>NW_026988479.1:14612500-19612500 GCF_030222135.1 Aotus nancymaae | reverse complement strand
CCACAAGAAAAGACTCCTTCTGCTTGAGGAAAGGAGAAGGAAAGATAAAGTGGACTTTGTTTTTCAACTTAGGTACCAGCTTAGCCACAGTAAAATAAACCGCAAAATAGATTCCTAAAGTTCCCAACTCCAGACCCTAGCTCTCTAACAGCATTTCTAGTCCCACCCTGGGCCAGAAGAGAACCTACTACTATGAATGAGACAAACCTGGCTGGATTCACAAGCCACTGACTAAAGAGCCCCTGAGTCTTGAATAAACATCAGTGGTAGCCAGGTACCACAGGTCTTCAGTGAGACCCAGTACTGTGCTGGCTTCAGGTCTGACCCAGCAAAGTCACAGTGATAGTGACCATAGGGGTGTCCTGACACTCCTTCCCCAACTCCGGAACAATCAGTACAGAGAGAGAAATTCTGTTTAGGAAAAAAGTAAAGTAAGTGAGCAAGATATTCTGCCTAGGTATCCAGAGAATTCTCCTGGGTCTTACTTAAGACCACCAAGGCAGGATTTCTACAAGTCTGCAAGAATCACAGCATTACTGGGCTTGGGGTGCTCCCTAATGCAGATGTGGCTGCAGTGACCAAAGACTTAGATCATGACATTCCATTCCCTTTGAGTACTTGGAAAACCTTCTCACCAAGGATAGGTACAAACAAGGCCATACTAGGAAGATTGGAATAAATATGTAAGCATTTGATGCCTAGACATTGACAAACAACTACAAACATCAAGGCCATCCAGGAAAACATGACCTCAACAAACAAAATAATTAAGGCACCAGTGACCAATCCTGGAAAAGCAGATATGTAATCTTTCAGACAGAAAATGCAAAATAGCTTTTTCAGGAAACTGAAAGAAATTTAAGATAACAAAGAGAAGGAACTCAGAATTCTATAAGATAAATTTAACAAAAAGATTGAAATAATTTTTACAAATCAAGCAGAAATTCTAGAGCTGAAAGACTCAATGGATGTACTAAAGAATGCATCAGTCTCTCAACAGCAGAATTGAAATTAAGCAGAAGAATTAATGAGTTTGAAGACAGGCTATTTGAAAATAGTAAGGAGATACAGAAGAAAAAAGAATGAAGCATGCCTATAAGATTTAGAAAATAGCATCAAAAGGGAAAATCTAAGAGTTAATGATTTTAAAGAGAAGGTAGGAAGAAAGAGGTTGGGGTGGAAAGTTTATTCTAAGTGATAATAACAGAGAACTTCCCAAACCTAGAGAATAATATCAATGTTCAAGCACAAGAAGGTGTGTTAACACCGAGCAGACTTAAGTAAGACTACTTCAATATATTTCATACACATATCCTCAAAGGTCAAAGACAAAGAAGGGATCCCAAAAGCAGCAATGAAAAATAACATGCAAAAGAGGTCTAATACATCCAACAATAGACTACTCAGTGGAAATCTTACAGACCAGAAAAGAGTGGCATGGCATATTTAAAGTTCTCAAGGTTAAAGAAACTTGTATCCTAGAATAGTATATCCAATGAAAATATCCTTCAAACATGAAAGAGAAACAGACTCCTAGGCAAATAAAAGCTGAGGAATTTCATCAAACAAGATCTGTCCTACAAAAAATGTTAAAGGAATTTCTTTAATCTGAAATAAAAGGACATTACTGAGCAATAAGACATCATGTGAAGGTAGAAAACTCACTGGAAATAGTAAATATACAGACAAATGCAGAATATTACAATAACTATAAGTGTAGTATGTAAACTACTCATATCTTAAGTAGAAAGACTAAAGGATGAACTATCAAATATCATAACTACAACAGCTTTTCAAGACATGGACACTATAAGAAGATATAATTAAAAACAAAAACTTAAAAAGCATTTCTTTGCTTGTTATTTTGTTCATTTTTGCAAATAACATTAAGTTGTCATCAGTTTAAAATAATGGATTATACACCATGGAATATTATGCAGCCATCAAAAACGATGAGTTCACATCCTTGGTAGGGACATGGATGAACCTGGAAGCCATCATTCTCAGCAAACTGACACAAGAACACAAAATCAAACATCGCATGTTCTCACTCATAGATGGGTATTGAACAATGAGAACACATGGACACAGGAAGGGGAGCATTATACACTGGGATCTGTTAGGAGGAGTGGGGGGGACAGCGGGGGGTGGGGAGTTGGGGAGAGACAGCATGGGGAGAAATGCCAGATATAGGTGAAGGGGAGGAAGGCAGCAAATCACACTGCCACGTATGCACCTATGCAACAATCTTGCATGTTTTTCACATGTACCCCAAAACCTAAAATGCAATTAAAAAAATAAAATAAATAAAATTAAAAAAATAAAATAATGGATTATAAGATGTCATTTATAAGCTCATGGTAACCTCAAATCAAAAAAATCTACAACAAATATACAAAAAATAAACAGTAAGAAATTAAAACATACTAGAGAAAATCATGTTTATTAAAAAAAATGAGAGGAAGGAAGAAAAGAGAGGTCTACAAAACAATCAGAAAACAAGTAACAAAATTGCAGTAGCAAATTTTTACTCATCCAAAATAACATTGAATATAAATAGACTAAACTCTCCAATCAAAATACAGAGTGGTTGAATGGATAAAAAAGAAACAAGTCCTAACTATCTGCTACCTATAAGAAACACACTTCACCTACAAAGAGACACATAGACTAAAAGTAAAGGGCTAGAAAAATATAATTTATGCAAAAGGAAACTAAAAAAGAGTAGGAGTAGCTATACTTACATAAGATTTAAATTTATTTTCAGTCAAAAACTGTTAAAAATACCAAAAACATTATAGAGTGATGAATGAGTCAATTCAGTGAGAGGGTATAGCAATGTTAAATATATATGCACCAAACATTAGAGTACCTTAATATGTAAAGAAAATATTAATAGTTCATGGATTGTTATACAATAAAAAAAGGAAACACTCAACTTTCAGCAATGAATAAATCATCAGTAAGGAAACTATAGACTTATACTGCACTCTACATCAAGCATTGACTATTATTTTAGTCTATCCAAGAACTTTTGATCCAAGAATTGCCTTTTCTTCTGCTGTGGCCTGAGGCTGAAAAAGAAAGATTCCACTAGTGGAGATTACAGTTGCTCAGCCTTAAAACGTTCTAGAGCAGAGGCAGTGGTAAGCAGAGGGATTACAGCCAGCCTGAGGACATTTGAATGCCTGCACATTTTGCCTAATTATGGAAAAAGTTAAAAGTTTTTATTTTACTTCTGACAGTTTCATCCATTAAAAGGAAAATATATTAAAAATTGGAAACATCATCATAAGGCTGAGTAAAGGTACCCAGCTCTCATGTGCTCCATACAAAAAGACCATAACAACAAATGTTTAACAACATATTTAATAGAGTATCTGGGATATACTGGAATTCAGCAAAGAAGCGATGAATACCATCTGAGTTATGAAGACTTGGGATGGTAGTACAGAGAGGGAAGCAATACATGTGGTCCACATCAACTTGAAACAAGAGGGACTCCCCACAGTAAGGAAAAGATAAGCAGGAGTCCCTGGCAGACCACATTTCCATCACAGGCACCTGCAATCCTAGCTACAGGAGAATATCATAGCCCTAGCTGGTCTTCAATCCAATATAGGAATGTTCCTGGATTCCACGTGACTGCATTAATTCAGAGAAAGAATTCAATCTCTGTCTCTTCTACTCCCATAACCCCAGAAGCCACAGTACATTAGCATTTTCAAAGAGGAGTCACCACCAGAGTGCATCCTGCCCTGGAATCTAGTAACTCCTGCAACCCTACATTCCTGAAGCCCTTCCAACAATCCATTACATTAATCCATGAGCTGCAGCACTACAACAGCCACACTCAGCAATGCAGCCATGACTCCAGTACCTGAGCCCACACAGCACCCTGAAATCCAGGACAAAAGCAGTCTAGAACAGAGGAAAGACTATGCCTAGGTCAGAGGGATATCCTGCCCAGGATCTGCTGCCCCTGCTGGCAACCCCATCTCCAGAGAGGCAAACGTGGAAGCATAGCAGGTGGCATAGCTATTGGCTTTGGCCCAGCTGGCATCTCTGCTTTTAGCAAGGTTTTTCCACAGCCTCAAAAAACAACCACAGCCTAGGCTATTGAGGCACTTGCACATACCACTGATATAGATTACTGTCAAAGAAAATATATGAAATGTACACTACTGTGGTCACCCAAGTCCACAACTAAAGTACTCTACCCAACCAACGTTATAGAACACATTATAGAAAAAAAATATTCTCCAACAAATCAACTACATAAAATTAGCAGAAGTGACTTTTCTACCAGATGCACAGATATCAATGAAGAGGCATGAGAAACATGAACAAGCAAGGAAATATGGCACATTTGAAGAAACACAATAGTCTGTAACAATCACCCAAGGAATGAAAATATTTGACATGCCTGAAAATGAATTTAAAATAGTGAGCTTAGGGAAATAGCAAGATAGAAAAAAACACAAACAGGCAATTCGACAAAATTAGAAAAGAAATGTACACTGTTAATGAGAAATTCAAAGAAAGAGATAGACGTCATGAAAAAGAACCAAACAGTTATCTTAGATATAAAGACTTTAATGAGAAAGATTAAAAACACAATTGAAAGTTTCAACAATAGACTATCTCTAGCAGAAAAAAAAAAAAACAATTTTTGAGATTGAAGACAGATCTTTTGAAATAACCCAGTTAGAAACAAAAAATAAAAAGAATGAAGGATATTTCTGGGATATATAGGATACTGTTAAGTGAAAAAAAATATTTGTATTATGAGAGTTTCAGGTGAGGAAGAGATGGGAAAAGGCATAGAAAACCTTTTTAATGAAATAATAGCTGAAAATATTTCAAGTCTTCAGAGAGATAGGGAAATCTATATACAAAATCCCAAAGATGTCCAAATAGAGTCAATCCCCCAAAAAACCTCTCTAAGACACATTTTAGTTAAACTGTTAAAAGTCAAAGACTGAAAATTATAAAAACAGAAAGAGAAAAGTGGCAAGTCACATCTAAGGGCAACCCCATTAGACTAACAGCATATTAGAATTTTTACAGAATAGGAGAGAAGAGGAAATATATTCAAAGTGCTAAAAGTAAGTAAAACTCTGCCAAACAAGAATACTACAACCAGCAAAACAATCTTTCGGAAATGAAGGAGAAATAAAGTCTTTCCCAGACAAGCAAAAACAGAGGAAATTCATCACAACTAGATCTGTTCTACACGAAATGCTTAATGGAGCTCTACATTTGGAAGCAAATAAATAAATAAATAAATATCTACCAACATAAAATACATGAAAATATAAAACTCACTGGTAGAGAAGATATACAACTGAGAATGAGAAAAATATCAAAAGGTATTACTACACCAAACCAACATAAATAATTAAATAGAATGAAAAAAATAAAGGATACACAAAACAACCAAAAAATAGTTGACAAAATGGCAGGAGTAAGTCCATACTTACCAATAATAACTTTGAATATATGTGGTTTAAATTACCCAATTAAAATATACAGACTGGCTGAAAAGATAAAAGCAAACATATGATCCAACTACATGCCTCCTACAAAGAACTCACTTCACCTGTAAAGACACAGATAAACTGAAAGTAAAGAAATGGAAAAGATATTTCACTCAAATGGAAACCAAAATTGAGCAGAAGTAGCTATACTTATACCATATAAAATAGAGCTTAGTCAAAGAAACATAAAAGAGAGACAGAGAAAACCATTATGTAATGACAAAATAATAAATTCAGCAAGAGGATATAACAATTTTAAATACACTCAACACTGGAGTACACAGATACACAAAGCAAATATTATTAGAGCTCAAGGGAGACATAGACTCTAGTAAAATAACAGTTGGGGATTTAGACACTTTACTGTCATCATTGGACAAATCACCTAGACAAAACATGGACCAAAAAAATTGGACATAAACTGAAGTAGAGATCAAATAAATCTAACATATATATAAAGAACATTTTATTCAACAACTGCAAAAGATACATTATCCTCATCAGCATATGGAACAGTTTCCAGATAAATTGTATATTAGGCCACAAAGCAAGCCTTAACAAATTTAAAACATCAAAATCCCATCAAGTATCTGTTCAGGCCACAAACAAATATAACTAGAAATGAATAACAAGAGGAACTTTGGAAACTATACAAATACATGGAAGTTAAAAAACATGCTCCTGAATGATCAATGGGCTCAGGAAAGAAATTGAGAAGAAAATTTATTTAAAAATGGTGACAAATGATTATAGATGTGTGGTGTTGCTTCTGAGGCCTCTGTTCTGTTCCATTGGTATATGATTCTGTTTTGGTACCAGTACCATGCTGTTTTGATTACTGTGGCCTTGTAGTGTAGTTTGAAGTCAGCTAGCATAATGCCTCCAGCTTTGTTCTTTTTGCTTAGGATTGTTTTGGCTATGTGAGCTCTCTTTTGGTTCCATATGAAGTTTGAAGTGGTTTTTTCCAGTTCTGTGAATAAGGTCATTGGTAGCTTGATGGTGTTGATTCTATAAATTACTTTGGGTAGTATGGCCATTTTCACGATATTGATTCTTCACAATCATCTGATCTTTGACAAACCTGAGAAAAACAAGTAATGGGGAAAAGATTCCCTGTTTAATAAATGGTGTTGGGAAAACTGGCTAGCCATGTGCAGAAAGCAGAAACTGGACCCCTTCCTGATACCTTACACTAAAATTAACTCCAGATGGATTAAAAACTTAAACATAAGACCTAACACCATAAAAACCCTAGAAGAAAATCTAGGCAAAACCATTTAGGACATAGGCATAGGCAAGGACTTCATGGCTAAAACACCAAAAGCAATGGCCACAGAAGTCAAAATAGACAAATGGGATCTAATTAAACTCCAGAGCTTCTGTACAGCAAAGGAAACAATCATTAGAGAGATCCGGCAACTAACAGAATGGGAAAAAATTTTTGCAACCTACCCATCTGACAAAGGGCTAATAGCTAGAATTTACAAAGAACTAAAATAGATTTATAATTAAAAAAACAAACAAACCCATTCAAAAGTGGGCGAAGGATATGAACAGACACTTTACAAAAGAAGACATCTATGAGGCCAACAAACATATGAAAAAATGTTCATCATCATTGGTCATTAGAGAAATGCAAATCAAAACCACATTGAGATACCATCTCACGCCAGTTAGAATGATGATCATTAAAAAATCTGGAGACAACAGATGCTGAAGAAGATATGGAGAAATAGGAGTACTTTTACACTGTTGATCGGAGTGCAAATTAGTGCAACCATTGTAGAAGACAGTGTGGTGATTCCTCAAGGACCTAGAAACAGAAATACCATTTGACCCAGCAATTCCATTACTGGGTATATACCCAAAGAATTATAAATTGTTCTATTATAAAGACACATGCTCATGTATGTTCATTGCGGCACTATTTACAATAGCAAAGACCTGGAACCAACCCAAATGTCCAACAATGATAGACTGGATAAAGAAAATGTGGCACATATACATCATGGAATACTACGCAGTCATAAAAAATGATGAGTTCATGTGCTTCATAGGGACATGGATGAATCTGGAAACCATCATTCTCATCAAACTGACACAAGAACAGAAAACCAAACACTGCATGTTATCACTCATAGGCAGGTGTTGAACGATTAGAACACATGGACACAGGGAGGAGAGCATCACACACTGTAGTCAGTTGGGGAGTGCTAGGGGAGGGACAGCAGGGGGTGGGGAGGGTGGGGAGGGATAACAAGGGGAGAAATATTAGGCATAGGTGATGGGGGATGAAGGCAGGAAACCACCTTACCATGTATGTACCTATATGCAACAATCCTGTATGATCTGCACATGTACCCCAGAACCAAAAGTACAATAAAAAAATAAAAATAAAAATAAATTTAAAAATGGATACAAATGAAAATGAAAACAGAACATACTAAAATTCATGGAATACCAAAAAAAAAAAAAAAGCAGCATTAAAACGAAATAAAAGCAAAAAATGCTTACATCAAAAAAACCTGAGGGAACTAGGAAAGGAAGAATATATGCAAACTTAGTAGAATATAAAAGAAATAATGAAGAGCAGAACTATAAAATTGAGACTAAAATAATTTTAAAAGATGAACAAAATAAAAACTTGTTTTTTGAAAAGATGAACAAAATTGACAAATTATTAACTATACTAACTTAGAAAAAAGAAAGAAGAGCTGAGCACAGTGGCTCACACCTGTAATCCCAGCACTTTGGGTGGCTGAGGTGCACAGATCCTGCTAAGGCAGGAGAATCGCTTGATCCCAGAAGGCAGAGGTTGCAGTGAGCTGAGATCACAGTACTGCACTCCAGCCTGGGTGACAGAGTGAGGCTCCATCTCAAAAATTTTTTAAAAAATAAAAAGAAAGAAAATCCAAATAAACAAAATCAAAAACCATAAAAGAGGCACTGTAACTGATACCACAGATATACAAAGGATAATTACAGACTTTGTGAGCAACTAGATAACAACAAATTGAAAATCCTAGAGAAAGTGGATAAATTTATATGCACATATAACCTACCAAGATTAAACCTGTAAGAACAGAAAAACTGAAATGACAAATACCAAATAACAATATTGAATCAGTTATAAAGACTCATCCAACAAAGAAAATCCCAAGTCTGGAAGACTTCACTGCTAAGTTCTAACAAACTTCTAAAGAACTAACATCAATTCTTCTCAAACTATTTCCAAGAAGTGAAGAGGACAGAAGCCTTCCTAACTCATTTGACAAGACCACTATTACCATGATGCCAAAACCAGACAAGAACAAAACACAAAGAAAACTATAGGCCTATATTTCTGATGAACACAGATGCAAAAATTCTCAAAAAAATACTGGCAAACAGAGTCAAACAGTGAATCAAAAAGATTATATACCATAATCAAGTGGAATTTATCCCAGAATGTAAGGATGGTTTAACATATGCAAATCAATAAATGTGATACTTTTACAGAATGGATAACCAAAATAATTATATTATCTCTATAGACACAGACAAAGAACTGTGTCTCAATAGATACAAACAAAGGAAAGGAGGAAGAAAGGGAAGGAGGAAGGTAAGGTAAGGTAAGGTAAGGTAAAGTAAAAGGTAAGGTAAGGTAAGGTAAGGTAAGGTAAGGTAAAAGGTAAGGTAAGGTAAGGTAAAAGGTAAGGTAAGGTAAGGTAGGGAATATCAACCAAAAGGAGCATGGCATTGGCATAAAAACAGACATATAAACAAATGGAAAAGAATAGAGAAATAAATCCATGTTTTTACAGCAAAACTAACTTTTGACAAATGCAACAAGAATATACACTGGGAAAGAACAGTCTTTTTAATAAATGGTGCTGGGAAAACTGGATGTCCATATGTGGAAAAATTACATTAAACCTCTATCTCTCACCATATACAAAAATCAAATCAAAATGTGTTAAAAACTTAGATGTAAGAACTGAAATTATAAAACTACTAGAAGGAAACACGGAAAATTCTTTAGAATATTGGTTTGGGCAAAGATTTCATAAGTGACTTTGAAGCACAGGAAGAAAAAATAGACAAGTTGAATTATTACAAACTAAAAAGCTTCTGTACACCAAAGTCAACAATCTATAGAATAAAAAGACAACTCATAGAATGGGAAAAAACTATACATTTGACAAGGAATTAATATCTAAAATCTATAAGGAACTCTAACAACTCAAAAACAACAACAATAATCATATTTAAAAATAGGCAAATAATTTCTCAAAGGAGACAAAAATGACCAAAAAGTACATGAAAAAATATTGAACATCAGTAATCATAAGGGAAATGCAAATCAAAACTAAATGAGATATAATCTCATCTAAGTTAAAATGACCATCATCGAAAAGACAAAAAGTGGCAAAGACGTAGAGAAAAGACAATTCTTATACACTGTTGGTGGATACATTTCCACCACCAATAGTGATTATCTCTTTTGGTGCTAATAAATAGCACAGTCATTATTAACAACCACACTCTCAGACTACAGCACACATACACAAAAAAAAAACAGGAATAAATACTAAGGAAATCACTCAAAACCATACAATCATATGGAAATTAAACAGCCTGCTTCTGAATAATCTTTGAGTAAACAATGAAATTAAGGCAGAAATCAAATTTTTTGCAACTAGTGAGAAAAAGGATACAACATATCAGTATCTCTGGGACACGACTGAAGTAGTGTTAAGAGAGAAGTTTATAGTGCTAACTGCTCACATCAAAATGTCAGAAAGATCTCAAATTAACAACCTAACATCACAACTACAGGAACTAAAGCAACGAGAGCAAACCAATCCCAAAGATAGCAGATGAAAAGAAATAACCAAAATCAGAGCTGAATTGAAGGATATTGAGTCACAAGCAACATACAAAAGATCAGCAAATCCAAAATCTGTTAATTGAAAGAATAAATAAGATAGACAGATTGCTAACTAGACTATAAAAAGAAAAAAAGAAAACAGAGAAGTTTCAAATAAACACAATTAGAAATGACAAAGGGGACATTACTGCCAGCCCCATAGAAATAGACTACTACAAAAACTTATATACACACAAGCTAGAAAACCTAAAAGAAATGGATACATTTCTAGAAACATACAACCTCCCAAAATTGAACCAGTAAAAACTTGAACCCCTGAACAAAGACAAATAATGACTTTTAAAATTCATTCAGTAATAAAATGCTGACCAATAAAAAATGCCCAGAAAGAGATAGATACATAGCCAAATTTTATCAGATGTATAAAAAGGAGCTGGCACCATTCCTACTGAAAATATTCCAAAAAATTGAGGAGGAGAAGGAGGAGGGACTTCTTTCTAACTCATTCTATGAGGCCAGCATCAACCTGATATCAAAACCTAGCAAAGACACACACCAAAAGGAAACTTCCGGCTAATATCATTGATGAAAACAGATGCATATAATCTCGACAGAATACTGGAAAACTAAATATAGTAGCACATCATAAAGTTAATTCATCATGATCAAGTAGCCTTTATCCTTGGGGTGCAAGTTGAGTTCAATACATGAATCAATAAAGGTGATTCATCACATAAACAGAACTAAAAATAAAAACCACATGATTACCTCAATAAATGCAGAAAAGGCTTTCAATATATTTTGACATCACTTAATGTTAAAAAACTTCGACAAATTAGGCATTGAAGAAATATACTTCAAAATAGTAAGAGCTATCTATGACAAATGCACAGCCAACTTCATACTGAATGAGCAAGAGCTAGAAGAGTTTCCCTTGAAAAGCATCACAAGACAAGGGTGCCCTCTCTCACCACTCCTATTCAACATAGTACTGGAAGTCCTGGCCAGAGCAATCGGATAAGAGAAAGAAAGAAAAGATATACAAATAAAAAGAGAAGTCAAACTATCCCTGTCTGTAGACAATGTGATTGTATAGCCAGAAAATGCCATGCTCTCTGTCCAATAACTCCTTGATTTGACAAACGAGTTCAGCAAAGTTTCAGGAAACAGAATTAATGTACAAAAATTGATAGCATTTCTATATACACCAATAACATCCAAGCTGAGAACCAAGTCACGAATGCAATTGCATTCACAATAGCCACATAAAGAATAAAACACTTACGAATACAGTTAACCAGGGAGATGAAAGATCTCTACAATGAGAATTACAAAACACTGCTAAAAGAAATCAGGGGTGATACAAACAAATTGAAAAACATTCCATGTTTATGGATGGGAAGAATCCATGTTGTTAAAAATGGCCATACTGCCCAAAGCAATTTACAGATTAAATGCTATTTCTATCAAATTACCAATGACATTTTTCCACAGCATTGAAAACACTAATTTAAAATTTATATGGAAAAAAAACTGAGTTTGAATAGCCAAGACAATCCTAAACCAAAAGAATAAAGCTGGAGACATCACATTACCTGACTTAAACTATACTACAAGGCTACCATAACCAAAACAGCATAGTACAGAAACAAAAACAGACATAGACATAGACAAATGGAACAGAATAGAGAACTCAGTAATAATGCTGCACATCTACAACCATCTAATCTTTGACAAAATCAACAAAAATAAGCAATAGGGAAAGAACTCCCTATTCAATAAATGATGCTGTAATAACTGGCTAGCTATATGCAGAAGATTGAAACTGCACTCCTTCATTATACTACATATAAAAATTAGCTCAAGACAGATTAAAAGCTTAAAGGTAAAGCATAGATGCCATAAGTCATTGCAGCAAAAACAAAATTGACATATGGGACCTAATTAAACTACAGAGCTTCTGCACAGCAAAAGTCACTATCAACAGAGTGTACAGGCAAACTACAAAATGGGAGAAAATATTTGCAAACTGTGCAAAGGTTTAATATCCACAGTCTATAAGAAACTTATATCAAAAAGCGAAAAACAAACAACCCCATTAAATAGTGGGCAAAGGACACAAGCAGACACTTTTCAAAAGAAAACATACACACAGCAAACAAACATGAAACAATGCTCACCCTAATTATTAGAGAAATGCAAATCAAAACCACAATGAGATACCATCTCACACCAGTGAGAATGGCTATACTTAAAAAGTAAAAAAATAACATGCTATCAAGGTTTCAGAGAAAGACATTAAGACACTTACACACTGCCATCGGTAATGTAAATTAGTTCAGTCACCATGGAAAGGAGTTTGATGATTTTCTTTCTCTTTTCTTTTCTTTTCTTTTTTTTTTTTTTTGAGACAGAGTCTGTCTCCCAGGCTGGAGTGAAGTGGTGCTATCTTGGCTAACCGCAACCTCCACCTCCCGGGTTCAAGCGATTCTCCTGCATCAGCCTCCCGAGTAGCAGAACTACAGGTGTGTGCTACCACAGTTGGCTAATTGTTTGTATTTTTAGTAGAGATGAAGTTTCACCATGTTAGCCAGAATGGTCTGGATCTCCTGACCTAGTGATCTGCCCACTTTGGCCTTCCAAAGCTCTGGAATTACAGGCATGAGCCATCATGTCCGGCCAGGAGTTTGGTGATTTCTCAAAAAACTCAAAGCAGAAAGGCTAATATCCAGAATCTACAAAGAACTAAAACAGACTAAAAAAAAAAAAAACTCAAAGCAGAATTACCATTTGACCCAGCAATCCCATTATTGGATATATATTAAAAGAAATATAAACCATTCTACCATAAAGACACATGCACACATATGTTCATCATAGCACTATTCACAATAGCAAAGACATGAAATCAGCCTAAATGCCTGCCCATCAATGGTAGAATGGATAAAGAAAATGTGGTAATATACACCATGAAGTACTATGCAGCCTTAAAAGAATATAATTATGTCCTTTGCAGCAACATGGATAGAGGTAGAAGCCATTATCCTTAGTGAACTAACACAAGAACAGGAAACCAAAACTGCATGTTCTACCTTATAAATAGGAGCTAAACATTGAGTACATATGAGCACAAAGAAGGCAACAACAGACATCAAGGTATCTGTTAAAGATGGAGAGAGAAGAGTGAAGACCAAAAAAAAAAATGCCTATCAAGTACTATGCTTATTATCTGGATGGCAAAATAATCTGTACACCAAACCCCCATGACATGAAATTTACCTGTATAACAAACATGCATGTATACCCCTGAAGCTGAAATAAAAGTTTTAAAGAGTAGAATATGAAATAAAATACATAAAATCTGATTTTAACAAGAAAATAAAGTTTTCACTTTATATATCTAAAAACATAAAAAATAGAAATGCTACATGGTGTCCCAGGGTAAAAACAAAACGGTGTGGCATTTCCTCAAAAAAGCTAAAAATAGAACTACCATATGATACAGCAATCTTATTGCTGAACATTTAACCAAAGGAAAGGAAATCAGTGCATTGAAGAGATATTTACATCCCCATGTTTACTGTGCACTATTCACAATAGCCAAGTTATGAAATCATCCTAAGTTTACAACAACAGATGAGTGAGTAAAGAAAATGTTGTATCTATAACAATGGAACACTATTCAGCCATAAAAAGAATTAAATCTTGTCATTCACAGCAACATAGATAAGCCCAGATGACATCATTTTAGGTGAAATAAGTTAGGCACAGAAAGATAAAAATCACAGGTTCTCACTTGCACATATGTGCTGAAAAGCTTGAGCTCATAGAAGTAGAAAATAGAATTGTGGTTTTTTTTTGAGCCTGGGAAAGGTAAGGTGTAGGGAATGATAGTGAGACATTGCTTAATAAATACAAAATTGTAAATAGATGGGAGGAATTAGTTCTAATGTTTCATAGCTCTATAGGATGACTATTATTAACAATACTTTAGTGTGTATTTTCAAATAGCTAGAAGAGAGGATTTGTAATGTTCCCAACACAAAGAAATGATGAATGTTTGAGGAGATGACTATACTAGTCCCTGTGATGACTTTATCAATATACTTTATAAACATGTATACAGATATCACTCTGTACTTCATAAATATGTACAATTATTATGTGTCAATTAAAAATTAAATTAAATTTTATTAATAGAAAACATTGAACAGTATTGACTGCTGCTTGATATGGACAAGGAAAGGTAAGAGATATGAAGAGGTATGAGATATGTGTATATGCTGTTGCATGCAAATAACAATATCCATTTTTACATATCAGAAATTTGTGAGAAGCAAATTCCAGTTTCCATTTCACTGGTAATTTATCTAAAAAATTTATCCACTAGTTTTTAGAGTCTATAAGAGCTGGGGTCATATCTGCCTTGTTTGCTGCTGCATCATCAACATCTAGCAGAGTGTTTCACTTATGCATGTTAACTAGTAATTTTTCAATGAATGAATAAATTAATGAATGGTTTGAATAGAAATTTGGGCTCAGAGAACACATGGCAACAGCGGTTACTCATATGCATTGACAGCAGTGTCTTTTATTGCAGACTCATATGCATTGACAGCAGAGTCTTTTATTACAAATCTCCTAAGTTATTAGTGATTGCTATGACATGGAGGCACGAATTGATATCCTTAGTTTATAAAATAGTATACAAAGACTAAACCAAGAAAATGTATCCTGGCTCGGAAAGAAAGACTGAAATAATATTAGTCATTCCTGACTATCTGTAGGCCCCGCTAGTCCTCGACAAATGTAGGGACAGAAAGAGGTTTATACAGTGAAGGGAACTGGCCAATACACCAGGTATGTAGAGAATAAAACCTCGATACAGCAGCATCTGTTTATACTCAGATGCTAAATAATGAAGAACCAAGTGATGTGGTTTCCAAGGCTTATTGGGCAAGAATCCAGGAACAAACACACAACACACTGAGCTCAGCAAATATGAACAAGAGATTTCATATTCCTGTGCCTTTTCTTGAAGGAAGGAGATGTCCAACAGGCGAACCCCTTTAAACATTTCAGTCAGCTAATGCAGAGCATTCTCAAGTGCGGGATGTGTAATATATGACATATTTGAATGGTTCAACTAAATAGCGCTAAAGTATTACTATTATATATGCTCTCAGAAAGCAACTTGGCTTCAGAACACAGAGGAGTTCATTTTACTATGACTAAATCCTATTATTTCAGTTATTTTAGAGGCATAAAACAATAATCATTTGTTACACTCACACATTCCGTAAATTAATATTACAGACAAGGCACAGCAGTGATGACTTCTCTGGTCCACAACGTAAGGCTAGAATGGCTGGGAGTGACTTAACACCTGGAACAGGAGTGATTCTTCATTTATATGTGTAATATTGGGTCTGGGTCCACTTGAATGCTAGCATCTGCTGGGACTGTTAACCACAGCTACTTACGTATGACTTCTGCAGAGGGATGGGGTTTCTCACAGCAGGACATCCTCAAGTTTGCTGGACCGCGTTCATGGCAGTCAGAGCTTTATGAGCAGATTTTCCATATAGCAAAGTGGAAGCTGCAGGCCATTTATGGCTTAGTGTTAGAAGCCAAATAACATCACTTTTACTATACTCTCTAGATTCAACAGGAGGAGATATAAACCCACACTTTTTCATGAAAGGACTGTCAAAACTATATGGCCATGTTGAAACCACTACATTCACTATTATTACCTAGCTTGCCATAAAATAAACTCAAATACTGAAAGTCAGTGGAGCACAGTAGTTAAATGAGTTCTGGGTTCAAATATAAGCTCTACAACTTATTGGCTGTGTAACTTTGATTACCTTACTTGACCTTTCTTGGCTTAAGTTTCTTCTTCTGCAGAATAAGGATGATAATTACTATGCTGTGTTAGTCTATTCTCATGCTGCTGTGAAGAAATGACCAAGACTAGATAATTTATAAAGGAAAGAGGCTTAATCACTCACAGTTTAGCATGGCTGAGGGGGCCTCAGGAAACTTACATTCATGGCAAAAGGCACCTTTCCACAGAGTGGCAGAAAAGAGAATGTGTGCAAGCAGGTGAAATGCCTAACGCTTATGGAACCATCAGATCTCATGAGACTCACTATCACCAGAACAGCATATGAGAAACCCCATGATTCAGTTACCACCACCTGGTCCCACCCTTGACATGTGGAGATTATTACAGTTAAATGTGAGATTTGTGTGGGGACAGAGAGCCAAACCATATGACACGCCTAATTCATAGACTGTTTATAATAATTAAACAAGTTAATAAAGTGATTAACACAGCGTCTGAAACAAAGGAAACACCAAAAAAAATGTTAGCTGTTATGCTTTTGTTTATCAAATATCAACATAGTGGACAGCAACCCTGTACTAGTAATTGTGACAGTCTCTAGGGATACAAAGATGAATAACATGAAATCAGTTATGCTGAAGAGCTCATACCCAAAGTACAAAGAAGACTCATAAAATTGCAAGAGTATTTAAATATATATAAACAAGATAAGTTTGTATGATACCTTATACATTAGTCCTGGAATCAGATAGAACTGGAGAGACAAGGCAACTACTGTGCCTTGACTGTATCATTAATTCACAGAATCTGTGAGTGTTACAAATGGTTATTGTTTGATGCGTCTAAAATAACTGAAATAATATGATTTAATCATAGTCAAATGAACTATGGAGAGAAACACCGGTCTTGGAATCAGAAGCTACAACTGAAGACCAGGATCTGATACTTGGTAGTTGTTTCACCTTCTCAAGCCACTCAAATCCTTCCAAACATGATTTTTCTTTATGTATTAAGTAAAAGTAGTGCAGCATTTTCTACCTGTATCATAGAGGTTCTGTGAAGATTAGTGAAATAGAGCTGATAAAAGTGTTTCATGAACTCTAATGTGTTGTGTATACACATTAGCTGCCATCATTGCCCAGGCTTCATACTGAACCCTACACAATGGGATTTGATCACTTAGGGCTCAAGCCTACACTGAGAGTTCCAGGCCCTGTCTCCAAACCAATTTCACATACACCCACAAAAAAGAGTCTTTGTCATTACGGAATTTAAAACCCATAGTTCAGTAAGTGTATTGTTTAAAAACACTTCTTGGCCAAACATTTGCAAACTATTTTTCTCTTCTCTCACACACCAGGATTTAATCTAAATTCCAAGCTAGATAATTTTCCAGGCAGAAATGGTGTACAAGAATCTACATGAGTCACTTGCGTGATGGCATGTCTTTTTTTGTGATAAGTCACAAGATATAAGTCCCAGAATATGGTTTTCTGAAAGTTATTAAAAATAAAAATTAAGTTCATCCCTTTATACTGTTGAAATACTTACAACATTACTCTCCTGGAGTAGGAAGAGATAGAACTTCAAAAGAATATATTATCATCATACAAATAGATATTTTTGCATTATAAAAGATTTACATGGTATGTGAATATAAGTAGAGCCTTCAGAATATTTGCTCATGGCAGAAATTGGTCTTGAATACCTTGTCTACATCACTGCTTATGAGAAGGCAATCATAGTAGCTTCAAGTCTATTACTGTATATGATACGATAATAATATATGGGATTGTCTTAGTAAACTGAGATGAGGCCAAAGGTAGAAATGACACTAAATACACAAATTAAAAAAACTGATGGCATTTGGCTACTGGTGGATGTGGGAAGGGAAAGGGAGGAAATTCCAAGATTCTGAACATTGATGCTAGGAATCTTGTAGCTAGTGCCTATCAGATGGTCGAGGGAAAAGGTTATGATCTTAGAAGGATGTGCTTAAAATAAAAGATGAAGATTCAAGAACAATCAGACTGAAACTAAGAATGGAAGAATTCACCAACAAGGAGACTATGTGGAAAGGAGTCCATCAATGCACCAGAAACTTTAGGAATAGGGAAGAATCAGAAAAGCTAGTAAAGCTGGAAAAAAAAAATCAGAAAGCAAAGAAAACAAACAGGAATAAACCTAGGTCTCAGAGGTGGAAAGTGTTTCTATAACATGGAAGGGCCGGGCGTGATGGCACATACCTGTAATCCCAGCTATCCAGGAGGCTGAGGCAGAAGAATCACTTGAACCCAGGAGGCGGAAATTGCAGTGAGCCAGGATCACACCATTGCACTCCAGCCTGGGCCACAGAGTGAAACTCCATCTCAGGGGGAAAAAAAAAGAAAACATGGAAGGGATGACTAATGATGTTATAGGCTACAAAGATTGGTAGGACAATAAGGAAACAGTTACTGACCCTAGAGGTATTAATTTAATAATCCTTAAAATAATTTAAGAATTATTTTAACAGGAAAACCTTGGTGGTTGAGGAATAAGTGCATGGTCATAAAAAGTATGCATCATGGGTAGACTTCTTTCTCAAAGGAAGGATTTTCAGGATGAAGAATACTTGGGCAGATTTTCCATAGAGGAAAAAAATGTAAGAGGAAATTAGTTGCAAGGGGAAAAAAGACAATTGATGAATCAAACACTCAGAGAAATAGGAATATGAAAATGGATAAAGATCCCTTATAAGGAAGAAAGGTTTAAAAAGAAAGAGAAAGCGATATTGTAATTTCTGATGTAGAGAAAACTAAGCTAGGGGAGTTCACATTGAATTGATCTGCTCTTTTCAATAAAGTGCTCTGAGATCTTACAGTGATTAAGAGAAGTATGGAATGAAGAGAATGCTTACCATAATAGAAAGACAACTAGATATTAACAAAAGATTACACATTTCTGTAAAATATATGACATTGTGGAGGTAGCATGTGTGGTGTATATATAAGTACATATTACATATTGTAATATGTTACAAGATACATTATAACATATATTACAAACAAGCCCAATCACCTTGTTCCTCCGCTTATACTAAAATTTTATGTCAATTTTTAATAGGGAAAATCTTCACCAGTGATTAAAATAAGGAAGATATCAGAAAAGTCAAAGAATTTCTGTTAAGATATCTGTAGGAAAAAAATAGAATACATATAGAATGGAAGACAATTGACTTCCTTTCTTATGAGAGACAAGGTTTCTGAAAGAAGAAGTAAAGCACTTCACTAAATCTCCACATACATTCCCTCGGTCAGTGAGGTGAGAAAAGGTAGCACTGCAACACTCAAACAGTGAAGGAATTATATGAGGCAGGACTTTCCCCCAGAGGAAAGAACTTAAACAGGAGGTGAAAAATCCCCTGGGTTTCTTTCAACTGAGCAAGCAGAGAAAATACTTCTAAACTTAAAGTGCGGTTCGATAAAAGAGAATTACTTAAAAAAAAAAAAAAAAAGAAAAGAAATCAAAGGAGATTCTTCTTTAACGTAGATTAACTGAGAGAAATAGAAGAGCATATTAAAGGATTTCTAATTTGTGTTCCCAAAATGATTCAAGAAAGTATTTTATATGTGAAATCGGAGCTTAGCATTTGTTTGAAAGAAATATACCAAAATCAGTTAAGATTATGTATATATTTCCTATTAAAATATTGGCATAGTCAGCAGCAGTTTGGATACTCCCCATAAATTGATTTTGACAAATTCAAGAAGTTCAGAGATGTTCACAAAATATTAATATAATGAAAAAGATGAGAGAAAAGATAAGTGTATAACAAGAACCCCAAAGGAGACAGAAAAAATTCTTATTTTAAGACAAAAATAAGAAATAATAGAAGGAAACAAGAAATAATAAAAGAAAACTTTCCTGAGTTGAGGAAAAACAAGTGTGTGAAAAAAACCATACTTTAGATATAATAAAGTAATGGACATAGATAAATATTTGTAATTTTAATTTCAATGATATAAAATATATATATAAGAAGTCAAAAAGAGAAAGCATGCTACTTGTGTAGCACTCACACATTCTTCTTAAAAAATAAATTACTTGCTGATGGATGACAGTCTTCTAGAAATGAATAAAAATATTTTTTGAGAGGGAATGATTATTATAAGTCTTAACTATGAATAAAACTGAATTAAACAAAGTAACATTCAAATATTTTTTGTCAATATGGCTTTAAAATGCAGTGCAAGAATCCAAAATAGTTTTAGGCTTAGACACATAATTGAACAAATTGTAATTAACTAATAATAATTTAATGTTCCAAATCCAAAATTGTATGAACAAATATTGAGATGAGAACAAGCGGAAGGGAGAATTACAAATTATACTAACATTTCTATCTTACAGAGTCAATAGTAAATTTTTATTTCAATGTGGATTTTGTTAAGTCAAAATAAATTCAAACATTTTTTAACTTAGAAATGACCACAATTTGAATGAAAATATGATATGTAGCCTGTTCCATGAATTTAGAGTTTAGATGTGGTCACAGCTCTTATTTTTCTGATTGTTCTCACCTACAAATGCAGCACTTGCAGGAGGCTTTATAGCTTTCACTTGTTATTTGCCTATCCTCTCTGGAAATCCATGAACCCCAGGGATTTACTGATACCCAAGAAGGTTAATCTGAAGGATGTACACAGCAGACAATGTCCTGGAGTGAGATGTGTTCACTAAAGCTATTCCTTCTGATTTCCACAAGGTATTGTGATTGAAGAATGGTTATTTACCATTCAAAAAGACTGTGGGCTTACTACTGGGAGAAATATTCAGTTATTCAGAGAACTGCCCAAGCTGTCTTGATTCCTTAAGGAGATATAATCAAGGCAAGTACTGAGCATTGGTGGTCCAGGCGTGGGTTCCTAAGGTTACAGCTCTTAGTGCTTTGCTCTCTCAGTTTCCATAAGGATCCACCAGGAAGCCATCTCACCGTCCTCAGGATACTGCTATAGCATGTGATCCCAGTGACTACCTACTAGATTCAGAAATATTTTCCTCTTCCTGAAGCAAATTCTTTTCAATTGTTAAAACATAAAGATTCTGGTTACATCAAGTTTCTCTAGACAAATGAGCTTCTCATCTAACTTCTTATAGAAGACCCCAAATTGACTCCAAGGTGCCAAACAGTTCTGAGGGAGCACACCTTAAGAGACTTGACATCAGTGTACTTCCAAGAGTGGTCCTCCAGGTGATCTGAGATGATTCTCATGTCATCCCTAAAAGAGTTAAACACATAAATGTATATTTGATAAGGTTTCATTGTATATGCTTTCCTCTCAAATCACAGAAATAAAAACAAAAATATGTGTGTAGATGTGTGTGGGAGGGCATAAAACAAGGATACATCAGAAAGAAAAAAAATCAGTTTGGAAAAATTACCACAGTTTGATTTAAATCAAGGTAAAAATTTTTTAAAAGTCATTTACATTAACAAAAATTCAATGTAGAAAAAGACATTAAAATGTGAGTCATGAATCTTCAGTAGAGAATACCACAACACTGAAATATAGCAATCAAAAATTGTCAGAGTTACAGAGAATAAGATATTTTCAGAAACACAATGAAGTAGGAAAATTTAATATTCCAGTCTCAGCTTTTGACAGAAGAAGCAGAAAATGTAATATATGTAAACAATATATTGAGGTTTCAAATACAATGCATGGCTGTGTGTAGAATAGTTTTTCACATACTCAGAAGCCACCTTATTTTCCAGAGATTAGGGAATATTTACCAAAATTGGTTTCATTCTGTGGCAATAAGACCTGCAAAAATTTCAAAGGTAGAAATTATACAACACTTTCTTTAATAACAATTTAATAAAAGTAGAATTAAACAATAAGAAAATGTAAACTTACCAAAGGAAACGGTTTTTAAAAAAGGAAAATCAAAACTATAATTACAAGCTCTTTAGAAATAATAACAATGATTACTATAATATCAAAAAAGGCTAAATCTAAATGAAAGAAATTTATACCCAATATTTTAAAAGAAATGAAAGAAAATATACTAAACATTTTACTTAAATATTTAGAAAAGAAACATTAAGACACATTTGATGAAAAACTAGGAGAAAATTATTAGCCCAGCACTCTGGGAGGCCGAGGCAGGTGGATCACCTGAGATCAGGAGTTCGAGACCAGCCTGGCCAACATGGTGAAATTTCACCCCTACTAAAAATACATGGACATGGTGGCAGGTGCCTGTAATCCCAGCTACTTGGGAGGCCGAGGCAGAAGAATTGCTTGAACCCAGGAGGCGGAAGTTGCAGTGAACTGAGATTGTGCCATTGCACTCCAGCCTGGGTAACAAGAGCAGAACTCTTGTCTCAAAAAAAATTTTTTTAATAAAATAAAATCACAAAAATACATTTAAACAAACAAAAGCAAAAATTGATGAGTCTAAGACGTGGTTTTGGAGTGGAGCGCAGAGGATCTTAAGCTTGGTAAATCAAGAAAGGAGCACAAGAAAAGAAAGGAAAATTCAAGACAAAAATATGACAACACATTTGAGTATTTACATATTTACCTACCTATTTATCTGGATATGTATTACACACGTAGACATGTGTGTATGCATGGATATACATAAATTATGTAGTATAAAAACATGGAGATTTTAAATGAAAGAGAAATATAAAGATAAAATTACCAAAACTTTTCTAAAAAGAAAAAACAGATATCTTGGAAAGATAAACAGCATTAGGAATAACAGAAATAAATGCTGAAGAATTGCTTCTAAAGTTAATCACTGTGCTTAAACATCTTTATAAGTGATAACCGTATAATGTTTAAGGCAGAAATAACTACTGCCTTCCATTGCCTCTCCAATAAACATGCAGAAAATTGTAAAACTCTCCATTTCATTTTATAAAGCAAAAATAACCATTACAACAAAATCTTACAGATGTATTGGAAAAGATTTAAGAGGTTTAATGAAATGTTAGTAAATGAAATTTAGTAGCACGTTAAAATAATAAAATGGTGGGTTATGAGGTCAGCCAACCTGATTAAAGCTTGAGTTTGGCATTTACACTGCTTTGTGAACTTATACAACTTAGTTTCAATGACTCTGCATTTGCAAATGTAACATATTAATAGTACTGATCTCAGAAGATTGTAGCGAGGATTGAAAATGATGATATGCACAAAGTAGTCAGTTATATTTATTGAGTGTCTAATTTTTCTTATTTTATTGTTAGCTTTCAGATAAATTTATTTGAGGAATACAAGGAAGATTTAATATTACATGTGTACTAATGTATTTTGTTGCATCAGCATTATTAAAATTTAATATGTGCTCTTCAAAAAACACTGAATTCCAAAAATAAGAGATGAACAAGGGGAGTTTGATAAATTTAAAATTTATTCATGGAATTAAAAAAATATAGAAAAATGTTTCTTTATCAACTTTTGGATTGGAAATAAGTCATTAAGTCAGCATTTCAACCTTCCAAGAAATTATCTAAAAGCAACAAAGAAAACATACACATTCCATTTTCAGCTAAATAAAGAGACAGCTAAAGCCTGAAAACTTAAAACATGTCAAAGGATTGCCAAACGCAACAGGGAAAGCAAAAAATTGTGTAGGGGAGGAATGGAGCAGGATTACAGCCTCAGAGAGTCAATTTCTCAAAGCTGAGGGGTGGAACGCATTTGAATTCTTGGTTGACAGCAGTCCAAAGGGGCATGTGGGCTGGTAGCAGAGGTGTCCCCAAATGAGGATCCTATCAAACAGCCAGACATGGCAGCAACTATTTAGAAACTCATCAGATGAGCAAATCATACATTCGGAAATTACTCTGTATTTTTGGAAGCAGAGAAAAAAGATGTTACATTCTGAATTATCTGCCCCCTGATACCTCTGTTCTTAATATAGGAGAAACAAAATCTAAAACAAATCTCAGATCATAGGGAAAATACTGGCCAATGTGGATAATCCCTCATCAACAGAAACTCCATTAAATAACTGGTCCAGGAAAAATTTGCATTTCAAATTTGTTGTTTTAAAAATGAGTAATCAAACAAAAAAGAGCACTCCCAAAATCTGTACAAGATATTCTACAGAAACAGGAGGAATGAAATGATATGAAGAAATGACTGACCAATATAATTCATTAGAAAATATGACCTTGGATTCACCACGAATGTTAAAACTCTTACGCTGCAATCAAGTCTATGACATTTGAACATAAACCAGGGTTGCAGGAACTGAGACGATATATCAAGACCATAGAAATAAATGAAATGCAAGCTAGCAAAATTCAGGGAAAAGTGAAACAGAAATATAAAAATATATTAAATTAAGGTCGAATCAGGAGGAACACTGAACTCTGCTAAACATAACTAGGCAATAAAGGATATTAAAAAACAATCAAGTGGAAATAAAGAGAGGGTAACAATAATTTGAGAAAAAGGTCTAATTTCCATTAACAGCAGTCTCAGTTATTCAAATCAACTCTCCCACTGAAAATGTCTAAGCATGATGTCTATAATGAGGATTAATACAAACAAAAAAAGTAAAATTTTGTTAATATTTAAAAAATGGAAATTCCCAAGGTAAGTTTTTAGCAAGAGAAGTAAGTGCAGTATCACAGCAGTAAAGCTGCTTCTGCTTGGAGGGCATCTTCTTACACCACAACATGGTTCTGGTTCTGGTGCTTTAATCTCTGGATTAGAGAAAAAAAAAAGAGGCCAATGCACAAAGCCCTCTATACTTGGAATCTTCCAGGGCTCCAAGTGCAACTCAGAACAAGGGCAAAGCAGATCTAGAACCCTCTCTCCCTTTCCTCACTACCGATACCCACTCCAAATACTGTAAAAGGTGGAAAGAACTGACGTGGTGCTAAGCTGAACTAGAAAGTAAAACAGAAAGGATACGGGACAGAAGTTACGCCTTTCCTCAGGTACAGAGCCTGAGTAGTCCAGGCAGTTCTGACTGGGAGTGCCCATGGATGTAGCAGAAGCCTCTTGGAGGAAGGAAATCTATTCTAGACCTCAGGATCATTCACAAATAATTTTCCAAGGACAATGATAAGCAAGCAGTCAGACGTTATGAGACATGTAAAATAACAATACAGTGAGAATAGAAACCACAGATGACAGCAATCACCTTTCTTAGTCCAAATTAAGCGACTCTCAATTGAAATCCACTGAGAGACAGACAGAGAGAGGGAAAGAGTGTGTGAGCAGGAGAGAGAGAGCAAGCGAGCAAACCAGTGCACACATGTCGACAAATATTACTGCCCTCAAAAACTCTAGACCACATATTTTAGAGCAAAGTCCTACTACGTAATTCTACTTACATAGAAAAATTTTTAAAAGTTTCTGAATTTTTTTCTTTATTTCTTTAAATTTTTATTATGCTCTCAAAATATAATTGTGTGCACTTATGGGGCACAAAGCAATGTTATGATTTCTTAATATAGTGTAGAAATGATTAAATCTAGCTACTCAACATCTCCATCACCTCAAATATTTAACATTTTGGGTATTCAGAAAGTTTGAAATTTACTCTCTTGGCAATTTGGAAATGTACAATACTCATTTATTAGCTATAGTCAACACACTGTGCAATAGATCTCAAAAACTGATCTAACTAATGATAGCAAAAGCTCTGCACTGTTTCACTATCATCTCCCCATTGCCCCTGACCCCAACCACTGATAACCACCGTTCTATTCTCTGCTTCTATGAGTTCAATTGTTTTAGATTCCACAGGCAAGTAAGAACATTTAGTATTTGTCTTCCTGTGTTTGGCTTGTTTAAGTTAGCACAATGTTCTAAAATTCCACCCATGTGTATCTGAATAATTTTTAATGAAATAAACAAAACCTTGATATCAAAAGTTCAGAAATATTAGATGATATCAACCTATATGCCAATCTCACTTATAAAATTTTAAAATTCTAAATAAAATCACCAGGTTCAGTGGCTCACACCTGTAATCCCAGTACTTTGGGAGGCTGAAGCAGGCGGATCACAAGGTCAGCAGTTCGAGACAAGCCTGGCCAACATAGTGAAACCCCATCTCTACTAAAAATACAACAATTAGCTGGGCATGGCAGCATGCCCCTATTCTCCCCAACCTCTGCCTCCCGGGTTCAAGCGATTCTCCCACCTCAGCCTTCCAGGACTTGGGGGGCTGACGCAGGAGAATCGCTTGAACCCGGGAGGCAGAGGTTGCAGTGACGTGAGATCGTGCAACTGCACTCCAGCCTGGGTGACAGAGCAAGACTCCAACATACATACATACATACATACATACATACATACATACATACATACAATAAAATAAAATAAAATAAAATAAAATAAAATATTAACTTACAGAATCCAGCAATACATTCAAATAACTATATGCCATGGCAAAGTGGAGCTTATCCCAAGAATGCAAGTGCAGGTAAACTTTGGCATATTAGTTAAAATGTGCAACATATATAAAAACGATTGCATTTATCTTCATAGGTGCTGATAAACTTTTTAATAAAATGAAAATTTATTTCTTTAAAAATCAAAAATTCTTTAGTAAGAATAAATGGTAACTGTCTAATATCATAACATATGCCATCTCACATGGTAAGGAAGCACTTGAAGCACTCTTAGTCAGAATCATGAATAAAGCAAAGGTGTGTAGCCACTATTAGTATTTGATATTGTTCTGGAGGATTGGAAATGCAATTAGGAAACAGAAAACAACAACAATAACTAGAGAAAAAAATTGTAAAGAAGTCAAAATTACCGTTATTTGCAGAGAATATTATTACAATGACATTATATTTCCAGTTATGCAAATTAACAGAAAAGCAATTACAAAAAATAATAGAATTTAATAAGGAGTTCAATATACACAATTAATACAAGGAATCAATAGTCTTAATATATACAAACAAGTTAGAAGTTATAATGGGGAAATAAATCTCATTTAAAATTGCAATTCCTTTTTCCTCCTTCTAAAATAAGACATAGCACCTAGAAATACACTAAGTAAGAAATGTGCAGAATCTATATGAAGCAAATTTGAAGGGTCTTGAAGAATGAAGAGGGCTTAAGCTAATTGAAAGAGATGCCATGTTCTTGAACAGAAAAGCTCAATATTGTAGACTCAATCCTGTCAAAAGTAATATATAAATTTAACCAAATTCTAAACCAGAAACAAAACTCACTGAATATAATAAGAGGAGACCAGAAAAACTAATTCTAAAATTTGAATGAAAAAATAAAGAAGAATATACAGGAAAATTCTGCTCCTCCCCAACAAAAAAAAGGTAATAAGGGAGATCAGCTCTATACAAAAGCAAATCTTAAATATACATAATTAAAATCCTGTGTTACTGGCACATCAATAAAGAGTTTGATAATACTCTAATCAATGTATTAGCTACTGAATAAATGCTAATTGAAACTCACAGATAATATGTTAACAATTAGTAATTATTAAGATAAAGGTACTACTCAAGGTTGGTAAAGGTTTGGAAAATTAGGAAGTCTCATACACTGTGTGTATTGATGCAAACTAATTTCTTATAACCTACCTAACACTTTAAACAAACTTCAACTATTGAATCTCAGTACTTCTTTTTATTTTTTTTTTAAATGGTTTAAGAACTATATAAAAGTATACACAAATGTTCTGAAATACTCATGCCACCATTATATAAAGTGTCAACAAATGAATTCAATCAAAATATTCAACAATAGGAAATCGGTAAAATAAATTTTAATACTTCCATAAAATAAAATATTTATCACATTTATGTAAGCTACTGAATATATATTTTTTAAAAGACAGAAATTTAATTGAAAATGTGCAAATGATATGATCTAGCAATTTGTAGATAAGACACCACAGACGGATAAAAAGAATATTAAGATTTTCTTAAATTTACTAGCACTGAGAAACGCAAATTAGAATAATATCCCATTTGACACTCATTAGATTTCAAAAAATTTCAAAACTTGGGTCATTCCTAAAATTAGTTTATATATGGGGAAATGAACGTCCTTTGGCATTGCTTATGAGAGGCTTAAGTGGTACAAGTGTCAAAAAAAAAATCTGACATTACTTGTAGAAATTCGACTGTGTATGCCCTACAACTGGGAAATCACACTCTAAGCATAGAGCCCAGAGGAATTCTTACTCAGATTCCTAGGGGAACATGTTCAGAGGTATCCCTCAGCATTGTTTACAACTATGAAGTGTCTACCAATCAAATAAAAGTGATAAATAATCACTATGGATACTATGAAACAACCACAGTTTTAAAAAATTATAAATACAGGCTAGGTGCTGTGGCTCACGCCTGTAATCCCAGCACTTTGGGAAGCTGAGGCAGATGGATCACATGAGGTTAGGAGTTCGAGACCAGCCTGGCCAACATGGTGAACCCATGTATCTGCCTAAAATACACAAAATTAGCCAAGTGTGGTGGTGTGTGCCTATAGTGCTAGCTATTTGACAGGCTGACACAGGAGAAAAGCTTGACCCTGGGCAACAGAGATTGCAGTGAGTCAAGATCATGCCACTGCACTCCAGCCTGGGTGACAGAGTGAGACTCTGTCTCAATTAGAAAACAAACAAACAAACGAAAAACCATAAATCATCTTAAAAATACAATATGAACCTGGAAACCATCATTCTCAGCAAACTGACACAAGAACACAAAATCGAACACCACATGTTCTCACTCATAGGTGGGTGTTGAACGATGAGAACACATGGACACAGGGAGGGGAGCACTATACACTGGGTTCTGTTGCGGGGGAGTGGGGGTGACAGAGAGGGGGCAGGGAGTTGGGGAGGGATAGCATGGGGAGAAATGCCAGATATAGGTGAAGGGGAGGAAGGCAGCAAATCACACTGCCACGTATGCACCTATGCAACAACCTTGCATGATTTTCACATGTACCCCAAAACCTAAAATGCAATTAAAAAAAATACAATATGAGTAAAAAATATTAGAAGTGAGCCCCATCCTTACCATATTATGATTTAAATAATTTGGAAAACATACAATTTTTAATTTATCTGATAATATTTATTTTATATAACTATCCATATATCTAAGGTCATCTATCAGATATGTGAGAATGAGTGTCTATAGGGGTGGGGGTGGGAGGAGTGAAGTAGGAGTGAGGACCAGGAACGAGGAGGATCCTACAAATTTTGAAAATAGGAATGCACCCTGAATTCTCTGCACCAGAGGTTTAATGAAAATAGCAAAAATTGTGATGCAGAAGATAATTTAATGCCATGCATATGTGTATAATATGTGTGTATAATATAATTTAGAATATGTATATAAT
The DNA here is from genome assembly GCF_030222135.1 of Aotus nancymaae. Lineage (NCBI taxonomy): Eukaryota > Metazoa > Chordata > Mammalia > Primates > Aotidae > Aotus > Aotus nancymaae. Next base: position 19,582,893 of record NW_026988479.1, on the reverse strand, counting down.
ATAATTTAGGTGAGTAAAAATGAAAAGACTACATATGGATATATCAATTTTGTTTAAGATATATTATGAATGCACAGAAATGTTACAGAAAAGTAACACAATGTTCAAAAAAATGTTATTTCTAATTTATGAGTGATTCTGATTTCTTTATTTCTAGTTTTCAGATTTTTCACTTTCTACTAAAACCTCTGATTAATTTTATAATAAAAATAAATAGAAACTGTTAAAGGAAAAACTCTGAAAGAGCAGGAAACTAGAAAAACACCTAGTTTCAAATCCTAGCTCTCTTGCTTACTAGCTATATAATCAGAGACTTCACAATTTTTAAACCTCAGTCATTGCATCTTAAAAAAAATGGTTATAGTAATACATCCATAACATCTCAGAATTATTGTAAGGATTATCCAAGGTAACACATGGAATTATTTGTAACTCATAAAGTTAAAGGCATGTAGGTCCCCCTCCAAAATTTAAATAAGCTTTGAGTCTGTATGCACTTTAGAATTCATATTTTTGTTTTAGAGACATAATGATATATAAATAACATATACGTCATCCCAAAAAAGAACAAAGAAATGAGTCTCCAATCACATATTTCTTCAGTGAAATGTTAATATTTGCAACAAGAGAACTAAGAAAATGATAGCCCTAGGTCAGTTCAGATTAAGGGATTGTTAACAGATTAGTTCAAGTTACGTCAGATTTTGTCACCAGGTAAATCACAAATCCACTTAATTTTAATAACTTTTTTTAGTATCAGATTTGCAGACAAGGGATTCAGACATAGTCCTATTGATATGCCTATGTGAAATTAAAAGAGATTTACTTAAAAATTTATTTTTTGTATTAGTTTGTTATTAAACTGGTATAAAGAACTTCCCTGAGACTAGGTAATTTATAAAGGAAAGAAGTTTAATTGACTCACCTGTATGTCTGAGAAGGCCTCAGGAAACTTATAATCATGGTGGAAGGTGAAGGAGAAACAAGCACCTTCTTCACAAGGTGGAAGACAAAAGAGAAGTGGGAAGGAAGAACTTCCAAACACTAATAAAACTATCAGATCTCTTGAGAACTCACTCACTATCACAAGAACAGCATGGGGAAAACTGTGCCCATGATCTAATTGCATTCCTCCTTCAACATGTGTGGATTACAGAGCCCTCCCTCCATTATGAATCAACATGAGATCTGGGTGGGGCACAGTGCCAAATTGCATCACCTTCCCACAAATTCACCTAGCAATAAACAAACCTAGATGTTTCAAGTACATTGAGAACAGAATTTATTCAGAATTGGAGGTTGACAACTGTATTGGGCAGAAGTCAAGGATGTGAAAACTCTGTTGGGTGATGGAGTGTCAGTTGAGTAGAGAGGCATTTAAACCTAGATAAGAAAGGCTTGAGGCCTTGAGGTTGTGGTGAGTGTCAAGACCAAGCTTATCTGGAGTGAAGAGAAATAAGAAGATGTTGCTGAAGGGGACTTTTCAGAGTTCCAAGTCTTGGATGGGCATAAAAACCAAGGAAGTTTATTCTAGGCTTGCCGCTCTAACCCATGTTCACAGGCTCCCCCAGCCATGCTTAATTGTGCATTTATTCTCCCAAAAGTGAATCCTGGCTCCTCTGTTGAGCAATGTTGTCAACTGTCACAGCTGCCAAACCAACAGATGGTGTGGGCCTGTGTCACCAGCAGTTTCTGAATGCAAAAATATAGTCATTTAGATGTTTTCTGTGTACACCCATTTCCTCATTAATCTTCTAACTGCAGCTGCAAATGGGTAATTTCCATGAGAAACGTAGTGGCATTCTGGCCACCTTCATTCACATACTTTCAGAACACCTGCCCTGTCTCCAGTACTATAACAGAATTGAGGTACACAAAGAACACAGAATTTTTTCTGATTATTTGGTAAAATCCATGTTTTATCTACCCATCTAAACTTAAACGTCTTTGAAGAGAGGGCCACTTTCTTTAAATTTTTTAAACTTGGGTATCATAGGGCAGCACTTAGCACCTAAGAGTTAATTAATATATATATATTTTATAATTATCCTTTAATTTCTGTGATACAATTGCAGAACATGCAGGTTTGTTACATAGGTATACATGTGCCATGGTGGTTTGCTCCATCCATCAACCATCATCTACATTAGATATTTTTCCTCCCTTTTCCCCCCACCCGCTGACGGGCCTCAGTGTGTGATGTTGCCCTCCTTGTGCCCATATATTCTTATTGTTCAACTCCCACTTATGAGTGAGAACATGCAGTGTTTGGTTTTCTGTTCCTGTGTTAGTTTGCCGAAAATGATGGTTTACAACTTCATCCATATCCCTGCAAAGAATATAAACTCATTCTTTTTTTATGATTGCATAATAATCCATAGTGCATATGTGCCACATTTTCTTTATCCAGTGTAACATTGATGGGCATTTGAGTTGGTTCCAAGTCTTTGCTATTGTGAATAGTGCTGAAATAAACATATGTGTGCATGTGTCTTTATAATAAAACACTTTATAATCCTTTGGGTATATACTCAGTAATGGGATTGCTGAATCAAATAGTATTTCTATTTCTAGATCCTTGAGGAATCACCACACTGTCTTCTACAATGGTTGAACTAATTTACACTCTCACCAACAGTGTAAAAGCGTTCTTGTTTCTCCATATCGTCTCCAGCACAAGAACCAATCTTTATAGATGTGTGGTATTATTTGTGAGGTCTCTGTTCTGTTCCATTGGTCTATATATATGTTTTGGTACCAGCACCATGCCGTTTTGGTTACTGTAGCCTTGTAGTATAGTTTGAAGTTAGGTAGTGTGATGCCTCCAGCTTTGTTCATTTTGCTTAGGATTGTCTTGGCTATATGGGCTCTTTTTTGGTTCCATATGAAATTTAAGGTAGTCTTTTCTAATTCTCTGAAGAAAGTCAATGGTAGCTTGATGGAAATAGCATCAAATCTATGAATTACTTTGGACAGTATGGCCATTTTTACAATATTGATTCTCCCTGTCCTCTCTTATTCCCTTGAGCAGTGGTTTGTAGTTCTCCTTAAAGAGGTCCTTCACATCCCTTGTAAGTTGATTTCTAGGTATTTGTAGCAATTATGAATGGAAGTTCACTCATGATTTGGCTGTTTGTCTGTTATTGATGTATAAGAATGCTTGTGATTTTTGCACATTGATTTTCTATATTGAGACTTCAATGAAGTTGCTTATGAGTTTAAGAAATTTTTGGGCTGAGACGATGGGGTATTCTAAATATACAACCATGTCATCTACAGAGATAATTTGACTACCTCTCTTCCTATTTGAATATGCTTTATTTATTTCTCTTGCCTGACTACCTTTGCCAGACCTTCCAATGCTATGCTGAATAGGAGTGGTGAGAGAGGGCATTCCTTGTCTTGTGCCAGTTTTCAAAGGGAATGATTCCAGCTTTTGCCCATTCAGTCTGATATTGGCTATGGGTTTGTCATAAATAGCTCTTATTATTTTGAGATATATTTCATCAATACCTTGTTTATTGAGTATTTTTAGCATGAAGTGGTGTTGAACTTTATTGAAGGCTTTTTCTGCATCTATTGAGATAATCATGTGGTTTTTGCCATTGGTTCTGTTTATGTGATGGATTACATTAATTTGTGTATGTTGAATCAGCCTTGCATCCCAGGGATGAAGCTGACTTGCTCGTGGTGGATAGGCCTTTTGATGTGATCCTGGATTCCATTTGCCAGTATTTTATTGAGGATTTTCACATTGATGTTCATCAGGGATATTGGCCTAAAATTTTGTTGTTGTTGTTGTGTCTCTGTCAGGTTTTGGTAACAGGATGATGTTGGCCTCAAAAAATGAGTTAGGGAGGAGTTCCTCTTTCTCTATTGTTTGAAATAGTTTCAGAAGAAATGGTACCACCTCCTTTTTGTATCACTGGTAGAATTCACCTGTGAATCTGTCTGGTTCTGGACTTTTTTTGGTTGATAGACTATTAGCTGCTGCCTCAATTTCAGAACTTGTTATTGGTCTACTCAGGGATTCGACTTCTTCCTGGTTTAGTCTCGGGAGGGTGTATGTGTCCAAGAATGTATCCATTTCTACTAGATTTTCTGGTTTATTTGCATAGAGGTGTTTATTGTATTCTCCGGTGGTAGTTTGCACTTCTGTGGGATCAATGATAATCTCCCCTTTATCATTGTTTATTGTGCCTATTTGATTCTTCCCTCTTTTCTGCTTTATTAGTATGACTACAGTCTATCTATTTTGTTAATCTTTAAAAAAAAAAACAGCTCCTGATTTTCATTGATTTTTGAAGGGTTTTTCATGTCTCTATTTCCTTCAGTTCTGCTCTGATCTTAGTTATTTCTTGTCTTCTGCTAGCTTCAAATTTGTTTGCTCTTGCTTCTCTACTACTTTTAATTGTGATGTTAGCATGTTTACTTTAGATCTTTCCCACTTTTTCCTGTCGGCATTTAATGCTATAAATTTTCCACTAAACACTGCTTTAGCTGTGTCCCAAAGATTCTGGTATATTGTGTCTTTGTTCTTATTGCTTTCAAAGAACTTTTTAATTTCTGCCTTAATTTCATTATTTACCTAGTAATCATTCAGGAGCAGATTGTTCAGTTTCCATGTAGTTGTGTGGCTTTGAGTGAGTTTCTTAATCCTGAGTTCTAATTTGATTGCACTGTGGTGTCATGATTTCCATTCTTTTGCATTTTCTGAGGAGTGTTTTACCTCCAGTTATTTGTTTGACTTTAGAATAAGTCTTATGTGGTGCTGAGAAAAATGTATATTCTGTTGATTTGTGGTGGAGAGTTCTGTAGATGTCTATTAGGTCTGCTTGGTCCAGAGCTAAGTTCAAGTCCTGAATATCCTTGTTAATTTTCTGTCTCTTTGATCTAACATTGACAGTGGGTGTTAAAGTCTCTGACTCTTATTGTGTGGGAGTCTAAGTCTCTTTGTAGGCCTCTAAGAACTTGTTTTATGTATCTGGGTGCTCCTGTATTGGCTGCATATATATTTAGTATAGTTAGCTCTTCTTGTTGCATTGATCCCTTTGCCATTATGTAATGGCCTACTTTGTCTCTTTTGAACTTTGTTGGTTTAAAGTCTGTTTTATCAGCGAGTAGGATTTCAACTCCTGCTTTTTTTTTTTTTTTTTTTTTTTTGCTTTCCATTTGCTTCATATATATATTCTTCCAGCCCTTTATTTTGAGCCTATGTGTGTCTTTGCAGGTGAGATGCATCTCCTGAATACAGCACACCAATGGGTCTTGACTCTATGCAATTTGCCAGTCTGTGTTTTTTTAATTGGAGCATTTAACCCATTTACATTTAACGTTAATATTGTTATGTGTGAATTTGATCCTGTCATTATGATGCTAGCTGGTTATTTTGCCTGTCAGCTGATGCAGTTTCTTCATAGTGTTAATGGTCTTTATAATTTGGTATGCTTTTGCAGTGACTAGTACCAATTATTCCTTTCCATGTTTAGTGCTTCCTTCAGGAGTTCTTGTAAGGCAGACCTGGTGGTGACAAAATCTCTCAGCATTTGCTTACCTGTAAAGGATTTTATTTCTCCATCCCTTATGAAGCTTAGTTTAGCTGGATTTGAAATTCTGGGTTGAAAATTCTTTTCTTTAAGAATGTTGAATATTGGCCCTCATTCTCTTCTGGCTTTTAGGGTTTCTCCAGAGAAAGCTGCTGTTAGTCTAATGGGCTTCCATTTGTGAGTAACCCAACTTTTCTCTCTGGCTGCCCTTAACATTTTTTCCTTCATTTCAACCTTGGTGAATCTGACAATTACTTGTCTTGTGTTACTTGTAAACTTTGGTGAATCTGATGATTACTTGTCTTGGGGTTGCTCTTTTCGAGGAGTATCTTTGTAGTGTACTCTTTATTTCCTGAATTTGAATGTTGGCCTGTCTTGCCAGGTTGGGGAAGTTCTCCTGAATAATATCCTGAAGTGTCTTTTCCAATTTGCCTCCATTCCCCCGTCACTTTCAGGTACACCAATCAAACGTAGGTGTGGTCTTTTCATATAGTCCCATATTTCTTGGAGGCTTTGCTTATTTTTTTTCATTCTTTTGTCTCTAATCTTGTCTTCATGTTTTATTTCATTAAGTTGATCTTCAATCTCTGATATCCTTTCTTCTGTTTGATCAATTCAGCTGTTGATGCTTGTGTATGCTTCATGATATTCTCGTGCTGTGTTTTTCAGCTGCTTCAGGTCATTTATGTTCTTCTCTAAACTGGTTATTCTAGTTAGCAATTCCTTTAACCTTTTTTCAAGATTCTTAGCTTCTTTGCATTGGGTTAGAACATGTTCCTTTAGCTTGGAGGAATTTGAAGCCTACCCACCTTCTGAAGCCTACTTCTGTCAATTCATCAAACTCATTCTCTGTCCAGTTTTATTCCCTTGCTGGCAAGGAGTTGTGATCCTTTGGAAGAGAAGAAGTGTTCTGATTTTTGGAATTGTCAGCCTTTTTGTGTTGGTTTTTCCTCATCTTCATGGATTTATCTACCTTTGGTTTTTGATGTTGGTGACCTTCGGATGAGGTTTTGATGTGGATGTCCTTTTTGTTGATGTTGATGCTATTCCTTTCTGTTTGTTGCTTTTCCTTCTAACAGTCAGGTCCCTCTTCTGTAGGTCTGCTGGCGTTTTCTGGGGGTCCATTCCAGACCCTGTTTGTCTGGATATCACCCGTGGAAGCTGCAGAACAGCAAAGATTGCAAAGATTGCTGCCTGCTCCTTCCTCTGGGAGCTTTGTCCCAGAGGGTCACCCACCAAAGGCCAGCTGGAGCTCTCCTGTATAAGGTGTCTGTCTACCCCTGCTGGGAGGTGTCTCCCTGTCAGGAGGCACGGGAGTCTGGGACCCACTTGAGGAGGCAGTGTGTTCTTTATCAGTGCTTGAGAGCTGTGCTGAGTGATCTGTTCCTCTCTTCAGAGATGGCAGGCAGGAATATTTAAGTCTCCTGAAGCTGTGCCCACAGCCACCCCTTTCCCCAGGTGCTTTGTCCCAGGGAGGCGGGAGTTTTATCTATAAGTCTCTGACTAGGGCTGCTGCCTTTCTTTCACAGATGCCTTGCCCAAAGAGAAGGAATCTAGAGAGGCAGTCTGGCTACAGAGGCTTTGTGGCACTGCTGTGAGCTCTGCCCAGTCTAAACTTCCCTGAGGTTTTGTTTACACTGTGAGGGGAAAACCCCCTACTCAAGCCTTAGTAATGATGAACTCCCCTCCCCCAACTCAGTTTGAGAGTCCCAGGTAGACTTCAGACTGTTGTGCTGGCAGTGAGAATTTCAAGCCAGTAGATCTTAGCTTCCTGAGCTCCATTGGGGTGGGCTCCACTGATCAAGACCACTTGACTCTTGGCTTCAGCTCCCTTTCCAGGAGAGTGATGGTTTCATCTCACTGGCATTCCAGGGGCCACTGGTGTATAAACAATAAACTCCTTCATCTAGCTCAGTGTCTGTCCAAAAGGCCAGCCAGTTTTGGGCTTGAAACTCAGGTTCCTTGCAGTGTAGGCACCTGAGGGAATCTCCTGGTCTGTGGGTTGTGAAGACCTTGAGAAAAGCATAGTATCTGGGCCAAATAGCACCATCCTTCAGCATCGTTCCTCATGGCTTCCCTTTGCTAGGGGAGGGGATTCCCCAACTTCTTGCACTTTCTGGGTGAGGTGACGCCCCATCCTGCTTCTGCTCGCCCTCCATGGGCTGCACCTACCATCTAACCAGTTCCCGTGAGATGAGCCAGATACCTCAGTTGGAAATGCAGAAATCACTTGCCATCTGCATTGATGTCTCTGGGAGCTGCAGACTGGAGCTGTTCCTATTTGGCCATCTTGCCAAGGACTTCTGAATATTCCTTAAGTTGATTTTAAATCAAATCTAATTTGTAAGAAGTAGCCCACAGCAAGAAAAAGAAAAAGCACACACACACACAATAAAAACAGAAGCAAACTGAAAGAACAACTCTACAAAGCATAAAGCCAAATATAAATGGTTATGAATTGTTCCCTGCTTTTGTTTTGTGATCACTACTAGAAAGAACAATTGAAAGTTATTAATTTGTCAATTACTTCCCACCTTCAGGCTATCACGAGTCTCAAATTAGAATCTGTGCCAGTGATGCCTCCCTTTTTTAACCCATCTTAAAAGTTCTGACCAAATAAATCTTCCTAAACCACATATCCAATTTCTCCAGCTTGAAACTCTAAAGTCTTTCTATTATCCACTGAAAAGCATTTCAAAGATTCTTGGCCTGGCAATTTTTTCTTATCCAGTCCCAAATTGCCCTTGCAACACCATCTTTGTTACTCTTTTAGTTGGAACCCGGGCACCATCAAAATAAATGCTGAAAAATATCCCCAGTACCATGTATGTACATGCATTGATATTTTTCAGTTTGTCAACAAAATACCTCATTTGTTTTCTCTCACTTTGCGGTTGTTTGCCTCAAGGAAATAACTGATATTGAACAAGATAACTAAAGGATAAAATAGGAAGAGAATATTAAACCAAAGATTGTTCTTAAAGTAAACCACTGAAAATATTACTAAGTAGCTGTTAAAACAGCTAATATATATGGTCGTATAATGAAATTTGGTTTGATATTTTTTTGTACAGATACTACAAACTGAAACCAAAATACCACAATAACAGTTACAATATATAATTTTACAGCTCTTACTCTGCCCTTTGACAAGTGTTCAGGGACTTACATTCCATGACTTCTTCAATTCTTCAATTCGTTTACCCACCAAGGCACTTCAAATTAAACAAAATCCAAACAAACTTAGTATCAGTCCATGCACATTCATACATTCCTGACTCTGAATTTTCTGTTTTAGTTATTGAAATCACAATCCAATCAGTTGCCACAACCAGAAACTTCTCAGTTGTCTTTCATCATTCTCATTCAAAGATTTTGGGGGTGGAGGCTTTTTTTATTGTATGTTGACAAATTATTCATACATATATTTATAACGTACAAAGTAATGTTTGTGGGATCCTTTGAGCAAAACCACTTGACTCCTTATTATGATTTTTTTTTTTTTTTCGAGACGGAATCTTCCTCTGTCATCCAGGCTGGAGTGCAGTGGCATGATCTCAGCTCATTGCAACCTCCATCTCCCAGGTTCAAGGGATACTCCTGCCTCAGCCTCTCATATAGCTGGGATTACAGATATGTGCCACCATGCCTGGCTAATTTTTTTATTTTTTGTAGAGACAAAATTTCACCATGTTGGCCAGGCTGGTCTTGAACTCCTGACCTTGTGATCTGTCCACCTCAGCCTCCCAAAGTGCTGGGATTACAGGCATGAGCCACCATGTCTAATCCCATATGAGATGTATGTTTGCAAATATTTTCTCCCAGTCTGTCAGTTGACTCTTCATTCTGTTGTTTTCTTTCTTGTGCAGAAGTTTTTCACTTTGATGTACTTCATTTGTCAATTTTTGTTTCTGTTGCCTGCACTTAAGGGGTCAAATTTAAAAAGCCTTGCCCAGACCAATATTGTGTGGTTTTACTCCATGTTTTCTTCTAGTTGTTTTATGCTTTCAGATTTTATGTTTTAATCGCTTATTCATTTTGCATCTTTCATGCATATGGAATGAGATAAGGGTCTAATTTTATTCTTCTGCTTGTGGATATTCTGTTTTCCCAACACCATTTATTGAAAATACTGTCCTTTTGCTATTGTATATTCTTGTCACCTTTGTCAAAAATCAATTGGCCATGGATGTGTGGGTTTATTTCTGAGTGCTCTGTTCTGTACCATTGGTCAATGTGCCTATTTTTCATGCCAATACCATACTATGTGGGTTATTACCACTTTATAGTATAGTTTGAAAACAGATAGGATGATAACTTCACTTTTGTTTTATTGTTTGGTTGATTTTTTGTTGTTGTCTTTTTGTTGTTGCTTTTGCTCGTGATTACCTTGGCTATTTGAGGGACTTGGCGTTGTTTTGTGGATTTGAATCAATTTTAGGATTTTTTTTTTCCATATGAAAAATGACACTGGAATTTTGGTAGGGGTTGCATTGACTCTCTAGATTATGCTAGGTAGTATGGATATTTTAACTTCATTAATTTTTCCTTGCCATGAACTCTGAATATTTTTCCATTTATTTGTGTCTTCTTTAATTTCTTTCATCAAGGTTTTATTATTTCCTATGTACAGGTCTTTCACTACCATAAGTTAAATTTATTCCTAAATAATTTTTGTAGCTATTATAAATAGGATTGCTTTCTTGATTTCTTTTTCAGAAAGTTTTTTGTGAGTGTAAAGAAATGCTACTAGATTTTGCATGTTGATTTTGTACCTGCAGCTTTATTGAATTTCTTTATCAGTTCTAAGTTTTTTGGTAGAATCTTTAGGGTTTTCTATATATAAGATTATGTTATCCACAGACAGTGACATTTTTACTTCTTCTATTCTTATTGAGATGCCTTTTTATTCTCTTCCTTCATTTTTCTGGCAAGGTTTTCCAGTTGTGTTGAATAGTAGTGATGAGAGTGATTATTTCTGTCTTGTTCTGAATCTTAGAGAAAAGGGTACTAATTTGTCATCATTAAATATTAACATCATGTTAGCTTTGGGCTTATTATACAGGACCTTTATTGTGTTCAATTATATCCCTTCTATACTTAATATGTTAATTGTATTAATCATCAAAAGGTGTTGAATTTTGTCAAAGGTTTTTTCTGCATCTAATGAGATAATCATATGATTTTTGTCTTTCTATTAGTATGCTGTATTGCACTTATTGATTTACAAATGTTGATCAATTCTTGCATTGCAGAAAAAAATCTCACTTGATCATGATGAATACTCTTTTAATGTGTTATTGAATTGGGTTTTCTAGTATTTTATTGAGGACTTTGGCATCTGTTTACCAAGGATATTGGCCTGTAGTTTTTGTTGTTGTTGTTTTTGCCTTTTCTTGTGTTTTTCTTATCTGGCTTTGGAAACAGACTAGTACTGGCCTCATAAAAAGAGTTTGGAAGTATTTCCCCTTCTTTGATTTTTTTGGACAAGTGTATGGAGTATTGGTATTAGGTCTTCTTTAAATGTTTGGTAGAATTCAGCAGTGAAGACATCAGGTCCCAGGCTTTTCTTTGATAGAAGACATTTTCAATCTCCTTATTCACTATTAGTCGGTTCAAATTTTCTCTTTCTTCATGATTCAGTCTTAGTAAGTTATATGTGTCTAGGAATGTATTCATTTCTTCTAGATTATCCAATTTGTTGCCATATAACTGTTCATAGTAGTCTCTTATGATCCTTTGTATTTCTGTGCTGTCAGTTGTAATGTCTTCTCTTTTATTTCTGATTTATTTGAGACTTCTCTTTTATTCCTTGGTTAGTTTAGCTAAAGGTTTTTCAATTTTGTTTGTCTTTAACAAAAACTAAATTAGTTTCATTGATCTTTTGTATTGTTTTTCTAGTCTCTATTTTATTTACTTCTGCTCTGATCTTTATTACTTCTGCTTTGATCTTTATTATTTCTTTCCTTCTGTTATTATTGGGCATCATTTTTTTTCTTTCCCTGAGTTTGTTGAGTGATGTTAAATTGTATGTGCTTATGATCATTTTTCTTTTTTAATGTAGATATTTATTGCTGCCTCTCATAAGTTTTGGTATATTGTGTTCACATTTTTTTGTCTCAATAAATTTTTAAATTTTCCTTTTAATTTCTTCAACTATTGATTGTTCAAAATTATTGTTGAATTTCCTTATGTTTGTGAATTTTCAAAAATTCCTCCTCTTACTGATTTCCAGTTTTATGCTGTTGTAGTTAGAAAAGGTACTTGATATGATTTCCATTTTCTTAAATTTTCTAAGACTTGTATTTTGGCCTAACGTATGGTCTATCCTCTAGGGAATGTTCACTGAATGCTTGGAAAGAATGTGTATTCTGTTGCCTGGGTGGGGGTGAGGGGAGATGTTTTGTAGATATCTTTTAGGTCTATTTTATTGATAAATGACATTCAAGTCCAATACTTTTTTATTAATATTCTGTCTGAATTATCTTTTCATTATTAAATTGGTGTATTGAAGTTTCTTGTATTACAACTTACAAATTTAAAATAGATAAGTCAATAGATTCACAAAGTAAATTGTTATTCTTATACACATTTCCAAAACAAAGGCACAAAAGCACTGAAAGAAAAAGTAATTGTGCTGAAAATGGGGGACACATTAAGGATATGGGCAAATCCAGATTCTCAGGGTTTATAAAGGTGTTGTTATTGTTGTTGCTGTTTTATTGCACTGAATTATATAAGAAATGAAAAAAATCAAACAATCCTTATGACAAATCTCTTGGAGTTCATTGAGCATACTACTGCCTCTCAGCTGCAGAGACCACATGTTTCTGTATGCCAAGAACAACTACACATCACGTGTAAAACTAAGGTCAAGTGTGCAGCAGATTTCAAGCAAATCATTATTCCCCGAAAGATAATTTTGCATAGTTTTTCGAAGAAAAATTGGTCTCAATTTGTTGTTTCTTTTCAACAAAAATGTTAAGCTACACATTTTTTAGTTCATTTACAATTTGACTGAATAAAGCAATCCCTCCAACAGATTTGGAGTATTTTGCAATGTCAGATGTTGCTTCCAGCTGCAAAAAAAAAAAAAAAAAAAAAAAAAAATTATTCTTTTTGCTCCTTTATGCTCTAAACAATGTAGAATGTTTACACCTATAGAAACAGTAGCTGCATATGGAGTCCAGTACCTGAGAGGTGGTTGTTTCTATACACTATTGACTATATCAAAGATGGAATTGTCAAGTACTTAATCATTGGCTTTTCATGTGGGCCCAACATTCCAACGGAGCCTTTATTATTCATACCAATCTGGCTTTGGTTCATCTTCTACAGACACTCCAGATTAAATTTTCTTCATTATCATTACAGAACTAGATGAATAAGTGGCACATCTGTTCATGAAGTGGTTTATTATCTGTTTGGATGAGGTTTGAGATGAATAGAAAAAATAACTATAGAGGAGACAAATGCACTAAGGTTTATGCCCACCATGAAATTCAAGACCAGTTATGTTATCTCTGAAAATCCTTTGATCTCTTACTTCCACTGAATGGGAAATTATTAACTAATGATTTGGTACCATTTGTCATGAGGAAAAATGTAAAGTAGATAGAAATCAAACCAAAACAAATGCACAGAAACCTGGCTTGTGATAAGGGCCTAATGACGACCTCACATTGTTCCATTTAATTTCCAGCCCATCTCTCCAAAGGAAAATTTGAAGAACTGTAAATATTTTACCAACAATCCCATATCAGATATTTCTCATGCAAAACAAGGCTGCATAAATAAATCTGTTGATTAAGAACGCATCAACACATTACAGCTGTGCCATTCACATGGGGCTTGCAACCAATCTTTTCTGTTCCTATTAGGCTTATACCATTCATTTCAGAACTAGCATAAGACCTAGGCAGTCTGAAGATTCTATGCCAGCCCTGACCAGGTCTGCATTCAGGTATTTGTCTGCAACATATCTTGACTGTAGTTTGCCATAGCTCAGTCATAAAATGTGCTATGAGTGGTTCATTTCTGCTAATACAAAAATGACAGTGAAAATATAAATAACTATAATAATAATTATTCAAACTTTAATATAAAAATAAATCACCCGAGAATCTCGTTAAAATGCAGATTCTGATTCACTAGGTCTGGGGTAGGGACTAAGGTTTTATTTCATTTCTGGCAAGTAGAAGATAGTAGCATGGAAATAGACCTATGGTGTTTAGTAATGCTAGCCACATGTGTCTACTGAGCACTCAAACTATAGCTACCCAAATGGAGATGTGCCCTAAGTATAAAGTACACGTCAGACATCAAATGTTTACTGCCCCCCAAAATATAATAGGTCATTAATAATTTTGTACCAATTAAATGTTTAAAAGATTTTTATCTATGATGGTTAAATAAAATATATTACTTAAATTAATTTTACCTGTTTATTTTTGCTTTTTAAAATGTGGCAACTAGAAATTTTAAAATTATATATATGGCTTGCACATTTCCACAATGGTGAGATGAATAATTTGTGAGATTCTTTTTTTGTTTCTTTAATGTATATAAGTTCAATATTATATACATCACCATATCTTATAAAATATCTCTTTGACATGCCTGCTTGGAGGTGGGATAACTCTATTCTTTCCACCAACCAAGTAGATGAATCTATTAAAATGTTTTCAACAGCAATGAAATCAAACAGCATTAAGCTATAAGAGAAATATTTGTTCAGGTAACAGTAAAATTCAACTGGAATGCTTAATTTGGGACTCTGATTCCATTTCTTTTTAATTCTCTTAGCTAGATCCAATGCTCTGGCAAAGTAGCACGTCTGCAACTAAAAAAAATCCAGAGAAAAAAAGAGATAATCTCTTCCTTGAGTCTCTATTTTAAAAGCAAGGAAATTTTTCCAGAAACTACCAGCAAACTTTAATTCCATCTCATTGTTTCTGAGTCAGATCCCTAATCTTGAACCAGTCCTTGTGAACTGAAAATTGGCATATTCTTATTACCTTAGACAGAGTTGCTTGTATCAATCACTGATAAAAAGAAATGGAATTAACAAAGTTGACTTGATCTAATCATAACACATCCACAGAAAAGTAAAGGTGATCTTCCAAAGTGCAAGGCTATCACCTGATGAGAAATAAATAGGATGGAGGCAGATAGACTCAAGACCAACAACAGTAGGTGAGACCCCTCTCCTGTTGTATAGGATTATTATTTTGGGAAAATTATACTTGATAATGGTAATTTTTTTCAAATTCTTAGGCCTTTTATTGCATCATTTAAATATCACAATTAGTTCTCTGGAATCATCTGGCATGGTGTTTATGTAGACAGACAACTGTTAGATATTATTCAGTTTGCTGAACTGTCCCTTTTTCAGAGACATAGATGCCATCCAAAATTTTTCTGATACTCTTGGTTTTAACTGTTGTGGCTTGCTGAATCAAAGCAGCTGAATTTGAAACAAGATCAATGTCATTTCCTTCCAGGATTAAGTTATCTTTCTAAGTTTGAGACACCAAACATGCAACACCTGGCCTTATCTGAACCCTGGAAAAAAATAAATAAAATATATATATATATATATATATATATATATATATATATATATGTGTGTGTGTGTATGTATATGAGTTTCACTCTTGTTGCCCAGGATGGAGTGAAATGGCGCAATGTTGCCTCATTGCAACCTCAGCCTCCCAGGTTCAAGTGATTCTCCTGCCTCAGCCTCTTGTATAGCTGGGATTACAGGTGCCCAAGTAGCAGGGATTAGAGGTGCCAGAGTACAGCCTCTCGAGTAGATGGGATTATAGCTGGGATTACAGGATGATTACAGGTGCCTATCAGCATGCTTGGCTAATTTTTTGTATTTTTAGTAGAGATGGGTTTCATCATTTTGTCCAGGCTGGTCTTGAACCCCTGACATCAGGTGATCCTCCCACCTATGCCTCCCAAAGTGCCGGAATTACAGGCATGAGTCACCGCACCCAGCCTTATCCAAGAAATGTCTGATTTCAACAAGAGACCTATCCTCCTGGATAATGACATTGATGGAGAAGTGAGTATACACAGACTTCATATTGTAACAAAGTTCAGTATAACTCCTTTGATCATGTTCTGTACATTACTACAAATAGTGCAAATGGTAGCCACTTCCTTTCTATTTCCCCTCTTCTGTCAACCTTGAGCCTCTTCTTTTTCTTTCCAAGAAAACTAAGTTCTACATTGCTGTAACTGAAGTCTCTCTTCAGGTTTCCTCTGGGGCCTTTCATAAAAACTATGCATCCCGTCAGAGTGATGTCCATGTTTTCTGAAATAGTGATAGTCTGATTGCTTAGAATGGTCTTCATTCTCACAGAAGATGCAGCAAACACTGGTAAAAATTTTTATATAACATATATATATATATATATATACACTATATATGTGTATATATATATATACACTATATATGTGTATATATATATATACACTATATATGTGTATATATATATACACACACTATATATGTGTGTATATATATATACTGTCTGGAGAGAGTCAGCAATATCATATTATGAAGTTATAGGATTCTGGGCTCTATTTTATATATATATATAAATTGAATATTTATATATATAAATTATTAATATTTATTTATATGTGCATATATATATATAAAATAGAACCCAGAATCCCATAACTTCATAATATGATATTGCTGACTCTCTCCAGACAGCTCTTCAGGCACACACATATGCATAAATTGTGCAAACTATATATACTTAACTGTAACCTTTTTTCCTATGCAATCTGCTGTAGAAATATTTTCGTTTAGATTTATATGACCATTTTTGCCTTCTAAAATACCACGTTGTATGCAAATACTGTAGTTTAGAACATTCCAGTCATCCTGCTATGAATGGACTTCAGGTAAATCTCAAGCTGTTAATCCACTTCAGGTACATCTCAAGCTGTTAATCCTCAATGTAGCCAGGTGAAGCCGGGGCTGCCCAGCATATAGCTGTATTAGAGAAAGATTCTGATGGCACTGCTCAATGATAAAATTTATAAAACATAGCCTCGAATTTCCACCATTTTTTGATATTTCTGTTATTGCAAATTTTTCAGTATTAGAAACAAATTACTATAAACATTATTAATCATATATATTTTCCCAGTTGTTGGTTCTGGCAATAAAATTTTAGACACTTGTATTTTCAGTAGGTTTTTTAAGGCTGCAAGAAATAGACATGCATAACACCCTTTAAGTATTAGAACTTTATTATTGAGATTTATGAAGATGTAGAAAGATAGTGGTTACACTCCCATCATTTGTTTATCAAGATCCTCATCAAGTTCATTTGATTTCGCTTGGGATAACAATTAGAAATAAGGTCATCTGTTCCACTAGACTTGCTGATATTTAGACATCGTAAAGTGGAGTAATGTCAAACCAGTACAGAGGAGATTGGCTTCCCTAATATTCAGCTGACCTATGGATGGTTTGAGCCAGTACTTGCTCCATGGGTAGCAGAGGTATTTCCATTGAAATTTCCCAATACTGTGTGTGCGTTTGTTTGTGTGCGTGGGTGGGGGGGGGACGCGCACAAAGGCACGCACGCATGCACACACACACTTGCATGCACATACAAAAGAGGCAGAGAAAAGTGGGCAGGCAGTAGGCGGGCAAAAAACAGGCAGACAAATAACATTTTCTGATGAAATTGGCTGAGCTTAAAAAATTTTTAAAAGGGGCCGGGCACGGTGGCTCAGGCCTGTAATCCCAGCACTTTGGGAGGCCGAGGCGGGTGGATCACGAGGTCAAGAGATCGAGACCATCCTGGTCAGCATGGTGAAACCCCGTCTCTACTAAAAAAAAAAATTAGCTGGGCATGGTGGCGCGTGCCTGTAATCCCAGCTACTCAGGAGGCTGAGGCAGGAGAATTGCCTGAACCCAGGAGGCAGAGGTTGCGGTGAGCCGAGATCGCGCCATTGCACTCCAGCCTGGGTAACAAGAGCGAAACTCCGTCTCAAAAAAATAAATAAATAAATAAAACAAAAAAAATTTTTTTAATGTTTGAAACATAAAGCAACAGTTTTCCAAAAATCCATATTGTTAGCTCCATTTTACAAAGAAGGTGAAGGAGGCTCAAAGACTAAGAAAACCAGAAAGTCTTCGGAGTGATCTTTACTCAAAATTCTATATTCTCTATTTGAAGCCAACTTTATCATCCAGAAAGGAACTGGTCCTGATGCAGGACAGGCAAGACCCAAAACTGAGACTTAGCCTTGGAAGGTTTTTGGCTCTGCCCAGGGGTGTTCGTGGCTTTGCCCAGGAAATAATTCAAGGGTGAACTGGTGGTGTTAAACAGCAACTTTTATTGAAGTAGCAGTGTACAGCAGCCAGCAGAGCTACTGCTCCTTGCAGAGCACAACTACCCCAAAGGCAATGTGCCCAGAGTAGCAGCTCAAAGCCATGTCTGCATGCATATTTGTACCCACTTTAAATTATATGCAGAAATTCCTAGGAAAAGAGTGGCAACTTTCAAGTTGTTTGGTCGTTATCATGGAAAAAGGCAGTAATGTCCAGATGTTGCCATGGCAATGGTAAACTAACATGGCAAACTACTGGATGTGTCCTATGGAAACCTGTTTCCCCTGCTGTACCTATTTTAGCTCATTCTCAATTTGGCCTGGTGTCTGAGCCCTGACTCCAGAGTCAAGTCCCACCTCTTATCTCAGGAGCATGGGCTGCCCAGGTGCCATTTTCTAAATTCATGGAAAAAGTTTGTGTTGATTTGGGTGAAACTTGACCTTGACAGAGCAGAACAATTTGGCAAGTTCATATTCAGTGAGCTGCATGATGAAGGTGCCAGATCCACATCAGCATAGCACAATCACAAATGACTGTACAGTAGTCTTCTGTGAAAAATTGCTACATTAATGATTGCCTACTGATTACTCTAAGTTCCAAGAGAAGATTTGCTAGGAACATCCTTGAGAGGCCTTGAATAGCTCACCACTAGTACTATAGAATCTGGATTTTGTGTGGTGTTCATCATTGTCTTAAACATTCAGGCTATACAACGGTTGCCAATAAGCAAACACAGAATCAGTTCATTAAACTACATCTTGATATTAAATTCTGTAGAAATTGATAAATAAGCTGTAAAGTTACAATGATTTATCAGAATGATTAAAGTCATAATTTTTTTTATAACATTGGTTTGAACCACACAGACACTACTGCTGAAAGGAGCCTGTATACCCTACCTGAAAATCAAAAGTGTAAAACTTTGTAATGTTAAATATATTCGTGTAAAAAATGGATCTGACATGGGCAAGGCATGCAGAATACACATATGCACCAATAGCCACTTTATTTTCAATACTTTGTTGGCTTTTTGTTTTCTGAATAAACAAAGTAGGCAAAGAGACTCTAACTTTCTCCATAATTACACTTTTGAGATCATTTTATTCAATAAATATTGTTTCAGATTCTACCATGTGCCAGGCAGACAAAGGATGCAATACTGAGCAAGATGGCTAGCCTCCTACCTTCAAAAGCCTGACGTCTAGAGAGATAAATAGGCAAACAGACAATTACTAGATACTGTAATGAGAACTTTGCCTGAAGAAGAACAAGGCATGGTTGCGCCTAACCTATATTTTGGAGAAGCAACTTCTAATCTAATCTGACAAAAAAGTTAGGTGAAGAATGGTAAGAAAGAGATAACAGCCTGTGAAAAGGACAGAAGTTTAGAGAAAAATATTCGTTCAGGGAACTGCAAATATTCAGGCATGTCTAGAACATAAAGTCTAAGTGGAGACTGGTGTAAGAAGAGGTCAAAGAAATAAGTTATAAGCACATCACGAACTCCAAAGCAAATTATATAATTTGGACATTATTCTGAGAGCAATTGAGACCAAGATTGCCAGATAAAATGCAGGAAGTCCAGCTAAATTTGAATTTCAAATAAATCACAAATAACTTTTTTTGGTATAAATATATTATATTATTAAAAACATACTATTAAACATCATTGTTTATATCAAATCCAAATAACTAGGTATTCTATGTTTTTGTTTACCTAATCTGACAAACTTCATGGAAAGCCACCAAAGGAATTTAAGTAGAAGAATAAAATGATATAATTTGAGCTTTAGAGAAATATCACTAGTTGTGATATAGAAAACAAATTCATTCATTTGTTCACCTATGACATCATTTTTTGGGCAGCCTCCTTTTATTCTAAGCAAAGATTTAAGTAAGAAACAAATTTTTAACTCCAAGTAAAACTTAGGGCAGTGTCTTTTGAATAGCATTCTTCCTATTTTCGTCATATTTTTCCTTCCTGTATTGATACTTATGCTGTAATACATAGTGGTTAACTATATAGCACATGGACTATGGAACCAGAGAATCCAGATTCTGTCTCTGACTTCCTCTACTCATGAATTGTGCAAGATACTTAACCTCTTAGGTCTCAGTCTCTTTATCTGGGAAGAAAGAATACAATATTTTCTGCAAGTTGTGAGGATCAAATGAGTTAATGTATGTAAAGCCCTTAGAACAGTGTCTGGCACAAAATAAATCTTATGAAAGTATCAATTCTTACTTTAAGTATTAACTGATGTCTTCTTCAGGTAGAATTTTTTAACTTAAGCAAACTTGCCTAAAAGTAAAACATTATATCACTATGATGAGTGGAAAATTAATTTCATTTGCCATGAATAGAAGTTCATAGCATAAATTCAATTTAAAATAAATACAATGATAACAAACAATCATACTGGATTTATTCTTTTACAAAATAGCAATGAAACATATTTTTTAAAATTTCACTGTTGCATTTTACAGAAGCGGAAATTGAGACTCAAAAGAGAAGAGATTTTCCTCAGGACATAGTGACTTAAGCACACAGCAGGGGAATGTATCTATGATCATTAATTCCTAATTCAGAGCTTTCTCCAATGTAGCTGTGGCTATTCTACCATAAAACTTTACCGTACATACCTCCAGAGCTGCATAGCTTTGAACCTTTAATTATTCTAAAAGTCCTATAGTCGAGTATTACTGCCTGCACTCCCATTTCTGAACCTTTCTTTATTGTTGCCTGTCACTCTTTTCACTCAGCTTTCTAAAGTTTCATCCCACTCCGTTCTTAAGAGAAGAGCTTAAGCTCTCTGCTTCCTGGAGCAGCAGCTAGAGCTAGAGCTCCCTAGCTGCTGTTGCAGTGGTCAGGGGAGTTGGATCTTCCCATTGGAGAAGGTTCAGAAGAAGCTTCTAGATACACACACACACACAGACACACACACACACACACACACTTTTCTGCACCTTTCAATACCTCTTTTTTAGCATTAGATCCCTCCTCTTTATGCTTCCATTGGCTCCTTTCTTTTTCCCTCCCTGTTCTGTTCTATTTTAGTTTTTCCTGATTCTGAGCTCCTGGAGGCAGGTAAAGTAGGAAATAAAACACATCAGCAGGTTAATGCAAAGATAAACAAATGTTTCAATTGCCAAAATCAAATATTCACTCATGTACCACCTAAAATTACTCTGGTTGACGCACATCAGAAAAATCTGCTGAAAAGAATCCTGTCCCCAGAATTCTAGGCAAACAAGGAGTAAAGAGCTGAAGCCCCAGTTGTCTGACACTGAGAAAGCAACACCTCTCTAAGTAGACATGCTGATGACCAAGGACAAATTTTTTTTTCTTCTACGGTAGGCCTTTTCACATGTGGTGATGATTTATGAGCTTTCAAAATAAACGATGCCCTAATAATGCAAGTACACGAGACTTGTACCATTCAGTTTCCTGTATTTATTTGCTAGATTTTACAAGTCAAGGCAGCCCTCATAATGATTTTGATAAAGAAATGTATTCATACCTGGATGGCTGCAGCAAGCATTTAAAATATAAAATCCATTTAGTACGATTAGCTTTAGAACATTATTTATGTAATCTGCCACAATGGCAGATATTAGACAGAACATTTTTCTCTTTTCTTTGGAATAGTTTATCAATCACCCTTGCTCCTGAGAAGCCCTTAGGAGGAAAGCATTTATCAGAGTGTATTATAAAACTAAAAATAAAAGCTGAAACTAGTGTTTGTATAGAGAATACAGGCTGATTGCAAAGATTTGAGAAAAGACTATTTAGTCTCCAAGTCACTTCAGGCAAAAGGAGAAGTCAAGCTTGCAGAGATGCACTGGTAGTGCTCTGGAGTAGAGGGAAGAAATCTGCTGGGGCATTCTTAAAACATAATGTGCAGAGATGAGGGCGTTGTACAATACAGTGAGTAATACCTGGCTTTCAACAAGCAATGTGAAATGTATAGATAATATGGTGCTTTTTGAATTTGCAAATGTCACAGAATTTATGATACCCAGTGGAGGTGAACAAGCAATACAAGCCTTGTATGAAGAATGATAATACTTATAACTTGCACAATGTTGTGCTATTCATCTTGAAGATGGGAACTGAAGAGTATCTTGTAGTTACAGCAGCAATCTAGAAGTTCTAAACTCCAGTTTTCATTGAGAAGTCACTTAATTTCTTCCAGGCCTCTATTCCACTTTTGGAAAAATAGCTTCCAGGTGTGTCCTCCAGAGGCTAAAAGTAGAGGCTCTCAATGCTTGCAGCAAATTAGAATTACACGCGGAGTTATAAAAAAAGAATTAGTAAACAGCACCCAAAATTAACTAAGACTCTTGGACCCAAACATTTTTTGTTGTTGTTGCTGAATTTAAATATCTCAAATGATCCAAATGTCCAGTCAGAGTTAAGAGCCACTGGCTGAGAATAGTAGTTCTCAAATTGTGCTGAATATTGGGAAGTTTAAAAAATCCAAATGCTTATGTCACAGAATATCAATTAAATCAGAATTTCTCGGGATAGACCCAAGTGCCCATAATTTACAAAGCTTTCCAAATGATTCCCAAGTATAGCCAACTTAGAGTGCCATTGGTCTGTATTATTGTATCTCAAACTTTATGTATATATGGATGGTTTGGGGGATCGTATTAAAATGCAGATTCTTAGTAGATGGGACCTGATACTCCTAATTTCACAGCAAACTCTTAGGTGATGCAGCTGTTGCTGCTCCGTGCACTGCATTTGAGGTAACAAAGAAGTCTCAAAGAATCAAGTGCCAACTCCTGACATAAGCATTCAAAGCCCTCCGTATTCGTTAGAAACTTTATGTACACTGCTTTGGGCTAAGACCCAACGTTCTTAAATGGCACATTCTCCTCCTCACAAGATCCATAAATGTTTTATTTCAGTACTATTTCCCAACCCTCCTCTTAGAAAATATAAGAAATGGGAAAATGGGAAAAGAGGACTACAAGAGCTATTTGAAAGGAGCATTTGGTGTCATGTCATGTTGGATCCTTGTCACTTTCAGTAGGGATGGCACCAGGTTCAAGAGGCCAAAAAGGAAACCTGGAGCCAGTGAATGAAACAGAGGTTTGTTTATTTGTGAGTGTTTACTTAACAGGGTAGTACAGTGGCAGTGGGCTGGAGAGGAGAGCTGAAACAGCGTGTAAAAAGCATGCTGTTTATGTAGCACTTTTACTTACCACTCTCCCATAGCAACCTTGATGTGGCAACCCTCATTTCTTAAGTTGTGTTATTACTGTCAGGTGTATCTGGCATACAGGGTATGCCTAAGGTAAGTTATTGCTGTCAGGTAATAACTTACCTGACATAAGTTATACAAGGTCTGCCATACGAGGTCATTCTCAGGATATGCTTAGCTTAAGTTATTGCTGTCAGGTGCATCTACCATACATCTAGTCATATCTCCTGCCTGGATTCATACACTTCCTGGAGAGAAATAGCAAAATGTCATGTGTTAATACAATGGAGAAACTGTGTATAACCCAGTCTTAAGACTTAAGCCCCAAGAACTATGACTCCCCCACTATGAATAGTATGAGTGTCAGATAGAGGTTAGAAGCTGTCCCAACTTATATGTTGCAGTAACAATAGAATTGGGTCTCAGAAAAATCCTAAAAATGTATAACCATGACAGGAAGGGGTTGAAAACACCCAGACCATCAAGACTTTTAATAGATATTTGTTATATCTGCCTCCTTCCTTTTGACTTTTAAAGTAATCGCCTTTGTGTGTAGTTTTTTTTTAAGATAACCCAAGTCTAGTACATTAATTTCCAATCTGGCCTTTTTCATCTTGTGTCTCTTCTCTCATCCATTTCATTCCCCAATTCGCTATGCAAATAATTTTTACTAAAACACAGCTTTAATTATTATGCTACATTAAAAAAAATATCAATAGTCCTCATTGCCAATAAGGTAACAGTAGTTGGATTACTCCAGTGGACGAAACTCTGATGAACCTAAAAACATGTTCCAAGAGAAGAGAGTCAGCTGTTGGGCTTCCATTGTTTAGAGGACTCAATGTTGAATTGAAACTACATCAGCCTCTGAGAGTCCTAGAATCTATGACACCTCAGTTGTAGCAAGTATGATGAGTGCCCAGATTTTGGTTTCTAACATTATTATTCAGTGAAAGGAACCAGAGCTCCTTGAAGAAATAGCTGATTATTATGTCTGGGCAGGAAAAATACAAGATGAGCCTGGAGCATCCAGTAATTTCTAAAAGTAAGGAAGCGCTCAAAAATCAAAAGGTTAGGAGATTGTCAAGGAATACAAGTGCCGACCTGAAAAACCTCCCAATGGCCAAAAGTAGAACGATTGAGAAACAAAATAAATAACAAATGTACTAGTGAATTATAACACAAAGGACAAAATAAATATACATGAGTCTATGCTTATATAAATAAATTAATAGATAGATAATGGGTAGAGGTGAGAAGAGACAAATCTCCCTACAGAAGAATTCCAAATCATACATGTATATACACCAGAAGGTGAAGTTTAGTTCTCCACTCTCCTCTTTGAGTGTAGGCTGGACAGAGTGACTTGATTCCAAATAATAGAGTATGGAAGAGGGAAGAAGCAACTTTGTAGTGCAGAATCTGGTAAACATTACCCTTGTTATCTAAACAAGGTTAACATCACCAAACATAGGTCATGTTCACATGTTTATGGTATGTATTCTGAAATGATATAAGGAGGACACTTTTGTGGTCTTAGAAATCCATAACCCTAGTCTAATCGTGAGAAACATATTAGATGTACACAAGTTGAGAGAAGTTGTACAAAATATCCAACCAGTACTCCTTAAAATGGTAAAAGTCATGAATAATGAGGAAAGCATAATTTTCACAGAGATTAAGAAGACATGACAACCAAATGTACATGGTATCTTGGATGTGAACCTAGAACAACAACATATATATACATATATATATATATATTCATTCATGGGAAAACTTTGAAATCTGAGTAATGTGTGAAGTTTCATTAACAGCAATTTAACAATGTTTGTTTATTAATTGTAACAAATGTATGGTTAATGTAAGATATTAATATTGGAGAAGGCAAGGTGAGGGGTACATGAGACCTGAGACCTGTCTATAAACTTTTGTCTTTGCAACTTTTCTATAAGTCTAAAACCACTTTAAAATAAAAATTTTACTTTAAAAAATACCAGCCATCTAAGACTCTTTCCTTATCACCTTAATTACCTACTTTCCTACCCTGGATCTGACCCTAAAGCAGCTAATAAATATGGAAGCAAATGGAACAAAAAATGGAACAAGATTTCCAGCTACACAGACCCTGGTACATAGAAACTATTCAAATTTCTATTGAAGAAAGAAATAAAATTGAAGATCATACAAAAATTGTGAAAAAAAGGTATAAAAATGGAATGAGCCCCTAACCTTAAACTGATGCCTCTTGTGTCCTGACTGAGGAAAATAAGATATACATATATAAACTACAATACAAAGAGAAAGTGAGTTGTGCCATCAGTTCTCTGTGAAAGTTTGGAAACATTTATTCAAACTGGATGTTGACATCCATTATTTTAATACAGCCTCACAAGAGAACCTGGGCAGTTATGAGTATTTCCATTTCATAGCTGAGGAGACTCAGATGCAGGAAGGCTAGGTGATTTGCTTGAGGTCTCCTTATGTCCTTGAACAAGGATTTCAGCAAATTACAGTGAAAGTGAATTTGTCTTAGGCCCATATCTCACTTATGTAACATAAATGTCATAAAATTTCACACTTCTAACACCTAAGGATTTATTAATTAACAAGTGTCAAAGCTGCCAGATTGTGTTGATCTAAATGACAATGGACAGGATCTATGAGGTATACCAGTCAGCAGAGAATATTAAACCAATCCAGCTTTTGAAGTTTAGGAACTCATAAACAACGTGCGTACATATGAACATGATTCCCCAACAAGGCCATCTGAATACTCATGCCCAACTGCTGAGCCAGAATTCTAATCCTTCTTTAGACCACAACTCAAATTCGAGCATTAATTACATATCTTCTTTTCCATCTAGCACCTCTCTGACAGGCTGCCCTGCATTCTCTTAGGTATGATTTGCCTTCTTTTAGAAGAAGGACTCTCAATGGATGGAAGAAAAGCCCCCTTTTCTATGGCAAATGCTAATTCTCCAGCCCTGCTGGTCTGCAAACCTCATCTCCACATTACCCCTGTGCATCTCCAGAAGGGACATACCTGGTCAAAGACTTACAGACATGATGCCAAGAAAAGGGATTCATATAAAATTATGGTTACCAATCTTGAAAACTCTTCAAGTTAACTGGAAGTCTAGTTTAACCCATTTAAAACAAAACAAAACAAAATAAAATAAATAAAACTATTGTGAGAACAGGTGTACTTCCTCTATAAAAGAGTCCTAGGCTTTAAATTTAAGAATTATCTGTTCTTTCTTCGGTATTTTCCTTCTCTCTGAGTTAAACTGTTGCTCTTTTGTTGTAATAATTGTCTAGATTCCCATATTATCATCATTAACACCATCACATTCAATAATTACAACATTTTATCAAGTTTTTGCTAAATGCTATGCAAGATGCTGTACTAAGCAGTTAATTTTCTTCTTCAGTCTTAAAGAAAATGTTCCTATGGGACAGGTACTATTGTATTAACTTCGTCTTACAGATGGATAAATCGAGACTGCTACTAGGGAATGGCAGGACTCAGATATAAACCTTGATTCAGAGCCCATGCTCTAACCATTTGCATAATGTGCTTTAACAGTTTAGGAGAAAAATAGCATGTTCAGTTCCCCACCTTGGCTTGGTTAGATTAGACTTCCTCTTAGGGCCTTTCTAACTTTGATAATAACATATAAGCTCCATGAGGACACAGTTTTGTCCTTTTTAAAATTTCTATTCAGTGCTGTGTCCACAGTGCCGGGAAAATGTCTGGCACTGAATAGGCATGCAATACTGTTTTATTGAATCGAATGCTTGATAACATTCTGTGTAGGCAGTAGAATGTATTGGAAAATCCTGAAGCTTGGAGTAAAGAAAACATTTATTAAGGAGTGAATTGCTTTTATGTAAAATACGTAACATCCCTTAACCAAGAAAATGAGCATAGTACTTCCTTTCTTGCAGGCAGTTCTTCAAGACAAATGAGAAAACCTAAGCAAAACATCACAGAGCTGGAACATTGTGAGTTCTTACTATTGTTGCACGTCATCAGAATTTTTCTTGCATTACCTGTTTCTCTGCTTTCTCACTAGGTTTTTTTATTAGAAATCATGTATGTATTTTTGAATTTGTTCCTTGATCAAGCCTGGCTTACTCAATTATTGGTCAAAACTCATCTATGAATATTTTAGAGACACTTTTGGATTCTAGTTTCACAAACAAAAATACCATTACCAGAACCACTAATGGAATCTATCTGAATGCAGATGATAAATCAGTGCGATGACTTTGATTGGTGGAGAGAAAAGATGGGTCAGCTTTCATTTTAAGAAAGAGGGACACGTGCTTTCATGGGAAACAGAAGTCATTGGATTGGAGGAAAGAGTTATTTGCAACCAAAGATGCTGTTATGGTTGATAACATCTTTCTTTTTTTTTTTTTTTTTTTTTTTGAGACGGAGTTTCGCTCTTGATACCCAGGCTGGAGTGCAATGGCGCGATCTCGGCTCACCGCAACCTCCGCCTCCTGGGTTCAGGCAATTCTCCTGCCTCAGCCTCCTGAGTAGCTGGGATTACAGACACGCGCCACCGTGCCCAGCTAATTTTTTGTATTAGTAGAGATGGGGTTTCACCATGTTGACCAGGATGGTCTCGATCTCTTGACCTCGTGATCCACCCGCCTCGGCCTCCCAAAGTGCTGGGATTACAGGCTTGAGCCACCGCGCCCGGCCGGTTGATAACATCTTTCTATAGTAAGGTACCTGAGAGAATACGCTCCTTATTTTTAGTCCTCAAAAATGAAGCAGCATGTGCCAGTTGGAGTTCTCAGTAGAAATGTGAGTGTGTGCATGTGTATCTATTCCAATTCAATTTTTTGACAAATGAAGAAAAACATTTCAGCACAGATCACAAGACAAGCATCCTCAGAGGAGGGAAAAGAAAGCTGAGGTTTTCCTAAGGATCTTATTTATTGTCAAGCATATCCAAAACTGTTTGCCTTCTCCTGCTTCATGAATTTTCTGTGTTCTTCTCAGCATCAGCCCAGTAGATCTGAAAACCAATTTCCCCTTGGTCAGGAGTTGGCACTCCAGTTGATCAGTGCAATTCAGGCTGCTCATCACCAGGCAGTTTTTCTACTTCCAACAGATGTTGCAAAAGGCTGTCCAGATTTGCCATTCTTTTCCTGGCAGCTTTCCTGTTTTTTTTTTTTCTTCTGAAGTCTGATGTTTCCTTGCAGTACACAGTGTCGGTCAAAGGAGTATATGTGCTACAGAGAGCTATTTTTCTAAGCTGATTGTCTAATACTATTTGCTGATTAAATCCCAGGATGTTCACTGTACAGGCTTTGCACAAAAAGGAGGGACCAAGACTTGTTCAAAATAAACTATCATCTGAGAATTTGGAAATTATGCATTTACTTTCCATAAAAAAATTATTGTGAAAGCATTTTATTTTACAGCCAAAGCTGGTCTGTGATAATATGCAAAAGAGAACACAAAACATATATGTGGGTGTGTATATATGTATATATGTGTGTGTATATATATATATATTTGAGACAGAGTTTTGCTCTTGTTGCCCAGGTTGAAGTACAATGGCACGATCTCAGCTCACTACAAACTCCAACCCCCAAGTTCAAGCAATTCTCCTGCCTCAGCCTCCCGAGTAGCTGGGATTACAGGGATGCGCTACCACGCCCAGCTAATTTTGTATTTTTAGTAGAGGCACGGTTTCTCCATGTTGGTCAGGCTGATCTCAAACTCCTAACCTCAGGTGATCTGCCCGCCTTCACCTCCCAAAGGGCTGGAATTACAGGCGTGAGCCACAGCACCCTGCCAACATAATTTTTATATGGCTGAAAATACTAAAATTGTTCTAAACTACCTTTAAAGGTAATTTTGGAAGCCTACAGAATATGCTGGTTATGCTAGGTATTATACAAAAAACACATATCAGATGACACCACTTTGTCTAAACAATTATTTGTCCTATTTCTATATTGCCTTTCTTTTCCAATAGCTTAAATAATAGGTTTCTTTTCCAGTTGCTTAAATAACAGGTTCAGAAATGACAATATATATTTTCTCTGGAAAGCACAGAATGGAGAACATTTTCTTCAGGTGTTCTGTTTCCACCTGTAAGCATTTTCATAGATACAAGCCAATTTTTGGAAAATATTGAGAAACAATGTCTTTACCAATTCACGGACTAGTCAATAACTCCAGTTTCAATGAAGGAGAGACTGATTTGTGTTATCTTAAGGGAGGAGGGTTTACTGCAAGGCTAGCCAGGGACTGGGGCAGAAGAGTTGGAGGGGTGGGGTCCAGATCTGAGCCAACTTGAGGGACTGCCTGCTCTCCTGTGTACCCCTCAGGGGCTCCACAGCCTCTGTGATTACTCTCTTCTCTCTGCATGGCTCCTCCATTTTCTCCCTTTACTGGCTTCCTCCTCTCTTTCCTCTCCTGGAGCCAAATTATATATGGATTAATCTTATGCATATTCATCTCTAAGTGCTTCTCACACACACGGAGAAGTGAGCATAAGATGGGTATCTTGAAACTGCTGTTCTCTCAGTCAGTTTCAGTTTCCAGGTGCCTCCCATACTGTGATTATCTCACTGCATTGAGTGTAATTCTAGTATTTAAAGATACACATTTTCAATAAAATATGGCAAGCCAACTACTTCATCTGATACTTTGTTGAGGAAAAAATAATCTTTCCCAAAGCTATTGAAAAATCACACTATGTTTGGATTTATCGGAACACAGTATGCTGGTCCCCGAAGTGGCACCTCTGTAAGGGATTATTAAGGGCAAATTTGACTTCCTGTAATGCCAACTGCCTTTGGGGACCATCCTTAAAATACACAGCACCATTCTGCATTTTTTAGGCATTCTTAAAACTTTTGGCTCTGGCACACTCATAGCACCTTTTTGCTTCCGTATCACTTCTCATCTTCACAGTTTCTCAATTCTAAATTTGGAAGAAGAATCTGATTGGCTTGCCTCCATTTTTATTATGGAAAATAGGTAATAGTTTACTAACTGGAATATAGATTGCTTGTCCATAGACCAATTGTTTATTCCAGTTTAGTTTTCCAGGGGTGTAGAAGAGAGGAGTGGATACGGCCACCTAAGATCAGGAATTTTAGAGTACGGCATTTTCTTCTTCTTTTTTCTTTTCAGTGAATTGGACTTTATTTAGCTTCTTATCGCTGCTATAAAAATTATCACAAATTCATTGGCTTATAGCAGAAAAAAATTACTACTATACAATGCTGGAGAAGAGAAGTCCAAAATTAATCTCTGTAGGCTAAAGTCATTATGACTTCAGGGTTGGTCTTTCTAGAGTCTCCAGGGAACAATCCATTTCTTTTCTTTTCTAGCCTCTAGAGGCCACCTTGATTTCTTAGTTCATCTCATCTTTCTCCATCTTCAAAGCCGGTAGCTTTGCATCTTCAAATCTCCCCTGCTTTCATAATAACAATGTCTTTTCTACCTCTGACCATTTTACCTCCCTTTTATAAAAGCCCTTTCACCACTCAAAAATCCAAAATACTCTCCCTATCTCGAGATCCTTATTCTCATCTGCAAAGTTGCTTTTGTCATTTAAAGTTACATATTCTGACTCCCGCCAAGATGGACAAATAGGAACAGCTCCCCAGTGCAGTTCCCAGTGAGAGGTGCAGAAGGCAGGTGATCTCCACATTTCCAACCAAGATACCAGGTTCATTTCAATGGGACTGGTTGGACAGTAGGTGTAGCCCAAGGAGGGTGAACTGAGGCAGGGCAGGGCACTGCCCTATCCAAGAAGTGCAACCAGCTGGAGCATCGGAGACTTTACCACCTTGACACTCCAGTTCAGATACTGGGCTTCTCCCACAGCCTTTGCAATTCACAGTCCAGGAGAACACCACTGGGCTGAAAAGCGCTGCGAGTTACCAACACAGATCCTAGCGACAGCTCTGGCCAGCCCAGTGCCATGAGTTGTTGGCACAGATCTGGGTGGAAGTTTGGACTAGCACTGAAAGCACCTGCAGGATGGATCTACCTGCCCCCCAGAAAGAGGGAGATCTGAAAGCAGGGAGGCAAGTGATACATCTTGGCAGGTTGCACCCTCACAAAGACCAGCAAGCTGAAGTCCCCTTGCTTGAGACTTTCCCAGCCAGCACATCAGTTCAAGCTCAACCCAGGACAATTGAGTTTGGTTGGGGGAAGGGTGTCCACCATTCTCACCTGTGTAAACAAAAGCCAGATGAAGCCTACACAGCAGCCGGGCTGAGTCTGAGGCAGCCCAGAGTGCTCCTGCAGGCAGACAAGGGACAGACTGCCTCCTCAAGCAGCTTCCTGACCCCTGAATAACCAAAAAAATGCCTCATACAGGAGAGCTCTGGCTGACACTTGGCAGGCACCCTTCTGGGACAGAGCTACCAGAGGAAAAATCAGGCAGCAATCCTCGCTGCTCTGCAGCCCCTGCAGGTGATTCCCAGGCAAGCAAGGTCTGAGTGGACCTCCAGCAATCCTACAGCAGAAGGGCCTGAGTGTTTGAAGGAAAACTAAAAAACAAAAAGAAATAGTTTCCACATCAACAGAAAGGATGTCCACTCAGAGACCTGATCCGAAACCACCAACTTCAAAGAACAAAGGTAGATAAATCCACAAAGGTGGGATGAAATCAGTGCAAAAAGGATGAAAACACCAAAAAACAGAACACCGCTCTTCCTCCAAGGGATCACAACTCCTCGCCAGCAAGGGACTGAAGCTGAAGGGAGAATGAGTCTGATGAAGTGACAGAAGCAGGCTTCAGACGGTGGGTGATAAAAACTTCTCTGAGCTGAAGGAACATGTTCTAACCCAAGGCAAAGAAACTAACAACCTTAAAAAAAGGTTAGAAGAAATGTTAACTAGAATAACCAGCTTAGAGAAGAACATAAACGACTTGATGGAGCTGAAAAACACAGCACAAGAACTTAGTGAAACATACAGAAGTTTCAATGGCCAAATGGATCAAGCAGAAAAAGGGATATCAGAGATTCAAGATAAACTCAATGAAATAAAACAAGAAGGCAAGATTAGAGAAAAAACAGTGAAAAGAAATGAATAAAGCCTCCAAGAAATATGGGATTATGTGAAAAGACCTAATCTACACTAGATCAGTGTAACTAAATCTGAGAGGAAGAATGAATCCAAGCTGGAAAACACTCTTTAGGATATTATCCAGGAGAACTTCCCCAATCTAGCAAGGCAGGCAAACATTCAAATCCAGGAAATACAGAGATCACCACAAAGATACTCCTCAAGAAGAGCAACCCCAAGACACATAATCATCGGATTTACCAGGGTTGAAATGAAGGAAAAAATGCTAAGAACAGCCAGAGAGAAAGGTAGGGTCAGCCACAAAGGGAAGCCCATCAGACTCACAGTGGAGCTCTCAGCAGAAACCCTACAAGCCAGAAGAGAGTGGGGGTCAATATTAAACATCCTCAAAGAAAAGAATTTTCAACCCAGAATTTCGTATCCAGCCAAACTAAGCTTTATAAGTGAAGGAGAAATAAAATCCTTTACAGACAAGCAAATGCTGAGAGATTTAGTCACCACCAGACCTGCTCCTGAAAGAAGCACTAAACACGGAAAGAAACAACCAGTTATCAGCCACTGCAAAAACGTACCAAATGGTAAAGACCAATGATGCAATGAAGAAACTGCATCAACTAACAGGCAAAACAACAGGCCAGTAACAAAATAGCAGGATCAAATTCACACATAACAATATTAACATTGAATGTAAATGGCCTAAATGCCCTAATCAAAAGATACAGACTGGCAAACTGGATAAAAAGTCAAGACTCATCGGTGTGCTGTATTCAGGAGACCAATCTCACGTCCAAAGACACACATGGACTCAAAATAAAGAGATGGAAGATTTCCCAAGCAAATGAAGAGCAAAAAAAAGCAGGGTTTGCAATCCTAGTCTCTGATAAAATGGTCTTTAAACCAACAAAGATCAAAAGAGACAAAGAAGGGCATTACATCATGGTAAAAGGATCAATGTGTAAAGAAGAGCTAACTATCCTAAATATACATTCACCCAATACAGGAGCACCCAGGTACATAAAGCAAGTTCTTAATGACCTACAAAGAGACTTAGACTCCCGCATGATAACAGTGGGAGACTTTAACTCTCCACAGTCAGTGTTAGACAGATCAATGAGACAGAAAATCAACAAAGACATCCAGTACTTGATTGCAGATCTGGACCAAGTGGAGCTAATACACATTTATAAAACTCTCCACCCCAAGTCCAAGAATATACATTCTTCTCAGCACCACGTCGCACTTACTCTAGAATTGACCACATAGTTGGAAGTAAATCACTCCTCAGCAAATGCAAAAGAAGAGTAATCATAACAAACAGTCTCTCAGACCACAGTGCAATCAAATTAGAACTCAGGATTAAGAAACTCACTCAAAACCACACAGCTACATGGAAACTGAACAACTTGCACCTGAATGATGACTGGATAAACAATGAAATGAAGGCAGAAATAAAGATGTTCTTCAAAAGCAAAGAGAATGAAGACACAACGTACCAGAATCTCTGGGACACATTTAAAGCAGTGTCTAGAGGGAAATTTATAGCAATAAATGCCCACATGAGAAATGAGAAAAGATCTAAAATTGACACCCTATCATCAAACTTGTAAGAGCTAGAGAAGCAAGATCAAAAAAACCCTCAAAAGCTAGCAGAAGACAAGAAACACCTAAGATCAGAGCAGAACTGAAGGAGATAGAGACACAAAAAATCCTTAAAAAAATCAATAAATCCAGGAGCTGGTTTTTTGAAAAGATTAACAAAATAGACAGACCTCTAGTCAGACTAATAGAAAAGAGAGAAGAATCGAATAGATGCAATAAAAAATGATAAAGGGGATATCACCACCAATTCCACAGAAATACAAACTACCATGCGATTACTACAAACAACTCTAAGCACATAAACCAGTAAATCTGGAAGAAATTGATAAATTCCTAGACACTTGCACCCTCCAAAAACTACATCAGGAAGAAGTTAAAACCCAGAATAGACCAATAACACTGTCTGAAGTTGATGCAGCAATTAATAGTCTACCAACCAAAAAATGTGCAGGTCCAGATGAGGTCACAGCCAAATTCTACCAGACATACAAAGAGGAGCTGGTACCATTCCTTCTGAAACTATTCCAAACAATACAAAGAAGAGAATCCTCCCTAACTCATTTTATGAGACCAACATCATCCTGATACCAAAACCTCGCAGAGGCACAACTAAAAAAGAAAACGTCAGGCCAATATCCATGATTATCATCAATGCAAAAATCTTCAATAAAATACTGGAAAACTGAATGTAACAGCACTTCAAAAAGCTTATCCATCATGATCAAGTAGGCGTCATCCCAGGGATGCAAGGCTGGTTCAACATATGCAGATCTATAAATGTAATCCATCACATAAAGAGAACCAAAGACAAAAACCACATGTGTATCTCAATAGATGCAGAGAAGGCTTTTGACAAAATACGACAGCTCTTTATGCTAAAAATCTTCAATAAACTAGGTATCATTGGACTGTACCTCAAAATAATAAAAGCTATTTATGACAAACTCACAGTCAATATCATATAGAATGGGCAAAAACTGGAAGCATTCCCTTTGAAAACGCACTAGACAAGGATGACCTCTTTCACCACTCCTATTCAATATAGTATTAGAAGTTCTAGCCAAAGCAATCAGGCAAGAAAAAGAAATAAAGGGTATTCAATGAGGAAAATAGTTAAGTCAAATTGTCTCTATTTGCAGATGACATGATTGTATATTTAGAAGACCCCATCGTCTCAGCCCCAAATCTCCTTAAACTGATAAGCAACTTCAGCAAAGTCTCAGGATACAAAATCAATGTGCAGAAATCACAAGCATTCCTATACAGCAATAACAGTCAGAGAGCCAAATCATGAGCAAACTCCCATTCAAAATTGCCACAAGGAGAATAAAATACCTAGGAATACAACTAACAAAGAATGTAAAGGACATCTTCAAGGAGAACTGCAAACCACTGCTCAAGTAAATAAGAGAGGACAGAGACACATGGAAAGCATTCCATGCTCATGGTTAGGAAGAATCAATATCGTGAAAATGGCCATAATGCCCAAAGTAATGTATAGATTCAATGCTATCCCCATGAAGCTACCATTGACCTTCTTCATAGAACTGGAAAAAAAAAAAACTTTAAACTTCATATGAAACCAACAGAGAGCCTGCATAGCCAAGAAAATACTAAGCAAAAAGATCAAAGCTGGAGGCATCACACTCCCTGACTTCAAACTATACTACAAGCTTACAGTAATCAAACAGCATGGTACTGGTACCAAAACAGAGATATACACCAGTGGAACAGAACAGAGGCCTCAGAAGCAGTGCCACAAATCTACAACAATTTGATCTTTGACAAACCTGACAAAAACAAACAATGAGGAAAGGATTCCCTGTTTAATAAACGGTGTTGGGAAAACTGGCTAGCCATATGCAGAAAGCTGAAACTGAACCCATTCTTTACGTATTTCACAAAAATTAACTCCAGATAGATTAAAGATTTAAACATAAGACCTAACACCATAAAAACCCTAGAAGAAAACCTAGGCAAAACTATTCAGGACATAGGCATAGGCAAGACTTCATGACTAAACCACCAAAGCAATGGCAACAAATGCGAGAATAGACAAATGGGATCTAATTAAAATTAAGAGTTTCTGCACAGCAACAGAAACAATCATTAGAGTGAACTGGCAACAGAAACGGAAAAAAATTTGCAATCTACCCATCTGACAAAGGGCTAATATCCAGAATCTACAAAGAACTAAAGCAGATTTACAAGAAAAAAACAAACCCATTTAAAAGTGGTCGAAGGATATGAACAGACACGTTGCAAATGAAGACATTTTTGAGGCCAACAAACATAGAAATACACATCAAAACCACATTGAGATAGCATCTCACACCAGTTAGAATGACAATCATTAAAAAATCTGGAGAAAACAGATGCTAGAGAGGATGTGGAGAAATAGGAACACTTTTACAGTGTTAGTGGGAGTGGAAATTAGTTCAACTATTGTGGAAGACAATGTGGCAATTCCTCAAGGATCTAGAAATAGAAATTCCATTTGACCTAGCAATCCTATTACTGGGTATATACCCAAAGAATTATAAATCGTTTAATTATAAAGACACATGCACATATATGTTCATTGCAGCACTGTTTACAATAGCAGAGACCTGGAACCAATCCAAATGCCCATCAATTAGAGACTAGACAAAGAAAATGTGGCACATATACACCATGGAATAGTATGCAGCCATAAAAAACGATGAGTTTGTGTCCTTTGTAGGGACATTGATGAATCTGGAAACCATCATTCTCAGCCAACTGACACAACAGAAAACCAAACATCACATGTTCTCATTCATAGGCGGGTGTTGAACAATGAGAACACATGGGCACAGGGAGGGGAGCATCACACACTGGGGTCTATTGGGGTTGGGGAGATAGGGGAGGGACAGTTGGGGGTGGGGAGGTTGGGGAGAGATAACACTGGGAGAAATGCCTGATGTAGGTGATGGGGGGATGGAGACAGCAATCACCATGGCACATGTGCACCTATGCAACAATCATGCAAGATCTGCACACGTACCCCAGAACTTAAAGTATAATAAAAAAAATAAAATAAAAAATTAAGTTACATATTCACCTGTTCTTGGAATTGGGGAGGGTAGATATGTTTTTGGAGTTATTATTCTGTCTACCAAACTGACGAATAACATATGTGCTTAAGATATGGCAGTGGTATTAATCCATACACAAGACTCCTAAGAAGACCAACTTTCCCTTTTTTACTCAAGACTGTGCCAGTTTTATCACACAAAGTCCAGTGTGTTTCTGTATCTCCTGTTCTAGTCAAATTGGGATGGTTAGACTAAGGCATTTTCTATAAAAACCTGTATGGAAGCCACATATGATATCAACTACAATATTTCAGTTTTTAAAAGTTTTTAGTATACCACCAATAAAGTGGTATACTAAAACTTTAACATAAATGAGATCACCTTGAAAGGTAGGTAAGTATTTATTTCATAGAAAGGTAAGCAGCTCAAATTGTCATGTTCAATAGTTTCACGCTTTTGGCTTCTAAGTGGAAAAAGAAGCTCAGGAAAAGAGTAAAGTGGACTTTATGTTTAAGTGAAAATTTATTCATAAAACAACTACTTAAAAACAGATATGAATTAGATGCTTTGGGAAATTGGGACTATGGAGATATGACTTCAAGCTAGGAAGAATTTACATGAGAAGTAATGATTGTGCTAGATTTTGAAAATAAGTAGAAATCATTCTCAAGAAGGTAAAGAAAAAGGAGATTACAGGCTAAGGCAGTACTGGAAACAGTTAATACTGAAGCACTGAGTGGGTAAAAGAGGGATAAGTGAAGTGAGTTTGGGTTAGAGGATATAAAATTTTGAAAGACAGAAATGGCAAGGTGTTTATGCCTTATTAAACAAGTCATGGAAAGCCCAGAGGAAAGAACTGGTGAGATCGGAGCATGCTCCATGGTGATAAATCTGGAAGGAATGAGAAAGACAAGCTTGCAACTGTAGAAACTAGAGATGGACAAACAAGTTAAGAGCCTATTACAATTTTACTTAGAGCCAAACCATATCACTTTCTAAGCAATCTATCCAAAAGAAACACAAGCACAACTATGCAAGAACATTTATCACAAAATGGTAACATCTCTTAAGTGTCTATTAAAAGGGGAATTTTTAACTACATAATTATTCACCTGTACAATAGAATACAATACGGTTATTTAAAAGAATGAGGTATTTTTATATAAGAATAGATATTTCTGATATCTTCCTAAGTAAAAAGAAGAAAGTGGTAAACAAAGTTTACAGTGTCATCACAGTTTTATTTAAAAAACAAAACAATAAAGAATACTACTGTGTAGAGTAAGGATAGAGTTTGAAGCTCTGGAGTTAAACAGGCAAGGTCAGAAAGCTGGTTTAACTAGTTATTAGATAGTATAACAAGGATGGTAAGAGTACTGTATACGAGTTACAGAGATCTTATAAGAAAATTATTCAAAGTACTTAACAAATTTCTGGCTCATACTAATTGCTATTTAAATATTTGCTAATATTTTGATATGATAGATATATTGATATGGACAAGTTATACAGACAGTTAAAAGTACATATATTTTATAGGCATAGTAAAATCAGAAAATAAATATTGCTAATAATTACAACAGTTGAGCAGGGAAATTGGTGGAAAGGAAATGTTCCATTTTTACTCTCTGCATTTTTGTTTGATTTGAATTTGTTTCCAACAAAAAGCACGCATTAACCTTTAATTAAAAGAAAGTTGAATATTGTTTTGAAGAAAAGAGGTTATATGATCTGAACTTGAAATTTACTTGCAGAGAAAAGTGATAGATAAGAGAAATATATCTGTAACATTGACTCAAGAGAAGGCACTTGCTCACTGGTTGGACACTAAGGACAAAGAAGAGGAAGAAATTAAAGTTGACATGGGTTGTTGGAGTTTTGATGACTAATAGAACAGTTCATACTCCTAACAGCAAAAAAGGAGAAAGAGTTTGGAAGCAAAGGTACATCAGTTTTGAACATTAGTGATTGATGATAACATAATGATTACATAGCCATTTCATTCTCTGACTGAATTTGACACAATATTTACTCCTTAACTGATGAGAAACCTGGAATAGAAGAGGGAATAGTTTCTAAGGTTAGTCTTTCATGTCATGAATCTTTTTCCTGTAAATATTTTAAAGAGCCTAAAATCTGATCTTGACTAAGTACAAATTATTTTTTAATTTTAAAGCTTTTAAGTTGTCATGTAGATCATCTCGATTCATATCCTTGGTTCTATTAACTGAAGATGATTTTTCAAGCCCCAAATATTAAGAGTGGTTGCTGTGTTCAGCAAGTCAACATGATATCAAACATTTAGATGTTTAAAAGAAGATTCTGTTAATTAGCCAGATGTTTCTAACTGTTCAGTTATTTGGCATTGTGTGTACAGCTGGTTCCAGAAACATCTAATTGATTGATAGAGCTTTTCTATTTTACATCCACATGCTGAGGATCAGATAAAGACATCTACCTTCACTTTAACATCTTTAATAGTTCAATATATATAAACATCTTTAATAGTTCAATACATATAATCAAACAAATAAGAGCTAAAGTTTCTAATTAAACAATGAAAGGTTGATTGTAAGCAATCACAGATACTACCTGAAACCTGTTAAATAAAATCAGATCTAGTGAATAAATAGATTCTTCCAGAAATATACAATGAAGGAATCTAATTATCACACTTTTTTTTATATTGCTGTCATTACAGTTTTATCTTCTGCAAGTACACATTCAAATCTGAATCTCTTTTTTATGAAGTCATCTTTCAACACTGCAAGTGGTAGTAACAATTTCGGTAACCATTTTTGGCTCCAGAATCAGGAGCCTAAATGTGTTCATGCAATATCAGAGCTCCGTGGATAATCAAATACTGCTGTGAGGCTTTGCATAGGCAAGCTGATTTGTTGAGAAAGATATTAATGTTCAAGGATATTAGATCATCCATAAATTATTTCAAAATGTGCCCAGCATATATTTTGTACATAGCTATAATGTAATGTGCTATTCGGTATGGCTCTATAGTTAGTACACTGGAGAAAACTGCAAGTTGAGCTATGAGGCTCTATACCTTCCACTGCTGTGGCTTACAATGCAGTTGACCTATAGAGCTGTACCTCTACACACTGAAGCCAATTATATGTTTGACCTATGAGACCATAGACCTTACAGTGAAGTAGATTAGCATACAGTTGACATACAGAGCAGAAATCCTTACACTGGAGTAAATTACAATTCAGTTGACCTACTGAGCTAGTTCTTACACTGTAGCGTATTACAATGAAGGTAAAAGAATTAGACAGACATTATGTGAGAAAATGCAAGTAAGGCTTGTAAATGTATAGTATGATCCATGTATAAGAACTAAACAAATACCAAGTTAAAATTCTACCAACTCAGAATGGAAAGGTGGGAAGAGGGATGAAGATTGAAAGAGTGGCAATGTATAAAGGAAGAAAAGGCTTTTAGAAGATGAACTACTACTTAAATTTCAAGGAAAGTTTTCACCTCTCTCTTCTGGCTGTGGTATATATGGAACAATAGGACTGGAATTACTACACAGAAGAAGCAATTCTAGGTGCCCTGCTCATGGTTCACCTCCACACTGCACATTTATTGATAAATCAAAAAACATGGAGTATGGACAGTAGCCCCTGTCCTCTATGTACTTTCACTCCACCACTATTCTTGGGTCCCTAGATTTGTTTCTCAGTGTCTAAAGTTTGAAACTAATTTTCGCCAGTATAACTTTGGTCCCTCTTTAGATGTCTATTGCTGTAACTGCCTTAGACAGTTCAGCCTGAGTAGAACCACCACAAGAACCATTGCATTAGTAGGTTCAAACAATGGAGAGTCACCCCTGCCTTGGTGTTCTGACCTGTGGTAGGGCTAATGTTAGCATTAAATTTAAATTCCTGTGGGCACTACCTGCAATTACAATAAAGTCAGACTCTAGAAAGCAGGAACAACTGAATAAATTTAACTTTAATTCATGCCTGGAGATCTGGGCCTCCTGGTCTAGTCACACCAGCAAAATTGGAAGCAGCTAAAAAAGCACTGAGCCAACACCCTCCTCATACTGGGCACAGTAGGGAAGATAGATTATTAGCAGCATGAATATACCCCAGAAGAACAGAAAGCAGTCATCTTGCATGGAGTGACTATGACAATGCATTAAGCAGATCTTCTATCCAAACATTCACTCTTTTGTGCAAGGCACAGACACACTTCAGAGATTAGAATATCTTCCAGTGTCTACAGCCACAGGTTAGTGAACGTGTTTCATCCTCTAGGAACGGCTACACTGGAGAATAAAGGATTATTTTTTCAGTGTGAATGCTCCCCTTCTGAACTTATGGGACAACCCTCTCTAAAGCTACCTTAGAGAGTGGAATATCTTATCCCTGAACGTTAGCTTAATTAAGTTTGACACAACCTCAAAAAAAGAAAAATCCCAAGGGTAAAGATAAATAAACACAGACGAATGGAGTAATCCTGCAGGGGGTATATTCAGCTACTGACAAAAGAATAGAGATGTGAAAATAAGAATAACTAAGAGGTTTGAGCTTTCAGCATGTGCTAGGCACGGTAAAAATGCTTTACATAAAGCACATCATTCAGTCTTTAAAATAATGCTGCTGTGTAAGTCCTATTTTCAACTCCCCTTTTACAGATGAAAAGAAAATTTAAAAAAAAAAAAAAAACATGTTCAGAGGGTTTAACTAATTTACCTGTCACACAAAATGTTGGTATTGTACTGTGTCAACTTAGCTATTCTGGAACCATATTTCTCAAAATTCTTTTCCATGTATGGCTTCTGGTTAGGGTTGTTCATAAGACATACTAGCTATTATTTTGAAGACAAAATAATAGCTGCTATTATACTATTGAATCAGCTGCTATTTTACTTTGGAGGTCCCTATTTGTTGGAAGAAATGCAAAGCATTTATTCTAGCTTTCTCCAGTCTTAGTCCAGGTCTTCCTCCTGACTGACATCCAGCAGTAACTCCAGACCTACAATTAGATGCTTCACTGAAATCTCACTGAAGCAGTATCTGCAAAGAGTCAGTAACCATTTATAGACTTCTACCCTCTTCACAGTTCCACTCTGATAGCTGGATATGCTTAGCTTCTTGCAACCTCCAACTCATCTACCTGCCCCACACTGGTTCACTTATGCAAATGACTTTTCTCTGATCTATCTTGGACCTTTTCTCCCCCATATTCACCTACAGTTAAATAAAGTATACTTCCTATTCCCTAATATTCACACTGGTTCTGTGTTCCTAATTAGCCTTACCTGATACAGAAAGTTAGCAAGTGACGGAGCCAGGAGTCTAATATGGAGACATGCATGGGGTTGGGCTCCAGAATCGTCCACTATTAGGTATCATGCAGCAATCTAAGGCACTGTTAGGAATTATTTTTTAGAATGCTTTTGTATTTTACTGAGAAAGTAAGGAAAATATTTGTAGCAGTTTTCTCCCATAGATATCTAATTATATACCAAGATAGAATACATTATTTGCAAACCCAAATTTACAAGCTGTTATTAGCTTCAATTAATATCCTATGCCTTGCTGATAATTGTAACATTCAAAGCTATAGAGAAAAAGGTAGAAATTCTTTAGCTTGAGATATTTCTATAAGAGGATATTCAGACACAAGGTTGAATACATGAGCTCTACAATAATAAACATAGTGAAGGATTATCAGCACAAACTATCATATTGTCTCGCTTTTCAAAATTCTCTTTTTTAATTGACTGATGCAGTCCACTTTGGTTAAACATTCTGTTTGGATTAGCTGCACCAGTGAAAATCATGAAAACTACTATGCCAGATTATATGCTAATAATTATGCAAATATTCCCTCAACCAAATAATGAGACTCTCATAAAGATTTAGGATAGAAGTATTATAAAATGCAGAGAAAATGAAGATCATTTAACTTCAATGTAATATAGCAATATTTTCTATCATTTAAATATCTGACCTGAAATTTTTATGGTACAAAATAGGAGAGCCTATTAGTCATATATTAACAATGAGATAAAAAACACAGAATATGCATTGTGGCAATCAATACATATATATATATAATAATAATGAAAGGATTTGACACATAAAATGTGCTGCAGGACATAGATAACTGAACTATGAGATTCTTGAGTGCAGGTACCCTTTCTTTCTTATGTCTGTATCCAGATATATGGTAAATGTTTTATAAACGTTTGATAAACACATGAATGGCATTTTAAATAAAGAGTTTGTAACATCTGGAAGATGCAGATAATTAAGATGCAAAACTACACTTCATTATATAAAGTAAGTAGAGCCTTAGGAATATATGAGTCATAGGAAGTAAGCATACCATGATGAGTAAAAAAGGATTTAAACTTTAGTCTAAAAGGCCTGGATTCAAATCCCAGCACCACAACTCACTATATGTAAGATTTCAGATAAATTAAAATATCTTTACTTCATTTGTAAAATGAGAAAATAGTATCTATATTGGTTATCTACTGCTATATAACAGGTAATTGCAAAACTTAGCTGCTTTAAATCGTAGTAATTTTTTATTTCTAACAGCTTTTATGGGTCAAGGGAACAGCTTGACTATGTGGTTTGGTCTAGGGAGTGATCATAAAATTGTAGTGAGATGCAAGCTGAGGCTACATTTATTTAAAGTTGGATTAGGGCTGGAGAACCTCCTTCCAAGATGAGTCACTCACATGCCTAAGAAGTTGGTGCTGGCTGTTGGCTGGAGGCTTTAGCTCCTCCCAACATGATTTCTTGCAAGGCTGCTTATGACATAATCGGTAGCTTTCCTGAAGTGAATTCAAAAACCAAGGCAGAAGCTATAATGCCTTTTTTTACCCAGCCTTATAAATCATGTGCCATCAGTTCTACTATATTTCATTGCACACACACACACACCAGCACTGATTCAATGTGCCAAGGCATTACACAGGGTGTGAATGTCAGGAGGTGAGGTCCAGTGGGAGCCATCAAAGAGGCCAGCTACCACAGTACTTAATAGAGTTACTGTCAAGATGAATGAGATTCTATATGTAAAGTTCCTGGTTCAAGTAATTGCTCAGTAAATGGAATTATCATGACCATGATTAACTGAAAAATGTGTGAGCAAGTCTTAACTTGATTTGGCATGGGTAACGACTAAAATTAATGAAAAGAACTTAATGAGTCTGTTCAATAATATAATCAATTTTAGAACTAAGATGAAATGTATATACCATAACCTTTAGATAATGCAAATGATACCCTCTTTGACCACGACAGCTTCAGCTATTGGTTGTTTTATGTCCATCAATAAAGGAGGGGGAAAATGTAATCTGGCTTGAAAGAGTAAAACATTTACTGGAAGATGTAAAGATTGGCATTTGATAACACAAGTAATTCTATGTAATTTCCTGAGCCTGGAGCACAGCTTTGCAAAATTATCATTTGTGTGTTCAGTCATGGAAAAATTATTAAGTTGGCAAAGTTTGTCATTAGCAGTTCCCTCTTTATAAGTTGTCTTATGATTAGCATTCTGGGCAAACTTAGAATATGCTTTCAGTGAGTCTTAATCAGACCTTGGTGTTTTATCTATAAAACTAGAACATGGAAAACTAGAGTAGCACTTCACAAAGAG
This sequence comes from Aotus nancymaae, assembly GCF_030222135.1. Classification (NCBI taxonomy): domain Eukaryota; kingdom Metazoa; phylum Chordata; class Mammalia; order Primates; family Aotidae; genus Aotus; species Aotus nancymaae. The sequence continues at coordinate 19,538,380 of NW_026988479.1, read as the reverse complement.
CATTTCGTAGTCCTGAGAGAGGCTCAGAAAAGAAAAGTGCTCTGTGGTAAAAGATGTTTATCAAACATTTCATTCCACATGCTCAGTCTGAATATTCAAAAATCATATTCATATATTTATATTCAAATAATGAGCAGTAGAGACACTTCATTAACTTTATTTAAACCAGTCTTTCCCAGAAGTACTTGACAAGAGAAGTATTTTTAATCAATCAACACTGATTAACAACCTGTGAAACTAGCATTCTGTGTCACATAGCTTGCGAATATTTCAAAGAAGATAATCTTCATATTTCTTCCCAGACTTAATACAAAACTCCCACTTTCTAGAGGAGCCAAGGAATTTTAACTTGTACTCAGTCATTTCAATGGTTGTTAAGTACCTATTAGGCGCCATAAATTCTATAGAAAAAGGTTAAAGTGAATAAACAACGAATCAGGCCAATCTTCTCCCCTGTGAAGATTAAAGTCAAACACAGATCAGACATGGACAAGAATATTGACAATCAAAACAGGAAGCATATAACACTGAAACATATTCTTAAAGAAATGTAAGTGATCAAAGAAGAAGCATATTGTGAACAATGTGAGAGAAAGATAGTTATTTTTTCTAAAAATTGAATGCTTAAGTGATCATATTTTTTAGAAATTTAACTAATAAACATTAAAAAATGTTTTTCACTCACATTCCCAACTTGAGTTAAGAAATGCTGCTACCCATTGCCCATTCAGACATATATTTTGCTTGGGATAGTTTACTCATTTTAAAGAGGGTGAATACCACATACCTACTGGGCAAGTTTCTTTTTCATATTCCAATTCATACAAGATGTCTCTCTAGGTCATTTGATATAGATCTAACTCACTCTTTAAAGTCATATATATGTCATACAACAGATATTTTGCAATTTATTCTACTTCCCCAGTTTGTTGAAATTCAGGTTGTTTCCTATTATTTTCTTCTGATAACAAACCATAGAGATATATTATCAATAAGTACTTTCATTACCATGGATAAATTTCTACAATTACAGTATCTATGTCAACAACATATATTTTTACTTTTGAAGATATTTTCAGATACTCTTTTGACCCCCTAAATGATAGCAATTCACAGTTTGATTAGAAGTTAATGAGAAAGCCCATTTTTCCAATCTTGTTACCATGTGTTATTACCCTCTTTAGACCCATTATAATTAATTTAAAAAAAAGACATTTCATTGTTATGGACTGAATTGTGTCCCAATCCTCTACATTTATATGTTGAAATCATAATCTCAGAATGTGACTATATTTGGGGATAGAATCCTTAAAGAGGTAATTAAAATTAAAGTAAAAAAGGTGGGCTCCTAAGCCAATATGCCTGATGTCTTTATAAGAAGAGGAAGAGGCATGGAGGTTGTGTGTGCACTGAGAACATGCCATGTAAGGACACAGCAGGGCTTACATGGCACTTCAGGCTATTACAAGCCAAGGAAGAGAGACCCCAAGAGAAACCCACTCTGCTGATACCTTGTTCTTGGACTTGCAGCCTTCAAAACAGCGAAAAAGTAAATTTCTGTTATTTAAGCCACCCAATCTGTGGTAATTTGCTGTGACAACTCTAGAATACTAATATATTCTAATTATTGATATAATTTGTATTATCTTAGCTACTGGTGAAGTTGCTCTGTTGGCTCCCAGGAAAACAGACCCCCAAAAACTAAACTGTTTTTGTCTATACATATCCAGAATTATTTTATATGTTATTCCTGTTACTTAGGGCCTATTCTTTAAAGACACATTAATATCTCTTGTAGCTCTTTCATCCATTCATTCATTCATCAGTCTATCTGTGTCAAGAGTCCTTAGTTGAGTTTACCTATGCACAGGCCCTGGGATAGCAACAGTCACACCTAGGAGCGCATCAAGCACTGGCCCCACACATATAAGGATTGTGTGAATGAGGTTGCCCTGAGAAACCAATTGAATTAATTCCAATTTGCAAAAGCAACTACACAGGACTACTTTATTATTCCTGGAAATCAAGATTTGATTAAAAGTAATCAAAGCATATTGTATCACTTTCTGACTGTCATACCAATAACCAAGCAGAAGCCAATTGGCTTTGAAGGTATAAATGATAAAACTGGAAACAAATATTTTTCCTAGTTGCTTTGAGTAATAACTTATTAGTTATTTCAGATAATTTATTTTCCAACATATCCATCCCCAATACAACAATGTCTCATTAAAACAGAATCCACTTTAACCTGGAATTTGCTATAATTTATGTCCGTTATCCTATGCAATTTTATTGTTAAAATTTCAGAAAGACCTTACTATAATGTTACTTTTTTTCTCACCTATAAAATGGCCCCACTGCAGAGACAGCATGCAAAGATTGTATAGGCTTGTCACTAAAAAAGGAATTGATTTCCAAGACACATAGCCAAACCACAAACATCATACACAAAATAACCTCAAAAACAATAGGCAACTGAGCTAAGGACATTTCCATAAGCTAGAGAAAAGGATTTCTATAAATTCAGCAGAATATCTTCCTGTTTCTATTAGATCTTTCGGAGAAAAATAGCGTTCCCTGCAGTAACCCAGAAAATAATGTCTATAAACAAAGAGATAGAGCAGATTGAAATTGTGCTCTGTGGAAATTCATTTAACGACACTTCAAGTTATTTTCAGTAAGTTGGCAAATGTGTGAGTTCAATCAATCCCTAACGGGGGACCCAATAAAATAAGGAAATACCAGTTTCTTGACTTTCATTAGTAACTCATGAGAAAGCTTTTTAATAGAACATATTACTTTCAAACCTTTGCCTTCCTGACAGAGCTTCCTACTGCTTTTTCCTTAGGGTAACACTATCAATTAGCACTTGTTGAGCCAGATTCTCCCTGCATCTATGCTACTCCCTGAAGAAAAAATTGGGAGGCGGGAATCTGGGATGCTGCCAAGAAGGCAATGGGGTGACCAAGCTGATTCCAGAGTAGTGAAGATCTCAGTTACCAGATTGTCAGTGGTTCCCATGGCTGCCTTAATATCTCAACTATGGAATGTTTTAGAAAAGCTCACTTAAATTATGAATTAGAGATAAAGCTGATGAAATAAATTTCTGGAGTTTGGCTGCCTGGGTTCAAATTCCAGTTCTACTCCCTACTGGGTGAGTGCAGTTGCATTTATTTCTTAATGTAGAAAGTGTTCCATTTTTCCAGCTATAACATGAGAGGTTATTACATTATCACATGGGGTTGTTGTGGGAATTAGATGAGACAATATATTTCACAACTTAGCATATTGTCCAGCACATAAGATGGTCTCAACAAAGGGAAGACGCTTATAGAAATAGACCTAGTGGAGGTGTAGAGGTAGTGACAGTGGTGGAAGTGGAGTTCATGTGGAGGCCATGGTGACAGTGGTGCTAGGAATAATTAGGAGAATACGTTATTGAATTACTATGACATAATATTAAATATAATTAAAAGAGTAAAGATTCAATAAGTTAGATCAGGATTCAATGCCCCATTTGTTCCACGTTTTAAAAGCACCAAACATTTTAAATAAATTGCATAGTCTTTGAGATCCTCAAACATAGCATAGTGGTACCTAATACCACTCATCTCAGAAGATTATAAAGATTCAATAAATTAATTGATCGCCTATTATATACCACATATTATACACAAAATATCTCATTTAATCCTTACTTCAATCCAGCAAAATGTTCTCTCCATTTTATAAGTAAGGAAACTGAAGCTCAGTGAGTTTAAGTGACTTTCCAAGGGTCACAGTAGTAGAATATAGTAGAGGCAGCTTTTAAAGATATATTGACTTCATTTACATCCTCAGCTTTTCCTGCTAAGCTGCTACTCACAATCCTTAATCTTTCTAACAGAGCCTAGTATAGTGCATGGCACATAATAAATACAAATTATCTTCCCTAACCTTATATCATTATGGATCCATGAGTCCATGGAAGAGTTAGTGAACATTTAGATATGGCCAACACTGCTAAGCTTACCAGGCAAGACTTTTTTGCTGTATGTGGCAGATCTGTCTCAAACTATCTTTGTTTCCTACATGTCACTTATTGCAATTTGAAGTTATTTAAATATTTGTTTAATATTTTTGTTTCCCTCCCAAACTAGAAAATAAACCCATTTGAGGAATTTGTTTCCTGTTCTCAGCTATATACCTTCCATCCAGCACAGTGCATGGCACACAGTAGGTGCCCAATAAATCTTGATTGAATGAGTGAACAGATTCTTTAAAACAGCATTTTTAGACCAATGGCAGTCTTTTTTTCAGATAACCTAAATGCAACACTGTAGCTTGACATAATATGCACCGCACCACAATTTAAAAATTTTTGTTGAACAAAGGCTATGAAACCTACTTAAAATGCTTAGTGTTTTTAAAAGATTGAGCGTATGGGACATTGAATCCTCACTCACCTAACCAACTAAATCTTGACTCTTTTCATCGTGTTTAGTGCTATGTTGTAGCATTTCAATAACTACTCCAACAAGAAATGGTGAGCAAAGTCCTGTAATGTGCTTGTAAAATATTGTCTTAAGTAAAAACCCTCCACCTTGATCTTGGCTCTTTCAGACAATAGCATACTTTTATTACCCTAATCTGTTGGAGGCCTTTGCTTGCCTAGCACTGCACACCAGGTAGTTGCTCACACTCATTTTTAAGGTCAATGAGAAAGACAGAATTATGTAAACAAGCCCCACTTTGAATTCACTCTTTGTTCTTTCTATTATTAACATAACTGGTATTCAGTCTTTGGCCTTTCAGGGAGAAAACTATTTCTTTATCATCAATAAACCAGGGCTGTATATTTATAGAGAATATCTAATGTGTGACAGGTACTCTCTTTCTGTGGATCTATCTTGACTCCCGGCAGTCAGTTTACTGTATATTTCACTCAACTTGATAGAGTGCAAGTAGGTGAGTATTTTCAGATGATTTGTCAATATCAACTGATGTTTTCTTGTCACAGATAAACAGCCTGTGCCATGAATCAATAGCATGTCAGCAATGCTGTCACGATCCCCCGCTAATGTGTGCAGCGTATTGACAGCTGATACATTACCATGAATGTCTGCAAATGTTAAACAGCTTAGCTATTTGTGTGCTGCCACTTGGTGCCTCTTTACAAAGTAGGACATTTGTTTCAGTGGCGGCCAGGGAACGTGACCGAGGCTAGTTTGCCTGAATAACAGCAGACAGCTCCATTCCATCACATTCCAGCTGTAAGTTTCCATTGAACCAATTAGCTGAAATCCATCTAGGCTGTGTGGCTTTGATTACACAGCTGTGCTTGAAACAACATGCTGATCTTCTTGGTCACGTCAAAGTTATACAGTATCCTGAACCAGAGCCTTCAAAGTCAGCACTCTGTATGACCCAACACAACTGAGGTCATGCAAATCAGGCCAGGATGCCTCCAACATAGAATTCTGGGTCAGACAGATTTTTCTCTAAAGTCAAGCCGGGTGAAAGATCCCAGGGTTATTAGCATCATTAGTACAGAGAAGTCAGTAACAGGTGAGCCTATTCTGGAACCTGGATTGGCATTTTCAACAATCTCTATAGCAGATAGTACAGTGTAATAATTTAGAGCATGGGCTTTGAAATTAGACTAATCTTGTTTCTAGTCCTTTCACTCACTACCTATATGATGCTGAGCAAATTGTTTTGTCTCTGCTTCTTTATTTTATAATAGGGATCATAATAATAGAACCTGATTATAATGAGGACTAAATGAGACACTCCATGTAAAATTTAGCCTAGACTCTTAACACTAAATATGTTCTTAAAACCTGGAATGTTTTATTAGAAAAAAATGAGCAAGATAAAGAGAAAAGAAGGCAAGATTTCAGTGAATTTGTCTCATTAGGAAGATGAAACTGATAATGTTACCCTCATGTGCAAATAATAGCCAATCATGATATGGCTTAACTTTCTTAGATAAATGCCGTCTCCATTTCACTTTGTACACAAATAATTTTTAAAGTGCTTTAGGATATCAGTAAGCAAATAATAAAACATTTTCAGAATCCTATGCATGAAGGCCTGTCTGAATAGAATTCCCAGCTGATTGACACTTGATATATGGTAAGAACAATATATCCACTTAATTCACTCTTTAATTCTTTTGTTAATATATACACACACAAAAGAAATCCAAACAAAAATAAACTTTATGTTTGCAAAGTTTTCTGCTCCTTCAATACCAAGCTTTCACCAAAATTATAAATATATTTTGAAAGGGCATGCAAACCCATTGTCTTACTTCTGTCAAGAGCAATATGACATAAGTAGATTCGAAGGTATTCCATTCCTAAGTCAGAAAAATGACTTGCCCAAAATTATGTAACACAACATTGCCCTTACTCCTAGGAAAGACCAAAAAAGGACCCTGTTCCAGGTTCTACACTTGGAGAGAATTTGTATCACAAACATCTTGAAATAACACTCAGATCTGGCACAGTGTGACCCCCAAATCCTAAATATCTACTCTTCTAACTAAACTATTCAAGCCAAAAACACATTTCTCCACCTCTCTTGCCCTAAATCCTCTAAAAAGGCAATTACGTTCAAAAACTGAGAACGTCTGTGGTTGTCCGTTGCTAGTGTTAGAGACAGTCACTGCTTCAGAGCAAGGGTAGGATTTGAGCAGCAGAAGTTCTCGGGTAAAAGAAAAGACACTAATTGTCTCGTCAAATACTGTGCCTCAGATAGTGTGAAAGTAATAGATTTAAAGTGTTGGGGCTCAAAATATGATGCCCCAAAGTATGGCACTTTGGCATGCTGAGTGCTTTGAATCTAGAAATACTGGCAGGGCCTCAGAAGCAAAGTCTGCCTCTGACTTTCTCCTCCTCTTCTTTCTGCTTCTCCCCTTTCCCACCCTAAGGCAGGCCATGGGAACTATGAGTCTTCTCCCCAAGGTGGGTCATAGAAACTAAAAATATTACTCTAAACTTTCCCCACCTTTCTGTGTAGGAGCTAGCCATAAAGAAATTCTCTGCCCTACCCTTGTCTGATAGTAGGTTACAAGACCCTCATACAGGAAGGGGTCTTGCCCTATACCTAGAAGAAAGGAATGCTATGCAAAGGCCAAGAGGAACCCAAACAGCAGGTCTTGCTGGGTTTCCCACTCAGGCTATTACCATTAGATCATTCCCTTTTGTTCAATCATATTTCTCCATAGCTCTCCATTTGTTTATATAACCTGAGCATAAGAATAAAGCTTTCCCTGATTCTTTGGGTCCTCATTTCTGAGGACCCCTGTGGCAGTAAAACTTTGATTAAATAAATCATAATGCTGTGTTTCTGTGTCATCTATAAACTGTCCTTTGTTACAGGAGTGTCCCTGTGACCTTTTTGATGACTGAGGAAAGGTATCACACCTTTATTTTCCCTCCCAACACAGCATAACGAAATGTTCTTTCCTCAGAGGGCAGCTATGTTTTTGCTTCCATTTGTTTTCCAATTCATGGCTCCAGAGGTACATATGAGTTTGCAACATGGTGGCTGAGGAGCTCCCGGCAATATTAAACAATGAATATCACCCTTCAATTTCCATAGCACGCTACCTAATGATTTCTCCCATGCCAACTACAGGATGGAATGCTAGAATCGTAAATAGTTTTATTTGTATAAAACTATTTAATAAGAGGTAAATAAATTTTCAAAATGTAATTAGAATCAAAGGTTATTTAAACAACTTTTTAAGTAAACTTTTTTATCCTTAAATAGACTCTTTTAAATAGACTTTTTATTATATAAAACTATTTAATAAGAGGTAATTAAATTTTCAAAATGTAATTCAAATGAAAAGGTTGTTTTATTTGAATAACTTTTTAAATGTTGAGCTTTATTATTATTAGAGTTTTCCTTTTTAATCCTCACAATTATGAATAATTTAGAAAAACCTGTTTGATTACATATGAGAAATACTTTTGACTTATTACCTTTATTGTAATTTATACTTTTGTGGAAAGTATCAAATTGCAGATATTTTGGATATTATTATAATTTTAGCCTTTAGATAGTTACAGTTAATAATACCAAATTATTTGGAAAAATCTTGATTATAACAGCAATGTTACTATTTTGGCTGAAATAAGAAAAACATTGGAGGTGGGGATAAGTTTGATAATTTATTAGTTATACCTGTCTTTATTACTCATTTAAACTTTGCTAGCCGATTAACAAAACACCCAGATGTATGCAATAAAAATTACATTCAGTTATCTTTGGTATTCTGCAGACTTTCAGTCATATAAAAACTAGAGTTTTATGTAACTGCCCAATGACTTCTTCTTGCCTGCTGCCCAGATAGAGCCCATATCAAGACAGGGAAATCGCAACAGAGAAAATGTTTAATGCACACAGAGCTGGCTAAATAGGAGACCAGAATTTTGCTACTCAAATCAGTTTCGCCAAAAAAGATTCAGAGACTAGGGTGTTTAAAGGATAATTTGGTGGGCAGGAGGTTAGGGAGTGGGGAGTGCTGATTACTTGGACTGGAGATGAAATCACAGGGAGTTGAAGCGGGTTCTTCCTGTGGCCTTCTGTCCCTGAGGGGGATTGAAGAACTGGTTGAGCCAGATTACTCAACTGGTCTGGGGCCAGGGAGAAGCTGATGCATCAGAATGTGAGGTCTGAAAAATATCTGAAACGCCAACCTTAGGTTTATAATAGTGATATTATCCCTAGGAGCAATTGAGAAGTTTAGGAACCTTGTGGCCTCTGCATGACTCCTAAACTATAATTACTAATCTTGCGGCTAATTTGTTAGTTTTTATAAGGTGGTCTGGTTCCCAGGCAAAAAGGGGTTTGTTTTAGGAAAGGACTGTTATCATCTTTGCCTCAGAGTTAAAGGATAAACTAAATTTCTCCTATTATTAGCCAGTCTGCGCCCAGTAATGAACAATGGCAGTTTGGAAGTTAAAAGGAAAGATAAGAGTTGGTAAGATCTCTTTCACTGTCATAATTTTCTCCCTGTTATAACTTTGTAAAGGCAGTTTCATTTATGCAGTTTGATTTTGTTATTCTGAACATGAAGTTAGGATGATAAAATGGTTAAATAAAATGTATTCTAAGTTTGACTTATATATAACCTTTAAACATTTAGACATATGGTATGCTGACTTTGTATGTACTCTTTTCCTGAGCTTTACAAACGTTACGGCTGGGTCAGAACGCAGTTAGTAATTGCCTAAAAGAGGTCTCAAACCCCTCCTATGTGAATTCAAGTCCCCATAGGTCTCTTCTATGTTCCAGGCCTCTTTGTAATAGGTGACAATAGAAGGAAGATGGCCAGGCATAGTGACTCACGCCTGTAATCCTAGAACTTTGGGAGGCCGAGGCAGGCAGATCACCTGAGGTCGGGAGTTCAAGACCAGCTTGATCAACATGGAGAAACCCTGTCTCTACTAAATATAGAAAATTAGCTGGACATGGTGGCTAATGCCTATAATCCCAGCTTACCTGGGAGGCTGAGGCAGGAGAATCGCTTGAACCCGGGAGATGGAGGTTGCAGTGAACTGAAATTGCGCCATTACACTCTGAGCTGGGTGACAGAACAAGACTATGTTTCACACACAAAAAAAAATTGAAAAAAAAGGACCACCTTCCCCTGACCACACACATGCATGCATTTGTACTTGCACATCTCACCTTCTGAACTATACGTTCATACCTTATGTCTTCTTCCTTTAAGCCAAGGCAAAAGTAACTCATCCCATTAAATCCAAGTCTTCCACCTCAAGCACAGAAGTTTGTGCTTTTCTTTTATCCCCTGCATTATTGGCAACAGGCTGCTAACCTTCTGACAAGGAACTGAGAGTTAAACTCCCAGCTTTTAGTCAAGTCCCTGCCCCTTCCTAGTTGTTTGACCTCGGGCTAGTTACTAACCTCTATGCACCTGGCTGCTCACCAAACCTAGAATGAGTATGTAAATATCAAAGAATATGATAGCATGGGAAGGTGAAAGGACTTTGGAAACGATTAAGGTTTATCTAAATAGAGACTACCCCCACACACCCCCCACACTCCCCCACACCCCTCATCATCTCCACCCCCAATACAATGCAAAACAACTCCCATTTCCCCAGGGATCTGCTCTAAGAAGGGACAGCTAATCTGATAAGCACAGGGTTATTAGAAGCTAACATATTCATGCATTTGTGGCTCCCAAGTAATATTTGCATTTTAACAAGAACCTTCTATGTCTTGACAGGAGGTGCGGTTCTAAGGACAGGGCTTGCTGGCAGCCAGACAGGTGTTGGTGGGAGCAGGTACTGGTGGTAGGAGGCGCTGGTGTGTTGGTTATAGAAAAATCTAAAACCACATGTTGCAAGGGGCTGCCTCTAAGCACAACCAGCCCCCAGGGTGTCTCCCACACTTCTGTTTCCCAAAAATGTATGGCTAACACTGAATTATTCATCCTCCCAGACTGGGACCATTTACTCTAATAGTTGAGAATCCCAGGAGGGTATTTTAAGAACCTGATAACCAAGAGAGACTGTAACTTCTGAGCTGTAGCCAGTGGCATTATTAGCAGTTTCATTTGCCCTCCACCTGCCTGTCAGAGGGAAGGCAAGATCCCTGCTTGGTAAATGGGGCACTCAAGACTGCACAGCCTTGATTTCTGACTCCAGGTCAGAATTTCAGGTCCCAAAGCCTTCTTTAATTCAGCCAGAAAAGAGGAATCAGGGCAGGTTTTTTTTTCTCAAGAAACTTTGTACATTTGCTTTATAATTCGTATCTAATAATGATTGAATTTAATTTCTAAGCAAATATTTTTGCAAACAAAAGAATTTGTTTTCAATATTAATGTCAAAATCTAATGATAAATAATATTGAGCATTTATTAAACGTCTACTGCTATTCTTTGGCTATGTACAGTTAAAACAAAACACAATCTTTACAGAAAATCCATGTGTCATCTCTATTTTACAAGTTGAGGAAACAGGAACTATAGAAAGATGTAAAATGAAGGGTACGAGGACAGTTAGGTTGAAATCTGGCCCTTCGGCTTTTTGCTGTGAGACATTAGGCAGGTGACTTAACGCTCTGAGGTTCATGTATAATATGGAAATATCAATATCTATTTTATTGGGATATAAGAACCAAATGAAAGAAAGTTAGGGGAAACTTCTAGAAAATAGTAGATTCATAATAAATGTTTGTTTTCTTCCCCTCTCTCTTAGTTGTTAAATGACTTATTCTGAGTGCCCCTGTGAGTTCTGTGTGTCAGCACAAGAACCCAGATTCCCTGATCCTAAGCATCATTCTTTCCACCTCTTCTCACTATCTGTTCCTGCCCAGGGTTAATTCAGCTGAGTGACTCCTTCTCCCAGGTTCTTCTAATTGGCCTCACAAAGAGCTTGGGTGGTGTCCGCCAAATTACATCTTCGGGATAATCAACCTGCTGGTTTCCTACAAGACTGCCTTAGCTTTTGTTTGTTTCTAATCTTGGCATATCCTAAATGTAGGTGTGTGCTCCTACACTGCAACACAGTGCCAATCTATATGAATAATACAGAATTTTGTGCCATAAACCATGGTGAAATGAACTTAAGCACTATCTGCCCTCCATCAAGGAAGCTTTCCCAGAGATGAAGAAAATTTGTCAACGGTTGTTTATCTTCATACCTATTTGGAGCCCCCAGCTAAAACTGATCCCCCCAACTTGTACTCACACACACATGCAGCCACACACATACACAAAGTTGCACACACACAATTATCTCCTCACATTCTTTATGTCAACCTCAACACTATTGACATTTTGGACTGGACAATTCTTTGTTGTGGGAATCTCTCTTATGCATTGTAGGATTTTTAGCAACATTCTGGCCTCTACCCACTGGATGCCAATAGCAACTTTCTCCCCCATGCCATAACAACTACAGTTGTCTCCACATACGGCAAATGTCCCCCGGGGAGTAAAGCTGGCTCCACTTTAAGACCACTGGCTTACATGATTTCAAAGGGCCTCTGAGCACTATTTTTTCAGAGCCCACATCTCTACCCTAAGTCAGTGCATAGTGGGAAATGAGTGAGACCTTGTGTCACCAGTTATTTCCTCCTCCTCAGATTTTTGCTTTGGGCTGGCCTGAGACTTGGGTGGTTCCTAGGACTCAAAGGATGACTCTTGGCTTTTACATGAGTTAAGTAAGTAATTGTGGGCCAGGACTGTGATACTTTCAAAGAGAATCTTCTTACAGAATGCCAATTTCCCTCTTTCTCTCTTTTTAAATTTTCAAACACATAATGCAATACCAAAATGTGGGAGGCAGTCTGGTTTAGATAATGAGCCTGAATAATCCTGACTTACTTTCACTTCTGGAATAGAGTTTAGTATATTCCTATATACTCTCTCTTCCCATTATTGATATATTTATTCCAGTGTACTTCCAACATACTTCTCAGGCATGAGAAGGAACATTTGTAAAACAATCCAACCAAACAAACAAAAAAAGATGGGGTTATCAAAACCCCACTTGTGAAATACAACTAAAATAAAAACCCTTCTTAGATAAGAACTAAACTTTAACAGAACTTATCTTTGTGGCATGAAATTGCAGGGGTCACTTCTTTTCTAATATACACATATTGATCTGGGATTTTTACTTTAATATGTATGCGCTACATGGGCTTACAAGAAAAAAGAAAGACATTTCTAAAAGAAACAAAAAGATTAGGGAGGCATATATTAAAACGAAAATAGTCATTGACACTTTCTCCATGTTCCACAATTTCTGCAATGTAAGGCATTATTGTATAATGATTATTAAACTACCTTATTTACATATATTTCTTGAGCACAGAGGTCAAGAAATAGAGCATTTGTGGCCTACCAGAAGCCCTCACCCTGCAGCCTCCATGACTGCCCACCTGCTACTCTTGAATGATAAACACTGTTCTCATTTCTAACAGCATAGCTTAGTTTTGTTTGTTTTGAAGACTGCATAAATAGAATCATCCAACATGTATTCATCTTTATATCCAATCCACTACTAAAGGGCATTTATAAGTCCAAATATGTTGTACTCAGGAAATGTAAGTTATAGCACAGCACTTACATTCCTACTTCTAGAAAATTAATGTATCACACATAGATAATTATATATGTCTGTATTAATATATTCTATCATGTTTGGCATTTATTCGTGTATTCTGTAGCTAATTTATGTGCTTACAAAGAAATATTTTACCTATATGAATACTATATATACAAAAAAAGTGGAAAACATAGGATGAAATTTTAACTATGATAATATCTGAATGTTGCAAGTATGGTTAACTTTTATAGTCTAATTCTGTTTATATGTAGCTGGCCAACTCTTATGTCAAAATTCAGAGTATAACACCCTCCACTAGTGGGGTGTTTTTTAAGTGAAATTTTATTCATTGGGAAATGGTTACCCAACAGATCATAAATTGCTCAAGTTCACACTTTAATGGCAGAGAAAGGTCAAAAACTCTAATAATTCTTTCCACCATATAGTGCGTCACATTTTTTCTTAATGGAGAAGAAAGCTTATTCTCAATAAATACATTTGAATAATAAAGAGGATAAAATGATTTCAGAATATGCTGAATATCTGCATTTGGCAAGGCATTCTCTTCCCAGAGGCTTAATTAGGTTGTAACTTCCAAAAGTTCTTCAAGGGACTCTCTGATGATGCCTCTACTATATTATCATACTTTATTTCTTATACCCCCACCTAAAATGATATTGGATATGATCTAGAAGCTTTTCTATCCAGGCATCCACTTTTACCTTTATTTATGATTTCACTGAAATTCTGATTTAGTCAATCATATCTTTAAATGCAAAGTCAAAGTCAAAGTACTACTTCTCCATTGTCCACAATTAATGTTTTTAGATTCAAGTTTTGTGTCTTATGGATTGAATTTTGAGATCCCATCCAGCAAATTAAGCATTACTTGGTAGGCTGGTGGCTCTCCTGGTTGAGAAGTTGAACTTGGAGGTTATGAGAATGATTGTTGAAATGACTCAGGCCCTCAACCTGGGTGAGACTGAACTCTGATTTGATGTAAACCAGTATTTGAAGCCTCATGCTCACCCTTCAGCATGAGAGGACAATTTGTGAGCCTGTTCTCAAAGGACTTACTTACCTTATTTATCTTTTTTACAACTCATAATTTCATTAGCTGTTCTTCCATAAACATACTTTTACCTGGAATCACAGAATCCTTCCTTTTTCTGGGGTATGCTTTTGTATTACTTTTGCATTCTTTCTATTGTCATTTAAATTTTTTTATTTCAGTAACTTTTAGGGTACAAGTGGTTTTTGCTTACTTGGAAAAACTGTGTAATGGTGAAGTCTGAGATTTTAGTGCACCAGTCACCAAAGTAGAGTACATTGTGACCAAAATGTAGTTTTTTACCCCTCACCTCCCCCTTCTGAGTCTCCAAAGTCCATTATATCATTCTGTCTGCCTTTGCATACCCGTAGCTTAGCTCCCACTTACAAGTGAGAACATATGGTGCTTGATTTTCTTCACTTAGAATAATGACTTTGAGTTCCATCCAAGTTGTTGCAAAAGACATTATTTCATTCATTTTATGGCTGAGTAGTATTCCATGGTGGAGATATACCACATTTTCTTTATTCCCTCATTGGTCAATTGGCACTTAGTTTGGTTCCATAGTTTTGCAATTGTAAATTGTGCTGTAATAAATATGCACATGAGGGCATCTTTTTGATATGACTTTTCCTTTGATAGATATCCAGTAGTGGGATTTCTGGATCGAATGGTAGATGTACTTTTAGTTTCTTAAGAAATCTCCATACTGTTTTCCATAGAGGTTGCACTGATTAACATTCCCAGCAGCAGTGCATAAGCATTCTCTTTTCACCACATCCATGCCAACCCTATTGTTTTTTGACATTTTAATGCTAGCCATTCTGGCTGGGGTAAGGTGGTATCTTGTGGTTTTGATCAGTGATGTTTAGTGATGTTGAGCATTTTTTATGTTTGTTCATCATTTGTATATCTTCTTTTGAAAAATGTCTATTCCTATTATTTGCCCACTTTTTGATGGGAGTATTTGTGTTTTTTCTTTCTTGTTGATTTGAGTTCCTTGTAGATTCCCTTGTAGATTCTAGATATTAGTTATTTGTCAGATGCATCATTTGCAAACATTTTCTCCCATTCTGTATGTTGTTGTTTATTCCGATGATTGTTTCTTTTGCTGTACAGAAGCTTTTTAGTTTAATTAGGTCACATTTATATATTTTTGGTTTTGTTGCATTTGTTTTTGGGGTCTCAGGTATAAATTATCTGCCTAGGCCAATATCTAAAAGAGGTTTTCCTAGGTCATCTTCTAGAATTTTTATGGCTTCAAATCTTAGATTTAAGTCTTTGATTCATTTTGAGTTTTTTGTAAAGGTGAATGATAGTAATCCATTTTCATTCTTCTACAAGTGTCTATCCAATTTCCCCAGCACCATTTATTAAATAGGGTGTCTTTTCCCTGATTTATGTTTTTTTTTTTTTTTTTTTGGCTTTGTCAAAGACCAGATAGTTGTTAAGTATTTGGCTTTATTTCTGGGTTCTCTATTCTGTTCAATCAGTCTATATGTCTACTTTTAGGACTATGCTGTTGTGGTAACTATAGCTTTGTAGTATAACTTAAAGTCAGGTGAGGTGATGCCTCCAGATTTCTTCTTTTTGCTTAGAATTGCTTTGACTATTCAGTCCCTTTTTGGTTCCATATGAATTTTAGGGTTTTTTTTTTCTAATACATAATTACATTTTGATATGAATTACCTTGAATCTGTAGATTTCTTTGGGCAGTATGGTCATTTTCCAGATACTGATTCTTCCTATCTATGAGTATGAGATTTCATTTGTTTGTGTCATCTGGTTTCTTTCAGCAGTGTTTCTTAGTTCTCTTTGTAGAGATCTATCACCTCCTTGGTTAAGAATATTCCCAAGTATTTTTTGTGTGTAGCTATTGTAAAGGGGATTGAGTTCTTGATTTGCATCTCAAGTTGGATGTTATTGGTATACAATCATATCATTGGTAAACAGCAATAGTTTGACTTACTCTTTTCCAATTTAGATGACCTTTATTTCTTTCTCTTGGCTGATTTCTCTAGCTAGGACTTCCAGTACTATGTTGAATAGAAGTGGTGAAAGTGAGCATATTTGTCTTGTTCCAGTTCTTAGGGGGAATACTTTAAACTTTTTCCCATTCAGTATGAAGTTAGCTGTGGGTTTGTCATATATGGTTTTTACTATTTTCAGTTATGTTCCTTCTAAGCCTAGTTTCTTGAGGGGTTTATCATAAAGAGATACTAGATTTTATCAAATGCTTTTTCTGCATCTATTGGGATGATTGTGTGTGTGTGTGTGTGTTTGAGACAGTCTCACTCTGAAGTGCAGTGGCATAATCATGGCTCACTGCAGCTTCGGCTTCCCAGGTTCAGTTGATCCTCTCAAGTTAGCCTCATAGCTGGGACCATAGGTGTGTACCACCATGCCTGGCTAATTTTGCTTTTTTAGTTTTTTTTTTGTAGAGATGAGATCTCACCATGTTGTCCAGGCTGGTCTCGAAAATCCTGGCCTCAAACAACCCTCCTACTTCAGCCTCCCAAAGTGCTGGAATTATTGGTGTGAGCCACCACATTTGGCCTTGGTTTTTGCTTTTAATTCTGTTTATGTGAAGTATCACATTTATTGACTTGTGTATGTTAAATTATCCCTGTATCGCTAAGATAAAACTCACTTGATCATCAGGCATTATGTTTTTGATGTGCTGTTGGATTTGGCTAGCTAGTATATTTTGAGGATTTTCATATCTATATGCATCAGGAATACTGGTTCATGGCTTTATGTTTTTGTTATGTCTCCTCCTGGTTTTGATATCAGGGTGACACTGGCCTCATAAAATGAGTTAGGAGCGATTCTCTCTTTCTCAATATCTTGGAATAGTTTCAGTAGAATTGGTACCACTTCTGCTTTGAACATCTGGTAGAATTCAGTTGTCAATCCATCTGACCCTGGGCTTTTTTGTTGTTGCTGGCAATTTTTTTATTACTGATTCAATCTCACTGATAATTATTGGTCTTTGCCTATTTCTTCCTGATTTAATCTAGGAGGGTTGTATGTTTCCAGGAATTAATCCATTTCCTCTAGATTTTCTCATTTGTGTGAATAGAAGTATTCATAGTAGTTTCAAGTGATCTTTTGCATTTTTGTGGTGTTGATTGTATGTCTCCATTTTTATCTCTAATTGAGCGTATTTGAATCTTTTCTTTGCTAGTCTTGCTAATGGTCTATCAATTTTGTTTATATTTTCAAAAAATCAACCTTTTGTTTTATTGATCTTTTATAATTGTTTTTGTTTCAAAATAATTTACTTCTGCCTTAATCTTTGTTTTTTCTTTTCTTCTGCTAGCTTTGGATTTGGTTTTTGTTTCTCTAGCTCCTTGTAGTATAAAATTAGGTTGTCAATTTGTGATCTTTCAGGCTTTTTGATGTAGGCATTTAGTGCTGTAAACTCTCCGCTTGGCACTGCTTTTGCTGTATCCTAGAGATTTTGATAACTTGTGTCACTATTACAATTTATTTCAAAGCATTTTAAAATTTCTATCATGATCTCATTGTTAACCCCCAAAATCACTTAGGATCAGATTGTTTAGTTTCCTTATGTTTGTATAGTATTGAGTGTTCCTTTTGGAGTTGATTTCTAATTTTATTCCACTGTGGTTTGAGAAGAAACTTGATATGATTTTGATTTTGTTTTAATTTATTGAACCTTGTTTTCTTGCCTATCGTATAGTCTACCTTAGAGAAGTTTCCATCATATGTTGATGAGAATGTATATTTTACAGTTCCTGGGTAGAATGTCCTGTAAATATCTGTTAGGTCCATTTGTTCTAAAGTGCAGTTTAAGTCCATTTTTATTTTTTGGTCGACTTTCTGTCATGGTGATATTTCTAGTGCTCTCAGTGGAGTGCTGAAGTCCCCCTGCTACCCCCCATTATTGTGTTGCTGTCTATCTCATTTCTTAGGTCTAGCAGTAATTATTTGATGAATCTGGAAACTAGAGTTAGGCATGTATATATTTAGGATTTTAGTGTCTTTCTGTTGGAGTGATCCTTTTGTCATTATGTAACGACCTTTTTTTGTTTTGTTTTGTTTTTACTGTGGTTGCTTTAAAGTCCATTTTATTTGATATAAGAATATCTACTCTTGCTTGCTTTTGGTTTCCATTTGTATGCAGTATTATTTCCACCCTTTTACCTTGAGCTTGGGTTTATATGAATTCTTACATAATATGTAAGTGTCTTTAAGATAGATATTTGATTTGTGATTTTTAAAAATCTGTGCTGTCAATCTGTACCTTGTAAGTGGAGCAATAGACTATTTATGTTCTATGTTAATATTGAGATATGAGGTGCTGTTCCAGTCATCATGTTTGTTAGATTGTTACCTAGTTACTTGTATATTTCATTGTGTTATTGTTTTATAAGCCCTTTATTGCTTTAGAGCTTTATGCTTTGAAAAGCTTTTATTCTGGTGCCCTTTTGTTTCAAGTTTTATAACTTTTTTTTTTTTAGCATTTCTAATAGGGCTGGTCTGGTAGTGACAAATTTCCTCAGCATTTGTTTGTCTGAAAATGACTTTATTTATCTTTTATTTATGAATCTTTGTTTTGCTGGATGCAAAATTCTTGGCTAACACTTATTCTCTTTAAGGAAGCTAAAGTAGGACCCCAATTTCTACTGGAGTGTAAGGTGTTAGCTGAGGCCAGTGGTGTTTTTATTGCTCACATGGCAACCTCCACATTACCTAATGCCATGGCCCCACTTGAACGAATCTACTTTTCATATACCCCTTGTCTCAGCCTCTCCTTTTTGTCTCTGAGGATAGCCCTATTTATTCTTCCATTCCTTATAGGCCAATGTTTCTCAAACTTTAAGGTATACATGACATGTGCCCCTGGGTTCTTCAGATTCTGACCCAGTAGGACTAGAAGTGGGAGTGGTCCTGGGATTCTATAGTTCTACACTGCCTATTTATAGAATGGACTTTGAGAAACAAATCTCAAGACCTTTTTTCTTTCCCTTCCCAGAACCTATTTCACTCCAGCTCCTTGCTACCTATTTTATGCCTCTTTTATAGGTTACTGTGAGAAACTCCAATAAGATAATCAGAGCAGAAACAGCAATAGAGTCAAAGGGAGAAAAATGTTTGGAAGAAAAAAAAAATCATGAGATTGTATCAATGAAGTTAGATCTATAAGAAACATACTAAAATTTTGTACCTGTGGGATACATAATTGCTTTACCTCTTGTCATTTTGCTCTGTTTCCCAGGCTTTAAAAACATATATCTTCAGAGCTCAGCATTTGGTGAGACTTTCTCCAGCTCATCCCTCAAGGCTGTTGGCATAAATATAGGAATCCTTGAATCTGGGTCTTGTGTACTTTGGATACTTTTATTCTGTTTGGGTGCTTTCACATCTTGGAACTAAAAGGATGGGATTTATATTGCCTGTATTTCATAAAATGTAAATAATCAATTTTTCCTATTCAAACAAGAAGGCACCCTTTCCCCTTGTATGTTTTTGTCTCTGGTTGATATTTATTTATTAATAAAAGAGTACCACAAAATATGAGAAATATATGAACATGTTTGTGTATTATTTTGGCTAATTTTTAATCTGCTGTGTTTCCAGCACTTCCTCAAAGCATCATAAATAGCAATGTAAGATATTCTGTAGTTGTACAGACCCAAGAGAAGTTATGTTATAGGAAATAACTAAGAGGAAAATGATGTAGTCCTTTCCAAGTCCCCACCTGTTGCTACAACTTTCAGAAACTATAGATGAATGAGAACACATACTGCAAATCTTAAGGTGCCAGAGGAGATTGTGAATATCATTGCACTGTGAGCATAAAGCCTGGACTTTGCAAAGGGACCTTCAGGAAGCAGCTCCCTAAAGAGTAGATCAAGTTAATTACCATGTTATTCATTTACTCTAGGAGGAAATAACTCTCTTATGCCTCAGGTACACAAACCTGATTGTTAATAACATCTTTTTCCCTCCTCATACTCTTTCACATTTGTTAATGTCAGGCGACAGAGAGACTAGGGCATCCATCTCCTTATTGAAAAAAAAAACTGACAGTTTATTATTTCTAGCCACTATGGGCCACTTTTTTCCAGGGGCAAGGGGAAAAAGAATGATCTGCTGCTAACTGTGTGGCTTCTCTCTCTAACTCCAATAAGTTTACTGCTTTCTCACATTCTCTTCCCACATACCCATGTTGAAGACAAAACAGAAATTCATGCTGGACTTGCTGGAACAAATGGTACAGCTCTGGTTAATGCAGAAAATGAGTCATTAAATCTGGGCATGTGTGGAAATTAGCAGGGAAAGGGCTTGGGTGTCCACTTCATCCCCAGGAAGGAAACAGTAAAGATAGCTCACCCATTTGCAATAGCTTTAGAACCACAGACCACAGTCCACCAGCATCCACCTCACTTTTTCCTTGTCTTCCCTTTCATCCTAGATAGACTTGCTGTTTTCTCTCACAGTCTAAAATGGTCAACATTTGGGAACCTCCAAATCGTCTCCCCCTCCACCTCTTCCTTCAAATAGAAAACAGCCAGGGCCACGGTAAAAATTAGTTGAGAAAAAGATAGCAAAATGGTGAAAAAAAAAAAAAAAAAAAAACTCCTTCAGTGTCCTCAATCACAGACTGGATGAAGAAATTGAGGCTTCAAGAAAAGTGTATGGTGCAGGAAAGGGACACTGTTAGATAAAGGATGCTGTGATTTATTAAACATGTTTACCCTATACTCCAGACACATGAAGAACCAACAGAATAAAAAGAGAGAAACAGTAATGTATAGAAAAAAGTAGAACATGCAGGGAGGATAGAGAGAAGAAAAGCTTTATTTGTGTCAGGAGGTACCTATCTGTCTGTGATTTTGTATATTGGAGACATCCTATTTAATTGCTTCATATCCTTCAGGACGCAGACAGGCTTGAATAACACGTTTGAACTCAGAGCTAGTCACAGAGGAACAGCAGTACTATTTCGATATACTAGTTATCTTCCAGTCATGTAGGTTGTTTTTGTTTCTTGCTGCCCTAAAGATGGGACATGTAGTGAGTCAGAACAAGAAACACAAGTCAAAGACTGAGTTTAGTCCTCAGAATTTCTTTCTGGTGCTTTCATAACATGTTAGCTAAGAATAATCAAGGGGTTTATGGGGTGTACATGGAGCTCTCTGGCATTCTTAGCATTTGAAAACCCTGCCCACCTGGGCCTTTGCTTCTGACCCATTGTTATTTTTAAGCTCTGCAACATGAGGTTGGCTTACTTAAAGCTGAAGCTATTCTGCCCTGGCTAAGGTTTTTTATCATCCCCTATTGGAATGAAGACCTATCATGACCTGTTTCAGTGGCACCTGCCATTTGGGACAAGACTGACGTGGGCTTTGAATATTTTTTAGTCATGGGAAGGAATGCTGCCTTTGGATTGAAATTGGAGGGAAGAAGTATTGTCTGAGAATTTGATATTTTTCTCCTCTTTCACTGTCCTCATTCCAAAAATTATGATCCTTCTGATCAAGTCCCGTTCAATTCATCAGAAGGATGAGTTTTTGATTAGTGGCTATGTACAAATCTCCCCAAATTTCTCCAAAGAGCTCAAGGGGAGTCTTTCTTCTGATCTTCTACCAGTGGATTCCTGGGCTCCCAATATACCCTTATATCCACCCAGGCTCCCAGTGAGTAGAGAGAAGCCCCTTGTGTCCTCACCACCCGCATTGCAGAAGCTTCAGAGAGTGTTCTCAGGACCCTTGATTTGCGGGGAAACTAGCTGCTGTTCTGGGCAGGACAATGGTGACAAATAAATTCCTTGCTGCTGTTCATCCTGTCAATCTGCAGCCAGTTTTTTTTTTTTTTTTTTGTTTGTTTTTTTTTTTTTAATGTTGTTCTTTACTTGTCTATATCATTCTGGAACAGGGGAGGTATAGCATTTCCCTGTGTCTAAATTCAATGAAGTTTTGGCCCTATTTAGGCAATTTCTTAGGCTTTGGGGATCATTAACTTCACAATGCTCCATTACAGTTGTTTTCTCTCTCTCAAGTTTTCAGAGGAAAGCCCATAGCTTTCCACAAAAGAATTCATGGGAAAACGTTTTTTCCTACCCCTCCATCACTTTGGTCTGTCTAAGCTTCCATCCCTCTGTGGACTGAGATTCAGCATGGTACAGTCACTATAGTCACTATTGCTAAGGATCAGCTTATGCAGGCAAAACAGACTCTATATCTCATTCCTAAGTGATCTCAGTGGTAACAGAGTTTAAAGAAGGATTCCTGTAGACTAGATCCTCACCCTTTTCTCCTGCTTGGCCTTCCGTACCTTGTGGGACTTTTTACTTTGGGTCTGTGAAGTATGGATGTTGTGACTTTAGAATGGTTTCTTAAAACAAAGCTGTAACTGTTATCTCACTTATATGAGATAGCTTAGGAGAAAGTGTGCTAGCCTGAGTCCACAGATGCAGTTCTAGACTCAGAACCGTCCCTTCTTCTCTGGATCTTAACTCTCCCCTTCTGTACCAGAAATGCAAGAGAGGGATTGCATTAAATAAGCATTTCCCAAAGTGTATTTCTCAAAACCAGAAGAATCTTTGGTGAGACCAGTCTGGAAGATTCTGGGTTAAAGTTTGAAAGTTTGCTTTTTTGTTTGTTTGTTTGGTTTTTTGTTTACTGCAAAACTCCTAGGGCTTTAAATATAATAAAGAACATTTGAAAGTGCAAGGTGGAATGTGTAAAAGAGATTACATCTCTCAAACTGTACATTGCCCAATTCCCTCCATCTTTTTAATGCATATCATGGGGCAAGTATGCCACCAAAAACACTTCGACAGCAAAAGGCTAAATTACTTCTAAACTCCCCCAAGCTGCAAAATTATTTTTTGTAGAATTTTTCCTTCTGATTAAAAAACATAATGCTTAGCATTATTAGCAATGTTATAAAATGGTAAAGAGTAAAAAAATATGTATTCACATATTCAGTGGTGAAGCCAAACTTCTTTTTAAAATTTGCATTTTGAAATAATAGCAATAAGAATGGATAGGGGTTATTAAGCAGCTATTTAATGTACAAGATACTGTGATAAGTGCTTTATCTGGATTATCTAATTTAACTCTCACAAGAACCTTGTGATGTATCCATTATTTCTATTTCCTATTTACAGACAAGGAAACTGGTGTTTAAAGAGGTTTGAAAAATAGTACAAAACCATCCAATTAACAAGAGACAGAGGTAAGCCCTCCACCCATTGCAGTTTAATTCTAAATGTATTAAATAACTAACTCATTAAGTCTTCTCCTTTTCTGTACCCCAACTCAGCAAGCTGCCACAACAAACCAGAAATAAACTAATTGCAATGCAAATTATCTTTCATCTAAATTTCTTGAGTTAGCATGAAATAATGTTGACTCATCAGTCTCTTGTGTATACTGGAAATAGATATATATATAACAACTAAATGTTACCAAATGATTTATTATGATCGGTGCTAAATTACAATGCATATGAAATGGAGTCATTTATGGAAACACATAAAAATAGTTACCTATTTCTGTAATTATATTCACACAAGAATCCGAAATATAGTTTCTGTTCTCCCTTTTAAAATATATCCACAGAATGACTTTTGTAGTTTTCACCATACAATTTTACAATACTGATACTGCACCTGTATCATTTACCATACTATAAGAACTAAACAGAATATGAACGCAGTTAATAGCAAATTATTTTTTTTTATATCCATCAATGAATCCAAAGAAAAGAGTAGTTTGTTTCCATTGGCAGTGAGAATAGATGGTAGTAATTCGCAGTGTAGATATTGCATACATAGATATGCATGTATATATTTATATGTTGCTCAGGGCTGTTCCATCTATAGGCAGTTAGTTGCCTTCTGAGTGAACCAATGATTGCCAAACTGATGTGCAAGTCCACTGGGACAATTAGTAGTACTATTTTTTTATCATGTTTTTCTCGCAAAAACAAATAGGTAAGAAAGAGATACAGCAGGCTAAGATCTACAGTGTTACATCCCAAGGTAAAAACAGTTACTGAGTTATTAGAGTCACAGTAGTTTATGTATATTTGCTATTCACAGACTGCAGACTTTTTGCTGAATAACCGAGCTGCTGAGAATTGACGACATGTAAACATGCATTCATGTGAGTCCATAATTAATGATGTTTATACTGTAATTAGCACATTCATTTTAACACCATTCAGTAAACAAATTCCTTTAAAGTTTGAGCTAAATCTGCTATCACAATTACACACAAAAATAACCTGTAAACAATTTGACGTTACATTTATGTACAAGCGAACTGCATTGGAAAGAAGAGGTAATTTCATTGTGTGTCACTTGTTATTCATCAATGTGCAACAAACTGACCCAAGTCATCAAGTGCTTGAATGAGGTCAGGAAAAAGTAACATGAGCAAGGCCCCAGTAAGTCACCACTCAGCATTAGTACCAGCAAAATTCAGATTCCTCTACTTGTGGTGACATCACATTCACAGCATCAGAAACAGATGTCATGAGGAGCTTGATAATCCCTAGTCAGATGCATTTGGAGATTTCCAGGCAACCTGATCAAGATGGTCTTTAACTTTAAAAGTATAAAAGGTGGTGCTGATATTATTTAAAGAAATCTATTTAATTTGGACAAATTATTTTGTTGGTTAGGTTCGACCCAATGCTCTAGTTTTGAAAGGTATGGGGAAGAGGAATTGAATTAAATTGCTTCAGCCAACACAAAGATTCCTGATTTTACAGACTAAGCTGGCTAAGATCTAAGAAGTGACCCATTTAAAACAGATTCTATTAACAGATTTCAATGGGAATCTCTGAAGTGCCACTCCCCTAAGTTTGTGTTTCTGTGTATTTTAACTAGAATACCTTTCCAGTAATTCATGAATTCATTTCCTTAGAGAAAAAAAAAAGGTAATTAATGAGAGATTTCAACACCCACCACCCCCTATGATTTACAAAAATGCATTAGTTTGTCCATCTCTAAACTAAGCAGAATGTTTTAAGACAAATTCTCTTGATTCAACATTCTCTTTTGTAATTATAAATAATTTACAAATAAATTATTTGTAAATTATTTATAAATTATTTATTTATAAATAAATAAAATAAAATGACAGAGGAATATGAAGTGAGGGTGATGTAAAACCTCCTCTCTGCTCCAAAATTTTGGGGAAAAAAACAATCACTCCTTCAAATGTTCTCAAAACTAATTAGAACATTTCATGGCTTTAAAAAAAATAGATTTTATTTC
Organism: Aotus nancymaae; assembly: GCF_030222135.1. NCBI lineage: Eukaryota > Metazoa > Chordata > Mammalia > Primates > Aotidae > Aotus > Aotus nancymaae. The sequence goes on along the minus strand of NW_026988479.1, from coordinate 19,512,984 downwards.
TTATGTTTCTTAAGACCACATTTGCAGAAGGCTGGTGAAAAAGGAATTCAGTTACTGTGCTTGATTAGTTTACAAGTGCTTCTGTTGTGTGGGCACACCTTTCAGATCTCGGGGAGGAGGAATCGCTGCTTGGACTATCAGTTGAAGGTATGGGCTTGTGTGCATACCTGATCCCAAGCAGGGACTCTCTGTTTGCATAGGTTGACTTTAAATATTTTTCACATCCCCCAATAATATGCAAAGCACATGGCTATGAATGAGTACATAACTTCCTGTATCCTTAAGATGCCCCAAATTTAGTCATTTGGTTGTTATGTCTGTAGAATGTCAAAATAGGTAAGTAAGGTTTTCTTGTATTTGACTTACATTGTTCTTTCTTTGAGCAAGTATTTGGGTATCGTATAAACAGGCTTCAAGGGTTATTTGCAGGAGACTAAAAAGTGTTTTGTGATTATTACAATGTGCCCTTGACATTTAGTATCTATTTACAATATTCACATTATAAATTATTTACTATAGTTTTAAACAATTAAGCAGATAATCAGCTCCACTGACAAATCATGTAAGGACATAGAAACCCCCATAAGTGATAAAGTGAAATTAACCAGGATATAGTAAATTAACCATTAAGTAAGTGAAGTACTACTAGGGCAACAACCATTGAATTTGTGCTATCATACACCTACATTTTTCTTTTTCTTCTTAAACATTATCACTGCTCATTTGGTAGTGCTTTCAGTTTTTTTTAGTTTTTTGTTTTTGTTTTTGGAATGGAAAAGTTTGAAAACATATCGTTTGAAATTCCAACGAATGGTTTGGATAAGAAAGCATTTTTTACAAGTTTGGTGTTTCCTTAAATGCACTTTTGTTTGGTTTATTATTCATAGATACTATATCTAAATATTTTGTTAATATTCTCTGTACCATAAATAAATATATCCACTTTTAGTGGAAGAGAATTTTGGAAATCAGAACTATATTAGACTATCTAGGAAACCAAATATAAATTGTAATAATAGTAATTTCTCAAAACTCAAAATTCCAAAGTTTGAACTATGAGCTTTGTTTATGGGTGTATACATATGTATAGCTATATATATATATATATATATACGCATTTAGATAGATGTACACACATATATACATATATACACATAATTTTACACATAAATACATGCAACGCACATAAATACACATGATCCTCTCTGTCTTTCACAGGCACACACACGCACACACATATTTCAGTGAAGTTTCTTTTCTAAAGCTGTCTCTCTTTTCCTAACTTATAACAGTAATGATGAGATGCTGAGGGCAGTTAATCACATTTGGATTTCTGACCTGTCTTGAATAAAAAAATGAGAATGTTTAGCAAATCAAAAGATGAAAATAGCAGATACATAGATACACTCATGTATAAACATACATAAACATGTTCATACACCTATTTTACTTCTCCTAAAGCTTGCCCGAGTGATCTGTATGCAGCACAAAAAGCAATTGGAGATGTCATTCTCCTGATATGGAAGCTAGCTCATCACTGTGAGTTTCTTAGCATGTTAGTACTCACCAGATACCTGCTCTACAACATTACTGCTCCCTTGAAAATTTTTGTGGCATAAAGTACAGCCTGTAGAAAATCTGCCATTTCTTTACCTTCTAGGCAGATGCATGTCTGATGGTATTTGCAATTAAAAAAAAAAAACTGATGACTTTTAGGAAGGATGTCAGGCTGGGATGCTACCTCATTTAGAATAGGACAGAGGAGAAACAGGCAAAGTTCAGAGAACAGAGATTACAGATTGTACAATGAGATGGTTAAGCCAGTAGCCTTTAGAGTCCAATAAACTCACAGGAAAATCTGGTTCTGGCACTTTTTAGCTATGAGCCTTTATGTGCTACTTTATCTTTCTGAGCCTCACTGACCTTATCTGTAAAGAGAGGACAGTGGTAGGGCTTACTTCATTGGATTATGATGGGATTAAATGAGATAAGGCATGTAAAGCACTTAGTGAGTTTCTGGCACATAATAATAAATCTGTAATATATATTATTTATAACTCAATATTTAAACCATAATTCTAGAATAATGATCAGAACTACATACAAAAATAATGTTAGTCTAGGATTTGAGTGATCTTAATTCAAGTTCTTTATCCGAAATTTGATTGCCTAGATGTTATAATGCTCATGACAGTGACCTATACATGGTATGTACCCAACAAATATTTGCTGGATATATGCATAAACAAACAAATAAATGACTGATTTAAACTTTCTGGGTTCTTAGTTTACCTTGTATAAAATTAGATTAGAATGACTCTATCTTTATTCCGTCCCTGGGATGTTGGTATGATAAATTCAAAGAAAAATGTCAAATCATTTCAGGCACAAATGTGCTTTGTGTTCTGATAAAATCAGTACATATAAACTAAGCAATAAGTCTCAGTAGCCAGGGCTTGTATTTAGACTTTTCACATCTTTGGAAACAAGGACATGGGAGCCACCCCGATGTGAGTCTAGGAAACATATTTTCCAATAAGATTTTATCATCCTCAGTAAGGGAATATTCAACTCAAAGTAACAAAGTGCATGATAAGCAGTTACAGACAATGACATCATTGGCCTGCTCTAAACACTTTCTCCCCCTTACTGGTTTCATTTCTGAGAGCACCTTGTGGTCTACCGTTGATCAGCTTGGGAAACATCTTTAACAGCATCACGTGAACTGAAAAGGATCCCAGAGTGCTTCACAACAAACATATTTAGCTGTTAAAAGATTGACAACATTACTAAGGTATAATTTTTCTGAGGCAGAAAGACTGAAGTAAAAGAAGACTGACATCTAAACTACAGGACTTCCTCATCACTACCAGATCCCTGGAAAAAGTTTCCTATTTACCTAAATCTCAGTTTTCACATCTGTATAAAGAGATAATTATGTCTAATTTCAAATAATTTCTATACACATTTAAACTACATTTTAACTGGTTCTGATTTTTATTGTTCTATTTTATCCTATTTCTTGACCTGGAAGACTTTCTATATATGGTACAGAAAAAAAAAAAATGCCTTGGAAAAATTTAAACCCATGCTTAATGTAGAGTTTCTGGAGCTAAGCACTATTGACATTGTGGGCTGGATAACTTTTTGTTATGCAAGGGTTTCCAGTGCACTGTAGGATCTTTAGCAGCATCTCCGGCCTATACCTATTAAATGTCAGTAGCACCCCTCAAATCATGAAACAAAAAATATCTCCAGGCATTGCCAAAAGACCTCTGGGGTGCAAAGCCACTCCTTGTTGAAAGCCACTGCCTTAAATGCAATTAACCCACATGAATCAAAGAGTTCCCTGAAATTGTTTCTCTCTGTCTCTCACCTGAAAGTATAGCTAAGCCACTGAACACTGGCTAAAATTTTAAAAAGCTACTGATGATTAATGTGTATTTGATGTCTATTTTAGCTTTCAAAAATACATTTTATTTTTTTTTTTCATTCTTTTCTGAATAAGATACCACTCTTCTCTATATGCATGGATATGAGTTTGATTTTTCCCCAGAAATTAGTATTGTTTGAATTTCACTTGAGGAGATCAGCTTTACTTAATATTCTCAAGGCCTGACATCCACAGTAAAGATAAACTTTTGTGCTGAACTAAAAAGCTGTTGAACTATGTGACCAAAGGCTTTTTCCATGCACTCAGATAGCACTCCCATGCACATTCGCCACTGAACTGACATAAACTTAAAATTGGACATGGTCGTGTGCACACTCACACATGCACACTGATGTAATTTGAAAGCAACTCTTTCCTACTTTGTTATGCTGTTCTGCTTCCACTTGTGATGGATGGAGACCATGTCAGCACGGAGAGAATATAAAGTTATGTTGATTTTCATTGTGCTAATGGAGGTCAATTAGCTAAAGGTCAATTCTAAAAATAAACTGATAAGATGGAGGAGGTTGCTGGACACAAGAGTTTTAACAAACCCTCTGGTTGGCATATAAGTGCTTTTACAAAGCTGATTAACAGGAAGATTACCCCAGTCCTCCTCCAGGACAAGCCCTTGATAATTGCTAGGCCGGGCACATTTTTCTTTATCCTTTTAAAAGTAAAGTTCCTAAATAATGCAAGGATGACAGTCTAAGAACTTAACATTCTTTACCTAATTGACAACAAAAATTTGTTTACAAGCAAGAGAAACATTTTTGAACATTAGGAAGCCAGGGCAGAAAAGGGATCCCACTTAGGAAGTAGAGGAGAGAGGGCAAGAAACTGAATCAAATTTAACCATTTTTGTTTTAATCTTGGTCAATTTATCATAATTAGTTGCTCATGTTCATCAGTTTCATTAAGCATCCCTCACTTTCCTTTGACAATAATCTTTACTTAAATATTCACTCATGATCATGACAAGTGTGACTTCTATTTTTCTAGTTCTTATAATGGGGGGATTTGGTATGTATCCAGTTATTCTGTTAAATGGATAGGACCAATTGGATCATTGAAACACTTTTGAATTCACTCTTTTTTTCTTTCTTTCTTTTATTTATTTATTTATTTATTTATTTATTTGCATTTATTCTCATATATGAGTTTGACTTCACGTTTTTAGTTGATGTCAGGGTTCAGGATCTTCAATTATCTGAGAGCTTCATAGCCCTGACTGAGTCAAATTGGACACATTTAGCAGTTCAGTGGCTCAGGATTTGATTGGTAAAATATAGCTGAATTCACTAATCATTCCACATTCATTTTGGTAATATTTTATGTGAGTTAAAAGAATCACCTTTGGGGCCATATACATCATTAAATTATGAATCACTTTCAATTTTCTACAACTCATACTAAGTAAGGACCTAGAAATAAACAACTCTCATTGGGAAAGATCATTATTTTTATGTCTTGTTGGGTATCATTAGAATACATCTCACTCAGAGATATGCTCCCATCTACCCAGGGCTAAGACTATAATGATCCAGGTTTTTATTTTTGGGGGGAAAAATCACATACATACACACATACACACACGTGTGTGAATCACATATACATACACAAACAATATCACATACATGTACACATATACACACAATATGGAGAAGGGGTTATGGTTGACAGAAAGCAGATGAAATGGCAAAGAATGAATGAAAATCTATTCTGCCCTAGTCTTAGGATGTTTTTCTTTTGGTGTTTTCTCTAAGATAATGAATAATGCATGCTTTGACTTATTTGTAGCGGGAAGAAAGTAAGAGAAAATGAGGAAGTGCTTCTAAGAAGTAAAGGAACTGTTGACCTCTCCATACTCCCCAAACAGCAGAATTTTTCAAAGAAAGGTCTATAGACAACCTCATCAAAATTATTAAGGAGACTAGGTCAAAATGCAAATTTCTTGGCCCTGCTTCAAGTTTCTGAATCAGACTCTTTGAAGTTAGGCTGAAGGAATATGCATTTTTACAAGTGCTATGCATGATTTTTGTGCATGCATCCTGAGTATTAAGAAACACTGCTAAAAAGTTTGCAATGGAGATCACTGGAAAAGAATCTCCATTTCAATGTACACAGCAAGATCAGAATAACAGACATTTCAAATAAATAAGCTCTGTTTGCATCACAAGGCTGTGATTATTAAAGTTTAAGACTCTATTCTTTCAGCAGGGGTGGAGAGCAATAACCATTTCGTCTGAAACCAGAATGATGAAGGCAATATAAATCAAACCTATTCTAGCAGGTTTCATTTGGTCTAATTTCTCTGCAGATATTAATCATTATACAGTTCTATACACATGACACCTAACTCCATTGTAACTCAGGATGCAGAATGCTCACGCTGGTTCTTTCTCTAGTGTGTTATTTTGACAATATAAAATAAAATACACAAATTGAAACTGTGGGGCATCAAGATTGCAAGACGCCAACAATACCAAGACATTAAAGAGAGAAATGGCCCATGCTAAACCTATAACCCAGCATGCAAATTGGCAAAAACATTCATCTGCCACAGAGTCACCAAAAGGAAAAATAAACTCTTTGTTTTTCTTTTAAAAATTGTTATGTCAAGTGGAGGTGACAAAGAATTCTCCCCAAAAGTTCACAAAAAAGAGTCTTATTAATTCCAGTAAATATCATCCAGAAGACCAAGGCTAGTCAAATTCCATGGCATGGTATATAGTGGCAGAAAATACCAGCACTCAAATTCACAGATCCACACTATAGTAGATACAAAGTTGGAAGGTGGAAATTGTAGTAAAGGAAAATGTGTGAGAATCAAAATTTGGTTCCCAATGTGGGAGCTGGTGTCAAATACTTTTGCAAAACACCATACATGCCTTCCTTTTGTCTCATTGGAGCCTGTTTTTCTTCACACCAACAAAGGATACTGAGAGAAGAATCTAAAGCCCAGGGAAGCAAAAGTAATCCAGAAGCAGTAAAAGGCAGTAATAGGACCTAGAACAAGCAACATACCTGTGCCAATGGATAAAGTTTGTCTGAATCAAACAAGGCTAACTGAAAAGTGAAAAAATCCATGTCAGCTGCCTTTAATAAATGTGTTCCCCCAAAATGAATTGGTTGGAATAGATACAACTATGAAGGAATAAAGAGCAAAGGGAACACTTATTATTTGTGCATCGTTCCCCCTTTTATTTTAATTCACCATGCATGCATTTTCAGTAAGATAACTGTGCCTATAAATACAAAGGATAACATCAGTGCATTATTTTTTTGACAGCATCTCAGTGCAATTTTTCCTAGCAGGGGAAAGAAAAACACGCTACCATATGATCGAGAAGTTTTATATTCCTGTCTTCCCCTTTTCCTGCTGAATGCAGATCACTTCCTTTTCAATAGTGGGTAGAAGGACTTTGTAAATATGTTTCTGACTTCAGAAGACCCACATGCCTTCAGGAAATGATCTCCCCAAGCTCACTGGATTTTAGCATCATGGGATTTTCCAGAAAGCAATCTAAGTTGGGGCTCTACACATATGATTCATTCATTTTATCCATTTGATACTACTGACTTCTTCATATTAGCAATTTATGGCCCTTGTCATAACCAATGTTCAAAAAGCAAACCATATATATTGTTTTATTCAGAATGAAATTAAAAGTTCAAAAAACTACTTTAACTTCAGCGAAACATGCCTGAGTCGCAGTGACTACCAGGGTTACTAGAGCATGTAATCTTATAACTCACTTACCCAGAACTCATTTCCAACTTTGCAGGCTACCTGGACCTCACTTGATAACTCCACTCAAGCTAGACTGAAGGTTTCCTCCTCAGAGCCTTTTACTGGCCAGGTCTATGTTCATTTCTCTACAAACACCCACACAAAAAAACTCCATGCTGTTGTGTTACTTGAATTTTTTACCAAGGGATGCATACCAGCCTAGAGTTGGTCCAAAATAAAAACGATGCTGTTGTGGTAGTTTTAAACAGGTTTTCTATCCTAGCTTTGTTCACTGGGTGTATAAGGAATGCCAGAGCAGAGAAAACTCCTGACAGGTCAGGAGTCGGAGGAACACTGCCATGAACACTTCTTTCGCAGTGTTTAATTTCCTGTTTAAAGAATGTAGTAGAAATATTGGGTTGACTGTCATTTTAATTCTCTGATCCTTATGAGGGTATCTCTCTGTCTTGAGGCCATTACAGTCAGGGGTAAAATTTAAGGAAGTTGGAACTTTGGTTATTTTAGTTAGACCCCAAAGTTTTTGACAGCACTTCTGTTGACAATACAATAATCATTTGACTAAAGTGAGTCTCAGGACATTTTCCCCAAATTCAACTTCTTCACTCATTAAGTTCTGTGATTCTTTGCAAGATCTTCTGTCATTAGGATGATGGTATTTTCATGTGCTATCAAGAAACATTGAAAAGAATGAAGACATACTGGTAGGCTTTACAAACAAAGCTATGTTGTAGCTAAGATCAAATATCTGCTAATATATTAATACAGAAAAGAACATCACTTAAATCCATAAATGATAATTCTCTTAACAACTCAACTCTCAAGATAAACTTTCTTTTTCACTTATGTTAAACTTTAAACTCTATTCAAACTATCAGGACAAGCAAACATTGGCTGAGTCTGTCATCCAAGTGTGAAGGCAAGAATTACAAAAATTCTGAAAGATATTTATATACTAATCATCACTAAGAACAGAAATCAAGACAGAACCTCTTACATAATAAATGAGCATCAATGAAAGATTTCAAAAGGAAGAAATTAGTCATTGTTTTCCTCCTATAGACATCATCCAATTGCCTTTATTACCTGTGATACACATACACACATGCACACACGCGCAACAAAACAAATTAGGAGTGCTTGGCACACAATTAATAATTGACAAATTATTTTTTCAGTTACTACTAAAATGCGTGAGGAATGCTGAAAATAAAAACTGGTCTTTTAACCTTCATGTAGCACAAGTCTATGAAAGAGCTATTGGTACCTTATAAATACAGAGTTACATGGATGGATGGCTATTAACAGTTTCTTTTTGGCTGTGTCTATACAGGTCAAGATGTAATTGACAAGGATAGTTTCATTTAGAAATCTGAAACCTTAATTTTGGAGCTCCAGTTACCTAGTTGGGTTGTCACGGGTACCATGAAAATGACACAGCTAAATCCTAGCATGGGTACAGCTAAACTCCGAACCCCAAAGGCAAACAAAACTGGCTACAAGCAAGTAACAATGTAGCTTCATAGTTTAAAATTTTTGTAAGAAATTATTAGGAGGTGTGTGGAATACAACTTAAAAAAAAGAAAAGGCCAGAACCTTATTCAAGTACTGTGTGATGTTCTTAGTTCCACAATGACACGGGAACTACTGAACTTAATGTGGATTATGTGGAAAGGCCACACCATTAAACTGTGGGCAGTGAGAACTCTGAAAACTTTGAGAGAAGGACAATTTAGCTCAGGGTAGAGAAGGCTAAGTGTGGGGTCACTTAGCAGTAAATTTTCTGAATATGAATGTTTGATTTTTTAATACAAAGAATGTTTGACCAGCTCTCCTCATCCTCTCTTAACGCAGAGGAAGGGCAAAGCAGTAAAATGGAGCCTGAGGGTGTTAATTTCAAAATAAGGAAGACAATTTGTTGATGATGAAGGTTATTCGATGTTACAAAGTGTTGCCAAGAGAGGCTGGGAAATCTTCCCACAAGAGTTTTAAGAAAGTGTCAGAGTCTTATCCATCTGAAATGTTCTAAGAGTGGGCTGCTGGGAGCAGGAGCACAGTCCTTGGGATGTCTCGGCCCTGGCATCGTGTGCATCGTGTGCATCGTGTGTATCGTGTGTATATACATCCTTAATTGTGCTTGTGTTGCACAAATACTCATGCATACGGAGTCAATATAAACTGGCACATATAGATTTGAGTGAAAAGTCATATAAATCTGCCATTCCCCCCTTACCCCATAAACAAAAGGAAAAAGCAAAATTAAAAAATTCCAAACGTATGCCATTGGGCCAGATCTTTTTCTACCACACCCTCATTCAAAGAAGGGAGGTAGAAGATGAGAGGAAAAAACCCAGTTTGGGATAAATGACTCCCAAGGCCTCTCAGCTACTTTCATGTAGCTGGCTCTCATTACATATAAGATTCTTAGCACATGGGACCAAGTAAACAAACAAATAACTAAAAAAGATTTTCTGGTACTTCCACATCTTGAAAGAAATCTACCCTGTGGATTTACATGTTAAGGTGAACTAGGTAAAGTAGGCAGTAGTATATCAATGGACTATTGTGTTCTAAGAAATGTGCATCATTCGTTGTATTTTTTCCTTTAAAATATTATTTCCTTTTAGGAGGTTAGTTTCAAAATGATGACTTTTTTTTTCCCCACCCCCACCCCTCCCTTATAGATGATACTTCCGTAAAAGTTCAGATTGCCAAGGATGTTTTCTCTCGGGAAACCGATCTGGAATTTTGATTTTCAGGAAATCCTGGATACATTTCTCCAGCTCCTCCTCGATTGAGAGCTTTTCTTTAACAGCTTTTTTTTTGCTACTCATGTTCGATTCCCTGGAGCCTGAAGTCAGAGTCCGGAGTAAGTCGCTTTTCCGTCGCATCTCTGACTGTTGGATCAGCTGGACAGGGCCCTTCTTGATGGGACGGTCCAGAGTCTGGATGTTGGTCTGGCGTGTCACAGGACCGCAGATGACTGTCTCCTGGGGAGAGCTGGCTTCAGACTGGCTGTCGCAGCTAGATGTGGAGAGGTCATTGCAAGACGTGCCACTCTCCCCTTCTTTGTCACCTTTGCCATTCTTGCAGCAGCAATCGCAGTGTGAGGGTGACCATCTAGAAGGTTCACCTGCAAAGAAAGCACAGGACCCAAGGGATTAATGCCAGCCAGGTCAGTTGGGGTAGCAGCATAGCACGTGGACATACACACAGACACACATAAGAGAAGCATCACAGAACCATGCTTTTAGAAAAAGTGGGGTGGCACCTGGGGTGGCACCCAGGGTTGGCTGCAACAGGAGCACCCCAAAGCTAAGTCCATGAGGAGAGAAAATTAATGATGACATACTACATAAGAGGAAATATAGTATAATGCTTAAGTCCATGAGCACGGGAGTCAGAAATACCCAGCTAACATCATTTATTAAGCTTATCACCTTGGCACATCCCTTAGATTTTCAGACTCAGTTTCTGAATCCATAGTATAAGAGTAATAATTTTCCTACTATCTGGAGTGGAGTTAGATAAGTCAAGTGAAATTCTTAATGCAGTATCTGTCTCATAGTAAGCACTCAATAAATGCTGGCCAATTTTCCATAGCTGATGGAAAGCTCCAAAGCTCCAAGTGACAGCAGTCAGGTACAACAGGAGAAGGCTATCAAAGCAAAATGACTGTGACCAGGGAAGGGGGACTGACTCTGTGCCTGTCCCTATCTGGGTAACCCTTGTCTCCTTGGTCCTTAACCACAACTCTGTCAACACAGTAGTTCCAATTTCAGTCTCCATACAAGGAAACTAAGACCCCAAGAGTTTAAGAAACTTGCCAGAGTTTGTACAATTTGTAAGTGGCAGAGCTGAGATTTGAATATAGATCTTCCAAAGGCTTTTTTCTCTTCTCTGAATTATAGTTCTACTTTGTAAGTACCTCTATTATTACACATATTATATTCTGTTATATATCATATTAGCTCCTAGGACATGAGCTCCTTAACATGAGCATAGTGAGGTATCCATTGTTGTAATCTCAGCAAATAGGCCAAGGAACAATGTAGAAATTCAATAAAAGGTCATCTTATAACTTTTAAGTACCTGGATCTAGCCACACCTGAAGCTAGTCTTGCCAGTGAGCTTTTCATGTATATGATAAACTATATTGTGTGTTATTTTTTAAGCCAATGTGAGTCCCTCTTCTCCCATCCCTCTGAGTCTTGATTCATAACACTGTATTTAGCAATGTGAAGACACAGCAATGTTGCAGATGCACAGTGGCTCCATCAACCAGAAAAAAAAATCCACAATCATGGCACAAAGCAATTGCCTAAAAATGAATCACTGCCCCCTGCCTCCCGCCCTCTGAATAGCTACAGTCTTCCTGGAGTCATTAACTTAGTACTATTTACTGATCGCGTATTACATGCTGGGCACTTGTATAATTCTTTGTTCTTAATCCATAAAAATAAAGGGAACAAATTCCTTTATGATATTGAGGACAAGGATAATGTAGTACCTTTACATATTTTTTAAGAAAACCCCATTTTGACTTACACTATATCTTATTCTCATGAATAATAAGTCACATTATACAGGATCCTACTTTATTGCTATTTTTAATGTCAAAGTAGAGAAAACTTACAATGAAAACTATTAGAAAGTTACATCCTATCTTCTTGTATAATGCCTCTCCTTTACACAGTAAATGATTTAAACATATATACCAACTTATCGCCATACATTTATTTTCTTGGGAAAATAAAACAAAAGTTTCTATAAATTACAACTTCAGAAGTACCCCTAAATTATACCCACTCTTTCAAGCCACTTTCTAAAATTTTCCCTGAGTAATCATTGTATTTATAAAGCCATTAAATTAAATGCAACAATCCAATTAGCCAAAAGGAATCACAATAGCAGTATTGTTCTAGTTATCTCTGGCTATTACACATCTTCCATGCAATATAAAAACAGTTCAACATATACCAGCTGGTGACTGAAAATGTCAGTACTAGAAAATGGTTTCTGTCTGCCAGCACAGATTTTGAAGGGATCATTTTTTTACCTTCACTAGGCAGAATCTGCTTCTGTTTCCCCAAATTCAGCAACCCTTGTACCAAAATGACTTAACTGGAAATGGTTCCAATGAATTGAGCTGAAGAAAAGTAATCACATCAAACCAGAGACAATCTGGTTTTAAACCTTTTTGAAAAAGTTCAGAAATTAAATTTAGCTTTTACGAAAAGAAAGAAGAGGAAGCAGGGAAATACAAAAAGGAGGAAGAGAAGAAATATATGCTGGGATACACCTATTACCTTAAAGCAAGATTACAAAATATTTTGGCCATAAACCCTGCTGAACAAGTAGAGAAGCAATTCCTATGTCTTTTTGTCCAAGAGGTAGTCACTTTCCCCATGGTAAAGTCATTTCATTCAATGGACCCAGAAGAAAACCTGAGCCTTCTCCAAATTTTTTTTTTTTTTGACAGAGTCTCACTCTGCTGCCAGGCTGGAGTGCAGTGGCACAATCTCTCACTGCAATCTCTGCCTCCTAGGTTCAAGCAATTCTCCTGCCTCAGCTTCCTGAGTAGCTGGGACTACAGTCACCTGCCACTATGCCCAGCTACTTTTTTTGGTATTTTAAGTAGAGATGGAGTTTCACCATGGTCAAGCTAGTTTTGAACTCCTGACCTCAAGTGACCTGCCCACCTCGGCCTCCCAAAGTGCTGGGAGTACAGGTGTGAGCCACTGCACCTGGTCTTCCAAAAGTTATTTTAACAACACAAAGGATTTCTGTATATTCATGTGGAAAACGCATGAAGCCCTCACTATGTGCCAAGCCAGGAATCTGGCAAGGATGCAGCTATTTCTTCCCTGGACTGCTGGGATGATCATGTATTTAAGTGTCATCTGGGATCCTCCAGCTACCAGACATATAGAAGTATTTCTTTCCACTTATTCTGAGCGCTATCGCTATCAAAGGGAAATTGAAAAACTTAATTCTAGTGGAGGTTGTCATACTACCATGTTTCAAGATTTTATAAGAACATCTGACTGTTTTACTTGCCATTTATTTTGGCAAGATAATTTATAAGATGGCTTCTGCAGTCTATATGTTATATTAAATTTTTAAAGAGATAGGATCAAAGGGGTCCTGTCCAGTTGATCCATTATTATAGGATTAATAGTACTACAGCCCCACTGTAGTACTACATGAAGAGACATTGTGAAGTTTGAAACATAATCAGATATGAGAAGATAACCACCCCATCTCTTTTCTAGGAGCACTGTCTGCCTGACTACCCTCTTCCCAAGAACTTAATTATAAGCAAAGAGGTTTTAAATCGGAACACAGAAGTGACACATGTAAGCTCCAGACCTCTTTGACCTTGCAGTCCCACTGTGATGTGCTTACAAGTCTTGGAAAGTGTAGAAAGATCTATGAAAGGTCAGTTCTGTAACAGAAAGTATTGTAGAATTCCCCCAATTACAGCAAGTAACGATCTCACAAATACCTTGGTACTTCAAATTGCAACGTATTTTGCTTCCAATTTGCTGAGGTTTCAATAGTGGCTGGTTCTCTCCATTTGGGGAGAAAATAGGTTACAATTGATTAGCCAGATTTGGGAAGAAAACCATTTTATTCCAAGAAAAGTCTGATTTATTGATATTAAAAAAAGCAAAAAATCTATTGCCTGTTTGGGGAGTTATTAACTAGTTGCTGGTCAGAGAGCTTTATAGCTCACCTTGTTTTTTAATAAGTCATGCTGAATTTGTTAAATATTATATGATTTTTGGTGCCTTCTATATGAGAGTGGCTTGATAAATGTTTGATGAATAATCAATGAATGAACTGATCACATATGTTGAATTGCAACAAGTTGATATCATGGCAGTGCAGGTCTCAGGCACCAGAGTCAGGCCTCACAATTTGTCAGCTATGGGACCTTGGATAAATTACTTCAACTCCCTGAGCCTCAGTTTACTCATCTGAAGAATATAGCTGTTAATAGCATTCACTTCACAGGGCTTTGCAGAAAATTAAATGAGATAGCTAAAGTAAAGGATGTTTTATAATTTGTGGCACACTAAGTATTCCATTCAATTATACATCGTTGTTCTACTACAACCTTGACACTATTCCATATAAAGGAAACAAATCAGGAGCTTCCTATATAATACAATTATACTGTTCCCACCAATACACTACACAATGAATTCTTAGGTCTGGCCAGAGTCTCACATTAGTAATGACACTGATGTTATAGCTGGATGCATCAGGAAAATGTGTATTGAGTACTTAGTAATGTCTGCTTCAGCATAGGAATGGCGAGTGAGTGACCACAAGCACATACTGTGTCAGGCACATGGTGTGTGGCCAGGGGATGTTTTTGGAAGGAAGGAGTCTTTACGGTGCAGTGCTTAAAATTTCACAAACGGATGAGCCCTTCAGGATAAAAATTTACTTGAAAACATATCAAATAAACTTAAATCCAGAACGGGAAAGAATTTGCATTTTGGATTAAATAGGGAGAGGCAGGAAACTCAGTTATATTAAGTCCTTAAAGCCCTAAATCTTCAAGCATTTTACAACTTAGAAAAACTGAGAACTAATCAAGCAAATTGTACAATTAGACTTGGCCCCCTTCCACTATAGACCTCACCATGGCAGTTCTTACTGATAAAGAAGAAGTAAAACAGGAAAGACTACAGAATATTTCTCCCCTATGAAAAATTCAAACTGAGCTGAGTGAAACATGACTTAGCAAACTCACAAAGTGCTTATGCATTTTTAAAAGAGGCAGCTCTGTAATGTACCCACACTTCAAATTTTCCACCTGCTAATGGCTGTGAGCACAATGCACATCATTTATTGCAACAGCTGGGAAAACTACTTTCCCCTCTCTTCTCTGTCAATGATGTAGGAGCCTGCCAGTCTGGGAGCTAGGTGGCCAGATTTAATTTATCAAAGCTGCTGAAAGACTTTCTTGGTATCCCAGCTGAAAAGTCAATAATGGGCAAATTGATGTTTTTATAATTCTGCTAACCTTGAAAAAGATATTGCATAGTGGAGATTGGGAATAGGCAGGCTATAAGGGCTTCTGAAAAAAAGTTTGTCTTCAAGCTTGATAATTATCATTTCTTGCTTGCAGCTGACCTTTTTTACTCAGGAACAGTTGGCCTTGGAGGAGCCCAGTGGGGGCTTCTATTGAGAGAGGGTTAGTATGGCAAGAACAGACAGTTAAACTATCCATGCATCCATCAGAGTCAGTCAGGAACACAGGCACCCCGCCAGTTACCTGAACAGGGAGAATTTCACGTAAGTATTGGTTAGACAGATATGGGAGAAGTGAAAATGCAAACAGGTGACAGTGAAGAGACAAAGATAGTGGCTGCAGGAAGTAGTTACCATCCTTAAGTCTAAGGAGACAAGTAAAAGAAGATGTAATTATTAGAACCTAAAAGCTTAGGGGAGGCATCTTGTAGAGGTTGGACCCAGACATCTGAGGAAGACATGTGGCCTGCTGGTGCTGATGTCTCTAAAGCAGCCTGGGCCAGGTGATTATAGAGGGGAAAAAAGGAAACTGGAACCTGCTTTTGGAGTAAACGAAAGCTGGGCTGACGCTGATAGGAGCAAGGGGCAAGCAAGAAATTTTTCCCATGTTTTACTGTCTCCCTCTAGTAGCCCCTACTGACAAAGCCTAACAGAAAGCCAGCTGGGCAAAAGAAAAGTATAGCTAGCCTGTGTGGTGAACCCAAATCCCAGTCCTGGCATCACAAATAGAGTATAAAGGAGTGTGTTTGGAGCTGAGAGACAACATCTTAACAACTAGGACACTCCCTGGGAGGAATGCAAAAGAAATGAAAGACGCTCTTGACCTGCAGGAATGTGTGCTCTACTGCACAAGCTAGGAAATGAAAATAAAAATAAAATAAAATACACCATCACCTCAGTTTAGCTCCTGCCCTGCCAGCCTTTTCCTTTTTCTTTGTTTTGAGATGGAGTCTTGCTCTGTCGCCCAGGCTGGAGTGGGGCAGTGGTGCGATCTCAGCTCACTGCAACCTCTGCCTCCCAGGTTCAAGCGATTCTCCTGCTTCAAATTCCCAAGTAGCTGGGATTACAGGCACCCACCCACCACGCCCAGCTAATTGTCTGTATTTTTAGTAGAGACGGGGTTTCACCGTGTTAGCCAGGATGGTCTCGATCTGTTGACTTCATGATCTGTCCACCTTGGCCTCCCAAAGTGCTGGGATTACAGGCCACCAAAACCAGCCCATTTTTTATACCTCAAGGTTTTGTGTGTGATTTTCCCTTCGCCAGCCACACATCCTTCTACTTTCAAGCTAGTCCCAACCTCTTCCCTGTTGCTTTCACAGAACCATCATGTGTAAATATGGGTGGGTTTCTAGGTCTATTGGCTTAATGTCTGTTTTCCCACTAGACTGCAAGGGATGTGCTTATTTCTTTCTGAAGGCTAGACTTTGCTCCAGGGCACACACAGATCAGTGTGCCAGGGCATATAGTAGCAGATACTGATTGAATATCTGTATCATAAATGAATGGGGGAGGAAGCCTGCTGTGTATAGAAAGTAAAATTTAGTTTATAGTATGTGAATGTGTGTGTGACAGAGTAAACCTGCCACCCAAAAAGAAAAATGGATTGAAAATTCTGACACAAAAAGACATTAGGATGGAAAATACTTAGGCATATTGCTAGATAGTTTAATGTAGATATGACAAAAACATGCTGACCTATAGAGAAAATGGCAAAATACAGGCCTATCCAGAACTTTTAAAGTGTTTTTTAAAATATACATATTATACATAGATAGTGTTGTACATATAGTATATATAAAGCATACTTTATATATAAAAGGTGTATATATATATATTGATCATCACTCAATAATTTATTAGTTTAAACATCCCTAAAACACTAAACAATTTAGGTAAAAATTAGCTTTCTTAACCATTCAGCCCATGGTTCCTATTTATATAATTTTCCTAATTTGATAATGATTAGACACGCCCTCCCAGCTCAGGGTTTTCACCTGTTAGATTGTAGAGCAATGCAATGATTTGTATAAAGCAAGGAGTCCAGAATGTTGACTACCTGGTCTACTTCTTTGTTCTTTTAAGTGTTCTTGGATGACACATATATTCCATTTTCCAAGTCTTTTTGCTTTTTACTTGCTTTCTTCCTTCTTTTATTACCTCATATTTGTCTCCGCTGTTTTTGGCTAAGATCACACTTGATTACTTCTGCCCAAAACATATTTATTTGCCTACTGCAAGTTCTACAGCTCATCCTGATCCCTTTTCCTACCTGGTCCTCTTTATCCTAGAGACTTTCTTTTTCATTTTTCTTCACTGTTTTTTTTGTAAATTCGAACAAGTCTCTCAAAGTCTACAGCTCCTCTCAATCAGTATCTCCGCATCTTTTGTCTCTTAAAATGAAATGTATATGTATTAACTACAGAGTTTGTGTGTTACATTCTTCCAATAAAAGCCGTCTTCTTTCCCTATTTCACGTTGCCCTTAAATGACTGTCAACCATGGTGCTATGCCTTCCCAGAGGGAAACACACGGCCCATATTTGAACAGAGTAGTCCCCACCCCCTGACCATAGTGGGTGATTCAGGTATGTGCATAAGACTCAGGATGGTTGAATCCAAGTCCTCATTGGAACTGTTCTGGTGAAATATGGTGGGTCATATGTGTTCTATGATTTGGAAGGTTGCCAAACTAGAGGTGTGTGAGTCCAATGGCCATCTTCCATACCTAATGCTAGGACATTCATTCAGAAAGAACCCAAGTGAGACAGGAAAAGCTGATAAATGATGAAGAGACAGGCCTATGTCTAGCAGTATCTTAAATGGTCCAATCTCTAGGTTTATAATTTTATAATTTTATAAACCTAGAGGTTCTCTTTTGGTTTAATCTAGTGAGAGTAAATTTTATGTTATAACCAGAGTCCTGAACACTACATTAAATTCATGTAAACTCACTTACTATCCATTTAATGTACCCTTTTTATCCTCTGAGCACCTATGCAATTCTAGCACTAATATTGGTCAATGCTTTAGGGGACAGGCACTATTACTATTGCTAAGCTACTTTGTAGATGACTTGTTTCTTCTCTGGAATGGTAGCCACTTTGCTATAGCAGTCCCAACATATTTGACTAACACCTCAAGAGATGTACTACAGCTCTCTTTCTACCTATTGTACATAGTGATTCCAAAGTGAATAAGGCAACAGTTAACCCTTTCAAACCATAATAATCCTATTAGTGAATGGTGAATTAGTGATAATCTCATTAGACAATTAGGATGCTATTTTCTTTTCATGGAAGAAAAAACTGCAGCTAAAAGTGAAAATTATCTGATCCAAAGTTGTTAAGTTGACAAGTGGTGAGAATTCAACTTCAGATATTTTTAAATACAAAGCCTTTGCTTTTTATTTAGTGGACACAATATCCAAAAATAAAAAATTTCTTTGAGAGGTATTTAAAAGTATTAGCAGACTGAAAGAGTTTAAATATTGACATTGAACATGACTGCCCCAGTGGTTCCAGCCCTTCAATAACTTCTAAAAGTTACCAACTATTTGAAGAACTTAAAAATCCAGGCTTTCTCAAGTCTTTTATCATTATATTTATATATAAAATTTAAGTTCCTTTCCCTCTGCCCATTGGAAATAACTGAAAATGACTATATGAAGGACACAGTGTCAGTGGTCTTCTTCCTGACATGTGGAGCATTTTGTATTCTTCCACCATTACTCAGTTCTACCAGGGCCACCTTGGTAGCAATCACCAATGTGTGAAGTGTGCACTTAATTAGCTCATGAAAAAAGCCCTTGCTAGTGAATTAAGATATAATAGCTAATTAAGATAAAATATAATTAAGATATAATATTTGCTAATATTGCTTAATGAATACTCAACCAACCAGTATGTGATACCTCCTCCATCAGAGAAAGAAATATGACAATCTGTAACAATCTATGTAAACCTAAACTTCTATTAATCCTCCTGGTCAAAAAAAAAAAAACAAAGTTAAATTCAAAATAATTGTTCAAGAGCTACAGAATCCTGTGAACTTTATGAGAAACACAGGTGGAAAAGAACTATCTTAAAATATTTATGAGTCATGTACTACTTGGAAGAGAATGAGGGTTGACCAGAAAACTTAGAATGCATGAGAAGCACGGCCATGATAAGGCCAGTCAGGATGCTCATGAAGAAGCTCAGTGCTGGCAGACTGAGTTTGGAAAGAGAATCATGTGAGACCCAGAAGAGACCTGAGAGGCCATGACTGCCCTCACTGTACAATGAGGAAACACAGCCTGGAGAAAGAAAGAGTACTGTGCCAGGTATACAGCTATGAAGGTGCAAAGCCACATCGGCAAAAGGTAAATACAGCAAAACCAGTTGGATAGTGTTTCACATCTGGACAGTCTATCATCTGGGAAAAGTAATAAAAATGCTCTCAAAAAAAGTCCATTGTTGATTACAGGGAAGATAAACACAGGACAGAGTACTTTAGAGAAAGAAGATTCCTGAAATATGATCACATGCCTAATCCCCAGAAAGGTGAGACAGAGACAGACTGTGTATAAAAGATGGATCTACATTTATCAAACACCTGTCCTATGCCAGACATTTCACTTGTATTGTTTCATTGAATCCTTGCAACAAGCCCAGGGAGATTAAAAATTACAATGCTTAATCTCTACCTCCTAGGGTCAATAGGTAGCTAGAGAAGACCAAATGTTCCCAGGTACCAGAAAAGGTGACCTTCCATCGTAGAGATTTACTCATAATTAAGATCTAAAATACTTTCTTTTTAAACTGCATGTACTTTTGGGAGAAGAATAAATCTCAGACATGTCAGTGTGAAGTATTTTATCACAAAACTTGGGCCCAACAGAGGGGGATGCCTGGAAACTCACATTAGTGATCAATGCCTAGAAAATGGCAGCTATGAAGAAGGAGGAGGAGGAGGAGGAGGAGGAGGAGAAAAAGAAGAAGAAAGAAGAAGAAGAAAAGGAGGAGGAAGTTGTTGTTCTTGTTGTTTTAATGAACTGTGAGCACTTATGACATATCATGTGTGATAGTAAGTGCTTTACAAGCATTTTATTTTATTCTAACAACACCCTAAGTCAGGGTGCTATTGAGGTTTGGGCAGAATCATTTCTTGTGATTCAGCACTGTAGGATGTGTGGCACCATCTATGGTCCTTTATCCATTTATTACCACTAGAACCTCTCCCTCATCAGTTGAGGCAACTAAAAATGTCTTCAGAATTGTCCTCTAGGGGCAAAATTACCTCCAGCTGAGAACTGTTGCTGTGAATTAAATATTCCTCTTTTATTGATGAGGAGACTGAATTTCATAAAATTTTTCTAATTTGGGGGCTCAGAAAGGTAGTAAAAGGCAAAAGTAGGATTTAATTTTTGGTAGATCCAACCTCAAAATTAATACCTATTCCATCACTTATGTTGTGATGCTCCCAAGAAATGGTGCCTTTCTGACAGGAGTTTATTGGGCAAAGACCCAGCCATTGTACTCACAATGGCTTCCAAAAGAAGCCCAGTGAAAATAGATGAAGGAAATTGAGTTGCCATTTCACTTTTCACAAAATGGAAAGAATACTTCATTTTCACCACACTGTCTTCACATGAAACAGAATAGAAGATTGACAAAATTTAGCAGCTCTGCCTGAACGTGCATCTCTGCTGACAAATTACTATTTGTCAGCTACTAACAAATTTCTATTCTTTAAATTAGGATTTTTAAATGGAGGAAAGGTGGAGCGAACCAAAGAGTTTTTCCCATATAAACACAGCCTATATTGATATTATATAATAATAATAGACATCTTTAAATTGAGTATTGTCAGTTATGTCCTATGCACTTTCCTTACAGAAGCTTATTTGAGATTTATAATGTCCATATGAACTAGACTCTCTTGTCATGCAGTTTTCAGAAAAGCTAATAGGCACAGGGAGGTAAGCAACTAATCCAAGTCTTTAAGAAGTAAAGCTGTGATGAAGACTCTGGCGGTTTGACCCCAGAATTTCCATAGAGGAGCAGGTGCTAAAGCCCAGTGAGTGGCTCCGAGCTTGGGCTTTGAATCAAAGAAATAAGAATCAGCTCTGCTGGTAATTTGCAGATTCTTCATTTTAAAATGTTGGAAATAACAATACTTCTCTGATAGAAGAGTGAGAATTGAATGATATGTCCACAGCATGATCACAGTGCCTAGAAAATATTCAGTGCCCATTGAATAATAAGTTTTGATTGCTTTTGATACCTACATTGGCATGTTCAATATTAACCACAGTGTGTAAACACTTACTATAAAAGGCAAATTCAATAGAGATAACTATATAAATAAAACTTGTTTCTTCTGCTTTTCTTTCAATAGGCAGTCTACTCAAAACCCACCTTCATGTCACTTAACTAATATCTCTATTTTGTACCTTCATCATGGTCTTTCTACTAAGGAATTGATCCCATTTGCACAGATTGATAATATTTAGGAAAACGCCACTGATGCACAAATCCGTTAACATAACAGTCTTCCTCCTCTTGGTTTGGGGACAAAGATTGCCATATTTGACCTGCAGTGACTCTAAGATTAGTAGAATTTTTAAAAGAGGGGATAAATTGTGCATTATGATTAAGAGTTGATTGTTATTCTTTCATATATGATTTGTCTTTGAGGGTTAAATTACATTAATTACACACAAATGCATAACCTCACAAGATTGCTTGATTCCCTCTGATTGGGAAAAACACCCTTCAAGTATGGAATCCACTATTATCTCAATGGTTTATTCACTTAAAACAGTTTTTCAAGTGGTTTGACAGATACATCCAATGACCAGTGAAAGCAAAGGTGTGCCACTTACATAGACTCACACTAATAACTTCAAGACCAGAGGGCATGGAACATAAATAGCATGGTCATTGTGGTAACCACTGGAAGTTAGACTGAGATGTCTCTGTTGTTTTGTTAATATATTCTTCTCTCTGCATTGATGTATTTGTCACTGGGTAATATACTCTTATTTGCTGACATTTGGAAAAATAGGTGGAAAAGAGTTTTGTTTTTTTTAAGAAGCCAAAAAAGAATGATTCTTAAAAAAAAAAAATAGCTCTGGTGGCTGGACTTTTCTCCCTTCTCTCTCATCTTAATCAGGGAGATAATTTTCTCTTTCTCATCAAATTATGATAACTCTAATGGCAATGAGAATTCCTGAAAGAGAAGGTAAATTTTTTAGTTAAAAACTCAAATGCTGTGCAAGATCTCCTTCAGACTGATTAGCTGGCAAATATTAAATCATTCAGTTTAAAAACTGTGATATTGATGAATGTGAGTCAAAGCGATGGGACTCATAGATTAATGTAGAGACAACGGAAGTGAGGAGAGTGAGGTGGGGAGGGCAGTGAAAACCTGGAGGCAAAGAAATGCAACTGCAAATAATAGCACCATAATAAGGATTAGGAGAGCAAATGTGAGACAGTAGAGGAAGCAAAGGAGTTACCAACATAAGAGAAAAGACAGAGAAAAAAAGATAAAATAAAAAAATGCTGGGGTAGGCCATGACAATGGAATTACCAAGCAGAATCTGGAAAACAAATGATGAACAACAGAATAGAATACTAGGAAATAAAAGTATAATTTTTAAGACTGCAAAACTAGGACACCCAGTGTGACTCTGGAAAGTGGGGGAAGTTCTGGTAGTCTTTCTGGAGGAAGCGGCATCTGGCTTTAGACAAAAGTGATAATTAAATAAAGGCGAGTCAAGGGAAAAAAGACCCATAAAGATTGTACGAGATATTCAAAATAGTGTGTTCCGTGGCCAGGGGGTGAAAGAAAACATACTGCTTTTGAGGAGCTGAGAGTAGTTCACTGGTGGCTAGAGTGAGTGTGAGTGTGGCAAAGGTGAGGCATAAGTAGAGCCAAATCACGTGAAGTCTTGTCGCCCTGTTAAAGAGGACATGATGAGCCGCAGCAGAGTAACCAGATCATTAGTGTGTCTAGAAAGAGTGGAGGATGAATTGCTATAAGAAAGGATGGTGGAGTCAGGGACCAGTTAGGAGCTTGTTAAAATAGTCCAGGTGAGAGGAAGCAGTAGCTAAGGGTACTGGTACTGAAAATGAAAAGAAGCAGCCAGATTTCATAGGAGGCAGTGGATTCAGGAGGTAGAAGTTACAGGTTTCGGTGAGAAGAGGAGAGAAGTGTTCAGAGATCTAGCTTGGACAGATGGTGGGTGCATGATGCTTTCATTCTCTGAAGTAGGCAATCTGGGAAGGGAAAGAGGCTGGGGAGTGGGGGTGTGGGAAGAGGATAAAGGTGATGAGTCAAAATTTGGAATTGTTGTGGGCCTGTAGAATATTCAAGTCCATCAATCATGGTCTCTCTTCTTGTAAACACTATTTGAAATTCCCTTTTTCCGTGCTTCTTCTGTACTTTCATAAAGATCCCTTTGTTCAATAATTCTTTGTGACATGCATGTGCATCCATACAATTATATAGTGGAGCCTGATGCAAAACAGAAAAACTAACTTTAGCAAAACAAATGCACAATATCTTGCAATTTTTGTAAGAAATTTAATTCCACTCTTGACTTTCATTACACTATGTTACTTAAGTTCCTGGAAAGTAAGTCCCCACTTAAAAGAGCGATCCTGGCTGAAGATTATATTCCTTTCATTCTGACGAAAATTTGAGGAGAGCTATGGCTTAACAGAAGAAGAGAAATCATGGTATCTGGTATTTGTATAATAACGCTTAATAGATTATAGAACCATTTTTATTTATTGTACCCCATTTGATCTTCACATTCATTCACTAAGCACTAAACTAACATTTGATTGATCTCTGTCAGACACTCTCTAGGCAATGGTTACACAGCTGGTCACAGGGATTTTACAAAATGGGCCTGCTGCAGTGACTCATGCCTGTAATCCCAGAACTTTGGGAGTCCAAGGAGGGTGGACCACCTGAGATCGAGAGTCTGAGACCAGCCCGGCCAACATGGTGAAAATCTGTCTCTACTAAGAATACAAAAATTAGCTGGGTGTGGAGGCATATGCCTGTAATCCCAGCTACTTGGGAGGCTGAGGCACAAGAATCACCTGACCCCAGGAGGCAGAAGCTGCAGTGACTTGAAATTGTGCCACTGCACTCCAGCATAGGTGACAGAGCGAGACTCTGTTTCAAAAAAATAAAATGAGATGTCAAATAGTAATGAGGGCTATGAAGAAAATAAAACAGAATATATAGTGGAGTGAGTTGGCCTGAGAAGATTGCAGTTAATAGTGTTCAGATGCCATGGCCAGGGAAATTGACATTGTTTGGGACTAATATCCAAAAGAAGCCAAACTGTGAAGATCATGTACTTAATAGAAGTCTTTACAGGGAAAAGGGACAGCAGATGCAAAGGTCCTGTGGTAGAAACACAAAATGGCATATGCAAGGAAAAGAAAGAAGACCTGCATGGCTTGAATGGTCAAAAAGGAGTGATAGAAGATGAGACTGGAGAGGGAATCACATAGGGCCTCAAAGGCTACAGTTAGGAGTTAGAATTTTTAACCAGGGCAATAAAAATGATGATTTTCTTTCAGGGAATTGCATGACTTTTAAGTTTTTTACAAGCTTCCTCTGGCTGCTATCTAGAGAATGAATTATAGGGCCAGGCATGGTGGCTTATGCCTATAATTCCAGCACTTTGGGAGGCTGAGGCTAGCAGATCACCTAAGGTCAGGAATTGGGAGACTAGCCTGGCCAACATGATGAAACGCTGCCTCTACTAAAAACACAAAAATCAGCAGGACATGTTGATGCACACCTGTAACCCCAACTACTCGGGAGGCTAAGGCAGGAGAAACACTTGAATCTGGGAGGCGGAGGTTGCAGTGAGCCAAGACCGTATCACTGCACTCCAATCTGGTTAACAGAGCAAGACTCCACCTTGAAAAAAAAAAAAAACAGAAAGAAAAGAAAACCTCCAGTCTGGATTATAAATGAACTGCAAGAATTGAGGCAGGGAGGCCAGTTAGGAGGCTATTACAGGTGCCCAGGCAAGAGACGATGGTGACTTCTAGGAGTGAGGATGGAGAATGGGGACTTTATGACATAGATTTTCAGATTCCCATTTTACAGATGATGAAAGTGAGGCTTATAAATTAGCCATCCCAATAAAATGATTGCTCAGAAGTCTTCAACAAAGATTAGTTTTTGACAGAAGATGCTCTGGCTGCCTCCAGCTCCTGTACATCCTGTATACAGAGCACTTACTTGGTTAGTTCTGCTAATCTGCACCTGCTGGGGTTGTTTGATTGACTTTGCAAACTAGAGCTTGGAGTTTAATTCTACAATCAGGAATCATTATATTGTTTGTAAACAATGACAGACTATGATAAATATGCATTCTGGTTAATTACTGCCTTCCCATGTGCCATCTTCACTTTCTCATTTCCATCATCCTGTCACATCTTAATACCTGATTGTGGGTTCTCTACAACAGGGAGAGAAAGTATAGCTGCAAATACATTGAAATGCAAGAAGACAGCCCTGTACCCTGATGGGCTCTTAGGAACAGGAGACAAACCTGAAGCTCAGACATTATTAAAAACTAACAGGTTTTCAGTATGTTCAGGTTTATATCATTCATTTGGTTTGTACATTAGGTTTTTATTTGAGACTTTCTAATAGATTTCTATTAGACCCCAGCACCTGTAGCTGAATGAGTAAACAAATAGTAAACTGAGTTCTACTAGCGTCTAAGACATTTGGCTTTTCTTTTCTTCTTTCTAAACAGCAGGACCAAAGAGTAGTTAGTAAACATTCTAATGGGGTTCCTTTGTAGAACAGCCTCTGCAACAGAAATTCTGGAACAGAGAGAGTCTCCATACGGCTTATTAAATACCAACAATTCACATATGGTGCAGTACAGGTGTTGTATAAATCAAGCAGCAGTATCTAAGAAAGATGGTTTTGCTGGCAAAATTGAGAACCAGTTGTGAGGTCAGATGAATCTCACTATGAATCGCACTACACTCTGCTACTTCTCAGTGGGTGACCTGAGCGAGTTACTGAACCTCAGTTTGCTCACCTCTAACAGGGGGGCAATAGCAGTACCTGCCTATGAGGTTGTTCAAGAAATAAACGCAAAGTGCTCTGCTTCGTGCTTGGCCTCCCATAACCACTTAAATAAATAAATTTGTCATTTTTACCAGTTCTTCTTATGATTGTTACTAAACTGCCAGTTTCTTACTGATTTTTCTCTATTTCTCTCATGTGAAGAGAATGAATTTACACATAAAATGTGAAATGGAAATTCTTCTGACTACCCTGTGTGTCAGAAAATGGCTGGCCTGGATCTCTGGAAACAGTGAAGGCCTTGAGCAAATGTGCCCTTGTTACACCAACGGGCAGGTGTCTGCACCAGTGATGGTATAAGACCAGCATCCCAGGCCTAATCTGGTACTATCAAGTTATATGACCATGGCCAAATTCTTTAAATCCCTGTTTTTCTCATCCCTAATTTTGACAGCATTATTGGCTCACACTTTGCCAGTGTCTTAATATCAAATGAGAATGTCCATGAAAACATTTTGCAAAATAATAACAATATCACAACATATATATTGGTATAAAATTAGTATCCTTGTTATTGTCAGTCTTCACTTCAATCTCATTGGCACTAAATTATTCTCCTTAGCAGGATAGAAGAGGCTCTTGATATGATATTTGATCCTCTCCTTAATCTGGTTTCCCTCCACTTACTGTATTACTTCTTAGTGTTTGTACATAAGGCTTCTCACCTAATTAACTTCACTGTCCCTTCTGCCTAAAATGCCCTTCCCATTCCCCTCCTCCCTTAACCGGGTAAACTGTCAATGAAGAGTCAGCTTAGTTGTACCTTCTCCGGGGCTTCTCTTCATTCCTATCATACCTAACTCCAATGCTCCTAGAGGCCACTAAACTTCTGACCTCCCATTCATCTAGGGCACATCTCTCCGGCACTACAGCATTGCTTTGTATATGGCTCCTATATTAGACTGTGAGCCCCTGACCATCTTATCAGAGACCATGCTTATTTATCTTCTATGTTGACAGCAGAGCAAAGTGTTTGGCATGTAAGGGCCACCTGGCCCCAGTTATTGGAGGGAACAAATAAATGAAACAACTTTCAGTTGATTAAGTCCCTAATCATAGATTTAAGTGTATATTATATTTAAATACATACAGTTAAGTGATTATCACTTCTCTATTTTGTATCACATCCAAATATAGCTTGTTTCCTTATTACCTCACTTGAAGCTTAAACTTTATTTTCCATCTATGGCAATGTGGATATTATATTTGGAACGTTTCTGTATTCCCCCACCTTTCAGATATTTAAATACTACTTTTGAATAAAAACAGTTTGTATAGTACAGGACGTGACAGAATATTGAGGGAAAAACAATTTCATAGTGTCTATCTTTTCAAATATTCATCTTTATAGTCATTACAGAAGAATTTTTATTTTGTTTGCTTGTTTTTACACCTACCAGGAAAAAAAAGAGTTATGTGGCACAGTCTCAAAGATAGTGTGTCAAAATAAATTCAAAAGCCCAGATTGACGCAACTATAAATTTATCAATCAAAAATACATTCACCAGTTAAATGAAGTAATTGAATCATGCATTAACAAAATGAATAGTAAACCCGAGACTATAGCAATTTACTTCCCTCAACTGAATGAAAAGTAAGCAGAAGTCTGATAGTCAAATTGCATTGTCATATGGCCCTAATTAGTTTAGTTTAGGCTAGGTCCTCCCTACCCCCTACTCCTGTGTGTGTGTGTGTGTGTGTGTGTGTGTGTAGGGGGGATGAAAAGGAACAAAGTGACAGAGCAAGTCAGAGAGATAAAAAAGAGTGCATAGCTTAGTGAGTTGAGAGACAGGTTGTGTTTTCACTCAGTTGATTTAGCTTTAAAAAGCATGCATGTCTTTATGTATTAATATTCTCTTTTAAGTTAAAATTTTAGTGTTAAATGTGAAAACAATAGTACACTATTCTCATTCCCTATTGTACAAAACTGCAGCAAAATTATATTTTGTGTGGGGGGGGCTTGTAAGGAGAGACAGAAAATATACAAAGAATTAAAGAATAGTGAACCATAAGGGCCTTTTTAGATATACCTAGAAAAAAGGGTTAAGCTCCAAAACCATACCCCATTGCTATTATTTCAGGGAAGTGTATGGATCATATTTATAGCTACAAGCAGAAGATCATGCAAGTGTGGTACAATTTTATTTACTTGTATTTATTTTTATTTTTTGAGGTACAATTTTTAAGTGGCATAGCTATGAGACACGGTAATGGCTCACTGTCTATCTGCTAATCGTATTTGCATTTTTCACATTTCAAATACTGGGTACAGTGTTCCCTTCTGTGTCCCATTGTAAAAGAATCAGGCATGATCGCAGGCCATCAGGATAAATACACCTGCTAGACTCAGGCATTTGAAGACATTCCACTCCCAATTTATGGAAGTCCCTTCTTAAAAATCATAGGCTGTCAAGCCTTCACCTTGGTGCTTAAATGCCCTCTCTAAACTTGGCAGTCCTGCCTGGAAACATTCCTCAACACTTCTGCTAGCCTGTTAGACTGCTGCAATTACTTGCTTTCCTTATCACTCATCAGAGTCAATTCATCCTTCAGTCCCAACTCTCTCCATCCCACTACTGGTTCAACTAATCCTGCCCTCATCCTATTGCTTACTAAGATGGAACACAGTAGTTGTGTTTTGCCCCACAGGAAACTCTGTCACTCAAGTCTTCATTGAACTTCATTCTTTCACTTTTCTACTCCGCTTTCTCTTGGTCCCCAAATTATCTGCCAATATGATATTCACCACAACAAGAAAATACTTTGTTATCTAGTAAAAATAAGTACTGTGGCGAAAATTGAATGTATCTCCCCCTTGTCATATGCTGCTGGGTACCACACCAAGTGACCCATTAAGTATGGAATGGATTCTGGCTAAGCAGAGGAATCTCACACTTTGACACAGCAGGGGTCATGTGGAAGCAGAAGAAAGTTGGGTGAGACTCTCCACTTGCCTCTCTTCCATTTGCTCTAAAGTTGGGGTGTGCACAGTCCTCAATGTGCCTCTGTTGGGGGAAAGGAGACAGAGCCTGTCCTGACTAACTGACAGAAGCTGGAGGTAGGGACACCACCGACAACAGGGAGCCTATGACCTCCTGGGGCTTTCTCATGCACCAAAGCTTGTACAAATTATTTCAAAGCTTAAGATCCCTGATACGCTCTAGAATGTAAGCTTTAAGAAACCAGTAATTTTTTTCTTTTTTGTCTGCTACTGTATCCTTAGTGCCCAGAAGAATGTCTACACATGTAGACACCAACCTCAAAATGTATTTTGAGTAAATCAAAATATTGCACTGGATTCGGCCATTATATCTCTATCATCTTATTCTATTTCAGGAAGACTTAGGTTCAATTGCCTTTTACAGGTCTACTTTTCACCAAAATAGGCATCATAACTGTAATGATACTTTCTTCTTTCTTAGAAAAAAAAAAAAAACTCCTCATAAAAATAAGTACTCTATACCCTTAGGGTAACGAAGAGAGGATAATAGGATAAAGAGTTTCCTTCTCAAAGTTGAGCTATCCATGAAAGAGCTTTATGCATCCTGTATTCCCAGAGAAACTATAATGATATAAAAAAGGTTCTGATTCCAATTAGAAACCTAACTACAAACTTTAGCCTTGTATCTATGAGGAAATATCTTTCAGATTTCACGTTGATATAATTATAGAAACGTGGCCAATTTATAATTTGGAAATATCCTTAAAAATGTGGCTGCAAGAAGAATCAATAGTCTGCACATATTATCAGGGCTGGAAAGTGGTGTAGTGTTGGTAATAACAAACAGATACTCTCTGAGAAAACAGAGTTGATTTGTACCATTCCTATGTGACAAAAGAAAAACAATATAAAGTTGATACAGGTATTTCTGGTTCTATGAACACTCTGATTTTATGAGAGATATGGAAGGTCCTGCGTAAACTTGTTGCTGAAATAAAACATAAATACTGATTGGATAGGTCGCTTCCTGAATTCTGAGTTATGCAGCAAAATAATACACAGCACAAGTATTTTAGCTAACTACAGAGTTTTCATACCCATATATGTACTTAAAGACTGTTTATTCGTTGTTGATTTATCTAGCCAGGCTAGAACACTAATTAGAAAAATGTGGTGTCAACTTTCTCATCAAAAGAAATCTGAGAGGTCAATCACCCTTTATTCTATCCCTTTTCTTTTTCCCATCTGCTAAGTTTACTGACTGGGCTTAGTTTTACACTGATAGTACGAACATGAGGTCACCCTAGAGTCAAATGGGGCCACCTCTGAAGTCTTAGAGAAATTAACTATTACAAAGAGTTGGTACATCTTTTAAATCTCAGTCTCAGATTAAGGCCAGTCTAAAACCAGTAGAATAGGCAGTTACTATAAGATAAGATATTAGAACTTTGATGGCGGCAGCCCTCTTCTATGTCAAAAAAATACTTCTTTCACTAGGTGGTCAAGAATTCTACCATGATGAAAACAATAACTCTGACAATAATTACCCAGTGCTGAATGGTTTATTATTGGATTTATATAACTATAATGGTGTTTTTTCCCTGTGAAATAATTATTTCTTCTATTTGCCAAATGAATACATTGAGGTTCCTATTAATTAATATTTCTCAATTTTATACAGTTAATTTGGACTCAGACTAGGGCTTCTAACACAAAAAACCTTCATCCATTCTGTTAAGGCATTTTGTCTTTCAGACTTTTATAAAAATTCACACAGATCATAAAGACGTCTTAAAGTGGTAAGGAGACACTGAAAACTCAGGCTGAAATCACTTCTCTTCAGCATCAAGATAAGAAGAAGACTAGAGAGATGAGATTGACTCATACTTCAGATCTCTTTTGATCAGGGAAAAAGTGATGAGACTAGGACAGTCATACAGGCTGACTGGAGATGTCACATGGAACTCTGAGGTGTCAGAGGTGACCAAGGGAAGGGAACCTGAGCATCATCTGAGGGAGGAGGGAGATGAGCACTAAAATGGAGGGGCAAGAATGCAGAGAAAATGGCTGCCCTTCACCATCTCTCCAGGACCAGTTCTTGTTACAGATCATGGCCCTAACCATGCCCCAAGATGTTGCCAATAGCTCTGTCTTCAGGTAGAAAGGTCTTGTCAGGACCAAACTCCTCCTTTGTATGTTTCAGATACATTCCTCATTTTCTGTGACCAAGGCAGAATTAGTGCGATCTGAGGGTAGCCTGTATTGTTTCTCAAATAATAGTTTGTAAAGCATCTGAATCTTCAGAGAAATGCAGCCTAATTCTCCGCTGATGTGAGCACATGGGGAGGGTTCAGGTAGCTACTCCCTATACTCTTGGTGTGCGGCTTTCTTTTTTTCTTTCTTTCTTTTTTCTTCTTACTTAGCCTTTATGTCCTATCTTCACAGTGATGACAGACTCCGTTTTATTTTGGTCCAGATTTGGCAGCTGATTTGTCAAATGACCAAGGTCAACTGGTCATTTTCAAATGCTCAAAATGGATATCCCAAAATAATCCCTGTATTTTTAAATCTAGATACTCTATTTTTCTCTACCAATGTTCTTTCTCATCCCTATTCCCCTCTTTCCCCTCCCACCTGTCCCTTGCTTTCCCCAATTCACTTCTCTGTCTCATATTAAAAATAATTAGGTATGCCTTCAGTGTGATTTACAATCCCTCTCTCCCTCCTTTTGCCAGTAAAAAAGATTATTGTGTTATAACTGCCACCTTTGAGTCAGTATTTCACTTAGGTTTCATTCTCTTCCTTAATTCCAATCCCGTTCCTTGAATTGGTTAAATTTTACATAGTATGTTCAAACATAGATTACCCAGGAAATCTACTTCATGTTCAATCTCAGGATCTCAGGGTTATGCCGCATTCAATGGTCCTCAATGCCAAACTACCTCTTAGAGAGTGACAGGAATATATATATGTATATATTATGTGTTTTGGTAGCAGCAGGAGGAAATGTAAATTTCTACTCATTCTGATCAATGAGAAAATATTTAGAACCAGCTAAAGGCTTAGATGGGAGATAAGAAATGTCTATTGGTAATGCCAAAAGAACAGGCCTAGATAAATTAATACACTGTGACAAATACAGTTTCACTCGTAAGTATAATATCTTTCCCTCTCTCCCTCCCTTCTGAATATTCACACTGATAAGGGAAATGTCTGAGGTCCTTCTTACAGTTAATGAATTAGGATGCTCAAGAGAAGTTTCTCAAAATACCTGCTTCTGAGCCAGGCATTGAAATGATGAAACCCTAGTTTCAAATTGCCTCAGGAAATGCAATGCATTCATGTTCCAAGTACAAAGTCCCTCAAACTCACTTTGAAAGTTTGCCTAGAGTCTAAATAAATCAAACTGAAAGACTTAATTATAAAATCTGAGTTGGTTATGAAAATAATAAAATGCCTGAGTTTCTGTTTCAATAGAAGTGTTAATATTTTAGCAGCTCCTAACTGCCTGTGTTCTATTTCACAATTCATGATTAAAGTTTGATTTTAATAGAGCTTCAAAAATAAGTGAGACTTTTGTTTCAGTTATTTGTTATAACACTGGCTTGTCATTTTTAACCTGTAATTAATGTCTTCCTCTTAGCCATTCTCTCTTGGTGGGACAAAACAGCACAGTTAAGGCTGCTGAACCCTGTGAGGTGACCAGGTCTACATCACACCCAATCAGACAAAGAATTCCCATGTGGTCTCTTCTGTGTCCTCCTGTGCCATCTATCTCAGGTATAAGATTGAGAAAAATAACTTGAAGAAATTGACTACTCCACTTTTGAAAAAATATGCTCTCTTCTTTAATTTACTAGAGATGTCTACTGAATTGAGGAGTAAAAAAGAAGCAGGTTAAGTTGTTCTGAGAGACTCCAGCTTCTGCAATTCAGATGAAGAAAAAGATAAAGGGTAATAGATTCTAAAAATTTCTCAATGGAGTATTTTTAATATTGAAGTACAATTGGTACGTAAAATCAGCTGTGTATATTTAATGTGTGGTACCATCAACCACAAGCAAGATAATGAACATATTCATCACCCCAAAATTTCCTTGTGTTCTTTTGTCATTTTTTGTTTGCTTGGTTGGTTTTGTTTTTTGTTTTTTGGTTTTTTTTTTTTTTTGTAATAAAAATACTTAACATGAGATCTACCCTCTTAACAAATTTTAAAGTGCACAATACCATATTGGTAACTATAGGCACTATGTTGTACATCAGACCTCTAGAACTTTTTCATTTGCATAACTGAAATTTTGGAGCCACTGAGTAACAACTCCCTATTTTCCCCTCCCCTCAATACCTAGGAACTACCGTTGTATTCTCTGCTTCTATGAATTTGACTATTTTAGATACCTCATTTAAGTGGAATTATGCAACATTTGTTCTTCTGTGAATGGCTTATTTCACTTTGCACAACATATTCCAGGTTCACCTATCACCCAAACGGGAAGATTTTCTACTTTTTTAAAAGGCTGAATGATGTTTCATTGTATGTACATGCCACATTTTCTTTATCCATTCATCTGTTGATGGACATTTGGGTTATTTCCATATCTTGAATATTGTGAAAAATGCCACATAGATTATGAGAGTGTAAACATCTCTTTGAGATTCTGATTTCAATTATTTTGAATATATTCCCAGAAATGAGATTGCTGGATCACATGATAGTTCTATTTTAAGTTTTTAAGGAAACTTCACATTGTTTCCCATAGATTTTGCAACATTTTACTCTCTCACCAACAGTGTACAAGGATTCCAATTTCTCCACATACTTGCCAGTACTTATTATTTTTTGTACTTTTGATAACAGTCATTTAACAGGTATGAGGTGATTTCTCATTGTGCCTTTGACTTGCATTTCCCTGATATTAGTGATGTCAAGTGCCTTTTTGTATATGTGGCCATTTGTATGGTCACCTTTAGAGAAATAGCTATTCAGTTCTTTTTCCAGTTTTAAAATCTGATTACTAATTTTCTTGCTGCTTGGTTATAGAAGTTTCTGATATATTTTGGATATTAATTCCTTATCAGATAAATGGTTTTTCAAATATTTTCTCGCATTTTTAGGTTGCCTTTTCACCCTGCTAATTGTTTCCTTCGCTGTGCAGGAGCTTTTTAGTTTAATGTCACCCCAGTTGTCTACTTTTGCTTTTGTTGCCTGTGCTTTCAGTGTCATATCCAAGAAAACATTCTCAAGACCAACATCAAGAAACTTTTCCCCTCTATCTTCTTAGAAGTTTTACAACTTCAGATCTTACGTTTAACTCTTGTCCACTTCAAGTTGATTTTTGTCTATGGTGTAAGATAGGGGTCCAATTTATTTGTTGAAAAGACTATCCTTTTCTAAATTACATATTCTTGGCAAGCTTGTTAAAGATCAGTTTACCATGCATAGATTTATATCTGGGTTCTCTATTATTTTTTACTGAGCTACAGGTCTGTCTTTATGCCAGTATCATACTATTTTAATTACACTAACTCTGTAACATATTTTGTGTTTTTTCTTCATATTATTTTATTTATTTATTTATTTATTTATAATGTCCATTTTTATTTTAGATTTAGGGGGTATGTGTGCAGGTTTGCTACATGGGTATATTTTGAAACTAGGAAGTCTGATGCCATCAACTTTGTTCTTTCACAAGATTGCTTTGGTTATTTTGGGTCTTTTCTGGGTTCATATGGATTTTGGTATTTTTTTTTTCTATTTTTGTAAAAAATCCATTGAGATTTTGATGGATACAGCATTGAGTCTGTAAACAGCTTTGCATAGCACATTCTAACAATACCAAGTCTTCCAATCCATGAACACTAAATGTCTTTCAGTCTATTTATGTCTTCTTTAATTTCTTTCATTATGTTTTCTGATTTTTAGTGTACAAATCTTTCACTTCTTGGTTAAGTTTATACCTAAGTCTTGAAAAGGGGGACTTCTGCTCTCTTAGAGGAAGACTCTCTAACTATACTTAACTTCTTTAAATGTATATGTATATACAGAAATTCATTGCGGAAAATCAGAAAAGTCAGAGAAGAAAACTGAAAATCTTAAAACCACCTGTAATTTCACCACAAAGAGGTAACAATTTTTACCATTTTTTGTATGAATGCTTCCAGGCTTTATATTATCATCTTTCCGCAACTGTAAATATAAATCTATAATGTTATTTTTAATAATTTCAAGGTTGTTCCTTGATTGTACCAAAAGTTTATCTTATTTTAAACCAAGATGAGTTGCTTGGTGTCTATTGAGACCTAATGTGATATAATAAAATCCATTAGGAAGAAGTGGTTTCTCATTTTTCCTAAGGGTGGAAGCAATAGGAAAAGAGATTTGATTAAGAGAATATGGAGACAAATCAAAATCTTTAATCCAGGCCTTAGCCTTTGGAATCATGATTTAATCTAAAACAGGAAGACTCCTTAGAGCTGTCATTTAAAAAATATGCTTGCTCTTGTCTCTGATGCTGTTTTAATGCAACTGCTGATAAGAATCCACTCCTCACAATATCAGAGCCAGGCCAAGCATATTTTAAAGTGGCAGGTCTAATTTCCAACTTCAGTCTCAGTGTTATGAATATAAATCATCACCCAGAGAAGTAAACATGCTGTAGAGGTCCTTGTCAGTAACTCATTCGTCTCAACAAACTTTCCAAAGACCAAAACTTTATCCCAAGAACTCACAGAGATAACAAGAGAGAGCTGAAGGCTCACCTCCAAGAAGAAACTGGCTTATTCAATTAGGGTTTAACACTGGGCCCAGTATAGAGAAAGAAAGAAAATCTAGATTTATGATGGATTGGCCATTCTCCTTGCCCTGTATTAAAACTAGATACTTGTAATAATCTTTAGGTCTGCTTCCTACACATAATAGGGTGATTATCAGTTGAATAGTCATTTGAAGGCAAGGCAAAATTCTAGGCCAAGAGACCAGTATAGGCAAAGAGACCACAGCATCAACAGGATAGTGCATTTTAGTAACTACAAGTAGTTGGATATGACTGAAGCATGGACTATTTGTGAGCTTGTTAAGGGACATCACAATAGAGAGATGGAGTAGACAAGAGCCAGATCAGATTGTAAAGAGCCTTCTAGTTAGTGGTTCTTAAACACTGAAATTATCTGGAGAGCTTCAAAAATACTGATGCTTAGTCTCACTCTTAGAGCTTCTAATTTAATTGAACTAGGGTATAATCTGAGAAACAAAAATGATAAAAGTACACTAACTAATTCCAATACAGAGCAAAGTTGGGGAACTATTCTTCTAGGTCATTGTCAGAAGCATATACTTCATCTAAGGATAATAAAAAATAAAATAATAATTTGTAAAGCATGGAAGTGTCATATTTAGACTTGTGGTTTTTGGGGGTTATTTGTTTATGTTATATATTTATTAATTCTTTCTTTTAACAGGTAATTAGTGAATATCAACCCTGTCCCAGATGCTGACATGCTTTCTTTTTCTTACTTTTCCTGGAAACAATCCTCCTGTAAATTCCATGCATTATCTTTTCTTTTTTTATTATACTTTAAGTTCTGAAATACATGTGCAGAACGTGCAGGTTTGTTACATAGGTATACATGTGGCATGGTAATTTGCTGCACCCATCATCCCATCATCTACATTAGGTATTACTCCTAATGCTATTCCTCCCCCAGCCCCCTAGCCCCCTGACAGGAACCCATGTATGATGTTTCCCTCCCTGTGCCTGTATGTTCTCATTGTTCAACTCCCACTTATGAGTGAGAACATGCAGTCTTTGGTTTTCTGTTCCTGAGTTAGTTTGCTGAGAATGATGGTTTCCAGCTTCATCTATGTCCCTGCAAAGGACATGAACTCATTTTTTTTTTATAGGTGCATACTATTCCATGGTGCATATGTGCCACATTTTCTTTATCTAGTCTATTATTGACAGGCATTTGGGTTGGTTCCAAGTCTTTGCTACTGTGAATAGTGCTGCAATAAACATACACGTGCATGTGTCTTTATGGTAGAATGATTTATAATTTGGGTATATACCCAGTAATGGGATTGCTGGGTCAAATGCTATTTCTGGTTCTAGATCCTTGAGGAATTGCCACACTGTCTTCCACAATTGTTCAACTAATTTACATTCCCACCAACAGTGTAAAAGTGTTCCTATTTCTCCACATTGTCTCCAGCATGTTGTTTCCTGACTTTTTAATGATCGCCATTCTAACTGGTGTGAGATGGTATTTCACTGTGGTTTTGATGTTCATTTCTTTAATGACCAATGATGAAGAGCTTTTTTCATATGTTTGTTGGCCACATAAATGTCTTCTTTTGAAAAGTGTCTGTTCATATCCTTTGCCCACTTTTTGATGGGATTGTTTGTTCTTATCTTGTAAATTTGTTTAAGTTACTTGTAGATTCTGGATATTAGCTTTTTGTCAGATGGAATGATTGCAAAAATTTTCTCCCATTCTGTAGGTTGCCTTTTCACTCTGATGATAGTTTTATTTCTGTGCAGAAGCTCTTTAGTTTAATTAGATCCCATTTGTCAATTTTGGCTTTCATTGCCATTGTTTTTTGTGTTTTAGTCATAAAGTCTTAGCCCACTCCTATTTCCTGAATGGTATTGCCTAGGTTTTCTTCTAGGGTTTTTATGGTTTTAGGTCTTACATTTAAATATTTAATCCATCTGGAGTTAATTTTTGTATAAGATGTAAGGAAGAGGTCCAGTTTCAGTTTTCTGCACATGGCTAACCAGTTTTCCCAACATCATTTATTAAATAGGTAATCCTTTCCTCATTGCTTGTTTTTGCCATAGACTTGTTTTTTTTTTTTTTTTTTTAATTATGCTTTAAGTTCTGGGGTACATGTGCAGAACATGCAAGTTTTTCACATAGGTATACATGTGCCATGGTGGTTTGCTGCATCCATCCCCCTATCATCTACGTTAGGTATTTCTCCTAATGCTGTCCCTCCACAATCCTCCCACCCCCTGTTATCCCTCCCCTAGTACCCCCCCCAACAGGCCCCAGTGTGTGATGTTCCCCTCCCTGTGTCCATGTGTTCTCATTGTTCAACAGCCATTTATGAGCGAGAACATGCAGTGTTTGGTTTTCTCCAAATAGCCAGCAGATATGTATTGGAAAGCATAGTAAGCCAATGTAAGACCAAAAACAGAAACTGGGAGAGTCTCTTCCTAAACTAGACTGAAAGGATTGAAGCAGTTTAGCCCCTATAAGTCCTCAATACTGACTTATCAGGACTCTTTTCTAAGATGGGGCCAAATATTGAGGGAAAAAAAAAACCTGATATGAGTAGAATAAAAATCAAACAAGACAGAGAGAACATAATGAAACAAAAAGAACGTCTAGGCCAAAATAAGGAAGGGGAACAAAGCCAGGAAATCTCAGAAAGCAAGCAACCATGTTTTAGAAAATTACACTAAAATAACAGAAGGGGAAGTTCTGTGGAATTAAAAAAAAAATTCCTGAGCCCCACCTTATTCTAAATGTTCTGGAAAGATAATCAGATACAAATAAACAATATAAAACTATTAAGTTCAAACTCTATACAAAGATATAATAAGAAAAGCGAAACTAAGCAACAGAATAACAATTTCCATACAAAGATGTTATAAGGAAAAGAGAAAAATGAGCAGAAAAACAGACTTCCACACAATAAATTCATGCCAGAATGACATGCACGTAAAGGAGATTCAAACTGCGGTCCACTGTTCTAAAATTCTCAAACACATCGGAATTGATACAAAACATTGAAGAGCAACACAAACTGGAAGTAGAAAAGACTCAGATTTAGATGACAATGTTTATGAAAGAATTATAAGTAAAAGGATAAAAAATTTAAGAAATGAAGACTAAACTAGAACACAAGAGCACATAAACACAAAAGAGAATGTCTTAGAATTTAAAATTAAAAAGTTGAGATCAAAAGTGTCCTAGAGAAATGTCAAATATAAAAAATAGGCCCCCAAAATTTCAACATACATATAATAGAAGTCCCTAAGGAAAAAACTGAGGCAAGGGAACAGAACAAATGCTAAAAAGAAAAATTTACTTGTCAAATACATATGTGCACATATATGTACATAATATGTAACGTGTAATATATACTATTTATTATAAATACTATATAGCATTATGTAATATATATTAGAATTGCATATTATATAGTATATTATATACATTTGAAAGTATTTATATATACATACACACACGTGTATATATATAAATTACATATTAAAAGAATATGCTATGGAGATCAGAATATCAATCCAGAATAGACAACACCAATATATTTCTAGTAAAATTACTAGAATTTTTGAAGGGGAAAGCATATGTTTTATTAATGACATAATATTAAATAATCATTAGATTTTTTGATGGCAAGACTTTATGCCAGAGGAATGTAGTATCACATGTCAGATATTCAAGGAAAGAAAGTAGAAGCTAGGGATTTTGTATCAGTGAAAGTCACATATATAAAGCTCACAAAGTAACTGTAAAATGTAAGCGCATCTTTTTAAAAAAACATTTTGTTGAGGTATGACTGACAGACAAAATCTATGCATCTTTAACGTATACAACTTGATGAATTTAGTTTAAAAGATTTCTGGGAAATCTATAATAGAACAAGACTTAGTTAAATGACTAAAGATGTGTTAAGATAGGGACTTGTGGTGAGCATTAAACACATATTTACTTGAAATGGTGTTTTATTATTGAGAACCACGATTTTTGATGTAGAAGAAAGGAAGCCAAATATAATATAGAAGAGTTTAAGTAAACACTCCACCGTCTTTCATTTGAATTGGAAGTATCACTATGAACTGATGAAGTGTTTTATCTTTGCATGTGTAGGGGGGTGTTTGTGTATTTTGACTCTCTAGAACATGAAATAATGGCAATTCCAGCAGCAGTGAGTATGCCTAGCACCCATATTGTAGTTTTGAAATACCGTTTCTTAGTAAAATAAACCAGGCCTCCTTGGACACAGTTGATTCCAGATCTGGTTGAGGAAACATACAAGACAATCCTGGAATACCCTGTTATACATGAAAGTATTTATATATACATACACGTGTATGTATATAAATTACATATTGAAAGAGCATGCTATGGAGATCAGAATATTAATCCAGAAGAAAGTTATCAAAAATTACTAAAACGTCAAATAGACTCAGGATAAATGCTTGAGGGGATGGATACCCCATTTTCCATGATATGACTATTGCTTATTGCATGCCTGCATCAAAGTATCTCATGTACCCCATAAATATATACATTTACTGTGTAAAAATAAAATAAAACAGCTATAGATCCTCAAAAAATAAAAAAGATTCAGAAGCCAACCTGAAGAGTCTCCAACTGGCCAAAGATAGAACAACTTGAGCTTCATAATGATAGTAATTATAATAGATTTTAGCCATCAAATATGTTTAAATCAATGAGTTCACAGGGACAATTTTTTAATGTAACTTGTCACATACGGAGGATGACAGAAAATCACTTCATCATCTTGAAAATCAGTAAGTTAAGAAAAAAATCAACCTTTCACCTACCTTTCTTATATAAACTACACTATTAAGATTAAACAACAGTAAAGAAGGAGAAGCATCTCTTTATGAAAGCAGAAAATTAATAATATAGTAGACGGAATTTCCAGAATGATGAAGCAAGAATACTAGCAGACTCTCCCTCCAGAAAAAAATAAATAAATAACATAGCTGGTGAAATTATTAAAAACAACTATTAAGATATTTAGACATTATCATAATTTCATATGCCAAATGGAGAAACATTTATTCAAAAAAAAAATCTATCTTTTGGTAAAAACAGTGAACCTATGGCATTTAAGCCATGACCTACTTGATTATATGCCCTTCACCTTATAACCTCCAAGTAATGGAAACTCTACCCCATTAGAGAAGATTACAGTAATCTCACTTCTTAGATCCTAGTGTCAGGCTCCAGTTTCACTCAGGTAAGGACAGGCTGCCTGCATTTGTCATTCTCATTACTCCCCAGACACCTGTTGAAGAAGAAGGAGGAGGAGGAGGAGGAGAAAAGAAAGAAAGAAAGGAAAGAAAGAAAGAAAGAAAGAGAAAAAGAAAGGAAGGAAGGAAGGAAGGAAGGGAGGAGGGAGGGAGGGAAAGGAAAGAAAGAAAAAGAGAAAGAAACGAAGGAAGGAAGGAGGGAAGGAAAGAAAAGGAAAAAAGGAAATGAAGGAAGGAAGGAGAAAAAGAAACAGAGAAAGAGAGAGAGAAAGAAAGAAGAGTAAAGAAAAAGAAAGTCAAGAAGAGCCTTCCTGATGTCACAGTCAACTCTGCTAGACACAAGGCTGTGGCATGTGCTAGGAAGCACCCACTCAGAAGTAATCAGAGGAAAGATTTAGGACAGAATCAAAGCATGTACAAAGCTTCACTCAGACACATCAACAAAAGCTGAAGCCTTGCTGGCACGAGGGCTTAAACACAACTTCTGACAAAATACTGGAATAAGCTACTTTGATCCAAGGGCAACAACAAAAACAAATACTACTAGCGATGAAGAGGGGCATTTTATAATGATAAAAGGTTCAATTCATTAGGAAAATTTAACAAATTTGAACAACAAATTTAAATTTAACTAAAGATGTGTAAGTCCTACACTAAAAACTACAAAGTATTGCTGAAAGAAATTCGAATATTAAATATTTTTTAATGTTGAAATGTTCATTAATGGAAGACAATATTTTTACGATGATAGTATTCTGCAAGTCAATCTACAGATTCAATGCAATCTCCAACAAAATCCCAGATGGCTTTTTTTTTCCTTTCAAAAATGGACAAGATGATCTTAACATTTATGTAGAAATGGAAGAGATACAAAATAGCTAAAATAAATCTTAAAAAAAAAATACCAAAATTGGAGAACTCATACATTCTGATTTTAAAATTTACTACAAAGCTACTACTATAATCAAGACAGTGTGGTACTACCTAAGGATAAACATATAAATAAATGAAGTATGATTGAGAATCCAGAAGTAAAACCTTATATCTATAGTCACTGGTTCTCAGTAAGAGTACCAAGATAACTCAATAGGAAAAGAATAGTGTTTTCAACAGATTGTGCTGGGACAACTGGATAACCACATGCATAAGAATGAAGTTGAATTCTTACCTCATATCATAAACAAAAAGTAGCTTAAAATAAATCACACACCTAAACGTAAGAGCTAAAAATAACAACTCTCAGAAGAAAATAAAAGTAAACCTTTTTGTCCTTGGGTTAGCCAGTGGTTTCTTAGATATGACACTAAAAGCACAACCAAAAGAATGAAAAAATAAACTGCAACAAAATTAGCAACTTTGTGCTGCAAATGATAGCTCTGAGAAAATGAGAAAGAAAACCCATGGAATTGGAGAAAATATTCATACATCATACATATGATAAGGGATTTGTATCCAGAATATATAAATAACTCACAACTCAATAAAAAAAATAAATAACCCTATTAAAAATGAACAAAGGATCTAAATAGACAAATTTCCAAAGATCTACAGATAGTTAATAAACACATCAAAAAATACTCAACATAATTCATCACTAAAGAAATGCAAATAAAAACCACAGTGAGTTTTTTGTTTTGTTTTGTTTTGTTTTTTCAGTAGAGATGGGACCTTATTATATTGCCCAAGCTGGTCTTGAACTCCTGGCCTTAAGGAATCCTCCTGCCTTGGCCTCCCAAAGTGCTGGGATTACTGGTGAGAGCTCCTGAACCATGCCACAGTGAGATATTACTTCACACCTAGTAGAATGGCTAGGCTATCAAAAAGCCAGATGATTGTAAGTACTGATGAGGATGTAAAGAAACTGGAACTCTTAGGCATTGGAGGTGAAATGTAAAGTGGTGCTGGCAGTTTGGAAAACAGTTTGTCGGTTCATCAAAAAGTGAAACATAGAGTTACTGTAATATGACACAGCAATTCCACTTCTATTTTCTGCAGAAAATACAGAGGACAATGGCACATAGTGAATTGTACCATACATTTGCAATCAGCCACATCCAAACTGTGAGAAACTCCATAGTTTAAACAGCCTGTGTTTTCAGCAGATACATTTTAAGACACAATCATGAGGGATAAGTATAAAACTGTCAAGGAAATGTTTAATATAAAAGTTGGTGTGGTAGACAAAGGGGTTGTGTTTGAAATGTGGTGCACAGAAGGGGCTTCCAGAATGTCTAACCGAATTCTATTTTCTGACCTGGTCATGGTTAGGTTACAGATGTTTGCCTTAGAATAATTCATCGAGTGATGCATTTTGTTTTGTGACGTTTTCTGTGCTAATTGTTGGTGGGTTTTTTAAATGCTTTTTTTTTCAGATTATAAAAACTTTCTCTTTAATCAAGGCTTTTAACATGAACAGATTTCTTTTTTCTTTTTCTTTTTTTTTTTTATTGCATTTTAGGTTTTGGGGTACATGTGAAAAACATGCAAGGTTGTTGCATAGGTGCATACGTGGCAGTATGATTTGCTGCCTCCCTCCCCTTCACCTATATCTGGCATTTCAGATTTCTTGAGTAATATGGAAAGTTTCCAATATATTGAAACATAAATTCACAAGTCACCATACATAAAACACCTGGAAAAAAAAAAATAGTAAGTTTACATGATCCCTGTGACAGCCATGGTCTTAATCTCAGATGCTTCCTCCATCTGCCAAGTGTGTTCTGGACACAGAGCACACCGTGGCTTCTGGGGTCACACTCAGCTGAGGCTGTGGTCCACAGAGCACTCATTTGTCTGGGCTGCGGTGGCGGTGGTGGCTCTACTCAAGAAGCAAAGCAGTTACCAGCACATTCAAACAGTGTATTGAACATCTTTTAAATATCAGAGTGAGAAACAGGAAGGCAACTTAATATTATCAGAAAGATGTTAGGAACTAAGGACAGCTATGTAAAGCCTGAGGCTGAAAAGTGGCTTGCCAACTTCATTTATTTGGCTCCTTGGGTAGTAGGCAATAGAATAGTAAGATGTGAGGTTCTGGTTCATGGATCATATAATGGACCCATCCCTGACTCTGCTGAATGACAAGATTCCTCCATTCAGATACAGACATCAAGTGGGTTTTAGGGACCAGCTTGGCTGTGTCCTTGGGCAACATGACATGCCAATACTCAAATTCCTCATTGTTGGTATTTTTCCAATTAGTAAATTTATTTGTGTGACATGATCGCTCTGTCTGCAAGTCTTCAGCCTTGCACTGCCAACATCCAAGGAACGCCCAGAAGCACCAAATATTTTTTTTAATGAATTAAATAAATAAATGCTC
The DNA here is from genome assembly GCF_030222135.1 of Aotus nancymaae. NCBI lineage: Eukaryota > Metazoa > Chordata > Mammalia > Primates > Aotidae > Aotus > Aotus nancymaae. Next base: position 19,468,331 of record NW_026988479.1, on the reverse strand, counting down.
TGGAAGTAATGTGAAGAAGAGATTTTGAATTTCAGCAAGATGCAATTAGAACTAGAGAAAAAAAACAGATGAAATTAGAACTAGAAAGAAATATGTGCAAGACACAAAGGAAGTTAGGAATATTTATGAAGCTGTCTAAGAGGTAAATTAACAGAATTTGGTGACCGAATGAGGCGAGTGAGGAAGAGGTAGAAGAAGACGATGACTTACAGGTTTTTTGGCTCAGATCAACATGAGTTAAAAAAACAAAAACAAAAACAACAACAACAACAGAAAAGGATAAGTACATCCTTTCTCTCACCCTTGACTGCCTTTGACTACTGATTTTCCCTGTCCAGTGGCCATTCTGCCTTGGTCTGGTAACAGAAAACATACTTTCCTTAGCAACCCATTCTCAGTTCATAGGCTTCAAGTGGCTGTCTTCACCTGTGCTCTAAGGAGAGCTGGAGAGGCCAGTGACCCAGCCTATGTTTTCAACAGATACAGAGCATCCTACGTCAACCACAGTGATTGATGCAGGTATGGGAACATGACCCAAGCTAGGTTAATTGGAACTGAGTGGATGAGCCCATCTCTTCTTAAAGCTCTAGGTTTATTACTGTGGCTACTATGAAATAAGAACTCGTCTAGGAGTGATAACCACACAGCAGAAAACAGAGCAGTGACAGATGCACAGAGTCCACACGTATGCTCATACAGAATGTTAACGACATTGATTTAGTTCCTGGATCCAGGCAAGCCTAAGACAGTCTATTCCTGTGTTTTTCAGCTATGTGTGAGTGATTACATTCCAATTTTTCCTTTAAAAGCAGATTGAATAGGATTTCTGTCAATTAAAAAGGAAAATATCTTGACTAATATAGGATCAAGGAATACTGTACTGTTTCCAGACTACTCATATACATAGTCTATTGCTGGCTAATAGAAATGTAATGTGGGTCACACATGTAATTTTAAAGTTTTCTAGTAGCTGCATTAAAAAAGTAAAAAGAAGTATATATAATTAACTTTACTAATATATTGTATTTAACCTAATATACATAAAATCATTTCACAAATAATCAATATTTTAAAAATTATTACTTTACATTTCTTTCGTAATGTAAAGTACATTTCTAAGTCTTTGAAATCTACTGAATAGTTTAAACGTAAAGCATCTCAATCTAGAATAGCCACATTTCAAGTGTCCAGTAGCCACATGTGTCTATTGTACTGAGTAGCAAAGATCTAAGCCATTCCCTACCTTTTCCCAGCAAAGTTTGCCTTCTCTTGAGTCCTATTGACATTACCCCATAATTGACAGATATGTTAAAAGTCATGTGGTCCACACTGTCATTTTATAGGTAAAGAAAATAATAATGGTCTATACTAATGAAAGCAAGTTAGTTTCAGAACTGGAATTCATAAAAAAAAAATAAGAAAAACAACTACTAGATACTGAATAGTTACTGCATGTAAATGTTGATATTGGTTTGTTTGTTAGGTTTTGTGTTTGTTTTGTGTTTGGCTATTCAGTATTAACTCCTTCCAATCCAGGAAAATTAATAATATTATGAGATAATATCTAGTGAGTGTATTATACGTCAGATACTATTTTGAGAACTTAACAAAAATCGACTCATTCAATCCTCAGAGTAACCCTAATGAGGAGGTAAGTATCTTAATCCTCATTTATCTGTGAAGAACAAATGGATTAAGACATAGGACTAGGACTTGAACCCAGGGCTTTTAGATCCTGCATCCACACTATTAATCCATCTGTTACTCCTGCTCTGTGGTCTTGCTGAAGGCAGCATCATGTTTCCCACTGTAGAGGCCAAATGAGACATTTACTCCTTCTCCCTTTTCTGTGGCAGCCTGGGTACTTAACTCAGGCTTGGTAAGTTGATTACCCCAAGAAATTTACACCTGAGGGAGATGATGCAAATAGAAAAGATAATGAGAATTTATTCATCATGGAGGACAGCAGCTGGGACACCTGAGTCAGATCATACCTGTGGCCTAGCCTCCTGAGGACCTGAATTCCTGGTCTTCCAAAACCAAATCTACAGTTTCCTGGTTATCTGTGAAGTCTGATGTCCTTTCAATAACATTCTTTTTGCCTAAAACATCCAGAGTCCATTTTTATTATCAACAACCAAGAATGTTGATTAACACCAGTAATACATATTATTATAACCATTTTACCAAAAAAAAGAAAGAAACTCTATCCTTAAAAAGTTAAACACTTTTCCCAATGTTTTCTAGGAAGTAGTTGGCAAAACCGGAATGTGGACATGGGTCTAGTAGGTAGTCTCCAACTACCTGCTATTCTGGACTAGAATCTAGGTCTCCAGACCACAGTATCAGTTTTCTTTCCATGATCCCAATCCTCCAAGCCACAAACAATAGCCTTACAAAATGAGGTCAAAGGGTTAAAATAAAGTGAACTGTTTTACATGATCCCTAAAAATTAAATCCTAAGGAAAGCATGCTTAACACCGTGACAGCCACGCAAGAGATATTTAGGGCACCAGATCATATTAATCATAATAAGTGGTTAGAAGTCAATTCCACCTGCCACTACTCCAGGTCTGCCTACCTCAAAGTGTAAACATTTATTAAGTCCCACAGGATTTAGCTTTAGCCCAACAGAGAAGAAGAAAAGAACTGAGACTTGGACAGCTTCCACCTTGTAGTCACATCTGCACAACAGGTCACCTAGTTAAAACTAAAGTGGTTCCCACAGGGAGCTAGAAAGAGTGGCTCTATAAATATGCTCCTACAAGCACAGCTGCTCTTTGCCCCTTTGGTATGTGGATGGCTGAAAGCAGAGTACCAAAAAATGCTGGAGAGATGGACTCTAGGCCAGCAAAATAGCAGAGGAATGCTAAAGTACTAAATGTAGGACAGAGGAGACAACATAACACTTACAAAATTCTTGGAGAATGGCATCAGAATAAAACTACACATACACACACCCACACACACACACACAGTAAAGCACACGCAATAAAGGAGCACACAGGACACAAAACAACCACCATCACAAAACAAAATCACCTCTACTCATGATGGCAAAAGCACAAAGAGAAGGAAATTCTTCGATACTATTAAAAGCAGCATAAATAAACCCAATTTCTTTGAAAGACAATTGGCAATATTTAATCAACATTTTAAATGTATGGGTGCTTGTCCTAGCAATCCCATTTCTGGTAATATAGAATAGTATATATACAAGAATATTTATTGCAGAATTTTGTTTGTAATATCTGATATGGCAATAAAGTCAATATTTCTTAAGAGGAGATCATTATAGTATACTCACATTTTGAAATATAAAAAATACTTTAAAAGAAGGAGGCAGTTCTAGATTCAAAAACATTTAGTGATATTCATGATAAACTGGTGTTGGGAAAAGTGAGTGGCTGAATAATATAGCAGATACATTAAACCAACAGATACATACAGTGATCTGGAAAGGCATTGCTATAAGCAACTTATTTATATCTCCCAACATATCTATGGGTGATACTACTGTTATCTTTGATTTATAGATAAACAAATGAAGCAATTTACAGAAAGGTTAAACGCCTTAGTTAAGGTCATAGCTATTCAATAAAATGGAGAGAGTAAAGGGCTATCAGGGCTTTTAAAATATAATCCCACTTTGTTTTAAATTTTTCTTGAAAGAACTATAACTTTTTATGAAGCTAAAAAGGACCACAGAAACTTTTATTTTGGGAGGGAGTCTCACTCCGTCACCAGGCTAGAGTGCAGTGGTGCAATCTTGGCTAACTGTAACCTCCGATTCCCTGATTCAAGCGATTCTCCTGTCTCAGCCTCCCGAGTAGCTGGGATTACAGGCACAGCCCCAACACACAGTTAATTTTTATATTTTTAGTAGAGATGGGGTTTCACCATGTTGGCCAGGCTGGGCTCGAACTCCTGACCTCGTGATCCGCCTGCCTAAGCTTCCCAAAGAGCTGGGATTACAGGTGTGAGCCACCGTGCCCAGCCCACAAAATCTTCTTTAGGAAACCAATAAAAACCATGGACCCACAAGTTCTTTACATTTACCTCTGGTCACTTCCCCTCCTAAACTTCACAGCACATTTCCCAGCTTCCTTCCTCATGTTCCTCCCTCTTCCACTTTGAAGTGATAGAAAGAACTCAGCTCCTCTTACTTCCACAGAGAGATATTTCCACTATCTAATAAACTTTATCATTAGGAAACAGCATTCATATTAAGACGAGTGATTCCTTGGCTTTTTTGTCTCCTACCATGTCACAATTGTATTTGTGCTACAGAAAAAAAAAAAGAAAGAAAGAAAAACAGTTGTTTCACATGATCTATTCAGTGCTAATAACCACTTCTATGATCCAACTGTATTATGACATATTTTAGATACTGATTAGGCCAATATTGTAATCACTTCAACCAGAATGAAGGAGGAGTCTTTGGATGATTGTTTCAAAACATCATTAGGTTTGTCCAGTTGCAATCAATTCCTTGTATCACACCAAAACTGTATAATGTATAACATTACATGAAAACTGATTGAAAAACATGATAAGTATTAATAAATGAGATGAAGTACAGAACCAATGGGGCCTAATTTTCCTTCCCTCTGCCCTTTTAAAAGGATTGCCATAATCCACATGAGCAATAGTGTGCCATGAGTAACACACCCCTCCCTCATTCAGGATCCACATACTGAATATTATGATGTCTATGAATATTATTATGTCCCTCTGTGAAATACAATTAATTTAGCTATTACATCAACTATAAACACATGACTACCTCTAATATCTAGTAAAGATAAATCACTTCCTAGCTTGGGAGTAGACTTTCAATTCTAAAATAAGAGACAAAAACCACCCATAAAGATAAAGCTTCCCACGTGGTCAGCTCAGTCTTTAAAGTTAATTATGTCCAAGCAGTAAACATTTAACAACCCTAGAGATAAGCTGACTGTAACAGGTGAGTAATCTCCCAGCTCAAACTGGCTCAGTGGATAGTTTTGTGTCATTGAAGAAAGCAATTAGCTTTCAGTGTGCTGGAAAGTGGGAAACAATTTCACAGATTAGTAGAGCTGAGGGCTCTGTCTCCTAGTGAGGTTGCTGTGTGGCAAGAACCACTTCTCAAGTTCTTTCTGGGCCAGCATAATTAGTGGCTGATAGTATAATACATAGGGGCACCTGCCTCACAGAATGCATTATCGGAAAACCCTGATGGCGGCGACTATAACACCAAGAAAATGATATATACCACCACATTGCTCTTCATGAGCAAAAGAATATGATGCAGTATTTAGAGCAGAAAAACAAGGTTTAAAGGACTTCAAACATCATCATTATTGTAGTCACACTAACTCTACCAGGCATGTAAGAAGGAACAAGGCGATATAATATAGCTGAAGTAGGAGGAGCTTATCACAGTCTACTTGGGAAGCCAGTGAAGGTGAATACGACATCACGTGCTGGTTTTCTGTTTATGTTTAAACTTCAAATAGGTGATAATGCCAGAGGTCAAAAACAAGTGGTCGAGAAATTTCATTTTGGCCTGTATACATGTTTTGTTTGGTTAGCATTTTGCCTAATTTTTTTTAAAGAAAACTCCGCCCAGGCTGGAATGCAGTGGTGCTATCTCAGTTCACTGCAACCTTTGCCTCCTGGGTTCAAGTGATTCTCCTGCCTCAGTCCCCCAAGTAACTAGGATTATAGGCACCCACCACCACGCCCAGCTATAATTTTGTATGTTTAGTAGAGATGGGGTTTCACCATGTTGTCAAGATATACTCCTGACCTCAGGTGATCCTCCTGATCAGCCTCCCAAAGTGCTGGGATAACAGCCGTGAGCCACCGTGCCCAGCCCATGTAGCCTAAATTTTTAAAAATTAGTTATTTTTTAAAAAAATCAGATGTTATATAAAAACCTAGAGTTCCAGTTTTTCTTGAAAAAAATCAGAAAATCCAGTGCCTCTGGAGTACCATGGATTCATGTAGCAGTGGTCTTAAGGAAACTAACGGCTAGGCCTCTAAGTCCCGTTCACTACGTCTGCACCACTCCCTATTGCTTCATGACACCAGGGATGCGCATCAGTTGTAATTTATCACTGCACTTGACCTGTTATTTTCTAATAACAGAGAAATAGTTTTCTGTTCTCAGGTCCCTATCCAAAGCTAGAAAACAGAAGTGTGGCCCCAAAAAAAGAGCCAAGTAATTTATTTTTTTTACTCCTGACCTCCTGTACTCACTAGTCTGGTATTTCGGTTCATGATGCCTGCTGTCAGGTAAGTAGATAGGCGAGCAAACTTTCAAAGTCCCACAGGCTTCAGTAGAAACCCGGTTCTGCCACTTCATATTATTTGGCCTTGAATAAATCATTTAATTTCTCTACTAATCTGTTATCCCATGAGTAAAATGGAAATAATTATGGCAATGATGTCTACCTCCTATGTCAACTGTGAAGATTAAATGTATGTGTATGTGCATGCATACATATACACATATATAGGTAGCTGGTACATAAGAAAAACATAAAAAGCTGTAAATAAGAAAGTCTAAGGGCAATTCAAGAAAATTTGGGCTGCACAGAAGAAATAATAAAATTACATTAGCAGAGGAAAGCAATTTGTTTGGGTAAACTGAACAGTTTTATCAGTAATCTGTTTTTCCCTGATATATACACACAAACACATTTAGGGGTCTGTTTTTGTCTTTGCCACTGGAATATGAATCTGAGCCAATGTAAGTCATTCTCTCTTGCCCAGGTGGACCACTGGCATGTTGTGGTCATTGATATATATATAAACGGTTTTTCAAAGATATGTGTGACAAGAACCACTTCTCAAGTTCTTGGCTCCTCTCACAGACTCAGGGACCAGAAATTTTGCTATTTTAACAAGTCCTGATAACATGTGTGCTCAAAAATGTTTATTAAAAATGTTACGTAAGATGATTTCCAGTTCTACTGGCTACTAGCTAGGTGACTTTGAGAAATTTACTTCTCTGAATCTGTTTCTTCATCTATAAAATGGGTATAATAATTGTTTCTTAGAGGGTTGTGGTGAGGCTTACTTGGCACAATATCTGTAAACACTCATTAATGTTCATAGCACATAAAAGGAACTGAACACTGGTAATCCCATTTACCTTCCTTCTAGTGGTTAATTTGAAAAGTATCCTCCTCAGATTAAAAAGGGAAAAAGATAATGTTGGTTTCATTTTTAAATGAAAACCAGAGTAATTCAAACCCAATGCAATGGTATGAACAGGACCTGAATGTACACGGTGACAAACAGCATCTGTTTGCAAGGTGCATTCGAATAGTTGAAAAAGAAGAAAGTACCACATCATCTGTTTCATTTTTATTGAATTATAGAGTACACATAGTTCTTTTTATTGTATTGGAAAATGAGTGTTTAAAATGATTTACATATTGAAAAAGTGTCATAGAGGAAATTCAGTTGTGATTCCTAAGACACATGGTTTTGTATTAATATTTTCCATAACTTTTTTATATTATGGTATGCAATACTCTTCAAAATGTTTATAATAAGCCCAGACAATTTTTCCATGATTCACTAACATACAAATAATTCAAGTTATTGAATGCCTGTATTATTTATTTTGTACACTGTATTGTGTTGGAATAAAAGCAAGTAAAAATACGATCTTCGTCTCCCACTCCCAACTCTCTAGTGCAATGTTTCTCAAACTATGCTGCTGGAACCATTTGCATCAGAATCACTAGAAGAAGGCTTAAATAATGCAGATTTCTTGGTTCCTCTCACAGACTCAGGGACCAAAAAGTTTGTAATGTGGACCTGGCAATCTGCATTTAAACACACTCCAGGCAATTTGTGTACATTCTAAGATTTAAGAGCCATTCATCTATTAAAATCAACTGAGTTAAAGAACAAAACTTGATTCCATTGGTAAGCTGTGCACTGGTGAATTATTATACTAGCATATGAAAAACATTACAGCTAACATAGACCTTAAGTCAGTCTTTCAAGTACCTCATTGTATTTGTGAAGAAGCTAAAGCAAGTCTCTTCATCTTGCTAAAGTTATTTAACACAATTATTATCACACTGAAGTAAAACATACAATCAGTTATTTAAAAAAGAAAAACAATTCCTGATTTTCTTTTACTGAATGGACTAAACATGTTAAATGTATATGCAGGTAGGCTATTACCTGCTACTTAGTTTTGACAGAGGCAACTTCATTTAAATGTACAATGAGTTTTTTTCTGATTTCTCAATTTATAATTGGAAGTACTTTAGCATACTGATAAAGTACCATTACATTTAATATCAAGGGTCCTTAATTTGGAATTCATGATCATGGAGAGCTTTCTTGGGGCTATACGTTTTGTCTTCAGGAGGACTATGGAACCCCTGAATCTGTATGCAAAATATGGAATATTTACGTCATTTGGGATAAGGGTCTGTGGCTATTATTAGATTTTCAAGAGGTCTATGCATTAAAAATAGCTGCACAGCACTATAAAATGAAAGACTAGGACAGCAATGTGCAGAAAATTCATTCCAGGGATGTTGCTAGTGAAAACTGAGAGATCTTCCGTTTATTGGAGAGAGTGGAAGCTGGATCAGTATCCTCACACTCTTTTCCAGGGGAGTAAAAAATATGCCTCATCTGTCACATGGAAAAATAAATCCTAGCAAACCAATTCCCACTAAAGCACTAATGACAGATGATGGCTTAACATGTTACCTATCTCATTGCTTGAAGTTTTTCCCACTGAATCCGGAAACAACCCTTTTCACTGACAAATGATCAGAATTGGCACATGTGGCAAAATAATTTGCCATCCCTAATTTAATTCAATCTCTCTCATTTTAGCAATGAGGAATTTGAGGTCCAGAGAGGTGAAATGACTTGCCTTAGACCACATAGCAAGTTGGTGTCAGAGCCTGTCCTAGAAGCCAACCCTTTTAGCTCCTACTAAAATGCACCTGCCACAGGCAAACTCACAAGCACAGAGAACTCATCTTCCCTCAGACCACCTGAACCTTACCCCACCCCTTTCCTTATCATTCTGTCCTCCTGTTCCCTGCCATCCTAGCTTGACAGCAATTCCCATTTCAAATTTCTAATATTTTCGTTTTTTAAAAATAATGGATTTTTGTCTACATAATATAAAATAAAACCCATTAGTTAGTGGAGGATAAGTATGCCTGCAAAGTTAAAAGGGAAAATGAGGTCTCTGATGTTGATTTGCTTTGTTAAGAAAAAAAAAATGACAAGGGCTTGCATGGGTGCAATGCCCCTGAAGATATCATAGAGACCCAGCTAGCTTGCATATTCATATTGTGCCACCTGTTCTTTTTCCATGACTAGAATTCATCATCTTATTGCCTCACACATTTGTTATCCTATTAAAAAGCTAGGCCTATCTGCTTTCTGCTCAGCCTATTTTCTTCTTCTTTTTTTTTTTTTCTATTTCTCCTCTTTTCCTTCTTCTCAATTTTTTTTCACTTTTTGCTTTTGTCTTTAGATTTAAAGGTATTTGCGAACATGTCTGAGTTCCCTGACAGATGTAAGTTCCCTGAGGACACTGTATATCCCTGTCTGCCTCGTTCACCTTTGTATTCCTTATTTTATTTCAGTTGTTGCTCAGGGAGTGTTTGCCCAATACCACTCCTCACTCATAATATCAACTTTTCTGGTAATAGTTTCTTTTCTTGAGGAATAGCTTCTTTCTGACTCTAAACATTTGGCCCTCATGCTAATGATCAGTCATGGTACTGCATCCCCAGCCCAAAGATGGGTGTATGACTCAGACCTTGCCAATCATAGCCTACCATTTCCCTATGCTACATGATTGGTTAAAGAAAGATATGTGATCCAACCTGGTCCAGAGTTCTTCTCAATATACTTTAAATTGAGCTTTTAGAGAAAATTCTACATCTTGGGTCACTGAAATAATATGATGTTAGTTAACTACCTGAACTACCTGAGGTCATGTTCCCTGCTGCTCAGGGAAGTACTTCCTGTAGCTAGAGAAAATAAATGCAACTTACAGAGGGAAAAACAGCCATAGGGAACTCAGCTGCCTTGTTTATTCTGCAAGCCAGGCCAGTATCCTCCCAATCTTTTGGTTAAGCTTGCCTAAGATGGCTTTTTGACACTTTCAACTGAAAAATACTGACAAATACACTCATAATGTTTTGTCCCAAATCAGTGCTCAATAAAGATTTACTGAGGGATTTTTCTTCAAAATTGACCTATTCCACTTTTCTCATCTTCGTTTCCTTAGATTTCACCTTCCTGCCTGCCCAACCCCTGTCTTCTTTATTGTTTCCTCCTTTGAGAATAGCTATTTTTACTGCCACCTGCTACAGATGTGTCCATGCAAGGTATCAGAGGTAGGAAGCAGCAGAATACACAATCTTGCAAAGACATTTTAGGAAAGTAAGAAATATTATTCTTGTCAACTGATGCTAAAAAACAAAAATTGGAGAAAAAGAGAGAAATACATTGTTTTCAGCTTAAGAACACCCAAAACAATTGTTAAGGAACAGCATCTGCTCTTCTCAAATATTTCCTTCCCAACCTTAACTGTTGACAACTCAATTTTCCACTGCACTCATGTCACTGGTGTGTTTCTTCAACTTCACAGGCACCCTGGGAGCTTACCACCCTCTGGAGAACACCACCTTTTGGCTTTAGCTTCCTGAGCTTATTTCCCATGCTATATCCCAACGATGTAGTAGTAGGGCCTGAAAACAATATTGCTTATTATTCATAGAGTACATAAAGAATGATTTGCCTTGAAGTTTACAGATAAGGTAATCCTTGTAAAATGACAATTTGATTTAAGTCATTCACTCAAGCAAATATGGTTTCTGGAACACCCTGACAAAACCACATAAGAATTAAAGGTCTTGTGATGGATGAGGGAACAAGATCTAATTGGTGTTTTAATAAATGTATTCTGACTTGGTAAGCTACCCAGATTTATCAAGAGAAAATTTCCCTGTCTAAATCAAATTACCAACTTATGGTATAAAAACAATGACAAATGCCTTGTAATTGGCTGTTATACAAGTGCTGGCATCAGAGAGACAAACAGGATATTGGTATCCAGAACTGTTTTCAAGATGCTGATGAACAGAAAACCAACACGAAAGAATGGCATACCACCATTTTATCTATTTCAAATGTTCTTGAGTCAGAATATGTAACAACGCATACTCCAACTGAGGAAGTATACCTGGGTTACAGAGTTTTGAGGCATATTGCCAACTAAGTCTGCGTCCTTCTATGGGGTATAACAAAGGGAGTAGGTCTCTCTATAAACGGAGCATGCACAGTCTTTCTGTGGCCACAGGTCAAGGGCTATGAAGGGAAAGAGCTCAAATTCTTTGAGTTCTTCCTCTGTGACAGATACCATGCTAAGCTATTTCAATTATCACAACCTGTTTCTGGCGTAGTTATTATTACCTTAATTTTACTGATAAATGAACTACATGAGATTGAGACTGGGTGATCTAATCAAATTCACAAACAAGGAAATGGAGTAACCTTCCCATTTTTTGACTATTCCTAATCTGAAGCCAAATTTATCTAATTTCAAAGTCTATGTTATTTCCACTTGAGCTGTATCTTAGCTGCAGGAGGATAATCTAAGACAGTTATTCCCAATCTTGGCTGTGTCTTAGAATCACCTGGAAGCTACCCAGGCTGTAGTCCACGCTAATTAACTCATCATCTCTGGGGATGACAGTAGGAATCTGTGTTTCTTAAAATACCATAGGTGACTTGAAGATGCAGACAAATTTATGAACCAGTGATCCAAGAAGTATCTTCTCTTCTTCAATTTTTTTAAAAGAGATAGCTGATAACATATTTAAGAGGGCACAAGATTTTGGATATATCAGAACATATAAAGAGGAAACCATTTGATGAGGGTTTGGGGTCCCTCCTCAAAGAATGTAGCACAATAGGAGTTCTGGTGAGTAATAGAAGAGTATATGAATCTGAGTCTCCAAGAGTGTAAGGCCACTGGAAGGTAGAAAAGGAACCCAGAAAATAAAGTAGAAATGTCTATTGAATTTGATTGAGGCTAGCCCTTGATGCTAACAACTGAATCCTTAGTAGGAGATCAAGATACTCAGCCCCGCTTAATTCAAACCAGCAACCTCGTTTAAGCTGGAAGTTCATTTTCAACTTCCTTATCCTGAAATATTTTCCCCCAAAGTGTTTGGGTAATATTATTTGCAATCCCATTTCCTAGACAAGAGCTCCTTTGCTGCTAAGCATACTCAGCTACATTCTTCCATTGTGCAACAGCTAACCTTATTATAAATTAGGCCAAAGTGTTCCAGGAGGAGGGAACAGAGAATACAAAAGACCTAAAGGGGGAACAAGTGTAGCATATATACAGGACAGAAAAATGGCCAATGGAAAAAGTAATATTGTTTGAATGTCTTCTCCAAAACTCGTGCTGAAATTTAATTGTCATTATGACAGTATTAAGAGGCTGGAAATTAAAGAGGTAATTAGGTGTGAAGAATCCACCCTTATCAGTGGATTAATGGCATTATCAAGGGGTGGGTTAGTTACCACAGGAGTGGGCTCTTGATACACAGATACGTTCAGTTCCCATCTTGTCTCTTTTTCTCATACACTTGCTTGCCCTATGATACCTCCCTTGATGGTATGACCCTCCCCAAATGTGGGTGCCATGCTCTTGGACTTTCCAAACCATGAGCCAAATAAACTTCTTCTTTTTTAAAAATAAATTACCCAGTCTGTAGTACTCTGTTACAGCAGCAGAAAGCAAACTAAGCCAGAAAATTGGTACTGAGAAATGGGGCTAATACTATTAAAAAAAAATACCTGAAAATGTAGAAATGGCTCTGGAACTGGGTAATGGGCAGAATCTGGAAGAATTTTAGAGGAGCAGGCTAGAAAAACCCTGTATTGTTGCAAATGAAGTATTAAGGGTGATTCTGGTGAGAGCTTAATAGAAGAGACAAGCTGTAGGGAAAACCTTTTTAAAGATTACTTAAGTGGTCATGATCACAATGCTAGTAAAAATGACTATAGTAAAGGCTGTTCTGATGAGGTCTCAAATGGAAGTGAGGAACAAGGTATTGGAAACTGGAATAAAAGCCATCCTGGTTATACAGTTAGAAAGACTTTAGTTGAATTGTGCTCATGCCCTAGGGCTTGATTGAATACAGAACTTGAGAATGATGAACTAGGACATCTGACAGAAGAAATATCTAAGCAGCAAATCATTCATTCTGCTGTGTGGCTGCTTTTAACTGCACACAGTGAAATGCAAGAAAAAAAGAAATGACAATTAAATTTATCAGTTAAAGAGAAGCAGAACAGAAATATTTGGAAATTTTGCAATCTGGCCATGTAAAGAGTGAAAGTTATCTTTAGGAGAGCAAATGAAGAGTGTGGCAAGGAAGAAAGAGATTAGTATGAATGGAAGGAATCAGGTGCTATTCAAGACAATGTGAGAAAGACACTAAAGAAGTCATTTCAAAGATCTCTGAGGCTGGCCCTCACATAACAGTTCCGGATCTCCAGGAGGGCAGAATAGTTTCAGGGGATGGGCCCAAGGTGCTCATCATAAGCTCACTCCCCAGGACTGCCTTGGGACTCTGTTTCTTGCATTCCAGCACAGTGCTTCTTGTGCCTCAGTCATGGCTCAAGTGAGTCCAGGTATGGTACATGCTGCTATTCCAGAAGGTAGAAGCCATAAGTCTTGGCAAAATCTATGTGGTGCTAATTCTTCAGTCTTACAGAATGCAAGAGCAGCAGGGGTATAGCTACCTCCACCTAGATTTCAAAGGATATTGTGGATAGCTTGGAGGCCCAGGCAGAGAGACTTGTTGCAGGAGTAGAGCCACCACAGAGAGTCCCTATGAGGACAATGCCTACTGGAACCATAGGATTGAGGCCCCTCAGAGACCCCAGTACTCTAGGTCTACCAGTGTGCAACTCCAGCCTGGGGAATCTGCAAGCATGAGACTCCAACCTGAGAGAGCTGCTGGGTGGGATGAGCCAAACAAGGCTATAGGCCTGTGGCCTTGGGAAACCAATCTCTGCCCCAGGAAACAGGACATGGCGTCAAAGGATGTTATTCTCTAGCTTTAAGATTTATCAAGTTATTTCCCCCTTTTGGGTTTTGAACTTACTTGGGTCAGTTATCTCTTTCTTCTTGCCTATTTCTTTCTCCCTTTTGGAGAGTGTGAATGCCTGTCCTATGACTGATCTACTATTGTATTTCTGGAGTGGATTACTTATTTCATAGGTTCATAGCTGGAAGAAATTTGCCTCAGAATGGATCATGCCTTGAGACTCACCTATATCTGTTTTAGATGAGACTCTAGACTTTGGACTTGTGAGTTGATGCTTGAATGAGTTAAGATTTGGGGGCTATTGGAATACAGTAGATGTATTTTGTATGAGAGGACGTAAGTTTTGGGGGGCCAGGGATGGAATGCTATGGTTTGAATGTTCCCTTCAAAACACATGGGAAAATTTAACTGTGACTATATTAAGAGGTGGAATCTTTAAAAAGTGGTTAGGCCATGAGGGATTCCCTCTCACTCTCATGAATGGATTAATGCCATTATCGTGGGAGCAGGTTAGTTAGCAGAAGTGGGCTTTTGATAAAAGGATAAGTTTGGCTCCCATGTTGTCTCTTATCTGTTAGCCTCACTCAACTTCTGATGCTCTTCTGCCATGGGATGATCCTCACCAGACGCCAAAGTCATGCTCTTGAATTTTTCAGCCTTGAGAACCATGAGCCAACTAAACTTCTACTCTTTTTTTTTTTTTTTGGAGACAGAGTTTCACTCTTGTTACCTAGGCTGGAGTGCAATGGCGCTATCTCGGCTCACCGCAACCTCCACCGCCTGGGTTCAGGCAATTCTCCTCCCTCAGCCTCCTGAGTAGCTGGGATTACAGGCACGAGCCACCATGCCCTGCTAATTTTTTGTATTTTTAGTAGAGATGGGGTTTCACCATATTGACCAGGATGATCTCGATCTCTTGACCTCGTGATCCACCCGCCTCGGCCTCCCAAACTCTACTCTTTTAAAGTTACTCAGTCTATTATATTCTGGTGTAACAGCAGAAAATGATGTAAGACAGAGTGGCCATAGCTGAAGTTGGAGAGGTGAGCCATAGCCAGTGCAAACTGCTTAAGGTTCAAGCCCTTTAGAGTTTGTTCTAATTCAGCTGGGAAGCCATCAGAGAATTATGTACTTAGTGATTTGCTATGATGCAGAAGAACGTGAATCAGTTCGCCCACCCTGCATGCCTGTGCAGAGACATCCTAGTCAGTACTGCTTAAATTTCCTGGGATAATTGACAATTGTAAAAACGAATCCTGGCTGACCATATACACTGGACATTAACCCAATTATGTTTCACTGGCCACTTAGAAGCTTCTCAGACCAATAAAGTACAAGAGTAGGTTTTAGGGCAGTAAATATTTAAAATGATAGATTTGAGTTTAACATGTGTTTTCCTACCACTTACACAGAAGCTTGATGTGGTAAAGAGTCCTGGACTTTAGAGTTAGAGTATCTGAGTTGCTGGTCCCAGCTCTGCCATGCACTATTTAATCTTTATCTAGCCTTTCATACCCGAGTATAAAGTATGGATGTCCAACCCTTTGAATATGAAGATGTTTTTTGCTTATCTGTGGTGGTGGATATCATAAAAATTATGCATGGACCTTTTGTCTGTTTGTTTGTTTTTAGTTCATCAGCTATTGTTAGTGTTCACGTATTTTATGTAGCCCAAGACAATTCTTTTTCCAATGGGGCCTAGGGAGGACAAAAGGTTGTTTGACACTACGGGATAAAGTATAATTCCCAGGGGATGGTTATTTATTACTTTTTTTCTTTTGCCTCCTCATCCAATCTCTCAGTGAGTCCTGTTCATTTAATCTGTAGAATTAACCAACACTCTACCTGCTTCTCTCATCTCCACTGGGTTAGTTCAGGGTTTTTCCATCTTAGTTTTATTTACATTTTGTGCTAAATATTTTTGTTGTTGTGAGTCGTCCTGTGCATCATAAGATACTTAGTAGTATCCCTGGTTTCTCCCTTCTAGATGCCAGTAGCAACCCCTTCCCAGTTATGACAACCAAAAATATCTAGAGACATTGTCTAATGTCTTTTCTGAAAGGGCTGGGGGATGAGGGGAATGACCTGGCTGAGACCTCTAACCTAGACTAAGAAATCATTGTCTCTCTACTCTGTGCCTGTTACATTCTCTGACAGACCTGATTGTTCCCTACAGTTCACTCTACACATAGTAGCTAGAGGAATATTTCAAAAGCATAAAACAAATTATGTCACTCCCTTGCTTAAAAGCTGGCTTCTGATGTTTCCTTAATAGAATCCTGACTCTACTCCAGCCTATGTAATCTTACATGACCAGGTATCTTCGCTCCATTCAAAGCTTATCATCTACCACTCCCTTCCTCGATCACTTCACTCTAGCAAAATTGGCTTTCCTTCTGTTCCTCAAACATTCCACGCTCATTCCCACACCAGGGCATTTGATCTTACAGTTCTCTCTGATGAGAATGCCATTCTCTTTCATTTTTCATATATGGCTCCATGTTGTCATTCAGGTGATTCAAATGTCACAATCTTAGTTGAATGATTATTCACTGCTTCATTATCTATCTTTGCTACTATGATGTAAACTTATAAGAAAAAGGTCCTCATTGGTCCTCCCCCTGTAGATGCTCACTAAACACTTTAATAAACTATTGCATAAGGTTATTTTCACCTCCAACATCCACCTGGGGTATATATTCATTTTTGTAATCTACTGTTTTCACTTAGCATTAGACCATTAGTATTTTCACATATCATTAGATATGTTTCTTAAATATGTTTTCATTTTTAAATGGTAACATATTCTTCTACAGAATCCCATAGTCCTCCTAATAAATATCCAATTGTTGAGGATTCGGTCATTTCTTTACTATTTTATTATGTTAACCCATTTACTGTTTATTCAGTAGACAAAGATGAAGAGAAAATTTGACTTTTACTGTTGTTCAATACTATCACACATTTCCCCAACCAGACAACCAGAAATTAAACACATAGGGCTGTACTATTTGGAGACAGAGTTGAGATGGCTCTGTGCCAAGTAATAAGAATAAATAGCACTTGCTGAAAATTTTCAGTACAGCCTGTTGTATTTTTCACACAAATAGGGGAGGACAAATACTTCTACTTGTGGATCTGTTTGAAATTTTTAAAATGTGGATGTTCTAAATTTCAAGCTGCTTAAGAAAGTGGGAAGATGAGTACATGGCACTCCATTCCAACTCCCAAATCAACACATAATCAAACAGAAACATTTAGATGTAAATCAACAGCTCAGAAAGCCTGGTCCCTGATTCTCTTTGACAAATACTAGACCACAGCCTTGATGATTATCAGCTCAGCAAAGTTAATTGCATTCACTGGCTTTACATACTAAGCAGCCCAGAGTTTAGCCAGACAATTTGTTTCTAGTTTTGCATTCTCTGCTTTGTCACTCAGAAAGCAGAGATTGTAGATGACATTTAACAGTCAGAGTATGTGATAAGTAGATGAGGAACATTGATTGAAATTCTATCAGGAAACTCATACAACGTTTTTTTTTTTTTTATTAAAGTTCTACCACACATGTAGACAAATATTTTCCTATCTAGGGCCTCTATGGCTAATTCAACATCCTAGGCCTTGCATGCCTTTTAGTTCAAGTAAGGTAAGATGACCCAAATTCTGTATGAGTTCCATCCACTCATTTTGGATGGCATTAGACTCTCCCTGTCAGAGTGTCTCTTACTTACTTCCTCCTGGGATCCTTACGGTTGACGTCGGTGTTTTCAAGAACAAGTCTATTCACATTCCTCATCTTTATCATTGTTCCTACAACCAATGTCCATGCTAGGTAAGTGAGTTCTGGATGTGTCCAAAGCTGCCAATCCTAGTAATGCTGGAATAATTGTCATGTTTGTGCAATGGTGGAGATAGTAGCCTTATCTTTGTCTCTCTGCTACATTCTGTCACCTAAGCCTTTGAAAAACAAATTCCTTCAGCACTGGGTCACTCTTTTACCCCACTGGCATTCAAACTGAGTCCAAGGAACCAGATGGAATACTGATGGCATGATATTCTGTATCGTTTCAAGTCCCAGGGAAACACAAAAATATTCTTCCTACTCCTTTATTCCATGCACAGCAGTCTCCCTTATAAATCAACCCATACAAGTAGATACCTGACTGCTCCCCAAGCCAACAGATTTACAAACAGCCCAACTATAAATACAAGTTTGGACTCAGGGGAACCTTAATATAGGTCATAAATCACCTTTTTGTGGAGAGAAGTGGGGCTTGAGAAGTGGGGCTGATTTCACTTTAGGAATTTTTTTTTTTTGGTATGATTTTGAGAACCTAAGTCAGGAAATATCCACATTAAACCATTCAAAGTTAAGGACAAAAAAAGTCCTTTATGTATATTCTGAACAAAATTTTTCAATTAAAAATAAGCAACCAAGACATGCCTATATTTGCCCTGTGGCCTGCCACATAACATCTGGGAAAAAGTCTGAGAAAACAGAATAACAACGTGAAGCTTAAAACCACTTGGGTAGAGAATGAGCAGAAAGATGCTTGAGATGCTAGAATAGAAAAGAGGCTAAAGCAGATTACATAAATCTGATTTCCTCTGCTCAAATTGCTTCTACTGGTTTTGAGATGACATTCATCAAGTGTGAAATTCACATTCGGAGGGCAATCCAAACCAATGCCATGAGAGAAGTTATTCTGAGGGTTATCTGTGAGGACAGACAGCTATTTTTGCCCCAGCCTCTCTCCTTTGATAAGTTCTCCAGGAATATTGCCATCCATGACATGTTAAGGCTTATGGGCAGGTATTTTCTCTTTGGTTTTATCAGAGAGAAAGCAAAGGCTTGAGCCACATATATGTACCTATACATGATGCATTAGGCCCTACCCAAAATGAAAATTAAAAGCCGTTCCCATGCCTAAGAACACCTAAATATGGATTCAATTCTCAGCCTCTATATATTAAAAAAAAAAAACTACAGTTGCTCTATTGTAATCATGGCCTCTGAAGAGTAAAACACATGAGTATGAGTACACACACACACACACACATTTAAAGAAGTCACTTTGCACTCACCTTTGATTCTTGTTTGTTTCTTATCAGCCAGACTCAATCAGCCACCACGTCTTGTCAATGTCACTTCCTAAATATCATAATCTGCCTCTTTTCTCTTTATCTCCATTACTCTTGCCTTAGTTCAAACGGCATTATCTCTCACTAAATTACTTCAGCAACCTGTTAACTAGCCATGCCCTATGAGGGGTTGGGGAGCAGCTTACTGGCTCCCAGTAAGAACAGTACTTGGTACATGATAGGTGCTCAAAATATTATTAAATACACAAATAAATTAATATAAGCCCATGGAAGAATTGTACAAAAAGTAGTTTGCCTTCTGCCTAGGAGTTCTTCCTTAGTTACTTCTTCTGAAGTGCTTCTGACTCATTAGTTATCCTGATTACTTTGACCTATATTTGCTAGTTCTGTCATCATAATTGCAAAAGATTATAGCTTTCTTATGCAACAGAGTAGTCACTAGCCATAGGTGGCTATCTAATTTAAATTAAATTACTTAAAATTAGATAAAATAAGAACTTTGACCCATTCCTCATGCGCATTTCAAGTGTTGAATAGCCATATGTAGTCAGTGTCTACCGCATTAAATAGGATAGGTTTATTTCCACTTCTGCAGAAAAATACTGTTGCAAAGTGCTGGTCTATAGTTATCAAGTGGATTATGCCCTCTTTATGTCCATGAGTAATAACTGGGAATAAAAGGCATTCTTACCCCAGCCTTCATGACATTGCCCTGCCTCCAGCAGCAAAAGAGGAAGAAACACATTGTTTAATAACTAGAGGAGAAACCATCCCATTCATATTAAACCTAAACAGAGAGAAATATGACTGACTTGACAATAGTATACCTTGTTTGCCAAAGGAATACTCTACTGGTTAAGGGGGGAAAAGCCAATAAATCATTTCGCGGCACAATTTCTGACACATTTTTGTTTTGGTCATAGGAGAAAGGGCAAGTAAAGTAGGCTAAAAGGTGATTTTAAATTCTAGCAACAGAACTCAGAAAAACCTGCATGTAACAAAGTACACTGTTAACCTTTCAGGGCTGAAAAGGCAGTCAGACATAGGAATATCAGGGACACAAATTACAATAGTGCAGGAGCGTTTTCTCCAAAATACGTTAGAAACTGAGCAAGAAACGTGTCAAATGGGCACAATGGATATAACTTCGTACCAAGATTGTAAGAGCAGTATTTTAAGCAGCAAAATGTTTTGACCTGACTGTACTTTAGGAAGACTTCAACTACAATGAGGATAACAGCAGTGGGAAACAAGATACACGGAGATGATGAGTTGTGCTACTAAAGACAGCGTGGCTTGGTGAATTAGGCGTGAGTTTTGGGGTCAAACGTTCTGTGTTCCAAACATAACCATGACATTAATCGGTTGTAAAAGTTAGGGTGTGTAACTTAACCTCATAATACTTCTCATGGTACATTGGAGTAATGATTCTATGGGACTGTTATACAACTCAGAATATACATCTCTTCCAGCATGGTCTAGCACATAAACAGTCTGTTAGGAAATGAAAAATATTTTTAATATTAAAACATTTAATATCTCAGGCTCCATTTCCACACTTGTTAAAGTGAGAAAAGAATTGGTTCTCTGTGTTTCTGCCAGGATTGGAAAAAGCAAGTAATGGCAAAAATAAAAGCACTTTAACCCATATATCTAAGGCTAACTGATGTTAGACAAGAACACCAAGACCAGTAAAGAAGGAAAGAAGAGTCTCTTCAACAAATAATACCGAGACAACTGGATATCCATCTGATAATACCAATTTTTCAGAATATATAAAGTTCTCTATGTTCAGTAACAAAAAGGCAAACTCAGTTTAAAAATGAGCAAAGAACTTCAATAGACATTTCTCCAAAGAAAATATACAAATGGGCAACAAACACATAAAAAGATGCCTGACTTCATTCATCATTAGGGAAATGCAAATCAAAATCACAATCAGGCACCATTTTACACCTACTAGGATAGGTATAATAATATATTTTTAGAAGAAAAATAACAAGTGTTGGTGAAGATGTAAAGAAATGAGAACTCACTACATTGGTGGTGAGAATACAAAATATTTAGCCACTGAATGATCAGCCACTCCAGAAAACAGTTTGGTGGTTCCTCAGAAAGTTAAATGAAGAAGACACTACAATTCCATTTTTAGGTATATAATGAAATGATTGAAAAAAGTTATTCAAACAAGTACATGTTCAAGCACGATGATAACCGTACTAATCACATAAGCCAAAAAGTGGAAGTAGTCTAAATCTCATCAAGGAATAAATCGACAAACAAGTTATGGTATGTAAGTGTGATGAAATATTACTCAGCCATTAAAAAGGAATGAAGTACTGACACAATAACACAAAATCAAACACCACATGTTCTCACTCACAGGTGGGTGTTGAACAATGAGAACACATGGACACAGGGAGGGGAGCACTACACACTGGGGTCTGTTGGGGGGAAATAGGGGAGGGACAGC
Organism: Aotus nancymaae; assembly: GCF_030222135.1. Classification (NCBI taxonomy): domain Eukaryota; kingdom Metazoa; phylum Chordata; class Mammalia; order Primates; family Aotidae; genus Aotus; species Aotus nancymaae. The sequence goes on along the minus strand of NW_026988479.1, from coordinate 19,446,632 downwards.
GGGGGGTGGGGAGTTGGGGAGAGATAGCATGGGGAGAGATGCCACATATAGGTGAAGGGGAGGAAGGCAGCAAATCACACTGCCATGTATGCACCTATGCAACAATCTTGCATGTTCTTCACATGTACCCCAAAACCTAAAACGCAGTAAAAAAAAAATTTTGAACCCCCCAAAAAAAAGGAATTAAGTACTGATACATGTTACATGGTAGATAAGCCTTCCAAACATTATGTTAGGGGGAAAAGGCCACACACAGAATATCACATATAGTTATGACCTCATTTACACGAACTACCCAAAATAAATAAATTCATAAAGACACAAAAACAGACTGGTGGCTTATAGGGGATTGTGGGAGGAGGAAATGGGGAGAAATTGGTTAATGGTTAAGGAGTTTTACTTTGGAGTGATGGAAATGTTTTGGAGTTTGATACAGGTGGTAGTTGTGCAAAATTATGACAGTACTAAATGCCACTGAATTGTTTGCTTTAAAATGGTTAATTTTAAGTCCTACAAATTTCACCTCAATTTTGTTTTAAATAAAAGTACTTTGTTATCTATAAAATTCAAAGCCAACTCAATTCCTTAGTGGAGGGACAATAACTTGGACCAAGAATACTTTCAGTAAACCTATCTCCTGTCTGTCTAATACTTCTTAGTTCTTCAAAGAATTATCCTAGGTGTGCCTCATTCAATCTTCACAACATTCCACTTGGGAAACTCTCAGAATGATGATGTAACTTGTCCAAGTTTGGGCAGAGTCCAGATTGAGTGTTGGGCTACCAGTCTGCCTTTTCTATCTTCGAACTCAACCATAACAATGCACCTTAACAAAACAACTCAATAATGAAGGCAGCACACATACACTTATATTTCTGTTGTAAACATTTGAGTTAAGAAACAAAATTGTGTTCTGCCTATTACTTGTACAACACTGAGGGAATTATTCAATGTTCATAACTCTTAGTTCCTTCATCTGTATAACAGGAGGAAAAAACAGTACTTTCCTTACAGAGTTATTGTGAGAATTAAAAGGATATATAAAGCATAACATATGTATATGGTCAGTGAATGATGAGTAACAGTAATATTATTAATAAAATCCTTCCATCCATTCTACATTGTAAGATTATCTATGTAATCAGAAACTTTCCAAAAGCAGATTCAATTTCTTTTTTCTCAGCACCCAATCATTTTGCATCATATGATTTCCTTCAGGTCAGAGGCATGTAATAACTAAGATGCTTATTTAAATATCATGGAATTAGCAGCTTCCAGATTAAGTCCTGTTCCTTGGTATTGTTTTCAGTACCTTCTGTTAAAATTTTAATAGCTAGCAGCAATACAAGAGTTTTATATTCTACAAAGCACTTCGAACATGTGTTTTCAAGTTCGATCCTCTTAATAAGCATGGAAAATGGAAAGACCTAGGATAAATGGCCCCATTTTTCAGAGAGAAATTTGCCCAAAATCAAACAGTCAAGTGTTGTCCATGGATCAGGATTCTGTCTACAATTCCTCAGAGCTTGTTTTGGGTCTCTTTTCTATGGATATAATTTATGTTACAAATGACAGAAATTCAATCCCAACTGTTTTAAACAATAAGAAAACTTTATTGTCTCTTAAAATGGGTAAGTCTACAAGATGATCTAGCTTTGAGAGTGGCTCAAACAATACCACCAGGTCCCAGTCCCTCCTCATGCCTTTCATCTGCTCTGTTCCACAATGACCTCATCCTCAGGTTTCATTAATGGTGATATGGTTGCTGCTATGGTTCAAATGTGTCCCCAAAACAGCATGAGTTGGAAACTTGGTCTTCAGTGTTACATGTTGGGAGATGGGGCCTAATGGGAGGTGCTTGGTTCATGGGGGCACTACCCTCATGGATGGATTAATATCTTTATTACAGAAGTGGGTTCATTATCATGAAGGTAGGTTTCTCAGAAAAGGACAAGATTGACTCCCTCTTGTTCTCTCTCTCACGCTCTCACCTTGCTGCATGGAAGGGCACAGCAAAATGACCCTCATCAGATGGGACCTTTGCTCTTGGACTTCCCAGGCTCCAGAATTCTGAGGAAATACATGTCTAGTCTTTATGAATTACCCTGTCTCAGGTGTTCTGTTATAACAGCCCAAAACAGACTTAGACAATAGCTTTAGACCAATTCAAATTTATATGAAGATTAGCTAAACAGGAGTGTGTGCCTCTGAGGTCCATCAGCAGTGTGTCTCAATGTAATTATCGCTGAACCAATTGCTGTGGACACAGGAATACAAGGCTTTCATTGGTAGTCTCAAGTCACACGTTCATTCTCATGTCTTGGGGAAGAGTAACTTCAACTAAAACACACTGACCAAGAGTTGGAGAGGGGGTGATATCACAGAAAAAACTTGAGGCATAAGTAGATGCTGATCAGCAAAAGTGACAAATATCTACTGCACTGTGATAAATAAAACTTTGCTAAATTTAAATTGGCTAAGTCATTTATGCTGCAGGTCATATACCAGCAAGATATTTCTGAAATGTATTCATTCCTTTATGCAAAAGTCATGCAGTAAGTGCCTATGTTAATGCAAGCCCTAGGGATTCAGTGACTAAGAAAACATTGTCCCTGCCTGAACTAAGCCCATAAAGTAAGAATTTGAGTTGGATGACTTCCTATTTTCACACCATTAGTGGTTCCATCTTTCCCACTGCAAAAATAACATGAAACGCTTTGCAGGGACACACAGGCCATGTACTCCTAGTGCACTCTGAAGGATAAAAATATCATAAGTTGCCATGACAACCTGTTTGGGTTCTGAGGGTATGTAGCACTTTTTATACTATCAATCAGAAGCTAGACTTATTTTATAATACTATACAATGTCGACACCATGGAGAGGAAAATATGAATGAAATAACAAGGGGAACGTTGAAGAAATGACAGCATATCATGCTTCCACGGACACCTTGAAAATTTGGAAGCAGAGCTAAATTTTTCTGAATATTTACTTCTCTAACTTGTGGCTAAAGAGATTGCTTTAAAACCCACCAAAAAGCCTTACAGGTGTGAAATGTTTCCCAAGCAAATTTATCCACTGGGGACACTTACACTGGATTTTAAGGACAGAATGGATCTACAAGGTCACTTAATCCAATCTAGTTCCTTTAGCTCACAGATGAGGACTCAGATCCACAGAGAAAAAGTGGAGTGGCCAAAGTTTCGCAGGCCTAGTGACAGAATTCAAACCAGAACCTGGTTCTCTAGATTCTTAGATGGATGCTCATTCTGCAACAACAACCTATTAAAGACCACTGACAGCCTGTCTATTCAAAGACAGTACTCACAGATTTTTGTAAGTCATACCTTTTATATTATTCCAGAGTATGCATTATACATTGAACTCACAGGAGCCTCCATCTTGACCATCGAGAAATGATGAATGATGAGTGTTAGTATAATAAATACCACAATTACAGATAACTAAGGAATCGTTTTTGCTTTAATCCTTCTTATATTCCCTGATTTCCTGCCCCTTCAAGGGGGTCTTGTAGACTTGTTGAGGGTGGAGGGCTGATATTCTTGAAAGCAAACTGATAATACATTCCTGAATACTTAGAAACATTTTTCCCTAAATCAACAAATGATATGCTAGACACGAATCAATTATGTGTAATCTTCAATTTATGGATTTAAAAATCTTATATAAACCTGTATTCACTTGCTAGGGCAGTCATAACAAAGTACCATACAATAGACGGCTTAACCAACAGAAATTTATTTTCTCACAATTTTAGAGGCTAAAGTCTGAGATTAAGGTGTCAATAAGACTGTTTCTTCTGAGGATCTCTCTTTCTTCACCTGATGAATGTGCATGCCTCTGTGCATGCCTGAGTCCTAATCTCCTCTTAGTAAGGGGCATATTGTATGGGTCATATAGTATGTATGGGTCATATAGTAAGGGTCATAAGTAAAATCATATAGGATTAGGGCCCACTTTAATAACCTCATTTTAACCTAATTACTTTTTTAAAAAATTATGACGATTGTATTTTGTATTGATACATAATAGATGTCTACATTTTCACGGTACATGCAATAATTTAACATATTCATATAATTCATATAATTTGTAAAGATAAATCAGTATAACTGAGATACACAGTACCTTAAATAGTTGCCTTTTCTTTAGGCTAGAAACATTCAAATTATTCTGTTCTAGCCATCTTAAAATATACAATGAAGTATTGTAAACTATAGTCATCCTACTGATAGATTAAACATTAGGGGTTTTTTTTTTTGTTTTTTTTTTGAGACAGGGTCTCTCTTGCTCTGTTGCCCAGGCTGGAGTGCAGTGTCATGATCTCAGCTCACTGCAGCCTTCACCTTCCGGGTTTAGGCAATTCTTGTGCCTCAGCCACCCAACTAGCTGGGATTACAGGCAGGTGCCACCATGCCCAGCTAATTTTTGTATTTTTAGTAGAGAAGGGGTTTCACCATGTTGGCCAGGCTGGTCTTGAACTCCCGAGCTCAAGTGACCTGCCTGCCTTGACCTACCAAAGTGCTGGGATTACAGGTGTCAGCCACCGCATTCAGCCAAAACATTAGGTCTTATTTCTTCTATTAAACTGTATATTTGTATCCATTTATCAAATGCTCTTCATATCCCCTACTTCCCCTACCTTCCTGGCCTCTGATAAGCACCAATCTACTCCTTATCTGCACAGGATCCTTTCGTAACTCCTACATCTGAGTGAGAACATGTGATATTTGCTACTTTTGGCCTAGTTTATTTCACTTAACATAATGACTTCCAGTTTCATTTATGCTGCTGCAGATGACAGGATTTCATTTCTTTTTTATGGTTTAATGATATTCCATTGGGTGCATCTACCACATTTCTTTATCTATTTACCCACTGATGAACACTTAGGTTGATTTCATATTTTTGCTGTCAGTAGTACTGCAATATACATGGGAGTGCAGATATCCTTTCAATGTATTCATTTTCTTTCTTTTGGATACACACACAGTAGTGGAATTGTTGGATCATATAGTAGTTCTATTTTTAGTTTTCTGAGGAAATTTTAGTTTTCCATAGTGGCTGTACTAGTTTACATCCCAGCAACAAGACACAAGCATTCCCCTTTCCCCACATCCTTGTTAGCATCCATTACTCCCTGTCTTTTTGATAAAAGCCATTTGCACTGGGGTAAGGTGATACTCATTGTAGTTTTGATTTTCATTTATCTGATGATTTGTGATTTGGTAATTTTTTTATGTACCTCCTGACCATTTGTACATCTTCTTTGGAGGAACATCTATTCAGATCCTTTGCCCATTTTTTAATCAGGTTATTTTTGCTATTGAGTTGTTTGAGCTCCTTATATGCTCTGGTTATTAATCCCTTGTCAAATGGATAGTTGCAAATATTTTCTCCCATTTCGTGGGTTGTCTCTTCACTTTCTTGATTGTTTTCTTTGCTGTGCAGAAACCTTTTAGCTTGATGTAATACTATTTATCAACTTTTGCTTTTGTTCCCTATGCTTTTGAGTTCCTATTCAAAAAATTCTTGCTCAGGACAATGTCAAGAAACATTTCTTCCAGTTTTTTCTCTAAGAGTTCAATAATTGCAGGTCTTTCATTTAAGTCTTTAATTCATTTGAGTTAATTTTTTAATCTGATGAGAGAGAGGAGACTCATCTCATTCTTCTGCATATGGTTATCCAGTTTAATCAGCACCATTTTTCTATGAGACTATCTTTTCTCTATTGTATGTTCTTGACACCTTTGTCGAAAATGAGTTGGCTGTAAATACACAGATTTATATCTGGGTTATCTTTTCTTTTTATTGGTCTCTTTGTGCATTTTTATGCCAGTATTATGATGATTTGGTTACTATAGCTTTGTAGTATATTTTGAAGTCACATAGTGTGATACTTCCAGCTTTGTTCATTTTACTCAGGATTGTTTGGGCTATTCAAGGTCTTTTGTGGTTCCATATAAACTCCAAGACTCTTTTCTAATTCGGTGAAGAATGCCATTGGCATTTTGATAGGAATTCCATTGAATCTGTAAATTGCTTTTGGTAGTAGTGTCAAAAACCACATGATTGTCTCAATTGATGCAGAGAAGGCCTTCGACAACATTCAACAGCCCTTTATGCTAAAAACTCTCAATAAACTAGGTATTGATGGAACGTATCTCAAAATAATAAAAGCTATTTACAACAAACCAACAGCCAATATCATACTGAATGGGCAAAAACTGGAAGCATTTCCTTTGAAATCTGGCACTAGACAAGGATGCCCTCTCTCACCACTCCTATTCAATATAGTACTGGAAGTTCTAGCCAGAGCAATCAGGCAAGAAAAAGAAATAAAGGGTATTCAATTAGGAAAGGAGGAAGTCAAATTGTCTCTATTTGCAGACGACATTATTGTATATCTAGAAGACCCCATCGTCTCAGCCCAAAATCTCCTGAAACTGATAAGCAACTTCAGCAAAGTCTCAGGATACAAAATCAATGTGCAAAAATCACAAGCATTCCTATACACCAATAACAGACTTAAAGAGAGCCAAATCAAGAACGAACTGCCATTCACAATTGCTACAAAGAGAATAAAATACCTAGGAATACAACTAACAAGGAATGTAACGGACCTCTTCAAGGAGAACTACAAACCACTGCTCAACGAAATAAGAGAGGACACAAACAGATGGAGAAACATTCCATGTTCATGGTTAGGAAGAATCAATATCATGAAAATGGCCATACTGCCCAAAGTAATTTACAGATTCAACGCTATCCCCATCAGACTACCAATGACCTTCTTCACAGAACTGGAAAAAACCACCATAAACTTCATATGGAACCAAAAGAGAGCCCGCATAGCCAAGTCAATTCTAAGCAAAAAGAACAAAGCGGGAGGCATCACACTACCGTACATCAAACTCTACTACAAGGCTACAGTAATCAAAACAGCATGGTACTGGTACCAAAACAGAGATATAGACCAATGGAACAGAACAGAGGCGTCGGAGGCAACACAACTTATCTACAACCATCCGATCTTTGACAAACCTGATAAAAACAAGCAATGGGGAAAGGATTCCCTGTTCAATAAGTGGTGTTGGGAAAACTGGCTAGCCATATGCAGAAAGCAGAAACTCGACCGCTTCCTGACATCTTACAATATTCATTTTTTAAATCTATAAGCACAAAATAGTTTTCTATTTTTGTGTCTTTTTCTACATTTTTATCAGTGTTTTATAGATTTTAGGTACAGATCTTAATTATCTTTTAAAAAACACTGTATCTAAATATAGTCACATTCTAAGGTACTTAGGGTTAGTACTTTAATGTACGAATTTGAGAGGGTGAGGAACCATAGCCCCCAAATACTCAGCCTATAACAGAGCTATATTTAGAGGCCTTAAGAACAAAGTATTAAGTTATCAGAGTATTTATAAATTAGCACAAGATAACTTATTTTGTGTGTTTATAGAAATAATCAAAGCTTCAGGCAAAAAAAACATATATAACTGAAATGCTATTTTCCCAACAGTATCTATCTAGTATCTAGATTGTCTATCTAGATTGTCTATTTTCCCAACAGTATCTAGTTGTCTATCATTCAACCCCTAGTACCATGACAACACGAGCTGAGAACTTGGGGAACTCAACACATCAGATCAAGCAGGATAAAGACCAAATGTCACAGAAGTAATGAACAAGCCCAGAATAAATAGAAAAATAAGTTCAACTTTGGAATACACATAAGGTTGTCACTGGGAATTGGCACGTTTGAAAATCCACTGTACTTTGGGAGGCCGAGGCGGGTGGATCACGAGGTCAAGAGATCGAGACCATCCTGGTCAACATGGTGAAACCCCGTCTCTACTAATACAAAAAAATTAGCTGGGCACGGTGGCGCGTGCCTGTAATCCCAGCTACTCAGGAGGCTGAGGCAGGAGAATTGCCTGAACCCAGGAGGCGGAGATTGCGGTGAGCCGAGATCGCGCCATTGCGCTCCAGCCTGGGTATCAAGAGCGAAACTCCGTCTCAAAAAAAAAAAAAAAAAAAAAAAAAAAAAAAAAAAAAAAAAATCCACTGTATTATCTAGTGTTATTTTCTATAGTCCATGGGGAAAAATCAAACCAGAACTTCCCTGCAAGTAGTCCTCGGAAATTATCCCAGTTACATATGAGGTTACAGGTAGGATATCATCATGAAAGTCAAATGAAATAGCAAGGCAGTACTAATGTCTTCTATATCTTCTACAGAAATATATTTAATATATTAGTGTCATGGAGAATAAATAATTTAACAGCTGCATAAACCAAACAATTTAACGTATTCTGGACCTTATGTTTGAGAAAGTACCAATCAAGCCCTCTTTCTTCAGGACCAGAGAACCAGACAACCTAGGAGAGCCTCACCTTTTCTTTGCCAGGGCTTGTGCACAGCAAAACTAAGCCACATTTCCTAGTCATCGCCTCCTTGCAGCCTCTGATCCAGCCATTCTAACTGCAAAGTTACTGAAGCAGGTTATGCTTTCTGTTCCGTTGAGGCTTCAGCACATGCTAGTGCCTCTTCCTGGAGCATCCTTCCCCTCCTCATCTTCACCTGAGTACCAGTGCCCTTCTGGTCCTATCTGAACTGTCACAGTACCAAGGAAGTCTCTATGATGTCTCATATTTGCATTAGATGCCCTGTCTGTGGCAGTCACAAAACTCCCACACCATGGTATTTATCACTATATTTCAACTCCCTGTTTTTGTTTTTTTGTTTTGTTTGTTTTTGAGATGGAGTTTCACTCTCATTGCCCATGCTGGAGTACAGTGGCATAATCTTCACTCAATGTAACCTCTGCCTTCCGGGTTCAAGCAATTTTCCTGCCTCAGCCTCTTGAGTAGCTAGGATTACAGGCACCCACCACCATACCTGGCCAATTTTTCATATTTTTAGTAGAGATGGGGTTTCACCATGTTGCCCAGGGAGGTCTCTAACTCCTGACCTCAGGTGATCCGCCTGCCTCGACCTCCCAAAGTGCTGGGATTACAGGTATGAGCCACCATGTCCGGCCTGCAATTGCCTATTTTCATTTCTGTCTTCTCCTTGAGAAAATAAGATCCTTGAGGGCAGAGATCATCTTGCTCATTGCTGTATCTCCAAAGCCAAATACTGTGCCTATTTTTCATAGTACATTTGTTGAATGAGTGATGGATAACACAGTTGTCCCAAGAATGATGTCAAATGCTCAGTCCGTAGAAGCTGCTTATACAGATGTGAGAATCTTAAATAGAGTTTCTAACCTATAATATACTTTTGTGGCAAGATTTTTATGCCTGTAAAACAAAACAAAATTTAATGGAGTAAAATCAATATAAAAACTTAAAGACCTATGTAAAAATAACAGAAATCTGGATCAAATTGTTTCCATTTTATGGAAAATAAAGCTAAGGCCTATAGAGTTCTAAGCACTAATACTGTTTAATGATGGAAGGGATGAAACAGAACATAGACCTCTTGACTTCCAGTTCATTCAACCATTTGGTAGTATTAATTAAACATTTATATGTGCCAGATACTGGGGATATAAGGGTAAATAAGAGAAGTAAGGACTCAGTCCTCATAAAGCATATATTCTCATGAAGGAAGACAGACAATAGACAGGTAATAATTGAGTCACAAAAATATGACACAATAAAGAGCATGATACTATGTAAAGTGGCCTGGGATGGCCTCTCTGGAAAGGTGGCATTTGACCTGAAGTTAAGAAAGTGGGAGACATTTGAAGGTCTGGAGGAGCAATAAAGAACATGAAATGTGAAGACAGAACACTAGAATAAAAGAGGGGAGGTGATAATAGCAGGAATATAGGGAGCAAAGAGGATAATCATATACAGCTGGAGTCACAGGCAGGAGCCATATCTCAAAGGGCACATTAGGCCAAGGTAACGTATGTGGATTTATTCTAAATACCTTGGGAAGTTCTGAGAGTGAGTGATATGATTGATATACCTCCACTTTCAAGACATTTTACCAAAGTACAGTGTCTGTTTTACCCAGTAATCATGGTAGAACTCATATAAATCAGGGTGAAAAATTTAGGAATTAATGTAACAAATGAGTCAAAGACTTATTTCTAATGTATTTTCTGAAAACAAGAAGGTTTTATAGTTACACATAAATGTACCTGCGTGAAAATTCATTCTCAGTGCAAGCTGACTGTGTACTCAGTGCAATCTAACTGCATAAGTGCTTAAACCTTAACTGTGGAGCTAAGCTTTGCAAATTCCACCAAGTTATAGTATCCAAAATGGGGTCCCAGTGAGAATTCTCTCTGCCAGGGGTTTGCAGAGCCAGTGATTATTTACAAGAATTATTCAAATACCAGACCTTCTCCTCCTGGCATTGTGCTTTTTTTCCAGTTACACAATGTGCATAAGAGCAACGGTGAGAAAGTAGCTGAGATCTTAATAACTTCCCTTAAAAATACGCAGTTAATTAGTTCAACCATTGTGGAAGACGGTGTGGTGATTTCTCAAGGATCTACAACTAGAAATACCATTTGGGCCAGCAATCCTATTACTGGGTATATACCCAAAAGATTGTAAATCATTCCACTATAAAGACAAATGCACACATATGTTTATTGCAGCACTATTTACAACAGCAAAAACTTGGAAACAACCCAAATGCTCACCAATGATAGACTGGATAAAGAAAATGTGGCATATACATCATGGAATACTATGCAGCCATAAAAAAAGAATAAGATCATGCCCTTTGTAGGGACATGGTTGAAGCTGGAAGCCCTCATTCTCAACAAACTAGCACAGGAACCAAAAACCAAACACGGCATGTTCTCACTCATAAGTGGGAGTTGAACAATCAGAACACATGGACACAGGGAAGGGAACAACACACACAGGGGCCTGTGAGGGGGTGGGAGGCAAGGGGAGGGAGAGCATTAGGAAATACCTGATGCATGTGGGGCTTAAATCTTAGATGATGGGTTGATGGGTGCAGCAAACCACGATGGCACATGTATACCTATGTAACACACCTGCACATTCTGCACATGTATCCCAGGACTTAAAGTAAAACATAATTTAATAATAAAATAAAACTATCAGGTACTATGCTTATTACATGGGGATAAAACAATATGTATGCCAAAGCCCCATTATATTGCAATTTACCTGTATAACAACGTGAATATGCACTCCTGAACCTAAGGGGTTTTTGTTAATTAAAAAAAAAAAAATACACAGTCACTCAAACTCTCAAACTTTTATGTTAGGCATAAATTTAATGAGCTTAAATGATGAATTTCTAAAGAAACCCTAAGTGAATCTGTTTTCTGCCTTATCTCTTCTAGTATTTTCAACCTAAAATATAGTTGATGACATAGTTTAAAAAAAGACCAGGAATTTAAAAAAAAAAAAAAAAAAAAGACGAAACGTTCTGAGACTCTGATAATGCCACACATGCAATTTTTCCTAATTCCCTCGCCTGCATCCCTCCTATCAAAGGCATGAATTTTACTGTGTAATGCCTACTCAGGAGCCCTCCACCAGCTTCATTAAAAGCCTTCTTCTTGTTTATTCCTCTTATCCCAGGGTCAAGGGAGCCAACTTCCACCTTTAAAGATCAGCTAAAAATCCTGTCCTGGTGCCCTGTATTGGAAGTGGATCCGGAATAAGATAATTTTGATCTCCAAATCCTGTGAAAGATAAACTTTGAGAATGACCAATGAGTTTCTCTGCCTTATAACTTCATACAGAAGCTGGCAGCAGCTGAAGAAAATATCCCAGGAGAAGCTTGCATAAATTGGCCTATCACTGACTTAATTCAGATTTCCAGTCTGGATCCTCAGCCTTTTCCATTTTTAATGGCTTTAACTTCCCATCTTCCATCACACCATACTTGCTTCTCCATTGGTTGTCGTGAATGAGTGCCCTTGGCCAAGCTTTGTGAAGCAGGCGCCCACTTTATTGTTTTCACCAATGTGATGTATATGTTATTAAGAAATGAGATAAACCATAATGGGTGCACCTCAACCACAGAATAATAAGGAAGGGAAAAATCTTGCCTTTTGACAAGTAGGAGAGAAAACCTGTCACTTACATACAGACATTTCTAGAACAGGTCATTAGTAAAGCATTCAAAAGACACCCTACCATGGAGTTGATTTTTAAATTATTTCCTCAGTTCAACTTATAAATAACGCTCTGACCTTTAAGGACTTTTCTTTTTCTTTGTGTTAAATTGTAACAAACTAACATCCAATGAATTTGTGACAAAGTAAGGAACTAACTAACTATGCCTCATGATGAGAAAACATAAATGATTGCCTCTCAGCCACTGCTTAGGGCTAGAACAGCCTTTGTCCAAAATAAAACACTGTGTGCTCGCTGTGTTGCCTTTTATTAGGTTGAAATCACTTGGGGGAAATCTCAGGGTGCTTCCTACTTATCTAAATAAGTCCCTCAGTAGTCAGGCACAAGGGCTAGGATAGTCACATCACTTGCTAATACAAATAGCCTTCTTTACAGGGTACTTACAACATTTTTATAAACAATAAGCCTCAGTATTTCACCAGAACTAAAAATCATATTAATAGTGCTTCTAGTTTTCAGCAATTCTGCCCGATAAAGAGTCAATGGCTTTGTTTTTCATCCACTCCATTGGAAACTCAGAATTAACCAGGACTTCCAATGGGGCTTAGAATCACCAATGGTTTTTAAATAGCTACTTGGGAGAGATAAGACTCACAGTCTGACCAGAGAGCCCTATTGTCTTGGGTCTTTCTGGTCATTCTACCGGAGAGTCCCACTAATCCCTTCTGCCATTCCAATCAATTTTGTGAAAAACAAGCTGTTTGCCAACAAAGGCCCAACCAAACCAGCATCATCAGGGAAGCAGCTTCCCGCAGTTGTGATGCTTGCTAGAATGTTTGGCCCTGGAGCTACAAGTTCAGAGCTATCTGGTGAGCTGTGCAAAGCAGAGACTCTTACATTCTCACCTTAGCAGGATGAGGCTTCTCATGTGTTACAGAGAAATAAAACCAAGACAGGGTTCTAAAGAAGAGTCGTCAAGCACAATGAAGATTTATTTTACAGAAATAGTTACTGGCAGGTCTCCATCTCTACTGAAGACAGAACAAGAGGAATGAGATGCATGCTGTGACAGCAGAGATCAAGGCATCCAGGAAAGTAACTTGCCAAACATCACAGGGTCCTAGGAAAGTCTTTAAAGCTCTATAAATTCACTCCAGTCTTCTGCAAAATATGGTTTGTAGGAAATCATGCTTAAACATTCCCTTGACTTTACCATAATTTTCATACTAGAATTTACCGAGGTAGTACCAAAACAAAATGGGTTTGATTCAACATGGACTATTAATGGACACAGGTAATTATAATAAGATGATTTAAAGCTTAGCTTTTGGAGTTAGAAAGTTCTGGTTCAAATTCACAGTTTTGGTAGCTGTGATCTTGGGCAAATTACTTAAGTTCAGTATCCATATGTGGAAAATAATAATGTATAAAGTGCTTAAGAGAGTACGTGTTATCCTAATGCACTCAATAAGTATTAACTAAATATTAGTATTACTATTCATTTCTGAACTCTATCAATGACACGGGAAAGATCTGTCTTAAGTCTTTTCGACACAGAATGGAAGCCAGAGTCTGACATCCCATATAGCACGCTGTATTCTTGCCAGCTCTGCATCTGCTAAAGTGGGCAATAGTTTGGAAGTGAAATAATCGTGTCCACCTGTGTAGATGAAATCCAGGGACCAGGAAGGCACCTTAACATTTATTTCTAGGTAAATTTCCCCACCAGGCAAACCTGCCACCTCTCTACCATGGTCAGATCCATAATAGAATGCTCCCAATATGCCATGAGGCCAAATTATCTGTTCTGGCTTCTCAATAAAGAAGGACCTCAGTGGGAGAATTGAACAGGCCTACTGATTTTGCCTGTTCAATTTTCCTTTATAATTACACATTCCTGCTTTTCACTTTCCAAAGCACGTCGACATATGCCAACTCTGATGTATCATAGTTTTAGTATCCCTGTGACATAGGAAAAGAGATACCATGCACAAATTATGATTGAGGGATATTTTGGATCATCAGGATACTTACCAACTAGGTCATATACATTTTTCTCAAATTAATAGGGGGAAAATATTCATTGAATATGAAGGCTAGTCAAGCATTCAGCATGTAGGGAAAACCGAATATAGCTGTTAATGATAATAATATCAGTATTAATTGATATTTATTATATGTTTAATACTATTAAGAGATGGTATTAAACTATTCTTTGCAACGTGATTCCAAGTCATTTCATAGGGAATAGCATGTCATTTTCCCTTCTACCAATAGGCAGGGGGCTTGCTACACAGAAAGTTTGTAAACTCTCTTACTCTCTTTTCCCAGAAAGAGGTGCTGTTATTAAATAGATTGAGTACAGCCTGAGACATTCTAAATCCCATGTTTTTAAGTCGGGTGTTCAAGTGCTGTGTGTTGAAGATAGAGTTCTACTCTTTGCATTTCCAGAGGCACATCCGATGAAATAAGGGCCTGGGGGATGCCCATGGCTTGCTTCCCAGGCCTGGCTCTCTCGCGCTCACACTATTTCTGGCTACTACTTACTCCTCAATAGGTGGAGTAAGTAGACCCTAAGTTTGTTCTACCAACTAGAATAGGGGTGGGGTTTTCAAAAGCCTCACTCTTACTTCCAGAATGATCGGAATGACAGCTTATGTTTGTTACTACTTACCAAAGAACCCTGAATTGGGGAAGTGTGGGGGAGGTTGGAAAGAGCTCTGCCTATGTGTGGTAGGTAGACTGATTAGTGGCTCCCCAAAGATGTCCATGTTCTAATCCTCTGAATTTGTGAATATATTGTCTTACATGTTATATTAGTTTCCAAGGGCTACTATGATAAATTTTACAAACTGGTGGCTTAAGACAATAGAAATTTATTCCAGAGGCCAGAAATCATCAATGCATCACCAGGGTTGTTCCTTCTTAGGGGCCTCAGAGGGAGAATCTGTTCTATGCCCCTCTCATAGCTTCTGGTGGTGACTGGCAATCCCTGGCTTTCCTTGGCTTGTAGACGTATCACTCAAGTCTCTTTCTCTGTTGTCACATGCTGCTCTCCAAGTGTCATTTCTATCTATGTGTCTTCACATGGCATTCTTCTGTGTGTCTGTGTCCAAATTTCCAATGTGTTATTAGAACAGCATGCATTGGATTAGGCCCATTCAGTATAATCTCATTTTAACTTGATTATATCTGCAAAGACGCTATTTCCAAATAAGGTCACATTCATAGGTACCAGAGGTTAGGACTTCAGCATATCTTTTGGCAGACACAATGTAATCAACAACATGTGGTTAAAAGGGACTTTCCAGATGTGATTAAATTAAGGATCTGGAGATGAGGAGATAACCCTGGATTACCCAGGTGTGCCCGATGTAATCATATGAACCCAAGAGGGAGGCGGGAGGACTAGAAGTCAGGTAGAAAAAGGGTCTTTGGCCACAAAGGCAGAGATTAGAGTGATGTAACCATAAACCAACAAATGCCAGCAACCCAAAAGTGGGAACAGGTAAGAACAGATTCTCCCCTGGACTCTCCAGGAAGAATCAGCACTGCTGACACTTTAATTTTACCCCTTAAAATTCATTGTGAACTTCTGACCTCCAGAACTGTAACAGAATAAATCTGGGGACTGTAGGCCACTACATTTGTGGCAATTTGTTATGGTAGCAGTAGAAAATGGATAAACCAGGTAATTTTAAAAATCAGAATTTTATATTTTGTTTTCTATTGATATTTGGGAACATAGTTCCTTTAACAAAGGGAAAAACAGGTGATTGGTAGAATTTTAACATTAAAATCATGGCAGAAATCTGTAGCAAGTAGGATACACAACTGAGCTAAACCCTCTTGAGAGACTATCTTATGAACTTTCAAAACAACCTTTTGAAGTAGGTACTCTTATTATTACTAATAAAAGGCTGAAGAAAATTGAGGTTGAGAAACATTAACTTGTAGCTAGTAAGTAGTGGAGTCTGAACCTGAACCCACATCAGTCTAATTCCAAGAGTTATATTCTTCCTTATCACCAAGCCATACTCTTCTTCCAACCCATGTGCAGTGAGGTAGATGACCTCACTAGACACAGGATAGAAAGCCTGACCTACAAAGGGTGCAAAAGTGCCACACTTGCAATTTGTCTTCACACAAAAGAAGCAATCGTTGTTTCCCTGGCCACCTAAGGGGAGGTGGGGAAGGAGAGGCCAAGAAAACATCTTCCTGCCACAGATGCTATTGTGAGCTAATAAATTAGCCCAGAAAAGCCTCTTCTAAAGCCAACGAACAGTTAATGGTGCCAGTATCCAGTTGGCAGAAGAAGAATAACAGCCTTGGGCACTGCATATGCCAGGGGATTCTGGCTTGTACACTAAGTCGACCTGTTCTTCTAAACACAGAATATAAGAAAATCAGTCTCTCTTTCCTCTTTCTTTGGGTATTTCTGAGCTAGTGCAAGATGTCCAGCATAGACTATGAGCTTCATGATAGCACCTTGCCTGTTTTGTCACTTCTGCTGTCAGGCTTAACACAGCTCCTTAGATGTAACTGCGCCACAAATATTTGATAAATGAAGAGAACAGGTGTCCAACATGCCTAGATTCATACATCCCTCTTCTATCACATATGAGCTATGTTAATTTGAGTAATTCACTTCATCTCACTGAGCTTGTTTCCATATCTATGAAATACAGATTTAAAATCTGAGAAGCAATAACTTTACTTTATAAAGCCCTGTAGACTTACAATGCTTAGCAAGATGTTCTGCATATAAATTATTTCTAAATAAATACTCACAAGTGAATAAATGGATGAATAGATGGATAGATGGTAAAGGCAAGTTGGACACATTTTTATTGCCCCAAAGCAATGCTAATATTGTAAACATCCATCCTTCTGCAAAATGCCCAGGAAACCCTGCCTACACTCACTTCTCAGTGCTGTTGGTGGACTCAAGATATCCAAGAGCCATCAGCTAACTCAGAGGTACATGGAAACAAATCAAAAGCATGATTGGTATGTCTTTGACTTTTCAAATACACATTGGTTTGTGCATTTATGTGTGTGTATTTATGCTCTGCATGTTTTAGTCTAACATACAATGACATACACTCCTACACTACTTAGAATTAAGGAGATGATATACCTTTCCAGTATCTCCTGTACCCCTAGGAGTGGTATTACTCTTTTAGTTATCAATAGTTATTCATCGTTGTAAATATCTCTGTTAAAAATTTTATATGACTTTGGGAGGCCGAGGCGGGTGGATCACGAGGTCAAGAGATCGAGACCATCCTGGTCAACATGGTGAAACCCCGTCTCTACTAAAAATACAAAAAATTAGCGGGACATGGTGGTGCGTGCCTGTAATCCCAGCTACTCAGGAGGCTGAGGCAGGAGAATTGCCTGAACGCAGGAGGCGGAGGTTGCGGTGAGCCGAGATCACGCCATTGCACTCCAGCCTGAGCAACAAGAGCAAAACTCCGTCTCAAAAAAAAAAAAAAAAAAAAAAAATTTATATGATTGGTGCTGTAATTCTTTATAAGGATATTAAAATCAACATATGCCATCCTTGGCAGGAATGTGAATGTGATGCATAGGTCAGCACAGAAATCAGAGCTGGCACTAACCACTGTGTTCAAGGCAGTTTGCCTCTTTGAGCTTCAGCTTCTTTATAAGAAGAGATTCACACTTGATCCTTACCTTGGCCTTCAAGGTCTCATGATATGTCCCTGCCTACCTTTCTAAACTTTGGCCAGCTACTCACCCTTCACTCACTTTGTGCCAATTGCCCTGGCCTTTTCTCTGTTCCCCAAAATGTAAAGCTTTTGCATAGCTCCTGGCCTTTGCACTTATTGTTCCCTCTTCCTGGAAACGCTCTTGCTTCAGCTTTTCACATCACTGACTTCTTCCCCACCAGGTCTCAGTTCAAATATCGCCTCCTTAAAGAGGTCTTTTCTGAATGCTAAATCTAAATTTGCCACCCAGTTCATCTGTCCTCGTTTTGTTTGCTTAGTTGCATCTATAAATATCTAACATTTTCTTGCTATTTATTTATGTATTGTTTGTCTCCTGTCAGACTGTAAGATCCATGTAGGTAGGGACCTTATTTGCCTCGTTCATCACTAAATTCTCAGCATGTAACACAGTGCCTGGTACACAGATGGTGCTGAAGGAGTTAATTTCTAAGCTTCCTTCCACATGAAATGTTCTTTATCATGTATAATCTACTGCTACTCATATTCCACACCCCTATTTCCCTGAAACACTATGACTGATAACAAAACTAAATGAATGTTGATGTGTTGCATGAGGGTTCATCTGGTGTGAGGGTCCCTGCAGCTGTGCTCTGGGCAAGAGATTCTGATACAAGTTCTGTGCTTTGGAACTCTGCCTGATTGGCTGCCAGAGAGGTAGTTAACCACCTCCTTCCTCCCTCTCAAACTCTGGATACCTCCCTTGTTCCAAACTGGTAGAGATATCATACCTACGAGCGTCAAGAGTCAAGTGTATATGACCACTTCTTAGGAAAGCCTCCTCATTGCTCTCCTTTCTTCCCTGCAAAGTACTTCCTCTGTCCAGCAGGCACCTATCCTCATAAGAACTGTATCCTGGTGAAGCCAAACTACCTTCCCCATTAGAAACAGAGATGAAAAAAATTTCTCTTATTATAAACCAAGGATTAATTTGTATCATGCAAAAATAATCAATATATTTAGGAAGTAAAACCATTGAAAGTAAAGAGACACTGAGACCACCATCATGTCTACTTTGTGGCTTTAGCCTTCAAAATGGAAAAATGGAAGCATAACTCAAAGGAAATTCTGAAAAAATTGAGGATTTAAATTCAAATATGTACATTCTCAAAAAAAGAAGTTCTAGCACTGCAAATTCCTTACTCCCCTTCTCTGTTATCAGAGATAGAAGCAATCTTAGATCTTTGCTCATGTCAAGCTCTAGAAAACATTCAAAAGGGCAGAATGGCTTTGGTTCCAGAAGGGCAGGGGATGAGAAAATGAGATGAGTGTAAGCATATCATAATAATTTCTGTTATGTTCATGAGAAACTTATTTTTATGTATAAAATTGTTTGCTCATCTGATGTATCAATCAGACTAGTGAAGATTACAATGAATGTATTTAATGGACTAGACTAGCTATAAATGAAATATATTTTAACATTTTAATCAGATTTTTAGAATGAGGAAAGTGTGTATTTTCATTATCTATTCAAATGGTTGCAATTCAAAAATGTACTTGTAATTCATATGAGGGCCGGAAAACAGTAAAACACAACCACTTTGCTAATGGGAAACTGATTCTATTTTGAAATAAGCAGAAATAAATTACAAAACTGAAAGATGCCTAATCACTGTCTATTTTTTTTCAAGTAATGTTCTGGTTCTGCACTAATCCTAGATTCTACACACAAAAAATATTGGAAGAGAAAAAAATGCTAGTTAATGGTAGGCTGCTTATACTCGGGGAATATAGGAGATGGCAATGACCTAGATAAACTGAGAGCAAAACAAAATTTTATGTGAATTATCTTATGTCAGATAGCCTAGATAAGATAATACCTCTGTGCCATCTATGTTCCTAAGGTTCAATATGCACAACTGCAGTTTTGCTTAATCTTCAGATTCGCCCTAGTACCAAGAGTCATGCTTCACACATAGTAGGAGTTCAGTCAACACTTGTTTCTAGAGAATACACATCAGTGTATTGCTCCTTGGTATTAGCAAATGTGCTGCTGTTTCACTCTGGTACTTAGAGATTTGCCTTGGAGATTTTAATTCACAGGAACCAACTGAGAATCCCATAGTTACCCTTGCAGCAAAGATGTTAAAAGTCATGGTATATAAGATGTAAATGCAAGGAAATACCAAAATATAACAACAAAAAGCACAGTAGTTCATACTGCAGAACTTTTCTAAATCCTGAAGAAATAAAAATATTCAGAAAAAATATTATAAATACATAATGAAAACAGGAAAATCTGTACCAGAGTCTTCTTTCGGGATGAATTTATATAAGAGTGTGTGTGTGTGTGTGTGTGTGTGTGTGTGTGTGTGTGTGTGTAATATATTCAAAGGTATTTATATTAGGTTATTTGTATAACTATTCTAACTTTTTTATAGAAGGAAGCATTTTCACATGTAGCCAAGCTTTAAAATTTGTGAATAAATTTTGAAAACAACTTGAGGATATAAGATAACTAATATTTCTAGAGCTCATGCTGGAGGGACTTAATGGGGAATTAGCAATGCAGTAAAGAAAATTCTCACTTTCTCTTAACAATCTGCCTTGTACTCTAACTATGTAAATTAGCATAAGCTCATAATCATGTTGGCTTAAAATAAATCATGCTGGACATAAACATAATAAGATTGAGGAAAACTAGAATTTAATAAAAATGTTAGTATGTGTGTATAATAATAACTGATGCAAGGAGATTTTCTCTTTACTACATGATATGCTACCACCATTTCAATGGTAAATATTAAAAATATTAGTGAACATGTTACTGAATATTTTTAAAAACTGTAAATTAGAAAGGTACCTAGTCTCTCCTAGAAAATCAAAAGCTAAGCAAGGTATCATTAATAGGTTTTGCTATGGGATTTTCACTTCTCGCAAGGCAGTAACTACACCACATAGTCCATTGCGTTGGGGTATTAAACACAAAATAATCAAATCCATGCTCTCCTGGTTCAGCTGTTTTGACTACTTGTTCATCAAACCACCTTACCTACATGGTGACACAAACAGTTGCTAGAGCAAGGGTAGGGATTGAAGCCTGCACGTGACATTTCTAGCCAACATAGTCATTTTATTTTATTTTTTGGATTATCTCAAGGGGGATCTGAGACATGTTCTTCTTACTAGCATTGAAGATAAATTATTTTCATGGACTATTAGCCATCATTTCCAAGATAATGCAAGACAATTACTTCCTTAAAGTGAATTCAGCAATGTTAAAGCAATACATAAATAATAAACAAGGAACTTGACTGGAAGACGCCACAGGTCAGTTTACATCTCAGGGACTGAAAAGCAGGCTGCTTGTTCTCTGATACATCAGAGCATTGATAAGCACGAGATCATTTTGGGGCCTGTTTTAAGGAGGCAGAGCAATGCTTGTGTGTTTTGATTTGCAATGTTACATTTTAGGTTTGATCAGAGGCCTGACGTGGACTTGAGAGGTGACTAAAATGTATTATTTGCATGTGTCACCTGTAAAACTTAGAAAGCTTCTGTTCTTATCTCTTTAAATGGAGCCTCTAACCCACAATTATCATCTAAGCAGGAAAAAAATCAGCTACGTTTTAATTTAGTCCACCAATAGTTTTCCCACATCTCCCCCAAATCAAGGGCCAGGAATATGTTCTGAATTTTATTGAACTATATAAACACAAATGTCCTTGAATGTAAATCCTGAGTTTTGACCTACAGCAAAATGAAGTTAACGAAACAAAATTTTGTGTTTTCAAAATGAGTGGCCAAGGTCAGCTATGACTCTTGGATATCGACACCGCACTTACATCAAGAGGATAAAGATGAAAAGGGCTGGAAAGTAATGAAAGAATTTGTACAGGAATTTTCTGGATAGAGCTGCTGCCATTTGACCACGTCTTCTCCTTAAATGTAAGGGAGGGACAGAGGTGCTCTTCCAGGAGACCACCTAGAAAGCCTAATAAATCTCTGCAGTTGGGATTTGACAGGCAAAGTGGGAGAAAATGGGTCTGATTTCCCATTTTCTCCCTCCCAGTTGTCCCCCACCCATCCCCAAAATCTAGACCAGGGTTGGCATTTTTTTCTGCAAAGAGACATATAATAGATATTTTAGGTTTTGCAATTCATATATGCCCTTGCACATTGTAGTGCAAAAGTAGCCACAGACTATACATAAACTAATGGATATGACTCTGTTCCAAAGAAACTTTACTTAAAAAAACAGAAAGCAGGCCAGAGTCGGCCCTCGGGCCAGAGCTTGCCAACACCTGATGTAGAGGCTGACAGACATCCTGTGCAGCAGAGCAGAGTGGCTGCTGCATTGCTATCAGTTTACTGGACCACAGCTGTCAGGCAAAGATGCTTGAGGGCTTCCCATGGTCCAGATTAGGACCATGGTGGGAAGAGACAGCCTGCCTGGAACTGCTTGAATTCTGCCCAAAAGGACTACCTGGGAGGGCAATAGAACTCGAATAGGGGGATTATTGTGGAGAGAGAATTGCTGAAATATATGGCTGTAAGCAGGAAATGCTAGTGCTGAATAGGTAGGCTGTGCCGTAAAGAAGAATAGAGAAGACTACTACAGGTTCCTGCAGGCAGTTGGCCCAGCTGCAATTAGAGAGAAGACCAAACAACTGTGCTGAGACCTATTTGCCCTTAATGTGTCCATAAGAACTTTATTGCAGCAGAATGCCCAGAGAAGGCCCCCAGGAGTTCTCCATGAAAGGCAGGCAAGACCTCTTTTCAGTGGATACATTTTATAAGAAGCTTGAAAAACAAAAATAAACTTGCATTTGATTGTATTGCATAAGTTGTTTAGTTTAGTATATCAGATGCAGACACATCGCCTCCCTATGCTTATCTGTGAAAAAAGAAACCGATGACTGAAACAACTATCTGTGTTATTAACCCAAGTAAAAAAACATGCCATGATTTCACCACTTCTCCAATTTCTACTTTAGTCCTTAAGTGGGTCTCAAATTCTAGCAAGCATCAGAATCACCTGGAATGCTTCTAAAATAATGCAAACTGATGGGCCCCACTCCCAGAGCTCCTGATACAGTTAGACTGGGATGGACCTAACAATTTGCATTTCTAACAGGATCCAAGGTGATATTGATGCTTCTGATCCAGGACCAGGCTTTGAGAACCATTGGGTTAAGCAAGACTAGTTTCTGGCTATGATTTGTCATCTCTTCAAGAATATGACCTTCTAGTGTTAGCTGGTGTACTAGTTCATTCTTACACTGATATAAAGAACAGCCAAAGACTGGGTAATTTATATATTTTAAAAAGGAGGCTTAATTGATTCACAGTTCTGCCTCAGGAAACTTATAATCATAGCAGAAGGTGAAGGGAAAGCAAGGACCTTCTTCACATGGCAACAGAAGAGAGAAGAGCAAGCAGACAAAATGCCAGATGCTCACAGAACCGTCAGATCTCATGAGAACTCACTCTATCACAATAACAGCATAGGGGAACCCACTCCCATGATCCATTCACATCCCACTGTGTCCCTCCCTCGACATGCGGGGATTATGGGGATTACAATTCAAGATAAGATTTGGGTGAGGACATAGCCAAACCATATTAGTTGGGCATATATCAATTAGTTGGGCATATATCAGCTACGTTTTAATTTAGTCCACCAATAGTTTTCCCACATCTCCCCCAAATCAAGGGCCAGGAATATGTTCTGAATTTTATTGAACTATATAAACACAAATGTCCTTGAATGTAAATCCTGAGTTTTGACCTACAGCAAAATGAGGTTAACAGAACTAAATTTTGTGTTTTCAAAATGAGTGGCCAAGGTCAGCTATGACTCTTGGATATCGACACCGCACTTACATCAAGAGGATAAAGATGAAAAGGGCTAGAAAGTAATGAAAGAATTTGTCATGTCCAGTTCAGTTTTCATAGAACAACTGTGGCAATACAATGATTCATTAGTGTTGCCAATACCACTTATCTCTTCTTATATCATAGGCAACTTTTCTCAAGAAACCTGGACTTTCTGGCCTTTTCTTTACTTTGCTAATATATGACATGAAGGTACTTTCCTGTCAATATCAAGCATTTCACATAATGTCACCAAACTATCCAATGAAGAAAAGGATATTGAAAATAGTTTACTGACATATTGTCTGACATTGTCATGATCCATGAGTGGCAGAAAATAGACACCCAGTGAGTAGGCAGATTTCCATCTGGCAAGAAGATGGCTGTAATGAGTACCAATGTGAAATGACAGATAGTAATAGAAACTAGAAAGTCAATGGGAAAATTAGCTTTCCTTGTTTCACATCTGCACGACAGGGGGAGCTGCCAATCACCGTCTCCAGTGAAAGAGGCTTATCTGGGCTCCCAACCAGGTGCAAAGCTATGTTCTCCTAAGGTTTTTTTTTTTTTTTTTTTTTTTAAAGCATGAAAAAAAAATAAAATTCAGTCTGTTAGGAGCTTTAAACAAATGTGGATCTGCAAAACAAGCTGTCACAAATTGGCACAGAGAATGCAGAAAATCAATGTGAAATGAAAGCTGCCTCTCCCAACAAAATAAAACTGAAAATTAACTCTTCCCATTCTTCCTGCAACCTACAAGTCATTGAAACTCCAGAATGCAGGTTGTCAGGGAATAGGCCAATGCTTTAAATACACAGCCTACTCTCTCCTATAGCATGGATAAGTGAGTAAGAAATGGGCATGCAGGTGACCGAGAAGAGCGAACTTGGCTTTCTTAAGTACATGTATGTGTGTGTACATACAAACACGCACACATACACACACGCCCATATATATATACTGTAGTAGTACGTAAAACTAAGAACAGATATTTGAGTACGCCAAATTATACTTGTTGCCTAGGTTGAGTAGGAATGACATAGGGATAGAAAGGCACCTGACCAGAGTCATAATAAAATGCCAGTAGACAAACATACAGATTTAGCACCACTTTAAAAAACAAGTTAGAAACTAAAACCTTTCAAACTTCTCATATGTTTCACTTTTTAACTTTCTCTCTTCATTGAATGACATATAAGTAATAATGAGTAAAGGAAGTAACTAAAACAATTACAAAAGTTCCCAAAAAGTCTTTCTAGGAAGACCAAGATATTGATATCTTTCACTAATATCACAAGATTACTGCTCTGAATCAAGATGCAGGGGCAACAATGACAAGCTATAATTCTACCAACAGAATTCAGAAGTTCTAAGTGCTATAAAAGGGGCCAAAGATGGTTAAAAATTATAGTATCATGCATCATAGTATTGTTACAGTATCCGCATATCTGTAAAAATGGAGTTTATTTTTTAAATAAGTTCTGATGACTACATATGAGCACAGTATCAATTAAGATAATTTACGCTCTGCAGTAACAACCCCAAAATTTCAGTGGTCTACAAACAACAAAGGTGTGCTCCCTTCTTATGCCATATTCAATTCTGACCAGCAGAGGAACTGTTCAAATAGTCACTCAGGGGCTTGCGTGGATGGAGGCTTCACATGCGCATGTTTCCATGCACAGCAAGAGAGAAGCTAGGGAACACAGCAGATCACTCATTTGTTCTTAAATGTTCTGTCCAGAAGTAATACAAGTTATTTCTCTCAGTTTCATTGACCAAAGTCAGTTTTGAAAGGTTCATGCCTACCCTTAAAAGGAGCTGAGGAATGAAATCCTACAGCACCCCTAGAAAAAGGAGAGCTAGAGATATGTGGTAAATAGTAACAAGGCCAACCGCAGTCATCCATATTTCTTGCCTGGATGACCGCAATAACCTCTTAGCTGGTCTGTCTGTTTCCACATAGGTCCACCTCTCATCTGGTCATACAGCTTCCAGAGAGCAGAAGGTTTTGTCCTTTTTAACACAAATCTAGTGGTCATCGTAGTCTTGTGCTTCCATATACTTCAGTGGCTTGGCATTTAGCTTATAATCAGATTGAGCATCTTGTCTCACAAGGCTTCATACAATGTAACCGCTGCCTACCACTGTGCCCTCAGATCCTTCTACCCACTATTTGAACCACTCAAAGCACTTGCTCTTCTCACCTCACTCATAGCCACATTTGACCCCCTTTATGTTTCCTGAATTCATGAAGCTTTTTCCATGGGCTGTTCCCCCTGCATTGCTCCCTGATTCTTGACCTGGCTTGCCGGCTTACTACTGCTCATTTCTCAACATTCTGTTTTCACTGACTCTGTATCTCTCTCCCACACCTTTTGTTTCCTTCACTGCAATGATTAAAACGTACATTTAATTATACATTTATAATTATGTAGTAATTGATGTGCTTATCTAATACCTTTCTCCCTCTGTAAATTCACCAAGGGAAGAAATAATGTTTTTTTCCGCACCGTCTATCTATACATTTATACATAGCACTTAGCGCACAACTTGTCATTGGGTAGGCACTCAACAGCCACACAGATAAGTAAATTCAACACAATTCTACTATTAATGTTGGAGAAAGATCATCAGATCATTAACATTTGTATAGCAGAAAGTGACTGATAGGGTATTTAAACAGAAAATCCAAATTTTAGCATTCAACACAGCCTTATGCCTTTGTTTACACTTCACAGTTTATAAAGAATACCCTCATGCAGTATGGCAAATGGTCCTTCATATTCACTGTAGGTAAGTCAGGGTATAGAGGTACCATTTTATAATGAGAAAATGGAACCGAGAGAAGTGAAGAGACTCGCCCAATATTGTACTGCTGGTAAGGGGCAAAGATGGAAGGTGAATTAGAGGCTCCTGACTGTACATCTGTTTCTCATTCCACAAGCCATGCTGTCTCTTGATTCAAGAAGGTCAGCCCTGAAAGTATTCATGTGGGGACAGTGTTAATGAAAGGAAAATTATTAATACAACACCTGGGCCAGATTCTGAGTAGATATGCAGAGGATGACCTTCAGTCTCGCTATTCATTTCAGAATCTCTGCCCAAAGGAATTGATCGGGCAAAAGAAGAACTTCATCAAGCTTCAGCTTTATAAATATATTGCTTCCCCATATCTCTAAGGACCTTGAAATCTCCACCGTTATTTCATGCCAAAGCACATTTCTAAGAAGCCTCTTTGCAATACCTATGGTACCTGGTAGGGGTTACATATTAAGCTATGAACACATTTATTCAAGAAATATATTTTGAGCACCTACTGTATGCAGAACACTGTGCATGACACAATATGCCAAGTTAGCTGGGAATGGAGTCAGGAAGCATCCGACTATAGTGGAGGCACAAGGTAGGTCTGAGTGGAATCCCATGGGAAAGGATGGAGGGGGAAATGAGCAGCAATTGGCGGGGGGTGGGGGGGCAGTAGGTACTCATAAAGGCACCAGCCACCTTGGAACAAAAGGAAGAAACACAAAAGAAGATAAGAACACAGATGGCAAGTATCACAATCGTGCCCTAATGTGATGTGACTAATGAACTCAGTCTTGCTTTGAAAAAAACACTTCTCAGCAGCCACAAAAAAGAATGAGTTCAAGTCCTTTGCAGGGACATGGATGAAGCTGAAAACCATCATTCTCAGCAAACTAATGCAGGAACAGAAAGCCAAACACCACATGTTCTCACTCATGAGTAGGAGTTGAACAATGAGAACACATGGGCACAGGGAGGGGAACATCACACACTGGGGCCTGTCAGGTGGTGGGGGAAAGAGGAAGGATAGCATTAGGACAAATACCTAATGCAGATGACAGGTTGATGGGTGCAGCAAACCACCATGGCACATGCATACCTGTATGTAACAAACCTGCATGCTCTGTACATGTATCCCAGAACTTAAAAGTATAACAAAAAATTAAAAATTAAAAAAAAAAGCTTCTTATATCCCATTTGTGTTCCTCTCCTGAACAGCTCACTTTAATGACTGAATTTCAGCAACTGTCAAAGGAGTCCAACCCCAGCTCCCCAATCCCACACCTTTCCAGCAGTTGTTAGAGCTAGACTCTCATCTTTCCCCCTGTTCTGAGATCCAATTCCAACCTTCCCATGTTTCCTTCAAACACATCACTATTTCCAGCTCCTGCCACAAGCTGCCCCCTCTGCACACTTCTCCTTGTTTTCAAAAAAGATTTAAAATCAGGGTTAGGTAGAAGTGAGCTAGAAACAAGGAAATCCACCTGGCTGGGCAGATAGCCATGATAAATTATCACATACAGAAAAGGGCACTAAGTGGTTATATTGGCTCAAATTCTGTTCACATCCACATAAAAGAGCTGCATAAAATATTAAATGTGTGTAGCCACTCGCTTCAGAGATGAATGATAAAGACTCATTAGTCTTGATAAAAGAAGTTTTTGAAATATGAGATTGAGTAATGAATATCCTCAAGAGCTGCCATAGAGATAGTGAACATTCAGAGAGAGTCTACATGCTGGAATCCAATTTTAATTAGGTCATTGCTCCCATTGATAACCAAGGCCTTCAGAAGAAAGAGAAATTAACTTTCTTTTTCCAAAACAGGGAAAGGGCCAAATCAGTTCTGAACCTGAAACATTTATGACCAACAGAAAGGGCAGCTTGACACACCGAGGAGAATGTTTATCAGCATGCCTCTGCATCACATTCTATCCATACTTCTTATGATTCTTCTTGCCGTTCCTTACATCAGCAGTCCCCCAACTGTTTTGGAACGAGAGACTGGTTTCATGGAAAACAATTTTTCTACAGATCGGGCCAGATGGGCATGATTTCAGGATTATTCAAATGCTTTACATTTATTGTGCACTTTATTTCTATTATTATTACATTGTACTATATAATGAAATAATTATACAACTCACCACAATGTAGAATCAGTGGGAGCTCTGAACTTGCTTTTCTGCAACTAGACAGTCCCATCTGAGGTTGATAGGAGACAGTGGCAGATCATCAGGTGTTAAATTCGCATAAGGAGCATGCAACCAATATCCCTCACATGTTCAGTTCACAATAGGGTTACAACTTCCATGAGAACCTAATGTTGCTACTGATCTGACAAGAGGTGGGCTCGGGCAGGGATGCAAGTGATGGGGAGCAGCTGTAAATACAGATGAAGCTTCACTTGCTCATCTGCTACTCACCTCTTGCTGTGTGGCCCACTTCTTTTTTTTTTTTTTTTTTTTTTTTTTTGAGATGTCGGAGTTTCGCTCTTGTTGCCCAGGCTGGAGTGCAATGGCGCGATCTCAGCTCACCGCTCACCGCAACCTCCGCCTCCTGGGTTCTGGCAATTCTCCTGCCTCAGCCTCCTGAGTAGCTGGGATTACAGGCACGCGCCAACGTGCCCAGCTAATTTTTTGTATTATTTAGTAGAGACGGGGTTTCACCATGTTGACCAGGAGGCCCACTTCTTAATAGGGTACAAACTGCTACTGGTCCATGGCCTGGGAGTTGGGGACCTCTGCCTTACGTGATGATTTCTACCTTCATAAACAATTTATTTCTAATGACTTGCTCACATAGCAGAGACCTTCATCTACCTTGGAACCCACTTCATCTGCTACAGCAGTAGGCAACCATACAGGGAGCTTGTCTGATGGGAAGGAGGGAAGGATGCTACCCTCAGAAGCCAAATTCCTATGGCTCTCAAAGAGGTTCTCTATGACCATCCTTTATAAAACACCCACATAATACATTCTTCCTCATCACTCTTACTTACTTTTATCTATGGCATTTACTACCTCTCACATATTCATATACACACACATAGCAAGAAACGTATGTGTACATATATTTGAACTATTTTATCTATCAGAATGAGTTTCATGAGAACAAAGTCTGTTTTGTTCACTGATGTATCCTCTGTGTCTCGAGTAGTGTGTCTCAATATTGTAGGTGTTTGATAATCATTCGTTGAATGGATATAGAATATATATTTTCTCCATGTTGCTACCTGTCAGCATAGCTGAGACAAAGAGTAACAGGCTTAATCATATTGCCTAAAAACAACTTCTTTCTATCCCAAATCATAAAGGCTGAAAATGTGAACTGAGACCTTCCTATGGTTTGCGTAGGCAACCAAACCTGCATAAATCACATTTCTAGGGTTAAAAGTAGCCTTGCTTCTGTATTGATTGATAGATATCCCATGGTATCCAACTCTCAAATAAGCTTGAATTAAAAATAAACAGTTCATAAACAGTGTTACATCCAAGACCAAGATTTACAGCATTACATCCAATGAATCCAAGATTTATTCAGAGTGAATTAATAAAGGAAAATGTAAAGATTGGTAATAAAAGAAGGGCAATATAAAGTTCATTTATTTAAAAACTTGCTTTAAAACTGAAATCTGGTTTATTTTTTCTAATTAATAATAAGTAATTGGTTCTATATAATAGCTGGCCCTTAAAAAGTGAGAAAATTAATGAAACCAATAGAAATGCTAGCTCTGCTTCTTACTAGGGTTGTGTCTTTAGGCAAATAACTAAACAGCTCTGACACTAGACCTTGTGATTAGTTAAAAAGGGGAAAGGGGCTCTAGGAAACTCCTTAATTACAGCCTTGTTGCTAAAGTACCTACCCCTTACAGCCTGGGTGGTAGAGCTGTGTCCACCTGGCAGCAAAGCTCCTGCTGGGTCATTTTCCAAGTGGCAAATAAATCCATTTTGAAAGCTACACCTACAAAGTAATTCTTGTAAGTGACAGAAATTCTCACACTCATGAGTTCTTTAATCCCTCTGGGTCTCACTAGAGACCTCCATGCCTAGCCTGGGGCTTATGCACAACTCCAACACTTAAAGACTGATTTCTTTTTCAAGAGAGCAAAAGAGTGCCTGATTCTTTCTTTATGCTTTACATAAGTTAAGAACCATCATTATTCCTTACAATGGAAAACTATTTCCTTGGGATATTAGTTCTAGTGTGGAGGAAGGAGCTCAGGCTTAGGTTCAGAAAAGCAGAGCTTGAACTTTGACTTCACTATTAAAATACGTGACCTTGAATGAATTATTTTTTTCTTAATAAAATAGCTTCTTCATCTGTAAAATGGAGATAACAAAAATACTACCATCTGAGGTTGTGAGAAAATGATAAGGACACTATACATGAAAGTGCTTTGGATCGGGCATGGTGGCTCACGCCTGTAATCCCAACACTTTGGGAGTTTGAGGCAGAGAATCACTTGAGTCAAGGAGTTCAAGAGCAGCCTGGGCAACAAAGTGAGACCCTGTCTCTCCAAAAAAATAGTAAATAATTAGCCTGGTGAGGTGGCACACACCTGTAGTCCCAGCTGGTTGGGAAGCTGAGGTGGGAGGATCTATTGAGCCTGGGAGACTGAGGCTGCAGTGAGCCATGATTCTGCCACTGCACTGTACCCCAACAGAGGGAGATCCTGTCTCCAAAAAAAGCACTTTGCAGTTGGTGAAAAGGGCTTTACAGAGGTAAGCTATTTTAGTTGCACGAGCCTGGAGCTGTCTTTTGTAACAACAATAATATCCCTTTAAAGCATTAATTCATTCAAACTGATGTAACCTAAATTGTTATAATTAGTTCTGAGTCTTTGAGAAATGGCTGGATTTTTCTTTTTGTTTTGTTTGGTTTTGTTGTTGTTATTATTGTTTTTACCAAATAAAGCTTCAAAGCACTTTGGAATGTGTCAATTTTCATTCCTTTTTTCCTTCATTTATGTGTATTAACTAAGCATCTCTTATAAGCAGTGCATTAAGCTAAAAATTCAGGGAATATAAAAAGATGAAAATATGTCCCCTGTCATTGCAGACACACATATTTGTTCATTTAGTAAATATGTATTGAGTATTTACAATGGACTGCACAGTCATGAGCACATACAGAGTCTAAAGTAGGAACTGTACAAATGAGAGAAAGAGAAAGAGAGAACAAATGTGACCATAGCACCACAGTACTATCCATAGCACTACCCACAGAGTGGTCAGTAACTACCCAAGATATACGCAGGTCTTAAATGTTTTGACAATGCCTAGCAATCTCAAGAAACTCCTCTTGCTATGAACTTTATGAAAGCATGTGGGGTTCCCCGGAATTGGTTACTGTGCAGCCGAGATGCTGTAGTGATGGAGCTGCCATTCAGAAGGCATGAGGTACACACCCTAGATGCACACTCAATTCACCACAGAGGGCCCTTTCCGGTCAACTGAGAGAGAAAGTCAATAGTTATTGAGCTCTGCAGAAAAGAAGAGATTAAATATTATTTGCCTTGCTCTTAACTGAGTTTTTTCCTGCCAATCTAGTAGACGTATCTCTTTTATCATATCCTATCTTTGCATATTTCTGGAGATACTATCTCTGAGTGGCAACAAGCTTACATGAAAAACATAAGAACAATATTTTAAATCCTAAACAGTGGTAACTAGAGAGCTCAGTCTGACTCTCTACCATGAATATTTTTAATGAAGAGTAGATGGCATGTGAAACTTTTTAAAGACAATCTTGATGCCTTTTAAAAATAGATGTTAACATTAGGCCCTATTAGGCAAAAAAGGAAGTGGTAGATACCAATTTTGGGGGAATCACTTCTTTTTTTTAAAAAAGACCACCCTTTCTACCCACAACACACACATACTCTTAAATGATTTGAGTGAGATCAACATACCTGTGCAGCATGAGCCCTACTTACAAAGCATTTGATTGGTCCGGAGGCAGACGTACATGTTTTTGCAAATTTGGAATTGGAATCAAGAATTGATTCAGTCTTTCTGGATGGCTGGACAAGTAATACATAAACCTGGAAGCTTATAGTGGCCATATTTTCTATTGTGAGAATGAGAAGCAAAGAAAATTGTTTTATAGTAATGGAGTGACAATGAAGCAGATGTCTGGGGAAAAATATTTAATATGAAAAAGAAAGTTATTTCATCCATTCCACTCACTGTCAATGAAGAAAGCATAATATTTCAAACAAGATCGGGAAGCTGCACTCAGAAGAAGTGCAGGTGGATGTGAAGGACACGAAAAAAAGTCCCCATGGCTTGGCCCCAAAGCATGTTACTGAAGACTATTTAAAATAAAATATAAAAATATAAGTAACAAATACATATTGCTTATACTTTTATTATCAACAATTTGTGGATATTATACAATAATTCTATCTTCACTGAAGTCATCAGCATCTATGAGTAAACAAACATATTTTTTTCTGAATTTGTGTGCCTTGTATTTTATTGAGAGGTTATAGCCTGAATGGAAATTTTCCTTTACTGACAGCTATAATAGAGGAAAATACTTTTGAGCTCATATATTATCTTACAATGAACTGTGAAGGAAATCATAGTTTATGACTTTTCTGATTGTTTATTCCAGCTGCAGATATCATCTCCTTTAGCCAAAACACAGGCCATAATGCCCCACTTATCTGAATGTCTGACTTCCAACAGTGAGTCCAACAGGCACGAGCTTCTAAACAGCCAAAATAAATATCACAAAACATATGCACTTCATTCCATAAAAGGGGCCATCCTACAGATTATATTGACTCTTCCTTACATGTTATTTTATACTTTTAATTATCTACTTATCTATCCTAAAACTTTAAGAATAGCCAAGTGACCATCATTGGGCAGCAAAAGCTAGAAGCCAGAAATAAGACCTAAAAATTCTCCAATATTATCACAAAAGCTTGTTTTGTAGCATTTGGTCTCTGCATTAAAGAAACAATACTGCAAACATTAATGATGAATACAGAATTATAGGATATTTATAAAATTTATCCAGAGTCATCAGAAAGAGGTTAAATTATGTTTACTATATTTTATTTTAAAATGCTAGCAAAGTAGGTAATGTATTTTAGAAGATGTATACCCAAAATAAAATTTTATGTTAAAGTTACTTAGAAAAATGTATTTATTTTGAAAACTTCATTGTAGGGTATTAGTATATTTCAGCAGCAATACCGATAGTGCTGCCTGCCGTTTTGGTCAGATGTTTGATGGAGACAACAGAGAAAGGATTTAAAACATGGAATGACCAATCTCCTTTCCCACTTCTTCCTTAGCCTCCAGTTCTATCCCCTTGCCAGTTTCCCAAAGCTATAAGGCTGCCAAAACAGTGCCTGGACTTTGTCTATCCATTACAAGGAAATGATGGCAACCCATTTTGCAAGGCTTTGGATACCCATAGAAATGCTCCATCATTTGCTACGTGATCTGCATGAGAGAGGAGCCTAAAACATATCAACTCACCATCTTAAAATCCTCTCCCATTTTAATAACTCCCAATCATCTTAAAAATTAAATTCAGCTTTTCCCTGGGGGAAAAAAGTGCTATTTATTCTATTGCACAAAGACTACTATTTCACTGGAGGAAATGGTCTATTTATAAATATCAAGTCATAGTTGCCACATTTACTGCTTTGGTTTTTCTGATCAAAGAGATGTCTACAACTCACCATTTTTAATGAATAGATTTTCACAAATTTTCATAATATCGGTTTTTAACCAAGTGTTTCAAACCCATCAGAAATGCCTCTTAAGCCTCAGGCTCAGATGGTCATGAAGGCAAAGGACATAACTGAAACCAAATGGCCATGATCATGCATTTTAAAATTTCCAGTGTATGACTCTCATTCAGCTCTATAATGAAAAACTACCAACCACCATTTGCTTTGCAAACACTAATCCTAGTGCTTCATGAAAGGGAAAAAAAATCTCCTGAGAAAATATTTCAGTTTTAGGAAAGCAATGTTTTCAGCCGCTGTAATCATTCTAATTACTTTAGAATGTTTCTTTTTTTTTTTTTCCTTCACCCTCTAGGGCCTTTTTGCCTTCAAATCAGCTACAGAAACAAAGCAATTTAGCACAGTAAAAAGCTTATTAACATATGATGCAGTTCAGTGGCATGAGAAAATACTGGGGAGAAAACAAGAGAGCCATCCCATGAAAAAAGGTAGATCTGAATATTTCAAATCAAAAAAGCTGAGCCGAGGAGTGAATAACTCAACAAAATGTGAAAAGAAAGGTCAAAATGGCAGCTCTGACTGCAGAGAAATCTCAGCTCTACAGGATGAAAGATGACAGTTTAATTCTTCAACTTGCCCAGCAAATACAGTTTACAGCTAAGGTGGGCAATTTTCTAAATCCACATTTATCATTTAAGAGAGTCCCCAGGTTCTCTTTAACCACGTATCTTCTGCTCTTTTCAAACTTACCTGTGAGGCACCAGGGAAGGTGAAATGGCCCTATTTATCTGTGGAGAGTGAATCTGAAGGTTTCTGCTTCTCTGCAGAGGTAGCAGTAAGGACGGATGTAAGTAAAAGTTAAGTGCCAAAACTATTTCATCAGAGCACCCTAGGAAAACCAACCTGAAGCTCCCTACCAGAGGATTGTGGGTACTTTGAATAGAAAGGAAACAAGGTTTGGAATAGCATGCGAGAAATGCAAAAGTTAGGCAAAGAAACACAAGAATTTAGTAGTGACTTTACTGCCATAGTCTCATTTTATTAATCCAGGTAGAATGAATAACTCAATGCACCTCCAAATAAGAGCATAAGCAAATTCTGAAGTAAAAGAGATGAACATCTAGGGCCCCACAGTGGATCCAGAGATACTTTAAATATAAACTTCACCTCTTCAAGGACAAACAAATGATCATTCATTCACTACTCAGCTATTGAGCATCTAGTACATGTCAGGCATGGTACTAGCAGCTAGGCATGTGGATATGAATAAAACACATTTGCAGTTTTCTTGTAGTTTATCATCTAATATGGGAGAAATGTGATGTGTCTATTCCATGTTCATTCATTCAATACTGAGTATCAAACAACTAAATATAGTAAGCTCAGTAAGAGGAGCCTAAGTATAATGTTAAAGGAGAGGGGGATAGAAACCAGGGAGTCTTCCTGGAGGTGCTGATGTCTGAGCTTAGTCCTTTTTATTCTTATATTTTTAAAATCTTTTTTCAAGTTTTATTTTAGGTTCAGCGGTGCATGTTCAGGTTTATTACCTGAGTAAATTGGGTATTGCTGGGATTTTGTGTACAAATGATTTAAGTCACTCAGGTAGTGAGCATAGGACCTTCCCCCTCTTCCCACACGCTCCCACTTCAAGTAGAAACCAATGTCTATTATTCTGATCTTTGGTTCCATGTGTACTCAATGTTTAACTCCCACTTATAAGTGAGAATATGTAGTATTTGGTTTTCTGTTCCTGTATTAATTTACTTAAGATAATGGCCTAAGCTACATCCATGTTGCTGCAAAAGGCATGATTTCATTTTTTATGGCTCCATACTATTCCATTATATGTATGTATGTATGTATGTATGTCTGTATGTGTGTATATAAGCATTTTATTTCATCCACCCCACTGTTCATGGGAACCTAGGTTAAATATTGCTGCAATGAACATATGGGTGCATGTGTCTTATTAGAAGAATGATTTATATTCCTTTGGGTATATATCCAATAATGGGATTGTGGGGTCAAATAGTAGTTATCTTTTAGGTTAGCTGAAAAATCTCCAAACTGCTTGATATGGTTTGAATATATGTTCTCACTCAAATTTCATGTTGAATTGTCATCTCCAATGCTGGAAGTGGGGTCTGGTGAGACATATTTAGATCATGAAGGTGGATCCCTCACGAATGGCTTGGGCCATCTCATTGGTGATAGGTGAGCTCTTACTCTGAGTTCATATGAGATCTGGTGGTTCAAAAGTGTGTGGCACGCCCCCCCCAACTTTTTCATACTTGCTTCTGCTTTTGCCATGTGATACGCCTACTCCCCCTTTGCCTTCCATCATGATTGTAAACGTCCTGAGGCCTCCCTAGAAGGCAAGCAAATGCTGCCAGCACTATGCTTCCTGTAAAGCCTGCAGAGCCATGAG
Organism: Aotus nancymaae; assembly: GCF_030222135.1. Taxonomy (NCBI): domain Eukaryota; kingdom Metazoa; phylum Chordata; class Mammalia; order Primates; family Aotidae; genus Aotus; species Aotus nancymaae. Next base: position 19,409,996 of record NW_026988479.1, on the reverse strand, counting down.
CCAATTAAACCTCTTTTCTTTAAATATTGCCTAGTCGCGGGTGTTTCTTTATAGCAATGCAAGAACAGCCTAATACACTGCTTTCCACAGTGGTTGAACTAATTTACATTCCCACCAGCAGTGTGTAAATGTTCTCTTTTCTCCACAACCCTGCCAATAACTGTTATTTTTTTTCTTTTTAATAATAGCCATTCTGAGTGGTGTGAGATGGTACCTCATTGTGGTTTTGATCTACGTTTCTCTGATGCTTAGTGTCGTTGAACATTTTTTCATATGCTTGTATGTCTTCTTTCGAAAATTGTCTGTTCATGTCCTTTGCTCATTTTTTGATGGTGTTGTTGTTTATTCCTTGTTAATTTAAGTTTCTTACAAATTCAGGATATTAAACCTTGGTCAGATGCATAGTTTGCAAATGTCTTCTCTCATTCTATAGGTTGTCTATTTACTCTGTTGATAGTTTATTTTGCTGTGCAGAAGCTCTGGAGTCCCACTTGTCTATTTTTGTTTCTGTTGCAATCGTGTTTGGAGATGTTGTCATGAAATCTTTGCCAAGGCCTATATCCAGAATGGTATTTTCTAGGTTTTTTCCTAGTGCTTTCATAGTTTTAGGTTTTACGTTTATGTCAATTCATTTTGAGTTGATTTTTATATGGTACAAAAAAGGGGTCCATTTTCAATCTTCTGCATATGGCTAGTCAGTTATCCCAGCATCATTTATTGAATAGGGAGTCTTTTCCCCATTGCTTGCTATTGTTGACTTTGTTGAAGATCAAATAGTTGTTCTGTAACTTGTTCCATTGGTCTATGTGTCTCATTTTGTACAAATACCATGCTGTTTTGGTTACTGGAGCCTCATAATGTAGTTTGAAGTTGGTAGCATGATGCCTCTGGCTTTGTTCTTTTTGCTTAGAATTGCTATGGCTAGTTAGGCTCCTTTTCAGTTCCATGTGAATTTTAAAATAGTTTGTTCTAACTCTGTAAAAAATAACATTCGTAGTTTGATATAAACAGCATTGAATCTGTAAATTACTTTGGGCAGTGTAGCCATTTTAACAATATTGATTCTTCTTATCCATGAGCATGAATTTTTTTTTTCATTTGTTTGTGCTAGCTCTGATTTCTTTCAGCGGTGTTTTGTAATTCTCCTTGTAAAGATCTTTTACCTCCCTGGTAAGCTGTATTCCTAGTTATTTTATTCTTTTTGTGGCTGTTGTGAATAAGATTGAATTCCTGATTTGACTCTCAGCTTGGATATTATTGGTGTATAAAAATGCAACTGAGTTTTGTACATTTATTTTGTAGCCTAAAACTTTACTAAAGTTGCTTATCATGTATAGAAGCCTTTGGTCAGAGGCTGGGGTTTTGTAGGCATAGAATCATAAGTGGTATTCTAGGCAGAGGAAACCACACTTGCAACTGCATATATGTATGAAATCAGCATATTGCCATCTATATCAGAGTGCATAAGTAAGGAAAATGAAAACAATTAAATATACAGACTACATTTATAATACAACACGTGTAAGTATTGCAAATGTGAGGATGTTTGGTGTATTCTTTTATTTACATTTTGCTTTATTTGAATATAACTTTTTTAAATGTTTCTCAAGTCAGTGATAAATATTTGAAACAACAATCACTGAATCAACCTAGCTAAAATTCTCAATATAAAATACTCACCAAAAAGAAGAAGGCACTGATGACTTTATTTGGTGCATTTGTAGAGGCTATCTTTGTGAATTCTAATTTAAAAGAAAGAGTGAGTAATCATACATTGCTATTTTCTGTCATACCCATACAAAGAAATCTATCTGAAAGCCTGTTGAAGACATTACCTTTGAAAATAAAATAACCATATTTAGACTGGAACATGCCCCCAAGCTCCCAGATGAACTCCTTATCTTTAATCTATTATAATGATATTCTTAAAGATATTATCCAAAGGTAACTCCCAAACCTTCTGTCAGTGATGCACTCTGTTCTCTCACAGCCCCTACAGTCACAAAGCTTATTTATAGAACACTTAAACCCATTTCAAGTAAGCCCCTCTTTTTCTAGTGCATGAAATATCTATTTACTAATCCTCCAGTCTTTATCCAAAGTCTAACCCAATGTGCAAACACAGCCTAAATACTAAAAGAGGATCCTTCTCATATCTTTCTTGTTGTCCGTGGAAACATGTGAGGAGTTAGGTCACAGAGAAGGAATAAAAATGGGAAAACCTAATGGGCAGGAGAGAAGGTAGACATGGGTAGTGGTGAAAAGCATGTACCTGCCACAAACATTTTGTAATAAAGATAATCTACTTTTGAGTACAAAATATACTGAAAGCAGAAAGTTCATCTGGCAATAGTCAAAGGTCAGTATTCTAGCAAGCATGCCTTTCTCCATAAGATGTAAATGAATATTCATTCTGAAGCTAAGGCATGTAAAAGAAAGGCCACAATTAATATAGCCAAATCCCATTTCATGGATGCTTGCATTTTCTCCTATGACGAATGTTAGCATAAGATCAATGCATTGTAAAAAGTCATTTAAGACAAAGCAACCATCTGTCTATATGCAGTGAAGCAGAGAGAACAGGCCAAATAGTACATTGGTCCAGCTCAATCCATGCCTGGTACATTAGCTGTTTACTTGAATAATTTAAAAACACAAGTCTGTTTTGCTACCTTGACCAGGGCTATATCTAATGAAGTTAATCTGCCATTGATGATACATGTGAAATGATTTTAATGCACTTTAGTTATCCTATTTAAATTACACAAGAATGTAACAAAGACACAGAAATGACACACTTAATAAAGTTGGGTTCCAAAATCATTTAAAAAAAGAGTAGACCTGCAGATAGGCCTTAGCATATTGCACACAGCTGAAACTAAGTAATTATTTCTACAATTATATTATAGAAATGAAAATCACTCTTCATCTAGCTAGATTTGAGATTTCAGTAGAGTAAGAGAATATGATCTAGTATCTTTAGAGGAAATAAGAAATAGTATTGATTCAAATCCTGTAAACTCTTTATCAATGATCTGACAAAGCAAGCAATTAGATTTGGTATATTATCTGGTAACATACACCACCTTATTCACATACACATTAGTCTAATTTCACCTCTGTGTCTGGAATTTCATAGCTTTAAGTTCCACTACTTTTCACTATAGCTTTTTCCTGCAATTCTTAATATACTTTCCCACCCCAACCTCCAGCCTAGTAGTGTTCCTTTCCCTGGGGAAAAAGAGGGACAGCACAGAAGGAGGGAAGGATGTGTTCTTTGAAATTCAGGAAAACCTCCTTAAAACCTCAAACGCTGCATGGAAATCTGAATATCTGCTAAGTGTTTAAGTTCCTTTATTTTTTTATGATTAACGGCTCCTTCTGACCAGTTTCAAGTTACGTCAAGTTATAATATGTATATATATGAAAAAACAAGGAGACACACACACACACACACACACACACACACTCATGCTTTCCCTTACTTGGAATGGAAAGAAGTAACTGGGAACAAAGTATATAAGATAAAAAAGAGATGCAACAGATAATTTACCCAACTAATTGCACAAAATCATGGCATTGTGGAAAGAGAGCTTTACCAGATGTGTAGGAATGGAGAGTTTTGTTATCACTGTTCTCTTTTCCATGTTCCTAGTCATTCCTGGGTCTGAGAATTTAGTGAACCTGAGATGACATATTTAGCACAACAGCCTGCAGAAGACTTGTCAGCAGGATGTCTTTCTTGGCACTATGAAAGGTCTGATGGATTTTTAAATAATCTTCTCAGAAGCTTAAATTTAGGGAGGGCTTATCTTCTCCCCTCCCCTCTTCAACCCACAGAATCTTAAATGCATGTAGCACATTGGGTAAGTTTGGAGAAGACAGAGCTAAACAAAGGGTCATAAACTGCTGGCCTGTGGACTGACTCAGGCCCCAGGGAGGAATTTTATTTAATTGTATAATGTAATAAAATTAATAAGTATCACATACAGTTTCTAATTTCTGTGTTCTGTTGAAGATCAGATCTGGCTACACTAGCCAACTTTCATGCCTGGCAGCAATTAGCTAGAGCTGAGTCTCAACTGCCCTTGAGCCAGATGTAAATTTACCAGTTTTCTGCTGTCTACTCCATTCCTTATAGCCTGATATCTAGCCACTCGACTCATGTATGCTGTACCCAGGACCTTTATTAATATTTATTTGAAAATGTTATAGTTAAGATGATCAAGGAACTCCAAGAGAGTAAAAAGAGAGAAAGTCCAATAGTGGATTCCTTGAACACAGAAGGGCTCCATGAGGGATGACCAGCATTGGAGAGCTATAATTGCAGACCTGTTGGAGGAAGTGGGGTAGAAAATGAGTTTGATAAAATAAAAGAAACCATCCCTAAAACACTACCACCTCGTCCAGTGTTATCCCAAATCTGAATGGGTAGATATAGATGCCCAAGCTTGCAATAAAGAATATTCTGTTGGATTTCCTTTGTAAGCTTGAATGGCCAACAGAAAGACTGCTCAATCATGAGTGGCACAAGGGACATAGCACTGCAGTCATGTCAGAGCATTCCTTAGTTCTCATCTTTACTGTGTTAGTGATCACAGCCAATGATATTGATTCCCAGTTTATAACTTTCAATATGCCACCATCCTTAAAGAACAACAAAGCCCTTTAATCATCTTCCTTTAGAAAGCCAAACAGTCCAAGAATACTGTCGGATCCTTTTTTCTAACTGAAAATCTAGGACTCACAGGAAGATTCATATCCTACTATACACTGCGTTTCACTTGGAAAAATATCTATGACACATGATTCTTCCCTCAAGAATCTCTGGCTGCTCTGTAAATCAGTCTTTAATTTTTCTCACCCGGTCCTTTCCCTTATTTAAACCAGAATCCTCTTCTCCATCATTACATTCCTTTATGACACAGAGTAGCCTCCAACTTTTGTGTGAAACCTGGGTCTGGGCTCACACTTGGAATCCAGAAACTCACTTCTTCCTAGTGGAGGTCTTAAATCATTTTGTCAGCAAAGTCTATCTCTCTCTACAAAGGAATTATTAGACCAACTACTGAGATTATAGATTTTGTAATTATAGATATTATTACACATGTATTCAGTGTATTTCCTTTTGATAAAGACTACATCTTTTATAAATAAAGTATACAATGAATGCCCTTGGACATGCATCTATAATGAGTTAGCTGTCAACCAGCAGGAAACTAAATCATAAATGAAAAGAAGAGTATTGAGACCCAGATATCACAAGAAAAAGAAAAGGGATGTATAATAAAAGGAAAACAGGTAGACACAAGTCAGAATGAGAAAGATTTAGTTAAGAAGAAAAAGTTTGATGTGACAGTTCTAGAATATTGGCCCTAGAAAGCATATCTTGGTTTCTCATCTCTCCATTTTCAAATGGGAACACCAAGGCAAAAGTCTCTGGAACAAAAAGACACACAAATATAGTTGCTGAAATGAGAAAGGATTTTCTTTCTCTCATACAACAGCAGGGGCAGTTCTACTCCATGAACCTTTCAGGTACTCGGGTTTCACCCATCTGGTATTTCCAGCATTACCTGGAGTACTGTCCTCTTCTGCAGGGTCAATATGGCATTGTCATACCCATGTCCCAGACCATGAGAGGGGAGAAAGACAGGAAGTCCAGGTCAAGTATTTTCCTTTCAGGGACGTGACTTTGTCTCACATGTTTTTATATTTCATAGGTGAGAACTAGATCACATTTTCACACATACCTGCAGAGATATATATGATTATAGGTTCCAGTTGTTCAGCTGAAATTCCATTATAATAGAAAGAAGGAAATATATTTTGGGAGAGACTAATAGCAGATCTGTGTAGACATCAAGAAGGTAAGACACTTGTCAGAGAGCAAGTGCTACTCCAACCACTTTGCTAGTCAAAGGTTATGGCAGTATCTCTTCATAATGTCTCTTCTCAAAAACCTGGGCACAAAGGATGATAAACTGGAAAAAAATAAGCCTTGAGATTCTGACTGAAGGCCCTCCCTATGCAGACCATGCCGGTTTACCTGTATGTGGTCAATCCTCTTGCCAAGGATTAACCAGCATTAGAGTTGGCCATACAACTGACCTAAGAAATGTTGCAATAAATGCATAATTGCTGGGGGACAATGTAAAAGGCAGTGTGGACCAGGAGACAACAGCAGTCCCAAAGTGAAAATCCCTGGGAAGGTGAAGTCACATGTTATTTTTTGCTGGGTAGAAGCTAAGAATATGGAACTGAAACAAACCTGTAATTCTAAACCTCAGTGGAAAGCACAGCACAGAAGAGATGTTGTGGAAATGAGAGCTACAGGCACATCATGCATGCTAGCTGAGAGAACTTTATCAGGAAAAAAAAAGTAGCAGTTTTTGTTTCTTAGGAGTATAAAAAAGGCCACAAGATTGGCCACAGAATATTGAAAGAAATAAAAGTCAAAGAGGTTATCACCCAGTACTGCTCTGCTTTCCTTTCTGCCAGGGACAGGCAAACACTACCTCTGTTAGAAATCATGACAAACTAAAAGTTTGGGTGAGATCTCGCTCTATCAACAACGTTAGCTTTCTAAAGAAACCTGAATTCTTTCACCTCCCATCTCCCATTAACCTGCATTACAACATTTAGTCAATGATGCCGTATCACCTTGTGAATCTTTCTGTCATTTCAAATACTAACCTTGTTATCCCAACCTCCCTCTTGCCTTCCCGTAGACATCTAAATGTCTTCAGAGACTGAGGTTACCTCATAATCTCTACTTCATCCCACAGCACCTAGAAGAATGCATCAGACATCATTCATCGTCATCTCTTTCAAAGCAATAGAATGGTACAGGTCCTAATATAGATGGTGCTTCTAATAGTAATCATTTTTTTTTAATGAAAATTTAACATTTCTTTTTTGAAATGTTTGTCAGGTGATAAGCTGAATAATGGCCCCTACAAAGATGTCCAAATTCTAACACAGGAAACCTGTAAATATGTTGCCTTACATAGCAAAAGAGACACTGCAAACAAAGTAAGGACTTGAAACAGGACATTCTCCTGGATTATCCAGGTGGGTCCTCAATATAATCATAAGGGTCTGTACATAGAAGCAAGAGGGTCAATAAGGGAGAAGTTGATGTGGTGACTGAAACAGAAACTGCAGTGTTGCAGCCAGGAGCCAAAGATCTTCAGAACTGTAAGAGAATACATGTGTGTTGTTTTAAGCCATTATGCCTGTGGTTCATTTGCTACAGAAGCCATAGGAAATGAAAACATATATTTTTCCAATTAGCAGTGTAATCACATGGGCTAACTAACCTTATCTTACCAATTATTAACTATCAATCAAACGAGAAGATTTGATTTGTCATTTGTAAATGCCTGTGCCAGTAACTTCACATCTAGAAATTTTTTCCCTGAGGATATTTATACAACAAGATTTTGCTCATCTATTAAAAAGAATGACAAAGATCTATAAACATTGACCTATATGCTGATCTGTGAATGATTTATTATGTAATCAATAACGAGCAGCAGAAGACACGCAGGAACTAGGTATGTATCGCAAGTGGCCTGGAAGGATAGAGACCAAAAATAGGATATAGGAAGGACACAGACAAGTATAGTTATCTCTAGATAGTGGGATTACAGGATGCCCTTCATTTTCTCCAATACTGGATTAGTGTTTTTTTCTTTTTATAATGAACATTCATTATTTTCACAAGCTGAAAATCGATAGAAATTTTTTTTGGACAAAATAAAGGTTTTATTTGTGCACAGAGAATTAGTTTAGTTAACTTAGGATCACTGTATTTGACATCCATGTCTTGCTTACCACCCCTCATAGCAGGGTCCTTCTGTTTGCAGCATATCACTACCAAAACCATCACCAGTCTATCTCATGGGAGCAATTAGGGCAAAATCAGGAGTCGGGAGACCATGAAATTTAAAACAAGCTCCATTCTCTCTTCAAGCCAGTCCTGCCTCTTGTCTATCAAATATTTTGGTTGGTGACACCACCACCCACCCAGCTGCCTAAGCCAGAATTTCAGGGTTGTTTTTAACTCATGACATCCCACATTCCATCATTAACACCAAATTCTCCCATTCTATGCCTTCAATTTTTCTTAAATCTGTCCCTTGACCTCTTTTCCCATTATTAGTAAATTTAGACTATCCCAGACTATTATAACCCTTCTAACTGGGCTCATTGGCTCTATACTATATTTGCCTACCTTCCCTCTTCAGTGGCAAAAATAATGAAATAAAGTTGTCACCCTTCTTCTTACAACTCTTCATGAGCTCCCGATTCTGGGCTAACAGCCCTCGAAAGGGCCTGCCACAGTTTTTCATTATCTGGCATTTCCATCTTTCTGTCTTGTTTTTCTTACTACTCCCTGGCCAGGCCTCATGCATTCAACTGTTATAATCACACACACCTTGTTGTCCCATGGCCAAGCCTTTAGGCATACAGTTTCTCTGCATGGCATGCCCACCTTGTCTAGTCAATACCCTTTCACCTTTCAGGATTTGGCATAAGTGAGGAGTTGCCTCCTCTGTAAAGACTTGGCTGAGTTAGGCTTCTTCCCTAAACTGTCATGGAACTTTGTAACATATCATGGTTTAGCTATGAACTAAAACATCCACCATTATATTATGATTACCAGCTTATGGAATTGGCAGCCCCACCCTTATCCAAATGATGAACCTCCAAAGAAAACACTATCTTTCCTTCATGTTTGTATCCTCCTGCATATAGTGACTGGCACAAATAGGCAAGTAAAAGGTTGTTGCTACCAAATGAATTAAGAAATAAATGAATGGACTAACTTTTATTGGAGGCTTACTCTGAAGTGACCATAGGGTATACATTTTCCAATTGAATCCTTACAAAACTTATATTATGAGATGGCTACCACTGTTATTCATATTTGTAGACCAAAAAAATGAAGCACAGAGGGCTTAAATAAATATTTTCCAAATTCACTCATTTACAAATTGCATATAAACTGAGACAGTTTAACTCCAGGATTTTAATCTCAACACTGCAGAAACTGAATGAATGAGCAACCTCCTGACCCTTCCTGTTAGTGCCCAACATGTAAGACTGGACTAATCCTTAACCTGTCAAGGAGATAGACATGTCCAATCCCCTATTCTTTATTCCTTCTGGCTTTGATAACAGAGTGAAAAAGTGAAAAGGGGTGTGATTAAACAGAGCATAAGTTGAGAACCTACCGACAGCTAGAGGGAGAAGAGGCAGGAGAAGGCTTCAGGTTATTAAGTAGAGTGTTAATTATTCATTAATAGTAAGTTGTGGCTCTTACCCAGCAGCTATCCCATAAATGGCATAACAGGAGAAAGGAAAAGAAATGTTTTTGATCAAGTATTTCTTAGATCTAAATTAAAAAGATAGCATCTAAGGTGAATTTCAAGTCCTCACTACAGTGCTAATTTTCTTAGAGTTTTTCCATGAACATCAATGCCACAGAATTTAAGCTAAAGAGAATATCTTTAATTCCAGTGGCATTCATTAACCATTTCTATTTGTGACATACAGTATCAGCTGCTTCTGGTCGCTGTGCATGGTGTCCAGGAATGTGGAACATTCAGAAGCCTTCCCTGGTGGGAATGTGTGAGAAGCAGATAATATCTACTCATCTTACAAGAGAGACACAGAAGATCTGAGAGGTTGTCATTTGGGCAAAATTTCATGGTAATTTATTGTTTAACTCTCTAATCCCAAAACAGTCTTCAGCTACCTGCCTCTTCATGATGGTAGAAATGACCAAACGGGACAATTTCCATTATGATAGACTGTGGAAATCATTATTTCCAGAATGATATTTGAAAAAAGTGCATTTCCAGAAAAATCTCAAAAACCTACAATCAAAGGACAGCACATAATGAATTTAGATAAACGGAAGAGTAGATATAAGGTTAGTATGCCCCTCTTAATCGAAGCAGAATGAGGCAGGAATTCTGGATTTCAGGTGGCAAAAAACACCCAAACTTAGATCTTAGACTTTAAAGGAAGAACTCAGAAGTCCACGTCACCAAACGAAAGGGAGAGAAGTGTAGGGGTAGCCAGAACCAGAGACTTAACTCCAGAAGAATTATCTCCATCTGAAATGATGGCATCCAAGAGGAAATGGACTGGTCTCATTCTCATTACAGGTTGGTGCAAAAGTTATTGTGGTTTTTGCTATTACTTTAATGGTAAAAGCCACAATAACTTTTGCACCAACCTAATATTAGGATTGTGATTATTGATGGTTGATGGAGTAATGGAGTCCCCTATAGCTCTTAAGCAATTTTGTATTTTCTTGAAAAGATACTTGTTTTTGAGGTACAATGGAGGCGACTCCAGCAAGCAAGGGATTGGTTACAGGTCATTAGTCAGCTCACCCAGATTCTTATTACTACATAAAAGCAATTTATATTTCCACAAATAAAAATCTTTGCAATACTTTTTCTCCAAATACATGCCTAAAGACTAGTAGCAGATTCTTTCCTTTATAGACAACTGCTATGTGCCTTGCCATTAGTTATCTGTAAGACCTTGGAAAAATCCTTTAATTTTCCATGCTCCAAGTTTCTCATCTGTAAAATGATGAGGTTGATCTGGTCCCTTCTGGCACCAACAATGTGTGAAGAGTCTTATTCTTTCAGGTGGAGTCAAAGTAAATTCTGTCATCAAAAAATAAATACAGGAACCTCTCAGTGCACAGTCTGCTTGCAGGTAAAGCTATTTTGAAGCCATAGTCACTGTTTTAGGCCAACAGAAATCACATTCATTTATCTTTCAGTCTAGGTAGAACTAGGAAAAACTTTGAAACAGCCACGTTTGACCCAAACGATCACAAACGTCTCTGTCAGGAGCTTTTTATACTTTTTATCCCTTCTACCCTCTCCTTAGCTGCCATGACATTCACAGTTACTGGTCCTCATTTTATTCCTCAGGGGATCGGGATCCTCTCTGTACTCTTATTCCGATGTCCTCTTTGGAAATAATCTGATGAACTGAGAAATCACATTAAATCAGAGATTCCCAGATTTCCAGTACCCACAAACTGCCTCCATATTCTCTCCCTATCTTTGTACCCCCTTGATGTTTCTATTATATATTTAGTTTAATTAATATTAACATTAAGTAGATTGTTATCTACTTACTATTTTCTTTTTCATTAACACATTATTTTTTACTTCCTACCAACTTTAGCCTCATTAGAAATCATGAACTTAATATACTACATATGTTTTCTAAGTTATATTAAAATATATAACTATTAAAATTATATGTTCACCTGTGACTTACTTAAAATCATCTCACATACCCTTCCCTCAGTGGTACTCATTTTACACCTGGGAAATGCTGTATTAAAGTATGAATCAGAAATTCTTCTTACCAAGGAGATTAGATTGAGATTGAATGAAAATCCCTAACCTCTTTTAAACTACTTGCTATTTCCTTATAACAATGTGTATCTCAGAGGTGGCAAGAGATTGATAATGAAGGTATAAGTCAAATTTTTATAGGACATTAGTCTCATAGAATGGAAAGATTCCTTAATTGCGACTCGATTCATTTTGGAGTCAGGGAGCTTTCTCCATGCCCCTTAAATAATCATACAGTAATAGGGATGGTAATAACAACAAGAATGACTGCTGCATATTAAGTGCTGACTATATGTTGGGGTTCAGAGAACTGCCCTACTTCATCTTATTTGTATTCCTGTCTCTACCGCTGGCTGCCATCTCATATGGAGGACTTGGGAGACCTTTTCCATGGCTGCCCTTATTTCATCTCTAAAAACAAACAGTAGTGGGGGGAATAGCCAAACCAGACTACATGCACCATGTCTCTCAGGCTTCAGTGCAAAACCCCATTTCATGCTTCAGAGCCTTGACTGTGATACAGAGCTCAGGTTGCCAAGGGAGTAGGAGCCAGGCCGTGATGGGCTGACTGAGGCTAAATTGGCCCTAGGGGGCAGTGCAGCCACTTTCTGCAGGTGCAGAGCTGCTGTCTGGCTTCTTTCTCTCTCACACAGAGCAAGCAGAAAGGAGATAACATGAATCATATACCTAGCATCATGGTCTATGAGACTCACCAGAAATATGAGGCAGCCCTCATTTCCAGCTGGCCAAAATTTGACACCTTATTTGGTAAACAACATTGGTTTGAGCCTCTTACAGATGAATCTGGGTTCAAGTTCTGGCTCTGCCAGTTACTAAACTATATTATTTTGAACCAATTAAAGTATCTGAGCCTTGATTTCCTCCTAATAGTTATGGACATCCCTACTTCCTAAGGCCTCTTGATGATTATGGTGGAATGACTGTAAAGGACTTGGCGCTATGCCTAGGACAGTGTATTAGTTTCCTGCAGTAACTAATTACCAGAAACTCAGTGACTTAAAACAACACCCATTTATTAGCTCCCGGTTTGCATGGGTCAGAAGTCCAGATGAAGTATGACTTAGGTGGGTTCTCTACTCTGAGTCTCAGAAGGTCCAAATGAAGGTAGGCTAGGCTTTTTTATCTAAAGACTTTGGCAGAGAACCTGTTTCCAAGTTCATTTGGATAATTAGCAGAATCCTACTTTTTGTGTCTGTAGGTCTGAGTTTCCTGTTTCCTTGTTGGCTGTCAGGGGCCACGATCTGCTCCTAAAGACCACCCACATTCCTTCTCCCAAGTCTCTCTCCATCCTGAAACCAGCAATGTTGCACTGAGTCCTTCTCATCCTTCAGATTTTTCTGACTCATGTCTCTCTACCTTTCTCTTCTGCTTTTAAGGGTTTATGTAATTACACTGGGCCTATCTGTATAATCCAGAATTATCTTCTTGTTTTAAGGTTAACTGACTAGTAACTTTAATTTCACCTGCAAATTCACTTTTGTCATGTAATGTAATGTATTTATGAGTGTAACACCAGGTACAAAGGTCAGAGGGACCAAATTACTGCCTATCATATTCAGGAATTACTCTCTCTCTCAATTATTGTTCATGGGCCCCTCTACAAGAAAGTGCGACTTACTCACTGACTGCTGAGAACACACAGGAGTTCAAAAACATCAAAATCAAATCTTTTTTAGTCTTTATAATAGCTCCTGAGTGGGGGAGTTAGCATTATTAATCCCATTCTGCAGATGTTAGGATGTATCAGAAGAGTTTAATATTTTAGAATTTAAAGCAGGAACAGAAAGCCAAATACTGCATGTTCTCAATTATAATTGAGAACTAAACATCAGATACTCACAGATAAAAAGATGGAAACCATAGGTACTTGGGCAACTGGATGAGGGGGAGAAGGAGGAAAGCAAGAGCTGGAAAACCCCAAACCTCAGCATCACACAGGAGATCTTTGTAACAAACCTGCACATGTATCCCCTGATTCTAAAACAAAAGTTGAAAACGAAAAAAAATAACAAATGAAAGAATTTAAAATAAAACAATTCCAGAGTATGGGTGAAAAGATACAGATTACTTTCCTCAGTGAGATATTTGGCAAGAAATAGTAGAGCTATAAGTTGTGACCTCCCTGGGGACACACAATCTTACTCCGGGTCTCAGTATTTCTGAGACTGAGAGGCATCAAAAGATAAATCTTTTATTCATGGTTCTCTCAGTTGTAAATAATGGAAATTTCCTTAAAAAAGTATAAGTGAAAAAAAGGAAAAAGTATTTTACGATTCAATGTTAAGGGTGCAAAGGAATTTCACATAACCCATATCTGGAAACTGGAACCAGAAATGAGAAAGCCTCCGAAATCCATGTGGCCACTCCTGCTTCATTCTTTGCTCTTGGCCAGCCTGCCTGTTTGCACAACTCTACACCCACCCATCTCCCAAACCCATGATCTACCTGTCTGAAGTTCAAGTGACCAATTCCAAATTCAAGGGAGGGAATTTAAGTCAGCTATCCATCACTGGTCTCATCAGCTATGGCCAGTGAGGCAAGGTCACACAGGATGGACAGGACTGCCTTGTCCAAGAGTGTGTGTGAATGTGGGTGAGGAACCGTGATTGGGCTCCTGATTCTAGGCTAACAGCCCTCCTCTTAGGGAGGTAGATGTCATGAGCTGGCCCCTCTAACAGCCCTGCCTCTTAGGGAGGCAGAGGCCACCAGCTGACTAGACATTGCCAAAGTGGTTTTCTTAGATTTCTGCTCAATATGGCCAGAGCTGAAAGGGTCCACTCTCTCTCTCTCTCTGCACATTTTGTGAACAATTCCACTTCCTACAAGTAAGAGTCTGATTGGATCTGATTGCCGCCATCCATCTAAGTGGCCCTATTAGGCCACGGACTTGTGCTGAGTAGCCTTTGAGGTGACTGGATTTCCTTTGCAGCCAGCTCATATATGGCTGCTCTTGGTTTGCACACCTGCTTGGTCACTTGTGACTAGGATAGCAGTATTGTTTTCTTTTTTCTGGATACATAATGTGGACCCCAGGGATTTTGCTTAACTGACCTCTCAGGGCTCCATAGAAGAGGGTCACAGGCATAGCATCATCTTGAAGCTTCATAGATTGCCTGCAAACATAGAGCTAGCAAATGGCTGAGCTGGGTCTTTACTCCAGGTTTTGTAATTCCAAACTCTTTACCCTTCCAATTCACTATCTCAGAAAAGTTACTGGAATTTATGGAAACTGATCACAACTTCATGCTGTCTTTACAACAAAAAATGATAGCAAAGGATGTCAGGGGAGAGAAAAGCCTTCCTTATATGTAATGTGTGGGACAAAAATCAGTGGCTGACCATTTAATATCCTTACATCCCTCTTTGGGATTCACAGCTCAACAAGACTTTGAAGGTGAGTGTTTTGAGCATCAGTAATTTCTAGTAGGCATATCTTTGAGAATGCACTTGAGATTGCAGGTGTTATCATGGTTTTCACCATAGGCCAGCTTTCTGATGACTAACAACAACCATAATAGCTCATTTTTACTGAGCATTTCTTGGCATCAAATAATCTTCTATTCTAGGTAAATAGGTGTATATATATGTGTATGTGTGTGTGTGTGTGTGTGTGTGTGTGTGTGTGTACATTCCAAGTAGGCAAAATATGCTAATGTAAAAAGTAAATAAATAAAACAGTAACAAGTATATCTCCTCCCATCTCAGTCCCATGATCCCTTCCCAAGGGCAAATTTTGCTACCAGTTTCTTGAATATCTCTATAGCACTAATGTTTACATAAACAAGTATAAACAGTCCACAATTTTTACACCAATGGTAGAATAATTGTCACACATTTCTTCACCAGTCTTTTCTACTTAATAGTAAATCTGAAAATTGTTCAACTTGGTATACACACATAGGCTAAGGGCTTTATAACAAATAGTAAATAAACAAATAAGTTGTCTAATATACCTTTACCTGCTCCACAAACTCTAATCCTTTACTGAGTTGTCCACTGATTGCAACTTGGTGCAGATAAACACATTCATTTGAATCATCAGAAAATTCAGCATTCTGTCTAATTGCTATTCACATCCCACTGCCTTTTCCATTACCTGAAACACAAGGATTTTTCAAGAAAACAACAAGCTAAAGTAACCTCAAGCAACTAATAAAGAGTATTGATCCCTATTGGTTTTGTTCCTGAAGATGCATGTAATTAGGTTACCTGAATTTCAAATGAGAATAGGAAGCAAGTAAGAAAAACATGTTCGAGCAACATGTGCTTAATTAGTTTACTACTGTCTCTCTCTCCCTCTCTCTTTTACTAACTTGAGAACAAGAAAGTTCCCTATTGATCTAATTAGAAGAATGATTGATAAATAAATAAATATTAATTAAATAAGCTTCATAATTGTAGAATGTAATACCATTTAGAGGACCTGACTGCATAAATGAATTATCTTTTTCTACCAAACCCACTCCAGTACCAAATAAAATACTAGCTATGGCAAATCAAAATATCTCCAAGGGAAATCTTTTAAGCCTTCTTCTAGAAAGAATAGCTCACAATAAGAAAGTCTGAGTATAAAACGAGTTGTCCTGGAAATTATTAAAAGTAACAAATGGAAAGGCTTCCGGGATTGATAAGCTCACTTCTATGCTTGAGGCAATGACAACTTGTCATCAAAGAAACAAGAGACATATAAAAGCAAAAAAAAAGAAAAAAAAAATGAGGATTTGCTTTGTTCTGTATTAACCTGCACCCCATTTTGAAAGTAATCTCAAATGACAACAGCTAAAACAGCCATAAGAAGGATTCATTTACATTCTATGAAATCAACCTACTGCCCAGATTGCTTAAAGTAAAAAAAGAGCAGAAAAAAAATAGCGTGGAATCTGTTTTGATATGACTGCAGAGCTTCTGATAACTAGCTAGCATCACCTATCAAATGAAAGATTCATCTGTTTATCTTCAGTTGTTTTACTTGGAACAATGCCTTTCCCAAAATAATTATAAGGCAATTACTTGCCAGTTTCCACTTTATTGGTTACTACTTTTACTCAAAGAATAGCAATTACTACATAATTGCAGTACATGGTTATCTGAACAGTCTTAACTATGCCTACCAACCATAAATTATTCAGTCAGTATAATTCTAATTATGTATGCTACAGAGTATAAATATGTAATGACTATGTAGTTACACATTAATAAGTCCAACTTTATTTTTCAGAACCTAGTACGGTAAAATGCCATTGGATCTGCTTCCATGTGGTAACCTGTGGAGTCACGCTTGTTCTGTTCGGCTTTCTGGAAGCCAGTGGACTACAATATATCTTCAGTATTGCCCACCCATTTTCAATTTATCCAAGTACACTAATTAAGGCACAGAGAAAACAAAAACTGAAAAGTAAATTTTTTTTCTAACCCTTCTTTCTAGCTTGTGTCCTTTCCAGTGGAACATCAGCAATTGCGGCTTAGATTCAAGAATTGCAGGTGCAGAAGCTTGACCGTGCCACCAGAGTCTTACCTTCACCTAGTCATTGCATGCAAAATGCCTGGATTCAAAAGCATGGAAGTGGCTTGAATTTGGTTTAGACCACGATTCTGTTGTTTATGTTTTAAGGATATTATTTTTGTTCCAAAAGTGACCATAGGAAATCAAATGTCTGAGAACAAAGGGCTTAAGAATGCAATCCTCTAACAAACATAAAAATGTCCCTCTAATTATAGAACTAAATTTCACAAAAAAATCTAAGCTGAATAAAATAAATGTCACCACCAAACTAAATAAAGCCCATCAACCTGCATTATACCTGGACTCCTACCCAAAATTTGAGAGCAATAAATAGCACATTTATTATAATAGCAGTACAAATAGTTGCAGGGAATGTATGCCAGAAAGAGCTTCAAAGAGGCAGAAGACAAGGGAAAAGACAGTGGCTCCCCCAGCAGTAACTGATGAGCTCTGGGAGGAGTCACACTGGAGATAAAGATCCTGACATGCATATGTGAGATGAGAATGAAATGAGAGTAGGCGATTTAGCAACAACTTCCTACACTCTGGCACCCACCCTCTCCAGAGGCAGTTGTTCTCCCTGAAAACTCCCTCCTTTCCAGTTTGACTATGATGTTCCTGGAGCAGACAGCATGTTAACTTATCACATATTCATATCCTAGGGGAGAGCCTCTCACAAAGGAACAGGAAGAGGCAGGTGCAGAGAGCACCTGTTCCAGGTGGAGAGCTCCAGTCACTAAGATGGGGCCACCATACCAGAAGGACAGAGATAAATCAGATAAAATATTGGTTCTTGCCTCCCTGAAAACTGGCCTTGAGATCTGGATTCAATTTAGCATACAAAAAAAAAAAAAAACAACCCTTTAAAAAATTGAGACATACAGTTCCCCTCTGTCACTTTGTCACCCAGACTGGAGTGCAGTGTCACAATCTTGGCTCACTGCAGCCTCTGCCTCCCATGGTCAAGTGATTCTCACACCAAAGCCTCCAGAGTAACTGGAATTACAGGTGCTCACCTCCATGTCTACCTAATTTTTGTATTTCTAGTAGAGATTGGGTTTCACTAAGTTGGACAGGCTGGTCTCGAACTCCTGACTTCAAGTGATCCACCCACCTCGCCCTCCTGAAGTGCTGGGATTACAGGTGTGAGCCACTGCACCTGGTATATAAAACTATTTTTTTAATGAACAAATGAGTGACCAAAAGAGTGGCCCTATAGAAGTTGTCAGTGGAGGAACAACGTAAAATAAATGGCAAAAAGGAAAGAGAAATGACTTCCAAAGCAGCTGTAACTATGTGCCAATCACTTTACATATACCATCTTCTTAAATCCTTGCAAGAACTTTGTGTGGTGTGTATTATTATTCCCATTTAACTGATAAGGAAGCTGAGGCTGGGGCTGAGGAAATAATTTGTCTGCTATCATACCCCTAGTCAGTGGCAGGGCTTGGGTTTGAGCTCAAGTGTGTCAGACTGTATTGCCTATGCTCTTTCAATTATGACAACCACATCCAATAACATCTAAACTAACATTTTTCTTTTTTTTTGAGACGGAGTTTCGCTCTTGTAACCCAGGCTGGAGTGCAATGGCACAATCTTGGCTCACCGCAACCTCCGCCTCCTGGGTTCAGGCAATTCTCCTGCCTCAGCCTCCTGAGTAGCTGGGATTACAGGCACACACCACCATGCCCAGCTAATTTTTTGTATTTTTAGTAGAGACGGGGTTTCACCATGTTGACCAGGATGGTCTCGATCTCTTGACCTCGTGATCCACTCGCCTCGGCCTCCCAAAGTGCTGGGATTATAGGCGTGAGACACCGCGCCTGGCCTAAACTAACTTTTAAGGAGTACTTACTAGGTGCCAGGTGCTTTTCACACATCATTTTCTTCAATCAACTTAAATAATCCTTCAAAATAATTACCAATAATTGTATTATTATTCCCAGTCCACAGATGAGGAAACTTAGAGCCTCAAGGTAGTGATCGTTCTTGCGTAAGATGGTATAGTAAGCCCTAAAGCTGAGATTCAAACCCAGAGCTAATAGCAAAGCCTCTGTCATTAATCACCACTCTCTACCACTCTTAATACCAGAGATCCAACTGGAAGAGGTGATTTCCTGCTTGAATGGAGTTTATATCTAGAGGAGGATCTATGGCCTTCCCAGGGGAATTCATTACTGAATTATATTCAAATAGTAATTGAACATAATATCTTCCTCTCCATGTCTGTATCACCTATCTTCTATTTTCCCTCTGGCTATGCAAGGGATTCAGCTCCATACATCCATGGCAATCTGTATATCAACTTTGCCTACTGGGCCCTGAAATTCTTGGGGTCTAAAAGGGTAATTCTCATTTCTGTGCCTATGGGGCCAAGTACAGAACCTAGGTGAGAACAGTTGCTGTATTAGTTTGAAGAGATAAATGAATGAATGACTGAATGGATGAATAAGTGAACAAGCATGGAATTCTAGATTGGAAGGCACTTTAGAGAAAATTGATTATAGTTACCACATTTTACAGAATTATTTTCTTGGATTTGGAGAAATGTTAAGTGACTTGTCCAGAAACAATTGCTAGATAAATACATTACACACACACACACACACACACACACCACCAGCTTCATAACAACAAAGTAAAATATATAAAATGTGACTCTCTTGGGACCAGACTTTACATAGATTTTGAATATTTTATGGTCTTTTTTAGCTACATAGGCCACAGATTGTGATGAGAACACACCCTAATTTGGCAAGTGTTTTGTATCCATAATGAGATTTCTAAATGTTATCTGTTTTTAGTACATAAAGATATCCTGAGTAAAATATTTAACATAATTGTGGCACTTGTCATACAGTCTTTTCTCCTTCTATACCCCAAAAGGATTGCATAGTCTGAGGTGGTAGTTAGCAATGAAGAGGTTCTGTATACTTGTATATTTTCATGCATGGATTTATTTTTGAAACACATAGTTTATGCCTCAGTAGTGAGGATTTCCTGAAATCTTGGAGAGACTTGAAGTAGACATAATACATCTGAATTGTTGCCATACAACTTATTACTCAAACCAGGACCAGGACACACTTGGGAGTGGAAGGGGATGTTATAAAATTGACAATTTTCCACAAGAAGACCTAGAACCAGAAATGCCATTTGACCCAGCAATTCCATTACTGGGTATATGCCCAAGTGATTATAAATGTTATATACCCAAAGGGTTATAAATCATTCTACTATAAAGACACATCCACACATGTTTATTGCAGCACTGTTTACAATACCAAAGACTTGGAACCAAACCAAATGCCTATCAATGATAGACTGGATAAAGAAAATGTGGCACATATATACCATGGAGTACTATGCAGTCATGTAAAAGGGTGAGTTCATGTCTTTTGCAGGGACATGTATGAAGCTGGAAATCATCATTCTCAATAATTCTCAGCAAGCTAACACAGGAACAAAAAACCAAACACCATGTCCTCACTCATAAGTGAGAGTTGAACAATGAAAACACATGGACACAGGGAGGGGAACATCACACACCAGGGCCTGTCAGGGAGTAAGGGACTAGGAGAGGGATAGCATTAGGAAAATTCCTAACGTAGATGATGGGTTGATGGGTGCAGAAAACCACCATGACACGTGTATACCTATGTAACAAGCCTGCACGTTCTGCACATGTATCCCAGAAATAAGAAAAAAAAAAGATAGATGGTCACCATTTTAATCTGTACACATTTACACAGGAATGCTAACTAGGTTTTCACTGGAGGTAAGGAACATGGTCCCAAAAACCAATGGGGAAGACATTCTGGGTATGGGCCATGCAGGACAGAAGTTTTGTGATTTGTCACCTTTGAGGAATTTGAGAATCAGATTAAAAGCACAGATCTTCTCTACCAGACAATGCACATACACACAAGGCTTTGCACAAATTTTCAGAGGGCCCCATCCATAGACTTCTAAACTCTAGAATAAGACCCTTAGACAAAGAATCCTGATTCTATAGCAGGGTTTTTTAGCCGTGGCCCTATTGACATTTGAGGCCAAACAATTCTTTGTCATTGGAGGTCGAACAATTCTTTGTCAATGGAGGTTATACAGTGCAAGATAACATGTTTAGCAGCATCCCTGGCTTCTGCCCACTAGTTGCTAATAGCACCCCATCTCCGGTTATGACAACCAAAAATGTCTTCAGATATTGCCAAATGTTGGAGGGGCCATATTGCCCCAATTGAAATCACTGTTCTAGAGATAGAAGCATGAAAATTGCATGTAAGAGATACAAAGCAGATACAACTTACTGTGAGACAACCCACTGCAAACTTCTTATTAGTATAATAGGAAGCAATGGCAATGCAATGTAAAAATCCCCAAAACGCCCCTTTTAATGTGTCTATGACTTTAATTCGCGACTGATATGGCCATTCTCTTCACAAAAAAAGGGTTAATGATGATCTACTTAGGACAATTTGGCTCCATTGAAGAGTTCCTACCACTTCATGCCACTATCTGACAGGTGTTGAGTGGAAATGATTCTACAAAAAACATTCTGAAGTGTTTATAATGAAGAGAACCTGTAACTGAAACTGTGAGAAACATTCTGGGAGGGTGTTCCATTTATAATCAGTCCTATAGAGACAGGCCACAGTAGGCACCTGGAGAAATGTAATTTCCAATGCAGTGAGTATTTATCCAGTATGACTGCATTGTCAGTCTTTTCTCATTTGTTAAATAAGGGAGTGGCCACTTTCTGAACCTTCTGAGCCTCAGTGTCCTCTGTGTACTGAGAGTAGGCAGCTAGACGGCAAGTCCCAAGTGTGGAACTGCAGATTAGTACTTGATAAACTGCATAAGATGCCTGCTATGGTCAGAGAGTTTGTATCACCCCCTACACTAATATGGGAAAATCCTGGCCCTGAAGGCAATGGAACTGAGAGGTAGGGCCTCTGGGAGGCAGAGCTCTCATGAATAAGATTAGTGACCTTATAAAAGAGGCCCAAAAGAGCTCATTTGTTCCATCTGAGGGTGCAGTGAGAAGACAGCCCTCTATGAATGAGTAAGTAGGTACTCACCAAACACCAAATCTGCTGGCACCTTGAGCTTGGATTTCCCATCATCCCAAACTGTGAGAAATAAATTTCTGTGGTTTATGTGCCCCCAGTTTGTGGCACTGTGGTTTGGTAGCCTGAAAGGACTGAGACAGTACTTTTGTGGAATTTACTAACAGGGCCAATGGGGAAGAGGAGCAGACACTTAGGGTACCATCTGCCCCAGGATCTTACCTTTACAAAAGCCCTCAATGTTAACTGCACTATCACCAACTGAAATTGCATATACATCATTTTATTTTGAACATATGTTAAAACAATGAATTCATTAAATGTAAGCATATTAAAAGTCAGTTTTGTCTACTCTGTTGGTGGCATATTTTTTTCAAATTCATTATGACAATAGCTTTAAAAAATGGAAATACTTTAAACCTCTCACGGCCTTTGTGTTTCTGCAAATGCCTATGCCTAACCCCTAAAAATTCCATTTCAGTTGGTCTTCAATAGGGCCTAACCCTCTGTATTTTAAATCGCAGTCTAGGAGGTCAGGCGCAGTGGCTCACGCCTGTAATCCCAGCACTTTAGGAGGCCAAGGCTGGAGGATCACTTAATGTCAGGAATTTGAGGCCAGCCTGGACAACACAGTGAGAACTTGTCTCTGCAAAAACAAAAACAAAAACAAAATCAAATATTAGCCGGGTGTGGTGCCATGTGCCTGTAGTCCCAGCTACTCTGGAGGCTGAGGCAAGAGGAACACTTGAACACGAGAGTTCGAGGCTGTAGTGAACTATGATTGCACCACTGTGCTCCAGGCTGGGTGGCAGAGAGAGACCCTATCTATCTCTAAATAAATTAATTAATTAATAAAAATAAATTAATTAAAAGCATTCTATGTGATTCCGAGAAGGTAAGCAGGTGTCCTTGGAGCGTTTTAACAAGGAGAGCTTTGGCTAAAAAGAAAAGAAAGAAAAAGATACCTTTCCTAGGATGTTAGAAAAAGGGAAACACAGAGAATCATGGATACTTGAAAAGTTAAAGCTATAACATTTGCCTTCACCTCTTTCTCCACCTAGCAAACTCCTGCCTATTCTTTGAGGAATATCTGCCCAGCTCAAACATTACGTCCTCTGTGAAAGCCTTTAGACAGTCTTCTATACATCAGTTATTGCACTATCCACTGAGCTGTGAGTTTCTGGAGAGAGCATACCTTGGTTATATCTAATTTATCTCTGTCTGCCAAGACTCTACGACAGTGCCTGGCACCAGGCATATTCAATATCTTTGATGGCTAGAGTGTTTTATTTTATACCCTTTTTCCCTGGTACAGTTCATCCCAGAAGACTCGAAATTTCAGGAAAGGGTCATAGATTCTGATTCTACATCACCGAAGATTACATTCTGGCACAACACCTGAGATGAGAAGGAGTTGCTCTTGAGCTATGGAAAGGTAAAGTTCTCGCCCCTACCTGCCTTGGTTTCCATCCCCATACACCAGGAAGCAGTGGCTGTATGTGGAGCACTGGGCTAGATTTCCTCCCTTTTTAACTCTTTAGCTGAATGCCATTAAGCAGGGAACACCCTGAAAAACCATAGGTGACTGGTAACCTTGTGATGTACCTTTTTTTCCCCCTTTACATGGGCAAAGATGGAGTTAGTATTTCCAACCTGACAATCAAATTAATGCAAAGGATGAAAATCTAGTTATCTTACAATTCCTACAGAGGAAAAAATTCCTAGAATTTATTTCACAAAATCAGCTTTATCATAGTTTCACTAGTATTGATTGGGTTGATTTACATAGGATATTTATGATACCAGTTCTATCATTACTTCTAATAATGACAACAGCTGGACTTCATTGTGTTTAATATGTGCCAGGGATTATACTAATTTGAATGCCTTATCTCATTTAATCTCAGTAACTCTGTGAGTTGATGTGATTCCAAGAACTTCTGTACTTTTAAATCTATTTTACAGGTGAGAAAATCAAGGCTAAGTGTTTAACTAAGTAGCCCAACATCATAAATGGGAGAGCCAGAAACTGAACACATGCCCATTTGATACAGAGTTCTTAATTACTACTCTATATGGAGCTGTCAATCTCAATCTTCAATTCAAAGCATTAAGAGATATTTTGAGCTAGAGAAGTCTCTGAGATTCATGTGGATATCCAGGGAGCAAGGAGAACCTTGAATCTGAAGCTTCTGCTTATGGCCAGAGTTTGATCATTTCATCTAAACAGTAGAAACCCACAGAGAGCATGAAATAATTTCTACAAAGTCAGAAGAATGCAATTTCACTTTCTCTATTTTCCCCATTGAGCATATCTTTTCTTTGACTTTGTTCACATTCTTTATTAGGTTGTGAGTCTAATCTGATAAGACAACTATCCCTATTCTAATAAAGAAAAAGCAAGCTGGGCAATGGTAACCTGTAAGAGTAACTCATCTCCTAATCCAAGGGTCCTTTTCCTTAGGTTCAAAGGGCCGAGAGATACTCAAAGTGCAGTAAACTTCTAGGTGGTAATGTTTCCATGAAATAGAAAAGCCACTGAGAGCTTAAATCAAATGCCAAAGGCTGTTACCTGATTTCTTTGATCTGAGTTACTTAATATGCAAAAAATGTGACTGTGTGCCTTATGAATAAAATAAAGAAAAGGAAATGAAGACAAGAGAAGAGAAGGGAAAAGAAGGGAAGGAAATGGAGAGAAAGGCATGAAAAGGGAGAAAGGAAGGGGAAAACCAGGGAGGAGAGCTCATTGTCTTCTCGTTTGTTTTCAGCATTAAGTGTTGGGGAGAAAGTACGTTGTCCTTTCCCAGCCTTTATCCCCTCAGGTAGAAAGAGGAATAAAGGAAGTAAATTTACATTTCAATTCTGTCTCCAGTGATTTGACAAGGATTAAGCTAAATGAATCCCCATTTGCAAAGAAAGCAGCCTAAGTAAACAAAAACTCCTGGGATGCAGACAAATACACATTAGGAACTAGAGCCCTTCTTCCAATGGGCAGTAAACCTAGCACTGACATTCAAATGAAAATTCTGGAACTGACCTTTCAGACTATTTCTGAATGGTTGTCCCACTAGCCTTCTTTTTCTCCTTACGCAATGAAATTTAGATGGGTTTCATGAAAAAAGTGAAGACCATTTGTTGCAATGTAAATATATAAAGGAGATTAAAGGCTTGATTGAATGAGTGGTTTTTCCGGCCAGTATATACTTATATATGTACACGAACACATACTTACTCAGAGAAAAAGCATACTCCTTAAAATTTCATGAGTTGTATATTCAGGGAGATTTTTTTCAAACTTCTTATATGAGACACAAAGGTATAAAAGCTAAAATATGGACAGTGTAAAATACAAATAGCCAAGTTATTTCTATATTTCATTGAGTAAGACTGTCGTAGCTTCTAACCATGTTATGTAGGTGTTACAAGCATAAAACATGGCCAAACATGGCCCTGGCTTAAAAATTTTGTAATCTTCTTAGGAATAAGACAATCACATATGAAACAAGAGTGCAATAAACTCAGTAGAATTCAGAACTTAATTGTGTTCTACAAGTTACAGAGAAGGGAGGTCAACAAGGGCTAAAATTTCTCCTTTCCATGTCTCAGAAGCTATACAGATATTTCTCCCAAATGGGTTGACCTTACTAGACTTAAAGTGATTTACAAGAACAGAGAGGATTTTTATAGCAAGAATAGAGCGAAAAGGACATTCTGGGCAAGGGGAATAGCTAGAACAAAAGAAAAAAGGGAGCCAGAAATCAGCCTGCTGCCTTCCCAATACTTCCCTGAGAACACCTTGAACAAATGTGGAAGAAAAGAAAGGGAGAAGCAGAATGGAGATTGGTGATGAAGTATCAACTGTCAGAAACTATCTGTAAGATGGTAGACTAACAAAAGAAAAGAAAAAGAAATGTTAGGTAGGAGGAGATATGAGTTTGAGAACTATGAGTGGATAGATATTGGATTTTCTCCCTGCCTGCCATTTTACAGAAGTACACCAAGACCCACAGAGGTGAAAGACACTCTATGCCAGGCAGGGTCTTCAGGCTAGCCTACCATGTTCCCACTACCTGTCTCTGTCTCTTCCCGATGGGTGGTACTCCCTCAGAAGTTTCACCTTTCCTAACACCAAAATTTAGTTTGAGAATTCAGAGATTTGATACCCCTCAAATTTAAATAGCTATCTTCTGAATAT
Organism: Aotus nancymaae; assembly: GCF_030222135.1. Classification (NCBI taxonomy): domain Eukaryota; kingdom Metazoa; phylum Chordata; class Mammalia; order Primates; family Aotidae; genus Aotus; species Aotus nancymaae. Next base: position 19,383,806 of record NW_026988479.1, on the reverse strand, counting down.
TCCTTCTGAAACTCTCTGAACTTAAAAGCAAGAAGATAAATTTTAAGATTTATTCTTTTTTGATGGTGTTCATATTTTCGTTTTAATCTGCAAAGTTAAGGCCATATGGAGAGCAGCTAACTTGATAACTACATCTCAAAAAAAAACATGTTTGATATTGCTGTCATCTGAAAATGCCTATCTATAGAATGACTGGAGGGCAAGCAATAAACATGGCAGTAGTAGGTCTATTTCCCAACCCAGAATGTTCTAGATGTGTGAATTTGGATAACTTATTTTATCTCTATAAAATTCAGTTCCTCTATCTGTAAAATTAGGTTGATAAAATCACCCACCTCCTGGGGATGCTGCGAAGACCAAATAAGACAAGGTATGTAAAGTACTTAGTAAAGGGCCTAACACATGTCAAGTTCTCCATAAATGTTACCTATTATTAGCTATAATACTATCGAATAAATGTTACCCATTATTAATGATACCTTACAATACATGACACGCTAAAAGAAAATTTGATAGTTAAACTCTAGAAGAGCAGAGTTTGTACCGATTTGCATATCTCATATGAAATTCACTTAGCAACTGACTTTGCTTTCTAGTTAACACATGAAGTTTATTTTTATATTAACGAATAGATAGACTGAACACATGCTTCAGACCTAGCAAAGCAGGAATCCTCATAAATGACATATCACTTATTCAATGAATGTATTCAGAATTTTGTAATCGGAATGTTTAGAACTAAGATATCTTAATTTTGACATACATTAAAGCTCTGTTTTACAGTTTATTATTGTTTTCATGTGTGCTTCTATATGCAAGATAATAACTGCTGAGTTTAGAGGCTCTAAGGATCTTAGGCTGGACATAGGTAGAGGCTCTAAGGATCTTAGGTTGGGCATAGTGTGGAAGGGCCTAGGGGTGAACCCCGGGGGTACTATGAAGTTGTTGAAAATGTATACAAATCTTGGATTCTTGAAAATCATTTTAGGAAAAGGTTTACAGATTCTCAAATGAGTCCATGGCAATAAAAGCTTAAAATATCTATTGAATACTATCAATAAAAGAATGATGAAATCAATATGGTACACATACATAATAAACTTATCAGTAACAGTTCTTAAAATTGGGTAGATCTATATATATTGAATTGAACAAAAGCCTATGATATATTAAGTGATAAAAACAATTACAGAATTTTTTTTAGAGTTGTAAAATTATGTTTATGGTACATATTTTTATATATCCTTAATACCAGTATTTCTAAGCAGACATATCATTTCTCAATTATAAGTTGGTTTTCCCCCACAATTTAATATTTACAAAATCAGAATTCACCTTATAATCAAAATATGCATCTAGGGAAGTGTTTCTTTGTTCTCTCCTCAAAAAGCTCTTATTGTTATATAAGTCTTTTAATTGCAGGTGAGTTCAAATAAAAAAGATGTATACATGTCAGTAAACATCAATTTTGTGACTTAAAAAAAACCACCAAAGTTGATAAGTTTTAAGCCCCTTTTTTAGATTCCATGTTATATTCAAATAAAGTCGGTCTCAGTAATGTTTATCTACCTATAGAAATTCATTATTTGCATATCACTTGGTATAATTAAATGCTAGTTCCTTAAAACTAGGAAAGCTCCTTATTTTTAAAACAGCACTACCAAGAAATGTTGGAAGTAGAGAGCTTTCTGTCACCTTTCAAATAACTTCATATGGACAGAAATATGATAATATGTATGTTATTATAGAGTTCTTATAATATGTGAGAAACTGGCCTAAGCACTTTATATACGTTATCTTAATTTTTACAATAATGACATAAGATACATTTAGTATATTAAGCTCAATTTATAACTAAAAATAATGAGGCTTGGAGATTAAAAATTAGGCTGAGTCTACAGCTGGTTTAAAGCAATGGTAGGAATCTGATCCATCTCTGCCACCTCAGAGTTCATCTTTAACCACTATACTGCTTCTCTTTCACTTCTTCTAGCTCCACTCTTTTGACCAGAGAAATAGTACAAATGTACCTGGAAATTCATGTCTATGTTCACCTGTGATTAAGCCAGAGTATTCCCCAGACAGGAGAAGAATGAGCAGTAACACAAAGGAAACCCGTGTAGAGAATTTATTCTAAGGTCTTTCAAAAGGAAATGTGCTCATGACGCCCTACTCCTCCCAGAATGCACCAGTGTCTGGGTAAGGCCCCTTGGGGAACAACACTATTTCCAAGGGTTCCTACAAGTTTGGCAGCAGCAGGTGGCAAATGTTAGCCCTGGTCTACATCTAATTAAAATTTTGTCAGGTCTGCTTCTGTTTAGATTTCCAAGGTCTGTGCAGCTTAAAAGGCATGTTACCTTCTTAGAAGCTGAATGGAATGAACAAAATCAAATTAAATGTGATTTACCAGTTGATTCAGGCTTGTTGGCTTCAGAAGTGAGTGTTGGTATCAGCAGAGCTGAAGACATTCAGAAAGGTTAAAAATAAATGGCTGAAAAAATGAGTCTCAAAACCCATTAGTGCCAACTCAGATCATTTGTTTTCATTAATCATTTCAATGTTCAGATTTCACATGTTAAAATAATTCAAAACTAATTTTGTACCACCTTTTGATCTGAAGTCATAGCAAGGGGCTGCCACTGAAGCATGTGAAAAATTAAGTGTCTCCATTTCTTCAGGAACAGGGCACAACCAAATTGCTCCATCGTAAATTTTACCATCCACAATTCAGTGCTCTGTAGGGACTGTGTTCAATTTGCTAGATTCTGCAACCACAGAAACCAGAGAACAAATAGTTCCAGGTCAGACAAGCTGTAATAGAAGCCTTTTCCAAGTAGCATCAGTTTTGGGTGAGAGAACAAGAGTTCTCCAGTGTTTGGGGTGAGAGGAGTCTTAGCTGACACCATTTATTCTCTTGTATTCATTCAGCTATCATTCTTTGCCAGTACCTCCCCACTTCGTATTCAATATGAACCTCACAGTTTCCTATCGCCTGCAGTTTCTTCGTATGTCTGCCCTTACTACCTTCTCTTATCCTTGGTACCAGTCCCCAGGCCTAGAGAATCAACAGTCCTAGTTTGGTTGCCATTGAGATTATTGCAATCCTAAGAAGTGGACATGACCATATTATGCCTCTGCTTTATTTTCTTTATTTTTTAATTGACAAGTAAAAATAGCATATAGTGATAGGGTACAACATGATGTTTTCATAGATGTATACACTGTGGAATAGCTGAATCAAGCTATTTAACATATGTATTAACACATACACCTATTTTTTTGTGATAGTTAAAATCTACTCTCTTAGCAATTTCCATATATAATAAGTTGTGATTAAAAGTAGTAACCATAATGTACAGTAGATCTCTTGAACTTATTTCTACTATCTCACTGAAATTTTGTGACCTTTGACCAACATCCTTCCAATCCCCTACACCACAGCCTCTGATAACCACCAGTCTACTCTCTGTTTTTATGAGTTTGACTTTTTCACACTCCACGTATAAGGGAGATCCTGTAGTTTTTGTCTTTATGAGTCTGGTTTACTTAACATAATGCCCTCAAGCTTCATACATGTTGTTGAAAATGACAAGATTCCTTTTTTTTTTTTTGAGATGGAGTTTTGCTCTTGTTGCCCAGGCTGGAGTGCAATGGCGCATTCTTGGCTCACCACAACCTAGGCCTCCTGGGTTCAAGTGATTCTCCTGCCTCAGCCTCCCAAGTAGCTGGGATTACAGGCATGTGCTACTATACCTGGTTAATTTTTTTGTGTTTTTAGTAGAAATGGGGTTTTACCATGTTGGCCAGGATGGTCTCGATCTCTTGACCTCGTGATCCACCCGCCTCGGCCTCCCAAAGTGCTGGGATTACAGGTGTGAGCCACCACACCTGGCAAGATTTCTTTCTTATTAAGGCTAATAGTATTTCATTGTATATATACAGCATAATACATTTTCTTTCTTTATTCATTGATGGACACCTATGTTGGTTTTATACCTTGGCTATTGTGAATACTGCTACAATAAACGTCGGAATGCGGATATCTCTTCCGCTTACTGATTTCATGTCCTTTGGACATATATTAAGCAGAAGTGAGATTGTTGGATCACACAGTAGTTCTATTGTTACTACTTTAAGGAACCTCCATACTCTTTTCCATAATAGATGTACTAACATACATTTTCATGAATAGTGTGCAAGGATTTCCTTTTCTCCACACCCTCACCAACACTTATCTTTTGTCTTTTTACCCATTCTCACAGATATAATGTGATACTGCATTGTGGTTTTAATTGGCATTTCCCTGATGATTAGCGATATCATATGTTCTTGCTTTAAAATAGTGGCTGCCTCCTTATTACCTACAGAATCAAGTTCAAATTTGTTAGTACCTTGTACAAGATGATCAAGTCACATTCATAGAATGAATAAAAAAGGGAAAGATAAGGCAGAGACAGGGAACAAATGACAAAGATCAAAGGTCTTCTCCATAAAACATTTTGAAGGGAAGTAATACATGTTTCTGATTATAAGCACTCTCATCTGTTATTTCGCAGATACATACATCCAACTGTGCAACTCATTTTTAAAGCACAGTTTATTTCAGTGGTGTCTAGACCTAGATTTTGAATTAAAATGCAATTTTCTTGCTTCTTACAAATTAATTTTTTTTTACATATCTGGATTTGGGGTTAATGGAATTCAGCATGGAAAATTTATACAAGCTTCATGATACTCAGAATGCTCTAGGAAAAAAAATATGAGAATCTCACCACAAAATATCCACATGTGATAGAGAAGACCAATAACAATCACTGTGTAGAAATAACAGAAGAGTAAACAGAGAAAGAGAAAAAAGAAACTACCCAAGCAGGTTTACTTTAAAAGAGAAATATCATAATCTCATTAAAATATCAATTGCCTGATGCTGCAAAATATGTTTTCTTTTCTGGACATGCATAGAATGGTACAGAACTCAGTATCAACAGATTCTAACAGCCCAAACTGGAATGTCTATCATTAGTTCTATAAGTAATGAAGTATCTATTATTAAGTGTCTTCATTTGCTGGGGATTTATTGCAGCAAAGAGGGGCAATATGGGAATAAAAAATCGCTATTTACCAAGGAATTTGGGAAAAGTCACTAACATACAAATCAGACTTATTTTCTGTAAAATATTAACATATCAGGATGCTTTATAATTTAATATTGAAATGATTTTATAATAGGTGTCTCTGTCTTATGCCTTTACTGCTCCAGGGCAGACTTCACAAGAATGAGATAATATTTATTTTTCTTCTTATATGAAAAATAACCAAGCCTTATGTTTGCAGTTCTGGACTCCCTGCCCTGGAAAGTAATTAATATTTTTTATGTGGTTTGAAACCTAAAAACAGGCATTACTGGGGCCGGGTGTGGTGGCTCACGCCTGTAATCCCAGCACTTTGGTAGGCTGAAGCGGATGGATCACCTGAGGTCAGAATTTCAAGACCAGCATGGCCAACATGGTAAAACTTTGTCTCTACTAAAAATACAAAATATTAGCTGGGTGTGGTGTCACACACCTGTAGTCTCAGCTACTGGAGAGACTGAGGCAGGAGAATCGCTTGAACCCAGGAGGCGGAGGTTGCAGTGAGCCAAGATCACGCCACTGCACTCCAGCCTGGGCAATAAGAGTGAAATTCTGTCTCAAAAAAATAAAAACAAAAAACAAACAAACAAACAAAACAGGCATTACCACGAGAAGGTAGGGTAACTGGAGCTCTGAAACTTAAAGAAAACCTCCATCACCCAGGGTTTTGTTAATGCTAGTATTTAAAAACTAAAATACCTACGGGGCCATAACATAAATGTGTGAATTATTCTGGATAATTCCGTAGCAGGCCTGTGGGCTCAAACTGGAGAGTTCAGTCTCTGTCTTGAGGGATTCAGGTTCAAATATTTACCATAACCTTCCTAACAAAATGTTCAGAATTTGGCATTCTGCTGCCTGTTGGGAGTGTGTTGAGTCTCATCAAGAGGATAAAGCTGCCTGCCCTACAGGAAGGGGTTGGCAGCTGTGTGGCTTTGCGGTTAAAGAAGGTCAAAGTGCTAATCACATAGGAGAGAGTTTGGGAGTCCAAGATAGGGGTTTTAGGATTCCATGGTCACAGAGAGCAGGACTTCAGGTGAATGTGATACAGTGTGATGGGGAAAGGTTGTGGCTCAAGTGGGTATGGCAGCATGAGATCCTTGTGCCAAGTGATAGGAGCCCAGGGCAGTGGCTGACAGATGGGAAAGGACCAGCTCTCAGCACAGCAGGAAAACAGTGGGACCAGCACAGACTGAAGGCCTCTCTCCATCTTCTGGGCTAAGTCTTGAGGTAGTTATAGGATACAAAGAGGTGAGAAGATTTATAAAATTGCCTAATATTGGACATCTTTGCCAATTTTAGTGAATGAAGGCTTACACTGGATTTAATTCAATTCAGAAAGAAAGAAATGATTGTGACATCCCTACACTGTATAGCAATCTATAGCTTTCTCAGGAATGATGAAAATCATAACTTCCATTTGTCAACTGCTTGTATATTTCACATATATTACTACCTTTAATATTGAAAAATTCTACTTGCTAAATACCATTACTGGGGCACAGAGAGGTGAGCTTGCCTAAGGTCACGTAGCTGGCAAAGGAGTAGAGTCAGACTTCAAATCCAGGCAGTTGGAATTACAGAGTCCACACATGTAAACGATGCACAGCACCACCTCTTGGTGCCAATGACAGTGCCTTCCTCCCAGGATGGTTTTGAGTTTCAATGTTTATGAAAGAATTAGGAGAGATATATAAAAATGTTCATTTGTTTTACTTTTAAGGTCTGCAATCTGAGGCCCAACAGCCCAGACTAACATGATCCTAAACCATCTTCCTGTGAACCAGAGGCTCCCAAAGTGGAGAAAGAACAGCAGTCACAGTCCAGCTTTGAAAGCAAAAAACTGAGAAGCCCTCACCTCCACACTCATTTTTGCCTTTCCCACAGGATTTCTTTAGCCCCCCGAACCTACTCTGTCTTCCAACTCCTGGAAATTGTGTTTACAATAGGGGATAATGGGGCTGGTAGGCGTTAGTCAAAATTGCTGGAGCAAGGGTCAGCCTTCTCTAAACAGGATTGTGAACTAGAATAAACAAACACAAGTCAATATTTTTTAAGCTGAAGGAGTCTATTAATTTTGAGACCCTAGAATCCTCTAGGAGAATTTTTTTCAGCATCTTAATTTCAGTTAAAAATTTTGAAAATAACAAAGCATGTTCTAAATTATTCAGAATACAGTATCTTTGTAACTGACTCTGGCCATAGGAGTGAGCATGGAAAAAAGAGAAGCTATTTATTTGAGTTCCTCAAGTTCTCAAACTTGAGAAGCAGTTCAATTACTGGCCAGTTCAATAGGCTGAAGTAATATGATGAGGAAGATGGGTAGTGTATTTTAGAAAAGCATTGAATTCATAGTCAGACATCGTGGCTGGGCTATTTACCATCTGGTGACTTAAAGCAAGGCACTGCATCTCCCTACACCTCATTTTTAGCTCTCATCTATAAAAATTTGGATTATGACGGTGATGATAATTACTATGATAGAGGTAATAATAATAAGGCCAGCCATATCTCAAATATCAAATATTTTCTTGTATTTCAAATGCTTTGTGGTGCTATAGACAGATAACACTAGAAACAGAAACACATATATGTCTTGTGGGAGATGCTGAAGGGATAAGTCAGTGAACTGGTGAGCAGAACAAATGAGAGGACACAAATTGGGTGAAGGAGGTAGAAAGACAGAAAAGTTACAGGCATCGGAATGTAGATAAAGAAAAGAGTCAAAGAGTGGAAGTAAGTTCTATCCCCAGAGAAATCAGAAAAGGTTTACATGCAGAAACTAGGTTAGGCAGCAAACGGTTTCTGTGCTGCCTGTGTATACTTAGGGTATGAGAAACAAAAATAATATGGCTGAAGCCACCAGGATATGAGGTCAGTTCCTGCACCAGCTGCTGTGCAGAGAAGAGATGGCAGCTCACCTGGGGCAGATCTCTGTAGGGTGGTTTTGGTCACTCTTGAACCTAATGCATGCTCCCAGGCAGAAGAGTTCCCCCCAGGTAAGAAAGTTTGCCATCCCAAAGTAGAAGCCTCCTGCTTCGACGTGGGCCTAGAAAGGGACAGCTGTCAGCGCACTCAGTACACTCCCAAGAAATCTCAGGCTCAGCCTTTTCACTTGCTGTTTCCTGTGCCTGTAATCCTCTTCCTTCAGCTTCTCATGAGTCTGGCTTCTTCCCACCTAGAGGCTGTCCTAACACCCCTCCCTGAAGCCAACCTCCTGTACCACTCCCATCATATCAACTGTTTATTTCCTCCATAGTACCCGCTACCAACTGAGAGTATGTCTTTGTCTTGCATTTACTTCTTTAAAGTCAGCCTCTCCTACCAAACTGTGTTGTCCAATACAGTAGCAATTAGTCCCATGTGACTATTTAAATTTAAATATATTGAAGTCAAACGATTCTATCCACTATCTACAGCTTAAGTGCTCAGTGGCCACATGGGGCTAGAGGGTACTACGTTGAACAGCAAATCATTTCCTAATGTAATCTAATCACGTTAGAACATTTCCATCATCAAAGAAACTTCTGCTGGAAGAATAAAACTAGACCACTATCTATCACCATATACAAAAATAAAAGTCAAAATGATTAAAGACTTAAATCTATGACCCCAAACTATGAAATTACTACAAAAAAAAAAAAAATGGGGAAAATATCCAGGACTTCGGTCTAGGCAAAGATTTCTTGAGTGTAGGAACAAGCAAAAGAAACCAAAACCAACATGAACAAATGAGATCACGTCAAGTTAAAAAGCTTCTGCACAGCAAAGGATTCAATCAACAAAGTGAAGAGACAACTCAGAGAATGAGAGAAAATATCTGCAAACTACCTATCTGACAAGGGATTAAGAATCCCTTGAATGTATAAGGAGCTCAATAACTTATCTCAGAATGTATAAGAAGCTCAAATAACTCTATAGGAAAAAGTCTAATAATCCAATCAAAAGTGATCAAAAGATTTGAGTAGACATTTCTCAAAAGAAGATATGCAAATGGCAAACAGACATAGGAAAAGGTGCTCAACATCACTGATCATCAGATAAATGCAAATCAAATCTACAATGAGATATTATCTCACTCCAGTTCAAATAGCTTATATTCAAAAGACAGGCAATAACAAATGCTGGTGACGATGTGGAGAAAAGGGAAACTTTGGTATATACTCTTGGTGGGAATGTAAATGGCACAACCACTTTGGAGAATAGTTTGGAGGCTCCTGAAAAAACTAAAAATTGAGCTACCATGTGATCCAGCAATCTCACTGCTGGGCATATACCCAAAAGAAAGGAAATCAGTATATCAAAGAGATATCTGCGCTCCCATGTTTGTTGCAGCACGGTTTTCAATAGCTAAGCTTTGAAAGCAACCTGGATGTCCATCAACAGGTGAATGGATAAAGAAAATGTGGTACATAGACACAATGGAGTAATATTCAACCATAAAAATAATAAGATCTAGTAATTTGCAGCAACATGGATAAAACTGGAGATCATTTTGTTAAGTGAAATAAAGCCAGGCACAGAAAGGCAAACACTGCACGTTCCCACTTATTTGTGGGATCTAAAAATCAAAACAATTGAACTCATGAACACAGAGAATAGAAGGATAGTTACCAGAGGCTAGGAAGGGTGGTGAGGGACTTAGGGGGAGGTGCAGGTAGTTAACAGGTACAAAAAATAACAGGAAGAATGAATACAATCTATTATTTGATAGAGTGAATCCAGTCAATAATAACTTAATGGTCCATTTTAAAATAACTTAACGAGTATAATCGGATTGTTTGTAACTCACAAGAGAAATGCTTGAGGGCATGGATACCCAATTCCCCATAATGCACTTATTTCACATTGCATGCCTGTATCAAAGCATCTCGTGTACCCCTTAAATATATATACCTACTATGTACCCACAGAAATAAAAAATCAAATATTTTTTTAATTAAAAAAAAAGTCTGTGGGACAGCACTAATCTAGAATTTATGTTCCTAACAGCAAGACTTACCTATCTTCTTCACTGCTGTATTCCCATTCTCTGAGAGAGTGCATGGCATAGATAGGTACTTAGTAAATATCTTCTGAATGAATGGATAAGAGGAAGAAAAACCCAAAAGTTTACATTCATCATGGATAAGAATAAAAGATAAATAATGTGGTTGAGAAAAACAAACTTACAGACTGAAATTACCCAGGAATTCTCAATATCTAATATGCAGGCAGGTTATAAAATTGATGTGTAACACATGTGTTATTTTCTCTTTTCTGCTAACTAAAATTTTTAACATAATAAAACAGTCCCATACTTCAGATATTCCCAGAAGATCTCTGAAAAGGTGAAAGCAATAGTGTGCTACTGAAAAACTTTCATGAAATGGCTTACATAAGAGACTGTAACTAACTCACTGATCCTACTGTTACACAAATGTGCTCTGTTCATGAATGGGTGACAAAGAATGAGAAAGCAAGATTTTTATTTCTTATGGGGCTAAGCATACTCAGTTTGTTCATTTAATAAATATATGAGCACCTGATACAGGAAACTGAAAGTGCCTTGATCTCCCAAATCCAAACTCTATGTCCTTCTATGACTGAGAAAATATGAGCCAGAGTTGCTGAGTTCCTCTCTTGTAATACATTGAATTGACCAGTTAGTAATTGGTGAACTCATGCAAACAGTTCTACATTTCAAAATCAAAAACCAACAACTGAATACTCGTTTGAAGGTGGTTTTTCTTTGTAATAAAATTAATCCACTTTGTTTAGCACAGAAACTTGTTTATTGCAGATCTTCAGATCTTGACTGAGAAAATATTGTGAACCTGAGGGTTTTTCTCCATGGGATCGACTAAGGTCAGGCATGAGGAGAGCACCTTTGTAGATCCATTGCCTAATCTCTATGAGAACTACCCCTCATGTATATGTCTGATTTGGAAAACACTTGTTTCTCCCCAAGTGAGCAAGGTGAGATGGCATCCTATTATCTTTCTACCACCCCATCCAGAAGGAAAAAAGGGTGCTGCCTGATCCTGTCAGTTATTCACAGAAGGCATTTAGTCATATTGTTACAGAAACTTGGTGTCTTAGGTGGCTCAGCCTGCTGTAGCAAAATACCATACACTGGGTGGCTAAACAACAAAAATTATAACTCAGTTTTGGAAGGCTGGGAAGTCCAAGATTAAAGTGCTATCATATTCAATTCTTCTTCTCCTTCTCCTTCTCCTTCTCCTTCTCCTTCTTCTTCTTCCTCCTCCTCCTCCCCCCTCCTCCTCCTACTCTTCTTCTTCTTCCTCTTATTCTTCTTCTTCATCTTCTTCTTTTTTTGAGAGGGAGTCTCGCTCTATCGTCCAGGCTGGAGTGGAATGGCATGATCTAAGCTCACTGCAACCTCCCCGTCCCAGGTTCAAGTGATTCTCCCACCTCAGCTTCCTGAGTAGCTGGGATTACAGGCACGCACCACCATGCCCGGCTCATTTTTGTATTTTTAGTACAGACGGGGTTTCACCATGTTGGTCAGGCTGGTCTCAAACTCCTGACCTCAGATGATCCACCTGCCTTGGCCTCCCAAAGTGCTGGGGGATTACAGGCATGAGCCACCGCACCCAGCCCAGATTCAGTTTTTAATGAGGGCTCTCTTCCTGGCTTGCAGACGGCCACCTTTTAGCTGTGTCCTCACAGGGCAGAGAGAGAAGTTCTGGTGTCTTTTCTAATAAGGGCACTAACCCCACCCTTATGACATTGTCTAAACATAACTATCCCCCAAAGGCCCTACCTCTTAATACTATCATATTAGGGGTTAAGACTTCAACATATGAATTTTGAGGGGACACAAATGCCTCTTCCATAACACTTGGACACACTCAGACGCGGCTTTATCACCAGAACTGTCTCATCCAGCTCCCATGGTTTTTCCACAAGCTCACCCTCTCCAACTCTGCCTCTCAGATGATGATTTTTAAGCATGACCACAGGTAAGAACCTGCCTCCTGCTTCAAAATATCTGATCACTGGATAGAATGGAATGGATGAAATTTACCCACAGACCCCCTCCTTTTCCCCTTCATTTAATCTTTGATGTTGCCCTTCTTGGCCATAGTTGATTCTGTTTCAAATTTTAAAGGGCAGCAGTGACAAGCACTATATTACTCACTATTGAGAGAGGAGCAAGATTGAACAGCAGCCTCCAGGAAATGTGCATTGCAGCCCGGCCCTGGGTCATGAACATGCTTTAATTAAATTCATTTGCCTTTCTGTGCATTTTACTGTAGCCCTAGCACTTAGCAAACTATTTGATATAGACATTCAAATGACAAATATTTGTGGAAGGAAGGAAAAGGGGAAGTAGGGAAAGAAGGAGAGGAAGGAAAGTAGGCATGAATATATCTCAACTCTGGGAATTTTAGCTAAGATATCCTGTATTTATTCAATTCCTTGAGGCACTAGACCATACCTAACAAGTTCATGTATTTATTGAGTACGTTTCTAGTTCCATGTCAGGTATTATGGAGAAAGAAATAACATAGAGAAGTAAAATCACTAAGCAGAGCACTTGGCACATTGTGTGTGTTCCATAAATGTTGAAACATTGAGTTCATGAATGAAAGCTTGGGCAAGGGCAAGAGTAGAAGGGGAGAGGGACAAAGAAAGAAAATGCAATGTATTTGAGGATGTGGGAAAAAAAGGAGAAAGGGCAGAGATTGAACAATGGTTGTACAGATAGTAAAGCTAGTGTTAAGAGACTGCTGAGAGTAGTGATTTTGGAGACAGGCAATCCTGGGTTCAAATTTAGCTTCAGCACTTCCTATCTATGTAATGTCTCTAAGCTTCAGTTTCCTTACTGGCAAAATGAGAATAAAGTTGGTATTTGCTTTTAGGGTTATTGAGAAGATTGAATGAGGTAATGCACAGAATACACCAGGCAGAGTACGTGGTACAGAGTAAGGGCTTGATAAATAATAGGCGATGATGATGCTGATCAAATGTGATGCTAATCTAGGTAGTTCAAGCAGTTGTCCTGTGAATGTGATTAAAACATTTCTCTGGAAAAATGCTTGCCTTAAGTTCCAGGGGATGGAAAAATGAAGATGACCTCTCTTCAGTGCATTATAAAGCACAATGCTAGCATCTTTTTTGTTAAACACTAGCAAAATGTTCTGTGCTTTCTAAGTGCCCCTTTTCTCTGGTTCCGAAGGATCTAATATAAGTAAGGAGAATCTGAATAACTGCAATGCATCCCTGAGAGCAACCCTTTGGCATTCTACCATTATAGCCCAGCCTTGCCTTTTCAGCTCATTTTTCATCACTCCTATTCTTTAGCCATCCACTTTACTCCAAGTACATGATCTTCATCCCATGTTCTCCATATGCCTGCATATGCCCATAAAATAGGTTGATGTCATGCTATTCCAACTGAGGGTCTCTCTCTAACCCTTAACTCTGTCACTTAAGGATCAATTCAAACTCATCTGTTGCCTTAACCCACAGGATTTTTTTTCTTTCAACAGGCAGTAATAGAAATTCTACTTCCCAAATAATAATCACCCCTGCCCACCTTTTTATACAATTTTTATAAAGTATTGAATGTCTACTATGATCCATATGCACTACATAAATACATCAACTTATTTAACTCTCCTATCAAGCCAGTAGGGCCCAGATGAGGCTCAGAAAGATCGAACAACTTGATCAAAGATGCACAACCAGCCCATGGTGGAGACAGGATCTGATCCCAGGTCAACCAGTCTCCAAATCCGTGTTCTTTCCACTATCCCTTGCTATTATTTAATATGCATATTTATAGTTTATCCCCCAGCTCAATGCCTCTGGAGGACTTATTTTTTAGAACACTTTTTCTCTGGATACAACAATTTGTCATAGTGACTTGATATAGAAAATCCTGACCAATGTTTATTGAAGCATCAAAAAAGAACCATACCAGCAGGGCTAGGTCTGGGAAAAGATCGGGAAGAAAGTCCGAGCTTACTTTCTCATCTCTTCTCCACTCATTAAAAACTAAGTTCCATTGTCCTCTGATATTATACTCCTAAATAAAAGTAGCTATGTTTTTATTATTTTCCTTTTGGCCAGGCATGGTTTTTAGCATTTTGCTTATGTCGATTATTTAAATATTAACAACAATCCTATAGAGTAGATATTATCATTTTCCCCATTTCGCCAAAGCTACACTGTAAGTGGCAAGCTAAGATCTGGACCCAGGCACTTTTAAAGGTCTTGTTCTCACCCACTCTTCTGCCTTGACTTTATATAGATAGACCAGGGCTACCCTCTCTAAAAAACTGGTAATTGAACAGAGAGCTGAATGATGATGAGAAGTAGGTCTCGTCAAGAGTTAGTTAAAGAACATTTCAAGAAAGCAAATTAGTATAGTCTACAAATGTCGATTATTGCATATAAGTGGTTAATATCTGTACTATTTAAGGGAATCATTAAATTTATGAGGAAAAACCCACAGGCACCAAATATATGAGACTATAAACAATGTACATCACATAAAATGTAAATGTATAACTTAAATCACATTAAGTAAACTCTTGGGAAAATGTCCCTGCTTCCTACCATTCATGAAATTTCAAATTAAGAAAATTTTCTATAACACTTTGCACCCAAAAGATTAGTAGAACAAACAGCACGCATTAAAGTCATGGCACACTATTGAGAAAATTCTCATGAAATGGGCATGTTCACACCCTAATGATATAAAAAGTTCGTATTACCTATTTTAGAAAACTACATGAAAATGCTTATTAGGAAGTATAAAATTTTTCATGTCCTTTCCCCTCAATAATTTCACTCTATGATATGTATCCTGGAGAAATCATTCTACAGCAAGCAATGCAAAGAGCAATAAATGTCCATTATAAGCAATGGACAAACAATAAATGTCCATTATAGCCTTAGTTATAATCATAAATATTTAAAATTAAAATGCCTGAAATTGGACCACAAATAAAGTGAACATGATACACCAACCCAATGCAATATTATGTAGTAGTTACTAAGACAGTAATTATAAAGATAAGGAAGAAACTTGGGAAAATATTATAAACAGTATGTTAATAAGGCAATACACACACACACACACACACACACACACACACACACACACATATATATATCATTATGTATTAATATGAACACTGACACCCATCCATACAGATGTCTCTCTTGGACTCTATATAATTTTGAATTACCAGGATCTCAGCAACCTTCCATGTCGTTTCATGAATATGAGAGGCAGTATGAGTATGTGTGGGTTTGTGTGTGGGCATGATGTGTGTATCAGAGTAAGCAGGTCAGGTTTCAAAGGGAAGGAGGGAGCATATGGATGGAAGTGGATTCATAAGATATGAATAAACACTTTCTTTCTTGGAGCTCTGGTAGAACAATTGTTTTTTTTTCATCCAGGTATCATAGAAACAGTCTTACCAAGTACCTACTGCTGAAAACTGGCAGCTTCTTTCATTAAAAAAAGGTGGGAAACACAGAGGGTTTTCAAATAATATCCCATATGTAACCAGAGCATAGCACTGATGACCACAGGCCATCCATCAGGCATGGGACTAGGAGCAAAGAGGTTTCTGAAGTATGTTCAAGCTGATAGAAGTAAAAGATGACATCACAGGGAATCCACAGTGGCAGCTTGCTTACTAATTCACAGCATGAACATGCAGATGCTCTTCCTGGTTTCTGAATTGCCTCATTTTGCACAGCCTGTTCCAGTCATGGATTAGCAGACTTTGTGCACAATTGTGGACTGGAGTTCAGGCTTACACACACCTTTATGCTTTGCTCATTGCTTATGCTGCTGTTACAGACACCGGAGAGTAAGGTTAGAAGCTGTGTCTAGAACTTGCCCTATTGGCATCCCAGCTCCTTCAGCATTGGCAAAGGGGAAAAGGAATTAGAAATTCTCAGAAACAGATTTTGTAGCAGCTCTGCTTCTCTGAGGGCCAGTGCACAAGACAGCCTGTCTGCCTGGATTCTGTCAGTGGGAAGGTCATGTCTTCTCACAGGAAGGCCTCTTCAGCAAGATGGATGACATTAGACATGGCATCTCCGTGATGTGCCTCTGCTAGTCCTATCAAAAAACATGAGCAAACCCTGCCCAACAGGGGTACTGAAACCTTTTACCATTTTAACTTTTACGTAATGGGGGATTTTCAGGTTCTTAAAATTGGCAGCTCCCATTTTCTAAGCTACATCTCCATTTTCTCAGTATGACTCTTCGTGATCTGGCCCCTAATCGCCTCCTGATGCTCTTTTCCCACCTGCCTTCACCCTCTAACTCTTTCTCGCATCTGCCATTGACTGTTCCTTTCCCAGCACTTTGCTCACACTAAATAGCCTTTCTTGTTTCTGTTTCATTGTTGTTTATTTCTTTCTGAGAGGTTCTGCTTTATTTTTTTATGATTCAGCTCAACTGTCACCTCCCATAGAGTCTTCCCTGGACTCAGCACCTGTCCCCAACCTCACATCCAAACCAAAGTTCTATTAGAGCCCTTTGCCATGCTGTGTCATTGTACCATGTGGTATGTCTTTCGCTAGAACCTGAGATCCTTTAGGATCATTTTTCTACCCCCTGCATCTTTCTCATACTAGACTTCCAATATATGGTCATTGAACAAACAATTAGAAGTCATGATCACATGTAAAGTTCTCTAGTCTCCACTCAATCCCACCTGTCAGCTCTCCTCCATCCATCCTGGCTATAAGCTATTTACTTTCTTTTGGTGTGGGTCACA
This sequence comes from Aotus nancymaae, assembly GCF_030222135.1. Taxonomy (NCBI): domain Eukaryota; kingdom Metazoa; phylum Chordata; class Mammalia; order Primates; family Aotidae; genus Aotus; species Aotus nancymaae. Next base: position 19,366,918 of record NW_026988479.1, on the reverse strand, counting down.
TTTTTCTAAAGAGTCTTTATCTTATTCTTATGCCCTCACTTTTAGCAGTATGCTGTATACAGTAGGTGCTTAATAAAGATCATTAATAGTAACATGTCTTCTAGTTAAGGTAAGATGCTACATCATGAGAGTTAATTCTGGGTGAATACTTTAGAGAGCATGGAAGCCCCACTCACAATTGCTAAAAATTGCCACCATGTATAGCACAAGAAATGTAATTAAGAAAAAGGGATCTGGGCTGGGCATGGTGATTCATTTCTGTAATTCCAGCACTTTAGAAGGTCAAAGTAGGAGGATCACTTGAGCTCAGCAGTTTGAAATTGGCCTGGGCAACATAGTGAGACCTGATCTCTACAAAATTAAAAAAAAAAAATAGCCAGGTATGGTGGTACATGCTGGTAGTCCCAGTGACTAGGGAGGCTGGATTGGGAGGATCGCTTAAGCCTAGAAGTTCGAGGTTGCAAGGAAGGGAGGGGAGGGGAGGGGAGGGGAGGGAAGGTGGGGGCTCTGGAATCTAGCTGCCGAGTTCCTTTCATTATACTCGTTTCATTACCATGTGAAATTTGGTAAGTTAGCTGGCCTTTCTAAAATTCAGTTTTATGTCAAACAAGAATAATATTAATTTCCATAGCATTTCCATGAAGATTAAATTATATCATGGAGACAAATGCATAACATTGTGCCTGGCACATAGCACACACTCAGCAATTGAAAGCTATTATTACTGTAAGTGCCACCAGAAGGGCAAATTTTTGTCAGAAGAACACTATAAATATTGTTCACGGGTTTAGAATTGCATACATTTAGATTAGTATCATCAACCATTTGTGTCATTTAATCCTTAAATCTATGAGATAGGTGTTCTTCATAAAGAATAATTACCAGTCTTTCTCAGAAAAGGAAGCAGAAGTCAAGTGATTGGTCAAGGTCACCCACCTCGAGTCCTAAAACCAAGAACTAATATATCCACCCCACCAGGATACCATCCTTTATGTGTCCAAATGTTCTAACTTCCAAGACACGTCAGAGGAAGCTCCAAAGTGATTCTATCATGTCAACTCTGAGTAGAGATTTATAAATTCAGCCCCATGTTGATGAAACCCTTCATAACCACACTTCAAAGAACACAGTCTGTTGTATAAGCTGGGTCCCTTCAAACTCTTTTGAAAGCTACTGACATAAAAAGGTATTTCTTTTTATGTCAGTAGCTTTCTAAGGCAAATATACTCTGGTTTCAAGCTGAGTTGTATGTTTAATAAAGTGATAAAAAGTATACAGCTTGGGAACCTTTAAGCCAAGAGCAAATTGTTGGATAAAGGTAGACCAAAATATTACACTCCCTAAACTTTAGAGTAGGTTCCAGACACAAAGAAAAGATGGGGGAAAAGAGGAAGCCAGATGTGGTAAACTGATGGCATTGATGGACCCAGTTCTTCATCTGCCCTTGATTCTGGACTCAGCCATGTGATATGCTTTGTGCACTGGGACATTAGCAAGCATGATATAAGCAGCAGCATGAAAATCACATCTTGAGGCTTGCTTTTATTCCTGTTCTGCCTTTGCCATGGACGTGCCCAGACAAGAATGCTGCGGAATGAGACACATGAAACAGAGCTGAGTTGTCCCTCATTATCCCAGCCTGAATAATCTTAGCCAAGCCGACATCTAGCTGACTCCCAAATATGCAGAAAGATACATATAGAGAGCTGCAGGCCCACCTGCAGCTGACCACAAACAAATGAACTGAGTGAGCCCAGCCAACACCAGAATAACCACCTAATCAAGCTGCATACTCTCAGGCTACATAAAGGCTTATTATTTTCAGTCATTGAGATTCTGGGTGGATTCTTTTCAGCATTATTGATGAAATACATAACTGATATACAAGGAGCCAGATGAGAAGAACAGAAGAACAGCCACATTGTAAAAAAACATATATTATTTTTCAAGAGCTTTCCACTGGAGTGGAAGCTTCTTCTGCTCAATTGCTCAGTGATTACAATGCTATTGAATAGATTACTGAAATGTTCTTATATTAATAATCTCACCCTGAAAGTCCTAAAGCACATAATACAATTACTTTTTAAGATTTCATTGCTTAGGAAAAAAGCACAAGTAGCATTATAACATATTTACTAATGGGTTTTACAATAGTAAGATGATATGATTTGGCTGTGTCTCCACCCAAATTTAATCTTGTATTGTAGCTCCCATATTTCCCACAAGTTGTGAAAGGGACCCGGTTAGAGGTAATTGAATCATGGTGGTGCGTCTTTCCCATGCTGTTTTCATAATAGTGAATAAGTAGCACTAAATACACTGGTTTTATAAAGGGGGATTCCCCTGCACACACCTCTTGCCTGCTACCACGTAAGACATGCCTTTATCCTCCTTTGCCTTCTACCATGATTGTGAGGCCTTCCCAGCCTCGGTGAGTCCATTAAACCTTTTGTTCTTTATAAATTACCCAGTCTTGGGTATGTCTATTAGCAGTGTGGGAACTAATATATAAGATCAAATGGAGATCTAGCTATTTCTTTGAAGGATGCCAAGTGTTAGTATTTTTAGTGCCCCCTCCAATCCCCAACTCCTTATATGCATATTGGTTCTCTAGATAAAACTTCTTCAATTTCTTACTGAACTATTTGCAGTTCTAGGAGATATGCAGAGAACAGAAGTTCAGTCTTGTCAGTCAATGTGTAGACTTTAAATTAATCCTCCTATTTCCAGTAAAGTATCTCAGCATTGCCCTCTGTTGGGCATGGGGTCCCTGGTTCAGTTATTTGAAGACAATCCTCTCCACTACTGCCAGGTAGAGAAAGTGGGTTGCTTGGCTGTGCAAGGTAAGTGATCCATGTAGCTAACTGCTCCCTATGCAGGCTTTCAGAGAATGCCTGTGTTTACAGCCACATTCCCTCTCCAGATCCCCTGGGCCTTGCCTGAGTCATAGACTTGGTCTCATTTTGTTTCTTTCCCTTCTAGTTAGGCTCAGCTTTCTCTTCTTTATCAAGTCAGTCATTACTTGTGCATCTACTTTCTAACTTCCAAAATCATGTTTCTCATCTAATGTTATCTTGCAGACCATTCTGTTTTTGTAGTTTTATGACATTTCACTCCTCTTTTGTCATTTTAGAGGTGTTTGATAGGAATCAGAGGAGGAAAATAAAACCTGCGGCTTTCATCTCTTATCTTTTGTCAACAGGCCCTCTCCTTTACTTTTAACATGTATGGGTTTCTTCTAAGAATTTCTGGCATCTTTCTATGATACTAATTGTCAGAGGATCACAATTATGAACGCTCTGAGTTTAAGAATTATTATTTAACCCTAAATAGCATAAAGGAGCTTTCTTACTTCCTTCCCCGGTAGAACTTACGGGTCAGGAAAGTGCCAGTTTAGAAATAAGAGTTGAATTCAAGTGCAACAAAGCATTTTTATAGATAATCACATTCAATGTGTTCTTCTCCATTTTCCAGTTAGCTCTGAGACCTTCCCACTGCTCCTTAAGGATAGAGAGTATTCCTAGGATATTGTTAGAATTTTCTTAGACTCTTAATGACATGCTACCAATATTGGTGAGTAACATTGTACCATTAATTATGAGATCTCAGAGTCTTCAAGTCTATAGGGAAATGGACAGACTCCCATTCCCCATCCATAACTGTGCTTCACATCTAGGGTAACACACTGTTTTACAGCTGTCAATTCTCACTCATCTGCTCCTAGGTAATTACATATTCCCTGCTTTTCAACCTATACTACTGTCTCTTGTGTAAATTAATCTTGTGTAATTTGAAGTCTTTTTGCATATTTAAGTAGCAATCCTCACATTGTTGAGAGCTAATGAAACCTAAGACCAAGGCATTGAAATTCAGAACTCAGGATACTTTTATGTGTTACTGAAACAGCCAGTCCTGTGATGGTGCTGTGCCTTGAGGTCTGATTATCATAAAAATTTGAGGAGTTCTTTTTAGCTTAAAGCAAAAGACCATGCCCACAAGACCAGACCCACTTCATAGTCAGTGCCTCAAGTGAGTGATGAAGTACCATGAACTCTACAAGGACTCAATAAATTTTTGGTAACCAGGGAATACTTTCTATGCTGCCTAAAGCAGAAACTCTTAGATGTAACTCCATGCTTTTGCTCTAGTTTCCTTTCTTCCTGGAATGGCTTTTCTCTTTCTTTGCTTAGAAAAAGTTTATGACTATTTTAAGACCCAGTTTCAGTTCAACCTACTAAGTCCAGTCCTCTCTAATTTTCCTCACTTTACACTCCTACAGCACTTCATTTATTCCTTTGTTATTAAAGTTCCTCCAGTTTATTACGAAGTAATCTGTTTCTTTGTCTGTCTACTCCAGACCATGAGCCAGAGAGTAGAGCATGGGAAGAAAAAGTTATAGAAAGATTAAAAAGTGTGTGCTTCGGGATCACACCAGATCTTCAATGCAGTTCAAGTCTGCCATTTACCAGCCTACCTTGGATGTGAGATTCAATTACCTTATCTAGAAAATACAGATAATAAGAGAACCTATGTGATAAGGGACTGTTGGAAATCAATGTTACAATATTTCTTAAGTTATTAAACATTGCTTGACATATCAGAAGGCAGCATCAGTAAATATTATCTATTATTATTATTATTGTAAGAAGTAGGAATTAAATGTTACTCATTTGTATATCCATTATAGCGCAATGCCTGGTACAGAGAGAATGCCCAGTAAATTTTATACAAATAAATGAATGAATGAATGGGTAATACTGTAAGAGTCAGATTGTTTTTATAATTCCAATAAAACCTTACATCTTTTTTTAAGTGATAGAACTATCCATGTGATTGTACATATTATTCCAATAAGATGAATAGCTTACAAATTGTAACTTTATTTTGCACTTTAGATACTCAGCCTACTTTAATAGGCTTGGTGAATTTAGAGTTGCAGCAACTATAGGTTTCCTGGTAATTTTTGAAGCCATGAAATGTAACACACACAAGACATCAACACCACCTATGAGAATTTCAACCTCGCATGACTCAATGTCTCTGTACTTCAAATACCTTCATATCTAAAATATAAATCACTCCTTCCTGATGTTCTTCCTAAGGTTGGTGGACTGAACATATGATATATGTGAAAGTATTTTGCAAACTTGGAGGAACTAGGCAACAACTTGTGTTTCTGTTTGTTTGATTGACTGTTTATTTGTAGAAGCTTATTTCTTGGCACCACCTGAAAATTCCTATCCAACTTTACTAATATCATACTCCTTCAAATATATTTAACAAATTGATTCAAGGCCACCAACAAAATCTGTTGCTATTTTGGTACATAATAGAGTTTTGTGATATCCTGTAGTAAAATCCGAGAGGGCCAATAAAATGCTTTCATCGATTGCAGTGTCACTTTTAGATGCTGCAATGGCTCCAAACTAGAGCCATCTTTTAGCACTTGGCTATGGATTTACTTTTTATGGTCTTGGGATCCAGTGGGTAAATACAGCTTCTGCATTAACACTAACCTGAAGAGACAAACCTCTCAGGAGGACCATCTTCTCTTTATGCTTTTCCAACCCTGGGGCCATAAATCCTATCAGCCCGCAGAGATGAAGCATTCTAACTATTACAGAGGCACAGAGGTGTTCTTTGAGTGAACCAAGCTAATAAAAATTAAAGTTCAAAGTCACTGGGTAGTCTAAGACATTCATTACACCTGTGCTGAGCCAGTCAGGCCCGATCAGCCAAATAAGCATCAGGTCAGTGAGTGTGCAGGAGAAACACCTCTAAGATTCACCTTGTTTCCTCCCAGTGGTGTCAATATTGTGAGATGCAAACAATATTTCAAATAAATGTGCCTTGAAAAGCACTGGAGGTCTTTAAAAAACTGCTCTGAGTCTCAAAGCTAGGATATAGATGGGTGGTCATATTAATAGTTCATTCTATAAAAAACTAGGTACAGATTAAAAATCACTGTGGCAGCCAATCTGAACTAAGAACAATTGACATCAATGAATCAGACAACAAGAAATAAAATGCTGATTTAAAAAATAAAAAAAAATTAAAAAGCTACAGCAAAGGCTTTCCCAGTGATAAGACGTGGGAAGATGGGAGCACTTTTCACAATGGAGCAGGACAGAATGATTCCACAAAGCAGGTGGGCAAAGCCCACAAAAGATCTCCAGCTATGAGTAACAGAACATAGCTGAGAGCAGCTGGACACACACTGGAGGCCAGTGATAGAGGACCTTGATGTTCAGGCTAGAGAGTTTAGAGGCTATTTGTTAGGTCCTTAGGAGCCACAATTAGTTTACACATAGATGATGTAATGCACATGAAAAACAACAGGATAAAATTGTTTCAGCACTTAATTGGCAGAGGTACACACTCTCCGCTTGGAAAAAAAAGGAAAAAAAGGAGAGAGAAAGAGAGAGAGAGTTCGTTCCTGGCCCTATCCCACACTCTCAAATCACCAGGAAGAACAATTGCTAGTCTCAGGGGAAGGCCCACTCTGAAAGAGAGGAGACACAGATTGATTCGGGAAAGATCTCTTCTTCCTCTTTCTGGGCCTCTGAATAAGATTAATGAGGAGATTTATGTAATTGCCTAGTTAATTCACAACCACATATGCACCGTTCCATGAACTGCCAAACTTATCTGGGTATCATATTAATGTGTGACTTTAATACTGTCTCCAACATAACTCTGATGGTGTTAACACAGGCTAAAATATGAGCAGAACTTTTCATTCTTTATTTCTCCTTTCTAAAAATATTTATTGAGTACCGTGTTAGGTGCAGTGGCAATCCTGAGATAAAAAGCACTGTTCTATACTCTACAATTTTCTTACTTTCTGAGGAGAAATAGTAAACCAATTTTTATACATAGTATGATGTTGTCGGTGGGAGACTAATTGATGAAACACTTTGTAGAGTTAATCTACCAATATTAAATAAACACATGCCCTCAGACCCTGAACTCCCACTGTTTTGGATGTATCCTGAAGACATACTTGCAGACGTTCACCAGGGATTTTTCACTGAAGTAGTTATAAAATCAGAAAGCTGCAAACAAGCAAAGTGTTCGTAATTAGGAACCCAAATAATTATAAATTATAAAACATCCATAAAATGGAATTATTAGATAGCTGTTTTTAAAAATGAGGCAGGCCTGAATGTGTTCATAAAGATATATTCAACATATATTAAATAAAAAGCAGGATGAAAAATATTTCCAAAAATACGATTTTTGTGGGTGATTTTTTAATCCATGTATATATTTAGTGATAATGTGCATCGGAAAATGCAAAATTTCTGTTTTATGGAAAGAAACACAAGAAACTGTTAAGAGTGATTATCTGTAGAAAGGAAGACTGAGGTACATATATAAAAACATCACATAAAATTAATTATTTAAAAATACTCTGTGGCAAGCATACACAGCTCTATACTGGATACCATGGAAACAGGAAGAAGGGTTTGTGAATTCTAATAGAAAGAGAGCAGTAAGATCAGGAAAACTATCCCAAAAAGATAATAGTTGAGAGAGCCAACATTAGACTTGGAGGAGCAATCAGGAAGGTACAAAGCTATTCCAGAAGATGCATTTTTGGAAACTGACTGAATCTTCAAATATAGTAGGTATATGTCACTCATAGCAAGGAGAAGGGCTTAACTAGAAATAATTCCCAAATTCTATAGATCACTAGAACACAGACTCTTAGCTGTAGGTCACCAATATTATGTAGACTTTAAAAATACTATATACTTCTGTGTGAAGATATACTATCATACATTCACCTAGAGACAAAATCTTCACCGTTGCCAACACTGCCATCATAGCTTCCTGCAATAAATAGTTTTGCTTCCACACAAATAAGTTCCAAATGGATGGTTTAATTCCTTCACTCTATCAAATGCTCAGTTTCCCCCCAAACTCAGCAATTTCCTCAAAATTTTCTCACAACTCTCAATTACTGAATTTAACTATACTCCAATTACTTCAAATGTGTTGAAGCCTGCCCATACTGTTATAATATAGGAACAGGAAAGCTTTTAATTACAAATACAACATATCTGTTTTGAAGAGTCTTTTATAACTGAGGTTAAGAATTTTAAGAAGCGCCGGGCGCGGTGGCTCAAGCCTGTAATCCCAGCACTTTGGGAGGCCGAGGCGGGTGGATCACGAGGTCAAGAGATCGAGACCATCCTGGTCAACATGGTGAAACCCCGTCTCTACTAATACAAAAAATTAGCTGGGCACGGTGGCGCGTGCCTGTAATCCCAGCTACTCAGGAGGCTGAGACAGGAGAATTGCCTGAACCCAGGAGGCGGAGATTGCGGTGAGCCGAGATCGCGCCATTGCGCTCCAGCCTGGGTATCAAGAGCGAAACTCTGTCTCAAAAAAAAAAAAAAAAAAAAAAAAAAAAAAAAAAAAAAGAATTTTAAGAAGCATATTTGTTAAGAATAATTTATTTCCCAAAAGACAAAGAATTAGGTCTTAGAGGCAAATAAAAGGAACTGGATTTTTCTTTCTTTCTTTTTCTTTTGTGTGTGTGTGTGTACGTGTGTGTGTGTGTGTGTGTGTGTGTGTGTGTGAATTACAAACTGATCTTTCAACCAGGTGAAAATCCAACTCCCCATAAAAGCTTCCTTGCAGTCATTTTCAGTTAAGAAGAGAATAGTGGGAAGTACTGAAATTAGAAGAAATTATTAGTTACGAGGTCCACATTATTTTACCTGTGACACAGTATTCATTTTGTTTCCATTTTAATACTTTGAGTTGGACAGAGTGAGTGGAGTCATATAAGGTAGATAGCAAAATACTTCAACTCATCAAAAACTAGTATACTTGATGGAAAAGGTTACAAACTTTTTTTAAAATTTATACTATCAATAGATCTATTTGTTCCTCGATAATTATTTTCTATTTTTCTCCTGCTAGTTTCAGGCATCAACTGATATTCTATATTTGCTGTTACCCTCTCAGTCAATTTACTTCATGGACTTTATTGTCAGAGACTTGGGCATCCATCTTAGAGATGGTGTTTTTGAAGGGATGCATCCCATGGTAACTGATGGGGAAAAATAGTCACAGATCTGTTTCATTTTGATATCTTCCCTTTACCAACTGCCAAATACTTTATAAAATACAATTGTTTTCACAGATGACCTCAGTTCTCTGAGAGAAAAAGACATTTTATCACATAATTAAAATAATCATATTAAAAACACCTTTTACTGAGTCAATTGTTATCATTAATTATCTCCTGATAAGTTTTTTCATAAGAATGAAATGGAATGCACATTAACATATTTATATATTGCAGAGCCTTTACCTGGAATCTTTTATTAATTGAACAAGGATTTATTGAATGCCTACTCAGTGCCAAGCACTGTCCTAGACACTGGAGATGTGTCAGTGCACAGGGGTAGTTCCTAAGTTCACAGCCAAGGGTCAAGGGGAAACAGGCAAGTCAGGAGGCAGTTAGGACACAGCGTGATGAAGGCTTTGTTGGTACTGGTGCTCTAGAAGCTCGTGGGCAAGGTGACTCTTCAGGATGTACTACCAATGAATGCTTCCAGAGCACATCATACCCAGGCTGAAACTTGAAAGAGAAGTAAAAACAGCTAGGCTGAAAGGAGAAGAGAGAATAAGAAAAGAGGGAAGAAGCTTCCAGTCAAATAAAAGAATCTGTTCAAGGCCCAGAACTGGGAGAGCAAATGACATGGTACTCAGTGTAGGTTGAGCAGAAAATCTACAGGGAGGGAGAGGGAGGATAAGTGAGGAAGGGACAGAGGGTTGTTCAGGAGGTGGAAGCAGAGAGCATGAAAGGCCTTTGATTTCTGTTGAAGAATTAGACCATATCCTAGGGGAAATGGGAAGTCACTGAAGGACTCTAAGAAGACTTGTGACATGATCAGCTCTCCTATTAGACAGAGGGAGGTTCTTCTAGAGCCAAAGAGGCTAGAAAGGAGTCCTTCAGAAATCTTGACAAGAGATAAGGGTAGCTTGAACTATTGTAATGGTAGGTGCTGAAAAGATTTGTGTATGTGTGTCTGTGCATATCTAGTATAATAGCCATCAATTTTTGTCCAGATAATCAGAGGGAAGAGATCTAGTCTATAAAATTCTGCCATTGCCATCATGGATAGCACACAAAGACAGTTTCTTTTTTCCGTTCTGGGATACGTGTGCAGGACCTGCAGATTTGATACACAGGTAAACATGTACCACGGTGGTTTGCAGCACCTATCTACCCATCACTTAGATATTAAGATCAGCATGCATTAGCTATTTTTCGTGATGCTCTCCCTCCCCTCACCCCTGCCACAGGCCTCAGTGTGTGTTGTTCCCCTCCCTGTGTCCATGTGTTCTCATTATTCAGCTCCCACTTATAAGTGAGAAGATGTAGTGTTTGATTTTCTGTTCCTGTGTTAGTTAGCTGAGGATCATTATCCTTCCAGCTTCATCCATGTCCCTGCAAAGGATATGATCTTGTTCCTTTTTATGGCTGTATAGTATTCCATAGGGTATATGTACATTTTCTTTACCCAGTCTGTCATTAATGGGTATTTGGGTTGATTCCATGTCTTTGCTATTGTGAATAGTGCTGCAATGAACATATGAGTGCATGTATCTTAATAACAGAATGATGCATATTCCTTTGGGTATATACTCAGTAATGGCATTGCTGGGTCAAATGGTATTTCTGGTTCTAGGTCTTTGAGGTATGCCACACCGCCTTCCACAATCATTGAACTAATTTACATTTCAAGCAACAGTGCAAAAGCATTCTTATTTCTCCACAGCCTCACCAGCATCTGTTGGTTCTTGACTTTTTAATAATTGCCATTTGACTGTTGTGAGATAGTATCTTATACACAAAGACAGTTCTGAAAAACTAAAGCTTTTTTTGGTGAATTATCTAAAAGTCTGTGTGACTGGTTACTGCTGGTAAATCGAATCATCAGATTGCTTCAAAGGTAGAAATCAAACATGCACAGTGACTCTCAGGCTGCTCAGGAAATACTGGTTGTAGTCTGGGGTACTATTTAGTTATATCATGGTCAATGTAGGAGATGGAGGGAGGCAGTTGAGAGAGAAGATAGTATGTTTCCTGTGACATTTTTCCTATAAACAATTCCCAAATTTCAAGCAATGGGAAGAGATTGACTTTGGAAGCAGGTGAAAAACAAAAGGCACACAGAATTTGTCACTAATGCTGCTGCTTTCATTTCAATAGTAGTGAGTCCTTACGTGTCATAGTACATGAAGATGCAATTACAAAGCATCAGTGAAGCAGCTCCTACATCTTGAATTCAAGTGATCTGTTTAGAGTCACACAGCTAAGCAGTAGAGCTAAGGTTTTATTAGGGCTGATCTAATTCCCAAGTCCATGCTTTTTACTACTATGGTACACTAAACTGATAGTATTTAGAAGAAAATCTTCCCATATGTGGTGGCTGTGAAAATGTGCCTCACAGACCTCCAACTACGGGGAGCAGAATTAACCAGGGGCTCAGCTGCCACCCTCTGAAATCTACCACTCCTTTTGTGCAGTGAGGTCATACTTTCCATTGACGTATCCCAGTCAAGGATTGAGGTCAGCTGCCACACGAGGGCAGGCTGATTCCTAAGAGACATAGGACTCCTTTCACACCTTTGACTTAACAATTTGCCGGTAGCCTTGTAAAACTTACTGCACATCTACCAACTCTTCTCTCTCTTTTAGTTGGAGTCAGACTTGCATCGTGGTCTAATGTTCTCCCAGCCTTTCTTGGCTTCCTACCAATTTCCTCTCTTGGGCATGTGTCCCTAATGAAACTTGCACATTTTATCCTGTTTTGGCATCTGTTTCTTGGAGAACCCAGACTTACATGGTATTCAATAAAGATGTCTATAATCAAAAAGGCCGATAGTAAAGAAAATTATCTCCAGGCTTTTTAGCACCCTAGTTGGTCCACTGTCTCACTTGGTAAAAGTATAGTATTGAGGTTATGGATGCTAATCCATTGATTTTCAATCTATTTCACACTATCGGTTTCAGCGTCTCTGGAACAGTCTTAGTCTGCACTTACTGTTCTATCCTAATAGCCCTTCCTTTTTCCTGTTAGTTTTATTCAATGAAATAATGTCTGGAAAACACTTCAAAATAATACTGGGAGGAGTTGATGAGACGTGAATGAAGCAGGATTGGCCACTGGATCAATGGGCCCATAGGAGTTTATTATATCATTCTATTTCCTTTGTGTCAGTTTAAAATTCTCCATAATAAAAGGATAAGAAGGAAACATCTTCTAACTTGGAAGATGCATTCTATGGTTACCTTACCTCTAGCCCAAACCAGCTGTGAATCTGTTTTACTGCTCACAATGAAGACTTGAGAGAATGCATGCACAACAATGCAAACTCGTTCCTATTCTTGGAAGTTCATGAGATCAGAAGTTTTTTTAATAAAATTTATGTTCTTTTGTTGTTATTGTGAGAAGCCCCAGTCACAACGGCTTAAGCAAAATATAGAATATCTTGATTGCATAGTGGTTAAGAAAAAACAGTAGTAGGTGATGTTAGACATGGCCAGATTCAAAGATTTAAATTATTTCATCAGGAGACCCTCTCTTGACCCTGCTTTTTTCTTCTGTGATGGTAGATCTTTCTTTCATGGTTGCAAGCTGGATGTCAGTTCATGATCCCCATTCTCAGTACATATATTTCCCAGTTACTCTACGAAGTCCTAGAATTAGCTCTGATTAGATCAACTTACATCACAAGCCACTTTATACCAATCATAGTTCCCAGGAGGATGGAAGTTGCTAATTAGTCAATCCTGAGTTGACTGCACAATTGTGGACATTGAAGGTGGTTCCCTCATAGACTAGTGGATGCTAGGCAGGTAGATAGAACAGGTGTACACTACCTTCTCTTCTGCCTAGGTGTCTACTGCTTATCATAACTAAATAAGGAGCAGGATACACATTTTTAGGTGAAAAAGATCTGCTTCTAGAATTATTCTTACCCCTTGAGATCAATCATGTGATACAATTCCACAAAATTTATATTGCTTCTCCTTTTTCCCCTTCTGTTTTAGCAAATACTTTATTTTGATTTATTTGTATTTTTTTTCATTACTCCTTCTTTCACCCTTGATTTACCTATATTTTAAAAATAAATAAATTGAATTTTTACCTCACTAGTTAGGTAAAATATACAGCTAATTGTGATAGCAAGGACAGAATAAAGTTAAGAACAGAATAAAGGGCAGGTTTTTCAATACATATATTATTCTTTTTGCCTCTGAGAAGACATGCTTGAAACTGAATTTTAAACACTTCAGCACTGGTGAAACAAATTAATAATGGCTCTGACACAGAGGTGTTGCATATTATTCATGATCTTGAAATTATTAATGTAACACTGAGCCATTATTATCACATATTGCCATCAGGGTAATTAACACATCTCATCTAATAGAATAAGGCCGTCAAATCAAACTAAGAAGTAATTAAGTTACATAACTACACAGCTGAGACAGAAAGATGCATGTCAAGTGAATTTAAAAATTGCAGCTAACCTAGATGATTTTAAACAGCCAAGCAGAGGAGTTTGTTATTAACCGCCTAGTTTACCATTGATAAGTCACTTCACCGTATCATGCCTCAATTTCTATGTACTATGAAGGGATTGAAATAATTACCAAACTCTAGGGTTCATAAGAATTGCCTGGGGAGCTTCTGAAAAATTTATATTCTCTGGTCTCCCTTGGAGGTATCATGCTGTAGAATGGAGACTAGGAATACATATTTTTAACACCCTAGGTGATTTTGAAGCAGGTGATTCATGACTACATTTTTAGAAATTCTAGAAAACAAGGTTTCCAAAGAACCCTTCCAGTTTTAATAATTAATGATGAGATCATTGGCTTTCCCAATGATCAAGCATAGTTTTCATCAAGAATTGGCATTTATGGCCAGGTGCAGTGGCCGTAAACCCAGCACTTTGGGACACTGAGGCAGGTAGATCACTAGAGGTCAGGAGTTCAAGACCAGCCTGACCAACATGGTGAAACCCCATCTCTACTAAAAATACAAAATTAGCTTGAGTGTGGTGGCACACACCTGTAATACCAGCTACTTGGGATGCTGAGGCAGGAGAATCACTTGAACTCAGGAGGCAAGGCAGAGGTTGCAGTGAGCCAAGAATGCACCATTGCACTCCAGCCTGGACAACAAGAATGAAACTCCATTTCAAAAAACAGAATTGGCATTTACATTATATATGAAATGCCCATAATCCCCATTATCTACTTGTCTGACACATCTATTCCCTAAAGCTAGTGTGGAAAAAGTAAAAATAAATAAATAAATAAAGAGAAAAATAACCATTTTCAGCTTTTAAGAATGTCATTAAGCTCTGAAATTATTCTAAACCATAACATTCATGTCCTATCACAAGTAGCAAATGAGTTGCACCAAAGAAATCACAAATGTGAAGAAAAATTTATAATTTTAATGAAACTAAGAAAATTCCATAATACATTCTTCTTCCAAATACCTTTTTTCCCTTTTAGCCCTCAGATTTCACAGAGTGAGGACTATGCATAAAGAATGTACATAGTGTTAAATTTTAAAAGATTATAATTGCAGGAAATTAGAAGCTACTGGTATCCTGAGATTCCCCAAAGATCCAAGAAAGCCTTTGAGACTGTTACCAGGTTTTATTTATCAGGTTGTGAGACTTAATCAATATTTAGCCCATTTCTACTGTCCTGGCTAATAGGTCATTGTGCCTGGCCCTGAACAGACATACTATAAATACAAAGCAATGGTAAAAGTGGAGCTTTCAGTCAAGTTGAATGCATAACTCTTTGCTAATGTAAGTGAAATAGACAAATATCAATTCATAATATTTGTAAGTGTATTTATATCTTTATATATAAAATTATCAACATAAAATAGGGTAGCAGTTTTGAAAAACTGAGATTTCACTCATGGTCAGAGTTTTAACAGGCACCTTTGGCATTCATGTCTTGATGATTATCAGAGCCATTTTTACTCCAGTAACACAGTTTTTTTTTTTTTTTTTTTTCAAAATAGAGTATAGTCACTACCACTAGACTTATTTTAGAAAGACTATGATTTGGGTCAGCATATGATAAAATCCATGGAAATCTTATCTTAACCCATGACATAACATTCTCACAACATTGACAATAAAACTGAAGAAAAGTTTTTGGTGAGAAGACAAAAGAAGGAACCAAAATTTAGGCCTGTGCAAAGACTTAAGACTTCACAAAATGCATGTTAACAAGGCAAGCTACAACATAATTTATCAAATGCACAATATTGGCAGCATACTCATCACAGTAGAGTTAATTGAGCTAACCTTTAACATGTTGGAATATTTTGAACACCTTAGGGAAGCCAGGTGGAACTGGAAATAAAAACCTCATTTTAACTTTTAATATTTGAGATGCACAGAAATACACTAGGGTGCATGGGTTTGGTAGCAGAGAGTAGATCTCACACAACTAGCTGTGTGAGTCTGCATAAGTTATTTTCTATTCTTTAGTTTCTTCATCTACAAAATGTAAATAAAATGGAACTCTTTCCAATGGATTCTGACTACTACAAGTCAGAATCAAATAGAATATTGCATATAAAACTTCTAGAAAAATACCTGGACACAAATTCCTGTGTTAACCTCCCTCTAAACATTAAATCACAAGTTTTATATGCCAGTTTAATTATTTTAAATAAAATAAATATGTAGCAATTAAAATGTGGATCATGTAACCCATTTCAGAAGTAGGCACCTCATTTCAGGGAACATTCCAGTGATGAATATAGAGAGAAGCTATCTGTCCTCGAAGAGCTTTTGTTTCTTTGCCAAGTAATTCTGCAGCCACACAGGGCAGGCTTAGTCACTTGCTAAGAAGCATTTAAGATCTAGCTGTCAGGCAGGGCCAATGAGCTACAGGGCCTGACAAAGGTGACCTCAGGGAAATAATTCTGAATGACAAAAGGACTAACAAAACTGATAGGAGATCTCAGGCTTTTCATTAATGCATCTGAAAGTGCAAAGTACTATAATTATTTTACCCTAACAAAGAGTATCTGCTGTGGCACCCTAAGGATCACATTATGCACACAAACCAGTATCTGCTGAGAATATGTTACTCCTAATGAAATAAACTCATACAGTTCTTCAACATCACCTGGCTGTCACACAGACATTCCCTTATTGTATTATATGATAGTCTCACTGGTAACATACTGTGAACAAGGTACCATGCATATCAACCAAGGTAGATCAAAGTGTGTACTGATATATACATAAATTCCTCCTCTTAGTCCCTAGCTGCAAAAGGAAAGTAATAACAAAGACTTGAACAGGCCCCTGGGGCTGTGCCTTTTATCCTTCTTTCAAGAACAAAAAGAAATTTGCAAGAATGGTCACTGCAAGAGGCCCCCCTTCTCCTTCAGTCTCCTCATCTTGGGATTGAAAGGAAGCATTGCACAGCCAGGATATTGCATCACAGCAAGAGAACATTCATGCTTCCAGGATTAGTATGGTGGGAGACTGAGTAGAAAGCATGCTTCCCCCAGATCATTTGTTCATTAATTCAGCAAATATTCGTTAGCATTATTATTTGCCAAGCATGGGCATAGACTCTGGGGAAATACAGATGAATAAATCTCCATCTCTGCACTCCTGGATTTCACAGTGTAATAGGAGCAACATGCAGGTAAAAATATAATTGCAAATCCAGGTGATGCAATACTATGATAGAAATACAATGTACATGTCAGGGAGAGAGGGAGTGACAATGATGTCAGAAAGGAAGAACTCCCCAGCTCTGCTTTAGGAGGTAAGCCATCCAGGAAGGAATCGGAAGAAAGAAACCCAAGCAGGGATAGGATAGGAAAGAAGAAGTGAGCGTGTATATTCCTAGAAGAAAAGATAAGGGCAGAGGAACTGACACTAGAAACAACATGGTGTGCTCAAAGCATGATGTCTTGTTTCTTTGGCTAAATGTTGGGCCGGCTTAGATGACACCTTATAGGCCACATTAATAAGTTTGGGCTGTCTCCCCTTGACCAATGGTTCACAAATTTTACTATACGCTGATTCCCAGGAACCATTCCCAGAGAGTCTGAAATCTGCATTTTAATAAGTAGCTAGGTGATTTCTGATGGCAGGTGGTCTACAGATCACACTTTGAGAAATACTACTATTGATAAAGCCAGTGACAATAACAGCACTCTCTCTCCAAAGCAGTTCATATTCAGTTCTATTTCATTTTTTAGTGCCAGCCCAGGCTCAAGGGAGTGGCTTTAGAATTTTTCCTTCCTGGGGAAGTCACTGAACTCCTTAATGTTTACGTTTTAAAGACTTGGTTACCAAAACTAACGGAAATTAGACAGGTATATGGATTTATATTTAAAAAGATGCTGGCCAGGTGTGGTGGCTCATGTCTGTAATCCCAGCATTCTGGGGGGCCGAGGCTGGTGGATCACCTGAGGTCAGGAGTTCGAGACCAGCCTGATCAACATGGCAAAACCTGGTCTCTACTAAAAATACATAAAATTAGCTGGGTGTGGTGGCAGCACCTGTAATCTCAGCTGCTCAAGAGGCTGAAGCAGGAGAATCACTTGAACCCAGGAGGTAGAGGTTTCAGTGAGCAGAGATCGCACCACTGCCCTCCAGCCTGGGCAACAAGAGTGAAACTCCATCTAAAAAAAAAAAAAAAAAAGCCAAAAAACAAAAAAAGGAAAATGGGGGGAAAATGATGCAGGACAGTAGTCTTTGATAACACATGCTCTTAGATATCTATGAGGCATAGAAATAAACAGCTTCCCTTTGGCAAGCGATTTCTGCATGGATGTCTCTTCATATGCTTGATAATTCCACCATACCTAGTAGGTAGAGTTTTATTCACTGATTTTGACTTTACCAATTCACCTAGAGGCTCTGTTTCCCTCTGTAAGAAGTCTAGGCAGATGCCCAGGGCAGTGCTGAATGCTTAGAGCCTACTAAGCCCCAGGCACTTCCAGCCTCGCCTGCTGCATTGTTTACTTACCAAGAATCCTGGAATTTGCGCCCAAACTGGTTAAAGCTAGCTTGGTACCTGTTGTTGTAATGACCCAGTTTCTTTTAAAATTACACAACTAGTAAAATCTAAGAACAAAAAGATTTGTTTCTATGAAAATGAAATTAATTGTTTTAGGAAGACTCCATAAAGCAGACATTTTTTAAAAAAAAGGCTTTGAGGAATTTATTTACCCCACTATAAAGTTACAGCAATTGAAAGTTATATTACAGATGTGCCTTGGTGTTACATTAAAGTTAAGGAATGAATCTATGAATGTACGTTTTAAGTTAAAATAAAATCTTAAGTCATGTGTAGTTCATCTTTCATAATTTTTTTAACTTTTGAAAAGTGCTTCCAGTGATCGGCCCTGATCTAGTTAACTATAGTAATTAAGTCACAGAATTTGCTATTTTAATACAGTAATTAGGGTCCAGCTTCTCTATTGACTACCTGTATGGCATTACACAAATAACTTAATCTTCTATCCCTCAGTTCTCTCCTGTACTAAACAGGGAAATAATAGTACCCACCTAATAGAACTATTGTGAGAAATACATATGCTAATGCGAATGAAAAGCTTAGCTTTGCACATAGCACGTAAAGATATTATTTTGATTTTTATTATCATCATCATTATATTTGGGATGAGAGTCCAGGGAACTTCCATTTTCTACCTCATGTATTTCTCCATTGTTTTAATTTTTACAACAAGAAATATATCATTTATGCTTGACAAAAATCAAGATATTTACATTTTGGAAATAAGTGCATAAAAAAGAAATGTCTCTTTAGCATAGATAAATAAAAATGTTCAGGGCACTTTAGGAAATCATTTCAAAAGAAGAAATGATAGAAAGTATAACAAATCTGCTGTTTATACATGGTCGGATTGTTCAGGGCTGATCACTCACAGTGGGACTTAACGGAAGAAAGGTTTGAGAGAGGATGCATAGGTGCAATTCTAATGCTCCAAAGTCATTGGCATGATGTTAGAGGCAGTTCTCCGGTCTTCACAAAACATGGATCTTGCCATCAAGGAATTTTACAGTGTGGAGATGCTGTGTCTTTAAAATACCTTTGAATATTAGAAACCCAAAGTGCAGAACAATTAGTCTAATGAATGACAACAATTGGATCCTCCTGTCCCTTAGCCACAAAGACCCCATGATCTTTAGAATATCCATTCTGAAACACCCCTGCAGTTTATCACAGATCTCTACTGAAGCTTTGCAGGATAGAAGTCTGGCCAGCAAAGTGAGACTGAGGAGTAAATATAGGCAAAGAAGTGTGATTTTTGTCCTTTTTATTCGCCCATCAGGTTTTGAGGGCATGAAGTTTTCAAGGTTTAAATGTACTTTCTATTTTCCATTTCGTGTGTGTGTGTGTGTGTACTTCTTTACATGTGTTAAGAACAGTTCAGTGGATAAGTATAATAATAAAGCTTTGTGTATTCAAATAAAATGAAGTCCCTATTTTTAAAGAAGGATAACTAAGAGAAGAACATAGCCAGATTCCTTTTATACATAATCCTGACATCCTACCATCTTTCAGTCGTCCCTGCCTACCCCCAAAAAGTCCTGAAGTGCTTAACATGATGTGTGCTGGATGATAAACAGGGGTCTGGACACAGGATACTCTGAGTTTGTGGCCCAGCCTTTAGACACAGTTTTAGTACTGGGCTACCTGACCAACATCTCCTAAACTAGAGAAGAACATACACTTTTGTAGTTTTTTACCAAGCATGTGGACTCCATCAACAGCAAATGATACAGCCTAAGAACTCATTGTGTGAGAAATTTCCCCTGCCTGAGCTTTCCTTACTCCCAAGACAGTTATGCTTTATCTCAATTTGCTGTGGCGGAGCATTCCCCAATGATCCAAAGAATTCATATCTTCCAGTCACAAAATAAAAATTGAAAAAGAACAATGTACTTCCATTACCACCCAAATACTTTGGGGTCTGGTTATAATATTTGTATTGATCTCATGCATTGGTTAATTAACCTGCTAATTATCAAGTCTCTTTTGTTTTAAGTGAAATGAAAGTGAGGAGGAAATTATTCAGACAATTCCATTCTTTTGTGTGATTCTTATAAATGGGGTTTAGCTATACAGTGCTTCATATAAGACTTTCTAAGTCAAATCCACTATTCACCACTATAGTCTTAAATGACCTCTTTAAATCTCAGCTTCTGGTCTCCAAAATGCATAAATAATAATGGTATATTCATCAATGATACTATATACTAAATCCAGAGTCTTTTTAATGTGAAAATAATTGACAGTGCCTGGCATACTGCAGGCTTGAAAAATATTATTCTTACTACTACTAATACTATTATTATTAATACTGATAATACCACTACAACTACTACTAAGAGCAAAAATATTTAGGGGGTTCTGGATAATCCAGATTGACTAACCATGTAGATCAATTTTATCCCATACATTTTCAGTTCATCACAGCAATGAAGACATAATTGTAAAGAAGGCAAACATCACACCATGGTTTATAAACAGAGACTAGTACTGTTTATAAAATTTAACTACATCTTAAGTGCCATTAAATTAAAGAAAAAGCATCATAAATCTGAATCAGTTGGTCTGTTATCACAATTTTTAAAAATTGTAGCTGCACTTTCTAAACACTAATCTACTCTCTGATAACAAAACCTTATGATATTTTAGTATTTTCATGTCCAATCAGAGGTGACAGTCCAAGGGTTATTCATGAAACAGGGGCTCCAGGATGTCTCGTCACAGCAAAAGTGCTCATCTATGGTTTAAAATGCTGCAAACAGGGTGTGTTTGGCAGAAACCTGAAGCTGGCAAAAGTTGAGATTTTTATGAATGACTGGTTATATCTAGCAGCAGATGGATGCTTTATGAATCTGACCCATTAATGCTAATGTGCTTTTTTGTCTTAGTATAGTTGACATTTCTTAGCTTTTTGTTTTATACTAATCTGGGGTTTTAAACAAAACCCCAAAATGTTCCTACTCACTTTTACCATCAATTTAAAATAACGTTCTGTCAACTTTTCTCCATATCCCAAAAATGCCCTGAATATAGGCTACAACAATACTGCTATGCTTTGAATACCTTTTTTCTTCACTCTTTTGTTTTTTTCCATCTTCTACTACCACTCCCACTCTTCCTTTCCTACCTACACTTTTCAACTTAAGGTGATTAGTGGAGATATAGTTATTAAAAACTTTTAGAGACTATTTAGGAGACACATATGTGACAGCTTTTCTTAAGAATCAAACAAGTGTTCTTCCCCTTGTCACTTCCCCTTACAGAATGCTGCCTCTGTATTTTTACAGGGAGTTTCAACACCATTCCAAATACCATAAGAAGTGCTAGGGAAAGGGATAAAAAGGAACCCTTCACATCCTTTTCCAGTGGAGGTTCCTCTAGCACTTCGCCAACAAATCATAATTTTACATTTTCCTTTGCAGCAGACATCTTCTCATTTGAAGAAGAGCAAAATTAAGAAAGAATTTCCTCTTCTTCTTCTCTTTTATGTGCTCATTCTAAAAAATTAGACCAAGTGGTATTCAGTTTTGAGACCACATCAATGTAGTGAACAAACTGAATTTAAATACTTAAGTTCACTACTTTACCTAAGTTAAATTTTTCATTTATTTTAAGTTAATTTAAAATAGACTTGGCTTCCTTCCACAAGTACAGGCAGCTCCAGAATTTCTGTATGGGACGGGCTTAGGGATAGCCATCAGATTGGAAGGGAGGTAGGGAGCTTATCTTGAAACTGCATCAGAAGTCACTTTCATTTTTCCTCCAATTGTTTATGTTTAATCAGAGTGATGAATGCCAAGGATGAAGGCTCATGAACATTACTGATGGGACCGAGCACCTGTCCTGCATGGTATGTGTGCCGTGGTGTGCACGGCAGAGTGACACATACAAACAGAATCCCTAGTTCCTACCCATGCCAAGAGGGACACTGAGTCAAATGTATTTCTTATTTCTTTGATTCGGAATGATTTGGAGCAGTCTTTTTTCTAAGAGAGCAGGCTGCATATGTTTTTGTGAGCCATCTAGCAAAGTGCCTGGCACCTACGGGGCCTTTCATAAATGTTTGCTGAATGGAGCTAAAAGAGAGTTTCAGAAGAAATCTGTAGCATATGACTTTAACAATGTCCAGAGACAATAAATTTTAAAACACGTAGTAATAGAAAAAAGAAACAGAAATCACCTTTTAAGATTTGAAAGTTACTTCTCCAGAATATTCATTAGCATTTTGTTAGAAACATTAGAGAGGATTTTATTTCCTTCTCTAATATCTGTATTTTTTTCTGGATTAAGAAGTATAGTTAACTGTGTATGGTATAGTGTTTAAAAGTCTATAATATTATAAAGCATCTTTTTGCTACTTTTGGTAGATATCTTGCTGACTCCATAAACCTGTATTTATATTTGTATTTGTAGTTATATCTATGGAAAACAGTCTGCTGTTTATGACAAAATATATCATAAACTGCTTTTCCTTTCACTAAATAAAATTCTACCACATAATTTGTAATGGTTTCAGAGTATTCCTTGAGGTACGGACTTCATTGTTAACCATTCCCATGCTCTTGGAAAATTAGGGTTCCAATGATAAGTAATAGTGTTATAAATACCTATTGATATCTCTATCTATACATCTTTGTATGCATTTCTAATTATGTGTTCAGCGTAATTCCTAGAAGTAGAGTGCCTAGATCAAAAGTTGGGCAAATTTTAAGGAACAATAATAATCCTTTCACTGAGTGCCTGCTGTATGCCAGGTATTTACTAAGTAATGACTCACATAATCTTTAAACAATCAGTAAGTTAGATACTACTATTGTCTCTACTTTATAAGTGGGCAATTGAGTCTCAGAGAGACTGGTATCTCAAAAGCTTCAGGCAAATCTTAGAGACCAAACCTATCCACACCTAAACTAATGAGAGGGTAAAGGAGATGGAATTATCCTGATTGGCTTGAGTGGTAAAGGTCAGACCTCAATGGGCATTGGGAAATCTAGCACAATCAACTCTACACTACTCTTTAAAAAATTGCTACTGCAGTCCTATGAGGAAGAGTGAACCTTAGCACTGCAAATAATGTACTTTCCCACTCCTCAGAGCTGCCTGATGGGAATGAGCATTGAGTCACAAAAGAAACAAAGGTAGGAAGAGGTAAATAGAACCCTGAGGTCTGTCAGTGATTTTCAGTTTGAGTAATTTTCTTTTCTCACCAGCCAATTAAGAATTAACCCCTCACAGCTACATAAAGTGGGAAGCAGAAAAAAGTAGTGCCAACTCAATGAACTCTAAATTTATGGAACTGCTCTGCATGTTTGAGAAATCAGTCATAAATCAGACTTTATTATCTAGGTTGTTTGGGTTTTATTTTTGATTAATATTATTGATATATAATATTTTACATATGTTATGTTCTGTTGCATAATATAGGATGTATAATAAAGTCATACTCTGTTGGTAGGGATATAAATTAGTATAGCCACTACAGAAAACAGTGTGGAGAGTTCTCAAAAAAACCAAGAAATAGAGCTACCATACAATCAGGTAATCCTACTACTGGGTATTGTCCAAAGGGAAAGAAATCAGTATATCAAAGGGACACCTGCACTCACATATTAATTGCAGCACTATTCACAATAGCAAAAATATGAAATAAACATAAGTGCCATCTACAGATGAATGTATAAAGAAAATGTGGTACATATACACAGTAAAACACTATTCAGCCATACAAAGAATGAAATCCTGTCATTTATAACAACATGGATGGAATTGGAGGTCATTATGTTAAGTGAAATAAGCCAGACACAGAAAGACAAATTTTGCATGTTTGGAAGCTAATTCATATATGGGAGCTAAAAAAGTGGATCTCATGGAGGTAGAGAGGACACTAATGTCTAGCTTTAATCATTAAGACAACACAGTATTTAAAAAACACACACACAAAACTTGTGTTTCTGCTGGCTTAAAACAAAACATACTTTGAAAGAAAGAAAAAATTCATAAAAGACCAAAAAAGATTTCACAAATTATGTTTTAAATATATGCAATGACACCATATAAAACTAAAAATAAACTGTACTGTATACAAATTTTGCTGCCCCCCCCTCCTCCCACCCTTCTTCTGCTTCCCTGTTCCTCAGTAAGTCTCAAGGAAAAAAATTTGTTCAAATAATTGTGTCTCTGCATCTCCCACTAATAATGTCCCAAAATGGTCCATCTCTCACAGGATTGTCTTGGGAGTCTCTTGAACTTAGGTCAGTGTGTGAGTTATTTAAGAAGCTACTGTTTCAGCATTGGCTTAGCAGATACATAGACCCTAGGTTATGCCTTTGAGGTCTATTCTGCCATCTGTATCCAGAACTCCAAGGGATTGAATACTAATATTTGGCCCAAAACAGTAACAGAAGTTTGTCTGGTCTCTCTCATTAGGATTACAAATTGCCCTGGCCCATTTCCCAATCTCACAAGGCTTGGAAGACTCAAATATTAACAACCAATTAAGACTTCATTCAAATACGCCAAGAATGTGTCAATTCAGATTGCACCTCCTGAGTTTTACAAGCAATTGGCTTGACCTTGAACCGCTATTATCTTTTCTGTCTGAAAAAAATATGGAGAAGATATGAATGCCCTGGGTCTCCAGTCAAGAAAATGTTACTCTGAGTAGATAACTTCCTCCTGGAGTTAGGATGTATTGATCAAGAGTTTCAACTTTGGGTATTCTAAGAGTGCATAAAGTGCTTTGGGCAGTTTGACAAAAAGCTGTCTATTAAACACAGTAACAAAAAAGAAAGTATTGATTCTATCTAACATTTCACCTCTTCTCACTGCTAATTGGTGTGTTTCAGACAAAAGTCAGCATGAAATGTGATGAGAAATGTGATCGTTCATCATAGCAGACATAGGTGAGCTTAGGATCTGCTTAACTTGTGTTAGGTCCCAATCACACCACTTAACAATGTGTAACTTTGGCTCTGTTGCCCGCTCAGCTCTAAGTCTTCTCTTCTGTAAAAAGGGGCCACAAAACCCGTCTCAAAGCCCTCATGTGAGGAGTGAAATCTCACGCTCAACACTGAGTAGGTGGTCAATATAATACTTTTCTCTATTAAAAAAAAAATAGTTGCGGGGGCAGGAGGGGGAAGCCATCACATTTTTCCTCTTTGCTCTCACTATTATTTTATTAAAAGTTTTTTGCTCCCACCCTACCCCACCCCACAATCTGAGGATGGAGGCAGGTTTTTATCTATCTTTGAGCCTGACTAGGTTTGCCCATTCAGTTTAGCAGGCTTCAGCAACGCAGACAGACAAATAGATACATAAATATCAATACCAATATGTCTCCACAAATGATAGGTCAAGGCATTGTCAGACAAACCAGCGCAGGATGGGATTCATCAAGACTCCAGATCCCTGTAAAATGGAACTTGAGTTTCCTGTTGAGGTAATGTCAGCCTGGAATATCTGGAAGTCCTAGCAATTCAAGCTGCCCCGTCACAAAAAATCAACACCTGCCCACCCGCCTCAGGCAAGCTAAATTTTGCCCAGTTCAAATTAGAATCTGCCCACTGAGCCAACGAAAATAAAGCCTAAGGGACAGCAAATTACCTCAGAATGAGCGCTTACCTGACTGGTTGGCGGTAGCCATTTTCAGTGCTATGTGTGAAGCTGTAACCATCCTGGGTGTGGAACCAGAATGTGAGCATATATTTTAACTGCACTAACGGGAGTGGGCTGCTATGACAGAAAGAAAAGGATCAGGGTCCTGGGCAAGCGATGATAAAGGCAATTAAAATTTCAGAGCGCCTCCCCTTTTCTTCTAGGTATTAATAAGGCTGCCCTGGTTATACCAACCAAGCCCATATCTTATATTATTTCCTTCAAACTAATAGGTGCACAGCAGTAAGCTTGTGAGATAGAAAGAGACTGTTTAAGAGCCCAAGCCAGGCAGACCATCTGTCAGCATGATTAACGTGCTGGTTAACATTCGGTTGTTCTTTCCTTAGCATGGCAACTGTATCCTACTCACCACCTTTGTTCAGCTACTGCATGGCTGGGCAAAGATCAGTGATGTACCTTGATCCTTAATGACACTCTGGGGCTCTTAATCTCCCTGAGCCTCTATTAGGCAATCTTCTTGGCTAAGAATTTCAGAAAGAAGTTAGTAGTAGCAGCGGCAGCAGCAGCAACAACAGAGGCTCACCTTAATGTACATAAGTTCTTAAAATGGAATGGCTGTGTAATCTGAAATCAATTCAGTATACATATACTGAGTGCCTAGAGGCAGCATTCTAGACTAGTGATGAGAAACATGGACTTTGAAGTTGGAGAGAAATGAGTTCAAATTCCGTCTGCATTATTTGCAAACTGTGTAATCTTGGGGAAGTTATTTAACCTCTAAGTCTTAGTTACTTCATATGATCAATATTGACTATTAGATTAAATAATGTATGTTGGGCACTTAGCATAGAGCTTGGAACAGTAAATACCCAATAAATGATCATTGTTATTCTAAAGGCACTAGATGGATGCTGGGGATGAGGGTATGGAGGAAAGCAAGATGCTGTCTCAGTCCTCAAGAAGTTTAGTGGAGGACTCCAACTGAAACACAGTTAATGATGATAATGCAGCTGTGAGCGAGGCCAGTGCTCTAATGGAGTTACAAAGACTATACGATGGTAACTCAAGGAGAATGAGTTACTTAAATTTGAGAGATTGAGCAGGTTTCTATGGAGGAGATCACACTTGGGCTAGGGTTTCAAAGATGAATAGAATTTAGAGAGATGGGATGAGAAGAAAGGGCACCTCGGAAAAGCAAAGGCATGGGAAGAACAGCAGTAAGAAGACCTGTGAAGCTGGCATGCAGGTATGGAGAAGGCCAGAAAGGTGGGCTAGTGTCAGATCAGAAACCTCTGGGTAACCCACAAAGAACTAAGGCCTTATTCTGTAAGTGGTAGAAAGCCATAAACTATTTCAGGATAAATAAATTACCTGTCCAGATGAGATTAGAGGAGAGAGAATTTTTCTTTGGTTCTGGTATGTGTTAACAATAACTATAGAATCGAATGTGTTGTCCCACAATAAAGCAAGGAAGTTCCCAGGGGAGAAACTCTGACCTCCATAAATAATAGCTGGAATATTCAATCCTGTTTTCAGGCATTTAGAAAGATTTGTTAGCAATGAAAGAGATCCTGAGCGGTGGTCGAGTTAGTAGGTAACATTTGCTAACACTCACAGTCCTCTCTACACCACCAGGTGATCCCAAGGTAGGTTTTAGGTGAAACAGATCATTGAAGAGGTAATGTGAGCCAATGAGGCCCAGGGGAAAGTCACTTAGTCTTCATAGGTTTACACCTACCGAGGAGTTTGTAAATCCGACTGCACCAAAAAAAAAAAAAAAAAAAAAAAACAGTCTCAGAAGCAATTACTGTCACAGAGTGGGATGTGAACTTCCTGCCCCTTGAGCTTAGCTCCACCAGTGGTAGTCAAAGGCAGGGAAACAGAAAGAGAAGGACAACTCTTGCAGTGGCTGAGCTGCTGGCAGGGCAGGCAGTGAGGGACATGGGTAAGGGAGGTTTCACAGACTGTTCTGGTAGGTTCTAGCACAGCAGCCAGGGTTGCAAAACCACAAACTGCTATGACCTTTCCCTGCCCTGAAGTTTTTGCCCCAGGCAAGTACACAATAAAAAATACACAGAATGATTCAGGAGTGAGATCAAGCTATTGCATTCTCTGCTCAAGCCCTAGAAAGGTACAATACTTGGATCCACTTATAAACACTTAACATAGGAGGACTGTAGCTGCATAAATCTCTAATCATCAGCTATTGTTGATGTAGGTCATGATAATGATAATAGCAGATTTTGTAGGGTATCTGCTTGGCTCACAACAAACCTCATTGCTCCAAGATCTACACTGACCATCTGTTTTAATTTTCTAGGGCTACCATAACAAAACACCACTGAATGGATGGCTTAAACAACAGAAGTTATTTTCTCACACTCTGGAGACTAGAGGTCCAAAATCAACATGTCTGCAGAATTGCTTTCTTCTGAGGGCTCTCTCCTTGACTTATAGATGGACTATTTATTTATTTGTTTATGAGACAGAGTCTCACTCTATTGCCAGGCTGGAGTGCAGTGGCATGATCTTGGCTCACTGCAACCTCCACCTCCTGGATTCAAGCGATTCTTGTGCCTCAGCCTCCTGAGTAGCTGGGATTACAGGAATGTGCCACCACGCCCAGATAATATTTGCATTTTTAGTAGAGATGGGGTTTCACCATGTTGGCCAGGATGATCTCGATCTCCTGACCTTGTGATTCGCCTGACTTTGCCTCCGAAAGTGCTGGGATTATGGGTGTTAGTCACCACAGCCAGCCGACTCCTTCTTATTTTATCCTCATGTGGTCTTTACCTAATGTATCTCTGGTTTCTCTGTGAGTTCAAATTTCCTCTTCTTATAAAGACAACAGTCAGATTGAATTAGGGCCCATTCTTATGGCATCATGTTAACTTAGTCACTTCTTTGATGGTCCTATCTCCAAATACAGTCACATTCTGAGGCATTGAGGGTTAGGGCTTCACCATATGAATATGAGGTTGGTAGACCTTCCTATCAACATTGAACCAAGTAACTCCCACCCTACTGCAAGGTACAGTTTATTGGATTGAGTTGAACACTTACTCTAAAAAGATATAACAGAATCTCGTTTGGGAATTTAGGGCTGAAGTTAAGAGAGGGTCTATCAGTTTTCATTCTTGCTCTAAGAAGCTCTAAATATGGAGTTTCCCACATGTCAGGTGAATCAGACAGAGTGGGCAGCCAGGAGATTGAAAATGAGGCTAAGGCATGGGAAAGCAGTACTCAGGAAAAAAAAAAAAAAGATATTCTCAGTGGCTTTGAGATTTCTGTTTCCAGTACCACAAAAGGGCTGTTGACCCTACCGTTCTGTGATATCTCCTGTTATGGTTAGGGAGGCAACCAAAAGGTGGTGATGATGAAAAGGATGATGATAATGACATTAATCAGGACAGTGACAGACCTCCACTGCACGGTGGTCCCTCCTTACCTTCAGGACAAACAGAGTAATCACTTGCCTTTTCTCTACTTGATGATCTCCTAGGACCAAAACATTCCAACATCTCTCAGTAGATTGTCCTAGTGTTTTGCCACCTGGACTGTGCAAGTTATTATTCTTCCTCATCCCCAATCAGGTCTCCATTACTTTCATTTAAACGAACTTCTTTCATATAATGTCTTCACTCACAGATGGAAAGGAAACTGCTTTATACCCTCAATGAAAAAATTCCTCCCGTCTATGAAGAGTAATTAAGCCAAATATGTTCCTTCTCTTCTCCAAGCTAATCAATTCAAATTTCTTTAGGCTTTCCTCCAAAGAAACAATTTTCCATTCTCTTAAGCTATAGGTGCTTACCAGATTCTTCAAATCCCTTTTAAGGGCCACTGACCACATGTGGACTCCCCTGGAATGAGAGTCAGACCAAAGCTGGGTGCAGCAGAATGATGACTTGCTGCTGCTGTGTCATATGTGCCTCATGCTGCTCTTCAGGATCACACTGCCCTTTCCTTTCCCTACAGCTATACTACCCACACTGGCTCATCACAGTCAACTTATATTTAACTATGACACCCTGGTCTTTTTTTATTCTATCTAAAACAAGTGAATTTTTATCCTTACATGATTTGCTTGTTCCTTTTTTCTTTACTACAAGACATTTCATTAAGCTGTTTCATTTCCCCTTTTTATTTAAATATTTTTGTAGAGCCAGAAAATGTATACTTAAAGAAGGGGAGGAGTTCAGATTATATAGATGGGAGTGGTAAACTGGCAACTGTGGGCCAAAAAGTGCCATAGAGAACAGACACTTTACAAAAGAAGACATACATGAGACCAACAAACATATGAAAAAATGGTCGTCATCACCGGTCATTAGAGAAATGCAAATCAAAACCACATTAAGATACCACCTCCTGCCAGTTAGAATGGCGATCATTAAGAATTCTGGAGACAACAAATGCTGGATAGGATGTGGAGAAATGGAACACTTTTACACTGTTGGTGGGAGTGTAAATTAGTTCAACCATTGTGGAAGACAGTGTGGAGATTTCTCAAGGACCTAGAAATAGAAATTCCATTTGACCCAGCAATCCCATTACTGGGTATATATCCAAAGGATTATAAATCGTTCTATTATAAGGACACATGCACATGAATGTTCATTGCAGCACAGTTTACAATAGCAAAGACCTGGAACCAACCCAAATGCCCATCAATGATAGACTGGATGAGGAAAATATGGCACATATACACCACGGAATATTATGCAGCCATCAAAAACGATGAGTTTGTGTCCTTTGTAGAGACATGGATGAACCTGGAAACCATCATTCTCAGCAAACTGACAAAAGAACAGAAAATCAAACACTGGATGTTCTCACTCATAGGCAGGTGTTGAACAATGAGAACACATGGATACAGGGAGGGGAGCACTATACACTAGGGTCTGTTGGGGGTAAATAGGGGAGGGACAGTGGGGGGTGGGGAGTTGGGGAAAGATAGCATGGGGAGAAATGCCAGATATAGGTGAAGGGGAGGAAGGCAGCAAATCACACTGCCACATGTGCACCTATGCAACAATCTTGCATGTTCTTCACATGTACCTCAAAACCTAAAATGCAATTTTAAAAAAGTGCCATAGATATATATTCTGTGTAAGGATATCTTTAAGTGTTTCAGGCTGTGACACCTATAGGCCAGGTTGACATGTACTCTGCAATTCCCACAGAATTAATCCCTGCCTTTTGTCTTAAACCCTTTTTCCAAGCTTCTAAAGGCATTTAAGTGTAAACTCTCAAATACAACCCACTCATGAAACAGAAGGTGAAGGAAGAACAGAAGAAATGACCTCCCTAGCCTCACAGAGCCACTTACTGGAGAGAGGGCATGAGCCCTAACCTGGATCTCCTCATTTCCCACCCCCACTTAGTTCTTGCATCATCATATTTATTGGTTCCTTATAATAGCCAGAAAAATAAAGAGTTAATAATGAAGAGTTTTAGATGTTTTAAGTGATATTTCTGACAACAACTAAACAGGTGCAGGTCACTCTGAGATAATGAGCGTGAAAACATAATCATATTTGAAAGTTTTGACAGGAGGCTGAACCTTCGACCATTCTCATTGCTCTTGCCACACAAAAGCCAAGGGTTCTATTTCCACCTCTGAGCAACCCAGCCCAACCTGGAGGTCCTAGAGAATGTTAAAAGTGCCATACCTGGGCTGGGAGCAGTGGATCACACCTGTAATCCCAGCACTTTGGAGGTCGAGGCAGGCAGATCACAAGGTCAGGAGTTCGAGACCAGTCTGACCAACACGGTGAAACCCCCCTCTACTAAAAATAACAAAAATTAGCCAGGCATGGTGGTGCGTGCCTGTAATCCCAGCTACTCTGGAGATTGAGGCACGAGAATCGTTTGAACCCGGTAGGTGGAGGTTGCAGTGAGCCAGATTCCATCTAAAAAAAAAAAAGGTGATATTCTTGATCTTTAACAAATCATAACAGATTTAACAGGGATATCTCAGAAGCCTATAAAACTATTCATCTTTGTTCCCAAGTCTAGAAAAAGAATCACTTCCACAGCTTAGGTAACTAAGAGTCAGCTGAAACACAGAGGGCTTACATGTGAAGTAATATAATTCTAACAACATTTGTGGAAAACATGAGTTGACTAGAGACAGCCAGCCACCCTGCTGTGTAGAAAATTTGATTGCATTTGAAGGTCTGCTGTCCTTGACACGTCTATCAAGATTGCTAATGACCAGCAAACCACAGACCTTCTGAAAGGAGGCACTAATAATGTCAATTATATAACCGAATACTCAACAAAAAAGAAGAGAGGAAAGACCAAATGAATGATAGAGAGAGGTAATTAGATTTCCCCTGTACAATATAGAAATGATTTTCATATTCCACAGTATCCTGCTGCTCATTCTATAGGCTGCATTTCTTTTCCACTGCTTGTAGCCAACCCAAAGGGATCCAAATTAAAAGAGACAGAACAATGAAGAAAGAAGAGGCAGAATGGGCTTTTTAATCATTCTGTCTGTATCAAATTATTAAAAAATGTTTTCATCACATACAACTGTGGCATAATCTCTCATGTTATTTGAAAATATTGTATACACTAGAGCAATTGATTTTTCCAAGTATGTGAATCTCAGAGCTGGACTCAGAAAAACAGGCTGTTTTACAGTTAAGTTATTCTTTCTTTGATACTGTATTTGAAGTACAATAATAAGTATTCAGGAAGCTAAAAGGTATTTGGGCTGATTCTAACCAGAAGGAAAAATCAGTGGGTGAAGATTTTTAAGTTTGTTAACAAATCCAGAAATAGCCAGGGGTGAAGTTGCAACCTATAAAAGCAATCATACTTGAAGTCTATAGTTCTTCTATACCAAAGACAGAACCCAAAGTTGCACATCCTCTTTTAAACCACCTGCCATAAAATCCTCCTTTGTTTTTGTCTTTCATATTACACATTTACTGTGACAGCATATATTATTGTTTTAAACTTATTTCTCTTTCTCCTTTTTACTCCTTTTGTTTCTTTTCATTTTTTTCTTCTCCCTGATACCTTCCCAGAGTACTTTGGAATCCATAAAGTGATACTATTAAAGTTCAAGACACTTGACCACTGTGCCATGCTAAACCTGGCTGTCTCTTCACTTTTTATGATGATCACCTATGAACTTGCCTTGGGGTCAGAAAAGCTGGGTTGAAGCTCTACTGCCTCTAGCTGTTTGCTCTTGGGAAAGTCACTTAAACTGTCTTTGCCACAATCTTTTCATTTCTAAAAGAGTAGAGTAATAAAACCTAATTTTTACACAAAACTTACTTAATTTTGTGTAAAATTTAAATGAGAAAATATCCCAAAAGTATTTAAAAGAGTGATTGCCACAGAATAAGTATTCAATAATTGAAACCTGTTATTATCATTAGAAACAATAAAATAAAACAAACATGAAATAAAATACCGCTTCTGAATTTTCTTGTTCCCATCTTCATGAATCCTAAAAGTGTCTAAAACATCAAAAGCTACTATGTTGAAGATCCAAAAATATAAGATTTTGGATGGGCAAACTGCTGAGCACTTGGTTGCTAAGGGAAGCATCAAGACACTTTTTTGTTCATGGGTTGATTAACAAAGTGGCAATTTCCATGTTGTTAAAAATGACAGAGTGTTACCAAAGATATCCTGTTCACTATGTCAAGAAGACATTGTGCAAGTTAATTTTTAAAGTAGAGATGGATTCTTAAGGCAAGAATTTTCCAAGCACCTACTATGTAGATAGAATTTTGCTAGCAACAAAGAAAGATAAAACCACAACATAAATTATTCTTAATACCCCACAAGGAGCTTAGATTTTTGCTGAGGAGTCAGGGCATACACACTTGTCTTATTTAAGAATTCACCATCTCTCTTCTTACCTACTTATATAGCCTATAGTTGTTCTTACCTCTGGCTTACTCAGTTCAATTTCTATGTAGCTTCTAATCCATCATTTCTCTGCCTAAAATCCTGCCCACTGCCTTCCAAAAAAATCCCACTTCCTATAGCATTGCATTAAAGGTCCTTCACAATCTTTTCTTCTTTTTTTTTCAGAGTCTCACTCCATCGCCAGGCTGGAGTGCAATGGCGTGATCTTGGCTCACTGCAACCTCAGCCTCCCAGGTTCAAGAGATTCTTCTGCCTCAGCCTCCTAAGTATCTGGGACTACAGGCACATGCTACCACACCCAGCCAATTTTGTATTTTTAATAGAGACGGGGTTTCACCATGTTGGCCAGGATATTCTCAATTTCTTGACTTCATGATCTGCCCACCTCGGCTTCCCAAAGTGCTGGGATTACAGCCGTGAGCAACTGCACCTGGCCCTTCACAATCTTTTTGACTCTATCTTACTTGCTTATTCTCTCCCACCCTTTTCACCTTGTACTCCAATCAAATTCCCTGTCATTTCTTGAGCATGGTTTGTCCTTACTCTGTATCTGTGAGGTACACCATTTGAGTATGCCTTTCTCCTCTTATCCTAGCAAACTCTCATTTAGCACTTAAAACAAGGTATTTAATAATGTGAGAAATCCTTTGGGTGGACTCTCCTGTTTCACCCAACCACACTGTATATTAATTACGAGTTTATATGGCTGTATTCTTCGGTACAGTGTTATGTCTTCACTAATGGGGCATATCTTCTTGATCTCATATCCACTGTAATTACCATGATTTCTGTGATGAGTTGGATAATCAACAAGTATTTATTGCATGATTGAGTGTTTAAGGTCAGTTATAACTTATATATTGCAT
Organism: Aotus nancymaae; assembly: GCF_030222135.1. Classification (NCBI taxonomy): domain Eukaryota; kingdom Metazoa; phylum Chordata; class Mammalia; order Primates; family Aotidae; genus Aotus; species Aotus nancymaae. Next base: position 19,332,412 of record NW_026988479.1, on the reverse strand, counting down.
ATATATAATAAATTACATTGCAAAATACCCTGTGAGCTACAAGATACTTTCTACTACATTATCTCAGTGAAATAGTATGAGACAGTTTGTACCCTATTAAATGGTACAACTGGTAAGTTCTGAAAAGTGTGTTTTCAAAATTAGCAGCAGCATTCAGGACAGATTGCAAGAATTTGGAAGAAGAGATATAGAGTGAAAACTTGAAGGGTGGCAGTGAAGCAGAAATGCTTTGTGATGCTAGATACAAAATATCTTGATCAATTTTTGCAAAAGAGTAACTGGCTAGATCAGGGATCCAAGAGATTTACTTCCCACACTTTACCAAATATGTCTGTATCTCTTTTGATTCAATGCCTTTCCATCCGAGAAGTGAAAAACTATTCTGGTAATATTAATAATACAAACAGGTGCTAAGATCATATCTGAGTGAGGTAGAATGATTCCCTTAGAGTCAACCACAGCTACTAGGCAATGCATTTATATTGATCATGAGATAATCTGTATTGCTTTCTAAGATAGTTACAAATGATTACTGATAAGTTTTTCTGGGTTGCAATCCAGAAAAACAAAATGGGATTTTTTTTTTTCAGTAGAGGACTCTGGTACATCAGATAATCTAATGACATGTGAATGCTTTAGTCCTAGACAATGAATTTATTAAAAGTAAGGTTATTCATACTTACTTACAGGTTTTCCAATTTTACCCTCTTTAAAGATGATTAAAATCCTAGAAGCATGTTAAGGAGGCCAAATAATGTAGTAGTTAGTACCAACTGTGTTACTTTCACTAAGTTACATAACCCTCTACCTTACTGAAACAATAAAATGAGAATAATAGCTTGCATGAAGTTTATAAAATTTATGTAAAATGCTTAGCACACCAAATTTTTGTGTGTTTTATCACCTTTGCCTATACTCAAAATAAAACAAAACCTACCTTTTTTATTCCAATATTAGATGCATTCCTTAACCAAAGCTGGACCTGTCCTGGCTCCTTCTTCTAAGAGTCAATAAATCTTTCATTGCTTAAAGCTGTTTTGGTTGGATTTTTTCTTACTTGCAGCCAAACACATTCTTGCTGGTGTAGCATTTAAATCAAAGAGGGGCACACCCATGGTAGTATAGTTATACTTTTCCTACAGCAATAGAAATATCATTAAGCATTTTTAAGGAGGTAAAATGAAGAAGAAACTCAAACATGTAAAAGAAAGAGAGCTAGAATTAAGAGAAATATTGCTCTGATAGATCTAATAGCATCTTCCAGACTGGCTCTTACAATCTCATTGTCATCCCTATTACTTTTAAAGCACAACTTGTTGTTTAGGTGATCTGAAATCATGTACGTTGTAGAAATCTGGTTCCAAAGTTCAGGACATTGCAAATTCATTTCAATTATTTTTATATTCTAAACAGCTGTTTTTCTTTGTATCTTAAATACACAGATGTGAAATCCATTATTCACATATGTAGATTTTCTTCTAAGTTAACAAGAAGAAGGCTAATTCATGTAGATTTCTTGCCCAGGTACAAAAGGAGGGGGAAGAGACAGTGAGAAGGAAAGTTAACGATTAAAAAATGAGAACTATTTTTTAGCCTATTTTTCTTGACCTTGACTCCTCAAAACATTTGCTTCTAGAGTCTCTTCTTTTTCCATTTCTAGTAGTTTTGCTTTCTTTTTCTGCCAAGCACCCAAATGATCCAGAGAATGCTGAATTCTCCAGCTAGTTAGTTACAGCAGTTTACGAGTCAGGTACTCAGAATACAGTGAAATTCTCCAAAGAATTGTTGAATTTTTTAAAAGGGTTTCTATGGTATACATACAGCTTTAAGGTTTGATTATTTTATTATATCTATAGAACATTCTTACTTTTCTAATCCACTGCCCTCCAGGGAACTTGAAAATAAGAAAGAGGCTATTGAACTTGGGAGAAAGTCTTGATTGCCAAATGCTCTGTTTGAATGAGAATTGCCAACATGCCCACCTCTGACTAGAAGCCATTTCTTACATAATCTTTCAATTCCAGTAGTTTACATAAATGTGTTTATTCATTCAATCATAAAAGCATTCATTCAATTAACAAATTCTTACTGAGCACTGCAGCAGAGGCCATTGCTGGCTCCCCAGATCTCTTGGGGTCCTTATATTTTTTATTTTTTTTATCATTTCTGGGATCTTTGTACTTGAGTGTACTTTTGTCTGCAATTCCTATACCTGTAACTGTTCTATAGGAAGGTTTCCATGACCTACTGAGGTTGTTTTGCATGCAATAGCAGAAAGCAGAGACTCTGAAGTACCTAGGAGTTTATGTCCCTATATTAGCTTCCTATTGCCACATTAACAAATTATCACAAACTTAGTGGCTTAAAACAATGCAAATTTATTACCATACAGGTCTATAGGTCAGAAGTCACACATGGTTCTCAATGGGTATTGCCAGATTATGCTCCTTTCTGGAGGTTATAGGAGAGAGTTCATTTCCTTGCCTTTTCCAGCTTCTAAAGACTTCCCACATTCCTTGATTCATGGCTCTCTTCCTTCAGTTTCAAAGTCAGCAGTGTCACTTATCTCTCTGATACCAGCTAGGAAAGATTCTCCACTTTTGAGAACTCATGTAACTAGATTGAGCCCATTTGGATAATCCAGAATAATTTCTCTATCAAGAAGTCTATACCCTTAATTACATCTGCAAAGTTTCCTTTGCCATGTAAGGTAATATATTCACAGGTTCCAGGGATAATGGCATGGATAACTATTCTGCCCACCACAATCCCCAATGGTGGCCGATAGTCAATGACTGAAAGACAGAGAGGTGTGAAATCCTACCTTTCCTGTCTCTGGTTCAGACTGCTCTGAGAGGTAACTTACCCTCCAGAAACCTCTGAGGGGTCACATTGCCTCCACTGGAGTTTGTCTGAATCCTGCCCTTGCTTGATTTCTTTTGCTTTCTTCTGCTGCTTTCCAATTCTTTTTAAGTTCCTCCTGAGAAAATCCTTAATTCATTATTTGCACACATTATTATCTCAGAATTTGCTTCTAGAGAACCCTAAGACAAGAGCCTCCCATATGCCAGGCAATATGCTAGGCACTGGAGCAAACAAATGGTGGCTCTAAGACACTTTCGTACCTTAACGAGGACACTTAGGTATACTACTACTGCTGCTAAAATGCTTACCACTTATTGAGCCCTTTCTACGACTCTGACACTTTGCTTAGCACTTTATTTGATTAAAAGCTGTTAGCTTGCATAAATTTATGTGACAGATACTGTTATTACCCTCCCTTTATATGGTAGCTCCATCAAGTCAAAGACCATGCCTATTCCCAGCAGTTTACATACTGCCTTTTGTATAGAAAGTGCTCAACAAAACAATCATTCGAGTAAACCGGCAACCAACAATGAGAAAAAATTTTCACACTCTACTCATCAGACAAAGGGCTAATATCCAGAATCTACAAAGAACTAAAGCAGATTTACAAGAAAAAAAACAAACAAACCCATTCAAAAGTGGGTGAAAGATATGAACAAACACTTTTCAAAAGAAGACAATTATGCAGCCAACAAACATATGAAAAAATGCTCATGATCACCAGTCATTAGAGAAATGCAAATCAAAACCACATTGAGACACTATCTCATGCCAGTTAGAATGGCGATCATTAAAAAATCTGGAGACAACAGAGGCTGGAGAGGATGTGGAGAAAAAGGAACACTTTTACACTGTTGGTGGGAGTATAAATTAGTTCAACCATCATGGAAGACAGTGTGGTGATTCCTCAAGGATCTAGAAATAGAAATTCCATTTGACCCAGCAATCCCATCACTGGGTATATACTCAAAGGATTATAAATCATTCTATTATAAAGACACACGCACATGTATGTTCACTGTGGTGCTGTTTACGATAGCAAAGACCTGGAACTAACCCAAATGCCCACTGATGATAAACTGGACAAAAAAAATGTGGCACATATACACCACGGAATACTATGCAGCCATAAAAAACAATGAGTTTGTGTCCTTTGTAGAGACATGGATGAACCTAGAAACCATCATTCTCAGCAAATGACACAAGAATAGAAAATCAAACACTGCATGCTTTCATTCATAGGCGGGTGATGAACAATGAGAACACTTGGGCACAGGGAAGGGAACAACACTCAAAGGGATGGGTTGGGGAGGTGGAGAGGAGGGGAGGGGGTGGGGAGGATGGGGAGGAATAACACGGGGAGAAATGCCTGATGTAGGTGATGGGGCGGGGGATGGAGACAGCAAACCACCATGGCATGTATGTACCTATGCATCAATCCTGCAGGATGCAGGACCTGCACTGTACCCCAGAGCCCAAATACAATATTTTTTAAAAAAGAAAATGCTCAACAATTGGTAGTTGAACGAGGGGATGAACAGTATGGATAAAGGTCTATGCACATTATAAATACTGAAGCAGTGATTGGAACCCAGTTCTGTCCACTCGAAAGCTCATGCTCTAACTGAGCTATTTCGCCACCTAAATTCACTCCCATCCCCTAAATGCTGAAGAAGTGATAGTTTAATGAGGGAATTAACATTACTGATAAAGGTCTAGAGGGGTTAAGTTGGCATATGCACACTGTAAATATTGAAGCAGTGATTAGAACCTAGTTCTGCCCACTCAATTCTGTCCCATGCCCTAACTGAGGTATTTTGTCAGCTAAATTCACTTTTTCAATCCAAAAAGAATAGTGTAATGAAGACTCTACATGGAAGGAATGAGGAGCAAGCATATTTATGACAAATTCTATAAATTGTTAATGGATCCACAAACCATGAGTCAAATAACATGCTAATGTAATAAGTATAGAAAAATCTCTCCCATAAGGAAAAAAAAATAAGTTCATGTGCAAAATGCTTACATGTACTCAGAGAGTATCTGGGAACATAAGCACCATTAAACATCTCTATGTATCTTAGAAAAGATAAACCTTAGACATCTAGTTAAAAAGTAAACTGTACTGAATTATAGCGTTACCACCATATCTCTGATGAGTATCAATCGAAAGTAAATCAATAGCTGTTTAAAAATTCATTAAAATGTGTTTTGGATTATTCTATCATTTTTATTTAAGTGTCAGCAAAAGCAAAATAAGATATGATTTATTGGTATTCATTCAAAAATCACTGTGGTTTTGTTTGTTTTGGTTTGTTTGTTTGGGATGGAGTCTTGCTCTGTCACCCTGGCTGGAGTGCAGTGGGGTGATCTTGCCTTACTGCAACCTCTGCCTCCCAGGTTCAAGCGATTCTCCTGCCTCAGCCTCCTGAATAGCTGGGATTACAGGCGTGCACCACCGCACCTGGTTAATTTTTGTATTTTTAGTAGAGATGGGGTTTCACCATGTTGGCCAGGATGGTCTCAATCTCCTGATCTTGTGATCCATCCGTATCAGCCTCTCAAAATGCTGGGATTACAGGCATGAGCCACTGCGCCCAGCCACTGCGGTTTTAATTTAAGGGGATGCATGGTTTATATTCCAGTTAAAATACCAGATAATTTTCTAAAAAGCATTCAACATTATATGCAAAATGTAACCGGCTTCTTGTTTAATTACATCAAAAACTGACTAATAAAATGAAATAGATATTTTGTCTTATTAAACTGCGCTTTTGTGGTTAGTTCATCATTGAAATTGGCATGGACCTAGGGGAAGTGGAATTCCAGATGCATTCCACTAAGTAGGTTACCATCTTTCCTGCATAATATAAATGCTTTTGAAGGTCTCTATAGATGGATTGACTTTCAGTGAGCATTATAAGGTATTTCAAAAGAGAATTTCAGCAATGAATAGGGTCAGAGAGAGTAATGCCATAAGAATAAAACCCCAGTGCATTTTTATAAGAACAAACCCTTTATAAACAATAATTTAAATTTCTAGAAAAGCCATAATTTTATAAACGAACTATAGAGACAGTGAACATGGACAGTTAAGTGATTGGGGAAGTGTTAAACAGCAGACATCTGTAAGGTTCCCCAAACATTCACAATAGGAACAAATTAGGGAAGCAGCTAATTTCAGAGATTTGAGGATTTCCATATCATAACACAAGTTTTTAAAAACCTCAAAGAATTAGGATAAGTCTGTAAAAGTAGACAAGCTGGAAAGAGCCACAAACCATCAAATAGAGAAAGGAAAACTTCAGAGAGAAGAGTGCAAGGAAAGAGAAAAAGGAACATGAGCTATCAGTCAGAGAGTAGCCTTAAAGGAAAGAAGAGTAGAATTTGGATGCTGTGAGAGGTGAAGGAAGCAAAGTTCAGTAAAGATAAATTATCAAGTTTCTCATGAATTAAGTAATAATTTGCACAAGTCGTGGCCTTGTATAGAGACCAAGTCTCTGCACAAAAAGGCAAAGGAATTTATGCCTTGTGCTTCACAGTTTAAGGCCAACCTGGGTCCTTGGTCACAGCTGAACGTTGGCCCTTCCTGGGCAGTCCAACTCTCTTCTGAAACATGTGTAACCCAGGATTCCAGTTCTCTCTCTCTGTGGGTCCTGGCTTCTCAGAGGGTAAATACCAGACAAAGATCACTGGTTGCTCTTGAGGGATTGGGAAGCTGAGAATTCTCTATTGATTCTGAGTTCTATCTCCCTAACTCTCAGCTTCTTCTCTCATTCAGCTCTTTCCATTGATAAACCACTCTATTCTTTTGATTTTTTTCTCATCTCTCTGTAGTGATGGCTTTCAAATTCCTAGCTTCACACTGAATCTCCAAACATGCATCTAAACTTACAGAATTTTGATTTAGCTCAAACATGGTCTAATCCATATTGAACACTTTCTCTTCCCCACACAAAACAGTAAGTCTAGAGCTCGCCTCTAACATTTATTTCATTTCACCTATGTGCAGTGAAGTAAAAACATTTTTATCTTAAATTCTAATGGCCACCACCTTTGACCTGGCCTCTTCATCTCTTACATGGGCTACAATATATTCCTACATAAGTTCTAGCCTCACCTCACCCTATTCAGACTAGCCAGACATGTTTCACTACAAAAATGACTTCACCAAACCATGCTCTGCTCAGTAGTATCCTGGGTTACTCAGCCCCCCATTCATTTTCAGAGCAAGGACATTCTCACCATGTTCCAAAATATCACTCCCCTGAAAGAGGTTTGCAGGAACACTGCCAATACTCTCACAAGCCCTGCCCCGATGAGCTTAAAACAAAACTGCTCTTAACTATTTTTGTGCCAGTTATTCCTTTGGCAATCTGGTGAAGAGCCCTTAAACTCTTTCTCATAATAAGGTTTTTAAATGCATAAAATAAGATACAAAGGAAACCAATTATATTGAAAAATAGTTAAAATGGTTTAAAAATCTGTATAGAAATATGAGTTCATTGGTTAATGCAGTCTAATTAAGATTTAGCAACAGTCTAATGATTATCCTAATTTTGAAAAAGGGATCTTAAACAATATTTTGAGAATCTGAAATAACTGACATGATGCACAAATATTTGTCATTTATGTTGATGCCAAAAACAAAGATACCGCTAATATTACACTGTTTACATGGTGGCTGTCATTCATAATTAAAATAAATGTGTAATTTAAGATAGTAGTTAATGAAAATAAAGATGCAATTTTTTCTCACTCAAGTTCCAGATGCCTTGAATTTTACCTCATGTTAATAGTTCCTGGTTTAATGATTTTTAGGCATACCTCATTGGAAGCCATTCAAGTAGACAAAACTTTCCCCTTTAAAGCAGTTTTATTTATTTTCAAACATGTGCTCAATGCAATTTAATTAAAATTTTCAGTGAGCAACTACTTACCATATATAAGGGAAAATATTAAAGACATACAGCTTGTCTTTAAAGGGTACATAGCCTAATGAGGGTAAAAGATCTTTCAATAAGTCATAAAATAATATGAATAATATGTTATGTGTCATATTAGTAGTATATGTTGAGTTCTAAAGAAGTACAGAGCAAAGAAATATAAAATTGATCTAGGAAGTTGAGGAAGAAATCAGTGTACAAATGATCAGAACAAAAGGTCAAACTGGATACCAGTATGGAAGTAACTGATATTGACAGAGTAAGAATTTAGAGCACTTTAAGAAAGTAGAAGTATATGAATGTGAGATCTTGGTGTCAGCCAGATATTGCAGACATAGGAATGCTAACCCAGAAGTCAGGGTTTTAGGCAGGGCATGCTTAATCCTACAACTTTGCTCTTTCTGCTCCATCAGCTCAAAGCACCATTCCCCTTCCCCTGTGTTAACTCATATATTGGTGCTTTCTGGCTTTAGACTCAACACTTTTATACAAAGTCTTTGTTCACCACCCAAGTTCATTCTGTTTCTCTTGTTCTGGATTATTTTAATGTCTTGCATTGTTACACCTTTGCAATCCATATTAAAATATTTTTGAACCAAGATGGTTATAAATAAGTTAATAAAATATCTTTAAAATCTTTGTGGTTCTGTCTGAATAGAAAGATAATTGCTTCTCATGAAGTCAGAGTGATTAAAAGCATAGAACCTGATACCCGGCTGCATGAATTGGAATCCTGACTCTGTCACTTATCAGCTGTTAACCCGTGGATGAATTACTTATTAATAATTTTTCTGTTGTTAGAATGGAGTTGCTGTAAAGTGTGGTGGCCTTAAGAATGCATGAACAGCCTTCCAACCACAGGGAGCATAACTGATCAGCTGGCCAAGGGGCCTGGCAGCCGTGCTCTGAAATCCACAGCAGCATTTGCACTGGTGCCCTGCCTCACACTGGCTTCTCCCCACCAATGACAAAACCCAGGAAGAGTATTAAGGCAGGCCTGTTTCTGGAAGATGCAAGTCTTCTTTAATGGCCAATTTTGACTCAGACACTTTGTGACCATCTTGCCTAATTTTCTACAGACTGATGGCAATCTAGGATGTTTCCATCTAACCTCCTTCCCTTTCTTTTTCACTTGAGGTGAAACTTGTGTCATGGCCAGACAGACCTCCCAGCCACTCTCAGATCCTCCCCATTTTATCTTACAGGCATTTCCCCTAACAAAATGCTTACCTGTTTAATTCTGTCTTGGATAATATTTATTTCTGGGAGGACCAAAACCAACATATAAGGACTGTGTGAATTAAATCATAAAATGTATTTAGAATCATACCTGGTACATAGTAAGTGTTCAATAAGTGTTAGGCCTATTATCATTGCTCTTACTATTGTTAACTACAACTGTCATTACTACAATTATCATAAAAGACAGATTATTTCCCCACCAACCATGCTAAGTAACTTACCATGATATCATTAATGCAATTCTAGGTAACTCAATATGTATGAAAGGACTTTGCAATATTCTTAAAATAAATAATAGAGAAATGGGAATAATTCCTTCTTGTAAAAACTGTATTTTAGAGTAAAAATAAATGACATATTCAAAGGTACAATGCATAATGTCAATAAGTGATAACGTCTGTTTCTCTCGCACCAGCCCCCCATGCCTAAGGACAATGTTCTATTCAACTTCACAGTACTAGCATCTCTCACAGCAGGTGGATCACAGTGAATGTTCATAACTATTTGTTGAATTGAACTGTTAAGTAGTGCAGCTCAATTTAAGACTTGCAGTATAAGATGTAGAAGAATATATTACTTGTTAAGTGATTTATTTTCCATCACAAATCTTAGAGGCTTTAGAGAAAGGACATACACTTTTATAGATCAAGTACAACCAGATGAATTCTCAAAAATGACAGTGGAAATTACAATGATGCCTCTGTCAGAGAATCTATAGGTTCACCCACACCTATAACTCACTAAGTTGTAGAAAATGTGTAAAATGAAGGTATATTTTAGAAGGTGACAAGATATCTTCACTCACACCCTTGTAATGTCTATGAAGTATGCTATTATCTCAAATAAATTAGCAAGAGGCATAAAGAAATAAAGAGAGCTATCTAAAAACAAAGTGAAACAAATAAACAAAAAAATCCCTAAACCTCCAGGTTTCATATCAAATAAATTCTGCTGGGCAATTGGTGATGATTCAAAACAAAATAAACGTTCCTGCCAAAAATATCATGATAATATCCATGACTTAAATCTTTTATCTGAAAAAAAAAAAAAAAAAAGATTAGGGTGGTAGCCATTAAAATCACATATTTTTCAAAAACTCATGCCTATGGTCAAAATAAAAAATTCTGTGCATCTAAGAATTTTTCTGTCTGGTATTTTGAGTTTTGGAAAAATGGGTGAAAACTAATGAAGATCTTTTCCTACAAGTGTGTTGTAGTGTCAACTCACCAGAATAACAACCACAAAACACCATCATTTGAGATTATAGCTCTACATTTGCAAAACAGACAGCAATGTAGAGTGTAATTTTTTAATTAAAATAGAAATGCTTCTTTCATGACTCATTAGTTCTATATTTTTAGGGTGAAATGGCACAAGTGCATCATCAAGGTGTTGTAGATAGACCCCAGTGAAAAACCCACAGTTTATTTGTGCTGTGCATAGAAAAAACAAAAAAATCAAAGTCAATGTGTTCAAATATCGATATCTGGAGCATACAAATCACACTAAGGCCCTTTGATGCTACATAAGTGATGGATAGACAAAGAGGGGCTATGTGACAGAAGGAACTGGCAGGGAAAATGGGAAAGGTAGAAGAAGAAACAAAAAGAGAGAACATTAAGAGACTGGTAAGCAAAAGTTTCATTCCGAGATGCTTTCAGACAGTTAAAGATAGCTATGCCAAATACTCTATGTGGCATACTTTGAAGAAAATGTTGAAGCATTTGTGTCATTGTTATTTTTTTCTTCTTATGGCAAAGATGTTGAAAACTAATTTTAGGTTCTCAGACTTTCTCAAGTGCTAAACAGTCACCCTGGTATGTGCAGCAGGAAACTTACTTCATTCTCTGGTTTCTTTCTTGGTTCCCAGGAAAATGTTTTGTGATGCAGCAGCTGCACCAACAATCTTATATGACTTCTTGCCAAGGCCTTCTTCACACGATCCTACAAACTTCTCTGATGTGTAGGGACTAGATCTTTTGTGAAGCAAATTCTGTCTCAAAGTTTCTCACCTCCATGCCTCTATTGGCAGCTGAATAGTGGTAGTTTACCCGAGGTGCTTCTGTGATGGCATATTTCAGATGGTCACTTCGGGATTCAGGCTGTGACCTTTGACTCTGAATCCTGAGGAAACCAGTTTATGGTGAGAATTTTAAAAGAGGAGAAAGTGGCATCCATAACTTTAGAAATGCCCACCCTCTTTTTCTTCCAAATTCTTGTCTTTAACCAATGTTCCGTTTTTAATTCCTAGTGATTTTTTCCTTAGCTATAAAGATTTTGACATAAAAAGTAGATCTGATATACTTTTCATCTTGAAAAGCAGTCTATTTAAGTTGAAACTTGTTCCTTACAGTTTTTATAAGTAACAAAATATAGCAGGTAGCAATTAGTTTAAAAAAAGAGTCACGGACTGTCTTTTGCGTATGCCATTCAATATGACTGGAGAATGGCATTTACTATACATGTCAATGCTAAAATCAGTGACTACAAAAACTCAGCATATTCACTTCCTCCTCTGGATTCAAGAGAATTGTTACTGTTAGAGTTTTAGAAAACCAACCTTTGAGCTTTTCTTCTAACAAGAAATAGGCTTCTAAGCCACACTGTGAAGTAGGAAGGATTTCTTTTCATAGTTTTCCATCCTTCTTTCAACATTGCCTACATAGTGGATAGCTCTTGTTTGGTCTCTCCAGAATCAATGCCCTCTTCTTATGCCTGCAGGACCTCAAATTTCCCAGAGCATTTACCCTTTTCTCACTAGTAGCCCATGCTATTTGCAAGGGCAGAATCCACTTCCTGTTTCCAGACCTAGGCTTGACCAATGGGAAAGTAGCCCAATCCAGGCCAATCAAAGTGAACCTTTGAAATTCAATTACAATTTTGAGAAAGATGTTCTATTTGCTGAAGTTGTTCTGAGGGGAGATTAAGAATCTGGAGTTAACTAGTGACTTTATCATATCATAGGAATAATCCACCTAAAAGAACAGAAAGCTACACAGGCCATGAAAAGGAGGAAGACAGTTTCTGGCTGAATAATTTAAGTAACTGTATCCACCCATTTTTGAGGCCACATTATCCTTGGATTTTAAAATATAGTTCCTTTTTAGCTTACACCAAATATACTGTTAGATTTCTGTGATCACAACCAAATGGATACTTACTGATACAACCTAATACCTATTGATTTATATCACCCAGGTAATGAAAGTCCTTATTTGCTCAGGAATACATTTTTTCATGCCTTACCAAACAATAGCATTCAAAAAACCAGTGTGTAGAATTCCTTTCTCATTTCCATCAAGGAATTTCAGTCCCTTGTTTTTATTCTTGTTATCTCTAGGTTATGATATATGCAAGTAATTATCTATTAAGCTAATTTACAGAGGCATAATTGGGTGAAAATATTTGGCTGTTGCATTTGTATCAGTTATATTTGCTTAACGTAGTACATAATATAGGGACTTTAGGCATAATAACAGAAACAGTTAAGAAGATATTTTTGACCAAAGGGACATACAGTAGTGGGAAAGTCTTCTGAGTTGTCTGTAGTTTGGGGTAAAATGAAAATAAAACCTAGTTGATGAGATGATGATTCCAACTAAGATGGAATAAATTCACTCCATACTTTTTCTCCCACTGATTATGGCTAAAAACTTCTAGACAGCATGCATAAGGCAACTATCTGATTACACTAAAAGTAAATAGTAGAACTGGTGGTCTAACCAACAGGGTGGAGACATTCCTACTTATTTACCTCATATCTCCTGGCTTAAACTCCACAAAAGCCTGAATCCTAAGACCATGCAGCAGATGTAATTTAAAAACAAGAGAAATCCAATTCTCACTCTTTTGGTGGCCAGAGTACCAGGAAAGGATACCACTGTGGAAAATGGATATAGTGAGGGGAATAATGATTTAGTTTATCTTTTCTTTTTATTATCCTTGGCTGGGCCAAGGCAAGCCTCAGTCATGACTCTACACTCCTGTACAGATTTTTAGATAATCTGAGAGAATATAGTTCTCTATCACCAGAGAACTGGAAAAAGGAGCCCCTGTGATTTGAAAAGTCTTTCTTACTTCTCTCTTGCTTCTCTGTCATAAAGTCAGACCCAGTCATAAGAGTGGGCTACATAAACATTAGACATAGTAGACTCAGGATGAGAAAAATGACCAGATAAGAGATAAGAAAAACCAGAGTATTTTTCCTGCTTTCTACTCTCCACTCAACACAACACTCAACACTTCTGAAAACGGTTGTGTGGAGGTTGTTTCTTCCTTTCAGTCCTTCAAGACTGCCCCCAACTTCAGATGTCAAATGCAAATAGTAAGTTGTCACCTATACTTCTGATCAATTGGCTATTAATCAACATTGTCACAACCCCCTCCTTGGATATGATTAATATGCTACAAATTCACAAAATTCAGGGAAATGTTTTACTTACACTTACTGATTTATTAATAAAGGATATAATAAAGAATGTAGATAAACAGCCAGATGAAAAAAAAAATGGGTAAGGCATGGCATGTAGGAAGGGGCATGGAGTTTTATGTCCTCTCTGGGGAGCCATCCTTCAAGAATATCTCATGTTTAGCTATATGGAAGCCCTCCAGACAGTCCTTTTAGTTTTCTATAGAGGCTCCATTACATAGACACGATTGATGAAATCATTGGCCATTGGTAATCAACTCAACCTTCAGACCCTTTCTACTTTCAAGAGATTGGGAGGTGGGGGTGAAAGTCTCAACCCTCTAATCTTGCCTTGGTCTTTCTGGTGACCAGCTGCCATCTACCAGTTATCTCACTAGCTTATAAAACATATTCTTATCATTTCAGAGATTTTAAGTATTTTAGGAGTTATATGCCAGAAAACTAAGAGAAAGACCAAATATATATTTCACAATATCACACCAGAGGTAAAGAGGAACATTACAAAGTGATAAAAGAAGACATAAAATTCACCAGAGAAGCATAAAAATCTTAAGTATATCTGTACCTAATAATAGATATTCAAAATACATGAAGAACATGAAGTGGACATTAACAGAAAGAAAAAATAGACAAATCCACAATTATAGGTGGGAACTCCAACACTTATCTCTCTGTAATCAAAAGATCAAGTAGAAAGAAAATTAACAAGGATATAGAAGTCCCAACAACACTATTAATCAGCTTGACCTAATTAACCTCAGGCACTCCACTCAACAATAGCAAAATGCATGCTTTTTTCAAGTACACTTGGAAAAAAAATTCAATGAGACAGACTATATGCTTTCAGAAAAACAAACTTCAAAATATTTAAATTGAAATAATACAAGGTATTTTTCTCAGAGCATAAAAAAATTGAACAGGAATATAGCAGAAAGATATCTGAAAAATCCCGAAATACTTGAAAAGTTAAACAACACACTTCTAAATGGTTCATGAGTCAAAGAAAAATCTGGAAGAAAGGTAGAAAATATTCTGAATTGAATGAAAATGAACAGATAATATATCAAAATGTACAGAGTGCATCTAAAGCGGTGCTTCAAAGAAAATGTATAACATTTAATGTTATATTAGAACTAAAAAAATTTTCAATTCTATAACTGAAGTTTCTACCCTAAGAAACAAGAAAAAGGACAGCATATGGAACTTAAAACAATTAGTAGCAACTAAATAATAAAAATAAAATGGAAAACATTTTTTAAAACCAACTAAACTAAAAGTAGATTCTTTGAAAAGGTCAACAAAATTAATAAATCTCTAGCCAGACTAAAAAAGAGAGAGAAAACACAAATTCTTAATAACAGAATATATCACTACAGAATCCACAGACATTAAAAGAAGTACAGGATAATACTAAGAATAACTTTATGGTCATAAATTCAACAAGCTAGATAAAATGTAGCAGTTAAAGGATACACTGCCAAAACCTTACTCTAGAAACAATAGATAATCAGAATTGTTATACATCTATTAAAAAACTTTAATTTATAATTTATAAACTTCCAACAAATAAAACTCCCAGACCCAGATGATTATACTGGTAAATTCTAATAATCAGTTAGGAAATATAATAATTTAAATTCCTTACAATCCCTTCCAGAAAATAGGAAAGGAGGGAATACTACTCAGCTCATTTTATGATACCAGCATTACTCTGATATGTCAAAGCCAGACAAGGAAACTATAAGAAATGAAAACTAGAGGCCCATATTTCTCATAAACATAAACAAAAAATTCTCCCACAAAATATTAAATAGTCAAATCCAGTAATATATTAAAAGAAGTATAGGCTAGGCTGAGAAATGTGAAGCTTATTTCAGGGATGCAAGGTAGATTTATTATTTGAGAATAAATCAATTTATCCATCATATTAATATACAAAAGAAGAAAATCATATAAATCATATTAATAGATGGGGAAAAAGGTAACATTTATTTATGATTAAAATACTCTTAGCAAATGAGAAATAGAAGAGATCTTGCTGTAGTTTGACTGTGTCTCCCACATTACCTGTGATTATAACTTGATCCCAAATACAACAGTGTTAAGAGGCAGAACTTTTAAAAGATGATTAGGTCCCAAGGGCTATGCCCTCAGAAATGCACTAATATCATTACCACTAGAGTGGATTTGTTATAAAAGTGAGTTTGGCCCCTTCTTGTTCTCTCTCACACTCTCTAGCCCCTCCACTACCTTCCATGAGATGACACAGCAAGAAGGTTCTTGTCAAATGCCAATGACTTGATCTTGGACTTCCCAGCCTGCAGAATTATGAGGAAATAAATTTGTTTCTTATAAATTACCCAGTCTGTGGTGTTTTGTCTTAGCAGCTCAAAATGTACTAAAACATCTTTCTTAATCTGATTAAGGATCTCAATAAAAACATGAAGCTACTACCATAATTAACAGCCAAGAATGAATACTTTCTCCCTAAAATGGAGATCAAGATAAGGATATCCACATTTACCACTCCTCTTCAACATCATACTTGAATCCCTGGTCATTGCAATAGGCACAAAAAAGAAAAAAAAATTGCATACAAATTAGGAAATAATAAATAAAACTGTCTCTACTCATAGGCAACGTATTTGTCTACATAAAAAATATCAATATGTCTACAAGTAAAGCTCTTAGACTCAATAAGTGAATTCAACATAGTCATGGATTCAAAGTCCATACACAAAAATCAATCTCATTTTTTTTTACAATAAGCAATAACCTATTGGAAAATAAGTTTTTAAAAAATCTCCCAAAAATGATATACTTAGGGATAAATCTTATGAAATATGTATGAAATATTTTGCTGAAAACTACAAACCACTGATGAAAGAAACTAAAGAACTTAAGTAGTGGGATATCTCATTAATTGGAAACCAATATTTTAAAATTTTAATTTTCCTCAAATCTCCCCAAAATTGATCTATAGGTATAGTACAATTCTAATCCAAATTTCAGCAGGATTATTTTTGGAGGTAATGACAAACTATTTCTAATTTTTTAATAAGAAGACTGACAAACAATAATAGTCAAAATAATTTTGAAAAATAAGAAAAAAGTTGGAAGCATCACACTTTTTTTAACGCTTTAACACTACAGTAAACAGGACAAGGTGATATTGATAAAAGGATGTTACATACATGAATAGAACAAACTAAAGGTTCTAGAAAGAGACACACTCAAAATTGTTTGATGAATCTAAAAGACAGTCTATAGAGAAGGAAGAGCCTTTTTAACAAATGGTGCTTGGCAATTAAACATCCATATACAAAAAAAAAAAAAAAATGTTTCTACCTCACACATTAAATAAAGTGGATTCTATAGTTAAATGAACTTAAAATGGATTCTATAGTTAAATGAAAATGTTAAATTATTACACTTTTAGAAGGCAACATAAAAGTTTTGAGATGTTGTGTTAGACAAAGAATTCTTACATACACTATCAAAAGGATAGCCCATAAAATAAAACATTGATAAATGTGACTCCTTCAAAATTTAAAACTTTTGCTCTGAGAAATTTAGCAAAAGAAAAGACTAGCTACAAGTTGAGAGAAAAAAGCCACAAATAACACACCCAGCAAAGTATTTATATTCTAAATATCAATTTTTTAAAACTCAAAACTTAACAGAAATCAAACAATAACCCAATTTAAAACTAGATAAAAGTTTTTAACAGATATTTCCCCAAAGAGGATATACAGATGACAAATAAGCACATGAAAGATGCTTAACATCATTAGTCACTAGGTAAATGAAAACTAATACCATCATGAGCTATTACTACACACCTATTAAAATAGTTAAAATCTAAACACTAACAACAGCAAGTACTAACAAGGTTGTAGATAACTAGACTCTTATTCTGATGGGAATGCAAAATGCAAGGTAAATGTTTTCAAAAATTAATTTTAAAAGATCGGATTGATAATGCTGGTCCTGTCACTGTCTTGCTAACTGATCTTGGGCCGGATATATCATTTCTTTGATACTGAATTTTCTTGGACATAATATGAGGTTGTTAGATGGTCTGAGTTCTTTTCCAAGTTTAGCAGTCAATGATTGAAATTATATTGTGCAAATGCTTTACTATTTATTCTCTTTCTAAGCTTAGTATACTGCCTACAAAAGGAATTTATTTAGCAGTTTATGATGTTTTTCTTCAGCAAAGATTGTGATCAGCCCAATGGAGCATTATCATTATCATCATCATCACCATCAGTGTTGAGCTATTTACATTTCCTGAATTCACAAGACAATTCAACACTTCCAGACTAGGAGACTCACCAAAAAGCACAAAGAACTATGCAATTGCAAATTGTTATTTCTGCCCTATAGCAAACTTTTCAAACAAAAATAAAACACTTAAGGGAAAAATAGACAGTAAGTTTTTCACCCACAGGGAAGAATATAAAGTCTATGGCTACATAGCAACACTGAAAAAAAAATTATATTAACTCTACATTCAGAGCTCTGCTTCATACCCTGTCATACATACTGTGGATAGAATACAGAATATAACTGTCATTATGATATAATTTCTTGCAATACTGCTATTTTTAATTTATATAGATTATGGGAGAGAGTTTCTTTCTTTTTTTTTTTTTTTTTGGACAGTTTTTTTTGGACAAGGTCTCTTTCTCTCACCCAGGCTGGAATGTAGTGGCTTGATCTTGGCTCACTGCAACCTCTGCCTTGCAGGTCCAATCGATTCTCATGCTTCAGTCTCCTGAGTAGCTGGCATTAGAGGTGTTAGCCACCATGCCTGGCTGATTTTTATGTTTTAGCAGAGACAGGGTTTCACCATGTTGGCCAGGCTTGTCTTGAACTCCTGACCTCAAGAGATCCACCCACATCAGCCTCCCAAAGTGCTGAGATTACAGGAGTGAGTCACCACACCCAGTGAGATAGTTTCAATAGGGAATGAAACCTTTCTTTTCAGGAGATCAGAAGTTAGTGGTCAAAAAGGAATGTTCCCAGGTCTCTGCCAAAACTAGAAGACTAGGAGAAAGAAGCAAATTTCTTTAAAACATGAGCATCAGAATAATTCCATGTCTAAGGTTTTACTCTAATGTGAACCACATGCAAAAATATTCCTTGCAGTATTATTTGTAATAATGAAAGATTGTAAGTAATCTGAATGTCCACCCCTCAGGGATTGGCCAAATTAACTGTGATATAATATCAAAGGCAAATAAGTGAACTAAAGCTATAAATATCAACATTGGTAACCTCCTAAGAGATATTGTCAAAAGACAAAAATTATATTATAGAATGATGTCATTCTTTTTACAAAAAACACACAATCCTTACAATATTGTTTATAAATGTGTCTTAGAATTATCTGCAAGGATACATACCAAATTCATAATAGGATTTACTTTGAGGGGAAGAGAAGGGTTTAAGGCAAAGGAAACTTTAAGGGACAATGTATTCATGTATTATTTATAAAATTAAAAATTACTTTTCAAACAGTAATTCCAGTGAAGAGCACCAAAGAGACCTGTTCATTTCATCAGAAAATTTTCCCAGGACTATTTACAAACGTCCTAAAGGCACATCACCTAGAATAACAATTTCAGGATAGAATACCCAAACTTGCCAAGAAAGGCTTTTCTCATAGTACAGCTTGTTTTAAGACTATTAATCTGGGAGTCACGTTTTAGGGATTAGGAGTACGTTTCACATTGTTCTTAAGAAAACACGCAGTCCTGAAATGATCTCTAACATTAAATTTTCAAGTCTTTTGAGCAGATCCTCATTTCATTATTTAACTTCACTCCCACCACCACCCTCTCACAGCCCACATCCTTCACCAGTGTTCCCAAACCAGAATGGCACATGTTTATTTTTAAATTCGGAGTAAATTAAAACTAATTTTGTTTTGAGAATCCCATGACACTCTTTGGAATAATTAGAAGGACCCTGTGGTGTCACAAAAGCAGAACGGGGAAAGCCTTCGCTTGTGTCGTTGCCATGGGGATCCGCCTCTTGTAACAATACAGTTTGAGAGAGAGTGGGAGAAAGGAGAGAAATCTCCAAAGGGCTGTATATAGGGCAAGGCAGCATTGCAAAAGTAAATAGTACCAGTGGGTCTGCAGCTTTGCTTTCCCGTATCTGCTCAGGCAACATGACATGGGAGGAAGAAAGCGCTCTGGTTATTATGTGTAATGAGTCTATTCTGCTCAGATCCATTTTGCATAATTAAGTGTAAAAACAGGAGGAGCAGATGGTAGGTAGGATTGTTTTCATAGGTGTGTGGTTGTCCAGACCTGGTCACAGCCCCTGAGAACTATGAGAATGCAAGAGACCAATGGGTACTTTCTTCTTTGCCTGTAAAAGCTTCAGCGCCTTCATGGAGGTGTATTATGTTTCTCCATTTTAATTTTAGCATCTACACTTTAGCAATTTGCATTTAAATGTGTTGTCAGAGAACTTCCAGAAATCTTTAATAGGAAGACCGATTTGCATTTTAATATGCTGTTAAAGAATTTCAAAATATCTTTTTTTAGTGTGAATACATATTACCAGAGGAATGGCCACCTTTAAAGAAGTTATAATTACCTGGGTACGATTTAAACAGAGCTGGCTTTAGAAAGCACTATAGCTTTGTTGGACTTTGCTAAAACTTTTTTGTAAGAAAGTCTGAAAGAGAAAGAACACTTTCTGATATGGGAGCCTTAAAGGCAGAACAGATACCTTCAGTACAGAAATCCAAGTAGAGAAGCATGTGAGTAAGCAAGAGTTGGGTTGGATTCATTATAAGAAAAGAACATACTCTCGAGGAGGAAATAGAAAGACAAAATACTCTTTATCCTCCCTTGCCAGCACCCAACCTCACGTTTTCTTATCTACTGAAATTTGAAGGGTGAATTCAGACATAGATAGAGTTCTTACAACATGAATGCTACTGCTCACCATTATTACCTAATATTTTCACCAGAGTAATCATGACCCTGAATAAACATTTCTGTTTTCCTGGATTCTGGAGAAATACTGGTTAGGTCTAAATTCACATTCAGAATAATGAAAAAGTTTTATATATCTTATTTCCTCTGTCTTCTCATCTATAATGACTGAATTAGCAAGGCATTTCCAACCCTCTTTAATCTATCCCCTACCTAGTTGTCCACTATTCATTGCTTCACTCTATAGTAACCCTTAACCTAGCCAAGCTACCTTTGTTCCGACACACCTCAGTTTATAAAGACCTCCTACCATGAATACCACACACTCCAGGTTATGTTGGAGGAAGACAAGAAGGAGGAAAAAGATACAGAGAAAAAGAGAGGAAAACAGTAAAAATGAAAAAGAGAAGGATGAAAAGAAAAGAGAAAGGACAATAAATAGAGAAAAAGAGGAAAGGGAAGAAAAATTTCAGAAAGTCCTTCTCTCAAATTCTTTTAACCTTTTCCTTAAAATACCCAAGTGGATTTTTTTCTATTTTTTATTATGTTAAATTACATATAACATGAAATTTACCATTTTAACCATTTTTGAGTATACACGTTTGTGTTAATAAATACATTCATAATGTTCTGCAACCATCACCACCATCCATCTCTACAACTCTTTGAATCTTGTAAAATTGAAACTATATTGTATTTACATAAAAAGTAACTCCCTATTGCCCCTTCCCCCAGCCCATGACAACAAACATTCTACTTTCTATCTCTATAATTAGGACAACTCTAAGTACCTCATACGAGTGGAATCATAAAGTATTTGTCTTTTTGTGACTGGTTTATTTCACTTAGTAGAATGTTCTTAAGTTTCATCCATGTAGTAGCATGTGTCAGAATTTCCCTTCCTTTAAAGGCTAAATTGGAGCAAATATCCAAAGGTGGAATTGCTGAACCATATGACAATTCTATTTTTAGTTTTTGATGAACTGTCATAGTGATTTTTACAGAAGCTGTACTCTTTTGCATTTCTACAAACAGTGCACAGGGTTTTAATTTCTCCAAATCCTCACTAGCATTAGTTTTTTTGTTCTGTTGTTTTTTTGTTTTGATAGTAGCCATTGTACTGGGTATGATATAGTATCACATTGTAGTTTTGATTTGTATTTCCATAATGATTTGGAATGTTGAGCATATTTTTATGTGTTTACTATAGCTATTTTTATATCCTCTTTGGAGAACTGTTTAGTCAACTTCTTTACCCATTTTTAAATTGGGTTGTTTTGTTGTTGAGTTTTAGGAGTTTGCTATATATCTGGAATATTAATCTCTTATCAGACACATGATTGATAGTTTCTCCTATCCTGTGGGTTGCCTTTTTACTTTGTTGATATTGTTTTCTTATGCATAATTTTTTAAATTTTCATAAAGTCTATTTTTTTATATTTTGTTGCCTATGCCTTTGGTGTCATGCTCAAAAAATATTTGCTCAACCTAATGTTGTAAAACTTTTGCCCTATGCATCCTTGTAACAGTTTTATACTTTTGAGTCTTACATTTAGATCTTTTTTCCAGTTTGAGTTAATTATTGTACATGTGTTGGGAAAGAGCTGGACATTATTATTTTGTAAGCAGATATTCAATTTTCTCAGAATCTTTTGTTGAAAAGACTATCATTTCCCCCACTGAATAGTCTTGGCATTTTTATCAAAAATCATTTGACCATATATGTAAGGGTTTATTTCTGATATCTTCATTCTATTCCATGGGTCTATATGTTTGTCTTTATGCCAGTGCCACACTGTTTTGATTACTGTAGCTTTGTAGTAAATTTTGAAATCACAAAGTATTAGTTTTCCAGCTTTATTCTTTTTCTAGATTGTTTTGGCTTTTGGGGGTCTCTTAAGATTCCATATGAATTTTAGAAAGGACTTTTTTTTTTTTGATATGGAGTTTCACTCTTGTTGCCCAGGCTAAAGTTCAGTGACTAGATCTCAGCTCACTAAAATCTCCACCTCTCAGGTTCAAGCAATTCTCCTACCACAGCCTCCCAAGTAGCTGGGATTACAAGCACATGTCACCAGGCCTGGCTAATTTTTTGTATTTTTTTAGTAGGATACGGTGTCACTATGTTGGCCAGGCTGGTCTTGAACTCCTGACCTCAGGTGATCCACCCACCTCAGCCTCCCAAAGTGCTGGGATTACAAGCATGAGAAAGAATTTTTGTCTAAAAAAATCCTCACTAGAATTTTGATAGGCATTGCATTGAATCCATAGATTGCTTTGGGTAATATTGACACCTTAATATATTATGTCTTCCAATTGACAAACATGAAATGTGCTTCCATTTATTTTAGTCTTCTTTATTTCAGCAGGGCTTTGTAGTTTTCATTATACATATCTTTCACCTCACTGGTTACATTGATTCCTATGTATTTTATTATTTCTGATGCTATTATAAATGAAATTGCTTTTATAATTTCTTTTCAGGCTGTTGATTGCTAATATATAGAAGTACAACTGATTTTTGTGTGTTGAGTTTGTATCCTGCTGTTTTGCTAAATTCATTTATTAATTTTAACTCTGTGTGTCTTGTGTATGTGTGTGTGCATGTCTGTGTGTGTGTGTGTGTGTGTGTGTGTGTGTGTAGTTTTCAGGGTTCTAGACTTACCAGATCATATCATCTATTAACAGATAATTTTACTTCTCCTTTTCCAATTTAGATGCTTTTTATTTATTTTTCTTGCCTAACTTCTCTGGCCAGAACTTCCAAGTATTATGTTAAATAGAAGTGAAGAAAGCAGGCATTCTTGCCTTGTTCCTGATTTAAGAGAGAAAGCTTTCAGTCTCTCATCATTCAGTGGAATGTTCACCGTGGGTCTTCCATATATGGCTTATATTATATTGAGGTAATTTCCTTCTATTCTTAGTTTTCTTAATGTTTTTATCACAAAAAGATGTTGTTTTATCAAATAATTTTTCTGCATTAATTGAGATGATCATGTGGCTTTTTTACTTCATTCTATTAATGTGCTATATGACATTGATTGATTTCATATGTCAAATCATCCTTGCATTCCAAAAATATATCCTACTTGGTCAAAGTCTTTTAAAATGATCCTAAATTTTGTTTGCTAGTATTTTGTTGAGGATTATTGCATCAATTTCCGTTAGGGATATTGGTCTATACCTCCTTGCATTATTTTTGTCCAACTTTGGTTTAAAGGTAATACTGGCCTCACAGAGTTAGTTAGTATTTTTTCCTCCTCTTCAGTTTTATTGGAAAAGTTTGAGAAGAATTGATGTTTGTTCTTCTTTAAATATCTGGTAGAATGCATCAGCAAATCCATCAGGTCCAGGGCTTTTCTTTATTGCAAGAGTTTTTATTAGCATTTAGCCTCTTTACTAGTTATATGTATTTTCAAATTTTCTATTTCTTCATGATTTTGTTATGGCAATTTTCGTGTTTCTACAAATTTATTCATTTTATTTAGCTTATCGATTTGGTTGGTGTAAAATTATTTATAGTACTCTCTTGTAATCTTTTTTCTTTCTGTACTAACAGTAGCAATGTTATCACTTTCATTTCTGATTTTAGTAATTTGAGTATTCTTTTTTTCTTAATACATTTAAAGGTTTGTCCATATTAGTGATCTTTTGAAATAACCAACTTTTGATTTCATTGATTTTTCTCTATTTTCTATTTTGTTTATCTCTGCTCTAATCTTTGTTATCTCCTTTAGTCTCCTAGCTTTGAGTTTAGCTTGCCATCTTTTTCTAGTTCTTTTACTTGAACAGTTAGGTTGTTGATTTGAGATATTTCTTATTTTTTACTGTAAGTGTTTATAGCTATAAAATTTCTTCTTATACTGCTTTCACTGTATCTCATAAGTTTTTACATTTTGTGGTTTTGTTCTCATTTTTCTCTAAGTATTTTCTAATTTTCTTTGTAATTTCCTCTTTGACCCATTGCTTGTTTAAAAGTATATTGTTTAGTTTCCACAAATTTTTTAGTTTTCCAGTTTTACTTCTGTTAATTGATTTTTAATTTATTCCCATTGTTGTCAGAGAAGATATTCTGTATAATGTCTATTTTTTAATATCTATTGAAACTGAATCTGTGTTCTAACATATGATAAATCCTGGGAAAATGTCCCAAGTCCCATTCTTGAGAAGACTTCATATCCTGTTGTACTTGGATCATGTGTCTTTATTCATTCTGCAAACCTGTCTTTTGAATACAAAGTTGAATTCACTTACATTTAAAGTATTACTGATAAGGAAAGATTTCCTTCTGTCATTTTGCTATTTATTTTCTATATGCTTTATGGCTTTATTCACCCTCATTTTCTGCATCACTGTTTTCTTTTATAATTAGTTGATTTTTAATACTGAAATGTTTGAATGTTTTTTTCATTTCTATTTGTGAATATTCTATACTTGTTTTCTTTGTGGCTACCATAGGAATTACACTTAACATCCTAAAGTTATAACACTTTATGTTGAATTACCCCAGTTTAATACAATATCATACACAAATTATGCTCTTTTACAACTCTGTTCCCATCTCTTTTAATTGTTGAGATCAAAAAATTTGATCCTTATACATTCTTTGCCCAAAAACATAAACTAATAATTATTTTAAATGCAGTAAACTCTTAAATTATATGGAAAACAAAAACTAGAATTACAATCCATTGCTACAATAATACTTGCTTTTACAATTGTCCATGTATTTATCTTTATTGAGGTATTTGTTTCTTCATACAGCTTTGAGTTGCTGTCTACTGTCCTTTAATTTCATTTTGCAGGGCCTCCCTTAAACATTTCTTGCAGGGCATGTCTAGTAGTAAAAAACTTCCTCATCTTTTGTTTAACTGGAAATTTATTACTCATGGTTTTTCCCTCACTTTGTGAAGTACAGTTTTGCCAGATATATGATTATTTGTTGATTTTTTTCTTTTAGTACTTTGAATATATCACCCCATTGTTTTCTAGCCTCCATAGTTTCGGATTTTAAAAATCTGCTGATAATCATATGAAGCATCCCTTGTAT
The DNA here is from genome assembly GCF_030222135.1 of Aotus nancymaae. Taxonomy (NCBI): domain Eukaryota; kingdom Metazoa; phylum Chordata; class Mammalia; order Primates; family Aotidae; genus Aotus; species Aotus nancymaae. The sequence goes on along the minus strand of NW_026988479.1, from coordinate 19,306,918 downwards.
GCGATGAGTTGCATCTTTCTTGCTGCTTTCAAAATTCTTTCTTTGTCTTCAGCTTGAAAGTCTGACTATAATGTGTCTCAGTGTGAGTTTCTTTGAGTTCATCTTACTTAAAGTTTCTTGAACTCCTTGGATGTTTACACTCATGTCTTTTATCAAATTTGGGAAGTTTTAAGACATTATTTCTTCAAATATTCTCTCTGCCTGTTTGTCCATCTCTTCTCCTTCTGTGGGCCCCATAATGTGCAAATCAGTCAGCTTCATGATATTTCTCATGTCCCTTATTGTCTGCTCACTTTTCTATAATCTTTTCTTACCCTGTTCCTAAGACGATAACTTCCATTGTTCTGTCTTCAAGGTTGCAGATTGTTTCTTTTCCCTGCTCAAATCTCCCTTTGAAACTCTCGAGTGGATTTTTAATTTCAGTTATTGTAATTTTTAGCTCCAGAATTTCTTTCTGGTTTCCTTTTAGGTATTTTCTTTATTGATATTTTCATTTTGTTCATACATTGTTTTCTTGACTTTCCCAACATCTTTCTTTAGTTCTATGTACATCTTTAAGAAAGTAGTTTAAATGTCTTACTAGTAGAAGCCAGTAGGTCTTTGGCAGGAACAGTTTCTGTTGTTTAATTTTTTTCCTTTGAAAGTTTCTTGCTTTTCTGTTCCTTTGGATGTCTTGTCATTGTTTTTTGAAAAGTGGACATTTGAATTTAATAAATGGATAACTCTAACTCTATAAACCAGGGTCTATATTTTAAAATTATTGTTTGGGGGCTTTATTTTTAATACTGTAGACTGTCTCTGTACCAAAAAATAGAAACCTAAGGCCTTAAATCATTTCTGAGCATGTGCCGTTACTTTCTAACTTTCCCTGTAAATAAAGTTGTTTGTGATGGTCCTAGTGTTTGATATCTGCCTCCCAAGAGGGAAGAGACAAAAAGGGAGGAGGAAAAAAGGGATGCTCCAGCCCTTTAAATCCCCTAAAGAGGTCACCTCCGATGGAGACGGAAGGGCTGTCAACAATAGTGGGATGTGTAGCAAAAATTGCTGTCTGTATTTCTGTGATCAAAAGCAGAATCAGCAATCATAGCACTGATCTACACTGGAGGACAGAGGTTTTTTTTTCCTGCTTTGGCTCCTTCAGGCTGTGTGCAAGCTGCTCCAGTAACACCTGCACAGCTGCCTGCCACAGAGCTGGGAGTGGGAGATGAATAGCTACTAGTGTGCTAAGAGCTGAAATTAACTAAAATTAACCAGAATTTACTATCCAAGCCTTCCCTTAGCAGTTTGAAGCATTCAATAGACCCCAGAGTTTCGAAATTATTACATCAAACAGCTTCTGCCAGTGCAATTATTGTTTAGGTGGGATGATGGAGTCCTGGCGCTTACTACTCCATTGAATTCCCAGAATCCTCTCCACTCATGTAGTTTTAAATAACTAATATCTCCTTTTATTGAGGGAAATTCCCTGTGGAAGCCTTCAGATGAGTTTATTTTGTAAATGGTGCTTTTGTATAAAGAGAAATCTGTAAACAAGCAGAAAAGTGAAAATTCAAAGTCTTGTCAGCTCAAACATATCACTGTAGATTTGTCACTTGAGGGAAAGAATGGTACCTAATTTGACAAATTGCCTCTTTGTTTTGCCTCCTCCACTGATCATGCAGATCCTCTGTGGAAACTTAGTGTGAAGAATGGGAAAGAAAATGCTGACCCACTAAATACAACCTAGAGAGATGGAAAGCAGAATGAAAATCAGAAAAACAGATATAGCCACAGTTTGGGAGTGTAAACTCCAAGAAGCATCCATTCATTTATTAAATTAATATTTGCTGCTTGCCTTCGCATGCTAAGAAGAGCCTCACATAGAAAGTGAGACTTGTCTCACATAATGCTTAGGATAATTAAAAGCAATCAGCATTTTAAAGTTCTTCCCAGGTCCCAGTCTTTCCCTATGTGTCTTCCATTTTTTGACTGACTTAATCCTCACAGTAACCTTCGTAGGTTTGAACAGTCATTATTCACAGTTCATAAGCAAGGAAACTGAGGTAAAGTTACAGAAAGTTACAGAAGGTGCTCAGTGTCACCCAGTTCATATGCATTGGGGCTTAGGTTCAAAGCAGGCCATCTAACACAGATCTCACACTTTTACCACTTAGCCAATCTTATTTGTCATCTGTGAGGAACCACCATCTTTGGCAAATACTTAGGATCCATCCTTGAGAATGGTAATAGAGTTTTATAAATCATCCACATTTTTCTGCTCATTTCACCTTGTGATCAGAAGGTTTGATTTTATAATTACTGCATGCAACGTATGTGTGTCAAAAAAGAAAAGAAACCAGAGAATTATTTGGTAAAAAACTTCAATTACTTGTGCACTGACCTAATAAAACTCTTTGGCCAAAATTCATACTTCATGACCAGACGAACTAAAATATCTGTATCACAGTACAGAAAAATAAGTCAGCAAAGAGGTAAAATAAAGGTCTGCTTCAGTGAATTTTTTTCCCAGAGATGAACAGTGTCCAACTGCTGGCTATATATTAAAAAAATAGAAATCTTGTATGCTTAGCTGGGTTCATATACTTTGTGCACATTGCCTATTAAGCATGACACTGAAGCTGTAATTTTACACACTAGGTGGGCAATTACAACATACTCATTTGTGTTTTACAGATTTATCTCCAAGAAAGAAGGAAAAAACATAACAAGATTGGGAAAGGGTGTTTGGTCAAAGCCTTGATGTGCTTCTATTTAGAAATTGTTTAAATAAGCCCATTAGATTCTCAGGCTTTCAAGGCAATTGTGCAGTTCTTGATGAAACATTACCCAAGTGAATTATTTATACAGTTACAGGAAACTGTAAAATCTGGTGAACAAATCTTTTTGATGCTCTCATCTCCTGGAGTGTTGTTTTGGTGCTACCCTCTACTGCCTTCTGCAGATATTCTGGACTCTCTTTGGCTACAGCTGCCCATTCACCTCAAAAGGCAGCCCAGCTGCCAAAGAGAGACAGCGGATGGAAAGGAGCTATCCAGTCAAGGTGTCTCTCTCAGTTCTTTATTTCCTCTAGGTGCCAGATTGGTGATAAAAGTTAGGCAGTGACAAAAGAAAATTGAAGACAATGTACCCACATACATACATGCATGCATATACATATTCATACATATATTTGTTGTTTTTTAACCATAGCCCAAAAGTATTAATAATGTTGTCATTCATCAAAGGCTGTCCCCAACCTCTCAGAGGCAACACACTGGGAAAATCTGTTTCACAATTCCAGAAACACACCTGGATTCAATGTTTTTAAAAGTAATGTTGATATCCTCTGATCCCATGAAAGACCCTGGTTCCGAATGTAAACTATTGGAGATTTCCATTTTCATACATAATGCTCTTTTTGAGGCCATATGACCCTTTTCTACAGGAGAAAAAAACTGAGGCATTGATAGCAGACATATCTAGCTTTGAATTCCTAATACTATTCCAGTATGAACTTGGTAGATTACTTAATATTCCTGAGCCTGTTTTCTCAATAAGACAATGCAAATAATAATAACCATAGATTAGAGTTGCTGTGAGAACTAGAATTGGCATATCAAATGACAGTTTCAACTGCATCTTGATTATCACACATGACGTATATTTATTTTCCTAAATAGTAGCTTTTATGATGATGGTTCATTCATTCAGCAATATTTAAGAGTCTTTTAAGAACCAAGCACAATTTAGGGCACAGAAGATACAGCCAACTTCATAAATCCCTAGTCTTCCTGGAGACTACAGTCTTCAAAATTATAAGTATTTAGGTTGGATAAAGCCAGAGGCATGGGCAGGAGTTTGTTTCAAGATCCTGGGTTGTTTCCTTAACTTCAGTGTGTCTTCTGACAAAGTATTACAAGGAGATCATATTATTCCAGCAACTCTCATCTTATAATATAAAATCAAGTGACAGTATAGCCATTCTCCCTATGAATAAAGAAATCCATAGAGAGGGAGATGAAAATAAAACTGTCAGTAGAAAAGCAGGTTATTATACTGGCATATAGTGGTTGTTATTTTTGCTGTTTGTTTTCATTGTTTTTAAATATCTTACCTGCTTGTGATTAAGGTAATAAAACTAAGCCATGCTGATATCCTTCTGTTTTTGAAAAAATATATAAATACCCATTTCTGACACCTGTAAAGTTCTCATAAGTAGATAATTTTCTCCTTACAACTGTTGGATTGATATGATAATAGAACCATTTCCTTTTATTGAAAATTAGAACACAACTCAATCTGTTATGGTTTTATTCTTCTATAGTAGAGAGGTAAGATTGCCAACAGCTAGGAAGTACATGTTTCTGGCAAGGTAGAAATTCAAGATTTTAAATGCAAAGCTTCCCAAGGAAGCTTTACTCATTTCTGTTGCACTTATCTCATTATAACTGATTGAAATTGTATGGAGTTTCAGTTAGTAAAGTTGTGCCTGAAATTATGTGATTAGTGCTAAATATTACATGTATATAAATTTTGAGTAAATTAAACCTTTAAGTACACAAGGGAAGGTTTGAGACTTAAAGCCATCCTATTGTTAATCATTTCTGTTTGTTTGAGACAGGGTCTCACTCTTATCTCCTAGGCTGTAGTGCAGTGGCACCATCACCGCTCACTGTTTCTCGACCTCCTAGGCTCAAGATCCTCCCATCTCAGCATTCTGAATGGCTGGCATCACAGACAGGCACTGCCATGCCCAGCTAACTTATAAAATTTGTTGTGTTTTTTTTAGAGATGGGGTCTCCCTATGTTACCCAGGCTGGTCTCAAACTCCTGGGCTCAAGTGATCCTCCTACCTCAGCCCTCCAAAGTGTTGGGATTATAGTCACCACTCCAGGCCCATCACCACTCCTGACCTGTTAGTTGTTTCTAATTAGAAAACACACATACACACACACAACTCTTTTATTTACTTTATGTAAATCCGAATTTACATATGTATTAACATTTGGAGATCTAAGATCTTTACATTTCTAAAAGTACAAAATGAAAAAAAGATAAACTCATATATCAAATGTGTTTGTCCCTGAATTATAATATTGTGTGATTTAAATTCTCATGTTTATTCTGTTATGTATTTTCCAGGATCATATTCCAACAGTAAGCATGCATAATCTTTATACTGAGAAAGATTATAAAAGTAAATAGAAGTATATATATTATTTTACTTTAAATTAATTCCATATGAAGATGTTTTAAAAAATGAGGACCCCAAAACTAAAACTCAGAAATAAGGTTGGTGTTATAGTCTAAGTGTTTTTGACCCTTTGAAATTCATATGCTGAAGCTTTACACCCCAATGTGATGGTATTAGGAGGCGAAGCTCTTGGGAGGAGGTAACTAGGTTAAGACAAGCTTTATGAGGGTGGAACCCATGATGAAATTAGTACCCTTATAAGAACAGGAAAAGGCACCAGAGCTTTCTCTCTTCTTCATCGTTTGAGGATATAGTGAAAAGGTAGCTGCCTGCAAGAAAGGATGAGAGCCTTCATCAAGAACCCAGTCGTGCTGGCACCCTGATCTTGGATTTCCCAGGTTCCAGAACTGTGAGAAATAAATGTCTGCTGTTTATGCCACCCAATCTACGGTGTTCTGTTAAAACGGCATGAGCTGACTAAAACAGATGGAAATAATTGGTCTGAACTACTTTCACAAACTGCAGTCATTTGTACATGAACTTCATGTGTTTTGCCAAAATCTGTATACAACATTTATCATATTTTTTAATCTTCTAATTCTTATTTTTAAAGATTCATTAAATATTGAACTTTATATCCCAATTCTACCTGGAAAATCACTATAATTAGCCATGAAGAGAAGGAAAGAATAAAAATCATTATAATTAACCTAATAATATTAAGTTCTAACCAGATATCATTTTCTATTTAAAGGCTCTGATTCTAACATTTGTTCATAAAAAAGGAAGATTAGCAGAGGTCTGAGGAGCTAAAGGTAATCTAGCACCACACTGAGACATTCTCTTTATAATAATTAGAATAAAGAAGACTCAAACAGAGAATTGACTTATGAAAATATGAATCTATTATTTAATCTTGATGCTCTTGCCAGCAACAAACATCTCCTGTACCATTATGTCTCCCATGCTGTGGGAACTATTGCTCTAAACCAGTTTGGACAAATGGAATAATACTGTCTTCTAAAAGCCCTCCAGAATTAGAAAGTTTACAACTGTTCTGATAATTCATTATAATGATTACTAAGGTGACCATATATCCTAGTCATACACCAGAACCAGCCCAACTTTATACCCATTGTCCTAGCATAATCACTAAAAGCACCTATTTTCACATTCAAATGTGTCCTGACTTGGGAAAATCCATTATATAGTCAGCAGGTCATCATTCATCTGTCTATTAGTTAGAAGGTTTCCATCAGCACCGACTCTGACCAGGCTCTGAATAATGTCTGGAAATACAAAGGTGAGTAAGATACTTCCCAGCCCTCAGAGAGCTCATGAACACATAGGCAGGGCAAGGGGAACCACTTAATGACAAAACAAAGTGGTAAGAGTCACACAGAGGTCTGTGCAATACGCTATTGGGATCACAGAGAAGTACAGATGAATCAAATAAACTGAAGATTTCTGAATGAGTAGGGCATGAATATTAGCTGATCAGTGATGTAAAAACTAATAAATCAGCTTCAAAGAAGTAGGAAGGTCTTTCTCTTTTAAAACAATGTTTTACTTTGTATTCATGAGTTCAAAGTATGGTATGGTAAGGATTAAGATAAGAAGAGCACATAGTTTTCCCACTCATATTTCTTCAAGTGGTTATAAGATATAGGAAAACCTGTCCAACCTGATAAATCATTTGATATTAGAAAAAGATAAAAATGTTAGTTGTATTCCTAGGTATTTTATTCTCTTTGTAGCAATTGTGAATAGGAGTTGCCTCTTGATTTGGCTCTGTTTGTCTGTTATTGGTGTATAGGAATGCTTGTGATTTCTGCACATTGGTTTTGTATCCTGAGTCTTTGCTGAAGTTGCTTATCAACTTAAGGAGATTTTGGGCTGAGATGATGGAGTCTTCTAAATACACAATCATGTCGTCTACAAATAGAGACAATTTGACTTCCTCCTTTCCTAATCGAATACCCTTTATTTCTTTTTCTTGCCTGATTACTCTGCCTAGAACTTCCAATACTATATTGAATAGGAGTGGTGAGAGAGCGCATCCTTGTCTAGTGCTATATTTCAAAGGGAATCCTTGCAGTTTTTGCCCATTCAGTATGATATTGGCTGTGGGTTTGTCATAAATAGCTTTTATTATTTTGTGATATGTTCCATCGATACCTAGTTTATTGAGAGTTTTTAGCATAAAGGGGTGTTGAAAACCATTCAGGAAATAAGCATAGGCAAGGACTTCATGAATAAAACACCAAAAGCAATGGCAACAAAAGACAAAATAGGCAAATGGGATCTAATTAAACTTCAGAGCTTCTGTACAGCAAAAGAAACAATCATTAGAGCAAACCAGCAACCAACAGAATGGGAAAAAAGTTTTGCAATCTATCCATCTGACAAAGGGCTAATATCCAGAATCTACAAAGAACTAAAACAGATCTACAAGAAAAAAAAAACCCATCCAAAAGTGGGCAAAGGATATGAACAGACACTTTCAAAAGAAGACATACCTGAGGCCAACAAACATATGAAAAAAAGTTCATCATCACTGGTTATTAGAGAAATGAAAATCAAAACCACATTGAGATACCATCTCATGCCAGTTAGAACGGCGATCATTAAAAAATCTGGAGACAACAGATGCTGGAGAGGATGTAGAGAAATAGGAACACTTTTACACTCTTGGTGGCAGTGTAAATTAGTTCAACCATTGTGGAAGACAGCGTGGCTATTCCTCAAGAATCTATAAATAGAAATTCCATTTGACCCAGCAATCCCACTATTGAGTATATACCCAAAGGATTATAAATCATTCTATTATAAAGACACATGCATATGTATGTATATCATGGTGCTGTTTACAATAGCAAAGACTTGGAAACAACCCAAATGCCCATCAATGATAGACTGGACAAAGAAAATGTGGCACATATACACCATGGAATAGTATGCAGCCATAAAAAAATGATGAGTTTGTGTCCTTTGTATGGACATGGATGAATCTGGAAACCATCATTCTCAGCAAACTGACAAAAGAACAGAAAATCAAACACTGCATGTTCTCACTCATAGTCAGATGTTGAACAATGAGAACACATGGACACAGGGAGGGGAGCATCACACACTGGGGTCTGTTGGTGGGGGGCTAGGGGAAGGAGAGTGGTGGGGGCCTAGGGGAGGGACAATGGTGGGGGGAGGGTGAGGAGGGATAATCTGGGGAGAAATGCCAGGTATAGGTGATGGGGGGATGGAGGCAGCAAACCATCTTGTCATGTATGTACCTTTGCAACAACTCTGCATGATCTGCACATGTACCCCAGAACCTAGAGTATAATAATTAATAAATAAATAAGTAAATAAAAGAAAAGATAAAAATGTTTGCAGAGCAAGAATATTCTTCATAATTTGCTAGTTTTAAAACATAAATCAGGTCATGTTATTTCCTTGCTTGAAACCCTTCCCAGGCTGATTATTGTTTTATCAATGAATTACACACCTTGTCCCATGGCCTGCAAGGTTCTGTCCTTCCTCTGCAGCGTCATCTCCTGTGATTCTTGCCCCAGTGCATGAGGTTTTGGCCAAGTTCTTTCCCAGTCGAGCTCCTGTCTTTACTTTTGCTGTTCCCTCTGCCTGGAAACTTTCTCTTTCCAGTACTTTAAAAGTCTCATGTATTTTCGGGTTACAGGCCTTGGTTTATATGTTCCCTGCTTAGAGAGGCCTTCCCTGATTCATTAATTCTTACCCACCTCATCCAACCTACCACGTTTGTCATCTTCGTAGCATTGACCACTAGCTATCTATTTCTTTTTATTGTCTTTCTTTCTCAGAAAGGGAGGAACATGATTGTAGCATTCCCTGTTTCTAGCACAGTGAGTAGCAACAAAAGAAGTATTCAATAAATATTTATGAAATTGCTAAATACAAGAGTTTGAGGAAACAGAGAATATAAGTATGTAAAGTATTTATTTAATCAAAGTGATTCTTTTTAAAAAAAGTCATAGTCTGTCCTCATTCAGCTTTTGGGATAGAAAAAAGAGGAAAGGACGGAAGCCTGGGTCTGCAGGTATATGGGTGTGGGTATTTGATGTGGTTGGGAGAAGGCCAAGTGAAAGCCTCACTGTAAAGATTAAAGAAGAAAAATAATTGTCCCTCCAGTGTCACTTGCTAAGGGTTGCAATAAGTCTGGATGTGCAGTGAGACTGCAAGAAATTTTTACACTTTGAATATCCATTTCCAGATTTCACAGAGGACTTCTCAGGTAACCTTGAATAAGCCATTTAGGTACGTTTCTGAGTTACTTAATTGAACCATCTCTATGGAGATAGGTGATGAGGCTTGTTAATTTACATTTATAAAAACACTTTGAAATCTCTGGATGAAAGAACTGCTGCAAAGAGGTACAAAGGGTGAGGTAATATGCTGGGTCAAATTCTACCCTTTTATAGAAGCAGAGAGGGTACAGGCACATTTGAGAAGACTTAAGGGGTGCCTTTGTCACATTATTTTTCAAATTAATCCTCTAAGGAAACCCCCTACCATCCGTACATCTAGTGTTTTAAATACATATATAAGATATTAATCTGCTAATTATTTTCCTTTAACATTTTCCTCCTAAAGTCCCTGCTTTGTGTAAAGGAAATCTTCAGGGTATTTTCCTGGGAGCATTTCCCTCTACAACTATTTCATTTTTTTTAAGTTTCCAAAGAGCTGAAATACAACTCCTTCTTTCATTTGTTCATTTTTAGCCTGTATCAGTGATACTCAATTCTTAAGCATGACAGCCTCTTTTGCTGAGCTAATTGGGACCCAACTGGGGTCGTTTTTTCCATTCTAGACAGATATTTACAAGTTACAGTCAGATATTAGAGTAAGCTTAGGAAGGAGAAAAAAAAGAAAATTTCAAAGAAACCTGCCAGGCTATGAGTTAATTATATCCATTTATATAAAAATGATATTAATAGCTACTTAAGAAATAATACCAATAGAATAGAAAAAATTTTTAGAATAATAGTCTCTTTCAGCAAGGTAAATCAGGACTCAAATATAAGACATTAATTGTTAAAACTGTCAAGGCAAAAGCCAAGCTTTTAAAAAAAAAAAACAACAGAAACAGGCAACCATCTTTTTCGACATGATACACCAATTATGCACTTGCAATTCTGCCCAAATGACCATAAATCTCACATTATAGCTTCCTTTATGTCTTTTTTGACCTTATAATTCTTATTTCTTTGGAAGGAAGCAATAAACAACTTTATTACTTGCTCTCAGAAATAATAGGAAGGATTTATTTGCCTTACTGTGCCTTGCTCTTTCTTGAAGAGGACTGAAGATCCTTGCTTCTTTCAATGGATCTAGACAAGACATTTGTCCTAGGAAACTGCTTCTTCAGAAGGCTGCAGAGCTTGGGGTTCTTTCTCCACCATATCTTTCAGAATTTTGTTTAACTGCTTTACACTTGAAATCTTTTCTTCCTCAGGAGACAGCTGGGCCACTTCTAGCTGCTCAGAGCCCATGCAGAGTTTAATTATTTCCAGGTCAAGTCCTGCATGCTGTCAATGAGCACACACCAGCTCATTCTTGGGTGCATCCTAGACCATATTCACAATCCCAGTTATGTGAATACTGCATGTGGAGCCACAGGAGAGGTTGTCCACGAACAGTCTTAGTGCTCAGGATTTCTTCTTGTCTGCTCAAACATGAACTGCATGAATGGAGTGAGAACAATTGCTCTATCTCATATTTCCCCTTTTTATGCCAAAGTTTGCTCAGCTTTTGAGCTAATTATCCTAAGAGATTCCTGTCACTTCATGCAGCCTGGAAAGATGAAATGCAACCTGCTTACGGGCCAGTTTGCAAACTCTTGTCCCATTCTCAGATTAATCACTTTGACACTAGAGTATTGGACAATATGACATGACAGAAAGGGGTTGAACCATTAAATTCTTGTGGGCAAGACATCCTAAACAGAAACTATGGTACCGTAAAGAAAACGTTTGGTATTTCATAATAAGTGGCTTCTTGATGGCCACAGGGTTTTTGCTACTTTTGACAGGTCAACTGTTTGCATCTGTTTGTCAAAGAAAGAACCTGACGATCTTTACTTGAAAGAAAGAAACTCAGGGTAGTATCACCATCACCTAGTCAATCAACATCAAATATTTACTGAGCATCCACTGAATGCAAAACATGTTACAATATACTCTAAGAAAACATATCTTTCTCTGCAAAGAAAAGATGAATCCAAACAAATGGAAACACCCATTTTTTTTTAGCCGCTTGTCTGAGTACAATAAAAACAGACAGGTTTCGATTGTATAAAGGGAGCCAGCTACATAGTCTGCAAATGGGCATATCTTTGAGTACAGGTAACTGATTCTGTTATTGTTTTCAAATGCCATACATTTAGAAATGGAATCAAAGTCCTGCAGGGCCTATCAAAAAGGAAATAAAATGTACTATTTGTTTAGAAGAACATTTCAATTGATACTGATCAGGTAACGTTTATGTTCATGTCTGATCGGCTAACCCATTGACTGTTCTCCAAAGGGCATGCTTCATCCCATTTTTTATGGCTCATCAAAAATTTTCAGGTGGGAGTATGATGTGACAAGAAAGTAGGATTTTGAGACAGACAGACACACATTTGAGTCCACTCCCACCACTTACTGAGAGTCATCTCTCTGTAGGTAAGTGAACAAAGCTTGTTTCCATTTCCTCTTCTCTAAAATGACATAATAGCACTGAAGTCATATAGCTGTGCAAAAGAAATTAGATCAACTATAAAAACAACATACTAGCAGATAGCCTGAAAAATAGCAAGTTTTCAAGAGAGATGAGCAATTTTTGTATTTTCCTCTGTTTGAATTAAAGTATATGTGTCAGTGAATGAAGGACCCAATGACTTTTAGCAATTGTTATCTTTCTCTTATGAATGTGCATATTGTGCTTAAGGTCTGCTTAAATTCCATGGCAACTATACGCAATCATGTATCGTCTCTTGTGTTATGTAACATTTTAATCACGTTACACATTGGTTATATATTTAACCACACTAAACATTGTCTCTTCAGCTGAACAAAAGGTCCTTGAGCACCAAGTCTGTTAGGAACTTTTATACATTCACTTTTTAAGGTACATTTAGAGTGCTCAATTTCATTTTTCCAATGACTAACTTGAATACAATGATAAATAATTACTAAATAATTATATTCTATATTATACTATATATGAGTATTACTATACTGTACTACACATTATCTAGTAATAATAATATATAGTACAATAATATGTAGTATAATAATCTTTTGATGGCAGGAACTACAATGCATTGGTGCTCACTAAAGACTTAGCATATGTAGGATGCTGTCTTCATACAGAAGTTCTTTCCATCTAATTTGCTACAATAGTCTTGATATCACTCATTTCAACATTCCTAGGACTTAGCATGGTGCCTTTTTGCACTTAGAAAATGGTTCACATGTTTGATGCATACAATAAATAGTCTTAAATAGTTGGTGAAATTGAAAGATTGGGCTATAGCTCTACGAATAAAAATGGACATACATATTGTCCAGGGAGAAATATTCTTATAACTTATCTAAACAGCTTCAGACAATCTAGGTCTTACTGAACTCTTCAAGCTTGGCAGTACTGGTAGTTAATGCTGTGTTGTCCCAGAAATCAATCCCAAACACTGCATCATTTATTATGATAAGATGATTCTCTAAGAATCTAACAAGAAACTATGCTAAAATATCTGCTGATTACCCCATGGGATGAGAAGAAGAGACATCATTGTTTGGAATTATTTTAGAATTTGCAAACCTGAAACGAATCTGTCTTTCTTAGTGATTCACTAGCTGTAAGAGTTTTTATTTGCATTGGTCCTACCTTGTAGATCAAAAGTAATTGATCTTGCCATCTTGAGCATTTACAAAAAACTTTTTCTTACAGTTATGTGAAATTGTGACTCTTCTACTCTGGTGGTGAAAGGAGTGTTCTAGAATAAAAATCAGTCCTTGATTTCAATTGTTCAATGTGTGCAAAGTATTGTGCTTCGGGAGATAGCAAGGTAAACAATACACAAATCACTGCCCTCTAAGAACTCACCAGCTAGTAGAGATACAGATACATAAGTAATTCAAATATAAAGTAGAATAAGTGAGATACAAAAAAGTATCTTGGTGACTATGATATACATATTACTTTGCAAAAGAAAAAAATGTATTGCCACACTGTTTACCTTGCACATTCTGATTTTACTACTCCCCTCTCAGTAAGACAGTTAAGGGGTAGAGATTTTTTAAATATCACTAAACCACATTTCAAATTCTGTATTGAAGATGTTGATCTTACCTTATCTAATCCTCTACTTTGCCTAATATATAATCACACTGATTATTCATACTTGAAATCTGCAACAACAACCAAAAAAATTAAACTCCTAAAGTTTTTGGTATACAATAATTTTATTTTAGCAACATGACAAATGGCTCCCAAACTTCACATTTTGGGCACTAGGTCTTCCAGAATGTCTTGTTGCTTTTGTAGTGCCATTAAGATGGCATCCCTCTCAGACTAGACCCAGGGGAAGTCAGGCAGACTGTAACAGTAAAAAAAATAAAAATAAAGACTCCTTGGGGACCTTCTGGAGGTCTCAGCTACTAGTCTTTCCTGATATTGTCCTTCCTAATTCAGCATAAGAAGTAATAAACCTTATGGATATGATTACTCTTTGTTCCAAAAAGCTAACCTATGGATGATTCTGTTTGGCAGACTCCCAACAGAGTCACACTAAACAGGTGTTTTGACCATCTTTCTCTTAGCAACAGACTTTGCAATTTTTTTTCTTTAATGGGAAAAAAAGCAGCACACAGCAATCAATTATTTTGGCTAAAGTCACAGTGTTTATAGTAGTGGAATAATTTCTTTGGTTACAGACTCCAATAATAGAAAAAAGAATGTAGAAAGTGAAGTTTATATCTGTACGAAGAATCATCATTGCACCTTTTTGGTTTTGTCCAAATGATGCTGCACCTATTCCCACAAACAATGCCCAGTTTGTGAGGAATACAGTTTAGTTTAAGAAAGAAGGTACGTAGATCCAAAGTGCCTGGATTCACCCAGAAAACAGTAATGTAACAGTCATAATCTCATTTTATCCAGTGAAGACTTGAAAGCATCCTGGTACAATTTTTTGAGAGCTCACATGGATTCAGTACTGACCTGGTATTTAGAGTATTAATACTATCTCCTCGAGTGACTCAATATGCTCCAGGACACTGCTTCTAGAATTGCACTTGCCAATAAGCAGTTGGGTAACCTCAGCTAGTAACTTAATTTCTCCAAATTTCCATTTTATCAGCTCTAAAAGAATCAGACATTCTCTAAGATTTTATTTTTGTCTAAAATCTGATAATTATGTTAGAGTTTTTCCTTTTTTAATACTGATTGTTTTACATGCCCTTGGATTGTCTGAAGCAAAGTGAAGTAATTTCAGAATTACACTCACTTTGAGCTCCCAGTTACTAAAATTATTTTCAAAGTCACAGGCACTTTGGCCTTTCATTTGATATCAAAAATTAGACAGAGAAAATGGGGTAAGAGCTTGAATAGATGTTTCTCCAAAGAAGATATGCAAATAGCCAATAAGTATATAAAAAGATGTCACTTCAGAAAAATGCAAATAAAAACCATAAGGAGATATAATTTCACATCTATTAGACTGTATATTATTAAAAAGACAAAATACAATCAGTGTTGGCAAGGATGTGGAAGAATTGGAATCTGGACACTATTGGTAGGAATGCAAAATGGTGTAGCTGCTGCGGAAAATGGAATGGAGGTTCCCCTAAAATTTAAATATAGAACTATCATATGATCAAAAAATCCCACATTTAGCTTTTTGTCAAAAATAATTGAAATCAATTCAATTTGAGGCTTTCAAAGAGATACCTGCACTCCTATATTTATTGCAGCACTATTCACAGTAGCCAAGATGTGAAAACAATCTAAATGTCCGCTGACAGATAAATGCATAAAGAAAACGTAGAATACACATACATGTAATGAAACATCAGCCTTAAAAAAATAAGGAAATTCTACACCATTAAACAACATAGATTAACGTAGAGGACATTATGCCACATGAAATAAGACAGTCACAGAAAGGTAAATACTGGGCTGGGCATGGTGGCTCATGCCTGTAATCCCAGAATCTTAGGGGACCAAGTGGGGAGGATCATTTGAGTCCAGGAGTTCAAGTCCAGCCTGGACAATATAGTGAGACCCCATCTCTACAAAGTTTAAAAAAATAGCCAGGCATGGTGCTGGTGCACACCTGTAGTCCCAGCTACTTGAGAGGTTGAAGTAAGAGGATTGCTTGAACCCAGAAGGTAGAGGCTTTAGTGAGATGTAATTACATCACTGCACTCCAGCCTGGGTAACAGAGTAAGGAAAAAAAGAAAGACAAATACTGCATGCTTCCACTTATATAAGGTATCTAGAACAGTCAAGGTCATAGAATCAAGGAGTGGAATGGCAGTTGCCAGAGGCTGTGGGAGGGGGAAATTAAGGTATCTAGGACAGTCAAGGTCATAGAATCAAGGAGTGGAATGGCAGTTGCCAAAGGCTGTGGCGGGGGAAATTAAAAGTTATTAACCAGTGGGCATAAAGTTTCACTCAAATAAGATAAATAAGCCCTAGAGATTGTCTGCACAACATTGTATTTATAGTCAAAAACATGTAAACTTAAAAATATGTTAAGAGGGTAGATCTCATGTTAAGTGTTTTTAGCATTTTTTAAAGGGCATGAAAGTCAATAAAATACAGCGTATTTCAAAAGGGGAAGAAAAAGGTCTTCTGGTTGGGTGATCAGCTTATTCTCGAACGCAAGGAAAGTGTTTCGCAGATAATGCAGTGAGTGTTAGAATATGCATTTGCCAACCAGATTGGTTTTCTCCAAAGACCTATCTGGGCCTTAGATACATAGGTCAGAAGACAACAAATTGTTACCCTAGAGACACTCATAATCAGCTGCCTACTTCTTTCCCAAGTCCCATGTGGGAATCAAGATGACAGTGATTTAGCAAAAATATAGCTGACAACAACCTTTTATTTTTTACAACTGGAAAAAAAATCTAAAAACTTTTATATGAAAAATATTTTTTTAAGTTCTAAGTATAAAATACGCTTTCAGATTTCATTAGCACTTAATTCTGTCTAGGTATATGTATTACTCTTTTGGAGGCATTTACTCCTTAGGGTTAAGTACTTCAATCACAATTTCAACTTGTAATAAAAGACACACTTTAGCAGAAAAAGGCCTGTTTTAAGTCCCTCTCCACTAAGCAGGTATAACATCTTTAGAACACTACAGAAAGGTGCCCAAAATGGTCCTTTTCTTTAAATGATTCTGTTATTTTTCATAGTCACGGTTCTGCTACAAGTTTATTTCTTAAAGGGGGGATCAAAATAGTAAAGTTATACAAAACTAGTCCCTATTTTTGAAGAAGGAATTTGATAAATAATCAGCTTGGTGAGAAAACATAAATAAAGTGCCTGCTCTGTGCTAGTAACAATCCTGGGCATAATGAAGATACAAGAACACAGGAAACATCATAGCCTGTGATAAGTCTATGAGGTTCATCATGCTACGGTCTCAATTTCTATATACATTCTAGAATTTTCATAATAGAAGATATTTTATGATAGCCCAGATTCCAATATTACATGACTAGGAGAAAAGTGGTACATAGGATATCTATCTGTAATATATAATTATGCACTATATAAATCTGAAATTCAGGTAGACGTGTATCTACCTGCAAGTGCAGGAGGGTGGGGGTGGGGTAAGAGGAGACAACATGGTGGCTTGGGGATAAATATGACAATGAAAGGGGGTTTCATTTGGGAGAAGCATAAAATATTCTAGATGTAGTTGGTGATACCTTCCCAAATGGATATATCTAAATTATAATATTCTTAACAGTACTGGCCTTATTAAGAGAATTAGAAATGGCTCCAAGCAGATCTGGCTTCAAACAATAGGTCATGGAAGTCGAAATGAATTACTGATTTTAAAGCAGTCAATTCACAGTGAAAAAGGAAAAGAGACAAAGGGAAGAATTAGGAAAAAAACAAGACGAGAGAGAGAGACCAAAAAAAAAAAAAACCTCGCTCTAGGCTGTAATGTGATAGAGCTGGCTCTGATCACTGAGTTAAAGATAATTAGAGTGAGATGAAACTTTCCTGACACCAGCGTCCATCCCAAGACCTCTCTGTTGGACATAATCTGGTTGCAACAGTTGTTGCCAGCAAAATGTTCCATTAAGGTTTTCTGACATGAGCCTCATTATCTTCCTGAAATCCAACTAATGCAGTGGAATGATTCTTAGTATCTGGTTGAACCCCTACTGAAAAAAATTCACCTGTAAGACTGCAGATGCCAGTTGTCACCCTAGCCTGTACTATTTAAAGGTGAACACTTCTGGGTCTTTGAGTTTTTCTAGGGAAGTGACATTTCTATCTATTATTCATCTACTTTGAGTTCTCAAGGAAAGTGCTAAGGCCACCTGTCAAATGTTTGCACCTAAAGAAAAGTGACAAACTGAAAATTAATAATGGCAGATTGAAATATTTGTGGATTTCCTGAAAAGGAAAATAATCAAGATTAACTCTGCTTTAGCTTTAGATAGCCTGAGACATGGGGCTATTTAGTAAGTACTATTCACTCAGGCTTATATTCATCCAAAGAAAGGAACACTTGGATTTTATTGTTGGTCAAAGGGTAAACAGTTTCAGTTATGTTGGATGAATAAGTTCTGGAGATCTAGTACACAGCATGCTGACTATAGTTAATAATACTATATTGTATATTTGACATTTGAAAGAGTAAATCTGTAATGTTCTCACCATATACAGACACATAAAATAATTTATAAAAACTATGTGAAGTGATGAATATGTTAATTAGCTTCATTGTAATAATCATTTCACAATGTAAATATATCAAAACATCACACTGTACACCTTAAATATACACAATTTTTATTTGTCAATTATACTTTAATAAAGATATGGGGAAAAGAAGGAAAGAAGATAAATGCTGTGGTTGTCTCTTTTACATTTTAAACATTAATTAATGGTAGTATTTCTTCTAAAGAAAGATTTCTCTATATGCTTAAAATATTCAACTTATGAAAACTAATGGGCACCTTACTTTTCAAGAATGGATTTACTGCATATGCTATATTGATATATCATGAACTACAAGCTGCCATTGAGATGCCTGCATGTATAAATTGCATCTGAACCTTCCACTTTACATAGAAGTTCTTACAGTTACCTCCAGTCAGATGGTGACTGCATAAATAGTTAGGAACCTCTTGAAGAAAAACCAAATCTTTGGAGACTGAAGAGTAGGTAGGTTTAAAGTGTTACTTTTTATTGCTGCCTTGCTCAAAATTCATCAACATGTCCATTTTAGTTATATGATAGCATTGAAAGGGCTGTTTATTTTTTCTGCTACTTTTAAATCAACTATTTAGTTATGTTCAGATAATAATAGTTACCATTGATTTAATGTTTTACCAAGCTTTCAGCTAGTAATAAACATGTAATATCTCATAATGCTCAAAATAACCCTATGATGTTTATAATCTTATTATAAATGAGGAAACTGAGGCAGAGGTTACATAATTTGCCCAAGGTTATGTAGCAGTAAACAGTGTAGCTGGGTGAGAACTCAGGTACTTTGCCTCCAGAACTCCCTTTTAAACAACTCCCTTTCCATATCTGTTAAATGCAGACTTTTTAGCTTATCACTTAATTCTTCAAGCTTCACCTAAATTGACCCTCCCAGATTTGTCTCTTATATGTCAAGACTTCTCTACACAGATCCCAAACTCTGGCCAAACTGAGACTGACCACTTCCCCATAAACCCTGAACTTTCTCTCTTTTGAAATTGTACCAAATAGTATTTCCTCAAAGTAGAAATGTAGCCACTTATTGAGAGCAGGAGACCAGATAAAAATACTATTTTAAAACATATATACACATATGTAATAATTGTAAAGGCTAGCATATATTGTTCATTACTATGTGCTAAAAACTGTATTAATCCATTACATAAATATATCATGAATTCAGTTATGCATAATAATACATATAGATATTGTTAGCCCCATGTTATAAAACGAAACAAACCTTTAGCAAGGTTAAATATCTTATCCAAAAAACTCTGACTAATAAGTGGTAGAGTCACAATTTGAACCCAAGTATGTCTGACTCCAAAAAGTAAGCCTTTAACCATATACTCTAGGCTGCATCTATTCTAAATTCTAATTTGCACTATAGTTATTTGAGAGCAAATGTAAATTGCCTACTAAACTGTATGCTTCTTGGAACAAAGGCTAGATTCCACATTTCTGTATCTCCCACAG
Organism: Aotus nancymaae; assembly: GCF_030222135.1. Lineage (NCBI taxonomy): Eukaryota > Metazoa > Chordata > Mammalia > Primates > Aotidae > Aotus > Aotus nancymaae. The sequence goes on along the minus strand of NW_026988479.1, from coordinate 19,287,291 downwards.
TTCTGAGAACAATGTTTCTGGAAGTGTAGCAAGTAAAGCAAAGAATTCCAATGTAAAATGTAAATGTTGTGACTTCTAGGCTACAGATACTCTGGGAGGACCCCACTTCTCACCCCATACTCACCTCTAAGCACCACTTCTGTTAAAGTATGCATTATTTTGGACCATGGTTAGGTTAACATGGAAGCACACGATTGCAGAAAGAGTTAAAGTGTGGTGGGTCCCCTTCTGTGCAGTTCTGCCAGAAATAACCCAAGGTGAAAATGGCTCACAACTCCTCACCTTGCAATGAGTACTGTGGAAAGTGCTGTGGTTGTGGAATGTATTAGAACCAACCATTAGTTTGGGCTTCTCAGAGATTATAAAGCCCCCCACAGATTCTAAAATTTGGTAAAAATTTGAGAAGCATGTTTCCTGGGAGATTTCTTATATTCCCTGTTATACTGCCAGCAGCAAGAGTCTGAGAAATATGTATGTAAACTAAAGAAAGTTATTTAAATATACCAGAGTCAGAAGATATTAATAAATCTGATTTAGCTCTAAAAGTGGGCAAAGACTTGAGTCAGCAAAATTTGAGACCACTTCTAATTTTATCTGACCCATTTAGTTAAATGCTGCTCCTTCTGACAGTATCAGTGCCTGTGATATCATAGAGACCTAGCATGTTATTTGGAAAGAACACCAGGCTCAAAGTTATGAGACATAGGTTCAAGGTCAGGCTCTGTCATTTAAAAGCAGAGTAACCTTGAGAAAGTTACCTGGTTCTTGTAAGCTTCATTTTCATATATATATAATATGGAGAGCCTGACCTATTGATCTTGTATTGTTAATACAAAAACCCACGTGAAATACTGTGCAGTTTTTAAGGTCTATAACATAAAATGTATTAATTAATCAACAGAGGCAAAATTGTAGCCAACATAAAGACAATATTAAATTTTTAAAGATTTTATTATAACAGAGAATAGGCTTTCTCTCTCCACCAACTCCTTTCCTTCCTACCCCCATTAACTTATTAAATAAATATTTACTGGATGCTTAAGATGTGTCAGATGCTGCATTAGGTAAACAGTGGCAAACTAGTCAGATAAGATACTTTATGGGAGGTGGGAGGGGAAGGAGACAATCAGTGAATCTGTAAATAAATAAATGAATAATTTCAGAGGATGAGAAGTACTATGGAGATAATTATAATGATTACAAAAGAGCATTCTAAGGAGTGAACACATGAGCTGCAATCTGAATAATCACAAGGAGCCTCTGATGCAGAAAAAAATGGGAAGAGTATAAGAATATTACAGAAACAGAGAACAGCAATTGCAAGTCCCTAAGACCAAATGATCTTAGCATGTTCAAGAAACAGAAATAAAGTCCTTATAGAAGTAGCATAAGAAATGAAGAGGAGAGCGTTACAAGGTAGGCCGGACAAGAAATACATACAGGAAGGGTCCTGGAGTATGTAGCAAAGAATTTGTGTTTAATTCTAAATGAAATGGGAAGCCATTGGATAGTTTTAAGGAGAGAGTGACTTAATCTAATTTGCATGATCAGGATAGTTTTTCTTTTAAGAGAAGCAAAAAATATTTAGCTTTGAAAAATTCTTCCATAGTGGAGACTATTAGGCATGTCAAACTCAACATGTCCAAAACTAAGATTTCTCTCCAACCCTACTGCCCCCATAGCCTTCCCTCTTTCAGAAATGGCCAGTATAGGCTTCTAGTTTTCAGAACATAAACCACAATGTCATTCTTGACTCACCCAATTCATCAGAAAAGCCAGAAGCTATTTCTGATCTTCATTGCTATTATCTTGGCTCCAAGGAGTACTCATTACCTGCCTGAATGGTTGGAACAGCCCCCTAATGGGTCTCCCTGTTTCCAACCACGTCTCTCTACAGTCTATTTTCAACACAGCAACCAGAGGGAACCTGTTAAAATGAAAGTCAGATAATATTCTTTCTTGCCCAAATCTTCTACTGTTCTACCGTCTTAGAGTCAAAATCAAATTCCTCACTGTGCTATGAGGCTGGACACTATTTAGTCCACTTGCCTTACTGCCCGCAGTTCCTGCCAGCTTGTTCCACCCACACTGGCCTTCTTGGTGTTCCTTGAACACTCATGCCCATGCCCCACCTCAGGTCTTTGCTTTTCCTGGTTCTTCTCCACAAAACACATTCTCTAGATATCCATAAAGCTTTCTCTCTTGCCTCTTTCAAGATTTTACTGAAATTACATCTTCTCAATGACATCATCCTTGTAACTCTCTCTTAAATGGTACTACTGCCCCCAACTCTCCCTTTCTCAAGTCTCTGCCTTGCGCTTCTCCAAGCTGCTTACTTCCATCTCCTGTACTGTATATTTTGATTATTTATTTGACACATTGTTTAATTCCCCAAAATGGAATGTAAGCTCCACAAGGGGATGGATATCTGTCTCAGTCATTGCCATATTCCCAGTGCCACATAAGAGAAGCTCAATAAATATTTATGACATAAATGAAGAATCTGAAATCACATGCTTCTTCCTAACAGAAGAGCCACTGAGCATGGAAAATAACCCAGGACCTGCTCACCAAGTGTTGCTCGCAGGGAAGAACAGTAAGCCGACAGGATGGTAGGAAAATTAAAGAGAGAAGTAGGAGGAGTCCTGAGAGAGAAGGCACTCCTGGATGCCCATTGAAAACAATGACTTGGTAGGAAAATTAAGAAATAGTCTATAATGGCTGGGCATGGTGGCTCATGTCTGTAGTCCCAGCACTTTGGGAGGCCGAGGCGGGCAGAACATGAGGTCAAGAGATAGAGACCAACTTGGCCAACATGGTGAAATTCCATCTCAACTAAAAATACAAAAATTAGTCAGGCATGATGGTACGCACCTGAGGCCCAGCTACTCAGGAGGCTGAGGCAGAAGAATTGCTTGAACCTGGGAGGTGGAGGTTGCAGTGAGAGGAGATAGTGCCACTGCACTCCAGCCTGGTTGGTGACAGAGCGAGACTCCATCTCAAAAAAATAAATAAATACTTAGCTGGGTGTGGTGGCAGGCACCTGTAGTCCCAGCTACTCAGGAGGCTGAGGCAGGAGAATTGCTTAAACCCAGGAGGCGGAGGTTTCAGTTAGTTGAGATCATGCCACTGCACAGAGTGAGACTGCCTCAAAAACAAATAAGAAAAAAAAGAAATAGTCTACAACATCTTCTAGGCTTTATGTGTATTCATAATCAGTAGTATTGGTTGGTTTACTTTTCTGGTAACGTATTATATAAAAATCACCCTGTAAAGTAGGTACGATAGTCATGATCATGGTAATAATTACTAGAATTTATTGAAAACTGTTCCAGTTGCTACTGATACTTACCCCACAACCAGCTTTAAACAATTATTTAATCATATGCACAGATTTGATGGGTCAGAAATTCAGACAGCACAGTGGGAATAGTTTATCTGGGCTCCCATGTTTGCAGCCACAGCTGGAAAGACTTGATTGCTGGGAACTAAAATCATGTATAGGTTTCTGCCTTCACACAACTGGCAGCTAATGCTGGCTGGTGGACCTCAGCTGAAGCTGCTGACAGAGCCTCCCAGTAGCTTCTCTGTGTGCCTGAGTTCCTTCAGGGTGATCTGACTTTCTACATGCAGGGCCCCCAGAGGAAGTGTTTCAGTAAACAAAGCAGAAGCTTCAATGTCTTTTATGACCCAATCTTGGAAGTCACAGTCATCATTTCCATCATACTCTGTGGTCAAAGCAGTCACAAGTCATAGAGAAGAAATAAACCCTACCTTTGGATATCGGGGTAGCTGGTCATGTTGTAAAAGAACATATGGGATGAGAGCTACTGCAACCACCACCTTTGAAAAACATAATCTCACAGAAACTAGAATAAGTACTTTACCTAATAAACTAAGTTAATTCTCACAGTACCTCTGTGAAATAGCATTACCTCGAATTTACACTAAAAGGAAGATGGACGGCAAAAAGGCTAAATGATTTGCTCTAGATCACAATGTTGACAGGTGTTGCTGAGAGCCAAACCAATGTATAACTGACTCCAAAGTTCATGTTCTTCCTAACATATCTTCCGCAAGCCCAGAAGGGGAAATACTAGACAGGCTTAAGAAAGAACATGATGTGGGAGTTGGAGGAATGACACAGAAATCAGAGGGCCTGAAAAGGGGAGACCATGATGACGATGATGATGACGATGATGATGATGATGATCATGATGATCATGATGAAGAAGGAGGAGGAGAAGGAGATCAATAAAGCCTTGATTTTAGTGATTACGGTAGCTTGTCAATGATGGTACCTTGTCAATGTTAAATTATCATTTGGTGACTTGTTGTGTGTTACTTGAGGTGATATGGAGGTAGCATAGACTATACATTACCTCAAGTTTCTCCTAAGTTAACTGGATGCCTCCTGTATCCAGTTTCTCCTAAGTTAACACACAACAAATATTTAAAATTTTAATTAAAAAATTACATTCCATAAAAGTTCTACATTAATTATTTTATTCTATTAGATTTTAAACATAATGAAATGAGATGTTCTATTGTTTGGATATTCCCAATATTTTGCCCCCTAAATAAATGTTTATCAGATGTAACTCAAAGCCAGATTTCCCTTATTTGTATCCTAATGGCTTCTGCAAAATAGCCACCATTTATTGAGCAAATGGACATAGCCTGATAATTTTTTTATGTTACCTGGAATTCTTTTCAGTGCTTTTTCGATAATGCACTTCTAAACAAACACTTACAAACCCCACTTTGGATTGAAGAGTTCACATTAAATTACTCTTCCCTATGAACATAATGATAGAAAAATGGAGGACTCAGCTGACTAATATGAAGCCTGATGAAGACCAACTCTCTCCCCAAACATCAGCTGATCTCTGTGATGTAGCATCCTTACTCACAACATTATTGCCCTGTGCACTTCAAGAGTGCTCACTGTCCTTAGCATAAAGACCAGAATTCTTACCATAGACCAAAAAGTCCTGTAGTGACATGTTTCTCAATGCCATCTTGTGCCCCCATATTTGTCCATTCTTACATTGCTATAAAGAAATACCGAGACTGGGTAATTTATATAGAAAGGAGGTTTAATTGGCCCATGGTTCTGCAGACTTCACAGGAAGCATGGCAGCATTTGCTTCTGGGAGGCCTCAAGGAATTTGCAGTCACGACAGAAGGTGAAGGGGGTGCCAGCACTTCACATGGCCAAAGCAGAAGGAAGAGAGACAAGGGGGAAATACCACATACTGTTAAACAACTAGGTCTCATGAGAAATCACTACTGCAACAACAGCTCCAAGGAGGATGATATTAAACCATGAGAAAAGCTTCCATGATCCAATCACCTCCCACCAGACCTGACCTCCAACAAGGGGGATTATAGCTGAACATGAGATTTGGGTGGGAACACAGATCCAAACCACATCAGCCCTATTTCCTCTTTGTCCTCTGCTTTCCTCCCTTTCTGGACTCTTGAGGTCTTTGAACATGTCATTCTTCCTACTTCAAGACTTTGCAGATTTTAGTCCCTTTGCCTAGAATACTCTTACCTCCTCCATATGTCTTGTTAACTCTTACACTTAAAGTCACACTGCAGCCATAACTTCCTTGGGGATGTTTTCCTTGACTTCTCTGATGAGGTCAAATCCTCCATCCCCTCATTATACACTCTTAAATTAACATAGACCTCTCCTTCAAAGTATCTATCACAGTTGTGTCTTTCCATGTATTAGCTTGATTCTTTGATTAATTTTTATTGCCCTTCTAGAATGTGTGCTTCTGAAAGACAAAGATTGTGTGCATATTTTCTCCCCAGTCCTCAGCACCCAGAACAGTGGTAGGTCCATTGAAGATATTTAGCAATTATTTGTTTGTTAAATAAATGATGAATAAATGTGCAATTGAATAAACAAAAAATTACAGTTTAAATTTCTGAGGGTCATGATCAGCTTGTAATAGAATATTCATCATTGTCTTCTCACATCCAGAGCTTTCTAATCCTATAATAATCTCCAAGATTTACAATCTGATAACAAGCCAAAATAATGCCTAATGATGTTATAGTTCACACATGATTTTCAGCTTTCAAGGAGCTTGCATAGTCACTACCACATTTCATTTGATTCTCAAAACCATCCTAGGAGGGGATTTGTTACTGGCTTCATTTTTACCAATAAAGAATCTGAAGCTCAAAATGATACAAAGTTAAGGTTAGAATCCTGACCACAAAAGGCTCCTGGTAGGTCAGCCTAGGGAAGGTGAGAAACTAGGAATTGGGTCTACCTTTGAAGGTATATTGGGAAAGATATCTAAAAATAGAGATATCTCTCCAACCCCAAGCAAAAACACAAATTTAATATATTAAAGAGGTTATTTTATTAATATTGAGATATATTGGCTTACACATCAACTTGACCATAAAGTATATCTGCTGGAAGTGCAAAAATGAAAAGAAAAACAGTTAATCCAATTCCATGGAATTGATTTAGCAACGCTCACCAACTTGTCCTTTATATCTCTGTTTTGTGATTATTCTTTCTATTGCATGACAACCAACTTCAAATAGACTTTCCTGTTCTCTATTTATCTATACAATGCAATTTAGCAGTTTGTTATCAAATTTCTTCTTAATGCTTCCTGTGTATACCTTTAGTATCACAACTAAAATAGCAATAGGCAGGAACCATGTCTTAGCATAACTCAGTATGTCATAATCAAGCGTTTTATAGGTCTTTGACCAAACTATCTCATTTTATAGAAGCCATCAGGCACCTCACAATCCCAAAATAAATTGCCGAGATGTTGAGAAGAGATTTAGATGGTCTTGAGCTACACAAAATCATAAATTGCAGTCCTGAATCCCCCAAAGAGCGGGGAGTCTTGGAAACTCCCCATGCTTTGGTTAGAGGACTCCAAAAGAGTTACATGCCATATATGGAATAGTATTCATGGGGACAGAAGTTCTTCAACTCATCTCGACCTTTGAATTTGGGTTAAGGTAACCCAGGATTGCTAGTATCCCAGTCTCCTGCTGTAAATAAAAATAAATCCTCTTTGGAGGAGGATCATCTTAGACTTCACTTTACTCTTACATTTTTTCAAATAAATGTCTGGGATTCAGTAGAAATAAGCTACACAGCAGAAGAGATAAGAAAAAAGGGATAACGAAGAGATAGAACAAATACACAATATAAACAAATATACACGGGAACCAAATAAAGTCATCAGGCATAGACTATTTTAACACGTACAAAATGATAATAGAATTCCAAATAATTTATGCTGCTATTCTGCCCTTGAAGAGGAGCACAACTTTCCACTCCTTCAGTGTAGACTATGCATAGTAACTTCTCTCCAAAGAGTATAGTATGAAAGGGGAAAGAAAGAGTAACCTTACACTGAAGAAACCTGACAGCCACTATCTCAATCAAATAATCACGATCCACATCAAAAGTGAAAAGTCACATTAATGATGTGTTACCCTTGATATGATGTGATGAAAATGACACTTTACATCTATGGTCTTCCTCTCAAATACCCATAACACTAGTCTAATTATGAGAAAACATCAGCCAAAGGAGCCTAAGAAAATAAGACATTAAATGTAATATGTTATCCCAAATGGAATCTTGAAACAGGAAAAGGACACTAGATAAAAACTAAACCTGAATATATGACAGACTTCAGTTAATAATAATTACTATGATTTAGATATTTATCCATTCCAAACCTCATGTTTGATCCCAATATTGGAGTTGGGGCCTAATGAGAGGTCTTAGGTCAAGGGGTTAGATCCCTCATGAATAGATTAATGCCTTCCCTTGGACTTAAATGAGTTCTGGCTCTATTTGTTACTGGTTATAAAAAGTGCCTGGAACCTCCTCCTCCCCTTGTGTCCTCTATGGCCATGTAATCTCTGCACACACCAGCTCTCCTTTACCTTCAGCCATGAGTGGAAGTAGCCTGCAGCCCTCACCTGACCCAGATATCCAATCATAAACTTTCCAACCAGCCAAATCATGAGCAAAATACACATTTTTGTCTGTATAAATGACAGAGGCTTATGCATGTCTTTATAGCAACACAAAATGGACTAAGATAATAATGTACCAATATTAATACATTAATTAATATAGACTGCATAAAATATATTGTCTGGTGAGACACAAAATGCACATAGAATTAAAAAACATGACAACAATAATATATTAGTTGGGAACTTGGCAAAGTACATAATTTTCTATGGTTCATGTTATTTATCCAATAATAGTAATAATAATATTTTATTACTATATGATGAAATAGTTATCATTTTCTACAAAAAGGCACTTGCTAAGAAGTACATCTTTTTATGGACAAGATTAACATGACCTCTCTCTGTACACTAGAATAATTAAGGAGTTCTTGGACTTAAAAATCCAAACAATGTATCTTCCTTTAATATCTTTTCATACTTAAAAATAATAAGCTTAAAAACAAAACATTTCAAAAAGAGGCTTCCCCTTCAACAAATGAAATTAAGTCTCTTTCAGTTGTCAGCTTTGCTTCTGAATTTATAAATTCCAACTTACCAACAACTTTAAGAGAAAGTGGGTAAAGTAGGGTATACTTGTGTACTATTCCTTTCAAGAACAGAATGGGAGTCTTCAATTCTTAACTACACCATGATTGCCATTTTGTATAATAGATGTGGCACCAGTTAAATGAAGCAAGATATTGAAATGAGATTCCTTTCACGTTTCATGAAACCTGGGGATTTGTGTTGTTTTTTCCTGGGGGGTTAAGATTGAATGTAATATTTCAATCATACCTGAAAGAACATGAGTTAACTTTTTATGGATACTAATCCACTCATTCAGAAATGGAAATGCAAATGTTCAAATATTTATGCTTCATAGGCAAAACATGGCACCCTGAATTATTGCATTGTGCTCCCTCCTAATGCTTCCTTACAATTCATTTCAGATCAGGTAACCAGAAAATCACTGTATTCAACAGGGGAGTGATAGCAATAAAGTCTTTATAGTTACAATCCTTTTATATTTATTCACATGCAAGACTTATTTGCCTCCTTGAATATAATTAAAATATCCACCGAAGTCAGTGACTAAGGCAATAATATAAAATATTGTGCCTTTAATTGATCTGATTGCAATTTTCAGTTTACATTCCATGTAAAATCCAAAGGCTCTTGTGAGAAGAAGGGTGACTCTACTCAATGTTTTATTATTCCCAAACATGATGAGTGCTTTCAATGTAAATTTTCCACCTCACCCATAATGAAAGCTGTGTTTTCAACATTATTTTTTAATGCTCCTGAAAAATGTTTTGAGAGCATGAGTAAAGTCAGGAAGTGCATTACTTGGAGTGTTTTTCACTCACTTCATGCCCTTCTTTCTAGGGTTATTATTCCCAGGGTGTAGAAGCAGAAAATCAGATTCAGACTAAAGCTCAAGACCCTTCAAGTGAGTTTAAGAGTTAAGAGGAGGACCTCAAGTACCATGCATGATTTCATAGAAGAATTCTGCCCTGTTCTACACTGTAGTAGCTTCCAAGCATGAAAGATAAGATATAAGGAGGAGAGCTCGCCACCTCCCTCTTCACTCCTGGTATCTTGATCCCATCCTTGTTCACTTCAGAAAACACTTCCTCTTGTATCTCCTCACCAGCCTAAACAATCTAGGAGCATTGAAGGATGTTTCAAAACCACACATTGTCACCAGGTACCCCTGATATGAAGGACTGAGAAGAGCACACCACCTCCCTGGTATCCTGTTCAATAATTCATAATCTCAATATAATCTTAAGAAAACATCAGAAAAACCCAGATTGAAAGACATCATAAAAATTAACTGACCAATTGCCTTCAAAAGTGTCAAGGTCCTGAGAGATAAGAAAATACTGGGGAAATTTCACGGATTGGAGGAGAGTAAGGAGACATGATGACTAAACGCAATGTGGGAAAATTGACAGGACTTTCTAACAGAAAGAGAATATTAGTGGAAACATTTGTGAAATTCAAGTTAAGTTGCCTACTTTAGCTAATGCATTATACTGAGGTTAACTTCTCAGTTTTGGTAAGTCCTCTGGTTGTATAAAATATTGACAAAAGAAGAGGCTGAATGAAGGGTATACAGGGACTCTCTACTATTTTTTCAACTCTTTTGTTGGACTTACATTATCTCAAAATTTTAAAAATTAAAAAAATATATATTGAGATGAAAAAAGAAAGGAATGAAGAAGATAAAGAAGAAGAAAAGAAAGAAGGAAGCATAATTCTAATTTAAAGAGATACTGAGAGGTTTCATAATTGCTGACTGATTCCTCAGGAGATTCCAGATATTCATTTGAAAGCTTGCTGATGCAGAGTCAGAAGGTGGCATAATATAGTGGCAAATGCCATGAACTTTAGACCCAGACATATCTGGGTTTGAAATCTGATTTTACCACTTATTAGCTATGTGTCTGATGTCACATTACTTAATTTTCTGAAGTTCAATTTTCTCATATGTAAATAGAGATGTTAATAGTTCCCACTTCATAGGGCTGTTATGAGGACTAAAGGGGATAATCCATGTAAAGATCTCAGCCTATGTCTGACATATACAAAGCACTTAAAAAAATCGAAGCAATTAATATTACCCCAGAAGCTGACACTATGCATTCTACATTTCCAAAATTCATGCATTTCCTCTCACTTGTAGAGATTAATAATTTTCCACTGCACTCAGCCGTATCCAAACCTTATTCATCCTTCAAGTACCAATGGAATCTCGCTGCCTCCACAAACCCACGATAGGTTTTCCAGCCTTAAATTCTGCATATAGTGTATGTGTATAGTTATCATTCACTATTACTTTATGTGTAGTAATTGTTTTTTCATCAGATTCTAACATCCTTGATGGTAGGGATAACCTTGTTTCTTATATTTTCCTTAATGCTGAGCACAAAGTAGGCATTTGAAATCACAAGAGTGTATAACTATGATATTTTATGTGTTTCTAGGAGAATCTGGTGACACCACGGATGTAGTAATTAGGAATCTAGAGACCTGTCAAAACAGGTTTTAAAGAGGTAAACATAATTAAAAGACCTTTGAAGAAGAAATAAAAGTATTTCAGAATTTTCTTCACTCCAAATGCAAACTAAATTAGATTCTTTGCAACTGTCTCTGGGGCCTATGTCATGTGGTTTTTGTCTTGTAAAGAAGACAATTTAAAATAAAGCCTTTCAGGGATTTCAATAGACACATTTCTTTGGCTGAAATCTATTCTCTCAGAAACTTATCCAAACTTCCTAATAACTTTCAAATTCTAACAAAGATATTATGGCTGCACAGCACTAGGAATAGCACATTATTTCTTTTCACAATTCCCTTACATCACATTATGGCTTCCTAAGGGTTTTTAAGTGTATTGCTTCAATTGATTCTCATAAAATCTCTGAGATGCTATCTGGAAAGTATTATTATCCCCAGTTTGCAGATAAGACAACTGAGACTTGCTAAAAATCACACAACTAGTAAGTGGTAATTGAGAACTCTTCTCTCATTCAACAACCGTTTATTGAGTTTTCTTGTGGGTTTTCCCTATGTGCTCTCAATCCCACATGCTGGCCCCTATCAGAGCACTATGCTTATCACAAACGATTTTAATCATCCACCAGCTTGTTTGCCTTTTCCTCTGGACTTTAAGCCCCTTGCAAGTAGGCATCTGTCTTGTCCTAGTTGTATCCCTAGAGTCTAGCACTAAGGATGCACTCAATAAGCATCTGTGGAATATATGAATGGATATAGCTTAAAAAATGATGCTGAAGGATGTGCCAAAAAAGCTCAAATGAGTTGTTTTGCAAATTACAGCATCCCTTTTCCATATCTTAACATTTTATAACTCAGATCCCAATAGAGAACACAGCTGTGAAAGAGATTAATACACTGCACTCTTAAGGAACGAGGCCTACACTGAAATGAATCAAGACCAGGTGATCATGGAGGCATATGATAAGATAAAGCCTGGTTACCGTCAGTCTCTGAAGAAGGCAGCTTATCTGTAGAGGTTTCAATCCTGACTCCGCCACACTTCCTAGGCAACTCTTGCTTCCACCAAGGAAAAGTATAGAAGTGACAGGCTTTGATTTCAAGTTACCAAACTAAAGGGACCTAATACTACTAAATTAAAGGAAAAGGAACTCATTGATTCTCCTGGTTTCCAGGTAATAAAATATGGACTAGAATTCTAAGGGACATTGAGAAAGGAGTCCCTGAAATCTTCAAGAGGACAATAGAAACCTATCTGAAATATTTTCTTTCCTGAATCTTTTTTAGCTGTAAGATTCTATGACCTGCTTCTCTTGTTTTTCTACACCCAAAGTCAACATTTTGATATTTGCTCTTACCTCCTTCACTGCAACAATATCTTCTTCTCTTGAGTCATAGACATCTGGCTGCACAAGCCCCACCTTCAGAATCAAAACTAGAAATGTTTGCAGAACTTGTGGTTTTTCATAAAGTTGGCAGAGGGTTTGTTCTCCACCGTGATGGCATCAATTTCCCCATGTGGAAAAAATGCCAGTCACTAGTAACAGTATCTGATGCTAAGCAACCAGAGTGGTTCCAGGAGGCTGTGCAATGTCTGAGAAGAGGACCAAACTGCAATTCGAAGACACAGTTCTGGCTTTGACTCCTCCACACACTTCAATGTGACCTCAGGTAAATCACTCAGTTTCTCTGATGCTCTGTTTTGTTTTCTCGTCTCTAAACTAATTGTGAGTCTTCCAGATCCTTGGTGCTAAGTTCTGCTGTGTGACTGACAACTTACATAGAGATGGAGGGTAAGAGGAGAACATGATTAGGAACTCTGGGAAACCATAAGCCATTTTCTTCCAGACTAATCAATGATGTAGACTGTTGGTGGTGGTTGGTGGTGGTTTTTTTTTACCCCTGTTCCAGAAAAACTGGAAGGCAAATGTAATAGGTTTAGGGGAGATAATTTTCATCAGTATAGAAGGAAATGCTGTACTAATTAAAATACAAAATTTTGTCCACAAAACAATGAGAAATAAGACAAACCATTTGAAACAACTAGGAAAAAAGTCACCCAAAAGTAATGCAAAGTCATTTATGTTTAACCTAATCTAAATAAAAATTGCCAACAGATAAGCCACTGTTTGCGCCATCTGCATCCGATAAACAGGTTTAAATCCTGGCACCATCTGCTCAACTTCAATATGTACCAATATGCCAAATTATAATTATGATAGCAAGGACAGCAGCCTCATGGCTCATGATCTAAATAGTGACTGTTCTTTAATGGAATAAGAAACTAAAGCCAAACCAACTTAGTTGGAAATTATTTTAGTGCTTCATGTTCACCATAGGTTAAGGCCAAATAGAGGCATGTAATTGGCAAAGCCACAAGCAACCAGACTTTTAGAGTAGAAGAAACATTCTGAGTAGGGGCCCAGAATGCCCAAGAACCTAGGACTTACAAGAAGAACAGTGGAGGTAGAGAATCAAAGCAGAGATTTTATAATATTTCCATCCATCTGGAACTAACTACTGGTACCTGTCCAACCACTTGACCTACCAGTGTACATTAGTCATGGGGCATTTTTCAACTGGGAAGCAGGCAAGCCATTCAAATATAGTCCAGTGCTAAGATAGCCATTGCCAATATGATAAATCCTTAAATTCTGAGACTCAAGATCATCCAGCCCAAAGCCCTCACTTTACAAATAAGGAAATTGAGGCCCACAAGGTTAAGTTTCCCAAGTCATCATCCAGTGAGTAACAGAAAAGTCTCCTTTCTCTCAGACCAATGCTTATCCCGTTATGCCTCCCCAGAGTCCCAGGGCCAAATGCATTTGCATAGATCTTCCCTTCCTTGCCAAATAAGATCATGTGCTTTTCAAGCCACCCACTCTGATGCCCTTTCTACCCTGCCTACTTTACTATCTTAACAGCAAGTTTATCTAAGATGGCACCTTTCACAATCTTCAGTCCATGTCACAGAGTATGAGGTGTGCATATCTTATATTATCTCCACATTACTATAAGGGAGTTATAACTATAATTTTTAGTAAGTATAATTAATAACAGAGTCCCTACTAAAATTTGTTCTAGACATAACAGATTACCCACCAGTTCTATAAATTTCTATAGAATTATCCCTTTGAGGTTCCATGCCCCTGCACATGCTGTTCCTTCTGGCTGAGCAGTCCTCCTTTTGTTCTAGACCCCAATTCATCAGGCCAACTGTTGCTCATCCTTAAAGGCCCAGCTCAAATGTTGTTTCTTCTCCAGAGCTTTTTTTGACTTTAATCCAATAGTTAGAATTTATTTCTCCCTCTGGGTTTTAATTTTGCTCCCAGATACAGCACTTATTATCTGATAATTACCTATATATGTGTCTGTGTCTGCATCTCCACTAGACTATCACCACCTCATGAACAGACACAATTTTTTTCCAGTCTTCAATGTCTAATAGTTCCTACCATGCAGGAGAACCTTGGTAAATGCTTTGTTGTCTAATGATGTCAATGTTGTAACAGAATCATTGCCAAGATCTATGTCATTTTTCTAGTTCTAGACTTCATACACTGACAATGACCCTTACGTATAAAAATTATCATACTCAGTAAGTATTGGACCAATACCCCTAAAGCCTGCATTGTGATAAGATTTGAGAGAACAAAGAATAAATGAGAACATTCATATTCTCAAGTTATGTGAATTATTTTGGTGGGTTTTGTGCCCTTTAAAGTAAGAATCAGATATTAAAATGCTTTCAAAGGGCATAAGCCTTATTCCCATGGGCATGAATTTTCAATAGTGTCTGAAGTTTGATATGAATAAAGAACACTGTAATATAATTTTCTACCTAAAAACTTTCTCCAAATCTCTCATCTCATTTCTATAATAGTAATACTAATAAAAGCTAATATTTATTGAGGGCTTACCATGAGCCAGGAACTTTGCTGAGCACTTTACATTTGTTATTTCATTTAACCTTCTAAGCAAATCCATAAGGTAGGTACTGTCAAATCCTCATTTTATAGATGAGGAAACTGAGGCACCAAGAGTTTAAGTACTTTGTGTGTACAAGGTCAAGCAAGAAATGCATGGTAGAATGAAGATTTGAACTCAGTCAAACTGACTCTAGCTCCTGATCTGAGTAAATGCAAACAATAGGGAAAAGAGCCCAGCAAACTCATTCAAACTCCCTAGTAAAGTAGGACATAGAGTGCTGTCACCTCTCTTAGCTATGGATAAGGAAGCCACGCCCTTGGAAGAGCCACATAGAACCTCCAAGGAAAGGAAAGGAAAGGCATTAGATTTTAATGTGTGTCAACCTAAAGGAATGGATTGTTAAAGACTGAAATCACTGAATCAGTACACCACACTTTGTGCATAAAAGCAAGATTATCATCTATGCAAAATGATTCTCCCTAAAAGCATAAGCTGAGAACATTTTATTCCATCAACTGTGTGTGCTTGTGTATTTTCATTGGGTAGAAATTGAGTTTAGCTTAGTGAGGCTAGTGTGTGTTTTTCCTGGGAAATTATTTATTTATTGCTTATTGGATGGTTTTTAGCTTTCATCTAGAAGAGACAGAATTAATGGTGCATTTCTGTTTTCATCAAGAGATTGTGGAAAAGGCTGAGATCTCTTTCGGGAGAGATTGGCTTTTGGCATCTCAGCAACTCATTTTTTATCACAGTACCTTTTGTCTGTGGAAAGGGGAGGGATTGTGATACACACACACATACATACATATATGCATATATATGTATAGCCTATAACATAATACATGTACACTTGTTATATACAACTCTTTCATACTATGCTTTATAGTTTACTAAGTGTTTTTCTATAGATACCATTTTATTTAAGGCATACAACAACCAGGTGGGGTGGGTAGATGTGTTCCCATTTTTTGCAAGAAAATCGGAGACTCAATTTGTCCAGTGGTTTATCCAGCCTCATAAAGCTGACAAGTAGCAGAACTGGGGTATGAAATTCAAGCCTTCTAATTTCAAGTCCAGGGCTTTTCACCAAATAGCCACTGTGTTCACTTGTCTTCAGAATTTGAGCAAACTTGCTTACAAATTACTTTACTGATTCAATGCCTCTGAAATTTCCTAAATAACTTGTGATCCCTGGGACAGGAAAAGTATAGGTGATAGACATGATGTGATTTGACCAAGCCAAAATGAATTTTTTAAAATGTGTGAAGCTATTACATACTACAATTCTTACAAGAGCATTAAAATCTGAATTTTCTCTTATGAAGTGGGGCTGGGGAGCACCATGTTTAGAGAGAGATGGCCTGTGTCTCTTCCAAATAGGGAGGTTTGAACAATTTGTCTTGACTTTTGAATTTGGAACATCCAAAGGCAACATCAAAAGCAAAAATAACTCATTTACTCCCCATTACTAAAACTTGGCTGCCAATACAGCACCTGTTTGGAACCAGATGATTAGGAATGCAAACGCTTCAGTACAAAAGCAAGGTACAATAATTGAAGATTATATTCTTCACAATGGATCATCTCCTCCTGCTGTTCATTCTTTTTTCTAAGCAGAAAATATTACAATTGTGTGTTAATCCTGGGAGACTTTTGTCTAGTAAATAGTATGGTTTCCTAGGTGCAAAGCAGATACTGCAGAAATTAAATAGCCCGGTACCAATTAGTGCTTTTTGATCCCTCCCTCTTTTCCCTCTACTTCCTTAGGATTGACTGCCAGGGAAGAAGCGGATTTATTGCAACCAGATAAAACCAGTCGGCACAATTCAAACACCTGGGCAATTCTGCCTTATCTTGCTAGGTAAGCTGCATTCCTTTATATTCAATATCTGTTCTGTTTATGGAAGATCTAAAGGGTGTAAAACAAGAAAAACCCAACTCTAACAATGGATTCCATTTAAAGTGCAAATAATGTAATAGCACAGTCTTTTGGGGATAGGCTATGATGGACAGAACTTAAAGCCATTATCACTAAACTCTCTGCCTTTTATGAGAAAATACAACCAAAAGGGGTTGGGATGTGGGGAAAATAAAAGAACTGTGAGAAGGGCTGACTTGCAACTCTCTGACATTTCTTTCCTCTTTTTCTTTTTTCCAGGCATAGGAATAAAGCTCTGACAGCTAAGATTCCTTACTGGTTACAATACTCAGATGGAAACAGAGTCGACCTTGATGGTATCAAGACCTTACAATATAGATTTCAGAATAATAAGCCAATGAATTAAAAATGATAGAGTCAGGATTCCTCCTGGGGTTAAAGGAAAATGACAAGGATCACAGACTTCATCTTAATCAGTGCCTACCATAACAACAAACAGAAAAAGTTAACTTGTGATGGAAGACACTATTTTTAATTTAACAGTTTATATGGCTTTCTTTATGAGCTTGCAGGCCCACTCAAGCTGAAAACATGTCAGGTACCTGTAAAACAATTATCAAAATCTAAAAGACACAGTTCTACAATGATAGAGGGACAATGGATCTGCCTAAAACAAAAATTCCATATTGTCCAATATTGCATTAAGGAATAACCCCAATTCGCAGGTCTACTGATGAATCAATAGATGATGTCCATGAGCAACATGAGACTCCTTACAGTGCAACCCTAGAAAAATTCATTTTTCAGGATAGTAGCCATTAGTCCACATGTGCTATTGAGCACTTGAAATATGGCAGGTGTGACTCAAGAACTTCATTGTTTTCAATTTTATTTAGTTTTAGTGACTTTAATTTAAAAATTGAAGCAATGAAAATATTTAGAAATAGGTTGAATATTTTTGATACAGTGGGTGAAAATATTTTTTTCAAATTAATTTTACTGTTTCCTTTTACTTTTTTCATGTGGTTATTATAAAACAAAATTAAATATATGGCTCCTTTTATGTTTCTACTGAACAGTACAGCTTGAAAAACTACAGAATCTACCTTAGGGAGAGAATCTACCTTAGAAAGGAATTAACTTCAGAATTCATTAAAAGATGTTTATTTGTCAGAAAGAAAAAGGTGATTTGACAGCTTGGCCTTCTGGCAGCGTGGTCACATATCACATAGAGGTTGAGAGCCGAGGCTCTGGAAACCCACAGCTCAGGTTTAAATTCCCAGATGTACTTTTCACCAGCTGTGTGACCTTGAGCAAGTTGCTTAGCCACTCTGAGTCATTTCTTTGCATGTTCAAATAACATGTCTAATATACTCAGCAAGAAAGTGCTCAAAAAATAGTAGCTATTACTGTTGTTATAATTAGCAGCATTGTTATTTGAGCATCATTAGGAGAATATATGGAATTTAAAAACAAATTTTTAAAATATTGTGATCTTATGGAACATATTTATGATTTACAATAAGGGAAAAATAGTCTTTCCTTTGGCAAACCGTCAAGTAGCAGGAACACGCATGACTTGAAAACAGTTATTTGTTCGTAATGAAAGGTTAATAGTATGATTGGAAACCCTTGTCCTTTCTTTGTGTGGTGCTTCTGTTTCTGGAACTCTTAACATCAAAAGGGAGCAAAGGTATATCACACAATGGGAAGGGACCTTATTAATTCACAGCTCAGCCTAAAGCAAGTCCTACAGGCAGTATTCCTGGACAGTACTTTAAACAAATACTGTTTTGGCTCTTCTAATCACATAGTATAGATATATGCAATATGATACTGTATTAGTCTGTTCTCATGCTGCTAATAAAGACATACCCGAGACTAGGTAATTTATAAAGGAAAAAGGTTTAATTGACTCACCATTCAGCATGGCTGGGGGCTTCAGGAAACTTACAGTTATGGTGGAAGGGGAACCAAACATGTCTTTTTTACATGGTGGCACCAAGGAGCAGTGCAGAGCAAAAGGGGGAAAAGCCCCTTTTAAAACCATCAGATCTCATGAAAACTCAGTATCACAACAATAGTATGGAAAAAACCACCCCCATAATTCAATTATCTCCACCTGGTCCTGCTCTTGACACGGGAATTATTACAATTCAAGGTGAGATTTGAGTGGGCACATAGTCAAAGCATATCTGATACATTCTACATATGGTATGTAGTATCACAGACTATCACGAGATTAAAGCTTAGTTGGAAAGTTGAGACATAGACAGGGAATAACAAAATTACTCTAAAATAGCTATTTAACGTAATATAATATTTATCTATGAATGTGTCTGTCAGTCTATATGCTCTACTAGAATGTGAGCTTCATGAGAAGATAAATTTTTTTCACACTGAATCCCAAGTGCTTAGAGCATACTTGATAGAGAGTATGTGCTTATTATATGTTTAAGAGAAAGATTCAGTAAACCAGATAGCTGAAAGGAAGAAATTTATGAAAATAGGCCCAGAAAAGAATACCCCAAATCTTACAGTTAGATATCACAAAATGTTATTCAAGCATCAAACAACAGTGACATGAATTTAACTAACATCGAATTTGCAATGAAAACAACAGGAAGACACCAAGGAAAATGTTCTGTGGTTACTAGGTGTCTACAAGTCACTCCACCATCCAGGATAAAGTCCAGTAGCTCAACAAGTCACATAAGGCCCTTCACCGTCTGCTCTCTGCTTGGCTCTCCATGCAGAGCCACTGTCTGTTCCCTGCCCTTGTGATCTCACTATGAGGCTCAGAGAACAGGCCATGCTCTGCCTGACTCCCAAACCTCAGCATCTGCTCATCCTGCCGCCTAGAAGGCTGTTTCTTGTATTGTCTGCCTGACAAACTCCTTATTCTATATGACATTGCTTAAGAGTTGTCATCTCTGAGATAATATCCCTGATCATTCGACTCAGAATTAAGTACTTTCTCTTCTATTTTTTTTTCCTAAGACTGGTATCACTTCCATATTATAAAAGTGTTCCATATATTCATACATGATATATCCCAGAAGTCATGTATAAATATGGTCTCGATGCATAAGGTAAACCATAGATTTACACCTCATATAATTGGCATTCCCAAATAGGAAAAGAAAAAAAAATACTATGCCTAATTACACCTGCCTTTTTAGACAGTATCTTTAAAATATAGTTCCCACATTTTATACATTTTTAACCATGCATTTTTTCTTTCCTAATTGAAAACTCACTCAACTGGCATAAATCCAATGATATCCACTTAAGTCTGAGGATTCACACCTTTCAGCATGCCCAAAGATTTCCATCTTTGTCTGAATTATATTAAGTTTATGAGATATATGGTTCTTATCACCAATATCAGCACTTTCATTCTCTATTCTCAACCCATGTTTATAATATAACAAGGGCAACACACAATAAAATAATCAAATAATTACTTAAACACTTTTTTGCTGGCAAAGATGAAAATACAGCTGAGATTGAATTCTCAACTGCAATTCTGTACACTACATTTTATCCTTGCAGTCCTAGAACATGAAACAGTGCAATGCACTGCTGATTTGGCTGTGTTTTGTTTTGATTTTTGAAACAGTCTTGCTCTGTTACTCAGGCTGAAGTGCAGTGGTGTGATCTTGACTCACTGCCTGCAATCTCCGCCTCAAGGGTTCAAGTGATTCTTGTGCCTCAGCCTCCCAAGTAGCTGGGACCACAGGCACATGCCACCATGCCCAGCTGATTTTTGTATTTTTAGTAGAGATGAGTTTCACCATGTTGGCCAGGCTGGTCTCAAACTCCTGGCCTCAAGTGATCAGCTCGCCTCGGCCTCCCAAAGTACTGGGATTATAGATATGAACCACTGCACTCAGCCTTGCACTGCTGTTTAGTAGGTGCTTAATAAATCTTTGTTGGTCAGTGACAGATTTAGTTAGCAAATGACACAAAACATTTGAAAAATCTCCCAACTCCTTTTAATTGGCCATGGCACAGAGGCAGCGGAACATACCATACGTGAGCCATTACGCACAGTGGGTGAGAGAGATGATGAATCTTACAAACCAGGTTCAAATCCTAGTCTACTCTCTCCTAGCTTGGGGACCTTGCACTTATTTCCCGACTCTTAGTCTCAGCTTTTCTCTCTAAAATGTGGACAAAAAAGTCATTACTAAGATGAAATAATATAAATTGTGGTGCTTTCAATACCTACATAGGTGATCTTTGAGTACTCCTAACTCCTAACATCCAAAAATCTCATCCTCCTTTAGTCATCCCCTTTATGGCCATTCCCTGAAGTGTGTCATTATTAATTCATCGATCCTCCATAAGCTCAACTTCAAACAACACTATCTTCTCCTAGGTTTCCCTCTCATTTCCTCCAGTACTGGATTCCAAAAACCCTTTAACCCCAGAGAGATCTTCAGTCTATTGGTCCTGTAACTTTTCACTGTCCCTCATCTCCTTCATGGCTTCAGTGAATTTCTTAACCTACTTAAATGCAATGGCCAGTCATTTAAACAATTCTTTTGCATACATCTTGAACTCTTCTGCCTTGACTTTACAAAACTGCATGCCTGCTGGTTAGGATAAAATCTAGGCTTACTTCCACCTGCCCCCATGCAACTGGACATAGCTGGAGAAAAATAAACAACCATGCTGAGTGATCTCACTTTAAATTCATGGCCATTTGCTTCAAGTGAGTCTTCAATGCCATTGGTCAATAATACATTTCCCTAGTTTATTCACTCTCCCACAGTCCTGGACTACTATTTTATGCTGTCTTTTCTCTTCAAACTTCAAATACTTTCTTCCTCATATATGTAGGTATGCATGTGTGCATATTACTATATATACTATATTACTATATGTAGGTGCTATATGTACATATTACCATATGTACTATATCTGCTACACTATCTATTCAGTATTCATATATCCTGTACAAGGTTTATAACAAATTCTTTATGCACTTGATCCCATTCCTTCTTAATAATCCAAGGATATCACTGCAGCTACCTCCCACTTCTCTCCTGCATCCTTGACTTTTTTCTCTAACCACTGAATTCTTCTTAGAAAAATACAAGCATGCTTTTTTTTCCTAATGTCTGTAAAAATTCTCTTTTACTCTCACTTTCTGTTCTACCACCTAATTCCTATATTTCACTTTTTACCAAAACTTCTTGAAAGTTCTGTCTATACTCACTTTTCCTAGTTCCTCTGCTATGATTCCTCTTAAACACATCCTAATGAGGCTCTTGCTCTTAGCAGTTCATCAAAACTGCTGCTGTCAAAGTCACCAATGACTTCCACATTGGTATATCAAATAGGTATTACTCTCAAGTTGCAAAGAATTTACTCTTTCAGCAGTATATGACTCTGTTAATTATTCCCTTCCACTTGAAGCATTTTTATTTTCACTTGACTTTCAGGACACCCCACTTTCCTGGTTCTCTTCCTACCTCATTGACCGTTCCTTCTGAGTCTCCTTTGTAGGTTCCTCTTCAACTCCCAGATCTTAACGCTTGAGTGTTTAGGCCTCCATTCTTGGACGTACTCTCTTTTCTTACTGCATTACTCCCTTAGTGTTGTCATTCAGTCTCAGGTGTAAATACATTCTACATGCTGATGACTCCCAACTTTACATATTAAGCCTGAACTTTGCCCTACAACCACAGACCCATATATCTAACTCCTATTATTCACATGAATATCTAACAAGCATCTCCAACCTAACATGTCCAGAATTTGAGTTCCTAATATTACCACTAAAAATCCAGTCTTTCCTCAGGTTTCTTTACCTTGGTTAGTAGTAACTCCATACCTCCAAATTGCTTAAGCTAAAAATCTTGAAGTCATCCTTGACATTGTTCTTTGGCTCATACAACACACCAATGCCATCAGCATATTCTGATGCCTCTATCTCCAAAATATCTTCAGAATCTGGCCGTTCTCACCATTTCCACTCCTATTGACCTTCTCTGAGCCATCCAGTCCTCACAACTGGATTATTCCAATAGTTGTCTAATTGATTGTCTCACTTCTTCCCTTGGTTTCATCAGTCTGTTCTCAAAATAGCAACCAGGATTGAATACAACAGCTAGTTTGTTAAAATATATGTCAAAGTTCCAACATCATTTGGCAGGCAGCTTTTAAAAATAGGCCAAATCTTGTCACTTACTTGCTGAAAACCAAACAATGGCTGCCCATGTTAGCAGAGTCAAAGTCAAAGTCCTTACAAAGACCTATAAATCCCTACAGAATCTGGTTCTCTTTTATCTCTCTAATCTCATTTTCTCCCAGGCTCTTCCTCCCTTACCAGTTCCAGCTACACTGCCCCTCTAAGCTTCTTCTCCAATAGACCCAGCACTCTCCAACCTCAGGACCTCGATATGTGCTTTTCCCTCCACCTGTCAGATTCCCCATAGTTTGTAAGTTCATTTTCTATAAGCCTTTATTTAAATATCACTACCTCAGTGAAGACGTCCCTGTCTTTTACCTAAAATTCCAACACACACTACTAAACCCAGCCTGCTTCATTCTCCATAGTGTTTATCTACATATCCTTGTGATCTAATTTATATTTTACTTATTTATGCTGTTTATTATCCAACTCTCCAGACACACATATACACACACATCCTAGGATATAAAATTCTTGAAGGCAGACAACTATGTGTATTTTATTCAGTGCTGACTCCTCTGTGCCTAGGACACTTTTGGCATACATTAGCTGTTTAATAAAAATAGTTAAATACATTAATAATGCATAAAACTCTTAGCACAAACCCTGGCAGAGATAAACCACCCTCAAATGTTGGCTGTTATGTATTCATAGAGACATAGATTTGGCCGGGCGCAGTGTCTCACACCTGCAATCTCACCACTTTGGGAGGCTGAGGCAGGCAGATCACCTGAGGCTAGGAGTTTGAGACCAGCCTGGCCAACATGGTGAAACCCCATCTCAACTAAAAATACAAAAATTAGCTGAATATGGTGGCACATGCCTGTAATCCCAGCTACTTAGGTGGCTAAGGTGGGAGAATCACTTGAACCTGGGAGGCAGAGGTTGCAGCGAGCCGAGATCATGCCACTGCACTTTAGCCTGGGTAATAGACTAAGACCTTGTCTCAAAAAAAAAAAAAAAAAAAAAAAGACACACACTTTTTTTTCTCAAAGTCAAACTCAGAACTACTTCAGGTTCAATCTCACAATGAACAATTGAAGAAACAATAAGATCCATTTTATTTAACAAACTCATACTTACTATATTCCACCAATTGTTCTAAATCCTTTAAAAATATTTTCTCATGGATAGGAAAACTGTACTTTACGGATAACCCAATGTAACTTAGAAATTAAAAACCATTTATAGTCTTCGGAGTCAGACAGACTCGACTGGAGTCTGAATCCTGATTTTACAATTTACTAGATAGGATCTTAGGTAAGAATCTTCCTAGGTCTCAGTCTTCTTCTCTGTAAAATTGGAGAACTAATCCCTACCTCCTAATCATTCTAATGAGAAGTCTTAGTGCTCTAAAAAGAAAACATCGTAACATCTACAAAGCACTTATCACAGTATCTGCTGGGTGACTTGCACTCAATCGGTGGCATGTATAATTCATTTCAGAGAAAGGCAAACACTTAAGTGGAGAAAAACAAAAAACATATGAAATGAGGAAAAGCAAAAGTATATACTTTCCTGTCTCTAGGGTTTTAGGATTTTCTTCAGGATTCAGAAGAAAAAGGAGTTGAGAGAGGCAATTGGTTTTTCAATAAAGAATAACTTTTTCTTTTCAGTTTTTTTGGTTGCAAGCTTGCTGTTATAATAGCTAGGCTTCTAAAGTAATGGAAAGCTGTTATTAACATGAAATACTTACAACAAAATTATGTTCCCAAATAACTCTCCCAAAATGCAAAACTAGGCAAACTACCAAAAAAAAGAAGCTCATGTCTGAATATTTTATGACTTAAACAGAGTTTCAGGTTAGTCATAGGTTCATGCTTAAATGCACCCTTTCTCTAGGGACCAACAATGCTTGCTAGGGCACCAAGATTAATCTTTTTTTTTTTTTTTTTATTGAGACAGAGTCTCACTCCGTCACCAGGCGCCAGGCTGGAGTGCAGTGGCACGACCTTGGCTCACTGCAACCTCTGCTTCCCGGGTTGAAGCAATTCTCCTGCCTCGGCCTCCCAAGTAGGTGGGACCACAGGCGCGCGCCACCATGCCCAGCTAATTTTTTTTGTATTTTTAGTAGAGACTGCGTTTCACCATGTTGGCCAGGATGGTCTCGATCTCTTGACCTTGCGATCCACCAGCCTCGGCCTCCCAAAGTGCTGGGATTACAGGCGTGAACCACCATGCCCGGCTGATTAATCTTGTTTAAGACTACTTCACTCATATTAGTCATGCTACTGATTCTAGAGCCAGAAACTCCTAATATGACTTTTTAGTTTTAAAGACACACACACACACGCACACACGTGCACACACGCACACACACACACACGCACACACACTTACTTATTTTTGCTTAGGTATTTGGTGGAGTAGAGGAAGACAATGATAAATTCTCCCAATTCTGCTTTAAATTTTTTGACATCTTTTTGTACTATGAAATTCTGTGCCTTTTCATATCTGTGGTACCTAGGAAATCAGATTCTTAAAAATAATCCTGTGTAGGAGTCACTGGGAGAAGAGATTGTATCCCAGAAGTTCTGTGTGGGTAACTGAGGACAGATTGTCAGATTTCGGCCCAATCTGGTTCAGTTTTTTTAAAAGCTGTATCATGAGAAAATTGTGTTCATAAAACTTGAAATTTGAAGAGGAAAAAGAAGAAAAAAATCAGCCATGTTAAGCACCTTCTCCCATCCACACACCCTACTGGAGGCTTTATGTGGGCTTCTCATTTTATCTTGTGAGGTGGTTCCCTTGAATAGCTGCTTTGGCAGTTGGAAAAAGATAGCATTGCCATCTGGTATTTCTGTGGTATGGCATGATGGTGAAGAATGCCAGAATTCGGGTCAGGGCAATTGGAGTTTGAATTCTGCCTGCACCAATTATTATAATATATGGCATTGATGTGGGTCCAGGTGTAGAGATAATTACTTTGAAGTTCAGCTCCATCCGCCACCCCTAATCTTCATCAATCTACCCTCACCCCCATTCTTAATATTAACCTATGAACTTTTCTTAAACTTAAAGTCAGATGGATACTACTAGGTTCTACTGTGGGGAAATTCTGAAGCAGCACCTAAGAGTGTGACCTTGGTTAAGTTAAACTTCTCTGAGCCCCAGTTTACCATTGTGGGGTTTGTGGAGATTAAATGGGAAACGCGTTACATGATACAGGACATAGTGTTTAGGAAAGATAGCTATGAGTATTGCTAACATCTCGGAATGTAAACATATACCATAGCATACCTATACTTTATTTCTATTTGGAGTCAGGAGGAATACTTGCTACTTAGGTAGCAAGTTAAGACAGCAATTATTTGACTATATTGTATCTCATTGTTTGGAAGAAAACTTGTTTTCTCAAAAAGAATTAAATTACCAAGGCAAATTACAGATAATAAAAAATATAAAAATATAGCTATGATAAAAAGAAAGTGTTCCCGCTGTGTTTATAAAGAAGAATAGGGTTGGTATGAGGGATTATTTGCAAACATACCCAAAATAGATTTTTTTGTTTACAATTAATTCTTCATGTCAGAATAGAAAATGCCATTTTAGTCAGAGATTTTACCACAGTTTTCTAAGCCATTTAGAGGAAAAAAAATTAGATTGTTCCAATAAAATAATATGCCAACCTTAGATTTTATTTATGATATAGAAAATTCCAAACTACTAGATAGAAAGCATTTAAGGTCAGTTGCAGAAACCATTTTTCACACTCTGTTTTCAATAGAAATAACTCCTATTGTTTGTGTTGTTAGCAAAAAAAAAAATGTAAAGTGGATAATTAATGTGACGTTCTCAGAAAGATCCAAAAGATAGAATCAAAATTAATTTGTTTTTGATGTTTAATTTTCCTAACAATTGCTTTCATATAGACATGTTCTGATAACTAAATATAAGTCAAAGGAAAACAAAACAAATTAAAAATGAACACACTACTATGAACCAAAAGAAAAATGCAAAAAGCCAGATTCTCTTGCTTTTTATTTAGAATAAGAATATTTTTATTTAGAATATCTGGGTCAGGTTCTTTTCAAACACCTACACTGAGCCCTAGGTTTCCTGGAGTTGCCTCAAGGACCATCAAGATAAAAGGAAGAAATGGGAAACAGGGAGGAACATCTTACCTAATTCTCACTTCAATCAAAACAGCACCACTTTGAAAGCTTCTGTGTGTTGTCTTCTACCTAGGACTTCATCTACAGCCTAGCAACTCAAAGTCAGGAAACTGAATCATGAAGTCATGGAATTCCTCCCCTCTCCACCTCAGGATGCTCTAATTGTATAAAGTAAGTTGATTTTATAAAGTATACAGCCTAGCATATAAAAAAAAATACTTCACATTTTCATCCAGCATTGCAGTTTACAGGACTTGGATAAGACATTTGTTTTAATTCGTTTGGCTAGGGCCTACATGCCATGAGGGTACAATTATTGCAAAAGTCAAGGAGATCCAAATGTACCCATATCTTGGATGTATGATACTCAACTTTATAAAAATATAAGGCTGGTGCTACCGTTCTATTAAAACCTATTTTTCATTTTATCTTCTTTACTTCTTTATAAGCTTATTAGCTATATATCTGTGTTTCGTTACTTGAGTGAGTTCTTCAGAATTAATAGCATACATTTTTAACTTTCTACTATCTACTTCTAAGTGATATTATACCACTTTGTGCACATAAGAATCTTAGGATGGCATATCCTCATTTTTCACCCCCAGGCCCTTGGAATATAGTTGTTGTGCATCTTATTTTGATGTTTTATATCCACACCACATTATTACTTTTTCTTTAATCAATAATCTTATAATGATTTAAATAATAAAAATGTATTTGCCCATTAAAAATACTTATTTTTTTTATTTTGACCATTGATATATATAAATGCTTATGCAACTCTGTTAAAAAAAAAAAAAAAAAAAAGCAGATTTAGGCCAGGTGTGGTGGCTCATGCTTGTAATCCCAGCACTTTGGGAGGCTGAGGCGGGCGGATCACAAGGTCAGGAGTTCGAGACCAGCCTGGCCAATATGGTGAAATCCCGTCTCTACTAAAAATACAAAAATTAGCCGGGTGTGGTGGCATGTGCCTGTAGTCCCAGCTTCTCCGGAGGCTGAGGCAGAAGAATTGCTTCAATCTAGGAGGCGGAGGTTGCAGTGAGCCGAGATCATGCCACTTCACTCCAGCCTGGGTGACAGAGGGAGACTCTGTCTCAAAAACAAAAAACAAAAAGCAGATTTAATGTCTGTCTTCTTCATTGCCCATCCTTAAAACATTCTCTAGATGTTCACTCAAGCTAACATAAAATATGCCTTAATAGCAGACATCTAATAAGAAACATGGTCACTTTAAATATGTGGTATTATTTGCTACTCAGTGTTTTATGATGCAGTTACATAGATCCACCATTCCTGACATACAACAGAAGTACCTGAGGTACCTGACTCAGCAAAGTGACTTTCCCCACTGCTATGCACATCTCTTATCCTCTCTCTCAAGGTTTAAGTTGCCCCTTCTTTTTTTTATCTCATTCATTTCTATAATAAGCCAGCTATTATATATATATATACACACATATATGTATATATATACCTACATACATGTATATAGTAAGTGTGCATGTATAAATACACACACACATAAATATACATATAATCTGCTGCCTTCATGAGAGGAAATTCTATTATTATAATTTAACATGGTGAGGTGGGAAGAATAGAGAAAAATAACTTATTGAGTGCTTACTATGTATAAGGCACTATGCTAGGTGTTGAGGATACAAAAGAGTAGGACAAATATAGCTCCTGCCCCCATGAAGTTTACAGTTTATATATACAGCGAGAGAATAAACTAGTAAATCAAGAAAATGATTACACACGTGAACAGTACTAGGATGCAAACAAATAAGGTACATCACTAGGAAATAGACATCACTAGGAAAACACTGGTTACTTCGGCTGGGAATATTCATCACTAGGAAAACATGGGCTACTTCAGCTGGGATGGCAGCAGAAGGCCTTTTCAAGGAAAACCCATTAAAGCCTGGCCCTGAAGAATGAGTAGGTCTCAGAAAAATGAGTAGTGGAAGGAAGAGTGTTTGGGGAGAGGTCAAACAAATCCCTCGAGGTGGGAGAGAGGCTGGCCTGTTGTAAGAACCATCAAAATGCCAGTGTAATAGATGAGTGCCTAAAGAAGGGGCAGGAGAGGTGAGCAGACCAAAGGAACTAGAGGAATATGAGTTGTAATGTGTTTTTTCTGTCTCTAGGGTCATGAAGTATGTGTAGTAACAGTGCAGAGTTAGACCAGTGGGTAGCTGCTGCACTTCTGTTTCGGCAGCAGGCAGCATCACTCTTAACAGTGCCCATCTGCTCTGTTCCTCCTGCTGGGTCCAAACATTTGTAAGATGAATTAAAAGAGCTAGGAGAGGCCGGGCGCTGTGTCTCATGCCTGTAATCCCAGCACTTTGGGAGGCCGAGACGGGTGGATCACTTGAGGTCAGGAGTTGGAGAACAGCCTAGCCAACATGGTGAAACCTCATCTCAACTAAAAATACAAAATTAGCCAGGCATGGTAGCGGGCACCTGGAGTGCCAGCTACTCAGGAGGCTGAGGCAGGAGAATAGATTGATCCCGGGAGGTGGAGGTTGCAGTGAGCCGAGATCACACCACTGCACTCCAGCCTCCAGTCTGAGAGACAGAGAGACACTCTGCCAAAAAAAAAAAGAACTGGGAGATAAAATGCCTGGCTACTGATAAGAACAAAGCTAACAAGATGGCATGACATTGGCTCAACACTCTTTTTTGTGCAGGGAGGTAGTCTGATGTGTTACGAAGTAAAGACACTTGTCCAAGTATGCCCTGATAGGAAGTAACCTAACTAAGGCTTTTATCCAGATGAATTTGATGCTGTTAGGGTATTCAACCATATTTTACTGTCACTCATGGGGTATATTCATGATTAAAAGTAAGTATCAAGTAAAATGAGGGCAAATTTGATTTATGTTACATTTCACATTTCCTTGCTTTCAAATGTGGTATTATTAATTTATTTATTCATTCCAGAAATTTTTATTGAGCACCTCCTGAGTGTTCAGCACTGTAGTAGTTGCTGAAAATGATCTGTGCATGAGATTGGCAAAGTAAATCAGTAATGCTTAAAGTTAAAATACTAATAATGATGATATATACCCTTTTGATAATCATTATAAAAGGATACTACAAATATAAAGTACTCTTAAAATCAATTACTGGTCATCTAGGCTATCATTTGGACTCTGATTTGGCATAAGCACTTTTAAAAGACAATGGTTTGAATGGAAGAGAATCCTGAAGAGTTCAAAAATATATATGATATTGGTTCCTGGCACAACTATTAATAATATCATTTGCACAGCTACCACTGGAAAAAAATCTAATTAAATGAGAAATAAAATGATTGTTAATAATCTTAAAGTTTTCCTAAGCCTCCTAGGATATAACTTTTATAACTCCACCCACCAGCTAGTAACTGAAAGTCAACAAATGCAAAAAAGATTTAAGTATTTTCTCTAAGTATTAATATTAAATCGGTTTTAATTTCCTGATACCCCAAGTTCCAACTAGGAGCTACTTCTTTATCTTCGTATCAGTTTAAACTTCATTATCACACTAGATTGAAATTTCCCATTTGCTATTCTAATCTCTTTCTATACCGTATGCTCCATGACAACATTGACCATATGCTTCTGGACACAGGTGAATTATTGGAGCTTTGTGCAATCGTGGGCACACTGTAGGTGTTCAATAGGTATTTCTAGAAGAAGTGTGAGCCCACCACTGCATGTGGTGGATTATGTCAAGGAACCTAACACACACAAGAGCAAAGGGCACCACAAGGTCATGGTGCCTCTCATTTACTCACATGCCCGGAAAGTAGTAAACAGAACTCTCAGCAAGTAACTGAGACTAGACCTAAATCCGCCTATTAAAGAAGGTCATTTTGATGAAAAAATGTCAAGATGTGTAAGAAAGCAAAATTACACTTCATTACTTTTTTTTTTTTTTTTTGGTCTGTATGTAAGGTTGCAGATGAAGGAAGGTTTGAAGTGCCTGCA
The DNA here is from genome assembly GCF_030222135.1 of Aotus nancymaae. Classification (NCBI taxonomy): domain Eukaryota; kingdom Metazoa; phylum Chordata; class Mammalia; order Primates; family Aotidae; genus Aotus; species Aotus nancymaae. The sequence goes on along the minus strand of NW_026988479.1, from coordinate 19,256,142 downwards.
GTTTCCAATCAATGAAGTATATGCAGATTGTTAATCACTTCCCTGGCAGATTGTGCAGAAGTACTAGAAAATCATTAACATGAAGAGTTTGTGAATCAGAATGCTGATTCTTTGCATACAGATATAACATTTTCCACCCATTTCAACTGAACAGGCCTACAGAAAAGAACTTCATATAACACAGGTCCTCAATAAGTGTGAAGCAATAACATCTTTCCAAACAAATAAATATTTTATATTTTTGAGCATCCAAAGTTGACCTAAAATTGTTGAAAATATCACACATTATATTATCAGTTATTACCTCTCTGTCCCAGAGAAACATCTATTCAGAAAAGCCAAATGAAACTGCTCATTTTCTGAGATATATTTTATTGGGCAAATAGGAATTAATAAATTTTATTTTGTTGCAGCTTGACAAAATTGAAAAACTCCACACAGATATCCCTCTGTTTAAGGAAAAAAAAGCTCACCTAGTTGACTAGAAAGAGAATTAATAAAAACTGGATTCTATTTTCCATTTGAATTACAGTGTAATTTTGCAGGCATATGCCCATAGGAAAATGTCTTTAACTGATGTAAATGAGTGCTTGAGCTGTAAGAAAATCACCTCCCGGGTTCAAGTGATTCTCCAGCCTTGGCCTCCCGAGTAGCTGAGACTATATGCACCTGCCACCACACCCGGCTAATTTTTGTATTTTTAGTAGAGATGGGGTTTCCCCATGTTGGCCAAGCTGGTCTTAAACTCCCTAACTCAGGTACTCCACCCACCTCGGCCTCCCCAAGTACTGAGATTACCAGTGACCAAAGTGCTGGGATTATGAGCCACCCTGCCCGGCTGAGAGTCTCTTAACTTTGCCACCAAATTATGTTCAATGAGTTGCCTTCTATTTTCATTAATACAACTAACTCAAAATCAGATTATATCAGATTTACTCAGAATAAAAAGTTACTGTAAATTTGACTGAGGAAATTATTATAACTTTATTTTTTGGAATGGAACTGATGAATAAAAGTAGAGAAGTATGGATTTCTTTGCATGGGGCAGTTTTTGAATGGGTCACACAGTAACAGCCTCCCATTCCATTAGCAATCTTATTTCCTTTGAATGCCACATAACACAGCTACTCACAGTGTGAAGCAAAATGCATTGTTTTCATTTCTGGAGCAATTTCAATGATCCTATCATCAGTGGCATACTCAATAACCATTTTCTGTCACCATGAAAGGCAACACTCTCTAGGCTGTTATTAACAAAAGGTTATTCTAATTCTGCAGTGATCAAATATATAATTTAAGTTGTATTCTTAATTTTTAATTTCACCATATATTACTCTAGGTTCAGAAAAGACACAGGTTGAAATCAAGGTGAGGGGTCAGGGGAGAAAAGCCTCTATGAATCACTTCTATTGTGGAATAGCCAGAATGAGGTAAATTGCTAGAATTTGAAGACTTTAAGGAGTTTACTTCAGATTCAATTATAACAGCTAAAACTTCTTATAAAGTGACTGCTGTATATTTTTTGTTTGTTTTAGCCGGCTTTAACATCAATAAACTGGGCAAAGTTTTCAAAAGGACTATTAGAAAGAATCTCATATGTTATTTAAAGGAAGCCCTTGTGTCTCACCCATGCCAGTATTCCCAGAGGTCCTCATATTTATTAAGACTGCTATAGCACTGACTAGACACCTGGCACTGTTCTAAGCACTTTCTATATATCAACCCATTTAATTATCATAACAACCCCATGTGACAAGTACTATTGTTATCCTCTCCATTTTACAGGTGAGGAAACTGAAGCATGAGAGTAATTTGCTAATGATCATGTATCCAGTAGGTAGCAAAGCTAGGATTCAACCTCAAGCTGTCTGGGCACCAAAATCCAGGCTCTTAACCACTATGTTATGCTGCCTCTGGCATTAAGAAATGATAATTAACATTTATGGGATGAGAAGAAGAAATGGAATACTTTTGCAGTAAGAAAATCAAGAAGGCAACTTTGTCGGTCTCACAGTACACTTTGCGTTCTGCTAGAGTTCTTTTTCTACTGGAGATATTTATCAATTTTGCAGCTCTTTTCTGAATCCTGAGTCCCTCCTGGTTTGCTTCATAAACCTGGCCACATCCAGCTTCAATTTACTCCTGCTAGGATGAACTAACTAAAAGGAGACCACAGGAGGCTTGGCTGCTGGTGTTTTTCTCAGTTCCCTAGAGCTAGAATCATTGCGCAGGTGCTAAGAGTAGAGTTCCTTTCAATGAGAATTTCAACCAGTATGTAAAATGCTTAGCACTCATTTAAAGTTAGAAAATAATATTATTATTATTTAAAGCATCAATCACACCATCACTGCTCCCCAGTTCTTCTATTAAGAGATAATATAATAGTATGTTCAAGACAGTGGTATCTACCAAAACAGCATATTGCAGTAGGAACTTTTAAAAAATGCATTCTAAAGAAATATTTATAAAGTACTATATCTACATTTGTGTCAGGCACTGCACCAGGTATAATAATGAACATGACAGATACAGTTTCTGTCTTCATAAAGTTTACAGTTGGAGAGACAGGTAAATAAACAAGTAGAATACATCATTATATTTGCCATGATATAGAAAAATAGGCTCTTAAGAGGCAAAGACAAGGGGTACCTAATCCAGGTATGGTGGACTAGGAAAGGCTTTCCAGAAGAAGTAACTTCTGGATTGAAAACTGAACATTTAGCTAATCAAAGCAAATGGAGGCAGAGTTCCAAGCAGAAGGAACATCATGCACAAAAAAATGAACATGCAAGTATACAACAGTATCCAGGAACTAAAAGAGATCTATTATGGCTAAGGTTATAAATGCAAGAGGGGCAGAATGGCAATAGTAGAGGCTGAGGAGGGAAGCAGAAGTGATTTCACAAAAGGATGTGGTTCATTTTAAAGAGTTTGTATTTGAATACAAGAACAGTTGTAAGACAATAATCAACTTTAAGCAAAGGAGTGACGTGGTCAGTCACTGCTTAGAAATCTCATCATATCTGCAGCAAGGAGGATAGATGCAAAGGGGAAAATACTGGATGTGGGATGGGGAGGACAATTTAAGTTCATTTGCAATAGTATAGAAAAGCAATGCTCAGGGTCTGGGCCAGGCAGCATCAGTAGAGATGGAAAGAAGAGGATGGACTTCAGTCAGGTGAAGGAGAAGAACCAATAGGACTTGCTATAGATTGGAGAAAGTGGGGAGAAGAAAGAATCAGGAATGTCACCTACATTTTATTCCTCCTTGAGTAACTGAGTGACTAGTGATGCCATTTAGAGAAGAAGCTTGGGAAGCACAAATGATAAGTTCAGTGGAGTTTCAGCACAGTTGAAAGAAACCAAAGATACTCGAATGTAAAATGAGAATAGCCAGAAGGCAAACTTTTCTACCCAAAATGATTCTCATAGTCAACAGACCCACTGCACATCTTGGTAAGCTCACTGCACCTGAATGGTAATGACAAGAATCTAATGACAAGAATGGAAGTGCAATACTAGACCTTGAATGACTGGAGAGAAAATGAGGGGCTTCTTTGAATGCCTGCTTTGTCATCAGAATCAACTTGGAAAATGGAGAGAATACATCCAATTGCTATTGATTCAGATGATAAATATGTAAAAGTTAACAATAAAAAGATGCCCTTACCTTGTCTCCATAACATATAGCATTTCAATCCACTAACACAAATTGTAAAATGGACTTGCCACCCCCTGTGAAGACTTCTTATCAGAAATACTGAAAATGAATCTGATTAAGCCTCTAAAATCTGGAGACTAGATCTAAGGAGCTTACCGAAAACATAGGAACTGAGGAGGATGTGTTAATATCATGGAGATCATAGAGATAAATAAGCAAAACCCAGAATGCAGGATATTCAACATGACAGCTTCATTTCATGAAACAAGTAAGGTGTAAAAAAGAGAAGGAAAGAAGGAAGGAAGGAAGGGAGGGAGGGAGGAAGGAAAGGAGGGAGGGAGGGAGGGAAGGAAGAAGGGAGGGAGGGGGGAGGGGGGGAGGGGAGGGGAAGGGAGGAAGGAAGGGAAAACAGAAACAGAAGAGGGAAGAGAGCAAGAGAAAGAAAGGGAGGAATTAAGAGACTTATGGACATTTTACTACTTTGTTGCTTATAAGTTATATGCAATATTTGTTAAATTATGAGAAAAAATGAAATTAGTAACCAAATACAATATAATATATAGATTTCATTTGCATCTTGATTGAAACAAACCAACTTTTAAGAATATTGTGAGGAAATCAGGAAAGTTTGAACACTGACTAGATATTTGATAATATTAAAGAATTATTGATTTTGTGTGTTATAATGGTATAACGTATAATATTATATAATGATGTTATGTTGCTTTTAAAAGTCATTTATATTTTAGAAATATATACTATAGTATTTTTGGATGAAGAAAATAATTGATGTCTGGTATTTGCTTCCGGTTTGCATCCAGTGTTGACAGAAGGGAAAGTAAGTAGGAATATGGATGAAACAAGATTGGTCTTGCAGTGATAAATGTAACTATTTGAGCTAGGCGATGGTTACATGAAAGTTCATTATGCATTATCTCTACATTTGGATGCATTTGAAAATTTCTGTAGTAAAAAAATTAACTGATTTGCGAAGAAATACAATACTTGAGAAAAGCCATAGCAAAGATGAAAGAAAAAGAGCAACAGTGAGTTGTGATGCAGAAACTGAGCATTCGTCTATCCATTTCTGGAGGACTTCTTTCTATACATGGACTGGCACTCCTCCTATGCGTAGTCACTCCTCTCCATGTTTTGTGTTTGGAGGTGTTCCAGATGGAGCTTTGTGGAACATTCACAGCTACTTCCATTTCTAATTTCTTCGATTAGATCCAACCTCATTAGGCTGTTAGAAACATTTGGTCTTCTCTTTCCAATCATATATATATATATAAATATATTAATGCATCAGGGAACATAGAGGCAACCTCAGAGACCTCCCCTCTCCGCCCATACATTGATACATTTCTTGCTGCCAAATTCCTTCCCTGATGCCACAGACCCAGGAAGAAACTATTTTAATCTCCTCCTACAAGGGATTGGACTCAGGTAATAGCTCTTGCTTGGCATAGAAGTGAAAACAGTATAATAAAATACTTTACTAACATGCTTATATCACAGTTCTATTGAGCCCAATACTCAGTGCACAGCATCTTAAAGAAATAAGAAAAAAATATATCTGCTGTTTCTGCCCTTTATTATCCAATATCTGCCTGAGCATGGGTAAAAACTGACTTCATAATTGAAGACTTATATTTAAACTGTGGTTTTTCATCAGAAATTAAGAAGCTTCAAATCTTAAGAACACTTTCTTCAGGGTAAAAGGATGCCTGATTCACACCTATTAAAAGTCCTCTTATGTACAGATACCCCTGGGGAAAGTAACATAATGCCATGAAAGCATTCTAAGTATAATGACAGAGCAGAATTTTTCCTGACAAGCTTTGATTATGGCACAGGAGAAAGAGCTGGAGAGCAGGAGTGACTCAAACAGAAGGAAAGAGGAGCAGCTAAGGTGAGACAACAGAAGGAAGTCACAGAGAGAGATGCAGGTAGTGTAGGGACCAAACCTCACACACCGTATGATTTTGGCTACTCTACTATCCCCGACGTTTCACTTTGAATGTGCCAATACCATATCTCCATGGGCAATAAAAATTGAAATTATTACAGGTTGAGTATCCCTTACTCAAAATGCCTGAACCAAACATATTTCAGATTCTGTATTTTTTCAGATTTTATAATATTTGCATATATGTAATGACATATCTTGGGGCTAAGGCTCAAGTCTGAACATGAAATTCATTTATGTTTTATATGCAAATTACACACATAGCCTGAATGTAATTGTATAAAATATGTTTAATAATTTGGGGCATGATACAAAGTTTGTGTTGAGTACTTACATGTGGAATTTTCCACTTGTGGCATCATGCCTGAGCTCAAGAGGTTTTGGATTTTGAAGCATTCTGGATTTTGGATTTTTGAATTAGGGATGCTCAACCTGTGCTGGTGTCTTTCAAGTAGCCAGGAGAAAAACAGCTAGAATCATTTTAGGATAGATCCATTTCCATCTGTTTTCTTATGAAAGCACATGCTTTTATTGAAGCTTGTTAAAGTCAATCTTAGTTAAACTATTCACAGTGGCCAAACCGTATATTTCTCCCCAATACAAGATCACACAGCTGAATTCGAAGTGGGAGATAATTTCTTGTTCTACTTTTTTCCAACAGCCTATCTTAATCAATAATCCTGAAGATATATACTGTATCTAAAAGTTAATTTAGAGACTTCCATGGAAGCAACTCTAAATGTGAGGAAAAGAAGAGAAGAAAGGCTAAAATGCACTTACAAGCTGTTATTTGTTGAAAAGATGGTGAATCAGTGTGTTCTATCTATAATTCACAGAAATCAGGGTGTATATTTTCAGGACAAGTGTCCTATGAATTAAACTCCCTATGTGTGGTCATGTTATCACAGTTTTATTAGAGGCAAATGCCTTTAAATCTTAGTGCTTTCAGGCATGTGGCTGAAGTAACTCACTTATGAGTAGGCTTATGGAAATGTGCATAATTCTCTCCAACCAAGAACAATCTTCCCACTCTCTCGGGCGTCAGAAGATGGCTCTAGAAATAAAGGTTCATTTATTTCCATGCACCTGTCATTTGGTTCCTAAGTAATGTGAATTGTTATTGAGTATCTAGTTCAAAATCAGGACTTGTCTTTTCCAGATTACATAGTTCCCATTTTATTTAGAGGTGAATAAAGAAGGTATTTTCTGATATTTATGACATCGCCTTCCACATAATGCTTGAAAAGTAGTTATTCAGTCAGTTGGGTGGGAAAGGAAAAAAGAAATCTTCCTATTGTTTTAAACTAAAACAAAAGACATATCTAAAATACTTTGCAAGGCAATCCCTAGGGTAGACATTTCTTTTCTGTGTTCATGTATCACTCATATTAACTCTTTTAGTTGCAGATAAGTGAATCATAATCCACAGCATTTCACCTGTATTTTGGTGTGTGAGTGATATAGGCAAACACATTTATTACCTGCCTCTTAAACACAATCAAACACCTGTTGACTTTTCATTGTTCATTGTTCTGTACTAACAAAACACTTGCTCAAAACTACCTGATGTTGACCATCAATTCTAGGTGCACATGAAAATTTAAATGAGATAAGAATCTAACTTATTCATGGTTGATAAGTAGATTTCAGTCTCCCAAATTTTTCTTAGACGACTCAGAAGAAAAATAGGCAAACAGGGAAACAAGAAGTCTCTCCCCATGATTATGAACCACCATGCAATGCATTAATTTCTTGCTGTTAATTTTTTACTGAGTTATCGATCCATGCGAAGTGACTCTGCATTATTCCTGGGTTATCAAAAAAGACTGATTGCTTAGAGTTAATTCCTTTATATATATAGTGACAAACTCCTTAGATCTAAGGATCTACTCATATCCCCCTATATTTATCCCCCTAAGCCCAGGAGGAACTTGAGTTCCTCTGTGAAAAGCATCTGTGCATGCAGCCAACTCGTTGCTTTAGAGCATCTCCCATGGTTTCGGCCCATTAACCCGAGCACAACAGCTTGATGAATTAATGCTTATATAGGCACAGTTGGCAGCTTCTAATTAAATAATTATGGCTAAGCAGCTGCACGGAAGCTGTTATGCACCCTAGAAAGCCAGCTGTCAGTTTTATTGGTCCTAAGACAGAGGAAGAGTTAACACTTAGCTCTGGCTGTTGGGTACAGAGGGGAAGTATATCATTTGCAAGATATATGCTGCTGGTATGAAGTTCCTGTGCATCTGTGCTAGCCTGTCCATGGAGAGATGGAGAACAAACTGTTCCACAGTAATCTCTCAGCAATTCAACAAAGAAAGAAGCAATGACACAGACAGGAGAATGGAGCCTGTGCAGAGCAATCTAAAGAGAAATAGTGTTGGACAGCCTTTGATGAACACAGAAATGCCACTGGTAGACAAATAAATATCAGTGTATGGGTATCATTTATGTAAGCAAGTGACTATAAATCCTATGTGGTCTTTTTGGAGAGTATAACCAGTATGTTTTCATCTATTTGGATGAAGCTTCTTATGATGCTATGTTTTCAAATATTCAAAATTGGAGGGCATGGTAAATACTACAAAGCTGCATTGAAACTATCTCTAAGATGTACTTCTCCAAAAAGTTTGGAGAAGATATTTGTTCTTCAGAATAACAGATAATGTCATATTCCTTTATAGAAATCTAAAAAGCTGTAATCTTATCTCCACACTAGTGGGAAATTTACCAAAAAGAAGAAGACAGTGTCTGGCCACTAAGCTCTGGCATAAAGGAAGATACAGATTGTAGATAAAGGCCACAGATAGGATTAATGAACCAAATGATGTTGGTTATTGCATGTCAATATACTCCTGAACTGATCACTGATTTTGTTTTTCTCCACAGGTTGTTCTGGCTATGCAATACATGTGTCTTAACTTCTAAAAACCAAAAGTGTGATAGCTTAATAGGGAACGACTTGGCCTCCCACTAGCCTCTTCACCAAGGTTCCCAGCATCATTGCCAAATGAATAAACATAATCCCGAATTCTGGATTCATGTTAGAATACAAATAGAGGAAATCAAATGTTAACACTGGAAATATATTTCTTGTGGAATTTACTTCACCTAACTCCTGGGTCTGCTGAAAACTGGAAGTTAAAATCAAGTACCAAAGAGTGCAGGCTGATTTACTCTTTTCCTTTCAGAGATCAATGACTCATAGTTTATAGTTTAGAATAATGCTATATCACAAAATAAGGAATCTGCAGGGTATCTTCATTTAAGCACATGAACTAACCTCTAAGAACCCCTTATTTAAAAGGTTTCAGTATCATTGTTTCATTTCCTCCCCCTCTGGTTTCCTTTTATGTCACTAATTCTAACACCTAGGCTGTCTAAAGGTGTTTGTATGTGATTGACAATTCTCAAGGATCTTGTTCCTTTTAGATAGATCTTAAATGAAGTTAGCTTAATTAAGTCTGCAGTACAACTCAAGTCTCAGTACAAAAAGCTACAGAATCAAGCAGCAGATTTGTAAAACCCTTAAAAGCAAATTTTAGAATTGGGGGGAGCAGGGGGCCTTTCAGCAGTCTACACTGCCATCTAGCCAAGACTACATTATTCATTGCAACATCCATTTGTGTTTTCAAAGCCTCTGATGAAAGCAAATCTTCAGCAACCAGCTTAATAGACCTCAAAGTCCAGCTAAATGAATAGACAGCAGTAATTCATCCACTGAGTATACTAAGCTCCTGTGGCCTGTTTAGCCAAAATGTAATCATCAACCTTATTTTCACAATTCAATATCTAGCAAAAAAAAGATATATGTGTTTGTTTCCATTTTACATATTGCATATACCAACATCATTTTTATCTTGTGATTTTGGAGGCCTTTGAATACTCTGTGACCTCATTGGATAAAAGTTGCCTTAGGTTAGATATGAGAGCTGAATTATAGCCTCTGAATCTCTAGCTGTAACTCAAGACTTAAAAGAATTCCAAACCATTTTCCTTAGGTATAGACAGAACACACAGACCATATACATTTGTGAAGAGAATTGACACACATTAAAAATTAAAAGAACCCTTTGTACTTACGGTAGAAGACATATTCAGTGTAGCTTGACCAGATCTTGTCATCTGTATATTGGTTGATGAAAGATGCTGTCACTGATGAGTTACAGGCCACCATGTGGAATCCACACTCTGACAACATATCAAAAGCCCTTTCCAGGTGCTTGAATTTGAGATAAAATCTGGAGGTGTATCTTTCTGGGGCTCGGTCAGGGTCTCTGCTTTCATTCAAAGTTTCTCCAAAGACTTCTTTTGCCAAGGAAATCCTTCCACAAACCAAAATCCGGGGAACTCTCCGAAACTTGGCATCTGCCTGTCCCTCTCTGCCCAAGGTGCAGGATCCTCTGTAACCCAGAGTAATGAAACCCCACTTGCGGTCGGCAGGGAGCAGGGAGGAAGGGGGGCAGATTCTTGTGTCGCTTCCTTGGGAGGCATCTTCAAAGTCACTGTGGCAGAATTCATCTGGGCTTTGCTTGATTTCATCAGGGGTTAGGAGTTTGACCAAGTCTGGGAGCTGGAAGTATTCAGCTTCCCTTTTCAGTCTTCCTTTTTCTGGAAAGTGATCAGGCAGGACCACCTGCCTGTCCCTGAGATAGTCCAGAATATAACGGAACAAGAATCCATCTCTGTCAATGAAAAACCTTCCCTTGGAGTCCTTGGCTAGATCGTTAGCCATGTCTCTCTTTGGGGAAAACATTTTCCACAGGAGGGTATGAGGGATGCTTATCAATGTGGAATGGCGAGTAAAATAAACTTGACCCCCGACATTCAGCTCTACCACCTCAGGGAAGGAATTGGGAACTGCGGCCCCTTGTTCTCGAGGATAATAACGACTACAGTTTCCACTCAGAGCCATTGTCCCTTTCTTCTGCTGCTGCTATTTTGATTTAAAGGTGCAATCCAATGGAGTCACAGCCTTATCCTTTGTATCAACTTGTAAGAAAGGGAAAAAGATGCTAACCTATTAAAAATGACCTCCTCTTATCCCAGTTTTTTATCCCCCAAGAAAGCAAAATGTATCAGAGTCCACAGGTGAAGTGATGCTGAAAAAGTAGTTTAAACCCTGGATGGTAGTGAGCTATTACTTCATAGAATATAATCAACTCATCTATATCCAATCTTCCATGAAGCTCACAGGCAAGGCAGGCCAGGTCCCCAGTTACTCAGATGTCCGTCTGAAGGAAAAGAGAAAAAAATATTTCCTCAAACCCAGAATGAGTCAGAAAAAGAGAGTCCTCTGGAGAGAGAGAGGGAGGGAGGGAAAAATAGAGGGAGGGAGAGAGAGATTATTTTACATAAGCAGCCCTGGAAGTACTGATCTCAGCCATTCTTCAATTAAATCACAGCTTCTCTCATGCTATTTTGTGTCTACATGTTTATCCATAAGCCGCTGTCTCCAGCAATTAGTATGAAAAACAATTCTACTTGTAAGACTACATTAAAAAGAAACATACAATTTTCAACTTCTAAAAGGGAATTTTTTTTCAACTGGAGAGGAAAAGCAATAAGTCTTCGAGCTTACCTTAGTGAGTGCTGGAGACCCAGTTCTTGTGAAAAAATAATAATAATAGGAAGAACCATTCATAAAGCAATCAGAATCCACAGCCAAACTGAGTCTGGATCTTGTCAAATCCCAAACAGGTAAACGACCGAGGTATCAATGAAAAGTGCCAGGCAGGTGTGCTCTTGGAAAATAATTATCATATATATGTATTTATATAAATGTATATTTGTGTTTATGTATGTATGTAGGTACGTATGTATTCACTCCGTATCTTAAGTTAAAACAAGTCACAAAAAAGTTAAACCGTGATGAGAGAAGGTTTGGTTGAAGAAGTAAAGCAGAGAAAATATTCAAAGAAAGCTTCCCCAGGAAAAAAAAAAATCTTTGGAAAGGATCCTTAAAAGAGAGTTGCAAGAGGTACCAGGACTTAGAAGCTTTTCAGAAAGCCCATAAGCAGAAAGATGGAAAGACGAGCCCTGCTGGGGTCCCAGGTTGCCACCCCACCTGCCGGCAAGGGCAAACGGACTCCCATGTTCCCAGCCAGGTGGGAGTCGGTGGGAGCCGAAGGCCAAGGCAGCGCAGAGATGCCAGCGGGGGGCCCGGGGCTCCGGCTTCTCTGGCGGCGGAGCTGGGTGGTTCCACAGTTCCCAGTGCAGTTCGGATGCTGTTGTTTCAGCAGTGCAGGCAAGAAACCATCCAGGGAAATGACTATTACATCATCTTAAAGGAATATAGCTTGGAGAAAGCGGAGGCAGCTCCGAGTCACGTCCTCCTCGGTGACAGGTTGCCAGGACTGCACGGGGACGCCGCGCTCCAGCGGGGGGCATGCGATTGCGAGGCGCGCGGGGCTTGGGGCGGGGACGCAGCGCTGCGCAGCCACTTCCCTCCCTGTCCTGTCCTGGATGGAGTCTGGAGTTTCCAAGGGCCTTTTCCTTCTTTCTTGTCTTTACCTCCACCACCATCACCATCCCACAGCAAATCCCTGCCCCCTACCCAAGAAGTGAGATAAACACAAGTGACTTTTTATTTGAAAAATCTGCAGACCTTCTCCCCCTCCCCCGCCCCGTTCACAGAATTCCAGTTGAAGGGCAAATTTCCCTCTAAAGCTTGTTTAAAAACACACGCACACAAAATGACCCCAATGTTCAAACTACAAAGTGGTTTTTTTTTAATCCTTTGATTTAAACCATATTCACTCAAATTCCCTCTTTTTTCTTTTCTCTTTCATCCCCCTGCCACCACAACCCCTAGAAAATAAATAAATAAATACTAATATATACGTAAATAGGTAGATAGATAAACACTCTCTGGAATTAATGATGCTCTTTCAAAATGAAGACATGAAGCCCTGGCACCCACAGAAAGCCCACCGTTTACATCCATAAGTCATTATCTTAGCTTACCTGTAAGAAATTGATACCTGCAATATTTGTCTGTGGTTGTTTCCTCACTGAGCATCTCTTTGGACGCACCCCCAGCCCCTCCCAAGTCATCCCAGGAGGACTCTGGTGGAAGGCACTCCTGCTAAAAGACATTTTACTCCTGTTCCAGAGGGCTCCCTTAAGTGCATCATTAGAGTTTCAGGAAGGCATTTCCAGGGCAACCTAATCCACTAACAAAGTGCTTCCAGTTGAGCCTGCCAGTCAATAATGGCCCAGCCAACAGCTTACAGTAAGTCAGCCATTTCCCCTTTAAAACACCAGTGTCTTAGGGCTCGCATTCCTGATAAGAATATAGTGCTTGGTCAATGAATAATATATATGAGGCACACGCCATCCTAAATAATTGCTATTTTTAAAAAGTGAAAACCAAAAATGGAGGTGAACTTAGGAATTATGCACATTTTATGAGAAACGTGTTTATTGCCAACTCTTACCCAAAGAATTAGCTTGAAGATAACGCTCAACAGTAGGATAAAGTAGTTTCTAGTTTAACAGTCCTTTCTTTCAATAAGTATTGGGTTACTGAACATATTCAGAGTATTAGCTAACATACCTACACCTGATTATATTTGACTTTGTTTCTTTAACTAATGCATTAACCTGTTCTGGCCTCAATCATTAGGATTTTAATGCTGGACCAATCAAGATGTTTGTTATGTGATGCACTTATATCGCCATCTAGTGTCCTAAATTATCCGTGCAGCTTTGTATTTGGTAATGCAACTGGGACAAAACATTTAGATTTTCTTTTAAGTTTTTATTGTGATTACTTGGTATACATTGCTCACCATGACAACAAAATGAATATTTCATTGCCGCCAGGTCAAAGATAAAATAAATCTATATTTAGACCTATTAAATACTGGTTTTGGTTGTAGTTAAAGTAAGCAAATGTTTTGTTTTCTTTTATTTCTAAGAGACTAGGCCAAAACGCCATGACAATAGCTTTGGAGCTCAGGTATTAAAAAATGGCAGAGACAGTATGGCAGTAGGTGGAGAAACAGACTAAAAAAAAGTCGTAATCTCTTAAAGCTAAAAAGGACTCAAGGAATAAAAATTATCTCAGAGATGCAGGACTGAGGAACAGAGAAGGTCAGCACATTCTCAGGGTGACACAGTTACAGAGTAGCACGATGGATTTTAGACCACTGACTCTTCAGGATAACCTGTGTCCTCATTTTAATCTTAGATATTCTTGAATAGGAATAGAGAGGTGGCAAATTTAAGAAATAAGATTTTTTTTTTAAACAACAAATTTCAAGACATTTTCTCGAAATGTGAAACAACAAATTTCAACATTATTAAACATGTTTTTAAAAAGCAAGCCATTTAAAAATATTAACATTAATTTAAATTGCAAGGTTAAAAGACTTTATAATATCAAAGAAGAATATTCTGAATTTTTTAAATGAGGAGTTCTTTTCATTGGTCTGGGTTTTATAGGTTAGGTTACTTTTGAGACAAATAGGTTCTTAACCTTTTTCGGAAAATGGACTGCTTAGAGAATCTAATAAAACCTAGGAAATGAACCCAGGATCATAAAATTTGCATTCACTGTCAGTGTAGAACTTCTCAGGAAAGGCCGAGTAAAAAGAGGAACCGGGGTGGGGCCATGTAGTTGATGATTCGCATTCACAGAATTTCTCAAATTTTGACTATGAAACTTCTTTTTGCAGTGAGATTACACGTACATTCACAGAGACATACTCTGAGAACTGAAAAATGGAAAACATTCACCAGACAACCTTAGTCTCGCAACCCATGATTTGACCATACTACCAGAAACACATTTTGAATTGGTATTTTTCTTAAACACTGTAAATATCCTGTTTTGCACAATTATATTGCATCATATTGTTATGTGCTAAAAGAGTTTATCATAGTAGGCAGTTAAAAATAAGCACTTGCTTTGCTAACTTTATTTAGGCATATCTACTTTTTAATCTACATGGAACCTCAGAAAAGCAAGATGGTCTAGGCCTCCCTCACCTTCTGAGAGATCAAGGGTTTGGTTCAAGATTGGCCTGAAGCCCATTCATGTTGGGGTTCACAGATGTCAGGTTAACATCACCAGATCTGTACTCCTTCTTGTTCCTTTAGTCTCAGGGATGAAAACGAATGAGTGGTAAGATTAAAAAGATAAAAGCCTTGAAGGAAATAAAGCAATACACCACACAAAGAGATTTAAATAGTGCTAGAGTAAGCGAGTGTGTCTCAGGGAAGTTGTCAGTAAGCCCGGCTGTTTGGTGCTTTAACGAGGCAAGAAGCCAAGTCTAGGCTGTAAGTGTATTCCTAGCCTTCGTGTCAGCAAATAACACCGCTAGTGTTATTATTCTCTCCTGGCAGCTCTCCGCTGAAACACTGTGGGATGGAACTCCCGGCCTGAAGGCTGAACAGCATACAGCAACAGATTTCTCTTAGGGGAAGAGCAAGGAAGAATGTTCCATCCTGTTCTTTGTAGTATTCAAGCATATAGACATTTGTTAGGTAAATTGTGAAATTGATAAAATATGTTTTTGCCTCTGTTTCCTACTTTCACTTACATAGCTAAATATTGAAGGTTATATTCTCAAAATGACTATTTTAATTTTGAAATAATGTGATCACTCTCTACATTCTCACCCTTAACACATCCTAAGTTGTCTCTGCTTTCAAGGAGAGAGAGCTTTCATGCTGACAGCCTTCGCTATCAGGAAGGAAACAGATCTCGTAAACTTACTTATGCTAAGATGCTGCACACTCATTGTGTTAGATGCTCCCGAGGACTCCTGCATTATCACCATTATCTTAATAGCTGCTGTTTATGGAGGGATGACCATCAAGTCCTCACCACAGTCATTACCCCTCTTCCAGTCTGCCTGGTTGACTGTGTGACTTTGAACAGGAGACTCATGTCTCTGAGCCAGGGTATGGTTATAATAAGAAGACCTGCCTCCCAGGTGTGTTGCAGACTAAATATGAAGATACATGTAAGCCCTCTGGTACATTCCATGGCTCTTAGCAAGTGCTTAGTAAATGTCATTAGTATTCATGATAGTGGTTAAAAATATCTGCACTCACTGTTGTTAAACTCCAGTTGAGGCATAAAGAAATTACAAAAGATGCCCAAACATAGAAATAGAGTTCTACATCCAAAATTGTTACTCTTCCAGTATGAAAATTCAGGTTAAGACCATTGCTTGTTATAAATGTATTTATTATTCATGGGGGAATTTCAGGATTTGGTGGGAGAGATGGGGTGGCAGGGTGGGAAATTGAAAATAATCAGTATCACAGTGATTAAAAAGGAAAATGCCACTATCTTTTGCCAGACAAGATTATTTTCTTGGTACCCTTTCATTCATACTACATGGATTTGTTAAGCATGTATGTTGTATCCAGCGTGCCAGGTAGTTGAGATGCAAAGCCCAATTTGATATAATCTCTGAACTCAAACACTCACATGCAAATGCACATACAAACTCAAAATCCTACCAATGGGGGAAAAATTAAAGTTACATTGACTGGGTGTGGTGGCCCACACCTGAAATTCCAGCGCTTTGGGAGGCTGAGGTGGAAAGACTGCTTGAGGCCAAGAGTTTGAGACCAGGCTGGGCAACATAGCAAGACCCTATCTCTACAAAAATAAATTAATAAATAGAGTAATTAGCCTGGTGTGGTGGTGGATACCTGTAGTCCTAGCTACTTGGGAGGATGAGGTGGGTGATCACTTGAGTCTCAAGCTCAGGGGTGCAATGAGCTATGATGGTGCCTCTGCACACCAGCCTGGGCAACAGAGTGAGACCAGTCTCAAAAAGAAAACCAAAGTTACAGATTCTTGGGCACTGCCTTTTATTTTCAGAAATATCCCTAGTACTATATTTAGCCTTTGGTGTTACGTGGTTTACATACGATTTTGACAAACCATTTAACTTCAGGTGGCCTCTGCTTCCATATCTATAAAATGAAACTGTCTCCCCTTAAAGAGATATCATGACCAATGGCAAAATAAAGATCAAATACAGCTGTCAAATCTTCAGACATTCTAGGAAGTAATTTGCTATGTGAGAAACAGAGGAAGAAGGCAGCAAACGGCGGTCTTTCTTGTTAACGTAAAGCCTTACAAGAAAGAACTTGGATTAGACTTGTTTAATCTTAAAGATGGGAGTGGAGATCCTTTGAGTTCACCCACTGCAGCCTCAGCTTGAGATAAAAGCTTCACAGCAGATGTGCAGCCAAGTCATTCCTCTCAGTTTCTCCCTGAAAATACTCCTGATCTCTACTGTCATAAAATACAAATGAAAGCAAAAGCTGTCTGTATCACCATCTTGCCTCTGAACAGAAGTCTACAGGATAAAGTTCTTTTAAATGAACTATCATTTTAATATTTGATCTTAAAAAAATATATATTCTACTCTCAAAAAAAAAGTACTGCTCTTCAGATGTAAAGGCAACATTATTGACTATATTCACAGGGTCTAAAATTTTTGCTGTGTGTGTGTATGTGAGTATGTAGGGAAGTACACATTTCTGTAGTAGGTATAGATGTGAAGTCACATTTTAAATTTGTCTTCAAAACAAGGAAGCTGTTCTGGAACAAATGGTCAAAGTTAGGAGTGTAAAATTTGGCCATGAAGTCCAGCAAAGCCAACTCCCACATATGTGTTTTAAAACTATTATCTCATCAGCATGAAGCCTAATTAACAGAAATACACTTATTTCTGAAAATAGGTCAGCAAATAAAAAATATAGCTGCACAATTCTCAAACAATTGGTTTTACTAAATGCACATCCACCATTTTAGGAATAGCCCTAAAAACAAGAGGCCTACCTTTGTCTCCCCTGAAGTCCTTCGCCTACAGCCTGTTGATCCATGTCGTGTTACTCTCTGTATGATGTTTGTTAGCTAAGTTACATTACACATGTTGGCAGAGTCTCATTATGTTTGCTATCTGTATTATGTAATAGATCTCTCAGTAAAGAAGTAGCGTAATTTGCAAGCCGGTAATTATCAACCTTTTATATCCTACGTAGGGAACCAATCTTTCAAATGGCATCTTTGTTGTCATTCGATAATATGTAACAGATACAAGCAGAATGAAATCAGAATTGACTTAGGTATTAAGTTCAAAAATATTTATTTAAAAAAAAATCTGCCAGAACTTACAATAATAAATATCTCAATTGTCTTTAGAGTGTATTTTTTTTTTCTAAATAGTTTTATATACGTGTAAATGGAATTTGTGGAACATCCTGAAGCAACTCGAGGAAATAAGAGTTTTAAAATCCTCATTGTAATGAAAAGAAACAGGTTTTAGAATCGGGCAGAACAGAGTTTGAAAGCGGTATCTACCAGCTAAATAATCATGAGCAAACACTTTACTCATTTATGTTGGTGATGTGACTGATCCCTTTTCTGAAAGCCTGGCTCTCCCTGCTAGGAGAGGAATAAGAGAAAGTAAAGCGATACGCGGAACTCTAAGCACATTTGCCCTTGGAGATTGATAATTAGTTCATTTAAAAACACCCAGCTCCTGACTTGGAAAGCATCTACACCTTTCAAAGGATGATGAATAGAAGAGAGTGAATGAACAGGCTGGCTCATTCAAAACAGATCACATCACTTTACAGTGATTCAGCACAGTCACTTTGGTATAGCAATTGTTTGTAGAAGGCATTTTTCACAAATAAATCCAACATGTCATACTCTTAGGTTGAAATGAATCTTACCAGTGACATCTGCAGATGGGGAACAGCAGGAAGAAAGAAGGGCAAACACCAAATAAATGGAAAGATTTAGCTCAAGGAGTAAAATTGAATTGTTTTATTAGAGGACTTGAGGACTCAAAGCTGAGAACTGCAGATATGCTCTGAATATCACTTTTTTCCCTTCCCTTTTGAGTTATACGCAAGAAATCCATCGGCCAGGGGGCTTTTCATTCTTGGTATCCTCAAGCAGGTAGCACGAGGCCTAGCATCTGAGAGAAGCTCAGTTAATGTTTGTTGAATTTAATTGCAGAACCAAGAGTGATTATCCTCAGAATGGTCCAATAAAACAATTAAAAAGCTGACAGGGTCATGTCAGATGGAGCTGTTGGTTAGAAATGTAAGGTCGTTGATTCCAGTTTATTTCTCAAACATTGAGTTCTACGTGCTAGTAGGGATCTTTTCATTTGGTCAGGTCCCAGAGAAATAAGCTGACTGCGAAAACCAGCCTCTCTTAACAAACTACTACAAAGAAGTCATTCACATCTTCAATGGGGGCTCAAATTGGAATGGAAAAAAAAAGAAACACTCCTGAAAGAGTAAGAGATCAGAGTTTCCGGTTTCAAAATTTCACAGATACCAGTTTCTTAAAAATATTCATATCTGTCCCTGTGGCCAAACAAATTAATAAAATTAATTTGCCAGGCAATTCCACATACATTTTCTATCTTAATTCCTAACAATCCTGAAATGTTAGCATTGTGGGGAGAATAAAAGAGCCTCCAAGAGGTTAAGTAACCATCAGTGGATCACACCAAACCTGTCTGATTCCGAAGTCCTTTTTAACTACACCCAACTTAATTGGGCATATAATTTATTTTATTAAATATCCTCACTGTGTACCCAATATATTTTGATTTGGCATCACACAGGACAACAACACAATCCAACATACATCGCCACTATATCCAGTTCAGTGCCTGGCTTGGAGAGTAAGCACTCTATACATATTTATAAAAGGACGGTGAGAATGAACAAGCAAATGAATGAACCAGTTAGGGCAATGGTATATGGAAGTTTCAGCTGGATACAGCAAGCGTGTGATCTAAAAGTGTGGCATATCTAATTTTCTTTTACTCCTGAAATGTTGGTTCCAAATGTGAAAAAAAAAAGTTTGTGAATAAAGCATCAGAGAACTCACCCTTCATGAATCCAAAAGGATAAGTAATATATATATTTTCCAGAATTTAAAAGCTTGTAAAAATAAGACATTGATTTTAGGATAAGAATTTACATCAGGGCCCCGCGTGATGGCTCACGCCTGTAATCCTAGCATTTTGCAAGGCCAAGACGGGTGGATCACCTAAGGTCAGGAGTTCAAGACCAGCTTAGCCAACATGACAAAACCCCATCTCTACTAAAAGTACAAAAATTAGTTGGGCGTGGTGTAATCTCAGCTACTTGGGAGGCTAAGGTAGGAGAATCACTTGAACCTGGGAGTGGGAGGTTGCAGTGAGCTGAGATCACGCCACTGCACTCCAGCCTGGGAGACAGTGCGAGATTCCATCTCAAGAAAAAAAAAAAGAATTTACATCAGAACAATAAAATTCTAGTTTTTATTTTTTAAAAAAGTGCTTATATGCTTGAAAAATATGATTTAATGAAAAAATGTTTTGGCAAGATACCAGACAATTCTAATCCAACTGTTTTATGCATCAGTTACTCTGCATGCTTTCCAAACATCTGTGTAGGGTGGGTTATGGAGTTAGAAGGCCTGATCATGATTTACCTACACAGACACACGTACTAGGCACAAGATTTAAGGGGCCAAAGCACATAATTCAAATATGAGATAGGAAACATCACCTTTTTTGCTGTACAATGCAGATTTGCACAGCTTCTGCCAAGGAAACTGCATGTTACCTTTACAGACAATGATCTGAGCCTCAAGCACATCTCACAATTACCCTAGGGGTCTCTCAAAATGACAGGCTGGTACCATTGCAATATGCAGTTCCAGTGGCTGCCAGAAAACATTGGACAATCGTTTGAAATGGAGCCAGTGTTGTATATCTTCCCAATAAATCTGGTTGCCATTCATCAGGAAAAATAATGCCTATGAACAAACGGGGTGACACAAAAAAAGATTTATGTATCTCATAGAAACTGGATTCAACCTGGTATCCCTTGAACAATCTCTTGAATTTTTCATGTATTTAAATGAGGTCTTGAGAGTAGTTACATACGTTGTGTTGTTGGTGTGCCATAATACTGGACATAGAAGCTACAATTACCCCTGGACAGGGCATATAATACAATTATAAATTAAGTTTAAAAATTAGATGAATGGGCTAGGGATGGGGAAATAATAAATGTTTTATTTGCACCAAAAACAGTAATCGAATCCCTTTCTTTTATTGCCATTTGGTCCAAGGTCATTTACACCTATAAGTGTAAAGCAAGAAAAAGTAACTGCCTAATGGGAGTGACTGATGGAGTTTTATTATTGTGAAGCACTGACAATAATATAAGTGCTTCACAATAGTAAAAACTCACTCCCCTCAAAAAGAAAAAAAATCACCTGCAGAGCCACTGGCCACTTAGACTCAACCCCCTGGAGGCTCACATAGTAATGACAGTGAAGACTACTGGAGTCCAACAAAATAAGCTTTGAGCTCCTTTCAAACATATTCTCCATGTCTCTTATCATTCATTTACTCAAATATTTATGTATCTATTTGTACAAGAAACTATGTTAGTCTTTATAGAGGATGTAACAATGAGTCAAACATGAGTGTTACCTTCACTAAGCTTATAATCCAATAGGGGAAAACACTCTGTCTGACTTGGAGACAACCAGCACGCAGGAGAACGTGATGACTGCTGTTAAGAGAACTGAAAAAAGTTCTATGAGAGAAACAGAGCAACCAAAGACAAAGCCATTTTTTGAAACTCTAAGAAACACCATGCCTAGCATAAAGTGCCCATTAATAAATTATTGATGAACTAAAGAAAGTTCCACTTTGCATTACTATACATTTACTGGGTATGAAGTCAGAGAGGCACTCATTTAGAATTCATTTAGAACTGTTCCAGACAGGGCTGATTCATTAGAGTGCTGACGATCTCAGAAATATTTTATACGTATATACAAATGTAAGTCCATTGCAGCACTCGACCATACAGCTAATTTGTATTTGGTTCTCAGCCAGTGAAGACTAAGAGCCATTTGAGTGGCCCTTCCCTCTCCATTTGTTTACTCCACCAGCTCCCTCTTTGTGTGGTTCCTTGTGTGCCAGTGAACACTGAAGCTCAAGATGGCTGACAAAAGGTGCTGGAGATTCTGCAAAAGTCAAGAAAGATGCTGGATGGTAGCAAGCAGGCTGCACTGCAACAGCCTAAGCTGTCCCTAAGGAGTGGTCTAAGAAACCCAGATCAGTAGACATTTGTTGCCTGGTAGAAATACCTTGAGATTTCGAAGGCCAACATAAGCCTTGCAGTAACCCAGAAAGATAAAAAAGGTAAATAGAAGAGATCTTTGGCCAAAGCCACATATAGCATCAATTTAGTTAATGTGATCATTTCCAGGAACAGATTCTCCCATGCTAACAGGGTATGCCTATAGTTTAACATTGGGGGATGGTGGTAAAGAAGGATTCCAAGCACTATTTCTATTTCACATACACAGAGATTCCTATAAATAAGGATATCCTGAGGGTCTGGGGAAGTTGACTGTGTAAGCAACAGTTCTTTAAGGCAATGTGTAACACAAAGGAGATCGAATAAAAGAACGAGTTACTTTTGATCAGCACAAAATGATAACATTGAAGGATCTGTGGTCACCTTTCATTACTGCAAATAAAATTTTCCTGACTTATTAATATTCACAAATTCATAGTATTCACAACAAACACCAAAACACAATTTAAATACTAAAAATGATTATTGCTTGCACAGAGAAGCAATTAAGCATCATGGTTAAAAGTGTGGGCTTTGGGATCAGAGAGTTCTGGGGCCAAATCCCACCTCCATCATTTACCAGCTGGGAAAGTTACATACATCTGAGCCACAGTTTTCTGATCTGTACAACAGGAGTATAATGGTACTTCTCACACAGAGTTTTGTGAGAACTAAATAAATAATGCATGTTAAGTGCTTAGTTCACTACCTAGCCCACAGTAAATGCTCAACAAATGTAGCGTTTGCTATTACAAACACATTGCTTTGTGTCTTTTTAATGCATTTTCCCCTTCCCCAAACTGTTGTAGATTATTAGCTCCACAAGAGCTCAAGGTAGAGCCACATCACTAACATTGGCCAATCCTTACTCTGGACCCCTTACAGATGTGAAGGGAAGGAAACAGAGCAGTTACATAAAACTCCCTTGTGGATGCACAGCCTCCTACTGAGAGGTGGTTTGGATAAGTCAAAGAGCACCATACGGCACTGTTGTAATGTTTCTTGTATGGATAACACATTTTCTGCTTGACAAGTTATCAGTGTCACCATCTCTGGCCCCATAAGCTCCAGAGCTTGCTCCTCATTTGTTAGATGTCACTTGTCCCTGCATGGTGCTTTATATACAAGGATATCTGAGCTAAAGTCTGCACATTTTTAATGTTCTCTTCTTTCTTCCCTAAATATTACCCCTTGTTTATCTAATTTAATCTCTGAACCAACATCACTGTATGCAAATGACTGCAACTTCTAAATGCTTGGCCTTGCTTTCTTCCCAACTTCCATGCAGCTGCTGGGCATCTTTACAAAGATCTACCAGCACCTTACACTTGAGTCCAAAGCAAAATAATTGTTTTCCACTCCCATCTCTTTCATTTCTCCAAGTTTTTCTTCTGTGTTAAGAGCATCACAGGTTTCTTGGTCCAAGTGAAAATCCATCATCTGATCCCTCCCTTTCCATTGGAAACCAACACTCAATAATCAAATCTATCCACCTTGTCTCTACTACAATTCTTTCAGATATCTCTTCTCTTCACTTCCATTTATCCTACCTTTATTCTTTGCCTTTTACCCAAATTTGACTAGGAAATAATTATGAAGCACTTACCATGAGCCAGGCACAACAGTAGGCTATAGGCTCTATGTGTTGGGATCCAGAGATGAATAAAATAAACCAGCTCTTTACCCTCATGGAACTTCCATTATAGGCCAGAAACACAGATCATAAACAAATAAACAAATAAATGAGCAAGATAATTTGAAATAGTGAAATCAGCTAGGAAAAAATAGAATAGGTAATATAAAAAGAATATCTTGTTGGGAGGCAAGGAGAAGAGGATTGCTACTGCAGACTGGGACTTTGGGGAAGAGAGCTGAGTAAGGAGCCAGCTATGTGAAATGCTGGGAACAGTGTGCTCTAGGCAGGTGGAATGGCAACAGTAAAGGCTCAGCTGTCTGAGGTGAGACTAAGCTTTGCTTGTTCAAGGCACCAAGAAAGCCAGCAAGTTAGATCCCAGAGAGTAAGAGTCAGAGTGCAGGTCTGAGATACAGGCAGGGGCCAAACCATAAATTTCATTCTATGTGTTATGGGAAGTCATTGGTGAATTTAAAGTTAGAAGTGACATGTTCAGATTTGCTTGCTTTTTAAAAGGTGACTTTGGCTGATGTGGGGATAATAGATTGTCATGGAAACAAAATTAGTTGTAGGGAGATCAGTGGGGAGAATTTGCAGGGATTTAGGTGACGTATGATTATATCTCAGACTAGAGTAAAGTAGAATAAATGAGGAAACCTTGGTGAGGATTTTGGGGATATAGGTGGTGGTATTTCTATATGGACCTGTTAATGTTCTCCCTTCTTTCAAGTTTTTTTTTTTTTTTTTTAAATCTCAGTTCCTTTGACACAAAGCTGACAGTGTCCTCTTTCTAAGATGCCATTCTTTGCCCAGATATCTTAATTGGGTCCCCACTGCTCACAGAATAAACTCCAAAGTCCTTGGTGTACATTCAAAGCTCTCTGCTATCTGGCCTCAACTTCTTTAGCGTTCCATACAAATGGGCTTATAAAACAAGGGGAAAAAGGTTACAGAGACATTCAAAAGTTCTGAGATAAATCATTTCGCAAATAGTGATATTCATAGAAAGTGATGCTGGTTTTTGATGTGCGAAGGACCAGCATTCACAACTCTTCAACTGCTATTAAAATCTGAAAGGTTCTGTCATAAATGAAAGAACCACAGTACTTCAACCACTGGTTTGCTTTAACTTCCAAGGGAAGAAATAGGAAAGCTCTAGGAACTAGAAGAAATCATGTAACCCTTTAAAACACAAATAAATAATTAATTAATTGATTTTGTTATGACCCTTGGCTTCATTCGTTCCCTGGTCTAAAATCTCCCATTATAATGTAATTGAAGTGAAACCTCACAACAAAAGTTAATGATGAAGAGGACTATGAAAAGGTGGAACTTGATAGAATGAAATCATGTATCACATTGAACATATGACTTCCTTTCTCTTCTGCCTTAAGTAAGCATTTCTTGGAAATCGAAAATTCATGTCAGGATTATCAAACCAGACTGAAGACGTCATCAGGATTAAAAACCTAAAGTAACAGAAGGGGGCAGTGTTATCACTGTCTCTTACATCCACCTGAAGCCTTGAAGAAGAGAAACTGAAAGTTACCCTGAGTAACACTGTTCACTTACCCAGCATCCTGAAGTGAGTCTCTGTTTCAATTACTCATTTCTTTCCCCTTGTGAAGTCTCAAGCTCCCAAAGTTAGCAATGAGATGCCCCCTTTGGTCCACCAACTTGATATACCCTGCCAAGCCCTGTGAGAAACTGATCGCTTCTCACTGTAGCCTCAAGAAATGCAAGCCTGTCTCTACATTTACATTCATTATTAGTTATTCTGCCTTTTACAGAATAAATGGTGAAAGAAATTCACTTGTATTGACCATATGAAAAAAATACTTTATATTTAACAAGTGCTCATCAGAAAAACCCTAAAGTTTCTTTGTACTGCTGGGAAAAAAATGGAAATGTGCAGCTCCATACACAAGCACTGCCTCAAACACTCACTGATAGCCTGAGATGCATAGAAAAACGGAACCATCTCGGCCCTCAAGATAATTTAGCAGACAGGACTAGAGAGAGAGATGTGGGGGCAAAAGCTGGTAAACATCCCCAAAGAGGAGGTGAAATTTTTAAAAGAAATCTGAGGAAGGAGAACTCAGCCAGCTGTCTTCAGGGCTTGTGGGGGAGGATGAGAGGAATGAGGAAATATCATGACTAGACAGGGTTTCAATTGCATTTTGAAGGACAGGTGAAATCTAGAGAAACAGAAGCTAAAGTAGAAGGGAAAAAGTGGTTGAAAAAATTGTGTAGGTGTGTGTCAGGGAGTATATGGTGTGGAGCAGCAGTTGGCAAAAGAACAGTGAATAATCTAATTTGGTTGGAGCAAAAGGCACCAGTGAAGGAACAGTGGTAGAGTTGCTGAGGAGTTCGAACTTAATTCTGTAAACACTAAGTAGTCATTGTGAGTTTTTGAGCAGAAATGACAAACAAGTTTCTAGACAACTACCACTTTTACAGGGTAACTCAGAACTCATCTACCCTCTCCCCAGGATCCATTTTCCCACTTGTCAGACAGGACTTCCACCAATGATTCCCATTCAAAGTTCTAAGCATTTCAGTTTTTACAATATTGAAAAATATTTTCCCTACCATCCCCCAGCCATGAAAGAAAGGGAAATAAAGAGAAAAGCTGCTCTATAACCCATTTGGCAAAGTGAAGAATGGTGTACATTGAATGTCACACATTGAGTGACAGTAATTGTGGTTGACCTATGGCAGAGAATGCAGATATTTTATGTGTGTTGTGTATGTGTATGTGTGCCTGTGAGTGCCCATTCACTCATTCATTCAGCAAAATTTGTTTAGTGTGTTCCACGTGCTGGGCATTGCTATAGGCAACGGGGTTACCACAATGAACGCAAAAGAGTTGAAGCCCCTGCCTTCATTGAGTTCATATTCTAGACAGTAAATGAATAAGCATATGGAATGTCAGGTGATAATAAATATAGTGGAGAAAAATAAAGTAGAATGTTAATTACCATGTTAATGGGGATGGGTATTAATAGCAAAGGGACAGAAGGGACAAGGAAAGAGATACGGAGAAAGTGTGTTCTCTAGTAGTTTAAGCTAAAAAAAAGGTTTTTCCAGTCAGGGGAACTATAGTAAGGAAGGAATTTTCATTCAACAATCAATTGTAATATTAATAGATATGATAATAGAAACCAATTGCTGAGTCACTACTAAGTGACTGTCGCTATGCTAAACATTATTTCATTTATTCTTCACAATAACCTTGTTAGTGTGACACTTATAGGTGCAAAGGGAAAGTTAGGCATCGTAAGAAAGAGAGAAAGGAAGGAGAGAGAAGCCAAGGTTCAGCTAAGTTAAGTAGCTTGCCCAAGTGATCCTACGCAAATGTACAGAACTTGGACTTTAGTGCAGACACTCTGACTCCAAAGCCTGCACTCTTAACCCAGACACGGGGTTGGGGTACAGAGATAAATAAGTCATGGACTTTCCCTTGGAATTGCTCATAGTCTAGTAAGAGAGACAGACTCATAAACAAATACATCCAGTGCAGTGATAGGAGCTATAATAGAGGTATAATAGCATTAAGGAGACACAGAGGAAAGAGTGACTAAGTTCCTGGCTGCGGGTGGGGTGAGGGGTCATCTAAATGCAGACATATTCATTTGTGCTTATGTAATTCATTGCTCTCAATGGGCCTGGTTACTCACAAGGAACCTGCAGTTCCTTCTAAAGCCTTTTCCGGTGGATTTCCCCAGTCTGTCTTCACAGGTTGTGGTTTGTCAGCCTCATCCTGAATGCAATAAGTAGTTCTGACACAGAGACCACATAAACTCTTTAAAGCTACTGTGAAGATGGAAGGGAAATAACAAGATAGCAGTCTACCTTAACTACCTTCATAAAAGGCTAAGGAATATGGCAACCATGTGAATTAAAATGAGATGACCAATGGAAGGGAAAAGAGGAAAGAATTCTGGGAAACCACCTGAGAAAACCCAAGGGCATGTGTATTGTGATACAAGGTGGATGATAACAGTTACTCAGAAAAGAAAACTACATTCCATGAAGGTCCTTATTACCTAGCACGATTTGCTTTAAGCCTCCATTCTTAACCTAGGTCTGCAAATGGGCTTCACAAAATTCCCTGAAATTGTATGCAAAACTCTATGTATTTGCTCTGCATTTTCTAGAGATCCCAAGAGTTGATCTGAATTTCAAAACAGTACATGTTCTCCAAATAGGTTAAGAACTATGCCTTAAATACTTTCAGAACTGCTACTCCAGTGGATTTAACTATTTTAAAGAGCCTGGCATAATTTAAAGGGTCCAAAATGTCTAAGTGCATCCTTTGATGTTATTGTTATTTATAGCCTTTATCAATGTGTTTGCAAATTACTGGTGCTACTTAGACACCCACACAGGAATATAAGGCCTTATCATTACAACAGGGCTTGGCTTTTGATAATGTTGTGCATAGTTGGTCTTTTATCTCTCTTTTGGAAATTATTTGTAGAAATATTCACTTTTCAAAGACATTGTTCACTTAGTATTGATGCTGAACTTTTTGTGGCGGGGGAGGGGAGGTGAATATTAGATTAGGAATATTACAATGCCCCATTTGGTGTTTTCAAGCTGACCTCTCACCTGACTTTTTTCTCACTCCAAACTCCTATTCCAGTCCTTACTATTCATAACTCAAGTTGTTTAGCTGTTGATACATTCTCTTCCTGTATATTTGGATCACTTTAGGCACAATAGCTTAAATTTTATTTTGGTTAGATGCCTCTTTACTACATTTGATTTATACTCATTGAAAAAGTCTTAAGAATAGTGGAGAATCTTTCACTTTTTTTACTGATGTTGCTCAATGACAAATTTGCCAGAGGTTGAAATGTCCTACCTACTATCAGCCTAGCCATTTTTGGTTAAGCACTCTTTGTGGGTTGAAGAAAAGAGTTAGAATGAGAAAGCTTATCACCAGATGTATCATTCTAAACTCCATTGGGAAATGCATTCTTAAAACTAACTTTGACTATTTTATCATGTATTTTCTATTGTCAGGCATAAGAAAACAGATCTAGGATGAGAATGTGGCCTTAGTAATTCCCTACCACTAAATAACAGTAAATCTGGAAGAGGTACAAAGCTAATATTTATTATTTTTTTATAAGTATCAAAGGACAATTTGCAAAGAAGGATCACATTAACAGAAAAATCCAGATGAAATCTAAGATTTGGACAGTTCATTATCAACCAAAACATTTGCCTAGACTCTTCCCTATCAAAGAAGCCTTGCTGTTGTGGTAAGAAGCAAGAAACCTATAATGATAGCAGATTATCAGAGCCTCTTGCCAACCATGGTGAAAAACAACTTCAGATACATAATTTTTCAGTCTACTATGTCTAAGCTAGGCTCAGACAAAGAGTGCTGTCTACTAGATTAACCACATCCACTTCCAGTGGGGCTGGAGATGTGATTACTGAAGCAATGGCTTGTGAAAATATCTTTTGATGAAATCACAGCCTGAACCAGAAGAGCTGCTGGCAAAAATATTCTAAACAAAGATCCTGGCTGGTTTCCAATAAATAGCCTTCTTTCCTCAAACATTTAACACAACCTAAGACATCTGGAACATGTAAAATCACTTCTACAGGTAAAACCAAAAATTTTACAGATGACTTTATTAACAACATTACTCTGCATTACACAAAGAAATCCAGAGACCAATTGCTAAAAAAGAAATTTAATAAACAAGTAATTAAAAGTCTACCTCCTGCCAGCCTCAAGTCATTAATGATTCAGTGAAAGCAACTCATTTTCATATTTTCTGCTGTATATGCTTCATCAATAGAATTAAAATCTGAGGAAAAGGGGGAACCCAAGTGATATTTTGTTATAGCTAGAAGAATAAACAACATATTTCTCTCTTGCCCGCTCTGTGTGTATGTGTAATCAGCTCTTACCTTTGAAATTCTACATTTTATTAACCTGGTTATTTTTTAATCCCTCCCTGTTAGAAATAGAAAGGCAGTTCTAGGAATGAGAAGAAAATGAAGACTAAATTATTACCTGATATTTGCATTCAATATGCATAGTAACAACTATTACAATAATGAGCCAGGACAATGCATTATGTCATCGACAGGCAGAAAATTGTTATAAGTGATTTGCAATATCTGTGGCTAATAGTCTGGAAAAAAAATAAGTCTAAGAAATAAATGAGATTTGTCAGATCTTCCAAATAAACATGTAAGAAGATTTGTGTTCTATGAACTATTTATGTTTGCGTGTATATGGAATTTAGGAACTGAAAAGCCCTAAGGAGTCCTTTGACTAGTTGAGGAGTGATTATTTGAATTATGTTTATCTCCCCCAATGGCACTGTAAGCACTGAGAAGGAAGGAAAGGATCATGATCATTTTTGTTCATTATGATGTCCCATCCCCAGCACCTGGCACACAGCCTGACACATAATACATGTTCAATAAAGAGTTACTGAATGAACAGAAGGATCAATACATCCTATTCCAGTTTCTTTTTGTCTTCATTTTTCAGTTGAGAAAATTGAGGTCAAGAAAAGCTATGCAGCTAATATTATACTTCCAGTGATTAAAAAAGTTAGTAATCCCTTACCTTGATCAGTTTTGCAAATATTAAAACTTTACCACACATATGGTATATTGGCTTTGATGCTGTCTTTGGATTGGGCTTGTGTTGAGGAGAAAATGTACATAACTGAAAAAGCTTGGCGTTGTTTAAACAAACTGTCTTTTTTTAAGAGGTGAGAGAGCTTTGAGACAGATTTTCAGCTATTTTTTAAAACTACAAAACTAGAATACTGTTAAAGTACATAAGTAAAATAAATGCAATGCTTATGATGATGAACAGTTCTGATTGGTAGCATGTATTTAAAAAAATTTTCGCACAATTTTTTATTAAACTTTCAACCAATTCCCTTAGGCTCTGAACAGGGACCATAAGCCATTCGTTGTTTTTCTTTTCTTTTCTTTTCTTTTTTTTCCTTAAATGGGATCTAGCACAAACTTGGTAGAATAGACTTCATATTTACATATTTCTTTCTTACATAACTATAGACTTTACATGCTAGTGTAAGCTCTAATTGTTTTCTGGGTTGGCCATATGAGGGTCTCTGCTGTCTTTCCTGATAGTAAACATCAGGCATAACAGATAAATTATTCTGTTTCTTTTGTGAGCTACAGTTTGTATATGTGACAAGTAAGTTACCTTATAATATGAATGACAGATTATAGAAGAGGCTCTGAAGATAGCCTAGAGCTCAAATGATAGAGTGCAGAGAGGTTCTGAAGCTCACCCTGAGTTCAAACCTTGACTGCATCACCTGGGTCACGTAGGGCAAGTTATCATGTTCCCTTCCAGGTTCACCCAGGTCCTTCTGCACCTCAGGTATCTTACAAGTAAATAGTTCTTGTGAGGATTGAGTCAATACATGTAAAATACTTAGGACAGCATTTATTATATAGTTAGCACTAAAATAATAGCTATTGTTATTACCTTTTTATTACTCAAATCATTCATAAGGGTTTTTTTCAATCTTAATAATTTCATTCATGTATTTATTCCTAATGCAATAAAAAGCTCCCTATCTTCAAAAAAAAAAAAAAAAAAAAAAAAAAACAATAAAATGCGAATGGGTGTTTAGTAATACTGCATGACAAGTATCCCTCCCCTACTCCAAGTTTCTGTGCTTCAGGTGGTATTGTTGTCACCCTTGCTCCAGGTACAGGTGCATGACTTACTTGTGTAAACTGGTGACAGCATTTAATACTCCCTGCTACCATGTTTATTACAGCAATGGACATGAAGCTCAATCAGAGACAAAAAGATGTGATTTGGGAACATTTTCTGGGACCATCAAGATATAAGATATTGTTTGAGCCACTGGATTCAAACACATCTGAAGCTACATGTACTCTAGACTTGGCATCCACTGAGGCAATGAACATCTTCCTACAATGCTATCAATTTGCATTTAATTTTCTGTTGTCTGAAATACAAACTTATACAGAAGAGGTGTCCAATAAAAAAGATGTAGGTGATATTTTAAAAGATTGCGTTGGTGTCAGAGAGGCAAAATAATATTGTGGTTAAGTGCATAGACTAAATCAACTTCCTGGGTATCCATCCTGACTCTACTGCTCAGCAGCCATTTGACTTTGGACAAGTCACTTACCTCTCTCTGCCTCTATGTCTTCCTCTGCAAATCGAAGATAGTTAATAGGAAAGTTTAACAGGCTATTTTCCATTTATAACAGGATAGTTTCCATTTACAGGAAAGTTTTGAGTATTAAATAAGTTAATATATGTAAGATACTCAGAACAGTGCCTGACACAATAAGAGCAAGTTTTAGTTATTTTATATTTATGATTGAGATCTGAAATAATGGTGATATAGTGTATCAAAAAGAACAAGGGAAATGGCTCTCACCATGTTGCTACCTAAGAATTTTCTGTCTATAGAGGAAGCAACTGATTAATTAAATGCACTTCTTTGTAGCAAAGAGCTCGAATAGACATTACTCCAAAGAAGATATGCAAATATCCAACAAGCATACGAAAAGACGCTCAACATCACTAATCATCAGGGAAATGCAAATAAAAACCATAATAAGATATCACTTCACACTTATCAGTATGGTGCCACAAAAAGAAAGAATAAAAGAAAATAACAAGTGTTGGCTATTGTATGGAGCAATTAGAACCTTTGTGCACTGTTGGTGGAAATGTAAAATGGTGCTGCCACTATGGGAAACAGTATGGCAGTTTCTCAAAAATTAGCAATAGAATTACCATATGATCAGGCAAATCCCACTTCTGAGGATATAGCCAAAAGAACTGAAATCAGGGTCTCAAACGGATATTAACACCCAACTTCACAGAAGCATTATTCCTAAGAGCTAAAAGACGGAAGCAACCCAAGTGTTCATCAATGATAAACAGATAAACAAAATCTGCCATATACTTTAACATGGATGAACCTTAAGGACATTGTGCTAAGTGAAATAAGCCAGTCACAAAAAGAATAATACTATATAGTCAAATGCATAGACATAGAAGAAGAATGGTGGTGGCCAAAGCTGGGGTGGGAAGTTTAATGGACACAGTATTTCACTTTACAAGTTTAAAAAGTTCTAGAGATTGGTTTCACAACAATATGAATATGCTTAATGACACTGAATTGTATAGCTTAAAATAGTTAAGATAGCAAATTTTATATTATATAGTATTTTACCACAGTTAATAATAAATAAAAATTGAATTTTAAAAAGTACCTCTTTGTAGCTCTGTAGGCAACACAGTGCCTGATTCAGCTGGTACTAATATTGAATGAATAAATGAATGATAATGTAACAAACCTAATGGCAAAACAAGTAAAAGGTGAGGTAGTTCAAGGAGTTGAAAGTGTCATGGAGTAAAGTGGAATAAAATATCAAGCCCTATGTAAAAGATTTATGGTGAAGATAAAACAAACTACATAGTATTATATAAAGCATGAAATCTATAAATACAGATTTTAGTCTTGATTCATTCATACATTTATTTATAATATATAGCAACTATTGACAAAACACCTAGCATTTGCTAGGCACTGTTCTTGTTCATCAATGAACCAGACTGCCCTGCCTTCCTGAGGCTTATTTCTAGCAGGGTAGGAGAAGACAGCAATATACAATTTCTAGTTCTAGCTGGCTGTGTGACACAAGACAAGTCCTGCAAGTTTTATGTGGTTTAGTTTCTTCATCTATAAAGTGATGTTCATGTGGCAGAGGAACAAAATGGTACTTTTCCTTCTTATATTCCACAAGGTTTGAAAATTATTTTTAAATATGGAACAAGGCCATAAAAAGCCACTAGGGGGCAAAATGAGCATGGAATAAACATTTTACTGATGTGAAATTGTAGAGACGAAAAGGAGAGTCATCCTTTACGCATCATTAAAAAAATAAGCAAACAGCAAATGTTGTGCATCATTATAGGTAGCGAAAAAGCACTAGGGAATAGTTATCCGACTGTGTTTTATTCTATGAGTAAATTATTTTATTTTGAGACCATGTTTTTATAGGGAAGAACAGTGTACCAGAAGCAGAATACTTCACTAGCAATTGAGTAACATTTCTAAATGTGCATTATAACAGTAAGGCCACAGCCACGGAAACACAAAACACCAATAAGTAGATTCAATACTGAAGTAGCCCTTTACTCATATGTTAGGATCTAATACATACTTAGAATTCTTTCTTTCACTTTCATTTTGTTTCGGTCTTATGCCCACTGTTTTATTTTTTAATTTTTAAATGTTTTATTACACAAAGTTAAGGTGTACAACATGATTTTTGACATACATATACATCGAGAAATTACTACAAGTAAGCAACTTAACATATTCATCATCTCACAAAGATACTCTGTGTACGTGTTATGTGTTAAATAACAACAAACAATAAAAAACAATAACAACAAAGAAATAACAAACATAACTGGAAGTGAACAAAGGTAAGAAATAATTAAGATCACAATTGTACTTAAAGTTTTTCTTTAAGCTGTTTATGTCTGTCTCTCCATCTCTCCCTCTATCTCTCTCTCTCGGACAGGATCTCCCTATGTCAGCCTAGGCTGGAGGACAATGGCACCATCACAGCTTACTGCAGCCTCATCCTCTCAGGCTCAAGCAATCCCTGGTGTCTGTGTGGTAAGAGCGCCTAAAATCTATTCTTTGAAAATGTCCACTATGCAACAGTATATTATTAACTATCACCTTCATAGCCCTCCTGCTGTACTTTAGATTTCAAGAATCATTCATCCTCATAACTGCTACTTTGTGCCCTTCAACTTACATATTCCAATCCCCTCCTCCCCTGTCCTGCAGTAACCACCATTCTATTCTGATTTTGTGTTATTTAAAAGGTTTTGTTTGCTGTTTGCTTTTAGATTCCACATACGCTTTAGTCTGTTTTCTACTGCTACAACAAAATACCACAGACTGGGTAATTTACAAGCAATAACGTTTATTTGGCATATCATTCTGGAGACTGTAAAGTCTAAGAGCATGGTGCTGGCATCTGGCAAAGTCATCTGTGGCAGAAGGTGAAGGGTGGAAGTGAGCACACAAGACAGGGAAATGAATGGGGATAACCTCATTAGGAGCCCACTCCTGCCATAACTAACACTCCTGTGATAACAGCATCAAGTCCTTCATGAGAGCTTAGCCCTAGTGGCCTGATCATGTGATTTTTTTTTTTTTTTTTTTTTTTGAGATGGAATTTTGCTTTTTTGCCCAGGCTAGAGAGCAGTGGTGCAATCTCAGCTCACTCCTAGGTTCAAGCTATTCTCCTGCCTCAGCCTTCCTCATAGCTGGAATTACAGGCGACTACCACCATGCCTGGCTAGTTTTTGTATTTTTAGTAGACAGGATTCCGTCATGTTGGCCGGTCTCGAACTCCTGACCTCAGGTGATCTGCCTGCCTCGTCCTCCCAAAGTGCTGGGATTACAGGTGTGAGCCACCGTGGCTGGCCCTGATCACCTTTTAAAGGCCTCACTTCTTAATACTGTTACAATGACCATTCAGTTTCCAACACATCAACTTGTTGATGGGCACATCCAAACCATAGCAATAAATGAAATCATGCAGTATTTTTATTTCTATGTCTGATTTATGTCACTTAACATAGTGTCCTCCAATTTCATCCATGTTGCATAAATAACAGAATCTCCTTCTTTTAAAAGCTGAGTAATATTCAATTATACACAAACACCATCACCAACAACAAATTTTTTATTCAGTTATCAACTGATGGACATTTAGTTTTTTTCTGTATCTTAGCTATTTTGAATAATGCTGCAATGAACATGGAAGAGCAGATATCTCAATAAGGTGCTGATTTCATATCCTTTGGCTATATAGACCCAGAAAGGGAATTGCTGTGTAGATACGGCTACTAGCCAATATTGGCCTCTCGGATTACACAAGACTGTTCATTATTCTTTGTTTTTTCACTTACGTCCCATTGAGAAGTTGTGGTTTTAAAACATGTTTAAAAATCTTTGAAAATCTTTGCATAAAAAGTTACGGTATAATTCTCTTTTCCTTGAATATGGGCCAGCTTTACAAACATATTTCTAGCCCATAGACTGCATCAGAATATCATATGACTTCGAAGGATGATGTAGAAATGGTAATACAGCACTTTTTTCTCTCTCTCTCAGGATGCTCTTCCCCAGACGATGCCACCATATTTTAAGGAAGCCCATACCACATGAAAAGATCATGTGTATATGTTGCGTTTGAGAGCGCTAGCTGAGATCCCAACCTGCAGTCAGCATCAACAGTCACATATGTGAATGAGCTTTCAGATGAATTCAACATCCAGCTTTTGACCTCCCCAGCTGAAGTTGTGTGGAGCAGAGATGAGCTACCCTCAACAAGCCCTGCCCAAATTTTGGATTTTCAGGAAATAAAATGTTATTGTTATGGTTTTAATCCACCAAGTTTTTGAGGTTTTTTAATTTTTGTTTTTTGTCTTTTTGGAGTTTTTTGTTTGTTGTTTTTCTTACAAAGCAACAGATAATTGGAACAAGGGATAGTTATATTGAGAAATATGGCAGAAGAATTCAAGGAAATGAACTACCAGGGGATTAAATGAGTGCTTCTGTGGAGTCCTATCGGCATAAATACACTCTCCCTTTCCCTGAACAAAATAAAAAGTTGTCAAAGTATGTTATACCTTGGCGTCTACTCTCATGTGCACTAATGCTCAGGACTGTGGGTCTTGGAAACAGATGAATATTTCTCACGTAGGGGCATCATTACCACTGACAGCAAGGATAGTCATTGGCAGATCACTATAAACATTTTCCCAAGCAGCAGATCGGCAAATTAGAATCTTTTCTTGGTTCAGACCTTCTAGTTCACAAAGAATGGTGATCCTGGTTTGTATGGAAGCTTGGTAATGACCTCATCAAGCTAGAAGCATTGAGGAACCGGAGCATTTCCTGGCAGAGGACCGATGGCAGACAGCTTACAAGCAACTTGCAGGGAAGATGGGAGAGCAGAACTATGTCAAGCTTAAAAAACCATAGACACAGAATCTGTTTGTTGTATACTGTGATTAGCACACGGGTACGTTCTCAATAAATCTTTGTTAGATGAATGAATAAATACCACAAACATTGTTTTATGTCCTAGAGTTGGGATACAACAGTAAATATAACCTCTGTTTAATAGAGTTTCTGATGGTTACAATCACTTATTTATCACCTAATCTTTGTAATGTGCTAGCTGAAAGCCACAGACAAGATACAACAGTGAATCAGATACTAGCCATATTAGTAAAACTGATATCAAATCCCTTGTTCTGATAGTTTCCTATCCACCATGTTGGTGAAGGAAGGATCCATGTCCCCAAATAATACAAGATGGATGAGTACATGATATACTCAACATTGGACAGATGAGACTGGCAGCAGTTTATTAATCACATACACTCACAGCCTGGGTGAGAAGACTCTGCACACCATTCAGGGATACATAGTAGTTACACTCAGGAGTAGAGTGAATTGGCAGGGCCTGTGGTATATAGCAACTAGAAGTTCTATATATATATAGAAGTGGTATATATATATATATAGAAGGTAAGTTGCCTCCTGGTTCCCATGGTGGGAGGGGGATGTAATTGGCTTCTTTGAATAATTTCACCAGCTTGTAAGAAGGCAAAAACCACCTGGGTTGAGGCCTGGGTTGGGTGGCTGAACCAGCCTGGTGGGGAGCCTTTCCTGCTGGGTAAGGGACATATCTGGCAAGAGTAAGGGAACTCATGGCTGTAAACCTTTAGGACCCTGTGAGGGTCAGAAATATCAAGGCAGCACATGCAAGTGTAGGTATTACAACATATCCCTTTACTTCTCCTGGCCTCAGATCCTTATTTGTAAAATCAAAGAGTGGGGAATGAATTATCTCAAAGTTCCTTCAGTTTTAATTCTCAGAAGCCAGTTAAATAAGGGGTGTTTTGGTCACTTTCTGACACACTTGCTGTCCTGATTATTCTATGAAGATCAGTCTACTCTTGTTAACTTTAGAGCTATCTGAGTAAATTCAGGCTAATTTCCTAGAGGCCTCTCAAAATTTTAACATGAAGTTGAGACATTTAATTTCCAGGGAGTGGGGAGGGGAATGTAGTATGTTATAATATTTAGTACAGAAGCTAATTTTGGAATTAAAAGGAATAACTTTTCATTAGAGTCCAGAAAAAAATCATAGTTATAAATCTGAAATCAAATAATATTTTAAATGATGTTAATCTTTCCAAAATAACATCTTAGCAACAGTTAAGAAATGTTTATATTCTCTTCCAGAGAGGAAACTTCATTATCACAGATAGTAGGGGATTTATGATTTTCATTAAACTGTACAAAATTAGGACTGCAGGAGAAGAATAAAAAACATCTTGACTGCTTAACATAAAATCAAAAGGCAAAAATGTGTTTGTCTATGACTTCTAGATCTAAATTTGCAGAATTTAATTAAAATCAGACATTTGATTTCACATGTCTCTGTTTTAAAATAAAATAATCCTCATTTAAGGAAAAGAGTTAAGTATTATAATTAGTCTTAATAACAAAAAATCATATCTAAGTACATTAAAAGCATTATGAATATAATAACTTTTTCTTCTATGGAAGAAACTGAAAAATCAAAATGCCTACTTTTATAGTTCTACTTTACATTTTTAAAAAACCATCACAAGTGAAAAAGAATCAATAAAATAACATTGTTTAAGAATTAGTATTGTAGATATTAAGATTTTCCTTTAGCAGGCTTTTACTCATTTATAATGTAATGACCTCTTACTTTGTTTCAAAAAGTCTAATGAAAAACATTCCAGCATGTGTCCTTCTACAAGCAGGGCACTGACTTTAAACCCAATGTAAGGAGTTTACTTTGAGCCAAGTGTTAAAAATGATTCAGTTGAAGACTTCATTGCTACAGATTTGATTCAAAAGGTTTGCTACTCTGCAATAGTGACAACAAATTGACACTGACATGAATAGCTAATCAAAGTGAAAAAAATCGGATTATTGTTCTTTTGATAGAGCATGTGTGTAACAAAAGATTCAGTCTATATCTGTGCAAAAGAATGCAGTAACATCATAAAGCTGATATGAATTCAACTGTACACCCCCCAAAAGATACGCTGAAGTCCTTACTCCCAGGACATCAGAATGTGACCTTATTTGAAAATAAGATCTTTAAAGAGATAATCAAATTAAAATTAAGTCATTAGGGTAGGTGCTAAACCAATATGACTGGTGCTCTTTAAAAAGGGAAATTTGGACACAAAGACAGGCATACACAGAGAGAAGACTATGTGAAGATCATGTAAAGATGAAGGCAAAGATTGAAGTGATGCAGCTACAAGATAAGGAATGTCAAAGACTGTTTCCAAACCACCAGAAGCTACAAAAGAGGAATGGAGCAGATTCACCCTCACAGCCCTCAGAAGGAACCAACCCTGCCAAAACCTTGATTTCAGATTTCTAACCTCCAGAACTCTAAGACAATAAATTTCGCTTATGTAGGCCACCCAGTTTGTGGTACCTTGTTACAGCAGCCCTAGGAAACTAATCCAGTCTGAATGCAATTCTTTTCAAACAGTCACTTTAGTCTCATTCCTTCCATTCCTCAATAGCAGTAAAGTGTGGAGTAAAGTAAAAAATCATTTCCGCACAAAGTACAATGATATAGTTACATAGATATGACTGCATGATAGTTACTATGGTTCAAGCATTAACCTTCTTTAAAATAACCCTAATTGAGAGGGACGTGAAGAATTCCTCTTCTTTTTTTTTAATCGTAGAAGGAAACCCAGAAAATACCCTTCTCAACATTGGCCCTGGCAATGAGTTTTTGATTAAGTCCCCAAAAGCAATTGCAACAAAAACAAAAATTGACAAGTGGGACCTAATTAAACTAGAGAGCTTCTGCACAGCAAAAGTAAACAATCTACAAAATAAGAGAAAACATTTACAAAGTATGCATCCAACAAAGATTTAATAACCGGAATTAATAAGGAAGTTAAACAAATCAACAAGAAAAACAAACAACCACATTAAAAATGGGCAACAGATATGATCATGAAGAATTCTAACAGAAAAATATAAAAAGTAAACTGACTAGAGGAACCTAAACCATAATATATCATGCTTGCAGTAATTTTCAAGCTGCTCTCTCATTGAGTATAACAAAACCTGACACATCTATGATTTTAAGAAACACTACATCTTTAAAAGTTGTTATGCGTATGATTTCACTTGCCTGGGACACTGCCTTTTGTTTTCTTTGCAAATAAATATATTGTCCACAATATAAATGATCTTATGCTCTGTCTCCTGATAAATTCTGTATATCAGGGGAAGAGAGGAGAGAAAGAAAAAGCAGAAAGATGGACACTTTTATATAGTATTTGAAATAAGATGAAACATATCAAGAAAATAAAATATGAGAAGAACATATCAAGAAAAAAATATGAGGGAAAGAAGGCAAATAAAATAGCAATTATATTTTAACAATTTTCAAATATAATTGCTCTAAATATAGGTAGTTCTTAATACTTATGAGACCAAAATTTACAATGCAGACAAGTCAAATTTGAAAAATCTTGGACAGAGATAAAAAAGCATATTTTAATACACTCCACAGTATCGAAAAGCAAATAATAATATAGAATCTGCAAGGGAAACAACAGAGTGAATGTTTATAATTGATCTTAGAAGTAGGTAGCTTGTTCAAACCCATCCTTATAGCTTTCTAAAAGTCCATTTTTCCTGAAGAAATCATATTGCTTCTGTAGCTACATAGATTCATCAATAATTATTGCAAATATTTATTGAATATTTAGTACTTAGACACTTATACTAGAATATATTATATCATACAATCCTTTTAGCAATGAATTCTCTTACCTTGCTTTTACAGATGAGAAAAGTGAGGCACAAAGTTTATAAATTACTGAAGATCCATAGCTAGTAAGTAGTACAGAATGTAAATCCATGCAGTCTGGCTCCCGGGCCTGTACCCTTAACTACCATGCAATATCGATTACTATACAAGACTAATGTAATGTAAACTTAAACATAAGGTTTAAATATTATTTGCCCAATGAGAAGATTGCAGAAAATATTTTCTATCAACTTGAATGTATATAAATGTGGAGACGCAGATGCAATTATCAAATGTCCAGTTGTAATTTTAGTTTATATAGATATTAGCAATCACATTTTAGATAAATTAGTACATTAATCAGAATTATTGCCTTTTCTACATTCACAT
Source organism: Aotus nancymaae (assembly GCF_030222135.1). Taxonomy (NCBI): domain Eukaryota; kingdom Metazoa; phylum Chordata; class Mammalia; order Primates; family Aotidae; genus Aotus; species Aotus nancymaae. The sequence continues at coordinate 19,215,396 of NW_026988479.1, read as the reverse complement.
TTCATAGTAGTAACAATACAGCCTAGTGGTTTAGCATAAGGACTCAGGAACGAGTTCAAAATCTCTAGTCTACTATTTTCTAGCATAATAATGTTTAACAAATTACCCTGTTTTCAATTTCCTACATGTCAAATGGGAGTTACATGGCACGTACCTCATTGGGTTGTTAGGAGGAGTAATTGAGTCAAAAAGTGCAAAGTGCTTAAAGAAATGCTTGGCACACAAATGCTTGAAGTATATATAGGTGTTAGCTGCCATATATATATATATATATACATATATATATATATATTTTTTTTTTTTTTTTGAGATGGAGTTTCGCTCTTGTTACCCAGGCTGGAGTGCAATGGAGTGATCTCGGCTCACCGCAACCTCCGCCCCCTGGGTTCAGGCAATTCTCCTGCCTCAGCCTCCTGAGTAGCTGGGATTACAGTCACGCACCACCGTGCCCAGCTAATTTCTTGTATTTTTAGTAGCGACGGGCTTTCACCATGTTGACCAGGATGGTCTCGATCTCTTGACCTCGTGATCTGCCCGCCTCGGCCTCCCAAAGTGCTGGGATTACAGGCTTGAGCCACCGCGCCCGGCCCCGCTGCTATATTTTTTAATGCTTCATTTTTACCTTTGGCATGAGTGGCTTTGCCCTCATTAGAGCCCACTTGGATTTCTCCCATGCTGTCTTTCACATTCTCTCCCCTTCTATCTAAGTTATTTGAAATACTGACTTCCAGGACTTCAGTGCTTCAGTTCCTTCACTGAAATTCATATTCCAAGCCACAATACCTATTCATGTGACATTAGAAATGTTTTTATTTGTTATTTAAGAGGGTATTTTTGATCTCTACAATGAAAATATTTACAGTATTTGTAATACTGCTTTAAATGCTATCTTTAAAAGACTTTTTTTTTTTAACAACATGTAGCACTTGCAATATTGAAGTCAAGCTTCCAGGAATAGTTATAAAATCGGGGTTAATTTTCTTTGCTTTAAAAAACCAGTTCTGTACAAAAGCATTCAATGCCATTACAGGCAAATCTGTCTTCCCAAAAGTATTCATTGTTCGAAGTAAAATAACTGAAATAAAAGAAGCAGAATTTGAATAACCTAATACAGGAGACCTGATGAGGAAACTCTTTTGCAAGGGAAAGAAGATAATTTGGGGGAAATATAATTGTCATATTTTGGAAAAGAGGTTACAAAGTTATTATGTAGGGAGAGCGAAAACAAACACTGGGTATTTATATTGGTTTTTACCATAATTGTCAGGTCTCATTGCGGAACTTGACTGATACACACAGAGCTGCCAGATCTCCATTTCATGTGGTGCTTGTGGATATAGCTGAAGATAGGAGAAAACTGTCCATGTTCAAACCATAATTTTCTGGCACAATTTTCCATGACATATTAACTGAAAAATAGAAGGGAAAGAAGGCAACTATAATATCTCAAATTCACAGGCATAGTAAGAAAACAGGGTTTTTGAAGTATGCAAAAGTATTAGTATGTATACTAGCATGACTGTCTAACTAAATGATATTATTCATTATTAGGATGCCCTTTCCCTTTTTGTTTTGGTGATGGATACATTAGGTCTCAGGGAAGGACTGTGCAGCTATTACAGGTCTAGTTCATGTTGCCTCATCTCTTAACCTAGGTGAGGCTTTCTACTCCTGATAAAGCCAGTTAGCTGACTTTAACCGAGCAAGGCACATTTACCAAGTACTCCAGTTTCCTTTAATATAACTTTCTGAAGCTTAACCCAGAGTGAGGAAGCAATGCTAAAAAAAAAAAAAAAAAAAAAAAAAAATCCAAAAAGAAATTCCTACATGACTAGTCATGAAATTAATGGATGTTCTCAAAATCCCTAAGGGGCATCTGAATGATACCTTGGCTTACATTTCAAAGTCAAATAAACAATATGTAAAATTTAGTCAGGTAACTCAATGTTCTTGCTTGGCTTCTCAACTGGAGCAGAAATTCGAGGGGGAAAATTTAAATAAATATGTTAATTGCTTTCAGAGACGGAAGTAAAATTTGAATAATATCTATACTAATAATTCATTCTTAAACAGGCAAATTTTTAAAGTTCAAGGGTACAGGTGCAGGTTTGTTACATAAACTTGTATCATGGGGGTTTGTTGTAAAGATTATTTCATCACCCAGGTATTAAGCCTAGTAGCTATTAGTTATTTTTCCTGATTCCCTCCCTCCACCCTCTAACATCTCCCACTGTGTGTCTCCCCTCTATGTGTCCATGTGTTCTCATTATTTAGCTCCCATTTTCAAGGAGAATATGTGGTATCTGGTTTTCTGTTCCTGTATCAGTTTGTTAAGGATAAAATTCTGCAGTTCCATCTATGTCCCTACAAAGGACATTATCTCATTCTTTTTTATGGCTGCATAGTATTTCATGGTGCTTATGTACCACGTTTTCTTTATCCAGTCTACGATCGATGGGCATTTAAGTTGCTTCCATGTCTTTGCTATTGTGAATAATGCTGCAATGAACACACACGTGCATGTGTCTTTATAATAGAATGATTTATATCCCTTTGTGTGTATGCCCAGTAATGGGATATCTGGGTCGAATGGTATTTCTGTCTTTAGGCCTTTGAAGAATTGCCACACTATCTTCCACAATGGCTGAACTAATTTACACTCCCACCAACAGTGTATAAGCATTCCTTTTTGTCTACAACCTTGCCAGCATCTAAACTGGCAATTTTTAATGCTCATATTCTTGTAGCTCATTCAAATTTGAAAGGGGTATCTTTCTGGATTCAGAAGAAATGGAAACATCAGAAAAAAACAAAAGACTAGAATATTTTTAACCATAAGATTATTAAGTAGATAATTATTGCCTATTGTTGATGACTAGAAACTCAGCTTCATGGATAATGTAGCTTAAAGAAAGTACAATTACAAAGTTTATCAATGGAAGTAGGATATTTTTTAGACTAAAAGGAAACAATATTAATAATTATGCTGGGGGTAAGTAAAAATAGGCAGAAAATGGGACAATGGGATTGTCTCTAGCAAATCACAGTAAGTGGTCATTCTACCTAAAGTTGTGCAGATGATACCTAAACCAATAAATGCTAAACTGAAAGGTGGTAAATTAAACACTTGAATGATCGATTTCAGAAATTCAAAAATATAGTTAGATAGAAGGTACAAAAATCTAGTGTTCAGTGGCAAAAAAGGGTAACTATAGTTAACAATAATTTATTGTATAGTTCAAAATAACTAGGATTTAGAATTTTCTCTACACAAAATAATGATAAATGTTTGAGGTGACAGATATCTGTTACCCAGATTTCATTATTACACATTGTATGCTTGTATCAAACTATCACATTTATCTCATAAATATGTACAACGATTATGTATCCATAAAACTAAATAAATAAATTCACCAATGGAGTAAAAACCTCAAAGGGTAGCTACCTGTTGGTCTCTAGAGTACAATCCTAGGCTTTTGGTTTGGTTGTTACATCCTTTTGCTGTTGCTATTTTTGTTTGGAGGGTAGTGCATTTGTTTGTTTTAGTTTTACTTGTGTTTTATTGGGATGGGAGGTGTTGAGAGAAATTTTTTCAGTGAAATTTTATTGTTCCTTTGGAAACTAGTCCCCAAACAATGGTCTGGCTTCTTTTGTGAGGGCCTCAGGATTTTGATCCCAGAATATAATGCAATGGTTCATGATAAATAGTATTACTATAAACCCTGAAGAAAGTTCTGCTCATTAGTTAATAACATGGTATTTAGAGTCACAATATTAAGGATTCCACCACCTTGAGAAAGTGATTTAATACAGCAGCCAAAGCATTCTTTTTCAAAAGAAAACAATCTAAACATCACTCATCAGTTCACAATCTTCACTTCTTTCAAAACCAACACACAAATCCCACAGGATATTTCCTGGCCCCTTTCTGTTATATCAGCCTCAATTCCTACGTGGCTCCCCTTATTTGCTCTTCCAGTCACTCAGGTTTCTCATAGAAGAGTGGTTCCCAAATTCAGCTGATGTCCCCACCCCCACCCCAGGGCCATTTGGATTTGGCAATATCTGGAGAAATTTTTAGCTGTCACAACTTGGTGGTAGTGGTGGGTTGTGGGGAGTACTGGCATCTAATGGCTAGAGGTTAGGGATGCTACTGCTAAGCATCTTACACGCACAGGGCAGCCCCCAACGAAGAATCATCTAGACCCAAAATGCCAATAATGCTTAAGTTTAGAACCCGATTTCATCTTTCATACTTCCCAGGTCTTGCATACATTGTTTTCCTTGCCTAAAATATTCAGGCTATTTTCCCTTGTCCTCCTTTACCCTTGCCCTTTCCTCTTTTTTCTCCTCTTCTCTAACTCCCACTCACCCTTCGATAACCCTCTTATAGTGGCTTTACAGACTCTTCTTTACAGATGAATGTTACACTCTTTCAAAGAATTATGGAGCACTAAAGAATATCAGTAGCAATTTCACGTGCATTTGTAGGTGTTTGATTAGCCCTCTCCACCACCAACTCCAGGTGCGTAGATATCATACAGCTTATATTTACCACAGTATCCCCCCAGCTAGCATAGAATGAATGAACACTTAATAGCCTCATTTACAAAAGGGAAGTAACAGTCACTATCTCATTGGGTTGCAAAGATTAAATAATACATGTAAACTCTTAAGCGCCGTGCTTGAATCACAATAAATGCAGACACTGAGGCACTGCAGTTTGTGGACGGGAGCAGGAGCTCCTTCTGTCTCATTTTAGCGCCTCCCGCACCAGTACCTCGGTCTGAGAAAGTCCTCCTCCTCACCGTAAGCAGCAATCGCTGCGCCTGCGCTTTCCTGGTTCCACCGCTAACAAGGCTGCCGGAAACACTTTCCCCCTTCGCATTGGCCCGCCGCAGGCGGGTTAGATACTGCGCATGCTCCATATTCGTGTCTCCTCCCCCCGCCCACCGGTGCCCAACCAAAGAGGAGAGCGCAAAACCTGCCAACACGCCTGCGCGAGCGGGCATGCCCCGGAAACAGTTCTTTGGCCCTGTGACACGTAGCAACGGGGCTAGTTCAGGGTCTGAAACTGAGTTTGGGGATTGTTTGGGATTGCCGAAGCTACTGCCTTTGCCGCCAGCGCAGCCTCAGCGTTTGGTGAGTGACCCAGGCCCGTGGCATACTGTTCGGCTTCTCTCCACACCTGTGCAAATGGGCTTGTTGCCGTCTTTCGGCGCCGCGCCCTGGTTCTTTCGCTCAGACCCTCGTTCCCATTCAAGCCCTTGCTCTGATGCGGGCCCCTGCACCTCAGGCGCGACCTTCCAAGATTCTGCACTTTCCTGGCAGGCGGCAGGCCTTATGTTTCAAGGAAGCAGTCGCGTTGTCAGCTGTAAAGCCCTGTCCCAAGGTGAAAAATCATTTTTGTTATTATCGATATTTTAGACCCCTATGGAACCACCACTCCCACGACCTCGCCCCTAACGGAAGGCACATCAGCTCCTAAGGTGGAGTTGTCTTACTGGGCCGCAACTTCGGGAATAGACATTTTCTTACTCTCTCTCCTCTACCGCTCTTCGAATGCTGCATTTCCTCCCTGACCTCCTCCCTGCCCTCCGCATTACTGACGAAATATTTGTTGTGTTCTGTATTTGCTTAAGCAGACTGCCAGGAATGAATTCAGTAGGATCTTGGGCATAAGCAGTATTTACTATTTCTCTTTTATTACAGATTATTTGCAATGTCCGGTTTTGAAAACTTAAACACGGATTTCTACCAGACAAGTTACAGCATCGATGATCAGTCACAGCAGTCCTATGATTATGGAGGAAGTGGAGGACCCTATAGCAAGTAATTTTTCATCTTTGGCAATTAATTTAGTCTACATTGCAGGAAAAACACATATTTAGAATATTTGGTTCTGCCTAAAACAATGTGTGAACATGTCCTTTATCAGGAATATGATCTTTCATGCATAATCTTCTTCCTCAGGAGAGACATGTGACATGTGACTGTTTTGGGTTTGAAAGTATTGCTCTATTTAGAGTTGGTTATCTTCTGCAAAATCTTCAGGTGCACCATGAATGGAAAAGTAGCTTGTTTGAAGAACTGTTTTCTAGTAACAGTATTTCTGTATTTAGATGAAGATGGGAGCTTCAGGTACCTAGGAGATAGGCTGTTGTTAGTTCATGGGACTAGTGAAAAATTAAGATCTTTTGTTAGCAGTAAAATCAGTCCAACTCTGAGACTTTTATCAGTGCTACTTGAAAGTGCTTAGTGACATTACTTAACAGTGTAAGGTCACTATTATGAATCTTCAGGTGGTTTTCATACAGCAGTTGATAATCATTTTTAATACTCCTCTTTCTGAAACCCTTATGGTCAGTACCACACATGTTGTCAGTTGCATACTGAGAAGGTGGACTCAGAGCCATTAGCCTCTGAACTTTTTTTTTTTTTAAATCATCTTTTTATAGTACCTGGTGTTTGTGACAAAAATACAATGAACTGAAGTCTTTCTAGCAATCTAATCTAGGACATCGTCTCCTTAGTTTCTTCGGTCCCCAGAGATAATCTTAATGGCTTCCTGTCAAATAGAGCTTCCTGTATTAGGGCTGCTTAAACTTTTTTAGATGGTTCTGGATCTCTTTGGGAATCTTATTACAACTGGACCTCTTTCCCATAAATACATGCATTCACTCAAACACCGAAATAAATGTGCATATATAACTTAAGACAATTCATGTGTTATACGATGTTCATCCATGGATCCTGAATTTAAAACCTCATAAAGACTGTTCCACAATGAGGGCAGGGGAAGGTAATGTATCTGTCAGTTTGTGAGAAACATGCAGTACCAGAATGTGTTTGGATTAGAGTGTCCAAGAATTTAAGAAACAAAACAAAATTCAAATTCACACTTGCTCTGTAATAGTCTGTCTTGGCTAGGCTATCCTTTCTAAAACTATAGACCCTTTGAGTCTGCTTAATTTGTTATATTCTAAGGCTTTGTTTTACCCTCTAAAACTTAACACACTTGAACAATGGTAGTGAGCATGTCAGAATGCCCTCTGATTCATTTCTCTTTTCTGTTAAATTCTTAATTACATATCAATGAGGATTTATCTCTTTTGATCAATTAATGGGCAGAATTGGAAAATTTGTATTGAGATATTTCCATTCATTCATTTACCTAAATATGTATTTTTGGTGGTTGCTCTGTGTATAGGAGAGCCAGAGTCCATCTAATAAACCCTTGCCTAAAGCAGCAACAGGGCTTCAGAGAACCTGTCTCTGTATGCAGGCCTGTTTTTAACCAAATAGTTTTTTTATAGTTAGACTCAACATAATTATTCCATTTAGATTGTAGCCTATGGGATTTATCTGTCTCTGCCTTTCTTTTCTGTCCTGTCCACGTTTGCTTCACTTAAAAGGTGTGACTTACAGTCTCATTCCATTTAACAGTCATTTCAGTCTCTATACAGCAATTTAGATATTCTAAACAATTTGTTGCTAGTTAGCACTTGTTGCTATCTCACAGTTTCATTCCAACCAAATTATATTCCTGTAAGCACTGCTTCAATACTAGTGAAGCTTTATTCCGGGTGATTATATAACCATTATTGCTATAAACTTGGCTTTATAGATGATGCCTGGGAAAAAAAGAAGCCTAATGTATTAACAGTAATAAGTTTGAGTTTCTGAGATTTATTTTTTAAAAATTGAACTCTTCTGTGTGTACCTTGAAGTAGATCTGCAATCTGATGGCATTTTAAACATCCATCTCAATTAACCAAATAATATTTTGTTTGATTTGCTAACTTGGTAACAAATATCCGCCAATAACATTTAGTTCTCCATTGGTGAAAATCTAGGTGCAAATAGCATATTACTTATGTTGTCTTTAAGTTTTTAACTTGACTTGTTACTAGTACACAGTTCTGCATTTTCCATATGAAGTCAGCTTTAACATTTTGTGGCTTCCTCTATAGGTGTTTCACAAGTATCATTCATACATCTGTTCACCAAAAAAGAAAAACAAAAACAAAAAAGTATAAAAGACCGTTTGATCATAATCTGTTGAGTTATACAAACAGAAAATTGGACAGGTTCCACATTGTATTCTAGATATGCATATGAAATATATCATAATACCAAGTTACATTTTTTAAAGTATGAAAGCTATTATGTTTTTTCTCCTTTGATTTACCTGATAGCATCTTTATGGAATATTTGAGGATTTCCATGAACTTGGGTAACCAACCCAATATGTTAAGAGACTTTGTCTTTGTTGTTGGTACAGAGTACTTATGAGAGTATTAATTTAGTATCTGCTACTCTTCCTGCCATGCAAGTATGTTGCTTTAGTCTATAAAGATCATGTGTGCCATACCATGTTTTAGTTTAAAACCAGCAGGAGTAAGTCAGAAATTTTCCTGAATAGGTCCTGATAGAAAAGGAAAATAGTAAAATTCTATGATGCTGTAATTCTCACCTTTCCTCTTGAAGATGGAATGATGGTGCCACCTTTGAAACAATAAATTGCTTGCATGAAATTTATGGGTGTATATCAGCAGTTCTAAAATTTAGGCTGTAGACTACAGAGGGTCCTTCAGACTCTTCTGAGATTCTCTAAGGTCAAAGTTATTTTCATAACAATACTAAGATACCATATACCTTTTTAGGTATGTTAACATTTACAGTGCTGTTGCAAAAGTATTGACTGGTAAAACTGATGGTACCTGAGTATGAGTCAAGGTAGTGGCATCAAGTTGTTCTAGTAGTCATCATATTCTTTATCACTCTACAGACTTGTTGGAGAATGGGCAGGGAGTCAATTTCATTTAAGGATTCTCTTGAAGAAGCAGTAAGAATTATTTTATTACACCCTGACCCTTTAGTACACATATTTCTTTAATATTCTGTGTGACAAAATTTAGTATTTAATGAAAGTACAATGACTGTCTTTACGAAAAGCACTTGTGCAAGCTGAATTGGCTGTTACTCCTGAAGACCATTTTTATTTGAAAGAACAACTGATAAACTATGGTTATTCAGACTTGAGCATTTGGCAGATATTTTCTCAAAAATGAATAAAGTGAGCCTCACTCCAAGGAAAACTGACATTATGACTATAGGAATTTAAATGGGAATTAGACTAAAGGATTTCTAATGCTTCTCAGCTCTCATTTTTTAGAATATCTTTTAAAGTAACTGTTTCACATCTGTGTTTCTTAGTATATCATTTGATTAGTCCCATCAATCGCTGGATTTTTTCAGAACATGGTGGAACAGATGTTTAAAGATGTGGCTTCAATATCCTTCTCTTCCCTCTTGTCATTGTCACTGAAATAGCTGTGATAAGCTTTCCCTCTAGATGCAGGGTTTTCTATAGCACATATCAAATGAGACAATAAGTGTGTAACTATGAAAAATTAAAAGTACTCTTCAAATGCAAAGTGTACTAAAAATGTTCTGTTATATTCAGCAAGTGCTCACAAAGCAAAAGCTTGATTTGTCCACTCTATTTTAAAATTGATGGTTGTTCTTAAAGAGATTTGTCCACTTGTCAAAGGTAACATACTATGAAGAGTAAAGAAGAATAGTAATTCAATGGCTATCCAAATTACAGTGGAAAATTATGTAACATGTATTGCAAAGTCTGACATCCTAAGCTTTCATTCATTCTTAGGCACAGATTTTATTTCATAGTGTATCTTTATATTGTATATATTCACTAAGGGAGAAAAATAGAGACAATTTTAAAGTTTTCATTTGTTGACCTCCTAACCTTTAACAGTTTATTAAATGCTTAGTGCTACATAAGTGAATATTGGTATCATTAAGAAGATTTTCTTTAAAAATTATGATTTTTCACTGTAGATAATCAGCTTGATCTTGGTAATCATTTCAATCACGATTTATAAAAATTGGCCAAGTATATATCTTACGAATTTGCGCAACTAATGTTCTCTAGCTGTCACATGAAAATTTAGGAATTTAAGGGATGATAACTGTACAGGAGTTGAAATACTTCTGAAAAAATTAACTTACTTTCATTTATAGACAGTATCCTGGCTATGACTACTCGCAGCAAGGCCGATTTGTCCCTCCAGACATGATGCAGCCACAACAGCCATACACTGGGCAGATTTTCCAGCCAACTCAGGCGTATACCCCAGCTTCACCTCAGCCATTCTATGGAAACAACTTTGAGGATGAGCCACCTTTATTAGAAGGTAAGATTGGTTGCAACACTTGATAGTACTCAATAGTATTCAGTTGGTTAGTGAAAATTAATCTTAATTTGGAGAAGTTGTCTTTTCCTTTAAAAAAAAAATAATCTTGTAGAAGAGAGTTTTCTGCTAAGCAACTCATTTTAAATAGAGTATGTATGAGACCACACTGGGCCAGAGGACCAAATTTTTTAATAGCTCTTTTAATAGTGATGATAAAGTATGTTACTGTGTCAGCATTGACTTTTACTTCAGTTTATTGACTAAATTCTACTGGTAGAAAAGTGAGAAGAAAAAGCGTGGTATCCATTATTCTATGTGGAAATAAACTGGCAGAAGTCGTAACATCACTAAAAATATGGTGATTTTCCACACACTGGAGCCTGTCGGGGTGGGAGGGCTAGGGGAGGGATAGCAGGGATTTGGGGGCTAGGGGAGGTATAGCATTAGGAGAAATTTCTAATGTAGATGACAGGGGGATGGATGCAGCAAACCACCATGGTATGTGTACACCTATGTAACAAAACTGCACAATCTGCACATGTACCCAAGCATTTAAAGTATAATTAAAAAAAAAAATGGTGATTTTCAAATTGTATTCCAAAATCTAGAAAGCCGTAGTTCTGAACATGTTTTTTGAACCTGATACTCTTTGAAAATCTAATGAAAGCTATGAATACTCTCCTCAGAAAAATATGCACACATGTGCTTAGAGATACAGTTTTGTATACAGTTAAATTGGCCCCCAGGTATTCCTGAAGCCCCAGTTAAAGAACCTCTTACTATTAACCCTTTTATTATATTCTTTGCTATGCAGTCATACCTGAGGGATGTAGTAAGTGTCTGTTTGATCATGTCCATACCCTTTTCCAACACCAGTACAGAAATGACATTTGTGGGATGAGCACCACAATGAAGACTGGCATAGAGATATAAATAATATCATATAAAATAATATCATCCAGGCCAGGCACAGTGGCTCAACACCTGTAAACCCAGTGCTTTGTGAGGCCGAGGCTGGAGGATCTCTTGAGAACAAGAGTTCAAGACCAGCCTGAGCAACACAGCAAGACCCCATCCTTAGAATAAAAAAATAAAAAAAAAAAAAAATTCAGAACAAGAACAGCAGAAAATAAAAAATAAATAAAATAAAAAATTAGCTTTGTGTTGTGAGACACACTTGTGGTCCCAACTACTCGAGAGACTGAGGCGGGAACATCACTTGAGTTCAGGAGTTCAAGGCTGTATGATCATGCCACTGCACTTTAGCCTGGGTAACAGAGTGAGACCCTATCTCAATAATGATAATAATATCATCTAATATTGCTAGATCCTTTTTTGATGCTATCTGTGTCATTTTGTCTCCTGTTTCAACATAGATTTTGATAAATAAAAAATACATCACAAATATCCTAATTAACTTTTAAATTTTCTTTCTCCTTAGAGTTAGGTATCAATTTTGACCACATCTGGCAAAAAACACTAACAGTATTACATCCATTAAAAGTAGCAGATGGCAGCATCATGAATGAAACTGATTTGGCTGGACCAATGGTATTTTGCCTCGCTTTTGGAGCCACATTGCTACTGGTAAGATTTTTATTTCATCCTCCAGGGTGCAATTAAATAACCTTTAAATTTTAAATGTTCTACTAAAAGCCATTTTGAAACTCTGTTTGTACACCTAAAGCCTTTGATGTGTTTGAAATAGTATTGAGTTGCTTGTATTTATACCTATTCGTTAGTTCTCCATCCATAGTAAGTATAGCATGTTTTAAAAATCATTTCTTATTCTAAAAAATGATTCAATTAGGGGGAAAAAAAACAAAAACAATAGTAAATAACAGGTATGGCTTCGGTCTCTCATTAGAATTCTATCTTTTCAGAGACTACTTACAGTTTTTATACTATTGCTTTTTTTTGTTAATGACAGCATTAAAAAAAAAAATCTCCAGACCTTGGTTAAAGTTTTGTTATAGTCATACTGATTATTACTTTTCTGTATATTATTTTCTCAATTTATCACCTTCCCAAGAATGTTAAGGCATATTGAAAACAGAAAAATTGTAAAGATAATTGTTAATAATTATTTTATCTTCTGTCTCTGAATTATAAGAGATAAATAATACATAGAAGTTGGGATTTCTAGTCAGAAGAGCTGGACTTGAACTGAGTGCTCCTACTCTGCCTTTGGCTACATCATTTAATCCTTCAGTTTCCTGTCATAGAAAATAATCCTATCCTGCTTACCTAGCAAGATTATTTTGAAGATGAAACAAGACAGGTTATGTGAGAACACATTGAAAAATTAAAAACACTGTACAAGTATAAGGTTTATTATTACTACATGAATGAATTCCTCAGTGAACTCAGCTTTTTCAGACTTCTGCACTTTTAATCAAGTATTTACAAATAACCTAATAAAAGTCCCAATAATTTTTTTACTTAACATAATCTGTAGAGGCATTCTCATAATTTAGTTTTATGTGACAGAAATTAGATAAATCAGGAACTTTTTTGAAGGCTTTTCTGTGAATTGGTTTTAGTGGTAATGTGACCTGAATATAACGTTTGTTCACGAACTTGACTAAGAGTAGGATAATTCCAATTTAGCTAATCTTTGCAGTGCTTTAAACTGTTTATTGATGTCTTTTTTTAATCAAAGGACTGCATAAATCAGCCAATAATTTGGAAAGAAAAAATATCTTCCATTATATTCCTCTTGCCATTTCTTCTCTCCTCCTCACAGAACCCTGGATTCCTGTCTGTCCTTGCTCCTCTAACACCCATATAAAGTGAATCATAAGATTTCTTCTTAGAAAGATTATTACTACCTCCACCAATGAAAATTAATTGCTTTGGGGTATTTTTGGTGGAGTTAGGTACTTTCAGCTGATATTCCTATTCCTATTCCTATTCCATTCTGAATGGCTTTCCATCTTGTCTCTAGTTTATTTGCTTAAAGTCATCCAGAGTTCTTTTTAGAAACCTTACTGTTTTAGGTCTGCTATGTTTGTGTCTCTTTGCTCACTTCTATGCCCAGTTCACATGCTAACTGGAAAATGCAGAAAGAAATATCTGTGCACTTTAAAGTTACGAAGACTCTAACAAACCTGTCTGCTCAGTCTTTTACTTCTCTACATAAAGACTGGATACATCTGTAGATTTTAATGCTTATCAGTTATTTCCTACATGTACGATTCAGGTGAAATAAGGCCAAAAATAATTTATATTTTACCCTTTAACCTGTAATCTTTTTTCTTTACCCATAGGCTGGCAAAATTCAGTTTGGCTATGTATACGGGATCAGTGCAATTGGATGTCTAGGAATGTTTTGTTTATTAAACTTAATGAGCATGACAGGTGTTTCATTTGGTTGTGTGGCAAGTGTCCTTGGATATTGTCTTCTGCCCATGATCCTACTTTCCAGCTTTGCAGTGATATTTTCTTTGCAGTAAGTACTGATCTTTATTTTGGGGGTTGCTTGACCGATTCTATGTAGTATATTTGCCTCATCTTCAGTTTCAGATAAATCACTGCTTTTCAGCAAACATATCAGATAGTGCCTCTGATAGTAGGGACTGTGCCAAATGATTTTGGATGAAGAACAATGGTAATGAGAATAAATTTAAAAACCTTTTATATCATTTCCATTTTACCCATGATAAAGAATTTCACTAGTTTGTGTTTACTTATCATTGTCATAGTGGTAACGAATTGAACAGGGTGATTGTTAAATATTAACTTAAAAAGTTCAAGATGTTAGTGTTCAAATTATGCTTAATTACCCTCTTCAATATTTTCTAGATCCGACCTAATTTCTTGAAACCATTGGGCATGTGCCAAATGTATGAATAATAAATACATACTCTATTGGACAGCTTTTTAACTGGAAATGTATTCTTTTTATGACAAGCGGCTGTTAAGAGCCTACGATGTTTCTCAGATAGATATACTTGTAAGCAGCTTTAAATATGTGTAATTTTTAGATGATACTTTAGGTTAGGTTAAAAGGAAAGGTATGGCCAGGCGTGATGGCTCACGCCTGTAATGCCAACACTTTGGGAGGCCAAGGTGGGCAGATCACCTGAGGTTGGGAGTTCAAGACCAACCTGACTAACATGGAGAAACCCTGTCTCCAAGGGGACATTTGGCGATGTCTGATGGGGGGGCAAAACAGCCCCCACAACAAAAATACATCCAGCCCAAATGTCAGTAGTGCCGAGGGTGAGAGACCTTATGTTTTTAAAAAGTAAAATGTAGTTCTAAAAAAGCTATTTATCACATGAAATGAATCAGCATCATTGAATTTACTGTGAGGTACATTTTAGCATTGAAAAAAAATAGTGATTATTTCTGCATGTATCTACTTGCCAATTTAAAATGTAAATTTAAAATGCTTTTCTTTAGAATAGGTTATTGTAGTGTTCTTACATAACTAATCTCATCTGCTTTTTTTTTCCTCCTCCCCCTTTTTTCCTTATTGGTTACAGAGGAATGGTAGGAATCATTCTCACTGCTGTGATTATTGGATGGTGTAGTTTTTCGGCTTCCAAAATATTTATTTCTGCATTAGCCATGGAAGGACAGCAACTTTTAGTAGCATATCCTTGTGCTTTGTTATATGGAGTCTTTGCCCTGATTTCTGTCTTTTGAACTGAATTTATCTGGGATGTGGACATCAGTGGGCCAAATGTGCAAAAAGGACCTTGAACTCTTAAATTGGACCAGTGAACTGCGGTAGTGCAACTCTCATGCAGATTTACATTTGACTGTTGGAGCAATGAAAGTAAACGTGTACCTCTTGTTCATTTTTATAGAACTTTTGAATACTATATTGGGTTTATCTGCAGTGCAACTAGCTTTAAATGTTTGTGTTTATACAAATAAGAAATGCTATTTCTTTCCGGTTCCTGCAGCCTTTGAAAAACCTTTTCTTTGCAAATTATAATGTTTTTGATAGATTTTTATCAACTGTGGGAAACCAAACACAAAGCTGATAATCTTTCTTAACAACAACCCAGACATAGTAAAGAAGACTTACTGCAAAAAATATTTTTCCGAGGATTTAGGAAAGAAAAATTGCCTTGTATTCTCAAGTTCAGGTACACTCAAAGCAAAAAAGTGATCCAAATGTAGAGTATGAGTTTCCACTCCAAAAATTTGACATTGCTGTAAATTATCTCATGGAATTTCTGCTAAAATTCAGAGCTATAGGAAGTTCACAGTCTACCTTATTGTAGACGTGAAATGTGAACACTTATTTAGATATTAGTGTTAACTAAAGCTTAGTGACCTGGAATGGTTGCATTGATGCTCATGGTTGGGTCTCCACGTTTCCCAAAAAAGAAAAAAATCACTAACCTTTTTTGAGAAAAATATTTAAAGTTTTACAATTTCAGTATTGCAGTTATCAATGTAAAGTACATTTGAATGCTTATTAATTAAAACTTTCTCAATTAATTTTAACTGTGTTGTTGAGTTTACTTTTACTAAACTAATGTTCTCTTTGTCTCTTTTAACTAGGCTCTGATTTTGACTCCTAATTTAACCTAAGCTTTAAGAATAGAATCAGCTAGTATAGAATCAGACAAAAAGGGGATTAAGTGAGAAGCTGATTACTTTGAGTTACATTATTTTCTTGTATTAAATATGTTTGATTTATATTGTCATGTTCTCTTGCCAGAGAGTTTTAGGAAAATACTGTGTCTTGTATACTGATCATTGGCTTTTTCTAGAAAAACTGCCTCTGCTTCTGGACAAACCCCAGTTATAGTTATGAGAAAGATATGGTATGGGGAGGAAAATGTTGCTTTTTTTAAAAAGAGACTTTCAGACTAAATAAAAAGAAATACCAAACTGATATATCAATGGTTCTTTTTTAGAACAAGTTTTCAAAGCATAAAAAGAGATTGAGAGAATTAACATATTTATTGATTCACATAAGTATGTTTTTCTTCATTCTTAATCTTCTGGAGAAACCCACTTGCCGTTAATTTGTTTGGGCTAGGTTTTCATACTTACCAAATTAGTTTAGGAAAGCAATTTGGTAGGTTTTCAAACTTAGCAAATTTTGTATGGTAATTCTTGTATAGTATTTTGTCTTTGCAATTCATTTGTCTTTTTCAATATAGTTCTTGTTAAGGCAAATGTAACAATGTCTTTCATTAATATCCAATTCTTGCTAATAAACGGTAGAAGATGCTTTGGGAATTAAAATTACCTCACTGTTGGTTAGACTTAACACTGCTAATCTTCAGCCAAATACCACAAATGGATCAAATTATTTTCTTATTTGTTGTTTACCCTATCCCCAACAGAATTTTTAGTTTAAATCATTTTAGAGATTTTTTTTTGTTGGTGGTTATTTTTTACTTAGCTCCAAAATAATAAGGTGCAAAACTATTTTATCCTTAACTGTTGCTGTCAAAATAGCAATGCGATAGAGTTGCATTTGATGCAAGTTTAGTTCTAGAGTTTGTTTGGTTACCTGCAGAGTCATATATAGCGCAAAGTTCTCTTAAACTCTTCTTAAAAATATAATATATGTAGTCATATTTATATACACATTAAAGACTGTCGTACTGTGTCTCAAAAGTACTATGTGTTTTTTTTGTTGTTTGTTTTGTTTTGTTTTGTTTTTTGTCTAGCATTGGAATAGATATCTATTTCTTCAGTTAACTACCAGATAGATTATCTGCCTTGCTTTAGGGCCCATTTTATACTGAAAGCATACAGGTATCTTTAAACACTAGACACACTCAGCATAGCTAAAAGCTCATCCAGTGATTGTCACTGAGTAACTGAAACTCACTGTAGGGGTGCCAGACTGACACATGCCTTATCTCCAAATATTGTACTTGTGAGTGGAGTGGCCAGTTGACTTACACTAGTGTGTTATTAATGCATGCATACATGCTGCCAAGATCATGTAGTTGATTTTACATATGAAGTAAATGCATATTTTATGGCTTTGCTATAATACTGTGATTACCAATGGGTATTTTCAAGAACTATATAACTAGGCTTATGGAAATAGACATTCTTTCTCCAGATACAGTTATGCAGATAATGCAAAGTTCTGTAAATCTTAAAATACTATCTTTGGATAGTGGCCACCTAATCAAAGAGAATTTTAAAAATTGTATCTAATGACATGATTTGGGATAGAACTTAAGCATTGTGCATTTGGTATTTTGCAAATTTGTATTTTTAACCTTAATTGGCATTGCTAAACTCAAATATGTGCTCCAAAGTTCAGTCAGTTGTCTCTAAAGTTAAAATTATGCTATTATGCTTGCAGTACTTACTACCTGCAGAAAAGGGAGCCTTTCTGATGTGAAGTATACACTATTTTTCTTTTACATAAATAGAAGAATTTTAAACTTTGGGTAAAGGGAAACTGCAAGTTAAAATCTTATTCTATAGTGATACTCTGACTTAATCATGACAAGTTATAGGAAACCAAGGCCACATTTGCCATGCTGTTATATAAAG
Source organism: Aotus nancymaae (assembly GCF_030222135.1). Lineage (NCBI taxonomy): Eukaryota > Metazoa > Chordata > Mammalia > Primates > Aotidae > Aotus > Aotus nancymaae. The sequence continues at coordinate 19,197,679 of NW_026988479.1, read as the reverse complement.
CAGATCTGTTACTCAGACAAGTTTTTTCCCTTCCTCTGTCGGGACAAAATGAAAAAAATATATAGCAAATATTTAGCCTTTCATAAAGTAGTCTAGAAAGTTTTCAAAACAGTATAACAGCTCTCATGGTACAGATTATACAATGAAGCATGCTTACCCAGGAGTACCACTGGGCCTTCCCTCAGTACTACCTAGAGTAAACCTCCTACCCAAACAATTCCTCATGTTAAAGCTGCCCTCACATGCTGTCCACTGACTCATATTGTGATATGTCAAATTTCAACTGCTGTTAACTAGCAAAAACTAAAGTACCTTTTCAATGATAGTTACAGAAGATGAGTTCATGAGAGACTTTTATTTATTTATAGAGTGTATTTAGGATTTATGGAATGAAGTGTGTCAGTAACAAGGTATCAAAATTTATTGGAAACGCCTTAAGGAAGAATTGGTTCATATGCTTTAATGAATACATAAGAATGATCTGTCATTAGCTTGCCAAGCATACAGTGTTTGTTTTTATACAGTCTAAATAAAACCTGTCCTCACCACTCTACAGTCTAGGCTAGTACTACTTTTCACCCCTAATGAAGAAAGAATTAACTTTTAAAAAAATTAACTCTGCTTCTGCACCATCCAAATTATTGGAGTTTGAATTGTAGTACATTACTATTACTTGAATTTGAATAAGTTAATTTGTTCATAAATAAATAATTGATTTTGTAACTGGGCAATAGGTAAAATGAAACATTAAATATTTAAATTGTCAATTTCTAGGGATTGGCAGAGTCCTTAGTCAAACTTGTGTTATTATTAACAAATATGTGTCTCAGGATGGTGACCATCAAAACTGAAGAATGAAATTTTGATAGTAGGCAGTTGTGATTTTGCATCACAGGTGGAAATATTTCTTCTGCCCTTGAGCACAAAGTTCCTACTCTGTTTAATGAAGAACATTATCTGCTGATGGAGCACAATGTCCTGTGTTTGTGTGTAAATAAATTAAAATGATTACACACTCAAATAAGGACTAATTAAATAGAGAGCTGTTCTAATTTAAAAGCACAAATACTTTCTTGAGCACATTAGGTTCTAAAAATCAGATGTTACATTTTTTGTAAGCTTAACTAATTAGGCGCACATTGCGTATATGAATTTGGTTTATTTCTGCAACTAGCACTAAATCTTCTGATTGCTGGCAGCGTGATTAATTATGCATTAAGGTGTTTTCAATAGCTTATCAGCACTTGTGGCACACACGAATAAAGGAAAAAACGGGAAAACGAAGTACTCAGAAACATTTAAGATGCTTGTAAATTATACTTTTAATCTAGTTGGATGACTCATTTTCCTACAAACAAAAAATCTAGTTATTTTATATTTTCCTAGTTCACAGGAATGTCTTTATAAAATTTAATGACATATTTGCCTTCGGTTACCAGTTTCATGGTCTGATAATATTGGAGGACTTGGTAGAGTCTTTAGGCAATGAATGGTACTAAAAGCCTTTTTGTTTTCTGTTTTAATTTTCTAAATGTAAACGTCTTTATTTCCTTTTCTGGATACACTATCATTGTGATAAAATACCTCCATATAGCAATAAATAGCAGACTATTCATAAGGTGTTTCAAAATGGATGACCCTTAAAAATATTATGCCAAGTAAAAAAAAAAACCAAATACGAAAGGCTACATATCATATGATTCTATTTATATAAATATCTAGAAAAGGCCAGTCTATAAAGACAGCAGATAAGTAGTTGGCAGGAGGTGGTAGTGGGGATTGATGGCAAATGAGCAGGAGGGAAGTTTTTCAGTGGTGATGGCTGCACAACTGTATGTTTATAAATTTAAGTGTATACTAAAATAGGTGGATTTTGTGATATGTAAATTATGTTAATAAACTTTAGAAAACATGGAAAAGGAAATGGGAGGCAGAGCAACCGCCAGCACATACATGTTTCTAGAGTTCAAGAGAAGGGTTTTAGGATAGATTTTAATAGAGACAAAAATATATATAGTACCTTTTCCCAGAAAAATATTAATATCAAACAAGTGAAATTGTCCGTCTGTCCCCAAATTTCATTCCCCACCTAACTCCCTTTAAATAGATTAGCATGCATTTTATCAGACTATACATATAGGTACCCATTCTTCCTAGTGGCTTATGTACACATGAATACATACATGCACATTTTATTTCTATTGAAATAAAATTCAAGTAACAAAATTTACCATTTTAACCATTTCAAAGTATACAAATCAGTGTTTTCTAGTATATTCACAGTGTATTCTAGTATATTGTACAGTCATCACCCAGCACTATTTTCAGAATATTTCTATCACTTCCCCCTCACACCAAAGAAAAAAACCTCTATACCTCTAATTTTTCCCCTCCCCTCATACCCTGGCGTGTACAACTCTTTTTTTCTGTCTCTGGACCTGCTTATTATGGACATCTCATAGAAATGGAAGCATACACTATGTGGCCTTTTGTTTCTGGCATCTTTGAATTTACATAATGTTTTCAAAATCTCTTGTTTTTAAACTTAGCAGTCTGTTATGGGCATTGTTACATATGCTGAACATTGAGATTACTTCAATCTTTTTAAGGCTGAAAATCATTTTATTAAATGAGCAGAGTTTAATTTACTTAGTCGCCTATTGTTGGACAATTGATGTCTTTGTACTTTTTTTTTAAACTAAGTGGTGCAGCTTTGCTATTGGCATTTTTATAGCTAGAGTGTCGCATTTGCTGTTCATTGTGCTCAGGTTGATCATTATCGTAAACTCAATTTAAATTCTTAAAAATGTCAATATTTTTATGCCCCAGTAGGTTTTTCTTAGTGTGAATGTAGTTTTATTTTAGTTGTTGAAGCATGCAAATCACATCTATGTTAGTACAAGGCATTGCTCTTTGGTTTTCAACTATCAATGTTTTTCTACTACTCTGTAACAGAGGAATATGAATAATGTCAAACAGATGATAAACACCCCCACCTCAAATTATTCACATATTTGAATAATTAGAATGAAGATTTTATTCAAAGTGAGCTGCCTTTTTTTTCTTCCCATTTAGAAGAATCATTCTGACAGTGTAATTTTTAGGGTCACTGTCTTTACATAGGTTTCTAAGAAATTCTGAAATAATCCCATTTTAAATTTTTTGAGTGAGTCTGTATGCCCATTGAATTTAGTCGTTTCATGCTGTCCCTAACGTTTGACTAATTGTGCTTGAATTGTATCAATACTCAATGCTAACAATAAAGTCAAATGTATAACATGATCTGACAGTGGCTTTGCTCAAGTTAGGACTTACTGCCCAATTTGTTCCTATTTAAATTCCTAAGTGTTAAGTTTTACCACAGTAAGAAAACTAAAAGCAACACCTCAAATTCAGACATCTGCATAAATCAGTTTGTTATATAAATTTGTATTGAGCTTCAAGAGTTGAATTTCTTAGTCAAATGATTTAAAATGATGCATTTTTTGTTGTTTTTTGTTTGGATATGGTTGTTTTGAGGGCATTTGTTTGGGTATTCTATTCATAATAGAATATGGTCTGTAGATAGGCTTACTTTCTAATACATTTTTAAAAACCATTTTTGTATGTGTTAAATGTGGTGCATTTTACTCACTACATAAGCAGTCATACTGAACAACATCCCTTGGCCAAAATGCTTATTCAGTTACTCCTCACATGTCTGGGTCTATCACAAAGTTATACTTAAGGCTCAATTTGTATTCTCTTTAGATTATATTCTGTTCTGACCCTGGTTTAGACCATAGTCTTCTGATGGGATAACTTGGTTTTGGCATTTTCTATAATAGAGCCAATCATTTCTGTGGTTTGAATAAAAGATTAAACTGCATCTCCAATGAGGTGAAGAGTGTTTAGACATGGGTACATTGATCATCTACTTTGAACAAAAGTTAGAATTTAATATTTGACATGGGTCACACTGACTTTCTGTTTTTATTCACATCATAAAAATAGAATCATTTATGAACAAACCATGGAGGCTCTGTGTTAACAAGGAGTCAGCTAGAGGCAGAATGGAAGCTGAAGTGAGAGTGTGAAAGTCAAGACAGGATTGAAGGCGCTAGGAGGAATCTGGAGCCTTACCAGAATCAGCAGAAGAAAGGCTGGGAGAGATTGTGCTAAGATGTGCTGGGGATTTTGTTTTAATATTTATACTGTGTTAAGTAAACGTTGATTTTAAAAGTTTAGTATATCAAAATAAAGCCTATGTACATGGTATAAAAGCAGTAACTACTAAAAATAAGCAGCAGAAAGATATTGGAATGCTTTAAATCAATTTTCAAAGGAACTCAATTCTAAAGCAATTTTTAAATATTCACATAAAACAAGCCAATTCTTGCTGATATTAATTTAACATGTCTGTAAAACCTCTCAAAAATCCATTATAGTCCTAGTGTTGGGAAATTTTTCCTAATCACAAATTTAAATTTCTCATGTTGCAATTGGTGCTTGATTCTTTTCTCTTTATTGGAGATGGGATCACGTCACCATCCTCTGAGACTAAAGCAGGGAAGCTGTGGTCCCTAGTGAAGATCTACCATCCTAACAGGCTTCATTTCATCTGCCTCCCCTCCCATGCACACCCCCTATTTCCCCAGGCCCATTCCAAGGCTGATAGTGCTCTAATTGCTGGTACTGCTCCAAAAATTATTTTATGCATATTGGCAATTATGCTATTCTGATCAGAACAGAGCCTGTGAATTTGAACAGTTAGAGAGCAGTAAAATGCAGGCAGATTATCAGGATTTTAAAGAAGCCCACTATAGCTAATGCCTAGGGTATGGCTTCTAATCCTTACCTCTCTGTCTCTACCCTTTTGGTGTCTCATCCTTCTGTTTATTTCTGTTCCTTTCCTTTGATCTTTAATTGACTCTAATCTAGAAATAAGATGTTATTTGTAGCATTTGTTGTGCATCTCAAAGTTTTAAGTTGTCTATTCTTAGTTCTTTGTCGAAAAAGTAAATGAACTGAATATTTCATCTTCACGTGATGGGGAAAATAATATCAAATACATATATGCAAGTATAAGGGGAGGAATAATGCCCTTGCTTGAGATTTTCGTGGTTCAGGAACTTGGAAAATGTTTTCCACCCTCTCTCAGTGAGCTTTTCTCAAGGCAGTTCCAAGCCAGTCAGTGCCCACCATGAACAAAGTCCTGGTTTTGGCTTCCTCCTTAGCAAGCTTAATATTCTCTAATGTTTTGTTCTTCCCACAACTTACTTTCTTTTTCTGATTACCTTTGGATTCATCTCTAAATCCCTTCCAAATTATTCATATCTTTCTTTAATTGTATCGTCCAGATCAGGACATGCATGTTTCATGTATCTAATGACAAGTATGTAAAGGTGACCTCACATCGATTTTTTTTTCTTGAGACAGGGTGTTGCTCTGTTGCCCAGGATGGAGTGCAGTGGTGCAATCATGGCTTACTGCCGTCTCGACTTCTTGAGCTGAAGTCCTCCCTCCTCAGCTTTTTGAGTAGCTAGGACCACAGGCGTACGCCACCACCACATCTGGAATTTTTTTTTTACATAATTTTATAGAGACAGAGTCTCACTATGTTGCTGAATCTAGTCTTGAACTCCTGGGCTCAAGCAATCCTTCCATCTCACCCTCCCAATATGCTGGAATTACAGGCATGAGCCACTGTCCCCACCCATCTATTTTGTTTCATATAGCTAAGTGACACATTTCTTGCATACTTTTGAACTAAAGAGTGGTAAGCACATATCTTAGCACTAATCCTGTCATGGGTAAAAAATTTGGTAAGATTTTGAATAAGTAATTTTGAGCCTTAATTTTCTCTGTATAAAATGAAGAAATTGTATTACATTATATGCAAATGTATATTGCATATAATATATACAATAAGATAAAAAGTATAATACCATGAACCTTGCATTTAGAGTGAAATGTGAAAACAATATTAAATCTATCTAAAACACCTTGCATAATCTTTAATTGCATCCCATATCTTCCCCACAGAGGTTACTAGCTTATCATTTTGAGCATTTCTTTATATTTTTACTACCTACGTATCTATTCCTTAAAAAATGTAGTATTACTTAGCATGTTTTTGACTTTTATATAAATGACATAATGATGCGCTATTTTTCTGTAACTTGCTTTTTTTACTCCTAAGTTCATGCAATTCAGTTATGTGAGTACTTGGTGAGGCTCTGTTTACTGGTCTTCAGTATACCGTGAGTATATCATCACACATTGATCCATTTTGCTGCTAATGGACATTATGTTTGTCTCCAGTCTTGCTTTTACAAACAATGGTCTGTAAGCAGTGTATCTACGGTGTGTGCAAAGGTTTCTTTGGGTATCTACATAGGGTTGAAGTGCTACTGAAGCAGGTGTGGCAAGAAGCAAACCTCTTGAACACTGAACTGAGAAAGGAAGTGGCCTTTTCTTCGGCTGGGAGCTGTGGGGGCTACAGCCTCATTCACTGAACTCCCTGAGAAGCAGCTTCTTTCCCCTTTTATAGGCTTACAACACTAAAGGGGAAACTGAGGTGAAACTATGTCATTATCCATTGGCTGGATGTCTGACCTTAGAATCTTTTGGCTTTATTGATTTGCTAGTTCATATGCAGCATGAGTGGGAACAGGCAGGGGAGGGGGCTTACAAAGACAAGACAAAGGTAGTAAATTATTAGTTGGCAGAGGTGTTTCCAGGAGGGAGCCCGGGCCGTGCAGACTTGGGGGTGTGACTCAGTGCCAGACTCCAGCCAGTAGGGATAACTTTCATTTATCCCTACTTGAAAGTAGGCAACTCTTTCAAGGCTTATAGATAGCAGAGATGCTGGGAACCAAAACAGGAGTCATTTTCCCAGCTCTTGGGTATTTTTTTTTTTCACCCTCCTTCCCATCCGGAGGGGAGAAGGAGGTGGAGGCTGGGAAGTGAGAGGAGGGGAGGGGGTCTCACGTCTCACTACAATTTTAGGAGTTTGTGTCTGTCTCATCCCAAAGCCATAAAAGCAGCCTCAATATTTCTTCTAAAGATTTTAAAGTTTTATTTTTCACATTTTTTTTTTTTAGCCACTTGTTATATGGAGAAGAAATCAATTTCTGGTGTTTCCTCCCATAATGCATAACCAATTGTTCCATCATCATTTATTTTATAGTCTCTCCAGGATAGGTACTGTCAAGCTAACCATAAAGCATTTTTCTAGGTTAGACCTGAAAAAATGAAACCTTTTCTCTCCTTTAAGGAAAAGAATTATCTCTTTTAAAATTTGTCTACATTGGCCGGGCACGGTGGCTCACACCTGTAATCCTAGCACCTAGGGAGGCCGAGGCAGGTGGATCACCTGGTGTCAGGAGTTCAACGCCAGCCTAGCCAACATGGTAAAACCCCATCTCTACTAAAAATACAAAAAATAAAATTATCCAGGCATTGTGGCAGGCACCTGTAAGCCCATCTGCTTGGGACCCTGAGGCAGAAGAATTGCTTAAATACAGGAGGCAGAGGTTGCAATGAGCTGAGATCACACCGTTACACTCCAGCCTGGGCAATAAGAGTGAAACTCCATCTCAAAAAGAAATTGTCTACATTTTTCTTCTTCCTCAAAACTCCATCTCTCTGCTCTTACCTTAATGGAATTTGCTTTGTTAATGGAAAAGATATATGACTTAGAAGAAGTACTACCTTAGGACAGTGTGACTTCACATAACCTAAACAAGGGATCAGCAAACTTTTTCTGTATCAGGCCAGATAATAAATATTTTAGACTGTGCTAGCCAAGAGGCAAAATCAAGGATATTATGTATAATAGGTATATATATATATACATGTAATATAGGTATTATAGATGTAAAATTCATGTTATATATAAGAAAGAACAAATTTCTACAAAATTTTTATTGAGAAAAGCAAAAATATAGTAATTGAGTATAATTTTTGATAATACAGGTCTACTAATGTGTAGAATGGAGTTATTTCTGGTTCTCTAATTTGTCTTCTCCCTACCTGATGTGGTAAATATCATTAATACTTATTTTCATTCCTAAGGAAAATGAAGTTCACGTAAAGTTACCCTGCTTTTAAACACTGGAGCCATCCTTTGAGCCTCACTCCAGAGCTAGTGCTCTGGATCCTGATACAGTTTTCAGAAGGAGATTAATATTGTCTTATTATTGAAGCTCTAAGAGGTTAATTCAGTTAGCCAAGGTAATACATATTGCTTTGTATCATGTCTGTCTGATTTCAAAACCTCATGCTCTTTTCCTTCTACTCTGCTACTGTAAGACTTTCAGGAATCTCCAAACTCCTGGATAACTGCAATGACAAATCAGGTCCAAGTTGTGCTACATTTTAATTGAAATATTTTAGAACAAAAATCAACAGATTTTTTACTTGTAAAAGTTATAAATAGCCATATTAATGAAAAACCTACTGAAGGATATTTGGTGAAAGATAAAAGTGAAAATTATTCGTTCTTTGTTCTCTCTTCTATATGATTGCTCCTTATTTCTCTCTTTTCTTTCTCCGCTTATTTTTTCCCCTTTTTTTCTCCCTCCTTCTTGTGTGTGTGTGTGTGTGTGTGGTTTTTTTGTTTTGTTTTGTTGTTGTTGTTGAGATGGAGTCTCAGTCTGTCGCCAGGCTGGAGTGCAGTGGCCCGATCTCGGCTCACTGCAACCTCCGCCTCCTGAGTTCAAGCAATTCTACTGCCTCAGCCTCCCAAGTATCTGGGACATACAGGCTCATGACATCACATCCAGCTAATTTTTGTATTTTTAGTAGAGACGGGGTTTCACCATGTTGGCCAGGATGGTCTCAATCTCTTGACATTGTGATCCGCCTACCTCAGCTTCCCAAAGTGCTGGGATTACAGGCATGAGCCACCACGCCCTTCTTTTGTGTGTTATAAGCTATGCTCAGAATAAAATAAAGGAGTACATGCCTGAGAATAGAATTAAGATCCCAGAGAATTAGAGGTGCTCTTGTTGACCAAATATACTGGAAATCTCAAAGCTTATATAAATTATTTCAATGAATGAATAGCTTTTAATTTTCTGGCATCAAATCAATGTTCAACGAGTGTTTACTAAGTGGCTACTATATGATTCTATGAAAGAATACTATGTAGATTCTATGAAAGAATACAGATTAAAATAACTAACTCTGCCTTCAAGGAGCTCACAACTTAGTGAAATCCTAATAATTACTTGAGAAAGTAAAGAGAAAGCCTAGGTGAATTCATTCAGGGCAGGGACTGTGTCTTCCCAGCTCTGGCACCTTACATCTTTTATTAAGAGAAATGCAAATTAATCAATGATATCAATTCCCAATTGAATGATACATTGGATTGGTTGACAAATCTGATTAACTTCAACATTAAGATAAATTGACAAAAGCATACTCACTTTTGGGTACATAGCTTCAAATATGCATTTAAAAATGCATTGCAGAGTGACATTGGCAGCAACAACTAAAACGTAGTTGTCATATGCCACGTGCCAGGCCCCCTGACAGATGTGTCACATGCATATCTCATTTAAATATTACTACAAGCCAGTTAAATCGATGTTATTATTATAGTTTTCGGTTATTTTAAAGATGCAAAGTATTTGCTCTGTGATTACATAACTAACAGAGTGTAGCCATGATTTGACAGAGAGTAGCTATGAAAACCTGAAAATATGGTGGCATTTGAATGGAAATCATGTTGCCTTATAATTTATTTTTCATCCTAAGGGCAAAATAGAAAAAAAATTACATACACAGCACTGAACTGATGAATTACATTTTTGACTTTTCCCCAAAGGGCTTTTTGGACAACAAATGAAAAGTAGATCTATCTCTCTGGGTTGGATTAGCGAACTTTGGTTCAGTCTTAAAATTAACTGGAGATATCTGCCTCTAGTTCTAAATTATAGATAACATGAGAACATGAAGCCTTGTCCCTACCAGGTATTATTCACTTTGTTTAGAGGGCTCCTGGAAAGTATTTTGGGCTACTGTAGTTATATTGCTTTCCCTCACACAGAATAGCTAAGCTGGTGTGCAAAGTGGTTGGGAGAAGAGGGAAGAATAGATTCTACTTCTAGCTCTGTCTCCCTAACCCATCATACGGCTTTGAATAAAATAAGTTTTATGCTTCCTATAAAATGGGGATAAAAATGCTTCCTTTACCCACTTCACCAAGTAAAGGATCAAAAGAGACCATTTATGTGAAATGGTTGCACACATGCAAGGCATTCTTTTTGTGGATAAAACACAGCTTTATACTCATGAGCTGTTTATATTAACCTGTAGTCGGGGTAAAACCAGAGCCCAAGCCTGATATACTGAGGCAAAACTGTGGCCTCTTCCCTAAGCAACAGAAGTGGATTTTCTTGGCTTCATTCACACCAGATAAAGAGCAGGCTGTTTCCTGCCAGGCACAGTGGTTCACACGTGTAATCCCAGCATTTTGGAAGGCTCAGGCGGGAGGATTGCTTGAGCTCAGAGTCCAAGACCAGCCTTGGCAACATAGTGAGACCCTGTCTCTACAAAGAATAAAATGAAAAAGAGCAGGCTATTTCATCTGCATTCAAAAGTCCCACTCAAACTCTCCTTCGAAATTGCTATTTGTCAGGAGACAATATAGTATTTAAGAAGACCAGGCTTTGTAATCTGATTAATCAGAGCTTAAAAGCCAGCTTCTTTACTAGCATCATAAAGGAATTGTCCTCACTTAGTCTCAATTTTCTCGTCTCAGGACAGGGATTACTACCGCACTTCCATCATGAGACTGTTGATTAACTGAGGAAAAGAATGTCAAGTACTTAATATGGTGTCATGTAAACTAAAAGCATGCAATAGATAGTAGGTGCTATTTATTATTATGGAAAGCAGTGGTCTCAGCACTGTTGTAGCAGCAATATCATGAGAAGCCTTTTTTTTTTTTTTACAATTGTGCATATAATTACTTTGGACCTAATTTGCATGTTATTATACCTAAAAGTTGACCAGCAGTCTTGCAGGCAATTTTCATTTGTTTTTACTAAGTGAGGCATATTACTTTTTTAAAAATGGTTATCTCAATATAGATTTTTTTCCTCTTTTGTGCCAGATATATATTTTCTTTCATTTACACATAATTCATTATTGTCTACGTCTAAAGGCATCTATGGCAGCAAAATGATATAAATCCTGACCATAACTTTTATTCTGTGGGACTGACTCGTAAAATCATATACTGTTTTCACCTCATTTCAGGGATTTTTTTTAAAACTGCACTTGGTGTTTGTATGTTAGTTAGCATATCTTTAAGGAGATTTGCCTAATTTGGCTCAAATAAAACAAGGACCTGGTTACTCAGTCTGATGTGTACATCTGAGAATAAGTTTGATGAGATCCGCTGTTGGAATTTTCTTTGTTTTATGAAGGCTGATACAGTTGAAGAACAGGGTTAAAAGTCCTTACAGCCTAATTTGAAGGAGTATCAACAAGCCCTATATTTATTGTAATTTTACTTGGGCAATATCTTATTTCCAATTGAGCTTTAGAGCTTTAAATAATTCTAATCTGTTTACTTTATACAATTACTAGATTAATTACGGTAGAACAAGCCAAATGATGTTATTGTAGCTGTTGGCTAAAGGTAACACAAACATGATAATTAAAATGATTACTTTTTGATTTCTCCTCTTTTCAGTTTAATGAGCTGGATTTACGCTGTTACAAGCCTTTAAGAATTTGAATTAAGAATCACTGGGCTTTTCTGTCAATGCATTTTATTGTTGACATTGGATTTAGTGTTGTTCAGTGTTGTGGGGAGTTTCCTTCAGAAAGGAAACACCTGGGTCCTGCTTCCATGTGATATCTACTTAGTAAAAAGTGTATTGTTTCCATCATACTTGCATCATTGCGAAGTAATCATGTGTTTCCATTTACTTATCCAAACTGATGCTGGTAACACACATTCTCACATACACACACACATATACACATCCCTGGTAGAGAAATTGTTTCCTCTTGCATCAGTAAAAGTCACGTACATTTATTTCAAAATGCCCTCCAGCAACCTTTTGGTGCCTCAACACTACCCAAGACAGTAATTGTGCTCAGCAGCTCTCTCATCCAGGCAGTTTCTTATTTCTAGATGTCTGACTATATCTGGGAAAGTACTGTTTTTGCTAACGTACCAGAAGAGGGCTACTGGGAAGAAAGGAAGTGAAAAATGGTTACTGCCAAAGGTATCGTCCTTTAATCCTAAAAAGGTTGCTTAAGTCCCTCTTGCTTCTCCCATTATGTTCCTTCATGGTTCGCCAATTAACTTTTCCCAGTGCTCTGGGGTGATTGATCTGGATAGCACTCCTTTTGGTTTCCCTTCCCACTGATTCCCAGCAAAGTTGTTATAAATGCACTCTGCTTCCTTTTTGATTGTCCCTTAGTGGCTGGGTTGCTTTGTAAAGCATTTGATGCACAGGTTTCAGCAGCCTCTTTAAAAGTGGGGACAAAAGCAAAAATAGAAGGGAAAAAGTATATTCCAATGAACTAAAATGAGAGCAAACTTTAGCTGTAAACTTTTTAATTGATGAACCTGGATTTTTGTTGCTTTTGAGAATTTTAAAACAGAGCACAAATGAGAGATGGGAATATTTTATTTCTTCTGTGTAGCTCAGGATTTTCCACTTCATACCTGGCTTTGAATAACTCTTTATGTAGTCTACATTCAAAATATCAAGTAATTTTACCTAGTCTTTAGTAAAGAAGAGTCCCACTGGCAACTGTAGAAACTGATCACCTTCAAGTTTATTCAGTGTTCCCAATACATTTTGAAATAGTAAATGTTTCCCAGAACTCAGTTCTGAGCATTCTGTTATTTTCCTCTTTACATCTTTCTCTCCAAGACAGTTCATTTGCTCTTACAGATTCAACTTTTGCCTCCATGCTAGACTTATCTAGTTTATGTCCCAAACACCGACACCTCACTCATGCTCAAATCTCTATCATCAATTACCTGCTAGACATTCCTTTAAGATAACCCACTGTCAACTCAAAGTCAACTTACACACAATGAAACTCCTCTCTTCCTCCCTCATCTACTCTGGCAGTCTGCCCCTTCACATTGCACGCTCTCTCTCTCCTTCCTTCCTCCTCTTGCCCTCTCGCCTTCTCTCTTCTTCCCCCTTTCCCTCTCCATCTCTTTCTCACATCCATTCCACTAACCAACAGGACTGCAGAGTCATGATTTGATTTTTCTCTCCCCATAGCTTCTTACATCTATGAACTAGCTATGTCTTCTGTATTCTTTCAAGTCTTACCCATACCTTCATTCTCTATAGTACTATGGTTTATCATCCAGGTTATGCAAATGTTTATTCAACCAATGCTTATCAGTGGTCTACAATGTTCTGGGCACTGTAATGAGCACAATGAGGATTTGATGCTGGCAAAGAAACAGTCTTTTCCCTACCATGGCAATTGTCATCATATTGCCCCTAAATTATTAAAACACTCTCCTAATTGGTATTTTAGAGTCTGTTGTCTCTCCCTCTCCAAACCATCAGGCCACAAATCACCCTTCCCAAAATACAGCTTTGGGGGATGATACATTTCTAAATATCGTGTATTTAATTATCAGCAATTCTGCTATATATATTATGATCTAAAGACTTTAGAACTCTTTATATAGAACACCATAAAGAGCTGCATTTCTAGGCTACCAAACTGCATTTTGAATCACGACTACCCTGAAGTACCATCTCATCTTTGTCTGCCAGCCTCATTTCCTTCAAATACTGCAGCTAACCACCTCCCTTGAGGATGGGGGGCAAGGGCCTGTAGTATTGTACTGCCAGAGCAAGACTCTCTGGGGGAAGATCAGAGTTCCCAGGCTAACAATGTCCACGGATCAACTTCCCGTGTGAACAAGTTAGCACCATTTAGTGCCAAAGCCACTGTCTATGCTTGTAATGTGAGCTGTACACCTCAAAAATGCATATGGGAGATTTGTAGATAGTTGACTGTGCTCTGCTCTTCGGATATCAGGGAAAGTTTCTGAGGAAGTGACATCCATTTCTTTATGTTTAAAATGGTTCCTCTTTTTTGTTATCACAGAAGCAATGCACACATATTGTAAATTGATTTCAACAGTACAAAAGTATATAAAGTAGAAATTGGAAATCCCTCATGTGCTCCCCACCCTCATAGATTCTTAGAACAATAGGAGTTAACAGATGTGAGAAAAACACATTGGACTGAGATTTTCACTAACATTTTCAGCCTCCTTTCTCATATCAACATCTCTTTTTCCCAACACCTCCTGTAACAAAGTAGAAATGAAAAGCCAATATAGGTGAAACATTTCATCCCAAATCCCTGCTCTCATTATCGTTCCCAGAAGTAGGAGAAAAGGCAGAAGCCACGGAGGGCACCTGGACCCTTCAGTGACTGAGGGACAACACTCCCCCAGGCCCAGGATGACAGATTAAGCTTATTCATTATATACACAGACCTCACAAGTCTAAACTATAATATCAGCACAGATGCTCTTTGACCACTAGGTGGTTCTGTAACCTATCTGATGTCATTCCCACTTGCCGACTGAAGTAAGGAACAGAAAATTTTAGGACAGGGTTGCTGTTGTCACACCTTCCTTATTTGTTTATATCTTCATTTTTACCTACTCTTCCATGTCCAGATAGAATTTGATCACAAAGTTTATATGCACAATCTCACCAAAACTTTCTGTGCGTTACTTGCCAGGAAAGAGAAAAGGACCATTTTTCTCCCCAGGCCAGGCTCAGGCTGTGAGGCTGTAGGCTGTTTTCTAACTCTGGAGACAAGAGAAACTCATCCACTCTATCCTGGTTGCAACAGGGACAGAAATCTCCTTCTCATGCTTCATTGATGGTGCCACATCTACTGCACTTATTCATTCAATACACACTTATTGGTGCCTATTATTTTATACTTAGTGAACTTGCTGGGTCCAGAAGATAGAGAGTGGATTGTCTAGTCCTTGGGAGCTTAACGGTCATATGAGAGCAACAAACAAGCATCAAGAACACTTGATGTTTTCCACCCAACATCCGTTTCCCTTCTCCTAGATCCCAATTTTCCTCTGGAAAGCACCTCCCATCCCTCTCTCCCTCCCTCAGTCTTTAGGTTTCAGGTGTCTGACTCTGCCTCTGACTGCCTGACAGGGCATGGATTCCACCTGGGCCTGAGCATTGCACCCCTTGCTTCCACTAGTTGCTTCAGGGATAAGCATGTGGCCTGACCCAGTGAAATGTAACCTGGGGAATTTTGCTGAAACTTGAGTACCAAGTAACCTGGGAGTATGTAGGCTTGAATCTGTGGGCAGCCGCCTTGCCATGACGTGAAGTCTAAGAATGACACTAGTATGAAGAAAGGCAGAGTCAAGAAATGAAAAGAGACTGGACTTAGTGACGTAATTTGAGTCTTTGAATCAAAATATGCCCAACGCTAGATCTCCTTCTGAAGTGGCAGTACATTTCCATTTTGCTTGATCTTGTTTGAACCAGATTTGCTGTCACTTTCACCAGATATAATAACTAATATATAATATATACTAATAATAAATAGCGATTATTGCAATGCAATGTGATAAGTGGGTGATATGATAGAAGTTAATGCCAGCTGTTACTGCAATAAGTAGGAGAAATATCTAACGCACAGGGAGTGATAGCTTCTATAGAAAGTTCATTTATTTAAGAACTAAATATTGAACACTGTATTAGTTTATTTGGATCACAATAACAAAGTCCTACAGACTTTGACTTAAACAATGGAAATTCATTTCTCGTTGTTTATTTTCTCACAGTTCTGGAGGCTCAAAGGCTGAGCTCAGATGTCAGCAGGGTTGATTTCTTCTGATCGGCATTGGAGTTTTGACCTGCTCCCTTTCCAACCTCGGCCAGTTCATCCCTCCTTAGGCAACCTGATGGTCCCCCAACTCCTGGGAGGTCACCATACTGATTCCAAACTTAGTGCGGACACCCAATTGGCATAGCGCACTACAGCCCAGAACTCCTGGACTCAAACGATTCTCCTACCTCAGCCTCCCTAGTGGCTGGGACTACAGGCATGTGCCACTGCACCCAGCAGGGCTGATTTCTTTTGAGGCCTCTCTGCTTGGCTTTTGGGTGGCCATCTTCTCCCTGTGTCTTCACATGGTCTCCCCTCTCTATTTAGGTCCAAATTCCTTATTCTTATAAGGACACCAGTTACATTGGATTAGAACCCATCCTAATGACCTCATTTTAACTTAATTCCCTGTATGTTGACCCTATCTCCCAAATACAGTACATTCTGAGATCCTGGGGATTAGGACTACAGCATATGAGTTTGCGGGGAGGTAGGACAATTCAGCCTATAACAAAAACCTAATTTGGGTACAAAGATAAATGATAGTGGATTGTTACTCTCAATGAGCTTACAATCTACATAAGACTGGCACAATAACCATAATACATAGCTAAAAAATTGAAAACATACACATTTATTAACATACACATTCTAGAATCTTTTGGATTTATCTTTTAGGATAAGCCAACATGTCCATGAGATAACTATTATTGAAATGATATGTTAATAGAAGCAGTGTAAATGATTGAGCTTTGAAGGAAAGTTCCCTTCCAGGCAAAGTGGCATTTGACAAGCCCTTTGAACACTGTGTAGAATTTTAGAAGACAAACAGCCAAATTAGATATGGGGGGACTTTGGCTATCTTTGACTATATGATACTTTCACCCAAATCACCCACACAGCTAAATAGTTCACTGTTTACCATGTCTTTCCACCTTTTTTCCTATTTCAGTGTATCATACCATTTAAAGACTTTCCTAAATGTGTTTTTAAAGGAATTTTTTTTTTTTGAGACAGAGTTTCGCTCTTGTTGCCCTTGCTGGAAAGCAGTGATGCGATCTCAGCCCACTGAAACCTCTGCCTCTCGGTTTCAGGCGATTCTCCTGCCTCAGCCTCCCGATTAGTTGGGATTACAGGCGCCTGCCACCATGCCCAGCTTATTTTGTGTCTTTAGTGGAGACAGGGTTTCACCGTGTTGGTCAAGCTGGTCTTGAACTCCTGGCCTCAGGTAATCTGCCCACCACGGTCTCCCAAAAGTCTGGGATTACAGGCATAGGTAAATTTTTAAATAGTGTTCTAGCTGTCTTGCTTTAACTAGTCCCTCATTGTTATTTATATCACTATCAAACAGTGTGAAAAGGTTGAGATTTTTTCCTACTTACAAGATAAGAAGTAGATCTGCCAGAGTTTCGTGGATGTTGACAGATGACATGAGGCTCTTGGGTAAGAGATAAAGGACAGTTACTCTAGCATTCTTTTCCATCACTAAGAAGGTCAGATTATCACATGCAGTGGCTGTGTTACAGAAAAAGAGCCTTATTTTAGGGAACCCAGATCTTTTAGGATAGTCAGTAAGCATGCCTGGTCTGTGCTCCAGAGGGAGACACTATCTCTATCTTACAAGGCTGTTCACTGCACAGATGTTCGTCAAAAGACAGTCTGGAACAAAAGAGCAGTGAGTGCCTTGCTCACATGATGTGCAGAAACCTAAGCGGCCCATGGAGAATTATCTCCTAATAGTTATAAACAGCTTTGGCCAAAGGAATTTCCTGCTGGTTTTGTCAGAAATAAATCACAAGCTATCTATATATGAAAGGAATGTTTTACCAAGCCTTGGATTTTGACTCTGGGTTTTTCTTGCTTGCATTCTGTAGTTTTGTCAAGGGGTTTAATTGCCTACTCTAATTCTCTTCCTCTCCCTTATCGGCAAATATGTAATACTCTAACCTTTAAGCTCACCTACTCATTACATCTTTCTTCAGATTTATCTAAAATATAGTAAT
The DNA here is from genome assembly GCF_030222135.1 of Aotus nancymaae. Classification (NCBI taxonomy): domain Eukaryota; kingdom Metazoa; phylum Chordata; class Mammalia; order Primates; family Aotidae; genus Aotus; species Aotus nancymaae. The sequence continues at coordinate 19,179,806 of NW_026988479.1, read as the reverse complement.
TGACTTTACCAGGGATCAGCAGACCTTGGTCAGTGGATGAAAGAATGGTTTTTACACTTTAAAAATGTTTTGAGAAAGCAACAAAATAGGACATAGAGCCTGTATGTGGTCCCTGAAGCCTGAAATATCTACTATCTGATCTCTCCTAGAAAAGATTTGCTGACCCATGTTTCAAACCTTTGGAAATGCTACAATAATTGAGCAATATCTTCTTCTCCTCCCCCATCCCTTACTGTTAAGTTTAAATCATGAAAGGTTTAGAGTCAGCTCTAAAGCAGCTATTGAGCCAGACAAAATTATTCTCTTATTATACTAAATCATTCACTGCTTTTTACTTTCTTCACAACAAATCTGGTTTTATTTTCCATTTCTCCCTCACAGAGCTGTCTTACCATCACCTGCCATGTGCACAAAATATAACTATCCATTATAACAACAAGCAGTATGCATTGGGAGTTACCTGTTTCAGGCAGAATCCTATGCATTTTATGCATCCTCACAGCATCTCTTTGAGATAATTACTGGTATTTTCATTATGCAGATTAAAAAACCAGGTTAATTAGTAACCTATCCAAGGTCATGCGTCTTCTGAGTGGCAAATCTGCAAACACATTTTCCCGGTTCTGTGCATCAGGAGTGTTTGCCTCCTTGGGGGCAGTGGTCTATTATAATGGAACCCTTCCATCTTCACCAGGAGATAGGATGAGAAACTGAGAAGACACAGAAGGAAAGATAAGAAGGATTCTTTATTGACCATCCTCTGTGTGCTAGGATTCCTGCTGAACACTTTGGAAAAAAAAAAAAAAAAGCTTTGTTTCATCCCTGACAACAAAGGTAAAAAGGCTTTCCATTTTTATACATGAAGAAAATGGAATTCAGAAAGCCCAAGAAACTTGCCTTACTAGAGCTAGAATTTGAATGCATATTTGTTTAATTCAACATTAGTCTGTGACATTTCTGCCAAACCAGTAGGAGGAGTGGCTGCCTAGGGACCAGTATGCACCTCCCTGCACAGTATGTTCAGTGGCATAGATTGGGGTAAGCAAATGCTCATGTAAAGCAGCCATGAGGGTCACGTAGATGTGGGATGCTGGCAATACAGGCATAGCAGGACCCAACTGCTTCCCTCCTACAAATTCCAACTCTTACTTAAGTGTAAAAGATTGTATGATTTGGCAGCGAAACTAGTGAGTATTTTTTGAATCTCACACACTGTACTTAAATCTAGCTTTCTTATATATTTGTGTCTTTTGTTTGTTTTCTGACAGTCAGTGACTTAGATTTAATTAAAAACAGGATTTGCACATTGACTTAGGATATAAGTACATTTCTCAGTGAAGTCAGTTTTCTTCACAAATCTTTTACAAGTTATTTTAGAAAAACTTTGTATAACTATAAATCTATATATACACAACATTCAGTCACATCATCAGGTAAATACATATAGGTTCTGTCTCAAATAATTGACAAATATTTTAACGTTTCTATGTGCCAAGCACAATTTTAGATGCGAGGAAACATCAGTGAATAAGATTTTTTAAAATATACTTTCATCACTTCTGATATTCTTCCTGAAAATTCATAACCTTAGTCTAATCATGAGAAAATATCAGACAAACCCAAATTGAAGGTTATGTGATTAAATATCTGACCAGTATTCTTCAACAGTGTCAAGGTCATGAAAAGCAAAAGGAGACAGAGAAACTGTCACACATTAGAGAAGATTAAGGAGCCATGATGACTAAATGCAATGTGATATCCCGAATTGGGTCCTGAAACAGAAAAATTGTATTAATAGAAAAACTGGAGAAATCTAAATGAAGTCCAAAGTTCATTTGATAGTATCGTGCCAATACTATGAAGATTAATTTCTTGGTTTTGTTTAATGTACCATGGTTTTATAAGATGTTAACATTTAGGAGGCTGGATGAAGAATATATGGGAATTATCTCTATTACCTTTGCAGCTTTTCTGTAAATCTAAAACTATTTCAGCTAAAAAAACATTTTAGAAAATCCATGCATTCATAGAGATTAAATTCTAGTGGGAGAAGTAAAACAAACAAAATAAAATGAGTAAATGATATGGCATAAGCAAGACTGGATAATTTTGAACATTCTCAGACTCTCCAAATCAAAAGATACTGGAAGTTCAAAATGGCAACCCAATAGTGGCAGAGAAAAGGCTGCATGTATGACTGCACAACGTTTTGTTAAAACTCCAAAAGAGTTAAAAGTCAGCATTTTTAGTCATTCACACACAAAGCCTCTTTGAAATTTTGTTCATCATGGTGTTTTTTTTTTGCATTAAATTTGAGGTTTTTTAAAAATTACGTTAAAATATGATTTTGTGGCATCCACTTAAAATTTGGCTCACTGAAGATTTGCCCTACTCACCACAGCCTTAGGTGTTATATCCCTATTTTATAACTAAGGAAACTCAAGTATAGACAGGTAAATAATATTGTCCAAGGTCGAATAGCTATGAAAAAAAATAAGTGGTCAAACTGGAATCCAAAATCTACATTCCTAAACACGATTCTATACCATTTTTTAAAGAATACTGATAACTTTTAAAGACTATTGCAGTTTGGCCATAGATAGCAGAATGTGGTTACTTAGGCAGCTCTGCCTTCACTTCATTATCTGAATATGCAGCTTCTCACTACCACAGCCTCCAGCAGACCTTGCGGACTCATTGCTAACTGACTAAATTTCACGGTAAAGCAGGTCATCAGACACATGGGTTTTTTGCTGGTGTCTCAGTTAGTAAATCAGTTCCTTTACTCCAAAGCTCTTCCATAAAATAAAGGGCCTGGACTTTACATGGCCTATTTTTATCCTACTTTCTTTTTTGTTGGCTGCTTGATTGTCTATAAATCATATAGGCAAAGTAACCAAATGTAAATGGCAAATATGGTGTGTTACTATGTTGATTGTGAACTCCAAATCAGTCCTAGAGAAAGGTTCTGGTCCAATAATTGGATTGACTTGTATATGGTCAGGCATCAAGAATAGCAACAATGTGTATCACTGAAAGGGTTGTAGTTTTAAAAACAGGGAAAAAACATTATTTTTGTTTAAGTAGAATAAAAAAATAGATAAACCTTCCAGTATATTTATTAGGAAATTTTTGCTATAACAAATTTTCAAGTGGTTCCTACGTCGTTCATGGTTAGTGTGACACACGTGGGCAAAATCTACACAAGCACACTTGTTAAGATCCTCAGCTCAACCCTTTCACTGCCCAAATTTCCACAATTACTTTCCCACCAGCTGGCTGATTTCTAAGAGTCTTAAAATAGAGTACAAAGCCTTTCCATCTGCAATAGGAGTTAAATCTAGTATGCTAGCTAGTGTCCTTGAAAAAAGGGAGCGCATGATTCTAATTCACCTCAACTTCTAAATGGAAGCTATCAGATCTTTTACAAAGAGAAGAAGAGAAATCAGGAAAGTGAGCTTTATAGAGTTCAAAAGACAAGACATATGCTAACTTCCTTCAAAACGTTGTCCATGACTGTTTTTACAAAAGTGCTATTGCCTGCCTAGAGCATTTGTGTGGGAACCCATCAGTGAAGGCTTGCTTAAGGTTCTAGCAGCATGTTCTTTCCTGGAATATTGCAATAATGTGCAAAATAAGCACGTGATTATTTGCAAGCATTAGAGGTCCGGAAGCCATGTAGAATTACTCAAGAACCCTAAAGAAGCCTCAGATTACAATACTTCTTTTGCAATACAAATCCAGAAGGATCCAATTTAAGATCTTGCCAACCAGAGCCTATTACAGTTTAGGGATAAGAACAGAGAGAAGTAAGTTCCCTTAGTCAGAGTTACTGTGAATCTTTTCACTTCTAATTATATCACCTTTAATGACAGCTTCCTTTTACCACTGAAGGAGATTAAATTTTCCATGACCTATAAAGTGCTGCGTGAAATGGCTGCAGCTGGCCTCTCCAGCCTCAGCTCATGTGACTGTCCAGCCCCTCACTGGTTACTCTTAGTTCCTCAAACACCCAGCTTCTTTCCTCTACTTGGATCAGTCTTCCACCTGTTCTTGCCCTGGGCTGCCCCTACCCATCCTTCAGATAGTAGCTGTCAAATCTCACTTCCTCAGGGAAGGGTTCTCTGACCTCTGGGGCTACTCTAGGTCTCCTCACTATGTATGATCATGCTACCCTGCCCTTTTCACCACGCTTAGTGCAACCACACTTAAAAAATTATTGTCCAGTCATGCATAATAGCTTACTTAATGCTTATTTTCATCACCCAGTGTCAGTAGAACAGAGACTTCATCTATCTTGCTACTGATTACCCACAAAGACCTAGAACAGCACAGAGTGGATGCACAATAAATACTTTTTATATGTATAAATGAATTAAAGATAGCTTTTTTAGACCCTAGGATAACCTAGTTCAATCCCCTAATATCTAGAAGAAACTAATGTCTAAGTAGGTTCACTGCCTTGCAAAGCCCTACCCAAAAGCAAAAGTAGAGACAGAATCTAAATCTCTTCACTCTTCCAGGACACTTTTCTTTCCTGTTCTGATGGAAACTGCATAGTCTAGTGATTCATTGCACTAGAGGAGAAAGCAATTTCTGGCAAGTTATTCAGGACTTTAATGAAGTTGCAGGCGTGTTTTATTTAATACTCAGTTTGTTTAAAATGAGTCCCATAGTCTATGTTTGTTCCACCATTCCTCATTGCTGGATCAAATGTTAATTATCAAGAAGAAGAGATAATGTGGCAGTTTGGCAAGTCTTTGCTGAACTAGCAAATGTTTAATAGGATCACAGATGGAAGCATTTGCATGCGGGAGGGATTTTTTTTTTTTCCCAAGGTTTTGTTCTAATTAAAAGTTATCAGTTCAAACCAGGTTACCAGTCACAGCAAATAGAAGTTTGTGCATTCTAAAGCCTGAACAATGTTACCGTTTCTTCAACATATTCATCTCTTGCCTTTCCCACAGTTGACAACCTGAGAAATATTTAATAGCCACTAGGTTCATGAATAAAACACAGTAGTTACAAAGCTCTTTCATGATTGCCCCTGTGCATTGGAAGAGCAGCGAGTTTGAAGGGACCAGTAAAGAAGGAACATTGCTTGTCTTTCTTTTTCAGTCTGTTGTAAGAGCTCATTTCAGGTAAGCATTAACTGAGTGCCTTCCCTATGCCAGCACTGTGTTGGGTGCTGGGGATGTGAAGATGAATAGGACTCCAGAAAAGTAGGGGAGAAAGGTATAAAATTGTGTAATTTCTGTGTAAAGTGCTAAATGCAGGGATAGAGGTGTAAAGAGGATGCTTTGGGAGGTTGGATTGAAAGGGTAATGGAGATTCCTTTTCCTCAAATGAGACCATGCCCAATCCAAAGCTTAAAAGATCAGAGGAATTATCCAAGTAAGAAAAGAATTTCTAAGGCAAGTTTAGAACAAGAAGAGAGCATGGAGTGATATATGTAAGGAAGAACACAGGCTGAGCTACCTCAGAAGAGAGTACACTGTCAAAATAAAAAGAATAATAACAATGAACAAAGCTATTATGAGCTGTCAAAACCCTGTCATCATTTTCAGTGTATGTCAAATCAGTGCTTCCAATTTTAATTTACATTCCATCTTTACAATTCTTGTTGTAATTGCATGCCACCATTTCTGTTATTTATTCATTTAATATTCTACCAATCCGTCCATTTTAGCCTCCCATAAGGGAAGATTACCAATTAAATCAGTGGTTTTATCTGCTAGTTACAATTTTCTAATACTTACTAAGATAAATACATAACTATTAAAATATAAAATGTGTGCCAACTGGAACCATCTTAAATCCAGCCAGGGCACACAACCTTCACTTTGGCTAAAAGTGCATTAGCCAAAGTGAGGGTTCTATGCCCCTGGCTGTATTTAAGTGAGAGTTATGTGAGTGAGCCTCCTTAGGTGTGAACCTTCCAGCTACAGTCAAGCTTTCAGATGACTGCAGCCCCAGCCAACATCTTGAATGCAATCTGCTGAAAGACCCTGAGCCAGAACCACTCAGCTGAGCCACTCCCAAATTCTTGACCTACAAAAACTCTGAGATAGATGATAGGGTTTTTTTAAGCCACTGAGTTTGGGGTAATTTGTTATACAGAAAAATGAATTACTGCAAAAATTAAAGAAAATATTTTTTAATTGAAAGCATATAGCCTCAGTAGTACAATCTAATCCAGGCCACCAAGAAACTGTGAATGTTCAAAGGGAGGGCAGAAGGAACGGGGAGAGGAGAGACATGAAGGTCTCTGCAGCACACGAGGGAAAGCCCTTTGGCTCACTAAGAATATCTTCATAGTGGCAGGAACTAACAGAAAATTTCAACAGGTTTTGCTCACCAAGTGTAGGGGCTCATTCAGAAGCAGCAGGGATAGCACCGAGGGAGATGTGTCTGCAAGCACATCAAATCTACCAAAAGTCTTTTTAGCAGTACCAAAGTTTAAGGCAGTAGTTTGGAATGAGTCTTGTTTGAACAGCCAAAGCTTCATCTTACCAGCTATTAAGTCCTAATGATTTTTGAATAATAAAATGTGTTAGAATAATTTTCCACTTAGCAACATTCATTCATGAATGGGCAATGTTACTATTCATGTCCCTCTGCTAAAAATAGCCTCATTTTCTTGCTTTTAAAAAGCTCGTTGTATATTGTGGACATAAATTTGGAACACGTGAAACATGGTTAATTTGATAGCACTTTATATTGTGCCAATTTGTAATAATGCCTCTTAGGAAACTGGAGGATATTATGCAAAAGGTACTTTGAAGAGGGTGGGGAGGAAGAGATTACAACTTACCTTTTGCAGTCAGCTCCTGTCTCTGATGTGTAATCCTAGTGTCTACTGCCTGGTTTACCTTTTTCTATTTTGTCCATGTAAATACCATCCCTGGTCTTTGGATTTGAGAATCATTTTCCCCTACTGTGTTTTGGAGGACATGGACCATGTGTCATATCTAGTCCTCGTCAATGACATCCCTACCCCCTGGCTTAGCCCCTTTCATCACCCTTTTTGAGAACCTTTTTGCCACCACCCTCTTCCTTCATTTTCCAAAGCCCCATTACCCTCAAGGCTTGTCAACTTGCTGTGTATGGGGATAATGGAAGAGTATTCACCTCAGCTTAGACATGTCTCATTTTCATCATTTAGGTTTCCATTTGAATGCCACTTATTGAGAAAGGGCTTCTAGGACCAAATGACAAAAGTGGATCCTCCCTGATTATTCGCCAACAAAATATCCTGCAAATACCTTTCCTGCCATTCACTACAACCTATAACTACATTTATTTACTAATCCTAGAGGGAGACTATGTAAGTTCTAATTACAGCCTCACCATTTACTAGCTAAAGGGTCTTAGGCTAGTTAATTTTTTGTGCTTTAGTTTTGCATCTGTGAAATAAGAAACTCATTGTTGTGAGGTTGTGAGGATTAAAGGAGTTAATATATATAAAGCACTGAGAACAGTGCTTGGTGCATATTTAATGCTATATAAATACTAGCTATTCATATTATTATTTCCCCCCTCTCAAGAACATGAAATACTGGAAAACAGAGGTCTTCTCTCTCTTTTTAACGTTGTAACCCCAGCTCCAAGCACATGTTCTGGCCCATATGAAGATGTTTCCTTGCCAGAAGTTAACACAGAAACTCAGACGTTGCTATTCTCAATAATTTACAGCAACCCCATCATGGGAAATTTCTCCACGGCCACATTTTCCCTTGAATTCTGCCTGTGGTTACTTTGCTTGGATCCATCTCTCTCCTAGGCCCTCTTTTTTTCCAGATGCAGGTGCAGACCTACATTTCTTGTTGTTTACTCAGGCACAAAAATTATAGCTTTCAGCTCAACCTTAGACTATGCTTCATTCCAATTATACAGGCCTTTGCATATCCAATTATACAGGCCTTTCTTTCTTTCTTTTCCTTCTTTCTCTCTTTCTTTCTTTTTCTTTCTTTCCTTTCTCTTCTTTTTTCTTTCTTTCTTTCTTTTTTTTTTTGACAGAGTCTCACTCTGTTGCCCAGGCTGGAATGCAGTGGCACAACCTCAGTTGACTGCAACCTCTGCCTTCCAGGTTCAAACAGTTCTCCTGCCTCACCCTCCCAAGTAGCTGGGACTACAGGCATGGACCACCATGGCCAGCTAATTTTTTCCATATTTTTAGTAGAGACAGGGTTTCGCCATATTGGCCAGGCTGGTCTCAAACTCCTGACATTGTGATCTGCCCACATAGCCCCCCAAAGTGCTGGATTACAGGCATAAGCCGTGGCACCTGGCTCTTTTCTTTCTTTCTTTCTTTCTTCCTTCCTTCCCTCCCTCCTTTCTTCCTTTCTTTTTCTTTCTTTCTTTCTCTCAATCTATCTGTCTAATCTTACATATATGTGTATAACCATTAGCCACCAAAAATATATGAATATGGTTCATTCCCTGAGAGTAGGAGGTAAGGTATTTTTTAACAACATTTTTCTTCCCATACTAAATGATTTATTTCCATTAAAAAAATTTATTTTACAAAAAATTACATCAAAAGACAGAAAATTAAAAATTGCAGAACTATATATTAGATTATATACGTAATATACTAGAAAATATGAAATATAGAAATTTAAATATACAAATTAAGTTTGCCCGTAGACTCTCCATATAGCACATATATAATCACTGTCAACATTTTGGTATATTTCCTCTATTTACTTCTAGACTTTTCCTTATGGCTTTGGTGTGTGTGTGTGTGTGTGTGTGAGAGAGAGAGAGAGAGAGAGTGAAAGAGCAGGTGTGTAGCCAGTCATACTGTATCATGCCCTTTTCATTCAAACTTCTGTTTTTAAAGGAAGTAAAATATTTATTTATCCATCCCATAGATATAATTGTGCACCTACTGAATAAAACATTAGGCACCAGACAGAGGTTGCCACCATGAATAGTACAAGGCCTTCAGATTCCAAAGTTTGAACTCTTACCCATATACCACACAGCCTGCATGTCTTCAGACTATTGACTAGTGAAGAGTTCAAAGCAATACCTCAGAGGCAGGTTTATGTGTTAATTCCACATGGAAGCCTCCCATTAAAGTCACAGACCTATTTCTTCCAAATGCACTCTGGTTGCTGCAATACTGGAAGGGGTTTACCTGAAAAGTGTTTTCCTTCGTCTGTATAATGACTGTGCAGACTAAAGAGAATGGATTTTACAGCTCAGGCTAATGACGTGGTATTAACACAGTGCTATCAGGGGAATAGTCTGCTGCTTGCTTGTGCTAAAAAATCCTCCCACAGCTGCAACCCTGTACTCTGTTTGTGATGATTTTGATGCTCCAGCTTCACCCACACCATCCCCCAACTCAGAAACTCTCAAGAAGAGGGACTTTGCCTCCTCGGATCACCATCCCCTGGCTTCTTTCAGTTTCTTAATTATCCAACTCTTTCCTTCCTCCAAGCTTTTCTCTTGGCTTTTCTTCTACGCAGCTGCTTTCCCAGAACTATTCACTCAGATACTATTCCATGGTCACACTGAAGCTGAAGTACCAGAGATCTCAGAGAAGCCTCCTCTGACCAACCTGTGCAAAGTAAATTTCTCTTTTTATCCTTTCTCTTAGCACTTGGGTTTTTGATTTTGTTTTCCCATTATTGCCCCTGTCCAATATTTGTTTGTATCCTTTTTTTGTTTAACACTCATAGAACTAGGGATTCTTTGGGGCATTCATTTTAATGTGGTTAATATGTATATACTTTTATTGGTATGTCTTTTCAAAATGTAAATTGTTTTGTGTGCATGTATTTTTAATTTGTGCAAGTGGTACTTGTTATAGACCTTATTCTGTTTTCTCCTTTTCTCACTTTGTAATAGATATATTTTTTCTTTATTTATTATGACTGCTACATAATAATCTATGGTGTGGATCTACCACATTTTCATCACTCGTCCTCCCAGCGATGGGTACCTCTAGCTCCCTGCCACCACAGACAATATTCCTATGACCCTTACACATGCCCTTTTGTTAACGTGAGAGAAATCCACTGGTATGTAGACCCTGCAACAGCACTGGTAGGTTACTGGGTTTGTGGCTTGTGTAGCACTAATTTGACCAGGTTGGGTCTAGTTACTTGCAAAAAAGCTACAGTGGTCCACAGTCCCACCAGCAATACATGGAGGATCCTGTATTTCCATATTCCCTCCAATCTTTGGTGATATCCAGCTTCCTAATTTCTGCCAGTTTAATGGGTATAAAGTAATAGTTAATGGATTTAATTTGAACTTCTCTTGATCATCATGATTTTGAGTAGCTCGTTTCTAGGTTTATTAACTTTTGGAGCTTCCTTTTCTGTAAATTTTCTATTCATATCATGCACCCATTTGCAATATTTTTCTCCTTGATTTATAGGAGTTTCTTGCATATTCTAAAAGATATTACTCTCTTCTTTTTCTTCTTTGACATTACAAATACCATCTCACATTCTGGCAGCCTCGTTAAATGTGTTCATGGTATTATTCACTGACAAAATTCAATCTAGGTATAATAAAATGCATCACTATTTAAAACCTTACATATTGCACTTTTAGAGATTTATTTATGATGTCTGTGTTCTATGTGTTGGCCTCATTTTTTCCTACTGTATATAGGCTTCTTCCCTGCAATGACAGAAGAGGGCTGCCAGCAGCTCCAAGATTAAAATGTCGTAGCTTTACAACCAAGCTATCAAAAGCCCTGGGTTTGAGTCCTGTTTGCCTCAGGGATAGTCTCTGAGGTCAGCAGCACAGGGGCTTCAAGCCCATCCAAAACACCAGGATGAAGAGATGGGAATGAATGGAGTGATTTCTCAAAGGAACATCAAGGCATTTTTTTTCAACAGTAGGAAAATTAATGCTGGGACTGCAAAAGCAAAAGATGTCCGTTATAAAAAGGCATTGCCTTTCTTACTGTTCATCAGATAAATTCGTATTGTCACATTCTCCAGATACTTTTTCTGGTCTCCATTCTGTCTTGGTTAAACTTTTCTTAAATGTTATATTGCACCCCTGTACTCATCTGATAGTACTCAGGGATTTAATCCCCCAAATGGGTAATCCAGTCAGGAAAGGACCAAGGAGATCACCCAGACCAGTGCTTCCCAAACTAGGCTGAACATTAGAATCACTCAATGAGCTTTAAAGATACAGACTCCTAGGCTTTGCCACAAACCTGCTGAAGTAAAAACTCTGCAGAGAAGAAACCTGGAAACTTTGTTTTAAAATCTTATTAGTTGCCAGTCCACAGATGGAGAATCACAGTGAGAATCACAATCTCCTCATTTTACAGAAGAGAAACCCTTGAGCCTGAGGGATGATTCCCCCAAAATGTAGTGAACTCGGGGCATCTGTTCTATTCAGCTGTTGTTGCTCTATGTGTGTGTTTTCTTCCTGCTGGACATCAAACTCTCTTTGAATCTTTTTGGAAAAGAAGCCGGTGAATACAAATATAACTATCTCAGGATTTATCATTTGATGAAAAAGTTCAGGCTCTCATCTCTGTACTTTATCGTACTCAGAAATCCTAGTAGGCCTGCAACCATGGAAACACAAATCCTACATTCCACGTCAGCTCCAGCTCTAGCTGCCCTGGACTTCTAAAGAGCAGTCTCTTGATGCTCGAGGAAGTTGTAGAATGCTTCTTGGTGCTTTCTATTCGGTATTGCAGTTGTTTAGGAGCTGAGTCCCAGGAGTCAGCCACTCCTGACTGAAATCTTGGCTCTGTCACTTACCAGGTGTGTGACCCTAGGCAACGTGCATGTCCTCCATGTGGTGCTGCATGCACCTCAGAGGCTCTTTGTGAGGATGAAATGGGATAGTGCATTTCAAGTGTAAGCCCAGAACCTCACACCAAGAAAGTGTTCAATAAACACACTTGGGAGTTAGGTCTTTTTTTTTTTTTTGAAATGGAGTCTCGTTCTGTTGCCCAGGCTGGAGTACAGTGGCATGATCTCGGCTCACTGCAACCTCTGCCTCCTGGGTTCAAGCGATTCTCCTGCCTCAGCCTCTCGAGTAGCTGGGACTACAGGTGCCCACCACCTTGCCAGACTAATTTTTGTATTTTTAGTAGAGATGGGGTTTCACCATGTTGGCCAGGCTGGTCCTGAACTTCTGGCCTCAGTGATCCATCTGCCTTGGCCTCCCAACATGCTGGGATTACAGGTGTAGACACCACACCTGGCCTGTTGAGTCTTGCTGAGCATTTTCTATGTGCTAGTTCCTGTGCAGGGTGATGGGTTATGAAGATGAGTAAAGTATGGTTTCTGCCCTCCGTGAGCTCAGTCACGAGAATTTGAAAGATTAACTGGTAGTGAGTGGAAAGTGATGGCTTCTCCTGACCTGGCTTCCTAGCCTGCAGAAGGTGCAGGCATGACTGGAAGCCATAAATCCAATATGACCCGTCATGTGCACAACAGGGACAACTAGATGCTCTGGTCCTGAGATAGATGCTGCACCTCTGCAGCCAGCTCCGTGTCAACCCAGCCAACAGGCCCAGATGGAAGAAGCCAGGCAGCAACACAGAAGCTTTGCTTCTATCCCTCTACATGGATGTAGTTTGTCATCTTTTGTTGTAAAAGACCCACCTCACTTTCCCCCTTCAGAATTCCTCTCCCATGTTGCATATTATTTTGTATGATGATGTGGCCACAAGAGGAGACACAGAAGAGGCTCAAAGAAAAAAAAATTATTATAAGTAAAGGTCTTAGAGACAAGAGACACATCCTGCAGGGCCACATGGGAAATGCATCAGAATGGCCAGGAGGCAGAAGACAGGAGCCAGGGAAAGGTTTAGGCCACCGCCTTCATTGGCTTTTCCATGGGAAAGGCAAGGCAGAGCAGAGTGAACAGTTTAGGTTTAGCCAGTTTGAATAACCTTGGTGGGCTTTGGGCTTTAGGGGTGATTCTGAGTTTCCTAACACTTGGTCCTGGAATGATTAAGGCAGAGAAATATTACCTCCTGTAGTATACAGGCCAGACAAAGGAGGCATGGCTATGGATTTGTAGGTTTGCATATCAAAGACATGCATTCTTTCCCCAGTCAGAAAGGCTTAAGATGTCAAAACATCATACAGACATTTAAAAAATATTTACCATACACTCCAGAGCTTAGACGCTGCTTGGCAGCAAAATCTTGATACTCATTGCTCAATCCTTAATGTCTTCCTCTGTATATGTTTTTGAGTTGAAATTGATATTTACCCAGGGTATTAGAGATGCATAGGACAAGAAGCCCTCCTACAACCTGGGGGCTTAGACAGAAACTATTGAAAGTATTACAAGATGACAGGGAACAATTGGAACTTTATGGCGTCTCTCTTTTGACTCTCATAACATGAGAGTGTGGTGCATGGAAGTAAATCATTTTAATAAGTGAGCCTCTCCAAGACAACATCCACATCTCATTACACCTTTATTAGTTTCTATGTTCTTGTGGAATTTCTCATTGAGAGTGAGAACAGAGAGATTAATTTCTTTAACTATGTTTCATGAATTTGCCTGTTTTTGTGCTGGAAAAATATTGTGCAAGAATTGGTTTGTTTTCCCTGGTATTTCCTGTTAACCCCTTGACCTTTCCCTAAATTTGCCTAAGGAGAGAGAGATTGATCGCTCCAGGGAGGACAATCAACACCACCACAGTGCAGCAGGTATAAATCTTTTGAACTTTAAAAACCATTGACTTTGCATTTCAAATCACAGAATTTGGGAGGGAGCCAGAGCTAGAGAAGGTAGAAGTAAACCATCCTAGCCTCCCAGACCAGAAAGTTTCTTTAAATTAAGAGGAGGTAAGGAGGTGCAGGGAAGTGAGGAAGTTCTGACCCCAGTTTATATCTGAAAAAGTGGCTCTTTAACCTCTCTCTCCTCTGCCAAACCATGCCCACGTGGATGAATTTCTCAGAGTGGGGTGATAACATTCCAGATAGGCTTGAGGGATCTGAGGGAAAAAGAGAGCTGTGCCCAACTTCTGATTATGGCCTGGAAAAAGGTTAGGCCCCAGAGTAGAAATAGCTAAGTGGTAGTTCCAGGAAGATGGACCTAGGACAGGCATAGGAGGGGAAGAGCAGGGTGCCCCCAACACACCTGGCTGGGCCCAACAATCAGATAGATACAGCTCCAAAGGAGACCTGGGCCAGAACCAAGAACCACTCAGCAGTCACCTGTAGTGCCAGGGATCGAGATCAGGTAGGGCTGAGGCTATCAAAGCAGAGGAGAATGAGGGTTGATAAAGCCTGTCGCACAATGCCTGAGTACTACACTACACTCCCTAAAAATTAGATGCCACCCTCAAAAGGAGGCATGTACCCTGAATTGAATGATACTAGGTTTTTGCCTCCTGATATAAAAAGTCTCATAATAGGAATTAAGATAAAGAAAATTAAACTTATTACACACCTAAGTTGTGTCCTGAGATTTATACCTGCTGCACTGTAGTGGCATTTGTGAATTTAGATAATCATGGCAGTATTGGGACATCTCTTTTGTAAATGTCAGGTGTCTCTATTTCTCTGTGTTGCATAGAATAGCATGTTTTATGGATGAGCACCAACAAAGTGATGTTAGGGATTCTTAATGTGTGTGTGTGTGGTAGATCCTATAGACTCCCTTCTTAGAAAGTTTTAAAATGCATATAAATATACAGGATCACAAAGGAAACCAATTGTATGAAGATAGAGTTATCGAATTGGTTGATTGTTGTTGTTTGTTTGTTTGTTTTTTTTTTTGAGACAGAGTCTTTTTTTGAGACTCCAGTCACCCAGGCTGGAGTACAATATGTGATCTTGGCTTACTGCAGCCTCTGCCTGCTGGGCTCAAGTGATTCTTGTGCCTCAGCCTCCTGAATAGCTTGGATTACAGATACAGCCCACTATGCCAAGCTAATTTTTTTTTCTTCAGTAGAGATGGGGTTTTACCATGTTGGCCAGGCTGGTCTCCAACTCCTGGCCTCAAGTGATCTGCCCGCCTCAGTCTCCCAAACTGCTGGGATTACAGGCGTGAGCTACCACACCCAGCCTCAAAATATTTTTTAAAAAAGATTTATCACATAATAACATATATACTTCTTTACTTGGCCATCAAATAACAAGATCTAGCAGCAAGTCAAATAAACATGATATCAAAGTGGTGATAAGTACAATTGTTAGAGATAGCTATAATAAATAACATGATATAACAACATTTGTGATTTGTATTGATAACATAGTCATGAATTTAATTAATACTGTTTTATTAACTACATGCATAAATGAAGGCATGATTCATTTGAGTTAGAAGTTAATGAAAATAAAAATGTAATTTTTCCTATCCAGTTCAAGGATCTCCAGATTCTACCCATGAATCCTTGGAATCTGCAGGCTCCGTACTATATAACTATCCCTTGGCCAACCAAAAGATTTAGTCTGAACCTTTTCAATACCTGCCACACTCTGCTTGAGAGTTTGTGGAGATAGGTAGTACCCAAAATAATTCTATTTTAACAAAGGGCTCAAAAGATCTAACGATAGAGACAGGAGGCAGCCATGGGTCCGCCAGTAAAACCCCACCTTCAAGCCTAAAACAGCCTGAAGACTGAAAAACTAGACTGTGGTCCCAGATGCAGCCTGCCATTTCCCAGCGGATTCTTTCTGAATAATCCGCACCTGCACACTGGTAGGATGGGGTGGAGCCTCGGGAAGTTCACGCTGTTTGCAGCGGGGAGGATCCTGGCCTCTCCTGTTCCTGTGCGGTGGCCTCGGCTTCAATCTGTGAGGTGGGAGACCTGCTAGGAGGACTCTCTCTCATTTTGCTGAGAGTTATTTTTCCTTTTTTTTTCACCCAATAAATTCTGTTTTTCTCACCCTTCTATTACAAGTCCATGAGCCTAATCTTTTCTGGTCGTGTGACAAGAGCCCGGTTTTAGCTGAACTAAGGAGAAAGTTCTACAACACTAAGGGTAGTCAGGTCTGGACAGATCTCTCTGCAATGATTCTCATCCTAGGCCATGAATTTGGGAGATCGTAATCCTAAACAAGCGTTGGAATGCAGGTAAAAACGTACCCAAATTGGCCAGGGCCTGATTTTTTGATAAAAAGTGATTCCCTGGCCTTGTAAACTGATAAGCTTCTTAAAGATAAGATACTGTGTTTCCTGGTATCCTTAGGACAGTATCTGGAAAATCGTAGAAGGCTGACAAATGCTGTTAGGATTATTTAATGAATGAATATAATCATGCAAAAATAATTAAAGTTTAGTCTGGGGCAAGGGGAGGGGCACCCAAGTGTAAATTCCTTAGCAGTGAACTTGACAAAAAGAAACAGCTTGATTAATGTCAGCTATTCTTATTTTTACCATATAAAGCATTCTTTTTGTATTCTATTATTTTGCCTGGTACATTTAAAAAACTGATGGAGCTTTCCAAGATGCCTCTTTTTTTCTAGGGTTTGGATAGAGATTACATAAGAATAAAAGGCACAATGTATATGAAGTACATAGCACAGGGGCTGGTAATAAGGAAATAATCGATAGTTGCTATTATTAATTTTATCTAAGATAATAAATGTAATATTTGTTAGTATTAATATGATTATTAATATTAATCAAGGCAGTGAGTCAAACTTAGTAATGCATTAGAATCACATGAAGAACATTCAAAAATACTTATTCTCCAAGAGCTCACTGAATCAGAATTTCTGGGGAGGGAGCCCAGAATCTGCCTTATGAAAAAGCTAGAAAAGTATTTGAAAAGGAAGCCAAGAATGAGAAATTAGAGCCCAGCAGGAAACTGAGTCATTATTGTCCCCATCAAAACATCATTTTAATGCAAATAGTGAGCACTTGTCAAGATTTTATTTTATGTATTCATGAGAGAAGCAGATGGATATCAAAGCTAGTTCCAAAGATGATATGAAAAACTGGGATTTGATAGGGAGTAGTAAAGAAAATAGGTAATGCTGAGACAATAATGCTCAATTGTTACAAAACCTAATAAAATCATAACTAGACCAATGAATCTAGGAGTTGGTTTTTTGAAAAAATTGAGAAAATAGACCACTATGCTAGCTAGACTAATAAAGAAGAAAAGAGAGAAGATTCAAATAAAATCAATTAGAAATTACAAAGGGGATATTACCACTGACCTCACAGAAATAACCATCAGAGAATATTATCAACACTTCTATGCACACAAATAGAAAATCAAGAAAAATAATTGATAAATTCCTCAACACATCTATCCTCCCGAGACTGAAAAAGAAAGAAACTGAATCCCTGAACAGATCAAAAACAAGCTCCCAAATTGAATAAGCAATAAATAGCCTACCAACCAACAAAGGCCCAGCACCAGACCAATTCACAGCTGAATTCTACCAGATGCACGAAGAAGAGCTGGTACCATTCCTGCTGAAACTATTTGAAAAATATTGAAGAGATAGGACTCCTTCCCAACTCATTCTATGAGAACAGCATCATCCTGATACCAAAACCTAGCAGAAACACAACAGAAAAATTAAACTTCAGGCCAATATCTTTGAAGAACAGCAATGTGAAAATTCCTAGCAAAATACTTGCAAACTAAATCCAACAGCACATCAAAAAGCTTATCCACCATGACCAAGTAGGCTTTATCCGTGGGATGTAAGGTTGGTTCAACATATGCAAATCAATAAATGTGATTCATCACATAAGCAGAGCTAAGGACAAAAACCACATGATTATCTCAGTAGATGCAGCAAAGGCTTTCAATTAAATTCAATATACCTTAATGTTAAAAACTCTCAATAACTAGATATTGAAGGAACATACCACTACTAAGAGTCATCTGTGACAAACCCACAGCCAACATCATACTGAATAGAAAAAAACTGGAAGCATTCTCCTTGAAAACTAGCAGAAGATAAGGATGCCTCCTCTCATCACTCCTGTTCAACACAGTATTGGAAGTCCTGGCCAGAGTAATCAGGCAACAGAAAAAAATAAAGGCATCTAAATAGGAAAAAAGGAAGTCAAACTATCCCTATTTGCAGACGACATGATTGTGTATCTAGAAAACCCCATAGAATTGTTCTAAAAGCTTCTTAATCTGACAAGAAGCTTCTTCACTGACTTCAGTGAAGTCTCCGGATCCAAAATCCAAGTACAAAAATCATTAGCATTCCTATATAGCAACAGTCAAGCCAAGAGCCAAATCGGAAACACAATCCCATTCACAATTGCCACAGAAAGAATAAATACCTAGGAATACAACTAACTAGGGAAGTGAAAGATCTCTACAATGATAACTACAAAACACTGCTGAGAGAAATCAGAGATGACACAAACAAATAGAAAAAGAAATTCATGCTCATGGATAGGAAGAATCGGTATCATTAAAATGGCTATACTGTGCAAAGCAATTTAAATATTTAATGCTTATTCCTATTAAACTACCATTGAGATTCTTCACAGAACTAGAAAAAAAAAAACTATTTTAAAATTTATATGAAACAAATGAAGAAAAAAGGCCCAAATGGCTGAGACAATTCTAAGCAAAAGAGCAAAGCTGGAGGCATCACGCTACCTGATTTCAAACTATACTACAAGGTTATAGCAACCAAAACAGCACGGTACTGGTACAAAAACAGACACATAGACCAATGAAACAGAACCCAGAAATAAGGCCACATATCTACAACTATCTGATCTTTAACAAAGCTGACAAATAAAATGGGGAAAGAACTCCCTATTCAATGAATGGTGCTGGGATAACTGGCTAGCCATATGCAGATTAAAACCAGACTCCTTCCTCACACCATATACAGAAGCTAACACAAGATGGATTAAAGAGTTAAATATAAAACCCAAAACTATAAAAACCCTAGAAGACAACCTAGGCAATACCATTCCAGACATAGGAATGGACAAAGATTTCATGACAAAGGTGCCAAAAGCAATTGCAAGAAAAGCAAAACTTGACAAGTGGGATCTAATTAAACTAAAGAGCTTCCTCACAGCAAAAGAAATTATCATCAGAGTGAACAGACAACCTACAGAATGGGAGAACATTTTTTGCAAACTATGCATCTAACAAAGGTCTAATATCCATCATCTATGAGAAATTTAAACTAATTTACAAAAGAAAAATTAAGTGGGCAAAGGACATGAACAGACCCTTTTCAAAAGAAGACATACATGTGCCCAATAATCACATGAAAACAGAAGCTCAGCATCACTGATCATTAGAGAAATGCAAATCAAAACCACAGTGAGATACCATCTCACACCAGTCAGAATGGCTATTACTAAAAAGTCAAAAAGTAAAATATGCTGGTGAGATTGTGGAGGAAAAGGAACGCTTTTGTACTGTTGATGGGAGTGTAAATTAGTTCATCCACTGTGGAAGACAGTATGGCAATTCCTCCAAGACCTAAAAACAGAAATATCATTCGATACATCAATCCCATTACTGAGTATATCCCCAAAGGAATATAAACCGTTCTATTATAAGGACACATGCACGTATGTATCCACTGCAGCACCATTCACAGTAGTAAAGACATGGAATCAACACAAATGCCCATCAATAATGGACTGGATAAAAAAAAAACAAAACTGTGGTACACATACACCATGGAATACTAGGTAGCCATAAAGAAGAGCAAGATCATGTCATTTTCAGGTTCATGGATGTATTTGGAGGCCATTATCCTTAGCAAAGTAATGCAGGAACAGAAAATAAAATAGTGCTTGTTCTCACTTATAAGTGGGAGCTAAATAATGAGAACACATAGACACATAGAAAGGAGCAACACACACTGGGGAGTATCAGAGGGTGGAGGGTTGGTGGAGGGAGAGGATCAGGAAAAATAACTAATGGGTACTATGCTTAGTATCTGAGTGACAAAATAATCTGTACACAATCCCCTGTGACACGAGTTTACCTACATAACAAACCCGCACATAGATCCCTAAACATAAAATAAAAGTTAAAAAATAAATAAAACCATAACTTTCCAAATTATATTTTTCCATGGGACAGAAGAAAAATCATTGTACTGAATCATCATTTTGTTAATTAACCTCTAACTTAATAGAGCTATAAAATGTCTTTCCCCTAATCAAACAGTAAATAAAAACTCAAAAATGTTTGATTCTCCAAGTGAAACCTCCCTGCAAAATCTTATTGTGGACATTCTTAATTGCATCATCAACACAAACCTATCAACCAGATTTATTTTATCTTAAAAATTTTAAGTTCTTACGTATACTCAGGTATAAAATACAGGCCAGTTTGCATTCGATGTGATACTTCAGTGCTGAGAGATAAGATAATAATTAACCTTTTGACACCTTCTCTTTTCAGCCTCCAGAAGAAAAAAAAGTTATAGTGCAATATTTCACCATTCTTCCTGTTCTAATGCAATATCCTCTTAGATTTCTGCCTGCTATGATTTGAGGAGGGACTAGAGAAATCTGCCCTTTACTCATCAAAATCATCACTACTACCCCTGCCTCCTGATGATAACCTGAGATTTCACTATTTGAAATCCATTCCCTTAGGCCTTTACTCTTTCTTTTAACATACTTTTTTGTTTCTAATGGAAAATATACTGAAGGAGGACGCTTATGGAGGATGAGATGACAACTATTTAAAAGATAGCTTTTGTCAGTCCTCAATTCCAGCAGAGACAGCCTTTCCTCATTTCTTTACAGTTAGCAATATCTCTTTTCTCCAGAGGTTTAGAGAAGGAAGGGGAGAGGAGTGAAGCAGCTGGAGTTCTCCAGATGTTGTGAATTGAATACCATGAACTCGCTTCAACCACATAGAGAAAAAGAAGTCCAGAATTTGGTTGTTTCACACAGATGCCTTTAGTGTACATCAGAGCAAACATGCAGGGTCTGACTCCACCCCACCCCCTCACTTTGTCAATGTTTCATCTCAGGTGTGTGGAGGGAGGAGGTGATAGGAATCATGGCAGAAATATATAGGAAGAGGGTTACATGTGTACATTCGTTGGGCATACTGTTTTGTCTGCCTGTCTGCTATGGTTTGAATGTATCCCCCAAAGTCTCTATGTTGAAAACTTAATTCCCAATGCAACAGTGATGAGGTGGGGCCTAACGCAAGGTATTTAGGTCATGAGGGCTCCATCCTCATGAATGGATTAACACTGAGTATAAAAGGGCTTGAGGCTGCGAGTTTAATCTCAGGCTCTTTCTGTTACTCACTCTCTCCTTCCCTGTCCCCTCAAAAGCCCGGAGTTGATTTGCCTGGCAAGTAACAAAGATCTCTCCAGAAGAAAGTGGGTTTTGATCAATAGGAGTTGTATCTGTTGCCACAAGTAAAGAGAGCACTGGGACTATTTTCCAAAACAGTGTCTCCCTGAGGGAAAGTAACAGGAGGGTTTTATGGGACGATGGAGAGGGGAAAGGGTGTAACATCACATGTAGAGGAGAGGTCCCAGTAGTCCCGCAGATGCAGTGAGTCAACATGCCAGCACATAAGTCTCACGTTATGGTAGGGAAGCTATAGTTCCTTCCAGGGTGGAGACTTCAGTGTGGTTATGAGGGAAGTTCGCCCAGGTTCACCTGTAAGTTGGAGTGGGGAGGTCTGTCAGGAGCTGATCCCAGCAGACTAGGCGACTGCATTTCACATAGGGTTTGGGGGAAAAAAAAGAAAACTGGCTTCAAGGCAGGAGGATATAATACAGGCAAATTGCTCAAGTTGATTCAATTTCTCTAGACCCTGGAGACCCTCTCTGTCTGCTGAAACCTCAATTGCTCTTGCTTTCTCATCTTCCACCATGGGATGACCCAGCATTAAGATCCTCAACAAATGCCAGCACCTTGATATTGGACTTCTCAGCCTCCAGAATTGTGAGAAATATTTTTTGTCTATAAATTACCCAGTCTGTTATAGCAACACAAAACCAACCAAGCCACCATTTATTTCCACATCACATCTCTACATACTGTTCAACATATTCCACCCTGTCACAGCTGATTGTCTAGAGGAGCCACATGATCTATGTCTGCCAATCAGAACATTTCCCTGGGAATTCTGGACTTGAATTCTAGATAGTAAAGTCACTGTCTTCTGAGGGGGTGAAGCTGCAAGCCATAAATCTTGGGAAATGTCAGCAGTCATGTTTCTGCTGTGTGTCCTAGTAGAACAGAAGCTTCCTTAGAATCAGCTTGTGCCTTGCAGTTGTTCATAATGGGACAACTACAAGATACAAATACCCGACCCCAACCGTAATGCTGATTGTACCAAATTGCTTAACTTTAGCACATGCTAGGGTAAATCAAGAACTCCTTCCTGTAAGACTGAAAAGTGGAAAGTCCAGAGAGGGTGAAGGGGGAAGGAAACCTCTCCTGCCACAATAAGAGCAGAGATTGAAGAGTCCCCTTATTTGAAGAGTAGTACAACGGTCTCAACTTCTCTCCTGCCTTGTTTCTGACAGCATTGAACTCAAGGCCCAATCATACCCTCCAGGGATTCTCTATTTATCTAAAAGGAGAAATAACTGTAGTACACATCTTTTGAAGTACACACTAGGTTCAGAATTATTACTTTAATTGTCCCCCTGTCCAAAGGAACCATGACTGTCCCCATGACTCTATCTCATGCCCACAGACACAGTTGAGTAGATGAGGAGTAAGCCCTGTAGGAGGGGTGAACACTTTCTCTCAGGCCTGAAACTCATCCAGGCAGAGGGTACCCTGCCTCTGCAATACCACCAGCCTCCTTCACTCCTTTCTCCCAGAGAGGAGGAGCAAGTCATCTGATTGATGTGTTCCAGATGAATACCTGGGCTTGCTTGATTCAGCCCACCCCCCCGGCTCTTCTGGCTTCTCTCTGCTTCCAGGGAGCATTTGCTGTGCCACTTTCCTGCCATTGGATAAAGACTCCTTCCCTGAATTGGAATTGTAATACCTTTATTTGTGATAGAGTTGATAGGTTACTTCTCCAACTCTCTATTCTCAGGTGCTTTAAACTCTGGGTTGGAAAGAGGATGTTTGGGTGTTGTTGGGTCCTCTTAAATCTCAACAGGCCCTTGATACAACTCAGACCAATCTAAGTCACATCTCTGGGGGTGTGGAATTGGGACAGAGAGCTAGATTCCATTTACCTGGGGCACTGGGCACAAACATGTCAAGTTGGATACAGTCACATACAGTTATATTTTGCCTGCTGTGTTCAGGGGAAGAGGAAGTTGATTTGATGAGAAAGAGTCAGGAACAATGTGAGCACACCACACAGAGAAGCAGGGGTAGAGGAGGAGTTCTGAGGGATCTGACTGGCCTCTCATCAGCCTTTCCTGATGGCCAGGCAACTCAGCCCAGCTCATGGTACCCATAAGACCCTGCCTTTCTTGAAAATAAATGCCTCATATGGGCGTTTAGGCAAGTAGAGCTGATTTCTTTACTTTCTGCCAAAATAATCCCTAATACCATCTGCAAAGGCCTTTTCAAGATACGCCCAAGACAAGCAATTAAGATGTATTTTCATTCCTGAAAATGCTTAGAAGTGACCTAGGATTATGTAAAGTGAATGTGTGTGCATGTAAGTCATTATAGTTTGGTGCACTATAGCTGCAAATAAGAGGCTGGGAATTGCATCGTGAGAGGTCTCACAGTTTTGAAACCATGCTACTTGCTTTCTTCCAACAACATTTAGCTGAATTCAAACTGGAGGAGAAAACTGAAGTGAGGTCCCTCATCTCTCTGTTACCCAACAGAGTCAAAAGTGATCTTTTGGTCTGATTCTCGATAATAACAATGGCATAATGACAACAATAGTAATATTAATGGTTATTTGTTTTATGGTTTGCAAAATGCTTCAACATCCATTTTCTTATTTTGTTTCTTTTTAAACTCATACCTCCAGACGGAGGTAATGTAGGGTAGTCATTATTATTAGCTTCATTTTCCAGAGGAGGAAATTAAGGATTTAAGAAGTTAGATGACTTGTCTAGGTCTATGTGAATAGGAAATGGTACTGCTGGGGCTGAATTCAAACTTTCTGAACTGGAATGCTGTGTTTCTACAAAACCCCATGTTGCTAGGAAAAAGGCTTTCATAGAGCTACATAGGACTATACGTCTAGAAGGAAACCGTAATAGCCAGGTGCATCAAACAAAAGAATCACTTTTCTGTAAAACAAATAGAATTGCACTGTGCCAGAGCACAGAGAGCAATACTCAGCCTTCTAGAGCCTGCAAGTCTTCACAAAGTCTCCTGAATAACACAGAAGTTCATGTGACCACAAGTACTTAGGAGAGTGCATGCCATATCATGAGCTTCAGTAAATGTTTGGCTAAATGAATGAATGAGTAAATGAAAATGAATGAATTGGAGAGATAGAATCCATTAGAATGTAATCCAAGAATTTTAACCTTACAGGGATGTAGATGGGCTTCGGGGGACCCACGAAACCCCTGAAATTTGAATAAAATTGTATTATATGCATTTTCTCTGTAAATAGGGCCCTGGGTTTTAGCAGAGTCCCAAAGAGATGGATGAGCCAAAAGATTAAATATTATTGATGTTAATGATAGGCGGTGAAGCAAACACGGTAGAAGAAAAGTCTCTTTTGTAACTAAAAATGCACATTGCTAGTATGTTTTTGGAGCTCAGCCATGTTTGATAAGAGCTGCGATTAAGATAGGTTTTAGGGTCAGGTTTTTGTTTATGTTTGTTTTCATTTTTGTTTTTGCATACCCAGGAAAATGTAAATGGGAGAATTATTTAAGATTTATTCCACAGAGAATACCTACACCTTGGTTGTAGAATCCTGAACCAAATTTTGAAATGAGATAGTAGGATTTTGATTCCACAAGTCTTGTTTTTTATTTTTAAAAATCAGCTTACAGCCTATCTATTTGGAAGTTTTGGGACAATCTATCCTCGATGCAGAAGACTGGACCTAATAATATATAAAACTGTCTTTAATCATTACGTTTATGACATAATCAAAAAATTATTACTAGAGAATACTCCTCTAGTTTCTATATGATGAATTATATCTTGTCGTTGTGGTAACTAATGTTCTAAATATAGCATGAACGAAGGAAGAGTACCACTTACAAGGCAAGATAAAATTGTTATGACAACAGTAGTTTTAAAAATAAATAGATTAATGCCTGTGTTTTTCTTTTTTTCTCTAATGACTTTTATAAAATCTTAGACATGAGTCAGACTTTCATCTTAACTCACAAATACAAAATCAAACAGAAACTGAGTGACCACACTTTGAAAAAGTCTCTCCTTTAAGGGAAGAATGGTTAAATCAATTATGTGAGTGTGTATATATATACACATGTATAAATTATATGTATATACATATGTATACGCAAATGGATATGTGTATATATAAATATATATGTACATATAAACATAATACATAAACACATATGTGTATACATAAATACATATATACATATATGAGTATATACATACACATATACATGCACATGTATATATTCACATACATGCATATATGTATACATTTACATGTATATATATACACTTACAAATATGTATACAATACATATTTGACAGCATTGAACATATACATGGATATAGATATGATCAAATACATTAACATTAGAATGCATGTTTTGTTTGCATACTTACAAAAAAGTCTGTATTATGATATACAAAAATATTAACATGATTATCTCTAGGTGGTGGTATTACTATTCACACACGTAGAGATAATCTGTTTTTTAAAGTTTTGTTAAGCTCTAGTTCACATGCTATAAAATTTAGCTCTGTTTAATGAATTTTAGTATATTCACAAAGTTGTGTAACCATCACCACAGCCTAATTGTGGAAATTTTATCACTTCCAACAACCAAATACTCATTCTTGGTTATTATTCTTTTCTGATTCCCCACACCCAGCCTAGACCTTGGGAGTCAGAAAAGAGAAAATTTTCTTTTTGTCTCTGTGAATTCACCTATTCTTTTCTTTTTTTTTTTGTCTTTTGAATTTACCTATTATGAACATTTCCTGTAAGTGAAATTATTTAACATGTGATGTTTTGTGTTTGGCTTCTTTCCCTGAGCATGTTTTCAAGGTGCATCATGTTGTAATACATATTACTACTTCATGCTTTTTTATTGCTAAATAATATTCCATTTTTATAAATATAACACATTTTGTCTATTCATGCATCAGTTGATGAACATTTAGCTTGTTCCCAATTTTTCACTATTATGAATAATGTTGCTATGAATTTTCATTTACAAGTTTTTGTATGGACATCCATTTTCATTAATTTTGGGTGTCTACTGTATTTAGCATTTCGAGAAACTGCTAGAATGTTTTCCACAGTGGCTTCACCATTTACATTCCCACCATTAATGCACGTGTTCCAACTTATCTACATCCTCTCCAAGACTTGCTATTGTCTGCCTTTTTAATTTTAACCATCTCAGCAGGTGAAAAGTAATATCTTGTTATGGTTTTGATTAGCCATTTTCTTTCTTTTTAAAAAAAGAAAGAAAGAAAGAGAAAGAGAAAGGGAGAGAGAGAACAGAAGTCTTACTCTATTGCCCAGGCTGGAATGCAATCTAAAAATAGGTATGAAAAACCTCTTTTATGCCGATAATTGTGCTTAACAGCAGAGACAGGAAGGAATAAGGGAAGAAAATAACCAACAAACAGCCAACCAATATTTCATTTAAGTCTGTAAAATGCTATGCAAATGCTGAAGAGTGATTTACTTCCAATTATGTGGTCACTTTCAAAATAGGTGTAATGTGATACTGAGAAAATTGTGTGTTCTGTGGACCTGGGGTGAAGAATTCTATAAATACTCACTGAGTTTACTTATTCCAGGTCTGAGTTCTAATCATAGATGTCCCTGTCAATTTTCTGTCTCGTTGATCCATCGAATATTAACAATGTGGTGTCAAAGTCTTCCGCTATTATTGTGCGGGAGTCCAAGTCTCTTTATAAGTCATTAAGAACTTGTCTTATGTATCTGGGTGTTCCTATATTGGATGCATATATATTTACGATCATTGACTCCTGTTGTTGCATTGATCCTTTTACCATTATGTAATGTCCTTCTTTCTTTTAGTCTTTGTTACTATTAAAGTCTATTTTGTCAGAGACGAAAGTTACAATTTCTGTTTTTTGGTTTTTTTTTTTCTCTCCATTTGATTGGTAAGTCTTCCACCAACCCTTTATTTTGAGTCTTAGTGTGTCCTTGCTTATGAGATGGATCTGGATACAGTGTACCGATCGGTTTTGACTTTTTAATTCAATTTGCCTGTCTGTGTCTTTGATTGGGGCATTTAATCCATTTAAATTTTGGATTAATATTGATATTTGTGAGTTTAATATTGTTGATTAGCCATTTTCTAATGGCTAATTATATTTAGCATTTTTGTATGTGCTAATTGACCATTATTTCTTTATCATCTTATGAAAAATGTCAGTTCAAGTTCTTTGCCCATTTTAATTGTATTATTTGTGTTTTTACTGCTGCATTGTAAGAATTCTTTATGTAATCTGGACACAACTACCTTGTTAGATATGATTTGAAAATATTTTCTACAATTCTGTAGTGTGTCTTTTCACTCTTTTGATGTTGGCCTTTGAAGCACAAAATTTTTAATTTCAATTAAGTCAAATTTGTCCACGTTTTTTCTTTTGCCATTTGTACTTTTAGTGTCATATCAGAGAAACTGTTGCCTAATCCAGGGTCACAACAATTTGGTCCTATATTTTATTATAAAATCTTTATAGTTTTAGCTGGTATATTTAGCTATATCTTTATTTTGAGTTAATTTTTGTATATGGCATGAGATAAGGGTCAAAATTCTTTTCTCTCTTATTGTTTTGTTTGCATATAGATATCAGTTGTCCTAGCTTTACGTGTTAAAAAGACTATTCTTCTCCATTAAATTGTCTGTCAACCTTATAAAAAATCAAATGACCATAAATGTGAGGGCTTACATCTAGATTGGGGATTATGGTCCATCTATGTATATGTTTATCCTTATGCCATGGTCTTGATTACTGTAGCTTGATATGATACTTTGTAATTAAGAGGCATGAGTCCTCCATATTTGTTCTTCTTTTTGAAGATTAGTTGGACTCTTCTGGCCCCCGTGCATTTCCATATAAATGTTACAGCCAACTTGTCAACATCTTGAAAACAAATTGGGATTTTGAAAGGGATTATACTGACTCTTGATCAATTTGGGAATTATTGCCATCTTAACAATTGTTATCTTAATTTATGGATGTGGAATATCTTATATCTTTTCATTTATTTAGATCTTCTTTAATTTCTTTCAATGTTTTGTAGTTTGTGAGTATGCAAGCCTTGCACTTCTTTTGTTAAATTAAACCTAGATATTTTCCTTTTGTGCTATTATAAGCAGAGTAATTTCATTTTCGGATTTATTGCTAGTGTATAGAAATATAATTGAGTTTTGTACATTGATCTTATATCCTGCCACATTGTTGAACTTATTTATTAGTTCTACTCATTTTTAGTGGATTACTTCGAATTTTCAATATACAAGATCATATCATCTGAAAATACAGACAATTTTACTTCTTCCTTTCCAATTTGAACGTCTTTTAGTTTTTTACTTGCCTGATTGCCCTTGCTAAAATCTCTGCTATAATGTTGCATATAAAGTGATGACAGCAGATATATTTGTCTTGTTTTCAATCTTAGAAGGGAAAAATTCAATCTTTTGTAATTAAATATGAAGCTAGCTGTGAGTTTTTTGTAGATGCCCTTATTAGCTTGGGGAAATTTGCTTCTATTCTTAGTTTGTTGAGTGAATAGCTAATTATTATGTGTTCTATTTTTTCTATAATAAAAAGGAATTCTGTAATATAGAATAATTTTTTAGTTTTTAAAATAATTTTGTAACAATATAATATTTAAAAATAATGCAAAACTATATACTACATATAGGATTACAATATTATAATGTTAATTATTATATTATATTGTTAATAATAATACTGGAAAAGGACACATAACTATAATATTACAGGAAGAACAGTGATTATTTTTTCATAGTGTCATAAAGATAGTTTTATTACTTTTCCTTTCTTTATTTTTCAATTTTCTCTAATAATTATTATCATGGACAAAGGTGTTACCCACCATTATAGCCACAGAAAAGAACAAAAGGCCCAGATGAGCATGACCACCTTCCTGGCAACTATGGTTGATTGAGGGGTGAGCAATTGACCCCGGAAGGACCAGTGTCAGTATTGATATGCACACAAAGGAAGAGAAATATTCCATTTTCTCTAATGTTGTTAAATCTACAAGTTTGGGATTTGGAGTTGTCTAAGACCATTGTCCCTTCTATTAGAGGAAGCCTGTCAGCATAGGGAAGAACACAACCATCGCTGAGGGGCATAGAATAGTTTCAGCATCTAGCTCTGAACTTCTGAGTATGATACACAATAAGTCCTCTTTTTACTTAAGCTAGTTCTATGTTTAAAAAAATTGTTTACTATATATTTTTAGTAGACACACAATAATTGTACATATTTATGGACTGCAGTGTGAAACTTGGATACATGTATACAATGGGTAGTGATCAAATCAGGATAATTAGCATATTTATCACCTCACAACTGTATTTTGTCTTTGTGTTGGGAACATTCAAAATATTATCTTCTAGCTATTTGAAAAAAATACAATCAATTGTTGTTTACCCTATGGGGTTACTTAAGGCTAGAACTTATTTCTCCTATCTTGCTATAACTTTGTATCTGTTAATGTCTCCCTACCCACCCCTCCTCTTACCCTTCCTAGCCTCTTGTAACCACTATTCTATTCTTTACATTTATGAGATCAACTTCTTGAGCGCCCACATATGAATGAGAACATGTGTTGCTTCTCTTTCTGTGTCTGGCTTATTTCATGTAATATAATGTTCTCTAGGCTTATCCATGTTGTCACAAATGACAAGATTTTATTCTTTTTTATGTCTGAATAATATTCCATTGTGTATCTATGCCATTCATCTGCTGTTAGACATGTAGGTTGATTTCATTTCTTGGCTATTGTGAGTAGAGCTGCAATAAACGTGGGAGTGCAGATATCTCTTGGACATACTGATTTTCTTTCCTTTAGATAAATACCTGGTAGTTGGATTGCAGGATCATATGGTAGTTATATGATTAGCTTTTTCAGGAACGTTGATACTGTTTTACATAGTTGTACTAATTTACATTCTCATCAACACTCCATAAGAAAGAGTCCCCTTTTCTCCACATCTTCCTCAGAATTTGTTATTTTGTGTCTTTCTAGTAACAGGTATTCTAACTGGGGCAAGATGATATCACATCATGGTTTTAATTTGCATTTGCCTGATGACTAGTGTTGCTGAGAATTTTCCCACATACTTGGCCATTTGTATGTCTCTTTAAAAAAAAAATCTATTCACACCCTTTGCCCATTTTTAAATTGGATTATTTGGCATTTTGCTCTTAAGTTGTTTGAGTTTCTTGTATATTCTGGATACTAATCTTTCATCAGATTGTTTCCAAATATTTTCTCACATTTTTCAGATTGTTTCTTCACTTTGTTGATTGTGAACTTTGCTGTACAGAGGCTTTTTAGTTTGATGCAATTCCGGTTTGTCTATTTTTGCTTTTGTTGCCTATGCTTTTGAGATCTTGACCATAAAATCTTTTCCCAGACCAATGTTCTGAAGTGTCTGCCTATATTTTCTTCCAATAGTTTTGTAGTTTTGAGTCCTATGTTTAAATCTTTAATCCATTTTGAGTTGATTTTTGTATATGGTGAAAGATGGAGGTCTAGTTTTATTATTCTGTATATAGATATCTGGTTTTCCCAGCAACATTTACTGAAGAGATTTTTTTTCCCTAATGTATGTTCTGGATGTCTTTGTTGAAAATCATTTGGCTGTAAATATATGAATTTATATCTGGGTTCTTTGTTCTGCTCCACTGGTCTATGGTTCTGTACTTATGCCAGTACCATGCTGTTTGGTTATTATAGCTTTGTAATGCATTTTGAAGTCAGGTAGTGTGATGCCTCCAACTTTGTTGTCTTTGCTCAAGAGTATTTTGGCTATTTGGGGTCTTTGTGGTTCCATACAAATTTTAAGATTATTTTCTCTATTTCTGTGAAGACTATTCATTGTCATTTTGATAGGGATTACATTGAATCTGTAGATCACTTGGGGAGTATGAACATTTTAACAATATTTATTGCCCCAATCAATGAAAATGGTATGAAAATCAATTTTCGTGTGTTCTCTTTGATTTCTTTCATCAGTGTTTTATAGTTTTTATCACAGAGCTATTCACCTTTTTGGTTAAATGTATTTCTAGATATTTTATCTTTTTGTAATTATTGTAAATGGGATTAATTTTTTATTTCTTTTCAACTAGTTTATTATTGGTATATAGAAATAGTATGGATTTTTGTATGTTGATTTTGTGTCCTGAAACTTTGCCGAATTATTCTATCAGTTCTAAGAGATATTTTCCTGGAGTCTTTAGGTTTTACTAAAAATAATCTCATATATACGTATAAGATGATGTTGTTTATAAGCAGGTACAATTTGACTTTCTTCTCTTCAATTTGGGTGCCTTTCACTTCTTTTTCTTTTCTAATTGCTCTTTCTAGAACTTCTAGCTATATTTTGAATAACAGTGGTGAAAGTGAGCATCCTTGTCTTGTTCCAGTTTTTTGAGAGAAAACTTTTAACTTTCCCCATTTAGTATAATGTTGGCTGCAGATTTGTCATATGTGACCTTTATAGTGTTTAAGTAAATTCTTTTCATACCTAACATGCTGAGAGATTTTATCATGAAGAGATGTTAAATTTTATCAAATGATTTTTCTGAATCTATTAAGATGACCATATGGCATTTGTTCTTCATTCTGTTGATGTGTTATGTCATATTTATTGACTTGCATATATTGAACTATCCTTGCATCCCTAGGATAAATTTAGCCCACTTGAATGTATAATCTTTTTGATGTGCATTTGAATTCAATTTGTTGTATTTTGTTGAGAATTTTTGCATGTGTATTTATCAGGGATATTGGCCTGTAGTTTTCTTTTTTTTATTGTGTCCTTGTCTGGATTAATTGTGCTCTGTATTTAAAAAATAATGCTTACATATGTGTACATGTTTCAATAAAATAATGCATTTTTTTAATGGAAAGAAAATTATCTTTTAGTTTTTTTCCTACAGTGTCTTTCTTGGATAACTCTGTAAGTGTATAGAACATTTATCTCATTATAAGAAAAAAAATTAACATAACATTCAAATTAATAATTTTACATTATATTTTTGTTTTGAAATATGTTTCCATCATTTATTCACTTGAGAAATACTTCTCATGTATCAAGTACCAATTCCAAAATCAGGGTTACCATTTAGTCGAATCAATGGCATTTTTGTTTGTTTGTTTGTTTTTCTGCTCTTGCAGCACTTTGATTGCATTCATTGATTATATGCTAGGTACTGGTTAATATAACTCACAATGGACTTTATCCTTCTTTCTATTAACCAAATACAACCTTTGTTAGTCTCAAGTGTCCCTATAAGTAAGGGGAGTCTGATAACCTCACTGTATCCACATGGGAAATTTTGACCAGTCACAACCAAACCTGGTAATTCTAAAGATGGACTTAGAAATAAGTACGTGGTCCAGTTATGGCCAGTGAAAAGTAAGGGAGAGTTTTCTGGTGGCTCTTTGGAAAATAATTTTCCACCTTGATTAAAACAGATGCCCTCTTGTCTTTGGGCTCTCTGAAGAAGTATTGCTTAGAGCTGCAACAGCTCTTTTGTAACCATGAGGGGATAAGCCTGAAGATAAGAGCCAATGTGGTAATGCCAAAGAAGAAATATGGAAAACACCTACTTCTCAATACAGCTCTCCCATTCACAGAACTGATCAACCCTGGAACTTGCCTACACCTACACTTCTCATTGTAGAAAATGTTAAGTATTTATATCGCATATGTTCATGTAATTTGTGCAAGAGTGTACTGCTGCTCACCACCGTATGTGTTATGATGTAGGACTGTGTTTGCCTAGTGAATGAGACATATTTTTTAAAATTTGCATAAAAGCACATAACTGGCTAGTGGAAGCTGTGCTTTTAGTTGAATGTTCTCTTCTTTGCAATGAAACCATCCTAATTTGGTATATATAGCACTCATCATATTTTCTTGTAGCTCTGTGTAACTTGTATGTCATTTGCTAGTGAATTCCATAAGGAGTAGGAGCAATGGCTTACAAATCAATTCAACCTATATGACTGGCACATAAGCAGATTACAATAAATGCTTAATGACCAAGGAGTATGAAAATTCTTATACTATCCAATTAGTGCCATCACATGCTATGCTTACAAGATGTCAAACATCTGGATACTCGGATGGTTGGCTGAATATTTTTAATGTTAATCTGGATGTTTTGGCATCAAATAATGTACCCCAACGTTAGCCTGCAAAAATCAGAGACCCTCATTCTTTTATTCTCAGATGTGGTTAGACACTGAACTGTCACACAAATGAACGATGGGTGTTTAACACACTGTCATCCAAGCTCTGGGGGAATTTCCTTCAGGGAAGCATGAGACAGCCAAGACTCCTTTGAGAAATTTCCCCTCCTTCCAGATGTTAAGTATATGACAAGGTATGTTCTAGTGTGTTTTTGAAAGCGTAGAGTCTACAGAGAATTTTATAAAGGATATTGGCAACTAACATCAAAGTTCCTTCATAGGATCAGAGACATCTGACAGAAATTTGGATGTCAGAATAATTGCTGACTTTTTTTTCTCTTCTGTTACCCTTCAAGCATTTCTTCTCCATATCCCTATTCTCCGATTGGCCCATAACCTGAAAGCAACAAGACAGTTAATCGAAGAAGCTTAAAAGAGAATGGAAAACATTCTCATCATTCTTAATTGGCTTATCACACTTTCCCTGTCCTAAGGGTGTTTGATTTAAAATTTAGTTTAGGCATATTTTAAGATATAAAATCACTTTTATCATATTATGTATGTATAATTTTAAATTTATGAGATTGTCATATTACTTTTCCTCTTTGAGTTTTAAATTCTATTTTGAGAACTTAAATTCAAGCTTTCAACAACATTTTAGAGTTGAGACATCAAGTAGTAAAGGATGCTGCCAGTAAGAGAGCATTTTCTGTTGAAAGTGATACCCCACAATTTAAAGTGACTTAAACAAAGAGGACTCACAGATGTGAGTAATACCAGGGTAGGGCTGGCTTCAGTTATGGCTCCATCTTAGGCTCAAGCAATGTCACCAGGCTTTCTCCATTGCAGTGACTCAATTCCCAGGTTGCTGACAGTAACAAAATGACTGCAGATGTTCTAATTCTTGCTTGTCCTCGTGTTCACATTCAGCAAGAAAGAGAAACTGCCTCTATTCAAAGATTTCCAGCCAGCATTTCATTGCACCTCATTGGTCTGTGAGATTCATGTGTTCATTCCTAAATTAATCATTTTGATTGTGGGAATGAGGGGCACGAATTGACTTAAGCCATATACTCACACTTGAGCTAAGTGTGCCATGACATAGGGGAAAGGTAAATTTCCAAACCCAAATTGTGGGCTTTATGTAAAATAAGCAAGCATGGATTTGGGGAGGCATAATTTGTGATACGACCAAATTTTATATATAGCTTTGTAGTCTTTCTTTTTCACTTAATATTGCACTGTATTTTCAGAATAAATGTCCACTCTAGAGAGATTTACTTTGTTTTTAATGCATTGAAACTTAAGAAAAATGGCCTAGAATTCCGCATCTGGCACAATTCATAGTATATGTAATTTGGCTTCTTAAATATTGCTTGATTGAGTAAATGAATGAATGAGTTATTAAAAATTGTGACACAACCCAGCCCCTGTGTCCTCCAAATTTGAGAGGATATAGCAAGTTCTCTGTATAGCCACTTGAAATCCCTCTTTCATTTGTTGTAAGATGACAGTCAAGCACTTCCCTCCCTTTCCATAAACAGTCAAGGAAAGAGGCGGAGAGCACCTCCACTCCTTGCATCCTTCTTTTATACCCTGGAGAGGGTGATGGGCTGATTTCAGTGACCCCCTTTGCCAATCCTGTCTAGCACCTGGCCTTGGAATGTGGGGCACCTGCATCTAATTTTATTCTTGGCTTCTGGGGCCTTGGCCAGAACCAAGATAAGCATCCTGTTAACATATACTTACATATGTATACACACATAGAGAAAAAAGCACACACATGTGACAGGGCCAAATTTTATATATAGCTTTGTGTTCTTTCTATTTCACTTAATATCATATTGTATGCATTTTCTTAATACTGAATATTCATATAAAAATGAATCTTTGTAACTGCATAGTATTTCATCATATGACTCTACCATAATTTATTTAACTAAGTCTCTAACATTGGACAGTTAGATTATTTTCAATATTTAGCTATTGGGGTAAACATTTTGCATTCAATCTTCAGTGGATTTCTTAAGTCCCAGGATAGGATTTATTGGATCAAAGGATGTGGCCATTTGTGGAGAGAACTTATGTTAGTTTTCTATTGCTGCCATAACAAATTATGAATGATTAGTGACTCAAAGCCACACTGTTTTCTTATTTAGCAGTTCTGTAGGTGAGGCATCCACTGGGCTTGGCTGGTTTCTCTGCCTGAAGCCTCACAAGACCAAAATTAAGGTGTCAGCAGGGCTGCATCCCCTTTCGGAGACTCTAGAGGAGAACCTATTTCCAGGTTCCTTCGTGTTGTCAACAAAATTTAGTTCCCTGCCCCTGTAGGACAAAGTCCCTGTTTCCTTGCTGGCTATCAGCTGGGGCCTCCCTTAGCTACCAGAGCCCACTTTCTGCACTTGCAGGGAGCACACCATAGCCCAGGACTAGAAACAGGGTTGAATCCTTCCGAAGCTGACACATCTCTCTCCCTCCCTCTTCTGCTCTTAAGTGTTCAAGTGATTACATTGGGCTCGTCTGATAGCACAGGATAATGTCTCTGTTGTAAGGCCAGCTGATTAACAGCTTTAATTGCATCTACAAAGTCCCTTTTGTCTTGGTAAGGATCAAAAACCATGGAGGCCAAAATCCTGCCTA
This sequence comes from Aotus nancymaae, assembly GCF_030222135.1. Classification (NCBI taxonomy): domain Eukaryota; kingdom Metazoa; phylum Chordata; class Mammalia; order Primates; family Aotidae; genus Aotus; species Aotus nancymaae. The sequence continues at coordinate 19,143,709 of NW_026988479.1, read as the reverse complement.
CCACACACTGTAGGTACTGCCTTCCAGAATGTTCTGTACCGGTGTTACTGCCTCCAGCATTGTATGAAAATTTCCATTTCCTCACATTCTTCTCAAGCTCAGGCCTTCTTATTAAAGCAATGAAAATTACAGTAACAAACTTCACATTTGATAGGTGAAAAGGCATTTTGATGTTGCTTGAGTTTGTTCCCTAGGCTGCATGCTTCTCTGGAAAAATTAGAAATACCTTGTAGCACTGGGCTTACGTTGCCACATGCCAACAATCTTGTGGAACAGATTACAGGCTGCCTTCTGTACACAAGGCATAAGTTTCTACTTCATCACAGTCTCCAGCATTCCCTGTTGTCTCTGACAACATGTGTGAATTCTATTTCCTATTAGTCAATCTGGCTGAATGTGCAATTATTGATATTTTGACAGAAAATTACAGTGGGTCACATTGACTTGGATACTGGGTGTCTTACTATCCAGGATACTTGGTGGCTTTTAAATCCATTTGGATTTAAAATCCAAATGAAGTTGGGTTTTAAACAACATTATTAAATGGTCAGTGAATGCACAGTCATGCAGAGATCCATAGACAGCAGGCCATGTGACGGAAGTCCAATGTGCTTGTTTCTCTGTCCCCCAGCATGACATGGAGGAGGAGCAGCTCTGAACCGGAGTGTCCAGAGCAGATGTCCAGCAGCTGAATCAATCCGGAAGTGATCACGATTGACAGTAAGAAGTAGGGCACCAGGACTATTTTCACCAATATGCTGGCATGTGTTTTGACACAAACCCCACAAAACCACGTCTTTTTGTTTTTGGCATCCTGTATCAAATATGCCATAATGTACTTTACAGATTATCTCTCACTTAAAAAAAAAATGATTCAGGTTGCTTTCAAAACAAAGGATGTGAGAACCAAAAATTTAAACTGCAGGATGACTGCTGAAGGGAGAAAAGAGAAACATATTGAGAAGCCAAAGCACAGCAGGGCTTGTTGATGGACTGTCATAAACTTGGTTAAATAAATACATGCATCGAAGCAAAGTTCCACATTTTATACATACGGTTCATTTCATGTAAAACCTTGCAATAAGTATCTTGACACTCAACTTAGAGAGACCAGGAAACTCTGAATTTTATCTACGCATGTAGTTAGGGAAGCATTTGGCTCCAATGGCCTGTATTAGGTAACACAAAGGCTGTGAATGCAAAGCCTCTCTTTTGCTTTGTTTTTATGGACAAAGTGAATGGAAAATTTGGCCAAAGATGTTATGTCAAAGTCTGCTAATAAATTGGTTGAAATAACGGTCCAGGGTTTTTAGCATGACAATTCTATATGCATACTTTGTTGGTTTCTTTTTAGCAATCCACGGTTTGTATTATTGTAATGAATTCACGCACAGATAGCATTTGTTTGACTCATTAATTTGACTGTATTTACAGATTTTTTTTTTAACACATCTGCAACATTTATTTTTTAAAGGAATGGATTTTAATGGAAAAGTGCATGCAACGGTGACTACTCTTGTCGTGGCAGGCAGTAATTGGAGGGGACCAGGGTGGGCTTTTGGAATAATGGTTTATTTTCACAACTGAGTGCTAGTTACACATATATGTTCAGTTTGTGAAACAGTGCACTTATGACATATGCATATTTTCCTTAATTTTTACTGTAATAAAATAAAGTATATATTAATAAAAGAAGGGTGCATGGCAGTGGTGGGGAAAATTTTTAAGGTGCTGCAAAATCTTCAAAATTGCAGGTTGTTACAGGTTGTCAGTACAAGAGGTTACAAAATCGTGCTCTATGTGCACCAGGTTCAAACCCACGGATGTGTTTAGCTGACAAGTTTAAACAAAAATTAAATATGTCGTGAACCTCTAAAAACTGGAGGAATTTATATTAGAATACAGATTGCATGCTTCTTTTGAAAAACTGGAATTATCTTGTAGCATACATTACAAATATCTTGTAAGCATACTGGGCTTACATTGCCACATGACAACAGTCTCATGGAATAAAGTAAAGGCTGCCTCCTTTATGCAAGGCATGAGTTTTCCACTTTGCCTCAGTCTCCAGTATTCTCTGTTGTAGTTCTAACAAAATTTTGACTTCTATTTTCTATCAGTAAATTTGGTTGAATGTGTAATTACTGATACTCTGACAGACAGAAAACTACAGTGGGTCACATTGACCTGGATACTAGCTTTATAGACGTCCAATGAGGTTTTGGTTTACAATAACCCAGTGAAGTGTAGATTTGGTCATTATCTAGTTAACCACATCAAGTTACACAGCATGAGTGGAGAGTCTGAGTCTCTAGAGCTGTTGGATTTGCACTTTGTAGACACAGACAAGGCCGTCATCACAATGCACCATCTGAAGACTTCTAGGTGTTGCTTTTGAATTAAAGTCAGAGGAATGAATTACAAACAAACCCAACACATGTGCTTGGAACAACTATAAGAGTTAATATGGCCACTTTCAGGTTGCAGCTGTAGTCGTTTTATTAATCACATCTCTGTCTCTGGGATGTAACCCTCACTTACAAATGAAGTGAGGCAAGACTTGGAATTGGTGAGCTTTGTGCTGGAACAGCCATGAGCTGCCTACCCACACAGATCCCTTCAGAAGTGGCAAATTGAATTGGGATGACCGCAGAAAGAAAGGCTTGGAATCAGTTGCAGACCTTTGCCTTCAGAATCAGAGAATCCAGGGACACAACCAGAAACTGCACGTGGGCCTTGGTTTTTGGCAATAGCAGAGAGGCAGTTATAACTCTGGGGAGGTACAAGGATGACAGCACACATGTTGGTCATCATGGTTCTGGCAACAATCGTTTCCCAAACAACGTTTCTAGCTGATGTGTGAACAGAACCCAGCCGCTGTCTCATTTACAAAGAGGGTGGGTGTTAAGAATCGAGCAGATGCCTCTGGATATGACTGGAAAAGTGCTCAAGTCCCAGGAGTCCTAGAATTTGCCTTAATTTGGTAGGTATTTCAGAGCTCGTGACATTTTCAAAAGGCCATCCACATGGCATCGGTGTTCCTGTCCCATCTTGGTTTTAAAATAGTGTGGATTTTCTACATGTGTTATACTTATTTAGGCCCAGCTACATTTTAAATTCTAAATAGGGCCTTTTCTAAATGGTTCTAGACTGGGAAAAGTGAGAGTGCCCTGCAATAAGCCAGGCAGAATTCCAGCTCTTCTTCTGTGCATGTTGTCTGAGAGCCATTACTGAGGGGGACAGAAGAGAGGCTTTATATTAATAAAACTCTTACATCTGAAGAGGCTGATTAGTAAAGTGCAGACACTTGACATGCCTTAAGTTATCTCAACACCAGTATACTGAGAATCAAGTCACCTGCCCGTGATCACAACAACAATTAACAGCAGGAATGAGACTCTAGAACCGCAACCCTCTCATTAAATTGGGCTCCCTTTCACAAACTAAAGAATTCAAACAATAATCTAAATAATTTGGGCAAGAGACCACTTGGACTGTGTCAATAAGATGACAATATTTCTTTAAAGGAAAAGATTTTTATCTATCGAAGTACAAATGTTTCCAAATATTTACTTCTTTGATGTCAAGTATGTATGACAGCAATTATTTTCTTTCCTTCTGTTTCATGTCTGGGTTAAGTGCCCTTTCTTTGCATTTACCCAGCACCGAAACCATCCTACTGAGGCCTCTTATAATAGCACTTTGTACCCCATATTAAAATGCTGTGTTTATTTTCATGTAACCACCAAATTGCAAGTACTGTGCACCAGTGCCATAGCAGTGGCTGGAGCCAGGTTGCAGCTGCTCAGAAAAACCAATTGTTAGATTTTCGGAAATTTTGCAAGCCAGTTCATGACAAGTTGGCAGCATGAAATCAGCCATGGTGGAGGTATTTACCCTACAGAATAAGCAAATGGTACAAATCAAACCTGCTTTCACTCCTGCAGAGCCAGTTTTCAACACTGACCAGCATATCATTGCTCAGGAACCTTACTTGTCTGGCTCACTATATCCTCCTCAGTTGTGCTGGCACATAGCAGATGCTCAGTAAATATTTGTTTGGGGAATGAATGATGCTTTAATGATTGGGCGAATGAAGATGGTGTCTCTCAGGTTTCCAGTCCTAACTTCCTAGAATTCATTAGTAGCTAGAAGGGGCACTGCATAGGACTCTCTGAGCAAGGGCTATAGCTCCTAGGAGAAATTTAAAATCTTTGGGCCTTAGAGACAAATGGAATTGAATCCCAGCTGAGATCTGGATTACAGCTCTGTCGTTAGTAGCTATGAACTGTAGGCAAGTTATCTTCCCTCTCTGAGTCTCTGAGCTTTGGTTTCCTCTTCTAATATTAAAAGGTATAATGATACAACTGGTGGTATTATAATGACAGTTAAAGACACTGTTATATAAGGCACAGCCCACAGACACACGGCCTCTGTGCTAAGTCACCTTCTTGGACTCACATCTGAAGTCCTATACACATTTTCCTTTAGAAGCCAGACATACCCTATCACACATTCTGCTTTCGTATATTCAAAGCACCTATTATTATCCAGAATTATTTGTTTAGCTATTTGTTGTCTTTTTGTCAGGAAAGCAAGTTTCAGGGACAAGGCAAATCTTACCTGTCTGGTTTGCTGCTTTATCTCCAGTGCCCTGAACAGTGCCTAACACACAAGTTACCCCTCCACAAATATTTCTCATATGAGTAAATGAATAAACAAATACTCAAATAAATGATATTTTAGGAGTCAGTAACTATGTCCATGGGCCAAATGTAGCTCACCACCTACTTTTGAAAATAAAATTTTATAGGAATACAGCGTGCTTATTCATTTATGAATTGCTAGGGTGGTTTTTACACTAAAACAACAGAGTTGAATAACTGCAACAGACGCCCATGGCCTACAAAGCTGGAAATACTATCTGGCCCCGACAGAAAAGGTTTGCTGACTCCTGATCTAGAAGATCATCACTAATTTATAGCTCAGAAAATTAAGGAATTTTATCAGCATCTCTAAATAAATTGGTAGCGACAGGGGAAAGAAATGGGTCTCATGCAACTGAAGTGTAACATCCTAAGACTGAAGAAGAGGATGAAGAAGGCATCAACTATCCCTCTCCACCAGGCAAAACATCTTCTCAACTCTCCCTGTTGCAGCATATCTCAATGCAGATCTCTTCTCTGAGTCTGAACAATGATGACATTTCTCCATAGGATTTTTACACTGGCACCAAATTAAAATATGTGGAACTTCCAAAGGAGAGGAAGTTTGAGATGGTAGCAGCATTGCAGAAACTTTCCCAGCAGAGCTCCAAACTCTCATCGTGGTAGCAGTATATAATTATTGCACTAAACTTTGAGAAACCTGATATTATGCAAATATACTCCAGCTGCATTTATGACAGCGCATACAATTTTTATTAAAAATTTAAAATCGTTTTTTATATGGAAAAAGTCCTTCTCTTACAGTAATTGGAATTAACCAAACATGCAGAATAACCAGAGCCTAATAGCTTAATTCAAAACAAATGTTAGAGCAGATTGAAAAGCTCTTTTAGATAAAGATAGAATTCTGTCCTATGTGTGTGTATGCAACAGAAGGCAATATTTTCTGCTGCTTGCTCTTTGGGATCAGAAGGAGGGCTGTAGCATTTGTGGTGGTACTGGAATAGTGGTCGTGGTAATTCCACTTTCCAAGGCAAGCAATCTGTGGTGGTTAGTACGGTGGGAGAGTAAGCCTTTGAATCCAACAGGCATGGGTTTGAGTCATAGATCTACAACTCGCTACCCATGTGCACGTGGGCAGATCATACACATTCATTTTCATCTGTAAAATGACATAGCAATAGTGTCAGTCAGGATAACCATAACCCCAAAATTCAACGATGTTTCCTGCTGTAGGAAAAATTATCCCCACAGCCGTGCATATCACTTCTGCCTACATCCTATATATCGAAGGTTAGTTATATGGCCTCATCTAACTTCAAAAAAGGCTGGAGACCGCGAAGGAAAAGGAGATGCCTAGGAGGTGCCTAGGTGGAGAAGGTAGTCGGGTGACCCAGAGCATCTCTGACACAAGATATGCTTAATGTCACAGGGTTTCCAGAGAATTCATCCAGTTTGTGTCTGTGAAGTGCTTGGCACAGTCTACAGCCTACGGTAAAGCCTTTATGAATGGTAGTTAGCTGATGCTCCATTTACAAAAATGAAGAAGGCTAGATTACAGGTGTTTACTAACAGGGGTGGCAGGTGATTGGCTCATGACTCCTTACCTAGGAAAGAGTGGGAGCTTCCAGGACCCGAGGAGGTTATCTACTTGCAGAAACAGATGCTTCCATTTCATTTCTCTCTCTGTCTGTGTCTCTCTCTCCGAGAAACAAGTACTACTATTGGAAAATTCTTGCTTGATACAATCCTTTGTTCTACCTTTCAAATTTGTTTGTAGCAGTAGGAAGGATACAGGCAGCAGTTGCTTTTTTTTTTTTTGAGATAGAGTCTGGCTCTGTTGCCCAGGCTAGAGTTGCAGCAGTGCGATCTCAGCTCAGTGTAACCTCTGCCTCCCAGACTCAAGCCATCCTCCCACCTCAGCCTCCTAAGTAGCTGGGACCACAGGCACACCTCACCATGCCAGGCTAATTTTTGTATTTTTTGTAGAGACAGGGCTTCATCATGCTGCACAGGCTGGTCTCAAACTCTTGAGCTAAAGCGATCCTCTTGTCTTGGCCTCTCAAAGAGCTGGAATTACAGGCGTGAGCCACTGGAACTGGCCAATTGTTATTTTTTTAAAGTCACTAAATTGATGAAATATCAAGAGACTTGGTGTTTGTGACAACTGTAGCTCTTGCCTACACCTGCTGAATGACTGTAAGGCATTCAGGAAACTTTGGTTGGGCTGGTACTGCTGCCTTTGGGAAAAGGCAGGTGTGACTTCAGATTCAAATCTCAGCGACCCCATTTGCAAATGTGCCACCTGAGGAAAATTAGTCCAGACCTTTCCTTGCTTTTTCTCTATCTTCAAAATAAAGATAATTTTATTTATCTCATAAGGTTATTGTGACAAGAAAATGAGCTAATGCCTAGAAACACTTAGGTCCAGTGCCTGGCATAGAGTAAGCACTTAGTGCAGGGGAGCTGTTATTATTGTTGATCACTGAAAATCGTAGTGATAATGGTTTGACTTTTAAACACCAACTAATCAAAATCGATGGGTTTATTATTATTATTATTATTTCTTAGTTGATTTAGTGCCAGCTGGCCTTCACAGTGGCCTTACATACCAGCAAGGTGGGATGGACTGATTAATAACACTCGTAATTCATCTAAAAAGTAATACCTCTGTCTCTTATTTCAGCACAAGCAGAATGCATTCCAACAACTGTGGCTCTAGGTTTATTTACTTTGACTCATTCCAAAATTAGAATGGCACATTAATTTTTCTGGGCCAGCTAACTCATCTAAAGAAATCATTCCTTGTGATTCTAGAAGTTTGCTACTCACATGTGTTCAATACTGGGAAGGTCAATGGCAGTACTGGCTGCAGATATGAGCCTCTGCAGAAGAACAACCCATGTCCTGAGGCATCTTCTCCATTCTGGTCTACACTCAAGCAGAGAAACATGGAAGAAATGCTTGGAGAAAGATGATAAACTCTTGGATTTCTGACCTATTCTGAAACACTCCCAGTGGCTTCTGACCTTCACTGCCCTTTGATATTAGGAAAAGTCCTTTCTACCCCACCTTGGTTTTATCTACAAGAATTTCAGAAAGAAAAATATCGCATGTTTTTACTTATAAGTGGGAACTAAATAATGTGTACCCATGGATATAGAGTATGGAACAATAGATTCGAAAGGGTAGGAGAGTGGGAATGGAAAGAGAGATCAGAAATTGCTTAATGGTTACAATGTTCGTGATTTAAGTGATGATTATACTAAATGCTCAGACTTCACCACCATGCAATATATCCATGTAACAAACTGTACTTGTGTGCCTTAAATTATACAAATACAAATAGATAGATATATAGTTAAAATTCATTTATGCATTCATTTACTCAAAAATATTTATTGTGCACCTACTATGTGTCCACAGTGAAAAACAAAGATACTGTCCCCTTCCCACTTGGGGCTTAGAGTGTAGTGTGGATTGTAATTGAGCAGTTGCAATGTGATAGGTATTACAGAGAAGTAGTAGAGGGTCCTGTGTGAGTGCAGATCTGGGAGACCTGAACTAGGATGGGAATAGGGAAGGGAAGGCCAGGTCACCATACACAACATACTGCACTATTTAAGGGGCACCATTCATGAAGAAGACACTGAATACATGTGCTAATTACAATACTTTTCCTGCATGTGAAATTAAAATGTCTCAAGGAAAAGATCCTTTTTTTTTTTTTAAACTTCAAGTTCAGGGATACATGTGCAGGTTGTTATGTAGGTAAGTTTGTGTCATGGGGGTTTGTTGTACAGATTATTTTGTCACTCAGGTACTAAACCTAGTAGCCATTAGTCATTTTTTCTGATCCTCTCCCTCTTCCCTCCTCCCACCCTCCAATAGGCTCCAGTGTGTGTTGTTCCCCTCTTTGTGTCCATGAGTTCTCATCAGTTAGCTCCCACTTACAGGTGAGAACATGTGGTATTTGGTTTTCTGTTCCTGCGTTAGTTTGCTAAAGATAATGGCCTCCAGCTTCATCAATGTTCCTGCAAAAGACATGCTCTCATGATCTCATTCTTTTTTTATGGCTACATAGTATTCCATGGTATATATGTAGTATATATTTTATTTCATTATCCAGTCTATCCTTTATGGGCATTTGGGTTGATTCCATGTCTTTGCTATTGTGAATAGTTCTTCAGTAAACATATGCATGCATATGTCTTTATAATAGAATGATTTATATTCCTTTGAGTACATACTCAGTAATGAGATTGCTAAGTCAAGTGGTGGTTCTGTCTTTAGGTATTTGAACAATTGCCACATTGTCCTCCACAATGGTTGAACTAATTTATATTCCCACCAACAGTGAATAAGTGTTCCTGTTTTTCTACAACCTCGCCAGCATCTTTATTTTTTTTTAACTTTTTAGTAATAGCCATTCTGACTACTGTGAGATGGTTTCTCATTGTGGTTTTGACTTGCATTTCTCTAATAATCAGTGATATTGAGCTTTTTTCAAATATATGATTGTTAGCTGCATGTATATCTTCTTTTGAAAAGTGTCTGTTCATGACCTTTGCCATCTTTTTAATGGGGTTGTTTGTGTTTTTCTTGTTCAAGGAAACAAGGTCAGCAAAGATAGATACTTTTTAAAAAGATAAATGGGAGAACTTGCTTTACCAGAAACCAAGACCTATGATTGATATATAATTATTACAATGTAGTATTGACACCGGAATAAACTAATTGTCCAATAGAATAGAGTGCAGAAAGAAACCTACTTATATGTGGAAATCTAATCTGTGACCAAAAAGCTCTCATACACTGCTGGAGGAGATGTATTTAGTTCATCCTTTAGTTAAAAAAAAAAAAAAAGAAGAAGTTTCTGTGGTGTTAGCAATATTTTATTTCTTGATCTGGATGGTGGTTACACAGGTGTTTGCTTTGTGTATAATATTTCACCTTAGGCAGGTTTAAAAAAGGAATAAGAATGTAACATTCTACCCAATACCTTTTTTATAACAAATATTCTATAATTCCATTGCTTTTTTCTCTTGAAATAAAAGTTGTAAATAACTTATAATTTGTCATAATTATAATATTAATTATAACTGCATATTAAACAGTAAAAAATTAAAATGCCTTAACTATAAGGTGAAAAAGAAATATATTTAATTTATTATGAAATGTGTATTTTAATATGTAAAATCCTCAGTTCTATTTTCACTTGAAGGCATAAGGGAATAGTCAGACGCACATTCCTGTACATCACATCACCATGAATATGACAGGAAGTTGTATTTGTGGCTTGAATGCCATGAGCAATTGCTGAAGATTGATTTTTCTAAAATGGTGAACAGCTCTTGGTAATGTTTCAATGAAATTAAGAAAGCATAAACAAACAACAAACAGATAAAAAAAAACACAAAACCTTCCATCAATCTGCCAGAAAGTTACCCTAAATCACAACTGTGAAAAAAAACTTTAAATTTATGTGAAACCAAAGATTCTATACAAAGATAATTATAAATAATTTTCTTAGCTACGGGACTGTCCTTTGGGAAAACAGAAACTCATGCAAATCTTAGACATTTTTCTTCAAGCCAAATTGCTAAAATTGTCCAGATCTGGCATTCCCAGCCTCCTTAAAGGCAAGTGGTGTCCCCAATCACTGTGTAACCAAAACACTACTCTCCAAATTTTCAAAATACTCCTTAAAAGCCTTCATTGTCTCTTCAGAATTACTAACCCAAACCTTTGATGTCATGATAGTGTCAGAGGAATTGGAGTTGCTACGAAATTGGATTCTTAAGCTTCTCTATATGGCTTTGATTAATTTCATTTCTTAAAAACTTCATTAGACAAAAGCAAAATACACACAGATTTACTATGAAGGAAGTGACCATCTGGGGCTTTACCTGATGGCCTTAAAATTAACTTAGAAAACTCAAACAATTCTCACTATACATTTCAACTTTTTAATGTAAAAAAAGACAGGAATGGGAGACATGAACAATGCTGAATGGTAGGCAAAGACAAAGCTGTTTGTTTAGGCACTGTCTTAGTCCATTTGTGTTGCTATAAAGCAATACCTAAGGCTGAATAATTATAAAGAAAATAGATTCATTTGGCTTGCAGTTCTGCAGGCTGTACAAGGAGCATAGTGCCCATATTTCCGTCTGATGAAGGCCTCAGGAAGCTTTCACTTATGGCAGAAAGCAAAGTGGTGCTCACATATCTAGATCACATGACCAGAGAAGAAGGAAGATACAGAGGAGGAGACACCAGGCTCTTTTCAATGTGCAGTTCTTGTGGAAACTAAGAGTGAGAACTCACTGCTACGAGAATGGTACCAACCCATCCCCAAGACCCAAATACCTTCCACCAGGGCCCACCTCCAACATCAGGGTTCAAATTTCAGCAAGAGAATTGGAAGGGACAAATATCTAAACTATATCAGTCATTCAAAGAAATGACACAGCCCACCCACAGCAAATGCCTGGTCAGACATCTGCATTTCTGAGACAGACCTGGCTTTGTATTTTTGTCAGGGTCTTAGTTGGTCACTACTTTTTTCTGGAAGCAGCAGTTTTTTGGATCAACCAGCATCCAACTGCTGGTGTACAGGAGGTCCCACCTTCACAGGACTCCTGAAGATTTGTAATGGGGAGGAGACAGGTGAAGCAGTTGCTCTTGGTCTGGCCAGCAGCTTCCACAAGTAGGATTTTCAACATTTGTTATGAGGAATGTGATCAGTGCTTACTAGTGTTGAATTACCTGGAAATGTTATTTATTTCTCAGAAACTTTGAGTTGGAATTTTCCTTCTGATTATGATAAGTGATAGTTAGAAATATACTTGATTTGAAGGAGAGTGGGCCCTGCAAGGTTTTAGTATTTGATGTAGGGGTCAGGGGACATGAGGGATGGAAATGGGAAGGGAAATTGAGCTATTTTTCAGCATGCAACCTTTGTGTCTGTTTTTGAGATCCAAGATTTCACTGTTAGATTGTAAGTACTGGGAAGAAATTTTGCATTTTCTTCCTTTGGATAGAAAGAAGGTCAGTCCTGAGAGGTTCTATTACATATATGTAATTTTAAAAAGTTACCTTTACCAAATGTTTTCTGAAATCTCTCAAATCTTATACACATTGCAACTCTATCTCACATCATCAGTTCCCTGAGCACAGTGTCCAGCTTCATAGTCCCCTTGCTAGCTGGATATAATCTGCTCAATACATAAAGGAATGAACAAATTTACTTTCAGGCATTGCAAAGACATTACATTTGTCAATTAAAAAACAAAGGACATTTTCTGAGATTGCCACATAAGAGACAGCTGAAAATACAAATTTACATTTAATTATTTATTCCTTTATAGTCATTAGTGTAAAGAATAATATTATTCTTCCATTCCATAAGTTTTTAGTGAGCATGTATTAGGTGCCATGTACTATACTAGGCCTTGAGAATATGAGATGAAAAAGATGTAGTTCTGTTCTTCTCATAGAACCTATAGTCTACTGAATATTTATTATAGGATTTAATAGCCTTTCCTTGTTTTTTGTATAATAACAACTCAGGAAATGGATAACCAAGTGGACTTACACCTATTTTATTGATCTACATGCTGAGCCTTTTGCATAACCTTCTTTAAGGACTTGGAGAAAGTAGGTCTACGACTATTTCCTGTGTGTGGCTTTTAATCCATCTCAACCCCAGGTTCAGTTTTACCCTTGCTGACTTGAAAAGTCTGCTCATATCCAAATCTCTCTCTGCCTTTTACTGGCAACCATAAATCCACCTAGAAAAGGATTTGAAGGGTGATGGCTTTAAAACATACATAACCCCCAAGGGAGGTCACCAACACCGTGATTAATGGACATCGATGCCCTCATGACCAAATGAGTACCTAAAGCTTGAAACAGTGTTTCACTACTCTGCTGATATGCAGAATCACCGAGTTATGGAACTTTAGTTCATAACAGAGATCAAAGAATGATCTGAGGACTACCTTCATCACAGTCAACTGGGAGGCTTGTTAAACATGCAGGTATAGGCATCCCATCCCAGGAATATGCATTTTTTTTTTTTTTTTTTTTTTTTTTTTTTGAGACGGAGTTTCACTCTTGTTACCCAGGCTGGAGTGCAATGGCGCGATCTCGGCTCACCGCAACCTCCGCCTCCTGGGTTCAGGCAATTCTCCTGCCTCAGCCTCCCGAGTAGCTGGGATTACAGGCACGCGCCACCATGCCCAGCTAATTTTTTGTATTTTTAGTAGAGACGGGGTTTCACCATGTTGACCAGGATGGTCTCGATCTCTTGACCTCGTGATCCACCCGCCTCGGCCTCCCAAAGTAGGAATATGCATTTTAAAAATGCTCCCCGGGTGTTCTTTTGCACTTGAAAAGTTAGAGAAGCTTCACTTTATGGATTGGAGCTCTGAGGCACAGTGAGCTCTAAGAACACAGCAAGGTGCTATAGAGGCTAAACTGAAACCAACTTCTGATCCCCATCCAGTGTTCTTCCTTAATTCTGCCTTATGTGGCCATGAAATGCCAAAGCAAAAACAATCATGTTTCTTCCTCTTTCTCCAAATCCCCTTCCTCTATTTGGGTCTTGAGGTAGAATAATCAGTGATTGTAAAAGATAAATGGAACTTAATCCTACCTTCCCAGAGTGTGCCAAATATCTTTTCCCTGACTAAACACATATGAAATTTAAATTCCATGTTTGCTTCCCAGACAAGAGAACGCTCTGTGTTCCTGATCTCATGCTGGAAAACGGGAGATCTTCTGAACAATCCTGCAATAATCAGAATAGACAGCTTCTGGCTTTGGGTGTTTTGTGGACCATGGCATGGCCATGTCTCTGTAGAATCTATACATATTCTGGGATTGCAAGGACTTCCCAGGCAGATTGTAGCTTTGCCCATCTTATCTTGCCTCTATCTACTCCAAACACCCCAGCCCATACCATATCCTCACAAGCCCACAAACATACCTTGGAGTGGAGGCAGCTGGCAGCCGGCAGCCTAGGCCTATGTGTTTCTTTCCACAGGCCCATTTCCACACCTCATAGAGACAGACACTTACCAGGAACCAAGCCTTTAAAGAATGTAACTTTGTGCCTGAAAGGTCCAAAAGCTACCAAACGTTGGAGATATTGTAAGAATCAATAGGACTAAGGCATTTCAGCCATAGAAAAGGACTGCTGTAAAAAAGATAAAATCTCTTTCCCCACTGGAAAGAGATTAGGGGAGAAGCATTCAACCACCACAGAAGGTCACTGGTTCCATATTTTGTTATTGAAATAGTCAGAGCCTTTGCAACTCCACTCCTGGATGACTCAAGGTGCTGACTCTAAGGACCCCTCTGGACAGACATGAAGTCACAGTCACAGGGCTTGGCTGCTCAGGACATAAGGAAGGTCCACCTTTAGTCCTGTCCCAGACAGTCAGTGCATGTCCATCAGGACAGGATGTGATGGAGTCAGTGGAAAAAATATATTTCAATGTGCTTATGGTTTGGGAGTTGTTATACCCTTTGTGTAAAGGCATTTATTCTTGTTCCAGAACAGATCTTGACTCATAACTTAATACATTTAATAATGAGCATATACATATATACGTATATACATGTATATATACGTATGTGTATATATGTGTATATATACGTATATATGTATATATGTGTATATATACGTATATGTGTATATATGCATATATGTGTGTATATATGTATATGTGTATATATACACATATATGTATATATGTGTATATATACATATATATATATGTATATATACACACATATATACGTATATATATACACACACACATATATACGTATATATATACACACACACATATATACATTTATATGTGTATATACATACACGTATATATACACATATATATACTCATTGCATATACTGTAGAAATGCTGGACATAAGTTCATAAGTTCATGTTGTTACAGATATACTAATTATTGTCTTTTTAAAAGGGATAGTAGCCTTCCTTGACTCAGTTGGACTAACTATAGTAATAATAATAATAGTTGATATTTATTATGTTCTTATTATGAGAAGTGCTTTACTTTGATTATCTAATACAATCTTCATAAACATCCTAGAAGGAGAATGGAGTGATTATTACCATTTTATAGGGGATAAGGCGAGTCACAAACAGTTAACTTGCCCAAAGGTAAACACCTAGTAAGTGGAAAAGTTGGAATTCAAACTCAGGCAATCAGAGTCCAGAGCCTATCTTCTTAACCTATTACACAATAGATTCCTGAACTGTACTGTTAATATAAAAGAAATAGTGGTGGATTGAACTTGTTCATTTGGTCTTTTATCAGTTCTTCATTCATTTGTTCCCTCATACATTTAATAAGCATTATTTAAGTACCAATTCCACATGAGATTTTGGGCTTAGTTGCAAAGATGAATAGGAGAGTTTCTGCCATCAAGGATCTCACTTTGTGAGAAGGAGACATGCATCTAAACAATTATAAACAGAACGTGATAATATAATGAGTGCCTATGATGTATCTGGTGATAACAGAGAGTCATGGAGGACATTCTGGAGAAAGCCATTTTTGATTTAGCTCCTGACGGTGGGAAGTTCAGCGAGGAGAGATGGAGAAAAGGAGCAGACTAGGCGAAATGGACTTTTGTCAGGCACTGCTGCACACAATGTCCCATGCTGGGTTTTGTGAGAAACACAAAGATAAGTTTCCCACTCGCTAAGAGCTTAAAATTCAGTGTGAGAGGCAGCTGCAACAATCATGAATGAGAAGTGTATTCATAGTTTGGATATGAACAAAACTCTCTGGGAGTGTACAGGAAGAAGAGCTTGTTTCCAACTCTCGGAGAAGGAGGGGAAGCTGGGGACCTCTCCATGGAGGACCAATTTGAATCAGGTTTGGCAAGATAAGAAGAGTTTTGCAAAATAGAGAAGTAGAGGAGCAAAAGAGTAGGGGCTGTTTAGGGAACAGACATTCCCAGTGTATTGTGAATGGAAGCAAAGTACATACAGGTTAGTAATGGGAAACAAGGGACCTGGTATTAATGCATAGACAGCCATGAATGCCATGTGAAAGGTTTTGAGAAAGCACTGTCGAAGTGTGGACACTGTCAATGGAGAAGTTACAGCTCATCTTAGTTCAGTTGCTTTCAAACTTGCTTGCAGCCAAAGAACCCTTCTTACAAACACAGCATTAGATAAAACCCTAAGTATATAACAGTTATGAATGGAACCACTCCTGGTTGGCATGGAGCTGAAGGGGTCAGGATCCAAGATGCTCAGCCACACCTTGGGTTCTAGGCAACACAACTTAAAATCACCCTACAAGTGATAGGTCTGAGCCTGAAAAACAAGGTATTTTCAGCCCCATTCCCTGGCTGACTTGTTAGGTTTCCACAAGCAGGCATACTGGTATTGTTGGTGGCATTAAGAAGTCACAAATCACTTTGGGAGGCCAAGGTGGGTGGATCACGAGGTCAAGAGATCGAGACCATCCTGGATCAACATGGTGAAACCCCGTCTCTACTAAAAAGACAAAAATTAGCTGGGCATGGTGGCGGGTGCCTGTAGTCCCAGCTACTCGGGAGGCTGAGGCAGGAGAATTGCTCAAACCCAGAAGGCGGAGGTTGTGGTGAGCCGAGATCACACCATTGCACTCCAGCCTGTGTAACAAGAGTGAAACTCTGTCTCAAAAAAAAAAAAATCACTAATGATGGGTTTGGCCATCAGCACCAATGTGATTTGTACATAAAACAAAAGCACCTTCCATGCCTGATCAGTGATGAGCTAAGCTGGGACTCTAAGAGGACACTGCCTGAATGAGGCATTTGGATGAAGCCATTAGCCTCTTGGAGCATTCCTGTCCTGAGAGTGTCTCCTACAAAATGGAATCCTTGGGGCTTGAAAGAGTTAAAACAACTTTGGATCTGCCTCACCCTTTCCCACAAAGGAACTTACCCACTGGGAGAATCTGGCTCCATGCTAAGGATTCACTGCCAGAAAGTGAAATCAAAGACTTCACTGGATCTATACACCTGGATACCCTCAGGAGAAAAGAGTGAGGGAAGGGATATTTCACTTTCAGACTTTCCAAAAGCAAAGCCCAACAGGTCCAGCTGCAAGGAGAAAAAATGATCCCTGGAAGAAATAATCCTGAAAAAAACTCGTGGCTTGTCAAAGAGAGGACCCCTAAAAGGATATGTTGGATAAAATACAGGACAGCCAGTTAATCTTCAATTCCTGATAAATAAGTATAAGTATGTCTCAAATGTGGCATGAAGCATTCTTATATTAAAAAAAGATGTATATTTGAGATTCAGATTTAACTGGCCATTCTGTATCTTTACTTACCAAATCTGGTAATCCTACCCCCAAGCAGACTGCCCCATGGAGGTGTGCTCCCTCTTTACCTGCCCTTGAAAAAACTTCATCCTGGTTTTTTGGATCAGGGGCTCCCTTCCAACTCTGTAACCATGAGCTTAAGCCCCTCCAGCCCCCGGAAAGGGGCTGCACCCTCCAGAGCCCCACACTTTCCCAGCATGCTCCCTTTAAAGTCCTTGCAGGTTGATCAGGGGCCAGCCTCGGAGGTTCAGTGAAGTTCGACAGAGTAGAGGATTAAAGAAACCCACTGCCTGATGAATAAATGTTTACGATAACCACATTCCCTCCTTGACTTGCTAGAGAGTTTTCATCAGAGCTGCTTTGCCATCAGCCAAGCTGTTTGCTTTTTTTCTGATAAGTTGTTTGTGCCTTGCTGCTGCAAACAAAAACATCTGCGGAAAGTCCACCGACAGGAAACTTTGGAGGGAAAAGGGGGAAAAAACCCACATTTCCTGCTGATCCTGCTTTATGCATGTCTGAAATAAAGAATGTAAGTTAAATCAACAACCCTCTAGTACAAGTGTAAGCTAGGTCTAGAGTGTGACAAAGACTGAGTGGCACTGAGCAGGCTTTTGTCTGCTTCCTATTTTACCTGAGCGAGGTGCGTTGAAGAGAGGTTTAGTTTCTCTTGCTTGCTCTAATTCTCCAAGGAATGTAACTGCCAAAACAAAAACAAAAACAAAAACAAAAACTCCTAATGCTGTACCTTACATGCAAGTGTAGCTACGGGAGAGGGATGCTGTAGTGAATTATAGATGATCTGTTTCAGTGGAGTTTCCAAGCACACATATCCTAAATTGCTACAACCAGAATAAAGCAAGCAAAAGAATATACATGGCAAGGTAACCACAGGGGAAGCATTTGATCTTCATGTGTACAGGCTGTGAGGGTTCTTTCAGTGTTCTGCTTTCTCCTGTGCTAGGCAGTTGAGAAAGTTTTAAGAATAAATGTGTAGTGTCCTAAAAACAGTGAAATGCCAAGGATAGAAAGGGCATGGCTGGAGAAGGGGAAGCAAGTAAGAAATGCACTCTCATGTCTTTTCCCTGATTGATCTCAGTACCACAGAACAGCTAGGACCTGATACCGTCTTGCTTCCTAAGCGTGTGTGTGTGTGTGCGTGTGGTGCCTGTTTGAAACACAGAGAGACAGACACACAGAGACTGGGAAAGAAGAGAACGAGCAGGAAGAAGAGAGTGGGAGAGAGAGCCTGAGAAGCTGAGATAAAGAGAAATAAGTGGCCCAATTTCTTGGTCCAGAGCCACCTTACATACAATTCAGAATTTAGGTGTTTAGGGGGACTATACAACATCCAGAGGACCCAGTCCTTTATGACTTCTTTAATGACTTAGACTAAGGAAAATCCAAATTCAGCCTTGCCTAAACTCCCAGTGTAATATAGAGGTCAGGGATGAGAGTAACACCAAGTCATCATTGGAATGTGTCCTCAGCCACAGGTGGCAAGTATAGTATGATGTTATAACTTATGCTTGGCCGTGGAAGGGATAAAAAAAATCAAACTGAAAATGGAGTTAGTCATTCTGATTAAAAAAAAAAAGCATGTGAGGGTTCATGTGAGGGTAGGATGTGGCCAAGGCATATTTTATCTATCTGTATCCCTGCCACATAATTGAATTGATTAGCTTGTGTTTCTCCAAATTCAGAGTATATTAGATTCAGCTGGGGAACTTTTTTTTTTTAAAGAAAACAACAAACAACAGCAAAAATAAATAAATAAAATAACATTCAGGGCTCCACCCTCAGGTTTTGGTTCTGAAAGTAAATCTGGTGCATGCAATCTACCAAGCAAACCTCAAGCAACGATGCTGAGAATGTATTGGGTAAACTGCCTCCCTGGATAACCAGGTAAAGCAAACTTCCTGGCTTCTGGTTCAAAAGAACAAGTAACATGGTGATTTGGAGAGGGTTTGGGAGTCAGTCAGATTTCAGCTCCATTCCCAGACTTTAGTACTTGCTAGGTTATGATATATAGTAGTTACTTAATCTCATTAGAACTCAGTGTCTTCTTCTATAAATTCAGGATGTTATATATAATATAGTACACACCTTCTCGGGTGATTGCAATAATAAAATGAGATGATACCTGGAAAGGACTTAGTGGAGTCCTAGGCCAAATAAATGTGAGTTGCTGCTACTATTGTTATCACCACCATCATCACAATCACTGTCACCATCAGAAATAATGTGTCCCCTTATGGAGGACAAAATATGTGCCAGGCAGTGGCTTACAGCTCTACTTTACAGCACAGAGAAGTGCTGCATACATTCTATGGTATCAATGTATCATACGTTATTTTAGCCATTTCCCAACTGATAAATATTTCAGCGTTTTTTTTTCTTATTTTGGCTATTACCAATAATGATGAAAAAATATACTTTTAGATACTTTTTTTTAAGTTTCAGTTATTTATTAATCAATGTAATCACCAATAGACTACATTAACATGATTTCATGCATTTAGAGAAGAAGTATTTCCTGGTTTAGTGGAAAATTGTGCGGATGGCTTCTAGAAGACCTTCATTTTAAAGCAGCTTTACATTTCATTTAGTAATCTGGATGTTCTTTCTTCAGTTTGCTGTAATCCACATTCACTGAGTAGAACTTGTATTGATCATTGGGACCCAGTTTGTTCCAGGGCTCTGGGTTATTCTTTTAGTACCAACAAACATCTGGATTGAACAATGCCAAACCCAAGAGATACAGGGCTGCTCCACCACCTCCAGCTCCGATAAATACAAAGAGGGGGATCAAGCTCGGATGCTTCTTGGCCTGACCTAAGATGTGGCGGAGCATGTTTGCGGCAGAGACCTCCGATTGGAAAGAAGAAAATCAGCCCAGCCACCAGGCCCCGGACTAAGTAGTATGTGCACTGACACTGTGCGGACTTCCAAAGTCACCTTATATATACTTTTTTATGTGCTTACACTAGTATTTCTTTAGGATGGCTCCCGTGGAATGATAATTACTGGGTTAAAGTAAGATATATTTGACATTTTGACAACATTGCTAAGTTTCTTTCCAATAAGGGTGTTATCAGATAGTCTATGAGAATGCCCATTTTCTCAATATCTTGCCAGAATAATGATGGGTCAAAACAATATTATTGTTTTAAAAACTGTATTTCCACAATTTTTTGTTAGGCTCAGCATTTATCAATGTTTTTAAATGGACAGCTGTTTTTCTTCTGTTACTTGTCTGTTCCTGATCTCTGTCCATTTTCTACTCTGATGTGTGTCCTATATTGATTTATATATATATTTATTTAAAATTTTTCTTCGTATGTCCGGGATATTGAGACTTTTGTGTGTTGTCTGTTGCAAATAATGTTTTTAGTACTTCTCTTCTTTTTAAATTTTGTTTATGATTTTTTTTATTAACAGAATTTAAATCTTCAGCTGCTTTAATAGCTTCTGGGGTTTTATATCTCCAATACCCACATTGTAAGAATATTGTGTAGAAGTTTCATCTTACTGCTTTCTAGTTCTATATTTTTTATTTACTACCTGAATCCATAAGGAATTTGCATTTGTGTACAGTGCTTGGTAGAGATTTTGTTTTATTTTAAAAAACTGACAGCTTTTTTCAACACCATTTATTAAATGTTATGTCCATACCCCTAATTTGAAACATTACAGTTAACATACATCATAGATTTCTGTTACATTGATCTAGTTCACTCCTGTGCCATTTCTACACTATTTTAATATTTGTCATTTAAATATTTAAATTTATTTTATTTTTTAAAAACATTAGGAAAGGTAAGTTTTTACCCTTCCCCATTATTCTTTCCCTTAAAAAATTTAAGAAAGTTTTCTTACATATTCTTATTTTCTTCTTCAGAAAAGTTTTAGAATTGACTCATTACATTTTTAAAAATCATGTTAAAATTATTATTGAAGGTCTGGGCATGGTGGCTCACATGTGTAATACTAGCACTTCAGGAGGTGGAGGCAGGAGGATCACTTGAGCTCAGGAATTCAAGACAAGCCTGAGCAACATAGTGAGACCCCATTTCTATTTTTTTTTTAATTATTATTGAGACTGACTTCACTCTGTCAATTTATTTTATAAAAATTAGTTTATTTAATCCTAACCAGGAATATGATATATTAGTCTATTTATTCAGATTTTCTCTTACTTATTTCAATTAGGTTTTATAGTTTTCTTCAAATAGATTCTTATATATTCCCTGTTATGTTTACTGATAGGTGTTTGATAAGGTTTTATTGCCATTATCAATAATTTTTTTTTTTGGAAAAAAATGTTTTTTATTCTACTCTAGGTTCAGGGTTGTTGCATAGGCGCATACATATCCAGGTGGTTTGCTGCCTCCATTCCCCCTTCATCTATATCCAGCATTTCTCCTCACGTTATCCCTCCCCACCCCCCGCTGTCCCTTCCCTAGCCACCCCCAACTGGCCCCAGTGTGTGATGCTCCTCTCCCTGAGTCCACATGTTCTCATTGTTCAACACCCGGCTATGAGTGAGAACATGAGGTGTTTGGTTTTCTGTTTTCGTGTCATACCAATAAGATTTTTTCAAATTGCTATTACTTATGAAAAGGAACACTCCTGAAATTTATCTATTGCTATACTGTAGTCACCTTTTAAAACTCATTTATTTATTTAAATAATCAAAAAGTTACTATCTAGATTTTTATTAAATAATTATTGAGCACCCATTATGTGTCAAATGTTGCAGATATTGCCAGGTCTGTGTCCACAGAGACTCTGCATTCCAGTGAAGGAAAATGAGCCATAAACAAAGAAACAAATACATATTTTAGTGCTATGAAGGAAATAAAACAGACTGATGTAACAAAGAGTGAAGATGTCATACACAGGTATATGACCAAGGAAGGTCTTTTTGAGGCCATACTTGAGACTGAGGAAAAAGTGGGCCCAGTCTTGTCAAGAACTTTCTAGAAGAGTAGACAACTAACTCAAAGGCCTTGATGCTAGAAAGCATCTGGCAGCTCAACAAACAGAAATTGGATCTAACTGTGCAAGGAAGAGAGTTCAGAGAAATAAATAGAAACCAAGATAATAGAAGTCTGGTTAGGCCAGGGCAAGGAGCTCAAATATTCCAAGTGCAGGTGGGAACTACTGAAAGTGCGTAGCAGCGAAAACAATCTGATTCATGCTTTAAAACAATTGCTCAGGCTGTATGGAGAAACATCTTCAAGTAAATAAGAGTAGAAATAGGAGAGGTTGCATTGCAAGAGTTGACAGTGATGGTGGCTTGACTAGATTGGCAGTAGCAGATGGAGAGACATGAATGCATTCAAGTTCAACTACGAGGTAGACTGAATCAGACTCACTAATTCATTTAATGGAGAGTACTATTAGGCTTTTGGCTTGAATAACTGGGCGGTTTGTGGTAATATTTGTTGAGCTAACAAACACTGGGGAATGGTAGTTTGTCAAGGCAGAGGGAGGATCAAGGATTCTGTTTGGGAAATGTTTATTTTGAAATGCCTAGTTGACATCCACGTAAATATGTCAAATACATAGTTGCACAGATGAATTTGTTGCTCAAGGGAACAATCAATCCTGGAGCTATAAACCTGAAACTCATAAGCATGTAGTTAGAATTTAATGCTCGAGGACTAGATGATGTAGGAAGATAGTAAAGTTAAAGAAGAAAGAACTCATGACAAAACTCTATGTCAATGTAGCCATTAGATGTCAGGTAGAGAAGGAGGAGATTGCAAAAGAGCTGGAAAAAGTAAAGGAGGAGGAACAGCAGGAAAGAGTGATGTCACAAAAGCCAAGAGAGGATGGAGATTTAAAGAGAGCGTTCCATCAAAAGCTGCTAAGTTAGGAAAAAAGGTGTACGTGACCTTCACAAAACCATCTTCAGTGAAATATTGGGATGAAAGCCATGTTGGAATGGGTTGAGTAATAATGGAAGATGAGGAAATGGAGACAACTAGAGTAGGCAATTAACCCCTTAAAGAAGGTTTGTTGCAATGGGAACAAAGAAATAGAGTAGTAACTAAAGGGGATGAAGCGGGGTCAGGGAATGATTTGCTCTTGTTCAAAATATTTTAGAAGGTATCAGAGCTTGTCTTCTTCTGAGATGAGTCAATAACCCAGCAGAAAGGAAGAAATCAAAGATGTAGGAAAGAGAAGAAAGCATACATAAGCAATGTTATTGAGGGAAGAGAAAGAATGAAGCCCCAGGGCTTTAGCAGAGAGATGATCTTTGATGGGTTCAGAGATATATCTTCTATTTGAAAGGGAGAGTAAATAGAAAATATAGGAACCTATACAGATAGATTTATAGATTTTGTTGTAGAAAATGGAGAAGTTCTTTTTTGAATCTATAAAGAGGATTCATATCAATTTATCATTTCTAGGTAAATGATATCTCTGAAGATAATTACAAGATCACCTGTTCTTTTACTAATAAATGTCTTATTACATTGGTTACTACCTCTAGTCCAATATTTAGTGAGTAATAGTAATGACAATAAGAATTCTGTGTTAGGCAATGATTCTACTACCTAACCATTACATAAGACACTTATACTTACTGGCTCCTGGTAAATATAGTTCAAATAAAGGATATTTATATTTCTTAATGTTGAGCCATACTTGGAACGGCTCATCTTGGGATGAACTCTACATGGTGGTGATACATCTTTTTCTTTTAATGTGCTTCTCAATTTGAGTTGCTAATGTCTTATTTAGATTTTTTAAAAATTTATATTTATAAATAAAACTGTCGCAGTGTTTCTGTGTATGTGCTATCATAGATTTTGGTCTCATGGCTATGCTAGTTCCCTAAAATAATTTAGAAAGTTTTCTATATTTTCTAAACTCTAGAACAGGTTTTAAAAACTGGGAGAGGAATTATTTATTAAAAAAGAAATCTCTTGTAAAATTATTTTTTAAAGGAGTTTGGTGATTTTTTTGAGAAAAGAAAGTTATCAGAATATATCTTCAGATTTTTCTGTGATTATTAGTCTATTCAGAGCTTTTAGTTTTTTTCTATGGCCAGTTGTGGTCATTTTCTTCTCCTAGAAAATATTCACTCATTCCAATTTTAAAATGTGTTTGTATAGTTATACATATTATGATCTTATAATTTTAAAAATCTCCATTCTCTTCCAATTTTTATTTTAGGTTCAATAGGTAAATTGCCTGTGCTGGAATTAGGTGTACAAATGATTTTATCACTCAGATACTGAGCATAGTACCCAATGGTAGTTTTTCAATTCTGACCCTCCTCCTACCCTCCAACTTCAAGTAAGTCTGTGTCAATTGTTCCCCTCTTTGTGTCCATGTATACTCAGTGATAAGAACCCACTTTTAAGTGAGAATATGCAGTGTTTGGTTTTCTATTCTTGTGTTAATTTGCTTAGGATAATGGCCTCCAGGTGCATCCATGTTGCTGCAGAGGTCATGATTTCATTCTTTTCTATGGCTGCATAGTATTTCATGATGTGTATCTACCACATTTTCTTTATCTAATCCACCATTGTTGGGCATCTAGTTTGATTCCATGTCTTTGCTATTGTAAAAAGTGCTGTGATGAATATACTACATTGTATTTTTTACGGTAGAATGATATACATTCCCTTTGGTATATGCACAGTAATGGGATTGCTAGGTTAAATGGTACTTATGGTTTAAGTGGTTTGAAGAATATTTAAAATGCTTTCCACAGTGGTTGAACTAACTTACATTCTCACCAGCAGTGTATAAGCATTCCCTTTTCTCTGCAATCTTGCCAATATCTATTGTTTTTTGACACTGTTTAAATAATACCTATTCTGACTGGTGTTGAGATACTATCTCATTGTGATTTTGATTTGCATTTCTCTAGTGATTAGTGTTGCTGAGCATTTTTTTTCATATGCTCTTGGCTGCATGTATGTCTTCTTTTGCAAAGGGACTATTCGTGTCCTTTGCCCACTTTTAATGGGGTTGTTTGTTCTTTGCTTGTTGATTTGTTTATTTCTTATAGATTCAGGGTAGTAAACCTTTGTTGGATGCATAGTTTGCAAACATTTTCTCCCATTCTGTAGGTTGCCCGTTTACTCTGTTGATAGTTTATGTTTCTGTGTGGAAGCTGTTCAGTTTAATTAGGTCTCACTCATCAATTTTTATTTTTGTTGCAATTGCTTTCAGTGTCTTCATGATGAAAACTTTGCCAAGGCCTATGTCCAGAATGGTTTTCCCTAGGTTTTCTGCTAAGGTTTTTATATTCTTAGGTTTTACATTTAAGCCTTTAATCCATCTTGAATTGATTTTTGCATACAGTGAAAGGAAGCTGTCCAGTTTCAATCTTCAGCATATGGCTAGCCAGATATCTCAGCACCATTTATTAAACAGGGAGTCCCTTCCCTATTGTTTGTTGTTGTCAACTTTCTGGAAGATCTAATGATTGTAGATGTGTGGCTTTATTAATGAGTTTGCTAACCTGTTCCATTGCTGTACATGTCTGTTTTTATACAAATACCAGGCTATATTTATTTGTGTAGTTTTGTGTACAGTTTGAAGTTAAGTAGTGTGATGCCTCCAGCTTTGTTCTTTTTGCTTAGGATTGCTTTGGCTATTTGGGCTATTTTTTAGTTCCATATGAATCTTAGAATGTTTTTTGTTCTAACTCTCTGAAAAAATGATGTTGGGGGTTTGATCAGAATAGCATTGAATCTGTAAATTGCTTTAGTCAGAGTGACCATTTTAACAATTATGATTCTTCCTATCCACAAGTATGCAATGTTTTTCCATTTGTTTGTGTCATCTCTGATTTCTTTCGGCAGTGTTTTTTCATTCTCATTGTAGAGAACTTTCATTTTTCCTGGTTAGCTGTATTCACAGGTATTTTAAATTTTTTTGTGGCTATTTTGAAGGGGATTACATTCCTGATTTGGTTCTCAGCTTGGACATTAGGACATTATTGGTGTACAGAAATGGTACTGATTTTTGTACATTGATTTTGTAACTCAAAACTTTACTGAAGTTGTTTATCAGTTCTGGGAGCCTTTGGACAGAGAGTATTAAATTTTCTAGGTGTGGAATTATATCACCTGTGAAGAGAGATAGTTTGGCTTTCTCTTCTCTATTTAAATGCCTTTTATTTCTTTCTCTTGCCTAATTGCTCTGGCTAAGATTTCCAGCACTACGTTGAACAGAGTGGTGAGAGTGGACATCCTTGCCTTGCTCTGGTTCTCAAACAGAATGCGTCCAACTTTTGCCTGGTTCAGTATGAGGTTTGCTGTGGGTTTGTCATAAATGTCTCTTATTATTTTGAAGTATGTTCTTTTGAAAAGTTTTTAACATGAAGGAAAGTTTAATTTTATCAAAAGCCTTTTCTGTGTCTATTGAGATGGTCATGTGGTTTTTGTTGTTAGTTCTGTTTATGCGATGAATCACATTTGTTGATTTGTGTATGTTGAACCAAACTTGTATCTCCAGAATAAAGTCTACTTGATCGTGGTAGATTTGCTTTTTGATGTACTACCGGATTCTAGTAGCCAGTATTTTGTTGAGGATTTTTGCATCTATGTTCATCAGTGATACTGGCTTAAAGTTCTCTTTTTTCATTATGTCTCTGCCAAGTTTGGTCTCAAAATGATGCTGGCCTCATGGGATGAGTTAGGGAGGAGTCTTTCTTCCTCAGTTTTTTTGAATAATTTCAGTAGAATTGGTATCAGCTCTTACTTATATGTCTGGTAGAATTGGGCTGTGTATCCATCTGGTCCAGGACTTTTTCTGGTTGGCGAGTTTTTTATTACTGATTCAATTTCATATCTCATCATTGGTCTATTCAGGTATTTATTTTCTTCCTGGTTCAATCTTGGCAGGTTGTATGTTTCCAGGAATTTTTCCATTTCTTCTAGGTTTTCTAGTTTGTGTGTATAACAGTGTTCATAATAGTCTTTGAGGGTGTTTTGTATTTCTGTGGGGTTAATGGTAATGTCCTCTTTGTCATTTTTTATTGTGTTCATTTGGATCTTCTCTATTTCTTTACTTATTAATCTAGCTAGTGGTCTGTCAATTTTATTTATTCTTTCAAAGAACCAACTTTTGGTTTTGTTGATTTTTTTTGTATGGATTTTCACATCTCAATTCCATTCAGTTCAGTTCCGATTTTGTTTTTTTCTTTTCTTATGCTAGATTTGGGCTGGTTTGTTCTTGTTTTTCTAGTCTCTCTGTAATGTTAGGTTGTTACGTTGAGGTCTTTCTAACTTTTTGATGTAGGAATTTAGTGCTGTAAACTTTCCTCTTAATGGTTGTTTTAGCTCTTTCCTAGAGATTCTGGCATACTGTATTTTTGGTTCCATTAGTTTGAAATAATTTCTTGATTTTTGCTTTGATTTCATTCTTTACTCAGAAGTTATTCAGGAGCCATGTAATTATATGATTTTGAGACACCTTCACAGTATTCTATTTTTATTGCACTCTGGTCTGAGAGTGTGCTTGGTATGACTTTGGTTTTTTTTGAATTTGTTGAGAATTGCTATATGGCTGAGCATGTTGTTGATCTTAAAATATGTCCCATGTGCAGAAGAGAAGAACGTGTATTCTGCTGTTGTTGAGTGGCGTATTCTACAGATGTCTGTTATGTCCATTTGGTCTAGTTGAGTTACCAAATATCTCTGTTAGTTTTCTGCTTCAGTGATCTGTTCAACACTCTCAGTGGGGTGCTGGACTCCCACTATTATTGAGTGGTAATCTAAAGTCTCTTCGTAGGTCTCTAATAACTTGTTTTATAAATCTGGGTGCTCTATTATTGGGTACATATATTTAGGACAGTTAAGTCTTCTTGTTGAATTGTATACATATATTATATTTAGGACAGTTAAACCTTTGTCATTATCTAATGCCCTTATTGTCCTTTTTGATCATTGTTCATTCAAAGTCTGTTTTGTCTGAAATAAGAATAGCAGCCTCTGCTCTTTTTTGTTTTTCATTTATTTGATAGATCTTTCTCCATCCCTTTACTTTGAGCCTGTGTGTCATTACATGAGTGATGGGTCTCTTGAAGACTGCATACAGTTGGGTCTTTCTTCTTTATACAACTTGACACTCAGTGTCTTTTTAGTGGGGCATTTAGCCCATTTACATTCAAGGTTAACACTGATGTGAGGACTTGATATTGTCATCATGTTGTTAGCTTATTGTTATGTAGACTTGATAGCATAATTACTTTGTAGTGTTGATGGTCTATCTACTTAAGTGTGTTTTATGGTTGCTGGTAATAGTCTTTCTTGTTCACATTTAACACTCCCTCTAGGACCTCTTCTAAGGCTGATTCTGGTGGGAACAAATTCCTTTAGCCCTTGTTTATCTGCAAAGGATTTTATCTCTCCTTTGCTTTTGAGGTTTAATTCATCTGAATATGAAACTCATGGTTGGAATTTCTTTTCTTTAAGGATGCTGTAGATAGACCCCCAGTCTCTTCTATCTTCTAAGGTTTCTGCTGAAAGGTCCACTGTTAGCCTGAAAAAATTCCCTTTGTATTTGACCTTCCCCTTCTCTCAAGCTGTCTTCAATGTTTTTTTCTTCACACTGATTTGGAGAATCTGATGACTGTGTCTTGGGAATTGTCATCTTGTATAGTATCTCACTAGGGTTCTTTGAATTTCCTGAATTTGCACGTAAACCTCTCTAGGGAGATTGTGGAAACTTTTGTGGACAATAGCCTTAAATATATTTTCCAAGTTGCTTGCTCTCTCTCTTTCTGGGATGTCAATGAGTCATAGGTTTGGACTCTTTAAATAATCCCTTATTTCTCAGAAGTTTTATTCATTTTTTAAAAATTCTTTTAGAAAACTTTTATCTGACTGAGTTTATTTAAAGAACTGGCATTTGAGCTTTGAGATTCTTTCCTCAGCTTGGTCTATTTTGCTCTAATACTTCCAATTTTATTATTAAATTCTTGTAGTGAGTTTTTAAGCTGTCTAAGATTGGTTTCATTTTTTCTTAAAATGGCTATTTTGTCTTGCAGCTCTTGAATCATTTTATTGGATTCCTTAGATTCCTTGGATAGGGTTTCAATCTTGACGATCTTCATTACCATTTAGATTCTAAATTCTATGTCTGTCATTCCAGCCATCTCCATCTGGTTAAGAATCATTACCTGGGAGCTAGTGAGGTTATCTGAAGCTAAGAAGAGACTCTGGCATTTAGGGTTGCCAGAGTTCTTCTGCTGATTCCTTCTCATCTGTGTGGACTGGTGTTCCTTTAATGTTTGAAGTTGCTTCCTTTGGATAGGGCCCTTTGCTGTTATATTTTTTTGATGCCCTTGCAGGTTTGATTGTGATATAACTTGAGTTTTGTCTATTGGCTTTGTTTCTCGATTAGTTCAGGTGCCAAGGCTAAGCTCAGCCCTCTTGGGATTTGTGCTGTAATCCTGGGGGTGCTGGGATTGGGCTCATGGCTTGTTTCCTCTGGCTCCTCAAGTTTCAGTACCTGCTGCATTGGAGGCCCTTGTGGTTTTGACTATGGTATAAGTTGAGTTTCATCTATCGGCTTTGTTTCTCAATTAGTTCAGGGGGCCAAGGCTAACATCAGCACTCTTAGGATTTGTGCTCTAACCCTGGGGGTGCTGGGACTGAGCTCAAAGCTTTTTTCTCTGGCCCCTCGAGTTTCAGTACCTGCTGCATTGGAGGGACTGAAGTGTCCCTAGTCTGCTGGCAACAACACTCCAATGAGGAATGCTGGCAAAAGTACTTCATCAGGGAGATGGTGAGCAGCAGCCATGTCCACGCATGAGCATGCAGGAGATAGTAGATAATGCCAAGTACTGTACGTGCATTAATGAAGCAGAGGTAGGCTGCAAGAGAATGTGTGCTTGAGAAGCAGTTGGGGAAGGCTGCAGGTGAGTATGTGCTGGCTAGGGAGGACTTTGGCTCATCAGTGGGGACCCACCAGCAGAAGCTCCCTATTAGGTGGAGTCTGCTGGTGAAAGAGCTATGGTATGGCTGCTGGCAAGCACCTCGGATGGATAGCTGAGGCCATGCTACAAGAGGATATAGCCAGTAGAGACCCTGGGATAGGCCAACAGACAGGGTGTTGCTTAGATCAGACTGGCTCCATCCTACAAGCAAGATAACCCTGCTCTATCCTTGTCCAGCAGTCAACAAAGGCTAAAGCCACCCAGAGAAGCATGATGAGCCTTGTTTTATAGGTACCCACGACTGTGATCTACTGTAGCCATTCCTGTGCAAAACCCTCTGGCCTTCATGCAAGCTGAAATTCCATCCCTGCCAACGATCCACACAGCTTCCTTTGCCAGCTCAAATGTCCATGGGCATTGTGTGGTCTCCTACAGCTAGGATTCCAGAGGCCCATGGCAAGAGTAAGACATCCCATGCTCATTTCATTCACCCTTTCCTAGGAGACAGTCAGGGCCAGGAATAAGTTCTAGTGCTCAGCAACCCTGTGCAGGATTCCCAGCTTCCTTCCCTTTCAGCCTGGAATCTGCGTCCTCCCTCTGTTCACTTTTAATGCTTTCTTTTCAAAGAGCTATGCAGAGTACACTAGTCTACCTGATGGCCTGTTCTCTCTTTAGAGAAGCTCTTCCTGACTGTGTCTATTCAGCCATCTTGGCTTCTTCCCATATTTTCTATTACAAATAATTCTGTAGAAAATTATCTTTGTATGTAAATCTTTTCCACATTTAACATTATTTTATATGATGAGTTAGTAAAGGAGAAATTACTAAATCAAAAAGTATGAGCAGTTTAAGACTCTTGAACCTGTAAGTCATATATCTACATATAATAAAACATCTGTGTTTTTCATAGAAAGTATAAAGCCATAGCATAGACATCATATCTTCTGGTGCCCTCCTGTCTCTATGTCCCTCAATTTATCTCCACTACTTTAACATCCAGAGAAGAATTCATACTTTGGGATAATTCTTCCAGAACTTTCTCCATGTGTTTACATATGTGTTTGCATGTGTCTGTTTAATGTACATATGTACATGTGTGTGAGAGAGAATACACTCATAGACAAGTGTATAATGCAAACTAAGCGTACACATTTTCTACATAATTCGGAGATGTATATGTACAATCTGTATATGCTTCCATTCCTAAACAAAGATATTTATATGCTTCTTTTTGAAATTTAAGATAGTACGTGCTAGTTCTAGTAAGAAACATTCACATTTTCAGCTGGTTAATGATTAAAAAGATCCTCACAATATGGGCTCTGTATTAGTCCATTGTCACACTGTTATTAAGAAATACATGAGACTGGGTACTTCATAAAGAAAGGTTTAACTGACTCACAATTATGAATGGCAGAGGCAGCCTCAGGAAGCTTACAGTCATGGCAGAAGGAGAAGCAAGGCACATCTTACATGGTGGTGGGTGAGGAAAAGTGAGCACCAGGAAAATGCCAGACACTTAACAAACAATCAGATTTCGTGAGAACTCCCTCACTATCACAAGAACAGCATAGGGGAAACCACCCTCGTCATCCAGTCACCTCCCACCAGGTCCCTCCCTTGACATGTGGAGATTACAATTGAGATCAGACTCGGGTGGGGGCACAGGGTCAAACCACATCGCCTCTAACACTCATTTAATCGCTGATGCTTTGTAATTGTCAACACTCTATCTCTTTTTTGTTACCATGTGTGAGTTCTTCAGAGTATTAATTGTACCTTAATTAGGAAATAGAAGAACTTGGCACAGTAGAGAAATATCTTCTCCTCAAACAATCAGCTTGGTTAAGTGCAGGACACTCAGAACATACTAGTTATTACTTAGATTTAAAGAAAATTAAAATGAATAGATGCCCACTAGATGGTTGAAGATGGCATATTGAAGTGACAGTGTGTCTACTTTCTTCCTTTGGGTTAATATTACTATTTTGAGAGGAACCCCCAAAATACCCAAGTAGTAGCTTGATGGTCAGGCATGTAACAGTCAGGCTGCTTTAGGCTGCAAGTTAACAAAAACATTAATATAAGTTGGTTTAGATACTACAGAAGATAAACCATTTCTTCTATCAAGAATTGTCAGAACCGCTTAACACCATGGTTGATTAATCTTGGCTCATGATGCCATCATGATTCCTTCCTTGCCTTGCGCCATCTTCAGACTGTTGGCCTTGTCCTTCCCTAGTTCCTTGCATGAAGTCTCAATATGACTGCCACAGTTTTAGCTATCCTATGTACACATTGAAAATGTTCAGTAATAAACTTTTTCTTATAAACTTTTCAAATGAGAAAGAACCATCTCAGAAAAAAAGCCCTTAGCTGACTTCTGCTGATAGCCACTGGCCTGCCTCACGTGCCAAGCTAAATAAATCATGAGATTAACTTAAACCAATCAGGGCTGATTCTTTCCTGAAGTAAATGACCCTACTGAAGATAGTGTGTAGCCAAAGAAAATTAGAATTTTAGTAGAGAAAAAGAAGTTTAAGGTGGGGAATAAATGTTATGTAGGCAACCAGCTGCACCTACAAAATTGTGAATTATATTACCTTGTGAATATTTAAAAAGTAATTAAACCATAGTGATATCCTGATAACTATATATATATATATATATATATATATCTAACGTAAAAAAGATGATGTATGTTTATATATAAAATAAAATATAGAAATTATACAATTTATTAAAATCTAACATAAAGCTACTTTTAATTTTAAGTCTAGGTGATAAGCAAAGTTCTGCTCCCTTTTGGGAAGTCCATGCTTACTCAGTATTTTAATAACTCCATTTAAGCAAGAAGGCATGTTCCTTTTTGGATTTTAAAAATCAAGTCACACTTTCAGATGTCAGAATTGTCCTTCATTAACAGAATTATTACAGTGATGTGAAAACGTAGCCAGGCGGGGAAACACAACCAGTCATGTCCATTTATTTGTAACATGTTCTGCATCTTTAAACACTGCAGTATGTTCATACTAATAGAGGTACTTTTTATAAAAAGAGGTGCCTCTTTTGATAGAGTTTTTCTTTCTTTAGTTTTATGTGGCAGCAACATACATTTTTGATGACGATATCATTGTAAACTACATCGTATATAAGGCCATTAAATAATCTAAAACGTTAATGAATAGGACTTAAAAGCTTACTTGTAGAAAGGAAACAATATTTACTTTTAACACCAGGCAATAGGATGCAACCCTGCTTGTGAAAGATTGAAATGTATAATCCATCAAAATGTTGTCCTCTCCCTGAGAGTCCTTTAAGGAGAGAAATGATAAATTAAGACCTGAAATATCCAAAACATGATGGAACCTGAATATTTGATTTAGTTCCAGATGATAGAAGGGTATGATGAGTGAGTCATAAATTCGAGAAGTTTGACTACTGGGTAAAGGAATTTTTGTTTAAATTTTTTACACACCCATGAATCATGCTCATGATAATGGTTTTTAGTGAATCCACATTGTTTATGCCATGTCTTTACCCACTTGGTCCACAGCAAAATAACTGTTCTACTTTGTTTAAAGCTTCAGGAAACATTTTCTCATTTCCCAGCTTTTGACTCACTCTGCCTTCCCCCTTCCCACTCCCAAATGTGAAAAGGAAACAATGATTCCAATCTCTAGATTCAATAAAATTATGTGTAGGCTATGCATGCTGTGTGGTGCTATATAAATGTCATGAATTACAAGTGCTAACACTAGCTGGATTCTTTTCTCAGAGAAAATAATATGGGCAGGGAGGGATACGGAAAGAATGCTTTTCTTTGAAAAAGGATCCACAATGAATATTATTTTGAGTACAGAGAGCACATTCTATGCATCTGTATTTTTCCCTGGTAGTTCAGCTTTACCTACACTAGCTACTGAGTATTGAATTTGAGGTGGCAAAGAGGATACCCATTTTGCTCCCACTTCAGTGAGAAATCCTGAAAGTGAGCACAGATCCACTAGGCTAGGGGTCTGTAAAGGGTCCGATAGTAAATATTTTAGTCTTTGTGGTGCGTACAGTTTCGGCCACAACTACTTCACTAAGCCAAATATACTATGCAAACAAATGGGTATGGCTGTATCACAATAAATCTTTATTTATGAAAATAAATAAATAATCAAGCAGAAGCATAGGTCACAACCTACTGCTTTGCAATTGACATCTGAAGGGAGGGAAGTCCGAGTAGCAAGCAAAGTTTGGCCTGAGAGCTATAGTACTCTACCTGACCTCTACACTAAGCTGTAATATACCAGACCTTCCCTTGGAGATCCCGTCAGATGCTCCATTACAGTGACAGTCTACATAAAAAAACTGTTAGTACAGGGCTCAGAGTGGAAATTATGCAATTTCAAAATCATGTAGAAAAATACTGGAGTTGCTAATCGTCTGATATATGAAGGAAAAAAACCAAACTATTTTTCCTACTCTCACACACCACTCAACACAGAAGACTTCCCTGCTTACCAAAATGTGTGTGGGTTTTTCCCCACACACCAAGCAATTCTCCAGCAGACACAATCTTATTATTATTATTATTTTTCCTGCTTATGTAAAAATGTATTTATGCACACAAATATACATGTATACATGTAGTGAAAGAAAAAAATAACTACAGGAATGATAAGCATCAACTTCTAGATAAAGGTTATCCCTGAGAGGGAGGGGAGATGGAAATGGCTGAGTGAGAGACAGTTATACTCTTAATGTCCTAGTTCTTAAAAAAAAAAAAGCAAAATATTAACATTGAATAAAACTGGGAGATGAACATGATTCATTATTTTCTGTATGCTTTTTTAAAAATCACAATTAAAATGATAAAATGGTAAAAATATTTAAAAAGAAGATTTAAGTAACCTTAAAATAAGATGTTGTGTCGAACATCATTTATTCTTAGTTTCATTGTAATTCTTTTAAACTTCTCCTTTTGTAACATTTCCTGGAATTAGGGTTCCCATTTTGCTCTTAATTTTCTTTTCTTCTTTTGTTTTTTTTTAGACTGAGTGTCACTCTCTTGCCTAGGCTGGAGTGCAGTGGCATGATCTTGGCTCACTGTAACCTCTGCCTCCCAGGTTCAAGTGATTCTCATGCCTCAGCCTCCCAAGTAGCTGGGAATACCAGCATGAGCTAGCATGCCAGCTAATTTTTTAAAAAAATGTTTAGTAGGGACAGGGTTTCACCATGTTGGCCAGGCTGGTCTTGAACTCCTGACCTCAGGTGATCTGCTGGGGTGGGCTATAATTAAATCCAATCTTAACACTATCTACTTGGAATTAGAGTTAGATTCCACAGGTTAAGGTCTCAGTCCCACAAGAATTCCCTCCCTTCACATGTCAATTGCAAAGCAGTAGGTTATGACCTGTGCTTCTGCCTGATCAGCTGAATAAGGGGTGTAGGGCTGAAAGCTCCAAGCTTATGATCCTGGTTTGGTCTTTCTGGTGACCAGCCCCCAACCAGGAGCCCACCAAGAGCTGCTTCATTAGAACAAGAGATGCTCTGGCCACCCAGGTAATTCCAAGGGATTAGGAGCTCTGTGTCAGACACTCCTACTGCTCAGGAAATTAAAAAGGTCTTAGGAGCTCTGTGGCAGAAATGAGAGCAAAGACAAAATATTAGAACAAAAGATTCTAGCACCCCTATCACTCAAGAAATTACATGGATTTTAGGAGTTCTGTGCCAGGAACTGGGAGCAGAGAACAAAACATATATATGTGTGTTTATATTACATTTCTTATTATTTATGTTACATTTATTATTATTTCTTTCCTGGTCGCTAGCCACTGATTCCTTACAGCAAAAAATCTCATCTGAGTACTTACATTTAATGTGGCATTTATAGAATAGCTATAACAAGAATACCAATACAAGTATGGCTAACATTTGGAGAGGCCAGAGTGGAGTAAGGATAGATTTAAAGAAACATCTTGCCCTATAAAGCCACTACGTACATTTGTATATTCTTGTACTAATTCACTTATTCTTTTCCCTCCTCATCTACTGCTATTTGTACCTTGTCATGAGCTTGTGCAAAACTGTTTAACACAGAAATAAGCTGATGTTTAACTAGATCCAATTACTCCTCAGGCCAGTCATTACCCATAGGTATCACATCCTAAGGACAATTTAACTTAGTCTCCCAATATATGTGATTATCAATATCAGTGTTATCATAAAACTTATTTACATGAAGTAAATTTTACCAACAACACCAGTATTACACATATCACAATATGATCATGTACATTTGTTCAATTTCATTACAGAGCAAATCAGTAAAAATTGCAGAGGTATTTGCTTTTTCAGAATCTACCCTTGTCCATATACCAGATGTTATGAAGGACAGGCATTGTTACAATTGGCCATGACTTGGTTACTTCTGAGTTCTATGTCAACTGGGGACAAAGCCAGTCGCTCATTCTCATCTCACAGGCTTGCACTGAGACTGGTTTCCATTGGGTGCTATTATATGGCAAGGTCCACCTGCCTCCTACAGGGAGAATGTAGGTTTTATTTAGAGTAGCTCCTATCCCTGCTAACTGTACTGCAGGATGTATTTTGTTTTAACCGATTTTGGGAGCAAGGGCAGTCATAGTGTATCAATATAAATTACAAGAGCCCCCCAGAGAACTTCTCTAAGTTTTGAGAGCCATGAGATTCCCATAGGTTTGCCTCTTGAGCTTCAGCAGCTAAAAGAGAGGGCCGTTGCCCTACAGCCACTTAAACTTCAATTTGTATTAAAAACAGTCAAGAGGCCCTGCTGGGTCAGGGCACAGGTCCCTTTCCCATAGCTGGCTTTTACCATTTTCCTGAGTAGTTGTTGCATTTGCCTGGCCCACTTTGCTAAAGCCTTATTGTCTTTCCAGGCTGGCTCCCATACTTTGCCTTCCTCTTGGAAGAGAAGCCCTCTTGTGTGGCTATTCTAATAATAAATATTTTTCATCTGGATGCTGCCCCACACTTCTGATTAAGGGGCTATAAATTAAGGATTCCCATGACTCTCCTCTCAGGTTCAATTAATTGTCTAGCCCTGCTCCCAGAACTCAGGGAAACACTACTTACATTTCCTGGCTTATTAATAAGGGATATAGATGGATAGCCAGTGAAAAGATGCATAACGGGAGATTTGGAAGTATCCTGAGCACAGGCAATTCTGACTTTGTGGAGTTGGGGTATGCCACCCTATCAGCATGTGGGTGTTTGCCAACCTGAAAGCTCTTTGAACCCTGTCCTTTGGGCTTTTTATGGAGGCTTCATTACCTAGACATGATTGGTTACATCATTGGCCATTGGTGATCAACTCAACCACCAGCCCCTCTCCCAACTCCAGAGATCTGTCAATGGGGCTGAAAGTCCCAATCCTCTAATCATGCCTTGGTCTTTTTTCTAGTGGCCCCAAGCCACCAGTCATCTCACCAGTGATAAGTGATAACACTTATCACTCTGAGGATTCCAAGGGTTTTAGGAATTGTGTGCCAGGAAAAGGTCAAAGGTCTTTGGAAATGAGTAACTCAAAATCTAATCTGTTGGAACTTTATAATATTTTCAGATTTAAGGAAACGTGAATATGGACCTGAGTCACATAAACGACAGCTGTAACCTAGGCAGCTGTAACCTTTACTTTTGATTATACATTAGCCTTTTACTTACCTACATTGTTTTGTAAAAAGTTGTACATGACTAAATGGTAGCAGGGAAAAACACTTCCCTCTTAACTGTTGATCTTCGTCAGAGATTAACTTCCCTCTTTCCTCTCTCACACAAAGACTTCATGACTATCACATTGTCTGAGACAGAATATTAAATACACTCTTTTAAATTGGAAAGAAAATGGAAACAAACTGTAAAGAAAAGAAACTAAGCTGTACAGAAGTAAACTGTATCTAATTAAATTGTTGTAACTCATAAACCAGCCTGGCATATAATGTATTATTATCCTACTAAATTTCTTTGTTTTCTGCCTGCATAAGCAAGACCTTAACTTTTAACTTCAAAGCACTGATCCCATTTTGCAGTCTGTTTTCCGGATGGCCATTCTTACCTTTTTGCTTAATTAAACTTTTTAAAACAGGATTCTGATCCCTTTCAATTATTTCAAGTTGGCCTAACAAATATGTATTCCTTATTCCCAATCACAATATCACAGTAGCAGTATTGCCAATTACAAAGGAAATTTTACCTCTGTCTCTAGAGAGTGAGGGCTTCCAGGCCTGCAATGAAAATTACTCAACATCCTGTGGGGAAATCAATTGGCCTAAATCAATTTCTTATGGCATGGCTTTTCCCCAACTAATGAAATTAACACAGAATTAGGAAGAGACAGAAGAGGGGCAAATATTATGGGAGTCTACCTACTGGCTAAGAGGGTTTATTCTTTAGCTATTGGTAAAAGGAAAGAACACTTCTACCATCACTGAATAGACAGATAAACAGATAGATAGATAGATATCAACAGTTGTTAGAGGACACATATTAGCTAAGAGATACATTTGAACAAATGTTAATACCTTAATTTTTGAATTATTTTCTGTAGGAAAATTTAGTTGGCTAATGAAATAGAAATATCATAAAGTGGCTGTCAGTAGCAGCACAGCAAATGTGAGTATCTCCATCCTTGCGTGAGGTCAACATCATGAGGAAAGAAGCATTATAGACAAAACCAATGGAGAGCTGATGCAATTGATCATGCTGTGAATTGAAAGAGTAGGAGAAAGCCATGGACTCTGGAATCAGATAAACCTAGATTTGAATCCTGCTGCCTTAATCTCTCACAGCCTTAATTTCCTCACCTATAAAGTAGGGATAATAGTAGGACCAACCTCACAAAGTTGTTGTAATTACATACAAAACAATTATTAGGTTGGTGCAAAAGTAATTGTGGCTTAATAGTACAGGGCCTACCATATAGTAAAATACTCTACAAATTGTAGTGATTATGGTCATTATTATGATTACTGATTAGAATATTTGAACACTGCTGCTAGATCTACCAGTGATTCCCTATATGACTCACCAGAGTGAATCACTTTCTCTTACTGAGACTCTTCTTCTGTATAGTAAGGAATTAGGCCATCCCTAAAGTGTTTTTGGAGGTCTAAAGCTTTTAAGATAATTGGAACAAAAGCCCCTGCTGCTCCTCAGATAAACTGGATCTAGACCATGAATAAATAGGAGCACTTTTTATTCCAGGGTGGTGTCTGCAAAGCACCAAGTTTCCCTGCATTGCTCAAGTTGGCCTGTGAGGACTTAAAATATTTGGTAAGCATCTTCTGGTCTTTCCCCCACTCCACCATCTCTTGGTGTTTATTCATATGGAGTTTTCCTCTCTTATTTTAATCTTGCTCCAGGTAAGACATACTTGGAAAGATTGGAGCTAAGCCATGAAGAGAGCCTCAGAAATAATCGAAGAGAAGAAACTACGCAAAATAAGATCTTTCCTCGGCCTAGAAACCAGAAATGACATGACCACTAAATAATGAATGATCCCAGCTTCTGCAATGCAGGAACTTTGAAGCCAGGAGGATTTAGGCTTCAATCTATGCCCAGTAATTACTAACAATATGATCTTGGTCAAGTTAATTATCTTTGTAGGATAATTATAAAATAAGAAACATAATCCCTATTTCATAAAATTGTTGTCAGGATTCATTGTGATTATGTAAACCAAAAATAAAATTCTAAGCCCCTGCCCCCACCTCCTTCCCTGCCCCAGTCATCTGAGTGGACTTCCTCCTCATCCAGGGCTCTTTTAAAATTTAACTTGAGAGACTGTTTCAGGCCATGATGGGAAGTGGGGATTGGATATGCCTCATTATACCTCTCCAGCATTAGCATTAACATCAACACAGACTTTAAGTCTGATAAGAAACATTTTACAACCTAGTCTTTCTGAAGCCCTCTACCAGAAGTCTTCCTTTGCAAATAAGAACTTGGGTATCCACAATTCTTTTTCTAAACCCAGACATTCCTTTCTGTTGATCCCAGGTCTTTAGACAAACTCAGTCAATTCTCAACTAGAGAAAGCTTAAATTTACCTATAGCCTGGAAGCCCCCAGCTTTCAGTTGTCCTACCTTTCTGGACCAAACCCATGTATTTCTTAATTGAGTTTGGTTGATGT
The DNA here is from genome assembly GCF_030222135.1 of Aotus nancymaae. Classification (NCBI taxonomy): domain Eukaryota; kingdom Metazoa; phylum Chordata; class Mammalia; order Primates; family Aotidae; genus Aotus; species Aotus nancymaae. Next base: position 19,103,609 of record NW_026988479.1, on the reverse strand, counting down.
CTCATCCTTCTCTAAAATATATAAAACCAAGCTGTGAGGAGGTTCCACAGTGTTCAATATCCTCTTTATTATTGGTATGTGTGCTCTGTTTTCTAGAGAAATCTTAAACCTGACATGGTGGCCGCTCTTTCGAGATATGTCCTTCTACATTGTTGACTTGATCATGCTGATCATATTTTTCCTGGATAACGTTATCATGTGGTGGGAGAGCTTGCTTCTCTTAACAGCTTATTTTTTCTATGTGGTTTTCATGAAATTCAACGTCCAAGTTGAAAAATGAGTGAAGCAAATGATAAACCGCAATAAGGTCATCAAGGTGACAGCACCAGAAGTCCAAGCAAAGGATAGTGCAGAGGAATTTTCACCACCACATTCTCCTGTCTTGGTTCTGATTATAAAGAGAAGAAGGAATTCAAGAAGGCTCCTTCAAAGAATAAGGGGCCACAGCTTGGTCTGCTTGTACCAGAAGCTTGGTCAACATCCTTCAGAGCAATGCTGTACTATCTTCAGACCTGCATCTTTATTTTAGCCCAGTAAGATCTATTTCAAACTTATGCCCTCCAGAACTGTTAAATAATAAATTCATGTTTCTTTAGGCAAAAAAAAAAAAAAAACGAGAGAGAAACTTAAGTACTCAGAGGAGCCTGTGGGGCGTGAGGATTCCCTCATCCCGGTAGCTGTGGCCTCCTCAGGAGGTAAGGGTCAGGAAGAACAGTGACCACCTTGGACATTTTTCTCAGGATCTCCCAAGGACTCTGTCATGGAACACGGTAACTCATATTTGGCTCAAAATAAGTGTCTTCAAATATTTTAGAGTTTGACTCTTTTCATCAACATTACTTTTGTGCAAATTATTTAGTACGGTGTCAGACTATAATTCCTGGATTCTAAGACATATTTTCATGTTCTGAAATTGGAATGTGTCTTACATTTGAGATGCCTAGTAGGCTTTTTCTTTTTTTTTTTCCCTAGAAAATGTTAATAAATCAATGGAATCTTAGAATCAAGAAAATTTTGTAATCAATGATTAATAAAATTAGCTTCTATCATTATAATAATCTTTATAATAATTTTTTTGCTTTAATTCTGTCCATACAAAGCATTGTACTGGTTTTTAAATGTCAAAATGCTAGCAAAATATAACCAATCACAAATACAGATTTAATAAGTTAGCTCATACAGGTATAAATAATTTCCTCACACTAATCATCACTGCATTTCTCCAAGTTAAAGATTAAATTATTTGTTCCACTGATTGCACCTGAGCAAAGGCACATTTTCAACAGACTCTATTCCCTCTTCTTTTATCATTACAATGCATTTCCACTTAAGAAACATTCACCACTCTTCTGATTGCTGTTAAATACCAAAAATAACTCATTTTGCATTCTGTATAATTAATTTTCTTTTTCAATTGGTTACGTGGCATGAAATAGAGTTGGTCTCTATTTACAGCTCAAATTTTGTGTCTCAAAAATAAATTAATGATACTGCTCTCCTTAGTTCTTTTTCCTTGACCTTAGGTCATATATATACTACTTTCCAAGTAATCTCATGATATAATTATCTTTTTCCACTAATTCCTCAAAAGCTTGATACTTATAAACTTCACTTAGGTATTCATTTACTTCTAATTTATTTTTGTCACAATGATGACAATAAAATATACCTGTAGTCCTGTGCCTTCATGATAACATCAGCCTATCATGCTATTTGTTAAACTATGAAATTTAAATCAGCCGCATTAAATCAGGGCAGGAAATGAAATTGAAAACCACATAAGTTATCTGTTGATATCCCACAGACACAGGAGAAGCCTCTAACTCTGTTCCCAGTCTATAATTTCCAGGGCCCTGGAGACAGTCACTGATATCTATAATACAGTAAAGTGCGAATAGCTAACGATACTACACTTAATATTTGCAAAAAGAGTAGAAATTTAAGTGTTCTTACCCATGCCCTCTCCTTACACATACAAATAATAATAATAAGGGGAGTGGGGGGAAACTCTGGGAGGTGATGGATACGTGTATGGCTTTGATGGTCGTGATGGTTTCACAGGTATATACTTAACCCCTAACTCACCCTGCTGAATACGCTAAATATGTACAGCTTTTTACATAAAAAAGTGTTTCAATAAAGTGTTTTATAAAGAATGAATAAAATAGGACACACTAAAAAATGATTGTCACACTCATATCTGGTAGAATTCAGCAATAAATCCATCTGGTTGTGAGCTTTTTTTGGTTGGTAGGCTATTGATTACTGCCTCAATTTCAGAACTTGTTATTGTTCTGTTCAGGGATTCAACTTCTTCCTGCTTTAGTCCTTTGGGAGAATGTATGTGTCCAGGAATTTATCCATTTCTTCTAGATTTTCTAGTTTATTTGCATAGAAGTGTTTATAGTATTCTCTGATGGTAGTTTATATTTCGGTGGGGTCAGTAGTAATATCTCCTTTATCATTTTTTGTTGTATCTATTTGATTCTCCTCTCTTTTCTTCTTTATTAGTCTAGCTAGCACTATATCTTGTTAATTTTTTTAAAAAACAGATTCTGGATTCATTGATTTTTTTTTTAAGGTTTTTTGTTGTTGTTGTTGTTGTTGTTTTGTCTCTGTCTCCTTCTCTGCTCTGATCTTAGTTATTTTTCTCTTCTGTTAGCTTTCGGATTTGTTTGCTCTTACTTCTCTAGTTCTTTTAATTGTGATGTTAGGGTGGGTATTTAGTGCTATAATATCCCCTCTTAACACTGATTTAGCTGTGTCCCAGAGATTCTGGTACATTGTCTCTTTCTTCTCATTAGTTTCAAAGAACTTCTTGATTTCTGCCTTAATTTCATTATTTACCCAGGAGTCATTCAAGGGCAGGTTGTTCAATTTCCATATAATTGTGTGGTTTTCAGTGAGTTTCTTAATCCTGAGTTCTAATTTGATTGCACTGTGGCCTGAGAGACTGTTTGTTATGCTTTCCGTTCTTTTGCATTTGCTGAGGAGTGGTTTACTTCCAATTATGTGGTCGATTTTAGAATAAGTAAGTGCCATGTGGCACTGAGAAGAATGTGTATTCTGTCGATTTGGGTGGAAAGTTCGGTAGGTGTCTACTGGGTCCATTTGATCCAGAGCTGAGTTCAAGTCCTGAATATACTTTTTGATTTTCTGTCTTGTTGATCTGTCTAATATAAACAGTGGGCTGTTAAAGTCTCCCACTATTGTTGTGTGGGAGTTTATGTCTCTTTGTAGGTCTTTAAGAATTTGTTTTATGAATCTGGATGCTCCTGTATTGGGGGATATTAGCTCTTCTTGTTGTATTAATCCCTTTACCAATATATAATGCCCTTCTTTGTCTTTTTTGATCTTTATCAGTTTAAAGTCTGTTTTGTCAAAGACTAGGATTTCAAATCCTGCTTTTTTTTTTTTTTTTTTTTTTTTTGCTTTCTATTTGCTTGGTAAATTTTCTTCCTTTATTTCCCTCTTTCCTTTATTTTGGGCCTTCATGTGTCTTTGTATGTGAGATGGGTCTCCTGAAGACAGCACACCAATGAATCTTGATTCTTTATCCAGTTTGCCAGTCTGTGTCTTTTAATTGGGGCATTTAGCCCATTTACATTTAAGGTTAATATGGTTATATGTGAATTTGATCATTATGCTAGCTGGTTATTTTGCACATTAGTTGATGCAGTTTCTTCATAATGTTATAGGTCTTTACATTTTGGTATGTTTTTGCAGTGGCTGGCACCAGTTTTTCCTTTCCAATTTAGTGCTTCCTTCAGGAGATCTTGTAAGGCAGGCCTGGTGTTCATAAAATCCCTCAGCATTTGCTTGTCTGGAAAGGATTTTATTTCTCCTTTGCTTATAAAGCTTAGTTTGTCTGGACATGAAATTCTGGGTTGAAAATTCTGTTCTTTAAGAATGTTGAATATCGGCCTCCATTCTCTACTGGCTTGTAGGGTTTCTGTTGAGAAGTTTGCTGTTAGTCTGATGGGCTTCCCTTTGTAGGTGACCTGGACTTTCTCTCTAGCTGCCCTTAACATTTTTTCCTTAATTTCAACCTTGGAGAATCTAATGATTATATGCCTTGGGTTCATCTTTTTGTGGAGTATCTTAGTGGCACTCTCTGTATTTCCTGAATTTGAACGTTGTCCCATCTTGCTAAGTTGGGGAAGTTCTGGATAATGTCCTGAAGTGTATTTCCCAACTTGGTTTCATTCTCCATCACTCTCAGGTACTCTAATCAATCAAAGGTTCAGTCTTTTTACATAGTCCCGTATTTCTTGGAGGTTTTGTTATTTCCTTTTTGTTAGATTTTTCTCTAATCTTGCCTGCATGCCTTATTTCAGCAAGACGGTTTTCAAACTCTGATATCCTTTTTTCCACTTGGTCAATTTGGCTATTGACACTTGTATATGTTTCACGAAGTTCTCGTACTGTGTTTTTTAGCTCTATCAGGTCATTTATGTTTTTCTCTAAACTGGTTAGTCTACTTAGCAGCTCCTGTAACCTTTTATCAAGGTTCTTAACTTCCTGGAATTGGGTTAGAACATGCTCCTTTAGCTCAGAGGAGTTTGTTATTACCCACCTTCTGAAGCCTACTTCTGTCAATTTGTCCATCTCATCCTCTATCCAGTTCTGAGCCCTTGCTGGAGAGTCGTTGTGGTCATTTGGAGGAGAAGAGGCATTCTGGCTTTTGGAATTTTCAGCATTTTTGCATTGGTTTTCCCTCATCTTCATGCATTTATCTACCTTTGATCTTTGAGGCTGATGATCTTTGGGTGGGGTTTTTTTGGGGGGGTTCTTTTTTGTTGATGTTGTTGTTGTTGTTTTCTGTTTGTTAGTTTTTCTTCTAACAGTCAGGCCTCTCTTCTGCAGGTCTCCTACAGTTTTCTGGGGGTCCACTCCGGACCGTGTTTGCCTGGGTATCACCAGTGAAGGCTGCAAAGCAGCAGAGATTGCTGCCTGCTCCTTTCTCCAGAAGCTTCATCTTAGAGGAGCACTGTCTTGATGCCAGCCAGCGCTCTCCTGTATGAAGTGTCTGTCAATCCCTGCTGGGAGGTCTCTCCCGGTCAGGAGGCACAGTGTCAGAGACCCACTCAAGGAGGCAATCTGTCCCTTAGCAGAGCTGGTGCACTGTGTTGGAAGAATCACCCCTGTCAGGAATAGCCACTCTCTTCAGAGCTGGCAGACAGGAAAGATTAAGTCTGCTGAAGCTGCAACCACAGCCACCCCTCCCCTCAGGTGCTCTGTCCCAGGGAGATGAGTGTTCTTTCTGTAAGCCCCTGACTGTAGCTGCTGGATTTCCTGCAGAGAGGCCTTGCCCAGTGAGGAGGAATCTAGAGAAGCAGTCTGGCCACAGCCACTTTGCTGCACTGTGTTGAATTCCACCTAGTCCAAACTTTCCAGTCTCCTTAGCACTGTCTGGGCAAAACTGCCAACTAAAGCCACAGTAATGGCGGCCACCCCTCCCCCCACCAAACTCGTCATCTCAGGCCTGCTCCAAACTACTGTGCTGGCAGTGAGAATTTCAAGCCAGTGATTCTTAGCTTGCTGGGCTCCATGGGAAAATGGGATCTATGGAGCCAGACTGCTTGGCTTCCTGACTTCAGCCCCCTTTCCAGGGGAGTGGATGGTTCTCTTGTCTAACTGTAGTCTAGGCACCTCTGGAATATGAAAAAACTCCTGCAGCTCAGTGCCTGCCAGAAGAGCCACTGAGATTTGTGCTTGAAACTTGGGGCCAGGTGGTGTAGGTTCACGAGGGAATCTCCTGATGCGCAGGTTGCAAAAATCTGTGGGAAAAGCATGGTACCCCTGGTGGGTAGCACAGTCCCTCACTGCTTCCCTTGGCTGGGGGAAGAAGGTACCTGGGCTCCACGCACTCCCACATGAAGCAACTCCCTACCGTGCTTCTGCTCACTCTCCGTGGGTTGCACCCACTGCCTAACTAGTCCCAGTGAGATGAATTGGGTACCTCAGTTGGAAATGCAAAAATCACTTGCCTTCCACATTGGTCTAGCTGGGAGCTATAGACTGGAGATGTTTCTATTTGGCTGCCCTCATCTTTCTCCTTCCTATTGTATTTTTGCCTTGTGATTGAGTTATAGGAGTTCTTCATATAGTCTGACTAGAAGTCCTTTGTCAAACATATTTGTTATGAATATTTTCTTTTGGTATGTGATTTGTTTACTTATTTTTCAAGTATTTTCGGAGCACAACTTTTTTTTTTAAACAACCAAAGTTCATAGTTTACATTGGAGTTCACTCATTGTGTGATACATTCTACGGGTTTTAACAAATGTCTAACAACAGGTATTCACCATGTGGTATTATAAAGAATAGCTTCACTGTCTTAAAAATCTGTGTATTCATCCCTTACAGCTCCCAAAACCCTGACAACCACCGATCTTTTTACTGTCTACATACTTTTGCCTATCCTGAAAGGTCACATCATTGAAATCATACAATATGTAGCCTTTTCAGATTCATGACTTCCTTTTGCAATATTATTATCATCTATGTTCTAAGTAGAAATAGATTTTTAATAGATTTTTTAATTTGTCCTGTTTTATGGAAAGTTTGTTGACAATAACATCAAAATTAGGTATAGATTTTCTAAATTATTTTAAAAGTAGAAAGAATTCAGAAGAAAAAAATTGCAGCTGACCTTTAACACTCATCATGCAAATCATTAGTAAAGCAGAAAAGCAAATTCAAGAAAAGTCAGAAGAGCATTGTTACTGAGAATCCAGGATTCAAGTCAAGTCTGGATTTTCCACTTACTAATTGCATAATTTTAGCAATTTCTTAACCTCTCTAGGTCTCAATCTCCTCATTTTAAGATGAGAATGATAATAGTAAGATAATAAAGTTAAATGTGAAAATACGGTAAAAGTGCTTATGGGGAATTTGTAAAAAATGCTTAGGACAGTTATTGTTATAATCACACACCATCAAAGACTATTCAAAAATGCACTAAGGTTAAACACTCAAAACGGCATTAGAGACTCCCCTCTTTGGAGCTCTAGGCAACATCTGAGCTCAAGGGTGAGATATATCATTTCTTGAGCTAGGTTTTCCTCAACTAAAAAATTACTTCTGGCTTCAAAAAAAGTGTAGAGAAAAAAAATGGCAACAATTCAAAGTTGGTGGCATTCAGGGTGGTTGAGGCAGATCTGGAAGCAGCTCTCAGGGCTCAGCCCCGCCCAGGTTTATATGATGGTCTTGGTGCACTCAGTGGCTACATTGAGTGTCAGCAATTTTTCAAATAAAACATTTTAGTGGAAGAGAGGTGGAGGCACTGCAGAAGGCTACAAAAGACAGGAATCTTCTCTGCTAGTAGTTAACTAATTTTAGAATCTATCTTATTTTGTAGATGCTCTCTTCAGCATTTTGTCTGGGAGCCTAGATTGGGATTTGCTCACCTTCAACTGCTCAAGCTTAATGCATGAGCAAGCAGTATTTTGCAAATCTATTGTGAGCACCTCTAAGGAACTCGCTTTAGTAACCACTATTGCCTGGACTTCTACTAGTTAGTGTCTAAGGCGATTTCAAACATCATAAAATCCTGCATTTTTTAAATGGTCTAAATATAGATACACTTGTTCATCACAGAACGTATCAGCGGTACAATTTTAGGACTTGGACTGTAACATAAGGCAGTCTCCAGTTTCAAATTACAGGAAAAAGGTGACAACGGGTATGCCACTCTTGTTACCAAGAACTGCAGTCTCTAAATTCTTTTGATAATACGTCTATCAGTTGTTTGAAAAATAGGCCACAATCATTATAACTAAATTTACTAATAAATTATAAATTATATAATCACTACAATATAATAGTACAGTTTATATTTCTCTATATTATGTAATTTAAAAATAAAGTACAAACGTGGTGGTTCATGTCTGTATTCCTAGCATTTTATGTGGCCAAGGCAGGAGGATTGCTTGAGCCCAGAAGTTCAAGATCAAGCTGGGAAACATAGGGAGATCCTACCTCTACAAAAAGGAAAGAAAAATTAAAATTAAAATACCCAGGCATGGTGGTGTGTGCTTGTGGTCCCAGCTACCTTAGAGGCTGAGGTGGGAATAGTTTGAGCCTGGGAGGTCAAGGCTGCATCAAGCTGTGATGGTGCCACTGCACTCCAGCATGGGCAACAGAGAAGACCCTGTGACAAAATAGACAATAACCCCAACAACAAAAAACAAAGTACATATTTAAAAGAATGAGTTAAAAAACGAAATAAATACCATTTAATATTAACTGATTTGTTAATTTAAATACAGCCACCCTACTCTCCCAATACAAATACTAATTTTAAAGAAAACAATGTTATTAACTATGCTTTATTGTTTTTTAAAGTCTTGTTTTAATTCTTTGTGATACAGTGAATCAATGGAGTGGTTTTAAATTAAGTCTTTCTTCTGTAATTTCTGTCATAGTGGAAAATGATAGCTTCAAAAGATTGGTAGAACTAAATGGAGCAAAAATATTATTAACTGTAATTAATGATTCATAATACACAGTTTTCTCATACCCATCTACTAATTATATAAACATTTCTATTGAAATTTGACTGACAATTTTTTATCATCTCTTATGTCAATCATTTAGCCTACTAAATAATAAGAAGAATTAGCTGAAATAAATCCTTCAGTTAGGAGATGTTTACAGCAGGTTAGAAACTATGGCAAGAATCAGACTGTTTAGTCCAGGAATACAGAATGTGGGAAAGTGTTGCATGGATTTAAAGTGGCAGATAAATTCTGTGTAGAGAAAAGGCAGAAGTAGCCATATTTTGCTGTGCAGAAGTTAAGAGTAAATAGTGTTAAGTATGCAAATATAAGAATTTTAAAAGAAGACATGGCAACATATATTTTCATTGAGAAACCACGTAATGATTGAAACATTTTTAAACTTTCATTTCTCTCTGTAGCATGAGTTTCTTTGGGGAAGCAGTGATTTGTCTCAGTTATTATTAAAATATCAAATTGTTCATTAAAGGGACAAATTAAATATGTTACTTCTTAAGAAGTCATGCTAGGAGGAGGAGAAATCTCAGCTCTGCCATTTGTGATACTTGGATGCTCTCTATAAAAATCTGTCTCTTTACGAAATGGCCATTTGTCCATTTTGTGAGGGTCAGTTTAGTTCAAATGCTTAATATGGTCCAGAAATCCACTTAACTAGACCAATGTAAACACTATGTATGACATTAGAGTGGCCAATGTCAGTAAATCCATATGATAACTGAAGTTCCATTACTCTTTATTTTTATGTAAAAATAATTATAAATGGAAGTTCTAGTGTTTTCTAGACTTTTCTCCTCATACCTCTAGGATCATACTGCATACCCCATGGAGTTGCTCACCATGTCTGGAAACCATTAGAGTAGATTGCTATGCTACTAAAGAGTACATCTCATTTTTTACACACAGCTCTCACTGTCCAGCTTGGCCACACCCCCACCACTTGGTCCCTTAGATTGAGAATATTCTTATTCTTTCTTCATAAACATTTGGTTCTATATCAAGATTCTGGCTTCATAAAATCATATTTCTGATGTTCATATAACTTCCTTGTTGTCCACAGCACATGAACATTTTTAAAAAGTGGAGAGTTAAACTTCAACACTTGCCGGGAGGGATCAGAAGGATGAATAAGATTGATGGGGTTTGACAGGGATGAAGGAGGGGAAGTGTTCTTTGATGCACATCTCTAATATTTTTTTCCAGTGAGATTCTGTTTTTTTATTTCCTGGATTTAAACATTAAAGATTTATAAAACAAATACAAAAAAAATATACAAAAAACTCTTCCTGATTGAAGTGTTTAGAAACAGTCAATTTCATTACATAATTGTGCAGCTATTTTTCTTAACTAAAGAAAAGCATGAAAAACAAATCTTATATACTGCCAGACGCGGTGGCTCACACCTGTAATCCCAGCACTTTGGGAGGGTGAGGTGGGTGGGTTACCTGAGGTCTGGAGTTCAAGCCCAGCCTGGCCAACATGGTGAAACCCTGTCTCTACTAAAAATGCAAAATTGGCCGGGCCTAGTGGCACATGCCTGTAATCTCAGCTGCTCAGGAGGCTGAGGCAGGAGAATCACTTGAACCTGGGAGGTGGAGGTGGTGCTGAGCCGAGATCATGCCATTGCACTCCAGCCTGGGCAACAAGAGCGAAACTCCGTCCAAAAAAAAAAAAAAAAAAAGCAAAACAAAACACGACCAAATCTCATATACCAAAGAAACTGCCCTTTGCAGTTTTAAATAATGGTTAGAGTAACTGCAGTTTCATGTTTCCATTGTGATCGACTTGGTCTTTAGTGATTCAGGGATTCTGGGTACTAGTCCAGTTGTTTACAAAGAAAACAACTTCATATAGGAATGATCTGTGCCAATGAGCTAAGAAAGAACATTCTTTATCAGTATAATACCATACTGATATACTATACTTACTATGACAGGGACAAGAGGAAGGGAAATTCTGGGCAGAAGAGAGGGTCACACCCTCAAGCCAAAAAGCCTGAAACCACAGCCCAAAGTGAGAACTTACATCCCTGTTTGCCCACTCAAATGTTGCCTTTTCCAAAGCCAGCCATGGCCCACCCCATCCCCAATCTTGTACCCATGAAAACCCCAGGCTCAGCCAGCAGAGAGAGAAGAAGCAGGTGGATATTGGAGACTATGGCTGGACATCAGAGCGAAGTGGCTTAACTTCAGAGGAACGGTTTGATGGTGTAAGTTTGGAGAAGAATCTAGCCATCTCTGGCCAGATTTCAGGAGAAAATTATATTCCCACCCTATCCCCTTTTCAGTCCCCATTCTACTAAAAGCCACCTCCATCAGCAGTAAATCCTCCGCATTTATCATCCATCAATTCATTCATGAGAACTCATTTCTCCTGGATGCTGGACAAGAGTTTGGAAACCACAAGTGCAGATGTGAAAGGCTGTCACACTGACCCTTTGCCCTTGCTGGTGGAAGGAAGCGCCTCACATGAAAAGGTAGAGGGTCCACTAAGCTGTTAACACTTAAGCCACCTGCAGATGGCAAAGCTAAAAGAGCAGTGTAACACTCCTTCTGGGGCTTCAGGGGTCATAGGCACCCCTCACACACATACACACACACACACACACACACACACACACTATCTAAAATGTTGCTTCGGGGCTGGCACGGAGTTGGTTTTGCTGTCACCCAAAAGCACTAGCCCCAGATCCTGCACCCACTCACTTGCATGTCCCCTCCTGTGAGGGGTGGAACACAGCAGGTCCGAGTGATTGGAATTCGCTCCTACCAGCACTAGAGTGGCCAGCTGACTCCAGCGCTCCTGTACTCCATTTCCTGCCTCATTCGCTCACCTGCTCTTTCCTGCAAGAAGTTGAGGGCTGTGGACTAAGTGGGGTGCCCCCTTCAAAAGTCCCACAACAGGGTAAAGGAAATATCCTGCTTCAGTTATAAAACCATAACCAAGGCTATTCCTTATCATCATAAAACATGTAATTCATACATTTTTATAGTTGAAAGAACGTCATTTTGTAGATAAAGAAAATGGGACCCATAAAAGTTAGGTAATTTCCTCAGGATCACCAGTGTGGTTAATGGCAGATGAAACTGGATAAGGTCTCTTGATTCCCAGGTCAGTGTGCTTTCTGGAAGGACACTTAGGGAGGCAAGTATAGACATCAGCTACATTTAGGGGTAATATGGAAGCATGAACGGGAATATGAGTAGGGAAAAGTGAAGTATCTCTGTGAGGGCCAAGCCCAGGACAGCTGTCTGCTGCCATCCGTTATGCTAGGAAGGATTTCCATGGCAGTAATAACAAAGGAGGGAGACTAGTTCATGGACAGGGATCAAGATAACATCCCAGAAATATAGACAAGGAACTGCAGCAGTTAGGTTCCCTGCAATTCCCAGGGTCTGATCTGTTTTGGATTAGTAATATTGCTGGAGTTTACTCCAAAGGCATAAGGTGATGGAAAACAGATGGTCTAGCCCCAGCTTTGTTCTATGCACATTTCATTAAAATTTCCTTCCATTGCAAGGATTAAGGAGTAGGATATAGAATGTCTATATACATAATTGTAAATAGGTGCCTTTAAACTCTTACCTGTTGAATTATAAAATAAAAGACCATTATCAGAGTCGCCACATTTCCAGCAGTCTTCTTTATATCCACCCTACTCCACCCATCCTACTCCAACCACCCTGTCTGTACCACACCTCCTGCTGTGTGACAACACCAGCTGCTCATTTGGAGCTCAATCAGCAACCCTTCCAGCATCCTACCCAGAGAGGATTGTTCTCCATTTATTATTATAATAATGACTTAAAAATGGATGTCCATATAAAAGACATTTCTAAAAACAATTCTATTATTTGATTTTTTTTTTTTTTTTTTTTTTTTTTTTTGTATTTAGACTCTCAAGTAAATAATCTTTCCCTGTGGTTTCAGAGACACTTTGAAAGTAGGTTCCGGATGATTGATGCACTTTTAGGAGTGTGCAGAGATTGCTTAGTGTTGCAGAATGTGTTTCGTTCATTCAATAAATGATTACTATGTATGGCCAGGCAATTACTGCCAATCAGGGGATAGTAACTCAAATAAGGCATGGTTTGTTCCTGCTTTCTTTGTGTTTACAATCTAATAAAGAAGGCAGACAAACTATAGCCTAGAAAGGGCTATTTTGGGGAGCAGTTTGGGCAGATTCTCTGTAAGAAAACAGTGAAGCAAAGTCATTGGGACTGTCCAGGGAAGCCCTAAACCAATGCTTAAGAAATGCTTTGTTAACCTCTGAAGATCAGCTAGTGAGCTACTGTGGTGTATGGTGCTCACGATGGAGAGCCTGGGGTTGGCACGCAAAGACAAGGCTATAGTCATGGGACACTACAAGTGACTGGATTAAGGAGTCAGAGAAAAATCAGCCTTGGTCACAGAATTTGTATAGGTAGTTTCTAACTGGTGGCCTGAAGATCTTGCATTTTACTTTTAAGTTAGTTGTAAGCTTTTTCTAATTGAATGAGGAAAGACTGGAATATCAGCTAATGCTCCTTTTACTTTCCCATGCAACAGCAACCTGGGTGAGCTACACAGTGACAGCCCCTATAGTTGGAGCACCATGGGAGCTGGTTCTCTCTAGTCCTCAGCATTCTGTGGTCTCTCACCTTATTCACTTTCTTACCCTAAACCTGTGTTACCCCCAGCCCCTGGTCATTTTCAATAAAACACTAATCTAGGTACTGCTGTGAAAGGATTTTATAGATGTGAATAAAGTTCCACATCAGTTGACCTTAAGATACAGAGGTTACCCAAGTGGGCCTGATCTAATTGCATGAGAAGGAAGGACTTGAGGCATACTTGCTGCCTTTGTAACTGAACTCAGTTATGGGCCACTTGTCAACTGAAAGCCAAAAACTCAAGAGATGAGCTTTGACGAAAGGCAGGTTAGCTTTATTCGAGAAGCCAGCAACCCAGGGAGGCAGTGAACTCGTGTTCAAACACCAAGTCTCCGAGCTGCACCTCAGAATCACGGATTTTTAAAGGGAAATTGGAGGAAATGATGATGAAAACATTCTTGTGAAATGCGCGCAGTCTCAGTTGGATAATTAATCATTGCTTTCTCGGTTGCTGTGTGTGGCCTTCTGCAGGCATTGTCAGCCTATTCTTATTAGGCCCGTCAGCTCATTCCCAGGGTTGTTGGTCAGGGTACTTTCTTTTACCTCTTTTGAAGGTCCATTTTTCTGAAGCTGTTTTTAGTGAATAATCTACAAACTCAAGCAAAGTAATCCTTGTATTCAAGCAAGCAAGATTTTCTCTAACATGGAGTAACTCTCAGTGAGGAAGGAGACCCTTAATCCTCTTAAGCTTCTAAGACCACTTCCCCCTAGCCTTCTGCACTGTATTTCAATAGGAGAGGTAAAACCTAGCAGACCAGGAGCCACCCTTAATCGCACCCCTATAGATAGCAGGCATGGTATGGAGGAATCTTTCCAAAAGGCATTGTTTTTGCTTAAACATGATCAGACCCCCACCTAAGTCACGTACCCCATACCTACTTCATGGATCAAGACCTTTTCATGTGTAATTTCTAAGATTGTGAGCCTTTAAAAGGGGACAGGATTTTCTGGTCACGGAGCTCAGCTGTTAAGGTATTTTCACCTGCTGCAGCTCCCAGCCGAATAAATCACCACTCCTTCCCTGTTTGGTGTTCGAGAGGTTTGTTTCGGCTGTTCTTGCTTCATCAGTACAGTCACACTTTGAGGATGGAGGGGCATATGTGAGAAGGAATGCAGGTGGCCTCTAGGAGCAGAGGTTAGACTTAAGCCAGTGATAAAACAGCAACCTACAACTTCAAGGAACTGGTTTCTGCCGACAATATGAATGATCTTGGAAGCTGATGTCTTCCCAGAGCTTTAGATAAGAGCCCAGCCAGCTTACACCTTGATCTTGGCCTTGTGATAGATGGCCTCAGACAGAGCCCAGCCAGCTTCAACAGGACTCCAGGCCTACAGAACTGTAAGGTAATAAATGGGTGTGGTTTCAAGCTACTAAGTTTGTTATAATTTATTATGCAACAATAAGAAAATGGATACATGGGCTTTATGGAATCAGACAAATTTGGATTTGCATCCAGGACCTGCCACTTGGTCTCTGTACCATCTAGGGAAAATTCCTTACACTTCTTTCCTCATCAGTAAAATGAGTATATAAGTATAACCCACCCCATAAAGGTATTGTGGGGATTAATTGGTGTAACGCATTGTAGAACACTTAGCCTAGCATATAGTTAAGTATTCATTAAATAAATGAGCTCCTGCAGCTGGTAAGGCTGGATCAGGTCCTTGTCTTCACAGTACAAAAGAATTTAAAAGCAAGACCACAGTGAAAGTATAGAAGCTTTATTGCAGAGTGAAAACAAGCATACACTCAAGAGAGGAATACAGCTGTGCTCAAAAGAATGAGCTATGGTCAAGGTGGTCAGGCTTATATACTATATGGATAAGCAAAATGAAGGCAAGAAATATTCTGTAATAAAGGAGAGGGTTTTCTGGGAAATGGGCAGGCAATTCCTGCAATTGAGGTGCTACCCTTTTCTTGACTAAATATGGTTAATCTAGAACTGTCATGGCATCAGGTGCATGATGGGAATAGGTGTTCCCCCATGGAAACTTTATGGTAGTAGGGGTATAATGAAGCCAAGAGTCAGCAGTTGGCCAAGTTTTCAGCCATCTTGCATTTAACTAGCTGCGCCAATTGCTTCTTGTTTACATTCTTATCTGTGCCTAAAGCAGGATGTTTGTAATCTGTCTTCATTTTGCAGCCTGTTGTAAGAGTTCCTTCTTACCAAGGGATGGGTCCTTGTGCTAACCTATTTGGCCCCATTTGTATTGCTTTTCCCTGCCTGCAAGAAATCATGCCCTGTTACCTTGCTAGTTGCCTGCCTCAGCTCCCAAGACACATTTCAATTTTTTGAATTTCTTAAGTAAAAGCAGAATTTTTGAAAAATACTTGAATAGCAAATCATTCAAATAGAAAATATCAAACTACGTTTGTGTTGTCATGGAGACCAAATCTGTTGATTGAAATCCCTGCTTACCTGTCCTTGAATTTTCATCTACCACAGAGACCCTGGGATCCTGCACTGCCAGCCTATTAAAGGAGGAAACATCCATGCTTCAAGAAAATAAACAAACTTAGTTTCTTATTCCCAGTCCTGTAATTAGCCAAGCCATGTTGGGAACATCCTTCCCTTTTTCTAGGTCTTGTTTTTCTCATCTGCACAATGAATGCAAGCTCTTGAGGTTCCCATGAGCTCTCCTCTTTAGGGAAGTTGTAAGTTAAAGATAGGAAAAGGAGCTGATGGCATCAGAAAAGCAACTTTGTGTCTTTGCATTCAACAGCTAGTAGAGTTGGGAGGTGGGGGTGAGGGTGGGGGTGGGGGTGGAGGGGAGATGCAAGGCACAGCAGTGGAAAAATTTCCTCCAGTTTCACTCCTGGTAGTTCTCTTCATATTTGCTTCTACTTCGTAAGGGTTATGAGAGCTAAGGAAAGCCTAAGTGAATAGTGGAGTAATCCATCTAGCAAAAAGACTATTCTCCCAGGATCTGCCAAGCATTCATTAAGTTAGCTTCTCATTAATCTGCACAAGGTAAAAAAGTACTTCCAGAATTAGAAGAGAATGAAGGCAACATTATTATTAATATCCATGTCTTGTTACTTGTTCTATTCCTCCATACGATATGAAACCCGTCTTTGTAATCATCACTCCTCAGCAAGTCTCCTCAGGTGTTATTTCAGCTAAAGCATGGTGATGAAAAATGCCAACTCTAGCACTGGGGAAAAGTTTTGTAGATGAGAACATTGACATTTGGGACCATTTATGCTGCTTTCCAATTCTGAGTGATTGCTGGTGTCCATGTTTATTCAGCAAAGTCCTTGGAGACCTGTTCGAAAGGGCAGATGTTCTGTGGATATGGAAGAAAAGTAGCTCTGTGGGTAAGGAAGGAGTAATCAGCGACCTCAGCTTTCTGCTGCCTGGGACCTGCCTGCTGAGAGACTATTAATGAAGAACCCATGGAGAGGACAGGAAACAAGATTTGTTTTCAAAATAACTAATGGTTGTGTGCCCTTGGGCAAGTTACTTGACCTCACTGAGCCTCCTGGGTAAAGTGGACATGAAGTAAAAAGAAGCATTCCTTTCTAAAATTTGTTGCATATGATTAGACTGTAAAGAAACTTACCTATATTATTTTTCTAGATCTAAACAAATCTCATTTTCAGAGTTGATGAGAAATCCACTATCAGTTGTTATTGGAGTAGGAGAGAGGCATGGGCTACAGATAGCAGTCATGCTTTTCCAACATAGTCTGGAAAATGTGGGGAAGAGCCTCTGTTCTTCAGTCAATTATGGTGGCCACTGAGGTGTCCACTGTCCACCTGGACTGTCCAAAGGTGGGCAGCTTCTCTGCTCACAGTGCCATCCACCTCTCTGTGCCCTGCCTTGCTCTCAGCACCTTTAACACAGCTCCCAATACCACAGAACATGGATCAGGACTCCTGCAGCCATGCTGCATCTTCTCCCTGTCTCTGCTAACGAGGTTTGATATCAGATTTCTATCACTCTCACATCGCCCAATAGATCTCAAAGAATCTCATCTCTCTCCTCTAGTTATTCTACTCTTACTCCTCCAACCCTTGGAGACTTCCTACTTGGGATCAATCCAGCTACATATTTTGATGGACCTAGACTAGAGATCAGAATGGACTTGAACATGATGGCAAATGTCAACAACCATTCCAGTCTTCTGGAATGCAAGATGAACTGGTAAGACTATGGTGAACTGGCGAACACATGTTCACCTAAAGGAGGAAGTTGCTACTCAGCTCCAAGTGTTCATGTCACATGGAAATAAAAGTTCAGAACTGGATGTCTCTCGATATTTCAAGAAAAGCAGATTATTTTAGGTGAGAGTTCCTGACTTTAAAATGTTGATGTAGTTTAAAAATAAAAACATCATGCAGACTAAACAGACCACATCTGAAGCTAGCCAGTTTGCTAAAGCTGTCATAACAGAGTATCACAGACTGGGTGGCTGAAACTACAAAAATTTATTGTCTCACACTTCTGGGGATTAGTATTCTGAAATCAAGGTGTTGGTAGAGTTTGTTCCTTCTAAGAACTGTGAGGAAAGGATCTGCTCCAGGCCTTTCTCCTTGGCTGGTAGATGGCCATAATGTTTACATGGCATTTTCCCTGGATCTCCTCATCGTCTACCCTCTCTGCATGTCTATGCCCTAACTATCCAAACTTCCCCTGTTAATAAGAACACCAGTCATCACCAGTCATGAATTAGGCTCCATCCTAATGACTCCTGTTAACTTTTACTAATTACATCAGCAATGACTCTGTTTCCAAATAAGGCCACATTTTGAGGTACTGGCCTTAGGACATCAACGTATGAATTTTTTTTTTTTTGGGAACACAATTCAACCCATAACAGTGGTCTCAACACAGACTTCTTAAAACAACTTACATCTCTCCTGCATCAACAGAAGGCCTAATCTTCAAATTACACAAAGAATTGGTTATTAGGGGTGGGAGGGTAGAGAGTAGATTAATAAAAAAGGTAAACATTTTAGGAGACCAAAGCAAGAGGCTTCCTTACGCCTAGGAGTTTGAAACCAGCTTAGGCAACATAGTGAGATTCTGTCTCTACAAAAAATAATAGTAGTCCCAGATACTTGGAGACTCAAGGAGGGAGACTCACTTGAGCCTGGGAGGTGAGGCTACAGTGAGCTGTGATCGTGCCACTGCATTTCAGCCTGGGTGATAGAACTAGACCCTGTCTCTAAAAGAAAAGTAGATACAACTCATTCTTTTGAGATGAGAAGTTACAATTCATTTATCAAACAGAATTTCTGCTCACTAGGGCATCTGGTGTATAGTAGATTCTCAGTAAATATTTGTTAAATTAGGATGAGTTGAAGTAAATTAGAATTGGATAGAATAAAAGGAGAGGAGTGGACAAATTAGAGGTGGTTAGAGGTTCTTCAAGATGCCCCTCTCAAGAGCTGAAGGAATTCCATCTTTAGAGTAGAACAAGAACTTAGCACCTTTGCAGTGGGCACCAAAATGCTTGTTATTAATCAGGAATTTCCCTGGCTTAGAGGTAAAAATATATCAGGTTCTAACCTGGATAGATTTTGGGGCTAGGGATGTTGAGAGACTTACTTTATCAACATTGACCAAAAAAGTGTCCCATGATGAATTATTAGTACTATGAAACTGCATGCTTATTTTAGTCTCATCTTATTAAAATATGTTGCCACAGTAGTTGATATTTCCTTATTTGAAGAAGAACACATGGACTTTGAAGAAAAACCTAGATTCACATCCTGCCCTCTCCCATTATTTGCTGTATGTTGTTGGTCAAGGTAGCAAGCTCTCAGCTTTGTCATCTGTATAGGATTAAGTGATGAACATATCGTGTTCCGTTGTCTGGGTTCTGGCATCCAACACAGGACCGAATGAAAACACTTCCTACTTGTTCAGATGTAAGTCTTTCTTCAGAACTTTTGAATCAATTTATTAATTTTGGTATTTTTTCCCTGAGCTTATTTTATATTATGGAATATGATAGGTACCAACCTAAACTGGCTTAAGCACAAAAAAAGGAAAAAGCAGTTAATTTGCTGGTACAAGTGGGAAGCCAGGCATAGTTACTCCCAGGAGCTCCAATAATATCATCAGAGTCCCGTCTCTCTTTGCCTCTCTCCACTCAACCTCTCCATGGTTTTAATCTCAGAAGCCTCTCCCTTTGTGGTGGCAAAAAGAGGATTATTACTATCTCCATGCTCACAGCAGTCTTACAGCTTTGACTTCAGAACAAGAGATATAGTCTTTCTTTATGACTCTAGTATTGAAACATTTTTTTTAAGTCTACAATCACATGTCCTTTCCTGAATGGTGGCCAGGAGGTTGCAGTATCCTGATTGGCTAAGCCTGAGACAAAGACCAGGAACAAGAATTGGGCTGACCACTGATTCCTTAAATGCATGGAATAAGAAAGAGTTGATTCCCCCACCCCACCCACCCCACAGCCCAAGATGGAATGATGGGCAGGTGAGAAGATAGCCAAATAGTGTAGTAGTATGCAAAGGGCTTTGGCTTTCTTCAAGGTGATTTATTAAATCTTCTAAAAGTTGTCCATTCAGTGCTTATTTCAGCCTTACAAATGAATCTGACCGTGAACATTGATGGATTGGCCGGACATACAAATCAGGTTGAAAAAAATACAAGCTCCTAAAGATAAGTGACTATGTTTTGCTTAAAACAGAAGTCCACTTGTACACACACACTTCTAACTAACTTATGGTGACATTTACTGTCACTGTAATTATGTCCAGACATTGCAATATGACATTCATGGCTTTTTCTAAGATGCTAGAAACAATCACTCAATATAGTTTGGGTTCAGATACTGAATCCTGCTTTGTAGTTTATAATACGGGAACTTGGGACTTTTCTGAGCCTTGGTCAGAAATGAATAAATCAATGAATAGGTTAGAAGATTCTGACATGTGTGGGTGTTTTGGGCACAAAGGTGTGGGTGTAGAGTGACTATTAGAAGCGTATTTGTATTACAGCTAAGGTCCCTCCTGGAGTGAGAAAAAAAATCCCCAAAACTAAAATCGCGTGTTCTTCCGGGCAAATATATACCAAGATGTATTTGGGAGAAGTCTTCAGCGGGGCTGAGGATTTTCTCAGTAAAGAGTTCCTGCCAATAAGGAAAGGACCTTGGCAGCACTAGCAACAAAGCCTTAGGTCTCCATGTGGAGAGATGAGACTTTCTGCATAGTGGGGTTTGTCCCTCAGATTCATCCTCCTGTTTCACTTTCCCTAGGTGAAGATATGAATCTTTTAAAGAGCAGAACAGCTGTAAATAAGATGTATAAAACAGCAGGTGCTCCAGTGACATTGCTGGCACCTCTCTGACAGACAGTAAATCACAGCAGAGAGCCGTGCTCTCAACTGCATGAGACAGTTCCAACACTGCACAGAGCGTTCCAAGGCCTTTGTCACAGAGCCCCACGCAGCAATCCGTCCCCAGGAGCCCTGTTTACCCAGAGGAGCAGCAGCAGTGGTCATGTGCAGGACAGGGACGTGCAGTACCCTTGGAGCCCCAGGAGATGCAAGGGTGTTCTGGGGAGTAGCTGCGGTGCCTCCATAGAGCAGTGGTGGCCACTAGAGGGGAACAATGTCCCTGAACTCCTTAGTTCCCTTGTACAAAGCAATTTAAGTTGGCGCTGCCCTGACTCCTTCAATCTGATTTTTCTTCCCTCAACTCTTAAAATTATCTTCAATCATCTGGCCATTATATCTTCAATTATTTGACCATTATCTTCATTATTTTACCATCATATGATGATGTTGGCAATCAAAAAGGCTCTTAAATTAGGATTTTACCCTCAATCCTGGGATAGAGTGAGTTTGGGGGGTATTTATGTGTATAAATAATTGCTTTCTTAACACACATACAGCTAAATTAACAATCATTAAAGCTTAATTAATATTGTCTTTGGTCAATACAATCATGAGTAATTTCTTTTTTCTTTTCATTCCTTTTTTTTTTCTTTTTGGGAAGGCTTATCTTCATTTTCTAAATTTGCTGCAATTATATTTTTTGCATTTATGTTTTTATAAAGGTCAATTTAAAAGAAAAGAAACAAAAATCCTCTATCAGTTCTTATACTTCATCTTAGAATCTAATTCCTCAGTGAAGCCATTTCTAATTTTTCCTCTTCCTACACCTCCCTGTCAAATAATAAGAAACTTTGAATCCCTGAACTAGGGCAGCACCACCACCTCTGCAGGCATCAATTTAGCCCTTGCCAAATGTTGGCTGTCTGTTGAATGTACCCAGCCTGGGGCCTTAAATTAGTCACGTAATGGCTCCAACTCTTTAATTCAATTAAATTTAATAACTTATGATTGAATGTCCAAGTGCTGTGCTGTGCTGTGGCCCTTTGTATTTACAAAGGTACAATTAATGATACCAGCAAGAGAGCCTGGAATAAACTGTAAGCCCACCTTCCTCTTGAATCCACCTTGGTGCCCCCAGCTCCTCTCTCACTCCCCCCACCCCACCTATATGATTCCTAAACCCTTTCCACATCTGGGTCCCTATGCTCTGTGTTGTACCTGCCCATATGTGTAGGATAGACATGTGACTCAGTCTGTCTCTTCTACAATGATAGGGAACTTACAATCCATGGAATATGCAAAACACTATATTAAAAGAACAGAAGGAAATATTAGAAATTTAACTTACGATTACTTCCAACCTGAAACAAGAAGGAAGTGAAGCTTTACCAGTATTTCATATCCATTGACACATCAACCTAACCAGCTACATCACTTAGAGTGCTCTAGGGATCCTATGGGAAGAGGGTGATTTTGAACGGCAAGGAAGTTGACCGACGCCCTCAATACACTGGCCTTCAGTTTTTACAACTTAATTTGGTGGGTTTGAGATTCTGTTAGTGGCTGTAACTAAATCATCTCTCACAAAATAGGATACTGACTTAGAAAGATTCCTGCTCTAAAATATCTCTGGATTAAAGCTATGAAAAATCTAAGCATAAACACGAAACCTGCATCTCTGAATTTCTATCCTTGATCCGAGTCCTTTTACAACCACAGTCAGTAATGACCCAATCCTATTGTTAAAGTCACTGTATATAGACATATATTTCACTGATATTAAGGGTAAATTTTTCCCTAAACATGTTGCCACACAAGTTTTCTCGCTCAAATATTCTGGTTATAGTGTTTTTCTCAAGTACTGAAACACCAGTTTTATATTTAAAAAATTTAATATCTGAATTATTTCTGATTTTAGACCTTCTCAGAATTATAAACTATATAAAATTTCAGAGTAAAAGAAGATATAGTTATTTTAAAAAGATTCTTCAGTATATTCAAAACTCTTAAGAGAAAAAAGAAAATAGTAATTGCCCAAAGTTTATATTGAAAGAATGATATTTTTTTCTAGTTTCAAAGACCTTCCAAACAAGTGAAACTGATATGAATAACTCAATATCTATTAGAAACTCAATCTGTATGATGACGCTAAGATAAACCAGAAATTATTTCTTTAAAATAAAAACTTTAGTTTATCATCATTTGAAAAATTTTGGTTCTTGGGGGAAAAAAGTTAACTATGTCCTCAAAATAATAAAACAACAAAGGGATTATTTGAGAAGGAAAGAGTTAAAGGAAAATATTTCAAGTTAGTTTATAACTCTCTTTTTATAATTATCCAACTAGAGTCTAAAGGCTTTTCCAGAAACTGAACTAAATCTGTTCTAACAATTAAAACGTTACAGGATTACATTCTAAAAATTCAAATAAATTTCATTTTCAGTGTTCATAATGTGTTTTATCAGTTTGCATTTAATATGTGCTTTATTTTTAAACAATGGTTTATTTTATCTGTAAATTTATGTTTGAATAATGTATTTTTTATTTCACTTTTAATAAATTTGCTTTAACTTGTTGCTTTGTAATACATTTATACATTTGTATGTTTGCAATATGGTGAATATTTAGCTTTACTGAGTTTTTATAATATGAAATCTGAGCGTATGAATTAAGAAAAAATCTAAATTAACATGCATATTTTTATAATATACAAAATGACACAAACATACTTTATTGTCATTTTGATGTTTTAATACTTTGAGAAGCAGGTTAATAAAAGCCATTGCAATTAGGAAGAATTTTAAATATTGGTTATTTTACCTTTATTTCATCCTTTAAATGTTTTATGATGAAAATATATATTAAGTGTGCTTATATTGGAGGTGGGTGCTCAGTAACTTTTTGCTAGTGAGGAATACAATAAAGAATGAGATTGTTCTCTGTGAAAAACTATAATATGTATTATCAGATTACTTTTTTTTTTAAAGAAAAGCTAGCATTCAACAAATGAGCACCATCAAAACAAAGATCCAAAAAAGCATTTTTGGAAGTCCTTGAAGTTCAAGCCATGCTTTTTCCTGCTTAAAGTTGACACCCCTAGCTGGGTGTGGTGGCTCACACCTGTAATCCCAACACTTTGCGAGGCTGAGGTGGGTGGATCACTTGAGCTCGGGAGTTCGAGACCAGCCTGAGCAGCATGATGAAACCCTGTCTCTACAAAAAATAAATTAGCAGGGCATGGCAGCAAGCACACACCTGTAGTCCCAGCTACCTGAGATGCTAGGGTGAGAGGATCACTTGAGCTTGGGAGATTAAGGCTACAGTGAGCAGAGATGGCACCACCAGCTTGGGCAACAGAGTGCGACTATTTCAAAAAAAAAAAAAAAGAGTTTGACCTCTTCATCCCTACCCACTCACTTCTCCTCATAATACAGGCAAAGTCATGCAACTGCTTCCATTTTCTATGGCAGCTTGTAACACATTCAGGTCAGTACTGGAGGAAAAAATAAGAAAATATTCCTTGGCTTTTGTTCAGGAAATGTTTTAACTACATGTTTCTGAATAGCCTTCCCTGAATATCTATTCTGTGAAGTCATTTGGCTGAAAGCTTCCCTCTGTCACAGGGTGCCTGTAATAAAACTATCAGAGTAGACAGATAAATCCAGTTCAAACACCCATTGCTCTGTGTTGCCTTCAGCAAAGGAGAGGGAGCGCCTATACCCCTAAAGAATAGAGGATTATTAAGATGTTTCTCTGCTTTGGGAAATATTCACTTGCAGATGGAAAGGGGCTGTTTGTTGACATCAGGTACAAATAACTTAAAGTGACAAGAGGCTTTACCACACACATGAAGTCCTGCTCAGCCTTTTTCACATTAATGTTTATAACTTCAAAGGGACCTTGGGTAAAGAAAGAGAAGGAGGGTATTTCAGTGACATTAGCAGTCCTGGTTTTTGTGTTAAATTGCATTTTACTGGGCATAAGCACTTGGGCAAACATGGGAATTGTGGTCTTGGTCTGTGAATTCTAAAATTATGCTTCTACAGATTCATAAATATCATCTCCATCATTTTTGTGGAGATTGTCCTCAAATAGGACTCACACTTAGACTGCATGTAAATTTGCATAATGATTGTTTGAGTGCTGACAGAGAACTTGGCACAGTGCCTTGCAGAGCCAGTGGAACCATAAAGAAGCTGTTTTTATCCTTAGGATGGATTAAATCTAGCCATGAGAAAGAACATGGCTCATGCCTTCCAAGAATGCGTTTCTAAAACATTGCTCAGGAGAAATGCAGTGGAAGGGGAATCTGACATGTGACTGGAATAGAGTAACTTACTCAACTTCATAATCAAAGTCAGTTGTCATTTGATTGAAGCAGAAGACCAAGAAGAAAGTTGCTTTGTTCCACTACATGAATCCTTTAACGTTATAATCACCTATACCTGCAGATAAATTCTCAACAGAGACCGTATGTTATTACACATCTTAATTGTGTTTTAATTTTTTTGTTTTAAATTTAAGAGAGTTTTGTTTGTTTGTTCTTGAGACAGAGTTTCACTCTTGTCACCCAGATTGGAGTGCAATGGCACAATCTCAGCTCATGGCAACCTCTACCTCCCAGGTTCAAGTGATTCACCTGCCTCAGCCTCTTAAGTAGCCGGGATTATATGTGCCTGCCACCACAACCAGCTAATTTTTGTATTTTTAGTAGAGATGAAGTTTCACCATATTGGCCAGGCTGATCTCAAACTGATCTCAAACTCCTGACCCCAGGTGATCCACCTGCCTTGGCCTCCCAAAGTGCTGGGATTACAGGCGTGGTGGCACCTGGCCAAGAGAGTTTTTTAATAATGGTGACTGGAAACAGAAGAGATGAATGGAAAATGAACATATAAGAAAGTAAGCTAACTAAGGTATTTGTAAGTATGCTGTAAATTTTATTCATAAGTTTTTTGTAATCTTACTGCTAATGGTTTCTTAAAATTGTGGCTCATTATTCCAATAGAGGTAGAATCACCACTAAATAATGTTGGATAAATTGGTCATAGGTGAGTTTCATCTCAGTTTCTTAGACAATGTGATATATATAATTCTTGTCTTCATTTAACTATCTAGAAGGTAAAATAGAAATAAACATAGGTAACTTTTATTTGAAAAACACATGATGCCTTATTTACTAATACATTTATATTAACATGTATTCATCACAGTTTTTATTATTATTATTATTATGTATTTTTGGTGCTTTGACATCTTAGAGCCTTGTTAACCCTGGAGGGACTGTCCCTCCTCGGGCTAGTTAATTTCTAGAGATAGCAAAAAAAACTAACCTGTCAGTATGCTTGTCATATGCAAACCAACCAATCTAGAACCAATGTCTTCAAACATTTTCTCTAGTGAGCTCTTAGAGGCCACAATTTTCTGACCTAATCACCTCTGGGCCACATACCAGGCTATTAGGAGCAGCTCCGACATCTCAGAGCCCACTGAAATTATTCAAACTAGCCAGTACTAACAAAACCTGCTTAACCTGCCTGTCCCATTCCCATTCCTTGGCAGGGAAACCACAACAAAGTCTTTTACCACCGTTTCCCTCTCTTGCTTTACCTCCTGACCAACCCCATCACTTCTCCATGTGCTCCCTGACATCTCCATGGCATGAGTGCTCCCTCCTCTCAGGATCTTGAGTATAACACACTATCTTATTAATGGTGGTCATCTCTTGATCTGTTAGCCTTGCCATACTTAAATAATAGTAAAATTGACGTTTTGAAACATAGCCTGGTAATATTAATGTTTCCTCTGGTGTGGCAGACTGGAAATTCCAAAACAAAAAAAAAACAAAAAAACAAAAAAAAAAAAACCTCCACACACAAATTTTTAAAGTGTTGAATGAAATATAAAAGTATATTATAAATGCACTAGAAAATTAAGGAAAAACAGAATTGATGCAAAGTACAACTCCAGACAAGTGGCCAAGCTGATGCCAGAGATATGAGAGAATCCATTAATGTCTAGTGACCTAGATCTTCAGTTTTAGATGACTTTGCACAGGAGACAGAAAGCAAAGCCTAGAGCCTGCACCAAGTGAGAAGTCATTCCCATAAAACAGATATTCCTCCAAAATGTTAACCTTGGTGAATGGACTAGAACAGATAAAAATTCACAAAGCAAGAGAGTCTTGGCTTTGGGACAGAGGTAGTTAATGATACCTCTTGAAGATTCATAATCATAACTCTATCCTCAAACAAATTTGAGGCTGGAATTCATAATGTCTTTGTTTCTCTCCAAAACCCCAAGCCAATAATTTTGTTTAAAGTGGTCCCAGGAAGAATTCCCAGATGCCTGTCAGAAGCAAATAGAAATGATTTCTAAAGAAATTCACCTTCAACTTTGATCTCAAAAATTTCGCTCAGAGAAAGCTCCAAGTAACTTAAGTTCACATAGGCACACATAAAAAAAAAAAAATACACATAAAGAAGCAAGCCAATATAAGTGAGAATCGGCAGAAACAATAGACAGGAGAATCAGACCCAGAGAAACTAACAATATTAAATAATCATTAGACAAGTAATATGAAATAAGAATTTTAAATATATCTCAAAAAATAAGAGAATGTGTTGAACATATTGTCCAGGAAACAAATACTGTAAAGAATGAAATACAAATGAAAAAGAATCAAATATACTTAAAGCCCTTTTAAAAGGTAACAACGAATTAATTATAAATTCAAGTAATGGGTAAACATCAAATTAGGCATAGTTGAAGAGAGAGTTGTGAACCGACAAGTCTAAATGTTTTAATCCATTCTGGCTGCTATAACAGAATACCATGGGCTGAGTGAATTGTAAACAACAAATTTATTTCTCCTTTTCATTGTGTTCTATATTTTCTTCTCTCTCTTTGATCTGGAAATTTTCTGCTGATCTTTCTCATTTACTTAATCCTTTCTCTTCTCTGTCTAAACTACTTAAACCCATCTATTGAATTCATTGCATACATATTTTTAATTCTGGAATTTCCATTTGATTATTTTGTATAGACTCCAGTGACCTGATAAAATTCTTCATAGTTTCATTTATGTTGGCACATTCTTATACTAAAAGGTTATTTCTGGTGTATCTGAAATTCTAATTTAACTGAGTGTCCTATCTTTTTTCTAGAACCTCTCATCCTGGTGCATATGCAATTTAGAAACAGCTGAATACTTCAAGAGGATATGAGGCATGCAGTATCTTCTCTGTAGTTCTTTCTTAGGGATTTTGGCCCATCAAATCCTTGTGGCCTTATAACTCTAAACTCTAATTTTATCTCACCATTCTAGAGCACCTGCCACAAGCCCTAGGTGCCAGCTGTTGGACTCCATGCCCCATGCCAACCATCAGCAGGTACCTCAGAAAGGAAAAGCAAGGCAAAGGGAGGGGTCACTCCTATGCATTTCCCTTTTCTCCAGAATCTTGGCCCTCAAGTGCTGGCTGACTTGTTGACTCTCCTTTGCCTTCAAAAGCTGTTTGTTTGTTTGTTTGTTTGGCATTTTAACTATTCTTCCACAAGAAGTTATTCTGATATACTCTACACTGTCATGGCCAGAAGTGAAGTACAGCCATGAGTACTCATGTGTGGAATAGTATTAGTCATACTGTTTTCTGGATGAGAATGGCTATCCTTTCAAATTTCCTTTGAAGCCTCAAAGCATATCCCTCTACTGTCTGAAGCAGTTTTAGGATTACACAGCACAACCAAAAGATTATTTCATGACAGATTCCATCTCAATATCTCTGTGTAATGTTCCCTTGCAGCTGGAGAGAGTTGCTAAGATATAGAAAAAGACCACAGACCCTGACTCTTCCTCCCCTTACCTTGGCCATCTCACCATGGTAGTTCTGCTGTGATTGTCAACTATTGAAATTGGTTAAGCACCACCCTCACTTTTAATATCTCTGAAACTGTGGATGTTATTTCACCTTCCTCAGTCTTGCCTTACTCATCAATGAAGTAGCAATAATCGTAGTACTCACCTTCTAAAATTGCCATAAAAATCTCCATAGAGAACTTATCACAGTGCTTGGCACGTAATGTGTTTCATAGTTGGCGGTTATTGTCATTACCTTTCCAACTGGGGAAGATAAAAATAAGTGTTTTAAAACATATCATCCCCTAGGCATGATGAGAATGATCTGATTATTCATAAGAGTGCTGATATAACTGAGATATCTGGGAACTTCTGCACATGTAGAAGTTAACATGCAAAAAGTTAGCATGCACAAAGGTTTCAAGCCATGTCTGAGAAAGGGAATTTTCAACTGATTCAAATTACTTATTAATTTGTTTGCTTGTTTAACAAATTAATGCCATAGCAACTCTTTATTCCAAAAAGGATTTGAAACAATCAGGACAGAAACATGTATGTTATAGCAGGATATAAAATTAAATGTGGCAAATATACATAAAAGGGAAAATAAAGGTAAGATAATTGAAATGTATAGTATATGACACAGAGCAAACTTTGAAATAGAATCTTAAAGTTCTGACATCTGATGCATTTAATCTGTGCTTGAACCCAGAGAGTGGATGGCCAGACAGCACATTTCAATTTATTCCCTAACTCATATGAGATTATGGTTTAAGACAAAGCCTTCTACAGAGGAACAATTATATGCTTCTTTAAAAGATGGCCAGATGACACCTTCAAACATCTAAAAGCCTCAAAAAGACCTTCACAATTCTATTGTCTGTCTATAGGTCACCCAGTACCCGATGCACTGGAGGATCAGTGTTGGGTTCTGCTCAGAGTGGGCATTTACTACATTTTTGTTGCTTCTCTTTTAAAAAATGTTTTAAAACTATTCAGTGCTTTTTAAATTACCACCTTATGAATCTTGCCTTTCTAAAGTATGTAACTCATCTTCCCTGCTTATCTTATGGCTCATCTGATCCAGTTTTGCTCTATCAGTCAGATAGATCCACAGAAAGGTTTGAATCTGAAGCAACAATGGTGAGGAAGCAGATGCCATACATAACTCATCTTATTTCTGACCAGGTTTGTGGCTGAGGCTGCAAAGTCCAGTGCCTGGTTTGGAGGTGGCACTGGGGATGCTGGGAGAAGCAAGTGTACTAAGTCCTGTCAGGTACAGAAATGGAAGTAATAGGGATTCCATCATCTAGGGCTCAAGAACTGTGGTAGTAGTTTTCTTGTTAGACCAGCTCTGCTACACAGCTTGGTGTCTTAGCCATTTGTGCTGCTATAATAAGATATATGAGACTGGGTAATTTATAATAAGCAGAAATTTATTTCTCACAGTTCGGGACGCTAGGAAGTCCAAGGTGCTGCCAAGTTTGTTGTCTGGTGAAAGCCAGTTACTCATTGATGGTGCCATCTTAGTGCTCTTACATGGTCGAAGGGATGGAAGGACAAAAGGGGACAAACACTGTGTCCTCACATGGTGAAAGAGCAGAAGAGAGTGAACCCACCACCTCAAGCCATTTTAGAAGAGCCCTAATCCTGTCCTGATTGCCTTTATGACAATCACCTCCAAAAGGCCCACCTCTTAATACTATCATATTGGCATTAAGTTTCAACAGATGAATTGTAGGAGGGGCACATTTAGACCATAGCACTAGAGGAATTGTTTTTAGAAGTTTATCTCAAGTCCAGTAGCCTAGCCCTTCAATGATTCTATGAGTTACCAAATAAACACTTGCGTTAGTTCACTCTCACATTGCTATAGAGAAATACCTGAGACTGGTTAATTTATAAAGAAAAGAGGTTTAATTGGTTCACAGTTCTGCAGGCTGTACAGGAAGTATAGTGGCTTCTGCTTCTAGGGAGGCCTCAGGAAGCTTCCAATCATGGTGGAAGGCAATATGGGAGCAAGGTATCTCACGTGACAGGTGCAGGAGCAAGACAGAATGAGGGCGGAGGTGTTACACATGTTTTAACAACCAGATCCCATGAGAGCTCACTCATTATCACAAGAACAGCCCCAGGCGGATGGTGCAAAGCCACTCATGAGAAATCCACCTCCATGATCCAGTCACCTCCCACCAGGCCCTGCCTCCAACATTGGGCATGATAACTGAGTCTGAGATTCGGGCTGGGAGACAGACCCAAAGCATACCAACATTTTTAAATAAGCACTCTGTCTACCTGGGTCAGATTCTGTTGCTTGAAACTCAGAACTCTGGCTAATACTCAGGCCCCTTTCCCCACCAGCCTCGTGCCATGTTCATACAAGTAGATGTTTTATTTCTAAAATTCATAGTTTGACCCACCTGCTTTGTCAGAAGAAACGACTTCTAGGGAATCCTATTAAGGAAAAGGGTTCTTTCACTTTTTTCTTTATTACTTTTACTTGTGTGTAATTTGAATTTGTTCTAAAGAGAATGAACTGCTCCGTTCATTTTTAAAATCTTAAAATGTAAAAAACTCAAGTCGTGGCCAGTATGACTTTGCCTTTTGGGCCATCAGGCTACCTGCTGAGAGACTGAATACAAATATATCCTGGCCAAACCATATACAAAAATGGAACTCTGACCTGCAATCTGCAGCAACCAGAAGCCAAACAACAACTACTGTAGCCATCTGCCCAAAATGCCCAGGACTTGATCATTAATTGACAGCTTCCCTAACTTTTGCTCCCCCAGATTAGAGAAGCTGTCAGTTTCCAATGTAGGACCAACAGGAGAAAGCCAAATATACTCCCCTAATCTGTCACATAGGATGCTCCTTCTAGTTAACCCACTGGCAAGCTTCCCCATGCCAACAGCCTCCAATCATGGCATTCCTGAAGACTTCCGTCCTTTTCTCATTATAAAGCTTTCCCACTCCCCTGTCTGACTTTGAGTCTCTGCCATACACAAGTAGTGATGGCTGACTCCGTTGATATAGCAAGCCCTGAACAAGTAGTCTTTGCTTATTTTAATTTGGGTGGTTTTCATTTACTTCTACATTGCCAAGGCCTTGCTTCAACCATAGCCTGTTACTGTAGGTGGTAGATTGACTTGAACTTCAAGTTGGTTGAATTCTGCAATGTTTCTCTCTCTGTTCCCTCCACTCCTCTAAATGAGCCCCAGACCTCAACACCATACCCTGTGCAGTGGGAAATGATGGATGGGATGGACTTTTAGGGAAAAGCAGTTGGACTTTACAGTTTCCTCTCCTTGTGCTATTTTCACAGTCCCGAAATCTGGATTCTAAAGAGAAAAAATATTACCTTTTAAGGTCGTAGAGATAAAGCATAATATAAAGACATAGTCATAGCAGATCCTATTAATTTAAGCTTGTGTTTAATGAAGCTTTGTAATGCATGCAGCAATGTTTCAGTTTTCAAAATTAATTCTTAAAAAGGAGAGGCTTTTATAATATCTATTCCCAAAATAACTTAAATTATCTTGCTCTTCAGATGTACAAAGGTTCCCATAGGAATTAAATGAACAATTTATAATTAATTTTATTTAGTTATATTTGAATAGTTCCCCAATTTATTGTATAACATTGGATATAGTATGAAAAACTTGGTAACTAGAAATAATTCCACTGTTCTTGGCCTGAATTGTTAGAGATAACATTTTTAAATGGACTATGTACTTAAACTAAATTAATTTTTCAAACTTTCTACAATCTCCCATACTCTTTTCATTTTTTTCTTAAATAGTTACATAAAGGTGTTGTCAAAGCATGGAAAGGATTGCCAATTAAACAGAAAAATCCAATGTTGCTTGTTTTGGATTGCATTTTCCATCACTACTCATTAAGTCATCTTATTATTGAATTTTATCCACTCTAAACCACATTTTTTCACACATCTGATATATGTACATGGTTTATAATCAGTGTCATATCATAATTTTTTGACCACATTTTTAAATCTCCTGGTGATACATAATATAATAGTGTATGTTACAATAGATCTTAAAATTTCGTGAAATACGTAACAGCCTTTTATTAAGCATGATTTTCAATAACAATTAAGCTGTGCTATATAATTGGTACTGTAGAGATGCAAGAACTGAACTAAAACAAGCTGTCCCTGATTGTGGACATCAACTTTCAAAGTGCCACACCGATTTTGTGCTCCAGGACTTCTTGTGGGATGGAAGCAGGTAGGTCACTAGGACAGCAGCTCTGTCCTTTTTGTACCTTCTTTCTTTTTAAACAAATGGGACCTCTATATAAGCTTTCCTTATAAAAGATTATGTTGCCAAATGAAACAAAACAGAATTTTGAAAATTAGTGATGAGAGACATTGACTCTCCCCATAGCTAAGTGAAATCAGGGACTCTTCTTGGACTCCTCCTGTGTTATAATTCCTGACTACAATTTTGCCTGCCCTG
Source organism: Aotus nancymaae (assembly GCF_030222135.1). Taxonomy (NCBI): domain Eukaryota; kingdom Metazoa; phylum Chordata; class Mammalia; order Primates; family Aotidae; genus Aotus; species Aotus nancymaae. The sequence continues at coordinate 19,070,795 of NW_026988479.1, read as the reverse complement.
CCCCTTTTCTAGCGGGTAGCAGTGTTTGTGTCCTCTTTGCCCACGAGAGCTTTGTGGCAGGCAGAAGTAGGAACTGCTTTTCCTGGTTTTTATAAAAGCCTAAAGTCCTTGAAGAGATGAGGCTCACTGTCCTCCACCACCCCCTGCATACTAGGAAGCTGTCTAGATCCATGTCCAGCAATTGTGGTTCCCTCTGCATAGGCAGCCTCAGGAATTGGTTTGACTCCAGTTAGATATACGAGGATGGATCTCAGACATAGGACTCCTATTCTCTGTAGGGACCTGTTCCCCAAGACCACCAGGAAAGAGCAGAGCCACAGAACCTGCAGCAACAGTGAATGTCTCCTTGGCACCCAGAGTGAGCAGATGCCTGGAGTTGTCTCTGACATTTTGACACACACAGGGCTCTGATAGTTCTGCAGAATTTTGTAGATAAGAGGAGAGGAGAGGGGAGAAATCTCCAAGAGTGAGTGTACTTAAATTTCACACCCCTATGTAGGTGAAGACTTGGAGTCAGTTTTAAGTCAGTCAATTTCTTCTATAGAATTTGAGGTTGCAAATTTATATCAAGATACATATTTTATTTCATCAAGCTTTGTAACATCTGAAAAGTTAGTATTATATTTGTTTTACCATTGAAGATTTGCCCCCTCTTCAGAGTGAGCCTATCAATTCAGAATATATGGGTGTTCAAAGGAATAACAATGATACCACATTCTCTGGCAGTTATTTAATTCCTTGCTTCACAGTGACTTTCTTCTCTAGTCATAGATATGGCTTCACATTGCTTTTTTTTTTAAGAGTATTGAGTCATTTAGGAAAGAAAGGCTACATTTGAGGAAATATTCTCAATCATGACCAAAATATCTGGATTATAAGTAAACAAAAAAAAAAATTAAGAGAAAGCATTCAACTACATGTAGAGGAGTAAGACCCATTTAGACACAGCCAATATGACAGAATGATGCAGGGCATGATTCAAATTGCAGCGTCATGTCCTGCTTTGTGTTTGTTTTTTTCCTTTTCAAATAAAATCTGACATGGAATCTCAATATTTAAAATGGAAAAAGTGAATGGAATCCTTAGGCAATTTAAATTTTCAATTAGGCTGAAAATACACCATTGTGTATGGAGCTCATGAAGCATCTTCTCTGAGGCTTTAAGGGCCTCCTAAGTAAATCTGCAAACCGTTTTTGGAGGAGGATCCTAACAGTAGGATAGTGATAAAGAGCATTAATTCAGCACCGAGATGGCCGTTGTGTTTCTTGTTTTTAGGAATAAATTAGATAACCCAGTAAACATGGTTAGCACAGTGTGAACAGATGGCAACCCACAGTTTTTTTTAACTGTCAGGGAAGGCTGAACATAGGCTCAGGAGTCAGACTGCAAGGACTCCAGATTAGGCTCTTCCACCTGGCAGCTGGATAACTTAAAGCTAGTTATTTAACCCTGAGCATCAGCTCTATCTTCTGCAAAGCATAGCAGAATCTACCCCATGAATTGTGAAGATTAAAAAAGATTATGAATATAAAGCTCTTAGCCCAAGGTATTCATGTATTAAAAATCCATTACATGGTTGCCCTTATCATAAATATTAATACTGTGGCTGCTGCTGGTTACTTGTACCCACAAGTCTATAATTACTTTATTTTATTTTATTTATTTATTTATTTTTTTTTTGAGAGAGAGAATAGGAAGGAGGAAAAAGGAAGAGAAAGAGAGAGAGAGAATGGGGAGGAGGGAGAAGGAAAAGAAAGAGGGAGAGAGATTGGGAGTATTGCTTTCTTGCCCAGGCTAGAATGCAATTTAGTAATGGGTATTGAAAACCTCTTTTATACTGATAATTATACTTAATGATGTAGTCAGGAAGGAATAAGGGAAGAAGATAACAAACAAACAGCCAACCAATATTTAATTTAAACCTATGAAATGCTATGCGATTACTGAGGAGTGATTTACTTCCAATTATATAGTCACCTTTGGAATAGGTGTGAGGTGGTAATGTATGTTTTGTGTATTTGAAGTGGAGAGTTCTATAAATGTTTATTAAGTTTACTTGTTCCGGGTCTGAGTTCAAGTTCTGAATATCCTTGTTAATTTTCTATCTCGTTGATCTATAGAATCGTTAGCTCTTCTTGTTGCATTGATCCTTTTGCCATTATGTAATGTCATTCCTCGCCTCTTTTGATCTTTGTTGCTTTAAAGTCTACTTTATCAGAGGCGAGAATTGCATCTCCTGCTTTTTGTTTATTAGTTTATTTTTACTCTCTGTTTGATTGGTAAATCTTCCTCCTTCTCTCTGAGTCTTTGTGTATTGTTGCATGTAAGATGGGCCCGGATGCAGCATACCGATGGGTTTTGGCTTTTTATCCAATTAAAATATATGTAAGTTTAATACCGGCGTTTGATGCTAGCTGGCTGTTTTGCCCATTAGTTAGTGTAAATTTTTTATTGTGTTAAAGTTCTTTGCTTTTTGATATATTTTTGGCAAGGCTAATATTGGTTGTTCCTTTATATGTATAGTGCTTCTTTCAGAAGCTCTTGTAAAGCAGGCCTGGTGGTGGTGAACTCTCTAAGTACTTGTTTGTTCGCAAAAGATTTAATTTTTCCTTCGCTCATAAAGCTTAGTTTGGCTGGATAGGAAATTCTGGGTTGAAAGTTCTTTTCTTTAAGGATGTTAAATATTGGTCCCCACTCTTTTCTGGCTTGTAGGGTTTCTGCTGAGAGATCTGCTGTAAGTCTGATAGGTTTCCCTTTATGGGTAACCTGACCTTTCTCTCTGGCTGCCCTTAGTATTTTCTCCTTCATTTCAACCCTAATAAATCTGGCGATTATGTGCCTTGGGGTTGGTCTTCTTGAAGAATATCTTTGTGGTGTTCTCTGTATTACCTGGAGTTGAATATTACCCTGCCTTGCCAGGTTGGGGAAATTTTCCTGAATGATATCCTGAAGAGTATTTTCCAACTTGGATTCATTCTCTTCATCACATTCAGGTACACCTATCAAACGTAAATTAGGTCTTTTCACATAGTCCCATATTTCCTGGAGACTTTGCTCATTCCTTTTCATCCTTTTTTCTGCATTCTTGTCTTCTCGTTTCATTTCACTGAGCTGGTCCTCGACTTCTGATATCCTTCCTTCTGCTTGATCAATTCGACTGTTTAAACTTGTGCATGCTTCGCGAAGTTCTCGTGTTGTGTTTTTCAGCTCCATCAATTCACTTATATTCTTCTCTAAATTGTCCATTCTCGTTAACAGTTCGTCAAACCTTTTTTCAAGGTTCTTAGTTTCTTTGCATTGGGTTAGAACAAGTTCTTTTAATTCACAGAAGTTTCTTATCACCCACGTTTTGAAACCTGCTTCAGTTATTAGAACACACGTGTAATCTATTAAGCCTTGTTCCGTTACTGATGAGGAATTGCAATCCCCTGTAGAGGGAGAGGCATTCTGATTTTGAGTATTCTCTACCTTTTTACGCTGGTTTCTTCCCTTCATTATATATTTGTCCGTCTGTCGTCTTTATAATTACCGACTTTCTAACTGGGTCTCTGACGTCCAACTTGTTGATTCCCTGCGCCGAAATCTGAGCAATCCACTGAGCCGGCCAAAACAGCGGTGTTAAGATTGATGGTGCTTTTCTGCCCGGAATCTCCGGACTCTGCACCAAGAACTGGCGTGCTAAGGCACCAGCAAAACCGCCACGCCGGCCACAAGAGTCGCCCTGGCGACCCGTGGAGCTCCTCCACTGGGAATCTCCTGGTCCGTGAGCAACTAATATTCGTCTGAAAGTGTGGCGTCCTCTCGTTCTTTGCGCTTTCACTGGGAGGTACGTGCCTGAGCTGCTAATCATCAGCCATCTTGGATCTCTCTCCTATTTTATTTTTTTTTGAGGGAGCCAGCTGTAATACACAATTTATTTCACTAAAAAAAATTTTGAACAAAACGTTCTCATTTTTAATATCTATTAAGATTATAGTAGATATATATAATTTTACAAATAGTATGTTGATAATAATTTTAATGATAATGCAATCTAGAAAACATTTATTACTAATTAGAACTTTACAGGCTCAAGAATATTTTTTATAATAATTTTTGATGATACTTAGTTCCAGAAACTTATAATAGGATGATCAATAAAATATACTGAGGTATGCAACTCCAGGATAAAATTACCTGAGGAAGTTGAATGAAAACATAAGATCAAAAAGAAACAAGAGTGACATAAAGTTTCTTACTGTGAAAAAAATATTCACGTGTGTTTTACAGGGACAGTAGTAGGCAAAAAAAAAAAAAAAAAAAAAAAAAAAAAAAATCACTGCAGTGTTTACATTTCATTGGATACATTTAAAAACTGATATTACATTTTTATTTTTTAAATGCCAGTATTATACTATACTTTTTTATCATCTTGCTAATGGTTAAAAATTTTTTATGTCAACTATATGTAAGATATTACATGTTTAATAAAATTCTTTTAAGGAATACAAGGAAAATGTTTGAAGATCACAAGAGTATAGAGGCCTTACCTGACAGTGTTGAGAAATTATTGTTTTTGCCCTGTAATGTCAAATATTTCAAATGTATCATCTAAAATTTTGTTTGTTTGTTTGTTTGTTTGTTTGTTTTAATTGCATTTTAGGTTTTGAGGTACATGTGAAGGACATGCAAGATTGTTGCATAGGTACATACATGGCAGTGTGATTTGCTGCCTTCCTCCCCATCACCTATATCTGGCATTTCCCCTCATGCTATCTCTCCCCAACTCCCGACCCCCCGCTGTCCCTCCCCTATTTCCCCCGCTGACAGACCCCAGTGTGTGATGCTCCCCTCCCTGTGTCCATGTGTTCTCATTGTTCAATACCCACCTCTGAATGAGAACATGCGGTGTTTGATTTTCTGTTCCTGTGTCAGTTTGCTGAGAATGATGGTTTCTAGGTTCATCCATGTCCCTACAATTACTTTAAATTAAACTCAGACAGAAATCATTTTCTCCTACTTTTTCTCCTCTTCTTTTTTCTTTTTTTCCTCCTCCCTCTGCTCTTCTTACTCCTGCTCTTCCTTTTCCATCTTCCCCCAACATGAATTAAGCTAATGTCAAAGTTCTAAGAGCCCACATCTTTTCAACATGAGCATGAAAAATGAGGGCTTCCAGGTCTTCGCCGAAATTTACTTGGAGAAAAAGCTCAGAGCTGGAGGAGAATGACAAATTATTATTCACAGCTCTTTAAAAATTGGAAGGTAAATATTGGCTTTCTCGATGCAGAGCATTAAATTTCCTCCAAAATCTGTACAAAATGGTTTTACAATAAGAATATAAAATAGATGATTTTGTTTTGAGAGCGTTTATTATTATGCAGATTAGAGATTAAGCACCCAAATATTTTATTTGCTAATTTGCCATTCATAAGAACATTAGACACGCTAAAAAGTTCTCATTTTTAGAGCAAAGATGTCTACATTGTTAACTCAAAAGGAGGTCTGCCATTGTCAAAAAGATATTTAAATATACACAGATATTTCTCAAAATCTTCAATCTAGATGAAGATTGTAATTCAGCCTACAGTGCTGCTCCTTTATGACATAGTACTATGATTTCTTTCTTGTTTATTTTACATATGTAAATATACATCCACACACAATTTCAGTGACAGCAATGATTAATTTATAAAACAGACTAATTGAAAGTTCAGTGGTCTAAAGAGGTATTTCAGTGTCTCAGAGCAATAACAGCTTTGTGTTTTCTTCTCCATCTTAATGGGTCTCAACTTCCTGTGGCCTTTGTTGCTAGGAAACAAGAATCTACTCAATTGAAAGCCACCTTTCTGTTGTTGTTGTTGACTCTTTGGAGTCTGAAATGAACTGGGCGTATCTTGAATCCTTCAGGATTAACTATCAGTTATGTGTCCTAGGACGAACTATGGATGACGTGAGATACATGAAGCTCAGCACTTTCTGTGCAGCCATGGTTTATAACCCCAGGAGCAACTCACTTCCCTTACAACCTCTCTTGGGAAAAATTCATTAGCTTGTCCTATGTGAAATTAAGTCCCACAGAATTAGAAAGATAAAAGGAGCCAAATTGTTGTCATTTCTCCTCATTTCCATATTCCATTGAGGTACAGGTCACTTTAGGAACTCTGACAAAGCGTTCAGAGAGCTAGACCTTCAATGTGACGGTGCATTCCTGGGCAAATTAATTCTTTCAGTATAGTCATTTTTGTATTTACAGTTCAAGCCTAGTGTTTAGATATACGCTGGACGCTTTTAAGCTTCCTCAGAGATAATGTAAATGGTAAAAGCTACCAAAATGCATTTGCAAGATGAGTATGTTTAAGGAAGATGTCTTGGTCAGTGAAAGAAGGTAGTGAAAGCATGCAGTTTGCAGCCTTGTTTTCTCCTCCATAACCCAACTCAGAAGTATAGATTCTCTTTAACAGCATTTGATTCTGATGCAGTTCTGAGTGTACATTCAGAGGCAAAAGCCATGTCTACAAGATGCAAGTCATCCAACAGCAAAAGTAATGGCTCAAGGCAGGTTATTAAAGCAGCCTTGAGATCCAATCTGACCAAAATTGGACCATTAGTCAATGATGAAATGTGGTTTAAGAAGCCCCTTGAAGATCCTAAAGACTGGATGGCTTGACTGTTTGCAACTTTTCTGCTTTTCCTTTACCATTATAATATGCTCTTTTGTGTATGTGTGAGCCCACATGTGTTGTGATTCTACTATATTTCAAACCCCTTTTCCCCCAGCCTTGAATTTCCTGTTGCCTTAAGCAGAGTGTCTTGCATTTGTATGGAATCCGCCAACAGTTACTAAAATTACTCCAGTGGTTGTTCATAGGTGACTCTCATTGTGCCTAAATTATGTCCTAGATTATACATCCCTGTTTCTGTTAAATGAAATCAGTCGGATCAGTTAAAAAAAATCAAACATCACATAGATACAGCCAAAAAGCTGATTATGAAGCAGGACATTTTAATATGATTACAACAGGTTTTTTTTTTTTTTTGAAATAGAGTCTCACTCTGTCACCCAGGCTAGAGTGCAGTGGCGTGGCTTTAGCTCACTACAGCTATTTTAAACCACTGCTAAAATTGGAGAGTCCCCTTAGTTTAGGTAGCTGGAAAAGGAATAAGGCTATGTCTGCTTCAGCTGTCATCATGAGGGGAAGTATTGGCTGCTGAATGGCAGCTGCTCTAGAGGGATGCAGTAGTGGAGCTGAGGGATCACCCAGCTGGTCTAGAGGCACAGGGTGGCAGTATGTATCCTCTATTCTGGCTTCTACCACAGGTACCAGTGCAGGCTCATGTTTAGCATTAGAAAAGCTCGTGTTAACCAAGCCACTCACCATCTCCTAGACACTGGTTTCGGACAGACTAGCTCAAGATTTCTACATTTTATGAGCCAATAGCATTGATGATTTTTTCCTTTCCCCTAATCCTTTCCCAAGGAACTGGCCAGAGTATCTTTTTATGCCCTGAAACACCAAAGATCTGATGCAACATCCTTTCCTTGGCTTGGGAGCCACCTGCTCCTCTTCCTGACACATCTGTTCTTTTAAGGAGTTCTGCCTTTGAGATCTTGTTAAATTAACTTTTGCCTAAAGCTGCCTACCTACATATATTAAGTCTGGCTTAAAGGTTTGTTCATACGTAGTGAACCATATCTGACTTGAAATATAAACACACTGTAACCTACTCTTATCACAAGTAGCTCAGTCTCAGGCAATTACAGACAGCCACCTGTTTAAACCTGGTTTAAATAAAGCAAACATCCTGCTATAGCCAATCCAACTGTTAATATATCTCACTTCTGTTTCCTATCTGTCACTTTTCTTTTTCTGTCCATTAAGATTATCTGACCATGTAGCAGCCCAAGAATCATTCTGAACCTATTCTGGTTCTGGGAGCTGCCCAATTCATAAATCATTCTTTGTTCAATCAAACTCAGTTGTGAAATATGTTCTACAAAGTAAAGTCACTCTGGTTCAGAGGTCTAAAATGGAATCAAGAAGCCATTCTATGAAGGACTATTTACACAATCTCAACCTTGCAAAAACAGAAATTTGCCTTGAAAGTTTGAATTGGGCCAAACCATCACAACCAGAATATCATGAAAAATAGCCAAATTTCATTACTGCAGCAATTCCTAAATAGCAATGAGCAATGAACTGTGAACTCATGTGCTATGCCAGCCATATCCACCAATCAATGATAACTCTTTCAAACAACTTTTAAAACAACTATGTAATCACCCTCAGCATCCCTTTGAAAATCCATACTCTCCTTCTTCTCCTCAGAATACAATTTGGCTTTAAGCAAAATCTACGTCTCTTGAATTGCAATTCCTAAGACTCCCAGTAAATGCCTTGTGTTACTGCATTGCAATCTGGTCCTTTGTCTCTTCTTAGTTGACACTCTTAAATTTAATTTGCATAAAGTTTTTAACAGATGGTGTCAGAAGTGGGATACAAAGTAGAACTTCCAAAACTTCCAAGCACATGGAGTTATCAAAAGAGGTACACACCAAGCCCCCTATGTCCATTGCTCTATTACAGCAACTAGAGATTGTGGGTAAGTTCCGTTACAGATTCCAAAGCTCTCTGAATTTGTATTTTGAGCTCAGATATTGGATCTAAACTGGGTTTGGAAGTCACAACAGAAACTGGACTTGGTCCAGAATCAGATTGGGTCCAGGATCAGATTGGTTCTAATAATTAACTGGGCTGGATCTGGTTACAGACTTCAGATGTCTGATTGAGTCAGACAGAAGCTGGTAGTGATAGACGCAGGAGCAGATAAGGGGGAGGGTCCCAGAGAATCTCAGAGCCACCTGTCCACTGGGAGAACAGGGTATAGCCATGGGAAGTTCACACTTTATGCAGCAGGGAGGAGCCTGGGTTCCTCAGCTTCTGTGTGTGGTAGCCTGGTATTCAATCTGTGAGGTAGAGGGCCTGTTAGCAGGCCTGTTAGCAAATCCTCTCACTTTGCTGAGAGGATTTTTTTTTCCTTTTCACCCAATAAATTCTCTTCTCAACCTTTAATGTGTCTGCCCACCTAATCTTTCCTACTCATGTGACAGGAACCTGGTTTTAGCTGAACTGAGGAGCAAAATTTTGCAACAACAGCAAATGGCAATGAGTGCAGGGGAGTACAAATTCTGGCATTCAGAAATTTGCAGGGATTTTTATATGCGATTTCCTTTGTTTCTGTTTTTTGTACACCTCGGTCAGGAAAAATTCTTGACTAAGTTGTGCAAGAGGATCTGATAGCTAAAGCTTAGATTCAACCAAACAATGAGATCCTTAATTTCTGAAGAATTGAGTACTCCACCTTCTAGCTATTACCTTTAAATGTAGAAATATTAGGCCCCGGAAGCTGCAAACTCTTACAAAAATGGCAAAAACTTAGGAAAGATAATTTAAAATTACAGTAGAATGTTCCAAATTAACACTGCAATTTAAGTTCATTTAAAAATGAGGGCTTCTGATTTAGGCTCACCCAAGGATGCCTAGCAATATGCAGAAATTTCTGAAAAAGGTCAACATTTGAATTGCTCCTTTTTTTTTTTTTTTTTTGAGACGGAGTTTTGCTCTTGTCACCCAGACTGGAGTGCAATGACGTACTCTCGACTCACTCCGCCTACTGGATTCAAGCGATATTCCTGCCTTTAGCCTCCCAAGTAGCTAATATTACAGCACCTGCCATCATGCCTGGCTTTTGTATTTTTTGTAGAGACGGGTTTTCACCATGTTGGCCAGGCTAGTCTCAAACTCCTGACCTCAGGTGATACACTCATCTCAGCCTCCCAAAGTGCTGGGAGTACAGTCTTGAGTGACTGCGACTGGCTGTATTGCCTCTTTTAAAAGACACCTTTAAAAAAGGCGAGTAAAAAGCTTAAGCTAGTAATTAATAGGAAAAATTGAATCTGCTAAACTTTTGACTTAGTTACTATCCCACCCCAAAGGTTAAAAGAAAGCTAGGTAAAATGTTTATAAAAGTAGGCCTCCAGGTAAATTGGGCTTGTTTCTTTCTGAGATGTATCCATTCTGAGTCCACCCAGAGAGAAAGCTTTCTTTTCTCTATTCTTTGATGGTCTGAAAAGAAATAAAAACTAAGTTTAAAAGACCTCCTGTTGAGCTAAATCAGTCTCTAAAATACAACTTTCACTACTTAGCTATTTTGAAAGGCTTTGGCAAAAGAAATTTATATTTACAAAGTAAATCTCCATTTGTAAGGGTGTCTGCCTCTCTGCAACAGGAAGAGTAAAAGGAATGTCACCAGCAACTCTAACAATGAAAAAGGCATTGGTTTAAATTTACATAACAAGTCTTATCTTTGTTTAACATGCTTTTCTTGACTATTTTGTCTTAACTGGTCTTTTACCTATATTCTCCTTCGTAGGTTTGGGAAAATTATGATATTAAATTGATGTCTCAGCTCTGCACCATTGAAATACAAATTTTCTATCTTGTTTTACCTAAGCCATCTCTTTTGAAATACAAATGTAGGGTGAAAATTTCTAGGTAGTTATTAAAAATGGGATGCAATATTAGGGCAAAAAATTTTAGATGGTTATTAATAATGAGATAAATAGACAGCAATGGGGTTAAAACAAAGACTAAATCTACCAAAGGTTGGATTGGTCAAAGAGATACTTGCTCATCCCCCAGCATTACAGAATCCCAGTCTGTACTATTTACTCAAGTTGAGAGAAATGTAGAAAGCTAAAGGCAGAGATTACAATGAGCAACCTAGCTAACAATCACTTAGGCCAGTAATCATGCAGGTCAATCAAGAAAGAGGGGGCCGGGCAAGTTGGCTCACACCTGTAATCCCAGCACTTTAGGAGGCTGAAGGTGGGCAGATCACAAGGTCAAGAGATGGAGACCATCCTGTCCAACATGGTGAAACCCCGTCTCTGCTAAAAATACAAAAATTAGCAGGGCATGGTGGTGTGCGCTTATAGTCCCAGTTACTTGGGAGGCTGAAGCAGGAGAATAGCTTGAACCTGGGTAGTGGATGTTGCAGTGAGCCAAGATCAGCCCATTGTATTCCAGTTTGGCAACAGAGCAAGACTCCGTCTCAAAATAAAAAGTAAGAAAAAAAGAAAAAGAAAAATGCCAAAGTTGTTTGACTTTACCCCTTTCTAAAATGGGTACAATGGTTAGTGGGTGAAAAAAAAATCAAGAGTAAATGATTTTGGGAAAAATTGAATGACCCTTAAGAAGAATGAGTAATGGTTTGTGACAGTGTGTACCTGATGTGATGAAGTCTCCTCTACTGTGATAAAAGTTAATTTTCTGAAAATCCCTGGAGAGAGGATTGATGACAATTGTGTTCCTTTGAAAACTCTGTCTTTAGAAAAATGAGAAGAATTTTTAAAGCGTTTTTCTTCTTCCCTATTGGTAGCAAAAATATGCTAAGTCAGTATATTTTGGAATGATATTTCCTAAATGCCACTGGCTAGCTTTGTTTAATAAGAAATTTAAGCATAGTAGTTAAAAATGAGTAAATTACATAAATTAAAAAAACATGAAATTTTATAAATGAACTTCTTATTGTTTTAAACTTTTTTTTAGAAATTAAAAATCTTAAAGTCGTGTTAAACTAAATAATAGATACTCATTAAAAGTCTAATTTATAAGTGAGTTAAAACACTGAAACAATTATTAAGGATAACTTAAGTTTATATATTTCAACATTGTGTTTTTATGTGGTACAGAGAAACTAAATATATTCAGGTTTGTTAATAGACCTAAAAATAATTTTATAAGAAAATATGTTTCTAAAAATTATGAGATGGTTCTTATCAACAAAATATTGATATAAAATAGTTCAAAAATGCTAACTTTCTAGGATTTCACTAAAAACTAAGGTTACTAGAGTTTTTAAAAATTTAGTTAATATAAGGTAATTAAAACAACTTATTGTGCAAGGAAAGTAAGACATGTTTTTGGTAAGTGAAGCTTACATAAAAGATATGTTTTAGATAAGAGAGAAAAAAAGTAATATTGTCCTAAAGTAAAATGACTAGCTCTTCCAAAATGAGAAAAAGAAAAGGTTGTAGGAGGTTTGTGAAAGATGAATCTTGTGAAAGAAATTTTATACATGATCAAACTAGCTAAAATTAGATGGGAACTATTTATAAGGTCTTCTAAAAATTGAGGATTAATACCAAAAGTGCACTAATGCAAAATTAGAATTTGGCTTTCTCTTTTAAATAAGATTTTTGTATAACACTGATAAGAGATAGTAAAATATTTTTGTTCACCTTTTGAGTAATCTGAAATAAAAGAGGGGCAGAAAGAAAGAGAAACGGATTTTTTATGCTTCAGGCTGTCTTTATTAGGTCTTTTGATTGTTTGAAAAACTGAGTATTCTTTCAATCAAAGAGTAAAGGTTTTTGCTTTTTAAATTATCACTTTGACTAAATGAATGACTATTATTTTACAGTGTCCCATGAAGTGATTTTGAGTAAGTGTTATAAACCTTTTACAAACTTGACATGCTTCCCAAAATCAAATTTCAAATTTTAAAATAAGTCTTTCTAACCTCAATCTAATTTTGGGTTATCCCAAAGGGCCCCTGAACCATCCAAACAAGAGATAATTTGATATTTTAAATCATATGGGAAGCATTATCAAATAAGAAATAACGTTTAACCTTTGAGTTATATTTTTATGGATATGTTATGAATATGTATTCCAAAATTGTATGCAGCTTCTAAAATTTTGAGATGTCTTGGCATATGTTATCAGTCATAATTATGGTTATTATGTTCAATTATTATGGGCTACAGAAATAACCAAATTTATTTGTCAATTGTGTCTTTAACTATGACTGCTTTAAGACTTGTTGTCCAAAGTTAATTGCTTAATTCTGATGCTTTTTCTGAAAGCTCTTTATGAACAATTGTAATCCTGAAGAGTTGGGTCTTCTAAAAGGTTCATGGAACATTTGGAAAGGACAGTGACAAGTGCTACTAAATGTAGGTTTCTGATAACTTTAAGTTCATATCATTTGGACTAGGTAAGGATTTCCAGAACTCTAATGAATAGACTAACTCATTTACAAAACTACTAAGCCAAGGAGAAAAAGAATTAACTAAATACAAGGGAAATTCTTTGGCAGATTTTCATGCTAATTCAACTGGTACTGAAATTGTTAAGATATGCATGCATTACTCCATGATCCAAGTCACATAACCTATGATGACCCATTTAACAAACAAGGTTGTACACATGAATTAGAGAAACAAAAATAGTATTTAGGAGGATTTAAATTCAATGTTAAGCATGGACTCATGGAGAGCCTGGATGGCCATCTGGTCCTTCCTGCGTTTTTAAAATTTCCACTATTAAAAGCTTTGCATTCCATGACACACATAGAAGAGACAAAATAATCCAAATTTTGAAAAAAATGGTGTGGTAACTATTCTAAGTCACTAAAATGGTTTGTGACCATGTTTGGTTTCCCAAACCTGCAATCCAGGGAAGACAAAACTTCAGATACATTTCTACTACTGAATGGGCAGTTTGAACATTTATGGAGGGATATCATTTAATTGCCATTTTTAATACATGTTTTCTGGCTTCACAAGAGCTTTCCCATGCAGGAAAGCTGATGCTACAACAGTAGCTAAAAATTTATAGGAAAATGTATTTCCCTACTGGGACATTCCTGAAGAAATCTTCAGTGATTCCAATACTCGTTTCACTGGAAAAATTATAAAATGGTTAAATGACTTATTACAGATACTGTAGCATTAAGCAAATCTAACTGAACTGGCGTATTGCCTTGGTCAAAGGTATTGCAGATGGAGGATGATCAGCTTCACTTCCAGTGGAATGCATATACTAACCCCTTATGAAATAGTCACTGGAAGGCCTATGCTCCTAATAGTAGAATCTCATGTATCTCCCACTCTCCTATACTCTGATATGACTAAATGTGGCAAGATTTTAATGCATCATGTCAAAGTACATTTTCACCAAGTGAAGAAATCTTTTCATGCTCCACCTTGAGGACAACTGAACGCTTCATAATCTAGAAACTGGATATTGATCTTCTGGAAATGGCATCAGAGAAAGATTGCCCTTGTCACCCACATGGCAATGAAACTTTGGGACTTCAATCTGTGGGTTCATAATCTTACTAAACAGAAGGACCCTTTAGACTCTTGGAAACGTACACTCCTTCAAGACCTTAAGATAAAGCTAACTAGGGAAGGTTTTCCTCAAAAGTAGATGGCATCCTAGACATATTCAGCTTTCCCAAGATCACAGATCAAGACTCCTCTGCCATTGTGAAACTCTTAGCTCTCTTAATCTTTTACTTGCTTATGCCTCTATGAATAATAGAACTGGAAAAGGGGCCTTGTGTCCACCCACAGGGTGTACTTTCTTATGGATGATTTTGCAGCCAGTCTTCTCCATGGATAATCTTAAACCTTGATGAATGGAAGATGAAGGGTCAATGTAGGTTTGAAATTTTAATAGTAACTTTGTTACCCCATAATCAGTCAGAAACAGAAAGTTGGCCCACACCTCTTAAACTACCTCATAGGTTGAAAAGAACATTTTCAGAAGGCCTTCACTCTTCTGGAAAGGTATCATTCGTTAGATCCCTTTTGCCATGGCTCGGAGTAACTACAAATAAGGCAATAATTAGAAAGTTACCCCTCCTAAGAGGCTCTATACCAGATTCTACTACAAAGATTATGGTTGTACAACAGACTTCCTTAAAATTCTTTTGCTAAAGTTGAATTAGATGATAGAATTGCTCTAGATTACCTACTGGCTGAACAGGGAGGAACGTGTGCAGTTGCTGACACTCACTGCATGTGGTTGAATATATCATATATTATAGAGACTCCATTGCAGAAGATTAACCAATAGGCTCTTTGGTTAAAATGGGTAGACCCTTCATTCAGCTCATTCTTTGATTCATTTTATTTTGGTTGGTTTGGTTCATAGAGACCCTGGCTAGGGAATATACTTCAAATTATTGGTGTTATTCTCCTAATAATCACAATAGTAGTCTCCCTGGTATGCTGTATTCTCTCAAAGTTTTAAATGTTTGCATGTAGCCACCTGTAGAATACCAAATGATCTCTTCAACTGAAATAAATCAAACTTAAATGCCTGGTTATGTGAATACTGAAACCTATGAATGACATGTTGAGACTGAAATCCCAAAATTATGGTGACTGAGGGTAGTACTGAAACTCTAGATTTTTGTCATATTCTCACATAGGTAAAAAGCTGACTAAAAGAAGGGATTATTAAACAAAATTATGAGAGGCCATTGTTTGGGATTGAACTCCTGCACTACACCCCAAAAACCAAAACAAACTGACATGGAATCTGTATTAGTTCATTTTCATGCTTCTGATAAAGATATACCCCAGACTGGGCAACTAATGAAAGAAAGAGATTTAATGGAGTTACATTTCCACATGGCTGGGGATGCCTCACAGTCATGGCAGAAGGCAAGGAGAAGCAAGTCACATCTTACATGGATGGCAGCAGGCAAAAAGAGAGTTTGTACAGGGAAACTCCCATTTTTAAAACCATCAGATCTCGTGAGACTCATTGACTATCATCAGAATGGCTCAGGAAAGACCCACCCCCATAATTCAACCACCTCCTACTGGGTTCCTCCAGCAACAGGTGGAAACTGTGGAAGTTACAATTCAAGATGAGATTTGGGTGGGGACACAACCAAACTGTATCAGAATCACTCATGCTAAGTGCCACATAATCAAACTGAAGTTTTAAAAAAGCAGACAGATTCCAAAACTAATGGGAACTAACGCCAGATATTTGTGAACTCCAAACTGAGATGAAATAACTCCATATATGATAATAATAGTGATGTTGATGTCTAAAGTTTTTGTCAATCTTTCAAAATTCAGAATTTGACCAAAAGGAGAAAATTGTTAAGTTTGACCTAACAGTGCCTCCCTACATAGTTTAAGTTTGGCCTAGAGGTTTCTGCATACTTAGTAAATGTAACCTAACTTCATGTGGAAATACATTGTAACCTACTCTTGTAACAAGTAGCTAAATCTTAGCTAATCACAGCCAACTGTTCATAACTGGTTTAAATAAGGCAAACACCTAGCTGTAACCAATCCAGCCGTTTCTATACCTGACCTCTATTTTCTGTAAGAAATTGGTATTGAGATCCTGGGCAACTTGTTTAGCTTCTCTGTATCTCAGTTTACTTGTCCTTAAAATCAGACTGGCAAAAGATGGTATTTTATAGGTTTCAGTGCACGTAGAGTACTTCTCACAGAGCCTGGAGCAAACCAAGCATTGGGTCAATTTAGCTCCAACTATTAGCTATGAACAAAAGGATCTGAGAAATAGTAAGTCAAGCCTGATGGTGGGAATTAAGTCTTGTTTCTCAAGCTATCCCAGTGCCTGGCACATGGTAAGTTCTTAACACATTAGTCAGTTGATGAATGGTACACTTAATGAACGAAGGAGTCATTAATTCTGCAGGGCATCGTGAAAGTTATCCCAGGACAGCATTTGAACATGGTTTTGCAGGAATGAAGAGGGTTTCACCAAGAGAATAAAGAAGAAAAAATAATTTTGGGGAAAAACATTTGACATGACAGAGACACTAGGAAGTATCCAGTGTGGCTAGACCTTAGGGTATAGAGGACAATGTTGCCCATTTAGGAAACATGGAAGTCCCAGAAAAACTTTTCTTAGAACTATTTGGCAGCCGGGCAAGGTGGCTCACACCTGTAATCCCAGCACTTTGGGAGGCCGAGGCGGGTGGATCATGAGGTCAAGAGATCGAGACCATCCTGGTCAACATGGTGAAACCTCGTCTCTACTAAAAATACAAAAAAATGAGCTGGGCATGGTGGCACGTGCCTGTAATCCCAGCTCCTCAGAAGGCTGAGGCAGGAGAATTGCCTGAACCCAGGAGGCGGAGGTTGCGGTGAGCCAAGATTGCGCCATTGCACTCCAGCCTGGGTAACAAGCGTGAAACTCCGTCTCAAACTAACTAACTAACTAACTAACTAAATAAATAAATAAAAATTAAAAAAAATAAAAATAAATAAATTTAAAAAAGAACTATTTTGCTTAAAGTTAGGTTACATTCACTAAGTATGCAGAAACCTCTAAGCCAAACTTAAAATCAAAGTCATAGTCTTCTTTTCTTAAAATTGCCTTTCACTTCCCACCGCAAAAGAACACACACACACACAAACTAACCCAAAGTAATCAGACAATTGAATCAGGAATTAAGTACTGTATTTATTTTTAACTTTATAAAAAGTGAGGACATGGAGAACATTCTATATTTATGTGGTCAGTTACTCTGCTTGTGTGGTTTTTGCTCTCTCAGATGTACCTAGAGAATTTGCTGGGATTCAGATTCCCAGGCTATCCATCATACCTAATGAGTCATGATCTCTGGGTACAATAACTTGGAACCTGCATTTTAAAGATGTATTTCAGATGATTCTTATGTTCACTGTAGTTTGAGTATTGTCTTAGTCCAGTTTTGGTGCTATAACAGAATATCACAAACTGGGTAATTTATAAAGAACAGAAATTTATTTCCCATAGTTCTGGAGGCTTGGAAGTCCAAGATCAAGGTGCCAGCATCTGGTAAGGGCCTTCTTGTTACATCATGACACAGCAGAAGGCATCACATGAATGAGAGAGTGTGAGAAGGAGCCAAACTCATCCTTTTATAAGGAACTCACTCCTGTAAAACAGACCCAGCTCCACAATAAGAGTATTAATTCATTCATGAGGGCAGAGTCTTCATGATCTAGTCACCTCTTAAAGATCCTACCTCTCAGTACTATTGCATTGAGGATTAGCTTTCAAATTCATGGATTTGGGGGGATATATTCAAACCATAGCAAGTATTATAGGTTTAAGTGCAACAATCTCTAACTGGTGTCCAGGAGCTGAATACATATTTGATTACTTCTGGTATCTTGGCCTATGCCCCTGTGTTTCCTGTGACTAGAGTGCTTCTCCCTAATTCCTCTGCCTTCCCTATTATTCTGTTTCTATAAACCTCACTACTTATTTTTTCAGTGTTAGAGAAGTCATTATTTATATTCAAAATTTATTTTATAAATAGGGCCTACTATGAGCTAGACAAAAGGATATCACTCTGCTTTCTTGAGGCTGATACCTTTCTTTTGTTTTCTCATGATATCCTGTACTTACCACTCTCATAACACTGAGGATAACCTACTTACTTATCTCCTGGCTATGGACTGAATGTGCCCCTGCAAAATTTGTATGTTGAAGCCTAATCCCCAATGTGATGATATGTGGAGGTGGGGCCTTTGGAAGGCAATTAGGGTTATGAGAGTGGGGTTTCATTAATGGGATAAACACTTTTATAAGAAGAGACATGAGAGAGCTTGCTTCTCTCTCTGCCCTCTAGAAAGTGAGACTACAAGAAGAAGATAGCCAGATGCAAACCAGGAAGTGGGCCCTCACCAGACACCAGATCTGCTGCTGTCTTGATCTTGGGCTTCTTATTCTCCAGAATGTTTGTTGTTGAAGCTACCCAGTACCAATCTATGGTATATTTTTTATAGCATTCCAAACTGACTAACACACTTCCTTGCTATAAAAAATGCTCTATAATGGCAGGAACTATATTTCATTTTGTCGTTTCCCTAGTACCAACCTTGCGCCTTGCCTCACAGATCATGAATACTCTATAAGTGGTTGCTGAAAGAAGAATGAATGCATACATAAATGTATCAGTGATTTTTGTGTAAGAAACAGTCATAAAATTCTAGTAATATATAACAATAAGCACTTATTTCACAATGCATCTGAAAGTCTGGATATAATTAGCTAAGCTTGGCTTCAAATTTCAGGTGTACTTTGCTGCATGGCTCTCATCTTTCTTAGATTAGCAGGCTAGCAGGTTCCTTTCATGGTAAAATATAGGTGCTTAAGAGGGCAAGCAGAAATACATGACGCCTTTTAAAGCGTAGGCTCAAAGCTGGTACAACACTGTCCCTTCTATTCTCTCCACACCCCATTCGTCAAAATGAGTAAATAACAATGGGTACTAGATTCAATCGGTATGGATTAAGGAAGTGAAAGTTTAGGGCCAGTAACTCAATGTACCACATAAGAACTAATAAATGAAATACTAAACAAATGGACTACTGAGAGGAGATATTTGGAGGGAAGGGATTATACCTTTCATTTAATTCATTTGCTTCTATGTTCTAGGATCCTCAAGACTCTGGAGAAATGTAATGCTGGGAACAACTTGGGAAGATTGAATCCAACTTCCATTTGTAGATTGACTAGAAGTCATTAAGTTCACATATTGAAAGAAAAAAAAGAAAAAAGAAAGAAAGTTGAGTTCTTGAAATCTGTAATAACAGCACTTAAGTAGTGTTTTTACTGGTTCAAACTTCAGAACCTCCACAGATGTGCTGGAAAGTGAATATGCAAGACCTGCACACATTCTGCTCTGTTCCCGCCTCCTACCTTGCTGTGCTCAACTATTCCAGGACATGCTGGGCAAAGGAGAGAGGCTTGGATGTGAGCCTGGAGGGACAGCTCTGAGCTAGAGTTACAGCAAAGGAACCAGGCAGGAGGAGGAATGGGGAGCTTTATGAAATTTCTATTTCTAGGACTTGTAGATTTTAGCAATCATTACTATTTTTATAAAGCAGTCACATCAATGTTTCCTTTTGATTTCTTAAGATTTTATTTATGTCTACAGATAAAAGATTCTAGCCTAATTTATTCACGGTGTGAATTCAAGTTCCTTTCCATGAATCTTCTCCTTCTAGCTCCATATTTAGCATCAACTAGAAGAATAAAGACTTCATCTTCCCAAATTTCTGGAAAGTGAAAAGTTCTTCTTCATTAGACCTTCCAAATCTCTTCTTTGTTTGTCTTAGAATTCCTATAGAGGAAAGAAGGCAGTCACAATTGTCACAATTTTCCCTTTGAAAAGATAAACTACAAAGTTTGCAACTTTTTAAAAATTCAAGATAAAAGAAGATAGCCACTAATTTCATCAGCTCAGATGAAATAAGTTGATAACAGCCAATTAAGTTACTCATGTTTGAAATCTTGTAGGAACCTCTCTGATTCAAATTTATTATCGCCTAGACAATAGCCTTCTAACAAATCCTTAATATTTTCTTCTTGAATAAAAAAGTGGAAGTCCTTGGCTTAGGCCACTGGAAATCCCAAAGTTCTACCCAATTTCTAATCATGAATAAGTTCCCATGCTTACATACATTAAGACTTACCAATAGGATGAAATCTTAGGCAGTCTTGAAAGTTCAAGTTTTCTTAAAATAATCAAGGATACTGGGAAATAGTCCTAATTTTATAAATTGGGATGCAACATAATAGGCAGTGATACCAATTTTGTTAAATATTAATAATCACATGGGTACACATGTACACACACACAGAAAGAAAAAAGCAAAGAAATACAAGGGGATTTCAAAAAGTTCACATAAAATGTGCATTATGTAGAAAAATTATACATCGATTTCAAAAAGTTTTTGCACCAAAATTGACTCATGCTAATGTCTCATAACATGTCTGAATAGGATCTAGTTTGAGGCACTAAGAAGGATAAGCAAGAACAAACATGAAATTTATGGTGAAGCTTGGGCAAAAGAATGGTGAAATCATCAATGCTTTATGAAAAGTTTATGGGAATAATGCCCCCAAAGAAGTTACTATCTTACAAATTGATAACTTGTTTCAAGAAGGAATGAGATGGTGTTGAAGATGAAGCTCACAGAGGTAGACCATCTACATCAATTTGTGAGGAAAAAATTAATCTTGGTCATGCTCTAATTTAAGAGGACTGGTGATTAACAGCAGAAACAATAGACAACACCATACACATGTTATTTGGTTCAGCTTACACAATTCTGACTGAAACATTAAAGTTAAACAAACTTTCCAATTAATGGGTGCCAAGAATCTCTATGCCCAGATCAGCTGCAGATGAAAGCAGAACTTTCAATAAAAATTTTAAACAAGTAGGATTAAGATCCTAAAGGATTTTTTCCGAGAATTATAGCAGGAAATGAAACATAGCTTTACCAGTATGATCCTGAAGACAAAGCACAATCAAAGCAATGGCTACTGAGGGGTAAAGGTGGTTCAGTCAAAGGAAAAACTGATAGATCAAGAGCAAATGTCATGGCAATGGTTTTTTTGGGATCCTCAAGCCATGTTGCTTCCTGGCTTTCTGAAGGACCAAAGAATGATAATGTCTACTTGTTATTAGAGCATTTTGAGAATGTTAGCCAAAGCTTTAGCAGAAAAACACCTAGGGAAGCTTCACCAGAGAGGCCTTCTCCATCACAACAATGATCCTTGTCATTTTTCTCATCCAACAAAGGCAATTTTGTGGAAGTTTTGATGGGAAATCATTAGGCACACAACCTATAGTTCTAATTTGGCTTCTTCTGACTTTTTTGTTTTTAATCTTAGAAACTCTATAAAAAGGCCAGGTACGGTGGTGGTGCATGCCTGTAATCCCAGCACTTTGGGAGGCTGAGGCAGGTGGATAACTTGAGGTCAGGAGTTCAAGACCTGGACAACATGATGAAATGCTGTCTTTACTAAAAATACAAAAATTAGCCAGGTATGGTGGTGTGTGCCTGTAATCCCAACTACTCGGGAGGCTGTGGCAGAAGAATTGCTGGAACCCAAGAGGCAGAGGCTGCAGTGAGATTGTACCATCGCACTCTACCCTGGGTGACAGAGTGAGACTCTGTCTCAAAAATAAAAATAAAATCTATAAATGGCACTCATTTTTTTCAGTTAATAATGTAGAAAAAACTCTTTTGACAGAGTTAAGTTTCTAGGACCCTTAGTTCCTTAGGGTTGAGTTAAATGGCTGGCATTATTGCTTATAAAAGTGTCTTAAACTTGATGAAGTTAATGTTGAAAAACAGAGATTGTATTTTTATTTTCATCTTTTAATCCCAGTTTTCCATGACCTTTTGAAGTTCCTTTATAGATCTAAATGTTATTAATGTTTCTCTCTTGATGAAGTAATTATGTATAATTATATTATGTATGCCTTCTATATTTTTCTTAATTCTTTATGGTGATCCTATATGATTTTTCTAATCAGAAAAAAGATTGCAATAGATTACATTTAATGACTAGCTTTTTAAAGATTATTAAATAAACTGCATCAAGGTTTTGAACAAATATTTGATTGTCTCACTGGAGAGCCTTCTTGAAAGTAATAGAAAGGTATCAGTATTCTAGATCACAACCAGAGGAAATAAAACCTAAAAACACAAAAACTCAAGAGCAATGTTATCATATTATAGAGGTATATATGACCCTAAGTACGCTTTTATATGTAACACAAATAATAAGTTAGAGGTGATATTTTATTTTTAAAAAATTCAACGTAGGTTTCCTTTTATTTACAACTTACCAGTTAATTTTCCTTGAGTGCTAAGTAGTATGTCAGTCATTGTGTAAATTATCACATTTAATGCTCAGAAAAATTCTGTAAGATATGTCTTCTATTAATTCCACTTTACAGATGAGGAAATTTAGGCTTAAAAACATCCAACAGTTAGGAAGTGGGAGAACCAGGATTTGAACTCATGTCTCATAAATCTAAAGCCAATATAATACAGAGTGACATCCCCAAATATTTTGATGAGGATGTCATACTTTAAGGTACAATAGAGTCTGGTATTTAACAGACTGAGGAGTGACTTGATTAACTGGAAAAGGAAGTGTTAAAACAGAGGAAATGTGTTCCTTTTGTTAGTTGTCCTGATTTGCTTTCTCCATTCACTTAAAAAAATAGAACTGTACTGCCCTGTAGATGTACTCAGTGCATAGTAGAGGCAGTCAACTGTGAGACTCTGAGGCTCCTGAATTTTCCATCATCTTCATAGCTTTCCTCCAAGTGGGCTTCTAGTGTCTCTAAGAAAATTATTGATTAGGCCTTAGTGATCACCCTTAAAATTCTAGTTCTAATTCTATTTTGAAGCTGGAGAAGACCAGGCAGGGAAGCACTCGTTCCTGGCATCTAAGAGGAAGCAATAAGCAAAGCCAACTGTATTGGGAACTATGAAATCCCCTGACTTCAGCAAGGGCAGGTGTTCCTGTCTTAGCTGCCTCAGTCCAAAAAAGGATAATTTCAGAAATCACTAAAATTTACATGGTGAGATAATGGGTTGCTGACCACGTTTAGGAGACAGAAATGTAGATGTGCTGTAAAGAGACAACTGATGTAAAGAGCATTGGTATTTTAGCATAACACTCTAAGGTGAAGTCTTTTGCATATAGAAAGAAAAACTGGATTCTTGGTCATAAAAGTGTTGACATTGAAATCTATCCAAATTACCTGAACATAGATTTCTCTGGGCTCCTACCAGAGCAGGTGGATAATTGCAACCCCTCCCAGTCCCTGTGGCTGGACTTGCAATACTGCAGACTTATATACAAAAAGCAGTTCAGGTCAGTATTCCAGATGTTTTCAACAATCCAGACGTCTGGTGTGATAGCAAGGCCCATCCAGATGGTTACTGAATATTTAATCTTTTGCCTGGATGTTGGCTGCCATCTGTACACCCAGGCTTAAAACCTAATAGGGCATCAGTCAATACCACGTTGTCTGTTAATTAGAGATTAACTTGGGTACATTTTGTCCACTGGGTGCCTGCTGTTTCAGTAATCTTCCAGCCAGACACATTTAC
Source organism: Aotus nancymaae (assembly GCF_030222135.1). Lineage (NCBI taxonomy): Eukaryota > Metazoa > Chordata > Mammalia > Primates > Aotidae > Aotus > Aotus nancymaae. The sequence goes on along the minus strand of NW_026988479.1, from coordinate 19,047,052 downwards.
CTGAATATTCATGGTCACTTAGAAGGCACTGGGCACTCATGCTCTGACTAATCATTTAATTCTTCCTACCCACCCCTCAGCATCTGATCCTGCTGTCTATTTACTAGGCTTTTAGTATTTCCCTTTTCAAATTCTAAAGATTTCTGGAGATAATGCTACAAAAATGGCTTGTAACTGCCTGTATTTATATTTTGTTCATCTGAGCAATTCTATTTGCTGATGAATAAAATCACTTGTTGCACTTTTGCTTCTGTGTGGTATTTTAGCAGCCTCCTGCAATCCACCCTTGTTCATCTGAACCTCCACTGGGGCAGCCAGAAGGCCTTTGTGTTGGTCTGTTTTCATATTGTTGATAAAGACATACTGGAGACTCGGGGGGAAAAAAAAGAGGTTTAATTAGACTTTCGGTTCCACATGGCTAAGAATCATGGTGGGTGGCAAAAGGCACTTCTTACAAGGGAGTGGCAAGAGAAAAATGCGGAAGATGCAAAAGCAGAAACCCCTGATAAAACCATGACATCTCATGACACTCATTCACTACCATGAGAACAGTAGGAAACTTCCCCCATGATTCAAATTATCTCCCACCGGGTCCCTCCTGCAACATGTGGGAATTAGGGAAGTACAATTCAAAATAAGATTTGGGTGGGGACACAGAATGAAATCATATCAGTCTTTCTAAAATCCCCTTATGAAAAAACCTAGTGTCTTTATCATGGTCTAGAAGTCAACCAAGTTCATATCCCTGATCTCCTTTTTACTTCTGCCATACTTGTTTTCTTTTGTTCTTTCTCTTCTTCTAAAGCAGCATTCCTTCTCTGGCATTTAACCTTTGCATATTCCTGGATGCCACTTTCCCTTCCTCTCTGACTCATTAAACCCCACTCATCTCAGAGATTAAGCCTCCTTTGCTCAAGAAAGATGGATGCCATGAATGCCCCAAACAAACTGAATCTGCCCAACCTACCCTCCCCTAGCATCATGACTTCCCCTTTATATAACTCACCTCATATATAACTACTTTTTGGCAGTCTTCCCCTTAGATTGTATTATCTCAAAGTTCACACCAACTGTGTGTGCTCTTAAATGCATATCCTGGCACCTGGCACACAGTAGACACTTGGCAAATATTTGCAAATTAGTAAAATGAAAATAGAAGTTTAATTTAGCTAGTTAAGAATCAATATAATAAGGTAACAACATTGAATCATTGATTCAATAGCAACAAATATTTCTTGAATATTTCTTCTACTTGTCAGGCATTGTGTAAGATCTCCCCTCCAAAAAAATATATATTTAGTGCCTTTTCCCGAAAAACTTACCTAGTTAAAATACTTGCTAGATGATGACCAAGATAACAATATATAACGTTTGTAAATTCAATTTGTAGGTACACAGTAATATTAGTGACCAGATGAATGATTTTTTTTTTTTTTTTGACAGAGTCTTGCTCTGTCATCCAGGCTGGAGTACAGTGGCATGATCTCGGCTCACAGCAACCTCCATCTCCTGGGTTCAAGCAATTCCCTGCCTCTGCCTCCTGAGTAGCTGAGATTACAGGCACATGCGACCAAGCCCAGCTAATTTTGTTTTGTATTTTTAACAGAGACGGGGTTTCACCATCTTGGTCAGGCTGGTCTTCAACTCCTGACCTCGTGATCCACCCATCTCAGCCTCCCAAAGTGCTGGGATTACAGGCATGAGCCACTGTGCCCAGCTGAATGATTATTTTTTATACTTTTCTTTGTTTCATAGCTTTGGTTTCACCGTGACTATGGTTTATTTATTTATTTATTTATTTTTAATATGGTATTTTAAATTTTAATTTTATTATAGAAAATTTCAAACATATATAAAATTTTTTTAAGTTTGATAAACCCACATATATGCATCACTCAGTTTCAATCATTAGCACTTTTTCACGTTGCATATTTTTAAGTGCAAAAGAAAAAGAGCAATCATCTATTGAATGTTTACTGAATGTTACACTGTTCTCAGCCTTTTCCTGCCATAGCCTTGAAGGAAGACACTGAAGGTCAACATCGGCTAGCCAGTAGGCTGTAGGGGCAGGATCTTCTATTTATTTTTTATTCATTTATTTTATATATACATATACATTATATATATATATTACATTATATATATATTACATTATATATATATATATATAACTACACACACACACTGCACTTTAGTAAATGGTGCCGGGAAAACTGGCTAGCCATGTGTAGAAAGCAGAAACTGGACCCCTTCCTGATACCTTACACTAAAGTTAACTCCAGATAGATTAAACAGTACACTAAAATATAGATAAAACAGTATAGATTAAACAGATACACTAAAATTAACTCCACATAGATTAAAGACTTAAACATAAGACCTAACACCATAAAAACCCTAGAAGAAAACCTAGGCAAAACTATTCTGGACATAGGCATAGGCAAGGACTTCATGACTAAAACACCAAAAGCATTGGCAACAAAACCAAAATAGACAAATGGGATCTAATTAGACTCCAGAGCTTCTGTACAGCAAAAGAAACAATCATTAGAGTGGACCGGCAACCAACAGAATGGGAAAAAATTTTTGCAATCTACCCATCAGACACAGGGCTAATAACCAGAATCTAAAAAGAACTAAAACAGATTTACAAGAAAAACAAACAAACAACCCCATTCAAAAGTGGGCCATGGGTGTGAACAGACACTTTTCAAAAGAAGACATATATGAGGCCAACAAACATAGGAAAAAATGTTCATCATCACCGGTAATTAGAGAAATGCAAATCAAAATCACATTGAGATACCATCTCACACCTGTTAGAATGGTGATCATTAAAAAATCTGGAGACAACGGATGCTGGAGAGGATGTGGTGACTATGGTTTATATGGAGATTTAGGATGTTGGGTTCTCAGACTTCTCTCCTTGAGGTCAGATAGTCTCTCCATTTTAAGGAGTAATTGGCCCTTAAGTGGCTTTATTGTCCTCTAGCCTAAGATGCTGTCTCCAGCCAGCTCAACAGTTGTGCTCTGCCCTAGGAAGTATAGCCATGAAACAGAGAAGAGAATGAACAAACTCCTCTTCTCTCTCATGGTGCATGAGCCCCAGGCCTGTCTGCCACTTCCCTCTTGGAATAAAAGAGAACGGGTGATATAAGGACGGGTAGACTGAGATCAGGCTTCGAGTTCCTTCCTGAAGCTAAACACCTTCCTAGGAAAGGGAGAGAACAGTTTTCCTTTATGGTCAACTAGGTACGTGGTACCAGTGACAGAGGCATTGGAGAAAGTTTGGGACATCTGTTCTGCTGGACTGGCACTTGCTTGAGGTCATACCTCTAAAGAGTTATTTCTTAAGCTTGAACCCCATGTTAAATTATGTTTTTCACTTTGGGAGGCTGAGGCAGGCAGATCACGAGGTCAGGAGATCGAGACCATCCTGGCCAACATGGTGAAATCCTGTCTCTACTAAAAATACAAAAAAATTAGCTGGGTGTGGTAGCGTGCCTGTAGTCCCAGCCACTCAGGAGGCTGAGGCAGAAGAATTGCTTGAACCCAGGAAGCGGACATTGCAGTGAGCCAAGATTGTGCCACTGCACTTCAGACTGGCAACATGGCAACACAGACTCTGTCTCAAAAAAAAAAACAAAAAAACCTCTGTTTTTTTCTGAGCAGATTAGCACTTAACATTTTCACATGAATTGATTTTTCAGGTTGATTTCTAACTACAGATTAGGTGACTATGAGGCCAGGATAAGACCATAGTGGAGATGTTTTGAATAGAAAGACAGTATGGAGGGAAATATGTCTGTGGTGGAGAGAGGAGGGCAGGAAGAATGGGATGGGGCCTGGGCAGTTCCTGGCAGCATGGTAGGATAAAAGGAGTGCTGGGCTTAAAGTCAGACAGTCCTGGCTTTACACTGGCCAGCTGGGTGACCTTTAGCACATCATAACCCTGAACTTCATTTCCTCCTCCATTAAATGAGAAGAATATTTCTTACTTGAAAAGATAATAGTGAGACTCAAATCAGAAAATATGAATAGTTTTTGTCAAGGGTAGCACAATAGACCTTGGAGCCAGACTGCCTGAATCTAAACTGTAGTTCTGCCACTCACCAGCAGCATGATCTTGAGTAAGGCACGGCATTTCTTCATCAGTGAAATGGGGATAGTAAATATATGCACCTTGTAAGACTGTGATAATTAGATAAATTAATATGTGTAAAGCTCTTAAAATAATCCTGCATGGCTGTGAGTGCCCAGCTCAGTATAACTGAGGAGTGATGATGAAGATAATGATGATGTTGGTAGTGGTGATGATCAGCATCTGCAGCAGCAGCAGGAGGCTTCCTGCAGATGGGAGGGGTAGGGGACGAGAACTGGCCTGGGAGTCAGCAGCCTGGGCTAACCCCGGCTTGGCCATCCCAGCTTTGTGTCCCTGTGCTCTAGTTTCTCTAACTGTAAGAGAACAGTTTGGGACTAGATGATCTCTCAATACCTTCTAGCTCAGACAGTAGGTGATTCTGAGGCCAGACATGTAAGGGATTTCAGAGAAACAAACACTGAGAAAATAAAAACAAAACCATCCCTTGTCTACTGCCAAGAATAACTCTCAACTCTACTGAGGTCCGCCAACTTACGGAATACCTACTATGCACCAGGCACCATGTAACATAAAGGAGGCATCCCCTGCACAGTAGACTGCAAGCTGTCCTTTTGTGAAGAGTGGAAGCCTCAGAGAGCATCTCTGTCCCTGTCATGACTGTGTGGTCATATCTGAAGTTGTGGTGGTATGACAAAATTATTAAGTACATGGCAAAATAAATTAGTTCCATGGCTTTAAACATGGTCTTAAAAACTGCAGCTAACTCATCTGTGAATGCCACCTCTTTCTTAGAGCCGTTTTGGAAATTTTGGGAGTTAATGTATGTTTCACAGGAGCGATAATTTTTAAGTTATTAGATATTCCCTTTTAGCCATTCAAGGTCCAAGATTTTCTCCTTGTAGACTTCTTGGGGAAGTAATATTAAGGGGGTATGAGTTGGAGAAGGCAAATGGTAGAATTTGTTTAAAAAAATTACAAAAAAAAGAGAATGGGTAGTGATATTCAACCTCTGACTTTCAAAATGAAACGATTTAGAAAAATTTGACCTGTTTCCTAAGTGTTGCTTGAACAACTACCTAAGAAACTATTTAAATTATTAGATGGACAGAACTAAGCTCTAAATGGAATTAGAACAAAATCAATTATTTTTTGTTTTTAACCAAAGTACTTGGCCTTGGAGAGAAGACCAGACAACTTATAAACAAACTGAAAAATCTATATTTGTTTTGCACATGTGAGTTGAAGGCTGAATGAAAATTTTGCCTAGCATAGTTATTGACATATGGTAAATACTTACAATTAAGATTTTGTTTGCTGTCTAAATTTATAATAATTAGAAGTATACAAAAATGATTAATAGTCAAAAAGCTGTTTATATTTAACTTTTTCTGGTAATAAATGAAGAAAGGAAATCACATTAGGCTGAGAGCTTATTGAGGGCAGAAGGTATGCCTTACTTATCTCTCTTTCTCCAGCACCCAACAGCGTTCTTAGAACAGAGCTGCATTCAGAAAATGAATGCATGAGTGAATTACACCACACCAAGGTCAACTTGTGCAGCAGAGCTGCCAAATTACACAACTTACCAGGGATATTTGGTGGTTATAATAAAAACTCACAGTTCCTAGAGGGTGGTCTTAAATTCATAAACTAATTGTGTGATCTTGGCCAAATTATTTATCTACTCTACATCAGTTTATTCAATCTACAAAGTAGAATACATTATCTGCTAACCTTACTGACTTGTGAGAAATAAATGAGAACAGGGTATGTTAAAACAAGAAGAATGCTAGAAATAAAAAATGTTATTTATTCCCATTCTTAAAATGAATAAGCCAGATGTGGAACACTGAGACTTGGCTGCTGTTTCATTTCTGGGAGGACAAAAGCATTTTAAGATTATTTTATTATTCTTTCCTGCCTATGATTTAGATAAAGTACAGTTTTGTAGACACCTGTTTTTACTTTTATTTTTAATGAAATTGAGTGATTAACCCCAGAGAATCCATGAAGTTAGCTAAAGTATGATTTGAAATCATTTCTCTCATTTTTAATCAAGAATTTATTCTTATTAAAAGTTGCTAAATTTCTGGCTTCCATTGGCTTCAAGAATGAATGAATTTTATTACTTTATGACAGTGCCAAGTTTCTATTCCTGTAACTCCAGTGAAAAGCAGATGAGGCAATTTGAACACTGTCCAATGCATATATGGGCTAACCTGGAACTAAGCAATTCAAGCTTTCTCTGACAGCCACTGTAACCTCTGCCTTCTCCACGTCTGTGGCTTCAAAACACAAAATTCCTTTGCCTAGGAACAAGAACAAGTAATAACAGAATTCAAATGTCAGAAAAATTTACTATGAAGCATAGTAAAAACTATAGAAGATCTTTAAAAAGTTACCCTAAGACATCAGTGTTTATGAATTATTGATATGAACCCACCCTTACTGTGCAGCCATGTCAACTTCTCCCTTAAGCCAACTGCCTCTCCCAATCAACATTCTCTACAGGCCTCTCTAAGCCAACAGCTCATAACTGATCTATTTCCCATACTGATGATGTGAAACATCTCACAGAGATGCCACCAAATTTTACTGTGTGGATTCTGGGATGAAGGGGTGTGCTTCCTAGAACTGTTCTTTTTTTTTTTTTTTTTTTAAATTTTGGGCTTCCTTTGGAGAACCTCTTGTGTCTTTCCTCTCAGTTTCCGTGGTTTTTGTGGGTCTGACTTCAATCTAGATACACGAGTAGACATGCAACCTAGGCCTAAACAAAGCAGCTTTTCTGTCTCTTTGGTTTAGGAAATGGGCACATGAGCCTTGTGGATTGGGTCAGGGCTGGGCATATGACAACATGGGCCTATAAAATCTAGATGCTTCTTCAGACTGTTGGGAATACAAGAGAGAAAATGTCTCCTTTTTTCTACATTTGAATCTGGGAGGATTTAAGCCTGGAGCTGATATATCACTATATAGGGTTTGGAATCAAAGCTAGCACAAGATGTGAGGAGGGAGGGAACAGAACCAAGAGAACAAAAAGACTGTGATGATGTCCTTCGAGCCTCTGGATCTAGTCATGCCTGAAGCTACCTGACTTCCCTGTTATATCAGCCAAGGCTATTTTTTCTTAGTTAAATCAGTTTGAGGATTGGGCTCCCTATCTACTGTTAGGAACTTTTCTATTTTAGCATTGTAAGTCTTACATCCCAAGAAATCCCTCATTTCTGGAAAAACTGGGACACCTGGCCTCTCTATCTATTGTCAATAAAAAAAGCAACACCTGATGCAAAATGTATGTATTTCCTTACCATTGAGGATAAATGAAATTACAGTATTGATAAAAAGTTGAACTAAGTGCCTCATTTGACATGAGACAGGATTTGGCACACTTGATATGAAAAAAAGAGGGTAGAACAGAGTCAAGTCATGAAAGAAAGATGTCCTCTGCACAGGAACCTTAGCCCTGAGTATGGAAAATGATGGGGTCAAGGCAGACAAGAGTTCTAATCAATAAGTAAGAGCTGAACTATTGACCAAAGAATAGTGTCAGTCCTGTAAATGTTTTCATACACTGGTAGCAATTTTTTTCTGTACAATTTTATTCTAACTACTGCTAACTTACTTTAGTGTTGTTTTAAATATTTTCTTTTTTTTTTTTTTTTTATGAGACAGAGTCTTGCTTTATTGCCCAGGCTGGAGTACCGTGGCACGATCTCTGCTCACTGCAACCTCTGCCTCCCGGGTTCAAGAGATTTGCCTGCCTCAGCCTCCTGAGTAGCTGGGATTACAGTCATGCACCACTGTGCCTGGCTAATTTTTGTATTTTCATTGGAGATAGGGTTTTGCCATGTTGGCCAGGCTGGTCTCGAACTCTTGACTTCAAGTGATCTACCTGCTTTGGCCTCCCAAAGTGCTGGGATTACAGGGGTGAGGCATTGCAGCTGACTGTTTTGACTATTTTCATTAAGCCATTAAAAATTCTAGTTTTCTTAGCTAGGTGTGGTGATATGCCCACAGTCCTAGCTACTCAGGAGACTGAGGCATGAGGATTGCATGAGTCCAGGAGTTGGAGGCTGCAATGAGTGATGATGACACCACTGCACTCCAGCCTGGGCAACAGAGCAAGATCCTGTCAAAAAACAGAAACAACGACAAAAAAGAAAACAAGATTCCAGTTTTCAAATGTATGCTGTGAAAATTTAAGAATAATTGGTTTGACCTTTCATGTTTGCTTAAAGTTTCTGTATAGACCTTACTTGCCCCTCTAAATTTTAAGATCCTCAAGGTCATATTGAAGCTTTTCTTATCTTATGTCCTCCTTCCAGATCAAATGTACCCATTAACATGGGTGGTAGTAAAATATTTTCGAAACAAATTAATCTGAACCATCTTAGGGCATAGGAATCTTACTTACAAAATTGAAGGAGTTATAACACTCCACTGAAAGTAAATTCTTTTCAGTCATTAAATCCTTGGGATGTTTTAGGTGGCTGGACTGCCTTTGCAAAGCTTAGAGTTATCCACTGGGAACGGGAAAAGCTGCTGATAATTTTTTAGTATTTGGTTCTTAGTACACTGGGAGATTTGTGTCTGCAACAAAGAAGAATTTTAGAAGTGGTAGATTTGTTTGATGCTAGTGGGGGTGAGAAGTGTTAGGAAAAGAAATTATAATGAGATTTCTTTTTTTGGAGAGAGGAAAAATAAAGAAGGCTAGAAAGCCAGAGAGGAAGAGAGAAATATGTCACTCTATAAAAAGTCAAAGATCTCTCTTGCTATTTTTATCTGGGCCAGTGGATGATTCTGAAGCTGAAAATCAGACCATAACTCTATGACTAGAAGGTCATTTTATTTCTTACCTTTACTGGAATTTGAGTCAAGAACATAGAAATATTAAGGTTGACTTAAGTGATATTTGGATTTAAGAGTTCTCAGAGTAATATATGTACCCACAGAACTCATGATTTAAAGCATTTACACTGAAAACTTGTATATGCATGATAATATATATCCATTCATATGACTATATTCCTATAAATGCATGCATATGTACTTAGGAAATTTTTTTAAATGCCTGCAGACGGCCAGGTGCAGTGTCTCACACCTGTAATCTCAGCACTTTGGGAGGATTACCTTAGGTCAGGAGTTCGAGGCCAGCCTGGCCAATATGGCAAAACTCTGTCTCTACTAAAGATACAAAAATTAGCTGGGTGTGGTGGCATGCACTTGTAGCCCCAACTACTTGGGAGGCTGAGAAAGGAGAATCACTTGAACCCAGGAAGTAGAAGTTGCAGTGAGCCGAGATAACGCCACTGCACTCCAGCCTGGGTAACCGAGTGAGACTCCATCTCCAAAAACATTAAAATAAATGCCTATAGATAATTGTATTTAAGAGGTTAACAAAATGCAAATTCCATGAATGTGATTCAGTAATACTGAGTTTCTCTATGATTCCATCATCTCATTCAGAGACCCTTATGACTTAGAGTCAAATAATTATGCTTCTTGGGATTTCAGGTCATATTAGGATTTAGCGTCAGTTCACACAGACAGAAGACTCTGCCTTCTTAAAAATGGATGACCTCAAGTTTCTCTTGTGTAAGCAAGGCTAATCATTTCTCCCTGTCTACAATCCTTTTTTTTTATGGAACAGGTCTTTACCTTCTTTTGGGAGTCGGGTTTATAACTGAGAGTGATGCTATGATAGACTAATTAAGACCATGAGTCCTGTGATCAAATCATGGTTCTGCTGTTATTAGTTCCATTACTTTAATTTCTTTATCTTATGGTTGCTCATTTCACAAATGAGATTAAGGCTAGTAACTATTTAGGAGTTGTTATGAATTAATAAGTATTAGTGCTTAGAACAATACTGTCATGCAGTGAGTATTAGCTCCTACAAATATGGCCCCAACACTATCCCTTTAAACCACAGATGACTGGACTAGGAGAGGGTACCTACCAAGAATATGGAACTGGAGTATATAAGAGTCAATTATCAGAGAGCTCTAGAACTGAAATAGCTTATAAAAGTCAGAACAGAAGTCACCGGTTTGAGTCATGGACATGGATAAGCAATCAGAGAAAACTCGGTTTTGAGGGAACTAAATAGGTGCAAGATGTTGTGCAAAACACTTTACATGTATTTTACATGTATTACCTCATTTAATCTTCACAGCAACACCATGAAGTAGATACTATTATTAGGCCCCATTTTACAGAAGAGAAAATTGAGGCACAGAATGGTTAGGATTCAAGCCCAGGAAATGCAAATCCAGAGTCCATACTCGTACCCACTCTATAGACTGCTACTGAGTAAGTATATGAGTGAGAAAGAGGAATGGAGAGAAAGGAGATCTTGTGTGCACCCGAATACATGTCTCATAAGGCTCACTTCCTACTCATGGGTTCAATAATATACTTCTTTAACTTTTCAAGAAATTTTCTCCTTCTGTTCTTTTGAGTTTGAATGGTTTACTGCTATTTTATGATGCATGACTAAGACTTCCTTCTGTTTAGTGACAAATTGTCTAAACTGACCAAGAAAACACCATACTTATTCTCACAATGAACTGCAACTCATGGTATTTGAGGCACCTGTAGACCTGAGAACTGATGCTCCAACATAGGAGGCTAGAGAAAGAGCTCACACACCCAATGGTTTGAAAGTTTGGTTCAGGATCTGTCCAGCCACAGGAAGAACAAGAGCCACAGGTCACTGCTGTACTTGACATGAAGTAGTTTCCTCCACTTTAGGACTAAGGTTTATTGAAGAACAGATGGCACCAGGATGCAGTTGCTGCATCTCAATGTCACCTCAGGTAATTTGCATTGTAGATTTTTGACTTCTCAAAAAAAATATTTCTCAGTGTCAGCTTTCACAAAGTGAACAGGTAGTTTGAGTTGGGCAGAAGATATTTTAAATTAAGAAATCAGACATCTCCATGGTAATCCAAGTCACCAGAATAGGTCAGAGCTAGACTATGTTTCAAAAGACAAAATCACTGGAAGTTACGGGAAGAGGAGAGAGGTGACTTTGATGTTCTGAAAATGAGTAAGTAAGAAGGAAGCCAGGAGGGAAGGAAGAAAGGAAGAAGGAAAGAAGGAAGGAAGGAAGGAAGAGAGGGAAGGGAGGGAGGGAGGGAAAGAAAGGGAAGGAGGGAAAAGAAGGCAGGGAGGAAGGAGGAAAGACAGGAGGGAGGGAGGAGGGAGGGAGGGAAAGGAAGGGAAGGAGAGAGGGCAGGAGGGAAGGGAGAGGGAGTGGGGAGGGAGGGAAAGAATGAAGTAGCCTATGTTTTCTCATATGAAAATGAAAATGTGATACACTGAAAGCTTGAAAAACTTGAAAACACTCTCAGTGGTGACATGTGTCATTTGAAGAAATGCCAGAGGGAAGGGGAGAAAATTATATTTGGCCAATTACATGTGGTAACCATTGGAAGGAAAACACTGACATAAAAGGTGGCTGAGCCCACACAGTTTCCCCTGGTTATTCCCTTTCTTTGCTTCATTTCTTCAGCTTTATCTAAGCTTTGCTCAAGTCCTGAATGCACTGAAAAGAGCCAAATTCCAGACCTGCTGGCAGTGAACAGTGCTTGGAATGTATGAACTTAGCGTAGGGATGAATCTCTCCCAGTGGAAAGAAACAGGCAAAGAAACAGTGGAAATTTGTACAGCTCAGTTATTGCCTAGATTGAGGAAAGTGGACTCATTGCATTTGGAATAAAAGATGGATTTTCCTCCCTTGGCAGTGTTAAAAAAAAAGATGAAATTTATGACCACAATAAATGTCAAACTAATTAACTACTACAAAGTACCACTTTTCTTTATGTGTCTAATCCCTTTTATGAACAAAACTAATTGTAAGAATGGTAAAGACGCTATAAAAATTCAGAGGCTTTTAAGCCAGGAGTGATTGTTATCTACTGTGCCATGAGCCAGCATTTTCGGTTTCCTGCCTGCCAGACTTCTTTGTGTTTCACCTTTATTCCCTAATTTTTCAAGCTCCCAGCTCACTCTGCCCATTATTCTCTCCACTCAGCGTTTTGCCTTTCACATATTGGATTAATGCTGCATTTGGGATAGGAATCAGGAGAGAGAGGTCAGGATTGAGGGGAGGATGGGGTGTGTGGGAGGAGGCATGGGAGAGAAAATGGGCTTATAGGCTGGGAAAAGGGCCTAACAGACTGACTTCATGAGCCTGTGACCTATGCAGTCATGTGAGTCCCTGTGCTCAAGGGACCCACCCTTGGCTTTATGCTCTGCTGCCATCATTTTGAAATTCTCAATCATTTTGAACAGGAGTCCTCACATTTGCATTTTGTATTGGCCTCCACAAATTATATAGCTGATCCTGAGAGCCAACGGGAAAGGAGGCCCGAAGGGAGATGGCTTAAAAAGACCTAAATAAAAACTATATAGCATCTATCAGGTAGGTAGAAACTGAGCAGGCTGCTTTAGCTAGGGTGGCCTGGAGCTGCCCTTCTGAGGAGATGGCTCATAAGTTGACAGCTGAGTGAACAGAAGGCAAGCCTGTGAAGACCTGGAGAATGAGTGCTCCAAGAAGATGGAGTACCACATGCAAAGGCTCTGAGGAGAGATAGTTAAAAATAACTATTAATAGTTATTGTTGTATTTGAGGGACGAAAAGAAGGCCAGTTTGACCAAAAGCTAGTGGATAATAAGGAGAATAAAGAAACATGAAACCAAAAAGTCAGCAGGGTCAGATCATCTTGCAGTCCAGAGGAAGAATTTAGATTTTATTGAAAAATAACAGGGAACATTCTAGAATTTTATCACTGGGGAGTGACATGATCTAATTTAAATTTTTGAAAGAAAACTCTGTCTTTTGTGTAGGGGACGGACTGCAGGGAGTGTATAGCAAGAATAGAGGCAGGGGATGATGATTCAGATTCCACGGATGTGACCCTAGGGAGGAAGCTGGTCACTTCAAGAGACGTAGCGCTAAAGATAAGAAAAATTGATGGGATCCAGGATAAATTCTGCAGAAATATTCAGGATAGATTCTGATAGACTTATGTGAGCTCCATTAGAATCTATCTTGAACCCTCTTTTGCTACAGGAAAAGAGGAAACATGAGTGGCTTTTACATGATTAGCCTGAGTAACATAGCTTGCAGCTCCATCACGGATGATAGAAAGCTTGCATAGAAGAGATTTTGGTGATGAGAATGGAAAGCAAGACTTCTTTTTCAGTCCCTTTACATTTGAGGGTACTATTAGACATTTCAGTGGTGATGTTGGGTAGGCAACTAGACGTGTGAGTCTGGTCAGGAGAAAAGAGGTCTAGCCAGGAGATATGGGAGGATTACTAATGTACAAGTGTGTTCTGAAGTCATGACCTGGGATGAGAATCCCCTTAAGGAGAGAATGTAAGCAAAAATGAAAAGAGGCCTAAAGAGAGAGCCACACACACGCCAAGATTTTAGGTCTAGTTTGTTAGCACGGGAAAAACCAGAGGGGATGTCACAGAACCAGAGGTGAAGTGTATTTAAAATGAAAGATAATTGGATGTGGATATCTAATGAGAATTCAAGATAGAACAGGAAAATCGGCCATTGGATTTGGCAAGATGGAAGTAATTAATAAGCTTGAGAGGGACCATTTATGTACAGTGGGGTGGGAAGTGAGAAGAAAAAAATGCTCAGTCTTAGTGGATGGCAGATAATGAGATGTGCAGATGGGAGTGTCCATACGTAAGTATGGACAGCATATATTTTTTAGAAGTGGAGAGGAGAGAAAAGGAAAATACAATAGTAAGTGGAAAACACTAGGATCAGGAAGGCTTCATTAAAAAAAAATCTTAAAAATTATATTATTTTAAGGCATATTTTAAAGAGATACAACTCAATTCATAGAGAGAAGTTGATGATGCAGATGAACTAGGTATAATTGAAATTCTCTTAATTTCCACTTGGAGACTAGATTAACTGCTCTTCTCCATTTCTTTTGTAAAGTGTATTGATGATTCCCATGGCTGGTTTTCCACACTCTGAGATGCTATTTGCTCTGTGTTCACCAGCTTGATCTGTTGCTGACAGAGATGCAATTGTGTCCCTCCCCAAACCTGCTAGTGCCTATGTTACAGGCTAAATTATATTCTGCCCCAAATTCATATATTGAAGCCCTTAGCCCTAATGTGACTTTCTTTGGAGACAGGGCTTTTAAGGAGGTAATTAAAGCAAAGTGAGGTCACAAGGATGGGGCTTAATCCAATAGGATAGTGTTCTTAGAACAAGAGACAGGGAGGTTGCACACAGAGAGAAATAACCAGGTGACACCACAGCGAGAAGACGGCCATCTGCCACCAGAGAGAGGCCTTAGGAGGAATTGAACCTACCAACCCCGTGACCTTGGACTTTCCACCTCCAGAACTGTGAGAAATAAATTTCTGTTGTTTCAGCCACCCATTTGTGTTATTTTATTACAACAGCCCTAGCAGATTAATACAATCTATTGTAATAAAGTCTATAGGTGCTTTTTTTGTTTTATATATATATATATATATATATATAGGTGCTTTATATAACAAGGTGCTTTATATAACACCTATATATATATAAAGCTATATATATAACATAAATCAAACACCTATATATAATATATACATAATATATACACATATATACATATACATATATATACACACATAACATACATATACATATATGTATGTATACATATATACACTTTATATATTTTTTATTTAGATACCATATGTGTACATATATATACTTTATATATATATATGTATATATATTTAGTATTAAATATATGTATTTGTTGGTTTTTTAAATTGTACTTTAGGTTCTGGGGAACAAGTGCAGATCATGCAGGATTGTTGCATAGGTACATACATGACAATGTGGTTTGCTGCCTCCACCTCCACCCCTGTCACCTATATCTGGCATTTCTCCCCATGTTATCCCTCCCCAAACTCCCCAACACCTGCTGTCCCTCCCCTAGCCCCCACAACAGACCCCAGTGTGTGGTGCTCCCCTCCCTGTGTCCATGTGTTCTCATTGTTCAACACCCGCTTATGAATGAGAACATGTAGTGTTTGATTTTCTGTTCTTGTGCCAGTTTGCTGAGAATGTTGGGTTTCCAGATTCATCCATGTCCCTACAAAGGACAGGAACTCATCACTTTTTATGGCTGCAAAGTATTCCATGGTATATATGTGCCACAATTTCCTTGTCCAATCTATCATCGATGAGCATGTGGGTTGGTTCCAGGACTTTGCTATTGTAAACAGTGCCACAATGAACATATGTGTGCATGTGTCTTTATAACAGAGTGATTTATAATCCTTTGGATATATACCCAGTAATGGGATTGCTGGGTCAAATGAAATTTCGATTTCTAGGTCCTTGAGGAATAGCCACACTATCTTCCACAATGGTTGAACTAATTTACACTCCCACCAACAGTGTAAAAGTGTTCCTATTTCTCCACATCATCTCCAGCATCTGTTGTCTCCAGATTTTTTAAGGATCATCATTCTAACTGGTGTGAGATGGTATCTCAATGTGGTTTTGATTGCATTTCTCTAATGATCAGTGATGAGCATTTGTTCATAGTTTGTAGGCTTCATATAAGTCTTCTTTTAAAAAATGTCTCTTCATATCCTTCACCCACTTTTGAAAGGGTTTGTTTGTTTTCTTCTTGTAAATCTGCTTTAGCTCTTTGTAAATTCTGGATATCAGCCCTTTGTCAGATGGGTAGATTGCAAAAATTTTTTCCCATTCTGTTGGCTGCCAATTCACTCTAATGATTGTTTCTTTTGCTGTGCAGACACTCTGGAGTTTAATCATATCCCATTTGTCTATTTTGCCTTTTTTTGCCAGTGCTTTTGGTGTTTTAGTCATGAAGTCCTTGCCTATGCTTATGTCCTGAATGGTTTTGCCTAGGTTTTCTTTTAGGGTTTTTATGATGTTAGGTCTTATGTTTAAGTCTTTAATCTATCTGGAGTTAATTTTAGTGTAAGGTGTCAGGAAGGGGTCCAGTTTCTGCTTTCTGCACATGGCTAGCCAGTTTTCCCAACACCATTTATTAAACAGGGAATCCTTTCCCCATTGCTTGTTTTTGTTAGGTTTGATAAAAATCAGATGGTTGTAGATGTGTGGCATTGCCTCTGAGGTCTCTGTTCTATTCCATTGATCTGTATTTCTGTTTTGCTACCAGTACCATGCTGTTTTGATTACTGTAGGCTTGTAGTATAGTTTGAAGTCAGGTAGCATGATGCCTCCAGCTTTGTTCTTTTTGCTTAGAATTGACTTGGCTATGCAGGCTCTCTTTTGGTTCCATACGAAGTTTAAAGTGGTTTTTTCCAGTTCTGTGAAGAAGGTCATTGGTAGCTTGATGGGGATAGCATTGAATTTATGAATTACTTTGGGCAGCATGGCCATTTTCACAATATTGATTCTTCCTAACCATGAACATGCAATGTTTTTCCATCTCTTTGTGTCCTCTCTTATTTCCTTGAGTGGTGGTTTGTTTGTTGTTCTCCTTCAAGAAGTCCTTTACATCCTTTGTTAGTTGTATTGCTAGGTATTTTATTCTCTTTGTAGCAATTGTGAATGGGAGTTCGCTCTTGATTTGGCTCTCTGTTAGTCTGTTATTGGTCTATAGGAATGCTTGTGATTTTTGCACATTGATTTTGTATCATGAGACTTTGCTGAAGTTACCTATCAGTTTCAGAAGATTTTGGTCTGAGATGATGGGGTCTTCTAGATATACAATCATGTTGTCTGCAAATAGAGACAATTTGACTTCCTCCTTTCCTAATTGAATACCCTTTATTACTTTTTCTCGTCTGAGTCCTCTGGCTAGAACTTCCAGTACTATATTGAATAGGAGTGGTGAGAGAGGGCATCCTTGTCTAGTGCCATATTTCAAAGGGAATCCTTCCAGATTTTGCCCATTCAGTATGATATTGGCTGTGGGTTTGTCATAGATAGCTCTTATTATTTTGAGATAAGTTCCATTGATATCTAGTTTACTGAGAGTTTTTAGCATGAAGGACTGTTGAATTCGTTGAAGACCTTCTCTGCATCTATTGAGATAATCATGTGGTTTTTGTCTTTGGTTCTATTTATGTGGTAGATTATGTTTATAGACTTGCATATGTTGAACCAGCCTTGCATCCCCGGGATGAAGCCTACTTGATGGTGATGGACAAGCTTTTTGATGTGCTGTTGCAATCGGTTTGCCAGTATTTTGTTGAAGATTTTTGCATCTATGTTCATCTTGGATATTGGTTTGAAGTGTTTTTTTTGTTGAGTCTTTGCCAGGTTTTGCAATCAGGATGATGTTGGTCTCATAAAATGATTTGGGATGGATTCCCTCTTTTTGGATTGTTTGGAATAGTTTCAGAAGGAATGGTACCAGCTCCTGTTTGTATGTCAGGTAGAATTCGGCTGTGAACCCATCTGGGCCTGGGCTTTCTTTGGTTGTTAGGCTATTAATTGCTGCTTCAACTTCAGCCCTTGTTATTGGTCTATTCAGGGTTTCGACTTCTTCCTGGTTTATGCTTGGGAGGGTGCAAGTGTCCAGGAATTTATCCACTTCTTTCAGGTTTACTGGTTTGTGTGTATAATAGAATTGTTTGTAGTAATCTCTGACGGTGGTTTGTATTTCTGTGGAATTGGTGGTGATATCCCCTTTATTGTTTTTTATTGCATCTATTTGATTCTTTTCTCTTTTCTTTTTTATTAATCTGGCCAGTGGTCTGTCTATTTTGTTGATCTTTTCAAAAAACCAGCTCCTGGATTTATTGATTTTTTGAAGAGTTTTTTTTTTGTGTGTCCCTTTCTCCTTCAGTTCTGCTCTGATCTTAGTTATTTCTTGTCTTCTGCTGGGTTTTGAGGTTTTTTGATCTTGCTCCTCTAGCTCTTTCAATTTTGATGATAGGTTGTTGATTTTAGTTCTCTTCTTGCTTCTCATGTGGGCATTTATTGCTATAAATTTCCCTCTAGACACTGCTTTAAATGTGTCACAGAGATTCTGGTAGGTTGTGTCTTCATTCTTGTTGGTTTCGAAGAACATCTTTATTTCTGCCTTCATTTCATTGTTTATCCAGTCAACATGCAAGAGCCAGTTGTTCGGTTTCCATGAAGTTGTGCAGTTCTGAGTTAGTTGCCTTATCGTGAGTTCTAATTTGATTGCACTGTGGTCTTAGAGAGTGTTTGCTATGATTTCTGTTCTTTTGCATTTGCTGAGAAGTGATTTACTTCCAATTATGTGGTCAATTTTAGAGTAGGTGTGATGTGATGCTGAGAAGAATGTATATTCTGTGGATTTGGGGTGGAGAGTTCTGTATATGTCTATTAGGTTTGCTTGGTCCAGATCTGAGTTCAAGTCCTGGATACCCTTGTTAATTTTCTGTCTCATTGATCTAATATTGACAGTGGAGTGTTAAAGTCTCCCACTATTATTGTTTGGGAGTCTAAGTCTCTTTGTAGGTCATTAAGAACTTGCTTTATGTATCTGGGTGCTCCTGTATTGTGTGTGTATATATTTAGGATCATTAGCTCTTCTTGTTGTATTGATCCTTTTACCATTATGTAATGCCCTTCTTTGCCTTTTTTGATCTTTGTGGGTTTAAAGTCCATTTTATCAGAGACTAGGATTGCAACTCCTGCTTTTTTTTTTTTTTTTTTCCCATTTGCTTGGTAAATCTTCCTCCATCCCTTTATTTTGAGCCTATGTGTGTCCTTGCACATGAGATGGGTTTCCTGAGTACATCACACTGATGGGTCTTTACTTTTTACCCAATTTGCCAGTCTGTGTCTTTTGATTGGGGCATTTAGCCCATTTACGTCTAAGGTTAATATTGTTATATGTGAATTTGATGCTGCCATTTTGATGCTAGCTGGTTGTTTTGCCCATTAGTTGATGCAGTTTCTTCATTGTGTCAATGGTCTTTACCATTTGGTACATTTTTGGAGTGGCTGGTACTGGTTGTTCCTTTCCATGTTTAGTGCTTCTTTCAGGAGCTCTTGTAAGGCAGGTCTGGTGGTGACAAAATCTCTCAGCAATTGCTTGTCCAAAAAGAATTTATTTCTCCTTTGCTTATGAAGCTTAGTTTGGCTGTATATGAAATTCTAGGTTGAAAGTTCTTTTCTTTAAGGATGTTGAATATTGGCCTCCACTCTCTTCTGGATTGTAGGGTTTCTGCCGATAGATCCACTGTGAGTCTGATGGGCTTCCCTTTGTGGGTAACCTGGCCTTTCTCTCTGGCTGCCCTTAGCATTTTTTCCTTCATTTCAACCCTGGTGAGTCTGACGAATATGTGCCTTGGGGTTGCTCTTCTTGAGGAATATCTTTGTGGTGTTCTCTGTATTTCCTGAATTTGAATGTTGGCCTACCTTGCTAGGTTGGGGAAGTTCTCCTGGATAATATCCTGAAGAGTGTTTTCCAGCTTGGATTCATTCTCTCCGTCACATTCAGGTACACCTATCAAACGTAGATTAGGTCTTTTCACATGATCCCTTATTTCTTGTAGGCTTTGTTCATTTCTTTTCACTTTTTTCTCTAATCTTGCCTCCTTGTTTTATTTCATTGAGCCGATCTTCAATTTCTGATATCCTTTCTTCTCTTTGGTTGATTCGGCTATTGAAACTTGTGTATGCTTCACAAAGTTCTTGTGTTGTGTTTTTCAGCTCCATCAAGTCATTTATATTCTTCTCTAAACTATGTATTCTTGTTAGCATTTCATCTAACCTTTTTTCAAGGTTCTCAGTTTCTTTGCATTGGGTTAGAACATGTTCTTTTAGTTCAAAGAAGTTTGTTATTACCCACCTTCTGAAGCCTGTTTCTGTAAATTCATCAGACTCATGCTGCATCCAGCTTTGTTTCTTTGCTGGTAAGGAGTTGTGATCTGTTGGACGAGGAGAAGCATTCTGGTTTTTGGTGTTTTCATCCTTTTGTGCTGGTTTCTTCCCATCTTCATGGATTTATCTACCTGTGGTCTTTGTAGTTGGTGACTTTTGGATGGGTTCTCTGAGTGGACATCCTTTTTGTTGATGTTGAAGTTATTTCTTTCTGTTTTTTAGTTTTCCTTCTAACAGTCAGTCCTCTCTGTTGCAGGACTGCTGGAGGTCCACTCCAGACCCTGCTTGCCTGGGGATCACCTGTGGGGGCTGCAGAACAGTAAGGGTTGCTGCTGGTTTCTTCTCCTGTTATCTTCGTCCCAGAAGGATACCTGCCAGATGTCAGCCTGAGCTCTCCTTTATGAGGTATCTCTTTGTATATACAGGGGTCGGGGAGCTGCTTGAGGAGACAGTCTGTCGCTTATAGGAGCTCAAGTGCTGTGCTGGGAGCTCCATCATGCCATTCAGAGCTGCTGGACAGGTACATTTAAGTCTGGTGCAGTGGAACTCATAACTGCCTCTTTTCCCAGGTGCTCTTTCCTGGGAAGGTGGGGCTTTGTTTATAAGTTCCTGATATGCTCCTGCCTTCTTTCAGAGATGCCCTGCCCAGAAAGGAGGTAGTCTAGTCACAGTCTGACAGCAGAGGCATTGCTAAGCTGCCACAGGCTCTGCTCAGATGCTGTTTAAACTTCCTTGTGATTTTGTTTACAGAGGTAAGTTAGAACTGCCTCGGTAATGGTGGTCTGCCTCAGTAAAAGCAGACTGCCTCAGTAATGGTGGTCTGCCTCAGTAATGATGGACTGTCTCTGTAATGGTGGACTGCCTCAGTAATAGCAGACTGCCTCAGTAATGGTAGACTGCTTTGATAATGGCAGACTGCCTCGGTAGTGGTAGACTGCCTTGGTAATGGCGGATGCCCTTCCTCCCACCAAGCTGGACCATCCTGGGTCCAGCTGCTCTTGCTGTGAAACTCTCAATCCAGAGCATTTCAGATTGCTGGTCTTTGTGGGTATGAGACTTGCTGAGCCAGATCACCCGGCTCCCTGTTTCAGCCCCTTTTTTTTCAGTTGAATGGGCAGCTCTGTCTCCCAGGCTTTCCAGGCACCAGTTGAAATGGCCACCCAGATTTGTGTGAGTTTTTGTGTGGAAACCCATGGCACTGGCTGAAACAGCTGTACTAGAAACTTGTGCCACTCTTTGGCCTGGGAATCTCCTCATCTGTGGGCAGTAAAAACTCGTTTGGAAATGCAGTGATCACTCACCCTCTGTGTTGTTCTCGCTGGGAACTGCACTCCAGAGCTGTTCCTACTTGGCCGTCTTAGCTCTCTCGCAAAACTCAGAAAAAACATAGAAAAAATTTGCTGGGCATGATGGCACATGCCTGTAGTCCCAGTAACTGGGGAGACTGAGCAGGGAGGATCACTTGAGTCCAGAAAGTCGAGGCTGCAGTGAGCCATGATCTTGCCACTGTACTCCTGCCTGAGTGTCAGAGTGAGACCCTGTCTCAAAAAAAACAAAAAAGAAAAAAAAATTTAATGATATTCAATTTTAACTTATGAACCAACTTTAGTTTCCAGCTGTGTGAGATAAGAAGACATTTGCCGCAAAGTACATTAGAAGGTGAGATGGGATGGGATTTAGTGCCCAAGGGGAAGTGTTATCTTCGATAGAAGCATGAACATTGCTTCCGTTTTCACAGGTTGGAATGCAGAGTGTAAGTTGGCAGAATTGGTAGTGGGAAGATGAGACTGCTCTGATCCTATTGCTTCTTTTTCCTCTAGGAAGTCTGAGAGGGAGGAGGGTGTGGTGGAGAGTTGAGAAAAAGGGAATGTGTGAAATAGCTGTCTTGAAGAGTGGGAAAGTTAATTTACTAGGGAAGTGTGTACCATGGTCTTGCCGTATTGAATGCCTATCTGAGATTTGTGATTATAAATGTGAAGTGAGTCCAATTAGCATGGTTGCCTAATTTTCTGCTGTAGAATTTATCCTCACAGGAGCCAACACACATTTATAGGTTATTTGGGTGCAACTGTGGTTGGGGTTTTCTAGGCAAGTATGGTATAAGGAGAGGGGGGCACGAAAGTGAAGGTATTTTAGATGAGATTATTCTGATGAGGCATCAAGGGACTTGGGCTGGATAAAGAAGAATAGTAGGACATAAAGGGATGGTAGTTTATAAAAATAACAGTATTTGTATTGGGAGAGAGAACTCAATGGGGCAAAGTACTGTTGGAGGAGTATGAGCATGGAAGACCCGGATGGATGGCCAGCAAGTTCAAAGTTTTAAGTAAAGATTTTAGAAGTGGCACTGTTTCTGGTAATAGAAACATATAGAAGTGGTTGTGTGGATGGGTAGCTGCGGTGAAGTGGAGAAATGATCATTTTACCTAATAAACTGAGAAGTCAAAATGGCCGCCAAAGTCATCAGTCATAACAGAGTAGTGTTGGAGAAGGAGAGACACATCAAATGTGCAGGACACTGGCGACTGGCGAGGGAGAGGGACAGGAAGTTAAGGAGCTCACAGGAGGAGTCTGAATGTTTTGGTGCCATGACTTTTCAATACTCTTGATTTGGCAAGTGACAGGGTCACATGAGAGCTCTAAATACCTGGGCAGTGTGAGGGTGCCACTTAGGATTGTGGACCAAGTCAGAATGCAGCAAGGAGACGGGAGAAGTCACTGAAAACAAACTTGTCTACATTTAGTGGATTTCTGTGGACCAGCCGGCAAGCACTGTGTAATCAGTGTGTGTGTGTGTGTTCACATGTGTGTGTGCATGCAAACACGCAAAGGTACCTGTACAGATAGCAGAACATGTAAGATGAAACTCAGTAGTTCACTGAGTAAAAAGAGCTCACTCATAAACTCCATACCCAGAACTTCTGCCTCAAAGTAATGGTATAGTTCCCCAAAGATGGTAAAAATGGATAGGAACAGCCATGCTCAGATGCTGGAATCTGAACATTGGAGGATTTCTGAGTCTGAGCTCAGCTTGTGGCCTTCATCTGCAAAGAATTTTCTTTGCTATCAGCATCGTGGCATGGTGGCAAGAGGCATCTGTGTCAACCCACATTAATGAAATAAGAAAAACCATGGTGATCTGAAAGCAAGATGTGGCCACTGATTGGGAGACTTCGGCCAGAAAATAAGAGCCCAGTAAAAACTCTTAAGTAAACAGAGAGACAGGGCCGATGTGTTACAGTCAGTGTGAAATGCTTCCAGCACAAAGGACAATTCAGAGAAGTGCATACTTCCAAATATGCAAAGGAAAGTTGGGGTAAAGGCTTTCTAGACTTGGAAATTAGTCAAAAATTCACTTTGGAGAAACTGCTTAAAGCTTCAATTAGGAACAATTTGGATAATATAATTTGCATTATCACCAAGCTGAGCTCGTATCAGTTCTGTTCAAACTGTTAGTTAGGTATCACCTTGCCAGTCAAGGGCAAAAGTAAAGTACTAGCCCAACTTTTCTTAGAAAAGTAACTCAAAAGATTGTTATGTCTACTATATTTGGGAATGGATATTTGGGATATGCTTCTCTACTGCTAATCACTTCAGTTCATTTATCAAAGGAGCACTCAAAGTAGGTGACATATAGACAAAACAAGTGGTTTTCACTTTTCGTTCCACATTTGTGGCAGGCCAAGGAGAAGCTCAGTTGTTTGGATTGCTTGAAAATACGGTGTCAACATACAAGTTCCCAATATTGATTCCCATATACCAGATGAATGGTTGAGCTAGAAAACCTTTTACATCCTACTCAAATCCCCAATTCTAGTATTCTGATTTATTGCAAACCATGGCATAAACTTGCACATCTTTGCAAATGGAAGTGGAGGCAGAGATAGGCTAGTATGACATTAAATTGAGAATAAGTAAAGCGTTTGGATTGTCTTAGTTGAGTATGAGTGGAGAAGACAGAACCCAAGATCATGGGGTTATTGTGGTCATTAAATGAGATGCTGTATGCAGAAGCTGAGGCCTAAAAAGAATTTGTGACTTTCTTGATAGGGAGCCGAAGCAGAACTCAAATTCAGATTTGCTGGGACCAAGGCCTATATCTGAGTCAGGTTTTTAGCTATAAACCACAAAATCCACTCTAATTTATTAAATAGAAAAAATATGTATTTATTTAAGATTGTTAGGTAATTCCTGGGCATGGAGACTACACAGATGGGAAAACAAGTCGCCATTAATCCTTTGACCACTCTAGTAGACACTTCACTGTTATAACCGTCAGGCACATCCTTAGTCACCTGTTTTGCTGACAGGTCCTACCTGGACCCTCCCACTCTGCTGTCCCTGCAAGCGGGCTTCCTCTGTTATAGCTGTCTCACCAGAAAGAATTTCTCTCTGTGCCTGCTTCTTTGTGTCAGTAGCTTCCAATTCAAGTCTCACATAAGGAGCATCTGATTAACCAAGCCTAGGTCACTTGCCTGTGGTCGTACTGCAAGAGAATTTTAGAAAGTGAATGTCTAGGGTCCATCTTTGAGAAATGCAGATTCAGAAGGTGAGAAACCCTTTAAACACAGGCAGAATGTTCAGAGGGTGCTGGAATTCCCCAAATAATGACAAATATCTTCTAAGTATAGTGCTTCACATGCATAGAGCTGACAAGTTACAAATAACTTTCATATTATTTTCACTGGATTATTTGTGAGGGAAAAAAACAGTGAAAAAGACAGTAGTTCCCATTTTCTCATAAGGAGAAACCATTTTCAGGAGTGGAAGCTCCACGTAGATTAAAAACCAGATATAAGCTTCTCCAGCTAATGAGAGCAGAGTGATGTTTAAACTAAGCCTCCTGGGTCAAAGGTTCTTGACTGATCATCATGGGTCTCTCCTTACTTAGTAAGGATGCCCCACATAGTAAATGCCCAATAACTCTTTCTTATTACTGTTGCCCATTATTTTCTATTATGCTGATCCATTCTTCTCTCACCTATGACATTTTTCCTTTACCTAAAATTATTTTTTACCCTCATGCACAGCTCCAATTGTTCTAGCTTGCTCCTTGAGAATTTCTGTAACTCTTCTTCCTACACATCACCTTCTCTTTCATTCTTCTATCTCTTTATGTTCTTCTCTTGTATCCTCAGAGAGCATTTCCAAGAGAGTTCTTCACCCTAGTGATTCAACTCCTATATGGAACCAACAAGCCTTATTCTTCTGTCTCCAATACAGATTTTGATTACCTTGTTATAATTTTAGTCTCCTTGCAACTCTTAATTATATTATCCAGTTTCCTTTTCGTCTCGGCTCACTATCTTTTTACGTCATCCTGTTTTCATCTTGGTTTATTCTCTTGATAACTGTC
The DNA here is from genome assembly GCF_030222135.1 of Aotus nancymaae. Taxonomy (NCBI): domain Eukaryota; kingdom Metazoa; phylum Chordata; class Mammalia; order Primates; family Aotidae; genus Aotus; species Aotus nancymaae. The sequence continues at coordinate 19,021,744 of NW_026988479.1, read as the reverse complement.
TGCTCCTATTTCATTTCCACCATACTCTCTAGTATCCTATTAATGATGTCCCATGATATTCTAAAATTTTTTTCCAAGTTCTATATAAAATCTTTTTCAGAAATCTGTTCTTCCAAAACTTTAGGAAGATATTTGTTTTCTGTTGTCCTGTAGTATTTTTTCATGGTCTCATTGGTGGGTTTTATGTCCTCTATATTCATCCTCTAAGCAAAAAGATATCTTTGGGAATCTGGTATATGTTGATAAACAGGTTGTATGGATCTCCCTTGTCTATCATTATCCCTTTGAATGATGATCAAATTCTCTTGCAAATTCTTCTGGTGGCTGTTTCTAACTTGCAGCTCAGTTCCCAGTGTCAAATAGCATGCGTAGAGTGTGGCTCTGTTATATGGGACTAACATCCTCTCCCACATGCACTGCCCAATTTTTGATCTTCTAAATGAAAGCAGTATTTGGAAAACCGTAGTTTCTAGCATGCATTGTTCCCAGGGGTTTCCTACCTTTGTGGGAGCCATATTTCCCAGGATGCAATGTGACAAAGTCAGTCCCAACCAGCCAGCCAGATATTTTATGCAAATGGATATAGGGACTTGGGGGCAAAGAGGATCTTCAAAAGTAGTCATGCATTAAAAACTCACCAGTTTTCTATTTAGTGAAGATGCTGAGTCTTTGAAGCAGGTGATAGGCAGTGATGGAATGACATTTCTTTCCACCATCTATCCATAGTTGAGAAACCTGCTTTAAGAGGTAAAGTGTGGATACAGATTTTCTAAATTGAGTTTCCTAAAGTACCTTAAATGATCCTAGATTACTGCATGGGCTTTACTTCAGTATTAGTTTTCACTGTGGCTTTTTCTGTCTTCTTACGGACCATCGAAGTAGGAAGTCAGGAAAGTTGCATCAGGAACTGAAGGTCATACGCTTTTTATAAGTGAAAATCTCATCCGTTTATCTTCTAACGGGTCAATACAAAATATAATGCTTTTTAAAAATGACAACCTGCCTTAGTATGTCAGTCTCCTTTAGCTCTTGGAGTTACCTCTTTGCTGCCACATTACCACATTTTGCTCCATCTTCTGTTTTTCGCTGTGAGTATCAACTCTCTGACATGAGACAATGAGTTCCTTGAGGGCAGCAACCATTCCTGGGTCACCCACACCCACTGGCCTGCTTTGCGGAGAACAAAGTTCTGAAAATCTCTGGATAAGCAATGACAAGGGAGCACAGAGAGGCTCTTTATGGATCAGCTTGTGATGGCAGAAGGAAAGTTTAGGTTTCCACTCCTCCTAGAATCATTCTGAAGGGGTTTAAAAGCCATTTGATCTCACGCAACTGCAAAAATATGTACTGGGCTACCACTATCTGCAAGGTACTTGGGATTTCAAGATAACTAAGCCTTGTCTGCTGCCTTCTCCAATCTGGATATAAAACAGTCCGTGCATGAGCAGCTCTGATAGAGAACAGACAATGGTGATGCTTTACTGGCAATTCCAATAAAGCACAGAATGCAAATGAACTGGATTACTTCTACTTGCTAACCTAACAAACATTGATTGAGGACCAACTCCAAAGAAATGTAAACATTCACCTAATACTGAGATGTATACCATTTCAGAAGGAACCAAAAACCCATGTAGGCTGCAATACCCCTTCTCCAAAATGCTTAGGACAAGAAACGTTTCAGATTTTTGATTTTTTTGAATTTTTGAATATTTGTGCATATATATATATAATAAGCCATCTTGGGAATGGGACCCAAGCCTGAACACCAAATTCATTTATGTTTCGTATACATTTTATACACATAGCCTGAAGGTAATTTTGGCCAATACTTTTCATAGTTTTGTGCATAAAACAAAGTTCATGTTAAATACTTAGGTATGGAATTTTTCACTTGTGGCATCATGTCAGTGCTCAAAATGTTTCAGATTTTGGTGCATTTTGGATTTTGAATTTTCAGATTAAAGATGTTCAGCTTGTCCTTGATTTGCATAAACAATGGAGAGCAGCACACACATTACTTTTGTAGTTACCCACTGCTGGGAAACCTCTAACCTTGGATCCTCCACACACCAGTAGACAGTTCAGGAATCAGGTGTCAGCCTAACTATATCCCACGTGTGTGATGTTCTCTTCCTGATTTCCACTCAGGTAAGAAAATTTTCTTTCTTAGAAACAGTGTTATTCATACCAGGAGAAATGAAACTGTCACCTAGGACATCTGTATGTGTATGCTACTGGAAATAGCCTGTGTTTTCTTAAGCCAATGTTAGTTACCACTAAGTTTCATTGCTGGAAATAGCTTTGCTTATTTTCTGATGCCACATTTGCCTTGCTTAACATTTAATTTTTCATATTTATTTCCTTCTAATGAAAAGACAGATTTTTCAATATTAGGGAAATAAGACTTATGAATAATATTAAAAGTTTTTAATCATACTGCATGTTTCTAAGGGAAGCAGAAAGTGGAATGTTGCCCATTTTAAGTATCCGTAAACAAAGGCAAAAGCGAAAAAGTACAGATCACAAGTGAGTCAGTAAATTAGAGAAAGTAGGCATTGTGTCTTTGATTTCATACTTTCAGCTGCATTACTTGATTTCCATCTGTGTTATAGGTACCATGCACTTTCTAAAAAGCAAGAATGCAAACTATTCTATTGGTAATTCTAATAGCTAACTAGATTGACCTCTTACAATTTTCCAGGGACTGTGCTAAGTGTTTTTATGTACATTATCTCATCTAATCCTTGGAAAAAATGCTATAAAGTAGATGTCATTTTCATTTTAGTGGTGAAGAAATGAAAGTTGAAGATGATTATTGTCGAAGGTTATATAGCTAGTGTGTGGTAGGGTGGGATTTGAATCCAACTATGTCTGAATTCAGTCTGTACTACCACATGTGCTGCTGTGAGACCATCAAGGCTAAACCTCTCACTTTACTTTTGCCAAATCTTTGACCGAGAGAAATTGTGGCTCACTCTATGTCACACAAATGGTTGGTGAGAGAACAGAAACTAACAATGCAAATTTCTTGATTTCCAGGAAATGATTCTATTTGCTGAGATAAAAGGGGGAGCATTTTCTTTTGTCACAGACAAGTGCGCCAATCAGCACTGTTTTATTGACTGTCAGAGTAGAAGCACAGCATAGCTAGCATTTTACAAAAGATATGTAAAGTATATGTCATTAAGAAAGCTGCTTCTAAACTTTGTTATCTAATTCAAGTTGAAAGAGACTGGCAGTTAAAAAAAAGTGTAACCTGAAGACTCTTTGCCACAACCTAAGTTGATTTTCTAATGCTTAGTCTGACGTAAGAAATTTCTGAATATCAGCCAGGTGCGGTGGCTCACATCCGTAATTTCAGCACTTTGGGAGGCCGCGGTAGGTGGATCATGAGGTCAGGAGATTGAGACCATCCTGGCCAACATGGTGAAACCCTATCTCTACTAAAATACAAAAAAATTAGCCAGGCATGGTGGTGCGCACCTGTACTCCCAGCTACTCGGGAGGCTGAGGCAGGAGAATTGCTTGAACCTGAGAGGCGAGGTTACAGTGAGCCGATATCATGCCACTGTGTACCAGCCTGGCGAAGAAGCAAGACTCCATCTCAAAAAAAAAAAAAAAAAAAAGAAAGAAAGAAAATTAATTAAATAAAGGAGAGAAATGTCTGAATGTCGGTGGGAATGTGTCTACCAATCTCCCAATCAAAATATACATCCCTGAAAACTCTGTGCGGTAAAAAGTGTTTGGCGTTGAAGCTTATTCTTCGCTTTATTTTTTCTAGGTGAGCTTGCTTAAGTGATTTAACCTCTCTAAGTCTCAGTTTTCTCACTGTAGAATAGATAGTTATAACATTTATAGATCATCTATTTAAGAATATAGTTAAAATAAGGCATGCGAAAAGCAATTTGCAAAGTGTAAAGGGTATACAAATGTTAGTTTCTATATTTAATAGGTACCATTTTCATCCTAAAAATATCATACATCTTTTAATCTTTTTTTCTACGTGTAGTCATTCATCCATTCCTTCATTTGTTCATACATCCACCACTTATTAAGACATCTGTCATGCCCCATCTTAGATAGGTTATAAGAGATATATAAAAATTAGAAAGTAGAATCTGCTTATTCACCCTCTACTTTGGTATCTAATGGACATCACAATTTAAGCCCCTGATTTCTGCCCTAAACCTGCTTACCACCACCACCACACAACCCCCACAACTCTTCCCCATTTTAGTTGATAGCTATTTTATCCTTCCAGGTATACAGAACAAAAACCTGAGAGCCAATCTTAACTTCTATTTTTCTCTCATACCCCACATCCAAGCTTTCAGAGAATCTTACTAGCTCTGTCTTTGAAATGAATTGAGAAATACAATGCATCTTTCCATATCTACTGCTGCTACCCTTGCCTAAGTCACTAGAATGGGTCGAATTGTTTCCCCCCAAATACACACTCCGGTTCTAATCCCTGGTACCTGCAAATGTGACTTGACTTGGAATAAAGTTTCTGCAGAGGTCATCAAGTTAAGATGAGGTTATACCAGATTAGGGTGGGCCTTAAATCCGTGACTGGCATCTTTATAAGACAAAAGAGAAGGAGATTTGGTTGTAGAGACACTGACTCAGGGAGAACAGCCATGTGAAGACAAAGGCAGAAATGGGAATGATGCTGCCACAAGGTAAGCTGGGAAAGGCAAGGAAGGGTTCTTCTCTAGAGCTGTCAGAGGCAGCACAGCCCTGCCAACACCTTGATTTTGAATCTGTCCTCAGAACTGTGAAAGCATAAATGTTTGTTGTTTAAGCTACCGAGTTTGTGGTAATTTGTTACAATGGCTCTTGGAAACTAATTTGGTCACCATCACATTATGCCTGGATAATGGCTATAGCCTCTTAACTAGACCCTCTTTTTCCATCTGCATTTCCTAAGTGTGTTCTTAACGTAGTACCCAGGGGCTCTTTTAAAACCCTAAATGTAAATAAGATCATGTCACTTCTCAGTTCAAAATCCTCCAATGGCTTCTTATCCATTGTGGTTCCAACAGCCTATGAGGTTCTATAGAATCTGCCACTCCCCAAACTCTCATCTGTCTCCCCACCTGCTACCCCTATCATTCACCCTGCTGCAGCCACATATCTTTCTTCCTCCAGGTCTCAAACACCCAGGTGCTCTGCCTCAGGTTCTTTGCACTTACTGTTCTTTGGTCCAAAGACTACTATTTAACCACCAGTACCACTCAGGCACAGGCCAACCAGAATGAATTCTGGGGCACTTGTGCTGTTTAAGGAGTCCATCCTTTAATTGTTTGAGGCCTGGAGAATGGGCTATACCAAATAGTGCTGGCATACTTCAATATTCTGGCAACTCACTTGGCCTTATGAACCGTTTTGGATGAATGTCAGCTTCAGCTCTGCTAAATTTTCTCCTTTCCCAGAGACTTACAGGGTTTACCTTAACTCCATCAGGTCTTTGCTCAGCACCACCCTCCTGGTGTGTCCCATTCTAACCACCCTATTTAGTATCCACACGCTCCTTATTCAACTCTTCCACTTCTGTTTCTCTATTAACCTTGTTGCCATCTGACCTTTATGTTTTCTGTATTTATCTTATTTATTGATTGCCTATTTTTTTAATAGAATGTAAGCTCCATAAGGGCAGGGTTTTTGTTGTTTTTATTTTGTTTTGCTTTGCTTTAGTTCTTTTCTGTTTTGTCACTTGCCGTGATCCAGCACTGAGAACAGTGCCTGACACATAATAAACATTCAGTGAACATTTGTTAAACAAATGAATGAATGAATGCTTTCAAATAGCTTACACGAAGGCTATATGTACATTTACAGAAACAGTCAGAGAAGACTGTTCTGAGCAGATCACATGCTGTAGGAACTGATATTTTCAGTGATCTCATATGGAACATTGAAGCCCAGATGCTTCCTTTCTTCCATTCTCCCCTCTACCCTCACCCCAGAGAGCCAGTTGGGCACGAGGGACCCAGGATGGGTCCTCTCCAGCAGTTCTCTTCATTTTTATAATTGTGATTAAAATGGCTCTTGTGACATAATCCCAGCATCCTCCTTCATGGCAAAATAGCTTTATTTCTATTTTGTCAGATAAAGTATCATTAACAATTTGCCTTGTTTTGACAGCATGGGGCTATAATTAGTTTCTACAGGAAAATGCACCATTTAACACAGTGTTTGTTTCTTGGCTTGAATCTAAATGGAAATTGGGGGAAGCTAACTGAGAATATATAATAAGAGGCTGCATTGATGCTAGCAAGAAACTCACCTGCCTGCAGATTCAGGAAGCTGTGTGATAGTCTAGCTACCTCTTTCTTCGAGGAATGATTTATCTTGCCTTTTCAATCCCTTAGAGATTTTATTGATGTCCATCACATCCAATTTCTCTTCACTCTCTGAAATTTTCTCATATTTATGTAATCACTCCTAACACTCAGAAATAGATACTAGTCTGCTGTTATTTTTAGCATGTTGCCCAGATAAAATTATAATAAAAGGAATTTGGAATACTATGCAGATCAATGATTAGATAGACAGGGAGAGACCTCTAGGCTAAGTTTACACATAAAAAGTTAATATGAAGAACATGATCATTGTATGTGGTACCTTTGGTACTAGACAAGTGAGAAAATAAGAAGGTATATTTATATTTGCTTATAGTTGCATTAAGAAGCAAGTATAAGCAAATATAAACAAGAAAGATAAAAAAGAAGCTATTAACAAAATGGCTATCTGGAGAGCTGAGGGGGAACAGGGAGAATTGGGATAATGTAGCAGTGAGGTTCTCAGTGTATATCTTTTTTGTATTATTTTAAAAATATATTTGAGGCAGGCAAATGTATAACTTACTCAACTTTTTGTTGATGTTTTACAAAAGAAATATGATGTCATACACCTGCAGGACCTAATACAATGCTGGTGACTCCAAATCCCCAATAAGTTGGGTTGATTGATTACAGGTAGAGCAATAGGGTCGCTGTGTTTTGGTAAGCCAAACCCAACCTGGCTGCTTTGTGTTCATGTTGCTTCCACAAAAGGAAGTCATTGTGTTTGTTGACATAATCTTTTCTCATCTCCCTGTCATGCCCAACCTCTCTCTTATTCATTTGTCTTGCAGAATTATACAGAGAAGCTCAACTTGATGCCACACTCTTCCTCTTGTAATAATAACTACCAGGTATACAGTGCTTCACAGCTTACCTAGCTGTTTTGTAAAATGTTTCCTTTGGACTGTTACTTGTGGAGACAGTATCTTTTTTCCCTTAGTCTAAACAGTTAGATGTCATTGATGATCCAGGCCAGTCTTGAAAAAACAGTGTAGTAGAGAATAATTAAATTTATAGAGTCTAAGTCAGAAACACCCTGGTTGAAATCCCAGACTCACCACTATTTGCTGTGTAACCTTCGACAAGTTACTTATATTTTCTGAACATTTGTATCGTCAGCTATAAAGTAGACGTACAATTTCTGCCTATTAGAATTGTTGTGATGCTTCTACACAGCAAGAGAAATAAAATGAATAGTACTATGTTTCATACATGTGAGTACACACTAAGTATTCAGAATGACTTGTGATGATTGTTCTAATTTACACATACTTACGTTCAGTGCATCCAGAAGGTCTACTCCCTGCTCCTGCCCCAAATGTCTCCTTCTTGTTCCTTGGCACAGTGAACATTAGATGTGCATTGCTTTGGGTTAAGTGCATGCTTTGCCAAGGTGTTCTCATTTAAAATGCAAATTTACTTGTGAGTTATTGACTTCTTAGTTTAACTTTGATTTCGTTTTTCTTCTAAGATGACTAACCAAAAGGAATGGAAGATATGGGAAATTGGAAAGAGTACTTTCAGAGCATGCACTTCTCCTCAGGAAAAGCAGATCAAGGAGGCAAAGTTGGAGGAATCAAGGGCATCTGTGCAGCCTGAAAGGCACTCAAAGTAGCAGCAAAGACTGAGGGGGATAGGAACATAGGGGTAGGGTTTGGAGAGGGAGTCCCACTCCGCAGACCCACCAGGTCACCTCACAGGCACTGCACCATGCAGTATGTCAGTTAAGATCCTCAGCAGCTGCATCTCCACCTGTCAGAGCATATCTGGGTGGTGAGTCATTTGATTTGGCTTCGTGGTCCTGCCACTGGACTTGAGTGGGTGTCACAGTATGACTGTACACCAATTATCTCCCTTTCCTCTAAATTACATTCAGGCTTTGGAGCATGAATGTGATTAAGAAATTACTCTGGGTCTTCTGTAAGATGTGTTGAAGCAAAATGAGACTAAAGGTGGGAACAGAGATTGGAAACTGCTGTCCTAATCCAGAAGTGAGGCTAGAAGAGGAAGCTAGAATAGGATAACTTTGCCTCCCCTCCAAGGATTACTCAAGTCTGAAATCATGTTTCTGCCTGACCACCAAGTCTACATCCCAATAATGATTAATTTTTGTGATCATCTTAAGAATTTCCAGACAATAATCAGCTTGATCTTAAGGTTGTTCCATTTTGGTTTTTAGGATTGCTGAGCTAACTGTATCCACTATTTCCCACAGTTAATTCAGTCCTATAGTCACATTAGACAAATAAGTGTCTCTTCCTGAGCCAGCAGGTGTCACTATTGATCAATTGGAAATAAACATGGTAGACACCAAGGTAAGGGTAGATCTACCTCTAATTAGAAAAAAATAATGAACTGGGCATTTCAAATTAAATATTTCTCACATCCATTGGATTTCTTGTAGACAGCTGAGCTCTCAAAAGAATGTGTATTTCTTCATCACCACCTATCTGCAGGTACAAGGCATGTAGAGGTCTTGTGAAAATGGAATTGAAGAGATGGTCATCATGGTTTTACTCCAGTACCAGTGCTCTGAGAGTTACTTATAGCCTTATTTTCTATATATATTTTTTTGTCTCTAAAGCTAGTAATAGTCTTTCCTAATTAACCACTAAGGGAATCTTCCATGGTATATTTCAGCCCCAGAATGACTTTCCTCATTTGGTCTATCCCTTGAACATTAGAGTTGATTTCAGAGAAATATGTGCCAGAAATAATCAGTAAATAAGTCATGTAGTGCACTTCAAAATCAAAATGTAACCTTGGGGAGAGATGATCTCTGACTCTGCATCATCTGAGGCACTGTTCTGTCTTCTAATACAAAACTCAACAAACGGCAATTTGTTAAATGTATTTATGCCTATCCCTTCCCTTTACAAATATACAGTGAAGATTATAATATGCAAACTACAGTGCTCCTCCATAAGGCTTACCTCAACCCTCTTCACCTTTAGAGAATGTTCTTATATAAGATTCTTCTGTCTTTAATGTTTATTTTTGTTCAATATTTTTCTTGCTTACTTTGATATACATATGTTTTTCTACTGCTAGACTGTCAGTCCTAAATTTTTTTTAAAAAGCAAAAATGTTGGATATGATCTGCATCAAAACCTCCTCATTTCACCTGTGGCTTATAACAGTAGACAGCATTGCTTGATTTCCTTTTGTAATTGAAACACCAAGAATAATACCTGACATAGAAGAGGTAGCCAATAAATATTTTAATGTTAGGCATTTCAGTGATAGAACAACAAAGACACTTTCTCCACATGGATAGTGAAAGGCTTGTAGTCTAGCAGGTAACATAAAATATGCATGCAAATAGGATTTCCAACCTTGTATTAAGTCCTGTAGGAATAAAGTGCATTGGGAACTCAGAAAATGTGTCTGAGTGGCTGGCCATGAAATGTTTGTGGAAAAAAAAAAGATAGGATTTAATTTAGAAATACATATGTATAGAAAAGAGAGGGAAAGAAAGAGATAAAAATGTTTGGCATGAAGCCAATAGCAGAGCTGAGGCATGGGGACAGGGAAGCCTAGACGATATGTATATTGTTCATTTGAATACAACCTTGATTAGGTAAAATGTATATATATAAGTATAATAAAACATAGGTCCTGAATGCATTATATTGGATGTAGATAATAAGGAATATTGAGTTTGAATCAGGAAAAATAACATCTAAAGAACTGGATATATAATATTCCATGTTTTACAGTGTTATGCTTTAATGTTTCAGATGGCACTATGTTAGCAGCTTTGAAATTTCTCTCCTATTTCCAATAATTCATCTTCTTAGAATAATCCTAAATAATTGCCTGGGAAAGTGAGAAACCCTTTTAGTTAACTTATGCATTCCCAAAGATTTGAGGGGGAGGGTATCCACTAGAAGGAAGAGTAAGTGCAAAGGCCTTAAATATGCTTAAAGAATCAAAAACAAAAACAAATAAACAAACAAAAAAACTACTGATGGGAAGTTGAAGACTTACATTTGGAAATGGGAAGGAAGCAGGAAATACAGAAATGATCTTCTTTTTAAAAAAATTATACTTTAAGTTCTGGGGTACATGTGCAGAATGTGCAGGTTTGTTACTTAGGTATACACGTGCCATGGTGGTTTGCTGCACCCATCAACCCATCATTTACATTAGGTATTTCTCCTAATGCTATCCCTCCCCTACCCCCAACACCCAACAGGCCCTGGTGTGTGACGTTCCTCTCCGTGTGTTCATGTGTTTTCATTGTTCAACTCCCACTTGTGGGTGACAACATGTGGTGTGTGGTTTTCTGTTCTTGTGTCAGTTTGCTGAAAATGATGGTTTCCAGCTTCATCCTTTTCCCTGCAAAGGACATGAACTCATCCTTTTTTATGGCTGCATAGTATTCCATGGTGTTTATGTGCCACATTTTCTTTATCCAGTCTATCATTGACTGGCATTTGGGTTGGTTCCAAGTCTTTGTTATTGTGAACAGTGCCACAATAAACATACATGTGGATATGTCTTTATAGCAGAATAATTTATAATCCTTTGGGTATATACCCAGTAATGGGATTGCTGGGTATTTCTAGTTCTAGATCCTTGAGGAATTGCCACACTATTCTCCGCGATGGTTGAACTAATCTACACTAGTCCCCTTCTTTCTCCTGGTAAAACCAGGGTAGTAAGAGAAAGAATTCCTCAGAGAAAACTTCCAGGAACCTCTTTTCCTTCCTTAGTTTGCAGTAGGCCCATAGATTTACCATTTCATCACAATACTCAATAGAAAAGAGTTAAATCCCTAATGAAAATGGAAGTGTTGTAAGGAAGAGGAAAAGGGTTGTTGAGTGTCCTGAAAGCAACAATTACCCGCTTCAAGCGGAGAACACTGAAGCTTTCAACAGAACAAAAATGGCTAATGGAAAATGGCTAGCAGAGAGGAATAGAGCAGAATTTTTTTTTTTTTTTGAAGTACCACATTGCTCAATAACCATATAAGAGGATTGTTGGCTTTCACCTGCTCTTGTCAGGACTCTCTCAGTCCCAGCATCTACAAATTTCCATGGATTGGGTCATAAACTAGGTGTTCTGAACATATATATTTAGAATGAGGATAAGGAGGGAATTTTTAAGATCAATGAGGCGTTGAATAACTAGAGTTTGGAGGAAATTCATCAACAGTGACAATAATGTGGGAATATTATGAAATAATAAACCTGGAACAAACTGTGTGGAATGCTGATCTAGAAAAGAGCCAGATGCTAAATAAAAGCCAGAGAACCTGGCTGCTTTAGCTGTTTTCTCTATCACTGTGACTTACAGAATGGGCTAGATTTATTGGCATGGAAAATGATACTGACGAAACACACCCTGGCAGAACTTCTCTTTTTCTTTTTTTTTTAATTGCATTTTAGGTTTTGGAGTACATGTGAAGAACATGCAAGATTGTTGCATAGGTACACACATGACAGTGTGATTTGCTGCCTTCCTCCCCTTCACCTATATCTGGCATTTCTCCCGATGCTATCTCTCCCCAACTCCCCACCCCCACTTTCCCTCCCCTATTTCCCCCTGACAGACCCCAGTGTGTGATGCTCCCCTCCCTGTGTCCATGTGTTCTCATTGTTCAACACCCGCCTATGAGTGAGAACATGCAGTGTTTGATTTTCTGTTCTTGTGTCAGTTTGCTGAGAATGATGGTTTCCAGGTTCATCCATATCCCTACAAAGGACACGAACTCATCGTTTTTGATGGCTGCATAATATTCCACAATGTATATGTGCCACATTTTCCCTGTCCAGTCTATCATTGATGGGCATTTGGGTTGGTTCCAGGTCTTTGCTATTGCAAACTGTGCTGCAATGAACACTTGTGTGCATGTATCCTTATAGTAGAATGATTTATAATCCTTTGGATATATACCCAGTAATGGGATTGCTGGGTTAAATGAAATTTTGATTTCTAGGTCCTTGAGGAATCGCCACACTGTCTTCCACAATGGTTGAACTAATTTACACTCCCACCAACAGTGTAAAAGTGTTCCTATTTCTCCACATCCTCTCCAGCATCTGTTGTCTCCAGATTTTTTAATGATTGCCATTCTAACTGGCATGAGATGGTATCTCAATGTAGTTTTGATTTGCATTTCTCTAATGACCAGTGATGATGAACATTTTTTCATATGTTTGTTGGCCTCATGTATATCTTCTTTGGTAAAATGTCTGTTCATATCCTTCGCCCACTTTTGAATGGACTTGTTTGTTTTTTTCTTGTAAATCTGTTTTAGTTCTTTGTAAATTCTGGATATCAGCCCTTTGTCAGATGGGTAGGCTGCAAAAATGTTTTTCCCATTCTGTTGGTTGCCGGTTCACTCTAATGACTGGTTTCTTTTGCTGTGCAGAAGCTGTGGAGTTTGATTAGGTCCCATTTGTCTATTTTGGCTTTTGTTGCCAATGATTTTGGTGTTTTGGTCATGAAGTCCTTGCCTATGCCTATGTCCTGAATGGTTTTGCCTAGATTCTTCTAGGGTCTTTATGGTGTTAGGTCTTATGTTTGAGTCTTTAATCTATCTGGAGTTAATTTTAGTGTAAAGTGTCAGGAAGGGTCCAGTTTCTGCTTTCTGCACATGGCTAGCCAGTTTTCCCAACACCATTTATTAAACAGGGAATCCTTTCCCCATTGCTTGTTTTTGTCAGGTTTGTCAAAGATCAGATGGTTGTAGATATGTTGTGTTGCCTCTGAGGCCTCTGTTCTGTTCCATTGGTCTATATCTCTGTTTTGGTACCAGTACCATGCTGTTTTGAATACTGTAGCCTTGTAGTATAGTTTGAAGTCTGGTAGTGTGATGCCTCCCGCTTTGTTCTTTTTGCTTAGGATTGACTTGGCTATGCGGTCTCTCTTTTGGTTCCATATGAAGTTTAAGGTGGTTTTTTCCAGTTCTGTGAAGAAGGTCATTGGTAGCTTGATGGGGGTAGCGTTGAATCTATAAATTACTTTGGGCAGTATGGCCATTTTCACGATATTGATTCTTCCTAACCATGAACATGGATTGTTTCTCCATCTGTTTGTGTCCTCTCTTATTTCGTTGAGCAGTGGTTTGTAGTTCTCCTTGAAGAGGTCCTTTACGTTCCTTGTTAGTTGTATTGCTAGGTATTTTATTCTCTTTGTAGCAATTGCGAGTGGCAGTTCATTCTTGATTTGACTCTCTTTAAGTCTGTTATTGGTGTATAGGAATGCTTGTGATTTTTGCACATTGATTTTGTATTCTGAGACTTTGCTGAAGTTGCTTATCAGTTTCAGGAGATTTTGGGCTGAGACGATGGGGTCTTCTAGATACACAATCATGTTATCTGCAAATAGAGACAATTTGACTTCCTCCTTTCCTATTTGAATACGCTTTATTTCTTTTTCTTGCCTGATTGCTCTGGCTAGAACTTCCAGTACTATATTGAATAGGAGTGGTGAGAGAGGGCATCCTTGTCTAGTGCCAGATTTCAAAGGGAATGCTTCCAGTTTTTGCCCATTCAGTATGATATTGGCTGTTCATTTGTCATAAAGAGCCTTTATTATTTTGAGATATGTTCCGTCAATACCTAGTTTATTGAGGGTTTTTAGCATAAAGGGCTGTTGAATTTTGTCAAAGGCCTTCTCTGCATCAGTTGAGATAATAGTGTGGTTTTCGTTTTTGGTTCTGTTTATGTGGTGAATTATGTTTATAGACTTGCGTATGTTGAACCAGCCTTGCATCCCCGGGATAAAGCCTACTTGATCATGGTGGATAAGCTTTTTGATGTGCTGTTGCAATCGGCTTGCCAGTATTTTATTGAAAATTTTTGCATCTATGTTCATCATGGATATTGGCCTGAAGTTTTCTTTTCTTGCTGAGTCTCTGCCGGGTTTTGGTATCAGGATGATGTTGGTCTCATAAAATGATTTGGGAAGGATTTCCTCTTTTTGGATTATTTGGAATAGTTTCAGAAGGAATGGTAACAGCTCCTCTTTGTATATCTGGTAGAATTCGGCTGTGAACCCATCTGGACCTGGGCTTTATTTGGGTGGTAGGCTTTTAATTGCTTCTTCAACTTCAGACCTTGTTATTGGTCTATTCAGGGTTTTGACTTCTTCCTGGTTTAGGCTTGGGAGGATGCAAGTGTCCAGGAATTTATCGATTTCTTCCAGGTTTTCTAGTTTATGTGCATAGAGTTGTTTGTAATAATCTCTGATGACGGTTTGAATTTCTGTGGAATCTGTGGTGATATCCCATTTATCACTTTTTATTGCATCTATTTGATTATTCTCTCTTTTCTTTTTTGTTAATCTGGCTAGTGGTCTGTCTATTTTGTTGATCTTTTTGAAAAACCAGCTCCTAAATTTACTGATTTTTTTAAAGGGTTTTTTGTGTCTCTATCTCCTTCAGTTCTGCTCTGATCTTAGTTATTTCTTGTCTTCGGCTAGGTTTTGAGTTTTTTTGTTCTTGCTCTGCTAGCTCTTTCAATTTTGACGATAGGGTGTCAATTTTAGATCTCTCCTTTCTTCTCATGTGGGCATTTATTGCTATATATTTTCCTCTAGAAACTACTTTAAATGTGTCCCAGAGAAGTTCTGAATATCCAAGCTGAACTACCAACAAGTAAGAACTTCTGACTCTCTGCCTCACTGATCTTAAAAATTACCTCCTTATCTTCACCCTGTAATATATGTGAATTCAGAATACCTAGTTTATGACCCAATCAGTGGAAATTGGAATATGCAGGGACTGAGAGGGTCCTGATAAGAGCAAGTGAAAGCCAACAATCCTCTTCTGACAACTTTTAAATGACACTTTCCCCACCTGAACTCCAAGGAGCTGGCAGTCTAGAACAAACCTGTGTCATTCCAAAGGTAGGGAAAGTGTCATTTAAAAGTTTTCAGTAGTCTCTTATAAAGTGCTCACTATATTTTTTGTTTTAGTTTTCTTTTTAATTTATTTTTTATTTTCTGTTTTTACTTTAAAAAAAAATATTTTATTGCACTTTAGGTTCTGGGGTACATGTGCCGAACATGCAGGATTGTTGCATAGGTACATAAATGGCAATGTGGTTTGCTGCCTCCACCGCCGTCACCTATATCTGGCATTTCTTCCCATGTTATCCCTCCCCAACTCCCTACCTCCCACTGTCCCTACTCTAGTCTCCCCCAACAGACCCCAGTGTATGATGCTCCCCTCCCTGTGTCCATGTGTTCTCATTGTTCAACACCTGCCTATGAGTGAGAACATGTGGGGTTTGATTTTCTATTCTTGTGTCAGTTTGCTGAGAATGATGGTTTCCAGATTCATCCATGTCCCTACAAAGGACGCAAACTCATCATTTTTTATGGCTGCCTAGTATTCCATGGTGTATATGTGCCACATTTTCCTTGTCCAATCTATCATCAATGGGCATGTGGGTTGGTTCCAGGTCTTTGCTATTGTAAACAGTGCCGCAATGAACATACATGTGCATGTGTCTTTATAATAGAACAATTTATAATCCTTTAGATATATACCCAGTAATGGGATTGCTGGGTCAAATGGAATTTCTATATTTAGGTCCTTGAGGAATCACCACAGTGTCTTCCACAATGGTTGAACTAATTTACACTCCCATCAACAGTGTAAAAGTGTTCCTATTTCTCCACATCCTCTCCAGCATCTGTTGTCTCCAGATTTTTTAATGACAGCCATTCTATCTGGTGTGAGATGGTATCTCAATGTGTTTTTGATTTGCGTTTCTCTGATTACCAGTAATGATGAACATTTTTTCATATGTTTGTTGACCTCATATATGTCTTCTTTTGAAAAGTGTCTGTTCATATCCTTCTCCCACTTTTGGATGGGTTTGTTTGTTTTTTTCTTATAAATCTGTTTTAGTTCTTTGTAGATTCTGGATATTAGCCCTTTGTCAGATGGGTAGATTGCAACATTTTTTTCCCATTCTGTTGGTTGCCTGTTCACTCTAATGATTGTTTCTTTTGCTGTACAGAAGCTCTGGAGTGTAATTAGGTACCATTTGTCTATTTTGGCTTTCGTTGCCAATGCTTTTGGTGTTTTAGTCATGAAGTCCTTGCCTATGTCTATGTCCTGAATGGTTTTGCCTAGGTTTTCTTTTAGGGTTTTTATGGTGTTAGGTCTTATGTTTAAGTCTTTAATCCATCTGGCAATAATTTTAGTGTAAGATGTCAGGAAGGGGTCCAGTTTCTGCTTTCTGCACATGGCTAGCCAGTTTTCCCAACACCATTTATTAAACAGGGAATCCTTTCCCCATTGCTTGTTTTTGTCAGGTTTGTTAAGGATCAGATGGTTGTAGATGTGTGGCATTGCCTCTGAGGCCTCTGTTCTGTTCCATTGGTCTATATCTCTGTTTTGGTACCAGTACCATGCTGTTTTGATTACTGTAGACTTGTAGTATAGTTTGAAGTCAGGTAGCGTGATGCCTCCAACTTTGTTCTTTTTGCTTAGATTTGACTTGGCTATGTGGGCTCCCTTTTGGTTCCATGTGAAGTTTAAGGTGGTTTTTTCCAGTTCTGTGAAGAAGGTCATTGGTAGCTTGATGGGGATAGCGTTGAATCTATAAATTACTTTGGGCACTATGGCCATTTTCACAATATTGATTCTTTCTAACCATGAGCATGGAATGTTTTTCCATCTGTTTGTGTCCTCTCTTATTTCGTTGAGCAATGGTTTGTAGTTCTCTTTGACAAGGTCCTTTACATCCTTTATTAGTTGTATTGCTAGGTATTTTATTCTCTTTGTAGCAATTGCAAGTGGCAGTTTGTTCTTGATTTGGCTCTCTTTAAGTCAGTTATTGGTGTATAGGAATTCTTGTGATTTCTGCACATTGATTTTGTGCCGTCACGCTACTGCACTCCAGCCTGGGTAACAGAGTGAGACTCCGTCTCAAAAAAAAAAAAACACTCAACAGGGAAATTCATGTTGAGAACCAGAAGAAATTGCTGTCATGTAAAACCACTTCATAGTTCCTAGTCTTTCAGAAATCCCTGTTCCCTCTAATGAGGTTTTGATAGAGACAGTCAAGATTCCAGAGAGACCACTAGCTAAGGGGCTCAGGCTCAGATACCCACCCGGCCACCCCCACTGGCCACTGTTTGGTATGAACAGTGTGTGTCTGAAACAAATAGAGGATAGCATACTTACAGATTACTGAAAGAGCATTTTAGTTAAGAGTTCTGGAGTCAGATGTAAGTTTGAATCCTGGCTCTGCAACTCACTTACTTTCAAGTGAATTGTTAAGATGCAGGGCTTTTTCTGTCATAAGAGGATGATTTTAAAAAATAGAATATTCTTCATTGTGTTATAAAACTTAAATGAGGCCAGGCATGGTGGCTCATGCCTGTAATCCCAGCACTTTGGGAGGCTGAGGCAGGCAGATCACCTGAGGTCAGGAGTTCAAGACCAGCCTGACCAACAAGAAGAAACCCTATCTCTACTAAAAATACAAAATTAGCCTGGCATGGTCGTGCATGCCTGTAATCCCAGCTACTAAGGAGGCTGAGGCAGGAGAATTGCTTCAACCCAGGAGGCAAAGGTTGCAATGAGCCAAGATGGTGCCATTGCACTCCAGTCTGGGCAACAGGAGCAAAACCCAAGAAAAAACAAAAAACTTAAATGAAAAAAACCATATGTAAAACATTTAGCTTTATGCTTATAAAATGCTCAATAAGCACAATGTCAATGCTGATACTGCTGCTACCACTCTGTTGTTATTCCATGATCACAGACAACAGCCCATAAAGGGCATTCAGGTGCTCAAGACTTTTTTCACTTGATGGCAGGCTTCACACATGAATCCTCTTCTTCCTTCCTCCCTTCTTTTTTTTACCTTCACTCAAAAACCATATGGTCAAGATGTATATGAGGTGCTAAGGATGCAGTCATTAAGCATCTCTTCTTCAAGAGGTCACAGACAATTAGAGACACACATAAATTCATAATGCATTGTGATAATTACAATACTAGATACACAGTGTAAAATGGTAGCATGAAAGAAGCAATGAGTAACTCTAGTAGGAAAAGAATGATCAGAGGTCAAGAAAAATGAGTGCCTAATAGGCGTAATATGAAGACCATTTCAGCAGAGAAGAAAACAGGCATTAAGGTGCTATAGGTATGCCACATGGTACATTTGAGAAATCACAAGTAGTTTTGTAAACATGTTAACACAGCGCATGTGGGAGAATATGAGTCTGGGACCCTGACCCAGAGAACTGTATGTAAAGTTTGGAATTTAGGGAAAAGACATAGATTCATAGATTGCTACATGTTAGAATGATAATTTTGGTGGGAGTGGGAGAAGGAGTTGGAAGATTTGGAGGCAGGAAGATCAGGAGGGCATTGCACACATCCAAAAGAGGAAAGGTGAGTCAGTCAATATGAGGGAAAAGAAAGAGAAGACTCAGGGGAGATAGTTAAGAAACTCATGGCCAGGTGTGGTGGCTCATGTTTGTAATCCCAGCACTTTGAGAGGCCAAGGAGGGCAGATTGCCTGAGCTCTGGAGTTCAAGACCATCCTGGCCAGCATGGTGAAACCCCATCTCTACTAAAAATGCAAAAAAAAAAAAAAAAAAAAAATTAGCTGGGTCTGGTGATATGTGCCTATAGTCCCAGCTACTCAGGAGGCTGAGGCAAGAGAATTGCTTGAACCTGGGAGGCGGAGATTGCAATGAGCTGAGATCTCACCACTGTACTACAGCCTGGCAACAGAGCGAGACTAATTCTCAAAGAAAGAAAAACATAGAAAAAGAGAAACTCTTAAGATACTTTCCACTGCAAGTTAGGGAAGATCCAATTAAAACTGCTTAAACAATTACAAAATGCTATGAAGTATAGAAATTCTTAGGTTGATTAAACTAGGGGATCAATTATCTTACTGATTTTTCTTTTTGTAGTCTAACTTGTTCCCTTGGACCTACTTCCCTTCTGGTCCCAATGTGGCTGCTGTGAATACAGTTATCACATGCAGATTCATCAACATTGATCCAAAGAAAAAGAACTACTTAATTCCACATGCTTTTGTTACCAAATATCCCCTCGTTTGATTAGCCAGAATTGTATCACATGCCCATTTCTGGGCCAATCTCTTGCAAGGTGAGTGGAACGAATAATATTGTCTTAGACTAGTCAAGATTCATCAATTCTCTCCTGAAGCACATGGCCACTAAGTGATTAAAGAAAAATAGAATCTTCTTTTACTATTATTATTATACTTTAACTTCTGGGGTACCTGTGCAGAACACGCAGGTTTGTTACATAGGTATACACGTGCTCTGGTGGTTTCCTGCACCCTTCAACCCATCATTTACATTAGGTATTTCTTCTAATGCTATCCCTCCCCTAGTCTCCCACTCCCAACAAGCCCTGGTGTGTGATATTCCCCTCCCTGTGTCCATGTGTTTTCATTGTTCAACTCCCACTAATAAGTGAGAACATGCAGTGTTTGGTTTTCTGTTCTTATGTGAGTTTGCTGAGAATGATGGTTTCCAGTTTCATCCATGTACCTGCAAAGGACATGAACTTACCCTTTTTTATGGCTGCATAGTATTCTATGGTGTATATGAGCCACATTTTCTTTATCCAGTCTATCATGGATGGGCATTTGGGTTGGTTCCAATCTTTGCTATTGTGAACAGTACCACAATAAACATATGTGAACATGTGTCTTTATAGTAGAATGATTTATAATCTTTTGGGTATATACCCAGTAATGGGATTGCTGGGTCAAATGGTATTTCTAGATCTAGATCCTTGAGGAATCGCCACACTGTCTTCCACAATGGTTGAACTAATTTACACTCCCAACAACAGTTTAAAAGCATTCCTATTTCTCCACATCCTCTCCATCATCTGTTGTCTCCAGATTTTTTAATGATCACCATTCTAACTGGTGTGAGATGGTATCTCATTGTGGTTTTGATTTGCATTTTTCTAATGATCAGTGATGATGAGCTTTTTTTCATATGTTTGTTGGCTGCATAAATGTCTCCTTTTGAGAAGTATCTGTTCATTTGCTTTGCCCACTTTTTGATGGGGTTGTTTTTTTCTTGTAAATTTATTTGTTTGTAGATTCTGGATATTAGCCCTTTGTCAGACGGGTAGATTGAAAAATTTCCTCCCATTCGGTAGGTTGTCTTTTCACCCTACTGTTTCTTTTGCAGTGCAGAGCTCTTTAGTTTAATTAGATTCAATTTTGGCTTCTGTTGTCATTGCTTTTGGTGTTTTAGTCATGAAGTCCTTGCCCATGCCTATGTCCTGAATAGTATTGCCTAGGTTTTCTTCTAGGATTTTTATGGTTTTAGGTCTTATGTTTAAATCTTTAATTCATTTTGAGTTAATTTTTTTATAAGGTGTAAGGAAGGGATCCAGTTTCAGCTTTCTGTATATGGCTAACCAGGTTTCCCAACTTCATTTATTAAATAGGAAATCCTTTCCACATTTCTTGTTATTGTCAGGTTTGTCAAAGATCAGATGGTTGTAGATGTGTGACAGTATTTCTGAGGCCTCTATTCTGTTCCATTGGTCTATATCTCTGTATTGGTACCAGTACCATGCTGTTTTAATTACTGTAGACTTGTAGTATAGTTTGAAGTCAGGTAGTGTGATGCCTCCAACTTTGTTTTTTTGGCTTAGGATTGTCTTGACTACGAGGGCTCTTTTTTGGTTTCATATGAAATTTAAGGGTTTTTTTTTTTTCCAATTCTTTCAAGAAAGTCAATGGTAGCTTGATGGGGATAGCATTGAATCTGTAAATTACTTTGGGCAGTATGGCCATTTTCATTATATTGATTCTTCCTAACCATGAGCATGGAATGTTTTTCCATCTGTTTGTGTCCTCTCTTATTTCCTTGAGCAGTGGTTTGTAGTTCTCCTTGAAGAGGTCCTTTACATCCCTTGTTAGTTATATTCTTAGGCATTTTATTTTCTTTGTAGCAATTGTGAATGAGAGTTTGCTCATGATTTGACTCTCTATTTGTCTCTTATTGATATATAGGAATTGTTGTGATTTTTGCACATTAATTTTGTCTGCTGAGACTTTGCAGAAGTTGCTTATCAGCTTAAGGAGATTTTGGACTAAGACGATGGGGTTTTCTATATGTACAATCATGACGTCTGCAAATAGAAACTACTTGACTTCCTCTTTTCCTGCTTGAATACCCTTTGTTTCTTTTTATTGCTTGATTGCCCTGGCCAGAACTTCCAATACTATGTTGAATAGGAGTGGTGAGGGAGGGCATTTTGTCTTGTGCCTGTTTTCAGAGGGAATGCTTCCAGTTTTTGCCCATTCAATATGATATTTGCTGTGGGTTTGTCATAAATAGCTCTTATAATTTTGAGATATGTTCCATCAATGCCTAGTTAATTGAGAGTTTTTAGCATAAAGTGCTGTTGAATTTTATTGAAGGCCTTCTCTGCATCTATTGAGATAATCATGTGGTTTTTGTCTTTGGTTCTGTTTATGTAATGGATTACGTTGATTGAAAAATGGAATTTTCTTAGAAGAAAGAAGAAAAGCCAAAAACAGCTATTGGGTAGAAAATCAGTACTGTTTGTTCGCTACAGAAATCAAAATAGACAGACCTCAGTGACCAAGTGTATTTTAAGGCCAGGAGTAGAGATGACTTTAAGGCTCTGGCTTACACTTCTCTGGTAATTGTATAATTCTCTATATAGACATGTTTCAAGAGGTTTAGGTTCAGAAGAATTAACTGTATTAGAGTGCATTCATATGTGCCTTAGGGATAAAGAAAAGCCTTGAAATGAGAGTTTATCTTAACTGCTCTATGGAATTCAGTCTGTTTTGAATGAAAACTGAATATTCACTAAATGATTACCCTAAATTAAGCACATTTGGGAACAATATGTGCATATCCAACAGTTTGATCTCATTTGTCAATAAAGTAAACATAACTGTGGGTGCCAGCATTAATGAGAAATAAAATATTCTGCATAGGAAAAAATTCCTTTTAAGACAAAACAAATTTGAGTTTTCTTCTCTATATGGTTCCTCAATAAATGTTGGACATTATCTGTTCTTTATGTACTCACTACAAATCCTTAAGCTTGAAAACTTTTATTTACCATGACCTAAACTTCCAGACTTCCAAAGTAATCAATCTTTTCAGTCATTCTTATCAGAGACATTGAAAAAATGCTCTTCAATAAGGGCACATTTGGTCTTTGCCTATAGTGGGAGGCCTATTTCTAAAGACACGTTGCTATGTTACAAATGCACCATCCCCGTACTATAGACAGGAAGATAGCTGTTTGAAATTAGCCTATACAAGCTAATAATGGGAAATAATAAATCTGAAAGAGAATTCTAAAGCATCAGTCCATGTTCACATTTTTCTTCTCTTCCTTTTCAAATAAATATATTTTTTCCTTTATTCCTTCTTTCCTTTCTTTCAGAGAAAACGCATTTGATGTTCTTAAGTAATTTGTCATTAAAGAGAACTTGAGGGTAGATTGTTTCAGTTAATAAGCCTTACTGTCCTGTGATTTTTCTACCACACTTTAGATAAAGAAAACTTAACTTAAGCACTTTGTAAATAAACAGTTTTCTCCAGGACCACGTTACTTTCCATTTGTTGTGGAAGCAATAAAATGGACATTCTAAACATTGATTCATGTTGGAGGCAATCTCCAATTAGTGTAAACAGCATGAAGGCATTGACACTAATTTATAATGAGTATTAAATCTTAAAAGGGACACTGAACTCTACAGGGTAAGATTTCATAGTGACAGCTTCGAGGACCAGTGATGTGTTCAACATGATTCTGAAGTAGAGGAAAAGGCACTAGATTCCACTTTATGTATGCTGTAGAGGAAAGAAGTTATAATTTTATAACTTTCAAATTAAATAACGTTATATTCTATGTTATAGAATATTACATAATTTTCTTAGCATGTTTCAATTTGGGACATTTATATTTATGGGCATAAATGTGATCCTCTCCTCAGTAGTCATTTTCCAATTACCTACTATGCAAAATTTTATCCTAACACTGTATAAGTCCATATGAAATATTGTAACAGCCTTCCTATAGGTCTTCCTGGTCACCTCCTCTCTCCCAATCTGGATCCATTCTGTATGTTATGATTATAGAACAATACTGATCATATCATTCAGGTACTTACTCTCTTAATGATGTCCCACCACCCGCCTGGGAACACGACAGCCCTCAGCCTAACATTCAAGGTCCTGTGGGATATGACCACAATCCAACTCTCAGCCCTGTTTGCCATTGCTCTTCTTTTGTCATTTGCATCAATGCCCTCACTTGATGAAAGAGTTAATCATGCTACCCAGGTAGCTGCTTCTTTGAGGATAAACCTATAAGTAGGGGATCATTTGCTTTTTTTGACTACACTACATATTCTTCCTGCCTCTACATATGTTCTTTCTCCTGTAAGTAGGAAATCCCCATTTCTCTCTACCTACATCTTTTCTAAATTTGAATACTTATAAAATCTTAGCTGTCAGACATAGCAACTCCTATGTCTTGCTTCCCCAACAATAACTGTAGAGGTTCTTTACCTGTGATCCCATGTGATGTCATCTTTATGGAACAGATATGACTAGCACATTGAGCAGACAAGAACAGTGTTAATTCACTCTGTCTTGAAGGTGAAAATGGCTCCATGTTATTTTTCTGTTCATTTGGTAACTGACTGACAGAAACTGGAGAATTCTACAGGATCTGCAAAGATCTATCCAGTTCACAGTCCATTTTTAGAGGGGAAATACAAGCAGAGGTTTAGAGCTTGGACTCTGGAATCATGCAAACCTCAGTCGGACTAAGCTCCCCCACTTAGTACCTGAATGACCTTGAGCAAGTTTCTTATGCACCTTGAGCCTCTATTCCCTCATAGAAGAACGGGGATTGAAATTGCTTGGTTGTCACAATAAGGTGATGGTATGGTTGATGAAAAAATGCCAACAAAAGCACCTAAAGAACATAAACTTTCTTTATGGAAATGGAAACATAAATTATGGGCACATTATACAAAATGGGAGACAAAGCAGGAAGCTGCCAGTTGAAGATATTGGCTTCTCAGGTCTTCACATCCCCATGAGGTCATAAAAATTACCAAAGAATCGCCTAACTCCCGCTGCCACCATGGGAAAATTCCGCAGAGTATGAAGCTTGCTTCTGTCGTTCTCTTGAGCATTTTTATACCTTCCCACTTGAGTCTTCTGCGCTGGTTGCATATGCCCATCCACCAGACACAAATCATGGGTGTATAACAATCCTAGTACATTTCTAAGTGTTTATTATATTAGATGGGCCATTTTCGCTTGGACCTTCCTGAGGTCCATTACTGTTCTAATATTGCCTACCTCATCTGGTAGAGGAAAGAATTGAGTGAGATAATGCACTAAGTGCTAAGAAAGTGCTTAGCCCAGTGCTGGGCACATAGTAAGTACTCATTAAATCATAGTTGCAAGTATCATTTTGGTGTTTGTGCATTACTTTTTTTCCCTTCCAATGGAGGACACAGTGGAAATGATTTACAGTAGGTTATCCAAATCTTTTGTCAGGTGAAACTACTTTGAATTTCTCTTAAGTCTTACCAGGACCAATGGGGACAATAGGAAGTAGAATGGAAACAATTATATTTTTAATGGTATAAAGTATTACTCAAAAGGCATATGGATCCAGTTCTGACCTCACTTGCATTTGTAATAAACATTTTCTTTCTTAAAGTAGGACCAGAAAAAGGTGGAGAAATGTAATAAAGGCAGAGAGAGCTGTGCACCGTGCCTCCTGCCTATAATCCCAGCACTTTGGGAGGCTGGAGTGGGAGGATCACCTGAGGCCGGGAGTTCGAGACTAGTCTAGGCAACATAGTAAGACTCTGGCTCTACGAAAAACTTTAAAAATTAGCTGGGTGTGGTGCACACCTTTAGTCCTACCTACTCAAGAGGCTGAGGTGGGAGGATCACTTGAGCCCGACTTTGAGGCTGCAGTGACTTATGATCACACTACTGGACTCTACCCTGGGCAACAGAGCAAGATCCTGTCTCAAAAAAAGAAAGAAAGAAAAAAGCAGAGAGGATAAAGGCAGTCCTTTGAAATCTCTGGCTATTCTATCTGATTGTTGGATAACTCATTTTTATTGTATCAAATTCTAAACAAGCAGCATATAGTATTGAGTACCGACCATGTATGCAGTGTCCCACCACATTATCTGAAGGAATGCAAAGGAAATATATGGCATATTGCTTCCTCCACTTTGACCTGACCTCTTATCATTAGAGTGCTTTTCAGTTCAACTTTAGTCCTATTTTCTTTCTTCTCTATCCATACTCATGCATTTGGTAAGTTCATCCAGTCTCATGGCTTTAAATATCAACTATTTAAAATTATGTCAATGACTCCAAAATTATTTACATCTCCATTTAGAGCTCTCTCCTAAACCCCAGATTTAAATGTCCATTTGCCTACTACACATATTTACTAAGGGATCTCAAATCCGAGATGGATTTTGATCCTAAAAGACTACAAATGTTCCCCTTCTCACCAACCCCATCACCTATAGCAAAAATCTATTCCACTAGCAGCCCCCTCATCTTAGTTAACAGTATCCACATCTTTCCAATTACTAGGACCCGAAACCTTGGAGTTGTCCTCAATTCTCCTCTTTTTTTCAGACTCCCAAACTAATTTGTCATTGAACCTGCTGGATTTCCTTCCAAATTTGTCCAGAGGCCAACCACTTTTCAATAACTCCACTGTTACCACTAAGGTCTGAGCAATCATCAACTGGATGACTGGGTTTATATGATAGTCTCTTAACTGTTCTTTCAGTTTTTAGACTTATCCTCACTTCACTCTATTCTCAATTCATCTGAGTGATGCTCTGAGAACATGAGTCAGGTCATGTCACCCCTCTACTCAAAATCTTGATGACTTCCCATTCAGATTAAAAGCCAAAACCTTTACAATGACCTACAGGGACCTATATGATCTGGCCTGATTACATCTCTAACTCATCTATAGCTTCTCCACTTCCTGCTCATGCTGAGGCACTACCCCACTCCTAGTCCTCTTTAATATTTTTCAAAAACATTGGCATACTCCCAACTTAGGGTCTTTATACAGCCCTTTACCTCCACCCAAGGCTCTGTCCCAAGATGTCCACTGGATAGCTACTCTCTCACCACCTTTAAATTTAACTATTTTCTACAATGTCACCTTCTCACTGAGACTCACCCTGGTGACCTGATAATATTAAATTAGGACTCCACATGGTTAGTCTACTTACAGAGTTTTATTTAAAGAGACAAGATATCCTGCAATGAAAGTAAATAAATCTTCACTCAGTGTTTTCAGCTAAAAAAAAAAAAAACATGGAAACACATACTTAAACATCAGCAATACTTTTTTTTTTTTTTGAGATGGAGTTTTGCTCTCGTTACCCAGGCTGGAGCGCAATGGCGTGATCTTGGCTCACCGCAACCTCCACCTCCTGGGTTCAGGCAATTCTCCTGCCTCAGCCTCCTGGGTAGCTGGGATTACAGGCATGCGCCACCATGTCCAGCTAATTTTTTGTAATTTTAGTAGAGACGGGGTTTCACCGTGTTGACCAGGATGGTCTCGATCTCTTGACCTCATGATCCACCCGCCTCGGCCTCCCAAAGTGCTGGGATTACAGTCTTGAGCCACCGCGCCCGGCCAGCAATACTTTTTAAGAATTCTCTTTTTCTATACTCTCAGTTTCCGTTGCTCTCACAAGCATGATGGCTGTTCCAGTCTCACTCTCAGTTTCTGTTGCTCTCATAAGCATGATGGCTGTTCCAGTCTCTCTCTCTCTCTCTCTCTCTCTCTCTCTCTCCACCCCATTCTATCCTCTCTCTGACTCCCAAAAAATTATTTGCACTCTCATGTACACTCTCTCAACCATTTATACACGCCCTTCAATCTGTCTCTGCTCTTTATTACATAAGTAAGTCTAGCCTGTCTGGATTCCATACTTTTCTTTTTTGCTCTGCCAATTACTTGATGTCTGACCCTCCAAAGAAAATTCCTGGTCCTAGCTCAGCAAACAAGAATCTTCACCTTTGGATAAGGAATATTACAAACATCTATAATTTATAAATCTTTCTTATAGCCTTGTTGGCTGAACAGCAATGATATAATCAGAAACATTTCCATGGATTAAATAGTATCTGAGTTAGACTTTGAAAGCTGAGAAGCATCTCTGTAGGTCAAAAGTAAGGCATCCACATAAAGCAAAAAAAAATGTACACTTAAAATGTGAAGGGATAGAACAGGTTTCCAAACTAGGGCAGCATGATAAATTTGAAGAACAAGAAATATCAGACTGGACAAATGAGAGAGAACCAAATGACCAGATTGTTAAAAGCTGGAAAAAAGCTTCTGATAAGGAAGCATGAAGGTATTTGAGTAATGAATGCTTCATCTGTATCATCACAAATGATGGTGGTGGAGCAGTGACCATTTATTGAGTGTTTTATGTACCTCAAGCCTGTTCTTGCGTCTTCTTGATTTTGGTCATTGGCAGCCCCATCTTTCTAACTGCTTATGCCAAATGCCTCAAAGTCTTTCCTAACTCTTCTGTTTCTCTCGTAATCTTTATCAAACTCATTGGAAAGTCTTGTCTTCTTTGCTTTCAACATATCTAGAATCCAGTCATTCCTCACACAACCTCAACTATCACCTAATCCAAGCTGCCATCATCTCTCTCCTGGATTATTGCCATGGCTTTCCAAATGGACTTCCTCTGCCCTCCCTTGCTCCTCTTCAGTTTATTCTCAGCTTAGACAAATATGCTTTGGATTTAAAGTATACACTAAATCATTCATTTCCCTGCTCAAAACCTTCCAATGGTTTCCCACCAAAATCACATAAAAGCCTAAACACCACACATGAGCTCTCTCTCCTTCGTCTCTCCCACTCTCCCCTTGCTCTACTCCAGCATACTAGCCTCCTTATGATTCCTTGAGTATGTCGTGCATGATTCTATCTCAGGGGCGTTGTACAAACTATTTTCTCAGACTGAAAAGATCTTTGTTCAACACACAGCTCAATCTCTGAATTCCTATAGACCTCTGATCAAATGCACCCTCTCATAGAGGTCTCCTTTGAATACCCTGTGTAAAGTAACAATGCCCTGTCTGCTCCATGTCCTCCACCCCACTTACCCGGCTTTATTTTTCTCCATGGAACTTCTAATCATCCACTCCATTGCATATTTACTTGCCATGCTAGACTTTTTCAGTCCTCCAGATCCACTCGCCACTCTTCTTCACTCCCTCTGTGTCCTGGGGTACTCACTGGTATAGACTACATCCCATGGGCATTCTAGCTTTCTGGATTCCAGCTGGGTTCAGCTAATGGTGGGCACTGGCAGGAGACCAGAACATGGGAAACTGGTGAGGTTAGAGTACCCCTCATCTGCCTTCCTGTCATGCTGCTCTTATGTAGTGGTCATTTCTTCTTCATGGCTACAACTCCTACAGGACAGTGTCTTCCCACAGCTATAGATCTCTCTAACTGAGTTCAGGTGACTATTCTATCCCCCAACCCTTGAGGTCTAGAGTGGTAACAGTTCTCTGCTATTGCTAGCCACAAGGTATTTCACCACACCTTGTTGGGTTCCTTGATTAAACTCTCTCCAATCAATTACCCTGCTTGACTGAGCCATCTATTTCCTAGATAGACCTCAATTTATTTTTCATTTTTGGCTCTACACAGACACACAGACACAGACACACAGACACACACACACACACACACACACACTCTTAAAATGTGAAGAGATAGAATAGATTTCCCAACTAGGGCTGTGTGTGTGTGTGTGTGTGTGTGTAAAAATCCCTACCCTACCCATCCCTCAAGGGTAGGGATTTGTGATTACAATACCTGTTATATAGATTTGTTGATGGATGGATAATGAATGAACAAGGTGCTCTCTCTTTCTTATTCTTACAAGAAACTCATGAGATAGGAGTTATTGCATCCATTTTGCAGATGAGGATATTGAGGTTCTAAGAGTAGTGACTTACTTGCCCAATATCATGTAGCTAGTATAAAATAACACTGATTGGAATCACCATGCTGCATTTTCCCTGATGCATTATCTTTTCACTATTATCATGCAAGACCTTTCATATCACCATTATGTGAAAGGTTAATTTTATTTTCCTTGTTCCATGATGTTAGATTACATCACATAGTTTGTGAATTCCTTAGCTGCCACTGCAATTAAGAAATATCTGTATAAATAGGCCTTAGCTTTTAGCATAGAGTAAAAGGCTTAATGACCCATCAACCAGTAAAAAAATATTTTAAATCTAGCACATATATTAAACCCAAACTTCACGTAAATGTTCTTTGTTGATAAGGCTGTCTACTGAGCATACTTCTAGAACAGCTTCCACAAAGTTGCGTTACGTCTTCAATCAGAGTAGAAATGAGTCTGGGCCAGAGGAATGGTTGATTTGGAGCTGACTGACAGGAAGTGTTTCAACCCCAGAGGAGTTTGCTGATGTAAAACAGAAAAGTATTTAGTTCCCACACTGAAAGCAAAGTCTCTAGCCTTATTTTATGTCAGACTAGCTGACTTTAGGGACTCTGATCTGTGTTTCTCTGAAAATCAAACATTCTACTTTCTAATTTCTCTAAACCTACAAAAACTTTTCTCCTCCTCTTCACCTTTACCTTCCTCTTCTATAACAGCAGGGCCTTTGAAGGTATCAGAGGGGGGAAAGAAGAGGTGCTAATAGGTTACTATATGTTGAAATAAGTTGAGGAAATAATTTTTTAAAAACAACAGGCAAAATAGGCAACACCTATGCATAAAATTTCCAAATGAAAATAAGAAAAAAAGTTCTTAAGGGTTGTTTTGTTTGTTTGTTTGTTTGTTTGTTTGTTTGTTTTGAGACGGAGTCTCACTGTGTCATGCAGGCTGGAGTGCAGCCATGTAATCTTGGCTCACTACAACCTCCACCTCCTGGGTTCACGTGATTCTCTTGCCTCAGTCTCCTGAGTAGCTTGGACTACAGGCATACACTACCACATCTGGCTAAGTTTTACATTTTTAGTAGTGGCAGGGTTTTACGATGTTGGCCAAGCTGGTCTCGAACTCCTGACCTCAAATGATCCACCCACTTGTCTTCTCTCATATGTCCCATGGGAAATGGAGGAGTGATCATCCCAGCATCTTCTCCAACATAAATATAGCAAACTAGATTGGCAGCTGCCAATAAGTCACCAAATGCTGATCGAGTGTCTGTCACACCCCAGGCAGTGCCCAGGGTTAGAAGGACACAGTACTGAGCTAGGCATGCAGGGAACCTGCCCTTATTACATTCTACCTGTGAAAACAGATGAGACAAGTTAGTTGCTTCTAAGTATCCAAATGGCAATGAGCGAGAAGTAAGTGTTATTAGAGCTTATTAGAGGGAAAGCTCATTTAGTAAGCAGGGTCAGGAAATATCCCTGAGCAGGAAGAGTCTGGAAGGATGAGTGGAGGTGAACAGCTGTGGCCCATACCTATTGTATGTATAATTATAAACCCAGAGCTAGTATAGAACCTAGGAGACACAAAGAGTTTTGAAAATCATTGTTATGTAACAATCCATCTCAAATGTTAGTAGCCTAAAATTATCAGTTTATTATTTTTCATAATTCTCAGGCTGGTTGGAGTCTGCTGAGGATTATTTGGCTCCACATGTCATTGGCATGCTATAGTCAACCAGAGGCTCAAACAAGCAGGAACATCCGAGATGGCTCATTCAGATGTCTGATCCCTTGTCAGGGATGGCTGGAAAACTTGGGCTCAGTGGGGATGGCTGGGACAGCTGGGCCTCTTTCTTCCTATACAATCCCAGGGGCTTTCGCCTTCATATGACCTCACCATGCGGTTTCTCCAGCATGGAAATCAAACATTTTACGTGACAGCTAAGGTTTCCCCAAAGTGCAAAAGTGAAAGCTGCTATGCCTTTGTAAGATTTAGGCAGAACTCTGAAGTGGAGTCATTATTGCTGCCTCCTACTTGTTAAAGGGAGTCCCAGGGCCAGCGTGCAAGAGGACTACACAAAAGCATGGCTGTCATAAGGTGTGGCTCCTTGGGGGTCATCTTTAGAGACTAGCCATCTCTCTAGGTGCTCATTAACAGTAAAAGGGAGGGGGAATAAGTAAGAATCAGCCACTCAGAGATGAGGGAGAAGCGTAAGTAGTATAAGCAGCATCTTTGATGAGTGGAAGGCAGGTATAAACAAGGCTTGTTGAAAGAACAGGGAGGCTGGGCAGGGTGGCTCACGCCTGTAATCCCAGCACTTTGGGATTACAAGAAGGGCAGATCACCTGAGATCAGGAGTTCAAGACAAACCTGGCCAACATGGGGAAATCTCTCCTCTACAAAAATACAAAAATTAGCTGGGTGTGGTGGCTCATACCTATAGTACCAGGTATTTGAGAGGCTAAAGCATGAGAATCACTTGAACCTGGAGGCAGAGGTTGCAGTGAGCTGAGTACATGTGCTCCAGCCTGGGCAACAGTGCAAGACTCTGTTTCCAAAAAAAAAAAAAGACAAAAAGAATGAAAAGGGAAAGGAGGCTCAATTCAACTGGCACATAGAGGGAAGAAAGTTATGGAGGATGAGACTAGAAAGGTAAGCTGATAAGCTGGAACAGGCCGAGCCTAGTGCCTGACTCCACCTGAGCTTTCAGTTACATAAGCCAATCTATTCCCTTTTCCCCTTTACTTATTTGGGCTAGTTTTCTATCTCTGAATCAAGAGGCCTGACTAATGGTGAGGAGGCAGCGAATCATACTGCCCAGGAGAGGATGGCCCCTGACCTCATCATTGAATGCAAAGCCATTTGGAAACAACCTGTTCTGTACAAATGCTGAGCGTGATGATTATACCTGATATGCAGGCTCCACACTCACCCTGAGTAGGATAGAACCCTGATTATCAGAAAGAGAAAGGTCCGTGGGTGGATGTTCCCAATGGCTTCAGAAAGCACTTTCCATATGATGGCCAACCATTGCTCAGTACTCCTGCAGTAACTGATTAAACACTTTAAAGGCTCTTCTCAGATGCCCACGATGTAAATTTGTGTGTGTTGGTGTTCACTAGCCAGTTTCAGCTTTTTGAATCCTACACCAACAATGCCTTGAAGATTCCTTTGTTCTAAGTTTATTGTGTAGATGCAGTAAGATAATTCATGCAAAATGCTTCACACAGAAGCTGGTCAGAATGTAATAAAGTCCCAGTAAGCATTAGTTTCTATTTTTGCTATTAGTATTGTCTGATCTTATTTCTGGATTCTCAAGTGCTTTGATGATATGGTAAAAGAAAAAAGAAAATAGTCGTGCTTTTTGGCTCCCCAGAGATCCAGGAAGGTAGGGAAAGCTAACTCAAACGAAGAGAGCTTCTATCAGGCCCCCAACTAAACCCCAGAGGTAAAACATAACCCCATCATCTGAGACATGAAGTCTTTGAGTGCCCCAGAACAAGGGTATGTATATGTCATTTCTTCCTGACTCCTGTGTTAAATCTTCAAGTCCTATGCAGGGCTCTGGGAAAGGTGACCAGAATCTTTAATGAGGGTGGCAAGGATTGCTGAGGTGGCCTGATTCCTTCTCATCTCCTACTTTGTGTTCCTTAGAGGCACCATGCTGCCTTCTGCTATGTGACATTTGACCTGCCATCCTGGCCACATGGAGTAACCTCCCTTCTACCATGTTCACAACTCACCTCAAGCTTCACGTCCCCAACAAAGCCTTCCTTGACCCCAAGTCCAGGGCTGTTTATGTTCCTGCACAATATCATATCACTCTAATCCTTTGCTTCAGAGGTCGGCATCACAATTTGTTAATATGCGTTTGTCAGTGTGATGCTTAAATAGTGGACTCCCTGATTTGACTGTAAACCTCATGTGCACACAATCCAAGGCAGTTTAGTTATTTCTTTTCCTTCTTCTTAGGGACCTAATATAGAGCCTAACACATAGTATGTGCTCAGTAAATACTGGATAAGCAGATGGATAGAGAGAACAAGGGATGATATCTATTGAGATTAGAGACTGGACTCATCAGTTTATTTAATCAAAACAGATTATCTCAGAGAAATCACTGAGTCCCCACAGAGGTGGGAAATAATTACATCCGCCGATACCAAGTGGAAATGGTCCGTTGCTCTTTGCCCAGCTCCTGAATCAATACATTGCCCTTTGGAGATTGATTTCTTTTCAAATATTACTCTCCTCAAAAGATGGCTTCCCCTGGAGAACAGTTCTCATTTGCAGGGGAGATAAATATAAAGTCTAAGACTTTTTCCTCTCGGGAAAGGTGTGCAAAACAAAGTCTGCTGTACACTCCATGCAACCTACAGAGCCTTTCTAAATAGAAATTATATAAGATTAATAGATACTGGTTTAAATATGCCAGCTATCTAGAAGTGACACTCCTTTGTGGTTGTTTATGGTTATGTGCCCACTTCAAAGTAGGGGCAATAAAGTACAGTAGTTAAAAGAATGCACTCCAGGGCCAGGTGGAAATGGTTGAAACACTGCACTATCTGTAACCTTAGACTAATGAACTTACTCTCAGTTTCCTCATCCATAAATGGGATATTCACTTCCTGGAGTTGACGGGCAGATTGAGTGAGGTGCTGGCTATGAAACATTCAGTGCCAGACATGTGCAGAGGCTCAAACAGTGAAAGCTATATTGTTATTCTTCCTGGATGGTTTTCTTTTTCATACCATTGCCAAAAAGTGTGATGTAGTTGTGAAGAGGAAAAGGAAATTGATTAATTCCCTCCTAAGGCTGAAAGAGAATTTTTTCCCTAGACCAAGAAGCCCTTCTATGGATAAGCTAGAGTTTTTACTAGCTAAATTAGCCAATGGTCTTTGTACAGCTGTCATTATACTTCTCCTGTTTTTTGTGTCTCGTAGGAAACTTCTGTTCTTTTTTTGTGGCTACTGATGCAAATCATGCTTTTTCACAGCCAGGACTTTGGTGATTTCTCCATCTAATGGAAGCAGAACATTATTATGAAAGGCTCCCATGTTGGAGTGAGTCAGAAAAACCTGAAGTTGGATTCCAAGTCTACACATTTTAGTAGCTATGTGACCCTGGTAACTGTGTGATCTAGGGCGCATTGCTTTGCCTCTCTTAGCATCAGTCTTCTACAGGGGATTGGTAGGGTGACGTGAGATGATGTATGTGCAGTGCCTGGCAGTCAATTTGGTGATGGGAGTAGGGCTTGTTAGTGAATACTATCTAATTCTCCTTATAAGGCTACATTTTTTTCTAATAATGCTACATAAGGAAGAATAAAGTGCATAGAGTACTAGGCCGAAACTTATTTTGTTCAACTTTTATCAGTGATTCAATATTTGTGTGTGACTAGAAAAACTCTATAACTTCTTGAGCTTCAGTTAATCTATGTTTAAAACGAATTTTTCTTTGAATGAAAATCTCATTAAATGTAATTTTTCTCTCACTTCTCATTTAAGGGAAGACCAGGAAAGGAAGAGTATACAGGTCATCATAAACTTGTACAGGGATCAGAATAGCTCTTCGTTTTCTAAGATCCATTAATCAAGTCGTATAAAAATTTATTTGCTGATGGCCCCACCCCCAATGGTGCTCACCACAGATGTAATTACATATTTGGAACATCCATGATTGATCTTTAATGATGCATGAAACTGTTTTCTAAGAAGTTTCTCTCAATTGGACAGTTTTCTTCAGCTTTAGGCATATGTATAGAAAAAGTGTGTGATCAATAATTACTTTGCTACTTGATTTCTTCCCATGGGTAGAAGTATAAACAATGTAAGACTCTAGAACATTGCAGTTGTTCAGAAAAATATTTTAAAATAAAGCCCAAAGTATTTCCTTATATCCACAACTAGTTTTGAGGGAGTCCAAGTAACACAATGTACTAGTGACAATTCCTGAGAGAGCTCTGTGTGGGCCACACATTAAAATGCTTCATTAAACCATCAAAAGTCAGTTGATCTTTTAACAGAAAATTTTGTACAAGAAGTAGAGACTGTGTGATCCCATAGTCACAAATTAAAGAGAAATGATTTGTTCAGAGAACACAATTCTGACATTCAATAATACCAGTTAATATGAATTTTATTCTAATGCCATCATGATGATGTGATAAATACATCTTGCAGGAGATGCTTAATTCTGTTTCTCCAAAAGTAGTCTGTGCTTTATTTCAACAAAGTTTATAACTATTTATTTAACTCATTAAAGGAACTGTAATAGGAACATGAGATACATCAACAACCCGTACAGTCAAAACCCCTGCCCTCGTAGAGCTCACATTCTAGTGGAAGGAGACAAACAATAAAGGATAGATATTATAAATAAGAAAACAATATTTTTTTTTAGAAATAAAGCAGGAAAAGGAGAGTAAGAGTGCCAAGGGTGTGAGGATGAGGGCAACAATTTTCAATGTTAATTGGAGGAGGCTCTATTGAGAAGGTAGTGTTTGAACATAGGAAGTGACAGAAGTGCAGATATCTCCAGAAGGAGCATTCAAAGGAGAAGGAACTGTCCTAAGGCAGAAACAATGTGGCCAAGACAGAAGAAGTAATGTGGGAGTAGGAGGAGATGAGGTCAGGAGGTAATGGTAAAGTGAGGCAGATTATTTTGGGCTTGCAGTCTTGTAAGAGGAATGAGGAGCTAATGGTTGGTTTTGAGTAAAGATCGAGAGGTGTGATGTGTTTTAAAGGATGACTCTGGTTTCTGAGTTGAGATAGACTGTGAAAGGCAAAGTGGAAGCAGATAGACCAGTGAGGAGGCTATTGCAGTAATCCAGGAATCCCACTGATGATGACCCAGCTAGGGTTAGATATGGGTAATTAAAAATGGTTGAATTCCCAGGATAGTTTGGAAATACAATCAGTGCAATTTGGTGATGAGAAAAGAAAACGAAGGAGTACCAACGATAACTCCATGGTTTTGTCCTGAAACACTGGAATTGAGATGTCTTCAGTTGAAATGGGGAAGTCTGTGAGCACGGGAGATTTGGGAGGAAAGGATGGGGAACAATTAGTAGTTTTGGTTTGGGATAGGTCAAGCTTGTGATGTGTATTAAACCTCCAAATGCAGACGTAAAGTAGGCAGCCTAGAATTCAAGAAAGAGGTTCAGTAAGAGTTTAAATTTGGATATGTTTGGCATAAAAATGGCACTTAAAACCAGGATATTGGAAGAAATGAGAAAAATAATGAGAGAGGGAGAACAGAACCAAGGATTTGCATCAGAAATTCATGTGGATAATAAGCCAACACGGCCAACTATATGCAGCCAGGAAGAGCTTCTTCCACCAAGAGAGAGACCAGACCATCAAGTAAATCAACACACTCTGAACAGATCTTCAGAAAGAGGGCATTGAGAATGAACAGAGGCAATGGGCCTGGTCCCAACCACCCAGGGTTAGACCACATAGCTCAGGAGTGCTGAACTGAGCCCTAGCCCCCTCAAAGCATCCATAAAGGAAATCAATCAACTAAATCCAACTTATACCACAGTCAAACCTTCAAGGGCAGCAAAGAATATTAAAGCAAAAAGCCCCATTTAAAATACAAAAACTTCAAAGAATAAAGGAACATCAGCCCACACAAATGAGAACCAGTGCAAGAACTCTGGCCAGAGTGTCTTATCTCCAAGTAAACATGCTAGCTCCCTAGCAATGGTTCTTAACCAGAATGAAATTACTGGAATGACAGACATAGACTTTGGAATGTGGATGGCAAGGAAGCTCACTGACATAAAGGAGAAGATTAAAACCTAACCCAAGAACACAGCAAAATGGTCCAAGAGTTGAAATATGACGATTTTATGAGAATCAAATTGAACTTTGGAAACACAAAATTCACTATAGGAATTTCAGAATGCAACTGGAAGCATTAGTAATAGAGTATACTAACCTGAGGAAAGAATCTGAGCATTCAAAGATCACTCCTTCCAATCAACACAGGCACACAAAAATAAGGGGAATTTTTTTTTTTAAATGAACAAAACCTTCAAGAAAATGAGATAATGTAAGGAGACCAAATTTGTGACTTGTTAGCATTCCTGAAAGATATGGAGACAAAAAGCAACTTGGGAAATGTATTTGAGGATATTGTCCTTGAAAATTTTCCCAACTTAGAGAGGTCAACATGAAAATTCAGGGAATTTAGAGAACCCCAGTGAGATGCTATACAAGATGACCATCCCCAAGATATATAATCATCAGATTCTCCAAAGTCATCATGAAAGAAAGAAACTTAAAAGCAACTAGAGAGAAGGGGTAAGTCAGATACAAAGGGAATTACATCAGGCTAATGGTGGACCTTTCAGCAGATACTTTGCAAGACATAGGAGACCGGGGGCCTATATTCAGCATCCTTAAAGAAAAGAACTTTCAACTGAGAATTTCATATACAATCAAACTTAGCTTAATAAGAAGAGAAATAAAATCCTTTCCAGACAAACAAATGATATGGGAATTCATTACCATTAGACATGCCTTGTAAGAGGTCCTTAACAGAGTACTAAACATGACCATAAAAGACTAGTATCTGCCTCCACAAAAATACCCTTAAGTACATAGTCCACTGACACTATAAAGCAACTATACAATCAAGTCTATATAACAACCAGCTAACAACACAATGACAGGATCAAATCCTCAAAAATAAACTTTGAAAATTAATGGGCTATTTGCTCCACTTAAAGACACAGAGTGGCAAGCTGGATAAAGAAGTAAGACCCAACTGTAGGCTGTCTTCAAGAGACAGCACAACAAAAATAGATATCGGCACCAAGAAGTTCTCTCAAAACCATATAATTACATAGAAATTAAACAACCTTCTCCTGAATTGAGTAAAAAAAAAAAAATTAGGGCAGAAATCAAAGAGTTATTTGAAACTGGTAAAAAGAAAAATACAACATACCAGAATCTCTAGGACCCTGCTAAAGCATGGCTAAAAGAAAAGTTTATAGCACTAAACACTTACATCAAGAAGTGAGACATATCTTAAATTAGCAACCTAATATCACAGCTAGAAGAACTAGAAAAAGAAGAGCAAACCAACCCCAATGCTAGCAAAAGAAAAGAAGTAAGCAAAATTAGAGCTAAACTGAATATGAAATGCAAAAATTCATTCAAAAGAATAACAAAACCAAAATTGGTTTCTTGAAATAATAAAATAGATTTTATACACCACTAGCTAGATTAATAAACAAAAAAAAGAAGATCCAAATAAACACAGAAACAACACAGGTGATACTACCACTGATCCCAGAGAAATACAAAAAACCCTCAGAGACTATTGTGAACACCTTTATGCACGCGAACTAGAAAACCTAGAAGAAATGAATAAATTCCTGGAAACATACATCTCCAAAGATTGAACAAAGAAGAAAATGCATACCTGAACAAACCAATAATGAGTTCCAAAGCTGAATCAGAAAAAGACCTAGACCAGACAGATGCACAGTCAGATTCTAGCAGACATATAAATAAGAACTGATACCAATCCTACTGTAATTACTTTTAAAAATGGGGAGGAAAAACTCCTCTCTAACTCATTCTGTGAGGCCAGCATCGTTTTGATACCAAATCTTGCAGA
The DNA here is from genome assembly GCF_030222135.1 of Aotus nancymaae. Taxonomy (NCBI): domain Eukaryota; kingdom Metazoa; phylum Chordata; class Mammalia; order Primates; family Aotidae; genus Aotus; species Aotus nancymaae. Next base: position 18,982,758 of record NW_026988479.1, on the reverse strand, counting down.
GACATAATGGAAAAAGAAAACTTCAGACTGGTATCACTGATGAACATAGATGCAAAAATCATCAACAAAATACTAGTAACTTGAATCCAATAGAACATCAAAAACTGAATCTACTGTGACCAAGTATTCTTTATTCAGGGAATGTAAGATTGGTTAAACATACACAAATCAATAAATATGATTCATTATCACAAAGTAGAACTAAAAACAAACAAAACTTCATGATCATCTCAATAGATACACAAAAGGCTTCTGACAAAACTAACCATTCGTGTTTTTTTTTAAAAAAAAAAAAAAAAAAACAACCATTCATAGCAACCTACTTCAAAATAGTAAGAGCCATCTATGACAAACCCACAGCAAACGTCTTCCTGAACAGGCAAAAGCTAGAAGTATCCCCCTTAAGAACCAAAAAAGGGCAAGGATGCCCACTGTCACCACTCCTATTCAACATAGTATTGGAAGTCCTAGCCAGAGTAATCAGGCAAGAGAAAGAAATAAAATACATCTAAATATGGAGAGAGGAAATCAAACTGTCTTTCTTCACAAACAATATGACTCTATACCTACCTACAAAACCCCATAGCCTCTGTCCAAAGGCTCCTAAAACTGATAAACAACTTCAGCAAAGTCTCAAAATACAAAATCAATATACAAAAATCACATTTCTATACACCACTAATGTTCAAGCTATGAGCCAAATCAAGAACACAATCTCATTCACAATAGCCACAAAAAGAATATAATGCCTAGGAATACAGGTAATCAGGAAGGTGAAAGATCTCTACAATGAGAATTATGAAACCTTGCTGAAAGCATTCAGAGAAGACACAAACAAATGAAAAAATATTTCATGCTCATGGATAGGAAGAATCAACATTATTTAAATGTTTATACTGCCCAAAGCAATTTCCAGATTCAATGTTATTCCTATCAAAGTACAAATACCATTTTTCACAGAAATTAGAGAAAACTATTCTAAAATTTATATGGAACCAAAAAAGAGTCTAAATAACTAAAGTAATTCTAAGCAAAGAGAGCAAAGCCAGAAGCATCCTACTTCCCAATTTCAAACTATACTCCAAGGCTACAGGAACAAAAGCAGCATGGTACAGGTAGAAAAACAGACACATAGACCAATGGAACAGGTGAAATAACTAAAAAGAAAGCTGCACATGTACAAACCATCTGATCTTTGACAAAGTCCACAATACAAGTAATGTGGAAAGGACCTCCTATTGAATAAATAGTACTGGGATAACTGACTAGCCTTTTGTAGAAGATGGAAACTGGACCCCTTCATTTCACTGTATATAAAACTCATCTGAAGATGGATCAAAGACTTAACTGTAAGATCTGAAACTATAAGTAACCACAAGAAAACCTAGGAAATACCATTCTGGACATACGCCTTGGCAAAGATTTTATGACAACATTTCCAAAAGCAATTGCAACAAAGACAAAAATTGACAACTGGAACCTAGTAAATGAAAGAGGTTCTGCATACTGAAAGAAACTGTCAACAGAGTAAACAGCCAACCTAGAGAATGGGAGAAAATATCTGCAAATTATGCATCCAAGAAAGGTCTAATACCCAGAATCTATAAGGAACTTAACAAGCAAAAAACAAACAATGCTGTTTTGCTATCAAAAAGTAGGTCTTATTCATTCTTTCCATTTTTTGTACCCATTAACCATTGCCACTTCCCCCTAATAAAAAATGTGCAAATGACATGAACAGATATTTCTGAAAGGAAGACATACACGTGGTCAACAAGCATATGAAACAATGATCAACATCACTAATCATTAGAGAAATGCAAATCAAAACCACAATGAGATACCATCTTACACCTGTCAGAATGGCTATTACTAAAAAGTCAGAAAATAACATATGTTGTTTTAAAGATAATCCACCATGATCAAGTAGGTTTCATACCAGGGATGCAAAGATGGCTTAACATACACAAGTCAATAAATATGATACACTGCATAAACAGAATTAAAAACAAAAACCACATGATCATCTCAATAGACACAGAAAAAGCATTTGACAAAATCCAGCATCACTTTATGATTGAAACTCTCAGCAAAATTGATATACAAGGGATATACCTCAATGTAATAAAAGCTATCTATGACAAACCCACAGCCAACCTAATACTGAATGGGGAAAAGTTGAAAGCGTTCCCTCTGAGAACTGGAACAAAAAGAGTATGCCCACTTTCAACCACTTCTGTTTAACATAGTACTGGAAGTCCTAGCCAGAGTAATCAGAAAGAGAAAGAAATAAGGAGCATCCAAATTTGTAATGAGGAAGTCAAACTGTCGCTATTTGCAGATGATATGATTGTATACCTAGAAAACCCTAATGACTCCTCCAAAAAACTTCTAGTACTGATAAAAGAATTCAGCAAAGTTTCTGGATACAAAATTAATGTACACAAATCAGCGGCTCTCCTGTACACCAACAGCTACCAAGCTGAGAATGAAATCAAGAACTCAACCCTTCTTTTTTTTTTATTGCTTTTTAGGTTTTGGGGTACATGTGAAAAACATGCAAGATTGTTGCATAGGTGCATACGTGGCAGTGTGATTTGCTGCCTTCCTCCCCTTCACCTATATGTGGCATTTCTCCCCATGCTCTCTCTCCCCAAGTCCTCACCCCCCGCTGTCCCCCCCACTCCCCCACAACAGACCCCAGTGTATAGTGCTACCCTCCCTGTGTCCGTGTGTTCCCATTGTTCAACACCCGTCTATGAGTGAGAACATGCAGTGTTTGATTTTGTGTTCTTGTGTCAGTTTACTGAGAATGATGGTTTCCAGGTTCATCCATGTCCCTACAAAGGACGCAAACTCATCGTTTTTGATGGCTGTATAATATTCCGTGGTGTATATGTGCCACATTTTCCTTGTCCAGTCTATCATTGATGGACATTTGGATTGGTTCCAGGTCTTTGCTATTGTAAACTGTGCTGCAATGAACATTTGTGTGCATGTGTCCTTATAGTAGAACGATTTATAATCCTTTGGATATATACCCAGTGATGGGATTGCTGGGTCAAATGGAATTTCTATTTCTAGGTCCTTGAGGAATCACCACACTGTCTTCCACAATTGTTGAACTAATTTACACTCCCACCAACAGTGTAAAAGTGTTCCTATTTCTCCACATCCTCTCCAGCATCTATTGTCTCCTGATTTTTTAATGATCGCCATTCTAACTGGCATAAGATGGTATCTCAATGTAGTTTTGATTTGCATTTCTCTAATGACCAGTGATGATGAGCATTTTTTCATATGTTTGTTGGCCTCATGTATGTCTTCTTTTGTAAAGTATCTATTCATATCCTTCACCCACTTTTGAATGGGCTTGTTTGTTTTTTTCTTGTAAATCTGTTTTAGTTCTTTGTAAATTCTGGATACCAGTCCTTTGTCAGATGGGTAAGCTGCAAAAATTTTTCCCATTCTGTTGGTTGCCAATTCACTCTAATGACTGTTTCTTTTGCTGTGCAGAAGCTGTGGAGTTTGATTAGGTCCCATTTGTATATTTTGGCTTTTGTTGTCAATGCTTTTGGTGTTTTGGTCATAAAGTCCTTGCCTACGCCTATGTCCTGGATGGTTTTGCCTAGGTTTTCTTCTAGGGTTTTTATGGTGTTAGGGCTTATGTTTAAGTCTTTAATCCATCTGGAGTTAATTTTAGTGTAAGGTGTCAGGAAGGGGTCCAGTTTCTGCTTTCTGCATATGGCTAGCCAGTTTTCCCAACACCACTTATTAAATAGGGAATCCTTTCCCCATTGCTTGTTTTTGTCAGGTTTGTCAAAGATCAGATGGTTGTAGATATGTTGTGTTGCCTCTGAGGCCTCTGTTCTGTTCCATTGGTCTATATCTCTGTTTTGCTACCAGTACCATGCTGTTTTGATTACTGTAGCCTTGTAGTATAGTTTGATGTCTGGTAGTGTGATGCCTCCCGCTTTGTTCTTTTTGCTTAGGATTGACTTGGCTATGTGGTCTCTCTTTTGGTTCCATATGAAGTTTAAGGTGGTTTTTTCCAGTTCTGTGAAGAAGGTCATTGGTAGCTTGATGGTGATAGCATTGAATCTGTAAATTACTTTGGGCAGTATGGCCATTTTCATGATATTGATTCTTCCTAACCATGAACATGGAATGTTTCTCCATCTGTTTGTGTCCTCTCTTATTTCATTGAGCAGTGGTTTGTAGTTCTCCTTGAAGAGATCCTTTATGTTCCTTGTTAGTTGTATTGCTAGGTATTTTATTCTCTTTGTAGAATTGTGAATGGCAGTTCATTCTTGATTTGGCTCTCTTTAAGTCTGTTATTGGTGTATAGGAATGCCTGTGATTTTTGCACATTGATTTTGTATCCTGAGACTTTGCTGAGGTTGCTTATCAGTTTCAGGAGATTTTGGACTGAGGCGATGGGGTCTTCTAGATATACAATCATGTCGTCTGTGAATAGAGACAATTTGACTTCCTCTTTCCCTAATTGAGTACCCTTTATTTCTTTTTCTTGCCTGATTGCTCTGGCTAGAACTTCCAGTACTATATTGAATAGGAGTGGTGAGAGAGGGCATCCTTGTCTAGTGCCAGATTTCAAAGGGAATTATTCCAGTTTTTGCCCATTCAGTATGATATTGGCTGTTGGTTTGTCGTAAATAGCTTTTATTATTTTGAGATACGTTCCCTCAATACCTAGTTTATTGAGAGTTTTTAGCATAAAGGGCTGTTGAATTTTGTCGAAGGCCTCCTCTGCATCAATTGAGATAATCATGTGGTTTTTGTCTTTGGTTCTGTTTATGTGGTGAATTACATTTATAGACTTGCGTATGTTGAACCAGCCTTGCATCCCCGGGATGAAACCTACTTGATCATGGTGGATAAGCTTTTTGATGTGCTGTTGCAATCGGCTTGCCAGTATTTTATTGAAGATTTTTGCGTCTATGTTCATCATGGATATTGGCCTGTATTTTTCTTTTCTTATTGAGTCTCTGCTGGGTTTTGGTATCAGGATGATGTTGTTCTCATAAAAAGATTTGGGAAGGATTCCCTCTTTTTGGATTATTTGGAATAGTTTCAGAAGGAATGGTACCAGTTCCTCTTTGTATGTCTGGTAGAATTCGGCTGTGAACCCATCTGGACCTGGGCTTTTTTTTGGGTAATAGGCTCTTAATTGCTGCCTCGACTTCAGACCTTGTTATTGGTCTATTCAGGGTTTTGACTTCTTCCTGGTTTAGGCTTGGGAGGAGGCAACTGTCCAGGAATTTATCAATTTCTTCCAGGTTTTCTAGTTTATGTGCATAGAGTTGTTTGTAATAATCTCTGATGATGGTTTGAATTTCTGTGGAATCTGTGGTGATATCCCCTTTATCATTTTTTATTGCATCTATTTGGTTATTCTCTCTTTTCTTTTTTATTAATCTGGCTAGTGGTCTGTCTATTTTGTTGATCTTTTCAAAAAATCCCCTCCTGGATTTATTGATTTTTTGAAGGTTTTTTCGTGTCTCTATCTCCTTCAGTTCTGTTCTGATCTTAGTTATTTCTTGTCTTCTGCTAGGTTTTGAGTTTTTTTGATCTTGCTCCTCTAGCTCTTTCAATTTTGATGATAGGGTGTCAATTTTAGATCTCTCCTTTCTCCTCATGTGGGCACTTATTGCTATATATTTTCCTCTAGAGACTGCTTTAAATGTGTCCCAGAGATTCTGGTATGTGGTGTCTTCGTTCTCGTTGGTTTCGAAGAACATCTTTATTTCTGCCTTCATTTCATTGTTTATCCAGTCAACATTCAGGAGAAAGTTGTTCATTTTCCATGAAGCTGTGTGGTTCTGGGTTGGTTTCTGAATTCTGAGTTCTAACTTGATTGCACTGTGGTCTGAGAGACTGTTTGTTATGGTTTCCATTCTTTTGCATTTGCTGAGGAGTGATTTACTTCCAATTATGTGGTCAATTTTAGAGTAGGTGTGATGTGGCACTGAGAAGAATGTATATTCTGTGGATCTGGGGTGGAGAGTTCTGCAAATGTCTATTAGGTTTGCTTGGTCCAGGTCTGAGTTGAAGTCCTGGATATCCTTGTTAATTTTCTGTCTCGTTGATCTGTCTAATATTGACAATGGTGTGTTAAAGTCTCCCACTATTATTGTGTGGGAGTCTAAGTCTCTTTGTAAGTCATTAAGAACTTGCCTTATGTATCTGGGTGCTCCTGTATTAGGTGCATATATATTTAGGATCATTAGCTCTTCTTGTTGCATTGATCCTTTTACCATTATGTAATGTCCTTCTTTGTTTCTTTTGATCTTTGTTGCTTTGAAGTCCATTTTATCAGAGATGAGATTTGCAACTCCTGCTTTTTTTTGCTCTTCATTTGCTTGGTAAATCTTCCTCCATCCCTTTATTTTGAGCCTTTGTGTATCCTTGCATGTGCGATGGGTTTCCTGGATACAGCACACTGATGGGTTTTGGCTTTTTTTCCAATTTGCCAGTCTGTGTCTTTTGATTGGGGCATTTAGTCCATTTACATTTAGGGTTAATATTGTTATGTGTGAATTTGATACTACCATTTTGATGCTAGCCGGCTGTTTTGCCCATTGGTTGATGCAGATTCTTCATTGTGTTGATGCTCTTTACCATTTGGTATGTTTTTGGAGTGGCTGGTACTGGTTGTTCTTTTCTATGTGTAGTGCCTCTTTCAGGAGCTCTTGTAAAGCCAGTCTGGTGGTGATGAAATCTCTGAATACTTGCTTGTTCACAAAGGATTTTATTTTTCCTTCACTTATGAAGCTTAGTTTGGCTGGATATGAAATTCTGGAAGAACTCAACCCCTTTTACAATAGGTGCAAAAAACTAAAACCCTTAGGAATATACACAAACAAGGAGGTGAAAGACCTCTGCAAGGAAAACAACAAAACAGTGCTGAAATAAATTATAGATGACACAAACAAATGGAAACACACCCCATGCTCATGGATAGATAGAATCAATATTGTGAAAATGACCATACTGCCAAAAACAATCTACAAATTCAATGCAATTCCCCATCAAAATGCCACCATCATTCTTCACAGAACTAGAAAAAATAATCCTAAAATTCATATGGAACCAAAAAAGCCTGCATAACTAAAGCAAGACTAAGCAAAGGGTATAAATCTGGAGTCATCACATTACCTGATTTCAAACTATACTATAAGGCCATAGTCACCAAAACAGCCTGGTACTAGTATAAAAATAAGCACATGGACCAATGGAACAGAATAAAGAACCAGAAATAAACCCAAATACTTACATCCAACTGATCTTTGACAAAGCCAACAAGAACATAAAGTGGGGAAAGGACACCCTATTCAACAAATGGTGCTGGGATAATTGCCAATCCACATGTAAGAGAACAAAACTGGATTCTCATCTCTCACCTTATACAAAAATCAACTCAAGAAGAATCAAGGACTTAAATCTAAGACCTGAGACTATAAAGATTCTTAAAAATTACATCAGAAAAACCCTTCTAGACATTGGTTTAGGCAAGGATTTCATGACCAAAAACCCAAAAGCAAATGCAATAAAAACAAACATACATGGGTGGGACTTAATTAAACTAAAGAGCTTTCACATGGCAAAAGGAACAGTCATCAAAGTAAACAGAAAACCCATAGAGTGAGAGAAAAGTCTCACATTCTATACATCTGACAAAGGACTAATATTCAGAATTTACAATGAACTCAAACAAATCAACAACAACAAAAAATCCCTTCAAAAACTGGACTAAGTCATGAATAGACAATTTTCAAAAAAAGATATACAAATGGCCAACAAACATGAAAAAATGCTCAACATCACTGATGATCAGGGACATGCAAATCAAAACCACAACGTGATTATTACCTTACTCCTGCAAGAATGGCCATAATCAAAGAATAACAAAATAATAGATGTTGGTGTGGATGCAGTGAACAGGGAACACTTCTACATTGCTGGTGGGAATGTAAACTGGTACAACCACTATGGAAAACATTATGGAGATTCTTTAAAGAACTAAGGGTTGACCTATCATTTGATCCAGCAATCCTGCTGTTGGGTATATACCCAGAGGAAAAGACATCATTATATGAAAAAGATATTTGCACACCCATGTTTATAGCAGCACAATTGGCAATTACAGAAATGTGAAACCAACACAAATCCCCATCAATCAGCTAGTAGATAAAAATACTGTGGTATATATATGATGGAATACTACTCAGCCATGAAAAGGAATGAATTAATAGCATTTGTTGCCACCTGGATGAGAGTGGAAACTATTATTCTAAGTTAAGTTACTCGGGAATGGAAAAACACACATTATATGTTCTCACTCATAAGTAGGAGCTAAGCTATGAAGACACAAAGGCATAAGATTGAAACAATGGATATTGGGGACTCAAGGGGGAAAGGGTGGGAAAGGAGTCAGGGATAAAAAGACTACAAATTGGGTGCAGTGTTTACTGCTCGGGTGATGGGTGCACCAAAATCTCACAAATCACCACTAAAGAACTTGTTTGTGTAACCAAATACCACTTGTTCCCCAATAACCTATGGAAATATTTTTGAAAAAATTTTTAAGAAACATCTTTCACGATTTACTCTACCTGGAGAATTAGATGCTCACGCTCACTCAGGATAGAGGTAGATTTCATGCAATCATAGCAATAAAAATTTGCTCAAAACGTAAAAAGAAAGAAAATAACATATGTTGGTGAGGTTGCAGAGAACAAGGAATGCTTATTACACTACTTGTGGCAAAGTAAATTAATTCAGCCACCATAGAAAGCACTTTGGAAATTACTCAAAAAACTTAGAACTACCATTCAACCCACATTCCATTACTGGGTATATATCAAAAGAAATATAAATTGTTCTACCAAGAAGACACATGCACATATATTTATCACAACACTATTTACAATAATAAAGACATGAAATCAATCTAGATGCCTATCAGTGGTGGACTGGATAAAGAAAATGTGGTACATATACACCAAGGAATACTATACAGCCATTAAAATAATGAAAATAATGTCCTTTGCAGCCACATGGATGCAGCTAGAGGGTATTAGTCTAAGCAAATTAATGCAGGAACAGAAAACCAAATTGTGTATGTTCTTGCTTATAAGTGGGAGCTAAACATTGAGTACACGTGAACACGAAGATCAGAATAATAGACACTTGGGCCTACTTGAGGGTATATGGCAAGAGAAGGGTGAGGGTTGAAAGAAGCACCTTTGGGTACTATGCTCACTACCTGAGTGATGAAATCATTTTACACCCAACCCCAGTAATATGCAATTTACCCATGTCACAAATGGGCACACTTACTCCCAAAGCTAAAACAAAAGTTGGAAAAGAAAAAAATATTTTGAAATTCATGCATGTTAGTTTCCTGTTTCTGTTGTATTTAATTACCATACATTTAGCATCTTAAAACAACACAAAGCTATAATTGTACAGTTCTAGAGCTCAGAAATCCTAAATGGATCTCATTGAGCTAAAGTCAAATATGGGCAGGTCTGTGTTCCTTTCTGGGGGCCCTAGAAGAGACTCATTTTCTTGTCTTTTCCAATGTCTAGTGGCTACTCACATACCTCACATACCTTGGCTTCTGGCCCCTTCCATCTTCAAAGAAGGCAATGACCAGTCAAGTCTTCTCACATTACATCACTCAGACACTGACTCATTAGCTTCCCTCTTCCACATTTAAGGACCCTGTGATTACATCAGGCCTATCCAGATAAGCCAGTAAAATCTCCTCATTTAACAAGCCTTGATCACATATATAAAGTTACTTTTGCCATGTAAAGTAACATATTCACAAATTCCAGTGATTAGGATGTGGATATGGCCATCTTTATTTTTTCTTTTTTTTTTGGAGAGGAGGATGGAAGAAGACATTATTCTGCCTACAACATTATAGAAGCCTATTAAGAATGCAGAATCCTGGGCTCCGCCCTTGACCTACTGAATCAGTCTCTGGGGAATGTTTTCCAGGTCGCTCCCTAAGTAATTCCTATGTACTTCATTGGCTTGGTGATGAAAACAGGTGGTGATAAAAGAAGATGAGTGAGAATCTGGACCTACTTCACCAAGACTCTGGTCCCTGCGGACAGTGTGACACTATGTGTGTCAGTAACCCTCTCAAGGCCACCATTCCTGGTCATCCATGTTACATGGCAGTATGAACAGTTCCCAGCCAAGGGACCAGACTACAGTTTAGAACATTAATGGCAGGACCTGACTGGAATATGGCAGTGTGCTTGCTGACTCCTTTTTCTCATGCAGCCCAAAGGCAGAAGTTTTGGAGAACTATTATATCAAAGTTAACTCACAAAGGAACTAGATGAGGTGGTTGTGAACAGAAGTAACATTCTACTGCAGGTACTTCCTTTAGGTGCAAAGATATTAGGACCTGGGTATGTCTCTTCATAAACATTAGAGAAGTTCCCAAGCCACGTGACATTATTTTTAAATTACACTAAAATAAAAATAAAACTCTTCACACCCTGCATAGGTGTGAATGATGAGTAACTTTAACACAGGAATGCTTAAATCTCCAAACTTCTGGACTTTTACCACAAGTTGATTTCAAGGACATTTTTAAGTTTGGAGGCTTCAAACTAAGAATTTTGTTTTCCTTTTTAAATTATTATTATACTTTAAGTTCTGGGGTACAGGTGCAGAACATGCAGGTTTGTTAGGTAGGTATACACATGCCATGGTGGTTTGCTGCATCCATCACCCTGTCATCTACATTAGGTATTTCTCCTAATGCTATCCCTCCCCTAACCCCCCACCCCCTGCTATCCCTCCCCTAGCACCCCACTTTCTGACAGGCCCTGGTGTGTGATGTTCTTCTTACTGTGTTTGTGTGTTCTCATTGTTCAACACCCACTTATGAGTGAGAACATGTGGTGTTTGATTTTCTGTTACTGTGTTAGTTTGCTGAGAATGCTGGTTTCCAGCTTTATCCATGTCCCTGCAAAGGACATGAACTCATCCTTTTCATAGATTCATAGTATCCCATGGTGTATATGTGCCACATTTTCTTTATCCAGTCTATCATAAATGGGCATTTGGGTTGGTTCCAGGTCTTTGCTATTGTGAACAGTGCCACAATAAACATATGTGTTCATGTGTCTGTATAACAGAATGATTTATAATTCTTTGGGTATATACTCAGGAATGGGATTGCTGGGTCAAATGGTATTTCTAGTTCTAGATCCTTGAGGAATTGCTGCATTGTCTTCCACAGTGGTTGAACTAATTTACACTCCCACCAACAGTGTAAAAATGTTCCTATTTCTCCACATCCTCTCCAGCATCAGTTGTCTCCAGATTTTTTAATGATTGTCATTCTAACTGGCATGAGATGGTATATCAACGTGGATTTGATTTGCATTTCCCTAATGATCTGTGATGATGAGCTTTTTTTCATATGTTTGTTGGCTGCATAAATGTCTTCATTTGAGAAGTGTCCATTCATATGCTTTGCCCACTTTTTGATTTTTTTTTTTTCTTGTACATTTCTTTAAGTTGTTTGTAGATTCTGGATTTTAGCCCTTTGTCAGATGGGTAAATTGCAAAAAGTTTTTCCCATTCTGTTGGTTACTGGTTCACTCTAATCATTGTTTCTTTTGCTGTACAGAAGCTCTAGAGTTTAATTAGTTCCCATTTGTCTATTTTGGCTTTTGTTGCCAATGTTTTTGGTGTTTTAGTCAAGAAGTCCTTGTCTATGCCTATGTCCTGAATAGTTTTGCCTAGGTTTTCTTCTAGGGTTTTTATGGTGTTAGGTCTTATGTTTAAGTCTTTAATCCATCTGGAGTTAATTTTAGTGTAAGGTGTCAAGAAGGGATCCAGTTTCAGTTTTCTGCATATGGCTAGCCAGTTTTCCCAACACCATTTATTCAAGGGAGACTCCTTTCTCCGTTGCTTTTTGGGGTCAAGTTTGTTGAAGATCAGATGGTTGTAGATGTGTGGTGTTACTTCTGAGGCTTCTGTTCTGTTCCATTGTCTGTATCTCTGTTTTGGTACCAGTACCATGCTGTTTTGATTACTGTAGCCTTATAGTATAGTTTGAAGTCAGGTAGCATGATGCCTCCAGCTTTTTTTTTTTTTTTTTTTTTTTCACTAGGATTGTCTTGACTATGAGGGCTCATTTTTGGTTCCATATGAAGTTTAAGGTGTTTTTTTCCAGTTCTGTGAAGAAGGTCAATGGTAGCTTGATGGGGATAGCATTGAATTTATAAATTATTCTGGGCAGTATGGCCATTTTCCAATATTGATTCTTCCTAACTATGAGCATGGAATGTTTTTCCATCTGTTTTTGTCCTCTCTTATTTCCTTGAGCAGTGGTTTTTAGTTCTCCTTGAAGAGGTCCTTCACATCCCTTGTTACTTGCGTTCCTAGGTATTTTACTCTTTGTAGCAATTGCCAATGGGAGTTCACTCATGATTTGGTTCTCTGTCTGTCATTGGTGTACATGAGTGCTTATGGCTTTTGCATATTGATTTTGTATCCTGATACCTTGCTGAAGTTGTTTATCAGCTTAAGGAGATTTTGGGCTGAGACAATGGGGTCTTCTAATATACAATCATATCACCTGCAAATAGAGACAATTTGACTTCCTCTTTTCCTAAATGAATAATCTTTATTTATTTTTCTTGCCTGATTGCCTTGGCCAGAACTACCTCCAATACTATGTTGAATAGGAATGGTGAGAGAGGGCATCCCTGTCTTGTGCCTGTTTTCAAAGGGAATGCTTCCAGCTTTTGCCCATTCAGTATGATATTGGCTGTGGGTTTGTCACAAATAACTTATTATTTTGAGGTACATTCCATCAATACCTAGTTTATTGAGAGTTTGTAGCATAAAGGACTGTTGAATTTTGTTGAAAGCTTTCTCTGAATCTATTGAGATAATCATGTGTTTTTTGCTTTTGGTTCTGTTTATGTGATGGATTACATTTATTGATTTATGTATGTTGAAGCAGCCTTGCATCCCAGGGATGAAACCAACTTGATCATGATGGATAAGCTTTTTGATGTGCTGTTGGATTAAGTTTGCCAGTATTTTATTGAGGATTTTTGCATCAATGTTCATCACAGCCTGAAATTTTCTCTTTCAGTTGTGTCCCAGCCACAGTTTGGTATAAGGATGATGTTGCTCTCATAAAATGAGTAAGGGAGGATTCCCTCTTTTTTCTGTTATTTAGAATAGTTTCAGAAGGAATGGTACCAGCTTCTCTTTGTACGTCTGGTACAATTCAGCTGTGAACCCATCTGGTCCTGGACTCTTTTTTGTTGGTAGGCTATTAATTGCTGCCTCAATTTCAGACCTTGTTATTGGTCTACTTAGGGATTTTACTTCTTCCTGGTTTAATCTTGGGAGGGTATAAGTGTCCAGAAATTTATCAATTTCTTCAAGATTTTCCAGTTTATTTGCATAGAGGTGTTTGTAGTATTGTCTGATGATAGTTTGTATTTCTGTGGGATCAGTGGTGACATCCCCTTTATCATTTTCTATTGCATCTATTTTATTTTTTACAGGAATTTAAACTTTAACATTTGTTTCCTAAGTGTTTGTTATACATGAAAATGGATTTCCTTATAAAAAATTTGATTCAGAAACAGAAAACAAAACATTAACATTTACTTTCTGATATTGTTTAGCTCTGCATGTCCACCCAGTTCTCACTTTGAATTGTAATAATCCCCACATGCGAAAAGTGGAGTCAGGCAACAATAATTAAATCATGAAGACAGTTTCCCCCATACTGTTCTTATGTTAGTGAGTTCTCACAAGATCTGATGATTTTATAAGGGGTTTCTCATTTTGCTTGACATTCATTCTCTCTTGCCTGCCACCATGTAGCAAGTGCCTTTGCTCCTCCTTTGCCTTCCACAATGATTGTGAGGCCTCCCCAGCCATGTGGAACTGTGAATCCATTAAACCTCTTTTTCTTTATAATTACCCAGTCTTGAGTATGTCTTTTTTAGCCACATGAGAACAGACTAGTACACCTTCATCTCCATCACAAAGGTAATGGATTATTAGAGGTTTGGAGAACATCCTTTTTTCTTCCTTTATATTCTTGCCTCTATATATATATGCATACACACAAATTTATCCTTTATATAGCTCAGGTAATACTTTCTTTTTCAGGAAATAATGTCTTGGATATCTATTAATGTAAGCATAAAAATTTTACTTTATTATTTTAAACTATGGTGTGCTTCTCCAGTTTAGATAAATCATTATGTATTGAACCTTATCATATTGATGGACAATTAGGATCCTCTTCTTTCTTACTAGATGTGTGACCATAGATAAATTATTTAACTCCTCTGGACCTTTGTTTTCCTAAAGTAAAACAGGAATGATAAATCTTACTTTCCTCACCAGTTTGTATATGTTTTAAGTAGGTAGAGTATGCAAAACACTTAGAGCATGGAGTAAGCAATTAATGTTGACTATATTTAATGTTACAAATGCCTAAGCAACCATCTTTACACATTTATTTTTGGTACATATATTTTTCCAGGGTAGATTTGTATAAGAGAAAAAAATCTAATAATAGTGATTATGCCTTTGAAATTGTCATTGGCACCACAAAATTGCCTTTCAAAAATTATTCTCTAGTTGATACACGAGTACTCTATATCTTTACTGAGAAGGACATTAGTCATTTGGGGCTACTCAAACATTTTGGACACCTTTTCTATGTTTTGATTATTTTACACATTAGAATTCCTCTTTTCCAAAGTAGAATGCAGAAAACTACATTTCCCACATACCTCTGTTGCTAGGAAAGCACCAGTTAGAATTATTCACTGAAACTAATCAAAAAGGAATTTCGTGAGGGAGTGGCTAGGCACTAGCCATTGTTTCTGCTGGCACTGGGGGATGGCAGAGGCAATATGTTCTCAGATGGCAGCAGCCCCTCACCAGGGCAGGTCTGAAGCATTGCTCTGAGAGGTATTCTGGAATACTTAGCTTAGAGTCTGTTTCTCCAACTATCCCAATTTTCTGATCATCAAATAATTTTTAAAAGCCTAATTTCTGCTTAAATTAACTAAAGTAGATGCTGTTGTCTGCAGTTATGAACTCTGACTCACAAATACCTTAGCAAACAATATTTTTCAAATTTTTGGCAGTTAATTTTGTTATTACTCAAATACAAACAATAACTTTTCACATCCTTTAGGGGAAGCCATATCTAGTTGTAGTATTATCAGTACCACTGTTTTGCATAGGGACAAAATGGCAAATCTACAATGTCTCCACCCCTTTTTATGTCATTCCTTTACTAGTATTGTTATCATCAAAACATTCTGAATAATGCATTTAGTGCTAAGGTGATAACTTGAAATCACTTAGGTATAATTTTAATTTTTATTGTATTAAGAAATGTATATGCAAACCTTTCTTCTATCTATATACGAGGGATTTTCCCCCATTTTTAGAGTTTTCAGGGAAATATTTTTTCAAAAATCACTTATGAGGAATTCTAATTCTTCTCTGGTTTTTGTACCAAAAACAAATTTACAATAAATACATTGGCATGGCATTGTATGATTCAATATTGATGACAGGATTTGATAATCTTTTTTTGTTACCTGGCAAAATCAATCTTTCTACAATAGATATTTACAAAGTGTGCCATGAGTTGAAACATATTGGTATGCAAATTAGGAAGCACTGTTCATTATTCTATGGGGGCAGAAACTTGCCATTTTCTTTTCTTTTTTTTTTTTTAATTTGTGGACACATAGTAGGTGTGTATATTTATGGAGTACATGAGATATTTAGGTACAGGCATACAATGTGTAATAATTATATCATGGAAAATTAGCTATTTACCCCTCAAGCATTTATTCTTCAGTTACAAACAATCCAGTTATACTCTTCTACTTTAAAATGTACAATTATTATTGAACATTTTACTATTTCCCTCCTGTTGTTCTATCAAATACTGTCTTATTCATTCTTTCTATTTTTTCTTTTTCTACTCATTAACCATCCCCATTCAACCCCCCTCCCTGACAGCCACCCCCTCTCATCTTCACACTACCCATCCCAGCCTCTGGTAACCATCTTTCTACTTTCTATGTTCATGACTTCAATTGCCTTAATTTTTAGATCCCACAAATGAGTGAGAACACATGATGTTTGTCTTTCTGTGCCTGGCTAATTTAGCTTAACATAATGAACTCCAGTTCCATCCATGCTGTGCAAATGACAGAATCTCATTCTTTTTTATGGCTGAATAGTACTCTGTTGTGTATATGTACCACAATTTCTTTATCCATTCATCTGTTGATGGACACTTAGGTTACTTCCAAATTTTGGCTATTGTGAACAGTGCTGCAACAAACATGGAAGTGTAGGTATCTCTTTGATATACTGATTTCCTTTCTTTAGGGCTATATACCCTACAGTAGCATTGCTGAATGGTATGGTAGCTCTATTTTAGTTTTTTAAGGAATCTCCAGACTGTTCTCCATAGTGGTTGTACTATTAATAATATACATTCCCACCAACAGTGCATGAGAGTTCCCTTTTCTCCACATTCTCACTAGCATTTATTATTGCCTGTCTTTTCAATAAAAGCCATTTTAACTGGGATGAGATGATGTCACATTGTAGTTTTGATTTGAAATTCTCTGATGATTGATGATGTTGAGCACCATTTTATATGTCCATTTTTCCTTCATATATCTTCTTTTGAGAAATATTTATTCAGAACTTCTGTCTATTTTTTAATCAGATTATTACATTTTTCCCATAGAGTTGTTCGAGCTCCTTATATATTCTGGTTCTTAATGCCTTGTCAGATGGGTCAAATATCAAATATTTTCTCCCATTCTGTGGGTTGTCTCTGCACTTTGTTGGTTCTTTCCTTAGCTTTGTTAGTCTGGCTAAAGATTTGTCAATTTAAAAAACCAACTTTTTGTTTCATTGATCTTTTGTATTGTTTTCTTTACTTCAAATTCACTTAGTTAGGTTCTTATATTTATTATTTCTTTTTTCCACTAAATCTGGGTTTGGCTTGCTCTTGCTTTTCTAATCATTTAAGATGCATCATTAGGTCATTTATTTGAAGTTTTTCTCTCTTTTTTTTGTTTTAGGCACTTGATTGCGATACATTTTCCTCTTAGTACTGCTTTCTCTATATCTCATAGGTTTTGGTATTTTGTGTTTCCATTATCATACGTTTTAATAAATTTATCAGTTTCCTTCTTAATTCCTTTGCTGACCCACTGGTCATTCAGAAGCACATTGTTTAATTTCCATGTGTTTATGTAGTTTCCAAAATTCCTCTTGTTATTGATTTCTAGTTTTATTCCATTGTGGTCAGAGAAGATGCTTGATATCATTTCAATGTTTTAAATGTTTTAAGCCTTGTTTTGTATTGTTACCTAAAATATGGTCTATTCTTGAGAATGACCCATATGCTGAAGAGAAGAATATATGTTCTATAGTCATTGATGAAATGTTCTGTAAATATCTATTAGGTCTATTTGGTCTATAGTGCAGATTAAGTCCAATGTTTCTTTGTTGATTTTTTGTCCAGGGGATCTGTTCAATGCTGAAAGTAGGGTGTTGAAGTTTCCAGCTATTACTGTATTGAGATCTATCTTTCTTTATTTAGCTCTAATAACATTTGCTTTATATATCTGGGTGCTCCAATGTTGGGTGCATATATATTTACATTCATTATATCCTCTTGATGAATTGACTTCTTTAGCATTATATAATAGATAACCTTCTTTGCCTCTTCTTACGGTTTCCATCTTAAAATCTATTATTTTTTCTGATACAAATTGTAGCTACTCCTGCTCTTTTTTGGTTTTTATTTGCATAGAATATTTTTTCCATTCCTTTATTTATTTATTTATTTTCTTTTTGAGACAAAGTCTTGCTCTGTTGCCCAGGCTGGAGTGCAATGGCAAGATCTTGGCTCACTTCAACCACCACCTCCCAGGTTTGACTGATTCTCCTGCCTCAGTCTCCTTAGTAGCTGGGATTACAGGTGTGTGCCACCATGCCCAGCTAATTTTGTACTTTTAGCAGAAATGGGGTTTCACCATGTTGGTCAGGCTGGTCTTGAACTCCTGACCTCAGGTGATCCAACTGCCTTGGCCTTCCAAAGTGCTATGATTACAGATGTGAGCCACTACGCCTGGCCCCTTTATTTTCAGTCTATGTGTTTTTATGTGTGAAGTGTGTGTCTTGTAGGCAACAGATCCCAAGTCTTGTTATCCATTCAGCCATTCTGATTTTTTTTATTGGAGTTTAGTTCATTTACATGCAATGTTATTATTTATAAGTAGGAACTTACTTCTACCATTTTGTTATTTGGTTTTGGTGGTTTTTGTGGTCTTTTCCTGCTTTCCTTCCTTCCTGTTATCCATTTAGTGAAGGTGATTTTCTCTGGTGGTGTGCTTTAATTTGTTTTTGTTTTACTTTTTGTGTGTTTTCTAATTGAGGTTAGCATGAGGCTTGCAAATACTATCTTATAACCCATTATTTTAAACTGATGATGACTTAACACTGATTGCATAAGCAAGCAAAAAGAAAACTAATAAAAACTCTACACTTTACCTTTGTATCCCTACTTTTAAACATTTTGTTGATGCTATTTATAGTTTATTGTAATTTCTATGTCTTGAAAATTTGTTGTAGTTATTTTTGATTGGTTCATCATTTAGTCTTTTTATTTAAGTCAAGAGAAGCTTTCATACCACAACTACATTGTTAACATTATTCTCTGTTTTCTCTAGTGCTTACTATTACCAGTGAGTTTTGTATTAATATCTTCAGATAATTTCCTCTCACTAACATCCTTTTCTTCCCGATTTAAGAACTTCTTTTACCATTTCTTGTAGGACAGGTCTAGTATTGACAAAATTCCTCAGCTTTTGTTTGTCTGTGAATGTCTTTATTTCTCCTTTATGCCTAAAGAATATTTTCACCAGATATACTTTTCTAGAGTAAAAGTTGTTTTGTTTTGTTTTCTTTTCTTTTAGCACTTTAAATGTCTTATCACTCTCTCTGGCCTGTAAAGTTGCCACTAAAAAGTCTGATGCCAGATGTTGTGGACTCCATTGTATATTATTAGTTTCTTTTCTCTTGCTGCTTTTAAGAGTCATTCTTTACCCTTGACGTTTGGGTGCTTGATTATTATATGTGTTGAGGTAGACTTCTTTGAGTTAAACTGCTTGGTGTTCTATAACCTTCTTGTACTTGAATGTTGATATTTTTCTCTAGGTTTGGGAAAAAGTGAGATGTTGAAGTTTCCAGCTATTACCATTTTGAGATCTTCCCAGTCTATTGGGAATTTCTCTGATCCCTTTGAACAAACTTTCTAACCCTATCTCTCTCTCTACTTCCTCTCTAAGGCCAGTAACTCTTAGATTTTCCCCTTTGACACTCTCTTTTAGAGCCTATAGGGATGCTTCATAGTTTGTTGTTGTTTTTGTTGTTGCTGTTGTTTGTTGTTTTTATGAGATGAAGTCTTGCCCTGTTGCCCAGGCTGGAGTGCAGTGGCATGATCTCAACTCACTACAATATCCACCTCCCAAGTGTAAGGAATTATTCTGGTCAGCCTCTCAAGTATCTGGGACTATAGGCACACACCACCATGCTCAGCTAATTCTTGTAATTTTAGTAGAGACAGGGTTTCACTATGTTCCCAAGGCTGGTCTTGAACTCCTGACCTGAAATGATCCACTCACCTCACCCTCCCAAAGTGCTGGGATTACAAGTATGAGCCACTGTGCCTGGCTGCTGCTTCATTGTTTTTTATTCTTTTTTATTTCATCTCTTCTGACTGTATATTTTCAAATAGCCTATCTTAAAGCTCACTAATACTTTCTTCTGCTTGATCAATTCTGTTATGAAGAGACTCATGCATTCTTTAGCATGCCAACTGCACTTTTCACCTCTAGAATTTCTACTTGACTCTTTTCAATTATTCCAATCTCTTTGTTAAATTTATCTGATAGAATTCTGAATTTCTTCTCTGTGTTATCTTGAATTTCTTTGAATTTCCTCGAAACAACCATTTTGAATTCTCTATTTGAAAGGTTATATATTTTTATTTCTCTGGGACTGGTCTCTAGTCCTTTACATAGTTCATTTGGTGAGGTCATGTTTTCCTAGATGGTGTTGATGCTTGTATATGTTCTTTGGTGTCTGGGTATTGAAGAATTAGGTATTTATTATAGACTTCACAGTCTGGACTTGTTTAAGTTCTTCTTGGGAAGGCCTTCCAGGTATTTGAAAGGACTTAAGCCCCAAGCTCAACAATGCCGTGGGTTTTGCAGGCTTCTAGAGGTACTGTTGTGCTGGTCTTAAACAAGATTCAGATGAATTCTCTGTATTACCAGGCACTCTTGCTCTTTTCCCTTTCTTCCAAACATACAGTCTCTCTCTCTCTCTATGCTGAGCCACCTGGAACTTGGGGTAGGGTGATGCAAGCATCTCTGTGGCCACCACCACTGGAATGGCATTGAGTCAAACCTGAATCTAGCACAGTACTGGGCTTTTCCCAGTGCCTTTCCCTTCAGGGTGGCCAGTTTCTCCAGGCCCCAAGTGTGTCTGGAGATTCTGTCTGGGAACAAGGGCCTGGAGTCAAAAACCTCGGCAATTTACTTGATGCTCTGTCCTACTGCAGCTAAGCTGGCACTCAAACCACAGTACAAAATCCTTCCCACTTTCCTTTCCTTTCCACAGGCAGAGGACCCTCTCCCTGTGGCCGCCATCATCACTGGCCCACAGGTGCTTCTACCTGGCCATCACCAATATTCACTTAAATTCCAAGGGCTCTTCTGTCAGCTTGTGGTAAATGTTGCCAGGCCTAGAACTCACCCTTCAGAGTAGTGGGCTCCCCACTAGCCCAGGGTATTCCAGAAATGCAATCTAAGAGCCTAGGCTTGGACTTGGGGACCCTAAAAACCTGCTTGTTGCTTTACTCCACTGTGACTGAGCTAGTACCTAGAATGCAAAAGAAAGTCCCCTTTACTTTTCTCTCTCCTTTTCTCAAACAGAAGGAGTATTTCACCATAGCCACCATAACTGAAAATGTGCTAGGTCTCCCCTGAAGGCAGCACATTGCTGAGCCCAAGGCCCATGTGTACTTCCTGGGTGTTGCTGGTAGGACCAAGGACCACCTCTTAAGTCAGCAGGTGATTAATTCTGCCGGAACTGGATCCTTCCCTTCAAGGCAACAGATTCCCTTTTCTCACAGAGTGTGTCTAGAAATCTGGGGGCTAGGGCCTGGAATGAGGACCTCATGACTCTTCTTGGTGATTTATCCTACTGTGGCTGAGCTGCTATCCAAGAGGCAAGACAAAGTACTCTTTACTCTTTGCTCTCCTCTCCTGAAGCAAAAGGAAGGACTCACTTTTTCTTGTTATTATCTGCACTGCCTGGGATTGAAGAAGGGATGACACAAGTGCTCCTAAGCTGTGCCAGCCGCTGTCTCCTTAGGTCATGTGCTGCCCTAATTCACTGGCTCTAAGCCCAGCCTAGCACTAGGAGTTGCATAGGACCTGCAGTCTTCGTGTCCTAGACTACTCTTTGAATTTATTTACGACCCCAGAACACTTCAGCTTATGGTGGTGAGGCTTGCCAAGAAACTCAAATTCTGACTGCTTGGATAGGTGATACCTCTCTGGCTAGGGCTGGTCCAAGTGCTCCCTCTGTGCACAGGTAATGGCTGAGCGCAGCACAGCTTTATTCTCCACTGTGACAAGGCAGTACTGAGATGAATATAAGGCCCCAGTCGTTGTGCTCTTCCTTTCCAAAGTGCACAGATTCTCTCACTGCGGTGTAACACCACTGCCGGGGAATGGGGGAAGGGTGGCATCAATGATACAAGACTGCCTCCCCTGCCCCCCATCAATGTATCTTTCCACTACATGAAGTTAAAACCAGGTACTGTAATTACTCACCTGATTTTTGGTTCTTATGATGATGTTTTTCTGTGTGCAGGTAGTTGTTAAAATTTGGTCTTCTAGCTGGGAAGGTGAATGGTGTAGGCTTTCATTTTACCATCTTGCTCTGCTCCCTGCCATCATTTTCAAGGGTAAATTAGTTCATAACTTTTAATAATGCATGAAGTAATCCTGTGAAAAGCAATGTCATGCTTTTTTTTTCTAATTGCATATGCATAACTTTTCAGAAAGCTAATTATTCTGTGAACCAATATATTTAACAATTATAGCTATTATTTTCACTTTCTAAAGAAAAGAAAAAATAAATAGTCTCTATCTTAGTAAACATAGACTTCTCTAACAAAATACCACAGACTGGGTGGCTTAAACAACAGACATTTATTTCTCACAATTCTGGAAGTTGGGAAGTCCAAGATCAATGTGCCAGTAGATTCAGTTCTTGATGAGGGCCCTCTTCCTGGCTTCCAGAAAGCCACCTTATTGCTGTGTTCTTACATGGCAGAAATAGAGAGAGATTTGGTCTCTTCCTCCTCTTCTTTTTTTTTTTTTTGTGATGAAGTCTTGGTCTGTCACCCAGGCTGGAGTGCTAGTACCTAGGGTGCAAAAGCGTGGTGTGATCACAGCAGGTGCAATTGCCTGGTGCGATCACAGCAGCCTCAAATTTCTGGGCTCAAGTGATCTTCTTGCCTTAGTCTTCCAAGTAGTTGGGACTACAGGTACATGTCACAACACTCAGCTAGTGTTTAGTTTTTTTGTTTGTTTGTTTTGTTTTTTAAGAGATGAGTCTCCCTATGTTGACCAGGATGGTTTTGAACTCCAAGCCTCAAGTGATCCTCCCACCTCAGCCTCCCAAAGTGCTTGGATTATAGGCATGAGCCACTGCACCCAGCTCTTCCTCTTCTTATAAGGACACTAATCCTCATATGGAGGCCTTACCTCCAAATGCCATCACACTGGGGGTTAGAGCTTCAATGTGCAAATTTGAGGAGAACACATTCAGTTTGTAACAGTTAGATTACAGGCTGCAATTCCTGAAGAAGCTTTTGAATCTATCCCCAGCTGACCGAAAATAATTAGTCCCCTTAACTTCACCCTGCATTTATTTTAGCAATGTATTAAATGAGAGCACATTGGCAAATGCACTTTAATAACAAACATCTAATTCTTTATTCAACTTTCAGATCTACAAATGAAATAAATTATCTATTTACATGCATCACTAGACCATCTGGTTCTATGTGAGGACCTAACACAGAATCCACTAATTGTCATCTATGTTTATTCATCATTCTTAACTCATTTTCTTAAGATAATGAATATCTAGGACCTTTAGCAAACAATCTTCACCATTAGTTAAAAACTTGGTTTCTAAATAGAACAGAGCTAAAGAGCCCCAAATTTGTACCTAAAAAAATTAATTGCTAGTCAACTCCATTGTGCCATTCCTATTTTGCAGAGAGGGAAAAAGGTGGGCAAAGTATAAATTTTAAAGAGCCTTATGGAATTAGAACAAGAGGTCACTTTTTCAGGAGTTTGTTTGTTGCTTACTCAATTAAGTTCTTTTTTCAAGGGCCTTCCCGACATTCTTTCTTCTAGGTTATCTCTCTGCCTGACTTAGAATACAGTGTTACCCTCAACATTTGCATATACCAGGATTGAGAAGCTCACACATTAGAAACCAATATGCTAATGAGGAGAAAAAAATACCAAAAATATAGGACAACAAATCACTGAAACAGTGTTTTTGATTAGTTTTCAAATTATATGCAGAAAAAATAAAAGCAAAAGTCCAACGCATTACGAAAGCATCATAACTCATCTTTTGGCAAAGACCAAGGTGGAAAATTCTTTTATCATTCTCTTTCTTTAATAAATAAAAGCCAGGAAGTAGTCAAACATACCTCCTACTCAAATTTTTGTTTAAACATCACTTTTCCTAATCCTTTGGGCTGGTGTAGTTCTCCTTTCTGGACACACCATGACACCTTCCATTTCTTTGTATAATTATTTGTAATTATGTGCTTTGCGATTATACTCTCAATGTCAAGAGGAGCAATGACCTCTGTTGTATTCTCAGCAGAAAAAAAAAGTTTTCAATAAATATTTGTTAAATATAAGAACAGGACAGCCATAATACATCTTCCTGGAGTGCCAATTTTAATCAGAAATTTGGGGTTTTTAAATTAAAATAAGCACAGTATCACAATAAAAACACCAAATAGATAAGCAAAATTACAAAATTCATGTGAATTTCAAGATAAAATTGAAAACGTCTCCCAGGCATCATGCTTAGTTTCCTCCACCATTAATGCTGTTTTGGGGAAAAGAAAAAATGACACATCGATGTAGTGGGTTTGAGTGTGATGCTCCAGAGATCAGGTAGTTGAAGCCAACCAAGCTAAGATATTTCATCATGAAAAGAGATGTGATTTCTCCCTTCTGAGGAGAAAACAAGAACAGCCAAAGTGATGAAGAGGATTGTGTACTCTGGACAATTTTTTTGTTTGTTTGTTTTTGTTTTTTTGAGACAGAATCTCAGTCTGTCTCACCAAGGCTGTAGTGCAGTGGCTTTATCTCAGATCACTGCAGCCTTTGCAGTGGCATGATCTTGGCTCACTGTAGCCTCCACCTCCCAGGTTCAAGTGATTCTTCTGCCTCCACCTCCCAAGTAGCTGGGACTACAGACACACACCATCACACCTGACTAACTTTTGTATTTTTAGTAGAGATGAGGTTTTGTCATGTTGGCCTGCCTGGTCTCTAACTCCTGACCTCAGGTGATCCACCCACCTCTGCCTCCCAAAATGCTGGGATTACAGGCGTGAGCCACCATGCCCAGCCTTGACAAGTTATTTTAATGCCTCAATTTGTCTAACTGTAAAATGAAGGCCTTCAATTGGATGTTCTCCAATGGCCCCCGAATCTCTAAAATTCTGTTGTGCGTGAACTCTTTTTTGGTCTCTCATTAGTCTCACATCCACAAAATGATAAAAGTAAGGAAGCAAACCAGCATGGTATGTCTTCCTCCTTTCTTAAGCTTCAAGTGTAACATTTGTCTTTTGAGTAACAACTGTAAATACCATGCCATTGTTTTTTTTCTCTTTTTATGAGCTTGTAGACCCATTCATAAATCTAAAGGCAAAGGAGAAGTAGAATCAATATCAAACCACAGAAGTATATTTTTATGGATCAGCCACTCAGCTGTTATCAGCTGAGATGCTATCATATATTTCATCATCACAACCAGAAGTAATGGAAAACATTGATTTTAAATGCTGCATTTAAAGAAGGGAAGTCTTTTTTATAACATCTTTTTTTTTGCTATTTCATTCTTCCACCTTCTTTTTCTATATCTGGGCTTAACATTTTAGCTTTATATCAAAAAGTTTTGCAACACTGTGTATAGTAACTATTAATTCTATAATATTAATACAGTCCCTCGGGAGTTATTAGATAAAACAATCGCTGTGCCTCTGTACCAAGTAAAGATTTTCTAGGTAAAAATAAAAGAGAAACAGTCAATGACAGTGTGGTGCCAAACACTGATGAGAAACAAGTGGTTGATATGCAAGCAAAGGAAAATAATATAAAACACATACTTTTCCAAGTCTGTGTGCATTTTCTAGTGATTGCTTAATTCAATAAATCTCTACCAAAAAATCCAGGTTTTGTTCTATCATATTGTTTTGTAACCAAATACATCCAATATGTATCTGCTACAAATGTGATTTTAAGGTATCAGTGCTGTTTATGTGTACTCTTTATTAATGATAACAAAAAGGCATGCCAAGAGCTTCTGCAGTATACCATGTATGCAACCTAAGGGCTGGCAAAATAAGAAATTAAAATCAGAGCTCCTAAATTCAAAAGTTAGACAATTTGAAGTGTTTTTAAGTCTATTACAAATGGGAACTCTAGTACACTGCTGGTGGGAGTATAAAATGCTACAATCACTTTGGAGAGCAATTTGGCAATTATCTAGCAAAGCTGAAAATGCAAACGCCTCCAGCCTAGCAATTTCACTGCTAGGTATATAGCCTAGAAACCACACGTGTACATGTACACAAGAAGTCTTTTGTAATAGGAACAAAAGTGGGGAGTGCTAGACAGCACTACATGTCCTCAATAAAGGGTTGGATAAACTCTGATGTAGTTATAACCTGGAATACTACATAGCAGTTAACATAAATAAGTATACATATATGTATTAAGTCGGAGAGATAACCACATTTAGTTAAAAAATGCAAATAACAGACTGCAACATGTAAAATAGACGTTTTATAAAATTTCTAGTCACAAATAATGCTATAAATGTTGTGTCTGCCTAACCAGTAAAATATGAAATCATGAACTGGAGGACATTCACCAAGTTCCAAAGAGATGCTAACTCTGGAGAGGGAAAGAAAGAGAAAGAGAAGTGCCACCTGGGAGGGAGACAAAAATACTGCAGCTTTCTCTGTAATGTTTTATTTTGTTTTTATTAAAAACAATTTTAGAAGCACATATGGCAAAATGTTAATTAATTCTGGGTTGAGGACACATGAATACTTTCATACTATGTACTTTTCTTTAGTAATTGTTTTTCCAAATAAAATAACAAAACCTCAGTCACTTTTTGTTACTTGGTGTGCTATAAACTATATCAGTTTAATTTAAGGACTCATGACCTTATTTTTAAATTGTTTAATACACTATATTTTATTCATTTGCAGTGTTTATACTGGGTGAGTAAACTAGGGGCTTTGGTACATGTTCCATGGAATTTCAATCTAATTAGGTCTCCTGTATATGCTTGGTAAATGTAGGGAAAGTGAAGTTTTAAACATCTGTTTATTCCAGGTACACAAATCAGAAAATGTTTCCTTTGGTTTCCTAATATTATCTCGTGCCAACACGAGTATTATCATCAGTTTACAGGATTTTTCCCACTGAGAGATGCAGGGTTAATGTTGCTATGTAAGTGTCACCTAAATCCTATTTTGGGAGAATTTATATATTCATATAAAGTGTGGAGATGAGAGAATTTTAGTGCAGAGGATCTCGTTTAAATATACACAAAATGAAAATCACTTTTCATGCTATGGAGTTGCAGCCTCTTCTCTCTCCTATTTCCTGCATGTGTGAATCATCTTGTCTGAGTCCTAGAGCTGACATGGACAGTTACCTAGGTCTCAGGAAAAAGCTGAAGTAGAACACGGGTCAGGGAGAAAGGTGGAAATAAGGTTTGGCCTAAGAAAGACTTGGGTTTAAATCCTGGCTCTGTCATTTGCTCGTTGTGTCTTTAGGCAGACTACTGAAGGCTGCCTGTAGATCAGAGATAATTAGAGTGATGCATCATGGATTGGAAGAGGATTAAATGAGATCCAGTATATATGTGCATTTCAGAGCAAAACCGAGACATGGTACACTCAGGAGTGGTGGCCATTGTATTTATTGCTGTTGTTGCTGTCACCATTACAATCTAAAGGGCCTAAATCCTTATTTCCTTTTAGCAGGTGCAAAGCTGTTTCTACCTAGAATTGAATTTAGCGTGTTGTTTGTGCTTCTTTGATATGCTGATGCTGCCCTAGTAAGGAATAAAGAATGAAGACAATTTGGAGCCTTTTTAGAGAATATTAAGGATGAGTCTTACCAAGGTTTGGTTTATTTGGTTTATTTTCCTTTTTATTTTTTGTTTAGTTTTATTATTTTTTCTTTTACTTTTTTTGCTTTTTAAGCTTTTTTCAAAGAGGAGATGGGAAGCTATTTTCCAAGAAGACAAAGACATCCTTGTTGCCATCCAATTCCGATTTCAGTTCTCTTCTGCCTACTCATACTTTCATCTTCCTGGCTCTCACTTTATCCTTCTAATAAATGTACCCCATATTTCATTACAAAGATCATTTCTTTCATCCACACTCAAGGTTGAAAATCAACCAGATAGACTGCTTCCTCCTTAGCTGTTTGCTGATAATGACTTTAACCCATTCACTTTCCCCAAATAAGAACTAGGTAGTATTTTAATAGCGAAAGTTTTCAAAAACTTTTTTAATAGTGAAAGGTCTCAAAAAGTCTTTAAGAGTTGCTAATCTTAGAATTTCAATATTGTGACAGGATGGCAAAATAGCCACTTTTGTGCCAAAACCCTTAATTATGGAGCATCTAAGTGTCAAACTCTTCTGTCTACTTTCAGATTGGCCTTGATTCTTGTTTCCACCCAGGATGACATATGAGCCATCATGTTTCCTTCTCAAGCCCACAGAGGACCTCACTAATTGACCATGGTACTCCTTCTGGCAGGACCTGGTTGTGACTCACAATTCTTCCTGACATAGCACTCCAAGTAGCAACTGTCAATCTTAGCCAAAAAGGAAACTGAAACCTATTGGCCCTCAGCAGCTTAAAGTGTATGTGTTGATTTTCTAGTTGTAGAAAAGAAAGGTGAAAAGTGACTCATTTAAAGAGTTAGAAAACAATAGAAAGGAAATCATGGGCTCTGCTTTAGTTTTATTTACATATTTATTTATTTATTGAGACAGGATCTCACTCCGTCACTCAGGCTGGAGTGCAGTGGTGTGATCATAGCTCACTGAGGCTCAATGTCCTGGGCTCAAGCGATCCTTCCACCTCAGCCTTCTGAGTAGCTGGGTCCACAGGCACACACCACCACACCCAACTAATTTTTGTAATTTCTGTAGAGACAGGGTTTTGCCATGTTGCCCAGGCTGGTCTTGAACCTGAGCTCAAGCATTCACCCATCTTGGCATCCCTCAGTGGTAGGATTATAGGCTGCTTTAGTTTTAATTAGCAACCTGTACATTCAGTACTATAGAAGGAACTTACAGGTGAAATAAAATATAGTAATATACAAGTAATATTTTTTAAACATTAGAATGAGTATTTAATAATCATGTGAAAAGGAGAATTTTCTTTATATTTTAAATGACAAAAAATTACAAAGCCATTGTTCTTCCTAATAAATTCATATTGTGTCTTATATTTATTTTAAGGTAGAAATAGAAAACTGCTCCTACCATGATGTCATGTTGTATTTAGTTCTGGTCTCATCAACTGGGTCAATCAAGAGACACTCTCATGACACCTTGGACAGAATGAACACTGCGAAGTAGGTTTAGAGCCCAGTCAGGCAGATTTCAATTTGGTTGAATGTTGTAAATTTTCATGATGGATTAAATGGAGAAGGTGAGAACCAAAAAAGGACTCTGAGATGATCTTGAAGTTTTGAGTCTTGGTATCTGAGAAAACAAGAGATCCTCATAGACACAGAAAGTCGTAGGAGAAAATAGCAGTTCTGAGAGATAGACAAAATGTTCAGATTGAGGTTTGTTTGAGGTTTAAATTTAAAGTTCAAGGGACTTCAAAATGGAGACCATCTCACATGCATTTGTCATTATAGGCCTGGCCTTTAAAAGCCTAGGAGTAAAGATTTTGAAATCTTGTCCTCAAGGAGTGGCAGAAAAAAATGTTGTCCAATTTCAACCCCATTTCTCATCTGAAAGTATTTGAAGGATGCCAGAAATTGAGAAAAGGCAGAACTGATTCTACAGGGAGTCACTGGGACTCTGAAGAAATATGAGCGGCAGCTCCAGAATTTTCATACGAGGAGGAGGAGGCAATATACAAGAGGAAGTCTGGTTGTAACACGTAATAAGCTTGGTATATGGCAGCTTACAACAGATTGAAAAAATAATTTTTTTTTTCAGAATACAACAGGGAAATTATAGAGATTATGAGAGAGTATCTAAGAAATGACCGGTGTCTTATGCATCGATTAGGTAGAAAAGATCAGGTAGAAATTTCAGACACTTCAGACTATCCAGGCTCCACTAGAATGATAAACCATTTCTGTATAAAAACATACAAAATCAGTAAGTTATTGAAAAAAATGATGAGAGCATAATTTGATATTAGATAATGTGTAAAATATGGAAAAAGTTCAAGCAGTTCAAAATTTATTTGAACTTTTCAGTTATGTTGACACTATTCCTAGTTGAGAAATAAATATGTGTATATTTTAGTAAAATGTAACATACCTTGACCAAACATGATAATAAAAACACATTTAGATCTGTGAGATTCATTCAAAGCCCAGAAAAACAGTTCTATCATAAACCACACGATCTCAGAACAATGCATGTCATTGACTTTCTCAGGCTATCCAGGCTTTGAATATTGAGTAGGTGGTGAATATTGAATATTGTCTAGTGGTGACTCATGGTAGGTGAAAACTCTATAGACTTTCTCTTTAACGTGTTAGGTACCAACTACAATAGTGACATTCCACTGACTCTGCCCTATGGTAGAGGTAGATTTCATATTGTGACCCAGAGCAGGTCCATGCCCACACATAAATAGCAACCAAGGTTTTATGAACCAATTCTTAACTTCACCATACATGCTACCCGTTCATATTTCCCTTTTTTAATTTTTTTATTATTATACTTTAAGTTCTGGGGTACATGTGCAGAACATGCAGATTTGTTACATAGGTATACACATGCCATGGTGGTTAGCTGCATCCCCATCGTCTACATTAGGTATTTCTCCTAATGCTATTCCTCTCTTAGCCCCCACCCCTTGCTATCCCTCCCAGCTCCCAACCTCATAACAGGCCCTGGTGTGTGATATTCCCCTCCCCTCCCTGTGTCCATATGTTCTCATTGTTCAACACTCACTTATGAGTGAGAACATGTGGTGTTTGGTTTTCTGTTCTTGCATCAGTTTACTGAGAATGATGGTTTCCAGCTTTATCCATGTCCCTGAAAAGGACATGAATTCATCCTTTTTTGTGGCTGTATAGTATTCATTCCATGGTGTATATGTGCCACATTTTCTTTATCCAGTCTATCATTGATGGGCATTTGGATTGGTTCCAAGATTTTGCTATTGTGAACAGTGCCACAATAAAGACACATGTGCATGTGTCTTTATAATAGAGCGATTTATAATCCTTTGAGTATATACACAGTAATGGGATTGCTGGGTCAAATAGTATTTCTGGTTCTAGCTCCTTGAGGAATAGCCACACTGTCTTCCACAATGGTTGAACTAATTTACACTCCCACCAACAGTGTAAAAGCATTCCTATTTCTCCACATCCTCTCCAGCATCTGTTGTCTCCTGACTTTTTAATGATTGCCATTCTAACTGGCATGAGATGGTACCTCAATGTGATTTTGACTTGCATTTCTCTAATGACCAGTGATGATGAGCTTTTTTTCATATGTTGACTGCAAAAATGTCATCTTTTGAGAAGTGACTGTTCATATCCTTTGCCCACTTTTTGATGGGATTTTTTTTTTCTTGTAAATTTGTTTAAGTTCTTTGTAGATTCTGGATATTAGCCCTTTGTCACATGGGTAGATTGCAACAATTTTTTCCCATTTTGTTGGTTGCCAGTTCACTCAAATGATAGTTTCTTCTGCTATACAGAAGTTCTTTAGTTTAATTAGATCCCATTTGTCTATTTTGGCTTTTGTTGCCATTGCTTTTGTTGTTTTAGTCCTTGCCCATGCCAATGTCCTAAATGGCAATGCCTAGGTATTCTTTTAGGGTTTTTTATGGTGTTAGCTCTTATTTGTAAATCTTTGATCCATCTGGAGTAAATTTTTGTGTAAGGTGTAAGAAAGGGATCCAGTTTCAGTTTTCTGCATATGGCTAGCCAGGTTTCCCAACACCATTTATTAAATAGGGAATCCTTTTCCCACTGCTTGTTTTTGTCAGGTTTGTAAAAAATCAGATGGTTGTAGATGTATGGAGTTATGAGGATTCTGTTCTGTTCCTTTGGTTTATCGCTCTGCTTTGGTAGCAGTACCATGCTGTTTTGATTACTGTAGCTTTGTGTATAGTTTAAAATCAGGTAGCATGATGCCTCCAGCTTTTTTTTTTCTTTCTTTCTTTTTGGTTATGATTGTCTTGTCTATGCAGGATCCTTTTTGGTTCCATATGAAATTTAAAGTGTTTTTTTCCAGTTCTGTGAAGAGAGTCATTGGTAGCTTGATGGGGATAGCATTGAATCTATGAATTACTTTGGGCAGTATGGCCATTTTCACAATATTGATTCTTCCTAAGCATGAGCATGGAATGTTTTTCTATCTGTTTTTGTCCTCTCTTTTTTCCTTGAGCAGCGGTTTGTAGTTCTCCTTGAAAAGGTCCTTCACATCCCTTATTAGTTGTATTCCTAGGTATTTTACTCTCCTTGTAGCAATTGTAAATGGGAGTTCACTCGTGATTTGGATCCCTTTTTGTCTGTCATTGGTGTATAAGAATGCTTGTGATTTTTGAACACTGATTTTGTATCCTCAAACCTTGCTGAAATTGCTTATCAGCTTAAGGAGATTTTGGGCTGAGATGATGGAGTCCTCTAAATATACAATCATGTTGCCTGCAAATAGAGACAATTTGACTTCCTCTTTTCCTAATTGAATATCTTTATTTATTTTTCTTGCCTGATTGCCCTGGCCAGAACTACCTCCAATACTATGTTGAATCAAAGTGGTGAGAGAGTGCATCCTTGTCTTGTGCCTGTTTTCAGAGGGAATGCTTCCAGTTTTTGCCCATTCAGCATGACATTGGCTGAGGGTTTGTCATAAATAGATCTTATTATTTTGAGATACGTTCCATCAATACCTAGTTTACTGGGAGTTTTTAGCATAAAGGACTGTTGAATTTTGTTGAAGGCCTTTTCTGCATCTACTGATATAATTATGCGGTTTTCATCTTTGGTTTTGTTTATGTAATGGATTACAGTTTTTGATTTGTGTATGTTGAAGCAGCCTTGCATCCAGGGGATGAAGCTGACTTTATCATGATGGATAAACTTTTTGATGTGCTGTTGGATTGAGTTTGCCAGTGTTTGCTAGGGTTTGTATAAGGAGGATGTTGGTCTCATTAAAATGAGTTAGGGAGGATTCCCTCTTTTTCTATTGTTTGGAATAGTTTCAGAAGGAATGGTACCAGCTCCTCTTTGTACCTCTGACACAATTCAGCTGTGAGCCTGCCTGGACTTTTTTTGGTTGGTTGGCTATTAATTGCTGCCTCAATTTCAGACTTTGTTATTGGTCCATTTAGGGATTCTGCTTCTTCCTGGTTTGGTCTTGGGAGGGTGTAAGTGTCCAGGAATTTATTCATTTCTTCTAGATTTTCTGGTTTATTTGCATGGAGATATTTATAGTATTCTCTAATGGTAGTTTGCATTTCTGTGGGATTGGTGATGATATCCCCTTTATCATTTTTTATTGCATCTATTTGATTCTTCTCTCTTTTCTTCTTTATTAGTCTGGCTAGCAGTCTATCTATTTTGTTAATCTTTTCAAAAAGACAGCTCCTGGATTCATTGATTTTTTGAAAGGTTGTTTTGTGTCTCTATCTCCTTCAGTTCTGCTCTGATATTAGTTATTTCTTGTCTTGTGCTAACTTTTGAATTTGTTTGATCTTGCTCCTCTAGTTCTTTTAATCATAACGTTAAGGTGTTGATTTTAGATCTTTCCTCATTTCTCTTGTGGTCATTTAGTACTATAAATTTCCCTCTACATACTGCTTTAAATTTGTCCCAGAGATTCTGGCACATTGTGTATTTGTTCTCATTGGTTTCAAAGAACATCTTTATCTCTGCCTTAATAATCATTATTTATCCAGTAGTCATTCAGGATCAGTTTGTTCAGTTTCCATGTAGTTATGCAGTTTTGAGTGAGTTTCTTAATCCTGAGTTCTAATTTGATTGCACTGTGGTCTGAGAGACTGTTTGTTATGATTTTTATTTTTTTGCATTTGCTTAGGAGTGTTTTACTTCCAATTATGTGGTCAATTTTAGAATAAGTGCAATGTGGTGCTGAGAAGAATGTATATTCTGTGGATTTGTAGTGGAAAGTTCTGTAGATGTCTATTAGGTCTGCTTGGTCCAGATCTGAGTTCAAGTCCTGGATATCCTTGTTAATTTTCTGTCTCATTGATCTGTCTAATATTGACAGTGGGGTGTTAAAGTCTCCCACTATTATTGTGTGGAAATCTAAATCTCTTTGTAGGTGTTTAAGAACTTGCTTTATGTATCTGAGTGCTCCTGTATTGGGAGTATATAAATTTAGGATAGTTAGCTCTTCTTGTTGCATTGATCCCTTTACCATTATATAATGCTCTTCTTTGTCTCTTTTTATCTTTGTTGGTTTAAAATCTGTTTTATTGAGACTAGGATTACAACTCCTGCTTTTTTTTCTTCTTTCCATTTGCTTGGTAAATATTCCTCCATCCCTTTATTTTGAGTCTATGTTTGTCTTTGCACGTGAGATGGGTCTCCTGAATACAACTCACCACTGAGTCTTGACTCTTTATCTAGTTTGCCAGTCTGTGTCTTTTGATTGGGGCATTTAGCCCATTTACATTTAAGGTTAATATTGTTATGTGTGAATTTGATTCTGCCATTTTGATGCTAGCTGGTTGTTTTGCCCATTAGTTGATGCATTTCTTCATAGTGTTGATGGTCTTTACAGTTTGGTATGTTTCTGCAGTGGCTGGTACTGTTTGTTCCTTTCCGTGTTTAGTGCTTCCTTCAGGAGCTCTTGTAAGGTAGGCCTGGTGGTGACAAAATCTCTCAGCAGTTGCTTGTCCATAAAGGATTTTATTTATCCTTCGCTTATGAAGCTCTGTTTGGCTAGATATGAAATTCTGGGTTGAAAATTCTTTTCTTTAAGGGTGTTAAATATTGCCCCCACTCTCTTCTGACTTGTAGAGTTTCTGCTGAAAGATCCACTGTGAGTCTGATGGGCTTCCCTTTGTGAGTAACCCAACCTTTCTCTCTGGCTGCTGTTAACATTTTTTCCTTCATTTCAACCATAGTGAATCTGATGATTATGTGTCTTGGGATTGCTCTTCTAGAGGAATATCTTTGTGGTTTTCTCTGTATTTCCTGAATTTGAATGTTGGCCTGCCTTGCTAGGTTGGGGAAGTTCTCCTAGATAATATCCTGAAGAGTGTTTTCCAACTTGGTTTCATTTTCCCTGTCACTTTCAGGCACCCCGATCAAACATAGAATTGGTCTTTTCACATAATCCCATATTTCTTGTAGGCTTTGTTCATTTCTTTTCACTCTTTTTTCTCTAATCTTGCCTTCTTGCTTTATTTTATTGAGTTGATCTTCAATCTCTGATCTCCTTTCTTCTGCTTGGTTGATTCAGCTATTGAAACTTGTGTATGCTTCACGAAGTTCTTGTTCTGTGTTTTTCAGCTCCATCACGTCATTTATGTTCTTCTCTATGTTGGTTATTCTAGTTAGCATTTTGTCTAACCTTTTTTCAAGGTTCTTAGCTTCCTTGCATTGGGTTAGAACATGCTCCTTTAGCTCAGAGAAGTTTGTTATTACCCACCTTCTGAAGCCTGCTTCTGTCAATTCATCAAATTCATTCTCTGTCCCATTTTGTTTCCTTGCTTTGATCTTTGAAGTTGGTGAACTTTGGATGGGATCTCTGATTGGATGTCCTTTCTGTTGATGTTGAAACTATTTCTTTCTGTTTGTTAGTTTTCCTTCTAACAGTCAGGCCCCTCTGCTGCAGGTCTGCTGAAGTTTCCTGGAGGCCCACTCCAGACACTGCTTGCCTGGGAATCACTAGTAGGGGGCTGCAGAATGGCAAAGATTGCTGCCGGTTCCTTCCTCTGGTAGCTTTGTCCCAGAAGGGTACCCGCCAGATGCCAGCCAGAGCTCTCCTGTATGAGGTATCTGTCAGCCCCTGCTGGGTGTCTCCTAGTCAGGATACATGGGGATCAGGGAGCTACTTGAGGAGGCAGTCTGTCCCTTATCAGAGCTCTAACACTGTACTAGGAGATCCACTGCTCCCTTCAGAGCTGCCAGGAAGGGACGTTTAAGTCTGCTGAAACTCTACCCACAACTGCCCCTTTGCCCAGGTGCTCTGTCCTAGGAAGGTGGGGGCTTTATTTATAAGTCCCTAATAGGCTGCTGCCTTTTTTCAGAGATGCCCTGCCTACTGAGGAGGGAGTCTAGTGACACAGTCTGCTTGCAGAGGCTTTGCTGAGCTGCCATGGTCTCTGCC
The DNA here is from genome assembly GCF_030222135.1 of Aotus nancymaae. Lineage (NCBI taxonomy): Eukaryota > Metazoa > Chordata > Mammalia > Primates > Aotidae > Aotus > Aotus nancymaae. The sequence continues at coordinate 18,946,721 of NW_026988479.1, read as the reverse complement.
CAGTTGCTGTAAACTTCCCAGTGATTTTGTTTACATAGTCAAGGTTAAAATCACCTACCTGAGCCTCAGCAATGATGGACACTCCTCCCTCCAATGAGCTCAAACATCCTAGGTCAAGCTCAGACTGCTGTGCTGGATGCGAGAATTTGAAGCCAGTGGATCTTAGCTTGCTGGTCTTTGTGGGGGTGGGACCCACCATGCCAGATCACTTGGCTCCTTGACTTCAGTCCCCTTTTTCAGGGAAGTGAGAGATTCTGTCTTGCTAGTGTTCCAGGTGCCACTGGGATATGAAAAAAAAAAAAAAAAAAAAAAAAAAAAAACTGCTGTGGCTAGTTAGGTGTCTTCCCAAATAGCTTCCCAGTTTTGTGCTGGAAACCCAGGGTGCTGGTGTTGTAGGCATTGGAGGGAATCTCCTGGTTTGTAGGTTGTGAAGACCATGGGAAAAGCACAATATCTGAGTCAGAGTGCCAAAGTGTCAGGAAAAGTCCCTGATGGCTTCCCTTGGCTAAGAGAGGGAATTCTCTGGCCCCTTGTGCTTCCTGGGTGAGGTGATGCCCCACCCTGCTTGTGTCACTCACCCTCCTTGGGCTGCATCCACTGTCTAACCAGTCCCAATGAGAAGATAAATCAGGTACCTCAGTTGGGAATGTGGAGATCACCTGCCTTCTGCATCGCTCTCACTGGGAGCTGCTTCTACTTGGAGCTGTTTCTATTTGGCCGTCTTTCCAGCAATGCCCTTCTTTTCTTAATTTTGTCATGACTCTTTGATTTCATGACCCACAAGTAAATCATGACTCAAAGTTTGGAAAACATTAAGTGGCATGGTAGTATTTTCCTATTTATGGTCTTTTTCATTATTATTATTATTTTTTGTTTATGTCTTCTATACTCAGCACTAACAGCCAACTGTGGTTCTTAGTCTCAGCATATAAGAAGCTATATTATCTTTACAACTATAATAATCCATCATACAAATACTAAGTGGATATTAGCTTGACAATAGTGGTCTTAGATTTATTTGCATTTTTAAAAATTTAAAGTGATATCCTTACTATAATTGAGTTAGGTCAAAAGACTAGAAAACAGAGAAACCTGATGATGTAGATGTAGTGATTGCTAGAACATTCTTATGGAAATTTGGAAGACTCAGAAAAGAATACTGTGTATTTTCAATGCAAAACTATGCATTTAGCATATACCCTTCCAGGTTATCTGATGCTTGCTTTTTATTAATTTTGAGTTATGTTATAAATCTGTAAATTGTAAATAACCAATAGCAATGAAAATAATTCTTGTTTATACACATAAATTCCATCCAGTGGTGGGATGATTCTCCTTTTTTGTTCCTGCTTCTCCCAGAAGCCAGTTTGTAAATGGAAATTTTAAAATTCATTCTACTATTCCTGATCTCTAGGTATATTTGCCTTTTGGATTCTACTTTGAACTGATTACATCATTGTAATGGTTTCTTCATTAGTATAGAGTTAAAATCTTTAACACATCTTCATTTCACATCATCTGAAATTCATCTTACTTTATTTTTTTTGAAAATTCACCTTTAATATATTCAAATGGAAAATTCTGCTTCATTTATTCAAGAAAACAAGTTTAATTCTTTCTCTATTTGGTTCTTGTCTCTTTGTTTTCCAATTTATGTTTCTTCATTTGTTGTCTTCATTGGCCAAATATATTGATGGCTGTAGTGACGGGACAGAAGATATAAATTAAGTTCTGTAATTTATATTTTAACATAAATTTTTATATTTCCATAAAGTCCAGTTTATCTATTTTTTTCATTTGTTGCTTGTGCTTTTGGCATTGTCTTTAAGAAAGATTTGTATAATAGAAGGTCATGAAGATTTATTCCTATAGTTTCTTTTAAAAGTTGTACAGTTTTCACTGTTATATTTATGTCTATAATCCATTTTGAGTTAAATTTGCACATGATGTGAGGGAGGGGTCCAGCTTCATCCTTTTATATGTAGACGTCCAGTTGTCTCAGCACTATTTTTTGAAAAAACTGATTTTTCTCCTTCACCCACTACCCCCTGACCACTAAACTGTCTTGGTCTCCTTTGTTGAAAATCAACTGACCACAAATGTATGAGTTCATTTTTGGACTTTCAATTTTATTCCACTGATTTATATCTCTATTTTTATGCCTGTACCATACGGTCTTATTTATTGTAGTTTTATAACACATTTTGAAATCAGGAAGTATGAGTCCTTCAAACCTGTTCTTTTTCAAGACTGTTTTGATTATTCTGGATCCCTGACACTTCCATATATATCTTTATGGTTTCTTTATCATTACAACCCAGAGGGGTAGAGAAACAAGTTTTAGTTTTATCCTTGTAAGATTCACAAAAATATACATGTGTGTTTGTATATACAAATATATACACACACAAGATAAATGGACATCTTATTTTTCTCTACTTGGCATGCATTCTCCCAAATTCTAATAGTAGAATCACATTGGGAAAAGCTTTCTGATGTCACATTCTCATCCCCTGCCCTGATTTCATATCTGTGGCCCAGTCCTGGAAAATAAGCACAATTTAACTATTTGGTTAGTGCTTGGTTTAAAAATGGACTCTTAGCCAAGCCAAGTTAGTTACTCTGTTTTGGAGACTTTATTAGAGCTGTCGAGAAGGAGAAGATTTCTTTCTATGTAACATTACCTAAATGTAAAAAAGAAGCCTAGACCTGCTGCAACCCTTTTTTCAACCAAGAGGGAAGAACTTGCCTGTGGATGGAACCAACACACAAGCACACAGAGCCAGTAGTTGAAGGGCCTGAAAATGAGCCCTAAGTACATCACTTGAGTCCTGGATTTAGCTATACTTGAAGCATGTCAGGTGTGACTGAGTATCTATTGTTTATAATCAAAAGTGTACTGGTTAAGAAGAACAAGAGGATTTTTAAAAATCAGTATATATCTTTGAGTCATAGAACTGTAGATATACTTTATATTTTCTTTCTTAAAAATAAGATAGATGGAGAGAGAGATCCAAGATGGCTGATCACTAGCAGCTCGGGCTCATAGTTCCCAGTGAAAGCTCAGAGAACGAGAGGACGCCACACTTTCAGACGAATATTTGTTGCTCACGGGCCAGGAGATTCCCAGCAGAGGAGCCCCACGTGTCGCCAGGGCGACTCTTGTGGCCGGCACGGCGGTTTTGCTGGTGCCTTAGCGTGCCAGTTTTTGGTGCAGAGTCCGGAGATTCCTGGGCAGAAAAGCACCATCCATCTTAACACCACTGTTTTGACTGGCGCAGTGGGTTGCTCAGATTTTGGAGCTGGGAATCAAGTTGGATGTCTCCTCAGAGACCTAGTTAGAAAGTCGGTAATTACAAAGACAACAGATGGATAAATATATAATGAAGGGAAGAAATCTGCGTAAAAAGGCAGAGAATACCCAAAATCAGAATGCCTCTCCCTCTACAGGGGATCGCAATTCCTCATCAGTAACGGAACAAAGCTTAATAGATTATGCGTGTGTTCCAATAACAGAAGCAGGTTTCAAAACGTGGGTGATAAGAAACTTCTGTGAATTAAAATAACTTGTTCTAACCCAATGCGAAGAAACTAAGAACCTTGAAAAAAGGTTTGACGAAATGTTAACGAGAATGGACAATTTAGAGAGGAATATAAGTGAATTGATGGAGCTGAAAAACACAACACGAGAACTTCGCGAAGCATGCACAAGTTTAAACAGTCGAATTGATCAAGTAGAAGAAAGGATATCAGAAGTTGAGAACCAGCTCAGTGAAATGAAATGAGAAGACAAGATTGGAGAACAAAGGATGAAAAGGAATGAGCAAAGTCTCCAGGAAATATGGGACTATGTGAAAAGACCTAATTTACATTTGATAGGTGTACCTGAATGTGATGAAGAGAATGAATCCAAGTTGGAAAATACTCTTCAGGATATCATTCAGGAAAACTTTCCCAGCCTGGCAAGGCAGGGTAATATTCAACTCCAGGTAATACAGAGAACACCACAAAGATATTCTTCAAGAAGACCAACCCCAAGGCACATAATCGCCAGATTTATTAGGGTTGAAATGAAGGAGAAAATACTAAGGGCAGCCAGAGAGAAAGGTCAGGTTACCCATAAAGGGAAACCTATAAGACTTACAGCAGATCTCTCAGCAGAAACCCTACAAGCCAGAAAAGAGTGGGGACCAATATTTAACATCCTTAAAGAAAAGAACTTTCAACCCAGAATTTCCTATCCAGCCAAACTAAGCTTTATAATCGAAGGAAAAATTAAATCCTTTGTGAACAAACAAGTGCTTAGAGAGTTCACCACCACCAGGCCTGCTTTACAAGAGCTTCTGAAAGAAGTACTATACATATAAAGGAACAACCAATATCAGCCTTTCCAAAAATATATCAAAAAGAAAAGAACATTAACACAATGAAAAATTTACACTAACTAATGGGCAAAACAGCCAGCTAGCATCAAATGCCAGTATTAAAGTTATATATATTCTAATCGGATAAAAAGCCAAAACCCATTGGTATGCTGCATCCAGACCCATCTCACATGCAAAGATACACAAAGACTCAAAACAAAGAGAAGGAGGAAGATTTATCAACCAATCAGAGAGTAAAAATAAACAAATAAATAAAAAGCAGGAGATGCAATTCTCGCCTCTGATAAAGTAGACTTTAAAGCAACAAAGAGCAAAAGAGGCAAAGAAGGACATTACATAATGGCAAAAGGATCAATGTAACAAGAAGAGCTAATGATTTTATAGATCAACGAGACAGAAAATTAACAAGGACATCCAGGACTTGAACTCAGACCCGGAACAAGTAAACTTAATAAACATTTATAGAACTCTCCACTTCAAATACATAAAACATACATTACCACCTCACACCTATTCCATAAGTGACTACATAATTGGAAGTAAATCACTCCTCAGTAATTGCACAGCATTTCATAGGTTTAAATGAAATATTGGTTGGCTGCTCGTTTGTTATTTTCTTCCCTTATTCCTTCCTGTTTACATCAAGTATAATTATCGGTATAAAAGAGGTTTTCAATACCCATTACTAAAATGCATTCTAGCCTGGGCAAGAAAGCAATACTCCCATTCTCTCTCTCTCTTTCTCTTCCCTTTTCCTCCTCTTCTTTATTCTTTTTCTTTCTTTCTTAAAAAAAAATAAATAAAAAATAAGGTAGATGAATTATTTTATAATCAGAGAAATAAAATAAAAAATGTAACATTCTTCTGATTCTCTTCAAAAAGTTGGAGATCTGAGTCAATTTTCTTTAGAGATACTAGTCAAGCTAGCACCCAAATACTGGATTTTATAAAATGTTGAAGAATCTCATTTTATGGTTTGATTACACATATTTTTTCTCCTTAGTTCCATTTACTAAAATCAGCAAATACTGGATCTTTCGTGGTTTCCCAGATTACATTTTCCAGAGGTCATTTTCCTGTGTTGTGGAAGAATGTAAATAAAAGCGCTAAGTGGAATTATTGTCTCCAGGACACAGAAATTTGGGATAAATATGTTGGTCAGACTTGATCCTGGGAATACAGAGGGAGAGCAATAATGCAGTAACTCCTGGTTTCCCCCACTGGAGGATCCTAGGGTGGAGGAAAGTAGAAGAGAAGGAAAAGTGCCAGTGTCCACATAGTCTTTCTTGTGTACTTGAATCACATATATCTTTATATTTTTAACTTTGTATTTGAGATAGTTATAGCTTTACATATAGTTGCAAGAAATAATATATAGAGGTATGTATACCCTTATGTCGTCTTGCTCGGTAGTAACATCTTACAGAATTATATAATATCACAATGAAACATTGACATCCATCCACCTTAATTTGGTATCTCCAGTTTTACATGCACTTGTGTGTATGTATTTAGTTCTGTGCAATTTTATCACATATGTAGGTTCTTGTGACCACTACCACAATGAAAATACAAACCAATTTCATCACCACAAAAAATCCCTTTTATAAGGACATGCACCTACCACCCATCCTCCAAGCCCTGGCAACAACTGATCTGCACTCCATCTGTATAATTTTGTCATTTGAAGCATATTTTTAGTATACATTTCTCATATTCTAGAAATAGCTAGAATAGTTCCATGTGAGGTTTAGGAGGACACTTACAGCTCTGTAGTTCACCTTCACTTACTTGAAGGAATCATGTGACCATACTTACGCAGTCTTTTTATTAAGTGAGGGAGGTGGTGGAGTTCACAGTAGACTAGAGCACGATAAGTCATATCGTGGCTCTGCTATGTTCCAACTGTACAATTGCTAAACTCCAGCTGCATCACATGTAAAATGAGATTAATCATCATAATGATCTCATAAAGTGGTTTAAAGTTTAAATGAAATAATGCACGTCAAATGTGCATCCAGTTACTTGAAACAAAGAACCCGCTACCATTCAATTTATCTCACAACCATATAATCAGAGCCTTTAGAAAGTTGTTCCTCTTTGAGACTTGTAATAATCCTCTTTCAGATTCTGCTCATTGGCCCCAATTTTACTTTCTAAAGTCTTACAGAATTAACTGGATCCCTGTTCCACATGACAGCATTTTAGCTCATGAAGCTGAATCTTATGTTTGTCTCTTATCCATGCTCCACTTTCTTTAACTGATCCCCATATAATTCTGTGACTACAGAATTAAGCCTATCTGGTCCACCATTGTCTTCATCTCCTTGAACGGTGCCTTACTCACAGCCCCTGCTCAAAAATATTTGAATGGATGACATGCTTTAGCATCATTTTATTACCATGGTTATCCTGTTCTAAGCATACACCATTTGTCCAGTTCCCCTTTTATTAAATGATAGTACCCCTATATGACATTTATTAGTCTCTCTATACAAAAACAATGGTCACACCAACACTGTGTCACCTCTGAGCTCCAACAACAAACATTATATAGTGTTATTTTGAATGTGAGAATAATAAACAGACTTACATACACACTTCTAGAACCAAAGTTATTCAATAATAGAGGAAATTCTATGTTTCTGGATAGGTTTCTAAACATGCATATTGAGTCTCAGCTAGCTTTTTTGGCTAGCTAGTTAGCAAACCACTATACCTTTCCACAGGAGCAGTCATGATAGCATCAAATTGTTTCTTCTGTGTTGGTTAGAATTAAATCCAAAGGATCAACACCCCTCCTTGCTTCCTTTACTTCTTGAGAAAAGAAATGGTCACAAACCAAGGACAGGACTGTCAGATGTTCTACTACCAAATAAATGAGACTCCCAGCATAAGCCTGAAAAATTAATTCTATTCCTTTTTCTGCCTCTCCACTACCATTTCCTTAATTCAGGCTGCCATCATCTTACCTAAAAAATTGGCAACAGCTTCTTAGCTGGTCTCCAGGGCTCTGGTTTTGTCACACTCCTATCCTATTCTCCACATTGCAGCCAGTGTGATCTTGCAGACACAAAAATCCTGTGCTGTATTTTTTTTCCCCTTGTGGATATAGCCTGATCCCTCACCATTGCCATTACCTATATTTACTATGTTCTGTTCATTTCAAACATCTTTTAATGCCTTAATGGATTTGTGTTCTTTATTGCTTCCTGATTTTTGAGCATGTATTCTCTGCCCAAAATACTTTTCACCCAACTCTGACTTGTCCCTCAGTTCAGACGTCCCTGGCTCCAACGGTCTTCCTTTCCTGGATCCAGAAGGACCTTAAGTCCAGGCAAGATACCTCTTCTCAAGGCATCTGGGACTCCCCCCGTTACAACATTCACCACACTGCATTGTCATCACTTGTCTCCTTCGCTGTAGGCTGGGGTAAGGTGGAAGGGAAGGAAGAACTATGTTTGTCCTGCTTCTCTTTGCAGGCTCAGGAAATAGCAAAGAATAGGGTTTATAAGAAGGGCTTCATCTCTGAAAACTAAAAGGATATGTTGTGAAAAATTATGACTGCCATTTTTATATGAAATGAAGTGTATGTAGGGGGAAAAGCAGTTTGATGTAATCCTGTAATATTTTTAAAAGACATGTTCTTGTTGTAAATATTTTTCATGAGCATGCATTCTGTTTCAAATGTTAGTTTCCAAACTAGTTTTAAGAATCCTTTCTGTCACATAAACATTTTGAATACAGTGCAAACAATTTTGCATGCCTCGTGGGCTTTCCTTACACAGGATAAGAGCTATGGGTTATCTGTATTCTTTCCACTCCAATTATAGGCTTTCTGTGGGAGGCAGCTGGATGTTTGAACTCTCTTCTATATCACGAAGATCCAAGGAGTTCTGAGTTTGTGATTAGCAGGAGGAATTGTGTCTTGAAACATGTATCATTCCCGAATGGAATTGGAATAGTAAATGTTTCATTTATTCTGTAGTAAAATAATATTTTTTCTAACAAGAAGCAGTTGCCATCCAACTCATTCTAGTTCTCTATATTTTACTTGAACAGAAAGCTTTTGTTTTTTATTTTAATTACTTTTCTTTGATGTTGTGCTTGTACCACAAGATAAAATTAGAAACTTTTAAAAAAGTCTCGTTTCAGCTTACATTGTAGCTAAATTCCATGCCCTCTTAAAAATGAGTTGAAATGCCCCATCTCCTTACTGGTTGCCTTATTTTGTCCTGAATAAAGAAACTCCTATATCACCTTTAACAAAAAAGAACTCCAAGCAATTCTTATTTCTGTTTTATTCTGGCGGTTAATGGAGCAAACAATAGAAAATTTAGACATACACACGCAAGGATATTTACTGCAGCATTGCTTGAAATAACAAAGAACTGAAAACCATCAAAAAGAATAGATATATTACAGAACATCTATACTATGGAATATATGTAGTCACTAAAAACAAGTTAGATTCACATCTACAAACTGTGACTTGCTGTTGAGTGAAAAAATAAAGCTGAAGAATAATGTGTATAATACAATTCTTTCTGAGAGCAGCATGGCAAGTTGGTGAATATCCTGTGCAACTGTGTAGACAGAAAGATAGATGATAGATAGATAGATAATTGTTAACATTAGTTATTGGGGAAGGTAGAATTGGAAAAGGCATTTCTTTATATATCTGAACTATTTCATTTCTTATAAACAATATGATTTCTGTTTGAAACTAAAAAATTTAATGAAAATTTTTAATGAAAAATAAATGATCAAAGTCTGGACAGAGTGAAACTCTGTCTCAAAAAATTGTAATAATAGTAATCTTTAAAAAATAATCAGGCCGGGCACGGTGGCTCAAGCCTGTAATCCCAGCACTTTGGGAGGCCGAGGCGGGTGGATCACGAGGTCAAGAGATCGAGACCATCCTGGTCAACATGGTGAAACCCCGTCTCTACTAATACAAAAAATTAGCTGGGCATGGTGGCACGTGCCTGTAATCCCAGCTACTCAGGAGGCTGAGGCAGGAGAATTGCCTGAACCCAGGAGGCGGAGGTTGCGGTGAGCCGAGATCGCGCCATTGCACTCCAGCCTGGGTAACAAGAGCGAAACTCCGCCTCAAAAAAAATAATAATAATAATAATAATAATCAAAAAGAAGAGTAAAATGAAGGGAAGCCAGGATAAATGAGGACTATCAACCTACTCATTCTGTACTCCCCCAACGTGAGGGGGAGGGCTTGTGGTTGATGTCAGCAATATATACCTAAGACCCAGGCATCAAGGGAGTAGGAAAGGCAAAGAGAAAGAAGGCAAGAAGTGGATGAGAATGTTAAAGAATAACCAAAGATGTCTTTAAGCCTCGTAGGCTGCCAGTCCCTAAACTAGCTCTTCCAAGTATGCCAGCGATCCATTTACTCAACATGAGCTGAGCACGTGTCATGAACAAGGCACTATGCGGTGCTTGGGGATACAATGGTGAACAAATACATAGTCCTCACTGAGTCTAGAGATGATAGTGCAGAGACAGGGCTGTGAATGGGGTCTGGGCACCGGTACAAATTGTCATGGGAGCAAGGAAGCATACAAGAACCATTTCATTATGGACCCCAAGGAAGAGAAAAAGAAAAAGAAATCACTATATTGAGTACACTGCCAAGGCTTTTTCTGATTTAATAGGTTTTCATCGTCTGAAAGATTCATTATTAACCCCCTTTCTAAATAGGTAAGACACTCACCATGAAACAGATTGTGGGAATGACACTAGAATAACAAGTTTACATAGCCACTGCCCAGCAAGTTTAAGAAACATCCTTATAAAAAGTATATCTAGAAACAATGATAATACATTGTAAATCATAAAATAGGGACGTTGGATGTCCTGGTAGCATTTTCTTTCTGTACCTAGAGAGCATGTAGATGAGTGCTTCTTTTATTATATTTTAACTATGCATACACATTTCAAACACTTTTCGTAACATCATACATGCAAAACACAAAACAACAGAAAAGTAAATTATCTCCGAGAAAAAGTTAATATTTCCATAATGTGCCAATTTGATTTGTGTATCAGTTCTTCTTAATGACATCCGGCTAAAGATACATAATGTTTTCATTTTTTTCCCTAAATTATTCTGTTTCTACCTACAATAATTTATTTAAGTAAGCAAAGCATGATTTTTGATGAAGTCATAGTGTGCTATAGCTGGCCTGGAGCCAGAACATGAGCAATGCCATTTTATAAGACAAAGCTGTGTCTCCAAATATGAGTTGTAATAACTGCCCCATTCTCCTTCCAATAACTGCTGACTTGGGTTCTGTAAATAAGACTGCTAGTCTGCTCTGGATAATGTCCACCAGGTGAAGTTGTTTACCTTTCTCATCAGTAACTGATAGAATTGCTGGCCTTTCTTATCAGAATGCGCAGCCCAAGCTAATCTCATCTTGGCCCCTGTGAACTAAGATCTGTAATTTCCAACGGTACCCAAACCATGTGTAAAGTAACGTTTGTCTTGAGTTTGTCGGTACCCAATGTGTAAACTAACGTTTGTCTTGACTTTTGTGAATCATTTATGTAGCAATTAGAGTGATGATAAGCCCCTGAGCCCTCGGAATGTCCGGAGGCCCCCACCCCCGTCCCTGCCCAGGAGGTGATTTACAGAATCCACCAGCCCTTGGAATGTCTGAAGCCCGTTGATCCTCCTCCCCGTTCGTCCCCCCACTCCCAAGATGGTTTTTTGGGTATAAAAAGACTTTGCACCCTCCCTTCAGGGCCGCGGGTTAGAGAGACGTGAGTCCTCCGTGGTCGCCGGCAATAAAGACCCTGCAATTTGGCATACTTTTGTCTTGGTGAATTATTTTAATCTCGCATCCCAATACTACAATAGAGAAAATGTAAACAAAGAGCAAACATTAAGCATGAAAATGAGTTGATACATCATGAATCCTCTAGTATTTATATATTGAGAATATTTTGCTTGGACTTAGATAATGACAAGAAAGATGGTGAGCATACTAACAATGTCAAAACATTTCGAATATCAGCGTTTGAACAAGTGCTAGCTGCTTTTGTTTTCTTTTGGGATGAAGAAGAGTTGTCAAGGAAAGCTTTCCAGAAGAAGTGACCAACTTCCCCTTGAGAGGTGTCAAATGCTGACCCCCACAAAATATCACCAAAACTTCCTGTTGACAAAACTGAGTTTACTACCTGGTGCAGTGAGGTATAAAATCCCTCGGTAGAACCTTAGTAGCATCTTAGAGAAGAGTAAAGTTGGGATATGCATTAAGACCCTGACATCTGGTTTAAGATAAGGCTTTCAATACAGGGGGTTTAGCTAGCATTGGATAAGTATCATGATAGAATAGTTAAGGATTGGTGGAAACAGCAAGGTGAGAATTTTCAGGCAAGAATTTCAAAGAGTCTTGAGATACAAAACGTTATTTTATGCTTTTTTTTTTTTTTTTTGAGACAGGGTCTCACTGTGTTGCCCAGGCTGAAGTGCAGTTTGCAGTGGCACCATCATAGCTTACTGTAACTTCAAACTCCTGGCCTCAAGTGATCCTTTCACCTCAGCCTCCTGAGTGGCCAGAACTACCGCGCATACATGCCTCCACACCCTGCTATTTTTTAAAATCTTTTCATAGTGATGGGGTGTCACTATTTTGTCCAGGCTGGCCTCAAATACTCTTCCTGCCTTGGCCTCCCAAAGTGCTGGGAATACAAGCATGAGCCAACATGCCCAGCCTGATGCTTTCTATTAAAAAATTGATAGGTCTTTTAGGAAGTTCCTGGAATGAATAATTAAGTTTGTTACAACTGTTCTCTTCCTGAGTGAGAATCTTCTGCAATAGTAAAATTATGCTGATGGAGATAGTGGAATAGTAAAGTTATGTTAATAATTGTAGACAGTGAACTGCATGGATGATTTCCATTCTCAGAAAGGAGAAAGTTAGAAACAGCAGGAAAGACGCATCATCATTGCATCCACATGTCTAGACGCTTAGTGTCATTTAGCCAGTGCCCAAGTCGACTGGGTCACTAACGCCAGAGGGGGTTCAATACTGCTCTGTCATTGAGAATCAACAGAATTTTAAAATATATATATATATATTTTATTGCATTTTAGGTTCTGGGTTACATGTAAAGAACATGCAGGATTGTTGCATAGGTACATACATGGCAATGTGGTTTGCTGCCTCCATCCCCATCACCTATATCTGGCATTTCTCCCCATGTTATCCCTCCCCAATTCCCTACCTCCCACTGTCCCTCCCTAGTCCCCCAACAAAGACCTCGGTGTGTGATGCTCCCCTTCCTGTGTCCATGTGTTCTCATTGTTCAACACCCGTCTATGAGTGAGAATATGAGGTGTTTGATTTTCTGTTCCTGTATCAGTTTGCTGAGAATGATGGTTTCCAGGTTTATCCATGTCCCTACAAAGGGCACAAACTCATCATTTTTTATGGCTGCATAGTATTCCATGGTGTATATGTGCCGCATTTTCCCTGTCCAGTCTATCATCGATGGGCATTTGGGTTGGTTCCAAGTCTTTGCTATTGTAAACAGTGCTGCAATGATCATCAGGATTTTTGAAATCGTACCCTCTTTCTGGGGCTCAATCTGGTCCTCTTTTCAATAAAATTAAAGGGCTATGCTAAGTAATCTTTTGGTGCTTTCATTCTCTGACTGTAGACAGGTGGAAGATAATGGTAGAGCAAGGACTCTAGAGTCAGATGATGTTTGTTCAAATGCCACTTCTAACATTGAGTACCTGTGTGACCTCGTGGGCTGCTTAACTTCTCAATGTTGCAGAGGTTTTCTCTTATTTTAATAATAAGAATAAAATCTACCTTGTTGAAGTATCTAAAAGCTCACTAACTCAGAATGATTGCTCAAATATTGATGGTGGTGGTGGTGGTGGTCGTTACCATCATTAGTATCATCATTCTGTGGGCTCAGAGGTTTTGCTCAAATGTGGACCACTTAAAATATTTTAGTTGGAAACCCCGTCTCTACTAAAAATACAAAAATTAGCTGGGCATGGTGACACATGCCTGTAGTCCCAGCTACTTGGGAGGCTGAGGCAGGAGAATTGCTTGAACCCAGGAGGCGGAGGTTGCGGTGAGCCGAGATCGCGTCATAGCACTCCAGCCTGGGTAACAAGAGTGAAACTCTGTCTCAAAAAAAAAAAATATTTTAGTTGGACTCAGAGAGTTTTGTCCTATATATCAGTTAACCCAGTATGAAATCCTGTGTATTAAGTTCAGATAAAAAAAATGGTAAAGCATGTAACTGAGAACTCCCCATGATTAATGTGATTAGGATAAGCATAATGGAATAAAATATTAAGGACACTGATTTACATTATTAAATGACATGAAACTATCATGAAACAATTTTGAGAAAGATGTTTCAGGGAAAGATTTGTGACTTACAGGCCTGTCATTGCCATGGGTGGAAAATGTGTTGATTTTATTAATTGGTCAGGTTTTTCTTTTTTTCTGTCATGAAAATAGGTTGATTCTGTCTGATCTTAACCAGCCAGATTTGACACTGTAGAATTTGGTCAGTTCACCAAGTCCTTTCTTCATTCTGTGCCTATCACTTTTCTGGGTCTAGCTAGCAGTTGCAACTGTGTTTGTTGACTTGCAGAATCCCTGAACCTTTCTCACCGCTCTGGAAGTGACTGAGAGAGCAGCAGGAGATATGCTACCCATTGGCTTGGCATCACAAGGAAGCATCATGGCCTAATTTTCTTTCTGAAGACCTGTCTACACAGGGTGGCAGTGGAAAATTAGAATGATGATTAAAGCTGAAAAAATGAATCACAGTTTAGGGGGAGTGGGTTACAGTCCAAAGTAGCTGCATTGTTAAGGGATGTTTCTACCCATGTAATGTAGACATCCTAATCCTGTCATTTTATGGCTAGGCATAGAGGCTAGATTTCTGTGCTTGAGTCTATCAGTGAACTCTTTTCACCAGCAAGAAGAAAATCAGCTGAAATACAAATCAAGTGTTCAAGTTATGATTCTTTGTGTGTGAGAGCATACTTTATTCTCATAGATATATTGGAAAGAAAAATTGAAGTAAATATGTATATTTTTTATAAACCATTAAGACAACCAATGTAAAACTTGACAAGGTAACTTAATTATACCGTTATAGAATATCGGCAATTACTTGGTTAAGTCCTCCTCACAGAGCAGAAATTACCTCTGTAATAAATACCCCACATTTATTTATTTGGTTGAACATTTATTTCTACTTTTAATAAACTCAACACTTTATAAGCAGCCTCTACCCTTAAAAGCCAGCATCAGAAAGTTTTTCCTTATACTAAAGCAGAATCTCTAGCTATACAACTTCTATTCTTACCCCATCTCTGCACCTTTGAGCTGCACAAAACACATCTCACCTCTCTCTAACTTGATTATCTCTGAAAAATTCAATCCATAGATAATTACTGAATATTTACTTTATGCCAGGATGCAAGAAGCTAAAAGAATAAGATAGAACAGTTCCTTGACCCCTTAGGGTTTGGGAGTTTACTACTTTTTTTTTTTTTTTTTTTTTTCACCAAGCCTCTTCTTCAGATTTGACATCATGAATTCCTTTTTATTTCCCCCACATAACGTGTTTCTTACCCCTAGGTCAAACATTTAAAACAAGAAACATAAAAGTGTACACATTTCTCCAGATGCGATTTGACTAATACAAAGTACAGTAGCATGATTAAGCAACTTATCTTTGCATCTCTGTTAGCATTGAAAGTAGGCCTTATGCACAGTTGAGTACTCAACAAATATTTACGAAAGACTCTGGATACCCCCTTCTCTTGTGGAGGCAATAGTTTCAATTCTTCCATCAACTTCTTATGTTTGGACATAACCATAAACTACACATGATTAAAACAGCATGGGGAATAAATAGTGAACCACGTATGACTTAGAAGTCACTTTCTTAAAGAAGAAATTAAGTCTACCTTGCAAAATTCCTAGAAAATATTTACATTCACATGAGTCTTCTGCCACAGTGAACAGAGCTTTTAACCTAAATGATTAAGCTTTTGAGGTAAAATGATTGAAGATATTTCCTGCTTCAGGGTGTGATTCATGACAGATTCATGTCTACTGCCTATTGACTCCACACAGGTGTACTGGACTAAGGTAATCAGGTAAAAATATTTCAAAAAACTATCACCTCACTTAGAATCTAAGTCTCAGGAAGTACTATGTTAACATGTTCTCTCAACCTTTAGAATCTACTCTCCTAGACTACACACACACACACACACACACACACACACACACACACGGTATTGAACCTAGAATTCTTTCAGTGTTGTATTCCCCATGCTTATTTATGTCTCAAAGACTGATCTTCAAAGAGAGACTTCCAGTGCAAGGCAGTTGCAAATGTTTGACTGTGACAAGCAACTAAAGGCAAACATGTCAAAAGGATCTTCACTATTGTAAGGTAATTCTCTTTTATTGATCTAAACAAAAGGCTCTTCTCTATTTCCCATCCTGGTGCATTAACCATTTATATTTCATTAAGTCTTTCTTATGGTTCTCAAACAGTAGCATTTATGCTAGTAAGTCTTAGCTTTTCCAAACAATAATCCTTATACTTGTGATTCTTATAAGCTTATGAGCTTTTATTTTCTTTCTATGATGAACATGATTTAGCTTCAGTAATACTTGTAACATCTTTAAAAGCTCCAAATCATTTTTTTATTTTATTTTCTGTCTTCAGTGATATTGATGTCATCTTGCAATACAGTGTCTATAGACTTTTTAAGCAGCATGTTAATTCCTCTTTATGAATCTTTTACAAAATTGACAGAATCAGAAAGAACTCATCCATCAGGACCCACTAAAAGTCTCTCAGTCCGCTGAATTAATATTGTGTTCTTATTCATGGAAATTTGAACTGACTTTAACATTGTAGAACCATAAGGCATTTCTCAAAGCCTGTGATCACCAGTAGCTATTAAAAGGCTCTCAATTAGGCCGGGTGCGGTGGCTCATGCCTGTAATCTCAGCACTTTGGGAGGCCAAGGTGAGTGGATCATGAGGTCAGGAGTTCGAGACCACCCACCCCAGTCAACATCGTGAAACCCTGTCTCTAGTAAAAATACAAAAAATCAGCTGGGCGTGGTGGCATGTGTCTGTAATTTCAGCTACTCAGGAGGCTGAGGCAGGAGAATTGCTTGAACCTGGGAGGCAGAGGTTGTAGTGAGCTGAGATCACACCACTGCACTCCAGCCTGGGCGACAGAGTGAGACTCTGTCTCAGGAAAAAAAAAACTGCTCTCAATTAAATGGGCTAGTGAATCAAAGTCTACTCACATAGTGCTTATAGACATGATCTGTGCTGAAATGACACATTTTCAAAATCCAGAAACAAGTGCTGAGGAAAGACAAGGATCGAAATGGGCCTTTTTATTGGGAGTATGTCTTCTTTGAAGGTAAGTTTTTGAGACATAATGAAGCATGGTGACTATGGCGTAGAAAAAATTCTATGTCCCATAATAGCACAGTAAAGAGCCTGGCCAGCAGTAAATCCACACCCATTAGACATTAACAATTAAAATGATCATTTTTTTCTCCTTGAAGAAAAATAAAAAATGAAAAATAATCATTTTTGTAAATAATTTGCCAAAAAGATAAAGTATCTTTAGTTCCTTTAACTTATGAAAAAGATGTCAGAAAAAAGAAACTATTTTTAACATTGCTCTTTGCATTATTGAATGGGTTTTGTTTCCCTCACTCGAAACTTGAATACTATGAACAAAAGTATGATGAAGAAATTCTGTTCTGATTTTGGTTCTTTATATACTCCCTGTTCTCTCAAAGCATTATTTGAAGTTAGTGTTACCTTACCTCTAAAATATCAGTTTCATTTGAAATAATACAATATAGTTCCTGTCCTATCTTATCCTTACCTCAATTCTTTTTTTAAAAAGACTTTCTGTTTGTGAGTTCTGCTTGTCACAATCCAGCAATAAGTCTTCAGTAAAAAGAGGATAGACATAATTTCTGATAAACTTGAATTTAGACAAATATACTTTATTTATTTTTATTATACTTTAAGTTCTGGGGTGCATGTGCAGAATGTGCAGATTTGTTACGTTGTTATACACCTGCCACGGTGGTTGACTGCATACATTGTCCCATCATCTACATTAGGTATTTCTTCTAATGCTATTCCTCCCCATAGCCCCTGACCCCCTGACAGGCCCTGGTGTATGATGTTCCCCTCCCTGTGTCCATGTGTTTTCATTGTTCAACTCCCACTATGAATGAGAACATGTGGTGTTTGGTTTTCTGTTCCTGTGTTACTTTGCTGAGAATGATGGTTTCCAGCTTTATCCATGTCCCTGCAAAGGATGTGAACTCATCCTTTTTTATGGCTGCATACTATTCCATGATGTATATGTACCACATTTTCTTTATCCAGTCTATCATTGATAGGCATTTGGACTGGTTCCAAGTCTTTGCTATTGTGAACAGTGCCACAATAAACATAAGTGTGCATGTGTCTTTATAATAGACTGATTTATAATCCTTTGGGTATATACCTAGTAATGGGATTGCTGGGTCAAATGGTATTTCTAGTTCTAGATCCTTGAGGAATTGCCCCACTGTCTTCCACAATGGTTGAACTAATTTGCACTCCCACCAACAGTGTAAAAGTGCTCCTATTTCTCCACATCCTCTCCAGCATCTGCTGTTTCCTGACATTTTAATGGTTGCCATTCTAACTGGTGTGAGGTGGTATCTCAATGTGGTTTTGATTTGCATTTCTCTAATGACCAGTGATAATGAGCTTTTTTTCATATGTTTTTTGGCTGCATAAATGTCTCCTTTTGAGAAGTGTCTGTTCATATCCTTTGCCCACTTTTTGATGTTTTTTTTTTATTTTTCTTGTAAATTCATTTAAGTTCTTTATAAATTTTGGATATTAGCCCTCTGTCAGATGGCAAAAATTTTTTCCCACTCTGTAAGTTGCCTGTTCACTCTGATGGAAGTTTGTTTTGCTGTGCAGAAGCCTTGTTTTTAAATCAGCCTGTTCACATGACTAAACCAGACAGAGTTAAACAGAGAGCAACTGATTTCAATATTGGTGCTGACAATAACTCAGGTTACCCTTGGTGATATGGTTTGACTCTGCTAACCCACCCAAATGTCATCTTGAATTGTAATCCCCAGATGTTGAGACAGGGACCTGGTGGGAGGTGATTGGATCATGGTGGTGGTTCTCACATGCTGTTCTCATGATAGTGAGTTCTCATGAAATCTGATGTTTAAAGTGGCAGTTTCCTCTGCACGCTCTCCCTCCTGCTGCCATGTAACACGTGCCTTGCTTCCCCTTCACCTTCAGCCATGATTATAAGTTTCCTGAGGCCTCCGCAGTCATGTGGAACTCTGAGTAAATTAAACCTTTTCCTTTATAAATTACCCACTCTCAGGCAGTTCTTTATAGCGGTTTGAAAGCAGACAATACACTTGGGCAGGAGAGAACCAAAAAAGAAGGAAATTTAAGCTATGTGCACATTTTAACCCATAGCAAGGATTCAACTTCACGTGAATGGTAGTAAGAGCCTCTTCATGGAAGAAAGAAGCAAGTTCAAGTTTCTCATTAGTTCTGAAAATAACTTTCAAAGTCATTCAGGTCATTGCTTCATTTTGACATTAAGAAAACTGAGGCCCAAGGAGGTGAAATTACTTGTCCCAGGTGCCACAGCTAGTTAGAGACAGACTGAGGCTAAGACCCAAGTCTCCACTCTCCCAGTTCAATGCATGTTCTACTTCACAGTTACCAGATGAGGACAAGTATCTTTAACGAACAACATAGGGTGCAATTGTCCTTTCCTAAAGTCCAGGTCCCCAAAAAGCCTCATAAAATGAGCTAGCAAAATAGAAGATAATATTTATTATATAATATTTCCAACATACCTGCTGTATCAGCTGTACTCTGGCCCAAGGAACATCCATCCTGTCATCCTGTTGAAAATAATATTTTCTAACACAGCTGTAGGTCATCCTTTGGAAGGAGCCTCAAGCAGAGGGTAAATATGTTGCATGCAGATTTCTCCAAGGCAAGGATCAGGCCTTATATTTTGGTTTTGTCCAGAGGTCCTAGAATCATAACATTCATAAATGATTGATACACATTCCATGCTTTGTTGACAACCCTTTTTAGCATTTTATGCTCCTTTATAATCAGATATTCTAATCCTGAGATTGAATTGCCACTAAAGATCGTGGAAGGAGAATGTTTGGGTTTAAGAAGTGAAGGATGGCCATGCTCATGGCTAGAAAGAATCAATGTATTTAAAATGGCCATACTGTCCAAAGCAATTTATAGATTCAATGCTATTCCTATTAAACTACCAATGACATTCTTCAAAGAACTAGAAAAAATTATTTTAAAATTCATATGAAACCTAAAAAGAGCACAAATAGCCAAGGCAATTCTGAAGTCAAAAACACAGCTGGGGGCATTGCACTACCCAACTTCAAACTATACCACAGGGCTACAGTAGTAAAAACAGCATGGTATCGATACAAAAACAAACACAATGACTGATGAAACAGAATGCAGAACCCAGAAATAAGGGTGCACACCTACAACTATCTGATCTTCAACAAACCTGACAAAAGCAATCAGGAAAGAGCACCCTATTCAATAAATGGTACTGGGATAACTGGCTAGCTATATGCAGAAGATTGAAATTGGACCCCTTCCTTCCTTACACCATATATAAAATTTAACTCAAGACGGACTAAATATTTAAATGTAAAACCCAAAACTACAAAAGCTCTTGAAGGCAACCTAGGCAATACCATTCTGGAAAACACACACTGGGGACTATCGGAGCGTGGAGGGTGGGAAGAGGGAGAGGATAAGGTAAAATAACTAAAGGGCACTAGACTTAATACCTTGGGTGATGAAATAATCTGTACAACAACCCCCCACGACACACATTTACCTATGTAACAAACCTGCACATATACCTCTAAACTTAAAACAAAAGTTAAATTTAAAACAAAAATAGAAAAGAAAACAAGAAGTGAAGGATGGACCTGAATTCCTCTGGCCCAGAATAGCCAGTGGAGTTTTCTCACTTTTTCAGTTTTACTGGAATTATTGTCAAGCTATTCTGTGGGGTTGGAGGTTGATGATACAACAAAAGCATTTTAATTAAATTTATTATTTTTATTAAAATAATACACCACCTACAATATAGTAAACTCTGGCCCAGCTCTATGATATACGTCATGGAAGACAAATGCATGTCTAGACAAGAACTAGACTAATCTGGATGCAGATCTCAGCTCCATCACCTGCCACTGCAACCTTGAGCAAATGACCTAAGTTTCCCAGTCTCAAAATTGATTTATCTGTGAAGTAGGGATGATAATGTCCCTCTCCTCAAACTGTTAAAGGAAATAATGTACACCGAGCATTCAGCACAGGCCTTGTACAAAATGTTCAGTAAATGACAGCTTTCACTGTGACGCTGAAGCAGTTTATCATCCAGGTTGAAGAGCTTGGCCTTTGCAATCAGAACAGATGCAGTGAATTGCAGCTCCTTTCCCCAGAGGAAAAGACCTTGGACAAACAGCACAGCCTCTGTAAGCTTCAGTTCACTCATCCATGAGAATAATAATACTTCTTCCGTGTGTTCTTCTTGTTGTTTGATTAATCGAGATAAATAATGCCTGGTACATAAAGAAATATCACCAAGTAGCAATAATGTTATTGCTACCTCATTAAATCCTCTCGAGTCCTCTTATGGAGGCATAGTTTTCCCATTTTATACATGAGAAAGTTAAAGCTCAAAGAATTTAGGAAACTTTCCTAAGCTCAAGGTTCTTAAGTGGCAGACTTGAGATTCGACCCAGGACCTAAATCGTCTTCAAAGTCTTTGGCTTTTGAAATACCAGCGTCCCTCTTCTCACACCCCTTCTGCGTGTTTCTAGAAAAGTTGTCAATCAACTTTCTCTTTCTTTTACTCGTGTCAGATTCTTTTTCTTTAGGCATAATAGAATTGTCTGGGGAAAAATGATAATATTAAATTTTCCAGTGGAAATTTAAGCCTTTTAGGTCTTCATTTAAACTGACATGTTTCTCCAGAATTCTAAATTATCTCCATTTCTTAAATTACTATGACACATGTTAATGATTAGCAAAGGCTCTGAGTTTGGTTAAGGCCATCTCCAAGTTTCTTCCTTTTCTATCATAATACAGAAAAAAAAAAAAGACATTTTATTTATAAGACATTTTAATTTGAATCTAAGCCAAGTACATTTACATAACTTTTAGATAACCTAAGACAACTGTGCAAAATTTTAAAAAATCATTACCTAAGTAATTCACCGGTATAATAAAAGTAGTAAAAAAAAAAAATTAATATTATCTGCTACCTGAAATTGGCACCATTTTACTAATAGGAAATCTTGGTGGTAACACTAAGAAATGACTCATGGGTTTTTGTTTTGTCTTTCACAGAAGCAGAGGGCAGAGATAATAGTTTAGATGTAAACTCTGCACTTAGAAAGACCTGAGGCCATATCCTGACCCTGCCAATTATTAGCTGTGATCTGGACCAAAATAACCTACTCTTTCTAAGCCTCATTTCACCTTGGCAAAATTCGTATAATAAAAAGCATTTATATTATCAAGTGTATAAAAAAATCAAGTAAGTTCTTAGAAAGTATATATAACAGTGTCTGCATTCAATACACAGCAGCTATTATTTTTATTATTATACCATACACCCCAACCATTCCAAAATCTTCTTAGTTCCAGAGTATTAGATGCAATTCCATAATCCGAAGGCACATTGCTAAGTTACAGAGCCAGTCAGTTAATCATTTAATTGAGTTTTTTCCTTCTACTCTATACCATTTTCAATCATGTCATTGGTAATTTAAACCAAGAGAAACGCATGAGCCATTAAGACCGTAAGAGTATTCATGTCTATATAACACCAAAATAACTACTCAAATTTATTAATTTGATCATCCAAATGGTTAGTTTATTTCAAAACAAAATTAGAAACTTAACTGAGCAGTAAAACTTGGTATCAGTAGTTCTCTGACTGGCTAGACTGAAAATGCCACATGGGTTTTCGTTTTATCTCATACATGAAGTAGAAACATCACTGTTTCTCCTTTTGACAGACAAATCTGGACATCCATAACATGTTGGCTTTATACCCTACTCTTAGATTCTATGGAATATAGCAAATTCTGTGGAAGGTATCAAACCATCTTCAAAATGCATCCATGCCTAAGGTCATGGTGGCTTGTAATTCTACTGTGTAATGCATGAATTTATTCCCACCGCTCTCCTTGGGGTATCTGTGAGGAAGTCCATTTAATGGCTGGGTCAAAGTACCTAGAAATATGGGCAATAATAACAGCAGGTCCTGCCTCTGCAGAACTGGTGCAGGGAGTCCTGGACTGTTTTTGTTGGGGAGGACATAAGCACAAGTGCTACCTCCCTGCCTCCTTCCCAAGGGCCAGTGGCTCCTGAAGGCGGCTCAACAACTCTGTCCTAAATTAGGCTGAGTGAGAGCAAGGCAGCCCTCAGTGCTGCCTGAATCCCCACTTTAAGAATCTCTGATGTCCACATCTCACAGCCTCTTCTCTCCACCTCCATCACCACCTCCCTGATCCAGGCCCTGAAACCTGTTCTCCACATTGTAGCCCAAGAGGACATTTAAAATGCAAAGGTTGTCAGGTTCATTCTTTTGCTTCCAATCCCCTGAGTGACCTCTCTGACTTTCAGGATACAGGTCAAACTTCTACAAGTGGACAACAGGCCCTTCCTTCTCTGAAGCCTGCCCATGGACAGAGCCTCAGTTCTGCTCACCCCTAATGTGAAGGTGCACTGCCCAACTTGTAGGTTATCAACCTCCTCAGGGCATTCACAGTCCATTCTCTCTACCCAGAAGGTTTTCCTTCCCTGCACCTCAACTTTTCTGTCACCCCGCCAGCTCCTATAGGCCTCAGTTTAGTCACTTTTACTTTCATTAAAAAGCTTTCCTGATTCCTGTAGACCAGATTAGGATCACCCTTAGCACTCTGTACCTCTTCTGAAGCCTTTATCACAAATACAATTAATGAGTTGAGAAACTGCTAAATATCTGTCTTCCCCACCAGAATGTAAGCACCACAGTGATCTCCAGTTCCCCTCTCTGTTCTCAGCTCCTAACACAGCTCCTATTTGGTTCAACACCGAGCACTTCACTTCTTAATGCTCAATGAGAATTAGCTAAGTGCATGAATTAAGGAATGGATGGATGGAAGGAGGAGCAGTGTATATGGAGAGGAGCCTCCCTCTGACCAGTCTCTTTCAGATCCAGGCTCAGCAGGCATGGACTTGATGACAGGTTGAAAAGTACCTGCTTGCATCATAATCCAGGACTTGCACATGCAGTGTAGAAGCTGGGGTCTCACAGATGCCACCCCTGCCCCTTAGCTATACTCTTACTCCCTTGAGACCAGGGACTATGAAAGATCGCTTTTTTCCTGCATCATACCTACCCCAGCCTTGCACATAGTAGGTACATGAAAATGCTTGATAAATACATTTTAAAAATACACAGATAGTTGTTTCTTCTGTACCCTGGTGAAGGTTATAATAGCAATTCACCCTCTTGGCCCTGAACTATTCATGGTTTAGTTTCCCCATCACTAACCCATTTTTTTCCCCCTTTCAAGTTGGGCCTACAACAGACCCTCTCCCTTCTATTGATGCAACTACAATGTCTCTGAAGCACTTTTAGTGCTTGGGAAGAAAGAGAAAGTTTAAAAAGACACAATTATTATAAATATTATGGCCTTCTCTTAAAATCTCTTTGAATACAGATTCTTAGAGCAAATATTGTAAGAATATTAAATATAAATTTCAAAATCTGTTTCAAGACAATTCCTCATTCATTTCTAATTGTTCCATCTTGTATTCATATTTATTTTTTAATTCAGTTGGAGGCACTCCTTTCTCAACGAAGCCACCTAATTACATGAAAGAATGATAAAACCAGGTAGAAACTCAAATATTAAGAAAGAAATCAAGGTTAAAACATGTATGTCTCCTGCCTATCTAAATACCCATAATTACTGTGATGATAGACAGCATTTAAGTGGGATTCTATGAAACAAAAGAAATATGTGCTGTCTTAGCAAATTATTGTGAATAGTCATGTCTAAAACCAAACAAAATAGTGCATTTTAAGCTTCAGTTTGTATTTGACAAAAAAAAAAATCTAAGTTTTCAACTGAGCAAAACTCCTATAGAGTCATTTTTCAAAGTGAAGAATGAAACATGAACTAAACTTGGAGGGAAAAATACGCAAAAATAAAATGAAAATGTAAAGTAATTCAGAGTGAGTACACACACATACACACACCCCTCTCTCCAGTATCCAGAAACTGTAGATAAGATCTGATCTTCAAACCACACACAACAATTGCACCAAGCAGTCCCCCTGCATTCTGCTGGAACTCAGCAGAAGTCCTGGATGAAGTTTACTTTTCTGTTTTATTCATTTAAACTATGGCAGACCTCAAAAGGAGCCCAGGAAACTGTGAAACCCCTGAACTTGAACTGAAGGAAGCAGGATGAAAAAACTTTTTTCCACAAAGATCAAGAAACAGAAAGAACTGTTTACATAACTGGGTTCAAGCTCTGCTTTATTCTCTGTGCACCCTGCTATCTCGGCTAGTATGCAGCACACAGGCTTTCATCACGGGCCATGTTCTCATTAACTGGAGTGGCCACCTGTGGGGTGGAGTGTGGGGCCTTTAACATAAAGGAGATTGCAGGGTGACCTCTTGCTGGAAATTCATGGTGTAGCCCTTAACATCAACTCATGGTTTGACAAGATTTATACTATAGAACGCACATTACAATGATACATGCCAAGAACATGGTGCTTTCGTTGGGAAAAGCAATGTTGTTATTGGTAGAAAAGCTCTATTATAAGGCCTTTAAATAGAAGAATATAGCTGTCAAATGGAGAACATGTCCAGTAAACAAGAGCCCTTTGGGTGTGTCTGTTATCTACGTAGTCCTGGAAATGATTAGCAAGGAAAGATAAGAAATGAAAAGGAAAAGGTTATAGAGTGCTTCCTAGGCATGACATAAGTGCTTTCTGTGCATAGTCTCATTTCATCCCACCACTGCCTGAGGATGTGGTAAATTTACAGTAGCCTGTTTTATAAGCAAGGAAATTGAGACTCAGTTAGGTCACTTACCCAAATTCACCGCTAGAACAGTGCCTGGCATGCAATAAACACTCAAATATTGTAGAAGGAAGGAAAAGAGAGAGGGAGAGAGGGAAGAGAGATCAGATAAGGAGACATTTATTATAATCAAAATAACAAATGAGGAAAGTCTAGCCTGGAGCAAGGGCAGTGGGATCCAGATTCATGAGCTATTTGAAGGAATAACATTATAACATTAATAAAAACAAATACTTGTTCAGCAATTTCTATGTGCCAGTTACTATTCTGTTTTACTTTTGTTAACGTCTATTAAATTTTATTTGTCTAATTATGTGAACTAATTTTTACTTATTATTTATTTTAATATTTTATCCTTAAAGCAGTCCCATGATACAGAGAAGGTCAAGTGGCTTAGGTCACTTTCCCTAGAAGCAAAGCCTCAGATGGGTTTTTTTGTTCAGGAAGTGTGAGAAGCAGGGGATCCTACTAGAATTCTGGATTGTGAGTAAACACCACAAGCTGACCTGGTTTGTGGCATGGGGTCTGGACATTCATATCCCACATCAGTCCTCGGCTGCAGGCAAGCTTTGGAGCTCAGGCAGGTCTCTAGTCTAAGGTCTCTTTTCAGAGCAACTGTGAGCTGTTAGCAGCCAATGCTTATCATCAACGTCATCATCATCATGATTACCACTGAAAGAAGACGGGGTTTGAGAAGTCACCAAGAGCAAGACAGAAGGGAGGAAGGAGAAAATGAGTCAATGGCAGTCAGGGAAGGAGGCAATGTGAAGGGACCCACCGAAGCTTGACCAACTGTCTGCCTTGCAGGAAACTAGGGAATGAGGCCTGAGGTCTGTGGGTTCATTCCCTTGGGAAGTTCTTATTCTGCAGAGGAGCAATAAAAAGCTCAGTTCTACTTTAAGACAAATATTTTTCCTTTGCAGGTCTTCAAAATAAGGAACCTTATAAAACTTTATGGATATGGGAAGAAAGAGGGGCTTTGGCTTTAGCAAGCAATTAAAATATATTCTCTTCAATCTTTTAGGAACCTAATAAGAAATACTAATGCTCAAAAAAAGCATGTTTCCTCTCTTGTTGTTAAACTTTGACTAATTTTACATTCAAAAACAAGAAAGGCCCAAAACAGTAAGTTCATGAAATAGTAGACTACTTATTTATTCTGTCTATGAGTTTCTTTTCCTTTATTGAGTTTTGCTTTTCTATTTGTTAAAAGAATTCTGTTTCCCTCCCCTGCAATGTTGAAGCAGTTTTGTCTCTGTCTTAATACAGCATTTGCATTTGGACAGTGTTCTTCATCACATTAAGATATGGTCACAGGAAAGGAAAAGCTAAACCTTTGGGCACAAAGCTGACACTGGTGACTCACCACCAGCAGGCCAGAAGCTCAGAGCTATTTTCTAAGCAGCAGAGAAATAACCAGCCCAGCCTCCTCAGAACTAAGGGAACTTGTCTGTGACATAGATCACCTAGGAGAGGGTATTTTCATCAGAGGAATAATTGGTTGTATGGGAATCATATTTGCAATTTGGCCCCTTTCACCTCTATTATACAAGTTTATAAATGTCAGTCCCACATGAGTTAATTCACCTCCTGACTGCCGTCATCTGATGCTGAAGAGCCACTGTCTGATCAAGTATAAGCCCTCAACAGTATCATGGCACAAAGAGTGGCTTAGGAGAGCTCTTTTAATCTTTAGCAAATTCTCCAAAACCAACCCAGATGATTGGGTTTTTAGATCTGCCCCTACCCCCAACCCTCCACCCTAACCACATTGCTGCCTTCAAATCCTCTTATTTGGAAATTCTAGAGTTGGAAGCACGCTGTATGTTTTTTCAAAATTTTAGAAAGTGACTCACTACTACCCTGCCTACAACTGTGTTTTGGAGTCATAGTCCTTGTGACTATAGCCTTGTAAGGAAGCAGAGGCAGAGTGTCAGTACATTTTAATTATACAGGATTTCTTTAGAATAGTCCTAGAGAGCATATTTCACAAGTGAGTCTTAGTGTGGACCCTTATCAACTTTGTTTCATGGAAGTTCACCTTCACTTTGAAGATGCTTCCCCATCTTAGACCCATTTTCTTAGATCTGGTATTCAAAAACTCTTGTCAGTGGCTCTCACAATTCTTAACCTGTACACAGAAATTCTCCAGAGAATTTGCTAAAAATGCAAACTTAGTAGGTCTAGGACTAGTTTTAAATCACAAATTTAAATTTTTAAAAAATTCCCTGGAGCATTATTAGGAATGTCATTGGGAGTAATTAGGCATTATTGAAAATAGTGGTTAGTAAATAACAATAATTATAATGGTTCAAAAAGGGCATGACACTGATTTGGGGTTATGTGTCTCAGATTTTCCAGCAGCAGTTCATAATTAAACTCTTAGGGATTGCTATTTTTCAATAAAGGCTTCGACTATTTTCAATAGATGATCTATTATAATTTCCTCTGGCTCTTATTTATCATTAACCATTTATTGAGCACTCACTGTGGGCTAAGCATTTTATGCCTATTATGCATTCTATAATTTTAGCAGTCAACCTAAGTGATTCTAATGCAGCAGATCACAAATTCAGACCCCCACTTTGAGAAACTCTGGTAGTGATTAAGAGTTTAGGGTTCAGCAATCAGACAGATCTGGGTTAATTTCTGGTTTAGCATCTAACTAGCTGGGCATACAGTGCCAATGACTTAACTTTTATATGCTTTAGTTTTCTCTTCTCTAAGATAGGGACATTAGCAGTTTCTATCTCACAAGGTTATTAGGTTAAATCAATGAGACTATTAAATCAGTGAAGCACAGTGCCAGGTGACATATACATGCTTATTACAGTTTACTATAAGAAGGGATTGGCACTAGTAGGCACTAATAAATATTTGCAGAGCACGAATGAAAATAAATTAGATTACCAGAGACAGCTTTGTGGGTGGATGAAATGCTCTCCTAAGCCTCCATTACAGGTTGAGCATCCCTTATCCAAAATGTTCAGCACAAAAAGTGTTTTGAATTTGGGATTTTGTTCAGATTTTCTGAATATTTGCATATATATATAATGAGATATCTTGGGGATGGAATCCACATCTAAACATGAAATTCATTTATGATTCATATGCACCTTATACACATAGGCTGAATGTAATTTTATACAGTATTTTTTAATAATTCTTTGCATGAAACAAAGTTTGTGTACAGCGAGCCATCAGAAAGCAAAGGTGTCACTATCTCAGCCACCGGTGTGGACAATCTTTGGTCATTTGGCATCATCATTCCTGACTCTGGATTGATATACTACTGATAAGCAGTCACTTTTTTTTAACACTTATTCACACATAGATACTTAACAGTAAAAAATATGACATACCACTTATACAGTGAAAAAATAATATGTTCAGAGTAACTAAGCAGCACAGAGGCACCACCAGAATGCCTGCATCAGCTGTTCGACAAATGCAACAACAGACAGTGCCAGGCCGGCAGTCCCCACCTGCAATGCTGCGTTTTGATTGAAAGATTATTGTATGCTGCGTTTTGTTTTAGGTGAGAAGAAACATCGGGAGCTGTTGAGGGACCAGGAAGTGGGTCCTGTAGGGATGAGGAGGCATTCTGCTGGATGTTTCCTTCAGACTCATCTGCCTCATTAGCAATGTCTTTTTGTCTTAGAAGTCTCTCTTTGATTTTATAAACTGTCCTGATTTCTTGTTCTGTTTTGAATGCATGCTGCTCTAGTCCTTCAATAAGCCCATCACACATTTTCACCGTGTTGTCTACAGGCACTTTTTCTGCAGGGTTAACAACGTCTCTTGCAGCATCGTATCAGCATTCAAAAAGTTTTAGATTTTGGAGGATTTTGGATTTCAAATTTTTGAACTAGGGATGCCCAGCTTGTATAAGAAAGGGTCAGAAAGAGAACGAGGCTGCTTCTGGGGGCTTTAGAAGTAAGGCTACTCAAGGGAGAAGACACTGAGCTGAGAAGACACATTACTTTAAGAACCAAGATGAGCTCGCTCCGGTTAACTTCAAAACATCAGTGAGTGGCAAAGTGTTTTGAATATAGCGTGCAAATATAATTTGTAACTCTCTGCAGTAATCGGCTAAGACTAGACTAAAGTAGTTGAGGGCTAAAGCAGAATTTTTATATCCAAATTAAAATTAAAAGGAGACATAATACCATTCGTATTAGAAAGAAACTATGAATCACAAATTTAAAATTAAAAGAGAAATCCCTAGCTGGGTGCGGTGGCTCACGCCTGTAATACCAGCACTTTGGGAGGCCGAGGCGGGTGGATCACGAGGTCAAGAGATCGAGACCATCCTGGTCAACATGGTGAAAACCCGTCTCTACTAAAAATACAAAAAATTAGCTGGGCATGGTGGTGCGTGCCTGTCATCCTAGCTACTCAGGAGGCTGAGGCAGGAGAATTGCCTGAACCCAGGAGGCGGAGGTTGCGGTGAGCCGAGATCGCGCCATTGCACTCCAGCCTGGGTAACAAGAGCAAAACTCGTCTCAAAAAAAAAGAGAGAAATCCTTGAAGCATTATTGGGAATATCATTGGGAGTAATGAGGCATTTATGAAAACAGTGGTTAGTAAATAACAATAATTATAGTGGTTCAAAAAGTGCACGACATTAATTTGGGGTTATGTGTCTCGGATTTTGCAGCAGTTCATAATTAAACTCTTAGCGATTGCAATTTTTCAATTAAGACTTCAGCTATTTTCAATAGATGACCTATTATAATTTACTCTGGCTCTTATTTATAATTGCCATGTATTGAGCACTTACTGAGTGCTAAGCATTTTATGCTTATCCTTTACAACAATGCTGCAAGATAGTTGTCACTATCTTCATTTTATAAACTCAGAGGGTTATATGACCAATGTGAACTAGAAGTGACAGAGATGAGACAGCCAAGCTGTCCTTCCACGATACTCACTGACTCCTGCTGGTGATTAGCGGGTGTCCTTACCTACCTAGCCAAGTGGAACCATTGACCTCTGTGCCATAGCTGGCCTGCCCCACACCATGGCATTCCTCCATTGAACCTTTAGCTTTCAGCTCTGTCTCCCAATGATGATTAATTGAAATAGACAGTTGCCCAGTTTCTACATGGCTTTGGGCAAATTACATAATCTAATTGTTCCAAAGTACATCTAATGACCCAAAAGATTCAGTCAACAGGAGGCTTATATCTGTGGCCGTATTTTGTATTTTCTCATTTATATTACAAAGGAGAGAGAGGAAAATATTTAAACAAGGTTGTTCAATGATACGAACAATGTTAATGGTAATAATGATTAAGATATATTAAGTATTTATGCACCAGACTTCAGGCTAAGCACTTTACATGCAGTGTCTTATTTAACTCACCTGACACTGTGGCGAGATATTACGTCTATTATAAAGCTAAATAGATAAAGATTCAAAAGGTCTAACTGATGACCAATGACTCATAACCTGTAAATGGCCAAGCCAGTATTGGAAACTAGGACAAAGGGATCCTAGAAAAAGGGGCATTCTAGGCAAGGCAGGTAACACAATGAGTAAACCCAGCCAGGAAGGGGCTATGGCAAATGTGAGCACATGTATGTTTTCAAGAATGGCTACTCATTTCCAGCATTTTGAGGCTGCATGGGAATTGTAGGCCCCGGTCTTCTGATGATTTGTAAAATATAGCTGAATATAAAATCTCTTAATTTATAAATGTTGGCATCCATTTAATTCAAAAGTGTTTCTCTAAACATTTCAAGAGCCCAATAAACACACCTATGGGCAGAGTGTGGTCCCAGGCTTCCCAGATGTCACTTCTGATTTAGGGCCTGTGCTCTTCGCCCTCAGGCTATGGGAGCTTTAGAGTCTCCTTAGGTCATCTTTGCCAATAGTCCTGTCCAGCTCTGTCATTCTTTAGATCTATAGCTTCGACTTCCTTCTTGGTTCTCAGAGCTAATGAGAACAGCAAGGTAGAAAGAAATGCAGACCAAGACAGACACAAGCTGGCAAAGGCAGAGGTTCAGTACACAGCTTCAATAAATAGAACATTGTTCGCGGAACTCTCTTCCCAGGAGCAACCTTCCGCTGCTCTGGCCCCAAGACGGACAAACATTTGCATCTACAAAGCTATAGAGCCGACATTTTATTCAAAGAAATATATGGTGCCTGTTGGGGGTTACTTGCCTTTTTATTTGGGAGAGATTAAACAGATACACTTTCACAGGCAGAGTTCCTTCAAAGTTTGGGAAATAAGACCATATGTGTAGTGCCCTTGAATTTTTCATTTTTTTCTGAAAGCCATCTGCTTCCTGTTATCCTGATGCGCCCAGTCATAATGGCAGTGCTATAGCATGGAAATCGGCTCCATCCAGGTTTCCATATTGGTATCCAAAAATTTGTTTGTTTCAATTGACAGGAGTCTTCCCTCAGGGATTTTCCCTAAGACAGCTGAGCCTGCTGCGTGCCTAATCTTCACCCTGTCTTCAAAGCAGATGAGGGAAGTTCCACAGGCTGAGAAAGGCTAAGCAGCAGCACTTTGTGCATGTATTCCCCTTCCCACTCATGTTTATTAATATCTGGGCAGAAATGTGACAGTGAGAAGTTTCGATGCGCACAGGAGGATGGCTATAGCAAGCGAGCAGTTTGATATAGTGCCAACCAAGTGGGCTGTGCTGTACAGAGGAGAAAAACGAATCTGAAGCCTATTTTGTAAAAAATAACTAAATGCTGGTTTGAATCCGCAAAAAAGCTACAAAATAATGTAGAAAGCTAAGAGCTATGACAAACCATTTCTCTAAGCCTGGCCTATGGGATTCATAAATGCCATTTCTTTTTGGAAAAGTTAAGGGTTCTTTGGTGACTGATAAATACTATTTGAGAAATAAGACTTTAGTAGATCCTTAAAAGAGCTATAGAATTGGGAGAAATACCCTTGAAATGCACAGCAGTCATTTTATGACTAAAGGGGACAAAAGCATCAGTCTATGACTGTCCACAGCCTTTCCCCCTCTTCCCTGTCTGCAAAGAGAGTTTGGATTTTGCAGATAGGGAAAAACCTTCCTCATTCTACATGGTGGGGTCTTCCATTGGCCATGCTAAGTTAGGAGACTAGATGCAGGAAAAAACAGACAGCACAGAAGAAACTGTGCTCTCTGGAGAAGCCTAGGTCACAGGGGAAAGAATGTGCTGAGAGTCTGTTGTGTGGGAAGGCAGAGAAGGGAGAGGGACCGGAGATGGCCCTCAAGTGGGATGACAGAGGTTGAATCGGCCAGACCAGGGAGGTGGTTCTGGA
Source organism: Aotus nancymaae (assembly GCF_030222135.1). Classification (NCBI taxonomy): domain Eukaryota; kingdom Metazoa; phylum Chordata; class Mammalia; order Primates; family Aotidae; genus Aotus; species Aotus nancymaae. Next base: position 18,913,800 of record NW_026988479.1, on the reverse strand, counting down.
GTAGAGAGTGAGCGGGTTCCAGGAACTTCTAAGTCCACAGAGAAAACAGATTATTTTAATCATATGATCATTTATGTTGCTTGAGAGATACCACAACTCATTAGAATTCCTGTTTGGATGGTGTTTATACTTCAAGTTTCTCATGAACTGAAGCACATGGGTCAGAGCTTTAATAGGGTTATGACTGTCAATGATGTTGCCTGTTTGCCTTTCCCTTCTATTTCCAAAGAGACGAAGAAACTTAACACAGAAACGCAATGACACGTGACTTTGTTTTCTCAGGCAGGGGTAAGGGATCTTTTCAGTAAATATGACACTAGGCCGGAAGTGGTGGCTCACACCTGTAATCCCAGCACTTTGGGAGGCCAAGGTGGGTGGATCACAAGGTCAAGAGATCGAGACCATCCTGGCCAACATGGTGAAACCCTATCTCTACTAAAAATACAAAAATTAGCTGGGTGTGGTGGCACATGCCTGTAATCCCAGCTACTCGGGAGACTGAGGCAGGAGAATTGCTTGAACCCAGGAGGCAGAGAATGCAGTGAGCTGAGATCATGCCACTGCACTCCAGCCTGGCAACAGAGCGAGACTCTGTATCAAAAAATATATATATATACACATATATACATATGTCACCATTCCCAGATTTCAAAATATCTGCCTAGGAAATTAGAGGTCAACATTTAGTAGTGGTTTGAAGAAGTTTATTGTGATCTTATCAGGGAGACAGGCACCTGTGTGACTGAGTATGGAATTGATATTTGGATTCTCTTTACAACTCTTACTCATTTGTTTAATCAATCAATCTTTACTGACTACTCACCAAGTCTCAGGCACATGTTCCTGGTTCTGAAGATATTGTATTAACAAAACCACTGAACACTCAGTTCTCACTAAGCTTACATGTCTTTTTACACATATTTCTTTCTAATAAAAATGCTCCCATTAGGTAGGCAAAAAAATGTGAGTGGCAGATTATAAACTTGATATTTAAGTCACTTGGAAAATTAAAATCATGCCTCAGAATTCCCCTGCTATTAGAATAAGGGTTATGCCAAATATTTTCTTTTTTATCCATTCAAAAATAACTAAACTCAAAGGGAATTAAGAATACTTATCTTCAGCTTAACAGAGCCTGGCCTACTTTCAAGAATCACAAGGAGGCAGCTGCAGGGTCAATACTGCAGGCGGAGGGGTCTATGGGCTAGAGCTGGGCCCCATCTGAGGCCCCGCATGATTTGGGCAAGTTGTATAACCTCTGTCTTGGTTCCATCACCTGTAATATGGGGTCAATGAGAGTATCTATCACATTAGGGTTTTTGTGTGGACAGTATGAGCTAAGTTGTGTGAAGTGCTTAGCTCAGTGCATATCAGAGAGTGCACTGTTATTATTGTGTATTCTTATTATTTTATTGCCTTGCCTTTAAAGAACAGGCTAGAGGAGCTCAGTTCCGTTTAAGTCTAAACACTCTTTACAAAAGATATGAATAAAAAGATGAGAAAGACTCACTGACGAGTGGAGAGATAGAACAAGCAAATCAAATAATGATATGTAAGAGTGGTGGCAAGACTGTACAAGATTCAGAGCAAGAGCAGACGATGAGATTTTCCCACATAATCTATCTGTGTCTATGTCTCTCTGTCTCTGTGTCTTTGTGTTTGTGTGTGTGTGTCTGTGTCTGCATAAGCTTAAGCAGCTAAATTATTTTCAGTAAACCGCAGCTAGCTTTCTGATGACAATGACAAGCTTACAACATCAAGGAGGCATCAAGACTTTACCAATACTGGTTCTGTGTTCCAGGAGCCGTTTCCAACTCTGAGAAAGTCCCCTGATGGAACAAATTATGATTCAAGTGGCATAGGCAAGCAATGCAAAATGCCAGTGTCAAGCCAGTGAGTCTATTTCCTAGGCAGAGGAGAGGGTTCATTTAAGGAAGAAGCACCTGACATGTTTACTCCTGTCATTCCATTGCTTGGCTCAGCGTCTAGGCTTTCAACAAAATTTTGTCTTGTGTTTTGGGTGGAGGAGGTACATCAGTCATTCAAATTCCCAAATTTATCTCCAATCTTTTAAATAAGATTATTGACAGAGGTTTAATTTATCCAGCAAAAGTTTAGTCTGAGCGATCTCTAAGACAGCCTCCTGCTGGCATTCTCTTTTAAACTGTAGTTCCATCTTATTCATCTGAGTGATGGCCTCTTTCATTTTGAGGCAGAATTTGTCTTCATGCTGTGTGCCACTCTGCTTACCAATAGGAGTCCAGTGAAAAAGAACACAAGGAGGTCAAATACTGGTTCTGCCACATCTTTGTTATTTCATGATTAGCTGATCCTGGAGTCTCAGTTTCCTCATCTGCAAAACAAGATCCATCCAGCAGAGAAGCTCTAAGGATCACAGCTAATCTCTATACACACTAAATACTGACTGTCATATGATTTCTTAGGTTAGAGTCTTCCCTCATCTCTGCATCAGCTTCTTCCTGTGTCCTCTTGAAATATTCTTTTTAATGGCAGCCCTTATCACAAAGATGGTGTATGCTGGTGGTCATGATGATGCACTTTGGAGGCAAACTGCCCAGATCCAAACTTTGTCTCTACTGCTGATTATCATTTTGCTGTGGGCACATTTTAAAATTTCTCATGCCTCGATGTCCTTATGTAGAAAATGAAGCTAGTAGCCTGGCACGGTGGCTCATGCCTGTAATCCCAGCACTTTGGGAGGCTGAGACAGACGGATCATGAGGTCAGGCATTTGAGATCAGCCTGGCCAACATAGTGAAACCCCGTCTCTACTAAAAAAATTCAAACAAATTAGCTGGGCGTGGTGGCATGTGCCTGTAATCCCAGCTACTCAGGAGGCTGAGGCAGGAGAATTGCTTGAACTGGGGAGGTGGCAGTTGTAGTGAGCTGAGATCACACCACTGCACTCCAGGCTGGGCAACAAAGCAAACTGTCTTAAAAAAAAAAAAAAAAAGAAAAAAGAAAAGAAAAGAAAAGAAAATGGAGTTATCCACATGCAGAACTTTCATAAGCAGGAGCTATTATTTTTAATCAGTATCTGAAAATTATCTAATGTTGGATCAGCATAAAGACATCAACCATTCAAATAGAAGGGAAAGATGGGACATGGGGAACAGAGCATCCGAGAGGAAAGAAAAAGGAACAACGTGTTTGCTCCACATCTTACAGAGCTTTAGTGGTGAGTAGCAGAGCACTAGAAGACTTTTCAGAGTTCACTGGGCTTCAGCTCTCCTCACCATGAGCTCCTGGAAGTAAGGGACCATGACTTGTTTATCCTCCAGTCTGGCCCAAAGAAATACTCAGGAAAAGTTGTTGGAATAAATAAATCTAAAACAAGAAAAGGAACACAGAGCTTTGAACTATTGCCAGGCTAGCAAGTCCTCTGATTTATTTGGTGACCTGAACAATTGCAAAGTGGTAACCCACAAAGAAACCCAAAGCCCTTTACAACCTGTCAGTGGGGGACCTAGAACCAAGGCTGCCTGCTCTGGTGACTCCCAGGACAGTCTTCAAAGCCATTAAGAAATCTGGAGAGGCCTAACTAAACAGGACATCTGGTCAACTTCATACAGCATACCCTCTCGGGCACTGTTTAACATACGTAACCTAATCCCCTTGCTGCAGCAAGAATTCTCTTGAATCATTTTTCTGGCAGCAGGGTGTCCTCCCCAAAGGCAGGACTATTATCCATGTGACCTCTCAAGATCCATTTCTCTCCTGTGATTTATTCAGTGACCTCCTCCGGTGCACAAAATGGTATCCTTGTGGCTTAAAAGGGTTTTTCCCCCTCCTCCTTCTTCAATATGAGTCATTTATTTCTTCTTGCCAGTAGGACACTTCTCTTGTTCATTCCCAAAGCATCCCTGTAAAGAAGGCAGTAAGGGTATAAAAATAAACCCTTCAGAAGCAGAAATGGCTCCAAAGCCCTCCGCTAGGACCACCCCACCAACATGGTCATGAAGTAAACTTGGTTAGAATGTCAGCTTTAAGGTCTGACTACCTCAGTTCACACTCTCACTCCACACTCAGCAGCTGCATTACCTTGGGAAAATTACTTAACCTCTTTATGTTTTTATTTTTTCCTCTGTCAAATGGGGCTAAAAATAATACTGACCTCATAGCATTTTGCGAGGGTGGAATGCGGGAATACAGCAAAGTACTTTGAATAGAGTCTGACACGTGGTAAGAGCTCAATAAAAATTCTCTAGAATTTCTTTCTAAGGCCACTGTAAATTCTCAGCATTAAATATATGCACGGATAAATGAAAAGTGGGGTTAAATGACTTGCAGAGCGCTGAGTAAAAATGCATGATGGCCTTAATTATCTATTCCCTTCTCTTAGTCCCTCGCTTCCTGTCTAGTTAGATGCTAATATCAGTAGCCAATATTGAGAAAAACTTCTTCACTTGTTTCATTTTTTAAAAAACGCATTGCCTAAAACAACTCTGAAATGATTTTAAATATTGTATTTTCATTCACCTTTGACTGAATCATTATGTTTCCCCTAATGTGAGAGGTTCTTTGAGCTAGAATTTTGAAAGAGAGAGAAGGTAGGTGCTATAATGATTTAATTCTTGCTTTAAAATGTGTCCTTAAAAAATGTGCCCTAGTCTCTTGCCTTGGTTCCAGGAGTGGCTTGGCATGGGGCTGAGTTCCTGGTGGAGAGTGTTGAGCTGTCAGTGTGCCAGTGTGGTTCCTGCTGCCTTTCCCTCTTGCTTTTAGTTGCAGATGAAGTAAATTTCTGGAAACCACTCATCATGTATTGACATCTGTGAATGGAGACAGAAAAAAAAAAAAAGACGGTGTAATCATCACCTGCAGAGTACAGTACACTGATCTGAGAGTTTTCAGGAGAGAGAATTACATTCCATAACTTCATTTAAGTTTTTCTAATTTTACATTTTTCATGCTCAGAAGAGAATCGGCAGAAGTGTTTGACAATTAATGATGAATTCACACAGCTTTCGGCACCCACTCTCATTTGTGCTTCTTAAGCACAGAGGTGGCAGAGGTGAACCGTCTGCATTTCCCTAGGTTTCTGCTGCCATGTGTACCAGGGAACAAGGGTGAAAGGAAGCACATCACTAAAACAGCTGAAAGTTCCCAACTGCAGTATTGGTGAAGAGAGTAGAAATTTATGTCACTGATTTCCACAAGGACAATCTGATACATTCACTTTGTTCAACCCACAACGAGGTGCAGGGGAGATGATGAATTGAGTCTCTTTCTGTGCTGGTCTGTTCCCTGCCAAATAAGCCCACCATCAAAGAATACAGTATGGCTCTTTCTACAGTGAGCTGTTTGGCAGACAGATTTTGTAACCAGAAATGGTGCCAGCAGTTTGCAGCAGCCTCCGCCACAGCAAATCAGCTGTGATATTAAAAAGAAAAACAGCCTGGCAATGTGGAAATTACCCCATCCAGCAGTATTTCCCAACACAAGAGGCTTGATTTTGCTGCCCAAGTGAGAGTGACAGAACTGATTAATCCTTTATTCCAAATGCCATTCTCTACCATCAAATTTTGGTTGTTTATTTTTTAATCTTTTCTAGAAAAAGGAAACATTGTGACTCTACTTAAATAGCCCAAGTAGAACTGAAGATTTGGCAATGGCACAGTACTTTTAAGCCAGCCGAGCTAAGAAAAGAAGAAATTGGGTTATATGAGGTAAAGAAATCTATTGTCCCCTGTGCGTTCTGGATTGACTCATTCTATGGTGAAACCACTTTCTTTTCTGCTGTAGTGTTTTACAAAGCTGTTTGGATTATTTAATCTATACAGACAGCTGGTCCAGATACTTTTAGACTCAACATGGATTTTTTTTAACAGTCTGAATAATGTACAAGGCCTAAATTAACAAGAGAATTGCCAGCTCGCTCTCTCATGTTGTGTCGGGGCCCTGTGAGGAGCATCAGATAAAGCTGGGACAAGGAAGGGGTCTGCACCTGTAGCTGTTGGATGCTTCAGCTGGCCAGGTGGAGACAGGCTTCAAATGGGATAACTTCATCTGTTCAGCCCTCAGTCCTCTGAATACTGTCCATTTTCTTTCTCCCTTCGGCAGCTGCTGTTCCCCAGAGTTTGTCTATGTAAAGTTGTGGCTACAAAAGCTCCAGTTCTTTATCTACAAAGCTGAGGCTTATGTGGCTAAGGAACCACCTCAAAACCAGAAACTAATAGAACGCAAGAAGAGGTCAATACACCCCGTGATAACTGGACTGTCTGATCTCTTTACCAGAACTTTCTAAGTAATAAAGAGTGCTAGTACCACGCTACTCCATCAGACAACTAATTGTGCAGCCTTGGGCGCTAACTAGTTGCGTGATTCGGGGCAAGTTACTTAATTTTGCTGAGCCTCAGTTCCCACATCTATAAAATGAACATGATAATGACACCTATTGCATGAGGTTGGTGTGAGAATTAAATCAGATAATACATGAAGCACTCAAAAAACAACAAAAGAATAATGATAATTACCATTTGTCGAGGACTTGCAGTAGTATGCCAAACACTCCTGGAACTTTACAACATAGTTTGAAGCTCTTATGATAATCCTATGAAGTAGCTATTGTTTTACCTCTTAAACAATAAGAAGAGCCGCAGATGGTAATTAAAGGTCAGATGAGCCTGGTAGTTGCTTCTGATATAATCACCAATCAATGAACAGAAAACTGATTGGCATAATGGTTGATGAATGTGGGCTCTGGGGTTAAACAGCCTGGGATTTAATCTCTGTTCTGTCACTTCTCTGCAAGGTAACCTCGGATAAATAATTAAACCTCCCTGAGCCTCATTTTTCTAGTCTGGAAAATAGAACTAATCATCATACCTACCTAAGAGGGCTGTTGGGAGGGTAATTCAGCAATATAAAGGAAGCATGTTTAGCTCACAAGGAACTAGTAGTGTTCCAGCTGAAAACGGGTTAGTGATTGGGAGCACACTGCTTGCTTCGACTCTGACCACTCCACTTACGACCTGGGTGACCCGCAGCAAGACGCTTAACCTCTCAGGTCTGGTGTTCGTCCGTAGGATGGAAAGGCTGTTGTGAAGATTGGACAAGTTAAAGCACATAAAGTGATTAATTGGTAAGTATTCAATAAATATATGAGCACATTTATAGGTATGGGTTTTCTAATGACAAATCAAGCAGAAAACAGCAAACATCAGAAGCAGGAAAGTCTCTGAGAGTTCCGAGGAGGCCGAGGGTGTGTGGTCAGAAAGTCTGGGCTGAGCCACAGATTCAGTTTAATGCAAACTTTACTGTAGCAGGCCTGGTACTAGGTTCTGGGAATACACAGGTGAATGCATGCAGTCTCTGGTTTCTGAGAAGCAGTGTAACTAAAGGGTACGTGGGTTAGGAAGTATTTAACTGTGACGGTGTACTGGGGGTTACACTGGAAAAAGGCAGACAAGGGGAAGCTAGGTAAGAAAGATGGGAGCAGTGGATTCTCCCTGGGATGACAGAATGAGTATCTCATGAGGATCTCATGGGTAAAGATACCATTTAGGGATCCACTAAGCCAACATGATGTCTTAAAAGGACCCAATTTCTAGTGAACATGAAAGACAAAATTGTAAAAAGTTTGAAGGTTGAGAGGTTCTTTAGTAAGATCATAGATATTGTATTCTTCCTCTTTGCCAACTATAACTGCAGGGTTCCAGGTAATCCTTGTTCTCTGAAATTTAATTAGCTAAGGATATCTGGTTCTAAGGTAAGAACTTCTAGCTCTTCTCTGCATTTCTACATTAAGTAAGACTTGTTTTTTGGCAAATGACAGAAACCTACTCAAATGACCTTAAGCAAAATATATATATATATATATCACTTAACTGGAAATCCAAGATGTTTCTAGCTTAAGGCCAATCTAGGGCCTCAAACTAGACACTCATGTACTCAGGATTCTCTTCTTCCTGTTAGCATTTTTTCATAGGCAGCCTCTTCCAGTTTAAAAACTACCCTTCCCCACTCAGAGAGGCCCTCTTTGACAGTGGGCTCCTGCAAAAGTTGCCATTGTTTTTTTCACAACTGTAACCAGGAAAATAGAGTGTCTCATTGGTCCTGCCTCTCTTTGCAGATCCTGGAAGCCATTGGGTAAAGTCAGTGATCCCCAAACTAATGAAAGATGGAGATTAGTGGTTCTATAAATGGACGATGGGCCTAGAAAAACTTTTCTCTATTGCAGTGTGCTCCAAAGGAGGAAGGCAGAGAGAAGAAGGTAAGGAGATGGAAGGGGAAAAAAAGAGTCATAAAGCCAACCAACTCAACTATGGATCTTTCATTACTCTAACCATAAATTGAATCCTCTTGAATTTTAAAGCTATTTTATTCTCCATTATTATTTATTTCCAGCCTTTCAATTTATTTGCACACCTCTTGTCCTGGATTTTTATACTTTCATAGTCAAGAAAAAATAAATCTAGGAAAAAATTTTCCGCAAAGAAGTTTCTACTCTACCTAACATAGCAGAGACCGTATGTGATTTGAGGTCCTCAGTACATCACTTTGGGTCCTTAAGGCTGCCTCAGTTTGGACCTACTGAGATATTTCTACTGCAGGGAGTGGATTATTGAAAGGTTGAGCACTTGGAAGACTTACTTGGAGTTTGATCTCTGTCTCTCTCAATCTCTCCCTCTCGCTACCTCCAAACAAAGATGTGTTTACATATCTATATAGAGAGGCAAAGAATGTCCCCCCAACCAGATCCAAAGATTCTAGGACACATAGACTTTTAATCCTTTTGTAAGAGAATATTTGCAAGTGTTTTCAGCTTTTGTCTATGTGCCTAATATTTTTCTTCTATATTTTGATTCTTCCCTCAGCACATCTGTTCAAAAGGATGCTAGACACCATGTAAAGCTTTAATGAGTGAAGCACACCATAACCCTTAATTCTCACTTGGCTTTCTATTATAATTGTTATTTAAATGTGCTTTGGTCCTGAGGCTGGAGGCCTTAAGTGTCCTATCCCTGCCTCTACCCTGCTTGATGGTATGAATTTAAGATGCCATTAAGTCCCAAAGTTTTATTTTCTGCCCATTTAAGACCCCCTCCATCACTATCCTAAACTTCAATAATTCAGATTTAACAATTTATGGGACTAAGCACCCTTCCCATGTGAATCATCAAAGGGAAGGACCTATAAACCCAAAGACTCTAAGCCATGGGCTTAGCAAACAAAATGATCCATTGCAATCTCACTTGCATGTATAATGCCCTGTGTAAATTTGGCAGCTCCTTTCAGCTTGCAGAGAAGATTTCTAATGTTGGTCCTACAGCCACATAAGACCCTGGAACCTACACATGTGAATTCAGTTACCTCTATGAGCACGGTATTGAATAAGCACTCTAGGCAGCTGTAGTTAAAACAGACTTCTCCTGATTGCATCATTACAGTTCTCCACTCAGTGAGTGGTTGCAGAGCAAAGAGAAGCTGAACTGAAGGAACGAATTCTAGGACAAAGTCCATAAGATTGTTTTGATAGATCAGGAGTTGCCCATGGAGTCCATCGGGTAGTCAGCCTTCTGACAAATTATCTAGACACCTGGCCATACAGGTTGCCATTTTACCTGATTCATGGTGGATTCTGAAGGGTTTTATTTATAATCCAGAAAAGCACTGTCTCTCACCCTGTCTCCTTCTATCTCTTGAACGCGAGCACACACACACACCCCACACATGCCCCGGAAAGGAAAAGGAAGCCTTTCAAGGGATTTCTATTAATCATGTTATTTAATGGATATAGCCCTTCTCACCACTCTCTAGGCTCTGTCTAAATGGTTTAATGTTATCACCTGGTCACCAAATTTTCTGCCTAAAGAGTGGGGGGTGCTCAAACATCTTGTTTGAGAATATTCTGCAGCTGTGCAAATACAGTCAGCCTGATCATTAATCCCTTTGCCAGGTGAGATATCCTTCTTTAGCAAAGATCCCAAATGCTATGAGTTAGTGTCTACACTATAAAATTGTCCTCTGAGAATCTGGATTCTGGATTTTCATGGGAAACAATGGACAGACCTCTCTAAGCCACTTGGCCCAAAAGGTTAACATCATGTTTAATTATGACTCATTCAGTAAAGGGTCTCTTAATAATTCTGGCCATTGCTCACTTATTCAAAAATATTAAGTGTTTATTGTGTGCCAGCCACAATGCTGAATGCTAGGAAAACAAAGATGAATAAGAATCAACACCTGCCTTCAGGAAGCTTGCAGTCAAAGTGAAAAGCAGATACTATTTCAACATAGTATGATATGTGCTTTGTGATACAAGACAGAATGATACCCAAAGAGGAATAGGGTCAATGTTTGATGGAGAGGCTTGTTTCAGGAGGCTTCTCTGGAGATACCTGAGTCTGGGGATTGAGGAATAAGTAGGAAGGTGAGGGGGCAAAATTCCAGACACAGGACCACCATGTGCAAAGACATCGAGATACAAAAGAACAGTAAAAATGGGAACTCTGAGTAGTTTAGAAGGGCCAAGGAGATAAAGCATGTGGCAGCTTCAGGAGAATCACATAAATCATGTGGGACCTAATAGAGCATTCTAAATTGTGGAGCCATTGAAGGTTTTTCATTAGAGGAGTCTTTTCAAAATTTACTTCCGTCTCTGGTATGGAGGATGACAAGTCACATTGTATTTACTTTCTATATAGAATAATTAGGGACTTTTATCTGGCTTCTCTTCTTTATTAACGTATTTCAGAGATGGCAGATATATGCTGCAATGCCCCCTTTATCCTGCAACTGTGAGAGATATTGCTAATCAGTTTTTGCATCTTTCTCACTAAATCTGCATTCAGACCACAACTCCTTTGATCCTAATACTCAGGCCTTCACCACTAAGTCATTGGATTTGGCATTGAGTTGAAACCTGTTCTTCATCCCTGGCCTGTTGTTGGCAGGGTCACATCACTCAGTGTGCCATTCTGATCTCTGTCTTCTTAATAGACTTGCCTTGTCCTCAGTAGAAGGCAACTCACTTCCAGCACAGAGAGATTCCTCTCCTCTCCTTTTGTTATATCACAGTGTTTTGCTGTCTCTGCTTCTTAGCTTTCTCTGGCATGAGGAACCTGAGTCCATTATGTTTCCTAAATCCAGGAGACACGTATCAAGCTTTTCAGTGGTTCTCTTAAGAGCCACGGCTTGCTTGGCTTAAGGTGAGGAAAGCACCCACCCCCTCCTGTCATAGACTGCATTTCCTGGGAAGCTGACTCAGTTTATTGTGTAGGATCATTCTTAAGGAGCATCTGTAGGATCAGCACCTGTGGAATGGGTGCAATGGACGCAGGTGGGCAATGGGAGACATAGAGAGGCCATGGAACCCAGTAACAGCCTCAGCCAAGCCTTCAGGGAGTTCTGGAGCTATAATACCTCTTAAAGTGGTCCCAAGATGACACATTCTTCATACAAACTCATGGGTCAATCACTGATCATGGGCCACCCCAGGAAGGAATGTGACCTTGGACAAGGTTTTTCTTTGCAGCTAAGCAAATTCAAAGAAATTTTCTCTCCCTCCTCCAGCCTCTCCAGCTTCAACTGCTTTCAGAGATGGAGGGAGTGATTGGTATTGCAGGTGGATCTGGTTTTAGGACTTCTTAGTCTGTCTTATAGAAGGGCTTTAATTAAACTTTTTGTTCATTTATAGTTGTTGTTTTCAGGTTCTGAGGGCTCAGCTAAAGCTAATACACAGAGTTCCATTTTATTACCCTGCTTCATATGGTAAGTTGTTAAACTCTCTATATTGCAATAGCTGGGTGTAAAAGATCATGACTTGTATTCCTATAATGATCCATAGCACAATAGTTATAAAATGATCCAAATTTCAAATAATATTTTTAGCAGTCACATGATAAGACTAGAGTCTGGTTTGGAAAATATGGTCACTATACACAAAGGCTTAGCACAACTCTGGGAACATAAGCACTAGGCCCTCTATCTTTGGTGCTGACTCAGTAACTATTTAGCTTAGAAACTCTTGTTGAGTTTGAATTGGGGCTGTTCCCAATGCCTGTGGTATCTTGAATACTTTTGGGAGGAGCTTCAGCAAAAGTGGCTTCAGCTCTCTTTCTGTGCTAATTATAATTATCCCAATCTTTAGGGGAGCCTGTTACTCCTTTTTGCTCTCAGAAAAAATAAAACAAATCAAACTGGTCTCTTTAGTTCTTTCTGTTGACTTTCTTAGATAAAATTCCACAAGTACATATGACTATCACTGGGGTCATAAAAGGCATCTTCCAAGATTGGGTTTACTTTATCATTCTGTTATTACCAAGCCAAAAGGAAAAAATAAGAAAAGAATCATAAGTAAAAGAAATTGAGCAGGATATTGGTAATAGTCAATCTTTATCAAGATCTGGATTTTAGGGAAGTCAGGAAGTTGTTATTTCAGGTTCAGGCTGAGATGATCTTTGACACGTTACTTCCTCACTCTCTATGCTTTGGTTTTCTCTCCCATAAACATGAAGAGATTGGATAAATTCTTATGTGTCCAAAAGTTCCCGTAATTCTGGGTGGGGAGTGTCATGAAACATGATCACCCGGTATAGGACACAGCCCTGAAGTTGATAGGTAGGAGGAGGAATCATGCCTAGTAACAAATACTGGGAAGGAATGACCAGTAAGGCAGGACGGAAACTAGAAAAGTAGAAGGTCATAGAAAGCAAGAAAAGAGAGGGTTAACCTTTCAAAAAGAAAGGCCAATCAATAGTGTCCAATATTCACTAGAGCTCAGAGAACATTGAGACTGAAAGAAATGATACTCAATTTAGTGGCCAATAAGTTGGCTGAAAAGTGATTGAATGTGAAGGTAGAGAAAGGAGTACAAGGAAATATCCCAAAATATTATTACTAGTTCCTTTCAAGGGAGAAGTAAAGAAATGCAAAGGAAGGTAGCAGAAAATATTAACTTTAAAAACATTATTATTTGATCCTGGTTACTTTTATAACTTTAAAAAAATTCACATAAAAGAATGAACAAAAGGTTTGAAAAAGCGGAGACAGCAATTATAAACTATACTTCAGGTTATCTCATACTGTAAATGTTTTACACAGGTGTTACTGGAAAGAGGGCCTTGAGTGGAAGTTGTCCAGCTTCTTGGCATTTTGAACAAACAGTTGGACAAAATGCACAAAGTAATAAAGGAAAGTAACACAGGAATGAAGCAGCAAAAGCAAGGATTTATTAAAGCGAGAAAGCACTCCACAGAGTGGGAGTGGACCCAAGAAAGTGGCTCAAGGGCCCAGTTACAAAGTTTTCTGGATTTTAAGTACTCTTTTTGAGGTTCCTATTGGTTACCTCTTATCTGGATGAAGGATTTGGTCCATAGCTAAATAAAGTCTGAGGTGAATTGGTGCAGGGGAAGGAATGGCCAGACTTGGGCCACAGCGAATCCAAGGCACTCTCCCTTTCCATCTGAGATGTAGTGGAGTGAGAGAGTTGTAGGGAGAGTAGCCTTTGATCCCTTGCCATGGGAAGATGGAGTTTTTCCTTTTGGTTTAGCTTTGATCCCTTGCTACTGTGGGAAGATGGAGTTTTTCCTTTTGGTCTAGCTTTAGGAAGTTGGCACTAATTGGCCTTAGGTTTTCTGTCCCCAGATTCAAGTGTTTTCCTTTTGCTCCAGCTTTGGGAGGTCAGCACAAATTGGCCTTAGATTCCCTGCCCCCAGACCTTAGTGTTTTCTCTTTTAGGAAGTCAGCACAAATTGGCCTTAATTCCCACCCCCAAACCTTGGTGTTTTTCCTTGAGTCAGCATGAATTGGGCTCAAGTTCTCTGCCTCCAGATCCTGTTCTCCTGCCTCACAAGATTCTGTAGCCAAACAAAAGTAGCCAAGTTAAAAAGCAATAAATCAATACATAAACAAACAAACGTCAACACTTAATTCTTCACATTTGACTCCAATTTTACCTTTCCATCACCACAGCTCTTCTTCAAAAGTCTTTTCACTGACAGGAAAATAGGAAGAGCAGGATGAAAAGAGAGAATAGGACCTTATATATAAAAACTTCTCACCCAATTTACAGAAATCATTCTAGAGTTTACATTTTTACTAGTTATATATAAATTTCTCCAGACCAACTTGTCATTTCAAGGATGGTTTCTGAAATTCTAATTTAGGCTGGTTTTGCATTACTGCAATAGCCTTGAAATATAATCTTAATAAGGTACACCCCAAAAAAGCATGCTACCGAGGTAAGGCAGCAGTATCCCATTAGCCAGTCATTGCAACCTCCCTGCTCAACTTCAAGAGTAGCCTAGCTCTGAATGAGATGGGACCTCTCACTCAGGCCTAAATATTGGGCTTTGTCCATAAACCTAATTGGCGAAAGAAGATGTAAAGATAAGCAGAAAGAAACTACTATCTTACGCCATGTTTTAAAAGGGTCTTTTGCATAGTTGAAAACAGTTGGTACATTGTCAGTCTCCTAGGACAACTTGAAAAAAATGTTTTGCTGTATGCACATTTGGAGGAAAAAAAAAGAAAACAAAAAAGGCTTTTGAGATCAGGAATGAAAGACAGCCTTGTAAACTTGGCAACTGCTGGATCTTTTAAAAGATGAGACAAAAAAAAGTGTGTGGGGTGGCGGTGGGGCTTAGTAGTAGAATTTTTTTCCTTTAGTGAAATGCCTAAAAGTCTTTTCTCTAAAACTTTATTCGGTGCAATATGAAGGAAAATGTTCTCTCTGGTTATGTCAGTTCATCCATCTAAGACACATCTTTTCTATAAGAAACATTCTTCTAATCACTAACCAGCACACATGCTTTGGCTGAAATTTCTAATGTTCAGAGTGAGAAAGAAGAAGTTTTTGGACACGTGCATTCAAATAATGATCAATACAACAAACGAGTATAATGAGGAATAATAAAGAGTATAGAGTAAGTAGTGAGTAGCTATGAATAAGGCCACCCCTCTTAGCTGATTATCCTGTTGCTTACTTCATAGAAAAACAAGAAGTTCTCAAGAACCAACTACCTTAGGCTTCCCAACTCCTGCCTCTCGATTTATACACACACCCAGACTCTCCTCCTTCCACTCTGCCCAGAAGAAGAGCTGCCATCCTTCTACTCCGGGCTGACTCCTCCATCCATTCTATTCAAACTTCTTCAAGGATTTTGCCCCATCACTGGTTTTTCCATTCTCTTTTATCTTTAGTCTCCTCTTTTTCTTTACTTGATGCCAACATATCCAAGTTGTCTCCCACTCTTTTCCCAGTCGAATTGTCAGGTGGTCCTAGTGTGCTACCTCCAGGCTTTCTTCCTAGCTTTCCCTTTTATACTACCATACTGTTTTCTTTTTTTTTTTTTTTTTTTTTTTTTTTTTTTTTTTTTTTTTTTTTTTTTTTTTTTTTTTTTTTTTTTTTGAGACGGAGTTTCGCTCTTGATACCCAGGCTGGAGCGCAATGGCGCGATCTCGGCTCACCGCAATCTCCGCCTCCTGGGTTCAGGCAATTCTCCTGCCTCAGCCTCCTGAGTAGCTGGGATTACAGGCACGCGCCACCGTGCCCAGCTAATTTTTTTTTGTATTAGTAGAGACGGGGTTTCACCATGTTGACCAGGATGGTCTCGATCTCTTGACCTCGTGATCCACCCGCCTCGGCCTCCCAAAGTGCTGGGATTACAGGCTTGAGCCACCGCGCCCGGCCTACCATACTGTTTTCTAACTATCTTCTCACTTCTCCAGCTCACTTCCCTCCACTCTGTACCATCAAATCCCTGGTTTGTTTCTTATCCCTTTGATAATTCTTAGTTCCTATGCAGACTTCTCTCTTTCTAACAAGCCCATCTAAGCCCCTTCTCTTCATTCTCTCTTCGCTTTCACTCTGACTGATCTTATTGTTTTATTTCAATGACTTCAGACTTAGATATTCCTGACTGCCAGACTTATTCATTGGAATGTCTCATACACAATATGACCAAACTGAACTCCATCATCATTCCAATCAAAGAGCTTCTCTTCCTGAATTGCTTCCGTATCTCATTCAGTGGCACCATTGTTCCCCAGGTTGACTTATACTTGATACCTTTGTCAACTCTCTCTGTCTGAATGCTTCATCCTTAATAGATGTCCGTTCAACCCAGTTTCCTCTAATTGCTAAGTAGTTTGCTAATCCAACTGCTTTCCTCCACCTCCATCATCACTACCACCTTTCTCCTAGACCACTACAGTAGTTTCTCTCTTTCCAGACTTGCTTCTCAATAATTCATCATACTACAACCCATGACACAGCTAAAAGCCTTTTAAAATCTTTACCCTGTCTAGATATCCAACCTAAACTTATGCCATTCTCCCCCTCTACTCAACACTTATGTTATTTTGAAGTTATCTCTGACCTGGGCTTCCCCAAGCTCCCTATAGCTTTTCTCTTAGAGCCTCTTATTGGTTCTTAGGGCCCCTCCCTCCAGGACACCTCCACTGGTCCCTGTAGGAAGTCAAATGAGGATTTGCTCCTGAGAGAAATCTCTCTCTACTCACCTCTATGTGCTGCCTTTATTCTCATCACATTTATCGACACTATTTAATTTTCTCATCTTTGTTGGAATGTAAGCTCAGAGAAGGCAAGGATAATGTTTAACTTGTTTTCCAAAGTGTCCCCTGAGACTAGAACAGTGTCATTGAAGTTGCACAATGTGTTTAATAATGAATAAATAAATGAATGTACTAAAAAGTCATTTGCTTATGGAACAATGGCTTTTGGTCCAAGTCATTCTGCTACAAAATAAAATGATGGAACTATTTCCTCATTTTTAAGACAAACTGTGGTCTAGAATTATCTTTAGCTTGAACAAACATGTCATAAGCCTCTCATATCTGCTACCAACCACATGTATGCCACACTCTACAAGAGCCCATGAGGTCTAAAACAAGTTTGAGTGCCTTAGTTTTTTCTCATTTTCTCATTCTTCCTCTCTAGCATATCTTCTCTTCCTGCTTGGACCTACCTCTCATCCTCACCCCACAGATCATAGCAGAGTGTATGCTGCTCTATGCGAAAGCTTCTAGTCAGCATGGTTACTGAGGATAGAAATACAGCCCTGTGCCCTGGCCCTGGTACAAGGCTGCAGAGAATCCAGAGGAAGAGGTACCTTTTTGTAATTTGTGTGCCCAGAGGATATCTTTTTGCAATTTGCACAAAAACTGCCCAAAGTGCTAGCTGATGGCCATATGCTATTCTACCCCTAATTTCGTGAACTTCCAGTTCACAACTTACCTTGAATCATGGAAATAAGCAAAAAACAGTTATCTCCAAACTGGCTTTTCTACTCCAGTTTCTAATGTACATGTTCCAAAAGATTGATCTAGTTGACCACTAAGAAGCCTTGCTGTTTCAACACATTTAAATCAGTCCCAGTTAAGTGTTTCGAATATGGGCTAGAGTGTTATCTCCTCCTCCATGAAAATGTAACACCTCAGCATTTTTTCCAGTGGCAATTTTAGTAAAGAAACCATTTCTGCTTAGCAAAGCAGACAACAATTTGACGACTGGTTTGTGGGGTCATCTGCAAGTTTTGTGTAATTTCAAGTGTGGGGTGAGGACAGCAGCAGTGGCCTGAGCCCTAGGAAGTTAGCTCAGTGACCCAGCAAGTTGGGAATGTGTCCAGCCTGCATTAAGGAGGCATCCAACCATGACTGTGTTGTTCAGTTCACTAAGTGCAGTGCAAATCATGTTGCTATTTTTTCCTTGATTGTATAGACTTTTGTTTTCAGTCTTTAGTTGAAATGCATTTTCTAAATTATGCTCCTTGGGATACTAATAGGCATTGCATGGGTAAAAAGTTGTGCATAGTGGATTTGAGAAATGCTAGATGAATCACAATTTAACAGGTTTCCTTACAGGAAGATTTAGTAAAGACTTTATTATGCAAAAACAAATTATGAATCTCCAAAGATGGATGGCTGTAACATGCCACATTCCCATACATATGTGGCCATGAAATCCCCTTCAAATACAGTTCTTCAAGGGCTGGTATTCCATAGAACCCACTCTAGAAAACATTGTTCAAAGCATTGCCTCCCAGAATTACTTCTACAATGCTTCTCCCAAATTCCTGGAGAACCAGCACATTCATCATAAGATTTTCTTTTCAATCATCATAGTATGGAATCAAACCAAATTAATATGGAAAGTTTGATTTCACTAAAAGGTAGTAATTAATTCCGTGTGATGGACAGTGGCATTTAGTTTTGGGTACTCAGGCATGATAGAATTTAAAAATCTAGTTGGAAGTAAGAGAAAAGCACCACTCTGGAGTTAAATTCTACACCTGGCTTAGGTAGGTTGGAGGCTTAGGTGGAGTAGAGAGGAAGGCTGAGGAGGGTAGTTGGGGAAGGTAGTTGGAGATGGTGGTTTAAAATTTCTGATGCCCAATCTACATCCCAGATCAATTCAGAACCAGGGATGGAGGGATTGGGATTCTCAGTTCAGTTTTTACACACTTAGGTCTCTGTAATGGTCCCAATTTTTGTCAACTTGTCTAGGCCACGGTACCCCATTTTTGCTCAAACACCATTCTAGATGTCGCAGTGAAGATGTGTGTCTTTTTTTTTAAAGATGTGATTAACATTTAAATCAGTAGACTTTAAGTAAAGCAGATTATACTCCACAATGTGGGTAGACTACATCATCCAATCAGTTGAAGGCCTTAAGAGTTAAGGTCCCCAGAGGAAGAAGGAATTCTGCCTTTAGCCTGCCATCAGCCTGGAGTTGCAACATCTACTCTATCCTGGCTGTTTAGCCTGCTGAGATGCCCTGCAGATTTCAGACTTGACAGCCTCTACAATCATGCAAACCAATTCTTCAAAATAAATCCTGTTAGATAGGTAGATACGTATATACATACATACATATTATACATGCCTTCTATTGATTGTATTGGTTTAACTTCTCTAGAGAACTCTGAGTAAAACAGTCTTGCAATTATCACCTACTTTTACCTGGCCCATGGCCTCTCTAACCTTCCACTGCATTTGTATTTTTCATTGTAACTCATAAGTAGAATGACTGTTTTTACAAAGTAACATACTAAATTCAAATAATAGAATACTTTATATTTTGACAAGGAGAATAATACATTTTTACTTGACAAAATAAATTCTTTGATTGGCCTTACTCTTAATGTATCATGTTGATCTTGAACATTTTTAATAAATAGATTTATATTAGAGACCAAGTGTTAAAATTGTTTAAACTCAAAAAGACCCAGTTTGCAATGAAATGAAACAGATTCTGGTGGATATTACTGCACTGTCAATAAGGATTAATTGAAACTCAAATGTTCTTTATTGTTAATTATGTAATTGTTATTCATCCAAGCTTCTTGATTTTTCATGTTAAATAATCGTACTTGTATTTCACCCCAGCCTCTCTGTTTAGTTAACCAATTAATTAAGGATAAGGAGATCTGCATTTATTAGCATTTTAATGTCCAGACTGATTCCCCATGGCCCATATATCTACATGTGTTTAGTTTTGAGCTCAGCTTTATTCCATTTTAGGTGATTATCACGTTTAATCACAGATGCAAGAAACTGAAAACCATACCCTGAAACATCCAGCCCAATCTACCTCATTAAAACTGCCCCTTGAAGATGAAGTTCAAATGTTGAACTTTTGATTGTCAAGGACAATCAAATAATTTATTTCATCAAATAAAAATGTATTCTTCTCCTTGCACAAGCACTACAGAGGACTCACACATGGGTAAGGCTAGAAATCGGTGAGAAATCACCAGTAGCCAGGAATTCCTGTTTTTTTGGCAGTCCTGTCTTCGAAGAACCAAGGACCAATAACTTTTTTAAAGCACCCACTGGCCTGAAGGTCATGCAAATCTTTTTTTTTTTTTTTTTTTTTAAACTTTCCAAAGCCATCATCAACATTCATTAGATTGAATTGCATCAAATACTAAAAATTAGTGCATTTTCACTGTCAAAGACAAAATTACAAAAAAAAGTCTTAAAAATCTAATCATCTTTTATTAGAAATTCATGAACTGGGGAGCATCTCATCTAAAGATTTTTGCTTTGCTGAGCATGACAGAACAATTGTTTTTTTGAAAGCTGCCAACAAGGAAACAGAATATTTTTTTAAAGCAGATTGGTTAACATTGGGTTACTCAGGCTACTTCCCTTGTAAGGGTTAAAGGGATGGGGACTTTTTTTTTTAATCTGCTGATTCTGGTTGATTGAGCCCTCCCCAAATGGTGGCTGGGAATCTCCTGTTTTCAGGAAAAAAACTGGTCTTTTGGGAGTTTTGCCTGTTTCCTTAAAGTTTCAGTTTGATTTTGTGACACTGTAATTACCCAATTACAGTGTCACAATTCCTGTCTGCTGCATCAGCAAAACCAGTTCACCCAGACCATGGTACAGTAACGAAAGTTTGATCAACACAAGGCTAGCCATGTGGAAGAACTGGAGTTATCACTCAAATTAGTTTCCCTGAAAGCTCAGAGGTTAGGGTTTTTCAACAATAGTTTGGTGGGTAGGGGGCTAGGGAATGGAGAATGCTGCCTGGTTGGGGATGAAATCATAGGGGTGTGGAAAACAGCCCTGTGCTCTGAGTCAGCCTCTGGGTGGGGGCCACAGGATTGGTTGAGTCACAAATCACAGGTTCAGGTGGAGTCAGTCAGTTGCCAGAAATGCAAAAGTCTGAGAAATATCTCAAAAGGCTAACCTTAGGTTCTACAATAGTGATATTATCTACGGGAGTAATTAGGGAATTTACAAGTTTTGTGACCTCCAGAACAATGACTGGTTATCTTTTAACTACGCCTGTATTTTGGCAGAAATCAACCCCTCTCACAATTCTAACCTTGTGAACTTTGATTCATTTTACAAAGGCAGTTTAGTTTTGGGAAGGGCTATTGTCATCCCTTCTTCAAAGTTAAACTATAAATTCTTCCCATGGTTAGCCTGGTCTATGCTCACAAATAAAGGACAGTCAGCTTGTGAGGCAAGGAGCAAGATGGAGTCAGCCTTGCTAGATTTATCTCATTGTCATCATCTCTACAAAGGCAGTTTCAACACTCAGCATAGGCAACTTCATTTTGATTGGGTCTATTGGGGTCTAGTGCAGGAGCTCAGTTTAAAACAATGGCCTCCTATAAATTTTACTGTTTTAAAGAACCTCTGAGTGTGGACTATAAGACCTTGCACTACATTCAATTAACCTCAGAAAGTCAAATACTGATAAAAGAGAACTCTCTGGTTCCTGACTGGGAGAAAACTATTTTAATCAATTGGGTAGATGGGTAGAAAAATAATTAATTGCTAATTATGCATTCAAGCCTACCTTTCATTTGGAGAGGGTGGGACTAGCTATGAAATTTGTGGAGGCTAGTGCAAAATGAATGGCAGACATGCATATTGCACTAATCTCCTCTGCTCACAAGAATACTCCATTGTCTCATCAGTCTTCATTCACAAAACACAAGCTCAATGATTAGTAAGAATTTCAAGACAGTAACAGTAGAGCATTAAACCAAGTGTGAATTCTTCTGAGCATGGGGCCCTGTGTGACTGTCCAAGTCACATGCCCTTGATGCTGGCCCTAAGACAGAGTAAAACTCTTCACCCCTTTATGGTGGGAGATAGCTCTGATATCAGCCTTTTTGTGTGTCTTATTGAGATTCCTTGGAAGTAATCTTTTTTATTTAAATTCAAAGATGCCAAAAACATCATCTAGATAAACTGGCGCTACATTTTCAGGTGTAAGTTAACTCTGATCTCATATGACTTTGGCTTTTTGTTAGGAATAATATCCTATAAAAAGGAAAATGTAAGACTAGAATTTTAGAGGCCATGGCCAGAAAAAGCAGCAGAATGTAGGAGTTAAAAACATAAGCTCTGTAACCAGAGCAAGCTTCATTCAAGCAAAGCCTTTCTTTTTTTATACTTTAAGTTCTAGGGTACATGTGCAGAACACACAGGTTTGTTACGTAGGTATACATGTACCATAGTAGTTTGCTGCATCCATCACCCTGTCATCTACATCAGGTATTTCTCCTAATGTTATCCCTCTCCTAGCCCCCCACCCCCCGACAGGCCTCAGTGTGTTGTGTTCCCTTCCCTGTGTCAATATGTTCTCATTGTTCAACTCTCACTTATGAGTGAGAACATGCGGTGTCTGGTTTTCTGTTCTTGTGTCAGTCTGCTGAGAATGATGGTTTCCAGCTTTATCCATGTCCCTGCAAAGAACATGAGCTCATTTTTTTTATGGCTGCATAGTATTCCATGGTATATATGTGCCACATTTTCTTTATCCAGTCTGTCATTGATGAGCATTTGGGTTGGTTCCAAGTCTTCAAGCAAAGCCTTTTTAACTTATAGCTGTGTAACCTTTAGCACATTGTTAAATATTTGTTTTCTTTCTGTAAAAGAAAAGAATAATGATAATGTCCCATAAGGTTGTTGAATAGATCAGGTCCACATGTAATCCAGACATTTTGGGGAATGTCACTGAGCTCTTGAAGATCTCAAAAGTTTGACCCCATCCCCATTCTATCCTATCCTGGGACAGTGTCCTACATTCTCTTTCCTTCAATGCTAGAGGCTAGATAATAAAAAGAATTCAAAGGAAATCCATTACATTTAAATACAATTATCAAAATGTGTTTAATTGTAATTCACACACACTCATTAAGTAAAATCTAGCAGCAGGTCTAACAGTGACCATAATTTGGAAGTTAACATTTGGTATAGTGATATTCCAAGGTATCTACAACATCAGAAATAGGGTATGAAAATATCTGAATTCTGTTGGTGACAAAACTATAGGTCCTGCATATACTACAGTGGTTTGTTATCTACATCTATAATCGAACAGAATGTTAAATTTCAGTAAAGTGAAGGTGAAAAGGCATAATTATTTTTTCCGTCTACATTCACAAGCTGACACCTCAGAAGTAGAGACAGCAGTGCTCCCAATAGAAATTGGCATTTATGCAGACAACAAATGTATGAAAAAAAGCTCAACATCACTGATTATCAGAGAAATGCAAATCAAAACCACAATGAGAAACCATCTCATGCCAGACGGAATGGTGATTATTAAAAAGTCAGAAAACAATAGATGCTGGAGAGGCTGTGGAGGAATAGGAACACTTTTACACTGTTGGTAAGAGTGTAAATTAGTTCAAACATGGTGGAAGATGGTTGAAGTATGGCAATTCCCCAAAGATCTAGAACCAGAAATACCATTTAACCCAGCAATCCCATTACTGGGTATATACCCAAAGGAATATAAATCATTCTACTGTAAAGACAGATGCACATATATGTTTATTGCAGCACTATTTACAATAGCAAAGACATGGAACTAACCCAAATGCCCATAATGATAGACTACATAAAGAAAATGTGGCACATATATACTGTGGAATACCATGCAGCCATAAAAAGGAATGAGTTCATGTCCTTTGCAGGGACATAGATGAAGCTGAAAGCCATTATCCTCATCAGACTAACACAGGAACAGAAAACCAGACACTGCATGTTCTCACTCATAAGTGGGAGTTGAACAATGAGAACACATGGACACAGAGAGGGGAACATCACACACCGGGGCCATTGGGGGTGGGGATGTAAGGGGAGAGAACTCACAGGATGGGTCAAGAGGTGCAACAAACCACCATGGGACATGTATACCTACGTAACAAACCTGCACGTTCTGCACAGGTATCCCTTTTTTTTTTTTTTTCTTTTTTTAGAAAAAAGCAATGAAAAAGAAATGGTGGGACTCTCTTAATGAGCTGGGCGTGTGGGCCCTGCCTGCAGAAGGGAGCATAAAACAGTACTCCATTGAGCTCACCATGTCTTCTGGGGTCTCCAAGCCCAGTTGTCCTCCCAAGATCAAGGAGAGGAAATCAGCCATCCCTCTTTTCCCACTTTCGCCAATTTTCTTTGCCCTATAGGGCAGCTTCCAAAGAAGGAAGAATTACCTGAAGACTCTAAGTGACCCAGCTACCACTCAGCAAAACCTCTGGAGTTGTAGTAACATGATACCAAAACATTGGGAGACAAAAGAGAACATGATACAATATTAAACACCAAGGCTAAAGACTGAAAGAGTAAGAGCAGAAGTGTATCCACGAATTCCACACACCTTGAGTTTGTATAGACTACGGTGACAGCAGGATTTCATGGTGAAGAACACAGGCTTGCGTGTCAGACGCACTTAAGTTGCAATTCTGGCTCTGTCACTTGCTAACTCTGCATCGGAGCAGATGACTTCGTATCTCCAAGCCTCAGGTTCCCCACCTGCAAAACAAAGATAATTATAGTACCAACCACATGCAATTATTGTGAGGATTAAATAGGGTAAACATATAAAAGGATTTGGCACAGTGATTGACACAGAATAAGTGTTCAGTTAATGTTAGCTTTGAGAAGTCATACTGCTATGTAAATTCTTCTTTTCTCTCTCGTGTGTGTGTGTGTGTTTTGGTTACATGGGTACAGCATCTGATATAGCGTATCACCTGCACGAGCATGCTGCTAAATTACAATCCTGACTATACTGAAGGGAATCAAACAACAGGCTCACACTATCTCAAATGCTATATGTGAGAGGAGAGCCAGCGGGGTTTCTCTTCTATAAAAGCAGTGTCTAACACAATTAAAGGCCTCTTGCTATACTTCAGTTGCCGAGCTGACTACATTTTTGTTCTGCATTAGACCTGTAAAATCCTGTCATAGCTGTCTCCTTTGCAAATAGAGTTCGGTCCACTGCCAAACTCCGAAATAAGATGCTCGGTAACTTTACCCCAGCTGTTCACTTCAGTTAGCGCATGTCAATACAAGTGAGGTCTATTATGGTTCAGTGATTTTCCATCACTTGTCAGTCAGCACAGCTTTCTTCTGGTTCCCTCTCCCTCGTGGCTCCCAGACTTCTTAAAGAATTTCTTACTGCTTTGCTCCGTTTCTGTTTCCCTGGTGCCTTCCTCTTCATTTTTCTGCCAAACGTTCTATGAGAAACTGGCAACAAGTCTGAACACTGGCCAGAAGATGAAAAGCACAGACTTGGGAACAGAACAATATACATGGTCCCCGCAAAAAAACAGATCTCAAGCCTAAAAGTTTAATCCCTGAGAAGCTGTTGTTTACTTTTCCAGCATTAATTAAGCTAATAAATCTACCAGCTTCCCAGATAATTTGTAGTCCAAGACATATTCCAAAACAAATTCCTAGATGAGGCAAGATATTTGTACAGCAATGCCCAGGATCCCTTGCTTGGGTGGCATCAAGCAGCATCTGAGAGCCTCTGCCTTAGCTACACATCAAAGCTAGAGCCCACTTTAAAATGACATTGTGACTATTGTGGGAGGCGAGGGGCCACATGGTGGCACCCAAAAATTGAGTACGGCCAAGAAAATTTAGGACACATAGGGAGTGAATACGGTCTGGAGGTTCCCAGATTCCCACAAAGTACCATACATTTGTATAGCATAATTATGTTGGTTTCCATTAGATTTTTTATTTGATCCCTTAATCTTAGGTGGATTAAAATTATTTGAGCCACTTTAGAATCAAGAGAACTAAAGCTTAAAGAGGTTATGATCTGTCCAAAGTCACATGCTGAAAATGATGCAGCTGTCTTGATTTCTTCTCTATTTCACCAAGGAGAAAGTGAAAATCCCATTTGATTTAATTAACCTAGATAGTTGCATGATTCAATTAAACCACTTTTCCAGAGCATCTATCTACAGCACTTTGGTTTTATGTGACAAAAGGCAGTCACTGCAACTGGAAAGCCTTAAAATTCATCATCACATAGCCACTTCCCAAACAGGGCCAGGACAGATGTGCAAATTTGCATTTATTCTCAGAATACCTCTACCTAGGTTTTCCAGGCAGTTATCAGCTCATGATACCACCTACCTACGTTCTCCAGGAAGCTGTCAGTTCAAATTGGCCACATGAGATAAACCAATTTGCCATTTCTAAATAGTCCAGTATTTTTTCTACCATAAACTACTGACATATCCAAATGTAAGGGAAAAACATATTTTAAGAAGGAAGTATTTGAAGCCCTGCATAAAATTTTTCTATTACCATTTTAAAAACAGCAGTGGTACTTAAGGACACAGATACAGTAACTAGCCAAATAATCTGTCTTTCCACCAGCCCTGTATTGGTGCCCATCGTTTTTATATAATCTTAACTATAAATTAGATGGCCCTCTTTTCTCTTTATCATATGATCTTGGCCTCTCCACCTGTGACACTGTGGTATGAGGCACTCCAGGGGATACAGTAAATGACTATTTACTAAGCACCTGCTATATGCCAGGTACTCGTCTAGGAATTGAGAATATAGCAGTGAAAAAGATGAGGTCTATATTCTTAAAGAGCTTATATTCTGGAGGCACAAGACAGACAACAAGCAAATAAAAAATAAATATGCAAGATAACTTCAGTTATTGAGATGTGCTGTAGAAGAAATAAAATAGGGTAGGTGTGACAGAGTATGCCTTGAAGGCCTCTTGGAGGAAATATTTGAACTGAGACCTTAGTTATGAGAAGAAATCATCATCTGACGTCCTTAGAGCATAGCAGTCCAGGCAGAGGAAACAGCATACAAGGGTGTGGGCAAGCCTGGCATGCTGGAGGACAAGGAAGAAGGCCACAGTGGCTGGAGCAAGTGTGTAAAGAGAAAACCGTGTAAGGGAAGCCAAAGAAGCGACCAGGGCCAGATTTTCGGTCCTTGTGAAGGGTCCTGAGAAGGAGCTCAAATTTGCTTTGAATTACCTTGGTCATTGTAGAGCTTTCAGTAGAAGAAGAATCCGTAGTGATTTACATGTTTAGAAAGTAAGAATTAAGCACAGTTGCTGCCCTCAAGGAGCAGATACACTGCACCACTAATTATAACAGAAGGCAGTCATTGAAGGATGAGCTTTGTCATTGCTGAATTCTTCACCAGTCTCAAGAATCCAGCTGGTAAATGGTACTCCTATCTGCACTATATTTATAATCTAAAGCCAGGAGTTCAGCAGTAAAGGACAAAATTCACGGGTGTCTTTGAACTCAGGGGGAAATATTCATCACTTTTATTTTCTTTTTGAAATGCAATTACTAACTTTCAGAGAGTACAATAAAATCTTTTCAATTCCTCCAGAAAGGGCTTGTGTGGTGCAAGTCCTGACATCCAATCTTTCATTTCTTTGATTTGTGGAGAAAGGAAAGCATAATCCCCTAAGCATTTTATACTCAAAGCAATCCCTCTTCTTTTGTGTCGGCTGACGGGGCCATCTGAAAATGTACATTTAAAACATTTAAGTCTAATGAATGAAAAGTGAAGTCATTATTGAGGTCCTGTTCTGCACCCAGGAGCTTGTCATCTCCACAAGGAGCAGAATTTCTGGGGTCAGGATTTCTGGCCTCTCAGAGTTGCTCTATAACCTTTAGCAAATATTTTCACTTTGAGAGTTGCCTTTGGTTACTCACAGCCAAAATGAGGGAATTGGTTAGACTATCCATAAATCCCTCCATACCACTTTTACTTCCAATAATCCGCTAATCCCTCTTCACTTGGGTTTATTTTTGAGGTCCACCATGTTGACAATGACCCTGTACATTGAGAAACAAGATAGAAGGCAATTCATTTGGGGAACTTTAGAAATCCCGGGCTGTAAAGAAGGAACTGTGTAATATCCTCAGAAGGGCGACCCTCATAAGGAGGAGGCTGACTGCACCTACTATTTGCGATCTCCATGAATGTCGATATTACCTTACTTTAAGTGTGCCTAAGAGTATTGAAGGGCTTATAAATGAACATAATACCTGCTTCAGATAACTCACGGTCCATCTTAGTAAGACATAAATATATGAGAAGTTAAATAATACAGTACAAGGTGAGTAATGTGATCTGCCACAAGGTGTTACATGATCAATTATTACGTAAGAAAAGTATGGAGCAAAATAAATGTAGAAAAAAATACTGAGCACATAACCACTGAGAGATGGATTCATTTATTTATTCAATTTATTCAATCATTTAACAAGTACTTACAGCGTGCTCTCTTTGCCAAGAGCTCTGCTCAGTGCTGGGGTGGTAAGCCAAGTGGACATGCTGTTGCATATATCAGTCAATCACTGAAGTCTTTGAAAGGGGCTTATCCGTGCTGAAGTGTCAAATTTCTCTTCTCTCACACTTGCCACCAGAAAGATGTGCTATGTTAGTCCCTTCTCACACTGCTATAAAGAACTGGCTGAGACTGGGTAATTTAGGAAGAAATGAGGTTTAGTTGACTCACAGGCCCACAGGCTGTACAGAAAGCATGGTTGAGAGGCCTTGAGAAATTTACAATCATGGCAGAAAATGAAAGGGAAGCAAGCATGTCTTACCAAGGTGGGGGAGGAGAGAGCTAAGAGGGAAGTGCTACACACTTAACCGGATCTCGTGAACACTCACTATCAGGAGAACAGCAAGGGGGAAATCTGCCTCTGTGATCCAGTCACTTCCCACCAGGTCCCTCCCCCAACACTGGGAATTACAATTTGATATGTGATTTGGATGACACAGACCCAAACCATGCCATGTGCATAGATCAAACTGTGAACTTAAGATATCAGAATTTCCTGTGGCTTGTCCAAGATTTGCAGAATTGGAGATCTATCCAGTTATCAGTTATGTATTACCTTTCTTTTCTCCAGTGTTCCCTGCAGACAGCACATGTCTTCAGTTTGAACCCCTCTGAGGACACAGAGCTCCTTACTTTCTGAGATGTCCATTTCCACTAACAGATAGCTATGGACATTTTATGTATCTTCTTCATATTGAGACAGACACTTCTCTCTGCTCCTTTCACACAATCATCTGCCAGTTGAGAGAGGAATTTGTGGACTCCTGCCCCAAAGACAACCTTACAAACCTCCTTCTTTGCTGAGATCAAAGAAATGTTTAATGAGAGTCATATCCAAAGAAATAATAGTATTTTAAACATGTATTTAAAAGATAACAATTAAGCTACTTCATTGCCTTTCAACGTACCTGATTACACAGCAGATAGAGTGAAGGCAGATTGTTTCAAGCTTCTTTTAGTTCTCCTTGTTCCTTCAGCAAAGGCTACCACCTCATCCTTCCCATATCACACAGGGTGCATTTTAATTTAATAAAGAAAATATACACTCATATTTAAGACAAATGCCCAAATTTAAAAGGTGACGCTGAATTTCAGAAGCTATTTCCTGAAAGTTTGTCTTAGATCTTGCTTTTATTAACTCAATTCAGATGACTTTGGCAGGCATTAAAAGTGATTCTTTACAGAGTGGTTTTCACTAAATTGTGTTTCCTGATTCTTTGTGACCTCTGGGACTCAGAAATATATATATAGAAACAAAAAAATAGTCATTTGCCTATTTCAGGAACTTATCTTGTACCACTTTGATTTATATCTTATAGTGATTTCCATTTATTAATTCATGTCTGTTATGTGGCAGGCACTCTGCTGTGCACCCGGAATCTGGTGGTAAACAATTCCCGTTGTTGGCAGGGACACTAGGTTGATTCTGAGACATCATTGGTTCTTCTCTCAGTTATTGACACAACTGCTATCTCCAGGCTGTAGGTACAGCTGGCTGCTCATCCACAGGTTCACGCTATGTCCTCAGGACTTGGTGTCACTCTCTTCTTCCCTCAGTTGCTATTCCTCTGGATTGGCCCTGTCCTCAGGCAGGTTTCTGCGTGGAGGCCAGGTGATGATCTGCAGCTCCAAGCCTACCTCTTCCTCTCAGCAGTGCCACAACAGTCCATGAAAGTCCTGTAACCGAATCTCATTGACCCCACTTAGGTCACATGCTCATTTCTGGACAGTTCCAGACTTTTCCAGGGGGGAAGATACACTGATTGGCCATGTCTGGGCCACTATCTTGGAGTAGAGGCAGTGGATTAAGTGGGGTCAGCAACCTGAACCTGGTAATCCCTGGACAGAGAGTGAGAAGGAATGCTCTGAAAGAAGATGGAGGAGTGAATGCTTGGCAGGCATATATAGCAGATGTTCTATACAGAAATCTTTTGCTTGAGCATGGTTGTATAATTTTGAGCTAGCAGCTAGGATCTTTCCGGTAGGGAGATAAATGAACATTGATCATTATATTTAGCTAGTTAGTGGCTGACCCTGGGACAAAACTCAGATGTCTGACTTCTTTTCCAATTGACCCTTCATAAGTGCTTTCCTTTATAAAATCAGTCACATAATTTGTGGGCCCCAGTGCAAAATGAAAATGTGGGGCCCTTTGTTCAAAAATTATTAGAATTTCAAGGGCCAAGGCGAAGCATTGAACCAAAGGCACAGATCACACATGAAGCCAGCCCTGGTCAGCTAACACCATTTTCCTTGCATGCAGTGCACAGTATTTGTCAGAGTACAGGCATGCAAAGACTTGGAAGACATTACCTTTAGCTCCACCCAGATTTCAATCTAGTATAAAGATAGAAGAATTACACAGACACAGACCAAGGTACAATGGCTTTGGAGAAAAGCATAGAGCTGTCAACATATCTTCTATAAATGTTATATTGGGCTAAATAAATAGGGATATACATTCCATAAAGAGAGAGGAAATAAGTCTCACTCCACCCAGAGTTCTGCCCCTGGCTCTGCCACTGACTGGTATTACGTTGGGTGTCATTTGTCCATTGGGCCAGGGATGTTCTTTTTTTTTTTCCTGTTTTTGCTATAAATCTGTCATGGACTGAACTGCATCCCTCTGAATTCATATGTTAAAGCTCAGATTCCAATGTAATTTTATTTGGAGATAGGGCCTTTAAGGAGGTAATTAAAGTTAAGTTAAATAGAATCATAAGGGTGGGGCCCTGATCCAACAGGACTAGTGTCCTTATAAGTAGAGAAAGAACATCTTTCTGAAAATGTGCAGGCACAGAGAAAAGGCCATGTGAGGACACAGGAAGAAGGCAGTTATCTGCAAGCCAAAGAGAGAGGCCTCAAGAGAAAGTGACCCTTCTGGTGCCTAAATCTTGGACTTTCAGCCTCTAAAGCTGTGAGAAAATAAATTTCTGCTGCTTAAGCTACCTGATCTGTGGTGTTCTGTTACAGCAGTCCTAGCAGACTAACATAGTACCCAATAAATATTTGTTTAAGGAAAAAGAGGAATCCTTGGTGGAATTTGGTAACTCAGAGAACAAGATTTAGAGTAAGTATTAGAATTATCAGTGGCAGAAGGAGTGTGTTCTGCCTATCCCTGGGAGAAGACCTGAAGCCAATAATTAGAAGATACAGGAAAGTAGACATTAGATCAACATAAGAAAGACTGTCAACAACCAGACCTTATTATAATTCCTCCAGGGAGAACATTACTGCAAGCTTCTAGAGTTCAAGAGCAGCTCAGAGGGAGTCCAGTTGCAGGGAAAATACCAGCTAGTAGAGACTGATTGGAGGAAAGCTCAAAGTGCAAGTCTTCTTTGAAAAGAAAAGCGAAGGCAAGATCTGCCTCAGCAAGATGGTTACTCCAATATGTTTTAGAGCTAGCATCCTTCCTGACATTCCGGGGAGAAAAGTGAAGATTATATACATCTTCACGGAACAGTGGGTAATAAATCAATTTGCAAAGGAAATTATCAGAGCTAAGACTGGACTATACAAAATCATGGCTTAAAATAAATTAATCATTAAGCAAGTTGTAAAAGAGCATGCCTCAAGTACTTAGCAGAATTTACCTTTTTGCTCTATATTTGGTATAGCTTTATTGGTAGTTAATAAAGAGAACTCATTATACTGCATTGAGGTGAGTAAATTTCTACAAACACACACAGGCTATTGGGATATTTCTCTGAGGGTACCTAGCTATTAATCCCAAACATCAAGTCTTTATTGCTGTATTATCAGAAAAAGCGCTATCAGTTTGTCTGGTGATGGTAAACAGAATAAAGGGTACAACCCAAAGAGGAAACCAGTTCACCTGCTTAGAATCTGTTTGAACCAATGAGATTAAAATATCACACTAACCACTGTTGATGAGTAAAGGAAAAAAAGTAGCTGCAAGAGGATGAAGCATAGCAAATCATTTCAAGTGAGACTGTATCTTACCATGTGACTTGGATTAATTCCATTGTTGCTTAGTCCAAAAGTGCGACTGACCAACTTGTCTGTTTTTTCTAATACTCTGTCAAATCCTCTAGGGTAGCCTTGTCCAACAGATACATTGCAAGCCACATGTATAATTTTAATTTTTTAATAGCCACATTAAAAAGTAAAAAGACACAGGTGAAATTAATTTTGATAACATATTTTATTTAACCAATATATTTTTTAAAATTGTCATTTAAACATGCAGTCAACATAAAAAATCTTCTAGTGAGGTAGTTTACATTCCTGTTAACTGAGTCTTGAAAATGTGTATTTTACAATTTTATCTCATCTCATTTTGGGCTAGCCTCATTCAAGTGCTCTACAGCCCTAGGGGGTTACTCTACTAGACAGTACAGAGCAAGAGCAGTGGGTCCCAAACTCATTCTATGACACAAGCCTTTTAGAAAAAAGTGAATATGTATCCCTAACACAATATATGCATATTTATTTCTTTAGAAATTGTATACATGTATTATCTTATATTTTATATACATTCTAAATTTTTAAAAATACATATCAAATGAGATACAGATAAAATAAATACATCATTAAAATTTTAACTTATTAGTTACTTCAAAAACTTTCTTACTAACAGAACTTTAATATTATTAGTAAATACAGTGTGATAAAATAAGCATTTTATTTGAAAGTCTTGATTTAACACCTGTAATATGTATAATTTAGCAATTCAGAGGTCTGTCACTATGGTCAGCTTATTTTGATCTTTGGTTTTAATGGCTGTGAAAAGTGAAAAAAAAATCTCTCAAAGATAAATATATCTAAATTAAAGAGTATATTATTGCCTGCACATGAAATTATAATATTCATTTTTCAACTCCATTCACTAATTGTGTGAAATAATTTGCAATAGTTCAGCAAATGAATTTCCCCTTCCCTGATGTCAGTGGTTTTTTCAGTTTTGTTGTTATATTATCAACAAAGGTATTCAACGTCCACTGAGCTCTTTATTATGAAACTTGCAAAGTGGAAAATTCTGTATGTCACACAGAACATAAATGACTCTTAATAACGTCCCCCTCCAGAAGACCATTGCCTGTGTGAAATCCTTTTCCCTTGACTGTAGCCATGACATGTGATTTGCTTCCAACTCACAAAATACAGGATATCACTCTCGCAATTGGGTTTGTTACGTAAGACTCTGTCTGAGCACCCTGGAGTGAGAGACTCTTCTCAAGACCTGAAGGAAGTGAGTGGTCCTGTTGAAGAACCCATGTGGCAAGGAACAGTGGGTGACCTCTAGGAGCTGCAGATAGCTTCTAGGACCTCCAGCCAACAGCCAGCCAAATGCTGGAGCCCTCAGTCATACAGTCACAAGGAAATGAATACTGCCAACAACCTGAATGAATTAGAGGCAGATTCTTCCCCAGTAGAGCCTCCAGATGAAGACAGCCCAGCTAAGACCTCATTACTCCCTTATGACATCCTATTCAGTAGACACTAAACCAAGTCCATGCACTTGACCTAGGGAAACTGTGAGATAATAAATTTATGTGCTGTCTTAAGATGCTAAATTTCTGGTAATCTGTTACACAGCAATAGAAAACTAATACACTCTAATATTTTAAAGTATAGAAATATGAGTTTTCATACAAAGCACATGATTATATTTAGCTATAGAATCAAAAAAAAATGGAAATATTTTTAAATATCTATTTTCCAAATGCTCTATCCAGAACAAGAATTTGTTTTGTGAAACAGCCTCTTCTTCACACATTATTATAATATAAATTTTGCAATTAAGGGATACATTCAGTGTGTTTATGTGCAAAATTATTTGTCAGGCAAACTTAAACTAATGGAACTTGTCATTAGGGAAATGATCAACAAATTTTGTATCTTTATATTTTTGTAAAAGAAAAATGTGTATCTTTAAGTCCAGTTCTTTTAGTCAACCACTGAGTGTTTGAAAAAAATATATCTTGGCATCTCATTACAAATGACATATCGATTCTACTATATTTTTTAGTCTTGACTTTCAAGTATTTGAAATTTAATTTTTAAAATCAGTCACATGCATGTAGCCATTTGTGCTTTTCTGGTTTTGACTTCTCATCTGTATTACCTTTCCCATAAACAGTGCAATGGATGAATTCCACGTTTGGTATTATCTGTGTAACATTACCCAAGAAACTTAAAAAGAAAAAATCTTAAGAGGGTCCACTCTATCAGTGAACATACTTAAATATTTCCTCATAAGACATTGCTTTAATTTTAGAAGTTATTCACTCTCAGAAATATATCTTCTTTGGTTGTCTTTAATTTAGTGACATACCAGAAAAATGTAATTTTTAATGTTATTATTTATTATGTTGTTAATATTTATTATTAAAATCCAATCTAGCAAATAGCACACATTAAGACATCCTAAAAACATCTGTACTTCCATCTGGCTGTAGAACAAAATTCCTATCCTGTATCATCTGCCCTAAAAGTTGTTTCTTCCAATCTTGATTAATATATTCAATGTATGTACATTCCAAAAGTATTTTGATACAAAGAAATATTTTCTAGTTTGCCATCATATTGCTTTTATCATATTATTTCAACTATATTTATCACATCATGAAAACAAGTGTTGTTCCAATGATATATGGCTTTTTGTCTTCAGCCATTACACCACATAACATTAGAATTGTCAGCATGTAATAGTAAAACCTCAAGTAACAGTGGCTTAAATTCAAGGGAATTTTATTTCTCTCTTAGGTAAAAGCAGTCTGTAAGTAGACAACCCAGACTGGTAGGTAGCTCACAGTCTCCTGTCTTTGTTGCTGTACCATCTGTAGCATACTTTCTCAAATTCCAATAGGATTTCTCAAAATCCTGCTTACACTTCTGAATTCCAGCTAGGATAGGTGACCTCTGACATGACAGTGATCCCTGTCGCTTCAAATTCACACCTTTGTGCTATTCCATCCCCTTGAATGTGGGCTGGACCTAGTGTTTTGCTTCTAACAAATAGAACACAGCAAAAATGATGGAATGCCACGTCCATGATTCAGTTACAGAAGCTTATGACTTCTGAGTGCCTTACTGGCACTCCCTCTCATTCTTCTTGCCTGCTTGCTTTCATGAAGCAAGCTGCCATATCAAGAGTTGTCCTATGGAGAGACTCGTGGCAAAGAATTGAGGGCGGCTCTGGATAACAGCCAGTGAAGGCCAGAATCCCTCAGTCTAATAGCCCACGTGGAACTGAATCCTGCAACAACAATGTGAGTTAATTTGGGAATTGGATCCTTCCCTACTGAGCCTCAAGATGACTACAGCCTAGGCAACACCTTGATTACAGCCTTCTCAGAGACTCTGAGCTGGAGGACTCAGATAAGCCATGCCAAGATTCCCAACCTACAGAAACTGCAAGATAATAAATGTTGTTTGAAAGTACTAAATTTTCAGGGTAATTTGTTATGCAACAATAGATAACTAATAGACCATCCAACAGGGAGGAAAAAGGAAAAGGAAGAAAAGTGTGTCCTCGCTTCTAAGAGGGCTCTGTGGAAGTCTAAGATTATTTTTATGTATAATTCATTAAGCAGAATTTAGTCTCAAGGACATATATAGCTGCAAGAGAGGCTTGAAAATACCTTTTTCTTAAATCTTGACAGCAATATTTTCTGCTAACTATTGGAGTCCTGATACAGAAAGAAAGAAAGAAAGAAAGAAAGAAAGAAAGAAAGAAAGAAAGAAAGAAAGAAAGAGAGAGAAAGAGAAAGAGAAAGAGAAAAGAGAAAGAAAAAGAAAAGAAAAGAAAGAAAGAGAAAGAAAAGAAAAGAAAGAAAGGGAAAATGGAAATTGGTATAGGCAATCACCAGGCTTGCCAAAGTGTTAACTAAGAAACTTCAAAAAAGGCTTCCAAACATCATTAAACTCAGGAAGATTTCATCAGTTATTGGACTGATAATGATATGGCTATAAACATTGCTTTAAAATTACATAGTTTGTCTTCATGTTCTGGATATATAATTTTAGAGGTCCTGCTTATAACTTCATGCTCTATCAAGGTAATCTTTTAATGAATAACTTAAATAAGTTCTTCGGGGATAGGATAATAATAATGTTTATAAATTCATATTTTAAGTTGTCTTAATAATTTTGAAAGGTGAGGGGACAATTTTATATTAGAACTGACTAGGCAATTGCATTAGCCTTCACAGGCTACCATAAGAAAATACCACTGGGAAGGGGGGTTGCTTAAACAACAGAAATTTATTTCTCACAGTTATGGGGGCTGGAAGTCTGAGACCAAGGTGCCAGCATGGTCAGGTTCTGGGGAGGACTGTCTTCCTGGTCTTCAGACAGCTGCAGATTCCTTGTGTCCTTACATGGCAAAGAAAGAGGGAGACAGAAATCTCTCACTTCCTCTCTTATAAGGCTACATTCCTATTGGACTAGGGACCCACCCTTATGACCTCATTTGACTATAATTAATTACCTTCTGAAGACCCCATCTTAGATGCAGCCACATTGTGGGTTGGGGTTCAATATCTGAATTTGGTGGTGGGTGGGGCACAATTTAGATCATAGCAGTGATCATACTTTCATACTGTTACATTTATAATGTTGATAAAGAGCTCGTACCAGGAGTAAGGGAGGTGACAGGTAGCTATTTTCTTGTTTGCTTGTGTTTGCACTGAATACTGTCTCCAATTCATATTTCTTAATGGAATCTATTAAAGCCATTCATCTTTCCTGAAGGTGGGAAGCAATGAGTGTATTGCTGCTAAATCTGCACCAGCCCCAGCTTGTGTGAAGCTGGTGTGAAGCATCTTCTGCTCTTTTTCCATACTTTGAGGCCTATGTATGACATGAGACCATGTGCATCTGTTTAACAAATATTAGCAAAGCTTGATGCATTTTTATTTATAGATATATAGATAAATAATTCTAGTATTTTCTTTGTGCACCTCAAAATATTAAGTAGGAGCACTCCACTTTGTAGAACACTATTATGAGTGGGATTTGGCTTCTACCAGAGAGTCTCAGATTTTCAGGAGGTACAAAAGACCCCTGAAATTTTATGCAGAGGTTTGCTTATGTGCCTAAGATAGTAATTAATAATGCCTGCCTCATGGGATTATTTTAAGTTTTAGATGAGAAAATGTGTTTAAAAATGCTTAGCTCAGTTTCTAACACAAAGTAAGCTTTTTACAAATGTTAGCTTGAAATGAATAAACATATTGTTCAGTATCATTGTCAGCCAATACTAAGGAAGATGATTCGGCAACTTGACATTTTACTGAAATGAGTTAGGGAATAGTCAGGCCTGTTTCTTTAGTGATCATAGTGTCCTGGGTATGAGAAAATACAGATATTTCAATTCCTATAGATAACATTATATGGGTTAGGTCCCCGAAACGCGTCTTCATTCATTTAAAAATTTTAAGTAGTTACTTTATTCCTGGCCTTTGCTAGATGAGGATCAAACAATGATGAACAGAAAATACATGGTCTTTGTTGTCAGCGTGTTTTGTTTTTTTATCTTATTTTCATCAGGGTAACAAATACAGGGCTGAACTAAAGAAAGATTGACATCTGTTTTAGGGAGAGTAGCCTTGAAAGGCCTTTTTGAAGAGGTAGCATTTAAACTGAGACCTAAAAGAAGGAACATGACTGAGTGATGCAAAAGTTCAAGGAGCAGCATGAACAAAACCACATGATTAGAAAGAGCTTGGTATGTTTGCCATTCTTATATCAGCATGGCTATAGCATGGTAAGGGAAGCAGAGAGTTTTGTAAGATGAGGTTGGAAGAAGAAAGCCAGAAGAAGATTATTCAGGGCCTTCATAGTTTGTTTTAGGTGCAGTTGGAAGCCACTGGAGGCTGATTGGCTTTTTGAAGATCCCTTTTGACGCTACATGGAAAATGGCTGAGAGAGGCTTATGAACAGATGAAGTCATCCAAGTGTGAGGTAACAACATCTTAGGCTAGGGCAGTGCCAATTGAGATGGCAATGGTGGACAGATGGGCATAATTCTTAGAGACAAAATTGACAAGACTTGCTGATGGAAAAGTTTGATATGGGAAGTGAAGCAAAGCAAGAATAAAAGATGACCATTGGGATTCTTGCTTAAGTAACAATGTGGATGCTGGTACAATTTGCTGATATGAAGATGACTGAGTGAGGGTAGAAAAAGATTTGGAATAGAAAACCAAGAGTTTCACTTTTTTTTAAGTTGAGGTGCCTGTAAAACATACATATGGAGAAGAATGGTAAAGTCACAATGAATATGAGAGTGAGCTTGAAATTAGACAGATTTGGACTGGAGATACACCTTTGAGTGTCATTAGCATAAACATGGTATCTAAACCTATGGCAATTGATAAAGCATCCTCCTCCACAGCCCAGAGAAGGAGATAGAGGAGGAAACCAGGACTGAGCTCTGAGGACCACAAGGGTTTATCGGAAATGATCAGAAATGAAGGAGCCAGCAGGATGCTGAGAAAGAGTAGCTTGCAAAGTAGAAGGCAAACCAAGGAATGATAGCATCATGAACACGAAGAGAGGAGGGTATGTCCAAAAGGAGAAAATGTTATGATAAATGCTGCTGAGACATCGACTAAAATGAAGATACTGCTTTAGCTAAATGGAAGTCACCAGAGACCTTGACAAGCACAGTTTCAGAGGAGTAAATGGGAAGAGGCCATGTTAATAAATGAGTGAAAGGAAGATTAGAAAGGAGTGGCAGCATGTATAAACAACTCTTTGAGAAATTTAAAATAGCAGAGAGCAGAGAATTAAAGCCGTATCTAGAATATGTAGGGTCAAGGGAAGGTTTGGGTTTTGTTATTTGTTGATTTTATGATGGGAACTGTTGGAGCATGTTTGTTTGCTGGGGGAAATTAACCAGGACAAAGGAAAGAGGGAGACTCATGGAAGGGAGGGAGATGGAATCTGGAGCTCAAGAAGAAGGATTTGCTTTGAGAGGAATACGGCCTCAATCCCACTCTGACACAGGAAGTAGGAGAGGATTCCAGATTGCAAGTGTAGCTCAGTTTGGTCCTTCAGTGATAGAAAGAAGAGGAAAGTTTCCCCGGTGGCTTCTAACTTTTTAATGCAGCATGAGGGGAGCTCAACAGCAGTGGAAAAAAGCATGTTTGAGGTATGAGATGGAAGGCATAAAATAGTGTTCTCAGTAAATGGGAAATCAACTCAAGAAACGGTAAGGATTACTGGAGGGCACCAAGTACTTAATGAAGGTATAATGTGAATTAAAGGAAAAGCAATCTCAGTTTGTGAATTTATCTGTCAACATTCATCTGCTTGGCTCTAAGCCTGGTGAAGGCAGATGATGCTCACCTGGGTTGATGTTTTTCCAGGAGAGGATGGAAAAGGGAATGATGGATACTGGAGCTAAGAGAATTTGCAAGGGGGTTATTATGATGATGGATGATGGAATCAAGAATAAAGATGGCAAATGAAGCCAGAAAAGGCTATTGGTTGCCAGGGAAGAGTCAGAGGAAAATATGTCCTATAATGATTCTGAAATATGAAGAGACTTACCTTAATCAGATGACAAGCCAGAAGATTAGACAATGCAGCGGCAGATTTGCCTGTTCAGTGCCATACACCTGGTTTACATTTTTTTCCCCTCTGCCGTGATTGGTTTGAACATTTGTTTATCACCTCATGTAATTATATTGTGCTTGTTTAACCAACAATTTGGCGTTGATTTCCCCAGTCACTTCAAGGTGAAGCCTTCACTCCTGTTATATGAGCAATACCTCTGATTTAAAACTTTCTTTGCTTACAGAGAGGCTGTAAGTCAAAATCATCTCAAAGTCAGTTATTTTCACCTTTTCTACTTCATGTTTAATGTGCAGAACTAACAGACTAGGTAGAGGAAAGCAGACCAGCCACGTTTCTCTTATTCAGCCTCATCCAGGATAGCTTACCTTGTTAGCCTGTTTACAGTCTCTGTCAGCAAATAAATTGCTTGAGGCATGCCAGTGAAAACACACACCTGTGACTAGCATCCAAATTAAACCCTCCAATGCCATATGGCTTGCTTCTTAGCATAAATCATGCCTAACCACACATATGCTTTGAAGGTCAACAAAGTTCGACTCTAGTTGTTCTGCAGGAGGCAGTGGAAAGTAGGAATGATGTGGTAATTAATTATTTCTCAGAACTTCTGTTTTCACAACCTTCCAGACCTGAACTGGGACCTCATTCAAAAAATAGGAATCTCAAAATTTCTTAAAACATATAGATGTCATTTTGAGTCTGATACTACCCAGTCTCTTTAGGTCGAAGCCCCACTCTTGCACCAGGCTGTCAGTGTTACATAAAGGTCATCCTCAGATACCCACGTAGACCATGGTCTTCATCCTGACCTGCCCCAGCTTGTGCTCTGCTCCATGAATGTCCTCACTTTTCTCTCCTCTCTTTGACATGATGTCTGGCACTACTTACGTGGCTTCATCTTCTCTGCTTTTTTCTTCAGCCTCAGTCAGACCCTCCCTCTGGCCACATCATGCTATGGACATCCTGACTAATAAGCACATCCTCTCTGGTTAGGGGTGACCCCTGGTACCTTAGATGTTGCTTGGGGCTCAGCAGTATCACAATCCCCGGGTTTGCCTTGACCATAGATGTACTTTGTCCATACTTTTAGCCAATATCTGAATGACAGGGAGTAAGTCTTGCACGACTTCCAGGAGCTAATCCTCTAGGCATGGGTCCATCTGTTCTGAAGATGCTCCTAGAACAGTACCTGCCACACCAGTATTTCAATACATAATAATAATAGCTAATAGATAGAGGCTGTTCCCTATGTGATAGTTATACCTGTGACTAGCACTATTGTTGATTTATAGAAATTATCCTTCAAATCAGCCCCAAGAGGGAGATATGATTATACTTTCAGTTATTATGTTAATAAAGAATAGGAGGAGGTTTTGACCTTACCTCCTCCTGCATCCCACTTCTGGTCAGAGAGGAGACTGAATTTCCAGATAGTTCTGAGTCTCAGAATCATAATTAGAGCATTTA
The DNA here is from genome assembly GCF_030222135.1 of Aotus nancymaae. Taxonomy (NCBI): domain Eukaryota; kingdom Metazoa; phylum Chordata; class Mammalia; order Primates; family Aotidae; genus Aotus; species Aotus nancymaae. Next base: position 18,872,699 of record NW_026988479.1, on the reverse strand, counting down.
CTACAATGCTTCCATTCCCAGCCCTGACAAATGGAGCAGGCTCTAGACTCTGAAGTCAGACCAAGTGTCTGTGAACCTAACATTGATGGCTAATTGCATTGAGCACTTTCTACACTCCAAATCCTGTGCAGGCACTTTATATGCACCATCTCATTGACTTCTCACCACCATCTCCAGAGATTGTTCTTCCAATTTTTAAATGAGTCAAGTGAGGCTCTAGGAGAAAACTGACATGTCCAAAGTCACCCAGCTAGTAAGTGGTGGAGAAGGACTCAGTCCTGGCTCAGTCTAGTTCAGGTGCTGTTGTTCTTAACCACTGTACTTTACTGAAGGTAAGAAGTTGTATGTTGCAAAGTCATGAATCAGGACTACTTTATCCTGAACTTGTGCAAAAGCTCAGTTGCCCAAATGTCTACCTAAGATACTGCTTTATTACAGCTTCTAGTTGAGTCAAAGTTGAATAATTGATGTAGAAATCGTTTTACCAGTTAACGGCTCCCTTTTGTCTCCCAAATGCCAATTCTGAGAAAAGGGAAGAACAGAATTTTTCACAGACAAGGTAATCCTTCTCTGGAGTGAAAATGGGGCCATTCTTCAGCCCTTCTCATTGATTTCCGTGAACTTTCCTTCCCCTCTGAAATTGAATTGTGTTTGGAAACTGAGACAACTGAGCAAACTCCGAGCTTTTGTTAATAAAAGGAAAGAAAAGAAAAGCAGTCAATTGAGGTCTCAAGCCTTGAGCATAAGGGATTCCTCCGGAGTGCATGGGCTGCCTGACTTCCCATCTCAATAGGTTGGGCTCTGCCTGGGTTTCACGGCCACCAGAAACTTCTCTGCCAAGCTATTCAATTCCAGTCCTCATATCCCTTGACAGTCCAGCAGATCAGTCCCCACTCCTCTGCCTCCAACCACACTGTTGCCTTTTTATATCTATCCTGCCTGCTTACTGAAATTTGCCTGCTAATTTATCTTACCCCATCCCTCAACCCGCCTTCCCTATAAGCCCTTACCAAATTTGTGTAATGACTGAAGGCACAACTTTAAGGTTCACAAGACCTGAGTTCAGATCTCAGAGACTGCATTTACTTGGGTCTTTGAGTAAATGCCTTAACTTCTCTGAGCATCTGTAACATTGTGAATAATTGGACTACCTAAGAGGTTGTTATAAGAATTAAATGAAATCAGTCATGTAAAGCAATTAGCTTAGGATCTGGTGTGTATCAAGTAATTATTACATGCTATTTACCTTTTGTACTTTCCACCAAGAGGCTTATAGTCTAAGTTGTCCTCTAAAGGAATATTCATTTGGATGTTTGCTGGTGAGATGGCAATGGTTTTTGAAGATAGTCTATAGTAGCTTGTCTCCAAGAGAATCACCATCAATTTTCTTTCCTATTTCACTTGCCATTCCACCATCTAGAGGTGAAGTGAATTTCTTCCCCCTACTTTGAAACTTACTCAGTGACTTATTTGATCAACAAATTTCAAAGACATGACATCATTGCACTGACAAAAAGAGTCCTAGAAAGCCTCATAGCTTCTTGCCAGGCTTCTTGGAACACCTGTTTCTGGAACAATCACTCTAGGAGGACTTGGCTACCATGCAGGAAGTCCATCTATCCTAAAACCACTGAGCCACATGTAAAACCCTGGAGGATAAGGCATCAGTACAGTGAAACATGAAGGGAGGCAGAGATGCCAGTCAAGTGAGTAAAGATGCCATAGGTGGAAGTGGCTCTTCCAGCTCCAGCTGCCTTTACTGATGGTCTGTGGAGCAGAAACAAGCCACCAGCCAAACTTTTCAAATCCCTGACCCACAAAACCATCAGCAAATTAAAGTGATTGCTTCAAGCCACTGTGTTTGGGGATACCTTATCATACAGCAATGGACAATAGAGCACAGCCTTCATCCTCTGAGGTCCACATGAGGGAGGACTGACAAGGCAGAGCTGAAATGATATCTTCCTTGATGTGAGATGAAGGCAACGAAACAGGATTAAGTAGCCCCTGGAAATGTCTGAGTCTAGCTTTTCTCCTGTTCTTTAAGCATGGGCTGGGAGTTACCTCCTTCTGGTATATAAGGAGATTTTAATATACTTAGTGGTAGAATGTAAAAGGGAATCCTAAAATATAGATAGGCTTAAAATTTGGCTTTGCCACTTATCAGTTAAGGTGACTTCGGAGAAACTACCAAACATTTCTGAGTTTCTGTTCCTTCATTTGTAAAATAGGAAGATCATATCTACCTCCCTGGGTTTTGTAAAACATAAATTAGAGAATGAACATAAGTCACTCAACAGAGAGCCTGGAACAGAGAAAACACCCAATAAATATTAACTATGACTATTAATATTCTTGCCTTCACCCTGATAATTTACCTAATTGTCATGGCTCCACAACAGACTCTTTAACTTAAAACCAAATCTTTGGAAAAGTTATCTTGATTTCTGCCAATTAATTTTTAATCACAGCATCCAGGCAATATTTTCTTACATAGACAATATTTGTTTTTGTAAGCAAGAATATTTCCAATCAGAACAAGGGGAGTTGTGTTATTTGGACATAGTTCAGTTCTTGATGGGTTGAAATTATGATGCTCATTTTATCTGAGGCCAGGCTGCCATTTTAAAGGAAATACTGAAGTAAGAAATTTCTACCTGTTAGTCACACTTCATGCCAAATTCAGACTGCCTTGATTTTCATTCCAATAGCAGATTTGGGTGATTAGTCCCTCAGGGTGTTAGCCAGTGATCACAGGAGCACAAGAGGTCCATGATCTACATGAAGGTCTTTGCACTTTTATTGGCTTGCTGCACCCCAGTGAGCCTGGCCGCCTAGTTCCCTGGCATCATACGGCAATTACACCTACATGTGGGCTGGTAGACCCTACAAGATTAGGAAGGAAGAAAGCTGCTGGGGGCTGAGGATCATTTCTTAAAATATGGATAACATAGGTCCCAAAGATAGTATCCGTTCATTATTCACTCATTCTGCAAATATTTATTGAGGATCAGTTCTGTGCCGGGTACCATGCTAGGTTCTGAGGAAACAACAGTGACAAGCTAGACTTTATGCAAATGACCACAGGTAGTTTTCAAGTATCTAAGACAGACATTTCAAATAATCACTCAAATAATCTTTAAATAAGTACTGTGAAGGGAAAGTTACAGGGTACTGATAATTCACCAGGGAACTAAGCCTGAGGGTCAAGGAATGCATTTCCGGGGAAAGGACATGTAAACTATGGCTTAAAGGCTAAGTCAGAATTAGCTGGAGGAAAGAGCGGAGAGGAGCAAAGTGATCAGAAGCAACAGCAATGTTCCTCTTTGCTGAGTCTAGGACAAGAGTAAAAATGGAGGGGAAAGGTCTAAAGCCTCCTTTTTGTTTTTCTCACCTGCCTCCATCTTATACTGTAAGCGGACTTACACTTACCTGTGTTGACACACATGCTAATACTCAAGCTCTTAACCCATCCCAAAGAAAAACAGCTACCCAGAGGTATACTCCCTGGTGACAAGGTGTATCTTTGAGATGCAAACCCTGGGAAGAGGCTTATAACAGGCTCTGAAAGTGTGTTCTGGGTCCCCAGAGAGTGGCCTAGAAATGGATAAATGATGTGGGTTCCAACCAGGCATCTTCTTGCTTTGTAGACTCTGCCTCACTGTGACCTTAACACTAAAAAAGGGTCAGATTAGGTCCTTCTCATCAGGGCCCTGATTTGACCTCAGGACAATACTGGCACCAGCACCAGCCAGGAGCTCTTAGCTGCAAACTCTATGACTTAGAAGTCCGGAGATGCATCAGTGAGCCCTCCTGGAACCATATTTAAAATTGCAAGTGAGCCTACCTGTATGTGCATTTTTCTAGGAGATGCATTCCATTTCATTCAGCCTCATAAATACATAATGCCCTAAAATTTAAAAGTCTCTGGGGCAATTAGAGGGTTTTACTGGATGACCCTGAGATCTCCTTGAGCCTAGAGCTTCCATGATCCCCAGATATACTCCTTCTCATGAAACAGGCTCTCTAACCTGGCTTTGTCGGTAAGGAACTCAAGGGAATGAGATGGATAAGGAAATATTTGAGCATTAATTGAACTTCAAATTGCAAGCTCTTCATACTCACATGTGACTTCTAAATATATCAGAAAAACCATATATCAGCCTAGTGGTGAATCTGTCTAGCCTTCTTCCAAAGCACTAACTCTCTCAGCAGCTAAGAAAGGCTGTCACCAATATTTAAATACTTCTTCCAGTCTAGAAAGAAACCATTTTTAGAAACAGCAAGGGTGTATATGTCAGGAGGAAGGAGAGATGGGGACACAGTAAAATGTCGTGGTGGAATCTATGATCAAGGCACCTAATTTCACTTAAGAAAAAATAAATTTGTTTTTCTGACACAGTAAGTCTTAAAATATCTCTTTGAGTTCCTTTTGCCAAAAATAAACAGTGTTTGAGTCGTATCTCCATTCTTTTACTAAGAACAACTGCTTTGAAGTTGTCCTCAGTTTTGCCTAAAAGTGAAAGTTTAGTTTTATTTCACAAAATTTTGAAATTGTTCCAAAGAGCTGAAGTGGTTTTGGAGTTTTAGAGCTGGATTATCTTACTAGGTACCAATATAGTGCAGTTATATCTAAGGATAGAGGAGGAGGGGTTCTCTTTTCCGAGATTTTTATGTTACAAGAAAGAATGATGTCATCACAACTGACAGTAGCTTTTCTGGAAATTATACACCCAGAGAGTATCATTATTGTAACCACTTTTTATCCTGTCCATCACTACTATTTATGAAGTAGGCTCTCAGGATAGAGTTAATATTTATTGAGTATTTATTATGTGCCAACCCTCTCCTAAGCCCTTTACACATGTTAACTCTCCATTTAACTGATGAGAAAAGCGAAGCTCAAAGAAGTACTGTAACCTAGATAGTAAGGGGCAGAGTGGATATTTAAATCCAGGTCTAATTGACTCCAAAAACATTGCTCTTAATCTCCATAGGGATACAGGGAAGGAAGAGGCCCTCTTTTAAAAAGGCATACTCATGCAAAAAGCCCTAAGCAAACATCAATCCATACAGTGCTACAGTGTGCATGAGCACTCAAGAGACAGGAAATGGGATGATTAGTACCAGATGGGGCTCCTAAGAGTGAGTTTCATGTGCAGTCCTGCAAGGGGTGGTGGGTCGGCTCCACAGACAGCAGAGTTTCTGCCTGAATGCAAGACCTTACTCCTTACTGCTCTGCCCTACACTAAGTCTCCTTTGGGAAACAGTTGCCCAGAGCAGCTTTCAAGAAGTGTCTTTTTTTTTTCTGTTCAAATGTAACCAGGAAGCAATGGCTCCTTGTCTTCTCATGAACAAACTATGACCTCCAGATGGACCTATCTGATAGATGACTATTCTTAAGAAAGATGAGCTGGAAAATATTGGGTTGTGAGAATCCGATTAGGAAAATAGTTAACAACCTTTCATTTCAAAGAGAAAGGCAGCTTTGGAATAGTAGCTAAGGATTACAATAATAATGATGATTGACATTTATTGAACTCTTACCCTGATGCCATACCCCTTTAGACACCATATGTGCATTCGCTCAGGGAATCTGTGAACAATCCCAGGAGGTGGCTACTGCTATCCCCATTTTACAGATGAGGAAACTGAAATTTAAAGAGGTTACGTGGCTGCTGGCCCAATGTTATATACTGATAAGTAGCAGAGCTGAGATAGGAAGCCAAATCATTTCAATGTTTAGAGCAACAGTCTGGAACTCAAGCTGCATTATAATGCCTATTTTGTTACTGCCATGAAACTACTAAGTTATCTTTCCAGATGACATCACAGAGTAGAGTAGTCACTTTGGAAATGGAGGCAGGCAGCTGCAAGGAAGTTCTCATCACTAAATTCCACTGTTTCTTTTTCAAGTATCGTCCAAACATACAGAGAAAATCAGTCCATAAAATCTACCTTGTTATTCTTGGAGGATGATGCTTGAAGGAATTATTTAATGAGATTGGGAGAATTATAGGTATTAAAATGGTTCTCTGGTGTCACATGTTTATAATGTTAAGCACTGAGAGATGCTAAAGCAACAGTCTTTGACAGCAGCCTCCTGTAATTATCCCTTAAGGAAGGAAGAACAGTAAAGGTGACGGTCCCCCAACCCCACCCCCAGAGTCCCTTATGTCTTCCCATTGTCAGCCCTCCAGTTTCTTTGTGAGACATATTTATAAAAACATTGTTGCTTAAACTGGGTTTGCCTAATGTCTTGGAATTCTCAAAATGTCAGCCAGTCACTGAAGGGGTATGTCTGTGGGCGAGGCACATTAGAAACACACACACACAAAGTCTAATGCTTTACGTACATGCATTTTCCACTTAGTATAGTTCAATCCTCACAGCAGTCTTTTGAGGTAGTTATTATGAATGACCCCTCTTTCAGAGGAGGAAACTAAGCTTCTGAGAAGTTAATTAATGAGTTTAGGGTGACAGCCTAGTAAATGGCAGAGCTGAGAATAGAAACCCAGTCTGTGCCTGCAGTGTCTGCACTTTTACAAAATACGTTCTGTGCCTTGCTACGTGTGCTTCACATACCTGAATGTATTCAGGTATCAAACAAAGTATGTGATTCCAAGATAAGGAAAATGACTCAGAGAAGTCATCTGGTGATTAAGCTCTAACCCTGAATGGGTATGACCCCAAAGGCTTTCTCATCCTGAATGGCTCCTGTCCTGGATATTAGTGGGTATCTTGGAGCTGTGTGTAATGGAAGATTGTACCCTTTGCTGTACCAAAACAATAAACAATCCAGGGGCTGAATTTTCTAAAAATGTGGAGGGCATCCCAGCCAAAGAGTAGCTGAACAGGAATAGTGTTTACCATAAGCCTGAAAGTTCAAGTTTTAATTTGACTCCACATCTGAGGATAAACATGTTCATTCATTTCTACTGAAAGTCCAATAAGTACCAATCTGGGTAATAATGGTTTCATCTCAGTTTTCTACATGGCAAAAATATCAATCATGTTCAATATTCCAAATCAACATGCAACCCAAAACAAACATATTTACTTGAGTTTTTGCAACACAGAATCAAAAAGCATTTGGAAAACTCCAGGATTGACAGTATGCCATCAATCTTAACCTCTTTGAGGCAGAACTCATAACATTTTATTAGATGCTCCCAGACAGGAACCAGGCCCGGTTCCTGTAATTTACAGGATCTGGCATCGTGTTTACAACCAAGCACTATTTATTATCATCACTCTTGTGTTTCTATTGACATCGATGTAATTAGGATCATTCTTAAGGACCAGCCTCCAACATCATCCAGCGCTGACACCGAGGACACTTGACAACTTCACTCAAAAGCGATCATTAAAAAATCTGGAGACAACAGATGCTGGAGAGGATGTGGAGAAATAGGAACACTTTTACACTGTTGGTGGGAGTGTAAATTAGTTCAACCATTGTGGAAGACAGTGTGGCGATTCCTTAAGGATCTAGAAATAGAAATTCCATTTGACCAGCAATCCCATTACTGGGTACATATCCAAAGGATTATAAATCGTTCTACTATAAGGACACATGCACACGAATGTTCATTGCAGCACAGTTTACAATAGTAAAGACCTGGAACCAACCCAAATGCCCATCGACGATAGACTGGACAGGGAAATGTGGCACACCATGGAATATTATGCAGCCATCAAAAACAATGAGTTCGCATTCTTTGTAGGGACATGGATGAACCTGGAAACCATCATTCTCAGCAAACTGACACAAGAACACAAAATCAAACACCGCATGTTCTCACTCATAGGCAGGTGTTGAACAATGAGAACACATGGACACAGGGAGGGGAGCACTATACACTGGGGTCTGTTGGGGGGAGTGGGGGGGACAGCGGGGGGTGGGGAGTTGGGGAGAGATAGCATGGGGAGAAATGCCACATATAGGTGAAGGGGAGGAAGGCAGCAAATCACACTGCCACGTATGCACCTATGCAACAATCTTGCATGTTCTTCACATGTACCCCAAAACCTAAAATGCAATAAAAAAATAAAATAAAATATAAAAAAATAAATAAAAATAAAGACACTCTTCACTAGAGCTCAGGGAAAACAGTTTCTGAGACTTAATGAAAAGACCAAGTTTCTTAGTTTTCAGGATAACATGCCAGATATAGGTGATGGGAAGAAAGGCAGCAAACCACATTGCCATGTATGTACCTATGCAACAATCTTGCACGTTCTTCACATGTACCCCAAAACCTAAAACACAATAAAATAAAATAAAGAATGTGCTATAGGAGGCTCTGTGAAACGGTCAGGGCAAAGGGCTGGATTGAATGCTCTCTAAAATTTCTTCTAACTCCTAGAACCTCTGCCTTGTTCCTGTTTCACTTAAAATTTATCCCATATTCACTTTTCCCCACTCTCCCTATGCTTTGTTGAAATGTCCCATGAATTAACCACATTTGAAATCTCTACTTTAGAAACTGGATTTTAAAATGCCAATTGTTTATAGCAAATACCACACTATTATACGATTGGAATTAATGGGACATAACAAGTTTGTCTCTCATGGTATCAGCCCAACATCAGTACATTCAGTTCCTAAAAGATGCATTATTCAAAAACTTATTTAATTTCCCTGAGTTCAGTAAAAGCTTGTACATTTCTCTAAGTAGATACCAAATATTTTTCATTAATATTACCTAAGTATCCTAAGTGAAATATTCATCTTTTTTATATAGCTATTTTAAGTTTCCATTTGTATTGTAAGTTGAGTATTGGAGACTAGTGAAAAATGTTTAAAAGCAAAGTAAAAGGAAATACTACCAATTAAAATAATTAGGGCTCATGGGTGAAGCATTTGCTTATAAGGCACAGCTACACTATGTATACCTACTCCACCTATTGTACTACTTTGTAATGAGTGCCTAGAGAGCAGGCATTCTGTTTCACTGATCCCAGCCAGTACTTGCTGTATTAACAATTGTACATTGCACGTTCATGGGCAGTTAACCAGATTCTTACAACATCCGCCTATTCTCTAGGAAGAAAGAAAGCACCAAGCACAACACTAGGCACAGAGTAAACATTCAACAAATACTGTCAATTACTTGCTTAATTGACTGGAAACTGCCTTCTGTCTTTCTGGCAGTGAGAGTGCCTATTAACACAATAGGCCAGAGAATAAACCCTATGAATGGTTGAAATTCCCTTTCTACAGACTTTCATGAGAACTTAGCCATCCACTACAGATGTGCTTAGGAAAAACACCGTCTGGTTTAATCAATTGTAACTCCACAAGTAATGCTGGGCACACAGTAGGTGTTGCTTTGTGGGCTGCTGAATAATTGAGTGACTATAGAATCATTGAGGAATTTTATTACAAGATGTAGAGTTGTTTTTATATTGGGATCAGGCTTCACAGGTCTCCCATCACAAACCAGCACCTGCTTCAGTGCCTGGCATATTGTGCTCAATAAGTGATTGTTGAATGAAATATTTCATGAATGAACCAACCAACTAACCAATCAGCCAGTTTTCTTACTTACAAACCAATCATTTGTTCTGCATAGTTTCTTATTTATAATGGAGTCTTCATCCCATATGTGGTAGCTTTTCATTGGCTACTACAGAAGTTAATTAATTTTTAAGCATCGTGACTGTGTCCTGACTAATGTAAATTTCCTGACACCAAAGCAGTATTGCCTGTCAACTCTGATCAATGGTTAGTTGCCCTTACCGTATCTTCAAATGAAGATGGATAAAAGAGCCATGACCAATGTACTTTGCAAACTAAACATTATCCAGCTGAAAGTATGATAGAGTTGGAGGGAGTTTCAATTTATCATTTCCAGGACAGTACTAGCTAGTATTTGTAGTTGGGCTTTTCTCTGGGGTGATTTAAAGACAATAAATATCTATAAAACTGGTAGAGTGACTCTGTAGACTTTTGGTAAATATTAATATAGTGCCGCCAAGATTGCTGTACTTGTCTGAAAAGAAAAAAACCTATTTCTTCTCAAATTCTGTGAAGTATAAAATAGTGAACCCTCCTGGATATGTTGATCCTGGAGCTGATGAGACAGGCCTAATGTTTTGATTTGGCTCATGGGAATGAAGTAGATCCACCAGCTTGCCATGTTTACCGTGAGGTTACAAGGATCAGAGGGATATTCCACTGGGGAGATTTTATCACTGTAAACAGAATTAGATACATCTTAGAGGCGGATATTCAGAAGAAGCAGTTTGTCTTGTTAGTTTTTACAGGAAATTGATTTCAAAGACCATGGTTGCCCAAATGTAATGAATTGGCTTTGCTGGAAAATGGTTTTTATTTCCAACAGCCAACACAGCTTCTTAATAGTTTTGCTGTTAATTAGCTAAGGATGCAGTTTAACTGAGATCAAAGTATTCAAAACGAAGGCAGATTTTAAAGAGGAAAATGTCTCATTAGGTTCCCCCAGTACATAACTCCATTGCTTCCTAGCCAATGAGGATAACATAAGGCAGAAATCAGATGTGCTCCTTTGTGCCTAATTCAATCAGAAGGAGGGGAATAAAAACCCCCTTTGAGTTACTCAGTGACAATTACAGAGGCTGGGAATGTATACATGAAAGCAATGACACAGCTATGGGCAAGCTTCTTTGACACAAAATGAGAAAAGATTTTTGAACAAGGGGACCTCCTTGAGCTACCTGAAGTGGGACTTGAAAATAATTCTTTCTAAATGGTAAAGATCTCACTGCATACTTTTTTTTAACCTCTTTTTAGTAAAGAGTTGAGGACAATGATAAAAGTCAAAGTCATTAATTACATTAAGGAATAGGATTGGTAGATGTGTGCATGCATGTGTATATTAGTTAACCACTCTGCATTTTGTATTGGAGTGGGGAAAAAAACCTCCGCAACCACATCTCAAGAGTTGTAAGAGCTCTGAAGGCTACCTACACCCATTTATCCTTGGACTGCCTCCCCCAACAGATTTCCAGAATTAGCCTTTCCTCTTTCATGTCCTCGTACAATTGTATGTCACAAGCAATTATTGGAGCTAAAAAAATTAGCACAGATCTACTTTGTCAGAATCTAGACAGGTTGGTTGGTTAGTTTGTTTTTTCATTTTAAAGGAGAAAGAGAGTTTTACTTGTAAATTAAATGCATACCTGTATGGACTAAGGTCTTCACGGTGTATTACGTTTGGATACATGGAGTAAATTGGTTGCAGTGCTCACTCAAAAGATTTACTCTTGAGGGCAGGATTGTATCTGCCCTATTCTCTGACATATCTCCAGCTCCTAGGAAAATGTGTGGCAAGTAATAGTCTGTAAAACCTATCAAATGGATTCATATTTTATGAATAAATAAAAGAATGAATGAAGTAATTTACGGTTTCAAGTAAAAAATATAAATCTCTGATTTTTTAATGATTAAAAATAGTGGTTAAGGCTCACCTTTGCTGAATATGCACCATGCTCCAGGCTCTGGAACATGCTAAGAGTTTTACCTATATCATCTCCTGGGTGGGCATGTTAAATGCTTGGCATAATTTGACCTGGAACTCCTTGGCAGCGAGACTATACATCCCATAGGACAGAAGGAATAGATAACAGGAAAAAAAGGCACCTAATTAAGAGATTTGGAGGGTGAGTGAAGAGTTGCAGCTGAAACCCAACAGAACTCCCAGATGGCAGTCTCTCACCCCTTTTAATTATGCACCCAACAAAAAATTTATTCAGTGTTTGCTCTGCTTCCACGATATTCCCAGTGGTTTGACAGAACCAGGGAAGCAGAATCACCACTTCGGATATACTTTGTTCATTCATTCAGTCCATCACTAAGATTCATTTTCTAATTCCTTTAACAAAAAATTTATTCGGTGTTTGCCATATGCCAGATGTGATGCTAGAAATTCAACAGTAAACCAGAAAACCTCTGTTCATCCCTGTGCCTGTCCTCACAGAGCTTTAGTCTGTAGGAGAGATTTACAAACTAAATAAGGCTTGTACATTGTTTATAAATAGTGAAGCTACCATAGGAATCAAGATAGTGTGGTAATGGTGAATGGGATAGGCACAGAGATCCATGGAACAGAACGGAGAGTACAGAAATAAACCCATACAAATCAACTAATTAAAAAAAATTTTTTTTTAATTTTGGAATGATTTTAGATTTATAGAAAAGTTGCAAAGATAATACAGCTTCCATATACCCCTCATCCAGTTTCTGCTAACGTTAACATCCTACATTGCTATGGTATATTTGGCAAACCTAAGAAATTAACATAGGTACAATGCTATTAGCTAAACTCTGATCTTCATTTGGATTTTACTGGTTGTTCTATTAATGTCCTTTTTTTCTGTTCTAGGATCTAATCCAGAATACCACACTGCAAATGATGAATTAATTTTTGACAAAGATACAAAGGCAAGTAAGTACAAAAAGAATAGTCTTTTCAACAAATGGGCTAGAGCAATAGACATACACATAGAATCAACCTTGACTGAAACCTCTAACTTTATGCAATAACAACTTAATATTGAGCATAGATCTAAATGTAAAATGTAAAACTACAAAAGTTTTAGAAAAAAAAAGGAGAAAATCTTCATGATTTTGGTTAAAGAGATCTAAGAAATAACATCATGATCCATAAAAGAAAGCATTGACAAATTAGACTTCATCAAAATTAGAAATGAAAAAAATAGAAATGTTTATTTGCAAAATACACTGTTAAGAGAACAAAAAAAGAAATAGACTGGGAGAAAATATTTGCAAATGAAATACTCAGAACAAGACTTATATCAAGAAATCTCAAAATTGAAAAGTAAGAAAAGCAACTACCCAATTAAAAAGTAGACAAAGCACTTGGTCAGACACATCAGCAAAGAGAATATAGGGATGGCCAATAAGTACATGAAAAGATGTCCCATATCTTTAGTCATTAGGGAAATCCAAACTCCTGCCACTGCACCTATTAGAATGGCTAAAATTAGATACTGACAATACCTAGTGCTGGTGAGAATGTCAACACAAACGCATAAACATTGTTGGGTGGTAATACAAAACAGTACAGCCACTCTGAAAAATGTTAGCGTTTTATTACAAAGTTAAAAATCTACTGATATAATTCAGCAGTCTTGGTCTTAAGTATTTATAACAACAGGGATTGGTAAACAATGGCCAACAGGCTAAATCCTCCCCATTGCCTGTTTTTGTAAATAAAGTTTTATTGGAACACAGCCACACTTGTCACACTTATATCTATACATATTATCTATGGCTGCTTTCACACCAGTTGCAATAGAAACTGTAAGGCCCAAAAAGCTAAAATATTTACTCTTTAACTCTATACAGAAAAAAATGGACTGTCCCATGTTTGGGTGGACATATAAAAATATATGAAAACAAAAGCCTGCACACAAATGTTTTAATAACAGTTTTATTCATAATTGCCAAAAACCTGAAACAACCCAAATGCAGTTCAGCAGATAAATGTCTAAACAAATTGTGGTATATCCATAAAATGGAAATATTTAAAAGGAATACCATTTAAAAAGAGCAAACTATTAACACTGCCAAAAACTTGGAGAATCTCAAAAGCATTATGCTGAATGGAAGCTAGTTTCAAGATGTAACATTTCTATGATTCTATTTGTATGACATTTTTGAAATTACAAAATTCTAGTAATAGAGAAGAACTCAACTCAGTGGTCACCGTGAGTTATGGGTGGTGATAGGGTGTGATTACAAAAGAAAATGGTAATGGTACCTTCTTGAATCTATACATGTGTTAAAATGTATAGAACTGTACACACACACACACACAAAAAGTTTCATTGCCTGTTAATTTTAGAAATTAAAAAAAAATAACTTTAAAGTGAAACTATCTGTCCAAGGCCAAACAACTAGCCAGGAGTAGACATGAGATTCGAATCCAAGACTGTGTCACTCCACTGCTATTTAACCTGATTTCCTCATTTTCTCTAAGAGTAAACAAGGCTCGGAGGGGCTAAATCACCTGACTTATATCATGTTCTGAGCAATTCGTGGTGGCTGTGTTGACACTTGTATGAAAACTTGTTCCCTTGGGCTTGGGTACCTACTAAGCATTATAACTGAGGCCAAAGACCCTTGCCTGTTCTCCAGTGACATGAGGTGTCTGGCCCCTCCAAACTACTCCTTCATGTGGTTTTGGGCAGGAACTTGAGTACCCATGCCTGTCACCTGTCAACATTATCAGCACCACACTCGTCTCATGGTGTGTTATCTGTTGTAGGCCTTTAAAGTTTTCACAGCTTTCGGTTTCACTTGAACTTCACAACCACCCAGGTAGAGAGATCCATCCAGCAGGAATTAGTTATTTGCATTTTATAACCATGAAAATGGAAGTTTAACCAGATTAAAGAATTTCCCCAAGGTTGCAAGGTATTACGATACCGAGGGGTGCTTAGAGTCTAAGAAGTCTGACTCTGAACACACCAGCTCTTTTCATTTCTTATACAGATCATCCTTACACAGACCATTTTATACAGATCATTCTTAGCCTTTCTGGAAACTTGTTCTGGTTTAAAATTGCTGAGCTGTGGGATGAAGGCATTCACAAAGCTGCTGTGTGGCATGTAGCATAGAAGGAAACCTCACTGATAAATGGAAGCTTTTCTGAGTATTATCAACCCATCTGCCTGTTCTCTGAGACCTGCTGAGGCCAGAGGTCATGGGATTTACCCATCAACTGAAGTCATTTTAGAGCTTCATCATCTGAAATGGAGCCCCATCTTGCTTCTTAGATTCTTTCTGCAACAAACACAGACCACAGTAAATAAAGTTTCTGTGACCCAGCATTCTTGAAGAGGAAAGTCAGGCCATCTGGATAACTGTCCCTGGCTTGCCTAATGTGTCTTTTGATAAAAAACCTTCTTTCAAATTCTTCATTAGATTTATTCAGCATGTTAGGTCTTGGGATTACTAATCTTGATTTCATGGTTAGTCCCCGCTTCCTGCTGTAAACTTATGTTTGACACTGGTTTTCCTAGAGCATTCAAATCTTGAATTAGAAAGCACAAATTTCTCACATACTGAGTAGCAGCCATGTAAATGAAAAAAAAAAAGGTCAAAGTATTAGAAGATGAGTATTTTTTCTAGTATTTGTTGATATATAATATATATGTATGTTGAGTACATGTGGTATTTTGATACATGTGTGTAATGTGTAATAATCAGGGTAACTGGGATATCCATAACCTCAAACATGTATCATTTCTTTGTATGGAGAACGTTCTGAATCTTTTCTAGCTATTTTGAAATGTACAGTAAATTATTAACTATAGTCACCCTTGAACACTAGAACTTATTCCTTCTATCGAACTGTATTTTTTTAAAAAAAGAGTATTTGACTATCATCTAAGTAAACTAAATACTTCTTACTCTAAAGAGATAACAAGACCCAGGAAATGAAACCCCAGTGTAATGAATAGGCAAAATAGAAATAGTAGATGACAAATCTAGGAGAATGTTATTATTCTCCACTCCTTCCCCTCTCAACTCACCTTCTTTTCATTTTTCATATGCTATCAAGAAAGGCATTCATATATATGAGAAAGACATTCATTGACATAAGGGAAATGGTACGTGGAGAGAAAATTGTGGTGTGCATTTGCGAAAGCAGGTTTGCTCCAAAGAGAGGCTGGCATACAGTGATGTGTGCTTAGTGAGCCAGACTGTAATTTTATTAGCTCATTCCTTTCTTTGAAAGTGCTAAATGTCTGCAGTTTCCCCTGGGCAGGTGATTCAGCACCTTCCACTTCAAGGGCAGATAGGGTTGAAATTTCACTGTGTGACCAGATTAGATGCTGAGTCAAAAGGAACTTGACATTGTATGTGCGTAACAATGTGGTTCTACATATTTCTTTACCGGGATGTTTATTTTTTCAGATGCACACACTTTCCTACTCAACCCTCTTTCTGGGCTGGCATATCATATAGTGTTTCTGCAAGATATTGGTTCATTACTTCTGACTCTTGTGACATTCATTCTTATTACTTGCCCTTAAGGACCTGTTTCCAGTCTTTGCTGGAGGTGGAACCAGGGAAGAATAACACACACGAAATGATTTCTGGTTTTAATTTTAATGGCAACTGCAGTGTCTTTCCCTATTCAATTATTTTTCTTGGAAACAATTCCTGAGTGCCTAGTTTCAGGGGAAACCTTCATCAAATAAACATAATATCAAGTGTGTATTAATGTGATAGGATGGCATTTAGCACAATCAAATCTTGTTACTATGACTTACAGCAATGAATAAAGAAGGGAATTCAGATTCTGTAACTATTATAAGTTACATGGAGGAAGGAATGTGATTTTGTATAAATATATAAAGTTTGTCTATGCATATGTCAACATTCACACAGGGCATGCTATAGGGAAATGAGATCCTTTAAATGTGCTCATTCACCCAGTCAACCAACATAAGGGCACAATCTGATCAAGATGGTTCTATGTGGCTGGACATGCAGAGGGGCAGCTGCAGATGGGGCCAGGTTATGAAAAGTTAGCCAATGCCACAAGCTATAAAATACTGCTCTTCCAGCCCACTGAGCACTTTTTTGAGTATCTGTTATGTACCAGACACTGAGAAGACTCCAGCAATGGGAAGGCAAAGATGCTGCCCTCCTGGAAGTTATATTCTAATGAAGACCATGCATTAAGCAAAGAAACAAGATAATGACAGGTAGTGATTACTGTTACGAAGGAAAATTCATAGAAATTCATAAGAAGAGTTGCCATATTGGGGAAGGAGAATGTTGGGGAAAGGAGTTGTTTTAGATAGATGCCTCTTAAGAGGTAACATCTATACTGAGATGAAAGAAGAGGAAGAGCCAGCCATGAGAAGTGTTCAGAGAAGACTATTCCATGCAGAGACAACAGCAAGTGCAAAGGCAAAGTCTGGCCATGTTGGAGGATGAGCAAGGCATCAGGTTGGCTGGAATATGGAGAGCCAAGAGGGCACAGTATACAATGAGATTGAAATCATATAGGGATGTCTAGAGCAGGGTGAAGTGCTGAGTTTTAAACAGGACTTGTATCAGCTCATCCTGGCTGCTGGGAGGAGAAAGGATTATGAAGGAGATGGGAGGAGAGAAGAAGCAGAGAGAATCCTTAGGAGACAACTGTAGTCATCCAAACAAAAGAGATAGGGAATGGAGCTAGTTAATAGCAGATGAGATGCAGCACGGTGAATCAGATACGTGATACAGAAAACCAAAGGGCCTTGCTTATTTATTGGCGGTAAGAGATGAGGAAAAGAGAAGGCATAAAGATGGTTCCTGGGTCTGTTATGGCCATTTAGATTACTTTCAGCTAAGGCAAAGCAGATACCCTTCTAGAATAATTTGCATTTTAGGGTGAGCCCTGTGACGTTTTCCTTACACAATGAAAGTGGTCTGCAAATACAGAGTTTAAGAGACCAAAGTCATCGTTTAACTGTGTGATCTTAGGCTAGACACTGCCCTTCTCAGAGCCTCAGAGCCACCTTGACTGACCTCCCAAATCCCTTGGAGATAATGAGTTTTCATTGGTGCAGAAATAGCCATTCCCTCGGTAGAAGTAGGATTGGAGAACTGAGAATCTGAACCAAACACAACAATTGGTGGAGTGCGCTCCTTCCTCGCTACCCTGTAATCTCCAAAGACTCTCCTTATCAGTGCTCTTCATATAGTTTATCTTTGCACCTTAATGTCAGCACAGCAGAAAGTCCATGGCAGGGAAGGGGCAGCCCAAAATACATCCACCAGAGGGCAGCATGGAGCTGTGCGTGCCCAGATCAGCCCCTGAGGTCATCACCCTTGCTGTGGGAGCATGCAGATGGATACCTGCTTCTGGAGAGGAGCAGAGTTGGGGTCTGGAATCACTGCTGCTGAAGCAAACCTTTTGGCCAGGGTACTGAGAAGAGCATGAGAATGTCACTGCTACAAACAATGACAAACCCTAAATCCAAATGCAGCTTACACAGTCCAGAAAACAGGTAAAATAGTGTTTTTATCTTTAGGTATCACACATGGAGTGCTGTGTACCTAGCACTGACAGATGGGTATATGCATTATCTCACTTAAGCTTTACATCAACCTGTGTGCTGCATCCTGTTTTTTATTCCTAGTTTACAGATGAGGAAACAAGTTACTGAAGATCAGTGATGGTGCAGTTTTCTCTAACTATAAAAGTCTGTTTCACTATAAAGCCTCCCCCTCCAGGCTGTATACATCGCTTGTTCTTTTCCTAGAGTTCTTCTGGCTGCTCTGTGGATAGAAAGGAAATATTACATACATATTATATAGGATTTGGCTCTGGCCTTTGCAGTACATGCACTTTCAGAACGGAGAGAACAACGTATCATGTGAACAACCGTATACAATCCAGAGCTTAACGGCTTAGTAAAACTATGTCTTCACTACTCTCCAGTCTCAAGTGTTTTTCCACTAGTACTACACAATTGCCGTAAACAGTCATTTTGATGAGAAGCAGTGTGCCGTAGTCACACATTCAGTCATTCATTCATTCGTTCTCCAAATATTTAATGAATATCTGACTATGACAGACAGTGGATATCACACAGAAATATACCTGGTCCTTGCCCTTGAGGAGATAATAATTTAGTTTGGGATGGTGAAAAGTAGACAATAGCAAGTAAGCCAATAAATGCATGTGGGATTATAATTATACATACCATAAAAAGGGTCCAGTGGTTAGCTATTATCCCTAGTGACCTCAGCTCTTGGGCCAACAATTTCCTGCTCTTGATTCCTGTGACCTCCTTCTCTGTTCCAGTGATTAGGCAACTCTGCCTCGAGCAAGTCTTCTCTTCTGTGATCTTGACCTTTCCGAATCCCCTCTGTGATTGCAATCTTATGGACACATGTCTCTCACACTCCTTTGGATTCCAGCCAGCCTTTCCTTCATTCTCAGTGTATAATCCCTCTTTCTGTATTCTTTTGCCCACTCAGGACTCCATGGCAGGTCAATTCAGCCATACCTTTGTTCCTGTTCTAAAATCCCCTGACCGTCCATAATGCCCATCCTGACAAACCTAGCATTCTGCTCTCTCTTCCCCAGCACTGCCCTGAGCTTCTTCCCATTCATCCTCTCTGACCAAACCTCGAAACTCCTCTGCAGACCTTTCAGGAGTACTTGCTTTGCTTCCTGTTTTATTCTTCACGGGCCCCATGTCAGGCCTTTTCTACTTCCCTCAATCCTAATTATGCTAAACACATATCATAGTAAAGGTAAGAAAACATGTGAACATTCTCAGCTTCCTTTGTCTTTAGTTCAGAATCTTCCTCCACCTGTGCCCATTTGTCTTTTGCTCTCCAAGAAGATTAGGGAGTTTCTTGCCCCTGCAGGCTCTTCATGATAAGGCCCAATGGCACTTGAGAAGAAACTTGTGGAGGCACTCCATTCATTCCTTCATGCACACCTGCCTATGCTACTGCATTCCACAGCTGTGTATCGACCACCTACTATTCCCCAGCATTACAGTTGGCACAGGAGATACCCCATAGCAGCCTAGGATTAGGGAGGAGCAGGTCAGGCAAATGAACATTATGTGAGAAATGGGGTGTCCTGGTAAAAGGTCAGGTGGGGGTTGGAGGGGGTGTGTGGGGACCTGCTCTGCACAGCCCCAGAGGTCATATTAATATTTTGAACTTATTCTAAAAAAGAAGGAAACTATCGGAAGAGTGACCTGATCTGATCTGCAGTTTCCAAAGGACCACCGTGGTTGCAGCATGGGGAATAGATGAGAGAGGGCCTGAGTTGAGATGGAATGGAGGGATAGTTGAAAGCTGGTGCTGTAACCTGGATGAGAAGAAATGGCTTCCTGTGCACAAGAGCTCCAATCTTGAACATTCCGGCAGCCCTTGGACTCTGTGCCTCTGTGATTCCTCACAAGTGCCCCAAGGCTCTGGCCCTGCTCTCCCTCCCCTAATTTATCTCATGCAGAGTCTTGTGCCCCATCCTGAATGCTACGCTCTAAATGACAAGAACCTCTCTCTGTTCTCTGAACAGTTGGGCACACTCCCTCCTCCAGGCTTTGGCTCATGCTGTTCTCTCAACCTGAATGGCCTTCCCTTCTCTCAGTCTGCTCCCATGTTGAACTCCTTTACAAATGCTCATTCATTACATGGATAGAATGAAGCTAGTCCTCCTTGCAAATTGATATTTATAATTTATTATATTACGATTACATTTTGACTTGCATTTTAGTTAGTTCATTCCTTCTGTCCCCTAAATTGGGAGTCCTGTGGGAGAGGGAACGTGTTTTATCAGTATTTTTATTATCTCCTTCAAACCGATACTACCTTGCACAGTGGGATATCTTAGTGGGTGTTAAATGCTTCCTCTATGAAATCACAAAGAATCCAACTCAATCCAATCCAATCCAGTTCAATTCAATTCAATGCCTTCTGTATTGGTTATTTCCCTTACAAGTGGTAAGCCCTTTAAGGTTAGGCACTTTATTATGTTTCTTTGTGTCCTTCCTGGTTCCTATGGTGGGCACTTGATAAATGCTTACTGATTGCTTTACTTAAAGATACTCCTTGGTAATGAAAGTGGAAGTTGGCCTTGGACTCTTATTTCTTTTTATTTCATAGATATCAGTAACTACTTCTTATGTCAAACATGGTTTGTGTAAGCTTCAAAGTTGTAATTCCATACATTTAAATGGCCAAAAAATGTTATACAGATTCTTAAATAGTTGATAAGTGAGTTTAGGCAGCTGTATATAAAGACATAAACATATTTTTCTTGGCAGGCTCACCTTCATGAGGACAAAAAAAAAAAAGAGTTATGACTAATGGGGACTGGGGCAATGGTGGCATGACTTTAGAGACCACAAATAACCTCCCTTCAATCTCTATTTTGCCAAAGGGAGGCCTCCCATGCTGCTCACAGCCAAAGATGCCCTTTGTTTTATCCTAAATGCTGTAAGACATCATCTGTAACTCTAGAGGGTCTATTACATCTAATTCACTGGTATTGCAGTCAAAGGACTTCCAATCTGGCCCAGGCCCCCTTACCAAACTCATCTTTAAGCTACACACTGCTCACTTCTTATGTAATGGAAATGCCCTTGTGAAAGTCACCTTTTTTTTTTTATTGTGGTAAACTATGTGTCACATAAACTTTACCATTTTAATCATGTTTAAGTATACAATTCCATGATATTCTTATGTAACCATCACCATCATCCATCTCCAGAAGGTTTTCATCACTGCAAACTGAAATTCTGTACCCAACTGTATCTATTTTTATTTTTAAAATTTCAAATGATGTCTTCTAATGATAGGAAATTCAAACATTATCAATGTGTAAGTTCTACTCACCATTCCCTAACCACTTTCTGCTGTTAACAGTTTGTTGTGTATCCATCTGCATCTTTTATTGTGTACATAACACACACACATAAATAAGTCCATAAAAATGTAATATTTTCTTACAAACATTGAATCATAGATGAAAAATGCTGTTTTTGTTTAACCAGGCAGTATGAGTATTTTCCCCATGTTCTAACATATAGGTGTACTACGGTCCTTTTATTGTCCACATAGTGTCCCATAGTATGAATGAATATACCATAAATTATTTACCTATTTCCCTAGCAATAGACACAGGTTTGTTTTTGAGGATTTTTGTTGTTGTTGTTTTTGTTTTTTTCCTTTTAGAAACAGTGCGACAGTAAAAATCCTGGTATACTCAAGCAAGCATTCCTGTGGGACACATTCCTAAAGGTTAAACTCCTAAATATAAATGTTTCTACTTCAAAAAATAAAAACAAACGTACACTATCACATTACTTTCGACAAGTATTGTAACTGCTTGTTTCCCAGGAGTGTGCCAGGGAAAAGGGTTCTATGCTTGGTAGCCGTTATTAATTCACGTCTCAGTGTGGATTTGCTTGGAGTTACTTCCCTCTTTGATAGAACTCTAGGTGCTCTCAAAAAAGGATCTAACAAAAAAGAAAGGAAGCCTCTAAGAAGGTGGTTAATTCATAGATCACGGTGGTTGATCCTGTTTGGGAAAATGAGAGACACACACACACATGTTCAAAGGTTGAGGCAAAGGGCATGTGTTCCACTTGCTTAATTTTACTTTTCTTCATGTTCAGTGCTTAATGTAAAATTGTCCCTATTCATTTACACCAAAACTCTGGGCTTCAAGTCGAACCTCAACATCAGTTCAAGACCCATAAGTCAGGGAAGAGCTATGCCTCAGATACACATCGTCCTCAACTTCAATCAATTCAGACTTCCAAACATGCAGAGAACCTATAGAAAAGAATGGCCTAGTTGAGACTTGAGCTTACAACTTCTCAGCAGTATTTTCTATTTAGATTAATAAAACTACAAAGCAGAAGTAAAGAGGACTTGTGTTCCTGTTTTAGTTTTGTTTTGTTCTGTTTTTTTACTCATGATGAGCTGGGATAGCACTTGTAGTAATGCATGGCTTTGGTATTTGCATAGCATAAGCTTACATTCTTTAGAAAAGCATGTTATTCATTTAATTTCCCACTAAAACCAGTGGCTTTAATTAAGAAGAAAATTAATGAAATGCAATTGGTTTTGCTAATAAAGAACTATGCTAATTCCTACAAAAAAATCTAATTTTCTATAATTAGCTCATATGAAATTCATTTATTAGAAAGAAAATCATGTATACTTGCAGACAACCAAACTGCTGAGCTGGAGAGTTTCTAATAATTGAACTCTGAGAGTAACTGCTGAATAGCATAAAAACATTAAGCCAATATTTCCTGATATAGTATATCTCATGGCAGATTTCCAGAACAACCATGAAAGGGGCCCCTTATTTTAGAGCCAAGCCTATCTGAAATGAGATTATTCTCTTAACAGTTTTTCCATAAGCCCAGCTTGTAAGGCCAAGAATATCTGATGTTACCCTTCTCATGACTAAGCCAAGAAAGGAGACTTGAGAAAATGTATTCTATTGCCATGACTCTGGGCATTTAAAAAATCATCAGGGAGTCTTGGAACTGGATAAAATCTAAATGTTCAGTGTGTACACTCAGACATGGGGAATTGCTATTGTGCCTCCTTTTTAAACTGTATTAGGCTGAAAGCCTTTCAAATGTGGATAAAGATTCCTCTCAGATATCTACAAAGAAGTTGCCAGAAGGTTAGGGTTCTCTACCCAACTTACAATAACCCCATAACTGCTCTTTTCAGCTTAAGTGTTGGCAACTATTGTATGTTATGTGACTCCACGCTCCTCCCTACTACTGGCAAACCAAATTCTCTTTCCCAGGAATTTGGGATTGGGACTAAAATATTGTGATTGAGTCTTGGCTGGTAAGTGGGAGAAACTGTCAAGAATTGTGTAATTCCTATATTCTATGACCATTCATGGAGAAGCAGAGAAAAGAGAGATTGAGAGAGATACAGAGAGACAGGAGGGAGTGGGGGGATGGAAATAGACAATCAGAGAACAGAAATAGAAAAGAAAGGTCTTCTGTTTTTATGGTTTCTAGTTCAGGTGATTTCCTAAAGACTGACTTTGAGGTCCTTATGATACCCCTCTATCCTTATAACAGACCTCCCCTCTTTTGCTGATGTTAACCTGAGTAGAATTCTGTACTTGCAACAAAAGCTGTCGCCATTGCACATGTTGGAATACATATTAAGGAGAGATCAGCTAGGGGTAGAAGCCAGAGAAGAAAAAAGGGAAGAGAAAAATAAAATAGCAAATACTCTCTATGTGTAAAGCAATTTGCTAAACACTTTAAAAATTATATTTTTACTCCATAAAGTATTCTTTAAAAATATGTTATTTCTCCCCATGTTTTCGAGGAAGAGTTCCAGATTTCAGAGGTTTAACCATGGGCTGCACAGTTAGCTGGTAGAAGATCTGGCATTTGTATTCACACTTGGGCTGTTGGGCTTGGGCTCTGGTCTTTTTTTTTTTTTTTTTTTTTTTCGTGAGACGGAGTTTCGCTCTTGTTACCCAGGTTGGAGTGCAATGGTGCAATCTCAGTTGACCGCAACCTCTGCCTCCTGGGTTCAGGCAATTCTCATGCCTCAGCCTCCTGAGTAGCTGGGATTACAGGCACGCGCCACCGTGCCCAGCTAATTTTTTGTATTTTTAGTAGAGATGGGGTTTCACCATGTTGACCAGGATGGTCTCGATCTCTTGACCTCGTGATCCACCCTCCTCGGCCTCCCAAAGTGCTGGGATTACAGGCGTGAGCCACCACGCCCAGCCCTTGGGCTCTGGTCTTACTGTGATAAATAACAGTCACTTTCATACTTGTGTAACCTTGAGCAAAGCACTTCACTCTATTTAGGCCTTGGGTAAATATAATACTCTTTAAGTTCCCTTCCAGTGTAATAGTATAATATCACTTAAAAATTTCATTTAGAACAGTGTTTCTCTATCCAGTAGTTTGAGTAGGGGTAGAGGTGGGTAAGTTAGATCTAAGCCCCCTTGCCGGGTGCAGTGGCTTCACGCCTTGAATCCCAGAACTTTGGGAGGCTGAGGCGGGCAGATCACCTGAGGTTGGGAGTTAGAGACCTGCTTGCCCAACATGGAGAAACCCTGTCTGTACCAAAAAAATGCAAAAAATTAGCCGGGTGTGGTGCATGCCTGTAATTCCAGCTACTTGGGAGGCTGAAGCAGGAGAATTGCTTGTACCTGGGAGGCGGAGGTTGCGGTGAGCCAAAATCATGCCATTGCACTCCAGCCAGGGCAACAAAAGTGAAACTGTCTTAAAAAAATAAAGATCTAAGCCCCCTTGGATGTCATCTCAAATCATACCCATCCTTCATCCCTACCCTAAAGAATCCCATAGCTCTGGTGGATGTGTAAAGGTTGTGGGCAACAGAGCTAGGATTTAAGCCCAGAGCTGTCTTACCACTTTGTTATGCTGCTGTTTCCTCTTTTACTACACCTATGGGAATATTTAGAAGCTCAATAATGTTTTCAACTGAATTGCATGAATATTTGCCACAAATGACTAATGTGTCCTATTTTGAATGCTTTGCACATTTTAGAATTAACTTGTCAATTTCTAACAAAAATCCAGCTGGTATTTGTATTGAAATTGCATTGAATCTATTGATCAGTTTGGTGGTATTGCTGTCTTAACAATATTGAGCCTTCTCATCCATGAATATAATGTACTTTTCTGCATTTTCAAAAGTCTTCTTTAATTTCTGTCAGCAGTTTGGTAGTTTTCAGCATAGAATTTTTGCATGGCATTTATTAATTTATTTCTAAGTATTTTATATCCTTGGATGCTATTGCAAATCAATATTGTGAAAATGACCATACTGCCAAAGCAATCTATGAATTCAATGCAATCCCCATTGAAATACCACCATCATTCTTCACAGAATTAGAAAAAAAAAAAATCTTAAAATTCATATCAAACTAAAAAAGAGCCCACATGGCCAAAGCAAGACTAAGCAAAAAGAATAAATCTGGAGGCATCACACTACCTGATTTCAAACTATACTATAAGGCCATAGTCACCAAACCAGCATGGTACTGGTATAAAAATAGGCACCTAGATCAATGGAACAGAATAGAGAACTAGAAATAAACCCAAATACTTACAGCCAACTGATCTTTGACAGAGAAAACAAAAACATAAAGTGGGGAAAGGACACCCTTTTCATCAAACGGTGTTGGGATAATTGGTTCTCCACATGTAGGAGAATGGAACTGGATCTTCATCTCTCACTGTATACAAAAATCAACTCAAGATGGATTAAAGACTTAAATCTAAGACCTGAAACTAAAAATTTCTAGAAGATAACATTGAAAAAATCCTTCTAGATTTTGGCTTAGGCAAGGATTTCATGACCAAGAACTCAAAAGCAAATGCAATAAAAACAAAGATAAGTAGCTGGGGCTTAATTAAGCTAAAGAGCTTTTGCACAGGAAAAGGAACAGTCAGCAGGGTAAACAGATGATCCACAGAGTGGGAGAAAATCTTCACAATCTGTACATCTGATGAAGGACTAATATCCAAAATCTACAACAAACTCAAATCAGTAAGAAAAAACAAACAATCCCATCAAAAAATGGGCTAAGAACATAAATAGACAATTCTCAAAAGAAGATATACAAATGGGTAACAAACATATGAAAAAATGCTCAACATCACTAATGATCAGGGAAATGCAAATCAAAACCGCAATGCGATACCACCTTACTACCTCAAGAATGGCCATGATAAAAAAATAATAGATGTTGACATGGATGTGGTGATCAGGGAGCACTTCTGCACTGCTGTTGGGAATGTAAACTAGTACGACCACTATGGAAAACAGTGTGGAGATTCCTTAAGGAACTAAAAGTAGAACTAGCATTTGATCCAGCAATTCCACTACTGGGTACCTACCCAGAGGAAATGAAGTCATTATATGAAAAAGATACTTGCACGCACATGTTTATAGCAGCACAATTGACAATTGTAAAAATGTGGAACCAAACCAAATGAGTGGATAAAGAAATTGTGATTTATAGTAATATAATATAATATAATACATATTGCTCGGGTGACGGTGCACCAAAATCTCAGAAATCACCACTAAAGAACTTACGTAATCAAACACCACCTGTTCCCCAATAACCTATGGAAATTAAAATATTAAAAAAACACATACTTGGTAGCAGAATAATATTCTCCCCCAAGATGCTCATGTCCTAATCCTCAGAACCATGGCAAAGGATAATTAAGTTTGCAAATGGAATTAAGATAGCTAATCAGGTGACCTTAAAATAGGGAAATTATTTTAGGTTATCTGACAAAGCTTAATGTAATAAAAGGCCCCTAAAAAGTGGAAGAGAGGGAAGGGCACAGTGGTTCACTTCTGTAATCCCAGCACTTTGGGAGGCTGAGGCAGGTGGATCACCTGAGGTCAGGAGTTCAAGACCAGCCTGGCCAACATGCAAAACCCCATCTCTGCTAAAAATACAAAAATTAGCTAGGTGTGGTGGTGCTCACCTGTAATCCCAGCTACTCAGGAGGCTGAAGCAGGAGAATCACTTGAACCCAAGAGGTGGAGGTTGCAGTGAGCCAAGATCGCGCCACTGCACTCCAGCCTGGGCAACAGAGTGAGACTCCATCTCAAAAGAAAAAAAAAAGAAAAAAAAGAAAAGAAAAAGACAAAAGTGGAAGAGGGAAGCAAAACAGGAAAGTTAAAGGGATACATTACTTGGAAAAAGGTTAAAGAGCTGCAACATTGTCAGCTTTAAAGATAGGGGATGGGACAATGAGCAATGGAGTGCAGGTAGCATCTATAAATTGGAAGAAGAGTCTCCCTAACAGCCTTTAGATAAAAATCACAGCCCCATTGACATCTTGACTATAGCCCAATACGGCCTTGATTGGACTTCTGTCCTCCATAACTGTAAGATAATTAATTGTGTTGGTTTAAACTACTAAGTTTGTGGTAATTCAGTATAGCAAAAACAGGAAACTAATACAGAGTTAGGGAGAAGTTCAGTAACTTAGGACTCTAAACTTAGTTAGAAAGAGCAGTTCTCTCTTCATCCCCAATCCCTCCATTCATGGAGCTTGCCCCATGGTGACATCCTGCAATTCGCTAGCTTTGGAAACAGTATCAGAGAGAACAACATTTACATTTTTGCACCATCCATGCTGCAAAGCTGAGCGACCTTCAGGAAGGTTTGACAGAAGATAACAAATATCAACCAATGAGAGCTAGGTTAGGAGAAAAAGCCTGGTAGAAGCCACACAGTAACTGCAGTAGCCACAGGTATTTGTGGGCACAGGTGAAGCACTACTTTGAAGGATAACTTTTAGTGGGGACAAATTCCATTTTGAGAAAGTAGGAGTCTGAAAGATATAATTTTTATAATTATAACTCTATTTGTAGATGAGGCCAACTTGGATTATGCTAATAATAAGGTATACACTAGTACTCGTTAATTTCTAAAGTTTATGACATAAATTTAAATATAATCAGAGAAGATTGAAGATTAACCCTATAATGAGAGCATCCTTGCATATTAGTTTTTCAATATCTTAAGTGATAAAAAATGAAAAGAATGTGAGAGATTGTGCTGGGAAGTGCACATAGGCCTCAAACTGTCCTCTCTGCCAGCTAAGTCCTGAGTGAGCTCCTAGTGTGAACTGAAAAGCAAAAAATGGAAAGGACATTTACTGGGGCCAGTGTAAGCCAACTGTCTCCATCCTTATTCCTTAACTCAGAAACTCAAATGAAGAAAGACATTGTCAATTTCATGAGCAGTCTGTATTTTTTTCTATTGGTGAGAGATAAAGTAAGTAGCATAGGGATTTCCTCTGGAAGAATAACAAATAAAAGTATTTTATAAGGATATGAGTTGTAAAATTAACTTTTTGTTATCTCCAAATTGTCATTTTGCAAGGAAAAAAATATAAGTAATAAATATGAGTATTTCTTTTTTTGGGTCCACATTTGGCTGGATGCAGTCACAGGTGTCATGGTTAGAGATCATTGTCATGTGTCTGAGTTGTAATTTCAGTATGCTTATGGCTACTTCTTTTTTTTCTTTTGCCAGTGGCTATATTTTTAATAAAGAAAAAGACAAGGATAGATGAGGAAAATATGAAGCATTTTTATCTTCATTGTATGTCAGGAAGAATGATGCTATGAAATTTCAGTTAATAATGAAATTGAAGCTACAAAGACCAAATCATAAATAAAATGAATTTGCAATAGTGTTACTCATAGTAACACATAAAAATATGAAAATATCATGTGCCCTATGATACTTGCCTTTGCACTGAGTTATATCTGTGCTTATGCTTTAATATTATAACAGACCATCTCATTTCTATTGCCCATGAAGCAAAAGTCTGAAATAAAAAAGGAACATTCATATTTATTACTTATACTTTTTATCTTGAAAAATGACAATTTGGAGACGATAAAAACTTAATTTTATAACTCACATCCTTACAAAATAATTTTATTTGTTATTCTTCCAAAGGAAATCCACATGCTATTTACTTTATCTCTTACCAATAGAAAAAAAATATGGACTGCTCATGAGATTGACAATGTCTTTCTTCATTTGAGTTTCTGAGTTAAGGAAACAAGGATGGAAGTGGTTGATGCACACTGACCCCAGCAAATGACCTTTCTATTTTTTGCTTTTCAGTTCAGCTGACATTTATTGACAGCTTTGACTGTGCCAAGCACTGTGCTAGATGCCAAGGATACAGAAATGATTAAAACACATTCCCTTTCCTCAAGAAACCCATGCTCTGACAGAGGAGGCAAACAAGTGCTTTAGGCCAGAATGTAAAACTATGAGGGCTCCAAAAAGGGAGTGATTTATTTTGCCTGGAAAGAAATAAAACCTTCATAGAAGAGGTGACATTTGAAAGGGGCCTTGAAGGAAAAAAGAGAAGGTCAGTAGTTGTCCATATTAAACAATAAAACAGCGTAAAAATTCTAAAAGAAAGCTCTGTTTGCATTCTGTGGCCTGCCTGTGCAACTGGGTCTGAGCATTCCCTGGAGTGGCTGAGGGGGCTGTGAGGACCAGACAGAGCACGGGCTTCTCCCGGCCTCATCAGTCCAGGCCGAGTGACCTCCAGCTGCAGGAAGGAGTAAACACCGGATCCCTTTAGTGCAGGGCACCGACCCAGGGCTCCATGTGTCCTTTTTAAGAGGAGAAAACAAGACAAAACAAAAATAACAAAATGACAGCAGGGCCTTTCTGCCATTTCCTGGCTCAGAAATGAGGTTGGTGAGTTAATGAATGGAGCCATCGTGTGTTTATCTGTAAACTGGGGAAAGCTATACCTCCCTCAAGTGCTTCTGTGAGGATGGAAGAGAGAAATGCACGCACAGCCCCTGGCACGTGATCCTGAGAAATGGCAGCATGGCGATGATGGTGACAGTGGTGGCGATGCTAAGGATAAAGGACGGGGCTGGTCTCTGGGCTGCCTTAGGAAGCCTGAGCATCCCACGTGGTGGGCAAGAACAGCATGATCTTGGCTACCTTGGCTCTGACCCAGAGGGACTTCCTGCCCATCTGCACTTCCCTTGCCGTTGTCCTTGTGGCTCAGGTGGTGCAGGCAGCTGCTCCAACTGCTGCCTCTGGTGCCCTGACAGCTGCAGTGAGCCAGGCAATGGGCTATGAAACCGAACCTTAACTGGAGACTATCCGCCCTAAATAATCCCAGCAACAAGGCCCGCCACACTCCTCTCCCCTGCCTCCCCCCATCCCTGATTTCACCTCTTGTGGTTCCCCACTCATTACACCTGGATTTCCTTTCATTTTCTTTGCCCCTTCGCTGCCTCTTTCCCTTTCTCTCTCTCTCTCTCTCTATTCTCCCTCCTCCTCGCTCCCTCACCTCTTTTTTCTTCTGTGCATTCTGGCTCCTCATCCGGTTCTGGTTTCTCCACTGTGGTGTGGCAGAGGATGTGAGGTCAGAAGGCTCAGGGACTGCTGGGCTTCTGAGATGCGGGGCATGCCGCCTCAGCCTCCTGGGATGTGGTTTCCTCATCTGCGGAACTGGACCAGAATGACTCCGGAGTGTTCCATCCGCTCTAAACTCCCGTTCTGTTACATTGTGTGGTATTTGCCTTTGTGCCTGCTTTTCCTGTTTCAGCTGTCTCATCTGTCCACCTGCCTCTCCCGTCCGCATCCCACCACTCGCGTCCAAGCCACCATCATCCCTTGCATGGACCCCTAGAGCAGCCTCCTGCTACTGGAGCTCTCCCAACTCCTGCTCTTATCCCCGTCCAATGTGCTATCCACACAGAAGCCAAAGCAACCTTTTCAAAAAAGAGATGAGATTCTCACTCAGGTTAAATCCCCCAACTCCCATACACCCCATTTCTATCATAGGTCCCTATTTATGTTCTTCAGAGCAATTATTATTTCCTGAAATTATCTTTATTTACTCATGAATTTCTTAATGTTATTGTGTCATTTGCTGTCTGTCTTCCACACGAGAATACAGGCTCCAGGAGTGATGGACTTGATTGTCTTGTTTACTGCATATCCTCACTGGAAGGGCCAGGGCCTTTATTCTCTCCATAAACGCTGAATGAAGGAACCTCCTTCTGCCACAGAATCCATCTCTCCCCTTCTTGAGAGTATTCTCTCCTAATAAACTACACCATTTCTTACTTAGAAATACCTGTGTCTGCCAGAACTTCTGTCCATCCTTCTCTGTCGTTTCTGACATAATTCCCCTCATTCACTTTTCTCAGTCACCCAGGTCCTGTGTCCTCACGGGCTATGGTAGAGAACAACGGCAGTGAGGAAGCTAGTTCTTCTCTTGCTTTAATGTCAGTCTGTGCCGTTGGATGCCTTAGGATCAAACAGCCTAACAACTCTGAGACTTGAGTAGGTGTCTTACGATGCCAAGAAAGAGACTTCTTTAAGAAAATGTATTAAAACTGCCAAAATTCTGTGCTTGGTTCTTGGGGAGATGTTAGGAATAGCCATTTTCTTGGAAACAACTCTTTAAAGTAGGTAATGTTAATATGCCCATTTCACAGGTAACAAAACTGGGATTTAGAGAGTCGGCAACTGGGCAAGGCCACAGAGCCAGAGTGCATGGAGCCAGGATTTGACTGGAAGAAGTGCAATGCCAGATCCAGGCACCTAGCCACCATCTGGATGACTCTAGTCACCCCCTCAGTCCCTAGATTAGATTACTCTGCGTTATTTTCAGCATATCACTTATAAATACCTGATGTGGTCAGATTTCTTTATAACTTACCTTTTTGTGACGATTTGCTTCCATTATAACATAAACACCATCCAGGGAGGTAACATGTCTGACCTGCTCACTGCACTTACTCCAGTGCTTACAATAGTGCCTCATACATAAAGGATGTTCAATAAATATTTGCTAATGAATTCGTTATTTGCATATTGAAGATGAGATATAAAAGAAGGCCTGATGATTCTGTATATAAAACTCCATCATAGCCAGGTGCTGTGGCCCACACCTGTATTCCCAGCACTTTGGGAGGCCAAGGCAGGAGGATTGCTTGAGCCCAGGAGTTTGCCACCAGCCTGGGCAACAGAGAGAAACATCATCTCTACCAAAAAAACCACGAATAAATAAAAGATTAAAAATTAGCCAGGCATGGTGGAGCATACCTGTAGCCTCAGTTACTCAGGAGGCTGAGGCCAGAGGATCACTTGAACCCAGGAGTTTGAAGCTGTAGTAAGCCATGATCACTCCAATGCATTCCACCTGGATGACAGAGGAATACTGTGTCTCTAAAAAACAAAACCCATCTTCTTTGTCAATAGAACTTTCACAAAAGTATCTTCAGCATTGGCTTATCTTTTTTCTTTGAGAATGCATTTGACTTTTGCAATTAGCCAAAACTGTTAAAGACCGCTTTTTTGTCAGGAAGAACATATGGTCATAAAGCATTATCACTGCTTCTCTTGCCCTGAAATGAGATGTTTGTGGGGATGTCTAACTTTCTGTGTTTGGGGATGCTTATGCACTCTGGTAAGGCTCCTGGACTCTGTCTCAAAATAATTTTTATAAGTATAAAAAAATATATAGAATTATAAAAAGCCAATTATATTGAATGTAGTTATCAAAATAAAAATTGTGACATAGTAAAACATGTTTGCTTCTTTAATAATGTATTAAATAAGAAGATCTAAAAATGTCTAATACCAACCTGGGAATTATATTTACAGACATCTGCAAAAACGAAAATGTGATAGGAAAATAACAGAAGAAAATTAGACTCAGTATTTTCACTGGTGACAAAAACTTAGGTATTGCTATTGCTTTTATAATTAAAGGAAACATTAACTTTCATGAAGAGGTTAGTACAAATGAAGATATAATTTTTCCTGCCCAGATTTACAGGCTCCTGATTTTATCCACAGACTTCATGGACCCCAAATTTTAAAACCCTATCTTAGAAAAACCCAGGATAGTTTCAGCAATAGCAGCTACCTTTAAGTAAGTGTATTACCTCTTAAGGTGACCCTAAAGGCATTATTCTTTACTTGTGTGTAAGTTCTGACATACACAGTTTTTTTTTTTTTTTTTTTTTTTTTTTTTGAGACGGAGTCTCGCTCTTGTTACCCAGGCTGGAGTGCAATGGCGCGATCTCGGCTCACCGCAACCTCCGCCTCCTGGGTTCAGGCAATTCTCCTGCCTCAGCCTCCTGAGTAGCTGGGATTACAGGCACACACCACCACACCTGGCTAATTTTTGTATTTATAGTAGAGATGGGTTTTCACCATGTTGGTCAGGCTGGTCTCATACTCCTGACCTCATGATCTGCCTGCCTCAGCCTCCCAAAGTGCTGAGATTACAGGTGTGAGCCACTGTGCCTGGCCAAAAATTAAAATTTTTAAATTAAGTTTTAAAAATTCAGCATCATTTTACACCTATCAATAGTGGGCATAGTTATTATCATTTTAATATGTTTGCTTATTCTCTATCTATACATATATATGATATAATATGATATGACATATATAATATTCTGAAAACTTTTAATCCTTGACTATTATACATTCATAATTTTTATTTTTATATTTTTAATTTCATCCTCCTCTTTTAGCTTTCCTTTTTTTAACAACATTTCCCTAACCCCTTCCCCAAATTTGCTGATTTTTAAATATTAATTTAAAATAGTTAATGCAGTCACATAATCCAAAAATTCAAAATGTATAAACATACAGAAAATCTCCTTCTACCTCTGTCCACAGTCACTTGGGTCTCTTCCTTTAAGGCAACTCATATTAGTTTCTTATATATTCTTTCAGGGATGTTTGAGATATGCAAGCTTATAAATTGTAGCATATTATCCATATGATTTTCCATGGTTTTTTTTTTTCACTTACTTCTAGAAATTAATTCTATACTGGTGCCTTAAAAACTTCTTCATTTCTTTTTGTGGCCGCATAGTGTATTGTAAGGATGTATCATAATTATTTAACCAGTCTCTTACTGATGGGCATTTAAGTTTTGCCATTTGATTTACTGTTTACTATCATGAAAATTATTTGTTATTAGAAAAAGGGAGAGCAGCAAAAAGTATCCAAGATCGGAATTTTGTCATGGGCACCCATATATATGGGACTTAGAATCATGAACCCTAAATATAAGTAGGCGGCAAGAAATGTATACCATACATAGGTTAATATAACATATTGAGAATCACAATACCATGGATAACACCCCAACAGAATAGAGAGGAAACGCAGAAATGTCATCGGCTCTTTCAGCAGTCTAGGCCAGGTTTAGTGCTTTTCAGGACCTAAGAGGAAATAACTGAGGACAAGTAGGATGTCCCCAGTTTGACAGGCCCCTTTGGAGGAAGCTTGAAAGTTTCAGCAGAGCACATTTGTTTCGTTTTGTTTACCCTGCCTCTTGGGAACAGGGGCTTCAGTTAATAACACTCTTTGGTTCACAGCACAATGTCATCCCTGGTTAATGGAGGTTCCTCTCTTGTGCTTATTTATTCCCCTTCATCCTCATTAATGTCTTTCATTACCCCTTTCCCCCATCGTTCTAAATAAATGTGTTTAATGTATATATTTTCATGTGCAAAATGGATATGATGATTTTGTGTGTGTATTTCAGATTTACAGCAATGATACTGGATTATAACTAATTCTATTTCTTCTTTCACCTCCACTATGTTGTATGGTCCCTCCATGTTGCCACACAAACATCTAATTCATGGTGTCTAATTGCAGTGTGGTCACATCCATCTCTTTGTATCCACCTGCTTTCTCAGTGAGGGACAGTTAGGGTGCCTCCTTCTCCTTGCCACCACAAATTAAATTGCAGTTCACAACCTTGCACGTGGCCCTCTCTGGATCTGTGTGAGAATTTATCTGGTGTACACACCTGGGGTAGAATTGCTGGTTATACAGTTACATATACTTAGTTTGACTAATTACTGCCAGATTACTCCCCCAGATGTCTCCTCAGCCAGCAACAGCCGGATACCTGAGAGTTTTCCATCCCCATATGTTTGCTAGCTCTTGAAATTGTCTTGCTTTCTATTTTTTTTTCAGTCAAGTGATCTATCATAATTATTTGCATTTGAATTTGTCTATTTACAGATTATTCTGAGCATCTCTTCAATGCTTGTGGGTCTTTTCAGTGTGCTCTTCTATAGATCGCCTGTTCGTACACCTTATCCATACTTCTGGGGTTTCTGTCTTTTCCTTGTTGATGCTTAAGAATTTTTGATATAATGTATTTTCCTCGATAGATAAGAGTTTCTTGTCAATTCTAGATATGATAAATTCTTTTTCAATTTTATCATCTGCCTGTTAACTTTGCCCTTATTGAACCGAATTTCTACTTTTAAACATATTAATCTTTTTTAAGACGTATGGTTGTGCTTTTGATGTCTGTTTAATAAATTTTTCCTACTCTAGTTAACAAAGATGCTCTCCTACATTTTCTCCTATTATATTTCTCAATTTATCTTTTACATTTCAATGCATCTGGACTTCAGCTCTATGTATGGTGTTAGGAAGGGATTCAGTTTCATTTTTCTCCAAAGATAGTGGGACCTTTCAGCCAATGTGCCTGAAAGAAGCAGAAGCTGCAGGCTGGAAGAGATGGAAGAGAGGAGGGAAATAAGATATTTGGGGCTCACAGAGAAAGATCACAGATGCAGAATCCAGAGGCTTCATGTGACCTACCCTAGGAGGCACTCCTCCATCTGTGGTCTGTAATGAAATACTGAAAAAGTCAGCGTGCAGCATACTTCTTTTACAAATAAAACCGTTTGGAGGAATTTCCCAGCAGCATTGAAGTTCCGGTACATGGCTTTAAAAATATCCTCTGTACACAACAGAAGGACTTTCCCAAGTGGGAGGGAGAGTTGGGTGAGTAGGAAGAAAGGAAGCACCCGAGGGAGGCAGGCCAGAGCACACACAAGCAGGTAGCTGAGACTCGACTGCACTAAAGATGAGCCGGATGACAGAAAAATCAAAGAATTATTCTGGTCCTCAAAGTTGAAAATCTACCCTTTTAGGAAAGGTAATTGGTTCCTTTCCAGTGCCTGAATCTTGGACATTCTTCTATTTCTAGTTTATTATCAACTGCCTGTGGTTAGACCAAGTGCTTATCAACCAATTAAAAAAGGTCAAAGAAAAGCCCATGGAAAATGATCTAATCAAATTATACACAAATGTTTGATATTTCTAGGCTTATGATATGCATATATTATAACAAATGCAAAGATGCCAGATTTTTTTTTTAAAATTTCTTCTTTGTAAATAGACCCAGCAATCAGCCTTTCATTCTTCTGTGACTTTATCTCTACTAAGGAACCCCATCATAGCTGCAGGGAGGCTGTGAAATTGTTCTAAGACCATAGCTCAAGAAGGATAAGAAAAAAGAAAATCTCTGGGGAAAGAAAAAAAAAACAAAAAAATGTTCTCTTTTCAAATCTATAAAAATAGTTTTTAAGAGCTGGCATTTTCCTGGCCAGCCAAAAGCAATGGTTACCCACTGGGAAGAAAGAATAGAAGGGAAATAAAAGGTCACATGGAGCATTGTGTGTGTGTTCTCTTCTTTTTTATTTTTTTGTTTTTTGTGGGTTTTGTCCTGAATACCTTTTTTAATGCAAGAGAAAATTTAAATTGATGTCTTCAGTCTATCTGCTAAGCCATCTCTTTTTTTGTTCAAAAGAAAGAACGTTTTTGATTGAAGGCATCTTCCAGCTTATTTGTAAACTGACAGTTATGCAAAGCATCCCCAACTTTTAAAAGAAATCAACAAGGTGTATTAAAGCTTATGATTTGCAAATAGAAGTCACATGTGAAGATACATGTCTTGTCAAATAGATTGCTTTTATACCACAAGTTAAATCTTGGGATTCTTCTGCTCGTTACATAATGTGAGGCCTATAGTGATCTACTTAGACTCTCTGAACCTTGGTTTCTTCACTCATAAAACTGAGATAATAATACTATCTATTTTATAGTGTAATAAGAGTATTATATGCCACATATCTATTAAATGACTGAAAATACTACTGACAATACCAGCTTCTAATGAAGATGTGTGGCAGTTGAAACTCTCACACATTGCTGCTGAGAATGCAAAATGGCACAGCCATTCTGGGAGAAGTTTGGTAGTTTTTTCTGTATGTAATCTTACCATATGACCTACCACTACCACTCTTGGATATTTTTCCAAGTGAAATGAATACTTACATTCACACAAAACTATATGTAAATATTTACGGCAGTTTTATGTATAATCACCCAAACTGGAAGCAGCCCAAAAGAATGGGAGAATGAATTTATAAGCTATGATATAGCCATACAAAGGAATATTACCCAGCAATAGAAAGGAATGAACATTGATACACACAGCTTGGATGAATCTCAGAGGCATTCGGCTAGATGAAAGAAACCAATCTCAAAGGTTTTATATTGTGTAATTCCATTTTATGTAACATTCTTGAAAAGACACAGCTATATTGACAGAAAACAGGAGCTTGGTTGCCATGGATCTGCTCAAGGTTAAGGGTGGAGAAAGAGTTGACTGTAAGAGAACAGCAGGGAGTTTCATGGGGTAATGGAACTGTTCTGTATCCTGATTGTGATGGTATTTTGTGAATCTATACCTGTGTTAAATGTCATAGAACTGTATACCAAAAAAATCCATTTTACTGTGTGACTTTAAAATATAAAACTTTAAACAAGATTACATAAAATAATACATGTTTAATATAGTCCCTGGCAGACAGTGAATTTTATCTATGAATTCTTTCCAAGACTGTGGTATAGAGTATATCTCCATGCATCTAATTTAATAGAGCCACCTGATAGAGTTTAATACAGTGTACTCACGTGAAGCATAAGAGAAAATACTATAAACCATGTAAATAGTGCAGATGATTCTACCTGACCACCTCCTCATACCACGTATGTGCTTGAAGTGCAGGGGAGATGGGAAAAGTGAATCTGATCTTCTTCATTTGGTGCCAGTTCCCACATGCTCCTCTCATGCTATGGACATCTCTCTGCACTGAATGTGCTACTACTGTTTAAAGATAAGAACATTTCCTAAAATACGGCCTCCAAATTCAAGCCGACTACTTATTCTGGTAGCAATCCAAAGAAACAGGAATATGTCTAGACAGTGGGAAAAAAACTGGCTGTGTTGGGTTTATTGGCATTCAATTTGATGTCTTCCTAAAAGATTATAAAAGGTAATTTGGGGTATATGCAACTCTTGCCGTACACATTCATATGATTTAAAATCAGCTCTGTTGCTCAGAGATGAGAAAACTAATTGATGTTTAATGCAGGTTTTCATATACACCTGCTTGATTGGCTGTCTGGAATTGCTAACAGTCCTTGTGCAATGCTCCTAGAATATGTACCCAATGACAAATGCAGGGTGGCTTCCACACCTCCCATAGTTTCAATTTAATGAAGGTAAATAGTCTAGTGTGTTATCCTACCCCCAAATGAGTGAGTCTTGACCTAAAAGAACTTTTTGGCAGTGGTATTTAAAAGCTGGGACATATCCTTTCCATTGTTGAGAGTCTGTAAATTATTCATCTTTTAAAGTCAGATTTAATTTCTGGAAAAGTAAGTGTAATTTTCAGTTTAATCTTATGTTAAGTAAGATAATTCTGTTAGTGATACCGATTTTGGTGATATATACATATTTTACCAAAATTGGTATATTATTATATATATAAGTATATAATATATATTTTATATATATTAGGGTTTAAAGATAAGAACATTGGCATAAGACCTATATTCTTATATAATATATATATTATATACTTATATATTTTATATATATATATGTAAGCCTAGGAAGCAAGGAAGCTGGTTTTAGGGGTCTCCCAAACTGTTTGAGACCCGTATACACTGGAAAATGTTAACAGACTAGGAGATTGCTTTTTTTTGAGATGGAGTTTCGCTCTTGTTACCCAGGCTGGAGTGCAATGGCGTGATCTCAGCTCACCGCAACCTCCGCCTCCTGGGTTCAGGCAATTCTCTTGCCTCAACCTCCTGAGTAGCTGGGATTACAGGCAGGCGCCACCGTGCCCAGCTAATTTTTTGTATTTTTAATAGAGACGGGGTTAGGAGATTGCTTTTTAAATGTCTTCAGCTCAGATGTGTTAGTCTTTCAAGTTGACTTCTTTGAAGGTAGAATATTAACATAAAAGTATATATTCTAGCATTTATTATTTGAGTCATCACTCCCGAATCTTTGTTTTGTTAAGGTGCACGATCTTGATGTAATCTTAATGTTTATTTGATTGGAAAATCCAAATTAGCAATAATTGCTAATATTTCATTGTGCAATTACACTGAACTATGTTGAAGGCACTCTCCTAAGCATTTGACAAGTGTTATCTTATTTAATCCTCACATCAACTTTCTGTGAAAGCTACTATGCTTTACCTATTTTGCAGTAGAGGGCTTAGATCCAGAGAGGTTAAGTAACTTGCTAGTGGCCGAACAGGTGGTAGGTAAGTTGTAGAGTCGAAGCCCCTTGATAAGATCTGCCTGACACCTGAGTGCCTGCTTCCCAATCTCCTTGCTAAGTTGCCTTCCAGGGAAGGTATGGAAAATGATCAGAATGGTAACAAAGCAATCCAAGACAGGATATGAGAACCAATTGGGATACAGGACACGACTGGGGATTCAAAATGAGTGAGGGAGAAGAGGTACAAAGATGCTAACAGCCCCTTGTTCTGATTCTTTTCGTTTGAAATGATGCCCAGAGTAATCCGTCATTTATTATTATTATGATTATTCTATTTTTTGAAATGGAGTCTTGCTCTGTTGCCCAGCCTGGAGTACAGTGGCACAATCTCAGCTCACTGCAACTTCTGCTTCCCAGGTTCAAGCAGTTCTGCCTCAGCTTCCTGAGTAGCTGGGATTACAGTCGCTTACCACCACACCTAGCTAATTTTTTTTTGTGTTTTGGTAGAGATAGGGTTTCACTATGTTGGCCTGGCTGGTCTTGAACTCCTGACCTTGTGATCCACCCCTCTCAGCCTCCCAAAGCACTGGGATTACAGGTGTGAGCCACTGCACCCAGCCATCATTTATTATTTTGCCTAAATATTTAATTTATTAATTTACTCAACAAGTGTGACTCATCCCCTATTGCATGCTGAGCTCTGAATTAGCTAGGCACACAGAGTTGAATCTACCAAGGCTTCTGATTTTTTTCTATTTTATTTTTAGTTGACATGTAATAATTTACATATTTATAGGATACAGAATGATATTTCGGTATGTGTATACAATGTATGAAGATCAAATCAAGATAATTAACATATCAGTTACCTCAAACATTTATCATTTCTTTGTGTTGTGAACATTCAAAATCCTCTCTTCTAGCTGTTTGAAAACACACAACAAATTATTAAAGAGCTTCTAGTCTATTATATAAGCTATTATTTACTTTAAAACATTTCAACATAGACAATGTATTATAGATACATGTGTGTTTATTCTACACTCTAATCAAAAATACATACTGCAGAGTGATCAACCAGCACTTAATTATTAGAGTCATACCCCCAGAAGGGCTGCTGCAAGAGTTTCAGCGCTCTTTAATCAACAGTATGTTTGGTTTATGGGCATAATAGATTATTTTCTATCATGCTAATAACAAAGGTGTTTCCATTAGAGCAATTAATGTGTTCAAGAGGTAGATTGCCTAAAAATAGTATGGAGACACACTCCATCATCCTTGCATGACAGAGTATGAGAATATTCTGGCCTCAATAGTCTTTATACCTAGTTGAATGGCAGATTTTGTGTATAAAAACTTATGGAGGCTGTCAATGTTATCTTCCACCAGGAGAGGATCAACCCTTTCCTCTGTGGGGCAGATAGACTGGGGCTGGGAGAAGCACCTTCCTCAGGCTTATGACTGCACTGAGTGTATCTTGGTTTTGTTCTTGTTCCCATAATGAGGCCCTTCTTCTAAGTGAGAACATAAAGTATTGACCAGGACCCCAGCACCTGGGAGAGCCTTGACTTCTCAGTGCTCACAGAATACAGAAAACTCCCATCTGCTTCTCAGGAGTTTTTTTATTTTTAATCTCCTATTTCATGCAGCTTCAGAATTCTGCAAATTTCTTAAAGGGAAACCAGCTGTGTGTTTGAGGCTCCTCAAGTCTCCAGTGAATTTCAGCCTCACATGAATGCCTAAAGTTCTGCTTTCCTATCCCAACAGTGGCCCTCTGTCGGGCCAAGCAAGATGCTGGCCATACCTGGAACTGGCCAAAGCTGTCAGGGAACCGGAGGCTGCAGACAGGTCACCTCACCACTGACCTCAGGCCCTGTGAACCAGAGTTCCTCCCCAGCAGTCAGCATCTCCTCAAAACCATGAACTGGAGGAAAGTTCTGCTCTGCTTTTCTAAGATTTATAAACTTAGTTTCTAAGTCTCCCACCGTGCTCAGATTCCAGATTGAACAAGTGTCTTCGAGGAGAAACTAGCTATGTGTTAAGGCCATTGAAATCACCAGTTGCGTCACCTCCTTGCTGCATACCTGCCCAGCCTCTGCTGTTTTCTCCTTTTCCAGCAACAGGAACCCCTTGCTGGAGCCAAGAAAGGCTTCTCAGCCTCATGGCCACACCCAGAACCAGGCAAATGCCCTGAGGAAAAAGCTGCAAAAGATCCCTCCCTCACTCCTCTGGGATTTTCCCATCTGGAATTTTAGCCCATCTAGTCCTCACTGCTTTTGCAGCTCTCTGATGCCTTGAAACAGATGTGTTTTTTGAATTCGATCTAGCTTTTTTCAGTTGTGTTCCCGTGGGAGTGTTAAGCTGCCATAAACCACTCTATTCTAAGTGGAAGGCCCCATCTGCACTGTTGAAATGGCAGCCAACGCAGGACCCAGGTTGCTGGTGGGAAGGACTCTGCCTGCATGATGCCAGCCATAGTGTGGAATCCATCTTGCCCCCAGAATAGTATCCATTTATGTCCAATGAGACTTTCATGCAAAGCATGAAACTAAAAGGATAGAAGTGGGATTCAAGAAGATTGTCAAACAGGTTCTAGACTGTTTTGTGTCTGCTCTCTTAAAAAAAATCTATGTGTGTGTAAGATCTGGGTTTGAGAATTACTTTCTTTTCTTTTCTTTCTTCTTTCTTTCTTTCTCTTTCTTCCTTCGTTTCTTTCCTTCTTTCCTTCTCTCTTTTCTTTTTCTTTCTCTCTTTCCTTTCTTTCTCTTTCTCTTTCTTTTTTTTCTTTCTTTCTTTCTTTATTTTTTTTTGTGAGATGGAGTTTTGCTCTGTCACCCAGACTGAAGTACAGTAGCATGATCTCAGCTCACTGCAACCTCCACCTCCTGGGTTCAAGCAATTCTCCTGTCTCAGCTTCCTGAGTTGCTGGGGTTACAGGCACTCACTGCCATGCCTGGCTAATTTTTTGTATTTTTAGTAGTGATGGAGTTTTGCCATGTTGGTCAGGCTGGTCTCGAACTTCTGACTTCAGGTGATCCACCCACCTCGACATCTCAAAGTGCTGGGATTACAGGCATGAGCCACCATGCCTGGCCAAGAGTTACTTTCATTATAAACTGGTATGAAAGTTGCAGGAGAGGAGATCCTAAACTGTAAACTACCTCTATATTTTTGAAGGCTACTAGTTCTTTTTATTGTTATTGTTGGCAATTACTTTATTTCATTGATACATGAAAATTGTACATATTTATGAGACACATAATTTTTATTATATTTTAGGTTCTAGGGTACACGTGCAGAGGGTGCAGGATTGTTACATAGGTATACACATGCCATGGTGGTTTGCTGCATCCATCGCCCTGTCATCTACATTAGGTATTTCTCCTAATGCTCTCCCTCCTTAATCCCCCCACTCCCTACTATCCCTCCCCTACTCCCCCCACCCTGCAACAGGCCCTGGTGTGTGATGATCCCCTCCCTGTGAATGACCAAATTGGCTTATCCATTTTCAACATAGTCCAATCCACTTCTTTTTAACCAATATCACCTCTTCAGTAGTAAGTGCTATAAATCAACAAACCAGTGTGTAAAGCATTATTTCCTGTTCCTTTTGCTCTAAAAATAACTCACTTTCCACTGAACAACTTCATTTACCTGGTCCTTGAGGTCCACAAGTCTGTAAAGACATTTGTTTTTCACCTCTGGGTCCCTGCAATTGTTTTAAAAACGTCAATTCTATGTCTTCACAGTCGATATTTTCTCACTTGAGTGCTTATTTTCCCATTTGTATATTTACCAAAATCCCTAATTCTAATTTTAACTGATTTTTCCCAGAGACTTTTCTTCTCCAGCTCTATAGTCCTTTGTTTATTCAACAAAGATTTGCTAAGTATTGCTTTATTATATCTAGAACTACGTACTGTGCATAGCCACATCTCAATTTTATAGCTGAGGAAGAGAATATTTGACTTCATATACCTGAAGGTAATTGATACTTGATTGTAGAACTACCCTTTTACTTCAAAGCAGACAATTTA
The DNA here is from genome assembly GCF_030222135.1 of Aotus nancymaae. Lineage (NCBI taxonomy): Eukaryota > Metazoa > Chordata > Mammalia > Primates > Aotidae > Aotus > Aotus nancymaae. The sequence continues at coordinate 18,829,200 of NW_026988479.1, read as the reverse complement.
AAGCACTCTATACCTTGTCTACCATCTTCTCACCAAACCTTAGCATACTGTCTTGCACATACTAGGCATTTAGTAGCTATATTAATGTATTAATCCATGAAAAATATATAAAATTTATTCAGAAAGTAAGTAAAAGAGCACACATGATTTGTAATATCTCCCATGTTCTTCTCCTGAATCTCGTCTAAAATAAAAGCCCATGTTATAGACTCAGAGACCCGTTTGGTGCTTCAAGCCAAAGGAAACAAGAAAAATTTTGTTTAAAAAAATCAGTCTTTCCTTCTGAAAGAACAGAAGAGTAAGGATAGAAGTCTTAACAAAACAGAGAGCTTCCCAAACCATTCTGAAAGGGCATAGAAAGGTTCAGGGGGAGGTTTACATTCAAACAAAGAATGGTAAAGGTGTGAAAAGGCAAGAATACAGAGGAGTTGAAAAGTACACCTAGATTACAGAAGACAGTAAGCTGTGTTGACTTTCTAGGTGGAAACTACAAGGAAAGGTGATCATGAGGAACCCTGGAGCAAGATAGGAAGAAGGAAGCTTATTTCACTAACTTCTCTTTCAGACCCTAAGACTGAAGGCTGCACATTACCAGCATTCTGAGCACTGTGTCTGGAGGGTGAGTTAAGACAGACAGAAAGTGTGTGTGCACCTTGATACTGGAGACCATCCATGTGCTGAAGCCACCGTTTGTTTTGCTTGTGGAGGTTTTTTTCTTACTTGGTTCTTTTAAAATAGGAAGAAAAACCAGAAAGAAATGATTTCTAGAAACCATTTCTCTTACCAAAATATGTATTTCTGACCTATCTTCACTCACCTTTTCTGGGAGGACTTCTGTCCAAGTTGATATGATGATAACACATGTTAGGAACATGTTTAACATAACAGTGGTATGCACAACACACTTGAGCATTTATCCAGGAGCATATGTGATGTTAGCAAATTGAAGGCTGGTTCCAATTTGTCTGTGGATAGACACAGAAGACTAAGTCCAATACCAAAGGGCAGAGTAAACATTTGATAAATACGGTCAAATGAATAAGCCAATGAATTAACATAAAACAAGCTGAACCATACATATGTAAAGAAAACCCTATAGAAAGAGTCATCTAAGCTGTCTGCTAGGTCATAGATTTATCACATCGTCAACAATTTATTCCATCAAAAAGTGAAACAGTAAAATGAATCCAAACTTGCTTTTTACATCTAAAAAAATTCCTGACAGATAAAGGTATCTCAAATTCAAAGAAAAGGAGACAGAAGTTTTATGTCTTATAAATGCAGATCCTGATTCAAAAATAAGAAAACAGGCTGGACACAATAGCTCATGCCTATAATCCCAACACTTTGAGAGGCTAAGGTTGGGGGATCACTTGAGCTCAGGAGTTTGAGACTAGCCTGGATGACACAGTGAAACCCCATCTCTATTCATTTTTTTTTAAAAAAGACAACAAAGCATAACAAAAACATTGCTTCATCCAATTAGAATATATAGTGAAAAACAAAAGGACGTCAGGCCTAAGTTTGGATTCTTGCTCCATCTCTTCTGTTTGCTTAAGGAACGTTACTTCCCTCCTTCGAGCCTTTTTCCTCATCTTTGAAATGCGGTACCCACACTTACCTGGAAGTGTTCTAACCTAGTACATATACTAAGCAAGCTCATGAAGGTAAAGGTCTTGTGTTGTTTTCATTGGATAAGAATTTTCTATTTAGCTTCTTCTTTCTTTTTGGAGTATGCTCACGAATATTCCCTTCACTGCTAACTACAAAGTAATATGTTCATGCCATTTTCCAAGGGAAAGGAAAATGTATTAGGTTGATCAGAGAAGCATGCAGTCAGAATATAATAAGTACACTGATGCCAAGAAAAGTTTTCTTCTTATCTGGTCACTGTTCTTGTTTGCTTTGGACATTTCATCTCCAAATCCACCTCACGTCCACATAGAACAGTCTTCTGCAACATGGATGGAGGAAAGGACCCAATAGGGGTTTGATTTTCTTTGGTTAGGTCACTTCTTTCCCCTCTAGAAATTTTTCTCAGGCTCACTGTGCACAGTCCCTATACATATGCTTTTATTGTTCATTTCCAGAATGCAGAAATTCCCATGCTGGTAGGTGATTCAAACATCCATGTCTATCAACTCATCATTTTCTTGGAGAAGAGAGTGTTGGATGGCTTTAAAATAAGGCTAAGAGATCCATGATAAGACCAAGAAGAACAGTCGTGGTTTCCTTTTGGCAAGAACAGCAGTTCCCAAACTTTAGTCATTTTAATGTGATGGCCATGATTTTTGTCACATCAGCACACCAACTCATCTTTATGTTTTTATCATAGTTGCTTAATACTTCCTTAATATTCTTTTAAATCACCTCTTCTTTTAACGAAAATTATTTAAAATGAAACTTTACATTATTATTTTCACTGCTAAAAAATCACCATAAAAAGAAAATTTTAAAAAATATACATTCTAACTAGAAGGTTGTCTGTCTAAGATTCTGACCTTGTGACCTGCTTTTTCTAAAGATGGATTTTATGAAGTATAAAAGATATGTGTTAAAGATTTGTAGCTCTGAACTTAGATTTTCTGCTTGATGAAATCAGCACTGAGAAGGAATTGAAAAAGGAATCACTCCCTCATCCTGTGGGTCAAGGAGATGTAATGCCTTATCTAAGTACTGTCAGTAACAAGGCAGTGCCTGCTACAGGAGTGTGCTAAGGGCAACCCCATTTCTCTGATTACAGGGACCTGCAAAGTCAGTGGGACCCAAGATGGATACATTCGGGTCATGGCCAACATGCAGAGAGAGAGAACACACACCTTTTTGGTGAGTACCCTGTCACATAGACACTTCACAAATATTGGTTACCTGGAAGCCCCTCCCACCTTCCCTCTCACCCTTGTAAGTTCTTCCTCGAATCCCACCTCAATATAAACAATAAGCAGTTATTAGTCATGGCTCCCTATGTGCCAAGCAGTTTCATGTATCATTTCATCCAATCTTCACCACACTTTTATCATTTTATAATTGAGGAAACTTAATTTATAACTGAAGCAACTTGCCCCAAAAGGCCCAGGGGCAGGAATCTCTTATGATTTGGGGTTCCACCACCAAGATATAATTAGAGATAAGGATGTTATTTAGCTAATTAAGCCAAATAAACAAAACAAACCATATTTACATCAATTATCTGAATTTTGACTCACCATTCTAACGTTTGGCTCAGAAATTATACTCTTCTTTTTTCTAGGAACAGTTTTGTTTTGTTTTTGGCTTGGGTAATCTGGCTTATTGCCTTGGTTCTGTCATCAGTGACTACCACAGTATTTTCCTCAGAGCCATTTCATAAATATACATGGAGAAAGGAAGTATGAAAGAAAAACAGAGAGAAGGGGAGAGCAGGAGGGCAGGAGGGATGGGGGAGGATGCCTCTTTGTTATCAAACCCACTGGACATGTACGCCTGAGAACTGAGGTCTGTGCCAAATGATTGTTAATAAGCCTCATTGCTTTTGGTCACTTCTTCTACTATAGATGGTTCACTGCGTTTCTGTTACCCTTAGCCCTGAAATGGAGCTCACAGAATTGGCCCTAACCTCCTCACATGGCTGTGGCAATCTAATGAGCATATGTTCCCAGAAGTATTATACCCTTAAACACGTTGCTTCAGATGGGGTTCTTCCCAGTTAAGAGGACTTAACTGGGTCCTCTGCCCTCCTACGGAGCTGCAGCTTTGCAGGACTATCCGGAACTATAGTCATAGCCAGACATCACTTTAGGGGTAAAACTAAATAAGAAACTATTGATCCTATCTAAATTCTATATGCCTTATATGTGCAAATGTGAAAATCCAGAAACACCATTCCCAGTTCCACTGTCTATTAATAATATTCTTTCAGCTGCAAAACAATTCAGTCACTCTGAATGAATTTAACATATCCTTGCTCCATTATTCAACTTCAAACATCACCTCCATGAACAAAACAAAACAAGACACATTTGCCAAAAACAAAAACATGTTTTGCCTCAAATTTCTGGTTTGACGATTTAGGGGGTAATAATTAGGTGAATAAATGTTTCAGTTGCCTACTTCATTTTGCTTATATGTGTGAGCATCCACAATATAGCTATATTTATAAACTATGAAGATGTTTCTCCTATGTCTGAAATGTTCAAATTCAGTACCTGCTGAAATTCTGTCCTACTTGCAAACAAGAATGTTTGGCCCCTTACTTTTCCATTTAGCTTTAAAAAAACTCATAAGTATCTTAATAAACAGATAAATCATATATTTATGGATATGTTATCACAATAAGAGTTTTACTTCCTAGTTATAAAATATTTTGAAATTGTCCTTTGAACTGCCACTCCACTTGTGGAATTTATGGCAGTTTTTTTGTTTTGTTTTATCTTCAAATTGAAGCACTGAACCGACAAAGTCAGGGGCTTGTATATTTTTCTCAACTCCTATTGTCAATGTCAAGTAATCTCCACAAATACGGCAACATGCTTAGTTCTGTTGCCTGCAGGTTAACTGTATGGGTCCCAAAGTCTTCAAGACTCTGGGAAATCTATGATTGTAAAAAGCAACCATCCCCCAAAAAACTTTCCCACTTGGAGGACTTCTCACTGAAAAGTAGCTATCCTAAATATATATGCACCCAATACAGGAGCACATAGATTCATAAAGCAAGTTCTTAGAGACCTACAAAGAGACTTAGACTCCCACACAATAATAGTGGGAGACTTTAACACCCGTTGTCAATATAAGACAGATCAACGAGACAGAAAATTAAAAAGGATATCCGGGACTTGAACTCAGCTCTGGACCAAGCAGACGTAACAGACATCTACAGAACTCTCCACCCCAAATCAATGGAATATACATTCTTCTCAGCACCACATCGCACCTATTCTAAAATTAACTATGTAATTGGAAGTAAAACACCCCTCAGCAAATGCAAAAGGACGGAAATGATAACAGTTTCTCAGACCACAGTGCAATCAAATTAGAACTCAGGATTAAGAAACTCACACAAAACCACAATGAACAACCTACTCCTGAATAACTGCTGGGTAAATAATGAAATTAAGGCAGAAATAAAGAAGTTATTTGAGTGAAAACTATATCTCTTATGGAATAGGGGAGATGGACCAAAGCAACTAAGAGCAGTGATAAATTTTAAGACTATTTTACTGTATAAATCAATATGAGGTTTTATACATGTAACTGGAGTTGAATACATGACTACCCACCTGTACCCCTGAGTCCATCTATTTGTCCCCCATCTCCAGAGCTACCACCCTTGTTCAAATACTTTCTTGGAGAAGAGCAGTAGTCTCCTAGCTGTTCTCTCTGCACCAACCCTGCCCTCCTAACACTCCTATACTCCAGTGTTCACACAGCAGCCAAATTAATCTTTGAAAATACAGAACTAATCTCATCGCTCCCCTAGCTTAACAAAGAAAAGATAGTGATTTCTCAAAACTCTTCAAAGTAAGGTCAATGGCCCCAGTATCGTCCTCTCTGACCTGGCTGGTTTTATCACATACCACTCCCCTCTGTTTTCTGTGCTCCAGCCTCAAACTCCTGTGCACCTGCCATGGAGTATTTCTCCCCTCTTCTCCACCTATATGGGAAGCAGTGGAGTGTGCTTAAGAGAATGAGTTCTGGAAAATAATAGGCAGGGCTGTGTTGAGGACTCAAAGAGTTACTACATGAAAAGTGCTTAGAGTAAAGCCTGATCGCTAGTCCACACTCAGTGAGTGACAGCTTTTACAGGAGCTACTCAATCTCCAGCTTTCAGCTCAAACAGTACTTCCCCTGGGAGGCCTTTCCAACTCCCCCAGGCCAAGCCTGGGCAACCTATTAGGTGCACTTATACCTTCTTCCACTTCTTGATGGTACTTGTCACAATTTGTAGTTATAAACTTGTGTGACTCTTTGCTTTCTGTCTCCCCTGCTAGGCTATAAACTCAGTAAGGTCAGGAATCAGGACTATTTTGTTCACCATTTATTTATTATATTCTGAGCACTCAACTCAGTGCCTATGGTCTACTGGGTGGTAGACATATCTATCTATCTATATCTATATTTATTTATTTAGAGTTGGGGTCTCACTGTATTGCCCAGACAGGTCTCAAACTCCTGGCCTTAAGCAAACTTCCTGCCTCAGGCTCCCAAGCTTCTGGGATTACAGGTGTGAGCCACTATGCCTGGCTAGTCAATATATATTCATCAAGGGATGTTGAAGGAATAAAAAGGTAGATAGATGGACAGATGAATGGATGGATGGATGGATGGACAGATGGATGAATATATCCGATGAAGAGTTAAACTAGGTAAGATAAAGCCCCAAAAAGAATATTAGAGATCTAAATAAACATGGATCTTGTGGGTATAAAGACAAATGTAGGGTAGTACAGAAAAGAAGAAGGAGATTTATCTGAGATTTTAACAGATATTTACTTCCAGTGGGAGGGAGTGCTCAGGCTGAAGCTTCCTGGTGAGCAGAAGGAAGACAGTCCTTAGCATAATGCTGAAGAGCACAGACTCTAACATCTGTCAGAACTGATTTGAACTCCAGCTCCACTGCTCCCAAGCTGTCCACAGAGAACATGTTACTTTACATCCCTAAATTCCATTTTTCCTGCTGTAGAATTGGGTAACACTAATGCCCTCTCGCAAAGGTATTAGGAGGCTCAAGTGAATTTTGGATGTAAAGTGATGCACTCAGTACCTTGAGCATAGTCATAAGATACTGCCACCCAGAGCTCAATCTTAAAATCCTCAAGTTCTCACTCATAGGCAGGTGTTGAACAATGAAAACACATGGACACAGGGAGGGGAGCATCACACACTGGGGTCTATTGGGGGGGAACTAGGGGAGGGACAGCGTGGGGTGGGGAGTTGGGGAGGGATAACATGGGGAGAAATGCCAGATATAGGTGATGGGGAGGAAGGCAGCAAACCACATTGCCATGTATGTACCTATGCAACAATCTTACATGTTCTTCACATGTACCCCAAAACCTAAAACACAATAAAATATATATTTTTAAAAAAAAATCCTCAAGGGAGCAACATAGTTTGTACTGCTGTGTTGTAAGCGGCAGGGGGGGTTGCAAGCGAATCACAATAATCTTGCAGAAAATCTGCTTTTGCTCCTGCAAAATAGGACACACAGCAGCCATATCTTACAGGGACAAGTTGCTCTAGGTATCTTGTGTCTAAATTGCTATTCCCCTTCCTCTCACCCACTGTGATGAACCTTGGGTCCTTAGGGGACTAGCTGGTATCTTCACTGTTGTCAAAACTAACTTCATAATTACCTGGATTTCTACAACTTGAATTTTTTTCAAATATGTGTAATTTCCCAGAGATCACTAATTTTCTCTCCATAAAATAAAGTCCTAAAATAATCTAGTTGTGCTCTTTCCCCCAAGGCTTTACCAAAAAGAACAAGGAATATGTACTTTTGAAATCACCTCATGTCTCCTGGATTTCCTCATTCACCACCAAAAATTTAATAATGGACTCAGGGAGAAAAATCTGCCACCCCAGTCCTCAGGGGAGGAGACATGAGGCTGATTGCAGAGTGAAAATTTAATCTCTGCCTGAGGTTCCAAAGAAAAGGGGGTCTGAGCCGATTGTTCAATTACACACTCAGTAAGCACATGGTTGTATTATCCATGCTGAAAAGGGGCAGTGAGCCAAGCTCTCATTCTTGTATTCAACATATGGGAGACTGCAAAGACCACACAGATGGCAGACGAAACAGAATAACCCACTTCTTCACGAAGGCAAAAGTGAGTTTCTGCCTGGTGGCAACACAGATTGGGTGACAGTGGGTGGCAGGCACAATCAGTTGTAAGCTTGATGGCTGTCGGGAGTGAGTGGTCCAACACAGATTTCCGTAATATAGATAGCCCTTAGATTTTACTAGAAATTATCCCAAATCCTGTGGGAATATCTGCACTCGTGAACACACAATTTCCTCCGTAAAATTCAGATGACTTCAGATCATTACTGGTTCTGCACTACACTACTTTTCTCTGGCTAAGAACACTGTTTCACACCCCTTTCACTTTCTCTTCCTTTTCTTCACTGTTTCACTGGCACTAATACTGGCTTTTTTCAGGAGCAGTTTTCTACAAAGAATTTAAAAAAATTTTTTTTAAGATGGAATCTCACTCTGTCATCCAGGCTGGCGTGCAGTGGCGTGATGTTGGCTCACTGCAGCCTCCACTTCCCAGGTTCAAGCAGTTCTCCTGCCTCAGCCTCCCAAGTAGCTGGGATTACAGGTGCGTGCCACCACACCTGGCTAATTTTTGTATTTTTAGTAGAGACTGGGTTTCACCATGTTGGTCAGGCTGGTTTTGAACTCCTGACCTTGCAATCCGCCTGCCTTGGCCTCCCAAAGTGCTGGGATTACAGGCATGAGCCACCACACCTGGCCTGAATTGTTTTTTATTGTTTCCTAAGAGTCATGGCACATGTGGTAAGGAAGGAACAATGAAGCTGCCATGCTGAGATGGGGATATGGAAGGTGGGCAGGAGCCTAGGCTCACTCACCCACCACACCAGACATATGAATGCACATCAAGGAAAGAAAAGGAAATGAACTTTATTGATATCTACTCTTTGCCTGGTATGATCAGAGTTCCTTTCATGTCATATAGTTTTACGCCGGAGTCTGTACTCATAAACACTGTTCTTTATGGGAACTCTGAGAGGTTTGACCTTATTACACCCATGTAATGACAAGAAAACCGAGACTTGAGAAGGTCGAGAAGAAAAATCTCTCAGCAGTGAGTAAGATCTTTATGGAGCTGTTCTATAAACAACAAGAAAGCATGGTTACATTTTGCTTTAAGGCAACAACAGGTCTCAACCAGGGATATGTATCAGAGTTACTTAGGTGTCCAAGCACTGTTCCTGATTTATGGAATTGGAATCCATAACCTTAAAGGCTAGTCAGTAATTTCATTCCATAGATAATCCTGCTAGTTATGAAATATAACTCATTTATCTCATTTAATTTTGCAATGGCCCTTAAAGAAACTACTCTTAGGATTCCTATTTTCTTGATGAGGAAAAAGGTACAGAGAAGTCTAGGAACGTGCCCAGTGTCACATAGAAAGTGGTGCAGTCAGAATTCAAAGCCAGGATTTTCATGCCTGAGTTTTTCCCACTACATATCGTCTTCCCAACATTCAGGATGCTTCGAAAGAACACAGGGCTTTTGATGCCCAGATATTTCTACTATTTTTCCAAAGTCTATTAAAATGGAGAGGGAGGAGCATCTATGAATATAATTAATACCTGCTATTCCCATAGCAATTTTTAGTTTAAAAGGGCGATGCATTTATTATGCTATTTAATCTCACAACAACTTAGAAGGAAAATGTTATTTTTCTTATTTTACAGGTAGAAAATTAAAGCTGGGAGGGATTAGATAGCCTATCTATCTCGGGTCCTACAGCCAGTGAGATTCAAACCCAGATTCTCTGCCTCCACAGCCCTCTCCGCCTTGACCTTACTAATAGTTCTCGGACCTCAGAGGAAGCCTCTTTATTTTGTCTGCCTTGCCACACAGCCTTTGTATTTCTTTGTGCTTCCTAAGGAACGATCCAAGTACTAGTAGCAAGAGCTTGATGCCGTCAGCCTGTAATTCTGGACAATCTGTTGCAATCATCTTTCTCACAGCATCCTCATGGAATAAATCATAGGAAAGAGCTGCTGGGCTTTTTGTTTTAAACAATAAGAGATGTTCAAGTTGTCATCAGTGTTTGAGGTTTCTAATCAGCCAAAACTGTCTCCTCCATAATATATGCTGACCTTATAGACTGATAAGTCTGCATAATTACTGAAAGTTAGTGTTTGCATGTTATGTTGGGGACATAGTTCTGACGACATCGGGAGCAGCAAGTATTAGAAATCATTACAGGCAGGCTGGCTGTGAGAATGGCACTTTCAATTGTATCAGGCAAATGGCACATGACTTTATATCAAGGCTAGAAGTAAATCTACATTTTCTCTACATACTCTGCCTCCAGATTGAGCCAGAACAGCAATTTTTGTTTTCATCAATTAGAGGAGACAGTCTCTTAGGGGTCATGATTGGTTTATTTGCCATGTCTGTGACAGCAACGGTGCCAGCAAAAGCTGACATACATCATTTAAATGAAAGTGTATGGTCTTGGTGTTATTTGGTGAGACCTGTCATCAAACTAAAAAGTTAAAAATCAATCAACTGTTTTGTTTTATATGTCATGGTAAACCAAATAGCTCCACCACTTTTTAAATCATAATTATTTAGCTTATAAATTTACTACAACCTAATGTGGTGTCTGATTTTAGTTCACTCATTTAAAAATATGTATTGAGCACTTACTATATATAAAGTATTGTAATAGCTCTGAGATTTAGAGTTAAGAATAGCATAGGTGATAGCTCCTGCCCTCATGGGGCTTACATTCTAGAGACAAAGAGACAGATAAGTACATTGGTAAAATAAAATATTTCCTTGAATATTCAGGGAGGGCCTTTCTGAAGAGGCAATAGTTGATCCTGCGCTGAAGGGTAAAAAGAAGCTGGTTATGTGACAATCAGGAGAAGAGCATGCCAAAGCACAAAAGCTCCAAAGCAAGAGGTACTCAGCCTGTTTGAGGCACAGAAAGGAGACTGAAATAGCTGTGAGGTGGTTAGCCAGGATATAAGGACGGTATGGAGTAGGGATGAGAGAAAATGGAGGTGGTGAATTTGAAAAGGTAGACAGTAACCAAATTGTGTCAGGCCTTGCATGAGCTGTCAATAAAAATGTGGGGTGAGGCTGGGTGCGGTGTCTCACACCTGTAATCCCAGCACTTTCGGAGGCCGAGGCAGGTAGATGACCTGAGGTCAGGAGTTTGAAACCAGCCTGGCCAACATGGCGAAAACCTATCATTACTAAATATACACAAATTAGCCAGGCATGGTGGTGGGGCTTCTAATCCCACCTACTTGGGAGGCTGAGGCAGGAGAATTGCTTGAACCCAGGATGAGGAGGTTGCAGTGAGCTGAGATCATGCCACTGCACTCCAGCCTGGGCAACAAGAGAAAGACTCCACCTCAAAAAAAAAAAAAAAATTGGGGAGTGACAATGATGACATTCATCCTGTGACATCGTTCCACCCTGCTGAGCTCATTAGGGCATCTGTGCCTTTATCCACTTCCTCTACTTCTCTCTAACTCTATGGAGGCACTGTTGGGTCCTCCATAACTCCTTGGGTCTTCTCCTTGGAGATGACCAGTGTTCTGTGGGTCAAGCACAGACACTTCTGGTCTGAAGGTTGGAAGAAAACCTGACCCCATTGTCTTCTCTAATGGGAAAAATGCCCACATAAGTGTTTTTTCCTCAATCAAATTTGATAGAGATATAACCCTTTTGAGTAGCATGACTTATAAGCACAGAAATGACACAAGTATAATTATGTATTATTTGGCTAGTGGTGGTGGCTCTCCCAACATGAGATAATTTAAAAATCAATTACATTGGATTTGGCAATATTGAGTTTTATGGAATCTCTACAATTGAATAAATTGGTCAAAATCCAAAGAACCCTGGGATAGAGGTAAGTATTCACTCTGATTCCCCCAACTCTTCTCCTGGCCAGCTTCTATCATCCTTCAGGTCTCAGCCCAATCAGTAGTCATTTCCTGGAGAAATCCTACCTTACAGCCAAGAACTAGGTTAGTTGCACTATGTATTCTCTTTTTTCTGATGCTATATTTTTGCCTTGAAAACACTTATCACCACAGTAACTATAACCATATATGAATACCTTTATTGTTCTCATTAGACAGAGAAAGCAAGCACTATGTCTGTCCTCATTCACCCACATGTCTGACAAATAAGAATAAAGTGCTCACAGTATGCCAGTCAGTGAGCTCAGTGATGGGGAACACATAAGTCCCTGTTCTGATGGAGCTCACATGCTACATGGGAGGCTCAGTTGCCACTTGGACTATATTCCTTCCCCACTCTTCTTTTCTTTCTTCCCTCTTCCTTTCTTTCTTCTTTCCTTGCTTCCCTTCTACCATATATTTAAAGAACACCTGCTCAGCCGTAAGCACTTAGCTGCTAGGGATGCACTGATGAGCAAGACGGTTCAGCAGACTATGGTTTAATTTGTATTATCACATTTTTTTGGTGGAGCAGAGAAAAGGAAGTAGATATTGTTAGCTTATGTTATATAATTTACAGTCAAGTTTCAAAACCAAATTTTACATGGAAGTATTTATAATCCTCATAGAGTATAGGTCTTCTAGTACCACTCCTTAGGAAAATAAAGAATGTTACTAACAAAGATATGCTATAGAAAATACTAGGCAGGCTGGCAATAACTTGAGAGATTTCATTAACCTTTTATAGTCAAAGAGCCATAGAAGAGATAGATTAGGTGATGTCTCCCACCTTTCTTCACTTTACCAAGACTACAGGAAAAAAACAAACAATCCCTTCTTAGTTCAGCATTATACATCTCCCAAGTCTCACACCAACCTCTCCTGCCCCCAACAAAACACATAACCTCCCACACACTGTGAGAGGCCAATGGAGTAAACATCATATTTTAAGAGACAAACTATAATAGCCAGCCACTGCAAAATCTTTTATCCTAGGAGACTCCATGAAACTTGAGTATCTTGTAACTCAAGAAATCTTGTGACCCTCAACACCACCTACAAGTACTAATGGATTTGAGCTTGATAAATATCAGGGGCCAAGACTCCTTAGCCAGGTCCTGATGAATAGATTCTAATACCCAGCATTACTTACACCTTACAAATAAGCTTAGGTATCATTTCCTTACATTTCCATCATTTGCTTCTCACTGTCATATTATTTGTTATAGCTCTTTTACCATCTTTGTTACTATTTACTAAATATTTTTCTTAAAATTGACTCACTATTTTAAACTTCAATTGACTTATTTAAAAAAGAAAATGATATCACTTATTAAAAATGGAAAATCAGTATCAATTATAATAGAAGGTTATTAGCATAGGTATTAGAATTAGCAGGCAAAGACATTTAAAGTTATGACAACTATATCCCATTTTTAAAGATGTCAAGTAGAGTCCATATATATATATATGTATATCTTTTTTTTAAGACAGAATCTCGCTCTGTTGCCCAGGCTGGAGTGCAGTGGCACAATCTCAACCCACTGCAACCTCCACCTCCCAGGTTCAAATGATTCTCCTTCCTCAGCCTTCCAAGTAGCTGGGATTACAGGTATGAGCCACCACACCCAATAATTTTTTGTATTTTTGGTGGAGATGGGGTATCACCATGTTGGCCAGGCTAGTCTCAGACTCATCACCTCAAGTGATCCACCCTCCTTGGCCTCTCAAAGTGCTGGGATTACAGCATAAGCCACCACACCCGGTCAGATATTTTCAAAAAGACCAAATTCAAACTTCTAGAACTAAAAAATACACTATTTAAAGTAAAAAAAATACTAATGAGATCAATGACAAATTAGACATTGCATAAGAAAAGATTCATAGACATTAAGACATAGAAATAGAAATAATACAAAATAAAACAGAATACAGATAATTTTTGGTTTAAAAAAATCTGGGCCAGGCATGATGGCTCACGCCTGTAATCCCAGCACTTTGGGAGGCCAAGGCAGGCAGATTACAAGGTCAGGAGATTAAGACCATCCTGGGCAACATGGTGAAAACCTGTTTCTACTAAAAATACAAAAAAAGTAGTGGGGTGTGGTGGTGCATGCCTGTAACCCCAGCTACTTGGGAGGCTGAGGCAAGAGAATCGCTTGAACCAGGGAGTTGGAGGTTGCAGTGAGCCAATATCGTGCCACAGCAATCCAGCCTGGTGACAGAGCAAGACTCCATCTCAGAAAAAAAAAAAAAATCTGATAGCTATAGGACAACTTTAAGCAGCTTAATATAACATGTATTTGGAGGCCATAAAGGAGATGAGACAGAGAGAGGACAGAAAAAATATTTGAAGAAATAATGGCCTTAAATTTTTCAAGTTTAATACAAATCATAAAATCATAGATCTAACAAGCTCAATGAAACTACACTAGGACATATCATAATAAAATTTCTGAAAACCAGTGTTAAAAAAATCTTAAAGGAAGCCTAAGGAAAAAGAAAGACATGATACACAGAAAAGAACAAGGATAAAAATGTCAACAGACTTCTCACTGGAAACAAGCAAAAAAGAAGACAGTGGAGCATCCTCTTTAAAGTATTAAAGAAACTGCAACCTAGAAACCTGTATCAAAGAAAAATAACCTTCAAAAATGAAGCTGAAATAAAGATGTTTTCAGACACACAAAAGCTAAAAGCATTCATCACTTGCCCTACAAGAAATATTACTGGAAGGTCTTCAGGAAGAAGAAAAATTTCTGGAAATGTGTATTTTACTCCAAGGAATGAAGAGCATTGGAATTGGTAAATATCTGAAAAGAAAAAGATTTTTTTTTTACTATTTAACTTTCTTTAAAATATGACTGATTAAACAAAAATAACAATGTGGTATTGGGTTTATAATGTACAGTAGGGAGGGAAGAAATGGAGATGTACTATTATTGCTGAACTGGTATAATGTTATTTGAAGTTAGAGGGTGATAAGTTAAAGTTGTATATTATAAATCACAAAGCAAAAACTAAAATAACAAAGCCAAGACTATGGCTAATAAACCAACAAAGAAGATTGATTAAATAATAAAAAAATCTAAAAGAAGGAAGAGAAAGAGAAAAATGTAAACAAAGACCAGATGACACAAATAGAAAATGAACAGCAAGACAACAGATGTAAACTTAACCACATCAGTAATCATATTAAATGTAAATGGTCTAAATATGTGCTGCCTACAGAAAAGGACTTTAATTATATAGATACAAATAAGTTAAAAGTAAAAGGATATTAAAAAGTACCATGTTAACCCTGGTCAAAAGAAAGCTAGTAGCTATATTAATATCAAAATAGATTTCAGAATAAACAAAATTATTGCATGTAATTCTATTTATAATTTAAATAGGTCAATTTGTCGAAAGGATGTAACACTTTTAAATGTTTATACATCTAATAACAAAGTTCAAATGAAGCAAAGAAGAAGTAGACATATCTACACTGGTCTATATTTAGAGGTTTCAAAACCCCTTCCTCACTAATTGATAGAATGAGTAGATAGAAAATCAGTAAGGATTCAAATTTGAACAATATTATCAACAACTTTATCTAATTGACAATTATAGAGGGTTATCCAAAATCAGCATAATACAAGTCTTTTTTTTTTTTTTTTTGAGACAGAGTCTTGCTCTGTCATCAGGCTGGAGTGCTGTGGCATGATCTCGGCCCACTGCAACCTCCGCCTCCTGGGTTCAAGCGATTCTCCTGCCTCAGCCTCCTGAGAAGCTAGGCCTACATGTGTGCACCACCACACCCAGCTAATTTTTGTACTTTTAGTAGAGACAGGGTTTCACCATGTTAGCCAGGTTGGTCTCTATCACTTGACCTCATGATCCACCCACCTCAGCCTCCCAAAGTGCTGGGATTACAGAGGTGAGCCACTGCGCTCGGCCACAAGTTTTTATTAAATACACTTGGTACACTTACCAAAGTAGACCATATTCTAAATATATAAGAATCAACAAGTTTAAAAGGACACAAGTGATACAAAATAACTCTCTGACCACAATGAAATTAAAATATAAATCAATAACAGAGAGATCTCTGAAAAATCCCCCAAATATTTTAAAACTAAATAACACATTTCTAAATAGCCTGTGAGTCCAAAGAGAAATCAAAATGGAAATTAGAAAGTATCTTAAGCTGCATGAAATTGAAAATACAACATATCATGTACACAAATACAAAATATGTGCAATAGCACATATGCAGTACTTAGAGGAAATTTTGAGCACTAAATGTCTATATTAGAAAAGAAGTAAGGTCTAATATCTATGACATTGATTATATCTTAAGATACAAGAGGAAAAAAGAGCAAATAAGACCTAAAAAGCAGAAGAAATAAAGATTAGAACAGAAATTACTGGAATAGAAAGCAGAAAAATAAAGAGAGAAAAATCCATGAAACTAAAAGGTGGTTCTTGAAAATCAATATGGTAATTTTTAGGCTTCTAGCCAAAATGATCAGAAAAAAAACAGAAAAGACACAAACTACCAACATCCAGAATGAGAGAGGTAACACCACCCATTCTATAGATTTTTTAAAAAATGAACATTATAAACAACTTTATGCCAATACACTTGATAACTTAGATGAAATAGACTCTTTGAAAGATGCAAAGTAGCAAAGTTCACTCAAGAAGGAGTAGATACCTGAATAGTTAAATATCTATAAAAGAAATTGAATTTATGATCATAAACCTCTCACAAACAAAACCAGGCTCAAATGGCTTTATTGGTGAATGCTAATGATACAGGAGTTAAAAAGAAATTATTTAGGCAGATAGTGAGGGTAAGGAAGTCCTTGGTAAGGTTTCCTTTTTAGTAAAAAGCAGCCCTCAAATCATGTCTTTTCTATCGAAAAGCAACCTACAAAATCAAGCTGCAAACATAGATAAGCAAGCTGGAAGTTTGCATGGGTGAATGCCAGCAGCTGTAACAATAGGAAAAGCCTACCTGGAGGCTAGGCATGTCCAACATGAAGGCTCAATCTTCCCTTCTCTTTATCAGCCATGTGTACAGTAAGGAGCACACAATATGGCCAATGACCAGGTAAAAAAAATTTGCATAATAAAATATTAGGGTGGGATAGCCAGCTTCATTGCTGTGCCATGTAAATGTCGCACCTGGTCCAACCAATCTTGGACCATATGTAAATCAGACACCACCTCCTCAAGCCAGTCTATAAGACCCTGTGCATTTCACCACAGGTTGAGAAGTCGCACTCAGGTGCCCCTCTCTCTCGCAGGAAAGGGAGCTGTTCTCCTTTCTCTTTCTTTTGTCCACTAAACCTCCACTCTTAACCTCACTCCACATGTGTCCGTGTCCTTGATTTCCTTGGCATGAGGCAACAAACCTCAGGTGCTTCCCCAAATGAACAACGCCACTTCACTACCAAATATTTAAAGAGGAAATAATGCCAATTCTGCAAACACTCTTTCAGAAATTGAATAGAAGAGGATACTTAACAACTCATTCTCTGAGAGTAACATTACAGTGATACCAAAACCAAAGACATTACAAGAAAAGAAAGCTATAGACCACCAGTCCTCAAGAACATAGAGGCAAAATGTTTAAACAAATTTAGGCAAATAATCCAACAAGATATGAAAACAATAATACATTGTTACTAAGCAGGATATATCCCAAGATTTAAAATTTTGTTTGACATTTGAAAGTCAATCTAGGCTGGGTGCAGTGGCTCATGCCTGTAATCCCAGCATTTTGGGAGGCCAAAGTGCGTGGAACATGAGGTCTGGAGTTCGAGACTAGCCTGATCAACAAGGTGAATCCCTGTCTCTACTAAAAATACAGAAATTAGCTGGGCATGGTGGCGTGCACCTGTAATCCCAGCTACTCAGGAGGCTGAGGCAGGAGAATTGTTCAAACCTGGGAGGCAGAAGTTGCAATGAGCTGAGATCACACTCCAGCCCTGGGCAACAGAGCGAGACTCCATCTCAAAAAAACAAACAAACAAACAAACAAGCAAACAAACAAAACCCAGAAAATCAATCGAATTCACCATATCAACAAACTAAAAATGAAAAACTGTATGAACATAAATAGATGCAAATAAATGCAATAAAGCATATCAACGCAAATAAAGCAATAGATGCAAATACAGCATTTGCTAAGACCCACATTCCTTCCTAACAAAATAATAATCTCAGCAAACTAAGGCTATGAGGGAATTTCCTCAATGTGATTAAAGATGTCTAAACCTTAGAGGTAACATCAAACAATGGTAAAGTCCTAATGCTTTCCACGTAGATCAGGTACAAAGCAAAGGATGTCTGTTCTTACTACTTCTATTCAACACAGTACTGGTGGTGACAGCCTGTAAAATAAGTGAGAAAGAAAACATAAGGCATCCAGGATGAAAAGGAAGAAATAAAACTGCTATTATTTACAGACAACTTGATTATCTATGTAGGAAATGTAATAGAATCTACAAAAAAACCCTCTTAGAACTAATAATTGAGTTTAAAGGGTTATAGGATACAAGATTAACATCTAAAATCATTTGTATTTATAAATACTAGTAACAATCAGAATTGAAATTTAAAAACAAAAGCACATACAATAGCTTCAAAAATGTTAAATACACAGGAGTAAATACGGCTAAATATGTGAAAGGTATGTACACTAAAAACTACAAAACGTTGAGAGGAATGGAAGATGACACAATGAATTTAGACAGATGTGGTACTCATGGGTCAGAAGACTATTAAGAAGTCAATTCTCCATCTAATTATTTATGAATTCAATGCAATTCAACTAAATCTTAGCATATCTTTTTTATTTAAACTGATAGGCTGATTCTAAAATTTATAGATAAGTGAAAAGGACCTCTAGCATAGCCAAAATAATTTTTAAAAAGAACAAAGTTGGAGACTAATACTACCTGGTATCAATATTTATTATAAAGGTATAGTAACAGAGACAGTGTGGTATTGGCATAAAAATAGACACATACATCATTAAACTAGAATAGAGTCCAGAAATAGACCCACTTATATTTGGACAATGTGTTTTTGACAAAGGCGTAAAGATGATTCAGTGGAAAAAGTTTAATCTTTTCAATAAACATGCTGGGTCAATTTAATGTATGCAAAAAAGAGAGAAAGCATTACCTTCAATCTATACATTACACCATAAACAAAATTTAACTGAAAGTAGATCATAGACATAGATTTAAAGCCTAACACTATACAACTTCTGGAAGAAAAATATAGAAGAAAATCTCTGTGAACTTGCATTAGGCAAAGATTTCCTAGATAAGACACAAAATCACAATACATAAAAGAAACACAATTGAAAATTTGTGCATCGTCAAAATATTAAAATGTTGCTCTCAAAAAACATTGTTAAGAGCATGAAAAGAAAAACCACAGACTTGGAGAAAATACTTAAAAATTGTATATCTGATAAAGCACTTACATCAAATATAAGTAAAAAACTCTCAAAACTCAAGACAACCTGATTTTTAAAATTAGCAAAAGATTTGAACAAATACTTTACCAAAGAAGATAAACAGATGGCAAATTGAGTGACTATAAACCTATTAGGATGGCTAAAATTAAGA
Source organism: Aotus nancymaae (assembly GCF_030222135.1). NCBI lineage: Eukaryota > Metazoa > Chordata > Mammalia > Primates > Aotidae > Aotus > Aotus nancymaae. The sequence goes on along the minus strand of NW_026988479.1, from coordinate 18,809,902 downwards.
AGACTGACTATAGGTGCTGAGGATGACATGAAAGAACTGGCACCCTCATATTCATCTTCTGGTATGAATGTAAAATGATACAACCACTTTGAAAAATGGCTTGGCAGTTTCCTAAAAAGCTAAACATATGCTACCATATGATTCAGCCATTCCACTCCTGGTTATGGGCCCAAGAAAATGAAAAGCATACGTCCTTACAAAAACGTGATCATGAGCATTCACAGTAGCTTTATTTGCAAGAGGTGAAAGCTAGAAACAACCCAATATCCATCAACAGGTGAATGGATAAGCAAATTGTGATCTATTTATATAATGGAAAACTGCCTGTATATACACAAAAATTTGGATGATTCTCAAAATAAATAAGTTAGGTGAAAGTAGCCAGACAACTCCCCCGACAAAAAAAAAGGAGTTCACCATATTACAGTGACAGAAAGAAGGTCAATAGTTGCCTAGGGATGGGATTGAGCAGAAGGGTGGGAAGAGGCGATCAGAATGGGTCACAAGAATACTTTTGGGGTGACAGAAGTAGTTATCTTGGTTGTGGAAGTTGTTTTATGGGTATCTACATAGGTCAGTCTTTTTTTGTTTTTCTTTTTTCTTTTTTTTGAGACGGAGTTTCGCTCTTGTTACCCAGGCTGGAGTGCCATGGCGCGATCTCGGCTCACCGCAACCTCCGCCTCCTGGGTTCAGGCAATTCTCCTGCCTCAGCCTCCTGAGTGGCTGGGATTACAGGCACGCGCCACCATGCCCAGCTAATTTTTTGTATTTTTAGTAGAGACGGGGTTTCACCATGTTGACCAGGATGGTCTCGATCTCTTAACCTCGTGATCCACCCGCCTCGGCCTCCCAAAGTGCCGGGATTACAGGCGTGAGCCACCGCGCCCGGCCAGTCAGTCTTCAAATTGTACACTTTCAGCACATGCAGTTTGGTTTATGTCAAATTATACCTCAATGAATCTATTAAAAACATTCTGTTACCTGACTACGGCCTGCTCTCCCTATGGTAAAAGGCAGATTAGCTCAGGTTAGAAAGTGTTAATGGCATACCAGAGAATTTTACCTTGATTGCACAAAGAAGGATTGAACCAGAAATCAAAGAGGAATAACACTCACCCTCCGTAATTCAATGTTATCAAATGCTCTGTCCATGAACCACTTTAAACTACATCAAATACCAGCAGGTGGGGACATGTATGCACCCCACTCTATGGGAAACCCTAAACTAGAGGAAAACTTGTAAGAGTGTAGACTGTATTAATAGGTGACTTTGCTTACTACATCTTCAGTCTGTAATCTTGATTAATTTTGGAGTAACAATAACTTTAGACCAACGTCGCTTAAATGAGGAACCCAAGATATCCTTCCAGATTCCTGCTGACCCATGCTAACTGAGTGACTATGGCTTCTTACCCTAAAATTCTGCAGATTTTAACAGTCCATTCAATGTTCTGGCCTCTTTCCCCAAACCAGGGCAGATACAACGCTAGGTTTCAAGGTAAGATCTACATTAAGCAGTAAAATGTTAAAATAAGAGTTTCCAAAAGAAGTAAAGAGTGAGTGAGATTTTTGTTAGTCCTCTATCAAAATTATAAAGGCCAAATCTTCCGCAAGTCCACTTCTCCCCTTAAAATATATAAGGTACCCACCAATGCAAAATCAAATCATGACATAGACTTGTGGGCTTCATTCCAGGTATGGAAGAGGGTCTCCCCAAGCACAGAAAGCAAGGACTTTTCAAAAGCCAACTTGAAAGCCAGAGTTACAACGCATACGGGCAGACACAGGTCAAGATAAATGAGGAAATTTGATGGGGCTGAAAAGATACAAGACGGGACAAGTAGATTTATTTGAGCTATGGAGTTCTGAATTGCTTGCCCTCATAAAGAGAGAAAATTGCAAAGGTCATTGTATTCATTTTCTATTGCTACTGTAAAAACTGACCACAAATTTTGTGGCTTAAAACAAAACAAATTTATTATCTTATAGTTCTGGAGATCAGAAGACTGACATGGGTCTCATTGGGCTAAAACCTTGGTGTCAGTGGGGCTGCAACCCTTTCTGGACGCTCTAGGGCAGAATCTGTCTTTTCCAGCTTCTGAAATGCTTGCATTCTGGGGCTTGCAGTCCTCTTCCTCCACCTTCAAAGCCAGCACTGGCAAGTTGAGCCCTCCTCAAATTGCATCACCTTCTCTTCTGCCATCAGATTTCCCTTTGCCTCTTTCTTCTGCTTCTCTCTTCAACTCTTAAGTACCTTTGTAGTCACACTGAGCTTACACAGATACTCTAGATGGCATTCTGATCTCAAGATCCTTCACTTAATCTGTTAGGCAAGTCCCTTTTGCCATGTAAGGGGACATATTCATAGGTTCCTGGGATTAGGAAGTGAGCATCTTTGAGGGGTCATTATTCTGCCTATCATAGTCATTGAATCATCGGTGTAAAACCATCGTGTCTGTAGGGAAAGAACAATCCTAGGATGCTATAAAAGAATTCCTGGGGCAGGAAGAAAAGCAGGCCCATTCATGATGCCCTACAGAAAGGGCAAAAGAACATCAGGCATGTGAGAGCACCCTTGACAGGGAGGGCTCAGATGCTTGTTTCCATGCTGTTTAGATGAAGACAGCAAGGTTGAGAGGCTGCCTTACAGCTGATTTAAGGGTGGATTCAGGCCAGCCTTGTTCACAGGTCTATGTTGAAAATTCACCCTCTCTCCAGTAGCACCACCTCCCCTAACCCATCATCACAGGCACCTTATTTCTTTCTCAGCACTTAGGCTTTGGGTCAATGAAAATGCATGTTTCCCCTCCCTGGATGTGACAGCACTTTGAGCTGTCATCACTGTAGAGAAAAGAAGTCTTTCTCTCTCTCCTAATGGCCTGTTTAATTTTGACCAGCCCCAGGAAGAAAGGTTACAAATCTCTCATATTCTAGAATACGACTTGGTTCACATTTACTAGCCAGTGGGATCACTATGATTTCAAAGGTCACACACCCGATGAACAGTTTTCCCTCTTCTATGAAGAATTTGTAAGCTCAGCCAGACTCCTTTAAAGCCTTATTACCTTAGTTAGCCTTTTGACTTCCTCAAATGAGCCTAACACATCCTGACATGTGGATTCAATGCCTCACATTCAACGCCTGGAGCCCAGCATAACATGATAAGATCAAAAGATCTGGGCCACATGTTCTGTCTTGGCTTTACCAGGTAACTATTATCCTACTTTCTCACTAGTCACTCATTCTTTTTCACACCTACTCTTCCCTTCTTGGAGAAGCTTCTAGGAAGGCAACTCTGGGGAGACACACACACACAAACACACACACACACACCCTCCACACACACACACTGCTGAATCTCCTTCCATAAGTAGCTGTGAGGTCTTGAACAAGGGGCAAGTTACTTAACTTCTCTGTGGTTTCGTTTTCTCACCTCCAACGTTGAGATGCTGTGAGATGTCACTCCTGGGATTCCCGGGAGGATTAAAGGACTTTATATCTGCAAGGTTATTAGAAGAGTTCCTGGCAAGTAGTAAACAGTAAATGTTTGTTTTTTAAATAATGTGTTAGAAACCCTTTTTTTAAGCTTTATTATCTCCTTTCTCTATCACTCTGCTGGCATATTTTGCCATTATCTGTGTAAGTGTCTCTTTCCTCCATGAGGTTGGAGTTTCCTTGAGGGCAGGAACTATGCCATGTTCACCTTTTCATTCCTATCATTGAGTCAGTTACTGACATCTAGGCATTCAATAAATGTTGAATAATTAAATCACTACATGAGCTATATAAGATCTGCTACATCTGAACTCAGGGATGTATCTGGTAATGGTTGTGTGAAAAGACTAACTACAGCCTTTTTTGCTATAGAAAAAAATAGAATGAGAGAAAATATACAAAGAGGAGTGCCTGTCTCTGGCAGGCAAGGTGATACCTACCATTTATTTTCTTCTTTCTACTTTTCTGTCTTTCTATAATGGGGGCTGGATAGAGGAAGTGTGGGTACACAGCAGGGCCAGCAGTACATGCAAAGGATTGAGCCCCACTCTAACCAGAGAGAATCAGAAATTACGTAACGGAAGATGACAGTAGCTGCATTAAAAGACGAACTTGGAAGTGTCAGTATCATAATGCAATGAAATTGGTTTCTTGCTCATATATTTAGAGGCATGTGTGTTTGTATGTACTCCATGCAGAGCCCCATGGAGGCTCTGCCATCAACCCATGTAGACTGTGGAAGAAGGGGTACAGGGAGGCTTATATGGGAGGCAGCACATGGCGTGCCCTACTTCTGGCTAAGTTCCTCTGGTCTGAATTCAGTAACACTGCCACACCCAGCAAGGAAGGCTGGGAAAGCAGGTTAGCCATGTGTCCCGAAGGAAAGGGAGCCGGGTTGGGTGAACAGGCATCGGTGAGTCAGCTCATCTCCCTGCATCCCCTCTAACACCACCCCATTGACTCAACAGTCGCTTCCTGACTGCTCTTTCCTCAAGTCTCTCCCCAGGCAATCCACCTTTCACCCTGCTGCCCAAGTGACTTTTCTAAAACAATTATTTGGCCTTACTTAGCTGCCTATCACCTACTGAATAAAGTTCAGATCCCTCAAAATAAAGCTCTGAGTCCACAAACTCAAGTGTACAAATAATATTTCTGTCTATGACTCAATTTTGATCTCCAATCCTGCCATGCAGTAGAACTGTAAGCTTAATTCGGAGGTTTCCTATTCCTTTATCTGGAGTAAGTTCTAAGTTCTGGGGGTATCACACAAAGCCAAGCTCTTGGGTAGGCATAGGGTCCTCAGAAGTCACCTTAGAGGGATTTTCTGTTAGAAACCAAGGTAACTCTTACCCTTAGAACATTCCAGGAAATCATATCTTTTTTTCTAACTTTTATTTTAAGTTCAGGGGTACATGTCCAGGTTGGTTATATAGGTAAACTCATATCATGTGTGTTTGTTGTACAGATTATTTTGCCATTCAGCTATTAAGCCTAGTACCCATTAGTTATTTTTCCTGATCCTCTCCTTCCTCCCACCTTCCATCTTCCAATAGACCCCACCGTGTGTTGTTCCCCTCTAAGTGTCCGTGCATACTCATCATTTAGCTCCCACTTACGAGTAAGAACACACAGTATTTGGTTTTCTGTTCCTGCATTTGTTTAGTAAGGATGATGGCATCCAGCTCAACCCATGTTCCTGCAAAGGACATGATATTATTCGTTTTTTATGGCTGCGTAGTATTCCATGTGTCTATGTACCACATGTTCTTTATCCAGTCTACCATTGATGGGCATTTACGTTGATTCCATGTTTTTCTATTCTGAATAGTGGTGCGAGGAACATATGTGTGTATATGTCTTTATGGTCAAATAATTTATAAGGAAACCATATCTTGAGAGACTCTCATTCAGTTAGTGAAAGGAGGAAAACCAAGTCCAGCAGCACTGAAAAAAAAAATTTTTTTAAAGCGAGAAAATAAGATGTTGTTGTGGGTACAGGAGTGGGGGAACCTTAAAAAACGTTCATGGTAGGCCAGGTGCAGTGGCTCAGGCCCGTGATACCAGCACTTTGGGAGGCTGAGGCAGGTGGCTCACGAGGTTAGGAGTTCAAGACCAGCCTGGACAACATGATGAAACCCCACCTCTACTAAAAAAAACAAAAAAGTTAGCCAGGCACAGTAGCACATGCCTGTAGTCACAGCTACTTGGGAGGCCAAGGCTGGAGAATTGCTTGAACCTGGGGGGCAGAGGTTGCAGTGAGTTGAGTTCACGCCACTGCACTGCAGCCTAGGCAACAGAGCGAGACTCTGTCTCAAAAAAAAAGAAGTTCATGGTAGACACTAAAATCTCTGATACACATATCTTTGTGAAAAAACAGAAGAGCAGCCTAAGATAGGAGATTATTGTAGTAGCCAGCTAGCTAGTATATAGTGCAAAAACAAGTGGTAGAATGTTTTAATGCTTTTTATTGGTATATTTAAAAATCCTAATTTATAGTTAAGCACCATGTTTATATATTTATACAGTTCCATTCAAACCAAAATACAACTTGCACTTTAATTTTTACTAGCATGCAAAATAATTCCAAAAAGCAATATGGAGATATTTCTACTTTCCTGAATTATATAGTCAAATGTATGGAAGACAGGAATGTGTCCAGATATAGAAATAATAAAATATTACATCCAAAAAGAGATTTCATTTTATGCATGGGAAAACTGGGGTCTATAAAAGTAATGGCTCAGCCAAGACCACACAACTATAAGTTACAAACTGGGGCCTGGATTCAGATCTCCACACCTGTCTGAGCTAGAACACTGTGGGTGGTTTTTTACTCAGAATTTCAGAAGTTAGCAGCCTCGAGAGTTGCCAGGAAAATAGTTGTCAAAGCACAAAGCAACAGTCAGCAGCTGAAGTTTTCCTTGTATTCTGAACCCCAATTGCTCCCTTTTAGCCAGAATCGGTACATACTTCTTGCGTTCTAGATCTCCCCATGACTAATGCTGTTTCCTATACATATTTATTGTGATGCTTAACTTTATGGGTCAACTTGCCTTGGCTAAGGACTGCCCAGATAGCTGGTAAAAATAATTTCTGAGTGTGTCTGAGAGGGAATTTTTGGAAGAGTTTAGCATTTGAACCCATAGATTAGTAAAGAAGATCAGCCATACAAACAGGCTGCACAGCAGGAGGTGAGGCGGCTGAGCTAGTGTTAGCGCCTGAGCTCTGCTTCATGTCAGATCACAGGCGGCATTAGATTCTCACAGGAGCAGGAACCCTATTGTGAACTACACATGCAAGGGATCTAGGTGCTACTTATTAGAGTCTAATGCCTAATGATCTGAGGTAGAACAGTTTCATCCCAAAACCATCGCTGTGTCCCTTCACCCCACTGTACATGGAAAAATTGTCCCTGATGCCAAAAAGCTTGAGGATCACTGCCTTATTATACATCTTTTCCTGGAAGATAATGGAATGTTCCCAACACAAAAAAATGATAGATGTTTTAGGTATCCAAATTACCCTGATTTTATCATTACACATTATGTGCCTACATGAAAATACCACATGTACCCCATAAATGTGTACTTTCATTATTTATCAGTAAAAAAGTAAAAATAAATATCTCTTTACATATTTATCTATATCCTGTTGGTTATACTTTTCTGGAGAATCCTGACTAATGCACTTATGGACCTAGATCCTCCATGTAGAGTCCCTTTCTTCTGGTGACAGCATCTCAGGTTGTCTTTGGGAATGACTCCTCCCCAGGGCATGCTGTCTTAGGATGAGTCTTTTATAGTATCTGGTTGTCCCTTGGTTCAGGAACACATGTAATCTGCAGGCCAATCAGAGTCCTTCTGGAGACTCTAGTCTTGATCAGAGTGACACAAAGATGAAGAAACAGTTGGAGACAATTTATCCAGTGATGACACCCTGAGACTGTCCATTAGTGTCTGCTTCCAGGATAACCAGTGTTTCCCTAGTTCCTGTCTTTCTGAGAACTGATTATTTAGCTTTCCTTCAATTTGGTGTGTCATATCAGATCCTTTCAGTAAACTCCTTTCTTTGCCTAAATTGTTTTTGTTTGTTGTTTTTGTTTTTGAGACAGAGTCTCGCTCTGTCACCTAGGCTGGACTGCAGTAGTGCCATCTCAGCTCACTGCAACCTCTGCCTCCCAGGTTCAAATGATTCTCCTGCCTCAGCCTCCCAAGTAGCTGAGACTACAGGTGCCTGCCACTATGCCCAGCTAATTTTTGTATTTTTAATAGAGATGGGGTTTCACTACATTGGCCAATCTGGTCTCGAAATTCTGACCTCACGATTTGCCCACCTCGGCCTCCCAAAGTGCTAGGATTACAAGCATGAGCCACCACGTTTGGCCTTTTGCCTAAGTTTATAGGGTTGGTTTTGTTTACCTGAAATCAACATGAACTGATAAAGCATTTAGTTAGAAGTCTGATTGATCAACTTCCACTTAACTGATTTTATTAACCAACTACTAACTAGTACTTCAGCATACTGATCCCCAACATCTAGTAAGCTTGACTCCATTATCCTCATGCACTTCATCTGAATTCTGTACTTACCAACCATCATAGTATTTTTTTCTAAATCTGCTTATGCCAATTGTACATAATATAGCAATTATGTAACATAATTAAATTAAATGTTAAGTAAAACAATGAAATGTGAAGGTAAAACCAGTGCTTACTTTTGTGAAAACTGTATGGGAGTCTTGATAAAGGTAGGCAAGTAAAAATGCTGTCATAAATTAGGTGTGTGTGTGAGAGATTAGGTGTGTGTGTGAGAGAGAGAGGATTATCAGATAGTGGTACAAAATAATAAAACTCTAGTCTTTTCTTGTTTAAGTTTTTAAAGACAGGACCTCACTCTGTCTCCCAAGCTAGAGTGCAGTGGTGCAATCATGGCTGACTGCAGTCTCTACCTGCTGGGCTCAAGTGATCCTCCTGCCTCAGCCTCCTGAGTTGCTAGTACAGACATGCGTCACCATGCCTGGTTAGTTTTTATTTTATTTTATTTTTTGTAGAGACAGGGTTTCACTATCTTACACAGGCTGGTCTTGAACTCCTGGCCTCAAGCAATCCTTTCACTAGGACTCCCAAAGTGCTGAGATTACAGGCTTAAGACACCACAGCCAGTCCTATAGAAGTAATTTTTAAATAAAATCACTTCGAAACAATTAAGTTCTTACTCTCCTTTAAACAAATCAAATTGGACATCACAGAGCATTCCTAATGGGTGACACCTATATTAGCAGACCCAAAAAAATCAAAGAAAGGCTTTGGCCCTATGAAAAATTGGAAAATAAATGAACATTTACTTGAAGTTCATTAAATAATGTAAAAATACTTAAGGTATATGCCATTTATTATAATTTCTTGGTTTATGTGTGTTTTTTAAATTTAACTAAGCAATCAAATTGAACAGGAGGTCTTTATATAAAGAAATCCAGAAGGAAGCTACTATGCTTAGATCTGTTCATGTGTTAGTACTCAGTGGTGCAGACCGATAATGAATTTAAGGGGACACCCCAATTCTTTGCCTCTCAAAATATAAGAGTTGCAAAATATCTGAAGAGACATCTAGGTCACATCTTCTTTTCACAAATTGAAAATTGAGGCCCAGAAAGGGGAAGTGACTATGCTGAGTCATACAGCGGTTCAAGACAGAGCTGTGACCATGACCTGGGTCTCCTTAAGGTATGAGCTCATCCTGCAGCACAGTAATTTGGTTCAAAGAATTTTATCCATTTATATATTCATCTGCCAACATAGGTTTAGTAGAACAAAGAAATTATTACAATAAGACAATGTGAAATAAATTCTAAGCCCATGTTAGGAATAGTATCCAGTCAAGCAATATGAAGCTCATTATTCAGAAGTCAGGGAAATGGGAGTGAATTACTCTGGGAACCCTGAATAAATCAGTAACTCATTTGTATGCACTTTATATGAATATTGATGAGGAACCGTACTATCCCTGGTTTGCTTTCTCTTGTGTCACACAGATTTTCACATCCCCAACTCACTTTACCTGATGCAACTTTATAAATGAAATAAGAAAACTACAACTTGCAATGAATCACCAGACCAGCAAGAACTTTTCCTTAATTATCGCTGATAGAAAGATGCCCTTTTCGGCAAGGTAGATGTGAGCACAAAGGTTAACGATCAAATAGGTCAAAAAAGCAGGATTGGCTGATCTGCTTCTCACTGATTTTTTTTCCTTCATAGAATTAGAGACGTTTTCAGCAGAATCAACAAGATTGGATGATGGCCTGGTGTTGGGTAGTCAAGGGCAAGGAGGGTGCATTACCCACCCATTCTGGATACCATGTTGGAAGCAAGTAGCAAGCTCAGCTCTCCCCTTCCATCTCCTCTCCTCCTCCCTCTCCTCTGAAAAGAGTTGCCATGTTTTACTTCACTCCCTTCTCTAAGGAGGGATCGTGTTGCTCCAAACCAAAGACTTGACTAGGCCAGACCATCAGAATTGGGGTAGGCCAGACCATCAGAATTGGGGTAGGAAGGTATCTGCTCCTTTGCTGGGTTTATTTCCCGGGAGTCTCAAGCAATCTAGATCAGGCAGAGGTTGCAAAGTCAAACACAACAGAGCCAGACAACTAATATGCATGGGGAGATGGATAGAGCTGTTGGGGGGCAGGAGGCTCTGTATAAACTGGGAATCCATGCATCATCCAAAGGGGCAGCCAGGATGTGACTCTGGCCTCCTGGAGGAACATGAACCCAGCCAGCCAGATCTCTAATTTAAAAAGAGGTGGAAATCCAATTATTTCATGTAAATGTCTTTTGACTCCAAAATCAGTTAAAATTGTAAACACTGTCAAGTCACATAAAATATGTCTTTGGGCTAGTTATAGCCCACGGGCTGCTTATGGCTGGTGCCTTGACTTCTCCAGGCCTCCCTCACTGCCAGGTGAGCTCCAGACTAGCCAACCCCACATGAAAATGTTACAATTTGGGAAGAGGCCTTGAGATTTAGAGGAAAAAGCAAAGCTTTCACTTACTTTCATTTTAGACTACTTTAACCATCCAGGCCCAGCAAAAAGAGTCTTCTTGTGACTCAGCCTAGCTTGATCAAGTTCAGCATTAGAAGTCAGGGCTGCTGGGGACAGGGCTCACGCCTGTAATCCTAGCACTTTGGAAGGCTGAGGCAGGCAGATCACAAGGTTGGGAGATCAAGACCAGCCTGGCTAACACAGTGAAACCCCGTCTCTACTAAAAATACAAAAAATTAGCTGGGCATGATGGCGCGTGCCTGTATTCCCAGCTACTTGGGAGGCTGAGGCAGAAGAATCACTTGAACCCTGGTGGCAGAGGTTACAATCTAGGCAGCACAAAGTATCTGTTTTCCAGACTAATTTTTTTGTTCTGTATTGATGTCTTTTTCCCATGGTCCTTTGGGAAAGTGATATGGCAAGAATCAGAGGTTCAAGATCCCTTGTCTTGTTCTTCTTTCTTTCGTTTAATATCTGCAGGTAGCCTTGTTACACCCCTAACCCCCACAAAGCTTCCTTTGTCTACCTGTGGACGTGAAGAGTGAGCAGAAGATGAAGAACAACACATGTGATGGTCTACGTGCATCTAGTTAACTGCATTGTCCCTTTCACTGACTCTGAAAATTTTTTGGAAGACCCTACTGTAGTTCACTATTCGAGCTGCAGTGATCTTATTTAATGAAAACATTCTATTTATTTGCCACCTCTAATATTTCAGAGACCCTAGCTTTCCCACAAGTAATTAGAATTCAGTAGAATTAATTGTTCATCATAGGGAGATCAAAATACTTTACATAACCTTTGGTTCTAAAGACTTCTTCATGTAATTAGAGAATGCCACAGTTCGGCATTTGGTCTTTCCCATTATCTCTGTGAATTTTTAATTGAAAATCATCTCAATGAGTGAAATCACAATGTGTTAACTGAACCAACTGATATGGACTGGATCTGTGTCCCTGAATTTCATGTCAAATTGTAATCCCCAATATTGGAGATGGGGCCTGCTGGAAGGAGGTTGGATCATGGGGGTAGTTTCTTACAGTTTAACACCATCCTCCTTGGTGTTGTCATGGCAGTAGTGACTGAGTGAGTTATCATGAGATATGGTTGTTTTAAAAGTGTGTGGCGCTTCCCTGACTCTCTCTTTTGCTCCTCCACCTGCCATATAAGACGTGCCTGCTTCCCTGTTCATCTTCCACCATGATTGTGTTAATAAGTTTCCTGAGGCCTCCCCAGAAGCTGGACAGATGCCAGAATCATGCTTTCTGTACAGCCTGCAGAACCATGAGCCAATTAAACCTCTTTTCTTTATAAATGACCCACTCTCAGGTATTTCTTTATAGCATTGCGAGAATGGACTACTACGCCAACCACATGTCTGATATTCATCATGGATAGTGTGAGAAGGCATAGCCTTAACTTTGTGTAATAATAAAAGTAGAAGACTAACTGGTCATTTCTTCTGGACAGTACTCAGCAGCCCCACCATCAGGAAGACTCTCTGAATAAGATTAGCTACATTTTATAAATGAGTGAAGTCATACTTCATCTATTTTCTGGACTTGTTACCTTTCTGTGGAAGGGGAGGGTTAGGCAGATTCTTCGCTAATGGCCTTTTCTAGCCCTGACTTTGTGAAGAAGGTTGGGCTCTGGACTGCAGTGTTTGGGCTTGAGTCCTTGCTCTGTTATTTTCTCACTGAATGCCTTTGGACGAGTTCCTCTTTAAGCATCAACTTTCTCACCTGTTACATGAGAGTAATAGTATTACCAATTTCATTTCGATTTTAAGGATTAAACAGGATAACACATGTGCTTGGAACAGTACTTGTTATGTGGTAAGCACATGCCTCTTCACCAAAAATGTTAGCTAGTAATATCCCCCCACTGAAGTAAATACAATTCCTTACAAGGAGGTTTTACTCATTGAGAAAGAGCCCTGGCTACTGGTCCCAGCTCTGTAGTGAGCTAACTCAGACCCTGAGCAGGTTGGCCTTACAAGGCCCCTGATTTCGAATCTATAAATGAGGAGGTTAGAGTGGCATTGTTGATTCTCAAAAAATACTAATTTATAACTTCCCAGCAGTGAGATTTGAGTGCTCCTAGCAATTATGAAATGTATATTTCTATCTAGGTTAACTAACCTCAGTCTAAGGATGTGGGTTAAAATGAACAGATCTATCACATTGCCTAGGAAGGAGTATTTTAAAGTGAATTGCAGGCAATGTAACATTTTTGGAATTTCTGTAGAGGGAAACATTCTCCTAGGCAGGAAAAGTGTGGGAGAAACACTGAGACCTCTCTCTTCCTGCTCCCTTCCTCCTCCTCCTCCTCCCTGAGTGGCTGAGTGAGCTGGGGAGAAGGGACTGGGCAGCTTAGCATTCTCTGCAGCATCAGCCTCACCCCAGAACATGAGCTGAGTGGCCTGCCCTGCAAGAGACCAACAGCTGCCCCCTTCTGCCTTGGCTGAGTAGGCAGGTTTGATTCACAGAGAGAAGTATTGCGGTTTGCAGATCCAAGCTATGTTCCAGCTCAATTTTCATCATTAAAATTTTAGTCTTTAATCATCTCATTTCCAGTGAGAAATTTCTCAGTGAGATCTAAACCTAGAGAAGAAAATGAAAAGTTATTTCTGTGTCCCCCAAAGTCTCAAGAAATAGCTTAGGGTCGACTTGAATTGCTTAGAAGAAAAATGCTCAAGCCCAGTATGGTTTGTTTACACTGCAATGCAATTCCCTAGCCAGGCCAGACCGCAAGGATCCAAAATTTCCAAGGACCTATAAACAGATTTTCCCGGTTGAAAGATGCAAGTCTTTGGACTCCAGCTGCTCTGCTGCTGCTTTCTGAGCCAAACCTTCTTGGTTGAGGACATTTTCCTCGGAATGTGACTGTCTCCACAGTTCCACCCTGCCTCAGCTAAAAGGTTCTCTGTTCCAGCTCTGAAATCCTGAGGAACTATCCATCTTGTTCTTATTTAAACATTCTAGCCCAGAAATAACTTGCAGGATGAAAGGGGGTCTTATTTCAGCTCTGCTTGGGCTGTTTCACATGGGTACAAACATTTTCTATGTACTCTTTCTCAGTACTCCTTACACAGCACTAATCAGAAAAATATTCTCTCCTTCTTGACTTCACATTAGCTGTTTGAACGACCCAGAGTTTTCCAGCAGCTGAGGCTATTGCACATATCGTTGCCACAGTAGTTATATTTTATGTCCTTCCATTATTTTTGCTGGTTCTTGCAAGTGGGTCAAGATAGAGCTGAAATTTTCTCAAAAGGAACAGATGATGCTGTGTAAATAATAAAAGTAAAACCAGCATTTGTTCTATAAGACAAATTAATGCCAAGCTTTCCCTTGCATATGGTAACCATGTCTAAAACCATGGTGATGCATTTACCTGCAACAATGCACTGGGCTGTAGAACTTAGGTCCCTTGTTACCACCTCACTGATGCAGGTAACTGATAGTAATGAAGATATAACGTATCTTTGAACTACAGTTGTTGGACTCTGCCATGCACCCACTGATTCCACAAATGGTTTCTTTTCCAGATTGTAAAAGGAACTGATAAGCCATTGCCTCTCATCAGCACAGCACTTCAGGCACAGCTTCTATATTGATCTATCCTCTTTACTCCCAGCCCTTACCAGCTCAAGGCAAGGCAGGATTTCCTTAAAATACTTCAAACTCTCCAAATAATTTTGGTGACGTCGTTAAAAATGCAATTCTTCCCCTGGATTTTACTTTTCATAACACCATGAAAGTCAGTCATACGAATTGGATCATTCTCATCATACCCAACTCAAACAAAGTCAGAAGCCAGGGAGAGAAAAGCACTTAGGACACATAATACTGCTTCACAAAAGTTAATTCTCTGCCAGCCTCGTTGCTGAAACTGCCTGCTATAACCTGAAGCCAGTTGTACCTTAATGGCTTCTGAAACCAACTGCTGCAACTCTAATTTTACCCACTGCCATCACTCACCAATCAGAACTTGCCAGCCCCCCAAAACTGCACTTGTGCCTATGAACTTTCTAAAAGAGCAATACGTAACATTTCTCCTTTTTGTAAAAACCTCCAGACTCCTCTCTGTTCTTCAGACATACTGAAGACCACTAAGTCTCCGTGTATTCCCTGAATTGCAATTCTTATATCCCAAATAAATCCTTACATTTAGAGCTTTGTCTCTACATATGTATCTTACTTTAACAACACTCAGCCTCTTTGGGTTAGCTGTTAAAAGGAGCATTTCATAATGTGGAGAAAGTCAGAGAAATATATGTGCGTCTCTAACGTGTTGTAAAACAAAAAGACCACAATCTACTTTTTCAAGAATGATATTCCCCTGAGAATGCCAGCTAAAGTTGGCAATGAAACAAACATGAATAATGTGAGTACAAAAATGTCTCATTTGGTTGTTTTCTATTTAGATTGTATTCTAACATTTATCCTAAAATATTAAAAAATTAAAAATCATTGCAGATAAGTTGCCGTTTTAAAATAGATCCTCCCCCAAAATTGGATTGATATTGCGTTTTAAGAGTATTTCACATATGCTCAGTTGAGCAGAATGCTGCCAGAAAAGCTAGGTCTAGACCAAATCAAGAGCTGGCAAGACAGCTTTCCAGGCACGGGAAGGAAAGAGAAGGCCCTGCTCGTCTTTCCCATGCTCTGCCGCTCACAAGGCCCCAAAGGGTTAGTTACAGGGGGCCAGTGACCTAAAGGGTAAATGTCTGAGATGTTTTTAATGAAGAAAACAACTAACATTTACAAAGGAAATACAATACCAATGTACCCACCACTAAAAATGAACAATATTTTACATTATTTACTTCAAAATTATCTTTTATTTAATGAAATAATCACACACGTTTCCAGGAAGGCGACACCTCCATCTCTTCCCATCCTCAGACATATTTTTCTCTCTCCAATCCTAGAAGAAACTTACTTCACCATACAGTATGTCTAATCTGTACATATGTTTAAAATCATGCTTTTAAACATATAATGTGAGTGGCTATATAGATATACATCCATAAACGCTGTAAACATTATTATATGCACCATTTGTAAAGAAATGATATCTAAATGTAACTTGCATTTCTCATTCAACATTGTTTTTAAGCTCTGTCCAAGTTGAGGTATGAAAATATTCCTAACTTATTTTAGCTATTGTACAATGTTTCATCTTCATCAGTGTATCACAATGAATTAATCTCTACTCTCTTACTGACAAACATTGGAATCAATTCCAACATTTTGTTATTAAAAACAATGCTGCAAAGAACATTCTTTGGCATGTCTCTGTATTGCACATGCACAAAATTTTCACTAGGTTAGAAACTCACAAGTGAAATCAAGAGTCACGGAGTACGTGCATTTTCAATTCTACTTAACATCACCAAATCACTTTCCAAAGTAATACCAGCTGGCACTCCTACCATTAGTGATTATGCATTCCCATTTCTCTACCAACACTTTCTATTAGCAAACTGCTTAAATCTGCCAATTTTGCGATTGTAAAATGTTATCTGGCTGTTTTAATTGATATTTCCCTGAATACTAGTAAGATTGAGTATCTCTTTGTATGCTTATTGCCACTTGAATTTCTTCTGTGAAATTTCTGCTTTTATCTTCTGCCTATTACTCTGTATGATTATCTTTATCTTACTGATTTGTATATTCTTTAGATAGGCTGTTAACCAATGTTTTCCTTTTTTTTTTTCAACCCTATGTTTCATCAAGAAGCTCTTCTGTGCTTTGGAAATTAGTTAAGTGCTGCAGACCCACACATCCAGGCCCTTTTAGAGCATCAGAATTTAATCTGCAGAATGAGATTAAGAAATCCCTTGATCTGAGCTTGAAAGTACTCAGCAGGACTAACAGATAATGGAGAAAAGGCTAGAACCTAGAGATTTGATGAAGAGTTTTAGATACACAATTCTGTCATGATCTCAGGAATACATAATTTTGACCTAATTAGTACAGGTTTTCTCAAAAAATGATTAGGATTTGAACTCTGTCACCCTTTCCTTCCAAGCATTTCTAAGCCATGCTCTGGTAAGTGCTCAAGCTTTGTAACTGGCTACTGATTATTTATTTTTAATGTTTATATGGGTAGCTTTTCCCTTAAGGGAAGGGAAACTACCCACTGATTGGCATCAATGGCAACAGTAAATGATATTCCACCTGAAATTTTCTGCTGCAGAATGAGAGCACTGCATTTCCCTAAGCAATGTCCTCCTGGATGTTGTTAGGCTGGTTATCAGAGTGTCATTTTGCAAAAGCTGTATTTCTAGGCATTTTCTATGGTCTTTTTTCTTTTTTGGGAAAGGGTGTCATTCTACTTAAAATTCAACAGAATTTTAAGAGAGGCAATTCAAAAACAATTAAATGTAATGAATATTTATTAAGTAAACAGGCAGAAACCATCCACATCCTCTAAATCAGGGTTGTCCAGTCTTGTGGCTTCCCTGGGCCACATTAGAAGAAGATGAATTGTCTTGGGCCACACATAAAATACACTAACACAATAGCCAATGAACTAAAAAAAAAAAAAAAAATCTCATGATGTTTTAAGAAAGCTTATAAATTTGTACTGGGCCTCATTCAAAGCCGTCCTGGCCTGCATGTGGCTCACAGGCTATGGGGTTGGACAAACTTGCTCTAAATGGCGGGAGAGGGGATTGGATTTGATTTCTTCTTCCCAATGGTGGGAAAGAGAAGAAATAGAGAACTTGCCATTAGAAACCACCCCACCAGCATGGATGACAAGCTTTCCAAGCAGCTCTTTTGGGTGGGGAGTTAAAAATAAATGTGACCCCATTAAGGGAAATACCCAGAGACATCTCATTAATGTGGTGAAGTTCTTCCAAAAACATGCACAGCAGCAGAGAGAGCAGATGCAGACTCATGGAGTACAGAGAGTGAAAGCTCGGCAAAACCTTAAAACAGACATAAAAAGGAGCCTTCTGCTCCACCTTCCTCTCCAAAAGCAGGGAAGTTATGATCCAGTGATAAAGTGGTTCTTCTCAACCTGCTGGCAGTCCTAAATCTTTCTCCTTTCCCAACTAGCTGAAGGGATCACTGAACTAACCATGGAAACTTTTAATTTTTATTATTTTTTATTTTTATTTATTTATTTATTTTGAGACAGAGTCTCACTCTGTTGCCCAGGCTGGAGTGCACTGGTGCGATCTCGGCTCACTGCAATCTCTGCCTTCCAGGTTTAAGCGATTCTCCTGCCTCAGCCTCCTGAGTAGCTGAGACTACAGGCGTGCACCACCCTGTCTGGCTAAGTTTTTGTATTTTTAGTAGAGATGGGGTTTCACCATATTGGCCAGGCTGGTCTCAAGCTCCTGACCTTGTGATCTGCCCACCTCAGCCTCCCAAAGTGCTGGGATTACAGGCGTGAGCCACCGCACCCAGTGCTAACCATGGAAACTTGTACCAGCTCAGACTCCAACTTCAACATTTAGAGAATATCCTCACATGGTGTGACACATCAGGAGATCCGCGCAGAATCTGCCCAACAGTTTTAGACTCAATGCCAGACCTAAACCAATCTCATGTTCAAGTGTGGATGAACAATACAGATACCTATAAAAACAAAATAAATAACATTGTAATCTAGAAATAAAGAGCATCCACCTGAAATGAAAATACTATGTTAAAACAGAAATAAAGTTCGGATAGCACCTGTTTCGTGCTCATAATAAAATCCAATAAAACAGGCTCTGAGACAAAGAAAGATTAAATGATAGCCTTGCACTGAAAAACAAAGGAAACTTGGTAGATAGTGAAAAAAATGAAGAAACTAACATTACTAAAACTAAACTTTAAACTGCTTTATAATCAATGAACAGTAGGGTAACTACTGTAGAAACAGAATTAGTTATGTAATGGAAAAGATTGAAACACTCTCCTTGATTTAGAAGACTGGTGAAAACGAGAGAGAAACACATGAAATCAAAATAAAAGACACAAAAGAAAAATATTTCCTGAGATGAAGATTTGAATTTGCAGATCAAAGGTATTCATCATGTAGCACAATAATTTGTTAAAATGAGATCAGCACTTAGACATATCCTGGTCAAATAGTGGAATTACAAAAAGGAAAAGAATTTTCTATAAGAGTTAAGCAGAGAGAGTTGGGTTTTACAGGAGGAGAATTGCTTTATAAAGGAAGAAAACTCATCTTGGCCTTAAAGATCTCTATACAACATGAAAAGTCAAATAATAAGACCAAAAAAATGTTCAAAATAATATACTTAAGATATAATGATAAATTAAAATAAAAAAACAAACCCCTCAGGTTTCTGAAGACAAAGGTCTTTAGGACCAAAAAAGATAAATCTAAATGAAAAGCCGAAGAATGAGTAATTAATAAAAGGTTAAAATGAAAGATTAATGTCATTTCAATATAGAATTGCTCATATAAATATTTTTTCCTATTTTCATTATATAATTATTTTTGAATATTATTACAAAACAGGATGAAAATGTAATAATTCTTGAAAAGGAAAATATGTAATACTAAAAAAAGTTTACAGTAATAAATTAGTAAATAATTATTACTAATTTATACCCTGTTAAAACTCCAAGAATATACAGAGAATAAAAGATGAAGGACGTTAGGGAGGTGTAGAGAAATGAGTGGATTTCTGAAATTTTATGAGGGAACGTAATATCTAAAATTTCATTCATAATGTTGATAACTACACTTTTTTAACAAGAATAACAAGGAAAATTTAAATCAATATATATGCCATTCAAGTTATTGGAAGGAAAAATGTCACATGGTAAATGATGCTTCCTCTCCACCCTTATCACTAGTTAATCCCAAAGCCTTGTTACTGACAGCACTATCGAACTTAGTAGTTTAACACCTCCATGAGAAGATGTGCAACACAGTAATATAGCCATGCCAGATACAGTCCACAGGAAGTACTAACAAGCTATTGCTTGCATTAAGAAAAATCCTTTGATATTGATAAGAAAACACAATGTAAGGAGCAAAATATCACTGGTACTCATTTCTGAATTGAGATTTAAGACATACAAATTTACTTGGCTTGCACTAATAGTTCAATGAATTTATATTCCTTCTGCCATTAACGTATCACACTCTTGGCTTTGAATTCTATTTATCCAGATTTTCTTTATTAATAAAACTATCCTATTAGTGTCATGGGCTGAAATTTCATTAAAGCTTTAAGGGTCATAATAATTCCAGAGGGGTAAAAAATAAACACTGTAGTTAAATGACTTTCACTAACACATCCTAGATTAATGAAAGACTCAATTACCACATCCTTGGCATCATATCCACAAAACTATATGTATTTTGCTATGCAAAGGGGGTCTGACTGTGTCCTTGTTCCCTTCTTTTATTTTTTTTTCAAATCAGTGACTGAACTTCAGACTGTCTTCCAACTAAGCAAGGTGAAATAAAAATTGATTTTTCAGAATCCAAAATATCTATGGACCACTTTTCTATATATATACATTTTTTTCTAAAATAAATGTATCTTTGGTATAATGGGAAAATAATTTTATAGAGAATATTTTTAAAATCCAAAGGAAAAGGGAGAGGGAGAGGTCAAGTTTTGTATCACTACTGAGTTTATAACTTACATTGGCAGTTCAAACACACAGTTAAACTCAAGAAATTTCAAAACTGTATACTCCCTGTATATTTCTTGTATTGGGTGATGTGATGATCTTGTGCATTTGCTGTCCAGACCAAAGACAGAGGAACACAACGTTGAGACCAACAATCTACTTGCAACACATAATAACACAATCTTTCTATCCCTGTGATATGCTTTGGCTCTCTGTCCCCACCAAGATCTCACCTGAATTGTAATAATCCCCACGTGTCAAGGACAGGACCGGGTGGGGATCATGGAATCATGGGGATAGTTTCCCCTCCTGTTCTCGTGATAATGAGTGAGTTCTCATGAGACTTGATGGTTTTATAAGGGGCTTCTCCTTTGCTTGGTACTTATTTCTTCTTCTTCCTGCTGCCATGTCAAGAAGGATGTGTTTGCTTCCCCTTCTGCCATGATTGTAAGTTTCCTGGGATCTCTCCAGTCCTGTGGAATCATGAGTCTATTAAACCTCTTTCCTTTACAAATTACCCAGTCTTGGCTGTGTCCTCATAGCAATGGGAGAATGGATAAATACACCTTGTATGGAGAATGAAATACTTCAGAAAGTTTAAACAAATAAGAAAACAAATGTTTTAAATCTATTTTTTGTTAATTTGTTTCAGTCACAAATAACAAAAGAATGCAAACTTGGTAATAGTGTAGCTGAAAATTATAACAAATTTATTTACAATAGCTATGCAATAAAGACTGGATTTTAATCATGTTTTCCTGTTTCAACAATGAGCACATCTTTGACCTAAGAATTCAAGGATTATAATAATTCTTGTTGCCTGTCTGAATGAACCAGTCATACATAACCATTTTAGCCTTTTCTTCCTTACAGTTTATAATTTTATATAATAGCAGCTTTCAGTAAACATGGAGACTTACTAAGCTAATGAATAACTATCTGTCACATTATAATTATAATCCTACTCATCATTAATATATTTTCTAATTATTATTTCTTCTTATGGATATAAACACAGTTTGTCAGGGATCTGGAATGTCAAGTTAAGGACATTTTTCTTCTATTGTGTACGTGGTGATGAGTGTGAGGTGGAAGGAGTAAAAAATTAACACCAAGTCCAGTTGCTGGTACATAGTGGAAGATAAACACTAATTGAGTGACTGGGATTAGTATTTATTGAGTGTCTACTGTGTGCCAAGCAGTGCTAGGTACTTTATATCGTTATCGCATTTTATCCCCCAGTCCTTGTAGTTGTGGGTATTACTATTCCCATTTTTCCAGTAAAAAAGCAAAGACTCAGAGAATTTAACTACTTGCTTATAACTTGGCTGCATTGCTAAAATTTGAACCTAGATTTGTTCAACTGTAAATCCCAGATTTTTCTTTAATACTCCTAATACCCAAAAATATTGATCAGTGAAAATTATTCACAAACTATGTAATAAAGAATTGCAACCTTGGTTCAACAGTGAGCAATAATACAGTGATTTATACTTCAGCAGGTTTCATTTTAAGATAAAAATATATTTCATTTTAGAGATGAAATCATTTCTAGTGACATATGATATATTTATATTATATTGGAGTTCACATCAATATCATTTAAAAAAAAAAAAACCTTTAACAGAATCATAGAAGCTGAAGGCCTAAAGAGACTTCTAACTTTAGCTAATCATGGTAGGAAATTTATGTCTGTTGCTCTGATCAGGATATTGAACACTTCTAACACATTATGTTCAAAATTTGCTAGCGATACTCTTTGCTAAAGAAAGAGAAATCATGGATAGTAGAGTGGGTTGCCAAGGGATCAATGACACATAAGGAAGATAAATTAAGTGAGAAATTTAGAAGTAAATTTAAGTACTTAATTTTCCATCTTCAGACCTGAAGACTAAAATGTATAAATACTCAACTGATGCTGGACTGGCTGAAATTTGAGGTCTCTTTAGATCATGAAGCTCTGTGATGACATTGAAGGTTTTTCTGGAATTGTTGTGATAATAATGATGATGATGATGAAACCCATAAAACCCCTTGAAGCTGAGAGGGTGGAAGAAAGGATGTTTAGAAACTTTGGTTGTGTGCGTTCAAGTGAACATTGGGTATTTGGAAGCACATAGAGTATATTTGGACCCAACTGAATTTTGGCTGAATAGTGGCTTCTCAAATAGGTCTATATCCTAATTGCCAGACTCAGTAAATGTTACCTAGTACAGAAAGACGGACTTAGCATGTGTGATTAAGTTACGGGCCTTGAGATGGGGGAGATCACCCTGGATTATTCAAGTAGATGCGGTGCAAACATAGCAGTTCTTCAAAGAGGGATGCAGGAGGCATCAGCATCAGAGGAAAAGGACATGTACTGATGTAAGCAGAGATTGGAACAGTGCTCACTGAAGGTAGAGGAAGGAGGGATCATAGACCAAGGAATATAGGTGGCAACTAGAAGGTGAAAAAGGTAAGGAAGCAGATTCTCCCCTCAGAGATTCCTGAAGAAGCCAGACAGCAGACACCTTGACTTTAGCACAGTGAAACCGATTTTGGATTTCTTACCTCCAGAACTTGAGAAGTAAGAGATAAACTGGTTTCATTTTAAGCCACTAAATTTGTAATAATTTACTATAGCAGCAATAAAAATCTAATACAGTGACACTATCCAGAACTGAAATAGCTGCCTGAGTGCTTTTTCTCCAAATGATTCTTTAGTGAAAAATGAGTTTTAAAGGGCAAGTCATAGCATTAACATGATGTGCTTGTAGCTGCAGAATTCATATTACAAGTAAAGAGCAGAAATCCTGACGCTGCCTAGTAACATGGTTGGCTCCAGGAGGTTTTGCCTCTGTGTTCACTTTTATGGACAGTAGGGCTAGGCTTTTAGTCTGACCTCTCCCATGACCTCCAAACCCACATTTCTAGGCTTCTAATCCTTGGATGTCCTTGGACATCCTACCACAAGCCAGCATTGACAGATGAAATCCAATGTCATCAACTTTCTAGGAAAGCACACAGTCAATATCCTGGGACTCTTTCTGACTGTATGGATCTGCTTGCAAAAGTCATACCACTGTCCACTGGTCTTCCTTATTTCCTTTTTGATTGCATACCATCACCCAAACCCAAAATGTTCTGTCACCATTGGCAGCTCTTCCTGGGCTCATTCCTTATTTAATTAGCCAACCAAGCACTGTAGGATCTGTTCTCCGCTTCTACTCCCACTGTTCTGTTTAAGCTAAGGTCCTGGTAATCTGCTGCAAAGACAGTGTCCTCCTAATGATTTTGGATTTTGGTCTCCAGTGCTTGATTTCACATTCCCAGATAAATATTCCTAAAGGAATGTCCCTTCTAATCATGTCATTTCACTGCTTTCTTTTGATCACCATTGCAAGTAAAAATTAGTCAAGTTCCCCTCCCTCTTCCCATTTTATTTTCCTACTCTTCCTTTATTCCTATACCCTTCCTCTGCCTTCTACTCTAGGACACTTGCTGTCCTCCAGCAAACCTTACTTCCATATCTCCATGTCCTTAATCTATATTTGTTCTTTGAGTAGAAAATTCTCCTTACAAGAGCCTCATTCCTGCATGCATCTAACACCCTATGTAAAATAAAGTAAGAAGGTATGGTGATTTTGAAATATGGTCACTCATTCTTTAATGTGTTTCTCTTCAAAAGAGGGAGTCTAATTCCATTCCTCTTGAGTGTAGGTTAGACTAAGACTTCATTTGCATGAATAGAATATGGTAGAAATGACACTGTGTAACTTTAATGTCATAAAAAGCATTGGGCTGCCCTCCTGCCTCCCCTGGAAAGCTAACTACCCTGTCATAAGAATACTCTATGAAGAAATTCTATGGACAGGACCATGTGGCAAGGAACTAACGCATCCTGCCATGTGAGTGAGCTATCTGGGGCTGAGATGACAGCATCCCCAGATGACACCATGACTTCAATTTTATGAGGGACCCTGAGCCAGAAGCATCCAGCTAAGCCACTCCTGAACTCCCAGCCCACAAACACTATGATACAATAAGTGTTTGTTGTTTAAAGCCATTGTATTTTGGGATAATTTCTTATTCGGTAATAGATCAATACAATAGTCATTTTTTTATTATTTCAACAAGAATTTATTGAATACATTTGATGTGCTGGATTAGAACCTAGGGCCTGGGATTGCAGGGCTGAGCTGACGAATCTGGTGTCTGCTCTTAGGCTAATTACAGTCTGGCAGGGAAACATACATTAAATAAGTTAATACTCACATAATTATCTAATTACATTATGATAAGATCTATAAAATAGGAGACAATTGAGCCATGATAACATTAACTAATCTACTCTGGCAGAGTTGGGAAGACTTCTAAGCACTAAGACTTCTAGGAGTGAGTCCCCATACAATGGTCCAGGGCTTTGAAGAGGCCTTTGGGCAGCAGTAGAATCCAGTGGTTAGAAAGGCGAGCTCTAGATCCAACTGCTTGGATTTGAATCATCTCTGGCTCTTAGTAATTGCATGACCTCGGGCAACTTTCTTACCTCTCTGACCCTCAGTTTTCTCACCTGAAAGTGGCTATAATAATCATATTTGGGTGGATTAAATGCACTCATACATGTGAGGCATCTAGAATAGTGCCTGGCCTGTTGATGGTGCTCAATAGAAATTAGCTACTCTCTTTTGAGTTTCTCTGCCTGGTCCATTTTTGGTTCTAAGTCAATGGAGCTAGCCCATCACTCTTAAGTCCTAGTTCCATCTCTGTGTGATATAATTGTGAATCCTGTTTCACTAACTCAAAGTCATAAGAAGTCACCTTCTCAGAGCATAACTGTGGGTGACACACCAAGTCGACACCTGGGACTGAGGGGTTTCAGGGTGTTAGAAGCAGAAGGACATCTAGAAAGTCCTTAGAAAACTCTTGCATCACACCAGCTCAGGAAAAAACTACCCAAATACCACAAATTCTTTGCCTCCAGACTTGTACAATTTGTATAATTTTTAGTCTTATACAACTAAGCCTTCTAATATAGCAAGTGACTTCCATCCAGATCCAATTAAAGGCTTTTTATGTCATCATTGCATTTTCCTCTAAACGCTTAAAAAATGCTTGTCGTGCAGTGAAATGTAATAGGGCACAGAAGGAAAAGAAATTAGTTGCAAACACTTTGGCTCATACAAATGAATGAAGATGTATTTTTAAAGGATATATCCAGGCAGGATTAAAACTCAGAATAGCCTAGCCATGTGATATGAGTCAGCACCACACAAATAACATGATGGTAAACTGTGCACCTCCTAACACATGAACCAAAAGTGCCTATAAAATATTCTGAACTGATAGTGTGTGTAGCTATAGCTACAAAATTAAAACACACACACACACACACAAAAATAAGGGGAAAACATTCATTCAATGTTGGTACTGTGCAAAGTGTTTGATTTTAGTTGAGCTTAAGCCCCCTCTTCTCTGTCTCTCCTCATCATTCAACCGTGCCTACCCTGAAACTTAGACAAATCTGCGTTAGAAAATCATTAAGACACCCCCAAAAATAAAAGCTCAGCTCCTACCCCATCCTTCTCACTTGCTTGTTTTTCCCTACTCATTGTCTGTTGCTTTCTCTTTTAATTATCTCCTGTAGGGCCAAACATTTTGTGTCAAACAGCAAATTCTGCCTTTTGCATTACCAAAATAATTGTTCTAGATAGGATGAGGAAACATCATTTTTCTACTCAAAACAGTTTCCAGATGAGCACTCATGACTTGCACTGCTCATATACAACAGGCTTTTCCAGGCATTTTTGGCACCAGAGAGAGCTCATAATAATGATACTGAAACTGTTAGATGCACTGAAGTGTCCGTTGAAATGAACCACACCACCAAACTTGACATGCAAAATGAACATATTTTGTTAGCTCACTCACTACAGAAGACCTGTAGTTCACTTTAAGAAATTGGAAATTTCCTTCGACCAGGCCTATGAGTATGAGGTGGAACTAAAAGTTGTCAAGAGTCATTCTTTCCCAATTGCTTTGGCCATTCTGCACAGGTTTATGTGCACAGTGCACTCAGAAGCAGTGGAATAATTCCAAAAGTATGTATTTGTATCAACAAATCCCAGTAAAATGTACAGGCAATATCTGGGGTCATAGATAAATTTATATAAGCAAAACTTTAACCCATGTTCCCTGAGCTACTTGCAACACTTAGTGCAGACTTGCTAAAGATATGGTCGCATGGAGGTCTGTGTTGTGGTAAAAAGCACACTGCATTCCAGAAAGATGTTATTTTGATTCACAAAATGTAAATTAGTTAAGACTTTTTTTTCCCAGAGATTCTCCTTGGCTTAAATAAGAATGGAGCATTTATTTTAAAGACACGGCATTGACTTGAACCTCAGGTCAAGACACAGGCAGTTCTTGCAAGCACTGGACCCAGGAAGCTAGGTAGCATTCTTTCTCTCCTTCCCCTGTGACTGTTGCTCAGCACTGAGATCTTTGCTTTGGCAGTCGCAGGCCTCCCAATAGCAGCAGCTGAATCCAATATGCAGTTTTCAACATATGTAGCACCAGCTCCATAGCACCCCCGTAAGTACATCAGCCCGAGCACTGGCCAGCCAATGCCTCCTCCTCAGAAATCTAAAACTAGTTCCATAGAGTGCTTCCTCTGAGCTACAGCTCTGGGGCCCCTCCTCCAGGCTTCTAAATTGTCAGCATTCCAGTGCCTTCCTTTTGGGCCTTCAGCCCTAAGAGTGATAGCTGCTTCCTGTAATTGCTACCTCCAAGATTTTTTTGCTTTTTGGTTACATAATTGGCAACTTTAGATCTAGTTAACATTTTTTTTTATTAAATTATTTCTTGCTCAAATAACTGTTGAGTTTCTGTCTCATCAGACCCTGACTGATGTAGATGTCCATCATTGAACTATGTTCTTTCTGCAGTCCCTCTAGCTTTAAAATTTTCTATTATATGAATATACTTTGGTAATCACAAGTATTACATGACTATAATAACAATAGTTGAGCATTAATAACGAAGGCCTATACGCTAAGCACCACGATAAGCAATGTACGTTGGCTGTCTCCTTTAGTCCTCACAATAATCCTGTGTGGTATGTCACGTGCATTTTCTAGTTTTACAGAAGAGGTAACTGAAGTTCAGGGAAATTGCACAGCCTATCCAAGGCAGGGGGCTACTAAGTAAGTTATAGAGCCTAATATTCAAGTGTGGTTACTGGTTCTTCTCTTTGTTCCTTTCAACCAGCTCTCGTATCACTTAACTACATATGGTGTAGTAGTTACTCAATTTCATGCCAGTTCTCCTCAGATCAGAATAAGAGCAGAGACCAAGGTTTTATCTAGCATTGTGTGTCTGATGTAGTCACTAGTGTGGAAGGCCCACAGTAAAGGTTTGTTGAGTTGAAGTTTGAAACTTGAAGAAACCAATCTGGAGGATTTGAAAAGACAGAATAACTCATGAAGAGAAGTGAAGTCCTAGAGCTATTTGGAGCAGGCAATTGCAATGGCTTTTAAAGCAGATGCAGGACTTGGCATCTAAATAGTACGACTGTGTGCCCAGGAAAGGAGAATTTGGTGCGAGTTACTCGGTATGCAAGGTCCAAGTCAGTTTTCAGAAACTGATGTCAACCCAGGAAGGGTGGACCTAAATCCCAGAGAGAAAAGTCTTCATTTTGAACAGAAAGGTACAAGAGACCTCTGGTTTGAACTAAAAAACTGCGACTGATATGAAATTGAAGATGTATAATTTCCTAATTCAAATGTCATTTTGCCCTAAGATGTCCTCATACTTTAAAACAATAGTTGGTCCACTTTTATATGACCATATGGGGACGTAATGGCATTGCCCTTCTGGAGAGATAAACACTAATTCGTGTTAAGTAATAGCAGACAGTGACCAAAACTATAGTGACATTAGCAGAAACCCTTCCAATCAGAGATTACCTCAAGTCTTCATCTAATTAGGATGCAGCATTTCCTCTTGAGAAAAGTATAACAATTTTTCTCTAAGTTGGATAGCATAACTATTACCACATTGGTAAGTTATGTAGTTGAAAATTTAAACTATTTATTTATTTATTTTACTTTAAGTTTGGAGTACGTGTGCAGAACATGCAGGTTTGTTGCATAGGTATACACATGCCATGGTGGTTTGCACCAGAATAACCTAAAACATCAATTAATTTGTCATGCTAGTCAGTGAAAAGTTTCTATAGTTTCAAGTGCACCAAAATGTGCATCGACAAAAGAAAAATAACTAGCTTAAAATTTTTAGAAACTTTCAAATTTACACACTTGGGAAGTTATTAAACATTTCCTTTCCTAGTGTGCCCATTTGTTTGGGATTAATAAATGCTCAGGCACTCAGCTGCTCACATATTTTTTACAGCTGTTAGTTAAGAGACCCTGAGAATGTTTCAAAGTTCAAGTTGGTGTCAAGCTGTTGGAATTTCCAAATTCAACTTCTAGGCAAAAAGAGCCAGAGTCTCTCAAGTCTGTTGTTATGGGGTTTTTTTGGTGATATTTCAATGCAAGAAATTCACTTTTCATTTTGTTTTGTTTTGCTTCACAAGTGGATCATGTTTTATTGACCGTTAAACTATGAATGTTTTTTAAAAAAAGAGTTGAATGGTCATGAAGGTATGAATTTTTCTATTTGCCTTACAATGAGAACTTTTCCATATAGAATATATATGACTTAATAAACTTATAAAACTTTAGACTGTAATAAAATATCCAAACTTTGTCCAAACCCAAGCAAACTAAAAATCTTAACTAATCTTTCTCAACTATCTAGGCCTTAGTTTCTCCATAAACATAAAGCAGGACACACAATATAATTAACTAATTACTTTTTTTTTTTTTTGAGACAGAGTCTCACTCTATTGCCCAGGTTGAAGTTCAGGGGCACAATCTCGGCCCACTGCAAACTCCACCTCTTGGGTTCAAGCTATTCTCCTGCCTCAGCCTACTGAGTAGCAGGACTACAGGTGCATGTCACCACTCCTGACTAATTTTTGTATTTTTTGTAGAGATGGGGTTTCACTATCTTAGTCAGGCTGGTGTCAAACTTCTGACCTCAGGTGATCCACTGGCCTTGACCTCCTAAAGTGCTGGGATTATAGGCATGAGTCACGGTGTCCAGCCTAAATTACAATATTGATGGCTATCTTTCCAAATGCCAAGTGATAAAGTAATGGTCTTCAACTAAATATTGAAACTCTGCATATGAAAACCTATCAACATCAGAGATCCAGCCAGCTGGCAAAATTGATGTTAGCCTACATAATACTTTTTTTAACTAATAAAAAGAAATGAGAATTTGGTTAAATATTATGGTAGAAATTTTCAAGTACCTTAGCTAATACTTAGAGTTTATTGGCTATTAAGAAAACATTTGTTTGAGTTTCGGTTGGTTCCAAACAACATCTGTGATCCATATCCTTAGAGTCTGCAGAAACATAATGTCCACATATTTTTTGGTTTCACAACTGAACATTTTGATATTCATCTATATTAACATAATGAGCCCAATTACTAAAATCATCTTAAACAATTTTCCCAGACAAAAAGAATGATTGTGTCGCGGGTCCTTCTGTTTTCTCCCAACCATCTTAAACTCCAGCCGATTGTAAATTATAAAGCCCTGCTTAATCACAGCACTGCATTATCCACAAACTTCCCTAAAATAACTTCTTTAATTGTCAAGTACGCTCATTGATAAACAAATACACATTTTGAAAGAATCCTTTGCCAATTTTCACCAATTAAAGATGAAAGCTATGAAATTGTTGAAGGCAAATAAAAGACATTTTTTATCTTTTGCTCTTGCCCATAGCAAGTAATGAGAAGAGACATTTTAAAAGTATAATAAAGTACTTTAAAATATTGCAATATGTTTACAAAGTGAAGAATACCAATATTAACAAGGGCTGGAAGAAATGATCACTCACTAGCCTTCTAAGCCTAATGTAATATTTTATTATCATTTAATATCATGCCATCATTGACCAAATTGCCAATTTGTTCTGAAATTGTCATAGAAACATGACAAGGTTAGGTAAGCAAGTTATTATTTCCCAATAAGTTATTTGCTCCCTGAACCACTTGTTATTGAAAATAGTTTGAACTGAACTTGCCAATTTCATAATTTGATGATCACTGAGTTTCCTTTTCACAAAGGTTTAATCTAGTCCTTACATTAAATCAAATTGCCACATGGATGTATCCCTTCACCACCTTCCAACCCCTCACAACCTGCCTCACACACCCAGGCACATCACGAACCCTCCCTACTCACTGGGGGTTAGCCCCCTCAAGCTTTTTTTAAAAAAAAAAAACAAAAAAACAGTGCCTTGCTCTGTTGCCCAGACTGGAGTGCAGTGCCAAGATCTCAGCTCACTAAAACCTTCACCTCCCAGGTTCAAGCAATTCTCCTGCCTCAGCCTCTTGAGTAGCTGGGATTACTGCTGCACGCCACCTAATGCCTGGCTGATTTTTGTAGTTTTAGCAGAGATGGGATTTCACTATGTTGGCCAGGCTCATCTCAAACTCCTGACCTCGTGACCCACACGCCTCGGCCTCCCAGAGTGCTGTGATTACAGGCGTGAGCCACCGTGCCCAGCCAGGGTAGCCTTTTATTGTATGACGTTGTTTAGACAACTTTTACAAAATGGTTTTGGTTTGGTTCCCATTCACAGCTTGTTTAAGGGGAGGGTGGGAGGGATAACATGGGGAGAAATGCCAGATCTAGTATGCACCTAAAGTAAAATAAATTATTTAAAAAAAAAATACAATTGACATGGAACAATCCAGGGAGGGAGGACTCAGAAGCATTACCAAAGAAAAACCCTTCTGTTAATACACTCATTTCTCTGAATTAAGAGCCCAATTTCACATGTGAGGAGTATGTGTGTGTGTTCATCTTATCTTTTACTTCAAGTTTGATACCCAAAGCAGCCCACTGGTAAGTTTAATGTACGTCTACACTAGAAAAAGCAAAGAAACTGCATTTACTGGGACCCACCATGAGCCCCGCATTGAGGGAGATTTCACCTAGGCTTCAATTAATAAACTCCCCAATAATCCTTTGAGATTGGAATACTTATAACATCCCCCAATTTACAAATAAGGTAACTGAGACTCAGAGAAACTAAATTTGATCTTAGTAGTAAGTGACCTGGATCTGAATCCAGGGAAAATTGGGTCTGTTTAAGAAAAACTGAATCTGATTTCGGGGCTGGCAATCTGCCAGGAAGATCAAAAATGCTGCCCAAACTGGTTACTGGGCAATGGGCATCTTGTTATACCCTACACAAGCAGCAATTAGTGAGTATTTGAGTTGACATTTCTTTAATGTTTGCCTTTCCTGTTTCCTTGTAAGCTCTATGAGAAGATGTCGTTAGTTTCATCCATGGCTCTATTTCCAGTGCCTAGCATGTAGGAGGTGTTCACTAAATATCTTTTGACTGTCTAATACGCTTTGCCTCTCCTGCTGGTTTTCTCAGAGACATCTAAGCAGACTGGCACAAGGACAGAATAGTCCTGGATATACCCAACCAACAGACTTCTCTGTCAATTTTATCCTGTGCCTCACCAATGCCCCTTATCTTTTAGAAGCCGACAATAGCCAGCTTTTAGCTAATTGCTTTCAAATCGATTCAGAGTGTTTCCAAGTAGAATAATAATAGATTCAGTCATTATTAAACCCTGGCAGTATGCCACGTACTTAAGCACTATACATGCATCATCTTGCAGTAGATGTTGTCATTCTCCCAATTTTATGGATTAAAAAAATTATACTTTAGAAATGTTAGGCTATTTCTCCTAGAAGAAAGAATAGGTAAAAACCTAAAGAAGGAGGTAAAAACCAAAAAGAAAAGAGCCCAGTAACACAGATACTCAACTTTCTCAGACCTGAAACCACAGCACTCTGACCCCTTGCCCCATTCTGCACAGCTGCCTGGGGCGTCCCTGGGGAGCGCTGCATATGTGACCCCATTCATGATCCTTCACTCTGGCCTTCTGGAAAGTTCAACTGCCTTCAGAATGATGCCTCAACTCTTCCTCTGTGACATGGTTTCTTTTCTCACAAGGCAACATTCAGGAGCGCCTAATACTGCAGCCCTCAAGGCACTGCCAAATGGGTCACCTTCCCTTTGGTCCCTACTGCTCCCAAACCCTGAACTTAGCTCCACCCAGATGTGGAGTAAATAGTCTGTCCAGGATTGAAATCCACATTATGAGGCCTTTTTGAGGAAGACGTACAGATTTCCTGCCCTTCATCCCCAGGATCTATCGATATCACCTGCACATAAAACTTTCCCTCTCAAACTCCTTTTTTCCCCATAAATAGGTGCCTGGGGAGGCACATTCATTGAGCCACACTGAGATTCCTGGTTTAGGCTCAGCCAAGCCCTGTGACATCAAGATTCACAATTAACAAAGGTCACTTTAACTTACAAAATGGAAGTCACTATGTTTGGGTTATTTATCACCATATAACAACCTGCCACAAAATATAGTGGCTTAACATAATGACGGCTTTCTTACTGTTCATAATTCTGAGGGTTGAGTGGGGCTTGGCGCGATGGTTTTTCTGTTATCCCTGCTTCCATTCTCTCATGCATCTGGAATCAGATGGGAGTTAGGCTAGAGCATTCAGATGACGTCACCCATTTCTTCATCTCCCTCCTTCTCCCATCATATCAACTTTCTACATATCCTCTAGGTCAGGGATGTCTCCTAGAAGGAAGTGGCACTTCCGCAGAAACCTGGAGGAGACCCCGAATTTCTTCTTTATAACCCTCATCACACTTAAAATGTCTGGTTTATTGTCTATCTCGCCTATAGATTATGAAATCCATGAGGGCGAGACCATGTCCATTTTGTTTCAACATTGTATCTTTGGTGTTATGTATAGCACCCTGCCCATAAAGTGTCTGATAAACATTTTGACGAATGAATGAATAACCATGTTGAAGCCATCTTTTACCGTTCAGAAGTTGTCATTTCTCCTGAATCTATTTTTGCTATATTCTATAATGTAGGTCCACATACTAAATAGAATAGGAAGATGAAGTACTACCTGAATTATCCCCACAATAACACAGGGCACTCCATTCTCAATTATTTATAAAGTTCAAGAAAACTGTGTTTTTGAATGTGGCAAGAGTATCTGGACAATTTCTTCAATCGATGATCTATTCATTAGATTATATGTCTAAACAGAAAAATAAAAAACCTTTCTTTGATAAAGTTGGGTTTTTTAAAAACTAGTCTCCCCCTTTCCTTTAGCAGACAGAGTTTTAGGGGAGCAAAAAAAAGCTGCAGTTACAACTGTGTCTTTGTAAGCTAGGGAAATGTTTCTCAATCCTTAAAAAAAGTTTCCTAGCTTGTTGGCTTTTGCACTTTCAGACTTTGCCTCCAGAAATACACAGGAACTGTTTAATTTGATGTTTATTGAGACAAATGCTGTAATCTGCCTTGGGAGAGCCAGCTGATAGGGAAGCTTGACTTGTAAAATAATTTTGCTTTGATGATCTCACCCAACCTATTGATTTTTTTGTCAAGGGTTTTATTCAGAAATAGCATGATATAAAAGATGAAGTCAAGAAGAGCAGCAGTTATTTATCCACGTTAGAACCCATGTCTGCAGTTTCTTTTGCTGGAGACATTTACTAAGCAGATATCATCTTTAATCTTTGTTTATATTGTCACAGTCTTGCTTTTGTCTTTTTGCCTCTTAAAACTAAGCTGTAATTATTACTTGGACATTTTTACTGGCTTATTCATTCCAATTGGGATTTTCTTCAAACCTTGCCTGGGAAATCCAGTTACTAATGCAACTATAGTGAACAGCAAGCTCAACTTCCACCAAAGTAACCATTTCTGTTTATCAATTTCTAATTTGTGAAATACAGAGCTGACAACTGGAGATACATAAATGAAGGGGTCCCTTACTACCTGATGCAGAGAGCTGTCTGTGCCCACTGCATTGGCCGGAGTTTTAATTTCACCATTTTCACTACTATCTTATTTCAATGTCTGTTTATTTTCCTTATCTACAGGGAAGACTATAGATGGCTACAGTCTTTTCCTCTATCCTCTGAGGCTACGGTAGCCTAGGGTTTTATATTTGGCTTTGTGCAATATATATTTTTATGTCTCTACGTTGAATATGTATATTAGAAGTGGCATCAAATATATAATTATAGATTTAACTTTTACTTACAGGAATCTAGGAAATTTGTCTGAGTCTCCACTCTATTCTCAGCAGCTAAAATATTGCTACAAGAAGTGCATATCGCTGCTTGAAGAAATGTATAGAACACAAGCCAGGGTTGAAAGGTAAAAGCTGTCTTCTTTAACGACTTTGCAAATCTGTTGCCAAATAATTGTGTTTCAGTGGAAAGGAGAGAAAACATTCTATCATTAAATGACTGTCATTTGTTAAGGAAACAGATTGATCTCAAAGGTTGGCCAAAAGAAACACTCAGTGTTAAACATTCAGCACCTTATACTATTCTAAGAAGGCTAGATAAAGGGACTGGACACAGAATAAATTTCAGTTTGAGATTCACTTTGAAACAAAGGGTTTATACAGCCCTCCAATTGGTACTTGAGTATCCATTTCGATTTGCTCCAAATCCAGTTTAATTTCTATAAAGATTAGCCAAAAACATTAACAAGGACAGGGAGAGATTTCTGGCTTCCAGAAGTAAACTCTTGAGCCACAGCCAAAGCTATCGCCTCAGATGAAAATAGTATGATTTACCACAAGAGAAGAGTTCCTGTCTTCTTTCACTCTATGGTTTCAACCAGTGTTAGAAATAGGGGGCCAAGTGTACTCAGGATGCTAATGACTGTCATCCAGATTCTGAGACACTGAATGCAAACCCGCGGTCTGAAAATGAGATCTGGCCCACAGATGTATTTTATTTGACCCACACTATTTTTTTATTGAATTAATTGCCAATACAGGAAGTCAGAAGAATTCACATAAAACCCTAGCTTTCTCTTTTTTCTTGAAATATAAACACAGAAGATATGGGGACACTGAATTGCTGTTTAAGTACAAATCACTATGGCCCCACCACTGCCTGTCTATACTCTGATACTGGAAATAGTTTTAATTGCTATCCCTCATCAGCCTGTGTTATTTTCTTTCTAATGGCCTGTTTATCTCATATATTTACCTTATCTGTTCGGCTTTTGCATGCAACTACTGTGTTAAACGGTCCCACAAGTGTAACATCTAAACTCTTCTTGCTAAGGCTTACCCAGTTTTCTCTGTGAACATGTGAATGTTCTGATTGAGGATCTATCTGTATTATTCTGCACCAACTGGTTCATTTCATTAGTTTCTTCTAACCTCTTTGCACATGTGGTCACTAAAGGGGTTAGGATGAAATTAGTTAAAAGACTAGTCAAGTGATGAAATCAATCATTTCTGTGACTGTGGATATAGGTAGGGTTTCCTAATAAACACACTGCTTGCCTCATTGGCCCATTTAACTGGAGTGGG
The DNA here is from genome assembly GCF_030222135.1 of Aotus nancymaae. Classification (NCBI taxonomy): domain Eukaryota; kingdom Metazoa; phylum Chordata; class Mammalia; order Primates; family Aotidae; genus Aotus; species Aotus nancymaae. Next base: position 18,774,217 of record NW_026988479.1, on the reverse strand, counting down.
CTCCATATGCTCTTAGCAAAAGAAAAAAATAAGCAGAGTTTTTAGGAGGAAGACTAAGCTTTTGAATTTTTATTAGAGCATATGTTATATACTTATATATGCATATAGTGCTACACACACATGCATATATATGCATACATATGTCTTTAAAATCATAGATGAAACTATCTTGTCTCCTGTGGGCCCATGTAAAGTATTTTTGAAGTTAATGTTAACTATAAAATGTTTTTCTTTTCCCTTGATCCCCTTAATTCTTTATATACTTACATTTCTTTTATTATAATAGTACCTCAATATTATAAACACAAAATTAGAAATTAATACTAAATATATATAATTTTGAACAAATTTATATCCAAAACACATTTCCAATTAAATACAAATGGAACAACAAAAACAATATAATTCAAATGAATAACACCAATTTAATACAATCAGCAGTATTGCTAAATTTTTCATATTGGACACTTGCTATGAGAAACGGGGCCTTTTGAGGATATCATACTGTATAATTCCATAGTTCCTTCTATGAAGTCCTTGGGACAAGATATACCACAGAATCTGGAAATTTTTATATTTATAATAGGGAGGTACCCCATAGTCATATCCATTAAGATCCACAGTACAGTACAATATATGAGTATATGAATATTCCCAGTAAATGGGATCATAAAAACTATAAATACCTCATGTCAGTGCAGGTCAGGTTTTATCACCAAATGAGGTTTCCACAAACTTACAAAAATTTGAGGGTTTTGAATTGTGGATGCCTATGAGGTGTGTGACATTCATTCACATTACCCAACTATAAACTCTTTAAAGAAGAAGGAAGGAAAATAAAATAATAATTAAAATAATAATATCATTGATTAGTTTATCCTGATTCCCTGACTCTATGTGATTCATTGTTTACTACAATCCCATAAGGTAGGTCTGATTATTCTCACTTTTTGGAAAAAGAAGCTAAAACTTTGGCAATCATAAGAATGCCTATCAAAATGCTGCCTTGGAGATGCTGACTCCTATTATAACCTGGGATAGTCACTAAGAAAGTTTGTGCTACTTTTTCTTCAAAATAATCTCTCTATTAATTTGAATAAGAAAAAGGAATAGGGCTGGATTAATAATAACGTGAACTCAAAACAATAATATAGGCATGGTTAGGTCATGTGTGTTTGAGTAATACTAGTATGGATGATATGACTTCAAGAAATTATAAATTTGAATTCTGATAATTCATAACTAGGAAAATATTTAATTTTATCCCAAAGAAAATAACATTTTAGGAAAACCAGTAGTACAAGCAAGACAGTTGTTATCTTACTGGAAGGAACACCAACTACAAAATCCATAAAGAAAAAAAACCTATAGATTCAGGAGCATAAAGCCAAAATGCTCCATATTCAACGTTTTCCAATTCAAGAGACAAACAACCAGCCAGATAATTATTTGCCAGTCAAGGTGTGAAACAGTCTTGATACATAAAAAAGGAGCACCTCTAAGTAAGCAAGAAAAATACAAAGATGCCAGTAAAAATTGGGTGTCAAGACATAATAGCCAGATCCCAAGCCAAGAGGTTAGACTGGCCAATGAATATATAACGTATTTTCAACCTCTTCAGAAAACATAAGTAAATAAAGAGATAATAAATAAAACAATGCCACCTAATATATTATAAAAGATGAACAAGATTAGCAACGCCCGGAGTGGGCAAGAATATGGAGATGCATCACATTTATCTATACTTGACTGAAGTAAAAGTTAATATAAAATTTCTATAATGAAATGAGGATTGCACTATCTAAAGAGAAAATACCTTTAGCTCATTAATCCCACTCCTATGAATAGATTATAAAGGTATAATTAAGCAAGTATACAAAAATGTATGCATGGGTTGCTGCAGCAACAGTAGAATAGTGAAAATTTGGAAATTACTTGTTAGCCTAAACAGGGAGGGTTGGTTAAATATGTTACATTTCCTAGAAAGGAATATAATGCAGCCATTAAAAGGAATGACATATCTGAATACTCAATAAAAAGGAACTTTGAAAAGCATTTAACAAAAGATAATATCTAGTTTATTTCATTTTTGTGTTTACAGGAATACTGCAATCAGTAGTGCATGAGTAGGAAATATCTATTTTTTTCTCCCCTCAAACATATTTGGTTTGATTTTGCTTCTCTGGACAATTGTCTCAAGTAAGATTCTCCAGGAACCTGACTCTGAGACAGAGTCTAGTTGTAAGACATTTATCACGAACAGCCCTTGGGAACAACACCTGTTAAACAGGGAAAGAGCCCAGATTGGACATGGAGAAGGTGAGCTCTGGTGCCTGCCAGCCCAATGACACCTTGGCTGACTTTAGGGAGCTCTGAAGCCAAAATGGCCCCATAATGGATGGAAATGGCAGAGCCTCTATATCCTCCTCCTCAGTCATGGGATCTGGGCTACCCTGAGAGGGGTGTGATGAACTTGGGCAGACGGCTCTCTCCAGCGAAGACCATCCCCACAGGAGGCTTAGGCCAGAAGGTTTTCTCCTGACAGCACTCCAAATGGCTGGGACAAGAAGTTCCACTTAAGTGGGATCTGCATGGCATTTCACTGTGTCCACCACAACAATATCTTGGTATAGCTCATTGTTTTTTTTAGCTGTGTTTAGGTTGAAAACATATTTTAAATCTAAATCTCACATCTTAAGTTTTGCCCTTCCCCTCACTATCAAGTTTAACCTGAGGCTCAGAGCCTAGCTGGAGGTAAAGGAGATCAGTAATCTGTTAACCTAAGTCTTTTGTTTGTCTGTTTGTTGGTTTGTGTGTTTTTTTGTTTTGTTTTGGTTTTTTTTTTTTTGCAGCTCCACCCTACCTCCAAAGGCAGCCAAGGGTGGGCTCCTTACAGGATGTCTGGCATGCACATGACTCAAAAGAAATTCCACCACCCTGGCCTGTGAAGGGCATCACTCCTCCTGTTGCAGTTATTTCTCTCCCTGAATGAGATTTTAGAATCCTCCCAGTGAGAGACAGGCCCCGGTCTCTGTGTCTGTGTCTTTAGAACTCTGGGCCATGTGCAGCTCTCCCAAGAATCTCCTCTATTTTAATCAAGGAGCAGACCAGGAAAAGTCTCTGTGTTTTCTTCTATTAGGTGGGTTCAAAATTAATTGCAGTTTTTGCAATTACTTTTCATTGAAGATCTGTCTTACCATGCAGCAAGTTTCCCTGTGGCAGTAAGGTACCATTTTCCTCTGCTAGCAGGGGCCTCACCCTCTCTCTGGATCCCTCACCTGGCTGGAGGGGAGGAGTCATACCACAGCATTGACTCCTCCTGTGCGTTTCCTTATGTTGAAGGATTCTCCCCAGAGGTGCCTCTGGCCATTCATTACATAAGGGCTGGAGTGGGTGCTGGATGTTGAAAGTGGAAAGCGGGTTGGACATCTTTCAGCCAGATCTTCAGAATGCTCCAGCCCTTCTCTCCAGAATGTGTGGCTATTTGTCTTCTATTGTCCTGAGCTTTGGGGCCTCAGCTACCACTCTGAAACAACTCAAAGAGCCCCATTTAATAGCTAGTTACATATGTAAAATTATATACATGCGCACACACACATTAGAAAGGATATTTGCCAAAATGCTGATATTGGTTGTCTCTATTTGAGGAGGAATTTTCTTTGTTCTTTAACATTCTGTTCTAAACATGTGCTGTTTTTTGAAGTCAGAAATGAAAAGGGGAAAGAAAGAGCACCAGGCTTGGAGTCCTGTGTCCTTGGATGCCTGTGTCCTAGTCCTGGAGGGGCCATGTAACAAGTTCTATAGCCTTGGGAGAATGATCTAAACTCAGTGGTCTCATCCATGAAATAATTTAATTAGGTTAGAATAAACTATGACCTGAAGCCAGAAAGAAAACCAGCATGTTTATTCATGGCCACCAAAAGTTGCACAATAAATATTGTACTTATGATAAGTGTGTTTCTTTATTAAGCAGATCCATACCAAGCGATTGCAGTGTGCCAAATGCTAGGTCGAAATAAGGACCCAGAGATAAATGAAGCCAATGCCTAGACTCAAAGACATCCCTGTCCCGTATGGAAGACAGACCTGCAAATAAACCCATCAACAATTCAGTGTGGTCAGAGTAGTGATATCAGCATGTGGAAAGGGCAGATGAATTCTAGGAGGCAGGAGAAATTAGAGATCACTTGCCTGATCAGTGATACTGGTACCTAAGTGGGTTTTAAAGAATGAGGAAGAATTTATAAGATAAACAGTAGGATACTATTAAAATCACTCAAACGTTTTGAAGACAAATAATATTGTAGAGGGCATTTAAGGAGAAATCCATTCTCCTTTGATGGTTTCCAGCTTAATCGTTCATAGTCTCTTTAGAAACTCTTCCCAATTCAATCTCAATGCTTTCCTGCACGAGTCTTGAAGTCTAAGCATACATCTGTTTGTAGAATCTCTGCAGTAAAGAGCACACAGTTCTCAAGTCTCACTTTGGTCCTACTTGCTTTCTAATACTGAAAATGCTAAGTAAACAAGATTCTTATCTGTTTATTAAGACATTCACAGAGTTCTCTTAGCCAAGTGTCTCCTCTTCCCCTCTAACCCCACAATGAGTTCCTGTCAGCAGAAACTTGAACATAATCAAGCCTAGTGTCTTATAGCTATTCTAACTCGAACTTTTGCCTGATGGTCCTCCCTCCATTGGGACAAATTAATGAAAGTGATTTCATCAATGCATGTGGAACCATGGTGTGTAGCTGGCACACAGAGAGGGCTCTACATCATAGGTTAATGATGGGATTGGGACACATGTGAGTGCCACAGAACTGGTAACCAGGATGCAGTTAAATAAAGATTCTCTAAATATTTGTTCAACATTTATTCAATAGAGAGACAGGAAACTGCATGGAAACTGGGAAGGGAAAAGAGGCCTTGGGGGCAGCCATTCACCTCTCCCTTAATGTTCTATGTGATTTAACTGCCTATGAACTTGCCCTTTCCCTACAGCAAAAAGGAGGTTCCACAGAGAAATGGGACTATGCTTTTTAGCAGGCCATTCGGTGATCATCTAATGTGACTGCACATGTCCTTTGAAAGTCTGACCTTCTCCATCCCCAAGTGTCTCATTAGAATATCTGTCCAACTATGTACAGTGGACTGCTTACCCCTGGGGGAGTCCCAGAAAGATTAAATGCCTTCATATTGTTGCACATGCAAAACCACTTGGGTGACTCAGTGGGAACCACAGTCATCCAGTCTGTAAGGAACAATCCTGGTCTCTCTCAGAATCCCATGAGAAGTCTCCCGAAGAGAGAAAGAACCTCACATTTACATTTCTATTATGAACCAATGCAGGCTTATTCCCAAATCCTAATACGTTCTTTCTGAAAGTGAAACTGTGTAGCTGAAGTGCTGAACTGCAGCTGAGCTGCCCGGCCTCATATATTTTAAATTATCTAGTTACTTCTCTTCCTACCCTTCCAGACTATGGTGTCCTTGGAGTCAAGGACTGAGTCTTCTTTGCACTTAGCCTTTATCGTTTAGCATAGAGCTTGAAATAAATAGAAATTAAACCAGGCATCTTCCCACCAACATCTTCCAAGGGTTTTTGAGATTGTCTTTCAAATATTTCAACTTTGGGAGGAAACCTTTTATTTTTACTTCTTTAAAGTAGTCCCCCACTGTGGTACCCTCAGCTCTATATATTTTTAAGCAACCAGTTAGCCGGTTTCAGTCAACTCAAAGAAGAGTTTTGACTTCTAACCATGCGATAGGCATCAGGCTAAGTACTGAGATAAAGAAATGAAGGTAGCGTCCCTCTTACCCAGCACACAAACTGCGTGCAGATGTAAATCTTGCACATGTGGTTAAATTACAGGCTTAACAGTTTAGTCATTCAGTTCAGTTTTACCTGTCTGAATACGTTAATTCAATTTTACAAGGGAAAGACCCTTCCTTCATTTTCTTGTACTACTCTGAAGCTAATGCAGAGAATATAATTGTATGAAGCTGGAAACCAAGCTCCATTCGCCTGAAAAACAGAAAGTTGCCACTGGTTTCTTCTAACCTTCTCCTTCCTTTTTCTCTGTTTAATTCCCCACGCTTCCTCAATCTGCGCCACCCCTAATACCACATGGGGAGATCCAGTCTCTAAGGATCAACTCCGATCTCTCTCAGAATGCCATGAAGAGATGCCTCAAACAAAAAAAGAGGCCCACACTTACATTTCTATCTTAAAGCAAAGCAAACTCATTCCCAAATTCCAGTAAATTTTCTCTAAAAAGGGAAAAGCCACATGAGGAGGATTACAGTTTACAGGACGTGAGGAAATGACCATTCTAAGAAAAAGCTGTTGAAGGGACCAATTACCTCCAAAGATGGGAGGGACACAAATTAATTTTTGCCCTGACTGAGGAAAGGTGAAGTTAATAGAGGGAAGAGAATCTCAGAAAGGGAAATTAAAGCCAACATGCTTCTGGCTTCTTAAGGCTGCCCCCTGAGTTAATTAATTATCTGTGAGGGGATTATGAAGTGAGTTGTGAACTTCTCTTACTTCACACACACACACAAAAGGAAGAACCACAGTGTGAATCTATTTTAAGAGCTAGAAATTGGCTTGGGGAAATTGCTGAGATACTGGGAATGAAAGAAAAAAGGATTTAAAAAAAAACCCTCCTCAGCAGTAAGAAGTAGGAGGAGAGCTACTTTAACAATCTCTGAGCTGTTAATTCAATCGCAATCTGGATCCAAGGCAAGGTTAGGGATTTATTTCCTTCCTTCCTCTTTTCTTATATTCTTACCTTCCTCTCTCTCTTCCTTTCTTCCTCTTTTATTCAATTAGTAAACATCTGTTACATGATAGGTACTGCCCCAGGCGCTAGATCCATAGTCCCAAATAATATTAATTCGTAAAAAATGGGAGGGAGGGAGAAAAAATTTCCATTGAATTTCTAATAGGAAAGAAAGAGAAAAAAATGAAGGAAAAAAACTCCTGTTGAATGGATGGGACAGAAAGTGATATCCTGCTGGGCCTAGATATGGCTGGAGACTCGATATGAAGAGAAAAATTCTTTTGATGTACCAGAATGGAAGAAGAAAGGTGGGATGGAGTGATCAAGTTGGTGAAACACTTCACTCCACAATGAGACTCTTCACCAAAAGCACCAAATGTTCAATCAGATGTCTTGTGAAAACCAGTAAAGGAGCTGAGTTCTGTGTACAGGGTGTCACATAGCACAATAGAAACTTATGCAAAGGGCCCGCAGAGACCAGAGAAGAACCACAGAGGAAGATGAAGGCAAGGCCACAGGGACTCCTAGAAAAGTTTTGTATGTCACAAGCCATGGAACTATGATTCAGGCTGGGTTTGAACAGACTTACAAGGGCCAGAAAGCTTCTAGGCTGCATTGGGTTTTCACGTTCAATTAGTAATAACAGCACATTTGAAAGTCCATAAATTTAACATCTGAGGATAAAAGAAAAAAATTTTTTTAATTCACTGCAAAGCCTAACTCACCTGATGATGGATCAATAATGTCATCCATGAGGCCCAGGGGCCCAAGTGCCATAGACAGGCAACGAGGAAATCCATGAACTCCCTAAAATTGTAGGCAAAATGTTGTGAAAATACAGTCAAGCTCTGCATCATGTTTTGGTCAACAGACCACATAAGATTACAATGGAGCTGAAAAATTCCTTTCACCCGGCAGCATCATAGCGCGATGCATTACTCACATGCTCGTGGTGATGCCGGTGTAAACAAACCTACTGCACTGCCAGCCATACAGAAGAATAGCACACACAATTAGGTACGGTACATGATACTTGATGATAATAAATGGCTATGGTACTGGTTGTGCATTTGATATAGTATACCTATTATTTTAGAGTGTCTTACTTCTACTTATTAAAAATAAACTTAGCTGTGAAAGTCTCAGGCAGGTCCTTCGGGAGGTATTCCAGAAGAAGGCATTGTTATCATAGGAGACGGCAGTTCCATGAATGTTATTGCCCCTGAAGACCTTCCAGTGGGAAAAGATGTGGAGGCAGTGGATCCTGACCCTGCTGATCCTGACCCTGTGTAGGTCTAGGCTAATGTGGGTGATTCTGTCTTGGTTTTTAACAACAAAAAAAGAAGTTTAAAAAGTAAAAAAATAAAAAGTAAATGTTTAGAAAAAAACTTTATAGAATAAGGATAAAGAAATATTGTTGTACAGCTGTACAATGTTGTTTTTTTTTCTTTTTTTGAGACGGAGTCTCGCTCTGTCTCCAGGCTGGATTGCAGTGACACCATCTTGGCTCACTGCAACCTCCACCTCCCAGGGCGATTCTCCTGCCTCAGCCTTCCTAGTAGCTGGGACTACAGGTGCATGCCACCATGCCCAGATAATTTTTGTATTTTTAGTAGAGACAGGGTCTCACCATGTTGGCCAGGATGGGCTCGATCTCCTGACCTCGTACTCTGCCCACCTCAGCCTCCCAAAGTGCAGGGCTTACAGGCATGTGCCACCGCACCCAGCCACAGTGTATTTGCTTTTAAGCTGTGTTGTTACAAAAGAGTCAAAGAGTTTTAAAACTTAACAACTTTGTCAAGTAAAAAAGTTACAGTTAGCTAAAGTTAATTTATTATTGAAGAACACTTTTTAAAATCTAGTATAGCCTAAGTGTACATTGTTCATGAAGTCTACAGTAGTGTATACTAAGGTCCTAGGCCTTCACATTCACTCAGCACTCACTCACTGACTCACCCAGAGCAACTTCCAGTCTTATAAACTCTATTCATGGCAACTGCCCTATCCTGATGTAGCATTATCTTTTATACTGTATCTTTATTGTACCTTTTCTCCGTTTAGATGCACAAGTATTTACTTACCATTGTGTCACCATTACCTACAGAATTCAATACAGTTACATGCTGTACAGATTTGTAGCCTAGGAGCAATAGGCTATACCATACAGCCTAGGTGTGCACTGGGCTACACCATGGAATGCACTCTGTGATGATTACGTGATGATTAAATTTCCTAATAAGGCATTTCTCAGAATGTATTCCCATTGTTCAGCAGTGCATGACTGTGTGTACATATATATATGCACATTTGTGGGAAAAGGCTCCTTAACGTTCGTTAAGTTTACAGAGTGTTAGTTATCAGTGAAAATAACCACATTTACTGAGTGTGCACTATGTATTACTATGCTAAGAACTCCATACATATTTCATGCTCACAACAACTCTATTAAAAAAAAAGGGTACTTTTAAAAACTACCCTGAACTACCTGGGGGCTTCGAGAAACCTCCCCAAGTCACACCACTAGAGAGTGGCAGAGCAAGGACAAGCACTCCTGTCAACATTATTAGCCTACATGCTCCATTGCTTCCCCTGATGTGCACTTTGAACTTTGCTGAATCCTGAGTCTGATGTTGTTACCAGTTCAAATATTGCTTTTCCCCAGAGAAAAAGATTAGAGAGATGAAGTTAGGTGTTTAATGGGGATTAGATTCTACTAATATTTTCTGAAGTTCTAAACATTTCAAGCACTTTCATCTGGGTTACTCCATTTCGTCCTCTCATTCTGTTCCATCCAGTGCAATGATGTGAATATATCTGTTTGTTTGACAATGGGGAACCCTGACTTCAGGGAAGTCAAGTCACACTGCTTTAGGTAAATGGTGTAATGGGTTTTGCGTCAAGGTCTTGTACTCCCTGATTCCATTTCCCTTTCTCAAAGGAATGGTAGAAGGCTTTCCAAGAGGTCAATGATTTATTTATTTATTTAGAGACAGAGTCTCACTCTGTGTCACCCAGGCTGGAGTGCAATGGCACAGTCTCTGCTCACTGCAACCTCTGCCTCCTGGGTTCAAGCTATTCTCCTGCCTCAGCCTCCCAAGTAGCTGGAACTACAGGTGCGAGTCCCCACGTCCAGCTAATTTTTGTATTTTTAGTAGAGACAGGGTTTCACTATATTAGCCAGGTTGGTCTTAAACTCCTGACCTCGTGATCCGCCTGCCTCAGCCTCCCAAAGTGCTGAGATTACAGGGGTGAGCCATCACGCCCAGCCAAGAATTTTTTTTTTTAATGCTTCTGGTTTATGAACTCTGATTTGAAGAAGACTCATCCAGAGGTCATTTGAGCCGTTATTACGAGATCCATAAAATCAAATTACAGGTTGAATCCTGCAAAAAAGGGGCCTCACAGACACAGCTTTACTGCTGGGGAGAGAGGTCTGTAGAATGTACCAGGAGACGAACACATCCCACCCTTTCAAAACTTCACAGGGTCATTCTGCCTGCTTAACTCTGTCTGGTGTTCTTTCCACTTGCTGTGGAAATAACTTGGCGGACCACAGTTGCAATTTATTGAGGAGAACAAAAAAGAGCTGCAAGCTGAAATAGATCCTTCTTACTAAACAGTCGGTGCTTGTGCCCAGGGTAGATGCAGACGCCCTTGGTGAGAGTAAACCCTGGAAGCCCCGTGAGACAACCACAGGGGCACTGACATAAAGGGAAGACCAATCCAGACCCCAGCTGGGGTCTTTTCACTAAACTGAGGAAGAAGCCATAGAGGTTAGATTATTATGTTTCTGTAGCACCTGCTTGGATGGAACCTATTGGGTGCTATTTTGCTAACCATTGCTTAGTTGGAATAGAGGCAAAGTACAACAGTTCAACATTCTTTAAGCGGAGAAAGAAAAGACAGAACAAAAGAAGTTCTAGAAAGAGCCACCACAAAGGGAGAATCGTTCTTCCCGCTTGAGGAGGGTGGCTTATGACAACTTCAGACCCCACAAAAGTAACAACTGAACGCATTTAAGAACTGACTTAATGGCAACTTCATTGGCCGTTTGTCATGTACTTATTGTCTAAGCAACACTTGAAGGAAAAAGAAAGCTTTTCTAAATAGCCCTGTGTGAGTAGTGAAGACTGCTAAAGAGAGGTCCAACTCCCCGGAGGAAAGGACCCAACAGCTAACTCTAGTGCCCTGGTGCTCAAACTGCATTAAGCTTTCACTGGGAATGTGTTAGAAATGCAAATTCTCAGGCTTTGCCCCAGACCTGCTGACCAGAAACTTTGACGATGGGACACAGTAATCAGTTTTAACAAGCCCTCCAGCAATTCTGGTGAACGCTGCAGTTAAAGAAGGTCTGCTTTAGGCCGGTCACGGTGGCTCTTGCCTATAATCCCAGCACTTTGAGAGGCCAAGGCGGGTGGATCATGAGGTCAAGAGATCAAGACCATCCTGGTCAACATGGTGAAACCCCGTCTCTACTAAAAATACAAAAATTAGCTGGGCATGGTGGCGCATGCCTGTAGTCCCAGCTACTCGAGCGGCTGAGGCAGGAGAATTGCTTGAACCCAGGAGGCAGAGGTTGCGGTGAGCCGAGATCGCACCCTTGCACTCCAGCCTGGGTAACAACAGCGAAACTCCATCTCCAAAAAAAAAAAAGAAGCTCTGCTTTAGAGCACAGTAGAAAACTCTGTCAGACTAGGAGTTAGACAGATGGAGGCCTTTGACACTAACTCGCATTGAAACTCCAGGCAAGGTGCTCTCTGAGCCATGACATGACTTCATTCTACTCTGTGGGGATAATAATGGTAATAGCAGGGCTTTGTAAAGGCTAATAAACATGAGGGCTTAGTGTGTGATAAATGCTTACTCAGCAAATGGTAGCCTTCACTAGGGTCATTCAAAAGCGTATGATTTAATTGCTTTATACAAACGATAGAGATCTGTAGAATATACCAGGGAAGTTATTGCTGTTAAACTAGCATGGTATCTAAGCATCCTTCTTTTCAAACTTTTTTTTCTTGAGACGGAGCCTCGCTCTGTCACCCAGGCTGAAGTACAGTGGCACAATCTCGGTTCACTGCAACCTCCACCTCCTGGGTTCAAGCGATTCTCTTGCCTCAGCCTCCCAAGAAGCTGGAGTTACAGGCATGTGCCACCACACCCGGCTAATTTTTGTATTTTTAGTAGAGATGGGGTTTTGCCATGTTGGCCAGGCTGGTCTCAACCTCTTGACCTTAAGTGATCCACTTGCCTCAGCCTCCCAAGTAGCTGGGATTACAAACGTGTACCACCACACCTGGCTAATTTTTGTATTTTTAGTAAAGACAGGGTTTCACCATGTTGGCCAGGCTGGTCTTGAACTCCTGACCTTAAGTAATCCACCTGCCTTGGCCTCCCAAAGTGCTGGCATTACAGACGTGAGCCACTGCACCTGGCCCAAACTTTTCAGAAAGCTTTATTTCTCAGAGAATGGAGCACCTGTTTCAGAATGAGGGCCAGGTTTTTTTAAAATTGAGATGTTGAGTGCTCATAACCAACCTGCCAAATGTGCACCTTGTGAAGTGTGGTCTGGTTGTCTACAAGTTTAAAATTTTTCCCTAAAGAGTCTTCAGTAGACTAAGATGTGGGAATTATTGAATAAAATGAGGATATAAGATGTAACTTGGCGGTGACTTAGCTGTCACAGCCACTGTCCTACAGACTGAGGCAGAAGGAGGCAGGTGCATTGACTCAGTGTTACAACAAGTACAGCCAAGAAGGGAAATATCCTAACCTCTGCCCACCAGTTCACCACCCTTCTCTGTGGTGGCTGATGAGCTGCTAGTTAGATTTCTCTTAGCTGGCCAACCTAGAATTGAGGCGATTTTATTGATTTCTGAGGGAAAATATTCTTGGTGGTGGTGAAAGAGAAGTGGATTAGGAGCCTGTTTTTGTAGATATTTAAAATGGAAAATTACAAAGTTTTGTTTTTCAGGAAGATATGGTGCCTCTTTAAGGAGTCCACAATCTGTTAGCGTGGGATGCAGTTCAAGAACTTGGTATTGACTAGTCACAGTAGCTCACACTTCTAATCCCAGCACTTTGGGACACCAAGGCAGCAGGTGGACCACCTGAGGTCAGGAGTTCAAGACCAGCCCGGACAACGTGGTGGAACCCCATCTCTACTAAAAATACAAAATTAGCTAGGTGTGGTGGTGCATGCCTGTAATCCAGCTACTTGGGAGGCTGAGGTAGGAGAATCGCATGAACCCAGGAGGCGGAGGTTGCAGTGAGCTGAGATTGCACCAATGCACTCCAGCCTGGGCAACAAGAGTGGAACTCTGTCTGGAAAAAAAAAAAAAGAAGAACTTAGTATTCTCTGCTTCCTATTCCTATGTAAATGTGTCCCATTTGAGAATGAGAGAATTGAGGCACAGAGAAGTTAAGCTGCTTTTCCAAACTGACAAACAGAAAAGTGGAGAGCTCAATTTTAAACCTAGGAAATACAACAACTCCCTACCACATCAGTTCTAAACTCTTTCTACTCAAAGGACAATTTCTGGACCAGCACCTTACAGGAATTTTTGAGGAACGCCCAACCTCAGACCCCCGCCTCAGACCTATTTAACGAGGCTGAATTTTGACAGAGATTTGTAAACACACTGAAGTTTGAAAAGCACAAGGCATTTCACCAAGTGCGTGTGCTAGGCATCACTAGTATGGAAAACACTTGTGAGTGCTAACTAACTATATAGATTTCAGGCCTACCAGAAATCTCTGCAGTTGGGTTCAAAGATGCTGCATCATCAGTGAGTGCCCAGGCAATAGCTATGTATGCTTAATTTTGAGAGCCGCTGCTTTTAGTTCTCCTGCTCTGTGCTTTGCTTGACCACTGAAACAAGAATGTCAGATTGGAGCAGGTGAATGTTCTCCATCTAATGATGACAAAAGGAATTTGGAGAGGAGCACAAACAGCCAAGTTAAGGAGGGCCAAGGAGGAACTTTCTCTCTCTTGACTTTACTATATCTCAAATCCAGATTGTGGCATCGGCCTTTTATTTGAAGTCTAATTTTGTTTGGTTTTGTTTTGTTTGTTTTTTGTTGGCTTTGTTCTTAAAGGATCCCTTTGTGAAAATCTATACTATTTCTGTCAGCGACTCCAAAGCCAGAGCTCAAGTTGTTTCTTTTACCTTGGACTTATTTACATAATATTCTTCTCCTCTACAAACCCAAAAGTGTGAAGTCATGTCTCAACATGTTTCAAAGCACTCCGGAGGAAGGTACTATGTTGAGAAAGGTATGGAGCACAGCTGAGAGACTGAGGCAGGTGACTGTGATATGCATACCCTTAGGGTAATACAGAGTGAGGCAGGTGATGCTGATATTGATTGAGTTCTCGTCTAAAGTCTGTGCTGACACCATTAGAGGCCGCAGAGGTTGAGAAAGCAGCAAAAAGAGAGAGAGGATCTTGAGCTATTAGTTGTAGTCCTTTTCGGCCACTAGCTATCAGCATGACTCTGTGAGAGTTACTTAATTTCTTCAAAGCCTAGTTTCCTCATTTGTTAAAGCAGAGGGTTTTTCAGGTACTTCAACTGCAATGACCTAGAGGGCCAGGCAGGTAACGTAAATGGGTGAACTCAACTCAGCGGCAAATCGGGAGGAAGTACAAGCCGCTGAGCGCATGCGCCTCCTGAAGCAATTCAAGGCGCAGTTCTTCCTGAAACAGTATCAGCCAAAGAAAACACATCTGTGGCTGAATTTAACCCAGGATAGTCTGTCTCTCGGAGCCCTTCCAGCACATAGCCAAAAGTTTTAGAGTTTGTTAGCCATTGGCGTTCAACATGTCCATCGCATGCCGGTATTAGACCAAAATCAGGAGGAGATTGAGGAGACCCAATAGAAAATGTCGATGATCTCATTCCTGTTACTTAAACCGGGAACAAGTGGCAAGTTGCTGAGCTTCCCACAGACTAGCTGAGGACACAGTGCCAAAGAGGAACCTGCATTCTTTTCCCTAAATGAAATGAGGCTGAAAAAAGATTCTGAAGAAGACGTAGAGTTATTTTGGTAAAGCTTCCAAGAAGGCTCTGATGCAAGGTAATGGGAAGGGGGGTTGAATCATTTGTTTTGTTCATTTTGCTCTATTGGTGCGGGGGGGCAAGATTTTTAAATAAAAGTAGATATGATAGCTCTCATTATGAAAATGCATGGTTTGGGTGATATCTCCAACCCTTTAATGGGAAAATTCAGTTATTCTGTATTTCCAGGCATATGGTGGTTCCTCAATCAGATGTTTGATTATTAATTTAATGCATTCGTTCTCAAAGTGTGACCCCTGGGTCAACAGCATCAGCACCACCTGTGAAGTTGTTAGAAATGCAAATTCTCAGACTGTACCTCTAATATCTACTGAATCGGAAGCTTGTGACTGGCATCCAGCAATGTGTGTTTTAATAAACCATCCAGGTGATTCTGATGCCTCCTAAAGTTTGAAAATCACTGGTTTAATATTGTTAATTGGAGCCACTGGATAGGTCATGGGTCTGAGCAGTGTTGCAATCTTGACATTATTATGCCATGTTCCACATATTTCTGGGTATTTAAGTCATTCATTTCCAAGTATAATGGGTACCCTAAGTAATCAGTAGGGCTTTGATGATCTGGATGCCAAAATCAAAGAGATACAATCGACTGAAACTGTCATTGAGTAGAATTCATGCACGTTCTTCAGGTAAGTGAAGGGTCATTATTGTTATGTATTCATTCGTTTTTAGTGCTTGTTGATTACATGTGTTTTATTCTGTAGTATCAGGTTAAATGGTTCAGAAACATCCTATGTAAGCAGTAATTTGATATAGCATGACTTCACTATGTAACTCTTTATATAACATCATCAGTCCATCATCAGGGAAAAAGCCAAGACACTCCTAAATAAAAGGGACCTGTCACTTATTTCTCTGAGCATAGCAGTGGGAATCGTTTCATCAGTTTCTTTGCACTTAGGAACAATCCATCTCTGCAGTGTGCAGGTTTGTTAATGCCTGTTATTTTGAGATGAATACATTTTTTTCTTGTTAATATACAGTTGTTCTCTTGTGATCTTAAAAATGTTTCCCATTACTCATCATTGTTCTCATGTGGTACCTGAAAGAATCAACCACATCCACAGTGTAGACGTGGTTAATCTACATCAGTATTCCTGAGACAAGAAAAAATGCTTAGAATTAGGACACAAAGTGGGCTACTGCCTAGCAGTGATTGATTTGTGAGGGCTTATAAACTGGTTGCTAGGCTTTCCAGATGACATGCAATAGTAAAGGAAACTCAGAACACAGGGAATATTTTCTCCCATTTATTCCAGGGTGCCTTATACTGAGATCTTGAATTTAAGCTCTGTCTGTTCCCTGCACATATTTACATGTCCTCTCTCTTGTCTCTGCAAACCACATAATACTGTTTATTTTTTCTTTCTATATAAACATGCAAATAGCTTATGTAATCAAATGTATGTGTGCATAAACTGATTACTAAGAAAGTCAACAAGCACTGCAATCATTTTTTAGTGAATTGTTATAAATTGTTCTTGATTTTATAATTCTCAACAAAATGATCAAACTTCGTCAACATTCATGGGATCTGCTGAGTCTCCTCTTGGTTTTTTAGCAGATTGGCCAATTTGAAGTAAGACTTGATTAAAGTGTTTGAAGATTATTGCAGGCCCACTCTTTCTTTATCATTCACAGAATACTTAGCACACACCTAGTTGACAGGTGTTTTCTAAGACTCAACAATGCGTGAGGCACTGAGCACAGGATTTTTGGCAGTGACAAGATTGAGTATGCCCTTCCTCTCACTAATGTGGTGTAGTAGAGACCAGTAACTGGTCATCAGTGTTCGTCTCTTCTTCTTCCTGGGTTTACATTTTGCAGCATCCTCTGCTGCTGGGTGTGGCATGTGGCTGAATTCTGCCAATGAGTAATGTAGGGTATGGGCACTGGTAGGACGTGTCATTTCACCCTGACCCTAAAACCCTTCCATGCATCCAACTCCACACACACTTCCATGCCTCCTACGCTTCCCAAACTACTACACTGGGAAGAAAGACACTGAAAAAATAGCAAAAGTGTTTGAGGTAAGAAGGTGCACTATCAGACATGACCTTGTATATCGGGAACTTCAGGTCTCAAAGTCCTCAGGGAAAGAAAACATAATATTTTCATTTGGCCTGATTATTTGTTGTTAATTGTTATGAGTTTTGCTTCTATAGTGCAGACAAATCCAACAAATTAAGAAATGTGAGATTATATAGACGAGAAGAAAATTGGTTAATTTCTTTAATTCATTTGTATTAACAGAAGGACAGTGCTAGGACACAAAAGCCAATGCAAGTGTCTTTTGCAATCTTAAGGGCACATGAGAATAATTACTTATGTACACAGAGTGTGCGGCTCCTTTCCCTATAGTCTTTGAAAACTTTGACTATCCCAGGTGAAATACGTACTTCCGTAAGGAGGATCTTTCAGGAGTTCTTTGTTCCCATATATAATTTGATCATTTAGGGGTTGCTTTGAACAGTGATATACAAGGGGGATGGTGTTGAAGTGAGAGCAGTCTGCCAAGGTATAAAGGGGTTCATTGTCTGTAGATAACTTAAAAATGGGGCCGGGTGTGGTGGCTCATGCCTGTAATCCCAGCACGTTGGGAGGCCAAGGCGGGTGGATCAACTGAGGTCGGGAGTTCGAGACCAGCCTGACCAACATGGAGAAACCCCGTCGCTACTAAAAATACAGAATTAGGTGGGCATGGTGGCACATGCCTGTAATCCCAGCTACTTGGGAGGCTGAGGCAGGAGAATCACTTGAACCTGGGAGGCGGTGGTTGCAGTGAACTGAGATCATGCCATTGCACTCCAGCCTGGGCAACAAGAGTGAAACTCCATCTCAAAAAATAATAAAAATAACTTAAAAATGATAATAAGCCCAACTGAAAGTTAGTCTGCTTATTATTACCATGCACCAGCAATTCTAAACAATGCCAGTGGTTTTTTAAAAAATACTCTTTCTAGGCTGGGCATGGTGGCTCACATCTGTAATCCCAGTGCTTTGGGAGGCCGAGGCAGGTGGATCACCTGAGGTCAGGAGTTTGAGACCAGCCTGGCCAACATGGTGAAACCCTGTCTCTACTAATACAAAAATTAGCCAGGCGTGGTGGCACACATGTGTAATCCCAGCTACTTGAGAGGCTGATACACGAGAATCCCTTGAACCTGGGAGACAGAGGTTGCAATGAGCTGAGATCGTGCCATTGCACTCTGCCTGGACAACAAGAATGAAACTCAGTCTTGAAAAAATAATACTCTTTTCACCAGGGAAACTTCCTGGTAGAAAGGGGTTTACACAACCCACTACTTTTGCTCCCCAACTCAGCTTGATATACCACCAGACAGCTTAATTATCTATTAAGGGCAGTTTTCAACAACTTTCAATATAACAAGAGATATTCTGCAACAGGAAATATTATATAATCAAAGAATTTTTAATAGTGCATTGCTCAGGAAAGTGAATCAGAAGCTATTCTTTTTGACCTGGAAAAAAATAAATGGAACCAGTGACTTCAGGAAGGCTTCATGCAAGAGCTTGTTCTTGAGACTTTAAAAGACCTGAGCAATATAATGTAACAACGAAAAGGAAGCATTGGATAAAGGGGAGAGCAAATTCCAAAGCTAACTAAGTGAGCCAAGAGTGGAGATGACCTTAGGTAGAGTCTAGTGGAATATGACAACAGCTCAGCCAAGTTTGTGTAGCTGGTACAGGACTCAGGTGACAAGTGTCCAAATATTTTGTTGTGTTTGGAAGTTGTCAGGTCCTCATGAATTTTAATGTCACATAGTCAAAGCATTGATTTTACAAATACTACCAATTTGCTGTGAGTAACTAGTACCATACTTTGGGACAGGGGAAAAATTGGCTATACAACCATGGCAATTCATATGGAACACATGATCAGTGTTATGGTTCTGGGTTTTATCGGTGATGACTACAGAGCCCCGTTACTCTACACGGTGCTTGATCATCCAGTTTGCAGTTGTGTGAAGCAATCATGATTGTGCTGACCTGCCAACAGCAGGTCTGGGCTCAGTAATACAGGGGTTATGGAAGGCTCCAAAGGCTGGATACCAAGCCTTAGATGATCAGTTTGATCTCTGCCTTTACTGATTTAATATTCCAAAAATTATTGGTTTTGACCACCTCTGTTACCATAATTGGACCTCATTGAAATAAGGTGTGATTTGAGACTGACACTTCTTTTTTGTGCTGATCCAGATCAAAGCATTTACAAAGAGGGATTTAAGAGGGAGTATGACCGCCAGGTTCAGACATACATAAGAAAGTTTAGGATATGAGATGATATTGAGAAAAATGGGCATTTAGGACCAATTTAAATAATGGAAACTATGTTAATATCTAATGAAACCTCATTTGCCATGGCATAAACAACGATCATCAAACTTCGACAAGAATAGAGACAAACGTTATTGTATTTCTCATCCTTGAACATTGATCGTTATTAGTCCTCAGTGAGCTGTAATTTTGTGTGTGCTGCTATCATGAATAGCCATTGCATCATTATATTGGCCAATTTCAACAAGGTAAATTTCAATAATGAAAGTAAGCTTACTTCTAATGTGGACCTTCCCCTGCTGCAAAAACATATTGCAGTTCTTTAGAGTAAACGTAAGATGGAGTGAATCATTGTCTAATCTGTTGTTACCTTTCTTCATCTGAGACACAGCATTAGAACTTCATTGGCAGAGAATTAAGAGAAACTTGCCCAAAAAAAGCTCTGTGCAAATTCCCATCCCTTCTGTGCCAACCAAACAGAAAAATATTTGTAGAAACCTTTCCTCTTGAATTTTTAGTGTGGTTCCAAAAGCAGAGGCAAGGGAGGATAAACCATCCAGGAAGGACAGTTGGGGGAAGTGGTGAGGGACAGCATTTCTTATTAAAGGAAGCCAGCATGGTAAACGGGCCCTACATATGAGCCAGAATTGCAGTTCTACCAAAATTTCCACTGGTGGGTCCAAGGATTCCAAAATCTTAGGTCAGCTGTTTATGCTAACAATCAACAAAGCCCTTAGCACTCGAACTCTCTAGGCAGCCGAACTTGTAAGTAGAATTTTAAACATACTTTTTGCAAGTTTCTAAAACCTTCCTTTTTATTTTTAAAAATCTATTAAACTAAATCTTTTCAGAAGATCATCATTCCTTTGAGCATTGCTGAAATTTCTTTAACGTGTCTCTTGGAGGCATAAACAGTGTAGCCATTAATTTGGAGGCCTTTCTTTCTATGAAAACTAATCATTCGAAAGACTTTCTGGCTAATCAGGTCGAGGAGAAATGAGTAGTGTTCCTCATAGCCCAGATAGAGACTTCTTTTTAGCTGTGAGTTTTAAGAAGAAAAAAGTTCTGGGAGAAAAAAGGACAGAATATGCCAGTGCTGCGTTCTCCAATGATACTTTTAAGATCTTTCCAAAATATAATCTTTTTATTGGTTTTAAATATCTGAGAGCCCTTTCAATTTATTTTAGCCCCATATTCCTTTTGTTTCATATTACAATACATATATATTTACTTTTTTTTCCTTTAGAAAGTTTCACTAGTTTCAGGCACATGAGACTTGTTTATTTAAGTGCTTTTCTCGATGTCTGAGGCTGTATAATTGAATGGCAGAACTGTTTATAAGTTTGCAAGTTATTCAGATTTGCTGTGCCCAGTAATCAAATTATGGTCCAGGAATTCCCTTGTTTAGGGAAAACGCTTTTACATTTTCTCTAATAGAACTAAGGTCTACCTTTCATCCCAATTCTGGGTGTCTTTTTCTGGTTGGTGACCAAGGGCCAACAGAAAGAGAAAGAGAGCCTTAATGACATTTTATAGAAAACTATATCAAATAAACTCCACAAGCTAGAGTTTGGAGTCTTATCAAGCATTTTCTAAATTACTCAAAACAAAGTGTCATCGATTTGAAAACTTAGACTGCATTCTTAGACTGCATCACAATCAAACTGCAGTATCACCTAGTCTTTTGGATTAAGGAGATGCCTGATGGACTGAGTAGTAGTATAACCTCCCCTTCAACAAAACGTAGAGGTTAGGGGAAGGTGCAGGAGCTGCTACAACATATAGGTCAATGGCTCGCTGAAACTTCAGAGCCCCTCACTACACCACCATGCCAGAGCACTTTCACCCACGATTCTTGCAGGCCCAGTGGAGCACTTTTCCCTGTGGCCCCACTGCTGCCCTATCAGAGTGCTTTTGCCAGCAGCCCCTGATAGAGCACTCAGCCGTGTTTGACATAGAAAAACCAGAGAACAAAGCTACAGACCCAGTCCCAGTCTCTACCAGAGTTAAAGCAGGCAGCCCAAGAGTGCCTAGCTGAGACTTGCACTTTTCTGAAAGCATCTAGAAATGAAGCCAGTCGACTAAACCCAAATTATACCACAGTCAAACCTTCAAAGACATTAAAGAATTTAAAAGCTTCAAACCAGCAATGGTGTGCTAGAGAAAAAAATGTGAAGAATGTAAAAGCTAAAAGCCTCATCCAAAGGACAGCACCTTCAAAGGTTAAAGGAACATCAACCCACACAGATGAGAAAGAACCAGTGTGAGAATTCTGGTAACTATAAAATCCAAAGCACCCTTTTACCTCCAAATGAGCCCACTAGCTCCCCAGCAATGGTACTTAGCCAAAATGAAATGACTGAAAATGATGGACATGGAATTCAGAATCTGGATGACAAAGAAGCTCATCAAGATTAAGGAGAAAGTTGAAACTGAATCCAAGGAATCCAGTAAAACTATCCAGGAGCTGAAAGACAAAATAGCCATCTTAAGAAAGAATCAAAATGAACTGGAATTAAACTCACTACAAGAATTTCATAACTCAGTCAGAAGCATTAACAGCATATTAGGCCAAGCTGAGGAAAGAATCTCAGAGCTCATAGACCAGTTCTGCAAATCAACTCAGAAAAAAATAAAGAAGAAAGAATTTTTAAAAATAAAATTGTAAAGGCACAGTGGCTTACACCAGTAATCCCAGCACTTTGAGAGGTCGATGCAGGTGGATTGCTTGAGTTCAGGAGTCCAAGATCAGCCTGGGAAACATGGTGAAACCCCATCTTTATCAAAAATACAAAAGTTAACCAGGCATGTTGGTACCCACCTATGGTGCCAGCTACTCAGGAGGCTGAGGTGGAAAGTTCACTGGTGCCTGGAAAGTCAAGGCTACAGTGGGGCATGATTGCACTAATGCCCTTTAGCCTGGATGACAAAGTGAGACCCTTTTTCAAATAAATGAATAAATAAAATCTCCAAGAAACATGGATTACACAGGGACCAAATCTGCGACTCATTGGCATTCCTGAAAGAAAAGGAGAGACAGTAAGCAACTTAGAAAATATATTTTAGGGTATAATACACAAATTTGTCCTCAATCTTACTAGAGAGGATGATATGCAAATTCAATAAATCCAGAGAACCCCTGTGAGATCCTATTAAAGATGATGATCCCCAAGGCACATAGTCATCAGATTCACCAAGGTAAATGCCAAGGAAAAAAATATTAAAGGCAACCAGAGAGAAGGGTCAGATGATTTATAAAGGGAACTTTGTCAGGCTAACAGCAGACCTCTTAGCAGGAAATTTACAAGTCAGAAGAGACTGAGGGCCTATTTTCAGCATCCTTAAAGAGAAGAAATTCCAACCAAGGATTGCATATCCTGCCAAACTAAGCTTCACAAGTGAAAGAGAAATAAAATCCTTCTCAGACCAAGCAAATGCTAATGAAATTTATTACAACTAGACCAGCTTTACAAGAAGTCCTTAAGGAAATGCTAAATATGGAAACAAAAGAATGACACCTGTTAAAACAAAAACACACTTAAGCACACAGCCCACAGACACTATGAAGCAACTATACCAATCAAGTCTATAAAACAACCAGCTAACAACATAATGAAAGAAGCAAAATCTTGCATATCAAAACTAACCATGAATGTAAACAGTCTAAATGCCCCCACTTAAAAGGTATAGAGTGGAAAGCTGGATAAAAAGATAAGACCTGGCTGGGCACAGTGGCTCATGCCTGTAATCCCAGCACTTTGGGAGGCCAAGGTAGGTGGATCACTTGAAGTCAGGTGTTCGAGACCAGCCTGCCCAACATGGTGAAACCCCATCTCTATTAAAAATACAAAAATTAGCTGGGCAGGGTGGTGCATGCCTGTAATCCCAGCTACTTAAGAGGATGAGGCAGGAAAATGGCTTGAACCCAAAAGGCAGAGGTTGCAGTGAGCCGAGATCACACCTTTGCACTCCAGCCTGGACAATAAAGTGAGACTCCATCTCAACAACAAAAAAAAAATGATAAGACCCAGCTGTCTGTTGTCTACAAGATACCCATCTCACATGTAATGATACCCATAGGCTTGAAGTAGTGGGATGGAGAAAGATCTACCATGCAAACAGAAAGCAAAAAAAAAAAAAAAAAAAAAGTAGTCACTATTTTTTCTTTCTTTCTCTTTCTTTCTTTCTTTCTTTATTTGAGATGGAATCTTGCTGTGTCACCAGGCTGGAGTGCAGTGGTGCGATCTCAGCTTCTGGGTTTGAGTGATTCTTCTGCTTTAGCCTCCTGAGTATCTGGGACTTCAGGTGTACACCACCACGTGCAGCTAATTTTTGTATTTTTAGTAGAGATGGAGTTTCACCATGTTGGCCAGGCTGATCTCAATCTCTTGATCTTGTGATCCACCCGCCTCAGCCTCCCAAAGTGTTGGGATTACAGGCAGGAGCCACCGCACCCAGCTGTCACTACTCTTATATCATACGAAACAGACTTTAAATGAACAACAATTAAGAAGGACAAAGAGGAGCATTGCATAATGATAAATGGTTCAATTCAACAAGAACAAAGACCTATCCTAAGTATATACACGCTCAACATTGGAGCAATCAAATTCATAAAACAAGTTCTTTTATAACTACAAAAATACCTAGACAGCCATACAATCATAAGAAGAGACTTCAATATCCAACATCCCACTGACAACATTAGAACATTGAGACAGTAAACTAACAAAGAAATTCAGGACTTTAATTTGACACTCAACCACTTGGACTTAATAGACATCTACCTAATATTTCACTAACCACTTGGACTTAACAGACATCTACCTAATATTTCACTCAACAATCACAGAATATACATTCTTTTCATTTGCACATAGAACATATTCTAAGATCAATGAAATACTCTGTCATTACGCAAGTCTCAATAAATACACACATACAAAAAAATGAAGTCATGCCAAGCACACTCTCAGACAACAGGGCAATAAAAATAGAAATCCATATCAAGATAACCTCTCAAAACTACACAAATACCTGGATATTAAACAACTTGCTCTTAAATAACTCTTGAGTGAACAATGAAATTAAGGCTTACATCAAAAAAAAATTAATGAAAACAGAGACATAACCAAAATCTTTGGGATGCAGCTAAAGCAGTACTAAGAGGAAAGTTTATAGCACTAAATGCCTTCATCAAGAAGTTAGATTTTAGATTAACAATCCAATATTATACCTACAGGAACTAGAGAAAAACTGAACCAATTCCAAAGCTAATAGAAGAAAAGAAATAACTAAAACTAGAGAAGAACTGAACAAAATTGAGGCTCAAATCCATACAAAGGTCAGTGAAACCAAGAGTTTCATTGGTTAGAGTTAAAAGAATAAAGGCCAGATGCAGTGGCTCATGCCTGTAATGTCAGCTACTTGGGAGTCTAGGGCAAGAGGATTGCCTGAACCCAGGAGGCAGAAGTTGCAGTGAGCCAAGAAAGCACCACTGCACTCCAGCCTAGGTGATGGAGTGAGACTCTGTCTCAAAAAAAAAAAAAAACAGATTGATAGACTGCTAGCTAGGCTAATAAAGAGAAGATCCAAATAAGTCCAATTAGAAATGACAGAGGTGATATCATAACCAATCCCACAGATACACAAAAGATCTAGAGAAAATAAATTCTTAGAAACAACAACCCAATATTAAACCAAGAAGAAACTAAAAACCTGAACAGATCAATAACAAGTTCTGAAACTGAATCAGTAATTAAAAAAAAAAAACCTGCCAACTAAAAGCCCTGAAACAGACAGATTCACAGTCAAATTCTACCAGAGGCATGAAGAACTGGTACCAATCTTAATTAAAGTATTCCAAAAACTTGAGAAGAAGGGGCTCATCCCTAACACATTCTACAAAGCCAGCATCAGCCTAATACCAAAATCTTGACAGAGACACCATAAATAAAGAAAACTGCAGACCAGTATCTCTGATGAACATAGACACAGATATCTTCAACAAAATACTAGCAAACTGAATGCAACAACACATCAAAAAATTGATACACCACAATCAAGTAGATTTTATTCCTGGGACAAAGGCCTGGTTCAGCATATGCAAATCAGTAAATGTGACTCACCACATAAAATTAGAAGCAAAAATCATATGATTACCTCAGTATATGCAGAAAATGCTGTTGAAAATTCTAACATCCCTTCATGATAAAAACTCTTAACAGACTAGGCATCAAAAGACCATACTGCAGAATAATAAGAGCTGTCTATGCCAAACACATAGTAAACATGATACTAAATGGGCAACAGCTGGAACCATTCTTTCTTAGAACTGGAACAAGACAAAGGTGCCTACTCTCCTCACTCCCATTCAATGTGGTACTGGAAATCCTAGCCAGAGCAATCAAGCAAGAGAAAGAAAGAAAAAAACATTGAAACAGGAAAAAAGAAGTCCAACTACTTCAATTTGCTGATGCTACAATTCTATACCTAGAAAACCCTAAACACTCTGCCAAAGGATTTCTAGAATTCATAAATAATTTCAATAAAGTTTCAGGATACAAAACTCAATGCATCCATATATCAATAATGTGCAAGCAGAGAGTCAAATCCAGAACACAATCCCATTTTAAAATAACCACAAAAAAATGAAATACCTAGGAATACAGCTAACTAAGGAGATGAAAGACCTCTACAAGGAGAACTATAAAACACTGCTCAAAGAAATCAGAGGTGATACAAGCAAATAGAAAAACATTCCATGCTCATGAATTAGAAGAATCGATATTGTTAAAATGGCCAAACTGCCCAGAGCAATTTATAGATTCAATACTATTCCTAACTACAAATATCATTTTTTACAGAATTAGAAAAAATGATTTTAAAATTCATATGGAACAAAAAGGAGCCCAAATATCCAAAGCAACCCTAAGCAAAAAGAACAAAGGTGGAGACATCACTACCAGACTTCAAACTATACTATAGTAACTAAACTAGCAAGGTACAAGTACAAAAACAGACATGTATTTCCTTGAGCAGTGGTTTGTAGTTCTCCTTGAAGAGGTCATTTACATCCTTTGTTAGTTGTATTCCTAAGTATTTTATTCTCTTTGTAGCAATTGTGAATGGGAGTTCGCTCATGATTTGGCTCTCTATTAGTCTGTTATTGGTGTATAGAAATGCTTGTGATTTCTTCACATTGATTTTGTATCCTGAGACTTTGCTGAAGTTGCTTATCAGTTTAAGGAGATTTTGGGCTGAGATGATGGGGTCTTCTAGATATACAATCATGTTGTCTGCAAATAGAGACAATCTGACTTTCTCTTTTCCTAATTGAATATCCTTTATTATTTTTTCTTGTCTAATTGCTCTGGCTTGAACTACCAATACTATATTGAATAGAAGTGGTGACAGAGGGTATCCTTGTCTAGTGCCAGATTTCAAAGGGAATGCTTCCAGTTTTTGCCCATTCAGTATGATATGGGCTGTAGTTTTGTAGCTTTTATTATTTTGAGATACATTCCGATACCTAGTTTATTGAGAGTTTTTAGCATAATGGTTGAATTTTGAATTTTGTTGAAGGCCTTCTCTGCATCTGTTGAGATCATCATGTGGTTTTTGTCTTTGGTTCTGTTTATGTGGTGGATTACATTTATAGACTTGTATATGTTGAGCCAGCCTTGCATCCCCGGAATGAAGCCTACTTGACCATGATGGATAAACTTTTTGATGTGCTATTGCAATCGGTTTGTCATATTTTCTTGAAGATTTTTGCATCTATGTTCATTATGGGTATTGGCCTGAAGTTTTCTTTTTTTGTTTAGTCTCTGCTGGGTTTTGGTATCATGATGTTGGTCTCATAAAATGATTTGGGACAGATTTTGTAGAAACATTCCATGCCTGTGGTTAGGAAGAATCAATATCATGAAAATGGCCATACTGCCCAAAGTAATTTATAGATTCAATGCTATCCCCATCAAGCTACCAATGACCTTCTTCACAGAACTGGAAAAAAACCACCTTAAACTTCATATGGAACCAAAAGAGAGCCTGCATAGCCAAGACAATCCTAAGCAAAAAGAACAAAGCTGGAGGCATCATGCTACCTGATTTCAAACTATACTACAAAGCTACAGTAATCAAAACAGCATGGTACTCATACCAAAACAGAGATACAGAACAATGGAACAGAACAGAGGCCTTGGAGGCAACAACACATCTACAACTATCTGATCTTTGACAAATCTGACAAAAACAAGCAACGGGGAAAGGATTCCCTGTTTAATAAATGGTGTTGGGAAAACTGGCTAGCAGTGTGAAGAAAACAGAAACCGGACCCCTTCCTGACATCTTACACTAAAATTAACTCCAGATGGATTAAAGACTTAAACATAAGACCTAACACCATAAAAACCCTAGAAGAAAACCTAGGCAAAACCATTCAGGACATAGGCATAGGCAAGGACTTCATGACTAAAACACCAAAAGCATTGGCAACAAAAGCCAAAATAGACAAATGGTACCTAATTAAACTCCAGAGCTTCTGTACAGCAAAAGAAACAATCATTAGAATGAACCAGCAACCAACAGAATGAGAAAAAATTTTTGCAATCTACCCATCTGACAAAGTGCTAATATCCAGAATCTACAAATAACTAAAACAGATGTACAAGAAAAAAACAAACAAACCCATCCAAAAGTGGGAGAAGGATCTGAACAGACACTTTTCAAAAGAAGACATATATAAGGCCAGCAAACATATGAAAAAATGCTCATCTTCACAGATTATTAGAGAAATGCAAATCAAAACCACATTGAGATACCACCTCACACCAGTTAGAATGGCAATCATTAAAAAATCTAGAGACAACAGATGCTGGAGAGGATGTGGAGAAATAGGAACACTTCTACACTGTTGGTGGGAGTGTAAACTAGTTCATCCATTGTGGATGACAGTGTGGTGCTTCCTCAAGGACCTAGAAATAGAAATTCCATTTGACCCAACAATCCCATTACTGGGTATATACCCAAAGGATTATAAATCATTCCATTATAAAGACACATGCACATGTATGTTCATAGTGGCACTGTTTACAATAGCAAAGACCTCAAACCAACCCAAATGCCCATCAACGATAGACTGGACAAGGAAAATGTGGCACATATACACTGTAGGATACTATGCAGCCATAAAAAATGATGAGTTTGTGTCCTTTATAGGGACATGGATAAATCTGGAAACCAATATTCTCAGCAAACTGACACAAGAACAGAAAATCAAACACTGCATGTTCTTACTCATAGGTGGGTGTTGAACAGTGAGAACATGTGAACACAGGGAGGGGAGCATTACACACTGGGGTCTGTTGGGGGAGCCAAGGGAGGGACAGTGTGGGGGGGTGGGGAGGTCAGGGAGGGATAACATGGGGAGAAATGCCAGAGGTAGGTGACTGGGGGATGGAGGCAGCAAACCACATTGCCGTGTGTGTACCTATGCAACAATCCTGCATGATCTGCACATGTACCCCAGAACCTAAAGTACAATAACAAAAAAAAAAATGTAGACCAATGGGACAGAATAGAGAACCCAGAAATAAAGCTACACACCTAAAACCACCTGATCTTCAACAAAGTTGACAAAAACAAGTAATAGGAAAAGGACTCCCTACTCAAAAACTGGTTCTGGGATAACTGGCTTGACATATGCATAAGAATGAAACTGGACTCCTACCTTTCACCCTATACAAATTAAATGAAGATGGATTAAATATTTAAATGTAAGACCTCAAACTATAAAAATCCTTTAAGAAAACCTAGGAAATACCCTTCTCAACATTGGCTTTGGCAAAGAATTCTTGGCTAAGTCCCCAAAAACAATTACAGCAGAAACAAACATTGACAAGTGGGACCTAATTAAATTAAGAGCTTCTGCCCAGCAAAAAAAAAAACTATTAACAAAATAAATAGGCAATCTACAGAATGGGCAAAAATATTCACAAATTATGCATCCAACAATGGTTTAATATCCAGAATCTGTAAGGAACTTAATAACCAAAAAAAAAAAATAATAACCCCATTAAAAAGTAAGCAAAGGCCATGAACAGGCACTTTTCAAAAGAAGACATACAAGTAGCCAACAAACATATGAAAAAATACACATCATCACTAATCATCAGAGAAATGCAAATCCAAACCACAATGAGATGCCATCTCATACTGGTCAGAAAAGCTATTATTAAAAAGTCAAAAAATGACAGATGCTGGCAAGTCTGTAGAGAAAAGGGGATGTGTATGCACTGTTGGTGAGAATGTAAATTAGTTCAGCCACTGTGGACAGCAGGTTGGAGATTTTTCAAAGAACTTAAAAATTGGAGTTGCCATTTGACCCAGCAATCCCATTGCTGGATATATGCACGCGGGAAAAGAAATCATTCTACCAAAAGTCACGTTCACTTGTATGTTCATCACAGTGCTATTCACAATAGCAAACACATGGAATCAATCGAGGTGCCCATCAATGGTGTCCTGGATAAAGACAATGTGGTACATGTATGTCATGGAATACTACGCAGCCATAAAAAAGAACAAAATCATATCCTTTTTAGCAGCATAGATGCAGCTGGAGGCCGTTATCCTAAGTGAGTTAACACAGGAGCAGAAAACCAAAGACTGCATGTTCTCACTTATAAGTGGGAGCTAAACACAAGTACACATGGGCATAAGGATGAGAACAGCAGACATTGGGGACAACCAGAAGGGGTAGAGAGGAAGGGAGGGAGGTGTGGGCTGAAAAACTACTTACAGGGTACTATGCTCACTACCTGGTTGATGGAATCGTCCATGCCTCAAACCCCACCATCACACAATATACCCTTGTAAAAAAACCTGCATCTGTATCCCCTGAATCTAAAATAAAAGTTGAAATTATTCAAAATGATGATAATAATTTTTTTAAAGTTCAGACTGACAAGAAATATGAAGGTTAATGTTGATTTCTAAGACATTTTTGAGCCATTAGGTCTTAAAATTAATTTCACTTACAAAATCAACCTTTATTTTCTAAGTTGGAAATAACTTCAAAGCCTAGGAGTTGTGAGTTTGTGTAGTAGGTGTTTTGGCTGTGAATCTCTGTTCTTGTTCTCAAACATCAGGAGAGTTTATTTCTCAGTCCCTCTCTAACACGCCATGGCTGCCAGTGTTGAGCTCTCGTATACAGTCACATCTTTGGTCTTGTTGGCATCTTTGAGACTGTCTATCACAGGTTAAGAAGCTGCCATGATTAGGAGAAATTCTCCTAGTACCACCTCCTATGGATGTGTAAATAGGTACCACCTGTTTAACACTTCTGCTGTCTTAGGGTGGTAATTTTGCCACTTGACCTCATTGGTGGTGAAGATGACATGAGCTCAGTGACTCCCAGTGATGAAAGCAGCCTGCCGGAGTGACTGGGATTCTCCAGCTTCCCTCTCACTCACAGTGACTTCCAGCTCTGGCCTATGCAGCCAGCCTCCTAGACTCCACCTTGTGTACACTGCCAACTCTCTCTTTGTTCAACTAGAATTTATGCAATCCTAGAGGCTGGATTTTAATAGCTTGCCCACCATTCAATACTGGGTACTCCTGTTGGGCCAAGTTCATACTTGATGATGTTAGGGGCAACTAACTTCCCTAAGTGACTAGGATGACCATATAATTTGTCATCCAAACCAGGACACTTTTGAACAGGAAAAAGGGTAGTGTTAATAATGATGCCAGAACAGTAGCCTAGGACTTCTCTGAAAAACCCAAATTGTATTGTTCCCCTACTTACAACCTATGTGTGAGTACTGTGTCATCTACCAGTACCTGATCCAATCAGCTGTGGCCAGGAGCATGCTGGTTGTACCTGAAAGCTTATCAGCAGCTGAAAAAAATGTATGGAGGAAGAAATATGTCTAGGAAATTCACTATCAAGGGGAAACCTGCACACCAACCCCAAGACCTCCCATATCCAATCAGTTGTCGAGTCTTGCTGATTCTATCGTCTAAAGATCTCTGTCATCCATTCACGTTTCTCTATCCCCAGTATCTTCACTTGGGTTGCTGCCACCATCATCCTTCCCTTTGAGTATTGCAATAGCCTCCTAAACATTTCCCCATTCCAGTCTTGCCCTCCTCTAATCAATGGTTTAGATAGAAGACAGCATTTTTTCTGAGGCCAAAGCCATACACTCTTCTAGGCACAGGGGATTCAGAAGTGAATGTGCAAGTCAGGGTCATGCCAAAGTACTTACCTTCTTGCAGCAGAGACAGACAGTGAACAAGTAAACTAATAAATAATGATTTCAGACTTTGATAAGAACCATGGAGATAAGCAAGAAAGAGGGATGATAGGGAGAAAGTGCAGCAGGGAGGAGGCTACTTAAACCAAGATGCTCAGGGAAGCTTTTCTGGGAAAGTGATTGTGCATCAGAGTTGAAGGATGACACGATAGTCATGTTGAGGGTCAGGAAAAGGGCATCCCAGGCAATGTGAAGAAGGATGTAGAACACCCTGAGGAAGGATGCATTCAAATGTTTTTGTTTGTTTTTGTTTGTTTTGTTTTGAGACCGAGTTTCACTCTTGTCACCCAGGCTGGAGCGCAATGTCCTGATCTCAGCTCACTGCAACCTCTGCCTCTCGGGCTCAAGGGATTCTCCTGCCTCAGTCTCCCGAGTAGCTGGGATTACAGGCACCCGCTACCACACCCAGCTAATTTTTTTGTAATTTTAGTAGAGACGGGGTTTCACCATGTTGTCCAGGCTGGTCTCAAACTCCTGACCTCAGGTGATCCACCTGCCTCTTCCTCCCAAAGTGCTGGGATTACAGGCATGAGTCAGCATGCCTGGCCTCAAATGTTTTTAAGTAGCAGAATGGGAGACCTGTGTGACTGGCAGTCAGTAATCAAGGGGTGAGTGGTTTGCAATCAAGTTGAAGAGCAGGAAAGGGCCAAGTTACCTGGTGCCTTGTAGGCTAAAGAGTTTGGATTTTAATTCTGAGAGCAATGCAAAGCCGTTAAGTAGTATTAAGCAGAGGAGTTAATTGTACCAATTATCTTTTTTTAAACTGACTTTATCTTCTGCGTGAAAAACAGGTTATGGGTAAAAGGGACATTGGTTAGAAGCCTAGAGTTCTCATTCAGGTGGGAGAGGATGGTGGCTATGGGAATGGAGTGAAGCTTTTTAAAATGTTACCATATTTGTGGCATTTGTGCCTACTTAGATAAATATTTAATTAAACTTGCATCTTTCAAATCTATCTCACACTCCTTTTATTATCTTGACTGCACAATTTGTGTCATACTTTATGTCATTCAGTGTTTATCAAAGTATTCTTTGAGAAACAGATTTTTGGCCGGGCACCGTGGCTCATACCTGTAATCCCAGCACTTTGGGAGGCCGAGACAGGTGGATCATTTGAGGTCAGGAGTTTGAGACCAGCCTGGCTAACATGGTGAAACCCCACTTCTAGTAAAAGTACAAAACTTAGCCAGACAATGGTGGAGCATGCCTGTAATCCCAGCTACTCAGGAGGTTGAGGCAGGAGAATCGCTTGAGCCTGGAAGGCAGAGGCTGCAGTGAGCTGAGACCATGCCACTGCCCTCCAGATTGAGTGACAGAGTGAGACTCTGTCTCAAAAAAAAAAAAAAAAAACCCAGATATTTGATTTATGTTTTTGTATACATTTTCATACCAGCCAACTATGAGATATTTTAGAAAATGTGTAATGAAAATCTAGAAATGCCTACAGATATCTAGAAAATGGCTAGAAAATCTATCCCAGTGGATTTCAAACTCAGCTCCTGACATTGATTTCGATAGAGTGTAGGAAATCCGGTGAGTCTGCTCGCCATCTCCAGTGGCAGTGGGGGCGGCTTTCTGATTGCCAACACAACGAAGAATGTATTACATATTGGAGTAAATTATTGAGTGTTCTGAAGCAAAGGAACTATGCTTTTCAGTATCTGGTGAAACGAGGTGCCATCAGGTCAGAAGGATGGCTGTGGGTGTGGAGGTGGATATCCACCTACCTGTCCATTCATCCCTGCATATACCCGGATATACAGATTCATTCCATGGGGAAGGGGGCTATTGCATGTAGAGGCTGTGAAACAACATAGAGTGCCACTTACCTTCTATTATTTAAACAGTTAAAACCTATATTCATTTTATATTTGCTACTTCTCTCCAAAAAGTGGTGACAGTTAACTTGGCTGATTGAATCCTAGCTGGAACCTTTTTAAGAATTGGGCATTTACTTATCTGCAGAGCAACATAAGTGCTTTTCTGAACTCTCTTGATATGTCACTCTGGGCCAGGAAGACACATGCCATACAGATGTGTCTGGGTCCATTTCAGCACGCTGGCTGTCAGAAGTCTGCAGGAGGAAATACCTTCTTGATTAAATTCTCCAAGGCTGACATTTTTTGCTGTTCAGCCTGCTGAATGATTTCACATGTGGTTTTTGCAGAGTCAGAATTCTTCAGTGATGTACAGGACAGTGTTTTTTCTTGGCAGCATGAAGTTCTTTTGGCCACCAGGGTAGAGTAGTTATTTTAATTGTGTGAATAAGGGTCAATTTTAATTAGAAAAAAAGATGTATGTCTTGGTCATTTAAAATACATTTTAGGTCAAATAATTGTGACATGAGGGAAAAAAATTGCACCATCATTTAGTGAATTTCGGATTTTTACAAGAGTTTGCTCCCACTCCCCATTTTTTTCCCTAATGAATAGCTCTAGAATAGAGTTTCGAATGATTTACAAACTTTCATACCCAGCAGCCCCCTAGAACTTTGCCTTTTTGTTAGTGCATTATACTGACCTTACCTGCAGATTATTTCCTTGGAC
This sequence comes from Aotus nancymaae, assembly GCF_030222135.1. Lineage (NCBI taxonomy): Eukaryota > Metazoa > Chordata > Mammalia > Primates > Aotidae > Aotus > Aotus nancymaae. The sequence goes on along the minus strand of NW_026988479.1, from coordinate 18,740,186 downwards.
TATATTTTTGCTAGACATGGCCCTGGGGGAAAATATTGTCAAACAAACAAACAAAACACGGTCCTGTTCTAGATCCACCCAGAATGATATAATAGTAAGTATTTTCCATATTCAACAGTGATACTGTTTTGAGAACTCACAGCCGGTTTGAGTTTAGTTCAATGTTTTCTTTCTGTTTTGGTTCACGATTTCCCAGGGACCTACTACTTCTGTGCTTAGCTTGAAACATAGCACTCTTGCAGCAGAGAATGCTATCTGCTACATTTAAATCAATTAAGGGCCCTGAATGAGAAGCTCAGTTACAAAGATAACAGATTACATTTTTATTAGGAAATCTTGAGTTATTAAGAAATTTTTTGTAAATTGAAGACAAAAAAATCTCATTCGTTGCATGGGCACTGTATTTTGACTTTAACCAGGTCATTTCATTTAATTCTCTTAGAAACATTAATTTGCATATTTTTATCCCTGTGTCAGTTGTTTGTGGCTCTGCTAAAAATAAGGTGACCAACCCAAACAGAACTGATGGGTTTCCTGGGATATAGGATTTTCAGTGCTAAAACCGGGACAAGTTGATCACCTTAGAAATTACCCTATTAGTGGCCTAAAACAAAACTATCATTTCTCACAATTCTACAGGCTGACCTAGTAGGGCTTCTGGGGGCATCACTTGGGCCCCCTGTGTGACTGCTTAGTGGAGTCTAGATGGAGTAAGACATCTGGGCCTCAGCAGAGATGGTTGGGAATCTCCCTCCATTGGGGTCTTCTGTTCTAGACAAATTTATAGCCTGGAGGCGTCAGGGTTCCAAGAGGGCAAGAGCAGAAGCTACAAGGTCTCTTGAAACTGCTCAGAAGTCACATAATGTCACTTCCACCACATTCAGTGGTCAAGACACAGAGGCAGCCCAATTAAAGGCATGGGGAAATAGAATTCACCTTTCAATGGAAGGAGCTATGGAGAGTGGACATTTTTAATTCACCACAATCCCTGTTATACACATTAGCATTCTGAGCTTCAGTAAATTTAAGTAACTTTTCTGAGACCACAGAGCTCCTAAGTGGCAGATCCAGGACTTGAACCTAGGTCTCTGTGCCTGAAAGACCCATGCTCTGATGCTTCCAGATGTGGTAAATATACCATCCTAGCATCCCATAATACAGGGAGCAACTGGGCATATTCTTGCTGTTCTGGGGTGAGGGAGAGGAAATAAGGGTGGAGAAAGAAGAAGGAAGACAGAGAAGCAATGATCTGTGACTTCTGGACAGTCCCAAGTCACAGGAATTCGTCCAATTTGTTTTGAGAACGTAACTCATACTTGCCCAATTCTGTACAATATGTTTGGGCTTCTGCTGTCTTTCCGCCCCTACTTGAGTACAACTTTATTTCCAAAAGTAAATTCTTTCAAGGGCCTCAGATTTATGCTCTTGTTGGCCTTGATGCTTATCTCATGCTCTCAGGCACTATTCTCATGTTTGTTCTACCAAGGCATTTGCATCCCCTTCCACAGCTAAGAGTTTGAGAGACAGTTGCTCTAAGACAGTTGTTTTCAAAGTGAGGGAGTCCCTGAGACTTTTTCAGGGAGTCCATGGAATCAAAACTACTTTTATAGTTCTCTTATATTATTTGCTTTTTCCTACTCTCATTCTTTGAGTATAAATTGGAGTTTTTCAGAAGCTACACGATGTGTGATACTGCAACAGATTGTAGCAGAAGCAGATGAGAATTCCACTGTTTTCTATTAAGACAGATATTAATGAGATTTGAAGAAAATCTGTTGTTTTCTTGTTTTTAGAAAATAGTTATTTTTCATTAAAAAATGTTACATATGTTAGCATGTAAAAGTTTTTGTTATAATTTTAAATGAATTAATGCATAAATATTTTTAAAGTTTCTCAGCTACTTCTTATTAAGTGATCTATCTATTAATAAAATGCACATGAACTAAAGCTCCTTGGAGTTCTCAAAAAATTAAATTTAAGACGGATGAAAGCAAAAAGGTTGAGAACAATTTTCATCATCATTTTACTAGCTGCCATTTTCCGAGCTCCCATATTTTTTTTACACATTCTCATTTAATCCTCACAGCAACGTTATCTGGAAGGTATCCCATTAGTCCCCAACTCTCAGAGGAATGAACTGGTGTGCAAAATCAGTCACACAGCTAGTGTGCTGTGGAGCTAGAATTAGAAGTTAGCCCACCTGACTCCAGAGTTAAACTGAGAGATAAATAATCTCCCTCCATGCAATAATATAACTGTTGCTTTTCTGGACAGGAAGAAAGAGATAAGCGGAGGTCTAAAGGACTTGGATGAGTCACTTGAGGTGGCTTGGGCAGCCAGAAACCATGACTTTCTGCTGGCCTGTCCCACTAATAGTTGACTAGTCATAGCAATTTGTCTTTTAAAAGTGGTTTTGTGAAAAAGAAATTCCTTCAAATTCAAGTGCTGTTCTTAACCTAGTAGTGGTGTCTGTTCCTCTTATAACAAGCATTTCTGCTAACTTTTTTTTTTTGAGACTGAGTTTTGCTCTTGTTACCCAGGCTGGAGTGCAATGGCGCGATCTCGGCTCACCACAACCTCCACCTCCTGGGTTCAGGCAATTCTCCTGCCTCAGTCTCCTGAGTAGCTGGGATTACAGGCACACACCACTATGCCCAGCTAATTTTTTGTATTTTTAGTAGAGACGGGGTTTCACCATGTTGGCCAGGATGGTCTCGATCTCTTGACCTCGTGATCCACTCGCCTCGGCCTCCCAAAGTGCTGGGATTACAGGCTTGAGCCACCGCGCCTGGCCTCTGCTAACTCTTAATGCAAACTCTGAGTACTCGACAAAAAAGAAACATTATCCAATTATCACATTCGAAACTGCAGAAATAAAAGTTCATTGACTTAAACAAATTTCCCAATTACTTTAGCGATCAGCCTGTGCATTTTGTTTGTTTAGGTCTGATTGGTGATAGTAAGACAACATTGGCCAGGCGCGGTGGCTCACACCTATAATCCCAGCACTTTGGGAGGCCGAGGCGGGTGGATCACGAGGTCAAGAGATTGAGACCATCCTGGTCAACATGGCGAAACCCCGTCTCTACTAAAAATACAAAAATTAGCTGGGCATGGCGGCGCGTGCCTGTAATCCCAGCTACTTAGGAGGCTGAGGCAGGAGAATTGCCTGAACCCAGGAGGCGGAGGTTGCGGTGAGCCGAGATGGCACCATTGCACTCCAGCCTGGGTAACAAGAGTGAAACTCCGTCTCAAAAAAAAAAAAAAGAAAGAAAGAAAAAAGAAAAGAAAAGACCACATTTGCCACCACCTATTGAGCACTTATGTGTCAGGCACTAAAAGATAGACTTCCTACACTTTGTGATCGTGATCTCCCTGCATCCTCAAAAGAATCCTTTGAGGCAGGCAGTGGTGTTACACTCTCTACCTTACATGGAGGTGGGGCCTATGGTAGTTAAGCTGCTTGCCTGAGGTCACCCAGCTAGTCAGTAGGTGACTCAGTAATTGAACCACGTCTAGGTTGTTTCCAGGATCATGTTCTGAATCATTATGCTCTGCCAGCCTCCTTAAAGGGAATGTCAATTTGTCTATAGAAAGGAGGTCTCCAAAGTAGCCTTGAAGTAGCTCCGATAAATTAGAAAAGAAACAAATGCTATTTTACCTTCAAAGATTTTAAGGAAAAAAAACAAGAGATACATCCCACTCATGTAATGAGAGAAAACAGATGCAATCATTTAATTTTATCCTTAAGCCTTCACTCACATCTAGCCGTTAAAAGTATATGGACAAAAGGCATAAATATGTTTTCATCTCTATCTGGTACAAACCAGGGATATTTTAAGGTGGCTGACAATGCCAACTGAGTTTTGATTTTAATTGTGTCGGGCATGCCTTCCTTCTGGTGGGAGGCACCATCCTTCCTTTAGTTTTAAAGTGTCACGATCCTGCCCACAGTGTCAGAGGTGATGGGAAAGTTGAGGCTCCAGATGTGTCAACAACAGATGCACGCACTGCTGGAACACTGGAAAAAGAGAGTTGATAGAATTTCCCTTAGGGCTACGCTCCAGGTGCACTAGGAGGGGACGAGGACAAAATTCTCTCATAATGTGATTTATTTTGGGTGCTGAGCTAACCAGGTGCTTTCAGCAGGAGTTCCAATGGCAAAGTTTGGCTTTAACAACCATGACAACTTTCTGATTCCTGATAAGGATTCAGGTTGCTGCTACTGGCAACTTTTGCTTGGCACAGAAAAGGCTCCTTTCTAGTCCAGCCTCTTACATAATTTGAATAGCATTTATCAATTGTGTTGGAGCCATGAGGCAAAGGAATTCAATATACTGTTAAGACCTATCTGACCAGAGCAGCTTGTTGTTGCTTAGGAACCTCATATTCGAGACACAAAACAGCCAACTTTTGCCATTCTAAATCCATGCACTTAATTATCTCCACCCTAAATTAGTTCCAGAAACCAAAAAATGAATGAATGTGTCCAAATCTGGATAATGTAAGCAGATGACCAGAAGGTGGAGGGTTGTGTGTGTGGACTTCTCTGCTGCCTTCTGCCCATTCTGATCTCCTGTCCCAAGAAAGCAATTAAACAATCAGAGCATTCTGCATCCAGTAGTGCTTTCTGGCTATTGTTTTTTAAACACTGATGCCTCTGAGTACCTCTGTGGTGCTCTGTTATTTGAGCAGTTTTATTGAGTGCCATAATTCTTTGCAACTTTTAGGGTACTTAAAACTATAATCAAAGGCAGAATATATGTGGTCATCTGGTTGCTGTGCTAAATAATAAGATCAGAGGTGGATTCTCCTCTATGTCACTTTAATGCTTCCACCCCAAGTGCCTTGCAAATGGTGAATAAGTAAATAATATTATAAATAGTAACATATGTGCTCTTACTGTGCGTCAGATGGTACACTGAGGGATTTAGCTACCTCCCTTAGAGGTAGGTATTATTGATATACCCATTTGCGGACAGGAATACAGTCCAAAACCCAGTTCCCCAGCTAGTAAGCAGTAGGGGCCATGAGTTCAACCATTAGTACAATACTACTTCCAAATACTTGCTGACTGAATGAGCATTCTGTAATTTGTTTTCTCCCTCTCTCTCTTTCCCTTCACCCCCTTCTCCTTGAGTCTCAGCTGCCAGCCTTCCTCTTTTTCCTCTGAATTAACTGTCTGGCTTAGAAGAGCACAGGGAAATGGTTTTCTTGTTCACCTCTGAAGTCCTCAGTTACTTTCAGGTTTGTCACTTGCTGTAGAATCATTATATTATGCACAGCAGCTCATCTGGGCTCTAAAATATGCACTTCTCTACCAGCACCCATGTCCAAGTCCATTATACCTAGGGACGTTCCCGTTTTGTTTGTTTTTATTACTTTTGCTCTTCCACGCCTGAAGTCAAGATGAAGTGGCCTTGTTTGCTCACCTTCCTATATCCTGTCTCAGGTGGAGGAAGCCTGGGGAAGCCAGGCTTATTTTTATTTTTTAAGTTTAGTTTTGTTTTGTTTTGGAGCCATGAATAACATTTTTCAAATTCTGTTTGGTAATTTCAAATCTACTTAAATTCTTAAGCACTGGCAAGGTAAACATTTCTTGGTCCCATACAGTGGCTTTGGGGAGGAGCTTGGGGTACATTCAGGCCAGGGTAATAAGGAAGCAGAGAAGATCAGTGGAGAGTAGGTAATGCAGATACAGAAAACCCTAGATCAGGCGCAGTGGCTCACACCTGTAATCCCAGCACTTGGGGAGGCCAAGGTGGGTGGATCACCTGAGGTTAGGAGTTCGAGACTAGACTGGCCAACATGGTGAAACCCTGTCTCTGTTAAAAATATAAAAATTAACCGGGCGTGGTAGCACTTGCCTGTAACCCCAGCTACTTGGAAGGCTGAGCAGGAGAATCACTTGAAATCAGGAGGCAGAGGTTGCAGTGAGCTGAGATTGTGCCACTGCATTCCAGCCAGGGCAACAAAGCAAGACTTTGTCTCAAAAAAAAAAAAAAAAACTCTAAACTGTATAACGTTTCAAGGAGAGCCTGAAGCTGACCCGTTACTCTACTTTGTTGCCCCATGGTACACACACGTGCAGATACCATAAGCAAAATTCAAGGTGATCGCTAACTCCAGAAACCTCTACTGAGAAAATAGGACAATTTCTACTGACAGTGACAGCCATATGACTTGACCAGTTACTTCAACCTCTATTCTTTCCCCTGTAGAAAGGAAGCAGTTAAGGGCTCTACATCACAAATCTGTTGTGGGAATTAAGTTAAATAAAATGTGCAAAGCACTTAGCATGTTTTCTGGTGCACAGCTCACAACAAAAGATAGGAACTTTTTCTCCTGCTGGCCTACTCTACCATTCAACATTCCAAGCGTGAGAGAATCACTTCTAGGGGTTTAGTCACTGGCCCTTGTACTCTTCCCAAGAATATTTTTAAAGTATTAGTATTTAGGTATTAATATTAAGTATTAAAGTGTTCAAATATCTGTGGGTTTAGGCACTGCCCCTTGTACTCTTCCCAAGAGTATTTTTAAAGTATTTCTTTAATATGTTATTGCATATTAATTTATCAGCATTAGGAGATGAATGACTGTCTCCCCAGGAGTGGAAAATAAGAGTGACTACCATTTACTGAGTACATATTATATTCCAGGCAACAAGTTAAACATTCTGTGTTCAGTATCTCATTAAATCTTCTCAACAGCCTTATGAGGAGCTAATTTAAAAGGCTGAGTAACTCATCCGAGGTCATTTGGCTAGAAGTGGTAGAATTGAGATGTTAACCTGGGACTGCCTGACACCAAAGCTAATTGTGACTGTGCTCTATGTACCCCAATATGCTTTAATGGTATAGAAGAGGTCCAGAGAATACCAAGACAGACCAGGCCTCTTTAAAGTTCCCAGGTAAAGGCACAGGATCATATGGCATGAGCAAGCTGTAAGAGTTTTAGCGATAGAATAGCAGTGGGAAGCACAGAAGAGAAAGTCAAGGAACCTGCATACAAACTGCACTTCCTTAAACATGCCTGCCTTGGCTTTCAAGGGCAAGCCTTGCACTTTCTCTGCTGCCTCCTGGCCTCAACTCCCACAACCGCCATCTCTTCCTGTGCCTCTGGCCTGGTCCTTCTGTGCACTATTTCCTCTGGATCTTTGCTTCTGCTGTCCTATCTGCAAATACTTTTTCAAACAGGGACCATGTCTCCCTTGTACAGCATTGCTTCCCAATGCCAGTCCTGATTCCTGGCAAACAGTGGTTGACTTACTCATTTGGATGGACACATGACTAATAAATGAACAAATGAATGGGTCTTATTAGGACTTTATCTTGTGCTGGTTGTGACCAGCTTCTGTATCAAAGATCTACAACTTACAAGTGTTCTCTTTTTGTATCTTATAAGCTCTTTTAAACACCCCTATTAATATGTTTCTGTCCTTTAAGCATCTGTTCCAGTCTAGTCAACTGGACACAAGGAAAAAGCCAAAACTGATTCTTTTGCATCCTTTCTCCCTCCCAGCATGCAACTTGAAGAGGTAGCATGAAAGAACTAGGCTTTCTGTTAGTCTCCCGGGGCAGGATTTTCTACCTAACAAGAGGCATGTTGTAAGCCTTCAGGAATCAGTGAAATGAAATGCTTTAGATTCCCTGGGAGAAGGAGTGCTCTAGAAACAGAAAGTCCAGACAATTCTGAATCCCATGCACTAATTGTGGAAGGTGGCTTTATATTATCCCAAATGCGTATTAGATGGCACAAGATAAATTATTTAGATGTTTTATTCTAACATATAATTTGATATAGGTATGTAGAGCACATTTTCCCCATCCAGATAACTTCTACTACTTTTAAAAATAATATGTGTAAGGCCATAACTTTTTCATTCTAATTTTTGACTAACACATGTTCAGGTCTGTATTGTATATAGAAGAGCCTCCTTTTGTTGGGAGAAACTGAAATTAATTTGACTGATTATTGTTGTTAATCAAAGAGTTGAGTAAAGCTTAGAGGAGGGAGAGGCAGATCACTTACATCTATATAGCACTGATATATTTGCATGGACCAGTTCTAGCTTCCCATAAAGATAGCTTATAATTGGCTGCCAAATGTGGCAGTTCATTTTCCCAGAGTTATGGGTTATATAATATCTAGAATTAGTCAGGAATCATGTAGTAGCTATTTATGGCTATATATCAATATTGCTACAAACTTAGCAGCTTAAAACAATACACCTTTCCTATCTCAAAGTTTCTGTGGATCAGGGATGGGAAAACTGCAATAAGAAAAGAGGGAAAGCCAATACAAGGAAGCTTTGTCAAGTCAGTGCCGAGGATGGTCTTCTAGTGCTCAATTCCACTGGATCTCCTGAGGAGCTTTATGAAATGCACTTCTACAGAAAAGAAGCAGCATGTGTTCATACCCTACATTGCCATTGTTCAGTGGTAGCTCTGCAGGTGTTAAACTCCCCTACAGTTCTGAGCTGTGCATGTGTGAGTGCAGAGTGGGCTCTCACAGACATTCGATACTAAAGCAATAGCCCCAAAACTTGCCGGGTCCTCTGCCAGGCTGCAAGGAAGGTGTTGACCAGGGTCAGAGGTTTTATCAGAGGTTCAACTAGGGAAGGATCCAATTACAAGTTCTCATGGTTATCGGCAGAATTCAGTTCTTTGTAGGATGTCAGAATAAGGGCCTCAGTTTTTTGTTTTTGTTTTTTTTTAGATCAAGTCTCACTCTGTCCCCCAGGCTGGAGTACAGTGTCGTGATCTCAGCTCACTGTAAAATTCACTTCCTGGGTTCAAGCAATTCTCCTGCCTCAGCCTCTTGCATAGCCAGGACTAGAGACATGTGCCACCACGCCTGGCTAATTTTTTGTATTTTTAGTAGAGATGGGATTTTACCGTGTTAGCCAGAATGGTCTTGATCTCCTGAGCTCATGATCTGGCCGCCTCGGCCTCCCAAAGTGCTGGAATTACAGACATGAGCCACTACGCCCAGCCAGGGCCTCAGTTTCTTGCTGGCTGTCAACTGAAGTTTCGCTCAGCTTCCAGCCACATGGCCCTCCATCGGCAGCTCGTAACAAAACAGATTGCTTCTTCACAGTAAGCCAAAGAGTTTCCTTGCAAGACAGGCATTACAACCTGTAATCACATGCATACTGTAATCTTTGCCATGCTCTATTGATTAGAAGTAAATCACAGGTCCTGTCCACACTCAATGGGCAGAGATTGCACCATGGCATGAATATGAGGAAGCAAGCGTCATGGAGCCACCTTAGAGTCTGCCACAGTGACTGAGAGAAGGCAGAGGTATTAGGTCAACAGGAACAGAACAATTGGCTTACCTGAGCTAGCATAAGTTCAATGTTATGCAAGCATCTTTGACTCTAAGAAAGCAGTCAAGTTTTTAAAAACCTAATATACTATCAATTTATCAATCCCTCCTTAACAAAAGGGTTTTTTTCATCTGAAAGATATATACATCCCCAATGCTATTAGTTCTAGCATTTAGATTCCCAAGAGATGAAAATTAAGTCTCTTTTAAGTAAGCTTCTCTTCTCTGCATAAAATTGTTTGATGGCATTTTCCTTGACTCGTCAGTGTCCAGCTATTTAGCATAACTTTAATTAGACCATTAACAAGTTAATCAAATATACCAGTTAGATCAAATCACTGAAACTTTTTTTAAATCCCCAAAAATCAATTTCCTGATTTTCCCCTCTTAATCAGAATTAGGAGAGCCACTGCATAAAATACTTATTTTTAATACTGTCGTTTGCAGAAGCCTATTTGTTTTTTCTTTGTTGTGCTTAATGTGGTACATTTTACAGATGTTGAGAGAATACTTCAGAAAGTCTTAAAGGGACAATGAGAGATTGTGGTTTAACAAAAAAGCCTCTGGCAGCGTCAAGGCCCAGTGGAAACAGTTGTATTGTTGAAGTGTGAGACCCTTGGTTAGTCTTCAGAAGGAATGTGCTCTTGGCAGGGTACAGATGCATATGTTTCTGTGCAGTTCAGTGTCCTTTATGGTTCATGTTCCCAAAGGCTCATTGTGCTTATTGCATCATTTGTTTTTATTTGTAAGAGTGTTTTAGAAGCTTCAGAGCAGTTGTAGAGTCATTACTATTTCTAGCTGTAAATGGTTATGGCTGCCCATGGAAATTATGCTGAAGGCAAACAAAAGTAAATAAAAGTCCCTCTTCCATACCTTTCCTCTTTATCTGCCTTTCCAACCATTCCATGATAGGAAACCCAATTCTGTGGGATTACCAGGGCCAAGGTTCCACACATGTATCACAGTTCATTCTGATTTATGACCAGCTGGTCTCCCAAGAAGGGCTCATTGGGCTTTAGGATATAGGCAAACCACCTGCATTTAAAATTAAAGCTGGCATATTCATTTTGAAGGACAGAGTGAAGTTAATGACCCTACAAAATTTCTGATGCATAAAGTTATTTTTCCCCTCCTTCAAATAAGGTAACAACCCAACTCTATACTCAGTCCTGGAAAGCCAATGCTTCTGTATCTAGAGCTGTTAATATAAAAGGGTAACTTGCAGGGTACTGGAAAAGCAATCCACCTCAGAAAATCGGAAATAATTTTAACTCTATTAGTAAATACTGCAAATCACTCTCCTGAGCCCAGTTAGTCAAGTGCCCACATTATTTTTTAACATGCTTATGTTTCCATTTACAATACCAAATAGAACTGTAAAGAAAGAAGTCTCGTTATTCAAAACAATATTTTTCATAATATACAAAAACATCCATGGTATCTCCGCTAGTACCTTGTATATAGTTTCCTGTGTGCAGCACAATAAAGCGGTTATTAGTTGTGCTTCTACTCATATTTTGTGTTATTTTATCATTTATTGTCAATTAAATATCTGTTGAGTACAGTAGGTCCTTTTTAACCATGGATTCCACATTTTTTGATTCAATCGATTGTGGATCAAAAATATTTTTTTAAAAAAAGTATGGTTGCATCTGTACTGAACGTGTACAGACTTTTTTTTAATCATTATTCCCTAGACAATACAGTATAAGAATGATTTACATACCATTTATATTGTATTAGGTATTGTAAGAAATCTGGAGATGGTTTAAGGTATATAGGAGGATGTATATAGGCTATATGCAAATACTATGCTGGTTTATATCAGGGACTTGAGTATCCACGGGTTTTGGTATCCAAGTCGGGGGCAGTCCTGGAACCAATCCTCGATGGTTACTGAGAGATAACCATAAACGATACTGGAGCAGACACCATGAAGAAAGAGTTAGAGGGAGCCTTCTTCCTCAAAGAGCTTCTAATCTGGATATGCTTATGATTCTGACCTCAATTCTTCCAGTAGTTTCCATTGTCCTTGGGATGGAGATGCATCTTCTAGCCAGAGCTCATAAGGTTCTAGGTTACCCAGCCACCCCATCCTCTATATTAGTTGTTTCAATGATTCAGATCAGTGCTGTATTCTCATTCGGCAGGTACAGAAACTGAAATGCAAAAAGGGATAACGAAGCTTACAAACAATTGCCAGGTAACAGAGTGGGAGTCAAGGTCAGAGCTATTATCTTCTAACTCTCCTAACCTATGATTATATCATAATGCAATCAACCAATTCTTGAGATAAGAAGCAGTCATTCAAAAATACAGATTTTTGAATTTTTATAGCAAGATTATATAGCAGCCTCAATTGGAAAACCCTGGGTTCCAGATAAGAAGAGGTAAGTCTTGTTCCTGGCTTTGCCGATAATTAGCTGTGTGATCTTAGAAAAGTCACTTTGCCTCATTTTCTTCATTTATAAAGTGATGAAAGTTGACTAAATATTTTTAGGCAACATTTCCCAAATCTGTTTCAAATAGGCATTGCTGTAAGTTGTGGGTCCATATTTGGAGATTTGCAATAAGCATTAGCATGTTAGAAGTACCATGAAGTCCAACATGAAGAAACCTGTTAGCAAAGACCCTTTAAAACTTATTTGTCTCTGGAACATTTAGTCATGCCTCTCAAAGCTTATGTTCCCTAGAAAATAATTTGGGAGATGATTTTTCAAATTTTCTTTTGGATCTAAAATCTGATAGGTGACATTTTTGCTTATGAAATATTCTATACCTTCAACCCATGTGTTCTCTTTTAGTTGTGACTTTCCACACATCGCACCCACACCCCCCACACAGGAAATCAACACAGTGGGCAACAATAGATGCAACTGACTGATTTATTTGGCTCTTAAGGTTAATGTATTCTAAACATTGCTTATTTAATACGTTTGGCAAAATCTCGTCTAACACAGAACAGTTCCGGGATGAGAAGCATTGTGCTCTGGGAACTGGGTGTAAACCACCAACTATCCCCAGAGCCAGCCAACGAGATGCCAGACGACATTTAGTACCATTTGGCTGTGAGAGTTTCTCATTCAAATGCAAAAACGAAAAACAGATTCTGTCTCTGGTTAGCAGACTTCTGATCCAGCCATTCTGTCTGAAACTGGTCTATAGAAAATTAAAGCATTTGGTTTTAAGTGCCACTGAGTAGTCCCTCTGATGTGACAGCCATTTTTCTCATCTTCCCTGTAATAGTTTACAAGATAAGTTGGCTCTGCCAGAATCTCCCAGGGAGAAAATCCTCCTTTTCATCCCTAAAATGCCACTTGGTATGTACTTCAGCAGTAAATTACCATACACCACCCCCATGGTTTGAAAGGGCTGATTCACAATGAAAATACCAGAGTTTCCTGGGAATTAATTTGACTATGTCACATTTCTTATTTGTGTTTGCACAAGAAAACAAAGTAACTCTAATATTCAATAGAATACACACACAGAAATGGACTTTTAAAAGAGACAGTTGTTTTTAATAAAAGATCTTAAAATAGCATCATTTTTCATCTTAGGAAATTGTGTGTGTCCAAGTGATTTTATATTATAATTACAATGTATCAAAAAGCATAAAGACACATAACACCTTGGTCAGGTATGGTGGTTCATACCTGTAATTCCAGGACTTTGGGAGGCTGTGGTGGCTGGATCACTTGAGGCCAGGAGTTCAAGACCAGCCTGGCTGACATGGTGAAACCCTGTCTCTACTGAAAATACAAAAAAAAAAAACCATTAGCCGGCATGGTGGTGTATACCTGTAGTCCTAGCTACTCAGGAAGCTAAGGCAGAGAACCACTTGAACCCAGGAGGCAGAGGTTGCAGTGAGCCAAGATCGCGCCACTGCACTCTAGTCTTCTAGCTTGGGTGACAGAGTGAGACTCCATATCAAAAAAAAAATGCATAACATCTTAAGATATATATAATTCAACCTGAACCTGCTCAAAAACTATTTCTTTTATGTTTGTGTTTAAAAACAAGCAAAGATATCCTGTGTAAGCTGTATAATGAGAGAACACTCAATACTATGGGTCCATAACTAAGAACACCAAGAAAAATGTTTGTATTTCTTCCAACTTTTCTAAGCACAAGTTGATTGTCAAAAAAAAGTCCTCTTCTTCTGAGCATATTACATAGTTGTAATATTCTCGGTGTATTGTGGTGGTAGGTAGTTGAAAGCTGCAGTTTAGAGTAATGAGTAAGAGTAGAGAATTGACTTTGAGGTAGAACCGGGGCATTAATCATAGCTCTGCTTCCTGCTAGGTATTAGCACTTTTAAAAAAAATCATTGAGCCTTGGTTTCCTTATCTGTACATGGGAGGTATACCTTTTCCACAGGTTATTTTATGATTAAAAAATGATACAGCCCATAAAATGCTTATCCTATTCCTGTCACAAAATAAGCAGGTAATAATATGGATAGGAGACAGGGAAATACTAGGTAGAAGAAATCGATTCCCAACAAAAGCCCCACCCTCAAGCCTGTATACCCATAGCCCTAAATGAGAACAGGCATTTTTGTTTTTACACCCAAAAAGTTGCCTATTGGCCTGCCACTTCCCCAGTCCTGTACACATATAGAATACACACACAGAAATGGACTTTTAAAAGGGACAGTTGTTTTTAATAAAAGATCTTAAAATAGCATCATTTTTCATCTTAGGAAATCATGTGTATCCAAGTGATTTTATATTATAATTACAATGTACCAAACCCCAGACCTCCAGCTCCAGGAGGAGACAAGCAGGCAAACTGAAGAACAGAAGAGCAGCAGAGAGGAGAGGAGAGAAGAGAAGGAATGTTGAGAGTAGTTTGACTGGGGATGGTCACAGAGGAGATCAGCTGCTGGATGGCCAAACTCCAGGAGAAGATCATCTTCCTGCTCCATCCCTTTTCCAGCTCCCCATTCATCACACTGAGAGCCACCTCTACCACTCAGTGAAACCCCTGCATTCACCATCCTTCAAGTCCATGTGTGATCCAACTCTTCTGGGATTCTGAACAAGAGTTCAGGATGCAGAAAGCTGTCACACTGGCCCTCTGCCCTTGCGAAAAGGCAGAGGGTCCACTGAGCTGGTTAACACTTAAGCCATCTGCAGATGTCAAGGGTAAAAGAGCATGCTATAACATACACCCCCTTGGGCTCCAGGGAGTCATAGGCTCCCACTCCTAGATGCTGCCGTGAGGCGGAAGCCCAGCACACCAACTCCTGCACCTGTCCATCTGCATGCTCCCCATCCCATAAGGGGTTTAAGCGGTGGCAGCAACCAAACAGATGAGCCACACCCCTGTCAGCATGTCCAGCAAGGGGGTCAGGGAACTCTCCTGTTTCAGTAAGAAATAGTTACTGTTTTACGGAGACTTTATTAGTTCATTTGACAGGAGGGCCAAAGTTAGGGTTGGCCCAGGAGTACCATTCTCTGTGATCCTCTTGGCCCCAACCCTCTATTTTTGGCTTCTTCTGAGGGAAATCTAGGCCTCTCCTTCATGCACAATGATAACCTCCTGAAAGCTTTTTCCAGGAGCCTTCTAGAAGACCTCCTTGATGTATCATTGATCCATTGTCACTGGCCAAGTTGAGTCACATAGTCTTCTGAATATATGACTGGCAAAGAGGATTAAAAAACCATCAGCCCAGTCGGGCCACATCTGCAACTGAGGGCAGTGTTCCAAGGTATATGAGCTGTGCTGGAGAGTGGGGATCATGTTCACTAAAATCCATATTGCGTCTTGTAAAACATGATGTTAATACTGATTCTAACAGAACAAAACATGCACAGTAAAAAAGTCAGTACTGTGCTTGAAAAAAAGGAAGTATAACAGGATACTGGCTAGACACCGTCAATGTCCACTGTAGTGGTACTCCTCCAACTTCAGCATTCATACGGATCATCTAGGGATATTGTTACAATGCAAATTCTGATTCAAAAGTTCCAGGATGAGGCATGAGTTATGCATTTCTAACAAGTATACTACCCAGGGGACGCTGTCTGCTGTCCTTATTTTTAGTAGCAAGATATAACCACCAACAAATAGCACTCCAGCAAAATACAGGCTGGGATCAACAGCTTGTAACTACAAGAAAGTTGATAATATTGGTAGCTAAAGAACAACGAGAATTTAACTGACCAATGCAGAAATTAAACACATTGCACCTTGACATCTAAGTAACCTCTAAGCAGGTTCCATTTTAGCCAACTGACCAAGTCAGCCATTTCCATTTCTTTATAAATTAGTGAGATAGTGTCTACCACCTGATGACCAAATACCATGAATTCTGGATAATTCAACAAATATTCAGTTCAACTTAATACCTGTATCAGACATTGTGCTAGGTCTTGAAATTAAAATGATGATCTAAACCAGTAGTTTATCAAATTTCTTTTTTAGAGGGTCAAAGAATACATATTTTAATCTTTGCAGACTAAGAGAGAAAATCAATGATATTATGTAGAGACTTACATATACCCATATAGAATGTTACTATTTTAAGCCATTCTTACTTGCAGATCATACAAAACCTTATGGCATGGCCCACAGGCCTTACTTTGCCAACCTCCAGTGCATGTAGCTATGGTCTCTATCCTCATGGAGCTTACAGTTTATCCAAAATGCGACATGATGTGTTGGCATTTTTTGTCAGACCTTTCCTCCCAATCTACCTTGTCATTTGAATGAAGCCGAGCCTACCAGGAAAATTGTCCAAGTTCACCTACCTAGGGACCCAAATCCCTTAACTGTTGGTCAGGAGCTGTGCACCAAACAGCAATTTTGAAACATTCTTCTGGCATTTAATTCAAGGTAATAGCATGAAAACACTCAAGCGCCAGATCCAAGATTCTTAAGAGCTCACTATAGACGGAGGAAACATTAACCATGAAATTGTCCCTTCAAATGCTTATGTTTAAATGATCATCACAGACCCACGGAAAAGAGCTAAACAGCACCATGCATATATAACCAAGTCACCACATGTACACATGAATGAGCTTCTGCATATACAAAGCAAATACCATCTTAGCCACAGATGTTTCCCAAGAGACTATGCAACTACATGTTCTTAAGCCATATTCCACAGCTTGGGAACCACAACATAAACCTCTCCCAGACTCAATTTCAGCTGGAAACAAAGCTGCTCCTTGACAGGTAGAGGGAATGGAGGTGAAAGGTACTGTGCTAGCACTTCTCGAGGGCCCATTTAACAGATGTGCTCACTAAGTCACAAAGTGGGAGTTTGCTTCAAGAGCAGGGCTTAGCCTTGTACTTTCCAGTGTTCTGACTTTTCCTACAGAGAACAAGATTAAGCCATGTGCTGCCTAACTCTGACCACTCCACTGTGTTTTCTTTTGCAGCGTTATCCCACAACGTTCAATGTTGTTGGTTTTTTTTTTTTGTACTTGTTGGTCTTTTGTGTTTAAAATGTCATTTGAAGTCTGCAAAAGAATAATTTTACTATCATTCATGATGTCAAAAGGTGGATGGCTTGGCAGGGCTGGTACTGCAAGTCAGATTTAGAAACTGGCATCCCCATGTTTAAGTAATTCATAATCACTAAATAAACAAATTTATAACTATTTTTCTGTCCCAAAATATATAAACCACCCTTATTAATTTTAAGCTGACTGACTGAAGTCATATCCCATAGATCTTTCATGCTCAAAGACAGGGAAAAAATAGATCCCAGAATCTTGAACCCATTGTCTGCTTGGTCTTTCAAAAGTCTCTTTTTTCTGATAGTCAATACCCTTTAGGATCTATGAGTTCATAATTGCATGTAATTATCTCAGTGGGCCAGCTAGCAGTTGTCTATTTATTATTTGTTGTATGCATTAGCCTATGCAAACTCCTAACAAAGGCCAGAGAAAGCAAAATAAATCGATGATATGTCTATCTTCAGTTAGCTTTTCATCATTAGAGAAATTTAAACAAAAATCCAAATGATCTAAACATATAAAATCTCCAACCCCCTCTACAGCCTATCCACAATTACCCTATCATGAAAGTTGTATTTTCTAATTTTCTGTATTCCTTAACAATTTAGGGTCATTTGTAATTTTTTCTAATTGACTTTCACATGAAGTCTTAGTGCATTTTCTAGAATGTGCATTTTCTGACAGTAGAAAATTTAGATTTCTGAAACTCTTGACATTTGCTCATATTGTGCTAAGCAAATGGTGTGCATATTCATTTGCCTTTTCTAAAGATGCATGTCAGGATGGTGGAGTTATGTTTAATGGCTTTGGAATCAAATCCCTGATTCTCAAAGACACTGGCTGTCACCTTAGACTCACAGTTTTCTCATGTGTACGATGGGGATAGTAATCACACGTATCCTTGTTGTGAGGATCATGCATATGAATGCATGTGATATATGCGTCATGCTTGTCGTATGCCATACACTAAGTAACTGCCCAGTGCATGGCTGGGCTGCTGCTGTTTTCGTTGCTGCTGCTGCTGCTCCTCCCACCACCAAAGGAGGTGGGGGAACCTCCTAAAAACTGAGCAACAATCTGAGGCTAAGACAACTTGAGATAAACAACACAGTAAAACCTGACACTAACCTTGAAACAAGCCTAAAGCCAGACAGTTTCTCCTCATTTTCAGACCACCTGAAAGGGAAAAGTCTTGTGTGGTCTTGAAAATAAAAATTAAGGAATATTGTCCATTTTTCAAAGGAACTCAGCATATGGTTTCTAAAAATGGTGTGCTCTCTGGGTACAAAGTCTGATTCACAGACTACTTTCCAGGGACAGGGTCTAGCTTGAGCCAACACCCATCCTGGTCCCTGAATTGCCTTTCTCTATCCCTTTCTCATCCCTGGGAGGGCTGCCATGCGGATGCCCCAATTTATGAGGGTAGAAATAGGAACACAAGAGCAAGTCACTGACCGGTCACAGGTCCAGACTTCTAGTTGGTAGTGGGGTATTTTCCAGTGCTTCTTTTGTATTTGCCTCTGGGGCTGCCAAAGTAGTTATGGACATTTTTCTGCTGTATTCTGTAAGGTTTGGTCACCAAGAAGATGAACCTATTGGTGACTCAATAAACTGCTGCTCACCAGTTTGCGCAGGTCATAAACATTGCCTCTGAGTGCACTAAGATTCTGATGGTTGCAAGAGACAGAAAACTGAATGCAAAACAAGCTTAAGCAAAAAGGTGTATTATTGGCTCATGTAAATGAAAAGTCCAGGGTTTGGGAGGTTTTCAGGACTTAAGTAATTTCACCATGTCTTGCTTTTCTTCTCTCCCCTCTGCCTTCCACTGAGTCTGTTTCATTCTCGGGTACACCATGGTGCTCCTGGAGGCTGCAGCCTTATAACTGAGGCAATTCCTCTCCCTAAACCAATCACCAAGGCTAGCAGAAGGCAATTCTCTGGTGTGATAAGGCCTAGGCCAGGTGTCTATACTAGTGAGTCACTTGCAGTGTGGTCAATTCTGTTGAAGTACTTAAATTAAGAATACAGAAAGAGTTATCCCCCAAAAGAAAAAAAAAGGTGATGTTAATTCTAAAAGAACACCAAGTAACCAAGAAGTATTGTAAGGAAAACTATTTGCCTGTATGCTCTGAGGGTCTGGAGAGCATAGAAGGAAGCATCTGTGGGTTTCTCGTGTCATCCTTCTCATTTATTATTTGCTTTCTTCACACCCATTTCCTAGAATTTCTATCAGTGGACAGAGGTGTCCACAGACTAAAATTAGTTTTGTGGGTAAGCCTAACTTTGGGGGATGGGAGGGAGGATATTAGTGGTCAGTGTGGAGTCGAATTCTTACCTCAGTGCTCTCGAAGTTGTTCTCTGTAACTTGAGAAGGAAACTTCCAGGAAAGTTGTTTTTGTTTTTTGGGTTTTTTTTTTGTTTTTTTTTTGTTTTCAGAGAAAGGGAGATCAGAGTCTAAATGTGTCACACTCTGTACTGTCTGATGAAAATACAGAGGCAATGACTCTCAAATTTTCCATAATTTAATGTTCTGTCCAAAACTACACAAACAAGATGCCATGGATCCACTACTGAGAGAACAGGTGCAGAATTGTTTGCTCAGTCACAAAGGCTGAGGGCTTTGACCTGTGCCCCTGGCAACCAATGACATGTTTGCAAGTGTCACCTTCTCTGCAAAGTGTTTTCTCATCCTATCAATTGTTTTCTTTTCTGTTTTCATAGCTGCAGCAGTTATGTTACTATAGTTGGCATTTATTGTGTTTGTATTTGGCCATATTTATGCCAAGAGCTATACATCTATTACATCATTTAAGTCTTACAATTCTGTGAAATGGGTATTATCTTCATTTTATAAAACAGAAACCCGAGGCACAGAAAAGCTAAAAGTGACTCGCCCAAGGTCACAGAACATTACGTGATAGAATTTGGTTTCCAAGCCACATAAGTGCATAACCAACAAGCTCTCTGCCAATGCTTGTCTCCACTGTAACACATAACAATAGCTAATAGTTATTAAACACTCACATTGTGCCAAGTACCATGCTAACAACATAACTTTAGAGAGATCATCTCTTTAGTGTTCATGGTGACTCTGTGATGTACATTCTAGCAGCTTTTCAAATGAGAAAACCAAGGCTTATTGAAGCAATATAACTCATTCAAAGTCACACAGTTTGACTTTAAAATCTGGCACTCAAGTTCATGTTCTTAACTATAAGCCAATACTCTTTAAATTTCATCCACTGTTTATAGTTACTTGTTTAGATGCCAGTTTTCCCCACCAGATTATGAGATCCTTGAAGGTAGGAACTGGACCTTCATCACTGATCATAAGTGCTTCATAAATGCCTTATTCCTTTATTTCCCCAGTGCCAAATACATTGCTTAGCACATATAAGGTGTTGTCATTATGGAACAAGTAAATGAATGAAAGAGGACATGAATGATGGCTACTAAGGTCAAAAAAAAATAACCTGTCTCCACAGACCGGAAATCATGTCATCTCTTAGTAGGTTGAACCCGTGACCTGAGCTTTGCAAAAGTCACTTCAATCTAGGTAACTTAGTCTCAAAATCGAAATGACTTGGTTCTGGACAGTCTTCCACAAATATTACAGGACTTCAGTCACTTTTTCTGTCACTGTAATAACTCCTATTAAAAAAATAGAAACTCAGGTATTATATAAAATCTAATACAGCAAGACTCAATCCTCAGCACTGTTCTTTCTGGTGTATTCTTTGCTGGGCTTCATCTCTCCTGACCTTTAACATTTCTCTCCACAATAATTTCACAGATGCCACCAAAAATGATGTTAACACAACAACTAATTCAGCCTTCTAAGCATCAGGTTTTCAGCTCCCATGGGGCCATGTACTAGGCATTCTAACTATATGTGGAATAAAACCAAATAAACAGATAAGTTTTTTTTTTTCCAGTGGGAGAGTCCTTTCCATAACAAAACAGTATGCCCCGAAGCAGACAATTAAAGGAGGTTATGGTTTCTTGCCAGTTGGAAGGTGAAGAATGCAAATATGGGAAATGTGTTTGGGAAGAACCTGTTTGGGAACCCGAGGTGAGCCCAATATGGAATCAAGCCCCTACTTGCAAAACCCAATAGAAACAAGTTCCTGTTCAAACAGTTGTGGTTTCTTCGAGCTCAGGAGATAGCAGCTGTCTGGAAAAATGACTCACTAGAGAGGCCAAATGTATGGTAGATATTGCCCATATCTATGATATGTCTTTATCATAGATAAATGAGAGCATTCATTCACATGTGGGAGTAAGTTACTGAACCTTTTATAAGAACAATAGATATTTACATTAAATCAAATGAACAACTATGTAAGCATCCATCCATATTCCACCATCACCAACCCACATAACAGTGAGCAGACTTGATTAGTTTCTGCTTCTCAGCTGACCTCCACTTCTCACGTTCATTCTTTGCATATCCTGGGACACACGTGGGATTGTTGTAAAAGATGGCATCCTATGGCAGACATGCTTGGCTGCCTAGCTCTTGGCCTTAAGTATTCTTGTTCTTGCAATCATATCCAGTGTCTTTTTAGAAAACGAAGCTAACATAATAGACAACTTTCCATAAGCCAAATGCAACATCCAAAAACCCACCAAGGATGCATGATCCGATGCAATGACTGGTAAACCTTTTATTTTCTTTTCATTTCTTTTTTCTTTTCTTTTTTTGAGACAGAGTTTCACTCTTGTTGCCCAGGCTGGAGTGCAATGGCGAGATCTCAGCTCACCGCAACCTCCACCTCCTGGGTTCAAGGATTCTCCTGTCTCAGTCTCCCAAGTAGCTGGGATTACAGGCGTGCACCACCATGCCTGGCTAATTTTTATATCTTTAGTAGAGATGGGGTTTCACCATGTTGGCCAGGCTTATCTTGAACTCCTGACATCAGGTGATCCACCTGCCTTGGCCTCCCGAAGTGCTGAGATTTCAGGTGTGAGCTACCACACCGGCTGGCCGGTAAACCTTTTCTATAAAGAACCAGATAGCAAATATTTTCACCTTTATGGGTCATATTGTCTCTGTTGCAACCACACAACTCTGCCATTGTAGTGCAAAAGCAGCCATAGACAATACCTAAGTGAATAAGCATGGGTGCGTTTCAGTAAAACTTTATTTGCAAAACTAGGCAGACAACCAGATTGAGCTTGCAGGCTGTGGTTTGCCAGCACTGGTCCAAAGTTCCCAAAGGATGCATCCCTCTACTGTACAAAATCCTCTTATGACTTGAGCCCTGTCTAACTTTCTGACTTTATCTTGTTCCAGTCTGAATACCAGCTACTCTGGCTACCTTTTTGTTTATCTGCTAAGCTTTCCCCAACCCTCCACTTCAGAACATTTGCATTTCAGCTTCTCTTTTCCCAGAATGCTTTCCCCTGGCCCTGGTTGATTACTGAATGAATGAGCTCTTGTGGCCTATTGTTGGCTTAAGGACATGTTTTAAAGAGTTTCCAAATATGTCCTTATTACAAAAATAGTTCTTTTCTAATTTTATAGTATACTGCTCTCTACAAGATGGCTCATTCATGACTTCCTTCAGAAATTAACTTTTCCTATCAATAGCAAAATATGTTATCCCTACACATGTAACTAGATGACTAATAGAAATACTAGTAATCATTGACCACTTGCCACTCTGAATGCAGGAAGAAGTTAAAAAAGAAGGGGGAGGTGTCTCTGATTTGCTTTACCTACCAGATAATTCTCAACCCCCTCCCCGCACCAAAAAAGACTAAAAAGGCCTATTTGTCAAGTAGTGTGCTCATTAGGGACTTCCTTTCCATGAAGAATCAAAGCAGGTAGCTCTGGCCCAGATACAAGTCAAAGACTGAGCCCACATCTGCTCAAAGTTCGAACTGTGTTTTGGGAGCCAGGAAATGTCTGCTTTATTGAATAATATAAATAAAGAAGAGGAGATTCCAAGCTTGTGGGAAAGATTCTTTTGCTTTATAAAATATCATATGTGGTGGTTTTTCAACTAGGAGTCTGACCATAGAAAGAACTACTTTACTCTCCTTATTCATACACTGCTTTAGAAAACCCGAAATACAGCTTACAGATAGAATTCAACAGACTTGGAGTAAGAGGAGAGGGAGCGGGGGTGGGAGTATATTTGTTTGGGGCTATTTCCCATTGTGGGTTATTACTAGATTTTCCAAAGTTTGGGATCATTTTCTCCGTACTCCCAAGTATATGACTCCTCCCCACCCCGACAATTGCGCGTCTGGCTCTGGGTCACTTGCCTGGCCTATTTCAGAGCAGGAAATCTGGTTAAAATACAATCTCTCGCACTTGACTAAATTTTAAAATAATGAAAAAAAAAAGTCCTCTGAAAACCTTTGACTCTTCCATGAAATTTCTCCCAAATACTCATTTTAAAAGCCCCCAATAGAAAGAATGGAAATAAAAATTTTTCTTAAAAGGGAAGAATCACACAGAAGGAAATGACAGTCACCAATCTCGTGCCGATGATTTTCTTCTAATTGATCTAAAGATTATTCTCTCACCTGAGGGTCATTCTCAAGTGTTTTTAAAGTCTGTGCTCTCAGCCTTCTAGTGGGAGCAGTGAATCTGTTTCTTGCTCAGAAAGCAGATATCTAGTCAACGATGTAAGTGTGCACTTTGGTCATTTCAGCTGGCCACAGCTAAGTCTTCTCTGTTCACATAACAGGGGTTGTGAGTCACAGTGGAAAATGCTGCCTATTTTGGTCCAGCACTACCTTCAGCAGAGGGAGCAAACAAAAGTGCTTACGAGATAACGTTAAGTGAGTGCAGGGCCCAGGTGGGAGATGCATTCTTTTAGGGGCAGCCACGGCTAGATTCTGCCAAGTATGACCGCATTAGAATGTAGGCCCAACATTGCGAGATTTTCTAATTAAAAAAAAAATCAATCAGAAACCGAGATTACTCTTCCAACTTTTAAATGTTGGAGCAATTTTTTAAAAAGAAGGAGGAGAAAGAAGAGGAGGAAGACAGAAAGTCAAACGAAGCCAAATGTATCCACAGGCCAGACTGGGCCTGCGGGTTGCATATCCGAGGCCACTGTACCACAGTCACGGAAGTCCACACAGTGCAGCCAGTGAGCTGGGACGTCCTCAGAGAACATCCTCGACAACTCCCAGGTTTGGAGCTGGATTCTCAGCATGTCCAAAGCTGCAGAGGGCCAGGCTTCTAAGTTGCTGCTCTTTCCTTGACCATCACCAAGGAGGCTCTCTGGTTTGCTCATTTTTCAACCTTTGTGGTACACAGGGTGAGAGAGGAGTAAGCCAAAGTGGGGCTAGCCATCCGAGGCTCTCAGCTTCTTTTCTGTCATTGTTAACATCCTGTAGGGGTGGGAAAGATAAAAACCTGATTTTTTTCAATGGCAAATTTTTTTCACCTCTGTATTGAAATGGTAGGGCTTCCTTGTCTAAATTTAGACTTCAGCTCAAATCTTTTGCTTTTTTTTTTTTTTCTTAGACCCTAGCCAAACATGAAGTTCAAACTGATGTATGTTTTGTTTTTCCCTTGTTATTCCTGGAGCACTCCCAGAACTACAGGCAAAATATAAAATAAAAATGAAGACACAAGAGTATCTACTGTGTACATAGCACACGCTTTTAGTTAGTTAGAAAAATGTGTTTATTTCATTAAATTTCCTTTAAAGAACTCTGATTTAAGTTAAAGACAAATGAGTTTTTTAAACTAAGAACTTATATTTAAAATATTTTGGCACTTGTCATGAAACTAAAATGTGACCAATTTCTTTGTCGCTAAGCCTCTTCTCCCAATCCGTTTTCCTCTGGCAACACCCTGTCTCTGTCTCTTCTCTGTGTTGAGAATAGAATTCTCTAAAGCAAGGACCCTAAAGAAAGCAGCATTTTCCATGGGAGGTCTCACTGTAGAGGTAGCAATCCCTGGAGGCATGAGTAAGACCTGGATGCTGCACAGAGTCCTTTGTGCCCATTTGACCTCACTGCCATTTCCCCAAACACTATAGTTCCATTTGTCATGCTTTCTGTTTTTTCGTTTTGTTTTGTTTTTTGTTTTTTGAGATGGAGTCTTGCTCTGTTGCCCAGCCTGGAGTGCAATGGTGTGATCTTGGCTCACTGCAACCTCTGCCTCCCAGGTTCAAGCTATTTTCCCACTGAAGCCTCCTGAGTAGCTGGGACTACACTTATGCACCACCACACCTGGCTAATTTTCGTATATTTTCGTAGAGGTGGGGTTTCACCATGTTGGCCAGGCTGATCTCAAACTCCTGACCTCAGGTGATCCACCCGCCTCCGCCTCCCAAAGTGCTGGGATTGCAGGTGTGGGCCACCATGCCTGGCCTGTCATGCTTTCTGTTTTGGGACAGCTGCACCATCTCCAAAGCATAATATTTAGCACTGCTTAAATGTTGCTCACAGTGATGCAATGTTGTTGCTTTTGCTGTGTGTTTTGTATCCCTTTCTGGATATGTCTTGAGTTTTTAGTTATTTTTCTCATTATTAAAAATATGGAAAACTACAGTGGCAAGTGAATTTCCAGATTTTAATCTGCATCCAGAGGTAGCTACTGTAGATATTTTGGCTTATTTCCTTGAGGCAAGTAAACATAGACATTTTTTTCTTGCTTCTATGACAGCATCTGTTGTAAAACACACCATTGATTTAATTTGTGTTCTTCAAATTTAATGAGGCTGGTTCCTTCTCATAATTTTACATTAACTTAAATGTCACCAACTCACATAAACCTCCCTGATCACCTTTTCTAATCATCATCTCCACCCCCATCTGTTGAACTTTGTCACATCCCCCGATCTGTTTTATTCTGAGGAATTAATACTATCTGAGATTGTTTTGTGTCTCTACGTGTTTATGTTTAGATATTAAACTACCCCCACTAGAACATAATCTCAGGGGAGCAGGGAGCTCTCTGTCTTGTTCACTGCTATGTCTTCGGAGCCCTTCAGAATAGCCATGCCTCTGTTTTCTTCTGAAATCCTGCTCAAATGCTAATACATTCTGAAAGGTTATCAACTTGCAAGGATGCGAAGGGGAGAGAAGAAAAGTGTGGTGGAGATTGAAAGTTCGTGCTAGAAAAAGTAAATTTAGTGCGGATATGTTCCTGTTTGGAATTTTTCTTTCCAGCCCTACAGGGTCTTGGTAAATCTATCTCCCCACAATCTACACCCTAACTCTGATTTAGTACCCTTTTATTTGGATGGTGCTGATCCTGACTTTGGTCCAAGGATCATGAGCTCAAATCTGTTTTCCTGCCAGTAAAGAGATAATAAAAGCTTCAGTTTCTTCCTTTAACCCCATCTATTCAGAGATAACAGCTTTAACATTTCAACAAACTTCTAATCTTGTTTCCATACTTTTTTTAAACATAATTAAGATTGTACTAATCTAAATAGACACTGAAGTTGCTGACAAGCAAATAAAATAGACTTCATGCTGTAGTTGCCTAGCAATTGCCTGTTTGACCTACCAAAGAGCACACTTAATATAAAAGTCAATAGTGTTAAAAAAAAATGCAGAGGCCAAATGAAAAATTGGTAGAGAAAAGTTTCTATTCATTTATAGCTTTAATATTTTATGTCCTTTGTGTCTTATTACAAACGACACTTAAGTAATTAGAAACAGGTTATTTCCCAGTAGCTCATCTCCTCCTGTTACACATTTTTCATCTGAATGTATTACTTCTCAGCTTGCAACACACAAGTTAGCAACTGTGGAAATTATTATAATGTCATTGAAGACTGTGGCTTTAGAGGGGAAATAACCAGCAGGCATAGAACCTTCAGCCATGAAGTTGTGGTATTCCTGTAAATCTCATTAAGAAGAAAAGGAGGGGGGCAAGGCAGGGGTAGACCATATAAACTGAACCCATAACTTGAACTAGCTTAAGTCTTCTTTTATGCACCTCTTGGAAACTTCAGACTGGACACCTGTAGGGAAACAGAATTGGGAGGCTCAAACTATCACGTAGTTTTGAAGTAAATTATGGATCATTTTGGGAAACGGATTCAAAAGTCAGATGAATTTCTGAGAACCAAACCCTATCATATTAAAATAACATTTCTTTTACAGCTTTGTGTCTGGTAAATGAGGATGAAATAAGTCATCTTTAAATGGTTATGATATTGCTCATTGAAGAGAAAAATGCTAATTGATATATTTTAAGAGAATGGCTTGGGTTTGAAGCAATTCTCATGCATTCTCAATTTTCTCTCAATAGTAGGGCATCCTGAAGTATCCCAGCTTTCCACATTCATAATAAGTGGTGAGGGGTCTTCTGCTTCTGGGAGTGATAAAATAAGACCTTAATAGATGACTTTCCCACAGAGAACAATTTTAATCCTAGGCATAATACAAAAGGCTGTAAATAATGGGAAGTAGACCAAGAAGGCAAGCTTGAGCAGAGAGTAGATACTTGGGAAAGGGTGGAAGGAGAGCTATATATGTTAGGTTACCATCTTCACAGCTTACAGCTTGAGGCTAAGTGCAGGAGGTACAGTGTACTCAAGGCAGCCAGAGTGCTTGTGAAACAAAACAGTCTTTCAAGACACAGTGAAAAATGTGACGAAATCACCAGAAATAAAGATCTAGAGAGAACATCCCCAAATTCTGTCTATCCATATATCGGACAAACTATGCCTGCAGGGTACAGACTCAAAGCAGCTAACTTTGAGTCTTTAAATATAAAGACAGATATGGGCTGAAAGACAAAAGAGCTGAACTGAGAC
Source organism: Aotus nancymaae (assembly GCF_030222135.1). NCBI lineage: Eukaryota > Metazoa > Chordata > Mammalia > Primates > Aotidae > Aotus > Aotus nancymaae. Next base: position 18,712,636 of record NW_026988479.1, on the reverse strand, counting down.
CATAGCTGCCACCCAACAAACAGTTTGGAGCTGAAGTCCCTATGATAATTAGCAGCTAAAATGAAAGAAACACTTATCAAAGGAAAGTAACAGCATCCAGAATTTGCACTACTTAATATTCACTCCATGTAACTTGAAGTCTAGAAAATATAATCCCAAATTTCCCAACATACAAAGAACCAAGAAAGTGGGGCATGTTCTCAAGAGATAATAAAATCCACAGGGTCTGACCCCAGAATGAACCAGATTTTGGAACTAAAAGACAAAGATTTTAACATAGTTATTATGATACCCTAAATAATGTACGTGATGAGTGAAAGGACATGAAATCTCCTCAACAATTAAAAAAGAACCAAATGAAAACTCTAGACCTGAAAAATATAGTATTTGAAATAATAAATTCACCAGGTGGACTTAAGAGTTGAATGGAAATGTGAAAGAAAAGCGCAAGTCAGTTTGAAGATAAATCAATAGAAATTATCCAACATGAGTAACAGAGACAGAGAGAGAAAAAAAGGATGACTTAAAAAATGAAGCCTCAGAGATCCATCAGATAATTTCAAATAGTTCATATGCATGCAAATAAAATCCTAAAAGGAGAGAGGGGAGAGAATGGAGCAAAGAAAGTACTTGAAGAATTAATGACCAACAAATCCCAAATTTGATGAAAGACTAAAATATACAGGTACATTATGATGAATGAAAACCAAGCAGAATAAACATAAGCCCTCACCACAGCTTATCATAGTCACACTGTTGAAATCCAAAGATAAAAAGTGAATCTTGAAAGCAGAAAGAGAAAAATGACACATCCTATATAAGTCAACAGTAACCTGATTAATGGTCAGTTTCTCAGCAGAAACTATGGAGGCTCAAAGAGAATGGAGTAATAGTTCTAAAGTGCTAAAAGATAATAAAAAATTGTCAAACCAGAATTTATTACCCAGAAAACACATCCTGCAAAATGAAGACTACATAATGACATTTTTACATAGAACAAAATGAAAGTGAGTTTTCACCATCGGACCTGAACTACAAGATATGTTGCAGGAAGTTCTCCCAGATGAAAGGAAATGACACTGGGTGGAAACAGATCCTCAGAAAAGATTAAAAAGCACTGAAAGTGGTAAATATATGGAAAAATACAGAAGACTACTTTTAAATTATGGTCTCTTTCTCTTAATTTATTTACAAACCATGTAAATGTTTAAAGTGAAAGTTACAACATTGTCTTAGGTTTTTAAGGTATTCAGATGTGACACAAATAACCACTGTAGCATAAAGAAGGAAGGGTGGATATGGGCCTATATGGGTACAAGGCTTCTATGAGTTACATGAAGTGGCAAAATATTAACTGGACATAGACAGTAGAGGGTTAAGGATGTATGTTGTAATGCCTGAGCTGCCACAAAAAAAAACAATAAAGGAATACAGCTTCAAAGCCAATAAAGAAAATATATTTCTAAAAATTATTTAAATAATTCAAAAGTTCAGGGAGGGAAGAAAAAAGAATAGAAAACAAGAGACAAGTAGAAAATAAGATAAAATCATAGATTCAACCAACCATAACATGAATTCTATTAAACATTAAAGGATTGAACAATTAAAAGGCAGAGATTTTCAAATTGGATAAATGAAACATGACAACATACTGTCTGTAAGAGATATGCTTTAAATATGAAGACAGATATGGCCTGAATGTAAATGGACGAAAGAAGATGTAGTATGCAAACAGCACACATAAGAAGCTTGGAGTGGCTGTGTTATTATAATGTGTAAATTTTAACTCAAGGAATGACTAGAGGACATCACTCAAGAATGACATAGGTTTCTCATGTTTTCCTAAGGTTAGGAAATGTTTTCCTATCTTGGATTTTTTCCACCCTTATTCTATCATCTTTAACATTTTACAATTTTTTTTTTTTTTTAGCATTATGTGGTATAGTGTGCCCTTTCACAGACCTTATAATAAAGGTAAGGCATGAAGGCCAGGCACTGTGGCTCATGCCTGTAATCCCAGCACTTTGGTAGGCTAAGGTGGGCAGATCACGGGGTCAGGAGTTCAAGACCAACCTGGCCAACGTGGTGAAACTTGGTCTCTACTAAAAGTACAAAAAATTAGCTGGGCATGGTGGCGTGCGCCTATAATCCCAGCTACTCAGGAGGCTGAGGCAGGAGAATTGCTTGAACCCGGGGGGCAGAGGTTGCAGTGAACCAAGATGGCACTATCATACTCCAGCCCAGGCTACAGTGTGAGACTCCATATCTAAATAAATAAATAAATGTAAAGCAGGAATTACCCCCATTTTAGAAATGAGAAAGTTATGCAGAAACTGATGAATTAATTATTCCCAGAGAAACATTAGGTCATAGAATCTCATTTGAAACCCAGTCTGTGGATATACATTGCCTTCCACTTTATTATGCTGTGTCTTTCCTTTCTCTGAGGAAATTTTCCTATTGATGACTGTATTTTCAGGAAGGTCTAGTTACAGAAAGAAAGTTGATTGTAGGTAGAGGGACATTGGAGACAGAGTCTGTGCCAACAAGCCATAAGCTTAGGTGGAAGAATGCTAGAGACCCCTAATCTCATTGATTATGCTCAAGGCAAAATTCGCAATGTTTAATTAAGGAAAGGAGGAAATAATCTGTAAGCAGGGCCTCTGTCAGGAAGGAGGTAAAGCTATCAAGGGCCTATCCTGTGAAAGCTGCTTTGACCCACACATTCAATACCATCTAATACCCATCTGTTTGAGGTGGCCTTTGAGGCCTCTTAGAAGAATTGTACTGTAAATTACCTTATATTTATGGCAAAGAATTTATTTCTTCTATTTCATTCTTTGTTACTTCAAGCTAGAATACACAGAAGAATTGGGGGATAATCTATGCAGCAATTTACCTTAACATGCTGAGCACTAAAATATTAAAAGAGAAATGGATAACAGTAACTATCACATCTGAGCTGGCCATTCACTCTGTTTATATGACTCTACATTATTTGGTTAGGCAGATGGAGGAAGATGGTCAGAGAGGGGAGGAATTTATTGTAATTTTCAATAAATTAAACTTAAAATGTTTTCATGTTTTTCTACAACTCTTAAGATACTTAGGTAACCAAAATAGAATTAGCTAACACTGATCAAGAGAAGAAAACATGTGGGCTTGAAGATTTTTATTCACAATCTACAGAGAAGGATTTATGTGGTCTAATGCAGCATTTGAATAGATCATTTTTAAGGTCACTTTTGATTCTCAGGTCCTAGGATTTATCTAAGAGTTCTCAAAGAAAAGGGGATGATGGTGATTCATGCATTTTGTCTGCATTTTATTATTTATTTATTATTATTTATTGTTAATACATTTTATATGCGGGGTGTTTTACTCATGGCTTTATATTTATGACTTAATTTAGTCCTCAAATCAGTGTAGTGATACGGATGGTATTATGACCATTCTAGGGAGGACAAAATTGAGCCTTCCCAAGGTGAGACAGTAAGTGGCAGAGCCAAGATATGGACCCAGATCTACTCAACTCCAAAGCCCATCCTCCTCCCACTCCTCTCAGTCAATTCACTCCTCTGCTCTTTTAGAACATATAGTCCTTATTGACCACCTGACCTCTGTGATTTAGAGAACCCTAGCATTGCATTTTAACTACCTTGATAGTATTGTAAGAAAGGTTCAGGGGCATTTCAGAATTTCCATCAAAAGAAACATCATTTGACGTCCTGGGTGTCAAAGTTGTGGGTGCCAAGTTTGTGAAGTGTGCCCTTCTTCATGCAGACTGCCTTCCAAGAGAGGGCAGTCTATGCTTCCAGATTGTCAGAGCCCTGAGTTTTTTAATCCTCACAATATCCAGCACGGTGATAGAATCAATAAATATTGGAATGAAAATAAGCTAGGCATAGAAGGGATCGTTTGATCAGCGGCTGACTAAATTAAAGTCTGTAAAATAGAGCACATTTTCCAGACTTTCCATAACACAACTTAGGTTGAAAATCTTGGCCCCACGGTTCTCATCTAGCACAGAGAAAATCACTTTTATTTGTGCAAATGGAAAATGTTTTTATCTGAATAGTAGACAGATGTTGCTTTACGCCAATGGTTCTCATCTCCATAAAACCCAAAGTCCTCTTTGTATATATAAAGGGTAATAACAGTTTCTTTACAATCCTATCTAGAAATTTATAGATTATATAACCAATACAAAATTTTTAAAATAAATACTCTACATATAATATGAAAGAGAGACAAAAGTAATTTGTAATAAAATAACACGTTTCATCAGTAAAAGCCTCAGGAATGACAACACTAGAAGACATTTTTTAAAAGACACAGTTTAGGCTGGGTGCAGTGGCTCATGCCTGTAATCCCAGCACTTTGGGAGGCTGAGGTGGGTGGATCATGAGGTCAGGAGTTCAAGACTAGATTGCCCAATATGATGAAATCCTGTCTTTACTAAAAATACAAAAATTAGCTGGGTGTGGTGGCATGCACTTGTAATCCCAGCTACTAGGGAGGCTGAGGCAGGAGAATCAGTTGAACCTGGCAGGCAGAGGTTTCAGCGAGCTGAGATCATGCCACTGCACTCCAGCCTAGGCAACAGAGTAAGATTTCATCTCAAAAAAAAAAAAACAAAGACACAGTTTATTACTGTGGATGTTGCTGTTACTAATACTGATAGTATCACCATGAATGCACAGATGAGTGCAGGTGTGTTACTCTGGACACTTGGAAACCACTCATTGCATTGCTGTCCATGATGTGACTTTTTTCCCCAAATGATGAAAACCTCTTGGTAAAGTTTCAGACAAAATCAAATACAATCTCCTTTGATTTATAAAGTAGTTGCATTCCTGAAAAATTTAGACCTTATTAAAATACTGTATGAGATATTTTGTGATTATGTCTGAAAGAGTTGAGTTTGAGACTCTAGGATGTCTGCTGGGACAGTTTTTTGTTGTATAAGACTATCCTACCTAGCCTCCCTGAGCCCCACTCACTAAATGCCAGTCGCATCTCTTCAATCATTCAGACTAGCAAAAATGCTACCACAAATTTTTAAAGCATCTCTGAGGAGGTGTGATCAACCTCCTTGAGAATCACTGCTCTATGTATCCAAGTGAGTTCCTGAAGAGCTATGTGAAACTTGAATTTTCTTACCAAAATCTAAATTTTCATATATTAAGTTTGCTTACAGTGAGGTGCATTCTTGAAAAAGAGACACACTGGATTTTGTGGCATGAACAAAGGTGGTTCCTGATTCACTATAGGTAATGTTCTTGGCTCACCCTAGGCGGTAACAAAAGACACTATTCACTGATGCAACTCAAGTAAGAAGAATGTAGAGTTGTCTTGCGTGTATACAGACAGCTGATAAACAAAGAGCAGGTGTACTACAAATATAATAAAGATGCACTGGCATAGGTTCAGGCCTCTGTGTATTCAGCTGACTCAAACACTAGGCAAAAGCCTTTGGCCACCTCACAGTTTGATGGGATCAATTTGGGGAAAAGGTGAGCTCGGGGAAAGGTGAATGTCAATGGTTGCTAAAAGTTTATTACGGAAACAAAGGATGTGAGTCAGGGTAGAGTGTGAATGAGCAAATGTAAATGAAGGGTTAAACATACTAGCGATGTCACCGTCAGCCCAGGTGAAGGTGACGGAGGCTCCTAGAGCTACCTCTAACTATCGTTTCATGAATTACATTCTCCTGGATCTGGATTTTGAACTGGAGGAGCTACTAGTGGATGGCACAGAACTATATTCCACCCCCACGCCCCCACCGCCCATCCTGGAATGGTAGCAATGAGTTACAATTGGGATCATAATATTGGGGATACTGTTCCCAAGACACCTTCTCCTACCTTTAAATCTCTGGAATGCCAACTCATTTCGTCTGTGTGGGGCAAACATCTGTTCACCATATTGCATTGGTCATAGTGGAGTCTATTCATCTGTCTCTTTGGAAGAAGAAATGGTGGGTGTGACTCCACACAGCTATCTTGGCAGGATGATAAAGACCACCTTCCAAGCTCCCCAGCCTGGAGGCTTCCCTAAAGCTAGCCATGCACAGCTCAGTATCGCTGTAGTTTGCATGCCCACAGCAGATTCCCTTCTTTGAGAAGTCTCTGCAAATCAGGCCCAGACAGACTCCAATGCCTATTCATCTAAAGTTCACTAGGCAATGTGCCTGCTGTCATTTGAGCAAGCTGCTTAGCAGCCAATTTTTTTTTTTAATGATATGATTACCCAGGCTTTCAAATCCCATTATGAAACTTTTTATCCTTTACTCAGGGCTTAAAAAAAAAAAAATTTGACATTTTAGTTTGACAGAGATGTTGAGGAGAAATATTTGGAAAATTGCTCTTTGGGGCCAGATGATGCAGTGGGTCACAATCACTGAACATATTTTGAAGGGAGGAGGTCTGTGGTTGTCCCCATTCTTCCCTGTCCCAGAGCTCTTAATGACTGGCAGTCAATGGCTATTAAGAAAATCAATCCTACCATGGATAGGGAGAGGGTAGAACTAATTCCCAGGATAACTCTGAGATTCATTAGAAGAGTTCTTAGGAAGAGAGGACCACCCAGGCCTTGCCTTAGGGCCCCCTCCACCCTCAGTGACAGAAAACAAGGAGGCCCCTAGCTATGTCCTGCCTTGCATTCCAAACCCTGCACTGATGCAGCCTGTCTGTTATTGGAAACAGTTACCAGCCAACAGCAGAGTGTTGTGCCTGCTGCTTCACTCCAGCCACACATAACTTCAGGGCTACAATATAATCTGCCTCACACGGAGGGAAGAGAGTAGATAGTACATTATACGTACCCAAAGTCAAAACAGGGGTGTCAAGATTGGCTTTAACAGAAACAGTTACATATTTCCATGAACATTTTCTGAGCTGCTCTCAACTGTTGGGGAGTTTTCTCACATCCACTTATCTAGAGAAAGATGTGGGTGATACCACAATATGGCAGCCTCATCCCCTCAGAAGCTCACACACATGTGACTGACCGGGAGAAGCGGGTGCAGGACCCTGGGGCATTTAGCCTCATGAGAACAAGAAAGTTCGTTTCCATCACAGCTGTGACCTGGCATCTAGTGTGTTGCCTGGCATATAGTAGGATGAATGAATATAGATGGCACACAATCACTGAATGAGCCATCCTTCCCTCCCCCACCTCTTCCTCTCCCTATCTTCTCCATCCCATTGCCTCCCACCCTCATTTCTTCAAAAGCAGGGACAAAATCAGAGTATAAGATCTGGTCATGAAACAGAAAGAGTCAATGTTAAGTGACTAAGAGACAGAAGCAATGTCTGTGTTAGTTAAGAATATAAACTTAAGGCCAGGCACTGTGGCTCATGCCTGTAATCCTAGCACTTTGGGAGGCCAAGGAGGGTAGATCACGAGGTCAGCAGCTTGAGACCAGCCTAATCAACATGGTGAAACCCTGTCTCTACTAAAAATACAAAAATGAGCCAGGCGTGATGGTGCATACCTGTAATCCTTGCTACTCCGGAGGCTGAGGCAGGAGAATCACTTGAACACAGGAAGTAGATGTTTCAGTGAGCCTAGATCATGCCTCTACACTCCAGCCTGGGCAGCAGAGCAAGACTCAAAAAAAAAAATTATATGTATATATGAACTTAGGAGTCAGGAAGACTTAAATTTAAGTCTTATCCTTTGCCATTTGTTAGTTGAATCCTTAGACAAATCACTTGTCCGAGACTATTTTCTCATCTAGAAAGTGGGGCTAATAATAGTACCTACCTCATAGACTTGTGATAAGGATTATAGATAATGCATGTAAAATACTTGGCACACTACTTTAGACATTAGTATTCAATAAGTGTTAGCTGCTTTTGTTATGTTTCCATATGCTCATTAACACTATGCAAGAATCAACCCAACTAAGTGACCACAGACAGACCTGCATCCTTCTGAGAAGAACTCCTACTTCTTCCATCTCTGAAGCAACTGCAATCTCTAGAATTATTCTTGGTACAGATCTGACCATTGATTAGTTTGGTTTCCATGGTGACATTAGCCAACCTTTGGGTTTTCACGTCTTCATTGCAAACAAAGATGGCCGCTCTATGTACACACAAAGATAATTGCATGTGAAAATGATTGGAAAGAGTCTTAAGAGCAAATATGAGGTTTTGGTTTACACTCTTGTCTAGATAGCTAACATTTTAGGATTGGGTTAGGGAGTGGGAAGGAATATAAACGTCTGGGAGCACTGTGTAATGTGTATCCAAAGACATTTATCCCAACATCACTGACTCATATGCATCAATTAATTGAAGGATTGGCAATTCATAACAATTATGCCAACCGTTCTGTGTATAAGCAGTAAACAATCAGTATAACTGTTTTTCTTTGGAGAGCAAAATAAGTCACATGGTCTCCATTTTCATTCCAGTGATGCTCCATGGTGGTTTTAAAACTTCAGGGCAAGGTGGTAGAGAACTAAAAACAAGCCGGGCATGGTGGCTCATACCTGTAATCCCAGCACTATGGGAGTCCAAGGCAGGTGTATCACCTTGAGGGCAGGAGTTCCAGACCAGCCTGAGCAACGTGGCAAAACCCAGTCTCTACAAAAAAAATACAAAATATTAGCCAGGTGTGGTGTCACATGCCTGTAGTCCCAGCTGCCTGGGAGGCTGAGGTGGGAGGATTGCTTGAACCCAGAAGGCAGAGGTTGCAGTGAGCTGAGATCACACCACTGCACTCCGGCCTGGGCAACAGAGCAAGACTCCATCTCAAAAAAAAAAAAAAAAAAAGCGAATTAAAGAAACCTCAGGCTATAGTTCCACTAGTGGACAGTCCTTTTTCTCATACACAGAAAAGCAGTGTATATATAGAGCAAAATTATAGGAATAGAAACGAAATGGCCAAGAAGGGAAAAGGAAATAGTGGATGCAATCATCTTCATAATTCAGTTAATGTTCTTTGAGCATACCATGCCAAGAATTTTGCATATATTGTCTCAACTTTTGCCTTTAAGTAGATACTGTCATCTCCATGTTTCACAGGAAGAAGAAATTAAGGCTTATAGAGGTTAAGTAATTTGGCTAATGTCACAGACCTGTGAAGTGCAGAACATTGCCCTTTTTTTTAATGTCTACTATTCTTTTTTTGTTTTCTTGGATGGTTGAGTGGAACTGGCCACTCTGAGTTACCCTCTACGTTGACAGAACATTAGGTAAAGTGACATTTAGAGCATTAGATGACTCAATCTCTTCTTGAACTGGCAAAAATTCAAGAATGAGCTTGTGCCATTGATACTTGTAGTCTGTGGAATCGCATATAGTTCTTCCCTAGCTGTAGATCAGGGTCATTCTGCAGTGACAGAACTTTCTACTTCTCTAACATACCATCAGTTCTCTTACAACTGTAACGATCTTTTGGGTGACCGTCCATCGATCAGCCTGCTGTTCTGTTTCCTTCATTGTCATTTATGAAGCGTATCCTATAAGTAAAGCCCATTTATACCGGCACATAGGGGACGGAAAGGGGAAGAGATTATCCCTGTCTCCCCACAAGAAACTACTCTAGTGGAATTGACATGAATAATTAGGTAGAGTGAGATGGATGGATGAGGAGACTATGAGAAATATGAGAATAAAGGCTAGAATAATATGCTATATGAGCAGGAAAGAGAGGGTGCTAGCTTGAGGGTGGAGATCTGAAAAACCATCTTGAAGAAGTAGAATTTGATCTAGGCTTTGAAAGAAGGATGAGGGGTGAGTCTTGGAGAAGAGTCATGCTACCAGGCAGACAGAACTATCTTGATTATCCAGATCACAGATGGCCATCTTTTCTGTCTTTTTCACTGGGCCCAGGAATAGTCTGAGCTTTTTTCTCCATACAGCAGCCCAAGGGATCACCACCAATTTAACATAACTGTTCGATATATGGAATGACTCCTCTTGACTATCCCTGATTTATCCCTGTAGTGGTTCTGCAGGAAGGAATGTTAAGCCAAGTAATGGGGGATGGTTGTATCCCATAGACCTGAGTAGATGACCATTTGGATTCAGAGAGGGGAGGGTCTTCCAATAAAAATAAAGTGTACAACACATATAAGTACCTACTTATAGACATGTCCTTGGAACTTCTTACCTCATTCCCTATCTCTCTCTTCTCTCTCTTGTCTGTGCCTCTCATGATACTCTATTTAACGAGACATTTGTTGTTCACCTACTTTGTGCAGGGCTCTTTGCTAGGTATCATACAACGATACATAAAATATGCCCTCTGTCCTCAAGGAGCCATCAACTTATGGTAGTCATAAGACCTACATTCAGAAAACTATACAAATCCATATAATAAGAAGGTCATGTGTGTTGGCATTTTGAAGTTCTACACTCTCCCATCTCCATAAAGTAAACCGGCTTGAAATAAACAATCTGCCTCCAAAATATAGAGTGTGGTCTCAAGAGAAAGTGACTCACACAAAAAGATGATGATTTTTTTGCTCTCCTGCTGTCTCAGATTTTTTCTTATCTGTATGATCCCACATTCAAATTCAAGTTTTGAGATGAATACACAATTTCCCTTTGTATTGTGTGACATTCTAAGCTATTAATCTCAATTGATAATTTTATCTGTGTAATGGCTTCTAAGTAGGATGAGACAAAAATTCCTTTCTGATATTAAAGTTGGGAACCAAATAGAATAAATGTTTTACATCTGACCCAAGCATGTAGTGGAAAAATACAGAATCTGTATTTTCAAATCATTTAAAATGAAAGATGAAATTGAAACAGAAAGTCAATAACCAAATTAATCATCTTATTACAAAGAAAATGTAACCTGCTTCATTACTGTAATGGCAAACATCAATAGAGTAGAAAATTGACCAGTTTTCTTACATTAGAAAAAAATCCGATTCCTGGTTGCCAAGGAAGCTCTACTCACATTAGCCTTTATTGCATCTTCTGTAATGAATTAGGCACTGTAGGGTCTCATTAGCACATTACTAATGTAAGTTTTAAAAGCCATATTAAATAACATAAAATGTGATGGTATTAATGTGGTGAGGCTGAGTGTTAAAAGAACAAATTTACATTTTACTATTTTGAAAGTGAACCCATTCAGTTTCGAAGATATTCGACAGCACATGTAAAATCATCAAAAAGCCTATCCAAATTAAATAGCAAATTAGAAAGTAAGGGATGTAAGTCTAAGAGGGAAATCACCTTTTGTACCTAAAGCAAGTCTTCCCAGATAAATCACTTGACTGATCAGATCACAGGTCAAGAAGTTTGATCCTCGCTCCATCATACTGGATTACAATTAAGGTTCTAATGTGTCAAAAACTTATTTTAAGATATATTCCTTTTCCTACAATATGTTACCTTCACATTCACTCACACAATTTTAAGATCTTAAAGTGGTATAAATTAAAAATCATAACAGAAGCAAAGAAAAAAATAACACACAAAAAAAAAAGGAGCATTTAACAATAGGAGCGTGCTTGGAGGTGCAGAGCGTATTCCCTCCAACTCTATTAAAATGGAATGTGCCGCCACAGCATTGCAGTCCCTTTTCCAACCTATAATTAATGTTCATCTTATTTGTGGTGTGAAACTAAAAATGTTCTGAGAGGTGATATAAGGCATTTCAGAGGGTAGCAGAGGCGGCAGCCAGTGCCGTGAGGAGAACACAAGAACACTGCGGCGATACCATCATTTTCTTCCCTGTTCTTACCAAAGTGTTGCAAGCAGAGCCAGCTCCCAACAGGCAGGTAGTAGAGAGTATACAGGTGCATTTTGGGTGGGAAAGAGGCGCTATGTGTATGTATGTGTGTGGCAGACCTTGAGTGGCCTGTGTGAACTGTCTCTTCTTTTCATTTGTTTCAGCCCTTGAACATTTTACTATAATTAATGTGTTCATTTTCTGTACTCATGCCCAGAGCATGTTGCAATAGGCATAATTTTAAAAATTGGAGAAATCCATTAAATAAATAATTAGTTTAAGGTGATAAAACACATTAAGTGATTGAGAACAACTAGTACCAGCTCTAAATAAAACAATTTTTTAAGAAAAAAGGCACACTTTTAGAATTCCAACTTCAGAGTACTACTCTGTTTGTCTAAAAATACAAGGTTGGCACCAAGCCCAGAAAGGTGGTAAGTGAAGCTTTGATAGACCAAGACAGACAGGAGATTCCAGAGCCAAAAGACCCCTGGTCAACACACCCTGCCTTCTGTTGCCCAAGGTCTAAATGGGGGATCTATTAGCAGAGACCCAGAGTGCATTTCAGCTGTCACTTTTTGTGTATACAGAAACAGCTTAATTTTAGCAAGGAGGATGACTTTGTACCTGAGGCTTTCAACCTCAGGTACTAAGGATTTTAGTTAGAATTCAAGTTGAGAGGATAATTGAAAAAATGTCTTTTTGCTGTTGGGACTGGGTAAATGTGTGCATAAAAAATAAGTGACTGATTTAGATGTACGATAGCTACTGTTCACTAATATTAAAAGCTTGAGGAACTGGTTTCCCATAAATCTCTGAGTCATATATAGAATGCTGAAATGTACATATCCCTTATCTGTCTATAATTAAGTGGGCCTAATTTTTACCCAATAGCTAATCATAGATTACTATACCATTCATTTGAAACACTTTGTCTTCATAGCTAAGTGTGTTGCCTATGCCCTGAATTGGGTAATACGAGTTTTTTGAAAGGCCTTTTCGTGGTCTTAGACTTTGTGTAAAAGTCTTTTGTGGGCTTCTCTGGATCCTCTTTTTTTTTTTTTTTTTTTTTTTTTGTCTTCCAAAAGTCTCTTTCCATGAAAGTGGATTTGTCAGTCACAAAAAATGAGGTTAAATTTATGTGTAAGTGCAACATAAATGTCCATTGTTCTATGCAGATCAAAATTGGTATACTAACATAAAAACACTCAAAAAATGTATTTTGCTGTTTAAATCTTACCAATTTAAGTTGGTAGAGTTTCTAACACTGGCTAATTTCAGATTTTGTGTATTCAGATTCTCATGACTCCAGCTACACTTAATGCATTGCAAGAGAAACAGAAATATTCTTTTTCTCTTCTTCGACTGATTTATTTTTACTTAGTTTATTTATCTGGATGGAATATAAGATAGTAGATCAGTTCAAAAAATAACTCTCTAGTATCTGTTGACAATTTTTAAAATAACCCTAATTGCCATAGAGAGGGTCTTTTAATTTATCATATGACCTTGGACCCCAAAACTACTTCTTTATCCATAAATTGTAATGGAAACAGCCTCCCTTCTTTCTTTTCTCAAGTAATGTGAGATTCAATCTTTTGCTGGTTATGAAACATCCTTAAAATATGCAAAGTGTTATATAAATGTAAGGTAGTATTATCCATTGCTACTCTTGTTTTAAGACCTTTCATATATTCAGAAGTTTCACTAAGTGTTATCACGTCATATTTTCTCAATGGCTCTGTTTCGGTAAAAAAGCACTAGAGCTAAACATAACTGAATTAATTAAAGCATGATTTTTGCTTGTTTGGTTAGGAGAATTTACCCATATGATATCTGTGCACATGTTCTCTGTGCCCATTCTCTTGTCTATCTGCTTCATATCACTTAGACTTCACAACAGAAAGGATGGAAATGATAAAAAGAGGCCACAGACAAGTTTTCTGGGTTTTCTTCTGTTTGTTTTTGGAAGGGGATGACAAATTTTTAAAATTTCGAATCCTGTTTCAGTTTCTCCTAGAAACAGCTGGAAAAATGCACAATCCTACTTATTAAGTACAAAGTTGATCGACTAAGCATCTGGCCTCCCCAGCAATAGAGGAAGCCCCAAACAGAGGTAACACTAGAGCACTGCAGGTCCAGCTGCCTGGTCATCATTAGGAGGGCTTGGTTTTTTCCCATGTTGTTGAGTATGGGAGTAATGAAATGCTTGTCCTTACTGAATACCGTAAGAGCAATTGTTCTGAATACAGAATGAGGAAATTGGAGTTTAAACATTGCAGAGCCATTTCTAAGAACATCTCCTTCCTAATGATGCCTCTCTTTATAGAGCCTCATAGAGTTTATACAGCTATTCACAGAGTCAGCTTAAAAAGTGGTCCCCAGAGATGAATGGGCAGCCGCTGTTACTAAGCCTGCTGAGAATCTGAGATGGCAAAGTGAAGTGGCTTTATGAAAGACACTGCTTCTGCTTAGGTTCTAAAGCATCTAAAAGAGGAAAGAAAAGTTACAATTTAAAGCCAGAAACTTGACTGCCTTCTTTTTGCAGGCTATGGGAAAACAGAATCCACCTTAGGAGAAAGAGCTTTATATTCAGGAAAATGCCTTGCTGGGTCTCTTTAAGTGCGCAATGTGAGCCTCTGCCTCTTCCGAGGCATCATATTTCTCAAATGAGAAACAAACAAAGCAAAATCAGTGCCCCTAACATAATAAGAGAGAAATTTGGGGATGAGGGCCCTGCAAAAGACAAAGAAGGAGATCAGAAGAAAGGCCAGGAAAATAAAAGGAGACAGATCTGGGAGGAGAGACAGCAGCAAGGAGCTGCCAGAGGCAGGTGGTGGACGAACCATTGGCTGCATGTCGCCCTGGACACTTCATTATTCACAACAGCCTTGGGGAAGTGGAAGGAATTCAGGAACAAGTTTTGGAAAGACAGTATGCCACCCTTTTACTCACAGAAATACTGACAAAGCACTGGAAACATTAAGAACCAACCAAGCAGCCCTCGCTCGGGGAGTCTGGACTTCACCAGGAAGGTGATGGAAGGGTAGGTGCTCATCCACTTGGGCAGTAACAGCACGCAGAGCATTTCTCTGAGGGTACAGCATATGCAAAGGCATGGAGGTCTGAAAGCACATGAGGAGCTTAGACGAAAAGCCAAATTGTGGTGGCTCTTTTTTTTCTTTTGAGATGGAGTCTCACTCTGTCACCAGGCTAGAGTGCAATAGCACAATCTCTGTTTACTGCAATCTCTGCGCCTCCCAGTTTCAAGCGATTCTCCTGCTTCAGCTTCCTGAGTAGCTGGGATTATAGGCATGCACCTCCACACCAAGCTAATTTTTTTTTTTTTTTTTTTGTATTTTTAGTAGAGACAGGGCTTCACCATGTTGGCCTCGATCTCCTGACCTCGTGATCCGCCTGCCTTGGCCTCCCAAAGTGCTGGGATTACAGGTGTGAGCCACTGCGCCCAGCCTGTGGTAGCTCTTTTTAATCAGGCTAAAACATGTTTTTCTTGACTGTTAAAAAATGAGTAACTAAAGAAGGAATTTAGACAGGAGGAAGACAAACAGATTTGTGTTGTTCAAAGACAGCTCGGGTATGTGCCTTCCAACCACTTATTTATTCAACAAATATTCACCGAGCTCTTATGTGCTGGGACTATGCTAGGCACTGGGATATGGTGATGAACTAACAGAATAATTCTCGCTTTCATGGCGCTCACAGCTTGGTTAGGAGATAGACTTTAATAGTCAAAAAAATTAACGCTCAATTATAAGTGGTGGAAAATGCTATACAAGGAGTGCTTTAATGGAGAATTAGAAGGGTGGCCTAACTTTGATTGGGGCTCAAGAGGGAGTCAGTTCGAGTAAGGTCACCCACCTGAAACTTGACAGATGGACGTGCACAAGCCAAGCTAGAAGGGATATAGGGGCTACGTAGCACCTGGTGAGCTAGAGGCTGAACAATCCATCAGAAAGCTGTTCTAAGGGTCCAGGCAGGTTCCTGACTTCTCATCTACAATTCAAGGATGGGTCTGTGTTGGTCTCTAAAGCCATCTGCAGCTCTGAAGTTCTATAGCAAGTAAGCATCTGCTATGTGTTTCACATTAGGCTAGGAGGAGATTGGGAAGGAAATGAAAGATACGTAAGATAGGGGTCCTCAACAAACGGAGGTCTGTCCAACAAATTGAGCTTTTGGTACCAATTTAGAGAGTTTAGCTGTGGGTATGTATTAAGCTTCATAGAGCCTTGATAAAATTCTTATAGTACTTTTAATTGTTCTCACTGAAATGTTAGAACCATGTACCACTCCCCAGAACCCAGCTTCTGCTTCTTAAGTTTCTCTGCCGGGATTGCCTCTTATTTAGGGTTCTCCTGTCACAAAGTTTATATATATATACTCTCCAGTCACAAAGTATTTATATATATATATACACACACACACACACACACACACACACACACATATATGTATATATATATTTAAATATACAAAGTGTATATATAGGTATTTGAAACTTACAATGTCTGATACAGAATTGAACACATACCACATATCAGCAGCAGCATCATCTTTACAGTAGAAATAAAGGTGTTATTAACCAGCTGAAAAACTGCCATGTAATTGGTGACTACTAATAACTTACAGGGACAGTGCCTTGCACTCAAAAATATTTGGATGGATACATGAATATACAAACGAACTCTGCTTCAAAGTGTTCGACTAAGAAACAGAGTGAAGCACCTGCCGCAAACTCTCAGGCTGCGATACACATACAGTGCAATTATGTACTGTCCTTAAGTGCTTCCACTCATGTGATAGACAAAAGGCAGGAGGTGCTCCCACTCGTTCCCTACACACTCAAAACAATTCTTGTTCTGCCCACTCTGTTTCTCTTCCCACCCCTGATAAGCTCCAAAGAGCTTCTCTCCCTGATTTTCTGGGCTTTTATATTCAGAACTGGGAGAAAATTTAGCAAAAGAGGAGATAGTATGCTTTGGCCAGACTTGAGGGAATGCAACAGTTTTATGTTCTTTTCTTATTTGTGGGCCACTTTTTCAGCAATTTTTATAATTCTACATAATAGGATCACATCATAAATTCTATTTTCTTTGTGGGGGCCATTTTAAACAAACTTTTACTTTGTTGGTTTGCCTACCTTCACACTCCCAGGAAGAGTTTATCGTCTGTCTGTCTGCGTGTCTGTGTGTGTGTCTGTGTGTCTGTCTGTCTCCTATTTTCTTTTGGGCAGAGCAAGCTACCAAAGAAGCTGCAGTAGGCAAGGGGAGAGGAATGGAGGGAAAAATGGGCACTTTAAGCGGGGTTACTCTAATGCATGAGTCGCCTTTACAACATCCAAGAAAAGCAAGCAAAGGAGATCAGCTATTATGAAATTCCGCCTTGGCTGTTGAACTGTTGGCTGGTGGCCGTTGGCTGTTTGAACAATGAGGACACAGCTCTGAAACAGGCTTAGGGGAGGCTGCTCCAATTTTCTAGGCAGTGACTGCCTTCTACTTGGTCGCCTCCTGACTGCTCTTCCACTTAGTGATGACAGATTCTAATTTCAGAAATGTAGACACAGGAGCTGAAACAGGTGCAGGCCTAGACTCACGGAGAGAAGGTTTAGGGAGGCAAATTGAAGCTCCATGCATTTACAGTTTTTCTAACAAATGGAAGTCATCCATGAAAGAGTGGGTGCCCTGTCAAAGTGTTAACAGCACTGATGAAACAGGTCTCATCCTATGTAGGTGGCCAGGCTAAATAATACCTAAGGCCCTCACCTACACCAAAACACCACTGATTTAGACATTTACTAAACACACACTGCATGGAGACACATACAACCATTGTGCAAACCCGAGATGGAGCCCTTGTCCCAGCCCCTCATCAGGTCACCAGAACCCCAAGTAGCCTGGCTAGTTTTCGAGCTGATTTCTCAATAATTCTGATGGGAAGAATGTACTTTTCAAGATTCCATTTGTTTCCCCACATACCAAAAAGACTTGTCTAACCTGTCAGCCTACAACTACCACCAAACATAGCATCAAGGTTTATCTTAACTTTAAAAAAAAAAAAAAGAAAGAAAGTCA
The DNA here is from genome assembly GCF_030222135.1 of Aotus nancymaae. Lineage (NCBI taxonomy): Eukaryota > Metazoa > Chordata > Mammalia > Primates > Aotidae > Aotus > Aotus nancymaae. The sequence continues at coordinate 18,694,841 of NW_026988479.1, read as the reverse complement.
AAGACTTGTGCAGTTCAAATGCAATACAAATAAAACTGGTTATGGGGCAGTTCAAAAGATTTGGAAAAAAAAAAAAACTACCTTTATATGTTCGAGAGGCAAAAGGTCTGTCAGTGACCACAAATTGAGTTCATACTACTCTTCAATAGTTTGGGTATGGCAGAAAAGTGTTAAAATGCAAGGTTAGCCTGCCTTTTGGTGACAATATAGCACCTGGCTCTACCTTCTGGGAGGTTCTTAATCTTCCATTATTGTCCCTTGTTGCCTCTGAAGTGGGGGTTGTGGCACAGACCCTCCTTACTGTCCTTCTGTTCACGAAAGTTTGAGGGCCATGGGTCATTTTAAGTTCCTTGCTTTTCAGACAGAGAAAACTTTGTCAAAAATTCAGTAGACTTCCCATACATTTGCTTCCATTTAGTCCCATGTACCAGTGGCATCTATAGTTTTTGTTTGAGACACAGTTTTCAAAACTGCTTTATTTCTTTGTAGATGCCTTTGAACTTAATGGTCACACACCAAATCTGATCTTTGCCCTGAGTCGTTTGAGTCATCTATGTTTCTGGGCATTTGTTATTCATGGCTTTTTAAAAATATCACATTTCTCACATTTCATGGTCTAAATGCAATGGGTTTTCCAATCTTTTAAGGCCTCGCATTTCTGGGCTCTGTTGTTTTTCATTTGTACCAATCCCTTCATTTGTACCAAGTGTGTGCGTGTCTGACTCTATCTTTTTTAAAATAGTACTTTGCTGACTGCAACCAACAGTGGCCAAAACATACTACAATTTTGTATCCTCTAAAACACTCCCCTAGAACTACCATCTCATAAATTAGAAGGGTTCCTTTTCTAAGTTATCACAGATGATAGTTTCTACAATTTTTTTTCTACTAACTAGCATCAGCTCCTCATTTTGAGTCTCCATTACCAATTTCCTCACTGCCTGTCACCTGACACATAAGCCACACACATTCGGGTTTCACTATGGCAATTGATACTGTTTGGATGTTTGTCTTCTCCAAATCTCATGTTGAAATGTGATTCCCAATGTTGGAGGTGGATCCTGGTGAGGAGATATTGGATCATGGGAGTGGATCCCTAATGAATGGCTTAGTGCTAGCCCCTTGGTGATGAGTGTGTTCTTGCTCAATTATTTCACATGAGATCTCATTTGAAAGTCTGGGACCTCCCTGCTCTCTCCTCTCTCTTGCTTTTGCTCTCACCATGTGATGTGCCTGCTCCTGCTTCACCTTAACTGTAAGCTTTCTGAGGCCTCACCAGAAGCCTAGCAGATGTTGGCACCATGCTCATGAAGCCTGTAGAACTGTGAGCCAATTAAAACACTTAAAAAATTACATGGTCTCAGGTATTTCTTTACAGTAATGCAAGAACAGCCTAACACAGCAACACCCTACTTGTGGTATCATATGGCTGGTTTTGTCATGAGCTAGTTTATGCTACAGAAACAAACTCACCCCTCAAATATCTGTTTGTTAGTATTTAAAAGCTCATTCTTTACTCAAAGTCCACCATAGGTCTAATGACTGTCTATGATACCTCCCTTCCACATAGTGATTCAGGGATCCAGGCTGTTTCCATCCTGTTAGTATACAACTGGAATGCATGGCAAAGGAAAAGAGAGCTAAGATGATCAGGTAGCAGCTCTAAAATGCTTTGGAGAAATGGTTACACTCAAGTCATTTCTCCTCACAGCCCTTGACCTTGCCAAACAGTGCTTACCTGAACAGCAAATATCTCTGGCACACATACTAAATCAAACTCTGAGAGTAGGGTATGAAGTCTCCATTTTAATACCTAACCCAGTGTTTGAGATGTTTGAAAACATTTGTTCTAAGATAGGTGATGGTATTCCTGTGCAATTCTTAATAAAAGTGAAGTTAGAAATGTTGCAAATTACCCAAGGTCACACAATTCAGGACCAAACCGCTGAAGTATAAAAACCCCATAACAATGAAAACTATGATATTTAATTAAGATCATAGAATGAGGAACCACACATTCATTTTCTTTACTGGGACCCTAAGAGCTGACAGAAATGGTATCGCAAAACAGGTTAAAGCAGTATGTTAGCAAAATCAAACAAAGTCAAAAGGACAGAAGGAGAGGAGGGAAAAACATTTTCCAACAGAAGAGGAAACAACTTGGTCAAGTGTAAATCTGCTAATACTTCACACTCATAAGCTTAAAACAAGTCAAAAACCTCTGATTAGATCTCCCTAGTCCTTAGCTAGACCAGATGACAGGGTTTGAAAGATGTGTGATGTACCTGGATATCCACATGGTATTTACGAGGATTGGGGACAACACTTTATACTTCTACAAAGCTGGCTTCACATGTGAGCTTCAGTCTTGCACAGAAACCGCTTCAAATCTGCAACAAAAGTTCACATTTGCTGAGAGTGAAAATACTCTGTCACGGTGAAGGGATAAGCCTCAGAACTGAGAGAATTTGCTTTGGAATTTGCAAATTTTATCCTTGGATCATACCAAAGAAGAAAAAATAAATGTGGGTGAAGAAGAAGGGAATTCTTCCTTGCGAAGAAGACAGAAATAGCCTGAGCTAATTATATTAACCTAAAAAAGTAAGAGAAAATTAATGAGAAATAAGAATCTTAACTCTGGAAATAGCCTCTCCTCTGTGCTATTGCAATCCTGTACCTTTTGGTGGCACAAGCTCAGGTCAGAAGCTAACCCCCCAAAATGAAATTCTAGAAATAGGGAATGCTTTCAGGCATCTTAAGTCCAGCTAAGTATCTTCCAACATTTTCCCAAACTGTTTGGTTTAGTAAAACATAATTCCAATTTTGCTTCAGGCCTTTACTTTTGGAAAACCATATGTATTTTTGAACAAATTCAATTTAGATGTTTCTTATTTTCCTACCCTTTAACTCATTAAAATGTTATTTTGTAGGAGTCATTTGTTTGGGAAGCAATTTGATTCTTTTGGAAAAATTTTGAAAGCCTTTGTTGTTGGGATAATAAGCAAAATGTTGCCTGTTTCTGAATCTATACATTCAAAGTGAACTGGAAAATTATGGTAATTATCTAAGTCAAGGATTCTTATAATGTGGTCCCCCAGACCAGTGGCACCATCAGCACCTAAACACAAGGCCCTCACGCTCACAAGCGCCTCACAGTTGGTTCAATGCTATAGCCACAATGAAATTCCTGATACTTTGATATTTGTAAGTAAAGTTCAGTGAGACACTGGGACATTCACAGGACACATGGTGAATGAGTGTGAGCAGAGATAAGTGTAATATGTGTACCTGCAGTTCTTGCTGCCCCATTTACAGATAACATTTACTATGCCCCCTGAGCACGAATTTCAGTGGCTCCATATGCATAAGATTCAGAGTATAAAGTAAGCATGTTATTTCTATAACTGAATAAACTGCGAGGAGAGAGGGAACTGGAGAGGGTACTGGCAGCCCAGAGAAGTCACACTTTTCATTTGAACCAAAACTTTCCTTGAAAAAAAAAAAAAAGAATTTCGAATGCTTTCACAAAAGGAAAGCATTCTAGAAAACATGAACCACCAAAGAAGCCTATCATATTCTTTCTAACTTGTGTCTTAGCCACGGCTTACACTCAGCGAAGGAACGGGAAAGCTAAGTCAACCTGTGGTTCCTTGTCCTGTCAGTATTTCCTTACCCATCAGTAAATGAATGGAAGCGAACCTTTCTGGAATGTGTCCACATCAAGGAGTGAAATAAAAACAGCAGAGTCTGTTTTATGCTGCAGCTCTATTCTTCCAGTAAGAACAGAATACATCTGTATGTATGAGCTATTAAAGATGAATTGTATAATTTCAGTGACTCCTCAGACAAATTAAATACTCTTTAAAATTGGCGTTGTATGATCTGCAGATGAATAGTATGATTCTTGCTAATAATTTACTATTTTAATTTTTCTTAGGACATTAAACGAAAAAAATGCCACGACTAGTTGAGAGAGATCATGGAAAATAGGAAACAGTTTTTATCTTTTATTTCATGAAAATTTTTCCTGCTTTTTGAATAAGGGACCCTGCATCTTCCCTCTGTGTGTGTGTGTGTGTGTGTGTGTGTGTGTGTGTGTGTGTGTGTGTGTAAGCTCTGGGTCCTACAAATTAGGTAGCTCTGACCAAGAAATTGATAGAAAATTCAAATTCTTGAGCCTATGCTCAGCTTTAAGAACCATTGGCCAGATTATTTCAGCTGGAGAACCCCATGACTCTATCCAGAAGTTTCAGGTCTGTTTGATTGCCTTATTTCTTTTACCTACTCTATGAAAACAACTCCAATAAGAGACAGGAGGGAGCACCACTTCACTACCTTCAGACGTGGCCTCTAAGTCTATTGCCAGTGCCTGTGAGCCTCTGCTGTGGACTCAGCACATCTGTGTCCACACCAAGGCAGCCATGCACCATGGGCAGGTTTCTCAACCTCTCTGATCCTGTTCTCTCAGCTGCAAAATGGAGGTACTAATGCCTGCCTCGTGGTGTAGTTAGAGGAATGAAATGAGCTAATTCATGTAAAATATTTAGCACAATATCTGCAACATAGTAAGTACACAAGGAAAAGCATATTACGATTGAATTATTAGTAGTCATTATTATCTATGTTCCTTATTGCTAGTCCTGTTAGCTTCATCTTAGGCAAATCTCTTAGACATCACCCTTGCTTAGCTCTTCCGGCTCCTCACTCTGTCTCAGGTTGAGATGTAGAATACAGAAGAAAAACACAAGAGTAGAACCTTACTTTTCTTTTTTCTTGTAGAGGGGACAGAATGAGAAACAGAACAGGCTCTTTGTTAGGCATTTTCTTGCCTAAAAGTGGTATGTTCTGCCTTCTTAAATACTTTTGTTTTATTTTAAATCTAAAGTATACAAGGAAGTCCCTATCACCCTCAACGTGATATTGTATAGTAAAGAGAGTTCATAATAGCTAAGAGCCTGAGCTTTTGACATGGAGACACCTGTATCCTGACTGCCATTTGCTGGCTGAGTGATCACATGCCAGCAACAGACCAGTGCTGGATCTGTTTCTTCAAATAAAAAAAAAAAAAAAAAAAAAAACCCTTTATAATATACTGGAGAGGACTAAGTGAAAGAATGTGCGTTATTCTTCAAGTACATGATTTGATTCTTGACCAAATTCCTGTAAGCTGGAAACCAAAAAGGTCTCAAGTAGGAATCTCTGGATAATATTTTGCCTAGAAAAACATTCCAGCCAATAGCACACTATGAAACTTCTATAATGATTCTATTACAGGTCAGCATGTTCTTCCAACACGCAGCACATGCCCCTATCCTGACGTTTCCTGCTCTTTTCAGGGCTCACTTTCTGGAATCTAATAAAAACGATACTGTAGTAACCATGGTAGGAACAACGGCTGCATGAGTAGCAGTAGCAGTTAATATTTGAGAACTTACAATGCCAGAGGGACTGTGCTAAGATCCCTTTATGTATCCCACTTAGTCCTCACAAGCCTACAAGGTAGTTATTATGATCCCCATTTCACAAGGAAAGAAGTAAAACACAGGAAGTATTTTAAGTTTTAAGGTCCTACAACAAATTAGTGGATGTCCCCACCCTTTCCTAGCCCGGTCCCACTGGCCCTCATGCTACATCTGGTCATTAGAGAAATCCCCATAATCGAGTGTAGCAGTAAATACCCAAGTAGTGACAGGGGACCAGGGAGTGTCCATCTGCCCTTTCCTCCTGGAGCATAAAAGGAAGAAGTTGTGGAGAAAGTAGAAAGTCCTCACTGTTTCATCAGCAGCCACTGTGCCATCTGGACTCATCACTAAATCTTCCTCTTAAGGGGAAAATCCTTAAAACATCAATAAATACCCATTGAGCAATGAGTGTAAAGTTTCATTTATGCAAGATGAAGAAGTTCTAGAGACCTGCTATACAGCACAGTGCTTATAGTTCACAATACTGTATTGTGCACTTGAACATATAGATCTCAAGTTAGGTGTTCCTTCCACAAAAGTAGGGAGGGACAGGAAGAAACTTTTGGAGATGATGAATATGTTTCCTCCTTTGATTGTGGTGATGGTTTCACAGGTATATGCATACATTCAAAACTGTCAGATTCTATACATTAAACAGTTTTTATATAACCATTATATGTCAATAAAGCTGTTAGATTTTTTAAATCATAAATAAAACTAATAAGGTCTCTCATGAAATCAATGGAAGAATATTTGACATGAAGCTGCTATGTGAAATGTCTGAAATCTCATATCTGCTACTCCATTGCCCTACCAGATTCAGACTCCCAGGATCCAGAGAGAGATTTCTACATCCTCCTTCAAATATTGAAGGATATATCTCTAGACTTTGAGGTCCTCCACGTCTACATTTCAGCCCTAGCACAGAACCTAGCTCATGGGATATATCCATCATATGTCATTAATAGATTAATTAATCCATCTGTGAGCTATGGCCCTCACTCTACCCAGCAAAAGTAATGGAAGCCTATGTTTGACTTGGGAGGGAAGCCACATCTCTCTCTAAACAGAGAAATACAGCTGGGGGCAATAGAGAGGAAATGTAACTAATTTGTCCCACAAGCATTGCCAGGTACTTCCCTCAGCACCTGGATGACAGTGATGGTCCTGGACAATATTGGGGCTAAAAAGAGTGGTAGCTATGAGCCTTGACTGGAGGCAAGCAGACCTCAATGTGAATCAAAAATCAACAAATTGCTACTCGTGAAACTTTGGGAGAGGTTCTCAACATCTCTGTGCCTCAGTTTCCTCATCTGTAAGTGGAAATAATAATAGCACCTACCTCATAGAGTTGTTAGGGATTAAACAAGGTAGAGTACATGAATTATTTAGCACAATGCTCAGTGTATGGTAACAGTAAATGTCAGCTACATGACCACACACAATAATCCCAGCCCACAGAGCAGGTATTAGCACAGTTTTTTCTATAAAGGGTCAGACAGTAACTACCTTATACTTCGTGGGCCACTGTCAAGAACAACTCAACTCTACCATTATAGCACAAAAGTAACTATGGATGATACAGAATTGAATCTTACAGTGTTTTTAACATGTCCTGAAATCTCATTCTCCTTTTTTACCAACCATTTAAAAATGTAAAAACCATTCTTTATTCACAGTCTCCCCTCTCCCCAAAAAAGGCAACAGGCCAGATTTGGCCTGTGTGCCATCGTTTCTATCACAAGGGAGCAATGACAGTCTGGGCTGGTGGCACACAGGTAAAAGAATTTCCCAAAACAGTTGTAGATAAAGAAATACAGATTTATTAGAGAAAGTATGAAAATACATTGTGAGAGGGCAGTGAGAAAATCAGCAGAAGAGGAGCTGACTGCAAGGAAACAGAGGCTTGCTGGAGATTTTATAGAACAGTGTGTATGCTGTATGCCGAAGAGGGCTTTGTGCAGTACTGATAACGCCGAAGTCGCAGTGAGTTAACTTGCAGGTGTCTGATAAGTTGGGCACAGGAGGGCTATGTGTCCTGGACCATGGAGAAATGCAAATTTATTGCTTATCTGCTTTCTCTTTTTGCTTTCCCCTGGTCCCACCAGCCTGACTCCTCTTCCCTAATTAGGACTCCCCAGTTTCTGACCCCTGGTCTGGAGGGAAATTGGAAAATATACAAGCTGTTGCAATACAGTGTGTTTGTTCAAAGTACAGAGAAGGGAGGGGTTTGTTCAGCCTGGCAGTTGAGAGGAGGAAGAACAGTAACTGCTCAATAAAAGAGAAAACATTTGGCCCAGGCATGGTGGCTCACGCCTGTAGTCCCAGCACTTTGAGAAGCCAAGGTGGGCCAATCACCTGAGGTGGGGAGTTCAAGACCAGCCTGACCAGCATGGAGAAACCTCATCTCTACTAAAAATACAAAAAATTAGCCAGGCATGGTGGCATATGCCTGTAATCCCAGCTACTCGGGAGGCTGAGGCAGGAGAATTGCTTGAACCTAGGAGGAGGAGGTTGCAGTGAGCCGAGATCATGCCATTCCACTCCAACTTGGGCAACAAGAGTGAAACTCTGTTTCAAAAAAAAAAGAGAGAGAGAAAGAGAGAAAAAAAATTGAACTAGGCTTTTGAGAGTGAGTAGGAGTTCAACAGATGATATTGGTAAGAGAAGGAAATAACCATTAGAAAAAGAATGAGCAAAGGGAAGAAGAAACAGTCTTTCAAGGAAATTAACCCAAAGTTCATGGCTGTCTAGAAAGCTAAATCATACAGAAAGTAAAGAGAAAGGATCCTTGCAGTTTAGCTGTTTAAACTTGTTTTTATCAAGCGTTCATTTATTTGATTATTTTCTGAGGCCATTGTTTGATTTAGAGTAGTACAAAGACCTCCAGAGTAGACCATACATTTGTGTTCAGTTATCATGTTTCTTCCCCAGTCCCCGTCACCTCTGTCTAAGACACTCTAAGGACTTTCTGAAAGTTCTTCCTAAAATTCTCTAAAGTCTCTGTTGACAGAAAATACAACCTTTCCTTTGGAAGTTTTGTCATTCAAGTCAAAGAAAATGTGAAACATCTTGATACAATCAGATTGCTTTACTTCTCTTTGTTTTAGTAAATTAACTGCTTGCCTGTTTACTAAAAATGCATTTTTAAATAGATTTTTAAAAATACCATTCTTTGATATCTCTGGTAATCTCATTATGAAAACTGGCCAAGTCTTCGGTCAACAAAATCATTTCTCTGAATTTTTTTTTTCCAGATATACAATGGATTAACTTAAAGAAAATAGGGATTATTTGGAATTAGTTTTAAACTCAGCTGCCTGGAATCCAAAAATGTATTATTTAAAAATATTTTTAATATAGGAAAACTAGAATGTGTTTAATGATTCCATAGTGAACCTTTAAAAATGTCTTTTTATTTCTGTAAAACAACTCTAGGACTTTTCAACCTATTTAGCATCTGAGGCCCAGGAGACTACAGAAAGGAAGTTGGAAAATACATTTTGAACTTGCCATATTCTTTTATTCGACAAACATGTATTGAGCAACCACTAGGCACCAGGTACTTTTCAGGATGCTGAGTGTGCACACATATGTGCAGAGACACATCCTCTGCCCTCACAATAAGATAAAGGAACACTTTACAGTATTAAAGCAGGTCCAAGGCATTTGTACAAAAGGGAAGTAGTTCTACCAAAGTCATTAGTAGATCATTATGGGAAGCTCACACTTTCCACCAGAGGCATTTCTTCTGTACTGTTTACTCCACTTGTACTCCAGGTGTTCCAATCATCTGAAAAAATGAACACTGCAATGCTGAGGTGTGAATAAATTCCCTTATCCCTACAATTACATAAAAATACCAAAGGAGAGAAGGAGGTTGGAAGGGCTGGGGATGGTTACCCTCCAGTGTTGCTTTGAAATCCATTCCAAGGTAACTAGGGCTATTAAAAAGCAAGCAATTCTTACCTTATCATGCCTGCAAGAGGAAAGACTGCTCTCATCACTGAGAAGTAGTTTCCTGAGATTAAATGACAATCCAAGACCAGTGTGTCTAGCAGGGTGTTGGAGATGAATACTCCAAGGCAAGAGAAAGACCAACTAGAAAAGAAGGTGGTCCACAGGCTGGAACCCCAAAAACAGAAGAGTAGAAGGGAACTAATGACTGACAGTATAAGTTACTTGTCTTTTCAAATGCATGGACACCCAATAGAGTTCCTGCAGAGAGAATGCCTTCACCACCCAGCTGTCTGGCAACCAAACTAAATATCTGGTTCTTCATTGACCTTTTCTTAAATTAAGCCAGCATTAGAGAGAACCTAGAGAAAAGGATGCAAGCGGAGTTGTTTTCTCTGTGGGGCTTGTCCATCTTGTATCTTTCGCTTACAATTTTCATGGCTGTCCAGCAAGCCACTCAAGAATTGCACTTCCCCATGACAGAGACACCACAATACAACAATTAATTTCTCTGATTTAATTTGTTTGCCTGTGAGTCAGTTGAGTGGGCACATCCCATAAGGGAAGAAGAGAATGTTCAATCTCTTTTTTTTTTTTTTAGTATTAGCTCTGAAAAGTTTTATTACCATGAATCTAGACAAGCAATACTAAATGAAAATAATAATCAAATCCAAAGCAGCCCCATTTGTCATAGAAACATATCTGATTCAAGGGCCTGGTCAGGAAGAAAAATAATTCATAGAAAAGAAGGCCAAGAGGCTCCAAGATCTTAAGAACCTGTGTTTTATTTCAAGAAGAATTTTTGCTTTCTTCATTTTCATTTATACTTAGTGGAAATTGTTCAATGATATAATTATCTTTTATTTTAGGAGAAAGGGAGTTTATAATATTTATCACAAGATTTAGATCAATTTGCACTGTTATAGCCTTAATTCAATTCACTGTCATCTCTACCCAGACTCCAGTAATGGGTTCCCCAAGGCCCCTCCCTGCCCCTAAAATGCCACCTCCTAATTCTCCCCATGTCTTGCTCAATCTCAACTGCTACTTCTCAGATTAAATGCCACTTCCTCAGAGAGACTGTGCCTACCACTTACTGTCTGTCTCTTTGGATTTATTTCCCAATTGCTTTCATAGCACATAATATAATCATCTTAATCTGGCTTATTTGCTAGGAGAATCATATCTGCCTTATTCACTGCTGTGTCCCTGGCACCTGCACTTAGCGTTTGTTCCCTGAATAAATAAATCAGTGATATAATCAGCTAAGCACTAGGCTTAATCATTTGCAATTCTTTTTGTTTAATCTTATAAAAATCCACTGATAAAGGAGCTACTGCCCTCATTTACTAAACAAGGGAACAAATGCATAGATAATGTCACCTGGCTTGTAGGTTAAAAATTGGGATTTTCACTTAGGTCTCTCTGACTCCAAAGTCACTTTTATTTCTACCAAATCAAATTGCCTTTTAAATAGGAATTTTTTCTCATAAAATTGAAGGTTTTGAACTTTTTTAACATCAAAAAATTTTGGACCCTGGCCTACAGAGCTTTATGTTTTTAGACCAAAGTTCCTATAATACTGCACTGGATAAAGACATTTAAATTATAGGCTTTTCATTGCTTGTGAAATTGATTTAACACTCTTAACCCTTCCATCCACATACATGCCAGCAAAAAACTATCAAGAAGAATTTTTCATGCTAGTTAATAAATGTTTGTTGTTCAGATAATGACTATGATTGACATTCCATTTATAATTGCTTATGAATTGACCTCTTATACATAAATCAAGACTATAGCCTACACAAGTATAATTTAAAGGACTGTTTTAGTCTAGGCATACATAATCTTCAGGAGGCATATGCATAGCATAAGCCTTCCCAGTATAAACAGAATGATACATATACATGTGTTACATATGTATACATAATATAAATATATCTATCCCACATACACACATACACTATTTTATATATAGCTATCAAAAACTGCATCTCACTGGAACACTAAACATTGTCAAAATTTGTTGCCAAAAATACAATTAACACATTTATTCATAAAATTATTATTTATGTGTCTGTTTTCTTATCTAGTTTTTTGCAGTAGTGTGTTTGCCAGAGTGTGATTGTAATTTACTTCCATTTCATCAAAGATCCATGATCCATTATATCCTCGCCTATGTGAAGCACATTAGATGGCATTAAATAAAGCCTAAAGTGTGGGCCTGAAGCCACTGATGGTATACAAGATAATTTACATGATAGACTCCATGGGGTAATGGAAATTAGGAGGGGAACCGTTTCAGAATCAGTCTGCACATCAGAGTGAAACCGGTCCCAGGCTACAGAGAACAACATTTCATTGTATTTATTTATCTGGTTAACTTCTTTTTGTGGCAAAAAATATTAGTTTTTCATGTATGGCAATATATTTAGTTTCCTTTTTAGCTGAGAATATGTAAAGAAAAATATGTCAATTTAAAAAATATTACTTAAATAATTGTACAAGTAGTATGCAGAGCGGTCAGAATTACGCAAGTTATATGCAAATGACTGATGGAAAAAAGGTCTGGGACTCAGAGTTTACCACTTAATAACTGAGTAAACTTGAGTAAGTTACTCAACCTCACTTAAAAATAGCAGCAGCAACCTCAGGCCTTTTGTCTGTTTAAAGGGGAAATATGCCAAGTGGAACACACCAGATGCCTAATACATGATCTTTGTAATAATAATAACTGCTTTTACTACTATTAACTACCATTAGTGAAATGGCGTTTGTGAAGTATGAAGCACAGGACCTAGCCTATAGTAGATGCTCAGCAAATATAGATTGCCATCAAGATAGCTGTCTTCCCAATAGATCTGCAAACAGAAGTATGATTCATGACTCAGTGTTAGCTGATATTTATCTAAGGTGTGAATGGCATGTGGTCTATTTTAAAATGTGAACTTAAAGATTGTTGTGAATGATTGGTATGACATACAGAATTCTAAGTAAATAGTGAACAACCTCACGGTATCAGCAGTGTCTGGAAGGAATGGGCTCCAAAAAATCCCAAAAGTTCTGTATATAGAAAGCAGCTGTCTGCATACAGAACACATTCTCTAACATCTGTGAAGAAATTAGTTAAATATTAATTATCTGTCAGCTTGGGGTTTTAAACGTAAAGGTTGAAACTACATCTTCAAGAGATTTCTAAAGTCCTTTTCTAGACAGAATTATATATCAGGAAATTCAACCACGAATCCAACACAAATTGAAATGCTTCTCAGGAAAAAAAAAGTTAGGATGGGCATCCTGAGATGACTAAGAAAATAGACACAGGTTTTATATAGAAGCATGGTAAATGGTTCTATTTATAGGATCCCATCTCAATATCCTTATGAGGACAACAAGAGGAGACAAATGGAATTAGAAATTTGCTGGCTTAAAGGAAAACTGGTGAATCAAGAAAATGGGAATTTAGCAACAGAGACCATTCCTAGAGAAAGAAAAAGAAACCGCTAGACATGTTTGAAGCTTGGCTGAATATAGACATAATAGCAAGTCTGCCTCTAAAATTGATCAACATTCTGCCAGCCTTGTTTTATTTAACTTGCAAGTGATTTGGGGAGGTGGAGGGAATGGGGCTAGAGCATTTCAAGCAAATCTCAGACATTGTGTCACCCATAATAACGTAAATGCTTCAGTATGCATTTATGAATGATAAATAATATTTTACATAATTACCATGCTATTTTTCACTCCTAATAAAATTATCTCAAATTCCTTAACACCATCTAATACCTAATTCCCCAAGTTGTTTCAAAGGTGTCTCCATCAAAGGTTGGTCTAAATCAGGATTAAAATATGATCCCCCACCTGTAATCCTAGCACTTTGGGGCTGAGGTGGGAGAATTGCTGAGCCTAGGAGTTCAAGACTAGCCTGGGCAACATAGTGAGACCTCATCTTTACAAAACAAATTTAAAAACTGGAGAATCACATATCCCTGTAGTCCTAGCTACTAGGGAAGCTGAGGTGAGAGAATCACTTGAGCCAGGAAGGTCAAGGCTGCAGTGAACTATGTTTATGCCACTGGGCCAAAGTTTGTTTGGCCATCTGGGCCAAAAAGCAAGACCCTGTCTGAAAAAAAATCCACAAAATTCATTTGAAGTGCTCATGGAATATATACCGTAGATCATACTGTTTCAATATGCTCCTTTTGTTATTGAGTTAGCTTCAAACTTTGGTTGATGTAGTAGGTTTGTGTGAACCTTGTTTGAGGGAAATTGACTAGACCAACTACAAAGCCTCTAAGGCCAGTCTAGAAATGGACCTGGTATTCCTTAGAAGGGGCTTAAATCCACCCTAATCTGATGGCTTTCTGCTTGCAGATGAGAGCCACAGCTGAATCAGAATCCCAAATGAGCATGTTCCCCAAATTGCACTAGCAGTTTTTCCGCATGACCAGATTTTCTTTTTAATTTTTGGAAAGCCAAAATTGGATTCGCTGCTTTTATAATATATCATGCTGTTATTCTTTCTTCACTAATGATTTAGAGCAAGGGTCGGCAAACTACAACCCACAGGCTAAATCCAGGCAGCTTTTGTAAATAAAGTAAATAAAGCTTTTTGGCACAGAGCTATGCTCATTCGTTACATATTGTCTATGGCTGCTTTTTGAACTAAAACGGCAGGGTTGAGTAATTGTGACGGAGACTACTTATAGTAGCACTGTGCTAGGTGCTGCATAATATATTGGTGAATAAAAGTGCTTGTGGTGTGTTTGCATGCATCAGTCATTCTACATGTTTTTGGGAAACTCCTTGAAAGGCAGTGTCTCCCCAGACGTGCTGAAATAGTCATACAGCGTGACCACCTATTTCTTCAGACTCTCAACCATTGTATTAATATACATTTCCAGACAAAGGTGACAACAAATCTTATTTATGGACTAAAAGCTAAAAAGATACTTAGAAGCCTAACTAAATCCCTTCACTTCTCAAATAAGAAACTGAATTATCCAGAGATTCAGCAGTTGACCTCTCATCATGTGGATGACTCCTAGCAGAGCCAGACTTAGGACCCAGAGTCCTTCTTTCCATATCTAGAATGACTTCTACTTGGTGACACCGTGGCCAACTATCTCATCTATCCCTAGCCCCCTCTCTGGGCTAACACTGATTAACAAAGTAGATGAGAGTAAAACAGTTTAGTTTATTCCCTTCTAGAAGTTTTGATTATATTTTCTCCCATTAAGCTCAGATTACTGATAATTCTGTCTGATTAATAGGGTCTTGTTCTAACTGAAGACATTGAGGGACCTAACAAGTTGTCACAGACATAGCTTTATCCATCTCTAACTTCAGTTTGTGTTAGCAAAATCCAATATTGCTAGAAACCATATTATTGCTTTGTCTAACACAAGAAAAATTCAATGAATTAAAAAACCATTTGAGGAATATCTATAGATTTCATGTTTTATTGATTTCCCAATTTTATGCTTTAGCTAAAAAATGAGATTTGCTTATTAATCTCTGTTCTCGATTACCAATTGTCATCTGACTTTACTGCATAGTAGGGGACTGGCTGTTCTCTCTCTTTATTCATTAAGTCCAAGTTGGAACATCTGATCAGTATTAGGAGGCCTTATAGACATAGTGGCGCCATAGAGGTTCCATTCCCAAGAAAATGCTCAAAAACTCTCTTAAATCATGAGATTTTAAGCAACATGGTGACTGTATTTTGGTACTGCACCTATTTTGTATTTGAATTTTTTAATATATTTGCTAGAACTCTAGGTACAGAAAAAAACACCAAAATTTGAAACCACTTTTAAACCAAGATTATGGAGTAATTATATGATAATTAAATGGTACTAATACTTGAATGATAACAAAAGTGGCCACAGTGCATTAAAAAAAAAAAAAAGAGGGCCATTCTTTAAAAACAGGATTCCATCTGTAATATGTCATATTCACAGGCTTGCTTTTATTTTCACTCCCTATAAAGTCTCAGCATCTTAACCATTTCCAGGTAATATACTATAATGGAAGTTTCATCAGCTTCTTCAACTTATCACTGCAACACTGCCTTTATTATTTTTAGGTCTTTACTGGTATTTTTAAAATTATATATATGTGTGTAAACATATATATAATAGGTTTGTCAGTCATGTTGTTTGGAAAATTGTAGGGCTCTTGGGCCCCACAGGGTCGTGGGGTGTCCCTTATGCTGTGTTGAAATGCAAGATCTGAGAAGTAAAGAGACAGGACACGGAAGAACTGGAGAAGAGCAGCTGGACTCGGGGGGCCTATATGAGTGGAGACAGGCAAGTCCTAACTCCCAGAGGTGTCTGTATTTTTTAGGTACAAGCAGGGGGAAGGGTCGTAAGTGAGGTCATCATCTATAGGCTTAGTGATAGGGCATACATAATCACGTGAGTCTCAAGCGAGGGGGCCACCCCATTGTGTCACCTCAGCAGAGAAGTGGGCCGTGCACGGTAGGGGGCTGTGCTGTGTGCAGTAGAAGAAGGTCGTGTACAGAAAAGGGGTCCACCCCCATTAGGTCACCGAGGCAAGGAGGTGGGCTATGTGCATCACGTGTCATGCACAACACTTTTTATCTGGGGGTTGGAGACTTCAAAGGAGTTCTAATAGAAGGATACTGTAAGCCAATGCAGTGGGAGCTGACAGACTTGTGCTATTCTCTTGAGACATTTATGAGAAGATGATTTGAGCCAGCACAGAAACGAGAAAAGACTGACAGGGTGTACAGCGCCATGACTGTTCACACCAGAAGGATTCTTCTCCCTCGGTTATTCGCAGGATCTCAGACCTGAGGCCTACTTTCCACAAGAATTGGCTGCAAGGTACTACAACTCCTTTATGGAGGAGATGCTCTTGCTCGAAGCCTGCCATACAGCATATGCCCTTTCAGGCAGGGATGCCACCGCCTGGGTCTTTGGTTCTTGTCCTGGTCTGGTTGTTTTCCCATGTACTGCTTCTGCTCTGTGACTGCTCTTGGCATTTCTCCTACTGTAAACTACTATATGGTTATATAGAAGGATTCTATAAATTAGCACTAAACGTGTCAGGACAGCTCTGACTACAATACCTATATGATTATATAGAAAGATTATATGGAACTAAATATGATTATATATATAAGCTAGATATAGTAAGCAGTAAGTTGTTATATGATTATATACAAAGATTATATGGGACTAAGTATGATTATATATATAAGCTAGATATAAGTAAGCAGTGAGTTATACTTCAGGCACTAATTGTGCCTGGGGTCTGCACAGCTCTCTTTCCTTGGTGCCCCTGGGGGGTGTAACCCACAGAAAATAATATTTATCTTAAAAAACTATATTTTACATTTTATCCAGTTCTAGGATTTTGAAATTAATCCTTTTGAAAAGAGTCTTTGAATTTCAGATTACCATTTAAATGTATTTCATGAAGATCAGAGGTTGTTTTATTCAGGTAGGTGAGGGTTTCAATAGTAAATTCAACATTTTTAGCAAGTCAGACTTTATCCAAAACAATACTACTACAGGTGAGATTTTTGTTTAGAAGTACAGTGTAGCAAAAAAAGGAAAAGTATTTTTTTATCATAAAAGCAACAAATTTGCATAGCAAGAAATCAAATAATATATAATGATGAAAGTTAAAAGGTTTCCTTCCATAACCCTTCAAATCCTCAGTCTCAGTTCTCAGAGATAACTATAGTTAACAGCTTCTACTGTGTCCTTACAGAAATAGTGTGTTTATGTACAAGCATATATTTGATGTCTTAATTTTTAATAAATAGAATAGTACTAATTTATTTTTGCTTTTTAAGCTTAATAATATATTAATACATTGAACATCTTTCTATCTTAACACATCTAAAGCTATATGTCTATTTATTAAGTCTTCTATTGATAAATATTTAGATTCTCTGTTTTGGCTGGAATGTCGAAGTGAAATATATGTATTAGATAGATATAGATTTCACTTTGTGGAAGTAAATGAGTATGATAATAGGATAAATTGTTAGAAATATAATTGCTGGGTCAAGATGTATCTGCATTTAAGATTTGACACGCATTCTTAAGCTGCCCCCTGAAGAATTTATACCAATTTATAGTCCTACTAAAAGTGTATAAGATGGCCTGTTTCTCCATACCCTTGACCACACTGCTTATTATTCAACATTTTCATCTTTGCCAATTTGATAGGTGAAAAAATCCACCTTCTTTTCATTGTCTACCTTTGAGTAAGTTGAGTATCTTTTCATGTTTAAAAGCTATTAGGTTTTGTTTTATAAACTGAAAGTTTGTATCTTTTCTCATTCTCATTTTTCTTTGCATTATTGGTCATTGTCTTCTTGATTTACAATATTTACAGTATTTAAATATTTCTTTAATATTAAAGTAATTACTGTTGATCTATAATATTTAAAATATTAAGATTTTAATATTAAGAAAATTAGCTGCTTTTTTTATAGGTGTTGCAAATACTTTTTGCAGCTTGTTCTAGTTTTTGCCATATAAAATGTTTTAATTTTGTGGATTTAAATTTACCATATATTTCCTTTCTGGCTTTTGTGTTCATTGTCTTGCTAGAAATAATTTTACCAAATTTTCTCATTCTCTTCTGGTACTTAAGCTTGACTCTTAAAATAAATGTATCAAATCATTGAGCTATCTAAAGAAAGGAGTGGTATGGCCTTATTTTGTTTCCAATATGTTTAGTCAGTTGTTCCAAACTCATTTGTTTGAATTATTGGAGTTTTCCTCTCTAATTTGAAAAGTTTTCCTTTGTCATATACTAAATATCTATATGAGTCTACTTGAATATTAAAGCTTACTTCTGGACTCTGCTATATCTTTTTTTTTTTTTTTTTTTTTTTTTTTTGAGACGGAGTTTCGCTCTTGTTACCCAGGCTGGAGTGCAATGGCGCAATCTCGGCTCACCGCAACCTCCGCCTCCTGAGTTCAGGCAATTCTCCTGCCTCAGCCTCCCGAGTAGCTGGGATTACAGGCACGCACCACCGTGCCCAGCTAATTTTTTTTGTATTTTTAGTAGAGGCGGGGTTTCACCATGTTGACCAGGATGGTCTCGATCTCTTGACCTCGTGATCCACCCGCCTCGGCCTCCCAAAGTGCTGGGATTACAGGCGTGAGCCACCGCGCCCGGCCGACTCTGCTATATCTTATGTTGTCTCTCTATGCCAAACCAAACCTATTTCAGTGCTGTAGTTTTACATTTTAATCTCTGTAGGAAGTAGCCCACTCATCAGAATTCATTCATTCATTCATTCATTTATTATTATACCTTAAGTTCTGGGGGTACATGTGCAGATCTTGCAGGATTGTTACATAGGTATGCACATGCCATGGTGGCTTGCTGCCTCCATCCCCCTATCACCTACATTAGGTATTTCTCCCAATGTTATCCCTCCCCAAACACCCCACTCCTCCAATATCCCTCCCCTAGCTCCCCACTCCCCAACAGACCCCAGTGTGTGATGTTCCCCTCCCTGTGTCCATATGTTCTCATTGTTCAACACCCACTTATGAGTGAGAACATGTGGTGTTTGGTTTTCTGTTCTTGTGTCAGTTTGCTGAGAATGATGGTTTCCAGATTCATCCATGTCCCTGCAAAGGACACGAACTCATCCTTTTTTTATTGCCGCATAGTGTCCCGTGGTGTATATGTGCCACATTTTCTTTATCCAGTCTATCACTGATGGTCATTTGGGTTGGTTCTAGGTCTTTGCTATTGTAAACAGTGCCACAATGAACATACGTGTGCATGTGTCTTTATAAGAGAATGATTTATAATCCTTTGGGTATATACCCAGTAATGGGATTGCTCTATCAAATGGTATTTCTATTTCTATATCCTTGAGGAATCGCCACACTGTCTTCCACAATGGTTAAACTAGTTTATATTCCCAGCAACTGTGTAAAAGCATTCCTATTTTTCCATATCCTCTCCAGCATCTGTTGTCTCCAGATTTTTTAATGATCGCCATTCTAACTGGCGTGATATTGTATCTCAATGCGGTTTTGATTTGCATTTCTCTAATGACCAGTGATGATGAGCATTTTTTCATGTTTGTTGGCCACATAAATGTCTTCTTTTGAAAAGTGTCTGTTCATATCCTTTGGCCACTTTTTGATGGGTTGGTTTTTTCATTGTTGTTTTTGTTTTTTCTAAATTTCTTTTAGTTCTTTGTAGATTCTGGATATTAGCTCTCTGTCAGATGGGTAGCTTGCAAAACATTTTTCCCATTCTGTTGGTTGCCAGTTCACTCTAATGCTTGTTTCTTTTGCTGTGCAGAAGCTCTTAAGTTCAGTTAGCATCATTTCTCAGACTTTTGGCTAAGATCAAGTGTATAATTCTTATTTTAAAAAATTTTTCAGTTGAGCCTTTTTAATGTAATCTGTATTTTAGTTTATTATTTTTTCATACAGACTTTTTCTAAACAGCTTGTCAAGTTCTAAAAAAGTGAAAGAAGAGACAAAGAAAGGAGTGTCAAGGGATAAATTATTATTGTGATTAAGATCACTTTTAATTGATCAATTTAGGGTGAATTAATATCTCTACAATACAAAATATCTCTACCTGAGCTGGTTTCTGTTTATTCCATTTTTATTTTTAGAAGTAGAATTTTGAAGTTTTCTTTATAAATCTTAATATATTTTGTGCTAAGCCTATTTCAGATATTTTATATTTTTATTATTTTTTATAAATAGAACATGTCTAATTTTCTTTTTTTTTTTTTTGAGACAGAGTTTCGCTTTTGTTACCCAGGCTGGAGTGCAATGGCGTGATCTTGGCTCACTGCAACCTCCACCTCCTGGGTTCAGGCAATTCTCCTGCCTCAGCCGCCTGAGTAGCTGGGATTACAGGCACACGCCACCATGCCCAGCTAATTTTTTGTATTTTTAGTAGAGACGGCGTTTCACAATGTTGGCCAGGATGGTCTCAATCTCTTGACCTCGTGATCCACCCGCCTCGGCCTCCCAAAGTGCTGGGATTACAGGCGTGAGCCACCGCGCCCAGCCACATGTCTAATTTTTATATGTTGATAGGACTATTTTATTAGCACTTTTATTGAATGGATCTTTGGCATCTGTAAAAAAAAAAAATGATCAAGTGGCTTTTTTCCTTTGACCTAGTACCATGGTTAATTAACAGTTTTGCTATTATTGAACCATCCTTGCATTACTTGAATATATTCTGTTCTATTATGATATATTATGCTGTAAATATCCTGCTTGGTTATATTTGCTAATGTTTTAGTTAAGAGCAATTCCAAATTTTCAGAACAAGCAAGAGCCATCTGTTTTATTTACTTTATACCCAGGACGTAATACCTAGCTTTGTGCCTTAAGCAGAAAAAATTCTCAATAATTATTTGTAAAATCAGAATGGTTCCATGAGTCACTTGGTTTGGCTTTTTTCTTAACTCTTCTGGCCTACTCTAGAAAGAGAATTTGTGACTAAGAGCAGTAGAAAGACCAAGAAGTCAGTTGTGTGAGGATGTATGCAGATTCTTCGAAAAATTCTTTGTGTATCCACATGACTCTCTTGATTACTCATGATATTTTTGGGTCCTTTCTTCCCTGTTTTGATTAAACATGTTTCTCTACTTGAGCAATCTTCCAGATATCAGCAGAGACATCTCTTACGTGAACAAACCTGTTTTCAGAACAAGCCGTTCTGAAATATTGTGAGGCATGGCTAGGGTGTCTGGTCTAAACCAAACCCATCTGGAGCTTAGGGAAGAACTCGAGGCTGACTTGGCAAATACTTGAAGTTAGGTCTGTGGCCACAACTTAATTGGCATAGCTAAATTACCTGTCCAGGGTTCCAGGGAGCCACCAGGAGCCCCACCAACATAATTCCTAGGCACCTTTCTTTTCCCCTCACTCGTAAGAAGAAAGTAAATTTCATTCACTCTTCCACGATGGTAAATTAAATCTTGCCTTTTGGTGGCTCCAGGAGCATCTCTGTTGACGTCCCTGAAGAGTCCAATGGGCTGAGTGTACAGGCCAGTTCTCTAAGCAAAGTCATTTGTGAAAACCAGAAGAGTAAAGGAAAGCTATGACCAAAGATTACATTGTATCAAAACAAATGGGATGATTGATGACACAAACGAGCAGTGGCTAATTATGACCACTCTACTCACCTGTGGTTATTCTAACACTCCCTCAGTTACAGTAACACTGTGTACAACTTCTTGCATATAGCTATGTTTCTTTCCCCAACTTTTTCCCATGGCTCCTGTCTTATGGGTACATAATTGACTCAAAATCTTCAAAAAATTCCACATATCCCGTTTTCCTCTCCCTAGTATTCCATGTTTCTATCTAATTAGCCTCTTTGGGCTTTTCTTGTGGCAAGTTGTATCTACTGTTTGGTTTTAGGCAATACCCAGGGGGCTCTTGTACCCAAACACATCATACTTTAATTACACTGACTCTCCAATTGAAAATTCTATTTCCAATTAAATTGAATATATTGTTTTGTGTTTCTGATTTAATAGACTGGAGCATACTTATAGAAACAAGATCAAAACGCTAGTTTATTTTGTTTTACGACAACTCGCATAGCTTAGTAAAGGAGCAGTTGATACTGCTGATTAAATAAACAAGTTGGTAACCTAATGCAATGTTAATTACCTTCCTAGGTAGAGAACCACAAAAATTCTGGTGCAAGTACCTTTATAACAGAAAATACTGTGAAATGTAACTGCATTGACATCTGTTTAGAGACTATAGATGCTAAGTCTTTCTCCATATGGCCAGAGGGAAATGCTTTAATGAATTGGTTATTGGGATAATTAAAGTTGCAAATGACTCTTAAAAGGAACTTGCTGATAAACTGGTGAATTTACAGTCAGAGTAATTCAGTCTTAAAAGCTATACTTTTGGACAAGGATTATCATCTACTTTGACTGTTCCTGTGGCTCATGTTAGCTGAAAAATTCCAACATTTTTGCTTTACCTTGTGGTTCAGAGACTTGGCATGGGTCCTTCTCTCATGCTTCCTCCAGCATCTTTAATTTAAGCAGGAACCACGACCAGCAGATGAGCTTTCCTATTGAATCACTCCTGCTTCAAAGATGAAGCTTTGCTGTGCAGTGCCAACTCTCACTTTTTCCACATTACATAATCCTCTTCTGTTACCCAGCATTTCCATGCAGCCATCATATAAGTGGAACCAGGAGTGTGGTTTGGTTAATGCTTCGTATTGATATTGATGGGCTACAGAATAGCAGGTCCCTTGTTGCCTAGCAACCAAGCAAAGAGCCTCAGCTCACTGACCTCAGTATGGGTACCACTTGCTCATATGCATCTCCACAATTGAGTGGATTGTTGCCTCATTCTCAATGATTCCCAGCCATATTTAGTGCCTTTATCCCACCCTGATGAGGCTTCTGATTAAATGCAATGATTTTGCTGTTTTTTTTCCCCAGTAGTCTGAAGTTTAATCATGTGGCATACACTAATCCAAATGCCCTTATTTACTAACTCTATTGTCACTGACTCTGGGACCAGGCAGCTTGATTGATGGAAAATGAGATCATTTATTCATCATCCTAAATAGAGGCATTAAAATTTACTTGATACAGTTTTTCTTTCATTTGTTATCAATTCTCTTTGATAGTTTTCATCAAAGTTTTGTTTCTATAACAACAGCAACAGTTAACTTGATTACTATATGTCAGATATTTCATATACGTTATCCTTTTTTAATCATTACAACACCACTATGGGAAAGATATTAATATTATTCCATTTTTATATAGGAGAGTTGAAGTTTAATGAAGTTTCTCTATTGAGTCAGGACCATAACCAATGAAGAAACACGGCTGTGATTCAAACCCAGTTTACCTGATTCCAAAGGACAGGTACCTTGTATTGTTTCAGTAGGTTAAGATCCAATGACAAAAATTATACACTTATTCTTAAAAGCTCATCCTGTTTCCCAAACCAAAATTGTTAACATTAACAGTTTTCAAAATTCTAAATTAGGAATGACAACTTGCAATCACAAAACATTGGAACATACTAGGTCTCTCATTAAACTAGAAGCATACAAGGGATTGCTGCTAATGTGTTTTTTGCCTCAAGATTCGACCAAAGAAAATTATCTGATGAGAGTTCAGATATGTTTAAGAATAGTCATCAGTAACATTTCCTGAGTGTTTAATATGTACCTACTCATCAAAACTAGCCTCTGACATGGATACTATGTTATCCACATTAAAAATGAATTAATTGAGATTTTACTTGGAGGAAACTGAGACTCAGAAAGCAACTCCTCCTAAGTTACACTGTCAATAAGCAATATAATCAAGGTTTAAGTCCAGGATTGTCAAACTCTAAAGATGGTCATTGAATTGTTTGGATTTACACATCAAAGAAGAAAACAAAACTACTGGCAGAACACTTTGACACTGTTCAAAATGAGAACATTATTAACACTCTTAACTATGTAGCTACAATGTGTTGCTAATAATCATAGCCATTATAATAATAACTTTTGAGGCTAACATTTGCCAAGCACTTAACTGTCTGGGCACCCAACCCACTGCTGAGCACTTTGTCCACATCATCTCACTCAAACCTTGCAGCCACCCTGGGGCTATAGGCACTAATAATATCCCCATTCTATAGTCAAGGAAAAATAAATTGGTTCAGAGTTGTAAACAACTAAATCGGGATTAGCATCCAAATCAATCCAGCCCAAACTCCAGCTTTCAACCTTGACACTCACTGCTGCCGAGTGTCAGCAGATCTGTGGGGAACCCGTCTCCCCAAGAAAATGTGAGACTATTTTTGGTCCTTTCTCCTATTGAAAAGTCACTACTGTTTCAAGAACAGTTTTGTCCATGTGTATCCACTTTGGCACTCAGCATAATATTGGCAGAAAGAGAGTGCCTCTGTGGGTAGGAAATGCCCAGAGAGAGGCAGCCCACACTTGTTGGTGTTAACCAAGGAGGAGGAAATTAACGTTGGGCGATACCATGACTTTTGCTGAAGTACAGAGATGAGTGAGACTGACAGCCAGTGAGACAGATGGAGTTACACACTGCACTGTCTACCTGACCCATCTACAACGCACAAGTTGGCAGGCACTCCCCTGATCCAGTTTAGTTATGCCAAATAAAATATCCAAACTGTGCAGCCGTAACTGAGCATCCTTATAGCTCTCGCAAACCTTTATGGTTTAAAGTGGAAGGAAACTTATCCTGGGAACACTGGCTCTGTTATGGGGAAATCATTTGTGCTTGACTCGCTGAAGGACACTTGAAGATCCCGGAGCTACAGTGCCAAGATTATGTTCTAATCTTTCTGTCCCTGCTAACTAGAAGCAAGAGAGTAGAACAACAAACAGCTACATTATATCCCAGCGGCCAGAGGATGCCCTTTTTCACTTTGGTTGGCTTGGGATGGGGTAACCAGATAGCCAAGCTCATTAAAATTGTTTGAAATAAAACCAAAAATAGTTTCTGGGTGAGATCTAAGGAATTCCCTTATTAGTTAAGTGTACAAGTTTCACTGCTTGGACTTGGTAACATCTGTTTTGTTGCTCAAGAGATTTTTATGCTTACTACTGCCTCCTCCTTACTGATGCAAGACAGGTGCTTTCAAATGTGCTCCTTGTTTCAAAGGAGTTCCAGGGAGATGCTTAAAGGGTATCTTTAGGGTCAGGGGTACAGAGGTTAGCTCCCGAACAGCTCTTCTTCTCTGTCTGCTGAGGGATATCTGTTGTTTCAACACCTTTCTTCTGATAAGAGTACCCTGATTTTCTTTTCTTTTCTTTTCTTTTTCTTTTTTTTTTTTGTGATGGAATCTTGCTCTGTCACCCAGGCTGGAATACAGTGGCATGATCTAGGCTCACTGCAACCTCCACCTCCCTAGTTCAAGCAATTCCCCTTCCTCAGCCTCCCGAATAGCTGAGATTACAGGTGCACGTCAACACACTCAGCTAATTTTTTTGTATTTTTAGTAGAGACAGGGTTTCACCATGTTGGTCAAACTGGTCTCGAACTCCTGACCTCAGGCAATCCTCCCACCTCAGCCTCCCAAAGTGTTGGGATTACTGGCGTGAGCCACCACACCTGGCCAAGAGCACCCTGATTTTCTTCTAGAAATCTACAACTCCTTGTCCCATGTCTTAGGGAATGTGGACTCCTGTGAACCATGCAGGGATGAGTGTAAAAGAGACTTGGGTCTAACAACCAGAACCTCCAATCCATGTAATCCCAGAGGCAGTTCATGGAAGAGTGTTTGACCCAATTGGGGTCAGTGAGTCAGTACTCACTCAAGGTTTCCAACCTTGTTCCCATGCCATAAGTAGAGCATAAAAGTAGAGAGACTACAGGACCTTGAGAGAACCAGAGGCCTGGAAAATGAGGATATTAGCAGTCACCATGATGAATTGGTGATTGGACATCATTTCAGCCTTCTATGTTACCCAAGGAGGAGAGAGCCCCAACAATTCCTGAGCTTAGCCTTCTTGCCATGCTTGCTTAAGCCCCATTTTAGCTTCCCTCCCTTTCTAGGTCTGTGATATGTCTAGAGCCTTGGATTCCTCGTGTATAAACTAAGGATGGTGTTATCTACACTTAGAATGGTGCCTGGCAGGGAGTATGTATTTTATAAAATATGAGCTATTATTTATGAACTAATGAAGACAACTTCATTGCTCAATTTTACTAGAATCTTCCTGAACTTTCTCTTTAGCAATTACCCCAAATGCCCTTTATAATATCTCCTTCCTCTCAAACAAAAATAGCAGCACCTTCTCACAATTAAGCCAGCCACGCTCTCTACCCACTCAAATTCCCATTCAACTTGTTCTCATTGCTATTCTAATCTTTCTCATTCCTGGTTCTTCTCACTGTGCGCACAAGGGACCTGGAGAAAGTTTGCCTCCTGCTGGGCATTTGATGCTCACAACACTACACTGCTCAGTATGGGGATTCTCTGTCTTTTCATCAACCCCTACTCTCAGGATAAACTGTTCCATTTGTAATACCATCATGTGGGTATAACCAGCGTTCTATACAATGTCTACTTCTCCGGGTGAAATTCCACCTCTTTCCAGCATTACCTTGAACTTACTTTAACTTACTTCAGTTTTGCCCTCTGCTCATTTTCCAAATTATCCCCCCTGTTTACACCAAGCAATTTGATGGGCATTGAGTTTTGACTTGCCTAAAAGGAACTTACAGGGCAGAAAAGTCAGAAGCTGAAGACAAGTGCTCCTTTTGATTTGTAAAAGTTAAAGCTCTCTGAGGATACGATCTTAGGTATCCTGAGACAAGAAGATGGGGCAGACAGAGAAATGCCTTTGAAAATGAGGCACGAGAAAGGAGACTTGTCTTTGAGCCTGGAAAAGGGAAAAGTCATTCGGCCATGGAAGAGCCAAATTCAGTGCCATTTATAAGCTCCACCCCAAAGGTGGAGCTTCCATTCTAATGAATGGGAAGCCTGCCTTGTACGACTGAGGAGGCAGAACCCTGGGCAAAGGTTTTCCAGCCTTGTTCCCATGCCGTAAGTGGAGCACAGAAGTAGAGAGTATTTGACCCAATTGGGGTCAGTGAGTCAGTACTCACTCTACTGAAAGTAGAGAGACTACAGGACCTTGAGAGAACCAGAGACCTGGATAATGAGGATATTAGCAATAACCATGATGAATTGGGGATTGGGCATGATTTTAGCCCTCTGGGTTACCCAAGGAAAAGAGAGCCCCAACAATGACTGAGCTTAGCCTTCCTGACATGCTGGCTTGTAGGATGGGCACAGAAAGTCTGACTTTAATCAAAATAAAGCGTAGTAAAGAAATGAGATCATCTTGTACACTCAAGTGTGCACTGAGATTGATGCCCCAAACATCAGCAATCACAACTTGCTGGGAAGCACCAATAAGTGTGAATATGTCAATCAAGCCCTCATCAGAAAAGGACCCCATCAGAAACATGGACACACAGAACCTCTGTGAAGTGAAACATTTTCATCTGGGGTCACAGGGTTAGCCCTCAACGTAAGAGTGTGATCGCCAAAAGATCTTCTTTAAAATAAAAAAAAAAAAAAACACTTTTTTAACCCCAGGAAATTCATCCAACATCATCCATCTGGAATTTTCTGAAGCCAAGCCCACCCAATCAATGTCAAAACCAGAATGAGAGGAAACTTTTTGAAGACACACCCTCCCATCCTCTCATGTCATAGGTGAAAAATGGCTGGCTTTGTTTTCTATGTTTGTAAAGGGGAAAAAAAAATCAAGGCAGATCGTGATGCTTAAGCTCAAGTATTCTCATTTCCCAATGCCTTTATAGTTCCCAAGTTGTGTCGTGAAACTGAGTTACAATCCCATTAAAATGCCACACTCAATATTTTTTTGTCTAGTCCCCTAATACTCCAATCCCTGGCTAGCGGCAGACAGTAAGGAAACTCCCCAATCCCAAGGATTTGGTTTAGGTTTATTTTGGCCAGAAAAGGAAAGGAGAATTAAGAAAAGGAGGAGAGACTCAGAACAATGAACACAGGGCCTGGCAATGCGGGCTTGCAAGCCTTATGAATTCAGGCAGTCTCTTCCGCAGCCCTTTAGATCTTGCAGCAGGCAGACAGACGGGCCCCGTCAAGTGCCATTTTGAAGGAGAGATGTGACCAGACTGAAAGAGTGCCCATTAGCCACCGAGTGCAGGAAATGAAACCTGTTAACCATTCAGTTGCTCATCCCTGGGGAGAGGGGGAACGTGCCTCCCGCGTGACTCAACCCAAAGACAATTATGGAATGCAAATATTTAGAAACTATAGAGTTGTTTAGCTCTCTTCAGAGCACCGAGCACACCCGCTGCGTCCCCAGCACCCTCCTCTGAAGGAGTCCTGCTTCTGAAATTCCCTGACCTGCAAGGATAAAAGGAAAGAACCTCTCAGACCAGGGTCTTTTTTTTCCCCCATTCTGTGTTTATAAATCTCTGTCAAACATGCATTGTTTTCTGGTCATAGATGTCCTCTTAATGCAGGCGGGTGGCTTTGCGTACATGAGGAGTTACCAGTGTTCTGATAACTCAAAGCATGGGCTTTTTTGGGAAGGAATTTGAGAAGGAACAAGAGAACGGGAAAATAATTAGAAGTTTTCCACTTGATGTTCTTCTGGCTTTCTAGACACTGCATAACTCTCTGAGAGAAGAGGATAGATAGGTTTGAGTCCTTTGCTTCTCTAGAAGAGTGCCTAGCACGGCGCCTGATGAATGTGAGCGGGATGGCCTGCCAGAACTCCACATGGCAAGGAGCACCTGGCTGGGCTGGAGTGGAGGCCAGGTAACAGTGCGCTGTGGGAAGAGGCAGCTGCCCTCCTTAAGGTCACTGATTGTTCTCTGAGCACTGCCATGATTTTTTAAAGCAAATACAGAACGTTGAAACTCTGCATAATTAAGAGTTTACTAAAGAAACATCTAAGAATCCTAATATGTAGCTAAAAACTATAGGAATTCATAATGCAGCTAGCTGATGCTCTGGAGTTACTTGGATATTTCTTTTCCAGCTAAAGTAGACTAGAGAATAAATTGGAAAATCAACCAGGAGTCTTGAGTATAAATTTTGAACTTACACCAATTCATGACTCGGGCCAGGAGCTCACCTGTTGTGTGTATCCAAGTGTGGAGGAGACAAAATGAAAGCAGGGGAAAATATCTAGCCAGAACACCTGGCCACACAACCTGGAAAACATGACAAGCTTGTGGCTAGGGGAAGGGTGGCTACTTCCAAAAGTTACAAAGACTGAAATATTAAGTGCTGAAACCAAACGAAATCCATTCATGAGCTCACCAACCAGGTTCAGAATGGGTGATTGCTTGTCCATCATATGCAGTAATTGTGATCATTGTTTGTGGGAATTACACCTCTACATCCTGCCCTGCCCACCCCATGTCCCCTACAGTCTCTGACAGTAACACTTTCCTTCCAGCCTCATCTATAACTCGATGTGCCTGGTGATCCACCGTCCAGTGCTCATTATAAACCACGTATCCATAAAATATGAAACATCAGGATCATTGAGAATCAGGGTACAGGGTACTATGTGACTGTGTCATACTGCTTTTTTAAATCTCAGAACTGACAAACAAGCAGTTAGCTGACTTGATGGGATGAAAATATAAAGTTTGACTGAGCACAATTCCAAGTGTGGTCCAGAACCAACAACGTCAGTCAGCATCACCCGGAACATTGTTAGAAATGTAGATTATCCAGCCCTGCCCAAGACCCACTGCATCAGAAACTCTGAGGATGAGCTCGGCAATCTGTGTGTCAACAGGTCTCACAGGTGAATCTGATGCAGGATAACATTTGAGAACTAATGGACTAGGAAA
The DNA here is from genome assembly GCF_030222135.1 of Aotus nancymaae. Lineage (NCBI taxonomy): Eukaryota > Metazoa > Chordata > Mammalia > Primates > Aotidae > Aotus > Aotus nancymaae. The sequence goes on along the minus strand of NW_026988479.1, from coordinate 18,665,045 downwards.
GGAGGCTGATTATTTAAGGGGCCTAACATAACTTCCTAACTCAGCGTGGCCTTCTGAGTGATTCTAGTAAAAACCTGCTTCAGCAGTGCTTCATTCCTTTCAGCAGATGAGTCCTTTCCTTTTGAAATTGTCTTCAGAGACTGCGACCAGAGTGCAACCTGTTTGTTCGTGTGTTTTCCTTGTTGGGTGGCCTTTTATAAAAAGCCAAGTCACACAGCTTGAGATTTGATCCATCTCTAAATGAGTTTTTCAAACTCAGATTCAACCTCAGAGGACAAAGGTTTATTTCGTTGAGGGTGTTCAGGAGAATGTGCTTCGGGGGATTATCCGCAGATGTGTTTACTGTGTCTTTGCGTGACTGTCATGCCCCGTCTTTTCTCTGGATTTGTCAAATATAGCACCTAAAACAGTCTGAGAATGTGGCTAGGTAAAGATGAGGCCCAAATACAAAATAACGAAGGGCAACCTGATATACCAGGAGACACCAGGTTGTGGGTCAGAGGTCAGATGGCATCAAGAAAATCGATGTATACAGTTTCCAGGACTGCTCAGCTTGCATAATTTGGATTCTAAGGTTATTTTTGACAGTATTTTCATGATGGACCTTGAAACAGCTGCCACATTTTGACAAAGATACAGCAATGCAGTGAAGTCAGAATACCACATAGAGTTTACAGAGGAGTGTAAGGAGCAAGATGTCACACAGGCTAATACAACAGAATTCCACTCCATTTACAATGGCTGTCAACACCTAATTTTCCCACTTGACCCACATAGTGTTTCCTAGTGAAATGTAGCCTGTGCGTAACTGAGGCCTGGGAAATATTGAGAGGCTGTAATGACCCAACGCAGCCCCATGGCTATGGGAGTCAGACAGTGGCTGGATTTATACATAACTCATAAAGAGACATTTCCACAGAGTTCTTGTAAAGCAATCCAAAGTGCCATATTTAAAAAAATAAAAAAGCTCCCCCTTGTGGCTGCCCCCTCCCATTTGGGGAGCAGCCAAGATGTCAGAAGGGCAAGAGGAAAGGTCTCCATTCTGATATTGACCAGGTGCCTTGACCAATTTCTTTGCTAGTCCAATATTTATGCCTTCACCAAAACTTACAACTAGGTTTCTTGAAGCAATAAGTTATTTAAATTTTATATGTCACGTGGCCCTATTTCCCATTGTGGAAATATTGAGAGTAAATGTTATTCTAAATCAATTACTTAGTGAAACAGAATAGGAATCAAAAGAACAACTAAAAAGTCATTGTTCTAATGCCTTACCGTATTTCACCTGAAGGGCCCCCAGCAAGGATTAATAAAGAGAACAAATTCAAATGGGATTTGCCACTGTATTGGTCAGAAATGCACTCAGCTCCATCAACAATAAACTGACAGTAGCGTAAACACATAAAGAAGTGTTTGTCTCACATAAGAAGCCTATAGAGAAGCAGTTTGGGATCAGAAAGATGCCTTCGAGGATCCATATTTTTTTCTTTTTGGTCTTCTATCCTTGTCTTGTGCTTTTGGCCTCTGGTGGCAACAGCCAACATCGCATATTTCAGGTAAAAGGAGAAAGAGGAGAAAGTACTAGCACATTTCTGCTTACAGCTCATTGGCAGAACAATCACACGGCCATATCTGGCTGTTAAGAAGCCTAGAAAATCAGGTTTTAAACTTTCAAAACCTCTGAAGGAGAGGAGGAGGTTGGGTCAACTAATCTAGAGTGTATTACGGCAAACATCATAATAAACAGCAGATGTCTGGATTGATATGTCCTACTGCATTTCAGCAAACATTGTCAAGGGCCTACTCTTCCTAAAGGTTCACATGATACAATGTGATAAAGACGAAAATAACACCAAGTTAGGAGCAAAGCTTTTTTGTTTTGCTGGAGAGGTGAGGGAAGGCTTTATAGACTAGGTCAGTGCTTCTCAAGCATTCACGTGTATTCAGAACACCTTGAGATTTTGGTAAAATGCAGATGCTGATTCCATCCATGTGGGGTGGGGACTAAAATTCCACATTGATAGCAGGCTCCACAGAGATGCTGGTACTGCAAGTCCGTGGAGCACACTGTGAAGAGTAAGTGTTTCGGTAACATTTAAACAGGGCCTAAAGCACAGGTAGCAATTCACCAAGTAAAAAAAAAAAGGAGGAGTCGATCCGAGGCCGAGGAACAGCATGTACAAACACACATGCATCCTCATCTCTGCAGGACTTTGCCACACTCTCTGTAGAGTATCGTCTTTTACACGTGTATGTACACACGCTTATGTGAATGGATGTTCGGATAGATACAGACAATCAATAGATATTATATATTTAATCAACTATGCTATATACTCATGGCTAGTGAGTGGTCATGCAAATTCTCAATCAATGAGGACCCTACCACACTCTTCTAATACAATTTGTTGGGTTTTGTCTCCTGTGACCTTTCCTTCTGCTATTTATGCTGTGTTTTAGGGAACAGGTTTCACTTACAATGTTTGCGGGGGAAGCTTCCAGTATTAGGGCTGGAGCTGTTTAAGGAAAGAGGAAGAGAACTATGTTAGATCTTAAAAAGCAAGGCTTCCCACAGAGTCACTTCAAGGAAGTGGTTAAGGACACAAACAATAAAGAGCACTCCTAAAATGTTAGAGAGCCTGTCATAAGCATGGCCGGAGCTTGCGGTGATTGACTAACAATTGTGTGACCTGTGGCCTGGAAAAAACTATTGCCAGAGGGATCTTGTGATTTCAGAGGATTTGACGAAATTCAAAGAGCCAGGCTAATGCCTGATGCTAAGAATGGCTCTCTGGGGAGATCATGCTGACATGCCCCGCCCGTGGTCAGTTCAGGTAGCATTTCCATTTCCAGGAGCTAATCCCCCATACTAAGTGAGCAATGCCTTTTTGGGTACATTGAGAGACCAGCAAGTAGCCTGATGTTCTAGAGCACAAGACAAGAGGAGAAAGGTAGTGGCAGATGAGGCTGGAAAGTCAGGTTGGTTTAGCCATGCTGAGGCCCCTCCTCAGCCCATGGGCAGTTGGGAACTACCAAAGTTCATAAATAAGGGAATAACATAATCACATTCAGGCTTTGTATAACTATGTTGGCTATGCAATGGATAGATGCAGGAAAACTATAATGGCTAAACCGAAGTTAGAGAGGCCAGGTAGAGGAGATGAGAGGCTGAATTAAAGCAGTGGCAATAGGAAGGAGAAAAAGAGCAAGATTCAATAGTTATGTCAAAGGTAGGCTTAGATGGGCAAGGAATTTGTAAGATGTGTGCTTGAAATAAAAAAAGAGAAGTTGAGGATGACTCTAAGACCAAGGTAGCAACTTGGATGAGTGTAGTATATTTTGTTTCATTTACATTTGAAAGTCTTCAGTTGTTCATAGGCCCTCCACACCCGTTTGCCTTATTCTTGGCCACTTCATGTATCTGTGACACCTGCCAGAGTCTGAAAGTTTTTGAGGTTAAGCCCAAGAGTTCTGGCTAGGCCAACAGGATGAATAATAGTGCCTCCAACTGTGAGAATGAATACAGGAGAAGATCATGACTGCAGGAGGAAGATAATTCAGAGCTTTACCAATAAAGAGAGGAGAGTGGTTTGGCATTCATGGGTTGAAGACTAGCCTGGACTTTGATTCACTTTTTCTGTGACCTTAAGCCAGTTCTTTTGGCTTTCCAGTAGCTACAAAGCAGAAGAAAACATCCACCGCCCTGTGAATAACTCCCCAAAGCCACTAGGCTCAAAATATTGATCCTGGCTGAGTGCACACTAATCAGTGTCATCTCTTTCTCTTTATAGGCAACTTTACGAGCCCTCATTTCCCTGCACACTCAACTCTCTAGACTCAGAAAGTATCTGCCGATAGCCCATTCTCCCAGCGCTTCCCCAGAGCAGTGCTGCCTGTGAAGTCACAACTGAGAGGGGAGGAAAGACCAGTCTGGGTGTATCAAGTTTCTCTGGGACCCACCATTCAATTCTCAGTGTGCAAGAATTTTTAGAAACAGTCCAGTGTTTATTTTCATGGTTGCACTAAAGACCTCTGGAAATGCCATAGATAACCACAGCACCAATAACTATTTAATTTACTACATTTGCACATGCGGATGGAAATAAACTAATCTTGGCATAAAGACAATGACAAACAAATGTAAATTACAAATCAGACAGTCAAATTGGAAATTGAAGAAGACGCAAAGCCTACCTTACATTTTTCCATTCCCATGTGGCATTAAGTTATCAGATCCTTTTATGTTTCATTTCTACTAATCTGATGTCTCTCTTCAGTAAATGAGTTTTTCTTTCTTTTTATGCATTCGTTTTTTTAAAATAAGGCACTGGGGCTAGTCTCAGGAAATGTAAAGATCAAATAAGGCCCTGCTTCTAGTTAAGTCATGTTTTAATCTTGTGCCTTGTGCAAAGTTGAAGTCTAAAAGAATTTTAGCAGATGAATTTAACCTATTAAATGTCGCCAAAAAAAACCTTTTGTTTATGATTTTTAATAAGGAATTTGGAATAAACTAAGCTGAAAGTAGAAAAAATCAAGTTCTATACTGTGTACCTTCACGATTATGCCATTTGGTCCCCAGTTATCTCCCATATCCTTTTATTTCCTCAAGCTGAAGCATCTTCATTAGGTCAAATGCATAAGTATAAATAACTAAACTGAAAGCCCACAAGTGACTTTTCCTTCCAAGTGGCACAGCTACAGTTTCCCTCCACCTTCTAATGAGTAGTGCAGTAGGTTTTGCTCAACCCGTGGACTTCTATTTGAAATCAGAACAGTGAGGCTGGGCACAGTGGCCCATGCCTATAATTCCAGCACTTTGGGAGGCTGAGGTGGGCAGATCAACTGAGGTCAGGAGTTCAAGACCAGCGTGGCCAACATGGCGAAACCCTGTCTCTACTAAAAATACAAAAATTATCTGGGCATGGTGGCAGGCACCTATAATCCCAGCTACTTGGGAAGTCAAGGCAGGAGAATCACTTGAACCCATGAGGCAGGGGTTGCAGTGAGCAGAGATCGCACCACTGCATTCCAGCCTGGGTGACAGAGCAGGGCTCTGTCTCAATCAATCAGTCAATCAATAAATAAAAGAATAGTGAAACTAGTTCATTTTCAGTTTCCAAAAACCTTAAACCTGGTCCACATTACTCTCTACTCTCACTCAGACCAACATCTAAACCATCTAATTAGTGTCTTACTTTCTCTCTTGTTCCCTGCATCCTATTCTCTGCGCTAGAAACAAAGTAGTCTTTTGAAAGCACCATCTCATTTCATTAACTCAATGCCTAGAACCCTTCGTGGTTCTTGGGGTGAATACCAGAATCCTTAACATGATGTTATACCCAGCAAGATCTACCTACCCCCACATCTCCATGTTCCGCTTAAACCATGCTTCTCTTTCCCCTATTATTTGGTCTCATAGCACCATATAGATCTCTTTGAAACCCTTTCACAGGTATAATTTTAGTTAATTACTTGATGACCCTCATTTGATAATAAACAGCAAGAGAGCAAAGACCCTGTCTATTTTGGTTCATAGCTATATTCCAGGTAGCTAGCTTAAAGACTTGCATTTAAAAGGCTTTAACTATATTTTCATTGCATAGATGAAAGAATACATAAATAAATGGTCAGTTTTTTTCTCAACCATCAGATACTGTTTTTAGTAGTCAGAAAACTTATTTAAGGGATGAAAACTATGTCCATTTTGTACTATTCTACAATAAATATTACCTTCTAAATGTCAGGGCCTTGGTGGTAAGTTATTAAGGGAGTCTGTAAAAGGATACATATTTCACCTTTCCAGAAGAATGAAGGGAGAGGAAAAACATAGTTATGATCCATTATCTCTGAAATTTTCTGCAATTGTCTAAATGTCCCTGTTGTCGAATGAATCTTTGACTCCCTAGAAAAGTACTGTGTGTTCACTGGGGCCTGTCAGTGGGTGGGGAACAAGGGGAAGGAGAGCATTAGGACAAATGCCTAATGCATGCAGGGCTTAAAACTTAGATGATGGTTTGACAGGTGCAACAAACCACTGTGGCACATGTATACCTATGTAACAAACCTGCACGTTCTGCACATGCATCCCAGAGCTTAAAGTAAATTTTTTTTTAAAAGTATTGTGTTTTGTCTGTAGAAAACATGAATTTCGTGGGTATTTTTTTAATATAACCAATCAGTTTACAAATGCTATAGAAAACATTCTTGCTTGTTTCAATTTTAGTTATCCACTGGCTCACCTTTTATAGCTCACTAGCTGTTATTCTAGACATTGGACCACAAAGATGGATAAGATATGCTCAATTTTCTTGAAAATATCTGAGCCCCACAAGGAGTGATTGTCTCTTAAACAATACTAAACAGTAAGAATTTCAATAGAAATGTGCACGTCCCAGATGAGGAGGAACTGATATGCCAGAAGAGTCTAGAAACTTATTTTGAGGCTTATATAATCAGTACATCCAAGAAGTTTATAACACTTGGCCATGCATGGTATATACCAAGTGAAAACGAATGTCCTTTCTTCTGTGTGTGTAAAGTCTGAACAAGATCTTTCTTAACTTTTGATTCCTGTGTAACTTCCATTGTCCTGAATTGTTTTCTTCCCTTCTGATTTTTGACTCTTGTTACCAATTTTGTCTATGGCAGGGTTCCGGAGTCCCTGAGCCACAGACTGGTACTGGGCCATGGCCCGTTAGGAACCAGGCTGCACAGCAGGAGGTGAGCAGCAGGTGAGCTAGCGAAGCTTCATCTGTATTTACAGCCACTCCCCATCACTCGCGTTACCACCTGAGCTCTCCTCCTGTCAGATCAGAGGCGGCATTAGATTCTGATAGGAGGAAGCATTCCTATTGTGAGCTACACATGTGGGGAATCTTGGTTGCATGCTCCTTATCAGAACCTAATGCCTGAAGATCTGTCACTCTCTCCCATCACCTCCAGATGGGACCAACTAGTTGCAGGAAAAGAAGTTCAGGTCTCCCACTGATTCTACATTATAGTGAGGTGTGTAATTATTTCATTATATATTAAAATGGAGTAATAATAGAAATAAAGTACACAATATATGTGAGGTGCCTGAATCATCACAAAACTAACTCCTGCTCCTTGGTCCATGGAAAAATTATCTTCCACCAAACTGGTCCATTGTGCCAAAAAGTTTGAAGACTGCTGGCCTACAGCATTTTCCTTCAAGTGACCTCCCAGTAGTCAACCTTGACTACATTAACAAGTTTGTCTCCTGCCTCATGAACAGAACCAATAAATAGACTCCTTACCAGCCCTGTAGTTCATCCATCCCTCCAACCTAGGCATGACCTGTACATTGTTTTAGGTGAAGAGGGAGATAGATGTGAACACAGATAAACTGCAACACCAGCAAAAGCAAACAGTGTGGTAGTATGAGAAGCCACGTGGCATGTACTGAGATCATGTGCTCTAGAGTAGGAAGTCAGATGCTATCTCCTATTAGGTGAATAAAATGAAGCAAGTTACTTAGCCTCAATTATGAATGGGAATAATGATACCTAGCCCATGAAGCAATAGCAAATATTAAAGTAAAGAACGTATGTAATATGCTTAATACAATGCCTGATACCTAAAGGACAAACAATAAACAATAGACCTGGCAATGATTAACAAAGGAATTATAAAGATGTGTATGAAATGCTGCAGGAAATCAAATCAAGTTATGAGTGATGCTGCTTAAAAAGAAGTTCACTGAAAGAGAGTCATCTGAGCTAAACATCGAAGAGCAGAGGGAAGCCAGGAGGGAGATTGGCAAAATGACGTTCAGAGAAAGGAAACATCACAGACTAAAAATAAATGGTAGGTTTGAGGCTTAAGAGACTACAGAGAAAAAATAAATGATAAGCTCGCTTGAATCAGGGGCTCAGCTACGGATAACAGAGAAGAATCTAAACTGAATCTTGGAGATATTTGCTAGAATGGGTTTCAAGGTGATGGCATAAATTCTATTAAAATAATGTGTGTGTTAAGTATCTGCCATTCACAGCCTTGACTTCACAATATGGAGTTGTTATTAAAGGCTCACTCTCTTCTTTTAAGACATTTATCTGGAACTGCTAAATATTTTACAATCATGATTATCAGCCACTTCTGTTATTGAAAATTCCTCTTAACATTTTGCTGATCAAAGCGCACATTTTCAGGGTCAAACTATAAATTCAAAGATATAAGCTACAATTTCCCCGTTTACTCAGAGGCTACGTCTGGGCTCTGGAAAAACGTTCTTCTAAACTCTTACAAAAATACACTTTTGGTCATCACATTTAAATAGAATATTCTTCTTAAAGCTTCCTATTTTATGTCAATGTCTGTCTGTCTCCCCACAATCCCTACACTGGCCCTTCTCCCTCTTGCTGTCAGTTCGAGCTCTTTCATGATTGGTACCCTCCCTTGTGAGACTTTGAACAATTTGGTATTTTGCGTGTGTTTGTTTTTAGCCTCACATACTCTATGAATCACCCAATCCTTTCTACTCCATTACTACCGAGCTGACATTTGAGAAACACAGTTTGCTATTTTATTTTCCTCTCCCATTATTCATTCGGCCCCTCCAAATGTATTTTTTTTTTTTACACATGAACACAGTACTAAAAATACACATCAGTTGAAGGTTCTGCCAAAATACTTAGTGAATGAGTAATTCAACTTGTCCAAGACCAAAAGAAGTATAGGGGTCCTCGGAAATGAATGAACCAGTTTGTCTGAAACCTGACTTCATTAAGTCATAAATGTGTGACTATATGGATATAAAGTCACTGAGTCAGCCTGGCATTCAATGTAGACCTCATCTCAGCCTTTAGGAATTGACATCCTTCCCCAAATATTGCAGGTCCAGCCAATGTTCTTACTCACAGCACAAGAATAGTGTGACCCCTGTGTTCTTTTTAAAATTTCTTTATACCTCTAATCTTTATGTTTGTTTATTTGCTTATTGTCTGTATCTTTCCTCTAGAATGTCATTCTCTGAAGGAAGAAATTATTTCTGTGCTGTTTTCCCACAAAATCAGTGCCTTGGACAGGGTATGTGCTCAAATTTGTTGAATCAATTGTCAACCCCAAACTCCAATAAGCCCTAAGTAATCATTCCTTTTTTAACTTGTGTTATTCTTAAGAATAAAATAATATCAACGGCTATAATCCATTAGTCCCTGCTACATGGCTAGAACTGTGCTGGCACACTGATAGAGCTATAAAACATTATCCTGCATCATCCCCACGGCTTCTCTGAGTGATCAGTACTTGTATCTCGTTTTGCAAATTCTGCAGACTAATGAAGCTCAGAGAGGTTAGGTAACTCATCCAACATCACAGAGCCCAGAGGCAAAAGCTGAGGCCTTATGTCTCAGACTGCTTTACCAGTTAATCACACTGCCACTCCTTACCATCAAGTGCTATGTGTCTTCATCAGATAACTCCTTTTTTGTTGATTCTGGATTGGCGCTAAGGAAAGGAGTTGTAGGTATAAGTGGCTTGCTTCCCCTCTTCTCATATGTTGCAGAGCCTTAGGGATGATTATTCACCCTCCTGCTTCTTGTCCCTCTGGCTACTTCAGTCTACCACACCCTTTGGGAAAAACAAAACAAAACTGACCTCTTTTCCAAAACTCATCCATCTTTCCCAGTTATATTTCTTTCTTTTCTTTCGACGCGGAGTTTCATTCCTGTTGCCCAGACTGGAGTGCAATGACACGATCTTGGCTCACCCCAACCTCTGCCTCCCGGGTTCAAGTGATTCTCCTGCCTCAGTCTCCCGAGTAGCTGGGATTATAGGCATATGCCACCACACCTGGAAAATTTTTTCTTTTTAATAGAGATGGGGTTTCTCCATGTTGGTCAGGCTGGTCTTGAACTCCTGACCTCAGGTGATCTGCCCACCTTGGCAGTGCTGGGATTACAGGTGTGAGCCACCACTCCCAGCCTCCCTTCTAAGCAAATCTGGGGGAACCCAAACTTCACAGTACATTCCTACCATCAAACTAGTTCATAAGCTCCCCCTTCCCATTGAGGGATTTCACAGGCCACTGGAAGCATGTGACCAACTGCATCGAAGGTGGCTAACTCTCCACACAAAAAGCCAACCAGGGGAAGGACCGCCCTTTGTATGCTCTTTGCCTTTTTTCTTCTGGATCCAGTTCCATTCCTCTGTCTGTTTTAAAGATCTCTGGCTTTATTTACTCTCTCCACTTCATCTAGTGAGCCCTGAGTCATAGCCACCAGCCATCCAGATAAGGCAACCACTTCTTTCTCCTTTCATTCTTTCTCTCTCCTTTCTTTCTTTCTCTCGCCTTCCTTTCTTTCTTTTTCTTTATTCCTTTCTTCCTCTTCCCTTCTTTTTTTTCTTTCTCAGATTTTACAATTCACTGAATTTCCCCTGCATCGATATTTCCCTGCAATATAAACTCCAAATCATTATTCAAGTCTCAGTAAATACAACTTCCTCACAGTACTTTCTGATTATCCAAAGCAGAATTAATGTCTCCATAAAAGTTTGCACAAACTCTACAGTATCACTTACCACACAGAATAAAGGGCAGTTTACCTGTTGTCTACCCACTGAAGACTTCAAACACCCTGTGGTCAGAGATTACATCACATGAATCTTTGTGTTTCCCACTAATCATCTGGCATTTAGTAGATGTTCAGTAAGTGTTTAATGAGTTCTCTATGAACACAGGTTATTCATCCTTTGTTGGAACACTTTTAATGACAGCTCACTATTTCAAGGTCTAGTCATTTCTGTTCTGCAGATATGATTATTATTAGGTCAAAGTGTTTTCTTAACTGGACTGATCTCAGCATCTCTGACATTTCCTCCTTTGGTTCTGGTTTGGTCCTCTGAACCCACCCAGATAAAGTTGGCTCCTCGTTAGGGATTTAAAGACAGTGAACGTGCCCTCCCTAACTCCTCTCCTCCAACTTAAACAGCCTGCTTGCCTCTAGTGAGGGCCTGCATATGAGAGCTTGTAAACCTTAGCCATCCTGGTTCCTTTTTCCGGAATAACCTCCCATCATCAATATTCCTTTGAAAGAGTGTTACCATGCCACATCCCAGACATGGAAGCAACACTGAGTACTGTGGGATTCTACTAAGCTGGGCACTATGTTTTCGCAAATAACCTTAATAACATATTTTGGGGTGTTCTGTCAGTTCTTTCTCTGATTTTTTTTTAACAGTGGGGAAATCAGATTTCTACTGAATCCTGTTACAATTAATTTTATAACCTTAAAAGTAAAACTTTATATTTGTCAGTATTAACAAATCATGCTTGTTTGGGATTTCGGGGTATTTAGGTCCAGAGGACTGAACTCTGAATATAATAGTAATAATTTTACAATTGGCAGATGCCCTCTCCACTTTGATAAGCCTATGAACAATTAGGTTGTTACAGATCCAGCTCCCTTCATCTCTGTGTCCTGCCATCCCTCAGTTGTTCCCTGGCTGTCTTCCCTACCCATAGTCACAAGGTGGTTGCAGCAGTTCAGGAGTCATAGCCAATGACAACAACACCCTCCAGAGAAAGAAAACAACAAGTCTTAAGTGGGACCCCTTTTTTATTTTTTAAAATATATATTTTATTGCATTTTAGGTTTGGGGTACATGTGAAGAACATGCAGGATTGTTGCATAGGTGCATACATGGCAATGTGGATTGCTGCCTTCCTCCCCATCACTTATATCTGGCATCTCTCTGCATGTTATCCCTCCCCAACTCCCCACCCCTCCAACCCTCCCCTAGCTCCCCCTGTCCCACAGACCTCAGTATGCAATGCTCCCCTCCCTGTGTCCATGCATACTCATTGTTCAACACCCATCTATGAGTGAGAACATGTGGTGTTTGATTTTCTGTTCTTTTATCAGTTTGCTGAGAATGATGGTTTCCAGGTTCATCCATGTCCCTGCAAAGGACACGAACTCATCCTTTTTTATGGCTCCATAGTATTCCATGGTGTATATGTGCCACATTTTCCCTGTCCAGTCTATCATCGATGGGCATTTGGGTTGGTTCCAAGTCTTCGCTATTGTAAACAGTGCTGCAGTGAACATTCATGTGCATGTGTTCTTATAATAGATCAATTTATAATCCTTTGGATATATGCCCAGTAATGGGATTGCTGGGTCAAATGGAATTTCTATTTCTAGGTCCTCGAGGAATCGTCACACTGTCTTCCACAATGGTTGAACTAATTTACACTCCCACCAACAGTGTAAAAGTCTTCCTATTTCTCCACATCCTCTCCAGCATCTGTTGTCTCCAGATTTTTTAATGATCACCATTCTAACTGGCATGAGATGGTATCCCAATGTAGTTTTGATTTGCATTTCTCTAATGACCAGTGATGATGAGCATTTTTTCATGTGTTTGTTGGCCTCATGTATGTCTTCTTTTGAAAAGTGTCTGTTCATATCCTTCTCCCACTTTGTTTGTTTTTTTCTTGTAAATCTGTTTTAGTTCTTTGTAGATACTGGATACTAGCCCTTTGTCAGATGGGTAGATTGCAAAAATTTTTTCCCATTCTGTTGGTTGCTGGTTCACTCTAATTATTGTTTCTTTTGCTGTGCAGGAGCTCTGGAGTTTAATTAGGTCCCATTTGTCTATTTTGACTTTTGTTGCCAATGCTTTTGGTGTTTTAGTCATGAAGTCCTTGCCTATGCCTATGTCCTGAATGGTTTTGCCTAGGTTTTCTTCTAGGGTTTTTATAGTGTTAGGTCTTATGTTTAAGTCTTTAATCCATATGGAGTTAATTTTAGTGTAAGGTGTCAGGAAGGAGTCCAGTTTCTGCTTTCTGCACATGGCTCACCAGTTTTTCTAACGCCATTTATTAAACAGGGAATGCTTTCCCCATTGCTTGTTTTTGTCAGGTTTGTCAAAGATCAGATGGTTGTAGATGTGTGGCGTTGTCTCTGAGGCCTCTGTTCTGTTCCATTGGTCTATATCTCTGTTTTGGTACCAGTACCATGCTGTTTTGATGACTGTAGCCTTGTAGTATAGTTTGAAATCAGGTAGCGTGATGCCTCCGGCTTTGTTCTTTTGCTTATAATTGACTTGGCTATGTGGGCTCTCTTTTGTTTCTATATGAAGTTTAAGGTGGTTTTTTCCAGTTCTGTGAAGAAGGTCATTGGTAGCTTGATGGGGATAGCGTTGAATGTATAAATTACTTTGGGCAGTATGTCCATTTTCACGATATTGATTCTTCCTAACCATGAGCATGGAATGTTTCTCCATCTGTTTATGTCATCTCTTATAACCCCTTTTAAGAAAAGGAAAACCTGTGCCAGAAGCCCCCCAGCAGACTTCCCTGAAATTTTTGTGGCCAGAAGTGTGACACATGCTCATGCTAGACAAGTCATTGACAAGTAGAGGGAGGTTGCTGGTTTTGACTTGGATCAATTAGACCCATCTCCAAGCCTGGGATGCAGTCATTCCCCTCTGAAGTCCCTGGGTTTGAGAAGGAAGGTGGATCCCTGTATACAACTGGAGTTTTGTTAACAAGGAAGAAGGAAAGAATGAAGGTTGGGTAGATGCATAAGAGTCTGCTATAATCCCCCTGTCTCTTGTGATATTAACTGCTCCTCGCCATCATAGCTTTGATCTCTCCAGCTTTCTAGGTCTGAGCTTCTGAGCTTTTCCTTCATTTATTTCATCACCACCTCCACTGGCTCGATAAGTCACTAGCTGGATGGTTTCGCAAGGACCAGACTCATTTTAAAACAATAACTTGATTATTAACTGCATATAATAAACCATTTAATATTTACAAGCCATAAATCAAATACTGTTTCTTCCCAGAGTCATCGTAGACCACCAATCTACTAGCATTTACATCACCTGGTTACCACCTGGGCAGGGAGAAATGACTCAGTGATGTGATAAAGAGCGTAAGAGGGAAAGACTGGGATGGATTCTTTACTATACTGATCTGGAATTCTTGGCCTTGCCTCATCTGTGCTGAGATGAGGTCACAACCCAACTTCCAGACTTCTTCAATTATCTGTGTCTCTTCCCAGAACCTGTGCCTCTGTCCTATTCCCCACGTCTTCCACTTCCTCTGTCTGACTCTAATTACCCCTTTCATAACCATTTAAGTATTGTGACCCCTTGTGGTGTTACTACATATATATGTTTTCATCCATAGTTTCTGGCTCATACCTCTAATAGTCCTTGTTATAATGTTGGGGCACTTTACTCCTAAGGAAACAGAGTCTCTCTCTCTGACCTTCTCCTGTCCTTCTTTCACTTACCCAAGGCAAGACTCTAATTTGAAAGTGGGTCAAAAGATTCTCATTCCAGAGAGTCCTGTCTCACACCCTAGAGGAAGGCATGCTACACAGAGGCCAAGAAAAGTCTGAACAGACAGGCCTTGCTGGGTTTAAATCATGTACTTTTTGTCCAGTGACATCTCTACACAGTTGTCTACTATGCCTATGTAATGAAATCTCCACAAAAACCCTTAAGGACAGTGTTTTGAGAGTTTCTGGGCAGCTGAACACATGAAAATTCCTAGAAGGTGCTCACTCAGGGAGGACATGGAATCTCAGTACCTCTTCTCCGATGCCTCACCCTATGCATCTCTTCATCTGCATCCTTTATAAAATCCTTTAGAATAAACTGCTAAATGTAAGTGCTTCCCCTAGTTCTGTGAGCCACTCCAGCAAATTAATTGAACCCAAAGAGGGTGCCACAGGAACCCCAACTTGAAGCTGGCTGGTCAGAAGTTCTGGAGGCTTGGACTTGTATCTGTGGTTATGGGGGGGCCCTCTTGGGGACTGAGCTCCCAAACTGTGGGATCTGGTACTACCTCCAGATAGATAGTGTTAGAACTGGTGTCCACTGCTTGGTGTGTGGGGAAAACTCCTCTACTTTTAGACACAGAAATCTTCTTCTGTGTTGATGATTATTGTGATGGTGAGAGAGTAAAGGGAAAACACACTTTAAGAGAGTTTTTCCCAAAAACACCCATCTAGGCACAGCAAGTACTCTGCTTTGAGATTTCAGCCCAGTTCTGGAGGCTTGGACTTGTGTCTGAGGGTATGGACCTGTGTCTGAGGGTGGCTGTCTATTACAGTGCTCATCCCACTTTAAGGCTTGTTTCATTATCAGTCTCTTCTGTCCCTAAATAAGCTCATAAGCAATAGGCACCATGTCCATATTGCTCACCCTTGTACCCCTACTGCTTAGCACACAGGTGAGGGTGGCTGATTATTTTTTTACTTAACAAGTAAATGACCAAATAGCATCTGTCAACATCACAGCACCACATTCTGTCTTACCCTCTGCTAGGTTAACTATTTTTAACTATGCACCACAGAATATAACTTCTCATTGTTATGCCATGATCCATTTGTGACTGGGGAGAGTGCAAGTCCAACTTTGTAACTGGCTCTTTTCTTGATCAGTGGGTCCATATACCTGTCATCTTTATCACATCCTGCCCTGACCTACTTCCACAGCTTTCAGCTGGGGCTGGGGCTGGGGCTGGAAGACAAGCCCATTGGATTGCTGCAGGAACAGGGTTTCCCAAAGCATTCGGAAGCATTTCTATGCCATTGTTGGTACTTGCAATGATTTTAAGTAATACAATTCTCTTATTGATTTTGTGCTTATTTCTATGGTTAGCTTCTATTTGTGGCAGTAATACTCATTTTCCATTTTCAGAAGTTATTTATTTTTTTTTTCTTAGTTTTCTTTTTTTAAAAAAAAAAGTAAGCTTCGTTTGTAATAGCCAAAAACTGAAAGCAATTCAAATGTCTATTGATAGGTAGATGGATAAACAAAGTGTAATATATTTACATTGTTGTATCCATATTAATGATAAGTTAATAAAAAGTAAAAAGGAATAAATTATCAATGCATGCAACAACATGGATAAATTTCAAAACCCTACGGAGTCAAGGCAGGTGAAAAAGAGTATATGTATTTACATAAAATTCTGGAAAATGCAATTTAATATATAGTGACAGAAAGCAAATCATTGGGTGCTTGGGGGTGGAGGTGAAGTAAGACATGGATTAAAAAGCAACATAACAAAATTTAAGGGAGAAATGGATTTTTTTAACTCATTATCTTGATTGTAGCGATGATTCCACGGGTATAAGTACATGGCAAAACTGATCATATTGTACACTTGAAACATGTACAGGTTATTCTATGTCAGTGTTTCCTCAAAGTTGTTAGAAAAATAAACCAGATCGTGTAAGGACTTGGGAGTTTTTGGCACCAAGTTTTAATTAAGTTGTGAATACAAAGGGAAGCTACTAGAGGTTTCTAAACTAGGAAAGATGATTTGGTTACACATTTCATGTAACAGGTTCACTTAAGATATTAAAAAATAGATTATGTGAAAAATCCTCACAAATCTCAAAATCTCCCCAAATAAAGCAGGCACACACAATTAATACTTGCTTATAACTAATACTTTGGATTGGTTAGGTATTGTCCCTCCTAAATGCATAGGAAGGTCAAAGCTGGAATAGGGGAGACCACATTGATTTCAGTGCAGGTTGAGTAAGAAATAAGGAGAAAATGTGGAAATAAACATGCCTCTTCCCACAGTACATTGAGAAAGAAATGATGACCAAAGACACTAGGCACATCCACTAGGCATTTCCTGCATAGAACTCACACTATGGTAGCTGTTCTTTGAAAAGACTTGAAATGCCCAGGAGACTTGAGAAAGCAATTATATGTGTGCTCTACTTCTTTCATAAGAAGATAAGAAATGAGCCAGAATGTATTGGACCAGGAAGTTTGACTTCCATAGTGAGCGAGGATCACAAAACATGAATAAGAAATGAGATCACATACCACGTGGTCCCAGGCTTGGCAGGACCATTCAAGGGAGTACAGCCTGAGAGCCTCACGTCTATGATTTTTTTTTTTAGGAGAAGAGGCATGAAAAGAAGTGACCTAACATAGACGATCATAGAAATCTGGACTTAAAAAAAAAAAAACCACTAAAATCTGAAATCGCGATCTTAAAACAAATTGTGATTACAGATTTTAGTGTTTTTTGGGGGGGGGGGGCTTGAGTTTCACAGTTAATGGCTTAGGATTAAAGAGAAAAAGGACACAACTTTCCACCAACTGTAATTTGTTTCTAAAGCACTTTAAAACACTTGAAGAAACTAAGCACTCCAAGGATACTTTTGAACTATCCTAAACTGATTAACTTGTCACTGACAGGGCCTTTCTCTAGCACCCAAGAGCTGGAATATTGTTCCGGTTGAGGTAGAATGTGATGCATTATTTTATGGCTCACTTCACTGTGACACTGCAGAAACAATCTGACCAAACCAAATAGGTGGTCAATGCTGGGAAATGCCTCTTACCTCCTGCTCTGACAGGAAGTCACCACTGTTGATTTAGCTAATAGAATTTCTTAAAAGTTCCTTTGACACACAGAGCTGGAAGTTACACTTTGTTCTGCCCCCTTTTTAAAAAAAAGAATCGGACTTCTTTTTAAAATGGTCACATTCAGCAAATGTTTATGAAGTGCCTACATGGGCTGGATTGGAAGTCTTTCAGCAGGTGTGCTTTCTAGGTAGAGAAGCTGAGGTGTGCACAGTTCACCAGAGTATCGGCTTGTGGATAATGGTTGATTACCTGCAGAATGAGTGAAGCTGTATTTTCATCTGTGCCTGGACAACAAGATAAAAGAGGTACTTTTGAGTAAGGCTAGCTTTAAGTTAAATACAGGTCTAGTTGAAAGAGTAGACTTTTGAGGAACTATTTCAAGCAAATAAAATTTAAAGCATAGCTGCTTCTAAAATTTTCAGACCCAGAATTTGCAACCTATGTTAGTGCTGTCTCTCTAAAATCATTAAGTTCCTAAAGATGAAGGAAGTATCAAAGTTCTTCTCTGTTCAGTGTCCAAAATACATTCATTCATGAAAAAACAAACACGGAGAAAGTTAAGGACTTCCCTTTAGCTGTTTGCTTAAAAGGTCCTTCATAACTCTTCTCTCTCATTGAAAGAAGATTTAGATGCAAGAGGAGCTAATTAGGGTAGATTTCTTCCGGATTCTATGTAAAGGTAGTTAGGAAATAGGAAACCAACTTGTGGAATCCTATGTCATTCTCTATTTTTGAAATCTTAAGTAAAAACAAATGCACAAAGAAAAAACAAAGAACCCTTCAACTTGTATAGCATTAGCTTTTATTTCCCACTGCTGTATTATTAAAATCACCAAAATTAAGTCTTAGGATTATCCTACCTCACTCCTTACACCAAGACAAACTCCACGTGGATCAAGCATAGAAGCCATCAAAGTAAACAAAGGAAAGATAAAAACTTTTTTTCTCGGTGACTCACGCCTATAATCCCAGCACTTTGGGAGGCCGAGGCGGGTGGATCACGCGGTCAAGAGATCAAGACCATCCTGGTCAACATGGTGAAACCCCGTCTCTACTAAAAATACAAAAAAATTAACTGGGCATGGTGGCGTGTGCCTGTAATCCCAGCTACTCAGGAGGCTGAGGCAGGAGAATTGCCTGAACCCAGGAGGCGGAGGTTGCGGTGAGCTGAGATCGCGCCATTGCACTCCAGCCTGGGTAACGAGCGAAACTCCGTCTCAAAAAAAAAAAACTTTTTTTCATTTACTGTATGGGGGGAGAGACAATAGGTATAAACCCAAAAGTCATAAAGAAAAACATTCATAAGTTAGAGTACATAAAAATGTGCTCTGGCTTAGAAACAAATCTCTACAGCATGCATACACACACATACAACCATAAACAAAGTTACTTCACACTTGAAGATTTGAGATACTAAGGGCCATGTTTGTTATACATATGACAGAAAAAAATGTATCATTTCCTTAATACTCAAGTAGCTTACAAATCAACCAGAAATAGACTCAAAATTAAAAGGGGCAAATAATATGGTAAAAATGTGAATGACTAATGAACACAGAAAGAGACATTCAATATAACTCACTACTAAAGAAATGAAAAATAAAAACCTTTCAATTTGTCAGAGAATAAAATATAAAATTTCAGACTACAGTGTTCATAAGAGTGTGCAGAAATAGGCACTCCATGTACACTGTTGGTGAGAGAGTGATTTGGTAGACATTTTGTAGAGGTTAACTCTTTGAAGGGTATTTGGAAGGTATTTAAGTAAAAACCATCATAGTTTTGATTCAGCAATTTCACCTCTGGAAATTTATGTGGATATACTCACAAAGAGTTGTCAATCTGTATGTACAAAGAGTTTCCAAGTACAATATTGTTGCCACAAAATCTTTGAAAGCAAACAAAATATCAATCAATTGAAAAAGGATTTTTAAAAGTATGCTACATCTGCACCATGGATTACCATACAGTTGGTAAAAGGAATGCAGTAGGTTTAGATGTAGTGATAGAAGACTCCCAGGATGTATTGTTAGTTAAAAAAAGAAAGTTGCAGGCCGAGCACGGTGGTTCACACCTGTAATCCCAGAACTTTGGGAGGCTGAGGTGGGCGGGTCACAAGGTCAGGAGTTCAAGACCAGCCTGGCCAAGATGGTGAAACTCTGTCTCTATTAAAAATATAAAAATTAGCCAGGTGCGGTGGCAGGCATCTGTAATCCCAGCTACTCGAGAGGCTGAGGCCGAAGAATTGCTTGAACCCAAGTGGTAGAGGTTGCAGTGAGCCAAGATTGTGCCTCTGCAATCTAACCTGGGCGATAGAGTGAGACTCCGTCTCAAAAAAAGTAAAAGAAAAGAAAAAGAAAGTTGCATAGTAGTATTTCAGTCACATGTAAAACTAACTCAGATCATGTCACTCATGCACACAACCTTCCAGTGGCTCCGCATTATACCCAGAGTAAAAGCCAAAATTGTAACAGTGGCCCAAAGGGTCCTTTCAGACCTGGTCCCTGTTATGTTTTTTTCCTTTGACTTTATCTCCTATCACTCCCTCACCACTCACTCTACGCAGCCATGCTGGTCTCCCGGCTGTTCTCCAAACATGCCAGGTGCCTCCTGCCACAAGACCTCTGCACTAGATCCTTCCCTCTGCCTGGAATATTTTCCCTCTCTGCTCACTCCTTCACAGTCTTCAAGCATTTGCACTAATGTCACCCTTTCTGGAGGAGCTTTCCCCATTAACCTTATTTAAAATCACGATACTCTAACACTCTATTTCCCCTTTTCTCCTTGCCAATTTTTCCTTGCACTCATCACCTGTTATGTGCTATATAGTTAATTAATTTATGTATTAGGATTGTTGCCTCTCTTCCTCTATTGGAACATGAGTTCCATAACGGCAGGGATGTTTGTCTGTATTACTGTACTGCATCCCCAGTGCTTGGCACCTAGTAGATGCTCAATAAATATTTTTGGATGAGAATTTATATCATTTTTCATGTTTAAATTTTATTGTGAGTGTGAATCGCCTTTGAAATTACGGTGAAAGACTGTAAAAAAAAAAGAACTCTTGTTATCCCTTTGAGAAATAGCTTAAGCAGAAGCATAGTAATGCCTTTGCCTTCAGCTTGAACAGCAGCCTCGTGGGATGCCCTCAGGGGCCTTGGTTCAGAACTGTTGTGAGGCAGACAGGGCTTTGAGTCAGGGCTTATAGTTCTGGATCCCAAACAAAATACTGAGGAGCATTACTTCGAGGGGTATTTCAGAGTTGTATAAATGTATCTTTTGGGACAAAATGAAAAGACATAAGAAATTCAGCATAATGATTAGAAAATCTGAAGGCGAAGTGTCTGAGTTTAAGCCTCGTGTCTACCTACTAGCTGTGTAATGAATATTGATCACTTAGTCTTGCTCTGCCTCAGTTACCTCATCTATAAAATAGGGATGATAATAGAACTTACTTCCTGAGATTTCTGTGAGGATTGGATGAGTCAAAACCTTAAGGCCTGTAGAATGTCTGCCACCATCATTTACACCGAGTATGTGTTAGCATCTATTGACGTAGACAGCACAAAAGCAAAATTTAAAAGAACATTATGTATATGGGCATAAATTCACATGCATCAGCCTGTTTAGGTTCCTTTACACTAATACAGAAACCTAACCTTCTATCCTTTCCCTTTTGTGCATATTAAATTGCTCTCAATTTTTACATAGGTACAATTCCATTTTTCAGCTGGTGGATACAAGGACAGACCCAAGGGTGAAAAATATAAGATCTGATGATGAAATAAAAATTTTCTCATGGAAGTGATTATTGAAGTGTCTTCCCATTTTACCTTCAAGCAAACACATTTAAGAGGAAAAACAGGAAAGCAGAAATCCAAACATGACTATACTCACATTGTACAAATGACTTGGTCTGTCATTTGCACACACCACTGTTCACTAAAAGATAATGAAACTACAGGGCTGACTCTGAATGTAGGTGGTTGATTTAAGAGCAGAAAAATTAAGTTTCTTTTTGTTTTTTTGAGACGGAGTTTCGCTGTTGTTACCCAGACTGGAGTGCAATGGCACGATCTTGGCTCACCGCAACCTCCGCCTCCTGGGTTCAAGCAATTCTCCTGCCTCAGCCTCCTGAGTAGCTGGAATTACAGGCACGCACCACCATGCCCAGCTAATTTTTGTATTTTTAGTAGAGACGGGGTTTCACCTCATTGACCAGGATGGTCTCGATCTCTTGACCTTGTGATCCACCCGCCTCGGCCTCCCAAAGTGCTGGGATTATAGACGTGAGCCACTGCACCCGGCCTGAAAAATTCAGTTTCTATGATCTGCCCACTTAAAGTAATTTGAAGTCTTAGCCTACTTTCCACAATGATTAAAGGAAGTAATCAAAGACCAGGAAGATTCGTTCACTCCTCCACCTGAAGCAAACTGGCATTCCCCTTATGCTTTCTTTCTCTGGTTTTCTTTCATTAAATATATTTTCTCTGTCTGTCACTGCTCCCCACTGCAGGCAACATGTTGCTGGCACTTTTTTTTTTTTTTTTTAATTGCATTTTAGGTTTTGGGGTACATGTGAAAAACTTGCAAGGTTGTTGCATAGGTACATATGTGGCAGTGTGATTTGCTGCCTTCCTCCCCTTCACCTATATCTGGCATTTCTCCCCATGCTATCCCTCCCCAACTCCCCACCCCCCTCTATCCCCCCCTCACCCCCAACAGACCCCAGTGTATAGTGCTCCCCTCCCTGTGTCCATGTGTTCTCATTGTTCAACACCCACCTATGAGTGAGAACATGTGGTGTTTGATTTTCTGTTCTTGTGTCCGTTTGCTGAGAATGATGGTTTCCAGGTTCATCCATGTCCCTACAAAGGACGCGAACTCATCGTTTTTGATGGCTGCATAATATTCCATGGTGTATATGTGCCACATTTTTCCTGTCCAGTCTATCATCGATGGGCATTTGGGTTGGTTCCAGGTCTTTGCTATTGTAAACTGTGCTGCAATGAACATTCGTGTGCATGTGTCCTTATAGTAGAACGATTTATAATCCTTTGGATATATACCCAGTAATGGGATTGCTGGGTCAAATGGAATTTCTATTTCTAGGTCCTTGAGGAATCGCCACACTATTTTCCACAATGGTTGAACTAATTTACACTCCCACCAACAGTGTAAAAGTGTTCCTATTTCTCCACATCCTCTCCAGCATCTGTTGTCTCCAGATTTTTTAATGATCGCCATTCTAACTGGCATGAGATGGTATCTCAACGTAGTTTTGATTTGCATTTCCCTAATGACCAGTGATGATGAGCATTTTTTCATATGTTTGTTGGCCTCATGTATGTCTTCTTTTGTAAAGTACCTGTTCATATTCTTTGCCCATTTTTGAATGGGCTTGTTTGTTTTTTTCTTGTAAATCTTTTTTAGCTCGTTGTAAATTCTGGATATCAGCCCTTTGTCTGACGGGTAGGCTGCAAAAATTTTTTCCCATTCTGTTGGTTGCCGATTCACTCTATTGACTGTTTCTTTCGCTGTGCAGAAGCTGTGGAGTTTGATCAGGTCCCATTTGTCTATTTTGACTTTTGTTGCCAATGCTTTTGGTGTTTTGGTCATAAAGTCCTTGCCTACGCCTATGTCCTGAATGGTTTTGCCTAGGTTTTCTTCTAGGGTTTTTATGGTGTTAGGTCTTATGTTTAAGTCTTTAATCCATCTGGAGTCAATTTTAGTGTAAGGTGTCAGGAAGGGGTCAAGTTTCTGCTTTCTGTATATGGCTAGCCAGTTTTCCCAACACCACTTATTGAACAGGGATTCCTTTCCCCATTGCTTGTTTTTGTCAGGTTTGTCAAAGATCGGGTGGTTGTAGATATGTTGTGTCACCTCCGACGCCTCTGTTCTGTTCCATTGATCTATATCTCTGTTTTGGTACCAGTACCATGCTGTTTTGATTACTGTAGCCTTGTAGTATAGTTTGATGTCGGGTAGTGTGATGCCTCCTGCTTTGTTCTTTTTGCTTAGAATTGACTTGGCTATGCGGGCTCTCTTTTGGTTCCATATGAAGTTTAAGGTGGTTTTTTCCAGTTCTGTGAAGAAGGTCATTGGTAGCTTGATGGGGATAGCGTTGAATCTGTAAATTACTTTGGGCAGTATGGCCATTTTCACAATATTGATTCTTCCTAACCATGAACATGGAATGTTTCTCCATCTGTTTGTGTCCTCTCTTATTTCGTTGAGCAGTGGTTTGTAGTTCTCCTTGAACAGGTCCTTAAAAAATTACAAAGAGACCTAGACTCCCACACAATAATAGTGGGAGACTTCAACACCCCATTGTCAATATTAGACAGATCAACAAGACAGAAAATTAACAAGGATATCCAGGACTTGAACTCGGACCTGGAACAAGCAAACCTAATAGACATTTACAGAACTCTCCACCCCAAATCCACAGAATATACATTCTTCTCAGCACCACATCACACCTACTCTAAAATTGACCACATAATTGGAAGTAAATCACTCCTCAGCAAATGCAAAAGAACGGAAACCATAACAAACAGTCTCTCAGACCACAGTGCAATCAAGTTAGAACTCAGAATTCAGAAACCAACCCAGAACCGCACAGCTTCATGGAAAATGAACAACTTTCTCCTGAATGTAGACTGGATAAACACTGAAATGAAGGTAGAAATAAAGATGTTCTTCGAAACCAACGAGAATGAAGACACCACATACCAGAATCTCTGGGACGCATTTAAAGCAGCCTCTAGAGGAAAATATATAGCAATAAGTGCCCACATGAGAAGAAAGGAGAGAACTAAAATTGGCACCCTATCATCAAAATTGAAAGAGCTAGAGGAGCAAGATCAAAAAAACTCAAAACCTAGCAGAAGACAAGAAATAACTAAGATCAAAGCAGAATTGAAGGAGATAGAGACACGAAAAACCCTTCAAATAATCAATAAATCCAGGAGCTGGTTTTTTGAAAAGATCAACAAAATAGACAGACCACTATCCAGACTAATAAAAAAGAAAAGAGAGAATAACCAAATAGATGCAATAAAAAATGATAAAGGGGATATCACCACAGATGCCACAGAAATTCAAACCATCATCAGAGATTATTACAAGCAACTCTATGCACATAAATTAGAAAACCTGGAAGAAATGGATAAATTCCTGGACAGTTGCCTCCTCCCAAGCCTAAACCAGGAAGAAGTTGAAACCCTGAATAGACCAATAACAAGGTCTGAAGTCGAGGCAGCAATTAAGAGCCTACCACCCAAAAAAAGCCCAGGTCCAGATGGGTTCACAGCCGAATTCTACCAGACATACAAAGAGGAACTGGTACCATTCCTACTGAAACTATTCCAAATAATCCAAAAAGAGGGAATCCTTCCCAAATCATTTTATGAGACCAACATCATCCTAATACCAAAACCCGGCAGAGACTCAGCAAGAAAAGAAAACTACAGGCCAATATCCATGATGAACATAGATGCAAAAATCTTCAATAAAATACTGGCAAACCGATTGCAACAGCACATCAAAAAGCTTATCCACCATGATCAAGTAGGATTCATCCCGGGGATGCAAGGCTGGTTCAATATACGCAAGTCCATAAATGTAATTCACCACATAAACAGAACCAAAGACAAAAACCACATGATTATCTCAATTGATGCAGAGAAGGCCTTCGACAAAATTCAACAGCCCTTTATGCTAAAAACTCTCAATAAACTAGGTATCGACGGAACGTATCTCAAAATAATAAAAGCTATTTACGACAAACCGACAGCCAATATCATACTGAATGGGCAAAAACTGGAAGCATTCCCTTTGAAATCAGGCACTAGACAAGGATGCCCTCTCTCACCACTCCTATTCAATATAGTACTGGAAGTTCTAGCCAGAGCAATCAGGCAAGAAAAGGAAATAAAGGGTATTCAATTAGGAAAGGAGGAAGTCAAATTGTCTCTATTTGCAGACGACATGATTGTATATCTAGAAGACCCCATCGTCTCAGCCCCAAATCTCCTGAAACTGATAAGCAACTTCAGCAAAGTCTCAGGATACAAAATCAATGTGCAAAAATCACAAGCATTCCTATACACTAATAACAGACTTAAAGAGAGCCAAATCAAGAACAAACTGCCATTCACAATTGCTGCAAAGAGAATAAAATACCTAGGAATACAACTAACAAGGAATGTAAAGGACATTTTTTTTTTTTTTTAGACAGAGTCTCGCTCTGTCACCCAGGCTGGAGGGCAATGGCACAATCTCAGCTCACTGCAGCCTCTGCCTCCCAGGTTCAAGCAGTTCTCCTGCCTCAACCTCCAGAGCAGCTGGAATTACAGGCACCCGCCACCACACCCGGCTTGAATTCATCTTTCTATTCACCTCCCAATAAAAAGTAACTACTCAATCCAAAGTAAAACAGACATAATGGTCATATCAATCCTAGTCACTTAAAAATCAAGCTTCCTTCACAAAATCTTCATTGAGTATCTCTTTTGGCTTTCTGCTTTGGCTGTTTTCCTTGGGTGCTAACCAGAAACACATTTCTATTGTTTAGTCTCAATGGGAACCATTTTTTAATCCTACTTTTTTCTCTATACCTCCCATAACTAATTTTCTCACTCACTCTCTCTCTCTCATCATGAGATCTGGCTTTTAAAAAATTCCTTCCAATTAGAGACTTATTTCTACTATGACAAATGCCATATGGAATAATTAGCTGGCAGATCTAATGCCCCATCTTCTCATCTCTTTCTCACCCCGCTCAGCATTCCTACACAGCCACACATCCCCTCAAGTAACCGCACAAGTTGAATTTGCCCTTCGACATGCCGCTCCTGCTCCCCACTCTGTAAACATATAACAGCCACACCAGAGAGAAAAGGAAAGGAAGAGTGTCTGTGCGCAGAGCAAAAGCTGGTCAGAGAGACACGATCTGCAGCCAACATGAGAGGGTGACTTGTTCCAGAGCTAATCTTTATTTCTCAGTGAAACTGTTAGAAAACTGCACAAACTGAAGACCCTTGGATTTAGAGCCTCAAAAGGACTTAAAAGATGATGTCGCCTGCCACTTGAGCACCTTTTGTGACCTAGACACTCTGTAAACACTTTACATGGATTAATTTGTCCAATCTTCACAACAGAGCTATGAGGTAGAGCTACGTATCATTATTATCTCCGTTTTACCGATGAGGAAACAGGCTCAGAGACATTGAATAAAACTAGTAAATGGAGAAGTCCGCCTTCTCTACCACTAAGCCATCCAGCCCCCAGCCCCCTAGCATTTTAGAGATGAGGAAGCTGAAGCCTTGGGAGAGTGAGTAACTAGCCCACCAGCAGAAATAGAGAAATAGCCCTTTTATTGAATCTCTTCTGATGTCAATCACCTGTGTTACCCACCCAAACCCCAGTCTATTAAAATGCAACTGTGTGCTTCTCCTGGTCCCTGCACACACTTCTTACCAATCATCTATCCCTCTTCACGGCACTTATCTGTTTGCGCTGGGTCTCTCCCTGCTGGTCTTCAATGCTAAGGGTCTGGTCGTACTGATGTTTTTGCTCCCAAACCCTTGCATATACCTGGCACTTCATCCCACTGTTCTTGGCTCTGTGCTTTTGAGAGGAATGGTAGGATTGATAACCCATGGGAGGTAGAGTAGCAGTATATCCACCATTCATTTGCTATCCCTGGTTCCAGAATAGTGCACATGCAGTATATTTGGTTACATTGGAGAATAAATGAGTATTTTAAGTTTACTCCAGTGCCTTGGAAGTTTACTTCAATACCCAAGCATTGAAATGCCATCATGTCATAGCAACGTGGTTAAGACCATGTCAGAAAATGACCAGGGTAGCCAGGCGCAGTGGCTCATCCTGTAATCCCAGCACAGGGATTGGGAGGCCGAGGCAGGTAGGTCACTTGAGGTCAGAAGTTTGAGACCAGCCTGGCCAACATAGCAAAAACCCTGTCTCTACTAAATAATACAAAACTTGGCCAGGCATGGTGATGCAGGCCTGTAATCCCAGCTACTGGGAAGACTGAGGCAGGAGAATCACTTGAACCTGGGAGGTAGAAGTTGCAGTGAGCTGAGATCACACCACTGCACTCCAGCCTGGGCAACAGAGAGAGACTATGTCTCAAAAGAAGAAAAAAGAGAAAATGACCAGGGCTAAGGACAAAGATTTGATAATCTATGCATGAGTGGATTTAGATGCCAGAGTAAGAGATGAGTACAGAGAAAGGAAATCCCTGGAGACAAATCCCCAGGAACAGTATTTCTTGAGCTCTTCTGGAATTTGGCACAGACAGTCCTGTGCTTAAAGTCAGTGAAATTCTCTAGCCCCAGAATGGCTTAGATTCTAATCATAAGGTAAAACTTGGACCACTCTTTGAATACCAATATTTAGATTCTGTACCTGGAAGGCCTCAGGGTAGAGTGGTAAGCCTAGGGGTAGCAAGTGGTTTTCTTCTACTAATTCTGCTCGATTGGTCATTACCACTAGGAATGCTGTGTTGAGGATACTTCTGAGGAAAGCAACCTACAATCACCGCAGAAGTGCGAGGATTGATAAGCCATGGGAGGTGGAGTAGCAATACATCCACCACTCATTCACTATCCCTGGTTCCAGAATGGTGCACACGCAGTACATTTGGTTACATTGGAAAATAAATTTTAAGTTTGCTTCAGGGCCCTATAGATTCAAGAGTATTTCAGCCATAAATCCCAGTGCTTCCAGAAAGTACTGCTGGACTGTAATCCCAACCATATCATCTGAGAGAAAATGATGATTCTTACAAACTCTTTTGTTTTGGGGGGCTCTTTTGGGGTTTTATTTTTTTTTCCAACTTTTAAGTTCAAGGGTACATGTGCAGGATGTGCAGGTTTGTTTCATAGGTAAACACGCACCATGGTGTCTTGCTGCACAGATCATCCCGTCACCCAGGCATTAAGCCCAGCGTCCACTGGCTATTCTTCCTGGTGCTCTCCTTACCCGCTCCCTCCAACAAGTCCCAGTTTGTGTTGTTCCCCCGATATGTCCATGTGTTCTGATCATTCAGCTCTCACTTAAGAACATGCGGTATTTGGTTTTCTGTTCCTGCATTAGTTTGGTAAGGATAATGGCCTCTAGCTCCATCCATGTCCCTGCCAAGGACATGATCCTGTTCTTTTTAATGACTGCATAGTGTTCCATGGTGTGTAGGTACCACATTTTCCAGTCTATCATTGATGGTCACCTAGATTAATGTTTTTTTATTTTTTTTTAACTTTTAGGTTCAGGAATACATATGTAGGTTTGTTATATATGTAAATTTGTATCATGGGGGTTTATTATATAGATAGTTTCATCAACCAGGTACTAAACCTAGTATCCAATAGTTATTTTTCTGCTCCACTCCCTTCTCCTACCCTCCACCCTCAAGTGAGCCCCAGTGTCTGTTGTTCCCTCCTTTGCGTTCATGTGTTCTCATCATTTAGCTCCCACTTATAAGTGAGAACATGTAGTATTTGGTTTTCTGGTCATGTGTTAGTGTGCTAAGGATAATGGCCTCCAGCGCCATCCATGTCCTGCAAAAGACATGATCTTGTTCTTTTTTATGGCTGCATAGTATTCCATGGTGTACATGTATCACAATTTCTTCATCTAGTCTAGCATGGATGGGCACCTAAGTTGCTTCCGTGTCTTTGCTATTGTGAATAGTGCTGCAGTGAATATATGTATGCATGTGTCTTTGTAATAGAACAATTGATATGCCGTTAGGTATATGCCCAGTAATGGGGTTGCTGGGTCAAATGATATTTCTGTCTGTAGGTCTTTGAGGAATTGCCACACTGTCTCCCACAATGGTTGAACTAATTTACAATCCCACCAACAGTGAAAAAGCATTCCTTTATCTCTACAACCTCATCACCAATTGTAATTTTTTGACTTTTTACTAGTAGCCATTTTGACTGGTGTGAGATGGTATCTCATTGTGGTTTTGGTTTGCGTTTCTCTACTGATCATTGATGTTGAACTTTTTTTATATGTTACAAACTCTTTTAATTGTAATACCTGGAAATATCAATCTTTGGAAATCCTTGGGGAGAAGTTTCAGGCAGAGAGGTAGGAGGAGAGTCAGGGAGCGCCCTGCCAAGGGAGCCAAGGGGATTAAAGGGCATCAAGGCAGGTATTTGGCCAGTCCAAGTGCTGCAGAGAACAGTGCCAGCTCCTGGGAACAGAAAGATCAGTAAGACATGGCTCCATAGCACACCACAGATGAACCTCTGGGAGCATTATCTGTAGAAAATTTTTAAATAACAACAAAACCAACTCTAAATTCAATGCGTTTTATTGCCAGGCACTGGTGATTCTAAACAATGTCTGTGATAAAATACTCATCTCTCAAAACATCTCTTATTAGTCTACGTTCTAATCAATTGATTGCTGAGTTTTAATAATATACATGTAAGAGTAATATTAGCAGGCTTTTATTTCTTATATTTTAATAAATACTGTATTGTACATGGAGGACATTCAGAGAATCCCCAGTTATATAATTACTACATATGTTTGTTTTGAGCATAAATTTGTAGCAATTTGTTCAATGTGCTTTGGGTTCAGTGTGTCTCCGGACCTTTGGTATCACATATTCCTGCATGTAAGCAGAATATCTAAAATTAAAAATGGTAACATAGAGATTGCAAAGATGAAAAATACAACTTGAGTTATTTTAACTCTGCCATTCTCTTTAAACACATGGAATTTTTTTTGTATTTAAAATTTTTTGACTGCAGACCCATGTGAAGGCTGCTAGAATTGATCCCAAATGAACACACAGACCTTACTGCAATTTGTGGAATTTATTGTGCAGTGAGATTTTTATGAATTTCTGCCAAGCTTACATTTCAGACTTTTGCTTTATATCTGTTACTTTGTGTGAAAGTTTTCAGAATTAATTTTTAAAACATGTTCTCTAATCAACCCTAAGTGAAGATAGACTGAGAAATCTGGTTATCCGTCTATTAAACATGAATATATGAAAATAATAATTTTGATAAAGTCATTGGCAAATGCACATAAGTCAAAGAAACAGAAATATAATACTGTCATTCATTTCTGTGGCAGACCAATTGGTAGGTATGAATTTTTTCCTTTTGTTCAAAAAATACAGTGACATAATTAAAACAAATTAATCCATCTTAATTTTTGTGTATTATAATACTATCTTTTAAAATATTTTTTATTCTGACATGACTATATACATGAAACACAATAATAGAAAATTTCTACTTTCTAAAAAAATTTGCATTTTTTTCTGGCCACTATTATTCACTTCATTCCGTGATTATTATTGAAAACAATGCCAACCTGTTGAGGAGGGAGGTATTAAAAAATGATCTTCTCAGGGTGTTAAATATGCTAGGTGTGCCGCAAAGTGGACTCCATCCTGTAGGAGCCTGCAGCCCTGCAGGCAGAGACTCAACTTGATCAGATGAGGTTAATAGAAGGGTGCAGGTGTGAAAGAGTGTATGCAGCCAACAGTGGAAGCACGAGGGTGCCAGTTCTCTAGGGGGAAAGGCTGGGTGGGGAGTTTCAGAAAAGACTTGATAGAGGGATTATTAGCAAGCTGTGGAAGTTTGGGGTGTTCTAGGGCTACACTTCCTGGAAAATCATGAGGTTGGAAAGGCAGATGGCCCAGGGGTAAAGGATGCACTTTCCTCCACTTACAGCTTGGCGAGTTATGTAATAATGTCTCTGGACCACATAAGTAAAATGAAAAGCAAGAGTATTATTAGTACCTGCCTTATTAGACTGTTGAGAGAATTAAATGAGAATAGCACTTACACTATAGAGCCTGAGCCAAAAAAGTCAGGCTTACATAATAGTTATGAGGAAAGCTTGGAGTCGTTTTAGTGATGCCACACTGTAAGGTAAAGGAATGAGTGGGTGGCAGGGATTCAGATTCCAGTACATCCAACCAGACTTCCTAGAAGTTTGGTCATGAATGGATAGAGATGCCGTAGAAGATGGAAGATGAGGGAAGGGAACAGACTTTGTGGACACCGCCAGACTTCCACACAAGTACCAGCTTAATCTAGAGTCGTCTTCCCCATGCTCCATCAATCACTGTCAGTCCCATCACCCTCTTTATTGTCCACATAATGCTTGATGCTGTCTAACATTCATGCTTCTCATTCATTTATTTGTTTATTGTCTTTTCCACCCTCAGCCCCCTTCACTTTAGAATATAACTTTACTGAGAATAGTAATCTTGACTCTCTTGTCTACTCTTGTATGTCAAAGCCTAGAATTGCTTAGCTCCTCCATAAATATTGCTTAAATTAATTATTGAATTAATGCCATATATCTTCAATGCCATTTAAAGGGGGTGACTTGAGCTCATTTGTCAGCAGAGGGCAAGAATCCAGGAGTCGGAGGAAGCCTGACAATATTGGAGAGCAGGAATTATTCAGAGCCTAGGATCAAAAACACCGATGCGAGGATGAGAGTGAAAAGGATAGAGAATAGTTCTCACTCTGGATATCACATTTCATGTAGAACTGACTAACATCCCGCTATCTCTCACTCTCAGACAGTGGACTCTGATACTCATGTGATTAAGCCCATGCTGTCATTAATCATCTTCATAAAATAGCTCAAAGAAAAGTACACCGAACAAGTAGCCATTCAACCTTGCTATGGTCCTTGCAAATTTTCCTTTATGTTGATTTTTTTCCCCTAAAATAAGGATACCCTGTCTCAGTCTTTCAGTAACCTGAAAAGCTGCAGGAGTAGTTTATATGAAATGTGTGTAGAAAGCTCCATACAGGCACAGAAAGAAGCTTTTGACTGAGATGAAACAACTCATCTAAATGTAGTCAACAAGAAAGTACTCAAATCTCCAGAAACTGTTTAAACAGAAAGAAAAATCTCCTGTGGATAAGAAGTTACATGTAGTGAAAGACGAGCAGAATGGAGAGAATTTCTGACTTCTACATTTTTACACAAATAAATCAACAAGACATATAGCATTGTGCTTAAAATAAAGGCTGTACAGTTTGCCCTGTATTTAAGTTCGTGCATACAGGGATAATACCTTTCTGGTGACATTTGTCTTTAATATAGGTATTTATCTTCAGGAAGTCTTCTCACTGGAACACTTGACAAAGGTAAAATTCGGTCCTTTATGAGCATTGATTCATAAATGCATAAAATACTGGGAACCACAGCAAACTGCATGATAAGCAATAGTCAAAACTACAAATACGGCCAGGCACGGTGGCTCACATCTATAATCCCAGAACTCTGGGAGGCTGAGGTGGGTAGATCACCTAGGGTCAGGGTTTGAGACTAGCATGCTGTTGCATGCCTGTAATCGCAACTACTCAGGAGGCTGAGGCAGGAGAATTGCTTGAACCCAGGAGGTGAAAGTTGCGGTGAGCCAAGACTGCACTACTGCACTCCAGCCTGGGTGACAAAACATGACTCTGTCTCAATAAAAAATAAATAAATAAATAAATAAAAACCTAGAAACATAATCAAAAGATATTTCTGTATTTTAAGTCTCGGGGTATATATGCAGGATGTGCAGGTTTTTTACATAGGTAAATGTGTGCCATGGTGGTTTGCTGCACCTATCAACCTATCACCAAGGTATTAAGCCCAGCATGCATTAGCTATTTTTCCTAATGCTCTCCCCACCCTACCCTCCCCAACAGGCCCAGTGTGTATTGTTCCCCTCCCTGTGTCCATGTGTTCTCATTGTTCAGCTCCCACTTAGGAGTGAGAACATGCGGTGTTAGGTTTTCTGTTCCTGTGTTAGTTTACTGATGATAATGGCTTCCAGCTTCACCCACATCCCTGCAAAGTACCTGATCTCATTCCTTTTTATGGCTGCATAGTATTCCATGGTGTATATATACCACATGTTCTTTTTCCAGTCTATCATTGATGGGCATTTGAATTGAGTCACTGTCTTTGCTACTGTGAAAAATGCTGCAATGAACATACATATCTGTATATCTTTATTATGGAATGATTTCTGTTCCTTTGGGTGTATACCCAGTAATGGGATTGCCAGGTCAAATGGTGTTCCCTGTTCTAGATCCTTGAGGAGTTGCCACACTGTCTTCCACATGGTTGAACTAATTTACATTCATACCAACAATGTAAAAGCATTCCTATTTCTCTGCAACCTCACCAGCATCTGCTGTTTCTTGATGTTTTAATAATGCCATTCTGACTGGCATGCGATGGTATCTTATCAAAAGATATTTCTCCAGACTTTTCTAATGGTGAAGAATATAAGTTGAATCTGATTTTCAGTGTAATTATTATTAGTGAAATTAGATAATGTGATAAAAATATTGTAAATATTTTCTCAGATAAGTTAAAAGAGGACACCTGATTGAAATAAAAAGATCTCTACAGATATCCCAACCCTCATTAGCAGTGTGACTGAGTCACATCTAATTCAGGCCATCTTGTTTGCATTGTAATACTATATTTTGTCAATATTTTAAACCAGCATGACCATATATATGAAACACAATAACAAAAATGTTTCCCTTTCTACATATATTTGTCTCCCAGTAAATGTTTTAAATTAATTGATTTTTGCATTAAAGCCATAGATCCTCAATCCTATTTAAAGAGCTCATTTGTCAGCAGAGATAGTACAAGATGTGGGGAAAGTTTGACAATATTGGACAACAAGAATTCATCAGGAATCTTCATTCCCCAATATTTACACTCATTCATTCAGCCAACAATCATCAAGCTCCTACCCTGTGTTAGGCATTTTTCATAGACAGTAGAGATGGAGGGGTCTGCATGATGAAGACTCTGCCCTTCTATAGGTAAATTCTGGGGGAAGAGGCAAATAATAGAGTAATAACTAAATAAAAAGGGAAAGCCAAATGATAACTGATATAAAGGTTACTAAACAGAAGGCTTGTCCAAGGGCAATAGCTCATACCTGTAATTGCAGCCTTTGCGAGGCCAAGGCAGGCGGATTGCTTGAGCCCAGGAGTTCAAGACCAGTCTGGGCAATATGGCAAAATCTCACCACACACACACAAAAAAAAAATACAAAAAAAAAAATTGACTGGGTGTGGTGGCACATGCCTGTAGCCCCATCTACTAAGGAGGTGGAGTACTGAGATTCACTCAGGGTGGTTGGCAAAATATTAAGGGAAATATTAGAGAAAGTAGTAAAATCATAGTCTCAAACCTTTTGGAAGGCTGGAAGGTTTTTAATAATGAGACAGGCTGAAGGCAGCCAGTCCTTACCTTACATCTAGAGATAATAGAAGCTTCCCCCATTAAGTCTGTTTATCCTACATTCCTTTGTCTCTACTCTGTTTACTCATGTAAACTTTGTGCCAGATAGCCCTCTCATAAAGAAGTCGAAAAAGTATTACCTGTTGATAGTGTTTGTTCTGGGGCCTGAAACCAAAAGCTTTTATCATTCATAAAACCACTCTTTTAACCATGTTAATTATCAAAAGCGTGCTGACTTAGAACCTCTGTTATTAATTAAATCTATACTGAATAATGCGAGTGAGAACAGCAAGTAAAAAGTCAGTTAGCTGCAATCGCCCTCTGAGAGTGGCTGACGACTTCTCTAGCCCACTCGACCACTGTCCTCTAGTGTGTGAGTGTATTTATTCATCTGCCGCCAAGTCAAAGTCTGCAGGACAGACCTCCACAAGTAGTGATCAATGTCTCAAGTAGTGACCCCAACGTGATCAACGCCACAGTGGAGGTGGAAGGACCACAATGGAGGTGGAAGGACCCTTTTAAAAAAGTGAGAGAAAAGAAAAAGGCCAGGTGTGGCAGCTCATGCCTATAATCCTGGCACTTTCGGAGGCTGAGGCAGGCAGATCACCCAGGTCAGGAGTTCGAGACCAGCCTGACCAACACGGAGAAACCCCATCTCTATTAAAAAAAAATAGTACAAAAAATTAGCCAGGCTTGGTGGTACATGCCTATAATCCCAGCTACTCAGGAGGCTGAGGCAGGAGAATCACTTGAACCTGAGAGGCAGAGGTTGCTGTGAGCCAAGATTATACCATTGCACTCCAACCTGGGCAACAAGAGCAAAGCTCTGTCTCAAAAAAGAAGGAGGAGGAGGAGGAAGGAGGAGGGAGGAGGGAGGAAGAGAAGGGGGAGGAGTAGGAGGAGGAGAAGGTGGGGAAGGAAGAAGAAGGAGAAGAAGGAGATGAAGAAGAAGAAAGAAGAAAGAAGAAGAAGAAGGAGGAGGAGGAGGAGGAAGAGAAGAAGAAGAAGAAGAAGCGGCAGCAGCAGCAGAAGCAGCAGCAGCAGCAGCTGGTAATAGTCAACGGCTGGTGGCGACTTTCAATAGGGTAGTCAGAAAAGGCCTCTTGCAGAATTTAACATTTAAGCTGAGGCCTGGATATTAATCAAGAGCCAGGTGTGCAAGCATCTGCACAAAGAGATTCCAGGCAGAGAGTACCCATGCAAAGGTCCTGAGGAAGAAAAAAGCTTGTGATTTTTCAGGAATTAAAAGAAGCCTTATATAGATGGTGCATGCTGGCTAAAGTAGGGAGAGATACAAAAAGTGTAGAGGTAGGCAGCAGCCCAACCACATAGGGCTCTTTATTTCAGGATGAGGCATTTGGATGCAGCTATGGTCTGAATGCTTGTGCCTCCCCAAATTCATAATCCCTTATGTAATAGTATAATCCCCAATGTAATAACATTAACGGGTGGGGTCTCCAGGAGGTGACTAGGTCATGAGGGTAGAGCCTTTGTGAATGGGATTAGTGCCTTTGTAAAAGAGGCCCAAGGGAGCTTGTTCAGTCTCTTTGTAAAAAAGGCCAGAGGGAGCTTGTTCTCCCTCTCCACCATGTGAAGATGCAGCCAGAAGGCACCATCTATAAAGCAAAGATCAAGCCCTCATCGGACACCAAATCTTGCCAGCACCTTGATTTTGGACTTCCCAGCCTCCAGAACTGTAAGCAATAAATTTCTGTTGTTTATGAATTATCAAGCCTAAGTTATTAAAGTAGCCAAAACTGACTAAGACATAAATGTAATGGGCAGCCATTGGAAGGTTTTTAAAAAAACAGCATATGCATTTTTAAAATATTTTGGCAGCTTTACGGATAATGGACCATGGGGAAGCAAGAGAGGAAGCAGGTGGGGACCATCTGGAAGGCAAGAGATATTGGTGGTTAAGACAAGCACTGACGCAGTGGAGATGCTGAGAACTACTTGGAATGTATTTTGGAGAGAGAGCCACAAGACTGGTGAGGAAATTGGGTAGAAGTTCGATAGGAAAAAAAAAATCAAAGATGTCCAGGGTTTCTGTTTTTTGTTTTTTTTTTTTATATAGAGCCTCACTCTGTCACCCAGGCTGGACTACAGTGGTGCAATCTCGGCTCACTGCAACCTCTCCTCCTGGGTTCAAGCAATTCTCCTGCCTCAGCCTCCCAAGTAGCAGGGACTACAGGCATGTGCCACCACACCCAGCTAATTTTTGTATTTTTAGTAGCGATGGGGTTTGCCACGCTGGTCAGGCTGGTCTCAAACTTCTGACCTCAAGTGATCTGCAACCTTGACCTCCCAAAGTGCTAGGATTATAAGCATGAGCCACCACACCTGGTCTATGTCCAGGTTTTTGACCAGAGCACAGGTGGATGGTGATTCCATTCACTGAGATGAAAAAGACTGGGAAAGGCTGGTTGAGGAGGAGTATCAAAAGTCCTGTTTTGAACAGATTAAGTTTGCAATGCCTATTAGACATTCAGATGAAGAGTCCCAGTAAGCAACTGGATTTTTAGATCTAGATAGAGTTCAGGAGCAAAGTCAAAACAGAGAGATACAGATTTAGGAATCATCAGCAGTTGGTATTTAAAGCAATGAAACTGGACAAGCCTATCCAGAGAGAAGGCAGATAAAGTAGATAGAAAAGGCTGAGGTCAAAGCTCTGGAGCATATGCTGGAAGCTCTGGAGTAATAAGAACAAGGAAGAGCAACCAAGGAGTAATTAGAAAGGAAACAAAGGACTGTGGCATCAAGGAAGTTTTCAGGATTCACGTTTCAAGAAGGGGCACATGGTCAACCTTAGCAAATACCATACCAAGAAACTAACTGAGTGCAACGAAGACAAAGAATTGCCAAATATTTGGCAAGATTTCAGTCAGCAAAGACTTTGAAAAGAGCAGATCCACTGGAGAGGGGTCAGGAAAAAACAGGAGGTGAGAAAGTGGAAATCTTTTTCTTTCAATAACTCTGTTAAGGATTTTTCAGATAAAGCCAGGCTGGGAATTAAAAGAGCCCAGTCCAAGAGAAAATATGTCACAAAAGCAGTGATGATACTAGAGACTCAGCCTGCTCCTGCTCCACTCAGCTTCAGCCTATTGTGGCCATAAAGAAATTGTAGCCTAGTGTGTCAGAGTTCCAATTTTTTAAGAAAATCTCAACAGCTATATTTTTATTTGAAATCTCTCAATTGTTCCATGTTGACTCACTTTATTTTTTTAAAAAAATCATGACCATCAAACAAATCCATCTGTAGGCCAGATGGTTTGACTAATGAAAATCCCTGGTCTAATGATTAGAAGTGGAAGGAAAGGAGGAGGCCTGTCCTCTGCTTTCAGTTCTCTACCTGTGTTCTCATTCTGAGTAATATCCACCTTACATACTTAGTTTTCTATATTCTGTTCTAAGAATTTTAGCCACTTTAGTTTTGTGTTAATGATGCCGAATAACTAGTTTTACTATTTCTCAGTTCAATTGATTAGTTGTTTGATTTATTCAATTAAATATTTATTAAACTAACACTAAACAAATAGAAGAGAAAATTAAAAGCAAGAACATTTACAATAGCAGAAAATAAAATACCACGTACCTAAGAATAAATCTAATAAAGGGTGGTCAAAATTTCTACACACACACAGACAAAAAAGCCTACATTTTTTGGAGAAATTAAAAATGATGTTAAATAAATGGAAACATATTGCATGTTCAGCAATTGAAAGATTCAATATATAAAGATAACAATTCTCTCCCAATTACTGAATTGATTCAATAGCTTACCTTGAGGAAGGCAGTCTCAATCAAAATCCCATAAGGTTTTTCTCATGGAAATTGAAAACAAGATTATAAAATTTCAATGGAAATGCAAACGCCATGAATGCCATGGGAACTGAAGAATGAAGCTGGATAGCAAGATTTACTGTAAAGCTACAGTAATTAAAACACTGTTATTGACACTAGACTAGACAAATTAAACAGTAAAACAAGATAGAGAATACAGGAACAAGCCCATTCATACATAATCACTGGAATTAGGACAAAGCACAACCTTTTCAATACGTGGTGCTGGGACAACTGGAAATTCCTTTGAAAAAATATTGAATTGGACCCCATATACACAAAAATCAATTCCAGTTATGTTATAGATCTAAGCTGAAAGGAGAAATAATAAAGTGTCTATAAGAAAATATAGGAGAATATCTTCATGATCTTGAAGTAGTAAAAAATTTTTAAACAAGACACAAGAAACATTAAAATGCCATAAAAGAAAATGTTAAGGGATCACATTAAAATAAGAACTTCTGTTTATCAAAAGCCTCCACTAAGAGAGTGTAAAAAAAGCCACAGAAAGGGAGGATATGTTTGCAACACCTATATCTAACAAAGGATTTATATTCAAAATATATGTGGAACCCCTTCAAATCATACAAAATAAAGATCAATAACCCAGTTAAAGGGAAGAATGGGCAAATATTTAAACGGCACTTCACAAAAGAGGATGTTCAAATTACAAAAAACATATGAATTATGTTTTAAGATTATTATTCATCAGAGAAATGCAAATGAAAGGCACAATGAAATCCCTGCTGAAATCCAACTACAGCTCTAGCAAAATGGCTGTGATTTAAAGTATCTATAATTCCAAGCTCCTGGCAAGCATGAGGAGCAACTGAAACTCTTATCTACTACTGAGAAGCACGTAAATTGGTATACGACTTCGGAAAACTAACAGTTTCTATTAATGTCAAATACGTGCATTTGGAATTTACTCATGACCCAGTAATTCCATAATTTCTTGATCTTGGTGGTAGTATTCAGTTCATGAAAATTTATCATGTGGCACACTTATGGTCTGTGCACTTTTTTTGTGTACTTGATTCCATTTCATGAATAGATTTGTTTTAAAAAATACTTGTTGGGTACCTATGATGCACTAGACATGGTGCAGATATCGGGAATATGGTATAAACTAGAAGACCATGGGCCCTGCCCTCATGAAACTGAGTCGAATAAGGAGTTGAATGAGCTAGCTATTTTTTTATTTGTGTAGAAATAAAAGACCATCTTAAAGCTCAGAAGTCGATGTGTAGAAAACCACATTTGGTAACTATTCCTTCATGTTGGTGTTTGTAAGGCATTCTGCATGTTCACTTTTTCTGACATTGCATTTACCATTTCCTCCTCATCCTTTCACAAAGGTATAGGTATTCTCTACCCTGCATGAAGCTCATTTCTTCCACCTGTCATCTGAGCCCTATTATCTTGCATGTATTTATCTCTATTAGCACATTATATTGTTATTTTTTATTTACATGAATGTCTCCTCTACTAGACTGTGAAGTTCTTGAGAGCCCACAGTGCTATCACCATTCTTTAATCCTCATGCCTAGCAGAGTGATTGAGCTATATATGGTAGGTACTTTATAAATAAAAGCGGGATGGGAGAAAGGAAGGATACAGATATACAACTTCTATGTAGGATACTTATATTCTTTCTTTTTTCTTTTTTTTCTTTTCTTTTTTTTTTATTGCATTTTAGGTTTTGGGGTACATGTGAAAAACATGCAAGGTTGTTGCATAGGTGCATTCATGGCAGTGTGATTTGCTGCCTCCCTCCCCCTCACCCATATCTGGCATTTCTCCCCATGCTATCCCTCCCCAACTCCCCCCCCCCGCTGTCCCCCCCACTCCCCCGCAACAGACCCCCGTGTATAGTGCTCCCCTCCCTGTGTCCATGTGTTCTCCTTGTTCAACACCCTCCTATGAGTGAGAACATGTAGTGTTTGGTTTTGTGTTCTTGTGTCAGTTTGCTGAGAATGATGGTTTCCAGGTTCATCCATGTCCCTACAAAGGACGCGAACTCCTCATTTTTAATGGCTGCATAATATTACATGGTGTATATGTGCCACATTTTTCATGT
Source organism: Aotus nancymaae (assembly GCF_030222135.1). NCBI lineage: Eukaryota > Metazoa > Chordata > Mammalia > Primates > Aotidae > Aotus > Aotus nancymaae. The sequence goes on along the minus strand of NW_026988479.1, from coordinate 18,624,457 downwards.
CCAGTCTATCATCGATGGGCATTTGGGTTGGTTCCAGGTCTTTGCTATTGTAAACTGTGCTGCAATGAACATTCGTGTGCATGTGTCCTTATAGTAGAACGATTTATAATCCTTTGGATATATGCCCAGTAATGGGATTGCTGGGTCAAATGGAATATTCTTTCATTTTTCTTATATTTATTAAAAATATATTTGAGTGATAATCATTTAGTCAGTTCTTGGTACATGAATTTATTGAAGATGAGAATCTTCAATCTGGTGACATAAAGAGTTCCTTTCTTATGATTTCTTTTTTATTTATTTTTATTTTTCCATAGGTTATTGGGTACAGGTGGCATTTGGTTACATGAGTAAGTTCGTTAGCAGTGATTTGTGAGATTTTGGTGCACCCATCACCCAAGCATCATACATTGTACCCTATTTGTAGTCTTTTTATCCCTCGCCCCCTTCCCACCTTCCCCCAAGTCCCCAAAATCCACTGTATCATTCTTATGCATTTGCATCCTCATAGCTTAGCTCTCACATATCAGTGAGAACATATGATGTTTGGTTTTCATTCTTCAGTTACTTCATTTAGAATAATAATTTTCAATCTCATCCAGGTTGCTGCAAATGCCATTAATTCGTTCCTTTTTATGGCTGAGTAGTATTCCATCATATGTATATATACCACAGTTTCTTTATCCATTTGTTGATTGATAGGCATTGCGGTTGGTTTCACAATTTTGCAATTGCAAATTGTGCTGCTATAAACATGTGAGTGCAAGTATCTATTTTGTATAATGACTTCTTTTCCTCTGAATAGATACCCAGTAGTGAGATTGCTGGATCAAATGGTCATTCTACTTATTTTTGTGTATGTGCTCTTCTCTTTTTTTTTTAATTTATTATTTTCTTTTTAATTGTACTTTAGGTTCTGGGGTACATGTGCAGATCATGCAGGATTGTTGCATAGGTACACACATGGCAATGTGGTCTGCTGCCTCCATCCCCCATCACCTATATCTGGCATTTCTCCCCATGTTAACCCTCTGCAGCCTCCACCTCCCCACCACCACTGTCCCTCCCTTAGCCACCTACCAGCAGACCCCAGTGTGTGATGCTCCCCTCCCTGTGTCCATGTGTTCTCATTGTTCAACACCCACCTATGAGTGAGAACATGCAGTGTCTGATTTTCTGTTCTTGTGTCAGTTTGCTGAGAATGATGGTTTCCAGATTCATCCATGTCCCTGCAATGGACACGAACTCATCATTTTTTATGGCAGCATAGTATTCCACGGTGTATATGTGCCACATTTTCCTTGTCCAGTCTATCGTTGATGGGCATTTGGGTTGGTTCCAGGTCTTTGCTATTGTAAACAGTGCTGCTATGAACATATGTGTGCATGTGTCTTTATAATACAATGATTTATAATCCTTTGAGTATATACACAGTAATGGGATTGCTGGGTCAAATGGAATTTCTATTTCTAGGTCCTTGAGGAAGCGCCACACTGTCTTCCACAATGGTTGAACTAATTTACACTCCTACCAACAGTGTAAAGTGTTCCTGTTTCTCCACATCTTCTCCAGCATCTGTTGTCTCCAGATTTTTTAATGATAACCATGCTAACTGGCATGAGGTGCTATCTCAATGTGGTTTTGATTTGCATTTCTCTAATAATCCATGATGATGAGCTTTTTTTGATATGTTTGTTGGCCTCATATATGTCTTCTTTTGAAAAGTATCTGTTCATATCCTTCTCCCATTTTTGGAAAGGTTTGTTTTTTCTTGTAAATCAGTTTTAGTTCTTTGTAGACACTGGATACTAGCCCTTTGTCAGATGGGTAGATTGAAAAAATTTTTTCCCATTCTGTTGGTTGCCGGTTCACTCTAATGATTGTTTCTTTTGCTGTACAGAAGCTCTGGAGTTTAATTAGGTCCCATTTGTCTATTTTGGCTTTTGTTGCCAATGCTTTTGGTGTTTTAGTCATGAAGTCCTTGCCTATGCCTATGTCCTGAATGGTTTTGCCTAGGTTTTCATCTAGGGTTTTTATGGTGTTAGGTCTTATGTTTAAGTCTTTAATCCATCTGGAGTTAATTTTAGTGTAAGGTGTCAGGAAGGGGTCCAGTTTCTGCTTTCTGCACACTGCTAGCCAGTTTTCCCAACACCATTTATTAAACAGGGAATCCTTTCCCCATTGCTTGTTTTTATCAGGTTTGTCAAAGATCAGATGGTTGTAGATGTATGACATTGCCTCCAAGGCCTCTGTTCTGTTCCATTGGTCTATATCCCTGTTTTGGTACGAGTACCATGCTGTTTTGATTATTGTAGCTTTGTAGTATAGTTTGAAATCAGGTAGTGTAATGCCTCCAGCTTCGTTCTTTTTGCTTAGGATTATCTTGGCTATGTGGGCTCTCTTTTGGTTCCATATGAAGTTTAAGTTGGTTTTTTCCAGATCTGTGAAGAAGGTCCTTGGTAGCTTGATGGGGATAGCATTGAATCTATAAATTACTTTGGGCAATATGTCCATTTTCACAATATTGATTCTTCCTAACCATGATCATGGAATGTTTCTCCATCTGTTTGTGTTCTCTCTTATTTCCTTGAGCAGTGGTTTGTAGTTCTCCTTGAAGAGGTCTTTTACCTCCTTTGTTAGTTGTATTCCTAGGTGTTTTATTCTCTTTGTAGCAATTGTGAATGGGAGTTCACTCATGATTTGGCTCTCTGTTAGTCAATGCTTGTGATTTCTGCACAATGATTTTTTATCCTGAGACTTTGCTGAAGTTGCTTATCAGTTTAAGGAGATTTTGGGCTGAGATGATAGGGTCTTCTAAATATACAATCATGTCATCTGCAAATAGAGACAATTTGACTTCCTCTTTTCCTAATTGAATACCCTTTATTTTTTTTTTTTTCTTGAGTAATTGCTCTGGCTAGAACTACCAATATTATATTGAATAGAAGTGGTGACAGAGGGCATCCTTTTGTCTGGTGCCAGATTTCAAAGGGAATGCTTCCAGTTTTTGCCCATTCAATATGATATTGGCTGTGGGTTTGTCATAAATAGTGTTTATTATTTTGAGATACATTCCATCAATACCTAGTTTATTGAGAATTTTTAGCATAAAAGGCTGTTGAATTTTGTTGAAGGCCTTTTCTGCATCTATTGAGATAATCATGTGGTTTTTGTCTTTGGTTCTGTTATGTGATGGATTACATTTATATACTTGCATATGTTGAACCAGCCTTGTATCCCTGGAATTAAGCCTACTTGATCATGATGGATAAGCTTTTTGATGTGCTGTTGTAATCCATTTGCCAGTATTTTCTTGAAGATGTTTGCATCTATGTTCATCATGGATATTGGCCTGTAGTTTTCTTTTTTTGTTGAGTCTCTACCGAGTTTTGGTATCTGGATTATGTTGGTCTCATAAAATGATTTGGGAAGGATTCCCTCTTTTTGCATTGTTTGAAATAGTTTCAGAAGGAATGGTACCAGCTCCTCGTTGTATGTCTAGTAGAATTCAGCTGTGAACCAATCTGGACCTGGACTTATTTTGGTTGTTACGCTATTAATTGCTGCCTCAGCTTCAGCCCTTGTTATTTATCTGTTCAAGGTTTCAACTTCTTCCTGGTTTAGGCTTGGGAGGGTGCAGGTGTCCAGAAATTTATCCATTTCTTCCAGGTTTACTGGTTTATGTGCATAGAGTTGATTGTAGTAATCTCTGATTGTAGTTTGTATTTCTGTGGAGTCAGTGGTGATACACCCTTTATCATTTTTTATTGCATCTATATGATTCTTCTCCCTTTTCTTTTTTATTAACCTGGATAGTGGTCTATTTTGTTGATCTTTTCAAAGAACCAGGTCCTGAATTTATTGATTTTTTTGAAGGATTTTTTATTTCTTTATCTCCTTCCGTTCTACTCTGATCTTAGTTATTTCTTGTCTTCTGCTAGCTTTTGAGTTTTTTTTATCTTGCTCCTCTAGCTCTTTCAATTTTGACAATAGGTTGTCAATTTTAGATCTTTCCTCGCTTCTCTGGTGGGCATTTATTGCTATAAATTTCTCTCTAGACATTACTTTAAATGTGTCCCAGAGATTTTGATATGTTGTGTCTTCGTTCTCATTGGTTTTGAAGAACATCTTTATTTCTGCCTTCATTTCATTGTTTACCCAGTCGGCATTCAGGAGCCAGTTGTTCAGTTTCCATGAAGTTGTGCGGTTCTCAGTTTCTGAATTCTGAGTTCTAATTTGGTTGCACTGTGGTCTAAGAGACTGTTTGTTATGATTTCCGTTCTTTTGCATTTGCTGAGGAGTGATTCGCTTCCAATTATGTGGTCACTTTTAGAGTAGTGCAATGCGGTGCTGAGAAGAATGTACATTCTGTAAATTTGGGGTGGAGAGTTCTGTAGATGTCTATTAGGTCTCCTTGGTCCAGGTCTGAGTTCAAGTCCTGGATATCCTTGTTAATTTTCTGGCTCGTTGATCTGTCTAATATTGACAGTGGAATGTTAAAGTCTCCCACTATTATTGTGTGGGAGTCTAACTCTTTTTGTAGGTCATTAAGAACTTGCTTTATGTATCTGGGTGCTCCTATATTGGGTGCATATATTTTTAGGATCATTAGTTCTTCTTAATGCATTGATCTTTTACCATTATGTAATGCCCTTCTTTGTCTCTTTTGATCTCTGTTGGTTTAAACTCCATTTTATCAGAGACTAGGATTGCAACTCCTGCTTTTTTTTCCTCTCTCTCTCTATTTGCTTGATAAATCTTCCTCCATCCCTTTATTTTTAGCCTAGGTGTGCCTTTGCATGTGAGATGGGTTTCCTGAATACAGCACACTGATGGGTTTTGACTTTTTATCCAATTTGCCAGTCTGTGTCTTTTGATTGGGGCATTTAGTCCATTTACATTTGAGGGGTTAATATTGTTATGTGTGAATTTGATCCTGCCATTTTGAAGCTAGATGGATGTCTTGCCCATTAGTTGAGACATTTTCTTCATTGTATCGATGGTCTTTACCATTTGGAATGTTTTTGGAGTGCCTGGTACTGGTTGTTCCTTTCTTTGTTTATTGCTTCTTTCAGGAGCTCTTGTAAGGCAGGCCTGGTGGTGACGAAATCTCTCAGCAATTGCTCGTCCATAAAGGATTTTCTTTCTCCTTTGCTTATGAAGCTTAGTTTGGCTGGATATGAAATTCTAGTTTGAAAGTTCTTTTCTTTCAGGGTGTTGAATATTGGCCCACACTCTCTTCTTGCTTGTAGGGTTTCTGCAGAGAGATCCACTGTGAGTCTGATGGGCTTCCTTTTGTGGGTAACCTGACCTTTCTCTTCGGCTGCCCTTAGCATTTTCTCCTTCATTTCAACCCTGATGAATCTGAAGATTATATGCCTTGTGGTTGCTTTTCTTGAGGACTTTCTTTGTGGTGTTCTCTGTATTTCCTGGACTTGAATGTTGGCCTGCCTTGCTAGGTTGGGGAAGTTCTCCTGGATAATATCCTGAAGAATGTTTTCCAGGTTGGATTCATTCTCTCCATCACATTCAGGTACACCTATCAAACATAGATTAGGTCTTTTCACATAATCCCGTATTTCTTGGAGGCTTTGTTCATTTCTTTTCACTCTTTTTTCTCTGTTCTTGCCTTCTCATTTTACTTCATTGAGTTGATCTTCAATCTCTGATCTCCTTTCTTCTGCTTAGTTGATTCAGCTATTGAAACCTGTGTATGCTTCGCGAAGTTCTCATGCTATGTTTTTCAGTTCCATCAGGTCATTTATGTTCTTCTCTAAGCTGTTTATTCTAATTAGCATCTCATCTAACCTTTTTTCTAGGTTCTTAGTTTCTTTGCATTGGGTTAGCATATGTTCTTTTAGCTCTGGGAAGTTTGTTATTACCCACCTTCTGAAGCCTGTTTCTGTCAATTCATCAGATTCATTCTCCATCCACCTTTGATCCCTAGCTGGTGAGGAGTTGTGATCCTTTGGAGGAGAAGAGGCCATTCTGGTTTTTGGTGTTTTCATCCTTTTTGTGCTGGTTTCTTCCCATCTTAGTGGTTTTATCTACCTGTGGTCTTTGTAGTTGGTGACTTTTGGTTGGGGTCTCTGAGTGGACATCCTTTTTGTTGATGTTGAAGCTATTTCTTTCAGCTTCTTAGTTTTCATTATAATATTCAGGCCCCTCTGCTGCAGGAATGCTGGAGGTCCACTCCAGACCCCACTCACTTGGGATCGCCCACAGGTGCTGCAGAACGATCAGGGTTGCCACTGGTTTCTTCCTCTGCTATCCTCATCCCAGAAGGGTACCCGCCAGATGTCAGCCTGAGCTCTCCTTTAAAAGGTGTCTCTGTGGGTATATGGGGGTGGGGAGTTGCTTGAGGAGACAGTCTGTTCCTTATAGGAACTCAAGTGCTGTGCTGGGAGCTCCACTGTTCTGTGCAGAGCTGCTGGACAGTTACCTTTAAGCCCACTACAGCTGAACTCATAACCACCTCTTTTCCCAGGTGCTCTGTCCTAGGGAAGTCGGCTTTATTTATAAGTTCTTGTCATGCTGCTGCCTTTTTCATAGATGCCCTGCGCAGCATGGAGTAGTCTAGTCACAGTCTGCCGGCAGAGGTGTTGCTGAGCTGCTGCAGCTGCCCAGCTGCTATGTGAACTGCCTAGGTAGTGGTGGACTGCCTCAGTTGTGGGGGACGCCCTTCCCCCAACTGAGCTGGACAGTCCTGGGTCCAGCTGTGCTTACTGCGAAACTCTCAATCCAGAGAATTTCAGATTGCTTGTTTTGTGGGGGTGGTACCTGCCAAGCCAGATTGCCTGGCTCCCTGTCTCACCCTACTCCCTTTCAGTTGAATGGTCAGCTCTGTCTCCCAGGTATTCCAGGTGCCAGTCAAAATGGCCACCCAGACTTGTGTGAGTTTCTGTGTGCTGACATGGCACCAGCTGAAACTGCAGCGCTGAAAACTCCTGGTGCTTTTTGGCCCAGGAATCTCCTGGTCTGTGGCAGTTAAAACTTGTTTGGAAATGCAGTGAGTGCTCACTCTCTGCACTGTTCTTACTGTGAACTGCACTCCCAAGGTGTTCCTATTTAGCCATCTTGGATATCGGTCATAAAGGTCTTACTGATAAAACTGTTTGCAGTAAAGAAGTCAGCTAAAACCCACCAAAACCCAGTTCTACTTTTTGTTATCTAAGGAATCTCCACACTGTTTTCCATAGTGCCTGTACTAATTTACGTTCCCACCAACTGTATAAAAGTGTTCCCTGATCACTGCATCCATGACAACATCTACTGTTTTTTGATTTTTTTATTATGGCCATTCTTGCAGGAATAAGGTGGTATCACATTGTAGTTTTGATTTGAATTTCCCTGATAATTAGTGATGTTGAGCATTTTTTCATATGTTTGTTGGCCATTTGTATATTTTCTTTTGAGAATTTTCTATTCATGTTCTTAGCCCACTTTTTGATGGAATTGTTTGTTTTTTTCTTACCAATTTACTTGAGTTTATTGTAGATTCTGGATATTAGTCCTTTGTCAGACGTATAGATTGTGAAAGTTTTCTCTCACTCTGTGGGTTGTCTGTTTACTCTGCTGACTGTTCCTTTTGCCATGCAAAAGTTCTTTAGTTTAATTAAGTCCCAGCTATTTATCTTTGTTTTTATCGCATTTGCTTTTGGGTTCTTGGTCATGATATCCTTGCCTAAGCCAGTGTCTAGAAGGGTTTTTCCAATGTTATCTTCTAGAATTTTTATAGTTTCGCATCTTAGATTTGAGTCCTTAATCCATCTTGTTGATTTTTATATAAGGTGAGAGATGAGGATCCAGTTCCATTCTCCTACATGTGGCTAGCCAATTATCCCAGCACCATTTGTTGAAAAGGATGTCCTTTCCTCCACTTTATGTTTGTGTTTGCTTGTCAAAAATCAGTTGTCTGTAAGCATCTGGGTTTCTTTCTGGGTTCTCTATTCTGTTCCTTTGGTCTATGTGCCTATTTTTATACCAGTACCATGCTGTTTTGGTGACTATGGCCTTATAGTATAGTTTGAAATTACATAGTGTGATGCCTCCAGATTTGTTCTTTTTGCTTAGTCTTGCTCTGGCTGTGTGGGCTCTTTTTTGATTCCATATGAATTTTAGAGTTTTTTTTTCTAACTATGTGAAGAATGATGGTAGTATTTTGAGGGGATTGCGTTGAATTTGTAGATTGCTTTTGGCAGTATGGTCATTTTCATAATATTGATTCTATCCATCCATGAGCATGGGGTGTATTTCCATTTGTTTGTGTCATCTGTGATTTCTTTCAGCAGGGTTTTCTAGTTTTCCTTGTAGAGGTCTTTCACTTCCTTGGTTAGGTATATTCCTAAGTTATTTTTGCAGCTATTGTGAAAGGGGTTGAGTTCTTGACTTAATTCTCCACTTGCTCACTGTTGGTTTATAGAAGAGCTATTTGTGTACATTAATATTGTATCCAGAAACTTTGCTGAATTATTTTATCCATTCTAGGAGCTCTCTGGAGGAGTCTTTATGGTTTTCAAGGTAAACAATCATGTAGCCAGCAAACTGACAGTATGACTTCCTCTTTACCAATTTGGATGCTCTTTATTTCTTTCTCTTGTCTAATTGCTCTGGCTAGTATTTCCAGTACTATGTTGAAGAGGAGTGGTAAGAGTGGGCATCCTTGTCTTGTTTCAGTTCTGAGAGGGAATGTTTTCAACTTTTCCCCATTCATTATTATGTTGGCTGTGGGTTTGTCATACATGGCTTTTATTACCTTGAGGTATGTCCCTTGTATGCCAAATTTTTTGAGAGTTTTCATAAAGGGATGCCATATTTTGTCAAATGCTTTTTCTGCATCTATTGAGATGATTGTGTGATTTTCGTTTTTAATTATGCTTATGTCGTATATCACATTTACTGATTTGAATATGTTAAACCATCCCTGCATCTCTGGTATGAAACCCACTTGATCATGGTGGATTATCTTTTTGATTTCAATACTACCCAACATGTGATAGTTGAGTTGTCTCAGTCATCATGTGGCAGTCCAAGATGTGTAAATAAACTACTAAATATATCTAAAGTAAGTACTTTATAGCCCTCAAAATGTTTGTATTAGTCTGTTTTCACATTGCTGATAAATACCCAAGACTGAGAAATTTACAAAAGGAAGAGGTTTAATGGGCTTACACTTCCACATGGCTGGGGAAGCCTCACGGTCATGGCAGAAAGCAAGAAGGAGCAAGTCACATCTTACATGGATGGCAGCAGGCAAAACGAGAGAGCTTGTGCATGTAAACTCCTGTTTTTAAAACTATCAGATCTTGTGATATTCGTTCACTATCATGAAAACAACACAGGAAAGACCCACCCCCATAATTCAATCACCTCCCACTGGGTTCCTCTCACAACATGTGGATTTGGGGGAGTTACAATTCGAGATTTGGGTGGGGACACAGCCAAACCATATCAATGTTCTTTTTTTATATCCAATATATCTTTACTATAAGTTCCCCAATGTGAGCTTTTATAGCAAAATAAATCAGTAACATGACAAAAATGAGTAAATTAGTGACTTGGCAATTAAAAATAGCATCGTCTGTAACCTAGCAATCCAGCATCCCTGGAGATGGCCAAAGCCATCCAGTAGCCTTGATTTTGAGACCCTTTTGGGTGTCTTCCACATTAACTTTCCTTGCCCTCAGCCTGAATGGGCACTCAGTAGTCAATAATTATGACAAGATCCCATCTCACTGGCCACCATTAATTGGACAGGGCTGGACATTGCACAAAAGCTGAGCTAATGAGAGACTCTTCTCTGAGAATTTGAAATTAGGATCAAGAATTTGAAATCAAGCTATTTCATCTCTCCACTTGGCTAGACTTGTAACATGGGGATTTGAGAGCCATGGGGTGCCAGGTTCTGCTATGAGGACTGAGGAGCAGAAAAAAAGTGAGTCTACAGACAGTAAGAATGAGACAGAAATACGGAGAGAAACAGAGACAAGAGATGGAGGATGTGCCCTAAGTTCACAGTGGCTTTCCTACTTCCAGATACTTCTGAGGCCAGGTGGTACTTTCTGCCTGGGAGTTCCATTGAATAACCCTGTTCTCTTATAAACGGAATTCCTCTATGGGTAACTTAAGCTGGTTTGGTTGATGGTTTGTTTTGTTTGTTTTCACTTGCGACAAAGAAATCCTAAGTAATACAAGTTCTCATTCCAATGTCTCAGAAAGGGGCATTAGTGACTTCTAAGCCTTCCATGAAGCTAACCTAGTTTTAACTAATTTTGATTTATATATGTAAAAAGTAACCCATGATCATGGCACAAGTACATGAAATGAAAGTAAAAATCTTCCTCTACCCTCAGTCCCAAAGTAACTATCCTTGATAGTTCTTTATATATCTCTTATCAAAATGTTTATACAGATACAGACAGATTTATTGATATTTTATTTTACATAAATGGAATCATTTTATAAATGTTCTGCAGTTTGGTTTTTATACCGTAATATACCTAAGATATGTTCCCATGTCAGAAAGTATGTATCTACCTTATTATGAATGTTGCATAATATTCCATTGTATGGAAGTACTATAATTTATTTAATCTCCTAGGACTTAGATCGTTTTCAGTTCTTTAGTATTATGCTGCATTGTCTTATCCATGTATCTTTAAGTGCTTTTGTGAGTCTATTGGCAGTAAAAATTCCTAAATGGTAATTGCTAGCACCCATGATTTATGTATTTTAAGTTCAATAAATATTGTTGAATTGACTCCTTCCATGAGTCTAACTTTGAAGAAAGGAGCGTTAAAACCTCCTGTAAGCGGAGCTAGAAAGGGTGGGAGATAGTGAGTCAGATAAAGCACAGAACACTGAAGTATGAAAGGGAATATGGTTTTGCATAACACAGGCCAAAAGATGTTCAATGCTTCCTCATCTGATATAACCAAGACCAATGAGTTCTTAATGAGCCATTCTGAGTCACCATGATATAGATTTATATTAACCCACATCCTGCCTGGTAGGGTGAAACATGACCAGTAAAACCCAATCCCCCTGTGGTTGAGAATTTAGGAACTCAGGAGAACCCTGGAGATGAGAATCTTTTCTCTAAAGCTTCCCTCTCTTTCAAAAGTTCTTCTAAACAAAATGGGAAAATGGTAAGGATTTCTCCCATCTAAGAGTTTATTTGGCACTTGGTGGTTTAGACAGCAACATTTCAATTCTTATAGGACCCTGGGGTGGCCATAACAATAATACCCATTTTAAACATGATGAAACTAAAGATAAAAACTGTTCAGTGACTTTTCCGTGGTAATAGAACAAATACATTGTTTTTTTTTTTTTTTTCCCAGTAGTTTTTTTGTTTTTTTTTTTTTTTTTTTGTACTTTAGGTCCTGGGGTACATGTGCAGATCGTGCAAGATCGTTGCATAGGTAAACACATGGCAATGTGGCTTGCTGCCTCCATCCCCCCGTCACCTACATCTGGCATTTCTCCCCATGTTATCCCTCCCCGTACTCCCCACCCCCACCTTCTGTCCCTCCCTTGCCCCCACCCCGCAACAGACCCCAGTGTGTGATGCTCCCCTTCCTGTGTCCATGTGTTCTCATTGTTCAACACCCACCTATGAGTGAGAACATGCAGTGTTTGATTTTATGTTCCAACAAGTAAGTTTTAAAACTGGATTCAAGTCAAGGGCCTCTGGCTACAAACAGTCCTTCTTTTCAGCAATGACACTAAGCTAAAATAGCTGATTTTGACCCCTTGAATAAGCCATTTATTTGTAGCTAGTACAAGACACTTGTTAAGCAATAGTTTTTCAACTGGGTATTTGGGAGCCATCTAAATACAGCTTCTGTGCATCAGCAGAGAGCTGTCAAGGTTTGAATCTTCAGGTTTCCTCTCTCACATTATTGAGTCAAAACCAATCACATGTTAGAAAATAATCAACTCCACTTAGGAGAGAGCCAACTGAGCACAAGCTCTTAGGAAAGAGATGAGTAAATACTTCCAATAATTAGACACAAAGTCCTACATTAGCAAAGCTTTCTGAGAAATTTTGAGATGTTAGGAAATCCTCAGAACTATAGAATTGCTTTTCTGCAACCACTTACCTTCCCATTCCCTCCCCCCAGCACATACCCATCAAGCAACCAAATGTCCATGAGATCTGAGTTCTGTTGACAAACCAGCAGCAGTAAATGCTAGCCCACAGGATGCCACTCTCTGTGTTTGGTGGCCTTGGGTCTCCACTGGGAAACACAGTTCCCTCAAGTGACAAGAGCTCTGCCTTACAACCATGAGTGTTAAAAATAGATGTGTACATGCAAGAGGAACAACCATGGGAAGTGGTTTTTGGCATTTCCTGTGGTCCAATATGCATCTGTTACCTGCCAACTGATTTCTAGAATGTGATTACAGATAGCTTACAGTAACAATTTTTATACCAAATGCCTAACTGATAAAAACATATGACTCTGCAGAAGTACACATGCAAAGTATGGTGAGGAATTGAAGAAACGATCGGCATGATTCAGATCCTAAAATAAAATAAATCAGCACAGGTTACATGATTAAATATTCCAGGTGTCCTCCTTCCTTCCTTCCATTTTTGATCTACACGCTTTCCATCAATGATCTCATTCAGAACCATGGAATTAAGCACCATCATTACCCTGATGATACCACAGCTTTCTCTCCAGCCCTAGACCTCTCCATTGAGCTTTAAGCTTCTATAGCCGACTCCACCTTGATATCTTCAAATGATTGTCCAATAAGTATCTCAAACTTGACATAAACAAAACAGAACTTTGTAGGGGTTTCTTACCCCAAAGCCTGTTTCTTTCCTATTCTTCCTCAAATGAGTAAATAGTACCATCATTCACCCAGGTTCACATACATACCTCTAAGAATCATTGTTGATCCACCTTTTTTCTCACATCCAATCCATCAGCAGGTCAAACCATATGTCTCCACATCCATGGCTTCCCTTCAGGTCCAAGCCTCCTCCATCTCTTTCCTGGATTACTAAAATAGGCCTGCTTTTACTCTTGATTCCTGGCAACCCATTCCCACTGTCAAACCCCTCTATCTTCCACCACACTTAGGAAAAAGAAGTGCCTTACTGAAACCAGCGATGCCATACAGAATCTAGCCTCTCCCTTCCTGTCTCACTTACCTCATTCCACTCCACAAATACCCAATGTGCTTATTTCTGTTCCTCAAACATACCAAACTTAACCCTTAGAGAATTTCCTTCTTCCTCTCCCTGGAATGCTCTTCACCTAGATCCTCATATGGCATGTTTCCTTTGTCATTAAAGCTTCATTTCAGCAGTCATCTCTCAGGCCTTCTCTTAGCATCCAAATCTATATTGTTTCTTCTACCCTTCGGTCACTATCACATGTATCACATTATCAGGTGTTATTTTCAACATGGCTCCTTTTCATCAGCTGAAATTATCTTTTCTTCTTCTTAATTTTTGGTCTCCTCCATTAGAATGTCAACTCTTGAAGTCAGGGGACTTGTCTGCCTAGCTCTTGACTGAATTCCTAAAGCCTGTTGAATAAACCCCTGAGTGACTTAGTCGATATGGATTGAATAAATCCCTGACTTACTTAGTAGATATGGATGAAACCTGCATGTGACCGTTGACTCAGGTCGAATGAGGCTGCATTACACCAAATGAGAAAATCATTGTGTACTGGATCTCTACCATATCTGGAAATTTCTTCTAGAAAGAGAAGAGAAGAGTTCAGCCAGGACTACCAGAGCAGTGACAACTTCTGATAAGCAGGGGCAGTTTAGTCACAGACTTGATCCGACTTGCTTCTTCAGGTTCCCAGATATGTAAATAAACAGAAAGCCCATGACAGATGTATGTTTTCATTTATTCTACAAATATTTATTGAAAGCCTACAAAATGAAAGGATTATGATAGGTGGCAAGGATTCAGTGGTAAATGAGACAAAAATAGTCTCTGCTCTTGTGGAACTGGGAGTCTGATGGAGGAGACATATGGTTAAAAAGTATCAGTCTGAGGCAAGTGGATCATCTGAGTCAGGAGTTCAAGACCAACCTGACCAACATGGAGAAACCCTGTATCTACTAAAAATACAAAATTAGCCAGGCATGCTGGTGCGTGACTGTAATCCCAGCTACTTGGAAGGCTGAGGCAGGAGAATGGCTTGAACCCAAGAGGCAGAGGTTGTGCTGAGCTGAGATCGTGCCATTGCACTCCAGCCTGGCAATAAGAGCAAGACTCTGTCTTGAAAAAAAAAGAAAATAAGGAATTACAAAAATAAATATTTATTTTGTGATGAGATCCTGGAGAAAAGTACAGGATGCTATGACAGAGAGCAGGAACAGTTCTTCCTGAGCAGGGGCAGTTCTTCCTGAGGAACTGCCATTCTGTGTTTGCATTAAGGCAAACTCACAGAAAAGAAGAACCCCCACGAGGCCAACCTTTGATCCTGTCTTGTCTGCCTTCACCTTTCCTCTACTGCCGCTCACTTTACTAGAAAGGTGATTTTCCCTATAAGAGCAGTACAAGGCTGGGTAACCCCACTGCATCTAACAATTGGTCCTGTAGGACTTGCCTGCAGCAGCATGAGGAAAAAGCAGATGACCCACTTGAGCCAGATTCTCTGTGATATGCTCGCCTTTGTCCTTCCTCCTACCCACTAAAAACCAGCATGTAGCCAAGAACTTATCCCAGGCAGGAACAATGCCACCATGACTACTAGTACCATTGCTTTATCATCATCCTCTTTGGTTAGCATTGACTTAGAGCTTCATTTGTACCACTGAGTTCCCTGTGTCCTAAGCATTTGATTTCCTGAGCTCCTTTCAGGTTCACCCATGTTGTGGTACCTGCAACTATTCATGTCCCTTTACAGATGATAAAACTGATATGCAGATAATTAAAGTAATGTGCCAAAGGTCACATGAGAAAGTGACAAGCTCAGAGTTAAAACCCAGGTCTGTCAGCCCACTCTCAGTCACCATACTATGCCACCTCTCTACGGTAGAAATCAACAACTGGAACCTTCTCTAGAGCAATCTGATCAGCTCAGGAAGCTGAATTAGGTATATGTTATGATCCCAGGATATGTGACATATTCAAGATGAAAGGGAAGCCTCACATATGTTCAAGGCTTTGTGTTGTGTGATTTTATCGGATGTGAACCCTTAAGGGTATCTGTTCACTAGTTACATTTTGTACTTTCAAGCACAGTGTTCTTTGAAGATAAGACCTTATTCATTCTCAGAACATTTATTGGTCAGAAACCATTGTGATCATTTTGCAGATAAGGCAACTGAAGCATGGAACTGACAAACCAATATGGCCCAAGTCTCGTAAGTTACATCAAAAGCCGATGACAGACTGCAACTCCCATCTTGCATGCCTTTGGCTGGTCGCCCAGTACCTCCAAGTTTCAGCTTCCTCATCTGCAGCATGAGGGACCTAGGTCAGGGCTTCTCTACAAACTTCCTTTTCTCCAAATTCACATCACTCAGTGTTGGTTATAGCGGTTACCAGTTAGCTCTGCCTGCCCAACAAATGTGTTATTTTCTTTTGGTGCCCCTTGTCTATGTGGGAAACCAACCTCTTTTGATAGTCCAAGTGCAGCTCCAAGACCAGGGGAGGGCAGGACCCGTTCATTGACACCTGTCCTGCATCCACAGGAGGAAAGGTCATTTCCCAAAGAAAAATCATGGCTTCACTAACCTAAGCAGGGGCCACGGATGCTCAATGTAAAACCCACCCATGTCCACCACAAGGGACTGCTCTTCAGTGTGCTGGACAACTTAAGCTTTCTCCAAACCTGGATGCAAGAGGCCCTATGCCTGGGTTTGGTATGATAAAGGCCCTTTAAACAGGAAGGCAGGAAGAGCATTCCAGAAGAAGACCGAATAAGTGTGGAGTTGAGCAACTTGTGCAAGGAGGCCACCTGGCTCTTATTCCAAATTTCCTTCTAGCCTCACTGCTCCTCCACTCCAAAGTCTGTCCCACGTGGCTATGTTATTCCATTATGAAAGGAAAATTTGCTTTTTATTTTTTAAACTTTCCAAATGACAGTTGTTAATAAGAAATATCTTTAAGGTTTCCCATTATATTGAGAAATGAAGAAAAAAATATGGACAATTTGAGGCCATTTAGAAGAGAGGAATAAAAGGTATGAAACAAATGAGACAACCATAATAAAGAGTGTGTGAGATCGTGGAAGAAAATAGCAATGGTATCCCTCCAGACCAGAGGTCTCAAAGGTGGCCTGAGGACCGATTTCAGCCATCTGATATGTTTTATTTAACCAATACACTTGGTCTTTTTAATGTTGAATTAATTGTCAACATTTAAAAACTGAAATATTTTATAGGAAATGATTTCACATGTGAGCATCAACTAGAATTAAGGAATAGGCATTCCCTCTGGACACCATAAGAACTCTCTGTTCTCTGTGTCTCTCAAAGCGTACTCTTCACTGACATTAACTGCTGGTCCCCATAGTCGTCTGAATTTTGCAACCTCTGATTTAGAAAGTTCTCAGCAGCTGCTGGCAAAAGCTAATATAACTATTTCCCTGAGCTTTCAGTCTCACCCCAGAACGTGAGCTGCTCCTAATAATGTTGTAGGAACCTGCATCATTTATCTTGTCATGCTTTGTCAGCTCTGGCTTTGAGGAAGGGAACCTAAATCAATACCCAGACTAGTTGGAGAAACGGTGAGTTTAACATCTCACTTAGGCTTCTGATATCAGAACCGGGAGTTTAACATGGGCGGCTTGAGGAAGGTGAGTCAGTGAGGCTGGGATGGAATAAAGGAGCTCTGCCAGGCAGGGGGTCCAGCCAAGTTCTAGAAACTGCCAAAGTAGAAGAAAAGATACTGGTGAAAATACTGAGTCTCATGCAGGAATCAGAGAATAACACTGAAAAACAACAAGATAGGTGTCTGAAATATTTGTACCCAGTCAAGCAAGGGTTTAGATGTTCATTTATGAATGCATCGAACAATTTAGACAGTAGGTAAGTTTTAGGTCACAGAATTGATTTTATTTTAGTTTTCAACAAATGATTATTCCTTCATCCATGTATTTATTCAACAAATATGTGCTGAATGTGTTCTGTATATCAGCCACAGTCCCAAGCACTGAATGGCTATGCGTGAGAGAGAAGCAAACGTTATGTTTTAACTTACTTGACTGTGGTTATTGGTTTTCATATATATTGGTGTAAACTTTGGCCTAAGTCTTCCCTAAATCTCTGTCCTATATGACAGTAATGTCCTGGAATAGTAATTTCAGGGGTTGAATCAGAGTAGCCTTTGACACAGATAGCAGACTTCCAGCATGGAAGGAAAAGGCGCTCAGTCAGCAGAAAGCATTTGAGCACCGTCCCATATTTGTTTGTTTGTAAATGAGATACATATACCGGTGTACTTTGTACACTATAAAATATACAAAGGAAATGTTCCCTTTGGAAATAATGAGATGTGTTATTTAGTTGTATTTATTATTTTTTAAAATAGAAATTCTAGTATTTATCTTCCACTCTGAAACTCATTGTTGTATGTACTTTCTGAGTCGTGTCACCCTGTGGTGGAGACCACTGGATTAGGCTGCCAGATTCTAAAATGGTCATAGGGCTCTATGGTGATCAGATGTTAGCATCAACAGGAATTTGGACCTTTTTCATTGATCCAATTAAGTGGATGAGGGGTTGCTGGCTCAGGACCTTTCCAAGGCTGATGAAGTCCCTCACATGGAGAGATCACCCTGGGATCAACAAAATGTAAACCTGCTTATGGAACATCACTGCTTGTAGCCCTTGAGAGGCTTTGCATGTGCCATGAGGCACAGGACCCTCAGGGTATCCTCCAAGGCTGGTCTCTGTAGCCATGCTTCCTCAGCCCACCCCTACTGATTGCCTCGCTCCACTCAGTACCTCCTTCAGATACTTCAGGCGCACAGAGGATTTTTACGGCATTGAAACTACTCTGTATGAAACTATAATGGTGCACACATGCCTTTATACATTTGTTTAAACCCATAGACTGTACAACGCCAAGAGTGAACTCTGATGTAAACTCTGGACTCTGGGTGATAACGTATGAATGCAGGTTCATCCGTTGTAACTAATGTACCACTTTGGTGGGGGGTGTTGATAATGGAGGAGGCCATGCATGTGTGGGACCCAGAGGTATATGGGAAATATACCTGCACCTTCCTTTCAATTTTGCTGTTAACCTAAAGCTGCTTAGAAAATTAATTATTTGGGTCGGGCGCGGTGGCTCACGCCTGTAATCCCAGCACTTTGGGAGGCCGAGGCAGGTGGATCACGAGGTCAAGAGATCGAAGCCATGCTGGTCAACATGGTGAAACTCCGTCTCTACTAAAAATACAAAAAATTAGCTGGGCATGGTGGCGCATGCCTGTAATCCCAGCTACTCAGGAGGCTGAGGCAGGAGAATTGCCTGAACCCAGGAGGTGGAGGTTGTGGTGAGCCGAGATCGCGCCATTGCACTCCAGCCTGGGTAACAAGAACGAAACTCCGTCTCAAAAAAAAAAAAAAAAGAAAATTAATTATTCTAATTAAAGAAAATATTAAATAATAAAAATAATGTTCAGTGATAATAAACAAGCTAAATAAAAATAGAAACAGAAGTAATACTCTAACATAGTAACACATTAGAAATATGGGTAGTTAATATTTATATAATGGTTACTTTTTGTTAGGGACCATTTCAGAAACTTTACATGTATTAACACATTTAATTCTCACAACTACCCTTATAAGTTAGGTTCTATTATTATCCCCATTTTATAGACAAGAAAACTGAGACATGCATTGAGTTCATAACATGCCTACTGTCTCACATGTAAGTGACAGAGTCAAAATTCCAGCCCAGGGCCCCTAGCTCCAGTCTCCGAGATCTTAACTACTGTACTGTACTAGCATGTTTAATAAAATGAAAATATGTTCACATATTGTGACATCTGTTCTTTCTTTTTTTTTTTTTTTGAGACGGAGTTTCGCTCTTGTTACCCAGGCTGGAGTGCAATGGCGCAATCTCGGCTCACCGCAACCTCCGCCTCCTGGGTTCAGGCAATTCTCCTGCCTCAGCCTCCTGAGTAGCTGGGATTACAGGCACATGCCACTATGCCCAGCTAATTTTTTTTTTTTTGTATTAGTAGAGATGGGGTTTCACCATGTTGACCAGGATGGTCTCGATCTCTTGACCTCGTGATCCACCTGCCTCGGCCTCCCAAAGTGCTGGGATTACAGGCTTGAGCCACCGCGCCCGGCCTATCTGTTCTTTCAAAGGGCAAATTCATTTTCACCCATGATCCATGAGAAGCTTAATTCCAAATTTTGATTATTGTGACATTAAGAAAGAGCTATTAATATTTGAGAATAAAGAGGTGTCTTGAAAAGGAATGACTGTCCTAACTTTCTGTTGCTGACAAAGCTGGTCCTCCCCACCTACCACCACACCCAAAAAATGTCTTTCCCTCTTCAGTGCCAGGAAGCCAATACACAGAACAGAAAGAGAGCATCAAGCAGTACCAGCTTCATTCAATGGCCATGAAATTGAGAAGCGGGAGCTTAGCTCACAAATCACCTTCTCAGCTTGTGAAGGTCAGGAAGTCACAGATACAGGGCATCTCTAATGACAGGGTCAGGGATTAAAAGCAAAGAGAGGAATATTCACTCTTTTCTGAAAATGGGCGGAAAACTCAGAACCAGAGTTGCTGCCTTCCTTTTTGTCATTTTATGGTTTCTTCTGGTCATTGTCATGGTGATTGTCAACTATCATGGTGCTCATGGGAATGTCATTTAGCATGGAAATTCGATTATAATGAAGTTTCACGTTCTTCAGAAGTCAATGAACTGCCATCTTGGAGCCAAAAAGTCTCAGTCAATTGGGCCCAAGGGGGAACTTTTGACCTCAGGCATCCTGTTTCCTAAAGATAAGCGAGTTAAAGCAGGGTAGAAATTGACCTAGTCACATGGGCATTACACTGGGTAATATTTCTAGTGGTGTAGATGAATGCCACCCAAATATTATAACTCTTCATAGAAGATTCATTTACTCAGCAAATTTGTATTTTGTGTCTGTCAGGTATGAGGTATTGCTAGCAACAGGGGATTCATCGATGATTCAGATAGGCATAGTTCCTGCCCTCAAGAACCTAAAAATTTGGTAGAAGAAACAGACAATAAACACATAACTCCTCATTAGTTACCACTGTGAAAGAAGTTAGAGAAGAAACATCAAGGTACAGTGAGCAGAGAGGTCAGCCATGCTTAGTCAGTGAGATAAGGTTGCCTCTTGCCCTCTACTGGTGAGCATCTCACTGAGTGCAGGGAGGCTATAGAGACTGAACCTCAGTCCCCAGCATGTGTTTGATCCATTGGCTAGAGCGGCAACTTCTTTTGATCAAATCCTGCCACCCCACACAGGTTGTGTGACCTTGGGCAAGTTATAGCACCTCTCAGTGCCTTCATTTTCACATCTGTAAAATGTGTATAATAGTATTGCTCATCACATAAATGTATTGTGAGGATTGCATTAATGTATTGTGAGGATTAAAGAGGAAATAATTCTATAGCAATTTGAACTGTGCCTAGAAGGTAGTCAACACTAAATAAGTATTAACTACTATCATTACAAATAGTATAATAATATTTTCTTAAAACTAGAGAGCTAAATCTAATAAAATTGAGAAAATATTAAATAGAATAAAACTATGCATATAATAAATACCAAATAGAATAAAATTGGAAAGATCTGCTGAAGTGGCTCTCCTTAAAAACGTCCCCATATCTCTTCATAGTCATCCTGAGTCAGAATTCCCAGTGGGAGAGACAAGAGTCTATTTTGGCTTTTCCTTGAGACTTAATCGAGTGTGCTGGTGTTTTAGACATTGTATCCTGATGTTTTACCTCTTAATGAAGTGATTTAGGGTTTTTAGGAAGGGTCTTGGATTCCCCTCTGTCTTTTGCTAATTTTTGATGTGTGATTATTAAGGGATTGTAACCTTCATTGGAATTCTATATATTTACATGTAAATTTAAAATATTTGTAACTTTAGTATTTAGAACTACTTTAAAACAAAACCATGTATAACCCTATCCATATTCTTTCAGTTTCATTGTGGCTGGATAATATGTTGCTTTGAATGTTACCTTTTACTTGCCCAGCTTCTGGATTTCCATATCAGAAAATTAATGAGAGGTTCATATTTTCCATACTAAATAGAAAAAGTCATAATGGAGTGAAACTGCCTGGGAGATTCACCCTTCCTTCCAGTGTGGTGTCTCAGCAAGTTCCCAGGCATATCACAAGACGGGAAGGATGGGGAAATACCCACCTAAGGCACTTGCAAGGAGATAAGAAGGGGAGGGCAGAGGGAGTTGGTCACCATGCTTGAACAAAGAGAGAAAAATATTTACACCTCTCATGAGTCATCAGGTAAAGTATCCAGCATGCTCAGGGGACCTCCTGAACTTTGAAACTTGGATTTAGTCCAGACATGAAATATGGAAAGGCACTCTTTATGCAACGCTTTCATCACCACCTCCGTTGTGCCTCTCTTTCATCTCAGTTAAGAGAGACAAGACAGGTTCTTGTAATGGCTGCCTGTAATTGCCATGCTAACAAAACTGTTTACATGGAAATTAGGAATCCCATATAGAATTCCAGAATCAAAGGGCCTGTGGATATCATAATCAAGAAAATGTCTTTATATCCACAATATTATGTCCATATGGTTATGATTCCATCTGGATGCAAATTCTAATGCCATTCTTTCATGAGATGTTTAATAGTGCTCAATATTATTGACTGTTTAGTAAGCAATAGAATTAGACTTTTGATTATAAGAGGTCATGCCACTGGCCATGTGAGTGACCAGAAGGATGGCTTATAGGGATTCTAGAAAACACACACACACACACACATACACACACATTCATGTACACATACACATATGCACTCCTCAGATAACTCTTTAAAAATCACTTAAATTCCTGATGAAGAGGCTACCAACCACTTCTAAACTAATAAGTGTCATGTGGACAGATGTGTTCTTAGCAGATAAGCTCATGCCATCCCTTCCCAGAAAAGGAGGCTAGAATGCCACGAAAAAAGAAGATTATGCCCTCCTAGGAACTATGGTCCATCCTCCCAAGGTTTTTTACCCTTTAAGCAAATCCTCCCCACAAAAGAAAGATATGTTTACTTGTATTTTCAGTTAAGTTGACTATTTATCCACATTTCCTGCTGATGAGTCATTTATGCAGTTTACTGAAAAAAAAATAAATTGGGCACTAAAGCACTGCAAAATTAGGGTTCACAGACGCAAAACTGACGTAAGCATCAAATAGGTATGGGTTAAGAATTTAATCAGCAAATAGATCAATCAGCACACTAGGACAATACTCACGCAGAGGCTGGGTTTGTTTTATTCTCTTCCTGGGGATCAGCACAGCCAGCCTGTCTGGAGCACCTCTGTTGGTTTTGCCATCAGATACTTGTAAACAGAGCAAACACAGATATTGGGTCAAGAAACCAAACCCCACATGCCTAGAATCTGTGTTAGGAAAGATCTTGGGCTTACTCTTGTGATGCCTGTGTAAAAGTTGCACTGTTTGTCTGTCAATAAAAGTCCTGAGTTGAGCAGAAGATAATAGGAAAATGGAACAAATGCACCATGTTTACAATGTGCAAAGGCAGAAAGAAGCACCAGTCCTCAAGCGTGAGATTGTTGGTTATGCATGGAAGGGAGCAGATTGGAGATCCCCATGGACCTCTAAAGTGGCTGGTCAGCCAGACGTGTTGGCTCACGCCTGTAATCCCAATTCTTCAGGAGGTCGAGGTGGGAGGATTGCTTGAGCCCAGGAGTTCAAGATTACAGTCAGCTGTGATTGCACCACTGCACTCCAGCCCGGGCAACAAAGTGAAATGCTGTCTTTTTTAAAATAAACAAATAAAATGTAAAAGTGACTGGATCTGTGCTCCATATACAGATTCATTTGCCTTCTTCTTCTCAAGAACTCATCTGGCTGCAAAACTGGAAGATGATTGTTATTTTTATTTCTTCTTCTGGATACATTTTTAACCACCATTAGAAAAATCAACCAGAGAGACAGATATCCACGTATACACAGTAGCTTTACTGAAATATCTAGGATAGTTGAAGCTGTCACCAAGGAACTTTAGAAATGGATACTAATAACATGTACTTAGTGAGCATATGCTAGACACCACCTATGTTACCTGTGTTAATTAATCCTCAGAACAATGGAAGAGTTACCATTATGATTCTCAACCCATAGATGATGAAAATGAGACATAACTTGGCCAACATACACAGCAAATAAAGGGTGGCCCATTTTGACTTCAAGTTCAAGGTCTTAGCCACTACTATGCTGTCTCCCTTTGAAGATGAATCAAGCACACCTGCACCATATCCAGCTGGTTGTATTATCGTATCCAATCCTTCTTATTTTGCAAAGAACCAATCCTCCAAATTAAAAGTCTCTTAATATCACCCTAAATTCACAAGCCATAAACCTCACCTTTGAATTGTCATGTACATTTTCTTTAATGAACAGAGAAAACTTTGAAACTTGGTTCAATTGTTTGAAACAATGACCTCCACATGTTGCCTCACCTAACAGGTGAAGTGACACAGTGATTGTATAGCCCCAGTTCTTTATCTGCTATTACAGCCTCCAGGGTTTAACAAACTGTCACAATGTAAATCCCACAAGCTTCTCTGGAGCTCACACAGTTCTGCGTCCACCAAGCACTGAGCCATGTTTATTATGTATGTTCACACTGGTCTCAGGTGCCCCAGGTGTCTTGGCTCCCCTGAAGGGAACAGACATTCCTGCTCCATTCTTTTTCTCCTTTTACAAAAACTATTTTCAACTACCCCCTCCATCCACCTGCCCCTACAACCTCATTCTTCTCAAATTTGCATGCTTCAACAAGTGCAATAGTGTTAAACTGCAGTAAAAATTTCACTCGTTCTCAAGTTGGGTGGTGCCTATAACTTCATCAAGTCCTGAGAATAAAGGAGCAGCTTTAAAAGCCAGACTCTAGACTGGGTGCAGTGGCTCACACCTGTAATCCCAGCACTTTGGGAGGCCGAGGCAGTGGATCACGAGGTCAAGAGATCGAGACCATCCTGGTCAACATGGTGAAACCCCATCTCTACTAAAAATACAAAAAGTTAGCTGGGCATGGTGGCGCATGCCTGTAATCCCAACTACTTAGGAGGCTGAGGCAGGAGAATTGCCTGAACCCAGGAGGCGGAGGTTGCAGTGAGCCGAGATCGCGCCATTGCACTCCAGCCTGGGTAACAAGAGCAAAACTCCGTCTCAAAAAAAAAAAAAGTCAGACTCTGTGTTGTCTCCCTTTCCTTGTTGTCTGCTTGGGCAATCCCTGGTCCCCTCCTATCCATAAAGGATGACTAGTGCTGAAAGTAAGATAGGAGAATGACCCATATTAGCGTTTATTTTGGTTTGGTTTGGTTTGGTTTTTGAGATGGAGTCGCGCTCTGTCGCCAGGTTGGAGTGCAGTGGGGTGATCTCGGCTCACTGCAACCTCCACCTCCCAGGTTCAAGCAATTCTCCTCTCAGCCTCCCAAGTAGCTGGGACTACAGGAATGCACCACCACACTTAGTTAATTTTTGTATTTTTAGTAGGGATGGGGTTTCACCATGTTGGCCAGGATGATCTCGATCTCTTGACCTCGTAATCCACCCACTTGGGCCTCCCAAAGTGCTGGGATTAAAGGCGTGAGCCACTGCACCTGGCCAGTCTTTATTTTCTAAAGCTAAGTTTAAAGTACTAGCAATAGATAATCAAAAGAACTGAGAATTTCACTCTGAGCATAGCAATTTTTGTCTGATTTTCTTAACCTTCTATAAAAGTGTCTAAAAACAGGAAGTATGCAATAAATAATTGCTGAACAAATAAATAAATGATGCATGAGTAAATGAATGAAAATGCTCTTCCCTCTATTCTATTCCTCTTTGGGTGGCCAACTTCCCTGCAAACTTCAAGCCTTAGCTTAAAGATCACTTTATCCCAAAAGGCTTTATGTAACTGGTACCCCCACCCACCAGCCACCACCAAATTAGATCAGTTCCTCCATTCTTTGCTTTTTCTTTCATTATGCTAATCCCTAAAATAATTTATATAAAGGTTACTTTAAGTACTTATTTATTGCCACTCTCCCTTCTAGAATGTAAGCTCCCTGATGGAAAGGATAAGGTCTGCCGTGTTCCCTGCTCTACCCAGCATCCAGCAAGTGCTCAGCATCAATTACGCACTTGGTGAATATTGTTGAATAAACGACAGAAGCTGCTATACAACGAAAATATAATCTAGAAAGCTCTGTGGACTTCTGCAGGCCAGTCCAGAGAGCAGCATGTGTCCTCATGGTGCATGAAATATACCAAAAAGTTTTAAAATCTCTTGCAGGGGCTTTTTTTCCTGAGCTTTTCTTTTCTTTTTTTATTTATTTTATTTTATCTATTTATTTTTTTGCTGGACTGTTTGACAGAAGTTTCTGTTTCCTGCATGCCCTGAGTGTCAACACTGAGCACAGACTTATTCATAGGCAGCTTCCTGTCATGTGGGGAACTCCGGATTTAGTTTTCTGCCACAGTCAACAGACTCCAAGGGCCCTCACCCACCTCTGCTGGTCCGCAGGTTCAAACACTGCTGCCTGTGCAGTTGAGCCCTGGTCCCTTAGTTGCCCTCTCCCACTGTGGGAAGGAGACAGTCGGGTTCTCCACATGCCTGCTACTACTGGGAATGGGGTGAAGAAGAGGGCCACAGGCCTGGCCTGTAAGAGGGCTTTCTGTGAGGGAACCTGGGACAGAGGCCCAGTGTGCTGGTGGAGAGCCTGAACAGGGCACTTAAAGAGCTCATTCCTGGGTTGACATTAAAAGGAGCATCCTGTGGTTCCAGTTCTGTTTCCCTCACCATCCACTAATACCCAGCTTCCTCCATGCAGGAGATGGGTAAACTGTGTCACTAGTATTTAGGAACTCATCTAATTGCATCAAGCCAGAGAGCCCTAACTCTATACTTACTCACTTTCTCATCTGGGTAAGCCTCTTAACAGACTTTAGCTTCAGTTTCCTCGCTGTGAAATGGCAATAATGCCTACCTGTTGATGCTGGGATAGGAATACAGGATTCATAAATAATAGTAACAAAAAACAATGTGTGAGTACTACTATGTGCCAGGTGTTGTGTGATAAACTCAAGATTATTTAATCCCCACAACTTACTTCTGAAGGAGCACCTTTTATTATTCCCATTTTGATAGATGAGGTAACTGAGGCTGCAGAGAAGCTGTGCACCTGCCCAAGGTCACCTGGCTGGAACATTATGATGGAATCTGTATGACTTTCCATTACCCTAGAGGTTCTGAGCTCGGACTCTAAAGTCCAACGGTATAGTTTACAATCCAGCTGCACAGCATACTGACGGGGCGACCTTCCTCCGTTCACGTACTCATTTGGCAGTCTGGCCAAGCAGCTCTGTGAAAGGGATCCTCCAGGAAGCATTCTGCTCACCTTGATGGTTGCCCAGTCAGGGGACTGGGTTGTAATTTATGGGGAGCTCCATTCATTGGGAATACAGCCACATTAACAGTTATTTCATTACCCACCTCCCCAAATTATAAAGGCAGTATTCTAAGGTAGGCTTTTAATGCAGTTCACTGTTCCCCCACACCTCAGGTTGATCTTCTTCCAGATGTAAGTAAGTCCTCATGGTGGACTGAATATAAGTAGCTGAATTATAAGTAGCTGAATATACTTTTTATTATTTATTTATTTTTGAGTTGGAGTCTTGCCAGCTGTACTTTCAGGCTGGAGTGCAGGGATGTGATCTCTCACTGCAGCTTCCTCCTCCTGAGTTCAAGCAATTCTCCTGCCTCAGCCTCCTGAGTAGCTGGGATTACAGGCACCCACCACCACACCCAGCTAATTTTTGTACTTTTAGTAGAGATGGGTTTTCACCATATTAGCCAGGCTGATCTTGAACTCCTTACTTCAAGCGATCCATCCACCTCAGCCTCCCAAAGTGCTGGGATTACAGGCATGAGCCACCACACCGGGCTGAATATACTTTTTCTAACTGCCCTTGTTATTCTGTTTTTCTAGAAAGGACCAAGAAGTGGGCAGGGCTTGCTGCTGCCTGCAGAACTGTCCCCTTCTCACTGCCATGACAGTAGAATAAGAGGGTGATATGGTTTGACTGTGTCCCCACTCAAATCTCATCTTGAGTTGTAGCTCCAATTCCCATGTGTTATGGGAGGGATCAGGTGGGAGGTAATTGAATCATGGCCAAGGATCTTTCCTGAGCTGTTCTCAGGATAGTGAATAAGTCTTACAAAATCTGATGGTTTAATGATAGGGAGTTTCCCTGCACAAGCTCTCTGTCTTCCCTGCTGCTATGTAAGACATGCCTTTCACCTTCTGCCATGATTGTGAGGCCTCCCCAGCCATGTGGAACTGTGAGTCCAATAAAAAATTCTTTTTCTTTATAATTTACCCAGTGTTTGGTTTGTCTTTATCAGCAGCATGAGAACAGACTAATACAGAGGGCTATGAAGTAAAATTGCCCCTAAGAATCAGACCAGGCTGGGCAAGTGGCTGATACCTGTGATGCCAGCACTTTGAGAGGCCAAGGCGGACAGATTACTTGAGGTCAGGAGTTCAAAACCATCCTGGCCAACATGGGGAGACCCCATCTCACCTAAAAATATAAAAACTAGCAGGGTGTGGTGATGATGCATGCCTGTAATCCCAGATACTTGGGAGACTGAGGCAGGAGAATTGCTTGAACCTGGGAGGCAGAGATTGCAGTGAGCTGAGATGGTGCCATTGCACTCCAGCCTGGGTGACAGAGTGAGACCCAGTCTCAAAAAATAATAGTAATAGTCATAACAAACAGTTAATACCTACCTGGGTATCTTCTTGGTAAACTGTCTGAAATCCAAAATCACCTAGAATTATCAACTTATTTGCTTTCAGAAAGAAGATAGCAACTTTGTGGGACAGATGTATAAATTAGCTTGAATGAGTGATTATTTCACAATGTGTACAAATATCAAGTAATATACCTAAAATACATGTAATTTTTATTAGTTTTATCTCAATAAAGCTGAAAAATAAAAAGAAAAATTTTTTTTTAATTTCTTTTTATTTTTTGAGATGGAGTCTCACTCTCACCCAGGCTGGAGTGCAGTGATGCAATCACGGCTCAGTGCAACCTCCACCTTCCAAGTTCAAGTGATTGTCGTGCCTCAGCCTCCTGAGTAGCTAGAATTACAGATGCATGCCACCATGCGTGGCTAATTCTTTTGTATTTTTAGTGGAGACGGAGTTTCACCATGTTGGTCAGGCTGGTCTCAAACATC
The DNA here is from genome assembly GCF_030222135.1 of Aotus nancymaae. Taxonomy (NCBI): domain Eukaryota; kingdom Metazoa; phylum Chordata; class Mammalia; order Primates; family Aotidae; genus Aotus; species Aotus nancymaae. The sequence continues at coordinate 18,596,013 of NW_026988479.1, read as the reverse complement.
TGACCTTGTGATCTGCCCGCCTTGGCCTCCCAAAGTGCTGGGATTACAGGCATGAGCCACTGCACCAGGCCAAGAAATTTACTTTTAGTATTGCCAGGTATTTTGAAGCCATGGATATGCTGCAGGAAACAGAATCCCACTAGGTTGTTCCAAGCTATGCCGATCCTGCTCACCTAAAAACCAAACTACCCTTTCACTTAAGACCAAGGCATTTCTCAAGCCAAAAGAGAGACCTTTGTTGAATTTGTAAAGGCAAATGAAAAGGAAAGCTTTGGACCAAATGATGATTTTAGGATGATTCTACTTTTAAAACAAATGCAAAAAATGTTTTTCTTCAATATGTTTACAACAATACAGGGACTACATGGCTGGTACCGTGCTAGATGCTTCACAAGTCACATTTAAGTTTTACAGCAAGCAACTGAATTAGAGGATATTCTTCTCATTTGCAGATAAGGAAAGTAAGGCCCTGAGAGGTCCAGGAACTAGCTCACCATCACAGATCCTGTGAGAGACAGACAGGACTCAGATCTAGCTCTGTCACACCCCAAAGTCCAGTCTCCCTGTATGCCTCACTGAAAACTGGATTGATTTTATCTCTTGAGCTGAGAAGTCCTTGGGCCCCCTCCACATTCCTGCCAGGAAATGGCTTGAAAGATTATTTGAACAAGGAGAAGCCGACAATTTAAGTTAATAACAGGAGAGCGCTGTGCACATTTTTCGTTATGTCTGTACAAGAAGGGATGGCTACTGGTGAAAAAGGGAACATTGCAGTCTAATAATTGGGTTTATTGTCTGCATGACAACAAGTATAACTCGTTTGACAGATGTTGTCCATCAGCCATATGGGGAAGGAAGAGACCCAGTTTGGTAATTAAAGCAGCTAGTTAAATTGACTGAACTTTTCACTTTTCAAATTGTCACTGTGATACCATATAGGAAGAGCCAAGAAGCTGAGCTTGAAGGTGTCACCTATTTGCATAAGCATTGCTGTGTGATTAACTCATTCCCTAGAACCTTAGGTATGATTTAGAAAAATCAAGTTTGAAGTCTTTTTCCCTTTTGGGAATTTTCAGAATATTGAAGGCCATTTTTTTAAACTTTTAAGTTCAGGAGTACATGTGCAGGTTTGTTGCATAGGTAAACTTGCGGCATGGGGGTTTGTTGTACAGACTATTTCATTATCTAAGTATTAAGCCTAGTACCCATTAGTTACTTTTCCCAGTTCTCTGCCTCCTCCTAACCTCCACTCTCCAATAGGCCCGAGTGTGCGTTGTTCCCCTCTATGTATCCATGTGTTCTTATCAGTCTGCTTCCACTTACAAGTGAGAACATGCAGCATTTGGTTTTCTGATCCTGTGTTAGTTTGCTAAGGATAATGGCTTCCAGCTTAATCCACGTCCTTGCAAAGAACATGATTGCATTCTTTTTTGTGGTGGCACAGTATTTTATGGTGTATATGTACCACATTTTTTTTATCTAGTCTACCATTGATGGGCATTTAAGTTGCTTTCATGTCTTTACTATTGTGAATAATGTTACAGTGAACATATGCATGCATGTATCTTTACAATAGAATGATTCATATCCCTTTGGGTATTGTATTAGTCCGTTCTCATGCTACTATAAAGAACTGCCTGAGACTGTGTAATTTATAAAGAAAAGAGGTTTAATTGACTGGTGGTTCCACAGGGCTAGGGAGGAGCAAAGGGAGAAGCCCCTTATAAAACCATCAGATTTTGTGAGAACTTGCTCATTATCACTAGAATAGCATGGAGTAAACTGCTCTCATGATTCAATTACCTTCCACTGGGTCCCTCCCACTGTACATGGGGATTATGGGAACCACAATTCAAGACGAGATTTGGGTGGGGACACAGCCAAACCATATCAAGTATATACCAGTAATGGAATTGCTGGATCAAATGGTATTTCTGTCTTTAGGTTTTTGAGGAATTGCCACACTGTCTTCCATAATGGTTGAACTAATTTACACTCCCACCAACAGTGTACAAGCATTAAAGGCCATTTTTCTACAGTGTTTGCCCATGGTAGCATTTCAGATGCCATAGGAATTGAAAATGTAACTTTTATGTTTTATCAAGAGTGATACATGAATCTATACTCAGTGTTCAGAAAAAAAATACCAGTATATATAGCAACATAAACAAGTTAATATCCCTTTTACCCATCCCATTCCCACTCCCAGCGTTATTCCTCTTCCTAGAAATAGCTGCTCTTAACAGCTTGGCACACATCCTTCAGTGCTTTTTTTCCATATATTTAGATAGATAGGTGTTTGATTGATTGATTGATAGATAGATAGATAGATAGACAGATAGATAGATGGATATGTATGTGTGTAGCATTTTTAAAATCATAATTGACATCGGACTGTATCAATTATTCTGCAACATTCTTTTTTCTTTAACAATCTCTTTTTCAGTATATAGAGCTCTATATTATTATTTTAAACTGTTGCACAGCATTCCATAGTATACCATAACTTATTTAGCCATTCCCCTATAATTAGACATTTTGATTATTTAGTTGTTTGGTTTTTTTTACTGTTACAAACAATGTTATAATCAACTTGCTTATACATTTATCCTTGTACATTCTTCAGACTATATCTGAGGGAAGATTCCTAGAAATAGAATTGCAGAGTCCAGGGATGTGTATTTTTAATTTTCATAGAAAATCTGTCAACTTACTCTCTATCCCCAGAAGAAAAAATAGATAATTTCCTCTCTAACCTACAGTATATAAAAGAAAATGAAAGTTTTGCAACACCACCTCCTCAAATCACTGCAGGAAAGTACTTCTTTCCATCTAAAATATTATTCTTGGTGTCAGAACTTCCTGATAGCTGATAAACTCTGGTGCCTGGATCTCTGGAGGCATTTGGTGAGCTCCCTCCCCCCCACCTTAAGTGGAAGAGTATTGACACTCTCCTGCCAGAGAACTGCAGCTGGACTCTGCTCCCACAGTTCTGGGTTGTTCATAACACTCATCTTTCCATATTTTAACTTATCTATTAATATTTGACTCCTTTATTAGGGAATAAGCTCCTGAGGCAGAAACCATGTTTACCCATCTCTATTCCCAACACGCACCTCAGTGGGTGACACCTGTCAGTGTTCTTTGGACCACTGTTCGAATGAATGACAAGAGGGAGGGAGGAAAGAGGAGCAGGGAAAATAGGTAGGTTGGTTTCCTGACAAATCTGTGAGGGTCCCTAACCCTGTGAGACTTGGTCAAGCTTTGTGGGAAGATTACTAGTTCTACCAAACTCTAGAAACTTGAGCGTCTGAAACCAAAGGGGAACATATTTTGTTTCTAAGACATTATCCAACCACATAACTGACATGGTTGACACTGTCCATTTCCAATCTCTGAACTGAAAGATAAAATGCAGAACTTTTGAGACAGAAATGACACATTTTGAATTTTCCAAAGGTACTTCATTTTTTCTTTTCCTTCACCTGTCTTAGATACTAATGAAGCTGTGTTTGGAAAGATGAAAATGAAGGATGTTTCCGGTTTGTTTCCAGGCTTAAGTCTTTCCCAGGATCTGTCCTTTCTGAGCTCAGACGCCTTCGTACTACCACTGTCTTCTTTCCCACTTAATTTTCCAGGCATCCTGCAAGCTGCCTGCCTACTCCATCCTGCTTTAACTTGCTTTCCTATGCAAAGGAACCCCCTAAAGGGAATCATGTGCTCATGATTTAAACAACTGACAACTGGAAAATCACTTTGCCTTTTCTCTGCCTACATGTGGCATTTAGGACTTACAGGATATGCTTTATCATTGAGTCTTAATGCTGACTCAGGCAATTTCCAGGAAATATTTAACATTTCCTGAATGTAGTCAAGTTCAAGGAACTGTCTAGAACCACTCAGGCTGAACTTGCACAACCTATATCTAAAGCCACCAGCATTTATAATCTCACTGTGAGGGAGATCTGTACATAAATGCCAGCATCCACATACAAGATAAAGGAAGAAAAAAATGAAAGAAGGTGAACAGGGAAGGAAGGAGGGAAAACAATCTTAAAAGAAGGACATGGACACTGCAGTTGAAGTCATGGCAAAAGATGCAATGTCTTATTTGAATCAACAAAAACAATAGATTCCTAGGGACAGCTTTCTCTGTAGGCCCCCTTAATGTGCTGGTTTAAATACACTACATTCACAGAAACTAGCTATCTATATGCCTGAAACACTTGTTTTTCCATTAGTGATCAAATACTTATTGCATTTGCTTCAATACTCTGGGCTTCTGAGATTTTTGTAATACATCAGCAGCACTGGACATGCGCTTCATTGGTTACTCCAGCAATCTTTTAGCATTTCTTGTCCAAACCTTCCTACCACGTGATACTGCAGGAGCCTATTCTTCTATCAGCACCTCTACCATTACAGTTTCTAGCAGTACCTTACCATTATGGCAGTACCTCCACCATTACAGAAAGTTGGTACTTCCAGCTTTGTGATTGGAAACCATCTTGAATAACTCTATGTATTTTAGCGCCAATTAAGAAATATAAGTATTTCCTTACCTGAGGTTTTCTTTTGCTGTTTTCTGTCTCCTTGGCTGCATTCCAAAACTATTACCACCACCCTAACCCAATGACATCTTTCTAAATGCTATCACTTACTTTCTGATTTTAATATTATTGCTATTATTATTTACTTCATTTGTCAGTAACTTATTGAACTTCTTATAACCCAGAGGTTCTTAGCCACAGTGTTGAAAAGTAATTTATATGGATCAGTTCTGTTGGTGGCAAGTTCCCAAAACCCAATTCAAACTGAAACAGCAAGGAGACTATACTGTGCATCTGTCAAATAACTAAAATTCAGAATCTACAAGGAACTCAAACAAATCAGCAAGAAAAAAAAAACACAATCCCATCGACAAGTGGGCAAAGAATATGAATAGGCAATTCTCAAAAGAAGATATACAAATGGCCAACAAACATGAAAAAATGCTCAACATCACTAATTATCAGTGAAATGAAAATGAGAACCACAATGTGATAGCACCTTACTCCTGCAAGAATGGCCATAATTTAAAAAATCAAAAACTAATAGATGTTGGCTTGTATGTGGTAAAAAGGGAACACTTCTGCACTGCTGGTGGGATTATAAACTCATACAACCACTGTGGAAAATAGTATGGAGATTTCTTAAAAAACTAAAAGTAGAACTACCATTCAATCCAGCAATCCTACTACTGGGCACATACCCAAAGGAAAAGAAGTCATTACATGAAAAAGGCACTTGCACATGCATGTTTATAGCAGCACAATTTGCAATTGCAAAAATATGGAACCAGCCTAAATGCCCATCAACCAATGAATGCATAAAGAAAATGTGGTATATATGTACCATGGAATACTACTCAGCCATAAAAAGGAGCGAAATAATGGCATTCGCAGCAACCTGAATGAAGTTGGAGACCATTATTCTAAATAAAGTACCTCAGGAATGGAAAACCAAATATCATATGTTCTTAGCTATAAATGGGAGCAGAGCTATGAAGATGCAAAGACATAAGAATGATATAATGGACTGGGGACTTGGTGGGAGAAGGGTGGGAGGGGGTTGAGGGATAAAAGACTACACATTGGGTACAGTGTACACTGCTCAGGTGACAGGTGCACCAAAATCTCAGAAATGAACACTAAAGGACTTATCTATGTAACCCAAAACACCTTTTCCCCAAAAACTATTGAAATAAATTATTTTTTTTTAATGGTAATAATAGAGAATGCATTAGCTCCTATAACTAAAATATACCAATAAATAAAGGGGTGTGTGTGTGTGTGCGCGCGCGTGTGTGTGTGTGTGAGTTATATGGACTTTAGGTATAGTTTTGTTTGGCCCTAGCTCCTTTGATCTGCAGTTCTCTTTGTTCTGCTGCTTTGTCTCACGCTGACTTCACACATGGTAGCAAAATGGCAGCAGCAGCTCTAGGTTTCACATCCACACTGTACCACATCTAGGAGAAAGACCTTCTCCTCCCCACTTAGCCCTCCTTACCCAGCAGTCAAACCATAGTCCTCGTTTTTCCTCCAGGAAATCATAGGTCAGATTCCTTCCCCTGAATCTTTTAAAAGAATGGATAACTGGTTTGCTTAAGTTCATCAGAGCCTAATCCTAGATCCAGGGATGGGTCACTATCACCTTTACCCCATGACTGCTAGTCACTGGGGAAGGTGAGAAATGGAGCCAGGGGATTCAGTGACAACATGTGCAACAGAGGAACATAGAGAAGGGGCAGGACTTGTAGTTTCTGAGCTGAGAACTGTATATTATCTGCAGAGTATTTCATCAGTGAGTGTCGCAGTCCAGAAGTGTCCTTATTAGTAATGTGAGTGGGTTGAACATACGAAATATTATCTATCGGGTATGACTCAAAACATAGAGAACGTCTGCTCTAAGCCATAAGCTACTCAAACCAGGAATTGTGTTATCTTTGTTGCTGTGGCATGTGGCAAGTGTGAACTGAATTTAATTCCAGTCTCTTGGACCACCTGACTGTCCCCTCTGTTCTTCCCCTTTCTGTTAATATTCTGATATTTACCCTCCTCTTCCCTACACCTGGTTTCCATCTCCTCAAAGTCTGCCATAAGGGAAAGGCAAGTTCACCACCCCTTTTCTGGACAATATAATTTTTAGAAAAAAGACCACAAATGCTTGAACATGTGATCAAGTGAAGTAACTCAAGAGAGTCGAATAGGGAATGATACGTTTCCTGTGTGAACAGCAAGAAAAGGCGCCCATCCACGGACTTAAATGCCATTTGCCTGTGGAGAAATGTGGGGCAGACCTGGAGCTGCATAAGGCTTTGGTGCAGGTTGTATTTCATAAAGTAAAGAGCTTTATTTAGACTGAACACTTGTCATTTGTCACGTGAAAAGGTGAGACTCTGGCCCAGTATCATAGGATGTGCATTTCCTTGATTATTCATTGAGAGATGACGAGTCAATGCTGAGCTCAGATGCTCTTTCTCAATCCCCTTTGAGACAGGAACTTGCAAGAGATCTGTTTGTATAGTCTAGGGTATAATCTCTGGTCATGGATCAGGACTTCTTCTACTCAAAGGAAACTGACTTAAACTGGGCTGGGTTAAGATCTTTAGAAACCATAAGCATTGACAGATTATGGTGCTCTCCTCTCTGTAATTGAAAACAATGCTTAATGGAAAAACACAAAATGTACATGCATACAGAAATGAAAGTAATTTCACTCTGGCTTTACAGGTGGCAAAATTCTGAATCTATTTAATTAACTGAATTATTCTCTCCTCTCCCTCCCTGCATCTCTCCTTCTAGAGCCCTGATTTTGCTGGCGGGACTTTAAGTGCCTACCTGTTCTGTAGTATGAATAATCTGGCCCTAGGTTTGTAAGGGAATAAGCTGCCTTGTCCAGTGAGCTTCACTATTCTAACCTGCTGATTGAACTTACTTGCCAGGAAAACAAACAGAAAGCTTTAGGGCAACTTGGTGCTAGCAAACCTAATGTTGAGGTCAACTGAAGAATTCAGCCTCCCAGACATTGAAAGCTCCAGCTGCTGATGCAATGACCACAGGATGAGAGAATTACCTTTCTTTGACCAGAAAATGTAAGAGCTGCTTAAGAGTTCATTTCTCTCGGCTTCCCTGATGGACAGCATTACTGTACCATGCTCCCATCTAAAGCCAATTCTTCCTCTTGTGTGCACTTGACCCAATTCCCTCTAGTCAAAGACAACACTTCAGCATTCTGCCTCCCTCTCCTACATCATCAGAACTTTCCCCTCTTTCCTGGATCATTCTTATCAGCAAACAAGCATGTTGCTATTTCTCCTATCTTAAATAATAATAATAAAAAGCTCCACATCCTCCAAAGTCACACCCCATTTCTTTTCTCTCTTTCACAATGCTAAGAACTGCACTCAGAGATTACAATTCCTCCCCTCCCATGATATCTTCAGCCCTGTACAGCCAGATTTCCCCCACTCCCTCTCCCCAGCAAAAATGCTCTAGTAAAGGTCACCTGTGCCTCCAGATTACTAAACTCAATAGTCACTTCTCACTTTGACATCTTGTAGGACAGCACTCCCTCTTGGTTTTCCTCCTCCTTCCCCAGCTCTCTTCCCACTCTCCTTTGCCGTTCCTTCTCTTCTCTTTTGCAAAGCTGGAGTGCCACAGGGGCTGTATCAGTTTTCATTTTACTCCACTGGTGATCTCATTCATCTCATGACTTTAATCTTAGGATTAAAGACAACTCCTAGGATTCTATCTCCAGCCCAGATCTCTCTCCTGGACCCCAGATTCATAACCAATGGAGAACCTAACACCTCTACTTAGATGTCTAACAAACATTTTAAAACTCAATATATCCAAATAAACTCTTATTTTTTCCCCTCCTCTCATTCTCATTCCTTCAAAACCTGTTATACCTTTACCTAAGTCTTTGCCATCTCAGTGAATGGAACCCAAAACTTCTCTTTTGCTCAAGATTCTAACCAATCTATCAGCATATCCATATCTTGAAATTAGAGCCAGAGTTCAGCCTCTCCAGTAATTACTACCCGGTGTAGACCTCACCAGGATTACTAGCCAACCTGCTTCCACCCTTTCCCCTGTAGCCTGTTCTCAACACAACAGCCACACCAATCTACATAAATCATGGATCAGATCATGGAACTCCAGTGACTCACTCAGGATAAAAGCCAAAGTCCTCATAATTTGACTCTCACTACTCTCTGACTCCTCTTCTTCTGTGTTCCCCTTTTTCATTACCCTGCAGCCACCCTGACCTTCTTGCTCTCCCTCAAGCAGACCAGGCATATTCCTACCTTGAGGCCTTTGTACTGGATATACTTTGGCCGGGATTATTGCCTTTGCCTGGAATATTCCCCAGACATCTGCATGACAACCCTTACCTGCTACAAGTCTTTGCTCAAATGTGAACTTCTCACTGAATCCTATCTGGGAACCCAACTTAAAACTGAAATCTGCTCTCCCTTCACTGCTGCTGATCTTCCTTATCCTGTTGTAATTTTTTATCCAAAGCATTTATCACTTTCTAACTTACTATATAATTACTGATTTGTAATGTGTATTGTCAGTCTCCCAGAAACCTCTAGTATATAAGCCCTTGTGGGTTTTGTTTTGTTTTTTTTTTTTTGCTGTTTTATTCACTTTATACCCCAGGTGCCTAGTGAAGTGCCTGGTAATTCCTATGTACTCAATAAATATTTCTGTGCTATGATAAACTATTTTGACTTTATAAACCATGATTATTTTCTATGATAGATACTTTTATATTTGATTCTGCCTACATCCCATAATAAATGTATATGTGACATACATAAGACCCACAACTTTGTCACTATCATAAGATCTATGCCACTACCATAGGATTCATGTGTATAGATCATAAGCTCTATATACAAAAGAGGCATGACTGTGTTACTAGTATGTGAATAAAAAGAGCCGTATTTACTCTTCAACTGGGAAGAACTTTCAAGCCCCATCTCTCTAGGCCCCCATAACACCATTTTAGATCACTGAAGGAAAATTCACAAGGGATCATGAGAATCAGAACCACACAGTAATCTGTCATCTCTACAAATCTAGAATTTGTAGGCCAAGCACTTTTGCAGTGGCATCGTGGTTAAGAGTGTGGGGTCTGGAGTCAGGCTGCCTGATTTTTGATCTTGGAACCAGGATTTACTAGACCTCCATTTTGTTGCCTATAACACTGGCCTTATTATTTTAATCATTTTTGTTGTCATTATTCCCAAAATAGTTGAATAAGAGGCATGGTAGGCAAAGTAACAGCACCCAAAAGATGTCTACATCCTATTCCTGGAATCTATGAACATGTTACTTTACATGTCAAAAGGAGGCTTTGCAGATGTGATTAAAGTCACAGTCCTTGAGATGGGGAGATTATCCTGGATTATCTGAGTGAGCCCAGTGTAATCACCTAAGCCCTTGTAGGCAGCAGAGCCAGAAGAGTCAGTCAGAAGAGGCAGGAAAGACATGAAGCGTGAGAGGGACTCAGCCCACTGTTGCTGGCTTTGGAAATGAAGGGGCAATGAGCCAAGGAATACAGGGAGCTCCAGACAGTGAAGAACAGCGCTGACCAGAAAACTAGCAGGAAAACAGGACCAAAGCCTCACACACATGCAACTGAACTCTGCCAGCAACCTGAATGATCCTGAAAGTGGATTCCCCCTAGATCTTGGGGAGGCCCAAGATATGCTTTGGCTGTGTCTCCACCCAAATCTCATCTTGAATTGTAGCTCCCATAATTCCCACGTGTTTTGGGAGGGACCTGGTGGGAGACAATTGAATCATGGGGGTGGTTTCACCTATAGTGTTCTCATGGTAGTGAGTAAGTCTCACAAGATCTGATGGTTTTATAAGGGGTTTCCCCTTTTGCTTGGCTCTCATTCTCTCTTGCCTGTGGCCATGTGAGACATGCCTTTCACCTTCTACCATGATTGTGAGGCCTCCCCAGGCACACGGAACTGTGAGTCCATTAAACCTCTTTTTCTTTATAAATTACCCAGTCTCTGGTATATCTTTATTAGCAGTATGAGAACAGACTAATGCAGCCTACATCTTGATTTTGACCTGTGCACCTCACAGCAGAGAAAGCAGCCAAGCCTCCTGGACTTCTGGCCTACAGAGCTGTGAGGTAATAAATCGGGTATATTCCGAGGATGAGGAACATGAAGGGCTACTAAGTAGCTTTCTACTATTTTTATATACCTCACATACTCCTGCACAAAGGCTTTCAGAAAGTGGGATGTTGTAAAAGGGAACCAACATGTTGACCAGTTCACACAGCCATCAGGAGCATGTCAGAGTTTCCCCACATCCTCACATAGGTATTGTCAGACTTTTAAAACATTTCCCTGTCTGATATGTCCAAAACTGTTCACTTAATTATACTTTCCTAACTACTAGTAAGCTTGGCCATCTTTTTATATCTTTACTGGTCAATTTCCCACTACTGGAAATTGTTTGTTTATATCTTTTGTCCATTTTATTAACTGGAAGTCTTGTCTTTTCTGGTTCATTTGCAATTCATTATACAATTCATAAACAAATTTATTTGTTGTTATAATAGTTGCAAGTATCTTCTCCCAGTTGACTGCTTATTTATTTAATTTTACTTAGGGTACATTTTTTAAAAATAAAGAAACTGATTTTTTTTTTTTTGAGGCAGAGTCTCACTCTGTTTCCCAGGCTGGAGTGCAATGACGTGATCTCGGCTCACCAAAACCTCCGCCTCCCGGGTTCAAGTGATTCTCCTGCCTCAGCCTACCAAGTAGCTGGGATTACAGGCATGTACCACCACGCTCAGCTAATTTTATATTTTTAGTAGAAACGAGGTTTCTCCATGTTGGCCAGGCTGGTCTCAAACTCCCGACCTCAGGTGATCCGCCTGCCTCGGCCTCCCAAAGTGCTGGGATTACAGGCATGAGCCACCATGCCTGGCCAAAAAATACAGAAACTGATTAACATAGTCACATGTATCAATCTTTTATTTTGTGGTGTGTGATTTCTGGGTCTTGTTTGTTTGAGAAATCCTCCCTGCCCTAAGAGGATTCTTAGAGGTAACTTAGAGCCCACCAAGGAAGATGGATAGTGAGAAGGAGCCAAACTTACAGGCTTTTTTTGTGTGTGTTTCTGTGCCACTCATAATAGCACCTCGTTAGATATTTTTTGTTTTCTGTTTTTTGTTTTGAGACAGAGTCTTGCTCAGGAGTCGCCCAGGCCGGAGTGCAGCTCACTGCAACCTCCACCTCCCAGGTTCAAGCGATTGTCCTGCCTCAGCCTCCTGAGTAGCTGGGATTACAGGTGCCCACCACAATACCCAGCTATTTTTTGTATTAGTAGAGACCGAGTTTCACCATGTTGGCCAGGCTGGTCTCGAACTCCTGATCTCATGATCTGCCAACTTCGATCTTCCAAAGTCCAGGGATTAAAGGCACGAGCCACCGTGCCCAGCCTGTTAAATTTTTTATATATCCAACTCCTGTGTAGGCTTTGCATTGAAGAAAAAGTTTTGCTGTTGAAACACACACACAGACACACAGACACACACACACACACACACACACACACACACACACACAGAATGTTACTGCATTTTCTAAGATTTCTGTCCACAGAGCCAAAAAGAGAAACATGATGAATTATATTAACTCATACAAGAAAATAAAGAATAAACACAATGTGTCACGTAGCTTTTCTTTGCTGGTAAAAGGAGGACTACCAGACTGCTGGGAGAGGAAACCCCTTAGCACTATGTCCTAGGCATATGGGCTACCGTGTGAAAGAGGGACCTAGTGAACTGCAGTAGATTCAGAAAATTCAGAAAGATTCTCAAATGGCCCTGCTTATGAAACTAGAGGGAGGCAAGGTCATCTCAGAATACAGGCTCCTTTTAGAGCTCTATTGAAAGTATGCATGTCCCGGCCAGGTCTTAAGTCACAGATCTCCTCTGAGCTGCATCTAAGAGCTCTGATTGGTGCCTCAGCATCTGGCGAATGCAAGGATCTGGATGAAAGAGTGACTCTCCCTTCATCAGGCATTCATCCCAGTTTTGAGCCTCTGCTCTCCTTTCTCCTCTCTCTAGTAGTAATGAGAGGGCTTACTATTGAGTGAACTCAAACCCTTCATACTTTAAAGAATGCACGTGTTCAGTATCCTACAAAGGTGAAACTAATATACACAAATCACTGTCACCTTGGGGTTTATAAAATCTTTCCTTTCCTCAACTTCACATTTGTGGATTTAGTGCCCTTCACAATATGGGGAAATCTAGCTCATTCTTTATTGTAGTGATAGCTGGATAGCCTAAATTAGCTGGACATTTTTATTTTTAAATGTATATATTTTTTTCAGTGACATGGTTCCGTCCCTAACAAAAGTACAGAGCTAAAGGAATAAAATAGTTTACTTGATCATTAACTTGGCTTTTCCTTTAACTCTTTTGTCCCTCCCCACATATTTATATTCTTTCCTTTTTTTCTCTTTTTTTTGGCATGTATTAAAGTCTCATTTTACACTCTCTCTGTGAGGGCCCCTTGGTCATGCTTCACTTCATTTTTTATGTAACCTGCTTAAGTTTAAAATGGTCTGTTTTCTTAAACAGGGTTAGCACACATGATAATATGTTTCCTGGCACTCTGCCACTGCCCTGTCACCAAGCTCTCTGGATTTAAGGCTTGTTTCTTCAAGAATGTGCAGAACTGTTCTGAAAAAAGAAAAAGAATTTGAATCTCTTCTCCCAAGAAAGGCATGCAGAGTGATTTTTCATACCTGTACCATACAGAGGATGAGTATAGCATTTCCTTTGGGCAGCAAGAATATTCAAATTAAATAATACTCAGCCAGGTTTTTCTACCCCCACTGTAAAGTATGTATCAGTGGAACTTCCACTGTGTGTCAACCCATGAGTTTCCCCAAGAAGTCCATGTTTCATGGGTCTGGGAATTGAACCAAGTAAAAAAGACTTACTGATTTCTCCCCAGATTGTGAAAGATCTCTAAGTCCAGCTCCAAACGACTATATAGCCAACACACATAGTCCCGAGTGTTTACTCAGAAAACCCTACATATTTCATATTGTACGCCTTTTTTTTTTTGAGATAAGGTTTCACTGTTGCCTAGGCTGGAGGGCAGTGGCACAATCATAGCTCACTGAGGTCTCAAACTCCTGGGCTCAAGTGATCCTCCAGCCTCAGCCTCCCAAGTAGCTGGGACAACAGGTGCACACCACCATGCCAACCTAATTTTTTTTTTTATTTTTTGTTGAGATGGGGTCTCATTACATTGCTCAGGCTGATCTCAAACTCCCAGGTTCAAGCAATTCTCCCACCTCAGCTTTCCAGAGTTCTAGGATTATAGATGTGAGCCACCACACCCAAACTTTATACACCTTTTAAAGTACAAAGGAAATAGACTCACTCACTACTTAATTAATATCTTGTTAATATCCTGATAGGCAGAAAACAGAATTCCATTCATGGAGTCTAACTGAAGACACTCTAATGAAGGAATTATCGATATGGTAGATGAAACCAATGAGGAATGTTGAAGCTTCAGGGACCAGTAATAGCCAAAAGACATTTCCATCCCTTAAGCTAACGAGAAAGGGAAGGAAAGAGTGTCATGGGACCTGGAGCTGAGAAGTGAGGGCTTCCTAGCTGGAGCTAGCCTCACAGCTCATGGCCAGATGGCATTGGAAAGACAGAGAGGGAGTAGGGACAAAACACTCTGGCCTCTCTCTTCCTGCCCTGAATTTCCTGCTTCCATTGGCCAAACCCAGTCAGCAAAGCTGGCGGGTGGAGGAGCCCAGGGGCAGCAGTCCACGGATCAGGCTCCTGAGGCACGGAGAAAGGCAGGGTGGGGGGATAACCCATGGAAGGGATGCTCGCAGTAGGCAAATGGAAAATAACCAGCGCTGGGGTTAAGAGTGAGCAGGTTTGAAATTTGCTGAAGACAATCTTTTTAGACAATCTAATTCTGTTCATGAGATTGTTGCTGTTGGCAGGGGGTGGTAAATGGCTTAATTTATTGTGAAGAAGCACTCTTGTCTTCTGAGTGAACTGGCCTTGCTGAGAGATATGAGCTGAATCCAATGCATGAGAATTCAGCAGACCTCACAGAGTCATAAAATTTTTAAGCTGGAAGGGACCTTTTACAAAGCCTCTAACTCAGCCACTGTATTTTAGAGATATGAAAAATTAGGCTCATAATGAGTCTTCTTCCTTCATTCCTTTCATTCATAACAAGACAATATTTGTTTGATTCCCTACGAAGTACTAGGCACTGTTGATGATGAGAATGCAACAGTGAACAAAATAATATTCTGCTCTCATGGAGCTTATGTTCTAGCAGAGGGAGAGAGGCAATAAACATCAATAACAAAAAAATACATTTTAGGTGAAAAGGGAATATGTGCTATTAAGAAAAAATAAAGCCAAATAATGGGTAAGAGAGTAGAGGATTTCAAGAGATGGCATTTATGCTTTATATGGTAGAACATGGAAGACCTCTCTGATTGGCACCATTTGAACAGGGACCTGAAGGAGATAAGAGACAAGCCATGTGAACATCTGGGGTGAGAGCATTCCAGGCTGAAGGGACAGGAAGTGAAGGGCCCCAAGGGGAGTATGCTTGGTGCTGAGCTCAATGAGAGAGGGTTGGGACGATAGGAGATGAAATCAGCAGGCCAGCTGTGGGACAGGCATGAGGTCCCTTGCAGGCTTAGTGGAACATTGCATTTCATTCTCAAGGTGATAGGAAGAAGTCATTGCAGGGTACTGAGTAGAGCAGTGACATGACCTGACCTATATTTTAACAAGATCAGTCTGGCCACTGTGCGAGAATAGACTGGAGGAGGCCAAGGCAGAAGAAGGGAGACCAGGGAGGAGGCTGTTGGAGTCATCCTGGGGAGGGAGGACAATGGCTGGCGCCAGCATGCAAGTGGTAGAGGTGAGGAGAAGCCATCAGATTCTGGATATATGTGAACATAGGGCTGACAAGATCTGCCAATGGAGGAGCTAGAGGAAAGTGAGACAGAGGAGCCAAGGGTGACCCCAAGCTTGTTGACCTGAACATTAGGAGAGATGGAGCTGACATTACTGAGCTTGGGAGAGGGGAAGGTTGGTGGAGTAGGGGGATCAACAGGAGTTAAGTTAGGGACTTGTAGAGTTTTAGAGGCCTATTAAATGTCTATGCAAAATATATATAAATGCATATATATGTACATAGATACGTAGGGAGATGCACACGTGTGTGTATGTCTGTGTGTGTGTGTGAAGCTCAAGAGAGGAGCTGATGCTTGAGGTACAAATTTGGAGATGGTATTTAAAGTCATAAGAGGATGAGGTCATCACAGAGTGAGCACAGCTATAAAAGAGAGCAAGATTGGCCCTGTGCCCTGAAACACACAAATAATATTAGTAGCATTTATTCTTGTTTATTATTATTTTTGTGGCTAACACTTACTCGGCACTATGTGCCAAGCACAGTGTTAAGCACTTTACATCCATTATCTCTTTAAATTCTCATAACAATTACATGAGAAAGTTATCCCCATTTTACAGATGACAAAATTGAGAAACAGAAGAATTAACCAGTCTGCTCAAGTCACTCAGCCAATATGTGGTAAGGCTGGGAAGTGAACCCAGACAATCTGACTCAAGATGAAGCAGTGATCCCAAGCTTACATAACAACTTTGTGGCAGAAGATGTCTGAGAAGTTTCTTTCTATGCTATGCTGCCTCTGCTGATTAAGTTCTTTCACTTCTATGCAGTCACTCAAAAGTGCAGAATCACACTAGAACAAAGGGCACGCAGATATCAAGTTTACAAATTTACAAATTTGATCTCCTCTCTTCCTCCAACATGAAGAAGGTTCTGAATCCTATCTCTTCAGTGTCTCTCTGGTGCTCAGCATAGGGTCTTGCTCACAGGAGCTGCTCCATCACGGAGGACTGAGGACTGAAAGACCACTGAGGATGAACTAGCTGGCTTTGATGATAAGCAGAGAGTGAGAAGGGAAGCTATATCCACATGGCTGAGACTGTAAATTCAGGCTAGGAAGAAACCACTTTTTAGAAGTTACACAAGACAGAGGGCTTCCTAGTTATATCTGTGACACATGGACCTGCCTAGGAGAATTAATTACAACTAAAGACATGAACCAGAAGGTAGTCAGTATCTATTCTGGAGGTCTGTTTAGTGCTGATCTCTTTTGGGACATGGATGTCTCGCCCCAGTCAGGGCCTCCTCTCAAACAATGGCATTTTCTTGTGTTTCGTACCTAAGCAGGCAGCACAGATAGCGTCGCTTTGCCTTTCCACCACTAGCCTTCAGAGATGTGGCGGAACCATAATTGGAATCTTTCAAAGAGCTATTCGGATAAACAAACTGTCAGTTCTCAGTTATAAATAAACTGCTATCAGCCATCTGAAAAAGACAAAATGATAGCAATGTACCAAAATGCAAAGGGACGCACACCTCAGAACGCCACGCTATCCAAGACCAGTTGCGTAATCTGTAACTTCTACCACCTCTATTTCCCAAATGGATATGGAGTGTGATGTAAGGAAAATAGCCCAGGCTTTGTGGTCAGACGGGTCTGGGTCTGAATTCTGTCTCTGATGTTCTGTAGTGGTGGCCTTGAGCTGGGTGTTTAATTCCTGAGAGCCTCATCGTCCTCATTTGTATAGTGGGGAGAGGAGGAAATAATTCCTAAATTCATAGGGTTGCAGTGAGAATATAAACAGAACAAATATGGAACCAACACAGGAACTGGGACATGATGGTACTCAGTAAACAATAGCTCTAGTGGTGACGACGATGGTGAGTAACAGGCACAGTGATAATAATAATGGTGATGACAGTGGTGGTGCAAATGTCATCATCCAGCATTTGAAGACCTGTGCTGTGCCCCAGATTCTGTGGGATAGAAACTGGAAATCTCAGAGCTGCTGCTTCAAAAAAGAGTAACAGTGAGATTAGACTGAAATGCTTGAAAACCTAACTACTTAACTGTTATTAACAACAATTAGAATATTTAACATTTATTCAATGTTTGCTCTGTGCCAGGAATGGCCACAAGTAGTTTATGTATATATTTCACTTAATCCTCACAAAACCCTTTTGAAGAACAAAGGATAATTAGCTCTGTGTCAGATTAGAAACCCAGGGCTCACAAAGTTTAAGTTCTGGATAAAAAAGCAATGGCTCACAACTTCTCTAGCAAAACTGAGAATCATTGACTCCTACCACTGCATCAAAACACAGAGCACATTGTACCCTACAGTAACGATGGACCACCGTCAGCATCTTCAACACATATCAACTTGCGATTTTTTGGTGTACCCTCTTGCTCCTGGCATTATAAAGATACACAAGCAAATGCTAGAGAGAGATGCTAACTGTAACTGATAATCCCCTAAAGACTAGAGATTCTGTCTGCCTCTGCAATACCTAGGGCTGGTTATTTCTTCAATCATGGTATACTTTAAAAGAAAGAGGCAAATTTTAAATATTTTTTGCTCATAAAATAAGACATCTTGCAAGGGTGCTGTTTTTTATAATGTCAATAGTATTCAATCCTTACAGTAATGGATTAAAATCAATAGAGAAGGTGCTATTATCCTCATCTGGCAAAAAAATAAATGGCACAGAGTGACGCATGACTGTTCTCCTAAAAGCCTAAACTGATATATTTTAGATTCTAACATATGTCATCCCTGCCATTGTCTGAAGGAAAAAATATATAGCTGAGTACATGTTGAAAATCACTTTTTTAATTTTAAGATTATTTTAGATGCTGCTATTACTTTTAAATGTAAGCATTAGTGGTTGGTGTTATTTAGAATTTATTCTGATGTGCTCATTTTCAGTGCCATTAAGCTATGTTGTTATGATCCAGGATGTGTCATGTCATTAATCCCTCAAGAATAGACATCCAACGTGTTCACAACCATATTCCCAGAAGTCCTGAGGCAGTGCTGGTGTGATGGTGGTTCTCAATAATTTTTTTTTCCTGGAAAAAAGAAAGAAATGTTAAATGTCCAATTTAGGGTCATACAGATGAGAAAGGCTAAAGCAGGGATTTGAGCCCAGGGCTGTCTAACTCTAGACCCCAAGCTCATAACCACTGCACTGTATTGCCTGTGTCCCAATGAGATGTACAGTAACTATTCTAAGAGGGAAGAGGTCAGGGGGCTCTGAGATAGTGAATCTGTAGGGCTTGTGCTTACGGTTCTTAAGAGAAATTCACACAAATTAGTAAAAGCATGTTTCAGATGCATATGAGGATTTAAGCCAGAGATGGCAAACAAGTAAATCAGGGAGATAGTTTGTCAGTCCTACACAGTATATCTAACATTGAAGATTGGGAGGTTTCATTTCACAAATCCAGATTTCTTCCTTTTCTTAAAAAGTTGATGATCTAGAAAAACTGGATCCTATTCCAGATAGCTTTAATGAACTGGATCCACTGCTGCCTTCCGCCCACACGTGTGTTCTTGAGTTTGCCCAGTTCCCAGAACTCCCTGTTTATTTTTCCTGCAAACTTCATTTGTTTATACACCTTGCCTGGCCCCTGTAGATATTTGGAGGGCAACCTCCTGTGGAAGCTCACCCACAGGACTAGGGCATATTTCAGACTGTAGTTAGCAAAGCAGAGGTCCTTGACCAATAATTGCTACCACTGGAAAAAGTGAGGAGAACGTGGATCTCGTGTGGACCAGGCCGCCTCCACCCAGGGAAGATGAGTCTGTGGCTGCACCAGCAGATGTTTTCTCTGAGCAGCTCCACCATCTACCATGAACTCCTGACCATCCATTGCCTGTTCTCCTTCCTGCCTTCCTCGCTAGCTGCTGATCATCAGTTCCTTTCTCTCCCTTTACAACAAGATTCTTATTCACTTCTCTTCCCACCTATTGTTTTCAATGTGGGATTCCTGCTAAAGGTGTTCAAAAAAGTTTTTTTTCCTTATTTAAAAATAGCTTATTTTCAACTTCCCACAGTAGATCCCCAAGCAAGGACCATAGCAAGCCATCAAAATAAATATAAGACCTCCCTTTAAACCTTTTGTTGAAAACTTAGTGCGAGACAGTTGTGTATAAAAATAGAATAAAATGTCTTTTCTGTATCATACTTCACAATTTTCAAGGCACAATTACATCTACTATCTAATTTGATCCCCCAAACAGATCAGTGAGGTGGGCAGAGTAGAAATAAGGTGTTTATGTTTCAGAAGAGATTTTATCTCATAACCAAAGTCCACATTCAAGGATCAGTGATCAGTGGGCAAGAGAATATAGGTTAGGGCCCAGCCTGACCCAGAATGAATCACCACAAGTACAATTCCATGCTCACCTAACCATCGATAGTCTACCACTTCATCAGAGACCTTTGCTCTGGAAGAACTGAAACTGAAATGCAACTGCCAAAGATCTACTCATTAGACTTCCCTTCCTCCCTTCTTACCTCTTTCCTTCTTTCTACAAATGGCTCTTGCGTACCTATGTGCCAAGCACTGCACTAATCCCAGGCCACACAGTAATATCTGACTGAATAATGCCAAGAGAAGGTAGCTCAAACGCTAAAATAATGCCACCTTGTACTCATGTGGCTCTTTATGATTTTCAAAGCCGTTTTGTAGCACCCCTATGTGCTGAGTGTACTCCCATTTTATAGGATAGAATTTAAGCTCAGAAAAGCAAAGGGGCATACAGCTACGAAGCATGCAGCTAAGATTCAAACCAGGTCTTAACACTTTGGGTCCAGTGATCTTTTCGCTACTGGTACTACTAGCACCTAACAGTACCTGGCACACAGTAGGTGCTCAAGGAATGCATGCTAAACATAAATTACCATCACACTGCCTCTGAAAATGACTAGAAACATCTAACATAATATTTCTCCTTCAAGGCCAAGAAAACAGGCCTCTCAGGAAACTTTCAAACCTATAGCTCAGTAAAAGCCAACAATGACTGAAATTAATCACCATTATTTTCACCTAAAACCACATATGAAGCTAGAGAGATATAAAAACAAACGCCTCCCAGCACTTTGGGAGGCCGAGGCGGGTGGATCACGAGGTTAAGAGATCGAGACCATCCTGGTCAACATGGTGAAACCCTGTCTCTACTAATACAAAAAATTAGCTGGGCATGGTGGCGCGTGCCTGTAATCCCAGCTACTCAGGAGGCTGAGGCAGGAGAATTGCCTGAACCCAGGAGGCGGAGGTTGCGTGAGCCGAGATCACGCCGTTGCACTCCAGCCTGGGTAACGAGCGAAACTCCGTCTCAAAAAAAAAAAAAAAAAAAAAAAAAACGCCTCCACTGAGGAAGATAACTGCAGTAAACTTTTCCCTCAGGTTTGTTGACATTCTTGTTTGCTCAAGAACAATCTGTTAAGAAGGAAATATTTTTCCCTCTCTACTTCAAACCAAATTCCACACCCGAAGTCCAATATTGGATAGTAAGTAGTAAAGCAAGTTGCTTGACCTCTTCACACTCCTTTTCCCCGATGAGTGTCCAAGTCTACCATGGCAAGGGTCCAAAGAGTCTCATCTTCAGTTCTTCTTTTATTTTGCAATTTGGTGGGAACAACGGGGTGCGTGGGGAGCAGTTTGATAGGAAAATTATGGCTTGGTTTGATTCAAATATCAGTACAGGAACATGGGGGAATGACTCGAGCCCATTCTGTGGTTTGAACCTTCCCCATTGGAGGCCTGGCTGTCTATACTCTTCACTTTGGAATGGCCCAGGAGGATCTTCTGCCTGCTACTGCTCTAATCTAGTCCATCCCTCCCTGTACAGGGCCTGGCCAGAATCTGTTCTTCCTCTGGAAAGGGCAATCTGGATGCTGGCAGGTAACAGAGCTGCCATCTAATTCACCCAATTCACGGCCACTTCATTCCTTCTCTGTTACTTGGCCCTCATTGTTCTTACCCTGTCCAATCACATCTCTACTGCTCCCAGAATCAATGGGCACGCTGGAGTGATGCTGGAAGTGACAGACAAGAGCACAAATCCTATAAAACATAGGATAGATAGTTAGCTTTTATTGGATATTTAACCCTTTAGCCCACTGTCTTTTCCACTCTTCCTCCCTCCTGTTTCTCTCTCTCCTGTTTAAATCAGTCAGTGTTTCTCAAAATGTAATCTCTGGACCAGCAGCATCAGCATTGTGATGGTTAATACAGAAACATGGGGGAGCGACAAGAGCCAATTCTATGGTTTGAACGTTCCCCATTGGAGGCCTGGCTGTCCACATTCTTCACTTTGGAATGGCCCAAATTGACACTCCCAATTGAGTGTCAATTTGATTGGATGGAAGGCTGCAAGTATTGATCCTGGGTGTGTCTGTGAGAGTGTTGCCAAAGGAGAATAACATTTGAGTCAGTGGGCTGGGGAAGGCAGGCCCACCCTCAATCTGGTAGGCACCATCTAATCAGCTCCCAGTGAGTATAAAGCAGGCAGAAAAACGTGAAAAAGGAGAGACTGGCCCAGGCTTCGAGCCTACATCCTTCTCCCATGCTGGATACTTTCTGCCCTCGAACATCAGACCCCAAGTTCTTCAGTTTTGAGACTCGTACTGGCTCTCCTTGCTCCTCAGCATGCAGACAGCCTATTGTGGAACCTTGTGATTGTGTAAGATATTACTTTATATATATAGGGGAGATATATATCTATATCCTGTTATTTTATATATAGGGGAGTTTATTATATATATATTATATATATATTATTAGTTCTTTCCCTCTAGACCCTGACTAATACAAGCACCTCCTGTGAATTTGTCAGAAATGCGTACTCTCAGGCCCCACCCGAGACCCACTGAATCACTCAGGGTGGGGCCCAGCCATCTATGTTTTAGCCAACCCTCTAGGTGAATCTGATGCACACTCAAGACTGTGAGCCACTGATTTAAACAATTTCTCCCTCCCACTGGGTATCATTCTTTTAGATCTCCTCACTGATGTCTATCTTCTCATACTTATATAAATGGACAAAAATTTTGTTATCAAACTAATAGAGTCTTCAAACTATAATCTCTCATATGAGGTCAGAAGAAATGTCAGCCTCTGAAAATTCAGCCAAATGTAGCCAGTAAGGTGTCATGGAGAGAACATGAACTCTGATATCAGATGGCTCTGGGTTCAAGTTCACCAAATGTTCAAATCCACCACCTGCTGGCTGTGGGATCTTAGGCTAATTATTCACCTTCTGAACATTGCCCATAAAGCATAGATAAAAACATCAATGTGATAGGGTTGTTATGAAGATTAAGTGAGATATCACATGGAAAATGCTTGTGACATACAGCAGCCACTCAGGAAACATACACCTCTTCCTCCTCACCCCACCTCCAGTAAAATTACAATAAAAATACACTCACCTGTACATTGATGTTCCTCCTTACCTCTCCCAAGTCTTTATCAAGGAATATAGACGATCACATGAGGCCAATCAAAAGACCAAATTATCTCTCTGCCTGTTGCCCAAGCAAGGTGGCCAGCTTTTATGCTTGGGATTAGAACATGACCAGTATAAATGGTAAAACCCAGTCCTTTTATTTTATCTAATCTAATGGTGACTGGTTTTGGAAGAAGAGGGAAATGCGCATGAAATCTAGTGAATAGGGATTTGGTGTTTAAGAATTTTTATACATCCGAAACTATCCAACAGAAAGAAGGTGTGACAGATACTTTATCACATGAACTAACTTATTTTTGCTTCTAAGAAGGAGCAAAGGAGTTCAAAGATTTTCCATAGTCTGGACGAAACAGTCCTTAAAAATATCACATTTCCTTTGTGCTGAATCTATTCTAATAATTTCACATTTATTGACTGCTTATTACATGCCTGATCCTAAGCTATTAAATGATACGTATATTTGGGCACTGACTCCCCAGAAGCAATTACTATCACCCCCTCTTTCACTGTAAAGATGAAAACACTGAGATTTAGAAGCTAAAGCCAACTTGCCTAAAATCACCATGACCTAGACTCTGAGGTCCTAGTGCGGAGTCTGTACTCTGAACCACTAAACCTCCAATTTCTAATTCAGTTTTTGAGGTAGTTCTATACAAGACAGTGAAACTCCTGGGTAGTAGAAACCAATATTCTGCCCATTGGAAAGTTTTGTGACCCCACTACAAATCAGTCAGTTGGCATTCTGATTTATAAATCTGTCTTCTTCTGTTAGTTTCTTTATGAGTCAGTTCCTGGGAGCTTGATAAACTCAGGGATAGCTGACTGAATGAAGCTTTATAAGCTGCAAAGGTGAGGCTTAGGTCCTGTCCTGAGCTTATCCCACCAAGGAATTGTCCATCCAAGCAGGCCTGCTGGAGGCAGCTAGCCAGCCAGCCAGTTGTCTTCTTTGATACCACTTTGAATGCAGTATGATTCAATCACAGCTCACATAATACAGAAAATTCAGAGAAATATTTAGGATGATTATGTTGGAAGGAGCAGGATTCTAGGAGCTTTAAGGATATAGTAGAGGTGAATGCAGCCAGAAATTCTAAGTTAATGATGGCAAGTAGGTTTCATTTTATGTGACAGATCTGATCAATTAGTGGTAGTGAATCCCTAGTGCTCTACATTGAGAAGGATTCTGAGGCCACTTCTGAGCTATACAGTAGAGAATGTCATGATTAATTAGTAGTGTGTGCCATGATCACAGGCAGGCATGGGGACCCATATGTCATATATATACCATATATATGGTGGAGAATGTCATATTTAGCAGTGTCTACCATGATCACAGGATGTAGGCATGGAGCCCCATATGTTATATATTTACCATCTCTTCTCTAAGTGCTAGAATCTCAGTTGATATTGGTCATTATATTGAATGTAGTATCCAATTACATTTGAGTAGAAAATAATGTGTTTTTTAAAATACCTACCAAGCATACATTGTATGAAATCACTGTGCTATGGGCTGATTCCTGCTGGTTCATGTACAAACTTGTAATTACTTTCTTAGTACTTATATCCTTTGAAATTAGTGTCCACCTCAGTATGCTAAACAGAAAAAAAGTGTAAGAAATTTGGAAGTTCAACTCGAGCCTAAATTTTTTTGTGAACAGAAACATCTGGTGCTTTTGGGACATGGATCTGTTTACTCCACATCACAAAATAGTAAGTTAAACTCTTTTTTTTAAGATGAAGTTTTGCTCTGTCGCCCAGGCTGGAGTGCAGTGGCATAATCTTGGCTCACTATAACCTCCACCTCCAGGTTCAAGCAATTCTCTTGCCTCAGCCTCCCAAGTAGCTGGGATTACAGGCATGTGCCATCACACTTGGCTAATTTTTGTATTTTTAGTAGAGATGGGGTTTTACCATGTTGGTCAGGCTGATCTCAAACTCCTGATCTCAAGTGATCTACCAACCTCAGCCCCCCAAAGTACTGGGATTAAATGTGTGAGCCACTTTGCTAGACCCATAAGTTAAATATTTTAAGGGAATAAAAAGCACAGTTTTTTTTTGTTTTTTTTTTTTTTCATTAAAATCCCAAGAAGACACCCACATATATGGTCACCAGATTTCTGACAATAGTGTTGTTACTCTGTAAGAGGGAAGTAGGCCTTTATAACAAATAGTGCTGAGTCTATTGGATTATCATCTGAGAAGAAAAGAAGGAAAAACAGGGAATCCTTTCCCCATTGCTTGTTTTTATCAGGTTTGTCAAAGATCAGATGGTTGTAGATGTGTGGCGCTGCCTCCGAGGCCTCTGTTCTGTTCCATTTGTCTATATCTCTGTTTTGGTACCAGTACCATGCTGTTTTGATTACTGTGGCCTTGTAGTATAGTTTGAAGTCAGGTAGCATGATGCCTCCAGCTTTGTTCTTTTTGCTTAGGATTGTCTTGGCTGTGCGGGCTCTCTTTTGGTTCCATATGAAGTTTAAGGTGGTTTTTTCCAGTTCTGTGAAGAGGGTCATAGGTAGCTTGATGGGGATAGCATTGAATCTGTAAATTACTTTGGGTAGTATGGCCATTTTCACAATATTGATTCTTCCTAACCATGATCATGGAATGTTTCTCCATCTGTGTGTTCTCTCTTATTTCCTTGAGCAGTGGTTTGTAGTTCTCCTTGAAGATGTCCTTTACATCCTTTGTTAGTTGTATTCCTAGATATTTTATTCTCTTTGTAGCAACTGTGAATAGAAGTTGGCTCTTGATTTGGTTCTCTTTTAGTCTGTTATTGGTGTATAGGAATGCTTGTGATTTTTGCACATTGATTTTGTACCCTGAGACTTTGCTGAAGTTGCTTATCAGTTTCAGGAGATTTTGGGCTGAGACAATGGGGTCTTCTAAATATACAATCATGTCATCTGCAAATAGAGACACTGGTCATACTGCACATGTATGCTCATTGTGACACTGTTTACAATAGCAAAGACCTGGAACCAACACAAATGCCCTTCGATGATAGACTGGACAAGGAAAATGTGGCACATATACACCATGGAATACTATGTAGCCATAAAAAATGATGAGTTTATGTCCTTTGTAGAGACATGGATGAATCTGGAAACCATCATTCTCAGCAAACTGACACAAGAACAGAAAATCAAACACCACATGTTCTTACTCATAGGCGGGTGTTGAACAATGAGAACACATGGACACAGGGAGGGGAGCATCACACACTGGGGTCTGTAGAGGGGGACTACAGGAGGGACAGCAGGGGGTAGGGAGGTGGGGGAGGGATAACATGGGGAGAAATGCCAGATAAAGCTGACAGGGGGATGAAGGCAGCAAACCACATTGCCACATATTTACCTATGCAACAATCCTGCATGTTCTGCACATGTACCCCAGAACCTAAAGTGCAATAAAATATACCTATATATAAAAAAAGAAAAGAAGGAAAATAGAGTACCAACCCACCTCACGTGATTTATAAAAATCAACTTCAGATATGAAAAGAAAAACAATAATCTTTCAGAAGACGACATAGGAAAATACTTTTGTCACATCAGGATAAGCAATACTTTCTTAAATAAGACATTAAAAGTACAAACCACAAGAAAAAGATTGATGAATTGAACTATATTAAAATTTAAAACTTCTGCTCATCAAAAAATATTATCGAGAGAATGAAACGGCAGCCTGTAGAGTGGGAAAAGATGTTTGCATACAAATATCTACTTATTCTGTGTATTCCAAACATACACATCTTAAATTCACCTAAATCAGTAAAAGACAGCTAATCCAATAGAAAAATGGGCAAAAATATTTGAGCAGCCCCTTGACAAAAGAGGATCTGAAACTGGCAAATATAAGAGCTCAACATCTTACTCATTAAGGAAACGAAAATGAAAACTACAATAAGGTAATGCAACACAGCCACCACACCGGAATAGCTAAATTTTTTAGAAGGAACTTGTAATCACAAGTGTTGATGAGAATGTTCCAGAGTGACTAGAACTCTCATATACTGCTGTGATGTATATTGGTACAATGTTGAAACTGTTTGGCATTATCTACTAAAATTAAATGCATATAGACATTATGATACAGTCAGTTTTGCTCTTAAATATATAAATAACAGGAAGATGTATATATGCACCAAAAAAATATGTACAAGAATGTTCATAGCAGCATTATTTATAATACTAAAAGTCTGGGAACAACACAAATATTCATCAACAATAAACAGACGAATATATTATGGAATATTTATACAACGCAATATTATATACAGCAAAGAGAAGAAATGTCTGCTCCACACAGCAACATGGATGCATCTCACAAGCATATGTTTGAGCAAGTATAATAAAAGAAGCCAGATACCAAAGAAAACATACTATAACACCTGCATCATTCCATTTATAGAAACTCAAGACCAAAATTTATTGTAATAGAAGTCAAAAGAGCAGTTTTCTTTGGGTGAGATAGGAATTCATCTGGGTTGCTGAAAATGTTCTGTGTCTCTATTTGGATGGTGGTTAGGACACTGATTTCACTTAAAGAATTCATCTATCATGGCAGAAGTCAGAAAAGTGGGAATAGTGCATGTGAAGGGGCATGAGTGGGCTTCTGTGAGCTACTGACGCTGCACATCTTGATGTGGGTGTGGTTACATGTCAGTCGCTCTATACATGCTCCTCAAGCTACCCGCTTATGGTTTCTGCCCATTTCATTGTGGATTTTTTATGGCAAAAAGCTTTCACTTTCTTTTTTTAAAAAAAGTACTGACGGTGGCTCAAGCCTGTAATCCCAGCACTTTGGGAGGCCGAGGCGGGTGGATCACGAGGTCGAGAGATCGAGACCATCCTGGTCAACATTGTGAAACCCCGTCTCTACTAATACAAAAAAATTAGCTGGGCACGGTGGTGCGTGCCTGTAATCCCAGCTACTCAGGAGGCTGAGGCAGGAGAATTGCCTGAACCCAGGAGGCGGAGGTTGCGGTGAGCCGAGATTGCGCCATTGCACTCCAGCCTGGGTAACAAGAGCGAGACTCCGTCTCAAAAAAAAAAAAAAAAAAAAAAAAAGTACTGAGCTGGGCATGGTGGCTCACGCCTGTAATCCCAGTAGTTTGGGAGGCTAAGGTGAGCAGATCACGACGTCAGGAGTTCGAGATCAGCCTGATAAACATGGTGAAACCCTATCTCCACTAAAAATACAAAAATTAGCTGGGCATGGTGGTGCATGCCTGTAATTCCAGCTACTCAGGAGGCTAAGGCAGGAGAATCGCTTGAACCCATGAGGCGGAGGTTGCAGTGAGCAAGATCAGGCCACTACACTCCAGCCTGGGTGACAGAGTGAGACTCTGTCTCAAAAAAAAAAAAATACTGTGTATTGCATTTGATGGAGAAATGGCACTAAAAATCCTAAATAATATGGACTGACCATCTTAACTGGTGATAACAAGAATAGAAGATATTTATTGAGTGTGTGATATGCATCAAGCACTAGGCTAAGCACTTCACATGGGCGCTCTCATTTAATGCTTCTGTGTCCCATGAAGATTGGTCCTATTTGTGATCCACATTTTACAGATGAAGAATCTGAGGCTTAGCAAGCTCAAGGGACTTGCCTTGGCTCAAACAGCTAGTAAATAGCAGAGCTGGGACTCCAGCCTGGTAAGTAGAAAAATGAAATTCAAATACTGTTTCTTATAAAAGAAAAAGACAGGGATGTGTGTCCCTGCTCTCTGACCATATATGTGCTTAGAAAGCTGCCCACTGTCTACCTGCCCAGCAGGTTCACCCTCAGCTGCCCAGGCCCAACAAAAAGATGCTATGAATTGACTTTTCCTTCACATGTCATCAGCCTCCAGGAGTGAGGAGAGACAAGTTTGTTTATCTTGGATCTCAGGGAAATGCTGTGGCCAGCACTCAACTAGATTTCCTGTAACTGGAAAAGAGTGATGTAATGGCATTCAATGAGGGTGGAAAAAAGGCCTCACCATGAGCCGTGTGTGAAACTGCCCTGTATCATGCCAGGCCTTAGACAGGCTCTCAGCCCATTCCACCGTGCGACTAAAGGACACACACCCCTTCACACCTCCTCTTCAAGCCGCCTTGAGACTCCTCTCTTCTAAGAACTCCATGATGGAAAATGCTAACATTTGGTTCATTCCAGAGTGCTGCCTTTCACCAAGAGCTTAGAGTTGCTTATCAGCTAGATATGTTTCCATGATCTGAGTTGGGAGGTAAGATGGGGCACTTTGCCTGGAGAAGTTCTGCAGAGATTTTTCAGAGACCTCATGGTGAGTGACTGACTTCTGTTATTTCTTGAAGACTATAAATAAACCCAATAAACAGCAGGCAATGAGGTTCCAGGACTCAGAAAAGGGTTCTAGCATTTGCTAATCAGGAGCTTCTTCCTAAGCACATGGAGAAGTAGGAGCCAGACTCAGGAATGGAGCCTTCCACTCCCTGCAGAAAGGTAAGCATGGTGTTTGAGCAGCAGGAGGAGACCTGACAGCAAAGGAGACCTGGAGATCCACTGTCAGTTACAGACCTGCTGAACAATTCCGTTCCCTTCCTTCCCCTGCATCCCAGAGTAATCCTGTGGGTTTCCACTCTTCCCACCAAGAAGGTCTCAAGTGCCTAATACAAGTTAAAAATATTCCTAGAAAAATAACCAAGACGAACAGATTCTCCTTAGCCAGAACTTTTCCATTGGGCTCCTCTGCATTTGTACTACATTGACCCATTCTCTTCATTTATCTCCTCATCCATGTTTTATCAATTCATTCATGGGTTCACGCTCTCATTCACTGAACAAATGTTTCTTGTGTACCAACTATGTACTCGGGGGAATCAGCTGTGAAGTAGAGACATTCTTCTCTTTTCTAAGTCACATAGTTAAGTGTTCCGTATTCAATATTTACTTATAACTATACATCTAGATAGCATTTATTGAGCACCTACTGGGCACTGTTCTAACCATTTTGTATGTATTATCCATCCTCACAATACTCCAGGAATATTTTTATTTTATAGGTGAAGAAACTGAGGCAGAGAAGCTAGAAGTAATTTCCCTTAGGCTCCACAGCTAATAAGTGACACAGCTGGGATTTAAGCCAGACAGTCTTAATCCACAATCCATTCTCTTATACCACTTAATATATCTATATAGAGAAATAGGGGGGAAATCCTGGAAGGCTATAATCAAATGTCAATCAAAGTTATCTTGTTATTTGGAGGTAGGGACAGGGTAGAATGACTAGTGATCTTTATCCTTTATTTTTGCTATATATTATATTTTATGATCAGAAAATTTTGACGAAGTTATAAAAGCAGTTAAAGAACAGGTTTGTAGGAGTGAGGCAGTTGAAGCGTAAATGATGGGAGGTGAGCCTGCATTCAGTTCAAGGTCTCACAGATAAAGACACCGATTTCTGGAGAAGTACCACCTGAAAAGGAGATGCATCTTTGTTCTGAGATTTGTTCAGCTCCTCTTCCCAGTCTGTAAGGCTTTTTAGTGACATTGCCTGGTATTTACAAACAGGAAGATTCTAAAACAGGTAGGATTTTTAGTGACCAAGCTGGCTGCATGAGAACAATGTGTGCTCAGGGAACAAACATGTTGCATAATCACCAGCCCAGAGAAGGTTAACTGCATAAAAATACCTGCTTCAAAGCAAGGCTTGGTGTCAGCTCAGTCACTATGACAGGTTACCAGTGACCTAGGCTGCAGATGCCTTTTTGCCCCAACCCTCACCCTGCTGTGAAGTAAACAATTATGTTATTTTTATTTCAGTGACATTCTCATTCCCATGTCAGTAAGTTTGTTGATTTACACAATAAAGGATGAGTGCTGATTCATTTGCTCAAAGGGAAAAACATCTAATTAAACATTTATTTTGTAGCACGTATTATGCTCTTTGGTTCACTTAATCACCAATGCAATGCATGATATAAAATATGACCATCCCCATTTCATGGAGGAGGAAACTGAAGCTTGGAGAGGTCATATAACTCATCAAATAGCAGTTTTATAAGAGATGGCATGATAATCAAAAGAAAACCAATCTTTTTGAAATTATCTATTTGAATATAAATGGAAAAAATTATGTAGAACAAAATGCAACTCATGCATTGCAGATGTTGAAAATGACGGTGTTAAGTGGGACACCCATTCTTTTGAGAGTTCATTTGCTTTTCACGAAGTAGGCCTAATACCTTCTCTGTTTGCTTAATGATATTTTAAAACCAAGATACTATTTCACTGGCTCAACATGGTTAGGTTTTATGCTTGGGGGTTGCATATTATTCTAAGTGCAATAGGAAGCCATAGACAAGATTTCAACAGAGACTGGCCTGGTCTGATTTGTGTTTGAAGCTCAGACTGGGTGCTGAGGGAATAATGGATTGAATGTCTGTCTTCCCAATTAGACAGTAGGCATTGTTCTTATTTGCTACTTATTTACTTCTCTCTGTCTGTGCCCATTCAAATGTCAGCTTCATGGAAGTAGGGACCTTGTTTGTTTTTTTCACTATTGTGTCAACAGTCACTGAAGCAGCATTTGGCCCAGAGTTAGCCCCAATAAATATTTGTTGAATGAATGAGTGAATAAATTAATAAAACAACAAATGGATGAAGTTATCACATAAATGAACATGTAAAGTGTGGTGCTTTGAAAAACGCATAGGGTGCCATGAAAACACATAAGAGGGGACTTTGGGGACTGATAAAGGTTGTAGCTTGGTAGTAGGGATAAAGAGAGGTAGATTCAAGATCTATTTATGATAGAATATTAATAGGACTTGCTGATGTATTAGTTATGGAGGCTGCGGGCCTGCATTAGATAGAAAGGTAAGTTTCATTTCCTCAGCCCTCCAAACTGAACATCTGATTCAATTCAGTTCCATTTAAGATGAGTGAGTGTTTTCCAAGTTGTTTATTAGTTATCCATACAGAAAAGCTGCAGAATAGCAAGCATTATTTTCCAAATAGTGAGATTCTGTCACTGAAAATAGGAAGATAAAAGGAGTTATTTTTATAGTATCTATGGGGATCAGTTGGTAGCAATCGCTCTGTGATGCTTTCTTCAACACTCTTCCTCTCCTGATATTTCTATAAGGTTTCCATGGCTAGGTTTCCATGACACCACAACAGTCAGTCCTGTCCATTCAGTCAAAAACATAACTGGTCACAAAGAGAAAAAATAAAACTTTCCTGCACCTGAGTGAATGCACCCTTTCTCCACCCACCAATACACACACATACACACACACACACACACACACACACACAGACTCCACCCCATTCCACACACACACATTCGCCATTGCTTCTAGCACAGAGTTAGGCACATAGATATTTACAGCTATCAGTTGGCTTCCCTACTTGGGTTAAGATAACTTTCATGTGATAGAGACTTTTGTGGACCATCTGATTAGTATTTATAAAGAGCTATTTTGAAGTTAAGTTTTCTTCCAGTCTGGACTCTGAAAGTGATACTCTTGGGATTATTTGCTAAAGGCAGACACTGTTATTTTATAACTTACAAAAAAAATTCCTTTTATCTTCTCGTCCTCAAAGACCTGCTGATATTTCATTATCCTCATTTCAAAAGCTATAGAAGAGGAGATTATTTTCATACATGTGTATGAAACATATGTTTTCCTTTTCCCTTGAAGTCCCTTGTTCAGAATTTGTTGGCTAGCCAGCCCTCCTGAGCTTGGCCTGCGATGGGTTTTATTTGAGATTTCCGTTTCTTTGACATGAATGTTTTGGCTAAACTCACAGAGGGCTCATTCACAAGTTGTGGAAAATCTTCACTCTCTACATCCAAGGCATGCCCTCTGTGGCACAGTGGGCTATTGAATCCCTGCCATGGTGACTGGTAGATGCATATCTCTATCAACATGTTCAAGTCATAAAGCTATGATGACTAAATTAGCAGCATGTGGACTCCATCACATCAGCCTTCCTGATGCAGAGCACGCTGGCTGTGATTGGGTGGGTGCATCTGTAGATGGGAGGCAATTCTTACGAAAACAATCAAGAGGCTGTGGTATCTTCAAAGGCCAAATGCTTCTGCAAAGTGGTAGTCACGTAAGACACATCGTAATCATTAAAATTATTTGGGAGTCAAATAATAGGGTAAGCAGGCTCTCTTTCACCAAAGGTAGTGTTCTGGGAGTCCCAGAAATGCCCACATTAATTACCATTGTTATAACTCAGTATGCAACACATCCAGCTTCTATTGATTTTTTCCATTTGTCTCCAGAGTAGGAGGTTTTAGTAGCTCCGTAAACACAATGAAAGCCTAAACTAGGCACTGAAGTAGGACAGCTTTGTGGACCCAGCTGGGAATTTTGTACCTTCCTGATGTCTGCAAGGTGGTCATAAACATTTAATTGTCTCAGCTTCATAAAGGGCTCAACGAAGGAACAAAATATACGATCATGAAAATAAATGCATGTTTCATTGTTTTAAATCTCTTTGGGAGTTGTTCTGCCATGGTTGTACACAGGAGCCTGACTAAGAATACGAGACAATTTTATTATACTACTGTCTAAAATATAACACAGTTCCCCAGTGTCTTTTGGACATATGTTTCCTTTTTGTTCTTTTTGTATATAATGTATGTTAGAGATGTGAGAAGGGAGTATATTTGATCATGTTTCTTCAAAGTGCTATTTCTTTCGTGTTTCTTGCCCTAGCTTCCAATGTCCTGCATGTTTTGGTCCCTGTTTTTTCTAGTTTCATCCTTAATCACTTGACCCTGTCTCTCTGCAGTTCAGCTACCTGTCGTTTTTTTCCATCCTTGACACATTCAACTTCCCTCCCACTCCAGAGCCTTCATACATGTAGTTACAAGTGTTGGACAACTCAATACACACACACACACTAAGCACACACATTAATCAAGCACATGCCCTCTCCTACCCAGCACTACTAGTCCTCTGTCAGATCTCAATGCAAGCACCACATCTGCAGGGAAGCCTACCCTGACCATCCCATGTTAGATCAGCCATCTTGTCTTATACTTTGTCATAGAACTTAGTCTTTTCCTTTAGAGAGCTTGATTCAATTGGTAATTATTAATATATAATCATTTGGGTAGTTTTTCATGAATGGCATTATTTACCCTAGATTTTTTAAACCCTATAAAAACAGAGACTTGATCTATTTTTGCTCACCACTATCTCCTCAGCCTGGCACATAGAGCCTGGCACATAACTAGCTTGCAATTAATATTGAGTGAGAAAATGGATGGATGCAGGCATGCATGAATTAATGAATAAATATGAGTATGTATATATGTCTATATGTGTCTTTCAGAGAATAGGAATGTTACTAATGTAACTTGCAGAGGGTATTTTCAGTTCTCTTTAATTTAGGCTATTCTATTGAATGGGAAGTAGAAATGACAGTATTCTTCACATGAATCAATTTCTTTCCTAATTCTGCTTAAGGAATCAACATTTATTCAGTCACATAAACACCATGAATGATTCATGTGCCTTTGGTTAGCATTCAAGGAAAAATTTATTTATATGACTTACAAATATCATATAAATACCATGTCTTGTTAACTATGCATCTGTGTTCGTTTCTACTTAATCACAGAAACAGCAATTACTCCTCTCTGACAGCATTAACAATCTCCTAATGTGCCAGAGATAAATCACTCAGTAAACAAATGTTTAAATACATTAGCATTGACCTGTCGGGGGTTATGTTACACACCCTGGACGTTCAGCAGCAGTCGCCTCCTTCATTTTCCCCTTCCTGCTCCACCTCCCCACCATGGAGTAGCCTGTGGAATTTGGGACCACTCCAAATAGATAGGATGAAGAGTATAAATACGTATGCTGAAGCTTAAAGAGAAATGCTGTGGGAAGGCCCTGTCACCCACTACTGACTGGTACAATACAGCTGGGAATGCATTTTTGATTATGTACCAGATAATTCAAATAGTTGCAGAATGGAGAAAGGTTGATAAAAGGCACATGGGGAATCAGAGAGCTTAAAATAGTCAAGATTGCATACCAAGGCCAGATTTGAGTTCTAGCTCTCAGTGATTCCTGCCCATTCAATTCTGGCTTAGGGAGAAATGGTCAAAGCATAATTCTGCTGGTACAATTATATTTATAATACAGAAACCACAGCCTTTTAGAATTACCTTATACTTTGGATTCCAAGTATGTGTTCTAGTCTTGCCTACAGGGTCCAGCAATCCAAGGAATCATGGAAAATGCATCTTGTAGTTCATGAGCAGTGCCCTCTTACAGGATGTATTGTCTAAGTACTGCAGTGGTGAGTTCTAGGGCAACAGGCATCAAATGTTCATAATACGGTCCTGCCTCGTAGCTTCCTTTTTTAAAAAATCTGTCAAACTGAGAATAACTAATTTTTAGAGCCTCGATTAATTTGCATAGATTTGTCATCATAGAATTGTCTCTCCTAAATTTGCTATTCAAGGTATTTTCCTAAATAAAAGTGATACATCCTTTTTGAAGTATGTATTTATATCTACATATACATATATAGGCATCTATATAAATATGTAGATAATGACAGCAACATTAAATAGTATAGGTATTTATAAATTAAAAAAATTAAAATCCATCATTTTCCTCCTTTTCCTGTTGCATGTTATATCCCATTTCACAGAGATATCCAGCTTGGTAGACTTTTATTTTTACATAAATAGGATCCCAGCATATTTTCCATTCTGCAACCTCCTATGCTTTACTTTAAGATGTATTTTAAATGTACCATAGAAGAAGGCTGGGTAAAAGGTACATAGGATTATTGTACTATTTTTTTTTAACATCTAGTGAGTCTACAAATATTTTAAAATAAATTTAAAAGCAATAAACTGTTCACTTAAAAACATCATTGTTTATAGTACAATGATATGTTGTACATTACACTACCTCATTCTATTGAATGAGTTGCTAACATTCCATTGTTAAATTATATGATAATTATTTCAGACAGTCTCCTTTTGATGGACACTTAGATTGTTTTTCAGCTTTTCAATATTACAATCACATTTCACCTTTTCAATATTACAAAGTTGCAATGGACAACCTTGCACTTTACCTCCAGTTGTGATGCAATGTGACAGGCCAATCTCCTAACCTGTTCCAATAATTTTTATGTTTGAGGCATGTATCTAAACTTTACAATCTCCAGTAGCTGTGTCAGGAAAGTTTTAATACTAGAAGATTTGCATCGTAAATGCAAATATAAGAAAC
This sequence comes from Aotus nancymaae, assembly GCF_030222135.1. Taxonomy (NCBI): domain Eukaryota; kingdom Metazoa; phylum Chordata; class Mammalia; order Primates; family Aotidae; genus Aotus; species Aotus nancymaae. Next base: position 18,559,771 of record NW_026988479.1, on the reverse strand, counting down.
ATTTAGTCAGAGTAGACATAAGCAAAGGACTGAAAGGTTTGTGTCTGCTCCTCCAAAGTTGCTCTGCTTTTCAGGCAAGCCCCCTCCTGTGGGATGCATGTGTTCACCAGATCCTTCCCATGTGCTCAGAAAAGAGTCTTTAGGAGGCCTGTATGACTGGGTGAACTTCAGCCTTGACACAATCAAACAAACAAAACCATCTGCAAATTCAAGAAGGAGGAGAGAAGGAGCTTCCCCAAGTTGGTTGAAAACATAAGGAAAGAAGTAATAAAATTCTAAAAACAGTTGCTTAAGAATCTGCCATAGCCCGGCTTTCTAAATTTGGTACCACTCCCTGTGTGACGACCAATGACAGGCTTCATCAGAATTCAATGTTTCATCCCTGGAGTGAGGCCAGACCTGTTTCGAATGTTAATATTTGTCATCATAGCACTTATCCATTTTGATATTTATTAATGTAACAAATTTAGGAGCCCTTACTTTGTGCAGGGCATTATGATATATGTACTGGGATATAAAGATAAAGAAGGTACTCTCTGCACCCCACAAAAAAACACTGACTATCTAGCAGTCTTGGGTTCTTTTACATTCATGAACCCCTTTGAGAATCTGATGAAACCTGAGGAACTAGAAAAATATGCATGTGCATGTACACCCAAAACTTTACAAATAATCCCAGCTAGATTCTTAAATTTGGAAGCCAACTATTAATCCACGGACTCCTTGGTCTATTGGAAGTGCAAGATGGGAAACTGGAAAATTTAGAGGTCATCCAGATGAAACACCAGCTATAAGAATGCAGCCGTATCCTATAGCACTTCTCATTTTGTAAAGTGATTTCTCATATCAACATCCTCCTGCGGTAAACCTACTCCATTTTTGTCAGATGAGGCAATATTCTGAGAGAGATGGTATGACTAGCCAAAGGCCACTCAGCTAGAAGTTGGCAGGAGTCTGATCAAAATCCAAGTCTATGACATGTGCTCTGCTTTGCCAAATGGAGTAGGTGACTAATATGAAATGCTAGCAAGGTTAAAAAAAATCTTGGTGTCCGTGATATGGAGATAAAAAGTTCTGACCCGTCATCAGTATTAGCTTTGCATATGGGCATGTTTAAGCTTTGGAAGTCTTTCACCTCCCATACATATGTGTTTACACACTTAGCTTCCCCAATTAAATTATGTATTCCTTGAAGACAGAGACTACAGCTAGTTTGTTCCAACTTCCTCTATGCCTAGCAAAATGCCTGGCACATAGTCAGCCCTCCTTGTATATTGAGTGAATGAAAGGTCATTATACAAAGAAAGAGATTAGAGAGATTAGTTTATGCGAAATGTGTTTCTCAACTCATATTCCACCTTAGAAAATTATCTTTAGGACACGAGAAGTGTCATCAGTTCATTGACATATTACTCATTGTTTCACCTGCATTTTTTGTTCTCCCTCTCCCTACCTTTTATTAACTGTCTGTGATATTTCATAAATAAAATTAAGCTGGGTTGAGTCTAGTTTAAACACTTAATACTAAGCAGTCTTTCTCTTTCCATAATAAAAATAGTTTCCATGTTATATGATAAAATGGAAGAAACTTAAACAATAACTTATTGAAATTAGTTGCAAGGTTTAGGGGTTTTTTTCTTTTTTGTTTGTTTTAGTTGAAAGCTTATTGAAAACTAAAAGGAAAAAAAAAAAAATTGTATCTTACCACCCAAGCCAAGCCAGATGACAACTTTGGAAAGTAATATGATTGCTAAAGCAATAAATGAATGGTTTAACGCCTCTTGGGTCTTGGAAACTGTACCCACCTTTGCCAGGAAGGAGTAAGGGAGTAAATCTGTCCTTCATTTGACTGCACTAAACTCCTTGAGGGGAGGATCTATTTCTGATCCATCTTTGTATTTAAGAAAAGTATCTGGACGTAGTGGGTGCTCAGTAAATGGTTATTAAATTACATTGGAGTTTTACAAAATTTATACATATTTGTAACATACGTTTATACGTGTATACATATTATATAAATATCCTTTGTAGGTGGACATCTTTAAAGAGCAAGCTATACCCTATAGTTTTACCACATACAAACTGTAAAAAGCCCATAGTGCTCATTTGTGTGTGACCACAGCTACAGTCAGTTGTGTTATAGAATTCTGCTAGTAAGTGCCTATTGTGATTAAAGCCACCCTGTATAGCATGAATTTTGTATAATACTGTCTCAAACATTTTCCCAAATAAATAGATAACACGGTCCACTGTGGTATACAGTTTATATACACTTTTAACCTCAAGCCGGTACTAGAGACAGCACACCCAGCCTCAGCCAGCAAGTTTCCTATACCACACACCCTCCTCAACCAAGAAGTGTCCCTCTGAACCCTACTGAGCTGCATATGCTTCTACATTGTGAGTTGTTACCTCACATAAATGGCTTCCTCCTGCTATTGATTTTAGCCTTCATGGACAATTCTGACCCACAATAGCTGACAAAGATGGCAGATGGTAGAGCTGGGCTCACCACAAAGAAACAGCAGGAAGATACTAAAAATACCAGTTTTAGTTAAAACACAATGCTAAAACATCATTTTTATGAAGGCTCAGTGTGTTTTTAAGGAAATGGTTGAGAAACTGAGGGCTGAGATCAGTAGATGATTGGGGATTTGGGGAATGTATGCAATCATATCAAGAGGATTGAAAACATCACTAGAACCCAGGAGGATGACCTACAGTTAGCCATGAACAGGCAACTATGGCCCAAGCTGAGTCAGGGCTCAGAGGAATTAAAGGAAGTGAGGGAGCAATTGTTAAAGCACAGACCCAGAAACATACTTTAACACTTCTTTATTGAGCCAATTCAGTTCAAATTCCCATTTTCAAGATTACATGGCTTGCTTATATCATGAAGTTCTTAAATGTTTGCTACTTAGAAGCACCTAGTCATTTCTGGAACAACCAGGTCACCCAGAAGAAGGTCCCCTTCTATTTTCTTATCTAAATTACCTGAGTACTTGGGGCCCTTGTAACACTTAACACATAATAATTCCACCTTCTCTGAAATCACCTCCCCCGATCTGGGGAGGGAATCCTGAGGGCTCTGAGGAAGGGGACCAGGCCAACTCCACATCTTCCCTCCTGTGCTCTCTGGTCCCACTCTGGCTGGACTCAAATGTAGTCACTGCCCACCAGCACCTAATTTTGCACACCGGCACTTAATAAATATTTAGCACCATCAACTGTACTTGAGGGAAACAGCTTGGAAATGAGTTGCTTCATTTTTAAGCAGCTTTTTGGGAATTGTGCATTTTGCAAAAAAAAACTGAATTAACTTGTTAATAAAAATAAATGATTCCATATGTTACAGGATATTCTTTTAGCATTATTTTCAAAGCCACATGCCCCAGAAAATAGCTCCCTTAATAAAAGGGAATAACTCATTTTTGCATTAAAATGATGGTGCATTCAACAAATACTTGAGCACCTATTATATGTTCAGTACTGTTGTAAGCTATAGGAATGCAGCAGTGAACAAGGCAGACAAGCTTTAATGGTGTGATTAAATACATAAACAAACAGACATATAATATATTATGGATTATGAAGAAAAAGAGCAGAGGGAGTGATGAGGGATGCAGTTTGACAAAGAGTAAAAGGTATCTCAGAAAAGGTGACACTCAAGTAAGAGACCAAAATGGAATGGCATGTAAGACATATAAATATTTACAGACAGTTCCAGGTAGACAGGAGAGAAGCACAAAGTGCCAGAGGTGTCAGCAGGCGTGTGAGGTCGTAATCAAGGGAGAGCAAGGAAGCCAGTATATTTAAATCAGTGAGGAGGAAGTAAGAGGAGATGAGGTTGGAGAGGTAGTAGAGGATGGATTTTGCCAGACTCCGCAGGCCATGAGGAGGACTTTGGATATCATGCTAGGTGTGATGGAAAGCTCCTGGAGGCTTTTGAGTAAGGCATGATCCAGTGAAACTTTGGGTGAAACAACCCCAAATGACGTTAAAGCCATCTGAGTAAAGACTTCTGTTTTGAGTTGAAAGTACACTAGATATTTAGAGAACCCCTTTCTGATATAGCCTGCCTAAAAGTACTATATGTACATGCACCTGTGTGTGCGCGCACACACACACACACAAACACACACACACACACATGTTGAGCTGGCACAAATGTAGGGAATTCTCTGGAGGCTAAAAATATAATTCCAGAGAGCTTAGTAAGCACTACAGTAGCATTTGCCATAGCATAATCTGTCAATTTGGGTGACTTTGAATCTAAATTTTAAAAGCCCTTTCTTCTTCTTGCCTACCTAGGATGCAAATCCTGAAATCTAAGCAAGGTAGGACACCAGATCAGAGACTACTGATGAAATCGGAGCACTAGCACTCATAGTTCAAACCTCATAGTTAAAAAAAAAAAAAGCAGACTACAGAGGGAGCTTGTGGAAATAAATGCCTGCTTGGGTTAAGGGTTTAGGTGGTGTATTTAAAAAGGAGAGAGAGAGTCTTTCTGAGAATTCCTAAGGTATGTAGTACTGCAAACACACAGTTTGGAGGTAATTTATAAAATCTTTGTGGCAAGAAAAAGAAGGAGGAAGAGAGGGGCAAGGGAGTGGAAGGAAATTTAAAATAATATGGGGTCAGGAGTTCCCCCAGAAACCTACTTCTGCCAACACAAATCCTCTTGGAAAAAAGAATTTATTTCAAACCCAAGCCTCAAAAGCATCTCACAGATGTTTTTGCAAAAAATATGAATTCAGCCTCACTTAAGGAAGTAAACCACCATGAGTGAGAGATGAACAAAACTATAAACTATACAATCAGACCAGTAAGTCTACTTACATTCAAAATATCAGTTACAAAACATAAAAAGGTTTGAAGAAACATGGAAAGAAAGAGAGCACTAAAATTATAAAAAAGGAATTAGAAACTATCAAATTTTATTAGGCAGATATGAAAAAAACACTTTCTAGAAATGAGAGCATAAAAGTCAAAATTAGAAATTCAAGACAAGATTAAAAAGCAGATTACACACAACTGAAGAGACAATCGATGCAGTGGAAGAGAGAACAAAAGAAAATATCCAGAAAGAAGCACAAAGAAAAAAATGATTTTAAAAGAAAGGGTAGCTGGGCTCAGTGGCTCACACCTGTAATCCCAGCACTTTGGGAGGCTAAGGTAGGCAGATCACCTGAGTTCGAGAGTTCAAGTCCAGCCTGGCAAACATGGAGAAACCTTGTCTCTACTAAAAATACAAAATTAGTCAGGCATAGTGGTGAACGCCTGTATTCCCAGCTACTTGGGAGACTGAGGCAGGAGAATCGCTTCAACCTGGGAGGCAGAAGTTTTGGTGAGCTGAGATCACGCCATTGCACTCCAGCCTGGGCAACAAGAATGAAACTCCATCTCAAAAAAAAAAAAAAAGGAAGAGTAAGAGACAAAGGAAACTAATGGAGTCTAATATACATTTTATTAGTTACAGAAGGAGCTCATAACAATAATGAGAGGGCAAAAATACGTGAAGAGTAAAAGGGCTTAGAAATTTCTAAAATTGATAAAACAATTCAAATTCAGAAATTTCAAACAGGAGTCAAGAGGAGGAGGGATAGGGAAGAGGAGAAAGAACAAATGAAAAAAATACGTCCTTAGAGATAACATACAGCGTTACTACATAACTGAAAGCAAAGGAAAAATGCCTAATTTGTGAAGTTTAAAAAGTCAGGATAGAATTAAAATCCCTGAAAACAATAACTGCTAAAACAGCAGCTAAAGGAAAGTATGATGCTTATATTAGAAAAATAAGAAACACTATAAGTTATATAGCTAAGTAACTACTTTGGTTGCTAGGTAAATAAAGGAAAGTATAGTAGAAGAAAAGAAGTAGTAAAGATAAGAGTATTTTTTCAAAAAAAAAATTACAAATGGTCAATAGGTACATGAAAAGTACTCAACATCACTAATCATCAGGGAAATGCAAATCAACACTGAAATGAGATATCGCCTCATACCTGTTAGAATGACCATTATCAAAAAGACAAGAGCTAACAAATGTTTGCGAGGAGGGGGAGAAAAGGGAAACTTTGTACACTGTTGGGGAGAATGTTAATTGGTAAATGAAATAGTACAGAAGTTTCTCAGAAAAGTAAAACTACAACTACTGTGTGATCTAGCAATCCCACTTGTAAGCATGTATCTGAGGGAAACAAAATCAGTATCTCAGAAAGATACCTATACTCCCATGTTCATTTCCATATTATTCACAATAGCCAAGATATAGAAACAACCTTAGTGTCTATCAGTGAATGAATGGATAAAGAAAATGTGGCATATATACCTCCAATGAAATATTATTCAGTCATAAAAAAGGAAGAAAGACCTGACATTTGCAACATGGATGAATCCGAAGAACATTATGCTAAGTGAAATACACCAGACAGAGAAAGACATAATATATAATACTATCTCTCACATGTGGAATTTTTTTTACATTAAACTCATAGAAACAGTAGAATGGTGGTTACCAGGAGTTTCAGAGGTGTGGAAACTGGGGAGATATTGGTCAAAGGGTACAAACTTTCAATTATAGGATAAATAAGCCTTGAGGATTTAATTTATAGCATGGGTACTATAGTTGATATTATTATATTGTATAATTGTAATTTGCTAAGAGACTAGATCTTGAGAGTTCTCATAACACCAAAAAGGTAATTATGTGAAGTAATGAATGTGTTAGTTAACTTGATTGTAGTAATCATTTCACAACATATATGTATATCAAATCATCACATTATATACATTAAATATATGCAATTTTATTTGTAAATTTTATATACAAAAAATGCAAAGTAAAATTGCATATATTTAATGTAAACAATGTGATGATTTGATATAGCTCAAATCTTTATGCCTCAATAAAGCCGAAAAAAATGTATGAGTAATAATCAATTAAATAAAAATCAAACGTTCATTAGAAATGATTAACAAAACCAAAAGTTTGTTCTTTGAAAGGACTAATAAAATTTATAATATCATAAATAATTGGCAAGATTGATCAAGGTAAAAATAAAAGAAGGCAGAAATAAATCTAGAAATATAAAAGGAAACATAATTAGCATACCTATGGTGCAGACATTAAGAAGATAAGAGGGGCCCGACGCAATGGCTCACGATTGTAATCCCAGCACTTTGGGAGGATGAGGTGTGTAGATCACCTGAGGTCAGGAGTTCAAGAATAGCCTGGCCAACATGGTGAAACCCCTCTCTACTAAAAATGCAAAAATTAGCCAGGCATGGTGATGGGTGCCTGTAATCCCAGCCACACAGGAGGCTGAGGCAGGAGAATCACTTGAACCCAGGAGGTGGAGGTTGCGGTGAGCTGAAATCACACTGCTGCACTCCAGCCTGGGCAACAAGAGAGAGATTCCATCTCAAAAAAAAAAAAAAAAAAAACATAAGAGGGTCCGAAAAAGGATTTGTATCCAAAATATATTGTGGGACTTCAAAAAGTTCATGGAAAATGCATATGATAAAAAACTATGCATGGATTTCAAAATTTTTCTGCACCAGAATAAACTCATACTAACTTGTTATAACATGTCTGAACGGGATCTAGTTTTAGGCACTAAGAAGAATAAGACGTTAATTTGAAAAGAACTCCTATCAAAACAACATGAATTCAGCTAAAATTGAAGCAAGAACATACATTAAATGTATGGTGACTCAGGAAGCTTAAGTGGGAGAATTGATTGAGCCAGGGGTTTGAGTACAGCCTGGGCAATACAGTAACCATATCTCTAAAAATAATAACAATAACAATTCTGGTGAAGCATGGATGGAATAATGGTGAACTCGTTAATGCTTTAAAAAATGTTTATGGGGACGGTGCCAAAGAAATCAGCAGTTTATGAATGGATAATACAATTTAAGAAGGGACAAAACAATGCTGAAGGTGAAGTCTGTAGCAGCAAACCATCCGCATCAATTTGACAGGAAAAAATTAATTTTGTTCAGGCCCTAATTGAAGAGGACCAACAACTAACAACAGAACAAAAGCCAACACCATAGACATCTCAGTTGGTTCAGCTTACACAATTCTGACTGACAAATTAAAGCTGAGCAAACTTTTCACTCACTGGGTGTCAAAACCATTGCACCCAGGTCAGCTACAGACAAAAACAGAGCTTTCAATACAAGTTTATGCAAGTGGGATCAATATCCTGAAGCATTTCTTCAAAGAATTGTATGAGGAGATGAAACATGGCTTTACTTAGTACAATCCTGAAAACAAAGCACAGTCAAACCAATGGCTTTGATTGTAGGTGAAAGTGGTCCAGTCAAAGCAAAAGTGAGCTGGTCAATAGCAAAGGTCATGGCAATAGTTTTTTGTGTTCGTGGATGCTCGAGGCATTTTGCTGCTGACCTTCTGGAAGGACAAAGAAGGATAACATCTGCTTGTTATGACAGTGTTTTGAGAAAGCTAGCCAAAGTTTTAGCAGAAAACTGTCAGGAAAACTTAACCAGAGATCCCTCCGCCATGACAATAATGCTCGTGCTCATTCCTCATCTCAAACAAGGGCAATTTAATGAGAGTTTTGACGATAAATCATTGTGCATCCACCTTACAGTCTTTTGACTCCTTCTGACTTCTTTTTGTTTCCTAATTTTTAAAAATCTGTAAAGAGCCCCTATTTTCCTTCAGTTAGTAATATAAAAAGACTGTATTGATGGGGCCAGGTGCATTGGCTCATGCCTGTATTCCCAGCACTTTGAGAGGCTAAGGTGGGGAGATTATTTGGGCCCAGGAGTTCAAGACCAGCCTGGGAAAAATAGTAAGGCCCTGTCTCTTAAAAAAAAAAAAGAAAGAAAGAAAGAAAGAAAGAAAGAAAGAAAGAAAGAAAGAAAGAAAGAAAGAAAGAAAAGACAAGACAAGACTGCATTGATGTGGTTACATTCCCAGGACCCTCAGTTCTTTAAGATAAACCAAATGGCTGGTATTATTGCCTACAAAAATGTCCTAACCTTGATAGAGCTTATATTAAGAAATGAATTTTATTATTTTCATCTTTTAATTTTATTTTTTCATAAATTTTTTAAAGACCTTTCATATAAAGAAGTCACAATTCAAAATTAGAAAGCAACCCAGTGGAAATGTAAATGGGCCTATGCAAAAATAATGGACAAATGATTTGAACATGACCTTCACAGAGAAGATAAACAAGTACAGGAGACAGTATTCAGTATCATTGGTCATTAAAACCGCAATGGGATATGCCTACCTGTATGCTAGAATGGCTAAAATTCTTTAAAATTGTTAAAATCTGATGATAACAAGTGTTGGCAAAGTGATAGGAGCAACTGGAACTTCCATAGATCACTAATAGGAACACAAAACTGTACAGCCACTGGGAGCAAAATTTGGCAGTTTCTCAAAAAGTTAAAGATACGCCTTCTATACAACACACAAATTTCATTCCGTGGTACCTATTCAAGAGAAATGAAAGCATATGTTCACACAAAGATTTGTATACAATGTTCATAGCAGTCATCATATGGAATGGCCAAAAAGTAGAAACCATTCAAATGTGTATCAACTGAAAAATGAATAAACAAATCGTGGTATGTCCATACAATGGAATACTACTCCACTATAAAGAAAAACAAACTACTGATATTCACAACAACATGGATGGGACCATTCTAATGAAAATAATTAGGTAAAAAAGACTAAATATCATTATTTCAATTATATTAAGTTCTGGAAAAGGTAAAATTGTAGGAACAGAAACATACATAGTTGTCTAGAAGCAGGAGTTGAGCATAAAGGGACATGAGAACTTTGTCGAGGTGAGAAAGGTATTCTAAAGCATATTGTAGTATTGTTTGCATAACCAAATATGTTTACCAAAGCTCACTGAACTTTACACTTAAAGTAGGCACATTTTATTGCACTTAAATTGCACACTAAAACTTTAAGATGTGAGAAATAAAAGCAGATAAGAGAATGTTATAAACAGCATTGTATCAACAAACTTGAAAATGTAAATAAAATGGCTATGAAAATTGCCAAAATCAATCCTAGAAAAATAGAAAATTTTAATTTATCCTATCACTACTAATGAAAGTGAATCAGTGGTTTAAAATCTTCCTTAAAGATTACATAGGATCCAGTTTTACAGGTGAGTTCCACCAAGTAGTCAAGAAACAGATCATTTCAACTTTAAATGAAAACCTTATTCACCAAGTAGTCAAGAAACAGATCATTTCAACTTTAAATGAAAACCTTATTCAGAAAAAAAAAAAAAAAAACCTTATTCAGAAAATAGAAAAAAAAAAGGTGGGGATAACACTCTCCAGCTTATTTTCCAGCCTCATATAAACCTGATAGAGAAAATTAACAAGAAAAATAGCACTTTGGGAGGCTGAGGAGGGCAGATCACCTGAGGTCAGGAGTTCAAGACCAACCTGGCCAATATGATGAAACCTCATCTCTACTAAAAATACAAAAACTAGCTGGACATGGTGGTGCATTCCTGTAGTCCTAGCTACTCGGGAGGCTGAGGCAGAAGAATCACTTGAACCCAGGAGACAGAGGTTTCAGTGAGCCCAGATTGTGCTACTGCACTCCAGCCTGGGTAACAGAGCAAGACAAGACAAGACAAAAGACAAGACAAGACAGAAGGAAAGGAAGGAAGGGAGGGAGGGAGGGAGGGAGGGAAAGAGAGAGAAAGAGAAAGAGAGAAAGAGAGGGAAGGAGGGAGGGAGGGAGGGAAGGAAGTGGAGAGAGAGAGAAAGAAAGAGGAAGGCAGGAAGGTAGGAAGGAAGGAAAATTATTTTTCAGTCTCATCCATGAAAATAGATGCAAATTCCTAAATAATATATTAGCAAACTAAATAAAACAATGTACAAAAATATAACTCATAATTTGGGTTGGGGGCTTTTTCCCAAAACGTAAGTTGAATTCAAATTTACAAAATCTGTTCATGTAATAGGTATGGTTTGGCTCTGTGTCAAATCTCACCTAGACTCATAATCCCCATAATCTCTGTGTGTCAATGTCAGGACCAGGTGGAGGTAAATTGAATAATGGGGCCAGTTTCTGCATGCTGTTCTCATGATAATGAGTGAGTCACACCAAATCTGATGGTTTTATAAGTGTCTGGCATTTCCCCTGCTTGCATTCATTCTCTCTCCTGCTGCCCTGTGAAGAGGTGCCTTCTGCCATGATTGTAAGTTTCCTGAGGCCTCCCCAGTCATGAGGAACTGTGAATCAACTAAACCTTTTCTCTTTATAAATTTCCCAGTCTTGGGTATTTCTTCATAGCAACATGAGAATGGACTAAGATATAGTTCACCACATTATCCAGTGAATAATAGAAAAAATACATATGACCATTACAACATATTAGAAAAAGGAGTCAATAAAATTCAACAATCATTCATGACAAAATTTCTTAGCTACTAGGAGTAGGAAAGAAGCTGCTTACCTGGATAAATGGTATCTATAAAAAAAAAAAACCTGGAATCATCATCATATTTAGTGGAGAAATATTGCAAGCATTCCTATTAAAATCAGGTATAAGACCATGATGCCCTCTATCACCACTTCTACTGAATAATACATTGAAAATCTTAGCCAGAATAGCAAGAAGAGGAAAAAAATTAATATGTAAGCATTAAAAAAGAGAAAATAAAATTCTAGCATTACCAATTGCTAAGTTATCTACATAGCAAAAACATTTTCAGACAAATTCTTGAAATTAAGATAATTTAGTAATTTTTAGATATAATATTAATATATAAAAGACTACTGCAAATCTAGTTATTTGGCCATAAGCAGTGATAAAATTTATATTTTAAAAAAGATACCACTATGATAGCAACTAAAGATATAAGGTAATAAGGAAAACATCCTATAAAAGATGTGCAAACCTTTAGGAAGAAAAGTAGAAAAACGAAAGCTTACTTATTAAGAGCTAGCAGTGTGCCAGGCATTGTACAAAGTTGTAGAAATACAAAGGCTGGTAAGACAGCATTTTCCTTTTTTCCAAGGCTACCCAGCTGGTATGAGACACTGATGCCCAAGCAGATAGTTGACATACAGTGGGACAAATGCAATGGAGGTGTGTTTGGATGCAGTAACAAGGGCGAGTCACATTTGGGAGAGTCAGTTAAAGGGCATACAAAGTTGGAAGTACTTATATTGACTCTTGAGGATGAGTAGGGATTTTCCAGGAGAGCGAGGAGGGAGTGGGAGTAAGCAATGCTCGCCAAGCAGAGGGAGAAGAATGGGGATAAGAAAAGGTGTAAAACACTCCAAGAACCCTATTCTCACAGCCATACCTCCTCAACAAAAATGTGCTGAAAATGCCGTCAGTTGCCTCACCTCTGAACTCTCGGACTGTCCCATCCTGCGGCCTCCCGTCATCTCTATTAAACTATTTCCTGTCCTTGAAGGTCCAATCCAAATTGCTTTCCCTATTCCTCTACCCCAAAATGCTGTGATCTATCTCTCCCCTCTTTGCTGAGAACACCTTGCATCTCTAATTTTAATGGAATGCCAGCTGCATTCTTCTGTTTACCAGACAGTATTTCAAGTATTTCTACTACTTTTGCAAAACAGCAAGTTAATAATTGAGTGGACACTCAGCAAATGTGTTTTGAGTGGGTCATTATTTAAACAGTTCATGTTGAAGGGCGTCTATAGAGCTGTTCCTTGCAGCAGATTGTGATCTGAAGGAAATCTGCATTGTTGTTGGTTTTGTTTTGTTGCATGACATCACAGTGAATGGCCTTTGTCTAACCCACAGGGAGACCAAAGCACAATACCTGTAAAACTTGGCCTCTGGATAAACTCCATCCTGTGTACTTCAAAACAGCATGGATACTCCCCCCTCTACCACCTCACTCCACTCTCTAAACAAAATTCCCAGTGTAGAAATAAAAGCAAGCTATTCTGCTGGTTAAAATGCCGGTTTGCACATCTGCATGTGTGCAACAAAGCAAGCTCATCTGGACATGCACAAAAATCAGTTATGATATTTACCGTGGTTGCACTCTCTATATGTCATTAAAATTAGTAATTTTATACAATTCAGAATAAGTAACGATGTTTTCCTCCAGGTTCAGAGAAAGTATGAAGTAGTAGGAAGAGCACTGGACTTGGAATTCCCTAAAAGATACTACTGTGGAACTTGACGAAATCTCCTAAAGCTTTTCCTCATATTCAAGGAGGTGATAATGTCACTTACCCAATATAGCTCATTTGGCTATCAGGACAATCAAATATGCCAGTGGCTATTTGAGTTTAAGAAGTGCAAAGCTCTGTTCCCCTGCCACGTGCTATCATTATTACTGAGACTAACCATCAGAAACTGACACAGCATTTCCCTTCTGATGAGCTTGAATCCTTTGACGCTGTTATCTACTTAAGAATTAGCTCCGTGAGGCATGCCCAGAAAGTTCATTGAGAGCATCACTGGTTTTAGACAGCTAAGACTAAGCCACAAGTGAAATTTATCATCTTCCTTCAGCATCTTTCAACAACATCCAAAAGTCTGTCTTTTAAAAGATAACCACGGCCTTAAATAAAAATAATTGTATTTGTATTGATTACATTATCTGGTGGCACTGTTTTCAGTGTAACAAATCATCAAAATGCATCCTCTACACATTTCCAGGGTCCAATTAAGTTGAATGATTATCCAGTAGCTCTTGTTTTCCTCACTACTTAATAGTTATCAAGGATCCCTCCCCAGCATTACTGCTCTTTTAGAATTTGTCTAGCAGGTTTTCTGGGTTTTACAAAAAAAAAAGAACCTCCACCACCACCACACACACACAGACACACACACACACACACACACACACACACACACGAAAGAATCCCTCTTCAATCAACATATGCCTGACTTAGGTGGAGTCTTTCATTGCCTGTTAAATGTTTAGCTTTTGTAAATACAATGATCCCCCATTACTCTATTATATTCCTCCACCATTCATTTAGACAGCGAAATACTATGCCACCTTTTAAAATGACATTGAGGACGTATGTTTACTAAGGTGAAGAGATTTATTATTATATGGTTAAATGTTAAATTTTTAAAGCAGCATGTTATGAAGCAGTAGTAGTAATGTTATTCTCGTAACAGGAAATGTGAGTTTGTAGTGTCACTTTGCTAAAAGTCTGATGTAAGCAAATCCGAGTAATTATTAAGTGCATAGATATTAGTGTCAGATTGACATGGATTCAAATCCATTCTTTTCCTGGCTAGATGACCTCGGACAGATTGTTTAATCTTTCTCAGTCTCACTTTCTTCTTCTTTACAGAAAATAATAATGGAATTGGCTTCCTGAGGTTGCTAGGAGGATTAAATGGATAAAGTATATTAGGCATTTAGCATAGTTCCTGGCCCAGAGTAAGTGATCTGTAAACCATAGCCATTATTATTATGATCTATGAGATGATAGAAAATGTCAATAGCTATTACCTCTAGATATGGGCTTAAGAATGATTTTTCTTTGCTTCTTTGGGCTCCATTTCTACCTTTGTCAACCATTCTAATGTGTTAACATGTCCTTTTTTATATATGTATATTGCAAAATATACATTTTTATACAATAAAACAGTTTTATACAATGTTTTGTAATTATGTGAAACTATCATACATCTCATTGATCTTACTTTTGTCATTAAGCACTGCTTTGAAGATCCACAATTCACAATATATTGCTGTGTGTACCTCTAATTAATTCTTTATAAATCTTGCTTAGTACTCCAGAGTGTGTGTCCTCAACATGTTATCTATCTGCTATCTCAGTTATCGGACTCATAAATTGCTTCCAAGTCTCTAATACTACAAGTAACGTGTAATTAATATCCTCATGCACATCCCCTGAAGGTTCCATACAAGATTTTCTTTGGAATACATACCCAGGGGTGTAATTGCTGGGTTATAGAGTATGCATTTTCTTAGTTGACTAAGTAGTGGCAGATACTTTCCAAAAAGGCTGCAGTAATAACGCAGTAACTCCATCAGCAATGGTAAAATTCCTGTATGTGGGAACATCTCCACCAACACTTGGCCTTATCCATCTTTCTAACTTTTGCCAGTCTAATAAGTAAAACATGAGAAAACTTGTTTTAATTTATGTTTCTCAGATAACTCAGGATTTGGACATCCTTTCTTTCATATAGTTAGTAGTAATTTGAGCTTCCTCTCCTGTAAATTGCCTGTTTGTATCCTTTGCCTATCTTTCCGCTGGGGTTGCTGCCTTTCTCTTGTTGATTTGCAGCAGTTACTTGGTTATTCATTTCCCTTGTGGGTTTCAGACATTTCTAATACTTTTCCCATATTGACATCTGTGTAATAAATTTGCTCATGATGTCTTCCTCAAACAGAAAGCCATAATGTTGATGCTCAAAGTCATCAGCACTTTTCTTTGTGCGTATACCTTTTGAAATTTTGTTTTAAAAGGTTTTCCCTGCCCTGAGCTCAGTCACCAAGATATTCTGCAAGTCAAATTCCATTAACTGTATGGTTGTACCTTTTCCTTTTAGGTCTCTAATTCAAGTGGGAGCCACGTTCATGTGTTTTGTCAAATAAGGATCTAGTTTACTACCTGTATAATGAACCAATTTTCCCAATGTATACTGCTAGATACTGACTTATGATATTCTCTTTATCATGCTTAAGTTTCTTTTTTTCTTTTTTTTTGTTTTAAAGATTTCTTTATTTTCTTTTTCTTTTTCTGAGATGGAGTCTGGCTCTATACTCCAGGCTGGAGTGTAGTGGTGCGATCTCAGCTCACTGCAACCTCTGCCTCCCGGGTTTAAGCAATTCTCCTGCCTCAGCCTCCTGAGTAGCTAGGATTACAGGCACGCACAACCACACCTAGCTATTTTTTGTATTTTTAGTAGAGGCAGGGTTTCACCATGTTGGCCAAGCTGGTCTTGAACTCCTGACCTTGTGATCCGCCTGCCTCAGCCTCCCAAAGTGCTGGGATTACAGACATGAGCCACCGTGCCCAGCCTAGCATACTTAAGTTTCTACCTACGTATATGTGTTTGTGTCTAAGCTCTGTGTCCTATTTTATTGCTTTGCTTATCTAGGGTTTTTAGTTTTTTGTGTGTTTCGTTTTGCACATGACTTTGTCATATGTTTTCATATCTAGTAGGACAAGCCCATTCTCTACTTATGTTTTTTGAGCTTAACTTAGCTATTTGTAAACTTTTATTCCTCCACATAAATTTTAGAGTAAGTTTTATTATGTTGCTCAAAAATATATAAGTAGAATTTTTGATGGGACTGTATCAAATTTACAGATTAAATGGAGAATTTATGTTTTTCTAGTATAATATTGCCTCATCCAAAAGCTCAGGAATTTTCTTCACTTATTCAGGTCATCTTTTATGTTCTTTATTAATATTTTTAAGTTTTCTATTCTCTCTGTAGATAGCTTTTATATTATTTTATTAATATAATTAATTCCTATATAGTTAATTGGCTTCTTAGTTGTGCAAATGATATTATTTATTATGTTTTCTGATTTGCTATTGCTAGTGCTAAAAAAAAAAAGGATTGATATATCCAACGATTTTACTCAGTTCTCTTATTGGTTCTAACACTTTGTTTTTGGAATCTGTTGAATTTTTCTGGATACATGATTATATATGCAAATGAAGAAAGTTTTCTCTCTTACCTTCTGCATTAGTCAGCTCTCACTAGGTTATGCTGTGATAACAAATAGCTCCCAAAACTCAGTGACTTACAACCACAAAAATCTGTTTCCCACTTATGTAACATGTTGAATATATATTGGCTACAGCTCGCTCTGTATAATTTCTTATTCTGAGAATCAAATAGAAGAAGCAGCCCTGATCAGGAATACAGTATTCTCATAGCAAAGGAAAAATGCAAAGAAACCAGCAGATCTACACAGTGACTTTTAAAGCTTCTGCTCATGACTAGCACACTGTCAAATTCATTTATATTCATTGGCCAAAACAAATCCCATGGTTAAATAAAATGGCAATAGGGTAAAAAGTATTCTCTTCCCAGAGGAAGGCTCTACAAATCACATGACAATGGGCAGGCAAGTGCAAAACTCTTGAAGGGAAGGTGATAGTGGATAATTGGAGATGAGAATATAATCTACTACTCTTTCTAACCCTCATTCTTATTTCTTTGTCTTTCCCTTAGCTTTAGCCAAGACCTCTAGTGGTAATAGTAAGCATCCTTGTCTTAACTTTATCCTAGAGAAAATGAGTCTAAACTCTCTCCATTAAGTGTAATAGTTACTATAAGTTGTTAGTAGAAATTATTTTTATCAAGTTAAGGAAATTCCCTCCTATTTCTAATTCTCTAAGAGTTTCGATCATAAAATTGTGTTGAACCTTATCACATTTATATTTTGGGGGTTGATTGAAATAATCATATACTTTTATTCTCCATTAATCTGTAATACACTAACATACATAAATGAATTTTCTCCATTGAATCATCCTTGCATGTCTAAAATAAACCCTATTAGGTCAGGAGTTTGAGACCAGCCTGGCCAAAATGGCAAAACCCCATGTCTACTAAAAATACAAAAATTAGCCATGCATCGTGGTGCGTGCCTGCAATCCCAGCTACTCAGGAGGCTCAGGCAGAAGAATCATTTGAACCCAGGAGGCAGAGGTTACAGTGAGCTGAAATCACATGCCACTGTACTCCAGCCTTGGCAACAGACTAAGACTCCATCTCAAAAAAAAAATAAATAAATAAATAAATCCTATATGATCTTAAGGTATTCCTTTAAATCTACAATTAATTTAACTAATATTTTATGTATAATTTTTAAATGTATATCAGTATTCCTTTAAATCTACAATTAATTTAGCTAATATTTTAGGTATAATTTTTTAATGTATATCAGTAACTGAAAGTCGGCCATTATGTTCTTCATTGTAGTATCCTTATCTCATTTTGGAATGAAGCTATGCTTATTACACATAAAATTATGTGTATAGATTTTGTCCTTTTTCTGTTTTACAAAACAATGTATAAGATAAGAATTAATATATATTCCTTGAAAATTTAGTAGAACTTCTAATAAAACCATCTGGGCCTAGAGTTCATTGAGTAAAGAGGATCTTTGTTTATCATTTCAAATTATTTAATATTCATTGATACATTCAAATCATGTATTTCTGCCAAGTGTGGTGGCTGATGCCTGTAATCCCAGCACTTTGGGAGGCTGAGGCAGGTGGATCACCTGAGGTCAGGAGTTTGTGACCACCCTGGCCAACATGGTGAGACCCCATCTCTATCTATCTATCTATTTAGAGATGAAGTTTTGCTCTTGTTGCCCAAGCTGCAATGGTGTGATCTTGGCTCACCATAACCTCCTCCTCCTGGGTTCAAGTTATTGAATCTCAGCCTCCTGAGTAGCTGGGATTACAGGCATGCACCACCATGCCCGGCTAATTTTGTATTTTTAGTAGAGACATGGTTTCTCCATGTTGGCCAGGATGGTCTCATCTCTTGACCTCATGATCCGCCCGCCTTGGCCTCCCAAAGTGCAGGGATTACAGGCATGAGCCACAGCGCCTAGCCCACATCTCTACTAAAACACAAAAATTAACCAGGCTTGAGGCTCGTGTCTGTAATCCCAGCTACTCGGGAGACTGAGGCACGAGACTTGCTTGAACCTGGGAGGCAGAGGCTGCAGTGAGCCGAGATCATTGCCACTGCACTCCAGCCGGGGCGACAGAGTGAGACTTCATCTTCTTTCCAGAAATTTATCCACTTTAAGTAGATCTTCAAACTTACTATTCTATAGCTACTTAAAGCCTTTGAAGTGGAGCCTTTCAAGGGAGTAATCATATCATGTACATGGCCCTGAAGCTCCCTGTACACTTTCAATATTTTACAAATAATAATAATTAACAGTCACTATCTGATGAATAGAAATCTACCAACATGTTAGAAATAATTTCAAAGAATGGGATTAAGGATATTTTTTTTGTTCTAATATGTTGTAAGTTTTGTAGGATTTTTTGGTATAGTCTGAAGGTTTTACACAGGCAAAATGTTGCTTTTCTATCATCAGGAATACGTTAAACTATTTCTCTTTTGTACTGAAATTAGTCTATAAAACTTACCTAAGTTCAGAATTACTGTCACGTTCCCATGCCCCATTGAAATATGGTATTTGATAAATCCACAGGCAGACCTGCTTTCTTAGGCACCGAATTCATCTGTAAACAAGTAGAACCCTTCAAGGGAGAAATCGTAACCTGTACATGACTCCGAAGCTCCCTGTGTGCTGCCTATATTTTGTAAATAATAATAATTAACAGATACTGTCTGACCCTTTGGGATTTATACCAATTTATTTATATAAAAGGACATTTTTAACATAGCCAGATATGGGTACAATTTTTTTTAAATTTGCAATTAAACTCTTGGAACATGAGTTGTTTGTTCTGTCTGTCTTTTTCCTGCCTTTACCCTTCACTCAAGCATGGGTTTTATTAAGCAGTGCCTATTTCACCTAAGGCCTCGAAAATGTACTTTTGGAGAAAAAGCCTTTTCTTGGTACTCTGTGGTGAGTAGGGCCTTATTTCTGTTTTTGTGTGTGTGTGTTATGTGTGGACCCTGAGGATTCAGTGAAGCTGTTTTCTTTGAAAAGCTGTCAGACAACACAAATTAAAGCCAGTAATGGAATAGGTATGGCCAAACAAGTTCAGCTAGTTCACATACACTTGAAAGCAAGTGAAAGAGAGTACATATAGGGACAGATTTTACCATTTGCCTCTTTCTACTAACCGTCTTCAGTTCTCCAGGGAAATGTCTAATGTGTAGATCAGGTTGTCGTGAGATTCAAATCAGTTAACGCATTAGTTAAAAGCACTTAGCACAGTCCCTGGCATACAATAGATAATAAGTGGAAGCCATTATTATTTGTACACATATGGACATGCCTTTTGTATATACTGCTCTGTACTTTGTTTTCCTGGTAGCACTGACATTCCTCTGAGTGAAAGGACTGAGCTCTAACTCCCTCTGTAACAGTTAGATAATATTTTACAATTGCTCAGTTACATCCCCATTTAGTCAACCATTCCCCCATTCATGAGCATTCTGGTTGATTCCAGGTTTTGACTTTACAAATGGTGCAGCAACATCCTTGTCCCTCTCAGAACTTCAAGGCAGCCAGTTCTGCCCTTCCCCATTTGCTCAGAAACTGCCACTCTCCCAAGACCTTTCCTCTGATAGAGGTGTCCCCTGTAGGCCACCTCCAAGTTCCTGCCCTCTTCCTCAGCCCTTCCCCCAGCAGGCTGGCCAAGCCAGAGCAGAAGCCACTCCAAGCCCCTGGGAGGATTGGCTGGGAACTGAGATTTGGAAACCAAAGCCCATGATACACAGTCATCCTGAAGGCATGCTGCAATCATGACTCCTGGTGTAGGAATGAAGGCAAGGCTGGTGGAAACAAGCCAGGACACCATTTTGATTGTGACGAGAAGACAAGAAAATCCCAGGCAGCTTGTCCATGTACCCCAGCTGTTTTAATCCACCACTTCGAGATCAACTCTGGCAGGGGCACCAGGGAGTCACAGATTTGGCCTGTTTTAGGGATTTGCCTCTATAATGATACCTTGTATTGGCAGAGTGACTTCTATGTCTCAGAAGATTTTCCTGGCTCTGTTATATCATTATGGGTTTTTCTGTTAAGTGACACCACGGCTCCCAGCAACTGAGCTATGATTTGGCTGTGCTGGTTAAGTCAACTGAAATAGTAGATCCAGCTACCTTTTAGCTGGGTGTTTTACATCGTAAAGGCGGATTAAAATGCTCCCCTGAAGTTCACATGAGTTTATCCAGTCCCTAGTGGATATGGGAACCAGCTGTTATATGTACCTGATGCTGTTCAAATGTTATCTGACAATCTTCCCTGAAGCCCAGGAATTGGTATCCCTATTTTGTTCATTTGTTTTTATTTATTTCTATTTTTTAGAGATGGGGTCTCACTCTGTCACCGAAGCTGGGTGCTGTAGCATAATCATAGCTCACTGCAACCTCAAACTCCTGGGCTCAAGCAATCTTCCTGCCTTGGCCTCCCAGGTAGCTGGGAGTATGCTGAGCTAACTTTTTGATTTTTTATAGAGACAGGGTCTCATTATGTTGCCCAGGCTGTTCTCAATCTTTTGGCCTCAAACAATCCTCCCACCTTGACCTCCCAAAGTGCTAGGATTATAGGCATGAGCTACCACACCTGGCCCATTATCCCCATTTTGTAGATAAAGCCATTGAGGCTCAAGGATATAAAGCCTGAAGTCACTTACCTGGTGAGGAATGAAGCTGAGATTCAAACCCAAGTTTGTGAATGCAAAACCTGTTTCTTTTTCCCATCTTGCCACTATTCCACAACTAAACCACCAAAGCCTAACTTTTTTGATAAACTCTTTCTGAAACTTTTTTATATACTTTAAGTTCTGGGGTATATGTGCAGATCATGCAGATTTGTTACATAGGTATGCATGTGCCACGGTAGTTTGCTGCATCCATCCCCCTATCATCCACATTAGGTATTGCTCCTAATGTTATCCCTCCCCAATCCTCCCACCCCTTGTTATCCCTCCCCTAGCCCCTTCAACCCCTGACAGGCCCCAGTGTGTGATGTTCCCCTTCCTGTGTCCATGTGTTCTCATTGTTCAGCACCCACTTATGAGTGAGAACATGCAGTGTTTGGTTTTCTGTTCTTGTGTCAGTTTGCTGATAATGATGGTTTCCAGCTTCATCCATGTCCCTGCAAAGGATATGAACTTATCTTTTTATATGGCTGTATAGTATTCCATGGTGTATATGTGCCACGTTTTCTTTATCCAGTCTGTCATTGATGGGCATTTGGGTTGGTTCTGTCTGAAACTTTTAAGGAAAAAGTCACTTTCCCATAGTTAACTGGGATATGTCTGTGTATGGATCCTATTTCATAGTTCTTCCAAACTAGAAGTCAAATTATTTCTTGTACACCTATCCCAGCCATTGGGTATGGGTAATGATGTGACGACGTGATGATGATATGATGATGATGATGATGGTGATGGTAATAACAGCTTTAATTTACTGAGCACTCACTCCGAGCTTTAATTTGCTTAGCACTTTACATTCTCACACTTACTCTTGATTCTTACAAGAATCCTGCCCAGTGCCCAAATGTACACAACTGGGGCACAGCACACCTGAGACTTGGCCTCAGGCTTCTGACTTCAAAGCCTGTGCTCCTAACCATGTCACAGCACTGCCACAGCAGTGGATTCTTGAACACGTAACTTCACCAAGCACAGACTACTGTGAGAGAAAGGAGACATTGGAAATCCTCCAAGCCTTTCCTGCACTGACAGCCATTCTTAGATTTAAGCATTTTATTCTGCAGGGCTCAGACGCATTTAGACACTTTAAGTTAATCATTACCTGTCACCATTTATCTGGGCTGTTCCTCATCAGCAAGCACATGTAGACGTCGGGACCCAGTTGCCCTCTGCTTTACGTCACATTTTTTATTAGGCAGCCCTAATATTAATAGAGGAGCTCTCTTGCCAGGAGAAGAACATTTTTGCAGTGTTGAAGATAATATAGGTGCTCAACCTAAATTAACTGGATAATTGCCTCAGTTTTTTCAGTAATTTATCGTCATGGGCTCCCAAGCAGTTCAGACAGATGTCAGTTATGGCTAAGATGACTCTGTCCTCCAAGAAATCAAGAAAGAGGATGACAGAATTCCGCATAAGGCCCACAAACTCCCCAAACCTGAATCTTTTTTCTTCACTCATCTTCATCATGAATTGCCTCCAGTCATCTCTGGCTGGAGCGGAGACGTCGCCTGGTTATCCAACTCCTCACCTCACTCTCAAAGGTCATGATTGCAGTGATGTGTGTTGCTGTGTGCCAGTCCCTGGGAGAGCCAACTTTGTGGTGGCAGCACATACCAACAGCACGGTACTTCAGCTTGAATTCATAGTAGGCATTATATGAGTGGAATTGTAGGCTCTTACTAGCAAAGCTACTCATAATCTCTACTCTTCTCTTGCTACAATAAGTGTGAAAACCCGCTATGGAGCCCAGGAAGCATCACTTTTAGTTGGCATATATTAGAACAGGGTCCTCCAGAGAAACAGAAACAATAAAATATAAATATGTATAAGATTATTATAAGGAAATGACTTATTGAATTATGGAGGCTGAGAAGTCCTACAATCTGCCATCTCAAACTGGAGACTCAGAAACACCAGTGACGTCCTTCCAATCCAAGTCCAAAGGCCTGAGAACCAGGACCACTGATTGTAAAAGGGTAATGTAAGTCCCTGTCTGAGGGCAGAATACCAGTGTCCCAGCACAAACAGTCAGGAAAAGCAAGGGAATTCTCCCTTCTTCCACCTTTTTGTTCTATTCAGGTCCTCAGCAGATTGGGTGAGTCCCACCTATATTGAAAAGGACAATCTGCTTTACTCAGTCTACTGATCCAAATGCTAATCTCAACCAAATACACCCTCCCAGAGACACCCAGAAATAATGTTTAACCAAATATCTGGGCATCCCATGGTCCAGTCAAGT
This sequence comes from Aotus nancymaae, assembly GCF_030222135.1. Lineage (NCBI taxonomy): Eukaryota > Metazoa > Chordata > Mammalia > Primates > Aotidae > Aotus > Aotus nancymaae. The sequence goes on along the minus strand of NW_026988479.1, from coordinate 18,536,176 downwards.
TGACACATAAAATTAATTTGAGAACTTCACCTTCATTAAGATGAGGTAGCACTTTCTCATTCTGCCTTTTACCAACCCGTATTCCATAGGTGCTCTCTACTACAGGGGTAGGTAAGGAGAGAGGAGAGGAAAAAGTCAAACACATATAGAAACCCATTGTATATGCTACCCTAATTTTGGAGAGTACCAGTGTAGACTGGCATTTTAAAGGCTCTGAAGGGTCCTGCAGTACAGACACACATTAACCTTGTTTTACCCAGTGTTTGGTTATTTGAGCCCCCAACCCTTTTTGAGGAGGAGAGCACCATTATGGCTATATATTATATTATATATAGCACCACATTCTCCCATGGCCACGTCCCCTCGATTCTGGGGCCTAAATTTAAAAATATGGGATGCTCAGCCCAGTAGAATCCTACGGGATTTCACTGACCTCGTGGCATCCTCCCTCCCCTGGCCTTGAGCGTCCTAGAATTAACCTGACCCAGAAAATTTCCCAAAGAATTTACAGCTCCAAAATGATAACAACTGCCTAAGATCTCTTCCTCCAATTCCAACCTAATCCTATCACACAACATGATCTCCTATATCATGAAATGGGAGAGAATGGAGAGATGAGTTTATCAAGAGAAACAACAGAGGTCATCTGTTAGGTCCTGTTAGGTCTCATCTCATATTTTAATATTGCAAATGGGCCATTGGCAGGCTCCTTTGAACATTTACTAAGTCTCAAAGGTTCTGAGTTTATATGTAGATGGCAGAAAAAACACATTCTTTACCTCTCCCACCTATATCTTATTTACAGAGGCCTGAAACAAAGTCCTAAAGTCTACAGATAAATGTTTAAAAACATATTATAACACAGCTGAAAGAAAGGAAAACTGCTGTAGGGCCATTTAGGGCCATTTAGAGACATTTAGAGCCATTCCATCCTTGACAAGCTCCCTGGCAGAAAGTGAGGTTGGAAGCAAAGTTTGAGCTTTCTGATCCCTCCGAGTTCAATGCTAATTTTATTTTACTCTCTGACCTCTATATGATTAATGACATCAGAAATCAACAAATACCCATTGATATCTGACAGAGCACAAGTGTTCCACAGAACCTAGTTTATTTTACCCTATCCAGACATTCTTTAAAGGCAGAAGTCTAAAAATTCTTTAGATATTTTAAATTTAATTTAGTTCCATAAGTAATTCGCATAACTCAATTCTACTTCTAAAAATTAGAATATTGTGGATATAGCCAAGGTCCCCTTTGACCAATATCCTCATCCTAGTCAGTTCCCTATATTCCCAGAGATAATGAGGTCCTGCCACATACATACACACAATTTTACATTCACACAACATTATGCATATTTATAATTCACATAAAACATACAATATGGGTCTGGATTTTTTGCATTAATGGTGTTATACTGTTCTGCAACTTGCTATTTTCCACGCAAAATATGTTTTGGGACATCTATCATATTGATATATGTTTAGTCATCCATTTTAAGTGCTGTATGGCATTTCCACTTATCATTTCACCATAATTATTTAGCTGTTCCCATTCTGTTAGATTCAAAAGTCATTTCCACTTTGGGCCTCTGATAAGTCATGTGGCACTGAACATCCTTATCGTGGTCCCCTGTGCACAGGCAACAGATTACAAGGATAGATACCTAAAGATGTCACTGTTGGGCCACAGGGTGATTTTTATTTCAATAGATGCTGCCAAGGTATAAGTAAAGAACTTTCATCCGCAAAGGAGCCAAGGGAAGACATCTCCGCAATGGCTCGAGGAAGTAAAAAAGGGTGAAGAAGGTGATTACACCAGCTGCTTTGGAAAAGCCTGTGAGAATTAGTTTAACCACACTGTGGCAATTCCTTGAGGATGCAGAACTAGAAATACCATTTGATCCAGCAATCCTATTACTGTGTATATACCCAAAGGAATATAAATCATTCTATTATAAAGATACATGCACGTGAATATTCATTGCAGCACTATTCACAACAGCAAAGATGTGGAATCAAGCCAAATGCCCATTAATAATAGACTGGATAAAGAAAATGTGGCACATATACATCATGGAATACTTTGCAGTCATAAAAAAGGAATGAGATTATGTCCTTTGCAGGGACATGGATGAAGCCATCATCCTCAGCAAACAGAGGAACAGAAAACCAAACACTGCAGGTTCTCACTTATAAGTGGGAGCTGAACGGTGAGAACATATGCACACAGGGAAGGGAACATCACACACTGGGGCCTGTCATGCGAGCAGGGGGGAAGGAGAGCATCAGGATAAATAGCTAATGCATGTGGGGCTTAATACCTAAGTGATGGGTTGATAGGTGCAGCAAACCACCATGGTACACACTTACCTATGCAAAAAAGACTAAAACCGCGGCTACTTTTTTTCAATCCAAAGGCTGCCTTCCTCTGTCTTTGTGTGCTGTGTTTTTCCCTTCCAGACTGTCCTTGGTATTCTGTTTAACTTGGAAGTTTCCTCTTAGCTGCCATAGAATGTATATGTGCATGCATATGGGTGTGGAAGACAGATGTTTATCATTCAGGTTTTTTAAATAGGAAAACTAAACAACAACTAAAAACTTTCTTAGTGAGAAAGAGGTAGGTTAATGCCACCAGTTCATATACCGTTATATATATAAAATACACATAATCCAATTCTGGAAGGATATACAGTTTATGAAATGTTAATGGTAGCTTTAAAGTACAGAATTCTAGGCTGAAAGGAGTAGAAAGAATTTTAGTTTTTATCATACACCCTGTATCATGTTTTTTTCTTTAAGATCTTGTGCATTTATTAATCTCAAAATCAAAGAATAATACTAAATGTCTTCTGAACACGTCTCTACGAGGTCCTTAGGTAGTGAAGTTGTTGGTGGGAATGTTGAGCACCGACATGCTGTCATATCTTAGGTTCTTTGTTGCCCCCAAAATTATATTTTTTGCCATCCTTGCTGGCTGGGTGTGCCAAAGCATAGGCCATAAATAACACTCTCAGTTTAAAGTCAAAAGTCATAAAACATTGTTTTACCTCTTGGACTCCTCTTACCAAATCTAAAAAACTTCCACCTTTGAGAAAAGTACAATCCAAGGTATAACTGCAAAAGTGCTCTACCTTAATTTCAGTGGCAGACATCACTGAAATGAGGCAGACTGGATTCATCACTGAATTGTGAGGCAGACACTCACAAGTCTAATTCTCCTTCATTTCAAGTTGGTATCAGAGTTGTGGGGTGTTGAGAATATGAAAGGATGGGGATGGGGTGGATGGAAAGAACCGGGTCAAGCAAGAAAAGATGATCATTCCTACTTGGGGTCTACCTGGGCCTTCAAGGCTTGTAGGCTTCTCTTTTGCCTTCCCAGGCTTTACAAAGTTCCAACTATGCCTGCATTTTGAAGGGAGCAAGTATCATGAATAGCGTACTTACACTTGTTATGTTTAGATAGAAATTTTAAGTCTGATGGTTTAAATGTTCTTGAGGTTAGAAAACCTAATGCGATACAAATGGGTCACTAATAACATGATATCTTGTTTATAAATATTCCATTGTTCTTTAGCGCAAATCTATCAGCTTTGTGAAGAACTCGTCACTGTGGTGTTATAGTCTTCCCTCGTCCCCCACTTTCATGCTCTATTTAATAGTCTATGAACTGGCTGGCATTTATGCTTCTCTTTCTCAACACTGTTTAATTTTCTACACTCTGCATCATATTTCAGGGTTCATACTCCTCTGAATGTGCTACAATTTATGAACCTGGTCTCCTAGTGAAGGTTATCTGGGTAATTTTAATTTTTTTGCTAATATAAAAATAAGCAAATAAATATTATTAAAAATTTGTACCTTCAGACATATATCACTGCATATAGAAGTAAGTATAATCGTAAGATTATTTTCAAACAGTGTAATGCCAAAGCAAAAAAAATACTCATTTTAAATACTGATAAACATGGCCAAGTTTCCACTGAAAAAGTTTATACCACGGTTTACGACAGGGCTAATATTCTCCACATACTCACCAATGCTTAGTTTTACTAAATGTCATCATTGTCAATTTTGTGAAATGATTTATTTTATTCTGACGAGATTGAAGATCTTTTCATGACTATTGGTTGTTTATATTTTCCTTTCTGTGAGCTTCTGCTTTGTACTTTTGCTCACTTTTTTGTTTTTCTATCTCTTGCAGTGAATGGTATCAGCTCTCTCTAACTAAGAGTAGCCTTTGTCATGTGTGCAGCCAGTATTTTTTTCTAGTTAAATCATTCATCTTTTTATTTGTCTATGGCATTTCTTTCTACTTCTAAAAATAGAAGTTTTAAGCATTGATGTAGATAGATGTACAATATTTTCCTTTATACCTACTGCAATGAATTCATTTTAGTTAGACCCTGGATTGTCTCTTCTTTTTCTGACTTCTGAAGCACATATTGTTTTACTGCATATTTGACACAACTTGTACTGTCTCATATTTAAGTTAAAATCTATGTGTGTGTGTGTGTGTGTGTGTGTGTGTGTGTGTCTATTCAAATGGAGCACCATAATAATGAAGAATGAGAGAACCCACAGTTTGTAACTAAGTGTTTCTACACAATTAGATTTTTCCATTAGACCTTATTTTTGCTACATAATAGAACAAACTTTTACTGAGGACTTACAGTATTCTTCAAAAATATATTGTAGTTTCCTATTCTGTGGCTATATGCATATTTCAATGAGTGATTTAATGCAAATAGAAGCAAAAGTCAGTAATCTGTACACCAAACCCCCCTTGACATGCAATTTACCTGTATCAGAAACCTGCACATGTGCCTCTGAACCTAAAATAGAAGTTTTAAAAAGAAGAAGCAAAAATAAGTAATACCCAGGAGATACATAGGATGAATTTTTTTTTACTTTTATTTGAAGTTCAGGTGTACATATGCAAGATGTGCAGACTTGTTACATAGGTAAACTTGTGGCAATGGAGTTCCTTGTGCAGATTATTTCATCACCCAAGCATTAAGCCTCATGCCCATTAGTTCTTTTTCCTGATCCTCTCCTTCCTCCCACCTTCCATCCTCCGATAGGCCCCAGTGTGTGTTGTTCCCCTCTATGTGTCCATGTGTTCTCAACATATGATGAGATTTCTTTTTAATTGTACTTTAAGTTCTGGGGTAGATGCACATCGTGCAGGACTGTTGCACAGGTACACACATCCCATGGTGGTTTGCTCTCTTCATCTCCCCGTCACCTACATCAGGCATTTCTCCCAATGTTATCCCTCCCCATGATGAGATTTTTAAATTGGTCTTAGAAATAACACAGATAGGAAAAAAATAAAATAAGTTAAAGCAAATTAAGGCAAACCCTTAGAACATTTAAAAGAAAAAAACAAGAGCTTACCAAAGAAGTGATCATTTTTAATCACATATTAATAAACTAACTTCTACCATGGTGGTACAATTTCTAATTTCCTTAAAACAGTATAATCCTCTTTGTTTATTCAAAGAATATTACCTTGTTGGTCAGAGAATGAATTAGATAATACGGAGAAAACCAGCTCTTTAAAATATGATTATTCGTGTTTGGGTAGAATGTTTGACCCAAAACCTTCACCTTTCCTCGACTTGCTGACCACTCTTTGCCCAAAAGGGGCTGTAACCAAGGACCATAACAATGAAGAATGAGAAAAGCCACAGTTTGTAACTAGAATTCAGGCTGGGTTTTTTTTTTTTTTTTTTTTTTTTTTTTTTTAGACAGGGTCTCCCTCTGTCAGCCAGGCTGGAGTGCAGTGGCACAATCTCAGCTCACTGCAACTTCCACCTCCCAGGTTCAAGCAGTTTTCCTGCCTCAGCCTCCTGAGTAGCTGGGATTATAGGCGCATATCACCACAACCAGCTAATTTTTGTATTTTTAGTAGAGACAGGGTTTCACCATATTGGTCAGGCTGGTCTCAAACTCCCAACCTCAGGTGATTTGCCCGCCTCAGCCTCCCAAAGTTCTGGGATTACAGGTGTGAGCCACCGCACCTGACCACTCAGGCTTTTTCAAAAGTCTGAACTGAAAGCTCTTAGAAACCTTTCGTGCAGCAAATCTGGTTAGCCCACTACCTGGGAAGTTTCTTCCTGAGACAGTGAGTTTTCGCACATCTAAATTTGTCTTGTTCCCTTCCTTGGACAAGCACCATTTCCATTTTTGTTTTCAAAATCAAAACTATCCTTGCTATTTTGTAAAATGTTGGTGCCAATTGGCCTTAGAGAAAGTATTGGAATCTCAGAAAGGAACCCAGAGCTAGAATATTATACAGGGTAAATGTGCATTTTTTATAACATCCTTGAGAAAATGAACACCTGCCAGCCATGAACTTGCAACTTGCTTGTGCCTGTTATGACTTACAGCCTACATTGATGATTTCTAGTCACTAAAAAATGTTCAAAGTTCTTTGGCTAGAAAAGGCACAGGAGATGAGGCAAGGCCTGTTTGAAGCTATTTCTTTGGAACAATAATACAGTGCATGACAAATAATGCTTTCCAGAGGCTGCTAGTATTAAAATGAGAGATGCTAAATCCTCTTCCCTTCCCTGCTTAAACATTACCCAAGGCCCTTCATCGTACCCACTAAAATATCTGAGTTGAGATTATTTGCAACCACTCACATCTTTCCTTTCGACGTGGCACCTATTCTGTCACTTTTATTATGAATTTCACTTTAGCTAAAATTTTTCATGGCCCTCTCCTCAAATATTAACTGAAAAAAAGTAAATATAGCAAAGACTACAAAGCAGAATTGTTTACTCAATCAATAGTCATCACCCATTGAGCCAAAAACAGCTGGGGCATTCACCTGAAAACAGAACTAGGACCAGTCGTGAGACCATGTCTTCATCAGACCAAAATTGTGAGTTTAAATCTACAGGTGGGTTAATTTTACTTACTTATGTAGGATGCCAGAGAACATTGCTTTAGTCTTTCTCCCCATCTTTGGTGGAAAGGCAATTAAAGAAGAATATAAAAATTGGTAGGAAAAAAATGGCAAATGCCCACTACACAGAGATTAGAAACTTGTGTTGCAAGTTGCATTCACTACGTTAGGTTAGATCAGGTCCTCATCCTCTCTTGTTAGTTGGACAGCAAACAGATGGTGCCTGGATGGGGGTTACCAAACCAACTGTTGGATTCCTAACCCTTGCCTTCCTACAAGAAGAAAGACTAAGTGAAAGCTAATTAGATGCTTTCTACTTAGAAAGCCTATTCCCAGACTGTTTTCTGCCTGCAGACTTAATGTCCTTAATCCATGCCAATGCTCGTAGCCTAACTACTCTGGCTATTTGCTAACTTTTCCTTCTAGTTTTTATGACTGCTATATTTTTGCAGTCATACTTGTTAGGAAAAAGTTTGCTCAAGGAACAATCAGAAAAATAACCCAAATCCAATCAGTCAAATAACCACAATCATTTTTATCATCATTACTAACATCATCATCAATCATCACCACCATTATCATTATCCTTAAAAGGGAGTGGCAAAGGTCAACTTGGTTTTAAAGAGGATGAATTCTAGCAAGCTTAAAATTATTGAGTTCTCTCTGTGTTAAGATCAAACTGAAAAATCCACATTCTCTTCATTTCTGTTACCAAATTCCATATCCCAGCTCAAGAAAATAAGCTTTCAGGAGCTTTTTTGAAACAACTTAAATGGCAACTTGGAAATCAAATGGTTCTGACACAATACTGATCTTGATGAGTTAACTTCCAATGAATATACCATATGGATGAAATTCTTCCTGAAGTGCATGTGGGTGTGTTTAAGGATAGAGCATGTGGGGCAAAACACATTTCAAGCTTTTCAAAAACCCATACGTTTGCAAAATCATTTGATGCATTTTTATTTTTTACTGATTCCAAATCTGGCCTTTTTCAAAATAAAGAATTACTGATCTCTTCTAGGAAACTTCCCCCTTTGTTTCTATATGGGCATGATCCTTCCTAATCTCAGAGACAGAAAAGTCCAACTCCTGAAATCTAGGGCTTATGCAGACACTGCAGTCTGCAAGCAAAGCAGCAGGCGGGGACACTTTCAAATTCAGTTACAGAGGAATGGCTAATGTTGAGCTACCCTGTACAACACTAGCAAGCCCATTGTGGTTCTAGGATATTTTGTAGCCACATAATTCTATTGATTTATGAGGAATTTAGAGTCAAATCTTTCTTCCTGAGCCACTATTGTCAAGTTTCCTTAGTCCCAAAGTGTAACCCACCACTGAATTTTCAATCTAAATAAAAGCGTGTGTGTGTGTGTGTGTGTGTGTGTGTGTGTGTGTAGTTTTTCTCACTAGCTTCTTGTTGGTTTTGATTCACTGTTTAGCATATTAAGATTATTTTGAATCCTAATTCAGTCATATACTCAGGGAGTTACATCATACTGGGGGACTTGGGGCTAATGTCTGTGTATCTAAAGTTTAATCTGTTATCAGTGGCATTCTAGATTAGACTCAGAATACTTCTCAAATAATGCTACAGCTTCTGCTATAATTCTGTCTGAGTTGGCATTTGGGGCTAAATCTATTCACCATGCCTGCTTTAGACATTCTCTTTTCTATTCATTAGAATTATCCACAAGTGGGCAGTCAGAATTATCATCTTTGGTACCTAAATTTCTCTTGAGTTAGATCTGTTTTAGAATTCCTGCCCATAACAAACCTGCCTATGTCATTTGAAACCTATCTTCCCAAAACGTGGGACAGACATGTAAGTGCCCAGAATCTCCTAGCTTTAATGGAGTATCACTTTCTGCAAGATTCCCATCCTTTCCTCATCACCCATCAGTGGACTGTTGTTCATAGGGGAAATAGTAGTAATCTCTTGTGGTTTCTTCCATATTCTGGCCAATAAAACCAACGTAAATCAAGAATTTATCAAGCTACTTAGAGAAAAGAAGAGGCAATGGAATATTAATTGTGGTTTCTATCAACAGCAGGCAAGGTCAAAAATATGGAAAATGCTTTCCTAATAACAGATTATATTAAAGGCAAGAGAACATTGTTTCTTCCATTTTATACTCCAGCCAAGAGTCTCATCCAACCATGTGTTAACAATACCTGTGAGACAGTTCTTCCTTTCTCATGTTCCAATCCCAAGTTGCCTTTGTTCATTATCTAAGTGTTTGTATGCATTCTCTCAATTTAGTGAGGGCAAGGATTTCGACTTCTTATTCACCTCCACACCCCAAGTGCTCAGCATGTCTAGCAAATATTAGACACTCAATAAGTATTTGATAAATGAATTAAGATGAGATTGAAACCATTATTTCCTGCTGTGAAGTATTAAGTTCTTCCTCTATCAGAGTTTTTACATAAAAGCAGCTTTAAAAAGAATGAACAAGTTGCTATATTTATTAAAACTTCAATTTCTGAATTTGGTGACTCGCAGGAACTTAGAAAGCAAAACTGGGAGTTAATGATTTTCAACCTCTCTTCTCTCTCTATTCTTAATCTTAAAACAGCACAGGCACACACACACACACACACGAACAATAAAGGCACTTTAGAGAACATCTTAGAGTATTTTGTTAAATAACAAGAGTGGATTTGTCTACAGAGCTGTCCATACTACCACTTCGATACCTCTCATAACTAAGAATATTTTTTGCGGATGGGCAAAGCTTGCCAGTCCCCAAAGAGAAGCCAAAAATAAAAATAAAAAAGTGACTCCCATAAATACAAAATCATCAAATCATCAAATGAATCTTGCTGGCAGGACACCATCCCAGCTATCTATCCATTGACAATCTCATAACCTTCAATCTTACATCCAAAATAAATAAAACAAGGCCTGATTCCAAAAGAAAGAAGAGGAAAAAATGAAATATTTCCATCTCATTTACCCTTCAAACAAAAGATAAAATGTAAGCTAGAATGTAACACAAAAAGCATGGGTTTAGTAAGATGACAGTAGCTAAGTCACTTTGGGTACAAAGTGTATATTTTTGAGTGTACCTGGTACTTTCAAATGGGGACATTATAATAACTGAAAATTATAGGGCAGTGATGGAGCCTCATGGTTAAGAGCACAGCGTTTGAAGTTATGCAGACCTGAGTTTGAGTTTCTGTTTTGTCAATTTCTTTCTGTGTACCTTGAACAAATGACTTAATCTCTCCCTGCTTCAATTTCCTCGGCTGCAAAGAGGGATACTAATAATTTCCAGGGTTGTTATAAAAATTAAATGAGATAACCCATGTAAAGCACTCACATAGCACCTGGCACAGAAAAGCACTTAATCAATGTTTACCATGTTAGCCGTGGTTCTTACATTAATCTGAGAGGAATTAATTTGATAGGAAGGTTGATGGATTGCATAGAAATAGCACAAAAGTGTCTCATCACCGAGAACACAGCCTTTCTGAGAAGTTAGCCAACCAGCAAGCCCAGTAGCTAATTGCAATTCATTTGGAATGAAACGGAGACAAATATGCCATTGTAAGAACCAGCGTAGAGAAATGCTAATGAGGGTTGAGACAGTGGTCTGAAGAAGAAAGAGGCAAGTAAATTTAGTGTGCTGTGGAGAGAGTCTTGGCCAGTGGTCCCAGGAAAGAACATCCTCGGAAAATCTTCATGGCCATATCTGAAAGCTGAATCAGAGCTCTACAAAGCTAAAGAAGGGTCACATGTCTGCCCTTTGGTAGCCAACAAAATGCTGCTTGGGGGAACAGACATTCCATTTGGGAACTGACTAGGACCCTTTCCAAGATGCTCTATGAGAAAGGGTCACACGGAGCACTGTACTAGGGAGTCTCCAAGGTGCCTGGGATTGGCTCTCCAAAGTAGATGTCCTTCCAGTGGAAGCTCACACCACACACAGGTCTGTGCTTCATTAATGTATTTCACTTGAGATGCCACAGAGACCGAGGTAACTAGGCCCTGGCCTCATGGAACTCATAGCTCAGTGAGGGGATAAGAACACAAGGTGGTAGGTTACACCACACAGGGGTCTGGGCAGAGCATTTGTGGAGCACATGAAAAAGACATGGAACCAGTCTTGGGGACAAAAATCTTTCTTAGAGAAAATATCTGTGATGGGACATGAAAAATGAATAAGATTAGAAAGGCAGAGGAAGCCAGAGTAGAAAAGAAGTCCCAGGCAGAGGAAAGAGCATGGGCAAAGGGCCAGCGGAAGACTGAAAATGCAGCATGTTTGAGGGATTAAAAGGTGGTCTGTGCAGCTGCAGCAGGGAGCGTAGAGCACGTTCGTTTTAGGAGGGATGGCCAACAATAATTAGTACTTGCTCTGTGCCAGGCCCTGTGACAAGCAGGCCCACTAGGAGTATTAGCTCATGCAATCTGCACAACAATCCTATGAGCTAGGGACTGTTGTTCACCTCATTTTACTATGGGGAAGCTGAGAATCGTCAGAGAAGTTGAGATTCAAGGTATGATGTTCTGAGTCCAAGGTCTGACACCTCATAAGCGTGCTAGGATTTCTACCCAGACAGTCTGGCTGGAGAGCTCAGAACCTTAACCACTGTACCTCCCCAAAGGCACACCTCACCGTACCTCCTGCCACCACAGCAGTTCACCCCATGAGTTTTAAGACACAGAGGATAGGAAAGGGCTTTTGTATAAAGCTTTACATTTATGGTTTCCCTAAAGTTAGTGTGAAATAACCTGTCCATATACAAAAAAAGAAAGAAAAAAAACCTTTCCAAATATGTTTCTGAGTAATAGAAGGTATAACTTACACGGGTCTTACCTCTACAGACTCCCAGTTCTTGCACAGTCTTGAGATTATTTTGAAATCCCTTGGATAGAAAACCTGCCTCATGTGAGAGGACTGTTCCATTTTTGACTTGGGCAAAGTTTCTAAGTATGCCTGAAGCTGGAATTCTATCCAAACACCAGTGAAAGAAAGTTTTTTAAACCTAAACTCTGAGCTTCTATGTGGTGACTTGGGAAAGAAGAAAAGTCGCCATGTTTATATAACTTTTCTACACACAAATAACTAACTAGAATATTGGCCACTAAGTCCTACAGCACCTAGCACAGTACCTTTCACACAGTAGGTAATCAAAGAAACACTGGAAATAAAGGCATATCTAAAGCCTAAGTAAATAAATGAAAGAAGTTCCTACTTGTTTGTTTCTTGGCTTTCCCCTCAAGGTAAGGTCTGCTAATGTAAGGAGAGACATCTCTGTCTTCAGTGAGAACTCATGAGAATTGATAGAACTTATGACCTTGAAGAGATACTTATACACCCATGTTCACTGAAGCATTATTCACAGTAACTAAAAGATGGAAGCAACCCAAGGGCCTGTTGATAAATAATGGATGAATACAAAAATGATTATAAAAATTTTTGAAACTGTAAATAATTTAACATGGTATATACATACAATGGAATATTATTCAGCCTTAAAAGGGAAGGAAATTCTGACACATACTACAATATGGATGTACCCTGAAGATATTATGTTAAATGAAATAAGCCAGTTACAGAAGGACAAATACTGCATGATTCTACTTATATGGGGTACCTAGAGTAGTCAAATTTATAGAAACAGAAAGCAAAATGGTGTTTGTAAGGAATTAGGAGAAGAAATTAATGAGGAGTTATTGTTTAATGAGTTCAGAGTTTCCGTTTTGCAAGATGAAAAGAGCTCTGGAGATGAATGATGGTGATGGTTGCAGAAAAACATGAATATAATTGATACTGTTGAACTTCACACTTACGTAAGATGGTAAATTTTATGTTATACATATTTTATAATTATTTTAAATTCAAAATATATTTAACATTTTTTAAATAAATTGTATATTAATTTTAAATTTATAATATAAATATAAATTCAAAATTTCTAAACAACTGTTTTAATTTAAATTTATTTAGAATAAGTCAAACTATTCCTATTTCAAATGACATTCTAGAAAATCCCATAGTCTCAGCCCAAAAGCTCCTTCAGCTGATAAATAACTTCAGAAAAATTTCAGGATAAAAAGTCAATATACAAAAACCACTAACATTCCCATACACAAACAACAGCCAAGCCAAGAGCCAAATCAGAAATGTAGTCCCTTTCACAATTGCCACAGAAAGAATAAAATACCTAGAAACAGGGCAACCAGAGTGCAAGCTCTCTACAAAGAGAACTACAAAACACTGCTCAAAGAAATCAGAGATGACACAAACAAATGGAAAAACTCCATGCTTCTGAATAGAAAGAATCAGTATCATTAAAATGTCCATACTGTCCAAAGCAACTTACAGATTCAGAGCTATTCCTATCAAACTACCATGACATTCTTCACAGAACTAGAAAAAACCTGTTTTGAAATTCATATGGAACCAAAAAGAACCCAAGTAGCCAAAGCAATTCTAAGCAAAAAGAACAAAGCTAGAGACATCACACTACCTGACTTCAAACTATGCTACAGGGCTACAGTAACCAAAACAGTATGGAATTGATACAAAAACAGACACATAAACCAATGGAACAGAATAGAGAGGCCAGAAATAAGACCACACATGTACAACCATCTGATCTTTGACAAACCTGACAAAAACAAGGAGTGGGGAAAGGACTCCCTATTCAATAAATGGGGCAGGGATAACTGGATAGCCACATGCAGAAGAATAAAACTGGACCCCTTTCTTATATCACATACAAAAATAAACTCAGGATGGATTAAAGACTTAAAAGCAAAACCCAAAACTGTAAAAACCCTGGAAAACGATCTAGGCAATACCATTCTGGACATAGGAACCAGCAAAGATTTCATGATGAAGATGCCAAAAGCAATCACAACAAAAGGAAAAACTGATGAATGGGATCTAATTAAAGAGTGCTGCACAGCAAAAGAAACTGTCAACAGAGTGAACAGACATGTACAGATGGGAGAAAATATTTGCAAACTATGCATCTAACAAAGGTCTAATTCCAGCATCTATAAGGAACTTAAACAAATTTACAAGAAGAAACAATCCCATTGAAACATGGGCAAAGGACATGAACAGACACTTATCAAAAGAAGGCATACATGTGGCCAAAAAGCACATGAAAAAAAGCTCAATATTACTGATCATTAGATAAATGCAAATCAAAACCACAGTGAGATATCATCTCCTACCAGTCAGAATGGTATTATTAAAGAGTCAAAAAATAACAGATGCTGGCAAGGTTGTAGAGAAAAGGGAACATTTATACACCCTTGGTGGGAGTGCAAATTAATCCAGCCATTGTGGAAAGCAGTGTGGCAATTCCTCAGGGAGCTATATACAGAACTAACATTCAACCCAGCAATCCCATCACTGGGTATATACCCAGAGGAACATAAATCATTCTACCGGAAAGATACATGCATGTGAATGCAGCACTATTCACAGCAGTAAAGCTATGGAATCAACCTAAATGCCCACCAATGACAGACTGGATAAAGACAATGTGGTACCTATCCGTCATGGAATATTATGCAGCCATAAAAAAGAATGAAATCATGCCTATTGCAAGAACATGGATGGAGCTGAGGCCATTATCCTTAGCACACTAACACAGGACCAGAAAACCAAATACTGCAGGTTCTTGCTTATAAGTGGGAGCTAAATGATGAGAACACATGAATACAATGAAGGGAACAACAGATGCTGGGGCCTGCTTGAGAGTGGAGGGTGGGAGGAGGGAGAGAAGCAGAAAAACTAACTATTGGGTACTAGGCTTAGTAATTGGGTGATGAAATTATCTATATAATAAACCCCCATGACACAAATTTACCTATATAACAAACTCCCCAATGTACCCCTGAACCTAAAATAAAAATTAAAAAAAATTTTTTTAATAAAATGAATGTCAATGAAGGAAAAGCAAAGACAGTTTCAGCCACAAAAGTAATGTTAATTATTAAAATATGGTTATAATACTAGTATGTGATTACTATTACATGCTTTATATAATCCTGTAACTATAGTATACTATAATAATTATCATAGCTAACATCTATTTTATGTACTCTATTGTGATGATAATATAACCGCAATAATAATTACTATCATAGCTGACATCTACTGAACATTCACCATGCACCATACTCTGTTTTAATTATTTTGTGCTTTGTTTGCTTTTAACAATACTATGAGGTAGCTATTATTATTTTCCCCTACTCATCAGTTAGGATAGTGAGGTATGCCAATGTTAAATGACTCTATAAAGGCTCACAGCTAATAAATGAAGTTGTGATTATTGTTAAGGAATAGCTGAAGAGTGGTGGCTATGTTGATGACTTATGGCTAGTTGAGGATATGTGATGGAATTGACTATTAGTTTGGATTAGTCAGAGCAGAGGTCCCAGTAATTTACAACCTCACACCAAATTTTCCATAAAGACAGCTACAGCTGATCAATAATAATGGTAACATAAATAAGGCTCCCAGACACCAGATACTGGCTGAGAACTTTGGATTCATTACCATGTCCAATATTTCCAAAAACATAGGAAATAGGTGCTGCTTTTATGCCCATTTGCAGGAATGGTTAAAAAACTTGCCTAAGACCATATAACTAGTAAGAGATAGAGTCAGGAAGTAAGCCCAGACAGTCTGACAGTAAACTCTGTGCATTACCCACAATACCAGTGCCTCTTAAGTTGTGATCTAAGAACAAACTCCTTGGTGGTGTATGTATAATAATAATAAGAGTTAACATTTATTGAGCACTCTCAATACACTGGCCTAAATGCTTCCAACGTATTATGAGAACCCCACAAGAACCTTGGGATGAAGGTACTAGCTCCACTTTAAGGAGCAGGGACCTGCTCAGGGTCTCCCAACTAGCAAGGGGAGGAATCAGGATTCAAATTCAGGTAATCTGATTCTAAAGTCATATTCTTAAAGACTCCACCCTTGCTACTCAGAGCGGCAACCTTCTGCAGCATTTCCCAGGAGGAGATAGTTAGAAATGTGGACTCTTGGACCCTACTCGAGACAGGATGACTGAGAATTTGCATTTTAATGAGATCTCGGGTGATCAGTATGCATAATGAAGTTTGACAAATGCTACATTTCATTCCTGTCCTTGAAAGTGAGGCCACAACGCTACAGCAGTGAGCAACATAGACAAGGTCCTGCCTTCATCAGCCTCCACACTGCTGGAGGGAAGGGAAACAGACCACGAATAAGAAAATCATTACAGTTAAGTTCTCAACACTGGGTGCTTCTAAAAATGCCATTTCCTGGTCTCCACCCCTACTAAATCTATCTGGGTCTCTGGGGAAAATCTGCATTTAACAAAGTGAGTAATTTGCCCTCTAAAGTGCAAGAGCCACGGCTCTACCTGCTAATGCTCAGAGGAACAATCAGACAAGAACACCAGCATCTTTCCTGCTTTTCATATTGCCCCAGTCCCCAGAGCCAGAGAAATGGACTGCAAGAAACCCTTCCAGTAGGCTGGCCAACTGACAATCTATGCATTGATTTAGAACACTGAACCTCAGAGATCCATGTGATGTTACTTAATATGGTGCTCAAGGCTGCAGGCACTCACAAGTGACCGTGGGGGTATTGACTGGTCCCTATGGAAACGGTCTCTTGTGTCTGAGCCTGTCTCTGCCTGTCCACAGCACAGTAAAGGTCATCACCCCAGCACCCTTGGAACAGGTCTAACATGACAGCAGCAGCTAGGACCTATGCATACACTAACCAATGCCATGAGCACCTCCCAGTGAGGAATCAATTCTCATCTAAGAAGCTGGCCTGATGCCTGGTTCCTAAGGAGCCTCATACACAAATCATTTATTAGCAACTCTGATGCTCTCTCATTACTGACAGCTGCTAGCCAGGCTCAAATGAAAGATCTAGGGAAAGAAATACAGGCAAATTCTTCCCAAGACTTTGAGTTTGAAGAGACAAACTCAGAAGAACCAAGAGACAAGGAATGAGAGAATTTGCCTTTTCCAAATAGTAGTAAGAATCATAACTAACATGTAGTGAGTGCTTACTACATGAAGTAAATATTTAATTATTCCCATTTGACACAAAGAGGTAAGGCTGTGGCTTTAGAGGACCAGGGAGAGAAGAAAGGAAGAAAGGAAGGAGGGGGATGGCAAGGAAGGGAGGGAGAGAGAGAAATGGGGAAAGAAAGGGAAGAAGGAAAGAGAGGGGATGGCAAGGAAGGGAGGGAGAGAGAGAAATGGGGAAAGAAAGGGAAGAAGAAAGAAAAAGGCGGAGCTCCCAAGCTCAACTTTCTTCTGGGATAAATGGTAGAATGACTGTGGAAGACCTAAAACAAAAGATGAATAGAAACTGACATTTTAACCTTAATTTGAAACTGAAATACTCAAGAGATTGACTTGTTTCATGTTCTATAAACTCAGACAAAAATTAATTGGCTGAATTTCAGCCATCCCCAAATTGTTACAAACACATACACACTGTGTGTGTGTATGTTTGTTTTCTCAATTACGACTTCTTGGGGTTGAATGGAAAATTTGGCAATCTGATTAACTGTAGCTTACAATAAAATAGCACAAATGGGTGTTTTATAAGCCCTTTGTTTCTCATTCTCCTTGGAAGATTGTCAAGAGTTTAATGAAACTAATACTTTGGGTTTTAGATCTCTCATAACCAGAAATCAGAGCCTCTCCAACACTAACAACTGAACGTAACTCATGTTCTTTGAGCCAGTGGAATATGCCAGGCACTAGGCTATGTGCTTTATGTGCATTGTCCCACTGAATATTCTCAACCACCCTGCAGCGAAGGAATGATTCATATTCCCATCTTACAGACATAACTGAGTCTCAAAGAGGTGATGTGACTTGCCTAAATGGTAAGTAGAGGAGCCACATAGTTGGACTCCAGAGTCTTTTCTCTTAAGCACTATGTTAAACACTAAGCTATAGTAATGTTGGCACAAAAATTTGTTCTTTAAATCAGCCAAACTAGTTACTTGGTGTTCTGTGGAAAAGTAGTTTGGCTAATAATTGTTTTTAGTGGTCTTAGAGACAATGGCTCAGAAACACATCACCCTTCCCTTCTCAGGATGTTTGACCTCCATCCAGGATGCTGGGGGGTTGCCTGAGATTCCAGAATGTTATTAGGGATTCATTGTGCCCATTCAGTCATTCAACCTTCTCTCTCCAGCCTACATGGGAAGTGTACGTTGACCACATGCATCCACCGGACATGGCAAATTGCACCATTCATTCATTTGACAGATTTTTAACCAGCTGCCAGGTGCCAAACACCATCCTGGGCACTTCACATACTATTATTCTTTAATACTTACAGGACCCTGTGAGGCAGGTACCTTTCTTATCCCCATTCTATAGATGAGGAAACAGAGATTCAGAGTGGCTAAGTGCAGCTAGGCGTCTCACCAGATTAGCCTGTTGACTGTGGTGCCTACTCTCTCAAGCAGTATGCGATAGAGAGCAGGAAAAGATAGGCATAGTACCCATCCTGGAAAAGCTATCACACCAACAGTGGAGATAGACATCAAGCCACTAATTACCCAATTAATTCATTCATTACCATTATGTAAGTCCTACACAGTTGAAGTCAAGGAGGAACTGACCTGGGGGAACAGGAAATCGTCCCTGAAAAAGTGAAAGTTCAGTTGAGAACTGAAGTGAGTAGGAGTTCATGAAGAGAGAATAAATGAGAAAAGCATTGAAGACAGAGGAAAATAGCATGTTGACAGCCCTTGCATATTAAGACTGGTATGTTAGAAAGGAAGAATGACAGAAGATGCAAGAACCTGTGAAATAGCCATCTACTGTTCTCATCTCTTCTCTATGGAGGAAGGAACTGCCCTCATGTTTAATGCACCCACCATCAAATTTTTCACTGTGTGCCCAGTGTTGCCTAATAGGCATTCAACATACCACTGATGAATGAAACACATGGACAAAGATATAAAAACTGCTTGGTCCCCAGTCAAACAATGTATTGGTAAAGAAGAAACATTCACGAAATCAATGTTTGGTATCACACGGTATGTGTTTAATAGCTGAATTTTAAAATATTTCCCTATGGCTTTTTTAATTACATGAGCTAATGGAGAAAGAATAGTCTTTTCAACAAATGATGCTAGAAAAACTGGATATTTACATGCAAAAAGAATGAAGTTGAACCCCTTTCTTATAGCATACACAAAATTAACTCAAAATATATCATAGACTTAAATTTAGACCTAAAACTCTAAAACTCTTACAAGAAAGCATAGGCGTGTATCTTTGTGACATTGGCTTGAGCAATGATTTCTTACATATGGCACCAAAAGCACAAGCAATTTAAAAATAAAGAAACAAATTGAACGTCATCAAAGTTGAAAATATACCTCAAAGAACACTAACAAGAAATTGACTTATAAAAACTCTCAAAATGAGAAAAAATACTTGCAAATCATATATATCTGACAAAGAACTTATATCTAGAATATATAAAAAACTTTTATAACTCAACAATTAAAAATAGCCCAATTCAAAAGTTGGCCAAGAATTTTAGTAGACATGTCTCCAAAGAAGATACACTGATGGCCAATAAGCACATAAAAAGATGCTCAACATCCTTTGTCATTGGAAACATGAAAATCAAAACCACAATAAGGTATCACTTCATACTCATTAGGGTAGCTATAATAAAAAGCCAGATAGTAGCAAATGATGGGTGAGGATGTGGAGATTAGAACCCTCATATATTGCTGGTGGGAATAATATACGGTGCAGCCACTTTGGAGAACAGTTTGGCCAGTTGCTCAGAATAGTAATCATAGAGTTACCACATGACCCAGCAATTCCACTGTTAGGTGTTGACCTAAGAGAAACACATCTGCGCACACAAAAACTTATGCATGAATGTTCCTGGGAGCATTATTCATAAGATCTAAAAAGTAGAAACCACCTAAATGTCATCAGCTGATGAATAAAGAAAATGCAGGATATTTATATAAATGAATCTTATCAATAAAAGAAATGAGGTACTAACACATCCTACGATATCAGTGAAACTTGGAAGTATCATTCTAAGTGAAAAAGGCCAGTCACAAAAGATCACATTTTGTATGATTCCATTTATGTAAACTGTCCAAAATAGGCAAACCCATAGAGATAGAAAGTAGATTAGCAGTTGCCTGAGGTTGGGGCATGAAGCGGGTAACAGGAATACAGAATGGCTGCTAATGGGTATAGGGTTTCTTCTGGGGTGATGAAAATGTTCTAAAATTGACTGTAATGATGGTTGCACCACCCTATAATGATGAAAAGCGTCCACTGAATTGTATACGTTAAATGAGTAATTTCATGTTATGTGACATATCTCAATAAAAGTATTAAAATTATATGATCCAGAACTAGTGCCACAATCTTCTAATTTTCTGGAATGGCATGTTTTGTTTTGTTTCAGTTTTTACTCTCCTGAGAAAAGGCTCTGATATTGCTTGCCTTTCCACCCCACACCCCATAGAAAGTATTACTTCCAAGATATGTAGAGTATGAACAAAGATTAAGTCAGGTCTTCTTAGCTTTCTATATCTGCCTGCCCTGTCATAATCATCTTTCTAATGAGCCCCAAGGCCCTGTAGTGTCCTGAATTATTTAAGGAAGATTAAAATACTTCCATTCTACTGTATTTCTAAGCCTTGCACCAGCCCCCTCTCCAAAAAAGTATATAAACAGAGAGCTTAAAATATATTTTCTTCTTAGTCTGAACTAAGTAGAACAACAAAAACAGTAACAATAGAACCAGCCGATTCCTCAAGAATTCTAGTTATGTATTTTTTTTTCCTATAGTGACAGCAGCGTCATTCCAGCAGACTTTGACTGCAGTGTGAGGAATTTAGGTTGCACAAAAGTCATTTTCTTAGGAGCATTGCTAAACAATAGGCTATTGCACAAACATGTAAGTTTTCCATCTGTGGACATCTTCTTTTCTTTTTAGTTTCTTTAAAGATTTTTATCCATGAATTTCAAACTATGGTAGCCTTAGTCTTCCCAAAAAGATACAGGGCTAATGAGATGTCTTACAATCCCCCTCCATTCCTGTTATCTATAATATTTAATGATTTCCCTTCAACTCTATCAGCCCTTGCAGTTCCTCCTGTTTTACTGTTGTTTATTTTCAGCTTAATCACCACCTCGTTCTATGCATCATCCCTCTGAAAATTTCGGGGAATAGCTATGTAAGAGACATGCACTCTTTGAATTTAGAACAGTACATTGTGTGTATACTTTTATATTACGTTCCATTTGTGCTGTTCCAATGGCATTGGCCTAACTCAGTGGCAAACTGAAATGACTGCGATGTTTTCCATTTGGAAAGAACAGCTTATTTAGCAGGTACATAATAGCATTTATTTTCTTTACTATTAGATATATCTTGGAGTCTTTACCCCCCAAACCAGTTCTGGACATCAGTCTACCAAGTTGGAGGTATTTGTCACAGCCAGGAAAATTATAACCTCAAAACTGTGAAGTATCTTCTTAACCTTGAAGAACTGATAAACTTATCAGAAAAGCTCTGTCCTTACCAAAATTTTATAGGACTACTACTTTTGGCACCAATTACAGCTATACGTAGTAATAACACCAAAATTGGTTAAACTCTTACAGTGGACCTGCCACTGTTCAAAGCTAGATATAGATATAAATACAGATATAGATAGTTAATTGACTTAATCTCCACAACGGCTCTGTGAGACAGATATTCTTATTATTTCTATTTTACAGATAAGGAAACTGAGGTACAGAGATTAAAAGACACTTGCCCAAGATTATGCAACTTGTAAACGGCAGAATTGGGGTTTTAAACCCAGGAATTTGGTTCCCAAGTCACTATGCTATGTAGTCTGGTAGGAGGAGCTTAATAAGCCTATTTGATGAACAAGTAGAGGTTATAGAGCAACAAAAAAAATTCATGACAGCAAAATTCCATCTGCTCATCTCCACCCATTCTTTCCAGCCACATGCCCTCCAAGAAGCCTCCCAAGATTACTAGAATAGAGAGAACATTGTTCTGTCCCTCCTCCCTGCTCTTTTCCACCTCCTCCTAGATGTGGAGAGACTTTTATAGAAAATGTGTTTATGAAAATATGTACCTGCAAAGCAAGCCAGTTCTCAAGAAACCAAACATCCGTGAGCAAATGCAGCAGGTCAGTCTGATCTTTGACTCATTATGGCCATAAGAACACAAGAGGATTCTGGTAAAGCAGATGTGGGTACCAGAAATGCAGGAAGGCCACACATGGTGGCTCATGCCTGTGGCACTTTGGAAACTCAAGGCGGGCAGATCACCTGAGGTCAGGAGTTCGAGACCAGCCTGGCCAACATGGCAAAACCCAATCTCTACTAAAAATACAAAAATTAGCTGGGTGTCGTGGCGCTTGCTTGTAATCCCAGCTACTTAGGAGGCTGAGGCAGGAAAATTGCTAGAACGTGGGAGGCGGAGGTTGCTGTGAGCTGAGATCATGCCATTGCACTCCAGCCTGTGTGAAGGAGTGAAACTGTCTCAAAAAAAAAAAAAAAAGCTTCAGAAAGAGCTATTTGGAACTGAGTTCTGATACTAGGTCTCAGTATTATCTGTTCTTAGTTCTTGCTTGAGAACAAGAGTTCATGATTAAAATTGGACTTTAACTGCTTTGAAACCCTCTCTTTTTTTCCTTGCTGTTTAATCAAACAGATTAACCAGGCTACTCTTTCTTAGTTCCAAACCAGAAGTCAGTACTTCAGGGCAAAACATTTGGCACATCCAAAACTCTTTATAGTAGTGTCAGCATTCTTTGTTCCCTGAACATAGCTGGCTCAGTCATTTATTCAAAAGTATCAGTAGACATATGACAGCTGCAGGTCCTGACATCATGGTTGTACCAACACTTTTTTTTAAAGTGGAAAGGAGTTAAACTGAGGTAACCAAGATCATGTGACAGGAACAAAACCCCAGCAACCTTGCCTCACCTGTTGGGAAATCTCAGCTAAGTCTGGATTTGAGCCACATATTCAAAGGGCCAAATATGCAGCTCTACCTACATTAGCTCACTTAATCTTCCCAACAGTCTTGTTATATTATCTTATTTTACTCATTCAAGAGAACGAAAATAGAGCAAAGATTTGAACCGAGGTCATTTGCACTCTAAATTCCTCATTTTAACCATTACAAATCTCCTACCTCAACATACATGTAAGTCTGAAGACAGAACCTTGGCAAAAGTACCATTTTTTGAACCAATTCAATTCATTTCAACAATCTTCTCAGTAGGATTTTATAGGCAGTAGAAAACCAAAGGTCCATTTCTCTCAAAACCCTGATTATCTTCCAATCTTTCCTTTGGGAATAAAGTATCATTTCTAGAACACCTCAATTTAATGTAGATGAAGGATAACTACTTGTAGACAATGACAAGTTTAAATGTAGGACAGCGGTAATACATTATTTTATATTTTTGTATGGTTGTTTTGTTATAACTCTTTTGCCGTATTACACTTGGGTCATACATTTAGGTTGTTGATGTTCCAATGTTGCATCATATATCAGGTTTCAAAATCTTTTTAGCAATATTATTTCATTTAATCATCGTTACAACCTTGTGAGGTAGGCCGATAGGAGATTATTATTCAAGTTATACCAAATGAAAACTGAAGCAATGTATTCCCAGTGCAGCATGACTGCTAAGCAGTTGAGTGGACACTGGAACCCACATCTGTTTGATTCCCTGATCAGTGTTCATGTCGCTGTTCCACACTGCTTCTTGTAAATCCACTGATACCCATTTTCATGCAAGCATAAATTTGCTTATCGCCTCTCATACAGCCTTCAGAGATCCAGTACCGGTCATTTTTGGAGAGTGAATAATGAAAAGGTCCAGTATACTGGAACCCACAATGTGATCTAAAAGAAGAAAAGTGTTGCAAGTGCAAGGACATTCATAATATTCTGTAATAGCAAAAATTTGGAAAACAGCCCATCAACAAGAAAACAGATTAATAGTGAAGCATTTATACAATGAAATATACACAACAGTGAAAATAAATAACCTCTAGCTAAATACAACAGCATGAATGAATCATGAATCACACACAGTTTGAAATAAGTCAATATCAGAAGGATACATACAGTATAATGCATGTATGAACTATAGAAATATGCAAAACAATAATAGAAGTTTGCATATACGTGTAGTGAAAATATTAAGAAATGCATGGAAATAGTAGTCACCAAATTCAGACCGCTAGTTGCCTCTAGAGAGCAGAATGTGATCAGAGAGGACTCAGTAGGGACTTAAACTTGTATCAATATTGTTTTCATTTCTTAATCTGTAGTCAGTACATGGGGGTTTGTAATATATTTATTTACAGATTTGTGTTTGTCTTAAATATTATACAATACCTTTTTTTTTGTTTTATTTGAGATGACGTCTCACTCTGTGACCCAAACTAGAGTGCACACTTTTAGCTCACTGCAACCTCTTCCTCCCGAGTTCAAGAGATTCTCTCACCTCAGCCTCCTGAGTAGCTGGGGCTACAGGTGCGCACCACCATATCCAGCTAATTTTTGTATTTTTAGTAGAGATAGAGTTCCACTGTTGGCCAAGCTGGTCTTGAACTCCTGACCTCCTGATCCACCCGCCTTGGCCTCCCAAAGTGCTGGGGTTACAGGCATGAGCCACCACACCCAGCCTACAATACCTTTTTAAAAAGAAAATGACAAAGGCAACCATTCATTCTGCAAACATTGACTGAAGGCAAGCAACATGCCAGACATTGTGGTTGGGTGTTGAAATGTCATGGTAAGCCCCCTGATGCAGCGGAGAAGACGGAAGAAGTGTGTTGAGTACTAGAAAGCACAGGGAGCTGTGGAGGTGTGTGCCAAGGAGTCCTAGTGTAGTTCAGGTGACTTAGGAAAGCCTCTAAGAGAAAAGAGAAAATAAAGCTTAAGCTGAGACTGGAGAATGAAAAGCTGTAGTTATCAGGAAAGGAAGGAACAGTTCAGAGTGATCCTATCCAAAATTTCCACATCTGAAACTAAACATTGGAGCAAGGAAGGCAGAAAGGGGCATATGATAAGGACAAGCCAGATCACACAGGATCTCCCGTCCATTCCTCACTAACATTTTAACATACGCGCTGCCTGTAGCTCATGTGGTGCCACGTGCCAGCAAGTACCAAGTAGGGTTCGAAGGGGAGTGAACGGAAGTGGGGCATTCAACACATTCCAGTGACTTCACACTCTCGTGAGACCCAGAACTATTCCCGTATTCTCTCCTAATACAGAAGCAATTTCAACCACTGAGCATAGGGACGCAGGGTGTGAGTGTGAGTTGGCCGAGCCTTTCCCTCCCGTTCCTCTGAAGGAATTACTCTGGCAGATTTCCATATTGTAGGTATTTTACCATTTGTCATAGGCAAGTTACACAACTCAGTTAGTGATTAAATTACCAACAGAGCTGCTATTTGAGTAAGGAAGGTTCAAGGTTGTTTCTTGCTCCTGCACTTTGTTTTAAATGCAATTGGATTAATTCTTTCTTAATCTCCTCGTTTAGAAGAAGGAAACAAAAATCCTGTCTGGTCTTCAGTAGATAGTGTAAAAAGCAGCATTTAAACTAATTCATCAACCACTAGGACCCCTGCGCCTAACCTTGGTCCTGTGTTTAGATTTATAAAGTATGAGATCATTGTCAGTTTCATTTATCTCTGTTATTAAATGTACTGGGCCTCCTTCAGATGACATTACATCTTCTTATCTGATTCAAATAAATGTCTTACTCATGGCTAGAATGTAGATGGTGAAATCTCATTGTTAACTCAATAATTGAGATAATCTTATTGTTTTGCTTTCCTAATAGAATCTTAAATTGATTGCTCATGCCTGGAATTTCACTCAGTTTCACCCAGCTTTTCTTAAAACTGCTGCTCTTGAGGATTCTCTTTGTCTCAATGTTTCTACAAGGATAGAGCATTCCTGCTCTATTTAGCTAGCATTTCTCTTGGTCTGTTTATCTTATAAAAGCATAAAAGTAATCACTTGATATTTGTGTTTGTTTCTATTAGTTATTATTAAATATACTGGTGGTGTAGTTGCTAAAGGTACAGGCTTTAAAATGAGCATGAGGTTTGGATCCAAGCTCTGTGACCTTACGGTGACGTAACCTCTGTTTCCTCATTTATAAAATGGAGATAGTAATACCTATTCCATAAGAGTGTTGTGGGAATTCATAGAGATGATTTTGGGTGTGTTACCTAGGCTGGGTGGCTCACAGTAACCAGATTTTAGCTAATAAAAGACTGTACTCTGTGTTCAGCTTGACTAGAAATGTGATTTATCGTTTAAAGGTTTGAACTGAGCTTCTGAATTGTGACTCGTGACAGGGATTTTCTTTCTGTCTTATACCATTCTGTACTTAGAGTGTTAGCATCTGAATCACTACTGTTCCCTATCTTATGTATATAAACTGTCCTCTAAGTTAATTTTTTTTGACTTGGTTTTATTTTCCCGGTGATTTTCCCAGCTGCCCAAACTGCAACTCTTGGTATAGAAGAGGCAATACACTGCCCTTCACCTGCTTCAGGTGAATGTCCCAAACACAGCAGTTGAGGTCCCAACTACAGCAGCCAGTGCTGCCTGGAAACCAAGAGCAGCAGCCTGAAGTCAAGATACTGGAATTGGGTTGTCATCCACAATCAGCCTGAAACAACCGTGGCTCACCCAAGTCCCACACACTTTCTTGCATTTGGGGCTTTGCACATACTCTTCCCTCTACCGGGAACAAACTTCCCTACGCTTCCCCCTCAATTAAATAATTACTACTCATTTATCAAGTCTCAACTCATATGTCATCTCTCCAAGAATTTTTTCTCTGACCCCACAAACTGAGTGGGAATCTCTGTTATATACCCCCATGACATTCTCAAATTCTCCCTCTATGTGCAAGCCGTCCTTGTGCTGTGGATTGAATATGTCCCCCAAAGTTTATGTGTTGGAGACTTAATCTCACATGGGACACATCTGGCAAGTGGGGCCTAGTGGGAGGTGATTAGGTCATGGTCATGATCATGATCACCGGAGCAGGTAAGTTATTGTGGGAGTGAGTTTGTTATAAAAACAAGCTGAGCTCCTTCTTGCTCTCTTGCTCTCACCTTCTCTTGCCCTTCTGCCTTCTACCGTGGGATAGCAGCACAAAGGCCCTTTTCAGATGCTGGGACCATGTTCTTGGACTTCCCAACTTCCAGAACCCTCAGCCAAGCAAATGTCTCTTTATTATATATTACCCCATCTGTGGCATTCTGTTATGGCAGCACAAAACAGAGTGAAACACTTTGCTTTACACAGTTCCACTACGCATGAACTTCAGTTACCACAATTTAGTTAAATAGCACCAGCCCTTCAACAACACAGTTCAAATTTCAGTGACCATGATATATGAACTATGCATAATTGCGTAAACTGTGAGCTGCTTGCTCTTTGGTTCACAAATCACTCTTAACAGATTCACCTCATGATCAGTAACCAATCACATCACTTCTTCCAAAGTCTGTGGGTGATTTGTCACTGGGCACACTGTGATCTGTTATTCAGTTCACACAGAGAGAGCAAAGCAAATAGTTGTGTTGCTTCCTTGTCTCCCATTAATAAAGCCATGTGACAGTATACAAATATGAATAATCAAAAGAGGGAATTAGCTGAAAAAGATGAAAGTACTCCAAAAAATGAAAAGCGATAACCTGGAAGTGAAATTCGAATCAAACATGAGTGAAGTTATAGAAGATATAACTGATTATGGCATGTTGACATCTTTTGCCGTTGGATCTACTCTAGATATGCAGTCAGAGGAACTTAGTGAAGGCAAGCTAGTAGCAAAGTGGCCATGACAAAGAGGACGAAGAAGTACCAGAGAAAGTGATCCCGGCCAACCATTTCACCTTGAAATAACTCTCAGAGACATTTCACATCAACATAGAAAGAGCAAAGGAGAAAACATTAGAAAACTTAGAAAAGAATATGACAATTTGCCAAGACATAGAAAACATGTTTGCTCCATGTTATAAGATATATGATGATAAGAGAAGGCAAGCACTGTTCAAAGTATTTTGATGAGTGTTTTACACTAAATCTCAGTATTTCTAATGTTTTCAATTATCACGCACTAAGCAAATAATAGTTTTATTATGTTTTTCATTTCCCTATATATTTATCACTGGCAGTTTTTAAAGGTCATGGAACAATCATAACTTTTCCATTTATGATGATGATAACTTTGCACAGTTTCAGCTTGCATGGTAATATTTGTGTTCCTGCACCACATGCAGAGTAAGGACTGCCTGTATATTGAGCATCAATTGTATGCCTGGTTCATCATAGTGATTTACTACACACACTCACAAGAATATAATTTTAGGTTTGGGTGAATGAATGAATGAATTCTAAGTGGGCTTCATGTATATTAAAATACTAGGAATGAAGGAAGATATTTTCTTCTTTTCCCAGCCACTGTGATTTGCTATAGTTCTTCTAGCTTGATGCTTGGCCTATATCCCAAAGAGTAGACCTGCTCTAGCTCAAATTAACTCTATAATTCTAATAATATCCATGAAGCTGGAGTTCAGATCCCCAACCAGCAGGTCAGTGCAGCAACTTGCAACTGGCTTTACCAGGCCCAGGCCCTGTCTCAGTTGGTCACAGCTACAACCACCACCATCTTTGCTCAACTCATTGTGGAGTTGAGTTTATGATTCAGTATTTCCAGTCTTAAACTATGGTCAGGCTAGGTGTGGTGGCTCACACCTGTAATCCCAGAACTTTGAGAGGCCGAGGTGGGTGGATCACGAGGTCAGACATTTGAGACCAGCCTGGCCAACATGGTGAAACCCCGTCTCTATTAAAAATACCAAAATTAGATGGGCATGGTGGTGTGCACCTGTAATCCCAGCTACTCAGGAGACTGAGGCAGGGGAATCGCTTGAACCCAGGAGGCAGAGGTTGCGGTGAGCCGAGATCATGCCACTGTACTCCAGCCTGGGTAACAGAGCAAGACTCCATCCCCTCCACCGGAAAAAAAAAAAAAAAAAACCTATGGTCGTGGGCATAGGAACATAGGAATGGAATACCTTAAATAAGTGAAAATTATTAAGGTAAGTTTGTTATAATATAAACTTTGGTCTGGCCAATAACTTTTACATCCTCTCATATCTTCACAAGAACTGTTACTAAATATCCAGATTTCATACTCATTTATTTACACTAAAGAGTAGTCAAACAGCCAAAATGTCAACATTGCTATGGCAGTACTTCAAAGTTCATAAATGTAATCTTAGTGTAGCTGAAAATCTAACTCTTCTGGTACTTTCTCTGTACTTTTATCATTGTAATCCTGTTGGAAATTCAACTGGGAAGAGACAGAATATAAAAGGAACAATGTTCCCACAGCTTTTGGGTGTTAGATAGGCAATGTCATTAAGACATTTCCAGGAAATACCATGAACCAGCTTATTTATGTTTCTTTTTCTCCCAAGGTTCTTCTCTGAGGACGTTTTAAAACTCAAATTAAACTCTTTCCAAAGGCCTTTAACAATTTCTTATTCCATGGATGTATTAAAATTTTCTTCCAAATACGTTGCCCAGGGGGTGGTTGAGAGTTCCATTCCTTTCTTCATTTATTTGGCAAACATTTGTTGAACACCTACTCTGTTCCCAGCTCTGTGTTTGGCACAGAGATCAATGAATCAGACATATGGGCCTTTCTGGGCCTTATAGACTAATTTCAGAAGCAGACAATAAATAGATAAATAAATAGCAGGACCTGGAATTAAACTCATGCCACATGCTATGAGGGGAACAAACAGGGCGA
The DNA here is from genome assembly GCF_030222135.1 of Aotus nancymaae. Taxonomy (NCBI): domain Eukaryota; kingdom Metazoa; phylum Chordata; class Mammalia; order Primates; family Aotidae; genus Aotus; species Aotus nancymaae. Next base: position 18,506,368 of record NW_026988479.1, on the reverse strand, counting down.
AGGGAAGGAGTTTGGGCCATTATCCCCAGATACACAATCCCGAGCGCCCTAATCTCACAGGTTGAAATCCCAGAAGATCAAAATCCTTAAGTCTAAAATCCCAAAATCGCAATCCTGAAAGATCAAAATTCTAAAAACATAATTCTGGAAAAAATAATTTAAAAATTTAAGACATCTATATTGGGAGATTTATTTTAGAGACATAAACACACGATCCAACACTCATAGTCCACTTCACAGAATAAAATAGGCAATAATAACATATTTTTTCAAGCATAAACACTCAGGTATACTAATGGCAGTCACATGGGTATAACAGTTATGAGAAGATGAACTGGATTCACAAAGAAATAAGTCAAAAAGCAAAATATATAAATGCATATCACTATAGTTGGTAATTGTGTGCACCTGGCTTTTAACTGTGGTCATCTGAGATACCATGACCAACAACTACAGCTTTTGACAAGATTTATCAAACATTACAAACATTTCAAATTATTGAAATCTCCCCAAGAGTTGAGATCTCAGTAATTTTTTTTCTTTCACAAATTCAGATAGATGTACAAAAAGGACAACTCTTCACTGACTGAAGAAGTTTCAATGTTTTTACATTGAGAATAAGGGAAGCCTATCATCTAACTCTCAGTTCCAGGCCAAAAGCTTCAGGACACTGTGTAAATCCTAGAGACTAACAGCTGCTGAGCCTGCAGTTCTGATGTCTAAGGCAGGAGAGGAAGAGTCGATGCCCGCTCTCAGAGGGAGCCCAGCTCACCTTCTGTGCTGGTTCTCTCCAGGCTCCCAACTGATCAGATGGTGCCCACCAACTCTGAGGGCAGATCTTCCCCACCTAATCCACCAGACTCCCACAGTAACCTCTAGAAACACCCTCACAGACACACTTAAAATAATGCTTTACCAGGTTTCCAGATATCCCTTAATCCATTCAAGTTGACAAGTAAAATTAAGTCCACTTGTCTACCTTTTGTCTACCTCTTGTCAACCCGTAAATATCTCCTAAAGCCATGCTTGATTTCCATCTGAAGACAACGACAAAGTTACAGTTCTGCCAACATGTTATGATTTAAAAAAAAAAATGCACTGATCTCTTCCTCAGAACTGGGCTTGCAGGATTTTAATCTTTCAGAATTGAGATTTTCAGGATTTTAGACTTTAGAGATGTGGATCTTTGGGTATTTCAACATTCGGGGTTCTGGCATCGGGAGTTGTGTCTTACAGAATTATGATGATCACCAGAAGGGAGGGAGGATGCCGGGAAAGGCCTTCAGAGAAGATGACAGGGAAGGCCTCTGAGGAGGAGTTGAGGGAATAAATTTCCTCACAGAGGAAACATGCCAGTGGGCTCGGAGGCAGAAAGAGCCTGGGGTGCTCATGGACATGTAAGGGGGGAAACTGGAAATTGTGTGCATAATTGTACGTAATTGAAGCCCACTTAAGGCCTGAGTAACTTCTGTGGCTCTCTGGAGATGACCTCTTGCCACCAACTCCATAGTTTGTCATCGCAGGGTGAAGGAGCATCCCTGAGGGCGGCTTCCACAAGGAGCTTCACCCCCATCTGTTTCCTATTTGCAGCAGGCCTATCCTGATCTATAGTTCCTCCTCAAAGGCTCCCACCAAGCCTGCTTCTCTGAAAACTTGCTGACTTTGACTTGGGAATTGTGCTAAGGTTCTTTGTTGCAGGCTGATCCATCCCCAAGTGCTTTCTCTATTAACCACTTAAGTACAGCGTCTTTTCATCCCCTCTCTCTGCCTGCAAGCAGGAGGGTGAACACTGTCCTGCAGGCATTGATGCCGGCAGATGGGCCTCCAGGAAGGAGACTTCTGGAGGCTGCTGGAGTAGAGAATGGCCCTGGGCCAGCTTCACACAGGAGGGACACTTGCTTGGTAGGAGCCAGGGAGTCATCAACTCTATTTTCTCATCCTTGTTTCACAGTTTCAAAAGAAGCACAACATGGAATTGCTAAAGCTTGTTATAGCACATAATTGAGAAGGCCTGTGATTTGAATTATGCCAGGATACTACTTGCCACATGTCATCATGTGATGTAATAAAAGTAATAACCATATGTAGAATAATTTTTAAATAATCTGTTATAGGACATTTTCAGCTGTTTAGTCCAACTGTTCACAGAAACTTTATAACGCTTATATCTGTTATTACCGTGGTTTGGAAGAGAAGGAGATAACAGTTAATCTGATATGCCCAACAAGTCGCTTCTCTCTCTGAACTTCATTTTCCTTATTAGTTAAAAGGTGACAAGTAATGCTCATAGGATTGTAGAGAGGACTAACTAAACTGATAAATGTCAAGTAAACTGACCAGTGCCTGCATCATAGTTAGGGCTCAGAAATGGTAATTATTATCATTTCATGATGAGGCACTATTTCTCACACCTGTAATCCTAGCACTTTGGGAAGCCGAGGCAGGCGGATCACCTGAGGTCAGGTGTACGAGACCAGCCTAGCCAATGTGGGGAAACCCCATCTCTACTTAAAATGCAAAAATTAGCAGGGGTTGGTGGCACGCACCTGTAGTCCCAGCTACTCAGGAGGCTAAGGCAGGAGATTCGCTTGAACCCAGGAGGCAGAGGTTGCAGTGAGCCAATATCACACCACTGCACTCCAGCCTGGGCGATAGAGTGAGACCTCATCTCAAAAAAAAAAACTAGGACAAGCTTCATAATTAGAACCAAACAAAAATTTATTCTATGTGTTAGGGTAATCAATTATTTTTGTAAATTTTCTTTCTATTTTTCCTTTTAATTAATAATTTATGAGTTACAGTTGGATCCTTACACTATAGACAATAGAGTTCAATCTCACAGAGGGCATGTTCAAAGCCATGTGGAATCCAGCCAGTTGCTGATAAAAAGCAATCAGTCCTTAACAATAGTCTTGGTTTCATTGGAACTAATGACATATGATCTATGCTATACTTATTCTATTTCCTGTGTAAGAGATACTTTGATGCTCATTACTCTAGAAAGTATTTATAATCTAGACAAAAAGGGCCTAATTTTAAGCATTGTGATTTTTGACATCCATTTTTTGAAAATCTGTATTTTCCAGACCTTAATATATTTCTTGAATGCTGACCATGTGCCAGCCACTGTGCTGTGCTTCACATGAATTAACTCATCTGTAAGTTAGATACTATCCTACCCCCATTTGACAGATGAGAACAGCCTTCCACCTGTAAGTTAGATACTATTCTACCCCCATTTGACAGATGAGAACACAGAAGCTTGGAACTATGTTACATGGTGTATTGCCCACTGTTGCCCACCAAGTGGCAGACACAAGACACAAACCCATGTATCTGCCATTTTAGCTACTGTGCTCTCTATGAGAGAAATGTCCACCACCTCTTCGGGCTAAGTGTGATGAATAAGAAGACAGAGTCTTGGACAAGTCGTATCACCTCTTTTTGCCTCCATTTCCTCATTGATTACACAGGAACAATAATCCCACCAACCTTGGAAAGCTGTTGTGAGGATTCATTAAGGGGAGGGATGTAGAGCACTGCCTCACCCTTTAGGAACCCCGCCTGACTCTCCCGGAATATCACACTTCATTTTATCAGAAAGAATTTCTCCAGGCGGTCTAGCCTGGCAGTCCATTGTTCATAGCCAAAGTCATGCATCGTAACTAGTTGCCCACATTCACCCCCTGTTTAGGGTTCCTCAGATGAAAGACTAATTGTTTGTACTCATTAAGCTTTTTTAATCAGCACCACTTGATTCCCTGTCTAAGCATTATATATATTCCCATGGCTCTGTTGGCTTCTAGACTAAAAGATTTAGCAGATCTCCAGAGTCACATGCTTCTCTGCTCCTAGTCTTCCTCTTCATAGAAATGAAATCTTAAGGAAGTCCATCAGACCAGTTTGTTCTTCCTTAAAGGATGTGCATTGGAGGAAGAAGGATTGGGATTTTATTTCTGTTGTAGTCATTCATATTCATTCTCTCTTTCTCTTTTCCTTTCTCCCTCTCTTTCTCTCTCTTCCCCACTCCCCCCCATCTATTACCTACCTACCTATCTCCTCATTTAATCCATGCAACTCCCACTGCAAGAAAGTATTTGAAAGGTGGGCTCTAGAGCCATACTTCCTGGAGGGTAAATCCTGGCTCTACCACGTGTTAGCTGTGTGACCTGGAACGAAGTAAATAACCTCTCTGTGCCTAGTTTCCTCATCTGTAAAGGGAGATACACATAACACCTACATCATAAGGTAGTTTGAGTCTAGCATTTAAAGAGTACCTGGTACATAACTAGTTTGATCAATTATTATTATTCTCTGTTTAAGAAATGGCAAACTCTGCTTTTGGAAGTTTGAATAACTCACCCAAGGTCATACAGGCTGTGTGTTACAGAGCTGGGACAGGCTGATGGCAGAGTTGGTTCTCCAACCACAGTGCTATACTGCCTCTTACTTAGCATATACTGAGTGTTTATTACTCAGCTGATTATGGCTGGGCATTATGGGATCCTCAAAAGAGACAAAGATGCCCTTGAACCAACAGTTTCACTTTCAAGAACTTGACCACAACTGGAACAATTATATAAAGAAATAGGTATACAGATACTCATTGCATAAATATCAGAGATAACAAAAATGCCCGTCCATTAGGGGCTCAGTAAATAAGATATAGTGCATTCATGCCGTAGTTTCTATGCTGTTATTAAAGATGAGCAATATGTATTACTGTAAAAGATCCCCAAGTCCCGGAGCTAAAAGAAAAATAAGGTACCAAAAAACACAGTTGCAGTTATAGATCCATATGTGATCTCAGGAAGCAAATTAGCAGCAGTGGGCTCTGGAGAAGAGCACTAGGTATCTTGGACAGGAGGGAGAATTTGTGTTGCTGGATTTCTCTATTTTGACTATTCAGATTTTTGACCGAGATACTTTTCACTTAAAAAGACTAGAATATAAAAAGACTGTTAAATTTAATGCTAACTACATAAGTGAATGTTTATATATAATCTTTTGAGCACAAATTTTTCATAGGAAATATAAAACTGACTTTTAAAATATGATGGGGAAACAGGGTGTGGGAAATAGTCACAGACTAGAAGAGAGAAGCAGGACTATTTTAGAAACTCCTCTGTCAGGGCAGCAGTGTGGAAAACAGTTGAGAGTGATGACTTTGGAGTCAGACAAACCCACTGTCAAATCTTGGGTCTACCACTAATCCACTGTGTGAGCTCTTGAGTCTCAGCTTCCTCATCCATAAAATGGGGCAATATTATCTGTTTTGTAGGTTGAAGTGAAGATCAAATGAGATAAAATACCAAAGAGTCTTGCACATAGCAAGCATTCTGTAAATGATTACAACTATCTACCCTGATAAGGAAGTAGGTAGATTATAGATAGATATTGCTAAAAGGTTCTCAATCTACCACTCTTCCTTTGTCCTCTTCTTTCTCTTCTATCAGCCCAGAGAACAACAGTCTTATACCTGTTGTCTTGATAGCACTGTAATAGTACCAGCAAGCTTTGCAGTCATACTAACTAGCTGGTGACCTTAGACAAGTTTTAAGGTCTCTGAATTTTTAAAAAATGCGAATAACAGGCCAGGTGCAGTGACTCACATCCGTAATCCCAGCACTTTGGGAAGCCAAGGTGGGTGGATCACTTGAACCCAGGAGTCCAAGACCAGCATGGGCACCATGCTGAAACCCTTTATCTCTAAAAAGTACAAAAAAATTAGCTGAGCATGGTGGCACTTGCCTGTGATCCCAGCTACTCAGGTGGCTGAGGCAGGAGAATCTCTTCAACCTGGGAGGCAGAAGCTGCAGTGAGCCGAGATGGCACCACTGCATTCCACTCTGGGCAACAGAGCAAAACTCTGTCTCAAAAAAAAAAAGATAATAACAATATCTACCCATAAGGGATTATGCAGACCAAAACAAAATAGCCATGGTCGCTGCTCTCTCATAAAACAATCCAGGACCGCCTGCAAATAGTCTAGCATGACTAGTCCTATGCGGGCCCTCCACAAACATTAGTTAATTCATTGTACCTATGACTTTCCAGGAAAAGCATCTATATGTACCATGAGTTTTTTTCCAAATTACTCAATTACCATATTACCAAACAACTCCGGTTTGTGTTAACTTTTCAGGCCCAAGCATGTGTATTTGCTTTTAAACTACATGCATTTCTTTTACTCCTCATTTCATCAAACTACACAATTGGAATCACTCTTTTATTCTCTAGCTTTCACTGTCATTCTTGTTCTCTCTCACACTCTCTTCTTTTATTATTTATTTATTTATTTATTTGAGACCGTCTTGCTCTGTCGCCCAGGCTGGAGTGCAGTGGCACGATCTCAGTTTACTGCAAACTCCACCTCCCAGGTTCAAGTGATTCTTCTGCCTCAGCCTCTCAAGTAGCTGGGATTACAGGTGCCTACCACCATACCCAGCTAAATTTTGTATTTTTAGTACAGACAAGGTTTCACCATATTGGCCAGGCTAGTCTTGAACTCCCGACCTCAAGTGATCTGCCCACTTCGGCCTCCCAAAGTGCTAGGATTGCAGGCGTGAGCCATCGCATGTGGCTTCTGGCTCTCTCCTAATAGTTATCCAACTCAAACTACCAAGGTGCCACTTAACATCATGGTGCACTATGTCTAGCAACTCGTTTCTGTTTCCAAAAGGAAAGAGTTTCTCTCTCCTCATTTCAAACTGAAAAGTCCCAGGAGTGGCCTCTGACTGGCCCAGCCTGGAACAGGAAGGGCAATAAATGTAGGGCTGGAAAGCACACGCATAACTAGAGGAGAAAGTATCGCACTTTAGTCTCCTCCCCCAATTTGGATCTACCAGATGTAAAACAAATATCTGGGTAATCAGGCTTTTTTTTTTAATTAAAAAAATTGTGATGCTGCTTAAATTAACAGAGTGCACTGTGCACTTCCCTTTGCATGTGTAGACACAACCCTTTTTAAATCTGTATTTAAAAAATAGAATCGGCAATAGCTTTTGCTCCTGCATGAGCTTGCCAAAAAAGGTTGGAAATGAGCATGCTTCTTCCTGTCTCTCTTGGCTCTGATCCCTATTAGGAGTTGATAGAGACAGCATTTTTCTCTTCCTCAACTTTCCCTGGAGCTGTAAGTGGGCTAAGGGGCAGGGTCCTGGAGAAGGACCCCGCCTTTCACAATCAAGGAGTTGGGGATGTAGAAATATCAGGTGCTGGCAACAATGTTTTACAGCTTCTGATCAAGTTCCCATGCTGTTGTTTAATCCTTAATCATCTCTCTTGGCATACTTCCCATTGCTACTGCTTGCACAAAATTGGAAGGAGCTGATTGCCTCAATCTGTATTTTCTATAAGGCCATGCTTAATGCAAAACCCGTAGGGACTCCTCGTATGATTGTTTTGACCCTAATAGGCTGTTTTTCTTGCTTCCAAGAAATCTCTTTTATCTTCTCACGTTCTAAAATTGTCTTAGTCCAAAGTGACAGTCAACAAATGGGAGGTACCTAAACATTTCCTGTAGAGAAATAAGATGTTACCTGAATTCCATACTCATCTCTCTGAAGGGGACTAATTATCATTGGAGGTTGTTGCCATGAACAGGATTCTTATGGAAATTACCTTAACTATTTTTTTTTTCCTAAAGACTACTCCAGTGGCAAAGAACAATCATTACTCTTCAAAGTTCCTGTACCAAACGATAAAAATAAAATGTCAGCTCATTCCAGCTAGTCAAAATTGAAATTTGGGGGCTCTTGTAACCTAAAACATGTCACTCAACCGTAGGCTGTCTCAGAAGAAAAAGTTCACTGCCCTCTTAGGAATGAAAGTCCGAGATCCACCCAAGTTATTGCGTAAAACACAATGCTCAAGGCTAACCCCATGCAAATGTAGAGAAGGCCAACTTTTAGATGCTTTTTTTTCCCAGAGACCCTTCCCTAAAATCTTTCTAATGCTTGAATTCTACTATTCGTGAAAACTGCCTTAAAATTCCCGATATCCACAGGAGGAGAAGTATAATCAGTCCCTAAGAGCTTGCAGTCAATGTGTTTCTTAGATCTTTCCCTAAATTGAAATTAACAATGTTTCTTTCCTTTACCTTCTTATTGTAGATTTTACCACAGAGAGACAGACACATAGACATGAGCATGTATTAATTGGAAAAAAAATTTTTACTTTCTTATTCCATAATAAGATATGTGGTAGCACACAATTCTTCAAGGGAGGAAGGAAGAAGTATATTAGGTTGAACGTGGAAAGAAAGAAACTTAAAGGGATAGAGCCCCTAATCCACAGTCGTATTGAGCAGGATGAGTCAGGTAAGGTGGCAGCACAGTATGAGGGGGACACACCGATTTCTGCAGGAGGCATTTTTCACTCTTATTTCTAATGACCTACATATACCTGCTCTTCAAGATTAACAGGTTTCTGAAATAATGTTGGAACTCTGAGTCTCATTCCACATCCATTGCAATGAATTCTTTAAAAATCAGAGCCAGTTTCCAATCTTAGAAGCATTGCGGAGAGACAACAGGATTAGTGAAGCTTCAGTTGGTATCCACACTTTGAACCAATCAGGTAGGACCAAGAATGCAAGCGTGGGTGCACGGGAGCCAACAGGGACAGACTGAAGAGAAGTTCCCAGGGGACAGAAAAGTCAAAGGAATTCTGTGACTTGTGTGGCTTGGGGGAAGTACGTTAGCCTGTATGAGCCTCTGCTTACCAGTAATGGATTATACTTTCTACTTGCTGTATGGAACACTGCCTTATAAATACCAAACTGCTAGTGAAGGATGCTGGGGCCTGAGTTGACAGTAATTTTAAGATGACTTACCAGTGTTATAAGGCCATCAAATGAGCAAGCTTGATCTTGGGACATAATAATATACGTGTATACATTAAAATGAGAAAAAAATGACAGCCTCCCACCATTTGATAAAAATCTGATTCTCCTGGAGTAGAGCCTTCAATTTGAGGTGTCTCATCAACAGGAATATTGGCAAACTGGAACAGGTTGTGGTGGAGCTTAATCTCTCTTTACAACATACCATTGTATCAGTTCAAAAGCCTTTATAAAAAAAAAAAAAGCAAACTCTAATCTACATGGTCTTAAACAGTTGAAAATGTATTTATTCATGTTTACATAGCAAGGTGTCTACAGGCGGGTAGTTTCTGGCACTGAGTGAGTGGTCCAGTGATGTTAAGGCTGTCATCTCTGTGATTCTCTTGACCTCATGGTTGCAAGATGGCTGTCAAAGCTCCAGATATCTCATCCATCTTCAAAGCAGGAAAAGAAGAGGGAAATTGTTACTAGCTTGATTTGTTCATATGATCAGAAATACAAAAACTTTCTCTGAAAAAATTCCAGGAGACTTTTGCTTATATCTCACTCATAGAACTGTGTCTTATGAACACCATCAATGGCAGCTGAGGCTGGAAAAATAAGTATTGGGCAGAAGATGGCAAGGAAGAAGAATAATAAATGCAATATTTCAGCCAAAGGGCATTTTCTGCCATAATTGGCACTATTGCCTTTTGCTTTTGGGAAAAAGGAAATATTTCATATTTATGAAAAAGAATATGATTGGTCTAGCTTAATCAGATGTCCACCCACTCCTGACTGAATCAGCTAAGATTTAGATACAAGCCTGACTGTAGAAGTTTCATTACTATAAAAAATTGTCATATGTGCACCCATACGACCATACATGGCTAAAAAAATAAAACATCACAAATCCAGTTGAAGCCTGTTATATATCCCTGCTCAATCACATTTCCTTACCCTGGCCCAATAACCAATTACACAGTGTCCTGAGTTTAACATCTATCAGTCTGACATATTTTTACATTGTATGGTTATTTTCATATTTCATAAAATTTTACATATTTTTACTTTGTGTGGTTATTTTCATAATATTGCTTAAGTGGTCTCAAAATTTAGTGCAAACAGTATCATACTGTAACTTGGCCCTCCTCAACTTGCTTTTTTAAATCTAATTCTGATTTTTGAGAATTATTCACTTTTGATTCAGTTCACTCAATTTCATTGCTGTATAAGTATTGCTTTGATGAACACAATACAATTTGTTTATCCATTCTTTCATTGATGAACATTGAGATTTTTACAGTTCTTTGCTACTAAAACAATGCTTCAGTGAACTTCTCGTGCATGCCTCTTTCTGCATATGTGAAATAATTTCTCTAAGGGATATAACCAGAGATGGAATTACTGGGTCACATGTTCTGCACTTTTAAATTTTACAACATGTTGCCACATGGCTCTCCAAACTGATTTTCAGTTATCCACCCACCCCAGTGTATTACTGTTCTAATTGTTCCACGTTCTTACCAACCCTTGTTATTGTCAGACTTTTCCATTTTTGCCAATTGCGGAGCTGTGAAATGGTATCTCAGTATCATTTTAATTTATATTTCCATGATTACTAATGAGATTAAGCATTATGTCAGATATTTTTGGCTATATGGTTTTCAACTTCCATTAATTTCCTATTGATATTATTTGCTCATTTTGTAATGGATTTGTTGATTCAATTTTTTCTATGTCTGATTGCCCCAATAAGACTGAGCACCTCTAGTTAGGAATCATGGCCTTTGCCACTCACTCAATAATATCTGCTGAATGCCTAGTATGTGCCAGACACCACACAAGCATTGAAGATACATGGCAAAGGCCATGGAGATGTTATTATGTCTTTAAAATTCTTTGATTATACCTGGCACATAAAGAGATGTGTTGACAAATAAATAAATAAAATTCTGAAGGGACCTGAGAGCTGTCCTCTGCAGCCTTTATGGGGACAAGTCCTCAAACCTATTTCGGGTACTCTAGAGAACAATGGGAATATAAACAAGTAAAAGCGACATGGAAAGACTTAGGCTCAAACGTAACAAAAACTTTCTCATTATCAGATGTGTTAAAATATAGAGCATCCTATAACTAAGGGTATTTAAGTACAGCCCCATTGATTACCTGGCAGGCCTACTGTTTAAAGAATAGAGCAATAGACAAGAGGTTGGACTAGGAAGTCCTCCTCTATTCTCCAAAATTTCATAAACTACATAAATTTTCATTAACTAACACTTCTTTTAAATCCCCCATTATTATGTGTAAAATTCACATCTGATGATTTCCATATGAAAATGCCTATAATTTCTTGCCCAAATGCCATATATCTGACCCTTTCCTCTGCATGTGGTTAGTTTCATAAATTATTTACTTTATAACCCTTTTACCTTACCTAACCCTTCATATTATGACAGAAAGGACTCAACGTTTTATTCCACTCAGGTGACCTAATGTGTTGCACCATCACACTTGAAAAAACAATGAAGAAATACCTGCTTCCCATCCCAAAACTATGCAAAGAACATAATTACTGTTCTGAATCCAGCCTTTCCATTACCAATGTGTGCACCTCAGCATGGAAAGTCTTGGAATTAGGCTTTCCATTGATTTAAAAACACATGCATTCTCCTAGAGTCGCAGACTTAAAAGCAGAAAGAGACCATAAAATCCTCTACATTTACCTGAATCAGGCAGCTAACGTTAGGCAGCACTGAAGAACTGAAGAGCAGTCCTCTTTTACTTTCTAAATATCTATCTTGTTTGGACATCGTAGGTTGCTACATGGCTACATAAGCAGTCAATAAACATGTATTGAGTGCCTGCTAGAAATGTGACACTCTGCTAAAGTTAGGGCCTGGCATGATGTGTAAGAGATAGACTCTCTGTTTTCCAGGAACTTATAATCTTATTGGAGAGAAAGATCATGTGTATACAGAGAAGTAAGACAATATGACATGCATGAATGAAAGCCAGTGTCCAGAACACGGTAAGCATCCAAAAGTGTCTCTGTAACAAAGAGGTCCCAGGATGACTTCCAGAGTTCTGGCTCACATGCTTGGATGGATGCTAATGCCCTTTACTGAGAGAAGAAACACTGGAAGGGGCTAGATTGAAGGTGGGGGGAGTGAGAAGGACAGGGAAAGAATCATGAGTCTTGGGCAAATTGGGGGTGAGATACCATTGAGAGTCTAAGAGTTGAATATAAGAGTTTAGAACTCAGATGAGATATCTAAGGTGGAGACACAAATTTGGGAGCCATTTGCACATAGGTAAGAAGTAGGAGGAGGGAGCCTAGGACCAGTCTTGTAGAAATGCTTCATGTCTGGATAGAAAAGGATGTATCCACAGATAAGGACAGGTGGATATCACAGAGACTAAGGGGACAGGAGCGGGCAACAAAAGGGTTGAATGCTGCTGAGAGGCCAAGTGAATGAGGACACAGAAGGGGCTGTTGGCTTTAGTATGAGGGATCTGGAAAAAAACTTGAAGAAGTCAGAGCTTGTGCTGATCCCAGAGGAATGGGGTAGACAATGGTGCTCAGACATGGAGAGGAGGAGGAAAGGCAGCTGGGTAAGAAACAACACTTCCTAAAACCCACACAGTGGAGTAGTGGCTGGGGAACATTATATGTCAGAGTCGATATTCCCTACATGGTAACCTTCTGGAAGGGGATGCTGGAGAGGAAGTCTGGGCCACTAGGACCTTGGATTCCTGGCAAAGAACTTGGATTTTCTCTCTAGCAAAGAAAGGTCATCTGTGGTTTCTGGGCCTGCAAATGACTGTATAAAGCCATGAGAGAAGCTTCGTGGTTATAGAAGATGCCATCTTTCCTAGTAACTGGGTTGGGCATACACTTCAAAACTACAAATTCAAGCTGAGATTCAGCAGCAAAGGACAAAAACACTCCTTAGAGCAGGCAGATTTGTTGCACCATCCTGTGAGCTCCTGGATGGAAAAGTCATGGGGGAGGCACTATTTAGAGGTGTTGTTATCATGAAACAGCCATCATCTCCCCAAAGGGAAGAGTAGAAAAGCAGAGCCTCCAGGCAGAAAGCGGAAAGACAGTAACCACTTAACTCCTGTCATTTCTGACTTTGTGTGTTACATAAGGATGAGCTGTACCAGGTCCAAGGGGCTGAGCTGATTGAGTTCCCATAGCAGAGCCCTCATCAGTTCTGCTCCCACAGCCTGGGTGAATTTTATGAGCATGAGATCTCTGCTTGCTCTGGTGGAGACTCATGGCCTTCTGGGCACTGGGGCAGGGATTCATATCTATGCCTTTTCGAAATGCTATGACTCTGGCCCCTCTTTCTCAATCTCCCTCTCTTTAGCAGATAAATAGAGGAGGAAACAAAGATAAAGGGATTTGGGAGCCTTTCTGGGTTGCTGAACAGGGCCATGGTGATACTGGAAGAGTCAGCAAAGTTGGTAGAAGGCAATTGTGTTCCTCCCTTCCTCCCCTCCCCTCACCACCCAAATTACAGTAATGACAACATCACTCCTTCCTTCATTTATGTGTTGAGTCAATACACAAAAATCATTAACAGTAGTTAGCTCTGCATAGTGGGACTCTGGCAATATTTTCATTCTTTATTTTCACTATTTACTGAGACCTTACTATGTGTTCAGTACCAACCTAGGCACTATGGATTACTCAGTGAACAGCTCAGACACCATCCCTGCCCTCATGGAGCTTGCAGTCTAGCAGGAGAGACAGACATTCCAGCATTCAATCATATAAACTGACATGCATTTGCAGAAATGATGACTGCAGTGAAGAACGATGGCAAGAACAAAAAATAGAGGCCTCATCTGGCCACTAAAGATGACTTCCCTGAGAAGTGTTGATAGAAAAAGGGCAGAAAGATGATTAAGAACTTAAATAGTCAAAGAGGATTGGGAAGAGGGTTAGGAAGAGGCAGAAGAGAGGCTCTAAGTCCTGATAGAGACTAACAGTGCTATAGGAACAAAGAAGAAAGGCCAGGACACAAGGGTAGGCAGGGAAGATGTGGGGAGGGGCAGGCCTTTTTCTTCTCCTGCAGCCACAAAGTGATCCATGGACCTCAGAAAATATACATGGCCAGGGTCATGGACAACCCCTAGGGACAGGAGGATGGCGAAGTGCTTTCTTAACTCTTAACATGTATACACTGTTACATGTAGGGGAGAAGCCACCCAGAGTGCCCCCCCTTGATAAGAATGCAAGTAGTCATCCTAAAAGCAATAGGCCAGGCATGGTGGCTCACACCTGTAATCCCAGCACTTTGTGAGGCAGAAATGGATAGATTACTTGAGGCCAGGAGTTTGAGACCAGGCTGGGCAACATAGCAAGACCCTATCTCTACAAAAAAAAAAAATAGAATTAATAAAAAAAAAAAAATTAAAAAACTAAAAGCAGGCTGGGCACAGTGGCTTACACCTGTAATCCCAGCACTTTGGGAGGCTGAGGTGGGTGGAATGCCTGAGGTCAGGAGTTTGAGACCAGTCTGGCCAACATGGTGAAATCCATCTCTACTAAAAATACAAAAAAAATTAGCTGGACGTAGTGGCATGTAGCTGTAATCCCAGCTATTCAGGAGGCTGAGGCAGGGGAATTGCTTGAACCAGGGAGGTGGAGGTTGCAGTGAGCTGAGATCGTGCTACTGCACTCCAGCCTGGGTGACAGAGTGAGACTCCATCTCAAAAAAAAAAAAAAAAAAAAAAAACAACAACTAATAGCAACAGACAGCCAAGGAGCATTTTTAAGCAAGGGGTAGATGGTGAGATCAGGTTTATATATGTATCATCAACAACAATACAAATAGTATTGCTCTTAGCAGTGTATACATGTTAAGAGTTAGGAAAGCACTTCCCATCCTCCTATCCCTGAGGTTTGTCCATGATCCTGGCCGTGTACTTTTTCTGAGGGCAATGGATCACTTGGTGGATGCAGGAGGAGAATCAGGCAGGTGGCAGGTGTTCCCTAGAATGGTGGCCAAGAGAAAACTGCTCTTAGGCAGCTGGCATGTACCTAGAAATGTGGGAGTAGGATAAGGATATCTTGGAACTGCGTGGAGGTTAACTAGCCTACTTCAGAGTGATCTGCACATAAGGGAAATACCCATGATGCACTGTGCACTGGAGAAAGCCTGGGACAAAGCAAGGGAGACAGAATCCCCTGCCCTGGGTTCCGTATGCATGTGTACACTTTGTAGGTATGCGTGAAAACATTTACAGGGAAAAGAAGCCTAGAAATCAATACACAAAAACCAACCATTAATAGTAGTTAACTGCATATTGGGACTCTGGCAATATTTTTATTCCTCTTTCTTCCTTACTGGGTTTTCCATAATTTTTTTCTCATAAACCTGTGGTAGTCAATGAGTGGGGAAAGAAAAAAACTGCAGCTGCCTTCCTAAAAATACTGGCTGGGGCTGGTCTTGCTCTTCCTGGTCTACATGCTCCCAAACACCCTTGCTCAGCACCACCTGCTTGGGGTAATCTGAGGAAGAAAACTCAACCCCTGCTGACCCATTTCCTCCAACTGCTCTGCGTCTTAGATCTCAAACTACAACATAGAGGGCAGAGGCAGGGGCTCATTTAGCCACCTTTTTATTCAATCAGTAATTACTGAGTGGCACCCTCAGAGCAGGTGTTGTGATTCAGATAAGAAGAGAGAGATGGGTTACTACCTACAGAAGGAGACTGAATCCCTGCAGTCCCCTAAGCCTCTCCTGTGTATGTTTGCAGTCTGGCCAATGAAACTGGTCATTTTGCAAAGCAAATTTTCTAATACTTTTACACTGCCATAGTCAGTCAGATCTTGAAGTCAGGGTTGGCTTTCAGGGTTGGCCAAAGTAGAAAACATATATCTAATATATGCATTAGATATATGTCCCCAGCTATCCTGGCCCACATACCTGCTGTGGTACTTGGAATCTTCTTGTAGAGTCTAATCTAAAACAATGCCTGTGGCATTGGAAACATCCAAAACTGTGTCTTGCTGTATTTGTCAGGAAACTTCCAATCTCTGAACAGCCTATGAGGATAGGATACATTAATTAGCTAGGTCAAAGTCAGATACCAACTCCTGGAGCCTGAGGGAGATATTAGCCTACCCTGAAAACTCAGATTAACTGTGGGATAGGATGGCTCCCCAAAAAGCAAATTGAAATGGTGTTACCATCAGACAAAGCAATGGATGCCCATGGGCCAGAAGCAGGAGGTGCTTGCAAAGCCAAGGGATTCTTAAAGTCTTCCTGAGGCATTTGCTTCTGGCTGGATCCATAGCAGCAACTTGATATAGTAGGTGAGACACTTGGCTCAGGATAAGACAAGGATTCTAGACTCACTACTCCTTCTGCCTCTAGTACATCCTCAGATCCATTTTCCACAGCATTCCCATAGAAATCTGGCTAAAATGCAAATCTAACCATGTCTCAGCTTGGAATTCTTCATTGCTCCCACCTACCTCTGCACCCCACTGCCATTGCCTGAGGGATCAAATCTAAGGCCCCTGATTGGCATGAAAGGTCCTCTTCCTGCTTTTCAGCCTTCTGCCATGAGTGGAAGCATCTTGAGGCCCTCAACAGAAGCAGATGCTGACATCATGCTTCTTGTACAGCCTGCAGAACTACGGGCCAAAGTTCTGAAAAGCAGGAAGAGGACATTTCATGAGCCTCGTACCCCTTGGCCTGATGCTTTCATCCAGGCAGCCTTCAGCCACTGAGCTTCCTGCAGTGCACACTCATGCACACACACCAAGCTGAACCTACTCTTCAGGCCTTTGCTCACGCCTTTCCCTGGAGTGTCCCTTTCCTTTCTTCACTCAATTTTTACCTTCTCATCTTCCATCTCATCTTTTTTACAACTTGGCCTAGAGATCATCTCCAAGAATTCCTCTCCTTTGTCCCCACGCCACCCTCTTCTGGGCTGTGGTCTTCACATGAGCACCATGACACCCTAAGCATTTGTCTATTTTTGCACTTCAAGGATCCTAATTACCTTTTCCAATTACATTCCCACAATATAATCATGGTAGGAATCGTGTCTTAATTACATGAGGTATAGCCCCAGGTGCTGGACCTGTGTAGACTCTTATTAAATGTTAACCAACTGAACATTTTAGGACTCAGTTTCCCCATATATAAAATGAGACCATTGAATTACATGAGCTATGAGGTTCCTTTCAGTTCTGGCAGGTCATGGATGAAACTAATCCTTTTTCTTCTCTTTTTGAGACTGAGTCTCGCTCTGTCACCCGGGCTAGAGTGCACTGACGCGATGTTGGCTCACTGCAGCCTCCGCCTCCCAGGTTCAAGCAATTCTCCTGCTTCGGTCTCCCAAGTAGCCAGGACTATAGGCATGTGCCACCATGCATTGCTAATTTTTGTTTTTGTATTTTTTTTAGTAGAGATGGGGTTTCACCATGTTAGCCAGGCAGGTCTCAAACTCCTGACCTCAAGTGATCAGCCCACGTCAGCCTCCCAAAGTGCTGGGATTACAGGTGTGAGCCACCACTCCCAGCCCAGACTAGTCCTTGTTACAAGATAGCAATGTCAGGAAGGAATGAGACACAGAGAAGGTAAATTTGGATTTGAGGGGTAGAAATTCAGAACAAGTCCTAATCATGGGGAAATGTACATAGTCAAATTGGATAGCCCATATATTCTGTATACTTAAGATGGAGTAAAGTCAGTGGCATAGTTTATATGTTTATCCTCTCCAAATCTCATGTTGAAATTTGGTCCCCATTTTGGAAGTGGGGCCTGGTGGGAGATGTTTGGGTCATGGGCACAGATTCTTCATGAATGGCTTGGTGCTGTCCTTGTGGCAATAAATGAGCTCTTGCTCTTTTAGTTTCCACCAGAACTGATTGTTGAAAAGAACCTGGCACCTCCCTCCCCTCTCTCTTGCTCCCTCTTTCACCCTGTGACACCCAGGCTCCCCTTTGTTTTCTGCCATGAGTGGAAGCATCTTGAGGCCTTTGACAGGAGCAGATGCTGATGTTGTGCTTCTTATACAGCCTGCAGAACTATGAGCCAAATAAACTTCTTTTCTTTATAAATTATCCAGCCACAAGTAGTCTTTTATAGCAATACAAACAAACTAAGGCAGTTAGTATATGCCAAAAAAAAAAAAAAAATGAAGAGAAATATTGGGTCTCCAATGGTAAGCTCACGACATAGGGCATGTGAGCACTAATAGACATAGTGTTCAGCAAGAACTGGCCAGAGAGAGGCACTCAACGATTACGCTGACTTGAATGCCAGACACCAACTTTATCTCCTTCCGCATCGACATTTACCTGGTCAGGGGAGAGTCAAGGAAACATGTGTCTATATCATACAAACAGCCATATTCTGACCGATTCTTGCCATGCCCAAGCAATCTAGCCTGAAAAACCTCTCAAAGGACTTCTGCTAACCAAGAGTGAGGGACAAAAACTTGAAGAAGTAAAACTAAAGTCCTTTAAAATGACAAAAGTTTAATAGCAATGAAATAGTCCTACCAGACTGTGAACCACTTGAATATTAGCAGGGAAGACTCACTCATATGAATGTTATCACCAGCCTCTTTGGATTTTTTTACTGCTCTTTCAACATCTGGTACAGATTGAAGTAGAAGCAGATTGAATTTATGGTTACTGGAAAATGTACTCTGAAAGTAGGACATAAACGTCAGTATTTCATCATTGTTAGGCAGATGACTTTTCCAAGAGCTTCCTCATTTCTCAAAAATTGTATGTTAGTTACTTGAGGAGGGAGGAGTATAAATTAAATTTTTATGAAAATCACATATTTTAGAAGAAAGTCTAATTAAGAGCTTTCAGGATACATTTGCATCAAAATAAAATTAATTCTGTTTGATGGACCTAGCATTGATTTTCTAAGATTTAGGGGAGTTCATTTTTAGGCGCATTACCTCATCATTTGTGTTGCTGGGTTTTTGTTGTTTTTTTTTTCCTTCAAATCTGTGTACGTTTGTGCCAAAAGATGTTTTCTGTCTATGACCAGAGTTTTGGTAATACAAATGTACTTTGCCTCATTTAATTTATTCATTTTTTTCTCTCTGAGTGATAGTTGTCTGTCTTTTCCCCTCATCTGACAAAGACTTTCTGACAATCTGATATAGAAAATTAAAGTAATATTCTTTCTAAACATGAACTGATTTTGCCCAGGTCTTGTTTCAAAAATAATAGCTAAGAAATAATACACTAGAAGACCTTGAATTTCACAGATTTCGTCTTTGCTGTCTGGCTGGAAGCCACAATGTAAAATCAGAGCTTTTTTTTTTTCTTCTTTCTCTCTCCTCTTCATCTCCCACGTTTAAAGAGTAATCACTTGACTCGTGTCACTGGTTTGTATAACTTTGTTGTTGCTGCTGAAAATAAATTGGCTCAAGGGCTAGTAATTAAAATATCTGCTTACATTTTTTTCTCTTTAAAAATCACTCAAAATCAGAAATCTCTTTTCTGCACAGTTCTGTGAGGCAATATCAAACAGAGGTTGGATTCTTGGGTTCTTGAGGTTAAAGGGGACCCTCCAGATTGTGAAGTTCAGCAAAACAAAGATGAGGGGAGGGGCAGCTATCTGGCTATAACCCAACCTGTCTTCACATGACAGTTTTATTTGGCCTCATTTATCCAAATATTTGCCCTCGTTCTTTCTTTTACTTTCTTACATCTTGCTCTCTTTTCCTTTTTTTTCTCCATAGTGTAGAGCACAGTAACAGTTGCCTGAATTGACCAGGATAGAAACAAGCACATTTGAGGAAGGAAGTCCATCCTCAACTTTACTCTTCCCCTTAAAAAAATGTTTATTTATTTGTTCTCATAGATGACATTAGGTGGATGATATCCAGGTCTTCGCTCTATGATATGTAGATGCAGCCTTAAAATTAGTTGTATATTCCTCAAATAATGTTCCATCCTTAATGTCATTTGGCCTCAAATACAGGGCCAGCACATCCATATGAGAATTGGGATTTAGGAAAATGAGTTTTAGATGTGGTACTGTCTCTATCCAGATGTGCAGCTGGTAATGCTCCTTACCTCCTGTGGGTCTCAGTCTCCAAACATGTGAATTTGATGTCAAAGTCTTCTCCAGCCCTAACATTCTGGAGTCTTTGATCTCTACTGACCATCTTCCCTAAATCCCAGTATTTTGTTTGTAGTCCTAAGATAACCAACTATAAAATATTGTTAAAAGAAAGGAAGAACTACATTAAAAGACTGTTTTTCACTCTGGCCACATATCTTTTCTCTATAATAACATAGGAAGTATGTGAGAATATTTACAGGCTCTGTCAGTTGCCAAGGTAAAGGTATTCTCCTTTTGGAGAGGGCAAGTCCTGCTGTTCCAAGGACATGCTCTGTAGGAACCAGCCTCGAAGTGGGTTTTCTCTAGTTTCACCTTGATTTGGGCCTCCTCCCCGGGAAATGAGCACATAGAAATGGAATGGACTTGGCCACTCAAAGAAAGAAGAGAATTTCTGAGCCTATTCCCTCAGCTACCCCAGTGAGGCCTGAGGTCAAATCTAGCCCCAAGCTGTCCAATACAGTAGCTTCTATCCCCACGGCTCATAAGCACTTGAAATGTGGCTACTGAAAATTAAGATGTGTTACAAGCATAAAAATGCACCCCAGATTTCAAAGGCTTAGTATGAAAATATGAATCCAAAATATCTCAATGATTTTTATATTGATTCCATGTTGAAATGATATTTTAGATATATTTAGCTAAATAAAATACATGCTTAAAATTAATTTCACTTGTTTCTGGATAGTTTTTTAAGGTACTAACTAGAAATTTTCAAATCACATATGTGGCTCACAATGAGACAAAAGAGTCACAGAGATTTCTCCTATTACTGGTTGGTAACAGCTGCCTGTATCATTCCACTTTTCAAGTAAGATGGCCGTGATCAATCAGAAAACAACCGTGAGTGAGGAGCCAGCCATGAGGCATAAGGCCTATTCTGGGCTGGGCTCTAGATAGTCATGTTTCTTTACAATAGGCAGAGAAGGGAGGCCCAATACCCCAAAAGAAGAAAAATGTTACTCAAAGCCAAGTTACATAATTTCTCTCTTTTTTTTAAGTTTGACAAATTCACACTGATTTCAGCACTAGGAAAACTGCCAGTTTGGCTCTTCCATAGTGAATTTTCTCTCTGATCTGAGGTACAAAGTTCCTGGACTGTGTAAGTTTTCCTTCCTGCTATAGAACTTCTGCCCTCTTTGGAAAGGTTACAATCAAGAACTTAAAACTACAGCAATGAGATTGCATTAGGATGTAGGAGAAAGTTTGTACAAGTGAAAACAAAACAGAACCAAAACAGTCTGACGTTTCTGCAAACAGCAAAAAATAATATGAATTAACTTTTATAAATTTTCTCCTCTCTAAGAGGACTCTTTTTAGACAGCAGATCACAAAACTCTCATCTGAACATATGCTGTATGGCCCTTTTTACTTCTGCTGTGAGGAGACTCTTATACCGGACAAATTCCTCCCTGGCTACCCTCCCTACTCATCTCCCTGGCATACTGCTGCAGCCGCATGAAGCTGATCACAGCTTCTCAGAAACACACTGTTGTTCTGCGTCTGAAATGTTTTCACCTAATTCTCTCCCTCCACTGGCAAAAATCTACACATCTTTCCAAATTCCTTTACAGTCTGATTTTCTTTCTGAGGCCTTGACTAAACATCAAGCCCATGTATAGCTTCTGGTCCAGTGCATATAATGCCTGATCTCACCCTGTATTTCTGTGTTTGCCCTGTGTCCTATGTTGCAAGATGCCTGAAGCTATGAACAAAATAGTATTCATGTTCCTGCCGGCAGTGTCTGTATAGTTCCTGACCCATGATAGGCAGGTAGTAAGTGCTTGTGGGAAGAATGAATGTGTGAGGGAATGAGTGAATTAATATTTAGTTTCTGTTATTTTCGTATAAAAGATTGTAATTATTTAATAACTAAACTAAATTTTTGCATTTTTCAACACGAAAATAAACTGTCTTCTCTTTTGAACTTTGAAGCTTCTGCATGGGACTGGTTTAACTCCAAAAGACATACAGAGATTATGTATTTCTCCATGTTAGATTTATGCTTAATTCTGTTTTATTAGCATATGTTCAAAAGGCATGATAAAGAGGCAATCCAGTGACATCTGATGATAGATGGGCGATCTTGGATGCATTATCAATCAATCCATAGGACACACTCTTTGATTTCTTGGTCTAAGAGTCGGGATAAGTGTAGATTCATCCATCTAAATTGTGTTACTCAGACCTCTTGTGATCAATAAAACGTATTTTGAAAAAGGTTTGGCAGGCGAGAAATCTATTTTCTTAACCATGGAAAAGCAGAGTGAAATCAACTAGACTAGGCTGAGATGAAGCCCATGACTTTTGTCTTCTTACAAAGGCCCTCCAAAAATCCATTATTTGTGGATTTATTTTATATAGGGCAAATCATTACATGTGCCAGTAAAGAAAATTAAATAAAATTATTCTTCTGTTTTTATACTTCTCAGATAGACTATAAGCTTCCTAAAGACAAGGATCTTGTCAATTTTATTCACCAACGATTACCACCATAAGGAAGTACTCCATAAATATTTGTGAACCAATGAGATAAAAAAAATTACAATTGCATGTGAGATAGAAAAAGACATGTTATCAAATTACTCCCATAATCACTATAATCCCAGCACTTTAGTGGGAGGCCAAGGTGGGCGGATCAGTTGAGGTCAGGAGTTCAAGATCAGCCTGGCCAATGTGGTGAAACCTCATCTCTACTAAAAATATAAAAATAAACTGGGCATAGTGGTGGTCACCTGTAATCCCAGCTACTTGTGAGGCTGAGGCAGGAGAATTGCTTGAACCCAGAGGCAGAGGTTGTAGTGAGCCGAGATCGCACCACTGCACTCCAGCCAGGGCGACAGAGCAAGACTTCACCTTAAAAAAATAAATTTTAAAAAATTACTCCTATAATCAGGTGATATTGAGAAGAGCTCATTATTGGTAAACATGTTCCCTTTTCTATAAAAGAAGTTTGATGCAATGATGTTGTTAGACTGTAGCTTCTCCCTGCCCCGTTCTTCAATGAAACATGCTTTGTACCAAGAAGAAACCAAATGAATAATGGAACCAGTTTTCATTGCAGAAATATCTAAAACCAAACACGGAGAAACATGTTTCTGTAAAGTGAACAGCTTGGTGGATTCCTCAAAAAGTGTATTAGATAAGAAAGAAGATGCTGGTCTGGATAGAGAGATAGCAGTGCATGGGTGCTTTGTGTGTGGCTGGCTTCCTGTCTTCCTTCCCATTGAATCAACAGAGTCCCAGAAAAGGTCCTGCCAAGTTTCTGGGGTTCTGAGTTATTTGAACCCTTCAAAAGCATATTGAAACCAGAACTTGGGAGAAAAAAGATGTTTCACAGACTGGAAAGTTACAGCCTTAAGGTGACTTAGTACAAGAGTTATGACTGGTTAAAAATAGTGGGTTTGCACATTTTTGGTCAAAATTAACTATACCTTTGCTGATGTTACACTAAAGGTAGCCTGATTTAGAAAAGTAGGAGGATAAACACATTTTAGTTAAGTGTGAATCTACAAAATTAAAGATTTTTAAATTCACTAATGAAACATTTAAAAATGTAGAAACTTTAAACATTTTATATATAAAATGTTCCCCCTACCTCCCAGAAAACAAATATTTTTCTATCGTCATCATCTAGTACCTATATGTATCAAGCACCTATATGAGTCATTGGAGATGCTAATATGTAATCATCAAAAGCTTGGTCTGTTGTACTTTAGAGTCAAGTGAAGTCTTCCACTTATTAGCAGTTATACTTTAGACCAGTTATTTTAACCTCTTTGAGATTAGGAATAATAGTATCTACCAATCTCATAAGGTTGATATAATGGTTGGATAAGATAATACATATGGAAATGTATTCAGACTGGCATATGGAAAGCATTCAGAAATACTGACTTTTTATGATTGTCGTCATCATCATTATCATCACAAAAATTAGTATGTTATGTGATTATGTGGTGCATAACTAAAATGTTTTCCTTTCCAGACTATGAAAAAATCATTCTGTTAAGCAAAATAATAAGGTTGTGAGAAGTGTCTAAACCCATTTTCTGCTGCCATAACAGAATACCACAGACTAGGAAATTTATTTATTTTTAATAGAAGTTTATTTGGTCCTTGGTTCTAGAGGCTGAAAAGTTCACGAGCATGATACCACATTCAGTGAGGGTCAGAAGGGCACATGAGTACCCAACACAGAGAGAAAAAAAGAAATCTGAAATTCAACAATAACTAATCCCCCTCCATAATAATGGCATTAACCCACTTATAAGGGCCAAACCCCTCATGACCTGTATTAGTCCATTTTCATGCTGCTGACAAAGACATACCCAAGACTGGAAGGAAAAAGAGGTTTAATGAACTTACAGTTTCACATGTCCGGGGAGGCCTCGCAACCCTGGAGGAAGGCAAGGAAGAGCAAGTCACGTCTTATATTGATGGCAGCAGGCAAAGAGAGACTTGTGCAGAGAAACTCCCATTTTTAAAACCATCAGATCTCATGAGACTCATTCACTATCACAAGAACAACATAGGAAAGACCTGCCCCCATAATTCAATCACCTCCCACCAGGTTCCTCTCATTACACATGGGAACTGTAGGAATTACAATTCAAAATGAGATTTGGATGGGGACACAGCTAAACCCAAATTCATGACCTAATCACTTTTTACAGATTCTGTTTCTTAATACCATCGCAATGGCAATTAAATTTCAACATGACTTTTGGAGAGGACTTTCAAACAATGGCAAGGGGTATGTTTTTACAAAAAAAAAAAAAATCTAAGATATCAGCAATCTTAATTTTTGCAAAACAACCAGAAACCGTACCTTGAAATAAATTACAAGTTTGCTCTTCTCTCATCCTTAACTTTGAAAAGGTTCATCTTATCAACATTTTTGTCAGTAGATTTTCAGATTTGTTTGTGTCACTAAATATTGTTGAAATTCATAAACTACAATTATTTTTAATATATTCAAAAATTTAGATTTTACTCTGTTCAATCAATGCACTTAATTCAAACAAATGTTTTTTAAGTGTAGGGAAAAAAGGAAAGAGGGGATGAGTAGGGAGGAGGAAGAAAGAGGAGAAAGAAAGGAAGTCTTATAAATGTACTTATAAAGAAGATGGCTACTGGAAAATGGGTTTACTGTAGAACAGCCTTTGCTTGTAGACAACGATCAAGGCTGCATTACTAAGCACATTTAGAAAAGCTGTGATGACTGACATATCATATCCTGCTAGCAGAGTCTTTTGTTCTCAGCAATATATTTATCAGACCCACAGCACAGGGTGAGAGCACTTCTAATAAATCTTGAGCATTAAGACTGGATGGACTGCCCAGTTATCAAACTCTAAACTGTCACTTTTACACTTGGTTTGGCCCAGTTTAACCTTGTAAAGACAGCTTTAAGGTTATAATACTGAAAAGTCCCCAAGAGACTCCTTTGCGGCAATATGTCTCTCCACACTTAAGTTTTTATGTTTTAGTTAACTCTGTATGTCCACAACTGGAGGAAATACAGGTTCTAGAAGAGTTTTTTAATAGTTCAATTGTGACAGATTGAATTGGAGTGGTTGTATTTCAGAAATTTCCAAATATCAGATTTCAGACTGCCTACTTTGGCTTTACTGCCTTTCTTTTCCAGGGCCCAGGCAAAATTATTAAATTCAGATCTCCAGCCCCGTTCCAGACATCCTGAAATCAATTTCTGGAGTAGAGGTTGGGAGGAGGACTCTGTGTACTAACAAATTCCCAGGTGATTCTGATGTGCTATGATGTTTAGGAACACTTGCCTAGATGACCCTCATAGACCCTGTCTTCTATGCATGATGCCATAAAATCTTAACACGCAGGAAGAACTGTAAATGAGAAGAGGAGAGGGTGGAGGTAGAAAGATACCAGGCATTCTGCAAGGCACACCCTTCATATCTCAGTCCATTCTTTACCTTCCAGCTCAAACATTGCCTGTACATGTGAAAGCAACTCAGTAAACATTTGCTGAGCACTTACTAGCTGTGCTAGATGAACAAGACATGAGATCAGGCATATATGTTAACTAACTGTAACACACCATGTTGTGATGAATGGTTCCTGGTGATACAGTTTTAGCATCCCAATTCTGAAAATCCATAACTAAAACACTCTAAAATCTAGAACTTTTTGAACATAGACATGATGCCACAAATGGAAAATTCCACTTCTGACCTCATGTGACAAGTCGAAGTCAAAACACAGGTCGGCAGCACACAGTTTATTCAATGCCCCCCAAGGGAAAAAGACTCTCTTAGCCCCATTACACTTCCATATGTCTTCAAGCATTCATAGCAGAAAAAGAAATCACATCAGTTTATAAAATCAAAGAGACTTCTTCTGGAGGAAACATTTTAAAAAGTCATCCAGCAGAATTCTTCCCTTTCACTAAAGGACCTCTTCCTGTTCCCTCAACTACTTCTGGTGTTTTTGCTCACCTTAAATAAAATACAGTGTGTAGTAACCTTTTAATCAAAACACAGCATCATAAGTAGAGACTGAAAGCCTGGCGTTGTTTGCTGTTGCTGATATGGACATTCTGCTGATGACGCTGTGCTGCTTAGTTATTCTAAAGATATTATTCCTTCACTGTATGAATGGATTATCTTTTGTTGTTGTTGTTGTTGTTTTTGAGATGGGAGTCTCGCTGTGTTGCACAGGCTGGAGTGCAGCGGTGCAGTCTCAGCTCACTACAACCTCCGTCTCCCAGGTTCAAGCAATTCTCGTCTCTCGGCCTCCCAAGTATCTGGGACTACAGGCATGCACCACCATGCCCAGCTAATTTTTTGTATTTTCAGTAGAGATGGTCTTTCAACAAGTTGGCCAGGCTGGTCTCAAACTCCTGACCTCAAGTGATCTGCCCACTTCAGCCTCCCAGAGTGCTGGCATTACAGGCATAAGCCACCATGCCCCACCAGAATATCATATTTTTTGCTGTTAAGTACTTATGTGTGAATGAGTGTGAGAAAATGAATGCTTATTGTTATCATATAAATTCAATCAGGAAGGATAGCAATGCCAAACAACTGCAGATTGTCCACGTGGGTGGCTGAGATATGGATACCTTTGCTTTCTGATTGTTCAATGTACACAAACTATGTTTCATGCACAAAATTATGTAAAACATTGTATACTACTTCCTTCAGGCTGTATGTGTTAGGTATATGTGGAGCACAAATGAATTTTGTGTTTAGAGTTGAGTTTCATCCCCAAGACATCTCATTATTTATATGAAAATATTCCAAAGTCCAGAAAAAAAATTGAAATCCAAAACATGCTGGCCTTAAACATTTCAGATGAGGGATATTCAACCTGTATTAACAAAGTACAGTGGGACCATAGGGGAAAAACCTTCAATCTGATGGGAGTGGAGGTACATTTCAACAAAGGAAACTCACAGGAAGGACCACAGAAGCTGCTTCACTACACAGAAAAGAGAGGAAGAGGCAGTGAGACTTTTGGAAGCTTTTGATATCTTCAAGAAATGGTAGAAATCTCCTGGAACCTCACCATTCTCATACATAAATTAGAAATCATCAGCTTTTTCAGGTGAAAGGACCTAGGAGCAATGACATCCTTGTAACAATGATACCCACTGCCTGGAGTTATTCTCCAATAAAGGGAACCAGGGTTCCCTAGAGAAATGGCTGATACTAGAAATGGAACAGGGAAAATACAAAATGAGCCTGTCAAAGGAGCACAGAAGACAACTGAAAGAGTGCCCAATGGTCAAGGCTGACACAATTTGAGCCACAAAATAAAGCAGTATTGAATTGTAATCCAAAGTATAAAACACATATCCATAAGTCCATACTTATATAAATGAAGGAATGAATAAACAAATGTGGAAAGAGACAGATCTCCCAGGCAGAAGAATTTTGAATAATTTACGTAGATGCTGTCATGGAGGTAGAGCATCACTTCCACTCCTGTAGTGTGAGCTGTGCATAGTGACTTCCTTCTAGAGAGTATGGTATAGAAAGGAAGGAGTATGTTGGTAGTGGAGGAACCTGACACATGGCCTCAGCCAGGCCATCCACTTGAACATCAACAGTATAAGCAATCTAGACAGTATGTACCATTGGTATGAGGTGATGAGAAAGGAACTTCTTCTCTGTGGTCTTCCTCCCAAGAATGTATAACTCCAGTATAATCAGGAGAAAATCATCAGAAAAATCTCAACTAAGGGACATTCTACAAAAGATCTGGTCAGTACTCGTGAAAACCGTAAAAGTTATTAAAAAAAATAATAAGGGACTGAGGCAGGTGGATCACGAGGTCAGGAGTTCAAGACCAGCCTGGCCAATATGGTGAAACCCCATCTCTACTAAAAATACAAAAATTAGCCAGGTGTGGTGGTATGCTCCTGTAAGCTCAGGAGGCTGAGGTAGGGGAATCGCTTGAACCCTGGAGGTGAAGTTTGCACTAAGCCAAGACTGTGCTACTGCACTCCAGCCTGGGTAACAGAGCAAGACTCTGTCTCAAAAAAAAAAAAAAAAACAAAAGTGTGAAAAACTGTCACAACCAGGAGAAGCCCAAGAAGACACAACTAAAAATAATGTGTTTTCCTGGATGGGATCCTGAAACAGAAAAGGAACATTAGGCTAAAACTAAGGAAATCCAAATAATAAAGTATAGACTTCAGCTAATACTAATGAATGTATCAATATTGGTTAATCAATGCGTCAAAATGTACCATACTAATGCAAAATGTTCATAATAGGGCAAACCAGATATGGCATACTGGGAACTCTGTACTCTTTAAATTTTTCTATGAATCTAAATCTATTTTTAAATCAAAAGTTTATTTTAAAATATGTAGGAATGATCACACCTGCTTGCCTGCTGCATATGGCTGTTATGCATATCAAATGATGTAATGTATGTGAATGTACCATAGTCTCCCCTGGTCCATGGAAAATAGGTTCAAGGTCTCTGTGGATGCCTGAAACCACAGATAGTGCCAAACCGTATATGTACTATGTATTTTCCTATACATACATACCTATGATAAAGTTTACTTTATAAATTAGGTACAGTAAGAGATTAACAGCAATAACTAATAATAAAATAGAAAAAATTTGGTGGCCGTGTCTGTAATCCCAGCACTTTGAGAGGCCAAGGCAGGAGGATCACCTGAGCCCAGGAGTTTGATACCAGCCTGGGCAACATAGCAAGCCACCATCTCTACTAAATAAACACATACATACATACATACATACATACATACTGTAATAAAAAGTTATGCTGTAGTCTCTCTCTCTCTCTCTCTCTCTCTCTCTCTCTCTCTCTCTCTCTCTCTCAAAATATCTTATTATAATATATTCACTTATTTTTGGACCATGGTTGACTGTGGGTAACTGAAACCTTGGAAAGCAAAGCCAAGGATAAGCTTTGACATTACCATACTTTCTAAATTATGGGGCACATCACAAGTATACAGAGTTTTAAGTATTATTTTATTTAAATGAAGCTTTTTTAAACAATGTTTTTAATTTGCTATTAAATTATTTTTAAATATTTAAAATTACTCTTGGCATGAGGTTGAATGAAGGCTGATTATGTAGCTGTGACCAAGACTGTGAAGAGCCCCAGAAGCTGTGTTAAGGAGTTTGGATTTGATTCTGGAGATGAGTCATTAAAGGATTCATAGCAGAAGAGGGGTGGGAGTAGATCAAATTTTAGGACTGGTAATGGAAGGAGGCTGGAATTACGAAAACCACAGAAGTCTAGAAAACAGCACTTAAGTCAGGGCAGAGGTGGGACCGGGAGGACCCAGGTAACAAAGCCTGATCCACTGCTAACAGGGGGGATTCCCCACTTTGTGCCTCAAACCAGTGGCCCTCCAACCCAGACTTTCTGAGGACAATGCTAATTTGATATCATTTTAGTATTTTCAGTAAACCTGATTCATTAACTGAATGTGTATGTGAATTTTTATACCTTACTAAAACTATTACAGATGTATAAATCACACAGAATCTTTTGTCTGGCCAGGTGCCATGGCTCACACCTATAATCCCAGCACTTTGGGTGGCCAAGGCGGGAGGATCACTTGAGGCCAGGAGTTCAAGCAATCTTTTCTCATCCCTTGTGTCTGTTTTGAGTTTGAGGAGATTTTATCTTTACTATGGCAGTCTAGCACAAGTTAGTGGTTAAGTACGCAGCCTCAGTTTTCTTCTCACGGGCATCATCGCAACCTACCTAATAGGTTGTTGTGCAAATAAATGCAATAATCCAACATAAAAGCACATAGTTCATTGCTACCCTGCAGCAAACACATGGCAAGTGGTAGCTTTTATTAAATGGTGGTAGCAGAAGTAACAGACCTTCTTGACATTGCTCAGAAGAATTACTAAACATACTGAAATAAATAAGTTTCTGCTGCTACTCACCCTGGATCACTCCATATATTTGCTCTGCTGAGAGACAGCTGGATCATTGCTACCAACTGTCAAGAATCGGAAGCATCTACCCTGAGTCACTTTCCTCTTGAGTATTATGTATAAAACCACTGTTTTTGTTGTCTGCCCAGTTCATCTTAATACATATAATAGTAAACATTCAAAAAACATCAGCTATTATTCATACTATGCCATGCCAAGTTGGCGGTACCATGGACTAGTCCTACTCAGTTTCAGCTGCTCTGGAGGCAACTGCCCATCTATTCGCAGTGCCCTCTAGTTCCTCTAAAGGTTATTTTTGCATACTCCACAGAGCCTGCTTTTTAAGTCAGATTATCCCAAACCTGCCCTGCTGATTTCACAAAAGTCTATCCATAAAAGTTTCCTGTGATGTGATGACAGGCAAATTACAGAATCGTAATATTGTGAAGATAAATGGTGAACATTTTAGCTTCTTACTAGGCTGGCAGCAGCCTGAGGCAAGGACCCCATCCCACTCATCCACACACAGGGCTTGGCCTCCAGCCAGTCCTCACTAAAAATGGATAGTGATTGTCACTGCCCAGGGAAACCTCTAGGAAGCACCAACTCTCCTCCCCAAGAATCCCTGGGCGGAGAGGCACAGCACCACCAAAGCTAACTTCCTGACTCCACAGTTTTACCTGGGCTTAACTCTCCTTGGGAAACTTGAATGCATTAGCCACCCCTAACAGTCCCATTTATTTTTAAAAGAAATGAGGCTATTTTCTGCCCTATTCTGCCATCCCAGGAATCTGTCTGTAGATTTTTAAGGCAAGAACTATCTAATAATGAGTAATTTCACTGGTCTATTTTTAGCAGCAAGGAAGATTTTTTTTTTTTTTAGGTCATTGCTGGGAAGTTCTCAAAAACTGCAAGTTGGGAAGAGTTGACAGAAGGTGAATGTCATGGATTTTTTTCCTTCCAGAGCAGAAGAATTCACCAACAGGAACCAGACCTCAGAGAATAGAGAGTAGGGAATCAGTTTCTTTATCAACAAAATGGGCATTACAGTTCTTACCCCTTATTGCTACGGTGAGGAATATGCAAGATAGCGAATGTCAGAGCGCTTAGCTGGGTGCTCCTACACCGTCCGTCTGTCTGCACCTGTCTACCTCTCAGCCACCACCTTCATTCCCTCTTGTGTGAACAATTTCATGGCTGCCACCCCACTTTCAGACTCCTCCCTCCAATCCACCAGTTTTCCCCTGGCCCTTCCTAAAGCCTAGTTCTGAGGTGTTCCTCTCTTCCTTGAAATCTGCCTGGGCTTCCTTCACCCTTGGGCTGGCATCCTTGGCTTCTATTACCACACTACATCCCATAGCCTAGAGTCAGCTCCCACTAACGGCTTATGCAGTGACTCAGAGTTTCCCAGGCTCTTTGTTTATACACTCTCCTCTACTTGGAAATTGCCACTCCTAATCCTCACCAAGGCCCTCTGCCAGTCTCCACCTCTTATCCAGAGCCTTGAATCAATGGTTTCCCTTCCTTTAAATTACCTTGCCTCATCATTTCACTAAGAAGTGAGGCCTTCCTCATCTTAAATTCTATAGCTCTGCATACTTTTTTATGCTTCATGGTATATAGCAGCACCTCACTACATAGGTATCTGGATATGTGTTCAATGTATTATTTATTACAGAGACAGGGTAACAGTGGTTAAGAGCACCAATTCCAGAGCCAGATTGCCAGGGCTTGAATCAAGTTTCTGCCACCTCCTAGCTCTCAACTTGAGCAAGTTGCCTGTGTCTTGGTTTCCTCATCTATAAATTGCAGATAATACAACCTGAAAATGCAAATTATGGGAAAAATATGTATCTTACTAAGACACATACTTTAATAGGATAAATAGTATGTATCTTACTAAGATACACATGTTTAATAGGATATATCCTATTAAATGATAGAAACCCATCTGAAAGGGCTGTATACTATATAATTCTAACTATATGAAATTCTGAAAAACACAAATCTATGGACAAAGTAAAAAGATTAGTGGTTGCCAGGGGTTGGGGTGGGGAGGGATGAATAGGTGAAACATGGAGGATTTCTAGGGCAGTGAAACTACTCTTTATGAAAATATAACGGTGGATACATATCATTATATATTTTCCCAAACCCATAAAATTGTATAGCACCAAGAGTGAACCCTAATATAAGCTATGGACATTGGGTGATAATGATGTGTCAATATAGTTTTTTCAGTTGTAACAAATGTACCACTCTGGTGGGAGATGTTAATAATGAGGCCAAGTTGGGGACCTATGCAGGTGTGGGATAGGAGGTATATGGGACATTTCTGTACCTTCCCCTCAATTTTGCTGTGAACTTAACACTTCTCTAAAAAGATAAAGTCTTAAAAAGTTAAATAAAGTAAAATATAATGCACAATGTGATGACTGAAAAAATATGTCCATATATTATTTTATATTCTTTCCTTCAAAGGTGGACCCTTAATTTTCCTCTCCTTGCATGTGGGCTGTACTCACTGACTCACTTCTGATGACTAGAATGTACCGGAAGCAACAGAAAGTGACTTTCTTCTTCCTCTTTCTCTTCATTCAGTTGGCTGCCATGTTTGAGGACACTCAAGCAGCTCTATGGAGAGGCCTACGTACAAGAAGCTGAGCCCTCCAATAGATAATTAATAGAAATTAAATGAAGAAACTCATATAAAGTTATTAGATGAGTGCCTAATAGTACCTAACATGCTAAATCGTACTATAATGATAGCTATTGTTATTCTGAAATATTTTAAACATACAGAAGAGTTTAGCATATAAAGCATCAAGTACCTATGCCTCTAACACTCAACTTTATCACAACATAAAGCCTCATTATTTTATGCTTTTAAGAAGCAAAATATTACAGATAGAGTTGAATCCCCCTGTGTACCCTTCCCATATCCCATTCCCATCCCTCCCTTTATAGCAGTGGTGACAGTCCCAAATTTTGTGTTAATCATGCCTTTATATTTTTGTTTTGTGTTCTAAAATTTTATTTAAGTGGTATAATACTGTACACAGCTGCTTTCAAGTTGTGGTTTTGGTCAACTTTTTTTTAGTTTTACCCATGTTGAATTATGTAACTTCAGTTAATTCGATTTCATTACTGTGTCTTATATGCATTACATAAATATTCCTTAATTTACCCATCCCATTGTTGAAAGACATTGATATTGCTTCCAGTGTTAGAGATAAAAGAACTCTGAGAGATCAACATGAAGATGGAAAAATGCAGCTAGAGAAGGGAAGTGATTTGGCTAAAATCATACAGAAGATAGTAGAGCCAGGACTTTCAAAGAGATTAGAGTAGCCTGGAGTGGCCAGTTGTTTTCTTTCCAGCATACCATGCATTTACTTTCTTCAGACTCCTTTGAGAAACTCCTCTCTCATTCCATGAGACTCTGTTGGGGATGTCAGTTATTCCCTAACCAATCAGCGGAGCCCATGACTCAGTTTTTGTCAAATACAGTATATTCTTTGGTATACAGTGATTAGCTCAGGGAAGATCACGTGACCCAAGCTGAGCCAATCAGAATCTTGTGATTTTGCGGAGCTGAAATAATAGAGGCCTGGAGCTTCTAGAAAATGTCTTTCCTGCCATGTGGGGAGAGTCCACATTCAACTGAAAAAATGAAATCAACCCACAAAGACAGGCAGTAACAAATAGAGGTGGGAGAGAAGAGAAAGATGTAGAATGGGTTAATAACATTGTTCAAGTCCCTGAATACAGTATCCCTAAGCTTCTCATTTATGAAACTTGCCCTTTTCCTTTGTTTTTAGCTTAACCCAGTTTGACTTGCATTTCTCTAACTTGCAACAGAGTCCTGACTCTTTTTTTTTTTTTTTTTTTTTTTGAGACGGAGTTTCGCTCTTGTTAGCCAGGCTGGAGTGCAATGGCGATCTCGGCTCACCGCAACCTCCGCCTCCTGGGTTCAAGCAATTCTCCTGCCTCAGCCTCCTGAGTAGCTGGGACTACAGGCACGCGCCACCGTGCCCAGCTAATTTTTTGTATTTTTAGTAGAGATGGGGTTTCACCATGTTGACCAGGATGGTCTCGATCTGTTGACCTCGTGATCCACCCGCCTCGGCCTCGTGATCCACCCGCCTGGGCCTCCCAAATTACAGGTGTGAGCCACCGCGCCCAGCCCGAGTCCTGACTCTTAAATTCACCATTCTTTCTACTCTGCCAAAACTACAGCTCCTAGATGTTTAGTCAGCATTTAATTGAAAATGATGATCTCAGCAAAGCCATAGAAATCCCACTAACCTTTGACTTGGGGAACACAGCAAGATTAACTGTGATCAGAGTTCTAATGTGGCACTTCCCTTTATTTAACCTGTCATCCATACATTTAGGGAATATTTGCCATGTTCCTACTATGTTCCCAAAGGAAGTTATATGACAAGAATAGCACAAAGGACATAGAGGTAATGGAATGCTTTTCTAGGTAGTTTATATGAAGTAGTACAATATCAATTCTAAATAGACTGCCATTAATAAATAACACATATTTTAATCCCTGTAGAAAAGACTAAAAAGGCAATAGAGGAATTAAATGAAATATTTAAAAATATTTGATTAGCCCAACAGGAAGCAGGAAAGAATAAATAATTAAATGAAGAAAGATAGACAGATGGAAAACAAATAGCAAGATAATAGACTTAAACCCAATCTTATCAATAATTACATTAAAAATAAATACGCTAAGCCTTCTAGTAAGAGGCAGAAACTTTCAGACTTTATACAAAACAAGACCTATTTGCTGTCTGCAAGACACACACTTGAAATATAATATTATGTTGAAAACAAAAGGACAAAAAATAGTTTCCAGCAAACTGTAAACATAAGAATTAATGAATTAAACAAAGATGATTTAACAAGGAGTAAGATCTGAGATAAGGATAGACATTTTTTAATGAAAAAAGCATCATTTCACTAAGAGGACATAGCAATTATCAATGTGTATTAACCTAAAAACAGAAGTTCAAAATATTTTAAGCAAAAGTTGACAGAATTAAAGGAAGAATTAGATGAAGTCACAATTATACTTGGAGATCTTAACCTCCCTCTCTCAGTAATTGATAGAACAAGCAGACAGTAATTGATAGAACAAGTAATTATATGGAATATCCAAACACTATCAATCACCTTGACCTAAATGATATTTATAGACCAGATGAAACCACTGCAGAAATACATTATTTTCAAGTGCACATGGAGCATTCACCAAAATCACCGTATCCTAAGCACCAAAATAAATCTCAATAAATTTTAAAAGATTACAATCATTCAGAATATATTCTTCAAACATAATGAAATTAAATTATAAATCGATAGCAATAAGACATCTAGAAAACCATTTTTAGATATCTTAAATGTCTAAACATTTTAGAACTAAACAATGCATTTTTAAATAACACATGGATCAAAAGAAATTACAGTGGAATTAGAAAATATTTCAAAATGAATGATAAAGGAAGTAGAGCATATCAAAATTTGTGGGATGTAGCTAAAGCAGCACTTAGAAGGGAATTTCTAAATTCAAATGCTAAAATTAGAAAAGGAAATATGGGCAAAAAATCAATAATTTTATATTTTTACCTCATGATTCTAGAAAGAGAAGAGTATATCAATACAAAAGGAAATCGAAGAAATTAATATGAGCAAAATTTAATCAAATGAACAACAATAGAAAATTTTAACCAAAAAAAACCTATTCTTTGAAAACATTAATAAAGTTGATGAACGTCCAGCAAGACTGATTAAGAACGAATGAATGAGAACACAAATTCCCAATGTCAAGAATGAAAGATGACATGTAATAATAGCTCCTGCAGACATTAAAATGATAATAAGGGACTGTAATAAACAACTTTATGCCAATACAATTTGACATATATTAATTGGACAAACTCCTTAAAAAATATAATTTATAAAAACTGACACAGGAAAAAATTGAAAATCTCAATATCCCCTATTATGATTATATTTTATCAGACTCAGATATACTCAGAATATACCCTATCAGAATTTAACTAAACAAATTAAATGTATTGTCAAAATTTCTTTATAAGAAACTCCACTGATATATTTATTGCAACATTATTCACAATAGCAAAGATATGGAATCAATCTAAGTGTTCATTGACAGAGGACTGAATAAAGAAAAGGTGATATGTGTGTGTGTCTGTGTATATATATATATACACAGACACACACACACACACACACACACACACACACACACACACAATGGAATACTATTCAGCCATAGAAAAGAATGAAACCATGTCCTTTGCAGCAACATGGATGGAACTGGAGTCCACTGTCTTCAGTGAAACAATTCAGAAATAAAGTCAAATACCAAACATTCTCAGTTATAAGTAAAAGCTAAATAATGTGTACACATGCATATAGACTGTGGAATAATCAATACTGGAGGTTCAGAAGGGTGGCAGGATGGGAAGAGGGTGTGAGATGAGAAATTGCTTAATGAGTACAACATGCACTGTTCAGGTAATGGGTACACTAAAACCCCAAACTTCACTACTATACAGTATATCTGTGGAACAAAACTACACTTGTATCCCTTAAATTTATACAAATTAAAAAAAAAAAAAAAAACTCCAAGGCCAGATGGTTTCACTGGAAAATTCTATAAAATAATAAAGAAGCAATTTAAACATTAAAAAAAAAAACTTTCAGAAAACAAAGGAGAGAATTTACCCCAACTCATTTTGCAAGACAGAAATCTTATATCAAAAGCTGGAAAAGAAGTTATAAGAAAAGGGAACTATACACCAATATCTTTGATAAACACAGATACAAAAATCCAAAAGAAAGTATTAGCAACTTAGATTGTAAATAATCACATAAAAAGATAGTCAACATCACCGGTCGTTAGGAAAATGCAAATAAAAACTATAATGAGATACAATTATCTGCCAGAAAAATAAAAAATTTTAAACTGACGATCCCAAATGTTAGTGAGGATGTGGTTCAACTGGAACTCTCTGACATTGCTGATGGGGATGCAAATTGGTATATCCATTTTGGAAAAGTTTTTCATTTTCTTATCGTTTCTTATAAAGTTAAACATAATATGTGACCCAACAATACCACGTCTAAATATGTTGTCAAGAGAAATTAAAACATATGGCCACACAAAAGCTTATATGCAAATATTTATAGCAGTGTGCTATAGTTTGGGTATGGTTTGTTTGTTCTCATGAAAATTCATATCGAAATTTCATCCCCAATGTGGTGGTGTTGGGAGATGGGATCTAGTGGGAGGTATTTGGGTTATGGAGGCAGATCTCTTATGAATGGCAGTGGTGCTATTTTCCCAGTACTTAGTGAGTTCTCATTCTCCAGGACTCAAGTAGTTCTTGCAGAAATGGATTAGTTCCCATGAGAATGGGTTGTTATAAAGCAGAACGGCCCCTCAGGCTTTCTTCCCTTCACACACGTTCACTCCCCTTTGACCTTCTGTGCCATGTTGTGATGCAGCCGGAAAGCCCTCACCAGAAGCCAGGGCCATGTCATTGAACTTCTCAGCCTGCAGAAACATGAATAAATAAGCCTCTGTTTTATGTAAATTGTCCAGTCTCGGGTATTCTTTTATAGCAGCATAAGATGGACTAAAACAAAATATTGGGGTTGCTGATAACAAATATTTGAAAATGTAGCAGCAGCTTTAGAACTGGATAATGGGAAGAAGCTAAAAGAATTTGGAGGAGCAGGGTAGAAAAAGCCCAGATTCTGGTGAGGGCTTAGAAGACAAGAGGACTAGAAAGTTTAGAACTCCTTAGAGATTAGTTAAGTGGTCAAGACTAGAATGCTGATAGAAATATTGATAGTAAAGGCCATTCTGATGAGGTTTCAGATGGAACTGACAAAGAAAGTTTGGAAACTAGAGTGAAGGCCATCCTTGTTACAAATGAGCAAAGAACTTGGCGAACTGTGTCCATGCCCAAGGGCTTTGTGGAAGGCTAAACTGGAGAGTGATGAGCTAGGTTATCTGGCAGAAGAAATTTTTAGGCAACAAAGTGTTCAGCTACTACACGTTTCCTTCTAAATGCTTATAGTGGACTGATAGAGAGAAGGGAAGCAGAGCAGAAAAATTAGGAAAATTCACAACCTGGCCATATGGTAAAGAATGACAGAATGTTTTCAGGATAGACTTCCAAGGGTACAGCCAAGCCACTCCTTACTAAAGAAATTTGCATGGCGAAAGGGGAACTAGGTGTTAATAGTCAAGAAAATGGGGAAAGGCCTCAAAGCCATTTCTAAAATCTTAGAGGCTGCCCCTTCCATCATAGGCCCAGAGGCCGAGGAGAACAGAATGGTTTCTGGGAACAGGCTCAGGGTACCCCAGGTGAAGTGGCCCCAGGTGCAGCTCATGCTTCAGCTCTGGAAGGTACAAGTCATAAACCTTGGTAACCTCCACGTGATGCTAATTCTGCAGGCTTGCAGAAAGCAAGAGCTATGGAGGCTTGACAGCTTCCCGCTAGATTACACAGAATGCCATTGAAAGCCTGGGGTCCCGGCCAGGTGCAGTGGCTCGCCCCTGTAATCCCAGCACTTTGGGAGGCTGAGGCAGGTGGATCGCCTGAGGTCAGGAGTTCATGACCAGCCTGGCCAGCATGATGAAAAATACAAAATTAGCTGAGCTTGGTGGCTCATACCTGTGATCCTTGCTACTTGGGAAGCTGAGGCAGGAAAAATGCTTGAACCCAGAAGGCAGAGGTTTCAGTGAACTGAGATCGTGCCACTGCACTCCAGCCCGGGCAGCAGAGTGAGACTCTGTCTCAAAAATAAAAGAAGAAAGCCTGCAGTCCCAGGCAGAGGCTTATAACAAGGGTATAGTCATGGGAGACAGGCCCCACTAAAGCAGTACTGAGTGGAAATGTGGAGCTGGAACTGCCACAGGGAGTCCCCACAAGGACCATGCCTACTGAAGTCATAGGAGTAAGGCCACTGCAGAGAGTCACCACTAGGATAATGTCAAGTGGAGCTTTGGAAGTGGTACCACCACTGAGACCCCAGAAGACTGCAGAGCTACCAGTGTGTAATGCCAGCCTGGGAGAGCTGAGTGAACTGAGCTCAGCAAAGCCATTGGGGCAGAGCTTCCAGATGCCTTGGGGGCCCAACACCCACCCCAGTGTGTCCAGGAGGTGGCTCATGGAATCAAAAGAGATTATTCTCCAGCTTTAAGATGTGATGTCTGCCCTGCTAGGTTTTGGATTTGTTTGGGGCCTGTTACTCCTTTCTTCTTTTCTATTCATCCCTCTTTGAATAGGAATGTCTGTTATGCCTGTATCACCACTGTATCTTGGAAGTAAATAACTTGTTTTGATTTTACAGGCTCATAGATGGAAGGGGTGTGCCTTGAATATCAGATGAGACTTTGGACCTTGAACTTTGGACTTTTAAGTTGATTTTGGGACAAGTTAAGACTTTTGAGACTACTGAGATAGAATGATTGTATGTTGCATGTGAGAAGGACATGAGTTTTGGGGGACAGGGGCAGAATGTGATGGTATGGATATGGCTTGTTTGTCCTCATCAAAGCTCATATTGAAATGTGATTTCTAATATGGTGGTGTTGGGAAGTGGGGCCTGATGAGAGGTGTTTGAATAATGAAGGCAGATCCCTCATGAATGGACTGGTGCTGTTAGCAAGAATGGATTCATTCAGTTGAGAGTGGGTTGTTATAAAGCCAGGTCACTCCTCAGATTTTTCTCTCCTCATATGTGTCCACTTCTCCTTTGACCTTCTGCACTATGTTGTGACACAGCACAAAAAGCCTTCAGCAGAAGCCAGGGTCACGCCCTTGAACAGCTTAGCCTACAGAAACATGAGCTAAATAAGTCTCTTTTCTTTGTAAATTACCCAGTCTCAGATATTCTTTTGTAGCAACACAAAACAGACTGAGATTCAACATTATTCATATCTTTGAAACAGAAACAACCCAAATGTCTACTAACTGGTAATGAATAAGCAAATTGTGGTGTATCCACATAATCAAATAGTATTCAAAAATAATTAGAAACAAACTCCCATTACATGCAAAATACATGGATGAATTCTAAAGGTTTTAGGCTAGTATAAAGAAGACATTATTTCATTTGTAAGATATATTGAATCAGGAAAATCTATAGGAATATAAATCAAAGTAATGATTATTGGGGCTGGATTTGGGTGGAGGAAATTGTCTACAAAGGGATATGAAAGGACTCTTTGGGTCACTGATCTACTCTATAATTTTATTATTAGTGATGATCACACAATGGTATATGTTTGTCATTAGACTAAAAATTTACCTTAAAAAAGGTAGACTTTACTATATGTAATGTACCTTCATAAACACGAATTCTTAAAAAGAAAAAAATTTGCAAGTTGCATCCAGTAAGATATACATTGTACATCATGTTTAAGTGTGGTTTATTCCAGAAATTTAAAGTTGGTTTAACATTTGTAAATTATTAATGCAATTCACCATGTTAATAAACTTTAAAAATCATATGATTAACTCAATAGATACAGAAAAAGCATTTTCAAGAGTCAGAATCACTCATAATGAAAATTCACAACAAGTAAAGAAAAGAAGGAACTAATTCAACTGGGTAACAAGACCTACAAACCCTACAATTAGCTTTATACTTTTTCCCAAAGTTCAACAACAAAGCGATGATGTCCTCTATCACCTCTTCTATTCAACATCATACTGGATATTCTAACCAATGCAACATGGCAACCTAAATCAATAAATAAAGACGTAAAGACTGGAAAAGATAGATAAAGCTATTCGTGTTTACAGATGGCATAGTTACTTATATAGAAAATTCCAAGGACTCTGTAAAGCAACTACTATAACTAAGAAGTGAATTTCACAAGTTTGCAGGATACAAGTTAAAGATATTTTTAAAATAAATGACATGGTTAAACTTCAGTACATCCACACAATATAATTCTATTCTGTGAAAAAATAAAGGAATGAGCTACCAAGCCATGCAAAAACATTGATGGATCTTGTATATTGCTAAGTGAAAGAAGCCAGTCCAAAAATATGACGTGTATTGCTTGTATATTGCTAAGTGAAAAAAAAAGTCCAAAATATTACATTACAAAATAGTATATGTAGATTTACATGACATTCTCAGGCTGGGAGCAGTGGCTCATACCTGCAATCCCAGTACCTTAGGAGGCTAAGGAGGGAGGATTTCTTGAGGCCAAAAGCTGGAGCCTTCAGCAAGCTAGGATCATGCCATTGTACTCTAGCCCCGGAAACAGAGCAAGACCTTGTCTCTAAAAAACAACAACAAAAGTTATATGATATTCTGAAAAAGGAAAAACTATGTAGCCAGTAAACAGATTAGTGGTGGTCAGCTGTTTGGGGAGGGAAGAGTCAATAGGTGAAACACAGAGGATTCTTTAGGGAAGTGAAAATGTTTTGTATGATACAGTAATAGTAAGTACATGACACTATATATCTGTCAACATCCATAGAGCTTTACAGCCCAAAAAGTGAATCTTAGTATATGCAAATTTATGTTTAAAAAAAAAACATTTAGGAAGATGGGGTAATCCCAGGGTAGAATCCAGACTGTTATAAAAGAATTTAACTCTATCATAAATGCATGAAATAACTTCATTCAAGGGGTCGGGGGAAACATACTGACCTAAGTAACTTTGGAAATGGAAGTTGTAAGACTAAAGGCGAAGAGAGCTTATATAGGTGCTGTACTCTAGTTGTTATAGGTGCTGTACTCTAGTTGTTATAGGTGCTGTACTCTAGTTGTTAAAGTTGTTTCCCATGAGTATACAGGCTAACATATCTGAAACAACTACACATGTTTACTGGAATTAACAATAAAGTAAATGGGTGGTGGGTGGTAGGAGCCAGCTTTCTCACTATTACAGTGGGAGGTTATAGACAAGCAAGGGGGAAAAGTGGCTAGAGTAATCCATGTGGTACTGGATTAGAATTGGAGACCTCAGTATAAACTCATGTTTAGCTTACCATAGATAGAGGGTTACACATAGAGGTATTTATAGATTTGTATATATACTTGGGTTAGTATACATACATATATTTCCTTGCTCTGTCAACTGAAAGAGTCTAGAAGCAATGATACCTCAGCAGCAATGAATGTATACAGTCTCCAGAATTTATCTTTATACCACTCCTCATGAAAAGGAATCATAGCTTCTTGGAGAAATAGGTAGTTCTAGAACTGTGGAGGGAGGGAATATACAAATGAGCCTGGAGCATCTTGTAATACGAGAAAGTAAGGAATTGCTAAAAAGCAAACACCGTTGAAGGGGTAGGTCAAAGGAGCATAGGAACTGAAAGAGTTTCCTGTGGCCAAAGTCAGAACAATTTGAGCAAGAAAATAAAGTACTATTGAATTATAACCCATGGTATAAAATAAAATATCTATTAGTCCTTATTGGTGTAAATAAATATTGGAATAAATAAATAAATAGGGGAGTATAGACAAATATCCTGTGCAGAAGAATTAAAAATAACTTTGATACTCATCCCTGAAGAAGGAGGAACATAGCTCCTACCGCTTAAATGTGGGATGTGCATAGTCACTTCCTTCCTTCTTTCCTCTCCTCCTTCCTTTTCTTCTGAGTATAGTGTAGAAAGGAGGAAAAAAAGAATAACTTTACAATGGAGAAAACTGACAAACTCCTCTTTAGCTAGGTCAAGGTGAACACCAACAGTGGTGATAGCATGAAGTCATGTTGCTAGCATGTACCTTTGATGTGATATGATGAGAACAGCAATTCACCTCTGCAGTCTTCCAAGTCTAAGTGGAGATGAAAATAACACCCAGCTCATATGGTTGTTGAGAGAATTTTAAAACGTGAACCCTGAAAAGGAGTGGCTTGACCTCCCTTCCAAAATTGACAGTCTTGGCCTAGTTCTCTGTATAATATCATTTCTATGAACTCTGACCCTTAAACTCTAGACCTCTCACTGTGTCCCTAATCCTCTTGCTCAGCACTTTGTTTCCTCACCTCACTTTTGATATAGTCATTATCTTCCTAGGACTCGCCTCCTTTTCCACATGTTTCATATGATATCCACAGTAGATTGCATGTTCCTTGAGATAAGAATGAGCTTTGCTATCTCCACAAAGAGATAGCTCTGGGAGAATGTGCAGTACCAGGTCAAATTCCACAGGTACTACTCTGAATTCTTATTTAATTTGTGAATAGATAATACAAAATTTTTATAAGTATTAAATTATAATTTTCAAATTGTTCAAAAATACAAAGTAACAAAAGATATTCAGTGAAGACTATCCTCCCAATCTCTCTTCTACCTGGATCCCCACCCACCCCACCCCAAGAGACAATTGTAACTCCCCATATCTCTCTGTGAAAATATATACATTATTATTTCTCTTTGTTACATAAAAGGTAGCTGCCATAACATTGTTGTGCACTTTGTGGGGTTTTTTTCAACTAACAACATATCTTGAACTTCTTTGCTAATAACTACTTAGAAATCAATCAGAAAGCTTTAGGCTGGGCACAACGGTTCATGCTTGTAATCCTGGCACTTTGGGAGGCCAAGGCAGAAGGATTGCTTGAGGCCAGGAGTTCAAGACCAGCCTGGGCAACAAAACAATATCTCATCTCTACAAAAAAAAAGAAATTAAAAAATTAGCTGGGCATAGTGGACCTGTAGTCCCAGTTAGTTTGGAGGCTGAGGTGGGCAGATCATTTGAGCTCAGGAATTCGAGACCAGCCTGGGCAACATGGCAAAACCCCATCTCTACAAAGAATATAAAAATTAGCTACTTGGAAGGCTGAGGTGGGAGGATCTCTTGAGCCTGGGAGACAGAGTTTGCAGTGAGCCAAGATAGTGCCAATGCACTGCAGCCTAGGTAATAGAGCAAGACCATGTCTCAAAAAGAAAAAAAACATGAAAAAAAAAATCACAGAGT
The DNA here is from genome assembly GCF_030222135.1 of Aotus nancymaae. Classification (NCBI taxonomy): domain Eukaryota; kingdom Metazoa; phylum Chordata; class Mammalia; order Primates; family Aotidae; genus Aotus; species Aotus nancymaae. Next base: position 18,461,993 of record NW_026988479.1, on the reverse strand, counting down.
TTTCCATTGATTAATATGCTGTAGGTTATTTCCAATCTTTTGCTGTTACAAACAAGGCTATAATGAGTAACTTTTTACATAGCTCCCTTATGCATGTACAACTGTAGGATACATTCTTAAGTGGGGGATAAAGAGTATTTGCACTGGTAATTGAAACTGTCAAATCATCCTCCCTAGGAATTTACCAATTTATATATCCAGAAGCAGTAAATGATAGTGCCTGTTTTCCAATAGCCTCATTAATGAATCAGTAATCAAACACTTGTATTTTTGCCAATATGATAAGAAGAAAATGGCATCTCAATGTAGTTTGTCTTATAAAGAGTAAGGCTGATGATCTTATGATATGTTTAGATGCCATTTGTTCTGCAGTCTTTTTTTTTTTTTTTTTTTATTGCATTTTAGGTTTTGGGGTACATGTGAAAAACATGCAAGGTTGTTGCATAGGTACATATGTGGCAGTGTGATTTGCTGCCTTCCTCTCCTTCACCTATATCTGGCATTTCTCCCCATGCTATCCCTCCCCAACTCCCCATCCCCCTCTATCCCCCCTCTCCCCCCCAACAGACCCCAGTGTATAGTGCTCCCCTCCCTGTGTCCATGTGTTCTCATTGTTCAACACCCACCTATGAGTGAGAACATGTGGTGTTTGCTTTTCTGTTCTTGTGTCAGTTTGCTGAGAATGATGGTTTCCAGGTTCATCCATGTCCCTACAAAGGACGCGAACTCATCGTTTTTGATGGCTGCATAATATTCCATGGTGTATATGTGCCACATTTTTCCTGTCCAGTCTATCATCGATGGGCATTTGGGTTGGTTCCAGGTCTTTGCTATTGTAAACTGTGCTGCAATGAACATTCGTGTGCATGTGTCCTTATGGTAGAACGATTTATAATCCTTTGGATATATACCCAGTAATGGGATTGCTGGGTCAAATGGAATTTCTATTTCTAGGTCCTTGAGGAATCGCCACACTGTTTTCCACAATGGTTGAACTAATTTACACTCCCACCAACAGTGTAAAAGTGTTCCTATTTCTCCACATCCTCTCCAGCATCTGTTGTCTCCAGATTTTTTAATGATCGCCATTCTAACTGGCGTGAGATGGTATCTCAACGTAGTTTTGATTTGCATTTCCCTAATGACCAGTGATGATGAGCATTTTTTCATATGTTTGTTGGCCTCATGTATGTCTTCTTTTGTAAAGTACCTGTTCATATCCTTTGCCCATTTTTTAATGGGCTTGTTTGTTTTTTTCTTGTAAATCTTTTTTGTTCTGCAGTCTTTGTGAATTGTCTATACCACTCTCTCGCCCATTTTTCTATCGAGTTGTTGGTCTTTTTCTTATCATTTTTAAAGCATTCCTTATAGATCAGAGAAATAAACACTTTGTAATATGAATTGCAATTACGTTTTTCCAGGCATCACTTGATTTTGTCTCAGTTGTGAGATTTCTGTCACAAAATTGTTTTAATTTTTATATACTTTATTTATCTTTTATAACTTCTAGATTTTGAGTCATAGTTAGCAAGGCCTTCATATGGTTAAAAAACAAAAAATGGTTAGCTGTTACATTGTATACCAGATAGCATTCCACAAAGATTGAAAATTTCCATGTAAAAAAATGAAACCTTAGGAGTATTAAAAGAAAAGACAGATGCTTCTGGACTTGAATTGAGTCTAATTTAATTGCCACATTTTGAATGCTTGGAAAAACACTTAACTCCACATTGGACACAGAGGAGTTTTGCTAGTCTCTCCTGAGATCATTATCCTTTCATTATCTCACTGGCTGAAATATTTATCAGTAAGCCCCAGTTGACTGAGGCTCTAACCAAAACTTATGTTTCTAGCTGGAGATGGTCCAGACACCTTTCCTTTTTAAGGTGCTGCTAGTTTCTTCTGTTGCGTTCTGTTTTGTAGTCTCACATGTAGAGAAACAAGTTGTTGTCAGCCACAATTATTCAAAGACCTTATAATGGCCTCTTATTGCCTATCACTAAGGGTCAAGACAAGGGAATTAAATCATTCATTGATTCATTTAACAAATAGATTTATTAAACATCTATTATATATAAGGCAGTCTGCTTAGTGCTAAGCAGACAGGGTGGGAAAAAACGCTGACAAAATCACCACTCTCCTGACACTGATAGTCTAGCAGGAAACACAGATCTTAAACGCCCACTTACATCATTTATTAGTTACTAGAAGTAAGGGCCAGGAAAAAGTATGGGGTGTTATGAGAGTTTACAACAAGGGCCCCTGACCCTGTCTGACAGGTCAGGGATGAATTCCCTGGCGAAGTCTCTTTTGAACTGAACTCTGAAGGATGAGTAGGAACTGACCAGGTAAAGAGCAGAAAGAGATTTCTATACAGAGGGAACACACAGCAAGAACCATGGCCCTGAAGCCAGAAGGAGCACAGTGCAGTAGAGGAACTGAACGAAGTGTGAGGCTGTTGGGTTGGAGGAGGACGTGGCATAGAGCTAGATAGGGGTTGTTGTCGGCTGAGTTACCTGGCACTCAAGATCACCAGCTACAGGAGTAAGGGAGGTGGTAAGATTGGGGGAAACCTGAGTTGTGGTGTGGTCAGGACAGTCTCTATCAACCCTGCAGGGATCTGTGAACTGGGATAGCTCTTCAGGGTTGTTCTAAGCTGAGACAAGGGAGAAAGGCCTTCATGTTCCCAAACTGAACGTTCCCTGGACATGAGCTGCTCTCTGACCGCCAGGGCTGAGAGGTGAGGGCTGTCTGGAAGCAACATTCCCAATAGCGGGGAAAATAAGTCCTTCTGTCCCAGAGGGGAATCTGGGCAATAAGACAAAGCATTCACAATACAAGTCAAATCATTCTGGGCCTTTTAGGTCATGGTAGGAAATTTTAATGTTATTCCAACTGCAGGAGAAAGCCAAAGAAGAATTTTAAGCAAGCAAGCTAAGTGGTCTGATTGGCCTTTTAAAAAGGCTAGTCTGACTGCTTTATGTTTTCAGTAGAAAAGTTTGGAAGAAGAAAAAGCATTTAAGAGTCAACTGCAGTGGCGATATGGACTTAAGTGTTAGCACAGCAGGGATGTGGGAGGTGATTTGACTTGGTTTGGGCATGGTGTCAAAAACACTTGATGATGGGTTGAGAGTGGGTTGGTGAAGAAAAATAGAGAGATCAAAGATGATGCCTAGATTTTGGCTTGAGCAAATCATGGTTATTGGTACCATTTAATAAGATGAACACCAGGGAAGGAGCACGGTTCTATCACATGTCCCGGGAAATCAACTTTTGCTTGTCACTACTTGTCATCTCTGTGCTATTACTAAATACACAAGGGCACATTGCCTATTTTTTGGGCTATGGTTTTCACTTGAAATAATGGTCCTCAGCCTTCAAAGACTACAGCCAGTGCTACCCACTCTGTGCAATGTTCCTTAATCATTACAATGCTGGGAAAGACACACACACATACACACACACAAAGAAAGAGAGAGAGATGTTTCTTCACACAGTGGTTCAACTTATAATTTTCTGACTTTACGATACTGTGAAAGAGATATGCATTCAATACAAATCATACTTTGGATTTTGGATTTTGATCTTTTCCCAGGCTAGCAATATATAGTATGATACTCTCTTGCAATGCTGGACAGCAGCAGCAAGCCACAACTCCCAGTTAGCCAAGCGATCAGAAGGGTAAATCACTGATATTCTACAATGATCTGCGTTACCAGATGATTTTGCCCAACTGTAGGCTAATGTAAGTATTCTTAGCACATTTAAGGTAGGCTAGGCTAAGCTAAGATGTTCAGTAGGTTAGATGTATTACATGCATTTTTGACACAGAATTTTTTCAATTTACCATCAGTTTACCAGGACATTATGCTAAGTCAATGAGCATCTGTATGTGTACACAGAGAGAGACAGAGAGTAATCCTCATATTTTGTAACGGGGAAACTAGAAGCTAGGGAGAATAACTGTTTTGCCTGAGACTGTACTCCTGGGTACCAACAGAGCTGTGACTAGACATCAAGTCTCCTAAATCCCTATTAGGTGTCTGAAAACGGCATTAAATCAGAGGAGAACAGGTGGTCAACATAGATGGGCCAGACCAGTTATTATAGAAGTTCATGATAGAAGTCCAGGCAGGCAGCCCGATATGGTGGCTCATGCCTGTAATCCACATTGGGAGGCTGAGGCAGGCAGATCACTCAAGTCCAGGAGTTTGATACCAGCCTGGGCAACATGGCAAAACCCTATCTTTACAAAAGCAAAAACCAAGCTAGGTGCTCACTGATTTTTTAAGCATGGCAGGCTTTGCTTTCTCTCCCCCTTCCCACCCCATTCCTTTTCATTGAGGTCCTTTGGCATTTCTCAGCATCTCCCTATTTCTCAGTGTTTCCCTTGAGTTAGTTTCTCCTCTTTGTGCATGCTCTCCTTAATGAGTGTGGCTTTTAATATTTGTGGCTTCTTACAAAAGATCTTTGTTTAAGACCTTGGGATTTTTCCAGAAAAAAAAAAAAAAAAATATATATATATATATATATATATATATATACACATAAAATCATTTTATATACTTAGTCTCTTCTTTAAAAATTAGCTGCTAAACGAATCTGTACCTGCTTGCTACTATGTGTACGCACATTCGCACAGGCACACACACAGGCACACACTTTCTCTGTCTCTTTCTCACCTGTCCCCACTAAATCCCATTCCACCCTCATTCTCCCACTTGTATGTAGCTTAAGAATTCAAACCTCCGAGAAGAAATTGTCTGTTGTCAAAATGGTGCTACTAGACTTTAAATAACTTGGGGACCAAGATTCTCTTATTCAGAGAGCTGGATGTTTGAATGAATGAATGGGTAAATGGATAGACACACAATGGCCCAGACAATCAAACTTCTGAAAGTTTGCCAACATTATTTTTGATAACAACCCTTAGCAGGCAACTCAAAACAAGTGTTGGCAATGATGATAATGATGATGACAGTGTGATGGGATAAGTACTACAACAGAAGAATAAAAATGGTATGCAGGGGAGTAAGGTAGTGAGATTCCCAAGAGTTCGGCAGGACTGAGACTTCATGATTTCCCTCCTCCACTCATTAAACATTCAAGCAGCAGTCTTGGGCAGCACCATTTGCCCAGCCCATGCTGTGCACGGTGGTGAGGACAAAAGAAGCAGTCAGTGACATCCCTCCCTGTTGAAGGCCTAAAGTAAGAGATTCCTCCCTCTTTGTTAACCATAAATTAAGTAATTAGTTCTTTTACAAGATGTGGAGAAAAGATTGTAAACCCTAAAAGACAGGATTCATCCAAAAGGGTTTTTCAATAAGGTTCCTTTTATTTTCTCCTCAGGATAAAATTAAATAATACTAAGACATTATTCACAGTGTTTCTCAGCATTCTACTTATAAGGTGTATTTCCTTGAATTGTTTGAGAAATCCAAACAAGATGTATGCTATTTTAGGAAGCACAGACAGGCAGATCTATCACAGCCCAGCTCAGTGAAGATGACAGGTGAGAGGGACAAGGGAAGGATGTCATGTTTTTTTGATCCAAAACGATTGAAACAGAGGAAGATATGAAGATGGCAAAGAATATCTCATGCTTTTCTTTCCTCCTCTTATTCTAACTAAGGTAAATAGTAATTGGCAGTAGAATAGCCTGAGTGTTGCATTGCCATGCAGTTCAAAACCTCACTTTTTTCCATATAAAAGAAGGATTGTCATGTGGCACTGGCCAAGAAGCCTCCCAGAACATGAAAACCAAGGTTGTCTGAGGACCCTGACTCCTACCCATGAAGAAATTCGGCTCTATTTGCAGAAACAGGAATAACTCAAAAGTCAAACAAAGCTAGGGTGAAAAACTAAACAGACCTAATCCCCTTCCCCTTCTTATATATGTGAAGGAGAAAATATTAGAGAATAAGGTTATAAGCAGAAGTAGCAGGAGCTCAAAAAGTCCTACATGCATGGTAAGTTTACATATGAGCAAAAAGTATGAGCAAACAGAAGCTATATAAGGTAGCTTGTTGTGCCTGAAACATGGTTTCCCTGGACCACTCATTAATCCTATGGATCTCAGTTTAACCATCGCAACCTTAAAGAAACTACCCTAACCAGCTTGATCCTCATCTCATACTCCCCACCCTCACCCCACTGATAGAGACTTGGTCAGGATCCCCTCTGTGTGCTCTGATCAAATCCTAGGTTATGTTTCCCATCACATCTACCACAGCTGTTATTGAATAGTCATTTATGAGGTTATCAGTTACCTCTCTCCCTTACTCTACTAGCAGCTCCATGAAGGCGGGAATGGTGTCTATCTGGTTTCCACATCACTGTACATACTTCTAGCATTAAAACAGAATCTAGCTTAGGTTGAAAAATAACTAAATGTTTCTTGAATGATTTAATGAGAAGAAACAAGACATAGGCTTAAGGAGAAAACTGAAAAGAAAAACCTGACTTCTGAAGACAGGTCGGCTGCCGTTGTGGGACCTGGAGTGATTGCACCCCAGTTTCTGAGTGTGAAGCCTTAGGTCCAGTTACTCCCCAAACCCCAAGCAGCAGCAGTTCTCTGGTGTCCTGACGTGTGCTGCAGGATACTTAAAAACAAGATGATGAACTCTTGGTAACCCACATACCTCCCCAAAACAAATCAGAAGAAGCATGGACCATGTGCCACATAAGCAGAATTATCTCTAAATGACATGCTTCTCAAAGCCTCAGAAAGGAGGTGGTGAATTAAAGGTTTATATTAACCTCACTGCATATTTCTTTTTGTTTACAGGAAATTATTTTAACTTTCCATGCCCATCTGTTTGGTGTTGACTTCACTGCATCATTAAAGCTTATCCACATCATTTGGTTTCTTTCACATTATTTATACAGAAAAAGGACCTCAGTTGATACTTTATTAGTTGCAGTATAATAATTTGTTTTCAAATTTTAAGTTTCTTTTTTAATTTCAGACACTATCTAAGCCTCTCCTACTGGGGAGGAGAAGAAATACTTGTTTTACAATATCATATTCAAATAAATAAGTAAACTATCTCCCTTCTTTTCAATGATCCTATACAACTTGCTTATATAATTAGTTTAGATATCTTGCCTATTGAACTATCTGGGTTTTCTATATTTTTTGGAAGAACAAGAATTTTTTTTTTAATGGATCGTCAGAACATGGCTTTACAGCAAGGGTTTTGAGGCAGATAACTCTTTGTTGTGAAAGGCTGCCCTGTGCATGGTGGGATATTTTGCAGCAACTTTGGACTCCACCCACTAGATGCCAGTAGCACCCTCCCAGCTCCAGTTATAACCATAAAAAATGTCTCCATTGCCAAATTTGCCCTAGGTAGGCAAAAAGCACACCAGGTTGAGAATCCCTGGTGTAGAGGGAGGAAGAAGCTAGAAGGCAGACTGTTTCCCTCTCTTTCAGATGAGGCAAAACCATCATTAGCCTTCTTGATCAGATGTTTTTCTAGTCACTAGTTTGGCCTCCTTTGGCCTAAGCACAAAAAGGCTACATGGAATCCCTTCCATTGGTGAAAATGTGAAACAGGAAATGTCTTTCTGAAATTCCTGGAGGCTTCCCTCCCTATACTGCAGAAAAAATACTGTATAGTGATCCAAACAGACTAGCAGTCTGCCCCTTATGAGCTCTGTGACCTCTGGGGAGTTCCAAGCTCCTCAATACAGTAGGGGTACAACACTTGACCTACCCATGTCAATGAATAGTTGGAAAAATCAAATCAAAATGTACCCAGTTTCATTTCCTGTAAGTGACAGAGTCAGACCAAGTAATACTGGTTGGTGTTTTGCCTTTTCTTGACAAAATGACTTAGCCATAAGGAAAGATTGGGAAGTAGAACAGAGCATGGTTATGGGTCTGGCCTTTGAATTCTAACAGGTCAGAGTTCTAAGCAATTATCTCCACTTGCCAGCTGTGTAGGTGTTATACCAACTAAGGCACATAACTTCTCTGAACCTCTGTCCTCGGCAATAAAATGGTAATAATACCTAGTGTATGGAGGCAATTATGAGAATAATATTCTAGAATATATGCAAGACACTATGTGCATTGTTCATTACAGGGTAAGTGCCCATAAATTATGCTTGTCATTGCTGTTATCATTGTTAATAAATGCAGAAAATACCATAAGCTCTCAGGCGAATAGGAGAGAAATGTGGGAGCAGTTTCTTTTAGGATCCCTAAACCAGATCTGTGATGGGAACTTCTATTTCTCTTGCTTTGCTTAAAGCCAAATCAATAACAGGCATGTTTAAAGATCAGTAATTTTCCTAGGGTTTCATAGCAGGAGCTGTGTCTCATTCATATCTGTACTCAAAGCATCTAGCACAGTGCATGGCCAAAGTAAGGGCATTTGTTCCTATGATCCTATGGTTGACAGGGAAAATTACTGGGCATCTACTATATGCCAGAAACAGTTCTAGGCTCTGGACAGTGATGAGCAGTGATGAGCACAAGCAGACACAGTCATGGCCCTTGGGAAGCTAATAGTCCTGTTGGAAAGGCTGCAAATCAACAACTTACAGGGAACAGGGAGAGAACAGAAAAGCCACACAACCTTTTTCAAAATTTTCTCACTTATGATACACACATAGTTATGGAGAAATAGTTCTCAACTTAAAGGAAACCAACATTGCCAGAATGATAGTAAATGGCAGATGACATGGCTCAGCTCTGGAGCAGTGGGAAGGGTAGAGAGCTAGAGAGAATGTCACTGCTGAGCAATAAAGAGGCACATTCTCCAAGTCATTCTGCGTTTCTGGATTTGTCTGAGGTGATCTGAGTTTTGACAGTGGGTTGCTTGTGATGGACGAAGGATCAGTTGCAAGGAAGATGGGCAAGGTGCAGCATGGTCCCAGGAGACCGGGCTACAGGAGCCAGATTCCCCGAGTCCCTGAGTCCACAGGGCTCAGCATGACAGTGTAGGTGATGTCACACAAATAGGAGGTAGGTAATGACTGACCTAGCCCTTTATAAAACACTTTAAAAAAAAAAATAACCAAATTCTGGAGATAGGGGTAGGGAGGAATCCACCTTTTTCATTCAATTAGCTCCAGAACACGGTTAGAAAATGAAAGTCTCTTTTCACATAGTCCCATATTTCTTGGCGGCTTTGTACTTTCCTTTTCATTCTTTTTTCTTGAATCTTGTCTTCGTGCTCTATTTCATTAAGTTGATCTTCATTCTCTGATATCTTTTCTTCCACTTGATCAATTCAGCTGTTGATACATGTGTATGCTTCACAAAAGTCTTCTGCTGTGTTTTTCAGCTCCATCAAGTAGTTTATATTCTTCTCTATGCTGGTTATTCTGGTTAGCATTTCATCTAACCTTTTTTCAAGGTTCTTAGCTTCCTTGCATTGGGTTAGAACATGCTCCTTTAGCTCAGAGGAGTTTGTTATTACCCACCTTCTTCTTGTTATTACCGAAGCCTACTTCTGTCAATTCATCAAACTCATTCTCTGTCCAGTTTTGTTCCCTTGCTGGTGAAGAGTTGTGATCCTTTGGAAGAGAAGAAGTGTTCTGATTTTTGGAATTGTCAGCCTTTTTGTGCTGGTTTTTCCTCATCTTCATGGATTTATCTACCTTTGGTCTTTGATGTTGGTGACATCTGGATGAAGTTTCTGCTTGGGCGTCCTTTTTGTTGATGTTGATGCTATATTCCTTTCTGTTTGTTAGTTTTCCTTCTAACAGTCAGGTCCCTCTGCTGCAGGTCTGCTGGAGTTTGCTGGAGGTCCACTCCAGACTCTGTTTGCCTGGGCATCACCAGTGGAGGCTGCAGAACAGCAAAGATTGCTGCCTGCTCCTTGCTCTGGAAGTTTTGTCCCAGAGGGGCACCTGCCAGATGCCAGCCGGAGTTCTCCTAAATGAGGTGTCTGTCTACCCCTGCTGGGAGATGTCTCTCAGTCAGGAGGCACGGGGGTCAGGGACCCACTTGCGGAGGCAGTCTGTCCTTAGCAGAGCCCAAGTGCTGTCCTGGAAGATCTGCTGCTCTCTTCAGAGCTGGCAGGAAGGAACATTTAAGTCTGCCGAACCTGTGCCCACAGCTGCCCCTTCCCCCAGGTGCTCTGACCCAGGGAGATGGGAGTTTTATCTATAAGCCCTTGACTGGGGCTGCTGTCTTTCTTTCAGAGATGCACTGCCCAGAGGAATCTAGAGAGGCAGTCTGTCTATAGCAGCTTTGCCAAGCTGCGGTGGATTCTGCCCAATTCAAACTTCCCAGTAGCTTTGTTTACACCGTGAGGGGAAAACTGCCTACTCAAGCCTCAGTAATGTTGGATGCCCCTCCCCACACCAAGCTCAAGCATCCCAGGTCAACTTCAGACTGCATTGCGGGCAGTGAGAATTTCAAGTCAGTAAATCTTAGCTTGCTGGACTTTGTGGGGGTGGGATCCACTGAGCTAGACCACTTGGCTCCCTGGCTTCAGCCACCTTTCCAGGGGAGTGAATGGTTCTGTCTCTCTCACATTCCAGATGCCTCTGGGGTATGAAAAAAACCCCTGCAGCTAGCTCAGTGCCTGCCCAAATGACCACCCAGTTTTGTGCTTGACACCCATGGCTCTGGTGATGTAGGCACCTGAGGGAATCTCCTGGTCTGTGGGTTGCAAATACCATGAGAAAAGCGTAGTATCTGGGCCAGAGTGCACCATTCCTCATGGCGCAGTCCCTCAAGGCTTTCCTTGGCTAGGGGAGAGAGTTCCCTGATCCCTTCTGCTTCCTGGGTGAGGCACCACCCCACCCTGCTTCTGCTCACCCTCCATGGGCTGCACCCACTGTCTAACCAGTCCCAATGAGATGAGCTGGGTACCTCAGTTGGAAATACAGAAATTATCTACCTTCTGCATTGATCTCACTGGGAGCTGCAGACTGGAACGGTTCCTATTTGGACATCTTGACCACCATCGCATGTGTATACCTATGTAACAAACCTGCATATTCTGCACATGTATCCCAGAACTTAAAATATAATTAAAAAAAAAAGAAAGAAAGTCTCCTCCTAGTGATTTTAAGCATCTTGTTCCCATAGGAAGAGCCATTGGGATTAAACATCACTCTGCCTAAATCAAATCCTAATCCTTTTAGAATGGTTAGTTATCTGTAGAACTTGTTAACTGGCTAGGGATGAGCTTAACCTCCTGGGTGTCTATCACTCCAGTCTTGACATTTTGCTGTTAGTAGGAGGGCCGCATGGATGCCCCAAGAGAAATCAGGACCAGGCTACCCCAGACTTTTTTTTTTTCTTTTGCTTGTGCTTTTTTAGGTTAAAGAATCTACAGGACTTTGGAAAAGAGATGAAATTAATGTAGGATTGTGGGGAAAGGCAAAGTGAGCTAAAGAGACATTGAAAAAGGAATTTTCTAAAGAGATTTGGGATGCTTCAGTCTTAAAATAAATGTAAAACAAAATACCAAAAGATACATTGTTTACTTCCCTATAGTACAATAGCTGGGACATTTCCAATAAAAGGTCTGCAACATGTTATACATTAGAAAATGTACAATTTTGCAGTCTTTATCATTTAAGTTTCAAAGTTGTCTGTTCTTTTCTTGGCACACTTATAAAAGCAAGCATATATTGAACGCTATTTTAATAACCGTCATGGTATGGCGTTATAGATTAGATGCAATTCATTGTTTCCTACCCCACACTTATTTCTCACAGCATACCACTGCTTTTATACTAGACAGTCTACCCTGTAGGGAGAATAATTGGTCTAATATAAAGCTAGCCCTTTCTTTTTGCAGACATCCTGTAATTAGCTCAAGTTTTCATCTCTTCACAGCAAGATCCTGCTGCTCAAAACAGAAAAGTTTTCTTCTCTCAACATGTTTTTGCCAGATGTTTTCACCAAAAGAAGAAAAAAATGTAAAGGCAAGGTTTTCACGTGCATTCGGATACATGACTTCATCCTCAATGACTGCTTCAAATGCTCCTCCTCCTTAATTAAACTAAGTAGTTCTCTCCCAGGTCCTTTGTAGTAGCATCTATTGTCTTTATCTTCACTGTCTCAGCATTTCAGCCATTTGTGATTGCCCCATGTAGCCTCAGGAGGAGTCAAACTTTTAGCTCCATTCATACTCCTTCTATATTTTCTGCACAACAAACCCCAAATGAACACTTTAATTAACACTTTGACCAAAGAAAATTTAATCATTGCCAAATTAGCATGTAAAACTCTTGCTGTATTTCCAACTAACCTTACTTTTTTGTCTGATTAAGGAATGATTTTATGGCTCAATGTTGGAAATGTTATGATTAAATTTGCTTCAATATTAGCAGTCAGACATTGTCTAGTTTGAGATATCAGTGTTTCAGCTTTGCTACAGAATATTTTTGTTTTTAAAATATTTTTCTTCCCTATCTTCCCTATTTCTGCCATCCTCACAAAATTTTGTAATGTCAATTCAGGCGATGACCTTAGAAGGTATGATTCATCTCTTTATTTGATCGTTGGCAAAACTGACAGGAAGAGAGTTGCCCTAATCACACATCTGATTAGTAAAGATTTTTTGATCCTTATTCTATATCCTATGTGTTCTACTAACAGATGGCCCTGCATTCTCATGTGAAAACCCAAAACAAAACAAAACCATCGCTTTTTATCAATGACATAAGCTTGAAATCATTGATGATTCTAATATACACTTCCCACAAATTGCAAGTCAGTATTTTTGCTCCAACTATTTTATTGTTGTTGTTATTGTTACAGAGTCTTGCTTTTTTGCCCAGGCTAGAGTGCAGTGGCAGGATCTTGGCTCACTGCAACCTCTGCCTCCTGGGTTCAAGCAATTCTCCTGCCTCGGTCTCCTGAGTAGCTGGGATTACAGATGAGCACCACCATGCCCAGCTAATTTTTGTATTTTTAGTAGATACGGGGTTTCACCATGTTGGCCAGGCTGGCCTTGAACTCCTAACCTCATGATCTACCCGCCTTGGCCTCCCAAAGTGCTGGGATTACAGGTGTGAGCCACCGCACCCAGCCTGCTCCAACTATCTTATGGGTTGGGTTGATGTAGCCACACTGTCATTTAAAATTTTTGGAATATTGTATAAGTGTGAGTTCCCACAATGATTGGTGGCATTGTAGTCAAATATGAGTTCAGATCTCAACTTTGCCTCTTATGCATGAAGACCTTGGCAAGTTAATTTCTCCAAGCCTCAAGTTTCTCATTTTAAAAATTGAAATAGTGATAGGAACTTCCTCATAGGGCTGTCTGAGGAACGAATAAATGAATCAGTGAGCATAAGCGTGCATAGCACCACTCTTGAAAAGTAGTTAAGTAACTGACATATTCATGCTTTTGTTATGTTTGATTCAAATCCCAAGATTTGGTGACTGCCTGGACCAGAAAGGTGGAGAGAAAAGGAAGTGTCACAGACAAGGTAGGTTTCAAGGCTAGGTTACTAGACATTTCTAGTACTCCCCAAAACTGACCTCCCCTACCTCAACATAAGGAACATGACATTTCCTAACCCCCTTTCAGTTAGGCTGGGACTGGGGTAAGACCAGTGAGGTACCTAAGGTGAAAAATACAAGGAGCTTTGACAAGGAGCCACTCAGGGACCAACCCTAAACCTGCATGATCCCAAGAGCGAGAGCCTCCTAAGACTGTATTCTGGGCAGTTCACTCCTCACCCTAGTCACAGGCTAGGTAAGCCCATGTGATAGGGTCTGGTCAGTGAGCTGCAATAGCCAGTCACTCTTAAGAGCCAGCACTCAATTCTCCATGCTCTCTTCCCCTGTCACGGCAGCTGAGGAGGTTGCCTGTTCTCCATGGTGGCATTCCATGGCTGTGTGAGACAGGTCCCCTGTCTACCATTGAAAGTAATGGCAAAACCACAGTTACTTTTGCACCAACCTAATACATGGCTGTGGAGAATGATAAAGCAATAAAATTGTGTTGAATGGGCCACTGAGATTTGCTGGCTGCTGCAGCAAAACCTAGTCTATTATTATCAGTATTATATTTGTTGTTGCTATTGTTAGCATTATCCCAGTCAAAATTAATCAGTGACTTTTGTCGCTTTCACTAGGAGTACTGAGCTTGCAGGATTACTGTATGGGTTAAGCTGTATCCTACTTGGTTGTGAATAGGAATATCCTCCCTGACAGCCTTTGTGAGAAGGTGACCTCTACGTCCCCAAAGGCTTAACCTATTGTCTTGGCATATTACCGGTGTCTAATAGATGTTTGTTTGTTAATTAAATAGTAAAAGACTTTGGTTTACGAGTAGTAAGAAATTATCTACGGAGCAAAAGGTATGAGCCAGCACTAACCAAGAAAATGGCCCAGATTTTCTCCTGTTTCTCCCTGTGACTCTCCTATTCTTTCAGTGCCTGCATCAGCTGGGTTGTCAAGGTTACCTCTCATCATCTTAGGAATATTATTAGATGTTGACCCATATTGTATCAAAATTAGACATAGACCTTGGTGTGTGTTTGCCTCCCCTACTGTTCTGACTATTGTCACTCTCTTTTCTGATCTGTTTCCCTCACTCTACTGTATTTAAATTTGTGAAGGATTTTACAGCCTGGCTGTTCACCAGAATGAGACATCATTCAGCATTGTACTGACTCAGTGGGGTTTCAACAGACTCAGATTCAAATCCTGAATAAGTTGCAAAGTTCTTTCCTTGGGATTTAAGTGACATTCAGTCTCTTCTTTCTAAATTCGTAGATCTCTATGGAGTTATCATCACAATTCTGACGAGTTCTTTACTTTTGTAAGCTTTCATCATCATTGACATCATTATATCAGCAGTTTATTTATTTTGCCCTGTGTTAGGCACTCTGCTGTATGCTCTACATTCATAATAGCACTGAAGGTTCACCTCAACCTTGTGAAAGAGATGCTATGGCTACTCCTATTTTATAGATGAGAAAATTGAGCCCCAAGAAAATAAGGAACTTACCCAAGGAAACACAATACTAAATATCAGAGCTAAGAAAGGCTAGGTTCAGTTTGACTCAAAATCCTATTGTCTTAGCTTTCTATTGTACTGATTAAGTAAAAGATAAAAGTGAAAAAGATTTCCAAGGTGGTCCAACTCCTTCCAGTTTTATCATAAATATTTGAATAAGGATGATGATATCTAATACTCTGAGCATTTTAGTAAGAATGAGGGGGAAAAGAAGAATAATTGGTGACCCAGTCTGACAGAACTTGGCTTACAAGGCTAGATGTAGTGTCTCATGTGTATTATCACAGGGCTTTGGGAGGGCAAGGTGGGAGCATCACTTCAGGCCAGGAATTTGAGACCAGCCTAGGCAACAAAGCAAGGCCCCATTTCTACAAAAGATAAAATAAAATAAATTAGCCAGGTGTGGTGGTGTGTGCCTGTTGTCCCAGTTACTCAGGAGAGTGAGATGGGAGCATCCCTTGAGCCCAGGAGTTTGATGCTGCAATGAGCTGTGATAGCACCACTGCACTCCAGCCTGAGCAACAGAGTGAGACCTGGTCTCTTAAAAAAAAAAAAAAGAATTTGGCTTGCATGGGACATTACTCAGAAAAAATACTTCCCAATTTCTTTACAACCTAGAGTTTTAAGAGAACTGGGGTCAGGGAGGGCAAAATTCAAAATCGTTTATTGGGAGAAAGTATTTTTAGTCACTTTAAAAGTGTACATGGTAAGATAAAAAGTTAAGGAAGAGAAAATATACACTAATATTATTCTTCAGGCCAGTTTGAAGCATTATACTTTGTTTAAAACAACAAATTTTTCTTTCAAAAAAAAATGACCCTTTCAAATTGAGTTTCTTTCATTACTAAGGTTGAGAATATTGTTTGCTGGACATTTTTATTTCCTTCGGTGTGAATTATCTATTCTTAACTTTTCCATTTTCTACTAAAATTATATATATTAATAATTTGCAATAACATTTTGCCTATTTTGGAAATCAGACCTTGTGATTGTCATTATGTTGTAAATATTTTCTCAAGTTTTTTGTTTATGCTTTCTTAGATTATAACATTTTCTGTCTAAATATATTTTTCATTTTTATGTTAAAAAGGTAGGTTTGAGGGTGTGTGTGTGTGTGTGTGTGTGAGTAAAAGACAGGGAAATAATTTGGATGTCAAAAGCTGGTTTCACAAACCTATTTCATGCCAATAACAAGCAGGCAGGGAGCCACTGTATAATTTGTGAGGCAATTTGCAGAATGCTTCCTGTTTGACTCTGGGCATCATTAAATAATAGCCATGTGCAGATTTGGCTACTCTCCATGCATGGCCTAAAAGCAGGCCTATCGACACTCACATCAGTTTGCAATGCCTGACTGGTCATAATAGGTGTTAATACCAGCCCATAAAACCACTGCTACTTTGTGGATTTGTCAAAATGTCAAGTGATTTGCTGCTGAAAAAAAGAATGAAAGAAAGAGAAGAAAGAAAGCTGGAAAGAAGGTAGAAAGGAAAAATGAAGGCAAAAGGACGGAAAAACCTAAAAGGAAAAGGGACAAGTAAAAATAATTGAAAGACAAAGGAAAGGTAAGAAAAAAGGAGAAAGAATCAAAAGAAATAGAGAAGCAAAATGTAAGTAATGGTGGAAGGAAGGAAAGGAAGCAGATAAGGAAGAAGTAAAAAGGGAAAGAGGAAGAAAGACAATCAAGATAAAAAACTTCAGGCTAAATCCATTTAAACTATACAAAGAATCATAAATTCTAGGGAATGAAAGAATACATAGTTACTTTACATCTGAAGTTCTTGTCCTACAGGTCAACTCAAGCCCAGAAAGACAGAACTTGCCTCAAGCTCATCCAGTGGCTTCATCACATAATGGGAACCAGATTCCAGCCAGGTCTCCTAACTTCCGGTCTAACCTACCTTCTCTCATGCTGCAACTCTTTTGTTTCACTGGAAACTTGCCAGTGTTTTACATCGATTTCAAGCAATATCTAACATAAATAATATTTTAGCAAAAAATAGACCTTCCCCTTGACCAGAAAATCTTACCCTATAAGATTTTTTAAATATTATAGCACATTGCCATAACAGAATTTGACTTGACTTATAGTGTACATACCTTTAAAAGATGAGCTAGCAGTTTCTTCCACTATTATTTTATTTTATTTTGTTTTTTGAGATGGAATCTCACTCTGTCACTCAGACTGGAGTGCAGTGGTGCAGTCTCAGCTCACTGCAACCTCTGCCTCCCAGGTTCAAGCGATTCTCATGCCTCAGTCTCCTGAGTAGCTGGGACTACAGGCACCTGCCACCACGCCTGGCTCATTTTTTTGTATCTTTACTAGAGACAGAGTTTCACCATGTTGGCCAGGCTGGTCTCAAACTCCTTACCTCAAGTGATCTGCCCACCTCAGCCTCCCAAAGTGCTGAGATTACAGGTGTGAGCCACTACACCTGGCCCTCTATTTGTTTAAAAAAAGTAAAAGTTTTAACTTACAATAGAAAAAATGTATTTACAAGGAAATTACTCAGGATAAGTTAGGAAAAGGCTAAAGTTTTTAGTACCCTTGGTAGAGTTTCCATTGTTTTGATATTAGACACCTGAGGAACATGGCACTGTTTTCCATTCCTGTCTGGGGCCAGATAGTCAAAGAGAAACAGGAGTTTGCATGTACTTGAAGTTGGCCTTTCATTTCAGTGTTATTTAAGGTAAAGATAGGACTTTTCTAGGAAGGGAAGCAGATGGTGAGTGGTTGAACATTAAAAAGAAAAAATATGAATGACTGAAAAACCAGAGTATTTCTCCAAATACCCTTAACACAGAAAAGATCCTCTTTGACATGGTTGGAATGCGCCCTTTCGCTCTTGCAGTTAGGAGGCAGGAGTGAGCGAGAGCTCAGGTTTTCTTTCAGTCCCATGGTCCTATTTGATCCTATAACACAGTTAAAAGAAAAAAAACTCTGCCCTAATTAACTGGTTATTGCTTTAATTTTCTATTTTGCTTTGGCAATGGGGACTTGCTTCATTCTATTAATTTATTTTGGATGGCACTCTGTTTCATTAGCTTAACTGTTTAGAATTAGTGCCAATGAGGCCAGAGTATTTGGTTTCATCCATTCATTCAACAAATAGTTTTTGAGCTACCTACACATGTATCAGGCACTGTTCTAGGTGTTCAGCAGACAATATAAACAACACAGATAAATGTCCTGTCCTCACGGAGTTTATACTCTGGGGGGAGAAGGAGGTAGAGATAGAAATTAAATAAGTATAATACCGTATGTGGCATTATACTTATTTATTGGTATCTGCAATGGTGATAAGTGCTACAGAGATAAATAAAACAAGAAAGGGGATAGAGCAGCTGAGGCTAGAAGAGGAGCCTTAATTTTCAGTAGGATGATCAGGTATTTGACCAAAAGAGTCTCTGATGAGAGCAGGCTTGAGCAAAAACCTGAAAGGGATAGGAAGTGAGGGCAGCTGAGGGATGTGTGCAGACAGAGTGACCTTGCCTGGCTAGAGGCATGTGGCTGAGAGAGGCCAGGGAGGGGACAGTGGCTGAAGCATGATGAATGAGTAGGAGGCTCAGACAGGTCGGGGTCCAGATCTTGTAGGGCTGGAAAGGCTGTTGTAAGGACTGTGGCTTTAACTGTGAGTGAGGTGAAAAGGCTTTTCTTTTCTACTGGGGATGCATTTTCACACGACCCCATTGGCTGCTGGGTGGAGAAGAGCACATTCCAGGGCAAGGGTAGGAACAGGGCCAGCACTAAAAGAGGCTGTTGCTGACCCAGACAAGAGATGACAGTGACTGGGGCCATGCCGCTAGTAACTAAGCAAATATGGGATAGAGCTGGATATATCTTGCAGCTAGAAATCACAGGATCAAGGGCCGGGCGCGGTGGCTCAAGCCTGTAATCCCAGCACTTTGGGAGGCCGAGGCGGGTGGATCACGAGGTCGAGAGATCGAGACCATCCTGGTCAACATTGTGAAACCCCGTCTCTATTAATACAAAAAAATTAGCTGGGCACGGTGGCGCGTGCCTGTAATCCCAGCTACTCAGGAGGCTGAGGCAGGAGAATTGCCTGAACCCAGGAGGCGGAGGTTGCGGTGAGCCGAGATCGCGCCATTGCACTCCAGCCTGGGTAACAAGAGCGAGACTCCGTCTCAAAAAAAAAAAAAAAAAAAAAAAAAAAAAGAAATCACAGGATCAGATCAATGGCCTGGATGTGAGGTGTGTGAGAACATGAGGACTCAGGATGATTCCAAGACTTTCAAAGGCCTAAGCAATAGAAAGGATAGAGCTGGAATTGCTTTAAAGTGAATAGGAGAAGGCTGAAGGAAAAACACAATTTGTTATGAGTAGAGATCAGAAGTTCAGTTCTGAGTAAGTTTAAGATCGCTACTGGATATCCACCTGGACATAATGAGTAGGTCATTGCATATGTGAGTTTGGAATTCAGAAGAGACATGCAAGTTACTGACGTAAATTTCAGTCTTCAGTGTAGAAATTTGATTTAAAGCCGTTAGGTTGAATGAACCAACCAAGGTAAGGGTATTTGCAGGTAAGAGAAGAGACCCGAGGACTGAGCCCTGAGGCACTCCATCATTATGATGTAGGGGAGATGAGGTTGCAGTGAGCCGAGACTAGCAAAGGAGACTGAATGGAAACAGAAGGAAAGTTCTGTGCGAGAGACAGGAAGAAAGAGAGAGAATATAAAATGGTCAAATAATAAATAATTAAGTTGAATTAGATGGTAAAGAAATAAATGCAAGGCCATAGTCACTGGGCAGAGTGAAAGAACATGATGAATCAGATGAGATTAATCACCCCTCCTGGAACTATCAGAAAAAGATACTCACTGACAGTGAAGCAGTCATGTTAGTCCCCGAGTTGATGACTAATAGAAACTAAGGTCACAGTGCACATTAATTTCTTTTGAGGCAAAGGATAAAAACAAACAAAATATGAAAGATTAAGATGTAAACCTAGCCAGGTATGGTAGCTTACACCTGCAATCCCAGCACTTTGGGAGACTGAGGTGGGTGGATCATGAGGTCAGGAGTTTGAGACCACCCTGGCCAAGAGGGTGAAACCCATCTCTACTAAAAATACAAAAATTAACTGGGTGTGGTGGTGCACACCTGTAATCCCAGCTGATTGGGATGAGGCAGAGAATAGCTTGCACCGGGGAGGCAGAGGTTGTGGGGAGGCAGAGGTTGCAGTGAGCCGAGATCACACCACTGCACTCCAGCCTGGGTGACAGAGAAAGACTCTGTCTCAAAAAAAAAAAAAAAAGATGTAAATCTAAGTACAGTGTACACTAATTCAGAGAAGAATTAAACGGTTTTCAAAATTTCAAGAAGGAGGACAGCATTCTAAATGTATTGTACTAAAAAGATAGTGAGATGAGATAAATAGTAGCGCTAGGGTGATGATTTTGGATGTGTTAAGTTTAACACTTTGAGACCAGATATGCTTCATTTACCTTGGTGCCAGCTTTTAAGAACATAGATCATAGAAAAAGAGAAAAGAAACAGTTGAATAAAAGTGAAGAGAAAATATTGGGAAGGAAATAAATCCAGGGAGAAAATTAATAAAACCCTACTCCCACCCTAAAAAAGAAAAAAAGAAATTATAAGAAGTACAAATATAAAGTTCTATAGGAATCACTAGAGATTGTAAATTGGGTTCTGAGCTTCCTACCAACAAAAGCAAAAAGGAAAATAAGATCACTGGTAAAAAAAAAAAAAAAAAAAAAAAAAACCTCTATGGTTTCCAAAAGATTAGAATAAATCAGCATTTTTGTAGAAGCTAAAAAATCTAAAGAAACTATGTCCTATGGAGCCACTTAATATGGATAAAGACCTTGACCATATTCTTTCAACAACTACAGTAACAAGTTTCTTAGAGTCTGTTTCTTTTTGCAAATCTTTTCTACTCCTTAAGTAAAAATCACCACTTAAGTCTTGTAACTTTTCCATATTAACTTTTTAGAACAATTGCAAATGTGCCATAACTGATTGTTACCACAGTGGTAACTATTTGACCTGACTGTTATTTTGCATATAGCAGCTTTTAAAATAGAAAGGCAACAAGTTTTTAGGCGTAATTTCCACAGATCTTTTATGTAAAACAATGACATCCTTTGCAACTTCTGCCATCTAATCTGTCTCAGGCAAGCTCTCTGGAAACAAATGTATTTGAAAGATTCTATTGTAATTAGAAATCAGAGTAACTGAGTGCACTAGATGAAAACCTTCTGACTGGGACCAATGAAGTCAATAAAGTCAAAACTGCTGTGAATGCTCAACTGTCTGCAGATCAGATGTCTTGGGATAGAACCATCCTCAAGGCCACCATTGTTAATATCAATTTGTCCACGTAATGCAACTCTCACTTGTTCTGCTGTTACAAATGTGCTTAAAACTGAGCTCATTTACAATCCAAATACATGTGTAGGATGGTAACCAAGGCATCACACTAATTTAGGTATTATGTTTTAAGGGAAACAAAAGGTATGTTAATATTTTATTCATCTCCAAACTAACTATAAATTGTGCATTCTTGTAAAGATCTTCCTTAGAAATGAGAAATTAGGAAAACCCAGTTGTTCAAATGAAGGTATAAAATCAAAATAAAATTTATTTTTCTGGCACCTGCTTGATGATGCAGACTTATAACCAATGACAAAATTGCCCTTGAACCCAAGTTTTCATTTCCTCCTATTGTGTGGTCAGGTTACGTAAGGGTTTGCTTTCACCCCAATCAAAAGGTACCTCTTCCTCTTCTCTTGCTCCCTCTCGCCCTCATTTTTGTGCCTATGCAGACATTTGAGTAGAAGCTAATCACTTTCACTTCTGCTGAGGAAATTACAACACGCTTCTTTAAATGGCAGAGAGGGAGAAAACTGAGATCTTCTGATGCCAAATCACTGGACCTTGGAAGGTCAGGAATCTTTCAACCCCTGCAGGACCAAAAAATGCCCATGTGTCCAACAGAAGCAGTGGGGCATGGGTAGGAAAGGAACAGAAACAGTGAGAAAGTGGGTAAGAGAAGAAAAGGGAAAGTGATGAAGGCAGACATGAAAATTGCTTAGTGTGAACATGCGCACATTCATCTGGTTTTCAAATCCTTTTTGACCATGATAAAGTTCCCAGCATCAGACTTCACATATTGGTTTCCGCTGGGATCTGACTAGGGGAATATGTGCTGAACCAGTGGCTCTGAGCTGAACCAAGAAATTCACCATAATTAGGAGAGTCGCTGTATTAGTCAAGGTCTCTCCAAAAAAAAAGTTATACCCAAGAGACAGAATCTTCTGATCTGAATTTTCTTCACTTCTGACATTCTCTGGTTTGTGCTCATCATTGGTAGCTATTTGTCCATCAAGAGTTGTGTAGTTGCCTTCTTCTGGAATAAGGAATCTGCGTCACATCTAAGTCAGATTTCATTCTGGTGCTCTCAGAGCAGTTAGCCCAGGAAAGGGGACGGCTTCTGTGGTGACTGCTTCAAAGGCAGGTGCAGTTTATGTCCCACAGATATTAACTTCGATAAGCACTTAATGAATGTCTGCTCTGTCCAAGAATGGGGAGTAACAAAATGCAGCTCCTACCCTCCTGAGGCTTTAGTTGTACCTTAGTAACAGGAATTTTCATCTGCCTGGCTCCTTTCCTGAAAGAACAAAGAAGACTCTGTTTCATTAAAGTGTCTGAGAAAGAAGGTAGGTTATATTTTTATTCCCATTCTATAGCTGGGTAAAATGAGTTCTAACGAAGTTACTTGCTAAAGGTCACTCAGAGGGCAGAGCATCAGAAAAAAAAGATAATCACAAGACTGATGCTGTGGGCTGGATAGTTTAAACTGAACAGGAAGAAAACATTTTTGTGGGCTTTATCTAAAAAGAAATATGTTTCTCTGAGTTTCTCAGTTTCATTTATTCAGCAAGTATGTGCCAAGTGCTATTGTAGGCAATGAAGATACAGCAGTGAACAAAACAAAACTGACATGGAGCTTCCATCTAGAGAGGAGAGCGAGACAACACATTTTAAAATATACATTATGTGTTAGGTAAAAAGTGCTATAAGGAGAGCTAAAACATAATGAAGGGCTAGAGAGTGATAGTCAGGAAGGGGGCTTCTCTGAGGAGGTGACATTTGACCAGGGGTTGAATAAAGAGGCCAGTTATGTGAATATCTGGAAGACTCAAGGGGCAGGGGGAAAATAGTGAGTAGAAAGGCCCTGAGGTTGGAAGGTGCATGGCTACTTTGAGGAACAGGAAAAACAGTCTGGCTGGAGCAAAGAGAACTGGAACTGAGGCCATCAAGGCAGCCAGGGGCCAGATGCAGACTGGACTTTGACTCTTCATGCAGTGAGGAGCTGCTGAAGATTCCAAGCAAAGGACTGACCTAACCTACCTTAGGTTTTCAGAAGGATCCCTCTAGCTGGTGTATGAAGAATTAACTGTAGAGGGGCAAATGTGGAAGGAGGGAGAGCAGTCAGGAAGCTGCTGCAACCATCTGCATTAGAGAGGTGAGGCCTCGGATGGAATGGAGCACTGGAGATGGTGAAAAGCGGTCATATTCAGTATTTATTTTGAATGTGAAGACTGCAGGATTTGTTGAAGGATTGGATATGGGGAATGAGAGAAAGAGAGAGCTGATCTTTAAGCCCCTCACAGCTTAATATTATTCTAACATGTCAATAACAGCCAAGGTAAACAACCTTGTGTTGGACACTCTGACTTTATTTTCCTGACAAGATGAAATTTAAAAATATATATATTTAGGGCTGGTTCCATCAGTTACTAGCTGAGGCACTTAGGCAAATAAGTGGTCATCTCTAATCCTCAGTATCATTGCTGTTAGTGAGGGATGATCCTTTCTGCTCTGCCTAGCTCAAAAGAATATGTTAACTAAAACTCTGTAAATGTTAGGCAGCACAGGCTTAGGCTTCTAGTAACATCAGTACCATCAGAGTTAACTTTATGAGTCAGTTGAGTTGCCTTTGGGGTATATCATTAACAGATTCCAGGAAGCTCCCCTGCCCACAGGCCTCCCTCCAATGGCCTGTCTTGTTGAAAGAATTTCATAATTAGCCCAATTCCTTTCCATTAAGGCATTGTGGACCCCAAACATCCTCCTTTAATCGAGCTACTGTCAGTCATTTGTCATTTTAGGTGACATTATATATCAGATCACTTTTCTCCCATTAGAGCTTGTTTAAGTTTGAATAGGATAAGAAAAGAATAAACATAGGGCAGGGAATGCAATAGTCAGTGGGTTACTCAGCAGGCTGTGGACAGATGGAGAGGATCCCAGTGGGAGGAGCCTCCAAAGATAAACTTTCTATGGGAAAATGTTGACAGATTTACCTGAGTCATGGTTTTTCTTGCACCTCATAAAAACCAAGTCTTCCAAGGGCAGCTCCTTGAAATAGTTATAACAAGTAGCCACAGAAGTCAAGTTGCTTAAAGAAAAACATTGAATTCATGGGGAACCGTACACATTAATAGCCCCTTTGGCTTACTTTGTTTAAACAAGCTCATCCTGAGCATCTCACACTTCACCAATTGTGAGTGTCCCTGCTTTACCTCAGCCTTTAAAAGAGTGCCTTTCCCCTAAATATTTCTGGAAATGCCTAAGGGTGCTGACGTGCAGCCAGAAATACTTCAGTTGTGTCCCCACCATGGCAGGAATCCATGGACCCAGGCTCTGATGTTTCCACAGAGATGCCCATCAGGACTGGAAGTCTGTCCCCACCCTCATTGCCACCTCAGTCACCACCACCTGAAAATCCTGCAGGACAAACATTTGTGAATTTCAAATATCTGCCAGATGCCTTACTACCTTTTTTGACCTTATTTCTTTGTAGTACTTTTTACCTAGCACATTACATATTTTAAATGTATAATTAAGTGATTCAGATCACTGGTCCAGTGTCACGTCCTGCTCAGCAAAGTGACACGAACACACTTGGTGCTGTGTTCAGCTAGGCTGGCACTGCAGACCTGCCCAGTCGCAGGTATTCTAGTGGCTCCTGGCAGGGCTTTCTTACTGGAGACATGCTGAGCCAAGCAAGGCAGATTTCCCCCCGCACCCTGATAGTTGTACACATATTCTGCTCCTCCACCCCGACCAAGGTTGAAACTCTACTCCTGTGTCGGCTTTGCAGCTACCACCACCCGCTCAGGGAGAGTCATCTCTGTTCCCAAACCCATATAAATGTCATTCAAAGTCAGAGGATGTAATTGCTGTAGTGATTGCTATAGTCCACTCATCCAGGGCCCCACTGCAAAGTTGTTTGAACCCCAAAGTGTTAACTACCTTTTACAGAGTTATCATTCTTCCAATCACACCCACTACGCCTTTCTCCAAACCACCTAGGGCGGCTGGGTACAGGCAAGTTTTGGTGTCAGCTGGGAAACTACCTGTAACCCCTACTCTCTGCTAACACCAACTTTTCTTTATTTATGTGATGTTATTTTATTTTACTTCAAGTTCTGGGATACAGAACAAGCAGGTTTGTTATATAGGTATATATGTGCTGTGGTGGTTTGCTGTACCTATCAACCCATCACCTAGGTTTTAAGCCCTACATGCACTAGGTATTTGTCCTAACGCTCTCCCTCTCCCCTTGCTCCCCACCCCCTGACAGGCCCGGGTGTGTGATGTTTCCCTCCCTGTGTCCATGTGTTCTCATTGTTCAACTCCCACTTATGAATGAGAAGATGTGTAACAGCAACTTTTCTTATGGAGTTGTAGTGCCAGTTTAGTTCTTCAGTGGAGGCACTTGTTCTTCCCTATAATCTGTTCTCCATCTGGGAACAACCCACTTTCTTGGACATAGGTTCACAGTGCATTGGTGGGCAGGATTTCAGTCTTTTCTCTGGAAGTTCCGAAACCCTGTTGAAAGATGAATGCACTGGGGAAGGGTGTGGCCCATCTCTGCTCCCCAGAAGCTCCTGAGCCACATTTCCTACCCAGTCCTGGAACCCTGGTATCCTAAACCATATTTGAACCTGTACCCTCTTGGCCCCAAAGGGACAAAACAGTACATCCCATGAAACCACAAAGAGATCATAATCTTCTCCTCTCTTCTCCCACATCTCTACACTTTTTATATAGATGACTGAATTCAAGATATGTTTATTTGGTACTGATGATTAACTGCAAGTTCCAAAGTTAGAATTACTTATAAAGTGGGGATGTGTTTTTAGTGGTTGCAGTGAAGGCTCAACACCCCTAAACAGGGTGGGAACTTTCTGAGGAGGCAGACTGTGAACGGCAGGGTATTAGCATCTTTCCTTAAAATAACATGTGTCTTGGTGTGTTCAGGCTGCTATAGTAAAAATACCATAGTGGCTTAACAACAAACATTTATTTCTCACAGTTCTGGAGGCTGGGGAGTCCAAGAACAAGGCACAGACAGATCCAGTGTCTGGTAAGGGCCTGCATCCTAGTTCATAGCCACCTGTCTTCTCACAGTATCCTTACCAGCCAGAAGCAATGAGAGATCTTCCGAGACTCTTTTTAAGGGCACTAATCCCATTCACGAGGGTTCCACCTTCATGACCTAATTACTTACAAAGGTTCTACCTCCTAATACCATCATACTGGGGGTTAGGATTTCAACAGATGAATTTTGGGGAGACACAAACATTCAGTATACATAACATGTGCTATGAAACTTTCCTCCTCATAAAAGTAATGTATCTTCACTGGAGAAGGTAAAAATGTGCAGAAAAATGTGTAAAAGAAAATCTACTATCATTTCATGTCCATAGGTATCCATGGTAAATTATTATTATTATTATTATTATTATTATTATTCGAGACAGAGTTTTGCTCTTGTTGCCCAGACTGGAGTGCAATGGCACCATCTCAGCTCACCACAACCTCCATCTCCCAGGTTCAATTGATTCTCCTGCCTCAGCCTCCTGAGTAGCTAGGATTACAGGCATGTGCCACAACACCCAGCTAATTTTGTAATTTTATTAGGGAGGGGATTTTTTCATGTTGGTCAGTCTGGTTTTGAACCCCTGACATCAGATGATCCACTTGCCTTGGCCTCCCAAAGTGCTGGCATTATAGGCATGAGCCACCACACCTAGTCCATGGTAAATATTTTAATATATTTCCTGTGAAGTTATTCAGTATGCATTGATAGAGTTTAGAAAACATTATATAATATGAAAGCATGAAATTCATAAAGATATGGTTAAAATAAAGTTAATATGTATGTGTATATATGTATTTATATATATACACAAGCATATATGCTTATTATTTTATTGTGACCATTCTCCCATATTATTAGATAACCATGATTTAATTATTTATTTATTTATGTGTTTATTTATTTATTTTGAGATAAAGTCTCACTGTGTCACTCAGGCTGGAGTGCAGTGGTACAATCTTGGGTTACTGCAACCTCCACCTCCTGGGCTCAAGCGATTCTCCTGCCTCAGCCTCCTGACTAACTGGGATTACAGGTACCAGCTAATTCTTTTTGTATGTTTAGTAGCGACGGGGTTTCACCATGTCGGCCAGGCTGGTCTCAAACGCCTGACCTCAGGTGATCCACCCGCCTTGGGCTCCCAAAGTGTTGAGATTACAGGCGTGAGCCACCGCACCCAACCAAAAACCATGACTTTTGATGGCAGCATTTAATCTCATGGATGCAATATAATTAATTTAACCATTCTTCTACTAGTTAATATTAAGGTTGTTTCCAATTTTTATTATTGTACATTGCCTCTCATTTCCTTTATAAATATTTGGCTTTTTTTAATTTTGGACATATGTAGCTGAAATGCCATCCAGATAGTTTCCTCTAATTCAGTGCCCACCAGGGTCTAGGTGCACAACTGCCGTAGCAGAGAGAGTTGCATACAGTTCAATTTTAGATTTTGTCTGTGATTGGAAGAATTCAGAGACCAAGTTTCTAATATTCTTTTGCCAGGAAAATGACTACATAACCTTGCCAAATCTCTTAACATTTTCATGCCTTGGTTTACTAATCTGGAAAATAAGGATATTCATAGATTTGTAACTGTAAACTACGACATAAGAATGAGGTATTCATTTAACCATATGATGAAATTGTGTAGCTAAAATTAATTAATTGGTGCTCAGGGGTCAGACTACTGGCTTTAAATCCTGGGTCCATCATTCATTACTTCCTATTGTGTAACCTGGGCAAGTTACTTAACTTCTCTTCTTAGTTTCCTCATCTATAAAATGAACAACAAAAGCACCATAATGAGCATCAGATAAGGTGGTGCTATATGTGAGTAGTATGCATCTGTTACTATTATTATCATTGTTATGTAGTTTAAGCAGTTAATTTAAACTCCATGTGAAATAGTTTAGAAGTCATCTGCTTCCCAGTTAGGTGTTCTTAAAGCACTGGTGATATGAGTATCTCTCTATTATGTAGTTATAACTTTAATTAAAATACAAAAGTAACAGCAATCAGAATGCAAATCAAATTAGTAAAGTCAGCCCTTTTCAAAATGTGTGCCCCAAAGTAATCAGGTCTGCTGAGTGTGCCCTCAGGGACCTTTGGTGGGGAGTGGATGGTAGTCAGAACGATGAAAACAGTAGGGAATTTTAGGGCCTCCACTCACATTGCTTTGCTTTTATAGCAAAAATTGTTAGCCTGATGAACAAACCCATTTCCTTTTCTTGGACTCACAACTAGACCCAACTTCCCAAGTCCTGTACACTTAAGTGTTACCATACAATTACAAGGGGCCCCATGGTGTCTGTCTCAACCACTCAAGCCTGCCATTGCAGCGTGAAAGCAGTCATGGGTAATACTTAAACAAAGGGATGTGCTGTGTTCCGATCAAACGTTACCAGACTTTCCTATAGTTTGCCAACCCTTGAACTGGAGCATAGTGAGACAAGAGAGAATTGTAGAGCATGGTTGGAAAGGGATAAGGAGTCAGGGAGGAAAGACTTTGTGGAACTCCAGTTTATCCTAAAAGCAGAGGGGAAGCCTTAGAAAGTTTTAGAAAAGGGTATGACCTGAAATATAGAAGCCCAGTCCTCAGCAGATCAGTATGTCAGCTTCCACTCACCGTGTGAACCGTTGATCCCATTTTATTACTTCCCCTGTAGAGGCTCCTCCTAAGGAAATTCAAAGCAAGCTCCTGACTAAGATGGCATTTTCAGGAAAAGACCAGGAGGCAGACCCCAAGAGGCTTCACAAGATTGTACTTTTGTATCCTTGGTGGATTTGCCATGACCTTGGCTTGGCAAGATCAGAAACCTGAATCTGTCAGCCCACCTTCCCTCTTTTCCTATGAGTCCTGTAAGACACACTAAGTTCAGGTGATTAACATATTAAGTCAAAAAGCCCAGTTTAGTCATTTTCAATGAAAAATGTAATTGCCACATGTGAGAAGCCCATTCTATTTTCATAGACATATTATAATAACAATAACAATGACCATAATGGTTAGCATTTATTAACAATGACATTGTTCCAGGCACAGTGTCAGGAATCAAGTCTATCAGATAGGAATTGTGGTTAAAAACCTCTTAAAGACAAAGTCAGAGGTTATGTAACTTGTAAGATCACAATGCTAGTGAGTGGTAGAGATGAGCGATGAACCCACACAATGTAAATCAGAGTGTGTATACCTAACCACTACAACGTAGAAGACAGGTTCAGAAGATTGCTAGTGAACATTGAATCCTTGGGGGAAAGGAAGGCAGGCAAATCCAATTTTGATGTTATCAGGTTAATGTGGCCTGGTGCAGCCATCTTGCAGAAGAATGGTATTGCCAGCAGGTCTTCTGTGTTTGCTTACAACACTGGCTATGGCCTTCCCACTAGGACAGGAATTCCCAAATCCTATAATTTCCTATATGGTGCAGGAAGAGGCACTGCTGAGGTTTGTTTTGCCAGCCAGCTTTCCCCTCTACTTCTTGCCTAATTTGTCATTCTGTCCGGTTAAGATGACTTTTCATCCATTTTATGTGAATTTCAAAAGTAACCTCTGAGGGTAATTCCCCTAGCCCACCCTACTATCAGGGCAGTCCCCAATATGATGAATCATTCCCATGTACTAAGACCACAGACTGCTTCAGAATCTTTATCTGTATCTTGACTATTAAAAAACTATGCTATCATTTCCTGAAATCTCAATTTAAAAAAAATAAAACTAAGCTGTATCTGGAGTAAAATGGTCAGTAAGAACACGGTTTGTCACACAAAATAATGAAGATGCTAACCTCTTACTTACAGTGCAGACCAGGGTTATTTCTCCAGAATTAGAATATTAGGCTATTAGAATATTAGGCTAATATTAGTTCATTGGGGCTAGTGTTTTAGCTTTTGAATTTTTTTCAAAGGGAACAGAAATGAAGAAAAAGACCTGCTTTAATAAACCAGGTTAAGTCCATATGATTTACGGATTATATTCCCATGAGCAAATCTGACATCCACTCAGATGGGTGCTCCTCCCAAGGGATAAACTATGTAAAAGCACATTTGAGAAAAAGGGAGCAGATACTGTTGGTGGACTCTTCGTGAGGAGACGCACTGAGAGGCTGCAGTAGCACCCCAGAGCCCCACAGGTCAGTACCAGCCAAACAGCTGGTCTGTGCACCACAAGAATTTGTACGTATTTCAAAATGACTAATTTGTACCTATGAGACAGGATTTGACCCATTAATTATTGTACCGTGAAGTTTTAATAAAAATTGTTTTTTACAAAGTGATGCTTTGATAAGCAGATGAATTATCATGTGGGAGTTTAAAAATGAGTCTAAGGAGTCTTGACAAATAAGCCCTTTAAACTTGGCCTTCCCTTGCCCTCTGCCTACTCCTGATCATAATCTGAATAAACTTTAACTTTTCACCTAGAATGAGAAACATGTGTTTTTATAAAACAAATATTAATGGCATAACTCTTGTGCTTTATTATTTTAGCTGATTTGTATCAATGTATCAACATTTCAAAGAAAATAGGAAGCATATGTTGGTTAATAATTGTTTTATTATTACTATTGACATGTAATTCACATGACACAAACTTTACCATTTTTAAAAGTATAATTCAGTGAGTTTGAGTATGTCCTTAATTTTGTACAAACATCCCACTATCAAATTTCAAAGCATATCCATCATGCCAACAATAAACTCTGGATCTATTAAGAGTCACTCACAATTCCCTTCTCCCTAGCCCCCTGGCAACCACTAATTAATTACCTTTCTGTCTGTGTGGATTTGCCTACTGTGGACATTCCATATAAATGGAATCACACAATATGTAGTCTTTTGTGTCCGGCCCTTCCACTTAACATACTGTATTAAAGATTTCTCCATGTTGTAGCATGCATGGATCCACACTTCGTTTCTTATTATGGCTGAAGAACATTTTGTCCTATGAATCTACCACATTTGTTTATCCACTCATGAGATGATCATTTAGGCTGTTGCCATTTATTAGCTATTATGAATAATGTTATTGTGAATGTTCACGTACAAGTTTTTGGGTAGACATGTTATTTCTCCTGGGTAAAGTCTTAGGAGTTATATTGCTGGGTCATATAGTAACTCTATGTTTACCTTTTTGAGAAAACTGCCAAAATGTTTTTCACCGTATCTGAACCATTTTATAATCTCACTGGCAATATAAGAGAATTCTACTTTCTTCACCAACGTTTGTTTTCCTTTTTTTAAAAAAAAAAACAATTTTCACTGTCCTAGTGGGTATTAAGTGCTATCTCCTGTATTTTCGATTTGCATTTGTGAAATGGATAATGACATTGTGCATCTTTATGTGCTTATTGGCCACTTGTACATCTTCTTCAGAGAACTATCAGGTCACTTGCCTTTTTCTGAAATATTGGTTGTCATTTTATTGTTGGAATACAAAAGTTCTTTATATATTCTGGATCTAGACCTTTACTGGATATATGAATTGCAAATTCTACCATTTCTGTGGGTTGTCTACCATTTCTACCATTCTATGGGTTGTCTTTTCATTTTCTTCAGAATGTCTTTTGAAGCAGAATAGTTTTGCACTTTGATGAAGTCCAGTTTGACTATTTTTTCCTTGGTTGTCTGTGCTTTTGGTATCATAACAAACCATTGCCTAATCCAAGGTCCTGATATACATACCTGCTTTCTTCTAAGTTTTATAATTTTAGCTTTTACATTTCAGTTTTCAATCCATTTTGAATTAATTTTTTGAATATTCTTTTGCATGTTGCTATCCAGTTGTCCCAACGCCATTTGTTGAAAAGATGATTCTTTCCTCATTGAATAGTCTTTGTATTCTTGTAAAAAATCAGTTGACTGTAGGCATATGGGTTTCTGGACTCTCAGTTCTATCCCACTGATCTGAATGCCTATCCTTATGCCAGTACTACACTGTCTTTATTACGGTAGCTTTGTAGTATGTAAGCTGTAGTAAGTTTTGTGAGTCCTCCATCTTTGCCTTTTTCATAGACTGTTTTGCTATTTTAAGTATTTTTTTTTAAACATCAAGTTAAAAATGAATCTGCCACTCTCTAAAGGGGGAAAATTTCAGAAAGGCACTGAAACCGGTGCTTGATATGTAATAGGTGCTTTTGAAGATGTTTGTTGCATGGAATGGATTGAGTCATCTCTATTCTAATTCTCAATCTCATGGTCATTTCCCCTTTGGAGTCTTTCATCTCTCCCTTCTCTCTTCTAAGAAAGTCAGTGACTCTGTCATTCATACCTTGTAAACACACATACCTTTGTTTATGTGTCTATTTCCCACTAATTAGATGTTAATGCCATATGAGACTAGAATTACATCTAATCCATTGCTGAGTCCCAAAGCCATGTCTTAAGACAGTCAATATATAGGGTTTTTTCTTTTTTTAAATTTTTATTTGTGATTATAATGGGTACATAAGAGTTGTAGATATTTATAGGGTACATGTGATATTTTGACGCAAGCATAACACTGTATAATGATCAAATCAGGGTAACTGGGATATCCATTACCTCAAGCATTTGTCATGTATTTGTGTTAGAAACTTTGCAATTACACTCTTAGTTATTTTGAAATATACAATAAATGATTGTTAACTATAGTAACCCTGTTGTGCTACTGAACACTAGATCTTATTCCTCATATCTAACTACATTTTTTTTATCCATTCAAAATCCCTTATCTGCCCTTCCCGCTACTCTTCCCAGACCCTAGTAACCGTGATTCTATTCTTTCTCTCTCCGAGTTCCCACGTATGAATGAGAAATGCAATATTTGTCTTTCTGTGTCTGGCTTATTTCACTTGACACAATGTCCTCCAGTTCCATCCATGTTGATGCAAGAGACAGAATTTCATTCTTTTTTATGGCTGAATAATATTTCATTGTGTATACATATAACATTTTCTTTATCTGTTCATCTGTTGGTGGACACTTAGGTTGGTTCCACATCTTAGCTGTTGCGAATAGTGCTGCAGTAAACATAGGAGTGCAGATACCTCTTTGATACACTGATTTTCTTTCTTTGGGATATATATCCAGCAGTGCAATTGCTGGATAATATGGCAGCTCAATTTATTGTTTGTTTGTTTTTGAAAAGTTTATTTCACATGAAACCGCAGGCATATTCATAGATAGAAAAGATCTTAAACATGAGAATAAATTTGGCAATGAATCATACACATTCCATTTCACAATAAATTCCAGAAATTTCAGAGTCAACTGGAAACTCCAACTGGTTGTATAGAATGACAGAATAGAAGTAGCCCAATATCTGTTTCTTCATTTTTATAATCACTGTGCTATTCTTGGCTAATTCAAATCTAGTGTCCATACCTTTATGAATTGACTTTCAAGAAAAATGTGTATAGCTAAATCTGTGTCTGTTGGGGGCTGACTATAATAAACAAGAGCTCTCCAAATACTGTTCTCCATGGTGTACTAATCTACATTCCCACCAACAGGGTATGAGGGTTCCCCTTTCTCCACATTTTTGAGAGCATCCCTAATTCCCTTTTTTATAAAATCTATTTTTGCTGAGATGAGATGATATCTCATTGTAGTTTTCTTTTCTATTGAGTTGTTTAAGTTCCTTATATATTCTTTTTATTAATCCCTTATCAGATAGGTAGGTAGCTTCCAGATATTTTATTCCATTCTGTGAGTTGTCTCTTCACTTTGTTGATGGTTTCTTTTTCTGTGCAGAAGCTTTTTAGCTTGAGGTGATCTCATTTGTCCATTTTTTTGCTTTGGTTGACTGTGCTTTTGATGTCTTACTCAAAAAACCTTTGGCAAGATCAATGTCATCTCTTGTCATACACAAAAATCAAATCAAATTGGATTAAAAACCTAAATCTAAGACCTGAAACTATGAAACTACTAGAATAAAACAACATGTATGTGTTGAGGGGAGAGAATAAAGTAATGAAGAAAGAGAGGGCAGGTGAGAAACTAAGAGAGAAGGAAAAATTAACGAGAAAGACAAAAGTCATTCCTGTCACTGTTTTAAGGAGCATCTCATTTATTCTTGCAACCTTATGAGATAAGCACTCTTACTTTCAGTCTGTTCAGGATGCTATAACAGAAGTAGAGACTCGGTGGCTTACAAACAATAGAAATTTATTTCTCCTAATTCTAGTGACTGGGAAGTCCATGATCAAGGCACTGACAGAAGTGTTATCTGGTGAGGCCCTGCTTCTTGGTTTATAAATGGATAGCCATCTTCCTGCTGTGTCCTCACATGGTGGGAAGGGGTAAAGAAGCTCCCTGGGGCCTCTTTTATATGGGCACTAATCCCATTCATGAGGGCTCCACCCTTATGACCAAATCACTTCCCAACGGTTCCACCTTCTAATGCTGTCACCTTGGGGTTAGGATTTCAATAGGAATTTGGAAAGGACACAGACATTCAGAACATAGCACCCCCATTTTACAGATAAGAACAGTGAGACACAGAGTTAAATAATTTTCTCAAGGTCGTACAGCTAACAAGTAGCCTAGGCAGCCTTGCTCTTTGGTCATGTTCTTAAATACTATGCCATACTGTCTCTCAAATAAACACTAAAATAAAGGTCGTTGGGAGGACTGTTGGGAGGCAGAGCCCAGCTATCTATACTTGAAACAAATTCCCAAATGATCTGATGGGCCACTCAGATGAAAATCAATGCTTCAAGGAATAGCCAAATAAAACTCTATGGAAGGTAGAGACAGGGAGAGCTTGGTGAGATGTCATACTTCGGAGGAAAAAACAGGGAAAGTAAGAGAAAACTGGGTATCAGTAAGGATGATAGAGAAGAGAAAATGCATGATATTGGTCAGCTAAAAAAAAAAAGGCTGAACTGACGAAGCAGTGAACGCCACTTCAGCCACTCCCTACCTTGGCCCCAGCTGGCCCTGGCTGTGACTGTGTTCCACACTCAGCAATGACATGTAACTTCCACCAAGTCCATATCATACCTAAAGCCTACTTCAGCACGTCCTATGAGCAAATGAATGGACCATAAAAGCAAGTAAGAATAAACAGTAAGAGAAACAACTAACATTTATTTGCTGCTTATTATGTGCCAGGCTATGTTTTTTGTTTGTTTTTGTTTTTTTGAGATAGAGTCTCAATCTGTCACCCAGGCTGGAGTGTAGTGGTGTGAGCTTGGCTCACTGCAACCTCTGCATCCTGGTTTCAAGTGATTCTCCTGCCTCAACATCGCAAGTGGCTAGAATTATAGGCATGTGCCACCAAGCCTAGCTTTTTTAATTATTATTTTTATTTTTTATTTATTTATTTTTACTTTTAGCAGAGATGGGCTTTTGCTATGTTGGCCAGGCTGGTCTCGAACTCCCAACCTCAAGTGAGCCGCCCGTGTCAACCTCCCAAAATGCTGGGATTACAGGTGTGAGCCACCATGCCCATGTGCCAGGCTATGTTCTAAGTGTTCTACCCATGAGAACTCACTTAGTCCTCAGAACAATCCTGTGAGGTAGGTACTATAGTTTCCCCCCATTTTACAGGGAAGGAACCTGAGGCACACAGAGGAGTTTATCAAGGTCACTGTAGCTAACAAGGGGCAGAACCAGATTCAAACCCAGAGCGCTTAAGCCACACTCTTAATCACTATGTTGCTTCTAAAAGAAATAAAATAAGGGATGAAGGATCATTTTAAAAAATGCAAGCCCTATATACACCATGGAATATTATGCAGCCATCAAAAACGATGAGTTCGCGTTCTTTGTAGGGACATGGATGAACCTGGAAACCATCATTCTCAGCAAACTGACATAAGGACACAAAATCAAACACCGCATGTTCTCACTCATAGGTGGATGTTGAACAATGAGAACACAAGGACACAGGGAGGGGAGCATCACACACTGGGGTCCGTTGGAGGGAAATAGGGGAGGGACAGCGGTGGGTGGGGAGTTGGAGAGAGATAGCATGGGGAGAAATGCCAAATATAGGTGAAGGGGAGGAAGGCAGCAAATCACACTGCCACGAGTGTACCTATGCAACAATCATGCATGTTCTTCACATGTACCCCAAAACCTAAAATGCAATAAAAATAAAAATAAAAAAATAAAAAATTCAAGCCCTTCTGAGCCCCCTGTTGTTGGGCCCGCTTTGGCTGGAGTATTAGGAAGACCAGAAACTCAAAGGTGATGCTTAGTGCCCTCCTCCAGAAGCTCAGGAGCCGCCATTGGGTAGCTAGGCATTTGTATCCCTGTGGTAGTAGAGAAAAGCCAAGATTGTTGCAAGTTTCTCTACTCTGGAAAAAACTCCCAAACTGGATTAATCAAGTCTCTTTTTTGGTGAATTTCATTAAAATTACCTAAAAGAGAATTTGTCCTGAATTATACATAGAGGAGAAAAATGATAACATTAAATAATTTCCATTATCTTGGTAGCAAGAAAAGTTTGAATGATTCTTCCAGGTTCTCTGAAGGACTTTGATTTCAAAGGAGATGTTAAAATGTGTAAAATGTCCAAAGGATACACTTTTGTAGCTGAATTTAGGATCTTAAGAAACATTGTTTTACAATGTTTCCCAATGATTGTTGAAAAGAAGCAGTGACTGCCTTCATCTAGGGCAGGGTTTCTCAGCCTGGGCACTGTTGACATTTTGGACTGGATAATTCTTTCTTGTTGTGGAGTGGGGGGTGCGATGCATTGCAGGATGTTTAGCAAGATCCCTGGCCTCTACCCATTAGATGCCAATAAGATTCTCCCCTTCTGTCCGTGACAACCAAAAATGTCTCCAGGAATTTCCCAATTTCCCAACTAGGGCTATAATCACCCAGTTGAAAACTAGTGGTCTAGGGAAAACCATTATAATTAATAGCATTTCTATGTCTCCTCAAGATATGGCATGGAATGTCACTTCTTTTATCGTAGTACTTCAAATACTTGTGTGTTACTGAGAATATTTATAAACAAAATATATTTGATAGCAGGATATGAATATGCCTGTGTCCTTGGAAGAGAAAGAAGGGACAACAACATGCTGTTGGTGAAAATAAATTGGTAATCATATAGATTAAGTATCTCTTATCCTACATGCTTCAGACAGGAAGGATTTCAGATTTCAGATATTTTCAGATTTTGAAATATTTGCAGAATACATACAGGTAGAGCATCCCTAATCCAAAAATCCAAAATCTGTAATGCTCCAATGAGCATTTCCTTTAAGCATTGTGATAGCACTCAAACAGTTTTGAATTTTGGAGCATTTCAGATTTCAGAATTTGGGGTTAGGGATATTTGACCTATAGTAATGCCAAATACTGCACTAAAATTAGCAAATGTAATCTTGAATCATTACAACAGCCTTAAGAGGAAACCCAGTCGCTATGCCTACTTAGTAGATGAGGAAACAGCTGTAACTAGTTCAAGGTCACACAACTTGGCACATCAGAGTCTGGATTCTTTCTAGTTCTGCCTTTGTCCAAGCCGGTTCTGTTAACACTATTCTTCCTTTCAGCATGATCTTTGTCATCACTGGAGCTTATGTCTATCTGCCCACCACTGAGCACCAACTGTTCACCCCTTAAGTCTCATCCTGCCTCTTCCAGGAGCCTTCCCGGACCCCTGCCTTCACCTTTTGACCTGTGCCCCCTCACACCCTGTGCTGTCTTAACTGGAAAAGCCTTGAGGGCAGGGGCCATACCTTATTTACCTCTATCCCCAACTCCCTGCACAGAGGCATTCAGCAGACGCCCAGTAAATATGTACCGTCTAGTCAAAACTTTGCAGCTAAAGATAATGAAAGAAACATAATTACTTCTGTGTGGGTTGAGAAAGAAGGGAAGGGAAAGTCCAGATACCTAAGCAGAGAATGGCAAACAGTCCAAAAGAGGAAAAGTAACTTACCCAACTCATGCAGTTGAGGGCAGGAAGAAAGGGAGGCAAAGCCAAAACCAAAACCTTGTCCCTTGTCCCCAGCCCAGTGCTTTGTCTGCTGTGTTACACAAACTGTGATCATGAAATTAAAGGGTTTTTCATGGCACTGATATAAGTAAATAAATGGCTTTATGAGTTAACACATGACAAGCAATAAACTCATAAAAGGTAAATATTGACATCTGAAGATTATATATCACCATGTTTAGTGTGTAAAGAACCCAACTAGGAATTAAGAAAGCTTGCATGTTCAATTTGGTTTCTTGGCAAATCAGTGAGACTTCAAACAAATCATTTCATTTCTCTGTGCTTTTGTTTCTTTTGGCGGTAGCATTTTGCTGGTTAAAGAGCACGTGATCAATGTCTATGC
Organism: Aotus nancymaae; assembly: GCF_030222135.1. Lineage (NCBI taxonomy): Eukaryota > Metazoa > Chordata > Mammalia > Primates > Aotidae > Aotus > Aotus nancymaae. The sequence goes on along the minus strand of NW_026988479.1, from coordinate 18,423,324 downwards.
TTTTAAATGTCTGTCTGTATTTGAGCATGCTCAGATGGTTGTGGAAAATCTATGGTTCTCTTGGGTTTCATGAGGATCAAATCCCACAGTGATATGTAAACTTGTGTGGTTTATAGAATTATAGAACCTCAAAGCCAGGAGAGGCCTGATAAATCATATAGTGAAAATTTCCAGCCAGTGCCTGGATTTCTTTTACAGAATCTTTCTTTTATTGGACAGGTGCTCACTTCACAATCAATGATGTAAGGAGAAAAGGGGCTTAGTTTGAGGGAAGTGTAATGTGTGTGCGTGTATCCTTTCTGCTTGGCGTATGCCTACAGGGCTATCTCACTTTCTGAAAGAGTAATAATAACAGTTATTTTACCATGCATTAATTAAATGTCAGAGACCATGCTAAATGCTTTACAGAGAATATCTTATTTAATCTGCTTAAGAACCTTGTGAGGCAGATACTACTATTAACTCATTTTTCAGACAAGGAAACTAAGATTCAGAAAAGTTGAGTAAACTTGCCAAACACACGTGTCTACTAGGAGGTAGAGTCTCAAGTCTATTTCAAGCTTCAGATTGAGCTAGAACTATTAATAAGTAAATAAATGTGTATTGAATCCAACTAATGACATCCCACTCCTTATTTCCCTGCTACAGATGAGAGAGAGAAGTATACAATTTATGTAAATAAAGACAGAAGCAATGTTTGTATGAGCATTGTGGATTTAATTCCACTAAGGGATTGATTTTTCATCTTAGTGGAGCTTTTTCTTCAGCTATCAGGTTTCAGTTCCAAGATCACAAATGCTAAGAAGATACTAAAATATGTTAATATATAATTCCACTAGATCATATTTGCAGGTACCGTCAAGTTAATATATTACTAAATCTACTATAAACAAAGCAATAAAACAAAAGGCTGGATCAAAATGGAAAGTAGAGTAACAATTTAGGCCTTAAAGTAAAACTACATAAGACATTTCTCTTAGAGTATTACCAGGTTTGTCTCTCTCTCTTTAAACACAGCCTAAAATAGAGAAGCAATTTATGTATTAATAAAAAATGGAAACCTGAGGCAGAAAACCAGAATAGATGAATTAACTGAAGATTGATATTCTTATTTATGTATGTGTATTTTAAATAAAGAAGGAGTTTTCCCATCTCATCCAGTTAATCATTAAAAGGAAACTTGAGTCAAATTTGTGAGGCAGGTAAACCTTATTTTTAGGCATTCAACTGGCTTCTCTCTTGGGCTCCCCTTTTCTTTTGGGGTCATCCTCCATGTCTGGTAATCTTAGCCTCCCTCTCTCTTCCAGATGGAGCAACACCCCAATGTTTTAGATCTCTACTTCTGATGTCAGGATCTATTCCAATGCAAGTGTTAGACAGCTGACTCCAACTGGCCAAAGAAGAAGGAGGAGGAAGAGAAGGAGGGGGAATAATGTATTGAAGTGTGTAATAGTCAAGTCTGGAGGCAGCTCTAACCTCAGGATCTAGACATTCAAATTATATAATTGGGTATCTATTTCCAGATCTCTTTGCTTTTTTTTTCTTGCTTTCTTTTTTCCTGTAAACCTCAATCCAATGGCATCTCTAAGTGGTAGACCACAGCTACTCCAAGCTTGCATCTTAGCAGCTTAGCTATTCCTGTTGGAAAACAAGGCAAGTTTCTAAGTAGTCCCAGAAAGCAAAGAATTCAGGCTTATCTGTTCCTGTCATGTGCCCATCTCTGATATTACCAGACTTGGCCCATGCAGAGTTAGATGGGTTAATACTACCATAAGTGCATGGACCATAGTTAGGGAAAGGATAGTTTTCAAAGGACATATTAGGTCCTGGTACCCCATATGTGGAGAGTGGATGCTTGGCAAGCAAAACAATACCTATCTACCATGTGGCCACAACAGGCAGATTGGGGTCCCTGACAGGATAGAGGCTGGGCATCAAGCATTATAGTATCCCTAAATAATCCCTTCCCAGTTCATATGTAAACCAATCATCCTAAATTTTTAATGCACTTAAAATAAAGATGGATTCATCAAATCTGTGTCAATAGCAAAACATGACGGATCTTCAGGTAGTAGCCTGTCTTGCATAGCCATTTGTGACTCCTGCTCTAATTGATTTTTTTCTAGAATGTCTAAAGGAAAATGAAAGTAGAAAATGAACTGGTAATGAACAAGCATTTTAAAAATAAGCCCAATAATGTGGCACATTTTCGTGCTTAATAATTGTTGTAAATTACATTTGCCTGAGAAATTTCAGTTCTATAATAATCGTACAATGGTGCAAAGATCTAGATACAAGAATATTCATTGCAGCATGGCTTGTGATAGTGAAAAATGGAAAACAATTTAAATATACTTCAATAAGAAAAAGGTTAAATAAATTATAGTGAAACAATGGTATACTATGCTACCTGAAAATATTAAAAAGATGTCCAATAATATTTGATGAATAAGGTTGAAAAATACATGTAGTAAAATCCCATTTTTGTTTTTAAATGTGTGTGTATGCATGCATGCATTCATGCATAGAAAAAATGGGTTTGAAAATATACAATAAATTATAGTTAATCACATTCACCTTATGGTACTGAAAAACATCAGAACTCATTCCTCTTATCCAGCTCTAATTTTGTAACAGTTAACTAATCTCTCACCATCCTCCCCTCCTTCCTGCCCCTCCCAGCCTCTGATAGTCACAATTCTACTCTGTACTTCACATAATAAAAGTTTTTAAAGAGGGGAAAAAATTGGGTTGGGGATCTGAAATATACATAAAAACTCAAAAAAATTACATCTTTGCTGCCATTGAAATATATAAAGAAAAAGAAAAACTAGTTACATCTGCAAAATGGGATTGTATGGAGGGAGTTTTTGCCTTTATTCATTTCTACCTTCTGTATGTTTGGATTTTTACAATTAAAGTATGTGTTATTTTCTAGCATCTTTTATTTTTAAGTATTTTTTTTAAAAAGACAGAAGTTATATCTAAAGTTATTTTTCATCCTTCTAATGCCATCTACACAATGATAACGATTTTTCTTAGATGGCCCCAATCTCTCTTCTGTAACATCTTTCCCCACTTGTCATATCCATAACACATAACCCCTTCACCCTTTACCTCTCCCCATTTTCTCTATAAAGTGAGCCCAGTCAGTACTTGTAGAATTGTTAAGCATTACTTCTAATAAAAAAGACTACCTTGTAAAGCAAATGTGGAAATGTACTAATAAAGCATCAAGCACAAAATAGCCATTCAATAAGCAAACTATTTAATTCTTTTTTCCCCCCACACTTCATCCTTTCCCTAATTCCAGAAAGAACTTGAACTGGGTCATAATAAAGAAAAATTTAGATAGATAAAGATATCTCATAGGTGGAATAAAATTGACTAATTATAACCTAATCACAGGAGGCTCTGTTGATCTGATGAACAGAAACACACGTGATAAAATCACAGAGAAGTAAAATAGAAAATGAAAATCAGGAACAAGGAAAGGGAAATAAAAATATGCTGGACATCATTCAATAACTATTTGCTGATGGTAATTATGGGGATGGAAAACCCATCAGGCCTATGGAGCTAAAATTAATCAGCAAGTATTCATAGAGTGCCTACTGCTTCTATTACTGGTTCTGGCTTCCTGCCTGCCCAGTGCAGAGGCTGGAGACATTTGCGTGACATTCAGCTTGTCAAGACAGAAGGAGCAAAATAAGCAGACAGAAGCTCGCTGCGGCCACCGATAACCATCATGTTGGAATCATAGTCGAATGAGACAGACAGACTCCTTCAGTGGAAGATGATAAAACTAGCTTAAAAGTTGTAAACATCACTTCATCACCCAAAAAAGGCCCAGTTAACTGGAGATACTATTTCTGCAAAGCAATCATCAATTCATTTGTGTAACATTTGAAATTTCAAAGTACAAACCCACATTCTATTAAAGGCAGGAAGTGAAACCAATAAAACTTGTAACAACTATACTTAATTTTTGGGGTTCTTTCCATTGTTGCCAAACATTTTAAGTCATGTCTAATGCCCTTAAAATGTAAAATATGATACTTATGTCACTGTTATCATTTTGATAAAGAGTTATTGTCATGGACACCTGGGATTTTTCTGCATGCCCAGAAATCCCTTTTCTCCTGTTTAAATATAAAATCTGCCATTATTTGGGGAAGCACCTCCTCTTCTCTCTCTTTCATTTGTACCCCACTCAGGTGTCAGTGGTGGGCACTTGAGCTAGGCTTTTTGCCAATCAGAATACACATTCCTGACATCCCTTGCTCATAGTTATTGATCCAGGGATAAGCATTTGAACCAACTAGACCAGTGAAACCCCTCCCAGGAACTACTACTAAAATCATGGGAAAAGAGCTCTCTCTCTACTGAAGTTACTAACCTGGCAGGATGTTTTAAATCCAGGTGCCACAGGCCGCCAGATGGAGATGATCTTTCCAGACAAATAATAATAATAATAAAAAATAAAAATTAAAAACAGGAAAATTAAGCCAAGGGACAGAATTTAAGTCCTTTTGACTTCATTTGAGCCCCTGAATCCAGCCATCCCTGAAATTAAACTTTCTCTGGACTTTTCAGTGAATCAAAAAACTCTGTTTTTGTTTTAAGAGTTGGGTTTCTTATAAATATACCAAAAAAATGACCTAATGAATGTTGACTACAAGCTTCTATTATAAGTATTATCTCCAAGAGAAATAACCAAATAACTCAAAGGAAACCCTTCAAAATTTAAGTCAGTCCTGCTCATCTCTAGGAAACCCTCCCTGACCACTGTCTCCACATCCACACCTATTTCCCTAACCTTAAACACCAGATGACTTCTTGAAGCTTATGTAGTGCCCTATGCATCTATCACATTTCTGTAAGTCTGCATGGTTCTATAAAGACTAACCATATCTGTCTCCATTTCCTCCAGAGTAGAGATTGTATCATCATCTTTATATACCTGCAGCCTTATACTGGGGCCTAACATATAATAGTTGCTGTTTTGTTGAAGGAATTGTATTTTGTTGAGGGAATGAATGAATAGGAGAGAATATTCATTAGGAAAGTCTCTTCTATTAATAAACATTCCCTGATTAATTGAAACTATGCATAAAATAGCTAATTATTAGAAGACCAAAATAAACAACATATCCAAACTGAATCCTCAAAGTGTCAGTCATTGCTAGCTGTATAGCTGAGAATTTTTTCTTCTTCTGGTCATTAGTGTTGAAGTGAGTAAATGTGGAGACGTGGTTCTTTCTTTCGTAAAACACTGTTTTTTAAACTCCATAAAATGTACTAACTTCTCTTGGAAAATGTTAAAACTCAAATAAAAAGCCTGTAATGTGGAATATAGATTGTAGGTTATAATGGAGGAAGCAGGCAAAATGGGGAAAACTGTGATTGCCAGAATTTTGCTGATAACGAATAGGCAAGACAATAGGGTGGCTTTCAGTAGGGTCCTTCTTTATGGCACGGCAAGGAAAATCTAGGAATGAAGTAGTCAGAAGCATAAAAAGAGGCAACAATATATGTGTAGCACAGAGTGATTCAGTGTGAGAGTTTTATAATTAAAATTGCCAAGTGCTAGAAAAAAAAATCTGCATAAATTGAGATAGGCTCAAGGTATTGCTATGAACAATAACCCTCTCCATGTAGACAAAAATCAATGAAATTTCTAGATGAGTAGCTTAGTATGTGAGTTCCAATTCCAAAACGTTACAGGTATTTGGGGCTTTCCTTCCCCACCTGCACTTTAAGGCAATTCGACATTTAACTAATAATCAAGCCCAGTTTCCTCCATCTGCTGCAAAGATATTTACCTAGAAATCCTAGAACTGCCAACATCTCCTTACTTCCTACTACATTCCTCCCTGACGCCTTTTCTCTGGTGCAGCTTTCTATGCACTCACTCCATGCAACCACTGAGCTTGCTTACTCTTCACCAGAAGGTCTTCTCTTAGCATACAAAGTTCCTGGAAGTCCATCCCTTTCATTGAGCTGCTGGATGACTGCTTTACTTACCTTTGGCCTCCGAAATACCTCTCCTGTCCAATCATAGCTCCCCAGCTCCTCTGCCATTGCAACCAATACAAACTTCATCATCTTTCCTTGGACCAGTGTGCCTGTCTCCTAACTGCTCTCCCTGCTTTCTCCCTTAGCCTCTACAACTCATACTCCACATTACAAGCAGAACGAGCTTTTCAAATTAGATTATGTCTATTAGTGTGCTAGTAAATGTTTAACAACTGCCTGAGGGGAAGAGAGTATCTGTGTATTTATTATAATTTTTACTGAAATATATATATCACATAATTTACAAAAAGCAAGAAAATATATAACACTCTTAAATAGTAAATTCTGTATTGTCACTTGACTTTCACAGAACCGTTTCAGTGATTTTGGAGAACACTGTGTCCATAGCCAACCTACAGTTAAAATTCAACCATGTTTAGCAAAATCAGACTACAAATAAATATTTGATTAATATTTAATTTGGCAAAGAAGTCATTCATGGTACTGAAGTCCCAACATGAATGTTGGCTGATATTTTTATGTTAATGAGTGAGATAAAAGTGAAGCAACAAAAATGGATGTTGGGACTAAGCTCGTTCATCGATGACAGGAGTGACTTCTTTTGCTGAATCAGATAACAGTTTTCAAGTACCGGAAAAATATTTCCTCAAGTTTTTGTGTTCACAACTAGGATACTTTTAAGTTCAATCTTCATTATTAAAATTTCCTCTATTGTGTTAGTCTAGATAATCAACAAAACAAATCAAGCTCTGATTTGTCATGTATTCCAATTTCTATAGTGTAGGTACTCCACCATGCTTGATTTCAAATTACCAAAATAACATTTCTGAATGCAGCATTAGGAAAAGATATGCTGTATCACACCATTGTGTGGTATGTTCTTATACTGAACAGATAGAAGTAACTTTAAAAGCATAGATAATAGTAAAATGTAGTAAAATAATGAGAAAGTAAAGTTTTCAGCATTTATTTTTGTTGTTAAAATATTCGATTGTAAGTTTATAAATAATTTAGTTTTTAATAATGACTGTGATTAACAAACAATTACAAAATCTCTGAAAATGTAACAGTCAGTGCTTGCAAGCTGGTACAATTCATTCTGGTGCACTACTGAATTATCACTCCCCTGCCTAAAATTCCAGACTGCCCATTGCACTGATTACCTGGGAAATAAGTGAAGAAAGGCAACGATAATTTTCATTTTTGTTGTGGTGAAGTGATAATGCAAGAATTCTATAAGCCCTTCTAAGCTTTCCAAACAAACCTTAGTGTTTAAAAACTTTTGAATACGTGATTCCATGTGAGGCCTACATTATTTCCTGTGAGATAGATGGGGTAGATATCATTATCCTTCCTTTACAGATTCAAAAACAAGGCTGAGAAGAATTGAATGCCTACCCTAAGCTTATTCAAGTAAATAGATGGCTGAATAGGGTCTCAAAACCAGGTCTTGTATTGAAAATTCAACAAGAGGCTAGAGAAATTTTAATTCACAAACACTGAACTCAAAACAAAAGTTGGTAATAAACGTCCTTTGCAGCACTTTGGAGTTTGATTTGAAGTATCTTCTTATCTTGTTAAGGGATCCCTATGCCATGAATGTTTTCGTCTTAATCCCACTATTTCTAAGGCAGCTGAAAACAAAACAACAAAACAAAACCTCATGTGCTCTAATAAATAATAAGATAGAAGAACCAAAATGAAAATGTAGGTTCTCAAATGAGCTGAAAGATTCCACATAGCAGTGTGGCAGATTGAAACACTCTTTACCAAAGGAACATGGGACAGAAAAGGAGATTAAATCAGAAAAGGAAGAAAGCTAATGACATACGCTGAGCCACAAATGCCACAAATGAAAAACAAAGTACGTAATACTTGTTACAATTATTCAGGTGCTTGCTCTAATGCCTCCAAACATTAAAAACATTGGGTTCCTGCTTATGGCAACATTTATCTCATTTATCTGCATATATTTGCCTCATCCTTGAATCAGGTATTGCTTAAACTAAGTATTAACAGCATAAGAATAAAGTCAACCCGGACACCCATAGGGCATTTCATGCATATGAGCACAAATTGTGATATTTTAGGTTGCTTATGATGAAATCATTGAAAGCATCATGAAAAACAGCAAAATAGCAGGGAGGCTAGTAACAATTTAGCATTTCCCAGTCCAGGCAGGAATGTTAATTCTAATTACAAAGAGGAATACCAAAGTGGAGTTCATTATGATTAAGAACTTGCTGTACTAGTGTGAATTGTTTTTAATAGTCACGCCTGACATAAAATACAAATATTGAAGCAGACAGAGATGGGTCATTCAAAGCTCAGCTGGGTTCCCTTGAACCTCTTGCCTTATAAAGATAAATAGGAATAGAAGTATTTCTGAAAGTCAAGATATCATTTTAAAGGGACAAATAATAGGTATAACAGCTGCAGGAATAAGTTTTTTAGAGTCGGTTCTAACAACCAATAAAAGCTGTTTGTGTGGGCTTAAATAGTATGAACATGTTCAAAATTATTAATACATATACACATATACATATACATGATTCCAGTTTACATTTAACATCATACATTTAAGGTGGGGGAGTGCAGAAAAAAATAATAAATGGAAACTGAAGCCATGACAAAGAATCATGGACTATAGGAAAATAAGTCACAAGGAAGTCTGTTTATGTAAGAGGAAATATATGTGATAAGCAACAGAAAATGTGGGAATGAATATGGTGTGTCTTTCTTTAACTGAATTTCTTAACAGAACCTTCTCAATACATTGATCTCAACTGACCCATTTCTCCGGTCTCCCTGGAAAGCAATGGATTGATGCCCAGGGTGTGCTGAACACTGGAACCATGGTCCCTCTATACTTCACACAATTCTGATCCCACCAGTTGAGCTACCAACAGTTCCTGGTGCTTTTGCTTCCCAAACATGTTTATGCCATTTGTTGCTTCTTACTGTACTTAAGTAAGTACATTTGATTAAATATATTAAGTATATTTGATTAAATATTAAGTAAAAGGATGAAATATGAATATAAAAAATTGTTCTATAAAATCTAAATAGAAAGATGCCATATAGCCTTCCTTGACTTACAATTGCAGTTGAGGAAGATGGATGTAAGACAATTTTAAAATACTGGGGTGGGGGCAGGAGCGAGAAATCATAAAAATCTAGAAATCTGCTCTAAAATTATTCTAAAAGTACATGTTGAACATTCCTAACTTGATAATCTGAATTTTGAAGTGCTCCAAAATCCCAAACTTTTTGAGCATTGTTATGATACCACAAATGGAAAATCCCACACATAAGTACTTACCACAAACTTTGCTTCATGCCCCAGACTATTTTAAATAGTGTATAAAATTACCTTCAGGCTATAAGGTGTATATGAAACAAAATGAATTTCCTGTTAGACTTGGGTTCCATCGCCAAGATATCTTATTATATATATGCAAATATTCCAAAATCAGAAAAACTCCAAAATCTAAAACACTTTTGATATTAAGCATTTTGGGTCATGGATATTGAATGTGTATCTTTAATTTCTTGTCTACTTTGTTAAAAACTGGGGAAAATGGTAATTCTACAGATGAATAATGATTGCTAATGATGAGCAAATACTTCCTATGACCTGGGAATTACTCTAAGCACTTCACATATATCAAACTTGTTTAATCTTTATAATAAGTTAGTACTATCATTATCCCCATTTTACAGATGATGGAAACAAGCACAGAGAGTCAGCCTGCTAAAGGTTACGTTCCTTTTAGTGGTAGAGACTCTATCTGGCTTTTATCATCTGGCTTTTAACTGCTACACTATACCAATGCATTATAGGTATAGTTTATACACACACTAAAGAAGACATGGAAGTCCAGTCAGCGGGCTCATAAAAGCTTTAGACCTTCATCAAAATATTAGGAAATAAATGTTCAATCACAGGTTTTAGGTTTCAAAAATTTAAAGTTTACAAGTTATCTTTCTTAAAATGATTCCCTTGCTTTAACTAATTTTTAAATAAACTCCAGTTCAATCATATCCACTAGAAGGCCTCACTTTCTACAGAGGAGCAGGTAAAAGGTGATGATCTTAAATACCATACTGGAAGTTGGGATCTGTGTAGTACTGGAATCAAGAGTTATTATAAACACTTGAGGATCAGGGCATGATTTACTTGATGTTTTGGAGGGGTAATCTGGCAGCACAGCTTGGATTATTTCAGTGGGAATGGAGATGATAAAACACAAAGAAAATGGGAGACCTCACTTGGGTAATATACCAGTTTCTGATATCAATGTATCAGGTGGTTTGGTTATTAGGCTTAAGGTTTTGTTGGTCATAGGACATAGTCTCTAAGACCATATATTGTCATTCATTCATTCATATAACCAAAACCCACTGAGCACCAACTATGCACTAGTGATATAGGGCTGAATAAACACACAGTCCTTGCCTTTGTAGAGCTTATGTTCTGGTGGGTGATACAAAGAAATAACAACTGAGGGCACAAATAACGAACTATCATTGTAACGTGCTACCAAAGGATACAGAATACTGTAAGAACATACAATCATGAATCTAATCTAGTTTATTTTTTATTTCTGTAAGTTGAGGGAGCCCTCGGATGTTTAAACACAAAACAATAAAAATAAGGATCTTGAATATTATCTATACACTTTTTATTAACCCATGTGGCCACCACAATAAGCCAGTAAAAGTGATTTTACATCTAGTTAACTGGTTGACTCAATGTTACTATAACCCTGTAATGTATTTGCTAAGTGCCTACTATGTAGTGGGCTCTGTTCTAGGAGAGGGACATAAAGATATGAACAAGACAGATCAGGTCCTTGCCTTGATGGACTGAATACATCACCTTCATTCCCATCTCTGCTTCTAAGACAATCAAATACATTCCACTCAGATGAAGATTCATCCTATTTCTTGTAGTAATTATAAGTTCCCAGGGTTATAAATTAGTTAATGTCATACCTAAGGACTTAAGATATTGTGCATAAAACACTTTCAGTAGTGCCTGTCAGACAGCAGATGCTCAGTAAATGTTGACTTTCATTAGAATTGTGTTATTATTATAATGCTAAATCTCATGTCCTTTCTGGTACACTGGAGTTCATCTCTTGAATTAAATTCTGTAAGCACTTATTTTAAGTCTATCAAGGAATTGATATACTACTTCATGTGAATGATTGAGATCAGTGAGGAAAAACCACTTTAATATTGTCTAATACCTCTCTTAATGCTTAGGATCCCTGTGAACTTAGCATGTTGTCCTCATATTGAAAAATTGAATAACAACACTTATTCAACTGTTGTTAGCGCAAGTGGGCAGCAGAAGAGTGGGGAATCAATGTTAGCCACAAATCATAACTGTTTGTATTACTCTGAAAAAGAAGGATTTATAGTTTATGCATGCTTCCAAATGGATGTGAAAGACTAAAGAATGAGAATTTTTTTGCTATCATGTTAAAAAATTAACAGGCACATTTAGATCACTGAAGAGAGAAATTAGGAAAAGTTTATTTTATTTCTTTTTGCTCAATTAAGTGTTTTCAATGGCATATTTAAAATTATGTGAGTATTCTTCTCTATTAAGAATGCAGAAAAAAATGGGTAGGGAGAATAATTGGGAACTTTTGTGAAATCATAAATTAAGCAAAAAGTACCTACCACTTAGAATTTGAACATGTGTGAGCGATGAGGTGGATTCTTAGAGCAGAGATCCACCGGTAAAACAGGCTTATGGCATGGGAGATGTGTTCTCCCATACAGTGTTAGACAACTGTATTGTCCCCTTGATTAGTATATGCATATGTATACATATATGTATATCTAAAAACAGAATTCTTAGTTATTTTAAGCAGATGTACAAGGATAATTATTAGCATGGGCTATTTAACTCACTTTTAAAATGTGTAAAACATTATTGTAGGGTTGGGTCTTGTTTTGTTTCCCACGAAACTTTTGGTAGTTTAAGGGCCAAATTAACGAAAGACATCTCATTCTAGTGCTTGAGATTCAGAAGTTGGAAAAACGGGCAACTAGGTCAAGTAGCGTTCTCAGAGCCTCACCGTGTCCACTATGAGCATCCAAAGCAAGGGCCTCCCTGCTTGACTTGTGCCAAGGGACAGGAGAAACAGAGTCTGCATTTTGGGTCCAGAAAGGGGTTTTGTTAACATGGAGTTGCTCAGAGCACTTCATAAAAATTCTTCTGGCTGAGGGTTCTAGGCTGGCATAGGGTTGGTTCCCTCTTCTTTTCAGAGGTGGCAAGTATCTTTTCCTTTGCCAAGATGGCGGCTCCAGAATCCTCTAGAGGCGGCCCCCATAGATCGTCTCTGGATAAGAGACTTGCTGGAGACTCACTCCTTTCCTTTCACACCAGACAACGCACGGGGCACCGTTTATCCTTCACAATCGAGGAAAGATGGCTTAAGCTACCCGCGATAGCGAACCTTTGCCAAGATGGTGGCAGCAGGGCCGGGCTGGCGTCACTGTCCCCTACCAAGATGGCGGTGAGCGGCTTCCGGGACGCGCTTCCCCAATCGTCTAAAAGATGTCAGAGCAGAGGCGGCCGCCGTCAGTCTGAGCGCGGCGGGAGGAGAGAGAGTGGCTGCGGCCAAGCGCCGGAGCAGGACTAGGTGGAGCTACGGCAGCCCCCGCCCCTGTCAGGAGCTGGCAAGCGCTGTCACCTGTGGGGGCGCAAAAGTTACCTCCCCAAACCCTAAAGCCACACAGCACAACCTTTCCCCGAGTCACAAAAATCATAATCTGTGCCGCAGAAGGTAGGAGGCTCGGTCCTGACATCACCCAAGCCTTCCCGATGCGGCGAGCTGGGGAAGGGAGCTGGGGCGGGGGCTTCCCGCTAGGGCACCCGTCGCCCCACGGCCCTCTCCTCTCTCGGGACGGGACACGTGTTTCCTTCCCCTCGGCCTGAGGGGGAAGCTCGTAACAGGAACAGCTGTAGGGAGTTGAACGCTGGCATTTTAAAGCTGCGTGTGTTTTGTTTTATTTGTAGGGTTAGGGGTCCCATGAACGCAATAGGGAGAGCAACGCATGAGTCGAGGGCAGCAAATGTCAAGATTCGGGGGTGGGGCCTGCACCGAGAACTTGGACGCGGGCCGTGGCCGGGGTGGAAGGAGAGGTCAGGAGTTTGGGAAGGGGGGGTATCATACTTCGCCAGCAACTTACTATTTCGCCGGCAACTTGCTTTTGGGCCTCCCACCCCCTGCTTTCCTTAATCATGATTTTTTAAAAAGTGCAAAGAAATCCAGCCTGCCGGAGGTTTTGCATTTGGCGAGCAACTTCCTTCGAGTGTGAGCGCACTGGGCGGGAGGGGTGGGGGTTGAACTTGGCAGGCGGCGCCTCCTTCTGCCGCCGCCGCCTCGCAGACTCGGGGAAGAGGGTGGGGGACGGTCGGGGCGCGGGGGAGGGTGGGTTCTGCTTTGCAACTTCTCTCCCAGTGCGAGAGCGCTGTGGCAGCGGCTGAAGACCCGGCCGCCCAGACGATGCGGGGGTGGGGGACCTGCCTGCACGCGACTCCCGCCGGGCGCAGAGTACGTATGCGCCGACCCCCGCTCTCCCGTCCCCTCCTTTAAGCCTCCCCAGAGGGCGTGTCTGGCCGCCCGGCCCCGAGCGCTGCCGAGACGCTGCGGCACCCTTTCGGTGCAAACCCGTAGTCCCTTTCGAAGTGACACACTTCACGCAACTCGGCCCGGGGGCGGGGGCGCGGGCCACTCGCGCAGCTCTGCCGCGGGCGGTGCCCCGGCTCCTCTGGCTCGCCCGCTGTCACCCGCAGGGGCGCTGGCAGCGCTTGCCGCCGAGGGACAGCAAGTTCCCGAGTGGGTCCGGAGCCGCGGAGCTGGGCGGGGGCGGGAGGGAGTTAGCGAGAAGAGAAACTGGAGAAACTCAGTGGCCCTCCTAACGCCACCCCAGAGAGACCAGGTTGGCCCCCGCCACCGCCTCCCTGTCTTTTTCTTGGGGAGTTGGGGGTGGGGGCGGCCATGCCGGGGGCCGCGGGCGTGCAGGCGCCGTCGGGGCCGGGGTGGCCTCGCAGAGGGCGTGGGGGCGGGGGCGCGGGCGCCCCTGCAGTTGCCAAGCGTCGCCAACAGGTTGCACCGTTCCCCGCGGCCGCCGTGCGGCCCCTCGGGCGGGGAGCGGCCGGGGGCGGAGTGGGAGCGCGTGTGTGCGAGTGTGTGCGCGCCGTGGCGCCGCCTCCACCCGTTCCCCGCTCGGTCCCGCTCGCTCGCCCAGGCCAGGCGGCCCTTTCGCGTGTCCGCGCTCCCTCCCCTCCGCCGCCGCCGCCTCCTCCATTTTGCGAGCTCGTGTCTGTGACTGGAGCCCGAGTCACCGCCCGCCCGTCGGGGACAGATTCAGTGGGTGGAAAAAGACGCCGCAGCCGGAGCGGCCGAAGCAGCTGGGCGCCGGGACGGGGCACGCACGCCCGGAAGCCGGGATCCGCGGAGCCCGGCGCGGGGCGGAGGGCTGGCTTGTCAGCTGGGCAATGGGAGACTTTCTTAAATAGGGGCTCTTCCCCCCCACCGATGGAGAAGGGGGCGGCTGTTTACTTCCTTTTTTTTAGAGAAAAAAAAATTTCCCTCCTGCTCCTCCTGCGTTCACACGCTAAGTTGTTTATCTCGGCTGCGGCGGGAGCTGCGTACAGTGGCGGGCGAGCGGCGCCTTTGCCAGAGGTAAGAGGCGAGGCGGAGAGGGGAGGGGGCCGGGGTGGGCTGGCGCTTGCTCCCCCGAGGTGCCGAGGGACCAGAGACGACTCGGGGGCCGCCGCGGGAACCTGCAAACTTTTATTAGCCTCGGGGAGTGGGGGTGGGGGGCTGGCGAGGGCCGTGCGACGGTGACGAAAGGGCAGCGCGCGGGTGACAGCACTGGCCTCTTCCTCTCCCTCCGCCGCCGTCCCCCAGCCGGGCCGAGGGGGAGGAACCTGAGCTGGGACGGCTAGCGGAGCGTTGTCGAACTGCGAACTGCTGGGTGTTTCCAGCCTCCCGTTCCCCGGCGGGAATCCTGGCCTCTTTTCTCCCCGCAAAACCCCTTTTTCCCTCCAAGGGGGCCGCCCGACACCCGTTTTCGTGGTGAACGCTAAGCCGCGTCTGAATTTTACTGGCCCGAATATTTGCACTCCACCCCGGCGCGCTCGAGCGCGAGCCCCGGCTCCGGGGAGGCCCGGGCGCGCCTGACTTGGGGAGGGCTTTCGGGGCGCTTGAGGGTGCACACGCGGGGGGCTGACAGCCTGCAACTTGGAGACTCTGGCCGGGGCTGGCTGGCGTTATCTGGTAGAAGTGGGCGTGTCGGAGAGAGAACTCAACAGGTCTGGGCATATTTATTTCTCTTTTAACCTCTCACTTTTTTTCTACCTTCCCCTCCGCCTCCGCCCCCAGCCCCGGGAGGGCTCGTTCTTTAACATTTGTTGTCAATTCGCTGTTGAGGTTTTTAAGTGGCCCCTTTTAGAAAAAGACCCTCTCTAACCATAATAGTTTTGTGCTGCGATTTTTGACAAGTGCTAGTTTGACGTTTGGGGTTGCAGACTTGGTAACTGCAACCTTGTAATACCACTTAAGACCCTTTGGCATGGTTCATTAGGGCCGATTAATGTGGCAGGGTTATTTGCAACTTAAACTGGGGGATAACGTCGCTTGAGGGAGCGTTTTCGTTTAGTAAGTATTGTTTTGGTTTCGGGTTTGAAGGCAGCTGTCAAGAAAGCGGCGTGGAAATACATTGGGCTCCATTTGATACCTCGTGTTTAGAGATCGTTATCAGACAAACAGAGCAGAGGGGTGGGGAGATAAGCAGTTTGCCCTCAAGATTTGTAGAGGCAAGTCCACACCCCTCTTTCTACCTTCATCATCTCACTTTTCAGTGAGGGCCAGTGACCTGCTGCCTAACGTCATCGTATAGAAAGAATTTCCTTTTATTGGACGGGAGTTGACTATAGTGTCCCGAATGTGTTTCTCAGTCTTACCCCATCTCGTAAAACACCCTGATTACCAATATAGTAACAATCTTATTCTCTTGCGAATAGACTGAGATTTGGCATAGGTGAAGGTTTGGATAGATGAAGACAGAAAATTATTTTGAACATTTTACTGGATACCGTTGTACCTGAATTTATATGAATGTGATTTTACGGTTCTGTGTTTTTCCATTTTTCAGTACCTCAATATTTGTTTGGAAAGTAAAGGACTTAGAGATACAATAGCATTTCACATTGAGGGTCTTAAGCAATTTAAGTAAATGTAGCTTAATTTAGATGTTATTGTGAGTTATGATAAAGGTCAGCTATATTTAAGTTATTTAAGTAAGCTAACAAACAATGTAGTGAGAAGCTACTACACCTTCTCTTCTGCTCTTTAAAATCTAAATTTTAGTTGGCCTATATGAAGTGTATCTCATTTCATATACCCGAAATTTGGAGGTAGGCACATCCAGTCAGAAGTATGGGTTTTAAAAAAAGAGCGTTTTCCCAGCTTGTTGGAAGATAAGCAGATCAGCATTGTTTATTTTTCAAAGAAAATGTGCATGGTTCACCAGTTGGTTTGTACTCAAAGGGTTGGATGTGTGACTAGCTGGTAGGAGGGAAATTTGGAAGTAATTAGGGATTGAGAATTCTAGCATAGTATTTATCAAATGTTATATGTATTGGTTCTCAGAAAAGCAAACAGCCTCGATTGAAAAGAGGTAGGAATTTTAATGATCACACTTCTTTTTTTTTGAAATTAAATACTTTGACATCAACTTGAACCTTTAGAATAATCAGATGTAATGAATTATAATGTATGTGATTAACAAAGTTACACGTTCGGTGAGTGGCAGGATGAATAGCCAAGCTTAGTTCAATACAGTTTTGCCCTCAGCTGTGCAAATGGACTGCATTGTACTTTTAAATGCGGCACGCTGAATGGGAGCAGGGGAGATGGCTTTTTATTCTGGAAGATAGAAACTACTCTTCTAGTAACAAAGAATTTGATTCCGAGTTAACTAAAAGGTTCATTTAACAGGCTGTCTCTTACTAATCGGATCAGGAAGATAATGTGACTTTAGAGCTTATGATGTTTTCCTGTCTTTTTCTTTCTTTTTTTTTATGTAGTTGATATTCACTAATGGACTCCAAAGAATCATTAACTCCTGGTAAAGAAGAAAATCCGAGTAGTGTGCTTACTCAGGAGAGGGGAAATGTGATGGACTTCAGTAAAATCCTAAGGGGAGGAGCTACTCTGAAGGTTTCTGTATCTTCAACCTCACTGGCTGCTGCATCTCAGTCAGACTCCAAGCAGCAAAGACTTTTGGTTGATTTTCCGAAAGGCTCAGTAAGCAATGCGCAGCAGCCAGATCTGTCCAAAGCAGTTTCACTCTCAATGGGACTGTATATGGGAGAAACAGAAACAAAAGTAATGGGAAATGACCTGGGATTCCCACAGCAGGGCCAAATCAGCCTCTCCTCAGGGGAAACAGACTTACAGCTTCTGGAAGAAAGCATTGCAAACCTCAATAGGTCGACCAGTGTTCCAGAGAACCCCCAGAGTTCAGCATCCTCTTCCGTGTCTGCTGCCCCCAAAGAGAAGGAGTTTCCAAAAACTCACTCTGATGTATCTTCAGAACAGCAAAATTTGAAGGGCCAGACTGGCACCAACGGTGGCAATGTGAAATTGTATACCGCAGACCAAAGCACCTTTGACATTTTGCAGGATTTGGAGTTTTCTTCTGGATCCCCAGGTAAAGAGACGAATCAAAGTCCTTGGAGATCAGACCTGTTGATAGATGAAAACTGTTTGCTTTCTCCTCTGGCGGGAGAAGAGGATTCATTCCTTTTGGAAGGAAACTCGAATGAGGACTGCAAGCCTCTCATTTTACCGGACACTAAACCTAAAATTAAGGATAATGGAGATCTGGTTTTGTCAAGCTCCAGTAATGTAACACTGCCCCAAGTGAAAACAGAAAAAGAAGATTTCATCGAACTCTGCACCCCTGGGGTAATTAAGCAAGAGAAACTGAGCACAGTTTACTGTCAGGCAAGCTTCCCTGGAGCAAATGTAATTGGTAATAAAATGTCTGCCATTTCTATTCATGGTGTGAGTACCTCTGGAGGACAGATGTACCACTATGACATGAATACAGCATCCCTTTCTCAACAGCAGGATCAGAAGCCTATTTTTAATGTCATTCCACCAATTCCCGTTGGTTCCGAAAATTGGAATAGGTGCCAAGGATCTGGAGATGACAACTTGACTTCCTTGGGGACTCTGAACTTCCCTGGTCGAACGGTTTTTTCTAATGGCTATTCAAGGTAAGATTAGTGCTTTTCTGTTTCTTAAGAATGGCACATTTAAGATAGATTAATAGATTTAAATCTTCATTTATTTGTATATGTTCTCTAAAGATTCATGTGCTTTTTTATATGATTAAGTTTAAGTGGTCTTTTGAAAGTAGGAAGGGCAAACAACCTAGTGACTTATCTGTATGTAACCATTTCAGGTTTTTTCCATAAATAGTGGTATTCAGTATCCCATTGGCCAGTGGTGAGGATTTTATTTAAAATTTTTAAAATATTGCTCATTAACAGGTATCTTAAGGAAAAATTACACAAATTCAGGAGAGTATAATGTCTCGTAAAATCATACTGTGTTGTGCATGTTCATTCAGCTGTTTTAGAATATGTTCTTATATTACAATAAAAGATATCCTTAATTCTATAATCAGAAGTTTTGCTGCCTTATTTGTAAATTTGTTAAGTGTTAGCTTGAGATTAAAGGGTTAAAAGCAGAAGTACTAACAAAAAGCCCTATTCTTCAAACTGAATCTTCTGTTAAAGAATTTGAGTTTTGAAACTGCTAAAGCAATGCAGTGAACAGTGTACCAGACCATAGTATTAGACACGGGTCTTGCTCACAGGGTTCTTGACCTAAAGTAGACAAGTTATGTCTGCCGATCAATCTCTTTAAGAGAGGAATTGGTGCCAACACGGTGCAAAACAAAATTTTACTTTCAAATGTTCCTGCAAGTTCTCAAGTAGATAACTGATGGCCAAAATTGTTAAGCTTCAATTCTCAGCTATCATTTGATTTTTCTCTTCTTTTTACTCATTTATAAGCATACTGATATTTCTGTCTGACCTCAAAAAGGTCAGAAAATGGAATTATCAGAAAAAAGTTTTAAATGTTGATATACATGTTGGTAGGGGTTAAATTCTCTACCCTGTAACCTCATCCCCAATTCAGATAAATGCTAGGTTTTACATCCATTTTAGGTGTGAAGGAAAATATAAAAATGTGGATTGTAGTGACACAAGATTGATTAATCAGCAGGGTTTTTTTTTTAATAAAGAAGATGCAGAGTGATTTGTTTGTATGTAACATTGAAGTCTTTTCTTAAATGTTAATGATACTCATCATTCCCATTAATTAGTTATTCAGTCTTTTAAAAAATACTTTTTCTATGAAAGCTATCCTAACCTTGAGGATGTCTCTTTTCTTCCTCTTTACGTAGGAAGCTTTTCTTGTAAGGGAAATAATTTAGACTTAGATTTAGGCTACGTACTGTTCTTCTAAAGGGCTTAGTTATCAAAGATTCTTATGTGTCTTAAAGCAAACTACCTCCTAATCTATTGTTTAAATAATTATCATCTTTTATTTAGAAGAACACTATTTCAACGTGAGTTGAAGGTATAAAATGTTTTCAGTAAGGAGATTTGAGATGTTTCTTATTGCATAAGCTGTTGTGTTTTAAATGCTAAAAGACATGCTGTGTTTTAAAATTTTCAATTGCAAATTTTTGGCAATAAAATTCACATGCTTGTTTTTTTAAAAAAGTACAGTTGATTTGACTAAGCTATCTGTAGGAAACTCTTAAATTGATTCATAAAACATATAGTTATACAAAGGAAAATAAAACATCTTAGGAAACTCTTGGAGCTTATTAATGCGTTTTGCCCTGATAATCATCATGGCATTGTTTTCATCTTCCTTACTGTAAAGAAAAGGCATGGGACAAAACTTATTTTCCATTTACTGTGAACTTTTGTTAAACCCTAGAAAATCTGGGATATAGAGTATAAGTAGTTACTCTTAAATCATTAAAGGTGATTTTAATGCCTTAACTTTTAAAGTACTTTATGACATAAAGCATCTTCACATATTTTTAATTTGGGCCCCATAACCTTTTAGAGGTAGGCAAGGCAATGATGATGCAACTCTTTAGAAGTTCTTTAATATAGAATGAAATGATTATTTTTGTGCCAATGTGTGATTGGGAGATATAATCAGTAGTCTGTGTCCTAAAATAAAGTATAATACTTTATACAGGGTATTTTGTTAATATTTGAAAATTTTATACCTTATGGCATTAAGTTAGCACTGGGAACTGTGATTACCCAGAACAAAGCTTCATCCAAATAAATTGAAACAATGTTTCTTTTAAACCATCATTGAATTAGTCTATTGTTTCCAAACAGCAGCCCTGATAAAACTAAAATTGGTTGCTTTCTCTTCTCTGTATGTTACATGACTCTAGCCAAACATTTGCTATGACCAGTCACCCTGAGTGATTAGCAAATAATCAACATATTGAGACCACAACTTGTTTGAATACTGACCTTCTGACTTTAGGTAGAAAAATATTAAATGCCACTAATAACTTGAATTCCTTTTAAATTAAAAAGAAATTATAAACTGCAATTTGACTTTTTAAAATGCCACCTGAAAGTGTTTTTCTCAAAATCCTCACTTTATTCTCTGGGTGTGGGAAGAGGCAATTCCTTCCTTCCACCACAACATTGAGTTATTACATAAAATTGTAAAATTATGAATATTATGATTAAGCTTAGTAAAGCGTTTTCTTTTTAAGTTCATTTATAGCAAAACAGAAATCTTATTGATTCTTAAATCCATTCTTTAAGTAAAACAAATTAGCCATTCTAACTTAATGTGCTTTTAAAAATACTGAAATTCGGTATGTTTAGCATAAACTTATTGACAAAGGCACATTTCTGCATTATATGATTTTCAGACTTGTTTCACTTAAGCATTAATGTCAGAGGTAGAGAACAGAAATAGTTTTAGGTGTTGTTAGAGCTTTTATTGGGATTATGTTGAAATTTTAGTGTTAAAAAATTGTTCATATCCTGAAAGGAGGGATTACTGTAGAAAATGCAGGATGAACTTGTAAATTCAGTCTTAGGCAGAGTGTAGGGCTCTGTTGATTGGCAGTTAATGAAGTTACTAAAATTTATGTAGATTTTAACGTCTCAATAATCACATCTGTATCTAATCTTATAAAAGTAATGTTATTGAAGACCCGTACAAATACAGGTTGAGTAAAGCAAATTCTACTAACATCATGTTGAATGTTTTCTCAGAAAAAGAAGAAGAAATATAAAGAGAAGAGATTTTGTTTTGACTACAGTTAACCTTCCTCCCTCCCCACCATGTATACTTTCTTCCTACCTTTTTTCTTTTCTTTTCAAAGATTCTGGCAATGGGTGTTTCCATGTTTTTTAAGCTTAATATTTCTGGTACTCATTTACGTAAAGTGATTTTTGAAAGTTAAAGGAAATTTACTTTTAAATATATATTCATTTATTTTTAGCTTTATGATCAGAATCTTGTTTTTTAAATCTGTAACTTGTTATGGCTATATGATTAGTAAAAGAAAAGCTTTTAAAGCACACTGTGTATTCAGGTGTGTCATTTTAGTGTGGAATGACTAATACAGAAATATGTGACTAGCATGTGGTCAGGTTTTATTGAAATTACTTCTTATGATGTTTCTATGGCTATTTCCCTTATATTTTTATAATTGGTAGCATAATTCATATACTATTTTGGTTTTGTGTATTTGTGTTACAGATGTTTTAGTCTGACCACTTTCGCTATATGATTGGACATTTACACATTTTATGAAAGACTTATATACCTTGCATAAATGTAGGTTAAATGCAAATTGTATTAACAGTGAAATGAATATGTGGATAGAGATCACTTTGGGGGCCTTTTGAGATTTAGTGAAGGAAAGATTGGATCAAAAGGGTTTACTTTAATGTGACTGCCTAATGTGAAAGTCGGAACATCTGCATTAATTGGTTAGTTACATAAATCTTAGTCCACTCTGGCCTGCAGGTGATTGAAATAGCTGAGGAAATCTTAATTTGCATTAAGTTTAGACTAGGTCTGGGGCATAGTTCTTAAAGCATATTCTTTTTTACTTTAAAGATTATACCTAATTTTAATTAGCTGTGGGTTCTCATTATGTACTACTACTGATGTGAGCAAATTAAATAAGCAAAATAGGTTTGTGCTGAATAGTATTTACCCTTCTGAGGACATCCTGGTAGTATTTTCATCAAGAGTAATTGTGTAATGCAGTATTTACAGGTATTTGCCAAAGTAATGGTCACTTGTTTTCATATTTCTGAGTCATGGAAAATATACATTGGTGAATCCTATTGCATAAAGAGTTTTCAAGAAATATTTTGTTGAATTAAGCTGTAAAAAAATCAATTACTTATTGACCTTTACAGAGGATTTTTAAAAGCCCATGTTCTCCTTATTTCTGCAGCTTCAGAGAGCTCTTACTTTCTTCTGGCATATTCTATTAATACTTGGGTTTTGTATTTTTCAAGTAAATAAAATATTCCTATGGAGAACTTCCATTTTAAAAACGAAAAGGTCTACTAAGTGTTCCCTTCCGTTTTGAATTATGTGTGATTATTTCTGTGCTAAACTAGATTAGGGTGTGACTTGTGATGGTGATTTTTGTTCATTTTACATATTAAGAAAGAAATACAATTTTATCACAGTTCAAAATGAGTTGTAGATGTGGTTTTAACCCCCAAACATCTAATTTTGACAGGTGGTTTTCTTTATTCCTCAATACCATCCTAAATGTCTCTAAATACAGAATTTCCAGTGGAATTTGTGAATTGAGGGTGGAGAGTAAAGAGGGAAGAGCAACAGAGGTGTGGAATGATACAGATAAATTTAGGAACATCAAGATCAGTTCTGAAAACTAAAAGTTTGGATCAACTATCATGAATTAGAGATTTAAGAAGAGAGAAATTTAGGACTATATGTACAATGAAATGCATCAATCAGGATTACAATTTAGTTTCTTTTACTTGAGGTAGAAATCTAAAACTAATCATGGCAATATAATCCTAATTGTTGAGGTATGTTGTTTCTTATGCTTTGTTACCAAAGAAGGATAAAATGCACATTTTACTTTTAGATTATTTTAGCTAAGATTAAGTTCATATTTGTCCCATTTATATTTAAGCTGCTGTTTAATAAATGAAAATCTAACAACTTGAATGCAGTCGACCTAATGTCTTAACATTGATACAACCATTTCATATTCATAGTGCCCCCCCCTTTTTTTTTTTTTACAGCCGTTATCAACTGACTGGAGAGCAGTCCATTTCTTTGATAACATATTTCTATGGGTTATGTATTTTTCTGCTAGAATATCTAGGAAATTAATTTTTCATGATACATATGCAGAATAAATTATGGGCTTCTGCAAGTGCTAGACAGTCACTTAAACTATATTGCAATACATTCCTTAAATTTAATATTTTGAATGAAAGTGTATTATCCTCAATTTTATCCCTGGACCAATTTAAATATTAATGACATCCCCATAGAGATGAATGCATAAACAAACTTTTTCAGAGTAACCCAGGTATTAATTTTAAGTGCTTTAAAATATTTTTTCTTTTTAGCAAGTTTCAACAAGATTAATAGTGTCTATAATGCAGCAAGTTCAGTGAAAGTTTTAGAATATTTTTCATTCACACTATAGGGCACCAAAAATACATACAGTGGGTAAAAAAGGTTTAATGATATGATTAGTTGTAAATGTTTACACATTATCTTGCCTTGAATTTTTTTTTTTTGTAACTAATAATTTGAGAGTTCAATAAGTATAAAATGTTTAGGACATACAGTTTTTTGCAAAAACTGTTAATGTACTCTTTCTTTTTACAATAAATTTAGCCTTTATTCTAGTTGATTTCATAATTGTCCATAATAATATTTAGCCGTGGCTATTATGAAAGTATATTTGATAGCCAGATTTTGAAAGCTATTGTGAAATTATACAATTCAGTACATAATTTATTATTTCATGCTGGTTGGGGCAAGGCTGTGACTTACGACCTTATGATTGTCACATGCTGAACACTGAAGCTCTACCAGTTTGTTATTGACACTTTTACTTTGTTACTGTTTTAATGTTTTCTTTTGTGATTGAGGATAAGAGCTTCCTCAATTTTAAGACTATTTAAACTGCAAATTTTGCCTTTTTTTAACCCTCAAATCCCTTCCAAAGAATTTGATTTAGTTATTCAATAGTAGAAACAGAAGAAAAATACTCAACTGAAAACCCAAAGACCTAGGTTCTAATGCTAAGGGAGAGTCTATGGCTTTGGGTAACGAGGTACTTTGGAGTCAAAAATACTTTCTTTACAACTGTGTTTGAATTGTTTTCAAAACACCTGTGTGTATGTTTCTAAAATTCCACAACGCTTTTAACCGATCAATTCGATGAGGGAAGTAATTGGGGTAGGGAATGGTATGACAAAGTTGGTACTTTGACATTTTCTTTGTACATTATCAAGTGTAAGACAAATATTAAACACAAATTTGGCATTTTTATAAGACAAGGATTTAAAATTATGTAGTTGGTGATACATACAAAATAGACTATTGCTGTTGCTAGCACCTGAGAGGTGGGGCTCTCTGGTTCTCAGAGCTTGTTTTATATGTTGGGTACGGTTTTTTAGATTAGAACTTGAAAGGACTTGAGAGCTCACCTAATCCTACCCCCAAAGTTTTCAAATGAGGAATTGAGATCCATAGAAAGTGTTGAGGTAAAGATCACAGAACACTTCATTAGTGGTGTTGCCAGTTTGAGTATCTCAATTCTTAGTTATCTAAGTTCCCCGGTATGCTTCTCTAATTATCTGGGTCTCTTCTAGACATCTGAAATAAATAGTTGACTGACATAATACAGACTAGCCACATATTTTATAAGAGTTACTTTTGGCTCATTTAGATTTTTTTAATGTACAGTGTCTATATTCGTTCCTATACATTTTGTTAATCGTTTTTTCCCTAATAATGATTGAGCACTAATTATACGACAGCACTGTGCTAAGCACTTTGCATGCATTCATCTCATTTAAATCTCAACTCTGTGACAATTTTTATTCTAATTACTTCTACTGAGTCTTGATTCTGTCAATATCCATGTAGCACAGAAGCCAGCTGTTATTTACCTTAATTTTACAAATGGGAAAACTAAAGGCATTTAAAAAGAGAAAAGAATAGTCACAAAACCTTAATACTTATCTGAAGGGAAATATTTAATATTGGATGTGTTAGAAGTTCCTCATGTATCTTTAATAATTTTTTGTCACAGTGAATCTTTAAATAAAATATAAAGGATCAAGCCTCTGCTCTCCTGCATATATTTGTAAAGTCACTTACTGCTTTTTGTCACAATTTCAATTTCTGGAAAATAGAGCATTTTTACCTGACAGGATTTGTGCATGTTTGTTTACTTTGAAAATTAAAAAGCATTATACAAATGCAAGGTGGAATTTTTAAAGCTCTGCCAAGTCCACTTAGCTTAAACTAGCGTAACTCTTACTGGCTAAGTACATAACGTTTGTGACTGTGGTATCGGTATTTCCTATAATCAAGCACTAAGAATCTTTTAGGGTCTGCTGTGTGTAATCCCTGAAGAGTCAGGGATCACAGTTTCATTAAAGACTACTGTATTTTAAAGCCTTTAAGTGCTAAGGTACTGTCTTTATATTGATCCTTTTTCAGTTTTATTATTTTTTGAAAGCTCTTTAAGCAACTTTTCAGTGGATTTTGTGGAGGGATATTAAGTACACCATCTAAATTTAATAGCCATAGTGATAATTCCAACCACATTGTTATATTTTTATTAAATGTTAGAATATTCACTTTCTGGTATTTCCTGTTCTGATTTTTATATAATCAAGTATGCAAAGATTCTTTATCATTAGAAACCTTAATTTGCCTGAAAATGGGAAGGAAATTATCAGGTTTAAATTTTTTTTTACATTTATTGTATTTATTGAAGCTGTCTGAAAAAAGCTGTTGAGTATATCAAATACCAAAATTTATCCTAACTGCATAAATTTGGGAGGAATGTGAAACTTGACTGCATTTATTTTTTTCTTTATTGATCAAGTGGTTGAAAAAAACTTTTGTTAAACAAATTTGATATATTAAACCAAACTTACAAAAATAGAGGCAAGCATAGAATTATTAAATTGCAGTTTCAATTGGTAAGCATATTGATGTAGAACCTAAGTTTGTAAGCAGCTTTCTTAGATGGAAACTTAAACTTAATTAAAACATTATGTGAAATTTGTCATCTGGAATTCAGCTGGGCTTATTAAGGATAAAGTGTATGACTTTAAAATAGATTGATTTTTTTTAAAACAGAAAACCCAAAATAAATGTTCCACCTTGGGATGCTATGTATGTTGTCCCTCTTTAAAACTACCTTCAGAACCACCTTGTAAGCCATAAAAGAAAATTGGACTCATTGTGCTATAGTAACACTCAGCTGTTCTTGCTCAAAGAAAATATTTAGTTTTAAGCCTTATTTGTGTGACTCCAAATCATTTGAGTTATTTCCAGGTATTTAGAAATTTAATCCTCTCTCGAATGATAGCATTTATTTTCTTTAAGGGTATTTAAAAGAGCCCACATAGAGATCTCTACAGAAAATGTTTAATTCTGTTTTGAATATGCTTGGAATAAGTGCATAGCTTGCCAAGGTGACTACTCTGAAATGGATGATACTTAGTGATTAAGTTCTGATTTGTGTTTTCTTTAAGTTGTTAAGGAACTTTATGCTAACAGCTTATATATTCCTCTTCTTGGCATAGTAAAGAAGTAATAGAGACTACTTACCTCTAAGTCTGATTTTTTAATAAGTATTTATTTTATGTTTAAGTAAGGTAGGTCTGCCTTTGGCTTGGACTTGAAGGGGATTTGGCAATAGCAGATAAAGTAAACATGTGAATTCCTACAACAATCTCCTAAACAGTTTAATTTCACATTAATACACATTTCCCTTAGTGTATCAGGGAATTAAGTATCTGACTGTCAGTATAGCAAGAACAACTAAAATAGTTTGAGTTATAGCTACAATATAAAATTCATTTATTTTCTACTTTTATTCCTTACAACCTGAATAAAAACCTTTGCTATTACTGACAGTAATTTAAAACACTAAATGAATTTTGTTACTACTATTTTCTAAATTTAGTCATGTTTACTCTTCAAAAAAATGCTAGATTAAAATGGATTCTAGACTTTGAAAAAATGAAGACACGTGTAGTGGTGTCAAAAATAGGAAATACAATTTGTAATCATTCTGTTAATGCTGACATTGTTAGAATTTCTTTGTGACAACAGCCTGCTTAAGAACTTTAGATTTTTTTAGGATTGTACTAAAAGCAAACTGTTTTCTCAGATATTTATTCTTTCCCCACAAAAGATGATTTATAAGTTTTCAGTGCTAAGAAAGGTGGATGAAAAGCCATCCTAGCATGGCAGGTAATGCTTCACTGCTAACAGGTTTTCTCTACACTGCTTTATTAACCTTGAACCTCCTACTTTGTTCTGTTGGCTGGGAGGCTGGTAGATTTTCTATTAGGTAGCGAATGCTTCTCATCACTAAACACCTATCATGGGCTGGTGCTAGTGTAGTCTATGGATGAGCACTGCATTTTTAATATAATCAAGAAGAAATGTTTTTGAAGGAAAGAAAAACAGGTGAAGTAATTTCTAATTCAGTATTTTAGGGATGAGTGATGTTTTAATTGATAATGACATTTACCAGAGCTGTACAGTGCTTTGGGGGTCCCACAGACATATTTAAACAAGAAAACAGTAAATAAGGAAGTCAGAAGGACAAGTTATAAAACCATGAAGAAAGAAAGTGAAAATTCTAAACTTCAATTCTGATGCACAACTAAATTTGATTTTTGTATGCCTCAGTATTTCTGTATGGACACTGGGAAATAAATAAGCAGCCTAGCTACATTATTATGTTTGTAAGTGGAAGAACTAAAGAACTACAAAGATGTGTTCTAGGCCAAGAATTCTTGAGATGGGCAGAGTGGGACGTTAACTAGATGATCTTCAAGGCCCTTGTAATTTCAATGGACAGCAGCAAGCATTTATCAAGCTAGACGTTGGGCGTGCAGAGATGAAGAAGATGAAAATCCCCAGCAGTGTGGAAAGCACTCTGGTGATCATCATCCCTGCCTTGTCCTCCCTCAGTTTGCTTTTTGAAATGTGAGCTTGAAGGATCTCAAGCTCCTTCCTGGGAAGACATAACTGAAACTTCATGGAGGGAAGGGTATGGTTGAATGGGAAACAAAAATTGATTAAACTATTTGGAATAAGAAAAGGGGCAACAAGGAGTCTGAAACAAAAGAAGGAAAAGATGGAAAGAATTAGTTGACTAGATGAGGACTAAGTAGATAGGAATGAGCCAACAGCAAACTTCAGCCATTAATGGATGAAAGCAATATGTGCGTGCATATTGTCATCAAATATTACATGATACAAGACAAAGAGAAAACATGACTTTCACCATCACCTCAGTTTATGTACCCTAGGTATAAGATATTTTTTTCTTCTAGTCACTTAAGAATATCCTTATTCTCTAGGAGAAATAATCCTCTTTCTGAACTACCCAGTGTATGAGCTCAAATCTGAGGAAGTTTTACCTGAAATATTATTTCCCCAGATGCCCACATGGTTCACTCTCTCGCTTAAATGTCAGCTCTATAAGAGAGATCTCTAACTGCTCTGTCTGAAATAGTAGCATCTTTCACATATTCTTTCCTTTTTCTTGACATCATCTATCTAATTGTTTGTGTCTTACCTGCCCACCTGCTACAATGTAAGCTCCTTGAGAGCAGTGATACTGTCTGCCTTGCTTACTCCTGTATTCCAGTGTCCAGAATAGTGTCTAGCACATAGTAAGATCTCTACAAATACATGTTGAATACCTGAATAAAAAAATTTGACATATAAACCAATAAGATGGAATGGATTATATTTCTAATCTTTCCAGAGAAAGGAAAATATCAGCAGATACTGAATATCACTAAGAGGGATGATAGCCCAGGTTATCTTCCCCAGATAGAAATAAGCCTTAAGACTAATAAGTGTACATGAATATAGATATCACTAAGAGGGAAGATAGCCCAGGTTATCTTCCCCAGATAGAAATAAGCCTTAAGACTAATAAGTGTACATGAATATAGATATCACTAAGAGGGATGATAGCCCAGGTTATCTTCCTCAGATAGAAATAAGCCTTAAGACTGATAAGTGTACATGAATATAGAGAGAAGTATACATAAAGAAGATGTATTTTCAATTGTTGTCAGTCTCTAAATTTGCTCTAAGACTTTGAAATGCATTGCTTTTCGTAATTTCTTAGAATAACTCTGGTCTATTTACCATTCAACAGTTAGAGTAGCCAGTGCTTGTCAATGAAGGGTTAAAGGTTTTTTCTTTTGGTTGGTAAAAGCTTGTTCAAGGCAGTAACTTGTAGTAAATTTTCAACATAGAAAGTTTTGTAGCAAAAGCTTTACGCTTTTTACTTTTATAAGAATTGAGATTATTTAAGAAGTTGAGTCTAATGTATATGCTTGTACTCACTTACCTAGAAGGTCAGGCAAGAAATCGGTTTCCTCATTTTTCAGGTAAGTGTGTGTTGTGTAATCACTGTGTACTTGGAGAGAGAAGGGGTGTCTTATTTTTGCCTGAATTTTCAAACTCTTTCTTCAGCTTATTTATATTTTAGATTTGATTTATTCCATCTATAGCACATAGCAGCAATTCAGAAGGTTGGTAGGATAAGTTTATCTCTTCCATTAAGAGTTATAGGAAAGTTCAACCTAATATAACAATGACAGTCGCAGAAAAGAGAAAATGCAAGGTAAGTAGGTGTTAATATAGCAGGAAAATCAGACGAGGTCATTTAATAATGAACTGCTCTAGTGTTCAAGGAAAAAGAGGGGAGGCACAAGGATAGGGCTTTGGAAGGGAACCAGAGAGAGCAGCCACAAAAGATAATACCTGAAGAATTAGGAGACAACAGTCTTAAAATGGGATACGGAGAGGATAGTTTATGCTGTCACATCAACTAGGGTAGAAGAAAGAGAATAAAACAACATAAATATATGAGTGATTATTGTTGTTGAAACCAACCCTAAAAACATGCAAACATTCTCAAAAATCAAAGCCAGGTAAATTGGGGAAACCTTAAATGGCACAATATAACTAATGATTAGTTTGTAATGTTTTTTAAAAAGAAGCCTTACATTTGAAATTTAGATGTCAATATTAAAGCAGATAATAAGAAACATACCTCTGAGACCACAAAGACCCTGAGACTTGGTTAAATGTAAGGTACAAAGGCTAGAAACCAGAAGGGAATTAAGTATCTGTTCCCCTGAGAAGCCAGCACAACAGGAGGAAACTGACCACACCCTAGCTCAAACTCATTACTGTTATCAGTAGGCTCCTAATTGTTTTTCTAGTTTTCTCCTCTCCCTTCTTAATCCATTCTGTAGTCTACTGCCGGATTAATCTTCCTAGAACAGCGCTTTCAATATTATTCCCCTGATCAAAAAACGTCTGCGGTTCTGTTGCTTATAGCATAGTGGTTCTTCATCTTTGTAATACAACCCAGATGATAGATGGCAAGTAGCCACATGAACTTCCCATAACCTTTGGAGGATTTGGGTTATACATAATCTCTTATCCAAGAAAGCACATCTGAGTTCAAGTGAGCATTATAGGGATAGGCTTTGAGTTGACTCTTTTTAAAATGTATTGTTAGTTTTGTAAACGTCCCTTCAAGAATAATGTGTTCATTCTATCAGTAAAATAATACCCCAAAATGTTAATAAACTTATTTCCATCACCTCTCCTTTCCTATTTCTTTCTTCTCTCTTTCTTCCTGCCTATCTCCCCATATCCTCCACATTTCTCTGTAATTACATAAGCATAAACAGAGACACATAGGAGATTTTTTTGGGTTTGCCGTTAAATAAGAACGGGATTATCTTTACCCCTTTGTCTGCAGCTTGCTTTTCTCACATAACAAGTACCCCTTGAACATCCTTCCAGATAAATAGATGTGGATCCCATTCTTTTAAATAGTTATACAGTATTCTATTCAGTTGGTTTCATGATTTTTGCCACTACAAACAAGTTTCTAACAAACACCCTTTTCTATGTATCCTTTACAAACAGCAACTTTGTTTCTAAACATAGATTATGTGGTTTGGCTCTATGTCCTCACCCAAATTTCATCTCCAATTGTAAACCCACATGTCAGGGCAGGGGCCTGGTGGAAGGTGATTGAATCATGGAGGCATACTTCTCCTTTGCTATTCTCATGATAGCGAGTGAGTGCTCATGAGATCTGGTTGCTTCAAAATGTTTGGGACTCCTCTCTTTGTTCACTGTCTCTCCTGCTCTGCCATGTGAAAATGTTTTTTCTTCACCTTCCACTGTGAGTGTAAGCTTCCTGAGGCCTCTCAGTTATGCTTCCTGTTAAGCCTGTGGAACTATGAATCAATTGAACCTCTTTTCTTCATGAGTTATCCAGTCTCAGGTAGGTCTTTGTAGCATTGTGAAAATGGACTAATACAGAAAATTGGTACCAGGACAGTGGGGAATTGCTATAAAGATACCTGAAAATGTGGAAGCGACTTTGTAACTGGGTAATGGGCAGAGGTTGGAACAGTTTGGAGGACTCAGAAGAAGACAGTAAGATGAGGAAAAGTCTGGAACTTCCTAGAGACTAGTTGAATGATTTGGACCAAAATGCTGTTAGTGATATGGACAATAAAGTCCAGACTGAGGTGGTCTCAGGTGGAGATGAGGAAATTATTGGGAACTGGAGTAAAGGTGACTCTTGCTTTGCTTTAGCAAATAGACTGGCAGCATTTTGCCCCTATCCTAGAGATCTGTGGAACTTTGAACCTGAAAGAGATGATTTAGGGTATCTGGCAGAAGAAATTTCTAAGCAGCAAAGCATTCCAGATGTGACCTGGATGCTCCTAACAACATACAGTCATGTGTTCACAAAAAGATGGTCTGAAGTTGGAACTTGTGTATCAAAGGGAAGCAGAGCATAAAGGTTTGGAAAATTTGCAGCCTAACCATATGGTAGAAAAGAAAAACCCATTTTCTGGGGAGAAATTCAAGACAGCTGCAGAAATATGCATAAGTAAAGAGGAGCCTAATGTTAATAGCCAATACAACAGGGAAAATGTCTCCATGACACATCGGACACCTTCATGGCAGCCCTTCCTATCACAGGCCTGAAGGTCTAGAAGGAGAAAATGGTTTTGTGGGCCAGGCCCAGAGTTGTGCTGCTCTGTGCAGCTTCAGAACATGGTGCCCTGCATCCCAGCTGCTCTAGCTCCAGCTATGGCTAAAAGGGGCCAGAAGATGTCTTGAGCTGTTGCTTCAGAGGGTATAGGCCTCAAGCCTTGGCAGTCTTCATGTGGTGTTGGGCCTGTGGGTGTGCAGAAGACAAGAGGTGAGGCTTGAAAGCCTCTGCCTAGATTTCAAATGTATGGAAATGCCTGGGTGTCCAGGCAGATGTCTGCTGCAGGAGTGGAGCCCTCATGGATATCCTCTGCTAGAGCAATGTAGAGGAGATATGTGGCGTTGGAGTCCCCACACACAGACCCCACTGGTGCACTGCCTAGTGGAGCTGTGAGAAGAGGGACACCACCCTCTAGACTCCAGAATGGTAGATCCACTGACAGCTCTCACCATGTGCCAGGAAAAGCCACAGGCACTCTATGCCAGCCTTTGAAAGCAGCCACAGGGGCTGTATCCAGCAAAGCCACAGCAGCAGAGCTGTCCAAGGCCTTGAGAGCCCACCCCTTGCATCAGTGTGCCTTGGATCTGAGACATGGACTCAAAGGAGATCATTTTGAATTTTTAAAATTTAATGACGGCCCTGCAGGTTTTTGGACTTGCATGGGGCTGATAGCCCCTTTGTTTTGGCCAATTTTTCTTTTTTAGAATGGGAGCATTTACCCAGCATCTGTATCCACATTTTATCTTGGAAGTAACTAGTTTTTAATTTTACAGTCTTATAAGTGGAAGGGACTTGCCTTGTCCCAGATGAGACTTTGTACTTGGACTTTTGAGTTAATGCTGGAAGGAGTTAAGACTTTGGGGGACTATTGGGAATGCAAGATAGTGTTTTGAAGTACGAGGACATGAGATTTGGGAGAGGTCAGGGGCAGAATAATATGGTTTAGCTCCATGTCCTCACCCAAATCTCAATTAATTGAATCCCCACATGTCAGGGGAGGAGCTGGTGGGAGGTGATTGAATCACAAGGGTGGCCTTCCCTCTTGTTCTCTTGATAGTCAGTTTTCAGGAGGTCTGGTTGTTTGAAAGTGTGTGGCGCTTACCCCTTCTCACTCTCTCTGTCTCCTCTGTCATGTAAACATGTGCTTGCTTCTCCTTCACCTTCTACCATGATTCTAAGTTTCCTGAGGCCTCTCAGTCATGTTGGCTGTGAAGCCTGTGGAACTGTAATTCAATTAAACCACTATTCTTTATAAATTACCTAGACACAGGGAGTTCTTTATAGCAGTGTGAAAATGGACTAATACAATAGATTTCCCCAAAGTTGGGTTCCTGAGCCAGGGGTATGTGTATTTAACATTTTAACAGATATTTCCAAATTACTTTTTTCAAGGATTACAGCAAGTCATAATTCCCCCTGGCAGTGTTTATACTTTTCTTTACAATAAAAATACATAAATCATTATTACTAACAAATTCCTTGCCATGAGTCCTAAAATTGATCACAGCATACCAGTGTGCCATATGACATAGCTGAAGAGTGTTGCAGTCTGGAATTCAGGCTCCTCCTTTCTGCTTTTAACAATGTGTAATGTTGAAGACCAATTTAATGCTACTTATTTTGTATGCTTTCCTTTATGTAGTCCAGGCCATAACTCCCCTCCCTCATCTGATGGTATCTTCTGGCAGCTGCTGACTGCACAGTTCTTTCTACCTAAATTGTCATTAGCACATAGTGCGTACCCAATAAATGTTTGTCAAATTAATACTGTTAGTGTATTTCTAATTTGCCTCCAAGTAAATCCAGTCTCCTTAAGAACAAGGAATGTTTTCACTAACCACCTAGCACTTAAGGTACTCAATTTAGGTAGGGCTATTTGAACAAACAACCACAGAGGAAGCAAATAGCATGGCCTTGCCTTTAATACGTATATTTTACTTCTCTTAGGGAAAACTGGAACTGTAAGAATCTAGTAACAATAATAAGAACAGCACTTTTATTGAGCAGTTACTATATGTGAGGTACAGTTCAAACTGCAGAGAATACAACAGTGAGCAAAGCTGAGGTAGTTTCTGCCCTTCTGGAGCTTATGGTCTATGGGTGTTACATTCAAGACATTTGTAGGACACATTTTTAAAATGCCATCCA
Source organism: Aotus nancymaae (assembly GCF_030222135.1). NCBI lineage: Eukaryota > Metazoa > Chordata > Mammalia > Primates > Aotidae > Aotus > Aotus nancymaae. The sequence goes on along the minus strand of NW_026988479.1, from coordinate 18,388,698 downwards.
ATTTCAGCCTCTTTCCAGCTGAAACTGTGGAATATTTTTCCATTCATTCAACGTTTACTTAGTGCCTACTCTGCCAGGAATTGAAGAGAAAGCCCAAAGACAGCAGACCTTTGCTGAGATGTGGTGAACTGACCAAGATGACTGTGGGCAGTAGCCTTGTTTCCCAAACTAGTCTCACCATTTCTGTATTTGCATATAGAAGGAAAGGATTAAATATAGGGATTAGTGTCACCATATACTCCAGGGACATTCATTTCTAGTGAAAGGTGCCAGTCTTCATCCCTGTACCCAGTACACAAATCACTAAGGAGTATGCTCCTGTCATTGTCAAAGAATCATAGAATTCCAAATGGAGCTAGTTTTGATATCCAGCTCTCACTTCATATGAGGAAACTTAAGGTCCAGTGTTGTGGGTAAGAATTAGGACTCTTCAGATTCCCTGAGCATGAATCTGACTTAACAATTGTGTGAACTTGACCAAATTCATAATCCTATAAACTCTGTTTCCTCACTTTTAAAATGGGCACAACAAAATGATGTATGTAAACTGCATAGCATAGTGTCTGGCACTTAAGAAGCACTCCTGAAGTTATTTTTAGTGATGTGGTTTAAGATTAGACAACTCCTTAATGCTAAAGGTTTTTATTTGAGAACTCTGTCCATTGTGCCATACCACACCCTGTTCATAAGCCTTTTTAATTAATTGATAGTTCTCAAACTGGCTTCATTATTAACTTTCTTACTTCAATTTTATTTTTAAAATTAATTTTTAATTTTTATGGTTATATAGTAGGTATATATATTTATGGGGTACAGGTCATGTTTTGATCCAGGCATGCAGTTGTGGGAGCGATATATAATTGACTGGGGTGAGATATCTCATTGTAGTTTTGATTGGCATTTCTCTGGTGATTAAGGATGTTGAGGATTTCTTCATATACCTGTTGGCCATTTGTGCATCTTTTGAGAAATACCTATTCATATCTTTTGTCCATTTTTTTATTTGGATTACTTGATTTTTTTCCTATTAAGTTGTTTGAACTCTTTATATATTCTGGTTATTAATTCCTTCTCAGATGGGTAGCTTGCAAATATTTTCTTTTATTTTGTGGGTTGTCTCTTTGTTGTTTCCTTCTGCTTTTAGCTTGATGTGATGCCATTTGTCCATTTCTGCATTGGTTGCCTGTGCATTTGAAGTATTACTCAAGAAATCTTCGCCCATACCAATGTCCCGGAGAGCTTCCCCAATGCTTTCTTTTAGTTTCCTAGTTTCAGGTCTTAGATTTAAGGCTTTAATACGTTTGCATTTTATTTTTATATGTGGTGAGAGATACGGGTCTAGTTTCATTCTTTTGCCTATGAATATCCAGTTTTCCCAGTACCATTTATTAAAGAGACTGTCCTTTCCCCAGTGTATGTTCTTGGCACCTTTACTGAAAATGAGTCCACTGTAGGTGTATGAATCTGTTTCTGGGTTCTCTAGTCTGTTCTGTTGGTCTATGTATCTGTTTTTATGCTAGTACTATGTTGTTTTGGTTACTATAGCTCTGTAGTATATAATTTGAAGGCAGATAATGTAATTTCTCCACTAATTTTTGTATGTTGATTCTTGTATCCTGCAACTGTACTGAATTCATCTGTTCTAATAGTTTTTTAGTGGAGTAGTTTTTTCTAATAAGATCATATAGTCTCTAAACAAGGATAAAGTTTTATTCTTTTAGCTCAGGATGGCTTTGGCTCTTCTGGGTCTTTTGTGGTTCCATATAAATTCTAGGATTCTTTTTTCTATTTCTGTGAAGAATGTCATTGATATTTATTGATAAGGATTGCATTGAAACTGTAGATTGCTTTGGGTAGTATGGACATTTTAACAATATTGATTCTTCTAATCCATGAGCATGAAATATCTTTCCATTTTTTTGTGTCCTCTTTATTATCTTTCGTCAGTGTTTTATAGTTTTCATTGTAGAGATCTTTCACTTCTTTGGTTGAGTTTATTCTAGGTGTTTTATTTTATCTGTAGCTATTGTAAATGGGATTACTTTCTTGATTTCTTTTTTAGGTTGTTCTCTACTGGCATCTAGACATGTGACTGATTTTTGTATGTTGATTTTTTATCCTGCAACTGTACTGATTTTATCTGTTCTAATAGTTTTTTGGTGGAATCTTTAGGTTTTTCTAATAAGATCATATAGTCTGCAAACAAGCATAATTTGACTTCTTTCATTGCAATTTGGATGCCCTTTATATCTTTCTCTTGTCTGAGTACTCTAGATAGGACTTCCAGTACTATGTTAATTAACAGTGGGCATCCTTGTCTTGTTCTGGATATTAGAAGAAAGGCTTTCAGTTTTTCCCAATTCAATATGATACTAGCTGTCGGTCTGTTGCATATGGCGTAACTTTCAAACTCAGTGATTATAGTTAGGAAATGGAGATTTTAACTTCTGGTACCATTATCAGATTTATGTTTTGGCCAAAAGCTTGAAGAGGAACTGAAAAATGCATATGTGATGCATGTGCTTCTTATCCGGCCCTCTTCCCCCACACTCCTACCCTATCCTCCACACAAGTTCCTCTCTCAGTCATTCATCAACTACTTGAACCTCTGAGGAACACGGGGTTAAGGTAAAGTAGAATAAAACTGTCTGAAGAAGAAAGAGCAGGCCTTTCACGTCTTAAGATAAGTCTTGGGGTTTTAGAAATAACTTCATTGCTTCTGTTCTCCAATTGCTTTGGCTTCTTCTTAAAGAGATCACACTACCGCTTTGAAAGTCATAATACTAAGGTTCTGCCTCTTCAAAGAAGGATTTTAAAAAAATGGTTTTTGTATGATTCAGTGTGAATTAAATCCCACAATGAAAAGGATTTTACTTTCTTAATGTAAATTTTCAAATACATAAATTGCTGATGTTTATAAGTAGATTTATTATACACACCGTAGCACTTTGCAAATTCTTGAATGAATCGAGTCTTATTTTTCAGTCTCGTTTTGCAAATTTAAGTCAAATAATTAAGGATTTGTTAAACATTTCTCTTAATACCAAGCTTTTCCATGTTGGGGCCCTCTTTTGTAAGCAATCATTTGTTTTCTCTGCTTGCTCAAAGTAGCTATGTTTGTTAGTTGTATCTGTTAGTATTTGCTCTATAACAAACACACTGGGTGCCTTCACACTTAGGTTTGTCATTTATCACTCCTGTAAATCAATATTACATAAGATAGGAAAAAGAATGGTATCATTCTATATTAACAGTTGAGAGCTGACTGAATTTAAAATTTAGTGGCTTTAAAATAACAACCATTTATTATTCCTCATGAGTCTACAAATCAGGTGGGCAATTCTGCCAGTCTGGCCAAGCTTATGTCAGCTGGGCATAGTCAGTGTATCTGCTGTCAGCTGGCGGGTTGGCTGTAGCAATGAATGGTGACAGCAGGCTGCCCTTAGCTTTTTCACACTGTAGCAGCAGAGTTACAAAAGAACCAGCAGAACTGTGCAAAACTCTTAAGACCTAGGCTTGGAACAACTATATTTCTACCACATTCTATAGGTCAAAGCAAATCACAGGGCTAGTCTAGATTCAGGTGGGTGGAGGAGCTGCAGATTACACTGCAAAGGAGTGTGACTGTAGGGAGATTGGTGTTTTTTTTGTTTTGTTTTGTTTTGGCAATTTGTTACAGTAGTTGTAGGAATCAGGTGTATTTAAAATTCTGATCTTTCTGTGATATCTGAATTGTTCATGAACCTTGCCTATGGTGGAAGGGTAGAATCATTGTGACAAAAGGATAAAAACTTGGAATTTAGAGACTAACAGGTTCAGATTCCAGCTCCATCACTTATTTCTGCAATCCTGCAGAAGTTATTCTTCCTGATAGGCACTCAGTAGTGGTTGATTCACCTGAACCTCAGATTCTTTATATATTTTAAAGAAAGGGCTAGGTAAATGCAAACCACTTATGTAACTGCTTTTGTTATTGCAAACCTGGCTCCCACACTCCATTCAAGGTGTAAGACTCAGTATCTTCCTTGAATTAATAAGGAAGAGAAAGTGTGTTAGGGAAGGGAAGAGAAATATTTCACTAATTGTGGCCTCAGAATAAATTGACCATTCACTGGGGGTATTTTCCTATAAGAAAAGAATGACTGAGGCTTGGGGTTAAGAGATGCAAATCCAGAAGTTTCCTTGGGGTAGGATTCCCTGTGATTCATGGGGTGAGAGGTGTAACATTAGACAGAGTCCCAATCTAGATTTTTTAAAAAGAATTATGGCCCATTTTATACACACTGGGTGCCTTAGTACTAGATTTAGCAATTATCACTCCTACAAATCAGGTTTTACATAAGACAGGAAAAAGAACAGTATCATTCCACATTAACAATCGAAAGCTGACTGCTTTTAAAAAATTAAAATGGCTATATAGAGATAAAATCACATACATTTCTTGTGTTAAAAATAGTTACCATCTTGGGTGAGGACTAAACACCTAAATCCCTCCATCCCACTAACAGTAATTGAAAAGATGAAACACACACAGTAAAACTGGATTAATTTAACTTATACAAAGGGCCAGATATCTCAGAATTCACACAGAAATGTTGACCAGAGTTACTGCCTACCAGGTAAGTGTTCTCAAAGAACTGGAAACTGAGACCACCCCCTCTGGCATTATCTATTTGTGTGAACACAACCAAGTCTGTGGATTTTTCTGCACCATAGCTACCTTTCATGTTTAATAATTATACATTCTTCTAAGAAAAGAAGGTAACATTTGGGTGTAATTTTTTATTAAGGATAAATTTAGTGTAGACAATAAAGGCATTTGGCATAGAAGCCCTTAGTTTTTGTTTTTGTTTAAACTATCAGCCTTTATGGATTGCAGTCTTTGCTGTTTTGATTGATGTTTCCCAATTGCATTCCTTTTGTATTATTTATTACTATTTTTTAAGACACAGGGTCTCACTCTGTCACCTAGGCTGGAGTACAGTGGGGCAAACATGGCTCACTGCAGTCTCCCACTGCTGGGCTCAAGCAGTCCTCCCACCTCAGCCTCCCAAGTAGCTGGGACTATGGGTGTGTACCACCTCCTTGGCTAATTTTTTAAATTTTTTTGTAGAGACAGGGTAGTGCTCTGTTGCCCAGGCTGGTCTCAAATTCTTGGCCTCAGGTGATCCTCTGGTCTCAGCCTCCCAAAATGCTGGGATTACAAGTGTGAGCCACAGCACTTGGCCCCCAGTTTCATCCTTCATCTTAACGAAAACTTCAACTCCCTCAGGCATATTTGGGATCCAAGGATGTTTTCCCAAATAATTAATGCTAATTCCATGTCAGTACATTTTTGCAAAACCCGCAAAAATGGACTACCAAAGAAAGATTCTTAATTTGGGAAAGAAAGTTATTTGGAAATAAGAGAAACTTGAGAGGCAAGTCAAGTTCAGTGCTTAGAAATGGGAGGATCATAAAGAGATAGCCATGAAAATGTTTCTCCCTAAAATTACCTTCCGATAGGAGGTATCAATGAAGGTCTTATTGAGGACCTTGCACCTTTTCATTGCTGTACTAGGTGTTCATAGGAAGGAAGATAAATCATATGTTTTCCTGACCTCAAAGGAGCTTATATCGGGCTAGGGAAACATGATGCAGACACATGAAATAATTAAGTAACAACTCTAGCAGGTGCTGAAGAATATACCAGGATGTCAGAGAATGGTAAAGCTAGTGTGGGCGAAGGTACAGCCCAGGGCATCATCAGATGGTTCTATGCAAATTCACATTTCCTCTGGGTCAGGTCTCATCCTGTCATGTAACAGCTCCGTAGGTAATGCCTTAAGGCTAGCCTGAGGCAAGTTGCAAAAGCCACCATATTGAGTAATGGCCTTTTTTTTGAGGTTGTGGTGGCACCCCTTCCTTTCTGCCAAAACAAGGACTACAGTGCCCTCCTAAGCCTGTTTTTTTTTAGTGGATTTTTTAAAAGAAGCAAATGAATTTACACTTCATGAGGGAAAGTTTACAATGGAATACTGAGGAGTAAAGGGTATTTCCATTTAACAAATGACATAACTTGAAGGAATGAAATCATAAAGATAGGATTTTAAGCATTAATAAAAAGCTGATGAGAGATACTTTGAGACAAAAGAGCCTTCCCAGTGTACCTGAGATCACAGCACCTATTTCACATACACAGGAAGCCAGTCCTATCTCTCTCCCACGGAGAGACAGATGCCTTGTTTTTTCCTCCCTCCCCCTATCATTCATTCTTCTTTTCCAGTCCTCTACTGTACCTTATTCAAACCCTGATACCCTTAAGTCACAGGCAGTGAATCAATCAAGATTAGTGTTAAGAACTAGTGGTACAGCCAGGGGCGGTGGCTCACACCTATAATCCCAGCACTTTGGGTGGGAGGCTGAGGTGGGCGGATGACAAGGTCAGGAGTTTGAGACCAGCCTGGCTGATATGGTGAAACCCTGTCTCTACTAAAAATACAAAAATTAGCTGGGTGTGGTGGCGGCTACCTGTAGTCCCAGCTACTCGGGAGGCTGAGGCAGGAGAATCGCTTAAACCTGGGAGGCAGAGGTTGAAGTGAGCTGAGATCGTGCCACTGCACTCCAGCCTGGATAACAGAGCAAGACTGTCTCAGAAAAAAAAAAAGAACTAGTGGTACATAGTTACACCTGGAATGCGGTAAGAAAAATAGGGATTTCTGTACACTGTCTTCCCTCCCCACTCTTACCCCATTTAAGAGTTATAGGGTCAGAACCCAAGAATCTGAGATTTTTAAAAGGCCCTAAAATTTTTGGATAATCACCCACATTTAGAACCACTGCTCTAAGAAGGACAACAAATATGTCAGTAAATTCTTTTGCTAAGGAGGTGATTATGTGAGTTGGAACCCTGATAACATGAGGAGAATCCCACAATAGCCAAATAGTCCATTCCCTAGTTACATAATAACAAAGCCCAGGGCTGGGTGTGGTGGCTCACGTCTGTAATCCCAGCACTTTGGGAGGCCAAGGCGGGTGGATCACGATGTCAAGAGATGGAGACCATCCTGGTCAACACGGTGAAACCCTGTCTCTACTAAAAATACAAAAAATTAGCTGGGCACGGTGGCGCGTGCCTGTAATCCGAGCTACTCAGGAGGCTGAGGCAGGAGAATTGCCTGAACCCAGGAGGCGGAGGTTGCAGTGAGCCGAGATCACGCAGTTGCACTCCAGCCTGGGTAACAAGAGTGAAACTCCGTCTCAAAAAAAAAAAAACAAAGCCCAAAGCAGCAAGCCTACCCACTTTCTCCTGAGGTCTGTCATGCGCCTAAAGGGAAGGAACATGGACATACAGAGATAGCTCTAGATGGAGAAGGGCACTAGGTGTGATGGAAAAAATCATGTGCAAGAAGTCAAGAGGCACCCTGAATGTCCTAGCACTGCTAGGTGTCTGTGTCCTCACATGAGAACCTATCCACAGTTCTTTCCCACTCTAACAATCTTTGGTTCCAGCTGCATTTGTGAGACAGCAAAAAGCTATGGTCCAACCTCCTTCCATTATATCATCTCATCAATTTATTTCTCCCACTACCCTTGTGTGTCAAATACAAAAACTTTTTTGGCTTCCTGTGATTATCCAAGATTATGCCAACTTTTTTTTGCCACGTCTTTCAGCTTTGTGATGGGTAAAAATTTTCCTTACTTTGCTTTAGAAAAATTCTTATTGGCATAGATCTGATTTCAAGGAGCTTCCCTTGAAAGGTAAATAATGTTGAGAATTTATGAAAATATAGTGTAGAGCATTATGCCTATTAGCATATTACTTTAAATAGAGAGAAGTGGTTAGTGAAAATTTTTGAAGTGCCAGACCCTGTCCTGTGTTTTATATGTTCCCAAATACTCATCCAGATACTATTCAGAATGTAACACGATAATTTTGAATAAGGATTTCTCCCCTAGTTTTTAAAAAAGGCGTGTTATACATTAACCCTTATGTTCCTCTTTGATTAATCAATTTTTCCAGTAGTGTAAACAGTCCTCAGGGAAGTAGATTTCTTGCGGAAATTGTCAAGTGGCACTGTGCTGTTAGTATAAGTACTAATCTTTTGCTTACTTTTCCTATTTTTATACTTTCTGGAAGTCGACAACTGACTTGTAAATAAAAGTGCATAATTTATATTAAAATTTTTAAATAAACTAATTTGTTAAATAGATGTGAGCAAGCATGTACATGTGTGATGTGTGTGCATACAAATTATGTCTCTTAAAAATGTATCATGGACATCTTACCATGTCCAAACAAATCTACCTCATTATTTCTAATGGCCAGATGGGTATACCATAATATATTTAACTAGACTCCTATTAAGCGAATTTTGACTCGTTTGTAGCTATTATTGTGTTGCAGTGTACATCTGTGTATGTATCTGTGTGTATATCTTTGTATGTGTGTATGCATATTTTCCCCCTGGCTATTTCAGATTTTTCTTGAAGTTTAAATCTTAGAAAGGAAAGGTTTTTGAAATTGCCTTAAGTATTTTCAGAAGCATTAAATCATAGCTTTTTAACATTTTTCTTTTAAAAGTTTTATGTCATCTCTATGACTAGCTTTCAGTAATTTGTTCTGCATAAAATTCCCGAAATCTTCCATTTAAAAATAGGTTGCATGACTAGACTTTCTCAGCTGAAAGAGTGAGGTCCCAGGAAGGATTTTGGAGAAGCTGTGTTCAAATATAACTGCTGGCCTAATGTCCACCTTGTGTCTGACAAGGTGATGTGTTGAATCTAGTGTGTGCCTGCATGCCAGCATCCCTTTACTGAGATTTGTGGTTTTCATTACTTCATGGTAATCATCCCAAGTTATAAGATGGAGCCTCCAGAAAATCGGTAGAATATGAAGGCCCAAGTTCACTTGGAAAAGAGAAACAGTAAACTGTAGTTACCAAATAAATCAGGACCTGCTAATCTTTTGTTCACTTTTTTTTTTTTTTTTGACACAGGGCTTCGCCCAGGCTAGAACGCAGTAGCTCAATGGTGGCTCACTGCAGCCTCTACCCCCAGGCTCAAGCAGTCTTCCTGCCTCAGCCTCCCGAGTAACTGAGACTACAGGCATGTGCCAGCACATCTGGCTAATTAAAAAAACATTTTTTATGTATGTGGAGATGGGATCCCACTATGTTGCTCAGGCTGGTCTTGAACTCCTGGGTTCAAGCAGTCCTCCCTCCTCAGCCTCCCAAAGCGCTGGGATTACAGGTGTAATCCTGTTACTTACTTTTGATATTTTTTATACTTTCTGGAGGTTTACAATTTACTTGTAAATAAAAGCACATAATCTTTTATTTTCAAAAAGTTTGAATAATATGGTAATTTGTAAAATACATGTGAGTGCATGGGTGTGTATGCATACAAATTATGTCTCTTAAAAATGTATCATGGACATTTAAAAGAGTGAGGCCCTCTGAAGGATTTTATGGAAGTTGTGTTCAAATATAGCTGCTGACCTGCTGTCACCCTGGAGCCTGGCAAGGTGATATGTTGAATCTAATGTCTTTTTGACTCACTATTTTTTTTTTTTGACTCAGTGTGATTTTAAGCCCTTGTCATTTGGACTTAAAAAATAGATTTCTGTACACTGTCTCTCCTCCCTGCGTGCTTGCCCCCAATTAAGAGTTAGAGGGGCAGAACCCAAGAATCAGAGTTACTAAAAACTCTCTAGAAAATTTGGATGATCACACACATGATCATGTCTATCTTTTTGACTCACTGTGTTTTTAAGCCCTTGGTTTCATTTGCTCCACTGTAAAATATTCCCCAAGCCAATCTGAGGCTGAGGCAAATTTTTAAGAATTTAAAATCTGGGGAAATTAATACACATATTGAATAATGATCATCCTGAAAAGGCAATGAAGGTAGTAGCATAATGCTTTATTAATAAAATGGCAAAATAAGACATTTGTAGAAGTTGAAGTATAGAAAAGAGTAACTGAACTTATAAGCTTATTTTAAGAACACATTTTTCTGTATAACACCATAGACACCATATTTAAAATTTTAATTTCATACACATAGAAAAATATAACTTTTATGTATGGTGTAAAAAATAATAAACACCTCTTTGTATGTACCACCCAACTTAAGGAACAACTCATTGCTATTACCTTTGATGCGCTCTGGATGCCCCTTCCGGTCATATCCCACTCCCTTCCCACCTGCAGGACCATAATAGTAAATTTTGTATTTTTTGTATCATTTTGCTTTGTTTTATGATTTTATTACCTATCTACATATCTCTAAATAATACATTATTTAATTTTATATGTTTTAACTTCATGTAGCAGAATCAAATTAAATGTAGTCTTTATAACTTGTTTTTTAACTCAACATTGTTTGTAAGATTTATCCATGTAAGCTGAAGCTTTTTTATAGAGATCTTTGTTAAGCCTTTTAATGAATGCAGTACATACATCTCTCTGTTCCCATCAGTGGACACTCGATTTCTGGATTTTTGCTATTTTGAACAATGGTGCTGTGAAAATGTCTCCCGACACATACTTATAAGAGTTTTTTTGCCCTAAGGGAATTACACCTAGAAATGGAATAACTAGATCATAAAGCATACATATCTGTAACTTCTACTAGATAATGCCAGATTGTTTCCAAGCACCGTTATAAGTGTTCTTTTTGCTTCATATTCTCATCAACCTTTGGTAGTGCTAGTCTTTTATATTTGTGCCAGTATGGTGGGTGTGAAATATTTACATTTAGTTTTTCTTGGTACAATTAAATAATTTAAAAAAATATTTAGAAGTCAAGGCAGTTTTTTTGTTTTTGTTTTTATTATTATTTTTGCTTGTTTTATTTTAATGCAGAAATTGGGATTAGGACTTGGAATAAACATTGGGTGCAGAGTTCCTAAAAGGAAAACTTTTTTTGGTATTCTGGAGCTTTTCTGATACTGAATAAAACAAGTATGTTAAATTATGCATGTGTAGTTTAGAAGTCAGAGCAGTAATTGTGATTGTTGAACAGAATGGCAATAAAAAGTTTCTGAAGGATTGCACTGTACAAGAGACACTTGTTGTAGGTCAGTGTTAGCCTCCCCAACTTTTATGTTAAAAGTTACAAGGTTTAAGGGCTTATGTTTGATAAGCAGGATGGTGACCAGCCGTGATAAAACACAGGGAACCCTTGCAAAGAATTTCAAAATTGACTGCAGTAGTCCTCCTTATCTGCATGCAGTTTTGCTTTCCAAGGTTTCAGTTACCCGCAGTTAACTGTGTTCTGAAAATATTAAGCGAAAAATTACAGAAATAAATATTCGATGAGTTTTAAGTTGTATGCTGTCCCACCCGTCCCACCTGAAATGTGAATCATTCCTTTGTTCAGCATCTCCATGCTGTAGGTGCTGCCTGCCCCTTAGCCATCCAGGTTATCAGGTTGACTCTTCTAGTATTACAGCACTTGGGTTCAGGTAATCCTTATTTTACTTCATAGTGGTCCCAAAGCACAGGAGTGGTGATCCTGGCAATTCAGATATGCCAAAGAGAGGCTGTAAACTGCTTTCGTTAAGTGAAAGATGAAAATTCTAGACTTACACATAAAGAAAAGAAATCATGTGCTGAGACTGCTAAGATCTATGATAAGAATGAATCTTTTATACATGAAATTGTGAAGAAGGAAAAAGAAACACATGCTAGTTTTGCTGTCATATGTCAAACTGCAAAAGTTGCAGCCACAGTGCATGGTAAGTGCTTAGTTAAAAGGAAAACACATTTAAGGTAAGTATATATAGTGTTGGGTACTACCTGTGATTTCAGGAATCCACTGGGGGTCTTGGATGTATCTCCTGAGTGTAAGGGGAGACTACTCTTTTAGTGTTAAATGAACACTAAGGAACAGAGGTGGGGAAGAGGTTGGAGAAGATCAGTTCAACAGTTTGGGTATAGGTAAACAATTATTTGAGAGAGACAAATGTCACTCGTATTTTACCTTAGCAATAGTGGCGTAGATAATGATAAGTTATAGTCACACAGAACTCTTAGCATTTACAGAATGTTCATGTTTGTGACCTTATTTAACAATAACTCTGAAAGACATGTATCATCTACCACTGCTTTATTGATAAAGAGATAAAAGGTAAGAGAGATGAAACATGTTGGCCCATGATACCCATCTGGTAAGAGACAGAGATGGGGTGTGACCCCAAGGCTGTTCTCGCCAAACCCAGGGTTCTTTTGCTTTATACTTTTCTGCCTCCTGATCACCATGGCTGCAGTTTCTGCTGTGGACAATGTCTGTCAACAAGCATTGATCTTCTGTCTTCAGCACTCTTATGTCCTAGTAAGGATTGGAAGGAAAAAGGCAGATTCCTGCCCAGGAGCTTACAGTCTGCTGGAGCAACAGAAAAGACTGATATGAAACTTAAAGAGACCAAAATGATTTCTAATAAGGTGCTAGACTATGTGGTAAAAATCTGCTTTAGCTGAAGTCAAAAGCAAGAGCAGTCTTTTCAGAATGCAATAGAAATGTTGGAATTAAAACTAAAGGAATTTTCAAAGTTCTGAAGTTTTTTTCAATATTAACTTTTCATTTTGGTAATTATGATATTACTAATTTGTCTGATAACCTTCAGGGAGCCATTTCACGTTATAGAAGATGTACATATAATGACAAAAATCAAACATTTTATTTTTAAGGACCACAATCTAATCTAAAACAAAAATTTCCCTTTTTCTGGTCTTCGGTTAATTAAGGACTTTAGATAACACAAAAAAAAGACTCCTAGAAAACATTTAGTATATTTCTGTACCTTATGTCCTACATACCTTATACAGGTACATGAATTTTCATTTGGCTATAGTCTAGATAATCCATGAAAATTTAAACAGATTTTAACAACTTTATCTTGAATTGATAGATCTCTAGTATCAGATTGCCTTCACTCTCAGATGCGAAGAACCACTTATAGATTCCTGATATCTTGCTTTTATACAGAACTAATTTTTCTTTCTTTAACTTTCTTTTCCTCAGTTGCTATTTGATTAAAATCTTGAGTCAGTAAAAATTTCCAAGTGGGAAGTTTTGTGTTTCTGCATCTGTCATGAAGCTGCTCACAAAAGTAGGTGTTTGAGTAGGAGTAGAAACAGTAATAGACTGAAGCCAGACCAATACAGCTTCAGCTAAATGCTGACCTTGCTAAAGCCTGGGAGAACCGGTGTGGTATTTTATGATGTACAGGTCTGTAGCCAGTGTCCCTAATATGCTGGCTTCATGTCTTATAACTCCCTTCTGTAAATATTCAGTTCAAGAATTTCAAGTTATCATTTTGCCCTAGAAGATATATTTGCAAAATTAATGTATCCCCTCATTTTAAGTAAAGTTGGCTAAACAATAAGGACATATTTATAATTAGTGAATTTGAGAAAAATGCTGATGATATATATTATTCTTTGAAGTTAACATTTTTCAGGTCCTAAATAAACAAAAAGTAGGTTTCTTCTGTCTGAAGTGTGTGCAAGGGGTACCATCTTGTCCTTGGTTCCTGGCTGCTATTCTAAGGTGCTATAAACCCAGCTAAAGAGAGCAATCGTATTACATTGATAGCATCCCTCAATGTGTTTCTGAGCTATTTGAAAATCTTACTTGTGAATAGGTAGCAGAAAACCATCTTTGTGGGGTGGCATGGGCAAAGGGATTGGAGAGATTATTGGAAAGAATCATTGAACTGCTTCAGTATTGTAATATCTTAAACTAAAGAACTGGAAAAAGCTAGTTTCCAATATAATGCTCTTCCAAGAATTCTTAGCTTGGTTCATTTAAAACAAAAAAAAAACTTGAAGATTGCAAGATTTTGAATGCATCTTAAAATAGGTGAACCCCGAGGTGCACTTTAAACTGATCACTGAATACTCTTTCATCTTTTGATATGATATTGTCAAAATGAATGAGGAATTAGTGCTCTAGTAAGTTTTGAGTGGTATGTTACAGAATGATATTAATGTACTTTCTCATGATTGATTATTTTTTCCTTTTTAATAGATTAAACTTCACCGTAGAACAGAGTTTCTCAATCTCGGGGCTATTGACATTTTTCACTAGATGATTCTTTGTTGTTGGGGCTATTCTGTATGTTGCAGGATGGTTAGCAACATCCCTGGCCATCATAAATCTTACTTTCTGTCTCTATGGATTTGCCCATTCTGGACATTTCATATAAATAGAATTATTCTATTTGTATATATGGCTTTTTGTACATGGCTTATTTCACTTATGTTTTCAAGGCTCATCCATATTGTAGCATGTAACAGCACTTCATTTTCTTCTTCTGATTGAATAATATTGTTATACGGATATACTATATTTTGTTTACCCACTCCTCAGCTGATGGACTTTTAGGTTGTGTTCACTCTTTGACTCTTATAAATAATGCTGTTATGAACATTCATATACAAGTTTTTGTGAAGACATATATCTTTATTTCTCTTGTGTAGATACCTACGAGTAGCATTACTGGATCATATGGTAACTCTATGTGCTACCTTTTGAGGAACTGCCAAACATTTTTCCACAGTGGCTGTATCATTTTACAGTCCTGTCAGCAATGTATGAGAATTCCAATTTCTCTGTCCTTGCCTATACTTGTTGTTGTCTTTTCTTATTAGCCAACTGCTGTGGTTCAGACATTTGTCCCCTCCAAAACTCATATTGAGACATAATCCCCAATGTGGCAGTATTGAGATGTGAGGCCTTTAAGAAGTGCTTGGGTCATCAGGGCTCTGTCCTCATGAATGGGCTAATCCATTCATGAATTAATGGACTAATGGGTTGTCACTGGAATGGGACTAGTGGCTTTATAAGAAGAGGAAGATAACTAATCTAGTAAGCTCAGCTATCTCACTATGTGATTGCTGGCCTGTGTCACCTTGGGACTCTGCAGAGAGTCCCTAGCAGCAAGAAGGTCTTCATCAGCTATGGCCTCTTGACCTTGGACTTTCCAGCCTCTGGAAATGTAAGAAATAAATTTCTTTCCTTTATAAATTACACAGTCTCACATCTTCAGTTACATCAACAGAAAACAGACTAAGACACCATCCTATTGGGTGTGGATATCTCATTGTGTTTTTGATTTGTATCTCCCAAATGACTAATGATGTCGAACATCTTTTCATGTGTTTTTTGGCCATTTATATATTTTCTTTGAAGAAATGTCTATTAACATCCTTTGCCCATTTTAAAATTATATTGTCTTTTTATCGTTGAGTTGTTGGTGTGTGTGTTTATATATCTAGAGCATATATGTATATATATTCTAGATACTAGACCCTTATGAAATACATAATTTGTGGACAATTTCTCCATTTAGAAGGCCATCTTTTCACTTCTTGATAGTGTCATTTGACTCACAAATTTTTAGTTTTGATTCTTCATATATTTGACATTGTATCTTTAAAAAGTTGCCTGATCTAAGGTCACACTGATTTTCACCTATGTTTTCATCTAAGAATTATAGTTTTAGCTCTTACATTTAGGCCTTTGATACATTTTGAATTAATTTGTGTATATGGTATGATGAAGGGCTCTAACTTACTCTTTTGTGTAATGATACCTAGTTGTCCCAGCACTATTTGTTGCAAAGATTATTCTTTTTCCCATTGAATGGTCTTGAGCTTGTTGAAATCAACTGACCATAAATATATGGGCTTATTCCTGGACTCTCAAATCTATTCTGTGAGTCTTTATGTCTGATATTATGCCACTACCACACTGTTTTGATTATTACATCTTTGTACTAAGTTTTGAAATTGGGAAATGTGAGTCTTCCATCTTTATTCTTTTTTAAGATTATTTTGCCTATTCGGTGTTCATTGCAAAGCCATATGAATTTTAGAATCAACTGTCCATTTCTGGGAAAAAAATGTGGGGGCAATTGAAGTTCTGACAGGGATTGCATTGAACCTATAGATCAGTTTGGGGAATATTGCCATCATAACACTAGTAGGTCTTCCAACCCATGAGTACAAGACTTCTTTCCATTTTCGTAGATATTTAATTTCTTTAATTAATATTCTATAGTTTTCAGTATACAAGTCTTATACTACTTTAATTAAATTTATTCCTAAATATTTTGTTTAATGCTTTTATGAATTTGTTTTCTTAATTTCATATTAAGATTGTTCACTGCTACTGATTAGTAATGCAATTGATTTTTGTGTATTGAATTTTGTATACTGCAACCTTGCTGAAATCATTGATTAGCATACTAGAGTTTTTAATAGATTTAGGATTGCTATATATAAGATCATGTCATCTACAACTAGAGATAGTTTTACTTCTTCCCTTTCAATCTGGACACTTACTTCTTTTTCTTGCCTAGTTACCCTAGCTAAAACCTCCAATGCAGTGTTGAATAGCAGTGGTGAGAATGGGTATCTTTGTATTGGTCTTCATCTTGGGGGGAAAACCTTTCAGTTTAAGTGTGTTCTTGTGGGGTTTTCATAGATGTCCTTTATCAGATTGAGAATATTCCCTTCTGTTCCTAGTTTGTTGAGTGTTTTCTTTTTGTTTGTTTTAATCAAGAAAGGGCATCAGATTTTGTCAGATGCATTTTCTGCAGCTATTGAGATTTTGGGATATTTTTCTGGTCTTTTAGTCTTGTGGTTTATCACATTAATTGATTTTCATATGTTGAACCAACCCTGTATTCCGGGGTTTCATCTTACTTGATTATGGTTTATAATCCTTTTTATATACCTGTAGATTCAGTTTGCCAGTATTTTGCTGAGGAAGCTTGTATTTATATTTATAAGGGATATTGGTCTGTGATAGCTGTGATGTCTTTGTGTCTCCGTATCAGGGTAAAACTAGCCTCAAAATATTAGGAGGGAGGGAACATTTCCTGAGTAAAGACATTAAGTTAGTAATCAAAACACTTTCAAAGAACATCCCAGATGGCTTCACTAGTGAATTTTACCAAATGTTTAAAGAACAATTAGCAACAATCCTTTTTCTCAAACTCCTCCCAAAAATAGAGGGAACACTTAGGAAGTGTTCAGAAATTTATATGCTTTCACTGTGTCCCATAAGATTTGGTATGTTGTATTTTTGTTTTTATTTGTCTCAAGGTATATTCTTCTGATTTCCCTTGTGATTTCTTTTCCCTCTAACCCATTTATTATTTAGGAACTTGTTGATTTCCACGTATCTATGAACTTTCCAGATTTCCTTCTTTGTTAATTCTCAATATCATTCCATTGTGGTCCAAGAACATACTTTGTATGATTTCTATCTTTTAAAATTTATTTGACTTGTTTCATGATGTAATATATTGTCTATACTGAAGGATGTTGCATGTACACTTGAGAAGAATGTGTATTCTGCTTTTGTTGGGTGGAGTGTTTGACAGGTGTCCCTTAGGTCTAATTGGTATACAGTGGTGTTCAAATCTTCTATTTCCTTGCAGATTTTCTGTCTAGTTGTTCTATCTATTATTGAAAGTGGGATATTGAAATCTCTAATATTGCTGAACTGTATATTTCTCTCTTTAGTTCTGTCACTTTTTGCTTTATATATTTTGAAATTCTATTAGGTGCAAGTAAGTTTATACTTATTGTATCTTCTTGATAGATTGATTCTTTTATCATTATACAGTCTTTTA
Source organism: Aotus nancymaae (assembly GCF_030222135.1). Lineage (NCBI taxonomy): Eukaryota > Metazoa > Chordata > Mammalia > Primates > Aotidae > Aotus > Aotus nancymaae. The sequence goes on along the minus strand of NW_026988479.1, from coordinate 18,371,066 downwards.
ACTTTTTATCATTATACAGTCTTTATCATTATACTTTTTATCATTATACAGTCTTTTAATTCTTTTAACATTATACAGCCCTATAAGAACAATATTTATCTTGTTTATTTTGTCTAGAATTCTTCACTTCAGCATTCTTTTGTTTACTGTTTGCATGGAATATTTTTTTCTTTTACTTTCTATCTCTTTGTGTTCTTGAGTCTAAGGCGAGTCTCTCGATAGCAATTGGATCTGCCAATCTTTGCTTTTTATTTGGGGAGTTTAAACCATTGACATGTAATATAATTATTGATAATTATTGATGAGGGAAATTACTTCTGACATTTTGCCATTTTGTTTCCTTTATTTTGTGTCTCTTATTGCTACCTTCTTTCTTTTGTATTACATATTTCTAATGTAATTTCTTTGTCATTTCTTTTGTTGCATGTTTTTAGTTATTTTCTTAGTGGTTGCCATGGAGATTTTATTGGCATTTTAATTTAACAGCCTAGGTTGGGCACAGTGGCTCATGCTGTAATCCCAGCAGTTTGGGAGGCTGTGGCAGGAGGATCGCTTGGGTCCAGGAGTTCAAGACCAGCCTGAGAAACTTAGTGAGATATTGTCTCTACAAAAAAATATGAAAATTAGTCAGACATGGTGGTGTGTGCTGATACTTAAGAGGCTGAGGTGGGAGGATAGCTTGAGCCCAGGAGGTTGAGGCTGCAGCAAACTTTGATCACACCACTGTCCTCCAGCCTGGGCACTAGGATAAACCAGCTCAAAGAAATGAAGGGGGGAAAAAAATCTAATTTAGATTAATACCAACTCAACTTCAATAGTTTACAAAAACTTTGCCTCTGTACATCTCTTCTGCTTTCACTTTATGCTATTATTGTCATAGATTTTCCTCTTTCTGCACTATGTGTCTATCAATATAGATTTAAAATTATTGCTCAGTAGTTGTCTTTAGAATCAAATAGGGAGAAAAGGAGTTACAAACAAAAGACGCAGTTTTACTGTCTTGTATGTTTACTTATTTAATTACCTTTCCTGGTGTTATATTTCTAAAGATGAAGTAGAGTTATTGTGAGTGTCCTTTTGTTTCAACCTGAAAGACTCATTTTAGCTTGTTTTGGAGATCTGCTAATGATGGACTCTCACAGTTTTTGTTATCTGGAAATGTGTTAATTTCTCCTTCATTTTTGAAGGATAGTGTTGCCAGGATACAGAATTCTTGGTTGACATATAATTCTTTCAGCATTATGAATATGTCATCCTGCTGTCTTCTGACCTCCATGGTTTCTGATAAGGAATCAGCTGTTAATCTTATTGAGGATTACCTGTTTGTAATGACTGACTTCTCTTGCTGCTTTCAAAATTCATTTGTTGCCTTTAGCTTTTGATAGTTTGATTATGATGTATTTAGGTGTGGACTTTTTAAATCTGTTCTACTTGGAGTTTGTTGATCTTTGTAGATATCTGTATTTCATCAGGTTTGGCAAGTTCTTTTGCCACTATTTTTAAAAAATCTTTCTGCCTCTTTCTCTCCTCTCCTTCTGTCATTCTGATTATTTGTATGTTGCTTTGTTTGATGATGTCCCAGAAGTCTCTGAGACTGTCCAGTTTTTTCCCCATTATTTTTTCTTTCACTTCCTCAGACTGGATTATCTTAATTGACCTATCTTTGATTCATGGATTTTTCTCTTCTCCAGCTGACATCTGTGAGATGAATTTTTTTCTAGAGAATTTTTCATTTCAGTTATTCTACTTCAAAATTTTCATTTGGTTCAGTTTTATCATTGCTATCTTTATACTAATAGTCTCGATTTAATGAGATACTGTTTTATATTTTCCTTTAGTTCTTTAGACATAGTTTATGTCATTGAATATATTTAAAATAGCTGATTTTAAGTCTTTGTCTATAAAGTCCAGTATCTGGGCTTCCTCAGGCATAGTTTCTGTTGATTTCTTTCTTTTCCTGTATACTTTGTTTCTTTATATACCTTGTAAATTTTGTTGTTAACTAGACATTTTGAATATTACAGTGTAACAACTCTGGCAGTCAGACTCTCTCCCCTCTGCAGTATTTATTGATGAGTATTGTAGATTTTTGTTTGTTTAGTGACTTTTCATGGCTAATTATGTAAATTTTATATTCTTTGAAGATTGTGAGGACCCTTCTCTGTTTTGTTAATTTAGTGGTCACCTAATGATTAACAGAGATTTCATTAAATGCCTAGAAGCAAAATATCTTCCAGTCTTTGCCCATGGTCTCTGTGTATGCATTAGAGCAGGCCTTGAACTCTTACCCAGGGATTTATAACCCTGCCTTAGCCCTTACTTCCAGCTTCTGCAGAGTCTCAAGGTGAAAAGGTGGTGACAGTTTAGAGCCTACTCCTATCTTTCCTGAACATACACACAGCCCTGTTCATGCATGTGGCCTTCTAGATTTCCAGGAATATGCTGGGCCCTTTCAAAGCCCTTATAGACTCCCCAGCTTTTCCTCCCAAGTTTTAGACTAGTCTGTTGTTTACTTTAACAGTTATCTGTCAGGCAGCAGCAAAATAAGACATTAGCATAAATGTTTTCAACTTCCTGCCCCCACTGTGCCCCAGCCAAGCACTAAGCCAGTTCTACGTTAGGCAAAATAAAGACAATCATTTTGAGGTGGTCTTCCATGGAGTCACCACACAGGTCAAACCAAATAATTAATTGCAAGTCTTTGTGAAAGAGATCCATTCTGCTGCCTTCATAGTAGGAATGTGGAATGTGGACTGTTATTTTCATGGCTACTGCCAAGCTAGGCATCAAGGGATAGATGGGACTGGGTAAAATACCACAGAGTTTGCTGTTCTTACCAAGAATTAGCTGGGAGAAGCGGGTTGTTTGGTTTTTTTGTTTGTTTGTTTGTTTTTTAATAAAAATTCCCTGGGCTGCTTCAAGCCTTTGATTAATATTCAGGTTCTGAAAAAGTTCAGTTTGACAGATTTTGCCCTTTTTATTTGCTTTTATGGATGTTTAGAACATGGAGTTTACTCCACCAGTTTTGCTGACATTAATTGTTTTAAAAGCACTTTTTATAAAACCCAAATGTTGTCTCAAGGCTTGCCAATAATTAAAAATACAGTTACTCCCCTTTGATTTTGGAAATGAATTTGTATTCATAAAAATTCAGCACTAGAGGTCTTTGAAGCTGTTTTACCATTTATCTAAACTTTGGAATCTAATGATTTCTGTACATTGTCTAACATACACATGGTCCTCAATTGTCATAAGTTCAACTTTGGAACAAATGAGCTTTTTGTGTGCAAATTGCCAATTGTTTGGAAATTACATATTGATGCCCCCTCCATCAAACTGTTACTTGTGGGAAAACTTGGAATTTCTTATAGCAGCTGTCAAATATTTCAAGTCACTGCCTGGTAGTACTGTCTACCAGGCAACAGCTTCAATAGTAGAGCCATCTTTATCTGTATGGCAGTGTTTGAGCAATTGTTTATTAGTGTTTTCCTAACTACTCAGAAGAACTATCAGGGGTTATAGAGGTAGTTCAGAGAGTTGGGTGCAAGTAGGGAAATCCACCCAGCTTTTATGACACATCTTATTTCTAGAGAAGCTTTCTTTTGAAGAAAGAGTCCTAGGGTTTAAAAAATTACCTCGAATGCCACTTATATTGTATTTTAATTTTACTTTAGAGAAATCAATGGAAAGTAGAAAAATTAAGGTACTGATACTAGTGTTAAGAATGTTGTTTTTTTATGTTTAATAAAATCAAGACAGGTAGAAATACAGAGTACTCACAAAATAGTCTTTGGCTTCACCCATATGCTCTTTACACTTAATTAGATGGGTTCTTGTTCAATAATAAGGAGTAAAAAAAAAAAAAATCAGAGAAAATGTGTGATGGGTGTAGAAATACATCATTGATGATTATGCCAAAAGAATAAACTACAAATAGAGATTCTGTATTCTATTTAATTCTCTTGGAATAGAACATTACCCCTCCCACCTCCTAACCTACCTTGTAACATGTAAGTCCTTTTACTTATCACAAATGATTTTAAAAACACATATGGATAGAAGTAGGGAATGACTGTATTTATTACTGAATCAAGACCCCATTGTCTAGGAAATAATTTATAAAAAGCTTCTGGCAATTAACTTTTTATTTCCTTTCCTTTTTATATTTTACTAAAATTTAACAATTTTCAGTTTATTCTCTAATCCAGACCAAGGTTTTAATCTAATGAAATTAATGATAGTGGTGCTGCTACCTATTTTGTCTTTAGTCATTCAGCCATGCTTCCTACTTATACCGAATAAGCTAGCTTAATCTAACAAAAAAGAAAGCTGTTAGAAAAACAGCTCTGAACTGTTTTCAAACTAAATACCCAGTAGACTCTAGTTACTGAAAGGAGAATGCCTAATTCAGAATTGTCCTGCAGCAGGACCATTTTACCTCATTCCTGTTCTTTCTTCTCTAAGATATCTTGTTTTAAATTGTATTTAATATGTTGTGGTTTTTGTGTGTCTTGTTTCGTTTTTCACTGGATAGACTCAAGATAAAACCTGGTAACCTATAGCAGTAGCTATCAGTTTATAGGGGAGGAAATTTATATTAGAACTTGGCTGTGTATTTACGTGTATATAACTTGGAAGTCACTCTGCTTACTATTTATCAGTTATTTTAGATGAGTCCCTAATGATATACCAGAAACCCCAGAAACATCATTAGGTGGAATAGTGTCCTTAATGCTTCATTAAGTGTTATAGGTAAGACAAAACCTAGTACCATTTGTGGCATCAAGGTTAGGTGATTAAAGACATTTTCTTCTATTCTCATATTGAAATTGTTCCTTTTATGTAACAGTAGAAAATTTTAGACTAGGCTTAAGTTAATCAGCAAAGATAAAAGTCTGACGTTATCCTGAATGTTTTGTTTCCAAATAATTTAACAGTGATCTAGTAAACTACTCCTATAGAAATGTAATAGATAACCTTGAAATTTTCATTCTCTTTTAAATTGCCATATTGAATTTTACATTATCTTTTAAAGCTGTCTCAAGTCCTCTCTGAAAAAAAGGCAGTCATCACTTATAAATGTAAAAAAAAGCTTGATAGCACACAGTCACAAAAAATGTGAACATATTTTAAAAGTGAATTGTATACAAGCTACTAGAAGTAATTTTACTAAGTTTACAAATAGTAGTAGAGATTAGAACTCATGAATTTAATATGTTTCAAACTTTTGATCAAATACTGTGCTATGAAAAACATTTTAGATAATTATTCTTTAATCACATGTTCATAAAATGTGGCTTTTCTTTGACAACTAAGTAGCTTTTCTGTGTGCCAAACTGTGACTTTAAAATTTTAAATTATTCAACAGGGTAAACAAACCACAAATACCACTTAAACTGTACATTTGCACATGCGTTTCCTATAAATAGTACATGGGTTTCAAGTCTTCACTTTTGAAATTCAGAAATGGGTTTTACCTTCTTCCAGTAGAAGTAAAAACTTGATTTTTTTTTTTTTTTTTTGAGACGGGGTCTCACTCTGTGGCCCAGGCTATAGTGCAGTAGGACGATCTTGGCTCACCGCAACCTCCGCCTCCTGAGTTCAACCGATCGATTCTCCTGCCTCAGCCTGCCGAGTAGCTGGGATTACAGGTGCGTGCCACCACACCCAGCTAATTTTTGTATTTTTAGTAGAAACAGAGTTTCGTCATGTTGGCCAGGTGGGTCTCAAACTCCTGACCTCAGCTGATCTGCCCATCTCGGCCTCCCAAAGTGCTGGGATTACAGGTGTGAGCCACCATGTCTGGCTAAAAACTTGATTTTTAAAAAATCTAAGTCAAAGACACAATTGTGTATTTTGGTACATTTATCTATTAGCAGCCTTGATGCTATACCATATGGCTCCTTATCATTTAAACACCTTGTAAAGGCAAACACTTCAAGATACGTGAATGACAGAAGGATTGAGCACTTTGGGAAATAAGAGAGAACTTTTGTTGAGAATGGTTGAAGAAGAGTCTAAGACAATAACAGGTAGAAGAAGCAAGTATCTAGAGACTCATTGTAGACACTCAAGTATATATTTGTTAGAATGAATGGCTGAGCTTGGTATATTGAGGAACACTGAGAAAACCATACTGACTGAAAGATAGTTCCTACAAGAAACTGGTGAGACATATGTTACAGTCCAGATTTTGGTGAGCCTTGTTAAAATTTGGGTTTTATTTTTATAAAGGGAGAAGATTTCCTAGGAGTTTGGAAATGAGGCTTGGAGCTGTTAATGGAGACAAAGTTAGATTTTAGGGTAGTGGCTTTCAAACTGTGTTTAAATCCAAACTTTGATGATAAGCCTGACATAACTTTTGTTTATAACTTCCATTTCAGTTTTATTGGTTTTGTCAGAACATCTTCATTGATCTTACTGATTGCTTCCTATGTAGATTAATATTATAAATTTGAATGTACAAAGGAAGCTTTATCAGTAAAGTAGAAACATTTATCTGTCTTATGTATTAGAGGTTATGCATAAGATTTAATTTTTTAAAAGAAAATATTTTGCTAAGGGTTTGGAAACTCTTAGAAAGAATGGATTAAGACAGATTAAAGGCAAAGAGGAGGCGTTTGTGTTTGGAATTCTTTGCTAATATTTACACAATAGAATTCTTTCCATAAATATTTAATGGTATAAGATATTAGATGGTTATAATGGCAGAAGTGTTCAAAGGATGCTATCATATTCATGATTCATGATGAAAATGAACATTATATGGCTATTATAAGCCATATGAACATTATAAGCCATATATAATTATATTATAAGCCATATGAACATTATAACATTATAAGCCATATATAATTTTATTATAAGCCATATATAATTATATCATTATAAGCCATATGAACATTATAAGGCTATTCCTCTTCAGAATTAAATATTTTACTTCTGTGGAAGACTTGCTGTAGTGTAGAAGTTATCCCAGAGCCTTTCTTCCTTCTCATGTCCTTTTATGTCCACTGCTGAGCTAACATGGGTCTCACTGAATGATTAAGAAAAAACATCTTTGCTGGGGACTTTATATAGTGAAAGTTTCATTTATTGGTGTGGGAAACAGGAAGTGCTGCTAGCAAGAGAGGATGGGAAGATAAATCTATCCAAATCCTAACCTTACCCTTTACAGAACATAAACTTCCTACTCAGTAGCACGCAGTAACTTAATGATGAAGTCATCTTAATTTGTCTGTTTTCAGATGAAAGAGCTATCATTTGGCTTGATCAGGTATTTAATATTTATTTGTTCCAGCAAGTGCCTAAGTTTTTTTGTTATCTCAGGGTTTTATGTTTAGCTGTTAACCAAAAGAACTAGTTTTAGTTCTGGAAGTCTAAAATATATAAGGAAGGGTGGGGAGTACTAAGAGAAGATGAAGGGAGACTTTGGGAATGGCCTGTTAACTTATAGTAACTATACCACCTTAAAATAGACAAATTACAATGCAATTAAGAAGATACGTATTTTTCAGTGAAGACAACTAAAAATGTTTGCACAGAATTTTCTTTTTTATTGAGTATTAGAAATGCTATTTTAGAGGTACTGTTCTACACAAAAAAATTAAATGTGGAATCTCATCTGGTAGCTGTAGGAAAATTTTTTTAACTATGGGAACTGAAGGAAAGGAGAAAGGGAGCGTGGCATTCCTGTTTATAGTTCATGAGATGGGCTTAAATTGCATTTGCCAATGCAGCTACATGCTGAGGATGATAGAATTCTTTTTAAATTGCTTATAGAATTCTTTTTCACATATTAGGTAAAATGTGTATCTCTTGATTTTCTCCAGTTTCAGCTTTCTCATGCTGTGATGCTCAATTTTGTATACAGTGAAAAACATGGTTTTGTTAAATTAACAGTGGTGTTTTCTATTTTTGTTTTTCCCATTGCTTAAAATTTAAAGAGAAAGTGGAAGCTAGAAATTTATCTAAGAAATGTAACTTTCCCTATAATTATTATATTTAAGTATCAATCTAAATTTGAATTTTCTTTGTGCATAATCTTTTTTCAAGCTATTTACTATGTTGACAAACTTGCTTCCCTGTAGCAAGTACACTAGCAATATGTTACAAATATGTAACTTTCAGCCTATTTAATGAACAGTTGATGCTTTTTTAGCCCTTTGGATTTAAAATAGAAATGACTGAGGAGTTGAGGAAGTACCATTGCTGCCTCAGCATTATTTTGAAATCCTGTTTATAAACTATACCATTTCCAAGGTCATGAATCTGGCACCTTTTCAGGTACTAACTATTAGGACAAAGATAGAATTTTATTTATTTACCTATTGACTGAAGTCTAACTTACATCTTAGACCTAGTGAGATCTTAGAAATAACATGTGTACTCTGTCCTGTAACTAATCCTAGTATTCTGTGTGTATATTCTTTCTCATTTGGGCTCCTAAAAGGAAAATTAACATAAATTGAATGATCATTAGCACTAAGTTTTTTCAGCAAAAAGTAAATGTTTAGAAAGAAGTATAGGATAATTTAGTAGTTTAATAATGTGACATTTGTGTGTGATTTTTTTTTTTTAAGAAATACAATTTGTGAGAAACAGAAAAGTAAAAGAATCAGCAGGAGAAATACCATTATCTGGTCAAAATATTGCAGGAACCAAAATTCCAAAATTGTTGGATATAATGTACTAAAAACAGGGTGGTGGAAGAAGACGACAGTCCAGACTAGCTCTGAGGGTCCAAACAAAGTAGTAAAATCCACAATTCTATATTGTTACTGAAGTGATTTGCTCTGCTATTTGGGCTTGGGGATTAAGTGAAATTGTTGATATACTAGACATATACTTCCTACCCATTTGTCTCTTGATAATCAGGGTTCATTTTTTTCTATTTTCTACTTCTCTGAATATTCCATTTCTCATTAGCCTCAGGCTTTATGCTAAAAATTGCTTATTTAAAACAATTTAAATCAACTTCAGTTTAAGTTCAAATCCATTTTAAGATTGATACTCTGTTCTTTAAAAATTTTATTTAAAAGATACTTAAAATAATTAGAGGATACTACCCATTCCACTGATAAACTATTACTGTACATTTGGCTATTGAGGGCTAGTTACTTGGTTTTAAAATGCTGAGATTATGGAAAGTGGATTGGAATATTTTAGAGCAGTATTAAAAACAATACCTGTAAGAATTGAAGAAACTTATAAATCCCTCTTTCTCTGTTGATCTATCTTGAAAAGACGGTCTATGTCTCTAGGCATTCCTTCTGTGTGGCGTGATTGGTAGACAGGGAGTAAACAACTTACTGTAAATGGGCACCATGCCAGTTGGCTTCAGGCAGCATCAAGCTTGTGACTTGCAGTCAGGGTTAGGGAAATGCCTTTTAACTTGTTCATCTCTGCCTCTTTTAAACATTAAAAAAAAAAAAAAAGGCACAACTGTACTAATTATTAACTACCTCATAAGATCTTTTAGGGCTTATAAGAAATGCCCTGGAAGTTATTAGTACTGTTTCATTGGGTCTGAATACCTCTAACATGATAATGAGAAGTTTTTAAAGGGCGGTTTTATAGTTAAAAGGAATTTCTCAAATTGGCTTGCTCCTTACTTTGTTTGATTTATTTGGGATCATATTTGGGAGTTTCTCTGCCCTACTTTCAGTGTATTTAATTTACTGACCAGCATTATTTGGAGAAAACTGTTACATGATATTTAAAAACCATGAGTTTTAGAGTTTTTCCTCTTTTAAATGTATGTGTATGTATGTATGTATATATTTTTTAAAAGATGGTCTTGCTCTGCACCCAGGCTGGAGCATGATGGCATTATCCTAGCTCACTGCAGCCTTGAACTCCTGGGCTCAAGCAATCCTTCCACCTCAGCCCAAGTAGCTAAGTATCAAGTAAGAATCACGTGGGAAATTCCAAGGCTGTATACCATATTTCCTAAATTAGAATTTGGGGGATTGGGTATCTGAATTTTGGTAAAACCCTCCGAATGTTTCTGGTATTGCTTCTAAGAACAATTGATAACATAATAGCTCTGTGGCCATTATAGGGGTGTTCTGTTGTATTTAGATATAGGCATACTTGTTTTATTGCACTTTGCTGTATTGTACTTTCCAAATATTGTGGGTTTGTTTCATTTCACTTACAAATTGACGGCAAATTCAATTTGCAAATTTGTGGCAACCCTCTATCAAGCGAGTCTATCAGTGCCATTTTTCCAACAGCTTGTGTTCATTTTGTGTCTTTATGTCACATTTGGTAATTCTTTCAGTATTTCAAGCTTTTCACCTTTATTGTATCTGTTATGACCAGTGATCAGTCATCTTTGACGTTATTATTATTATTATTATTTGAGACGAACTTAGGCTCTGTCACCTAGGCTGAAATGCAGTGGTGCGATCTTGGCTCATAGCAACCTCTGCCTCCCAAGTTCAAGCAATCCTCCTGCCTCAACCTTCCCAGTAGCTGGGACTACAGGTGTGCACCACCACACCTGGCTAATTTTTGTATTTTTAGTGGAGACAGGGTTTCCCCATGTTGCCCAGACTGGTCTCAAATCTGCTTGCTTTGGCCTCCCAAAGTGCTGGGATTACTGTGCCCAGCCTGATGTTACTATTGTAATTGTTTTTAGGCACCGTAAACCTCACCCATATAAGACATCATACTTAATTGATACATACTGCACATGTTCTGACTGCTCTACCACCTGGCCATTCCCTGTCTCTCTCCCTCTTCTTGGGACTCTCAAATCCCTCAGACACAGTAATATTAAAATAAAGCTAATTAGTAACCCTACAGTGGCCTCTAAGTGTTGAAGTGAAAGGGTCACACATCTCTCACTTTAAATAAAAAGCTAGAAGTGATTAAGCTTAGTGAGGAAGGCATGTCAAAAGCCAAGACAGGCCAAAAGCAAGGCCTCTTGTACTAAACAGTTAGCTATGTTGTGAATGCAAAGGAAAAGTTCTTGAAGGAAATAAATAGTGCTACTCCAGCAAATGTGTGAATGACCAGAAAATGAAACAGCCTTCTTGCTGATACAAAGAAAGTTTTAATGGTCTGGACACAAGATCACACCATTCACAACATTCCTTTAAGCCAAAGCCCAGCTCTCTTAAATTCTGTGAAGGCTATGAGAGGTGAGGAAGCTGCAGAAGAAAAATTGGAAGCTAGCTGAGGTTGGTTCATGAGATTTAAGGAAAGAAGCCATCTCCGTGGCATAAAGCCATCTCCATCTTCACTGCAAGGTGAAGCGGTAAGTGCTGATGTAGAAACTGCGGCAAGTTATCTAGAAGACACAGCTAAGATTACAAAACAACAGATTTTCCATGTAGATGAAAAAGCCTTTTGTTGGAAGAAGATGCCTTCTAGGACTTGCATAGCTAAAGAGGAGTCAGTGTCTGACACTCTTGTTAGGGGCTAATGTAGCTGGTGACTGTAAGTTGAAGCCAGGGCTCATTTACCACTCCAAAAATCCAAAGACCCTTAAGAACTTTGCTTAATCTACTCTGCTTTTACTCTAGAAATGAAACAACAAAGAAAGCCTGGATGACAGGACATCTGTTTATAGTATGCTTCACTGAATATTTTAAGGGCCCTGTAAAGACCTGTTCAACTGCTCAGAAAAAACAATTACTTTGAAACTATTACTGTTTTTAACAATGCACTTGGGCTCACCCAAGAGCTCTAATGGAAATATACAAGAAGGTGGATGTTGTTCTCATGTCTGCCAACACATCCATTTGTAGCCCATGAATCAAGGAGTGATTTCAAGTTTCAAATCAATACATTTTGTAAGGCTATACCTGCTGTAGACAGTGATTCCTCTGGTGGACCTGGGCAAAGTAAATAAAAAACCTTCTGAAAAGGATTGGCCATTCTAGATGCTATTAAGAATTTGTGATTCACAGGAGGAGGTCAAAGGATCAACGTTAATGTCAGTTTGAAAGATGTTGATTCAAACATTTATAGAAAAATTTGAGGTGTTCAACATTTCAGTTTAGGAAGTCACTGCAGACGTGGTAGAAACAGCAAGAGAACTAGAATTAGAAGAGGACCCTGAAAATGTGGCAAAATTGCTGCAATCTCATGAGAAAATGTAAATGGAGAAGGAGTTGCTTCTTATGGATGGATGAACAAATCAGTTTGTTTCTTGAGATGGAATCTACTCCTGGTGTAGATGCCATCAACCTTGTTGAAATAACAACAAAGGATTTAGAGTATTACCTAAACTTAATTGGTAAAGCAGCAGCATGGTTTGAGTGGATTGATTCCCATTTTGAAAGAATTTCTACTGTGGGTAAAATGCTGTTGAACAGCATCTCATGCTACAAAGAAATCTTTTATGAAAGGAAAAGTGAAACTTCATGGTTGTCTTACTTTAAGAAATTGCCACAGCCACCCCCCTTCAGCAACCACCTCTCTGATCAGTCAGCAGGCATCAACGCTGAAGCAAGACCCTCCACCAGGGAAAAGATTACAACTCACTGAAAGTTCAAATGATTCTTAGCATTTTTAAGCGATATTTTAAGATTAAGGTAAATACATTTTTAAAGACATAATGCTGTTGTACACCTAACAGACTACAGTGTAGCATAAATATAACTTTTATATGTAATGGGAAACCAAAAAATTCCTGTGACTTGCTTTGTTGCAATATTCACTTTATTGTGGTGGTCTAGAACCAAACCTGCAGTATCTCAGAGATATGCCTGGATTAATATTATTTTGCAAGTGAAAAACCCAGCATGTAAAAAAAAAATAAATGTACAATATGTTGAGATTTCAGTTATGTGGATGAATATGTTTTTCTCTGAAAACATGATAAATTACAATTAGGGGAAAATATAAACCAAGAAAATATGTCTGAGATAGCCAATTCTTGGAGTTCACAGTATAAAGTTTCATTATACCAATCTCAGTAAGAATACTTTTAATAGCTGTTATTCCTTTGGGATATACAGTTTATAAAGTACACTGTAATCTTCTTATGGTCAATCCTAGGATCACTTTACAACCATTTACCCTGTATTATAATGTAGTACCAAGGCAAGCAGACCAAATTATAGAAGGACAAAGTTTTTGCTAAGCATATTTTGTCATCAGCATACCACATTGTGTGTGCATGTGTGTGTGTGTGTGCGCATGTGTGTGATTTTATAAAATATTAGAAAGCTACCAAAATAGTTAAATGACTAGGAACATTGTGAAGGATTAAGCTACGCCTAAAATTATATAACAAAACTCTCTTAATCTATTGGGTAATCTTTAGAACATCTTCTCTTAAATTTGTTACAGGTGTCTCTAATCTGTTTGGATTAAAATTGGTCTGAAAGCCTAAAATGGCTTTTTACCTATATAATTATTTTCCAACTAGTTTGTAGTATAAGTGTAAAGCTATCACACTTGCTAGTTTAGTGAAGTATGTAAAAACTACCTTCTTTCAATTAGGAACCATTGGATATCTTCTATAAGATTGCTGGGAGGGACACCCTTAAAAAGAAAGTTATGTCTTTTTAAATTTCTTTTGTCATTTTACTTAGCTGAGACTATAAAATAAGTCAGATAATGATACAGTAGAAATGTTTTCTGTAACAGATTAATATTGATCAAATGTGTTATTAAATGCTAAAACTCCATTTTTTCCCTCGTAAGCCATGTGTTTCATGCCACAACACAACAGGGACAATTGTCTGTGTTTTATGACTATTCTGTTCTGTCAGATGCTGTTTGTTCATTTTGGTGAATAAATGGAGAGCGCCCTGGACCCATCTTTTTTGCCTTAACAAAAGAGGAAAATTATTCTTATCTGTATGTCTGTAATCCTGACTCTTTGAATGGCTTTAATTTTTTTAAGGTCAGCATGTTTTATAAAGATAGGTGTGTGGAATGTGAGCGATATGGCTGGACACTTAGATTGGGACCAAATAATGGAAGGTTTTAAACATCATGCTAAGAGATTTGGGTTTTATCCTGAAGGCAGTAGAGAACCATTATGTTTTTAAGCCAGGATTGACTTGTTCTAAGCTGTACCTTAGAAATATTATTCTGGCAGTTGTACACAGAACGGGCTATATGTCACTTTGTTTTATTTGGGGAGACAGTTCTCGAAGAGAGACTACATAGGAAGGCAGTTATATGAGTCATTACCAAAGATCTGGCAAGAAGTAGTAAAAGTATTAACTGGAGTAGTAGCAATGGAGAAGGCAATAAAAGGATAGATGTGGGAGTCATTTGGAAAGTATGAGGCAATTCACTGACCTTACAGAATCACTGGTTTCTGCTCCACTCTGTTGAATTGATCTTTCCAAGGTTATCAGTGACCTTCTTGTCCTTAAATTCAGTGGACACTTTCCAGTAACCTACTGTTGGCACAAGCCCTGTGCTAGACACCAGGATCCTGTTTGTAAAGGGGTCTACCAGTGGTTTCTGTGACACAATTCTGTTTCTAATTCTCCTTCTACTTCTCCAGCCTCTTTGCAAGTTCTTCTTTCAGAGTTTCTCAGAGCTGTGTGCTAGGCCTTCTTCTCATTTTCTCCTTCTCCAAGTGATCTCATCCTTTTCTGTTGCTTTAGTTACCATCTGTCCTTATGCATAGTACAACCATATCTACTGTATCTCCAGTGCAGATCTATTCTCCTTGCCTCCTGACCCATATTTCCAACTATCTACTACTGGGTGTCTTTTCTTGGATGAGTTACAGGTCTTTCAAACACAATCTGTCCAGAATAATTCATTGTCATATTCTAAGGCCTGCTTCCTCTTTCTACTGTAGTCCCTATCTCAAGAAATACATGGCGCTGTCAATCCAAAGCAGAAATCTGGACATAATCCCTAATAACTACCCTTTTCCCCTCTCTGAGCATATAATTTCAGTCATTAGGCCTCATAGATTTGACTAAATAAATACCCTGAAAACCCTTCTTCTTATATTCCTAACTGTTCCTACCTTAAGTCAGGCTACCATAATTTTGCAGCTGGATCACTGCATTATCATCTTGACTGGCTCCCTTGTCATCTTCAGTCTATATTCTGTTCTGCAGCTAGAGCTTTCGAACATAAACATGTAATCAAATTAATCCCCTGTTTAGAACACGCTAGGGTGCTCGCTGTCCTCAGTACAGTCTAAGGGTTTACCGGGGCTTACAGGGTCTTTTATGATTTGGTGAGCTTTTTATTGTATAACCCTTCTAACCTGCTTTTACTTCCCTCTTTCTTGGCTCTGTGTCTTTGCATAATGCTGTTCCTTATACTTCAGCTCACATCTAACTTTCATCTCCTTTTCATTTCTCCTCTTCCTCCAAAATCCAGCTGAATATCACATTGTCATGCAGGCCCATTCTTGATCCCCCATGTCTGGGTTACATATCCCTCCTCAGCACCATTACCGCACCAGGCATTTCTCCTATCCTAGCATTTACCTCATTGTATTGCAACTACTCTGTACTTGTCTCTACAACTCCTGCTAGTCTAAAAGTTTTGGGAGCGCAGGGGTCCATGTTTGAGTTTTTCACTGTGGTATACACAGTGCCTAGTATATGATAGGCTCTCAAAATATTTGTTAGCTGTATGAAGAAATGAAAAAGAGAACAGGAAGAGGGAAATTTCAAGAATAGGAAACAAGGCTATGAAAGCCGCAAGAAAGCAGCAGGTTAGTACCTAGAAGAAGAGTTGAGTTTGTTTTAGGAAATACCGTGTTTTAGACCACTATAACTGAAGCAAAAAACCAAGGCCTGGGTGTGGATAGAGTCCACTGTCTGATAACAGTGGATACTGATGGGTGGCAAGACTGGAGAGGAAGAGAGTCAGATTCCAAAGAAGAAGGGGTAAAGTCCTCTAAAAAGATAGATAATCATAAGAAGGATTAGGAGATGGAAATATGAGCTTGTTCCACTCATAGATCTTAAACATGACATGATGAGCCATGATGAAGAGAGTAAGCAATCTTCCAGTGAAGAAGGGGATGCTAACCCTTCTTAACCTTGCACCTCTCAGGTAGAAACAGAGAAAGAACAGCCATCATCAGATAGTGATATAAGAAAGAGGGTATCATTGGGGAAACCTGGGTTTTGGTAAAACAAAGCAACTAAGAAAGAATATACTACCACTGTTTAACAAACACCGCAAAAAGACAGTAGGATCATCTTTGACCCCCTCTCATCCTTTTTCAGGGACTTGGAGGGCTAAGAAGAGAGAAATCTGTATAAGAGGCTTTTCTCTCTGATCTTCCCCCCACTTCAGTTGGACCACACATGATGCAATAATAATTAAGAATTTGTATAAAATTTCACCAGGTTGGCATGCATGGAGAGAAAATTATTTAGATGTTTACCTTTGTCAATAGTACAAGGAGCATTTGTAGAGAAAAATATTTACAAATATAGTAAGACCCATTCTCTTACTATATTTATGTGAAAATTTTAAATCGTGCCCTTAGATTTTTTTAAAGAAAAAGCAATCAATGTCCTGACAAAAAGGTTTATGCATATAATAATTGTTGAATGAGGAGTGATTAAATGGATGGATTCATGAATGTATGTACAAATAAATAGACTTAATGAAATCAGGGGCTGTATTTTAGTCAGATTTTTATTTTGGAGATAAGTTTACTATCTCATTTAAAAGAAGAAATTACTACATGTAAAAATGACCCATAAATCAACTACTCCACTTTTAACACTATTAATATTTTGGTGTATATGTTCCCAGACATTTTTATCTGCTTTCATAAATACATACTGTATCTGAAAAAAAAATGAAATCATTCTACTCACAAGTTTTAATTTTTTTTTAGGTTTGAATATACCCAAAGCTTTTTAACTTAATTTTTTGGAGAATCTCCCATGGTTATACATTTATTTCTACATCGGGAGACAGTAAGCTATGGCCCACAGACCAAACGTAGCCCCTCAAAAGCCATAAGCTAAGTTTTTACATTTTTAAAGTGTAATAAAAACAAAGAAGTAAATAAAAAAGAATATGTGACACATGGCTCACAAAACCTAAAATATGTACTGCCTGACCCTTTACGGAAAAAGTTTGCTGATCCTTGATCTACATCATCCTTTTTAATGGGCACATAATATTTCATCATTTGGCTATATAGAGCCAACTTTCATAATTCATGATAATTATGTTCTAAAAAGTCTTATGGAACACTGAATTAGTAAATACTGAACCATTGCTCCTAAGGGAAATACAGACCCTCTGCAATATTTTTGTCAACTTGTCAACACATACCCTTGTTTTATGTGTGTTTCTATTTAAAGATACCATATTTAATATATATTGTTGATTCATTAACATTGAACTCATGGCTAACAGCACTATAAATCATGCCTGATCAAAGCTTATGATACATATCCTTTCTCTGTAAAGTACTTCATAATCTTCTCGTACATGGGAATTCTAGGTAGTACTTCAGTACTATGCATGGAGGTCATTTTAAACAGCAAAATTACCAACAAAAAGCACAAAACTACACATGGAAAGGCACTTGTTTACAGTTTGAGAGCTAAAACAAGAAGGTGGAATGTCACTTCGTTTGACTTCAGCTGGGAACATACTGTCAGTCGACTCAAATATTTTGCTACTCTATGCATATCCACGAATTGACAGGAAAGCACTGCAAGTATAGATTTGGGGGTTACAAATAAAATTTAGCAAATAGGTAAACTTGCAGATGTGGAATCTACGAGTAATCGGAATCATCTGTACTAGTGTGATCATTAAATCAGTGTTTTTAAGTACTGTTATAATACCTTATAACCTGCCCCATTCACTGAGTGTTGTAGTTTATAGTTTCATTAGGCATTTTTAGTAGTTTTATCTGAAGTCACATTTCAAATTTTGTAATTGAAGCTCCAAAGTATGCTACCAGAAACACGAGTTGAAGCTGTGAGACAAAATCAACAGGTAATCCACCATCATAGCTGTGGGCTAGAATGATTAAGAAACCTTTTTGGAGGCCCAGAGTTTTGAGATGAATACTGAAGAACTATAGGCAGGTTTACTCTGACAAGCTGCCTGTATTTTGAGGGTATAGTCCTCAGACCAAAAAGACACCAATGAACAGAAACTCAGATGGCCTCATTGGGGAACGGAGATTGAAAGCTGACACTGGAATATGTACTTAAAAAAGTGAGAGCCCATTTTGGAAAGGCAGACTGGGCACAGAATGTGGAGAGCTATATTTGCTAACTGAAGAAATTTAGACTTTATCCTCTATAAAACAAAGCTATTGGTTTTTGAAGGGTTGCATAAAAGCTGCATTTTAGAAGTCTATATTTTGGTAGAGCTGTTACCTGCCTGAAAACATCAATGTCATTTCACACAAATTATATTTATCCCTTGGTGTTTGTTTTAAATTTCTATGAGAATGTGATTTTATAGTCTTTATTGGGGGAGGAAGTAGGTTTTTCAGGCTGACATTCTTGTGTAGCAAAAATTAACACTTAAGTTAGCCCTTGGCAATCTTCAGTTCTATGTATAGTAAAATTGATTTTCCAGAAAGTCACTTTCTATCCCCTTGAATGGACATTAGAAATAACATTACTTTAAGTGGGATTTACAAAGGAAGGGGGCCTTTAATTCTTTACCAGTGTAATACCTTGTAAAAAATAACATAAGATTTGAGGTCTAGAAATAGTAGCCCTGGCTTGAATTCTGTTTTCAGGTACAAGTTTTTTTTCTCTTTGTGTGTGTGTGTGTGTGTGTATGTGTGTATGTGTGTTTTAAATAGAAGTAAGGAGGAAATGCCAATTTCAGATCTTACAAATATTAATGACTGAAACTTGCAAAAATGTTACAGACTGTATTCTTTTTTGTAACAGATGAGAGGATTTTGAACTTTAGTCTCTACTTTTTACTTTGGTAAGACAATTTGAATAAACTGCAATAATTGCAAAAAAATTGTGAGAATGTGGACATTTGACATTTTCTGTGTCAAATATACATTTTGTGTACTGTATAAACATTCTAGAAAAGAGAAGGAGGCAGGGAGGAAACTGCTTATTAAAAGGATCTTCACCCTCTCTGTAAAGGGATTTCCTTTACAGTGCTATGTATTAAAGCCTGTGTTGTAAATCAGAAAACACTGAGCCACACATATTGCTGCTTTGGTAGCATCAGAAGTCCATTTTCATTAGCCTTATAGCATTCACTGTTTCTGTCAAACAATCTTAAATTATGAAAGAATCTTATTTGATTTTGTGATTCTCCTATTTGTTTTCAACTGATAAAGAAAATATCCAAAATTGAACAACTGCGTGCTACATTTTTCGTTTTTAAGACAGCAAATGTGTAATAAGACATTTAAACTATAGTTGTGTTAAGTTTTTGAAGTTTACAGTTGTTTCGGTTTTGCTACTATACTTTATTAACATATTTTAAAATTGTTTCATTTTAGCCACAACTAGGATATAAACGCTGTTTTGGTGGTGATCTTCTCCTTGTAATCCAGAGATTGGCCAAATTTGGAAAATTTTGATTTGTTAGATTTATAAATTTTACAGTAGCACAAAAGTCTGCTTTCCTATATATTTTCAAGGCTCCTACACCTTTGTCAAAATAAAGTATCAATGATACATGAAAAAATCATAAACTATGTTCAGGCCAAACTGATACTGACTTTGTTAAATAGCTGGATAGAAATGTATTTTCCTCTTCTGTCATATCTCCCCTTCTGGAGACCACTCTGTGGATTGAAGGTTTGAGATCCTACCACCTAGGCTAGAACAGACTAGGAGATTGTGCTGTATTTTAAATGGCAGATGTCATGGAATTCTAAGCCTGTTACAAAGGAGGAGAAGAATGACCCTGTCATAGTCCCTTGGTTGACCACACCAGATATCTCACTTGACCAAGTAGATATCAGTTCAATTGCTTGCTGATTAACTCTAACTTGTAAGTAACTTTCTTTGATAACTTAGATTTAGGATTCTGACAGCATATAGTGTATGCCTCATAATAATCTGCTCTTTATTAAAGACATAACATTGTATGATTAGCGTAATGGTTAAGAGCCTGCCATCTGGAGTGGTCTACTTGTTTGGGATACAAATGCAGTAAGGTCTCACTTAACGTCATCAGTAGCTTCTTGGAAACTGTGACTTTAAACAAAGCAAAATCTAATGAAACCAATTTTACCACAGGCTAATTTATATAAACAAGAGTTAAGTTCCTGTGGCATATTTCTGGTCACAGAAACATCACTAAACTTCTAAATAAAGACCCAAAGCACTTGTAATATTAGACATTGAAATAAATGTGAGCTTATATATACATTTAAGAATAATATATACATTTAAGAATAATAAAAACAAAAAAGATAATTATTTACCCAATTTTTGGTGAACCAGTGATAGTGATCATAGTGATGGTGGATGAAATCAAGGAATAAATATTTGCAAAGTGAAAATTGTAAGAAGCACCTCCTATCACCACATAGCTCAAAAATAATAATTAGGGCAGGCTTGCTGAGTGTTTTGCACTGTACTGTTTATTGTCATGCATTTGAATATTGAAGACTTTATGAATTTTTATTTTATAATAATTTGTATTCATTTATTTTCCAATGCGCTCATTCTAGTTCAGGATCCAGCGGAGCCCGAGCTTATCCTCATAGCTTAGAGCGACTGACTTAGGAAGGATACCACCCCATTGTATGGTGCGTCCACATGTACACCCACACTCAAAGTGGGACCCTTTATTCATGCCAGTTATCCTAATGCACACAGCTTTGGGATGTGGGAAGAACAAGCCAACTTCCCACAGACAGTGGCCCTGGGCAGGCATCAGGTTTTTTTATGGTTTTTGTTGTTGTTTGTTTGTTTGTTTCATTTTTGTTTTGAGATGGAATCTCACTCTGCCACCCAAGCTGGAGTGCAGTGGCACGATCTCGGCTCACTGCAACCTCCACCTCCCGGGTTGGGTTCAAGCAATTCTCCTGCCTCAGCCTCCTGAATAGCTGGGATTACAGGCCCCTGTCACCACGCCCAGCTAATTTTTGTATTTTTAGTAGAGGCAAGGTTCACCATGTTGGCCAGGCTGGTCTCGAACTCCTGACTTCAGGTGATCCACCTGCCTCAGCCTCCCAAAGTGCTGGGATTACAGGTGTGAGCTACTGTGCCCAGCCAACATCAGTTTTTTTCTCATCAACATTATAATAAAACAATGTTGAACAAAACGACATTATTCAAAGACTTGTTGTATGGCTATTTTCTAGTTGTGTGACTTTCTTCGGGAAAGTTAGCTAACCTTTCTAAGCTTAAATGTGTTCATTCATAAAACGGGGCTAGTAATAATGCATAAGGTTTTTGTAAGAATTAGAATAAGCTAATATTTAATAAAGTACTTAGATCCTACCAAGTATTTAATTAGTATTAGTGTCAGTTGTTTTCCTTGCTACTATTTTGATGTGATTATTGTTTGGTTTCACCTGTGTGCTAACAGGACATTCTGAAATAAAATTTAAGAATTGGCTTTATCATATAGAAAAGCAAACTTTTGTACCGTATGGGTATGAAAGACTGTGTTGGGAGTCTACTTACCCATTTTGTCTTAATCTTTTTAAAGATTAGATTCCTCAAATGAGTCATAGCAAAATATAATATTTAAATCCTAATCCTAAGCACTGTGTCATAAATAACTTAAAGGTTGCTACATCTTATACAATCTTATACGAACATAATTAGTAAAATTCTACAATTTAGAAAAAATACTAGCTGCAATGACTGACTTATAAAAGTAAAATATCTTTTGTTAATATTAATAGTCTTTTTATAAATTAATTGATCACAAAAAATTGAGTGAATGAGGTTTGCAGTTCATCTTTCTATGATGTTGGTTTATTTAATCTGTATAATTTGTTGTATTTGAAATAACATCGAAATGGAGGTCATGATGCAATCTAGGTCTAGTGCCATAAGACCTCTCAAGGCTTTGATTTCATCTCTAAATGGGAATAATACCTCCCAAGAATATTATGAAGATTAAAAATCTAAGTATTATAAATATACACAGAGTAAGAATACTGGGAATATTGCTGCTTGTATGAAAGAGGAAGCATATGGTATATTCTTACGGTTAAGAACATGGCCTCTGTAGCTGGGATGCCTGAAAAAGAACTCTGACTCCACTAATGGCTATATGAAATCGTGCAGATAATTTAACTTCCCTGAGCTTGCATTTTTCTTTGTCTATATAACAGGGATAATAATAGTACCTACCTCAAACATAGTGTTAATTTCTATTACTGGTTCTCATTAAGATAGTATTGTTGTTCATTCCTGGTTGTTTGCCATCATGTATCTGAGTTAGAGAGTCATTGATGTTAGAACTGAAAGAGTCCTGAGAAGACTGTCAGGTCAAGCAGCCTGCCTCCTGCTAGACAATTAGTTTTATCCATGAGTTACCAAAGGGAGCCGAAGCCCAGGGAAGCCGAAAGAGTTGTTGATGGTCACCCTGTGAGTTGGTGATAGAAAGATATCTGGGATCCCACTAGTTGCCCATTTCCTAGTTATGGTCTCTGCATTGCACTAGAATACTGTGCCATTATAAATATGAAAAGGCAGTATGACCATTGTGCTTGTCACTCTCCCTTCCCGAGATGCTATCTTATATTTATCCTTATGAAATTTAACCTGTGACTTTCAGATTGCTTAGAACCTTGGTTAGACAGTGTTTTCTAGTGTTGTTTAGTTTGTTTATTTATTTATTTCGGTCATCTTCTGTGGTCTCTGAGTTTTCCCAAAAGAGCTATTTTCTGTGTGACAGAAAACTTCTATACATGGCTGTCTTCTCTTCCTTAACTTCCCTCTCTACTTCCTTTCCAGCTCTTGGCAAATCCAGACGACTTCTCTGACACCTCTCTCTGTCTAAAGGTCCTTCCATATTCTCCCATGGCAGCATGAATCACAGTGTATTTTAACTGGCCTTTTCCTTGTTTGTCTCCTACAATGAGCTGTTGAAACTTCATGAAAATACATTCTGTTTTACTCAGGGCAGTTATAGTTCCAAGTACAAAGCACGTTTCCTGGCTCCTGGCTAGAAACTCAATCATTTTTCAATGCATCCTTGCTCAGGACTTTCTGATTCCATCTAAAAACATTTTAGGTATCTCCCTCTCCTCGTTTTTGGAAACATATTCTCATCCTGCTATGAAGCTTTTTTCTGACTTTTCAAACTTCTCTTAAGTTGATTCAGCAAATGTTTTTCCGTGATAAATGTTATTGATATGTCATCCATATGGAGAGCAACAACAGAATGCAGTGAGGAAACTCCTCCGCTGGAGGTCTGGGAATCTAGATTCCAGTTCTCACAGAGCCACCACCTTGGTGACCTTGGACAGTAGACCCTCTGAGCCTCAGTTTGCTTATCCCTGAAGGTGGGGATATTAATAGAACCCATTCTCAGAGATGTTGCCAAGATTAAAGGAAACAAAATAATTCCTGTAGATCATTTGGCGTAGTGCCTGCCACACATTAAGCAAGAGTTAGCATCCATCATTGTAGTATGATCATAAAAAATGAACAGACTAAATAAACAGAAGGAAAGAAATTTTGTTAATTCTTAAAATGTAATACTTTTTTTTTTCCTGTGAAACACCTGCGTGGCACCTTTTCGTTATTCAGACTGTTTTGACTGTGGCCGTCCTGGATTCTTGTTGAAAGTCTGTGAGACTGAGAGGCTTGTCATTTTGCACATAGCATCAGTGGAACAGCTTATGATTCAGTAATTGCATCATCCTGAACAAGCACCAGTGGAAGTGAGTCAGGACATGATGTGATAAAAGACATTCATTTTGCCTCTCTTCCCTCTCTGTATTTTTCTTTGCTACAGAATTATTGATGTTAAGCCCATAGCACTAACATTTCAGTTCAATTCATAATAAAAATTGAGAGCATTTGAATATGTTATTTGTTGTAAGTTATAATTTTATATTTGGCCACAGCGTATTTGAAATGGATCTTTTCTTTCCCAAGGATTCTACTTTAATAGCTAAAAAATATTCTTAGTAGAAGTATTTATGAACAAGTTTATATTAAATATTTAATGTCATTTCACTTTCAGCGTTCTGGTGGTTAAAAAAATATGCTAATACTAAAGGATATGATACACATGTTCTGTTAAAACAGTTTTGGCAATTAGAAGGCTTCTCTTCTTGTGTTTGAAAGGGATGATACTTGGGGTAGTTGTGAGCCATGTATCCAGATGTCCTGAAAGGACCAGTGGTAAATGTATTTCCATTTTTGTCTTTTTTTTTTTTTTTCTTTCTGGCATTCCAGTTGCTGAGTGACTGCCTTTTGTTTTCAGCTCGTTTCACAATCACCATTGTTCTAATAACTTTCCTTTTGCTATAAGCCATGGGGCCATTTACCATTAATTTTTTAAAGTACTGAAATGAGAACCTCATAAATTAAAGAACACTCCTGATTCTGAGTTAACAGATCGTACTAAGGCTTTTGCAGATGGAAATTTCCGTTAAATTGGTTTGTTTTCCTTTAACATTCCATTATTCTATTGTTCATTCTTTGGAGCTGTGATTTGTTAAATATATTTCAGGCTTCTTACTAAATCAAGTCATACAAGTTATTATTTGGATCATTTTGAAACTACAACACCATATCAAACCTCTGAAAGAAGAGTTTTGTGTATGCCCACAGATTGAAGAACTGATTCAGTTTTATTGGCTGAGCTACCTTCATTATTCATATTTAATTCCTGGTACTGAGATTGGGAGGAGGGAGAGGAGCAGAAGAGATATAACTTGGGTACAGGGTTTAATACCTGAGTGATGAAATAATATGTTACAACAAACCCCCATGACATGTGTACCTATTTAACAAACCATCACATGTACCCCCAAACTTAAAATAAAAATTTTAAAATACATATTTGGTAAATCAGTTGATGTGTTTTTAAAAATACCATGTTTCAAGAGATAATTAACCCTTCCTCAGAAGGCAGGGCCAAGATTAAGGCTCTTCTAGGTGCTTTGTATTTCCCTGTAAATTTTATAGTCAGCTTGGCAATTTCTATACACACACACACACACAGACACACACATACACACAGCCTGTTGCAATTATGATTGATGCTGCACTGAAATTATATCAGTTTGGGAATAAGAGACTTCAATTTGGGGATAGAGTCTATATTGAGTCTTCAAATCCAGGAACATTGTATATCCCTCCTTTTAGTCAGATATTTAGTTTCTTTCAACAATATTTTCAGATCTTTAGTTTCTTTCAGCAATATTTTCTTGTTTTTCCTATAGAGCTCTTGTGCATCTTTTGTCACCTGTTTATTGTGTATATGTGTTTTGCTACAATTATAAATTACATTAATATAAATTTTATTTTCCAATTGTTTGTTGCAATATATAGACATTTTTTAAAATATTGTATCCTGTGACCATGCTAAATTAGCTGATTAATTCTAGTCATTATGTCTTCAGTATCTTTCTCCTGAATTTTCATTGTCTTCTCCTTCTGGGACTCCATTCATATGTAAGGCCATTTAATACTGTCTCTCAGGTCCCTGAAGTACTGTTAATTTTTCTTTAATCTTTTTTTTCTCTCTGTTCTTCAGAGTGAATGAATGCCATTGACATTTGGTTTTTAATGGCTCACTTAAACTTCCTGTTGTTTGTAAGATATTTCCACCCTCAGCTGTGTCTGGAATCCTTTAGTCCAGAGCTCCTCCAATCTTCAGCCTAGAAGGAAGGAGAAGGATAGGGTGAAAGGAAGGGATAGCTTCTAGCTTCAGAACTGAGATCAGAACAAACAGAGGAACCATCTTGGATAAGGAAACTTACCCCAAACCTATTATTTATGTCCTTAGAAATAAGAAAAATAATGCATTTATCAAATAAAAGGTTTTATAAAAAGGGAACATTCAGAGATTAAAACTGCACTCTTGGAAATTAAAAGATTGATAGCATAAATGAAAAGCTCAGCAGAACGGTTGAAAGATAAAAAGAAAATATCCCAGAAATAAGAGTAAAAAGACAGCAGTGAAAAATAAGGGGAGGAGTTAAGAGAACAAGAGAACCAGCCTAGGAGTTCTAGAAAGAGAAAATGTAGACAACGAAAGGTAGGAAATTGTCAAAGACTGGAGTAGGAGTGGTCATGTTATCTATTGCTTTTTCTATTTTTTAATCTTGAATTACTTTTTTTTTTTACTATGAAAGCATACATACATGACAATGAACAAAACACATATGCAGTCGTGTATTGCTTAACAACAGAGATGAGTTCTGAAACATGCATCATTAGGCAATGTCATC
Source organism: Aotus nancymaae (assembly GCF_030222135.1). Taxonomy (NCBI): domain Eukaryota; kingdom Metazoa; phylum Chordata; class Mammalia; order Primates; family Aotidae; genus Aotus; species Aotus nancymaae. The sequence continues at coordinate 18,344,767 of NW_026988479.1, read as the reverse complement.
ATTTTGCAAACACCATAAAGTGAACTTACACAAACCTGAATAGTATATCCTACAACACATCTGGGCTCCATGGTATAACTGTTGCTCCTAGGCCACAAACCTACAGCTTCTTACTGTACTGAACACTGTAGGCAGCTCTTATACAGTGGTAAGTATTTACGTATCTAAACATAGAAAAGGTACAATAAAAATACAATATAAAGGAGAAAAAATAGTACACCTGTATATAGGCACTTACTGTGAAGAGGGCTTCCAGGATTAGAAGTTGCTACGAGTCACTGGTGAGTGAATGTGAAGACCTGGGACATTTGTTATAGAAAGTCTACTGTAGTGTAAACACTGTAGACTTAGGCTGCACTAAATTTATAGAAAAAATTTTCTTCAATAAATTAACCTTGGCCTACTGTAACTTTTTTGCTTTTCAAACTTTTAATCTTTTTAACATTTTGACTCTTTTGTAGTAACACTTAGCTTAAAACACAGACACATCGTACAGCTGTACAAAAATATTTTACGTCCCTCTTCTGTAACCTTTTTTCTAATTTTAAGAGTTTTTATTTTTTAAACTTTGTTGCTAAAAACTCATACACAAACAGACATGTTAGCCTAGGCCTACACAGGGTCAGGATCCTCAGTGTTCAACCTTTGCATGTTGTCCCACTGGAGGGCCTTCAGGGGCAATAACAAACACAGAGCTGTCATCTCCTATGATGACAATGCCTTTTTCTGATATACCTACTGAAGGACCTGGCTGAGACTGTTTGACAGTTAATCAAAAAAAAAAAGTACAAGAAGTACTCTCTAAAATAATGAAAAAAGTATAATATAGTAAATAAACCAGCAACATAGTCACTTGTTATCATTATTGAGTATTATGTACTGTACACAGTTGTATTTTCTGTACTTTTATATGACGGGTAGCATGGTAGGTTTGTTATACCAGCATCACCGCAAACATAAACATTGTATCGTACTGCAATGCACAGCTACAGCTAAGTGATGGGAATTTTTCAGCTCCATTATAATTTTATGGGACCATCACTATAAATGCTGCCCATCATTGACTGAAACTTATGTCATTCATGGCCATACACACAATTTAATAATTATAAAGCTAGCACTATGTAATTACCAACCAGGGCAAGAAATAAAATATTGCCAGTACCTTGGAGGCCTCCAGTATGACCATATAAGATTACAAATCCTATTTTGTTCCTCCTCCCCAGAGGTAACCGCTGCCCTGGCAAATGTAAAAATTATTTTCTTGTTTTTCTTACTATCTGTATAAACATCCTTGAACAATATAACTCAGTTTGCATATTTTGAATTCCATATGAATAGAACATCATATGTGTATGAATTTGTTAATAGAATATTATCATTTTGCATCTTGCTTTTTTCACTCAACATTATATGATTCATTCATGTTGTAGTATACAGCTGTAGTTTATTTGTTGCTGTATAGAATTATATCCTCAAAGATAAGAAGATATATGGATGTTTATAAATCCATTCCACTATTACAAACATTTGAGTAGATTTTAGTTTTAGTTTACTTAACCAAAAAAATGCTGCTGCCAACATTCTTACAAGTTGTACTGTATATGCACACTAATTTATTTACAACTATTAATTTCTTTTTGAATACAAGTCTAGTGGTGGAGTTGTTAGATCATAGGATATTCTTGTCTCTGACTTTACTGGATAATACTAAACTGTCTTCCAAAATGATTATGTCCTTAAACTCAGGACATATCTTACTGTCAAATGTTTAATTTTTGTCAGTCTGATGGGTGTGTAATGGTATTTCATTGTAGTTTTAATTTGCATTTCCCTGATTACTAATGAAGCTGAATACGTTTTCATATGTTTGTTGGCCATTTGGAGTTCCTGTACTGTAAAGTATTTGGTAAGTTTTTTTGTCCATTTTTCAAGTTTTCTGTCCTTTTAGTTGAAATCCAAATTTGCCTAAATCCATTATTCTCAGAGCACAAGTTACTGGGATGCTTTCTTTTAGATTTAGCCTAATTCTTTATCATTTTTGTCAGCTTGATGGTGCTTTTAAGGAGGGGTGTGTATGTGTGTATAGTGTATGTATGTATTTTTTAAGAGAGTCTCACTCTGTCATCCAGGCTGGAGTACAGTGGCATGATCTTGGCTGACTGCAGCCTCCACCTACTGGGCTCAACATTTTCCCTGCCTCAGCCACCTGAGTTGCTAGGATTACAGGCATGCCACCAAACCAGCTAATTGTTGTATTTAATAGAGACAGAGTTTCACCGTGTTAACCAGGCTGGACTCGAACTCCTCACATCAAGCGATCCGCCCACTTTAGCCTCCCAAAGTGCTGGTATTACAGGCATGAGCCACCACAGCCAGCCTGGATATTTTTTAAAAATATTTTTTATCTAGCATTTTAGTTTTTGGCAGGCAGATTGGCACCTATAGTCTGACCTACCATTTCTGTAAAAAGAAACCTGTAAATGTTCTTAAACAGACTTTGAACCAGTCTTCCTGATTCTGAACCCCTACCTTTACCCCTAGTTTTGAGCCTTTTGGAATTTTTTCATATTAATTAGGTTGCTTCTTAGCTTTCCCCACTGGTGACTTAACAGATCTCAGGAAGCCCACAGTCCTTGTCCATCTGCTTTCTATCTTGTAAACTGTTGCAGTTATTGTCTCTTCTCTTTATTCTTAGAGGCGTATATCTTTAAAAACAAATACTGGGTTCCAGAGGCAGCTGAAATAAAAGCATGTGTTAAATATACCATCTTTAACTAGAACTACATTTGGCTGGTCATTTCTTTTCAAGCTCACACACACTTCAAACAGGTGTGGCTAAAGGAAGTATGTGAACAACAGCCAGGGCTCTGAACATCGCAGATTATACCATCATATTTGAAATATTTTAAATTTTGATTTAAAATGAGAGCTTTATAGATATTTCCTCAATGGACTGTTTAAGTACTTAACATCCAAAACAGTCTTAATTATGAAGAGAAGACAAACACCCCAACAGAGAAATAGGCAATTTTTATCAATTGCCAGTTCACCAGATTTGTTTTCTGTTAGAAGCGAATATGGAAAAAAGTATGTGCCCATGTTCTGCCTACTTTCCTGGAGCAGGTGAGGAGAGGCAGCTTGACAATACATGTGATAAACTCTGAAGTCCTCAATCGGCTTTTCATTCCCTTCTAGGAATTTAACTTAAGGAAATAATCAGACGTTTGCAAAAGTGTATACAATATCATTCATAATAGTGAAAAACCAAAGAATGACCAATAATGGGAGAATGGAAGTTACAGCCGACTACTTTGCAACTATTAAAGAATGATGTAAAATATCTGTTGACATAAGAGTTTTATCAAAATGTGAAGTATACAGATGAATAGTACCTCACATAAAAAGCAAGGTGCAAAGTAGCCATTTAATAGTGTTATCCCCAAAATAAATATATGCAAATTTTTGAAGATAAAGGCTATATATGGAAGTGTTTGCTGGTTTTCTGTCAAAAGAATGGTGGCTTTATTTTCTATTTTAAACTTTTTGCTGCTTTCTAAATTTTCTTAATAGTTATAGTTTTTATAATGTAAAAGTATCTTCCAATTTAGCTTCATTTGACAAATTACATTTTTATTCTATCTAGTTGTATATTTCTAAATGAATTTATAGCAATAATCTTAGAGCAGATGAATTTACAGCAATAATCTTAGAGCAGATTATGGATTAGATGTGAAGACATGAACTAGAAAAAAATAGTTTGGGCTTTATGATTACAGTCAGTTTTCCTCAGTATGAGGATCATAGCTGTATTGAGTTTATTCAGTTTTCCTTTCCCACATGAATGAAAAATGGGGCCAGCCTACAGTTGGAATTGCCTCAGCATGTACCACTTTACTGTGTATCACGTAATTTCTTGATGCTAGCAAGGAGAAGTAATTTGCCTCCTATTCAAACCAAGACCCTCTGCCCTACAAATATCATCAACCAGTCATTTCAGCTACTCCCTGCAGTAGCAGGAAGGTGTGAATCCTTCATGTTCTCGATTGCATATCCTTGTCTAATTCACTATTTCTCATTCTTTTTGGGTTTTGACTTTAAGCTACATTTCAGAAATCATAACCTTTTGTGGTATTATTTTATTCTTTTTAGCACTGTGAGAAAAACTTTCAAATAGATGCTTCTTATAGAATATTAATACCCTTTTGCTCTCTTTTAGGAGGCAGGAGCAGGGATAGATTTCTTCCTCAGGCTAACTAGGAAAATTTACTGTTTCCAATGTAATTTAAAAGATCTCCCACTTTCTATTGCTCTCTGTACTCTCAACTTAATTTTAAGTTCCAGGATACATGTGCAGGTTGTGCAGGTTACATAGGAAAACATGTGCCATGGTGGTTTGCTCTACCTATCAACCCGTCAGCTATTAAGCCCAGCATGCATTAGCTATTTTTCCTAATGCTGTCCCTCCCCCACCCAGCCTCCCAACAGGCCCTGGTTATACTCTTAATCCTTATAGCTCAGATGTTATGATCCAGGTCTGTAGTTCTTGCAGAAAGTTATGGATTAACAACAAAAAAAAAGAACACTCAAAGTGCCCAAACTTTCTTAAAATAATCCTGGTTATGGCTAAACTCATGCACTGACTGTCTACCTAACATGTAACAATCTGTGTTGTGATATATTGTTTTAATGTTCTGAATGCTTGTCAGCTTTCTGTATTAAAGATATGAATCATTTATCGGCAGTTAAACATTTAGTATAAGGTTGTCAGCTATTTATGCTACAAATTGACTTGTCCTTAAAATATCAATTTTGTGATTCATGTTTTGGCAGATAGATGTTTTGTGTTCTAATTTTAAACTATGGATAAAAGTTTTGTCACAATATTGTTTTATTGGTTCCTTTTCTCCCCTACCCACTCCCCAAAAAGCCCTGCAAGTCTTATTTGTTAAACTTTAATTTTAGGTTCAGGGGTACATGTGTAGGTTTGTTATATAGGCAAATTTTGTGTCACAGAAGTTTGGTGTACAGATGATTTAATCACCCAGGTAATAAACATAGTACCTGACAGATTGTTCCTCTTCCCACCCTCAAGTAGGCCCCGGTGTCTGCCATTCTGTTGTGTCCATGTGTACTGAATGTTAGCTCCTACTTACAAGTGAGAAGAATATGCTCACTTACAATTATTTGGTTTTCTATTCCTGGGTTAGTTTGCTTAGGATAATGACCACAGCTCCATCCATGTTGCTCCAAAAGACATGATCTCATTCTTTTTATGGCTGTGTAGTATTCCATGGTGTATATGCACTACATTTTCTTTATCCAGTCTTCTGTTGATGGGCTTTTAGGTTGATTCCATGTCTTTGCTGTTGTGAGTAGTGCTGCAATGAACATACACATGCATGTGTCTTTATGGTAGAATTATTTATATTCCTCTGGGTATATAACCAGTGATGGGATTGCAGGGTCGAATGGTAGTTCTCTTTTAAGTTCTTTGAGAAATCATCAAACTGTTTACCACAATGGCTGGATGAATTTACACTCCCACCAAGAGTGTATAAGAGTTTTCTTTTCTCTGAAACCTTGCCAGGATCTATTATTTTCTGACTTTTTAATAATAGGTGTACTGACTGGTGTGAGATGGTGTCTCATTGTGGTTTTAATTTGCATTTCTCTAATGATCAGTGATGTGGAATATTTTCCAAATGCTTGTTGGCCACATGTATGTCTTCTTTTGAAAAGTGTTCATGTCCTTTGCCCACTTTTTAATGGGGTTGTCTTTTGCTTATTAAGTACCTTATAGATTCTGGATATTAGACCTTTGTCAGATGTATAGTTTGCAAGTATTTTCTCTCATTCTATAGGTTGTCTGTTTACTCTGTTCTTAATTTCTTTGCTGTGCAGAAGCTCTTTAGTTTAATTAGGTCCCATTTGTCCATTTTTGTGCTTGTTGCAGTTGCTTTTGGTGTCTTTGTCAAAATCTTTGCCAGGACCTAGGTTATCTTCTAGGGTTTTTATGGTTTTAGCTTTTGCATTTAAGTCTTTAATGCATCTTGAGTTGGTTTTTTAATATGATGTAAGAAAATGTTTCAGTTTGAATCTTCTGCATATGGCTAGCCAGTTATCCCAGCACCATTTATTGAATAGGGGGTCCTTTCCCCACTGCTTGTTATTGTTGACTTTGGTGAAGATCAGATAGTTGTAGGTGTGTGGTCTTATTTCTGGCCTCTATTCTGTTCCATTGGTCTCTGTGTCTGTTTTGTACCAGTACCATGCTGTTTTGGTTACTGTAGTATTGTAGTATGGTTTGAAGTAAGGTAATATGGTCCCTCCAGCTTTGTTTTTGGCTTGGGATTGGTTTGGCTATTTGGGCTGTTTTTTGATTCCCTGTGAATTTTAAAATAGTTTTTTCTAATTCTGTGAAGAATGTCATTGGTATTTTGAGAGGAATAGCATTGAACTCGCTGATTGCTTTGGGCAGTATGGCCATTTTAACAATATTGATTCTTTCTATCCGTGCAATTCTTTATTGTTGTATTTAACTGTTTTTAGTTGTAAAGTTTCTTAAGGGATGATTTTGTTGAAAGTAACAACTCTAAAATTATGTTGGTAATTACATTTTTAAGTAAAGACATTTTCAGAGATTCCATTTCTCTTAGACTTTGGAGCTGTTAACAGGAGTGTCCAATCTGCAGTGGTACTCAGGAGTTTCTGTTTCCTGCATTCAGACCTGTTTATATGAAAACGCAGTTTTAAAAATGCTTTCTTATAGCTGACATTCACATTCTTATTCTTTTTTATTCTTTTCAAAAGGGATTTAGTCTAGTTAAAAATAATTTTTGCAGCACTTTTATGAAGATACAAACTTTGACAGAACCATTAAAACAAGTTTGAGAATATAGTATTGACATTACTTGTAAATCTAAAACTTATTTTAGAAAAAAAGGAAAAGATTGTTTATTATTTTGATTATAAATACCTGTCAGATTTAAAGCTTCCACATTGCACATCTCCCACTGCAACAGTAACTACCATTCTTTCTCAAAAAAGTGCCATGTGTGCCCTTGAAATACTTACATTCTGAAGAATATTCCTAAAATTTTAAAACAAAAATTACATCATCACTTGCTTTAAATGTTTCTTTTCTATTTAACATATGGTTTCTAAAATGTTAGCAGATAGCATTTTAGAAGAAACAGGTTACTTTTCTAATGAATGTTCTAAAATGAACCACAGTGATCTATACTTACTTAAATTATGCAAAACAACCAAAATCAAAACTTGTTTTCTGTTGGTAAATTTACAGAAGCGAAACTACACAATAGTTTACATTGCATATCGCTCTGTTATTGTGAATTGATAAATGTATATGTAGACAAATATATGTAAATCAGAGTACATATACATCATATACAATGCTACAATACATTTTTCAGTATGTTTTGACTGATATTTAATTATATAATTTACCCAAGAGGATCTCCCCAGAATGTAGGAAAGTACTGAATGTTAGAACAATTCACACATAAAAAAAAAAATGTAGTTAGCCCTTTTATCTTTATCTGGAGAATACAGGATAAAGGAATAATAAATGAGTATTGGTTTATAAAAAAAGGTGTTAATTTCTTACCTATGATGCCTTTTATTTTGGGTATCATTTGACCTTTATTTCTGTGAAATAGAGGAGTTCTAACATCCTGTTAGTTGTTCTAATTTGATCTATCTTAATCTGCTGTTTGATTTGATCTATCTTAATTTACAGTTTGAAAACCAAGCTTTTACTATTGGCATGCTAAAAAAGTAAAGCAGCAGTAAACTTGGAATCTTTAATGCAAATTTGAATTTTGCCTCTTAATAAATATCTAATATAGTGTCCTGGGACTAGTTCTCTAACATCTGAGTCCTAGGTTCTGCATCTGTCAAATGGGATTAGAGATACCTACTTTCAGGATATGATATGGTTTGGCTCTGTCTCCCCACCCAAATCTTATCTTGAATTGTAATCCCCACATGTCAAGGGAGGGACCTGGTGTGAAGTGTTTGGATCAAAGAGGTGGTTTCCTCCATGCTGGTCTCATGATAGTGAGGGAGATCTCAGAAGATCTCATGATTTAAATATGGCAGTTTCGCCTGTGCTTTCTCTCTCTCCTGTCATGTAAGACTTGCATTGCTTCCTCTTTGCCTTCCACCATGATTGTATGTTTCTTGAGGCCTCCCCAGCCATGCAGAACTGTGAGTAAATTAAACCTCCTTTATAAATTACCCAGTCTCAGATATTCTTTATGGCAGTGTAAAATACAGAGTTGCAAATTTACTAATACAGACATAGTCAGGTACTGCTATAAAGATAACCTGAAACTGTGGAAGCAAATTTGGAACTGGGTAACAGGCAGTGGTCGGAACAGTTTGGAGGGCTCAGAAGAAAACTTGAAGATGTAGGAAAGTTTGGAACTTCCTAGAGAGTTATGAATAGTTTTGACCAAAATGCTGATCATCATGTGAACAACGATGACCAAGATGAAATGGTCTCAGTTAAAGATGAGGAACTTGGGAACTGGAGCAAGGGTCATTTTTGCTATGCTTTAGCAAAAAGACTGGTAGCATTTTGCCATTGCCCTAGAGATCTGAGGAACCTTGAACTTGAGAGAGATGATTTAGGATATCAGGCAGAAGAAATTTCTAAGCAGCAGAGCATCCTAGAGGTGACCTAGCTGATTCTGAAAGCGTTCAGTCATATGCATTCACAAAGATATGGTTTGAAATTGTAACTTTTGTTTAAAAGTGACGCAGCACATAAAGGTTTGGAAAATTTGCAGCCTGACCATGCCATAAAAAAGAAAACCCCATTTTCTGGGGAGGAATCCAAGCCAGCTGCAGAAATTTGCATAAGTAACAAGGAGCTGAATGTTAATAGCCAAGACAATGGGGAAAATGTCTCCAGGGCATGTCAGAGATCTTCAGGGCAGCCCCTCCCATCACAGGCCCAAGATGTAGGAAGGAAAAATGGTTTCCTGGGCAGGCACCCGCAGCCTCTGGACATGGTACCCTGCATCCCTGCCACTCCAACTCCAGCTGTGGCTAAAAGGGACCACTTAGAGCTCATGCCATTGCGTCAGAGGGTGCAAGCCCCAAGCTTTGACAGCTTCCACATGGTGTTGGGCCTGCAGGTGCACAGAAGACAAGAGTTGAGGTTTGGGAACCTGTGCCTGTATTTCAGAGGATGTATGGAAACGTGTAGATGTCCAGGCAGAAGTCTGCTGTAGAGGCAGGCCCTCATGGAGAACCTCTGTTAGGGCAGTGCAGAAGGGAAATGTGGGGTTGGATCCCCCACACAGAGTCCCCACTGGGGCACTGCCTAGTGGAGCTGTGAGAAGAGGGCCACCATCCTCCAGACCTCAGAAAGGTAGATTCACTGACAGTCTGCAACATGAGCCTGGAAAAGCCATAGACACTCAATGCCAGCCTGTGAAAGCAGCCACAGGGGATCCTGCTGAGCCACAGGGGTGGAGCTCCCTAAGGGCATGAAAGCCCACCCCTTGCATTAGTGTGCCCTGAATGTGAGACATGGAGTCAAAGGAGAATTTGGAGCTTTTTGATTTAATGGCTGTCAAGCCAGGTTTCAGATTTGCATGGGACCTGCGGCCCTTGTTTTGGCCAGTGTCTCCCATTTGGATCAGGAATATTTACCCAATGCCTGTACCCTCAATTTATATCAGAATTAAGAAACTTGCTTTTGATTTTACAGGCTCATAGGTGGAAGGGACTTGCCTTGTCTCAGATGAGACTTTGGTCTTGAACTTTTGAGTTAATGCTGGAATGAGTTAAGACTTATAGGGGACTGCTGTGAAGGCATAACTGATTTTGAAATGTTAAATGACATGAGATTTGAGCGGGGCCAGGTGCAAAATGATATTGTTTGACCCTGTGTCCCCACCTAACTCTAATGTTGAATTGTAACCCCCTTGTTTTGGGGGAGGGACCTGGTGGGTGGCAATTGGATCATGGGGGCAGTTTTTTCCATGCTGTTCTTGTGATAGTGAGGCAGTTCTCAGGTGAGCTGTTGGTTTAAATGTGGCAGTTTCCCCTGTGCTCTCTCTCTCTCTCTCCTGCTACCATGTAAGACATTTCTTGCTTCCCCTTCCCTTCCACCATATTGTAAGTTTCTTGAGGCCTCCTCAGCCATGCAGAACTGTGGCCCAGTTAAAGCTCCTTTCTTTATAAATTACTCAGTCTCAGGTAGTATCTTTATAGCAGTGTCAGAACAGACTAACACAGGATGGTAATGAAGATTACAGAATTTGTAGATCAAAAAGTACTAGTAAATAGCAGCTATTATTATGTAATCAAATTGAATATATACATTGTGGTACTTAAGTGTACTTTAAATTGAATAACTAGAAATTTGTTGGCTTTCTCAATCTGCTCATATCAGATGACATGTTAATTTATGCCTATACTTTTTTCTAGTTAATAGATATAAATTTATTCACACAACTTATATTTACAAAACTGGTAGTACGGCTAGACATCTCCTTTCTAGTTAAGGCTGTATAATATTAACTACATTTTACTTAAGTTAACTGTGGTTTGGGAAATGCTTTTCATATCATCATGTATGCCCAACTTGATACTTTAGTGGAACAGTATACTTCAGAAAAAATGAACTCATCCCCCAAAATTCTAGGGTCGAAAACATTAGTCAAACATATAACGTTGTGCTTTAGAGTTCCTCTGAGGGCAAAAATAGTGGTATGAATATACGAAACACTCCTATTTATACTTTTGTGTTTCTGAAATGCAGTCTTCATGTTAATTTAGCATTTTAATGACCAGCATGACATTATCTTAATTTGGAATGCCAATATGCTCATTTAAGACTTAAATCAACATATTAAGAATCTAAAGAAAAAAATGAAAGTGACTGAATGCTTTTGTGTCTCTTAATTATAATTTGTGCTCCATTGTGATACAAAGGATAGAAGAGGCAAAACATAAATTAACTGCGATGTTTAACCTTACCTTAAGACTGTCTGTTAGGTGACCCATATAATCTTTAAAAACTCTATTAAGCTTAATGGATGTTACTCTGCAGGCCCCTTCCAGGCAGTAGTCACAAGGTTGTGAGGTGCATGGATTTTGGAATTAGGCAGAGCTGAATCCGGATCCAGATTGTGCCTTATAATGTAACATTGGGCAAATAAAAGTCCTAATTTTTGTATTCTTATCTGTAAGAAGAACTCAGTGAAAATTACTTGAGATAATTTATTTATGTAATATACCTAGCCATGCAGCTTGACATACAGAATTCCAAGTCAGTAGTTTCCAATATGATTATTACTGTGAAAGGGATATTTTGTTTAACCTACTGAAAACTTTTTCAGTCTTAAATTTTTTATCTAACTGGCTGTATTGCAGATGTCCGCTAGTAACTTTTATATAATTCTAAAAGCTATTTCTTACCTCTTTGAACTTCTAGGGATAAGCTTACAAATGTTTTCCTTTTTTACTAAATATAGCAGTCCCACCCCTTATTCATGGAGGATAGGTTCCCAAACCCCCAGTGCATGCCTGAAACCACAGACCACAGATAATACCAAATCCTACATGTATGTTGTTTCCTATACATACATACCTATAATGTCTAATTTATAAATTAAGAACAGTAAAAGATTAACAACAACTATTAATAAAATAAAACAATTAAAACAGCATGCCAGCATTACTACTCTTGTGCTTTGGGGCTATTATTAAGTAAAATAAGGGTTACTTGAACACAAACACTGTGATACCATGGCAGTCCAACTGGTAACAGATGGTGATGTGGTTTGGCTGCGTCCCCACTGCAACTCAACTCGAATTGTATCTCCCAAAATTCCCATGTGTTGTGGGAGGGACCCAGGGGGAGGTAATTGAATCATGGGGGCTGGTCTTTCCCTTGCTATTCTCATGATAGTTAGTAAGTCTCACATGATCTGATGGGTTTATCAGGGGTTTCCAATTTTGCCTCCTCCTTATTTTTCTCTTGCCACCACCATGTAAGAAGTACCTTTTACCTCCCCTCATGACTCTGAGGCCTCCCTAGTCATATGGAACTCTTAAGTGCATATAAACCTCTTTTTCTTCCCTGTTTTGGGTATGTCTTTATCAGCAGTGTGAACATGGACTAATATAGTAAATTGGTACCAGTAGAGTGGGGTGTTGCTGAAAAGATACCCAAAAATGTGGAAATGACATTAGAACTGGGTATCAGGCAGAGGTTGGAACACTTTGGAGGGCTCAGAAGATGATAGGAAAATATGGGAAAGTTAGGAACCTCCTAGAGACATGCTGAATGGCTTTGACCAAAATGCTGATACTGATGTGAACAATAAGGTCCAGGCTGAGGTGGTCTCAAATAGAGATTAGGAACTTGTTGGGAACTGGAGCAAAGGTTACTATTTATGTTTTAGCAAAAACACTGGTAGCATATTCCCCTGCCCTAGAGATTTGTAGAACTTTGAACTTGAGAGAGATGATTTAGGGTATCTGGTGGAAGAAACTTCTAAGCAGCAACGCATTCAAAATGGGACTTGGGTGCTGTTTAAAGCATTCTGTTTTAAAAGAGAAACAGAGCATAAAACTTCAGAAAATTTGCAGCCTGACAATGCAGTTGAAAAGAGAAACCCAGTTTTTTTTTTTAGAAGAAATCAAGCTGGCTGCAGCAATTTGCATAAGTAGCAAGGAGCCTAATGATAAACCTCAAGACCATGGGGAAAATGTCTCTAGGCCATGTCAGAGACCTTCACGGCAGCCCCTCCCATCAGAGGCCCAGGGGGAAAAAGTAATTGTGGACCAGGCCCAGCATCCTCATGATGTATGCAGCCTAGGGACTTGGTCCCCTGTTTCCCAGCTGCTCCAGCTGTGGCTGAAAGGGGCCAAAGTGGAGCTCAGGCAATGGCTTCAGAGGGTGGAAGTCCCAAGCCTTGGCAGTTTCCACATGGTGTTGAGCCTGTGGGTACACAGAAGTCAAGAACTGAGGTTTAGGAACCTCTGCCTAGATTTTAGAAGATGTATGGAAACGCCTGGATGCCCAGGCAAAAGTTTGCTGCAGAGGTGGGGCCCTTATGGAGAACCTCTGCTAGGGCAGTGTGGAAGGGAAATGTGGGATTGGAGCCCCCACACAGAGTCCCTACTGGGGCACTGCAGTGGAGCTGTGGGAAGAGGGCCGTCATCCTCTAGACCCCAGAATGGTAGATCCACTGACAGCTTGCACCACACACCTGGAAAAGCCACAGACACTCAACACCAGCCCGTGAAAGCAGCTGGGAGGTAGGCTGTACCCTGCAAAGTCACATGGGTGGAGCTGCCCAAGACCATGGGAACCCACCTCTTGCATCAGCATAACCTGGATGTGAAACCAGGAGTCAAAATATCATTTTGGGTCATTTAAAATTTGAGTATCCCTCTGGATTTCAGACTTGCATGGGCCCTGTAACCCCTTCGTTTTGACCAATTTCTCCCATTTGGAAGGGCTGTGTTTACACAATACCTGTATCCCCCATTGTATCTAGAAGTAACTAGCTTGCTTTTGATTTTACAGGCTCATAGGCAGAAGGGACTTGCCTTGTCTCAGATGAGACTTTGGACTGTGGACCTTTGGATTAATGCTGAAATAAGTTAAGAGTTTGGGGGACTGTTGGGAAGGCATGATTGGTTTTGAAATGTGAGGACATGAGATTTGGAGGGGCCAGGGGCAGAATGATATGGGTTGGCTGTGTCCCTACCCAAATCTCAACTTGAATTGTATGTCCCAGAATTCCCATGTGTTGTTAAAGGGACCCAGGAACGGGGAGATTGTGGGTAACTGAATCATGGGGCCAGTCCTTCCTGTGCTATTCTCATGATAGTGAATAAGATTCATGAGATCTGATGGGTTTATCAGGGGTTTCTGCTTTTGCTTCTTTCTCATTTTTCTCTTGCCACCACCATGTAAGAAGTACTTTTCATCTCCCACCATGATTCTGAGGCCTCCCCAGCCATGTGGAACTGTAAGTCCAATTAAACCTCTTTTTCTTCCCAGTTTTGGGTATGTCTTTATCAGCAGCATGAAAATCAACTAATACAGATGGCTAGTAAGGGACTAACCAGCAGGGAGTGTCTCCAGTGTGGATATGGTGGACAAAGGGATGATTCATGTTCCAGGGCATAAGATTTCATTGCTCAGAATTGCACACAATTTAAAACTTATTGTTTATTTCTGGAATTTTCCATTTAATGTTTTCAAACTGTGGTTGACTGCAGGTAACTGAAACTGTCAAAAGGGAAACCACAGATAAGTGGGGAGTCCTGTACCTAAAATTATTCCTTTAAGTTATTCAGTGAATATGTAGGAACCTGAGCGTGAAGTGAGAGCAGCAGCATCAAAACCTGAGGGAAATTTAGATAGCAAAAGAAACTCATTTACTATACTGGCATGACAGAGGAAACAAGAAGTTATCATGTTAATTTGAGAATCTAAGAATTAAAGAATTAAACTTTTGAGGGAAGGAAGGGGGAGTGTGGCTTTTAATCAGGTTGACATTGGTTCTGGAAGTTACTTTTCCTTCCTTTATATTAATATGAATATAGACACAACTGTTCTGCATTTCCATTTGTTCTTATAAATGTCTTTGTAGGACTTAGGACCTGCTAAGTATGCAGTATGAGATATACATTAGTTTGTGGAACATTTGAAAATTTGGTCAAATGACACAGATGGTCACACAGTTATAAGACAGATTTTTTTACCTATTTGACATGGTCTGGCAATGCCTATTTGGGCAAAAATCTTCATTTGCAGATCATGATTGGAAGCAGGCACAGAAAAAAACTGCCACCTTTTTTGCATTATGTCACTGAGACATCAAACTTCAACCTACAAAATAGAAAGCGTTATTCCTCAAGTTGAAGACCTGGATATACCCCAACTTCTCAGATCTGACACTTTATCATAGTGGAGAAGGCAGAAGATTGCTTAAGAACACTGATTTTGGTATCAGAAAGACCTGGGTTTGAATCCTGACTTTCTAGTTACTTAAGTCATTTTAGGCAACTCAGCTTCCCTAATCTTGTTTCCTCATCTGTAAATGCTGAAAATAGTACCTACCTCATAGGTCCGTGGAGAGGATTAAATGGGATAATGTATACAAAGAAAGAGCTTACATAACAGTGCCTAGTAATGGTGAGGTTATACCTGTATTCTGAGTATAATCTCATAAATATTTACCATGTTAGCTGCCTCAGAGTTCTTTTGCAAAGCAGATGAAGATATAAAGTATAAATAAGCAAAATAAGCGAACATGTACTGAACTTTGTACAAGATGCTGCTAATATGGAGAGAACCAAGACATGGGCCCTGCCTAAAAGAAATTATTGTTAGAAACAGGATACATATACATCAAAAGGTAACATGGGAGCATCTGTGCAAACTGCTACTTGGCAGTGTTTTAGGAAGTCTAGAAGCTTCATGGATCAGAAATACCATGATGGACACTTCAGGCAGGGAAAACAGATCTTAGCAAAAGCTACTCCTGTCATAGGTACTTGATAAATATTTGTAGAATACAGGATACCTGTCATGATAAAGAAACTACTGGATTATGTAGGGGAGTGAGAAGAAGACATATGACTGGAAAAATTAAAAAAAAAAAAACAAATTATGGACCATATTGAGCTTGTACTATAGACAGTGGAGGAGCCCTTCCAATTTTTAACCATGTTGAGAAAATAATTTTAGCAGTGTGTGGGGGACAGAATGGAAAGAGAAGCCAGTGCCAGGAGGACTACTTAGTATCAACCATGGCAGTGGTTAGAGCAAGAGGTGACGGAAGGCATGCATTAAGATGGCGGCAGGCAGAGTGGACAGGAAGGAAAAGGTCCTGACATAGTGTTACAGGGAGTAATAAATAGGATGTAGAAGAAGGATTAGAATTGGCAAAATCTCTGCATGTAAGTCTGAGTTACTAAGCATAGTGAGAGAAATTTAAATCTCTCTTAAGGAATCGCATAAAATAGAAATAAGTTATTGTTGTACTTGAGGTGAAAACAAATGGCATTTCAAAAACAGCTCAAGATAGCTTGTTGGAAAAGGCAACAACTGTACCATTGTCTCCAACATGTTCTTGCCTTCTTTGAAGATGTCTTGTTCATGATTCTGAATGTCTAAACCATCTATTATTCTTGTATGCTCTTATGTGTGAGGAACCATAAGGTGGGAACAAAATCCGGTCTTCATTCTGGAAATAACCATGTGATAAAAAAGTTTTCAGGCTTTGCTCTTACCATACCTGTTCTTGGTATTCTGTTTACCATTCAGTGTACTATCATTGCTTCTCCTTAAAACTCGCATCCCCTAATGCAAGCCTGAGCAAACAGGACTGAGGGCATATAGCCTGAGAAGGGAGTGCTTGGGGTCTCAAGACTTACTCTGTTTTTCCCCATCTTTGACACTTGGTTTGAAGAGTGAAAATGGATATAGCTGTTAGGAACTAAATTACCCAAACACAATGACCAAACTGAGGATTAATTCTTTCAGTGAGAAACAGATTAGACTTTAAGTAGCATAGATA
The DNA here is from genome assembly GCF_030222135.1 of Aotus nancymaae. NCBI lineage: Eukaryota > Metazoa > Chordata > Mammalia > Primates > Aotidae > Aotus > Aotus nancymaae. Next base: position 18,328,181 of record NW_026988479.1, on the reverse strand, counting down.
ACAGTATCATATTCTCTATACAAATAAATGCACAGGACCTAAGAAACCCTTTACAGTTCCAAGTGTTTTCCTCTCCACTTCTCCATCCCCAAACCCACCTTGCAAGATATGGCTAGCTTATTTGGAGTTAATTAAATAAAGGTCTTCATTTTCACAAGCAAAGAAACTAAGCCCAGAGATACTGAATAGTAGGCCACTGGCGTCTCAGAGGTCTGAAAAATCCTTTACTGAAAATTCTCTTGATCTATTAATGTATAGGCTTTATTGCTGTAACCCTCTCCCTAAGATGAGTGAATGTAAATGTGCAGTTTGGATGAACTATCTTAATATGAACCTAAAGTTGAAGCCAATACAAACCCCTCTCAATAAATGCAAAGCAAAGAGAATAATCAGTCTTTCTTTGGCTTGCTAAATAAGATAAAATGTGTTCTGCTAAAACCATTTAACAGCAATATTGTGAAAGGCTTCCCCTAAAGCATTTTTCTATTTGATTTGAAAACTATTCCATAGCTTATTATCAAACAAATCAGTAATCCTTTAGCTAATGCAGAGATAAATGGGCAATCAGAAAATATAATCGCCTGGTGTGTGCAGCTGAATATTTACATTTTTCCTAATGAACAAAGATAAGAAAAGTGCAGGTGACTTTAATGTTTAAAAACTACCTTTTAGTGCTAGTGCTAGAGGGAAAAAGAAATGTCTGGCTCAAGCCAATCCTGTACTTGATAATTAAACCTGTATAGTCCATGGCTTGGCTTCAGCTCTGTTTTGAATCTCCATTTGGACTTGTCTTGAATGGACTGTTTAGGGCTGCCTCAGTAGTGCAGTTGATGCATTTTTAAGGATAGTTTAAAAGATTTTCAAATGTTTCTGGTTCTTTTTTTTTTCTTTTCCGCTTTATGTTGCTTAACACTTTATGGCAGCTTTTCTGAACCTCAGCATTATTGACATTTGAAGCTGGGTACTTCTTTGTGGTGGGGGCTGCCCTGTGCCTTGTAGGATGGTTAGCAGCATCCCTCACCTCCTCTCACTAGATGTCAATAGCATTTCCCCAGCCGTGATAACCAAGTGTTTCCAGATATTGTCAAATGTCTCCTAGGGAGCAAAATTGCTCCCTGTTGAGAACTACTGTGCTACGGTATTTGGACAAAAACTGACAAGCCAATGAGAATATACCCATTCTATCTGTAGTTGTGAAGAATAACTCCAGTTTTCGCAGCTGTATTTCTGGAATTTTTTCCCATAGCGAGGAGATAATATCTTTGTTTTTTCTCCCCAATAGATTTCTTGCATTACACTGAAAAACTGCTGATTAATTCACTTAAATTGAAGACTAAGCCAATCGTGTCATTCGGGTAATAGTTTATTAACTCTGTCCCTTTCTCTGTCAGGTACAGCCTCTAATTTAGTAAGCAACACTGTATCCTTTTGTCAGGTACATTACCACTGCTGTTAGCAGTAGGGCAATTGAGATTGAGAAAGATTAAAAAGTCACCTAGCTATTACATTGTAGAGTTAGGTTATGATTTGTAACCTATCTGGTTTAAAGTCTTCACCTTACTAGTCTCCATAACAGCAATTCTTCCAGTGTGGTCCATGAGGTCCTGGGAGTCCCCCTGAAATGGCAGACTATTTTCACAGTAACACATACTGTATTTGCCATTTCATTGTGTTGACATTTGCACTGATGGTACAAAAACAAAGATGAGTAAAACTGTTGGCATCTTAGTGTATAGTAGTTACTGTATTCACTGCCATGCACTTACAGTCTTTGAAGAAGCAAAAAAAAAAAATTAATTCTGTTAAATCTCAACCCTTAAATACATGTGGTCTTTCTCACATCACTGTGACAAAATGGAAGATGCATAATCTACTTATATCACATATAGCATTTGATAGTTGTCTCAAAGAAAAGTGTGTATAAGATTAAACTGTGAGTTGAATAACCCACTTTTTTTCATGGAATACCATGAGAGATAAACTACAGTTCAGCCTTGGGTATTTCCCAAAAATGACTGAAGTAAACTTAGCACTTTAAGGAAAACAAAGTATCTGTTGTCAATTGATAAAATACAGGTTTCAAGCAAAAATTAGAATTTTTGAAGACTTGTATCTGCCGCTGTGAGCTTGACAAATGTGACTCTTTTATATTATATAGTGAACTATGTCAACATTTGAAAGATCTGCACAACTCAGTGAACCAATATTTTCCAAATGACTAATGCATGATATTACAAAATTATGAATGGGTAAAAGATACATTCAAAGTGAAAGATAGATTAACAGATTTCAATGTAACAATTAATCAAAAGTTCATTGCTAACAGTTTTGGATTCCACATTGCCACACTAAAACGTTTAAAAAACTAAACTGTGAAATTTTGGTGTAGTATCAAAAAAGGAAATCTATAATTACCCGAACTTAAGTTTCTGGAGGACCATTAACCTTCTCCAGGTCCAGGGAGAGGGCAATAGCGCTTCTCTTTCCCTAAGATCCTCCAGGAAGGAAGAAGGAATTATAGGGGGAGAAGAAAAGATAATCCTTGGGGGAAGGGCAGAGACCTATTGTGTGATGATCACCAAGTATGTAACAGTGGTTTATATAACTCTAATATATATAATCCACATAAACCCCTAAAATGGCACTAATAAGGGAATAGAAGTTAAGTCAGCTAGCCACTGTCACACAGCTGTTAGAACACTGGAGCTAGGATTTGAACCCAGATTTGTCTGTATGTAAAGCTGATTCTCTCCGTAATGGTATTGAGACACAAGAGGCGGCTTCAAAATATTCTGGTACTCCTTCCTAGACCAGAGTTTCAAGGTTCGCTATCATTTGTAGCATGATACTGTATCCTCACAGTGCCTGACTTTCATTCAGGTGCCGGGAAGTGTCTGCCTGAATATGCTTCTCAAATTGTGTGATTAACTCATAATCCATCCATGACTGTTTCACCCATAATCCTCCTTGTATCAGTTGCTTTGCTTACAAGAAAATTAATTAGAAATATTTGGCTTTATGGATGGTTTTCTCTCTCTGAACCCTAACATAAACTCTGTCTCAGTAATTACTCAGTTTCTACCACATTTGCCATTCTGACTGGGAACCGCCAGCATTCAGGTATTTACCTGGAACAAGGCATTTTGTTCTGAAGGTTCTTCACTTAAAAGCAAGCACCCTAGCATAATGGGACTTCTTAACGTTCTCAGAATGTTTGGCACAGCTGTAAACACACATTGAGCAATCAATAACTATTACAGATAATGATGCCCTTAAGACCAGGACATTGTAGCTTTTCCATTCAAAGGGGGTAAAATATGTACTCTTACTGTGGTATACTTTTGGTTCCTTCAGCCATGTATCCTTAATTAAAGATGTCAATTCCATGTGGTTTTCTCTTGAGTTCTAACCATTTTGTTGTACCCTAGCCCTTGCAACTGAACGCCATTTAAAATTCATCTGTTTTCTCCAATGGTGTTCATTATAGGCTATCTTAGTCCTCTTATTTCTGTGACAAAAATTGATTTTTTCCACTGATGTCTATGGTACATCTGGCAGCTTTCCATGTACTCAATTCTTATCTGATGTAGCCCAGAATGACTGCCTGAAGGGATGCCAAAAGCCTGATTTAGGTTCCAGATTTTTAGCTACTGTACTATCAGTCCATTAGTTCATTTCATTTTTATTTTCCCTTGTCATCTGTAGCATACAGTTGAGTGGCTTAAACATGTTTTGCATATATTCTAAGTTCTAAGAATTTGGGAATACTGTCCTAGGATTTAGATTTAATATTACCTTCCATTTATATAATGCTTCCTCATAAAATCTTCAGTGTTCCTGAAAAAGAAAAAGGAACATGTATTGAGTGCCTGCTAGAAGCAGGAACTTGTATTAGATTTTCAGTGTGTTATCTTATTTTCACAACACACATACACAGGTGATACCCTTCCCAGTTTACTGATGAGGAATCTCAGGGGTCAAAGTAGTAGATACCTACCTGAGGTAACAGAAGCTGTGAAGTGGTACAGCTGGGATCTAAAACATGTCAGTTTAACCATAGGTAGGCTCCCTGATCATCCATCTGCCACTGCCTGGATGACTGCATCCAGGGGTGATGACATCATTTTCACAGGGGTATTGAGAGCTAAAACTACAAAGTACCCAAAGTATTATTTAAAATATAAATACATAGTATATATGCATACGTGTGTATGCATAATTGGTTGGGGAAACATTACAGAATACTTTTCTAACCTTTAAACAATGTATTCATTTTCTGTAAACTTATATACAAACAATTGATTGGTCCCTAAAAATAGATATCAGGTGACAGAGATTGGCTAAGCAGGAATAGGAGCATCTTCAGAATAGCAGCCAGGGAAGGTTTTACTTCCCCAACACATTATTGCACCGTTCACTGTTCCAGGACTGTAAAACTCTGGCCCAGAGCAGCTCCTCTACATTAGTCACAAGTTTCCATTGATCAGGAGTGGCATGTGCCAGACCTACAGCAGAGTCATTTCAGGTTATTGTCTTCTGTTACAGGCTTTCAATATGTAGTAAGTCCACTCGTCCAAATCTAGCAGGGAATCAGTGCCTTGTAACACGGAAGCATCTAGAAATTCTTCTTAACAGTGTTCAGAGGACAATGTGAAACCCTGGGCCTTTTCCCAGAATTAGGGTGGTGGGAATGCTGTCCTGTTGACTAAGCCTGTTAGGTAAACAGACAGTTGGCAAGGTTCAGGAAGCTTCATTTGAGGATAGAATTTAGGGGGAGCTTTTGGATTTACTGGCTTAATTAGTTAACATTTATAAAAGAAATTGTCATTCTACAATTATTACCTTTTAACTTTTATTCCTAAAAAGAAGAACAGCAACAAAATGTTACTTAATAAATATAATTTCTAACCAGATTGATAACTAGAAAAAAATTTTAAGTTATTTTGCTCTGTGAATTAGTTTAAACATATTTGTAATTGAAATTTACTACTGTTATTGGCTGAAATAAATAAAAGCATGAGATAATAAAGGATGACAAAGAGACAACTAACGTCCAATTTAAGTTTATTTCTAAGTGCCATCTTTTTTAGAGAAAAGGCAAATTCAGAAAAGTTTAGAGAGGTACTGTTATGTTTCTGAACTTGTATAGGTGATAAACAAAACAGACTTTAGTATGAAAGAATTCCAGAATCAACAGGTTGCCAGCATCCATGTTTTTGAAGATTTGCTTAAGAACACGACTAAAAATGGAATGGGCAGTCTCTAATTATAAGCAGAAGGCTAGAAAATCATTTTGGCTGCATAATACAGTTTTGGTTCTAAAGTCAGCACGTAAGAGGAAAATTCCTTAGGAGCATACAACATTGAAAATCATTGTGTCATTTAATGTGAAATGCAATAATTGATTTTTCCTCCTGTAATAAAAAGATCACTGTTTCATTGGTTTATAAAAATACATCTTTATCAGCAAAGGTGGCAAAATGTTGTTAAGAATTGGTGAATACTGGTAAAAAATATATATCCATTGTAGAATTCTTTCAACTTTTGAGACTAAAAATTTTTTAAACAACAAATTATCTTTTAAACACCTAGTTATCACTAGACCTGCACTCGTTGTGGTGAGAAAATGAAAAATGTTAGAGACCTAGTAAGAGAAGCAGATTCACATTTCTGTCTTTTTCTTCAGGCCAAATAGTCTTAGAGTGGAATGTACAGAATGGTACTCACTGTTGAAAGCCTAGTGCTTTGTCCAATCTTACTGCAAGCCAGACAGGAAGGTTATAGAAAATAATGTTTCTGAATCAGTATTTTCTGAGTCATATGAAATTGTAGTTTCAGCCAAGATGACATTAGGAATGAGAGATATGGGACCAAATTTTAACATTGTAAAAAAATATTTGTCTCTAATAGGAAACATGGGTAGAATTGTAATGATACTTGATTGAATTTTAAAAGATGCCTGTATAAGATCTTAAAATTAGGGAAAAAAAAAATGTCCTAACCAATTAAAGGTGTAGGAGGCATCTTTTTGGGATGATGGAAATATCCTCTCTCCTGATTGTGATAGTAGTTACATGAATATTCATTTACAAAAACCATAAATTATAGACTTAGAAGACAGTAAATGTTATTGTGTGTGACACCTTAATAAAGGTGATTATAAAAATAAATCCTAAGCATCTAAAAAAAAGAAGTGAAGCAAAACCACACCATTCTATTTTGGAGATACTTCAAAAGAAATGACCTCATTTTTTATTTAAAAGAAGAATATAACATTATTTGAATGTTTAGATAGGATATTTTAGTGCCTGCTACCACTTGAAGCCAGAGTTCAGTGTAAGCATTCTGACTATGAAGTGAAAAGCTAAGATAACTGTATTTTGATATTCCTTTGACAATAAAATCGTAACATTGTTCTTCTCCTTCTTTTAGCCCCAGCATGAGACCAGATGTAAGCTCTCCTCCATCTAGCTCCTCAACAGCAACAACGGGACCACCTCCCAAACTCTGCCTGGTGTGCTCTGATGAAGCTTCAGGATGTCATTATGGAGTCTTAACTTGTGGAAGCTGTAAAGTTTTCTTCAAAAGAGCAGTGGAAGGTAGTGTGTGTTTTGAAGAGTTTTATTGTTCCTCTTCTTGATTACCATTTCTCAAGTTTGATTTTGAAATTTCCATAATATGCAAAGTCCATGAAGGCTAAATAACAGTTAAGAGGGGAGAGGAAGATGGCTCCTAGGTCCTCTGAAGGGCAGGAAGTTATTTCAAACAACGCAAAAAGATGTAAAATAAAATAGAAGAGTATAAGTCGATACCTGGGAGTTTGGCCAGGGAGCATAAGGTAACACTGTAAGAAAGTGCTATCATATGAAATGATGATGTTAAGTTTGGACATACCAGAATGTTCATGTATTAAAATTATGGGCTTTAACTTCCTATAAACTAATAGGTTTTAAAGTCACCACCTATACTGGTCTGGCAAAAATGAGTGACAGTGAGATCGGTGATAGGAAAAAAACACATTCATTTCATTTCTCATTCATTTTTTTTTTCTGTTAAGTCAGGGCACTGTGCTAAGTGGAATAAATACCATTAAGACCTGATCCTTGCCCTCTGGGAAGTCACAGTGCACTGAAGTGAAAGATGTGTTAACAGTGACAAGATTATAAGAGATTATAATATGGAGAGGGAGAGAGAAACTCAGCATGAGGAGGTCAGGAAAGGTATTTTAGAGAAGGCGATTTCACTATATAAATGTTGTAATAATACAAATCTTACTTTTTTATAGATTCAGACTGCTGACAGGGCAACAGCATTATCTCCTAAAGAAGGAGAAATTCATTCCATAGCAAACTTACTAGAAGAGAGTCTGAAATTTCCTAATGTTACCAGTGACTCCTCTTGGAAAAAGTAGTCATATAATTTAGTTATTTCTAAAGCAGTTTGAAAGCAGTGTGGGCTAAAGCTCTGATTATATTAATTTTTGTAGTATAGTTTGATTTCTGGTAGTGTGATGCCTCCTGCTTTGTATTAATTTTTAAAGGAACATAATTATTCATTCACTGTATGAGGCTTATTATTTGTCTCATGTGTGTTTGCATATCCATGAGAGTTAGATGAGTCATTTTCTTTTGTTTTACTTTTTAGCAAACATATTTGCTAAACATATTTGCTAAAAAGTTAAACAAAGAATATGTTAGCAAATTATGAAATTATTCCTATTATGCCACAGAGATTACAAGGATGCCAGCTTTGGCCAGTGTAGTAGTCCCACCTATTGATTAGAGTCAAAAGTAAAGCCCAGCCCTACTTAGTGTAATGCACCTAATAAAGTGGATGTTATTTAACACATAGGCAAAAGACGGAACCCTCTCCATGTCATCACTTTACTTTATTCCTCGCTTTCTTAACTGCTTAAGTATTTCCATGATATAAATGCAGTGATAATAATAATACGGACAGTCCTGACTTAACAACTTTTCAACTTTTATGATGGTGGGAAAGTGATATGCATTCAGTATGCTCCTTGACTTACAATGGAGTTGCCTCCAGATAAACCGATTGTGAATTGAAAATATCTTAAATCAAAAAATGCACTATTGACTTATAATGGGTTTATAAACAAACAGTTAAAGATACATCTTAAAGAGCATCTATGCTGTATATAATAAATATTGACACATTGATTTTTGAAGGTGAAATTGACAATGAAACCTTAAAAAATATGCTATTAAAAATGTTTACTTTCCTCCATTTGAACTAAAATTGTTCTTTAAAATGGTACAAATTCAAATGCTTACGGAGACCAACTATGTGTCATTTTGGCTAAATATAATACAGTTGTGGGGAGGAGTGCACACACGCACTACCTAAAAGCATCTAAATGCAATCAGAACAGAAAACAAAGTCACCTCCCTTACAGAAGACCAGTGCGGGCCGTATGCCCTCTGTGCTTAATCCCTGCTTTTAAATTCCTAGACTTGTTTTCAGGTAAAATTTAATTGAATATTAGCCATACTATTAAAATGTTTGTTATTTAAGTATTTCAGTAAAGTATGATGGTGAGATTACATGATTAATAAGAAAGGTTAAAATGTAGAATATGTTAAGTAAGTATTTGCTCTGTTTCCTCCTTTATTTGGATTTTAATGTTCTCGAAAGCCCTTTACAGCTCTAAAATTCTGCAGTCCTTTGATAACCTAACTCAGCAATTCTTCTGCTTTTTCTATCAAGACACAATAGAAATATGCTTCAAAGCCCAGATACATATTTTGGAGCACTTTCTTAAACAATTATAAAGATGCAACTTGCATTATTTATGTCATACACTTAGCACTCCATTCTTAATACCTGTAGAATTATAGGTTATCCCCCCAGACTTGGCATAGTATAATATGGTTATTAGCAAGTTGTTGCACTTTATTCAGAGCTTTACCCTAGGCAGGAGTGGGCTTTACTTTTGACTCTAATCAGTAGGTGGGACTACAATGCTAGCCAAAGCTGGCATCCTTGTGGTCTCTGTGGAGTAACATGAGTAATGTTATAATTTACATCCCCCATAACAAGTGATCCAAGAGAGTATGTGACCAATGCAGAAGAACCATTGTCTATTCTTACATGATTTCACCTGTAACATGCTATCACTTCTGCCATATTTGATTGGCCACACAGACCAATCCTAGTAAAGGATGGAAAGGGACTATATAAGAGCATGCATACAAGGAGGCAGAATCACTGAGAGCCATCTTGGAGGCTGACTCCCACACCTACTGTAAATAGAAAACCAGAATTACTTGCCAATAACAGATTTTAACCACAAAAATAAATACCGTGTAAACAAAACAATGTCACAAAATTTTAGCTGACTTGAAGACTCTTCATCTTTATTAGTAAGAAAGACAATTTACCAAGTAGTAGAAGACATAAGAACTCCAAAATAAGACATCTTATTAACTTATCAGAAGGGCTGACAGGGAGATGGTCTGGGCACAGTGGCTCACACCTGTTATCCCAGCAATTTGGGAGGCCAAGAAGGGAGGATTCCTTGAGGCCTAGAGTTTGAAACCAGCCTGAGCAATATAACATCGTCTCTACAGGAAAAAAAAAATTATCCAGGCATGGTGACCCATGCCTGTAGTCCCAGCTACTCAGGAAGCTAAAGCAGGAGATTCAGGCTGCAAGAAGCTACGACGCACCACTGTACTCCAGCCTAGGCAACAGAGCAAGAACCTGTCTAAAAATAAATAAATGAGTCAAGGAATGAATGAATGGATTGACAGGAAATGACTATTAGTTGTACGTGGCCATGTGTTGCGAAATAGTGAATACTAGTTAAAACTCTTCATTTTATACATAAGAAACAGGTAGACTTGCCCAGCTTCTTGCTAATAACTACAAAGGGCTATCTTTAACTGACGAACATAACAGTGCCTCTGATCCTATAGCTGAGATTCTTAGCTGTGCGCAAGACATACCTGGGATAAAGAAATCATCCTGACATTTCAGTTGGATATAAACAAAACTTTGGAATTTTTTTTTCTATTTTTTCTTCCATTAATTGTAGGACAATGATTTAGAGAGATTCTAGTAAGGCATAACTTATTTGTATTATAACTGCTTCAACAATGGATGTATTTGTTGATCCTACTTTTGCTTTATAGAAGATAGATTATTGGGTTAGTGCTTCCATTTTGTGTCCAAGTAAGGAAGCTAGGAAACTTACAGAATACAAAGAGAAATTGAAACAGCTGGTACAGATAATTGGCATTGGAGAGCAGCTCTGAACAAAGGTAAATTATAGTCCAGTGGTCAATTTTGTGGCCTATTCTTTACAAAGAATTGAACCTGATACAGTTAACCATCTACCCCAAACTATTATTTGTTTAAAACACAATCTATCAAACAGTTTAAAACATAATTTATCAAAAAAAGTGGTTACCCTTTGTGGGTAGTGGGTGGAATTGGGCAGAAAGGGGGCTTGTTTGGAGACTGTTTTGTTTCTTGATCTGAGAGCTGATTACATAAAAGTGCTTGGTTTGTAAAAATTTATTAAGTGGTTCACTTATGATTTGTATACTTTTATATATGAATACTGCAGTAAGGTTTTTTATTGAACTGTTTTCAGTTTGTTGAACAGAAAAAGGGAGACTCTCTTTGTTGTTGTTGACCTCTCAACCTCATAATGGTAATGTAGGCAGGAACACCTCCCTAATCAATACCTGTGGGCGCCTTGGTTATATTCCACCAGAAACAAAAACAGATAGAGGCTCTCCATAAAAAAAAAAATCCTTGAAGACCTGTGAAACGTTAATAGTACCTTTTATTCCATATAGGACAGCACAATTATCTGTGTGCTGGAAGGAATGATTGCATCATCGATAAAATTCGAAGAAAAAACTGCCCAGCATGCCGCTATCGAAAATGTCTTCAAGCTGGAATGAACCTGGAAGGTAATGTAAATACATGAAAACAATTGTTTGTCTCTATAGCTGATAAAAATTTATCATTTTACTTTTGAAGATACAAGTAAGCAGATGTAATAATGTAGTCAGTTCAGTATATATATGCTTGACTAGCATAATATTATTGCCCGATAAAAATGGGAAATTTTTTTCATGAATATGCCATATTCTGTTTAAGTTTATCCACCAGTTCTTCTTTTTTTTTTTCTTGAAAGAAAGAAAGAAAGAAAAAATGAAGAAGAGGAAGAAAAAGGAAGAGAAAGAGAGAGAGAGAATGGGAGTATTGCTTTCTTGCCCAGGCTAGAATGCAGTTTAGTAATGGGTATTGAAAACCTCTTTTATACCAATAATTACACTTGATGTAGACAGGAAGGAATAAGGGAAGAAAATAACAAATAAGCAGCCAACCGATATTTCATTTAAAACCTATGAAATGCTATGCGATTACTGAGGAGTGATTTACTTCCAAATATGTAGTCACTTTTGGAATAGGTGTGAGGTGGTAATGTATGTTTTGTGTATTTGAAGTGGAGAGTTCTATAAATGTTTATTAAGTTTTCTTATTCCGGGTCTGAGTTCAAGTCCTGAATGTCCTTGTTAATTTTCTGTCTCGTTGATCTATAAAATCGTTAGCTCTTCTTGTTACATTGATCCTTTTGCCATTATATAATGTCCTTCTTTGCCTCTTTTGCTCTTTGTTGCTTTAAAGTCTACTTTATCAGAGGCGAGAATTGCATCTCCTGCTTTTTGTTTATTTGTTTATTTTTACTCTGATTGGTTGATAAATCTTCCTCCTTCTCTTTGTTTTGAGTCTTTGTGTATCCTTGCATATGAGATGGGTCTGGATGCAGCATACCGATGGGTTTTGGCTTTTTATTCAATTAGAATATATATTTAATACTGGCATTTGATGCTAGCTGGCTGTTTTGCCCATTAGTTAGTGTAAATTTTTCATTGTGTTAATACTTTTCTTTTTGATATATTTTTGGAAAGGCTGATATTGGTTGTTCCTTTATATGTATAGTGCTTCTTTCAGAAGCTCTTGTAAAGCAGACCTGGTGGTGGTGAAGTCTCTGAGTACTTGTTTGTTCGCAAAAGATTTAATTTTTCCTTCAATTATAAAGCTTAGTTTGGCTGGATATGAAATTCTGGGTTGAAAGTTCTTTTCTTTAAGGATGTTAAATATTGGTCCCCACTCTTTTCTGGCTTGTAGGGTTTCTGCTGAGAGATCTGCTGTGAGTCTGATAGGTTTCCCTTTATGGGTAACCTGACCTTTCTCTCTGGCTACCCTTAGTATTTTCTCCTTCATTTCAACCCTAATAAATCTGGCAATTATGTGCCTTGGGGTTGGTCTTCTTGAAGAATATCTTTGTGGTGTTCTCTGTATTACCTGGAGTTGAATATTACCCTGCCTTGCCAGGTTGGGAAAGTTTTCCTGAATGATATCCTGAAGAGTATTTTCCAACTTGGATTCATTCTCTTGGTCACATTCAGGTACACCTATCAAACGTAAATTAGGTCTTTTCACATAGTCCCATATTTCCTGGAGACTTTGCTCATTCCTTTTCATCCTTTTTTCTCCAATCTTGTCTTCTCATTTCATTTCACTGAGCTGGTTCTCGACTTCTGATATCCTTTCTTCTACTTGATCAATTCGACTGTTTAAACTTGTGCATGCTTCACGAAGTTCTCGTGTTGTGTTTTTCAGCTCCATCAATTCACTTATATTCCTCTCTAAATTGTCCATTCTCGTTAACATTTCGTCAAACCTTTTTTCAAGGTTCTTAGTTTCTTTGCATTGGGTTAGAACAAGTTCTTTTAATTCACAGAAGTTTCTTATCACCCACGTTTTGAAACCTGCTTCTGTTATTGGAACACACTCGTAATCTATTAAGCCTTGTTCCGTTACTGATGAGGAATTGCGATCCCCTGTAGAGGGAGAGGCATTCTGATTTTGAGTATTCTCTGCCTTTTTACGCTGGTTTCTTCCCTTCATTATATATTTATCCGTCTGTCGTCTTTGTAATACTGACTTTCTAACTAGGTCTCTGAGCAGACGTCCAACTTGTTCATTCCCAGTGCTGAAATCTGAGCAATCCACTGTGCCAGCCAAAACAGCGGTGTTAAGATTGAAGGTGCTTTTCTGCCTGGGAATCTCCGGACTCTGCACCAAAAACTGGCGCGCTAAGGCGCCAGCAAAACCGCCACGCCGGCCACAAGAGTCGCCCTGGCAACACGTGGGGCTCCTCTGCTGGGAATCTCCTGGTCCATGAGCAACAAATATTCGTCTGAAAGTGTGGCGTCCTCTCGTTCTCTGTGCTTTCACTGGGAACTACGAGCCCGAGCTGCTAGTGATCAGCCATCTTGGATCTCTCTCCCTCCACCAGTTCTTCTTATACACACTGAATTCAGTACAGCCAGACTATATACAAAGAAAGGAAATTATGTAATAATGAAAACACAACATGCTGCAACTTTATTATTCTTACTCTTTTTTTCAGCCTCAAAACTATCCCTAGGGTTGGAAATGTTTCTGTATCATAATATTTACATGTCCATTTTTCTTTTTGGCATTTTAAAGCACACCTTTTACTTGGAGATCTATGTTGTATTACAGATCTGCAACAAAAAAAACCCTCAAGGAAAAATTGGATGGGTTTTGTTTTGTTTTTGAAGTAAAGAGGAAACCTGGGCTGGGTGCAGTGGCTCACGCCTGTAGTCCCAGCACTTTGGGAGGCCGAGGTGGGTGGATCACGAGGTCAAGAGATCGAGACAATCCTGGCCAACATACTGAAACCCCGTCTCTGCTAAAAATACAAAAATTAGCTGGGCGTGGTGGCGCACGCCTGTAGTCCCAGCTACTTGGGAGGCTGAGGCAGGAGAATCACTTGAACCCAGGAGGCAGAGATTGCAGTGAGCCGAGATTGTGCCATTGCACTCCAGCCTGGGCGACAGATTGAGGCTCTGTCTTTAAAAGAAAAAAAAAAAAAAAAAAAAAACCTGAAACTAGTTATAAGTTAAGAGTTTCATATCCATGTTTATTTAACAAGTTGTATAATTAACACGGATTCAGCATTAAAAAATTTTCCTCTGAAAAATGTTTGGAATTCTGTTCTGGTTGAAATGGCAAGTTCTGTGAAGGTGGTTGTGATCTAATAACACATATGCTTATTATTTATTGTGACAGTAGCACTTTTATTCAGCAAATATTCACCAAGGCAGTCACTAGATATAAAATGAATAAAATAGTCCCTGTATTCCAGTAGTTTGCCTACTAGTTAGGTTGCAGAGTCAGTCACAAAAGAGCATGGCACACGTTAGAGGGCATAGGGCCACAGGAACAAGAGGAAGGTCACCTAATTCTGTCTTGGAAGTCAAGGAAGAAGTAACATTGAATTTTAAATCTATAAGCTGAGTAGGAATTAGGTAGATGAAAAATAAGGGCAGAGACATGATCAGATTTGTATTTTGCAGACGAATCTTACATAGAGAGACCAATTAAATTAACAGCAGTCCTCCAGATAAGAGATGGCAGTACTGAGAGAGAATGGAAACCATGTGGTTCTTTTTATGATGATGATGATGATGATTTTTATCATGATGATTATTATTATTTTAGAGACAAAGTCTTACTCTGTCACTAAGGCTGGAGTACAGTGGCATGAATGTAGCTCACTGCAGCCTTGAACTCCTGGGCTCAAGCCATCCTCCTACCTGATAGGGCTACAGATGCACACTACTACACCCAGCTGATTTTTTAAAATTTTTGTTTTAATTTTTGTGTAGAGACAAAGGGGTCTTGCTATGTTGCCCAGGCTGGTGTCTAACTCCTGGCCTTAAGTGATTCCCCTGTTGCAGCCTCCCAGAGTGCTAGGATTACAGGCGTGAGCCATTGCAGTTGATCTATGTGGTTCTTCTGATACGAGAGACTTAATTATTGGTGCTATTGAGCACACACTGCGTATACATCTTGTTAAATAGATTTATGGGTATGACTTTGAAGACTCTGGTTCCCCAAACCACACACACAACTCTATCTACATTTGACCAGGATATTTAAACTTGACTGTAGAGTACCAGCATGTTAAACATTGATTTACATAAAATGATAGCTGCTCACTTTCTTGTAGATGTTACAAAACCTGCAGAGATTAAAAAATGCACACAGAAGGTTGCTTTCAGTTCCACAAGGGTAGTTTATATAACAAACAGTATTCCCCACTTTCTTAAATACCAGATCTCTGCCCAGATTTTACCCAGTTTCTTCTTTCTGCTCTCTAATATCCTGTGTATGTAATATACTTTGACTATTTAAATATATATTAAGGCACATGAGTTTTTAGCGCCCTTTGGTTTATTTTCTCTGGCCTCAATTAGCTCTAATATGCATGTTTTCATCTTAGCAGTTTTATATTTAGAAATAGGTTTTGAATGAAGCTCAAAGGACAAAGCCAAATAAAATTCTGTCATATCTCTAATACATTGTGGTCGCTTACCCAGTAACATTTTTAAGTGCTTTTCTGAATACATATAAAGTTTAAGATCTTTGGAGCTTTAAGCATATAATGTTTTTCTGGGCAATTTCTCCCTATCCAAACAATAAGAGAATTCTTTCATCAAAAGAAAAAAGATATATCAACTACAAAGTAATGATTTTGATGACTAGGCTATTAAGTTTGTCCATTTTTTCCTTCCTCTTACCATTTAATATCAATTGCAGTGCCCTTTGCCCTTCCTGAACTAGAAGATGACCTAAGACAGTGACTGACATCTGATTTTTCTGTTAATTATACCATTACTGCCATTTCCAGTGATGGTATAATTATCTTTTGTTGGACATCAGAAATTTTTCTTACATGAATAAAGTTTAAGCTGTGGTTTCTCAAAATATTATATTAAAAATAACCAATTATATGCTTTTATAAGTTGTCAATATAACATATCCAGGTAGTGGAAAAATTGGTATTTGTTCAAAACTACTACATGTTAGTCTTTGATACACATTCTTCTACTTTTTGGACCCTCAAATTATTAAAAACACCTTTGAGTAGGGACATGATTTACTTTATATCCATTTTTATGCTACGTAGTAGAACAAAATTCTAATTTGTTATTTCATACTATGATATGTACTATGTGACACATATAGTTGATCCAATTCTACTTGTAGATAAATTGAAAGAAAGGCTTAAAACAGTTCTTAGGGTTTGTGTGTGTTATTTTACTGTAAAAGTACCATTTTTGTATTGAACTAACCCCAGTATGTATAAAACCTTTATTTGGCATGGTATGTGTGAGCACCAGAAATCTTTGGCAGACCCTAATACGTACAATATAGATGAGCCATGTGTTTCACACTTTTTTTTCAACCTTTACAAATACTCTCTTGTTCATCAGATTGCTTCCCCTAAGCCAAACAGTTTCGGTGATTGCCCCAGAGTAACTTTGCCCAAGTCTCTCCATAAATGTAACTTAGCACTGCAAGTGCTGTATTTTGATACTCTTGCCCCATACCAAGTAAATCTCAACGTTTATTTTAAGGGGTGGACTTCACTGCTTAAAGTGCCTAGCATTTAAGAACAGATAAGTTTTTTAATGGTGCTCCTAAATTTTTTTTTTTTAACTTTCTCTTCTTTTGTTACTAAATGTTTTATGTTCATTTCATTTTAAGGTATATTATAATCCCAAGTATGGCTTTACTTTTAGCATAAACAGTCAAATGAAACTTAAAGATGGCATTATCAGATTTATTACGAAATAGTATTTAAACTAATTTTTTAAGTTCATAAATCGAATCTAGTAGTTTCTTTTTTCAACTTTTATTTTAGATTCTGGGGGTGCATGTACATGTTTGTTACTAAGATACATTGTGTGATGCTGGTGTTTGGAGTACAGTTGAACCTTTCATCCAGGAAGTAAGCTTAACTTGCCTAACAGGTGCTTTTTAAACTGTTCCTCCCTTCCTTTAACTCTCCTATTTCCCATTGTCTGTTCCAATCTTTATGTCTATGTGTACCCAATGTTTAGCTCCCATTTATAAATGAGAACACGGTATTTGGTTTTCTGCATTCGTTCATTTAGGATACTGGCCGCCTGTTACATCCACATTGCTGTAAAGGACCATGATTTCATTCTTTTTGTGGCTATATGGTATTCCATGGCATATAAATACCACATTTTCTTTATCCAGTCCACTGTTGATGGGCACCTGGGTTGGTTCCATGTCTTTGCTATTGCAAACCATGCTGCGATGAACATATGGGTACATGTGTCTTTTTGACAGAATGATTTATTTTTCTTTGGGTATATGCCCAGCAATAGGATTGCTAGGTTGAATTGTAGTTAAACTCTTAATTCTTTGAAAAATCTCCAGATTTCTTTCCACAGTGGCATCATTGTGGTTTTGACTTGCATTGCTCTGATGATTAACAATCATGAGCATTTTTTCATATGTTTGTTGGCTACACGTATATCTTTTTTTCAGAAGTGTCTGCTCATGTCTTTTGCCCATTTTTAATGAGGTTGTTTTTGCTTAATTTATTTGTTAAAGTGCCATATAGACTCTGGATATAGAGCTTTGTCAGATGCATAGTTTGCAAATATTTTCTCCCATTTTGTAGATTATCTGTTTATTCCATTGATAGTTTCTCTGCTGTACAGGATCTCTTTAATTTAATTAGGTACCACTGTCAATTTTTATTTTTGTTGCAGTTGCTTTTGGGGATTAGTCATAAATTCTTTTTCCCAAGGCCAGTGTCAAGAAGGTTATTTCCTGGGTTTACTTCTAGGATTTTCATAGTTTGAGGTCTTACATGTACATCATCTTTAATTCATCTTAATTTTTGTATGGCCCCAGGGGGTCCAGTTTCATTCTTCTGCACATGGATAGCCAGTTATCCCAGTACCACTTGCGGAATAGGGAGTCCCTTCCCCATGGTTTATTTTTATCAACTTTATTGAAGATTAGATGGCTGTAGGTGTGTGTCTTTATTTCTGGACTCTATTCTGTACCATTGTGTGTGTGTGTGTTATACCAGCACCATGCTGTTTTGGTTACTATAGTCTGTAATATAGTTTGATTTGGGATAATGTGATGTTGCTAGCTTTGTTGTTTTTGCTTAGGATTGCTTTGGCTATTTGGGACCTATTTTGGTTCCATATGAATTTTAGAATGCTTTTTGCTAATTCTGTGAAAAATGACATTGTAGTTTGATAGGAATAGTGTTGAATCTATAAAATTGCTTTGGGTGGTATAACCATTTTAACGATACTGATTCTACCAATTCATGAGCATGGAATGTTATTCCATTTGTTTGTGTCATTCCTGATTTCTTTCAGTGGTGTTTTGTAGTTCTCTTTGTAAAAATCTTAAACGAACTTACTTAGATGGCATTCCTAGGTATTTTACTCTTTTTTGACTATTATAAATGGGATTGCATTTTTTTTGCTCTTCACCTTTAATTATTAAAAAATTATAATCAGTAAAAACATCACTTAAAAGAAATTTATTAACGAAAGTTTTTCTTAATCCACATTTCAACTTTAGTATTAAATAGTGCAAGGGTTTCATTTATGAACACCTATCCAGTTTAGTCCTCTTAAATTCATTTGCTTGCTGTGCATTTATGTTTGACAGGTAAAAGCTATCAATTACTAGCTATTTCAAAAAAGATAACTAACTGCACTGGAAAATGAAGGAATTGCATACTTGATTTGGCTTTCAGTTTGAACATTACTGGTGTATAGAAATACTACTGATTTTTATACAATAATTTTAAATCCTGAACTTTCACCAAAGTTGTTTATCAGCTCCAGGAGCCTTTTGGCAGAGTCTTCAGGCTTTTCTAGGTATAGAATCATATTGTCAGTGAAAAGAGATCAGTTGATTACTTCTTTTCCTATTTGGAAGCCTTTTATTTCTTTCTCTTACCTGATTGTTCTGACTTAGGATTTCCAATACTATGTTGAATTGGAATGGTGAGAGTGGGCATCCTTGTCTTACTGCATTAAGGGGAATGCTTCCAGCTTTTGCCATTTGGTATGATGTTGGCTGTACGTTTGTCATAGATGGCTCTTATTACTTTGAGGTATGTGCCTTCCATACCTAGTGTGGTAAGGATTTTTATCATGGATATGTTGGATTTTCTTGCTGCTTTTTCTGCATCTTTGAGATGATTGTATTTTTTTTATGTGATGAATCATATTTATTGATTTACGTAAGTTGAACAAGCCTTGCATCCCAGAAATAAAGCCTACTTGACTGTGGCGAAATAACTTTTTGATGTGCAGCTGGATGCAGTTTGCTGGTGTTTTGTTGAAGATTTTTGCATCAGTGTTCATTAGGGATATTAGCCTGTAGTTTTTTTTGTTGTTATTGTGTCTCTACCAGGTTTTGGTACTAGAATGTTGTTTCCCTTGTAGAGTAAGTTAGGGATGAGTCTCTCTTTCCTGATAGCTTTTTTAGAATAGTTTTAGTAGGATTAGTACCAGCTCTTCTTTGTACATCTGGTAAAATTTGGCTGTGAATCCATCTGTTCAAGGGCTTCTTTTCATTGGTAGTTTTTTTTTTTATTACTGATTCAATTTCAGAACTTGTTATTGGTCTGTTCAGAATTTCCATTTCTTCCTGGTTCAAAATCTAGGGAGGTTATGTGTTTCCATTTACACATACATACCTACTCCAAATAATGGCTTTATGTATACAGGGGTTAGTTGAAAACAAAAATGATTCTTTCATAGTAAACTCCACCCCCCACACACCTGTGCACATGCATAAACCCTAAGATTTTTTAAAGCCTTTCTTCAAATTTATCCATTACCTCTAGATTTTCAATTAGTGTGCATAGAGGTGCTTGTAATAGTGTGAAGATCTTTTTTATTTCTGTGGAATCTCTTGTAATGTCATCTTTGACATTTCTTACTGTGTTTATTTGGGTCTTCACTCTTTTTTAATTTGTTAACCTAGCTAACAGTCTATCAATCTTGTTTATCCTTTCAAGTAACCCACTTCTATTAACTAGGTTTTAAGCTAAATAAGATTTATCTGCTTTTATTAAGGAGGAAGTAGCATTACCACGGACTCATGAACACTTCTGTGGAGCTCCTATATTGACTGCCAATCTACTATATGATCCAGTGGGTCAGGAATTTATATTAGAGTAAAATTTTAATAACTAAATTGCTTTAAAATAGTGATTGTTTAAATGATTCAGTTCAATTAACCGTTTATTGAAGATACTTTGAAAAATTACTAGTATTATTTCTTGCTCTAGTCAGTACAGCACAATTGGGTTCACTAGCACTTTCTTTCTGAGCTGTATTCGGAGAAGCATCAGTTTTCTCATTTAGGACTATATAAAAATAGAAATTAATTACAAACTGAGTCATAGAAAATGCTTTTTTAAAAAAATCCTCCAGCTGGTTACTCTTTCTTCTTTGTTCTAATGTGGAGTAAAGAAATATGCATTCTACACTGGGTGTGGTGGCTCACACCTGTAATCCCAGCACTTTGGGAGGCCGAGGTGGGCAGATTACGAGGTCAGGAGTTCGAGACCAGCCTGACCAACATGGCGAAACCCCTTCTCTACTATACATACAAAAATTAGCTGGGCATGGTGGCATGTGCCTGTAATCCCAGCTACTCAGGAGGCTGAGACAGGAGAATTGCTTGAACCTGGGAGGTGGAGGTTGCAGTGAGCCGAGATTGTGCCACTGCACTCCAGCCTGGGCAACAGGGCAAGACTCTGTCTCAAATATATATATGCATTCTAAACCCTTTAAAGTTATGGTTAATTGATGTTTTCACAGTACTGTTTCAGTGTATTGATTTGGGACATGTATGTTCTCTTTTACATTGTCAACAAAATACATCTATGATTTTGGATCTAGATTTCGGTGGGATACTTATGGTTGTTTGAAGACTTTCTTTATGTCAAAGATCAGATGGTTGTAGATGTGTAGCGTTGCTTCTGAGGACTCTGTTCTGTTCCATTGGGCTATATTTCTGTTTTGGTAGCAGTACCATACTGTTTTGATTACTGTGGCCTTGTAGTATAGTTTGAAGTCAGGTAGCGTGATGCCTCCAGCTTTGTTCTTTTTTCTTAGGATTGTCTTTGTTATGCAGCCTCTCTTTTGGTTCCATATGAAGTTTAAAGTGGTTTTTTCCAGTTCTGTGAAGCAGGTCAATGGTAGCTTGATGGGGATAGCATTGAATCTGTAAATTACTTTGGGCAGTATGACCATTTTCACAATACTGATTCTTCCTAACCATGAGCATGGGATGTTTTTCTATCTGGTTGTGTCCTCTCTTATTTCCTTGAGCAGTGGTTTGTAGTTCTCCTTGAAAAGGTCCTTTACATCCTTTGTTAGTTGTATTCCTAGGTATTTTATTCTCTTTGTAGCAGTTGTGAATCGGAGTTCGCTCTTGATTTGGCTGTTAGTCTGTTATTGGTATATAGGAATGCTTGTGATTTCTGCACCTTGATTTTGTATCTTGAGACTTTGCTAAAGTTGCTTATCAGTTTCAGGAGATTTTGGGCTGAGATGATAGGGTCTTCTAAATATACAATCATGTCATCCACATATAGAGACAATTTGACTTCCTCCTTTCCTAATTGAATACCCTTTATTTCTTTTTCTTGCCTGATTGCTTGGCTAGAATTCCCAATACTATATTGAATAGGTATGGTAAGAGAGGGCACCCTTGTCTAGTGCCATATTTCAAAGGAATACTTCTAGTTTTTGCTCATTCAGTATGATACTGGCTGTGGGTTTGTCGTAAATAGCTTTTATTATTTTGAGATAAGTTCCATCGATACCTAGTTTATTGAGAGTTTTTAGCATAAAGAGCTGTTGAATTTTGTCAAAGGCCTTCTCTGCATCTATTGAGATAATCAAGTGGTTTTTGTCTTTGATTCTGTTTATGTGATGGATTATGTTTATAGATTTGCGTATGTTGAACCAGGCTTGCATCCCTGGGATGAAGCCTACTTGATCATGATGGATAAGCTTTTTGATGTGTTGTTGTAATCAGTTTGCCAGTATTTTATTGAAGATTTTTGCATCTGTGTTCATCATGGATAATAGCCTGAAGTTTTCTTTTTTCGTTTAATCTCTGCCAGGTTTTGGTATCAAAATGATGTTCGTCTCATAAAATGATTTGGGAAAGAGTCCCTCTTTTTGTATTGTTTGGAATAGTTTCAGAAGGAGTGGTACCAGCTCCTCTTGGTATGTCTAGTAGAATTCAGCTATGAACCCATCTGGACCTGGACTTATTTTGGTTGGCAGGCTATTAATTGCTGCCTCAACTTCAGCCCTTGTTATTGGGCTATTCAGGGTTTCAACTTCTTCCTGGTTTAGTCTTGGGAGGGTGCAAGTGTCCAGGAATTTATCCATTTCTTCCAGATTTACTGGTTTATGTGCATAATCTCTAATGGTAGTTTGTATTGTTCATGTCCTTTGTAGGGACATCATCATGCTCAGCAAACTGACACAAGAACAGAAAATCGAACACTGCATGTTCTAATAGGCAGGTATTGAACAATGAGAACACATGGACACAGGGAGTGGAGCATCACACACTGGGGTCTGTTGCGGGGTGGGGAGGATGGGGAGGGATAACATCGGGAGAAATGCCAGATATAGGTGACGGGGGAATGGAGGCAGCAAACCACCTTGCCATGTATGTACCTATGCAACAATCCTGCATGATCTGCACATGTACCCCAGAACCTAAAGTAAAATTAAAAAGTTTCTTTATGTATTGATGTCCTTCCTTTTTTAAATTTTATCACCCCTCTATTAAGTTGTGATATCCAAATTTAAAATATTCTAAAAACATGTTCTCCTTCAAGTTGAGGTAATGATAGTTGTTATATGGTACTTGCTATAATATATGCCAGGAACTGTTCTAAGCATTTTACGTATTTAATTCTCACACCAACCCTCTAAGTAGGGACTGATACTATCCTCATTTTACAGAAGGGGAAACAAAGAGTCAGGGAGTAACTTGCACAGGTGTCAGGCTACAACATAGCAGAACCAGGACTTAAATCCAAATACACTGATTTCAGGTTTCTGCTCTTTAGTCCTGTATTATACTGTGACTTCAAGAGAGCATGGTAAACTAATTAGAATAGTTCTATCATGATGAAATGTTAACTAAAAATTCTTGAATTTTCTCAGTACCCCATTTAGTATAGAACACAATAAGAATGGAACCATTCTGTTCTCATATTGGACATTGAGATACCTTTCTTTCCCACCACCATATCTTTCCTCCACAGACTATATGGTGTGTCATGTTAAGGACAGAGGATCTAAAAATGATTTTTAAAGGTGATTTACATGTACTCTTCCCTTTGCAAAATGGTTTGCATCCCTAATAATTGAGACAGGTACATTTCTTCTTTCGTATGAATAATTTCTTGCCTTTCCTTGGAGTTCTGAGTACTTTCCCTTTGAGAGAACAATGTAATTCTTATTTAGTCACTGTAACAAATAACTTCAGGAGGATGAATAAGTCTACTAAAAGTCTACAGGATCCATGTTGTAGTTTGATTAGATGGCTCCATACCAAGTCAAGGTAAAAGATAATTTATATATAATATGAAAATGGATGCTTTAGGTTGATAAGCATTATAAATCTTCCTTATAAAAGGGAAATTTCCCACTTATAATTTATGTGAAGTAATGTAGAGTTTTTCCGATTCATCTTCCCAAATGTGTTTAGTCCCAAGCAGTATCTATGTAAGTACCTATGTAAAGGTGAAAAGTGGTTTTTCTACTGTTAGAACTAATACTGTTTTTAGCATGTAATCTGCTATTGTCATCTTCCTATCTTAATAAGTGGCTTTGAACAAGTGTAAATAGTGTAATTCTCCTCATGATATATACTACCATGATTTAATCTTAAACCACCATTTGTAATCATTATTACAAGCTTAGATTTTTTTCAGTTTATACTAAGAGTAATTTGCCTTATATAACCAATGAAATTGTTGCATTTAGAGTGAAAGTGAAACAAAAAATAATTTGTAGAAGAATTTACAAAAGTGATTTACTCAGATTGTTTTAACATACTGTTATAATAGTTTGTATGCCTTATACTTTATCCTTTGCTTTCAGAAAAAAAAAATTTTTTTCTCCTCCTCCATGTCATTTTATCATAAATGCTAAATAAAATATTTCTCCCAATAGTTTTAGAAAGTAAAAATACTTCTTGACTATGTAGCACAGACCTTCCTGTTACAATTCATTTTTATGTATTTTTTAAAATACCCACAGCTCGAAAAACAAAGAAGAAAATAAAAGGAATTCAGCAGGCCACTACAGGAGTCTCACAAGAAACCTCTGAAAATCCTGCTAACAAAACAATAGTTCCTGCAACGTTACCACAACTCACCCCTACCCTGGTGTCGCTGTTGGAGGTCATTGAACCTGAGGTGTTGTATGCAGGTTATGATAGCACTGTTCCAGACTCAACTTGGAGGATCATGACCACGCTCAACATGTTAGGAGGGCGGCAAGTGATTGCAGCCGTGAAATGGGCAAAGGCGATACCAGGTAAGATGCAAAAGATAAAAGAGCAGCCATATAAACCTTTGTGTTTTCTTCAGCAAAAACACTTCAGCTTTTTTATCATCCTGAGCCCATGGCTTATCTTATTTCTCTTACTCAGTTCTGGAAACTACGAAGTGGAGAGTCAGGTGAATACAGATGATAGGGAGTTTATAATTAAACATGTACATTACTCCCTCTTTTTCAAATCATTATGGTAATTTCACATAGGATAATGTAATATCAGAACTCAAGTTACAGGACTTACTCAGAACTCCTTTTACACTGAAGTTTGGGGAAAGAAAATGTTTTTAGTTAATTCCAATTGTTTTGCTTCAGGGTGCCCCTTTTAAAAATCAGGATGTTTGTAAAATTGGTAAACATCAAGTGTGCTGACTCTGTCAAAATTTGTACTAAAGTAGAATGATTTTAACTCTTCACTAAATGAAATGCTACACATTGAATGTAATTTTAAAGATAATTTTAAATAAAGGTAGTTCCCTTATTGGAATTTGGCATGGAACAGTCAACTCTAACTTTAATGACAAAGGGAATTGACAGGCTTGTGTTCACACAAATAGGGACAGAACAAGACAGTAACCTGTCATCCTTGTTTTTATTAAAGAGGAAAGAGGTGTGACTAGCAGAGCAAATGTTTTACTTAACTTGATTAATATCTCAAGCCAGGATTCTTTTCTATTTTTTAAAATTGATACATAATAGTTGTACGTATTTATTGTGTGTATTTATATTTATGGGGTACATGTAATATTTTGATAGAAACATACAACACGTAAGGATCAAATCAGATTAATTGGGATATCCATCACCTCAAACATTTGGGGAACATTCCAGATCTTCTCTTTTAACTAACTATTTGAAAATATACAATAAATTATTGTTAACTGTAGTCATTCTGTTGTGCTATTGAACACTAGAACTTATTTCTTCCAACTGTATTTTTGCACCCATCAACAAATCTCCCTTCATCCCCTTCACCACTACCCTTTCCAGTCACTGGTAACTGCCAAGCCAAGAATTTTGGCTTTCTGTTTTACTATTTAGTTCATGTTTACTTAAGCAGACAAAGGTGACAAAACTGGCTACTTATTTTTTTAACACTGAAAGCTATTAAAAAGCACAGAGGGGGCTGGGTACAATGGCTCATGCCTGTAATCCCAGGGAGGCAAAGGTGGGTGGATCACTTGATCAGGAGTTCGAGACCAGCCTGGCCAGCATAGCAAAACCCCATCTCTACTAAAATTACAAAAATTAGCCAAGCATGGTAGTACACACTTGTATTCCCAGCTACTTGGGAGGCCGAGGCACAAGAATCACTTGAACCCAGGAGGCAGAGGTTGCACTGAGCTGAGAGGGTGCGCTCCAGCCTGGGTGACAGAGCGAGACTCTGTCTGAAACAAAACAAAACAAGCACAGAGGGTTTCAGTCTTAAAGTATCAGATGACAGAGGAAAACTTTGTCTACCTAGCATTTAGTTTCCTTTTTCTGTTAGGGGCCCCCCTTGTTTTGACAGGACTAAATGATCTCATTGCTCTTTGGCAATTCCCATAGAGATGATCTTCTTAGAGTGTTGCCTTACACCTTTATTTCTCCTAATTCAGGTTTCAGGAACTTACACCTGGATGACCAAATGACCCTACTGCAATACTCCTGGATGTTTCTTATGGCATTTGCCTTGGGGTGGAGATCATATAGACAAGCAAGTTCAAACCTACTGTGTTTTGCTCCTGATCTGATTATTAATGAGTAAGTTGTATGAGTCATTTTCCCTGTATTCATACGGTATTTTTAACCAGCTGATGTTTTCCTGATGGACTGCTATTGTGATAATTCAGGACTGATTCAATCCTACTGGGTATCTAGGAACTAGGCAAACTAGAAATAGAGTTATGAGTGCTTAGGGCAGGACAAGTATAATGTAGAGCAGATGTACATGTGGCATTATTACTGTCCCAGGACATGTTTAAGGATATTTAATAGCATCTCTGAGGTTAGTAGAGTCTGTTACAAGCAACAAGGAATCTAACTTTCATAAACCTACTCCAGAAAGAAAAAGCATGATAAAACTCATATGGATTCAGTGGGGACAATTGCAGATGAGGATATCTAGGCTGATGGAGTGGGACATATGGACCTAGACACAAGAGATATCTCTTTGTATGGCAAGGCTCACCCAGTATCTATGGCTTAAGAATATGGGAACAAGTTTGTTTTGTTGAACTGAGAGAAGACCAAGCCTTTAAGATTTTATGAATCAGCTATTCTCTTATCCTCTGTGCTTATTCCTGTATCTGTGGAGTATTTCAGGTATCCATTTCCCCTTACCTCATTGCAGTTGTTTCCTCACTAGTTTTTACCTCCAGTGTAACCTTCATCATGTTGGCTAATGTTTGCTTCCTCAAACACAGTCTGACTGCATCACATTTCTCTCCAGTACACAGATTGTCTTCAGTATCTTCCCACTGACCCTCTAATACATACTCTGCATGATTTCAGGCTTTCCAGAACCTCACCTCACTTCCTCTCCCATTGTTTTCCTTCACATACTCTTCATTCCCTTCCCTTCTTCAAGCATACTCTTAGACTGTTGGTGTTCACATCACCAGATACACGGCAGAGAAGTTACATCCTAGCTCTTCTCACTTTCTACCTTGTGTTATTACTTTTCATAGCCCTAGCTTATTGCTATTAGTAGAATATAAACAGGAAGTTCACACACACATACCGCTAGTCTAAGAAGAACAAAAAATGAAGATTTGTGTTTGTATAAAAAACAGAAATCACCTTGACTACCTATTGCCAAAAAAAGGACTGTTCAAACTACTGCATCACAATGTAACAAGATTAGGTAGTTTGATCCAATTTTAAATTAACTGGTAAATATATTTAGTTTCTGGAGAAACTCAAGATATTATTATTCATTTCAGAATCCTACCATGCTGTTTAAAAAATACCATGTTGGCAGTATTTATTTTTTAGTCACTTTCTAATATGCAATTTGAAGGCATTTAAGTGGAATTAAAAGCATAAACAGATTTATATGAAACACCAACTTATCCTTCCTAACCTAATTTAGAGTTTTTATTAGGGCATTCAGATTTAGATTTCAGCAGTCACAGCATAATCTGATCATGCCACATACATTCCTTACATAAAGTGGGATTTGCAAAATTTCTTTCCTCAACAGATTTACGTTAGTTTCATTTTCATTAAGGGATATTTACTTCCCATTCTTGTGTTCGTATGCTGCTGCATATAAGATGATCAGTCCTCCACATTTTTTTTTTTTTTTGAGATGAGGCTCACTCCGTCACCCAGGCTGGAACACAGTGCCATAATCTTGGCTCATGGCAACCTCCACCTCGTGGGTTCAAGAGATTCTCTGCGTCAGCTTCCTGAATAGCTGGGATTACAGGCATGCCCCACCATGCGTAGCTAGTTTTTTGTATTTTTAGTAGAGATGGGGTTTTGCCATATTGGCCAGGCTGGTCTTGAACTCTTGACCTCAAGTGATCCAATCTGGCCGCCCAAAGTGCTGGGATTACAGGCATGAGCCACTGCACCCAGCCCTCCACTCCTTTTTTCTTAGCCAACGATGCTTCCATACTGCTCTGGTGTCTGTGACAGGCAGATTTTGTGTATCAGAAAGTGTGTATTCAAATTCTAACCCTCTATAGAGCTGTAAAACAGTCTCTCATGGATGCCCTTAGGTCAGAATGTTGTCGGAAAAAAATGTTTGCTGTTTTTACAGCCAACAAGAATGAGCTTTTACTTATTCTACTACACTATAACTTTGTTGAAATTTTCAGTTAGAGAGTACAACCATGTACAAGAAACTAAAGGAAAAAAAGGTGGCTCCTAGAAAAGGAGTGCTTTACTTACTATTAAGGATTGGGGAGGTGCCTTTGAAGAGCCTGTGATCATGTTGGCAGCATATAATTCATGTCTGATTTATTTTACATAAAGAAATAAACCACATCTTCAGTAGAGAAAAATAACTTTTGTTGTTGTTAAGTCCAAGATCACTTTCTTCTGTCAGAAACTTAAAAAAAAAAAAAAATCTTGAAGCATTTTGAAAGCTGTGAACTGCGCCCAGTTTCAGGCTCTTAGTGTCAATTCAAAAGTCAAGACACTTTAGAGATCTATTTGAAAATCATAGATGTGTAATGACTGTTCAGAATCATAAGCAAGAATTGGTTTGGTATCTTTAAATAATATTAAGGCATATGCTTGTCAGAGGCAGATTTTGAGTATCAGAAGTCTAGAATCAGGTTCTAGGTCTGGCTCTCTGTATAACAGTGAACACTGTCACAGATTTTTGTCTTTAGAATGGAATGTGGTGAAAAATTTACCTTTAAAAATCAAGTGTGTAGGACCTAAAACGGTGTTGTCTAATTAATTGAGCATATTCAAGTGATAAACCTTGATTTAAATGAGTAACTAGTAATACAGTTCTATAAGAATTCTAAACATTTTCGTTAAATAATAATTCATGGAATGCATGATCGAAAATAATGTTTACACTGTTACATTAAATTATTCATTAGTCTCCTTAAATAGCCATGATCCAGGAACAAGTTTAAGGGAAGTTCTCCAAAATTCTGATTTTATAAGGAATTAGCAATAATATTATTGCAATACTTGTTTTTCTTTATGAGTTCATAGTTTAGCAAAACAAAACAAATGTATGTGCTTTTGGGGGGAAGTAGCACTATTTCTAACTACTACCCTGCTATTTATCTTTCACAGGCAGAGAATGACTCTACCCTGCATGTACGACCAATGTAAACATATGCTGTATGTTTCCTCTGAGTTACACAGGCTTCAGGTATCTTATGAAGAGTATCTCTGTATGAAAACCTTACTGCTTCTCTCTTCAGGTTGGTAGAGCACCTTTTCACTTTATGTCAAAAGCATGAAATATGAAAGTCTAGAAACAAAGGTTAATTTATATATATAGTACTAATAATTATACCAAGTCTACTATTATTTCCTACTAGTCAGATAATTTTTATAAGACACATTAGGTATAGCAGAATAGAGAGGTAGATGAGCTGCATATAGGATCTCTGTTGATTGGAATCTGTGTAGATTTTTTTCTCCTTCCTTCCTTTGATCTTTTGATCATGGGAAGACAGAGAGAAAGCCAACTACAGTGATTTTGTTTGTCGCCTACACTGTTACTTGGTTAAAAAATTTAGTTACCTAATAAGTATTAGCATGTATACGAAATTATGGGAGAAAAAGATGCATCCTAGAAAAGGTATGCTTAATTACTCTTGGGGGATTGGTTAACATAGCATTGGAGCTCAATTGGAGCTTAATTGTCAGAGATTCACTGTTGAGAAAATGGCAACAAGAGTTTATAAAACAAACTTCTATGAGATTACTTTTTAGCTAGCAAAGACAAAGATGTCCTTCAGTAATTGAAGTGATAAACTATGATACCGCCAGATGATGGAATACTATTCAGGACTAAAAAGAAATGAGCTATCAAGCCATGAAAATACATGGAGGAACCATTAAATGCATATTACTAAGTGAAAAAAGCTAATCTGAAAGGCCTACATATTGTATAATTCCAACTATATAACATTCCATAAAGGGCAAAACTGTGAAGACAGAAAAGAAAAGAAAAAAACAGTGGTTGCCAGGGTTTAGAAGGAAGGGAGGGATAAATGTGCAGAGCACAGAGGATTTTTATGGCAGTGAAAATACTTCGTATCATACCATAATGGTAGAAACATGTTATTATACATTTGTCCAAACCCAAAGAATGTCCACCACCAAGAGTGAACCCTAAACTGTGGACTTTGGGACATCATGTGTAAGACAGGAAGTATATGAGACATCTCTGTACCTTCCTCCCAATTTTGCCGTGAACTTAAAACTGCTCTAAAAGAAGTCTTTAAAAAAAACAAAGCGAAACTCTAGGAACTAGTTAGTATTATAAACCTTAGGCCATTTGCAGTAACAATTATATGTCAATGTTTATTAAATACCGAGTTAATGGGTGAATACCTCTTTCATATACAATTAAGTACATTTGCAATTTTTTTTAAGTCTTAATTCCATTAGTAACTGTGGTTTCATAGTTACCAAATAAGCTATGGCTGTTGCACAAGACTATGACTGTATTTAACCCTTTCATATCTATTTAAACATTACCAAAGCAGACATTTGTCTTAATGCATTCATATTATTTTTACTCAACAAAAAGTTGTTTTATGTTAATGGATATAAGAAGTATTAATAATATTTCAGTCAAGGCAAGAGAACCCAGTAAGGATCATTGCTAGAGACATGTTTAATATTACCTGGAGCAGTATACTTGCTAAAGAAGTGATTTAAGCAGTTACCTAAAGTTCTGATCATAACTTTGATTGATACCATGAAGTACACTTCAGTGCCTAGATACTAACAACCTTATTTGTTTAAAAAAAAAAATGGTTTCAATTGTATATATGCCAGCCTAATTGAGCTATATAATTTTTTTCATTGAAATAATAAGAAAAAGTAAATTGGCCTAGTACCTATTACGAGATCTACTTTTCAAAAAATAATAGAATCTTAAGGATGGAAATATATACCTTAAGATATAGACTTATACTCTGATGGACTACTGGAACAGGTACTATAACCTCCCACCAAAAATGCTAGACTAAAAAATTTAAGAACCAAGTGAAGGCAGGAACCCACAGAGATAAGTGGAACTCAAGCCAACTTGCTCTTTGAGGCCATTTGTAAAACCTGGTAAATTAGTAAGTTGGAGGGTTTTTCAGGTTTATAATCTTTTTAAAAATAATTTCAATAGGTTTTTGGGGGAACAGGTAGTGTTAGGTTACATGAATAAGTTCTTTAGTGGTGATTTCTGAGATTTTGGTGCGCGCATCACCTGAGCAGTGTACACTGTACCCAATGTGTGGTCCATTATATCATTCTTATGCCTTTGCATCTTCATAGTTTAGCTCCCTCTTATAAGTGAGAACATGCAATATTTGGTTTTCCATTCTTGAGTTACTTCACTTATAATAATGGTCTCCAATTCCATCCGGGTTGCTGCAAATGCCATTATTTTGTTCCTTTTTATGCCCGAGTAGTATTCCATGGTATACATATGCCACATTATCTTAATCCACTCATTGATTGATAGGCATTTGGGCTGGTTCTCTATATTTAGTAAGTTAAAAAACAAGGGATGGAAATGTAAGAAGGGATGGAAGTATAAGCGCAATTGAAAGAGCAGAGTATGGATCTAAAAGCAGATTGGACACATTTAAAGAAACACTTGAGGCCGGGCGCAGTGGCTCACGCCTGTAATCCCAGCACTTTGGGAGGCCGAGGCGGGTGGATCACGAGGTCAAGAGATTGAGACCATCCTGGTCAACATGGTGAAACCCCGTCTCTACTAAAAATACAAAAAATTAGCTGGGCATGGTGGCGCGTGCCTGTAATCCAAGCTACTCAGGAGGCTGAGGCAGGAGAATTGCCTGAACCCAGGAGGTGGAGGTTGCGGTGAGCCAAGATCGCGCCATTGCACTCCAGCCTGGGTAACAAGAGCGAAACTCCGTCTCGGGTGGGGGGAAAAAAGAAAAAAGAAACACTTGAAATGTATATCTGAAAAAATCAGCCAGAATACAATTGTTTTTAATGAGTATATATATGTTTGTGTATATAAACCACAAGGGAAATCTGTAGATACTGAAAATCACAACAGGAAAATTGCAACAAAGCTATAGAAACTGGAAAAGCAATGACTTTTCTTAGGTCCATCAGAGAATGGAGGTCATAGGGCAAACCATCACCTCAAAATCTGGAAGAACAGGCAAATACAGAGAAACACAGCCAAGATCAGCTTACTGGGAAAAGATGCCACTGAAGCCAGGAAGACTATGGTGATTTTCAGGAATTGCTGGATGCTGAGTGAGGACTAGTTTGAGAGTTAAAAACTCCCAGGGACCCAGTCTTAGTGGGGGTTTCCTGCAATTTCTTGGGTTTACCCCATAAAATTTCTAACTTTCAGAAACTCGATGAGGTTCTTATGGTGAAGATGTGAGAAAAATTCCCTCTTATTTCTGGTAGAAGTAAGGGGAAGGTAAAATTTGGAAATATGTAGGAGAATGTTTACAACAAAGGCCCTCCCTTTAAGGAAAACTAATTCAACAGGGCCTTATGTGACCTGGGGAAAGGGCAGATAGAGAATTTTAGCCCTGTCTTAGCCTTCTTGTCTCATTTCTGAAAGTCACAGTCCAGAGATTCAGACCCACTAAAAAAAAAATGTGATTTAATCATACAGATGATAAAACACTTCACCACCCCCTCCCCAACACCTTGCCATCATATAAACAGGGCTACAGGATAAAATAACAGTGGATTACAGCTGAGAGAGCTGCAAGACACAAGCTATTTAAGGAGTTCTTAGGAAACCCAAAGACAACAGAAGAAAAAATAAAGACAAGGAAACTAGAGGGAACTGAAGCCTCTACTACCTACAACAACTATAGCAAACATTAAATACAGCCCAGCTCCTAGCCAGATTAGCACGAAACCTCAAACCAAAAGTCTAAGTACTTCAGTTTTGATATATCATGTTCAGCTTTCAACAAAAAACTATCAGGCATGCTAAAAGGCAAGAAAAAACCCACAGTCTGAAGAGACCAAACAAGCATCAGAAGCAGTCCTCAGATACAACACAAATACTTCAGTGATCAAATAGGAAATTTACAATACCTATGATTAGTAGGTTAAAGGCTCCAACGGAAAAAGTAGACAACATGCAAGACGTTATATATGCAAAGAGTTGGAAACACTAAAAATAAATGCGAAGGAATGCTGTAAGGAAATGCAGAGTAATGTTGATGGGCTCATCAGTAGACTGGGCACAGCCAAGCAAAGTGTCAGTGAGCTAGAGGATAGGTAAAAGGAAACTCCCCAAACTAAAATGCAATACACTGAATAGAAAGCAGTTATAAACATGGTAGACATTAATCCAGCTATATCAGTAATCACTTTAAATTTGAATGGTCTCAGAAACCCTATTAGAGTCATTCAATGTATCTCCCACTTCAATGGAATTAAATTAGAAATGAATAGGAAGAAATATGGGAAATCCCCAAGTATATAAAAATTAAGCAATATGCTTATAAATAATGGGTCAATGTGAATTTATGGTCTATCTTGAGTGTTCCATGAGTGCTTGAAAAAAAAAACTTACTGTGCTCTTATTAAGTAAGAGTTTTATGAACATCAGTTAGGTCAAGGTGATTGATAGACTAAAGTTTTTTGTATCTTTGCTGATTTTCTGTCTAGTTGTTCTATATTCCTACTATGCTACATCCTTGTCAGAGCTTGGTATGGTCTTTTTATTATCACTATCCTAGAGAGTACGTAGTTGACCCTTGTGACTTCCCATGCATTTCTTTAATGACTGCCCATGTTCACAGCAGCATTATTCATAATAGCAAAAAACAAACTTTTTTATATGCTTTTGTGCCTCAAGATCATATAGTTTTTCATTTTTAGTCTATTAATATGGTATAATATACTGTTTAGTTTTTGAGTAATTGACTAGCCTTTCATTCCTGGGATAAATCCTATTTGGTTATGATATAGTATCCTTTTTACATAGAGCTGAATGCAGCATACTAAAATTTTGAGTCTAAATTCATGAGGGATATATTCTATAGCTTTGGTGTTGTGATAATTTGTTACTATTTCTTCCTTAAATGTCTGGTAAAATTCAGCAACAAAGCCGTCTTGGTTTGGAGCATATTTTGTAGAAAGATTTTCAAGTACAATCTCATCAAATGTTTACTGATACTTGTTTATTCTTGAGTGAGCTTTGTTGGTTTACGTCTTAGAAGGAATTTAACTGTTTCATCCAAATGTTGAATTTATTGGTATAAAGTTATTCATAATATTCCCATAATATCCTTCTAATGGCTACAGTATCTCTAGTGCTATTCCCTTTCATTCCTGACATTGGTATTTAATATATTCTTGCTTTTTTTTTTTTAATCAGTCTAGCTAAAAGATTTTCAGTTTTATTGGTTTTCAAAGAACCAATTTGGTATTGATTTTGTTGTTGTTTATGCATATTCTTAATTATCTGTTTCTACTCTTTATCCTTTCCATTTTTCTTGTGTTTAGTTTGCTTACCAGTTTAAAGTAGAAGTATATATAGAGACCTTTCTTTTCTAATAAAAGCTTTTAATGCTGTTAATTTTCAAAGCACTGTGTTCAGTGCATCCCATACATTTTGATATGATTTGATGCCTTCTTTAATCCATAACTTACTAAATGACCAATTCCAAACATTTGGGATTTTCTACAAATATGTTTGTTACTTCTATTTTAATTTCATTTTTGTCAGAGAGCATTCATTGTATGAATCCTCCTAAATGTATTCAGACTTGTTTTATGTTCTATATTAATGTTCTGTGTATACTTGAAAAGAATGCAGTTCTTGGGTAGAGTATTTCAGAAATGCCAGTCAAATTTAAGTCTTGTTTATTCTGAGACAAAGGTGTTTATAATTGTAGATTTGTCTACTGTATCTCCTGACATTGCCAAATATCCCCTTGGAGGCAAAATCTCCCCCTCCCTTTTAAGAACCACTGATATAGCCTTTTTCTGGGACTAATTTAGCCTTCCAAGATGTGGCCCCTCGGTCTCTACTGAATGCCCTTCATATTTAATGAGATCTTTCCTCTCTGGCCATGAGAAAAGAAAATGATTCATAACTCTAGGTGAGCTCTGTGTACTGTTTTTCTTTTCTCAGAAGTTGTTCTTGTGTGGCCTCAAGGGATTTCACCTTAAGTATGCACAAATTTTTATTCAGCTGAAGAGTGTACAGATTTCTGGAGACCTTTCTTTGTGTACCTCCTTCCTTTCCAGTACTGACCCATACATTCTAGCTGCTTTAGCCTCCCCAAACTTCAGTCTCTTTCTCCTCAACCCAGCAAGAGTGCTAGACTCTGGGTTCACTTTCCCTGCACTGCTGTATGATAATTACTTTCAAGCAAAAGGCTTAAAATTAAGATTTCTTGCTCCTGGGCTAGGTATGGCTTACCTTATTTGTTTCTCTTTTCCTAGGGATCATAATCATGCATTGCTTGTTGTCTGGTATCTGAAATTAGTTGTCCAGTTTTCCAGTAGGAGGGGAATTCCAGGCTGTACTTACTTCCTCCTGCCAAAAGAGAATGTAATGTTAGTGATTTCAATATGAAAACACTGAAAAAGAAAATTGAAATGGATGGAATTCTTTTATATACATATTGAATTGGGCTTCACCATAGTTATTTTTAGAATTAGGACTAACCAGCAGGGAAAACAACTATAAATAAGCAATCACTGTTTTACAATTTTGCAATAATTAGATTTGTAATGTAACCCACTGTTACCATAGAATGCCCTTATCATTCCTGATTAAGTGGTCTCCATTTTCATGTTAATACTGACATCTTAGAAGTGCCAAGTAATGCTTTATGGAATCAAACATTTTCATACATATTCATTGGTCTAAGTCTAATCATAATCCAATACAAAAGAGCAGGAAAGATGCTCAGCGAGGTTATACTCAAGTCCACGTGGCAAGTAAGAAGTAAGACTTCTCAAAGCTCCTAAATCCATAGGTTTTCCTCTATACCATCATCTTCTAAACATGTCAGCAGCAGTGAAGTTTCAGTTCGGCAAACTTCAGTTTGAGAAACAATGCATTCACCCTCTCTAGAGAGGGCATGGTAATATCTCCAAGAAGTACTGAAATTCAGAAGTCTGCCTTATATGTATTAAACATTTAACTTTTCTCAGACTTTGACCACCAAATCCTTTTTCTCCTTCTAACCATAGTTACCACAGAATCAGTGTTCCCAGGAGCACACTGCGAAAAATGTAGCACTCTACAAAAGTCATAATCTCCACAAGATTAAGTGAAACCATGAGTAATCCTCTGTTCTTTATCCTTATTAGTACTAATTTTTGAAGAGCAATGTACCCCAAAAAACTTTTTATATTAGTTTCACTAATCAGAATCCATATATATAAGGAAGGACAGATATTTGTTCCCTATTAAGATCTATAAGCTACATTAAAAAACACACTTCTTTTTAGGTTAGAATCATATCAACTCAATATGTGAACACATTAAAAAAATGTATTGCATGCTGATTTTAAAGTTATAATTAGCTGGTGATAGCACAAATATTCTAAGATGTAATTGCTGGAATAAACACTGTTGTTGAAGCCTTCTATCTCAATACTAGAATTAAACTCAAGTGCAGAATGACAGCCAAAGTTAACTAAATTATCACTGTATTTCAATTAGCTTTGTGAACTAGGTAGGAAGGTATCATTACCAGTTCCATTTTATAGATAACTAATTTACTCAACATTAAGTCCTCCAATTCTTTGTTATCCTGTATTTTCTCTTGGCTATAGTTTAATCCTGAGAAAATGCTTAAATTTTACAGTACATTAAGAGTATATGACAATGTTAAGTCTAACTAAGTGCCCGTCTTGCATGTATGAAAAGTTATAGCAAGAAAATTGTTTGGCTGGGAACAGTGGCTCATACTTGTAATCCTAGCACTTTGGGAGGCCGAGGCAGAAGGACTGCTCGAGCCCAGGAGTTTGAGACCAGCCTGGGGAATATAGGGAGATCCTGTCTTTACAGGAAAAATTAGTCAGGCAGGAGGTCGTGACTGCAGTGGGCTATGATTGTGCCACTGCACTCCAGCCTGGGTGACACATTGAGACCCTATCTATCTCAAAAAAAAAAAAGAAAAAAAGAAAAAGAAAATCCTTTAATTGACTTTATCTTAACCTTTTAGTTCCTAAGGATGGTTTGAAGAGCCAAGAGCTATTTGATGAAATTAGAATGACCTACATCAAAGAGCTAGGAAAAGCCATTGTCAAGAGGGAAGGAAACTCCAGCCAGAACTGGCAGCGGTTTTATCAACTGACAAAACTCTTGGATTCTATGCATGAAGTAAGTGTCAAACATAAAGCCAAATATAAGAATTTTCTGGGACAAAGTGTGTTTTGATTAGTGAATATAATTATATACCAACAGCTTCTCCCTGCCCCCAGTTTGTGGATATTGGTGATAGTTTGAGTTCAATTTATGAACTTCAGTTTTGTAGACATTTTTCCTAAGTCCAATTATGAAATATCCTTTCATCTAGTCATGTGTATATAAAATCACCATCTTTTTACAGATTTAATTACACTGTTTTTAAAAAGTATGATTAATCCATTAAATTAGAATAATTACGCTTCATATGTAGTACCATAATTTATGATACTACAGAGATTCATGAAATACTCAATTCCATATAATTCTACATACAATCAAAGAAATTTAAAATGTCTTTTATACATAAGTGCTTATTTTAGTTAACTAAACTTCTTTTTCACCTGGGGAATTTCAGTGAGATTGGTAATATTCTAGTCCAGATAATTTTTGTTAAATAGAGGACAACAAACATGAGATGCTCCCACTGACCAGTTTTGAAGCCTAATCATTACTGTATCTTCTCTTACAGGTGGTTGAAAATCTCCTTAACTATTGCTTCCAAACATTTTTGGATAAGACCATGAGTATTGAATTCCCAGAGATGTTAGCTGAAATCATCACCAATCAGCTACCAAAATATTCAAATGGAAATATCAAAAAACTTCTGTTTCATCAAAAGTGACTGCCTTAATAAGAATGGTTGCCTTAAAGAAAGTTGAATAGCTTTTATTGTACAAACTATCAATTTGTCCTGTAGAGGTTTTGTTGTTTTATTTTTTATTGTTTTTGTCTGTTGTTTTGTTTTAAAGACGCACTACATGTGGTTTATAGAGGGCCAAGATTTGGCAACAGAAGCAATTGAATCATCACTTTTCTGTGATGGGAGAGTAGACAGTGAAATTCATTAGTTAGTATATCCCAGAAATTAGAAACCTTAATATGTGGATGTAATCTCCACTGTCAAAGAAGGATGGCACCTAAACCACCAGTGCCCAAAGTCTGTGTGATGAACTTTCTGCTCATACCTTCTCACAGTTGGCTGGATGAAATTTTCTAGACTTTCTGTTGGTGTATTCCCCGCTGTAGAGTTAGGATAGCATTTTGATTTATGCATGGAAACCTGAAAAAAGTTTACAAGTGTATATCAGAAAAGGGAAGTTGTGCCTTTTATAGCTATTACTGTCTGGTTTTAACAATTTCCTTTATATTTAGTGAACTACGCTTGCTCATTTTTTTCTTACATAATTTTTTATTCTTCAAGTTATTGTACAGCTGTTTAAGATGGGCAGCTAGTTCATAGCTTTCCTAAAGAAACTCTAAACAAACATTAATCTTTGGTGTGAAAATGGGTTGGTGCTTCTAACCTGATGGCACTCAGCTATCAGAAGACCACAAAAATTGACTCAAATCTCCAGTATTCTTGTCAAAAAAAAAAAAAAGCTCATATATTTTGTATATATCTGCTTCAGTGGAGAATTATATAGGTTGTGCAAATTAACCGTCCTAACTGGTATAGAGCACCTAGTCCAGTCACTTGCTGGGTAAACTGTGGATTATGGTTGCAAAAGACTAATTTAAAAAATAACTACCAAGAGGCCCTGTCTGTACCTAATTGCCCTATTTTTGCAGTGGCTACATGGGAAGAAAGTTGGTAAAAACTATTTGTCTTTCAGGACCTTTTGAAGTAGTTTGTGTAACTTCTTAAAAGTTGTGATTCCAGATAACCAGCTGTAAACACACCTGAGAGACCTTTAATTAGAGCAAGTAATTCCTGTCACTAAACTTTACCCCAAAACTAAATCTCTAATATATCAAAAATGGCTAGACACCCATTTTCACATTCCCATCTGTCACCAATTGGTTAATCTTTCCTGATGGTACAGGAAAGCTCAGCTACTGATTTTTGTGATTGATTTAGAACTGTATGTCAGACATCCATGTTTGTAAAACAACACATCCCTAATGTGTGCCATAGAGTTTAACACAAGTCCTGTGAATTTCTTCACTGTTGAAAATTATTTTAAACAAAATAGAAGCTGTAGTAGCCCTTTTTGTGTGCACCTTACCAACTTTCTGTAAACTCAAAACTTAACATATTTACTAAGCCACAAGAAATATGATTTCTATTCAAGGTGGCCAAATTATTTGTGTAATAGAAAACTGAAAATCTAATATTAAGAATATGGAACTTCTAATATATTTTTATATTTAGTTATAGTTTCAGATATATATCATATTGGTATTCACTAATCTGGGAAGGGAAGGGCTACTGCAGCTTTACATGCAATTTATTAAAATGATTGTAAAATAGCTTGTATAGTGTAAAATAAGAATGATTTTTAGATGAGATTGTTTTATCAAGACATGTTATATATTTTTTGTAGGGGTCAAAGAAATGCTGATGGATAACCTTTATGATTTATAGATTGTACATGCATTCATACAGGCAGCAATGGTCTCAGAAACCAAACAGACAGTTTGCTCTAGGGGAAGAGGGAGATGGAGGCTGGTCCTGTGTGCAGTGAAGGTTGCTGAGGCTCTGACCCACTGAGATTACAGAGGAAGTCATCCTCTGCCTCTCATTCTGACCACCCTTCTCATTCCAACAGTGAGTCTGTCAGCGGAGGTTTAGTTTACTCAGTCTCCCCTTGCGCTAAAGTGTTAAACAGGAGACAGAAAGGTGGTGCTTACATACTTAAAGACACCATCTAATAGCGGGTTACTTTCACATACAGCCCTCCTCCAACAGTTTAATGACAACAGAAGCTTCAGAAGTTTGGCAGTAGTTTGCATAGAGGTACCAGAAGTATGTAAATAATGCAGAATCTCATAGGTTGCCAATACACTAATTAATTCCTTTCTATCCTACAACAAGAGTTTATTTCCAAATAAAATGAGAACATGTTTTTGTTTTCTTTGAATGCTTTTTGAATGTTGTTATTTTCAGTATTTTGGAGAAATTATTTAATAAAAAACAATCATTTGCTTTTTGAATGCTCTCTAAAAGGGAATGTAATATTTTAATATGGTTTGTAACCCAGCTGGATAAATTTTGGGTGCCTAAGAAAACTGCTTGAATATTCTTATCAATGACAGTGTTAAGTTTCAAAAAGAGCTTCTAAAACATATTGTTTATTTGTAGAATGTTACGTGGTTAAAACCAGAAAGCACATCTCACACATTAATCTGATTTTCATCCCAACAATCTTGGCGCTCAAAACATAGAACTCA
The DNA here is from genome assembly GCF_030222135.1 of Aotus nancymaae. Taxonomy (NCBI): domain Eukaryota; kingdom Metazoa; phylum Chordata; class Mammalia; order Primates; family Aotidae; genus Aotus; species Aotus nancymaae. The sequence continues at coordinate 18,287,399 of NW_026988479.1, read as the reverse complement.
GTGAAAAAAAGATTATGTGCACTTTGTTGTCAATAGGAAGTCAAATGATAACAACAACTATAGGAGGCTTTTCATTAAATGGAAAAAGAAGCTGTGCCCTTTTAGAATACATGGGGGAGAAGAAAGTCATCTTAATTATGTTTAATTACGGACTTTTAAGTGTAAATAGATACAGTGGTGCTGTTTGAAAGCAGCTTTATTTCCCAAGTATGTGTTATCTGGCCATCCCAACCCAAACTATTGAAGTTTGTAGTAACTTCAGTAACAGTTGGTTACTCACAACAAATCCTGGAGAGTATTTTTAATTATTGGTGTAAAAAAAAGCGACCTTCTCAGTATCTGTAGGCATTCTGTGGGACACTATACAAGCAGAACTGAGGCACTTAGGACATGACACTTTTGGGGTATATATACCCAAATGCCTAAAACTGTGGGAGGGAAACTTGGCCACCCCAAAAGGAAAACTAACATGATTTGTGTCTATGAAGTGCTGGATAATTAGCATGGGATGAGCTCTGGGCATGCCCATGAAGGAAAGCCAGGCTCCCTTCAGAATTCAGAGTCAGGGAGCAATTCCAGTTTCACCTAAGTCTCATCATTTTAGTTCCCTTTTAAAAACCCTAAAAACTGCATCACCACGGAATGATACATCGATCTGTCAAGCTTCCAGAAACATGGCAGCCTTCAGTGAGATTCCAGTCTTGGCTGGTCACCCCCGACTGCAGCTGTAGGTGAATGTATTTTTTAATGTGCCTGGTTTCCGTGTCAGAAGGGAAACAAAAGTGTAAGGAGGACACTTTAAACCCTTTGGGCGGAGTTTCATAATTTCCCAGACTATTTTCAAGCAACCTGGTCCACCCAGGATTAGTGACCAGGTTTTCAGGAAGGGATTTGCTTCTCTCTAGAAACTAATGTCTGAAAGAATTTTATTTTCTGATGAAAGGCTGTATGAAAATACCCTCCTCAAATAACTTGCTTAACTACATATAGATTCAAGTGTGTCAATATTCTATTTTGTATATTAAACAAATGCTATATAATGGGGACAAATCTATATTATACTGTGTATGGCATTAAGAAGCTTTTTCATTATTTTTTATCACAGTAATTTTAAAATGTGTAAAAATTAAAACCAGTGACTCCTGTTTAAAAATAAAAGTTGTAGTTTTTTATTCATGCTGAATAATAATCTGTAGTTTAAAAAAAAAAAGTGTCTTTTTACCTACGCAGTGAAATGTCAGACTGTAAAACCTTGTGTGGAAATGTTTAACTTTTATTTTTTCATTTAAATTTGCTGTTCTGGTATTACCGAACCACACATTTGTACCGAATTGGCAGTAAATGTTAGTTAGCCATTTACGGCAATGCCAAATATGGAGAAACATCATAATAAAATAAATCTGCTTTTTCATTATGTGACTCCAACATGCTTTTGTAGAACTTGTGCAGTTCCAGTTGTCCAATTTGTTTTCTCTTCTACTGAAACTAAAGTTACCCCCACTTCAGAAAACTTAAATAATATGGTGGGCATTTAAATGTCAGTGTGGTAATGTCTGCATGCTAATACAGCATACATTCAAAATAAGCTTAACCCTGATGCCAAAGACCTGAAGATTATCCCATCCATGCCTCAAATTGCTGTGTGCCAATTACTGCAAAGGGTACTAAGGGAAGGAGAAACTCACTCCTGAGGCTGTTTCAAGTGTATGTCTTTATCACAAAAGATGATATTTTATGTAAGCAAATGTTACCTAGTCAAAATTTTGAGCTTATTTTAAAATCAACTCTTCAAGAAAAGGGAATAAATATGTAATATAAATATCATAGCAATATTGCACATAGAATAGAAAGGTGAGGCAGGAGAGTGGCAAGTCAGCTATTCTATACAATCCATTCAATATTTTCCAAAACATGATGTTCAGGCCATATCCAGGAACTGGATAACTTAACAAACTTATTTATGAGTACATTGTTTCCCACAAGAGATCTCCATCACTAAGAAAAAAAAGCATTGTGATTTAAAAACCAAATTTGCCTTATCCATCATCACGTGCACCCAGTATTTGCTACATGCCTACTATATTATAACTATTGAAAATACAACATGAATAAGAAAAATACTATTGCTACCATCAGTCACTTAGAGTATGTGACTGGAAAAGTGTATAACCTCCTTTCCCATTGTCTTCAGGTGTAATACAGAGATACCAGATATGGCATCAGTATGTATCCACATTATGGCTGTACCATTCACTTTAAGTACTAACCTTCCATTTTTGTAGAACACCTTCACATACATAATAAGCCTCACCAAATGAATGAATGAACGAATGGACACGAATATAATGAGGCAGATTATTCTCATTTTTATTTTATAAGGAAGTAAACTCTATAAGAAAGTAAACAGGCTCAGAATTTAAGCAACTGATGCATAGCTCCTAGCTCCCATTTTATTGAAGTTTAAATGGAAAGCCTCTAATGAGGCTATTTATCTATAAGATGTCAAAGAGCATGTCTCTGGCCTATTAGCCTCTCAGGCAACTGGTTATGTTTTTCTGTTTTAAATTAAACTAATGCTTTACTGAGCATTTAGTATGTGCCAGGCACAATGTTAATTCAATATATTATTTAATCTTAGTACCCCTCTAAAGTGCTACCATAAAGTAGTGCTATTATCCTCATTGCATTTTTATATCAGGAAACTGTGGAGTAACTTGCCTAAAGTCACAAAGCTAGCTCCAGAATTCATACTTTTAACCACTATTGAGAAATTATTAATATGAAATAACTAGAGCAAATGAACCCATATTGATCATTAAGTGTCCAGCCTTTTGAAATGTCCTCATTTAATCTAATCCTTTTTGCTACCATATGAATCTTGACTTAGAAATTTAACAATGATACATTAGTCCTCACTTATCTGTGGAGGATGTGTTCCAAGACCCCCAGTGGATGCCTGAAACACAGATAGTACTGAACCATATGATTTTTCCTATATTACATACCTATGATAAAGTTAATTTACAAGTTAGATGCAACAAGAGATTGACAATAACTCAAACAATTACAATAATATACTATAATATAAAAAGTTATGTGAATGTGGTCTCTCAAAAAAATTGTACTATACTGAGGGTAACTGAAACCATGGAAAGTGAAACCGCAGATAAGGGGGGACTATGGTATTTCCTTCTCTTAAAAAGATGTGTCCTGTACCCTGTGGAGGTTGATGGTGGAAAACAGTAGTTGCCCACAGATTACAGAATGCCCTTTGGTTTGTCTAACAGGGAGCCTGTCTCACTAATGCCCACAGGAAAATCAAACATTTCTTCAAGTGATATGGAGCATATAGGATACAGCCAAACCGAGGAAGAAGGTTGTTTATAAATGAACTATAATGCAAGTTAAAATTTGCTTCTAGTTTTGCAGGTAAAGAACCAGACTTTGGGTGTAGAAAAAAAAAGTTGAAAACACAGAGGCTTTTTACACAAGGTGATTTTTTTTTTTTTTTTAGAATTTCAACTAATCTCTTTTAAGTCATTCTTAACAGTATTGGTAACTTTATAGCACTTCCTTTCTGGTGAAAGAACTCCACCCTCCCTCTTATTTAGGCTTTCTGTTTCCACTTAAAATGAGGCAGTACTTCGTTAGGGAAATATTTTTACTTCACTTGATTACAAACATGTAAGTCTTAGAACAAAAGAGTCTGTGCAGACCATATCAAACACTCAAAAATCTTTCTTCACTCTACCTATTTGAGTAAGAAACAATTTATATTCTGTTCACCTTATGTACCCTCACCAGAAATATTCAAGAGTAATAATGTGTATATAATGTAAATAAGGCATACGTTTTTATATTTTTGTTAAAATTGCATTGTCTTATAAAGTACTATATGAGTATACACATGGGGTTTTGCTAGAAATAAAAATCTAGGTCATCAAAAATCACTATAGTTGTTCACTAGGCCTGCAAAGAATCAAGATAAAAACGAAACTCTTTCAATATGGCAAGAAAAGGGACAGTTTGCATAAAAACAAGCAAAGGCTCACAAAACATGAGAATATGTCACAAATACTTCTTAATCAGTTTCAAGACCTACTATGTGGCAAGCATGCTAGATGAAGCAATTCAAAGACCACTAAGGCAATACTAAGTCTCCAAGGAGAGGTTCCTGCCCTCAAGGAATTAAGGATGAAAGACAAATGACTAAGCAATTCCACTCCTATGTATCTACTCAGACAAAAACATTTGTCCACACAATGACTTGCATGCAAATGTTCCTAGCAGCATTATTATTAATAGCCAAAAAGTGGAAACAATTCAAATATCCATCAACCAATGAATAGATAAACAAAATGTGGCATATCATATAATGGAGAACTAACCAGTCATTAAATGTGAGATACTGCTGGCTGGGCATGGTGGTTCATGTCTGTAATCCCAGCACTTTGGAAGGCCGAGGCAGGCGGATCACTTGAGGTCAGGAGTTTGAGACCAGCCTGGCCAACATGGTGGAATCCTGTTTCTATGAAAAATACAAAAAACTAGCAGGGTGTGGTGGTGCACGCCTGTAGTCCCGGCTACTCTGGAGGCTGAGGTGGGAGAATTGCTTGAACACGGGAGGCGGAGGTTCCAGTGAGCGGAGATCACGTCATAGCACTCCAGCCTGGGCTGCAGAGTGACATATTGTCTCGAAAAAAAAAAAAAGGTGAGATACTGCTGCATGCTATAATATGGACAAACTCAAAATCATGACAAGTAAAAGAATCCAGACACAAAGGACTATGTATTATATGATTCGACTTATATGAAATGTCCAGAAAAGGCAAATCTATATAGAGAAAGAAAGCACATCAGTGGTTTTCTATGGCTAGGGATAACATTAGGGTTTAAGTGCAAATGGGCACGTGAGGGTACTTTTGGGGGTGATGGAAATGTTATAAAACTAGACTGTAGCAATGGTTGCACAAGTCTGTAAATTTAATAAAAATAAACTCTACATTTAAAATGGGTGGATTTTATATGGTATATAAATTAAATCTCAATAAATATGTATTAAAAATATATAGAGAGAGGCAGCCAAGCAAATGTGTGATTGCCATTGAGCTGTATCACAAGCAGGTACAAACTGTGTTGATTGCATTAAAACAAGTGCAGCTATTTTTTTTTTTTTTTTTTTTTTTGGAAAGCCTGTCAGAAGATGTCTTCATTGTGCTAGGTGTTAAGGGATGAGCTGGAGTTCAGAAGCACAAAGCCTTGCTCATTTAATATTAATGAATGCCTCATAATGTTTAATTAGTTATATCTTCTACCCATGCCCAGAGAGGGCAACCATGTACAAAGAGATCACCCACATGACAAGTAGAAAAACTCACAGCACATACATGACTACTCATTTTAAATGCAAAAGCAACATCTTGTATAAATACTAAGTGTTAATATCTGTTAAAACCTTCGTGGTCTTTCAACTTTGGAATAAACAGATCTGGGTTCAAGCCTTGCTTCTGTTATTTACTAAGTCTGTGATATTGGGAAAATTCTATAATCACTTTATGTCTGTTTCTATATCTGAAAACCATATTTAAGCTGCTTAGCTCAACTCCTACCATATAGCAAGCGTTCAATACGTGTTAGCTGCTTTTTTAAATCCTCATGACAATCTAAGAGAAAGGGGGAATTTTTAATGCTGTCTCTAAAAATGTACAGAAGTGAGGCAAATGAGGAAGAGCAGTATGAACACAATAACTGCACACAAATTTCCAACCATGCATTTCTTAATTAATCAAAGCCATGCCTAAGGCTGAGGAAGGCTGTTCTGTTATTTGCCAATTCTACAGAAACTTCCAGAAAAAACCAAAGAGGGGGAACACTTCTCAACTAATTCTATGAGGTCTGCATTATTCTGATAACAAAATTAGACAAAATATCAGAAAACGACACAGTAATATCCCTCATGAACATAAATGCAAAAATTCTAACCAAAATTGTAGCAAATACAATATAAAAATATATAAAAGGAAGACACATCATGGCCAAGGGATTATCCCAGGAATATAGGTTTGACTGTTTGCACATTTACAAATCAACCAATGCAATTCCAACAGTGAAAAAGAGAAAAAAACTATGTGATTAAGATGCCAGACAAAGCATTTGACAAAATCTAACATCCACTCCCAATTTAAAAAAGAAAGAAAGAAAGAAAAAGATCAGCAAACTAGAAATAGGAAGAACTTCCTCAACCTAATAAAGGGCATCACACACACACAAAAGCTATCTTCCAGCATTATACATACTACATGGATACTTTCCTCTCAAGAAGAGTAACAAAACATGGGTGTCTGCTTTCACCACTTTCATTCACTATTGTACTGGTGGCTCTAGCCAATGCAATCAGGCAAGAAAGAGAGATAAAAGGCAACCAGATCACAAAAGAAGTGAAACTCTTTATTAACAGATAACATGATCATCTATTTAGAAATTCTGATGTGGTCTTTAAAAATTAACACTGCTGGACTTCAAAAAGGCTGGGAATGGTGGCTCATGCCTGTAATCTCAGCATTTGGGAAGGTCAAGGCAGGAGGATTGCTTGAAGCCAGGAGTTCAAGCAAGGAACAGCCTGGGCAATACAGTGGGACCCTGTCTCCCCTCAAAAAATTTATTTTTAATTAGCTGGGTGTGGTGGCACATGCTGGTCTTCCCAGCTACTTAGGAGACTGAGGTAGAAGCCAGAGTCACACCATCACACTCCAGCCTGGGTGACAGTGAAACCCTGTCTCCAGAAAGAAAAAAGAAAGTTAAATGCAGAATTACCATATGATCCCACAATTCCACTCCTAGGTATGTACCCACAAGAATGGAAACAGGTACTCAAGCAAACACATGTACACACATGTTCATGGCGACATTATTCACAACAACCAAAAGGTGGAAACAGTCCAAATGTCTCTGTCAAAGAATGATGGATAAACAAATCATAGTATATTTAAACAAAGAAATATCATTCAGCCATAAAAAGGAATGAAGTACTGATTTATGCTACAACATGAATGAACCTCCAAAGCATTAAGCGTAGTAAAAGCAGCCAGATGCAAAAAGTCACATAAGTATAGTTCCATTTATATGACATATATAGAATATATAAATCTGTAGCTACAGAATGTAGAGCTGGTTGTCAGGGGCTGGAGGAGGAAGTGAACGGAATGGGGAGAAACTGCCTAACGGGTAAGGGGTTTTACTTTGGAGTGATGGAAATGTTTTAGAACCAGACAGAGGTGGTGGTTGTACAACACTGTGAATATACTAAATGCCACTAAATTTATTACTTCAAATTGGTTACTTTTATGTTAGGTGAGTTTCACTTCAATAAATTATTACTTTTTAAAAAGCTACTAGAACTAACAAGTAAGCTTAGCAAGTCTGCAGGATACAACAGAGGTTGGCAAACTATGACTTACAGCAAAACCCAATCTACTTTGTTTCTGTAAATAAAATATTTTGAAACACAGATGCTCATTCATTAATATATTGTCCATGCGGCTTTCATACTGTAAAAGCAGAGTTAAATAGTTGCAACAGAGACCATACAGCCTGCGAAGCCTAAAATATTTACTACCTGATCCTTTACAGAAAAAGTTCTCTGATGCCTGAGATACCAAATCAACATAAAAATTAATTTTATTTCTACATACTAGCAATTAATAGAAATTTTTTAAAATATCATTTATAATAGCTTCAAAAATATGACATATTTAAGAGATAAATCTGACAAAATGTTAAAAACCTCTACTATAAAATATTCCTAAGGAAAGTTCAAGATTTAAATAGATCAGTGGAACAGAATAGAAACTCCAAATGTAAACCCACATACAAATATACACAAACAAGTGATTTTTTAAATAAAAGCACAAAGGCAATTCACTCGTCTTATGCTCAAATGGAGCATTCACCAAAGACAGACCACATTCTGGGCCATAAAGCATACCATAACAAATTTAAGAGAACAGAAATCATACAATGTATGCTCTCAGACCACAGTAGAATTAAACTAGAAATCAGTAACAAAGATAACTGGAAATCTCAAAATATACAGAGATTAAACAACATATACTTCTATTAATAAGTAACTCATGGGTCAAAGAAGACATCTCAAAAGAAATTTAAAAAGAGTCTGAGGCTGGGTGTGGTGGCTCATGCCTGTAATCTCAGAACTTTGGGAGACCAAGGTAGGCTGATGGCTTGAGCTCAGGAGTTTGAGACCAGCTGGGCAACATGGTGAAACCCTGTCTCTACAAAAAAATGCAAAAATTAACTCGGCACAGTGACACATTCCTATAGCCCCAAATACTTGGGAGGCTGAGGTAGGAGGATCACCAAAGTCCAGGAGGTCAAGGCTACAGTGAGTCATGATCATGCCATTACACTTAACCCTGGGTGACAGAGTAAGGCCATATCTCAAAAAATAAAATAAAAATAGTTTGGGCTGGATGAAAATGAAAACCCAACATATTAAAATGTGTGGGATGCAGTGAAAGATGAAAATTCAGAGCACTGAATGGATAAGTTAGAAAAGAAAAAAAAAAGCCCTAAAATCAATCATCTAAGCTTCCACCTTAGGAAATTAGAAAAAGAGCAAATTAAACACAAAATAAGCAAAAGTAAAGCAATAATAAAAATTAGAAGATAATCAATAAAATCAAAAACAGAAAATTAATAGAAAAAAACCATGAAACCAAAAGCTGTTTCTTTTAAAAGATCAATAAAATTGGTAAGCCTCTAGCCAAGCTAAGGGGGAAAAAAGAGAGAGGGCACAAATTACCAATAACAGAAATGAAAGAGGGGGCATCACTATAGATCCCATAGACATTGAAAATATTATCAGGAATTCTGTGAACAACTCTATGCCCACCAAGTTGATAACCTAGATGAAATGAACAAATTTCTTGAAAGACAAAAATCTGCCAAAATTCACACAAGAAAAAACAGATGAATCAATAATTAATAACTTCCAAAGCGGAGGGCACCAAGCCCAGATGGCTTCACTAGTGAATTCTACCAAACACTTGAGGGAGAAATTATACCAAGTCTCTAAATCACTTTCAGAAGACAGAAGTAGAGGAAATACTTCCTAACTCATTCTATGAGGCCAGCATAACTCCAACACCAAAATCAGACAAAGACAGCACAAGAAAAAAAAACTATAGACCAATATCCCTCATAAACACAGATGCAAAAATCCTCAAAAATATTAGCAAATCAAAGCCAAAGAAGAATTATATACTACAATGAAGTAAGCTTTACCCCAAGCATGCAAGTTTCAACATTCAAAAACCAATTAATGTAATCCATCACATCAACAGGCAAAGGAAGAAAAATCACATGATCATATCAATAGTGCAGGAAAAGTACTTGAAAAAAATCCAACACCATCTATGATAAACTTCTTAGTAAAATAGTAATAGGGGAATGTCCTCTACTTGAAAATATATATATATATGTACCAAAAAACCTATAGCTAGCATTATACTTAATGGTGAGAAATAAGAAGCTTTCCCACTAAGAACAGGAACAAGGCAAGGATGTTGCCTCTCACCACTCCTTTTCAACACTGTGCTTGAATTCCTAGCTAATGCAGTAAGATTTTTTTTTTAAAAAAAGAAACAAAACATATACTGATTAGGAAGGAAAAAATAAAATTGTCTTTGTTCATAGATAGCATGACTGTCTATGTAGAAAACTTGAAAGAACTGACAAAAGAACTCCTGGAACTAAAACTCACTTACAATAAAGTTGCAGGACACAAAGTAAATATATGAAAGTTAATCATTTCCCTATATACCAAGAATGAACAAATGGAATTCTAAATTAAAAACACAACCCCATTGAGATTAGCACCTCCAAAAATAATATACTTAGGTATAAATCTAACAATAAAGTTCAAGATCTATACAATTAAAATTACAAAACTCTGATTAAAGACATCAAAAAAGAACTAAATTAATGGAGAGATATTCCATGCTCCTGGGTAGGAAGATGCAGTATTGTCAAGACAGCAGTTCTTCCTAACTTGATCTATAGATTCAATGCAATCCCAATCAAAATCCCAGAAATGTTATGTTGTGAATATCAACAAACCAATTCTAAATTATATATGGAGAGGGAAAAGACCCAAATTAGACAACACAATATTGAAGGAGAAGAACAAAGTTGGAAGACTTGACACTACCTGACTTCAGGACTTATCATGACATTACAATAATCAAAAAAGTGTAGTATTAGCCATAGACAAATCATCAATGGAACAGATAAATAGATCTATGTAAATACAGTCAACTGGACTTTGACAAAGGAACAAAGGCAATACAATGGAGAAAAGAATTTTCAACTGGCACTGGAACAACTGGCTATCCCATGCAAAAATTGAATCTAGACGCAGACTTTATGCCCTTCACAAACATTAATTCAAAATTAATAGACCTAAGTGTAAAATGCAAAAGTATAGAACTCCTAGAAGATAACATAAGAGAAATTCCAGAAATAAATATTCCACATACAAATACCAAAGGCACAATCCATGAAAGAAAGAATTCATAAGCTGGACTTCATTAAAATTGAAAATTTCTGCTCTGCAAAAGACATCAAGAGAATGCAAAGGCAAGCCCATGACTGGAAGAAAGTATCTGAAAAAGTCATACCTGATAAAAGGCTACTACACAAAACCCAGAAAGATGGCTTAAAACTCAACAATAAGGAAACAACCTAACTGAAATACGGGCCAGAGACCTTAAACAGGCATCTCACCAAAGATATATAAATGGCAAATAATCAAATGCTCCACATTATATGTCATCAGGGAAGTGAAAATCACAATAATAAGCAAACAGTGCACATCCATTAGAATGGCCAAAATCCAGAACACTGACAACACCAAATGCTGACAAGGATGTGGAACAACATGAACTTTCATTCATTGCTAGAGAGGATGCAAAATGGGAAAGCCATCTTGTAAGGTACTTTGGTGGTTTCTCACAAAGTTAAACATACTCTTACCATATGGTCTAACAGTTGCATCCCTTGGTGTTTACCCAAAAGAGCTGAAAACTTCTGTCCACATGAAAACATTCACAGGGATGTTTATAGCATCACTATTCATAATTGATGAAACTTGGAACAACCAAGATGTCACTCAGTAGCTGAATGGATAAACTGTGGTATATCCGGACAATGGAACACTATTCAGCACTAAAAATAAATAAGCTATCAAGCCATGAAAACACACAAAATGGCCATACTGCCCAAAGTAATTTATAGATTCAATGCTATCTGCATCAAGCTACCAATGACCTTCTTCACAGAACTGGAAAAAAACAACTTAAACTTCATATGGAACCAAAAGAGAGCCCACGTAGCCAAGAAAACCCTAAGCAAAAAGACCAAAAATGGAGGCATAATGCTACCTAACTTCAAACTATACTACAAGCCTACAGTAATCAAAACAGCACGGTACTGGTACCAAAACAGAGATATAGGCCAATGGAACAGAACAGAGTCCTCAGAGGCAATGCCACATCTACAACCATCTGATCTTTGATAAACCTGACAAAAACAAGCAATGGGGAAAGGATTCCGCATTTAATCAATGGTGTTGGGAAAACTGGCTAGCCATGTGCAGAAAAGCAGGACCTCTTCCTGACACCTTCAACTAAAATTAACTCCAGATGGACTAAAGACTTAAACATAAGACCTAACACCATAAAAACCCTAGAAGAAAACCTAGGCAAAACCATTCAGGACATAGGCATAGGCAAGGACTTCATGACTGAAACACCAAAAGCATTGGCAACAAAAGCCAAAATAGACAAATGAGATCTAATTAGACTCCAGAGCTTCCGTACAGCCAAAGAAACAATCATTAGAGTGAACTGGAAACCAACAGAATGGGAAAAAAATTCTGCAATCTACCCATCTGATAAAGGGCTAATATCCAGAATCTATAAAAAACTAAAACAGATTTACAAGAAAACAAACCAATTCAAAGGTGGACAAAGGATATGAACAGACACTTCTCAAAAGAAGACATATATGAGGCCAACAAACACAAGAAAAAATGCTCATCATCACTGGTCATTAGAGAAATGCAAATCAAAACCACATTGAGATACCACCTCACACCAGTTAGAACGGCGATCATTAAAAAATCTGGAGACAACAGATGCTGGAGAGGATGTGGAGAAATAGAAATGCTTTTACACTGTTGGTGGGAGTGTCAATTAGTTCAACCATTGTGGAAGACAGTGTGGTGATTCCTCAAGGATCTAGAAATAGAAATTCCATTTGACCCAGCAATCTCATTACTGGGTATATACCCAAAGGATTATAAATCATTCCATTATAAAGACACATGCACACGTACGTTCATTGCCGCACTGTTTACAATAGCAAAGACCTGGAACCAACACAAATGCCCATCAATGATAGACTGGACAAGGAAAATGTGGCTCATATACACCATGGAATACTATGTAGCTATAAAAAATGATGAGTTTGTGTCCTTTGTAGGGACATGGATGAATCTAGAAACCATCATTCTCAGCAAACTGACACAAGAACAGAAAATCAAACACTGCATGTTCTTACTCATAGGCGGGTGTTGAACAATGAGAACACATGGACACAGGGAGGGGAGTATCACACACTGCGGTCTGTAGGGGGAGGCTCAGGGAGGGACAGCAGCGGGTGGGGAGGTTGCGGGGAGATAACATGGAGAGAAATGCCAGATACAGGTGATGGGGGATGGAGGGAGCAAACCACCTTGCCATGTATGTACTGATGCAACAATCCTGCATGATCTGCACATGTACCCCAGAACCTAAAGTACAATAAAAAAATAATAATAATTTTAAAAAAACACACACACGAGGAAGCTTAAATATACATTAGTAAATGGAAGAACCCCATCTGAAAAACCTACATCCTTGTATGATTCCAACTATATAACATTCTGTAAAAGGCAAAACTATGAAGACAGTAAAAATAAAAAGCAGTGGTTGCGAGGGGTTAGATTTGAGGGAGGGATAAAGGTACAGGGCACAGATAATTTTTAGGGCAGTGAAAATACTCTACAATATTACAATGGTGGATACATGCCATCATAAATTTGTCTAAACATAAAGAATGTCCAATACCAAGAATGAACCCTAATGTAAACTATGGACTTTGGGTGGTAATGATGTATCAATATATGTCCATGGATTGTAATAAATGTATCTCTCTCATGGCGAAATGATAATGGAGAGACTATGCATTTGTGAGGCAGGGAGTATACGGGAAAACTCTTTACTTTCCTCTTAATTTTGCTGTGAACCTAAAATCTTTCTTTAAAAAATAGTCTTTAAAAAGGCAACACAATAAAGAATAACCTTTTTTAAACCAAAAGTGCTGTGAGAATTGGCTAGGTATGTTTTTAAAAATGAACTTGGATCCATAGATCATACCACATACAAACATTAACTCAAAATGGAAAAAAAAGGTGAATGTAAAATCCAAAACTAGAAAACTGGTGAAGAAACCAATAGAGAAAATCTTTGTGACTTTGTTAAGCAAAGATTGCTTAGACACGACACTAAAAACACAGTTCATTTAAAAAATTTGATAAGCTGGACTTTATCAAACTTTAAAATATCTACTCTTCAAAAGACAATTTCATAGAAATAAAAAGACAAGCCAAAAATTGTGAGAAAAAATCTTTGCAAAGCATAAATCTGATTTAAAAAAACCCTCGTGTCTAGAATATGTAAAGATCTCTCAAAGCTCAACAATAAGAAAAAAAAATCCTCACCCCACAAAAATGGGCAAAATATCTGAATAGATTCTTCACCAAAGAAGAAATACAGATAGAGAACAGACACATAAAAAGATGATCATTATTAGTCATTAGAGAAATATAAACTAAACCGAATGAGATATCACTATGTACCTATTACAATGCTAAGTTTAAAAGACCATACCAGGCTGGGCGCAGTGGCTCACACCTGTAATCCCAGCACTTTGGGAGACCAAGATGGGAGGATCACAAGGTCAAGAGATCGAGACCATCCTGGCCAATGTGGTGAAACCTTGTCTCTACTAAAAAATACAAAAATTAGCTGGGCGTGGTGGCACGTGCCTGTAGTCCCAGCTACTTGAGAGGCTGAAGTAGAATTGCTTGAAACCGGGAGGCCAAGATTGCAGTGAGCTGAGATTGCGCCACTGCACTCCAGCCTGGTGCCTAGTGATAGAGCAAGACTCTGTCTCAAAGAAAAAAAAAAAAAAAGACCATACCATGTGTTGGTGATGATGTGGAGCAAGGGGAACTCTGATATGCTACTGATGAGAATTTACAATTGTACAACCACTATGACAAACAGTATGGTGGTTTCTTAAAAGGTTAAATATACATCTACCATTTAATCTAGACTTTCAACCTCTAAGTACTAACCCAAAAGTATTTTATGTCCATATAAATATCTATTTATTTGTAAATGAATATTCACAGCAGCTTTACTTACAACAGTTAAAAAGTGGACACAATAGAAATGTCCATCAATAAATGAAAAGATAAATAATTTGTGGTATATTCCTACAAGGGAATACTACTCAGGAGTCAACATGAATAACTGATACATGCGTTAACATGAATGAATCTCAAAAGTACCATGGCTAAGTGAAAGAAGTCAGACACAAAAAGTTTCATACTGTATGATTCCATCTATATGATAGTATGTAAATAAGGGCAATCCATAGGAACAGAAATCAGATGAGTGGCTGCCACGGGCTGGGGGTGAGAAGAGGGAGATGACTACAAAGGCACAGGAGAGAACCTTCTAGGGTGATATCTTGATTGTGGCGGTAGTTATATACTTGACAATATATGTTTGTCAAAACTCTGAACTCTACATTAAATAGGGTGAATTTTACTGTATGTAAATTAGGTCACAATAAATCTGAAATTTAAAAACAAATTAAAAAAAACCATTAACTTGCAGAATCAGAGTTCTCTGTAAAGCAATATGCAACTTTCATAAGCCAACAAATACTCCCTTCAGAAAGAAATCTCTAAGACACAGACTTAAATGTCCTTATTTATAAAGAACATTAGGCACTACAAAAGAGTTCAAATAAACGTTCTCAGGTTACAAACTGTGACCATTGCTAACATATGAAAATTCTACTTTCCAACCAAAAAACCTAGAATACCTGTCTTTTCTTAAAGTCTCATTAGTTCTGCCATACAGATCCTTATTATTCCTCACCTGAGTTACAGCAAAAACCTTCAACCGATCACCCTGATTCTTGTCTCACTGCACCACAAACCATCCTCACCGCCACTTTCCATTTTCTTTCTAAATCAAATGTGATCATGCAGGTCTCCCATACAAAAGTCTATGATGCTTTTCCATAGATTGAATAAAAAAAAAAAAAAAAGACATACAAGCAAGGCCCTTCTCAAATTAGTTGAACTTATGTCGTCAGACCTATCTTCTGTTCCATCTTCCCCAATACAAACTTTTAACTCAATATATGCAAATACACTCCAAGTTTGCATCATTCAGACCACCTGAAATTTCCACTTGACATCTCCTCTGGGCCTCCATACCATTCAGCTCACAGAGTTACCTCTACCTGAACTGCAGTTCTCTGTTCCGGTTCTTAGGGATACATAGAATTTTCATATGTTAGCAATGGTCACAGTTTGTAACCTGAGATACCCATCATCTTAGGGAGGGCTTTTCCAGGGCCCCTCCCCTCCTCTGTATACCACAAGACATACCTCCTTTACAGCATCCAGCACACACGTGACAGTCTATTGACTTGTCCACACACCCTACAGGGAGATCTTCTCAAGAACAGGGCCATATCCTTTTTTTTTTTTCTTTGAGACAGGGTCTCACTCTGTCACCCAACCTGGAGTGCCACAGTGCAATCTCCACTCACTGCAACCTCTGCCTCCTGGGCTCAAACTATCCTCCTCCCTCAGCCTCCCAAGTAGCTGGGACTACAGGTGCATGCCGCCACTACCAGCTAATTTTTGTAGAGACAAGTTTTCATTGCCCAGGCTGGTCTTGAACTCCTGAGCTGAAGTAATCTTCCCACCTCAGCCTCCCAAAATGCTGGGAATGAACCACCACACCCAGACAGGGCCATGTCTTGACCCAGATATTTCTCCAAGGCCTATTCTAAATGAATGGGTTGTGGTAGACCAGAGACTTCTAAATGCAGATGTTTCTCACACTTTATTATTAAGTTAAATTTTTGTTTCTTCATATCAGTAAAGCAGTAAGAGCAACTATTGAGAAGTTTATTAATACCATCATTTTTATATTTGTTAAGACAGCATTCTCTCCCTAACTCATTTTATGAGACCAACATCATCCTGATACCAAAACCTGGCAGAGGCACAAGTGAAAAAGAAAATTTCAGGCCAATATCCATGATGAACATTGATGCAAAAATCCTCAATAAAATAACCGAATCCAACAGCACATCAAAAAGCTTATCCATCATGATCAAGTCGGCTGGGATGCAAGGTTGGTTCAACATATGCAAATCTATAAATGTAATCCATCACATAAACAGAACCAAAGACAAAAACCACATGATTATCTCAACAGACACAGAGAAGGCCTTCAACAAAATTCAACACCACTTCATGCTAAAAACTCTCAAGAAACTAGGTATTGATGGAACGTATCTCAAAATAATAGGAGCAATTTATGACAAACCCACAGCCAATATCGTACTAAATGGGCAAAAACTGGAAGCATTCTCTTTGAAAACTGGCACAAGACAAAGGTGCCCTCTCTCACCACTCCTATTCAAGACAGTATTGGAAGTTCCAGCCAGGGCAATCAGGCAAGAAAAACAAATAAAGGGTATTCAGTTAGGAGAAGAGGAAGTCAAATTGTCTGTATTTGCAGACAACATGATTGTGTATTTACAAGACCCCATTGTCTCAGCCCCAAATCTCCTTAAGCTGATAAGCAACTTCAGCAAAGTCTCAGGATACAAAACCAATGTGCAGAAATCACAAGCAGTCCTATACACCAATAATAGACAAACAGAGAGCCAAATCATGAGTAAACTCCCATCCACAAATGCTACAAAGAGAATAAAATGCCTAGGAAAACAAATAACAAGGGATGTGGAGGACCTCTTCAAGGAGAACTACAAACCACTGCTCAAAGAAATAAGAGAGGACGCAAACAGATGGAAAAACATCCCATGTTCATGGTTAGGAAGAATCAATATTGTGAAAATGGCCATAGTGCTCAAAAGTAATTTTTATAGATTCAATGCTATCCCCATCAAGCTACCATTGACTTTATTCACAGAATTGGAAAAAAACCACTTTAAATTTCATATGGAACCATAAAAGAGCCGGCATAGCCAAGACAATCCTAAGGAAAAAAAAAAAGCTGGAGGCATCACGCTCCCTGACTTTGAACTATACTACAAGGCTACAGTAATCAACACAGCATGGTACTGGTACCAAAACAGAGATATAGACCAATGGAACATAACAGAGGACTCAGAAATAATGCCACACATCTACAACCAGCTGATCTTTGACAAACCTGACAAAAACAAGCAATGGGGAAAGGATTCCCTATTTAATCAATGGTGTTGGGAAAACTGGCTAGCTATAGGCAGAAAGCTGAAACTGGATCCCTTCCTTACATCTTATACAAAAATTAATTCCAGATAGATTAAAGATTTAAACATAAGACCTAACATCATAAAAACTCTAGAAGAAAACCTAGGTAATACCATTCAGGACACAGGCATGGGCAAAGACTTCATGACTAAAACACCAAAAGCATTGGCAACAAAAGCCAAAATAGAGAAATGGGATCTAATTAAACTAACAAGCTTCTGCACAGCAAAAGAAAATATTAAGAGTGAACTGGCAACCAAAAGAATGGGGAAAAATTTTTGCAATCTACCCATCTGAAAAAGGGCTAATATCTAGAATCTACAAAGAACTTAAGCAAATTTATAAGAAAAAAAACAACTGCATCGAAAAGTGGGCAAAGGATATGAACAGACACTTTTCAAAAGAAGACACTTATGCAGCCAGCAAACACATGAAAAAAAAGCTCATCATCACGGGTCATTAGAGAAATGCAAATCAAATTGAGATACCATCTCACGCCAGTTAGACTGGCGATCATTAAAAAATCAGGAGACAGATACTGGAGAGGATGTGGAGAAATAGGAACACTTTTACACTGTTGGTGGGAGTTTCAATTAGTTCAATCATTGTGGAAGACAGTGCAGCGATTCCTTAAGGATCTAGACCTAGAAATACCATTTGGTCCGGCAATCCCATTGCTGGGTATATACCCAAAGGATTATAAATCATTCCATTTTAAAGACACATGCACACGTATGCTTATTGCAGCACTGTTCACAATAGCAAAGACTTGGAACCAACCCAAATGCCCATCAGTGATGGACTGGATAAAGAAAATGTGGCACATACACACCATGGAATACTATGCAGCCATAAAAAGGAGGTGTTCATGTCCTTTGCAAGGAACATGGATAAAGCTGGAAATAATCATTCTCAGCAAACTGACACAGGAACAGAAAACCAAACACCACGTGTTCTCACTCACAAGTGGGTGTTGAACAATGAGAACACATGGACACAGGGAGGGGAACATCACACACTAGGGCCTGTCAGGGGATTGGGAGTTAGGGGAGGGATAGCAGGGGGTGGAGGGATAGCATTAGGAGAAATACCTAATGTAGATGACGCGGTGATGGATGCAGCAAACCACTATGGCATTTGTATACCTATGAAACAAACCTGCATAGTCTGCACTTGTAACCCAGAACTTAGAGTATAATAATAAATAAAATAAAATAAGATAGCATTCTACATTTAGAAGAGAGCACTGTGTGGAAGGAAAATAAATCTTTGGGCCCCAAATCACTAAGCTAAAGGGAAAAATCAAGCTGGGAACTGCTTAGGGCAAACCTGCCTCCCATTCTATTCAAAAGTCATCTCTCTGCTCACTGAGATAAATGCATATCTGATTGCCTCCTTTACAGAGGCTAATCGGAAACTCAAAAGAATGCAAACATCTGTCTCTGATCTTCCTGTGACCTGGAGGCTCCCTCCCCAGTTGGATTTGTCCCACTTTTCCAGACTGAACCAATGTTCATTTTACATGTGTTAATTGGTATCTCATATCTCCCTAAAACGTATAAAACCAAACTAGTCTGACCACCTTGGGCACATGTGTTAAGGACCTTCTGAGGTTGTGTCACAGGTGCACATCCTCGAAATTGGCCAAATAAACTTTCTAAATTAACTGAGACCTGTCTCAGATAACCAGGCTTCATAGCTGTGAGGGAGAAAAAACAAGAGAAATGAAATCAGAAAGCCTACATGAGCAACTGATTAGCTGTGAAACCTTGGGCAATTATTAATCTGAGTATATTTTCCATAGATACTCATACTAATATGTGTCTTCAAAGGGATAATGTAAACACCACAATGAGATAACAATGTCAAAAGTATGAGAATCATTATGGGCAACACAAATTTTAGTACTAACAAAGAAAAAAGTTACTATTTTTCTGGCTTACAGAGCCTACTTTGAAGAAAGAGTTTAATGCACAATGCCAGTAAACAATTTGAAAATATCTTCAAAGGCACTGGCCAGGGTGACTTATAAAGCAAGGAAGTGAATATTTCTTCTGCAATGTTTAATAGTGACTTTGAAAATCTTGTGTTTGTAGTTGTTTTAATGACATTATTTAACAGTCTGAGGGACCGGAAATAATTTGGGGCAAAGAAACATGGTCAAGTGATTTAAAATAATTTTTAAATTTCATCTAAATAAGTTTTTTTAGATATGGCTGAAATTTTCAATTAAATCCACCTCAGAGCTGGAAAAAGCTCAAGCCATAATTAAGAATTTTCAATGATTAGCCTATAAGTTCAAGTAAATAATATAATTGAATTATTCCATTGATAGCCTTCAATAGGTAAAAGATAAAACAAAGGTTTAGAGAAAATGCTTATTTTTTTATTGAATAGGCCTTTAAGGCCGAAAATGTGAAAATATGATGATTATACTTTTCTTCCAGCAAAATATAGCGTGTCACCATCCACTAGGAAATTTATAAGTAAAAAGACGAACAACAACAAGTATTGGCAAGAATACTGAGAAACTGGAAACCCTATACATTACTGAAAATATAAATGGTACATCCACCATGAAAAACATTTCCTCAAAAAGTTAAACACAGTTATCAAATGACCTAGCAATCCACTCCTAGATATATACCCAAGAGAAGTGAAAACATATAGTCACACAGAAACTTGTACATGAATGTTCGTAACAGCACTGCAGTAGTCCCCCTTATCCGTGGTTTCACTTTTCACAGTTTCAGTTACCCACAGTCAATCACAGTCTGAAAATATTAGATGAAAATTCCAGAAATAAACAATTTGTAAGTTTTACATTGTGTGCCATTCTGAGTAGCATGATGAAATCCCACTCTGTACTGTCCAGGAAACGAGTCATCCCTTTATCTACTGTATCCATGCTATATATACACTACTCACCCATTAGTTAGTTAGTAGCCATGTTGGTTATCAGATGGACTATCACAATAGGGTTTGGTACTATCTGCAGTTTCAGGAATCCTCTGGGGGTCTTGGGATGTATCCCCCATCCATAAAGGGGGAATTACGTATTCACAACAGCCAAAGGTGGAAACAATCCAAATGTTGATGAATGGATAATAAAATGTGGCCTATGCTTACAATGGAATATTATTCAGTCATGAATAAGAATGGGGTACTATTACATGCAATGGCATGGATGATCCTTGAAATCATTGCTAAGAAGAAGAAATCAGTCACAAAAGACCACACACTGTGTGATTCTATTTATATGAGATGTCCAGAATAGGCAAATCCATAGGGGAGAAAGTAGATTAGTGGCTACCAAAATCAAAGGGAAGAAGGGAAATGGTGAGTGACTGGCAATGGGTACAGGATTCTTTTTCAAGTGATGAAAATGTTCTAGAATTAGATGATGGTGATGGTCACACAACTTTGTGAATATATTAAAAGCCATTGAACTACATTTTGAAAGAGTGAATCATATCGCAATTTTTAAAAATACAGTGTGTCAGAGCAGGGTGATGGAACAGATTAAACATGGCATCATCTTTATGACCAGAGGGCCATAAACAGTTTAGCTGCTTCCCACTTAAATATGGTAGCCCACAGATTACATACCTCTTTATGGCAAAGAGTCCAAAAAAGGCACTGTCAAATTGCAAACATGAACCAGAAACCTGATATACCACCTCTCCTATACAAAACTGCCAGGGACTCAGATAAAAGGTTGGATGTGCTGCAACCTCTCAAGAATTCATTAAAAAAAAAAGTTTCTCAAAAAATACACAGTACGGAGCTGAGAAAACATTTTTCACAAGCACTCCTTGCTCTAGCCAGATCCATCTTTCACCCTTTAGGAGCACAGGGAGAAGGTCTCAAAATTATTTTGTACCTTGAGTACAAATTTATCTAGAATATACTGAAGTTTCTGGAGAGTCAGGTGTTTTATAAGAGATTCTGCTCTGTATCTATAACATGGGAATAAGGCACTGTATTAAATACAATCCTAAAAGGATTTTTTGTTTCTCCTGCCAATTATGGGTATGTGGGCAGAAATCTGCCTCAAGGACTGTAATTAATATCATCAATGATGTTCAATAGTCTGGAAAAAAGCTGAAAAATCTCAATTATAATGAAGATCAACAAAGGGCCAACTAACTAGAACACTAAAATCCACTGATAAGTTTTAGCATTCTATCTTTAAAGAAAATGAGTGTAACTTTACTGTTTACACTCCAAATCTAAAATTCTAGGATGTTTAGCAGGGGCTCTAAGGGTCAACACACACTCAATCCAAGTTCATGACACCATAGATGTGTGCGCTTGAAAGCCAAGGCCTACTTTTGTGTTGCTCGTGTATACTCAGAAATTAGTACAGTGATTAGCATGTAATTTCAATATATCTATATCTCTTCATGTTTCATGAGTACAGACATCATAGGAAATGCTATGAAAGATTCCTCAAAAAAATTGAAAACAGAGCCACCGTGTGATCCAGTAATCCCACTACTGGATATACACCTGAAGGAAACAAAATCAGTATCTCAAAGAGACATCTGAACTCCCATGCTGACTGCAGCGGTACTCACAATTGCCAAGACAGGGAAACAATCTAAGTGTTTTTGGACAGATAAATGGACAAAGAAAATGGTGGATGTGTGTGTGTGTGTGTGTGTGTGTGTGTGTGTGCATGTGTGTGTGTGCCACCATAAACCAGAAATGAAGAAAATGTTACTGATCTATCTTATATATACATACTTATAAAAATAGTAGAGGGAGAGAACCACGAAAGGGATTTTTCATGCTCTATTCTTAATATACACACACACACACACACACACACACACAGTGGGATACTATTCAGTCATAAAAAAGAAAGAATTTCTGTCATTTGCAACAACATGGATGAACTTGGAGGACATTATGCTTAATAGGCACAGAAAGACAAATACCACATAGTCACACTTACCTATGAGATCTAAAAAAAGTCAGACTCATAGAAACAGAGAGTAGAATGGTGTGCCTGGGGCTAGGAGGTAGGGGAACAGGAGGTGCTGGTGAAGGGATGCACACTGTCAGCTATAGGATGGATATCTTCTGGGAATCCAATGTACAACATAGTGACTACAACTAATTACACTGTATTGTATACTTGAAATCTGCCAAGAAAGATCAGAAAGTTACCTTTTTAACCACACAAAAAAGGTAACAGTGAGGTGATGGATGTATTTACTAACTTGATTATGGTAATCATTTCACAATATGTATCAAAGCATCACACTGCACAGCTTACATACATACAATTTTCTCAATTATACCTCAGTAAAGCAGGGGGGAAATTTTGTGTTAAGCCATTGTTTGATGAAAACTAATATCTGAAATAATGACCCTAAGCCACTATAAACCAGAACTGAAGAAAATGTTACTCATCTGTCGGATATATATATATATATACACACTTATAAAAATAGTAGAGGGAGAGAATCATTAAAGGGATTTTTCAAGCTCTATTCTTAAGCATTTCCTGGTACACTTACTAGCTGTGGGACCTTAAATAAGTGTTATTTCATCTCTAGATGAAAGCTTCAGGCTCTTCATCTATAAAACACAGAATTGCTGCTGTGGCTGGCTCTTGGGATTGTTGCGAGGAAGAAATGAATTTACATATGTGTAAAACACCTGGCACAGAAAGTAGATACACAAACATGTAAATGCCTCCCTGAATCTTCAGTTCTTTCAGAAGAAACGCACACACACACACCCATAAGGGTTCCTTTCATCTACAGCGGTTTTCCAGCTCATGCGTCCTGCTAGGTTGGCCCTCGGGATCCCAAATTAATTGGGAGGTGCCCTTGTCCACAGGGAGCCTACATTCAAGCACGGGAGATGAGCAATATGAATGCCTGTCAAGAGCCATAATTGAGCAGGCCCAGGTGCCTGCCTCTCCAGGGTGAGAGAGATGCCCTGCAGCACCTGGGCAGGTACTTGCCATGGAGGACTCTCGAAACTGGGCTGCAAGTGTTACAAACTCCATTCAAATCAGCCTAAGCAATGAAAAAAAAAAAAAGGCTGTATCTCATATTAACTGGAGACGCAAAGGTGAGACTCCAAACCAGGTTCTTGCAGCCTTCCACTCTGTAGACCTCAACTTCATGCCAAGTCAGGCCTCCCTTGAGCTGCAAGATGGAGAGACAAGCTTGATGGCGGCAGAAGTGAGGCTTCTTCCCGGAAGACCCTGACGGCCCTGTGCTCATTTCTCATTGGCCCAAACAAGTTAGGGTCGGCCCACCCCTCAACCAATCAGTGACATGGGAGAGCAGATTTATATTATTGGCTAAAAATCCTAATTCTCTGGAGGAAGAAGAGATATTTTAGAATCAAACACGCTGTCTACTATAAAGCATTCAGTAAATAAATATCTGATGAAGGCATAGATGAAATGATGAATGACTGGATCTACAATATAAACTATGCTCTTTTAGAAGGATTTGCTAGGGGGTAACGGGCAGGGAGGAAAAGACCTGCTTTTGATTTTAGTTCATTGTGATTAAAGTTAGAGTGGGCTGAGTATACCCAAAATAATTTTAGTAGAAAGCTATCAGCAATTAAGCATAGACCGCCATTAATATTACTTAGCAAGTAGTATGAATCAGGAACTATGCAGAGTGTAATTTGTAATTAAGAGCATAGGATAAGGGCTGGGCGCTGTGGCTCATGCCTGTAAACCCAGCACTTTGGGAGGCCAAGATGGGCGGATCACTTGAGCTCAGGAGTTTGAGACTAGTCTGGGCAACACGGGGAAACTCTGTCTCTACTCAAAGTAAAAAAATTAGCCAGGCATAGTGATGCATGCCTGTGGTCCAAGCTACTCAGGAGGCAGAGGTGGGAGGACTGCTTTAGTCCTGGGAGGCAGAGGTTGCAGTGAGCTGAGATAGCGCCACTGCACTCGAGCCTTGGTGACGGAATGAGACAAAAAAAGAAAAAAAAAGAAAGGAAGAAACAGACCTTGGTTCAAATGTGTTCCAATCCTGGCTCTACTATTTACTACATATGCCTAACCTCTCCAGATCTCAGGTTTTCTAATCGGCCAAATGGGGAAACAACAGTTCCTACTTCACGATGTTGTTATGAGGAATCAATAATAAAACGTGAAATGGTCAGCATCCTGAATATTTTAAAATATTAGCCATTACTATCATCCATAAAAATCCATCCTGAATCAGCTTTAGGTTCATGTAGACTGCATGTGAAACTAGAAAAGGCATCTTTTCTTTGACTCATAATGTACAGTACAGTAAATGGAATGACAACCATTTAAACAGTCTTTTTCGTAGCTGATAGGGCTGCAATAGGCAAGCCATTCTCATCAAAGATAGATGTGGCACTTTGAAACCTCGTCCTGTTCTGTGACAATGCCACTCTGGACTCCTGAATTTGACCCACCCCACTACCCAACAAGGCAAGTTACTACTAGGTTCTCTGTTTAAAATATCTATACTTATTTAAGAAAAATTAAACAAATGTCCTCACAAAGGCTTATACATAAAATGTTCATAGCAGCTTTGTTCATAAAAAACTGAGAACAACTAAATGTTCATTAACAGTGTATAGATAAGGAGATTAGAGTGTATTTATAAAATGAAATACTACTGTGATAAAAAAGAGTGATACATGCAACAACATGTAAGAATCTCAAAAACTGAAGGAAAATAGACACATAAGAGCACATTTTTTATGATTCTATTTATTTGGAATCCTAAAAAGGGCAAACTAATCTACAGTCACAGAAAGCAGATCACTGGTTGCCTAGGGCCAAGGGTTAAGGGTAGATAGATGTTGACTGGGACGCTATGTAGGAGGGAATTTGGGGGGATAATAGAAATGCCTTAAATCCTGACTGTGATTGTGGTAGTTACAAAAGTGTATATATATTTCAAACTCATCAAACTGTTTTGTTTGCTTAAAATGGGTGTATCATATCACATGTAAATTATACCTCAACAAAATTGATTTTATGGAAGCAATGAAAAAAATCTAGCCTATATATGACCATAGTGTGTGTATATATGTGTGTATGTATATATGTAAATGAACAATTTTTTTAGTGTAGGTTTACCCATACATTGTATAATATATAATCACTAATTTTATTGAACATATATTATGTTCCAAGGACTATTCAGAATAGTGCTTTACATTTAATGCTCACAGCATCTCTTGAAATAGGTAACTTTATAATCCCGATTTTATGGGTGAAGAAAACAAGGCATTGAAAAGTGAACTTTCCCAAGATCACAAAACTGGTAAGCGACAAAACTGTGATTCAAACCCAAAAAGTCTGGATCCAGAGCCCATGATTTCAACCACCATGCTATACTGTCTTCATAGACACGCCACACCACACACACACACACACACACACAAGTATCTGGAAGGAGATACCCAACAGTGTTAACAGTGTTTACTTCTGAATGGTAGAACCTCTCTAGAGGTTTTAATTCTTTACAATTTCCTAAGTTTTTCACAATGATTGGGTATTTCTTAGGTTATTTTAAAACAATAATAAACTAGTGTATGTGGATCTTATCTACTTCAGTAACACTAGTTTTACTAATACAGTAGTTATATAATGATTTTAGCAGATCTTTTTTCCAAGTCTTATATGTACATAATATAAAATTAAGACTATTTGATTAATATTTTATTAGTATGCATTATGTTCAAATTTATATTTATGTTTTAGTGAGCTCAAAAATCCTAAATTATAAGTTAGGTCTGATAGTTTTTATTCCATATAAACTTCAGGATCCAATTCATCAAAAATAATCCTGATATACACAGATAAGCGCCTGCAAGTGGTAATAGTTTTTCTTCACCAGTTTACTTCACAATCTCAAGCTATTCTTCTATTAAAATGGCTTAGAAACTTAAAAGATGAATAATAGAAAATGATTTAAAGGTTGACTTTAAATAAATAAAAAATTAATTTAAATGTTGAGTCATAAAATCACCAGGAATTTAGCAAATTAGAATGAATGAATATCTTACTGTGTACATTTCTTATCACAAATATAAAAACCAAAAACAAAGCATCTCAATTATAAGCTGAAACTATAATAATAATGTTACTGCCACTTAAATATCCATTAGTTTTAATAACTTTACTGAATCTTATGCTTTTTTTTTTTTTTTTTTTTTTTTTTGAGACAGAGTCTTGCTCTGTCACCCAGGCTGGAGTGCAGTGGTGCAGTCTCAGCTCATGGCAACCTCTACCTCCTGAGTTTAAGCAATTTTGTGCCTTAGCCTCCAAGTAGCTGGGATTACAGGTGCACATCACCACACCTGGCTAATTTTTGTATTTCTAGTAGAGACAGAGTTTTGCCATATTGGCTAGGCTGGTCTCAAACTCCTGGCCTCAAGTGACCTGCCTGTCTTGGCCTCCCAAAGTACTGGGATTACAGGTGTGAGCCACTGTGCTTAGCTACTGAATATCATTCTAAGATATCCTGTCAAGAGAACATACACTGAGCAGTGGAATGGATTTAATCTTGCCTAGAATTTAACTATTATTTAATTCAGTGAGGCACATATGTGCCATAGTATACTTGCTTGTACAATTTTACATATGTAAATATATATGCCCAGATTTCAATTCTTTCAAAGACTAGGAAAAGTTTCTAATATATGCATAATAATGATAATAGAAGTTTAAATCCAAGGATCACATGAAAATTAGCCTGATAGCCATGTTAAAATGGGACTGCCCCATCATGTGTCAAAATTCAGTATATAATACATGAGAATATGCATATCATTCTTCAAAATAGCTTATACAATATATTTGAAAATATTAAGACTGCATGGAAGGACTTACTCTCCCACATGTTTAGACTTATTATAAGATAAAATGATTGATAAAGTATAGTATTGGAAGAGGATAATTGAACGAGCCAGTGGAGATCCTAGAAACAGATCCCCAGACTAAGATAATTTACATGGTTAATGTTGAAGGCAGCAACCACAGAGCAATAGGGGAAAGAATGGCTCTTTTAATAAACCAAACATTATTGGAATAATTGTGATGGTCAGTTTCGCGTATCAATTTGGCTAGGCTACAGTCCCCAGTTATTCAATCGTACACTATTCTGGGTGTGGATGTGAAGGCATTTTGTAGATGTGATTAACATATATTAACATAATCAGCTGGCTTTACGTAAAGGAAATTATCCTAGATAATTCTTGGTGGGCCACATTCAATAATTTGAAATGCCCGACAAGCAGAACTGAAGTTTCTTTGAAGAAATTCCACTTGTGGACTGCAGTTTCAGCTCATGCCGGAGAGTTCCAGCCTGCCCTATATATTATAGAACTGCCTAGCTCGCAGGAAAAGCTTTGCCCACAAAATATTAATTTGCAGCAAGAGGAAAATGGTTAACTAAAGTATCTTCTTGATGTAGAATTATGCAGTTATTAAAGTTGCTTATTAGCTGCGTGTGGTGGCACAGAGGCTGAGGTGGGAGGATCACCTGAGCCAAGGAGGTTGAGACTGCAATGAATTGAGACTGTGCCACTGCACTCCAGCCTGTGTGAGAGTGAGACCCTCTTAAAAAAAAAAAAAAACAAAAAACGGATGCTTACAAAATGCTTAGACAAAATAGAAAACAGGGGCCTTCTCTTATAGAGAAGCTGTTTGTCATTTCTCTTTCTCTTCTCTTCTGCCTATTAACCTCTGCTTCTAAACTCCTCACGTATGTCCATGTCCTAAATTTTCCTGGTGTGAGATAACGAACCCCAGGGTATATACCCCAAACGACGTAGCCGCTTCATATTGGGGGCCTCATCCGGGATACCAAGGGACAACATTCATCAAAACGGTGGTAGAGGAGCAGACTCCAACTCTGTCCTTTCATTTTGAGGCGCTCAGCCCCCATTTTAGAACCCAATCAAACTAAATATGGGCCCCCTTCAGCCATTTAAAAACGATTAGCTTGGCTGCCAGCCTGACAAGACGTGGGGGACGGGCTTGCTGGGGAGAACATGGAGAATCCCCCAGCACCCACGGGTTGCTAGGCATGTTGGCCACGTTTGAACCAGCTTCCTTTCACGATGGACTTAGCCATCACTTGGGGTTGGAAGAAGTCCTGGGGCAACTGAGGATTTCTGGCGGGGGCTACCCACACCCCCGTGTTATCCAAAGGCTTCTGGACTGACCCCAACCTCTGGCCACCCGATGGAGTGCCCACAGCAGAATCTCCACCTTTCCTGTGGTAATTTCCTCCTTTCCCGTCCGTGACCACCATATCACCTATCCTCTCTGTGTATACAACGTGCGGCAAGCTTTGCCCTACGTACATCAGATACCGCCTCCTCAAACCTGACTGTAAAATCCAGCACGTCTGCTGCCGCTGGCCTTTTCCACTGGGAGACCCTCTCTCTGTAGAGAGAAAGCTGCTTCTGGTTTCTCTTTCTCTTCTCTTCTGCCTATTAAACCTCTGCTCCAAATAAATAAATATAGAAAACATTCACACTATCATTTGAAATAAAACAAGCAGGCGGGGCACGGTGGCTCATGCCTGTAATCCCAGCACTTTGGGAGGCCAAGGCGGAAGGATCACTTGAGGCCAGGAGACCAGCCTGGCCAACAGAGTGAAACCCTATCTCTATTGAAAATACAAAAATTTGCCAGATGTGGTGACGCATGCCTGTAATCTCAGCTACTGGGGTGGCTGAGGCAGGAGAACTGTTCGAATCCAGGAGGTGGAGTTTGCAGTGAGCCAAGATAGTGCCAGGGCACTTTAGTCCAGACAACTAAGCAAGACTGTCTCAAAAAACCAAAACAAAACCAAACAACAACAACAAACCAGTGCACAATGATCTCAGCCATGTTTTTTCAATGTATGATTTATATAAAGTTCAAAATCAGGCAGAACTAATCTATGGTGTTAGAAATTAGAACAGTGGTTACCCTACAGGAGGGGTATCCATTGGAAGGAGCAGGAAGAAGGGGCTTCTGGAATGCTGATAATGTTCTGTTTCTTAATTCTAGGTGCTGGTGATATGGATGTGCTCAGTTTGCAAAAATTCATTGAGTTGATTTGTGTATGTACATATGCCTATATATATGTGTGTTATATAAAGGATATGTTATACTTTTAAAATTAGAAAAAAAAATTATGCATAGCAGAAACCTAGTGGTTTTAATTTCTTCATTCTAGTTTCCATATAATGGTGGGGCCACAGATGATATTTTTGTTTCTTCTTTTTACTTCTCTATTTTTCCCTAAAATAGACATGTATTAACTTTATAATGGACAACAAACTAGCAGTTGATCTTATTAATAGTTAACTATCAGAATGACAGGTATGCATAACAATTGTTGGAGTTGAAAGGAAAAGAACTGAAGATGAGCTGCGGGGATCTGGAAGCCTTCACGGGAGTAGGAGGTGGGATCTTCAGCACTGGAAGGAAGAAAGGGAAAAATATGGATGGAGGATTCCAAACCAGAGAGATTATATGAGCTCATCTTTGAAGGCAGGAATGTGATGGACAGTATTGCTTTGGTGACTGAGCACCCATTCTCCTTTCTTCTCGCAATACCACCTTGATATTCCTTTGGAGAAATGACTCCTCTACCATTCTCAGTATATATGTGCTGACCTGCTCTATGAGGAGGCAGATTAGTCAGCATATTCCATCTCATTAAATCAGGGACGGTCATGAGACTCGAGCTGGTCCAGGGGAAAGCCCAAAATTTTTGCTGAAAGATTGGGTCAGTGAGACTCACTGAGGTAGCTCAGCTGATACGGTGCAGGCCTGGAGCTGCTGGGAGCGATGCTAGTACAGTCAGGGGAAGGACTGAGGCTGAGATAAAGAGACGGAGATCCCTGAGGACATCATGGAGCACCTGGATACAGCCCTGTCTGAGCACAATTATGTCTGGTCTTTTCACTTATGTGGACCAATAAAATCCTTTTTCATTGAAGCCATTCTGAGTTGGGTTTCTTTCACTGGCAGCCAAAAGAGTCTCAGTAAGTGGCATACCAAGAGCAGGGTGGTACCAATAGTCCACCCTGCAAGGAGGAGTGTTTTTTCATAACCTTGTTTAGAATCACCAGCTCATAATAAGAACTGCACTGGCCTTTAGCTGATTTTATTCTGTTTAAATTCTCTACAGGCAATGCACCTCCTTACTGCCAGCCCAGGGCACACTGCTCCCACTCCTCCCGCCCCGTCCCTACCATTCCGCAACTCTGCCTTGGTCTGACAAATGCAGTAGAAGGAAGAGGAATTTTAGATTTTGAACTCATATGATCTCAGACAGAATAATTCAATCACTTCATTTTATCAATGGGAAACTGAAACTTGAAGGAGGGAATACATTTGGCCAAGGTCGAACTTGCACTTGCTCACAGGGCGTAAGAATGAGAAGCAGCATGCCTGGGAACCTGTGAAACAGACCACCGAGACTCAACAGAAACACTCTGTGGACCTTGGAGCATTTCTGTTCCCAGGTCTTTTGCTATCCACTGGATGTGGGTATGGATAGGGAACTTTTTTATCTGCTGCTTTCATGCTCAAAAAATTTGGCAACTGCCATCAGTTTCAAAGGACTAGCCTATTTTTATGCAAAGATACTGGCACTTGCCTTGAGTCCTTGTCTTAAACACAACTGAGCAGTGGCATTTGGTGAAGTAGAAACCTCACCAAATGCCGGGTGGCACCTTACACTGGCACACACCATCTTATGGTCAGACCTCTCAGAAAAAATTTTGTGACAGAAAAGCTGCAGGGACTGCTCTTAAGATAGTTGAGAGAGGGGCCCTGTAACTGGCAGTTACAGGTTCACATGTGTTGATGAAAGATAAGATTCTAAACCTGCCTCTCCTCTGTCACAAAGTTAGATGACTGTTTACTAAGCAATCAAATCCCCATTGTATTGCCCATCCCCCCAAAACATCTTTCCCCAGAGTCGCCCTTCCCCCTGGTCGGTTGTAAAGCAAAGGCCAACCTCCCCGTTTCTGCCCACATTCATTATTTTTGTCTTGCTGGGTAGTGAACTGCTGAGCTCAGTTACCTGGGACAAGGAGGAAGGCGTGGAGAGGGAAGAAAATCCTGTACTATGTTTTAAGGTCTATTTTCTGTTGACCACCTGGCCTTAGATGACTGTTTATAAGCAAGGTCAAGTATCTGAAAGACACAGGTTCAAATCCAAGCTCTATCAAGTTTGTGACTCTGGGCAAAAACTCCATGCCTGTGTTTTTTCATCTGTAAAATGGTGATCATTATATCAACCTCATATGGTGCTAGAGTGAAATGAAGACAGTGGTTCTCTCTTCAGTGTTCATGGACCACAGGTAAGTTCCTTTCCCACATTTTCACATTCATAGGATCCAGTAAGGAAGGCCTGCATGATGTTTGCTGGGTCACTGACCTGGTGAGGCCCAGGCTCAGCTCCAGACATGCTGGGTCCCAGGCCTGTGCTCCTGTCTTCAAACTAGGAATACATCAATTAAGTAATTATTGATGGTACAAAACAGGGTCTAAGGAAGGCCAAGCTCAAGAGCACAGTTAAAAAAGAAATACTCTCCACAGCTGCCCTTGCTCTGGTCGGGGTGGAGGCCAGCAGGCCCCTCATTGCCAGGTAGGAAGCATTAACTAGGCCTGATGCGCTAGAGGCTTTCTTTTTTAACAATGAAGTAGAGGTGAGGTTTTCTAACTCCACGTCCAGGGAAGAGGCAGGAAAGCTACATCTTGCAGCAAACAGTCCTTTAGCCATTTTTAAAGAACCTTCCAAACTATTCCTGGGCCAGGAAAGTCCCTCTATGGGGCTTCTTCAGCGGGACACGGCCAGCTACCTGTCTTGACAGGGAATTCTCTCATCCACTGTTAAAGTCTGGAGTGGTCAATGGGAGAAATGGTTTTTTGTCCTGCTTTTCTGGCCCAAGGGAAGAGAGTGCCTCAGCAGCAAGGCTCTTCATGAAGACACCTTCAGGTCGCAGCTGAAACATAGCTCCCTTTTGGAGCAGCCTCTGACCCACCCCCACACTCTCATGGCACCAGGAATGTCGCCCTCACAGCTCTCATGTCTTTCATTTTTGTTAATTTCTTTACTGGTGCACATTTTACAAATGCAAATTATTCCTTTCATGGCTATCTTCTCTATAGGACCATGAGTGTTAAGACAGTGGGAAGAGGGTCTGTCTTTTTTTATTTATTTATTTGAGATGGAATCTCTCTTTGTCGTACAGTCTGGAGTGCAGTGGTGTGATCTCGGCTCATTGCAACCTCCACCTCCCAGGTTCAAGCAATTCTCCTGCCTCAGCCTCCTGAGTAGCTGGGATTACAAGCACCTGCCACCACGCCTGGCTAATTTTTGTATTTTTAGTAGAGAAGGGGTTTCACTATGTTGGTCAGGTTGGTCTCGAACTCCTGACCTGGTGATCTGCCTGCCTTGGCCTCCCGAAGTGCTGGGATTACAGGCGTGAGCCACTGCGCCCGGCAGGTCTGTCTTAATTATAACTCTGTGAACCCAGGAGTTAGCATAGCACCTGGCACCTGGTAGTTTCTAATTAGAGTGTGTTGAATGAGTCTCATGCATGCACTCACAGGTGAATGGAGGTGTAACCCAGGCTCTGCTGCTCCTGGTTATAGAAACTTGGGTCAGTCACTTCACTTCTTTGTGCTTCATCTTCACCAGTCATCAAGAACATGACTTCTGGACTTCCTTGTGATACTAAAATGCTGATTCAGGGAGGGTAGGGCTAGAAAGGGCTGGAAGCAAGTTAATGTCCATGAGTCAGGCTCCCATAATAAGCAAAAACTGAGGGAGGGTTTCCAAGTTTCCAACTGGCAGTTAGTTTAAAAAGATAAGAAGTGCCATGTGTAATCTGATTGACTGACTTCAGATACCCTCACGTCCTCAGCAAGTTCCTGGTCAAAATCAACCTGGAGGTTTAGTTCAACGGACGCTGAGCAGGCATTCTCCTAGGAAGGGAAGCGGCGGGAACAGGAAGGGAATGCACATGCACGCCAGGCCTCGCCATTAGTCGGAACAGCTCTTCTTTTGTGTTTAGGGACTCTACCCTCCAAGTCCCTCACTCCTCTGTCTCCTCTCCACCTACTAGTGCTTCTCCAAACCCTGTGCTCAAGCCTCAGGAAGGTTCTAGAATCTCTGGACACAGTTTCAGTCCATGGGATCAGTAGTGAAGATACAGTCTTACAGCAGACACAGAGAAATCCTTTTTGGTGGCACAAATCAAGGGCATCATTTCAAACTGGGGGCTCATGAGTGCCAATTTAAAAAGATCCCCCTCCCTCCTTCTCTGAACCCTTCCTAGTTCTGAATTTTAACCTGAAATAGACTCATGGTGGCTGTTAGCTAATCTGATAAACTCATCTCTGTTCTCTTTGATTAAGAACAGTTTATGTAGACACTGAAATCAAAATACATTTACCTTATAAACAAACAATTCGATTTTTAACATGTTACAGCTGCGCTTCACATCAAGTGTGAATTGGTATGTTCAAGGGCATCCACTGAAACAACAAAAGTTAGAATGGAGCTTAGGTATCCCTCACTGTGAGACTAAATAACTTCACTCCCATACAAGCCAGCTGTAGTTCTACGCAGCCATTACAAAGTATGAGGCAGGTCTCTGTGTATTGATGTAGAAAAATCTCCAAGAATATTAAAATGAAAAAAAGAAAGACACAGAATAGTATTGAGAATGGGCTAGCATTTGTGTAAAAATTAGCATATACTTAGATGCCTGTGGTATACAGGTTGAATTGTGCCCTTCCCAAAATTCAAATGTTGACCCCCAGTACCTCCAAATGTGATTTTCTTTGGAGATAGGGTCTTTACAGCGGAAATCAAGTTAAAGTAAGTGTAATTAGGTTGAACCCTAATCCAATATGACTGGTGTCTTGAATAAGAAGGGAAAATTTGGACAGACATGTACACAGGGAGAACGCCTTACACAAATGAAGACAGAGATCAAGGTGATGCTTCTACAAGCCAACGAAGTGGCAAAGATTGCCAGCAAACCACTAGGAGTCAGGAGCAATGCGTGGAACAAATTTTCCCTCACACTCTTTAGAAGAAACCTACTCTGCCTACACCTGAATCTCAGACTTCCAGCTTCCAGAAATGTGAGATAATAAATTTCCAGTTTGTGGCACACTGTTAACAGCAGCCTTAGAAACTAACATAGCCTATCTATCAATCTACCTATCCATCCATCCATCAAATCATCTAAACCATCCATCCATCTACCCACCCACCTACTATCTATCGATCCAACCATCTAACCATCCATCTATACATCCATCCACCCACTTACTATCTATCCATCCATCCAACCATCTAACCATCCATCCATCCTCCCACTTACTATCTATCATTTATCTATCCATCCATCCACCCATCCAACGATCTAATCATCCATCCATCCATCTACCCACCCACATTCTTTCTATCATCTATCTGTCCATAGACTTACTTATAGCCACACACACAATATATTTTTGTGTATATTTGTGTCCCTCTGTCAATATAATGTATGGAAAAAAACACACATTTTAAAAAGCCTGGTCAGGGATGGTGGCTCACACCCGTAATTCCAGCACTTTGGGAGGCTGAGGCAGGTGGATCACTTGAGGCCAGGAGTTGGAGACCAGCCAGGCAAACATGGTGAAACCCATCTCTACTAAAAATACAAAAATTAGCCGGGTGTGATGGCAGGTGCCTGTAATCCCACCTACTCAGGAGACTGAGGCAGGAGAATCACTTGAACCCAGGAGGCAGAAGTTGCAGTGAGCCAAGATGGCATCACTGCACTCCAGCCTCAGCGACAGAGCAAGACTCTATGCCAATTAAAAAACAGAACAAAAACAAAAAACCTGATGATATTGGTTACTTTTAGGAGGAGAAATGAGGAATGAGGTGGGAGAGAGAATTTTCACTACATACTCTTGCATACTTTTGAGTTCTGTACCCTGTGTGCATGCTACCTCCTTCCATACTCCTGATTTAAATAATTAACTACATAAGAAAAGAAGGGTAGCCTTCTGGAGATCACAGTCCTCACCCTGAAAACAGTCCTGTCTTCCCAATCTAACCTTAGCATAATATGCTTTAACCTCTGGCACCGAGTCTGACAAACTGTGAGGGGTTTCTGCTGGGAGTGGTGTCTTAACTCTGATGCTGAGGCCTCTGGTGGCCTCAGTGGAGGAAAGCTCATCCATCAATTAGCATGTCTTCAAGGTGCAAGAAGGGGACTCAAGAACAGGGGGACAAAAAATTTGCCAACCCTGACCTATCCCATTATTGGCTCAGGGTGGGAATATCAGGTTAGTTTGGGGGTGGAAAGGGTCATATGCAAGTAATATTCATCTTCATGCAATAAGGAGCCCCATTATTACAGAGCTCTTCTGTAGTCTATGAGTCAGGCAGGTGGCTCTGAAATGTGATACAATGACTCACTGTGTGCAAAGAAGTCCTTTTCTCTTTCTGGAGTAAATGGGCAGATGGATAGCCACCATGTGAGTCATGAGGCCCGAGGCCCAAATGGCTGTGCAGATGGAGAAAAAATGAGATTCTGTGCAGGAGGCTCTTATCTCATCAAACCATAGGGATCTGACCCCTGTGTGTGCTGCACCTGCCAGAACGCACACATTCCAAGTGGCGGTCGAAACCCGTGAAGTGGAGGGGGCACTGAGACTTGGCATGTCTGTGGCCACCCCAGGACCCTGGCCACCTTCCAAAGTAGAAACGGTCAGAAACTTGGAACGAAACTCAAATGTGGAAGAAATTAGAACGAAGGTTGTTGAGTGCCAGGGTCAGTTTAATCCTGGTTCTAAATATCATACGAAAACATGGCTGGGTGTGGAAATGGACACCTAAAGTGTCAGCGTTTTATACTGTTGACAGTAGTTTTCTACTCAGTGGATCCTCTCTCTGAGGGATTACAGCTAAAGCCTTTTAACAAGATCGGTTCTCTCTCTGATTCCACAGGAAAGTAAATTTCAGTAGCCAGCAAATGCAGAATACAATTTTTTTATGGCTGAGAGACATCCTCTCAGAGATCTGCTGAGAAAGGGGATAAGGAAGGCAGGGAAAGAAAGAAGACAAGTTCTACTGAAAGAAGTTTCCAATAAAGATGAATTTGCAGTCTTGAATGCCACCTTTCATAGCATCAACCTTCTAGAACTTAGGCAGAATTATAAAGCTACAGCAAAGGGCAATGCTTCTAGTGTACAGGGCTTGTATTAGCATGTTCTCACACTCTAATAAAGACACACTCACGACTAGGTGATTTATAAGGAAAAATAGGTTTAATGCTCTCATAGTTTCACATGCCTGGGGAGGCCTCACAATCATGGCAGAAGGCGAAGGAGCAAAGGCACCTCTTACATGGCTGCAGGCAAGAGAGCATATACAGGGGGACTCCCATTTATAAAACCATCAGTTCTCTTGAGACTTATTCACTACCTTAGGAACAGCACGGGAAAAACCCGCCCCCATGATTCAATTACCTCTCACCAGGTCCTTCCCACAACATGTGGGGATTATGGGAGCTACAATTCAAGATGAGATTTGGGTGGGGACACAGCCAAACCGTATCAGGGCTGCTCGGTGGCACTATTGGTGCATCATATACACACCCACCCAAGCACCCTTTCCTGAAGAACCACCATGTCCACCTGGGGATACAGAAGTCGACAGGGCAGAATCCGTGATCTTGAAAAGCATATAGTGTAAACATATAAACCAACAACCACAAGATGAACTAATACATTATGATCCAAAAGGCACAGAAAACCTGCTCTGAGAGGAAAGAAGAGGGCATAGGGAGACTTCCTTTCCAGAGAAGGTGACATCTGAGCTGAATCTGAAGGGTAAGTAGGAATCTTCTAGGTTAAAAAAGGTAAAAGAGAGGGTCCAGACCGAGGAAAGACCTTGTTCAAAGGCTCACCAGCAAATACCTAAGGAGAAGGTGGGGGACCTGCGAGCAGTTTGGTATGCGGGAGGGAGGGATGTTCAGGGCAAGATGAAGCTGGGGAAATGGACTGGGCCCTTACATGGCAACTCAAGAGTCCACACTCCAACCCTGAGTCATTAGGAGAGGCAACACAGGCTTCATCGCGATGGGAGAGCAATCCCATTTCCTGCTTTGGAGGCAACTTTGCTCTTAACATGGAGAGGAACCAGAGCGGGGGAGCTGAAAGAAGAGAGACTAGTTAGGAGGCTGCTGAAATAGTCCAGGCGAGAGATCTTGAAGCCCTGAATGTCAGTATGTGCGGCACGAAGAGGAAGAATCGGATATGAGCCATTTGGAATCTGCAATGGAAAGGACCTCCTAACAGTAGGGGTGGGATGTGGGAGGAGGATTTCCAGGTTTTTAAGTTGGCTTGTGACACTACCCAAGGCAGGAAGAGAGAATGAAGTGGCGTTTTGGGCATGTTGTTTTGGTAAGAACATGCCTGTGGGTCATCTAACTGGAGATGTCCAACAGGCAGGCAGAAATGTGGGTGTGGAATCTGAGAGAGAGGACTCTAATGGAATATTTTTCTTATGACACATTCCTGTTAAGCCTCCATTCCTCGGGTTTGGCTAAGGCCACCGTGGACAGATTGGTGGGGGAAGTGCTGTTCTGAGATCCTGGGTGTAGTCTTACAGTCCTAACAGCAAGGCAGATTTCTTTCCCCGTCTCTGCGTGGGGAACAGAATTTGTGCAGGCTCAAGTGTGCCTGGCAAGAAGGCCAGACTGAAAACACCTTCCACAGCTCTGGGGCCAGCACTGAAATCAGCCACGTGTTTTCCAGGTGAGCTTCTCAAGCAGGGTGACTTACTGCAGAAGCACAGAAATCTCAGGAGCCCCAGGGTTCTTAGCAAATTAAAACCTTAAGGTAGGAGAGGAGCCAGCCCCCTACCCCGGAGGCCCAGTAGGAACAGGCATGCACCAAGAGAAAATTGACACTAAAAGCAGTTGGTGATTTGTGCCATCAGAAGATAGGCTGGCCAGGACAGGTCAAGGAGAATGAGAGAAGTGACAGCAAATTCTAATAGAATTGCTCTGATTCTAGGTAATTTCAGGATAGCATGATAGTATTTATACTTGAAGATACTTTGGGATGCATGAGCATAAAGCTTGTGTCATTTGTACTGTTTCATTTACTGAACATTAACCCTATTAGTTTGCTCTATACTACAGTTACTAAGATTTGCAACGGAAAGGACCTCCTAACAGTAGGGGTGGGATGTCCCATTTTATGGGACATTATACAGAAAGTGGAGGGCAGACAGGTTAAATGATGACCTCCCCCAAATTGCCTACTGGGTAAGTGGAATATCTGGGATTTGGAAGCAGCCTGTCTGACTCCAGAGGCTGTCCTCTTAGCCACAAAGCCACAGGCTCCAGCAGGACATGCATGTGACCGACGCATGTGGATGGCACTTTGTACCACCAAAAGTACTCTCTTATATTTATGTCCTCCAAAGGGACAGAAACAGGCCAAGATGAAACCTGCAGCCTGAGATGGCTTTTTACAGTGTTCTCTGGGGCTGTAAGTATCCTGCAGTACCTTCCAGGCATGAGCCTAAGAAACAACATCAGAGTGAAGCACGCTGGCTTCCACCTTACACAGGACACGCTTCATAAAGCCTGCATTTCCTATAAGACCAAACCTTCCACCTGAGTCCCAGTCCTGGGACCACAGCCACCAAGAGGACCTAAATCAAGGTGAATGATGCAAGGTTAGTGGGCAGTTACATTTTGCAGTATAAAACCCCGAACTTCGCTCTAGCAAATCCCTATGTTGGTTTTGTATTCGCTTTCTTTTTGGCTTCTAAACTCCTTACAATAGACTCAGCGTTATATTATCATCATTAATTAAGATAAAACAGCAGGTCTCAGAATGTACTGAGTACTTTTTTAAGATGTAACATCAGAACTATAAAAAAAATTGCTAAAATAGCGAAGAATTCCTGGACAATCTTTACCAGATACCCCAAACGTTAGCATTTCACTACATTTGCTTTATCTATCATGTATCTCTCTTTAAATTTTTTCTTTTACCATTTAAGAGTGAATTGGAGACCTGATGCCCTTTGCCCTTAAATAGTTATGTATATTTCCTAAAAGCCTGCCTAAAAATCCTGCCTCAAAACCACAGTCCAATTATCTAAACTGTTTGCAATAAAGATAAATTTTAAGGTTGATATTAACGTCGATGCAATACGATTATCTAGCCCATAAACCTTCCTCAGATTCTGCCCATTGTTCCTATAATGTCCTTTCTAGCCAAAGAAAACCCAAAGGTATGTGTTGCCTTTGCTTGTCATGTCCACGGACATCTAGACTAGTTCCTGAATCTTTCTATTTCATGGTGTTGACATATTTGAAGTGAACAGCCCAGTTATTTTGTAGAATGCCCCTCAGTTGGGTCTATATTTCTTATGGTAAGATTCAGGTTGTATGTATGTTTTTTTTCCCCTCAGGATTTTTTCAGTTCTTCTCAATGCCTCATAGGAGGGACGTGCTTTCAATTAGTCCCATTTAAAGTTGGTGTCTGTTAGGTTTCTCTAACAGACACCTAACAGTTACTGTTTTATCCCTTGTGATAATAAGTCTCTTGTGAGGAGATACTTCGAAACTATGTAAATATCCTATGTGAATCATTCATTGATGATTCTTGATGACTCAAATACTATTATTATGGTTGTCAAACGGTGAAATTCTAATTCTGTCATTCCTTCTACAGTTATTAGTTGGCTTTCAACCATAAGGAAGAACTTTCTTGTATGCCTTATTTATTTATATCAGCAGGGACTCATGAATTCTTACTTTATTCAGTGTGTTGGAATTCTTTACTATTTTATTTTGATACTCAATTGTCCCAAATGTCTGCCAGGCACAATTATTTCATTTAATTCATTAGGGATCAAATTTCATTCATTCAATCCTCAAACAACTCTATGAGGTGAGGATTCTCTTGATGTTTCTGTCACATAGGAATTATCTTCTGTTCCCCTACACCCTCTTTCTTTTCGAGATGGCGTCTCCCTCTGTTGTCCAGGCTGGAGTGCAGTGGTGCAATCTGGGCTCACTGCAACTTCCGCCTCCTGGGTTCAAGTGATTCTTATGCCTCAGCCACATGAGTAGCTGGGATTATGGGTGTGCACCACCATGCCCAGTTAACTTTTTCATATTTTTCAGTCAAGATGGGGTTTCATCATGTTGGTTAGCCTGGTCTTGAACTGCTGACCTCAAGTGATCCAACCACCTTGACCTCTCAAAATGTTGGGATTACAGGCATGAGCCACCATGCCTGACACCCTCCCCCCGCCAACCCCACCCCATTTTAAAATGAGAAAGACTCAGATGGGTTAAGTACCTGTCAAAAAAGCTGTGATGAGAATTTGAAGACCCACTTGAAATCACATTATTTTTTCCAGAACACATTGCCCCTTTAAGATATTTTTTCTTTTACAGATAGGATACTTAAGCCTCTATTCTTTTTTCCACTTATTAAATTCTATTCAGGACAATGGAGGTGAAGAAAAACCGTGACTTTGTCACTGACAGCCTGATTTGTAACGATTTCTGCTTTGGTCAAAAGTTACCCTGACTCTAATCAGCACTAAAGTTAGGAAGGTGTGTCGATTTAGATCCTGTCAGAATCCTCGTGTTCTTGAAATAGTTTCTAGTTATTGGATTGCTGAAAATCTAATCTTTTAAAGTGAGTGAGTTCATTCCAGTATTTACAGGAAAAGTTTGGTGAGGTCTTTCATCATATAGCTACCGACTAATTTATGAGCTACCTAAATATGGATTTTTCCATATTATGCTGTGTTCATCATGACACAGGGAAGAACCTTCTCATTCATACATCTGTGGCACAGGAAGGTTGCTAACAACAGCATAGGAAGAACCCAGAAAACCTCAATATTTAATTAAAAAAAAAAAAAGAAATGTGTCTATTAAATCATCACTCATGTCTGGATTTGACCTCAGCTGCCCTCAAAATGAGTTTTGAGGGTCACCAGCGTCGCAATCATTCCAGGTGTCATTAAAAACACAAAATACGGTCAAGGCCAGTACAGACAACATAATGAGATCTCATCACACACACACAGAAAATGCACATCCACCGAGTCAGCATCTTTGGTTTCAATAAGCTTCCCAGAGGATACTAAAGGTCAGTCACTAAGTGAGCTAGGAGGTGCTGGGGCCTCTGACCAAGCTTGGTTCCTAGGGGCTCACAGCTGGCTGTATACCGACGATGCCATCCTCTGAGCCTCCTGCCCTCAGCAGTCACCAATGAAAAGAGTAATTTTGTGGTCCCCAAGTGAGGCAACCAGACCTGGAATAGTTGGCGAAAGTTTCACTGACCTTGAGGAATGAGCCTGTGGTGGCGTCCGTCTCGCTGAGCTTCTCGGTGGCGTCCGTCTCGCTGAGCTTCTCCGTGGCGTCCGTCTCGCTGAGCTTCTCCGTGGCGTCCGTCTTGATGAGCTCCTGCCTCCCTCCTGCAGCAAATGGAGCAGCAGAGGGAATGCATCACTGCCCAAGTACTCTGATGCATAGCACCTGTGCAGAGGTCCTGGCAGCTTTGAGCAATGTTTTAAGAAGCTTGTTTGAGGGCGGTGGGGAACCAACTCCTTTTTCTGGATCTGGTGAAAACCAGTGCAAATAAACGAAACCCAGCTGTTGATTCACAGGGCACAGTACTGCCTGGGCTTGGGAAACGTTACTTTGCCCCTCTCTAGTTCTACACCCAACCCACCCCCATTCCCACATACCCACCCTCACTTAGATTGAAACCAATCTAGGCTGTATGGAGCCAAGTTCAGGTGTCTTCTATCACATTAACACCCAAGTAGACTAAGCAGTGGTGTGCTAGGAGGTGTTTAAACACTGGCTGGGGCTGGGGCGGGGGTGGGGGTGGAGGGCTGATGTGTAGCACTTGGTGATTTTGGTGGTATAAGTAACTCCCACCATAGCCAGTTTCAAGCTGGCTTTGGTGACCTGAGATGAGCTAGTTCCAGTACACCATGGACTCTAAGCGTAAGGTTCATCAGCTTCAGCTGGAGCTAGCACAGGGCCAAGGCGGAGAAGGGGCAGAACTTACTCTGCAGCACAGCGGATGAACGGGGCCAGTGCAGCATGGTCAGCTTAGGCCTCTGAGGAAAGAAAATCACTATCCCTGCCTCCCAAGATTTTCAATCTTTCTCCTCTGGTATTTGAGAGCAGCAATGTGGCAGAGGGCTAGAGATTGTTCAGTCCTCAGGGTCCTGGCGTTCGCCCTTAATAGAAAACCATTCCAGCTGTTACCAAAGGAAAGAGCTTCAGGTGGGCAGAGGGAGTAGAAAGGTGTCATTTCTATTTGGCTCTCCCTGCAACATCATTGCTGTTTGTGTTTTAAGAGCAATGGCTAATGTTGACATCAAGAAGACATTAAGGTAGTTTGTGGAAATCAGTGGCCAGCCCAACTCCTGCAAGTTTCTAAATCTGTTTTTCCCAACCCTAGCAGGAAAGGGACATGGGGCACAAGATCCACACTCCATCTCTCTCCTGGTGGGAAACCTCAGAGTGGGCGCCCCAGTCCTGGAGCTCCAGACTAAGGGTGAAAGCCCAGAGGCTGAAAACTATTTCACTGCCTGAACTTAGGCTTTCCCATTGCCAGTCGGAACCTATTATGGTTCTAGAGAGGGCTTGATATGCTTTGGCTGTGTCCCCACCCAAATCTCATCTTGAATTGTAGCTCCCACAATTCCCATGTGTCATAGGAGGGTCCCAGTGGGAGGCAATTGAATCATGGGGGTGGGTCTTTCCCATGCTATTCTTGCAGTAGTGAATAAGTCTCATGAGATCTGATGGTTTTATAGAGGAGTTCCCCTCCACAAATTCTCTCTTTGCCTGCTGCCATCCATGTAAGACGTGACCTGCTCCTTGTTGCTTTCTGCCATGATTGTGAGGCCTCCCCAGACATGTGGAACTGAGAGGTTTAAACCATTAAACCACTTTTTTTTGGTAAATTACCCATTCTTGGGTATATCTTTGTTAGCAATGTGACAACAGACTACTACAGGGCTCTTCTGGTTGTAAGGAAGTTACTCAGATTTAATGAGGTGCTAAATCTAAGGATACAGGCATCATCTGGGATCCTAAAACAGAGCACAAAACCAGCCTGTCTAGGAAAATAGCTGCTCAGCACTGAGACAGCTTTTCACTTCCTCTGGTTCTGGTCTTTTCTTTCTGCACCAATCTCTTGCCTCTGCAGATAGGCCTCTTTGTGTCTTAAACTTGTTCCCAGTGCAACATGACCATCAGTCCTAGCCAGACATCGGGGG
Source organism: Aotus nancymaae (assembly GCF_030222135.1). Classification (NCBI taxonomy): domain Eukaryota; kingdom Metazoa; phylum Chordata; class Mammalia; order Primates; family Aotidae; genus Aotus; species Aotus nancymaae. Next base: position 18,243,362 of record NW_026988479.1, on the reverse strand, counting down.
ATCTCCTCTCATGCACCCATCTCTAAGGACTGCTTCCCTCAAAGATCAGACTCACAGGAGCAAAAATCTGATTGGCCTGCATCATGTGTTTAAGCCAGACTACTGGCATTTTGACAGCCTCTGACTTGGGTGTTGTTGCACTGCTGTAATTCTTGCTCTGCTATAAAGATATACATGAGACTGAGTAATTTACAAAGAAAAGAGGTTTAATTAGCTCACGGTTCCACAGCCTGTATAGGAAGCATGACGGCTGCTAGGGAGGCTTTAGGAAATGATCAATCATGGCAGAAGGTGAAGGAGAAACAGGCAAATCTGACAAGAGAAGAGAGACAGAAGGGAGGTGCTGCAGAGGTGCAAACAACCAGATCTCATGAGAACTCGCTCACTATACAGAACCAAGGGGGGATGATGCTAAACATTCATGAGAATTCCACCTCTATGATCTAACCATGGCCCCTCCTCCAACATTGAGGAATTACAGTTCAACGTGAAATTTGGGCAGGGACACAGATCCAGACCCCAACGAGTGTCTACTCATGTCTAGTCCTTTTGGCCATGGCCAGGGAAGCAAGTGGGGAGAAATGCATGACACCTGATATGTAGGGCTGTCCTTTACAGGGGTAATGGGCAGAACCCATAGAGCCCCAGGTGACTCCCAAGACTGGCAGGCTGAATGCAGTAATGACTCTGCAACAATTTAGGAGACATCCAGACATTGCCAACTCCTTGCCACAAATTGAAAAAAAAAGCCATATATGATAATATATTATCGACTTGAGGACAGTGAACTTTATAAAGCACATTAATAGATGTCATTTAATCCACGTAACCTTAGAAGGGAAGCATTCTTATGTCCATTTTAAAGATGAGGAAACTGATACTCAGAGAAGAGGAGCAATTACCTCAAGATCCCACATAACCGCACTTGATATTGGGTTCTCTGACTCCTCACAAAGGAGCAGACAAGTGGGACAGAGGACTGTGCAGAAATCACCCCTGAGTTTCATCTAGAGCTCAGAATTTCTGTTGCAAGTGAAAGAACCCAATTCAGATTGTTTTGAGCAAAATGAGAATTTACTGGCTGATACAGTGGAAAAGCTCAGGTGCATCTGACCCAATGGCATGGGTGCTGCTGTTCTTTGTCTCTCTCGGCACTACTCTTAAGCCATCCAGATCTCAGGCAGCCTCCCCCACTGAGGGGACAAGGTAGCCACCAGCAGTCCTCATGCCTCCAAATCTAGCAGACAAGTCTCTCACCACTACCTATCTAAAAAAAATCTAGAATATTGATTCTCCCTGGACTTAATCAGTTCTTAGGTTCCTTCCTGAATCAACCAATCACTCTAGTTCAGTGGATTTGGTGATCTCATAGGTCAGACTGGGTTCATAATTAAACTGTTATTGCCACCTAAACCCACGGGATCTGAGAGGAGTAGCGGGGGCCTCTGTGAAGGAAAACAGGTGCTGTTACCAGAAGAAAGAGTAATGGATGCTACACAGGCAAAAACAACAGATATTCCCTCGTGGTGGGAAAAGTGGAGGGCATTTATGACAGAGTTAACCTTGGGAACACAAGTGGGAGACAGCTTCTAGCCTTGGGTGTGGACACAAGTGAGGGCCCAATAAATACTGAAGGAATGAATGGATAGATGGTTGTTGGCTCAGGTGGTTGCAACATGATGAAGAGTCGGTGCTTCTGGGACATGAGTTGCAGGCAGAGGTTTGGAGAAAAGAGGCTGAGGCCATATTGGGAAAAATCCTTGAATGCTATGCTAGGGAGCAAGGATTCTCTCTTTTTCTCCCCCCTTTTCTTCCCTCCTTCCTTCCTTTCCAGGCCACATGGAGCTTCTGAAAGTTTTTTATCAGAGGTGTGCCATGGTCAAAATTTGGAGCAGAAAAAAAATTTCTTGAACATTTTTAAGCGCTGTACTTAAGTGAATGTATTACCTCACGTGGGCCGGGAGCGCCCTCCTTGTTAGTGAAGGCGTTCCTGTAAGATCTGGAATCCCTTTATCTGGCAGTCCTTGAAACAAGAAAAATGTGAGCACAGCGTGGAGGAAGAGCAGTGGCAGGGTATCTGAGTCTGATTAGATACACCCACTCCCTTTCAGGGCCTCCAACGATGCTGCCCCACCCCGGTGAAGGTAAAGGTCTGAACTGGGTGCCCCCGGAGTGTCTCCGATTCATGCTCGTGGGATGGTTGAACAGGTTTGGGTGCGGCCCCCGGGGTGTGTGAACATCTTTCTGAACTGAGGAGCACTTTATGCCATCCAATTCCATGTCATGATCTGGGCATGATTTATTGCTATTCTTTATTACAACTGACTAGGGGGGTCCTCTGTAAGAATTCGGAGGTGAAATGTCTCAACAGTGATGCACCCCTGGGATGGGCCAGATCATCAAGTGATGACTTGAATCAACTGGGGTTGGGAAAGTATTTGCAGAGGCCTCTGAACGACACAATTCTTCCCTATTCTTATGAAATCCAGCCATGACTTCTCCTGGCCCAGAATGGAGAACAAAAGGCAGTATATTTTTTTTTTTGAGACAGACTTTCACTCTTGTTGCCCAGGCTGAAGTGCAATGGCACCATCTCGGCTCACCGCAACCTCTGCTTCCTTGTTTCAAGTGATTCTCCTGCCTCAGCCTCCCGAGTAGCTGGGATTACAGGCATGTGCCACCATGCATGGCTAATTTTATATTTTTAGTAGAGACAGGGTTTCTCCATGTTTGTGAGGCTGGTCTTGAACTCCTGATCTCAGGTGATCCACCTGCTTCAGCCTCCCAAAGTGCTGGGATTACAGGCATAGGCTACCATGCCCAGTCAAAAGTCAATATTTTAAAAATAAGCTTTGCTTCCAGAGTGGAGGAAGGCATAAAGTCTTTTCTTCCTATTTTTCTTTCTTTCTTTTTCTTTTCTTTTTTTTTTTTTTTGGTAGACTGTCTCACTTTGTAGCTTGGCTAGAATGCAGTGGCATGATCACAGCTCACCGCATCCTTGGCTTCCTGGGCTCAAGGCATACTCCTGCCTGAGCCTCTCAAGTAGCTGGGACTACAGGCATGTGCCATGTGCTCGGCTAATTTTTTAATTTGTTTGCAAAGATGGAGGTCTTGCCATCTTTCCCAGCCTGGTCTCAAACTCTTAAGCTCAAGCAATATTCCCACCTCAGCCTCCCAAAGTGCTGGGATTACAGGCATGAGCCACGGCACCTGGCCTAGATTTTTCTTTTAGTGAAATCATTCCAGGGTTTATCGAAGTGGGACGGTGTTTGTCTATTTTATATTGCATGAGTATTTCACATCTTCTGCTTGCTATCTGAAACAATATTTTTAAGAGGTACACTATTAAAATCTCAGCAAACAGTCAACATAAAGTAGGGGGGCCTTCACAGTGGGCCTTTAAATGAAGACAAGTGGCAGACGGTGTTCCTGCTGAGAAGACATGGAGGCTGAGGGAAAGGGCACTTACTATTCTTTCCCGATAGGATAAATTCCCCTGCTGTGTCCTGTACTCCGTTCCCCAGGACAGAGCCCTGGCACTGTGGGCTTAACGAGGCCCTGTGCCCATCCTGAATTAATCAATCACTGTGGCTGGAGAGATTTAATGATCTCATAGGCCAGAGCAGGGCCACATGTTCACAGCTGGATCGTGGGTTGATGCCAGCTCACCCAAACTCTTGGAACCTGAGGTGAGGGGAGGGGCAGGGGAGCTCCCCCAAGGAAAACAGAGGTGCTGTTACAGAAAGAGGTGTACTGGATGCCAAGCAGACAAAACAAAAGATATTCCCTTGGGGTGAAAGAAGTGAAGGACTTTGCGGGATGGAGCTTCTGAGACCTTTCCCAGAGTTAGGATAGTATGGGAATTAAGAGTGTCAAGAGTATGGGAGTTAAGCCTTGAGCTCTGGTGTCAGCCCACCGGGGCTGATTCTCTGCTCTGTTATTTATTAACTCTGTGACTTTGAACAAATTACCCAATCTAATATTTGGCTTCTTCATCTACAAAATAGGGTAACAACAGCACCTATTTCACAGAGTTGATCTGAGAATTAAACGAGACTAATGTAGAGTAGTTAGTACAATGCTCATAACATGCTCCATAAATGAGACAGACTTCATCACTGTCCTCTTAACATGCAACAGTTTAGCCCCCCTCAGGGAGTGTAGGAGACTCGGGTGAGGGTCTTGCTCTTTAAGCCCACCTTAGTTGACTCCCACTACTCCTGTGCCCTACAGATACTCACCCATCATCTGCTTTGAGTCTTCATGCTCGCTCCGCTAGCTCTGACTTCTTCACATCTCATTAGGCTCAAGAGAGGGTTCAAATGCCATGAAAATGATCTATTTTTGAGCGTTATCAGATCAGGTTAGAAACACTGGTTCTCCCAAAAGAAGACACGTGCTCATGAGATTTCCCTGGCAAACCCGTGAGAACCTGAAGTTCTATTGTCGGCAGCTGGATCAGGGTGGAGAAAGGAGCCATTTTCAAATTGTTAAGTTTTTAAAAATTTCACATTACATATTTCCAGCCAGCAAAGCACACTGGGCCCTCGCTGCCTCCATGTCGCATCCCCAAGGATGAAGTGACTGGCCAGCGCTTGCCGCTGGAGTCCCCGGGGCTGCCCAGGGCATGAGGAATAGCTGCACAGAGCTCAAGAAATGGGAAACTATTCACCCAAGATGAGTAAGCAGAGGGCTTCTAGGAGGAAAGAAAGATTTAATCAAAACATATCCTGCTCTTATTCCTGCCACTGCAAAACCAAAGCTGAGTGTGTGCCAGAGATTGTGCTTTCTGAAGGGCTCACTGCTGAGAAGGGCAAAATGAGGTTGTTTACATCTGTTATGCAGAGGGAGGAGGCTGATGATAAGAACCAAATCAAAACCGGAAGGAAAAACTGCCACAAAATTTTTAAATGATCATGTGTGATGTGATTATGTTTATGCATTTATGTAAAATCGTGTGTGTATATCTATAAAGAAATTTGAAAAGAAGTTTTAAAAGATCATATGGTCTCAGCACTTTGGGAGGCCGAGGTGGGTGGATTACCTGAGATCAGGAGTTTGAGACCAGCCTTGCCAATATGGTGAAACACTGTTTCTATTTAAAAAAAAAAAAATTAGCCAGGTAATGTGGCATGCAACTGTAATACCAAGTACTTGGGAGACTGAGGCAGGAGAATTGTTGGAACCCAGAAGGCAGAGGCTGCCGTGAGCCGAGATCACACCATTGCACTCCAACCTGGGCGACTCCATCTCAAAGAAGAAAAGTCATCTGGGCTGTAGAAGCAGACAGACCTATGTTTGAACTTTAGGTTCACCACCTCCTAGCTTGTGTGACCTCCTTGATCCTCAGTTTTCTCATCTATAATTATAGATGATTATAGAACTTCATTCATATGTCTTGGAGATTCAGTGATTAATATAGTACAGTGTTAGGTACCTAGTAAGAAAGTAATAAATGTTAGCTAATATTGTCAGTCATTGAGAGAAAACAGAGCCTAAAGGTTAAGATGTGGGGTGGGTGAGGGTAACTAGAGTTTTCAATTCTCCAGAAAGCCCTGTTTCCTCGTGTTTCAGTCATATTGAAATAATACCTAGCCAACCCTCTCTCTCTGCTCTTTCTCCCCCTTACCCCCTCCCTATTTCTTTCTCTCCCCTTTATTCTTGATCTGTGCTGTCCTTCTGCTTGGGATATTTCTCCATTTGCCTAAATGGGAAACTCTTCTCTATCTTTCAAGGTCCATCTTGAATGTCACCTCTTCTGTGAAACTTTCTGTTCCTTTTTTAGGTTCCTATTTCCCAGTAGGAAGGATCTCTCTTCCTCACCACAATGCACAACCTGCCACACACTGCTAATATGGTCATATCATATGGCAAATGCCGTTTCTTGTGTATTTCCCTTTGGCAGAAGCCAATGTTGAGTTCCCTGAGGCCAGAGATCATGTCGTATACTTCCTGGTTGTAGCAGCTCCAGCATGCAAGAGGTGGTCAAGAAGCAATTGCTGAATGGAAGCGTAAAAAATCGAGGGTGGGCTGTGCGCAGTGGCTCACGCCTGTAATCCCAGCACTTTGGGAGGCTGAGGCTGGTGGATCACTTGAGGTCAGAAGTTCAAGACCAGCCTGGCCAACATGGCAAAACCCCGTCTCTACTAAAAATACAAAAATTAGCAGGGCGTGGTGGTGTACGACTATAAACTCAGCTACCCAGGAGGTTGAGGCAGGAGAATCACTGGAACCCGGGGGCTAGAGGCTGCAGTGAGCTGAGATTGCCCCACTGCACTCCAGCCTAGGCGACAAAGACTCCGTCTCAAAAAAAATTAAAACAAAAAATAAAGTAAAATTGAGGGTGCTTGCTCTAAATGGGCCATGGCCAGTTGCTCCCCACTGTAAGGAAAATCAGAACGGAAATGGACTTAAGCTACCACATGGGAAACTTCAGTCAGACTCAAAGAATTCCCTCAGTGAGAGTGTTAGATACCAGACCAAACTCCTGTGGGACAGTGTGGAATTTCTGTGAAGGGACTTTACAAAGGAATCCTTTTTTACGTTTGGGGGTGATTCTGATGTCGTTTTGCTTGAAGGCAGGCCTTCTTCACATGAGGTTCATGAAACAACCTGTAAGTAACCCAGATGACAGCACAGGATCTCTGACTCTTGGTCAGCTGCTCCTCGAGATGGTTTTTTGTGCCCAGCACCAGCCAAGGAGGCTGGGAAAGAATGTGGCTGTGTGTGCCTGCGTGGAGGGTGGGAGGTCTTCCTCCCACGAGCTTGAATCCCAGTACGTGAGCAAATGGTGCATTTTGCCAAGGGTCACAAAGTTACCCTGTGTTCAAGTGCCCAAGTCTAGTAACATCCAATTTCTTTCTTCCAGCCGTAACTGTGGAGTAAAACAGGAAGGAGGAACTGCAGTCTAGAGCAGCGCTTTTCCCACCGTTCTTTTTCCACTTGGTCAGCCCACCCAGGGGCTATGAGCACCTGCTGTGTGCCAGCCCTGGGCTGGATACTGAGCGGAGATGGACAAGACCTGGTCTCGTCCTAACTCAGCTGTTTATTAAGAGCAAGACGGGCCTCAAACATTTTAGGACAAATAATGAATTAATTATAGGCAGAAAGTACATGAGAGAGAAAACTGGTGTGATGACAGGAGAAAAGTGGAACAGAAAGATGGCCATCCTCTACCGCCATCATTTCAACTCGCGTCACAGGTGAGGAAAGAAAAGGCATTACTGCTCCTTTTCTTTGTCACAAAGGTCCAGAAAAGGTAGAAAAACAGTTAATAATTTTTTTAAAAAATCTTTCCAATAATCTACCCCACCCCCAAATCCCAAAAGGACATCCGGCCAGTGTCAGAACAAACATTTCAAGTTTACAGCGGGCACAAGACCTGGAGGGTAAGATGTGATTTGGCACCTAAAGAAAGAACCCATGGGTTCACGTCTTCACTGATTTGCTGCTTGGCCTTGGGAAGGCATCAGAGCTACCTGGGTTTCAGCTTATAGGAAGTTGCAGCAGTCTTCATGAGGCCAAAGACATGAGACATGACAGATTTACAGGGTGACAGGAGTTGCCAGGTGCTGTGGATACCAAGGGTCTCAGTGTTGATCATTTCAACTTAAAACCTTCTGGCTTTGGTCCTCACTGTCTGATGTTGACTGGGTACTGCAGGGTGGCTTTCTGAAGGGTGTACCTGGCGTAGGCACGCCCCTCCCCTGCAGATGGTTATTCAAAGCTCTCCCATGTGAGGAACCTCACCCACCCCGAGCAGTTACCATGGAGGTTAGAGCCTCCCTTGGCTGCTGTGCAGGCTGCAGTCAGCCAATACCGACTAACCCCGCATAGTTAATTAGCGGCAGCTTAGCTTGGTGCTATTAAAAGCAGGGCAAGCCAATGACACTGACACATTCGGGTAGGAGAGAAGTGTGGTATCTGAGTGGAGGTTGAGAAAGGACTGAGAAAGTAAGAAAGTAGAGCTCAGACTTAATTCTCATAAGCAAGCATGTTTGGGGTCTGAGAAAATCTCTCATCACACTCATTCTCTAACATTTACCTAATTTCAACTGTCAATCAAATCCACTTCTAACCCAGGTGCTCTTAGGACTAATCATGCAGTCAGAACTGAGTGAAAAACACCGAACAAAATCACAGGATGCGACGGTTTGCGCTCTGCTCTGAGTGGCTGCTAAAAGCAAAACGAAATTAAAAACCTTCTGCTAGGAAGGCATGAAAGTCGAAGTGACTGGGAATCAAATACACATACACCATGTATTTCATTCTCCCCATGAAGGATCGGACATATATGTACGCCACACTCAGAAAGCCTCGCCTAGGTACAGGATGACCCACACATGTGGGAGGCTTTGGGTGCTGGGAGAGTTTTCCAGAGGAGGCTGTCAACTCTGTGAGGGCAGCAGCTGCTGCCAGTCTGTGCTGTTCACAGGGGTAAACCAGTGCCTTAAGTGGCAAATGAGGACAAGTAGGCAGCTCACATGTGACCCACACATTTAAATAGCCCCCTTCCCCTTAGAACCAGGCACCAAGGGAGCCTCACATCTCTTCCTCCTCTCCCAGGACAAGCAGAAGCCTCACTCTCACTCCCCGGAGCCCTGGCCTCCCCCTGCCCCCTCCTCTGAGCACGTCAGAGCCCTCTGTGCTTGCGGCGGAAGCTGGGAGCTCACTGGATGCCTGGGTCCCAGGGTGCCACTCAGAACATATCTGGAAGGGACATGATGAATGCGAAGACTCAGTGATCTGGGTTGGCCTGGGACAGCATGCAACAATCTCTAAACAACTGATTAACAAATCAGCTGTGCAGGGGGCACTGGCTGTGTTCTGGCTCTGACGATTCCATCCTTGTGTTCGTGAGGTTCCAGAAAACAGGTGATTAGAAAGTCAAATTTAGGAAGAATAAAACAGTATGTATTCTAAGAGAAATACATTAGAAATGTGAAGTGGACTATGACTCTTCGGGCTCAGTTGTTTAATATGCCTGATGAGCAAATTCTCAGGTTTCGGAGCATCTGACCGCTTCCTAAATGGAAAGCAAAGCTTCTCAGAGCTCATCAGAAATCAGCACTGTGGTTGTCACCAAAAACTTCGGGAGCCAAGACTTGTGACCTTTCATCATTGTCTATATATACTTATTTGAAGACACATTAAAACATGTATTGAGTCAAACTCTATCAGAAACTCAACAAAGATACCACCAAATGGAAAAGGCATTTAATTCAAAAACCATACATCCACTCATTTCGTAGGGATTGTCACATACACCAACCAAATGTAAGAAAACCAAGTTTCAGAGGCCTCTGAACAGAAATTCTGTTTCCTTTATAGATATATTTTGTGACACAAAAGCACATTTTTTAAAAGCCTGAACATGGCAACAGGGCTACTAACAGGGACAAAGTTCTATTCTAGTCACAGATTACTTTCTAATTACAGCATTGGATTCTATGCACCAGTCAATAGTCAATACTGAAGTTTAGAACAGTGCATTATTTGTTATTTTAAAAGACAACATTAAAGTGCCATTAATAAGTACTTTATTGATATATCACACAGCACTTTACAGTATACTCAAAGGCAGCCTAAATTATGAATTAAACATGCAAATATTTTCTTTTCTGAAATACGGACAAATGTCTTTTAGAGTGCTTTTAAGCACTAGCCGTAGGTACTATGCATTCATGGGTTTGATCTTTTTTGCAACACAACTTTAAATAAGTTAACAGAGAATATAGTTGTAGATAGTAACCATTTGATAAATACAAACACAGTTTTAAAATGGCACTGAATTTACATCTTTGATCATTTTAATAGGCAATCAATAGCCTGTCTTGTGTCTCTAATTCTCAACCTCCAAGTCTTAAAGGCTGTAAAGGCTCAGCAAGTACCAGCTCACATGGGTCTCTATGACTGTCTGTGTCTTCCTAGATGTAAATATGTGCTGTACACACACACACGCGCACGCACACACACACACACACACACACGAGAGAGAGAGAGATACATACTTTAGAATCAACAGATGTACATTGTCAGATACAAGGTAGATTCTGGCATCTGGATAACCAAGAAAGCTGCTTTTAGGTGTCTGGACAAGTTTGTAGAAATGGTTGATGTAGAATAGTATAGAATGTCTTAGCCTCTCCAGGACTGCTCCAGGTAACTGACATTTTGTTTATCGATACTCTGGTTCTGACTATACTAAAGCGAATTTTGAGATAATCTAACTGCTACCCATACATGGGTCTAGGACTGTGCTAAGCCTTTGCTCTCTAAACCATTCCACCTTGAGAGATGTGTTCACTTTGTAATGTCCGGCATAACTTCTGTAAAAATAGCTGTGAAATTTTTCTGCGATCGTTTTTCTCCCCAGTAAGAACAGTATTTATCCTTCTAAAAAAGTAACCAAAGCTCCTTAGGATGGTTCACCTTTCTCTTTCTCTCTGGTCCTGGTGTTACTTTGCACCCAGCATTTTTACCTCCCAAGAATACAGGTGCTTCCACTGGAAGACCACATTTCAGCAGGACTAACTCTAATGACACCTGGATTCTCTCTATGGCCTTTCCCTCCACTTGGGAAGCTCTTTAGTTTAGGCAGGCGCTGTAGGCGGCAGGAGAAAAAACGTTAATTACTTGTTGGAGTCTTGTCGCAGGCATGCTATGGGACTGTGCAAGATTTGCTGCTCTGCTGCTGTTGTCATTCTGATGCTACAATTACACAGAAGCAGTTCAGCACCCAGCTGATTGGTGTGGCTGCCAAACACATTTGAGCAAGACAAGATACATTTTTTAGACACCAGCACAGGGTGTGGGAGAGGACATCCTGCTGACTTTATAAAGGGATATGGGGCAGGGTCATCGAGGTAAGTGATTATTGTCAAGTTTACCAGAGAAGATAGATAACTCCCTCGACAGAACACCTAGGTCATTCCTTTTCAAGTCAGCTAAGAGGCTGTTTGGTTTCTGCAGTGCCGGCTACCTACCTGTGGAATATGATTGCTCATAAAACATTCAGTACTTGGGCAAACTCTGGGTGCCATGGTGGCCACTGCTGTCTCTGGGAGCGTCTTGTCGACAAAACTCAGTCATCCAGACTTGCTTTTGCAGCAGAAGCCAGAGGATGACAGGTGCCAACAGACCGGCAGGGATCAGGTTATCTTTGGCTTCTTGTTTCTGTCTCCCTCCCCCTCAACTGTGAATGCTTTCAGAGCCTCTGTAGCCAAGACAGAGCTTTTAGTGAGACAGTAGTTGCCATTTTCAGGCGATAGAAACTCAGGGGGTAGAGGTCCTTCCCTTTGAGCTGCAGGTACGGCTCACACAACTCTGCAGCTCTGGGCAAGTGCCTCGGAATGTCCTTGTCACTAGTATGGCTCCATCCTGCTAATGCCAGTCTGTCAATACTTGATTGCTCATTCTTTCTCTTTGCCTCTCTGTCCAAAAAGCACTCGGTGAGAGGAAATGAACCAATGTTCAAAAAGACAGTTTAGTCTGACATAAGAAAACACATATTGGCCGTAGAAATACTTAAGACATTAAGCTAAAGACTGGCTCCAATTCCAGGACACCGAGGCAGGCCGCTCTGCACACGGTCCATCTCTATATATGTTGATTTTGAAAAACAGGAGAGAAGATCTTCGGTCTCGAGCAAGTCAGGGTTTTACTTGCCTGGGGGCAGGGATTTGAAACTAGCTATCTTCTCCTGGTATGGCATTCTTTAGCTATGAAATTTTGATAGTAACCTGAAGGAAGAGAGGCTACCTTAATACTCCTAAAAGATTCAGACTCTGGCTAAGTGATCCCTGGGCCTTACAGAGGAAATTGGAGGCTACTGAGAAAGCTCAGGGATCCTGGGCCATGGTTTTCCACTCTGATAACCAATTCATTCTCCTAATCTGCCCTAACGTTTCCTATTCACACAGAGAGAGTCAGAGGTAGGGGGCGTGGATAGGGGAGAGAGTAAAATCTTTTCGTCTTCAAGTTCCTTCCTACTCTTTGGCTCATATTCTGAAGATTATCCAGTTTTGCAGCTAATAGGAAGGAGGGGAGCCTGGCTGGGCAAAGGGAAACAGAGCAGCCATCTGTCATGGGCACCGTTATAGCCACAGGGAAGCTGGGGAGGGAGTTACCTAAAAGATCCCATTGGCAGCAGCTCATGGGCACTGCACAGCCACAGGGAAGCTGGGGAGGAGGTTACCTAAAAGATCCCATTGGCAGCAGCTCTGTTCCCCCCGGTTTCAAATCAGAGCCAACTCAGGAGGGAGAGACATGCTTCCAAGCAGTGAAGCTGGGGCCAAGTGTCTACAGGAATACTTCGTGAGGCACTCTCAAAGCAAGGATCTTGGCCTCCTGTTCCTCCACATGAACTCCAGGTAAGTTTATGATGGGGCAGATGACAACTTCAAACATCAAATGTGGTCGGCCACGGTGGCTCACACCTGGAATCCCAGCACTTTGGGAGGCCGAGGCAGGCAGATCACTCGAGGTCAGGAGTTCGAGATCAGCCTGGCCAATGTGGCAAAACCCCATCTCTACTAAACATACAAAAAACTATCTGGGCATGATGGCTCATGCCCATAGTCCCAGCTACTTGGGAGGCTGAGGCAGGAGAATCGCTTGAACCTGGGAAGTAGGGTTTGCAGTGAGCTGAGATTGCACCACTGCAACCCAGCCTGGGCCACAGAGTAAGACTCGATCTCAAAAAACCAACAAAAACAGAAAACCCCATCAAATGTGTTAAAAGCATTATGTTGGTCTCTCCTTGGATGCACATTCCCTGAGGCCCCATTTCCCAATGTCTTCTTGTCCTCAAGTCCACAGAACTAACCTATTAGTATATTCCCTTTCTTCTCGAGTTTTCCCCAATGGATTTCTTGAGTTCTATCTTGGTCCTGTCCATTCTTAATTCTTATTCCCTGAATCAATGGTAGTGTCTCACTTGCTCCTGGGTGAATTCCTGGAAAACAGCCGTATAATCCTTGAGCTGATAAACTGAGTAGTGAATCACAATGACAAACCCCTGTTAACTTTAAAACCACCTGTAAAGCTCTGATGGCACAATCTACATCCCTTCTGGAGTCTTCTTCTTCTTTGGGGATCATAGGGAATTGGAGGTGAGGGGGAAGAGTTTAAAAATGTTTAGGAAAAGGGAAAGCAGCAGCACATTGAGAACTAAAGATTCTAAGAAGTCGGTTTTTTAAGAACCTACAGATGCACACGAAATCTGAAAACAAGCTAGCTCATCTACATTTCTAAAGCCTCAGAAGATGCGCAGTAGAGAAAGAAGTAAGGAGCACAGCAATTGACTCATCTCTTTCTGTCCTGATATCTAGGGGGTACCAAGAAATACACCTGAGAAGAAAAACGAAAAATCATATGCCTGGACCCACCTATTTAAGTCCTGAGCTTCATCTTACTACTAAGTAGGCACTCTTTGAAAAACTCATTGCCTGGAGATGCTCTTCCCATCTCCAAATCCAAAGCCCAAGGAACGCTCAGAAACACATAAAGAAGACTGAACACCACTGATGAGTCATGCCCCATGCCCACCAACAGGACAGCAGAGAGCAAGGGCATGCACTCTCCTTCCTTCAGGCCGAAGTGGGGACAGCAACCTTGACTCTCTCCAGCCTTGCCTCCTCTCTCTCCCTCTTAAACATACCTGTTCAGCAATCCATGCCTAAATGTATGAGCAACTAGCTTAAAGAATATCAAATATAAAACTTTGCCATATAGTATTTCAAATCACTCTATTTACAAGTTTATCTTTTCAAAAAAAAACCATAAAAGATACAGTAATTCAACACAATTCAAGTTTTTCTTTTCTTCTTTAAAGTTCCCTAACAAGGAATTCCAGAAACAGGAAACACTCTGAAGCAACGCTGCCATCCAAGGGGCTCCTAGGGAGCCTGACGGTCCATCAGTTTGTAGTTTGTCTAGAGTCACCCTTGCAATGACATTCACACGTGGGAGATATGGATGACTCTGCTGTTTGAAGGCCAGGTGAATTTGAAATGTCCAGGCAGAACTTCCCCATTCAAGGCAGTCTTCATAAGACCCAGCCTCTTTTCACCAGCAAATTCCCTTATTCAAAGGGTACCCATCCCACCCTCCAACCTTTGGTTTCTTCCTGAATCACAATAACCTACATTAGTCTCATGCCTTGAAAGACTGAGAAACAATTCCCTTTTTCTGAATGGCAGTGAACATAGATGTCATTTTAAGCTACAGGCCATAAGGTTAGCCTAGGAATTATCCTTGAAAACCACCACAGCACCCGTGTCCAGCAGCCCATAGCAGGGCAAGGGGGAGGGCCAGTGGTGGGTTAGAGGCAGGCAGGTGTGGGAGCAGGGATGGGTGAATGGGAGGACATGGGGGAACCGGTCAGATGACATCACCCATGGGGAGGCAGCATCTTACCCTTTAGAAAGCAAATGTCTGTTGCATGAAGGAACAGAAATATTAAGACTATGTAATTCAATCTCAAGAGGTTACTAAAGTGTGCTCCAAATATATCCTGATGCTGCTGAAATTCATCAAAAAGGGAAGAGTCCCAGCTACTATCCCGTCTGCCTCAAGCAGACCACCCTAATTCCTTGATCCTTTGCTTCAAGTTGTTAGAAAACCATTCAAAAAAGTATACCAAAAAGGTGAGAGAAAAAAAAAATGTGTCATGCAAAGAGGATGTGTTTTTTTTTTGGTTTGGTTTTAGAGTAGGTTGGGTTGCTGTGGTTACTAGGCGATAGATAGCAGCCCTTGGTGGCAGAGAGGTTCCTAGCCTGGGAGGGAGAAATGCAGGGTGTGTGTATTCCTGTGCATGAGAACACTGGACTGAATCTTGCTGATGACGGCCAAAGGCTGCTTTAGAGATGGTGAGAGATTGGATCTTATATAAACAGTGCTTTAACCCTCTTCATCCTGCCTGCAAAAAGACCTAGCTGCCTGTAGCACTGTAGGTCTCAAGTACTGAGAGGTGGAGTAGAGAGAGTGCCTACTGTAAACAAAAGCAATGATCCAGCCTGGATCTCAGTGCCAATTTCTTCACCCAGCTGCATCAGACTTAACTTTGCAGCGTGTTCTGGGGTACTGCTATCTGACTTCCTCTTTCCGAAGGCTGGGCGTTTGGACTGCTGAAACAAAATGAGTGCCCCCTATTTAGGATACTCATGAGAAAACGGCTTTGCAAGTCTTTCTCTCAGTTATCAAAATCAGATGGCCTCCTCTGCTGATTGATTTCTGTTTCTTGCAGTATTGATGAGTATTGGCTGAGATGATCATGGAGATGAGTGACACCAGAGCTCACAGAAACATTCATGTTGACAAGTAGCAACAGAGTCAGTCACGCTGCATTTCTCGGTGGCAAAGAGAAATGGCCTATGACACTGGAATCAGCAGTTGTCATGGATACCATGTAAAGCTCAGCAGTTCTGCTGGGGCCCACGGTTAGAGGAACTCCACGTAGTTCTCAGGGATGAGGCCAGTCTTTCCGTTTAGAGTCCCCTCCAACCAGCCCGGCTCCTGAGATGGGTGAACTGTACAGGAAGGGGAGAGAAAGCGAGAAGAGATGACGTTATAGATAGAGCAGGCGGCAGATGTGTGTGGGGTGTGTGTGTGTGCGGGGGGTGGTGGTGGTGGTGTGTGTGTGTCTGTGTGTAAAGAAGGCTTGGACAATGATTACAATCACTTGTTAAATTACATCATTCTAGAAGTTTAAACCAGAAGTTCTGAACTTTTTGTGGGATATAAGCCTTCTGATGAAAGCTGTTCTGAACTTTCTTCACAACAAAAAAGGAAACAGACACAGACATTCAAAATTTTACAATTTTTAGGGGTTTCACGAACTTTCTGAAGTTCCTTGTTTAAACTATAAAGAAGTGACAGATTCCTACTTTGTAGGTTAGAGGGCAACAGTTGTCCTGGTCCAGCTATATATGTATGTATCCATCCATCCATCCATCCATCCACCCACCCACCTGCCCAGTATCAACTATATACTGAGTGCAGTGTCCATGGAAGACTGCTAAGAACTAGTCTTTAAAGATATCCAGCTTTTAGAGGCTGGACCTGGTGTTTCATGACTGTAATCCCAGTACTTTGAGAGGCTGAGGCAGGTGGATTGCTTTAGCCTAGGGGTTTGAGAACAGCCTGGGCAACATGGCAAAACCTCCTCTCTACAAAGTATACAAAAACTAGCCAGGTTTGATGGCACGTGTCTGTAGTCCTAGCTACTTAGAGGAGGGGGAGTGCTGAAGGGGAGGATCACTTGAGCTCAGTGATTGCACCACTGCACTCCAGCCTGGGCAACAGAGCAAGACCCTGTCTGTCTCAATCAATCAATCCAGCTGCTAATCATCATCTTACTTTCCTTCAAATCCTTACCCCTGCTTCTAATTTCCTTGCACATTTTCTGGGTTTTTTTTTTTTTTTTGGTGGTTGTCATTTTGAACAGCCTTTGAATAGCCATTTCTCTGTTTTGCTCACACCCTTTCTTAGTTTTCTTTTCTGTTCTTTAGATTTCCCCCTCTTCTAAATACCAGCTGGAAAATTGTTTTCTTCCTCCTTCTATTGCCCTTTGATTTTTCAGTATCCAAAGAATATATATACACGTTTGTGACATCATGATCCATCTCCATGGAAACCACTGTGATATTATAAAGATTATATAAAATCCAGCTGAGTCTGCAAAGTAGCCAATAGCAGGAAGGAAGAGAGAAGGAATCATGGGACTAAGAGGTGGGGGATGTTCACGCTCGTCAACTGAAGATATACAGATCACTCTGGGGCGAGGCAAGACATTTACTCTTAATGTGTTAGGAAAACTCCAATTTTCCAAGATTATCTGGAGAGAATAGATTTTCCCTTATTCTCTTCCTGGGCTAATTAAATGACTTCCTGAGCTTGTTTTAGAAAAGCATTTCCGCCCCGACACTGCTATTGAATTCTAGTTTCAGTTTGTAGGGAAAGAAGCAAGAACAGAAACCAAAGGAGGCAAATGGGAGGCAGCAAAAGAACCGGCACTCAGGCTTCCAGAAGATCAGTGTCAGTAAACTTTGGGTACACCTTAAATGCCTCCTTAGGCAAAGACAAGGCCAAACATCTACTAGTTGGTCTCCAGAGTTGGCCAATTTCAGAACACTAGGCTTCAGGAATAAACAGCAAGGATACTCTGGGTTCATGACAACCCATACAAGAGAGAGTCTAGGAGAGAAGTGCTTTGGCAGAAGAGAGAGCTTAAAAGCAACCTGGCCTCTCCAATTACCAAAGCTTTCCTATGCCACTCTTAAAGAACACCCCAATACTCCTGCCTTCTGCCCATCCAACCAAAGCTTCCAAGATTACTTCAGTTTCTGCACTTCATACTGGCAACAAGTCTCTCTTCCCTTTTGTGGGTTCCTGCAGGTATGAAAGGACCTAGTGTGGATAAAGCACTCTGCACAGAGCCAGGCACAGAGCAGATGCTCAGTGCAGGCTAGTCAGTAGGAGACCCTGGATCGGGACTGCTCAGCAAGATCCCCTTCCAGTAAAAACCTAGTAAAACCAGGTGGCCCTTACCACCTACCTAAGCTTCAGAAAAAATCAAAGGGTTAGAACAAAATTATGAAACTCATTCTCCAAAACAAAAGACCTAGCAAGAATAAAGTAACCAAACTGACAAAACAAAAACCCAAAACCGGGCCCTCCCACTTTACAGCAAAGCTCTGAGTTGAGCTGTTACTCTACCGGATGCTCTGAGTCCATCTCCTTCAGACCTTTCTCCTTTTCCTGGTCAGCTGTTCAAACACAGCACGGGTACAGGGGTGGAAACACTTACAATGCAATTTGGGGACTCAGGGAAGAATGAGAGGGGACAAGAGAGGCCCTCCAAACTGGGGGCTAAGAGGTGGGTCACAAGATAACACAGCCTTTGGGTCGGCTGCTGACTCGCTGAGTCTTCAAGCCAGCGTTTACTAAAGCATATGTCAGGCCGGGCGCGGTGGCTCAAGCCTGTAATCCCAGCACTTTGGGAGGCCGAGGCGGGTGGATCACGAGGTCGAGAGATCGAGACCATCCTGGTCAACATTGTGAAACCCCGTCTCTACTAATACAAAAAAATTAGCTGGGCATGGTGGCGCGTGCCTGTAATCCCAGCTACTCAGGAGGCTGAGGCAGGAGAATTGCCTGAACCCAGGAGGCGGAGGTTGCGGTGAGCCGAGATCGCGCCATTGCACTCCAGCCTGGGTAACGAGAGCAAAACAAAACTCCGTCTCAAAAAAAAAAAAGAAAAAAAAAAGGCATATGTCAGACCATGTGCATCAGAACCCTTGGGATGCTTATGCAAATTGCACATTTCTGGGCCCCATGGCAAATCAATTAAAGCAAAATCTCTGGGAGTAGGACCCAGGAACCTGTATTTTAACTAGCTCACAGAAAGTTAGAAGCTATAACTTTTCTGTGCCCAAACACCTCTGAGTTAAAACGCAAATTTTCATTTACCGATGGAGGAGGGAGGCAGCACCACATACCCCCTCCCCGCTTCTTTCTGCTGTCTTCTGTTTCCACGTTAAGGCTTAGCTGCTTAAGTCCTTTGAGAAGCCCCACTTTCTTCATAAATATTACCATGGAATCCCTTCTACCTGCTCCCTCCTCCTCCAGACTCCTAAAATGCTCATAGTACATCCCACATAGTATTCATGGGTCCTATTTATATGCTGTTCAAATGTGCTAAGCTTTGCTTCTCTATCTAGTTTTTCAGTGCGTTTTGGTTTGGATTATAGCACTTCCTGGCTCGACAACCTTCAGTAACTCCCTTCTGCTTTGTGAATTATAATGATATAAGCTAACACTTAGATCTATTATGAAGCTGCCATGTGCTTAAAGTATTAGACATATTGATTCATTTGATCCTCAAGATCTTAGTTTGTACTATTATTATCTGTATTTTGCAGATGAGAAAATTAAGGCTCAGAGAGGTAAATTAATTTGTGCATGGTCATAATACTAGAACCAAAATTTGAACCCCGCTTGTTTGACTCCAGAGACTAACCCCCTTCCCACTATATCAGGCCTCTATTTAACCAGAGGTGTGACCCTTGCCGATAAGGATGATAACACATGTTGAGCACATGCTAGGCGGCAGACCCTTTGTGAATATGCATGTCACACCTCCATTTCCCCGTTCCATCTTCAGAATGACTATGGAGTCGGTTCTGCTATTATCCTCACTTCACTGATGAAAAACTGAGGCTCAGAAAAGTGAAGTTTCTTGGCCAAAATTAAATATTAATAGCTGGCAGATGATGGAAGTGAACCAGAGCCCAGGACACCTGATCCCAGAGTCTGTCATCTTAACTACTACTGCTGTTGCCTGGCCCAATGCTCTGAACTTCAAAGATGCTAAGTGCTTGTTGGGCTGAATGGCGCCAATGTCCAACACTGAACTGTACCAGGGTCCAATATGCTGTACGAACACAAAAGGCATTGCTGCAAGCTGCCTGAGTGGCTCTTCAGCCCAGCAAGCATATACTAAATATAAGCTGCTGGGGACTTGGGTAGGCTTCCTGCCAACCAACCACTGTCTCTCAGCTATGCCCCTGTGTACACAATACACCCTGCATACACAACTCATGTCTTCTGCCCTCCTTCGCTCACCATGGACAAGGAGCAAGTGTGTGACTAAGGTCTCTAGTGGCTGACTGTCCCCAAAAGAAGTCTTAACTAAAAGAGGTGAAGACCCCTGGGTAATTTACATGCACTCATTTAACAAATGTTTACTGAGCACCTACCACATGCTATAGACACCATGCTAGGTCCTTACTTCTGTGCACATAGCACAGAACAAGCAGATAAGATTTTGCTCTCAAGGAGGGACAATCAAGCAATAAGCAAGCATATAATGTTGGGTAGTAGTAAGAGGAGAGAGACAGACTAGAGCAGTGGGTGGTGTAAGTGCAATGGCCCTGCGATGGGAAATAGCTGATGTGACTTTAGAAGAGTGGCGTGCATGTATTTCTTAAAGGGCCTCATAGTGAGTGTGTCTCTCTCCTCTACTCTGGCGTTGTAGTGCCATAGATAACATGCAGACACAAAGGCATGAGTGCCTATGTTCCAGTAAAGCTTTATTTACAAAACAGGTGGTGGGCTGGATTTAACTGGCAGGTCATGGTTTGCTGACCTTACTTGAGAACGTAAAGAGGCTGCTGCAGTATGTCAAGTGAAGGCGAGAGGAGGTCAGAGAGGGTAGGAACTGGGCCCTTGAGGGCCTTGTAAGTAATTCTCAGAGCAGTGGGAGGCCACCGATAAATTTTAAGCAGGGAATAAAATACGTGGTTTTCATTTTCAAAGATGACTCTTGCTGCTGTGTGAAGGGGTTATGGGAGCAAGTGTGGAAGCGAGCGACAAGATGTGTTTGGCAGTCAGTGGAAGCGTCCAGGGGAGAGGTGGAGGTGGCCTGGGTTTGGGTGTGGCAGTGACGATGGCTGGGGAAGCTGAAGGACATCCCTGACTGCTCTCCTGTTAACCCATTTCCTAGGCAGCTTGGGGGCTCCCCAGTGAGGATATTCTCCATCAGTAAAGGAAACTTGGGACAGCCCTGCCGTGAGGTGGTGCTGTGTCAGATACCATGGGAATGAATGGATTCAGCTCCTGTTAAATCTTGTTAAAAGTATCCCTAGAACCCAATTTTAGTGACTGCCACGTGCATTTTCCAGGTATCACGAATCATGTGGCTTCAAGATGACTAATGTTACTGAGAACGTGAGCTATTTTTCTTTCCAATTACTGTCTGAGGTGCTCTTGTTGAAATGGACAGTTTCCCAGTAGATTGGCCAGGGCTGACACTGGAATTATTTCTAGGTATTGCACATCCATTTCCCACTGCACAAAGTCCATGAGCTGACAGCAGTAGCCACTCCAGAGTCACAGAAGGGGCCCCTGGAATCCAAAGGCTTTGCGATTAATCATTACAAAACAACAGACTTTCTCCTTCACGGGCCCCTCCCTTTTCCTCTTCCTTATTCATTCTTCTTAATCCTGAAACACACATACATACACACACACACACACACACACACACACTTTCTTCTGATCGGTTTGATGATTTAATCTGCCAGCTACACAGCATACAAATTAAACAGCCCTTACCTAATATCCCCAGGGTAAACTAACAAGTGATGGAACAAGGAAAAAGACCCCACTGCCTGACAGAATAATAGTGTTCTTCTGTAATGCCTCATTTTCTCCTATAGAAGTGAGGGGGTGGGGAGGAAGAGGGTCTATGTAAGCATTTTTCTTTGGAAAGAAGACCTAATAACATATTTTCAGCTAACCCAATTGAGAAAATGTGCTAACATGTCGTCAGGTCCATTTTCTACTGCAGCTCAGAGGTGTTTTCTTTCAGGTTTAATTTGGCCTTCTGCTCCTCAGGGAATTTGAAAGGTCACTGTCAAGGCTGGTTAAAAACAAACCAGTGTCAGTGAACTCTGCCATGACTCCTAGAGACCACAGGAAGGCTTGAGTAAGGCCTCTCACTCGTTCCACCAAACTTCCCTTCTGCTCTCATCTCCCAGCACATATAGGATTTATGATGATTATCATGCTGTGGACGACAGCAGATACAGAACCTGCTAGGTGACAGGTGGCGGGTTGGATTTGACCGGCAGGTCATAGTTTGTTGACCTTATTTGAGAACATGAAGAAGGCTCATGAGGCTGCAGTATGTCAAGTGAGGGCGAGAGGTCAGAGGGGCAGAAACTGGGCCCTGGAGGGCCTTGTAAGTAATTCTCAGAGCAATGGGAGGCCATTGAAGGACTTTAACATGATTTCCATTTTTCAAAGATCACTCTCGCTGCTGTATAAAGAAGGGTGATGGGAGCAAGAGTGGAAGTGACAAGATGTGTCAGGTGGCCAGTGGCAGCGCCCGGGTGAGAGGTAGAGGTGGCTGGGGCTTGGATGTGGCCATGAAGATGGCTGTGGAAGCTGAAGGACATTCTGCTAGGAAAAAAGGACTTGGTAGTTAACAGTAATCCAGGCTTCTCTTCTCTTCCTGTCTTTTTTTGCCCTTTATGCTTAACTATTTAAGCCACTGCAGAAAGACTTAAAAATGAAAGAAGTCAGGAACATAAAACGGTGCAACTTCTTTCTCTCTCTTTTTTTTTTTGGAGACAGAGTTTCGCTCTTGTTGCCCAGGCGGGAGTGCAATGGCGTGATCTCGGCTCACCGCAACCTCCGCCTCCTGGGTTCAAGCGATTCTCCTGCCTCTTCTTTGTGAAACAGTTTGGTGTTTCCTCAAACACTTAAACACAGAGTTAATATGACCCTGCAATCCCACTCCTAGGTATATCCCCAACAGAACTGGAAACCTGTGCCCTCACAAAAACTTAACACACATGTTCACAGCAGCATTATTCAAGTAGCCAAAAAGTAGAAACAACATGTCCATCTACTGATGAATGAGCTTAAATAAAATGTGCTGTATCTGTACCATCGCACATAAAAAGGAGTAAGGCTCCGACACATGCTATAGCACGGACGAACCTTGAAAACATTATGCAAAGTGAAGAGGCCAGTTTCAAAGATCATATACTGTATAATTCCATTTGTATGAAATGTCCAGGGCAGGCAAATCTAGGGAGATGAAGTAGAAGCGTGGTTGCCTTGGGCTGGATGGAAATGGGCTGTGGCAAATAGGGCATGACTGCTAAAAATACAGGGTTTCTTTTGGGGGTGATTAAAATATTCTGGAATTACATAGTGGTGATGGTTGCACAACTCTGAATATACTAAAAACCACTGAATTGTACATTTTGAATGGGTAAATTGTATGTTGTGTGGCTATCTTAATAAACTGTTGGAAAATGGAAGAAGGCTGCACTCACAGAAAGAAATCACAACTAAGATAGAAGCATATACATAACTTTTGATAGTTTAAAACAATTCTGCCCCTGAAAGCAGGAGTCCTTTGTGTAGTCAGAGGAATGGCTGATAGGAACACGATGATCTCTTGCCCATGTGAGCAGTGAAGTGGGACTTGGAGGACAGAACTTTAAGGCCTGGATTCACCTGCCAATGTAGAAATCTCTCAAATCCTGCTCATATACAGGCAGAAGCCCCTTCCCTGCTGACGAAGCAGGGCACAGAAGCCCAAGCAATGCAGCCCATCTGGTTTGTCTTCTGTGAGAGCCATGGCAGGTTACGGCAGGGCTAGGACTCCGCCGCCTGGGCCTGTGTTGGGGACACTCACCAGTTAAATGGCTTTGGAGTCTTCAGCAGACCCACTGCACCTGCACTGCACCTGCAGTCTGCTGGGGCCTGCAAGCACCAGCCATGGACAGGAGAGGTGGCTGGGCTGGCTGTTTGTGCACTTTGATTTATAAAGGGCCCAGATGAGAGTTAATGGAGCAAAGATTTAAGGACAGTGCTTGAGGATTTGAGAACTATAAAAGGGAATGCAAACTCAGAAGGCCACATGCCATTCTGGAGTAACCTCTCCCCCTCCTGCTGACCCAGAAGGCCAAAAGTTGTGTGATCTGGGAAACCCCCATGCTCTGTCCCTTGTTCCCCCTTCTGTCTACCCGTGCCTGATGGATACCTCTGCTATGCTGAATGTAGGGGCTGGGCAGACACAATGACAGCCTCTTTGGACCTGCGTACAGTCAAGGGCTGGTCCCCAGGAACCCATCTCTGCTCTGGCCTGGAATGTAAGACCTTTACAGATGTGGCCAGGACCCATGGAGGCAGGTGCAGCATCCACTGCCCAGACAAAAGTAAGGAAAAACTGTCACTGTGAACTATAAGAGCATCAGGGCCTTTTTTGAAGATGGATACAATGGTGATGATGGTCTTAATAATAAAAATATTAACTTATTGAATACTTAATATGTGTTGAGTACCATTTTAAACATGTGATGTGTATGATCTCTCAAAGCCACTTCCAAGTTCTGGGCTGGGTCTTCTGCAGGCACAATCTCATTTACTGTGGTAACAACTCAACTCAGAGCTGATTATACTAGTCCACTCTTCACAGTGTCTCCTGAAACCAACACACACACACACACACACACACACACTCTCTCTCTCTCTCTCTCTCTCTCAGTTTTTGTTCTTACCCATTGTATTGAGACTTTCCCTAGGGAGGAACTTTGAAAATGCCAGTTATTTATGTGCTCCTCTTGCCCTCGCCCCCTGCCCATATCTTTGTGAGGGGATGAGAAACTCACCATTATCGAAGACCGTGCCTGCTGTGAACGAAAGTTCTGAGTCATGTTCAGCTTTGCAGGCATACAAGGCTTTTGCCTTCCGGAACGGTGTGCTGTGTGAAAACAGGAGTTTATTTAACATTTTTGAAAAAACCCTTAGAAAGCCCCAGACATTTAATCTCTTTTCTTCCTTTTCCCTGTGAGCTACCTAGTCCCCTCTCGTGGGAAGTGCCTGGCAAGGCAGCCAGATGGCAAGACATGAGGTGGGAAAGCTGCAAAGGTCACAGGAGAAAAAGGAGAAAAATTCAGAGAAAAGCCATAAGCTTCAAGAAAGTACCCTTCTTGTGGGGTCACCTTGTGCCGTGTTAAAACTTTACCTGGGAGTTATAACAGCCAAACAGCAGGAGGGCAGGCTGGGCCCCCCTTTTTTTTTGGAAGCTAAAGTGATGGGGGAGGGGAGGGAGGCAGGGGCAGGAAAAAAGTTCCACGCTGCTCTGAGGAACACACTCCCAACAGACCCTGTTGAAAAGTTGGCAATGCTCAGTGAGTCACAAAGGAGAAATTCCAGCAAAGCCAAGTTTCAGTTCCAGACCACGGGTGGACACGAGTTCCCCCAGATGTTCTTGATTTCTTACCAGGCTGGGTCTTGCTGGCAGGGCAGGATTCCAGAACTGGAGCTCTCCAGCCCCCAGGGGAGGGAACAGACAAGGTATGTGAGGGCAGTTACACATGTGTGCGCATGAGCACACACGTGCACCTGTATGGGGAGTGTGGGGAGGAGGAAGAAGGAAGGGGGACACGAGGCATTTTGTTTTTGCTCTTCTCATGTCAGGTGAGTGTTGACAATTACTCTCACTGTGCATTCAAATCACCTGAGGAGCATTTAGAAAATGCAGATGTCTGGCTTCTACCCAGATGTGCAGATATTATATAGGCATCAGTATTTTTAAAAAGCTCTCCAAGTGATTCCAATGTGCACTGAGGGTTGAGAAGCACTGTTCTAGAGCAGAGCGTGGTAAACTTTTTCTGCAAAGGGCCGGGTGGTAAATATTTTAGGCTTTGTGAGCCACATGGTCTCCATTGTGCAGGGTCATCAGAGTAAAGGTTATCTCGAATTTATTGCTGGGGTGCAGTTTACTGTTGTTCCCTCTGGTTTTCTTGGAGCCAAGATATGATGGCCAGGCAGGAAATCATAAGGAAAGTGGGAGAAAATGAAGTGGGACCCCTGGGAATGAAGGAAAGAAGAATCTTTAGTATTCCTCAGCTCCAACAGGAAAACACCTCTTCCTGTCTAATTATGATTAAAGAATAAAGTTCAGGACAAGGGGCATAGTCTGTGATCCAAAGAAACCAAGTCTGTGTGTTGGCCAGCAAGGGTCAAACATCCTTTGTGCATCTTTCCAGGGAGGAACATAAGAGGCTTTTCTTGGGGGTGCTGGGAAGCAGAGAGGAGGAGTGACTTGGCTGTGAAAAGTGCTAAAACAGATAAAAGACTATACTGACAGGCAAATGGAACCTGTTAGGACATTGAAGGTGAAAGGAGACTCCAGTTCACATTAGCCAGGGTCTCAGAGACCAGGTTTTGAGGCAGTATTTCTGCCTTTTGAGGTTAGGGTAGAGCAGGTGGGTAAAAAGCAAAGAGATCAGGGAAGGGGGAATAAAAACTAAGGGAAACAGCATCTGAGGCAAGGCTCCTCTGGCTGGATTTTCGCAGATATTACTTATTAATCTCATTAAATAAAGGTAATGGGACGATACAGGGGCAAGCCGGGAAAGCAGCAGAGGTATTTGGCAGGCAGAAATAAAAGGGAATGGTCTTAGGTGCCCAAGATTATCATTTAAAAGGAGCAACATTCCATTGATATTAGGTTTTTGGAATTGAGTAATGAAGTGGTAATAACATAGTATATTACAAAAATAACAGACTAGGCACTATGGCTCACACCTGAATCCCAGCACTTTGGGAGGTGGCAGGATTGCTTGAGCCCAGGAATTCAAGACTAGATTAGGAGACCTCCATCTCTACAAAAAATAAAAAAATTAGCCAGGCATGGTGGGACACGCCTGGAGTCCAGGTTACTTGGGAGGCTGAGGCAGGAGGAATGCTTGAGCCCAGGAGGTCGAGGTTGCAGTGAGCTGAGATTGCACCACTGCACTCTAGTCTGGGCCATGTAAGATCCTGTCTCAAAAAAAAAAAAAAATTAATTAAAACAAAGGCCAAGAAAGGGCTGTGTTTTCTTCTCAAGTTGATAGGTAACCAACAGTCTATGGGATGGCCTTTTCCCTTGAAATCTCCCTCTACTGCCTTAGGATAGGCACAAAAATGGGAGATATGACAGGGGGCCATTCCTGTTCCCCAAGAGTAGGGTTGCCAGATAAAATACAGGACACCTAGTTAAATCTGGATGACAGATTAAACAATAAATATTTCTTTAGTATACGTTATATCCCAAATATTGCATGGGACATTTGTATACAAAAACATCTGTGTTGTTTATCTACCATCCAAATTTAACTGGGTATGCTGTATTTTTTATTTTAATCACTAAATCTGGCAACCCTACCAAAAAAGTCTTATCTTCTTAAAAACTTGTCAGCCCAACAAGTCAAGTACCCCATAACTCCTTCTCAAAGGCCTTAAGCGGTTTGCTTTAGGTA
Organism: Aotus nancymaae; assembly: GCF_030222135.1. NCBI lineage: Eukaryota > Metazoa > Chordata > Mammalia > Primates > Aotidae > Aotus > Aotus nancymaae. Next base: position 18,216,534 of record NW_026988479.1, on the reverse strand, counting down.
GGGTTCCTACCAAAACAGACAAATCCTGTTGGCAGAGAGTTTGTGTTTGTAGGTTTTGGCTCTGATTAAAAAAAATAAAAAATCTCCACCAGGCATCATTGGTTCTTTGCCTTCCTACTCTCCACGGTGCATCTCAAAACTGGATACAGAGAGCCTGGGGTAGTTTTTGGCTGCTCCGGTCACAGAGCCCTTCAGACCTCAGCGGGGCCTTTATGGGCATGAACATGTTTGGATCCTCCTGCTAGCTCCCTTTAATTTTCACCTCTGAGCATGGCACAAGGCCTGGAAAGCACTCAGAGGAGTTTTCCTCAAATGCCCTTGCAAGCCTTGCAAAATGATGACCCATTCTCCATCATATGGCACTACAGGGAGGTGGGGCCAGCTAGACGGGCAAGCGGCGAGGAGTCGATCATTTAGGCATAATTTCCAGGGACCCCTGTGCAAATGCAAGTTATGGGTTTGGGACTACAGGCTTTTTGCGGGGAGGGGTGAGCAAGTGGAAGAAAAAGGAACTGTGGAGGGAATGTTTCTCCCGCACCCTTTATCTACTGTGCTGCAAAAGGCATCTTCATTCCTGAGCTTGAACAAACAAGCTCTACAAATGGTTTGAAGAGGGGACAGTGATATCGTGCGGCTCTGCATCCCCACCTGAATCTCATCTGGTAGCTCTCATAATTCCCGTGCTGTGTGAGGGGCTCAGTGGGAGATGACTGAATCGTGGGGGAGGATCTTTCCTGTGCTGCTCTCGTGATAGTGAATGGATCTCATGAGATCTGATGGTTTTAAAAAACGGGAGTTTCCCTGCCCAAACTCTCATTTTGCCTGCCGCCATCCATGAAAGATGTGACTTGCTCCTCTTTGCCTTCTGCCATGATTGTGAGGCCTCCCCAGTCATGTGGAACTGTAAGTCTGTTAAACACCTTTTGCTTCCCAGTATAGGGTATGTTTTTATCAGCAGCATGAAAACAGACTAATACAGACAGGAAGCAATTTCCAGAGGAGACATCATTCAGTTCACGGGGCCACTGATTAGGGCTAATTCAGTATTTACTTTTAAAGGTTTTGCTCAGGGAAGAAAATCTAAAGCTTCATCCTCTGGAAGTGGATTTAGGGGAGGCCCCACTGGACCTCAATAATGGGTGTATATCACCACCTCTTTGCTATATACTGCAGTGTATGAGCTTCTGTTCTCTCTGTTCCTTTGATGGGCTAGCTCCCCAGCAGTGTTGCTATCTGTGCTCACCTGGGAAAACACAGTTAGCCCCACTCTGCCTTGACTCTTTTTTTTGAGATGGAGTCTTGCTCTGTCACCCAGGTTGGAGTGCAATGGTGCAATCTCTGCAAACTCCACCTCCCAGGTTCAAGCAATTCTCCCGCTTCAGCCTCCTGAGTAGCTGGGATAACAGGCGCCTGCCACCATGCCCAGCTAATTTTTGTATTTTTAGTAGAAACAGGGTTTTACCATGTTGGCCAGGCTGGTCTTGAACTCCTAACCTCGGGCGATCTGCCTGCCTCAGCCTCCCAAAGAGCTGGGATTACAGGCGTGAGCCACTGCGCCCGGCCTGCCTTGACTATTTCAAGAGGGCAGCTTCCTAAAGGTGTCTAAATGGTACAATTCTAACAATGGCCAGGGGAGGAGGTATTGAGTAACTGTGACCCCAGACACACAAGATGAGCTGATTGTGTTGCCACTGTCCTCTGCCAATCTGGAAATGCTTTAAGAGGTAGGAAGGAGTAGGAAGGAAAAACAGTATGGAAATATTTTGGGAGATGAAAAGGAGTGAAGAGGTAGAGATACTTCATAAGAAACAGGGCCCCAAAGCTCAGACACACAAAAAAGTGAGTACCATCAAGGCAGAGAGAACGTTTTAGATTTTAGCTGAGTGATTCCACTGTCTTGAGTCTCTTAACCCATTTTGTCTGAGGGGCCAATATTTTGAAAATTTTACTCCTTTTTGATAAAAATGAAGGAACTGCATTCTCCTAAAGTCCACGTTTCTCTAATGAGCGAGTGAGGCATTTTGGAAGCTGACGTGTCTGTGGTCACTTAGTTTCCTCTGGTTCAGGTCCTCATGTTCTAATGAGAATAATCCATGTCATTTCTGGTATCTTAGAAAGTTAATGTCTCCCAAAGTGCCCAGAAGATGTCCAAGAAATGACTGGAAAATTACTAGAATGTCAAGAAGACATGATCTGAAAATTTCTCTTATTTATAGAGTGAGAAAAAAAGAATATACTGAAAAGCTCCTTCCCATCATCCAGGACGAAGCCAGGTAGAAAGCTGTATAAAACCTAAAAGAGCAAGCCAGGCTCTAGGCTGGGAGCTGCATAAAAACTCAAATTGGGGTTACCCACGTGTTTGGAGGAAAGAGTGCTGAGCTGAGGGGGAGAAGTCCTGAATTCTGGATTGGCTCTTAGTCATGTAACTGTGTCCAAGTCACCTTGCTGTGCTTTAGTTTTCATTTTCTACAATAGGGTTCAGCCCATTTCTCTTCTCAGTTTCACGTGAGGATAGAATGAAACGATAGATATGTAAGTGCCTAGTAGGGAATAAAGTAATGTATGTATCTGTATATATATAAATAGCATGGGATTTTCTTTTTTTCTAAAAGTGAAACTCGGCTTCATAAATTATTTAAGCCTCTCTGCTGGATCCACCTTTTGGAGAAAAAGATGGAGGAGAAAATATTCCCAAAGCCCAAAATGCTTCTGATGCTTATAACTGGGCTCTACCATTTGGTTGTCTGAAAGCTGAGACTAAGCTTGAGAGAGAAACATGCTCAAGAGCTCCACAGCAGAGGAATTCTGCAGGATCCCTATTCATTCTTCTCCTGGTTGTAAAGAGCTCTTTTCTCCAAAGAGCACAAGAGCAAAGAATTTAAGTGTAGAAGTCACAAAAGCAGGGAAAATTACAGCATGGCCCTGAGAAGAGGAACTAGGTCAAGCTGCTCTCCCTCAGAGAGAGGCAGTGTCTGTTCCCAGGACAGCTCAGGCTTCATGACACACGGAGACAGAAGCATGCTGGGAGCATGGACGGCTCCGGGAGTATATGGAGGACAAGGAGTCATAAGCCATGAGCACTTATAAGAAAAACTGCTTCGTGTCTCTAGCTTTTATTCTGTGTTCTATTTGCCTCTATCCAGTGGCTCTGGTCTCAGTGACTCGGTGTCAGTGCTCAGGCCCAAGGGGCCCAACCCCACAAATAAACGCTGCCTGATGCTACCTGATAAAAATGAGAGAAGGCTGGCATGTGTATCAACACTGTTCCCTCTTATGTTATCTTACACCAAAGCACAGAGGACACATGTAATTGAGAGAGCCATCAAAACCGGAGTCTGATTCAGGAGGTGCTCCTTCCCCTAACTCTAGGCACCAGAGAGATTAATTCAGAAACTTGACTCAGGGTGCAAAAGGGTGTGAAAAATGCCATGCTGGTTCATGCAAATGGTCCCTTTTAGCTCTGTTCTCTTAGGAGGGAACCACAGGAGAGCAGAGGCAACCCCCTGTTGTCCCTGGCCAGCTTTGGATAAACGGGAACAGATTGGTCATCATCCGAGATTTTACCTGGAGTCTTCATGAATCGCTTCTTCTGGCCTGTCAAAAAGCAAGTGCAGGTTTGGATGGCAGGGAACAAAGTTGACGAGGAGGCTGAACACTGCATGAAGAGAGGACCAAGCCAATGAGAGAACAACGGCAGCAACAGAAAACCAAACAAACCCTGCAACAGACCTGACGGGGGATGAGTCGCTGGACGTGGATGAGGTGGGCATAGGGCTGGATGGCGCCGAGAACATGGGCCAAGATGGCGAGAGGGGTGAAGTTGGGCTTGGATTCGGGGGGCTGCAAGACATAACAACCAGAAAACTTGTCAGCACACAGGGAAACCACAATGGGAGCACAGGAGGTCATGGGAGGCCAGATGACGGAAAGCTGGGCAGAGCAGAGGAGCACTGACACCCAGGGATGTGCTGTTAGGGCCATGTCACCTTCCTCCAGACCAAACCTCCGTGTCCAAGTAACGTCTGTTCTGTAATTCCTCGGAGCATAAACAAGCTTTTCCCTGCAGAACAACTGCTTTTCAGGTGATAGAAGCTTCTTTGATCATGTCCATTGGTGACAAATGCCCTGAGCCCATGCACATGAGTTCCCACACCCATCTCCTATTACCAGCCTTGTTCTGACGCAGGGCTAGCTTATAACGAGCTTTCAGCTTCCACTGTTGTGGGAGTGTTTTTCAAGTTATGTCTCAGAAGAAATGACCATTTTTTTTCTTTTGGGCCACAAAGGCCATTCAGTGAGAAAATGATTTCCTGTTTGCATTTTTAACTAGATGGGCTGTGTGCCACTGGAGATCTGAAGTACTGCATGAAGACAGCGATAGCCAATGGAGGTGAATACGGACACATCTCTTGGGAGGCGGTGTGCAATTACCAGCAGAATGCGGTTCCTCTGAGGTTTGCTGCCCAGGCTTGCCCTTTCTCCTTTCGTGGAATTTGGGCATTATGATGCTCAAAGAAAAAGCCCCAGAGGGAAGGCAATGAAAAAAATGAACTGAAACCTTCAATTTGTCCATTTTGTTCTTTGACGGGTGGCTAATCAAAAGTTTGGAGAGGAAAGGTTGAAATTACTCACTGAAATGTGGCTTGTGGATTTTAATTGGTTGTGCTAGCCCTTTGACTTATTTCCACAAATTACACAAGCACCTTCGCAACTCTGAAATCGTAAGTCACGGTGCAAACACCAATGACTGACAGAAACTAGTTCAGCCACACCACTTGCCTCCCCCGAATCTCAGCTGACTGCTGGACTGTTTGAACCAAGCATTTCATGGGGGCGAAAATGACAGAAATCCGGTTCGAGGGGAACAGACTTTCTAAGCGTACCACAATTTAGCAAGAACACAAAAATATCCTGCTTACTGGGACTTCCCTAGGGTTTTACCAATTCAGACATGAGACCCCTTAATAGCCCCAATTACCTACTGTTGTAACATAAACACCTATAGACAAATAACAGCAAAAACCACAATGTGAGTTCATCAGAGAGGCTCAAACCAATGTGACTGATAAACAGTTTGTTCAATTCCATTATGCATATTATATTTCTAGAATATAAATTCCATGAGGAAGAGGCTTTTGTTTTGCTTACTGCTGTATATCCAATGTCTAAAATAGTGTCTGTAGGTATTATATTTAACAAATCATTATTGAGTAAATTAATGAATCTCATTTACCCACCTGATAAGCCCACAAACAGGTACTACTATAATTCTCATTTCACAGATGTGGAAACCTAAGCTGAGGCTTCCCTAAGGATGCCCAGCTTATAAGTGATAGGGCTGCGGTTCAAACCCCATCCGCTGAATGGAAGCCCAGGGCTCTGGCAGCCAGTGCATTGCCTCCGAGATAGAAGGACTTGCCCTGCTCCTCTAGGCTGTGACAAGTTTTTTTTTACAGACTCAGTCATAGCATTAGAATTCTTCTTAACCACTGATTCATGGGCTTCCTTTAGATACCTACCCTATTTGCAAGGGAATATGAGAATACAGTGACAGAATCGCAGTAAGACTCAACATCTTGCAAATTCCAACAAAATCCCCAATCCTGCCTCCAGCGTTTGGTCTGGTGGATTCATACAGCAGACATAATTCATATAAGAGGATAAATAAAATTTAGAAAGTATGACTTTTTAAAAAATTTTTTCTTAATCCAGCAAAAACTAGTCATTGAGCACTTGGTATGTTCAAGACAGTAAGTGGTATTTGCCAAGATCCCTCGACTTCAAGAGCTTAAACTGTATTTGACAAGAAGCAACAGATTTAAAAACAACAGTAATGTAAGACAGTAAGATCCATCAGCTGAGGGCTATTATTAGCTTAATACCTGGCTCCCACTTGACTCTGTCTCCAGTCCTAGGAAAAGTGTCAGCTCTTTTCTACGGTGCAGTCTCCATTTTCTTCCACAGTTGCTGCTAGTCAGAGAAGCCTCACTTTCTCAGTGCTCTCACCACAACCCCGCCCCTCCAGACAATGACCTAGTAGAACAACCTAGTAGGCAAGACCTGGCAGCAACTTTCAAACCACAGCCCAGCCCAGGGACAATTTGGAGGTTCAAGACAATAGCCCAGACCCAGGGGCTTGTACCAATCTGTTCTTTTGGTCAGTGGTTGCCACAGGACAATTAAAAAGTCCTTCCAACTTTTTTTTTTATGACTTTAATAAGTAGGAAACACCTCCAGCTTCCTATTCCATCTGTACCAAGAATTATGCCTTTGGCTAATGGCATAGTTGGGAACATATTCTGTGAATACAATGTGGGTTCTAAATGTTTTTCACATCCTCAGATATCTAAGTGGTTCTTGGCCAGAAGTACATGGCTGGAATTATCTGGGGGTGCGGCTGGAATGCAGGGTATTCGTAACTATTTTAAGAACTTACTCCTTAATCCCCATGTCGATTGCCATAGTATGAACTGCAATTATTATTATTATTTTTTAAGACAGGGTTTTGCTCTTGTCACCCAGGCTGGAGTGCAATGGCGCGACCTTGGCTCACTGCAATCTCCACCTCCCGGGTTCCAGCGATTGTCCTGCCTCAGCCTCCCGACAGCTGGGATTATAGGTGCCCACCACCACACCCAGCTAATTTTTTGTATTTTTAGTAGAGATGGGGTTTCACCATGTTGGTCAGGCTGGTCTTGAACTCCTGACCTCAGGTGATCCACCCACCTCAGCCTCCCAAAGTGCTGGGATTACAGGCGTGAGCCACTGTGCCCAGCCTCAACTGCAATTTTTAACAACAGAATTTCATTTGTTTATGTTTTAGCCATAGCAGTAACATTTGCTATAAAGTGACCGCATTTTATCATTCGATACCACCATATTTGAATTGGTATAATAATAAAATGCATACTCCATAGCACTTCAGTGATTTTTTTTTTTAATTATACTTTAAGTTCTGGGATACATATGCAGAACATGTAGGTTTGTTACATAGGTACACATGTGCCATGGTGGTTTGCTGAACCCATCAACCTATCATCTACATTAGGTATTTCTCCTAATGCTATTCCTCCCCTACCCTCCAGCTCCTGACAGGTCCCAGTGTGTGATGTTCCCCTCCCTGTGTCCATTTGTTCTCATTGTTCAACTCCCACTTATGAGTGAGAACATGTGGTGTTTGGTTTTCTTTTCCTGTGTTTGTTTGCTGAGAGTGATGGTTTCCAGTTTCATCCACATCCCTGCAAAGGACATGAGCTCATTCTTTTTTATGGCTGCATAGTATTCCATGGTATATATGTGCCACATTTTCTTTATCCAGTCTATCATTGATGGGCATTTGGGTTGGTTCCAAGTCTTTGCTATTGTGGATAGTGCTGCAATAAACATATGTGTGCATGTGCCTTTATAGTAGAATGATTTATAATCCTTTGGGTATATACCTAGTACGGGTATTGTTGAGTCAAATGGTATTTCGGTTCTAGGTCCTTGAGGAATCACCACACTGTCTTTCACAATGGATGAATGAATTTACACTCCCACCAACAGTGTAAATGAATTCCTATTTCTCCACATCCTCTCCAGCATCTGTTGTTTCCTGACTTTTTAATGATTGCCATTCTTACTGGGGTGAGATGGTATGTCATTGTGGTTTTGATTTATATTTCTCTTATGACCAGTGATGTGAGCTTTTTTCCATATGTTTGTTGGTTGCATAAATGTCTTCTTTTGAGAACTGTCTCTTCATATCCATCACCCACTTTTTGATGGGGTTGTCTGTTTTTTTCTGGTAAATTTGTTTAAGTTCCTTGTAGATTCTGGATATTAGCCCTTTGTCAGATGGATAGATTGCAATAAATTTTCTCCCATTCTGTAGGTTGCCTGTTCACTCTGATGATAGTTTCTTTTGCTGTGCAGAAGTGCTTTAATTAATTAGAACCCATTTGTCAATTTTGGCTTTTGTTGCCATTGCTTTTGGTGTTTTAGTCAGGAAGTCTTTGTCCATGCCTATGTCCTGAATGGTATTGCCTAGGTTTTATTCTAGAGTTTTTAGGATTTTAGGTCTTACATTTAAGTATTTAATCCATCTTGAATTAATTCTTGTATAAGGTGTATGGAATGGTCCAGTTTCAGTGTTTTGCATATGGCTAGCCAGTTTTCCCAACACCATTTATTAAATAGGGAATCCTTTCCCCATTGCTTGTTTTTGTCAAGCCTGAGGCCTCTGTTCTGTTCCACTGGTCTATATATCTGTTTTGGTACCAGTACCATGCTGTTTTGGTTATTGTAGCCTTGTAGTATAGTTTGAAGTCAGGCAGTGTGATGCCTGTAGCTTTGTTCTTTTTGCTTAGGATTGTCTCGGCTATATGGGCTCATTTTGGTACCAGATTAAATTTAAAGTAGTTTTTTTCTAATTCTGTAAAGAAAGTCAACGGTAGCTTGATGGGGATAGCACTGAATCTAAATTACTTTGGGCAGTATGGCCATTTTCATGATATTGATTCTTCTTATCCATGAGCATGGAATGCTTTTCCATTTGTTTGTGTCCTCTCTTATTTCCTTGAGCAGTGGTTTGCAGTTCTCCTTGAAGAGGTCCTTCACATATCTTGTGAGTTGTATTCCTAAGTATTTTAGCCTCTTTGGAGCAATTGTAAATGGGATGTCACTCATGACGTGACTCTCTGTTTGTCTATTACTGGGTGTATAGAATGCTGGTGATTTTTGCACATTGATTTTCGTATCCTGAGACTTTGCTGAAGTTGCTTATCAGCTTAAGGAGATCTGGGGCTGAGATAATGGGGTTTTCTAAATATACAATCATGCCATCTGCAAACAGAGACAATTTGACTTCCTCTATTCTTATCTGAATATCCTTTATTTCTTTCTGTTGCCTGATTGCCCTGGCCAGAACTTCCAACACTATGTTGAATAGGAGTAGTAAGAGAGGGCATTGTTGTCTTGTGTCAGTTTTCAAAGGGAATGCTTCCAGCTTTTGCTCATTCAGTATGATACTGGCTGTGGGTTTGTCATAAATAGCTTTTATTATTTTGAGATATGTTCCATCGATACCTAGTTTATTGAGAGTTTTTAGCATGAAGGGCTGATGAATTTTATCGAAGGCCTTTTCTGCATCTATTATCATGTGGTTTTTGTCTTTGGTACTGTTTATGTGATGGATTACGTCTATCATTTGCATATGTTGAACCAGCCTTGCATCCTAGGGATGAAGCCGACTTGATTGTAGTGGATATGCTTTTTGATGTGCTGCTGGATTTGGTTTGTCAGTGTTTTATTGAGAATTTTCACATCGATGTTCATCAGCGATATTGGCCTGAAATTTTCTTTTTTTGTTGTGTCTCTGCCAGGTTTTGGTATCAGGATGATATTGGCCTCATACAATGAGTTAGGGAGGAGTCCCTCTTTTTCTATTGTTTGGAATAGTTTCAGAAGGAATGGTACTAGCTCTTTGTACCTCTAGTAGAGTTTGGCTGTGAATCTGTCTGGTGCTGGGCTTTTTTTGGTTGGTAGGCCATTAATTACTGCCTCAATTTCAGAACTTGTTATTTGTCTATTCAGGAATTCAGCTTCTTCCTTGTTTAGTCTTGGGAGGCTGTATGTGTCCAGGAATTTATGCATTTCCTCTAGATTTTCTAGTTTATTTGCATAGACTTGTTTATAGTATTCTCTGATGGTAGTTAATATTTCTGTGGGATATCTCTTTTATCATTTTTTATTGCATCTATTTAATTCTTCTGTCTTTTCTTCTTTATTACTGTGGCTAGCAGTCTATTTTGTTAATCTTTTCAAATAGCCAGCTTCTGGATTCACTGATTTTTTGAAGGGTTTTTGTATCTCTATCTCCTTCAGTTCTGCTCTGATCTTAGTTATTTCTTGTCTTCTGCTAGTTTTTTAATTTGTTTTCTCTTGCTTCTCTAGTTCTTTAAATTGTGATGTTAGGGTGTCAATTTTAGGTTTTTCCCGCTTTCTTCTGTGGGCATTAGTGCTATAAATTTCCCTCTAAATGCTGCTTTAGCTGTGTCCCAGAGATTCTGCTACATTGTATCTTTGTTCTCATTGGTTTCAAAGAACTTCTTTATTTTTGCCTTAATTTCATTATTTTTCCAGTAGTCATTCAGGAGCAGGTTGTTCAGTTTCCATGTAGTTATGCGATTTTGAGTGAGTTTCTTAATCCTGAGTTCTAATTTGATCTCACTGTGGTCTAAGAGACTGTTTGCTATGATTTCCATTCTTTTGCATTTGCTGAGGAGTGTTTTACTTCCAATTATGTGGTCAATTTTAGAATAAGTGTGATGTGGTGCTGAGAAGAATGTATATTCTATTAATCTGCCTCCCCTAGCCAAGGGAAGCCATGAGGGACTGTGCCATGAGGAATGGTGCATTCCAGCCCAGATACTATGCTTTTCCCATGATCTTCACAACCTCAGACCAGGAGATTCCCTCGGGTGCCTACACCACCAGGTCCTTGGGTTTCAAGCACAGAACTGGGCAGCTGTTTGGGCAGGCACTGAGCTAGCTGCGGGAGTTCTTTTTCATACCCCAGTGGTACCTGGAATGCCAACAAGACAGAATCATTCACTCTCCTGGAAAGGGGGCTGATGCCAGGGAGCCAACTGGTATAGCCAACTGGTATAGCTTAGTGGATCCCATCCTAACAGAGCCCAGCAAGCTAAGATCCACTGACTTGAACTCCTTGCTGCCAACACAGCAGTCTGAAGTCGACCTGGGACTCTAGAGCTTAGTTGGGGGAGGGGTGTGTGCCGTTACTGAGGCTTTAGTAGGTGGTTTTCCCCTCACAGTAAAAATAAAGCCACCAAGAAGTTCGAACTGGGCAGAGCCACCGCAGTGCCACAAAACCACTGTAGGCAGACTGCGTCTCTAGATTTCTCCTCTTGGGCAGAGCATCTCTGACAGATAGGCAGCAGCCCCTGTCAGAGACTTATAGGTAAAACTCCCATCTCCCTGGGACAGAGCACCTGGGGGAAGGGGTGGCTGTGGGTGCAGCTTCAGCAGACTTAAATGTTCCTGCCTGCTGGCTCTGAAGACAGCAGCGGATCTTCCAGCACAGTGCTCATGTTTTGCTAAGGGACAGACTGCCTCCACAAGTGGGTCCCTGACCCCTGTGCCTCCTGACTGGGAGACACCTCCCAATAGGGGTTGACGGACACCTCATACAGTAGAACTCTGGCTGGCATCTGTCAGGTGCCCCTCTGGAGCGAAGCTGGCAGAGGAAGGAAGATGCAGGAATCTTTGCTATTCTGCAGCCTCTGCTGGTGATAGCCAGGCAAACAGGGTCTGGAATGGACCTCCAGCAAACTCCAGCAGACCTGCAGCAGAGGGGCCTGACTGTTAGAAGGAAAACTAACAAACAGAAAGGAATAGCATCAACATCAATAAAAAGAACGTCCACACAGAAACTCGATCTGAAGGTCACCAACATCAAAGACCAAAGGTAGATAAATCCATGAAGATAAGGAAAAACCAGCACAAAAAGGCTGACAATTCCAAAAATCAGAACACTTCTTCTCTTCCAAAGGATCACAACTCCTTGCCAGCAAGGGAACAAAACTGGACAGAGAATGAGTTTCATGAATTGACAGAAGTAGGCTTCAGAAGGTGGGTAATAACAAACTCCTCTGAGCTAAAGGAGCATGTTCTAACCCAATGCAAGGAAGCTAAGAACCTTGAAGAAAGGTTAGAAAAATTGCTAACTAGAAAAACCAGCTTAGAGAAGAACATAGATGTCCTGATGGAGCTGAAAAACACAGCATGAGAACTTCATGAAGCATATACAAGTATCAATAGCCAAATGGATCAAGCAGAAGAAAGGATATCAGAGATTGAAGATCAACTTAATGAAATAAAGCGTGAAGACAAGATTAGAGAAAAAAGAATAAAAAGGAATGAACAGAGCCTCCAAGAAATATGGGACTGTATAAAAAGACCAAACCTATGTTTGATTGGTATACCTGAAAGTGATGGGGCACATGAAACCAAGTTGGAAAACACTGTTCAGGATATTATCCAGGAAAACTTCCCCAACATAGCAAGACAGGCCAACGTTGAAATTCAGGAAATACAGAGAATGCCACAAAGATACTCCTCAAGAAGAGGAACTCCAAGACACATAATCATCAGATTCACCAAGGTTGAAATGAAGGCAAAAATGCTAAGGGCAGCCAGAGAGAAAGGTTGGTTACACACACAGGGAAGCCCATCAGGCTAACAGTGGATCTCTCTGCAGAAACCCTATAAGCCAGAAAAGAGTGGGGACCAATATTCAACATTCTTTTTTTTTGAGACGGAGTTTCGCTCTTGTTACCCAGACTGGAGTGCAATGGCGCGATCTCGGCTTACCGCAACCTCCGCCTCCTGGATTCAGGCAATTCTCCTGCCTCAGCCTCCTGAGTAGCTGGGATTACAGGCACGCACCACCATGTCCAGCTAATTTTTTGTATTTTTAGTAGAGACGGGGTTTCACCATGTTGACCAGGATGGTCTCGATCTCTTGACCTCGTGATCCACCCGCCTCGACCTCCCAAAGTGCTGGGATTACAGGCGTGAGCCACCGCGCCCGGTCTCAACATTCTTAAAGAAAAGAATTTTCAGCCTAGAATTTTGCAGCCAGCCAAACTAAGCTTCATAAGTGAAGGAAAAATAAAATCCTTTACAGACAAGCAAATGCTGAGAGATTTTGTCACCACCAGGCCTGTCTTACAAGAAGTCCTGAAGGAAGCAGAAAATACAGAAAGAAAAAACCAGTACTAGCCACCTCAAAAACATACCAAATTGTAAAGGCCATTAACACTATGAAGAAACTGCATCAACTAACAGGCAAGATAATCAGCTAGCATCATAATGACAGGATCAAATTCACACATAACAATAACAACCTTAAATGTAAATGGGCTAAATGCCCCAATTAAAAGACACAGACTGGCAAACTGGATAAAGAGTCAAGACCTATTGGTGCGATGTACTCAGGAGACCCATCTCATGTGGAAAGACACACTTAGGCTCAAAATAAAGGCGTGGAGGAATATTTAACAAGCAAATGGAAAGAAAAAGGCAGGGGTTGCAGTCCTAGTCTCTGATAAAACAGACTTTAAACCAACAAAGATCAAAAAAGACAAAGAAGGGTATTACATAATGGTAAAGGGATCAATGCAACAATTAGAGCTAGCTATCCTAAATATATATGCACCCAATATAACAGGAGCACCCAGATTCATAAAGCAAGTTCTTATAGACCTACAAAGAGACTTAGAAGACTCCCACATAATAATAGTGAGAGATTTTAACACCCCACTGTGAATATTAGACAGATCAATGAGACAGAAAATTAACAAGGATATTCAGGACTTGAACTCAGCTCTGGACCAAGCAGACCTAACAGACATTTACAGAACTTTCCACTTCTGTGATTTTTTAAACAACTAAAGGAATTATGCCTTTTGTTTGTTTGTACTTTAGAGTCATGGCAATAAACCTATCAACAATACTACTGCACATTTTCATGTACCACAATGATGCCTGTCGCAACAGAAGGACTGTAAACAGACTAACGCTCCTCCAAGAAATAGCACATTATATTTTAGTTTTGATACAAAACTAAGGGCATATAACTATGTGTTCTCATACTCACAGAAAACATATATGGGATATAAGATGCACAGGGATGGTTATTATGGCCCAAGACTCTTTGTAGAATCTTAAATTCTCCTTTTACTACCAAAGTGTCTGGCTATAGGTTACTTAAAAATGATAACAGTAGACCAAAAAAAATAAAAATTAAAAATTTTTTTAGAAAATCTTGCTCCCCCCAGCCCTTCCCAAACCCAAAACAAAACAGACAAATTTTAAAATGATCAATTTCACTCCTGGCTCTGAAACCTCCAATATCAATTTTGCAACCCCTTTTCCCACTAATGAAGCCAAGGATAACAAACAACTAAAAGAGGAGAAAATAATTGTATAACTACAATTTTAGCAGATGACTCCTAAAGGTATTCCTACAACCCTCAGAGTCCAGATGGGTGTATCTGAGTGGAATGCCCAGTGGCCCAAAATATTCCTGGGGTCATGCCAGGCCCCCACATCTAGGCACAATGACAGCAACAACATAGCATACACGTTAGCATGGAAGGAACATTTGTTGGTCTGGCTTGGATTCAACTGGTAGGCTTGCATCCGCTTTAGTTTGCTGGCCCATGGTGTTCTCAAAAGGAGTCAGACAGTCCCAGTCAGTCTCTCTGACATTCACTGGACAGTGAGAGAACAACGGTTTAGGAAGATAAGGCTAAAAGGCTTGGCAGCATATGGGTTGTGGCTGATAGTTCAAGTACAGTGTGTAGCAATATCATCAGCTTGACACCCTTCTGTGGTGACTCACTTGAATGATGGAACGTCTGCTGGACCAGCCAGGGCATGCCTGCCGTACTGTGGCAGGGTTGCCCAGGCAGGCTCCCAGTCTGAGGAGGGATGTGGCAGACACTCTCTGGCCTCCACACCACAGTAGTGGGGCTGCTACAAGATGAGAGGTTCTGTTACTGGAGGAGTAAGCTGACCATGAAGAATAAAGTTAATCTTTTAAAATTCTATTCTCATAATGAAAATTACCGACAGCCTTGTAGAAAACTGGAAAATACCAAAAACCAAGAAGAAAAGCAATACCATTATACATAAATTATGCCACTGATAATCACTGTTAACACTCTGGCATATTTCTCCTCACTTTTTCGGAGAATTATACTACACATGTAGTTACTACCCTGCTCTTTTTCACTTAAGGCATTTTCCAATGTCATTAAATAGGCTTTGATAATACATTTTTTAAATGGCTACAGGGTGTTCTATTGCATGGTATATCCTGATTTATGTAACCACTCTCTTATTGTGTACATTAGGACTCCTATCCCCCTTTAGCTATTATAAATAGTATTGCAACTCATATCTTTGTAGAGGATCCCTGCCAGTGTCTCAATTGTTCCCTTAGCATAAATTCCTGGAAGTAAAATTAGTGGGTCAAAGGCGAGGAGTTTCTTTTAAAGGTCTTGGTATATCGTGCCAAATAGCTTTCCAGAAAGGTTCCACTGCCGTGCATTTCCACCAAAACTGAGAATTCCTTCTCACCATGACACCAACATTGAGCATGATCATTAGAAAAAAAATCAGATGGACATTTTTTCAGTGTTCAGAGGTTACCTTGGACTCTTTGCTTTCCTGGTCTTTTCAGTGATGTACAAATGAATATGATTCCCTTCCTGTGTTCTGTTTTCATGTGGAAGGAATGTTTAATTTTCCAAAGGGCATTTTGACAAGACAGTAGTGTGGGGAAGGAGACAGGCAAATGGATAGAGAGACAGACAACCACAACCTGGAGATATGAGACCCCCTAGTTGAAAGGTATGGCTGCTCCCAAAGGAACAGAGAGTAGTGGATTTTTTTTTTTTTTTGAGACAGAGTCTTGCTCTGTCACCAGGCTGGAGTGCAGTGGCGTAATCTCGGCTCACTGCAACCTCCGCCTCCTGGGTTCAAGCAATTCTTCCGCCTCAGCCTCCTGAGTAGCTGGGACCACAGGCATGTGCCACCACGCCCGGCTAATTTTTTTGTATTTTTAGTAAAGATGAGGTTTCACCGTGTTGTCCAGGATGGTCTCGATCTCTTGACCTTGTGATCCACCCACTTTGGCCTCCCAAAGTGGTGGAATTACAGGCGTGAGAGTAGTAGATTTTTAGCTTAGTGTAAGATTTTCAAAACAAGGACAAAGTTGGAGGGATGAGGCACACAAGGAAGGGCCTGAGTCTTGCACTAACGAGTCTCTGCAGTGTCAGACTGTGGAGAAGTAGCAAAATTGGCATTTGCATGTCGCTGCCAGGCAGCGGCCCGTGATCTGCAGTCCAGGTCCCCAGTCAAATGTCTCAGGCCTGGGCTGAGCCTTGGATCACTGGTCCAGGGCTGGCCTTAAAGCTGACAGTTCCTCTTACAGATTAGACTGTGAAGTGGGGATGGTGCTGTTAAACTAAAGGGGTGAGGGGCGGCTTTTATTTTGCCCCTATGATGAAAAAGAAAAGAAAAGATAATTCCATGAAAATCTAAAATGTCCTATCTAATCTGATCCCATTTCACTGAATTCTTCTTCCTTGGAAAATATCCCTTTATGTCTTGACTTCAGGTAAAGGGAAATCAAACGTTAGCCAGGAAAAGAGAGCCAAAAGGAATAGTGATAAATTGGCAGTGGTGAGCCAGACCAAATGACACAAAACCAATTTTTATCTGTTGAAAATCTGAAGACATATATTTCTTATGTGTGTCCACTCAAGCTTTTACAACACAGAAATCCTATATATGTCCTTACCTCCTGGATTTTCGGTATGTGCTTCACAGCTTTACAAGCAGAAAAAATCCACATGTCCCTGAGCTTGACTGTTTCGTGTTCTTTTCTATTACTCATGTGCAGATGTATTTGCATAAATTATCTCCCTTCATCTAACATGCATTTTTATTTAAACACTGATAGAGTTCTGTTTCTTATTTTAATGAAATTAACTAGTGAAATCCCCTTAAAATCTTAACAATAATTGGAAATTATATTTTAAAATACTTCTTCAATAATTTGCTTTAAAAATAGTTTGACTAGTTTACAATGCAGTGATTCTGTTTTCTAGCTTTTAAAAACATTTCTTAAACTATTGGGTACTGTGGTCACCATCTTTTAGAGACAGGATCATTTGTACCCCAAATTTCAGCATCACACAATTTATCCATGCAACAAATCTGTACATGTACTCCCTGAACCTAGAATAAAAGTGGAAATTATTTACATAAATAAAATAATTTCTGAAGTTTTAAATAAACTTTAAACTTAGATTGGGTGGTAGTAATGTCTCTGGGTGATGAGATTAAAGGTAACTTTTAAAAAGTCTTATTTTTTTAGAGTAGCTTGAGGTTCATAGCAAAATTGAGCAGAAAGTACAGAGTTCCCCTGTACCGCTTGTCCCCATACATGAACGGTTTTTGTGCTTTTAAAACATATTTTCTGTAATTAACATGTTACTTTTATAACCAGAATTTAATAAATATTACAAAAAAAGTCTCCCCAGCCACCCAACTGCAACTTTTACTCTGTAGAAGGATGTTTAATAGAGGCAAAATGATAGTTCAGCCTTTGTTGCACCAATCCATGGTTTAGGTTGCATAATACAGTTGGCAGCTCCCAACCTCTTCTGTTTGTCTGCCTACTGCACTAAGAAATTATGTTGACTCTTTCAGAGGCTTTTTATTTTGGTAAACTTATTACAGTAAATCAATGGTCTCTTCCTTTTACCTGGAGGATGGGGATGTCAAGAAGGATGTCTCTGATGTAGCATTCTGAGTAGGCTGCACAACGTGTTAATAACCCAAGCTGAGAGTCACCGACTCTCTGGCATATTTTCCTATATGGTGTACTTTCAGGGAATGTTTCCTGTTTAGACTAGGGGGAGGAAAAAGATTTAATAAGAATCTAAATGTCCACTGCTGAAAACAAAGGAATATCTAAAATTAGCAGCAGTGACCCAAGGCATTTCAGCTTACCAGTAACCCTGGGGAGAGGAGATTCCTTGAGTAAGAAACCTACAATATTTCACTATGTCAGGACTTTTCAGCAATACAAGCAGCACTTCTGCTAAGGACAATGTCCAGGATGATTAAGGTTAAACCCTGGCAAATGCACAAACTTTGGTCCGGATGCCATGAAAGGCAGATGAGGCAGAAAGATAAGGAGAGATGAACTTTGATGAAAAGGCTGAAAGTCTCTGAGTCTCTTTCTTTCCCTCCAAGTGAATAGCA
Source organism: Aotus nancymaae (assembly GCF_030222135.1). NCBI lineage: Eukaryota > Metazoa > Chordata > Mammalia > Primates > Aotidae > Aotus > Aotus nancymaae. The sequence continues at coordinate 18,198,690 of NW_026988479.1, read as the reverse complement.
GACTTCCCTCTAATTCTGGTGCTTATTTAGTAGTCTAAACATGTGGAAAATTGTCTCTGATCTGATTTTAATCTACTCAGGCTTCTTCTTTACTACATTTATATCTTCCATGCCTGGCCCTGCTCCTTCAGTGTGACCATTCACAAACCTCCCATTCTCCCTGTGTCACACTGGCCCTCCACAATGGCCGGTGCAGGCTGCCATGGAGGAATGTGATCTTACTAGGCTTCGTGGTGATTTTCACCCCTTGTTCATTTGGTTCTGAGGAGCTTATTGACTCGACTGGAAAAAAACTTTAAACGATTTTCCAGCAAAGTCACCCTTTCCACTGGAAAAAGAGAGTTTTACCATCTGTGAATAAAAACAAAACGAAGGAAAATCATTTTTATATTCTCTTCCAGTTCTTGTACTTCAAAACCAAATATCCAGGAGAAGTCCATGAAAAACAGACATGGCAAAACACAATTCTGATCTTGCAAAATTATAAGTTCTATTTTTTTTTTCAAATCTGAGGTGGATCCAAATTTGCTCTGGATAATCTATGAGTTACTAGGCAAATTTATAGTGCAAAAAGTTTTTATACATAAATGCTTAACTTGAGAACTATTCTTGGTGATCATTGCAAAATTCAAATCTGATTACATCATTTCTCTGCTTAAAACACTTCAATGCTTCCCCATTGCTCATAGGATAAAGGCCTTCTCGCCTAGACTATTATAAGACTCTCTAGCCTGTTTTCTTTACCTTCTACCATTCCAGTCCATCCTACTGTACACTGTAAGTACATATACCTGCTAAACACATAGCTTAATACATATTTGTTGAATGTTGATGAATGAAGAGCATTTTCTTGTTCATAAACAACTTGTTACTTAACAAATGTAGAATAAATTGCTTACTCTGGCAGACTGGAATATGTAGTTACAGTTTATTCTAGAATTTTTGCATTCCCCTTCTTCTGGTTCATTTGGAGAAGTTCTTTTCCATCCTAAGTGACCCAGGTGGGTCCAGTGTCCCACTGATTTCACTGCAGGGGCAGGCATGTGATTCAGGCTGGTCTGAGTACTTTCCTCTGGCCACAGTGGTCAGCGTGGACAACTGACCCTTGTTTATCCATGGAGTCTAATACAGTAATCCCCCCTTATCTTCAGAGGTTATGTTTCAAGGTGCCCAGTGGATGCCTGGAACCGTGGATAGTACTGAGCTATGTATACACTATGTTTTTTATACGTATATATCCATGGTAAAGTTTCATTTATAAATTTAGGCACAATAAGAGATGAACAACTACAATAATAAAACAATTATAACCATGTAATGAAAATTATGTATAGTCTCTGAAAATATCTTAATGTACCATAAATCTTAGCAGCCTCAGCATATGATATATTTTTCCTTCCTTAAGTTGATAACTTTCATCTTTTCATTTACAGGAAGCACTTTACAGCTTCTCTTTAGCATATGCAAGTTGCCAGAATTACCACTCTTGGGCTTTGGGGCCACTGTTAAGTAAAGTAAGGGTTACTTGAAAATAAGCGCTGTAGGTCAGGCGAGGTAGCTCATGCCTGTAATCCTAGCACTTTAGGAGGCCAAGGTGGGTGGATCACCAGAGGTCAGGAGTTTGAGACCAGCCTGGCCAACATGGTGAAACTCCATCTTTACTAAAAATATAAAAATTAGCCGAGTGTGGTGGTACACACCTGTGATCCCAGCTACTCAGGAGGTTGAATCCCAGCTACTCAGGCAGGAGAATCGCTTGAACCCAGGAGGCGGAGGTTGCAGTGAGCTGAGATCGCACCACTGCACTCCAGCCTGGGTGACAGAGTGAGACTCTGTCACAGAAAAAAGAAAAGAAAAAGAAAATAAGCACTGTAAACCTGGAGTCGATCTGATAATCGAGGTGGCTACTAAACAACTACAGGGTGGCTAGTGTCTACGGTGGGGGTGTGTTGGGCAGAGGGATGATTCCTGTCCTGGGGAGCAAGACTTCACCATGCTACATGGAATGCCATGCAATTTAAATCTTACACATTATTTCTTTTTATAACTTGTCATTTAATGTCTTCAGACAGCCGTTGACCATAGGTAACTGAAACCAAGGAAGGCAAAACCATAGATGAGGAGAGCCTACTGCATAGGAATGCTCTTCTTTCTGGATCCAACAAGGAAATGTATCAGCTTAGGGTGACCAGAGACCTTTTTTCATATTACATGGCCAACATCTGTCTGCAAATGAAGTTAAAATGAAAAGAAAGAGGGAAGAAGAGCCAAGCAAAATAATAATTTGGGCTCCTAAATCCAAATGTGCTGGAGGGTTAGATCCACTGTGAGACTTCCCATAATGTCAGCTTATGACTTCCAATTTTTTTTCCCTTAAACTAGCTGGGTTCCCTCATTTCAAGGCCTTTCACAACAGAACCCCAACTCCCCTCTCAGTATGCATTACTTGCCTTCAAAGTCCCCAGAGCTCTCAGGTTGGCAAACTTTTTCTTAAGGGGCCATAAAGTAAATAGTTTACACATTGCAGCCAAAACTGAGAATATTATTTAGGTATTTGTATAACCATTTAACACGTAACAATGAACAATGTTCTTTTCTCACAAGTCATAGAACACACAAACAGGCACCTGGCTGGATGTGGCCTGTGGGCTTTGGTTTGCCTACCCCTGTTCTAGTCAAATGGCTTTACTTGTGCCATGAGCATGCTTTAAGCTTTTGCATCTCCATGTTTCTGATGGTGCTGCTGTTCCCATCTGGAATGCCTTTCCCATTTCCCAAACCACTGCTCATCCACCATTCAAAGCCCATTTCAAATGTGACCTCCTTCCTCAGGCTTCTTTGACACCACAATGAGTTTGATCTTTCTCTAGTGCGTTAGATCTTTCTCCTTGGACTCTTCAAGGGCTGTGTTTTTCTTCTGGTCTTGATGCTACACTAAATTGCAGTTATCTTATCCCTCTTTTATCTCTTGTACACTGTGAATGCTTAGTCTCTTTGGAACTGACAATATCTAAAGACTGTATTTTTAAAAAAGACTCCACAGGATCAAGTAAATAGTTAAAAGAAAGGAATATGGATCTACCAGAAACCAAGGGTAAGACTGCTGGCAGACAGGGAAGGCAGACATTTCTGAGTCAGAATTATCTGATGTTATAAACTGGAGAGCTCTCATTCTGGTATTGTCACAACAGCTCCACATACGGCCACTTGTCTGCTTGCCTAAGATGGTTAGGCCTGACAAATACAACGGAAAGGGAGATTCAGACATTTCGTTTCTGGTGGGGAGGGAGACAGGCACGTTGGGCATACACTTGGATGAATGCCTGTATTTCAGTATTCATTCTCAGCCACTCACTGCCATTGTTCTTGCTCAGAGCTACTGGGTGGTGTTGCCCAACCTCAGTCACGCATGCCCCAGCTTCATGACATTTGTCACATCTGTGTATCACATGTAATTTTAATAGATAATATTTTCATTAGATTGATCTCAACAAATGTCTGCTTTAGTCCATTGTAAATAATATCTCATTATTATTAATATACAGAAAAAAGTTAATCCAAGCACCATTTAAAGCTATTTGAGCTATCTCAGTGCCACACTGCTCACATTTTGGAAATTTCTCTTCTTGGCCACTAATCCTTTTCTGTCCCCTTGTAAAAGTGTGGCATATATTTTCCCAAGATCTATTTAATTATTTGGAAGAAGCTAATTCAATTAATGAAAAGTATATTTGTCCACTCAAGCAAGGTGTGCACAATCATTTGATGTTTCTCTTTTTTAATTTTGATATTATTTATCTATACTACCTATAGAATAATAAAAACGACAACAGTTATCAACATTTAAGGAATGCTCTGTCCTCCTGGGAGAGTATAAAACAGCTTTATTGAGGTATAATTTATACACCATGAAATTTATCTGTCTAAATGCACAACTTTTAGAACACTAATAGAGCTGTGCAAGCATCAACCATATTCAGTTTTATAACGTCACCATCACCCCAAAAACGTCTTTCCTGCCATTTGCAGTTAAGCCCTGCTCCCATTCTCAGCCACGGGCAACCACAGATCTACGTTCTAACTCTAGAGGCCTGCCTTTTCTGGATATTTCACAAAAGTGGAATTGCATAATGTATGGTCTTCTGTGTCTGAATTATTTCATTTAGCCTAATGTTTTTGAAGTTCACCCATTTTCTGGCGTGTATAAGTAGTCAATTCATGTTTATTACTGAATTCTATTTCATCCTGTGGACATCATGTTCTTCTTGAATAGAGAGATTTCTGCACAGATTTCAGATACAAGTTCTTTATTAGTGATAATATTTGCAAACATATTTTCCCAGTGTGTGGCTTGTCTTCTCATTTTTTTCAGTGGTGTCTTTTGAAAGGCAAACATTTTTAATTTTGATGAAGTCCAATTTGTTAATTTTTTTCTTTCATGAATTGTGCTTTTGGTGTTAAATCTAAGAAATATTTGCCTAATCTAAACATTTTCTTTGGTTTCTTCCAGAAATTGTCTGGGAATGTCCTTATTTCATTTTCATTTTAGAATAACAGTTATGATGATTATAAAATTCTTGGTTGACAGCTTTGTTTTTTCCTTAAGCACCTGGAAAATTCAACATATATCTACCCACCCTGGCACACAAAGTCTCCCTCTTATGTTCCTGACATGCTGTACCTGCTGCTCAGGCAAACTGCAAGCACCCTGCCCCTTACAGCACTATTCATAATATGTGCCCTTGCCTGCAATCTACTGAAGCATTTTCACTTTAAGAAGCATGTGTTGGAAGATATAAAAGAAAAATATTTAAAACTGTTTATGAGCAAATTTCCTTAAAAAGCTTCAGAAGCTGGTCCATTTGTGCCATCTGTTATAAGAGAAACTAGAAACCACCTGCCTGTCTGCCTGAGCTCTGCTCTTAACAAGGAAGCTGTAATTACCTCTTTGGTGAAGGATTTGAATCATTACAGTAAATCCTTATTCAGCAATATTGTATTAGGAAGGCATTCTGACCCCTAGAAACAAGGGGCTTTTTTTCCTATAAAACCTTAGTCATTAGGAGCCCGGAAAAGTATGTGTGTTAGCCTTGTTTATTACTCAACAATCAATATTTAATAAACAAATATTTACTTAGCACCTATTACATGCCAGGCACAGTTGTAGGCACTGGAAACACAGTAGGTAGCAAGCCAAGCAAGGCCTCTGCTCTCAGGCAGCTTACATTCAAGTTCAGTAAGCTTCAAGGTAGGGTGGAGGACAACACAGGCTGGTGGAGGAGAAAAATATCAAAGCTCCTATTGGCATTTTAAATATCTGATTCTTTAAGATTTGTATTTATATGTTTTCTAATGTGTGTAATATAGCAATTACTAAGGCAGGTATATACTTTATAAATAAGTAAATAAAAACAAACACATATTGGAAATACATGCCCCAAATATTTTTTCTGATAATATTTTAATCATTAATGTAATAGAAAAAATTTAGGAAACACTGTTTATGTGTGTGTAAAGCAGAAAATAAACTCATAAATAACCAAAGAAGATAATTTTAGATGGTATTAGGAGCTATGAAATTAACTAAAATCAAGGCAGTGTAAAAGCAGGTACCTGGGTGGGGAGGGTGTGTGGGTGTAATTTGGATTCTGTGGCTAGGGCAACTTCTTTTGGGTGACATCTGAGCTGAGATCTCAACAAAGTAGACTGCTGAGGGCTCACTATCTTAAGCCCCAGTGCATATTTTTTATAGTTAAACATTTGGGATTAAAACAAAGCCAAACCCCATTTCTGCCTAAGCTCCTTCACAGTCTCTCTGCTTAATCACAGAGCCTTTTCCCAGAATACTATGTGAACTCAATGGAAAGGATTCTATTTTGAAAGAACTGTCAAATGAAGATCACTAGTAAACATGGGCCTGTCTGTAGCAGAATTCCCAGTAGTAGCTGATAACAACAAAACATACTTTTCCTGCAAGAAATTATTTCTTGGTAAAGCAAACAAGTCATTCTGTTTAGGGAAACAACATTTGCCTTTGCAATGAAGTCTCTGTGCACCCTTAAAAAAGTATATTGCTGGGAGGCCGAGGCAGGTGGATCACGAGGTCAAGAGATCGAGACCATCCTGGTCAACATGGTGAAACCCTGTCTCTACTAAAAATTCAAAAAATTAGCTGGGCATGGTGGCGCGTGCCTGTAATCCCAGCTACTCAGGAGGCTGAGGCAGGAGAATTGCCTGAACCCAGGAGGCGGAGGTTGCAGTGAGCCGAGATCGCGCCATTGCACTCCAGCCTGGGTAACAAGAGCGAAACTCCGTCTCAAAAAAAAAAAAAAAAAAAAAAGTATATTGCTTGTTCCATTTTGGAAAAGGGGAATTACATAAGCCCCAAACAGCCCAGGGACTTCTCTTCCTCTGTGTGACCTGCCACATCTCTACCTATCTGCAAGATGCAGCACACTGTTCAATACTACAGTTATTGCATCTCCTTTTCATAGGTTACCCTCACTTTCACTACCTGAGATGTAACAGTTCTAAAGTTCTACTCATTTTTCATCAGTATATTTATGTTAATTCACTTGCAATGGTATTCATGGTCATCGTCTTACAAGCTCATTCAGTTCCCTTCAGAAATCATCAGTCTACACTTTCAAATATACCCACCTGAAATGTTGGTGAAGGTAAACTTTTCCACAGTGTCATCCCCAAAACCCCACAGCATGTCTCTGTCAGCTCTTCCTTTTTCTATTATTGTCACCCAGCCTAATTGTGACAAAATGGTATTTACATAAACTTTCTGTCACTCTCTGAGAAAACTATAAGAAGGAAAGGAGACTCCTCTCCAGAAAGGACTATTACAAATCACAATTTAGCAAATTCCAAAAATGAAAGAAAATTAAATGTACTTTACAAAATGACAAGTCCTCACACCAGCAAGAAACTGAATGAGTATGGCAGGCTTGGGGCCAAAGGATCTATATTTTCAAAATACTCTCCCTGCTCTGGCCTTGTGGTTCTGATGAGCAACCAGAGATGGGAACCACTGATCTTGGTTCCTATTGTGCTCTATGTCAGTTCTGGAAATGACTGAGAAGTGTGAATGGTCCAGGTATTGTACTTAGTAGCAAAACACTGTTGTGATTACTTTTTTCCTCTAAAACCTTTTATTTGTTTGCATGGATTTTATTATTATTTTTGGCTCTAGAAATACGCATAAGCTTCTTATTCACTGAATTAATAAACTTTTAGTGCTAATCTGAGATTTGGTCAAAAGAACTGTAGGAATTCTGAGAAGGGAGGGATCAGACTGGGCTGGAGTAGTTTGGGAAAGCATCCTGTGAGTTGGAGTGGTCTCATTTTCCATTTTTGAATTCAAAATCAAGGGGGCTGTGGCCTTCCTACAGCTGAGAAAGGAGAATCAGTGTCAAGAGCAAAATGATTCTCTCTGCTGAGGCAAGACACAGCCACTACACAAAGTCCTGCTTCTAAAATAACAGCTACCAACAGATAGAGTGCACTTAGGACATGACAGGTTGGGCTGGACACTTTCCCCTATCACTGACTCATCCCAACAGTCCTGCAAAGGCAGCCCTGATTTTGCAGAAGGGTAAGCTGCAGGTTGGAGGGGTTGAGTAATTTTATAACAGCCAGAAAGTGGTGGTGCTTAGCCTGACCTCAGGCAACCTGATGTCGGAAGCCGGGCTCTTCTGAATGCCTGTGTCACTGTTCTCCTCTGGCCTTGCCTGTGCGGCTCTCACAGGGCAGAAGGCTGCCTACTCCACAAGCCCAGTGGACATGAGGGACCAGGAAATGCCTGACACAAACCAAGCAGACTTCCAGGGAATTTTCTTGAATTGCCCTAGAAGCTGTTGAAAGAGGCAAAATCTCATTCCATGATCTCATAAATACACATTAAATAGAAAAGAAGAAAGAATGGTTTGGAAGCTTCTCAACAGTTTCATGGGTTATCTGTTTTTGAAGAAAACTTGTCATACTTGATAAACAGACTTCTAAAAGAAAACTCTCTCTCTCTCTCTCTATATATATATATATATAATGTGAGATGGAGTCTCCCTTTGTTGCCCAGGCTGGAGTGCAGTGGTGCAATCTATGCTCACTGCAACATCTGCCTCCTGGTTTAAACTATTCTCTTGCCTCAGCCTCTCGAGTAGCTGGGACTACAGGCACATGCCACCATGCCTGGCTAATTTTTTGTATTTTTAGCAGAGAGAGGGTTTCACCATGTTAGCCAGGATGGTCACAATCTCCTGACCTTGTCATCCACCCACCTCAGCCTCCCAAAGTGCTAGGATTACAGGCGTGAGCCACCGTGTCTGGCCCAAAAACAATATTCTTAAGAATAGTGAATTAACAGTTAAGTGCAGGAGTTTAGGGTCAGATATCCCTCAATTACTGGCTCTGCCTCTTATTAGCTGTGTCACCCTGGGCAACTGAATTTCTGTGTCCCTCATTTTCTGGCTGCAAATGGGGATCATTAATAATACCTACACCTCACAGGATTGGTGATAATTAAAGGAGATCATACGCATAATATACTCAGTATATTAAAGCCTGGCATATGGTAAGTGTTTACTAAATGGTAGCTGTTATAATTAGGATATGCTTAGCTTGTCCTGAAAAAAATGCTGCTTTTATTTTAAAATGAAGAGTAGATTTAAGGACTCAGTATTTGTACCATCTCTATATCCTAAGGCACTGATCCACACAGAAGTGAAAATGAAGAGAGAATTGCACCATCATGCAACCAAATGGAAACAGAGACGTACTACATCTCAGGTTCTAGAGCTTTCATTTCAGGATTATTTCCCCTCTTAGCACAGCCCTGTCATCATGTCTGCACAGCAAAGCTCCCCAATGGAAAATGTACAGAGACAAGTTCATAGGCACTCAGGTTGTGTTACCAGTGGCAAACAGGTCCACAGGTATCAAATTACCTGTGCCCAAAGCTCAAAATTTCATGTTCAAGTGGCGGTGTCAATACTGAGCTCTGGCTCATTTATGAAACTTCAGTAAGCCTCAGACTCTTCTTTCAGGGCAGGACAACAGGAGATGTCTATTTCTCCATTGGTTTGCTCAAAGAAAAGCTGGTGTTACCAAAGAGTGGCTTGATGTTGCAGCAAATAGGCCCAGGAAGATGGGGAAGAGTCACTACCTTCCAGTCCACACTCATACTGATGATGACACAGTAAGGAGTCTGAGTCCCTGGGCACTGCTGTGGATGGCTTCTTAGAAGCGCCATGTGCAGATGGAGTGGGGAGGGGGTTGGGGGGAAGGAACACAGAGTCACAGGGCAGTACTTCCTCCTTGGGGTGGGCTTCATCCTTGGATAACTCCATGTTCTTAAAAGCAGCATCACATAGGCTTCATACAAATGCTGCCAGGGACGGCATTGCTCATTCTCATTCTAATATTCCACAAGGTGATATAATACTCCACAAGGTGAGTGACAAACAGTTCCCGTTCCTAAGCTGGACAAGGTAGGCTGGACTGGATCCTTGACTGTTAGGCTTCTGAGAATGGCTGACTTTCTTGAGGGTGGCAGGTGGGCCATGGCAACAGCTTCCCTCCCTCCTTTTCCTTCTGAGTCCTGGCCTCTCAACTGCTTACTTCTCCTCTCCCTGCCCTCATCTCTGCAAAGACACTAAATCCTCGCTCTTTAAATGGGATGGCTCCTTTAGGAAGTCAGGCCTAGAGGAAATTCAATGAGAAACTTCCCACAGGGGATGCAAGGTCAAGTGGGAAGAGCAAGGGAGGGGCAGTGCAGGCAGAGTGTGGCTGGGAAGCGTCACTCCTCTGCTCACTAGCCTTTTGACAACTCTGCCTCACTTGCCTCCTTTGAAAACGAGGGGAAAAGTTACCCTAAAGGGTGTTTGTGTGGACTGCAGGAGTTAACATACACCAAGAGGTGGGCACCATGTCTGGCAAACAGAAAGTACTCCCTGACAGAAGGGCAAGCATCGATACTTATTGAATCAGATAATGTAGTAGAGTTAAGGAAGGAAATAAATAGCCTCAGGGTATGTGCAGCCATTGTTGCTTTTGGAAAAATTTGCTTTTGGAAAAGCAAAAATAAACAAGGAGGACTCCAGGGCTCTGTTTAATTCAAATATTCAAAGCCAGCTTACTTTCTTTCCACTTCCTTTGTTTTTTGGTAAAAGAAAAAAAAAAGGAGGGATGCCCCATAACATATATTTTTAAAGCAGAATTTTTTTCTTAATATAGAAAGAAACTTTGTTGTTTCTAGCTATAAAAAGACTTCATACTTACTGTTAAAAAAAAAGGCAAAAGACAAAACCAAACCAAATTATCAATACTCCTAATCCAGATACCAGTTATCACATTACTATTTTAGAACCTTTCTTTGTGTATATATGCATCTACATGTATTTCATCTTGTGCATTAAAATGGCATCATAATTTACATACTTTTTCATTCTCTTTTCTTCAAAGTAGTTTTGTTATATAATATCCCCATATCGATAAACAGTTATCAGCAACACAATATTCAGCAGTTGCACTGTAGTTCATGGCTGTTTGATAACTACCCAACCATCAGTATAGTTGGACATTTAAATGATTTATTTCTCATAATACAGGGGTCAAAATCCATTCACTTGTGGCACAGATCTCTCATTAATTCCTTCTGATAAATACTAGGGGTACAGTAGCTGACTCAAAAGATAAGCCCATCATAAGGCTTACAACATGTATTGCCAGAAAGGTCTCGCTGCTTTATAACCCCACCTCCAGGGGGCAATTCGCCTCATACATGTTCCCTCCCTCTTCTCCTCTTTTTCAGTCGCTTGAGTGTATGGATTTTGTTGCTTCTGTCCAGTGAACTAATCGAGACTGCTAAGGCAAAAATGGGGCAGATCCAGTCTAGGTTCAAACCATCCCTCCAAAATAAACGAAAGCTCTGAGAGGAGACTTCTCTGAACCACGGCAGTGTTTCAGCACAAGGGGGTTGATGAGAGACAGAGGGTAGATTTGGTTTCCTTTAGCCTCTTCTCCTGAATTGAGAATTATTGGCTTCCTTCAGTCCATCACTGGGCAAGCTGAGTCTGAACACTGAATTACAGCAAGGGAATGAATGAGCTTTTATATAGTAGACACAAACGCTGTGCACACAAACACACACAGACACCCCCCTCACCCCACAGCACCTCCAGCTGTGATGCTGGACACTCTGGCAGGTAAAATGTCCCTCTATAACCTTCATGGAATCACCAGGGAATGCTCCTTACTTATATCTTTAAGGGGGAAAGAAAAGCCTAACCAATAATTAATTAATTTAGATTACAGGGAGGCCTGAATAACTGTAATGAGTATTTCAGCTAGTCCAAAAGAGGCATTCTCTACCCCCTAATGGGCAGGAAGGGACAGCTGGCATTTCAGAGTTGGCAAATCCCTCCTGAAAGATCAATGTTGTCTCTGTATTGGATAGCCTGATCTGGTCCAAGGTTTATTTGTTGAAATAGATAATATAATATTCAGACTGTCAGCATTTGCACACATACGCTGCTTTCCCTTAACCCCTTCCCTCGCCCCCATGAAACTTTCAGAATCTGAATACCTTACCCCTTTATTTAGACGTTCCGAATCTGAATACCTTATCCCTTTATTCAAGAGTCAGAGTTTCTGAACAAGGGCAAAGGAAACTTCAAACCACGTGGTTACCATGAGGAGAGGAAAGGCAGCCAGAGCATCAATCTTCAAAAACTACAGGCTATCCAAACTTCTACTGAAACTTAAGAAAATGGAGTCCTTCCCCAAGTCCCTTCTATTATCATCCCCATCAGCACCTCTGCCTGCTTAGGAGGATGACAGAGACAGCAGCAGAGACATTGCTGAGGAGCCACAGGACTCACACTTGTAGTCGGAGACCTACATGGGACACCAAGGAGCTGGTGGAGGAAGCCATTCCCCCAGTACGCCTTCACCCAGAACCAGAGGTAGGGGTGGCCTCCAAGGGGGCCCCAGGGGAATTTCCACTGGTGAATGCAGCTGCTGCTTTCTGGGCAACTCACAGTACGTGTGGGCAGGGAAGAGCTCAAGAAATGAGTTGCCTGAAGCCAACTCATTCTGCAAGCTGCTCCCCAGCAGATGATGGACTGTGGGTGAGTTTTGCAACTGTTCAGGAAAGGCCAACTCCCAGTGGGTTAGCACCAAAGCCGTGAGCTTTGTGTTCTTCCAGAATAGTAGCTGAGATGAGCTAACAGTACTAAGAGTTAACATTTACTGAGGGCCCATTACCAGGCAGGTCACAGAGCACACGGCTCTCATTATTTCCTTAATCCCCAAGACAAGATCAGCAGGTAGGTCCTACCATGAGCCCCATTTCACAGGTGAGGAGACCATGTTTATGAATTTGGTGTTATGGGAAATCACAGAAAACCTTCCAGGACATTTTAATCAGGCCTACACCAACCCACCTCTTGCCCCTCGCCTCTCTAAGTATTTGGCAAAGCCCTCTGTTTATACATCTCTTGTGAGGTTATACTGCCACTGAGAACAGCCAAAATTCCCCTACAAGCCTTATCTGGGAAAGGAAACTGGCTTTTTTTTTTTTTTTTGGCCACTTTTAAATTGCATGAGGCATAAGGAGAATAACTCTAAAATCAAAGTAGCTAATCTGTTGCCAATGTGTTGCGTTCAGACAGAGTCAACAAAGCAGACAACCACAGGGCCTGTTGGGGCTCTTACCGAGTGGTAGCACCAACTTTCCAAAGAACCTGTGTCACATAGGATTAGGAGGACTATGATAAAACCAATGACTGTACCTTAGAAATTGATTTTCTTGACAGGATTTATAGAGATGACTATTTACAATGGGCTTGATTTTCAGAATGGGGTAGATGAAGACAGACAGACTGTTTACTTAAGAGAACCAGCATGGCCAGGCCACCATATGCATAGAGCAAGGGATTTGTCTTTATAGTTAGGAAATTTCAGGGCTCTGAGCATATAAATATCAATTGTTACATGGAATTATCTCCTAGGCCAATTACTTAGGGTAGATAATAAATGATCTTGTGCCTCTTCCATGTTAATGACAGGCTTTGGATAAAGGAGCTCTTAGCTTATCAACAAACCAAGTTTTATTGTTTTTTAAACTAAAATGGATTCAATTAACAAATATTTAGGAAGCATCAGGGCCAGGCCTTGTCCTAAGTGCTGAGAATCCTGTGACATACAAGGTAGGACAGGCCTTGCTCTCATGGAGCTTAGTGTCACGAGGAGAGATAGACATCAAGCAGCTGAATGAATTACTGGGCAAGAACATTTCAGAGGCAAACTGCTATGGAGTTTCCCAGTTCATCATCCACAAGCTGCTCAGCAGATGATGAACTGTGAGTGAGTTTTGCAACTATTCAGGATAAGGCCAACTCCCGGTGGGTTAGCACCAAAGCCGAGTGCTTTGTTTTCCTCCAGAATAGTAGCTGAGACAAGTTAACAGTAGTAAGAGTAGTAAGAGTTGTCAACTCTTACTACTGTTAGGGAAATAACACAGAGTGATGTGGTAGACAGTGACGGGTGTGGGGACAGAGGGGTCAGGGCAGGCTGCAGCATGTGAGGATCAGGGAAGAACCATCTGAGGCAGTAGGAGCAGGTGTTGCTAAGGCCCCACAGTGAGAATGGACGTGGTTTGTATGAGGACAAGAATAAGCACAGGAGCATACCAGCTGGGGAGGCAGCCGCGTCCGGGGAGGTTGGAGAGGTTAAGTCAGGAAAGCAAGGGCTGACCATGTAGGCTACGAGAAATAGTTTAGATATTATTCTATGTGCAATTCTAAGTCACTGGGGAGTTTTAACCAAATTCCCGAATCTGAGGCATTGCTAAACCTATGAGGTATTTACAGAATTAAAAAACAAAAACAAAACAAAAAATCCTTAACATCTCAAAGATCCTAGGATCTCCAAAGTGGGGGGCTAAATTCCTCTTTTTGCAAAATGGATTGTCCAGAAATCTCTTCCAGTGTATTTCATTTGTTTACTCATTCACATCACATATAAATAAATGTTTGTCACTACATTCCAGCCACTGTGCTTGGCACTGAGGAGTTACAATTGAAAAAACAGATTTGGCCCACAGAGAATGAGACAAATAACCAGGTGATGACAACACACTGTGGTAGGTGCTCCACGAGGGGATGGTGCTTCTCTAACACGTGAGAGTTATCCCACTCAGTCTAGGGAGTGTGGGGGAGGAAGGCGTGAGGTGGGGAAGCAGGAAAGGCTTTCTGAAGGAAATGACGTTTAGTAACACAGTGTTCCTCAGAGGTGAGAGGAAACAGGGCAAGTTTGAGGAAGTGAAACAAGTTCAGTAAGGTCAAAGTAGCGAGTTTAAACAGAGGCTAAAGTGTCAAGCCAGAGTAGGTCACCCAGGCCTCCCAGTTAATAAAAAGGATTTAGGAGTATACAGTATCCCTGGGGCCATCAAAGACTTTTATGCAGGAGAGTGCTGTGTTTGAGCTTGCAAGTTAGAACAATCCCATAGGTTTCAGTATAGAGAATGAGCCAGTCAAAGAGTCAGGAAGGCCAGATGGGCAAGGCTTGGAATGGGGTGGTGGCAGTGGGGATGGTGACTGGTAAGCTGCTGTAAGAACGTAATTGACAGGTCTTGATCATAGACAAGAAGTCAGTGATGAGTAAAGGAAGCTGGCCAGCTTTCCAGGCACCAGATGGAATTCATGGAAACAGGGAGATGCACAGGTATGGGTGCAGGGGAGGAAGGGGAACCATTCATGCATAACAGTCAACTGGCTTGGCACACATTTGGGTAGATGGGTCTAAAGAACAGGTAGGATATCTGGGATACGGTCTTTGGCATTGATATGGTTTGGCTGTGTCCCCCTCCAAATCTCATCTTGAATTATAATCCCCACATGTCTAGGGAGAGACCTGGTGTGAAGAGACTGGATCATGGGGGTCAACCCTCCATGCTGTTCTCATGACAGTGAGTGAGTTCTCACAAGGTCTGATGGTTTTATAAGAAGTTCTTCCTCCTTCACTCCTCATACTTCTCTAGCCTGCTGCCACATAAGACATGCCTCTTACCATGACTGTAAGTTTCCTGAGGTCTCCCCAGCTATGTGGAACTGTGAATCAACTAAATCTCTTACCTTTATAAATTACCCAGTCTCAGGTACTTCTTTGTAGCAATGAGAAAATGGACTAATACAGATATGTGTTGCTGATAACTGGAACTATAGAAAGGGACAAGATAAATCGGAGTTAAGAAGGGAATTTAAAATCTGACTCTCAGAAATAAGAACTCTTAAGTGGAAAGGAGCCTTTAATGGAGACTCTTTTGAGTCAGATGTCCAGCAAATTTCAAGAGTGTGGTGCCACCAAAGACAAGCAAAGTGATGGTTTTGAACCAAGGGGGCTGTTGACAATGACCATTGTTGCCAGAAATCAAGTAAAAGCAGGCCTGAAAGGGGTCATGAGGTTTGACAGGGAGGTCATGGTGACCTTGGTGAGAGGCAACGTCAGTGGGTTCAGTGCGGACAAAGTGCAGGCTGAGTGGGGAGGGAGACATGAGACATTCCTATATTTAGTTTTAAGAGCAGGGATGAAAATATTTCGCACAAGACTTTTCCCACAGTAACGAATGAGGTGTGGAATTACCAAACATTGGAAATAACTCCAGATTTTTAAAAAGGGAAATAAAAGACAGCAAATTACTTCAGACAAGAAAAGGCCCAAGAAACCCTCCCGAGATTCCTCCTTCCGATGTCTTCTGGAGTGGCCACCCAATGGCTTGGAGCTAAAAACTCTTCCTCTCTCCCTGGGAGCCAAGCCCCAGGTGTGGGGAAGATGGCCCAGGGGCATGAGCCTTCAGGCATAGATCATGGTGTCTGCTCTGAGCAGCAAGGGCAGCATACAGGAGCAGTGATCACAGTCAGCGAGCAGAAAGCCAGTCATGAAAGTCAATGCATCTCAGGAGGTCCCAGGCTGGTTCAAGAAGCTGATACAGTCCCTGTTTACACTTGGGCTCCCACGGCTCTCTCTTCGCGCCTCTCTTGCTTATACACTCAACAAGTATTTAGTAAGTGCTGCCTTGGTGCCAGGAAAGGTACTGAATGCTGAAGAGGAATAAGCCCTTGTCCAAACCCTTGAGGAGTGTGCAGTCCAGTGGGGGAAAGCTGGTATATAAATGGCTGATAATCATCATGTATTTAGTAGGCCAGGCGCAATGGCTCACATCTGTAATCCCAGTACTTTGGGAGGCCGAAGCAGGTCGATCACCCAAGGTCAGGAGTTCGAGACCAGCCTGGCCAACATGGTAAAACCCCATCTCTACTAAAAATACAAATATTAGTGGGGTTTGATGGTGGGCTCCTGTAATCCCAGCTACTTGAGAGGCTGAGGCAGGAGAATCTCTTGAACCCAGGAGACAGAGGTTGCAGTGAGCCAAGATTGTGCTGCTGCATTCCAGCCTGGGTGATAGAGTGAGACTCCTTCTCAAAAAATAATAATAATAATAATGTATTTAGTTAAGTAGTGTGTGGTGGGCTCAGCAGCCTGGAGTCAGATGATTTCTAGGTCAATCACTTACCAGCTGGGTGACCTTGTGCAAGTTAGATGACTCTCTCGAACCTCAGTTTCCTACTTGAAAAATGAAGTCATTAACAGCCTCCCTCCTTGGGCAATTGTGAGGGAATGTGAAGCCCTCAGCTCAGTGTCTGGCACCAAGGGAGCCCCCACGAGCGGCAGCAGCTGTTGCTAAGTACAATGACAGAAATGAGCCATGGCTATTGCAGTAGCACTGAATAGCAGCACCTAAGCCAGTCAAGGGGCAGAGCAGCAGGGAAGGCTCCTGTCTCAGTGGATCCTAAAAGAAACAGCAGATGTTAGCAAGTGCAGGTAGGGGGAGCAAATCCTATGTGGAGAGACTGCGGTCTCCATTTTTCTATGTTTCTTGCAAAGTTGTCAACCTCATACAATGAACACAATGCTGCTGCTTCTGGGTGCTGATTCAACAGAAAGAGCACTGAACTTTGAATCCAAAGGTCCAGGCTTGTACAGAAGCTTACGGGTTAAGAATGCCACACAGCCTGGGCATGGTGGCTCACGCCTGTAATCCTAGCACTTTGAGAGGTTGAGGCAGGCAGATCACTTGAGGTCAGGAGTTTGAGGCCAGCCTGACCAACATAGTGAAAACCCATCTCTACTGAAAATACAAAAGTTACTTGGGCATGGTGCCATGCACCTGTAATCCCAGCTGCTTAGGAGGCTGAGGCAGGAGAATCATTTGAACTTGGGAGGTGGAGGTTGCAGTGAGCAGAGATTATACCACTGCACTCCAGTCCGGGTGACAGGGTGAGACACTGCCTCAAAAAAAAAAAAAAAGAAAAAAAAAAGACTGCCACACAGACTTGAATAGGCCACTCATGCCCTCTCAGCCTCAGTGTCCCTCATGTAGAAAATGGAGGAGATAGCTGCATTCAATCATATTTATCACATACCTGCAAAGAGCCATCAAGTGCTCGGGAAACAGTAGTGAACAAGAAACAGACATGGGTCCGACCCACGTTACAGTTTAGTGCAGGAATCAGAGAAGAAAATGGGCAACTATAGTACAGTATGCCAACTGCTATGATTTGGCTTAATGCCAAAACCAAATTAAACACTCTGAAAACTGTGTTTCAAGTGGCTCTGAAAACTGAAAAGCACTATAAATATACTTTGTAGTATTATTGTTATTCTTGACAACAGTGCCAGCCAGATCCTAAAGCTATCAGAAATTTTTCCCAACCTCTGGTCTGTCGATGGCACCCTGTCTCCAAGGCAGCTGTGGGTGAGCGTGCATATCAAATACACGTACATGTTTACTGTTGACGTGCCAGCTCTGCCAGGTTTTCTGTGGTCTGGTAATCAACCATGACTGAGTGTCTTGGCATTTGATGAGGTCTGCTTTCTCTGGGGAGCATTATGCTTGGTGATCTCACATATGTTTCATGGATCCAATTCCTACAGGCTTGCAATGCAGCCTGATGAACTGATTCCTTCATCTGACAAGCACTATGTGGCAAACACAAGCCAAACACTGTTCTGAGAGGCCAACTAAATGGTCCCTGGTCCACAGATGATCAATTTAGTGAAAAAGACACTTGGGAAACTAATATGCTGAGGTGTTATCATTTATTCTAGATTGTATATAATGAGTGATCATATAATTTATCATACAAACCAGCACATTGAAGTGGGAAGGCACAGTTTTATACCAGGGCAACAGAACTAACAGGCAAACGAAGATGTATGCTCCCTACATATAATCTAAAGGTCAAATGGCTTGTTCAAAGTAATGACGGATGAGTGCCAGAGCCAAAGCACATTGATATTATAGCCTAATTAGATGTCACTCACAGTTTGGTTTCCATGGAACTAGTTATAACCTTTTCTCGGCTCTTTGCAATAATTCTCTTTGCAAATTAGATCCTAAAGGCATTTATGGATCCTGAGATTATGAGCTGAAAACTGCATAATGATTAAAATCAGACACCTGAGTCTTTTTTTTATAATGGTGGAAATTTTCATTATAGTATTGAAATGTAAGTTTCAACGGCAAATGTAGACCTCTGCCTAATGGTCTGCTACTCAGGTTTATGTTAAACCCCTCACTAAAGTAATTCCTTTCTGTGGCTCCAAAAGGAACCGTCTTTCCAAGTGCTTTTTAACATCACAATATAAAAGCCATCTCTAAGCTACCCTAGGGCTAAGCTAAATTAATTTCTCATTTTTGGGCTCCCTCTTTACATTCAGTGGTGAAAGGACTTTTACTTCAATGTATATGAGCATGGAGGTGGTGCTCCCAGGAAGAAGAACCAGAGGAGGGACACAAAAACTCTTGGAAACAAACATGCTATGGTGTCTGGGAGTCACTATTCTGCCCAAAGCGCTCACCTGCCAAGCCCACAGGTAATTTCCTATGAAAAACTTAATTTCAAAGTAGATTCCCACTGATTAATTCCTACCATCTAAGAAATGAACATCAGTTCATACATATAAAAGCAGACATGGCTGGCAAGTCTCTTATGCAGTCTACTGAGCAGCAGATGTCTCACTACACAGGCATCATGACTTTTCATTTTTCTTAAGGAACAAATGCTTGGCTAATCTCTGGCTTAGAGAAGACATAAATCTCATAAAGACGATTCTGTTTCATTGTCACATGCCATATTTCATTTTTTTAAATTTTTTATATTTTTTTGAGACACAGTCTTGCTCTGTTACCCAGGCTGGAGTGCAGTGGCATGATCTCGGCTCGCTGCAACCTCCACCTTCCAGGTTCAAGCAATTCTCATGACTCACCCTCCTAAGTAGCTGGGATTACAGCCGCCTGCCACCAAGCCCAGCTAATTTTTGTATTTTTAGTAGAGACAGCGTTTCACCATACTTGCCTCAGCCTCCCAAACTGCTGGGATTACAGCCATGAGCCACCGTGCCCAGCCTATTGTGCCATATTTCGATGAGAAAATTTAAAAATTAAGGGAAAAAGTCAAAGTTGGTTAAAAACAAAAACCTCCTACGGCAATTCTCTCTCAAACTTAAATAAGAATCAGAAAGAGCTGGGCGCGGTGGCTCACGCCTATAATCCCAGCACTTTGGGAGGCCAAGGCAGGTGGATCATGAGGTCAAGAGATCGAGACCATCCTGGTCAACAAGGTGAAACCCCGTCTCTACTAAAAAATACAAAAATTAGCTGGGCATGGTGGCGCACGCCTGTAGTCCCAGCTGCTCGGGAGGCTGAGGCAGGAGAATTGCTTGAACCCAGGAGGCGGAGGTTGCGGTGAGCCAAGATCGCGCCATTGCACTTCAGCCTGGGTAACAAGAGCGAAACTCCATCTCGAAAAAAAAAAAAAAAAAGAATCAGAAAGAAACCCAAGCCTGCATTTGCAAAAATGCAAAACAAACAATCATCCCCACACTCCATCCCCACACTTTTATACTACTGGGCATCCAATAGTATAAAACTTCTGGACCAGGTTTGAGCTCTGTACCAACTTAGATAGGCTATTTATTAGAAATCTCCTACACTTTGATAGCCATCATTCTTTATAAAAATAAGTGTATCATTTTTTTTTGAGTAGACACTGAAAATTTGGTTAAAATATCTTTTTTCTAAAACATTTCTGAAAATAGCTTACATGTTTACAAAAGAAAAACTCATACTAAGTTGAGGTATGGAAGATAACCTTTCTCTGTGACAAGATGATATCAAATACATTTTCCTTCACTGTCACCAAAAAGTGCCACAGTCCTCTATCTGCAGGCACTCCTAAGCATTTTTCTTAGGCTTCTCATGAGCTGCCTTTCAAGATGCTGATCAGTCCTTTCAATCATTAACCATTTACAAGTTCTACTAGCTGCAAGCCTGATCCTAGATTTCTAAATTTTTACTGGTTAAAATAATACCAGCACTTAGTCATCTGTGAAGCACCAAAAAGTAAGAGTTAGCCCTTAGGTCAGTTAAACAGCATTATACAGGAGACCGAACATTTGGGCTCCTTTTATGTGGGAAAAGAAAGTCTTTTAAAGAGCTAGAGCAACAGATGTATTCAGAGCACACAGGTTCTCTCTGGCACCCTTCCTGTAGCTCCATATCAAATTTGAAATGTAGTTAAATCACAGATTTACACTTAAGCTTGCTTATCTCTGATAATGGACTTGGAAACACATCAAAGAACCTGACCATGTGTACTTATCAGTCCCCGACAGGTATGAGGCTTAGAAACTCAGTATAGGACTTTCTTGCTCACTTATTTAGAAACTCAGATGTAGCGTATCAGCAAGTATTTGGCTGAGGGTTCCAATTACCTATGATCCTAGGTAATCCTATATTGCTAAAAAGTTGCCTGCTTACAGACTACAGATTTAAAATACTCTTATGATGGATAATTCACAACCATGGGATAGAGGTATATATCTATAAATAAATTTATGAATATGCTTCGATTTGCTTCAGGGAATGGGGCGATTAATAGATTAATTTTTATATCACTATTCTATCACTTAATAAAATTTCCAGACAGTATAAACGGTTATCAGTATAAAAGCATGGATAGGAAAAGTAACTCTCACTTCCCATTGAATCCATCTCCAGAAGTAACCATTAGTATGAGTTTCTCATATTTTCTCCAGAGATACTACATGAGCTCGCAAGCTGGTATGGGTGGAAGTGTGTGTGTGTGATTTCACGCCCTCCTTCCCATTAAAACAAATGACTACTGGTTATTCACATTGTTCTGAACCCTGTCTGCTTTCCTTACAGTACCTCCTGGAGATTTCTCCAGCATTACATGAAAAGTTGTCCCTTCGTTCTTTCTTAGTGGCTATATAGCATTCCATTGTGGAGATGTACAATGACATACCCAACCAGATCCTTAACAAGGAATAATAGGTTGTTTGCTATCTTTTATTTTGAATGGGACAGAATCTCTGTGGATAAAACAGAAGAGACACTGAATGAATGTTGACATTTTGTTCTACCTGCTGCCATCCTCCTTTTAAGAAATACTAATGTCTAAACAATGTGGAGAGGCTATTAGAAGAAACATGTCACTCTTCCTGCTGTTACACACAGGAAGATACAATATTTCTCTGTTTTGATGCTGTCCTCGAACAGCAACTGAATACTGGGAAGAGGAGCTACTTAGTTTTGCCAAAACCAAATTTATCTTGCTGGGCAGACAAGCCTCAATGTCTAGCAGCCCTTATCAAAGAAAAATTATTTTAATGGTAAATCTTTTAGGTTTTGGGAAGCCGAGGGTGCGGTCTAGGTCAAGGTCACCTGTCCCTTCCATACCGCATGACTCAGAACTCTAATTTTACTTGGACTCTGATTTAGGACATATATAGGCTTTGGACGAAAAAGCTCCCAAATGGTGAGGTGGGAAAGTCTCTGGAGTTAGACTTCATGGACTTTGGGCAAGTTACTTAACCTTTCCAAGGCTGCTTCCTACCTGTAAACATGGGAAAACAATACCTACCTCAGAGAAGTAACTGTGAGGATTAAGAAAGACAATGCCTATGTAAATTGTGAAGCAAAGTGTCTGAATTCAGAAATGTTAACTCCTATTAATAAAACAATGCAAAGCCGCTTTGTTTTTAAAGAAACATATTGGCCCTGCCTAAAAATATGTCTCTTGAAAATTTTGGCCTGTGGTGATTCTCAGCTCTTCTGACTCCACACACTCTCTAGGCCCTCATGCTTCCTGCACACCCTGCAGAATGGTTTGCTACTTCTAGGGCACGCAGTACGAGCCGGGTGCAGTGGTTCATGCTCGTAATCCCAGTGCTTTGGGAGGCTGAGGTGGGAGGATCAGTTGAGGCCAAAGACTTTGAGGGCACTCAATATCATTTTTCTCCTTGTTTGTGCTTGCGCAGTTCCATTTCTTGCAATGTCCCCCATCTTCCCATGGGTAACTTTTACTCACTTACCAAGATGCAGCCTGGAGGGTGAGGCCCAGTGTCCCTTCCCTGGATGCCACTGCATCCTGAGTCTGCGTCCATCACAGCACTGTCATACTACCTTAAAGGCAGCACCTGGGTGCAGGTCTCACGTACACAGAATACTACATCCCCAACACTATCCTGGCATGCCGCAGACAGATGATAACTGCTTATTGAACTCATATGAACCCTATGGAGACAAGGATTCCAGTCAGCCTCAATAAAACCTTATCTATGCCTCTGGCATCTTCTTTCAACCAACAACATGGGTATCTGCCCTTCAGGCATTTATGTTCCCACAGACCTCAATTTAGAATACATGTCATGTAGCTCCTGTCAAAAGCATGGCCAAGAAAACTGGGATCCTCTAAGAGGGATCCTGCCTCTTCCATCTATCATCCTGTTACCAGGCAGATCACCAGCAAACATGCTTGCTCTAGGTTGTTCTTTTTGTTGCACCATAGTAAAAACAACCTTTCAATACTTTAGCTTAACATTAGACTCTCTATTTAATCAAAGCCAATGAGAGAAACAGCTCTATAGAGAGGGCCTCATTTATTTTTTGCATGAAACTGCTTTGGAAGATATTGTCTAATGAGCTACTCAAAATCATTAATATAGAGACTCACATGACAAATTAATATTATAACTTGTAGCTCTTGATGAACTGTTATGCTTTTTATTTGAACAGACAATTGAAATGTACATCTCATTATATTTTTTCCCTTGTTTGTCATGGCTATTAGGTGGCTCAGGACAGTTTTGTGATGAATTACTCTCTTCCTCTCTCAGATTTGGTTAATCTGTTATTTTTTATTCTCATTTTACTCAACTGTATATGTACTTTTTTTTTTTTTGAGATGGAGTTTTGCTGTTGTCACCCAGACCGGAGTGCAATGGCACGATCTCGGCTCACTGCAACCTCTGCCTCCTGGGTTCAAGCAATTCTCCTGCCTCAGCCTTCCAAGTAGCTGGGACTACAGGCGCGCACCACCATGCCCAGCTAATTTTTTTGTATTTTTAGTAAAGACGGGTTTTCACCTTGTTGACCAGGATGGTCTTGATCTCTTGACTTCATGATCCACCCGCCTCGGCCTCCCAAAGTGCTGGGATTATAGGCGTGAGCCACCGCGCCCGGCCTGTATATGTATTTAAAAAAAAAAAAAAAAAGAGTAATGAACCTCACATTCCTGGATTTTGTTTGGTTATCAACCATGCTTAGAGAACAGCTGTCACCAGATACCTGGCACATGTCACCCAACTGTGCTGTAAACACACACATACATGTCCAGAATTTGTCAGTATACAAAGACTTGAAATAACAAATGCCTGTACTTAGTAAAGGCTTGCCACTCTTGAAAATGCTGCCTCAGTTTTAGCTGGCAATAGGAGACAAGTATGTATATGACGCTTGCTTGCACAGATTTTGAGATGGATATAGCACCCTCGCTATAAAGCCATCACTTAATAAATGTATTAAAACCAGTCTAGCCCTTGGGGCATAATTATACCTGGATCCCAAGAAATAAAAGGAAGGAAATGAAAAAAAGGAAGAGGAAGTTCAATTCCCAAATTGCGAACCTAACAGTAAATTGGAAATGCAATCGGTAGACGCTGGGATTGTGCCTACATCAGAGATAAATACTGGGCTTGCAAACATCCTGCTACCACCTCTTCAATTTGGAAGACAGGGTAGTGATAACCAGATGGTCAGCTCTTGAGGGAAAGTTTTTAGTTTTGTTTTTAATGGCAGAAATGGGCAAATGTAGGAAGAAATCTCACAAGTATGGGAAAAAAGTAGCTTACCTGAGATTGGAGAGTTATGGAATGCTTAAGGAGAGACAACACCTCTGGCAACATATTTAAACTTTAAAGAGTTGGCTTGATAAAAGCTTGAAACTTGGGAAGTAATGAGGTATCCCATAAAACTTTATTCCCCTCCCCTTTCTTCCTTGTGATGGGAGTACACAGCAACTGCCTCCCAGCAAAGGAATGGCTATATGAGTATGATTTCTCAGTATCTGTCAAATCTCAAAATCTCAAGTGTGGCTCTCATCTGGGGCTACAAACCATGGCCAGGAATAAGGGACTAGTCCTCAAGATGATGGAAGACTTGTTGGCTAGAGGGTCACACAGGCCTCAGCTCAAATTCCAGTTCCGCTGCTTTCTAGTTCTGTGATCTTGGGGAAGTCACTTCATCCCTCTGAAACCCAGTTTCCCCAACTGTAAGATGGGAATATTGAAAGTGGTTGTTCATCTAACTGGGCTGAAAGATTAGGTAACGTATGTAAAAGCCCTAGGCTAGGGCCTGGCAACAGCAGATGGTCAACAAATGCTTCTCCCATTTTTTTTCCTCCTTGGAATCCCCATTTTTATCCTTTATGTTCTCTGTCCTTTATTACAGCTCATTTCAAGGATTTCCTGCTCTTTCTTCCCCCTCTCTTTTTCTCTTAAACTCTGGTCTGCTCACCTCTGTTTTTAGGTACTCATTCTCTGTTTCCTATTCTCTCACGTTCTTGTTATCTTCCCAAAGAACCCCAGCATCTGAAACTTGAGGGGTACCAGAGAATGGAGGGGAAGAAAAAGAAGAAACATGACTGGGCTTCTTCAGTCTCTTTGCTGACACGCCCCGCTTCAGTAGCTTGTCAATACCCAACCACTGCCCATGAAGACAACTGAACAGAGCATTTGTGGGTGGGGCAGTACTAGAACCGAATTGCCTGGGTTCAAATCCCACCTCTACCCTCAGCTAAATTAGGTAATCTCTCTGTGCCTGTGTCCTCATGTGTAAACTGTGGAGTACAACAGTACCTCCAGCATTATATTCATTTAAGAAGTACATATGTGTAAAGTGCCTGGCACACTGGGGCTTTATTAATGTGAGTTATCATTGTCATCACAACCATTATCATCATCATAGCTCATGGAGACTTCATTTCAACCTTTGAGAGCAAAATTTGTTCTCAGGATATGAACCAGGTACTGGAAGATCAAACTGAGGTGGAATTTTCCAGCCGCTCAGTGTGATTCCTGGCAGAAGAATCCGTTCTTATCCAAACTCATAGGTTTTTGACAATGTCACCACAAGTTGGAGACTTTCGTGAAGCTCGTGAGCTGGATGCTGGCTGCCCTATTGTTTCTGGCAGGCCACCAGAAGATGCCACCACCCAGTGGCTTGTGTTTGAGGAGCTCTCAGAGCTGCTGAGCCACTGTTTTTGCATGTTCATGGCTCTCACAGAAGAGAAGGGGCCCCTCCCTTTCAGATTATTTTTCTTCTGTTTAATCACATTCTAAGATGCACTCTGGACAACACTGTCATTAAAATGAATGGAGGCCAACCCCAGCACACCGGTGTTTGCCATATGTTCTCTAATGACCTGTAATGGGCACTGATAATGAAAGCCTTTTCCCAGAAATTTGTTTTTCAAATGAATCAACTGTGTCCAAGGCTAAGTAGGAAGATAACATTTTCTTCATTTTAAAAAAGCTATAAAATACATTATTCTTGAAGCAGGCAGTCAACTAGGAATAAAATAAATTATGCAAGAAGCATTTGGACTGAAAAAAGGGGATATTCTCAGAGAATATATAAGACACTACTGAAGGGAAAGAAAGCAGTACAGATTTGGATCCTAGAGTGTAAAGTCCCCAAATCCTTCACTAAGTCCACATAAGAAAGGTCCAGTGTAGTGACATCTGTGGCTGTCTCTTCTCTGAGGACCACCCCTTTTCAATTCGCAGAGTCCATGTGCCTTGGGTGTTGCTCTCTGTGAACAGGTGATTCAGGCCTAGACCAGCAGAGCTTCACCTATACCCCTGGCCACAGAGATTGGTTAAGGGATGCGGATGGGACTCAATATGGACCAAGAGGAATGAGGCCAGCCTGTATTTCAAACTGCTGAGAAAGAAAGCCTCTTTCTTTCTTTTCTGCTGGGCTTAGGCTTTTTAAGAAAGTAAGTCCAACTGGTGGTAACCACCCTGTGATCAAAAGGAAAGAACTTATCTAAGAGGAGACTCAGCAAAGAGGAAAGCTGAGCTGAGAGATGGCAAGAGCTGGGTTCTGATGGCAACATCCATGCCCCTGGTCCTCGCCATGCCTGAATACAGATGTTCCTGCACACTGGAAAACCAGTAAGTTCCATTTTAGCCTAACTTAGTTGGGGTAAGTTTTCTGTTACTTGCCACCAAGAACACTGAACGGTAAATCTGCTCAAGTTGACATATAGGGTCTTGAATATAACAACTGTCTGTACATGTAAAAGATGTCATATTAGGGAAATTTGCACTAGTGTTCAGTTTCCAGAAACATGTGAGGAAAATAGGAATAGCTCTTGTTAGAGCCCACAGAGGCCCTGGATTGGGAGAAATGCAAACATTGCAAAAGCAAAGGCCCCAACAGTCACTTCAACAGCACATGGTGCTCTGTGACAATATGTCAGACCATCACTACTGAATGTCTGGGATGCAGCTTCCATAGTTCACCTACAGTTTGAGAAACAGAATGGATGCTACCCATCCAAATGAAAATAAATACCACATGTACTTTAGCAGGTTTAGCACTGTCAGTGCAGGCTAAACAAAACAGCTCCGTGTAAGCAGTAAAAACAAGCAGGAATTTTCCGCAAGTCTACATGATCACTATTTATATCTTTTCCTTATGAATCCGACCATGAATTGGTCTATCCTGATTGTTTGAGTTGCTTTACCCTCTCAGAGCCCAGAGCTAGTCTCTTAGAGACACAGCCTGACTCTAAGGCAAGCAAACAGCTTTTGCTAAAAGCTGAAGGTGTCAGAATGTGTCTGATGTGCTTAGTCTTGGGTTGCAACACGGAAAAGAAGAATATAGCTGATTTTTGAACCTATTTTGTTGGCTTTTTAACATGACAAAACTCAAGGCAGTTGGATGATGCAGAATGTCGTAGGATCTTGTGTGACACGTAGAAACAAAAACAGGCCCTTTGTGGAAGAAAATTTGAGCTAAAAAAAAAAAAAAAAGAAGAAGAGTTCCAGATGGTGAGGTCTATTTGACTATGAAGCAAAACTGTGATGAAAATAGGGAACATCTCAAGCAAGTCAATTACATGAAATAAATTGACAGAAGATGTTCCATCGAGATCCAGTTAGTATGGAATTCTGGAATGGGAAGACAACATTACGAGGCTTCCCCAGCTTTAGTGTCCAAAGAAGTAAAAAGCATATTGACACCAGAAAACAAAACAATTGTAATATTACAGATGAGAAGCATATGCTCAAAGTTAACTATGAGCAGGTCCCCACATGGGCCCTGTGTGATCCTGCCTCTGAGTCTTTTCCCACTGCTCCCTGTCCAAATCCAACCTACTCACAAGGTGCACATTAAAATGCCAATTTGATCACAAAGTCTTCCTTAATCATCCCCGTTCAAAGTCATCTCTCCTGCCTAGGAATTCCAGCAGCACCTTATCCTGTAGCACTGAGACCATTTGATACAGGCATTTTATGTTTCTGTTATTCTCATTGTGAAGGGCACGATCCCCTCTAACTCATCTTTAATGTGCTTACATATTGAAGACATTCAGAAAAATCTGTTGAGTGACTGAAAGAGTCAAAAAAGCTCAAAAAATGGGGCACAGAAAGCCCTCTCTAAGTGTTGCTTCCACTGTCTCTTGTCTGTTTCTCTTTGCACACTAGAATGGCTGCAACTGGACTTTCTCTATGTGATGGGGAACATGGCTGCTGGATATTCTGGTAGGCAAGACAGATTCTTAACCTAGCTCCAGTTAAAACAAAACAAAAATCTATAGTACGGTTGGCCTGGCTTAGTCATGTGCTCGCCCCCATACTATTACCATCTCTAGGTCATAAAGAATTGTGGTACACAATCTACCTCACTGATGAACAACTCTACAAACAAATCAAATTTAATCATTTGAGTGCCCCTATTCTTATTACAATCGACGGAATTTTTTATTTTTATTTTTTTCAGACAGAGTCTTGCTCTGTGTTGCACACTCAGCTCACTGCAACCTCTTTCCCCCTGGGTCTAAGTGATTCTCATGTCTCAGCCTCCAGTAGCTGGGATTACAGGTGCATGCCACCTGGTCTAATTTTTTTTTTTTTTTTTTTTTTTTTCAGTAGAGATGAGGTTTCACCATGTTGGCTAGGCTGGTCTCAAACTCCTGACCTCAAGTGATCCACCCACCTCTGCCTCCCAACATGCTGGAATTACAGGCCTGAGTCACTGTGCCCGGCCAATTAATGGAAACCTTTCTAAAACATGGCACAAATTTTTCTACCTTCAAAGACAGAATATATCGAATACAATTTACTTAATCGAGGAGAGAGAATTATAAAAATCAATTACTGTGTTGTGCTGTCACAGTTGTGACCAAAGAAGCTGCTGGGTGTGAAGGGTAGCTAGTTCTTTATCCAGACCTTTGTATTATTACAGTTTTTATGACTTCAGAAAAAGTTCTTCTGTACTTTGCCTCATCAGCAATTATTAACTTTCTATTCTGTGAATGTAACTGCCTTTCGTGGTATGAGTGTTACTTCCAAAATATTGGATGGTGGAAAGCCAAGGAGCCAGGTTTGTTGTAATTGTGTGTAAAAGGTATGACCTGGACTTGGCAACCTTCGAACATGCTCTATCTTCAGTTCCTGCTGAAAGGTTGTGCAACCCAGTTCCCTGTGGCTACAGATGAGTAAACTGTAGAATCCCCTGCCCCAAAGTCTCCAGTCCATAGATGTTTTCCCTTAGGCCAGGTGTCAGAGAATTCAGCAAAGCAGCAGGTGAAATCCTTTTTTTGAGACAGAGTCTTGCTCTGTTGCCCAGGCTGGAGTGCAGTGGTGTGATTTTGGCTCACTGCAACCTCCACGTCCTGGGTTCAAGCGATTCTCTTGCCTCCCAAGTAGCTGGGACTACAAGGCACCTGCCTCCACACCCAGCTAATTTTTGTATTTTTAGTACAAACGGGGTTTTACCATATTGGCCAGGCTGATCTCGAACTCCTGACCTTGTGATCTACCTGCCTTGGCCTCCCAAAGTGCTGGGATTACAGGTGTGAACCACCACACCTGGCCAGCAGCAGGTGAAATTCTAAAGAGAATGAGGCTATGAGAGCACTGGGGCCATTCGGGGGTCATGGCAATCCAAAGCTATGGAAGCAGAAGCCATGATGGAGAGTAAAGCCGCAGGCACAGAATGGTGGGAAAGAACAAGCCAGATGGGAGCACTGAGAGGCAGCCGCTGTATGTACAGAGGCCAACTCACCAAGTAGCTGAATAGTGGTCACACGGAGTGAAAAGACCCACTCCATTCTGGTCCTTGCCTTCCTCCAAGTGGCTCCACCTCTTTATAGTTCCTGCTCTGCTTAGACCCCAAAGCCTTAAGCAGCCTCTCCTGGATTCCTGGACTGGGCTTCCTGCCCACAATCCCTCAGTCACCCTGACCTGAGAGTGTCCAACAGGTCTAGAGGGCTGATGAAACTGTGGGCTCTTCTGGCTACTCATACAGCTTTGGGGTTCACTGCCAGCTATGTACAGGGGGTTGCTCTAGATGAGTTAGGGGAAGGGCATGTGTTATTCTTTAACTCGGGTATCACTGGAACCTGGAGAGCAGCCTCCCTTATCACCTTTTGTCCATCATGAAGCAGGATTCTGCACCTCAGCACAACCCTCCAAACACATTCCAAATCCCCAGTGACTGTTAAAAGAGCGACAATGACCATAATTATGGCAGGTAACTTCTACTGAGCCTTGATTATGAGCCAGAAGGCAAGCAAAGTGCTCTACATGAACTATTTCATTTCATCCTACCAACCCTAGGAGGTAGATACGATTATTATTTCCATTTAACAGATGAGGCTTACAGAGGGGAAGGAACTGTTCATTGTACTCAGAAATAGAAAAATCAAATACTATAAGTTTTCACTTATAAGTAGGGAATAAAGAATACACATCATAGACATAACGATAGAAATGACAGACACTGGGGATGCCAAAAGGGGGGTGAGTGGGTGAGATGACGATTGAAGAATTACCCATTGGGTACAATGATCATTATTTGGGTGATGGGTACATTAGAAGCCCAGTCCCCATCAGCACAGAATATACCCATGTAACAAATCTGCATGTGTACTTCCTGAATCTAAAATAAATTTTAAAAAGGAAGTGTTCATTGTAAAACAACTAATAAAGTTAGGATGTGAACTCTGGATAAATCTGCCCCCAAAACCCAAGTTCTTAATACTGTGGAAGACTGAATAATGAGAAAGTGGTTCTTACTGAAGTCCACATGAGGTGACATGGAGGAGGATTCACATCAGGCACTGTGTACGAGAAACTCCATAAAACTTTCTTTCAGCTATTTCTGTTCCCCCAAAGTTCCTTCCTCACTGACAACATCCTCATCTCTCCTCCCTCTTTCCCATCCAGCCTCCAAAAACCGTAACCTGTATGTTCCACTCAGCAAAACCAGTGCAGGGCCCCTAGGGGTCCTGATTCTACCCTAGCTTGGCGCACTCAGGCTTCACAGCTTCAGCATGTAGCCAGGCCAGCCCCATGGTGATGTGTTAAAAAGCAACCTTGAAAGCATCATATCCTCTCCAGAGAAACGGAGCCATCTTCTAGTTCAGCACACTGGCCAGCTCAGCTGAGCAGAGATGGTGTTTTCTTTCGCTTACTTACTACAAATTCTTGGATTTCTATATGAATCTTAAGTGAAGTGAAACATAGGGCTATGCAGCATACTAACAGGGTTCTACATGAAATCACATTGCTCTTGTGTTTTGGCGGCCCGACACACTTCCTGAATCTAAAATAAATTTTAAGAAGGAAGTGTTCTTTTTTAAAACAGGTGGTGCCGTACTCCACAGGGAAACATTAGATGAAATGTTTATATATATAATCTGATTATATATTCAGATTCTAGATGAGGGTCTTAGGTTTCTGTTGAACATTTTTGCACATAGAGACCTAATTCTTCCTGAGGTGTGCCAAGGCCAGTGGGTTACACTGGGAACTTGCTTATACAAGGTGAATCAAAAATGATGACTAAGGCAGAAAGCTGGCTCTGGGTTTCAACAGGAACGTTCAGGTTATGGCTAATAGAGCTCTCTATGCTCCAATTGAGAGCTAGCTATAGTCAAAATATCAACTCAAGTTTTATTAACCCTCCCTTTGTATCGCCACTGGAGTTGGCATACAATTGAAAAGAAGAAACTCCTGATACTGGAAGAGTAGAAAAATCACCCAGGGATGCAAAAACATATACAGCAAAAAGAGTCTCTTTCTTTGAAATGATGAACTAGGGTGCTTGATTGTGGGCATCCAACCTAACTGATTCATGCTGAAATTAAAGGCAGAACTTAACAACGTACTAACTGGCATGTAAGGAAGAGGAAATTTAATTTAGAATTGAAAGACAAAGAACCAGAAAAAAGGGCCCTCACATCTATTCAGAGATTTGGATATTGCATGAAAATTTAATAGCAAAACTTCCCCTGACCCATAGCAAGGCATAGTCTCTCTTCACTTATTTTTTCCTGGTTGCACAGATTCAGGGTTTAAAGAACTACTCATTCTCAAAACTTTCCTTTTCCATATAAGGTCAGAAAGCAATCCTTCAAGATACGAATTAAATTTTATTTTAATAGGATATTTGGTATAGTAGATTATATAAGAAATTGTTACAAATTTTTACCATTACAAATATTAGTAAACTGCTAGTTGTTTGGGAGAAAAAAAAAGAAGAAATACATCGTAAGGATAAAGTCTCTTGTTGTAAGGGAGTGGGGAGGACTTCAAAAACGCAACATATGCAAATGATCAATTTGCAGCTTTTCATTGTTTTGATATTTTTTCCTTGCTATAGAAGTCCAAATTTTAAGATTTTTAAAAAAATCTAAAACATTAGAGCCACAAAGTCCTCAGTGGGAAAAAAAATATATTTGGGACATAGCTTGGTAGAGTCTGAGAGGTATGAACTCTCCTGGAGAACAGGAGAAAAAAGTTGAATCATGAAACTACAACTCCAGCTGGGCACAATGGCTCATGCCTGTAATCCCAGCACTTTGGGAGGCAGAGGTGAGTGGATCATTTGAGGTCAGGAGTTCAAGACCAGCTTGGCCAACATGATGAAACCCAATCTCTACTAAAAATACAAAAATTAGCTGGGAGTAGTGGGGCACACCTATAATCCCAGCTACTTGGGAGGCTGAAGCAGGAGAATTGCTTGAACCTGGGAGGCAGAGGCTGCAGTGAGCCAAGATTGTACCACTGCACTCCAGCCTGAGCAAAGGAGTGAGACTCCGTCTTAAAAAAAACAAAAAAACAAAAAAAAAAACCAACCAAACAAAAAACCAAACTAGAAGTCCTAAGTCCTTCTACCCAACTTACAGCAATAAGACCAAGAAAGATAAGGAAATTACACACTTCAAAGCAGAATCAAACTAGGGAAATTATTGGAAACCTTGCCTAAAGTTGCAAAGATACTTCATTCAACCGTAAATATTTTTGAGTAAATGACCCAACTGCTCACTTACTACTTAAAATCTGTCTTGCATTTGCATTGGCAGCAATGCTCCCCGACATATGTAGAGCTGATCTTCCCCATGTGAGCAGCAGTGAGGAGAGTATATTTTAGTCTCTTTCATAGTGCCTGGAATAGTGTCTTTTTCTTTTTGAGATGGGGTCTTACTGTGCCACCCAGGCTGGAGTGTAGTGGTGCAATCACGGCTCATGGCAGCCTTGACCTCTTGAACTCAAACGATCCTCCCCTCAACCTCTCCTCAGGTCCCAAGTAGTTGGGACCACAGGCACACACCACCACATTGAGCTAATTTTTGTCATGTTGTCCAGGCTGATCTTAAACTCCTGGGCTCAAGTGATCTTCCTGCCTCAGCCTCCTAAGTGTTGAGGTTACAGGTGTGGGCCACTGCATCCTGAATAATGTCTTAAACAGTAAGTGTTCAGTAAGTGTTTGCTCACTGACTGGGAAGGGACTGTCTGTCAGAGCTGGCCAATTGTGGATGCTGATATTAATGAGTGCTCCAGAGTGTAGTTAGGCTACAGTAGCAGATATTCAACAGGTGGTGCCATACTCCAAAGGGCAACATTAGATGAAAATAAGTCTGTGTTCCATTGAGGCTGAAGGGGAAAAAGGGAAGTAAGGGTAATTGGTGAGTGTTCATTTCCTAATATGAAATGTTTGTAGTCTTCTCTTCGGATAGTGCAGAGTCTGACTGCTGTCTGAGATGATCACCTTGGCCACAGCCATCAGTGACATGTAGATCTTGTCTCTACTAGATTAGTATGTCCAGGATTCCCATGACTCCACTTCTCAATTTCTGATTTCTTGCCAGTTTATTTTCACTGTGACAACTGAACATTTTAAGTCCTGCCATGGAATGACTAAGGACGTATTTCCTCTAATTCTATTTCCACACAAAGGATCAAGAGAAAAATGGGAAAGAAGATTACGTGTGGGGTGCGTGTGTGTGTGTGTGTGTGTGTGTGTTTGGAAGTAGGGTGTCTGTTTCTCCTCCAAAAGAACCAGAGAGTTATATGGAGCTCCTACAATGAGGTCTATGCTGTAAGGCACAGTATATGGACGCTACGGGGGATGCAGGCTTCCCCCGATACAGAGTGGAAGACAACAGATTCATTTGAAGAAATCTCTTTTGTGCTTCAGCTTTTGATTGACCAACTTTCCAGCAGTATTGTGCCAAAGTGCTAGAGTTAGTGGCTTTACTCATCTTTGTCTGTGATGTCTGATATGATGACAGACTTGCCAATTTCATTCTCCCTTTCTATCTCCAGAACTGTCATCCTTAAATTCTAGTCTGCAAGTTTCACCTACCTAAGTTTTCTAAGGTTTTCAGTAAAGTGGTAAACAAAATAGACTAAACAGCGTTTTCCAATTTGCTCAAAACACAGAATTTCTATCTCACTGCTTGAGTAAAAAACAAAACAAAAATCCTCTTTTCAGTGAGCATAATCACAAACAATATCACTTCTACTCTTACAATAGAAGCTGAAAAGGATTATAAAATTACTAAAATGTCCCCGTTTTCATTAGCACAAAGCAGGTGATCTTACTGTCCTGTAAGCAGGGGATGATGACAAATACGGGTGATTTAAGCAGTAAGTCTGAGGTTACCAGGGCAACTGCTAATTATTATTGAGTAACTCTAGTATATATCCATAAAGGTTAGGAGTTAAGGTTTCTCCATTATATATTCTACTTTCAAATAGAGCTTTCAAAGGAAATTGGGTAGAGAGCAGATGGAGAATGACAGATGAAGATCAGGTGAAAGAACTATATATAGCTCAACATAATTGAACTACTTACACTTCACAATGTTGGTTGCGATGCTGGAGGAGGAGTTCAGGAGTAGCTGCTCAATGTTAAAACTGACTATCTGGTTTCTTAAGTTAGGGCTCCCTAATTTTAATAAGAAATGTAAGGCTGGGCTCAGTGGCTCACGCCTGTAATCCTAGCACTTTGGGAAGCCAAGGCAGGTGGATCACCTGAGGTCAGGAGTTTGAGACTAAGCTGGCCAATGTGGTAAAACCCTGTTTCTACTAAAAATACAAAAATCAGCTGAGCATGGTGCCACGTGCCTGCAATCCCAGCTACTCGGTAGGCTGAGGCATGAGAATAGTTTGAATCCAGGGGGCGGAGGTTGCAGTGAACTGAGATTGTGCCACTTCACTCCAGCCTGGGCAACAGGGTAAGACTCCATCTCCAAAAAAAAAAAAAAAAGAAAGAAAAAGGAAATCTGAAATAGCCCAGAGGCAAGAGTCTAACTGGTTCTACTCAGCTCTTGTTCGAGAGCTCAATTAACTCCATAGATGATTTCTTCCGCTGTGCCAAAAGTTAACACTTACTAAACTGACATGGAGCCCTGGACAGGCCAGCATGGAGAGAACGAACGATTTGGCCACTGAAGGAAAGATTCAATGGCCTTAATTTCATTTTCACTTAAAACATACCAGCCCAAGCACGATGACTCGCACCTGTAATCCCAGCACTTTGGGAGGCTGAGGTGGGATGATCTCTTGCATCCAGGAATTTGAGACCAGCCTGGGCAATACAGCAAGACCCCATCTCTTAAAAAAAAATTAGCCAGGTATGGTGGCATGTGCCTGGGACTATCCAGCTACATGGAGCTGAGGTGAGAGGATCGATTGAGCCTGGGAAATTGAGGCTGCAGCGAGCTGTGATTGCACCACTGAACTCAACCTGGGCAACAGAGTGAGACCCTGTCTAAAAAGAAAAATAGAAAGAAATTAAAGAAAGGAAAAAAAAAAGCCACACCAAAAGCAACAACGTCTTGGTACAGGCCTTACTCTTCTGTCAAATAGCATCTCATTTAGATTCCTAGCTATTGAGGTAATACAAAAAATTTTAAGGTTAAAAAGAAAAATCTTTTCTCACAAAGACATGCTCCAAAGCTTTAAGAGAATGAGTGGTCATTTCAAAACTAAGCAAATGTATTTCTGAGTTTTTCAAGCTAAACAATCAATGAATGCACATGTAAAAAAATAAATGTCACATTACAAGAGGGTAGCATTAAAAGTCAGTGTTCCTTCCACCACAGACCACCATCCCATCTGCTTCTTTCAGAGAAAACCACACAATTCATTCCCTGTATCTTCTTAGAAATATTAGACATTACACCCACCTGTGTATGTCTATACCCCTGGATTCTTACATAAAATAGTATCATATAATATACATGGATAATTTTCAAATCTAGCTGCATATCAAAATCACTTGGGAGGCTTAAGAAACATACCAAAACTCAGACCAAACAATCAATGCATGCACACGTAAAATAATAATAATAATAATAATCCCACACTACAAGAAGGTAGTGTTAAAATGAAAAGTCAGTGTTCCTTCCACCACAGACCACCATCCCCATCTGCCTCCTTCAGAGAAAACCACACAGATTCATTCCCCTGTATCTTCCTAGAAATATTACAGACATTACATCCACCTGTGTGTGTCTACACCCCTGGATGCTTATATAAGATAACATCATATAATGTACACCGATGATTTTCAAATCTAGCTGCATATCAAAATCACTTGGGAGGCTTAAGACATATACCAAAACTCACACCCTACATCAGATCAGTTAACTCTGAGGCTCCAGGGAAGGGGCCTAGGTGTGAGTATTTTTTATTTTAGGATTCCCAGGTGGTGCTAATGTGTCATCTGGACTGACAGCCACAGTTGCACAC
This sequence comes from Aotus nancymaae, assembly GCF_030222135.1. Lineage (NCBI taxonomy): Eukaryota > Metazoa > Chordata > Mammalia > Primates > Aotidae > Aotus > Aotus nancymaae. The sequence goes on along the minus strand of NW_026988479.1, from coordinate 18,161,982 downwards.
TGTTCTGCACCTCCTTTTCCCCCTTAATATGCCTTTGAAGGTAGCTCTAGAACAACAGAACTACCTAATTCCTCTGTTGTACTGGATATACTCAACTCTACCATCTATTTAGGCCATCCTTTATTGATAGCGGTTCCTGCTATTTCCACTCTTTGGACAGCATTCATTTGCCTCTCCAGACACAATCTTCATCCTGATCTCTTCTCTGGGATCCAACCAGCATAGATTTCATCAACAGGGCTTCTGCAACCTCTGACTTCCTATTGGATTCACCAGTGAGGAGCTCTTTAGAGTAGCAGAGGGAAGGAGAGGGCCAAGGCACTTATTCCATTTCTGAAAGGTCTGGCTGTGTCCCTTGACCAAAGGTCACTGTTCCTGTCAAGGCACCAACTCGTACATCCCCCTGGGTTTTGGTACCACTTTCCTCTCACATCCACTTAGCTAAGGATGGTGACTGGGCAGCAGCTGCTAGCCCTGGCTTACTGTACCACCTCTTGTAATTCCTGGGCACCATCTCTTATGTAAATAAACCCTCCCTGAGAGATATTATTTTGACTGCACCAAAGTTTCTTCTTACGATCCTAATACATCATCCTTGTATGAACACCTTTGCCTTTACTTATTTGTGGACAATACATCTTGGTTTCTCTGAAGACAAGTCTTCTCCTGTACAGGGAAACAAGAGATAATAATGTAGTCTTACTGCAGCTATTTTATGCCTTTTCTGCATATTTTTGACAACAGCCAGGGAATAGCCCCATCACCACCTGGCTCCACTTTGGAAAGAATATTAGAAGGAACATTAAAGCAATGTCTTAGTGAGAACCCCACTGCTTCCTTGTGAAGGAAAGTTATAGACACTAGAAGACAATTTGGTCGTGCAAATACAGTGAATGACTAAGATACTACATTTCAAGATAATTTTTTTTCAGAAGCTGTTTTCCTTTTGCCACAAATGACGGTCAAATCAACAGAGTCCTAGGCTGGAGAGGAATTCCTGAGGCTGAATTCTTCCCCAGCGGAGAGTGGAGATTGCAATTAGTTTCTAGTCTAATTAGCATAATTTCCAGTTGGTTCCACCCAATGGAGGAACAGTAGGGTAGGGAGCTTTGACCAACACTCTCTGTGTAAACAGTCTGATGCTTGTCTTAGAAGACGAGTACTTCTGTTGATTTCAGTGTATTTTATTATTTATAGTTAATTTAATTTGGGGTATTTTAAGTCATTTTAAAAATTATATCAATGTTTTTAATTTGGGTTACTTTGTATTACATCAGGATCAAACAAATAAACAACAACCAAAAAAAAAAAACCACTGAGTGTCCGTCCACTGCCACCACAGAAAGAAATCAATACTAGGGGTTTGTTCCTTGGTAAGGGGGGCAGTCTGAGATCAAATAACAATAAGAAATAAAAAAAAAATAAGGAGAGATCCCAGATGGCTGATCACTAGCAGCTCGGGCTCGTAGTTCCCAGTGAAAGCGCAGAGAACAAGAGGACGCCACACTTTCAGACGAATATTTGTTGCTCACGGACCAGGAGATTCCCAGCAGAGGAGCCCCACGTGTTGCCAGGGCGACTTTTGTGGCCGGCGCGGCGGTTTTGCTGGTGCCTTAGGGCGCCAGTTTTTGGTGCAGAGTCCGGAGATTCCCAGGCAGAAAAGCACCTTCAATCTTAACACCGCTATTTTGGCCGACGCAGTGGATTGCTCAGATTTCAGCGCTGGGAATCAACAAGTTGGACGTCTGCTCAGAGACCTAGTTAGAAAGTCGATAATTACAAAGACAACAGACGGATAAATATATAATGAAGGGAAGAAATCAGCATAAAAAGGCAGAGAATACTCAAAATCAGAATGCCTCTCCCTCTACAGGGGATCGCAATTCCTCATCAGTAACGGAACAAGGCTTAATAGATTACGAGTGTGTTCCAATAACAGAAGCAGGTTTCAAAACGTGGGTGATAAGAAACTTCTGTGAATTAAAAGAACTTGTTCTAACCCAATGCAAAGAAACTAAGAACCTTGAAAAAAGGTTTGACGAAATGTTAATGAGAATGGACAATTTAGAGAAGAATATAAGTGAATTGATGGAGCTGAAAAACACAACACGAGAACTTCGCGAAGCATGCACAAGTTTAAACAGTCAAATTGATCAAGTAGAAGAAAGGATATCAGATGTCGAGGACCAGCTCAGTGAAATGAAATGAGAAGACAAGATTGGAGAAAAAAGGATGAAAAGGAATGAGCAAAGTCTCCAGGAAATATGGGACTATGTGAAAAGACCTAATTTACATTTGATAGGTGTACCTGAATGTGATAAAGAGAATGAATCCAAGTTGGAAAATACTCTTCAGGATATCATTCAGGAAAACTTTCCCAACCTGGCAAGGCAGGGTAATATTCAACTCCAGGTAATACAGAGAACACCACAAAGATATTCTTCAAGAAGACCAACCCCAAGGCACATAATTGCCAGATTTATTACGGTTGAAATGAAGGAGAAAATACTAAGGGCAGCCAGAGAGAAAGGTCAGGTTACCCATAAAGGGAAACCTATCAGACTTACAGCAGATCTCTCAGCAGAAACCCTACAAGCCAGAAAAGAGTGGGGACCAATATTTAACATCCTTAAAGAAAAGAACTTTCAACCCAGAATTTCCTATCCAGCCAAACTAAGCTTTATAATCGAAGGAAAAATTAAACCTTTTGCGAACAAACAAGTACTTAGAGAGTTCACCACCACCAGGCCTGCTTTACAAGAGCTTCTGAAAGAAGCACTATACATATAAAGGAACAACCAATATCAGCCTTTCCAAAAATATATCAAAAAGAAAAGAACATTAACACAACGAAAAATTTACACTAACTAATGGGCAAAACAGCCAGCTAGCATCAAATGCCAGTATTAAAGTTATATATATTCTAATCGGATAAAAAGCCAAAACCCATTGGTATGCTGCATCCAGACCCATCTCACATGCAACGATACACAAAGACTCAAAACAAAGAGAAGGAGGAAGATTTATCAACCAATCAGAGTAAAAATAAACAAATAAATAAAAAGCAGGAGATGCAATTCTCGCCTCTGATAAAGTAGACTTTAAAGCAACAAAGAGCAAAAGAGGCAAAGAAGGACATTACATAATGGCAAAAGGATCAATGTAACAAGAAGAGCTAACGATTTTATAGATCAATGAGACAGAAAATTAACAAGGACATCCAGGACTTGAACTCAGATCCGGAACAAGTAAACTTAATAAACATTTATAGAACTCTCCACTTCAAAAAAAATAAATAAATAAAAAAATAAAAATAATATTAGAAACCAATTTTTATTGATTGGTTACTCTGAACAAGGACATTTACTAAGGGTTAGGAAGGCGTTATCTCATAACAACCTTGAATATTGGTATTATTATTATTATTACCATTTCACAGAAGAGGTTTAGCTCAGAGATAGCAAATAACTTTCCCCAGTTATACAGGAAATGGCAGAGCTGAGGCTTGACCCTGGTAGATCCATAATCAGGCCACAGAGGCTTTGCCCTGCCCCCGATTCTAAAGCTTACCAATGCTTTTCACATGATATAACCCATTTCAGTCTTCAGATAGCTATATGTGGACATACATTTACACATAAACAAAAACTCAGTTCTCTGGAAGGATCTCTACCATAATAATGGCATCCATTATGAGAAATACATTTCCCCACTCAAAAGTAGAGTGTTGATTTAGAATTGCATTTCCCAAACCATGGAATGCTGTTTCAAGAGGCTTAAGAGAATTCTGTAGAAATCATGTACTATGGTCAATATATTTAGGAAATGTAGCATAACAGATGCCCTCTCATGCTGGACATATTAAAGGTTCAGAAGTTCTCTAGTTAATAATTTGTTGAACTGGCCAGGCATGGTGGCTCACACCTGTAGTCCTAGCACTTTGGGAGACTGAGACAGGCAGATCACTTGAGGTCAGGAATTCAAGACCAGCCTGGCCAACAGGGTGAAACCCTGTCTCTACTGAAACATACAAAAATTAGCCGGGTGTGGTGGTGTGTACCCGTAGTCTCAGCTACTTGGGAGGCTAAGGTGGGAGAATTGCTTGAACTCGGGATGCGGAGGTTGCAGTGAGCTGAGATCGCACCACTGACCTCCAGCCTGGGTGACAGAGTGAGACCCTGTCTCAAGGGGGAAAAAAAAAAAAGAATCTGTTGAACTTAGTCCAATGCAGCTCTTGCCTCCTTCCCTTCTTGTACCAGTTTGGGAAATGCTGATTTAGACATCTCTAATCTGTCCACATTGAGGCTCACCCATCATCTTGAGTATTACATAGCCTGGGAGCTATTTTTCTGTCAATATCAGCATCTTGATCTTTTCATGTTACACACACAATAGATAAAAAATAAAAATATCTACTGACTTGATTAATTGATACATCCAACCTGCCTTGATTTGTAACCAACAGGCATGCATTTGCGAAGCAGCTGACTGGGCTTTTGCGGGGAGATTGAAAGTGCAGCACTGGTGAGCTAACAGGTTCCTGTGAAAAGCGAACCTATCCCTCCTCAGCTGTGTAAGCTGTGACTGATCCCAAAGGCCAGGGGCAGAGCTCAGTTAAGCCCCAGTACTGTCATCACTGCACAGACAATCAGAGGGTGCTGGTGATGACACAGGCTCGGCCCTGAGAGCTTTACACAGAGGTAAGTCTTGATTTTAGTCTGGTGGAAGTCCATCAGCTTAAAGCACTAGGTCACTATGCACTATGGCTCTCGGGCTTGAACATGTATCAGAATCAGCTGCAGTTTGGTAAAACACAGTTTGCAGGCCCCTTCTTCCAGAATTGCTGATCCAGTAGGTCTGGGGCAGGGCCTGAAATTCTGTAGATCTAATAGGCTCTCAGGTAACACCAATGATGCTGGTCCTAGGACTGCATTCTGAGAACCAGTGCACAGAGCCAAGAGTCTGCCTTGGAAGACCAGAGTAATAGAGACCAAATGAAGCCTATGGTAGATCCTGCATGGCTTTCCAGATCCCTAATGCAGAGAAGGAGTTAAAAACAAGATTCTAAGGCTGTTTCCAACTAGGAATGCTTTCCTAGCTAAGTAAGCATCTGCTTTCCAGATTGACTAAAAAAGGTTTCAAAAGCAGTACTTGAACTCTAATGTACTTTTAATTTACCCAGTTTAGAATCTGAATCTACCAATAAGAAATAATTCTGATCTAATCCTAAATAAGAAAAATACACTTTAGAGTTCCTTCAAAGTCCCCTTACAGGCATAACAGTGCTGAAAAGCCATGCAAAATCTTAAGCCTATTTCCTTCCCAAAGATTCTACCAAAAATTTGAGATTTAAAATGCCTAACACTTACTCACACAAATAAAATAGTGTCATAAGGCATTTGAGGGCAGCTAAATTCAGAATGAAATTCAGTCATTCATACTTTTAATGAAACCCCAAGGCTTTAAGCATGTACTATATGTCAGAGTAATTTTTATAAACTGTTTTAGATTATTTAGTAAGATTTATAAGTTTATAGAAAAAATATAGACCCTTTATATGATTTTAGCTTGTACAGGAGAAAAGAACAGAACAATACAAGTAAAGGAAAATATTTTTCCATTTGTGATTTCCACTCTGCTGGAAAACAGGGATGTGGCTAGGCATTCAAACGGCGCTCTGCCCGACCTCCTCCCATACCCCCTCTGCTGACAGGCTGTAGAGATCCAAGCGTCATGGATGGGTCCCCTGGTGCTTGGGAAAGAAATCCTGCTGGGTCACCAAGTGTGAGGGCTGTCTCAAGCAATCTTCATATTTTAAAAAAGAAGAAGAACCGCTAATAACCGAACACACTTATCTAATAAAAATTGGATGGGTTACCAGGCAGGAATCTCCACCCTCAACCAAGGGAAGCCCAGCTGGGCTCCTGATTGATGAGTGAGATCTTGCCTAGGGAATGGGAAAGGGGGCCACGAAGCCACTGAGAATACAGGTCACATCAGTAACAAATGGAAAATGTCAAGGGAACATGACCTGGTTATGGGTGGGGCTGTGGCGTCCACAGCCCAGGAGCCTGAGGTGACAGAGGGAGGGTTTCTGGCATGTCCAGGAAACAACAAGTAAGTAAGTTGGAATCGCCAAGGGCACTGTGAGGAGCAAGGAGAGGCAAATGAATCCTCTTGAAAACGATGAGGCGTTCAGGTTATTTCCCAAGTCAGGGAATGTCACCAAGTTTTCAGGCAAACCAATCTGAAGAGACCTTTTCTTCTTGGAGGTGGGTGAGAAACAGAACCCTCAATCTACAAGGAAAGATCCTTCTCCACAGAAAGCTGATCCAACCACAGAGGAAAACTTCCTCTTTCAAAGCCCGGCATTCCAAAGGATGACAAATAAAGACAATTCTAGTAAAATCATAGCTGCCTGTTTGGGTGTAACCCTTTGGCGTAAAATAGCATGGAGATGGTAAAATTAGTTTGTTTGTTTTTTTTAAAAAAATGCCATTAATTATCACTTGTCTAATGCGTATTATTCATTCTGTGATTCATTTGGTCTCAATAAATAACAGCTATGCGCGCAGCTCATCAGGTACCCTGTGGGATTTAGAGGTTTCCAAATCTTCCAGGAACAGGGCGTGCGTACCCTAGCTGGTCTTGCTTTAAGGAGGGGTAGCACCTGCCTCTATAGCAGAAGTTCCTTCCTCCTCTTCACTGATAACTTAAAGCCTGGACTGAGTTATAGCTCCAGTCTCAGATTCAAGGTAGGAGGCTGGTGGGGGAAGGTGAGTGGGACAGCCTGGGACATTTCTCTGCACAGGAAAAACACATACCACACTGAGGAACTGGAGAGAAAGTAAGGATAGTGTGTGGGGGTAGCCCTCCAAAATAGTATTAATAATTGCCATACACAGTACTAAAATATGTAAATAAAAGATGCTCTTACTTAATTTTCATGCCACCCTTTTTAGGAGGGTATGATCACCCTATCCTACAGATGGGAACATTGAGGTACAGAGAGCTAAAGTCACTTGCCTCCTTCCCCACCAAGTCCCTGTCTCATTGACTCTCCACTAGTTTTCTCCCTGGGAATTCTCAATATACTGTGGGATATACTGTGTTAAACACTGATTTATCTCCTGTCTCCACCAGAATATCAAATCCATGAAAGCAGAAACTCTTTTTTTTTTTTTGAGATGGAGTTTCGCTCTTGTTACTCAGGCTGGAGTGCAATGGCGCGATCTCGGCTCACTGCAATCTCTGCCTCCTGGGTTCAAGCAATTCTCCTGCCTCAGCCTCCTGAGTAGCTGGGACTACAGGCGTGCGCCACCATGCCCAGCTAATTTTTGTATTTTTAGTAGAGACAGGGTTTCACCATGTTGACCAGGATAGTCTCGATCTCTTGACCTTGTGATCCACCCACCTCGGCCTCTCAAAGTGCTGGGATTATAGGCGTGAGCCACCGTGCCCGGCCAGAAACTCTTTTTAAAAAAAATTTTTAAAGTCACTGCATCTTCAGCACTCAGAACAACTCCTGGTCCACGCTAGGAGTTCCACTGATATTTGTGGAATTAATGCTGACCAACTAAGCAGAAGATAAGTAAAATTTGAGAGATACCCCCGAAGGCAAGTTTTCCCTGAATTTCATCAGAGAGCAGCTGAATCAAACTCAAGGAGCCAGCAATGTTTCAGAGAAACAACTCTGTCTGGAAGCAGGCCTTGTTTATCTTTTGAATTCCAGGGACTGTTCTCTGGCCATTAAGACAGGAGAAGAAGGTTGACTCTGGCAGAATCTGCAGGCGTTTGGCACATGTGTGTCTTTTAGGTCACCAGAAATAACTTGGAAATGCATGAGTGTGTGTGTTAAGAGGGAAGAACAAGAAAAAAATTAGTTTTATTTATGAGGCTACTGAGCAGTTAGTTATTTTTTAGGGGTGGGGACCACTCAGGCAGAGAGAACTCCAAGGTTGGGTTCCGTCACTGCGGTAATCATCCAGGCCCTCCTAGCCTTCTTTCAATCTTTCAATCTTTGTGGTCTAAAGAAGGCATTCACCTAGTAGTTTCTAATTTGGGGAAATTACTGCAGCATGTTATGTCCCTGGTGGGGCGTCCCCTGACTTCTTTCTCGGCATTTGTTTACTTCCTCCTTTAAAATCACTCTCTCCCAGAAAGGAGTTGGCGTGACGCCCTACTGGTCATTGTGGAAAGAGAGAATGATTTATTTCTGCAGCCCTCAGTAAGCACCCAGTGAACGACTTTCATCCTTGGAGGAGGATCGGCCCCTTTTCTTCCAGCAGAGAGTGGAGGGTGGTGGTGGTGGGCATGCTCAGGTCCAGGGATGGGTATCATCAGCCAGGCAATGTGGATGCCAGGACTAAAACCTAGGGTTTCCTGCTTTCCATTCCAATGTTTGAGCCACCTTTCTTGTTTCCCTCAGCCACTAGCTATAAATTTTGTTTCTTAAATTTCTTAGAATCTCAGTTACGAGCTGTTTTCTTTCCAAGAAGATTCTGAAAACTGAAAGGCTACTCTCCATGCTGCACTATACTACAGTGAGACCCTTCCATATCTTTCTATTCATGCAGGTAGCTCAGCCCCATCCCAAGACCCCGAGGTCACAAACTCACAGGCCTTGTGTCCGTTGACTATCACTGCATATGAAATCACTCTAAACTCAGTGGGTTCCAACAACCACAGTGTGATATTTATCATGTATCTATAGGTTGGCTGGGAAACTTTTGTCTGGCCTTGCCTGACTAACCCAGGTGGCTGCATTCAACTGACTGGTAGTCTAGGTATTCCCTCAACTTTAAGGAGGCTACACCAGGCTTCTTTCTGTTCGGCTAGGTTCCAAGAGGATGAAAGAGAAAACTGTGAGGCACTGTGGCCTGGGCTTGGGAAGGCACATGATGTCATGTCCTCCACATTCTGTTGGCCAAAGTAAGTCAAGGGGTAAAGGCCAGCCTAGATTCAAGGGCTCCAACTCTTAATGAGAGGGGTTGCAAAAATTCTGTGGCCATTTTTAATCTACTTTGGGCCTACAGACGTTAGCTATAAAAGTGAAGCAGGCCAGCTGTGAGATTACCAATAGAGACCAGAGAGTATCATCTGCTACCAAGTTCCACATTGGTTTAGTGTAGCCACCTCTTCTGACATTTCAAAAGAAGCTGGAAATCTGATTTAAAAAGATATATTAGTAGACTTAACTTTTTCGAGCAGCTTTGGGTTTACAGAAAAATTGCGTGAAAGTTTTACACATACCCTTTCTATTCCTATACTCTGAGTTTCCTTAATTATTAACACCCTGCATTAGCGTGGTACATTTGTTACAGCTGATGAACCAATATTGATATTGGCTTATTATCATTATCTGAAAGTCCATAGTTTACATTAGCATTCAGTCTTTGCGTTCAATGGATTTTGACAAATGCATGATGTCTTGTATGTATCCCATTCCAGCATCATACAGAATAGTCTCACCATGAAAAAAATGCCCTGTGCTCCAAATACTCATCTCTGTTCCTCTCTCCCAAATCCCTGGCAACCACTGATCTTTTTATTGACTCCATAAATTTGTGTTTTCCAGAAAGCCATATAGTTGGCATTATATCATACTGTAGTATTCTCAGACTGATTTTTTTTTTTGAAATGGAATCTTGCTCTGTTGCCCAGGTTGGAGTGCACGATCTCGGCTCACTGCAACCTCTGCCTCCCAGGTTCAAGTGATTCTCCTGCCTCAGCCTCCTGAGCAGCTGGGACTATAGGTGTGTGCCACCACACCTGGCCAATTTTTTTTTTTGCATTTTTAGTAGAGATGGGGTTTCACCACGTTGGCCAGGCTGGTCTTGAACTCCTGCCCTCAAATGATCTGCCCGCCTCAGCCTCCCAAAGTGCTGGGATTACAGGCGTGAGCCACTGTACCCCATCAGACTGACTTCTTTTACTTAGCAATATGCATTAAAAGTTTCCCCATGTCTTTTCATGGCTGGATAGACCATTTTTTAAAATCATGGAATAACATACCATTGTCTGCATGCACCATAGTTTGTTTATTCATTCACATATACTAACAGACATCTTGGTTGCTTGCCAACTTTTGGCAATTATGAATAAAGCTACTGACAAAATCCATGTGCAGGTTTTTGTATAGACCTAAATTTCAACTCATCTGGGTAAATACCAAAGAGCATGATAGCTGGACTGTATGCTTAGAATATGTTCGGTTTTGTGAAAGACCACCAAACTGTCTTTCAAAATGGCTGTATCATTTTGTATTCCCACCGGCAATGAGTGAGAGTTCCCGCTGCTCCACATCCTTGCCAGCGTTTGATGTTGTCAGTGTTCTAGAATTTTGGTCATTCTTGTAGGTGCGTAGTGGTATCTCACTGTTGTTTTTATTTGTATTCCCCTGAAGACATAAGATGTGAAGCGTATTTTTATATGCTCACTTGACACCTGTATGTCCTTTTTGATGAGGTATCTGTTCATATTCTTTAGCTCATATTTTAATTGGGTTCTTTGTTTACTTATTATGGAATTATAAGAGTTCTTTGTGTATTGATACTGGTCCTTTATCAGATATGTGTTTTGCAAATATTTTCTCCTAGTGTGGTGGCTTGTCTTTTCATTCTTGAGTGTTTTTCATAGAGCAGAAGTTTTTAGTTTTAAACAAAGTCCAACTTAACAAGTTTTTATCTCACGGATTATACTTTTAGTGTTGTATCTAAAAAGTCATCATTGTACCCAAGGCCACCTAGGTTTTCTCCTATGCTATCTTCTAAAAGTCTTATAGTTTTGCATTTTACGGTTAGACCTATGGTCCATTTGGAATTAATTTCTGTGAAAGATATAAGGTCTGTATCTAGATTCATTTTTACGCATGTGGATATCCAGTTGTTCCAGCATAAAATCTGAATTTTCATGTAAGGACTCCTGTTTTTAAAGGTTCTTTCAAGCCTTTTTTTGGTGGTAGTGATACTGGAGGAATTATAGCTCCTCCTCCTCTAATACACATGTCTGCAGAATGCATTTATCCATCCTGGATAATCTCTGCCTCCTTCATCCCTCTTACCTGGAATGCTCTTCATCCATCCTCCTAAGTTTTTTCTAATGTCCATCTCACACTCTATCTACCTGACTTTCCCACTACTTCAACCTGGTGTATGAGTTCACCAGATATTCAGTTCATAGTGGTTGAACTGTGAACACACTATGACTTGTCCCCATTAGCACTGCCAAATACCACTCACTGCCTTTCTTCCTTAGCTAAACTGTGAACTCCTGGGGAAGACAGGAACCCTCCTTTTCTGGTTTACCCCAGGTAGCTTAGCATGCATGGGTCTGGGCATAACATAGGTTCAGCCACAGCTGCTAACAATTTCAGACTAGCTGGGCTTTGGTCCTGACTTACCTATTGTCCTTTGTTCTTCAGGAGAGATGGCTACTTCAGGAGTCAAGTTGAGGACCTGCCAAAGATTTAAAACCAGCAGCCTTGCCCTGGCACAGGTAGAATGAAGGCATCTCTAATTTTGATGCCTGATTTAGCATGACATTCATGTAAATAAGAGGGCCCTGAAGTCCTTGGAGAATTAGGGAAGATTAATGGTACCGCAAAATGTACTATCAGAGGTACCACTGTATCATGAGTAACAAACATGTTTCTTTCACTATGATTGCTATCTGGTCAGAATGCTATCCCAGTCATTACGAAAAACAGTGACATAAAGGAGTGAAATAAAAGGAACAGATAGCTTCCTCTTGACTGGTTTCCTATCTCATGCCTATTTAATAGTCAAGCTAATGGTAATCCTCCCGGCCCACTTTGTTCTTCATTTTCATCTGCATCATTAAGTGTTCTCACTGGAGGATCTCTGGACACTTCCAACTGAACATGATGGAGAAAACGAAAGGGTCCACAGCTGAGGCTGAGACCCAAGGAGTCTCGGGTGATGGTTACTGTGGCAAGTCTGTGTGCTGACAGATTTCTCGAAATCAATTTGCTCAGGGAAAGTACTGTGGGTCCATTTGTTAGGACTGCCTAACAGCCATGCAGGATCCACAAAAGCAAACTCCAGGCAGAAAACATCAGGGAGACAGGAACCCAGGAAAATCACCTCACTGCCTTGGGTTTGAGAAGTGGCTGTGAGCCTGCCTGCAGAACTTATGAGGGTCTCTGGCATGGCTCCCACTCAGGGCCATGGCAGACGCTGGTATCAGTGCTGGTACTGGTACCTCAGGAACAACCTTCTCTGACCTCAAGACTCAAAGGTATCAATCAGCGACTCACTCGGCTTGGAAGAACAGTAGTCTTGTTGGAAGCACACCCACACTTTTTCTTCTAGTCCTCCTCCAGAGACAAACAAGTAAAATAATTCTGGTTATCACCATCCCTTCCCCAGGAAAGCCCCCCAGATCCACAGGCAGGGAACAGTCCCTCTGGGTGGTGTGAAGTGGGCAGAGCAATTCCTAGGATGTTATGAAAAAAAAAATCACATCTAGATGCCTAAAAAATAAAAAATCCCAAGCCTTCTCCCCCAGGACCTGTTTAAAAGACAAAACCCCCTTTTCCACTTAGCTGCTTAAGCAACCTCTTTGTACACACTGTACTCAGCAGTGACTCAGGGGCCCACATCTATGAGCCACTGAAAAAAAAAGATTAGTGGCTGGCTAAAATCAGGGGATGTTAAGCAACCTGGGCTAGAAATTCAACCTTGCTCATGCAGAGCAAGAAATAACTTCAGCAACTGCTAGGTACAGAAAATTAAACCAACGGAAGAAAAAACAAGTCAAGAAAATAGAATCTCCCTGAAGTCTAGGAAAATGGGTATAGGAGAGCCTGAGAAGGCCAAACCTCAAAGCAGCGTGGCTCCCTAGGCAAGCCTAGCCATGGAGAACCAGAAGAGACTCACTGCCCTCCCGTAAGCTGAACAAATTCAATTATTTTGAGTTCCTGAGGCACTGACTGGTCCACTTCTTGGTGTTACGACTCAACAGGCAAATAATTAAACTTCCTGAACATCAATATGATTTAAAGCTGCCAACAACTTAACAGACCTGATATTCTCAGCTTAAGATTTCATCCTACAGTCTAGTTACATTTTTATTATGTACCTCTTAAGTCCCTTTTGGAGTTATCTCTCCTCCCAAACATTTAACAGTGGTGCAGTCTTGGCTCACTCCAACCTCTGCCTCGTGGGTTCAAGTGATTCTCCTGCCTCAGCCTCCTGAGTAGCTGGGATTACAGGCACGTGCCACCATGCCCAGCTAATTTTTGTATTTTTTTCAGTCGAGACGGGGTTTCACCGTGTTGGTCACGATGGTCTTCATCTCTTGACCTGGTGATCGCCCACCTCAGCCTCCCAAAGTGCTGGAATTACAGGCATGAGCCACTGTGCCGGGCCACCCCTTAGTGTCTCCTAAGGCAAAAGTTATCAGACTCATTTTGCAGATTTGTAAATATCTCAAAGCAATTGAGTGGCAGGGTACGGTCATGAAACTATGGCATGCGGAGGAGCAGGAAAAGGTTACTGACATCCTAGCACCTCACCGCCATGCTAGTGTCTCCCCAAGTGAAACAACTGCCCTGAAGACAGTCTGTGGCTGAACCTCAATCTATTTTCACTTACAGAAAGGCAAAATCATCTCTGTTTCCTGAGTCTTACATAACCGTCGCTAAGAGTCCAACTGTTCTGGTCATGGCCTCACATTCTTTCTGCAAAGGCTTTAGTTGACAAGATTTATGGGGTGGTCTAAAGAAGCATGTGAAGCAATGTGGGTTGAAACCAAGAGGGAGAACTTTCTGATCCTAGCAGAGTAGATCTAGTTTCCGCGGAGGGTTAGACAACCAGCCCCCAAACTGTCCTGACTGTGGGTGCCCAATGCCCAAAATAAAGCAAAAAGATTCCTCTCTTTCATAGTCTCTGTTAAGAGGCCACAGTCATGCTAAGGTTTGAGGATGTGAAGACACAAAGGGCTCCTGGGGGCTCTTCCTTATGGAAGGGGACACGGAGGTAGCGCCAAACATTCCCAACATAGTCAGTGGGGAGGGAAACCGAGATGACACAGATGAGAGAAACAGACTGGGCCACAGAGTTGTTACAGTCCCTGGATGTTTGTAGAACTTACAGAAATTGCTTTTCATGCCCAGCAGCCAGCACAGGCAATAGCTATCACCAAAGCCATCTCAGCAGGACGGTAAATAAAAATCACCAAGGCTAAGAAGCAGTATGTTAAGAGTAACGACTCCCTCTGAGATGATGATGCTTTAAAAACTCACAACAAGCCAGCTGAGCTCCTAGTTTAGGGAGAAGGTTTAAATAATGTTCAGGGGACAATGGTCCAAAGCCAGATGGAGCCAGATAGCAAATTCTGGGTGGAATGGCTGACCAAAGCTCTTGTGTGGTAGGTAGCTGGACATCATACTTACAGTGAGTTGGGCCGGGTGGGTTTGACCACATTCAGGTCTGGGTCACTGGAGTTCATGTTGGGCTGCAAGCTGCTGCTGGAATTAAGGATGCTGTTTGGATTTGATGAGACAGATTCCAAACTGGAGTTGATGATGCTGTTCCTTTGTTCCTCTGGGGGGAAAAGCCACAAGCCCAATATTAATATTATTACATAGAGGCGGTCTATTGCTACATGCACAAAAATTTATAAAGAATAAGGCTGGATTGAGATCTCTTATCCCAAGGAAGCTTAAGAAACAACATAGGAAAGGTTAAGAATTCAAAGTGGGAAAGGAAGAGTCAAGGGGGAATACGTGACTCGAAACGTTAAAGCAAACCCTCTTCCTCTCGTAACAGGATATATCTCCCCTTCAATATAAGCCAGGATTTTTTCCTAAGAGTGGCCCTACCATGGCACAATAAACTGCATCTTCTTTTAACTAGCAGACTGTCAGAGTAGAGAACAGCCTTCATAGACCCCTCACATTCACCCAGATCCCCTTGGCTTCTGTGACACTCATCTTTTATTCTAAAACTCCTGCCTCTAATATTGCCCTAATTGATCAGGCCATGTCCCACCTCCAATTCCACAGAGCCTCACCAGAGGAGATCTACTGTTTAGCCACCAACGTCCTTATGACTCCAAATTCCTGACCCTTTCCCAGTCACATCGTTCTGTGTTGCCTCTAGTTCCATGTATTTGGTGTTTAACTTCATGTGAATTCTTTGATAAATCGCTCTGTAATGGGCTGAAGAGTGGTTTGCCTATAAACAACAATAAAACACCCAAGTCCCTGGTCCCAGGAGTCATATTCATGCTTGGAGAATATTGCCAAGCCAAGAGACAGAAAACCTGAGTTCTCTTCAAGCCCTGACTGGCTATGTGGACCTCAGGCACTTTCTGCTTGATCTTGGATTCTTGGTTAACCATCTATAAAATGGGGAGAACAAGAACTGCCTTTCACAGCTGGTGGAGCTGTCATGAGGATCAAGTGGGATCATATGCAGGAATGCATCTTGTAAACTTCAGAATACTGTTCAAAGAAAAGAACTTTATGTTCTTCCGATCTTTAAAAACTTGGAGTCATGAATTGAAAACATAATTTTTAGAGATAATTTAGCTACATGGTACAGGCACCCACCATTGCTATAGCAAAATATTATAGCTGTGGAATGTGATTCTTGTCCTCCATTCACTACAGATATACCATATTAAAATCAACTGATATTTCTGGCAATTAATTCACTTAAATATCACATCTAGGCTAATCCTGGACCTTTTTGCAGTAAGTCAGGGGCATGTTACAATATATCCCTCAGAGAACAGACTAGAGTCACTGGTATGATAATTTAAAGGCCAACATTTGAACTCGGGTCTCTTTAGATAATAAAAAGGGTTATACGTCATAAAAATACTCTTCCCTTTGCACAAGGCACGTCTGTAAAAGTAAAGTATGCTTATGAAGTGATTTTACAGTAAGCCTCACATTAAATATATATACACTCACCCCAATACCCCTGATATCTTAGCAAATCCTTAATGCCCTGGATAAAGCCCCACAGGAGAGAGAAAAACCCTATGAGGTTACCTCCTGACTCCTGAATTCAAAGTAGATTTTGAAAGAAGTAGATTAAATTGATGCCTGAGATTTAGAACTGTTCATATTTTAAGAGCTTAATTTTTGAACAGAAACGACAACAAAGAGAAACCAAAAGAGTTACACTGAGCCAAGATGTAGGAGGACTAACAGGGCCTGTAAATGGGAACTTCCTGCCAGAAAGAAAAACAATGCTAAGATTACATAATAAGGGGATCACTGAGAGATTGGATGTGCCATTTATCAGTATGAATCAGTATCAGTAAAATTTTCCTTTTCACAAAACACGCATGCAAAGATGCCCAAAAGACCACGAGGCGCTCAAGACCACCATATAAAGAAAGGGAGTGACGACAGCTCCCTCGGCTTCAACAGGGGACATTTACTGCTTCACAGGAGAGGACAGAGAAACAGTTTTATTAACTCTAGTTTGAGAACTAAAAGGGCCAAGTTTGCATGACATAATTCTCTGAATTCTTAGGAAACAGAAGAGCATAACTATCACTCACATTTCTCCTGTGATTATATTTACTTTTCCAGGAGAGGATTATCATTCTACAAACTAAAAACAATATCTAGCTAAAAGTACATTCGTCTTTCTAAAATGTTACCAGGAGATTGTTTTTCTCCCTTATTATCTATTAAGAAAAAGGAGGGTATAAAAATGTATCATAAGGCTTCACAGTTTTACAGCCAAGAGGGCCAAATATGCATCCTAAGAGGCTGACTCTGTATTGGTATCCCTTACTGAGCCATATGACAAGAAAACCCAAAAACCTGGCACTCCTTGACTATAAAATGACTATAATTCTGTACTAGATAGGTTTCATCATCTGTAGACAATACATCATGAGACTGAGAACAGCCAGGTAAAAGATCTAAGCCGAAAGGCTGACAATCTTTACTGAGAGTGAATAGGCAGAAGAAGATTATTTCAGGGAAAGGGTGGAGAATAAGATCAATAGCCAATCAAATGTTTTAGTGGTTATAGCAAACTATACCAAGACAAATTTTAAAGCATGTGGAGTAAATTAAGAAATAAAGAGAAAATGAGCCAGGCATGGCAGTTTATGCCTGTAATCCCACCACCTTCAGAGGCTAAAGTGGGAGAATCGCTTAAGGCCAAGAGTTTGAGATCAACCTGGTAAACATAGTGACACCCCATTTCTACAAAAAAAATTTAAAAATTAGCCAGGCCTGGTGGTGCACACCTGTGGTCCCACGTACTTGGGAAGCTGAGGCAGGAGGATTGCTTCAGCCTGGGAACTTAAGGCTGTGGTGAGGTATGATGGCGCCACAGCACTCCAGCCTGGGTGACAGAGCAATACTCCGCCTCTTTTAAAATAATAATAATAAAGAGAAAATGATTCAGTATTGTCACTCAAAACAGGAGAGTTTTTCATCAGCTGGGCAAATGAGTACTACTCCTGATAGAAGTGCACAAGAACAGGCAGCGTAGAAGACACTTTAAAAATATAAAAATAAAAATTAAGCAAAATCCTTCAAATAACATAGCTAGACTTCCCTGAGTCACCGATGATTCAATCCAGCTCTGGTATCCTCATAGAAGGTATAAGAAGGACTGATGGCAATTATGTTGCTGAAGGAAAAAAATTATAGGCTAGTGGGCTTCAAAAGAAAAACAGTTATGAGTCAGGTCAACAAGATCATAGAGGACCATGACAAAGAGAGAAAGAATCCCCACAACTCAGGAGTATGCCTAAACTGGTGGAAGTCAGTGGGAACACTTGCCTGCCTCAAACATGTTTGTAAACAAGAATCTCTCTTTGTATCAATCACAGAAAACAAGAGCACAGCAACAAGAAAATGATAAAAATAAACCCCCAAATAATGGAAAGCATGCATTGGCAGTGCCTTCACGAACATGTGTTCTGTAAGGAGTGACAAACTGGGTGTGAACTTGGTCCTTAAGGTTGCAAACTATCCGAGGGCAGGGACATGATGTCTGGCCATACAGCATCCATTAACATGGCGGGTGAGGTCAGCATTAGCCATCCATTCCTGATGCCTAGCCCACAGGTCATTTACACTAAGGCTCCGTGAATGGTTATTTATAGGATAAATGTTAAATATAAGCGAATAATACACAATCAAAAATTTATGCTGCTGGAACAGAAAGACGTAGTTTTGTGTGACTGAATTTTTCAGGTGCTTTAGACAGGGACCACTAATGTCCTTGAAACCAAAGTACTGATGACCATGGGCAGAGTTTTTGTTTTTTGTACAAATCAGGAACGGAAAAACATGAGTATGCAACCAAATCACTGCAACTAAAAAAGGAAAGCCACAGAATAATTTTGGTGATATTGTACTTGTTCTGGGGGTTGCCATGGAAATCTGGGAGCTAAGCGACTTCACTTTCCATATTTACCAAGTGACTCCGACCCACTCTGATGGCAACCCCATCACACATGGGAGACAGGAGCTCTGTTTATCACAGAATCCAGAGGCGAGGCCAGGAAAGCACTCACAGAGCCAAGCCAAATTCACATGTCTTGGCAGGCCCGAACAGGTCTGGCTCATTGAATACACAGCGCTGGAGGGTAAATATAAAACATTTGCGGGAGGTTTCCCACCGTGCATGGGACTCTGTCAGAAGACAAGTTCATATCCCAACTTTCCATGGTGTCTAAGAGGAAAGGGCAAAAAGAAGAAGCAAGAGGACTGTTCTTTAACAGCATCTCAGGATGTCTCATAGAGCCAAAAGGAGGCAACGGACTCTCCACATCATCAAACAAGGAGAAAAGGGAGTTACCAGACAGAGCAAAAGTTCTGCAAAGACACAGAGACTCATATAAGAAATAGGAAAGCAAACGCAAAATACCCAGAGGCTTTCCTGTGCTGTGGTCAGAAGAGAGGTATACTTTCTCCTGCTTGTTAAAGTTTTGCAATGAAGTCTGTAATGTATCATCTTGACAAGATGGGATGATAATAGCATGGCAGCTTAATGAATTTGGCAATAAAAAATGATGAGTGCACAGCAATTTCTGAGTTTATCATCTCTGGGAAACACCCAAGTACATGGGAAGCTTGGAATGAAACTTTCTGAAGCAATATTTCCCCCCTGTAGCTGTTGTTCCTGATAATAGTGATGTGCCAAGTCACACTAAAATCTGAGTGGTCTCATTTCAGGCTGAACCAGCAGCCTCAGTCCCTATGATAAAAATAATCTTAAAAAGCAGTCTGGGTAATATGTTTGGGTATATAAAAGCGGTCTGGGCAATGTTTTAAAAAAAAATCTTAAAAAGGAGTTTAGGAGATGATGGACTATACGGTGAGTTGAAAAGTGAAAAGTAGAGTCAATCCATTGTTTTGATTACAGCACATGGCAGATAATATTAAAACTTTTAACAGATTATCTTCAGCAAAACGACTTCTGCTTTTGGTTCTGTGTGGACAGACTGAGTCTCTCCCCACTGCACCTCTAATGACCCTTTTCTTTGCAAAGAGAAAAAATGCCAACAAAACTGAATTTCGTAAGAGAATGAGGAAGTCATTGTGGCTGGCCTGGGATTGCACTGATTCCCAGGAAAGAGACATGGAGACACAATGAGGAAGATGTCCTAAAACACCATTTCAGAAACCAGAGGGAGGAATGGGCCTCTGATGAATGGTTGAAGAGGAAGTTGAATGATCAGAGTTAAATGGACACTCTATTACTCACAATACAGCCCGCTTTTATACCTGAGAACTTGCTTTTAGGAAAAGCTGCTTCCCATTAACCTACAGTTGACTGGTATCTGGGGAAGTCCATGTACAGACGGCTTATACTCTTGCTTACTAGAAAGACAGAAACTACACATTTACTTACTTTTATACCATGACTCACTGCAAAATGGGTCTGAGATGGTACATGAAAGGTATAATTAGGGAGTTTTGTTAATAACTTAAAAATAAGTGAATATATAAGAAATATGCATTTCTCTCCAATTTAGAAAGTATAGAAAAGCATTCACATATGTACACAAATATCCTATATGAGCCACCCTCCAGCTGTATTCATTTTGGTGTGTAAATGTCCAATCGTTCTGCTACACAGAGAAATATATATACACACACACACGGATATATACTCTTTTCTCTTAACAAAGCAAATCCACATCATACTTAATGTTATCTGCTTTCTTCACATGGTGATAGTGCCCAAGGTATATACCTAGAATGTGCTCGTTTTCATTTAGTGGGTCTAGCTTGAGCTGTTTTTCCTGCCACCAGCTTTCCACAGCATCATTTTTTAATGGCCACATTATCAACATAGTTTTCAGTCATGTGTAGTAACTATGCATAATTAACCCAAGAAACATATTATACCTGCAGCCTGTGTGACAATAGGAATCCATGTGAATAAACATGTCATCTGCCAAAGCAAACAGGTGCGCCCAGAGCACCCACGATCTGCAAAGGCAACCTGAGAAAGGGCACATGCTACAGCTTTGACGGCTGAGAGAAAGGCATTACGTAAGCCTTTGAATACTATGAATTCCCGGTCATTTTCAACAAGGAAGACACATATGAGAAATACATAAGCTGAATTATCAACCTCTCACTGGGCCTGTCTGGGAGAGGGTCCAGGATGAATTAACGGAACTGAAAAAATTATTCAGAGCTATAATCTCAGCAGCTAGTTAACATGATCCATGTAAAACAAGGCCCAAGAATCTATTCCTGCCCCCACCCCCACCGACGCTGTACAACGTGTCCTAGGCTGCTGATGTTTTTGCACTCAAGCATCAAGTAGGATCTCTAAGAGGCCGGGGAGACTCTGCATTTCCCTCACATATGGGCCTCTCTTTTGGAATCTGCAGGCTCCAAAGAGGGGTATATTTCCTTAGTCAGTTGTAAGGTAAAACTATAGCCTGATGATAATCATCATAATTGTAGCTAACATTTATTAGGTGCTTACTATGGTCTAGGACCAATGTCAAGTATTTTACATATACCAGCTCACTTAATCATGGTAAATATCCTCCAAGGAAGCTATTATTAGTGATAGATTTTACAGATGAGAAAATGGAGGCTCAGAAAAGGAAAATAATGTACTCCAGGTCTCAGAGTGGTAGGTGATAGAGACAACATTAAAACAACTCAGTCTGAGTGCAGAGCCTCCGCTTTCAACCACCATGCCAGGTTGCTCCAACTCCAACAGCAATTCAAAGAGATGTTCTGTTAGAGACAGAAGACAAGGCACCCCGATGGTCCCCACCTTCCTAAGCCAGTGCTTCTGTAAATTGAGTTAGCATTGGCAAGACGAGGGTGCTTCAAAAATGTAGATGCCTGAGCCCCAGCCAAGACCTCCTGACTCAGAATATCCTGGGTAGGAAACCAAGCATCTGTATTTTTTGTGGGGGTGGGTGGATGATGTCTCACTAAGCTGCCCAGGCTGGAGTGCAGTGGCAAGATATCGGCTCACTGCAACCACTGTCTACCAGGTTTAAGTGATTCTCGTGTCTCAGCCTCTTGAGTAGCTGGGCTTACAGGCACCTGCCATCGTGCCCGGCCAATTTTTATATTTTAATAGAGATGGGATTTCACCATGTTGGCCAGGCTGGTCTTGAACTCCTAACCTCAGGTGATCCACCCGCCTCAGCCTCCCAAAAAGCCCCCTACAAGATTCGAATGCACACTCAAGTCTATGAACCACTGTTCCAAGAAACGCATTTCAACATCTTGGTATAAATGCTAAAAATCTGGGACAATAAATCCTGTGTCACCTTGCAACCTCTTGGAAGAAATCTATAAGGTACAAGACCTTGTTGCTGGCTCTCTCCAATCCTTCTGGCTCCCCCTTCTACAGTTGTCCAGAAAAAGTACAGCTTGTATGTCAATACCTTCCACCTAGATGCACCAGTACAGTCTCTGCTGGATGGTGTATCTGTGTGGAAACTTGGAGATTAAACAGTAATCTCTTTTGCTGCCATTCATCTGGTAGCATTGAAAAACCTTGTTCCATCTGTTTAAAGGTGATCACAAATGAATGTGAGTGGCTTGGCCCAGTATGTTAAAGCTACCGCTCAACACGTATCGCTCTCTGTGTAGCTGGTGCTAGATTTGGAGCAGAGGCTGTCATGTGGCTGCAGCCTGCCAGGACGCACATGGAGGAACCCATTCAATATGGTTCAGCTGCCCCCATGTAGCCCTGGAAGCTGGAACAGATGGCTTTCATTGGTTCTGTAACTCAGTCTAGCAAGGTTTTCACTTCTGTAGCTCAAGAACTGACAAAGGCACCGTTTTTTGGAGATAACAAAGCATAGGGAAGGAAGACTACCTGGGTACAAGTCCCTTCTCTGCCATTTGCTAACCATGTGACTGCTTAACCTCTCGACCTCAGTTTACTTGTCTATAAAACGTGGATATGAGGACCTACCTCAAAGGATTATTATCAATTGTGAGGATGAGGATGACACGAGATAATGAGGTTAGCAGACTCATAAGTAGAGCTATAATTATTTTTATTTTTATTATTATTAGATGAAGTTCAAATTTAGTTTGGCTTGAAAGTTCTTTACCAAATGTATCCATTTATACTTCTACCCCAGCCCCTCAGCTGTTTATGGGCAGACGCCTAGCTTAATGAAACTTTGAGCTCCAGGTTCATAAGTGGAACGGGAAACATTTTCCCTTGGAAATAAGGATGGGTTTGCAGACTAGGTCACAATAGCTAACCCTAATAGAACGCACTTCCTGTGGAACCACCCCACAAATTGAAAGCAAAGTAACGATTGGTTAACAGTGTCACTTTGAGGGAGAATGATAGGGATCAAATCTACCTCGTTGCTGTGTAATCCTGAGTGTACATTATTTAATGTAAATTTTATTTCCTTTCAACTGTAAAATAGGGCAGTACCTGTGTCATATAATTTTAAAGATTAACTGAGATGCTGTGGCACACAACATCCTGCACGAGAAACCTCTTGGTAGGTTATATAGTCATAGATATGAAACACAGACAAGCAAAAAATCCATTGCTAGGGAAAACGTCTTCTAGGTTCAGTTTGGCTAGATCACCTTTCTACAGTTCTCTCTGCAGTTCTACAGACGAGAGCTGCCCACTGCTACTCACAGAGAGACTCTCCCATCACAGATCACCCTTCCCATCTATTGGGCCAGAATGGGACCGTCACATCCTTTGGTATCTTTCTCAAAATTCCTCTTTTCAGAAAACATTCCTGGACTGTCTACAGATAACTCTGATATCCAGCTCCTTCCTCACTAAAATATTCAGTGGCTTCCTGATGGTTTGTATTTGTTGCTATGAGGCTTTCTAAAGTCTGCATTTTCCCATCATTCCCTTTCCTCTTGACCAGTAAGTTTTAATCTCAGAAGCTGCTCCCATTCCCATCACACACTGCCTATGATATGAGGAGCCACTTGCTGTCTTACAATGGACCTAAGTCCCTGCCCAGCACAGAGCATGAGAAACCATCAAGCTCCTTCTTCTGAGAATAAAACACAGTTTTATCTTTAAGAAAGAAAAACAAAACAAAAACCACCTAGAGAAGACTATACTAATACCCACAGATTAAAGAAAGAGAGAGAGAGAGAGTTGTAGGCCAGGACCTGGGCACACAACTGGTCTACTTACACTGAAGGAAAAATCCCTTCTGGAAAATAAGACACACATCTGTGAGCATCATCTAATATGCTAGATAATGCCATGAACCTGAAGTGCCGGTGCAAAGGCAGAGAGGCCTGAGCCTATGGAGCCGCCACAGGTGGGTAGATCACCTGAGGTGGGGAGTTTGAGACCAGCCTGACCAATATGGATAAACTCCATCTCTACTAAAAAATACAAAAATTAGCTGGGCATGGTGGCATGTGCCTGTAGTCCCAGCTACTCGGGAAGCTGAGGCAAAAGAATCCCTTAAACCTGGGAGGTGGAGTGTACAGTGAGCCAAGATCATGCCACTGCACTCCAACCTGGGTGACAGAGCATAACTCTGTCTCAAAAACAAAAACAAAATTAGCCGAGTGCGGTGGCGTGCACCTGTAGTCCCAGCTACTGGAGAGGCTGAGGCAGGAGAATTGCTTGAACCTGGGAGACAGAGGCTGCAGTGGGCTGAGATCATGCCATTGCACTCCAGCCTGGGCAACAAAAGTGAAACTCTGTCCAACAACAACAAAAATACCCACAGACTTGCAGTTAAAATGTTCTGAGAAAGAAGGGAAAGTTAAGCTTCCTACAAATATCTGAGCATATCTGCATGTTCCGGTCGTGTTTCCAGGGAGCATTTCCTAACGTTAAGAGAAAGGCCCTATTGTTCACTGTCCTCCCCTTTAGCATCCCCTGTCTACCATCTGCAGACATGGACAGAGCACCTTGCTCTGCAGCTGAGACAGACCTGCTTTCACACATCCTTAACTTTCATCCTCTGCCTTGTGTGATAAAATTAATCTTGCACAAAGATCTAGTTGATTTTCTCTTGATCTCCATCTTCATTCTTATGAGCTCCCAGAGAATGCTTTAAAGCCTATTCTAAAGCTGCTTCTGCTTCAGTCTAACCACACACCCAGCACTGTTTTAAGCTTAGGGGAATTTACCAATACTGTCTAGCCTCTCCTAATCTGCACCATACACGTAAGCGTAGCTGTCCTGGAAACCTGAGAAGCACATTACCCCATAGCCAGATGCCTCGTTCATTCGGCAGGTGCGAGTGAGGCCAGTCCTGTTCCAAGTGTTCCCTGGTACACTTGCAGGGACCCAGGCCACATGCAGACAACAGTGACAATAACCCCAGCCAGACATTTAAAGGGAACACAGGCTGCTGTCAGAAGGAAAGCCAATCCCAGCACAGGGACAAAGTCCTGAAACCTTGCATATCTGCTGACCTAGAAATTCTTCTAGGAATTTATCTTGAAGAAATGTTCATGAAAAAGAGCTTAGTTACAAGGATGTTAACAGTAGCTTTACTTATAAATGCAAAATATTTGAAACAACCCAAATGATGCTAAATATACCAAGGCACCACCACATGATGAGATTCTACGATATCCTTAAGTGCAGGCAGGTTTTTGGCATGGGGAAGGTTTGCTTCTAAGCGTTAAGGAAGGCCATTACTTTAGAAATACAAGGGGATTAAAATAACCACCTTTTTTTTTGTGACAAAAAGAAAGATACCAATCCAGACATGAAGGCTCTCTTCTTCAAGGCAAAGTAGTTCACTGTCCTGCCTCTGTCCCTTTACTCTACCTCACAGAAACAAGTAATAACAATGATGATGATAATACCAGCGCCATCAACAACCAGCATTTACTGAACACACCCGGCAACTCATGAAAGGCTTTAATCCTCAGAACAACCCCATAAAATAGAAAGCATCAACCACACTTTACAGAAGAGGAGAATAGGGCCCTGAGTTATTAGATAACTTCCCAAGCCACACATAACTGGTGAGCAGCAGAGGCAGAATCACACCCAGACGACCTGTTGCCAGAGTGTGTTTAACCACTGTGTTCTACTGCCTCTCGCAATGTATGTATCTCTAAGGAAGCAGCTGTGATGCTATTTACATTTGTAGTCACTTGTTTCCTTACTCACTTTTGAATTCCTTAAAGCCAAGGTCTCATGTTTATATTCCTGGTCCCTGGTAGGTATCGTGTAAACATCAGCTGCATGAATGAACCAGCCTTCGTTCTCTGTGTGTGATTAAACAGTAACCAATAATAGTAGTAGCGGCTCTCAATAACTGGCCCTTGCCACGTCTCAGATGCTGAAACGCACAATTTCATTTAATTCTCACAACTTCCCTATGAGTGGGTCCTCTTATCCCTATTTTACAGATGGGCAAACGGAGGCTCTCAGAGCAAAGGCTGAAACAATACTGTATATTTTAGGGCTCAGTACCTGATCATTGCAAAGAACTCAGAAATCCTGAGATGAAAAACAGATGTGGTATAATCGTGGCAATAACACTCTGGTATTTGGAACAAGTAGGGCATTGTTCCCTAATTAATTTACTAATGAATTTCAAATATTTTTAGGTGCTGACTCCACACCAGGCACCATGAGAGGTGGAGTAAAACATCAAGCCAAGCAAGGTCCCACCCTCACAGAGTCACATTCTATTGGGGCATGTGACTCACACTAATGGGTATTTCATTACAGCTGAGAAAAGGAAAGGACACCGTCTCTATGGGAATGGCTAACAAAAGAGAAGCTGAAGAAGTAGTGCCTGAGCTCAGTTCTTATTGTGCAGCAGGAGGAAAAGAGACTCAGCTGTTTGTCCACAGGCGATCTGGAAAGAGAATCCTCAATGGCAGCCCTTCCTTTTCATTCTCAGTAATATTGCTTCCTGTCCTATCAGGACTGCTCAGCAAAGGCACTTGGGAGGGCACAATGATACAGTCTTCAAGGACACAAAAAGCCAGCAGCGCACAGAGAAAAGCCGAAAGTGTCCACTCTGAGCAGTCGCAGGTAGCATGGGATGTCCCTGAATGCCACACTGGCCCCACGCAGCAGAGACTCACGTTTCTCCGTTGACTGTACGGTATGGAAGAGCGTGAGGGGCCTCTCACTGCAGGACGGGGGCTTGGAGTCGCTGCTCTTCTTCCGAGACAGGTGCAGCTGGGCATTGGTGAGAGGCATATCGGGCACGGTGTTAAATATCTGCAAACAAAGTTTCACAACAAGGTTATACACATCTGTGAACTGGGAAGAAAACAGGCCTGAAGCAGTACAACGGAAAGCTTGGCAGTGTCCTGGAATTAGCAAGAAAAGATCCAGGAAGACCACTGGCAGTTGCTCAAGATTTCATTTTAAACATTTCTAGGAAATGGCATTAAACATTCTCCTTTGGAAGCTTATCCTAGAGTTTGATAATCACCCACTTCCATTTCTAACCTCTTCCACTACAATTTCCACTGAGCGTCTTTTCATCATTCTCTCCAGGGAAACAGAAAGCAGCTATGCTCAATAGAAGCCACTGTCTGTTAATAGCACTTGAAGTTTTTTGACTACCTTTGTCCAGAACCAATGAATCAAAAACTCCTTTATCTTTCTTCATTGGTTCTGTTTCTAAGTTCTTAACAACTACTTCAGAACTTTCTTAAACTGTGAAACATGTATTTAAATAATGTTTCATAAAGGACCCTAGGGCAGGGCACCATTACCCAATCCTCACCAATTGTCCTCAGCTGCAGCATCCTTTTTTAGATCAGCAGCTCCGTGTTATCTGTGATGCTGAGCTTTTCCTCGTTTATCTTGATAAGTCACACACACACACACACACACACACACACACACACACACACACACGTACTATGGACAATTTGAAAAATGCTGGAAAGTCTCAAGAAGAAAACAAAAAATTCTCCCGATTTTACCGCTTAGAGAGAACCACTGTTAGCATTTAGGTTTTATTTATTTTTGAGCTTTTATTATTTTTTTTTGAGGGGCTTTTATTATCCTTCGAAAAGTTCATGCTAAAAAATGAGAAGTAAATGATAGACAAAAATCATGACAACTCTCATCTTTTTTTTTTTCTACAGATAAAAGTATAGTGGACTTTACTAATTGTAACAGCTAATGCTCTTATGGTGCTTACCATGATTATAGTAGCCGCCGCTTATTGCCGGCTCCCTTAGGTACCAGTCATCATACTGTGTGCTTTTCATGTAGCTCACTCAGTTCTCAGCAATCCTGAGCAACAGGTAATGTCCTCAGCATTTTATAATGAAGAATTAAGGCTCAGAGAGGTTCAGTAGCCACAATTGTAGATACAATTAAAGATAATAACAGTTCCCCCCAGATTCATTTTTAAATGCATACAATAATATTCACGCTCATTCATTCAACCAGCACACACCTTTTAAGCATCTCCTTTATAGGAGGCACTCTGGGTATAACAGTGAAGGAGGCAAACACATTCCCTGTGGATAGAGTCTGCACTCCTGTGGCTATGATTTACTGAGTCCTTGCCACACTAGGCACTAAGTTAAATGCTTTGTATGAATGATCCCAGTTAATATTAACACACACTTTTCATCATTGAAATTATATTCTTTATGCCATTTGTATCATATACATTTCATCTAACGTTATACAGTATTTCCTCATTCATTAAAAAAATTTTCAGACATGATTCTTAATGGCTGCATAATACCCCCACTATAAACTGAAAAATCAAAATTTGTGGATCTGTTCATTACCATCTCTTATTCTTTGAAGTTGGTCTCCTCCTGAGTTTTCTCCTTCCTAAATGACAGTCTCTGATGTATCTAGGGCCACCCTTCACCCATGGGTGGCCCTAGACACATCAGTCTTTCTCATGGTCCTCTCTACTTTTGTGTGTGCATTTAAAAACAGAACTCAAAAGCTGATATGTAGGAAGCAAAATCATAAGAATCATAAGAATTTCAGCCCAAACAGCTGCTCTCCGTGGGTTGGCAGGTCCTCGGGCTCCAATGATGCCAGCCAGCTGGTTAAATCAGTCTCACTCCTAAACACAGCTGTCTGAAAACAGCATTATCATATTTTCCCTAGGGGACTCAAAATTTTCAACAAGATAAACTGAATCACTACACGTAGCTGAGTTCAACTGGGGCAAGGGAATAAGAAGAGAAGGAAACAAAGTAAAAGCAAGAAAAAAACTCCTAACTTCTCAAGCAGCTGGAACCCCAAAAAAACAAGTTTACCAGTGCTATAAACATCTCCAGTCTCTTACTGAGCCTCTACAACAGAAAGAAAAGCTCAAGGACTGCAACCTCTAAGAAGCTCTCTCCCCACTCTTTATTTGGCCATCCCCAGGTGACAACCTCACTGTGTACCATTATCACTGACATTTAAAAATGGCTCCTACATATGAGTTTTGTACCTGCCAGGCACTGTGCCAGGCAGATGCATCCAAAGCTGCATCCCTAAACTGTAGGTCAACAGCAAAGCAATTTGGATGACTGTCTCACAATGAGAGATTGCCTGCCCTGCCATACAGCTAAGCGGGAGAGTGACCAGGAGGGAAGCCCCAGGGCTGCAGCAGTCATTCATTCGGCTAATCTCCAGGCAATCTTCACTACAAAAGCTGGTGTCCCAAATATACAAGAATGGGTTTCAGCCTAACAGTGTCTTCCAGCATCTTTCTGCCTCTGGCCTCAGTTACACCACCTTCAGCAATTCCTAGCTAACAGCATTTGAAAATGAGTTCAGAATTAGTGATAGGCCTGGTTTTAATATTTTCCCTCACATTCCGCTTCACCTCTGGCCTCCACATTTTGTCTCTTTTTTTCTAGCAAGTTACTGAAAATGAGTTCCTCACCCAATTACAGTGGGAGCAAAAATAATGTGTACTTCAATTTCAACTGTCAACAAAAATGCGAGCTTTTACTATTTCCTGAGAACTGTAGTAAATGTTGGAGAAACAAAGAAGAGGAACTTGTGAGGAAGCACCATGGCTTTAGACAGATGCGTGAAAAATTGCTTCCAAGACAATATTTATATACAGCAGAGCAGGAAAAGACATGGGAACAAACGAGGGAGTTCACTCTGCTCATCAGCTGTTTCCTCTAAAATAATTAAGTTATCCAAGCATAATAGAATCAGCTCTGCAAGGAGATTTTTGCCATGGGCAAGAGCCATTGTGAGCCAGGCCCAGGCTCCTGAAGACCGCTGATAGGGCTATTCTCAGGATCAAATTAGATAACGTGCAAGAAAGCATGCTGCAAAATGTCCAGTGCCAGACATGGGATTGTCATAATTACCGTTACACGTTCTTCCAAGGTACAGGGTGCCTCTGCAAATTAGATCAAGTCAGAGCAGACGACACAAACTTTCATTAATGACTCTGGAAAATTGTTCCCCAAGTGACTGTTGTTTATTTAACTCTGACACTTGAACACATGCAAATCGTTTAAAGCCTGTTGACTGGCCATGGGTTTGCCTCCATGCTAGAAGCTCGAGTTGAAATTCTAATGAGAATCTGAATTATTCACAACTCTTTTGGCTATTCCAATCCTATTTCATTTTAGAAGAGATGATTTCAAGAGAATCAAATGAAGTTTTCTTCAGTCTGTAGACAAGAATCACTGTGCAAACGACCCTGCTGAATGACGGAAGCAGGAGCTCAGATAACCTACAAGCCATGGATTTATGGAGCTCTACCGTGTGGCTGGAACAATCTACTCATTTCACAGAGACTTTCCAAATTAACACAAAAGAGGGAGATTTATTTTCTGCCCCAAGTGCCCAGTTAATACTGTCCAAACTCACAAACTAATTCCTACTTAGTCAGGAATGTCTTAGAGATAAAAGTAAGGAAGACCGTAAGCCTTCTGGAAGCTTTTGGGGAATAAAATTGTAAAACAAAAATATAACTCTGGGTAACTCTTCCAATTATCCCCAATTTCAAGCTTCCTATAAGTGGAATTAGCAGACCCATAAATACTAAGCTACTGTTTCACCGTAAGCTGCGAGTATCAGTGGTCAGGGGTAGTTTGGTCTCTGCAGTCAGACAGACCTGGGCTGATCCTGGTTCTGCTGCTCATTCAGGGGGCAGCAACACCTACAGCTACGCTGACCTCACCATCACTGATGTTGACATCATTGCCATATCAATGCATCAAATACAGGAAAGGAATTTAAGATCATCATATGGGTACAAATCAAACTGGCTTTGGAGCTAGGCAGACTAGGGTTCAAATCCTGACTTTGCCACCTACAAGCTACACAGCTAGTAGATTAACTCAAAGTTAACCCTACAGAGTCTGTTTCCCTTGTGCAAGTGGGGATCTAATACCTGCCTTGCAGAACTACTGAAAAGATAATCCATATAAAATGCTCAGTGCAGTATGTGGCAAAGAGCAGGCACGAGATGGTGGTGGTATAAATGTCAATAAAAACAAAATGTGAGAGCTTATAATGCTAACTTATTTACATGGATTATCTACATGGATTATGTTACTCCCAATTACCCTGTAAGGGAGGTACTATTGTTCTTGCCCTCTTGAGATGAGAAAACTGAGACTCCTTGAGATTAACTGATTTGTCCAAGGTCACATAGATAAGGAGTGCAGCCGGACTGGTACCTAGATAGCTTGACTGTCTGGGTCTTTAGCACTTGTGGTCTTTGTACCTACTATTTATTTGCGAGACAGAGGACAAAATGGGAAGACATAAGTTTTGGAGTCTGGTGGATGTGATTTTAGTCACTTACTAGCTCTGTGACCTTGGGCAAGTTATATAACACTCTGACCTTCGGAGACCTTATCTGTAAAAAAGTCCCAGGACTGGGGTGAGGACTGAAGCGCCTAATACAGTTTGACATTCAGTGTTCAAAAGATATTACTGTAGTCAATAAAAAAGGAAACATACAAAAAGGGAAATAACTGGAGATTCAACAATGGATTATTCGCAGTCCGGACATGAGGATTTAATTTATAAGTGTAAATTTAATTAATGTTCTTTGCAAAACATTGATCTTAACTGCTTACAGCAATGACAGAATTTCCTGTTCTTATTCCCTTGTACTGTCTACAAACTTTCAGTTTCATTGATCCCCCTCTGGCCCTTCTTGACATTGCAGAGCATTGACACTTGTGGAATTTGTTCTTAGCCATGTCACATATACATTTTTACACCTTCTTCAATCCCATCTGTCACATGTGCCTGCAATTTAAAAGGATTAGGCATGTCCCTGTAATGTGTGTGGTGTGCTCTTTATTATGTGCTATGATTTTTATGGGAGGGAAATTAGGTCATGATGAAGAGCTCCTAGTCTATAACCACAAAGTAGCTCTGAGACAATAAATCAACGGCAGAGGCCTGGGGATTACAATGCAAAACAGAAAGGTTTATATGAGAAATGAGAATGAGCATTTTCTTGAGGCATAAATGCACCAGGGTCCCTAGTAATTTGGGATTGGTTTGTTTAATGCATTAGGAATGGGGACCTACAACTATTGATCATGGCTCGCTCCTTCTCATGACAGACAATGAGGCAGAGGACTGCATGGTGCAGGAGAAGCCATAAATGCAGCAGTGGAAGCCAGGCAAGTCTTAGCAGGGCTCATTTATTGTAACTGTTAAGAAGTCAAATTCAGAGGCTGTAGCTGCAGAGGTTTTTTAAGGACAGTTGGAAGTCCTATGTCCCATTGATATCAGCATTTTGGCAGAGGGAATCAACAATTTGGAAAGGAGTTTGGGGAGCTTTATTAAAAATCTCTCAAAAGGAACCAATTACATTTAGTAATGGAGGGTATATATAGACGGCTTGGGTAATCCGTGGAGTGCTGTGATTTTCCAGATCTCCAGAAAAATTCTATTTCCTGTTCTCTTTGCTGACAAAGATGAATAGATTAAAATACAACAACACTCTCCACCTTATTTGAGTAGCATTAAAGGAGTTTCATAATTCAAACGATTATTAGTTTATCTGGAATTTATTGGGGGGAAATATACGTGTTCAAATGCACAACCTACCTTATCACATTAATGAAGAGTATCTTACACAGCACTTGCTACTAAAAAAATAAAATAGCCCTGTGGCAGAAGCACTCTAGCCCAGCACGCAAGTAAATCTAGCTTCCTTCTGAACCCTAACAAGGAGAGGAACACAAAGAGTACAAGCAAGAACCAATGAAGGAAAATCAACCAAAAATTTAAAAATAAAAATCAGTGAACAAACTACAAAAGCCGTGACCACAGGACAGGATTAGCTTCCTGAGCAGGCAAGAGTACCAATGGCCATCTCAACGCAGTGAAGCATCCAGGCATACCATTTTGCTAATTTTGCACATCGACAACTGTTTGAAATATCAAGGAAATAAAATGCAACTCCCAAATGCCTGTCAGTTGCCAAACCAACTATATTTTATTAACCAATGCACATTTTGTGCACAAAGCCCGAGAACTACTGCAATGGATTTCAATGTCACCAATATTTTGGTAAAAGCAGATCAAGGCAGTTTGGTGGCCCAAATCAATCTAATTGAGCTAACTACATTGTAAGTCACTAGCACTTTGTTGGGAATGCAAGGTTGCTTAGAACTTAGTGCTTATTATAGGTGTTAAGCGGGGTTATCCATGATTGCTAGCTCCTCTCCTTGACATCTGAGGTTAAAAGTTAATATGTTAAAAAGGGGCACTGATCTTTGGGGATTTCTGGGAATTAACACCTCAAGGATCAACACTCCCACCTCTTCCACAGCTAACTGATGGACTGGGAAAGGAATTATTATTACTTATTTTCTCAAACATTAATAGGCATCAAAAGAGGCAATGCTGGCAAAAGCCTGTGGTACATAACACATGAACACACATACATCCTGCTTCACGTACAGAAACCCTTTCGGGTGCCACAAGCATGAGAAAGAGCATGGATTGTTACAGAACAAGTGCAATCCTACTATTATGTGTTGGAATTTAACAGCAAGGACACACACACACATACACGCCTGAAATTTCACGTTTAACCAAAACTATGAGAAGCAAGCAGTTTGTTTTCTTGATATGATGGTCCTTCTTAGACATCTAAAATTGTCATAGTCATCAGCAAGTAAGCCTTTAAAACTAAGTAAAGGGAAAACCTTGTAAGACATACAATTTCTGGAGTTTGAGATCTTGGACCATGACAGCATTCAACATTTTGTTTTAAAATCTTAGCTAGAAGCATAAAAAATATTGGTTGCTTTTACTCTAACCTTAAGTTTTTACCTACTTTATGTTTTAAGACTCAGTGTGATAAGGTGTAAGTTAGGGGAAAAGATTCCGTTCATACGGAAATGGTAATTTTGCATAACTGACTGCTACCTTGACAGCGTGGGAAGAGCCAAAATCTTTGCCATCTGAGCTTTCAACTCTGAAACTTGACTGTAGGTAAAAAGAACTACATCATCAAATCTACTCTTTAGTTCTCATATAACTCAAGGAGAGTCCAGGGTATGGAGTCATTGATGGGAAATGATGCTATGAGCTAGCATTTCCCCTTAG
This sequence comes from Aotus nancymaae, assembly GCF_030222135.1. NCBI lineage: Eukaryota > Metazoa > Chordata > Mammalia > Primates > Aotidae > Aotus > Aotus nancymaae. The sequence continues at coordinate 18,128,014 of NW_026988479.1, read as the reverse complement.
GAAGTCAGGCAAAAAGAAACAAATTAAGAATCTCTCTCTACCCTCTAAGCAAAGGCTATACGTCAAAGGTGACACTATCTGAGCTGCAAGTTTAGAACAGTATGGTTAATGCTATTGTGTTGTTATTTATTTAATGTGTGATTTCGATGTCAGCAATCAAAGTACTTTTTGGTTCAGCTTCCAGGGATGTCTTTCTAAAGTGCTGACATAACCATTTTAGCCTCTACTTGGAAACCTCTGAGAGCTCCCAGTTTTCAGGAGTCAGTTCAAACCTTTTCCTATGACTTTCATGGGAAATGGGCTGAATCCATCTTGCTGGCATCATTGCCCACCACTACCTGACAACCCATAGTTATTCACAACCATGTCATTTTAATACAAACAACTTGATTAATGCTGCTCCTCTGAGTGACTGTCCCTCCTATCTTTACTCTTTCTCCGCCTAGAAAACTTCTATTAATCTGTCAGAGCCCAATGCCAGTAGAATTAAATTATTTCTCCTCGGTGATACCATAACACTTTATTAATCTTTCTGGAGGTCATTTAGCACATTGTATTATAGTTAGTTATATCCTGATAAAATGGGAGTGCCTTGAAAAATGAAGGACCTATTTTACTTATCTTTGGCCAATGGTAGATATTCAATAAATGTTTACTGCATTGAGCAGAGATTAACTAGAGTAGATTTCAATAGCTTGGGTTCTGAGAGTGGTACTAAGTTCAACCCCTGTTCTTCTCCTAACCAGCTGCTTCTTAAAGTGTCCTGCACTTCAGGCTTATAATTTGTAAAACAGAGATAAAAATATTAACCTTATAGGGTTGCTGTGAAAACTGAATGATGGCTATAAAGCTGCTTAGCACAATATCTTGTATACACTAAGCTGTAAGTAAAAGTTAGCTATTACTGTCATCATCATTATTTCTAGACTGTATTCATTTAAAGGATTCATTAATGAGTAAATAATCAGTATGTATTACCAACGTGGGAAAAGAAAAATTTCCATGAGCCCCCAAACATAATACTATATCTTCCAGCTGTTTCCTGTCTGTCTCCTCTTAATCTAGGATATTTATTTCCCAGAACTGTACCAAACACTGCTTCCCTCCTGGGTCTGTGGGAGAGATGGGGGACAGAAGTTCTGGACCATTGTGACAGGGTAAGCAGGTGGTTAGTGTGCTCTATCTGACCAAATTCAAGCTGTGTGTGAAACACATCACTAGGGTTCCCAGGAAGAAGATATAGATGGATTCTCTGGGTTGGGGTGAGGGGTGTTTTTAGACTTGCAGGTACTATCTTGAGGGTATGTAGATGTGAATGACAAAATAAAGGAGATCATGTTCACTGTTAACCCTTTGGCTGAATGTCTAGTGTTAACCCTTGGAAAACAAGAGAAAGACAGGTTGGCAAAGAGAAAAAAGACTATGCCTTAGCCAGTTAGAACACAGAGGCCTCTTACCTTCTATTGAAAAAGAGGTGTTTTATCAGGCTAAAGAAACCGAATTACTCACCTCTCTTCCCTTTTTCTTTAATGCCAATCTTAAAAATGTTTTTCCAGTTTTAGATATTTATGATTTGTTTCTCCATACCAAGGTTCACAAAGGGCATTTAAGGGCCGAAATTGTTACTACCACCAGATGCCTGATGCCCCTGGTTGTATGAAAAATGGCAATGCAGAGAGGAGGCAGAGAAGCACTCTCCATAAAAACACTGGATTGCTACCCATGCTCAGCACAAGCCACTGATAAGAAAGCAGAGTCATTCCTAAAGGGAACTAAATGCAAACTTGCCAGGTACTGTAGATCCCCTGCAAAGATAACAGTCAACAATCCTCCCACGCCTGTGTGCACACACTGCTCCTCAACCTAGAGGTGGCATCTAGAGCCCCTAGCCTTGAATCCGGCTGGACTTGCTTCAGCCAACAGAATGTGACAGAAATCATACTTTGTTCCAGGCCCAAGCCTTAACAGCCTTTGCTGCTTCTGTGTTTGCTCTCTTGGAAGTTGGGGCTGGACTCCTGAATGATGGGAGAGCACCTTGGAGAGACGGGTACTTTGTGGAGGAGGATCGAGGCATTCTGGTCAACAGCTAGTACCAAAGTCCCAGCTGTGTGGAGTGAGGCCACCTTGGACCTGTCAGTTCCAGGCAAACCACCCCAGCTCATACCACAAGAGGCACACATGAGCGCTTCCCAAATTTCTGACTCACAGAATCGAGTAATAAAATAATTGCTATTTTAAGTGACTAGGTTTGGAGATGATTTGCTATGTAGCAATAGAAAATTAAAACAGGCATCTTATGGCTCTCTCTGTCTCTGTGTCTATGGAGTGGCTCCAATAGCTAGATGCCTGGGTTTCCACCCCTTTTTCTCAGCACTATGTTCTATTTATTCCTAGAGCCCTCCTAATGATTATTCCAAAGCACAAAGTAAATACCTTATGTAAAATGTTAACAACATGAGAGAATACTATGCCAGTCGCTGTGGGGGATATACACTTCAGCTCTGTAGCAGGGCTTGTTTCAAGCAAGAGGGTATACACTAACACATGAAAAGGTGCTGCTGGAAAGTACTTCTTCAAGTGGGGTTTCAGGATTTTGTCTAACTTTTGACACTAAAGACTCGACAGAAGAATAGTTACTCCTAGATGTGTGTGTGTGTGTGTGTGTGTGTGTTTCTATTATAGAAAGTTAAAGCCAAGTCTAAGGAAATGCTTGGTAAATATTAACTAAGACCTTAAATACTATGCAACTTTATGTTTTAAAACATTTTATTTATGCATTTTAGATGCAAGATCTCACTGTCACCCAGACTGGAGTGCAGTGGTGCAATCATAGCTCACTATAACCTTGAACTCCTAAGCTTAAGTGATCCTCCCACCTCAGTCTCCCATAGCTATGTGTCACCACATCCAGCTGATTTTTCATTTTTATTTATTTATTTATTTGAGACAGAATCTCACTCTGTCACCAGGCTGGAGTGCAATGATGCCATCTCAGCTCACTGCAACCTCCAACTCCCTGGTTCAAGTGATTCTCCTGCCTCAGTCTCCCAAGTAGCTGGGATTACAAGCATGCATCACCACACCCAGCTAATTTTTGTATTTTTAGTAGAGACAGGGTTTCACCATGTTGGCCAAGATGGTCTCGATCTCCTGACCTCATGATCTGCCCACCTCAGCCTTCCAAAGTGCTGGGATTACAGGCATGAGCCAACGCGCCCAGCCCATTTTTATTTTTTGTAGAGATGAGGGTCTTGCTATTTTGCCCAGGCTGATCTCAAAGTCTTGGCCTCAAATGTTTCCTCTCATCCTAGCCTCCCCAAACACTGGGATTAAAGGTGTGAACCATGCCTGGCCAACATTGTAGATTTTAAAGAATAAGTCTCTGACAGCATACTTCTGAGGACATAAAATTGCTGTGGATCTGACGGCAAAGGTTAAGTTCTATTGGCAGGGAATTTAGACAAAGTGTTATCTCCAGAAAGCCAGAGGCCAGAGCACAGCCATGAATTCTTAGAATTGCTGTGAGGTGAACACCATAAACTTCCAGAAAAGACTGAGGGAGCATCTCCTTGCTTTATATCAGGCTAGGCCTGAAGCTGCACTGAAAAAGGAGTCAAGATGGCTTATTCCAAGTTGCTTTCACAAAAAAGACAAACTCTGTGAAGAAGAAGGTCTACCTTCCCAGAGTAATGAACACGGTACTGTTCTCAGAAGTCACATACCATGACTTTGGCAATATTCTATTGGTCACATAGGCTAGCTCTATTCAGAGGTAGAGGGCGCTACACAAGAGAATGAACACTGGTGGGCAGGATCAATGGGAGCCATGTTGGAGGCTGGCTGCCACATTCACCCAAAACCAATGTACTAGTGCCTGCTGAGGAACAAAACACAATGTCCCTGCTTTCCTGAAGCATACATGCTTAGAGAGGTGAGAAAAGCAACAGATCTAATCAGTAAATAAATTATATTACATGCTCTGTAATTTGTGAAGTCCTATGTGTTAAATAGAATTTATAGGAGGCCACTGGTTTGGACTGGGCTTCTGCACTAGGTTCAACACACCAAACCAAAATGCAGTCACTCCTGCTGAGGTTCTACACCATGAGGCCAGAAATAAGTTGTTTGTCTGAGCTTCCAAGAAATGACGAGAGATAACAGCCAAATCCCCAAACAGGCCAGTTTTAGTGAGCACATAAAGAAGTCCTCTCTGCTTTAACTTTCACAAGGAAAGTAACTTTAAAACAATTAATCTCCTTTTTGTTCTCTTCTTTAGCCCCTTTCTGTCTAAAGCCAACCTCTTCTGCTTAGCTCACTGGAACACTCATTCTATTTTACAGAATGAGGCCCTGCCCAATTCTGGAATCGCAAATAAAAGTGAATTAAGATCTTTAAACTAAGCTTGTTGTGATTTTGACTTTTGATATATGAAAATAGATAAAGCAGGAGAAAAGGAAAAGGGAATGCTGGAAGTTGGGATTATAATTTTAAACAGAGAGATCTAGGTAGACTTCACTTAGTACACCTGAAGGAAGTGAGGAAACATGCCATGTGGTTTTATGGAAGAACAGTGTTCCAACCACTGGGAACAGCAACTATGAAGACCTGGAAGTAAGAATGTGCCTGTCATGTCCAGGAAACAGCAAGGCAGAAACAAGATGGTTACAGGAGAGATGCAGGAGATGAGATCAGGTAATAACAGTCAGAGGACAGAGACAACGTGGGCGAATGTATGAAATGGGAAGCCACTGGATAGTTCTTAGCAGACAACTGATACTATCTGACTTAACATTAAAAAAAAATCTCATTCTGGTGGCTGATACCAGAATTGACAGGCCAAGGGTGGAAGAAAGGAAACAAATTAGGAGGCTCTTGTAAAAAGTCAGACAAGAGGTAGTGGTGGCTTACATTACAACATTATCACTGTAGGTGGTGAGGCGTGGTCACTCTGAATTTATCGTGCATGATTAATTGCCATTCTAGGCAAAAGTTTTTATTTAAGAGGAACAGCATTTTTTTTTATTAGATCCCAGATATGTTGCTGCTAAATGGTGCTTTAGGAAACCCCACACAAGTTCTGAGGAACTTCATAGGGATTTGCTTATAAGAGCAATGAAGTGGGTAAGGGGACTGAAGCTAAACTGTCCCCTCCCCAGTTTTATAAGGGCGGCTCTGTGTTAACATTCTTTAAATCGTGGGATGGGGAAAACCTTCAAAAGAAAGACTAGGAACCCCAATTCCCCAAAAGAAAAGATAGACCATAAAACACACACACACAAACTGTATAAAAAACACAACACCATTTATAAAACTGAAAGACAAACTAGAAGTAAAAATATTTACAATACAAATGAAGACAGTTTAATATCTCTAAAATTTAAAAAACTCATAAATTCAAAAGGAAATAATCAAGTAAGAAATGAGCAGAGTGTTATCAAAACGAGGCTCATAATAGTACCTCCTTCATTGAATTGTTATGAGGATAAAATAACAATATATACATCAAGTGTTTAACATAGTTCCTGGCTCAGTAAATTTTACTCACCACTGCCACCACCATAACCACCACTACTGTCATCGTAACTACCACTGTTGACACTTTGTCACTACCTTTGTGTTATCATCACCACCATCACTACCACCACCAGCAACTTCATCATCCTGTCAGTGTCAGGGCCATTAGCAATGGAAATCTGAGTCAACTCTGAAGGTCAATCCCAATGCAGCTTCCCCCCAAGTACAGTCTTCACTGCAAGTGACCAATTACGTATTACCTTTTCATGGTTTTCTATTAGGATCTCAATGACAATGTTCTGAAATTTGATGTCCATAATGGCTGCTACCGTTTCTTCCTGAGGCCTCAGCAGAGTGGGTCCAAACACGACGCCAAGGTTTGCCACCGTCATCAAATTCTGCTTGTGGTTGTTAGCAACACTGGGAGGAAGGAAAAGAAAAGGTACCAATGAGAGAAATTATGTACACAGAGATACCAACCACTCTGTACACTTCCTATCTTCCTATCTATAGACTCCTCATCTGTGGGAGCCAGAACTTGGGACATTCTCAGATGCCACAGGAATCAGAAAATCTACCACGTTTCAGAAATCTTCAGCATCCAGGCTATTTTCCTGTTTCAGGATATGACACTCCTTATATCATTTCCATTTTGCCTAAAACAACCAACCAACCAAAGCAACTATCTGCCAAATTACTAATCTCTGAACATCTGAATCCCTGTTTTGCAAGTCCAGGTAACTGCTAATCCTTCTTAATTGCAATTTATGTACTTGGCTGCTGCTTAAACCACTGTAATCATTAGCATTTTTCTCTACTGCAAATGTAAAATCTCTTGATGGCTTTAATACATTTGCAAACATAAGCACAAAATAGACATAATTTTTAAAATGGGCAGATGTGGATATTTAAAACCAAGTAAGGAAATTAAGCCCTTTAAAGTATTAAAGGCCCACCAGATTAAACATGTGGCCCACATTAAGTGAAATGTGGCACAAACAGAAATAAAAATGCACTAGTGTATATTTATCTATATGACTATGTTTATATTGTCATTTATACTCGAAGTCTAACAAACACACAAGGTCAACAGCTGCTGGGTCTGAGTAATTTGCTAAAGACGTACGCATATTTTTGAATAAACAACTACTCAAAAGATGTATCTGAACTCCATACCCAGGCCACCATGACCTAGCTATAAAACTCAATTGTTCACTTGCTGGCCCCATGTGTAAAAACATACAAATCATCTACTGGCAACAAATAAAGTTAATGCCATTCAGTTTTGTTGAGAAAATAGCAAGAGCTTCCCTAAATCACCTGTTACAAGAAGGAAGCTATTCATTACTAACTTAAAACCAGAGAGAAATTGGGTAGAGATCGGCAGTTTCCACACACCTACCTCCCTAGCATTTAGTGCTATTTATATGGAGTATTTTTTCACACAATTCTATAAATGCCTGCACTGTTTCTCTGGTATACCTCTTTTTTTTTTTTTTTTTTTTTAAGAAAAGAGATTTTCTGGATCTTAAGTGCTGGTTTTTAAACTGAGCCTTAATTTAAATACTACATCAACCAATTTTATTAGCAGATGTGTACTTTTCTATAATTTTTTTTAGGGCTAAGAGTTTAACTTTCTCCTCTAATGGTGGGCAGAGCATGGTTAGATCTATGAAACTTTAACTGTGGTGCAGTCCAGCTAGAAAGATAATTTGCTTTTTGATTGCCAAGCAACACCTGCAGCAGGGAGAGTGGCCTGCCTCTGGTTCATAAAGAGTATTTTATTAACATGTTCTTAGTTCTTGCCGAGTCTTCTGGTTTTACTTATAGTTTTCCATTCTACCCAGAATCACATCACGCTTCCAGTCTGAAAAAGTGAATGCAGATGGTCAAATTCTTACCTGGCAAGGGGGAGAGACTTTGGTTCTGTGCCTTAGTCAATCAGCAAGTATGCATATTTACAAGCTGCTTTTAACATCACTCCTTTCAACATCAGCTCCTCTGTGTGGGAAGGGAATTCTATGTCCTTATACTTCCCCTCCCAAAAGAGCTAAGTCATTAAACTTGCCCTCTTGTCACAAAAGTCCCTTGTGCAAGTGAATCAACAAGCTATTTTTGTATGAAAGTACCTTCAAATTGTAGACCAATATAAAAATACATGGTTTGGATGATGATCATTTTTCCCTGTCGTGCTCCCCCACATTACATTTGACTAAAGCAACAGCCTCCTAACTAGGCTTCCTGACCCAAGAACCTCTAACTTCAGCTTTATCCTCCCTGCTACCAGCAATTCCATCTAAAACTCAGCTCTCACACCTCCCCTGGTGAGAACACAATGCCATGGCATTTAGTGTTTAGCAATGCTTTTATTGTTTAATTGTTCTGATAATGATGACTATAAACCTTTAGTGGGCCCCACTGTTTTTCTTTCTTACTTCTTTTTTTTTTAAACAAACAAGGTCTTTCTCTGTCATCTAGGCTGGAGTGCAGTGGCATGATCATAGTTCACTGCACCTTCACATTCCTGGGCTCAAGAGATCTTCCTGTCTCAGCCTCCTGAGTAGCTAGTACAACAGGCATGTTTTGCTGCACCTGTCTAGTTTTTAAATTTTTTTTGTAGAGACAGAGTCTTGCTATGTTGCCTAGGCTGATCTTGAACTCCTGGTCTCAAGTGATCCTCCCAGCTTGGCTTCCCAAAGTGGTAAGATTATAGGCATGAGCCACTGTGCCTGGCCTGCCCAACTGTTTTTAATACAAAGTCTGAACTCTTATAAAACAGCATACCTTTCCTCGAATCACTGCTAAGCCTTTATCTGCCACCTCCCAGCTTGGGTCCCTGGGCAGAGTAACTCAATATTTCTAAGCGTTGGGTTCCTCATCTTTAAATAAAGGAGAGGTTGGGTGAATAACGTACCTACTTCACGTGAATGTCATACAGATTAAATGTGATAATGCATGGGAAATATGGTAATTATCATACTAATTCACTTTTTACTCTCATTCCACTTCCATACTTCTCTGCCTTTGTCCATATCATTCCTCTGCCTGGAATGCTATTATGCTGCTTTGTTCATCTGGCAAACTGTTAATACGCAAGGCTCAGCTCAAATGGTCCCATTCCTTTCTGCACCTTCCTCTCACCTTTCTCCAACCCTCTATATCCAACAAAGGCAGAAGTGTTGGCCTGCTCCTGCATTCATTACACTGCACTGTCATCCCTACCAAGGCCTGAGAAGAGGAAGTATGGTATTTTATTTGGTAGCACCAGTGCTGAGCACACTGCTTGGCACAGGAGATGCACAATGAGCATTCGCTGAAGTGTTAAAATATGAGGGGAGTTTCTGAGTAGGCATAAAACAATTATTCCCAACCCAGCTATTTACTCATAAAACCTCGAATTATTGTTGATGATTTTTGGAGAATGTATCTCAACTATCCCAACCTCCCTTTTTAAAGTCTCAAGCTATGTTCTATTTCTTTGACTTAATTAAAGAGTAATAATTACTCCTATTTGCAGGCCCCAATGCTCAAAGGCATTTGGAAAAAAAGGTATAGTAATTCTAGATTAGCAACTCTGAATATAAATAGGCTTGAGGTTACCCAGCATAATTCATTTCCCTTTTAATGATCCATGTTATTTTAGAACTTAAAAAACACATTGATCTAAGTCTTAGAAAACTTTTTTTGGCGGGGGTGGGGGAGCTACACCTTTCATTATTAATGACCATTATCTTTCGGCACACTGAAGTAATAAATTGATCTGTCACTTGATTATTACTGCTTGCAACTTGGTACAGCTATGTTCATTACTCCAGAATGAATTATTAATGGCTTGAGATCTCTATGTATCCCAGACAGAAAGGCCTAGACCTCAGCCTCTGCTGGCACCAGCCATCTATTATAGCTGGATGAATTTACAGGTGTGTGGAAAATAGGCTGGCAGAGCACTGGGGAGCCAGTCCAGCAGAGGCCATGGGACTCGTTCATTAGCAAGGTCTATAAAACATGGAGAACCTGCTGTTTTGTTAAATTGAGCTGTCTGAGCTCCTCCTCACACAGCTCAGAATGTCATGTTGAGTCTTGACTTAAAATCCACACAGAGAAGTTACTTTCACACTACATACTGCAGTGAAGGAGTCTTTGACACATGTCTTTCAAATCCCTCTGTCCATGTGGACTGCTCTGCTGTGGTGTCTTTTGAAAGAACTACCAATTCTATCATTTGGATGCTGCAGAGAAACAGTTTTGTATGTGATATTCACTTGGAAGAGACCCAGTTTCTTCTGTGATCATCAGAACTGCTGTATCCAATGAGAAGCAGTGGATCTCCTGAGGGGCATGACTTCAGGGCAGTTGTTGGGGGTGGGGAGGTATATGTACCCCACGATACAGGGAGTTGCCTCATGAACTAGAACCAACGAGGAAAGCGCATGTTCCATGAAAATGGCCTTGGCAGAGGGGCCTCTTGCCACCTTTGCTTCAAAAGGAAATAGATGGAGACTCTTTTGGTCTGATATCCTTTGAGGGGCAGAAGAAGGTAAATCACTTTCAGATAAAGATGTTGGTGGGGATGGTGATAGAGGGAGCATTATGATGGGAATAGACAGTAGCCAATCCTTTTGGGGCCTGTAAGGCAGAGACCACCCATGCTGTCATAGGGATTACATCTGTTTTCCTGGCGTTTAAATGAGAGTCAGAGCTCTATAAGTGTTAAGTAGTACTTTAAAATACGAGACTGGTCCTAAAGTACTCCAACAATACATGAGTTTATTGTGAGGTCTGCAGATAGGTTTCATCTTGAGACCTGGAGTAAAATACCAGACTGGTCCTGAAGTATTCTAAAGATACATAAGCTTATCGTAGGGTTTGCAGATAGGTTTCATCTTGAGGCCTAGAGTGCTATGTCAAAGAATGTCAAAGCAGAGTACCAGCTCCACTGGATACAATGTAGTGACAGATTCGCAACGAACCATGGGTTGGATGGGCGGAGTAACGGCCCATCCCACTTATCCACCATTCCCTACTTGTTTGCTTCAGCTTCCAATATTAAATTGGAATTAGGCTTACAGTGTTTTAGACTTTTTAAACAAGCTACAACAACTTCTTACATTTATCTGACCTTCATAATAACTGTAATAGTAGCTCTCAAACGTTCTGACAATGACCCAAGGTAGGAAGCATATTTTATCAAGCAATACACACATACATAAACAGACATCCCCACACCATATCAGAAACAAAAGTTTTCAGGAATAGTAAGTATGATACATTCTGATATTTTCTATTCCCATGCTATCCTAGTCTATGTTTATCCAATAAATTGTTTTCACGAGCCACTTATATGCCATGAACTACTATTTCAGAAACACTGCTATAGAGGCATAAAGCGCAAGTATTCTCTCCAATTTGCAAATTTGGACAATGAAGCCTAAGGGAGATCATAGCACAGTAGCTGGAGTCAGACAGACATTACCAGCTGGATGGCAGCAGGCAAGTCACCTGGCCTCTCTCAACCTGTTTCCTCACATATAAAATGGGAGCAATAATACGTAGCTAGTAGCTTGTAAACCTGGAAGGCTGATTAAGTATGATTAAGTAAATCCCTTGGCATGAAATAATGGCTTAATAAATGACATCTGCTATTGTCATGGCGGCTGTCGAGGTAGTGGTGATGAAAGTGGCAGCAGTAGCAGCAAGTGCCAATTTAAAGCCACATTGTTAGTTGGTAGTTTCGCTTGGTATCCTGTCCAGGAACCTTAGTGGCCTGCTTCTGCCTGGGGCAAGAGGTCTCACCTTCTCCACCTATATTTCAAAGACTACTGTACCCTATTTGTATTTCTCCTCTTTTCATTCCTTTGTGTAAAAAAAGTATGAAATATTTTGAATCTATAGAAAACCTCAAATCATAATAGTACTTCTTTTTTTTTTTCTTGAGATGGAATCTTGCTCTGTCACCCAGGCTGGAGAGCAGTAGCACAATCTTGGCTCACTGTAACCTCCACCTCCCGGGTTCAAGCAATTCTCCTACCTTAGTCTCCCAAGTAGCTGGGATTACAGGTGTGTACCACCATGCCTGGCTAATTTTTGTATTTTTAGAAGAGACGGGGTTTCACCATGTTGGCCAGGCTGGTCTCGAACTCCCGACCTCAGGTGATCCATCTGCCTCAGCTTCCCAAAGTGCTGGGATTACAGGCATGAGCCACCACCTCTGGTCATAGTACTTATTTTCTATCACTTCCCTATAAGCACTTCTGGCACATAGGCTGAGAGCCTCACATGAAGCCAAAGCAAAGCCACCAAATTTACTCTGTCTTCATGACACCAACAACATCAGGCCCCTAGCCTGCCTGGCAAGTTCTTCCCCACCATACAAAGCCTACCACCCTACAAAGCTCAGCTCTGAGCACTCCACTCACCACTGGAGGCCATACCAAGCTCTCTCCTCTAAGAGATACATCACAGTCAACTCCATGGGATGTTTCTACACCAGCTGCTCTCCCCTGTTCGCAAATGCCTTTGGACTATGGACTGAATCAAAACCTTGGAGTGCATCTCCTGCAGAACACAGGCAGGTGCTGCAGTAGGCCTGAGGTGACCAATTCTGAAAGTATTATAGGCAAGGTAGTGGGTATAAGCTGCAGTCAGTATCACCCCTCTCTACTACCCTTTCAGGGAAGCTCCAAGCTCTAGAGCTGAAGAGGATTCGCTGGAAATGAAGCTGCTGGAACAACACTTTTTTTGTGGCTAACCAGAAAAGTTTAGTTTCCAGGGTTGTTAGTTTGGTTCTTTTCACCAGCCTTAAATCCATCCTTAGTATATAACAGGGGATGGTGGGGGGAATCCCCACCACCACTCATTGCATGTTTTCTACCAAGTCAGACTCTGTGTTGCCTGGATACTACCTGGACTCGGTGAGGCAGGGCTGCTCCAGCAGCACTGAGGAGGCCTCTGCCGAGAGCACCCATTAGAACCATGAACACAGCTTGCTGCACTGCCCCAGTGGTGGCACCAGAATGAGAGTGTCAGATAAATCATTCTCTGTACTGACTGTCGCCTGGCTAATCAACCACATTTAACATCTTCCTGGCAATGCTTATTTAGTGAGAAGACAGACAGGAAGCTTTGAGTAATTAATTGAGTGCTTATGGTGGGTATATCTACACAGTGTCTCCTAACAGGAGAACCCTTGGAGGCAGGCAGGTACCCACTATCACTACCACTTTACAAATGAGGAAAGAGAAGCACTGAGAAGTTAAGTAATTGGCCCGAGGTCACAGAGCTAATGAAGGGCAAAGCCAGGAGAGGAATGAAGTCTGCAGAGCCCATACTCCCAACCCCAGCTCTCTCCTGCTCCCACACCACCAGGGCAAGTTCAACCTAGGCTAAAAAGGCATCCTTCTTCCTCAGAAAATTCAACCAGAAATGAAGTTACTGTGGGGGAAAAATCAGCGGTTATAGTAGGAAAAAGAAGACCTCTCCCTCATTCACCTCACAAATTATTAAACTGGAAGAAGAAAAAAAAGAGAAAGAGAGCATTTATTGCTATGGGAGTAACACTGGACTAAACACTGTTTCTTTCTCCTTCTTGCAATGGAAGATGGCTGCACACTTGACAAAATTATGAAAATGATGAACTATCCCTCAAATATGATGACATTCCATTTATAGCTGGCACAGTCAGAGAGCTGGTTCCTAATAACTAAAGAGTGAACACTACAAGACTGAGAGAGAAGGAGAAATTAAAAGGAAAAAAAAGGAGGGAAAAATAGGCAAAATGGCTCTATAGTCCAAAAAAAGAGATAATTATGGCCATGCATGTATTCATCCAGGCTGTACTGCTTTCATTCAAGGATGTCAAAGTTCAGTGAATAACTAGCAAAGTTCTCTGCTTCTGGGGAAACATACAGCTATATTTCAGATGGGTAAACAAGACTGCTGAGATGCTAAGTACTGCTCAGTATTACTTAGTTCACTTTAACCCCCACCAACAGAAGCCCACTTGGTATTGAAAATTGTTTAAAGAAAAGGAAAAGGGATTTGGGGGAATTAAAAAAAAAAGACAAGGCACCTCTTTTCATATAACTTGCAATCTAACAGAGGTATTCTAAAATCTGAGTGTGTAACTAGCTCTATGTCCACTCGTCTTCTCTAATTCAACTCCATTCCCTATTTAAAATCTACCAAAGACTTCTGACCTGTTTTAAATTTCAAGTTGAAACTCTTTAGCATCCAGTATGGTAGCTCCTCAAAAAATTACACTCAGAATTACCATGTGATCCAGCAATTCCACTTCTGTGTATATGCATAAAATAACTGTAAGTGGGGTCTCAAAGAATTATTTGTATACTCGCTTTTACTGCAGTATTATTCACAGTAGTTAAAATGCAGAAGCAACCCAAATATCTATTGATGGATGAACGGAGAAGCAAAATGTGTTACATGCAAACTATAGAATATTATTCAGCCTTAAAGATGAAGAAAATTCTGGCATATATTACGACATGGATGAATCTTGGGGATATTTGTGTTAGGTGAAATAAACCAGTCACAGACAGACAAATGTGGTATGATTCTACTGATATGAGGTACTTAGATTAGTCAAATTCACAGAATTGAAAAGTAGAATGGTGGGTGCCCGGAACTGGATGAAAGGGGAATGGCAAGCTTTTGTTTAATGGATACCGAGTTTCAGTTTTACAAGATTAGTTATGGAGATGGATGGTGGTGTGGTGACTGCACTTAAAAATAGTCGAGGTGGTAAAGTTTACATTATATGTATTTTACAACAACAACAAAAACATTTTTTTGTAGCAAATCCCTTGGCAAAGTGCCTACACAATCCAGCGACCTCTCAAGACCCTCCTTTACCCTGTCCCCTGTACTCTTTCACCTCTGAGCTAAAATTCTCTTTAGGCCTCAGTTCCTTCCTTCCTAATGCTGATCCCCATTCCCAGGTCACTCTGTAGCCCCCTCTCCCTCTTTACTTGGCTCTGTCTTTCTTATCACTCTTCCGCACAGTGGTCTATCCAGACACGCATTCTAGGTCAGGTCCTTTACTACAATTCTAATTCTTCAATTCTCCTCCCTGGTACTTATTGAATTATAAATATACCACCATTCATGGAATTGGCATTTTCTGTCTCCCCTATTTAGCAGAGCTTCAAGAGGACAGGGATGTCATCAGCCTCCCTCACTGCCACACGCCAGTGCCTAGCAGTTTGCATATCATTGTTGAGGGGAGAACAAAGGAACACGTGGATTCTTAGGAAGGCCACCTTCTTCTAAGTGTGTCAAGGCTCAGCTGCACTAGGTGCCTGGGTTAAATATGTCACCTACTGCTGTCTTAGAGCCTTTGCCACTCTGGGGACAGTGGGGGGTACAGCTGGCCACAGCAGCTCATCCTGACACAGACAGCATGTAACGCGCCAGGCACCTCTCCTTGGCCACACTAATCTAGAAGGTATAGCAGCCATAAAATATTTACAAGGTATAATAATTATTACATGCATTACCTAATATGCATTGTATAATATAGCATGAGCTCACACTACTATACCAGGATCCCTTCAGTACATTTAATAACCCTCTAGGGCAGTGTCTCCCATCTCTCCTTTTCTTTATCCATTTCTGAAATTCCTTTATTTCCTGCCTGTCTTTGATTATTACTAGGATTTCCACCAACAGTAACAGCAACTAACATTAACTAAGCACTTACTGTGAGCCAGGGGTAACCACTCCATCAATTATCTCATGTGATGTTAAAAGTAACCCTAGGAGGGAAATTCCATTACTATCCCAAATGGAGAGGCTGGGGCTCACACAAATTCAGTAATCTGTCTAGGGTCACATGTTTAGAATTTGAGACCAAAAAGTCTACAGTCTGATTTCAGAGCTAGTGCTCTTAAATGCTCTAGTATGAGGCAGAGAGACAGAGAGAAAGAAAGAGAAAGACAGACAGACAGACAGACAGACAGACAATATATATCCTGCCATTTTATCTCATTTGCTTTTCTTCTTTTCTATACGGCCCGACCTTAAGGAGATCATAGGGCAAAAGAACCTGATTATTTTTACAAGGATAATTTGAAAGCAAAAAAGAATATTAGGTTCATCTATGTCCACTAACAATATAAAATCTCTAAGCTTTTCTATTGGTAAATAAACTAATCTGGGTCATGGGAATTACTAGAACCCCTCTGGAACAGGCCAGATTTCATTAACAACAAGAATGATACTTTTCCTGTAAGCTACCTAGTTTTCCTAAATTAGTTAGTCTTTTAAACAGGCCAACCTACATTTTATTTGCCCTACATTGTCTCAGCTACCTGGTATTTGAGAAGGCTTCTGCACAGGGAAAACACATTCCTTAGATCCAGGGGTTAACTGATTAGCTTTCACCTATCTCATCCTGGACAGTTTAGGCTTCAGCTAGTAGCTGTGTTCTTGGTCCCAATCCACCGGGCACAGATGGGGAAAAGCAGCATTCACATATAAAAAGACCTGCAGAGAAGCTGACTCAGAAAGCCTTTCTTCCTGGAAAATTACTTATTTCAAATTACATAACAATCCATTCTAAAGTCCAATGTAATTAACATTTGCAAAGCATTTGATAGTTCATAAAATGCTTTCACATTCATGATCACAGATTTATTGATTAGTTCTCAAATCTAGAAAAAGATGCCACAGGGTAAATAGAGGAGGTGTAAAAGCTGCACATGTGTATGCCAGTCTGGTGTCACCAACTGCTGCAAATGCTGGTCCCTGTTGTTGGTGACATTTCCTGCAACCACCCAACCTACCACCTATAAGCTAACATTGTCCTAAAGTCAAGCAAGCCACGGAGACATTGCTTTGGGACTTTCTACCCAAGGAAGAAAGTACAAGGTGACCCAGCAAAGAGGCTGAAACTGCTACATCTATTTTTCAACTATCAACTATTTTTTAGCACCCATTGTGTGCGAGGGACTGCTTTAAGTACTGGAGATACAGTGTCGAACAAGACAGACTCCTCCAGTTTCCTGCCCTAGAGAAGCTTACATTCTTTTGGAGTAGGACAGACTATAAGCAAAGAAAATATATGGTGCTATGGTGAAACAGCCAGTATGAAAGAGATGGGGAGTATAGAGGAAATCTTTGTAGCTTTAGACGGGTCGTCAAGGAAGTCTCATGGAGAAGCCATGTGTTGTCAACCTGAAGGAGGTAAGGAAGCAAGCCCAAGGACACCTGGGAAGAGAGCTATAGGCAGAGGAAACAGCAGGTGCAAGCACCTCAGGGTAAGTACCTGTGTGGCATGCTGGCAATATCTAATGCCTGGAGCCCAGAGAGCAAGGGGGCAAGTACAGGAAGTCAGAGAGGTAATGGACTTGAGGTGGCAAATCCTGGCAAACTTTGCAGGCCACTGTAAAAGCTTTGTTCTTCACTGAGTGTGATAAAAAGCAATTAGAAAATTCTGATCAGAGGGGTAACATAATGTTAGTTATTCCCTCTGTAGACTCAGAAAGGTCTCAACTAACACTTAAATGCTCAAATGCCATAGGTTGCTTAACATTCAAAGAGAGAAAGATATGGCCAGGTGCGGTGGCTTATGCCTGTAATCCCAGCATTTCGGGAGGCTCAGGTGGGCAGATCACTTGAGACCAGGAGTTTGAGACCAGCCTGGCCAACATAGCAAAACCTTATCTCTACTAAAAATACAAAAATTAGCCAGTTGTGGTGGCATGCCTGCAGTCCCAGGTACTCAGGCAGCTAAGGCATGAGAATGGCTAGAACCCAGGAGATGGGAGTTTCTGAGACGGCATCACTGCACTCCAGCCTGGATGAGAGCAAGATGCTGTCTAAAAAAAACCTAAAAATGAAAACAAACAAAAAACAAAAAGAGAGTTAAGAACTTTATAAGCTAGCATAAAACCCAGTAAGAGAATTCAAGATGTGTACAAATCAGATAACAGTACTGTTCATATTTAATTAAAATGTATCAGGCCCTGTGCCTTTGTGCCTGTATCTGTGTTAACCTCATAGGTTTCTGCAGTTGTTTCCCATTTTTCTCTTGGTCGTTGTGCTGGAGACTCTACTGGGAAGCCTGGTGGAAGGACAGAATGCTTAGCCAAACCTGAACTGGGGGCCTAGAGCAAGTAAGAGCTTCTAGGTGCAAGTTACCTGCTATCCAGCTAACAGCCGCCCATGAACAGCGCCGATATTAACATTTGTAGAGTCCATTGAATTTCATCATTGTGACAATCTTTAATCCGTTAAAATAAATAGCAGTCTTCTGAAACTAGATCCACATTACTAGCGCCATTTTTCAGATGAAAGGACAGGGACAAAAGGAGCTAAATCAAAGGTTAAGGGATTGGCCCTCAGCCGCGTGGCTTAGCTCCAACAGGAACAGTGGCTCTGGGACCCAGTGCTGGGAGCTTGTCACTTCCCATGAGATGTAAATCGCATTGCAGCTTCTACGGACATGATCATAATCCTTTCTGGGAAGATCAAGCTTCCAGCCCCACAGATGGGTTCATGGGAAATGTTACAGAGAGATGGGCAGATTGATAGGAGAGAAGCAGACACTCACAAAATACACACCCTGGGTAACCTATCTCCTTTTGCGGGGATTTTTTTAATGAGGGGAATAACCCATGTGACTGGCACATTTTTGAAATGGAATGTACTTTCACCCCAAAAAGCAAACAGAAAATGACATTCCCTGCCATGATTCTGGAAAAAAAAAAAAAAAAAAAAAAAAAATGGGAAGCTGAAGTTGAAAATGTTAGCTCTATTTCAAGGGCCAATCTACCAATGTGACTGGAATTGACAAACTTACATGTCCTGCCATGGTACTTTTAGATTATGTTTGGATATTTGATTAGAAGAGAGAAAAAAAAAACAGTAATGTGTGGTATGCTCTTCATGTACAAGAGCTGAGACTGCATGGAAAAGTTCTGAAGGTCAATTCATACTAACACTGAAAGGTGAAAAACATCCTAGGTCTCTAACATCCATGAAGATTGCTGGTATCGTACATCAACATTATTTATGTTTACATGTCTAATGCTAATGAATAGAATCCACTAAAAAAAGAATACAAATCTTCACAATCCATAAAAGTTAGAAACAATCTGAATGGATTACACCTTAATATCCCTCTCCTCCTGAAGCTCCGTGGCAAGACCTCCAAGCTCCTTGCTGCACTAAATCTTTGTCTCCTAAAATTTCAATGTAAGTTCAAGCCTAAGGGAAACAACAGTTCCTCTTATTCATTCATCCATACAAAATAACAGTATTTATATATAGTGATACATATGAAGGTAAGAGTGAACACACAAACCCTTCTGTTATATTTATTGCCTTAATCACAAAAATAGATTTGTCAGGGAATTATGTCAATAAAGTTCTTACTTCAACACATGCAAAGCAAAAAAGCAAAATCTGATTTATCCTCCTCAAAAGTGGTACAAAGCTGGAAACTCATTGAATTCTGCTACCATGAAGCAAAATTAAAATACAGTGAGTGCTGATAACAGAAACCAGGGATCCAAGGTGAGGAAACCAATATACCATTAGGCACAGAACAGCAGATCGTGTCTGGTAACGGAGACACCAAACGATTCAGAGTGAAGTTGAGATCTGGGTCTCTGATCCACCCAACATTCACATTCTCTCAGCAAGTATCATTCACAAAGTCCAAACCCAACCAGATAGTTTTCAAAGGGGACGTCAAAGTGTTTAATGACAAAGTTCTAAAATGCTTTCTATTGTGCAGGCATCAAAGTCTAACACCTTAGTTGCTGTCATCTTGCTTTGCCTGGCTCAATGGGAAAGGTGGGTGAAGAAGGCCAAGCTGATGGCAGCTGGGATAGGGAGGAGAAATACAATATAGGCTAAAGTGGCACTTCAAGGACAGAGTGATGCACAATTCCCAGCAGAAAAGCTGCCAGTAACTGACTTTAGCAGACCAATATGGATAGTGTATAAATCTACAGAGATAAAACCACTTAATGGATATCAGATCCTTGAACAAATCCAAATGCCTCACCGTGGCCTCAATGATCCAGCTCCTGCCTACTGATCTCTCCAAACCTCATGTCATACCACCATGCTCTTACTCACAGAGCTTCAACTATCCGGGCCTTCTGTCTGTTCCCAAACACACCAAGTATGCTCATACCCAATACTGACTGAACACCTATGACATGCCATGAACCCTTCTGGGCACTGGGATACAGCAGTGAACCAGACTGACAAGATCCTTGCTTTCATTCCAACTGAGATGGCAGATAACACACAGATACATCATTAAAAATGTCAGACTGCAAAAGTGCCATGAAGAAATCAACAGAGGTATATGACAAAACCTGGTGAAGAGGATCAACTTAGGTATGCCAGGAAGGCCTCTCTAGGGAAGAGACTTGTGAGCTAAGCCCATTTATTAATCAAAGAGTGCCTCCTACAAGTCTACAGCCTAGGAGCAGACTGCAAATCACACCCTCAAACACATAGGCAATAATAAGCTGTATCTTCAACCACAAGCATCAGCGATGCCTGCCTTAGACCTCTTTAAAATGAAGCCTAATGCATTATATTCCAAAGGAGCTCACTTCCTTTTCCATGGGAATTCTGCAGTCTGTGTCAACAGCTGCTGAGTACAATTGGAAGCCCTGCAATCATTGCCACCATGTGGTTACCCGCACAATGATGTGAACACCCTGTGGCTTCTGGCTGCTCCTCCCGCCCATCTCTGCAGCCTCAACCCATTTAGGAAGCAGCTCCTCCCAAAAACATGTCGCTAATACATCCCACTGCTCAGTCTTTCACACAGAAGGCCACCTTCCAGAAATTCACATCAAGGAGAAAGCCACACCACTATCCTGTTGCTATGTACCAGCATTTAGCTGGATTATATAAAGAGCTAAGTAATATTAAATAAGGGTGGGAAACAAAACAAACAACAAAGAAAAAGTAACCCTTAAAAAGATCCATTGGGCCTGGAGAACTTGCAGGGAGAGGAAGAAACATTGTTCAGTAAGTCCTGCTACTCTACGAAAAGTCAGGATTCAGACAGTTCACATAAAAATGACAAAAAAAAAGTCACTCATACTTATACTCACCAAAAAAACTCTCTTCTCTATTTGGCAATGAAAATAAAAACTGGTGCTTAATAACAAACAGTGAGTGTCTTCAAGAAATGAGTTAATAAATCCTACATGTTACTTTCCCAGGAAGTTCCAATGCAGCTACATGTTCTTCAGACTTCTGATGCATTGAAGAGAGGATGCTTACAGCCATGAACTGTGGTGATCAGCAGAACACACACGTGGCGTTTTCAGACATGCAGACAGATTCCACTCCTACCAGGACCACAATGCTGCAAGGCTATGAGACCTGTCCCAAGGCTATGATACATGTACTTATGTACCTGTAGGCACATATCCACAAACTTCTATTTGGATTCGTATGCCTTAAACATATATGCACCCACATATGATTCCCACACACGGAAGAAAACTTATGCAATAAAATGCTTCTATCTTCCTTAAGACAGAACCATTTAATGACATTAGCTAATCTCAGTCTGGTTTTTAGGTTAGGCCTAGTTTCAAATAGCTTACCCTTTACTCTTTCTTTCAGAGCTATCAATTAGGGGAAGAAAAGACATATATATATATTTTTTTTTATTTCTTTTTCTTTTTTGAGACACTGTTTCATTCTTGTTGCCCAGGCTGGAGGGCAATGGCGCCATCTTGGCACACCGCAACCTCTGCCTCCCAGGTTCTAGCAATTCTCCTGCCTCAGCCTCCCAAGTAGCTGGGATTACAAGCATGCACCAGCACACCTGGCTAATTTTGTATTTTTAGTAGAGATGGGGTTTCTCCATGTTGGTCAGGCTGGTCTCAAACTCCTGACCTCAGGTGATCCGCCCACCTTGGCCTCCCAAAGTTCTGGGATTATAAGCGTGAGCCACCTCACCCAGCCCTTCTCTTTTATTTTCTTATAAGTGAAAGTATTCACTATAGAATAAGTGATAAAAAGCACAAAGAAAATAAAAATCACCAGTGATTCCACCATCCAGAAATAACTGTTACATTTAATGTTTTCAGGTGTATGTGTTACGTTCTATGTTTTTTTCAGACACACACACACTCATATTTTAAATCAAGTTGGAATCACATTGCAGGCAGCTAGTTTTATAACTTGTTTTTAGTGCTTTACTGTGAACTCTTCAAGTACAATTCATTGTCTTGCTCAACATCGTTATGGTGGCACAGTGTTTCACCGTATGGCTATTCCATAATTTAGAAATCTCCCATTATTGGACAGTCAGATTGTTTCCAATATTTTATGGTTTCCACTAATATGACAGTGAATCTCTACGTACACAAATATGTGCACATATCTTTCTTTCTCTAGAATAAATTCACAGAAACAGAATTTCTGGATGAAGGAGTATACTTTTTGTTTTGTTTGGTTTGGTGTTTTTGAGATGGGGTCTCACTGTTTCACCCAGACTGGAGTGCAGTGGTGTGATCTCGGCTCACCACAACCTCAGCCTCCCAGGCTCAAGTGATTTGCCTGCCTCAGCCTCCCAAGTAGCTGGGATTACAGGGTGTGCCACTACCTGCAGGCTAATTTTTATATTTTTAATAGAAACAGGGTTTCACCATGTTGGCCAGGCTGGTCTCGAACTGCTGACCTAAAATGATCCACCCGAGTTGGCCTCCCAAGGCACTGGGATTACAGGCATGAGCCACTGTGCCCGGCCAGCATATTTTTTATATTACCAAACTATTACCCATGAGATCTATATAAATTTACATTCCCATCTAGAAAATTTTAGTGTGCCCATTTCCCTAGGACCTTTATATGGTGCTTCACTAGCACCAAAATAAGGTATTGCTATTTTGAAAGCTTTTATCTTAAGTTTCATTTCTTCTTTTTTCTCTAAGTCGATCTATGTTGTAACAAATAGCAGGAACTCCTTTTCTAAGGTTGAATAATATTCCATTGTGTGTGTGTGTGTATGTGCGTGCGTGTGTGTGTGTGTGTGTGTGTGTGTGTACATATTTTAAGATGGAGTTTCGCTCTTGTCACCTAGGCTGGAGTGCAGTGGCGCAATCTCGGCTCACTGCAACCTCCACTTCTTGGGTTCAAGTGATTCTCCTGCCTCAGCCCCCCGAGTAGCCGGGACTACAGGCATGGACCACCACATCTAGCTAATTTTTGTATTTTTAACAGAGAAGGGGTTTCACTATGCTGGCCAAGCTGGTCTCGAACTGCAGACCTCAGGTGATCCACTGACCTTGGACTCCAAAAGTGTTGGGATTACAGGTGTGAGCCACTGCACCGCGTCTGGCCTATATTTTTTTCTTACTTTAATTATACTTTAAGTTCTGGGATACATGTGCAGAACGTGCAGGTTTGTTACATAGGTATACATGTGCCATTATGGTTTCCTTCAACCCATCACCTACATTAGGTATTTCTCCTAATGCTATCCCTTCCCTAGCCCCCCACCCCCTGACAGGCCCCAGTGTGTGCTTTTCCCCTCCCTGTGCCCATATGTTCTCAATGTCAACTCCCACTTATGAGTGAGAACATGTGGTATCTGGTTTTCAGTTCCTGTATTAGTTTGCTGAGAATGATGGTTTCCAGCTTCATTCATGTCCCTGCAAAGGACATGAACTCATCCTTTTTTATGGCTGCATAGTATTCCATGGTGTATATATAAGTGCCACTTTTTTTTTTCTTTTTTTTGAGACGGAGTTTCGCTCTTATTACCCAGGCTGGAGTGCAATGGTACGATCTCGGCTCACCACAACCTCCGCCTCCTGGGTTCAAGCAATTCTCCTGCCTTAGCCTCCTGAGTAGCTGGGACTACAGGCATGCACCACCATGCCCAGCTAATTTTTGTATTTTTAGTAGAGACGGGGTTTCACCATGTTGATGAGGATGGTCTCAATCTCTTGACCTCATGATCCACCCACCTCGGCCTCCCAAAGTGCTGGGATGTGCCACTTTTTTTAATCCAGTCTAACATTGATGGGCATTTCAGTTGGTTCCAAGTCTTTGCTATTGTGAATAGTACTGCCATAAACATATGTGTGCATATGTCTTTATAGCAGAATAATTTGTAATCCTTTGGGTATATACCCAGTAATGGGATTATATTTCTAACTCTAGAAATCCCTGAGGAATTGCCACACCGTCTTCCACAATGGTTGAACTAATTTATACTCCCACCAACAGTGTAAAAGCGTTCCTATTTTTCCACATCCTCTCCAGCATCTACTGTTTCCTGACTTTTAAAGCTTCATTTCTTTGAAGAGTAATGATATTGAACTTTTTCCAATGTCTACGGATCCAGCGACTTTTCACGGCCCAGACACAACAATTAGTCTCCAGCAAAGCCAATCTAAAAAACAGGTAAAGAAGAAGACATACCAGGCAAGGATGGCACCATAGTTTTGCATTTTAAAAAAATAAATAGAGCTCTACACCTATTAAGGTATCCCTGTGATCCCTTATTTCATGAGGAAGAATTTCATGAGGAAGAAAAGTACTACAGAGATGTCAGATCCCTCCTGTGAAGCTAGGCAAGGGTAAATTTCCTGTCTCACTATTTGCTGCAGGAGTACATTGGGTTCTATTTACAACCACAAAGAAGGCCATGAGGGGAATGATGCTAATTCCTCCCTCAACCGGTCTGTAAGCTCCATGACGGTAAGAACCATGTCTGCCTTATTCATCAATGTATGCTCAGTATCTGGTTCAACAGGTGCTTAATAAATACTTGCCAGGTGTATCTTCAGGCTGATGGCCTAAGTACTTGAAGGGACACAAGCTTCAGAATTTCAGCCCCACTGATCTCAGTTTATCCCACCAGACTCTACCATGGCACTTGGGAGGCATTATATAAATGTTTGTGGCTGCCACAGAGACCAAAAATGGATTATGCTGCCTCCTTCCTGGTCTAGTTCACAAAGGCACTGGGATGTTGTAAGGACAAAGCAAGGAAGGGAGGTGAAAAAAGTACTGAAAATTATCAAGGGCTGTACAAAGTGCAACGATGATAAAGAGAAGGGGGAGAACAAGTTTAAACAGAAGCTTCAAAGAGGCAGGATTGGAGTATATGCAGACAAAGTTAATAGTGAAGAATGCCTTGGTAAGAAAGCAAGCTTTCTGCTCTGGTATTTCATGAGCTGTGCAATGAAAGAGTCTCTGTCTCCCTAGAGCCCGGATGGGCGATGCAACAGGCACAGGGGTGTAACCAGGCCACAAAGTCCCAAACGCCAACTTTTAATTGTGTGGCCGGCATGGGTCCAGCAGGGAAGTCAGTGATTAGCAGAGCCAGACACTGTTGCTCAAGCTTTATTAGGATCAGCATTCTGAGTTAGGGGAGGAAAAAGAAATCCCTGTGATAAGAACTTGTTCTAGGATACTCAAACAAACACCCTCTTTCTGCACGTTTGGGGTGGATACTGAGGTATTTGGTGAAGGCAAACCTCTGAAAGAAATGGAGGTGGCAGTTCTAGGAAGACCTGCCAGGGGAGATTCACACTCTGGCACTTGCTAGTGGAACAGACTGAAGTTTATACAGAGGGAGCCCGAGGCCTGAAAGGCAGGAAGTGAAGAGACAGCAAGGAATATCTGGGCTGAAGCAGAAGAGTCTCCCTGGCCAGGCACCCACTGTACGGGTTCTCTGTGAGATACAGAGGGGGCCCCTTACTCATGGTCCTGCTATCCATGTCACTCAGACCAAAACCACTGCCACCTACCCACTCCCATGTAACAGTTTTGAATCATGAAAAATCCTAGTAATCACTACAAAAAAAAAAACACACTGAAGGCTCCTGGGGCTCCTGGGTATTGTTCCACATTCTCCAGACTCCAGTTCTACCAGTGCCACCACAGCCCCTCGGGAAAACAGAGCCCGTTGCCATGGTAGCTGCTTCCCCCGCTTAGGTAAGGAACGCTCCACGTCATTAAGAAAAAGAAAAAAAAAAAGCTTTTATGTCATATGACGAACTTTACTCCAGCTTCTCTCCCTGTCTTGTCCAGTTAAATTCTGGGTAGAACATGCAGCAGATATTGAAATGTGGACATTTCCATTAAGCAATGACAAAAAAATTAATCTTGTTCCCAGACAGAGGGGAGGTAAGAACCAATTGTTCAAGGCAACAGTGTGTGTTTTTGGTTCAAGGAAACTAAAAAAAAATTTAAGAAGGGAAAAGTAATTAAAGAAAGACATTATCTGAAGAGCATTATATCTGACAAACACCAAAGCACTGCCTGGTGAGATGCTAAGGAAAGGAGAGGGGAAAACATCAGTAATGGTGATACCTGATGAGAAGGAGTCCCCCAAAACGGCTGAGAAAACAATCACCTTTTGTTAATAAAAACCAAAGGAAGGAGTGAGGACTGTCTAAAGGCCCAGAAAAGACACATTTAAGGACTACTCCCTGAGCAGAAACAGAAGGGTGGTGTATGGGGCCACAACCCTACATCAAGAGACCTGATGGTCCCCAGCACTGAAAGTGAAACAAAAAATCATGAGAAAGAGAAATGATACGCTAGACCCAGAGCAATTTTCTGTTTTGTCCTCATCTCTAAAAATGCATTCCTCCTGCCAGACTCATTCTCTCCTAACTCTCTTGCAATTATCCAAGAGTGAGGTATCCTGGCAAACGATGCATTCCCAATGATGCTTCTCAAGTGAAGAAGAGGTTCAGACCTCTTTGGGTTTTTTTGTTTTGGATTTTTTGTTGTTGTTGTTGTTGTTGTTTTTGAAACAGAGTCTTGCTTTGTCACCCAGGCTGGAGTGCGGTGGTGCAATCTTGGCTCACTGCAACCTCTGCCTCCCAGGTTCAAGTCATTCTCCTGGTTCAGCCTCCTAAGTAGCTGAGACTACAGGCACATGGTACCACACTCAGCTAGTTTTTAAATTTTTTTAGTAGAAATGGGATTTCACCATGTTTGCCAGGCTGGTCTTGAACTACTGACCTCAAGTGATCCTGCAATTACAGGGGTGAGCCACTTTTACCTGGCCTCTACTGAATCCAGAAAATGGAGAAAAATGTACCTGTTCACGCTAGAAATGAGAAGCAAAGGAGCAGCTCAGGAAAATCAAGTGCATGCCTAAGGTAAACATACTTCATTTCCTGCCCACAAAGCCAGCAGAGTCCCTAAGGAGAATGCCAAGCAGTGACTACTTGGGTTTTATGTCCAAAACCTAAAACTGGAAGAAAGGAAGTTAAGCTTCCCAAACTCACACCCGGGGAGTGATTAAGCTTAAAATCAGAGGCGATAATATAAGAAACAAGGTCCAGTTGTAAATCCCACATCTAAGGGATGTCAGTGTAAAACCACTTTCACAGCAGAGAAGAACGTCTGCATCGTTTAACTTGCTAGTGTTACCAGGATTTATGGTGCCAAGGAAAAGGCTAGGGAATGGATGTTCCTTCACTATTTACCACACAATGTGGGCCACAGCTGTTTGGCTCTTATATTATTCAAAGATTGTTCTTTATGGATGTTCCCTTTGTATATAAAAGAAGTATTCTGCAGCTTCTCTAGGATGAGTACTTGTGTGGATTTACCTTTATTTTTCTTTTCAGAAGTGGCTGTGATACTGAACCTGATAGTTCATGTCTTTCAATTTCAGAAAATTCTCAGCCATTCTCTTCAAATACGACCTCTTCCCATTTTCTCCAGTCTCACCTGGAGCTCCCATAGCCATATTTTGGGCCTTCTCATGCTGCCTTTCATGACCCTTCAAGTATTTTCTATTTCATTATTTCCCTGGACTGCATTCTGGCAATTGTGTGAAGTTATTTTCCCATTCACTCAGTCTTGCATCAACTTTGGCTAGTCTGATATTTATTGCATCAGCTATGTTTTAAAATTTCAATGATTTTAAAAAATTTCTGTGCCTTCTGGTTGGTTCTTTCAAACATGCCTGTTCTTTCAGTTTTAATCTCCTATTATTTTTATTTTTGAAACATAACTATTTTATGGTCTCAGTGAAATTCTTCTATTATGGTTTTATTCTTTGAAGTTCTTGGGTTTTGATATTTCTGCACATTGCTTCCACTGACTCTAGCTAATGGTGGATTACTTCCTTGTGTGTTTATAATTTTGGATTTACCATCAGAAGAACTTCACTTATGGAAATCCTAGGTGACACAGGTTAAGTGCACACAGAGTGAGTACACAAGAGGTATCACTGAGCGACACTGTGAAAATGAATTTGAATGTGGTTACAAATTTCCTTACAGATGCCAGGCTGAGAGAGAAAAATAAATTCCCTATTGAATCCATCCATTTTTATCTTGTCCATCCTTTCAATGATGGTGAGGCCTGTCAACGATACCTGATTAAGATAGGGTCTCAGTTCCAATTCCTTCCATCCCCAAGGGGTCTCCATGTCTCACCTCCATTCTTACATGGTTTTGAAACCCAAGTCAACCAACACTAGCAACTGTCTTCCTCTACCTGTGCCCCCCACCTGCCCAGGGCAGCCATATTGTCAGCTCAGATCCTTGCTTTCTGGGAATATAATTTTTTTAGGGATATGTAACTTTTGCTTAACTCATGCTATTTACTATGAATGAAGACTCATTCTGCAAAGAGATATCAAACTGAGTTAAAATTCATTAAGTCTGTAAATTATTTTTGTCTGGTAGAGATGCAAATAATTTCTGTCCAGCAGAAAAGATAATCTCAAAATTTGAGGTTTTATTGCCCCAGAGAACATGAACCAGCTTTTTTTTTTTTTTTTTTTTTTTTAGACAGAGTCTTGCTCCGTTGCCAGGCGACAGACTGGAGTGCAGTGGCGCAATCTCAGCTCGCTGCAACCTCCGCCTCCTGGGTTCAAGCAATTCTCCTGCCTCAGCCTCCTGAGTAGCTAGGATTACAGGCACGCACCACCATGCCCAGCTAATTTTTGTATTTTTAGTAGAGACGGGGTTTCACCATGTTGGCCAGGATGGTCTCGATCTCCTGACCTTGTGATCCGCCCG
Organism: Aotus nancymaae; assembly: GCF_030222135.1. Taxonomy (NCBI): domain Eukaryota; kingdom Metazoa; phylum Chordata; class Mammalia; order Primates; family Aotidae; genus Aotus; species Aotus nancymaae. The sequence goes on along the minus strand of NW_026988479.1, from coordinate 18,099,491 downwards.
CCTCGGCCTCCAAAAGTGCTGGGATTACAGGTGTGAGCCACCGCGCCTGGCCATGAACCAGTTTTAAATCTAACTTTGTGATCTTTTCTAAGCATCATATCTTTCATTGAGCACATAAACAAGCCTCTGCTGTCCTCGTTTGAATCCACTTTCTATTTCTACTGATAGCCTCCTAGACCTTTGACACGTGCTCATGCTATATTTCTACAAAGTCATGTTTAAAAATTTTTAAAGTTATACTTTGACATTAACCCTATTTATTGTCTATCAAGTTTAAGGCAACGTGTTAATTTCTTAATATGTGTTATACTATTAAATTCAGTTCCCATGAAGGAGAAGTTATTACTCCAATTTGAAAGATGAGAAAACTGAGGCTTGGAGGAATTGAAAAATTTGTTCAAGGATGTCACCTAGATAAGAAGGAACAGATCCATGATTCAAATCCCATTTTCATGTCTTTTTTCATTGCAATATTATGGGCTGAATATTGTTTTCCCAACATGTCTACCCACTGTTGCTAATATTATAAGGAACTGTTCTTTCTTTTTTCTAGATAAAATAATCTAGTTAATGTAGATTAAAATCACACTAGCTTTTGATGGTAGATTGATCAATGTGTTGTTTCACACTGACCTTACTGTCAACTAAGCCTCCCATAGTAATTATTCCCAACAACTGGTTTTAAGTCAAACTTGAATTCACCATTAAGAGTGACATACTTGTAAAAAATATAACAAAATTTAATTTTAAAAAATCACCTATGTTATTGTTAAGATTACATTTTGGAAATTATATGCTTAGAAGAAATTTACTTTTTAAAATACCATTTAACAGTTATGCTATCTAATGTAAAGGTTAAAGAAGAATATATGGTCTGAACCCTAACATTAGAAGTTATGGTCAAATATGTAAATCACATTCCTAGAACAACAATTTAAAAGAAGTTTAAAATGAGAATTCTAAGCTTTGAACTACAAATTACCTAACTAGGTTCTCAGGTAGAAAAATTGAGGCAGAGCTATTATAAAGGAAGAACTCTTCAGTACAGTAAAAAAGGTATGGAATTCTGAGAAGATTCCAAGGTGGCACTACAAATTTTTAAAAATTGGAATTCCACAAATAATTCATTTAAAAAAACTCCAGAGTTTTACAATCTATACAAAATATGTCCCAAAAGATTTTTTAATTCAGATATCTCTGATATATTTCATTTGGTGACGACGTTCACCAAATGAAATATGTCAGAGATATCTGAATTAAAAAATCCTAGATGTCAGTAGGTGGCATGGGGCAATTTTCAAGTTAGCTTTGCTTTGATAGAATTTGTCAAATTCTCAGGAAGGTAAATGACTACCTCTATAGAATTAGGAAAATTTACCTTAATATACTCATAGGGAAATTTCTTCTGATTTGTACTCTACAGTCAGATATACTCTTTTAAGAGGTGGCTAGAATGAAGATATGATGTTCTTTAGGCCATACAAGGCTATTTTGTGATTTTTATTTTCTCTGGGATAGTGGTTCTATAACTGTTGTTCCATAAACTAGGGGAGGTCTCCAAGATCCTTCAGGAGTTCCATGAGATGCAAAAACAATGGCCAGTTGAACTGTCGATGCCTTAGCATGAATCTAGACAGTGGCACCAATTTATACCAATAGGCATTCTTTCTTCACTGCTACACACTCACAGGTTAAAAAAAAAAAGGCTAATTTTACTTCATAAATGAGTAAAATTATTAATTTTATTTAATCCTGACCCTTTAGCACACGTTTTATATAATAACGAAAGAGAAAATGTGCATAAAGCACCTCTGCTGCATACCAAAATTGAATTCAGGGAAAGCAGTTGTGTGATTGAGTTACAAGCTGAACTAACATCTTTTTTCATGAAATGTCATTTAAATGTAAAAGAATGACAGACAAAATATGGTTACTGAGACTTGGGTATTTGACAGATAATTTCTCAGAAATGAACCAAGTGAGTGTCTGCTTTAAGGAAAACAACTAATAATATTTGTTGCAATGGTAAAAGTCATGCTTTCAAACAAAAGGGCATAATTTTAGAAAACCTGGATCTGTACCATGAGCATGAAAACATCCCAATACTTAATGACTTTTTAAAATGAGATAAGTGGTGATATTAACAAATGTAATTTTCTGATATTATATGATGAAATGTGTTTGCATTGGAAGATCTGCATAACTCAGTTAACTAATATTTTCCAAATGAGCAATGTACACTAAAAAAAATCTTGCATAAGTAAAAGATACACTCAAAGTCCAAGTTAGGTCAATAGATCTTAATGTAACTGCATCTGAACAATTCACTAATATGATTTTATTTTTCACACTGCAATTTTTTTTTAAATTACCGTTTGTTGAATGTTGGTAGATTGAAAGAAAAGAATATCCAAAATTATCTGAAAAGGCTACTAAAAATATTTCTTCCTTTTCCAACTATATACATATGTAAGGACTGATTTTTTTTTTCATATCCTCCAATAACAACAAAATGTATGACAATAGATTGAGTGAAAAAGAAGATATGAGGCCGGGTGTGGTGGCTCACGCCTATAATCCCAGCACTTTGGGAGGCTGAGGTGGGCAGATCACCTGAGGTCAGGAGTTTGAGACCAGCCTGACCAACATGGTGAAATCCCAGCTCTACCAAAAATACAAAAATTAGCTGGGCCTGGTGGCGGATGCCTGTAATCCCAGCTACTTGGGAGGCTGAGGCATGACAACTGCTTGAACCTGGCTGGGAGGCAGAGGTTGCCATGAGCTGAGATTATGCCACTACACTCCAGCCTGAAAAAAAAAAAAAAAGAAGGTATGATTTTTCCAGTCATCTTTCATTGACTCAGACATTAAGGAGATTTATAAAAATATAAAATGATGTTATTTAATACCTTCATAAACAAAGCTTTAAAATTGTTTTAGTTTTAATTTCTAATATGCAAAATATCAACAGATGGAATCCACATAGACAAGGGCTGCTGAAGTCCTTAATAAATTTTAAGAGTGTAAAGAGGTACTGAGACCAAAAAGTTTTAGAACTGCTGAGCTAAGAATATAGTATCTGGAACAGGGTTTCCTTTGGGAGTGATGTAAATGTTTTGGAATTTAGAGGGAATTTTGGTTGCATCATATTGTCAATGTACTAAATTCCATTGAATTGTATAATTTAAAATGGTTAATTTATGTTCTGTGAATTTTACCTCAAAAAAATTTTATGTGTCTGTGTATATATGTTCTTATATACATGTATGTTATATATTACATATAGTAATATGTAATAAATACATGAATATATATAAAATGAGTGCATATATGTAAGAATATATTTCTTAGAACCCACACATCAAAAGTCCAGGTGGTATGGCACAATCTCCTTTCACGGAATTAAAACCAAGACACATGTGTCTATCTATCATGAGCTTTTTTCAATCTAAAATTATCTTGGGTTCTTTCTGCCTCACATTAAATTTAAATATTCCAGGAGGTCCTTTCCTTGGCAATAATAGATCAACTTTTTTTTTTTACAATTTGGTCCAAACCTTTGAGTTTTATGACCATCATGGCATCTCAGAACAACATATTTAACCATTCTGTCAACAGCCAATACAACCATCATCTACTTACCTGTACATCCTAGTACAAATATAGTACAACCGTAAATGTCATATTATAACACGTTCTGAAAACAAAAGGGTGAGCAAAGATCACAGGTGGTCTCTGCATACATAGGGCTTACAGTTTAGTGGAAATGATAAATGTTAATCAGAAAGTGGCACAAGTAAAAGGAAATATGCAATTGTGAAGAAATCCCTATGAAGGACAGATATATAATCTCAGGAGTACATAAAATAGGGCACTTTGACTTAATTGAGGACTGTGGAAGGATTCCGTGAGGTCCAGCAGTACCAGCTTTACGTGAGAGCTTTTAGAAATGCCAGCTCCCAGGTCCCTGCCAGACCTACTGAAGAATCTGCATTTTAACAAACTTCCCAGGTGATTCATGTTTGAGAAGCACTCACTCTTCTAAAGAATGGGCCAGGGTTAATTAGATGAGGGAGGAGTATTCTGGCATAGGTAACAGACAAAAGCCCTGGGGTCAGAGAGAGGAGGGCACTTCTGAAGAACTAAAGAAAGCTACTATGGCTAGAATGGAGAGGGTATGGGGAGCACAGAGCCAGATGTTAGGGGCTGACATATACTAAATTTGGCCATGAGTTTATAAAAAGCGTTAGGAGGGATTACAGTCTCCTGAACTCTATGAGGCATGCCTTTCTGGCACTAAGTTGCTTTCAAAACAAACACAACAATTAGATACTCATCCTTTTATAGCTGCTGAAGGGCAAATTCCTTTAATTCCAACGAAAGAACCAAGTTCTTATAGCACAAGTGGCAACAGCTCTGGCTCCCCACAGTGTGAGAACAACAGGGCAGGCTTACAACACCTTAATTTGAATGCATGTAAGGAATTATAAATAATGTCTTGATGCTTCAGAGGGTCCTCATTGCTAGAGAGCTCTGGACTCTAAAGAGGTAGTAACTGCACTGTGGATTCTGCACAAATTTTAAGGCATGGTATATTTGAGGCCCCTGATAACACGTGTGGGTCACAATGCCAAGGACCCTGGCAAACGCATTAGTGCTTGGGAATCTTACTGGAACATGATCTAGCAAGCTCGTAAAACTCAGCAGACTACATTGTGGGAGCTGCACCAAATGGGTAATATCAATAAATATTTGAGTCCATGGAGGCAGAGGGTTGTGGAGAGGAGGATCCAAAACTTTAATATGGCTCCAGGCATTCATGGACATCTGAGCGTGGGAAGAATCAGTCATGTCCAGTGGCCCCCCTCTGTATCAACTAAAACTAGTTCTGTGGTAATAAGACCCCTGAGTGAGAGAGAAGACTCAAAATGTGGACTTAAGTCGGACAAGAAAATTTATAGCCAAAGCATCTCAGCAGCAGCCTAAAGTGCTAAGAAAGACAGGAAACATCTTGATTAATACAAGGCAGACTGGCTCAATCTCCAGCTAATAAACCCTAGACCAGTGAGCATTTCACTCTTAAGACTGCAATGTCCAAGGTGAAAGAATCCCGGCATTAGAATTTATGGCTCTTTGAAGTAATTTCTTTCTCATCACTTCAGGGACCCAACCAAGTATGCTGGCAAAAGTTGCTTATATGATACACTAAAAATAAAAACGGAGGCCCAAGTTTATTTCCTAATTTATGGCTCTTTGAAACAACTTCTTACTTTCTTATCTCTTCGGGGACCCAAAGAAGTGTGTTGGCAAAGGTTGCTTGTATGATACCCTAAAAATAAAGATGGAGGGCCAAGTTTATTTCCCCCATAGTTAAAATTCTAGAAAAATGGCCAGCAATGGGTTTGTGTTAATTTTACTAATGCCAGAGGGGACTGGCAGTTTTCTAGTTCCCTGAACGGCTACATGCAACTGAATACAGCCATCTGGAATAATTCTTTTTCCAGATACTCCAGAGAGAAAAACACTCTTCCAACAGTTTTCTTATCATCATATCTGATGACAAGATATTATCAACTTCTTGGTCTTTTACAGGTCATAGAAGCCACCATTAGCAGCTACCATAAGGAACCCTGAAAGGCCAGCTCTGACAGTGAAAGACTAGGATTAAAACAAGAGTTTTGCCTTGTTTCTTTCTGAAAAAATTATTGATGGGGTAATCTATCAGCCTTAGGAGTCAAACCTTTCCTTGCATAATAGGGGAAAAAGTAGCTGAAATTGTTTAAATATTATAAGAAATCATTTTTTAAAAAGTTAGACAATCTGAGCAACCAAGATGGTTTCCAATGAGTTTGAAATTCAGGACATTCTTTTGGTTAAGGAGGTTTGTTTCCTTCCTCGTACCCACAGCCACTTCAGGGCTGGGAATCCTCAGCTAAGTTTTGGCATTCATTCAAACCCAAGCAGATGGATAAACACTTGGTTTAGTTGAACCAATGCTGTGGAGCGCTCTGCATCTGCCGCTGCTACCCTCAGAGTCTGGGACGGGGACAGCATGAACAGGAACGGCTCTGACTTTCAGTGTTGCCTGTCTAGTTGTAAACTCAGACTAATTATCTGACTTAAAAATTCATCATAATATGTCATTGTATTATTATCTCTGTCTAGTTCTCCTAAGCTAATCTGTACCTTGGCCTTTTCCTCTCTCTACTCCGACGCTGCTTGCCTTCACACATGCCATTAACTGGAAGTCTCTTCCCTCCTGTCCCCCTCTTTTCTTAACTAATTTCTCTATTTCTTTACATTAACACCTCCTCTACCCCCAAATTAGAGACCCTATGCTCTGCCTCAGTTTTTCATCACCTATGTATATGAGACTAACTGGTGAATGTCTCCCCTACTCTCTGCCACCAAATGATGTTCTGTGAAGCACCTACTGCAGGCCAGGCCTAGTGAGACAAATGATGTGACAGACACTGGGACCTATCACCAAGAGGCTAGTCTTCTAACAGAGAGGAAGAGAAACAAGTTGAATAAAGAGTTTCGGGGGGTGGGACCACAACTCGCAAAATGCATGGGGTGAGGGAGAGGAAATTCTACCTGTGCAGAAAGCTTTTTTTTTTTTTTTTTTTTGAGACAGAGTCTCACTCTGTCGCCAGGCTGGAGTGCAGTGGCACGATCTCAGCTCACTGTAACCTCCATCTCCCTGGTTCAAGCAATTCTCCTGCCTCAGTCTCCAAAGTAGCTGGGATTACAGGCACAAGCCACCACACCCAGCTAATGTTTCTATTTTTAGTAGAGACAGGGTTTCACCATGTTGACCAGGATGGTCTGTCTCCTGACCTTATGATCTGCCTGCCTCGGCCTCCCAAAGTGCTGGGATTACAGGCGTGAGCCACCGCACCCAGCCCAGAAAGCAATTCTAACAGAGATGTTGGCATAAGCAAAGGCAAAGGCAGAGAGGTGTGACCGTGGGCCCTACAAGCAGCTGGTTATTCCCAAAGCAGCAAGCCTTTGGCAAGGAGTGGAGACAGGCGAGGCTGGAGAGGAAGCAGCATCCAGATCACAAGATTTCTTTGTATGCCACGCTGGAGAGGGCAGACTTCAGCTGTAAGTAGGGCAGTGAAAAGGGCAGGGCTCCCTTTTGGTTAAAAACACGCCTTCCTCCAAATCTGTGGAAACTCAGGCCATAAACCTTCCCCTGCTCTCCTGCCAAATTTCCCATAAGCACCCCATGAATTCTGCTCAAGAGAACAAGGATAGGGTGAGCAGCTTTTCCATGCATTCCAAATTCATTTCTATGAGCCATTGCAAATCAATCAGCACGGGGTAATGAGAATCTGGAGCTCATGGCTGGGCACAGACAGCCAAATCAGTCTCATTCTTCTTCTCTTTTCTTTTTCTATTTTAACAGCATATGGTGAAAAACTTATTTTTTAATTTTTTAAAGTAGGATTAAGTTTTAATGGCAGGGAATACTGTGACCACAGTTATGATCCCAAATCTTCCTGAAAATTAATCTATCGCCTACAGTCAGGTCATTAAAGGCAGTCTTTTTCAGGCTGTTAAATTCCCACTCAATTATAGTTTTGACCACAGTTTGAATGCATCTGGATGGGCTGGTGGCATCACATAAAAGTCAATGACATAGACAGCAAGAGCCTCTAGATACTTTAAAGGAAAGAACTAAAGAGTGTCTCCTCTCATCTTGAAGAACATTATTTGCTCTAAAATCATGCCTTAATTTTTATGACATGTAATATAACGACCTGAAGCTCAACCTCTGCAAATAAAGTATCTCAAAGTTTTCTTATCAGAGGGATAAGTCCAAGATATAAGATGGGATAAAGATATATTGAATCTGGTTAAGAAATAAAAAAGCAGCTAGGTGTGATGGCTCATACCTGTAATCCCTGCACTTTGGGAGGCAGAGGCAGGTGGATCATCTGAGGTCAGGAGTTCAAGACCAGCCTGGCCAACATGGTGAAACCCTGTCTCTACTCAACAAAAATTAGCCGGGCGTGGTGGCAGGTGCCTGTAATGCCAGCTACTCGGGAGGCTGAGGCAGGAGAATCACTTGAACCAGGGAGGCGGAGGTTGCAGTGAGCCAAGATCATGTCCTTGCACTCCAGCCTGGGCAAAAAGAGCGAAACTCCATCTCAAAACAACAACAAAAAGAGATAAAAATGCACAAACAAGAAATTCTTCTCAACTTAAAAAATATTTACTGTGCTCTTATGATGTGGTCAACAGACTGGATGCTGGGGATATTCAGAGAAATGAGAGTTGCTCTCCCATCTCACAAGGTATGTCAGAGTGGAGCAAAGGGGGAGAAAAAGGACAAAGATAAATCTGGCTGGAGTAAAACTGATCATTGGACCAGTTACTGCAGTGTATGCTTGAGCAGAAATAAAGCCAGAATTTTAGGAGCATATCTGCATGGTAAACCAGTTTCCTGAGGACATGATCCATGACCTAATCATGTAAACTAGCTTATATCTAGGAAATAATGATACCTGTGACTAGTGGGAAAAAGAAAAGGAAGAAGAAGAAAAAGCTCTAGCTCTAACTTCCCCAAGGCGCATAGTGACTGCCTTCAACTGCTGAATTATACTCGGTTGAGATTATTGTAACTTATCAATACAGTCCAGCAAAAGGCACATTGTACAGTGATAATCTTTGCTTAAGAAATATATTTAGCTATGAATACCAAAATAAAAATGAGCTACATCAACCTTTTCTCTTCATTTTTAAACTCAAAAAAGGGTGAAGTTCTGTAGAAAAGGAAAACTCATTTAAACAGAAGCCATGGGAAAACATCAGTTAGGCTTTTGTGATTTGAAAAGAAATGATCTTATTTTACAAAATTCAAAGAGAAATAAAATACATTAGAAGGAGAGGTATGTCTAATGTGAGCTATATACAACTCCCATCATCTTGGTTTCGGATCTATAATTACACTTATGTGAGGCTACAGTACCGTGAGAATAAAATAGGCTCAAGACTCAGCCAGAAACATGAATACAATTCTCGACTTTGAAACTTGGTAGCAGTGTGACTTTGGGCAAGGTACATAACTTTGAATCTCAGTGTTCTCTGTAAATTAAAAATCCCAATTTTTGCCTTTGGGGATTTCCACAATGATAGTAGATACCAGACATCTAAAGCACCTCACATATAATAGGTCTTCAACAAATTTGAAGTAATTTTATTTTATTTTTTATGTTCTGCTTAAATTCTTGGGCATAAATTGTTATTCCTCATGACTTCTGAGCAGGGACAAACAATGATGAGAGCATTCCTTTCTGGATGGGAACAGTAAACACAACTCCATGTATCCTTGTTACAGTCCAGAGAAACTTTATCAAAGTTTGGTGTCAAATCATTCATCCTAAAAGAATTTCTTCTAACACTTCCAGGGTGACATAATTATTGTCTTGGGAATTGGGACAAGTGTCAAGGCTGAAGCAATCAGGGCATTATCACTAAGCTGAGAGCAAGCAACAGATATTAAACAGAAGTTATAAATAGCAAAGGAAACCCAAAAATGCAAACTAGAAAATACAGTATTCCAAACTCTCAAACATCCCCAGCAACAGATCCAGAGAAAGAATTACTGAGGTAAAAGCAACCATTTTTGAGACCTTACTCCATGCCAGCAACTGGATATGCACTTTGCATGCATCAACTCAATCCTGACAGCACTGACTCTGAGATGGAGCCTATTATTCTTCCCATTTTATAAACAAGGACACCTCTGTCCTCACCATCTTCAGATGGCAGGTAATTTCCTGGAGGTCCGCCAGCTGATAAGTGCTACAAATGGAATTTGAACTCAGGTCTGTTTGACTTCAGGGCTTCCACTCTTCCACACTGCCATTTCCAATTACATCAATGGAAAACATAGGCCATTGTCTTAAATCAACCAAGTAGTTTATTCCCCAAACAGTGGGCTCAGTCTTCCAGAGTTTTATTTTATTTTATTCTCTACAGTGTGAGTCCTGACTAGAATACAGCCAAAGGCTCTGCTCTGATCCCAGGCTGTTCCTTCCCGCCTTCACTGCTAGACCTTCCTCTCCCCACTTCTAAATGCTGTAAAGCCCCAGGACCCTGTCCTGGCTCCTCTCCTCCTCTATCCACAGACCTGCCTCAGTGATCTCATCAGTCCCATGGTTGATACACAAGAAGAATCTGTATGCTGAGAGCTCTCAGTAGAACTTTTGCTGTCTTCACCCCAACACCCACACACTCCACCACCATAATAAAACAAGACAAGACCTCTGTTTCTCCCTCAATGAAGGCAAAAAAGCCAGGAGTCATCCTTCATCCTCCTTCCCCACACATAGCCCATCTAGCTCATTGGTCAATCCTGTTGGCCCTATCTTTAAAAATATATCCCAAATGTGCCCACTCTCAGCATTTCCACCACTAGTACCCTAGTCCAGGCCCCAGTGTCTTTCAGCTGCAATACTGCATCAGCCTCCCCATTACCACGCTTGCCCCTGCTCAGCTCATTCTGCATAAAGCAACTGGGTGACCCTGGGAAAAGAAGCACCCTCACCACAGACTGTGCTACTCACACCCTCAGAACTCTCAAATGGTTCCCCACTACAATTAGAATGGAATTCAAACTTCTTTCTGAGGTCCCCAAGCTACCACCTGGTCTGGCCCCTGCTTAGCTCTGCAAACTCAGCTTGTACCACACTGACCTTATTGTTCCTTGACCACGCCAAGGGTGTTTCCACACCAAACAGGAGCCTTTCCCAGGGTTTTTGCCCTTGCTGTTCCCACTTCCTGGAAAAACCTTCCTCTACCTCTTTGCTCTCTCACTTCATTCAGGTCATGGTTTAAATGCTACCTCCTCAGGGAGCTTTCCCTAACCACCTGGACTAACACAGCTCCCTGTCCATCCCCAATATGTGGGCTTACCCAAGAGCACTTACCGCCACCTGAAATTATCTTGATAATGGATTTAGCCTATACTTCTATATCTTTATTTAAAAAATTTACCACTGTATTCTCAGGTCATAAATCCAGAGTAGGTCCTCAACGAATATGTGCAACTATCTGCCTCTTGCCTCAATTTAAATTTAAGCTCTAGGATAGGCAGCAGGGACTTTGTCTTGGGCACTGCTATATCCCCATGCCTAGAATAGCACTTGGTATATAGTAGGCATCCCCAGAGTTGAAGAAAGAATAAGTGAAAGGCTCCTAACAGTATTACATAGAAAGGTCAACTCCCATATTGTAGGCAACAGAGTGACCAGGACTCACCTACTAGAATGGCCATCTGAACTTGTGTTCAAGTAGTGCCAGGTCCCCTATTATCCAGAGTTAGGTCACACCCCTGAGGTGCCCCACTAGATCCTTCCCATCCAGATGCTCTGAAGCTATGTGACAGCTGGCTTGGTCTTTTAAAGAGGGAGAAGACCATGTGAGGCAACATGAGGCTGGGCTTTGGGCACCAGGAGAATTCTGCATCTCATCTACCTCTAGATTCTCCCTAGGCCCTGCAGAGCTTCTGTCAAATAAGCTCATTTCCCTAGGCACACTGTACCACTGGATCACTTTCTACCAATGTTACCACACTTAAGCTATAGGGAAATGAGTCCAAAGGCAAAAGAAGTCCAATGTGCACATAACAATATCCCAAGGAGTCATTGAGATGAAGCAAGTGCTTGCTCCAAGGCCTGAACATGGCACATATATTTAAAAACATGTTCATTTAATCCAGTCTGACAGTGAGAAGGGTTTGTATGGGGCCGACACTACCAGGCTAGTTGTCCTCTGGCAGACCCTGCAGGTATTTTCAGTTAAATGTGATAATCAAATTAGCTGCACAGCACGGTTAACTCTGAAAAGGCAAACAGAGCTTCCTGGGTGATCTCCCTACCTGCCTTTCTCCCATGCTGACTAAAAAGACCAAAGAGTCTTCGCCTGGTAGCAAAGGTGATTATAGACACACAGAGGACACTGGAAGTAGAGAAGGGGAAAGATGGGGAGGTTTCTGCTCTAGCCATCTCCAAAGGAGAAAGTGCTTACTTCCTAGTAGATGAAGATAGAGAAAAAAAAAAATGTTGCTTTTCTAGGTTTCCTCCACCTAACTTGTTTGATTGTCCAACTCTACAGATCCTTTGTGCCCTCCCATCCCTCTACAGTTTCCAATCTGACTTTGCACTCAGACATGACAAAGCTTGTAAGCACTCCTTAGGAAGCACAAGTTAAAGCAGCGAGAGACAGATCTTCTGCAGACTAGTTATGTGAAAACAGAGGAAAAGTTAAATGCATGATAAGATAAAGTAATAATTCTAGCACTTTTTCTACAGGCAATATTATTCTTTACTGATCCAGCTGGAAATTACTCTGCATTTGCAGAGCACAATCAAGATATTGGGTGCATGACTGGAAGATTGGTTTTTTGAAACAAAAATGCCACCTATGTTTAGAGACACCATCATAACCATCTGTTTCACCAGTCAGCCATCAAGAAAGTACTCAAGAACCCAAAGAGCTCAGATGCTAAGAAAGTCTCTAAAGTTGATTTTTCCACCTCTTACACCAATCAAACCCATCTGTCTTATTTTGCCACAGTTGGACACAGGCCAGCATTCAATGAATATGTGTGAGTATCTGCCTCTTGCCTCAATTAAAATTTAAGTTCTAGGACAGGTTTAAATTATGGACATTAATGGGAGAGAAGCAATTTTCAATTGTCTCTGCTTGTCAGCAAGACACATTCCTGAAAAGTTCTCTCTAAAACAAAATACGGTGTCTAAAAACCTTTTTTCCCCACTGACTGCTATAAAATTCCAGATGTAGTCTGAGATGGCAAACTAAAGACAGACTAAATCAATCTCTTCTCTAGCGCGGTCCATCAGTGTCCATAGCTGAGGGAATAAAAGGGATGCACTCAGGTCTGGATACTGACCAAAAAAACCCAAAATGGGAACTGAACCCCAGCAGGGCCGCGATAGAGTTAGAAAGGAGACACACATTTGAAAAGCGCACAACATTTAAAGAGGCCCTCACTTGCTCTCAGGATGGCTGCAGGTTATTGCCTCCTTCAGTTTTGCAACCAGGTGTCTCCTTTGCCTCACCCTAGGCCCAGCCCTGCTAACACATCATTTTAGGGTCCTGACTTACTTTCCCTGCAATGCAACTTCCTTTTTTTATTGAGTTAGCGTAACAGGATTGGCTGGGTAATGCAGGAACCCAATCTTTGTTAAGATTTTTCTTTCTTCTTTGACTAACCTGCTAGCTTCCTTACTCCCTCCCTTCTTCCCATCCATTCACAGGAGGTGAGAAAACACAGTAGTTTGTTAGTTCATTTCAATGGTGATAGAATATAGGAGAGGGCACACAGAGATGAACTGGCCTTTAGAGGCTGGCAGCAAAGGTGAAAGGCAATTCCCGGAAACCAGGGTTGGGAGAGGGGAGATATGCTCAGTCTGCAACCCAAAAAAGGAGCGCCTAGGCACCAACAGCTGCAGCCTCTCCCCCACTCTTGGCCTTTGAGCCCTTTAGGTGGTCCGAATAGCTATGCAGACCCAAGGTTAGAGAGACAGACTTCTCTTTGATCACACAGTTTACATTTCAGACCCATCCTCAAGAGAGACTTTCCACAAAGATGCTGGCAGTGCCCTATTATCCATGCAAGCCAGAAATGGTGGCACCCCATAGCCACGACGACCTGCTTAAGCCAGGAGCCCTAGTCATCTACAGTGAGCCCTTTATGAGTTGTGTCTGCTGCTGCTCGGTTTCTGAGGTGATAGATAGAGCCCTTTTTAGGGAGGCTTGTGACAGAGGTTTAAGAGCCTTTACATTTTATCATAAGCAGGACCTGCCAAAGCTCCAGTGAGGACAATGAGAAGGACTGGTGCCGGGGTTTTCTATGTCAGATCTCTCTGGGTGGTTCAACATCAGTCCATCTGTAATCCTACGAAGACATTTAATCCTTTGGTTCCTGGGTTCTTTTTTCTTCCCTGGTATTCTAGGTCTTCAGCCAAGCTGTTCCAGTTCTTGGCCTGAAACACAATTCTACCAGCCTCCACTCCAAGCCCTGTAGCTTAGCTAACTTGCTCCACTCTTTTACAGTTCATGATAAATGGTAATTACTGGCTCCCACATACCTGAGGCATTCACAGAACATACAGCACTACCTGGGACACATTAAGTGCCACCTGAAGTACTCTTTTAGCTATCAATCCAAAATTAAAAGTATCTCAGGCATATAAGCCAATTCAGTCATTACAGAGAATAATGTGGCAACATCTAAAACAATGCAACTCCATTCTGAGGTAGGTATGCATCTTACTAAAATTCACACATGTGCAAAAGGATGTTTGCAAGGATGTTCACTGCAGCATTGCTCATAATGGCAAAAGCAGAAACAACTCTAAGCGCCTATCAGTGCACTTAGGAATATGAGGAAAGGGATAAATAACCTCTGGCACATTTACACAGCATTTAAAGAGACGAACTAGTTTTTAGCTCAAAAAAAAAAAAAAAAAAAAAAACTGAATGAAAACCTCAAGCGGAAAAATTAGAGTATACCCCGATAACACTTATGAAAATTACAACTGCAATTACATATACAAATATCATGTGTCTATATTTGGAGACACAAAATAATCCCTTTTAAAGTAACAAAACATAGTTCAAAAGGGTATATTCTAAAATTCATGTTAATGCTTTCCACTGGAGGGCAAAGGGGATTGAACGGGGGTGCCAAGAGACAACGCCGATGTTAACATTTTGGGGGAAGGAACAAACTGGCAAATGTTAGCTCGTAGATAAATAAATATGCATATATGCATAAACACATACATGAAAAATTACAGCAAAACATACAAGTATGTTTGCTCCAAATTATTTTTCATGAATTTTGCTCTTTTTTAAAATAAAAAAAAGGGAGAAGAGGGAGACTGTGCACATTTTGGACAATCAGGGTTCCTTTACATTGTCTCAGAGAACTTTAAAAAGTTCAGTACACTTCAGGGGCTGATAGAGATGACAGAAAAGCTCAAGCATGAGGGCTCATGCTTGTAATCCCAGCATGAGCCCTCATGCTCTGAGAGGCTGAGATGGGAGGACAGTTTGAGGTCAGGAGTTCAAGACCTGCCTGGGCAACATAACAAGATTCAGACTTAAAAAAAGAAATTAGCCAGGTGTGGTGGTGCGCATCTGTAGTCCTAGTCACTTGGGAGGCTAAGGTGGGAGGATCACCTTAGCCCAGGAGGTCCAGGCTGCAGCAACCTGTGATTGCGCTACTGTACTCCAGCTTGGAAAACAGAGTGAGAGCTTGTCTCAAAACAAAATCGGAAACAAAAACAAGGCCAGGCACAGTGGCTCATGCCTATAATCCCAGCACTTTGGGAGGCTGAGGTGGGCAGACTGAGCCCAAGAGTTCGAAAGTAGCCTGGGCAACATGGTGAAACCCCTGTCTACAAAAAAATAAAAAAATTAGTTGGGCACGGTGGCATGCTCCTGTAGTCCCAGCTACTTGGGAGGCTGAGGTGGGAGGATCTCTGGAGCCCAGGAGGCAGAGGTTGCAGTTAGCTCAGATCGTGCCACTGCACTCCAGCCTGGGCAACAGAGCAAGGCCCTGCCTCAAAAACAAAAAACAAAAACATAAAAATAGCTATTAAAAAGTTAATAACAATTTTTAAAATGCACCTTTAATCAATATTATCCTTAGCAGTAGTTCCCAAACTTTAGTGTAGATAGAAATCCTTGGGAGTTTACTAAAAATAGAAATCTCTGCATGCCATGCCTCTCCCCACCATGTAATTCAGGAAATCTTGAATGAAGCCCACTGATCTTTTTATACAAAAACCCAAATGTCCCTAGTATGGTACAATAGTTAAGCCTTTGTTAAATGTTCTGAGAGACATTAAAAAAAAAAACTTAAAAGCAAATGAAAATTGCTATTTTAACCTAAAAATCTAGTCTCCTTTGCCAATAGCAACTTTTAAAATAAAATTTTATATTTTGATAAGAAACTAAAATCATTATATACAATATTTACTTACATAGCTCTGTAAAATAATGACCCTATAGTAGAGGAATATTTTTTATGTGCAATTGAATTGTTAAAGGCACACTTGTTAAAATTATAACAACTCTTGTTCTAGGTAACAATTAACTTTAATGAAACAATTCTAGTGTTATAATTAAAAAGTAACCAACACAGAAAACACGCAAATTTAGGCTATCCAGGCTTTGCTATCCATTATCTAATGATAACCACTTCTCTTCCCACCTCCCAGGCAGTCGGGGCTCCTCCTGAGTTTCCCCAGCCCCTATCTTACACCTTGGCACCAACACACAGAGCTGGAGTGTAGTTCACTTGTGGACAGGCCCATGTTACCCTCAAGGCTGTAAGCTCCTCCCTCCTAACAGAAAAGGTGTCATGCCATGTCCACCTTTGGATACCTGTGTCTAGCAGTGTGTCTGGCATGCTGTAGCCATGTGATAAAACAGCTGTTGAATGAGTTAGCACGTCCAAACATGTCTTAGGTCTGAGACATTCAATGGAAAAGGAATCCCTAGTATAGGAGTTCTGGCAGATGTTCTCTAAAGGACCAGAGAGTAAATATTTAGCTTTTGCAGGCCATATGGTGTCTCTTGCAACTTCTCAACCTGCCATCGTAGCTCGAAGGCTGCCATAGATAATACATAAATAAATGAGTGTGGCTCTGTTCCAATAAAACTTTATGAACACTGAGATTTTAATTTCATATAATGTTCATGTGTCATGAAATATTACTCTTCTTTTGATTTCTCAATTATTTTAAAATGTTAAAAAAAATTCTCAGCTTATGGGTCATATAAAAACTAGCAATAGGGTGTTCCAACCCCTTCTCTAGCAGGCCTGGGCAGAGAGATGAATGGAAAAGGCCAGAATGCCAGACACAAAATAGATGAAGTAGAAATAAAAGAGAAGAGAAGGGTCTATGATGGATGAAAAGTCAGTGGACCCTTACAGTACCTGTAAATAGGACAAAAACAATGCAGAAACACACACACAAAATAATGCAGTTTGTTATTATTTTTCTTTTATTTTAAACCAATTCTATATAACAGGAAAGGTCACTAATTAATGTCTAAGGAAGTCAGAAAAAAATTGGTATAGTTAAGTCTTTAGCAATACTACTTAAAATGAAAAAAAAGCCACAAAAATCTTTACAAGATAAAAAGTTTTACCACCATTTTTACATTGCTAAAATGTATTCTTTCTCTTCGCTGTCCATTCTCCAGTGAAAATGCAAATGAGCAGAAATGCAGACAAAAGTCAGGGAGCAAAAGCAGACAAAAGGGATTCTTTCTCCGAATAACCAAGGATTAACTTGTCCTACCCTACCCAGTCCTACTGTATAAAATCATAGATGTCTTCAAAGTTAAAGGGAGCTCAGAGTCACAGAGTCTGCTCCTCTCATCAAAAATACTAACTTTTTAAATAGCACACACAGTTATTTCATAAAAATTCAAAAACAAAGAAGCCAGGAGAAGAAAACCCAAGTTAAAATACTGATGGCTATCCTTCCAGACAGTTTTCCTTGACTGCAGTGTGTGTATGTACTTTTTAAACACAAAAACAATCCTTCTCCATTTGTAGATGAAGAAACTGAAGGCCTGGTAAATGAGTATAAGATCACACACAAAATGAGTTAGTAAAAACCAGGATTAGAACCTCTTGCCTGCTGGGCCAATCATCTCCCCTAAGAGAAATACAAATAAAAGAAACAATCCCCTAATAGAAACAAATAATTAGTCTCTTAGATCTGTCAGTGTCTTTTCCATAGCAATTACTTAATAAATTAATACATGGTGAAATGAATGATGCCAGCTGGGCTGACCCATTTCTTTACCTCAGTCTGACACTGTCTGAACCAGCTTAATCACAGATGTTCCCAATTATCAGTAACACCAGATAGTATAGTTTTCAACAAGCTATCAAATCCCAAAGAACACAGGGATACAAGGACAGCCTCTTTAATAGTAACTGGCATGTAACTTAGAATTTTTGCTAATGAAGGTGATTCACTTTGAAACTTACCTTTAAACTTAATTTTAAAATGAGGCACTATTCTGGGTCCTTTATGGATTAGTTTATTAGGAATTCAGTTGGATTCCCCTTGTCTCCTAAGGAGGAGCATTAGAAGGAGCAGAAAGCACCAAGATATTTGTATAAGGTTTGCCTTAATTTTCAGCTAAGATCAGATTTAACTGTACTAAAACAATTTCTTCTTTAAATTTTATTTTTAAAGGACAAATTATAATTGTACATATTCATGGGGTACATAGTGATGTTTTCATACATATAATTTATGGTGATCAGACCAGAGTAATCAGCATATCCATCATCTCAAACATTCATCGTTTCTTTGTGTCAGAAATGTTCAATATCCTCCTACTAGCTATTTGAAACTGTAACTGTTAACTATAGTCATCCTAGAGGAGTATAAAACACTAGACTGTATTTTTCCTATCTAGCTGTAATTTTGTATCCTTTAACAAATCCTTCCATATCCTCCCTTCCTCCTACTCTTCCCAGTCTCTAGTAACTTATTTTTTCACTTTTTACTTCTATGTATTCTCTTCCACATTTTACTTCTAGGAGAGCAACCTTTTTTAGCTTCCACATGAGTGAGAACACACAGTATTTAATTTTGTTTCTTCACTTAGCATAATGTTCTTCAGTTCCATCCATGTTACTGCAAATGGTAAGATTTCATTCTTTTTTATGGCTGAATAGTATTCCATTGTGTATATATATGTATCACATTTTATCCATTCATCTGCTGCTGGACACCTAGGTTGATATCATATTTTGGTTATTGTGAATAGTGGTTCAATAAACATTAGCATGCAGAAGTCTCTTCAATTTAATAATTTTCTTTCCTTCGGATAAGTTTCCAGTAGTGGGATTGCTGGATCATATAGTAGTTGTATTTTCAGTTTTTAAAGAAACTTCCATACTGCTTTCCACAGTGGTTGTACTATGGAAAACATTCCCACCAATAGTGTATAAGAGCTCCCTTTTCTCCCCATTCTTGCCAGCATTTTTTTGTTTTTTGGCCGTTTTGATAATAGTCATCCTAGAGTGAGATGATACCTCACTGTGGTTTTGATTTTCATTTATCTGATGATTAGTGACATTGCACATATTTTCATATATTTGCGGCCATCTGTCTTCTTTTGAGAAATGTCTGTTCAGATCAGTTGCCCATTTTGTAACTGAGATTTTTTTTTCCCCTGTTGAGATGTTTGAGTTTCTTGTATATTATAGATCAGATAAGCAGTTTGCAAACATTTTCTCCCATTCTGTAGGTGGGCTTTTCATTCTATTGTTTCCTTTGTTGTGCAGAAGACTTTTTAACAATGAGATTTTGATATCACTTTTGCTTGTCTGCTCTGAGACAGTCTCCCTTGGACACCCAGGCTGAAGTGCAGTGGCATGATCTCCATCTTGGCTCACTGCAACTTCCATCTCCCTGGTTCATTTCTCTCCCTCAGCCTCCTGAGCAGCTGAGATTACAGGTGCACACCACCATACCCAGCTAATGTTTTTTGTATTTTTAGTACAGAGTGTTTCACCATGTTGGCCAGATTGGCCTAGAACTCCAGATGTCAGGCAATCTACCCGCCTCCCAAAGTGCTGGGATTATAGGCATGAGCCACCACACCCAGTCCATATTTGTTTCTTTTTGCTTTTATTGCCTGTGCTTTTAAGGTCTTATTCATATAATCTTTCCCCAGACAAATGTCCTGAAGCATTTCCCCTATGTTTTCTTCTAGTAGTTTCATTGTTTTGGGTCCTACATTGAGGACTTTGATCTATTTTGAGTTAATTTTTGCACAGAGTGAGAGGTGGGGATCTAGCTTCATTTTTCTGCATGTGGATTATCCAGTTTTCCCAGTATAATTTATTGACGAGATTATCCTTTCCCCAGTAAGTATTCTTGGCACCTTTGCCAAAAATGAATTGGCTGGAGGTATGCAGATTAATTTATGCGTTCTCTATTCTGTTCCATTGGTCTATGGGTCTGCTTTTATGCCAGTACCATGCTACTTTGGATACTACAATTTTGTAGTATTTTCTTTTCTTTTCTTTCTTTTTTTTTTTTTTGAGGCAGCATTTCACTCTTGTTGCCCAGGCTGGAGTGCAATGGCATGATCTTGGCTCACTGCAGCCTCTGCCTCCCAGGTTCAAGCAATTCTCCTGCCTCAGCCTCCTGAGTAGCTGGGATTACAGGCATGTGCCACTACGCCCAGCTAATTTCATATTTTTAGTAGAGACAGGGTTTCTCCATGTTGGTCAGGCTAACTTTGAACTCCCAACCTCAGTTGATCCACATGCCTCGGCCTCCTAAAGTGCTTGGATTACAGGCATGAGCCACTGTGCCCAGCTGCTTTGTAGTATATTTTGAGGTCGGGTAGTGTGATATCTCCAGCTTTGTTCTTTCTCAGGACTGCTTTCGCTATTCAGTCTTCAGTGGTTCCACATATGTTTTAGGACTTTTTTTTCTACTTCTGTGAAGAATGTCCTTGGGTTTTTTTGTTTGTTTTATTTTGTTTTTGTTTTTTTGAGATAGAGTCTGGCTCTATCGCCCTGGCTGAAGTGCAGTGGCACAATCTTGGCTCACTGCAACCTCTGCCTCTCCAGTTCAAGAGATTCTCCTGCCTCAGCCTCCCAAATAGCTGGGACTACAGGTGCACACCACCATGCCCAACTAATTTTTGTATTTTTAGTAGAAATGGGGTTTCACCATGTTAGCCAAGCTGGTCTTGAACTCCTGAACTCAGGTGATGAGTCTGTCTCAGCCTCCCAAAGTGCTGGGATTACAGGCATGAGCCACTTCGCCTGGCCAGTCCATGGTATTTTGACAGAGATTGCACGGAATCTGCAGACTGCTTTGAGTAGTACTCTCATTTTAACAATATTAATTATTCTGATCCATGAGCATGGGGTGTCTTTGCATTTGTTTGTATCCTCTTCAATTTCTTTCATCCATGTTTTGTAGTTTCTCTTGTAGAGGTTTTCAATCTCCTTGGTTAAATTTATGCTTTAGTACATGCCTATTCATGTCAAAAGTCACTATACATTAATAACATAACAAAGATGAGATAATCTACATGTTTGCCAGTGTTCTTTGCTTCATTAACAATCTGACTAGGGCTGAAGAGAAGGACCTTGTAGGACAGACAACATTTGGAAGGGAAGCTCATAACTAGGTAGCATGTAAAGCAGTTTAAATGACAGTTCGATTATGAAGGAAAATGTACTTCTTAAAGTAGCAAAATGGCAAGATTATCGTTTAATACAGAGAACAAGAGAAACTGACAGCCAAGAGGCATATTTGACATGGGAAACCCACATTTGCCTGGTGACTTAAAAAAATAGGTTTAAATGTGCTGGATTCTGAGGACTGGTAAACCAAGAAGCTACCATCAGCACTCCACCAAACAACACTGGAGACAATTCTGGGCCCAGGGCATGTCTGAAGACATGCTGAGAAGAGAGGTCAGGCCTTTGGGAAGTGCTAGTTCCTGCAAGAACAGAATCAGTCTTCTGGGGAACCAAGCTGTGTTACCGAGTATTAGGAAAATATCTCAGTGTTGTTTGCTGTTTTGTATTTATTATGATTATGGTCTTATCCTCCACATAATGATGCATAGTAGGGCTATTGAGGCACTTATAAGATCCATCACAGAGTTAAAATTTGTACCAAGACCTGAAACTTCTAATATAAAACAGGAATTCTCTAAGGCAAAAACTGAATTTCAGCAAGCACAATTCCTATAAACAGCTGACATTTTTACTTGTTCGGCATCTTTTGAATAACGGCATTGAATTTTTCCTTGGAAAATTTCCAATTGGATATCTTTCTCTCATTACATGTGGTCCTACCAAGAATGATAGGTGAGTCCCCAACTGCCACCTTACTACAGATGTGGGGACCTCACCCAAGAGAGACCATGACAACTCTCTTTACTAGGAATGTTAACCTGCAGTAGATTCTCAAGGTGACAAAGGTAGTTGGAACTGAGACATCACAAAGGTAGTGCTTGAAAAGGGCTACCCATGAGTTACCTGAATATTTTCCATGCATTCATTCATGCATTCAACAAATATTTATTGAGTACCTCTTACTATGTGCAAAGCGCTGATCTCGTTGCTAAGGAAACAGTAATGTAAAGCAGACAGAAATTACCAACCTCGAGGAGCTTATATTTCAGGGAGAAGAAAATAATAATGAGTAAATAAATCAATCAAATATATAGTATATTAGATGGTGTCATGTGTTATAGAAAAAAATTAAGCAATTCTAGTAGGTAGGGAGTAAAGGGGTGGGAGACTATGATCTTAAAACAACTGAGGAAGACCTCACTGAGGAAGAGAGAGGATGGCAGGAGGGGAGATGAGGTC
This sequence comes from Aotus nancymaae, assembly GCF_030222135.1. Classification (NCBI taxonomy): domain Eukaryota; kingdom Metazoa; phylum Chordata; class Mammalia; order Primates; family Aotidae; genus Aotus; species Aotus nancymaae. Next base: position 18,077,062 of record NW_026988479.1, on the reverse strand, counting down.
TGAGGTCTGAAGGACAGAGTCCTGGGGTGCAGCAAACAGAACTGAGAAGCAGAAGTCAAGGAGGCAGGAGGAAAACCAGGAGAGTATGGTGTTCTGGAAGCCAAGAAAGCATATCAAGGAGGAAAGAGTGAGAATTTGTATTAAATCCTTCAGAACAATTAAAGAAGGGAAGACTGAAATTGATTCAGCAACAGGAGACCATCAGTAATACTGATATAAGGCATTTCAGTGGATGAATGTGCATAAAAGCCTGAGGTTCAAGAAAGAATGAGTGGGAAGAGAGGATTTGGGAACAGCAAGCACAGACAACTATTTGAGTTCTTCTGGGAAGATAACAAAAAAATGGGATAGTACCTAGAAGGGGATATGGGATTGAGAAAGGTTCTTTGCAGTTGTTGCTTTTTTTCTTTTTTATGTTTCAAACAATTGCAGAAATTACAATATGCTGATGTGCTGATAGGAAAGATTTAGTAGAGACAGAAAAGTTAATGACACAGAAGACAGAGGGAGAAACCACTGGACCCCAGTCCTTACGATACAAGGGGCAATCAATCAGCTCTAGTACCCAAGGGAAGGGAATGCCTTTAGATAGGAGCACTGGGTTCCCCTGTCACACAGGAGAAATGGTAGAAACATGGGCACGGCTGTGGATATTGTAGTGGTAGCTTGTAGAAGTTCTCTTCTGATTGCATCTATTTTCTCTGCAGAATAAAAAGCAGTATCTGAGAGAATCATCTAGAAGAGAAGAAGAAATGGCCTAGAGAAACATAGTAGGATGCCAGCTACCACAAGAGCCCATGAGGTTTCTTTGCGATGTCTGATGGTTTAATTCTACTTTCCATTATGTGATTGACCAAGAATAAAATTTCAATTAATTTTATTCCTTTTATTTTTATTCGATTTTATTTTTTGAGACAGGGTCTTGCTCTGTCGCCCAGGCTGGAGTGTAGTGGCATGGTCTTGGCTCACTGCAACCTCTGCCTCCTGGGCTCAAGTGATTCTCGTACTTCAGCATCCCAAGTAGCTGGGACTACAGGCACATGCCACCACACCCAGCTAATTTCTGTATTTTTAGTGGAGATGGGGTTTCACCATGTTGGCCAGGCTGTTCTTGAACTCCTGGCCTCAAGTGATCTACCTGCCTTGGCTTCGCCTGTGCTGGGATTACAGGCATGAGCCACTGCTGCTGGGCCCGCTTTTTATTTTTTTAAATTAGCCACAGTTGACATCTGTTGCTTGCAGCCAAAAAACTCATACACAGACTGTTTTTTGAGGCCTACAGTGCCCCCAATATCTGACTTTAATAAAATAGTCATCCTATTCTACCCAATCCTAGGTACCTCCAAATACATAGCAAGACCTGCTTGCAATATACCAACAAGACCGAACATTTTGGGTTCCTCTACCGCCTACTGAAGAGAATAATGATTTACATTTACAATACCAAATTGGAAACACTAAATAAATCAGGATGCTAAACTGCTGGAAGAAAAACATTCCCGTCCATGTGTGAAAGCAGAAAGAACGATACCAAAATTCAACCCCCCTGAACTTTTCTTCAAGCCCTTTCTTTGAGTTAAACTGTAAAAGTGAAAAAATATCCACCAAGACAAAATGAAGCTGAATATATGCATAACCTTCTTTAGAGTATGGATTAATACTTCAATATAGATTTCAGTAACTCGAGGAAGGAAATCCACGTGAAGACTGCTCTCAGGGGGAAACTGGAAGGTCAAGAGGGCCATTTTCACAGTGGATGGTAATGTTTAATCTGGGAATGGCATCTGAGAGAGCAATCAAACTGAGTAAAACAGAAGGAAAGTAGGACTCTCCCACAAAGAGAAACATTTCAAAGATCACAAAGATGAGTGGAAATTTCCAGACCATGCAGACAAAGATGAGTCTTCATGATATAACGTGCCATCCCCCTCCAGGAAATTAAGAGTTATTAAACTCTAGCAAAGACAGCTGCTTCTGAGATGAAATCAGCCTTGCGACACCAAGAAGCAGAAGTGGGGGTGGGGGGGAAGTAACCTCCGTGGAAATCAGCCCCACATGGCTTGTTCCTTCAAACAGGTGCACCGCTCCACGGGGCATTTGAATCATGAAGAGCCCTAATATTCACAGGGAAGTGTGAGACTTGAGATAAGGTAGGACCTGAAACCAGAGATGAACAGCTCTTTCTCCCAGCTGGCCCTGTGCTAGCTCATCTTTTGCTAGGACGGGAGAGATGCTCAGCCCTTTGGGCCAAATGCACACAAACTGCCAAGAAAACACAAGCAAGGCAAAAATAAACACATGCACACACAGAAATCTCCCAAGTAGACAAGAGCTGTGTGTGCTATGTTTTTAGCATCCAGCCCTAAGAGTTTTGCTCACCAATAACAAAACTATGAAGAAAGCCCCATCTAGTCAGCAAGAATGACTTATTTTGGTTTCAATAATTGCCCCAATTTCCCATGCCCTAAAGCCAGCTCTATCATCTTCTTTCTCCCATTCCCTGATTTATCCAACAGATTGTAGAAATTAACATTTACAGAAGGTGTACTATGTGCCAGGCATTCTTCTAAACTTTTTGTAGATTAATTAATTTAATCTGCACAACTCTAAAAGGGTGGGTGCTATTGTCTTAGGTTTTCCAGAAAGAAGAGACTTAAAGTGCAGTCACATGTTGCTTAACAATGGAGATATGCTGAGAAATAGGTCATTAGGTGATTTTGTTGCTGTGTGAACATCATACACTTGTATAAACACAGATAAATGGTAGAGCCTGCTGCACACCTAGGCTCTACGGTATACCCTATTGCTCCTAGGCTACAACCTGCACAGCATGTTTGTACTGAATATTGTAGACAATTGTGACACAATGGGAAGTATTCATGCATCTAAACATAGCTAAACAGAAATGGTAGAGTAAAAACATGATATAATCTTAAGGACCACTGCCATATATGTGTTTCATCACTGGTAGACACATTGCCATGTGGTGCCTAACTGTACATAAAGGCTTACCTGACACTACTTTACCAGGGGATTATTGGGGGAATGAGGAAGAGAAGCGAAGCTAGACCCCACCTGGGTCAAGCACCAACACACTTGCTCAATCTCTTGAGACCATCTTCAAAGAGGCTGTTAAACAACTGCTTCTGGGATACTCAGCTCCCTTCTCTCACTGTCCAAAGGTTTTCCCCTCAGAGTGTCCCCCTTGTCCCAGCATATCTGTGTGTGAATGTCACTTTGTGTCATGCCTCCCTAGGGTGGTAAGAAACACAGGTATGAGGCTCCAGGCTGCCAGGCTGCACTTGCAGGAAGTGCAGTGGAGCCCACACAGAAGTGGTTATCTCAGTGGTGGCTACAATACAAACAGGAGAAGCCAAGAAAACCTGATGTGCTAAGTTAAAACTTCCTGATACAATTATTATCATCTTTTTTCAGATGAGGAAACTCAGGCATAGAGAAATAATTCAAATGCAAGGTTACATAAAAGGTGAGATCAAAATCAGGTAGTTTGGCTACAGAATGTTCTCTCTTAACCACTGTGCTCTTATGCCCTACAGATTAACTTTATATACGCAGAAGTCTGCCAGCTGCCACGTCTGAGTCACAATTATTCTGAAGAGCTGATGAGAAACAGACAATATAAGAACATCAGTATCACAGATAACACTCACAATGCAATTCAAAGAAGATGCAGCAAGAGAGGACTCCAGTGCCCAAAACAGTGTGAGCAAATCCATTTAACCACCACCGCTCAGCCAAAAAGAGAGGCATTTCATGAAGAATACACTCCCAAGGTCAATGTATAAGAAATCTATGCTTTGCTAATGATTAGCAAGAAAGAAACTAAGTCATGTTCACGTTTGCTCACTTCTAACTTTCTCACTTCTATATTACTCCCGAAATTAAAGGCAGCATCAATTAAGAAAGAAAAACAGAGCGTCTTCCTCCAGCGCCTCCCTTAATTTGGGAGGGGATTCCGTGGACTCAGAAAAGGAAGACATGAATCAGAAAACAGGAAATTTATTGAGAAAATAAATCCAAACATAAGTGGAACAACTCAAAACAAACAAGAGACCTAAATCAAAGGAGCTCTCAGGCTGCTGAACATTAACAGCTTGAAGTCAAGCATTTCCCCTTTCAGAATGAGTGTTACATGTGATGTGAAAGATTCAGTTCCTTGAATTCAGAAATTTTGTTGGGTTTTTTAAAGCAAAAAATTTAAACTGAACTTGTATCTTTCTTTCTCCTACCTCTAAAGGCTACAAAGCCACAGAACAGAGAAATTCTTGGGTTGAGAGTAAGCAAAGGTCTGGCAGTGAGGCTAAATCATGTTGAGCTCTGATTTCTTCCTCTGCATTTCCACTAATTTAAAGTGCCAAGTTGCCTATTTGCTTTAAAATATGTCATTGTGCTCTTTGCAATGCCCCTTTAAATAGATTTTCCTTTGACTCTGCCAGAAATAGCTGGAGAAGGTCCTTTGAGAATCCCATTCTTAGTCTTAGAAAAAATGCACTCTTCTTCCTGCCCCATACCCATAAATAGGCCTGGAAGCGGTATCACCCACTTCTTTCATGGACCTCCCATCTATCAGAAATAATAAATCTTTCAGCAGAGAGAGAGAGAAAAAAAAAAGCCAGTCAAGGAAGTAACTCCCTCAGCCCATTTCTGCTTGCTCATTTATGTGATTCACCAAATATCAAGTTCCTCTTTTGGCATAAGTAAATAGGTAGTCAAGGATTGAAAACCCAAATGCCTACAATACGGCGGAAAGAAGTATGCCGGAAGCAAGAGACAACAGGAACTGTTAGGAACTAAGGCAACCTGGAGAAGGCACACCCTGGAAGATAGGGTGTGGCTTCTACTCAGCTCCAGCCCACTGTTAGCAGGGAGATATGAATTTTTCAGGTAAAATCACCCTCTTTAAAGATGTTGGAAACCTGTTCAAAGTTTGAAAACAGTAATGTGTAGAACACCACCACCATCAAACACATGTGTGGGCTGCTCTGGCTATGGGCTTCTTTTGCAAATTCTAGGTAAGAAACAAAGACAAGGGAGACAGACTGCCTATCCCCTGGGAGCTTAAGATGTCACAGGAGTGAGAGATACACTCCTGAGCAAACTGTCCCACCAGGTGGAATGTGATACCTGCTAAAAGAGAGGAACAAGCAAAGGCTGTGGGAGCTCAGGAAAGCAAGAGGGCACTTGTGGCAGGAAGGATTCTTGTTGGCAGTGACATTTGAGCTGAAGCTAGAAGAATGAGGTAGCCTTTGGCAGGTAGAGGCTGGGGAGGGGCCATTCCAGACGGGAGAAAATGAAGTGCAAAAGGCAAAAAGATGGAGCATGGAGGAGGGTATCTGAGAAGGGTTCAAGAGACTCTTCATGTGTTTTCCCAACAAATATTCATGGCTACTGTGTGCCATGCAGTAGGAACAGGATGGTGATCATGAGAAACAGACACAAGATGAAGCTGCAAATTCCAGAAACGTCTGGTTCAGACAGGACTTTGGAGGCCATTTCCAGGGTTTTATCTTAAGAGCAATGGGGAAGCTGCCTTTGAAGTTTTTTTAAGCAGGGGAATCACATGCTGAGATTTGCAGTTTTCAAAGTTCCCTGGAAGCACAACAGGCACTCTGCGGACTGGAGGGGAGCCAGAGCTCCACCAGCCAGAGCAACAGGGAGGACGCCTTGCAAGCAGCCTGGGAAAGACACAATGGCAGCTTGGACTATGGGAGTAGTGATGGAGACAGAGAAAAGTAGACAGATTCAAGAGACAGAAAAGGGTTAAAATCACTAGAACTCTGAGTTCAGGGTGGTAGTCAGTGAGGGAAAAGCCAGATGAGACTGGGGAATGGGGTCAATGTGGCTGCGTGGGGGTACAGGGCCATACCACCAGTAGCCCAGCTGCCAAGCAATCCTGCACTGGCAGCACTGGGGTGTTCAGTGGTTACTAGTGAGAACAAAGGTTCTGGAGCCAAGGTGAGGGAAGGCAGCCAGAGAAACTCACAGGAGCTTTCCATCTTGGAAAGCCATCATCTCAAAATACTGTTTCCCTTAAATGTGCTTTGTAAAATTCTACAGCTATCTTGTTTGGACTAGTCTTGATGACAAAGGAATAACTAGCTCTTTTCATGTGTTTAACAGCTCATTGGTAAGTTAAATCTTATCTTCTCGATGTGGAATGGAGAAAGAAGGAATATTAGAGTATTCTAATATGTGTTCATGTCAAGTCTCAATGTTCACTTCCTTTTATTTTGAACCCTCTTAAGAACTTCAGGGAATGCTACTGAACCACTAGGGCTCATCTTCTTTGGTGTCAATGCTTGGCAATGACTTTCCTTATAACCACAGGCATTTGTACATGAACCTAATTCACTATTTCTAGATCACTTAAAGAAATATGAATATATCCTTTTTGATTTGCAGGAATGCCTGGAAGTACTCAGACTCTAGTCACAGAAATGAAAACAACAACAACAACAAAAAAAACCCAAGCTACAACATGCTCAGTCCTTGATAATTTCTGCCAACAGAGTCTACATATTTTGATAAGGTCTCACTTGTATGCCAAGCATTTTCTCCACAATATTCCTTCGTAATCCCAGTGATCTACAGAATTTTTTCCATTTTGGAAAGTCACAACATGTAACAGATGATCAAAATAAACATTAGACAGTTGGGCAATGAAAAGAACAAACAGGGAATCAGCAAGAGGCAATGGAGTAAAGTCGATTTTGCCCTCTTCGTTACCCTCTCTTACCTTCCATCCCCTAAAATCTCGTAATTTAGTGCTTATGTGCCCACACTGCAGATGTACTCAACTCTCCTCCCCAAATTGGTCTTTTTGTCTCATATATCTTGATTGAGTTAGCACACCATGCAATAAGATTTAATACTCTCTGTTGAATGTGATTTACCAAGACTACTTGCAGTAGACACTGTGGGCTGGCTACTCAAAGCTCTGCCTTTATTCTGATGTCCAAGCCTCCCACAAGTGGCTCAGATAAATCCTGTTGGGTGGAAAATAATCATGGTGGTCCCCAGTGACTGCTGTGGACCAATGAGATGTGACATAAAGTGTGCTGGAGAATGTCTGGGAAAAGTATCATCCTAGCCCTTAAAAAGAGACTCAAAGAAGAAATAGTGCCTTTTCTCCCTCTGGACAAGCACTAACATGCAAGAACACAGTGCAGTATGTTGGGACTCTGCAGGGAGCTAGTCAACACAAGACACTGGCTGAGCAGGAACGTGGAAATAACCCGACTCCTTCATGAGCTGAGAAGCTAACCAACTCTCAGGATGGATTCTGTGTCATGACACAACAGATCTTCTTATTGTTTAAGCCATTTTGAATTGGCTTTTCTTTTATTTGCAGCTCAAAGAAACCTAAATGATACCGTATCTCTCTGGGGAAGCAAGATAGTGCTCTGCCTCTCCAACAACCCTGCAACAAAGGAATAGTTGCTCCAAAAAAGAAAAGGGACTAAGGTTTATTTCTCAATAAGTATTTTAGGAAAACCAGCTGTGAAAAGATATTTTTAATATCTACTCCTGATGTATGGAGAGTTCTTTGAAATCCTTCTTCACTGCATAAACACTGCAATAAAGCTACAATGAGCCACTAGGAATGGTATGTGTGGGGATATACAAAATACTTGGAGTCATAATATGTAAACATTAGGAAACTACCATGAAATTAGTCTTTATTACTCATCTACTCTTATTTCCTCCTACGATTATAAGAGTGGGATACTTTTCTTGTGCCCTGCTCCATCTGATGAAAACACAGAATTATACAATTGGAGGAGAAAGAAAATTGAGGCTCATAGAGGTAGAAATATTGGCTCAAGGATCCACGGCCAGCTGAGGATGATGCTTTTCATAAGTAAAAATACTTTTTGCATGATTTTAAAACAAAACATTTGTTGAAAACTAAATGCAAAGTCAAATTGCAAAAACTTGGAAAGTCAAAACCTGATTTTTTAAAAGCTAATTTAATCATGACAATAAAATCTCCCTTTCGAACTCACTGCTTTGAGCTTCTTCTTTCTAATTCTAATACTCACCTACATCCGAATCCATATTCTTCTCAATACCATTTCTCTCTCCTAGGAAATCCTTGCGTATGGCCCATTCTCTGGGCCAGTGGTTTTTAAAACACTGCTCTCATAATAATTACCTGGGAAATAAATCAGAAATGCAGATTCCCAGACAGAGAGCCTGAGTAGACCCACAGAGTCCAGAAATGTCAATGTAAACAAGCACCCCAGGTGCTTCTAACCATGCTTTGAGGCACATGACTCCAGACTGTATACTAGATTCCAAGATCCAAACAGAAAACATCTAATTATCATAGTACATTTAAGCCAAAACTACAAAAATATGTGCATGGTTGCCTATAATTTTTGTGTTCCCTCTGAGGTCTGAAACAAATCCAACATCTCTATGATTTGAATGTACCCTGGTAATCATTTGCTTTAGAGGTTTGGAGTTTTTATCCTTCCCCCTACCCAAGACTTTTTTTCCCCTCTGAATGAATTTTTAGCTGGGATTAAACATAAAATGCCTTAATTTTCCCTCTGTGGCTAAGGGAAATCAATTTTGGAAAATGTTTCAAAAGAGTACTTTAAAAAATATACAATACAAAATGTCTTGCCTTTGAAACAGAATTCTGAGATGCACAATGCAAACAGTGGGTAATGAGAGAAGTAAACACCAGATTTTCCAGCAGAATCAGCCCTGAAACCAAAACTTAGGAAGGAAGCTGACCATTAAGTAAGTGGCCCAGAGGAACAATAGCTCAGGCGTATCCTAGGGTAAGTCTAAACCTGAGAAAACTGGAATTAGACAAACCTGTTGTCCCAAGTTAACTTTCTCTTACTGCTTGATTTTAAAATAAGGACAGTGCTCTAAATGAGAATATAAAGTTTAAGTGGAATCTTAGAACTCCTCTGGATGCCAAAGAATATTTTCAGACCTAAATAAATACTCTTTACTGGATTCAACACTGCTCATTCATATCCTTCTCCGCAGGGACATTTTAAATATAGAGGCTCAGGAGACCAAGAACACAGCACGCTAAGCATTTGAGTCTGCTATAGTCTATTACGAGCTCTAACCAACTCACATTACAGCATGAGAGGTTGTCTATAGGCAGATTTCTTGATAATTAAATGAACAAGAAATGCCATAAAACCACAGAAAATCATTCTCAAGTTTCAAAGATAAGACATAATGCTCGAGAATTGCTATGAAGTAAACAACTCCAGCAATAAAATTGCTTTAAATTGGCTAGAAAGCCAAAAAAAAAAAACCCAAAAAAGTGTCAAGGTCTCAGCTATAATTTGCAAATTCCAATTTACAACTCTTAGGTCAGTAACAAGTATGGACTGAAAGTAATGGGATTGGAGGGGCAAAGGATGTAAAAAGAAGGCGAAAGTGAGCCATCCACCATGAGATGAACAAGTTCAACTGTTCAACATCTACCTTAAAAGTTTGGTTTTGATGCTTTTTTTCTTCTTCTTCAAAGAATCCTAACACTCCTAAAGGAAATTTAAAAATAGGAAAAATGCAACACTGGCTCTGCTGGGCCACCATTCACTTTTGGTCTGTCTCAGTTCAATTAAGCTCTCTTTCTAATTGCACAGCTTGAAAAGGCCCATGGTTTTTAGATGGTTCCTAACCTTCTCCAGCTGCTCTCTGCAGGCCTGAAGGCCTCTTTAAGATCCAGTGGCCATGAAGCAGTCATGAGCACCCCCACACATACTAGGCTGGAGGGTACACCTGGAACCTCCTGTGTCTTGGTGTTTGCCCTTCAATTGTGCAAAGTTTTGCAACTAAGATCTAAACCAGCTTCTCTGCTTAACAAACGCCCAACTCTGGGTTGTGTGGAACTGGTACCAAACTGTCATCTCAGAGCATCTGGAGTTACTTTTTAAAGCCCAGTTCCCATTATTTTAAACACGCTTCATCAGGATTCTTTGACATCTTCGGGGCATTCTCCTGTAAACTTGCACATTACCTGCTATGCTTCCTAAGTATTCCTGAACACGCAGCTCTGATATGGCAAGGCAAGAAAAAAAATTGGTCAATAATGGAGTAACTGTGGCTTTGCCGAATTGCTTCCCAATAACACACAAAACACCCTTGCTTCTTCATGGAAATGAGGAAATGGTGGAAATCTTCATGATATATATCACTCTTTTTCCCAAAGGTAATATCAAGTGCTTGACAGAAAGATGAAAACTAACCATCACAATCTCCCTCAGGAGAATATCAACTTATCCCCAAGAAATACCCTAATAGCATAGCAAAATGTGGATAAGGGCCAAATTTATAACACATCAGTTCAGTAGAATGTAGGGATTAATAATTTAGGTTAACTGGTATGCTCTCATTCTTTTCCTGTGCTCCAGTCTGCAATCAAGAACATACTATCAAAGTCAATGGCAGGTTAGAACGCACATACAAGTGGTGACAAACACAGCATGGGAAGTCAGCAATGCCATTTGTAACAGGGTCAAGCAACAGTAAATACACAAATATTCGAAGCCATTATGAGACTGTAAATACTCCTATCAGAAAATTAGGCCCCTACTAAATGCTTTGATTATCTCAGAGGACAAGTGAGTATTTGCCAAAAATAATTCCTTTATTCTTTATACTTCTTCAAAGGCTTTAATGCATGTAACTTTAAAACATCAATGGCCTTGTAGAAAAAAAGGGAGTCTATTATCCATATTAGATAGATGGGGAAACTGAGGAGTAGAAAGTTCAGTAGTTTGTTCAGGGCTGGTTAAGCAGCATGTTAATAACAGCGTCAGCTCTAGAATCCAGGCCTCCTTACTAAAAACCCACATTCTGTAAACCCACAACATATTTTTGTTTGTTCCTGATGAGCATAAGAACATATAATCCCCCAAAACTCTGTGTGGTGACCTGGCATCATGGATAACACACTCTAGCTTGTCCTTGATCATCACAGGGCCAAATCCCCCTGAAAACTGTGCTTGGTCGCCTGATTGCATGAGCACTTCCCCAGCCTCCTCTGGGAAGGCCATCTGGCATTTGCTGCTGTTCTCCACTGCAATTAACATTTCACACATTTCTTTCCTAAGCCTCCAGCATACCTGATGCAATAGTGGGAGAGAGAAACAAAAGCAGAACTGAGAACAGCTTCACTGCTAAGATAAGAACTTTCAGGGATAAGAAAAGGGCTAGTAATTGGTCTTAAACCTACTTTGCCAAGTGGTTCATGAGCAGCTGTAACATCTGCCGATTTTTCTCTGGGAGCCGATGAACAAGGCTGTGGATTTCAGAGACCCGAGACTCCTGGTTCTCTAGTTCTGTGAAGGAAGGAGGGAGGTAACATTTTATCAATGTCACAGCTAAACGACTTTAAGGATGAAAAATCAAGGGAAACCAAAGGATGGGCACTAACAGACCAAGGATTTCTGAAAGATTTACGATCCTGTCTTGTGTGCACTCTGCGTGGCCAGCATGACTAGATCTGGAAGTCCTTTTAATGGTGCTTTCTGGAACAGGTTTGCCAAAAAGAACTGTCATCAAAAAATCCAAGCCAAGATGATGACGTGATGAAATGGAGCCAGTCAACTGCAAACCCAGAGCTGCTCCTGAGAACGAACTCAAGAGTAGCTGGCTCCCTTGAGGGAAGACTTCATTTCAAGGAAGTAAGGAACTTTATGCACTTGTAAAGTGATAAACAAATCTTACGTGAACAACATTGCAAGGGTTTCAAATATCAAAATAACACCTCGAGACAGCATCAAAGAAATCAAAGGAAATGTCCAGTATCCTTCAAACACATATGACAACCAGCCTGCTAGAGAGAAAGTAATGGCAGATAAAATGTTCAAGTCTTTCTGCTAACTTGTAACCTAAATCAGGCTTGTCACATTCTCTTGGTTGAACCTGGGTAAGTGGCTTTGTTTCTCTGGCAAACAGATTGAGGGTACTCATCACACCTATTTATAGGACTGAGAGAGGTTTAAGTAGAGAATGGTTGCTATAGGTTTGTAATTTCTCGAGAAAGAAATGACATAAACACCATCTTCACTCGCAGCTTTCTCTTTCCTGTTTTAAGCAGACAACTATGAGTAGATAAGGACACCAGAACATTAGGTACCTACTAAATTAGGCCAATAGTAGCTACCAGGGTGAATAAATTCTAAAGGCTAAAAGGAACCCGGGAGAGGCACAAGTTACTGACATAATAATACGGTGAAGATTCATGCCGGACTTAAATCTGATAGAAAATCTTTCTGCCCCTTTACAAGAGGCCTGACCCACGTAGCCAGAGATTCTAGTATACTTAGAGTAGCTTGGACCTAATCCCTATGTATTTTAATACCAGTAATATGACACTAGGGAACCTGGATGATATAGCTGAAGAATGATCAGAAGCTGTAAATGGAAGACATAATGGAAAAGAGGACTGTGAAGTTACATAAATGGTGTCATATTCAGGGAAACATTTCCAATGCTCAATTTAGGTAATGTGCAATGTCTGATTCATTCTGCAAAATGCTACTCAAAGGCTGGAAAAAACCTAAGAAGTTAGAACTCCAATAATCAAAACTAGAAAGGCAAACTTGTTTTTCTCTATCCCTCCAACATCCTCCTCCCCTCCAAAAAAAGAAAAGACTTCTGAAGTTTCTCTCCTCTACTGTAAATTCGATGTGGTTGAAAGGCCCTTAGCAATCCCTATTTGGTTTCATTTTTCTTCCATGTTATAATCTCATGAGCATGTTATGTGGCCAGTTTACATGCAGAACATGAAGGATTAGGTAATATTTATTTTGGGATACTGACTCTTCTTCAAAATAGAAAAATCTATTCTCCTCCTCTTAAAACTGAGACAGAAAAAAGTCTTACTTGCTGCTTTGATGAAACTTCTTTGAAACTGGTACATCATGAGTGGTCCGGGAAGCATTCTGGAGTAAAAGGAGATAGGCTAGTCGGCTTAATAATCATATTCTCTCTAAATAGCAGCCTAGAGACTGACAAACTATATTACATTTCTCAAAGACAAACATCACAAGGAAACAATAACAACTTAATTTAGTTTCCCTATGGCAGGGGTTCTGAGATTTCACCCACAAGTTTTATTCTCTCTCTTTTTTAAAGGAATGGATACAACTATGTTTCACTGTCAACACTAAAATAGTGCTAATGCAAGAGTCTAACATAAACTAAGAGATTTCTTTTTCAGTCAGTGACTCACCTATCAACAACAGCGTTTTAAGATACATCTGAGAAACAGGCAACTAACTACATATTTGCAATTACTTGTGCTCAAACTCTCATCTTCCCAGCGGCTTGTTGCTAGAATTAATTCATCTAGAAACACTATAAAAAGACTTTTGTAGGTGCTTTGGTGGTGAATTCACTATGGAGTATTGCTCCAGAATGGTAAAGGGCTAGAACCCCTAACATTAGGTATGATACAAGCAAATTTTACCTGCTGGGATATGAGTATGTTTAACTATAAACTTGAGGTGTTTCCTGATAGTTCAAATAAGAAACTTCTCAGTAGACTATACATTATTCTTGGCTCAGATTTTATTTTCACTGGGTCCCTTAATTCAACTCCCAGTTTTAGTTAACACTTACATTGTATCTTACTCCTGACTCCAATTACCCCATAGCCAATAAAACCTACATCAGCAATTCCTTTTCTGTGGCCTCCCTCCTTTGCTTTTCAGCCAATTGCATCTTCAAAAAACCCACACAAAGACTTATGTAATTTCTGATTACCATTCTCCTCTCTTTTGAAGACTAGGTCCCACCTTTTTCTGTAAGAAGAACTATGGTATTCCTGTCCTTCAAGTCCGGTATAAGTGTCTTGGTTTATTCATCAAACTGAGATGCAGGTAGCTGGTCAATAACCCAACCCTTAATAATGAAAGGAGGCGTAGAGAGGGTGCAGTAATATCATATATAAATGATACAAGGAAAATAGTCTCTCCAGGGAGATAATATTGTCCAATATAGGTGGAAAGAGTCAAAAAGGAGTTCCATTAAGTTCTCATTTTTAAGAACCATTGTCAGCAATGTACTCTGTGTAAAGTGTGAAACTATCAAAATACACGGGGTATGCAATCATGCATTCTTAACAGAAATCCATGATTCCTTGTGTTCTTAACAGATTATTCAGGGACTTCAGGGAAGACCCCACTTTCGGTTCTGTTCAAGGCTAATTATCACTATACTTCTCATATAGAACCAAGTTTCCTAAATCACTCGTGGTGTCACGGCACAAAGGCAACCCATCAACTATGGATAATTTACAATTGGTTTGACCAGCTGAGCTAAACGCACCCACACAGAAGCTGTTTCCACATCTCAAACACCCACCCGACAGCTCTCCGGAGTCTGAAAATAAAATTGCTTTCTTCCTGATTGCATGATAACTAGCTGGCACTCTGCCTTGCAAATGGAAAGTCCCTACCTTAGGTAGGTCTTCAGAGCACTAGTGATGGTCTTTATCTCCCATTCAGCACAGATATCTGTTTCCGTCTCAGAAGCAGTCTTGGGGTCTACAATGAAGAAAAGACAATACATAAAGCAGAGCATAAAATGGAACTAATAAATAAGCACACATAAAGGCATCCAATCTTGCTAGTAATAGAGAAATGCGAAGTAAAACAAAAACGATAAGTATTATTTTTTACCTATGAAATTAGGAAAATGTTTAAAAATCCCAATATCTATTTGCTGGTAAGAATGAGTGAAACTGATCCTCTCCTATCCTGCTGGCAGCAGGAGAGATAAATGCAACTGTTCTGAGAAGTAATTTGGTAATATGTATCAAAGTCTTAAAAATGTTTACATCCTTCCAACCAATAATCCCATTTCCCCCAATCTATCCTCAGAAAGTAAGATATGGCATGAGAAAAGTTACAGACCCCAGAAATGTTCAGCATACACTCTTCTTTGTAACAGCAGAAAAAACAAAAAAAGGAGACAACCTAAATGTCCAGCGATAGAAGAATGGGTAGGTGAATTACAGTATGTCTACCTGATGAAATATTACCTTGCCAATTTCTATGACAACGATAATTGCAAAGCAACATGGAAAATGCCTGTATTATATAATGTCAAATAAAAAAAATCAAGATATGTTTGTGAGAAACTTTTTCTATAAACTTTTTATATGAATAGGGGCTGAAAGGAAATACTCTAAATTAGTGGTTGGGTCAAAGTGGTGGACTGTGGTTTTTACATTTTCTAAACTATGATTTTATTCCATTACTGTCATATTTCTTAAGCTCAAATGTGCAATGAGAACCACCATAACTATATCCACTCCTGATAATTTCTTTTGTCTCTTCTTGTATGGACTTTGAAACAAGTCAGTATATTTTAAACAAGCATGTATGACAAAAGAACAGGAGAGGTGATTCCTGTAGTCTTCCTGCGTAGCACACAAGGACGTGAGAATAAGAGGCAGAGACTGGGGAGTGTAATTGCTTCACAGATCCCCATCCTGTCCCTGGTGAGGCAGGCCAGGTCACACATGTACCGGTGAGAGGGTCAAAGAGTCTTTCAGTGCATAGGAGGGAGAGTCCAACTCTCTTAAACTGACTAAAGACTAGTTCTTTGCCCACCAGCTCTCGGTCCTTTTTTTTCCTGCATAGCATCTCATTTCGAGTAGGAGAACAACCCTTTTCTTACTTTTTCCAGGGGTGAAGAATGAGCTTCAGGAAAAACTGGCCAAAAGCATAGTATCTCTCCAGACTCCATGACTGGATGAGGGATTGCCCAAGACATAAGGCTGCCCAATCAGAGTAACTTTCCCAACTTTTCCAGGAGTCAGAAACAGATATTTGCTGTTTTCTGGGCTTGCACTGGGAGGTTATGTAACTACCAGGTGCCACCACACATAGCCTGAAAGTCTGACAAACCCAGATATGAGATAAGCAGAAATAGGGGATCCTGAACCTTGTATTTGCCTCTCTATCTTATCATGCAAGCCAGTAAATTCCTTTTTCCCCTTAAGCCAGGTGAGGTCGGGTTTCTGTCTTTTTACAATGCAAAGAGATCTAAATGATGCACCGGGAAAAGGGAGGCAGCCACCAGACTGCATCTTTCTGAACAGTCTCCAAGGATAATTCTGGGGCATCAATGAAGAAAGCAGGTCCAACAGCCTTTCAGGTCCAACAGCCTTTCAGGGCCAACAGCCTTTCAACTAGAAAAGGAGAATGAGTCACAGGTAGGCACAAGACATTTTCTATTTACTGGGAAAGAAACCACTTTCATCCAAAGAGAAAGAGGCCAAATATTCATGAATGGTTTCAGGATTTAGCCTGTAATCAACAGGTAGGGGCACAAATCCAACTGGTACCTACTGTTCTCTGTGTGTTCCCCTGACACATATTGGGATATGAGAGAGGAAAGAGCCCCAGCTCATGAAATGTGTGGCTCCCAAAGGCACAGTACCTGTATGATGGTTGCAGGTAACCCTAAGCAATAAAATGAAGTCTTTCTTGTCACATGAAACAAACAAGGAAGAAGTTAAAGAGCATAATTTTAATCCTGGGGCCACAGAACAGTAAATTCCATAGAGTTCTATCACAGCAAATTTCTGAAAAGCTCACAAAATGGGTTTTCCTGGTATCCAAAATGTCTGCCACTTTAATTTGTGTCTTTCTTTGTCCTCTTGCACTCCCCAGGTGGCTTTTTCCTGCGAAAGAGTATGTATCAAAAACCTTCGCTTTGTATGACCTCTTTCCCTCCCCATCCCAAGACACATGGAGAGCTGCCATCCTGCATGGCTCCTGGATGTGAGACAAATGTTACTGTACATTTTTCTAAGGAAGAAACCAACTTCTACCCAAGAAGAGTGAACCTAAAACTGAACAGGCAGCAGTTGGCAAGTCTGGGAGTTGTGAACTGTTCCATGAACCACATTTAGCAAACTAATGATTAGCTTCCACTTATTCAGGCTCTGTAACCAAAGGAATATTGCGTAACATTAGAGAGGAGAGTCAAATTACAGCCCGGCTAAACGGCTTTTTATAGCACTGATGAGGCAAGGCTCATAACTTGAGCATACCCATTTTAATTCATTTAAAATCCAAACTAAGTTGAAAGTAGCCTCCCAAACTACACCATTTTCAGAAAGTGCTGCTGACTTCCACACCTCCCTCCTGATGCTCCCCTCACTTACAGAAGCTTCCTGATGGCATCTGAATATGCTGCAGAGACATCACTTACACTCTTCTTTAGAACTCAGTACATTTCTCTCCATCATGTCACTTGACCACTGACTGGTGCTTAGTAAAACAGATCTAAAGTAGAGGAGCAGTTCAAGGTACAAAAGGCATCATGTGGGGAAAGCAGAATGAATGTTATTTCTTCTTGAACCTACTATCACAGGAATTCAGAAAATTTTAGAAGATACAGACTGGAAGCAGTGGTTATAACAGGAGAACACCTTAGAAAAGTCACACTGGATCAGTCCCAAGAGCCATCTAGTCTATCACTGTGCTGCAGACAAAGCGAAGGACATTTTGGAGGAAATTATTAGGAAAGTTACCTACATACTCTTAAATTTCCTAATAAGACATCATAGTGTATGCAAATTAATGTTTTTCTCTCTTTAAGTGAGAACATAATATATGCACATGTTAAAAAGAATTCAAAGAAAAAAAAACAGACATACATTAAAAGGTAGAGGCAACTACTAATGCCAGCTTTTTATGTGCGTATCCTATCTCTAACAGTCCCTTCTGTTTTGAGATCCGAAAGCTCTTACTGGCTCAAACCTCAGTCTTAGAGCCTGCCTGAAGCATCCCAACAGGAAAAGGTTATGGTGGCCGGAGCAGAGGAGGAGGTGAGCTTCCATCTGTGTGTCTCTTCTCTGAGGACTCAGGATTGTGATTAGTTGCCATATCACTAGCTCCCAGAATGATCAATCCTCTTCCCCAGCAGTCTGTCATCTCCTGGTCCTGCCATCCTTTGCCTGCTCCCTTTTACGGGTAGGCAAAATTGAAAGTTGGTTCTTCTCATGGTTCCCCTACTCCAATAGGCTACAATATTCAAAGTCTGGGCTGTTTCCACTTAATCCTATGTAAGTCTTTAGGTCTTAGAAATCACCATAAAGAATTTTGATTTCTTCAGAAAGAAGACATTGATTGCTTTTATTTATGCCACTCTGTGAAAAGGTATGGGAAATACGGGGCATAGAAAAAAGAAATGCAGACATGCAAGGTCCCAGAATAAGGAAGGATAGTTCATGGCTGGATCAGAGGTAAGTAGGTGAAGCACGCTACTATAATTCTGTGCTTTACAGCACTGCTCTACAAACCTTCGTTGTGTTCCCTGTTTTACTAAGTTTGCTTTAAATTTGGTTTAAAAAGGTGGAGGGAAAGAGAAAAGGTGACGAGATGAGGAAAACAGTGATGCTGAATTTGCAGTCCTTTACCATCACAGTAAAAACACACAAAAAAGGAACACAAATTTGTAACAGCACAGAAAATTAGACTCTCAGTCAATATTCTCCTGCCACCAGAATACCCACTAGGCAAAGCTCAGATGAAGGCCTGGGGAAAACCCAGTTGGGGAAACAATGTGATAGGTAGTGGCCTTCTGCCACCAAAAACAAAGACTAAGCCACCAGAGAGTGTGGGGGAAAGACGGTGCTGCACCCCCACCCCCGACCCCACTCCAGTACACGTACTATTGGGAGGTACGTTCTGGAGTACCCAGAGCTGTCATGAGATTATAATCCAGGCAATGAAATTAGACTGTGGAGCAGAAGTGGAGGGGTGTCCTTTTATATCAAGGCAACTGAATTCAGAAGGAGAGTACTAGAAGACACATGAGAGAGATGAGGGAAGAACCACAGCATGCTTCAGATTATCCAGGAATAAACTCTGCTTCTCCCAGGACCATACCAAATAGCAAAACCAGGAGAAATCAATGCAGGCTTATAGGTCCACTAAATGAAAGCTTCAAGAATACCAGGAAGTTGGCTCATATCATGTACAACAGCCTCTCAATCATCATGTAAGGGAATGATTCTAACAGGATTAAGGAAAATAGCAGAACAAGGAGAATCTATCCACAGTGAGTTTAAAAGCAAAGGTTTGATTAAACAGAAGATATAAAATCCTATAAAATATTTCTTGGCAAAAAATACAGAGACCAAAGCGCTCTGAAAAATAATTCAGAAAGCACCTTCGCTGTTATATAAATAAAATAAAAAAAAAAAATGGATGTCAGAAACTAAGACAACAAAATAAAACAAGAAACAGACTGAAATAATAAAGGTTATAGCTGAAAGGTAGAAATAAAAGGAGCTAAATAAGATAATAAAGACACTGGAAAATCCAATTACAAAAAAGTTAAAATTTGCATTATATACAGCAAAATAAAAACCACAATCAACTCAACAATTTTAAATGAGTAATATTGAGATGGGGAACAAGTTTGAGAATTTTTGCTAGAATGTAAAGAATCAGGAGAAAAATTAAACATTAAAAAGGTGAAAACTGTTGGTATGTTTAAAAGATTGAGAACTGTAGAAAAAAAACAGTAAAATGATTTGTTTGCCTTTAGAAAAATATATATAAAAACTTCAATGGATCCCAATATGTATAAAACAATGATCACATGGTGATATATAAAAGTAGTGGAAAGGAGGAAGATGACTCATTATATGGATATCAGTCAACTGGATAAGTATTTGAGGAAAAAGGAGAGTTTCCACTTTATATGATGGATTTTAAGAAAAATAAAGGTTTTTGTAATTCTAGATTGGGGAAGGCTTTTTTTTTGTTGTTTTTTCTTTGAGACGCAGTCTTACTCTTTCACCCAGGCTGGAATGTAGTGGCTTGATCTCAGCTCACTGCAACCTCTTCCTCGCAGGTTCAAGTGAATCCCCTGCCTCAGCCTCCTGAGTAGCTGGGACTACAGGCGTGCCCCACCACACCCAGCTAATTTTTAGTTGATATGGGGTTTCACCGTGTTGGTCAAGCTGGTCTTGAACTCCTGACCTTAGCCTGGGCTTTCAGGTCTGAGCTGGGCTTTCAGGACTGAGCTGTTGTGCCCAGCCTGGGGAAGGTCTTTTATGCCATAATTCGTTTAGAGAAAAGATAATATACTGGACATCATAAAATTTAAAACAGGCCCGGCACAGTGGCTCACATCTTTAATCCTAGCAAGCTGGGAGGCCAAGGAAGGCAGATCGCTTGAGCTCACGAGTTTGAGACTAGCCTGGGCAACATGATGAAACCCTGTCTCTACTAAAAATACAAAAATTAGCCAGGCATGGTGGCGCACACCTGTAGTCCCAACTACTCAGGTGGCTGAGGTACAAGAATCACTTGAACCCAGGAGGTGGAGGTTGCAGTGAGCCGAAATCAAGCCACTACATTCCAGCCTGGGTGAAAGAGTGAGACTCCGTCTCAAGAAAATGAAATAAAATATTCATAAGGCAACAAAAACAAATGCACTATAAAGTTTAAGACAAATAATAATCTGAAAAAAATGTTTTGAAAACTGGCCTACAGATCTAAAAAGGTCTTGTAATCAGAAGAAGAACACACTGCCGGGTTCAGTGGCTTAGGTCTATAATCCCAGCACTTCAGGAGGCGAAGGCAGGCAGATTATTTGAAGTCAGGAGTTTAAGATTAGCCTGGCCAACATGGTGAAACCCCAGCTCTACTAAAAAAAATACAAAAGTTAGCCTGGCGTGGTGGCACGCACTCGTAATCGCAGCTACTCAGGAGGTTGAAGCATGAGGATCACTTGAACCTGGAGGGCAGGGGTTGCAGGGAGCCAACATGGCACCACTGCACTACAGCCCGGGCAACAGAGTAGGGGAAAAAATAATAAAAAAAATTTTTTTTGAAGTAAAAGACGAACATGCCAATAGAAAAATAGGCTAAGAATATAAATAGGCAATTTACAAAGAGGTATAAATCAGTAATAAATATGTAAACAGTACAACCTCACCCAAAATTACAGAAATGCAAAATTAAATACAAGGAGATACATTTAAAAATGTTTATAATTTATATGCAAAACAGTAGTACACAGCATGGCAACGATATGGGATATAGAATAATCTCCCCAGACTTTGCTAACTACAAACTTGGGAATATCAATTAAGAGCCTTGAAAACATGTACATACCTTGACCCAGCAATTAAACACCTTAAAATAAGTCCTGAGGAAATAGAGATGCATATAAAAATTATAACAGCTAACATTTTATATTTAACACGTGAAGGCTCTGGACTCAGCAACTCACAGGTATCTTTTCTTTCCATCCTCACATTACTATGGAGGCAGGAGCCATCATTACAGATGCAGAAATAGATGACCAGACCACAGTGTAAATCATTCATGTAAGTCAAAGAAATAAGCAGTGGAACTGCAACTTGGCTAATCTCAAAATGCATGCTCTTAATCTCTGCTGCCTCTATGGGGATGTTTACCCTCTGTCCTGCCTCTATGGGGATGTTTACCTGAGTGCTTTCTAGAATGATGAGGAATTGCAGTTAGCCCATATATCCAAGAATAGGGAACTGATTAAAATGTTATAGAGCATCTATGAAATATATAGCTAAGAAAATCACACTCTAGAAGAACTTGAATGACATGAGACAGTAGACACTCTATAGTGTTACATGAATAAAACCTGTAATATCTGCCCAGTGAGTTTAATTTTGCTAAACATACTGTTATATTTATTATAGTATATTATATTATACAATACAAAATGTAAAAGGTAATAATATAATGAAACGTTCTGATGTCATATGGCAAAACAGTTAATAAAGGTTAACTCTAACTATAGAACTGTTACTTTCTTCTACTTTTTGTATTCCTCCAAATTTTCACAATGACCACTCATAACTTTTCATCAGGAAAAAATGTATTTAAAATATATACAGAGAGACAGACATGCACTGAACAAGTATATAGCTGATTTATATATTAAATAGTATATATTAAACAGTTGGGCAAAAATTTGGAAACATTTATCTTTATTTAATATTCAGGGGGTAAAACCCCAGACACACAGAAGGTATTCTATTTCTAGGAATCTGTAACTCTTTGAGAGTCCACTTCACTCTCCAAAGACTGATGACTTCTGTTGCGAGGAGGAAGGGATCAAGGGTAGCTTGTGGTAGGACACTAGCACAAAGCCACACTGCACTTGCTTTGAGGAATTTTAGCAACCTTTCTTAAGGAATCCTTATCAGTAAAAAGAAGACATTCCCAAAGCACTGGCTCTTATATTCCTTTTCCAACCCAAAGTCCTCCAATGTATTAAGAGTACCAAAAATCAACTCCAAATAATCTGAAAAAGTCTCTGGTTTTACTTCTCAACCATACTTTTTTTTTTTGAGATAAAGTCTTGCTCTGTCATCCAGGCTGGAGTGCAGTGGCACAATCTTGGCTTATTACAACCTCTGCCTCCCCGGCTCAAGGGATTCTCCAGCCTCAACCTCCTGAGTAGAGGGGCTACAGGCACATGCCACCACACCTGGCTAATTTTTGTATTTTTTTTTCTTTGAGATAAAGTTTCATTCTTGTTGCCTAGGCTGGAATACAATGGTGCAGACCCGGTTCACTGCAACCTCCACCTCCCGAGTTCAACCAGTTTTCCTGCCTCAGCCTCCTGAGTAGCTAGGATTACAGGCATGTGCCACCACACCCAACTAATTTTTTGTATTTTTAGTAGAGATAGGGTTTCACCATGTTGGGCAGGCTGGTCTCAAACTCCTGACCTCAGGTGATCTGCCCGCCTTAGCCTCCCAAAGTGCTGAGATTACAGGTATGACCCACACACCCGGCCTAATTTTTGTATTTTTAGTAGAGATTGGGTTTCGCCTCGTTAGCCAGGCTGCTCTCGACCTTCTGACCCCAGGTGATCCACCTGCCTCAGCCTCCCAAACTGCTGGGATTATAGGCGTGAGCTGACGTGCTCAGCAAGCTATACTTTCAATAACCAAAACACACTACTCCACTTTTTTTTTTTTTTTTTTTTTTTGAGAAGGAGTCTAGCTCTGTTGACCAGGCTGGAGTGCAGTGGTGTGATCTCAGCTCACCGCAACCTCTGTCTCTCAGGTTCAAGCAATTCTCCTGCCTCAGTCTCCCGAGTAGCTGGGATTACAGGCGCCCACCACCATACCCAGCTAATTTTTGTATTTTTAGTAGAAATGGGGTTTCACTGTGTTGACCAGGCTGGTCTCAAACTCTTGACCTCATGATCCGCCTGCCTCAGCCTCCCAAAGTGGTGGGATTACAAGCGTGAGCCACCGCGCCCAGCTTACTACTCTACTTTTGAGAGACTTGGACAGACAAACCAAATCTTACACAGTACCTGGCACATAACAAGCATCCAATGAATGTATAATAAAACAATACTTAATGAAAGGTTCGTTCGGCCCAGCTATCTCAGGGAAGGTTTTGGAGGACAGGTGCCATGTTTATTTCATACTCCTGGCTAGCCAAGACACTACCAGTACCAAGAATTGATTGAGACCATGTTCACAAAAGACAAGATATAGCTCCCCCTTCAGGTCTGGAGCCCTGGTGATTCTGTAATTGAGAGATTCAAACTTACTTAACTGGCATGGGGAATCATGGATATCATCCTCAGCTTTCAATTAGATGTTGCACTGTGGTCATCTCATAGCTCCAGTTGGATCTCAGATTAGATTCCAGTCTATCTGTAATGTCCTCTTGGAAGAGGCAGCCACCCTCATGACTTTCAGCTGCTAGTTATTACTTTTTTGTGACATTTCTCAAATGTTCATGATTATTTTCTCTATCCCCAGGAAAACCAAGGAAGAGAACAAGACAAATATCTTGTGTGAAGGCCACTAAGAAAAGTGATAAAAACAAGATCCTTTCATAACCACTCTTTTGCTTAACACAACTGAGCTAAAGTGATTCTTTTTTAGATTAGCAAAGCAGTCTAAAATGTCATTTTTCATTAGTGTCATCTTACATAATAATCTGTCACTTTTGAAATCTCTCTGCCCCTTCTGTTCCCGCATATCAGTTGGTTAAAAGTCCTGTCGATTCTCTCTCTACAAAGAGATTCTGTCCTTTTTTCCTGACTTCAGAGCACCTATTTGGTTCAGTCGTTGACAGGATTCGCCTTATCTAATCTATTGTAACCATCTTCCTCTTCTATGTCCTTCCACAATCATATATATGCTCCATACTGTAGCCAAGATTATGCTCCTAGTGCTAGAATCTGTTATTATTATGCCTGTGTTAGACATACTTTCTTTTAAAAAGCTACCAGCAGCTATTATTTCAGGAAAGCACTCCTCCATCATCCTATTAATAATCCTGCTCAGTCCACTGGGTTCCAGGGACCAACCCCGTCCACACCCCAACCCTCCACCCCATCCCCCGCATCCCCTGAGATAGGCACAGGATCCAGGTCATCTGCTGTGGGCCATGTGACTGGTCTGAGATTGAGAAATGCATCATGTGAATGGCCCCATACTAGCCAAGCAAAGTCCTCGCTGGAGCCTTCTGCCAACATGGTCAAGAAAGGCACTCTCTTCTCAGTGATCACAGGCTTCAAGGACTGCAGAGGCTGAACCTGTCTGGGACACTCCCACAGAGAACAAAGCCACACCAAGCCCAGCAGAGGTCAAAGATCATGAGAAGCCAGAAGGAGGAAGGGGCAAAGGATCTAGCAAAAGTAAAGAAATCATTGGCATCCCTGACCCTGCCAAGCTTCTGTCTTGGATTTACCAGTTATGTGAGCAAATAAATGCCTTTTTTTCCTTGTATTCTGAATTGTCTTCTTGACACTTTTGTGTGCCAAATGCATCATAATGCATATAATCCCACTACTCAGAACTTTTAATAGTTTCTTACTTCCTACAGAAAAACCGAAACACCTTAGCTCAATATTCAAGTTCCTCAACAAAAGAGACCACCTTAGCTATTCAGCTTTAACTCTCCTGTCCCAGCCTTAAGCAGGTCTTTCAAAAATATTAAAATAATGATAATCTTAGAATCATTAACCTTTGCTATAGCCACCACAGACCCTTTGTTCAGAATACTTCCTGAATTGGAATTATTCTATTCTCTCCTTCACTATACTACTCAGTCTTCTAGACCCAGCACACGTTAAGCACGAATATCATACCTTACATTACAGCTTTCATATACACACATATCTCTCCTTGCAGAAAAGAAACAGCTCTTTCTAAAGTTTAATCTCTAGCATTTGACATCTGGTACAGGCAGCAGACACTCCACAAATATTTACAGCTCTGGTCAGAAATAAAAACTAAGGATTGACACCTATTAGACTCTTGATTCTTCCTTATATTAGAATTCCTCAAATTTAACCATATCATCATACAACCCAGCAATTACACACTTGGATATTTATCCCAGAGGAAGAGATATATGCTCACACAGAAACTGCACACGAAAATTTACAGCAGTTTCATCATAACTGCCCCAAATTGGAAACAACTTAGACGTCCTTCAATAAATGAATCATTCAATAAACTGTGGTACAACCATACACTGAAACACTACTCAGCAATAAAAAGGAACTACTAAGATATGATACAACAAAAATCAATCTTGAGGAAATTATACTGACTGAAAAACTATGCCAATACCAAAAGGCTCCATATTGTATAATTCCATTTAAATAATAATCTTGAAATGACAAAATTATAGAAATACAGAACAGATTACTGATTGCCAGGGGTTAGAGACAGGGTACAGGTGGGAAGTGAGGTATGTGTTTGTACAACATCCCAAGGAATCCTTTCAGTGATGAAAATGTTCTGCACCTTGACTATATTAATGTTAATATTTTGATTGTGATACTAAAATTGCATTTTGCAAGATGTTACCTTTAGAGGATACTGGATAAATGGTACACAGGATCTCTATATTGTTTCTTACAACTGCCTATAAATCTATAATTATCTCAAAATGAAAGGTTTAATTTTTACAAAAACTAACCATATTTCAAATCTTAACCAAAAGCACTCAGACCGAAGTGCTAAAGTACCTCACAAATAATCATAGTTCCAAACAACAGATCTCACTCTAATTAGTAATACAATAGGGTTTTGGCTACAAGGGGTGAATGACTCTCTCAAAAAGAGGTGAAGACAGTCATTCTGGCCAACGTGAGAGAAGAGATTTCTTTACATAAGAAAGCTATTTTCAGAAAGTGGATGGCAAAAGAAATTACAAATACTAACACAAGAAATGTCCTTGCCCAAAACACTGAGCTGGGTACCCCAAGTGATAGTCCATCTCTACAAGCTAGGGCTTTCATGGGGAGGAATAACAGCCTCTGTGAAATCTGATCTGCTTGCCATTTAGATCCATGTGACTCATGGAGGCTGGCTGCACTCATATCTAAAAATACAGGAAATCCGCAGCCTAAGCAAATTTGGCTCATAGACTCATGGGCTTTTGATTCAAACACTGCACATTTGGAGACAGTGGTTTTATATTTATATCAGCTAGCAGCAAAGGAGGTTCCACTGTTCAAGTCACAGGTATTCAGTTGAAATCTAGAAGCAAAAAGAATCAGAAGATTGATCTGCTTATAAACATTTTATCTGAGAGTTACATGACACCTGCTCAGTATCAGGAACATGAACTCTGAGGTCCTCTGGAGCCTAGAATGATGCCTTTCCTTGAGCATTGGGTGTGTCCCACTAAATACCTGTCCCAAAAGAGAACGGATGGAGTCATGAGCTATTAAAGAGTGTAGGGTGTGGCAGTCACATGAGTGAGCGAGTGCTACTTGGGCCAGCAGCTCTAAGCCTGCAGACACAGAGGGTGTGGTGTCTGGGCCCTGGGATTTTTTATTTTGTCCAGTCCTAATCAGAACCTTTCCCAGCAATGCCTGAAGCCATGACATCTGACCAATGGGCAGCTGATTTCTGGGTGACAGCTCATGGACACCCCGATTCCTTTGCCACAGGCTGTAGCTACTCACAGACACAGTGACTTTTCAGAGTGGGCCCCCCACCCAGAGACCTGCCTGGCAGAGCCACTGCCACACTTACCCATCAGGACACTCAGCAACTTCTGCACTCTGGAGTTGACCCCCACAATTCGGTACAATCCTTGCTCGTTGATCCCTGAGGAAAGAAACAGTGATGATTTAATTAGAAGCACGTCAGAACACAAGTCAGGCCAATCCAGCCAAATGCACTTCTTTTTTTTCATTTTCTCATCTAAGCTGCTCTAATTAAAGTCCCCTGTCATTCAGCTCAGCTCTTAGCAAAGGAGTGGGATTTGGTACAGCTGTCTAGGATTTCACGGATGTGCTGCACACTTCAGCCCTCATGTTAGTTCAGTCGTCAGAGGCGAAAGAAACTTTCCTTTTCTCTTGCCAAAGGCAGCATCTGAAGAGTTCTAAAAGATGCAAAATGTGTACTTTTAAACATGTCATATTTAACCAATTTTTAAAATTAAAATGCCAAAAATGGATGATTAAAAATTCATACAACAGAAAAAGATACTTTATAATCTATTTTTACATATAAAATGAAAATATTGAGGTGTAAGAACATTTTTAACTTTACAGAATGTTAGCCAAGACTGAGAAATTAGAAGATCCATTCATTTATAATATAAATATTCTTTATCAAAAAAATACCACTTTTATTTCATTCAACCCAAGGAACTGTACAATTAGACTAGTAAGGGTTTACTTTTAAATTAAACATCTCAACAAATAATCAAAAACCAATCCACTGCAGTGTTTCTGTTCATTGAAATACATGGATTAGATCATCACTGTACCAGTTACAAAAGAAGGCCATTTTGACCAGGTGACGTGAACTGATTTTTCTCCTGTTAGTCCTAGGCCCATAATATCTAACCCCTCTCAAGCAACAGAACTCTGGCTTCCTATTTTATTCCTCTGATGTTCATTCTCCAACCAGTAGCCAAAGTGAACTGTCTAAAGTGTAAATCAGTTTATACCACCTCTTCTCTTAAAACTCTCCAATGGCTTCCCATTGCATTTAGACCATAATCAAAACGACTTACAATGGCCTATCAGGCCTATACTATTGAGCACTGACTACCTCTGATTGCATCATCAACCACATGTATTCTGCTCCACACACTGGCCTTCCTGTCACCCCAACATGCCAAGCTCATGGCTCCACCTCATAACCTTTGCTCCAGCTGTTTCCTCCACCTGGACTGCTCTTCTGCCACAGTTTTTCATCATTCAGGTCTCAGCTTAAATGCAACTGCTTCAATCTAATGCATCCCACAGTCAACACTACTGGTCATGCCCTTAACCTGTCTTCTTTCCTTATAGCGGTTAACAATATCTGAAATTATCTTTTTTTTTTTGCTTCCTTGTTTGTTTTTCTCCCCACAATAGAATGTAAACAGTAATTGTGTCCTGTTCACCATTATATTCTCAGCCCCTGGATCAGTATATGGTACACAATAATAAACAAAACTTTAAGTTTATATTCCATCAAGGCCAGTACAAAATCCTTGGGGGCCAAAACACAATCTTCCAGAAGAAATCTGGGAAGGGACCAGTTCCGTAGTACTTTCAGCAAGACCTATGCAGATGTGGAACTAATGAGTAAAAAGAAGTAGTCTGGAATGATAGGATTTTACAGCTAAAAAGGACCTGTAAAACCATGTACATCATTCTGCATGATTCATGGACTAGGAGTCCCTGGTTAAAAACTAAATGATGGGTCCCAGGTTACTCAGTGACAGAAAATAACATGTCAGCTTGTGGGCTGGAAAGGTCTGAGGTGTCTCTACTTCTATCCTTGTGCTTTCCCGGGACTTTATACAATATCACCTCCCACTGGACAATTGTGGACAAATCCCAGAGAGTATGGGAAGTCTGTTCATTTCTGGTCACCATAAATATGTGTGCACATACACACACTGCAGTAGGGAGATATCCATTTTCTTCAACTATTTATGCTAAAATGGCACCTAACTCATACTGTCCTTATTTCTCCTTTGTGCTCAATGAAGACTTTCTTAGAAGTTAAAACACATCATTTATTTCCATTTTCATTCTAGAGTGGGGGAAAGGAACTTGTGTACCTTTTCTCCTACTTATTGTATATATTTTGTAGTTTTACATGAGAAAAAGTTGTCCTTGTGAGCTACCGGTCTGCACTTACCACAGGCTTTATGTACAATTTTAAATGACGAGGTTTACCTTTTGATTTTGGCTGCTGAAAACTGAGACACAAACAGGTGGCCCAGCTCAAGCAAGTATATGAACCTCATTGGGGAGAGATTTTTATTTTGGACTCGCTTGTGGCTCCATTTTTGCGCCTCTACCTTTTAACCCTGTACCTTTTAATCCCAGTCTTTTTTTTTTAATAGAAAAAAAAAAGGTAAATTAAAACTCCTGTTGAAAAATTAGGCTGCCTGCAGTGGCTCATGCCTGTAATCCCAGTGCTTTGGGAGGACAAAGTGGGCAGATCACTTGAGGTTAGGAGTTCAAGACCAGCCTGGCCAACATGGTGAAACCCTGTCTCTACTCAAAGTACAAAAATTAGCTGGGTGGGTGGTGGGCACCTGTAATCCCAGCTACTCCGGAGGCTGAGGTAGGAGAATCGCTTGAACCTGGGAGGCCAAGTTTGCAGTGAGTGTAGATTGCACCACTGCACTCCATCCTGGGCAACAGAGCAAAACTCCATCTCAAAGAAAAGAAAAAAGAAAAATTTACCTTACTAACGAAAACTTCAAAAAGACTTAGAAGCTACAGTTAAGGTAAATAGATGACTCAAAGGGAAACAGTAAAAATCAGCAGAGAGCCACTGAGAACACAATGAAACCTGTGCAATACGAATGCTCCTCTCCCAACTGCTCCCAGAATGGGCTCATACTGAGCAGCTGCTTTGTAACTTGCATTTTTCACATAATATAAATAATTTTTTAAATGCCATATGTCAAAAAAGTATATTTCCATTGCATTGTTAGTGATTCATAGTTTTTTATTACACAGATGTACCATTGTTGATTTAACCCATTTTTGAGACATTTGGCCAGTTTCTGATTCTGTACCTTAACGCCACCACTGTGTAAACATCCTTATGGCTCAACCTGCCCCTTATCCTTATTTTCTCAAGATCAATTCCCAGAAATGTCACCTACTTCCACTTTATATTCTCTAGATATATCTTACCTACCTTACAAGCTGCCTTAACTCTTTAAGGGAGGTACAGCAGAAATAACCGAACATTTTTAAAAACGTTTCCACACATTACAACTGTTTTGGAAAGAATATCTTTTGACAGTATATATAAGGGCAGGTTTTAAAATTCTCTCTCTTCCCTCTACTTAATGCTTCACAGTTCTTATTTTTTTTAAGTGTGTATGTCTTTTAAAGTGTGTATGTCTCAACTCTCTCTTCCCTCTACTTAATGCTTGACAGTCCTTATTAACTTTTTTACAGTGTATATGTCTCAACTGCTAAGAGTTATGAACCCTGCTTTAAAAGGGAATTTCTTTCAACTACTTAAAAAGGGCTGGTAGGCTGAGAGGCTGTAGAGTAAATAAGATTCACATCTCTGACACTGGTTCAAATCAAATCCAGTAGAAAGATAGTTAACAGCTTTTCTCAGGGGTAAGATAGACCAGCACACTCAAGGCTCCAAACTGCTGGGACTGAGGACTTTCCTTTGTGGCAGTCTCTGAAGAAGGGATGGAGACCAACAGGATGAACCAGCTTCCTTGAGCTTAATGTCCTGCTCCTACAGACCTGGGAAAGGTCAGCGTGCAACTTGGGCCTAATCCCTTCTCTCTACCTGGGTGGTCCCCAGGAACTAGCTCCCCAGAGCATCTTAGGTTCACAGACCACAAGATGTCTGCCAGAGAAAATTCAGGGTGTCTGTGAACTTAGACAGGAAAACAAATACATTTTTATCTTCACTAACCTATAACTGACATTAAGCTTTTCCTTCCATTATGGATGTAAGCAAAAAATCACAGGAGCATTAGTGGTACCTGCAACTTGGTCGGATATCACAGATATTTTCATAACACATTACAGTTATTCTGGATATCATGAAATATCACTGCTCCCAAATTATGTTGGTTTTCAGACCCACTACTATCACTTATAAAGTGTTAACAAAGAAACACATGTATCATGACACCCTGTGTTTTTAATATTTTAAAAATTGAATTTCAGTAACTGGTTTCTATAATCATACGTATTTCAGATATTTAAAACATTCTTCTGATTAGCCAAAGAGTTGGTGATGCAAAATCAGTAAGAACCTCCTGCTTGAGACCAACAGGACTTGTGGAAATCTACTGACAATGGCACTTGGGGAGCTAATGAGTCACTTAAAGTCAGGAAACAGCAGGTAGCAGGTCTGACTCCTCACCAGATGCATGACCTTCCACGACAACAATGCCATCTGTTAAACTACTTTACCTCTGGTTTCCACAGCATGGATGCATTTCCTGATTATGCTGAAACCAATGCTGTCCAACTGTGCAGCTGAAAGAGCAAGAGAAGGGCAGTCAAGATGCTAGCCATGAAACTGAACCTCAGGATAGGGCTTACCCAATCCAGGATGAATCAATCGCATGTTGTGGCTACATAGTCCTTTAATTTTTCCCAATAACAGTACAGGAATAACATCATAACAATAGCTGGCACTGATTGAGAGCTTTCCATAGGCTAGGTTCGGTTTTTAAGTGCCTTGCACGTATTATCTCATTTAGTTATCATAGTAACCACAAATTGTAGGAATCTGTAAAATTATCTTTAATTTACAGGTGAAGAAACAGCAGCACAGGGTGATAGGTGCCTTTACATTGCTTTGCTATTAACAGAAGTTGTAGAACTAACTGCAGTCTCCTTCAAAAAGTACAAATTGGAGGTTCCAAGATGGCCGAATAGGAACAGCTCCAGAGTGCAGATCCCAGCAAGAACAACGCAGAGGGTGAGTGCCCACCACATTTCCAAACAAATTTTCACTGCCTACAGACCAGGAGATTCCAGGGCCGAAAAGCATCACGAGTTTTCAGCATGGCAGTTTTCAGCTGGTACTGCGTTGGTGCACAGAAACTCACACAAATCTGGGCGGCTGTTTCAACTGGCACCTAGAATGCCTGGGAGACAGAGCCGCCCATTCAACTGAAAGGGAGGGGGCTGAGACAGGGAGCCGGGTGATCTGGCTTGGCGGGTACCACCCCCACAAAACAAGCAATCTGAAATGCTCTGAATTGAGAGTTTCGCAGCAAGCTGGGCTAGACCCACGACGGTCCAGTTCAGTGGGGGGAAGGGCGACCCCCACTACCAAGGCAGTCCGCCACTACCAAGGCAGTTCACACAGCAGCTGAGCAGAGCCTGCGGCAGCTCAGCAACACCTCTGCTGGCAGACTGTGACTAGACTACTCCATCTGGGGCAGGGCATCTATGAAAAAAGGCAGCAGCACAACAGGAACTTATAAATAAAGCTGACCTTCCTAGGACAGAGCATCTGAGAAAAGAGGTGGTTATGAGTTCTGCTGCAGCAGACTTAAAAGTACCTGCCCAGCAGCTCTGCATGGAACAATGGAGCTCCCAGCACAGCACCTGAGCTTCTATAAGGGACAGACTGTCTCCTCAAGCAACTCCCTGACCCCCATATACCCAAAGAGACACCTCATAAAGAAGAGCTCAGGCCAACATCTGACAGGTACCCTTCTGGGACAAAGATAACAGAAGAAGAAACCGGTAGTAACCCTTACTGTTCTGCAGCCCCCACGGGTGATCCACAGGCAAGCAGGGTCTGGAGTAGACTTCCAGCAGTACTGCAGCAGGGGTGCCTGACTGTTAGAAGGAAAACTAAGAAACAGAAAGAAATAACCTCATCATCAACAAAAACGACGTCCACTCAGAGACCCCATCTGAAAGTCACCAACTACAAAGACCACAGGTACATAAAGCCACTAAGATG
Organism: Aotus nancymaae; assembly: GCF_030222135.1. NCBI lineage: Eukaryota > Metazoa > Chordata > Mammalia > Primates > Aotidae > Aotus > Aotus nancymaae. The sequence goes on along the minus strand of NW_026988479.1, from coordinate 18,044,112 downwards.
GGAAGAAACCAGGGCAAAAAGGATGAAAACACCAAAAACCAGAATGCTTTTCCTCCTCCAAAGGATCACAACTCCTCACCAGCTAGGGATCAAAGATGGATGGAGAATGAATCTGATGAATTGACAGAAACAGGCTTCAGAAAGTGGGTAATAACAAACTTCTCAGAGCTAAAAGAACATGTGCTATCCAATGCAAAGAAACTAAGAACCTAGAAAAAAGGTTAGCTGAGATGCTAACTAGAATAAACAGCTTAGAGAAGAATATGAACAACTTGATGGAGCTGAAAAACTGCACGAGAACTTCGCGAAGCATACACAAGTTTCAACAGCCGAACTGACCAAGCAGAAGAAAGGATACCAGAGATTAAGGATCAACTTAATGAAATAAAACAAGAAGGCAAGAATAGAGAAAAAAGAGTGAAAAGAAATGAACAAAGCCTCCAAGAAATATGGGATTATGAGAAAAGACCTAATCTACGTTTAATAGGTGTACCTGAATGTGATGGAGAGAATGAATCCAAGCTGGAAAACACTCTTCAGGATATTATCCAGGAGAACTTCCCCAACCTAGCAAGGCAGGCCACCATTCAAGTCCAGGAAATACAGAGAACACCACAAAGATATTCCTCAAGAAGAGCAACTCCAAGGCACATAATCGTCAGATTCAGCAGGGTTAAAATGAAGGAGAAAATGCTAAGAGCATCCAGAGAGAAAGGTTGGGTTACCCACAAAGGGAAGCCCACCAGACTCACAGCGGATATCTCTGCAGAAACCCTACAAGCCAGAAGAGAGTGGAGGCCAATATTCAACATTTTTAAAGAAAAGAACTTTCAACCTAGAATTTCATATCCAGCCAAAACTAAGCTTCATAGGCGAATGAGAAAGAAAATCCTTTATGGAAAAGCAATTGCTGAGAGATTTCGTCATCACCAGGCCTGCCTTACAAGAGATCCTCAAAGAAGCACTAAACAAGGAAAGGAACAACCAGTACCAGTCACTCTAAAAACATACCAAATGGTAAAGAGCATCGACACAATGAAAAACACGCATCAACTAACAGGCAAAACATCCAGCTAGCATCAAAATGGCAGGATCAAATTCACATAACAATATTAACCTTAAATGTAAATGGGCTACATGCCCCAATCAAAAGACACAGACTGGCAAATTGGATAAACAGTCAAGACCCATCGGTGTGCTGTATTCAGGAAACCAATCTCATGCTCAAAGACACACATAGGCTCAAAACAAAGGGATGGAGGAAGATTCATCAAGCAAACGGAGAGTAAAAAAAAAGCAGGAGTTCCAATCCTTGTCTCTGATAAAATGGACTTCAAACCAACAAAGATCAAAGGAGACAGAGAAGGGTATTACATAATGGTAAAAGGATCAATGCATCAAGAAGAGCTAATGATCCTAAATATATATGCACCCAATACAGAAGCACACAGGTACATAAACCAAGTTCTTAATGACCTACAAAGAGACTTAGACTCCCACACAATAACAGTGGGAGACTTTAACACTCCACTGTCAATATCAGACAGATCAACGAGACAGAAAATTAACAGGGATATACAGGACTTGAATTCGGATCAGGACCAAGCGGACCTAATAGACATCTACAGAAATCTCCACCCCAAATCCACAGAATATACATTCTTCTCAGCACCGCATTGCACCTACTCTAATATTGACCACATAAGTGGAAGTAAATCACTCCTCAGTAAATGCAAAAGAATGGAAATCATAACAAACAATCTCTCAGACCACAGGACAATCAAATTAGAATTCAGAATTAAGAAACAAATTCAGAACCACACAGCTTCATGGAAACTGAACAACTAGCTCCTGAATGTTGACTGGATAAATAATGAAATGAAGGCAGAAATAAAGATGTTCTTTAAAACCAACGAGAACAAAGACACAACATACCATAATCTCTGGGACACATTTAAAGCAGTGTCTAGAGGCAAATTTATAGCAATAAATTCCCACATGAGAAGTGAGGAAAGATCTAAAATCGACACCCTATCGTCAAAATTGAAAGAGCTAGAGGAGCAAGATCAAGAAAATTCAAAACCTAGCAGAAGACAAGAATTAACTAAGATCAGAGCAGAACTGAAGGAGATAGAGACACAAAAAACCCTTCAAAAATTCAATAAATCCAGGAGCTGGTTTTTTGAAAGGATCAACAAAATAGACAGACTGCTAGCCAGATAAATAAAAAAGAAAAGGGAGAATAATCAAATAGATGCAATAAAAAACGATAAAGGGGATATCACCACTGATTCCACAGAAATACAAACTACCATCAGAGATTACTACAGACAACTCTATGCACATAAACCAGTAAACTTGGAAGAAATGGATAAATTCCTGGACACTTGCACCCTCCCAAGCCTAGACCAGGAAGAAGTTGAAACCTGAATAGAGCTATAACAAGGGCTGAAGTTGACGCAGCAATTAATAGCCTATCAACCAAAAAAAGTCCAGGTCCAGACGGGTTCACAGTTGAATTCTACCAGATGTACAAAGAGGAGCTGGTACCACTCCTTCTGAAACTATTCCAGACAATAAAACAGAGGGACTTTTTCCCAAATCATTTTATGAGATGAACATAATTTTGATACCAAAACCTGGCAGAGACTCAACAAAAAAAGAAAACTTCAGGCCATTATCCATGATGAACATAGATGCAAAAATCTTCAAGAAAATACTGGCAAGCCGATTGCAACAGCACATCAAAAAGCTTATCCACCATGATCAAGTAGGCTTCATCCCGGGGGTGCAAGGCTGGTTCAACATATGCAAGTCTATACATGTAATCCACCACATAAACAAAACCAGAGACAAAAAGCATATGATTATCTCAATAGTGGCAGAGAAGGCCTTCGACAAAATTCAACAGCCCTTTATGCTAAAAACTCTCAATAAACTAGGTATCAAAGGAACATATCTCAAAACAATAAAAGCTATTTACAACAAACCTACAGCCAATATCATACTGAATATGCAAAAACTGGAAGCATTCCCTTTGAAATCTGGCACTAGACAAGGATGCCCTCTCTCACCACTCCTATTCAATATAGTATTGGAAGTTCTAGCCAGAGCAATTAGGCAAGAAAAAGAAATAAAGAGTTTTCAATTAGGAAAAGAGGAAGTCAAATTGTCTCTATTTGCAGATGACATGACTGTACATTTAGAAGACCCTATCATCTCAGCCCAAAATCTCCTTAAACTGATAAGCAACTTCAGCAAAGCCTCAGGATATAAAATCAATGTGCAGAAATCACAAGCATTTCTATACACCCATAACAAACTAACAGAGAGCCAAATCAAGAGCAAACTTCCATTCACAATTGCTACAAGGAGAATAAAATATCTAAAAATACAACTAACACAGGATATAAAGGACCTCTTCAAGGAGAACTACAAACAACTGCTCAAGGAAATAAGAGAGGACACACAGATGGAAAAACATTCCATGCTCATGGTTAGGAAGAATCAATATCATGAAAATGGCCATACTGTCCAAAGTAATTTATAGATTCAACACTATCCCCAACAAGCTACCAATGACCTTCTTCACAGAACTGGAAAAACTACTTCAAAGTTCATATGGAACCAAAAGAGAGCCCACACAGCCAAGACAATCCTAAGCAAAAAGAACAAAGCGGGAGGCATCACACTACCAGACTTCAAACTATACTACAAGCCTACAGTAATCAAAAAAGCATGGTAGTGGTACCAAAACAGAGATATAGACCAATGGAACAGAACAGAGGCCCTGGAGGCAACACCACACATCTACAACCATCTGATCTTTGACAAACCTGACAAAAACAAGCAATGGGGAAAGGATTCCGTGTTTAATAAATGGTGTTGAGAAAACTGGCTAGCAGTGTGCAGAAACTGGACCCCTTCCTGACACCTTACACTAAAATTAACTCCAGATGGATTAAAGACTTAAATGTAAGATCTAACACCATAAAAACCCTAGAAGAAAACCTAAGCAAAACCATTCAGAACGTAGGCATAGGCAAGGACTTCATGGCTAAAACACCAAAAGCATTGGCTACAAAAGACATAATAGACAAATGGGACCTAATCAAACTCCAGAGCTTCTGTGCAGCAAAAGAAACAATCACTAGATTGAACCGGCAACCAACAAAATGGGAAAAAATTTTTGCAATGTACCCATCTGACAAAGGGCTAATATCCAGAATCTACAAAGAGGTAAAACTGATTTATAAGAAAAAACCAAACAAACCCATCCAAAAGTGGGCAAAGGATATGAGCAGACACTTTTCAAAAGAAGACATATATGAGGCCAACAAACATGAAAAAATGCTCATCATCACAGGTCATTAGAGAAATGCAAATCAAAACCACAATGAGATACCATCTCATGCCAGTTAGAATGGCGATCATTAAAAAATCTGGAGACAACAGATGCTGGAGAGGATGTGGAGAAATAGGAACACTTTTACACATTGGTGGGAGTGTAAACTAGTTCAACCATTGTGGAAGACAGTGTGGCACTTCCTCAAAGACCTAGAAATAGAAATTCCATTTGAACCAGCAATCCCATTACTGGGTATATACCCAAAGGATTATAAATCATTCTACTATAAGGACACATGCACACGTATGTTCATAGTGGCACTGTTTACAATAGCAAAGACCTGGAACCAACCCAAATGCCCATTGACGATAAACTGGATAAGGAAAATGTGGCACACATACACCGTGGATTACTATGCAGCCATAAAAAAATGATGAGTTTGTGTCCTTTGTGGGGACATGGATGAATCTAGAAACCATCATTCTCAGCAAACTGACACAAGAACAGAAAATCAAACGCTGCATGTTCTCACTCAGAGGCAGGTGTTGGACAATGAGAACACATGGACACAGGAAGGGGAGCATCACACACTGGGGTCTGTTGCGGGGGGGCCAAGGGAGGCACGGCGGCGGGGGGGGGGTGGGAAGGTCAGGGAGGGATAACATGGGGAGAAATGCCAGATGCGGGTGACTAGGGGATAGAGGCAGCAAACCACATTGCCATGTGTGTACCTATGCAACAATCCTGCATGATCTACACATGTACCCCAGAACCTAAAGTACAATAAAAAAAATAAAAAATAAAGTAAAAAAAAAAAGTACAAATTAAGTGATCTATAAATGTTGGGTAAGTGCTTAAAATAGATGACCTCACTTAATCCCAGTAAGTCCTCCAGGTTGACATTATCATTAGCCCATATCACAGATGAAGAAACTGAGGCTTGGTAAAACAAAATGCCTTGACCAAAGATGCAGGGCCAATTCATGGAGACTTGCTCTAGAGCCCATCCCATCAAACTGACTTAAATGTGGCCCTGAGTTAAGTATTATCCTGCTCGGGTGACTAGAAGAAAGGAAAAATATAACAAAGGAAAAAAGAAGAAAAATGATCCAGAGGAAAATTTAAAAAGCCAAGAAGAAAGACGCTACCTAAGGAAGAAGCACGAAGGCAGTGTGGCCATCCTCTAGGGGCAAATCGACAAGTGGTGACAGAGTTCTCACTCAGAAAATAAATGATCAACAGCAGTAACTCCTTCCACAGCAGAGAACCAGACAAGGCTAGAAATTTCTAACCTGACAACAAGGCCGGAAATTCACTAAAATCCACTCCATGTTTTGGTTAGCCATTGATAATCTTTAAGAATGGTAATCTTTAAGAATGGGTTCATCTTTGACCTTCTTAGGACAGTAGAACAAGACATTCTACCACTTAATGGTCAGAGTGGAAAAGAAAATGGCAGAAAGTAGAAAAGTAAGTATTTATAAATGATTTGTGGTCATCTCAGGGAAAGTAATAAGCTTGCAATATATGAGAAATGAGTAGAACCTGAACTCATCTTGGATCTAATACAAATTGAATCTTTCTCCAATTCTTAGTATATATGGGTAAAGTTAGATCCAATGAATTTTTTTTATTTTAATTTTTTTATTTCCATAGTTTATTGGGAACAGGTGGTATTTGGTTACATGGGTAAGTTCCTTAGTAGTGACTTGTGAGATTTTGATGCATCCATCACCCAAGCAGTATACACGGCACCCTATTTGTGGTCTTTTATCCCTCACCCTCTTCCCACCCTTTCCCCCACAGTCCCCAAAGCGCACTGTGTCATTCTTATGCATTTGCATCATTGTGTCATTCTTATGCCTTTGCATCCTCATAGCTTAGCTCCCACTTATGAGTGAAAACACACAATGTTTGATTTTTCATTCCTGAGTTACTTTACTCAGAATAATAGTTTCCAGTCCCATCCAGGTAGCAGCGAATGCCATTAATCATTCCTTTTTATGGCTAGGTAGTAATCCATCATATATATATACCACAGTTTCTTTAACTACTTGTTGATTGATGGGTATTTGGGTTGGTTACACATTTTTGCAATTGTGAGTTGTCCTGAAGATTTTAAAACATGTTCTTAATAACTGAGAATTCCCAAAAATCAAACTAAAAAGGAATGCTAATTCTTTTTTTTTTTTTTTTTTTTTTTTTTTTTTTTTTTTTGAGACGGAGTTTCGCTCTTGATACCCAGGCTGGAGTGCAATGGCGCGATCTCGGCTCACCGCAACCTCCGCCTCCTGGGTTCAGGCAATTCTCCTGCCTCAGCCTCCTGAGTAGCTGGGATTACAGGCACGCGCCACCGTGCCCAGCTAATTTTTTGTATTAGTAGAGACGGGGTTTCACCATGTCGACCAGGATGGTCTCGATCTCTTGACCTCGTGATCCACCCGCCTCGGCCTCCCAAAGTGCTGGGATTACAGGCTTGAGCCACCGCGCCCGGCCTAATTCTTAAAACAACTCTTTCCAAAGTGAAATATTAATAGTTCCTATACTTACATAAATACTTATTGCTTAATGATAATTACTACAAACATACTCAGCCTCTAGGATAGTAAGTACCAGGATAAAACAAAATAAAACAGAAAAACAATGTTTTTCTCCCTGGAGATTACTTGCTATACAAAGCATTCTTCTTATTCCCTTAAATGGTAAGGAGCCTATTAACCCAATCCCTTGTTTTTCCCAGTATAAATCAAGTATTTTCTCTGCAAATTGTGGTGTTTCAAGATTTCTGATTACAAGCTGAAAGCTAAAACAAAATAATTCTTCCAAATAAAACTCAATTAACTCATGCAGCAAACATTTTTCACATTTAATAACAACCTATAATACAGAGGCCAAATACCTGTTGGAATCTAGGGGAGGATTAAAAAAAAGAGATTTATTGGTATATAATTCATATTCCATAAGTTCACCAATTTTAAGGGTATAATTCAGCAATTTCTAGAGTATTTACAAAGCTGTCTATTAATCACTATTATCTAACTCCAGGACATTTTTTTTTTTTTTTTGAGACAGAGTTTCACTCTCGTTGCCCAGGCTGGAGTGCAATGGCGCCATCTCAGCTCAATGCCACCTTTATCTCCTGGGTTCAAGCAATTCTCCTGCCTCAGCCTCCTGAGGAGCTGGGATTACAGGCATGTGCCACCATGCCCATCTAATTTTGTATTTTTAGTAGAGACAAGTTTGCTCCATGTTGGTCAGGCCGGTCTTGAACTCCCGATCTCAAGTGATCCACATGCCTTGGCTTCCCAAAGTGCTGGGATTACAGGTGTGAGCCACTGCACCTGGCCACCATTTCTTCCCTTCTCCCAGTTGTGGGAGAATTCCTTTTCTATGGATTTGTCTATTCTGAACACCTCACATAAATGGGAATCATACACTATATGGTCTTTTATGTCTAGCTCCTTTTAGTTAACAATGTTTTCAAGCCTTAGATATGATGTAGCATCAATACTTCATTTCTTTTTATAGTTAAATAATATTCCATGGTCCAGATATACCACATTTTGTTTATCCATTCATCGGCTGATAGATATTTGGGCTGTTTCCACTTTTTGGTTGTTATGAATAATGTTACTATGAACATCTGTGTACAAATTTTTGTGTGAACTGGTTTTTTCATTTCTCTTGAGTATACACCTAAGAGTGGCATCACTGGGTCACAGGATAACTCTATGCTTAACTTTTAGGAACTGCCAAACTGTTTTCTAAGCAGCTGCACTATTTTTCATTCCCACCAGCAATGTATGAGAGTTCCAATTTCTCCTAATCCTTGCCAACATTTGTTATTGTCTTTTTTATTACAGCCATCCTAGTGGGTGTCAAGAGGTATCTCATTGTGGTTTGGACTTGTATTTCCCTAATGACTAATAATGTTGGGCATCTTTTCATGTGCAGGGAAAGATTTTCATTCCTTTATACAGTAGTCAGAATAGAACCTACTGGAAAGGATTTGTTAGATGGGGAATTACATTTTGTGTTAAAGGAGGTTTCCAAAATGTTTATAACTATGATTCAATTGTCAGGTGAAGTATTTTAGTTCTTCTTTTGAGAGGTGCTTAAGATAATATTTTCATAGGAATGACAATCAAAGAAGTCTGGGGAGAAAGAATTGCCATTTTCCACAGTGCTATGGGGAACTGCAGACACTGACACTGAACTTGGATGTTTTAAGAGTAGGCTTGTGAACATGGTCTTATTCTAGGCATTGATGAACTTCTGTCCTAGACAAAGGCTATTTCTTTACCCCATGAACATCAATAAAATTTTGAAAAATTGGAAAGAACCTAGCATCTGACAGCGATGACCCCAGCGATTAGAAGATACATGCATGTAAGGCCAGCAGCCCAATTAGTGGACATAATCCTCCAGAGGCAAATCAGTTCTTGAACCTTCTATTGTGGCACTGTAGGAAGTGGATCCTTTTCTAGGTAAGTAATATCTAGTGGAAAAGAATAAAATGGAATCTTCCAAATACAACCAGAAAATAACCAAAAATTTACCTACCTACATTAACTAAAATTACTTATTTTGGGAAATGGCAAAGCAAAACCCCCACATTCAATCTCTGAGTAAATGTTTCTCCTTTGGTTTTCCCAACATTACAGATTCTCCAATTTGCTTTAAACCAGCAAACTCCTTTTCTTGGAATAAGTCTTACACAGATGTTACACATAAAAGTTTTACACATGACACATGTAATGCAGTATTTCTCAGTTTATCTGAGTTGTCTAAGTTCAAATGGATATAATATTTACATGTGCAAAGTTAAATATGAGCTAAAGATAATTTTGTTAGCCTCTTATGTATTAAAATTGCATACTGATGATAATTATTTACAGTTCTATAAACAGACAGCACTGTGTTAAGAAATGTAATCTCTTTCAAACAACAGTTTCCCCAACAAGGAACTCATGAAATACAGGTTAGCAACCACTGTTCTAAACCTCTGAACTGGAACTAGTATAAATTATCACATTGCTCACTGCCTGGGCACCCCATCTCTCTGTCTCTTTTCTTTCACACACACACATGCACATGCAGGCACACACACACAGAGCTTGGTTTCTACTCTTATCAACTTGAGTTTCCTGCTGACATCATGATTAGGTTACTAATACTAACTGTTTTATTATTTATCATGGACCAAGTACCACTAATGTGATAAGGAGTGCAGTGCACACATAACCAGATCATTAGCCCAGAGGGTATATAATCTAAGTTAATTGAGATCTCCTAGTCTGAAAAGCAAATCCCCACTAAAAGGTTTAGAGCACTATCACCACCAAGCCACGTTTGCTAATGACAGAAAAAGTCTGAGTGGCCCGCCAGATGGGGGCGGCTGTCCTTAATCCCCTCAAGCAGGTGATTCAGCTCTTTCACTGAGCCAAGGCTCAGAAAAGGTCAGGGATTTATGTGCAATTTCTATATCCTTATAATCTCCAGAAATAATCTCTCATTAAATATCTATGAGGCTCGCATTAGTCCCTTAATTTGACTTGTGATGAGTTATGACAGGACTTGTGGCTCCCAGGCCCAACATCCACTGTCCTGCAGTGGAGGCTCTGGCTGGCTTATTTCCCTCCCTCAGCCTCAGGTTCAGCTCTGCCCAGTGTACACACAGGGCAGCCCAAACAGTTGTTTCATCATGAACATTGGCAGAGCTTGCACCAAATACCCAGGTTGGCCTCCCAGGTTAGAAATACACCATCCTCTTTACTTTCATTTCAAATTTTGAAGCCTTGTTGCTTTGCCTCCTCTCAGAAAAAGAAACACACTAGGGTGGCAAAGCCCATTTTCTCAAAGTTCTCTGGAGAACATGTGAACACAAGAGAGGTGGGTTTAGGCTCAGTAACCTTGAAGAATCTTAGGGAAAACCACAGAAGTGGAAAGAGTACGCCTTGGGCTATATTGTGAGGAGGGAGGCAGGTTACATCCAGAGACTAGTCTTACTGCAAAGGGATTAAAAGAACAGCTACATGGTCTAATCACACAGTATAAGGTATAATCAAATTATTTTCTTGTCTAAAAGGAGGAGACTTGAATCGCTTGAACCCAGGAGGTGGAGACTGCAGTGAGCCTAGATAGCACCACTGCACTCCATTCTGGGCAGACAGAGCAAGATTCTGTCTGAAAAAATGAAATTAAAAAAAAAAAAAAAGAAAAAGATGGTGGGCCAGGGAGACAGACATGGATTTTAGCATAACCACCATGGTTATACATCCATAAGGTCACTGCCAGGCTCTGAAACATCTGGGACCTCACCTGAGATATTTTTCTCTGGCTCTTCCCAGGTATTAAAAAAATGAGTGTGTAGGTGGTGGGAAAATTATAACAAAATCACAAGTATCACCCTTGCCACCCCTACTTCTTACTCCTCATATCCAAGTCATCACCAAGTCCCTCAATTGGATCTTTTAATGCCACTCAATTTTGTCCAAGTTTCTCCACAGTCCCCATCACCATCCTGGTCCCTACCTCAATCATCTGTTGCCAGGATGACTGCATTAACCTCCAGGCTGGTCTTCTTACACTTCTTGCTCCCTCCTGTCTGCCCTCTGCATTGCAGCCCCCATGGTCTTGACAAAATCAGAGCATATCACCTCCCTGCAGCACCTCACTGCCCCTTGGAAGAATAATCCCGATCCTTCCATGCTCACAAAGCTCTGTGTGGCCGCACCCTGCTTGGCCCTCCAGCTTCTTCAGGGGCCATGGCCCTAGCTCTCAGCAGCTAGCCATACTGGCTGTCTTTGGAGAATAACTCATCATGCTTTCTTCCTAGCACAGACTGTGGATTTTGCATGGGAGCCCTTTGGCCCAAGTAACTCACATTACTCTCCAGGGTCCCTTCCTCAAGAAACTCACCCAGACCTTCCCACCTACGTTAATGCCCCCATTGTGCACTCGAATACAGCACCAGCAACCTTTCCCTCAGGCTATGATACACCACTGCAAATTTACATTGATATGTGTGATTCTGTGAAAAATGTCTACGAAACTAGAATATGTATTCATGAGGGTCCAGGTATATTTACTTCACTGGCTACAACAGCTCTATCTTTCACCATCAGCTATAGTGCTGGATAGGAATTGGAAGTATGTGCATGCGTGTGTCATTTTTCATTTTAGATACATGAATAGGCAAATTAGTGAATGAATGAACGGTAGAGAGAGTTGCCGAGGGGCAGTGTGTCAAAATGACCTTTCAATTTATATAAACCCTATGAGAGTAGATGAGTTCTTTAACCTTCTGGTCCTTTGCTTTCTCTTTTTTGTGTGATGATATAAAGGTTAAATAAAGAAATGAATAGGCTAATCTAACCACTTCCTTCCTTCCTGTAATAATACAGGCAGGCCACCTAGCAGTGCAGCCCAAGAATGGGTCCAAGAGAAAGGAAGAACAAAAGTGGCATGAAACACAGGACAAAATCAAGTTTAGGTTTTCCTGGATGCTTTTAGACCTTCTGTGTTTTGTCCATCAAGGCATTATCATCACTGAGCTGCACATGGTGTGAAGCTGGAGCTGAGAGGAGGGCTTTTCCATATCATACTAACTTGGTCATCTAAACAAAGGTCAACAGGGGCCTGAGGCCTGAGGGTCAAGGGAGTCCCTGAAAATACAAGTATTCTCCCCTAAAGCTTCATGCTGCCCATGAGACCTGACTCCTCAGGCTCAAGGGCCCCTCTTCTGAACATCATCGACCTGCTGTCGCTCAACTCCAACCTCCAGTACTCAGAAAACCAAGAAATTTGGCAAGAAGTGGCCAAATTGCCCATTTTGAGTAGAAGGAACCTTTCCATACCATAAGTTGACTGAGGGACACTACACATATATATAGTCTATAAAAACAGCACTCCAGGACATGCCCCAAACTACCCTACACAGGCATCCCTGGAATTCTAACCAAACCCTGTGCAGACAAATCCTCATCCGAAGGAGAGGAGCTAATCTACCGAATTAGCCTCAACATGTACTAGAAAGGGTTACTGTTCCTAAAGCTGGTATTCAACAGGTTTTTCCTAGTCTGATTTTTTTCCCCTGGAAACTTGCTCAATTTTCCCTTGATTAAAAAAAAACACAAATCAAACCTTTTTCGTTGGAGAAATGGAATTTGCTGGAAGCGCTGGAGGTTGTGCATACAAACAAGAGGATTGAGGTTGGGCACCATGGCTCTCACCTGTAATCTCAGCACTTTGGTAGGACGAAGCGAGAAGATCCCAGAGGCCAGGAGTCTGAGACCACCCTGGGCAACACGGTAAGACCCTATCTCTACAAAAAGGTTAAAAAAAATTAGCTGGGCATGGTGGTGTGCACCTGTGCCCTAGCTACACAAGAAGCTGAGGCAGGACGATAGCTTGAGCCCAAGAGGTTGAGGTTACAATGAGCTATGATCATGCCACTGCACTGCAGCCTGAGCAACAGAGCGAGAACCTGCCTCTTAAAAAAAGAAATGCCAGATATAGGCGATGGGGAGGAAGGCAGCAAACCACATTTCCATGTATGTACCTATGCAACAATCTTGCATGTTCTTCACATGTACCCCAAAACCTAAAACGCAATAAAATAAAAATAAAGAACTGAGAAGTAAAGGATATTTAACACAGATAGACGGATGGATATAGGAAATTGTTGAGTTGCTGTAAGCAGGCCACTTCAGGGGCATGTTCTCACCACAGACATTTACTCAATTTTCCAATGTGATTTGCTCTTTGGAGTCTGTTCAGCCTCCCTCATTCTGAATTTAATCAGTTTCAGCACCCTTAAAAGCCATTGAGAAAACCACCTATATTGAAATGAACATAAACTTCACCTGAATAATAATTTCCAATTTGCACACACACAGAGGGAAGACCAGAGGGGCTTGTGTGTTTTCCCCTAATCATGTGAAGCCCCAGGGTTGCCAGGGCTCCCTGGGCTATGGCCCCTGGAAAGCTCTCCTCATCGTGGCAGCTCTCAGAAGCTTCAGTGTGGCCCAGGAAAGGCAGCCAACTAGTTCTTAATTATCCAGGTGTGCATTCTCTATTGTGGGGGTTACCCACAGCCAATTCTTAATCCCAGATCAGCACTTCAGGGACCCCATACACATCCTACTCCACTGCCTCCTGTGCCCTACACCAGACTATTTATTCTCTGCTCCTTGGCTGGTATGCTCAGAGAATGTGAACTATCTTTAATATTAACTGAAGTCACACAGACAGAAGTGGTATGCAATGGAAACTGAATGAACTGTAAAGTCAGACATACCTAGATTAGAACCCTGCCTCTGCCACCTCTGGCTGGATATGACCTTAGCTTTGCCTCTCTGAGCCTCACCTTCCTCACCTGTATAATGGGGATAACCCACCAGGATGGTATGAGGGTCAAATGAAATATAAAGCAACTGGGATTTACTTAATATTCAATAAATGATCATTACCAATATTACCTAGTATTACCAACATTAGAAAGTTACTATATCCTAATATTTGAATGAAACCTTCCAGTTGATGAAATACTTTTGATATTGAAGTTCATGTTATCTTTATGATATCCCATGGGGTAAATCTTCCCACTCTTCTTCTCATAACTACTGTGTTTTCACACTAATGAGTGTAATCAGGGATACTACATTACAGTTTGTAAAATAAATTAATAAGCTCTAGTTCATTTGATTTTCCCAATATCTCTGCTAAGTTTTTATGATGAGGAAAGCCAGACTCATGTTAAGTGGTAACAACAGCGATGATAATGGCTAACACTGAGCAGGGACTACTTTGCTCTGAGCAACAAGCTGAGGTGCATCATTTTCTTATCATCAGCAGCAGCAGCATCCCTATTTTGTACATAGGAAACCTATGCTCAGTCAGGTTAAGGAAATTCTGTAAGACTGTAGCATTAGTGAGTGGTGAAACCAAGATTTTATTTAACTTAGTCTAAATCTAGAGTTCATCCTCTTCTACTCTTTGCTTTCTGCTGAAGACAGTCAGAAAGGAACTGGGGGTTGGAGATCAGGTTTTGTGGATCCTGCCATTTCTATTCCAGTAGTAGCTCTCAACTCTAGTGAACAAGAGTGCACTTGTTGAAATGCAGATCCTGGGCCCACTCCCAGCAATTATGCGTCAGTACATGCAAGAACCCCACTTGGTAGTATATACCAAGCAATTAAAACTATTACCACCAAAGACTAACAAAAATGACTGCTGATTTAGTCAAATGCCAGTACCTATACCACATTCCCCGCTGGACAACAACTATTTGCCAGTGCTATGCATCTTAATATGGAATGCTGGACTGTGCCACTTTGGTATTTGGGATGATTCCAAGAGGTCCACAAACATTTCTCAGTTATACATTTATTTTAATGAACATTAGAAATTACTGATTTATCACACATAGCATAATATATTTCTTTTTTAAATAAACTGAGGTAAAAAAAAAAAGGCATGAATTGGTTTAAAACCAGTAACTAAATTAATAATAAAAGTAGTGTATGTATATATTAAAAAAGTAGGCCAGGTGCAGTGGCTCAGACCCAGAATCCCAGTATATTGGGAGGCCAAGGTGGATAGATCACTTGAGGTTAGGAGTTCGAGACCAGTCTGCCCAACATAGTGAAACTCTGTCTCTACTGAAAAACACAAAAATTAGCTGGGCGTGGTGGCAGGTGCTATAACCCCAGCTACTTGGAAGGCTGAGGCAGGAGAATCGCTTGAACTAGGAAGGTGAAGGTTGCAGTGAGCCAAGATTGTACCACTGCACTCTAGCTGGGGTGACAGAATGAGACTCCAGCTCAAAAAAAAAAAAAAAAAGAAACCATGAAGGTAACAGAAATAATACATCAGGGAGCTCAAGTCCTAATGTGTCCCAGAACAGGCACTATGTTCAACCTGGCTGAAAGAATGAGATGGGAGAAGACCATATTTACCTGCAAGATTTTCTGTTTCAGTAAGGTCATCCTTGATCTTTGCTTTCTCTCACACCCTACATTCAATTCATACACCACATCCAATCCATTAGCCGATCCTGTCACTAATAACTTACAAACATATCCAGAATTTAACTACTCTTCATTATATCCATTACTAACACATTAATCCAAGCCACCATCAGCCTTTGCCTGGACTGCTGCAGGCAATCTCCCAACTGCTTCTACTTTTTCCCCCACTATGGTTTACTTCCCACCAGCAGCAAGAGTCATCTTTTAAAAACATACATCAGGCCATGTGCGGTGGCTCATGCCTGTAATCCCAACACTTTGGGAGGCTGAGGCGGGCAGATCACCAGGTCAGAAGCTTGAGACCAGCCTGAAAAACATCATAAAACCATGTCTCTACTAAAAATACAAAAAAATTAGCCAGGCATGATTGCATGCTTCTGTAATCCCAGCTACTCAGGAGGCTGAGGCAGAAGAATTGCTTGAACCCAGGAGGCAGAGGTTGCACTGAACCAAGATCGGACCACTGCACTCCAGCCTAGGCAACAGAGAGAGACTTTATCTCAAAAAAAAAAAAAAACAAAAAAAAAACCCCATATATCAGCTCATGTCATTTACCTGATCACAACTCTCCAGTGACTTCTCATACTAAGAATGCAATTTTATCTCCTGACCCCACGTGGGCTAGCCCTAGCCTACCTGACCACTCTCCCCCAGACCTCCTCCCAACCGGGTACAACTGTCCTTCCTGATATTTAGAATGCAAGTAGCTCACATCACCTCAGGGCCTCTGCACGTGTTGGTCCCTCTGTCAACAACACTCACCTGCCCACTCTTGACACGCTTCCCTCCCTTTGTTCAGGTTTCTTCTCAAATGTCACCTTTTTAGAGAGGCCTTCCCCGTTCCAGGTATCTAAAATCGCTGCCCTCTCCCTTATTCTCTATCCCCAGGCTCTTATGTTTTCAGAGTCCTCATCTCTACCTGAAATTATACCTTTGTCTACTTGCTTACTCTTTGTCATCAATTTCTTTTCATATATATGCTCCATGAGAGCAGAGACAATCTGCCCTGTTCATGACTATATCTCAATAAATATTTCCTGAATGAAAGAATAAATACAATCCATGTTTTCACCAGCTGAAACACCAGGAGCCGACAGCTCAAAAGTCCCCACATTCCAGGAGCCTCAAATAGTGAGCAAGTGGCTGAACATATTGGGACCTTCTAGAGTTCAGCGCCTCTGTAGCGAGAAGCATGAGACAAACAGGATTGATAGAGATCTCATTCATATCCTGACCTCAAAGCAAGAATACTGCTAGTCAAATTTTCTTCCCTAACCTATTAGATACAAAGGCATCTATTTATTTTTCGTTGTTTTTTGAAAACAAACACACAGAAAAATAAGCTGAAAGAGACAAAGAGTAAAGTAAAATACATAGCAGGAACAGAAACAAAAGCCTTTGCCTGGATAGGAATAAACCTACCAGCTCTCAGCCTTAGTCAAGGGAGGCTCTAAAGAGTGTTCTAATTCTGGCTGGGTATGGTGGCTCATGCCTGTAATCCCAGCACTTTGGGATGCTGAGGCGGGTAGATCATGAGGTCAGAAGATCAAGACCATCCTGACCAACATGGTGAAACCCCCTCTCTACTAAAAATACAAAAATTAGCTGGCCGTGGTGGCACGTGCCTGTAATCTCAGCTACTTGGAGGCTGAGGCAGGAGAATCGCTGGAACCCAGGACACAGAAGCTGCAGTGAGCCAAGATCGCACCACTGCACTCCAGCCTGGTGACAGAGCAAGACTATCTCCAAAAAAAAAAAAAAAAAAAAAAAAGAGTGTTCCAATTCTTGGGAAGAGACAGGCATCCAAGGTGACAGCACATGGGTTCTTGCACAGCACAGGCTAAGGACTACCTATACATCTGCCTGGGATGGAAGGAGTACTTCATTGTGGGTTTCTACTTCTCCAATCTCCTAGTCCACCTTAAAATTCCAAATCAGGATAGTAGTGCCAGAGCAAGGCTTAATGCACACTGCAGTAACACCGACCAGCTTAATCAGGACCATTTGTTTCCTGTATGGGGATCTGGACATCCTGAGAATGAATTACACAGTGGCTTCAATTCCCTTCTGCCTTGAGGTGGTTTTACACTGATTTCTCAACTGAAACAGATCATCACCAGCTTTCTAAAGGGGAAGTGTTTCAAAGAACCAACTGCCTCTGCCCATCCAGGTTGCTTTCCTGCCTCTACCTATCCATCCTCTTACCTCGAAATGCTCTAAGAACAATTTGTTGGTCACAACAAACTATGAGGCAGTGAAGGGCAGGGAAAGAGAGGGCATTCAGAATCAAAGCCCTGAGATTGGAGCCCTGGTGTCTCCACAAACTGGCTGTGTAAGCTGGGTATATTTCATCTCTCTAACACATTCCTTTTACTTTTAAGATGCAGGTGTTATCAAAATCAAATAAGGCAATGACTGGGAACTTTAAAGAGATTGTACAGTGCCATGCTTTTATATAAATGGGCTCTGGTTTTGGATAATGATGACATTATTGGTAATAAGAAGAGCAGAGGGCAACATGTAATAATTGCCGAAAATACCAAGCACCTGAGCAAAGGATATCCATCCTAATCTCATTTATTCTTCCAAAAAAAACCCCAAAGACTTAATTACGAAAACTATTCCCACCTTCAGATAAAGAAACTAAGGCCTGGAGAAATTAATTTCTCAAAATCACACACTCAGTAATTCATGGGGCTGGGATTTCAAACCATGTGTGCAATACTCCAGAGTTAACACTTTGAATCACTATTCTACCCTCTGCTAAACCTTACACGCCGAATGTGAGCTGCAGGCTCTGACAACTCTGATCAGTGCAGGGAGTGACCACAAGTTTGCCCTCAGAATGAAGTCTCACTTTTCACATCTGTAAATGGGGTCAATAACTGTATCTAGCTCATAGGGTTCTTAGGAGGGTCAAATGACATAATGTATGTCAAGCAGCGAGCATGTTGCCCAGTACACAGTATGTACTCAATAAACATTAACCACATTAACCAGAAGCCTGTACTCGGTGACTGCGGGGGAAATCTTTCAGTCTCTGTCTCTACAACCCCTTGCACTGGGCTTTAGGGGTTAAAGATGTAGCCAGGGACCTGCTCACTGTCACTTGGCTGAAGCCCAAACTGGGATGCCAACGGGTGGCTCACACCTGCTCAGGCTGCAGCCTGCTGCCAGTACAGAGCCCACGTCACTGAGGGAAAGGGGAATATTAGGCCATGGCAAAGGCTGCATCTGCCAGTCTGAAGTTAGCTGAGAGAGAGGGTGGATTTGTTCAATGTCTTTTAGGACAAGCAGAGAGGTTTCTGATTGTTCAAGGAGTATTACCAGAAGTCATAGCTTTGGGGGCCAGGGTCTCATCAAACAAAATAGCTGGGAACCCAAATAATAAAATCTCTGCAAAAACAAGTTGTTCCTGCCCCTTCTTACTCTCTCCAGGCCCCTGCCCTCCGAGCCAGGGCTATTCTAGAGCTGGGGTGTTACAGCTCAACTAAATGTAATTCAAGCTCAATGCACCACAGCAGCTGTGTTGCACAGGCAACTCATAATGAAAACTGAGGTGTAGAAAGTCAGCATCTAGGGAGAGCTAGAATTATACCACCTCGCCTGACTATGGCTCAGATGAAAGTGGTGGCCACGGAAACTGCATGCACAGGAGGGAGGAGAAAGGGGAAAGAAAAAGGATGTGGGGAGTGAGGGTTGGAAGGAATACAGGCAAGGGAGGAGGGTGTCTGTCCACTATCAGCTCAAACCTGGCAGGCCTGGATAGAAAGCTGGAGGGGATGCTGCACTCAGCTGACTGCCTCGTGGGCCAGTGCACAGGAGGCCAGGCCACTGTGCCCATTAATGCCTTCCACCCTTCTCAGGTTTAAAAGGGGAAATGTTCTATTTATAAGCCACCGACCAGTAGAGACCTGGCAGCCTCTGGATGGCTCTGATCCCAAAAGGATCCTGGTTACCGGTGGCTGCCTCCTCCTGCTTCTCAACTGTGGGTGTTCTAACAGCAAAAGGCCAAAGGTGACTAGAAGCACAAGAAAAAAAAATTCTCTTTTCTGCCCTCTGGTTGCTTTCATGAGGCTGTGGATTTTTGGTAATGGCTGAAGTCTTTAGAACCTTTTAAAAACAGTGGCCCAGGCGATCCCATCAAGGCTTTCCCTACAGTTTTCAAGCATGAATCTCCTTTTCTGTTTTACAGATCAAGGGAAGCTAAGGCACAGAGATGAAGGAAATGTACAATCAGAGGCACGACAATGGGAAGCAGAGCAATGGTAATGACGTCCCTCCCCATCTCCTCTCCTGGTCCTCAATCTTGTCCTCATAAAACAAGGCAAACCGGAATAAAACACCATCAGGGAGTTTGCTCTGAATGATGGCCTAAAGGAGGAGGAGTGGATGTACAGAAACAACATATAAAGCATTATGCTGTGTTGCCAAATCCCTGTGGGAGAGTGGTGGGCCATGCTAAGGGTCTGACGCTGGGGAAGCCAGTCAGTGAAATGTGTGACCCTTGTGTACCCAGCACTGTGCACAGGTGTTTGAGGAACCGAGCACTCTAATGAGGTGGTGCACTAAGAAGGAATATGGGATGGCCCCGCAGCCACAAAGAACTAGAGGGGTTAGATGTTGGAGACTGATGATGAAATTCCTTCCACCCACCCTGGGTGGACCACATACGACAGGATGGCGGAACAGATCAAAGATTTCAAGCATGTGAAGTGTCACAGGGAAAAAATGACACTGGTGATCAGGCAGGCTTGGGTTTGAGTATGAGCTTCACCATTTCTCAGCTGTGCTCCCTTGACCTCTTTAAGCCTGTGAGCTCCTTTACAAACTCAGTTGTTGTGAACAGCATTTGTGCAAATGGCAACCCATCATGTGACGCTTTCATGCTCCCTGTCAAAACCTCATGCCATCCTATTTAGACTAACCATAAAAACTTAACCTTGTGTTAAGCCAAGTGTTAATAAACTACAGTCCCTGGGCCAAATTCACCATTGCCTGTTTTATAAACAAAGTTTTACTGGAAAACACCCACACCTGCTCATTTCCATATTGTCTATGACTGCTTTCACACTACCATAGTAGAGTTGAATAGTCCTATAAAAATAAAAATATTTACTATCTGGCCCTTTACTGAAAAAGTGGACCCCTGAGCTAAGCAATAACATTTATAAAATCAGGGGATTGGTGGGCGAAGTGGTTTATGCCTGTAATCCCAACACTTTGGGAGGCCAAGGCGGGCAGACCACCTGAGGTCTGGAGCTTGAGACCAGCCTGGCCAACACGGTGAAACCCCAACTCTACTAAAAATAAAAAAAATTAGCCAGGCGCAGTGGTGGGCACCTGTAATCCCAGCTACTAGTGAGTATGAGGCAGGAGAATTGCTTGAACCCAGGAGGCGGAGGTTGCAGTAAGCCGAGATCACGCCGCTGCACTCCAGCCTGGGCAACAGAGTGAGATGCTGTCTCAAAAAAATAAAGAAATAAAAATAAAAAACAAAATAAAATCAGGGGATTTAAGAGTACTTACGTTCCCTACAATACACATTAAAATAAATATAGAAATCTAAATGGTAATTTAAAATATACTATCTCAAATGACCCAGTGTACCACCAGCGGTGTGCATACCCCCACTTTGAGAAATACAGTAATGAGGATAAAACAAACACTCATAAAGCACCAAGACTGAGAAACAGTAGCAGGTTGTCTTCCTCCATTTGAAAGTAGTGCTACCAATCCAGCAGTCTTTTCCTTTCCAGTGGGCTTTTCCTTTTGTTGAAGGAGCAACTGGCCTGGCCAGATAATAAGAGTGTTAACCAAGAGTAATTAGGCACATACTAACTAATGTGCCAGATATTAATGTGCTGAACTTTCATCCTCACAATGAATTTATGAAGTAGGGGTATTACTATCCCCATTTTACCGAAGAGGATATGGAAGCGCAGAGAGGCCCAGCACCTGTCCAAGGTTCTACACCCAGGATGCTATTCTACACCAGCCACAGTGTACTCTATGCAAACCCTCTAATCCACATGGCAGAATCTACCCAAAGAGAATGATCTGAGATATATACAGAGATATGTTCAGCATTATGCAAATACAAAGGTTTCTTATAAAAGCACTAGATTAGGCTGGGCGCGGTGGCTCATGCCTGATATACAAGGCCATATTAATGATGAAATTAATAATTTTTGAAGCTATTATGAATAACACAGGCCAGGGTTATCCATAATGCCAAAAACCTGGAAAGAACATTAGTCTAACAATAGTAAATGGTTCAACAAATTAACATATAGTCCTGCTACAGAATATTAAACAACCATAACAGATGATACTTCTAAACATTTTCATGACATCAGAAAAATGATGTAACTGGGCTGTCTATTGTTCCCCAGTGGTCTGAACCTCCATAGCAGAATACATGAGCTTTAAAGGTAGAGACAGACATGTGTTCTAGTTATGAGTGTCCTTACCTCTCGGTACTCACATATCTCAGTGCCACCTGCCCTTAAGAACTCCCAGAAGGCTGGGCATGGTGGCTGATGCCTATAATCCCAGCACTTTGAGAGGTCAAGATGGGAGGATCGTGTGAGACGAGGAGTCCAAGAACTCCTAGAGGCATTCACTGAATGAAGAGCTACAGGAAGCCTGGACTCCTGCAGTTTCACCCAGCACAAGATCCAGGTGGGAGTAACAGGAAAATGTTGAACAAGAGTGAGAAGTAGAATGAACTACACAATGCCATTTTGAAAAGCCAGATGGTCAGTGTTGAGCCAAGTCCTGACGCGCATGAGAAGGCATGCCGGCAGCAACTTCAGTATATTCCTTTCAAAATAACCCGAATAACCTATGGAATCGGAGTTAATACCCACATGGAGGAAAGTGGCACTATAAAGTCAAGATTAGGAGACTAAACTGTCTCTGCCTCAATCTTCAGACTTCTGCCTTCAAGCAGCTGGAGAAGCAGTGGGAGGGCAGCATTCCTGTAAACAAGCTAATCTTTATAGAGTTAAGTAGGCAGTGACATTTGTTATTTAAAACGTCAAACTTGGAAAAAACCAATTCACACTATGAGAGCCTGCCCTTCTCTTACTGTCTTGCACTGGACTGGTGTGTTCTCTCTGACAAGTTCTCGGCTTTCTAACCTTCCCTCAGGTGGGACAGCAGGATAATAGCAGCCTGGGCTGAGAACAGGCCTCTCATCCTGCTTCCAACCTGGACTCATTACAAAGAAAAATGAAACAATTCTCATAGTCTTCGGGGAGTAAATCTTATATCTCCCTAAAGACTGTCCCTACCTTGCAGCCAAAGGTAGGGGAAAGCAAAAAGACATGCAGACTCAGGAGATATGGCAAACAGGGCTGCAGAGAGTGAGATGGGAGAAACGGTTCTTGCCCAGGGCAGTCTTGTTCTTTGTAATAATGAAAGGGGCAAATCAATGACTGCCAGACAACTAGGTGACTGACACTGGCAGTAATCACTTCCTTAAAAAAAAAAAAAAAAAGCTTAAAAAGAAACAGAATCATACTTTCTTCTCTATTACCTATACTCCCTTTCCCTCCTTCCCTTCTCTACTAGGTATGAATTTGACCAATTAGAGAATCTGGTATCACTGATGTAGATTCCTGACATTCTAGAAGCAAACCCAGAAAGGGTCCCCATTGGTAGCAGGGCTGGCAAAAATAAGAGACTGGTTTTTAAATTTAGTATTTAGGGATTAATTTGACCAGGAGCACACCAGATCCCTAGGCAGAAAAATAAAATTCTAATAAAAGACACTGGTGGTCTGAATAAATGGAAAGATATTCAAAGCCCTCAGAAGACATGACTTAATATTACAAAGGTTTCAACTTTCTCCAAATAATCTAATGATTCAATGCAATCCCCAAGAAAAATTTTATTCTGAGGGAAACTTCTTTTTTTTTTTTTTTTTTTTTTTTGAGACACAGTCTTGCTCTGTCACCCAGGCTAGAGTTCAGTGGTGTGATCTCAGCTCACTGCAACCTCCGCCTCCTGGGTTCAAGCGATTCTTCTGCCTCAGCCTCCAGAGCAGCTGGGATTACAGGCGCCTGCCACCATGCCTGGCTAATTTTTATATTTTTAGTAGAGATGAGGTTTCACCATGTTGGCCAGGTTGGTCTCCAACTCCTGATCTCGTGATCCACCCGCCTTGGCCTCCCAAAGTGCTGGGATTACAGGTGTGACCCATCGCACCGGACCGGAAACTTTCTTAAACTTATTCCAGAATTTATACAGAAGGATAAAGACTCATAAATACCGAAGTCAAACCTTAAAAGGGAAAATAAATAGAGGAGACTTAACTAACTAGATATTAAGAGTTGCCTCAATGTTATTGCTTTAAAAACAGAGGGAGAGGTATTGGGACAAAAACAGCTAAACAAAAAAATTGAATAAAGGACTCAGAGATAAAACTGAAATATGCAAACCTACTATGCAAGAACACCGGCACCACAAATCAATCAAGAAAAGAATAGACGGCTGTTGTAGAAAAACTAACTCTACCCATGATAAAAATAAGAATGGATCCTCATGAAACATCTCATACAGTGGTAGAAATAAGCTGGATTAGAAACTTAAATGTGAAAGACACACTCATAAAGCCAATAAAAGAAAATGTAGGTTCACATCTTTGTGACATGGGTTAGAAAGGCCTTCTCCAAAATACAACTTGAAAATCATAAACCAGAAGGCAAAAAAGAGATGATTTGAATATTAAAAAAAAGCCTTTAAAGGCTTTGTAGTCAAAGAAGGATACCACATACTAATAGACAGATGACAAGATGAGAACATATATTTAAATTGTCTAAATCTAACAAGGGATTAGTAACTAGAATCAGAAGGAACTTTTTACATATCAAAAAGAAAAAATGGTAACTGAAATAGAAAAATGGGCAAAGGACATGAATAGGTAATTAGCAGAAGAGGAAACCCAGTAAACTAACAGGCATATATATGAATAGATGTTCAAATTCATTAATTACCAGAGAAGTGCAAATTAAAACAGCAATGACCTATTATTTTACACCTATCAGACTGGCAAAAAATTAGAAAGCTGAATACTCGTGAAAGTTGGCAGGAGTGGAGAAATTTGCACGTAGGGTTGGTGGGACTGTGGATTGACCACTCTGGAGAACAATATGAGAGAGCACTTAAACTATGCATAGCCTTTGGCCAGCAATGCTTTGGGTAGGTGTGTCCCAGAGGAATTGTTACAAGGAAGATATGTACAAAGATGTCCACTGTGGTGGTGTTAGTGGTGATGAGGAGTTGGAGATATAAGGAGATGGAGTACATCTCTACAAAAACAGATACAAAGTGCTGTATACCACAAATTATGCAGCAATCGGAAGCCACAGTGTAAAAGGACACAATGGAATATGAATGGTTCCTAACACAATGATGAGAGCACAAAGTAAGAAATAAAACAAGACTCAGAACAATTTATTAACTTAAGAACACAGAAGATAAAAGATACACATTTTAGAAAAAAGAACTAGGGAATAGATGAATAAAATGAAACAAAATGAATGAATGAACCAAGAAACTTGTGCTGATAATGTGCCATGAACAAGGGAGGGTGATGATTCAACTACCTAAACCTGAGATCCAAACAGAGCATAGCCAAGAGGAGAGGAAAAGGCTCTGAAAAGAAATGTACATGTATTTATCAGCTGCCATCCTCTCCCTGGCAACTGGGTCATTTGGAAAATACCAGCAGCTGACAGACATTACTTATGGCCCTGTCTTATACGCCGCAGGCACCATATGCCCTGAGAGAAACTTCAAGATGAAAGCAACAAATTCAGAAGTTCCCTTTTGCTATCTGTTCCTTCAAAACATTCTGGCTCTGTGATAAAATGTTTGCATTGAAATTCCCATCAAAACATTTCCTAGAAAGGAAAATGCTGGACATTTGGAATTTGGATGCTAGACATTTGGAATCTGGTTAAGAAGAGCAGTCCTCACTCAAATTCATATCAGATTGGCTTCAAGATTGTGTCATAAATAGAAGGAGTGTTGCAGAACAATCAAGACCCAGAGCATTAGCGCCACCTGTGGCAGATGAGCCCTATGGGTTTGGATTAAATTGCAAACTACTGCAATCAAGAGATACAGTACAACCACCACCCCAGCAGGGAGGGGAAGCTAAGATCATGTACCATGTGGGAAAGAATTCAAAAGAGGGTGAAGAAACACTAACACTAAACACTGGTTTGCCAGCTTGGAAATCACTGAATACCCTAAAAAAACAATTCCTATTTAAATGACTCCTGAAAAAGTGGCCAATATTTTTAACCCATCTTTTTATCTCCTGTGTGCTAGAGTAAAGGGTAATGACTGAAGAATCATTAGACACCCAAGGCAAGCAACTCTCTTTGCTCTGTGAATAATGGGATGCAAAAAGCAAAATGTCACAACTGCTTGTGTTTTCCAAAATAAAACTGTTTGTATTATTCTTTTCTTGAGGGAGGTCGAATAATGCATGTTCTTATGTATGTTGTTCTAGAGCCTAATTTTTTTTTTAATTTAAATTATCAACATACTATCGACACAATTTCTGCAAATATATCCAGCCCTCTCTGGTTCTTTCTAAAGGCTGTGTATTACTCCATAATTTATGTATCCAACTCCCTATTTAGTATTTAGATTGTTACCCATTCTTTGCTATTATCACCAATGCCCCAACAAACTTGTCTGTTGTAAAAACCATCTTTGCACGCCAATGATTTCTTTAGGACAAGCCGTTGGGAGGTTAAAGGGTGGTGACTTTTTCAAGGCTTTCAAAGCATATCCTCAAAATGCCTTACAGAAATGTCAGAACCAGTTGTCTTTCAACTCTATCAGGATTTATCTCAAGTACAAAGATGTAGGTTCATAAGGTCACAAGTTTTAAGTGAACTTCTGACCAGTGTGGGGGAGGTCTCCATTCACATGCCTGTCCTCCCCCACCACTTGGGTCCTTTATTATGGAGGCACTGTGTCCCGGGTGGGGCCAGGTGTGAGTATCTGTCAGTGTAGCCTGCTTGCCATCCATCCCCTCTGGTCCTGATGGCTTCCCTGATTTCCCTCTGGGAAACTACTCTGCCACCATTTTTTTTGGAGCGGTCTTGAAACTCTCAATCAAAGTGTACAGTTTTCCCCTGGGCGGACCCAAGTTAGACCAACTTGATGCCTGGGAATCTCAATCTTCAGAAAGGTGAGGCAAGGACTACAAACGGTTCAGAACTTTATCATTTTGCAAGTGTTATCCAGAAGATCCTTTCTTACCGGGTTCCTGGGTCTCCAGAACTCTTCTATTCTCAAGCCAGGCTTTTCAGCTCCTCCGGCCTTACTATGAGTTACCATACAGCCCTACATATTCCCACAGTATTCTAACTGTTGTTTTTGCTGTTTTTGCCTCAGTTAGCCAGAGTTGACTTCAAGTACTCTAAAAAAAAATCCTACCTAATGGGGGTAGGGTAGGGTGGAATTACTTCCTGGTTTTCTTGAATATTTACTTAAAATTTTTCCCTTGTTCAATTTTTTGGGGGATGAGGAGGGAACATTTTTTCCTCTCATAAAGACCTCTCAATCTACCAACAGGAGGCATTCCAAATTACTTAATATTTTACATAAAACTCCTGGGCAAAAATTGTATTTTGAAGAGAAAGAAAGGGGGAAAAATCTCTGTCCTCTAATGGCTTTCACAAAAAAAAAAATCATCCTTTTGTCCACATGGAGAGGCACTGTTCTCCTGATTTTCCTAACACAACTGGAATTCACAGTAGGGCTACCTTTACATTTTTTCTCAAGTGGATTTTACAAAGCAAATCTGAGGCAAGGCACAAGATTTCCTTTGTACTCCTGCAGCAACCTGGAAGGATTTTGTTTTTTCTCCTATGCACCAAGGAGATAATCAGCCCAAACACTCTACCAGTAGCAGGTTCATTTTAATCCCATCGCCTTTACAAGGTTACAGGTACCCTTGGAAATCATGATTAACCAGAGTGCTTAGAGGCAGCAGCAGGGCAAATGGACTATAGCCTACAGAGGCTGCCCAGGGACACTTCCATCACAGAGGAATATTACCATAGAATTCATCTCCATTCTTTCCTCCCTCAAGAGTTCACAAAGAAAACAACAAAGAAAACAGAGTTACTAAGAAATCACCTAACATAGTTACTGCCTCTCCAGTCCTTGGAGCAAGAGACAGTGCAGGAGGCAAGAGCAGCTCTGGCTTTCCCACAGGATAAGGCTCTTGGGGAGTTGAGTATTATTACTGTATTAAGTAACTTTTAAGTGGTGATGAGCTATAGTCTTAAGAAGACCTACAATTAAAGGAGATAATGTACACGAGAATGCTTTGTAAAGTGTGATGTGTTATTTAAATGCAAGGTGTCACTACAGCCTTGCCAGCCAGGCTCACTTACAGGAGTCACTGATGGCAAGTCGGGGTGGAGGCATGTCCCACTGCACTTGGGAATTGGGGCCAACCCAACATGCCCACAGCACCGCCTGGTGGTTCACACCTGCAGTAGCAACTTCTCAAACCCCACTCCCAACCCTGGCAGCAGAAGGTTACCCAAGCATCGTACTTACTCCCTTCACTCTGGCTGTCTTTGTTCGAGTTGTAGACCTGAAAAATAAAAATAAAAATTCACTTGTGTGTATTTCATACCACCTTATAGGTTCACTGCAGAAAACCATTATATTCTTCATTTTCCCTAGTTTGCACCATAAAGTGGAAGGTAATTTCTGGCTCCCAAATATGAACCCAATCAATAATTATCTACTTCTCAGTATTCACTTTAGCTGTTCATAAGTGTGTGTGCATCAGAATCATCTGTGCAACTTTATTGTGTAAAAAAAATCATATTCCCTCTTTTTAAGAAAGCAAGTAAATGTATACATGTATATAAATAGGAGAAAAAAATTTAAAATTAGTTACAAATCATTAAGCATGAACTGCGCACCAGGCAATGTGCTAAACATCTCATGTTACTAATCTGAAATAACCAACATGACAATTCTGTTGAACAGGAGCTGTTATTATCACTGCTTCACAGATGGAGAATGTGAGGCCTAGAGAGGTTAACTAATGTCTCACAGCTAGTTAGTGGCAAAGTCAGGACCTTTACATCAAAAACTGTTGACTGTTAATACTAGGGAGTGGGAACTGTTACTTTTTACTCTACATACTTCTAGAAATTTGAATGTCATCAGGAAAATATATATTTAACTACTGAACCCCCTTAAACAATCTATGTAAATCATAAAAAGGGAAAGTACCCCAATAAAAAAAAAGAAAATGCCCCAATATAAAAGAGACAATGGCATATTGCAAGGGTCAGCAAGTTTTTCCTGTAAAGGGTCAGATGTCAACATTTTAGACTTTGTGGGCCAAGAGGCAAAATCAATGATATTATGTAGGCATTTCAATAACAAGACAGAAAGTAAATTTTCAAAAAATTTTTGACAAAATTTAAAACCTAATAATAATACTTGAGTAGAATTTTTGAAATACAAGCCTACTAATCAGAAGAATGGATTTTTTAAGAGAGAGGTTGAGCTTAACTGGTGCTCAAAGTTAGTATTCCTTATAAAGCTGATTGCAGATGTTTGT
This sequence comes from Aotus nancymaae, assembly GCF_030222135.1. Lineage (NCBI taxonomy): Eukaryota > Metazoa > Chordata > Mammalia > Primates > Aotidae > Aotus > Aotus nancymaae. The sequence goes on along the minus strand of NW_026988479.1, from coordinate 18,015,107 downwards.
AAATGCGATGCTTGGCTCACGAGCTCTAAAAAAGAAGGTGGTGGGCCAGATTCGGTCTGTAGATCACAGTTTGCCCATCCCTGATATGCTGTCATGATTCAGTAAGATGAAACCTCCACTTTAGAAAAGAAAAAATCATAGAACCCAAACCCGTCTTTTGTTATTAAGGTTCTGTAGGTATAGAAAGGCATAGGGTGAACCTAATCATAATTTGTATGTGTGTGTACATACATATATCCCTCTAGTGATTCTAATGGCTACTCTCAGTTGAGAACCACTTATTTAACTCCTAAAGGAATCGAGGCAACCATCTCTGAAAAGAACTATTAAATCCAGAAAGGTATTTTTCACTTAAGAAATATGACCGAGAATGGCTGGGTCAAGAGGTCCCACTTAGCCCTTTAGCTGTGTTGTGTCATTGGGTCTCTTAGCCTCTCTGGGCATCTATTTCCTCATCTATAAACTGAAGGAAGGAAGGAGTCGCTCAAGAAGATCTTTGAATTATCAAGTTCTAAATACAACAAATCACTCTATTTTATTATTAATTTTCTAAAGAAAACTAAAGCTACAAGGCCACTTATTAAATGTCAGAAAAATGAGAATAAAGGGAACAGTTTTCTATACTTAAAGAGGATTGTCTAATGAATGAAAGGCATCAATGCATACACCTAAAAGTTCTAGAGATGAGGAGTCAAAAGATTTTGATCTTGGTCTGGGCTTCCCCACTGATAACTTCATCTTGCTGAACTTTAATTTCTTCATCTACAAAATGTGGGCAATGATAGGTTTTTCTGACTGACTCTGCCAGAGTGGCTGTGAACATCAAATGAGACTGTGCAAAAGAAATATACTAAAACAGCACAACACAGTGCAGGTGCTTTGGACTCTACTACTGAGAAAAGAAATGCTGAACATTCATGGAATTTGAGGGGAAGGCAAAAGTCACCACCAAGTCTAGACGAAGGCTGACATAGAGGCTGTGTAATTTCTACATAAAAGAGGAGCCACAGTGGCCCATTCTCCCTCAGCAGCATCTCTATCATCTATATAGATGAACTTGAACTAGATCATGGTTTCCAAATTGAGCCCCACAGCACCTACACAAACAAGGACTGCCAAGGGGGCTGGAGAGAAGCTAAGACCCCAGGTGACCAAATGTCCCCTCCCTTGGCTTTTATGTGTTTTTCCCATGTGGCTACTGAACAAGGAGATAGTGGCTTTGAAAAGTTTGAAGACCTCCGAAATAGTAACTTCCCATGTTGCTTGCAATTCATTTACTTATTCATGCATTTAACAAATACATATTTTGTGCCTATAATGGTCGGGCAACGTTCCAGGTGCTGGGGATACAGACGAACTAGACATCCATAATCTCTGCTCTCATAAAACTTTCCAATTAGTGAAGAAAACAGAAATAAGCAGATGCATAAATATGATTACTTCAAATATTGATAAGTACATTAGAGAAAGTTAAAAAAGTGGGGGGTAGTGTGGACTTCAAGTGAGGAAATGCTTCTCAGAAGAGGTGACCTTTGCATGAGGCCTGAATGATGAGGGGAGCCTCCTTGGGAAGACAGGAGAGCCAGTGCCAACAGAAAGTACATGTCCTTAGAAGGTGAAAAGGCATTGCCTTTGAAGGAAGAAGGCCAGTGTGGTTGGCAATCAGTGCAATGCAGAGAGGGGTGGAAGATGATGATAGGGCAGAGGGGCAGTGATCCCATCCTGTAGAGCCTGTGACCTGTGAGTGAAATGGGTCACTGTGTGACAGCTAGGACCAGCGATCCATGGTGACTAGCATTCACTAACCTTGGAAAGTTGGACAAGAAAAGTACAGGAGAGAAGACCACACTTTGGCAAGTATTTTTCTCAACCATCCTTGATCACTGAATTTCTCCCAGTAAATTCAAACATTGTATCCAAGAGAAACTTGCTTCTATTTATAGGTGGCAAAATCCAGAAAAAATAATAAAGTGCAAGACTTCCAGGCCTCCTTAATTAGGAGATGAATTTGTGCCAAATTACTTTCTTTCAAGGTTTCCTGGGTCTCGGGAGACCCCTTCCTGGAACACCCAAGCATTCCCTGAATTCTCTGAATTGGAGAAGCGTGATCAATGAGCCAAAGGCACCAGAAACATGTACCCGCCTGCTCCTCTGAGGCCAGGCCATTAATCTCTGTCTGGTTTGGGTTAATGAGACAAAGAGAATGAGTTGAAATGAAGCTAACAAATCCTGCTTACCACGACTTTGTAACTACAAGACCCAACAAAAAAGGCCCAGGGTTGGGGAGCAACCAGTTGGTGGCTCAGTCGCAGCACTAAGCAGAGATGGTTTTGTGGACCTAACACTTACCAAGTGCCACACATGACAACATCTAATCCTTGTAACCACCATATCGATGAGGTCTAGTATCATTCACATTTTAGAGCTTGGAACCTGAGACTCAGGGTGGTTACACAGTTTGTCTAAGGACACAGAACTGGTCAGTGGTGGACTATTCCATCTTGCCTCTAAAAGAATATTCCAATCCCCTTTTAACTTTCTAGGCAGTGCAAATATATACCACTACCAAGTCACTCCAGTGGTTGGTATTATGGTTCATAAATACTTTCTATATTGACAGAAGCAAAGAGCAACCAATTCACCCTTTAGAAATGGTTGATCTGCTCTGGGCTATCCTTCTTCTACAGATCTTACAGATGACCACTAGCATCAGACTGAGGTTCAGAGGCAAGAGCAATGTCCTGAAAGTTCACTTTGGCCACAGCTTTGTCTTATGATTAGCAATCTCAAATTTGTATGCTTTCAGGTAAGCCTCTCAAGAGCATCTACCTTAACAGAATAGAACCCAACTCTCCAGGAGCAACTCAAGTGGACAAGAGGTACTAAATAATGCCTGATTTATGGCTCCTAAGAAGACTGAAACAGTTAATGCACCTTCAGTAACCCAACTTAAGCTAAACTCTATCTGTCCTGCTTCGCTAGAGTACTCTAAAACCTTGAAATGTTAGCCCCTTTGGGTTTATATACTTTGATGTAGGTATAGTCTAGTTTCTACTGACCATTGTACATGAAGATTTGTTGACTATCCATGCCAATGAGTATCTGTTTCCAAGTCTATGATTCTAGAGAAGAGAAATACATGTGTTTATCTTATCATAGTCCATTTAAAAGTCACTAAAGAATAATTATAACAGATAGAATTTAATAATGATGATGATGACAAAAGCCTTACTATGTGCCAGACACCATGCCAAGCATTCTATGTGCATTATCTTATTCAGTTCTCATACCAGCCTAATTATTCCTATCATAGAGATGACAAAACTGAGGCATTAGAGAAGTTAGGTCACATGCCCAAGGTCAGACATCTGAAAATGGGCTGAATCCAGACAGGAACTCCCACAGTCTGTCTCCAGAGCTCAAGCACTTAACCACTAACCACATGATAAATAAGCCATTGTGATGATGATGATGATGATGATGATGGTGGTGGTGGTGGTGATGGTGGTGGTGAGACGGTGTGGGCAGCTGGGCAGGTGAATCACCGGAAGAAAGAACTTGCCCTAAGTCAGACAGAAAATGAAACTGGGAACAGTTTCCTGATTCTAGCCTGGAGCATTCACCACCCATGCAACCAGCTGGCATCTAGTGTAGAAGTAACACTTCATTTTCTTTCTGAACCACAGGGTTCGATCCTGACAATAAATACCAGGGGAGGAGAGTAGCTCTTTGATACAAATCACAGGGCACTGCAATTCTGAGTCCTTACCCAGAAGCTACAATGAAAGTACAATTTAATAAATCAAAGAAGGGTGAGGAAAGCCTTCATATGCTTCCTCTGCACCACGATGTGATTTTGCAATAAATTCTGTTCACTGCTGAGCCAATTCAGTTTACATGTCCCTACAGAATTAACAGAAAATACACAGTCATTTGGATTCCCAGAATTCTTCTATGAGTGCCTTTATTACCATTATCCAAGCCGTACTGAGAAAGCAGAGAAGCTTTTTTCCCTAAACTTAGAAATTAAAGACATAAGTAAAGCAAAAATTTGACATAACAATCTAACTTTTCCCTTTCACACAAAGCCGCATTAGCACTTACCCATACCACACTCTGGATCAAAATCTGGACAAAATGAAGATACTAGAGAAATAGGTTCACAGGTAAATTTGTTTAAAACTGATGCTCCTATCTAAACTGCACCATCTTTACCTAAATGCACATTCAAACTCTATGACCCCCTGAGGTCTTTTCCAAGTAGCCTGGGATATCTAATATCCTCCCACCTGGTTGTTCCCCTGATGTACCAATGTGGAAACACACTGAAAAGGGCGATGTGTCAACATCTTAAAACAATGCACGGGCTGGTTCTACACCATCGAATATCATCTCATCCCCTCTGTGTGACAAAATGGGTCTACCATCACTAGAGTCAAAAGAGCTTGCTTTTTTGAATTGTTTCTGTCAGTGGTGACAGATTTGTAGTAATCTACTGCTTAGGTTCAAAGTCCAACTTTACTATTTATTGGCTAACATACACATCAGTTATCATCCCTAGACCTCAGTCTTGCCATCTGAAAATGGGGGATACTAATACTCCCCACCTCTTAGGATTGTGGTAATAGTTAAATGGAATGATAGATATACATACAATATTCAACACAGCACAGAATGTAAATTCTATGGCCTACTGAACATTCTACAAGGATTAAGTTTCATCATCATCACTGTCATTTTCCTCCTTCCTTTTCTTCCCACTTTGTATTTAAAAAACAATACAAAAACCCTCTCTAGTGATGGATAAATGGCTATTCCTATGTGATAAATGGCTAAGGATAAATACATTTGAGGGACCCTGTGGCATTGGTCTTGTTGGCAATGTAATATAACCAACTGAAACTAATTAAGAGATGAAAGGAAAGGAAAGGAGACAATCTAAAGTCAACTTTTAGATCAATGGTTCTTAGTCTTTTTCAAAACAGCAATCAAAAATAAAAATAGCCACCTGCCACCAACCACCTTTTTCACTATCAATTATGTGCCAAGCACCATACTAAGCATTTAAATGAATGATTTTATTTCATTCTCTAGCCAATGGGGTACTACACCTGCCTCTATTTCATAGCATCATATAGGTTAATTAACTTTCCAAAGGTTTCAAACTAGCAAATTACAGAGCCAGGATTCGATGTGGGCAGAGCCCAGTAGACTAGAGTCTGTACTCAACCACGATTTCATACAACTCCTCCATCCAGTCCTGCTTTCCAGAGGAAAAACAGCTTACCAATTAACAAAGAACTCCAAAGAGGCTAAGCGGTAATTAAAATAGCAACAATGCAACCATTATGTAGTAACAAAATTTCCACCCAATTTAAGCATAACAGTAATTCTACAAACTTCCAATTAATACAAGTATGGCAGTAATTGAAAACCACAACCAGCTTGAGACATTTTCGGATTCCCAAAAAACATCCTTCCTAAATCCTATGAGCATATACAGAGAGAACTGGCCAGGGTTGCCAAGGACTGTGTGGCAGATTTCTCAGTTGAGCACATTAGAATGCTCAGCAAACACTAATACAGGCTAAATTTAGGAGCCTTTTTTTGTTTGTTTTTTTTGGAGACGGAGTCTCACTCTGTCACCCAGGCTGGAGTGCAATGGCACCATCTCAGCTCACTGCAACTTCCACCTCCCAGGTTCAAGCAATTCTCCTGCCTCAGCCTCCCGAGTGGCTGGGACCACAGGCGCACACTGCCACACATGGCTAATTTCTTGTATTTTAGTAAAAACGGGGTTCCACCATGTTGCCCAGGTTTGTCTCGAACTCCTGAGCTCAAGCAATCTGCCTGCCTTGGCCTCCCAAAGTGCTAGGATTACAAGCATGAGCCACCACATCCAGCCTTAGGAACTTTAATAACACATCTGAGAAGTTATCAGTAAGGCACTCTTAGTCTGTGGAATGCCACCCATGAAACCCAATAATGGACATGATTTTTCTAGACCAGGACTTCTCTTTTCAGCCATGGGCCACAGGCCACACTTGGAAAAGCTTTGGGGAAGGAATTGTTATTTGAAGCATGAATCACCAGGAGTAAATAAGAATGTATCTCAACTCAAGGGGTCAGAATTTGGGAGCCAGCTATGGGTTATTCCTCCTTCTCCCATCAAAAATGTCTCTCATCACCATGGTCTGAGTGATGAAATGTGCTCAGTGGAGCAGAAATAAGATGGTTGTGGCTACTTTTCTGTTTCTCAGCTAACAATATTACTCTCCCAGGCTTTCCCTTTCCATTGCTACCACTGTTGCACATGCTGTCTTAGGTAGGCTCCCTCAAATGTGAAACAAAAAAATACAGTTGATGGCACTTCACAATGACCGATTCCAGAACCAATGTCAAGACTTTGCTCTAGCCCTGTAGAATTACACATAAAGGGGGTTCAGTAACTAGTACATAGCCAGCCACTCAGAAAGTACCAATTGAATGAATAGAGGGAATAAGAGAGAAACTGCAGTCAAAAACAAACAAACAAACAAACAAACAAAAACACTAATGGGGGAGTTGATGAATACAATGAATTGGCCAGACAGAAAAGGCAAGCTAAATGTGTGCTCAGGTGTCCAGGTGACTACTTCGTTCTCCCTATCACCTGGCAAATTCTCTATGAATCTTTATCTTGCAAGGGAATGGGAATAGATAATTCAGGCCTTCTTGGAGAAAATAGGATACAGATTTATCTTATTTGGCTTAACTCAAAGCTATCAAAATCCCTCACATAGCCATTTATTTTCTATGTTCCGCCCCTATGTGTTAGCACTACATCCACTAGGTAACAATGAATGTTGCTAATAGTTTTGGAGCCTATGGTGTCACTGGCGGGTTGTGAAATAAGGGCTAAGGAAGGAGTTCTGTACCTATTGGTGCTGAGTGTTTTCCCCTACACAATCAGAGGCATCTCAAGACTAGGCAGTCTCTTGGAAAATGCCCCAGTAAAAAGTGACCAAATGGCTGTGCTCCTACAGCCATCCAAAAGAGAGTCTTTCAATAGTCCCTGAAACTTTCCTGCTGGTGGATAAAAATTGCTTCTTGCTGTTCAAAACATGATTACAACAATCATGATGAATAGAAAAATAAACTCTTTTCCATTAATTCAAGCATTGCCTGCTGCTTTGTACCTTGTAGATACAAGCAACTTATCTCTTTGTATTATTCCTCAGTAACACTGGGGAGGAAAATGTGCTCTGGACACCTGTGATTTCTACTGTTCAACATCCATGCCACTCTTTTTCCACCCTCATTTGGCAAGCCCATATGGTTTGGGTGGGGTTGCTCTCACCTCCATCTTCAGGTTTGCTGCGCGTGATCCAGACTATGCATCCTACTGCACATGTGATTCGCTCAAGCCAAACTCAGCCAATGACACTCACTCACTTTTTATTACGACTACTGGAAATAAGCCCTTGTGTTGCTAGGAAAACAGGATGCATACCTGAAACTTTTGAGGCCAACCTCTGCCACCACACGGGCAAAGCCTTGAATAGAAAAGGTCAAACAAGGAAATGCAGAGCCATGAATGAAGGGACATGGGATTCTCATGGTATCATTTCAGCCCTTTTATCTTAACATATCAGAAGCTCATCCCTGCTCCTTTCGTAGTGAACCAATAACATCCTTTTTATTTTTTAGTTGTGTTTCTGTTGCTTACAGACAAGGATTGTGGTAATTTTTTTTTTAAGGGCATGAAAGAAAAGCCTGCTTGTGCTTTATAGGGAATGCTAGACTGAAGGAGAAAAATGTGCAACAAAGTTGAACAAGAAACTGTGCTGTCATCCTTAAATTTCCCATTCCTTCTACCTCACATATCCAATCAGTTCCACCTGGTATCACTTCTATTACTATCATATATTTTGAACCTATTCCTCATCCACATTTCTTTTTCTATTGCTCAAGGTCAGATTATCTTTGCCTTCTCACCCAGACCTTGACATTCACTTTCTCCTGGTTCTTATTGGCTCCACTCTCTGGTTCTGCTCATTTGCTCCACAAGATGTGCTTCCCTAAAGCATAGTGTTGGTTGGAGAAGAGAAGCCTTCAAAACATCACAATACCAGTCTTCAAATTCTCAAAGGGCAGTGATGTGAAGAAGGGGAAATCTTACTGTGCCGAATAGAGATGAAGGTCAGGATGGAGTCCCCAGGAAGGCAGATTTCAGGTGAATATAAATAACTGACAAGAGCTCTTCATGGTCCACTAAAGCAGGAGGCTGACCCAGCATCCTCTTACATACACAGACCTAAGCTCCCTTCTGTCTAGAAGGCAGCCCAGGCATTCCTGGGCTGATTAATTTAGCTGCATTTGGGTTTTAATCATTATTAGCCTAATTCTTTCACTGATAGAGGCCCTGGACAAATTTCAAAACAGGGAGAAATAGATTGGATGAAGTAGACTCAGGTAGTAGATGGAGCATGCTGTGGGCTTTGGAAACTTGGCATTAAGGCCTGTGTTAAAGCAAACTAAAAATGGCCTGAGAAGGACTCCATAATTCTATATTTGAGTCCTTGTGGACTAACTGTAACCTAACTTAATAGATAGACAAGATTGAAAACCTAACTTAGGAATATGCACCTGCAACAACAGCTGAATCTTGGCCAATCCCAGCAGCCATACCTCAACCACTTACACACTGGTGAGTGTTCAAACTATGTTCAAATAAGGCAAACGCCAAGCTGTAATAATCCAGTTGTTTCTGTACCTCATTTCCAATTTCTGTATGGCATTTTCCTTTTTTTTTTTTTTGGTCTGTAAATTTGTTCTGACCACGAGGCATCCCTGGAGTCACTCTGAATCTGCTGCAATTCTGAGGGTGGCCCGATCCACAAATTGTTCATAATTCAATTAAACTCCTTTAAATTTAATTCAGATGAAGTTTTTCTTTTGTCACCTGGTTCTACCACGTTTGAACTATGTGCCACTATAGATGATCATTTAACATTTGAGTTTGCTTTCTCATTGCAAAGTAGAGCTAAATAATATTACTTACTTTATGAGAGTATGAACAGAATTTAAAATAGTTATCATAGTGACTGGAGATGCTCAAAAACATTATTTCCCTTTTCCTTACTCCACAAATATTTCCTAATTTACTTGATGGCTGCAGACAACCCGAATCTCTCATTTCCTTCATCTTTTATTGCTCCTACAGTCTATTCTACAGAATTTAATACTTCCAAATATATTTTTTCAGTCTCATCATTTCCAGTCTCCAACCAAGTCAATCCCTTGATGACAGGTCAGTTTTACATTTCTATGAGGCAGGGTCTGTGGGGAGTGATCTATGTGGCAACTAAGTGTTTGCATATATTCAGTGTCCAAGAAATTATTCCCAATTACAGGACAAGGGGTTTAAGGATGTGCATTCCTTTGTCTGGGTCTTTCTCTGCAGGTCAAAGGCAGGTCATAATGACCTTGATGAGCAAATTATCCTTATAGCAATGCTTTCACATATTGAGTGTCACTGGCACTTACTGCACTTCTCTATGAGAAATTTCAAATGAAGATGATACAGTTTCAAAGAAAAGGTGAAACAGCTCCTCCTGGAGCATGTAGGTGGTAGGTTACACCCCAATAATCAGTGAAGGAGTAGGCCATTCATTTTAACTTGTTTTTGGTCCTAGTGAATTAGGCACAGGCGAACTGTTCTGGGGTTATTAACACTGATCGTTGTGGGTGCTTCTCCTCCCCTACCCCGTGACTTTGATTTGTGTGTTACATAAACACTGTTGCCATAGTTATAATTTAGGAAGCTTTGTTGTTTGACCTTAAGAAAAATTCAACCTCAAATCAGGATAACACTGACTCTCTAGACCACAAGAGACCATCAGAGGGTAGGATCTGCCAAATTTCTTCAAGCTTCTAGAAGGAACTACTGTATTTTGGGTAACAAGCAAGCAACAAGAGGAGGAAACACTGCAATGTTATGCAATTTCCTTGCATTTCATATTCACAAATCCTGAAAACCTTTATAAGGAACTTCCCTAGCTTTCAACCGAAGATTGGAGTCACAGCCAACATAAACAAAAACTGGATGCAAAAGAGGAAGAAAGAAATCTAAGTAATGTACAAGTCAGAAAAGTACTTCAGGAAATTTTTAAAGGCAGCAGAAAGGGCAGAGGCTCATATGCTATCAAGTGCATCACAGTTAAGTAGATGGCATGCAAGCTGACATGTACGTAGGGTGTGGCCAGGTCACAGTGTGAGGAGTCTTATAGCTCTAGCACTTCCTGGCTTCATGCTGATGCAACATTAAAAAGTGGGCGTGAACCCACTCAACTGTCAGCGTGCCATTTTCACAGTGGGAGGAGAGACCATCTCTCATCCCACCAAAAGAAACTGAAATATTAAACAGAGAACGTCTTTATGTGCTCCCCTCCCCAAACCCCACCCCATATTTTTGGAAACAGTTACACAGCTCTGTTAGCAGAGGAGAGAACCTTGCTCTCTTGTGCTTTAGAAAACTGCAAATGAGAAATTCCTCAGGATGGTATGCAGGATGCCAAATTAGGTGCTCATAAGGCTCTTCTGCTGCCCAAGTGGGGCCCAGCCCAGGAGAAACCACGGCCAGAGAGTGAGTCACAGCACCATGCTGCTCCTTTCAACCTCCAGTCCCTCCTTCCAGGAGGTTCCAGGCGGTGGCATGCCTAGCTGTCTTCACTGTAACTTGAGGCTGATGCAGTCAGACAAACTCAAAGTACGTTCATGATCTCCTTCATCCCCACAATAACCCTTCGAGGGGCAGAAAGTGAATGTTATGTTATCCAACACAGACACAGGGAAAGGTGACTTCTTCCTTTGCCACGGACAGCTGTGAGTTTAGAGGACTGCATTTCTAGATCAATGACTCAAAACTGAGTTTCCTACCCCAAATCTAGAAATAATCTTAATGCCAACTCGTAAGTATGCAACAAGAGATTCTGAGAATATTCACTCTTTTATTTTGTTGCTCTGAGCTGGCGGGAAAGGGTATCCCCAGCACTGTGACCACATGGAGAATCTCAGTATTCTCTTTACAACTCCTAAGGAGCAGAATGAGGTTTCTACAATGGAACTGAAAATTCTAGAATTCTGTACTCTGCTTCCCCTGTATGGGTCCCTTGCCTCCATCACAGGCAGAATCCACTCCACTCTGACTCCTGGAATAGTGTGCCTTAAGTCAGGCCAGCTAGAACAGCACATTTACTCCCAATACACATTCCCTTATAAAAATTCTCAAAAGTGCAGAAAAGATGAAAGAAGAGACAGTAAACACTCATATACCTATCACCTCCATTCTACAGTTGTTCATATTTTCCTACATTTGCCTTATCACATACATACCTAGCCATCCCTCTACCATCCATTAGTCCATCTTGTATTTTGATAAATTTTAAAAGGAGTTGCAGATTACCAGCACTTTTTATTTGAGACAGTCTTGCTCTGTTGCCAGGCTGGAGTGTAGTGGCATGATCTTGGCTCACTGCAACCTCTGCCTCCCAGGTTCAAGAAATTCTCCTGCCTCAGCCTCCCGAGTAGCTAGGACTACAGACATGCGCCACCACGCCCAGCTAATTCTTGTATTTTTAGTAAAGATGGGGTTTCACCATGTTGACCAGGATGGTCCTGATCTCTTGACCTTGTGATCCAACTACCTCGGGCTCCTGAAGTGCTGGGATTACAGGAGTGAGCCACCATGCCCAGCCAGCGCTTTAAAACATTTCAGAACACATATCATCTACTTAAGTTCAGTATTTGTCCATTTTTTAAACAAAAAATTTACATATAATGAAATACACAATTCTTGTGTGCCAATAATGAATTGTGACAATTTCATATGCCCATGTAAGCTAAACCTCTAGCAAGATAGAAACACTTCCATCACCTCAGACAGTTCCCTCAGACCTCGTTCCATCTTACTCCCACCCCTCACACACCCCATGCACTAGCAACCACTGTCCTGTTTTGTTTTGCACCCACAATTAGTTTTGCATATTCTAGATCATTATACAAGCAGACTTACATCATATATATTCTTTTATGTCTACTCTTTTCATTCAGCATATTTGTTGTGGTTTTTTTTTACTTTAAGTTCTGGGATACATGTGCAGAATGTGCAGGTTTGTTACATAGGCATACATGTGCCATGGTGATTTACAGCACCTATCCACCCATCATCTCAGTTTTAAGCCCTGTATGCATTAGGTATTTGTCACAATGCTTTCCCTTCCCTTTGACCCCAACCCCTGACAGGCCCCAGTGTGTGATGTTCCCCTCCCTGTGTCCATGTGTTCTCACTGTTCAACTCCCACTTATGAGTGAGAACATGCAGTGTTTGGTTTTCTGTTCCTGTGTTAGTCTGCTGAGAATGATGGCTTCCAGCTTTATCCAAGTCCCTGCAATGGACATGAACTCATTCTTTTTTATGGCTGCATAGTATTCCATGGTGTATATGTGCCACATTTTCTTTATTCAGTCTATCATTGATGGGCATTTGGGTTGGTTCCAAGTCTTTGCTATTGCGAATAGTGTTGCAATAAACATATGTATATGCACATGTATCTTTAGAGTAGAATGATTTATAATCCTTTGGGTATATACCCAGTAATGTGATTGCACTCAGGATAAAATTTTTAAGATTCATCCATGTTGTGGTGTGAACCAATACTTTTAGTCCTTTTTACTTCTGAGTAGTATTTTACTGTTTGAATATACCACAGTTTCATCACTTCCCCTCTTCATGGACACCTGGGTGGTTCCCTGTCTGTGGCTATCATAAAGCTGCTCCAAAGATTTCTATACAAATCTTTTTGAAGACACGTGTTTTCAATTTGCTTGGGTAAATACCTAGGTGTAGAACTGCTGGATTCTACAGTAGAGTTTTTTTATTTGTTATTAGACAAGAAATTTCCAAGCATTTGTCCACAGTGGTTGTGCCACTTTACTTACACTCCCACCAATAATGTATGAGAGTTTGGGTTGCTTCACATCCTCACCAGCACTTGCCAACCTTTTAATTGTGCTGTCAATCTTTTACTTTTGGCTGTTCTGATGGGTATGCAGTAGTATTGCATTACAGTCTCAAACTGCATTTTTCTGATGATTCATGACGTATACTTTTTCATGTACTTATTGAGCCATCTTCTTTTGTGAGGCACCGCTTCAAGTCCTTTGTCCATCTTTTAGTTAGGTTCTTCTTTTTATTACTGAGTTTTAGTGGTTCTCTATACATTCTGAATATGTCCTTTGTCAGATACATGTTTTGCAAATATGTCCTCTTATTCTGTAGCTTGCCAGCTGACTGTCTTAATGGTGTCTTTTGACAAGCACTAGGTTTTAAATCAAGTCAAATTTTTCATTTTTTTGTAGGGCTATCACTTTCTATGTCCTATTAAAAAACTTCTGCCAATCCCAGACTGCAAATATTTTGTCCTGTGTTTTCTTCTGGAGGCTTTATAGTTTCAGCTTGTATGTTTATAATCTACCTTGATTTTGTTAATCTCTACAGCAACCAGAAAGAAAAACTCACCTTGAATTAATCCCTCTAGTTACCCTAGTTTATAAACATTATTTAGAGGTGCTTCTGAATCATAACTAAGATTTGAAGCTCACTGGTTTAAAATACAAATTTAGGATCAAGTAGCCTTAACACCTGCCTTACTCCCCTTCTCTTTCTCCTTCCTCCCAGAAAGTTCTTGTATTATAGAATTGATTCATAAATCCTTTGGGAGCCCTCACTATTTTAGTAAACCTGAGATCTGCCTCCCAGCCCCTCAGTGAGCAGGACAGGCAGGGAAGCGTGCTGAGCACTATAAAGCTCTACATGCTCAAGGCTAATTTTCAGGGGACTCGCCTGACTACATGGCCATCTGTAAGCTATGATCTGAATGGGCAGGGAGCCCTGGCGCTAACAAGTATAGTGGCCCTAATCAGTCACTAACTTATTGTGAGACCCTGATCAAACCTCTTTCCTCTCTGTATCTTAATTTCCTAAGGCATCAAAAGAGGGGCCTGAGAAAAAAACAGCTTTGAAATTCTATACTCTTAGTATCAATGATTTTTAATATTTCACCATCAAAAATGAACTCCTTTAGGTCCTGAAGTGCCCTCTATGTACTTTAATAGTTTCATATATACATTAGGAAAGTAACATCTCAAATCTTACCAGCAAACAGCAAAATTGGGATTTGCTGACAATTGACTAGGAATAAGGTCCTGCAAATGTTGGAGGGAGTAAGAACTGGAAGGGAAAGGGAGACCAGGCTGGAAGGCTGCTGATCAGACTAGCTCACAGTCTAGTGCTGCACAGGCAATACTCTGCCTTCTTGTTTCAGCTCTCATACTGTAAATAAATGTCCTTTTCCTTTTTCTTTTCTTGTTCGTTTTTTTGTGGAGGAGGGGGTTGAGGAGACGGTCTTGCTCTGTCACCCAGGCCGGACAGCAGTGGCTCACCCATAGCTCACTGAACAATGCTTACTGAACAATGTGGTTTAAAGTTTCCCTGGATGAAACAGGTTGTTAGTAAGTTCACATCAAAAGCCCAAAGTGCCTAGCCAAGCCTTTCTTGCTTCTTCTCTAGAGACAACCCAAGCACACTGGACCTGGGCAACCAACACACACTTACAAGCACAGCCAGCAGCCAAGGCAACGGAGAGGACTAAGCCCAGTAGGGTCCCTTCCCCAGAGTGGAGGATGGGAGAGACTAGGACATGTCTGTCTTAAGAGCATGGCAGATGAAAACACATCCAAAGGCTGCCTCTGGGTCCTTTCCTATCATGCTTAATATAGCTGACCACCTGTGTCCTTTAAATGTCCACCTTTCTTTGGCCCTACTACCCAGCCCTTCTCCACAGCTCTCCACAGGTTCCTCTGCCCTGTACTAATCTTTCTTAACATTAAAGAAATATATAAATATACACATATAATCATAAATATAAATATAAAATCTACATAAGTGCACATATACACACATACATATAGAGTCAACTTTTGTTATTTGCAGGAGTTACATTTTATAACATAGCAACAAACACTGAGTTAGCAAACACTAAACCATTGCTTCTAGGGGAAACACAGGGTTCGGTTCCTGCAAGCCTCCAGTTCCAACATTTTCAACAACCAATCAATATGTAACCCTGTTTTATGTGTGTTTGTGTCCAAAAACATCCCTTATTCAATTTATGTTGCTGAATTGTTTTCACTGATCTCATATCCATTTGCATTATAATTTATGCCTGAACAAAGCTCATCTCACAAGTATTTTCATATTATGTCACAAGGCACATCACAACCTTCTTTCACTTAGACAGCATATCAGCATTACATCTGGGGACCATGTTAGCAAAATCACCACACACACACACACACACACACACACACACACATTAGATATATATATAATGCAAAAAACATAATATTTTATATTTAATATATAAATATCAATATATAAAATATTAAATATAATGTATTTTATATATTATATTTAATATTTTATATATTTTATATATTATATATTTATATATTAAATATAATTATATATTAATATTATATATTAAATTTAATATATAATATAATATATATAATATATATATATAATATATATATTATATATAATATATATATATAATATATATATTATATATATATAAAACGCAAAAAAAAAAGTGGCACTAAATAGACTGTGAAAAGGACATTTATTGGGCAAGGTGCAGTATCTGACCTCTCTAATCCAAGCACTTCAGGAGGCAAGGCAGGAGGAAGGACTACTTGGAATTAGGAGTTTGAGACCAGCCTGGGCAACACGGTGAGACCTTATCTCTACTAAGAAAAAAAAAATCACCCAGGTGCAGTGGCATGTGCCTGTAGTCCCAGTTACTTGGGAGGCTGAGAAGGGAGGATCAATTGAGCCCAGGAGCTCGAGCCTGCAGTGAGCTATGATCAAGCCACTGCCCTCCAGCCTAGGTGACAGCAAGACCCTGTCCCCAAATCCCAAAAAAAAAGGACAAGAAAAAAAAAGGAAAAGGACATTTGTTTATAGTATGAGAGCTGAAACAAGAAGGCAAAGTACGGCCCGTGCAGCACCAACTATGAACATGCACACTGAGTGATGAAAATGTTTCACCACTCTACACATGTCTACAAATGATCGTGAAAACATTGCAAGTATCGACTTTAGGGTTACAAATAAATTTTAGTGAGATGAATTCACAAATATGGAATCCATGAATAATGAGGATACGTATCTACACACATACAATATACATATATGAATATATATAAATGCATATATATTTATATATAAAGTTTTTTGGAAAACAGCTATATTCATTCACTTACTTGACCATAGCTGTTTTTGTGCTACAATAGAGTTGAGTAGTTTCAATAGAGTCTGCTGTAGGATATGTGTATATTCAACTTTACTAGGTTTTGGATGGTTGTACTAATTAACACTCCCACCAGCAGTACATTATGAGAGTTCCAGAGCCTACTCTAAAAATTCCCTAAGCTCCTCCTTGGACCTCTTTACTTATCCCTCTCTCTCTCTTTCTATACGCCACAATTAGAAATTGCATCCATTCCCAAAGCTGCAACCATACATGCACTCCCGATGCTTCCATGCAGATGGTGCTTCATCTCTAAATCTGCAACCCCAACCTCCCTCCAGTTTTCTTAGGAGCAGACCTCTATTTTTAACTGCGTGCTGGCCATCTTCATCTGGGAATTTCCCCTAACCTCAAATCTAGCACCTTTTCCTCCTATAACCACCAACAAGGGTTTCTCAAGACAATAGGAGGGGTAACACCTTAAAACCGATAAACAAGCCACTAAATTAGTACTTGTTTTTAGCTAGTTGATAGCAAGGCTATTGAACAGAAACACACACACACACACACACACACACACACACACACACAACCTATTTTCTTTTTTTTTTTTTGGATTAAGAGTCTTGCTCTGCTGCCCAGGCTGGAGTGCAGTGGTGCAATCTTGGCTCACTGTAACCACCACCTTGCAGGTTCAAGTGATTCTCCTGCCTCAGCCTTCTGAGTAGTAGCTGGGATTAGTGCCACTACACCTGCCTAATTATTTTTTATTTAGTAGAGATGGAGTTTCACCATGTTGCTCAGGCTGGTCTCAAACTCCTGACCTCAGGTGATCCACCCACCTTGGCCTTTCAAAGTCCTGGGATTATAGGCATGAGCCACTATGCCCAGCCACAAACCTATTTTCTTTCTTTTTTAATTTTTTATTATACTTAAAGTTCTGGAATGTAAGCACAGAATGTGCAGGTTTGTTACATAGGTATATATATGCCATGGTGGTTTGCTGCACCCATCAACCCATCGACTACATTAGGTATTTCTCCTAATGCTATCCCTCCCCTAGCTCCCCACTCCCTGATAGGCCCCAGTGTGTGATGTTCCCCTCCCTGTGTCCATATGTTATCATTGTTCAACTCCCACTTATGTGTGAGAACATGCAGTGTTTGGTTTTCTGTTTGTGTTAGTTTGCTGAGAATTATTGTTTCCAGGTTCATCCATGTGCCTGCAAAGGACATGAACTCATTCTTTTTATGGTTGCATAGTATTTCATGGTGTATACATATCACATTTTTTAAATCCAGTCTATCATTGATGGGTTTGATCCAACTCTTTGCTATTGTGAATAGTGCTGCAATAAACATACGTGTGCATATGTCTTTATGATAGAACAATGTATAATCCTTTGGATATATACTCAGTAATGGGATTGCTGGGTCAAGCGGAATTTCCATTTCTAGGTCCTTGAGGAATTGCCAGACTGTCTTCCACAATGTTTGAACTGTTTGAACTAATTTACACTCCTATCAACAGTGTAAAAGTGTTCCTACTTCTCCACATCCTCTCCAGCATCTGTTGTTTCCTTTTTAATGATCGCCATTCTAACTGGTGTGAGATGATATCTCACTGTGGTTTTGATTTGCATTTCTCTAATGACCAGTGATGATGAGCAGCCACATGTTTGTTGGCAGCATAAATGTCTTCTTTTGAGAAGTGTCTGTCATATCCTTTGCCCAGTTTTTGATGGGGTTGTTTTTTTCTTGTAAATTTGCTTAAGTTCCTCATAGATTCTGGATATTAGCCCTTTGTCAGATGGATAGATTACAAATATTTTTTCTCATTCTGTTGGTTGCCTGTTCACCCTGATAATAGTTTCTTTTGCTGTGCAGAAGCTCTTTAGTTTAAATAGATCCCATTTGTCAATTTCAGCTTTTGTTGCCATTGCTTTTGGTGTTTTAGTCATGAAGTCTTTGCCCATGCCTATGTCCTGAATGGTATTGCCTAGGTTTTCTTCTAGGGGTTTGTGGTTTTAGGTCTTATGTTTAAGTCTTTAATTTATCTTGAGTTAATTTCTGTATAAGGTGTAAAGAAAGGGTCCTGTTTCAGTTTTCTGCATATGGCTAGCCAGTTACCCAAAACCATTTATTAAATAGGGAATCCTTTCCCAATTGCTTTTGTCAAATCTATTTACATCTAGCAACTGTTACTTTCTTATTGTGACACTTCTCTGTGCCTCACTGCCACCCCCACTCAGCTGCAGAGCAGCTGGCACCACATATGGCACAGAGTAAATGCTCAGTAAACAGCAGCTAATAATCACTATCTTGGTTAATGGCATTACATTTATCTCAGTGGCTCAGACCTAAATTCTTAAAGTCCAATATTTTCACTTCCACATCTAATCAGGTGACAATAACTGGATTCTGTTTCCAGCATGATTGTATCTGCTCCTCTCTTTTCAGTCCCAACAGTCCCATCTGGGAGTTGAGCACCTCCTGCTTGAAATGGCTTAACAGCGGTTTACTCTCTGCCTTCCCCTAGACTGCATATCCTTCATGTAGCCACAGCTCTGAAATCACTTCTGCTCAAATCCTTTATGGTCACATCCTCTCTTACAGCATAATGTCCGGATTTCTTCGTGAGGCCTCTGAGAAGCTGGCCCCAACATTTTCTACCTTACTTTCTACTTTCCCTTCCCAAACCTCATGACCATCTACATGCAACTACTAGCTATTTCCTCAACTGTCCCATGCTTTCTGTCTAAAAATCCGTGTTGCCAAATTTCTTGCCAAGGAAGCCCTTCTATCCATCTCTGGCTATGAATATCCTTCAATGCCCTACCTATATGTGCTCCTCATCTATGACACTGCCTTCAACTCCCTCAGTCTAAAATCATCTCTTCTATTTCAATAGCACTATGTTCACACCTCACACTGATCTTTTTCACTCTGAAATAAATGCAAGGTTACAGATTTATCCTGGTAGACCAGAGGGCCTTGCACATAGCAGGCATTTGATAAACACTGGAGGAAAGACATGAGGAACCAGTGCCATCCAAAATGTCATCAATGCACATCTTAGATTCAGTTTACACTCACTTTAAAAGGGGGCTCTTGGCTATAATCTCAACACTTTGGGAGGCGAGGCAAGAGAATCACTTGAGCCCAAGAATTTAAGACTGACCTGGGCAACACAGTGAATCCTAGTCTCTACTTTTGAAAACAGAAAAAATTAGCTGGGCATGGTGGCATACACTTGTAGTACCAGCTACTTGGGAAGAAGGCTGAAGCAGAAGGATAGCTTACCCCAGGAGGTTGGGGTTGCAGTGTGCTGTGATCATGCCATGGCACTCCAGCCTGGGTGACAGAGTGAGGCCCTGTCTCAAAAAAAAAAAAAAAAAAAAAATCCAATCACTCAAAGCAGTTTGTAATTAAAAATGAACTTAGGACCCAGGAAGCTCTTCAAATATGGGAAGAGCAAATTGTCATCTGTCTAGCAGCATTTTAAGTATTAAATTGCTCACTTACAGTTGTACTCACCCCAAGGTTAAGCAGTCACCATCAGGCCAGGCACAAAGCCCAAATTTCCTCACTGTAGCAGTGTCAGCTATGAATATAACAGTGTCTTGGAGCATGACGACTCATATGATTTCTGTGTGACAGCTGATCTTTGCATACCCTATGTGCTTAAAAAAATCACTACTACACTTCTTTTTTTTTTTTCTTTTGAGATGGAGTCCTGCTCTGTTACCCAGGCTAGAGTTCAGTGGTATAATCTTGGCTCACTGCAACCTCCGCCTCCCAGGTTCAAGCAATTCTTCTGCCTCAGCCTCCAAGGAGCTGGGACTACAGGTGCATGCCACCACACCCAGCTAATTTTTTTTTATATTTTTAGTAGACACGGGGTTTCACCATATTAACCAGAATGGTCTCAATCTCCTGAACTCGTGATCCACCCGCCTCAGCCTCCCAAAGTGCTGGGATTAGAGGCATGAGCCACCATGCCTGGCCACTACTGCACTTCTTAAATCATCTTGGGGCCTTTCAAATCAGTTGTGAGATAGTTAATTAGTCAATACTGTTAAGATAATAAAAATCATTTGGAGGAATAAAATCAAGATAGGTCTTCACCTTACATTATGTTTTGATGCCAAAACA
The DNA here is from genome assembly GCF_030222135.1 of Aotus nancymaae. Classification (NCBI taxonomy): domain Eukaryota; kingdom Metazoa; phylum Chordata; class Mammalia; order Primates; family Aotidae; genus Aotus; species Aotus nancymaae. The sequence continues at coordinate 17,994,598 of NW_026988479.1, read as the reverse complement.
AATCTCAGGTAAATATTTATCTTATAATGGGAATGCATTAAAACGAGTAGCTCACAGCCTTAATACAGAAAGAGTTCTTAACAGTCAAAGGTAAATACACCAATAGAAAAAAAAAATGGACAAAGGATAAACTATTTTCAAAAGGAGAACGAGAATTCAATAAACATAGGGAATATTCAAAAAATAAAAGAATCCTAATTATAACAATGATAACATATTTTACCTTTTGAAAAACATAAGAATTTTCTAAAACTTTGGTAGCAACTAGTATAGATGTGGTCTCAGGGAGATGGATATCCCCATATGCAACTCACGGAAGTATAAATTGGCATAGTGTTCATGAAGAACAAGCTCCAAAGATAAATATACAGTGATGCATCACTTAATGACAGAGATATGTTCTGAGAAATGCATTGTTAGGCAACTTTGTTGCCCTACAAACATCATAGAGTGCACTTACACAAACCTAGATGGTATAGCCTATTGTTCCTAGGCTATAAACCTATACAGCATGTTATCTGAATATATGTAGGCAGTTGACACACAATAGTATTTGTGTATCTAAACATATCTAAATATAGAAAAGGTGCAGTAAAAATATGGCATAAAGATAAAAATAGTATTCCTGTACAAAGTGCTTACCATGAATGGAGCTTACTGGGCTGGAAGTTGCTCTGGGAGAATCAATGAGTGAGTGGTAAGTGAATGTGAAGGCCTAAGACATGACTGCACCTACTGTAGACATTATAAACACTGAACACTTAGGCTATGCTAAAGTTATTAGAAGTGTTTTTCTTCAATAATAAATTAACTTTAGTTTACTGTAACTTTACAAACTTTTAAATTTTTCTAACTTTCTGATTCTTGTATTAACATATCACTTAAAACAAACACATTGTACAGCTATACAAAAATGTTTTCCTTATTCAACAAGCTTTTTTCTATTTATTATTATTATTTTACTTTTTAAGCTATTTTTGTTAAAAACTAAGAGATGGCCGGGCGTGGTGGCTCACGTCTGTAATCCCAGCACTTTGGGAGGCTGAGGCAGGTGGATCACAAGGTCAAGAGATCGAGACCATCCTGGTCAACATGGTGAAACCCCGTCTCTACTAAAAATTCAAAAAATTAGCTGGGCATGGTGGCGCGTGCCTGTAATCCCAGCTACTCAGGAGGCTGAGGCAGGAGAATTGCCTGAACCCAGGAGACGGAGGTTGCGGCGAGCCGAGATCGCACCATTGCACTACAGCCTGGGTAACAAGAGCGAAACTCCGTCTCAAAAAAAAAAAAAAAAAAAACAAGACATGAATACATACATTGGCCTAGGCCCTCACAGTGTCAGGATCATCCACATCACTGTCTTCCAACTTCCACATGTAGTCCCACTAGAAGGTCTTCAGGGGCAATAACACACATAGAGCTGTCATCTATGATAACAATGCGTTCTTCTGGAATACCACCTGAAGGTCCTGCTTAAGGCTGTCTCACAGTTAGCTTTTCTTTTTTTAAATAAGTAAAAGGGGTACACTTTAATGATAAAAAGTAGAGTGTAGTAAATACAGAAACCAGTAATACAGTCATTTATTATCAAGTACTGCATGTGCTCTACTTTTGTATGACTGAGAGCACGGTAGGTTTGTTTACACCAGCATCACCACAAACACATGATGAATGTGTTGCAGTAATATGACAGCTACAACGTCACTAGGAGATAGGAATGTTTTTAGCACCATTGTAATCTTATGGGACCACTGTGCTACGTGTGATCTGTCGTTGACTGAAATGTCTTTATACAGTGTGTGACTGTGTATGTTCATCAAGCAAATCTACTTCTATGCATTTATGCTAAGAAAGAATCATGGACAACAGTTCACTGAGAGGTTTCGGGGAATGCACAGATCTGTTTCTTATACACAAAATGTTACGAATTATATATTTCTTGAGGAAAGTGCTCACAATTTTCTTAATATCATTTCTTCTTTCATCAAAGGAAGTTCTAAGTCACCCAACACTTCTGGTTGTAGAATAATATTTAGAAACAAGTGTGACAGCTACTGCTAATGGACTATACAATGTCTGTTTCCCCTTTCTTCCTTAATCAGACCCTTGATATGTGGGAGCAAGATTTTACCCAGTTGAAAACACACACTCCTCTTAGGAATTATGACAAAGTCTGGCCAATGAGACACAAGTGGATATAAACTGGGGATTTCTGGCAAATCTTTGTTTTGCTGACACAGATACCAACTCCTTCCTCTTCCCGCTTTCCTTCTCTTCTCCCTGCCTGAACCACAGATGTGAGGCCAGGAGGTGCAGCAGCCTACAAGGAAGACAAAAGCCTACATCCCAAAAGATCCTCCTCACCCTAAGGAGGAGCGGAAGGGCACAATGAAGCCGGGTCCCTGATGGCTTCACGAAGCCACCCCATTTGTCCCACATGTCCTATCTTGCATGTTAATGCCTAAAACTTATTTTAAGCCATTGTTTGCTGGATTTTTCAGTTGTTTACAGCAAAACTCACTGCTAAACTGACAGATATGAGACACTATAAAAAATTAAATGAAAATCCTACTTAAAGTACAATACATGGAAAGGGATGCATGTTTTGTTTATATGTGAATAGATGTGTGTCTAGATAGACATAAACACACAGAGTGATAGAAAAGAGGTGAAAACAAACATCAAAAATTAACCACTGTTTTCTAAGGTGAGTGACATTCATTTTCCTCTTTTTGTTTTTTTTAGTTATTTTCCATATTTTCTACTCTTTGTTATTCTATGTTACTCTTTCAATCAAAAAATATAGTTTATTTTTTTAATGTAAAAATGCATGAAAATCTGCATTCTCTCTTTTCTGTACCTTTCTATCTATGTTCTGTAGACTTTGAGATTTTTCCTATTTCTTAGACCATTTTGAAAACAATAGAAACAAAGAACCAGGTTGGGCGTGGAGGCTCACACCTGTAATCCCAGCACTTTGAGAGGCCAAGGAGGGTGGATTACTTAAGGTCAAGAGTTTGAGACCAGCCTGGCCAACATGGTGGAACCTTGTCTCTACTAAAATCACAAAATTCACTGGGTGTTGTGGCACACACATGTCATTCCAGATATTCAGAAGGCTGAGGCAGGAGGATCACTTGAACCTGGGAGGTAGGGATTGCAACGAGCAGAGATTGTGCCACTGCACTCCAGTCAGGTGACAAAGTAAGACTCTGTCTCAGGAAAAAAAAAAAAACGGACCAGCATAGCATCTTCAGGTCTAATTCACCATGGGGTAGCAAGGGAAGATAAGGCTCAGAGATCACAGACATACAGGTGTCTCCATTTCAGATACACTGGAGTAGCCAGCAGATGGTCAGGGGACCTGTTCTCCTCCACACCACCAGCCAGCAAAAGGCAACCTCGTGTGGTGGGCTGGGCAAGGACAGCAATCTCAGGCAGCTCTCAGGTCACCTGCACAAAATAGTCAACAAACCCAGATGCAAGACTGCACATGCTATCATAGGTGGACAGGCAACTTGGACAGCTGCTTCCTGGTCACATCAGGACAACACACAGGTAAAGTCAGACCCAGGGATGACCATTCTGTGAGCCACATCCCTAGCCACCTGGACAGAAGGTCCCAGGGCCTCACATCAATTTCTGGTCCATCTTCCTCCCACTCCAGAAATAACAGGTGCAACAAACCAAGCTTGTGATCTGGAGCTAGTCTAACTGGAGCCACATGGTGCCTCAAAGCTAAGAAATGCATGCCATTTCAAACCCTCTCAAGAAGAAAGGTATACCACAAAAGGCTAAGATCAGTCGCTGGGCAGATAGAATAGTGAGGCTTGAATTGGCTCACACTGGGCGGTGAGATCCTTCCCTTCCTTTTCAGATTCCTTCCTTCCACTCTCCAGCCAATTCCACAAGACTGCCAGGCTGTACAATGGTGTAATTCCTGTTCTGCAGCCCTGCCCATTCCTCCCTGTTTAGTAAAGTCCAAACAGTAGGGCAAGACACTTTCCCGCTATTAGACATCCCCTGTCCTGCCCCAGAGGGAAGCCAGCAGCCATGTTTAGGGGATCACAGCCCTGATCTCACTCCACTATTGGAATTCATGCAGCTGAACAAAATGATTGTTCTCATTAAAAATGAGCCCATGTTTCACTGCCAGCGCAGGCATCCCCAAGTGCTCCAAAGCTGAGTTTGCCTGGGCCAGCAGCCAGCCATCTGGTCTGCTCCAACAACTTATGTAACTTGCTGGGTTTTCCACCTTTGCCTTGGGGGATGGGGAGGTGTGTATAAGGCAGGAAACGGACTTAGATCAAGCCATCAGTACACGATCTGAACAGCCTACTAAACATTGGGTCACAGGGCTTTTCAGCCTTCAAAAGCAGCACAAGGTGAGCTGGATCAAGCTAGCTTACATGCAGCAGCAGCAGAAAAAGCAGCTTGAGGTCAAATGGACTGGAGAAAAGACTTCCAAGTGGACTAATGCAATGAAAGCTGCACAACGCCTTTTCTATGTCGACAAATTACAGAGTAAAATGCAGGCAGAGAAGAGGATAGGAAAATGGGAACCTTTCACTGAGTCGGGAACTTCTGAGGTTTACAAAGGTGGGAATGGGTGCTGAATTAGTTCTGCGTCAGGTTGTGGGTGTGGTGGTACCACGACACCACCCAGGGACAAAGGCAACTGCAGTTTGGTTTTGGGATGGGAATTCTGGAGAAGGGAAGCGGGAGACAGGAAGGAAGAAGCAATCAATCCTTTTAAGTAGAAAGTATACAGAAAGGTCAGTTGATTCAAGATAATTCTGCTCTGCAGGAAAGGAGCCAACCTGCTACTCCTAATAATAATGACTATCAAGAGCACACTCAGGCCTTCGAAACACTTTGCAAATACTAACTTGCACCCTAGCTAATAATGCAGACTTTACAGATTTAGGAAGCCTACTCATGAGGGTAGCTCCTGGCCTTACCACTTCTGAAAGTAGGGAGGCAAGGGAAGGTGCCTTCATGGCTCAAGAAAGACCACTAGGGTGGTCTTTAGACTACAGTTTATGTTTGTGTGTTGTTAATGCTCTGTTCATGTGGCCCAAGTTGCTTCAGAGAGAGGTATTTTAGGGAGGCATGTCTCATTGAATCCCCCCAGCACACTGGTGAGATAGGCACTGCTATAATCCCCATTTTACAGTTGAGGAAATAAGATTATAAAGTGAATTAACACCAAACTAGTGGGTAGCAAGGCTGGGACTTGAACTCCTGCTGTCAGACAGCGATGCTCTTTATCACTAACCAGCTGATACTGCTGCCACATGCAGCCTCTCTTTCTGCATTTTTCTTTTCATGATGACTTCTGATGTTCATAATCACCTTTCTAAAAAAGATATATTTGCAATGAACACCTGTCCAAAAGATGGTACTGGTATTTCTCAAAAGATATCCAAACATCATTACTCAACAAGGAAATGCAAATAAACAACAAGCGAGACACGACAACAACGATGGCGACTACAATACACACACACGCCCTAGAACGGCTGCAACTAAAAGGATGGGTAATTCCAAGCATCGGCAAGGGCATGGAACAGCTGACACCCTCACACATCATTGGTGGGTATGGAAATAGGTACAACTTCTTTGCAAGACTATGTAGCAATATTTACTAAGATAGAGATTTGTGTCCCTTATGATCCAACAATCCCACTCCCAGGAACATAATCAAGAGATGAGTACTTACGGCCTCAAAACACATGTAGAATAACGTTCCAGGCCGGGCACAGTGGTTCATATCTGTAATCCCAGCACTTTGGGAGGCTGAGGTGGGCAGATCACCTGAGGTCAGGAGTTTGAGACCAGCCTAGCCAACGTGATGAAACTCTATCTCTACTGAAAATGCAAAAATTAGCTGGGCATGGTGATGGGTGCCTGTAATCCCAGCTACTCAGGAAGCTGAGGTAAAGAATTACTTGAACCCAGGAGACAGAGGTTGCAGTGAGCCAAGATCACACCACTGCACTTTAGCCTGGGCAAGAGAGTGAGACTCACTCTATCTCAAAAAAAAAAAAAAAAAAAAAAAAAAGACCATTCCTAGAGACTTTATGCACAAGAGCTCAAATTTACAATCCCTTGTTCAATTGAAGAATGAATAAATAGTGATATGTTCTCTACAACGAAATGCTTTCTACAACAATAAGAACCACCTACTGCTACATGGAAGCATGGATTAGTCCCACAGGTATTATACTGATGAAAGAAGACACACACAAAGAGTAGATGGTGTATGTTTCCATTCACGTGAAGCACCAAGAACAGGGAAACTAATCAGTGGCAATAGAAGTTGGAAGAGTAGTTACCTGGAGGAGGAAGGGGAGGGAGGGGGACTGAGTGCACTAGGGAGCCTTTTGGGATGTTGGAAATGCTCTACATTTTGATCTGGTTGGTCGTCACATATTTTTAAATTTGGCTTGAAAGTGACAACACAGCATGATCTACCCCAGGTGACATTCCTCTCTGAAGGCCTTACTCCAGAGTTTCCAGCTGCTGGCCAGGGATTTATAGTAGGCAGGAAGTGTTGCCTACCCACCTCCCACACTCCATCCTCCCCTCTTGCATGCCCACAACAGTGCCTGCAGAGAATAAATTTTATATGGGATTATCTCCTGGGATTGGGCTCACTCAGTGGGACAGTTTCCCCTAATTCTCACACAAAACAATACAGCCAGAACAGAAGCTGAGGACTCTGCCTCTGCATTTCCCTTTTTCCTTGATTGCATATGGAAGAAATTTTTAAAATATTTCACAAGCCAGCCCGTTCCTGCTGTATTCTTCTGCAGGGCTTGATAATGTGGCCCCATTGGTGGCACTCTAAGCCTTCAAGAGATACATACATCTATGTTTGCCAGATCCCAAGTGAAACACTGAGTCAAAAGAAACTTGTCCCATAGTCTCTGGATGCACAGGGTTCCCACGGGGAAAGAATCTAGTCTCCCAGCAAACTCACTGCAACTTGACACCAGCTGGGACCTCAAACACCAGCTGACAGCAGCTGGTACCTCAGAATTCAGTAGACTTGGGGGATGATGTGGAGAGGAGAGAGAAACAGTACCTAGATGAAACTGCCAAGGTAACATTATTGTTTGTTAAGGAGGCAGAAAGTAGAAACATTTAAAAGACAAACTTCTCTCCTACAAATTCCTATCTTCTTTAAGCTAATGTTTTGCTTTTTTCATCATCACCATGCTATTATCAAACCTAGCAAAATTAATAATTCCTTGATATCATCTAGTAGGCAGTCCACATTGAGATTTCCATAAATGCCTCAAAAAGGTCTTTGTATAATTGCTTTGCTTAAATCAGGTCCCAACCCAAGACCACACATTGCATTTAGTTAGGTGTCTTAATTCTCTTTTAAATAGTTTTACCTTCTTTTTTCTTTTGCCCTAGCATTGCTTTATCAGAGGATATGAATCAGCAATGCTTTAATTCCTTTTTCAAAAATAAATGTGATAAAATATCAAGATTTGATGAAGCTGACTGGGGAGACATGGCTGGTCATTATATTATCCATTATGCTTCTTTGTATTTTACCCCAATTTTTTATCTTGAAAAATTTCAATTTTTACCCTCCCCCCCCAAAAAAAGGGCAAACTCCTTTCTTGACAATAGCTCCAGGATTAAGATAATAATGATAACATTTACAGGGTATTCAAGAGGTGGAAAGTATCATGCCAATTGATTTCAATGGATTATCTCATTCAATTGCACTGAGAACTCTATGAAGTCAGTGTTAAATCATCCCCATTTAACAGACAAGAATCTGGGGCATAAAATTATTCTAAGCAGTCAGGGATGGGGCCTGAATTCAAACCAGGTTGTCTGAAAGCAGACCACCCTCTTGGCCACCGTTCCATACTGGTACTTCAGATTCCAGTTTCAGATTGCTTATGTCAATGAGAGCAGCACCAGACAATCCTGGCTATATATTTTCTGGATGGGGACACAGGTAAATGGACAATGCCCCTCTCTCCAAAGGTGGCTGAGAATTTTTCACACATTATCTCATACCTTCTCATCACCCAAGAGAAAGAGAGTCGAAGAAGTAGAGAATGAATTTAGGGCAACACTGCTATTGAGGAAAGAGGACATGGTTTGATCATGACTTACCACTGATATGGGCAAGCCCTGAAGCCCCCTCTGAATACAGTTAAGACCCAAGCAGAAGCAATCTGACCCCATGCCAAATCGTGGGGTCAGACTGCTTTAATGCAGAAAAAAATTTTTAAGACTGACTGTGCTCATTGTGGGAAGGTCTATAAGAACCTAGGAGTGAAATGGAAGATATTTTCAAGATGTCGGAATCATTGAAAATAAGTCAGAGTAGTCAAGAGGAACCAGGTCTTCCCAAGGCTTTCTGGGTGATCTGTCAACCACCGTGGCCATAGGCTAATGAAACTTTCAAGGTACTGCTGCTCTGGTTTCTTCATGCTGATGAATGTAGCCAGGAAGGAAAGCAGCAGTGGTACGAACAGAGAAACACAAGATACCAGAGCTCGCTGAGCTATGCTGACAACTTACATCCTGGCGCATCTCTGACTCACTGACTTCCTCCGTGAATTTTTGTGGTCAAGGCAGGATAACAGATCTGTCTTTGGGGAGGCAGTGTGAAATGTTTTTGCTTCCTCTCCCTACCACCTTCCATCTTCTTTCTTAACCAGGAGATGGCTAGCAACTTCTGGAGACAGCTTTGGAAGAAGCTGAGCACACAAAGGTTGCCTCCTCACCCAAGAAGCTGCTGGGTTCAATGCAAAGACCAGAGGAAAAAGTCCAAAAATCCATACCCCACAGGGGGAAAAAACTACCTGGCTGATCTGTGGCAGCCGCAGGACCAACAAAAATCTGCCAAAAACCATCTATGTGCTTTTAAAGCAAATCAAGAAATCAAAACAGTATTCTTCAGCTGCTTTTTTTTTTTTTTTTCAAAATAAGGTTAATTGATGGCTCTCTGTGTGCCAATAAAAGAATGTAAAATATCTGTTTGAAGTTCTTTTTATTGGCCCAGCAATGCCACAAAATGTAAGACACAGATGATGAAATAAAAGAAACCATAATCTCAAGAACGAACCGAGGGTTGAAGTGTTACTTTTATATAATTTCCTTTACCCACACCATCAATAGCCCCTCTGAAACTTGTCTCATCTGAGCCCTTGCAATTACTCATTATAAGGAACATCTGTTCTTTCTGCCTGCCCAGACTCCATCCCCACTTTCTAACTAAAACTTCTCAATTTTCCTTTAGTGTATGCCTTCCCTCAGCTCTGTGTGGTTGAGTAGAGCTAACCCCAGAGCTAGCATATGACTCAGGAGTGGCCTCAGTCACAGTGACACTTCAGGAATGAACACAGAACCTGGCCCAGGCCAGTGAAAAAGCCCGCCCCAGGACTTTTTTGCTGGAACTATTCCCACAGAGGTGGACTCTTCCGTGCAAGTGGATAGTACAGACCAGGAGCTTCTCCTGGTTTCCACAGGCCTATTTTTGACATGATGAGAAGAACCTACCTGAGGATGATGGCGAACACAGAAAAGTTTGAACTAGCAGGTTCAAAAATCTAAATTCTCTGGTTCATCATACTATTTAAGTTGATATGCTCGCTTTTAAGAGTTGAAATTCCACCTACAGGGAACCAGATGTCTCTACAGAACTGTCTTTCCAATCTAGTTTAGTAAAGTCTCAATTTATATTTTTGGCATGTAAAAAAATATCTTTTCCCAACAGGATATCTTATGAACGTTGCATTTTTCAATACACAGTCTTACTTAGGTACACTTTAATTCCTTGAATTTATATTGGATGGATACATTTATTATGTGTGGATGTTAAAGACTTCATGGAGACTATACAAAAATGTAGTCATGATGATTGGGTCAAATGTTCTGGCATTTCAGGGGCCTTGCTCTTGGGCTACTTTCAGGGTTAGGAAAAGGGCCAAATAGAGATCAAGAGGATCTGTGCTTCCTTAATCGATAACTCCTGCCCCTCAGAAGCAGAAGATGCTCTACACAGGCTACTACCATTACATTAGTTCAGTTATTCACTTCATAAACTTAATTTCCTTTTTAAATGGTTTCATATTCCTATTTCAAAAAGATTCTTTGAAATGCTTTCAAGGAGTACTTTATGGAAGCATCGTCATGTATTAAAAATCTGCAGAATCCTTCATGGGAAAGAACTTCCAATGAAGTGAAATAGAATATGATGACATCACATTTTTACTTGGGTGTTAGTTTTTAAAGCTAACATTTAAGGCAAAATCCAGATAGGGTGAGAATTTCTCTTGAAAAGCCCTTAAGCCAGGCATACGGCATAATACACTTTGCTTTGTTTAAACTGTACTGTACTGCCTGTCACCAAGTTCCACGGAGAGGTTTTCCTCCAATCGGTGGTTTCTTCAGCTGAGCACCAGACAAAGCAGTTACTTGTGTTTAGAGGCCACATTCTATTTTTGCTATTTGCAGAGAGCTTATATTGAATTCATGTCAGATAAATACATGTGTGGTATACCTCAACCAATTTTACTATGCTTTCTTAATACTCTTCAGGTAACCCAGGACACAAAGACTGGAGCTACCTTTATCCTATACAATCCTTTACTAAGTAATAAAGCGTACACACGGCAGTCTTAGGAACTGGGAATGATGAAGTTCATTTACCGTAGATTGGGAGACGATGCACACAAGAAACATCTACAGAACAAAGCTAAGGCTAAGCTTTCAGGGATCACCTTTATTGTTTGCAAAGATCAAAGCTAAGTTGAATTTAAACTATTTATTAAGTAGCTAACTGTGCGTAAGAAACAATAACAGCCTGGGCACGGTGGCTCACATTTGTAATCCCAGCACTTTGGGAGGCCAAGGCAGGTAGATCACGAGGTCAGGAGATCAAAACCGTCCTGGCTAATATGGTGAAACCTCATCTCTACTAAAAATACAGAAAAAAAAAAAAAAAAAAAAATTAGGCAGGTATGGTGGCACATGCCTGTAGTCCCAGCTACTCAAGAGGCTGAGGTAGGAGAATCTCCTGAACCTGGGAGGCAGAGGTTGCAGTGAGCTGAGATAGCACCACTGCACTCCGGCCTGGGTGGCAGGAGACTCCATCTCAAAAAAACAACAACAACAAAAGAAAAAAAGAAAAAAAAGAATAACCATATTCAGGTCATTTAATCTGGTGGTTTTAAAACTATTAGTACAAAGTATTTTTTATCAAAAATAGATAAAAATCGAATGTGAAACCCCAGCACACCAGCAAGATGAAAGCAGCACAGCTTTGGCAGAAGCTGGGAGAAAAGTTTCTTTCACCTCAACAACTGTAGAATGCCACAGATGGTTGAAACATAATTTGAAAATCACTATTGTAGAAGCAGTTCTCTAGTCCTACCTCTTTTATATTAAACTGCAGAAACACAGGCCTAGAGAGGGTAAGCAACTTTTCCAAGGCCATGTCGTTTAGCAGCACAAGGGAACCAGATACCACATTTCCTCACTCAGTCTACCACCATTTCCATTACAAACCTGCCTCCCCTCCGTGACCACCCACATGCAAGATAGAATATTCTAAAACTGTATGTGGGGGGCCAATGGAGACTTGAAATAAATGAAGTTGGTTATACCACGTCAGACAAGACTTCTGGGAAGACGGGAGTTTGGTGCTAGGTATTACAAGAAAAGCAAGGCAAGAATAATGGAAAACGCCATTTCCCACTCTTTAGGTGGAATGAAAAGTGTGAGAAGGGAGACACGTGCGTAGAACAAGGGGGGCTAGCAAAATGGAATGGAAGATCATGAAAATAACAGGGCTTAAGAGAGGGAAGGCAAAAGGAACAGAAGGGGGAATATTAGCGATGCTAAACAGTTGAGGAAAAACTATTTCCAAAGGTGTATCACTTTCCTGAAGATCAGCTTGCCAACCACTTTTCAGCAGTACTGATGTGAAGACAAGTGAGGATGGAAGGAAAATCTCAGGCTGGAGCCCTGCACTCAGAAGGCCTCAATCTGGAGGAAGCTCCACTTCCTCATCCACCAATGATGGGAGCCATGAGAACCACATTTTACATATGTTAATGTTCAGAAAAAAACACTTTGTAAACATTTCATCAGTGTGTAAAGTTACTGCCTTTTAAAATAAAGCATTAAGCAGTATTTGTATATGCATTCATCTATTCCCATGAAAAGTCCATGTGAAGAGGGCTCTTGCCACTAATTTTCCAACATTTCCAAACATTCAAATTCCATATTAGGAGCCTGTAGCTGCCAGGACAATAATACAACATTGAGAACCAGAGCCCTTCCTGCCTGATGATTGCTTGTATCATTTCAGCCGTTGTAACCAGAGAGGTCAAGAAAAATTCCGCTGGCTATTTGGGTCAAAGACGTTGAAGTATTCAGATATTAAAATAAAAAAAAAAAAAAAAAAAACACTAAAGTACAAAGATAAGAGGGATAAATGGAACAGGATAGCAAGGGAATGACGAAAGTCAGATGCACACTAAACTATAGCAGGAGCAAGCAGGATAAGAAGCAATAAAGCACTAGATATAAAATTTAAAGGAACTGATCAAATAGAAATTAAGAAAATAAACAGACTCTAAAAACATGCTGTAAAAATACAGAAGGCAAAAGCTAAAAATGTTAGGGCACTGCCCAGTCTAAAATAATCTTCAAAATGTATGTGGGAAAGGGGAGGAAAATGGTTAGACACCAGTGACAAACATAAAAAGGCAGAGGAAGATCAAGGAAGCCAACCTGATGTCCTCTGCTAGCGCCCTCCCGCCCACCTGCCCCCAAACCAACAGAGAGTCTTTTTCTGGTTGTGTTGCTGACCTACTTTTGAACATCTATGAAATAAATAACTGCAGTTTCATAAAGCCTGGGAGGAGGGAGAGAAAAGAAATTCCTGGGTCTTAAGGTATGTTAACAGACCTAGCTACTTAAAACCAGATCCATGGATTTTAATTAAGGAATTTAACTGGATTTTATTACTGAAATTTCTCTTTCATTTATAACCAATAAGTGTTACTTTTAGGACTTATTTTTTAAATGAAACTAATACTTGTACATGGAGTAAAATCAAACTATACATAAAAATTTAAAATTTCAGGTTAAAGTCTTCTATTTTTGCTCCCCAAACATTTAAACTGTTAAGTTTTTGAGTATCATCCCTAGAAATTATTTATATACTAGGAAGAGCATGTGCACAGACTTCATAAACATCCTTTTATTTACTCAAATGAGATGACATTATCCAAGAAGTTTTGGACATCGCTGCTGTCACTCAGGACATACAGACCTGCATCCCGTAGAAAATACTGCCCCGTACTCCATGGCATGGACGCACATAACAGAAAGAGTCAGTCCCATACTAGTAAGCTATTTTAAGCAATGCCTTTTTAACTCTCTCTTCTATCTATCTTAGCTTTTCCACCAATGCTGCAAGACACATCCTTACCTGTATGTCTGGTATTTGTTCTAGCCCACTGTGAGCTGTTAGCTGCACTTAACTCTCAGTTAACTGGAATAGGGGGAATCACTACCCTAAAACAGCCGCAAATCAATCCTTAATAACAATTAAAATTTAATAAAATATGGTAAAAAATGAAATGAAAATTTGTTTGGAGAACCTTATTTCCTATACACAGAAATATTTACCGTTTTAAAACATCATAGAAAAAAATTAAAATACAATATTGCATGATTTCAATTATATGTAAACTCTGAAAAAAAAGAATAAAGGTCCAAGATACAGAGCTAGAAAACAAAATAGTGATTACCAGGGTTGGGGTAGTGGAGAGGAAATGAAGAGGTGTAGAGGTAAAAGGATACAGAGTAGCAAAAATACAGGATGAACAAGTCTAGAGATCTAGCATGCAGCAGGAAGACTACAGTTAACAATGTGTATTGCATTCAGGATTTCTGCTACATGAGTAGATTATAGGGGTTCTTCGGAGGTGGAGAATGGTAACTATGTGAGCTGATGGCTAGGTTAATTTGTCTCACTATAGTAACTGCTTTACTATATATATGTATCTCACAATCATGTTGTATGCCTTAAACATACATAATAAAAGTTATTTTTAAAAATAAGGAATATAATACAAAGCTTTGGGATTAAGCCTTTATTAAAAAAACAAAACAAAAAAAGGTCCGCAAAGGTGGTTAACAGTCTTTTAAGTGGATCCCCTGTTGCTGGCTCAAAGTCTCCCATTCAGATGAACTTTCTTTTACTCAAATATTGGAAGAAAATGTGTGGACAGCAGCTGGTTTCTGAGCAAATTAGCATGTTAAATGGCACGGCAAGGGAAGCAGAAGGGGAACAGTCCTTTCCATGACAAAGGCCAACCAGCAGTCACCCCTCACTGCTTCTGACTTGCTCCTCCTCCTCAAGTAACCTCACAACTGTATTTTTTTTTTTTTGACAGAGTCTCACTCTGTCCCCCAGGTTGGAGTGCAGTGGTGCAGTCTCAGCTTACTGCAACCTCCACCTCCCAAGTTCAAGCGATTCTCCTGCCCCAGCCTCCCAAGCAGCTGGGATAACAATCACGTGCCACCACGTCTGGCTGATTTTTGTATTTTTAATAGAGACGGAGTTTCACCATGTTGGCCAGGCTGGTCTTGAACTCCTGACCTCGAGTGATCTGCCTGCCTCGGCCTCCCAAACTGCTGGGATTACTGGCATGAACCACCGCGCCCGGCCCACAGCTGTATCTTAAACCCCGAGTATCACATAGTCAGGAAATGAAGTCAACCTCATCCTTAATGTCAGTTCCCTCTTGTCTTTCTCTGGGTTCATCAGAGAGGCCTTCAGGCTCTCTCAGATTAGCTTGGTGCTAAATAAAAAAGTTGAGGGTGTGGTCTCTTTAAGCTTTCAGTTTCCTCAAATGCAAAACAGGGATAATAATTGTGCCTACCTTCATAGGACCATGAAACAATACATGAGACTTTCTTGACAGAAAGAATGGTATACAGTAAGTACTCAAAAGGTGTCATCAGCCTCAGCATTATACCATCAGCCTCAGTTTCTAAAAAAAAAAAATGAGTAGGTACAGAAAAGTAGTCTAGCACTACCAGAAGATTTCATTTAAAGATCTGATTAAACCTGCTCAAACTTCCTGCAGTACTGCTAATTAGTTATACCCTGGGGCCTTCCTAGTCAAGGAGATAGCTAATCCAGGGTTTCAGTGAGACAAATTTACACGAGACCAGAAAGTGAGCAGCAGTCTCCCAATGGCTACTGTCAAGTTTCAGGCAACTGGAACCTTCCAAGTTACAGACGCTTTCCTTCTGCTGCAATTTCATTCTCTTCAAAAGCATGCTAGTTTTATTTCTTTTTAACCATGGTTATTCTGCCCCACCAACTAATCAAGAGTTTATAGTACTGTACCCAGCATAGTCCCTTACAAAGGATAGGTGATAAAGAGAAACAGTTATAACAGGTTATTTTCCTCCTACTTAGAATATGCACCAAATACATAGACCCACCACATTAAGTATCACTATAATGGACATCTCTGAAAAAAAAATATTTTCAAGTTTGTATCTCAGTCTTCAAATTCACTTAAACTCAAACCTCCAATGCCACCGAAAAAAGTGTTGAATCTTACATTTTTACCAAAACGGGATTGAAACCAGAATTTGAACTAACACAATCACACTTTAAAAAGTCTCATATGAAAGAATCCTATGTCCTGAAAGATGGCCATGTTAGTTTTTGATTCACTGACTCATTCAACTTGGTTAGGCATCACCTTCTCCAGAAAGCCTTTCTAGAGTGACTGTCACATCCCCTCCCTTGTCCACCGATATCTTACAGAAATTTGTATTAGTAGATCACTGCTGTAGTGGTCCTTGTTTCTATGTGCCCCACATCCATTCTGACTTCTGGTAACAACACCTTGATTCTCCCTTGGGGAACCCTTGCTCCCCAAATGGCAGTCCAGGTGGCTCCCCTGTCTTTTATACCCTGGCCAATCAGCATATTCTATCTGCCCTCTTCCTGGCGCCAATGATTTGGCTTAGGGATGGGCATGGGACCCAACTCCAAGACTTCTATTGGAACAACAGGGGAAGAAGTACGTCTTCTTGCCAGGACTGCTGACTGTTAAGGGTGATATGAGGTTGGAGCCACCAGAAGTGGATGGCTGGTGAATGACACACAAAGATGTAACCTAAGGATGAAGCCAACAGAGAGGAACACAGAAAGAGTCAAAGGCTACTCCTGGAATTTTCAGACACATGAATCAAAAAATGCTCTTTTTTCCTTGAGCCAGTTTCTGGCCTTTGAAAGCAAACAATGCTCACTAGTAAACGTTTACTCCATTTATTTCTTTACATGTCCATTACCCTCTACTCTAGCATAAGTCCTTAAAGGGCAGAAACTGGGATTTATTATCTTTCTATCCCTATAATCTAGGAGAAGGCCTGGTTCACGAGTGCTGAATACATGTGCAGCACTGGGCTCAGTGGGGATTTTCCTACAACCAACTCCTGTGTTCAACAAACACTTTATATGCACCCTGTTCATCTGCTTAACATGACTAACAGTATCTACAAAAAGTCCCTGGTGTGGGCTGTTTATACACACTGGCAGAAAATAAAACGCTGTATTCTTCCTTTCTGCCTACCAAGATGCAATCCACTTGTTAATTCTTTACATACATCCCCAGCCTCAAAAATATCAAGAACAACAACAGCAGCGAGCCACTGAAGTTTCCAAAGCAGTGTCACCAAAACATCGTCATAGGAAAAGAGCAAAGAGACTATGCAGGAAGAGAAGGCAAACACAGGCAACAGCTCCCCTAAGTACAGAGGTCCTCAACCAACACTCCTCATCTTCAGGGACCATGATATACTGAAGTGCCCATGTGCACTTCTCTAAGCAGAGGATCCACAGCTTGCTTCCAGAGCCATTCTCAAAGGACTCTGAGATTCCAAAAGGTTAAGAAGCACTATTCTAAAGGGTACAATAAGCATTTCTAATATTTCATTTCTCTTCTCCTGCTAATTCAATTAAATGAACATTATTCATGGAAAAGACAAATAATCTAACTGGAGCTCTTTTGTCCACCAAAGGTAAAAAGTTTTTAAGGAGCAGGCCAACATAAAATCAAGCTTTGTTTGTTTAAATCTGGCCTCTAATGTAGGATGGAATAATTTCCCAAGAGTCACTGTCGCCACTGGGACTGATCAATGGCAGCCAGCAAATACCTGGCCAGATGGAGAGAAAACAGCTTCATCTTCACCCTGCCAAGAGCCTGCCAAACTGTAAAGGTCTCATCACAAAATGGCCAGCCTTCCTGAAATGAAGAAATGCCATTTTTTATAGTAGTGGAGAACAGGAAACAAACTAAATGTTCATTTAAAAAAAGACTTCTTTGCCAGGCATGGTGGCTCACTCACACCTGTAATCCCAGCACTGTGGTAGGCTGAGGTGGGTAGATTGCTTGAGCCCAGGAGTTCAAGACAAGCCTGGGCCACATGGCAAGACCCCATCTATATTAAAAAAAATAGCTGAGCATGGTAGTGCACACCTGTGGTCCTAGCTATTCGGGAGGCTGAGGCAGGAGGATCACTTGAGCCTGGGAGGTCAGGGCTATAATGAGTCATGATTGCGCCACTGCACTCCAGTCTGGGTGACAGAGTAAGACCCTGTCTCAAAATGAATAAATAAGTAAAACAGAAAATGACTACTTAAACATTGTGACATAAGATGATGGAATCAACACGATTCATTAAACAAATATTTACTAAGCATCTATTATGTGCCAGCAGTTTGTCAGGGAATGGATACACAAAGGCAAATCAAAGAGCTCCAGTGACATATGCCTAAACTCATTAACATGGTCAGATCTCAGTGACAATGATACAGAAAGTACAAAAAGCAAAAGAACATGAGAAGCACAATTCCATCAACACATGTATACACATATGCATAACACATGTGTAGGTAAAGATGCATGTATAAAATAAGTGCAATCCTATGCATGTAAATATATACGCATCCAGAGAGGACTGAAAGGATAATCACTAAAAATTACCCGTGGTCATCTCTAGAAGGGAGAAATGAGAGTATTCTTATCTTCTTCACACTACTTCCATAGTATTTGCATTTTGGGAGTGAGCATATATAATATTTGTATGTTAAAATTTTTTTAAATATATCACACAAAAATAATCCAGTGATCCTAATGTAATTTTCTGAGAGAGAGTAGGCTGAGAAGCTGTAGATCTTTATTTTTAATAAGGAAATGATCATTGCTTACCCAGGGGCAACTGTGCAGTATAACAATGGAGGAAAGCACTGACTCTCATATTATGTGGTCTGGGTTCAAATTTTACCTCTGCTTATTAGCTGTGTGAATTTAGGTAAAGTACTTAATCTCTCTGTGTCTCAGTTTCCAAAACTGTAAACTGAGGGAAATAAGACCTACCTCATAGAGTTGTTATGAGGATTGAATGAGCTAATAATAAAAGGGGTGGTGGTGGTGGTGGTGGTGAAGGAGGAGGAGAAGCAGGAGGTAAAGCTGCTCCAGATATTTTACCTATGAGCAAGGAGCCTCATCTAAAAACATTTCTGAGTACAAGCCTGATCCAAGGGCCTTTCTGGCCTTCTTTGAACAATTCCTTTAATAGTACCAAGGTCCACCACTCCAGTAGCTTCAGGAACTTCTAGCAAACTCTTGCTCATCACTGATTTTATCAGTTTACCCACCTCTCAGCTGCCATCATCCATATCCATGCACCACCCTTTCCTACTTCCATACCCAAGAGAATGCTACTTCCCCAGCCTTGCAGATCCTCTGTTCTCTAACAAACTGGGTTCTTTCCTTCTTTTTATTCATCCAACTAAATGCTTCTGGTTCTAATTAGTGTTTCCCACCCTAGCCTATCTTACGTTATTATTCTATCATCTAAGTGCCTAGATTGGCACATCAAGAGAATATATTGATGTCTGAGGCTTATTCTTCCTACCTACAACTTCTACCTTAAATTCTAATTTGGATTTATGTTCTTAGAAAACCATACACTGATTCCATCCATCCATCCTTTAGTGATGACAATAACAAGCCAAGCATTGTGCTAGGTGCTAGGTCAGGGTGGGTATCTGAGGTCACCACACCATCAAAAGTTAAACTGATGCCACACACACCTTCTAACCACCTTGACGTCGAATGGCTCTATTAATATTCACATATATCTGACTTCTCTAAACAACTAGAGTTCATTTTGTCTTACTGGCACTTGTTTTTATAAATATATGGCCAATTTTTATCTTTCTTTTTTCCTTGTCCTGAATCTTACTCCCAATAAAAACATTATAGCACTAAAAGAACATTAAGAATAACAATTTTTTTCAAAAATTTGCCACCCTAACAGCAGCTGTTTTATTTTCCTGTGTCTTCTGTGGGCTTTTGCATGTATGTGTGAGTGTATGTGTGTGTCTATGTGGGCATCATATACATATGCACAATATGCACTATATACACAGTTATGATAACATGCATACTTCCTCATATATTTTTCATTTATTAGGCATTTTTCTGCATTCAGTATTTGTGGTTATAATAGCAGTATAAGCATTCAGAGAGCTGTCATACCATAGTTTACTTACTTTTTGCTCTGTTGGCTAAAACACAGATTATTACCCTTTTAAAAGATAACTCATCACATGTATACCCACGTAACAAAGCTGCACATTATATGCATGTATCCCAGAACTTAAAGTAAAATAAAAATTAAAAAAATTTAAAAAAAAGATAACTCATTAATCAATGATCTTCCTGTACAGAATCTTTATCTTCTATCTTCTCAATTACAGACTTGGAATATATTTGTTCAGCAATGAGATTATTAGATCAAAAGCTATTAAATAAAAAGCACAGTTTTTCATGGCCATATGGCTGTTCTAAAGGGTTTTAACAATTAAATGCACCTACGACCAATACTTTATTATTCACACTCATGGAAGGAAACAACACTGAGCATAACCCAAGTCATTCTGTTTGCAATTAGGAGGCCAAATATTTACACATACTTTTACAGAATATTTGTCTTCTTAATTGCACTTCACGGGCCAACAGAAGGCATGTAGATAAAATGAGATCAGGTATGTCAAAGTACTCTGGAAAAAAAAAAAAAATCCACAAATTTGAACCCTATTGGGGAACAGGAGGAAATCAGTCATGGAATTCCAAATAGGCTAAAAGTCATCCACACAGATACCTGAGAGCTGTCTGTTAGGTATGCATGCCCTCTCCTATAGAATGCTATAAATGTGATTAGGACAGTTTTCCTGTGTGTGACTCGGAGCTGAGGCCTTACAAAGAGAAAGGGAAGTGTGTGTGTCAGTATTTTACTCTTTCCCATACTCTTTTCTCCACCATCCCAACCTTACAGAATAATTGCCATTCTGCGTGCTACAAAGCAAACCACTGAAAACAGAAACCAACTGCCCAAAATGCAAGGGGAAAAGGAGCAGGAGAGAGAAAACAAAAGGCTTATTTTGGAACTGGCTATTAAAGATTAAACTAAAAATTTGTACAGGCCCTTTAAATCACAGTGTAAATAGTGTAAAACCACTATTTACACTGGATGGCTTTCAAAAGCTCCCCTCTACTCCCAGTACACATGAGACCAACAAAATCACTGTGGCTGGGTCTCAACAGCATCCTACTGAGCCTGCATTGCTCAGTAGGATATGGGCCCTATCGTGCAAGAGATAATTTCAGGTGACCCAGAAATGCATCTCAGGTTGTGTGTCACAACCTGAGAAAGATACTCCCTTCCTATTCTTTTTTAAACTTTGTGAGATAGCCTAAAAGAAGTCTCCACTTGATATCAGCATGTCTCTAACACTTCACAATTGTTAACGTCGTTCTTTTTGTTGTTGTTTCATGTTTTTAAACTGAGAAAAGTGGGGCATAAGCTTAGTGACTTTAGGAGCCAAAGTATACAGCTAGAACTTAATATAGTTTTGCTGCCATTTTATTTATATTTAGGGTTTCCTTACACAGCAAGTTATTCTGATGTAGGTAGTAAGATATGCACTTATTTTTTTAAAAGAAAATTTTGTAAGTAATGAAAGTGAATCAAATCAAAGAAAAGCATTGAGCAAATAGAACAAATCTTACAGGGATATGACCAAAACCGAAAGGGAGGTAGGAGAAAAACTTAGGGAAACTGCATTAAGCCTGCTTATATTTCATACTTATCTTTTTATGTCTTCATCTTCTCAACATTACTGTTACATCCTTCAGGGTAAAAAGCTGTATTTTAATATCATATGTCTTATTTCAGTTGCCAGGTATCCTATATAGAAACAGACAGTCTAGCATTTCTGTTCTATCAGTCAAAACAAAACATCTAAAACTAGACACATTATGTCCATCAAAATACTATAATTTCAGCTTTGCTTTATCTTGATTTCCCATTGATCCTTATGTCCAGTTAAAAAATTATTATAACTTAACTTTGCTTTATCTTGAATTCTGGTTGCTTTTTAATCATTAATGACTTGGAACACTTCAGCTTTCAGTTTTCTACTGTTAAGTTTCTGATGATCTATAAAAAATACTGCATATATTCTAACAAAATAGGCAAAGAGATGCTCTAATCTAAGAAATGCCATTCTAAAGGAAAGAGAGAAATTATAAACAAGAAAACATAGTGGGCTGCACAGAAGATAAGCAGGTGATTTATAGAAGATTCTAGAGGTTGGGAAGAGGCAAAGTGCTAATTTTATAAAAACAGAGTAATCAGGAAAGCCCTCTCTGAGAAGGTGAAGGTAACATTTAGGCTGAGACCTGAAATGTAGTAATACTTTTGACATGTAGTTACTTTACTCCTAATTTGTTTTGTAAGGACGATATTTAGGTATTAAGAGTTAAGCCTTCCTATTATTAAAAAGCAAAAAGATGCTGTGGAGAAAAGAAAATGCCTATATGGTGGTAGTGTAAATTAGTTCAACAGTGTGGAAAGCAGTATGGTGATTCCTCTACCAGCTAAAAACAGAACTACCATTCAATCCAGAAATCCCATTACTGGGCATATACCCAAAAGAATATATATATATATATATATATATATATATATATATATATATATATATATATATGTATATCTCATTCTACTATAAAGGCGCATGCACACGTATTTTAACTGCAGCACTATTCACAATAGTAAAGTCATGGAATCAATTTAAATGCCTATCAATGACAGACTGGATAAAGGAAATGTGGTACATATACACCATGGAATACTATGCAGCCATAAAAAAAGAATGAGGTCATGTCCTTTGCAGGAAGATGGATGGAGCTGGAGGCCAGTATCCTTAGCAAACTAACACAGAAACAGAAAAATAAATACTACATGTTTCCACTTCCAAGTAGGAGCTAAATTATGAGAACTCATGATCACAAAGAGGGGAACAACAGATACTGGGGCCTACTTGAGATTGGAGGGTGGGAGAAGGGAGAGGATCAGAAAAAATAACTATTGGGTACTAGGCTTTGTACCTGGGTGACAAAATAAACTATATAACAAACTCCCATGACATGAGTTTACCTATCAAACCTGCACATGTACCCCTGAACCTAAAATAAAAGTGAAAAAAAAAAAAAAAAACAAAAAAACCAAGAGTTAAGCTGCCTCTGTAATTGTATAAAAAGTTGTGCCCACCCTCTGTTCTACCCCCAGTTCATGTGGCTCATCTGTTTGGGGGTTCAGGTTACTTATCCCACACTCAAGTAGAAGCTAAGCTTTGTACATCGATAGCTTTATCAACCAGACATTTAAAACAAACAAGTAAACAACAACAACAAAAAAAAAACCTGTCACCATTCAGGCCTGTCAGTCAAGGAAAATTCTTGTGGATTTCTGGTTGGCAGCCTATAAGCTGGGAAAAGACTAAGACTATAAAGATGCCCTGCATCAGTTATCATATTATTATTCAGCAATGAAATGAGCTAGAAATGGGGCATGAAGAGTATTGGCTTTTCCTACTCTTTTAGTTCTTGTTATTTTCCCCTATTCTTTTATATTTGTTAAAAACCAAAAGCAACCCCACCCAAAGAGTACATAGTGAATTCCTGCTTACTCAAGACAACTCCTGGCTGAGAGCGGAACTGAGGTTAAAGGATGCAAAAAACGCAAAACAAAAACCTGAAAGCACACTTTCAAATTTGTCAAAGTAAAATTCACATGAAATTGCCCAAATGAAATAACCCTCATTTAAATTTCAGTAGAGCATGAAATATCTAGTATAATCTGTAGAAGACAGGCGCAGAGGGAATTTTATTTTGGAAAAAATTCCATCATCTATTTTTTTGCCACTCGCATTTCTCCTGTTTTGCTTAAAATCTTTGAAGTTTCTCATTAACACTCAGTCTCAGTACCAAACACAGCAGTATCTTAAAGGGTCAATGATATTTTTAACAAACCTGGGAATGCTGAGGGTTAGGAACACTGTTCAAAAGATGTGTAATTTCTACCAGGAAATGGATCTGTCATCATTTTTGTCTAACAGATGCTGAAAATAAAAATAACAAATTTAAAAGAGAATTTGCAAGTAGAAAAAATATGAAAAGTGAGAAGAGAGAACTAAAAAATACTTCAAATGGGACATTAAAAGATGATCGTTTATTTAATTTTATTTAACAAAGACAAGAATTCTAAAATTTGAATATTTTCAACATATCTCCCTGTGGAGAATGGCTGAAAATATCAAGGGCTCAGGAGGCTAACCTTTATCTCTAACTATGATTAAGTGCATGACGGCTAGTCAGTAAGCCATTCTTATCCCAGTTGCCAAACTGATAGCCAGGAATACCTACAGGTCAGGTAACAGGCTATTATTTCCCTTAAACTGAGTGCTACTCCATACTATGCTGTGATTTTCCTTTGTGACAACAGAACATTTAAACTCTCTGGACCCTTCTTTTGTTTTTTTGAGACAGGGTCTTGTTTTGTCACTCAGGCTAGAGTGCAGTGGCCCCATCACAACTCAATGGACCCTCGACCTCCCAGCCTCAACTGATCCTCCCACCTCAACTTCCCAAGTAGCTAGAACTGCAGGCACATACCACCATGCTCAGCTAGTTTTTTGTATATTTTGTAGAGACGGGGTTTCACCATGTTGCCCAGGCTGGTCTGGAACTCCTGGGCTCAAGCAATCTTCCCACCACAGTCTCTCAAAGTGCTGGGTTTACAGCTATGAGCCACATGTCTGGCCTGGACCCCTTTTTTAAATGTCCAACAAATAATGGCTGACTACCATGTGCCTGGCTCTGATCTAGACGTGGGAGATACAAAGGTGGATTAGATATCCGGTCTAATTCAAGGAATGCCACTCTAAAGGAAAGAGACAAATTATAAACAAGGAAACATAGTAGTCTGTACAGAAGATAAGCAGGTGATATGACAGAAGGTTCTAGAGGTGGGGAAGAGGCAAGGTGGTAATTTTACAAAATAGGGTAATCAGGAAAGGCCTCTCTGAGAAGATGATCTATAGGTTGAGATCTGAAGAAGAAAGAGTGAGCTATGGAAAAAGGCACGTGAAAAACTGAAGAACACTACAGACTGGCAGAACAGCATGAGCAAAAGTCCCAAGGTGGGAAATAGCTTGGCATGCTGGGCATCAAAAAATGGCCAATGAGTCTGCCTTTCTGATCACACCTGGGGTCTGGGTTTTATTCAAGGTGATGAGAAGCCACTGGGGTTCCACTAAAGTGAACTACTTTTCTCATTAAGTTTAGCCTTTTTAGGTACTAAACTTTAAACCATTTTTCAATGGGAATTTCTTTCTCATTACAGTAGTCTCTCCTTACAACAAGAGACACTTCCCAAGACCCCAGTGGATGCCTGAAACCTCAGATAGTACTGAATCCTGTATCTGCTGTTTGCTTGATCTGATAACCTAGATGGCGTGATTAACGGGTAGACAGCACTGGACAAAGGGATGATTCACACTCTGGGTGATTTCATCACGTTACTCAGAATGACGTGCAATTAAAAACGTATGAATTGTTTATTTCTGGAATTTTCCATTTACTATTTTGGGACTGCAGTTAATTCAACAGATAACTATGGAAAGTGAATCCATGGATAAGAAAAAACTGCTTATAGATTTTCTCTTCTTAGACCGAGTATATAGAACTTCTTTTGTCAATTCAGGCTCATGATTACTATTTGTTGCTCTGTCCTCAGGAGGAGGACAGAAGTTGTGAACCTAGATCACTATGCTTATATAGTATACTTTCTTCTGCAGCTGCTACCAGCAAACACTTCTTGCTCTATCAGGTTGTCCTAGCTGCCTTATTTGGGTGAAATAGCTTCAGCTATGGCCATCAGGCCATGACTCTATCTTTTCTATTCAACCAAGCACATGGGATTTGTGACAGTCATTGCTGCCTAGAGGCCATGTCTATTACTGGGCCCTTGGAATACAAAAACAGACCAATCCCATATAGTTGCCTTTTCCCACCTTTTTTTTTTTTTTTTTTTTTTTTTGAGATGGAGTCTTGCTCTGTTGCCCAGGTTGGATTGCTGTGGTGCAATCTTGGCTCACTGCAACCTCTGCCTCCTGGGTTCAGGCTATTCTCCTGCCTCAGCCTCCCAAGTAGCTAGGATTATAGGTGCATGCCACCACACCCAACTAATTTTTGTATCTTTAGTAGAGATGGGGTTTTACCATGTTGGTCAGGCAGGTCTCGAACTCCTGACCTCGTGATCCACCTGCCTCAACCTCCCAAAGTGCTAGGATTACAGGCACGAGCCACCGCACCTGGCTCTCTCACCTTTATTTCCAGGTTCACAACTGTGTCACACATGGTAGGGTTTGTCCAAAGTTTGGCCACCAGACATGTCAGATGTGGTCGGCAGAATTCTTAAAATGGCTCCCCCAAGTTTTCCATCCTGTGGTTATTCAATCAAACACTAATATAAGTACTAAACTATAAACCATTTTTCAATGGGAATTTCTTTCACATTACAATAGTCTCCTCTTATAACAAGAGATACCTCCCAAGACCCTGAAAAGGAGTTTTGCAGATATAATTAAAGTCCCAAGTCAGTTGACCTTAAAATACAGAGATATGCAGATGGGCTTAATTGAATCACAGGAGCTCTTTAAAAGCAAGAAGTTTTCTCTGGCTGGTAGCAAAAGGAGTCAGAGTGATGTGAAGCATAGGGTGGATTCAACATGCTGGCCTTGGCTTGAACATGGAAGATACTCAAAAGGAGGAACATGATGCTGCCTCTAAAGGCTGGGAGGGGGTCCTGGCTGAGAGCCAGCAAGGATCTGTGGACTCAAGTCCTGCAACCACAAGAAATCCAATCTGCCAATCCCAGGCATGTCCTTGGAAAAGGACTCCAAGTCCTGGTGAAAGCACAGTCAGCCAACACCTTGATTTCTAGCCTGAGTAGAGGACATAGACACACTATGGCAAATTTCTGAACATCAGAACTATGCGCTCATAAATGGAGGTTATTTTAAGCTAATCAGTTTGTGGTGGGTAGTTACACTAACAGAAAACTAATATACTTGATGGAGTGAGTGTCTAGTAAGTTTGACAAAGAATGACACAATAAATGAATGGGATTTTACTCTATCATTCCTACAAATATGCACATATAGCATGACATAATGAAGAGAGCATAAAATTAGGGGCCAGCAGCTATGGGTTCAGACTGTGCTCCAGCCACTTGTGTGATTCACAAAATTCATTTTCTCTCTCTGGGCCTTTTTTATATAAATGAGAGAAATGTTCAAGATGATTATTAAGGTCTCTTCTGGCTCTGATAGTCTCTAAGTTTAATAATTCCTTATTACATTATAAAACAACTAAAAACAAATATGCACATTTTCCTCTCTCTATATATATTTTTTCTTTTCTTTTTAAGAGACAGGGTCTCACTGTGCCATCCAGACTGGTCTCAAACTCCTGGCTTCAAGTGATCCTCCTGTCCTGGCCTCCCAAAGCACTGGGATTATAGACATGAGCCACTGCAACCAGCCTATGCTGAATTTTCTAATGACATTCATTTTTCCCAGCTAATTAGCATACCTGTATCTCAAGGTCACAATATTTAAGGAAGATTGCTGAAAAAGGAATCTACTTATACTGTTTTTTTTTCAAAACAGAGTCTTACTCTATTGCTCAGGTTGGAGTGCAGTGGTACGATCACAGATCACTACAGCCTCAACCTCCTGGGCTCAATCCATCTCCTGCCTCAGCCTCCCAAGTAGCTAGCACTACAGGCACATGCCACCACAACCAGCTAATTTGTTTTATTTTTTGTAAATAAGGGGTCTACTTATGTTGCCTAGGCTGTTCTCAAACTCTAAGACTCAAGCGATCTTCCTGTCTTGGCCTCCCCAAAATGCCACGATTACAGGCATGAGCCACTGTGCCTGGCCAGAATCTGCTTATACTGATCTTAAATATATTTAATATATGATTGGTGCATTTATCTTTAGCTCTGGTTATAATACCACCTCAGAGGCTTTTCAATCTTGCAATTAATTAAATATTTAGGCATTTTACATAGATCATCTTTGCATAAAAGCTGAGTGAACATAATCCTAAAACTTGCTTAAAACACAATCTGGGAGGGGAAATAGTTTATCTAAACACATGTAAAGCCCGAAAAATGCTCCTTGACACAAATGACCATATAAGCTTGTGGGCTTCCGTTCAAATTTTTCATATCTGCCCTTTCCGTTTTTTCACTACTAATTTTTATTTTAAAACAAACAGAAGGAAGGGCCTTTATCACATTCCACTTTGTTATTTCAGATGTGTTCAAGTTATGTTAAAGTTGCAAGTCATTCTTAACTGAAGCATTACGAAACAAAAATCTCTCTAGAAAAGCTATCTGCAGCATTTCTCAAAGGCTTATGCCACAATTCAAGTACTTTCGCAGATTGAGAAACTGAGCATGTGCAAAAGGCAATGCATGAAGGTGGGAGAACTGGAAGGGGTGAGAGAGACAGCAAGAAAGAAAGAGAGAGAGAGAGAGAGTGTGCAAGAGAGCTGTTTGCAGTGTTTTGATAGGCACAAATTTTCCTTGCCATTCAACTGCTAAATTCTCTGTACTTAAGTTGAACTCTGGGTCGTGGCATAGAGTGCAGGAGCAGTTTCTATAAAAAGCAGTGTGCACTGCAATGCAAGAGGAGGCTTCCTGGCACAGGGTAGCAGAGAATAAAAACAGTACAGCATGGAAATCTAGATCAAACTAGATAAGAGACTCTCCATAGGGAGGAGGATCTAGAAATCTATATCAAATCCATTGCCTATTATGCATATGTAGTCTACAGGAAGGAAGGTCTGGTTCTGATAGTCTCTAAGTTTAATAATTCCTTATTACATTATAAAACAACTAAAAACAAATATGCACATTTTCTTCTATATATTTTTTTCTTTTCTTTTTAAGAGACAGGGTCTCACTGTGCCATCCAGGCTGGTCTCGAACTCATGGCTTCAAGTGATCCTCCTGTCCTGGCCTCCCAAAGCACTGGGATTACAGGCATGAGCCACTGCATCCAGCCTATGTTGAATTTTCTAATGACATTCATTTTTCCCAGCTAATAAGCATACCTGTATCTCAAGGTCACAATATTCAAGGAAGGTTGCTGAAAAAGGAATCTACTTATACTGTTTTGTTTTTCAAGACAGGGTCTCTAAGTTTAATGATATTGTGATGGTAGAAAGCCAAGCCATAAAGTGAATCCCCTAACATGAGGATCAATATCTTATGGTCCCATGATGGTCTTGAAGAGAAGGCAGAGAACTAAATGGAGCTTTATTTTGAAAAATGACATAACAAATAATCAAAATCAGGTTACCTTATATTTTGCAAGAATGATATATTTCACTGTGCACAAAATCTTAAAGACTAAGTGCTAATGAGAGATACAAATTTTCCTGCAAGATTTTATGATAATGCTGCAAGACAGCCTTTAAGTTCAACTTTATTATAGCACCAGCAAAAAGATTATCATTCTTGCAAAAGCAATTGAGAGCTTCATCAATTTCCCCCAAATCCATTCTTATTCTTTTGATTCAAATCACTCTCTTTTCAAGTGCCCATGAAGTCATCAACTCATGTGTTTTCTCTTCATTAAGCACTCTAATACTGCCTGATACTCCTTTATCTATGACAATGTCACAATTCAAGAGGTCTTGATATGATTTGGCTGTGTCCCCACCCAAATCTCAATTTGGATTGTATCTCCCAGAATTCCCATGTGTTGTGGGAGGGATCCAGGGGGAGATAATTGAATCATGGGGCTGGTATTTCCCATGCTATTCGCGTGATAGTGAATAAGTCTCATGAGAGATCTCATGGGTTTATAAAGGGTTTCTGCTTTTGCTTCCTCCTCATTCTCTCTTGTCACCGCCATGTAAGAAGTGCCTTTCATCTTTGCCATGATTGTGAGACCTCCCCAGGCATGTGGAACTGTAAGTCCAATTAAACCACTTTCCTTTGTAAATTGCCCAGTCTCAAGTATGTTTTTATCAGCAGCGTAATACAGGTCCCCAATGCCATGTTCATAGATTTCATAAAATCATACATTTCTTGTATGATTTACAATTTCTCTTTGCCCTGCTTTTTTTTTTTTTTTTTTTTTACTTTTGTTTGAGACAGGCTCTCACTCTGTCACCCAGGTGGGAGTGTGGTGGCACAATCATAGCTCACTGCAACCTCAAACTCCTGGGCTCAAGCAATCTCCCAGCCTGGCTTCCCGAGTAGCCGTGACTATAGGCATGGACCACCACACTCAGCTAATTTCTAAAATTTTTAGTAGAGGCCAGTTCTTGCTATGTTGTCCAGTCTTGTCTTGAATTCCTGGGCTCAAGTGATCCTCCCATCTCGGCCTCACAAAGTGCTGGGATTACAGGCATGAGCCACTACGCTTGGCACGCTTCTCATTGTTTATCTGTATTCAGAGACAGACCAGGACACAGACAAGATGTCCTAAAATAAAAGTATTAAGCAGGGAGGACTATTTGAGTTGTGATTAATTTTATTACTCGTCAGTCATCAGTGAGTATTTTCGATTAATTATAACTTCAGGGACTCAGATAATGAAAACATAGATGCCTATGTTATGTTTAATATAACACACGTTTAACATTATGTGTAATATAATCACAATTATGCTTAATACCATGCCTGGTGTCATTATATAATATGCCTTTGAGTATTCTCAACTAATTCCCTGTTGTCTTCAAGAGTCCCAAGTAAAAGAAGCCCTCCAGAGACTGTTCTAAAGAAATACCAGGCTGGCTGGACTCCACTCACTGCTGCGGCCAAGATTCTGGCATTCTGAGTGAGTAAAGCCAAGTAAGCAGAAAGCTTCACAAGGATTCATTCTGAGGATGCAACACGTTGCATGGAGACAGCATGAGAAGCACCCTGGCCAAAGAGGCCACAACAAGACTAACATCTGGAACCGGTCATCTGTCTATTTCCATTTTCCCTATTAAAGGCCTAAAGAACCTGTTGGTGTTAATAATCTAAACAAGGTTCCTAATACAAAACAGAACAAATTTCTTCCTCAGTCATTCCTTGGAGAGCTTTCCCAACAGTGTCATATAAGGACATGCTCTTCTACAATGATTGAAGCAGGAGGTTTGTGATATGGGTAGATTCAAGGGATCCATAAATCCCTGTAAGTGTTGTACCAAATTTCTTAGAGAGTCCATAGCATTCACTGGATTTGTAAAGGGGTCTCTGATAATATCATTCCTAACAAAAACTTCCTGTCTACATAATTTTCCTATTCAGTCCTCTAGGTCCATCACAGCATATTACTAGGAATTTCTATGTACCATATTTTCTCGATTCTAAAGCACCTCTTTTTCTGCAATCAGAATGCAGCTTTTTTGTTTTGTGGGTTTTTTTTTTTTTTTTTTTGAGACAGGGTCTCACCCTGTCACCCAGTCTGGAGTGCAGTGGCATGATCACGGCCCACTGCAGCCTCAACCTCCTGAACTCAAGCAATCCTCCCACCTCAGCCTCCAGAGTAGCTGAGACTAAGGCACATGCCAACACACCAAGTGTGTGTGTGTGTGTGTGTGTGTGTGTGTGAAGATGGGTCTCACTATGTTGCCCAGGTTGGTCTTGAACTCCTGGGCTCAAGTGATCCTCCTGCCTCAGCCTCCCAAAGTGTTGGGATTACAGGGATGAGCCACTGAGCCCAGCCCAAAATGCATCTTATAATCCTTCTTTATATTTAACAAAATGTTTCCTTCTTGCTCCTCAAAATTGATTATTAAATTGATGATAAGCCTTTGAATTAATGACATTTAAGCAGTACAGGAACTGGCCTTCTATCACATAGCTCAGTAAAAGGTATACTGCGTGTTCCTAATACTGCAGTGTCTCCATAAGGACATATGGCTAGGTCTAGTCATCTGGGCATCAGAACACCCGAAACACATTTGAGTTGACATCATATCACCACTGGACACTAGTCAAGTTTCATATGCTTATTCAACATGTACCATGTGCTACTGTGTGCCAGATAATGTGCTACCTGAAAATGTTACTGATCTGGGCAAGGGAACTGGCAAGGTTCCTGGACAAGAGCATGTAAAGATCCTGGATAAAAAGTCAGGGAATGTGGACTAACAAGGAACCTGAGTGTTCTTAGAGACACAGAAAACAAAGCAGGAGAGAAAACAGGACCAACTGAATGACTCCAGAATGGCTGCGGTTGCATAAGAAGCATAATTCATCAACTTGCTAGAAACCATATTTATTTATAACACGGAGTACAGGTAGCCTTGGGAATTTTCAATTACAAGAACAAAGGGACTCCACAAGAAGCCAAGTGGGTAGATATAGGTTCAGAGAAATCTCTGAGCACAGGAGCAGAGAAAGCAAGCATAGCCTGATGTGGGCTCTACATTGAGTGAATATTACAAAAAATTACTCAGGAAAATCCCATATATGGGGCCGAACATTCTCGTATTTTATGGAAAGAATGAGACAAACAGATCTTGATGCTTGCCTACTGTATTTAACAATATCCCCTAAAGTCTGGATGCCCTTTCCCAGAGATGGGCTGCAGGGTTCAAACACGTAATATTTGTACAGCTCTTGCTTAAAAACTCCTTTGCTCAAACAGCATACCTGCTTGCCGTGTATCATATATTTTAAAATGGGGAAACTTGTCCCTTGGTCGTCCAAAGGAGACAAGAAAGTTATGATCAGATACCAACAGAGATCCAAGTCTGAAGAATATGGTTCTAGCACTGGTACACTGCACCCCAAACGGGCCATGTCACCAAGCTTCTGTGGGAAGTCCTCTTTGGTGACAAACTAGACAGCTCTGTGGCCCTATCTCAGGCAGACAGTAGAGAGATCTACCTTCGGGCAGAGGTAATACCAAATCACTACATCTAAAAGAAGACAGGGTACATAGTAAAACTCTTCTGGTTGGTCTCTTGTCAACTGGCACTCCATAAGTTCTACCTCACTAAATTAAAAAAGAATAAAAGGACAGTCTTGTCCATACAGGACAAGCTGTCTTAATTTTGGCAAGTCCCAAAATAGTGAACCAGTATAACAGGCAGTGTTCTCCAGGGTCAGGACTTGAAGAGCCTATGAGAAAGGAAGGAGGTGGTGAAAAAAGCAGGTGCTTGAGCTAGACTGTTGAGAAAAGGTACCCCAGCTATGAAAGACCACATCTGTATATATTTGGTGCACAAGTAGTTTTTGCATAAAAGCTTTAAAAATGAAAAGTTCTTCAGTTTGAGATAACTAACCACTGCAGCGTACAGGGCTAGAAAAAGGTACAAGAGAAGGAAAAAGGGAACTATTTATGGCATAAATGCAGGTGTCCAATCTGTTTGCCTGTTGACTCTCTCAGTACCTATACAGTGGCTGGTACAGAGTTTACACCCAATAAATACTCACTGAATTAAATTCCAGAGGCTAGAAATTTTGAAGAGCAGCTCACCTCCCTTTGTATGTCAAGAATGAGAGCGGTAGTGGGAATCCAGTGAGGGTAATCCTGGTTGGTGTAGGTGTTCATTTTGTCAAGCTAAACCACAGAATGACTTACATGCACTAGCTAGTGCAAGGTGTTATATCTGCTCATGACATCATGGCTACGACCATCTTAATGCAAAAAAAGTACAGTTGGGATGTTAAAAATATATATATACAGTAATAGCCAACTGTCAGTATTAATGAGTCCAGCAATGACTGAACTCCCAAAGAGTAAATATAAGTACCTCTGAATAACTGAAAAATGGTCCACAGAATAGTCAGGTCAATTTTTTAAATGACTTTGCACTGTATTCTATCAAGAGTGCCCAGCACTCCACTCTATCACTTCCACCAAGGCATCAAGGCTTTTCTCTGTTTGCAGACATACTATGTTATCTACATGAAATGCTGAGGGGGAATGAGAAAGTCGCCTCTAGGCAAACACCAAAACAGATGAGAGTGCCTCTGACACAGACAACAGAAAAAGAAAACAAACACTCCCAGAAGAAAAACCTCCCCAGTTAGAGGCATCTCTCACTGCCAAATGTTAGCAGCAAAGATGGAATATGACACCCTAAAATGCAGAGACCAAGAGAAGTCCCTTGCCCTAGTAGGTTGAATGGTGGCCCACAAAAGGACAGATCCATGTTCTCACCCCCAGAATCTGTGAATGTGACCTTATTTGGAAAAAAAAAAATGCAATTAGGTTAAGGATCTCGAGATAAGATAATCCTGCATTACCTGAGTGGGCCATAAATCCAATGGCAAATGTCCTTACTAGAGACAGAAGAGCAGTCAAAGAGAAGTGGTCACATGAAGACAGGCAGAAGCTGGAATGATACAACCACAAGCCAAGGGATGTGTGCAGCAACCAGAAACTGGAAGAGGTGAAGAAGGATTCTTCCCTGGAGGGAGCACAGCCCTGCCAATACCTTGGTTCAGGACTTCTGTCCTCTAATACTGAGAGAATACATTTCTATTATTTAACCCACCCAGTTTGTGGAAGTTGTTATGGTAACCCTAGGAAACTAACCCACATGCCATTCCTCCAACTCAGGAATTCCTCTCATGGTCTGTTCACCTCCCATCTGGAAGGTGCAGAAAAGCTTTCTCAATGAACAGCCCCAGCAGCCTGGGGACTCCCTGAGGTAGGGCCCTCTGCTATTCTGAGTGGCCAGGCCATGGCTGGTTAGTCAGAAGACTTGGACTCACATCTTAGAGCTGGAAGGACCCTTAAAGGGTGATAAGATCCTCAAGACGGACATACTACCACCCTGACAGTAATCAAGCCCTGAAAGTTAATAAAATGGCACAAAGTCTGACTAGATTAGATCTCAGCCCAAATCCCAAACAGATCCTCCTTCTGCAACTATAAATAATGCACAGAGGCACCAGAGCCCAAATGAGCAATAAATGTTGGTGTTTCTCCTTTTCTCTTTTTACATTTCCAGCCTTCCTCGAAGGCCTCTACAACAATCACCATTTTAAGAAAAAGTCTGGTCAGGTGCAGTGGCTCACACCTATAATCCCAGCATTTCAGGATGCTGAGGCGGGCACTTGAGGTCAAGAGTTCGAGATCAGCCTGGCCAACATGGTGAAACTCTGTCTCTACTAAAAATACAAAAATTAGCTGGGTATGGTGGTACGTGCCTGTAATCTCAGCTACTCGGGAGGCTGAAGCAGGCTAATTGCTTGAACCTGGGAGGCGGTGGTTGCAGTGAGCCGAGATCCTGCCACTGAACTCCAGCCTGAGCAACAGAGCAAGACTCTGTCTCAAAAAAAAAAAAGGAAAAAAAGAAAAAGTCTTATTCCTACTTCTCAAAGATCTACCACCCTAGAATCTACTTCACAGGAAATGCACCACAGGAGTAACTTGGTCTGCAAGCAAGATGGGCTCTCCTAACAGACACTAGCCTTCCATGGGACCCATTCCACATTCCTGAACTGTTTTCTTTCTTTCTATAACTCATGTAGTCATCTTTGTGGTCTGTACTTATTTGGGAGAGGGCTCTCTCTAATCTAAATGGCCTCCATTGTAATTCAGCCTGAGATAAGTTTAACTAAAACAAGGGCTGATTCACAGACCTTCTTACAACCTTGAGGTTGACTTTCTTGGTCAATAACTCAAATTGGGTGTCACTGTGGGAAACGTGGCATTTTGGTAACAATAGTGGAACCAAACAAAAAATAAATGCAACAAAAAAAGGACCATCTTAAGGATTTCTTGTTTGAACGAGGAATAGAAAAAGAAAGGAATAGAGTTGTTTACAAAAAAGAAAATGCAGCATTGATTCTACTTATCTTTCTTGCAAGCAAAACTTCTAGAACATATCCCAAAAAGTTTAAAAAAAAAAATTACACCACTAGTTTAACTGTTAATTGTAGCAATCACAAAAAGGAAACCACATACACTAATCAAAATGAAGTAAATACAATCAATTTTAATTCAACATGGAAACCCCATGGTGAGACTGAAGACATCCCTCAAATGCATGTGGCTTCCCTCTCTCTCTCTGCCTCCAGTTTTCTCCCTGTCCCACCTCTCCCTATTCACTCCTCCACTACACACACACACACACACACACCAACCCACAACTTACAGTTTGTTCTCTCTACAACTCATCTGTGAATGAAATAAGCTTATATTTTATCCTGGGCAAGATCAAAATGAAGGCAGACATCAGACAGGTGTACTTAGCAGTGAGACCTTCCAAAGTCCGCTTCAGCTCACAATTGGGCCCCAGGAGAGACAATGTGCCATTACTTTTCTGGGTATTAAGAACGAAACAACCTTGTCCAAATACTTATTCTCATGAAAAGACCAGTTCCACACTTTTCACTTATTGGCAGTAGGCCACAGGGCCCTTTGACAAATTAATAAACGCTATGAACTTTTCTCCTTAGCATGTCCATATTCCAACACCCTGTATGCCACTGCAGAGGGTTCACAGACATTACCCACTACGCCTCTGTCCATATTGATCCATGGATCCCACAGAAGCCAGGCTCACCAAATGAGTTGACTCATTCACATTCCAGCTACCTCCCTCCCACTCTGCCCCTCAAACTTGCCCTTTGTGTCTATTTCCTCTACTTTGATTCTATTCCTCCTTTGATTCTGATGAATAAACAGACAAAGTCAACTACATGGTAGTTGGAGTTTAGAATACTGTACTGAAAAGTCTTCAACCAAAGTAAAAATACTGATTGATACCTATCCAAGGAAACAGCCTGCCTTTTGGGTAAAATTGATCTGAACCTCCACATACTGATTATGATTCATTAATATTGGCCCTAACTAAAGAATAGCAAAAGGATAATACTCATGATGATTGGATTTTAGGGTCAGAGAGATGACAGTGGCAAAAATGAAGGCTTACTGGAACTGGTGAGTGATACAGCTCGGGTCCTGAGCCTGTTCATAGGAATATATTCATCACACGGCCTCTGAATCCTTTGCAACAAAGACTGGACAGCAGTACTTGGTACTATTCTCAGCACTCTCTCTGGAAATTAAACTATAAAACTTTGGCAGGACATTTCTGTGCTTGTTTAATGTACTTTTTTTTCTTTTCCTTTTTTTTTTTTTGAGACAGAGTCTCGCTCTTTCACCAGGCTGGAGTGAAGTGGTGCAATCTCGGCTCACTGCAACCTCCACCCCTTGGGTTCAAGCAATTCTCCTACCTCAGCCTCCCCAGTAGCTGGGA
Source organism: Aotus nancymaae (assembly GCF_030222135.1). Classification (NCBI taxonomy): domain Eukaryota; kingdom Metazoa; phylum Chordata; class Mammalia; order Primates; family Aotidae; genus Aotus; species Aotus nancymaae. The sequence goes on along the minus strand of NW_026988479.1, from coordinate 17,957,861 downwards.
TTACAGGCACCCGCCACCATACCTGGTTAATTTTTGTATTTTTAGTAGAGACGGGATTTCACCATATTGGCCAGGCTGGTCTCAAACTCCTGATCTCAGGTAATCTATCTGCCTAGGCCTCCCATAGTGCTAGGATTACAGGCATGAGCCACTACTCCCAACCTGTTTAATGTAGTCTTACCATATGAACATAAAATTAACAAAACTGGCCTGAATTTCAGAATCATGTTTCCCTCCAATTTTAAGTCCTACAATTCTTAAAGTATAATTATTTTTGGTTTCTTGCTTTATATCCCCTTCTAACTTCTGCTTCAATAAAGAAAAAATATATATTTTAATATTTAGGCTTCTTTGAATCATTATAGTTCAACTAACTAAAACTAGCTCAAGTGGCAGTCAGTGTAGGGTTAAGACAGTCATTATTGCTTACCAGACAATGATGTGATATATAAGCAGGCATATGTAATATCTAAGAGTCACTGGAATTCACTGTAATTGGACAGCTAACCTTTACTGAATGAATGTGAAACAATATGTTATCTTCTCAAATCTCATAAGTACTATCACCCTTCCCATAGTACAAATGGGTAAAGTGAGGCTCAGAGAAGTCAGATAAGTTGTTCCAGGCTCTATAGCAGAATCAGGATTCAAAGTCAGCCTGGTTGACTCCAAAGCCCATGCATTCAGCCCTTTCACTACTGCCAGTGGAGTGAACCAAAACAATGGGAATCCTCTTGCATACAGAGTGAAACCCATTTGCAGAAGCCTAAGGAATGACTACTGCCCATTTCTGTTGTACCTCATCACTGCAGGTGTGTGTATGCGTGCATACAGGTATACACGCACATTTTTAAGGTATATCTTTTTAACATTCTAGAAAAAAGCCGGTGGGGGGCTAAAGAAAGTACGTGAATCATCTCAGGAAATGGAAGACTGACTAAAATAAATTGTCATCTATCAATTCCTAGCTTCTTCAGCATGGCCACAGGGAGGCTGGAAGTCACACTTGATTTTACAACACGGCACATGGCAACACAACCACCAGGAACCAGAGCTCTGGGCACAATTATATATTTTTCATAAATTCAAATGGCAGGAAATTAAAATATATATTATATATAATAGACACAAGTATGTATAGGCATGTATACTCATATATATATTCACATATGCACACATGCATACCAATCCTAATTTTACTGCTGGTGCTAGAGACAGTATTACAAACTTCTCAACCAATTCCTGACCCTTGGGCTCTAATAAGCCTTCTGACTTGAGACTTTCTCTGGTATGGCATTTAGTATATGGTTTCTGACATATACTAAAAATTACTAAGAAATGGAGAAGGAATCCTGAACCACATGGAAATGAAGGTACTAAATTCAAAGCCTGTATCTTAAAATTTTGAGAAACATCCTCTTGGGTTCTCTCTTTTTTAAATCCATTCATTCAAAAAAAATTTTGTTTCAGACACAAGGTATCATTATGTTGCCCAGGCTGGAGTACGGTGGCCATTCACAGGTGCAATCACAGCACACTACAGCCTCAAATTCCTGGGCTCAGGCAATCCACCCCCCTCACCCTCCCGAGTAGTTGGGATTCCAGGCACACACCACTGCACCTAGTTTAACATAAATATTTATTCAACATGGATTCTCAATCAATATACTCAATGATCTTGGCCAGGGGTTGCTCCGGGTGCTAGGATTATGGTGAAGAACAAGAAAGTCAAGATCCTCACCCTCAAGGATTCAGAGTAGCCTAATAATGACCAAAACCCAAGACATTCGACAAATGAGCTTGAGTATAGCCTAGATAACAGAACACCATTTAACTCACTGCCTCCAAGTTAATTCAGTGAGTAATAGATGCTTATTATGTTTCACAGCATTCTACTAAGCACCCTAATAGATAATTTTAAGGATATAACAGATACGATCAATCCCTGCCCTCTGGGGGTTAACATCTCCCTGGCATGACAATGCATAGAGGGAAGAACTAGGCGGAGAAATTGCTGAAGAAGGGTATTGGTATTCATCCAAAATGTCTTGCATAGCCAACAATTACTGTAGGAGAAAGATGACATTCATCTCAGCAAACCAGTAATAAGAAGAGATTAAGTTAAAAAGTACTCCAGTATATCCCAATGCTAGGCAGCAGCACCACCATCCCTCCCTCCAAACAAACAAACAAAAAAATCCACATCAATTTACCCCAAGAATGTTGATGATTTCCTTAGTCTGGCTGAAATAAAGCTCTTTTTAGATTTACGTGAAAACAAACTAACTAGCAATGATTAATTGCAATAGGATATATTCCTAACTTGAGAGATCTCAGCTCAGTTTCTCCCTCCACCTCTCTCTCTCTCCTTTTTTTTTTTTTAATTTTAAAAATAAAGAGGTAGAAAGTGGGGAACCTTGCTTTTCTGGGCATTGGGTCAAGACCACACAGCGCGTGGGAGCGATGGCAGCTGGCTGGGGCTGGCTAGGGCCGCACTCCCTCTGCTCTTCCTTTGGCCATAACCACTAGACCACACGTTGCACTATTTTCCAAATAACCAAAAGGGAAGATTTTAAAAACCATACTAGAAAATAACTTTGTTTTTAGGATGTGTTTACTTGTTCTAGTAAAGGTCATGGGGCAGGATTTTGGGGAACACAACTAAAAAGAATGCAGTAAAACTGGCATCATAAGTTCTCTCAGTTTCATCACATTTGAGCCCAATTCAGCAAACCCAAAGATACATTTTCAAAAATGCTTATCTTGTTTCATACCTCACCACAAAGCAAACAACCCAATTTGCAGACATTCTAATACTCATAATGCCTCTAGGTCCTCCTGTCAACATATGTTTTTGTTGTTGTTTTTGGGGTTTTTTCGAGACGGAGTCTTACTCTGTCGCCCAGGCTGGAGTGCAGTGGTGGGATCTTGGCTCACTGCAACCTCTGCACCCTGAGTTCAGGCAATTTTCCTGCCTCAGCCTCCTAAGTAGCTGAGATTACAGGCACCTGCCACCTTGCCCAGCTAATTTTTCTTTTTTTTTTTTTAAGTAGAGATGGGATTTCACCATCTTAGCCAGACTGATCTTGAACTCCTGACCTCATGATCCACCTGCCTCAGCCTCCCAATGTGCTGGGATTACAGGCATGAGCCACCACACCCGGCCAACATGTTTTTTAAATATCATCTTTGATTTGATCACTAACAAATATTACTACTTTCGGGTTTGTAGAAAATAAGAAAAAGCTGTACAAATTGACATAAAAGCCAGTTTCATAATTCTTCAAATGAACAGTTACTCTTGTAAGATCTTTCTTTTGCAAACTGCCTTTCCCATAAAGGAACAGCAACAACAAAAAATGTTGAAGCTAATCCAACCATAATCTCCGCTCCCATGAATCACTGCCCAATATCTGAGAGAGGGCCAACTGTAACTGGTGCTGTTGCTAGAGGTGAGAGATCACACCTCAGAATGTCTAGTAAGATCATATTGGGGCCTCAAATGTCTTTAAACCAACAACTACAATACAGATAACAAACTGCATAAGGAAGACTATATGATGTGACTCGACAGGGTTAGAAGACACAATGTTCAAAAGAAATAAATGTATTATCAGGAAATCTACAAACCTGAAATTGAATACATGTCATAGAGGCTTTAGAAGATACAGAGAGAAAAACATAAGTGGTTTGATTATGGAAAGGTATGAGTTATCACCTCAATGAAGGGAGGATAGTGACAACAGTCCCCAAGCACACTCCAAGATGGGAACAGAGATAGATGCTGCCCTGATGTTCAACTATCTGGACATCAGCTGGTGGTGATGTTTCTTTAAAAAGCCGAGCCTCTAACTGTTCCAGGTTAAATGGGACTAAGGAGATGTGCCAACTAATTGCAATGTGTGAACATGGATAAGACACTGGACCAGAAAAACATATATATTAGTGAGATAACTGGCAAAATTTAAGATTTGTAAAACAGATAATAATATTGTATCAGTGTTAATTTCCAGGTCTGATAGTTGTACTGTGGTTATGTAAGACACTAACATTTAGGTTATCTGAGTGGAAAGTATTCTGTAATTCTTTGTAATATTTATGTAGCATTTTAATGTCAGAAATTATTTCAAAATAAAAAGTTTAAAGAAAAACTTTTAATGAGCTAATGCAAACACACATACACAACCAGAGCCTCTGATAAATTCTTCACTTGCCAAAATATCATCTTCCAGATGGAGGAAACAAAATAGAGAACTCTTATTTTGGCCTTGCCTTAATGCTGAATCAACAGAGCAACCAACTCGCGATAGAAACCTTCATCGTTGCAGCCTCCCTCACACCAGAGGATACTGGGCAGTAGTTAACCTAGCTCACAAAAATGGAGGACGGAACTTCCAGGAAATACACAATTGTGTGTAGTGTTAACAAATAGAACAGTGACTGCCCTTTAGAACAGATATAGAGAGTGACAGGCATCTTCCATCTCTTCTCTGAGATACAAGCACGGGTAGAAAGACTGAAAGAGCACACACATCAGCCAGGCAGAGACCCATCTCCATCAGGGAGCTTTTCTAAGCTGAGAACTCTTGCATTGGTTAAACATGGCAAATCCCATGGCTCCTTGAGATGGGGTGGGGTATTTTCTACTTGGGAGTTAGAAAGAACTTGGTAGCAGTGGGGGAAATCTAACAAGTTGCTGGCTGTTGTCAGAGAGATGCAGAAGATCCGTGGGTTCCCTGTCGGATGACACAGCCTGGTGAATGAGGACAGCCAAGGTGAGAGGTAAGGAGTACACATTTGGCTGCAATACTCTTTGTTACTCACTGTTCCAAATCTGAGCAGCAGGGATGGGCTGCTAGAAAAAGGATACACCAGCCAGGATAAAGTGGGAGAAACCTAATCAGTTAAGGAAAGAACACTAGAGAAAATTAAGTTTGTCCCTTGGGCTTTTGGAAGCAAAACTGAGTAAAGCAATGGGTATAATCCCAAGGCCAGAAACTCAAAAGAGGAATAATAATACTTTTTACATGGCATGAATCATGTGCCAGACGCGGTTCTTAGTACCTTATATACATTTTTGTATAAAAAAGGAGAAATACAAACAGCCAATAAACATGAGAAAAGATTTTCAATCTCATTAGTAATCTGAGAAATGCAAATGAAAACAAGATACAATTTTCCACTTTCAGTTAGACACACACACATATACATACACGTACAGACTCATCATATGTAGAACTGGCAAGGGTGTGGAGAAAATGGGCACCCTCCTAAGTGACTGGAAGGAGCACAATTTGGTGCTTTTTTGTGGGGATATCTATTGGCAATATCTACTGGAATATTAAATGTGCATACTGCCGGGCGCGGTGGCTCACGCCTGTAATCCCAGCACTTTGGGAGGCCAAGGCAGGTAGATCACGAGGTCAAGAGATCGAGACCATCCTGGTCAACATGGTGAAATCCCATCTCTACTAAAAATACAAAAAATTAGCTGGGCACAGTAGCGCGTGCCTGTAATCCCAGCTACTCAGGAGGCTGAGGCAGGAGAATTGCCTGAACCCAGGAGGCGGAGGTTGCGGTGAGCCGAGATCGCGCCATTGCACTCCAGCCTGGGTAACAAGAGCGAAACTCCATCTCAAAAAAAAAAAAAAATACGTGCATACCAACCAACCCAGCAACTCCACTTGATATGTATCTTAGAAAAATGTTGCAAATGATAAACAATAAAGTTCATCCAAGGATTTCCAAGCCATCATTGTTCATAATGATGCCATCCAAAGCTGAAAAGAACCTAAATGTCAAAGACTAAAGGTCTAATAATCTATTACTAAAGCTATTCTTATGTCAAAAATGCTACAGAACAGAAGGGTTTATTTCTAGATGTACATGTATAGGCGTAAACACACAGAAAAAGCTCTGGAGGGAATCACGCTACACTTTTAACTCTAGAGAAGTACTTCTCCCTTACAGTAGAGTTGAGGATAGGAGTCTACAAATCCAGGTATGACTTCATAATTGCAACTAATGCCAATGACAAAGAAAAAGTGAGAGACATCTAAAGAATAAATGAGACTCACAGGGACCCCCACCATTAGGATTTTTATTTAATAACAAAATTAACATGTGCTATGAAAAATTCAAACAATTAAGAAGTAAAGGTTCAAAGTCTCTCTCACAACTAACCCTATTCCCCAAAGGTTAAGCTAAAATAATATAGACAAAAATAATGGCAAAAGATTAAAGAAGTACATTTAATCTAAATTAAAATAAGAGGTGCTCAAGCCTATAAAGGTAGTGGTACAAAGATGAAATCAACGATAATCTGAGGCTTGCAGAAAACGCTAAAGACAATCCAAAGGGCTTTTGTGCCATATTTAGAACCAATAGTAAAGAAGTGAGCATCATGAACAGTGGATTTTTGAACATCTTTAAAGGTAGATGGGCAATATGGTCTAAATATGGGTGCCTTCCCCCCCAAAAATTCATGTGTTGAAAACCTAATCATTAATGTGATAGTACTACAAAGTAGGGTCTTAGGGGGTGATTAAGTCATGAGAGCAGAGGCCTCCTGGATGGGATGGGTGCCCTCATAAAAGAAGCTCCAGAGAGCGGCCCTGCTCCTTTTACTGTGTGAGGACACAGATAAAAGGCGCCATCTATGAATCAGAAAATAGGCCCTGACTAGACACCAAATCTGCTGGTGCCTTGATCTTGGATTTCCCAGCCTCCAAAACTGTAAGAAATAAACATGTATTTATATACTACCCAGTTTATGGTATTTTGTGATAGCAGCCTGAATGGATTAAGACAGTAGAGATCATCAGGAACCAGTCTCAGGTAAGAAATCATGCCAAACCAACCATACTTTAATATTCCTTAGGTTTATCTGACGATTTGACAAGTAATTAGTTACCACCTACTCTGTGCCAGACATTATGCACCAAAGCTACAAAGACAAAGAAAGAAACAAAAAACACACATTTCTACCACTTCAAGATCACAGTCCAGGCCAGGCGCAGTGGCTCACTCCTGTAATCCCAGCACTTTGGGAGGCCAACGCAGGTGGATCACTTGAGGCCAGGAGTTCGAGACCAGCCTGGCCAACACAACAAAACTCCATCTCTACTAAAAATACAAAAGAAGATTAGCCAAGTGTGGTGGCACATGCCTGTAATCCCAGCTACTCAGGAGGCTGAGGCAAGAGACCTGCTTGAACCTGGGAGGCGGAGGTTGCAGTGAGCTGAGATCCCACCACTGTACTCCAGCCTGGGTGACTGAGTGAGACTCTGTCTCCAAACAACAACAACAACAACAAACCCACCACGATCACAATCCAGCAAGCAGACAGATATCAAATAGTCACACTAATCACACTAATCAATGTATAATTCCTGGCTAAGAGCTTCATAGGAAGAGTCTCTTAAAATATCTTTGCAAAGAAATGAAGAAGTGGGGTCTAGAGAGAGGATACAGGGAGTCCATGAACTTAGAAAGCGGGAACAAAAAAACTTTTATTTTCATTAACTTCCAAATTTATTTTCCTTCAAATATAAATGCAGGCAATACACCGCAGTAGTAATAGGAGTACCTGTGACTTTGTCACCAGTAGAAATCCATGTAACATTACTGTACAGGCAGACAGCCCAAAATATCACTTACAGGAGTTATCGCATCTGTCCACACATCTTCTTATTTCATATGGTAATAAGGAAGCACTTATTTATTGTATCATAAATGTTTTTAATACTTTGATAACTATATTTGTATATAATTTTTCCTTTGTAACTATGTATGTTATTTTATACAGTTAAAAACATTATTCTGAGACAGTATCTAAAGGCTTTACTTGATTGCCAAATGTATCCATGGCACAAAAAAATTAATCACTGAGCTAAATTCTGGTACAAGTAGGTAGATACGTGTCAAGATGAACCATAAAATCAAAAAATTCAGGTTTAAGGTAATGAAAGCAACTCAGTTCCCTAAGAAACAATTTTGGTCATCCTCCACCCTTCCCTTTAGTTTTGACTCTAGTTATTCAACAAACACTTGCTGAATGCTTACTCTGCCAGCCACTGTGCAGGCAATGGGGAAAGTACAGCAAAAAAAAATAAATTTCTACTAATGTGACCCATCCTCATCTTAGTATCTTTACTGCCCATCAAAGTGATTGCTGGACAATCTAAATATATTTGCTCAATGTTGAAAGAAGAATCCCTAAGACCTGAGTAAGTGCCATCAACATATATAAGTCATAAAGTTCAAGCAAAAATTCTCTGGCTATCAAAATTTCCATTTCTTAGAAAATTTCATCAACTCTCTAACATAAAACAATTTTACCTGACTTCTTTCTCTTTTCTCCAACCTTGTAACTCAGGTTGGTTAATTAAATATTTCCTAATTTTCATGAGAAATTGGTCTTCTGAATAATCTAACCAAAGGGAACAAGAACATAAGTGAGTATTATTAAATTTAAGACCTCAGCACATTGATATGATATCATATGCACCTATTATGAAGTCCACCTAAATAAAAGCACTCACATGACACAAAAATGAAGCTTGCAACTGGCTTCTTGATCCAGTAAGAGGAGAAGACACACAAATAAAATAAAATGGGGGGTATAATGCAATTTTCTAGCCGCTGGGGGTGAGTGAGCATGGGAGACAGGGAAACAGAAACCACACTGGGGATTTCACTTTCAGACTCTTCACCCATTCATACTACGTGATATTAAAAAGAAGGTTCACGATATCACTGATCATTGGAGAAGCACAAATCAAAACTACAATGAGATACCATCTCATACCAGTCAGAATGGCTATTACTGAAAAGTCAAAAAATAACAGATGCTGGCAAGGTTGTAGAGAAAAGAAAACACATATACATTGCAGATGGGAGTGTAAATTAGGTTCAACCATTGTGGAAAGCAGTAATGCAATTTCTCAAAGAATTTAAAACGGAAGTACCATTTGACCTAGCAATCCCATTGGTATGTACCCAACAGAATGTAAATTCTTCTACCATAAAGACATACACATGTATATGTTCCCTGCAGCACTATTCACAATAGCAAAGACATGGAATCAACCTAAATGCCCATCAATAATAGGCTGGATAAAGAAAATGTGGTAAATATATACCATGGAATACTATGCAGCCATAAAAAGAACAAGAGCATGCCCCTTGTGGGAACATGGATGGAGCCAGAGGCCATTATCCTTACCAAACTAACAAAGGAACAGATAACCAAATACCGCATGTCCTCACTTTTAAGTGGGAGCTAAATGATGAGAATACATGGACACAAAGTGAGGAAAAACACACACTGGGGCCTACCTGAGAGTAGAGCATGGGAGGAGGGAGAGGATCAGGAAAAGTAATTTTTGGGTACTAAACTTAGTACCTGGGGGACAAAATAATCTGTACAACAAACCCCTGTGACACAAGTTTACCTAATAACAAACCTGCACATGCACCCCTGAACCTAAAAGTTAAAAATAAATAAATAAATAAAAAGAAAGCTAAGAAGGGAGTAAGGCCTGCATAGTCACACTAGAGCTTAGCAAGCACACCCCATACCTTCTTAACTATCCATACTCTTTCAATCACTTATTTTAACAACAAAAGAAAAATGTAAGCATCAGCAGCAGACTGGTGAGCTGAGGTTAGCATACAGCAGAATTATGAACTGCCAGGCTTGGGATGCATCACAGCAAAGAAGGCTAAAGATTACTTCATGTTGCTCTAGTCATATCCTGAAAGTTCACACTGACTGCTAAATGAAATCACACTTTCCATACTATTGAAAGTAGTCCCTGCCCTGCTCTCTGGTGAACTGGAACATAGTGACTTGAGCTGTTTAAGTGAATCAAGTAATTTAAAAACAGAGCTAGAAAGAGAACCCAGGTATTCCAATATTCACCTCCCTCTCCAAAAAGACAGTGGTAAGAACTAGCTTTAAATGATCACTTTGCCAGGCACAGGCATTTATATATATGTTGATCCTTACAAAACAATCTTATCAGGTAGGGACTATTACTATCACAATTTGCAGGTGAGGAAACCTGCTCAGAGAGACTGTCATTTTCCAATTTGAGAGTGCCATAACCATGGAGTAGGAATTAAACTTAGGCTGTGTGAGCCCACATTCTTAACCACTCTAACATTCTGCTTCTAATCCTGAGATCTCAGCATAATATAATCAATTTTACTTTTTCCTTTAAATACTTTTAACAGCTCACTCTTTCAGATATTAGATGCAGAGTATAAGATGCAATGCAATTGCCCATTTATTCCAGGAGTTCTTGAAGGACTAGGGAGTTAGAGCTTGGACACAGCAGAGAAAGGTGAGAGAAGACACATTTTGTTCAGTCCCAAAGTCCACAAAGATGAAAGCGGAAGGTATCTTTCAAATGGAGGTGAGCAGAAGGAAGCAACATTGTCTTTGACTAGAGGACTGGTTTTTCCTTAGCCTCTCCCTTCTTTCCCTTCTTCCATTGCAGTAGCCACAGCAGAGTAACTCTACTTAAAAAGTAAAGGTTGATATCATTCAACTATGACTTCCTAATAATTCAGCAGCAATTTTTTTTGTGTGTTGCAGCAAAAAAAATAGCAAAGAACTGAATGCTAAGAGACCTGAATTATCTATCCGAGATCAACCAATTATCAGCCTTTTTTAGGCAGTGTTCTCGCTTTCATAAATAAGGGTATGATACTGACTTATGTGCGGGTTTCTTCCTGCTCCACAGATACGAGATTGAGCCATAAGAAATTGCCAATATCTGGCTATTTTTGACCTACAAGAGTAGTGATTTCCTAATACACAGACTTACACACAATTGTTGATGCTACAGTACCTGTTTCTTACCTTCTTAACCTAATTCCACATAAATCTAGTACCTGCCAACCTTCAAAACTTGTGGCTGTCAAAAGAGATTCAAGTACCAGCTCAAAGTGGCGACATATTTAAAATTAAAGAATCCTTGAAATGTGAAAGACGACTAATACATCTAAAATAAAGAGGTGATATAAGCAGTTCCAGACAGACACCACTAATCACAGCTAAGGGGATATATGGAAACGCAGTTTTAAGAGGCAGATGCAAGTGCTGAAGCTCTGGATCACCCTATGAGTCCCACCAGCTTCCTGAGCCATCTTTTCCATAGTACAGGAATAATACATACTTCAGGTTGGGTGTGTTTATGTTGGCAATGATGATGGGCTGGTAGTGATTCTATTCTACTTGCTTTTAGCAAACATGCTTACCAGCAATATGCAACGAGAAAAGGAGAGATAACTTTAGTTATTGGAAACTTGCAAAAGAAAATTTGCTGTCTCTAAAATTTCCCTGAGCTGTGGTATTTATGGAGTTTGAACTAAGGTTTCCATGTCCAACTTAATATGAAAAGTCATCTGTTCCCAAGCCTCAGACAATGGCCACACAAGACTAAAACAAAAGCTTATGTAGTTGCAACAGTGACCCTATTGTTTCTCAACCCAGATTTAACAGAAAGTGAAAAAATCCAGCAGAATCATTTCAAAGCTCTCTCTGACTAGCTAACTTTGCTGTTTTTTAAAACCATAAATTCACAGGAAATAATAAAAACAGTGTCCTGTGAATCCCTTGCCCTAATTTCCCCGACAAGCCAATGATATTTCTTAAAACATAGCATCAAAACTAGAAAATTGTCATTGGCACAATATTGTTAACTAGACTATACACTTTGCTCAAACTTCATGAGTTTTGACATGCATTCACTTGTGTGTATGTAGGACTGTACAGAAGCATACACATACACTTTGTTATCGTTTCTCATAACTACTTTGATATGGTTTCATATAACTAACCACCAAGATCAAAATACAGAACTATTCCATCACCACTAAGGACTTCCTTGTGCTACCCCCTTTATACCTGCTTCCTACTTCCAATGGTCCTACGCTCTGGAAATCACTATTCCATTCTCCATTTCTAAAACTCACTCCAAAAATATTACAAAATTAAAGCATATATTATATATACTTTTTTGAGACTGGCCTTTTTCATTAACGCTCCTAAGATGTACCCAGTTGTTGTGTACCCATAGTTCATTTCTTTCCACTGCCAAACAGTATTCTATTGCATGGATATACCCGTTTGTTTAGCCACTTACCCATTAAAGAACATCTGTAGTATTTCCAGTTTCAAGCTATTATGAATAAAACTGCTACGAACATTTGTGTGTAGGTTTTTGTGTGAACAGAAGTTTTCATTTCTCTGGATTAAATGCCCCAGAGCAATTGCTGTGTCATAGAGTAACTGCGATATTTAGTTTTAGAAACTGCCAAGTGACTTTCCAGCATAGCTGTTTCACCTTACATTCCCACCAGCAATGTACAGATGATCCAGTTTCTCTGCATCATTGCCAGCATTCAGTATTTTCACTACTTTTAATTTTAGTCATTCTGGAAGGTGACAGTTCATAGTGGTTTTAGATTGCACTTCCCTAATGGCTAATGATATTGAACATCTTTTCCTGTGCTTATCTGCCATATCCTCTTTGGTAAAATGTTTCTTTGTGTCTTTTGCCATTTTTCTAATTGGACTGTTTCTCTTTAGCTGTTAAGTTTTGAGAGTGTTTTTTGTTTTGTTTTGTTTTGTTTTGTTTTGTTTAGATCCTAGATCTAAAAAGAACTAGATGTAAATAAGTCCCTTATCAGATATATGTTTTTGCAAATATTTTCTACCATTCTGTAGACTGCCTTTTCATCCTCTAAAGAGGGTCTTTCACACACAAAGCAAAGTTTTTAATTTTGATGAAGAAAACTTTATTTTTTGTTTTATGGGTTGTGTATGCTTTTGGCATTGCATCTAAAACTCTTCATCTAGCTCTGGATCCCACACATTCTTCTAAAAGTTTTAAAGTGTTACATTTTACGTTTAAATCTATTATCCACTCTGAATTAAGTTTTGTATAAGATATGAGGTTTAAGTGAAGGGTTTTTTTTTTTTTTAGCCTATGAATGTTTTAAAAAGCACCATTTCTTGAAAAAACTATCCTTCCTCCATTGAACTGCTTTTGCACCTCTGTCAAAAATCAATTGGGCATATTTGTGTGAGTCTATTTCTGGGTTCTTTATTCTGTCCCATTGATCTATGTGTCTATCCCTCCATCAATATCATAGTCCTGATTACTGTCACTAAAAAAGAAGTCTTAAAATAGGGTAGAGAGATTACTTCCAGTTCATTCTTCTTTTTTAAAAATCGTTATATCTATTTTGGTTTCTGTGCCTTTATATATAAATTTTAGAACAAGCTTGTCTGTATCTATAAGAAATCTTGCTGTGATTCTGATAGGAATCGCATTAAACCTACAATCAATTTGAGGAGGACTGACATCTTTCCTATGCTGATTCTTCCAATCCATTAATGTCTCTCCATTTATTTAGATCTTCTTTAGTTTCTTTCATCAGCAGTTTATAATTTTCAACATACAGGTCTTCTACATGTTTAATTAGATTTATATCTAGTCACTTCGATTTTGGGGAGAGTGACTAACAATGGTGTTATGCTTTTAACTTTGATCACTATATGATTATGGCTAATCTATAGAAATGTGATTGATTTTGTATATGTGTTTATGTTGTATCCTTTGACATTGCTGAACTCACCCACTAATTATAGAAGGGCTGTGTGTGTGTGTGTGTGTGTGTGTGTGTGTGTGTGTGTGTGTATGGGGGTGTGTGTATGGTGGGTGTGTGTATGGGGTGTGTGTGTGTGTGTATGGGGGTGTGTGTGTATGGGGGTGTGTGTGTACGGTGGGTGTGTGTGTATGGGAGGTGTGTGTCTGTGTGTGTGTGTGTATATTCCTTGGGATTTTCTACATAGACAATCGTGTCATCTGAAAGTGGGGGCAGTTTTATCCCTTTCTTTCTAATCTGTATGCCTGTTATATTACTTTATTGTCCTACTGCACTGGCCAGGACATCCAGTCCTCTGTTGAGTAAGAGTGGTGAGAGTGAACACCCTCATCTTGTTCCCAGTCTTAAGGGGAAAGCATTCAGTCTTTTACTCTAAGTACGATGTTAGTGGTAAACTTGGGGTTTTCACCTTTAGTCAAGTATCAAAAAGGAAGCTTTCCGAATATAAAGTTTAAAGAAACATACATCTGAGAATAAGTAGAAACTGTGTTGCTCCTCTTGACTAGTATCTACCTCCTTCCTTCATACAACAATGCTTTTTCTCTCAGAGAAAGACAACCTTCCCTCACCATGTATACAGCTCCAGTGCAATGGGCACGTGAGTAAGTTCTGGTCAATTCATCCATCCTGGCCTCTGGACCAAGTAGTTAGTCCAGTAAAATCCAAATAAGGAACTTTTTTTTGAATGATTACATAAAAGCTCTCTTTCTACTAGACTTACAGATCAGGGATCAACAAACTATGTATGGCTCATGACCCAAATCTGGCCAGCCATCTGTTTTTGTAAACAAAGTTTTACTGATACATGGCTATACCTATTCATTTACATGTTGTCCATGACATCTTTTTAGCTACAGCAGCAAAGTTAGTGCAACAACAACCACATGGCTCACAAAGCCTAAAACACTTACTATCTGGCCCATTACAGAAAAAGGTTACTGACCCCTGTTCTTAATAATAGGATGTAAGATTGAAACAAGTAGTAAGGAAGCATCTCACCATGCTATGAAAAGAACACGTTGGAAAATGAAGCCAATGCAAAAGAAGAAACCAACTCCAAATATTATGTAAGATCCCAGATTCAGATGGGTCACAGACTATTAGACTAGAGTATTTTTCATTACTAGAGTAACCCAATAAATCCAGCTTTTCCCCAAGTTCAAATTGGGTTACCTACATTTGAATTAAAATAATTCAAATTTACTACATAGATAAAATCCATAATGCTTACTGTAGGAAGAAAATTCTAATTTTTTCCTCCATTATATGTCCACCAACACCATAAAGACATTCAACATTTCTTTAGACTAGCGTATGATTATATATTAAAAACCATGATTTAAGCCTAAAACTAAATTTAATATTTAAAAATGAAATGTTGCAAAATCAACTGATTTGGGCTCATTTAGCTTTTCTTTGTTTTTCAACCAACCATCCTAAGGTATTAGTGAACAATGAAAGAACAAAAAAAAAATAGAAACTAAACAACTCCCCCAAAAAAACAAAAAACCACCAACACCAAATAATCCATCATAGAACAACTGAGATAGAAGTATAAAACAGAAGATAGTTGCCACTATTAACATCTCCCTGAAATAAGGCAACCACACTAACACCAACTAGACAAAGAGCTAGCTAGAGAAATCCAAAACTCCCAGGGGGACAGATTTAACTAATTAGGGAGATGGTGATTAAATCTGGAGCTGCTAATTGTCTATTGGGCATATATCTCTAGTAATGTCCCCCAGAGGCTTTCAGCAATGAGAGACAAAATTAAGCCTAGTATTACTGTCAATTACATAGACATCATTTGTCTATATTTATCTCTCTCTTTAGGAAACTAAAAAGCACACGGAAGTGTGGTTTTCAGAGCAAGCTATATGTTCCTATGAGGAAATAATTTTATATCATGTTTAGAAACAAAATTATTTTGTGTTTAAACTTGTTTTAATTTGTACATTCTGGAGTAAGATGTTTCTTTCAACAGCACACTTTCCATCTGCACAGGCCAGATGTTAATCTACAGGAAAACTGAAGTGGTTAGTAAGAAGACCAATTATACACAGACAGAGAACAAATATCTAAGTGGTAGGGAAAAAGGAGGGGGAGGCTTAAAATGGAATTAATTGGCAAGGCAGTTTTAGAACTCTGACTTATTGGGGGCAGAGGGAGAGATGTTAGTAGGTTTTGGTGGGTTTTTTTGTTGTTGTTGTAATTTGGCTTTTTTTTTACGCATCCCAAGAATAGAATGCCGTAACAGGATTTTGCTTCCTGGGCATTTCCTCCCCTATAAGTTGAAGAATCATTCAGGGCAATGAGTGAAAGTATTGTAAAAATGAACTGAGAATTCTTACAAGGCAATTTGAAATTTTATCTCCATTAAAGATGAAAATCGACTATGTCTAGGATTAGACATGGGTCAAATTCTAGCTTTGCCACTAGGATGGGGACTGTCAACTACTCACAGTATCCTTTCTCCTCTTCTTCTTTGAAGTAATAACATACCCGGGGTCCTGGCTGGGCCCATGACTGCCTAGGTACAACCTAGATTTCCCAGTCTGTTTTGGAGATAGATGTGGCTATACTATGTTCGAGCCAATGGAAGTGATGAGTGCATCTTCTGAATCCTTCAAAATACTTTTGTCCTCATTTTTCTGGCTGGAAAATGGCAATCACTGGAGCAACGTAGGAAGCCATGGGCTGAGGATGGCAGAATGACCCTACTAGGCATAGACTGTTTCCTTCTTGGCTCTAAGAGAGAAATACATTTCCCTATCTTCCATAAGCCACTGTACTTTGGTGTCTCTCTGTTATAGCAACCTAGCCTGTAGCCTACTAATACAGCCATTTACTATCTGTGCAACTTGGGGCAAGTTATTTAACCTCTCTAAGCCTCAGTTTCCTCATCTATAAAATGGAATTATAGCACTTATCTCATTAAGTACTAAAGGGAAATAAATGGGTTAAGAGATGTGATGTGCTTAATCCTGTGCCTAACATGAAAAACATGCTCAACAAATGGTAGATAATGCTAGTAAAAAGAAAGACCTACTTGGGAAGCTTCTTTCAAAGGCCTTTGACATCAAGCAGCTATTGTGCCCATAAAGCTCTAAAGGTGGAAATGTATATCTGGTTTTGAGGGTTTCTAGGGGTAATAACATATTCAGAGACAATCAGAGCTATCTTATATTTTAGCCCACAAGAAGAATTAAGATTAAACAACGCTTAATTACAGTTTAGCAAACTGTGCCTTAATCATCATTTAAATCTTTAAGAGACCTTGCTCTATATTAAATGTCATATAACACTAGTTATTTCTTTATGCTTAGTTGATTGAATTGAGTCCCATGTTTGTATAAAATATGACTGAGTAAAAAGGTACATTAATCTATGTTACCAGATCACCTCCCCAGGGTAGACTGAGAAAGAGACACACAAATCAGCTGACATTATCCAGCCTGACGCATAGAGTTCCAGAGTCAGTGGAGTCCATGGCCTACTTCTTCCTTGCACACATTTCCTCCCTTTGGCAAACAGCACCTTTGTATCAATTATTGGCCCTCTGGCATCGTAGATTCTTTTTCTCTTTTGTTGGTGGCACACGGTTAGATTGTACTCTTAGGATTTCTGTAACCTTGCGATTTGCTGAAATAAGGCAACCACACTAACACCAACTAGACAAAGAGCTAACTAGAGAAATCCAAAACTCCCAGGGGGACAGATTTAACTAATCAGGGAGACGGTGATTAAAGCTGGAGCTGCTAATTGTCTACTGGGCATATATCTCTAGTAATGTTCCCTAGAGGCTTTCAGTAATGGGAGACAAAATTAAGCCTAGTATTACTGTCAATTACATAGACATCATTTGTCTATATTTATCTCTCTCTTTAGGAAACTAAAGGAGTTGAGATCCTTGGAACTAAAATAAGGTGACTACAACAATTCCAGGGCTCTTATAGATTTTACATGTCACAAGATACAGAACAACTACAAGATTACACCACCCAGCTAAGGCCAGCATCTCTGAAATGGGAGCATGGATCATATTACCAGGCTCACCTCCCTCCATCCACCCTAATAATCTCCCACTGCTTATAAGACGAGGTGAGTTACTATAGGAAGCTGAACCATAAGTCAATGATAAAAGATGTTGTATAACCTGTAATTTCAGTAGGCCAGACCAGACTCTGCCTCCTTCAAGAGACCTGGGGACATTACACCTGCTTCTGCAAAGAGGGAGTTCTAGTATAATGCTATGCAGAACTCATGCCTTGGGATTGAGAGGCCGAAGCTCAAGAACTACGTCTTTACAGAAGCAAAATCAATATCCACAAACATAAACCTAGGCATAAAAAACCACCTCTGGTACATTGGTTTCAAGAACCCAAGACTTTAGAACAACAGCAAAAATTACTGCACTAGGGAAGCAACAAACAACTCAGGGCCTTTATTCTTGCTCTACTTCCCTGAATTGTTACTTACAGGTTCCCGGCCATCCATGGCTTCCATCCAGAGCCTCCGGTCCTCTTCCGACAATGCTTGCATGGTGATAACCCCTGGCCTGCAGAGAAGGGAGAGACATGGATATGAAATCAATGCCACATGTAGAGACATTGGTGAAGGCAAATCTTAAACATCCACTCTAAGTCAGTGGTTGCTACGGTTAACAACGCCAAGAGGGGCACAACACTTGGCTTTTCTAAGCCAGCTTCTAGTCTCAGAAAGGAAGGACCAAATTCCTCTCAGTCAGTCCATCTCTCTCAGAGAGGCAGAAACATGGAAGATATGACCCTATTTTACAGGTAAGAGGCATATAGAAGTGATTCCTTTAGACACTGTTCCTTGAAATCTTATTCATTTCTAGTCCTCAAAATGCTTAACAGAATATTTTACTTGCAGTAGAAATGCAATAAATATTTGTGGAAGTGAATGGAATTACTGGACTCAAAAAAGAGGGGAAAATATCCAAGCTGGAGGCATCCTTGTCTCCCAATATCTAGTCCAATGCTTCTAAAGTGCTTCAGACATGGTGAAGTTTTATGGTGGTCATCATCTTGGTAGTTATGATTAAATGTGTACAGTATTTTTTCAAAATGAGTACTTAATCATGTCAGGTGCTAAGTGCTTTATATGCATTAGATCATTTCACTCACTGAAATCTGCTTGTTCTCTAAAACTGAGCACAAACCCTCTGGAAGACATGCACACAATGTCAAATGGTTTTTGTTCAGTTCCTGTTACAAATGACACTCCACAGGAAAAGAGCCTGCGCCATAAAAATGACTGTGGGAGAAGTGGCTAAAAGCCTTCCATGCCCATTAAAGCAGGTGTTCTTCACTTAAGGTGAGGATGGATCCTAGAGTGTCTCTAAACCACCTCCTCCTCTCCCTCAAATGTATGTGTATTTTTCTGTAGAGACAAATCAAATTGTCTATCAGATTCTCAAAAAGAACTGCAACCCTCAAAAAGTTAAGAATTGCTAGTTAAAACCATCCTCCTTAAAATTTGAGACAGCCTAAAAAGGAGGAAGAGGTCCACTGAGCAACAACTAAAGTCCTATTCCTGTCTGAGTGCACAAACGCTGCTAATGATCATACAACAATAGGTATTAAAACCACACAGGCTGAGCAACACCCTGAGCAGCACAAGCCGGGGCCCCATAAACACCCAAGCCTGTTAATTCTCACCCACCTATCATCTCTGCTTCTGGCTTGTATCTATAGTTCCAACAAATATGCTAAACCTATTTGGTTTAACATAATTTAAAAATCACATTTGATTCTTTTCATTAATCACCCCTCAACCTCCCCTTAAAAAAAATTTTAGCTGAGCATGATGACTCACACCTGTAATCCCAGCACTTTGGGAGGCTGAGGCGGGTGGATCACAAGGTCAAGAGATGGAGACCATCCCAGCCAATATGGTGAAACCCCGTCTCTAGTAAAACTACAAAAAATAGCTGGGCATGGTGGTCCATGCCTGTAGTCCCAGCTACTCGGGAGGCTGAGGCAGGAGAATTGCTTGAACCCAGAGGCGGAGGTTGCAATGAGCTAAAACCACGCCACTGCACTCCAGCCTGGTGACAGAATGAGACTCCATCTCAAAAAAAAAAAAAAAATTTAGAGCTCTGGGCATGTAAATACAGATGGGTTGGGGTTACAAGGGGCATCGGGATGGGAGTGTGAATGTGTGAGGGTGTGAACGTGTTTGTGTGGGGGAGAGAGAGAGGTGGAAAGCATGCAAATGAGCAAGAGAAGGGAGTGAGTAAAGGAGCAAGAGACAGAAAGATGAGTGTGGGTGCATGTGGGTGGAAGGAGGGGTGGGCAGGTACATGGTGGGCATGTTGATGATGGTGGGACACTGATCCCAAGAGGGTAGTCATTCCCCTGAAGATCACACTGGGACTGGAACCATCATACAAAGGTGACTCAGAAGATGGAATAACTCCTCTCTCCATGAGTGCCTTCCAGGACTCTCCCTTGTCTTATCAGAAATTCTCATTCTCAGACCCAATCAAGTGCCCACTTCCCACCATCAGCCCATTCGGTGTGCCAGACTCAGTGGGTGTCTGCAGAGAGCTGACAGTGGTGGCTCCACAGAACTGACCCTGTGGCTTGAGGGCACAATGGATTGATTCCACCCTTCCACCTTTCTAAAAACCAACCACAACATTTTAATAGCTTTGCAGCTACTGTCTATTGCAGAACTCTCAAGTCCCTGGTTCTGGGTCTCTGAGTGTTGCTATTAGGTGCTGCTCCTGTACCACCTGCTTCAGAATCAGGCATTACATTTACATGGAGATTCCAGCCCAATCCTACTCTACTGAATCTGAACTGGGCTGGCCCTGGGAACTTGGATTTTAACCAACTCCCCAGGTGATCTTGATTCAGAGTTAAGTTTGAGGCCCACACCCTGGGCTGTCCACTCCATCCCCACTCTTTTCCTTCCTGTTCCCCTTGCCCTAGAGAGCAAAGTCACCCTCCTCTCTGCAGTGAGGTCAAGGAGCCAACATGTCTCTAGTTTGTTTCCTGCTAGTGGCTCACCAGCAAACAGTGAGATCACAAGAGCTGCCTACATATCAAGGTCTCAGGGGCTCACAGGTATTACATCAACTTCATGGCACACAGTGTGAGATTTCCACCCCGAGTCACAAAGAGGAAGCTCGACAAACTCACAGGCTATGAAGGGTGGGCCACTTGGCCTTGGTAACCAGGAAAGTCAACAGGATTTGTTTTCATTTCAAGAAGAAATATCAAAATACAAGTTCTTTTCCACATGTAGTCTTGTTCTCTTTTGCAGGGGTGGGAGTAGGGTAGGGAGTGGATAGTAGGTGGTGAATAAAGCGTATTTAACACACTCAGTTCTAATCCCATGACCCTAAGTTCAGATAATTTTCTCTCAGCCTGATGTATGTACATCTAGATCATAGTACTTTCCTTTGTAGACATCTAGAAAACGCTCATTTGGTTCCAAGTTTCTTTTCCTTCATTACAGTTAGAACCACTGTTATACAAATGTCTTGCGTATGGATTTCCAAGAACCAAGGTAAAAAGGGTGAACTTTCTTTATTCTGGAGTAAAACAATAACTTTCTCACCATATTTTCCTTCCCTGTGTCCCTACTAACAACTATCCCTCAAAACAAAATAAAACAAACAAAACCTTCAACGACCCTCCACTTTCCATGTCAGTCCCTATAAAATAGCATAGATTGAGACCTTCTCTTACAGGATGCCAATTTAGTTCATGTTTGAAATGCATGTGGTTCTTCATAGCAAAAATGGGGAGGGTGGGGAGACAGAGAAGAGAGAGATTAAAAGTAGGAGGATAGGCCAGGTGTGGTGATTTGGGAGGCCGAGACGGGCGGATCACAAAGTGAAGAAATGGATACCTGGCCAACATGGTAAAACCCATCTCTACTAAAAAATACAAAAATTAGCTGGGTGTGGTGATACGCTTCTGTAGTCCCAACTACTCGAGAGGCTGAGGCAGGAGAATTGCTTGAACTCGGGAGGTGGAGGTTGCAGTGAGCAGAGATCGAGCCACTGCACTCCAGCCTGACAACAGAGCAAGACTCCATCCCAAAAAAAAAAAAAAAAAAAAAAAAGGAGGAGGATAATATGGAATGAGGAAGGGAACATATAAAACAATGAAAGAGAAATGGAGTATATGATCAGAGCTCTTTTTACCTTTACAAAGAATTGTGAGCCTATTAGACTCACTACAATAAAAGAACATTAATAATCATAAACCAACAGTATGTGCCAGCTGCTGTGCTAAGGACTATATATAAATTAATTCAACTGCCAGGTGCGGTGGCTCACGCCTGTAATCCCAGCACTTTGGGAGGCCGAGGCAGGTGGATCAGGAGGTCAAGAGATTGAGACCATCCTGGCCAACATGGTGAAACCCCATCTCTACTAAAAATACAAAAATTAACTGGGAGTGGTGGCTTGTGCCTGTAGTCCCAGCTACTCAGGATGCTGAGGCAGGAGAATTGCTTGAACCCAGGAGGTGGAGGTTGCAGTGAGCCGAGATCACGCCACTGCACTCCAGCCTGGTGCCTGACGACAGATCAAGACTCTGCGTCAAAAAAAAAAAAAAATTAATTCACCTAATCTTCATACCTATATCATGAGAAAAGTATATTCTCATTATTTCCCTTTAGCAGATAAGAAAACCAAGGCTCAGAGAGGTTAAGTGTCTTGTCCACAACCACAGAGCTAGCAAGATACAGAGCCAGGATGTGAACACAAGCAGTCCAATCCTTAACTCTTGTGCACAATGTCATGCCAATGTGATGGCACCGCAGGCCCTAGAGAGCTCATGTTGACCACCCAAATCCTCTGGTGTCAAAATCAGCCATGCACTTCTGCAAATACCTTAGTGAGCTCCTGCATGGGATTAAACAAGATTGAATGATAAAGAGCTCTGTAAAAACCTAAAGTGCTTCATAAATATGAAGGCTTATGACACCACTCTAGGCAAACAGCTAATGAAAACAAGAATCCAACAGCATCCAGAGTAACTGGGGCTTACTTTCTATGGCAGTGGTTCTCCATGTTTTAGCTGTCTTAAAATACTCAAGAGATGGAAAGACAATTAGTTGGTTTTCTTTTTTTAAAGAACACAAAAAGTCCTAATCATAAAGAAAAAATATTAAAAAATTGAATTTCACCAAAATGAAGGACTTACACTCATCAAAAGATGAATTTAATTATTGAATTACTTTTATTAAGAAAATGAAAAGGCAAATCAGAGTGAGAGAAGATATTTGTAATATCTATTTCCAAGACTCATATCCAGAATATGTAAAGAATACCTACAAATAAATAAGAAAAAAAAATGAACAACCCAATACAACAAACACTTTAATAAGCACTTCATAAAAGAGGACATGCAAATGGCCAATAAGGCTGAGAAATAGAGCCCAAACTGATCACTTATCAGGGAAATGTGATTAAAACCACAATGAGATATAATAAGCACCCTCCTGAATGGAGAGCATTAGAAGGCCACCAATAACCAGTACTGGCAAAAAGGCAGACTAACTGGGACTCTCATACATTGCTAGTGGGAGAATAAGTTGATGAAACCACTTTGGCCATATCTACTAGAACTAAACATACATCTGCCCTATGACCTAGCAATTCTACCTCTATATATATACTCAAGAGAAATAAGTGCATATGTCCACCAGAAGGCACACTCAAGAATGCATGAAGTTTTGTTTAGAATAGCCAAAAGTTTTAAAAACAACAACAAATAAACAAATATCCCTTGACAAATGGGTAAACTGTTGTATATTTGAACAATTGAATACCATACAACAACAACAACAACAAAAAAAAGGCTCAACGACTGCTACATGTAACATAAATGAATCTCAGAGACATAATAATGAGGGAAAGAAGCCAGACACAAAAGATTATGTGACTGTATGACCCCACTTCTATGATGTTAAAATACTTGCAAAACTCATCTATGGTGACAGAAGTCAGAAGAGTAATTGTTTTTTGGAAGAGATGGGCAATGAGTGGAAAGGGGCACAAGGGCATCTTCTGGAGTGACAGAAACATTCTGTATCTTCATCTGGGTGGTTGCACAGTTGTGTGTGTGTGTGTATAAAAAGTTACTAAAATACAGACCTCAGATTCACACATTTTGCTGTGATTACACCTCAATAAAAATTATGTCAAATGCCCAAGAGCTATGACTTCTCATCAATAATTTAGGTTCACTAGTTATCCTGATTCTAGTGCTTCCTAGCTGTATAAACATGACAGACTAGGAATTGAACTATTCTGTGCTACTCTTATTACCTACATCCTAAATAATTGTAGCATAGAGCAGTTCAATTACTTGTCTACCAGTGTTACCAGACTACACCTCAGGGCATGCTGGGAAGGTTACATGAGAAGTGTATGCGACATTTCAAAGTGTCAGGCACACGGTGAATGCTCCAAAAATTCATGCCTCTACCACAAAGCACACAGGGCTGAGAGCTGAAGGGACACACCTGCGCTGACATAATGGCCATTTCCTTTTTCCTCCTGAGTAACACAACAAAGTGGCCTACCACTTCCTTTTAAAATTAATGTCTGATAACTAATAACAACAGAGAAGGGGTCTTTGACAAATTCTAAAAAATCTACCAGGGAGCTCCCTCCACCCACCAGATGAGAGAAGGAGCAAATGACTTAAAAATCGTCTGTAGAGCTCAATCCTAAGAATCTACTTAAAATACAGCAATTCCTTTTCACTCCAAATATGTCCTTAGTGCTATATCTGCATCTGCTTGAGAATCACGAACAAGGATCTGGAATTTTCTCTAAGCTGGTAACCCCACCTCTCACACTACAGGAGCCATGCAAAAAATAGCTCTCCATCTATCACAGGGCAAGTTGCTACCCAACACCATATCTCCTCCAACCCTGGCCCCCAGAAACAGCCCATGGAAAGCAATATATGGTTTAGCAACACATCCAGGATCCTGGGACCACTGGCTATATCAACTCATAGCCTGCTCACCAGCCAAGAGCAAACAGAATCACAACCAGCCCCAATTCCAGGGTTACTCGACAGCTTTCCTACTCTAATCTTATTCCTGAATCTGAGTCAACAATAGTGATCTCAGTGGTTTGGCAATTTACCGACTTCCTATTGGACAAGGAAATGCTATTCCTAACTCCACCCCACTGAAACAAAAACACTCAGAATTTAACAGTACTGTTCTTTC
This sequence comes from Aotus nancymaae, assembly GCF_030222135.1. Lineage (NCBI taxonomy): Eukaryota > Metazoa > Chordata > Mammalia > Primates > Aotidae > Aotus > Aotus nancymaae. The sequence continues at coordinate 17,932,940 of NW_026988479.1, read as the reverse complement.
TAAATCAGCCTCCAAAGATCTAGGGTTTATTCATTCATAAGACTATAAATCTTCTGTTGGTATGAGTTCATTCCCCAGCTTCCATCCACACTGCCATATATGTAAGGTTCCAGTTCAAAGTAGAAGAGCTGAGGCATCCACAGGAATACACAACCTCAAAGCTTGTGTCTGAAACCTGCTCACTATGCTTATATAGGAAGACAAAGGAGAATGATGAAGGAATGGAGCACAAGCTGCCATCCACTTGCAAAAAGAGCCTTGCAAGTTCCAGGGAGGGGAAATAGTCCTTTGTTTCTAAAGTGCTACCGGGAAAATGAATTCCTAACATTTCCTGGACAATGCAATGGTTCAGGTTCAGAAGAGCTTCATTTACACAAAGATATGGCCAAAGCCATGTAGAATAATCTTGGAGAATGACATCTTTTCCATGTCTGTTTATGAGATTACAGACCCAAATGTCTACAGAGACAGAGTAAGTAAGCAAAATGAGGGAAACTGGATAAGAAATTCTTTAATCTGAGGAAAACAGGCTTGGTCTCATCTTACTATTGGTTTTTTTCTTTTGTAGTTTTACTTTCAGATAGAAACAAAGAATAAAGAATTATGTCCCCTCCATGGGAAAAACAACAGTGAAAGTGCAAAGCAAAAAGTTGTCACTTGTCTTCATGGGGGGAGGTGGGCAACAGGGCATGGTGGGGACTGTGGCAGAACAGAGAGCACATACCCCACCTAAAGGAAGTAACTTATTCAGCTCAACCAACAGCTAACATGTGAGAAGGGATGATAAGCAGTTACAGATTTTTCCAGTTTTAAAATGTTGCCTCAAACCATATTCAAGCCAAACCAAGTATGTCTGTGGACCACTTGTTTGCAACTTCTGTTGTCTGTGTCTGTCTTTCTCTGAATCTATCTGAGCTCTACCCCAGGTCAACCTTGCATGTTATACATTCATCCATCTCATGCATTAGGACAAACAATGAAGGATGCCTGTCTATGTTCTTGATTCACCTTACAGTCAAACTCAGGAGAGTATCTCCAGGTCATCCACAAAGGAGGAACTTGGGCTGCTTCCCTTGTTCTTCCGATACTCAAGGATCTAGTGCCATCACTGGAAGGCAATGATAATCTAATGTATGAATCTGCACTACTATGCGTGCTCTGATGTAATAAACTGTTGAGGTCCTTCTGCATTAAAGACCATTGTGCATGGGAAAAATTAATAATATGCCATGATAATCTGGGTGTGGTACAGGTGAGAGACAGAGAAAGTGAGAAACCAGAAGGTGCTGCAACTGGCAGCCCCCAAGCCACAGGTAGATTTACTGAGTGTTTATTACATGCTAACCACTGTGCTAAGGACTTTACTTGTATTATTATTCATTCTTCACAATAACTGTATGAAGCAGACACTACCATTATACCTCTTTTTAAAAGTGAAAAGACTAAGACTCAGATAAATTACTTGCATAATATCACATTACTAGTAAGTGCCAAAGCCTGGACTTGAACCCAGGTGTGACTGAATCTAAAGCAAAACCCATACTTTAATGACAATGCTGTACTGCCCCCCTGTGCATGTAGCATATGTACCCTGGGATCCAGGAAGACCAGCACCTTAAAGAGAAGAAGGAGGAAGGAGGGAAGGAAGGAAGGAGAGAGCGAGGGAGGGAGGAAGCAAGGGTCAACCTCTAAGTTTTTAGAAGTAGCTTCTAATCAATTATTTAGAAAGGACTGATCCTAATAGATGAAAGAATCATAACCTATTAAAGCATGCAGCACTGATCTTTTGAGAGGAATGTTTCTAAAATAATTAGGGCCATAGCAACAATAATAGTCTAAAAAGTAAATACCGCCAAACACATCAGATAAGTTCTTACATTTTTATGAGAGACTGAAGTCGTAAAACATCAGGAAGCCCAGACAAAGACATCTTTGGCCTATTAAACTGCATGGCTCTTAAATGCAACAAATAATTGAGTGAGTACCTATTATGTGCTAGTCATGATGCTAGGCATCAGGGACATAGAAGCAAGCAAATTTTAACACACTGCACAAGGACAAGGCATTTTTAACTATGGGATGAGTGAGACTCAAGGAGAACGCAAATACTTGTTACTATTATTGATAACAAACTGAAAATATAACTTCTGGTTTATGTATTTTTTTCAATTTTACTATTCTATCTCACAATTAACAGAAATGTACCTATGTACTATTCTATCTCACAATTGTACTAGTACAAGTGTACTATTCTATCTCACAATTAACGGAAATGTTTCTTCTATCCAGACTTATGTAATAGCTAATTTTTGGTTTCGATTTTAAAAAGACAAACTAATCTTATATTTAGAAATTGGCAAATAAACTGGTATACTCAGCCAATAAAACTACATATTTCACTATGTAGACTAAAGAGTAAAAATACAGTTGCCTCAATCACCTTCCCAATCAAGTCCATTAACCACCATATCCCCATTCTTTGCTAAACCAGAATCAAACAGCAAACAGCATGCTCTAATTAAAAAAAAAAAAAAAAACAACAACTCAGAGACAAGTTCAAACTACATGAATTCTAAGATTACAAGATTCCAAGAACTTCTCCACTAACTTATTTTACAGAACAGCCAAAAAGCAATTCAGAAACTATGATATCTTCCCCCAAACTCAAGTCACGGAAGTCAGAGTCATATAACACCCTCTGAGGAAGGAAAACACCATTTCCTGCCTGAAATGTCAATGGCATTGAGACCAGCACTCTAATCCAACCAGCAGGAAGGCAAAATCAAATATTATTTCAAACAAGGGTTGAGAAGGGGAGGGAGGGAAAGTTTGAAACCAGGAAAAATGGATTCATCTGTTGCATAAGATAAAGGCACATTGCATCAGGAGGGAAAAGTAGGACTGCCAGATTCTCAGCACACACAGACAGTGAAATCACTCATCTTTTCTGCACCATCCTAAATAAGCCATCCCTAAAGCAAAGGGCCTGGCACTTTAGTTCAAAGAGCCAGGTAAAGGGTAATGTTTAAACAGAGGCCCAACTTACTGAGCATGTTTGTTTTTGCAAGAAAGTGGGTATGAATGATTTGTGATGAAAGGGTGGGAGGAAGGAATTTCTAGAGAACGAATGAGTCATTTAGGATACTCTTCTTCCTTTAAGGAATAATACTGACATGATTATTTTTTCCTATAGAAAACACACACACACACACACACACGCACGCACACACACTTTCTCTCCTTTCAATGTATACAAGGTATATAAAGGACAGCTGATTTTCAACTGGCCCTTCTAATAGTTGCTAATGCATACACAAAACTGCCATCTAGAGGTTGAATGTTGAAACAAAGTCTGTTACATAAGATGGTTCTTTTTTGGAAAAACACATAATCTCATAGTCACACAATTTCACAAAGACACAGAAACCAATGCAGGCACGCACACCATATATCAAGCTAGAAGAAACAGTATTATTATAACTTAATATAGTTTCCTCTTGAAATCATAAATAGGAAATAAAAGCATAACATTTTATCTTTTATATGAAATATGTATCAATAACAGGTTATCACATATACAGTTTGAAAATGGAATCTTCCCCTAGCAGGCCCTTTGCACACATACCCTGAATGCATCTGTATTTCCTCTCAGCTTATAGATAAGTTGAAAACTCAGGACACCACAGGAAAAAGAGCACCATTAAGACAGAAAGCAGGCTCACAGCAATATCCACCAAAGCTAAGGTTCACCATCACAACAATCAAGTCTCAGGTTTTAGGGTATAGAAAAAAAATCAACAGCCATGTTTTCAGACGTAGGACTCCATCAGAAGGGAATATTAGTTCCAGCTTAAGAAAAAATCCTGCAATGTAGTTATGATTCGCCCCATCTTACAGATATTAAACCACTGACCTAGAGTCACACATCTAGTAAGGGACAGATCCCAAATTCAAATTTAGTAATGCTCTGATCTTTTTTACCTGCATCATACAGCCTGCTATATAAACATACTTGAAACGAGGATGCTGAGGGTTCTAGTAGATTTCTTCAGATCTTCCAAAAATCTTTCTGGCCTCCCCTATTCTGACTTTTACCAACCTTCAATTTTTCTGGATCTTTTTCCTACCTGCACACAAATGCAGACTATATGGGCACCTGCTAAAATTTTAGTTTAAATAGCAAGTAACTTGATTAAGCTCCTCTAGTCTCTTACACAATCACTCATCATGGCCCCAAAGAAAAGAACTAATCAATCCCCAAATCACATAACCATAAAAAATAAAATTGAACAACCACATACACATATTACTGTATTAAAAGCTGCATAAAATGTTTTTCTGCCTCTGGAAACAAATCACCTGAGATAGATATTTAGAATTGAACAGAGGTATATAAAACATACCTAGTGAAATACCTAACCAACAAATACAAGGAAAACCTCATTACTTCGCAAATACAGGTTACCTGGTAAGAAGAAGATAGAGTTGACAGTGGATGTGACATGCTAGGTTGGGACTAGATCAGAGGAGAGCTATTGCCCTTTACCCATTCCTGGAAAGCTTGCAAAACAAGAAGGACCTTGGAATGGTATGAAAGAAAATCAGATGAGGTCTGTTAAGAAAGTACAATCGATTTGTAAACTTTATATCTCCACTGCCAGTAGTCTCTAGCATGTAGTTATGCTCAATAAAATAAGGAAGGAAGGAGGGAGGGAGTGAATTCAGTATATTCCAGTCATGCCATCATCCTCTGTAAGAATGGAAGGGTAAAGTCCTCTTGTTTGTTACATTTCCCCCCAGTAATCTGGCCCTCCAGGTTTGCTGAAACACTCAACATACTGGTATTTATATCTTAGCTGCTTGAATGTGTATGAGCATTCCATGCTCAAAGGTAACTTCCATGAAGACAACTTTATTCTTGCTTTGTCCCTTACTGCAACTCTAGCACTAAATATCCTTGCCATCTCTAAGAAGCTACCCTTGCTGCCCACCTCTAGAGAGTACCAGAGCTGAGAAAGGGGCACTTAACACACAGCATTTTCAAATGAATGGACATTGGTGAGAGTCAGCTAATCCCGGAAAAAAATAATCATTTCCTTTCCCCAGCGTAAACACTGACCCTCAAGAGACTTCATTGATTCAGGGAGTCAGAAGAAGTTCTTTTATTATTTCTTACATGGTTTAGTGGACCCTCCTGGAAAACACTTGAGAGAAAATACTCATGTGTCACTTACATCTGTGAGAAATTTCTTAAAAATAAACAAATCCAGGGATGCTGGCAAATGACTAGTATCATGAATCTTTAGCCTTAACAAATATTTTCCCTACATTTGCTCATGAATTTCCTTAAGATACTGCATGACGGAGTTAATTATTCAAAGTGACTGAATACAGACATGAGCAAGTACTACCAATTCACATCCTGCTACCACTAACGGCTGCTTTGAAATGATGTCCCATCTTTTAACCCAGAAATTTTACACTAAACCCTCTCAAAGAGTTGACACATTTTTGTAATGATAAATCTAGTCTTTATTCAATTAACCAATATAAATTACAAACTTTCAAATTTTGTAATGATAAATCTAGTCTTTATTCTATTAACCAATATAAATTATAAACCTTCAAATGCTTGGTGCTATGGCAAAGTAATACAAAAGCACCCAAGAATGCTGCTTTATTAAAGAATAAAAAGGGTGATTTTTATTTTATTGTATTTTATTTTATGGAGATGGAGTCTCACTCTGTCACCCAGGCTAGGGCATAGTGGCACGATCTCAGTTCACTGCCACCTCCATGTCCCAGGTTCAAGCAATTCTTCTGCCTCAGCCTCCTGAGTAGCTGGGATTACAGGTGCCCGCCACCACACTTGTCTAATGTTTTTTCTGTATTTTTAGAAGAGATGTGGTCTCACCATGTTGGCCAGGCTGGTCTTGAACTCCTGAGCTCAAATGATTCACCTGACTCAGCCTCCCAAAATGCTGGGATCACAGGTATGAGTTATTACGCCTAGCCAAAAAAGAGTGATTTTTAAAAAGCTAATGAAAGCTTGGGCTATCATCATGTAAAAAAATAAAAGAAAGAAAGAAAGTAATTGACGTGAATGGGCTGCTTTGTGAAGTGGGGTTCCTTGTCAATGGGATTGTTCAAGCAGTAAGTGTTGAGTTCTCCTTTTAAAGGCTGCTAGGTGCATGGGTGCTGCTTCATTGAGAGAGGCCCTCTCTATTAATACTGTGTTAGTTTCCTGGGGCTGCTGTAACAAACTGCCACAAACTGGCTGGCTTAAACAACAGAAATGTATTGTTTCACAGGTCTACAGGCTAAAAGTTCAAGATAAAGGGTTCCTTCCAAGATCTGTGAGGAAGAATCTGCTCCATGCCTCTCTCCTAGCTTCTGGTGCTCTGCTGCCAATCTTTGGCATTCCTTGGATTGTAGGTCCATCACCTCAACTTCTGCCTTCATGTTAACATGGTATTCTTCTCGTGTACATGTCCATCTCTGGGTCAAAATTTCCCTTTTTACAAGGACAATGGTAATATTGCATTAAGACCCACTCTAATGACCTCATTTTTAACTTGATTATCTCTATAAAGGAATCTCCAAATAAGGCCACATTTTCAGAAACTGGGGATTAGGACTTCAACATATGATTTTGGCAAGGGCACAGTTTAATCTATAGCAAGTACCTGCTAGGAAAATTTTTAAAATTATCCTTTGGAGCATGTTGTGGCAACACCGCACAACTACTACAAGTTACATTTATTTAAAGTCATATCATATTCTTAATGCTAGAGTCTTAAAACTGAATTTCAAAAGAAATCAGAAGGGAACTTCAAAGAATCATCATGTTGATTGGATTGACATGATACCCTGATCCAAGCAGGTTTTTGGTTTAAGATTGAAGAAATACAAAGAATTTCTACTAACTTTAGCCTTTCAATGTTGGGAACAATGAAATCCTTTTGAAGGAAAGCCAGAGATATGAAGAGCTAATAATATTAGTCTGTAAAACATTTGCGCCATATAATCCCAGGGTCCTCAGTAGTTCAGGTTTGAACTTCCCCCCAAAACTAGTTCTGAAAAAAAAAGAAGGCACTAGAGGAAAAAAAACTAGATGAGATGTGGCCTCTGAAATCATGTAGAAGCCAATATGAAAGGGTGTAGGACACAGAGACAAGAGCATAGGCTTACTTTTTAGATATCAAAGATATATAAGAATTAGAAGTAGATTTATAGAAATGTATTTGGTTTAAAAAAGGATCCTTGGTCAGGTGTGGTAGCTCATACCTGTTAATCCCAGCACATTGGAAGGCCGAGGCAGGCAGATCACCTGAGGTCAGGAGTTAGAGACCAGCCTGGACAACATGATGAAAACCAGTCTCTACTAAAAACAGAAAAATTAGCTACACGCAGCGGCCCATGCCTGTAGTCCCAGCTGCTTAGGAGGCTGAGGCAGGAGAATTGCTTGAATCCAGGAGGCGGTGGTTGCAATGAGCCAAGATCACACTCTACTGCACTCCAGCCTGGGCAACAGAACAAGACTACATCTCAAAAATAAATAAATTAAATAAAATAAAAAGGATCCTTGACACATAAAGTTCAAGAGCTGTAGCTCTAAGTCCCATTGACCTGGATTAACACTTTATTTGATTTCCAGCCCATTTATGGGTCAATGAATGACAACAGTTTTCTGTAGGACCTATGTGTCAGGGATTTGAGGATTAACAAACTGACAGCAATGTATTGGGATACAATGAAAACAATTAGCTGATAAGTGATACTACTGCTAGGATATCTCCTATTCATGCTAGTCATCCTGGATTAAAAAAAAAGAAAAAAAAAAAAACCTGTCACCTTAAAAATAAAAGGTGGAGCTGGGTACAGTGGCAGTGGTGCACCTATCTTCCTAACTACTCAGGAACTGAGGTGGGAAGATCGCTTGAGCCCAGGAGTTCAACTCCAGTCTGGGAACATGAGAAGGCCCCACCTCTAAACAAATAAATAAAAGGTGGAAGAAGAGGTGTACAGAAACCAAAACACCATTATGGAACACCTACTGAGTGCCATGTGCCTGTCACTATGTTCTATCTGTATTGCCTCTTTTAATTTAGTCACATGAGGACTTTCTGAAGGTCACAGAGGAGTAGATGTAAGAAGAGAGGTGAGTTTTCTGCTTCAGTTCATTGTACCATTCGTTTATAACGCCAAATGCAACTGATAGGGTGAGAATAGCACTTCCCAGATTTCACAGCCTGAAAACTGGACACTGTGGTGTCTCTGAAATGCAACCACCAACAGCTCTGAGCTTATTACTGAAAAATGTTTCTAAAATATCCAAAGTTTTGGCCAGGTATGGTGGCTCACACCTGCAATCCCAGCACTTTGGGAAACCAAGGCGGGTGGATCACCTGAGGTCAGTAGTTCAAGACCAGCCTGGCCAACATGGCGAAACCCCATCTCTACTAAAAATACAAAATTAGCTGGGCATGGTGGTGGGCACCTGTAATCCCAGCTTCTCGGGAGGCTGAGTCAGGAGAATCACATGAACCCAGGAGGCGGAGGTTGCAGTGAGCCGAGATCACGCCATTGCACTCCAGCCTGGGCAACAGAGCGAGACTCCATCTCAACAACAACAACAACAACAAAATATCCCAAGTTTTGAGGCACCAATATGCCTTGGAACAGGCTCCTGTGAACCTCAGTTCAAACCCTACCTCAACCTCACCCCTCTAAACTGCAGATTCCTCAGCAGCATGGGAATAAGGGAGGACCCACCTCCCTGGGTTGTAATGAGGATGACATAAAATAAGGATGAAAGTGTTCAGCCTACAGGAAATGCTCTGATACTACTAGTTGCTTCACTCCTCCTCCATTTCCACATCCTTTAAAAAGGCAGGAGTTTTATGTGGTGGTGGTTTTTGTCTTTTGTCTGGTCAAGTAATCTACCTCAGAGACTAGAAATTACCTTTCCTAGTAGTTACCTTCTCCTCCTCCACACAAGTAAGCACCCAGCTCCTTAGGAGAAAAACTTGAAGTTTTTGTTTGTTTGTTTTGTTTTGCTACAGCTGCTTGTCGTGATTTTTCAAATTAGGAAAATGTTTTCATGTGCTCTGATGAAACTGTATTGTGAAACACACTGTATTTAACATACCAAGTATTAGTAAGAATCAAGGACAACTAAAAAGCTTGAAAATGTGGATTCCACTTTCTCAATCCCATAAAGTCGAACTGTGTGGGTCTGGGGCAGGCACCAGGAACCTGTAACTGATTGCACGTGGTTTTTGCCACAGTAAGATACGTTGATGTAGGGTAATCACTCACAATATTGACCTCCTAGGCTATCACATCGTAAAGGCTAAAGTTTTTGATACAAAACAACATGAAATGTCAGCATTAAGTATAAAGGATAAATATATTCAATCTTAAAAATCTGCAACATCCCATATTCTAAGTCACATAATTCACACTTTAACATGTATTTGCATCTTGATATAATTAAATATTACTAGTCACTACTAGTGACTAGTTTATGTATCCTCCAGTTAACATACTCTGGGAGTATCTCAAACCCTTATGTGGTTAAATATAACCATCCCCTCTTTCACTTCCACATTTACTGGGTGCTAAACTTGCATTTTGACCCTCTGCCTCTCTGGTCCAGCAGGTGGAGCTGGGGAACCTGTGGAAGGCAGGACAGCAGGGCATCCAGCAGTAATCACTTCCTCGCTGAAGGACACTGGTGAAAAAGGAAAGTATAGGAGTCTTCGAGAGAAAAGGATTCTGAGCAGAATCCTTTCCCAGGGATGCAGCTACCCAGCGCATGGAAATGCCTTTTCTTTCTCTGCCTAGGCCCCCTTCTAAACATTGAGGGGAAAAAAGGAAAGACACTGGGGTCAAAAAAGGAGAAAGGAGGAAAATCCTGCTGTACTGTGACCTAATCTTTGTGACCTATATAGAAAACTGACAGGAGGTGTTTCCTAGGACAGTCTACTCACCTCCTGAAAAGATTCAAGCCAGGCACGGTGGCTCATGCCTGTAATCCCAGCATTTTGGGAGGCCATGGTGGGTGTATCACTTGAGGTTAGGAGTTCAAGACCAGCCTGGCCAACATGGTGAAATTCCATCTCTACTAAAAATACAAAAAATTAGCCAGGTGGCACATGCCTGTAGTCCCAGCTACTGGAGGCTGAGGCTGGAGAATCACTTGAACCCAGGAAGTGGAGGTTGCAGTGAGCCGAGATGTTGCCAGTGCACTCCAGCCTGCTGGGCAACAGAGCAAAACTCAGTCTCAAAAAAAAAAAAAGGGAGATTCTGCAGCCTCATCTGAACCATGACCAAAACCCCTTCATGCCATGAAGAGGCAACCAGGGACAGAAACTCAGGAGCAATGGACTTACAAGCCCACTCCATATGCTGAACGTGACACATCCAGTCTTGCCTTATGATTGGGGCAGGCATAGCTGTTGTGGGAGTCATAAAGGAGGGAAGGTGCTAGAAGTGTTGGCAAGGGTGGAAATGAGATGGAGGTGCCACAGTGAGCTTTGATCACCTAAACAGCCACTCTCCACAACTTCTTGGGAAACTTCTGAAGAAGAAAACACAAATATAATTCAGCTTCAGAAAGTAAGTGTGGGCTTGTTTTAAATCTGACAGAGAGCTGCAACACAAGGCATGCCCTCTTGGAAGCAGCTCTGCAGCAGACGGTTATCTCTAGGAAGTGTACACTTGAGGGGCATCACAGCTGGCTGCTCTTCCATGCAAATAGATCTGCTGAACCTCCTTCAAGGATGCCAGGAATATGAATTCCCTTAAATCACATGCTTAGAAAAGAGAAGAGAGATGCTTAAAGCACCAAGGTTTAGGATTTGTTTAAAACCAATAATAACCAAATTTGGTTTGGGGAAGGCTATTTGCAATTCCCCTTTGCTACCCCAATTCAACCCACCCCCAACCCCGCACCCATGCTATTCTTCTTTACCTTCCCCTCTCACACCTCTATACACAGTAAAGGGTCAGGACACTTTCTTTTCTTTACAGATTATATCTACTTCTCTGGGTTTAGAAGTGAAATCTCAAGTCTGATAAGCATGCAGGACAAGCTAGCTAGCAAAAAAGAATAACAGCTAATACTTGTTGACCACTTATTATCTGCTGCTTTGCCAAGTATTTTACATGCATTATTTCCTTGAATCCTTATAACCATCCTGGGAACTTCATTTTCCAGATGAGAAAATCAAGGTTCTGAAAGATTAAGTAACTTACTCAAAGTCACATGGCTACTCAGCAGCAAAGTCAAAATTCGAACCCTGGTTGTCCAGCTTGAAAGCCAAAGGTTTAATAACTAAATTACTTGAGACATACAATTATTTTCCATGAACTTCTCATACAGGCTAAGAGAGCATGCTTTCTCCATGGGAGCCCTAACAGCCTCCAATGCAGAGTAGACACCTGCCACAAGAAGGCAGTGCACACCTGCCAGCCCACAAGGAGCACACCCCAGGCAGTACTCAGTCTCAGGATGCCATAGAGCCAGGGCAAGGTGGCCACAGGTTACCTTCCCAGGGAGGGGTAAGTACTGGCTTCACAAAATGGTATAGCATTTTTTAATAAAGGGGAGAGATTAAACAGCATTATATGGAGTGTATCATGCTGAAATTTAAGGATCTTGGTGCTAGCATTACTGATCTTTAACAGGCAGCTCAAATAAGCTTAACACGTGGGTTTCAATGAAAGAATTAACCTGTTGCCAAGTAAAGTGTCTCAAAGAATTGGAATGTTGTCAAACTAGCTTAACACCACAAAATGGTACAACTTAATGAGAGACTCTATAAATCTTGAGGAATACAACACACGGTTCTCTCTCCAAAAAATTGTGATTTTGCAAGTGGTTTGGTGTCTTTCTTAGGCACACACACACATTGGTAGGTGAAATGTAACTAAAAGCTGTTTTTTTATTTGAGTAAAATGTCTTCCATTCCAATTCCTTTCGAATCATTATACTAACTTTTTAAGTTAAAAAAAAAATTCAGATAGCTGATACAATCATGCTAAATAGTTTTCTTTAAACGTCTGTTCAACCTCCTGGAGACCTAACACACATTTCTGAGCATGAAAGCATTAACGTTAAAGTAAAACAAAACCAAGCCCGTGATGCAGTGCTGAACCCAACAGACTGGGAGGCTCTAATGATTCTTGCAAATGAGCAATCCAGGGTGCTGAATCCAGCACCCTGGACGTAGATGAAGGGATGGAGAAGGAAAGGAAGGAGGGAGGGAGAGAAGGGAAAAAAAGCAGAAAAGCTTTGACTGAAAAGAAAAATTAAGAAATGCAACGTCAGCTCTATTTGCTCCTGAGAAAAGCATGCCAGCTACTCACCTGTCTACTGCTTCCACATCAAAGCAAAACCTCTTCTCAATGGAGTCTGTTTTCCGCCGTGTGCAGGATTTGAGGGTAACTGATTCATCTTCTCCCTGGTGGGAACACACAGACTATCAAGATGAGGCTAGAATGGGAACTCTACTCCTCTCCACAACACACATGACATGTAAACAGGAGCAATCATTTCGTCTTCTGAGATCTGAGCGTTCATGACCACGGGTGGAGAAAGGGTGATTACAAACCTTTCCAGGAAAACGTCTCATGCAGCTTACACTTGTACACCATGTTAGACCTGGAACCAAACATCTTTTGTACAGGTGGATCATGATGGCACCGCATCAGTCCACGGTAGATAAACGAGTGCTGACATTGTTTTAAGTTGCAGGTTTGGTAAGTGTAGAAGAAGACGGTCTACTCCCAACTCTGGGCTTCTATGATCTTGGGTCGGTCATTACTTCTTCAAGAAAACCTTCCTGGACCAGGACAAATATCCCCAGTACATGCTCACATAGCACCAGATACCTCTCCCTCTGTCACAGCACTGACCAAAGCTGAAACTGTGCATTGATATAGGCGATAAATACAATAATGTCTCTCTAATGTCTTAGACCACAAGCCCCCAGAGAACAGAGACTGGCTCAGTTTTTGCTTACTCTTGTCTCCTGAGCCCAACTGGATCCTAGAACAGAATAGCTGCTCAATAAATACATTTTAACAACTTTACTGACGTATAATTAATGTATAAGCTGTACATGTTGAACTGTACAATTTGTAGATTTTGATGTCACATACACCGATAAAAACATCACCACAACCAAGCCAGCAAACAATTCCATCACCCCCAAAAGTTTCCTTGTATCCCCTGGCAATCCGTCCCTCCTCCCAGTACATCCTCAAGCAATAGCTGAATCTGCTTTCTGTCCCTACAGTTTGCATATTCTATACCAAGAGCTTATTTCTTTTTATTGCTGAGTAGTATTCCATCGTCCAATTCAATGCATCGATTTCATCTCATAGCATTAGTTTATTGCCTAGAAACACAGAAGTTGCCGTCCCTGATTTCTTCTTACTGTCACTTAGGAATTTGTTAGGGTTTCTGTTTCTCCTGCCTCTGTCAATCTTTTTTTATCTAAACTAAGGGGGGAAATTAGCAAGCTTGCCTAGTTTATTGAAATCATAGAAAGCGTGGCTACATAAGGTAAAACTTAACCACCCACTAATATCAGAATAGCAAACAAAACACAGAAGACCTAGGAGGAGACAGTTTATATTCACAGGCCTTACATCTATTGTCTTCCATTGAATAGCAAAGATTAATTTCTCAGACAGAACAGCTCTTTCTCTAGTCTGTAAAATACCTGAGTGCAAACACCCGAACGTAAGAGATTCTAACTTTGCTGATGCCTAACTGTACATCCGATTTAAAGGCTATGGATCAGCTTCCACTTTGAAAACTTACATGAGGTGTCCCAGAGAAATGGGAGGAAACAGGGAAATATAAAGGACCATCAAATACATGCAGAAAGAAGATTAAGACTCTGGTCCAAGGAGGACCATACCATATAAGCAAAAATCTATAAAGATGGTCTGTTCTGATTGCTTTAAAAAGTGGGGAACATGGACATCCCTTAAATAAATAAATGAAGTTATAACCATGACAAATTCTATTTTTAAAAAAGGAGTCAGGTTGTACTACAAAAGCCTAAGTTAAGGAGATCTGACCTGGTCGGAAAGGTTAGGAAAAGCTTCCTAGAGCTGAAACTGAAAGAATTCATAGAAAAAATAAGGAGGAAAGGAGAAGGGAATGGAGTAGGTGGACAGGCCCTGGGGTCAGGGTCTACAGAGGCTTGGAGAAACAGCAGGGTGGCCAGTGTGGCTAGAAGCCCAGAGGAGGGAAAATGGAAAGAAGAAGGGTCTGAGGAGGGGCAGAGGTTAGACCATGCAGGATTCTCATTTGTGTCCTGAGAACAGCAGGAAAATAAAGAAGAGTTTGAATCAAAAGAAGGGATAGGATTAGTTTTGGGCTGCTCCAGACCTGCAGAGGTGCCCCAGCTCAGAGCATAGAATGCAGGGAAATTCTTTATCACACATGGATTCTGGTCTCCAGGAGGATGTGGCAAATCTGCTCACAAGTCCAGACCTGAAGCCAGGTCTGTTCAGTGAGTACTTTGAAAGGAAAATGATCCAAATAAAAGGGACAGTGAGGAGACATAACAGGTGGAGACAAAGCATGTTAGGAAAACACCCAATTATCTAGGTTGAAAGATATTTATTTTATCTATTTATCTATGTTCTATCTACCTCTAGATAGAACAAATATGTATACAGGCCAGACATGGTAGATCACACCTGTAATCCCAGTACTTTGGAGGCTGAGGTGACCGGGAATCTGAGACCAGCCTGGGCAACATAGTGAGACCCAGTCTCTATTTTTTTAAAATGTATACAACAACATCACATGATTCCTCTGCATAATCAAGAAGACATCACCACTAGACAGTCAGTCCTCATATTTCCTTCACTCTAAAGCTGAGGAAACAGTGATGTCATGGAAAGTATAATGACTTCAGAATCAGGAAATTCAGACTGTGGAAATAGGGTGTGAGCACCAGCTCTGTAACTTGTTGGTTAAATAACTTAGAAATCATATTGTCTCTCCTAATCTCAATGTCCTCCTTTGTAAAAGGAGAAAAATTGGATCAAACAGGATGATACAGAATAATAAAAGGATGTAGAAAAATATAAAACATAATATAAATGTAAGGGATTACTAGGAAAATTAATTCTTATAATATCAAGGTTCTAATATTGCACTCATTATGTGTCAGGATTTGTTCCAAAAAAGTTTATATATACAAATTCACATAAACCTCTTAACTACCCAATGACATGCTCTCTATTCTCTCTCCAAAGTCTTTGGAGAGCCAAACATCCACTCTAATTGGTTTCTACCCTCCACTTTCAAGTGTGATAAGAAAGGAATAGAGAAAATACAAAAGAGTTCTTCATTAAAGGTCTGAGAAAGCCCAAGATAAAAAGTCCATAAATAGACTGTGTGAGAGAACACTTCGGTGAAGTTGATTTCCAGAAGGACTAAGAATTGGGAAGCGATTAAGGCTCAATCCAAGGAAAACAGGCCCAACTCTGTTTCCATTTCATGAAAACTAGGGGATACTTAGTAACGTAGGTTTTTCATATTCCTTCTAACTGTAATTTCTCTCTTATAACATTTTAACATCTGTTTGCCTGAGATTATTTATAAATCAATCCTGCCCCTGCCAAGAAACATTAAAAGGGCTTTGTTATTGCTTTGATTCAGGGAAGGAACAGAGATGTTGATAAACTTCTCTATTGTGGCTTAAGTAAAAGAAAGCCAGGAAGAAAAACTGGAAGTAGAAGAGAACATGGGACACAACATGGCTGAGTACCTAACAGTAATGACAACAGCACCTAATAGCACTGACCCAGACAGAGTGAGAGCAAAGTCAGTGCTCCTAACCCCCACCATATAATGCTCCCACACACACACACAAACTCAACATGTTGCATAGAAATGCACTGCAGAGAGGACCAAGGTGGAATGCTTGGTCTAATTTATCGACAGATTAGACACAAATGAAAAATTACTTAAGCTTAAGACAGAGTAAGAGAAATTATTCAGAATATAGTCCAGAGACTCAAAGAGATGAACCATGTAAATATTTTCATGAAAACATTTAAATATCTCCAGGAGGAGATAACAGAATGAGGAGAAGGCAAAATTCAAAGTGATAACTGGTGAGAATTTTCCAGAGTTATTGGAAGAGACCAAATGTCAAATCCTGGAAAACCAAAAACTCCTAAGCAATAGATTAAAAAAGAAAAAAATCAAAGCTAGGCCTATCATAACGAAATGCGAAATATCAGAGGAAGAAAATAAAGTATTAGGAGCAAAGCAAAAAGAGCACCTTCACAGAAATGCATGTGGCCTGTGGGAGCACTCCGAGGAGATGGACCAGCAGGAGGCGAGACGCAACAGCTGGGAGGAAGGAAGAACTAGGAGCATTCAAGAAACTGCCCAACAGCAGGGACACTGGGGAGCCATACGTGCCCAACTGTCTCTCCCAAAGATAGCCACACATCATCTTCCATGCCACATGCTCTTCATACAATGAGACCTTGATACCCCTCCCATGGAGAGCCAGGGTCTACCTCTTTCCCCATTGAAACTGGGAGGGCTTTTGCGGCCATATTAACCACGAAATAGGGAAAAGTAAGGCTTTATGACTTCTGAGGTTAAGTCATGAAAAGGCAATGCAGTGTCACTTTAGTTTTTAGAACATTCACTCCTAAAACCTTTCGCTGCCCTGAGACCACCATACTGTGAGGAAGCTCAAATCTGCTAATAGAGAGAGACCAGATGGCGAGGCCCTGAGAGTATGCAGAGAAAGAGGGAAAAGGGAAGAAAAGGAGACGGGAGAGAAGAAGACAGCTGTATCTGACCAGCTTGAGCTGCTCCAGACCCTCCTTGTTCTAGTTCTAGCTACCAACTGCTTAGTACCTTATGAGAAACCCCAAGCCTGAACCACCCATTCAAATGCCCCCTGAATTCCTGACCCACAGAAATGGTGAAAAATACTAAAATGATTGGTGTTGTTTTAAATGTTGCTAGGTTTTGGGGTGACCTGTTACACAGCAATAGGGAACCGGAACATCTACACTGCTGCTGGCAGCACTCCAGTATCAAGTGGGAATGGCACTGAATCAGTTTCACAGGTGAGGTCATCCAATAATTTTTAGCATATAAAAATATTTGACACGCTTGATATTGTATATATGTGAAATACAAAAATATTTCTTAATTGTAGTTCCTAATATAACTTAGAGCTAAGAGTGATCATCTTGTTTTAGTGATTCTTCAGTCTCCTAGGCTAACTGGAACTACTGTATAAAAATATTAAAAATTATTAATTTTAATTTTATAATGAAACATAAATGGAACACTGGAGCTGTTACTTTCTACATGCATTATAATCATTATAGGTTAGCCAAGCAAGGTAAGCATAAAATCTTAAAAATGAACTCACCCCTTTTCCTCCTGACTTTTGGTCAAATGGTACCATGGTGATTTGTTTGGAATCCCGTTGATATGTACAGTAGTGCTTCACCCAAGAAGTTCCAAAGTGACCTGCAAGGTAGTATTTCCCATAAAGCATCTATAGATTCCACTGTATGCTACACATCATGAGCTGGAAAAACCACAACCCATAATTCATAATGCTCATTTACCCTTAACTGTTTTAGGAGTAATATATTCTCCACACCAGCTAGAATGGACAGAACTGTGATCTCACAGGCTCAAATGAAACTAACCCAGGGATTTCCCCCAGGGACCAAAGAAGACTGTTTCCCACTATTACTACAACCAGTGGGCCTTAAAATACAAGGAAAGTAGAGGTTCCCTGGGGAAACTAATCCACATTCCCATCATCAAGCCCCAGTTGAAGTTTCCACTCTCTTCCCAGGCAGAAGTAAGATGATTAAGGAGAGAACACAGAAAGGCTCCTCCAAGAGCTTGTGACCATTCCCATCTGTTGCGATGACATCATGCTTCCCACACAGCTGCTCTGTGACTCTATGCACAGACATCAGGGGTTCTGACCTACTTCCAAACCCGTAAGTTACTTTGGCAGAACTCAAGAAGATCTGAAAAGCAGACAAGGAGACCTCAGAGACACCAGAGATGCAGAGTGGAAGTGACCATCAATACCCAGATGTAACCTCTAAGGAGTACGTCCCTCAAGATTAGTATGTCACCTCAAGGGAGGTGCCACACAGTCGTGTTCTGACCAAGTATCTGATTTTACTCAGTGCTCAGCAAATTACTTGAAACAACAAAGTACTATTACAGTAAGAAGGCATTAGTCAGCCTGCAAAGAACTTCAACCAATACTACTTTTGGATGCTTATAGAGATCACATAGCAAAAACTGTTTAAAAAATGTTTTTAAACATAATTAGCAAACATTTAATAATTATTAATGGTATGGCACGACTGCCAATTGCAAGTATTAGATGTCCTTTAGTAAATTTAAAAAGCAATACAGTAAGTATTTCCACTGGGGCATCAAGGACAAATGAAAATACAAACCATCTTAGTGTATTCTTACGGATTGGGGAAAACATTCCAGCAATCAAACAACACAAAGATTTCCAAAGCACTGTATCTTGGACAACTTGGGCATCAAGATAAATAAGGATAGTGATAAATTATAGCCTCTTGAATAAAATAGGAACCCATAAATCCATAGTGACAGTGGAAAGATGGATAATGGATGGATGGATGGATGGATGGATGGATGGATGGAGATAGCAGGAAGGGAAGTGGGGGGAAAAAAGAGGAGCAGGAATGACTCTTCCTTGCATAAGTACACTGAACGGCAATTGTTAAATGTGGAGGGATTAGTGGAACTGCGAAGTCACCATTTTGCAACCATCATAGTAAAGATCAGCTCAGGCAAGGATGGTTAACAGATGCTAAATGTATGGAGGTAAAGTGTGATAAGGAGAAGGGTATTTACATGATCTTAAGGTGTTACCTTCAGATTGCTAATTAGTTACAAGGGGAAAATAGCGACCATATAGTGGAGAAACCAGACAATACCTTGACTGGGTGATCAAAATTTACATCACCACTGAGGGGCAGATCAACACCACGTGTCCAGATGTGACCCCAGAGAAGAACACTTATGTAGGATTTGAACAGGGATGCATAATCCAAATCTAATCATGAAGAAACACCAGACAAACCCATGCTGAAGAAAATCATATAAAGGGACTGGCCTATGTTGTTCAAAAACATCAATGTCATGAAAGACAAAGAAAAGCTGAGGAAATGTTCCAGATTAAAGGAGACTAAAGTCATGACAACTAAGCAGGATGAGGTTCTGTACTGGAGAACAACAAAATGCTTTATAAGGCCATTATTGGTACAAGTGGTAAAACTGGAATATGGGCTGTAGTTCAGATTAAATATTGTAGCAATGTTAAATTTATTATTAGGTTGGTGCAAGAGTAATTGTGGTTTTGCCATTTAAAGTGATGGCTAAAATCGCAATTACTCTTGCATCAACCTAATAGATGTGGTTACATAAAAGAATACATTTTGTGCTTAGAAAACACTACTGAAGTAAAGAAGCATGGTATATGCAACCATATTCTCAAATGGCTCAGAAAAAAAGTGTGTATGTGTGTTTATGCATGTCTATGATATGCATACTAACACACCCACAGAGAGAGAGAAGGACTGATATAATTGTGGCTAAATGTTAAAAATTGGTGCACTGGGTAAAGGGTTTATGGTTGTTCCTTACACCATTCTTGCAACTTTTCCGTATGTCTGAAATTATTTCAAAATAACAAGTTATAAAAAATTTAAAATAAAAAAAAAATGCTGTATCCCCACCATGTGCTCTGGACTGTGTCAGGGAACAAAGTGTTCTCATGATAATCAACACACTAATGTTGAAAGAACATGTAAAGTGTCTGAATAAAAGTGTGTGATATAATATGAGACTGCAAAAAAGCAACATGGATTTTATATATGTAAGTCAATGATATATTAACAAATTAAGTATTATACGTAGACTTTGAACTATATTTTTATTTTTATTTTGAGACGGAGTCTCACTCTGTCTCCAGGCTGGAGTGCAGTGGCATGATCTCTGCTTACTACAACCTCTGCCTCGTGGGTTCAAGCGATTCTCCTGCCTCAGCCTCCCGAGTAGCTGGGACTACAGGTGCATGCCACTACACCCAGCTAATTTTTGTATTTTTAGGAAAGACAGGGTTTCACCATGTTGGCCAGGATGGTCTCGATCTCTTGACTTCGTGATCCGCCCGCTTCGGCCTCCCAAAGTGCTGGGATTACAGGCATAAGCCATCATATCCAGCCTTCTTCCTGTCTCTTCAAGTGAGCCTTTGTTTATACTGTTCATAAAATTCAAGTGTTAGGATGAAAGGAGTTGAGGAGGAGAGAGAAAGGGCTAAGGCATGATTGTTTGGGCCTTGCTGAAACAATGTCAAATGACAACAGAATCACCAAGTATTAAGTCTACCAAAAGATACACCACTGATAGACAACAGGAGCCTAGCATGGAAGACCATTCCAAGGCCGCTATGCTCAGGGTATGGTATATAAAGCCATAAAACTAGGGGAATAGGATCCTCAAGAGTAGAGTAACACTAGAGAGAGAAAAGCAACCACAGAGCCTCAAGAAATTGCAGGTTCCCAAGGAAATTCAGTCATAAAGAAAAACAAAGGTAGACAAGATTCTGTGGGCATCATCTTTCCCTTTGGAAAGATGAACTATAAAACTATTCTTGTTTATCCAAGCATTTATTTACAGTAAGGCAGGCACTGTTGGATACACCCTCTACCTTCTAGGTAAGAGGCCTGAATACATCCCAAGCTGTTTCTAGTCAAAGCACTCACGTTTCTCCTGCACGTAGAGATATCCCTCCATGGTGTAGGGACTGATGGTCTTGTGCTCAAGGGGATTCTCCTTCATCTTTTTCATCAGTGATTCCACTTCTGATCTAGTGCCTTCAAAGCGATTTCTTGTCTAGGATGAAAGGAATTTTATTCAAATCAAAGAAATGAAGTATCTATTTTAACAATCCAGAAGATCAACCTAATAGAATCCTTAGATCTAAAACAAGATAAAGGACACTCAACCCTCTAGGAACTGGCCAAATACTCACTTATAAGAAGTATACTTTGGCCTTAAAGTTCTATACCAGAATGACTCTCAAACTCTAGTGACCATCAAAATCACTTAGGATCTATAGAAAATGCAAATGCCAAGCCCTCACTCTTACAGATCAATTCAGGACCTCTGGACATCAAAAAGCGTGTTTTACAATAAGCAACCCAGGTGATTCTGATTCAGATGCTCTAGGGACCTGTATGACTTAAGGACCTAGGCATTCATTTCTCCAGCTGCATGAATGTTGCTTGCTGATGGCTCACAGAGGAGTCCTTCCTTAAAAGGGAGTTCCCTCACTCAAGGTCGGCCTGCACCCAATGACTAGTCAAGGCTGGGGGAAAGGCAGAAGGGGTTGAAAGCCTGGCCCCCTTGCTTGTATTCAGGGCGACTGTGAAGGATCATCCCAGCTCCAGAGCCCCCGCCCCCTGCACTGAATGTCTGCTGCATCTGCATCACAGTTCTCTTTCCCCGTCTGCAAGTCCAGGTGCCCTCACTCTCTCACAGGTGTTTTCACCAGCACTGCCCCCCACCTCCAGCAAGCCCGCTGCATGTCGACCTCGATTTCAGAGCCTGCATTCTGAGGAACCCGGCCTAACAGGAAGCCATGCTTTGTGAAACCTTTTCCAAGATTCTGCAACTTCCTATTCTCTGAGACAACACAGACTACTATGTAAACTCCAGGCATCTAAAAGCCATGCAGTACAACCCACAGGGACACAAGATCACCTAGAGACAAAGAAAATATGAAGAACAACATGGTCCAATCCCACAGTGAAAAAGCAGGCTCGAGCCCCAGTAACTGCTCACCAAAAAGCCCTACACAGGATCCAGTGCACCAAAAGGTCCTGTGTTTAAACTGGGAATGCTGACCACACTGGGAGTGAAACACACTGACTTGGATTTCCTGCCAGCTTTCCTAAGAGTCGGACAACAGCACATTCTTTGAGCTGGAGGCCAGCATATGTTCCCTACCCCCATCTTCATCCCCATCCCCGGAACACACAGTCCACACGGTCTCATGTAGCCAGGCAGCTAGATGCATAGAATGGAGGCTGGGCTGGGTTGGGATTCCCACTGCCAAAGGAAATCCTGACTCTGATGCTACAGATTTGAAACATAATCAGCAGCAGCACTTCCGAGAACATAAATAGGGCTTTGAAATAATGGAGAAGAGGATGATGGTCTAACTCAGAACCACCAAACACTCTAGAAATGCCTGCCCCTAGTTTCCCTCTGAACCCAAGCAAGACCCATCCTCAACTACATTCCAATTCACTTGGATGGTTTCTATGGGCGATCAGGCCCATACTTCGTTTTTTCCTTAACCTGATAAAGGAAGCCTGTCCCTATGCCCACTCACGTTCTGTATGCTAATGGTTAACTGTGTCTTGAAGTCGCCGAAATCCTTGGCCAGTTCATAACCATGGTGATAGAAAGTGAAGAGTCCTTGCAGGAAGGCCAACAGCTGTAATGAAGGAAGAAAGGCAAAGGTCACATAACCAGGTTGCAAAGAGGTATTATGTAGCTGTAGATGAGCTCCCAACAACTGGTTTAAAAGTCTAAAATAAAGAATAATAATGGCTGACATTTAAAGAGCACCACTTGTGTGCCAGGCACTATGCCCTTCCATGCCCTGTCTTAGTGAATACCCACAGCATCCCATGACCTAAGCACTACTGTTATCCCCATTTTAATAATGAGGAAGCAGGTTCAGAGAAGCTAAGAACTTGCCCCAAAACACACAGTAAGTGGCAGCCAGAACTTGAAACCAGGTCTCTTTGGCACCAACCCCTGCACCCTTGTCCTGTGAGCCTCATCACCTCCTGAGAACATTTCCTCAGAAACCAAAGACCAGAGTTCTGACTCAGTTTCCTTATAGTACATTTGTAGTATCAGGTTATCACACAGAAGAGGAAGGGAGAAAAGGAAGTGGGGTGTCCTAAGTCTGCAGTCTAACAGACAAAGTCAAATCAAAGAAAATCACCCAGATTACATTTCAACTTAAGTATGTTTCTGTGCTTTCCCCCAAACTACTCAAAAGTAAACACTATGGATTTCTTTAGTAAAATCTTTCCATGTTCCCACATTTTCACTTATGGTGGTTTCCCTAAATTCTCAATTAAATCCCTCAGGCTAAAAGGTAAGCCAGTTTCATTGTTTAGTCTTGTCTTTAGTGAATGGTGAAAACATCTGTTCACCACAATGCTCACCACATGCCTTCATATACTTAAAAACTATTAATGTCCCCACCCTGAGCCCCTGCCAGCCTTCATTTCTCCAAACTAAATAAACAACGTTCCTGTGGTCCTTCCTCTCGGAGCTTACATCCAAACCTCACCGTTGTTATGCTTTCCTGGTCCCTTCTAAAGTTCTACACATCTTCCCTCAGTTCCAAACTTCAACCTGAAGAAAGGTTTATAATAAAAGCCCGAACAAGATTTAGGAAAAGCCAGCACCTCACCTCTGTCACAAGCTCAGCTGCACAGATATCCCATTCACTTCAGCTTCTCAAGGCTGACCCACATTGTCTGAGAGGTCCACACTGACCTCCCTGACCTGCCTTACCACGTTATACCAAGACACATTTGCTTTATTTTACATTATTGTCTTTAGATTTTTCAGTCCTTAAATGAACATACCTTTACTTATTAAACATAATCCCATCCCACTTATTTTCACCTAACTCTCCTTTTCTGAGAGGCAGCCCTAATATGTGACTGCAAAGGAATCTCTTCCCGCCCACCCTCCCCCTACTCAGCCTTGTTTGCAGCAGGAATGCTAAGCATAAAGGTATACAGCACTCGACCTAAACTAGCAGGCAGGCCAGCCCAGTTTAATCAAAGAGCTGGGCACAGTGAAGATAAAACCCAGATTATGACAATATAGCCCTTAACTTCCCATTGCCATTGTCCCCAGCCAGTCTATCCCCTTAGATTCCCATGGGTGGTGGGAGAGCGGGCATTGCCGGGTCCTCTGGCTATAAAACTATCTACTGGCACCATATATCGACCCTTAACATAAATCAGTGAATGAGCGTTAAACTCCATCGAGCCACTAGAGACTGATAATGAATGCTTTTCTTCAAAGACGGCCAAAGGCTTTGGGCTCACTCAATACAAGATACTTTTTTGAGAGGAAGACTTTCCTTCTAGATGGCACCAACTATAGAGGAGAAGGGGCACCTCTGCCAAACCCAGTCCCAGCATTCACAATGAAAACTATCTTCCTCTTCTTATCTCTGCCCTCCCTGCTGTCTGCGAATGCCCTACCCCAATGCGTTTCCAAGGTACATCACCACCCCCAACTTGAGAACGCAGAAGATAAGCAGCTAATTCCAAGGTCATTCCTCCTATTAACTCTGATTTATCCTTCTCTTAAACAGAGCCTCTCTTGCTCAGGATAATTAAGTATTCTCAAACAGCTCACCAAGATGCCACCTGGGCATAGCCACAAGTGCTGCCCAAAGGCAGGGAGTTACTAATATTTATTGTTTTTCACCTCCTTTGGTCTCCTGCCTGGATTGTCCATTTTTCTATGGGAAATGACTCCTTAGATACTGCTATTTCGGGCCCACTTCCCCCTTGCTTCTCCCCTCACAGCACCTTTTCTCTCCCCCACCCCAACACTATATGAACCTTTGAACTATACAAAGTGGGAAATGAAAGTCCACTCCTCAGGGGGCAGGATGAAGCCCACAGGACTCTAGAGATGGGGGAGCTGTCTGCTTCAAAGAAATGCTTCTACCCAAACACAAGGAGGAAGAGCTTGCTGCAGTCCCACCTGGTTATCAAATAAGAGGGGTCAGCTGTCCACGGAGCAACCACATCACAGCCTGACAAAGGGAAGACATTCCCAGCCTTCTTGTGCCTCCTCCTCGATCCTTGTTATCCTAAGAGAATAACCATAAGCAAAACCTATTCCTACTTCCTAGCTGACAACATACCTATAATTTATTTTGCTCAATTTTAAAAAGCAAAAATCTAATTGCCCAAGTTAATGCTGTCTGCATCATTCTGGGTTGTCACCATTCATAGAACAGACCTACTTTAATGGGTTGAATTGTGTCCTCCAAAAAAGATACGTTGAAGTGCTAATACCTCTGAAGGTGATTTTACTTGGAAATAGTGTCTTTATATGGGTAATCAAGTTAACGAGGACATTAGGGTGGGCCCCAGTACTTTTATAAGGATGCCATAGCTGGTGTCCTCAGAAAAGGTGAAAATGTTGACACAGAGACATGCATGGCCACATGAGGATGAAGGACTGGAGGGAGGCATCTATAAGCCAAGGAATGCCAAACACGACCACAAACCACAGAAGCTAGAAGGAGAAAAAGATGTCGCATTTCACTGCAGGTTTCAGAGGAAGCATGCCAAAACCTTGACTTCAAACTTCTAGGCTTTAGAACTGGAAGACAACAGATTTCTATTGTTCTAAGACACCCAATTTGTGGTAATTTGTTACAGAAGCCCTAACAAACTAGTACAGCTACCAAGAGTCATTCGCACAGGCAACAAAGAGAAAGGCAACCAGCAGAGTAATGAAAAGCCAAGCTGGCTATGTCACAAAACTCCCTTTAACTCATCTTTGACAGGAGGATAACAGTGTCTTTTA
Organism: Aotus nancymaae; assembly: GCF_030222135.1. Classification (NCBI taxonomy): domain Eukaryota; kingdom Metazoa; phylum Chordata; class Mammalia; order Primates; family Aotidae; genus Aotus; species Aotus nancymaae. The sequence continues at coordinate 17,907,202 of NW_026988479.1, read as the reverse complement.
CTATTGCACAGGGTTGCAGTGAAGATTAATTCAGATCATCCACTTAATGGACTTAGCACAGGAGTGCTGTCAGGAGCTTCTTGACAAAAGAGAGAGAGAGAGAATCAGACTGATGTGTTAGAAGATGCACTCTCGTCAAGGCCAGACTGGAGAAGGGGGAGGCACAGGACAGAATGCAAAGTCCAAAGGAAAGAATGAAGACCTGCAATGGGACAGACGCAGAGGGAAAGGAGAAGAAGAGACCTGGCACCGAGAAACATTCAGGATGTAAAACTCGAGGATGCAGTGCCTAATGAATATGGAGAATGAGTTCTCTGCTGCACTAGCTAACCTTCAATTACAGAAACTCAGGGAACAGAGGGAACGTGGCTTCACCTTCATGGAGTCAATATGTCATTACCTGCAATCCAAATCTCAAGAACATTTAGTACTGTGACAAGAAAATTAAGGCTTCCAGTGCAAATATATACATATATATTTTAGATCCCAGAAGTCTGATTTTAATTCCTTGGAACACCACAACTTTGTTTCTTTTTTCTGAGGGTCAGTAATATCCCGGTACATGAAGTTACTTTCAAGAAACAAATGAACACAGTCAATTTGCATAGAGGTCCCTTACCTGACTGACTGGAAGATTCCCTTGACTACAACCAACTCATCAACTATAAATAGCCACCCTAGCAATTTAGTTCAACAGACTTCCTACTGGTTTCCTTTCCACTTGTAAGCAATCAAATGCTATTTCACAGAGATGAAGAGTCAGACCCTTCTGGCTCTGCTATTTACTAGATATGACTTTGGACAGGTAAAGAAACTTATGTGTTTCCATTTCTTCATCTGAAAATTGGGATAAAAACAGTACTTACCCTCAGAGATGTTATAAGGTTTGTCTGACATACTGTAGGTAAAGTGCTTAGCACAGTACATGACGCGGTTTCAGCTAATATCATCAATTGTTATTTCATGTTCTTCCTTTGTATAATCTAGGCCAGTGGCTCAAACTGAAATGTGCAGCTAAATCACCTGGAAGGTTTGCCAAACTACAGATTACTGGGCCCCTCCCTTAAATTTCAGGTCTAGAGTGAAGCCTGAGAATTTGCATGTCTAACACCGAGAATAGCTGATCTCATCAGTAGCTTTTTCACTGTATGAATACCTTCCCCCAATCCCCAGCTTCTGAAGCCACTGACCTGCCTAGAAGCTGGTGTGCAGAGACAAGAACGTCTATAGAAAAGTAAAGGCCAAACATCTGAATCCTATTTCTAGCCTCTCAACATTTAGTTTAACTTTGGGCAAATCCTTATTACTTTCTCTTTGTCCTAACACACTGAACATTTCTTTTCATTAGCTCTCCAGGTGTCTCACTGTATGAACCGAAAAACATCTGCACACTGCAATGGTTATACCCTTAAATCCCTCTGGTACATCTGTAGCATCCATCCTGTCCAAGCTGTCACTGAACTACTTGCTACCTTGGCTAGCTCTCTACTACACACATCTTGCTTCCCCCAGTAAGGCTGAGTCCCTCAGTCACAGCATCTGGGTTTTCAGCATTTTCTATGGTACTCAATAAACATATACTTTTACATCTACCAAAACTGTTTATATTAAGACAGGTAGGCCCTGTTAATATTGGCACTTCACTTTTTCTCATAAAGTAAAAACAATTGCTTTTTATTGGGTTCTAGTCAGATTCTGTTCTAAGCACCTCACATGGATAACAGTTAATCCTCATAGCATCTTTATAAAGTAGGTGATACTACTATACCCATTCTGCATATGGGGAAAGTAAGGCTCAGAGAAATAACTTGCCCAAGAACACACAGCTAGTAATTGGCTATGCTGGGATTTAAAATCAGGTAGTCCAGGAATTCAAATGCTGTCACATAGAATTTGCCTTTAGCATTATTTTTATTTGCTTTTGCCAGAATTTCTAGAGAAAAAGAACACTGAATTTCTAATAATCTTTATGTGTACTTTGATTAGTATTATTCCAAATTTGCCTACTTTTGATGGTTTTCTTTCTGACTGACCCATCCAGCTTCTTTGAGGTAAGTATGTTGCTATCCACTTTGATCTCTCAGTAGGTGTACCTAGTGAGTCAGGTGTTACATCTGTTGGCTTTTGTTGAACGGTATCCACAAAACCTCATACAACAATAGATGTTTACTTCTCACACATCTGTGAGGTTCAGCCAGCTTAGGCTGGGCTCAGCTGGATAGCTTTGCTGATCTAAATGGGTTTCCCTCCTCCTCCTTCGTCTCTCCTCCCCCTCTTCCTTCCTTCTTTTTTGAGAAAAGAAATCCCTAAAGATTTATCATTCAATTTCCTGGTGTTCTGTTGTAGTGTGTCTGTGTCTTAGGAAGTTTTCACTTTAAGAAGCAGTAGCATCCTTATAGTTTTATTCTTATTTGCTTAAGAAAATTATCCTTTCTTGGCCAGGCACGGTGGCTCATGCCTATTAATCCCAGCACTCTGGGAGGCCGAGGCAGGCAGATCACAAGGTCAGGAGATCGAGACCATCCTGGCCAACATGGTGAAACCCCGTCTCTACTAAAAATACAGAAATTAGCTGGGCATGGTGGCGCATGCCTGTAGTCCCAGCTACTCAGGAGGCTAAAGCAGGAGAATCGCTTTAATTAGGTAGGCAGAGGCTGCAGTGAGCCAAGATCACGCCACTACACTCCAGCCTGGTGACAGAGCAAGACTCTGTCTCAAAACAAAAAAAAAAGAGAGAAAGAAAGAAAATTATCCTTTCTTAAATCTAGGTAGAGAATCTTATTTGTACAGAGATGCCAGGCCTGAGTCTAAATCAGAAGCTGCATTTTGGCTGGAAAACCCATGGTCTGCGAGAGTTTTAAATTGAGGTCCATATACTATTTTCGTGTTTCCCTGAAGTCTTCCTGCTGTGGATTCTCCACACCAGTGCCACACACAACAGAGAGGAGTGGCACCGTGTCCAAACGAAACCACAACCATCCTGGTGTGGGCTAAAACTAAAGTCAGACTTTTTCCCACAATGCAATCTTCATGTTCACTGGGACACTGTCCAAGTCCAAATTACATCATGGTCCACTCAGCAGAGTCTCTATGCTGCTCTACTTATGACAAATCCATGTAAGAAATCCATGTGAGAAACTTCATATAGCATCTTTTAATACCTGAATAGGGTAAGAAGGGGCTTTGAACCAGGAGGGAAAAAGAGAGAGGTACTATGTCTTTGAGTGACTACTACATCTGGATTATTTGAGGAAGAGAGGAAGGGTAGGAGAGAGGAGGAAAGTTAAGGTGTAATCACTATTTCATGGCAAGATAAAGAACTCCTCCCCTCTGGACTCCCATTTCCACTCTGTCCACCTGAAAATCATATGGCACATCACCAGGTAGCTAGAGGAAGCAACGAATGCTGGACGCTCCATCTCCATTGCTGTGCGTTGTACAAGATTGGCTGCAGGGAAGAACCCAGGGCAGCTAGGTTGACAAAGCACTGATACTTGGAGAAGGCACAGCGTCAGGGCTGTTCAACCTCTTCATCAACAACTTAGAGCATTTTGTAATCTACTACTAGTTAGAATGAGGGATGAATGCATGGGGACACAATTAAACCCTGAATATCTACTTACGGGCTCCACAAACTCAAACATCTTTCTCTCTTGGACTTCCTGCACCTTGAAGACATATTCCAGGGATACTTCATAGAAATGCTGCCGGACCAGGTCCACTTGGCTGTCTGCCTACAAACAAGATGGAATTTAAGAGAAAAATCAAGTCACTACCCAAGGATAGCATTCCAAAAGCAGGTAAGAAAAAAATCTCTGGAGATAATTTTCAAAAACAAATCAAATAGCATTACACAGAAGAAGAAGAATGACTACAGTAACCATTTCACTAAGCAAAAGTATATTGAAACATCATGTTATACAACTTAAATACATAAATTTTTTTTAAAAGCAAAACAAAAAAGCTTTGTAATCCCATCTATTTGGGAGGCTGAGGCCAGAGAATCACTTGAACCTGGGAGGCAGAAGTTGCGATGAGCCGAGATCGCACCATTGCACTCCAGCCTGGGCAACAGAGCGAGACTCTGTCTCAAAAAAAAAAAAAAAGAGAGAGAGAGATTATCAGTTTAAAAAGGTAAATGGACACAAGGAACTCAAAACAACAGAAAAAAAAAAAAACTACAAATAATACCATTAAAAAGTGGGAAGAAGATCTGAACAGACATTTCTCAAAAGAAGACATACAAATGGCCAACGGGTATATAAAAAAAAGCTCAACATCACTAATCATCAGGGCAATGAAAGTCAAAACCACAATGAGATATCATCTCAACCCAGTTACAGTGGCTATGATCAAGATTAAAAATAACAAATGCTGGTAAGGATGGGGAGAAAAGGGAACTCTTATACACTGACAGTGGCAATGTAAATTAGTACAGCTATTATGGAAAACAGTATGGTGATTTCTCAAAAAACTAAAAATAGAACTACTATAAAATCCAGCAATCCCACTAATTGGTATTTATCCAGAGAAAAGGAAATCAGTATATCAAAGGAATACCTGTGCCCCACATTTATTGCAGCACTATTCACAACAGCCAAGATATGAAGTGAACCTAAGTGTTCATCAATGGATGAATGGATAAATATACACATGCAAAATGGACTGCTATTCAGCCATAAAAAAGAATGAAATTCTGTCATTTGCAGCAACATAGATTGAACTGGAGGTCATTATGTCAAGTGAAAGCACAGAAAAACAAATATCACATGTTCTGATATGTAGGGGCTAAAAAAGTGAATCTCAAGGAAGCAGAAAGTAGAATGATTGTTATCAAAGGCTAAGAAAGGAGTGGAAAGGATGAAGAGAGGTTGTTTAATGGGTACAAAAATACAGTTAGATAAAAGGAATAAGTTCTAGTATTTCATAACACAGTAGGGTGACTATGGTTAACTGTTGTACAGTGTGTATTTCAAAATAGCTGGAAGATATGAAATGTTCTCAACACAAAGAAATGACAAATGTTGGAGGTGATTTGATCATTACACATTATAGGCATGTATCAAAATAGCATACATGCCCCATAAATATGTACAATTATTATATACCAATAAAAAAGGTTAAGTGGGTGAGCCAAATGGACATATTAGCCCAAATAGTATGCTGCATGTTAAAAGTAATTAAATCTAACAGAAATAAAAATAATGATAATGGTTACCTGAGTACTAACTCTGTGCCAGGAACCATGCCTACAGCTGTACATACATTATCTTATTTAACCCTTATTAATTGTAATTATTTAATCTTCACTAAATTCCTAGATAAGACATATTATCTGTATCTGTAACATACAAGAGGAAAATAAAATCCACTGACATTAAAGAACCTGACTAAGGTGACACAGCTTGTATAAGGCAGAGCTGGGATTTCTGTCCTGGTGCATCTGCCCCTAAGGCCCTTGGACCATCCTGAAACCACTAGTCTCCACTGTCTCCCCACACCCTGGGGCAACCTGGGTTCCATGGGAGACGGATTCTTACAATGAAAAAGAAATCCTGCAGAGCCATCCTCATCCAGGCCTCTCTAATGAGCTAAACAAGCTGTCAGAGGGCAGGGATCCTCAGAAAAGGCCATGTTCACACAAGTCTCAAATGCCTTCTTTATGATAAGGATAACAGTTTACTCCAAGCAGGGAAATTTCAACACACTCTCTCAATTTCAATTCTCTTTCTGTTCAGTTGTGTGTCCAAAACAGGCCCACGAGTGGGTATAATTAAACCACTGATCTGGGATCTGGCACCCAGAGAGAAACTCCATGCATGGAGACGCAAGACACTATGCTGGGAAGCACCTCAACTCTCACTATAAAGCTCTAAACCTTTCCACAATGTGTCTGTGTTAACTCATTCCTTCAAAGAAGATAGTTACTACACTGAAAGCATATTTCAATGACAAAATATTGAAGTGAATATATATTTTTAATATAAACGAATAACCTGCCAGTAAGAAACAACATACTCTGTTTTCCTTAGAAACGACACAGTCAGAGATGGTTCTATAACGCCCTTTACTAAGACAAAGCTCCCAAAGGCATATCTCTTTCAGTGTTCCTTTGTCAAAATCTCTACAGAAGAAACTTGGGACAGACCCTTACTTCCATTATACCAAATACAATATGCTACTTTGACATCTTAAGAGCTTAGCAAATCATTTATCCATTCCACCATCATGAGCAAAAAAAACTTCCTTCATGGAACTTACAGCATAGTAAAGAAAAGAGACATTAGTCAAATAAGTAAATTAAGAGAAATCTACAAGCTCTGGTAAAACATAAGATGCTATAAAACACCCCGAAAAAATATATTCAGGTTTCTCATGCTAGCAACTTCCTCCTGCAGCAATGAACATTCTCACACTCAAAAGCCAGTCTGGGCCAGGCGCGGTGGCCCATGCCTATAATCCCAGCACTTTGGAAGTCCAAGGCGGGCGGATCACAAGGTCAGCCCCGCCAACATGGTGAAGGCCTGTCTCTACTAAAATACAAAAAATTAGCAGGGCTTGATGGCACACCTGTAGTCCTAGCTATTCGGGAGGCTAAGGCAGGGGAATTTCTTGAACCCAGGAGGTGGAGGTTGCAGTGAGCTGAGATCGTGCCACTGCACTCCAGCCTGGAGGACAGAGTGAGACACTCTGTCTCAAAAAACAAAAACAAACAAAAAAGGCCAGTCTGCTGAGTAACTGGTAGATCAAACCAACGTGGAAGGCTAAGACTGGGGGCATTTTCTAAGGCTCCCAAACAGGAAAAGGAGATATCTGAGCACTGATGAATCTTTATTTGGAGACAGGTTTCAGAAGGTCCTGCATCCTACTCACCACCACAACCCCCAGCACAGTGTGGCTGCTTAGACAACTGGGCTGATATGCCTTCCAGCTGGGCTCCTGCTGTTAAGTTTCATGTGTTCCTGTAGCCTTTGATCTCCCTGTAGCGCAAATCCAACACACTTATGCGGAGGGATGCATCTACTCTCGACCACCCCATACACCTCAAAGCTTCTCCCTGCCTGGGCTTGCCAATTGATACTGCAAGTGGAGGGGGAAAAAACAGGAGACATCATTCTGAAAATCTGCAAAGGCAGGGATGAAGGATCTAGAAGGAAATTCCTATGAGGAAAACAGAATTGACACCCGCATCAGAGAGCTTCCCAAGTGCAGGCTCCGATTCTACAATGTCCTAGCTGGTGAGACCTGCTCAAGGCATTGATCTTTAGAAGATGGAGATAACATCAGCCCTTGCTTCTGCATAGAGCTGTTTCTAAGATAAAATGGACCAAATGATGTAAATAATTTGAAAACTGGAAAGTGTCCTGTGCATGTTGGTGGTTACTGTCCCCAGGCACTTCAGAGCACAGGGCTTCACTTCCTGCTCTACCCTAAACCAGCCACATCATCTCTGGGCTACTACACTTCTCTCCTAACTGGTATCTCTCCCTCTATCTCAATCCACTCTGCACCCAGGAACCAGAATATCTACCTTAAAATCTAAATCAGATGGTCTCATAGCCCCTTCGAGGACTTCCTATGGCCTCCACTATAGTCTGCAAGACCCTGTATAATCTGCCCAACCCTCCAGTCTCACCTCCTCCCATCCTAACCCACTGGCACCAAGCTCTAGCCACTCTGGTCTCCTTCCTGTCCTCTAATGCTCCAAACCCTTTCTTTCCCACAACCTTTGTACCCGGTGCTCCTTCTGCCTGAAAACCTCTTCTCCTAGATAAACACACGTTTGTTGTTGTTGTTGTTGTTGTTTTTCAAAAGAAAGAAAGAAAGGAAGAAAGAAAGAGAGAAAGAAAGAAAGAAAGAAAGAAAGAAAGAAAGAAAGAAAGAGAAAAAGAATAAAGAAGAGGAAGAAAAAGGAAGAGAAAGAGAGAGAGAGAATGGGAGTATTGCTTTCTTGACCAGGCTAGAATGCAGTTTAGTAATGGGTATTGAAAACCTCTTTTATACCAATAATTATACTTGATGTAAACAGGAAGGAATAAGGGAAGAAAATAACAAACGAGCAGCCAACCAATATTTCATTTAAACCTATGAAATGCTATGCAATTACTGAGGAGTGATTTACTTCCAATTATGTAGTCACTTATGGAATAGGTGTAAGGTGGTAATGTATGTTTTATGTATTTGAAGTGGAGAGTTCTATAAATGTTTATTAGATTTACTTGTTCCGGGTCTGAGTTCAAGTCCTGGATGTCCTTGTTAATTTTCTGTCTCGTTGATCTATAAAATCGTTAGCTCTTCTTGTTACATTGATCCTTTTGCCATTATGTAATGTCCTTCTTTGCCTCTTTTGCTCTTTGTTGCTCTAAAGTCTACTCTATCAGAGGCGAGAATTGCATCTCCTGCTTTTCATTTATTTGTTTATTTTTACTCTCTGATTGGTTGATAAATCTTCCTCCTTCTCTTTGTTTTGAGTCTTTGTGTATCGTTGCATGTGAGATGGGTCTGGATGCAGCATACCAATGGGTTTTGGCTTTTTATCCGATTAGAATATATGTAACTTTAATACTGGCATTTGATGCTAGCTGGCTGTTTTGCCCATTAGTTAGTGTAAATTTTTCGTTGTGTTAAAGTTCTTTTCTTTTCGATATATTTTTGGAAAGGCTGATATTGGTTGTTCCTTTATATGTATAGTGCTTCTTTCAGAAGCCCTTGTAAAGCAGGCCTGGTGGTGGTGAACTCTCTAAGTACTTGTTTGTTCGCAAAAGGTTTAATTTTTCCTTCGATTATAAAGCTTAGTTTGGCTGGATAGGAAATTCTGGGTTGAAAGTTCTTTTCTTTAAGGATGTTAAATATTGGTCCCCACTCTTTTCTGGCTTGTAGGGTTTCTGCTGAGAGATCTGCTGTGAGTCTGACAGGTTTCCCTTTATGGGTAACCTGACCTTTCTCTCTGGCTGCCCTTAGTATTTTCTCCTTCATTTCAACCCTAATAAATCTGGCAATTATGTGCCTTGGGGTTGGTCTTCTTGAAGAATATCTTTGTGGTGTTCTCTGTATTACCTGGAGTTGAATATTACCCTGCCTTGCCAGGTTGGGAAAGTTTTCCTGAATGATATCCTGAAGAGTATTTTCCAACTTGGATTCATTCTCTTCATCACATTCAGGTACACCTATCAAATGTAAATTAGGTCTTTTCACATAGTCCCATATTTCCTGGAGACTTTGCTCATTCCTTTTCATCCTTTTTTCTCCAATCTTGTCTTCTCGTTTCATTTCACTGAGCTGGTTCTCGACTTCTGATATCCTTTCTTCTACTTGATCAATTCGACTGTTTAAACTTGTGCATGCTTCGCGAAGTTCTCGTGTTGTGTTTTTCAACTCTATCAACTCACTTATATTCTTCTCTAAATTGTCCATTCTCGTTAACATTTCGTCAAACCTTTTTTCAAGGTTCTTAGTTTCTTTGCATTGGGTTAGAACAAGTTCTTTTAATTCACAGAAGTTTCTTATCACCCACGTTTTGAAACCTGCTTCTGTTATTGGAACACACTCGTAATCTATTAAGCCTTGTTCCGTTACTGATGAGGAATTGTGATCCCCTGTAGAGGGAGAGGCATTCTGATTTTGAGTATTCTCTGCCTTTTTACGCTGATTTCTTCCCTTCATTATATATTTATCCGTCTGTTGTCTTTGTAATTACTGACTTTCTAACTAGGTCTCTGAGCAGACGTCCAACTTGTTGATTCCCAGCGCCGAAATCTGAGCAATCCACTGTGCTGGCCAAAACAGCGGTGTTAAGATTGATGGTGCTTTTCTGCCCGGGAATCTCCGGACTCTGCACCAAAAACTGGCGCGCTAAGGCACCAGCAAAACCGCCGCGCTGGCCACAAGAGTCGCCCTGGCGACACGTGGGGCTCCTCTGCTGGGAATCTCCTGGTCCGTGAGCAACAAATATTCGTCTGAAAGTGTGGCGTCCTCTCGTTCTCTGCGCTTTCACTGGGAACTACGAGCCCAAGCTGCTAGTGATCAGCCATCTTGGATCTCTCTCCGATAAATACACATTTTAATTTCAACATACAGTAAGAAATACTTTTTATATTATGACTCAATAAACACACATTTATAATTATTAAGTGCAATGCACTTTCATATTTTTTATTCTATTTTAGCCTACTCTATTTCATGACCCAATAATTGTGATTTTACAACATATTCACAACGTGAAGAAGATTGTCCTGGCCTTTCATTAGCTCATTCCTTCTGGGCTCAGTTTAAATGTTACCGCTTTAGGAGAAGCTTTCATTGACTACATTATTTTAAATAGGTTACCAGAAAAATCTCTATCTCATCTCCCAATTTAAACTCTTATCTATTCCTTTCTCTTTTTTTTTTTTTTTTTTTTTTTGAGACGGAGTCTTGCTCTGTTGCCCAGGCTGGAGTGGAGTGGCACAATCTCAGCTCACTGCAAACTCCGCCTCCTAGATTCAAGTGATTCTCCTGCCTCAGCCTCCCAAGTAGCTGGGATTACAGGCATGTGCCACCACATCCGGCTAATTTTTTTGTACTTTTAGTAGAGATGGGGTTTCGCCATGTTGGCCTGGCTGGTCTCAAAAGTCCTGACCTCAAGTGATCTGCCTGCCTCGGCCTCCCAAAGTGCTGGGATTATAGGCATGAGCCACTGCGCCTGGACTATTCCTTTCTTTTCTTGTGTATTGCCTACTAGAATATAAAGTCCATGAGAACAAAGACCTTGTCTATTTTTTTCATTTTCTCCACCAGTCCTCACGATGGTGTCTGGCCCATAATAAATGTTCAACAGATGCATGCAGAATGAATGATCTCCATGTGGCCATCATTCAGCACCAAATGCACATCTCTGCAATGATCCAGAGTTAAGAACAAATGCATAACTTAATGAATTCCCAAAGGAAAAGGAAGAAGAAATCTCAAGTGGAATGTTGTATTTCTCTTGCCAATGCCCCTGTTTGGTGTGGGCCACAGAATTCATCATATCTTTGGGCTTCCTGCAATAGAATTATAAGCCAGAATTCCAACCCACCCCGCAGAACACTTAAGACAGTTTCCCTGCCTGCCACTTGAGAAGCTATAAATCTACCAGCTTGTATAAATCCATCAACTATTCTGTGCTTCTTGGAAAAGACACTTCCTCCTAAATTGTAATTTCCATGAAGGAAGATCCTTCATTTCATTTTCTACAAAACACCCCGTGCCTTGACAGACTTTTGCAGAAGCGTCCAATGAGTATTTGTTGAATGAATGACTACTGTTTTTGAAGCAAGCTTTTTTACCATTCAAAACTACACATTTTTAAAAATTATCCACTAGATGGCAGTGTCATTCCACATCACTGCCCTATAGTTTCTACTTCCAGGGATCTAGGGATGGGGTGGAATTTAAAAGCATCCGGTGCAGAACTCTGCAATCAGGGAACAATTCTGGACAATCAAAGTGGAAAGTTTCATCAAAGGTGTACCAGCTGTTCAATAATATTCCTAAAAGTTGAATTTTTAATAAATGGTGAAGAAAATGATCACTACATATATGAACACCTTCAGCAAAACACCTGATCTCTGCAAGAAACTCAGTTCCTTCAAATGTAATTCAAGAAAGTTGAAATGGCTGGACGCGGTGGCTCACGCCTGTAATCCTAGAACTTTAGGAGGCCAAGGTGGGCGGATCACAAGGTCAGGAGTTGAGACCAGCCTGGCCAATATAGCGAAACCCCGTCTCTACTAAAAATACAAAAATTAGCCAGGCATGGTGGCGGGCACCTATAGTCCCAGCGACTTGGGAAGCTGAGGCAGAAGAATCATTTGAACCCAGGAAGCAGAGACTGCAGTGAGCTGAAATAGTGCCATTGCACTCCAGCATGGGTGACAGAGCTAGACTCTGTCTCAAAAGCAAAAAAAAAAAAGTCGATCACTAAGGTCCTTCCCTATCTCCAATTCTACGTCATGACACTGGCACTAAATAACGATGGTCAGCAGGCAAGAGAGCCTCAACATCCCTCCCCAGACAGAGACATAGAAAGCAAACTGGGTGAAGGGAAAGGGCTGCACAGCCAGGTGCTGGGGTTGACTTGCTACCACCAAGCTATTTGCATATCTGAGCCTCAGTTTCCTCAGATGTAAAACAGAGTAATGTAAAACACATCTATACCTCTTAGGGTGAGGATTACAGAAGATTCCATGTAAAGTGCTTAACACCATACCTGGGCCATAAATATGCACTCAACAAATGTTTCCCTATATTATTATTGTTATTGATGTGGTTAGTGGCAGTAGTAATATAATTTTTACTGTTTTTGAGTTAGATTTTTATACAGTTTAATTTAGTTCAGGTACAACTAAAAAGCAATGCCTGAGAACAGACCAGAACCCTCAAGATCTGCAACCCCATCCTTACAATCGAAGTACTTAGAAAGTATGACTAGGTCAAGGCAAGAACATAAAGGATTGTAATAAAAGAACATAATGGAAAACATCCACTGAAATACAGAACTGGCAGAGTCAGGAATAGTGGCATACAATTTAGGAACAGAAAATGGAACAGAATAGGCCAATCATAAGGATATTTACGCATTTTACATTAAATATAAAATACTTTATACTTGAGCAGAAGCTATATGTGTCTTCTCATTCATAACGTAAGCAGGACAGGTATTTCATGAGTATTTAACAAATAAAGGAAATAAAGCTTACAGAGTTGAAGTAATTTGCCCCAGGTCACAGGGTAAATACATGGCAGAACAGGTTTTGAAGTCGGGTATCCTCTTTGCCAGCCCAGTATTCTGGTCCCTATACTGTGGTACCTCAGAGGGCATTTAGGGCCCTATAAGAAAATGCTGGACTCATTCAAGACCAAGTCTGCAATATCTGGCCATGGGGGGAATGGATCTGGTGGAGAAGCAGCTTTGTTCTAGGGAATGCCATGCCTACTGATAACTGTGCTGTGGGCCTCCCAAATTCAGCAGGTGCTAGAAAAACCACACACCTGCTCAACTCTGAATACTCTTGAGTATCTGTACTAATGGTGCAGAGTCATCTAATCCATAATTTATAACTGCTTAGAATGTGGAGAGCTGGACCGACCTGGTCATTGTGAAGCATATCCAAAAAGGCTTTCTTTAAGCATAAATTAGTTTCCAAATCCTAAATGCCAAGTGATGCCAGAAGAATAACTAAAAAGTGAGGGTATCAGGACAGATTCTAAATAGAATTCCATATTTGTCATGGAATATCCACATCTTTGGGATAGTGCCTATATCCTCCTGTCAAGTTGGGATAGTCTTTATACCCCATGAAAATAAGCTTTTTTTTTTTTTAAGGTTTTTCAATCACATTTGACAAGATTTACCTGAGTAGCTATGTCCCTTCAAGAAACACTTCCTCTGCTTTAGCTTCTTTTTCCCTACTCAGGCACAGGATCTACAAGGATAAATTAGCATTTTCTACTTTGTAAAGCACACATCAAATACTCGATGCTGTCTGCTGGCTGGTCAAGAACTGATCTGCAAAGCCCATTATAAACACTTGTTACTACAGTTGTCATTGCTGTTGAGTAATGGTCCTCATCACTACTCTAAGAACTGGATTAAATACTCATTTCAAAGCAAAGAGTTCTAAGAACACCACATTCCTATCCCAAGATGTATAACCAATTGTGGTTGGGAGGGGACTGAACTCTACCATCTCTTACTTCAACCTTTCAACCTCTGACTCCACTGTCCTTGTGAACTTTCACCTAACAGAAGCATGGTATCTGCTCAAAAAGAATTAAAATTTAAGAACAAGGGCCAACCTGGAAGCCATGGTAGCCTCTTTTCACAAAAATATCATAAGAGAGGTCAAGCAAATTGTTCAGTTAAATGAGATGACATTTTTAAAGCCAAATTTGGGGTTCCACTAGGAAACTCCCCTGTCTCCGAGAAGCATAAACTCCCTTAACATGCCAGTCTTCATGAACTAAATAAAAATAGTCACAGCTCCATGGCTGCCATGGCTCATCATTTTTCTTTCCAGGTGAACCACTTTTTAAAAGATACCATGCACACCCAGAAAAACCAAGAGCCAAGTTTAAGAAATGTATTTTCTTGTGGCTCATGCCTGTAATCCCAGGACTTTGGGAGGACGAGGCAGGTGGATCACGAGGTCAAGAGATCGAGACCATCCTGGTCAACATGGTGAAACCCCGTCACTACTGAAAATACAAAAAATTAGCTGGGCATGGTGGCGCGTGCCTGTAATCCCAGCTACTCAGGAGGCTGAGGCAGGAGAATTGCCTGAACCCAGGAGGCGGAGGTTGTGGTGAGCCGAGATCATGCCATTGCACTCCAGCCTGGGTAACAAGAGTGTATTTTCTTGAAACAACATTACCAAAGCACAAAACATATACAGGAAAAGAAAGCACTATTTTAAAAGAAAAAAAAGAAAGAAGACTAATGTCAAGTGCAGGTTGAAATAATGAAAAAAAATTATATTAAGGAAGGATAATCAAAACGTTTGAGAAATGCTAACATTTCAAATCACTGATAAAAGGCAGTAAATCGAAAGGTAAAGTAACAGAGTGCAGAATTAAGGCCAAGAATGGGAGAAACAGGAAAGAAACATCAGTTTGAAATGAAGACATCCAGCAATCAGGGCAGCCCAACAAGGAGGTGGTCATCTCGGCCAGCAGTGTGTTCCACCTTGACAGGCTAGAAAGCTACAAAGGGTGGCCACACTGGGATGGGAGTCCAAGCATCAGGCATTGGATGAGAGATCAGGAGCAAGTTCCTGACTTCCCAGGTCCCTTCTAACCCTAAGATTTTCTAGCAAAGAGCAACCAGCACATATCCAAAGCACCATGTACAAATTGAACACTTTATTCAGGATACTAATAAAGTCTCTTACCTCCTGAAGCTGAGATTCTTTCTTTTTGGAAGACAAATTCAAGTGTTTTTCTAAGATGCCACAATACTTCTCTGTCTCTTTGTCATACTTCTTTTTAGCTTCCTGGCAAAAAAGAGGAGAAGAGAAAAAGAAAAAAAGTAACATGTTGCAGGAATAAAAGCAGCCTCCATCTCTCAAGATCTTTCTGCTCAGAACACAGATGACAACTCGGCTCCTACTTTTCAGGTGATGCCCGTTGAATCCCGCAGCCACCCATCAACAAGCCCCTGGGTTTGAGTGTCTAACAGAGAGGCACCATTACAAGGCCAGAAATGAGGTAAATACCAGTATTTAATGGTGGCAAAGCCGAGATTCTCCCTCTAAGAACTTTGTGAAATAGAAATTTCTAGTTTCTAACTCACAAGGATATTCAAGGCCAGAAGGCGGTCAGGGGTTGGGGGTGGAGGCGGGTAGTGGCAGTGGGGGTACCTATGAAGCTAACATCAAGGAAGGAAGATCTTCTTACAGTTTGAATGAGACAAGCCTATACTAAGGCTAGATCCAGCCTTAATACTATTCAAAAAACACTTCTTGGTATGTAAGCCTAAATATCTCTTGACACTTAATATCACATGCAGATCTTTAAGCTGAGGAATAATTCAAAACAACGGTATTATCTTCACACAAATGTGTTTACTACGGCACCATTTATGCCAGTAAAACAAAAATAAAAGCAGCAGCAGCAACGTCATTGCCAAGGATAGAGTTTGGTATAATTAAGGTATGGAACATCTAATAAGCATAACAAGTCATTGGAAAATTAGAGAGAAAAGTAATAATAGCATTATATAAACTCGATGCATCCTACCTACATAGAGTGTGTCTACCTATGGACAAAGATGACGTGGGAATTTACTTATACGAAAATACCTGTAATATGGTAATGGGGTAACAGTTTTTTCTTCTCTTTAAGAAATTGTTTTATTAGCCTGTATTATTGCCTTCAAAATGAAAAATAATTGCCATAATATACAAATAAATCCCTGCTCCCCACCACTGAATTATTGGGTCACTGTGGTTCTATTTCTGTCTCCCATTTAACAGATAAGAAAACTTGGATCCAAAGAGGTGAACTTGTAAAAAGTCATGGAGAGTGACAGAGCTGGGATTTGAGCCCAGGACAATTTGCCTCCAAAGCCCATGTTCTCCACCACAGTTGAGACAGATTGTCACAGGCAGTCTGCCTTCCTTCCACATTCCAACGGGGAGAGCAGGCAAGGAGGCTGGAAGAAGGTTGGCACTAGGCTGATAAACAGGATCAAATTTACTAATTGGGTACATTGTTCCTGCTTTTGACTCATGTGGAGCCCAAACCCATAGGTATATTTTTCTGCAACTTCAAGGTCTAGAAGAGGAAAAATATTTTCTGGTTAAATAAGGAAGTTCAGACACATCTCTTTATTCCTTTAACAAATTTAAAATCAGCAACCACTCTGTGCAAGGCTCTACTTTATATACCGGAAATATAAGACAAAAATGGTCCCAACCCTCACGGTAGAAATGTTCTAGTAGGAGAAGCACAATTAACCAGTAAACAAATAATCAGCACAATTATAGACTGCTGCAAGTGCTACAAAGGAAATAAGCAGGGTGCGGTCACAGAGATTCTTTAGATAGGGCACCCAGGAAACGCATCATTTGGGGAAGGGAGATGTGAGCTGAGGCCTACCTGTTAAATACAGAAGGAGTAGAGTAGAGCCGAACAGTCAAGTGCAAATGCCCTGGGGCAGGACACTCTGAGCAAGAAGCCATCACCCAGAGCCCTGACAAGCTCCACCCGTCAGAATACCACTCATCTAGTATATGCTCACAGAGTCGGGAGAATAATCATATATCCATTTTAACTGACATATATCCATTTCTATGAATCTGAGCTTGGCTTAAAAGACTACTCTAGTCCAAGAACAATTAAGCATACAGCAGCAAATGAAGAAAAAGCCTGAGGTCACATTACTCCTTCAAATCTGAGGAGGGTACAGGCAAGAGACTTGACTCAAGCAGTTCTTTTCCATTAGAGAAATCAGCAATTTTGAACTGGGGCTCCAACTCCAATTGCTGTTCACATGTATCCACTCCCACCAGCCTTATCAGCAACCCCAAAAAAGAGAATTCTGGTGCCGGACAATCCAGCTGGCCAGAGGTGAGAAAAGGCCAGAGAACATGAGTCACTGGCATTCTGGGACATTCTGGCAACTTGTGCTTCCGGATTCCATGTTTAAGAGGACAGCCAACGTTAGAGAAAAGAAGGAGAAAGAGAAGCCGTTTCTGTCCTGAGAAAACAGGAATAAGACCTCTGCAGCAAAAAAGTACTACAGTTTAGATAACGTTCCTAAGATGGGAGGGTGGTATTACTCCATTACTCAGGACACAAGATGGTTTTCACCTTTCAGAGAGTCTGCTGGGGGGTGGTTAAGTCAAGGATTGAGTTAGAATCCTAAAATGTATTCCCAACTCAATATGGACTGGCTAGAAACAAATCACCATCCCCCTCCAGGACTCAATTTCCTCAACTATAAATTAAGGATGATTAAACAATTGCTCAGGTTTCTTCTTTCAGCTCAAAGACCATATAACAAAATAAAAATAAGACACCCCCAACCCACCAAAGGATTTCTAGGATTAAATGAAATAAACCATAAGTAGTGCTTACCAGGGTGCCTGCCACATGGGAAGTGCTCAATAAATGCCAGCAATGGTGGTGACAGGGGTGAGCTTATCACCTAAACCTGCCTCCTTCTTATCAAGAACACACCTGCTTTCCATGTCCCCTGTGCCATGAAGGTAACCCTCCCAAGAACCTACTACAATTGGAAATTATATATTTATTTATCTCTTTTTGTCTAACGTCTTTCTCCCCAGCCACACCATGAGCAATGCAACCACATCTGCCTTGTTCTTCACCAAATATCAGGGCACAGAACAATGCTGGCACAGAGCAGGCTCTCACATATTTTTTCAATGAATGAATTGTGTGTATCGAATATAATCACTAACATCGAATGACTACATAACACACATTGTTCTTGTGTTCAGGTAGCTATATGATAGACACTGTTTTAAGCATTTGATATGAGTTCGCTCACTTCTTCATAATAACTCTCTGAGGCAAGTTTTATCATTACCCCATCTTAGAGATCAGGAAACAGGCACGAAGAGGGTCAGTAACCTCCCCAAGTCTACATGCAAATGGCAGAAGTGAGATTTGGATTCAGGTGGTCTAGCTCATACTCACTCTTTATGCTACTCTCTTATGCCTGTTATACTTATTGCAGAGTCCAGCATTCCAAATGTTCCTCTGACAGGAAAAATTAATTTCCTCAAACTCGGAAACAGAAACTTAGGGCCACGGTTAAGTCAAGCACCAGGGTGATGCACTACTCCTCAGCAGCATGTTAGCATAAGAATGCCCAGCAGTCTTCCTCCCTGGCAGCCTTCACACCGTGCATTCTGCAACAGGCTGTTATGGCAACCGAAGCAGCACCAGAGAGTGGAGGAGGAGGAAAAAGTAATTTTAGCGTTGGCACAGGCAGAGTTCAGAACCTCCACTTGGCCACTACCAAAGGCAGATGAAGAACATTTGCTGGCTCTGAGGTGTTCTTGAGACAGCTCCCTGGATCGCCTAGAAGTGGATCTGTTGTTAGCTTGTTTTCTCTTAAATTTACATAATGTTATGATAAAACTGTATGTGTATGTGGAGTGATGGATAGGATGATATGCCAGGGGGAAAAAAATGACAAATGGGGAGGGAAGAGAAATCACCCAAATGTCAACACAATTCTTCTTTAATGATCCTCAAGAAGATGTTTAATAATTCATTATTATTCATGGTTTAATGAATGGGGGAATAGAGTATGCATGAGGGGAAATATGCTTCGGTAAGTGACTATTTTATTTAAATTATTTTATCCTAATACGTCACCATCTATACCCCTTGGTGGAATAATACCTCTTCCTGTCATTAAGATCACTGGTACTAGCCCAAAGGGAGCCCACTCAGACTCTTGTCTCACCTCCTTGGTAACCACGGTAACACCCAAGCCGGTGAGAGAAGAGGCCAGAGTGAGAGGCGTCTGTGCTCAGAAAGAGAAGTAACTACTGAAAAATGACTCAACAGACAGGACTGCTCTGCTTTGGTCTCAAAGCTCTGCATAACCCCCGGAAGCCACTGCCAAGCATGTTCAAGACTGCGGAGGCACAGGTGCCAAGGCCACCAAGAGGAAGCCTGCCGGGGAGCCTGCACTGCCAGGAACTGAGGGAGTGTTTGTTCACAGCTTATTATCTGCCATCACTGGACTGGTTCACAGTCTGGATGAAATCTTAGTGGAATAAGACTTCATGCAAATTATATATATACATTCCTTACTTCCTTATAAATGTGTAAACCAAAATTAGTAGAAAAGTACTATAAAACTGGGAGAAAAGTCTTTGCCATGGTCTCTCCTTCAAACTACGGTCAACCATCTCTCTGAAGGACCCTGAATAAACAACATCTTTTGTGGGTCCTAATCATATCTATTTCCAGAAAGCTGATGCACTTAACGGGTGTGTGTGTGTTGTAGGGGCGACGAATACCTCATTTTGCAACTAAGTAAAATCCACACAAGTAGGAGAGTGGTGTTGCCCAAAAACCCCTGCAGATGGCATAAGAGACTACAGCTAAACTGACTCACAGTTCCAGAAAACCAGGAAGAAAATGTTGGAAATCTTTTTGCTTTCATTGATTCCAATGAAAACATCTTCCCTGCAGGCGGCCTCTAACACTCTACTGAAGGTCAAACCGGCTAGGGTTTCCTAGAGACTTTTTTTTTTTTTTTCTGAGACAGAGTCTCGCTCTGTGACCCAGGCTGGAGTCAGTGGTGAGATCTCAGGTCCTGCATCCACTGCCTCCTGGGTTCAAGCGATTCTCCTGCCTCAGCCTCAAGTAGCTGGGACTACAGGCGGATGCCACCATGGAGATGGGGTTTCATCATATTGGCCAAGCTGGCCTCAAACTCCTGACCTCATGATCCGCTCACCTTGGCCTCCCAAAGTGCTGGGATTACAGGCGTGAGCCACCGTGCCTGGCCCTGCTAGTGATTTATTACAGGACAAGGGAGCCCTGGAGAATTCACCTTTTAAAAAGGAACAGGAGTCTCTCAAGAACACATTAGAATTAGTCAAGTTTAGGCTACAATCCTTCCAGGTTAGTGATAACAAATGGTGATCTCCAGGTTGAACAAGACCTGCAGATGTCATTTTTTGACCTGCACAATGTGTAACATATATTTTAAAATTATTTGCCAATAAAAAATTTCACATAAAACTGGCTTTTCGGTTTGTCTTGAAACATTTAAAGAATCAGCAAGAGAGGGCCCATTTCCAGACCCAGCAAACATCAGCTAAACCTACGTACAAGCTGCCTCCCTTTAAAGAAAGTCCCCATACCCACAGGGCATAATTGGTAGCCCCTGTTTAAGATGCAAGTCCTGGACCTCCACAACAAATATAATTCCACAAAAACAAATGTATTGTCCAATATAGGCAATTGTCTAAGCATACAGCTATCTATTATAATGACACAAACAAGGTGTGGTTCTACCTTTGGATGATTTATGAACAAGCACAAAACAATTAGATAATGAAATACCAGAATGGCTGCTCTAGGGTTGACCGCTCAGATGGCCATACTTCAGTCACCTGTAAAGACCTGATGAGTTAGGCTCTACGGAGTTCTCTACCTAAGATTTTCTGAAGAAGGTGGGCTCCAATTTTCTGATGACATTCTTACATTTTTTTAAAGAAGGTGCTATGTTTTCCAGATCTCTCACTCTAAAATCCAAGACCAAAGCTTGCAAAATTCTCACCTTGGCAGCCCCGATCTGTTCCTTTCGAAACTTCTCCAAGGGAGTGATAAGCACCTCGCTGGCATTCTCAATCTAGTGAAGAAAAACAGAGTAGGGGAAAGAAGACACAAAAGCAGTATCAGTAAAGAATTACAGCAGCTCCAGCACAAGATGCCTCCCCATGTCTTAGGATAAAATTTGAGTAAGCAATGTTATACGTGTCAACTGTTTACAACCTTTGAACTAATAGCATGTCATATCAAAACTGTCACATTTCAAAATACGATCCTCTTCCTCCCATGCATGATTCATATTGATTCTTTGAAAGTAAAAATGAGGAACTCAAACTGTTAAGCAACCGTCTGAAGGGGCAGAGGGAAACTGGTGAAAGAGTGGGGTCTTAGTTACAAGCTTCAGGTGACATTTTCTTGTAAATATTCATTTACCCAAGTAAAGTAGATCCACACTGAGTCTAGGTTAAGAACAAAACAACAACAACAACAACAACAACAAAACCTCTGGACATTTGATGGCGCAAAAACCTTTCAAACCTGATTTTGTGTCACTCTACCAAGACAAGACTGGACTAAAGCCAAGATACCTGTGCCTCCTGACTACTGGCTGCCTCTCAGCTTCATCTCACAGGGTCACCCCTCAGATCCTGCATTCCAACCCACCTGCACACCAGTGTACTTCAAACACACCAAACTTGTCCCACCTCAGGGCCATAGCGTTTGGCTATTCCTTCAGACACTGTGTTCCCAGACCCTTACAGGGACAGTTCCTTTATGTAGTTAAGGTTTCAGCTTAAAGATCACCTCTTTAAGGAGACATTCCCTGACTACCAACATAACTCAACTTCCCTCCCTTACAAGTGTGTTCTGGTTCACCACTACACACATTTATACACACGCACACACAAACACACACACACAAATATACATCAGTATCTTGTAAAGGCTCACTTTGCCACCACTATCGCCCAAACAAAGAAGAGTGCTGAGACAAAGCAGCACACAAACATTTCTGAATGAATAAATGAATGAATGGATTATTTCTTCATTGGCTGCCAACTGTGTGACCATGGGCAAAACATTTAACCTCTCTGGGCTCTAATTTCGTCATCTGCAAAACGAGTGGGCTGAATTGTCCAGCTCTAAGACTCTATGGTCTTTTCTGAGGCAGTACAGTATTTTATAGTTTTTCCTTTTAAGTCATTCATTTATCACTCTTTGCTCAACTAATTATTCCCGGAATCTCGCTACAACAAAGCATTATTTTTCCTAAACCACACGCATGTCCACTGCAATGAAACTAACAGGGTAAATGCCAGAAGTCATAGATGGACACAGTAAAGAACTAACTGAACAATGTAAGGGACAGAAAAAGTCAAGTCTCCAAATTTATTCCCACTTGGCTTTTTCTCAATTTTGAGATCACTTATTTCAGAAGAGTGAAATTTAAGACTAGAGTGTTGTGGTGTTTGATTTTATGATTTTTATTGTTATTTGATGTTACTTAATCAGTTCACTTAAGTCTTTTCCTCAAACCACCTGTAAGTCTCTGAAGCTCACAAAAATTTGTCAAGCCCCTAAGTTAATGATTCTCAACTGTAACTACATAGCAGAACCACCTGGAAAGCTTTTAAAATCCCCATATTTTGGCTACACTCCAACTAACTCAGAATCCCTGGACTTAGTCCCAGACATCAGTATTTTTCAAACTCCCCAAGTTATTCCAGAGGACATCCATGACTGAGAATCTAGTCCTAAGCAGATGCTTATAATACAGAAGCACTCAACTGCTCACCTAGGAATGAGGACACGCAAGTCCTGGTCCCAGCCATACTACTACTTGCTATCATCCTGAATAAGATCTGCTTTCTCATCTGTCAAATGAGCAATTGCAGATGGTGAGGAATAAGGTCCCACTTAGTCTAAGATTCTATGACAGTGTAACGTCCGCTTGGTTCCAACACTGCCTGATGTTGGGGACATGGAAGCCCCTTCTCCACCCTAGAGGAACTCATATTTACTCTAGGGCACAGACAGGTACAATGTTTATCAGGACACAATGTAGTAAACACAGGATCAGAAGCATGAACTGGATGTTAAGAAAATACCAAGGGTAGCCATATAACCCAGGAAGTCAGGAAAGTCTTCCCAGAGAAGGTGCAGCTTTGTTTGCTGAGTTGAACTGAACTGATGATGAAGTTGTCATAGGGCAAGGAGGTAGAGAAGGGGCTTGCAATGGCCAGATACTCAGATGCAGACAGTAGAAACTCAATTTACTGACATTAATAATAAAATTGCAGAGGCAAGCTGAAAAGTATAATCCAGTCATTGTTCCCTTACCACAGGCCATAGCAATCTGCAGGGTATTCATGGTGATTTGCTTACCACACCCCCACCCCCAAATACTAACTCAGCCAAGAATCAGACTCAAAAGAATCATTTCCCTTTCTCAGGCACCAGCATGTGCACAAACACACAAGCTTTCCCTGGCTTCTACCCACCACCAGCCCCCACTGCTGCTGCCACCACCCTTCTGATTCTGGTTCAGGCACCAGCAGTGAGCAAGCAAGAGAAACTGGGTCTCTCTGTAGGGTAGAAAGTAAGAGGCTTCTACTCTATTTGGAGTTTTAAAGAAATCCTCATTTTTTTTTTTAATTGAGACAAGGTCTTGCTCTGCTGTCCAGGCTGGAGTGTAATGCTGCAATCACAAATCACTGCAACCTTGACCTCCCTGGCACAAGCCATCCTCCTACCTCCTCCCAAATAGCTGGGACTACAAGCATGCACCACCATGCCGGCCTTTTTAAAAAACATTGTGTTGAGATGGGGTCTCACTATGTTGCCTCCAGACTGGTCTTGAACTCCTAGGCTCAAGCAATCCTCTCACCTTGGCATCCCAAGGTGCTGGGATTATAGGCAAGAGCCACCACATCTGGCCCCCACATTTTTTAATATAATGCAGACTTGGGTTTGATCCCAGACTGTATGACTTATTAACTGTGTGATCCGGGACAAGTTACTTAACCTCTGTAAACTTCAATATCTTCATCTGAAAATAGCATTAATACAGATACCACTTCACAGAGTCATCACAAGGGTTAAAATAGAAAATGCATGTAAAGTACCTGGCTACATTATGTCTTGGTGAATAGTGTTCAAACAACCAACTGTTAGTATGAGAAGAGAAGAAAATGTTGATTGATGCAATCTCTCCTAGACCTCTGGAGCACTGCTGCCTGAAGACAAGCCCTCCTGGGGCAAATCAGTGTTCAGCCAGCAGGGGACTTCAAGCCAGGCTTCATTCCTCATCTCTTAGGGATATGGAGGAAAATGCAAAGGAACTTCCTGTAGATGTGGAAGCTCTTACTTGCTAATGCTGAACTATATCAGAATAAATTATAAGCTGGGCACTGTGGCTCATGCCTGTAATCCCAGTACTTTGAGAGGCCAAGGTGGGAGGATCATTTCAAGTTTGGAGTTTGAGATCAGCCTGGGTAACACAGCAAGACCTCATCTCTACAAAAATAAAATAAAATAAAATAAAAAATAAATTAGCTAGGTATAGTAGTGCAGACTATAGTCCTTGCTACTCAGGAGGCTGAAGCAGGAGGATCACTTGAGCCCAGGAGTTTGCAGCTGCAGTGAGCTATGATTCCACCACTGCAATCCAGCCGGGGTGACAGAGTGAGACCCTCTCTGTCTCTCAGAACAATAAATTCTAGTACAAAAGATAATCTCTTAAGAACCTGGAGATCAGCATTTGACCCTTAAATGTGGACAATGCCTGTATTTGAAGAGCTTTTTATAGTTACCTTCATGACAAAGTACCTGTTTACTGGGTCCCTACTATCTGGCAGACACTGTATTGGGTGCTTAAAAACAAAAAGTGAAGGCCAGGTGCAGTGGCTCACGCCTGTAATCCCAGCACTCTGGGAGGCTGAGGCGGGCAGATCACGAGGTCAAGAGATCGAGACCATCCTGGCCAACATGGTGAAACCCCATCTCTACTAAAAATACAAAAATTAGCTGGGCATGGTGGCACATGCCTGTAGTCCCAGCTACTTGGGAGGCTGAGGCAGGAGAATCACTTGAACCCAGGAGACAGAGGTTGTAGTGAGCCGAGATTGTGCCACTGCACTCCAGCCTGGTGACAGAACGAGACTCCGTCTAATAAAAAAAAGAAAGGAAGAAGAAAAGTGAAGTGATCCCTGCCCTCAAAGGGCTCTTCTTGATCAGGTTCAATAAAATGGGGTAGGGGCAGAGTGGGACACCTTCTTTCCCATTCTGCTGGTAGAGAATCTGAGGCCCAAAAAAGTGAAATGCTTATAGGACCTTAAAATGAATCTTCAGAAGGATGTCGTTTAACTATATTCTAAAATTATCCACCAGAGTAATCCTTTAATATTCACAAAAGACTTCAAACTCTATAAAGATAAGAGTTTTGCTGAAGAGCTAAAAACACTCAAGTGGTAGAGTCTGGATTTGAATCTGGTTCTTCTGATAACCAATCCCTTGCTCTCTCAACACGAACATACTATCTGGGACCAAGAGTAGCCCAGTCCTACTCACCATCCGTATCCGTTCATCTTCAAGATTCCTGAGGACAGTGGCAAACTCCTGCAAGGACCTTGCTGAAAAAGAGAAAGGGGGCATGAGGTGGAAGGAGTGTCAGGGGTCTTGGGGAGCCTTTCCAGCTCTGGCTATTATGTTATGGATTTTAATTCCTTGGCACAAACAGATGCCTAAAGCCAATTGCTTCCCAAGGCTCCCTTCATCTTTTTAATCATTAACCATTAAGGATGACCCAGAAATGCAGGTTAATTCCACCTGGCACTCTAGCTAGGGAATGATTTCTTCAAGGAAAAGACCTGCCTGTTCCTGAGAGTACCCAGGACTGGTGAGATGCTGGCAGCCTTCCAGGCCCCAGGCTGGAAGGGGCAGAGTTCCGCTTAGGAGTTGAAGAATTTCCTGTCCGGATTCGACCTCCTCAACCTTTGTCATGGTGTTGCGTCAGAACTCAGCCTTTTCTTTGGCAGCAGAACTAAACAAACAGTGCTGCTGCCACTAGAAGCCACATCTCTGGCTTCTCTTTGGGTTCCCCCTGAGTACTCAAGCCACTCATTAATAGATGCACCTCGAAGCATGGTGCTTAGACATGACAGTCGTCTTTGCCAGAATTATTCACAAAAGCAATAAGCATTATGTGCAGTGGCCCTGAGGATACTCGAGACCCTTGAGCCATGTTGGGAAAAGCATCCATACATTCAAAAGTTACAGGATGCGTGTTCACCACGCTCAGCTGTCTCCCAATCATCTGTGCTCAGCCCCAGATCCTGGCGTTCTGCATGGCAAAAGGAACTCAATAAGCATTTGATGCATTAATTAATCCAATAAAACTTTCTCAATTCTTGCTCATTTAATGGAGCCAACCAAGGTGACCATAGGAGAATAGTGTGCAATGACAAGGTCCTGGCAAAGAAAGGTATCTTAACATTTCAAATCCTCCGTGCTTAGGGTTCCTAGAGACCAAGGCAGGTAATGGTGAAGAGTGAAGCAGCAGAGCGCGGTGATAAACAGTAACCCCCTCAGCTGCTTTTTAAGGAAACAAGAGAGGTGGGGACCTCCCTGCCCACAGCACAGGAGAACCAGACACAGAGCTCCTCTCCCTATCTGAAGGCAGTGGCAGCCGCACAGCTCAGCCGACTGCTGCCAGGTCAGAATGGGGGAAGCCAATAGACTAAATTCTCAAACTTTCTGAAGATGCTAGAAAACTGGAATTTTAGATTATAAATTGAATTTACGTGGTAACTTAATTTTTAAAATGAGAGCCAAAGAAAACAGGGCTGTGTTCTGATCTCAGCCTAGGAGCTATCATTTTGCAACCTCTGATCTAATTTTCCACTCATCTACCTGTGTTTCACGTATGCTCTAAGCTCTTAGTACTGTGGTTGGAGGGGAAGAATGTCACCAGCCAGAAAAACACAAAAGGGAAGTGGAAAGGAGAGTCTCACTGCAAAACTTCAAGCTTTCTCTCCTGCATGCTGGAGGGTGAGGCAATCCCAGAACTCGAGAAGACCAGAGTAGCCCCTAGCCCCAGTCCTCACATATCTCTGCCCCTCCACTTCCACTAAGGACTTCTTTCTTTACTAACCTTAAAGACTTTCTATCCCAGGAAAAAGGCTCTGCTGGGACACTGAAGGCAACGATGAACAATTAACATTTTTATCTTCTGCACAGTTACGACTTACCTATACACATCTCATCATCTGTTTCTGCATCTCCTATGCACTGAAATTTAAATTCATTTAAGGAATCTGCAAACTTCCGCTTCGCTGAAGACAAATCTAGCAAGAAAAAGAAAGGAAAAATCAGGAATTACTAAAATTAAACTGGATTTCTGATTTGCTGCCCTTATTGGTCCTTCTAGGAATATCTTAGGAGGCAGATTTGTTCCCGCGTCTATTTCAAAGCACAAAAGACTATAAATTCAAAACAGCCAACACTTGGTTATAACATGAAGCATTGATTTGCTCTAAAAGTTAATATTTTTGTTATATTGGCCTTAACAATTCAAGTTTTAGCTCTACTTCTTAAAGGCAACTTGTCATCTCTGTTCGATGTGTGGAAATCTACTTGCCAAAGGAAGTCAGGGAGAAAGCTTGGATCAGAGCCAGAATTAGTGTCCACAGCCTGTAGGGCTGCTCTGCCACTGACCCTCCACACGGTCAGTACAGCTGCCCCCACACATCTGCCTCAACAATCATTTCCTCTAGGTCCTACTCACAACACAAACTTTCACTAGGGAGGGAGCCTGGGGAAGGCTGGAAGGAGGGGCTGGGAACTGCCCTGCCCGTAGCACTTGGCCTTCCTCTTCTGACTCAAGCATAGGCAAGGCCCAGGTTCTCACAATCCTCTTCACTCTCCTTATGAGCAGAGTGGACCACCAGCCTGACAATCACCTGAACCATTTTCCTGGCTGGCCACATCCAACACCACCAGGAGAACAAAGCCCCAGCAATGTTTTGCATTGGAGTAAAAACACATTCCACACACAGTATCCATAAGAAAAACTCTCAAGGGTGCTTGTCATAAAAAATCATCATCAGCCAGGCATGGTGGCTCACACCTGTAATCCCAGCACTTTGGGAGGCTGAAGCAGGCAGAGTGCCTGAACTCAGGAGTTCGTAACCAGCCTGGGCAACACAGTAAAATCCCGTCTCTACTAAACGCAAAATTTAGCCAGTCGTGGTGGCCTGCACCTGTAGCCCCAGCTCCTCTGGAGGCTGAGGCAGGAGAATTGCTTGAACCTGGAAGGTGGAGGTTGCAGTGAGCTGAGATCATGCCACTGCACTCCAGCCTGGGCAACAGAGCAAGACTCCATCTCAAAAAATAAAAAATCATCATCATAAGCTTTCACTGAAAATAGTAATGAAAGCCAATGATCCTCCCTGAGCCTTCAGCTTCTGTTAAGGGTATGAAACCACCAAGGTACCTTTAAGTGGACTGACAGATCTGGCTGCTGAGGACAAATGTGTTTAACTTAATTCCATATGCAGTCTTCCTGCGGATTAGGCTAATCATTCAAATTACCCTCATACATGTTTCCCTTATTGAAGGGGAAATGGCATTATGTCCAAATGCCCAGGGGAGGAAAACATGAGGCAGAACCGGCAACAAGGCCTGGCTTTAATAAGACATTCGGAGAGGGAGTGTGATTGTGGCTGCACAGGTCAACATAACCTACTAGAATAAAAGCATCCGTAACTCCCAGGACTTTTTCTTAGCTCTCGGATTTGCCCCTTGAGGTTAGGGATCGTGTTTTCCATCTTTTTGTTTGGTTTGGTTGGTATCCTCTCTGAGTACCTGGCAGTGCATCCTGCTCAGTGTATGCTGAATAAATGTGGGGGTCAGTGAAGCGGGGGTACAGCACTGGATACAAATCCAATCCCCAGTGCTCATTCCAAGCAATAGCTGCTAGTGAAGAGCCAGGCATGGGCTGTGATGCTGTTTTTAGGACCAGGGCTCAGGCTACTGCAGGGAGAACAGCTGCAGCTCCTGCTCCTGGGACCTCCCTACCACACGCTCCGATGACATGGTCCCGAGCTAGCTGCGCCTTGTGCAAAGCACTCTGGTCTACACCAAAAGAAGGCACTTGGGCTGGAGAAGGGGAACACAGGAGCCAACGATCTCTGGTCTGCCCCTCGTTCAGTCTCTTTCAGGGAATAGTCCTTGCCAAAATGTCAAAAGATGTTGGCAGGGACTCAGGCATTTGTCAAAACTGGCCAGCCCAGGCTGAGGCTATCCCTCAGAACACAAATCACAAAAGGCAAGCCAAGAAGGAAACAGATGCACCCGAAAGTCAGAACCCTGTGGGGAGGAAGGCAGGAGGAGGCCACAGGTAGACACGAGAAATAAGGGAGAGAATAATATTTTAGAGTGGAAGACAACGTTCTGTTAGCACTCCCAAAGGTGTGTGCATCAAATGTGGCTGTGTTTACACACACTCCTATTTTAGTCAGGATGTTCCCTTATCAGAACACACAAAGGTCTGCTCTAAGAGTACCACAGGTTTGCTTTTCTACCCACCTGACAATCCTATGCCTCCCCCATAGGCAAGAGAAACTCAAGCTGGACAATCACCTCAACAAAGTGGAAAAAAGTGAAATGCAAGCCAGGCTTGGGAAAGCTCCCAGCACACACCTGAAAAGCTGCACTGCCAAGGGCAGCTGGCAGTGAGGATCAGGGAATGGTTAGTCATGCACAATGGGGCCTTTGTGGGGCCTCTGCACGGGGGGACCCGCTGACCCAGGGCAGGGCCTGTTAGCTTCTGACCAGCAGGTGACCTGATTTCCTTGTCTGCTGGCACAGAGCGCACCCTGCCACAGTGCAAACCTGAGAAGCAGTGAGGACCCCAGGAAGCTCAGGGAGAGGCCGACCTCCCAACAGACGATTAGGTAATGACTACTGGTACAGAGTCAATATTGGGCTTCAGTCTAATGAGGACAGCTGGGTAGAGTGAGAAACTCAATGAGTGGACCTGAAAAGGAACTCACCTCAGGCTTGTTAGAGGAATTTTCCAGTAAAGCTAAAGTGGATGTCTGTCTTTTTGCTTGTTTGGAATCCATTCCCCAGACTTTGGGACGACATCTGAAGCTTGTTTTGGAGAACCTCCCTTCTCCACTTGCTTTCTATGGGGTGCTGGTTACAGGCTGATCAACCCCAACCCATTGCTCCCACCCCATTCCCACAGCTCCTGGGTTCAAGTTCCAGCTCCACCATAGATCAGATATGTAATGAATCCTGGGTTGGTCGTCAAGTCTCAGTTATCTCATCTGACGGAGGTTGTCAGCCCACAGGCTAGGCAGGGAGAATCCAGTGACACACACTGTATAGGCAGTCTGCACATCACAAAATTCAGTTCTAGGTATTTTTGGGCTGTTCCTTCCTCATATATGAATCCTCCAGTAAGAGGAACCAGGGAAGGTAGGCATGAATAACTGTGTTTGGAGCTCGGAGAAGCTAAAGGACTGACATAAAAGCACAAGGCCACAAAGGAGAGGACCTGTGACTTTAATCCTGTGAAATGAGATCCTTGTAGTATGTCGGAATACCATAACGCTTCCCCCATTAAGGTAAACCCTCTGTATTACTTGAGAGAATTGAAAACAACATCAAAAGGGGAACTTTCTACCTCAAAGCCATTGCTTCTTGCCTATTTCAACCCAGTAGGATTGGTGGTATGTTATGTAGATATCACCTTGGATATGCAGCTCCCCAAAGGTTTATTTCAAGAACTTTTCCTCTGATGCACACAGGAATCTAACATACACATTCCAGTAAGAGGAGAGGGAAAAGAAAAGAGGCTGGCACTGGTGCTGGGTGCATGCCAAGCTTCATGGCACCCTCCTCATATAACCCTGCTGTTTCACGTACAGGCAGTGCAAGACACAGCAAGGAGCCAAGCAGAGTCAATAATATTTACTTTGCAGAAACATCTGTTGCTAGAAAAGCAGAACGCTGGCCAGAGTGGAGAGAGGTCGTAACTGTCGGCATCTGGGGAGGCCAAGTATTGCTTTCCAGAGTAGGTAGGGCTGTGCTTCTCTGAGTGAGGGGACCAGATGGGTAAGAAATATGGAAGCAGCTAGAGGTCTGGGCCTTGAGACACTGCTCCCAAAGCCACCTGCTCACTCAGGGACAGAGGAAAGTCCCCTTCTTTTCTTGGAGATGCCAGTAGATATTAATCTGCACTGGATTTAAGAGAATTTAACCCAAATAGGGTCCATCTTTCACTAACAGGTTTACCATAAATTTAAAAAAATTAGAATCTACCTTAATTTTAAACAAGTTGTACCAGTAATACCACAAGTTAAGCCATTTCCTTTTTCTCCTTGGGTAAAACTTAACATACATGTGCATATACAAACATGGACTCAGGTAACCTTACAACTATATCTCCAGTGCATCTGTTGCCTTTGTGACCTCCAAAGTTATCAAAATTGTGTATTAACTACCCTTGAAATGTTTCACTGCTCAGTCACATCTTTCTCTTTGGACTTAGAAAGTGATTACAGTTCAGAAAGACCATCACCAAGGTCAGAACTTGCAACAGGATTGGCCTCATGGCTGCCTAAAGTACAAGAATACCAAGGTCCCCAGGCCTCATTCATCTCTCCCTTCCCTGGACGCCTATTACCCTCTGTGCCTCATCACCTTGTATTTTGAATAATTCTGTAACTATTCATGAATGGCTTCATGTCACAATGCATAAAAAGTGCCTTGGACAGGACTGGACTCCAGTATCCCTCAAAACCTGTTGTACTGATGTGAGTGGGCAAGGAAATACAAGCTGGCTTACAGGTAGAACACCTGAGAGTCCCCAGAGAGGACCCACAACAGACAGCTGAGAGACAGACACAAGCCCCAGAGAGACTTCAGGTTTAGTTCACAGCCTCATCCCCATGTCAAACTCAACACACTCAAAACCAAACTCTCTCTGCTCAAACACCCTCTGCCACCCTCTCCCCAGAGAGCCAGCTGAGGGCCTCTTCCTGCATCCCCGGTGTGATGAAAGGCACCACCATTCGCCCTGCCACATAAGTCAACAGCATGTGTCATTCTCTCACACAGCAGGCTCCTTCGCGTGCCATGTCCATTCCCAAGTCTATCCATGTTATCTACTAAGCATGCCTCAATTCTGCCCACTCCTTCCCTTCACTATCAGCAACCCCTAAACAAAATACCTCCATTTGCCTAGATAACTGCAACTGCCTCCTCTCTGGCCTCCCCACATCCACTTTTGTCCATCAAGTCAGTTCTCCACCCAATTGTGTCAACACCAGCAGTGAGCCCTGTGACAGCTTCCCAGAGCTCTGGAGGTGAAGACAAAAGTCCCTCCCAAGGCCTGAGAGGCCCGGCAGGGTCCGGCCTCCCCACCCCCCTCTCTGGGCTCCAGCTGCTCAAGTCTCTGCCAGTTCCTTGGGCACGCCCAGCTCCTACCTGCCACCACATGCTGCCTCTGCCTGCAGCCGTTGGCCCAAAAGTTCTTTCCTCCAGGAAGCCTTCCCTGACTTCTCTAATCAGGCCGAACCCAACCCTATTTCTCACTCTCTGAGTATATCTTTTCTTCAGAACGATTTTATATATGTTCAGGTAATTCTTCAAGTAATGCCTCCCCAACTAGTAAGTTCCATAAGGACGAGGATCATATCCCTTCCTGCTCACCACTCTATCCCCAGAGCCCAACACTCTACTGCTTGACTGAGAGCAGGTGCTGCGGTAAGAACGAAGAGGAAGCTGGGCACTCCACGAGTCCATTAGCCTTCATCGAAGGTGAACCTCCAGACTCAATGTTTAACAAGTGAAAAAAAGCAGGTAAGTTAGGACAAACTCTCCAATTTATGTAAGTCTGGCTGGAGCCTGATATATATGTGGGAATGTGCTTCACATTAGCATGTGACCACCTCTCTTCATGTTGTCCACTGAGGAAGAGTCTCACAGAGCTGGAGGGAGAGCCACCACCTGCAGGAACATAAAGTAAAACCTCATGTATACCAAGGAAGCTGGAGGAAGGAGCTACACACAACCCAACTGCTGGCCACAACTAACTCTCCTCTCTTAGCCCCAGAACAAGCCCCAGGCTGGAGTTAAAACAGTTTAAGGAAGAGTCCCCAGAGATCCCTCTTTTCTCTCTCCCCATATCTGGGAAAAGTGAGAACATATCCAACCAGAAACTGTGCTTGGAGAGAGGCATTTCCCCTAGCTCACCATTCCCTCAAGTTTGTATGTGGTATTTTAAACCTGGTTCGACAGACTTAACTATAAGAAAAGCAAGTGATAGTCCCTTGTAAATACCATTCTACAGCCCGGACTCATGGCATTATACTAGCAAGAACAAACAAAATACACACGCACACACACATGTACACACACACACACACACACACACACCCTGTTCAAATCTTAGAATGAAACAGAATTCTCCATAGCATTTTTCTCGTTTCCATGACATGTTTTCTCACCTGTGGCCACTAGGTGGCAATCAACTATATTAGAGAACACCTTGACTAAGCAGCTAACTTAACAGCTAAGACTCAGGAGAAATGACAGCCTTAAAGGCCAGATCCGAACAAGTACCCACCTAGAAATGTCCAGTGAACACTCAGCAACTGAGGGTCCCTGGCTTCCACGTGGGAAGAAGTAAGAAGTGCTCTAATGCACTGAGAGTGCCTGTGCTCTTATACAGCAAGTCAAGCCTGAGACATGGAGTGGGAGGGGTGTGGGAATGAAGTCACCACCACAGTGTCTCTGACATTCTTTCAGATCTGGCTGAAGCACATTTAGAAAACCTCTCATCTCACCCAGGCGGATGATGTGCCCACTGACCACATCAGCCACGATACGTTACAGAACGTACATTTTGATCATACATCTGCGTGCTTTCCCTGAGGCCATTTCCCTAAAACTGCATTTCCTAAATGAGGCCATCACCAGCACTGATTCTGGAAAATTTGTTTTTCCAACCAGAGCACTAAGGCTAATGAAATTTTCAGAGTTGATTTTTAAAATGAAATCAAGCAGAACAAAGAAGTGCTACCCTTTCCAACATGAGGTTTCTAATTCTATTTAGAAGAAATATCCCTTAAAAATCATTAGGGCTACCCAAACTCAGCTTGATCTATATCAAAATAACTATGAATATATTATATACATTAACTTACTGAGTATATAAACATGTACCTATCAAGTACTTTAAATCCCTCCACCCTCACAACCATTCTGTTTAGCAGACATTATTACCTCTATTTTGCAGATGGGGAAACTGAGGCTCAGAGGGGTTAAATATCGTGCCCAAGATCACACAGGGAATGAGTGGTAATATGAGAAACTTGGTCTCTCTGATTCCAAAACTCTTAACTACTACACTATATTGTCAAATTTACTCAAATATTTGAGAATCTGATATCAATGTATTTAAAGAAATGAAAAGATGGTATGTATACATTCCATACCTTAAAAGGAATACAATTTTTAAACGGGCCTAAACTGTGTGTACAAAACTACAAATTAAGGTAGACTGTGCTAGGGCAATCAGAGAGTAGACAAAAATGGTTACAGAAGTGCAAGTGGGATATTCTAGCTAAGGCCATTGGAGGGGGCTTCCAAAAACAATAATAAGGAGTAGCATTTGAGCTGAGCTGTAAAGTTCAGTCCTATTTGGATATGTAGAAAAGGGAAGTGGTATGAGGCAGGGAAGCAGGCCTGGGAAGGTGCTAGAAGTGGAAACACTGAGCAAGGGGAGGGAAAAACGGAGAACCTACCCAGAAAAAGCAGCAAGTTCAGCTAGATGGACAGGAGGTAAGAGTAGGGGAAGACTGGCTAGAATCAAACCATGGAAGGACTTGAATGCCAATCTAAGGAATTTGGACTTTCTCCCTTAAAGAAATGGGAACTGGATTGTTATACAGGGGAGCAACAAGATCAACTTAAACAATGATTAAGCCTTTTACTAAAGGCTGGCCTAGAACTTTGGAGACACCTACTGTAACTCCTCCAGCACGCTTCACTGTGAGAACATGCAACCACAGCCAAGGGGCACTCTCCTTATAGGATAACCAGATGATAGGTGACACCTCTCAACTTAAACATTTGTGCACAGATCATTGGTCAGCCAGGAAATAAGGAAAGAGTTATAAGGGATTAAAAAAAAAAAAAAAAACTGCTCCATACTGAAAACTCCAAGTTCAGGGCCCACTGTGAATGATCTGTAGCATCATCATTAATTATATATAACTTATGCAAATAATGTATACAAATACATATGTATTTCCAAAGTGCTGTATTGGCTTTTCCTCATAAGAACATTGAGAGTTAAGTAAAAGCACCTAACCTTTTCTAGATGAAGAAATTGAGGGACTGGCTTAATGATGGTGCAAGTCACATACTAGGTGCTTAATAAACATTTGCTGGATCAATGACCACCGTGTCAGGTGTTAGTTAGCACTGGATCTCTGATGAGAACTCAAGCCCTAAAGGCACCAGCCCTAGTTCAGCCCTGGCACAGAGAACTGAGGTACTGTATTTAGAACAACTGCATTCACATGGAGTCCGGAGACATGATAAGACAGCAGTAGGTCACCACAGGAAAGACTCCCTCAAGGAAGACCGTGGACATTTGCTTCAGGAAAACAAAGAAACCCATTTTGAGAGAGACTAATCAAGTGAGGGAACAAAAAAGAGAGGGTAATTCCAGGCAGCTCAAGTATAAATATCACACACACGGGGCAAAAGGAAGGTAATTCAGAGGCCTATGACGCGCATTGGCTGTGCAAACATCAGCTTAAAGCTTGTGGCCTTGGGCAAATTACCCAACCTTTCCAAGCATCTATGTAACTATGAGGATAGTATGTACCTCATAGGCCTGTTGTGGGAATTTAAAATAGAAAAGAAACGTGTTCCAGACGAGCAGAGCACGGGGATGCCCTCAGCCCCTGCCTTGCCCTCCTTCCCACAGCAGAGGTGGAGTAAAGTTTACCAGCAGGTCGGAGAAAGGAGAATCTTAATTAGCATAAGAATTAAGCAATTTTTGCCTCATCGAGTCACCAGATCAACTAACCACATTCTAGTGAATTACTGAAAACACACTTGAAATCCTAAGCGTTTTCCTCAGTGCTCAGCAAACCCCTAATGCTTCTACAGATTTACAATTTCCTTTAACCCCTGGCAGATGAAAGGCAAGGAAAAACCCCAAGGGGCTAAATAACATCATTTTTTAACTAGATAAACTCAAAGCAGTATGGTTTTTCTTTTTGAGAGGGAGTCTCACTCTGTTACCTAGGGTGAAGTGCAGTGGCACGATCTCGGCTCACTGCAACCTCCGCCTCCCAGCTTCAAGCGATTCTCCTGCCTCAGCCTCCTGAGTAACTGGGACTACAAGTGTGCGCCACCATGTCCGGCTATTTTTTTTTATTATTATTATTTTTTTTTTAGTAGAGACAGGGTTTCACCATGTTGGCCAGGATGGTCTTGATCTCTTCATCTCGTGATCCACCGCCCCGCGCCCCCGGGCCTCCCAAAGTACTGGGATTACAGGTGTGAGCCACCATGTCTAGCCGGGTTTCTTTTTGAGAAGCTTATTAAGCTCAAGTAGTACCTTTTAAATGTACCTGGGAGGGCGAGCACAGTGTCTCACACCTGTAATCCCAGCACTTTGGAAGGCGGAGGCGGGCGGATCACCTGAGGTAGGGAGTTGGAGACCAGCCTGAACAACACGGAGAAACCCCGTCTCTACTAAAAATACAAAAATTAGCAGGCATGGTGGAGCATGCTTGTAATCCCAGCTACTCAGGCGGCTGAGGCAAGAGAATCGCTTGAACTCGAGAGGCGGAGGTTGCGGTAAGCCGAGATCGTGCCATTACACTCTAGCCTGGGCAACAAGAGTGAAACCAAATGCACAGGGGGAAAAAGTGCTATCATCAAATCCTTTCTGTCAGCTGCCTGGGGTGGCGGGCTAGCTCCAGATGAAAGAGATAAAAGAATGAGCCTGTTAAGGCAACATCTAAGATTCAAGAGACTGTCAGGTTCACAGGCCTGAAGTGCTGGGCTTCCTCAGAAGGTGGTACGTGTGCTTGGCCCCTAAGGTCGGTACCTTTTTTAGAAAGGTGAGGAGGGTGGTGAATTAAGAGTAGACTGCACAAGCCAGACCCACTCATTGGGTTGGGCTAGGGCTGGAAAAACCGGTAGGGGCTGGTGGGTGGAGGGCAGGGGGTTCCTCCCTCTCAACATCTCAGCAGTTCTGTTCCACTCAACACCAAGCAGGTGTGCAGATGGGAGGCAGTGGGGCTAAGGCTGATCCTGGCTTGAGCCTTGAGACTTAAGATTTTGTTTCTGAAATACCTTTCCCTCTGCATCAGAGAGAGCTACTCAAGCTTTAATGAAATCACCCAGGATTTGAAAAAATGCCCATGTGATCCAGCAGGCTTGGGAGCCCGAGAGTCTACATTTCTAAGACCCAGGTGAAGCCAATGATGCTGGTCCAGGCACCACACCCTCCAGGGCAAGGGTTTGGACTCCCACTCAAGACCCTGAAAGTGAAGATCATAGCTTCTTTATGCTCCTAGCACAGTCCCTGGAACATACAGTACCTCAATATATACTGAAGGAAGGAATGAACAAATTCCTTGAGAGAACTTAAGCTGTTGCAGACAGAATAGAAAAGAACCTAGAAAAAGAACCAGAAATGGACTCTTTGCACAGCCACCAGCTAACTATACATGTGAACCTAGGGAAAGTTATGCGACACACCCGGCCTTAAAGAACTCATTTGAAAACCAAGGCGCCAACCCCTTCCTCCAGCTCTAAGATTCCTCCCAAAGTATCTTTTCTGTGCCTTTTGGTTTTTGTAATGGTGAGGTTATATACTGGATAGTCCTACAGCAAGGCACACCTCTGTGTCATTCTCAAAAAGCAGTTTCCAAAAATCCAATTGAGAGAACACAGACTCTGTTAGTCTCAGCAAATAACCATAGCAACTAATACCCCCCAAATGAAATGATGTCTTCACAATGATGTGCTGGCTCAATTAGATTAAGAGGGTGACATGTACCATCTGAAAATTTATGGTTGTAAACTTAC
This sequence comes from Aotus nancymaae, assembly GCF_030222135.1. Classification (NCBI taxonomy): domain Eukaryota; kingdom Metazoa; phylum Chordata; class Mammalia; order Primates; family Aotidae; genus Aotus; species Aotus nancymaae. The sequence goes on along the minus strand of NW_026988479.1, from coordinate 17,869,288 downwards.
AGCGAAAGCCAGACCTTCTTGAAAGAGGTTTATAAGTAAAAGAGAGGCCTTGCCAATAAATGGAATTCAAGACAAAGAGCCTGAGAAATCAAGCAGATGAGGAAATTGGGCAGGACTGCTCTGCCTGTCCAGGTTCACACAGGCAGGGCCCACACACCCAGATGAACCCAAAACTTGGTTAAACACTTACAAATCTGAGTACCACCAGTTCTGCCAGGGAGTTATCAAAAGACTACCATTTTATCCTTATTCTGTGCCTTTCTTTATGCATTTTACAAAAGGAAAATACTGCTACCTCCGAAATGTCTGCAGAATATTTACCAAAATAATTGTAAAGCTTTTAAATGAAAAAGAGGACAATTACAAAATAATAAATTAGGGCTGATAATACATTTCCATCCACATTAATTTCTCCACAGGTCATCACAGGATGCAAATCTTTCTGTTCCAAGGTCTTCAGATTGCAGTTAGAGCTGTGAATGGAAAACTCAATGTCTAGAAGTTCTACAACCTACTGTCTTTCCACAGCCTTAGGCCTGCCTCTTCCAGGGTCTGTGCAATCATATTTGCACTGAACAAATTTGGGCAAGAACCTCACATGAAAAGCAGGAAAAGTGAAGCCAAGGCCTGTCACCTCCCTGTAACCCCTGGGCTTTCTCTAGCAAAGAATAAAAAGAAAAAAAGGAACAGCAAACAAGCCAACCCACAACCCAACCCAAAGAATCAGGGTTTCACAGGCATTCAACAGTTGTGAACTTGGAAAGTCACAGACGGCAGAACCTGGAGCCATAAACAATGACCAGAAATGCCTGCACTGTTCCTATCAACAGCTAACGTGAATTTGAGGGTAATCAATGGGAAAACAAGGCATGGTGAGTAAATCAAGGCCTTCATTCAGCCAAATAAACTTAGATTTGTGGTTAACCAAGTCCCAGGGTTCAAAATCCCATCTCCCCCACTTACAAGGTACTCAATTTACCTGCGTGAAAAGGCACTAAAGGGAAACCTGCCTCCTGAGGTTCCTGTGAGAAGAGAGATCATGCCTTGAAGTGCTTAACACAGGGCCTGGCCAGCAGCAAACACTCAATAAACCATAGGTATTGGAATCATTTACATATATATTTAATAAATAACATGCCAGGCCGATTTGCTTCTGCATCAAGATGAAAGGACAATGAAGCCACCCAGCCCTCACCACTTTGACTTCCTCTCACCCTCCTTCCCACCGCCAGTCCATGCAGCATAATTAGGATCAAAACTGAGTCCACCTAATCCCCGGGCACAGCTCAGATACTCCTTGACACTAATACCACAGGAAGCAAGGTGGCAACTCCTAAGCATCAGAATAAATTCAATTAAAAAACAAAAATCCACTCATCTCCCCCTGGATTAAATGAATCTTTCTGGAAGAAAAAAAAAAAAGTACATTCTGAACAAAGCCACACCTAACAACATTCCCAGAAATTGGTTCCACTTTCTTTTATCCCTCTTTAATTAGTCACTTCCCCACTACAGCTCAGGGGAAGCTGTGCTCCAAGGACCAAGAATGGAAGTCCGAGTGGGCACACTTACCCTCCTCACAGGTGCCCAAGAAGTCCCCAGGCTCCCCACCTCTCCATCCTACATGGTCTCCTCTCCAGCCTGGATTCCAGTCCAGGCAAGAACTCATGCTCCAGCAAGGGGTACCCCGTGCCACTGCAGAGCACCACAGAATGTGAGAGGCCAAAGATTAGTGCTTCTCCAAACATGTCTGAACACCACTTGCAACAGACTCTTCCAGGGAGCCCACCCCAGCCACCTGAATCAAAATCTCTAGTGCTAAGGCCCAGGAGCCTGGGCTTCCCAGGCAGTTCTTACGCATGCTGAAGTTTGGGAGCTGATCTCACCTAACCCTTCAGAACATCTAGTACTAAGTACCAATAATGGAACCCCTCCAGATGACAAAGGTAGAGCTCCACAGAGCAAGCTGGATCTTCCAATTCCTGACAGCAGGTTTACAAATGTTCCCAAAGAAGGCAAATAATGCTTGTGGTAGAAGAAATCTAGGTGACAAGCAAGGGTGAGAGGAGGAAACACCATAATTCAATTTAAAAATCACCAATTCTGAAGCTTGTTTTTCAAAAAATGTTTTCAATCATGTCTCCTTATTCTGAAGCCTACACAACTGACTGGGAACACATCCCTGTTTTGTAGAGACCCAGCTCCTGGCACCTGGAGCTGATGAATGGCCCTGGTGCTGACTGCCCAGAAACCAATCCAGAAACCAGGCTTCCCACAGAAGGAGCAGCTGCCTTCAGCGCCTGGAGAGCCAAGCACTCTTGGACTACAGGCCTAGTCTGGGGCTGCCAATACAGGCTCTGCCCAGCTAATCTTCTCCGAGCCTGCAAATATTAAACCTGACATACAGACTCAAGTGAATCCAGAAAACAGGCTCACAGGGCAGCTGAAAATTGAGAATGCCTGAGGTATAAGCAGGCCAGCTTCATAGGGGTGCAACTGGTACAGATGCACAGGGCCCCATGCTCAGAAGGGCCTGCTTGGCCTAATACTCTGCTGTAGCTGTCTTGAAATATTTAATAATTTTATCTTTGAGCTTGTATTTTGCGAGTGAGATCCAGTGGGACAGTGGAGCATGTGTGTGTGTGGAGGGGATAGGTACAACCTGGACATCATGCAGGCCCGTTGGGGCTCCTTATGGCTCCGTGTACACAGAATTCTGGTGGACCCGCCACATGTGGGAGCTCAGTGAGACTCAAAGCAAGTGCAAGGTAAGCGTCTTATGTCTACAGCTGAGTAAAGGCAAATGCTGACAGCCCTGAGGGGTCACACCTAGCATTGCAACTAGAAATTGTTGGATGCAAGAAGACAATGGCATCCAAGGAAACATGAATGGCCCAGGAACCCTGTCATAGCCTTCCTCCTCCTGTTATTTCCCTGGATAAGCCAACCACTGACACTGACCATGGTAACCTAGGACAGGGACAGACCAGGCGACCCATAGTTCCTTTCCTTTCTGTCCCTCCTCACACATCATAAGCTGAAAGTGGAGCATGCTGGGAAAATGTGCAGGTATCAAGAAGAGAAATGAAAACAGTGATTTTATGCAACATTTCCACTGTTCTTGGGAGAATGAAATAAATGCATATGAGCTATGAAATATGGATTGTATAATTCTAGTGATTCTGCATATAACTCAGATGATCTTATTAAAAATTGGCATTGTACAATATAAAGATGAACAGAATAATTCATATTAATAATTTAAATTTTTAATTCTTCTTTTTTAGAAGAACATGGGCAGATTAAAACCACCACCACATGTCAAGAAAGACACCAGGAAAGAAAGAAAGCAGCTTTCTCTTTTAATGCTTTTAACAGTACGTATGTCTGCTTTTTAAACAAGGAGCCCCACAGATTACATAGCCAGTCCTGAGCACGGGACTACCCTGGGATTGCTTTTCAACCTCAGTTAACTCTCCTCCAACTGGTGCCTGAGAAAGACTTGAGTCCAGGCCACCATCATCACTGGCCTGGACTCCTGACTGGCCTCCTCACTTCCCTCCTGATGCTTTTGTCACTTCCCTCCAGTCCATTTGTCACTCAGCTGCCCCGAACAACCTACTCAAAAGGCAGACCTGATCTTGTCCACTGTCCTTTCCATGCCCTCCCTGATTGTAACTTTTCCCATTCCCTTCAAGATAAATCCAACCAGGGCCTACAAAACCTGCCTCATCTGTACACCCCACTGGCCTTGTCCTCACTCCATACCCAGTCCCAACGGCCAACTTGCAGATCCTCAAAGGTGCCATGATCCATCCGGCCACAAAGCCTGGAGTTTGTCCTGTGCCCTCTTCCTGAAGCACTCCCCTATCTCCCCACCTAGTTACTGCCCCTTAGCCCATTAGATTCTGTTTGAAGGGTCACTTCCTCCAGGAAGGAGCATCCTTGCATTCCCTACCTACCCCAGGGATACACTCTCATAGCTCCCCAGAATTCCCTTTCCCATCCCTTCAATTGGTAATTTCCTTTGATTTCAGTGACTGTTTAATGTGTACAACTGCAATGACATTATAAACCCCAGGCAGGCAGTAGCCATGACTGTTCTGTTCATAAAAGGATAGTTATCACAATTCTAGCATGCCAGAAGCCCCCAATAATGTTCTAAATAAAATAAGCAAGCAAATAAGAATGTAACCTTTTTTAAGAGTTCGGTCAGAAGAATGATAAACCCTGCAATCCCCTTTTTATATAAAGGGAAAGCTAGGTCACAGAAATGTAGACAAAGCAGCCATCCCATTACTCACTCCTTCATGACACACAAAACAATCAGAACACCATTTCCTAAACTTAGTCTTGAAGCCACAAAACACACATTCCCATTTCCCATTCACTTTCTTCCTTAGCCAACAAGATGCCTATAATGTTTTCAAGGTACCACTGATAGTATTTCAAAATCACTTTGCCTTTAGGCAAGTGATAAAAGAATTTGCATGTGTGTATCTAAATAGCATATCTAGGCCAGAATTTTGAATATATAAACTAGTGACAAACTGTGCCAATTAACATCAGGTCAATACAAAAATCATCCTTTCTGTCACATCAGGTATCAGTTGAGGTAAAGCATGCCTGCAACACCCCTCCCCACTACCTCTCTTTGGGGACATGTTTCTTGATTTGGCTTTTGAATTTCACCTGAATCTGACTGCCCCTGACTGATGGGATCAGAAATTCTGGAAAATACACCTGGAAATACACCTTTTTAAAATAAGCTCTCCAGATGATTCTTATAAACAGTAAGTTTAAGAACCACTGTTACAGAAAGTCACTGCAGGTAATGTTTAAATACCAGGAAAATGGAAGAAGCTAATAGCACTAAACCTGAGAAAGCAGAGAAACAAGAAAAAGAAAAGGAAAGCGATGTCTCGAAGACCCGGAAAGTCCCTGGCAACACACCTCCAAGAAGGCAGCAGGAAACTGTTCCCAGAGGAGAGAAGAACCATGGAAAAACCCTAAGCCATTGTTTGCTAGGGTCATTAATTATTTTAGCTATTTATTCATGGACACTTCCTCCAATCTCAAGGTGCTCCTAGGACAGGCAGAAAGAAACCCTGACATGTTTCCCTTGCTGCAGGAGGGATGAGGTGACCCTGAGCCAGGGACATGCATGAGCAGGGCCATCTCTCTCAGTCACACAGCTTATCTTGGGCACCTGAGAAGAATCCTGTACCAAGGGGCCCTCACCAGAGACAGGAATCCTGGCAGCTGCTGGCCCACCGTCCCCCCAGCAGCCTCCCTGCCCCCATCAACCCAGGAACCTTGAAAAATGAAAAGATTTGGAGGAAGCCTCCTAGTACAGGTCTGCCCACTTCAGTCTTCCCTTCTGTAGTGGATAGTATCCTCAGAATTTATGTCTACTTGGGACCTCAGAGTGTGACCTTATTTGGAAATAGGGTCTTTGTAGATATAACTAGTTAAAATGAGGTCATATAGGATAAGGATGGGCTTAAATCCAATGACTGGTGTCCTTATGAGAAGAGGTGAGGACACACACACACACCCAGGGAGGAAGGCCCATGAAGACGGTGGGAGAAACTGAAGTGACGCAGCTACACGTCAAGGAACACCAAGGACTGCCAGGAACCACAAGGAAAGTCAGGAAGAGGCCAGAGATGATTTTTCCCTAGAGCCTTCCAAGAGAATATGGCACTGTTGACACCCTGATTTCAGATTTCTGGCCTCCAGAACTCTGAGAAAACACATTTCTGTTTTTGTTTGTTTTTGAGACAGTCTTGTTCTGTGGTCTAGGCTGGAATGCAATGGCACAATCTCACTCACTGCAACCTCCACCTCGCAGGTTCAAGCGATTCTCCTGCCTCAGCCTCCCGAGTAGCTGGGATTATAGGCATGTGCCTCCACACCTGGTTAATTTTTGTATTTTTAGTAGAGACGGGGTTTCACCATGTTGGCCTGGCTGGTCTTGAACTCCTGTCCTTGTGATCGGCCCACCTCAGCATCCCAAAGTGCTGGGATTACAGGAGTGAGCTACCATGCCCACCCACATTTCTGTTGTTTTATGCCACCCAGTTCATGGTACAGTTGTCCCTCAGGATCCATGGGGGATTAGTTCCAGGACTCCCCACAGATACCAAAATCCATGGATGCTCAAGTCTCTGATTTAAATGGCATAGTATTTGCATATAACCTACACACATACTTCTGCATACTTTAAATCATCTCTAGATTACTTATAATACTTAATACAATGTAAATGCTATGTAAATAGTTGTTATACTGTATTGCTTAGAGAGTAGAAAAAAGTCTGTACGTGTTCAGTACTGATGCAATAAATATTCTCCATCTGCAGTTGATCGAACTCATGGATGCAGAACTCACAGATAACGAGGCTTGGCTGTACTTTGTTATGTCAGCCCAAAGAGGCTAATAATAAACCTCCTTCCTTAGGGAGCCAGGGCCTTAAAGTCATGTTGTTACTAAAACCTGGGGGTTCTGCCACAACAAAAAAAAGGAACCCTTGTTCTTCTGACACTGTAGGTGGTCTGCCCAGCCTCACTTCAGAGTCACCCTCCCACCGGCCAAACGGTAATCTTCCAAATAGGTGTCCTCAGATCAGCACCCTTATCCATCTTCCTTGGCCTGAAAGGCCTCTCCCACCCTGACCAACACAACCTGGCTCCCTCCAGGAACCCCTTTCAAGGTGTGGCTTCACACACATGGCCCAGGCTGGCCTCCACTGTGTGTTCACAGCTCCTGGGTTCCTCCCAACACTTTTCACATTTGCTCAGTGTGGGCAGCTCCAAGAAGACAGAGACCAGGTCAGTCCTGTACACCACCCACAGCCCAGTGCTCACTTCAGCCCTGTCCACAGGACCAAACAGACAGTGAATGCAACGACATGCAGAGACGTCCCTCACGCTTCATTACTTGGTTCAGAAATGGGGCCTGTCTGCTGTATGACTTCTCACAGCCATGATTATACACCTCTTAAAGGAGTAAACTATACCATAAAGACCACTTATTTGTTGTTATTCATTCAAAAAACTATGTTTTGTGCACCTATATTCTTGGTATAAGTCACGGGAGAGACAACATTAAGTAAAAAAGTAGACACAGCCTGTGCCTTCATGGCATTACAAGTGAGGGTAGAGGGGAGTGTAAGTCAGTCATTAGTAACCTCACATCCAAACTAAAAACAACAATAAAACAATCTTGCTCATGAGTCTGTCTTCCCTGCTAAATTATTTCCTACTCAGGGTTCCCAGGGCCGAGAACAGCACCTGACACATAATGGGCAATCAATAATGCTGGATGGACGGAGGACAAAGACACTGAGGATGGATGGAAGGAAGGAATAGTGTGTGGTACATAACAGGCAGCCAGCAGGATAGATGGATGCACAGATGGATGGACACTCAGAGGGACATATAGATAAAGGCCTAGACCATAACAGGCAGTCAATAACGATGGGCAGATGGAGGGATGGATCAGTATCTAGGGAACAAAGCACCTGGGATGAAAAGTGCACAAAGCACATCTCGAAAGTGCAAAAGATACCAGAGCCTCCTTAAGTGGCACCTCTGAAACCTTCACTTCATTTCATCTCAGACCAACCAGCAGCCTCCCTGTTAGTATCTGAGAGAAATAATAACTCTAAATGCATCTGGTATTCCACCTCCTCTGTAAACATTTAGTAGGAAAATAGCTTCACGAACACAAATATGCTGTCTCTTCCCACCCCTGCCCTTTCTTTCTGTAATCGGGGTTTTAAAAGGCTGTTTTGCCAGTCCCTCTCCACCGAGAGCATTTATGTTCTAAAATGGTGACTTCATGCTTGCCAAAATGCATACCACACACCACTGCCAGGTTGTATCATTTTTAATTATTATTTTTGTGATTCTTCGTTTATCTAGTGCCTTAAGAGAGACTTTTCTCTAACTGGTCTGCCCAGAGCTGACTCTGAACATTTCACATATGATGGGGAGGCAGGGGGAGGATACCACAACCTGAAGGAGAAAAAAGGGGACTGGCGGCGGGGGGGAGGGCACGGTCCTTTGAACAGCACATTCAGTTAAAGCCCGATCCATGGCAGCCTAGAGTAGAGAAACAGTTTGCAATAAAACAAAAATACAGAGCCCCAACATTAACACTTAACCTCCTATAAAGCAGCTGGGTATCAGAATGACAGTAGTCTCACGATGCCCCAACATGCCTCATCTTTGTGCCCAACTTAAGGCAAGTTAGATTCCCTGCATTTCCAGGATCTAATTTGTCTCCTATCAGTAATGAAGTTAAAGTAATTCCAATCCTAGGAGACCTTTCTTCCCTTTCATTTCCCTTTGCTGAAGGTAAGAATAACTTTTAAACTCCAAGAACAACTCAACTTTCCTTTGCTTCCAACTCAGGCCCAACAGTGTCATCTATTTATTCTGGCAGTAGGCTCACCCATTCATCCTTTAACTCTTCATTGAGCACCTCCTATTTCAGGGACTGTGGGAGGCAAGGAGAATAAGACACTGAACAAAACTGCCATAGTCCTTCTGTTCCCCAAACCTACACTCTAGCGGAGAGAGATACTTGAAAAATATACACTATAAACACTGAAAATTTCAGTGGCAAGAATGTAAAACTGCAAGTGCAAGCTGGAAAGGAATATGATAGAGAGGAATAAAGCAGATTCCCCTTACCTTCCTCATGAGGCAGGGAGCCACATTCATGGGCAAGGTGGAAGCAGTGTATCAGCTACAGAGAAACAAAACACTTTAGAGACAGGCATTAAGAATTCTTTCAACATTGTGGTGGTGGTTTCATGGATGTATACAGATAAAGTTTATCAAATTGTGCAATTAAACACATGCAGTTTTTTGTGTGACAAGGTTTTAAAAAAACATTTCCCCAATATTTTGCTTCTCATTTATGATCTCTCATGATCTCCAGGATGGTGAAGGCTCTTGTAGTCATAAACTAACAAAAATGACTTAGCTACACGAAACACACCACCCTGTCACATTGTTGTTGTGCTTGGTCTGCTCACAGCTTCTTTTGTTCCTTCAACAAGTAATTATTAAACATTTACTAAGGGCTAGTCCTGTCCATTAGTGTTTCCCATTACACTACAAACAAAAACATGTATAACCCAACTCTCCTGAAGCGTGTAGCCTCCTGCAAATGTCTTTACAAGTAGAAAAGGTAAGTGCTACCTACACACTGAGAAGGACCTGCAGCATCTCAGAACATGGAGTCAAGGCTACTCTGTCGTGATAGACGACAACCTGTTGAAATCTTACTCTGTGCTGGCCCCCAAGTGCTTTCAAAGATATTATTCATTCAACTCTCCCCAAATCCCTGTGAGGTGGATACGATTGTTTAAAAACCTTTTACAAATGGGAAAATTGCCAGTAAGTGATATAACCAAGGTGAAACTCAGCAGCCTGACTCTAGAACCCTCAATTTAAAAATCGAAGCTAGGCTGGGCGTAGCGGCTCATGTCTATAATACCAGCACTTTCAGAGGCCAAGACAGGTGGATTACTTGAGGTCAGGAGTTTGAGACCAGCCTGGCCAACATCGCGAAACCCCATTTTACTAAAAATACAAAAATTAGCTGGATGTGATGGTGTGTGCCTGTAAGTCTCCGCTACTTGGCAGGCAGAGGTAGGAGGATCACTTGAGCCCAGGAGGCAGAGGTTGCAGTGAGCCAAGATGGCACCAGTGCATTCCAGCCCAGGCAACAGAACAAGACCCTGTCTCAAAAAAATAATAAAAAAATAAAATCTAAGCTACACTACCATAAAGATAAGTTGTCAACAACCGCCCCAGAAACCCACTTCAGAGCCTACATAGTTCTTCTGGGCCAAACTGTGAGACTCAGCTGACACTGCTCTCTGCTAAGTAGACTCTCTGGCCTCCCCTATCAGTAATTCCTCTACCTTTGGAGCTTGACAAAGGCAAGTTTGAGAAGTAAGGGAGGTCAAAGGTTTCAAAGCAGCAGGCCTCTGCAAAAGAGAGACTCTGACATCTCTGTGCCAAAGGAGGGGCTCGATATCATGGTGTTTCAATGGTGTTTCAGCATGCAGAGACAGCAGCTCGAATCCCTGATTGCAGGCAGAGCAACACACAAGGCTCCTACATGGTAAACTCTGTTTTGTTGCTCTTTTAGAACATAAGTAAGTCACCAGCTTACTGAGTGAGATCATGGTTGTAATGATGACAAAGTTCCAGGGAAACACAGACCTCCTCTGGATCAAAGAACCTTCCCATTGTCTCCATCCAAGACACTCGACCAAATCATGTAAAACCAATCCAACTGCTGGCAGTCCACAGGCAGCAAGCAGCCAAAATGCATCAACATGCAAGAATGCATGTGAGATGTGGAGAGAAATCCCTGTTGTTACAAGCCATAGGCATCCATATTAATAGCACGAATGCTATAATTAGTCATTTAGGGAAAAATAAAATAAATCTGCTCCAAGACAGTCTCCCTGAATTTTGTGGAAGTTGTAAGGATGGTTTTAAGAGTGCAGATCCTGCCATGCTGACTTGCTTTCCCAAGAATGCCTTTGACCTTAGCCAGCTGTTGTACTAGTAAAGAAGGGCCCAGCAATTTCTGTGAGGAGAGCCAATTCCAAGTCCCCAGAGGACAATGAAGTCCCCTCAACAATACCCACTAACATATATGAACATCCCACAACACTGCAAAGGCTGAATGGCTCCCCCCGATACCTGTCCCTTCTAAACTACCTGTGACCGCTCAGAGCCCCTGCAGGCCAAACCACCTCTCTGATACTTTGCCCACTGCTGCATACCCCACTCTTTCTTTTCTAGTTAACATTCCTCTACACAGCATTACTTGCCTCTTCACAGAAAACCTATCCAACCCTCTAGCACAAGTGCTTATCATTATTTTACCAAGTTCTAGAAGGAGGGAGACAGCAAACCCAAACTATTGCTAGAGGACAGTTGCATTTCTGTCTTCTGGTCAACATGAATCATCTTTCCAAGACTGGGGAGGAACTGTGTGCCTATGTAGAATGGACCCTGGAAATACCCAGACTCCACGAATAACCTGCTAGGACCTCAGGCAAGTCTCTGGACCTCTGGATGATAAACTGTGAAATTAATAGGCAGAAATAAAGTCAACCTGGCAAAGATGAGCTAGAAGAGACTACCACTCAGAAAGAGCACCAGGTGCACAAGATCATGTGGCTGGAGAAAGCACAGCAACTAAAGGCCAGCACATGGGAGAAAGGGCAGGGGTGGGGAGACCAGTGTAAAATGTGAGGGAAGGGGTGGCCACATAGGGCCTAAAGGATTATAACCAATTCTGCACAGCTGCCAGGGAGGCACCAGCTCCATCAGTGATCCATAAATAGTTGGGAGTTACCTTCTGATCATGAGGCAAAACTCAGTTCTCGTGCATGAGCCTATGAGGGGCAAAATGCCAAGCTGTTCATAATAAAACAACTGAACTATTAAAATTACAATCCCAAGCCTGGATATTGTAGAATAATGTTTGCTAACAACCTAATGCCTGATGTTATCTTAGCTAATGTCAAAAATTTATTTTCTGGCTGGATGTAGTGGCTCACGCCTGTAATCCCAGCACTTTGGGAAGCCAAGGCAGGCAGATTACCTGAGGTCAGGAATTTGAGACCAGCCTGACCAACATGGTGAAACCCCATCTCTACTAAAAATACAAAAATTAGCCGGTGTGGTGGCATGCGCCTGTAATCCCAGCTCCTCAGAAGGCTGAGGCGGGAGAATCACTTGAACCCATGAGGCAGAGGTTGCAGTAAGCCAAGATCGCACCACCGCCCTCCAGCCTGGGCAACAGAGCGAGACTCTGTTTTGGGGGCGGGGGGGTGGGAATGTATTTTCCATGTGAACAAAAATACAAAATCCACTCATCTGTGAAACAATTAAATTATTCCATCATCAAATCCATCCTGATGAATCTGTAGTATAAACTATTTGTGTTTCTGAGGTGATACAGAAATCTTTTGGCCTGGTTGACACTGCACATCGAGCTTATCCACTGCTCTAATGCTAGACTTTGGCACAGTTAGAAGCATTGGCTATACTATGTTCTCTTTAAAGTCCTTTCAAGTCCATTGGCTATCCAGCTAATAGCTAAGAGCTATTCCTTATTTGCTACATATGAGGCACAGGGTTCTGCATAATACAAAACTAAAATGCATGCAGACTCAAGAAGTTAACAGTCTAATGAGAAGGGAGGAGGGTAGAAACAGGACTAACAGAGGACCTATGATGTGTCTGACATTGACTTATACCATCTCCTTCAATCCTCCCAACAGCCCAATCAGGAAGACATCATTATACCTGTTTTATGGAGAGACTGAGGCTCAGAGATATTAAAAAACGTTTCCACCTTATATAGCTAATAACTTGCAAAAGTTTGTATTCAAGTACAGGTAAGACTCCCAATTGTACTCTTAACAACTATACTATGCTTCAAAACTACAGAATTTTTTTTTAATGCAGGTTGCAAGAAAAAGAACAAGCAGTAAGTACCATAGAGAGAAAGAGATCATCTGTAACAAGAATTTAGTCAGAGGAGAAACCGAGAAACCACCCCCATTGAGAGGATAATGTTCATCTAAGGAAGGAGTCTTTAAACTGGTCACTAAAGAATTGACCATGGAAAGCCGGGTACGGTGGCTCACACCTGTAATCCCAGCACTTTGGGAGGCCACGGTGGGCGGATCACAAGGTCAAGAGATCGAGACTATCCTGACCAACACGGTGAAACCCCGTCTCTACTAAAAATAAACAAATTAGCTAGGCGTGGTGGCACACACCTGTTGTCCCAGCTACTTGGGAGGCTGAGGCAAGAGAAGCGCTTGAACCAGGGAGATGGAGGTTGCAGTGAGCCGAGATTGTGCCACTGCACTCCAGCCTGGTGACAGATCAAGACTTCGTCTCAAAAAAAAAAAAAAAAAAATAGAATTAACCAAGAAGAGATGGGGAGAATAAGCCCTATGGGAAGAAGGGACAACTTAAACAAAAGCACAGAGGCAGGACACTGAGCTGCACACGTGGGAAATAGTAGGGCTAAAAGAAGGGGACAAGCCACAGGCAGAGCAGAAGAGGCAGGCAGAGATCTGCGGAGGCCTGGGGAACAGAATGAGGGCATGAGGCTGCAGAGGGCAGTAGAATAGAGCCTCAGTCTCCACAGAGGAAGCGAAGTAAAGATCCAAGTGAGGTGGCTCCAACTGGGGCCTAGTTTAGAGGTAGCCAGGGTATGGACTAGCAGTGACTGGCATGACGAGAAGTGTATGCAGAACAACCATGGGGTTTGGAGACTAACTAGGTGAAACAAATCATCACCTGTGCCTGGATGACTGGGACAGCAACAGCATCTTTAACAGAAACGGGGAGCATGGGAGGTGAAGCAGGCTGGAGGGAAGAGGACAGAAACGTGGCAGGATTGAGGCACCTGCAATGCATACAGATTAGAGGTGCCAGCAGATATTAAGAAACCAAAGAACTGGAGAGGGCTGAGGCTGCCAGAGGGAAGTCTAGGAATCATATTCATGTGGGTGGTGGCAGAAGCCAGGGACTGGAGAGATTAGTGACAAAGAGAAGCAGACCTTCTGTCTGGGGAGGAGAAGAACGCAAGGGAGAGAACCTTGAGAAGATCCACAGGACAAAGAAGGTGAGTAAGGAAAGGATGATCAGGAGGGGATGAATGAAGCACGGAGAGCACACTGTCAAGAGAAGGAGAGAATTTCAAGACAGAGAAGGAGTCTTAGAAAAATCACACGGTGGCTAAGCACTCCTTGCCTTTTTAAAAGACAAGCCAAATGCAAATGGGAATGCTTCGGGAGGGGAAAGACAAGAGATGTGCCTCCCCTGCTCTGAAGTCTTGGGTCTTTTTGCTGTGAGAACCTGTCTTACCCAACGGTGAAAAAAACAAGAGTCCACACCTACTCCTCAATGAAAACCTACTGGAATTGCTTTAGCTAGTGAAAATTTTCCTGAGATGGTTTTGATCTTTCAAATCATTTTTCAAAACTGCTGACCTTGACTCCCATCCCTTTATGCCTTTCTAAAGTGTTGTTTGTGGCTTAGAGAAGAGGGTAATAAACACATTTGATAAAAAATCAAGTTAGAGTTGGGAACGGTATCACCATGGAACCAATAAACAGCACGGAAGAGACTTCCAGTAAATTTCAGATCATTACCTCTCGTTTAAAACCAATTTAGTGCAAAGATAACTAATTGCTCTTGAGATCTCTAGCACACCCATGTTTGTCCTCTGACAGGCATTACTTAGTAAGGTCAAGAAACCAAGTAGGCGGAAAAGGCACTCTCTGGCGCATAAATCGGATGCCCACTGGTTAATTCCCACAAGCCATGGCTAGGTTACATACAGTGAGGGAGCAGGGTCCTGTCTCAAGGAGCTTCCGATCTTGTAGCCTGCTACAGGAAAACCTAGCGTATAAAAACCATGCAAAGAATCATATGCAGAACTAGGATGCAGATGTTCAAACCTAATGCCATCCTTTGCCTCCCTAAGGACTCATTGTAGGCAAGATTCTTCCACACTGTGCTCACCTCGGCAGCTTCCACCCCATCTACACAACTAAGATGTGTACACAGCCTTTCTCTAACACATAGGTTATAGGAAGTGAGGAGCATCTGCGCTCAGCTGATGAGCCAAGGCTTGAGAACCACCTTTGGTGAGAATCTGACCACAGAAAACAAGGAAGAACCCGAAGGGAGTGAAGGAGGGAAATGGGATTGGGAAAACCACAGGGCCACACACGATATTTACTTCAAATAAGCTTTTGTTTGGCTCAAGGTTCCGTGGTCTTAAATTTAAAAGACCCCAGGGAGAAACGGCCACCCAGTCCTATAACCTCCTATTACCACGAGCAATGCTGATCAAACAGCTCAGAGAGTATCCGATTCACTGTCTAGGTAAAACCAAAACTAGTGTCTAGAGCAACTTACAGTTTAAATACCAGGCAGCTGAGAGAGCTAGCGTTTTGCCGCACAAATGAAAGAATTCCATGTCTCACTGTGAGCAGAAATCAACTTTTCCAACTGAAGTTCAAAATTCCTTTCTCCCTGGTCACTCCCCTTCACCAACTAAGGCTTGTCACCTCCAGACACTGCCATTCAATTGGATTAAACAAGTGTGTGTGGAGCCCCTCCCAGGGGGTAGGCACTCTTCTAGGTCAGAACTCACCCAGCCCAGCCCCTGCCCTCACGAGCTTATACAGCCTTACCTCTGCTATGAATCAGAGGATGCCTGAGCTTACACACAACCCAGTTCTCATCCCTGAGTGTCTGTCCTGATGTTCTCTCCACCAACAAGGTTGCACTTCGCCACCTCCAGACCCTGGTATCCAGACGGGCCAATCCTCCAAATGCCATCTCCTCCAAGGGGTCCCCCCGGCCCATGCCAGTCCATCTGCACCACTGCTCACCACCTACACAACACAGGTGCTCTTCTCTCCCTTGAGCCTCTTCGTGGTACTCTATTTGTGCCACCTAATGGCAGTTAAGACATCACCATCCTTTGCTGTATTAGCTGTGTGACCTAAGCTGAGGCAGCTTCCCCAAGGCTCAGGTTCTGTATCTTAAAAACAAGGAGATAACAGTACCTAATAATAGTAATTTAAAAATAGCCACCTTTTATTGAGATCTTACCGTGTACCAGAGAAATGCTGTGAATTTACAAACATTGTCTCATTTGACTTTCAAAATCCTATGAGATAGGCACTGTTATCCCCATTTCACAGATGAGAAAAGAGAAGGTGAGAGAGGCAGAGTGATTTGCCCGAGGTGCACAGACAGCAAGCAACAGAGCTGAGATTCTCACTCTGGCAGCCCCACATGGGGCCCTTCATGAATCACTACCTGTTACCCCTTTTTTCGCAGACCCCTTCTTTGGTTCCTACCCACCTCATAAGGTTGTTCTGAGATAAGGCATGAAAAGTTCTTAGCACATCGACTGGTTCTGGGTCTCACTGTCCCCCATGGTATCCTCCTTTAAGGGAGAGTTATTCACATACATGTATGCTTTAAGCATACTAATCAATACATAATTAATTAATAAATGAAGAAAGAGAAAACAAGACTAAAGGACATCTGCCAAACTACCAAAATAAGATCCAAAGTGTCTTACAAGTGTTTACTCAATACCCCTATATATACATCCTCACAGGACAGCACAAAATGTAAATCTCTTTTTTCTCCCAAATGTCTGTGAGATGCAGTCTTCATTCTAGGGTATAAAGGGGAAGAAGTAGGGGCGGTCACAGCAGAAGAGTGAGCAGGAATGACACAGCACATCCCAGAAGCGGCAGGCCCAGTTCTGCAGCACTCACTAAGACACAATCCCCACTGAAGGGAAATCCCATCCAAATCCTCTTTGCCAGAGAGGAGAAGAAGGTCAAACAGACTAATCCTCAAAAAGACCTGAAATTCTGGCTCACCTGGACCACGCCAAAAGACATTCCCCTGGGAGCAAGAGACAGGCACCAAAGGTAGGATGCCCCACCCTCCCGCCTATGCACTGGTGACTCCTCCTCACCGGATACATGCACCACAGCACCCCTTTGTGCTCAGACACAACTGCAGCCATGTGACCTTGGAAAGGTCTCAGGCCCATGAGACAATACCAGAGCCACCCTTACACAGGTAACTGTGGCTCAACAGGTAATACACAAAGCAAGAGTCTGGCATATAGCTCAACACGAGTCAGCTATAACTATGAGCAGGCAATAGTAATACAGAGACCCAAACGCCACAGTGCACTGCCCTCCCATGAAACCAATGCATGGTCACACATGAATACCTTAAGTAGCATTTTGTTGCAGTGCACAAAATACATCTCTTTGACTATAACAACAACAAAAAATCAAAATGTAGTTGGTCTCAGGGAGAAAAAAAAGGCATTTGAGTGAGGTGGGAGTGAGAAAACAAAAAAGGAGAAAATGCAAGCAGGGAAATGGAAAAAAAGAAAAGGATGCAGCCTGACCAGCTGCTGACAAGCCAGGAGTTGAGCTACTGGCAAGTCCAGACTTGGGGAGGAAGTAGAGGAAGGTCTCTATGGGGACTCAGAGCTTAGTCTATCAGGAAAAGAGACATGACATGAAGGGTCAGTTCTGTCCCTGAAGCCATCATGGTAAAGACCTGCCAGCCAGAAGACAGGGCCGCCAGTATCTGGACACCAGCCAAAGCTGACACTCAGCTGCTTTAGCTGACTTTAGTATTCAGAAACTGATATGTGTCTGTACATAAACAGTACACACAGAAGTCTCTTCCTTTTCTAAAAATACAAGAGTCTGCAGTTCAGCACTGAGGCCATCTAGAGCACATAACAAAGACAGTAATTGCGGATGTCTGGCCACCAGAAAGGAAAAGCATTTCCTTTACCGGCAAAGGGCATAAAGTTACCTTTTACCCCAGAGGCCTGATTCCATCTAAGGTAGCCACATGGCACAGAAGACCTCCATGATTTGAGAGACCTGACCTGACTCCCACCTTGGCCATTTGCTATTCTTAACTTCTCTGAGTCTCAGCCTCCTCATCTGTAAAGTGAGGGTGGTAACAAATACCCACTGGAAGCATTCTTGTCAGGATGAGAAATAACGAATGCAAACCACCTAGGCACAGTTCCTGGCACAGAATAGATGATCAACACACAGTAGCTTGGTTATTCCTAAAATCCCAGAGTCTTTGCCACTCCCTCTCCTCTCACCCCTTAAATAACCCAACCGAGGAAGAGAGAGACTGATTTTCCCTGCTTTCCCAGCAGCCTCGCTCAAGAGCTGCAGCTCCTGGGGACATTCCTGATGCTTGTTCTGGGCAGCAACACTGGGGCCAAGAAATCAGGAGGCTGCTTATTAGCAAAAGGAGAAGAGGAAAAGGAAGTGCGTCCCTCCAGTCCTCATGGAGGGCTCTTCCATGTGTGCTGGCCTCAGCTAAGGTCAGCAGGCATCAAAGAGCAGATGAGGAATGGTCCGAAAGCAGGGCTACAATCGTACAATCGACTAAAAGCATTCTTTTTTTTTTGAGATGGAGTCTCACTCTATTGCCCAGGCTGCAGTGCAGTGGCACGAGCTCGGCTCATTGCAACCTCCATCTCCTGGGTTCAAGCAATTCTCCTGCATCAGCCTTCCAAGTAGCTGGGATTACAGGCATGTGCAATCATGACCGGCTAATTTTTGTATTTTCAGTAGAGACAGGGTTTCACTGCGTTAGCCAGGATGGTTTTGATCTCCTGACCTCAAGATCCACCAGCCTTGGCCTCCCAAAGTGCTGGGATTTTTTTTGTTTGTTTTTTGAGATGGCGTCTCATTCTGTTGCCCCAGCTATGGTGCAGTGACACAATCTCAGCTCACTGCAATCTCCACCTCCCAGATTCAAGCGATTCTCTTGCCTCAGCCTCCCAAGTACCTGGGATTATAGGCAACCACCACCACACGTGGCTAATTTTTATATTTTTGGTAGAGACAGGGTTTCACCATGTTGGCCAGGCTGGTCTCAAACTCCTGACCTCAGATGATCCATCCACTTTGGCCTCCCAAACTACTGGAATTACAGGCATGAGCCACCATGCCCAGCCTAAAAAGAGTCTTATTCTGGAGTTCTCAAAGAGTTCTAGAAGGTCCTGAACCGTCTGAAATTGAAGATGAATTCTGGGTAAACATGAATTTTCTTGGGAGATAGTTCAGAACTTTCATCATATTTCAACGTCTTTGACACTACCCTCAAAAAAAAAAAAAAAGCTTTCAAACAGCCAACTCATTCAGGGAAAACAAGAATGTCTGGGAAAGAACAATATAAAGCAATTTCTCAGGCTGAGCATGGTGGCTCACACCTGTAATCTCAGCACTTTGGGAGGCCAAGGCAGCCAGCTCACCTGAGGTCAGGAGTTCGAGATCAGCCTGGCCAACATGGCAAAACCCTGTCTGTATTAAACATAAAAAATTAGCCAGGCATGAGAATCACTTGAACCTCAGAGGCGGAAGTTGCAGTGAGCCAAGATCATGCCACTCCACTCTAGCAACTTCCAAAGGTGACACTGTGATGTGGTGATGAAGAGCCTGAGCTTTGGCCTCAGACATTCTTGGCGCTGAGTCCTGGCTCTGCCATTGTTAGTTATGGGGTCTTGGGAAGTGGTGCACTCCTGAGCCTTGGTTTCCTCATCTGGAGATAACTGTCTCCTTCCACTGTTGTGGGGACTAAGTGAGATAATATATAGTAAGATACTTGACAAGTGTCATTACATGCAAGCTAAAAATGAGAATTTCTTTCTTTTTTTGGGGAGACAGTGCCTTAGCAATCAAAGGTGTCATCTTTATGTGGATGAACCCCACATTAATTGCTTGAATGAGCCTACATCCCTGCATCCCTGAACTCCACTCAGTGTCGGAAAGACAGAGGCCTCAATTTGGCTCCCAGGAGTGATCACACTCTTTCCCTCAGTTGCGTGCTTGGGAAGCCAACAGCAGAGGCAGCCAGAGAGACTTGGGAGCATGCCTAGGTCCCAGCGCCAACCATCCAACATCATCTGAGGTGCCGAGAGGTCTTGGAAACCTCCAGGGTGATTACAGGGGATAGGGAATACTCATGGCAAGCTTTTCCAGACATAGAAAGCAACCCAGAAAATAAGAATAAGAAGTTGCCAAAGGTGGGTAGGCCCACTTCTGAGCCAGATATGCCAACAGAGGAAAAAGCCAGGGTATGGGGGAACAAAATTTGGGGGGACCTTTGACTCACGTCCCCGACATCCCTACAAGAAAGCCATCTAACTGACGTGATTCTTCAAGGAAAATAATTTTCATGAGTTTGCCCCACCAGAATATACCATCACTAGTATAATCTCTGAAGTCTCCACATATAAAACAATTATTAACAGTAACAGCTGCCATTCATTTATTAAACAATTATATTCTAAGCCTATTGTATATATTACCTACTATAATCCTCCAAATGAAATATTGAAGGAATTTCCATTTTCATTTTACAAATGGAAATTGGCCTTAGCAATGTTAAGTAGCCTGCCCAAGGACACAGGGCTGGTAGGTGACAAGACACATTTCTAAATCCCATGCTCTACTACTAAGCATTTTTAAATCAATTATTGGGTTTTACCCATGGGACCTCTAGGCATGTTTTTCTCTTAGTCCTTCCCAAAACATAGGAACGAACTTATTCCATTCTATCCTACTCCACAAGATTTCTTGTGTTGGGTGCTGAACCCAAGAATAAACTGCCCTAACCAGAAATTCAGCTATACTTAGAAGAACACAAGGCAGGGGCATAAATGACACAAAGTATGGACGAGGTGGATATTAATAGGTAAAAGGAATGGGAGAAGCAGCCACAAACCTTCTGTCCCACAGACTACATACCCAGATCACTCCATACTCCTCTATTTTCAAGAACAATTTCAAGAAACATCCTTCTTCAGAACACAATAAAATTCTTGAAATGTTAGTAGAGTATCTATAGAACAAGGAAAGGTGACCACAGAACGTAAGGCCGCTTGAAAAAAGCAAACACGTAACACCCTGCAAGTGTTCTCCATTAGATTTCCCAAAGCAAATCATGACTTTGGAACCAACCCATTAACACAAATCAAAATAATCTGAACCAAATGTTCTCATTTACAGGCCCTTTCCCCCTTGAAGGTTTGTACAAGGGAAAATGCACTCTCATATACCAGGCCACCTTGCTTCAGTAATTACCACCAGACCTGGAGGTTTGCATGGCTCTTAGCAAACAAGCAAAAGTCTATGAACCCCTAAACCAAGAGCAGCGCTCACAAGAGAGGTGGGGAGAGGTAGACACAATGAACACGGGAAATTCTGCAACAGAACCTCCCTCTGAAAACGAAAATCCCTCTACAGATTTTTGTTCCTAGAAGTCATCCTTCCACACAACTCACACACTACTCTACTTTCCTTGCCTCCACCCTCTTCTGCCGGCCATCTCCTTCACTCCAGCCAGAGGGATGTGTTGCTTAGCAACTGCCCTCCAACAAAAACAGTAGTAGCCAAGATGAAGTCAGGCCTCTGACATCTCTTGCTCCCTTGCACTCACGGGACAAGCTTTCAGCAGAGCCAAGAAATCTATAGTTTCCATCGGACCTGGGGCTCAGAGGCTACGGAGCTTTGCAGGATTGCCCACACTCAACATGACTAAACAGTCACCTCTAGCTAGGGTAAAGGATTCTTATTCAATGTGAAGGCTACGAGGATTCGATACACTGCAGGAACCACTGCATCCTCAGC
This sequence comes from Aotus nancymaae, assembly GCF_030222135.1. Taxonomy (NCBI): domain Eukaryota; kingdom Metazoa; phylum Chordata; class Mammalia; order Primates; family Aotidae; genus Aotus; species Aotus nancymaae. The sequence goes on along the minus strand of NW_026988479.1, from coordinate 17,847,999 downwards.
TCCCATCCTATCTTTCCTCAATTATGCCATAAACATAATGTCAATGATGCCCTGGATTTGGCCTAAAATATCTTCCAATCTAGGTGTTCAGCTTAGCACCATGAGATCTGAAACCTGTGGTCACCTCCTCAGGGACAGGTCTTGACACTTCATCTGACATTAGTCCTTCCCTATCACCCAGGATTTGTTTCTTTCCTAGTTGATGACTTACAGTGATTTTGCCTCAGTGCTTTCTTCTTTGTCTGCCTACATGAAGGTAGGAACCCTGAATGTTGTTTTATCCCCAGACCCCAGAGGCTTAAGTGAAGAAGGCAAGCAATTAATATTGTATGGGTGGGGTAAGATGAGGAAAAGAAATCAAGTGGAGACCCCTGGATATCTTTAAATGGTGAGACACAGATCATAATATTACTAACTTCCCTAAATAACCTGTTACAGATCCAGTTTTCATGATCTTATAAAATCTCCATCTTTTCACACTTTCCATCTCAAGGAAGACACATAAATTCCACATGTTTACTGTCTACTGTGTGAAAGTACTACTTCCTTTTATGTTCTTACATTACCTCTACTGAACCTTTCTTTGGAGGAGGAAGGCGAGAAAAAGAACTGGCAGAGTAGAGATGGAAGGGGTGGTTAATCTAGCTTTTATTCTAGGATTCTGTGAACAAGTCCATGTTTGTTCCCTGAAAATTTCATCTCAACTCCTGAGTGGAGTACACACGCAGGGACCCCAGAGAAGAGGCTAAGTGAAACTCCCCACATGGCTTTTCTGATGCCTTTACTGACCAATTAGGCTCAAATAAGATCATGACAACTACCACTTGCCATGGGCTTTCTTCGTTCATTACCTAGGAGAAACTTATAACTACAATTCTTAACCATTTTCTTGTTTACTGTCTGTCTTTTCCACAAGACTTAAAGGTTCATAAGAGTAGAATCTTGCCTGTCTTGTTCACAAACCCCTAAGACATTTTAGACCCTATTAAACAATTGTCCAAAAAAAACACTAACAGTGACTATGAACTGCCTAAGATTCTGGACAGACTAAGGATTTATTCCCTACTAAAAGAAAAAAAATAACCAATGCATTATTCCTTCATGATGAGGTAAGGCTTTGCCAGCCACTCCCCATCTTATATTTACATGGTTCTGAGTAAACACAGTTCAGGTTCCACCCAAAAACTGTTTAAGTTTAGCTTTTTAACATCTGCAAATCCATAAACCACGCTGACTATGAGGATAAAGTACCTCAATAAACTACCCAGGCCTTGAATGAACCTATTTAGCACAAGTAGAGTCAACATGTGCGGCAGATTCTATTTCCCAAAGATAGCCACAGCCATACATTTCATCCCACATATTTTTCTTAATGATGAATAAGGCAGAGACACTCCTCCACCAGGCAGTGGGGTCTCTATTCCCTTGAACCTGGCTGGAGCACTGCAACTGCCTCAACCAAAGAACATGGGGAAAATAAATGCATGACTCCAGAGGCTAGCTCAGAGTCTCCCCCTCCGCCCTCTGTCTCTCTCTCTCTCTCTCTCTCTCTCACACACACACACACACCACGAAACTTGACAGCACACAAAACTTCCCCAAGGTCTCTAGTCTCTGAGCTCTTTGGACTTGAAGAAACTGAGTCAAGCTCTTCAGCCAGCTGCCACTTTCTCCCTTAACCATCCAACCATCCATTTCATTTGCACAGAGACTAAAAATAAGAACTTTCCCATTTGAACAAATTATTTTTGCCAGCTTGCTCAACTCTCAGGAAAGCCTCATTCCAGAACTTTTTGGTTTTGAATAAACCAGAATGGGAATTATTTGATCTATATGAGGTCTCTCTTAGATCTGTCTCAAGAGACTATAACAACCAAACCCAGAGGGGTATTCTTTTAGTGAGAAAAATCCTTTAACTTCCAATATTTATTGAAAAAAATCTACTATCCCACATGGGTTTCAGCATCAGACACACATGAGTTCCAGAATCAGCTCTGTCAATTGTTAGCTGGACGACCTTGGGCAAGTTATATGACTGAGCTGTACATTAGTTTTCTATACCTGTAGAAGAGATCAAAAACATTCAAAGGATTGTTATAACAATTAAATGGGGCTATTATAGCTAACACTTATAAGGTGCTTGCTATGTGCCAGGCACTCTTTAAGTGCCTGAAGGTGCTCAGAAAACTGTGAAAATCAACTCTTAATTACAGCAGAAGAGCAGAGAGACTCAAACTCAGTGAACTCAAATAACTCATCTCAAACTCACTTTGTAATGTATTTTGTATTACATTACAAAATAAATGTAAACTTACAAGATACATAAGAATCGTCTAAGATGTTTGTTAAAATGCAGATCCCTGGTTAGACTCCCAAGATTTGAGTCGTTAATCTAGGATGGAGTCCAGGAACACACTTTTTTAACCACATCAGCACTACTCCTTCCCAGGTGATTTTAGGAAATCCTGCCCTAGAGATGCTGGTATACAGCTAGACCAAATCAGTCATGATGCCATAAAAAGACCATAAGCTAAGAGTCAGTGGTACTGAGCTCTTGTCTCAGCCTTGTTCCTATCTAGTTCTACAGCTTTGACATGGTCATTTACCTTCTCTGAGTCTATTTCCTTGTCTGTATTATGAAAATTTCAGACTAGATAACTCCAAAGCTGTCTCTTTTTCCAAAGTTGATCCCACAACATGACTACTAGATACAAGTCCCTCACACCAGCTTGTTCTTTGCATTTGTAGCAAACAAAGTAAGAACTATAATGTACTAAGCCCCACTATATGCAAGACATTCCAAGATGCTTATGAATTCATTTAATTATTTTAACGGTCACAACTATCTCAAAATGTAGACATTATTGTACAAGATGATAAAAGCAAAACTCAGAGAAGTTCAACAACCTGTCTGAGGTGACACAGCCAATAAGTGTGGCTAAACCTAGATTCTATCCTAGGTTTACCTGACCTCACACCTGTGTTAGTATATCATTATGCCTTTGGCCATCTCATTACAAAATTCACTTCCTTTGTATTTCTTTGTTCAATCTAAAGGTAAGAAAAATAAAGGCTTGGCTATAAGAAGGAGGAAAAATGCAAAACCTAGTTCCTTGTTAATGTACCATACAAACATTATTACAGAATCAATCAATATTTTACCCTTAACATTTTTTTTTTGAGACAAAATCTCACTCTGTTGCCCAGGTTGGAGTGCAGTGGCACAATCTCGGCTCACTGCAACCTCCACCTCCCAGGTTCAAGCAATTCTCTGCCTCAGCCTCCCGAGTAGCTGGGATTACAAGTGCCCACCACCACACCTGGCTAATTTTTGTATTTTTAGTAGATGGGGTTTTTCCATGTTGTCCAGGTTGGTCTCGAACTCCTGACCTCAGTTGATCCATTCACCTCAGCTTCTCAAAGTGCTGCGATTACATGCATGAGCCACTGCGCCCGGCTTCCCCTCAACATGTCATACCTGCAAACACTCTGATTGCTATCTGCCAATATCCCTGTAGGGAAAAATGAAAGATCTGATTATTGTGAAATTATGTACATAAATAACTATTCTTTAATTCCGCTTCCATCTGAAACAATGTGAGGGGCAAAACTGTTTTGAATTGCTTGAGTTAGTCCTAAGAAAAGAGAATGAGTTGGGATAAAAATATATTAATATTCTACCAAGGCTGCCGATCCAGAATCTCATAAACCATGATGCCCAAAAAGGAATGAGAAGAATCAGGGATCTTACAAAATACTCAAAACTGATTTCACAGTCAAAATTATCTTCTATTGCAGAGAAAAGATAGGACTAGCTCACTCTTAAGCTCTGCAGCTGCACAAAGTATGAAAGAGCAAGTAGAGGCCACAAGGCAGGAGAAGCAGGCACAGCTGGCCACTGCAAGCCTAAGAAGAAGGCCTTCTTCTCATCTCCAAGTGAAGCTCAAGTGAGATCTGAGAGCAACGAGATAGCAGGTTAGAATGAGGTGTTCACTATGAGGAACACAGTGTAGGTGGTAGAAGAGGAAAGCAGAAGTGAATACAAAGCACTGAGGCTGGTCAGAGGGAGAGGATGAAAAAAAAAAACAAAACAGAATTTTGCCAAGGTCTTTCTTCCCTTCCTTAATTCCTCTCATGGGAAGAACAGAACCTTTCAACAGAGTATCCTCCACTGAGCTGAGATACAATGGGAAACTTTTTCATGAAGTCTACCCTTCTGTTTTCTCTTGCCAAGTAACTTAAAAGAAACCTAATCCCAGGCCTTCTTGCCTCCAAGCTTCATTACTTCATCCCAGGAACTCAGAGGAAAAAATGGAAAGAGGATGAGGAGGAGAAAGAGTACTGACTACAGAAGTTCCAGATAATGAATTTTAGACAAAAACTGTTCTGGTTTCCAAATGTGTTCTGTGAGGGATTTAAAGGGCGCCTGAAGGACACATCAATGGGTTAAGTCACCCAGGAAAAAACAGGATTTGAAATCAGAAAAACCTGAGCTCTGATCTCAGTACCACCTGGGCTACTTCCCACCTACCTGACCTGAGTCAAGTTACATAATCGTCCTTCAGTTTCCACGTTTGGAAAGTAGGTACAATAATACCAATCACATAAAACTGTTTTAAAGAATACATGAAATAATATCTGTAAAATGCCTAATATGGTATCTGATCCAAAGGTTTTCTAAATTGGGAAGGGTGGCAATCAAAAAATGAACCATAAAGTCTCGTTTATATTTGCAGAGTTTCAAAATCCTTCGAACTACTCCATGGGGAGACTAAAACTGGAGTACCCTGCAATTCTATTTCAATCCTTACTCTTCTACGTAACCCAGAGACAAAGCCCTTCGAAGTGTCTCAAAATACCCAGCGATGCCAAGGAAAACTATGGCAATTACTTCAGACTGACTGCACAGGAGACTGGGAGACTCTTACTTGAAGCCTCACACACAGAAATGAGAAGAGGTGGTCTAATTAGCACAGGTGGTCTAATTAGCCCAGGTAAAGGGCTTTGAGCTCCTGCCTTACAGAGTATCTTGAATTCCAGCATTGAGAAAAAGGAAAAGTTGTAAATGTTTTATATGACTGGTTCATCACAGGGGAAAAAAGCTGTCAGGATTTAAGGAAGCCAGCTCCTCTCTTCGCAGGGGAAGAATGAACCACATAAGTGAGAAGCCAAAACCCCAGAGAGATCATTAAGTGAGTGAAGCAGCAACTTGGCATCACCAGTTCACAGCCCCTGCCCAGGATGCCTGGACCTGGAATTAAACACTAGAGGAGGGAAGTGGGCTGATATCTCACTTTTGCTCTCCAACAATCCAGACACCAAGTCAATGTACATGAAGATTCCATTCCCAAGAACAAAGAAAAGGTACCAATGACCTGGATTCAGATGCCCTGTCCTGGGTTTAACTTCTGGCTCTGCCATTTACTAACTCTGTGAATTACTTCAACTCTCTGTACCTGGATTTTCTAATATAAAAATGTGTATAATACTAAAACTAATCTTAGAGGGTTTTGTGATGATTTGATCATACAAGTTAATAACACAAATAGAATCTAATTTAGATCACAGTAAGTGTTCAATTAAATGAAAATTATTATTATCCATCTCTTGGTGTTGGTGGCTAACCACTATTGAGCTTTTATTATGTATCATGTGCTAACCATGGGTTACCTAATCTGTCCCCCGCAAACTCTGTAAGACAATGTATGAAAAGCACTAAGCTCAGTGAACTCCCTGAACATAGAAAATGCTCAATAAAAAGGACCCAACCTTCCTATTATCATTACCAAATCACCAAATGAAATCCAAAACACCATTACCCCCCATTCTGAAAAGACACCTGGGTAAAAACATAGTTCAAAGAAAACGTGAGACTTAAGCACCCTATAAGCATCTATCTGCGTAACATGTCAGTTGGAGGTTTTTGATGAGTCAGAGACTCTTCTTGGTATAACCTTGACTATTTCACTTTGATAAAGATTGCAAGACCCAGGAGTCAAATGAATGAGACCATCTGAATAATGTCTTACACTGGGAGTCTAGAGTCAGAAGAAAAAGAAACATTTCTATACCATAAATTCTACCTCTGATGGGTTAAGGTACAATGTGCTTTGAAGAATAGTCATTTTAACTCTAGAAAAGTTTTCATGTTGTTAAAGCATTGACTTTAAATCGCTTCACGAGATAAGCAGGGGCTATTTGAAACAATGAACGAAAAATCAAGAAAAAGAAAATGATTTAGTAAAGTTCAAACTTCATTTACAATAAATAAATAAATAAATAAAAGCAATCCTCAAAAGCTCTTCTATTTTTGATTCCTATTCTATCAGACAGAGACAATACATCCCTTACCAGCCCCACGCATCCTGGCTCTGTCAACTGACAGCATTCACACATGAACCAAATGGAGCAAAGCCTCAATATTAGAGTTCTGTACTAAAAATAAACTTGGTCTACACAGGATCATAGCACTTTTTGGGTGATATGCTAGATTGCTAATGGCATGTTCCTTTGCAATGTGACTTTGCCATTCCCCCTAATTCAGAGTTGGAGGCAATTTCTCCACTCTCTCGAGTCTGGAATACAACTGGATCTTTTGTGACTTGTTTCGGCCAACAGAATGTGGCAGAAGTGAGGCTATGCAAATTCCAAAGCCTAGGCCTCAAGAGGCCAGAAGCTTCCAGCTCTGTCCTTTTGGAAAGCTGCCCTGAAGTGGCCACAGTATGTAGAAGCCCAGGATGAAAGACCACATGGGAAGGGGCCCTGTGATCCCAGCCCTGAATGTAGCTGCACAAGTAAGCCCAGGAGAGGACAACAGCACCACCCAGTCAATCCACTGAGTCATAAGAAATAAACACTATTGTCACCTTTGGTCTCAAAGGCTTGGGGTGATTGATTTGTTATACCATAATAGATAAGGGATACACAGGTAGATTAGTCTTTGAATTTACTTTTTAAAGTAAGTTTCCAAAATGATTAAAAATTTTTCTTAAACTCAACAGGAGGCAAAACCCAGGTTGCTGGAACTGAGGAAGAATGCTTGCCTTAAGAGAGGAGGGAAGGGCTAGAGATGAGAAGGGAGCTTTCCGGGATGCTAATAATTTTTATTGCTTGGCCTGGGTTGCTATTACATAAGTGTGTTCACCGTGTGATAATTTATCAAGCTGTGGACTTCTGAGCTGCGGACTTTTCTGGATACATGCTAAGCTTACATTTAGATAGTTTAAAGCAATCCTCTTTTGGCAAAATCTCTTAGAGAAATACCAGTATGTGGCTAAAGGAAATAAATTATCATGCTCATAATTTTTTGACCACTAATCAAAATTTCCTCAGAGAAGTACACCAATATAACACACACAAATCTAGTTTTTAAAACTGAACATGGCTTATTAAATATGAGTATGTTTCTTTCTTATTGAAAGCATGACTGTCCCACTTATGAGTCTAAAGATGGCCCCAAAATCCCAGAAAACTTACCAAGGCCAAGGTCAAGATATTTCTAAGTGCTAGCTTGTTTCGTGTTGTTTCAGGAAGACGATGTAAATTACTTACAAAGTAAAAGGTTCTCAAAGCTTCCATACCTATGGGTATGTCTCCTTGGTAAATTACACAAACTAGGGGTAGTGGTCACATCTCATTCTCATCTCACTGTCCCCAGACCTCCGCCCGCAATGCCAAAGCCAAACATGACCCTTGCTCACACAGAAAGAGCTCAAATATCAGTGGTAAGTAGGATATCCCCAAAAATGCTTATGCCCTTTGAGCAAGTAATTCTGCTTCAAGGAGTCTGTTTGAAGGAAATTATTTTGGGGGAAAAAAATGTATGTACAAAAATGTCTATCATATTCTTTAAAATAGTTTTTAAAAAACTTAAAAAGGAAATACTCTAAATGTTTAAAGAGGTAAGAAAAATTTCTTATATCCATAAAACAGAAACAGTACACAAATATTTAAAAATTCATGAAAAGACATGTTTTTTAAAAAACATTTTTTTAAAAAGGAATAAAAGTGCTAGGCACAGTGGCTCATGCCTGTAATTCCAGCACTTTGGGAGGCTGAGGCAGGCAGATCACCTGAGGCCAGGAGTTTGAGACCAGCCTGACCAACATGGTGAAACCCCATCTCTACTAAAGATACAAAAAATTAGCCGGGGGTGGTGGCAGGTGCCTGGCAGGAGAACTGCTTAAACCCAGGGGGCCAAGGCGGAGGCTACAGCGAGCTGAGATCGTGTCATTGCACTCCAGCTTGTGCAACAAGAGCAAAACTCTGTCTCAAAAAACAAACAAACAAAAAAGGAATAAAAGTTATCTGTAAGATTATGAGTGTCTTTCATCCTACTGCTTTATAAATTTTCCGTACTATACTTTTCAAATGTTCTACTAGGTACAGGTATTTTTCACTTCTTACTTTTATTATCAAAAAATTTTTTAAAGAAAAAAACTGAACTGTGTTGAGCTGAAGGGTAATTAGGGTAATTAATATTATCATCTATTCCTTACATTGCTTGCCTAGAACATCATTTCAGCTACACACGTGCCTTGAGCATGTGAGCAGATTCAACTCCCACTGAGTCATTTCTCTTTCTTTCCTCCTAAGATATAAGCTCTTCATTATCTTTTTAAACTCAATGACAACACAGTGTCTTGCTCTTACATTTTGACAGAAAGCTGCAGAGTAACAGGGCAAGGACAAGGGGACTTACCTAAACTGTGTAACGGCAGGGGGCCACACTTCCCTAGATGTCCTGTGCCAGGCACACAAAAGACCAAAAGTAAGTGTCTGTTATTTGTGTTAGTCAGCTTGAGCTTCCATAAGAAAAAGAACTTTATTTTCTCACAGTTCTGGAAGCTGGAAGACAAGATGAGGGTGCTAGCAGGGTCAGGTCCTGTTGCGGGCTCTCTTCCTGGCTTGCCTTCCAGCTGTGTACTCACACGACCTCTTCTTTGTGCATGTGTGCAGAGACAGAAGGTGCTCTCAGTTGTCTCTTTATATAAGGACACTAATCCTATCATATCAGGGTCTCACCCACATCACCCCATTTAACTGTACTTAACTGCCTTTTTATAGGCCCTATCTCCAAATACAGTTATACTGGGAGTTAGGGCTTCAACATACAAATTTTGGCTGGGGACACAATTCAGTCCATAGCATTTATTAAAGGGAAACTGATAACACTTCACTCACCAGTGGACCACTACATTGACATCAAAATAGACTATTATCTGTGACCATCTGAACAACAGCATCCTTGTGTCCACTGACAGGGTATACCAAAGGACATGTATACAGTTTTGGTATGTCTTCATAATTTAATAGAAAACAGGGAGCCAAGGAAAGATTTGGGGGGTAGATATGACATGGCCAAACCTGTGCTTTGGGATTAATGAGGGAGCAGTAAATCTGAGTGCAAACAGAGACACATAGGAGGTGGTAAGTCATTGTTAGAGTCAGTCAAGCAGCTATGTAGGTGCTGGCAGTAGGAACAGCTATGATACAAGGAGCGGAGAGAGAAAAGAAAAAGCAGATGCAAGGAGAATCATCAAGGTTGAATCCATGAGAAATTACTACCCACTGGATAATGGGAGATAGAGAGAAAAAGCAGCAACGTGTTAAGGTAAAGGGAGAAGGTACTGAGAGAGGGGCTTCACCATCCAAAAACTCAGGGATGGAGGGGGAGGAGGAAAAAGGGGGAGTGAGAGGGGAAGAGGGGAGGAGGAGGACATGCTTTGGAGAATGGAGGGGAGGGTGGTTTGCATTTTAGACGTGTTGGATCTAAGCTGCCATGAGACATCAAGGCAGAGGTACTAGGCATGCAGTTGGAAATGGATGTATGGAGCCCCAGAAGTCAAGCCAGGGGTGGACATCTGAATTTCATCCACATAAGAAAATGAGATGGCTGACAAAACCTAAGTGAACTGAGCACAGAAACTCAGAGATGATCGTCTCTGGACAACAAGGAGAGAAAGGGAGACCAACGAGCAAAAGAAAGGAAATGAGGAAGGCCAGGGGGGTGGGGTGGGGTGGGGGGGGAATCAAAATAACACAGTACCACAAAACCCAGAGAAGAACTGTTTCCAGGATGGACAGAGTGAGTGTTCAGCACCTGAATGAGGTACAGAGGTATAAAACAACTGAGCACAGGGTACTCAGATCTGGCTCCATCATGATCAGTAGACTCAAGAGAACCATCTCAACAGGGTGGAGATAGCAAATCAGGGAACCACAGAAAGCAAGAAAGAAACAGACACTAACATGCTGAGTACCTATGTGCATGCCATGCATTGTGATCGGAACTTTATATAGATGATCATCTTTAGTCCCCACAAACACTCCTACAGAGTAGGTGCTATTATAATTTGTATTCAGAGCATTTTGTGTAAAACTTAATAATGAAAGGAGCTCATCTGCAAGGTCATATTTGCCTGTCTGAAAAAACAAACCTCTCATACATATTTTGATGTAGCTATGGAGATCGAGAGCAGGCATGTAGGTGGAATCAGATATCAAGAAAAATGATACAAACAGAGAGGGGGATATGGAGCAGTCTGGCTGGGTGACTAATCACAACAGCCAAAGTATTTATAATGGTAAAGAGATGAACATGACTCCCAGAGGCTACATATTCTGTGTGTGTAACTGTCTGTCTGTCTCTCCCACAGAAACTGCTTGGGAGATAAAAATACAAAACCATGCTAGTTTGGTCCATTCGCCCCAGTGAAAACTGATACTATCGGTAACATTTTTTGAAGACTGGTTTTTTTAATCCACCTGTGTACAGCTCTATTAATTAAAGAGTGTGCCTTAATCAGATCATTAATTTTACAAGTCAAGTCTTCACTCAGAGGTCATCACAATTATGGAAAAACAGACTGATTGTCATAAGTACTCTCAGCAATATCCCAAACCTGTGGAAATGTAACGCACATGGAAAAATCCTGGGTTTTAGAAACCCTTCACTTCCCCTTCCTACCCTCCACCACAACTTATCACCACAAAAGAATTTTTAATCATTGCCATAGTCATTCTCAATTGCGCTAATTAAAAGATATATGAATCACCTTACTTTTCTCAGCCAGATACTTAATTGATACTTAATAGGAATGAGCTATTTTATTAGAACTCTTCAAAAATAAATGCTAGCAATCCTGAGCATGCAAGAAACCTGAATAATAGCACTTCATTTGGATTCACAAACCCACAAACCTGTGGATGCTCTTTGACATTTATTGAACATGAACAACATCCCCACGTGCTGTGTTCCTGAGGCTTGGCCAACATTCTAGGGAAATGACTTAACTCACACCAATAAACTTGAAAAGGTTCGCCCTGGCCCAATATTTCCTCACACAAATTGCCCCTTCCTACTATTCTCATCGGGTCAAAAACATCCACTATTTAGCCCTCCCCAAAGTAACAATGGTATGAAGCCCTGAGCTTAAACCTAACCTCTGCCGCTTCCTAGCTGTGGGAAGACAGCAGTGGGAACAATGACCATGCTCTGAATCAGCTCATCCCCTGCATGATGAAAATGAAACCACTCTCAGCATCATGAGTTGAAAACATTAGGCCAATATGGTGGGCAGCAAGGGGCAGTGGAAACATCCAGACACACCTGGGCACACACTCTTTGTTCATCATCACCTACTTGACCAGGTGACACTGAGTAAGTTCATCATTCATTTCCTTTAGCTTTTCTACTCTCTCTAATTACACATCTCATTTTAGCCAATCAGCCTTGAAATTTTTGGTTTGTTTTAATTCAGTGTGGCAAGCAGACCACAGAGATAAATACCAATTATATCACACTGCACCTCACTCTCCCCACAATGGTGATGTGAAGTGCCCGCTACTCTGCAGATCTGTAGCTTTTGGAAGTTATTAATGGTGAGAATTATAACAACCATTCCCAGAACTGTTCTTTCTTGCTAATTTGGGTGGAAAAGAAGGTGATCTCACTCTTATCATGATCTACTAGTGGAGAAAGCCACTGGAAACACACATTCATTCCTATTGATAAAAGTTTCAAAGAGACCCGTGTGATGCATACGTGGGGTGGCCATATCCAAACAGACAGTTTTGAGAAAGAAGGCACTGTTAATAATCATGCTGAGACAGCAGGTGTGACCCAGGTCATTTGGTCATCCTGGTTGGGTCCAGTGCAGAGAATATGATGGTATACAGTATTCTCTCTCCCTTCTACCAAGTGTCAACCTCAGAAATCTAGAGGACAGAAAGGTTACAGAGACCTCAAAGCCTCCTCTCTTTATCACCACCAGCCTTTCCCCGACTCAACAGAAGCACATGCCTAACCAGCTCTCACTAACCTATTTAATCAAACTGTGCCTTTCTTTCGAACACAGTGGCTAACTTACAATAACACACCAGTAGTGGGGATCATGAGCACACAGAAACACTTAAACAGGTGAAACAGATAGGCAGGCCTTCTAGCTGATTTGGACTGAGGACAGGGTCAGGCTGCTGGAGGAATGAAGGGGCCTGGTGTGTGTCAGAATCACCTAGCACACCAACCCATCTTGTTAGAGGAGGCATAAATCAGATTTGGGGCACTCTACACATAGGCCAGGTGGCAACTCTCCCTGAGCATGCAGAGAGAGTTGCCAACCCCTCAAAATCCAGGGATAATCCTCTACATGACGAATCCTTGTCAAACCAGACTACCCCAGTCACAGCAACTGTCAATCACCAGTACCCTGCACGTGGTTGATGCCTCATGGGGGCAAAACCTTTCTTCTAAAATTATTCCAGAGACACACGGTATTTTAGTTCCAACTAATTATCAGGAAAATGAAAGCAACCCCATGTGAAGGCAAAAACTTAGGGGGAAAAGAATAATATATGCTTGTTAATTTCCTTCTCCATGCTTTTCCTTTTATTTTCATTTTCCCAACCATTTTAGAATTGACCAGGAAGGGCCCTAGTTTACCACCCACATGTTGGGCTTAAAAGAAACACACAATCTTAAGTCATAATGATTCATTTTGTGGTGCATATGCTGTAAACCCACCAAATAAAGACAAGAGAAATTACATGGGTAAAAGTAGAACCGTACAGAGCGCAGGAATAATCTTGCAGCTACAGTGCACTCAAAATCTTTTCCATCAGAAAGGGTAGAGATGTCAAAGAGGGCAACACTCGTAATTTTTAACAGATACTTCATCCCGAGTATTGCTGTAATTTCATGCAATCTGCCAGCGCTTCCAGGGAGGTCCAGACTGAGGAGTCCAATAAGGAGACAATTCCTACCTGTGGAAGAAACTTGATCCAGGGAAACTCACAAAGCAAAGCATATATTCCTTCTGAATAGAATGTGTAACTATTCCCAGACTAAACCATCTATTAGTCCTACTTCAATACCTGAAGACCAAGAAAAGCCAAGGGAACAAAGACCAGGAAGAAGTGCTAAAAAGGGCTGCAGGGCTACAGCATAAACTACAATATTGAAAAAATAAAAGCAGTATCTACACTTCCTGGATATTAGGAGAATCATTAGCTAGTAATGGCTGACATTTATTGAGCACTTACATGTTCCAGAAACTGTTTGAAGCACTAAGTGTATATGCATTAAGCTAATTCCCCCAACAATCCTGAGAGGTAGGTCCTTTTACCATCCTCACTTTGGTGGTAAGAAACCTAAAGCAGCTTCTAGACTTGGGTCACCCGAGGGTAAGTAGCAGAGCCAGGAACAGACTCCCACATTAATTCAACAGCCCACGCCACTGACCTCTACACTATATATCCTTTGATTATCAGTCACCTAGCTGGTGAACGAGGAGGTAAAGACGGAACCCCAGGTCATCCTGGCCCTAAAGCCCATCTCTTAACCTGCACTCTACACAGTTCCCTAAACATTCAATGGCCATGTTGCCCCAACCTCCACCACCACCACCAATTCTACAACTACTAGCAATAAAGAGCATCATTTATGCAGAGCTTGCTGTGCCAAGACAAGAAAACTTTCACTTGGAGGCATTAAGCTGACTCAGCTCCCAAACTAACATGCAGTGGAGCCAGGATCTAAACCCACGTCCCAGGGACTCCAGCCCCCAAGCTCTCAATCCCTCCTGCAGAGGCCATAGTTGTAGTAAGATCATGACCACAGGACATGGGGCCACGCCACAACCAACCATGGAGGCCAACACCAGAGGTGGCTGTCACAGTCCCTGACTCATTCCTCAGGTCTCACCCAGCAACTTCCGGCTTTTCATCTGACAAAAAAATAAGGTTTAAAAAAAAAGAAAAACAGAAGCTCGGTTTCCTCATTCACAGCAGATGAAAAACAGCCAACCCAAAGGAAATGAGAGGCACTTAGTGACAATCTCAGTGACCACAGGTGAGGCAACAAGTGACACAAAGAAAGAAAATGAAAACCTGAAAATATAGACTCAGAATTATATCAATGAAGCACATAATGACAGATCTGAGTCATCCAGAAAAATGTTGGCTTTTGCTCAAGCTTCCTCTGTTTTTAAAAGCAGGGAAATGCCTAACTTGGAAGCCAGGATTTTATCAAGCTTTAAAAGTTTTCAAGTCTTGGCATCTGAAATAGCAGCAGGGGGGAGCCGGGGTTAGGGGTGCTTGGTGGAAAGAGGCACAGAGGACAGCAGACTGACCTGGGCTTTAGTGCTGAGAACTAGATCACACCTGGCGATGGGGCCAGAGACCCAGGGAATTACCGCACCTCATGAGTCTCAAGAAGGCCCTGTACCTCCCACCTGTGAGAAAGAACATGGTGTGGCAACAAGTCACCTGCCAGACATCCCTGGGAAGAATCCTGACTCCCCTACGGACAACCTGAGCCTGGTCCGTTCACCGTGATAACCCTTTTGGGCTGGCACGTAGTTGAAATTCAATAAATGACTATACAATAATTGAACGAACCTGGTAACTCTGAAGTAATTACTTATTCCTCTTTAAACTTCAATTTCCTGGTCTGCAAAATGGGTATTATGACAATTCCTAACAAGATGGGATTGTGGCAGGGGTTAAATGAGTTAACTGTGTAAAACACCGCCTCCACCCCTGGATATGAGTCTTACTCTACCATGACAAGTATATGGACAATCTCTAGATATCTGAAAATCTGACCTAGGAAGCAGCCCCCATTCCTTGATAATAATGGACAGAGGAAGCATCAGTTCATTAGTCTGTTAAATATATAAAAGACAATTTGATCATTTATCATATCCCTCTCCTTAAAAAATAATTCCCAAATTCAACACTGTCTGTCTAGTCATTAACACTCTTGTGAAACAGAAAGATGTTCTAATTCTATAAATGAAGCACAGAGTCATTTTCCCTGGGTCAACCAGCAAATCGATAACAAAATCTAGGTCTTCTATCTTTGCTTCCTCCTCATCTCTCCTCAGCCTCTGGTGCCACAACACATCCTCAAGAACCTGGATTGCAAGAACATCCCAGCACACAGCTGTTAAGACACAGAGCATAGGAAGGTGAACCACAGAAACTAAATACCCACATGCATCATGTGCAGGATTCCACAATTCCCAAGCCAGCACACAGCACAGGAAAAGTAACATTGTCACAGGCAGATTCTAAAACTGCATTCTGAGGGATTCCGCCAAGGACACCTATAAATGATACTTTCTGGCTCAGGAAATGTTTCCTCCTCTCTGATCTCAAGTCTCTACAGGACAGAAAGCCCTTTTTAGAATACCTCGCAGAATATCAGCTCTTAACTACTTGCCTTCTTCTTGAGTCAGTGTTGCCAATTTAGCTTTTCAAAAAATGTCCTGCATGTCCCAGAAGGAATTTATTGTCCCACTAAGGAATTATCATAGAAAAATAATAACCCTTTGAATTTCAGGTGGCCTGTGGGCAGGAAAGATATTAAATTAGGAGGCTGTGCCGCTCAGGGTGGTGACACCCAGGCAGTCCCCAAGGAGAGGCTGCCGACATAGGTCCCCTGCTGGGCTGGACGATGGTAAGAGGACCAGCCTGCAGGGTCCTCCTTCTCGTCTCCATAACCTCATCCAAATGTCCACCTCTAGCAGGAAGGGCACCAAGACCTCCAGCCCCTCCAGCAGTGGATGGAAGGGGCCTCTCTCCCTTATGGCCACCTCCTGGTGGGCTCCCAACTACCCTCTTCCTTTGCAATGACCCCTCCTTACTCAATAAGGATGGCAGTAATAGCAATAGCAACAGTTACTGTTACTAACATAGAGCATGTACTGTGTGCTAGGTACTGTTGTAAGTACTCTGAATACATAAGCTGATTTAAATCCTTACAACTATCCTGCAAAGGAAGCACTGTTATTATCCCCAAGATCACACAGGAAAAGAACAGTATGCTTCACAGCTGCCTCTACTACTTATCCCAGCCCACTTTCCAAGCTTGAAGGAGAGGGGAGGGGGCCTCTTGTTTTTACATATAGGAGACACTGAATAATTATAACGAACAAAAAGAGTAGCTGGTCTGTTTTCACTAGTTGCCCCAATAAGAGTTACCAACCCACTTTCTCCCTTCTCTGCCTGGAGTAGCAGAGGGCAGATGATCCTCAATAAATACTTAACATATGCCAGATTCTCCCCAACTCCTAAAACATAGTTCCTGCGCATTTTGCTGAAAGCCTAGCCCCTTCCATGGTACTCTTGGTACCCTGCCTATTAATAAGGCCTCCTAGGAAATCTTATTATTGTCAATGCATTGTGTTTGGCTCTCTCATTCCCTGTATGTTCTTAAGTCTCACAGAAACACAGTTGCAGGGACCATTTTCTGTGGGTGTCTTGACAGTTAAGCACAGTGGCAGCTGGCAGTCTCACCTCCTACCTTTGCTGGCTATGTAATCAACCTCCTTTTAATCCTGCCAAGCTCCACGCTGCCTGGCGCCAGAGGCCAGAAGCTGCACACAGGTAATAATTTAACAAATCACCTGTCTGGCTCCCCTGCCAGGACACCCACTCTGGAGCTTATACAGCTGCTGATGCTAGGGCTGCAGGCTTGCCTGTGGGATGTCAGCTAAACCAGTAAGTATTGAGGCCTTGAGGACCACACACTTCCAGTTGGAGTCTGTCTTAGAGAGTCAGGGTGTGGTGTTTGATAGGGACGACCCTCAGGAACTGCGCTTCCTACTCCATGCTTAATTCGGGGAATTTTAATACACCCATTTTGCCCAGTGCAAGAGCAACTAGCAGAGCTCCATTTAGCAAGCCACAACACATCCTCAAGAACCTGGACTGCAAGAACACCACAAGACACAGCTGTTAAGACACAGAGCATAGGAAGGTGAACTGCAGCAAATGTACACACACACAAAAAAAGATTAAAACTCATATAGTGTTCCACATACAAAAAACTATGGTGTGACACCCATTGTGAAGCTTGTCCTCAAATGTGCATGAGTCACATCCAGCCCTGGAACACACAAAAATAAGTGAAATCGTCCCCAAACTTTCACAGTACATCCATTGTTTTGCTATTTGTCTATAAACCACTGAAAGAAAGATCTTTTCAGGTTTACAAATAAGATGACCACTTTTAAAAAGTGAAAATTCAGTCATGACAAGCCTTACAAAAGAACAAATCATTTTACCCAAAACAGAGGTAGAGAGAAGCAACCCAAGGGAAGACTGCCTTAAAACAACCATCAGCAAGCTATAATCTGTCAAAAGCAATTATTGCTATCAAATACTTGTTAACACATACACTATGACATTCATATTTCAGTAAGACAGCAGGACACTGATTTTTAGCATAATCTAAAAAAAAATATGTTTCAAACCAGACTCCTGGTCCTATGCCTTGAGAAAGTAAACAGGATTTTTTTTTTTTTTACAGTATTTGCTCATGACCAGTGCTTTGAGATTAGTTTGCCACTAACACCAGCAAACGGCAGAGTAACAGAGTTTGTTCCAAAAACAAAAAGAGTGATGTATAAGGTCACAGAGTCCCTATAGCCAGGCTTTAGGATGGACAATGGGAGAAGTGGGAACACATTCAGATGTCTGTGGCTTTATTTCTGCAGGGAAGAAGAGAAAAAACACACAGAAGGGAGGGGCAGACAGAATGAAGGGGAGGGGCACCAGGCCTTGGGGCAGCCAACATTTTGAATCTGCATTTGCTGATCATGTTACAGGAGCCATGCAGGAGCCATGGCCTCCTGCTTCCTATCGCTTTCTACATACAGGACAGTGCCCTTACCTGAAAATAATTAAATGCTCATGTGTTTAGCACGAGTTTCAAAGTCAGAGGGCCAAGGGTCCAACCCTCAGCTCCATCCTCACCAGCTGAATGATGCTGACCAAGTTACTTTACAAGTTTCCTCAGCTGTAAAATGGGAATAGTGACACCCTTGCCCAATAAGGTTGTTGAATTAAACAACAAAATGTATTTAAAGTGCCAATTTGATGGTAAGCACACAATAAATAATAGCCGCTATTATCAACATCATTCATAGTTCAATAATAACGTCTCACTGGTGAACCAGTACAGTTATTGATCCCTAGATAGTTCATCCATCACTTGGCAACTATTTACTGACAGTTCTCCCATGTGCCTGGCACCAGGCTAGAGGTTAGGAATATAAAAGGGAATAATGTGGGTTTAGCCTTCAGCAACTCCTCCACTGGGGAGACTGTCATGTAACCAATATAGCGTCCAAGGTTCTAGACGAGAACCAAAAAAAAGTACACACAATTCAACAGTTCAAATGCTTTGCTGTAATTTAGAATGGACTTTAATTGTGACATGAGTATACATACATATATATATATATATATACACACACATATATATGGTGTGTGTATACACACACGGTGAGATATATATATCTGTATGTGTATATATACTATACATATACATTATATATACCAGATATATATGGTATCTGATAAATACATACACAAACACTGTGTGTGTGTGTGTGTGTGTGTGTGTGTGTGTGTATCTTCAATACCACATTATACTTGTTTCCTACATAGGAATTATACTGAGAGTCAACACTGCAGATCTCTTGCCAACACACCCACAGAGAGTTAATGTTCAACAGTGGGCTAAAGTTCAGCATTAACTGGAGAAAATACGCCAAAATGAAGATAGCCTTCCCCTTCCAAGATTAACAGAGCCCAGCATGTATGTCACCAGAAAACATACAATCACAAAACTAAAGATGTTGTATTTATTAACTATGAGTCTGAGTCATCAGTAGGCACTCTGGGCAAATGTAAGACTAAACTGCCCTACTGTTGATGAGCCATCAAAAAGTTAGTGTGATAGAAAGATGGAGAGTGAGCCAAATCTAGGCAAAAGGCAAGCGAAGAGGATGAGACCAGTAAAGACTGCTCCAAGATAACCACAAGTTGAAAAGCCAATGCTATCACTTCCTTAAAACCCACCAATGAACTTTCCGAAGAAAGGCTTTATGGAGATTGAAGTATGTTTAACAGGTTAATAGTTTGTCATCTCCAACTTTTTAGTTCCCTCAAAGGGCTGGGTCAGCCCTTTCTGGCCAACCTAACAGCTCATGTCAATGAACCTATGTAGGTCAAAAATTCTTTTATCTAGATCTGACTCAATTTATAATCAGCTGAGCACCAATACATAAGGGGCAAAGATGAGAAATATTACACTTACCAGAGGCACCCTATTTTCTAAACAAAACTGTAAGGAAACATGGCTTTTCTTAATAAAAATTCCTCTGAACACAGAGTTGGCATTGGAAATTAACTCTCCAAATGGGGAAGTTATTTAGTCCAAGTGCTTCTCAAATTTTAATATATATAAAAATCACCTGGGTATCTTGTTAAAATGCCAATTCCAATTCTGTAGGTACTAGATAGGGCCCAAGATTCTGAATTTCTAATAAATTCCCAGATGATGCTCATGCTGCTGGTCCAGGAACCATAATTCCCAGCCATAGCCCAGCAATAAAACATTCCCCTTGCTGTAAGGCATCTGTTCAGGGTTACAGATGACTCTGAGACTATAATAGATGTCAAGGACTCTACCACCCAGAAAAATGCATGAGTGCACTTGTAGTTGTGGGCATACACACACAAAATTTCCAAACTCTACTACGGGTTATCAAAGGAACCTCTGTAAGGCAGTCCATGAAATGCCAAGTTAAAAAAAAAAAAAAAAAACTCTGCTTTAGGAAGCCTGCCAATTACTGCTGCCAACACCAAACTAGCCTAGGGTGAAGTGGAGAGATGCATCCCTTTGATCACTTTGGCCTATGTGTAAGTAATTCACCCTCTCTTCTGTTGATCCACAGAAACATAGTTAAGATACCTTAAAGATGGGGGATAATAAAAGGAAAATAAAAACAGAATATCAAGAAGCTCTGTAATCTGGCTCTAAGATATAGTCTACTCATCTTCCACTTGAGTTCCACCTCAAGGAGTCCTAATTCCTGGCATCCTGTCTGCTCTAACTAAAGCAAAAGCTACTTAATCCCACTACTACCTGGCATTGCGTTCCCAAATAATTTGATTTCTAGTCAAGGTCCAGGGAGAGAAGGCTAATCATCTTGGCTGTCCTACCTAGTCACCCTTGAAGTCTGAGTTTCCTTGTCTATGAAATGCAATTAAGAATAGACTCCACTTCATAGTGTTCTGGGAAGAATAAGAAAATGTATACGTGATTGCCTGACACGCTGCAACTGCTTTAAAATGTTTCATTCTTATGTTTTATTATCATGGCCTTTATGAACATGCAGAGATCAAGATCCATTCAAAAGAAAAGGCTTTTGTTTTCTAAGTGGAAGAGTGTAACTGCTGCTCTACATGTCTGGGGTAAGATCCAGCTATGCCCATCCCACTGCTGCACAGACACACCCCTGCTGTCTGAGAACCATCCTGGAGGCCGCTGTAGACGCTCACAAACACTTGTGATTGTCTCTCTCAAACACTGAATTGAAGATAGCCATAGCCTTCAGCTCCAGGCTGGTAATGGTCAATATAAGCCTTAGATGGGTTTTTTTTTTTCAATCATGTTGGACTAAAAAGATCAAACCCAACCACAAAATGACTGATCAAAGAAAAGAGAGCCACCTTACTAAGAAAGCCTTAATACTCTGTGACATAAATTTGTCCAGAAACCTTTTGTCCAAAGATCTCAAAAACTCTTGACAAGAAAGTTTCAACCATTGGACAACAATCCTAAGGAAGTTGGGAAGGGTCAGAACTGAATTATCAATGTTGGGGTCTCCTAATAATGTTGATAAGAGGTGTTCCTCATTGTGAGGTCTGAGAACCACCTACACTCGTCATCTAAATGCATGTGAAATGCACATTCGTGGGTTCTATTTCCACTACGACATCAAAATCTCTGGGGAAGGAAATTGCAATCTTTAATAAATAACCCCCAATGGAGACAGCAAACCACGATGGCATGTATGTATCTATGCAACAATCCTGCAGGATGCAGGATGTGCACATGTACCCCAGAGCCCAAATACAATAAAAAAAGGAAAAATAAATAAATAACCCCCAGAAAGTTTCAACACTAAACCAAGCAATGACTCACTCTCCCTCCTCCACAAACAATGGCAGACAGGTAAATAAATCCAAAAGACCTCCTGAAGTCTTCACATGGGCTCACAGGTAAGAATCCCTGGTGTATTCACACCAGTCAGTGCTTCTCAACTTTAGTCATTCAATCATACCACCTCCACTTCAAAAAATATCAAATCCATACTATGTAAATTTTTATAAGAAACTCATTATTACTTACACCTATTGTGAAAGTAAATTTTCTATGTAATGATTGTGAAATTGTGAGTTTGATCCTTAGTTATAAGTTTTCCAAATAAAGTCTATAATTATCAGTATAAAATATTGTGTCACTGTACACCTAAAGTCATTTCCCCTATTACATATATGTGAGTACTCTTCCTGTTCAGGAAACACCGGTTTGTGTAATCCAAAGATGTGGAACCATGTGGGGATTTTATGAGGCATGCATGGCCTGTGATGCAGAAGGCTCTCTATTCTGGCAAACTCCAGAAGACCTCACAGCCTCAGTCTGCATATGCCTGGCAGAGCAGGCTATGGGATGAGAGGGCTTTCCCTCCTGCCAGAAGGCCAGAAAATTATGCCACCTATGGGTGTGACTGACTTGTCCAGGTTCCCTTTTTGTGACCTGTCTGCCCCATCAGTGAGATGAGACATCCCCACCCACTCATAGCCCAGACATCCCCCTGCAAGGAACATTGTGGAGCTCTGACCTACTGGGAACAAACTGCTTTTCTTGCGGGGAATTTGTAATTAGGGCACCGAGGAGCTTGTTAATTGATGCTGGACATGCAAGCTGAGGAGTGTTCTAGAATTGGACTGGGATGGCCTCCTTCCACCTTGCGTGCAAGTTGAGGCGAAAACCAGTCCACAGAGGCAAGTAAGAGGAGACACCAGCTGCCCCAGAGAAAAAGTAGGTACAGGGACATCCCAGCACCCTAGCAATAAACCTCTCTTTAGCTGGTTTGAGCAGGCAGTTTCTCCTTGCAACCAAATCACCCCTATGACCCACTGTGCTGCACAGCTCTGGCTCCAATGTCCAGGTAGAATTGAAGGAAGGCTAGAAGCTGGGTGAGCACCCTTCCCAGACACACCCCAAAAGAGGGTCGGGCTTGAACCTTATCATAGGGGTAGGAAAGGGGATTCTAATGTGGGTCCCCCCACATTACTCCACGTGAGAGGTGCCACCAGAAGGAGCAAACAGGAGGGTACCTGGAGCTCTTCCCTCCTGCTGATGGTGGGGAAAGAATGATGACAAACGCAGCTTACAGTGACTGTGTATGTTAGCACATAAACCAGGCTCTTTACAATTGTTACCTCATTTTATTCTTCATGAGACCCCCATGAAGGTGGTAGTGTCATTTTCCTCATTTTATACATGAGGAAACGAAGACTCAGAAACATTAAGTGATCTCCAAGGTGACAGAGCTAATAAATAAAGGATCCAAACTCCAGAGTCTGAGCCATGACACTACTTTGCTTTTTTAAATATTAAAGGACAGGACAGAGACCCCAAATAGACCCACTGTCTTAGTGACAGCAGATGGTGCAGCCACCAAAAGGTCCTCCCTCCAGCAGCAAGCAGCAGCCCTCCCGCCTGTGCCAGTCCCTGACCCCAGCCAGCAATGCCACACTATGGGCATGGAACCAAGAAATAAGGGTGTGCAGAGGTAAGAGGCTGGGGGAGAGGCAGTGCCACCTGACCAGGGCATGGCTTGGCTGGCCAGAACAAGGCCCAGTGGAGCCTGGCTTGGACCCACATCACAGACAGAGGGTTAAACTAGAGTGACTTTTTTTTTTTTTTACAGTAATTGGTACATGGCATTCTCCTTTATGGTCCCACATGGCACAGTGGAAGGAAAGATACACTCCCAGGCCAGTCAGAACTAAGGAAGCTTGCCAATACCGAAGCTGTCCCAACTCCTAACCAATACCGGAAAAGAAATTACATTCCTCGTGTTAGGACTGGATGACATGCTAAGAAAGAGAAAGCAGAACCTTAATGACAAGCCCGGAACCTGTTCTGACACCCTATTATTCATATCTCATTTCCAAAACCTGAAGCTCAGAGAAGACAACAAACCTGTCAAGGTACACAAATCAATCACAACTAAAACTCTGATTCCCCAAATTCCAAGCAGATCCCAGGTTCTAGCCAGGAATTTTAAGTAAGGCACCTGAACTTTTCAATATCAGTATGGCTGGTCCTAAAAAACAATGCTGATACAACCACTCTCCACTATCTCTGCAGTAGGGGTGAAAAGTGCAATTTGGCAAGTATGGATGTGCTGACCGCTCCGGGCAAGTCACTGAGGCCAGCACTGAAGTTGTGCTGATGTGTCCACACCAACTCATGAAAGGGTGGCACTTACTAGATGGCCACCCTGAGATGGGGATGAGGTCTGTGGTCAGAAAACATGAGTAACAAAGATGGCTGGCTGAAATGCAGGCCCCACCCCAGACCCAATCCCACCCACAGGCCACCAACAGCCCTCTTATCCTTCCTTTCTACAGCAGGAAGACCATCTTATGAACCAAAGACTGCAAGGCACCATCCTCTCAGTGTCCTTCCCCTTTATCTCTGACTTCTGCACTTGCCTCCCGCTTTTCCTCCTCTTAACCTGAAAGGGAGATGGTTCCCTGGTTCTACCCAAACCCCTTCTCTCGCGTTTTCAACAATGATTCTGTGAAAGTGGCACTCGCCACTGTCCCTTACCAACTCTGTTCCTGCTCTTTCCAGCCAGCTGCTGGGTCTCATCACCTGAACACAGTGCCAGCACCTCCACCTTCCTCCCTCCCCTCACACCTGCTTCTCTGCCTGAGTTCCTGATTCTGGCACAGAGGAGAGAACTAACATTTACTGAACTTCCCACGCTTCCAGGACCATGCTGAGTGCTTTCCATGTTCCTTCATTTAAAAGAATCATTAAAGTTTCAGAAGCCCAAGATGCAAAATCCCATCACCCTGTCTGTCCCCTCCCTCTGCCCTGGCTTCTGCATCGAGTCAATGACCAGGCCCCATCCACGTGCTCTCTCTCCTCACTACACAGCCTTCTTGTAGGCTTCTTCCTAAGCCCTCTTTTTCCCACACTCTGTCTCCTACCTGCTCCCCGTCCCCGTGCTCCTGCCTCCACACTCCATGCAGGCCACACTGGACACGATCTTCTTGAGTACAACGCTGATCACACCACCCCTCTGCTCAACAGCTGACCACACCTCCCCCCATCTTTTCCTCCAAACCAACCCAAGTGCCTTGCCTGGCACTGGAGGCTTGCCACAATGTGGCTGTGACGTACATTCCAACTTACTACCCACTGCTTCCCTGCAAGCCTGCTGGGCTCCATCCAAACCACGTGACTCCCATTCCCTGAAGCAACCCTGCACTTCACAAGCCTTTGTTCACACAGTTCTTTCCATCATGTGTCTCTTCCTCCCATGTCTTCTGACTCAACTGCTCTTTCTCCAAGTTCCAGCACACACATGGCATCTCCTACGAGATGCCTTTGCTTCTCCACTAATGGCAAGTGGCTATTCTCCTGTGAACTGTGGCTTCACTCATGTACTCCTCCTATGACACTATTTCATTGTGTTCTCTATGAGACCAGCTACTCCTTAGAGAAAGAGGTTGAACAGGCTTTATCTCTGCAGTCAGAGATAAAGTCAGAGTCAGAGTCAACACTCTTTACACCAAAATGATATCCATTCACTCATTCAACACATATTTATCCAGTGTCAATCATGCACCAAGTTGCTATCAGCTGTTCAGTATATGATGGCAAACAGAAAAAGTCACAGTTCCTACCCTCATGGGCTTCCCATCTAATGATGAGTCAAACTTTAATCAAATTTTACCCAAATACGTGTACAGTTAGCAATATCTCTGTGCTGTAGAAGGGAAAAAATTAGAGTCTTACAGAGGCACGGAGGGGCTGGGCACCATGTTCATTGGAAGGGCCAGGCAGGTGGATGGCTTGAGCCCAGGAGTTTGAGACAGCCTAGGCAACATATCAGGACCTCATCTTTACAAAAAAAATAAATACATATATATATATATATATATACACACACATACAGACATGGTAGTGCATGTCTGTGGTCCCAGCTACCCAGGAGGCTGAGGTAGAAGGACCACTTGAGTCCAGAAGGTTGAGGCTGCAGTGAGCTCTCATTGTGCCACTGCACTCCAACCTGGGTGAAAGAGTGAGACCTGGTCTCAAAAAAATAAGAAAAAAACAGCAGTAGCACAGGTGGACCAGGAAGGCTGGCCAGAGAAAGTGAGGCTCAAATGAGTCTGAAAGTGGTGAGAAGGGGAAATGGCAAAAGTGCTTCAGGTCTGGGGACAGCCTGTGCAAACGCCCTGTTATGGACAAGGGCTGAGCGCCAGTGTGGTTGAAGACTACAAAGGAAGCAGGGGAAGGGTGCTAGAAGGTGACAGGGACATGTCAATAAATGTGTGAAGTGACTATGAATCCATAACCCTCATCACTTAGCAAACTTTTTTAACCAATAAAACTAACCAACCTTAAATTTATAACAAAACATAAATATAATTTTAAAAATACTCTTTCCCGTTTAAAAGTTACTCCTTCGGTGTAACTGCTGTTCTCTAAAAAAGAGTAAAGTGAGTTCTCATAGCTAAAATAGAAATAGAAAAGAGAGCATAAAAATCATGTAATTCTGGCCGGGTATGGTGGCTTACACCTGTAATCCCAGCACTTTGGAAGGCCGAGGCAGGCAGATCACTTGAGGTCAGGAGTTCAAGACCAACCTGGCAAACATGGTGAAACCCCGTCTCTACTAAAAATATAAAAATTAGCCGGATGTAGCAGTGCTGGTCTCTAATCCCAGCTACTCAGGTGGCTGAGGCAGGGGAATCCCTTGAACCCGGGAGGCAAAGGTTGCAGAGAGCCGAGATCATGCCACTGCACTCCAGCCTGGGCAACAGAGCAAGACTCTGTCTCAAAAACATAAAAAATAAAAATCATGTAATTCCATAAGTAATATGACGTTGTTTTGCCCTTGAGTTAGGAGCCAGCCAATTGACTAGGGAAACGGCCTCTCAATCATCCTACATTACTAACAAGGGCAGAGGCTAACAACTGGCTAACAATTGTTGAGCATTGTCTAAGGGTACTAACGCATTACCTCATCTGATTGTCACAACAACCTGTGTGGTAAGTACCAATATCATTCTCATTTTACAGACAGGGAAAGCAAAGCCCAGAGAGGTTAAATAATTGGCTCAAGGTCACACAGGTGACAAGCAGCAGAGCTAGGTTCAAACATGGGTTAGTGGGATTCCAGGGCAGGCACTCTTTTTGTTTGTTTGAGACAGAGTCTCACTCTGTCACCGAGCTGGAGTGCAATGGCGCAATCACAGTTCACTGCAAACTCCGCCTCCCAGATTCAAGGGATTCTCCTGCCTCGGCCTCCTGAGTAGCTGGGATTACAGGTGCGCACCACCACACCCAGTTAATTTTCGTATTTTTAGTAGAGACGAGGTTTCACCATGTTTAGTAGAGACAAGGTTTCGCCAGGATGGTCTCGATCTCTTGACCTCATGATCCACCCGTCTTGGCCTCCCAGAGTGCTGGGATTACAGGCATGAGCCACCACATCTGGCCCAGGGCCTGTACTTTTAACCACCCATACTACACTGCCTCGCAAGCCAGCTACCATGTCAGTACTTCTGGAATCTTATTTTACTTGTTTTCACCTTTTGTACTGAAGATTTAAGCACTGAAACACCAACAACACAAAAAAGATAAAAATCATCTCTGAAGGAATGCAATGGAACTTCTGGTGTCAGCTCCCTTTTCCAGGGCTCTCTCAAAACACTCCAACTCTTCCTCCAATTTTAATAAAGAAAAATTTTCCAGTTTATTGCAATACTTAATATCCTGAGAGAACAGGAATTGGAAACCGACGAATCTCCTTAGACTACAAACCAGCCAAAGTCAACAGATTCCAAACCCCTCTTGCAGGCAGTCACTGTTTACAGCACATCTAACAGGAAGAACAGGGGAGTTGCAGATTACCAGAAGGCTCTAGCCAAGGTGTTCCCAACTCTTGACAAACTTCTGAGTCTTGTCTGAAGGACAAAATCACACTTTCGCTATCAACAAATTCTTCCCCAAACTATTCCTACTCCTCTTTCTCAAATCCTGTCTGAAAGTAGCCAGGACACAAGGGTTAATAAGCAAAGCTTACCTACTTGTGGATAACACTGTCCACCTGTGTCAGGCCTGGCCAACCCTCCTGAGGAACAGCCAACTGGCCTAAGGCACCAGTAAGATCTTATTGAATTAGTAATGGTGGCCACCAAGTCCACACCCAAGCCTAAAGCTAGCTGACCTTCAGTCTTCCCTGCTGGCCCTTTTAAGGCCTACCTGAGGAACTCAAGACTTGGGTAACATCAGTGTATTTCAGAACTGCATTCCTGAACCACACTGTCAAGGACTGAATTAAGGCCCCTGACATTCCTATGTTGAAGTCCTCATTCACAGTATCTCAGAATGGGGCTGTATTTGGAAATAGGGTCTTTAAAGATGCAATCTTGGGAAATGAGGTCACTGGGGTAGGCCTTAATCCACAATGACTGGTGACCTTATAAGAAAAGGAGATTAGGACATAGGCACAGCAGAGAAAAGACCATGTGAAGATACTAGGAGAAGGCAGCCATCCACAAGCCAAGGAGAGAGGCTTGGGAAGAAAACAGCCCTGCCAACACCTTGAGCTGACTTCCAGCCTCCAGAATTATGACAACACCAATTTTTGTTATTTAAACTGCCCTGTCTGTGGGACCTTGTAATGGCAGCCCTAGAAGATTAACACACACATTTTCCAAGTCGCCCCTGTCACCCAGTTCCCTGCTATTCTTTGAAGGGTAGAGCAGTCTGCTTTCCTTCTAAAACAGTCAGCCAATGGCCACGGCTGAGCGCAAAAGTCCTATCAGGCCACTGAGTGCTGAAGTCACTTCAATGGAGACTGACCTCGTATTGCCTTTAGAGGCTGGGGACCCAGGACAAAATGTTATGTCAATTACACAGAGATAATAGGTAGAATTTTTCTCTTTAGAAATTATATAGAATTAAAATGCAGTCGAGCCCTCCCACAGATAGTTGGTTGCTAAGGCCCAGCCTCAATACCCCCGTTTTAGGATCCAGACATGGTGGCTTATGCCTAGAATTCCAAAGACTCAGGAGGCTGAGGCAGGAGGACTGCTTGAGCCTAGGAGTTTAAGGCCAACATGGGCAACATAGCAAGATCCCATCTCTAAAAAAAAATTTTTTTTAATTAGCTAGACATGATAGTATGTGCCTATAGACCCAGATAACTCAGGAGGTTGAAGAGGAAGGATTGAGGCCAGGCATCTTGGCTCATGACTGTAATCCAAACACTTTGGGAGGCCGAGGCAGGAGGATCACTTGAAGCCAGGAATTCAATACCAGCCTGGCAAACATGGCAAAACCCCATCTCTACTAAAAATACAAAAATTAGCCAGCCATGGTGGTGAACACCTGTAATCCCAGCTACTCGGGTGGCTGAAGCACAGGAATTGCTTGAACCCAGGAGGCAGAGGTTGCAGTGAGCTGAGATTGCGCCACTGTACTCCAGTCTGCATAACACAGCAAGACTCTGATTTTTTTTTTTAAAGGCGGGGTGGGAAGGCAGGACTGCTTGAGCCTAGAAGTTTAACAATGCAGTGAGCCATGACTGCACCACTACATTCCAGCCTGGGCAAAAGAGAGAAACCCCAGCTCTAAAAATATTTTAAAAATTCCAACCTGGGCAAAAGTGTGAGACCCCGAGCTCCAAAAATATTAAAAAATACCTCTGTATGGCCAGGTGTGGTGGCTCATGCCTGTAATCCCAGCACTTTGGGAGGCTGAGGCAGGTGGATCACCTGAGGTCCAGAGTTCGAGACCAGCCTGACCAACATGGAGAAACCCCATCTCTAGTAAAAATACAAAATTAACTGGGCATGGTGGCAAATGCCTGTAATCCCAGCTACTCAGGAGGCTGGGGCAGAAGAATCGCTTGAACCTGGGAGGCAGAGGTTGCGGTGAGCTGAGATCACACCACTGCACTCCAGCCTGAGCAACAAGAGCAAAACTCCATCTCAAAAAAAAAAAAACAAAAAAAAACCTCTGTACTAGGCCAGCCATGCTACAGTGAGTTTTCCTGTAAAGAACTGGGTTAAGCAGGTCCTTACAGGTTAGCAACTGCAGGGTCAGGATGTCTGCCCGAACAACCCTCATACTACAGGAAGGGAAGAGGAAGCACTGGGGGGAAAAGGCAGTAGACGGGGGAGCCTTTCACAAAAGATCCTTTCCAAAAAACATCATCTGGGAGATGAGAATGCCAACTCATCACAGCAGCTACGTGATGAATAAGCTTATTTCAGGGGGTGACCAGGAGTTCTTACAGTCCCATGATTACATGAGGAGACTCTAAGCCATAAGAGGTTCCTAGAGGCTGGGAGGTTTCAAGAATTACTTAAGAAGCCGAGAAATAAAGAGAAAATATTTCAGTTGGGTGCTACTAAAGCTAAAACAGGAATAGAATTATGAAAATGGGATCAAAGCCTGGTGCAAAGCTGGACACAAGAGTATCGTAAGTGAAAAGCTAGCATTTATTAAGCAATAGCTGCAAGCCAGACATTTAAGCAAGCTCCATATGCACTGGCTCACTTAAACTTAACAATAACCCCAGGAGGTAGGTCCATTATAACTTTCATTTAAGAGATGAAAATAAGGCCAGAATATAAGCTCTGCAAAGGCATGATTCTGTCTCTCAGTTTGTTCACTAAGGACAAATCCTTAGAGCCTAGTACAGTGGCTGGCCCACTGTAGGCACACAATGTTTATTTGTTGAATAAATGAAAAAAATAAGGTACCTATCAACGTCACATAAGGAACAGGCCAGGATTGGAACCCAGGCTGTCGGCATCGAGAGGCACACTCTCAGCTTCTACTTTATGCCACCCAGGGTGGAGAGAGCTTGCTGAAGAGACGGGAAATAAATCTCCTGGCATGCGGATAGCTTGGTTGTCCATAGCATATTTCACAGTGTCTGCATCTTCTGCTTCAGCACTGGCAATATTACTGTGTATCCAGGATACTGAGTGAAGTTATTCAAGGGGCCAGGGCCTACAGACGATCGGGAAAAGGGGAAGCATAGGCAATGGCAGGGTGCAGAGTAGCCACAATGCTCCTTTCCCTCAGTCCTGGAACACTCCCTGGGGCCTCTCTCCAACTTGTGTCATGCCCGGTGATTCACTTTAGAGTGGCAGAGGGAGATGGAGGGAAAGGACTGGCAAAGGGGGTAGATTTATTTATCTGACTCTCCAAGAATACGGTGAAGAGAGCTGGTACAATCTACAACAGAAGTTCCCAAAAGGTGGTATGTATATGGCTTTGCAAAACACGAATCACTTTATGTAGGATGCAAACACTAAGAGTTTACATATCAATGCTTACGGCTACTTACTATTTTGGGCAAATGATGAGAGTCCTTTATTAAGCAAAAGAGTGTCCCTTCAAAAAGAACAAGCTCTCCCACTTAAAGAACAATATTAGGTAAACAATGGAACAGGTGTTACATCAATATGGCAAAAATCATAATGGAAGTGACTAAAGCTTCAGAAATCCTCATTTCCTGGAACTTCCCATGTTCTGTGTGTCAAATGTCCCCATCCCTATAATTTGCCCATCCACTTAGGTATGCCATAGCTCAAAAGGAAGAGTCTACAGAGATTAATTTTTAAATTTTCTATCAAAATCCCTTAATAAATGACTGATTACACACAAAAGAGACAAAGAGACGGGGGAGGGGGAGAGGAACAGACACAGACACAAAAGGCATGTTCATTAAGATATTATGAAGTTAACAACAGGACTTGACCTGGGGCTGAAGTCATGCCCTCTGCCTGGAGACAGCTGTAACACAGAGCTCTCTTTGATACTACCCTAAATTCCACACTATTCTTTCGACTATTATTTTATACATGGTAGCTTAGCTCAGCCCTGTCCAAAGAATTGTACTGAGGTCTCTGGGACCCATTCCAACAACAACACACAATAAGGCCTTCTTTCTCTGATAAAGCCAAGAACCCCTCCCTCTGTGATCTGCTCCTCTGCCCCTCCCAGACAAAAATAAAGTACCATTTTCAGAAGAATTCAATCAGCCAAATATTGCCTTCTCCTCACCTTCCCTGTTGGAGATGATCAGGTTACAGGGCAGGTGAGGGTGAACTGTGCTCTAGGACAGAGCCTAGGGGTCTAGTCTACTCCAGGGAAGAGATAAACACTTTTACTTGCAAATTCATGGCATCTTATCCACAGCTGTAGAAAGGTAAGGCTGAAAGGGAAGCAACAATACTACAATCTGCACCAGTCCAATGTAAGCTCCATCAGAGAAGGGCCTTATCATATTCATGCTGCATTCCCAGAACCAAATGCAATCAATGTCTAGTGCTCAGCAGGTACACAGTAATGGATGAATGAAGTCAGTCAGTAAGTAGAATGAATGAATGAATGAATGCATAAACAGATGGATGGATGGACAGATGAGTGAATGAATGGATGGCTCCAGCAGGGCTGGGAGAAAGTTAAGAGAGAGGAAGCATGACTGTAAGATTATTTTTTTCCCTATCTGCTTGAAAGCTAGCAACTGTATAAATAAAGGGACCCCAAAGGAGGACTATTTTTCTCTTTTCACAGACACCCCTTGCAGGTGGTGGATTAACTGCAGGACTTTTGGCCCCTGAATCACCAGGGTTCATAGCCTGGGGCAGAAAACCGAAAGCCACCTGACTTTCTCCAGGACATCCTCAGACACCCCAACTTCTGCCTTGGTCACTAGTGTCCAGAACAGGAAAAAGACAGCAATGCTGGGAATGGAGACTTGCATCAATCAACTGATCTGACCCCTCCTTCTAAGAAGTTCAAAGTCCGTCGCATCCTGGCTTCTCTCTTGGGGAACTTTTATTTAGAGTAAATACATGTATTTTTTTCTTTTCTTTTCCTGTCTCTCTTTGCTTACCTGTATTTTCTACTCAGTCTATGATGAACAGACTACTTGAGTAATAAAAATGCCTAAGACTGATAAAACACACAAATAAAACCATTCAAAAAAGACACTAAAAACACATACTTCATAGAGTTCCATTTTTAACATTTCTACAGTATAAAACTTAACACTGCCATTTCATGCAGTTGCATTCAACTGAGTCCTTTGAAAACCAAATTGTAAATTTCTGACGAAAGTCAAAGCTCATGACTTAAAATCAGATCAGCCGGTCATACAGGCACTTATCTTATAAAAGGGGAAGCCATCTGACGGGCAAGGTGCCAGAGTATTAGAAAGGACAAGGACACAAGCTTAATAAGTAAGGTGCCATAAATGGATGAAACATATGTTCTCAGTTCAGCCGTGGTAAGAAGAGCTGCTCTGCATCCCTCTTCTGGTGCCAAAAACTTCCAGAGCAGCTGACAGGAGCTGGGGTACACTCCACAGTGATAGAAGGGATTTCTTTCTTTGTGAGGCTGATTGGTCCATCTTGGAGCTCAACCTTAGTCCCAAACAGATGGACCATGTTCTAAGCAGCTCACCACCAGCTGGGAGGGGTCTCCCATTCCACTCAGTCTCAGAACTCATTGTCAATGTCCAGCCCACTCCACAAAGTGGTAACAAGGAAAGCAGCTGGGCTAGCAATCAAAAGACCATATTTCTAGATCCAATTCTGGCCAGACACTGCACACCTCACTTAGCTATTTTGAGGCTGGACATGGTGGCTCACGCCTGTAATCCTAGCACTTTGGGAGGCCAAGGTGGGTGGAGCACCTGAGATCAGGAGTGCAAGACCAGCCTGGCCATCATGGTGAAACCCCATCTTAAAAAAAAAAAAAGTTATTTTGTACCTTGGTGTCTCCATGTTACCAAATGTGAGTGATACTAGCCGTAACTCACATGTTACTAAGGATAAACTATGGGAAATGTTAAATTGAGGAGAAAAAAAAAAAGAGGAAAGGGAATAAAAGGGAAGGCAGAAATTACTACTAAACAAAATTTGACACCAGTTAGATGAATGGGATTTCCCCACTTCAAACTATGCTGAGTTTAACAAACAGAAAAGACATGCAAATCACCTTTCAAATCAATGTTCTCCTAAAATACAACATTCTTAAAAATAAAAGAGAAATGGATAGAAGCTTCCAGTTTCTCCTTTTCAACCCATCTTGTTAAGAAATGACACAGCATTAAAATATGGCCTATAAGAACTCCATGAAGACAGCGGATAAAGTCCCCAGTTCCCAAGGACAGGCAAGGGGGAAGCCACCAGCACGTAGATCAACATGAATCTCTGTCACGCTGATACCCAAGAGCACCAGGGCAGGCACTCACATCCTGTCCTCAGGCTCAGGAGCCAGGGTTGCAACATGGGTGTGAACTTGAACATTCTGGGAATGTATCAACAAAAGGGGTGAAGAGGGCAGCTGGGGCAAAGACTTCCCAAGGCTGAATCAATAGAGCCGTCTGTAGACAGAGGGACAGCAATAAAGTCTGCTGGATACACCAGAGCCATGAGCTGCCTCAGGGAGGTTTTACTAAGCATAGCCCACGGAATTCATTCCCAGCTCCCTTTTCACACACAAGACCTCAGCAGCACAGCCGAACTGAAGCGCTGGGCCTCTGAGAATAAGATTTGGTGTAGAAACTTGTGATCTGAGAGACTCAGGGTTTTAAAAGAACAGGTTAGGTTGGAATCCTGGCTTGGCCCCTTACTGGCAAAGGGCTCTACACCTCTCATCCAGTGGCAAGGTAAGTGCACAATTTACTAAACATTCCTGCCCCTAAGTTGCTTCTCACTAAAAAGGAACAACCATACCTATGTAACACAACTGTTGCTAGGGTCAAATTGCATCATGCCTGAAAGCGTTTAGCATGATGTTGGCTCAATGCATTTCACTGTTATTAATTTCATGCCATTAATTTCACTGTTATTAATTTCATTTCAACCATCATCACTGTTGCCATTATTAACTAGACAACGTGGCTATGTGTACTGTAGGATTATGTTACAGAAAAAGCCCTCTCCCTAGCTTCAACCTCGAGAAGGACACGGTCTAGCAAGCCTGAGGGCTCCCTTCACACTTAGGATCCAGTGTTGCTGTTCTATATCAAAGCCCTCACCATATACAGTTGGTGCAGAGACTCCAACCTCAGCAAACTATCCATAGAAAACAACTGCTTATCCTAAACAGAATCAACTGCTGGTTAGTCCCAAACATGCATAAGAAATCTAAACTGAACTTCATTCTGGCTTCTGTATACTA
This sequence comes from Aotus nancymaae, assembly GCF_030222135.1. NCBI lineage: Eukaryota > Metazoa > Chordata > Mammalia > Primates > Aotidae > Aotus > Aotus nancymaae. The sequence continues at coordinate 17,813,171 of NW_026988479.1, read as the reverse complement.
CCAAAAGGATTTAAGGTGGCATGTGCCCATCAACTGCATATATTAATGCAGAGTCAGATGTCTAAGTGTGGGGGCGGGGGGCACACATACCTGGGATTGTCCTTTCTTGGTTGCACTCATCTTTCATTGTGATCATTCTAGACGCGTGATCTAGGCATCACTCTAGATGCCCACGCTCCACAATAATATAAGAAAATAAGGAAGAAGGAAAACCACAAAGATGTCAACTAATGCATTCCCAAAACCTTCTTTGGAGCAGTGGTCCCCAGATCTGGGAATTTCAACAACCAATTTAAACTAAACACATATAGGCATTTCATTGCCTATAACTTATTATGCCATGTACAACCATTAAACAACATATATCAACATCACTGAATTAAAAGTCTTCATGGCCAGCACAATGGCTCAGGTCTCTAATCCCAGCATTTTGGGAGGCCACGGCAGGAGGATTGCTTGAGCCCAAAAGTTCAAGACCAGCCTGAGCAACATGGTGAGATTCCGTCTCTACAAAAAAAAAAAAAAAATGTTAATATATGAGCATGGTGGCAAGAGCCTGTGTTCCCAGCTCCTTGGGAGGCTGAAGCAGGAGGCTCACTTGAGCCCAGAAGGTCAAAGCTCCAGTGAGCCGTGTTTGTGCCTCTGCATTCTAGCCCAGGCAAAAGAGCAAGACCCTCTTTCCAAGAAAAAAAAGAAAGTCTTCATTATTCCAAAATAGTAAGAAAGATATCCTCCAAGAATAAGACACACATATTTGTATTACCTAAATTTAGGTTTAAGAATAACTCGTTATATTATATTGTTCATATTTTTCTCAGAGAAAACTGTGGGACTGGTTTCCCACATTAGGGAATTGATGCCCTAAGGGGGAGCACTGCTACTTCCTGGTTAAGGACTAAGGAAGGTTACAAAATGACATTCTATTTCCTGTGTCCAAAATCAGCAACTGAAAGAAGAACCTTTTACCCATCCTACCAAATATGCAAAGAAAAGCAGCACTGCAATCATAGAGAAGGAGAGGCAGCCCGATCGCTGGCTAACTCCAGACCCACTCCAGCCTTCCTACTTTAAAATCTGTCCAACTCATCTTTCTGGGTTCTGGTACTTCATTTCAGGTTATAGTTGCCTCATTAGCTAGTCCAAACCTCAGTCACACTTTTGAGCCTTCATATAAACTTATCTTTCACTCTCCATCCTCAAAACCTTGCTCAAGATAAATATGAACTTACCATATGACCCAGCAATTCCACTCCTAGTTATCTGTCCAAGAGACATGAAATAATACATCCACACAAAAACTTGTACAAAACATTCATAGTAGCAACATATGCAATAGCCAAAAAGTAAAAATGATCCAAATGTCTACGAACTGGAGAACAGAAAAACAAAATGTGGGCTGGGTGCGGTGGCTCACACCTGTAATCCCAGCACTTTGAGAGGCGGAAGTGGGTGTATCACCTGAGGTCAGGAGTTCGAGACCAGCCTGACCAACATGGCGAAACCCTGTCTCTACTAAAAATATAAAAATTAGCTGGGCATGGTGGCACATGCCTGTAGTCCCAGCTACTTGGGAGGCTGAGGCACAAGAATTGGTTGAACCCGGGAGGCAGAGGTTGCAGTGAGCCAAGATCACACCATTGCACTCCAGCCTGGGCAACAGAGTGAGACTCTGTCTCAAAGAAAAAAAAAAATTGTTCAAACCTATGCTTAATAATATGCTTGGCAGAATTTAGTAAGTTTCCATTCAGTGAATGAGTGGGTGAGTGAATGAGTGAATGAATGAAAACTAGTTTCCCAGAAGCCTCTCTGGTAAGCCCAAACCAGGTCCACATATTTTATTTACCCCAGTCAGCCTCAGCAAGTTATGTGTAATAGTTATAGAATAGCAAGTTATTTGTAATATATATGTGTGTGTCTATAATACTGGGTCTCATTCTTCGGATGAAGTTGAACCATACGAAACTGTCATTTTTTGTAGGTCAAAATTGTTACATATTGGCAATTTCATCTGATTCAACCTATACTTGCAATATTTGATAAGGTGTCAAGACAGAACAGGAACTTTTAGGTCAGGCTGGCTTTATGGCTTCAAGCTCCATCCCAGAGCCTAAGCTTCAGTCTCCTCATGTGGAAAATGGGAATAATAACAAGATCTTGTTCACAGGGCTGCTGTAAAAGGATTACTATAATAGTGCGTGAAAAGCACCTATCAGTGCTGACACAAGGTCACAAAGGATGTGTTGTGTAAATACTTGCTGGTCCTATCCCTCTACGCAACTATACGTTCCTCAGTTATCAAGGACCAGGCCTTTGGCTTCTTTTGTTTTTGTGTGCTCTCTATTTATGTGTTCCCTTGGCATACAGAATGCGATATTCACTGCTGGACTCCTCCACTGATAAGGCTTCCTATCAGCTATTAAAGCCTGAGAACACATCCCCAGATGCCACCAGTGAGTCCCTGCCTGTGGACCACTAACTGCTCCAGGGTGAACTGCTGACGGCGCTGCAGGAGGATTCTCATGGTTCCATTCCCAACAACCTCCTCGTCGCATGTTCGGCAATAGCATGAAGTTGAAGGAAGTGTCATCACAGAGATTTCCTTCTGGCTTATTTCTCAACAAAACGTTTGGCTGCTATGCAACCAGTGTTAATAGATGACAGGATCATGTGTGAAAGGCCAGGTTTCTATTAGCAACAACAGAGGACGGGAGCTACAGGGCAGATGCAAATAAAATCATACCTCTACAACCTATTTGAAATTCCTCAGCTCATTTTTAGCTACCATAAAGGCAGCCAAAAGATTCCAAATGGGGAAACAACAAGATGAAATTAGAGGTGCCAGATTTCACAAATAAAAATGCAAAACAACCAGTTAAATTTAAGGTAAACTACAGTTATATTGGGACATACTTATTTGGAAAATGTTTCATTTATCTGAAGTTCACGTTTTACTGGGTGTCCCATATTTTATCTGGCAACTCTAGATTTAATTGGCATCTCAGATCCCAAACACAAAACACAATGCACTTTTAGTTCAATTAACCATTCTTTCACCACAAGAAACTATGCAGAGCAGAAAGATAGGGTTCCCAAGTCTGTGGATGAGGCTGGATTAAGGGGTCTCTCCCCGCCACCACACACTGGAATTTCTGTTGGGCCTGCACGGTCACAAAACATTTAATATGGACTAGCAGCTTACTGAATCCTTAAATTAGCCCTGTGGGGTAGTCCCAAGTACTATTTTTTCTACTTTACAGGTGGAGAAACAGGCTTGGAGAGGATGAAATCAAACTCAAGTTTGGGCCTCCTAATTTAAAGAAACAAATCATGGCAATGGGCCTCTCATCAGCATCCCAGACTTGGTCTACTGTCTACTCCAGTGTCCCTGAGCTAATTCTACATTTCCAATGTCCTAGTATGTGTATTGGATTTCAATACAGATGTTAAAAAAAAATTTTTGCCAATGCCTACTTTTTCATCAATAAAATGAGAAACTTCAATCCCAAAAACACTCCAGAGCCACTTCAACTGATAATTACAATTACACGGAATCCCTACTAGGATTTCGATAGGTTCTTGGAAACTGCAACTTATTTTTTTTTTTTTTCTTGAGACAGAGTCTTGTTCTGTCGCCAGGCGCCAGGCTGGAGTTCAGTGGCAGGATCTCAGCTCACTGCAACCTCTGCCTCCCGGGTTCAAGCAATTCTCCTGCCTCAGCCTCCCGAGTAGCTGGGACTACAAGCACACGCCACCACGCCCAGCTAATTCTTGTATTTTTAGTAGAGACAGGGTTTCACTATGTTGGCCAGGATGGTCTTGATCTCTTGATCTCATGATCCACCCGCCTCGGCCTCCCAAAGGGAAACTGCAACTTTAAACAAAACAACATATAACAAAACCAATTTTTTTATCCTCAACATTAAAATGAAAACTACGCTGAACGACATGACATTATTCAAGAACCCACTATACACCATTTCACTTAAAGCCACAGTTTCCAAGAACCTATTGACAATGTTAAGTGAGGACTTAACTGCACTTTTTCTTTCCTCCATCTACTGGCAGATCTCAGCAAATTCACTTCTCATGGACCTTTCCATAAAATTAAAGACAAGAAAAATAAAAGGAGACCAAACTTTAAACAAGTCAAATCCTGCTAACTAGGTACAGCTCTGTTAAAGGAGCCTCAGAATAAAATGAAATCTGAAAGACGTCAACTTCCACACATCTGTTTATAGCCTTCATCACCAATGATAACAGGATGAGACAAAATTATAGCCATTACTGTAAAAAGAAAATTATCTGGATATTGTTGTAAACAAATACCTCATTCATATAAAAGGTACCACAGAATAGTTTCTCTCATCTCAGCTCTCCTGGCCTCTGGAGCTGCCAGGGATTTATGAGGGAACAGATCCCCTCTGATGTTCCTCTTTTAATCTAGTTTTTATCCTCTCTCCACAAGGTTAAGGAATTTGACCCACACCCACTGCAGTCTCACTAGACCGAAGGCAACTGCGCACACAGATCCCAGACCAATGACTGGCATTAGACATAAGCATCAACACATGGATTTAAAGTCATTTTTTTAAAATGCAATGTTTTCCTAAGGGTCTAACCACAAAAGTGTAAGACAAGGCACTTGCATCCTTATTCCTTGCAAGGAGAACGGTTGGGTACAGTGACATTCTTCGAACACAAGAGCAGCCAAAGGCAGGGCAGGGGGAGGATTCTTCATCATATTTGCCTTTAGAAGGCAATCCATCTCCTTGGTAACAGCTCTAAAAAAAAAAGAAAGAAAGAAAGAAAAACTCTCTACTAAATCTTACACCTTAGCAGAAAGCCTTGAAAATATGCCAGGGATTCAGGCAAGGTACCCACTCTCTTTCTCAAAAGGATATTTGGGGATTTTTTTGTTTGTCTGTCTTTACCAAAAAGGGGCATCCAGTGTCTTTCCCATGGACCTCATGGCTTTTCTCATCTAAAAAAAAATAGAGACAGTGGCAATAGGGATATTATACCTTATAAAGTTCTGACAACTGAATGACAGTACATACAGGATTTTAAGGTCTGGCACATAGGGTGTCATCAATTACTATTCACTATGACTATGACTCTTATTATCCCCAAGTGCAGCACTAGAATCTAGCTCAGATATGAACTTCGAGATGACAGGAGGGAGAACTAGATGACGTGTAAAACACAATGCAAAAAGCTCCTACAGCAATTCCACAGCTCAAACCCAGAGGAAAGAGTCAAAGCTATGCCCAGAAAAAAAATGTTGAAAAGAAAGAAAAAGCAATCAGACCTGTGCTCCAACCAACTAAAACCACACAGCCACCATCACGCAGGCAAAGATGCCTCAAGAACAGGTAACGGCACCTACAGTAAGCTGATGACTGACTCATACATGCAAACACACACACTTCTGCCCAGAGCCCCCATCTGTGACCTGATGTTCCCCAACACAGAGGAACAGGAGCCATACGATGTGGAGGTTTGGACACCTTCTTAGACTGGAACAGAAAATGAACCTGGCAGCATTTTGATCTCTCTCTGCCACAGCCTCCGCTTTCCTCCCACCCTGATTCTAAGACCTTCCAGCTTGCAGGCAGACGCCTTCTAGCTATGGGGATCAAATCACACGTGAGCATGAGAACGTGCTGCCAGGTTCACAAAATAGTTGTGGAAAGCTGGGAAACTACCGAACTGACACCATAAGCAGGTCTATTAACAAAGCACAAATAATGGAATTAGATAAGAAAAAGACTGTCAGGCTCAAGTATGTAATCCCAGCAGTTTGGGAGGCTGAGGTGGGTGGATCACCTGAGGTCAGGAGTTCAAGACCAGTCTGACCAACATGGTGAAACCCCATTTCTACTAAAAATACAAAATTAGCTGGGCGAGATGGCAGACACCTGTAATCCTAGCTACTTGGGAGGCTGAGGCACGAGAATTGCTTGAGCCCAGAGGTTGCAGTAAGTGGAGACTACACTAACGCACTCCAGCCTGCGACAGGGTCAACAGTGAAACTCTGTCTCAGAAAAAGAAAAAAGAAAGAGAAAGAGAAAAAGAAAAAGAGTGAGAAAAAGAAAAAGAAAAGGACCTTGGCCTTCTGATGGCAGTTTGAGAGAGAGAGAGAGACAGAGAGAGAGAAGGAGGGAGGACGCCAGTGAGTCACTAAAGAACAGAAGTGAATAAGCTGCATGTCTCTAGAGCCCTCCCTCGTTCCCCTTTAAAGGCTCAATGTTTAAGCCTTTAAGTTAGGGCAAATGTTATTCATCATTCAGAAACTTAGTCTGGATTTTTATAGTTATTTATTATGCAGGTATTGCTTTCCAGATCATTGTGCCAGACAATGGGAAGTATGGGTCTCTCAGAGCCTGCATTCAAGGATAAGAAGGTACCAACTTAAATTTGTACCAATGGGTCAAATGTGCTCATTTAACACTGTGTGTCCCACTACATCAGGCCAGTGATTCAAGCATGTGAAAAAGCAGCTGTGAAGTCAATTACATTTTGCTATAGTTTGAATGTCCCTTCCAAAATTCACGTTGAAATTTAGTTGCCACTGTAACAGTACAGAGAGGTGGGGATCTTTAAGAGGGGATGAGGCCATGAGGGCTCCACCCTCATGAATGAATCAATGCTGTTATCATGGGAATGAGTTTATTATCACAGGAATGGGGTCCTTGTAATGGATGGCTTTGGCCCCCTTTTGCCTCTCTCACCCTCTCTTTGCCCTTCCAATATGGGATGACACAGCAAGCAGACCTCCCCACCAGATGCTAGCCCCTCAATCTTGGACTTCCCAGCCTCCAGAATCCTGAGCCAATAAATTTCTGTTGGTTATAAATCACCCAGTCTGTGGTATTCTGTTAGAGCAGCACAAAATGAACTAAGGCACATGTCATTCCTACAGCCCAGGGAATAAATCCGACTGAGGAATTCACAGGTACAAATACTCTCAGCCTCAAAGCATCCACTCTCTCACCATATTACAAATTAAGACATTTGACTTGACAAGCATTTGTAGAGTCGCTACTGTGTGTGTGCCAGGCACCATGCATACCACTCATGATACAGCCAGGAACCCTATCCTCATGGAGCTTAGCACTAAGGGGATCTTATAGTCTGAGTTGTACAAGAAAGAACCAAAATGCAAGAAACACAAATCTTTAAAGAAAATAAAAATATATTACAATATGCCTCTAAAAAAAAACACAGTTGTTACTCCTAAAACCATTCATTGCTACAAGAGTGAATACTTGCAGCATTACTTTACTTTTACAGTAAGAGTAAAAGCAGAAAAGGTGACCACATTAATGATGTCTGTTAGGTTTAATGTGGAACACATTCAGGATTATCTCTTCAAGGTATACCAGATTGGGACGGAATAGTGTCACCTAAACAGGGCTGTTCCCATGCCCAGGAAAGCTGCCAGGCAGCTACTGGGTCTTCAAGGTTACCATTCAAATGCCAGACCAGCCTGGCCTGGGGGATGAAGGGGCTCCATGCTACAATGAGACCTGGATTCTTTTCTCAGGTCAGCCATATGTCCTACAGCCCTGAACTAGTCAATTCCTTCCCTGTGGGTATAGTTTCTGCATTTATAAAATGACAAGGCCAGTAGAAAAAGGAGAAGCATGGGGAAGTGGGGAGGGATACATAACTGTTCACCAAGTACATACATAGAAACAAACCCAGCTTTAGATGGCATGATAGGTCCAGAGCGGAAACTCTTTGCTCTTCCTCTTCCCACTACATGCCACGAAGTGTACTTTCACCATCACCACCCTTCCAGGCAGAGTGGCTTTTGAAAGACAGCTCTTAGGCAATCTACAACTTCCTAAAATGCTACACAATGCTCCACTTGAGAGCACAATCAGAGCACAATATCCAACCATGCCCCAACTAAGTCTTGTTTCTCTGATGCTGGTCCCTGCTATACACCAAAGAAGCCTGCCAATGACAGAAGGTCACTGGACTGGGAAACCAGGTGGCTTCCAGAGGTAGTGTCATTTGAGCTGAGACTAAAAGGAGGAATAGGTGAAGGGAAGCAGAGCAATGATGCATCAGAGGGCACTGCATGTGCCAAGGCCCTGTGATAGAGGCACATGAGCATCAAAGGGAGCACAAAAATGGTCCTATTGCCCGAAGATGCAGAGATGGCGTAAGATGAGACTGGAGAGGCAAAGGAAGCCAGACGACGATAAGGGGGCCATTCTAAGAGCAATGGGAGACAACTAAAGGGTTTTAACCACTGAAGTGGCAGATGTGATCAGATTTTCATTTTGAAAAGACTATCCCAGCTACAGTAGTAGCCACAAGCGAATCAATGAGTCCAGCTGGCAAACGCCAGTAGCCCCTAAAAGGGGACCACTGTCCAAGACACCAAGAAAGAGGAAGGCTGGGACATAGAGGAAAAGAGGAAGGGTCAGGTAAAGGAAAACTTGGTCTAGCACGTGCAACTCAGCAGCATCAACATCTGCTGGAGCTTGTAAGAAATGCGAAATGTCAAGCCCACCTCAGAACCTGCATTTAACAAGGTCCCCAGGCAATCTGGATGCCCCAGCAGAGTAGGAACTGGTCTCTGGAGACTATCAATCATACTACCAAAGCTTTGCCTTTTCAAACTCAGCTTTAAACAGTTTGTTAATGAAGTTGCAAACCAAAATACCTGCCTTAAGGTTTAAGTAGAATGGAATCACAGACAAGGGTTGCTGTGAAAGAACTTGCAATTCCTAAACTAGCCAGGAAGGGGAAATCAGCATCCACCTGTTCTCTGATCTTGCCAAGTCAACACAACATAAGCAACCACGTAGGGTGAGCACAGACAGCTATGATACAAAAAAGCATCCTCTGACCACCCCCAAAAGCATCACTTATCTCCTAAGCAGAATCCAGGTCTCTGCTAAAGCTCCCTGAAGAATCCATGAGTTAGTCAACTTTGAGGGACAGCTTCTCAATACTCAAATATTCACTCTGTTGCCCACTTGAAAAATGAACAAAGCTACTTGCAACATTCAACGATCCTGCAGATTACAATTCTATCTAATTATAAAAACACTGACTCAATCAACTGCTTTTCTATGATGCGGAAAATCAGTCCTTTAATCATTTTCCCCATTTACAAAACAGGAACCCTAGCATTTATCTCCCAAAGGACGCTTTAGGGATCAGAGAAATGATATTTTCAATGCTCTTTGAGGTATACCTGGGCTATTTAGTTCACAAAGCTTTGATTATGTCACTATGCCACTTAAAACCTTACAGTGACTTCCCAGTGTCCACTGAACAAAGACTCTTCACTGTGTCACCTGAACCTTCTGCAATCTAATTCCAACAACTTTTGAATACTTATTGCACAGATGATCTAGCCAACCAGGCTAGTCACAGTTTCTGACTGCACACTTTAGCTAGGGAGCTTCCCAGTGGAAATGGAACACCATTGACAATCCATCCCTAAGTCCACATCCCATGTGTATTGAGACCTAAGGAACAAGTGCCAAACAAAGAAGGATAGGGATGGTACCAGAGACACCAGGTAGAAGGAACAGAAACATTCAGTGGACTGATGCTGGGAAATCTATTATCTATTAGAAAAATCTAGACAGATTTAGAAGGACTGGAGCACAGAGCTTAGACACGTAGGCAGTGTGAGGCTGGAGGAGCTGACGGGGCCAGAGTCCACAGAGCTTAGAAAGCCCTATGGAGATGTCTGAACTTTATCCTAAAAGGGCTAGTGGAAATGTTCTTGAAAGCAACAACACTGTAATACTTGAGAACTGTTTTAGTGAAAGCAAAAGGTGCCTCCAAAGACTTTTTCTGAAACTCTTAATTCCCTTTGCCCAACAATGAAATTCAAACTGTTTTTAGGAAATATGTGGGAATTTTAATAGCAGTACATCATCTCTTTTAACCAGTGATTATCATCACAGAACTAAAGAACTAGTAGGAATGTTAGCAATCATTTACTCTAACCCCTTATTTTAAAGATAAGACAACTACGGTCCTAAGAGATTAAATAATTTGCTCAAAGACAGAGGTACTTTGTGGCAGAGTCAGTATTCAAACCCAAGTCTTATGTCTTTCTCAGCCAGAGTGAATAGGATGTAGTAAACATTCCAATAGAAGAATCAAAGCATTCGTTCATTCATTCAACAAATATTTATCTACACAGCAGATGCCATCCTAAGCACTGGTTATACAGAAATGAACAAGGACAAACATCTTTGCCTTTGTGGAGTTTTCATTCTAGTAGGAGACACAGACCACAGACACACACGTGCACACACACACACACACAGAAAAACACCTTAATAAACAAAGTAAATAACATAGCATGTTAAAACAAGATAAGTACTACAGAGAAAAGTAGAGCAGAGAAGTGGAATGGGGGAGGCTATCAGGGTAGAATTTACTGAGATGACATTTGAGAAAGTCTTAAAGAAGGCAGGTACTTTCAGGATCCTGGGGATTTGAGAGGTCACATGATCTCTACCCATTCCATCATAACTTACCTGTACAAAGTGGTAGGTAATAGGGCTGAGATTCTGGGGATAAATTCAGCCTCTTTTCCAAACCTGCTGACATCCAACTACCAAGTTCAACAAACAAAACTCCACAATTCTAATATTCTCTCTTTTCAAACTGGAAAAAAATTATCCTTCTGGCTTTAATAAGAGGCTTTGATGGGCTGATAAATTGGAATATAATGAAAAAGTGGATAAGGAGGGAATTTAGGGTTGGAAGCAAAACAAGTACATATTCTACACTTGGATAATGAATCAAGTCAATTTATTTTGGTTACTGCCAAATATCGATTAAAATGTGGGTCACTTCCTGAACACATCAGAAATGAAACTGAGATTGGCACTAAGTTCCCAAAACATGATGAAGGGTTGCCCAGAACAGAAAAAAAGGAGGCACCAAAAGAGGAAGAACAACTGAGATTACAAAGACCATTAGAGCTTGGCCTCATCTTCTTCCCCAGAGCATGCTGTGTGGTGGTAAAGAGTCAACAGTATCATTCCAAAGAGCCCAAACTTTCTGAACAATCCTCACAATAACTCTATGAAGTGGTCACTTTCATCAATCTCACTTTATAGATGAGAAAACTGAGGCAATTGAGTCTCTGAGAGATTAAAATGCCCACACAGTCAATAGGGAACAGCCAGGACTGGAATCCAGGTCCATCTGACTCCAAAACCAATTTTGGGGGTAGGCAAAATGTGGCTCTTGTCCTGTGTTTGTATGACCTGTGAGTTAGGAATGGTTTTTACATTATTAAAGGGCTATAATTAAAATATATATATATACGACAGAGACCCTATGTGATACACAAAGCCTAAAAAAAATTACTATCTGGCCCTTTACAGAAAAAGTTTGCCTACTTTTGTAGTCTAATCCATTATATCAGACATCAGCAGATTCAAAAAAAGTTCTATTGGATGTAGTTTATTTCCCAAAATGTAAATATCATAAAGGGAAAGAGACTCTGGAAGATAATGAACTAACTCTCATGCCGGCTGGGCTATAAGACAATCCACCATTGGCTGGGGTATTACAGAACTCTGTGGCATTACTTAATAGTTCTCATACAGCATTTTGTTTTCTTTTCTTATCCTCTGTCCCAGCAGAGGCAGTCCCCTCTCTCCCTCCTGTCTGCCTGATGTCCCTGTCCCCTTAACTTCCAAACACTATTCTTAGGCTGCTCACAGTCTGCCCAATCCTGGTCGTGCCTAATACTAAAACTATCTCATTTTTCCCCCTACAAATTTGAATTTCCAAGGTTACTTTATTAAACCACAGCCTGAATGCCCAAAGTAATTTTCAAATGTGGGTAACAACCATGCTATATCTGGAAGGCAGAGCCCTTTCTCTTCCACAGATCACTCTGTTCAATTTACTTATGCCAGTGTGGAGTAATTGTGTTGCCTTGGCCTCTATCCCCCTTCCATCTGTATTTATAGCACCCAATATTCCTCTGGGAAACCATCCCTCCCTGACTTTCAGAACATTTATTTCAGTCTGTCAACTCTACTCTGGGGTTGAGCCAGGTCCACTTCAGGGATTATCTCAAGGATGAGCACAGGCTTCAACAAACAGCCAATGAGAACCATGCTGAGGGCTTCCATTCAAAATCTTGGCCAAGTCATCTCACCAATGTGAAGGAAAAGACTGCCTGAGAATGGCACCAGCCTAGAGGAGAGTGGAACTGAGAGATGCAGCGACTAGAGCCTGCTGATATCCTTTGGGCATGAGACCCTGGCAGGTCTTCAGTTAGAACATCACTGGGCTTTCCAGCAACATACACAACAAATTCCCTTTCTGTGTAAGCCACTTGGATTGGTTCTTCTCCCCTTCACCATGGAAAACATGATGTGTTTGGTGTGGCCAGAAGAGAAGCACCACATCTACAAATGTGTCTTATTAAAACCAACCGAGGCTGGGCATGGTGTCTCATGCCTGTAATCCCAGCACTTTTAGAGGCCAAGGCAGGCAGATCACTTGAGGCCAGGAGTTCGAGACCAGCCTGGCCAACGTGGAGAAACCCCGTCTCTACTTAAAATACAAAACTTAGCCAGGCATGGAGTGCATGTCTGTAATTCCAGCTACTCGGGAGGCTGAGGCACAAGAATCACTTGAACCCAGGAGGCGGAGGTTGCAATGAGCCGAGATCACGCCACAGCACTCCAGCTTGGGTGACAGAGTAAGACTCTGTCTCAAAAAAAAGAAAAAGAAAAAATAAATAAATAAAACCAACTGACACTTTGGGAGGCCGAGGCGGGTGGATCACGAGGTCAAGAGATCGAGACCATCCTGGTCAACATGGTGAAACCCCGTCTCTACTAATACAAAAAAAAAATTAGCTGGGCACGGTGGCGCGTGCCTGTAATCCCAGCTACTCAGGAGGCTGAGGCAGGAGAATTGCCTGAACCCGGGAGGCGGAGGTTGCGGTGAGCCGAGATCGCGCCATTGCACTCCAGCCTGGGTATCAAGAGCGAAACTCTGTCTCAAAACAAAAAAAAAAAAAAAACCAACTGAAAGAATGGTGGTAACAAGCACTGCCGTACTGTCAGCAAAGCTCCTCACCAATACTCCATGTCCATACTGAGACTTGAAGGGGTTCAACTCTCCTCTCCCCATCTATTCCATCTCTCTGGGGCTCTCAGAGAGACATTAAGGCCTCCTAATTTAACACTAAGTGATCTGATTAGAGCTGGGACCAGTGACTCTAAAACACTAAGATTCACCATCAATGTTTCAAATCAGCATACTTCATCTCCTCCCACCCAAAGCTATGACCCCTCAAGCCTCTAAAGAAAGACCAAAAAAAAGCAAAGGGGATATAACAATCAGTGGGCAAATTCTCCTGCTTCTTTTAGGTCCAGGGTTGCTTGGCAACCAGCCTCCGCCTGGTCATTCCAGTGGACAGGCAGAGGAACGAATGTCGGGCCTCCGGGTCATGCACCACGTCCTGTTTGTGGTCCCCCTACTGGAGGGCAGGAGTGGATTCATGCTGTTCTGCAAAGCTGGCAGAATGCAGCTAACAAAGCCCCTGATGTCTCAGGGGAACGAACACCCATGGGTTTCTGTCTGCCCCACACTGGCCAAAGTCCCTCTAACCTTTCTGCCTTCGATGAACATCAGTTATCAGTGTTGCTCAAAACAGATGAAAAAGGTTTTCAAAGACAGCTTGACAGGAAAACAGGGAAAAGGTTTTGAACACAGAAAGAACTTTAATGTTACTGTTTATTAAGATAGCAGACATCAGCACAATAAAAGGCACAGTGCACATCAGGAAAACACAGGCCAACTTGCATTTCAGGCCCAGGATTCTCTCAAATCCTCCAACGCCGCCCGTACCACAGCTACATCTGAGGATTCCTGCTCTGAAAGCACAGCCAGGGTGCTCTCGGTCTCTAGGTCATGAACTAATTTCCAACTGAGAAGTCAATAGGGATAGAGATTTCTACGTTTGGCAACACATTTTGGAAGTAACTGTGGTACTAGATCCCTGCACGGTCAGTACCCTGGAGGAGAAGGAGGGAAAAAAAAATGTGGGTCAATAAGTCTCTAGTGCTTAAATGTCGCCAAACAGGGCATCTGTATGTGTAAAAATAGAGAGGTGATGCTGCTCCTTCTCTCTCCCTACCCACTCTAAATTAAATACCTAAGAATGGTAGTTCCACAAAAAGCACAGAGACCAGAGCCCAAGAGAGAGACACGGTTTCTTTTGTTCAAATTTTATCTAGCAAATCTAAAAATTAAGAAGCTCTATGGGAGGCACTCACTGTCTTTTGTTTGCTAAATTCCTGCTAAGACCTATTTATACACATGGAACTATCCAAATGAATTGATATTAAATCCTGCAAAAGGTCACTATAGAGTTTCAGAAAAATTTTGTGCAGAAACTATGCTCTGAGGTTATCTACTGGAAGAGCAAGAGATATGGTCCCAACACAGAAATGCTGTCAGCAAACAATATATGAGAGGCCTTAAATATGAACAAAGGTGGAAGAAACTTTTTTTAAATATTAAAGGAAAACAAAAAATGACTCTTTTGTAATTGATTATGAGGCTTATAAAGTGTACCTTCCCATTTGTGCTACTATAACTAAAATGATTTGTCAAAATTTAACACCTTTTTTTTTTTGAGACAGTTTTGCTCTTGCTGCCCAGGAATTAGCACCATCTCAACTCACTGCAACCTCTGCCTCCAGGTTCAAGTGATTCTCATGCCTCAGCCTCCCGCGCAGCTGGGACTACAGGAGCATGCCCCCATGCCCAGCTAATTTTTGTATTTTTAGTAGAGATGGGATTTCACCATGTTGGTCAGGCTGGTCAGGTGATCCACACACCTTGGCCTCCCAAAGTGCTGAATTACAGGCATGAGCTACCACGCCCGGCCAATTTAACACCTTTAAATGTGAGGGGTAGGGAGGAGAATAGAATATATACTCTAATATTCAAAATCCCCCTTTTAAAGCTGTTTCATATACACACACAGCTTTGTCAATTTAAGAGTTAGCTGTAAGTCCATTTCTTCTAGGTGTGAAGATTAGGAAAGACATCATTTACCAAAAGTCAACTGGCCCAGCCAAGCAGACCTGGGCCTCCTGCATGGTGCTACTTATGACACGGATTTAGAAACAATCAATCTCTCCCCTTTCCCCTACCTGATAAAAGGAAAGCAACAGAGACCTAAGAGAGAAAAAGAATGAGCACACTGGCAAGGAAACAGGACATGAGATGGAGGCTGGTGACAGCATTAATCAATGCTTAGTTCTGATTCTTGCTTCTTCTAACTAATCATTTCTTGGGCTACCCCAAAGGAAGCCAAACGCCATCCTATCAGAGCAGTCACACCTGGTCTATCCAAGACAAAAGGTTGAGGCAGGAGAATCGCTTGAACCTGGGTGGCGCAGGCTGCCATGAGCCGAGATCGCACCACTGCACTCCAATCTGGTAACAGAGTGAGACTCTGTCTCAAAAAAAAACAAAAACTCTTTAAAGCAAAATAAAACCTTAGGAGAACCAAAAGATGGTTGAGGCCATCAACACTTAGAGTTGCTTCTAGAAGAAAATCAAGTGGTTGAGAAGGGCCCTTTGAAGGAACATTTGACATCATGTATTCAACATGCAGTGGGAAAGTTACAGGCTGTGAAGTACCATAAAGACTATTAAATGGGGTAACAGGATAGAAGAGGAAGGATGGGACAGCTACCTGAGACTGCAGGTCAGATGGTCCTCTGAGACTTGAAGGATGAAAAGCTGATCACATAAAAAATCTGTAGCAAAGGCGTTCCAGAAGAACAGCAAGGGAAAGTGGCAGGAAAATGCTCAGTGCCTCAGAGGAATCTGAGGCCAGCCAAGCTTGAGCACAGTGAGGCAGTAGGAGGAAGGTCAGAGAGGCATTAGGGAAGGCAGACAGAAGCCTGATCACACAAGGCCACATGAACCATGGTAAGGTGTCAAAATTGTATTACAAATGGCATGGGAAGCCACTGGGAAATTCTGGATGAGAAAAAGTGAAATAAGGTTTATGTCTTCTAAAATATTGGTCTGCCTGCCATGTAAGAAATGGATTCTCTTACCAAGATCACTGAAGTTCCAAGTAGTCATGATTCCAATGAGTAAGAATATCATTCTGCCTACGAAAATAGAGGGAGAAATACAATGGGAAAAAATACGATCCAGCAGAGTTTTTCCCTTTAATAAAGGAATGGCTTACAATTTTCAACACTGTGGGCAACCAACTATAGGCCCAGAATGGAAGGTCATTCAGCTCCTCAGAAAAGTGTTCTCTGACTACGTAATCTAAAGTTGCCTCCACCCTCCACCATCCATCACTCAATGTTATCTTATTTCCATCATGGTACTTTACACTATCCAGTAGCATCCTGCTTACTTGTTTACTTGTATGTCTTCCCACAGAAATAAAAGCTCCAAAGGCTGGCATTTCATCTTGTTCAAAGCTATCTCCCCAACACTAAATGCCTACCATACAGCTGGAGTACAATAAACATTTGTTGACTGGATTAATAAAGACCTTACCTTTATTTGTATTCAAAAAAAAAAAAATTCTACCAGTCCCCCGTTCTGGATTCGTTTCTAGAGCAATCAGCTTCTTATATAGGTTATTATAATTAAAATGACTTCAGAAATTCCACAGAGATTAGGAGAGCAAAGAGTGTCCTGGTCCTGGATACATAAGGAAAGAAGGGGTCTCTTGTCCCAGATCCCATAATAACCCAGTCTAGATATGTTTTGGAGTGTTTTATACTGCTGTTTACCCCAGAACTGCCCAAGTATTCAAGTCGGCTGAGTGGCAGGAGTGTGTATTGGGTGGGGGTGCGAGGAAATTTAAACTTCTAGTGCTGAGAATGGAAACAATTCATGACCAGAGAATGGAGATCAGTCCATAACACAACAATTATATAAAAGGCAACTTTTTGCTAAGTACTACAACGGATACTTTAGACTCAAAGAAGTACTCTTAAATAATCACCTCTGGGTAGTGAGATGGGTTGGGATGGAAGGGGCACTCATGTGATGTGTTGCTTTTACGATGATTTTTGATAACTCAGCATCCCCAACAGTCCAGAAAAGATTGCAGAATCTTGTGACTTGACATGTTTAAAACCAAGATATCTGGATTAAATTCGATATAATACTGGCCAGAGTATGAGGTCCAGTCTAATTTCTAGAGATAATTATGAGGATTTAACTCCAATGAGCAAGCCAGAGATTCAGATGTAGAGACAGCAGAAAGACAATTTTTTAAAATGTCTACACTATTACTATCTCACAAAAGGTGAAAATAATGAGTGATTAGCGTAGCAGTAGCTGCTATGTTTTTGTGTCTTGTGCTTTGCATGTGCTACCTCATTTCACCCTTCCAATGCTCTCAAGTAAGCACTAGTATCCCCATTTTGTAAATGAGAAAACAGAAGATTTAAGGGCTGGGCTAAGCATTTATAGTCAGCAGTATAACAATAGTTCCACGTAAAAGGCTTGGCATTAGACCAAGGTTCAAATTCTGACAATAGCACTTTTAGTTGTCTGAGACATTCAGTCTCTCTATGCTTCTGTTTTCTAGGCTATAAATGAACAGAGCAGTACATACCTCCTAAGACTGTTTTGAAGGTTCAGTGAAATAAAGTTTGTAAAACACTTAACAAAAGCATCTGGCTCACAGAAAAACACTTAAATGGTAGAGATATTCTATTGCAGTGTCCCTCAGTATCTGTGGGGCATTGGTTCCTGGACTCCCAACAGACACCAGTATCTATGGATGCTCAAGTCCTTGAAATAAAATGGCATAGTATTTGCATATAAACTAAGCACATCCTCCCATATACTTTAAATCACCTCAAGATTACTAATAATACCTAATATAAGGCAAATGCTGTGTAAATCGTTGTTATACTATATTGTTTAGGGAATAACGACAAGGAAAAACATCTGAACATATTCAGTAATAATGTTCTTTTCCCAACCAAATATTCTCCATCTGTGGTTGGTTGACTCCCCAGATGAGGAACCCACAGATACAGAGGGCCAACTGTACTACTGGTATGCTTCAAATAAATTTAAATCATGTTTTCAACATATGGAATTTTTTATTCTGTGACACTCTGGTAAGATATCTTATCTTTGTCCCCAAGGTTCTGCTAAATCAGCAACAAAAAAATGGGTTGGGAGTCAGGGAGCAAGCAGAGAAATGGGAGCTGCCTTTAAAAGAACTGGTTAATTGGCCGGGCGCAGTGGCTCATGCTTGTAATTCCAGCACTTTGGGAGGCCAAGGTGGGTGAATCACTTGAGGTATAGAGTCTGAGACCAGCCTGGCCAACATGGTGAAACCCCGTCTCTACTAAAAATACAAAAATTAGCTGGGCATGGTGGCGTGCACCTGTAATCCTAGCTATTTGGGAAGTTGAGGCACAAGAATCACTTGAACCCGGGAGGAGGAGGTTACAGTGAGCCAAGATCATGCCACTGCACTCCAGCCTGGACAACAGAGTGAGACTCCATCTAAAGGAAAAAAAAAAGAATTGGTTAATAATCATGGGGAAAAAAGAGAGAGATACAACCTAACCATCCAAAAATAGGTCATGAATTCAAAAAGTCTTCACACAATATTATGTAGCCACTAAAACCCATCTTAGAGAGTAATGATACATAGAGATGATCATAAACTGTTGAATAGAAAAGACTATAAAACCAAAATGAGTATCTCTAACCAGTACTATAGGCATAATTTGCATTTTCTTTTGTCCATCTATAATTTCTAAATTTTCTCTAATGAACATGTATTATCTACATAACCAGAAAAAAATACGTTTTTGGATTGCTTGATTTTTTTTTATTTTAGTGACTAACCTATGTAAACAGAAAGTCAGGGGAATATATGCCTCAGGGAAGGCAGAAGGGGCAACCTGCTGCTTTGGTATTAGTGGCTTTGTCAGCCGTGGGCGTGGCTACCTGAAGGAGGGAGATGTAAGCCATCTATCCTATCCAGGTTTCACTGTATATGTCCAAAATACATTCTCCCTGGAGATTCCAGATGGAGTACCTGTGAAGACTCAGATCTCATACCCCAGTTTCCTGACCTCCCCAAATAGGTTTCTAGGTCCCTAATTGGCATTAAAAATACATAATTATTTCCGGAGCTGTTCAACTAACCCAAATAACATGCTCTGATTCCATGTCCCCAAATTTCTCTTCTTGAAATACAAATCATTGACCTACTTTGTTAAAGACCATTTTAATAGCACTCTCCCACCCAATGATGAAAATGGGACACTTGGAACTGTCATCAGGTCCCATTAAAGAGGTAGAAAATAAGCCACTAAAGGTACCCCATCAGAGCAGCTAACCAGTGAGCCAGATGTTCTATACCAATCCTGGTTCTGAGCACATCATTTCATTCTGGAATGTAGCACAGGAGGTATACCAGGAAAGGGAGCCCCAGACAGTGCTGTTTACCTAGGTGAGACCACTCACAGTCCAGACTAGGAGCTCTGTAGAACCAGAACTTCTTAGTCACTTCAAATCTGAGGGTCATTTTATCTATAATTACACAACTCCAGAAATCTGTTTCAGGTCATTTCCATTTACCACAGGCTTTGTTTTCTCCATAAGTGAGATATCAGAGATGAATCCCAGCTACTCAGAAGGCTGAGGTGGGAGAATCATTTGAGGCCAGGAATTTGAGACCAGTCTGAGCAACACAGCAAGATCCCATCTCTAAAAAACACTTTTTTAAACTTAGCTGAGCATGGCAGCAAGTTCCTGTAGTCCTAGCTACTCAGCAAAATGAGGTGGGAGGAACACTGGAGCCCAGGAGTCCAAGGCTGCAGTGAGCTATGATCACACCATTGCATTCCAGCCTGGGTGACAGAGAAAGACCGCAACTCTTAAAGAAATTAACTTTTTAAAAAATGTATTAGGGCCAAACACAGCGGCTTACACCTGTAATCCCAGCACTTTAGGAGGCCAAAGATCAGTTGAGGCCAGGAGTTCAAGACCAGTCTGGGCAACATGCTGAGACCTCCATCTCTATTTTTAAAAAAAGTTTTTTAATTAGCCAGGCATAGTGGCACAGGCCTATACTTCCAGCTGCTTGGGAGGCTGAAGTGAGAGGATTGCTTGAGCCCAGAAGTCTGAGGGAACAGTGAGCTTTGATTGTACTACCACACTGGGTGACAGGACAAGACTCTGTCTACAGAAAAAAAAAAAAAAAAAACAGGGATCAGCCCCCTCTCTGGTTCTTTGGCAAGGCAAGAGAGAGATGGGAGGCCAGACACAGCGAACAAATGAGGGGGTTGGGGAAAGATGAAGGGAAAGAAAAAACAGGGAGGAAAGCAAATGAGAGAAAGAAAAAACATACAGATGGTAGAAAACATGTTCTCTACATTTGGACTGGAATTTCCTAGAACAAGACAAGGTCGTTTGTGAGGAAGAAGGCTTTCCCGTTAAGACCTGAGACATCCCCAAATCATCACCATTTCAGCACATAAAAAATTTACTTTTGTCAATAGTTCCTAAAATGATGAAAACCGAAACCCTCAAATGCAACCAGCTAAATCAGGATAGTACTGGAAATTTTTTCTTCTGTAGAAATAAAGGAATGCATCTACCTACCGGATTTGGGGTACCCACTCTCAAGCAGAATTAACATGCTCTCATTCCAATGACTCTCTCTAAAGCAAGATAAACACCAAAGGAGAGACAAGACAAAAGAAGTGTGAAACCAGAGGCCTACAGGCCCCATCGGCAGTGAGTGTGAATTAGGTTGCACTAGTAAATCTGTCAGAGAACAAGAATGTGTGAAGAGCAAAAAGAGTGCCAGGTCAGAACATCCCGGTGTTGGCACTACAGCATTCCAAGCAGCTGCAAACTGTTTGGATGCACTGAAGGAAAAGGGTATGAGGCTTCACAAGATCAAGAGACAAGGCAGGCAGGAGAGCACCACGCTTGGAGACGAGTTAAAAATCCTAAGGAAGTGGTTGCCGAGGGATGGGGGTGGGAATGGGAATAATGGCAGAAACTAGCTAAGGAGTTCAGGATTGCTTTGGGGGAATGACGAAAATGTGCTCATATTAACTGTGGAGATAGATCCAAAATCCTGTGGATATACTAAAAGCCATTGAATTGTATGTTGCAAATGGGTAAATCATGTGGTATGAATTGTATCTCAATAAAGCCGTTTTTTAAAAATTGGCCCAAGGTCTCTGCCTACCATCACCTGCTCCCATGCTGTCCATTTGAGCTCAGTAATATGACTGACTGAGACGGCACATGAAGAGATATGAGTCATCCTTCTCCAGTTTGACATTTTACAAGTTTCTCGCTTAACCATCAAAAAACACTTCAATCGTCTTGCTTAAGGAGTCTCAGTTTGGGGGCAGTAAGGATTAGACTCCTTAGGAAAACAAGCAAATTTTAAATTATCTTCAACTGGTGATCATCTTCACGTACAAATTACGTACGGTTTCAAGCACAAAACCCCAAGCAAGCCCCATTGGGCTGTGTCTTTTCCTTGCAGTATGGTATGAAGTTATGCTGGCCAGGAGAGGTGGGGGAGATGAGAAGCAAGCCAAAGTTATATCCCAAAGACACAGAAGCCAAAAGCTATCAGTTCCACTGCAATTTCCTATGCAATGGAGCAGAGCTTCCCTGCTGGGGAACCGATTATAAGCATGCTGGCTACATAAGAGGAAACAGGATTTCTTTCCAGAGAGAAACCCATCTTGCTGCCCTACACAGAGCTGGCAACATGGTAGTTTGCTGACCTTGCACACTGAGCTCAGGGCAGCTTCAGTCAGAAGGCCAGGAGACGGCAGCAAGGCCTGGCCAGCAGACACAGATGCAGCAGGAGCAACTGGGGGCCGAAGCCTACATCTGTAGGCTACATCTGTAGGCTTCGGCCCCCAGATGCTGAGGCACTCGTCTTCAGTCCCACTCTGGCCTCCACAATGACATACTGCCCACAGCAGGGGTTGTGTAGCTGATGATCTACTGGATAAGCCGCCCAGGGAAGGGTTTGTGTCAAACATTTCAGTGCCCTAGTCAGATACAAAAGCAAGAAACCCTTATTTTTGGAAGAGCAACCCACAGATTTTCTTAAGAAGCAAACAGCAGAGTGAAAGCAGCACTAATTTCCTGGTGGTGACACCCTGGGGTCACACCAGCAGCAGCTGTGGTCTGCTCAGTCATCCAGTCCTCCTTTAACAGGGTAAGAACCAGCTGAGATCAGAACAGAGATAGCAGCATTTGCCAGAAATGAGTTGCCCAGGGGCACCTCCAGGTAGAAGGGGGAAATCGGCTCTCTCTGGGTTTAGGGCACCTCAGCTCCCGAGCCATCAGACAGTCTCTCTCCTACTCTTCCCAGATCCTGAGTTCCCCTAGCTGTGCAACAGCTCAACCAGTTCATTATGCTTCCTGAACGTTCTTAAAGAAAAAAAAGTGAAACATAATTACAGGCTCTGACCCCAAATGACTTTAACCCTGACAAGAGCACCCAAGACTCACTGTAGGAATACGGTTGCCCTGTGATTGCCCTGGAGCAAAAGTTTCCTTTCAGGAGCTCCCCCCGCATCCGCTGGCAATGCTGCAGAAGGGTTCCTGCTCACAGGCCAAGCTCACGTAACAACTGGATCCCAGGCGTGGAGCCACACTGGCTGACATGTTCTCAAGCTGCTAGAACTTTTACACTTCTGAAACACTCCCGCATCATTCCTAGGTCTGCAGTAATGCAAACACCCTCCAGATATCTGAGATATGCCCACATAAGGCTGGAGAGCACTGCTGTTCACATTAAGGGAGAACAGGATTTGGGGACTAGATTTATGCAGAGTCTCTTCTGACCTAATTAGACTTAATGTGTGGTCCAAGGACTCTCACCATGAAAATCACTTGGAGTGAGGGAAGGGAGTGGGGGCAGGGTATAGGAAATTCAGATTTCCAGGCCTACCTAGAACTCATGCATCAGCATTTCCTTGGGTAGAACCTGGGAATCTGCAGTTAGGAGAATTCTTATATACCTTCACTTTTCAGAACCACTATCTTACAACAAGGAAACTCTAATGGCAGATTCCAATAACATCGCACTTACCACGGCCCTGCTTATACTGCTAAGCACAGTATCTACAATTATCTCATCTGTTCCTCACAATAATATTGTAAGGTATAATAGATATTTATTATCCTCCCTTGCACTTATGCTGCTTTCTTCAGTTCATCTCCAAAGGTCAAATCCAAAGGCCTCTAAACAAGTCCTCACCCAACCTGGCCAGAATGAAACATCAAGTCATCAAAGCCTCTCCAACCCTCTGCTGCCCACCTGCTAAATGTGGGTGCTCCCCACGGTTTTGGCTTCCACTCTCTTCTCTCACCCATGCCAGGGGCTGTTCACCTTTGCTGCACAATAGAATCACCTGGGGAGTTTTTTAAATACCCCATGCCCAGATTGCAACCCAGCCAAATTACATCAGAATCTCTAAAGGTGAGTCCTGAGCTCTTCAGTGATTCCAACAGACAGCAGAGGCTGAGGACTGCTGCGTGGGTCTCACTCTTATAGATTCAGTCACTCCCAGGGCCTCAAATACCACCTAGGGAGAGCCAAACCTGTACCTGTAGCCCTGATCTTTCTCCAGAGCTCCAGACTTGTGCTTCCCACAGCCTCACGAGTGTCTCCACCTGCATGCCCTGCAGGAACTCAGCAAGGACAAACCTTACTTAACTCTGTAGCCCTCATCATACACCACAATTCCTCTCCTGTACACAGTTCAGCCATCCTCCCAAAGCCTAAGAAGGAAACTCTGGAGACGCCCCTAACTCCTCTGCCATCCCCTCCTCAGGCATTATGCTGCTATGTGTTCTCTTCTTCATCCACACCAGATCATCTACTCTTAAAAATGCCATGAATCTTTCATTCCACTCTATAACTTATCAGCATTTGTTTGAATATTCCAATCATGATTCCACTGAGTAAAACAGATTTTCAGCAGACTGTACTCCCTGATGCACAGCCACCTGCCCCAGACACCTGCACCCAAGTCTAAGGAGTGGATCGCTCCCCTCCCTTTCCTCCAGGTGTGATAGGGAGATGGTGTCCATTCTCTCACATACTTCTGCCTTGGGACAATGTTACGCAGAGAATGAATCTCACACCACTGGAGAAATATGGAACTATTTTAGGCAATATGATGGCAAATACTTTTCAATGTAATGATTATGATTTAATAATTGAAGATATTTAGAAAAAAACATTGTTAACCATATCAAACTTTCAATATCTGAATGTAGGTTCAAAAGCTCCTTTTTGAAACAAACATATTTTATAATGAGTAGACTTTTTTCAAAGTAAATAAATAGTGGTGAGGGCGGGGCAAAAATAACGGAGGTAGCCTTTACATGACTGATCATTAGAGACCACAGTGCCCCCTGGGCTTGATAAGCCTTCACTTGTCTTTCCCACAGGCCTCTGTTCCCTCCCCCGAGACCCTTTTAAACTGCTGGCAATCATCCCATTGTGCTGTGGGCTGCCCATTTCCCTGCCTCCTCTCAAAACCCTGAGCATCTCAGAGACAAGGACTGTGCCTGCTTCATGCCAGGAACCTGGCCAAAGTAGCCTTCTACATCAACAGGAGCTGACACAGAGATCGCAGAGGACATGTGGCATGATCCTATCCTCCATCAGAGAAAAGTGCTAAGCTCTGCAGGAGAAGCTGCAAGAGAGGGATGCCATACAAAACTCCCCACTCCCTCACCAGTTCTCAGGAATTCCAGTGCCCACAGGGATGCGTCTATGATAGGCAAGGTGTTCCCTAGACCAGATTCATGGTCTCCAGTCACAGAAGGCAGAAGATTGCCCTCCTCAACACCTGCCGAATCTCCTGAAAGATGCACGCACCACACAAAGATAAAAACTCAACAGTACCATCAGGAGGAACACAAACAAGGTCTCCGGGATCTACATTCAACTGATTTCTAGGTACAGCTGTCTCGCTTTAGGGAATAATTTTTGCTGTTGCTTTTAATCCCAGAATTAACAAGACACACAAACTGGAAAGGGAAAAATGGAGAAAATTCTAAGTATTATTTTATTTACAGAGACCATTCTTAACAAGACACACAAACTGGAAAGGGAAAAATGGAGAAAATTCTAAGTATTATTTTATTTACAGAGACCATTCTGTAATAAACTGTCTAAAATGGTGAGGTTCCTTCCTACTCTAAAATCATGGTTTATCAAATTCAGTTCACTTAGAACTCTTCAGAAACACTGCTATGAAATATTTATTAAAATTAAAAATGTACATACCCTTTGGTCCAGCAGTTTCATTTCTAGGAATATGTCACTCATGTGCCTCATGCCAGAGCTGCCAGGATGTTCACAGCAGCATTATTTGCAGTGGTAAGAGGTTGAAAATAATCTAAATGTTTATTATTAGGGGAATGGTTACATAAACTATATTTAATTCATACAACAGAACACAATGCAATCTAACAATGAGCTGTGTATGTACCGATGTAGAATAATATCTAATATATTAAAAGCAAAGGGTAAAACAGTGCATACGGCATGCTACCACATATCGTGTATGCGTATTTGTTGGCACATGCATAAATTACACCTGAAAAATACCAAAGAAACTGATAAAATGATGCTTCTGAAGCGGGGATCAGGAGACAGGCAGCATTGGGGGGATACTCACATTCCCTTTTGTCTCTTTTAAATTGTGAACCACTTATAGGTATTACCTATTTAGATAACCCTTTTAAAAAGAAACATAGCTATGAGTTAAAGTAAAAATGCCTTATTTTATTTGTTTGACTGATATTCATTGTCTACCCTGATCCACAAGTGTGATAAGAAGATACGCAGTCAGCAATTTGCTAAGACTTTAGTCCTATCTGTTTGACAGTCTCCTCGGCACAGAAACTGCCAAAATTCAACTCAATCGGCTTGGAGATCTATCTAAAGTCTCAGAGGAGGAGGCAGTTCATATTTTCAAACGGTTCAAATTAGCCTGCAGTAAACTTAAAAGCAGATGTGATAGTAAGATCAGATGAGTTTTGAAACTTACCAGGGGTATCTTTTCAAACCATATAAAATAGGGGTTTTTTGAGCTTTTGCTGTGTGGCAGCAGCAAGAGTCAAACGTAGCTACTGGCTTGGCCCAGAGAAACCAGCAAGTTAACAGTCTGGTCCGGAATTCACAAACCCCTCAAACCTTTGTCAATCTGGCAAAGAAAACACACACATATACACATCACCCTAACCCCAGGAATCTCCTCTTTCTAAATATAGCAGGAAACTGCCCAGTCTCCAGCTCACCCAGGGCAGCGTTCTGTGCCTTCCAACCAAGGTGAAATGAGCCAGACACAAACATGCCATGACAGCTCCTGGCCCACACTGCCAAGCTGTTTTCCTTACCATTTCCTCTCTCTCCATTCTGTGTTTCTACAAAAATGTGTAAACCCCAGTCACTATAATTTGTAAAAATTCCTCTGGCTACTAATGCTGTTGTTCTCACCCTAAATACACACGATTTCCTTCTTAGTCCCTGAGAATGGAGGCTAGAATAAACTGTTAGATACGGGCAAAGCCCAATCCCATCTCCCATCTGATCTGTAAGAACATGCAGCTCAGAAAGCATATTGGGCAGTTCCAGGGCTAACAGGGACACATCCAATTAATTGTCATCTCTCTCTCCTTTTCACGCGTACACACACATCCTAGGTTTTTTTTTTTTCTATCCCCTGGTTGTTTTAGAATCAGTGTCAGTGTCTACCAGAAGGGTCTGTTAAGGATGCTTCTGATTTAAGCAAAAGGTTGAGCTTCAGAAACAATCTAACATACTCAAAGGAGAGCCAAATTATCAACTGGCTCTAAAGATGCAAAGGATCTAAACAATAGATGTCAAAGGGCTTGTAGAAACTGGAGTCAGCAACCATTCCACTTGAAGGAATCCATCTTAGGGAAATGCTGGAATCCACACACAAAAGCAGGTGTGCAAATAATCACTGCAGCACACTTCCTAATAGTGAACAACACAGACAATCCAAATATCTTTCAACAGGAAACTGAGTAAATACCAACGATGGCATATCTACATAAAGCTCTCTGTAGTCATTAAAAAGAATGCACTGCATGCATGTACTGACATGGAAGGTCTCCGAGACAAATGATCAACTGGAAAAGCAAAACACAAAATAATCCATATAGTATAATCCCATCTATGAAAAAAACACATAGAAAAAGGACAAGAAAGAAAGCATACCAAACTTCTGACAATGATTGTTGACTAGAAAAAAGGGGTGCTTTATGTTGTATACGTCGATACTCTGATGCTTGCATGAGAATGAATTCAGGAACTACCCATGTCATATTATTTTTGCACTATAAGATTAGGTCATTCATTCATATTGTTAATTTTACCCCCAAACCTAATCCTTCCCAAGTTTTCCCTATTTTAGAAAATAGTATCATCATTCACATAACTGCTGAGGCCAAAAATATCCGAATCATTCTAGACTTCTTTGTTTTCTCTCATAGCCCATATGCTGTGCAGCAAATCCTGTGGGCTCTACTTCCAAAAATACCCAGCCTCTGACCGCCATCTGTGATGCTGCCACCCTAGCCTGTGGTGCCATCATCTCTCACTTCACCTATTACAACAGCCTCCTTACTGGTCATCTTGCCTCCATTCTTGCTCCACTACACTTGGTCTCTACACAGCTGCCTACATAATCTTTTTAAAGTACAAGTACAATCATGTCACAGCCTTCTGTGGCTGCCCATCACACTTAGAATAAAACCCTAAGCCCCTTCTATAATTCAAGATCCCTATGACCTGGCCCTGGCATATCTCTTCATCATGCATTTGCCTTCACTTTGCTGCAGTCACAACTGGCCGTGCCACTGGCCCCCAAACATCCCCCTCAACCTCACCATTCATGATTCCTGCATCTGTTACCTCCATCCAAAAAGCTATTACTCTAGTCTAGGGCTTTGGAGGACATGCTAAAGGCAGAGCAGAGGCTCCATATTTGCTGAATGAAACTTTTCCTTTGATGGCAAAAAAAAGGTAACTTGAAACACATTTGGGTTATAATTTTAAAAGTTAAAATGAGGGTCAATCGGAAACTTAAATCAAGAAAAACTACTTTGACTGCTGGGTTCGCATTCCTCCACTGGCTAATTTTTAGAAATGCAATGGCCTTGACAGGATAAAAAAGTCCCTTTTATGGCTTGCTTTCTCCAATAGCACAGTGGTGATAACGGTTCTATCTTGGCCAGTTCTCATTTTGTCCATTGAAAGGGCTTGGATCGTGAGCTTATGCAGGCCAGAATTAGGAAGTCCAGCCTGTGGCATCTGGCCTAACTAGAGCAGAAACCTGAACTACAGCCTCATAAGAACCACTTTCCTAACTCCTGAGATCTTGAAACTGGTCAGTTAAATACATCTAAGGTTGAAGCAAATGGAAACACATAGTCCCCAAAAGAGGGCAAACGGAGAAAATATACTAAGTGCTGTTCACTTAATCATCAAAAGTTTTATGGGACAAAGTAAAGGAAAAAAAAGATTTGAATAGACATTCCAGCAAAGATGATGCACCAATGGCCAACAAATACATGAAAAGATGTTCATCCTCACTGCTCATCAGGATAATGCAAATTAAAACCACAATGAGATATCACTTCACACCCACTAGTGTGGCTACAATCAAAAAGAAAGACACTAACAAGTATTGGTGAAGATGTGGAAAAATCAGAATCCACATACATTGTTGGTGGGAATGTGAACCAGTGCTTCTGTTATGGAAAACAATATGGTAGGTTTTTTTAAATAAACATAAGTATAAATGAAACTTAAACATAAATTTACCATACAACCTAGCAAAATTCTACTCCTAGGTAAAAAAAGGAAATTAGAAGTGAAAATATACATCCATATAAAGACATGTATGCAAACATTCATAGTAGCATTATTCATAAGAGCCAAAAAACTGGAAATAACCCAAATCATCAGTTGGTGAATGAATAAACAACTTATGGTTTACAAAATGGAATATTTTCTAGCAATAAAAAGGAACAAACTACTGATACATGCTACAACACAGTGAGCCTCAAACACAGCACGCTAAGTGAGAGAAGCCAGATGCAAAAGACCACATATTATATGATTCCATTTAACTTAGCTTTTTGGAGAAGATAAATCTCTCGAGACAGAAAATAGTAGATCAGTGGTTGTATGAGGCTTCAGGCAAAAATGCAGTGCCTGCAAATGAGCATGAGAAAGCTTTTTGGGGTGCTAAAAATGTTCTAAAACAGGACTAAGATGATGGTTGCATAACTGTAACTACAAACGACTGAATTACACACTTAAGAAAATGAGTGGCTAAGAGCCATGGTTCACGCATGTAATCCCAGCATTTTGGGAGGCCAAAGCCAGAGGATCCGCTGAGGCCAGGAGTTCGAGACCAGCCTGGACAACAACAAAGTGAGACCCTCATCTCTACAAATAATAAAAACAACAAAAAATATAATTTTAAAAGGTGAAATTTATGGAATGTAAATTATAATTCAATAAAGCTTTTAAGAAAAACTCCCCCAAAAACATTCTGACCTGTAGCAAGTAACTGCTTTGAAAGGAATAAATACAGTGTCCCTGTGAGAGACAACCATGATAAATTGGTATGTCAATTCCAAGTGTTAGTGATCATGCTGAAGGGAAACGAAATGGAGAGGAAAAAAAATATGTTTTTTTTTTGTCTGTTTGTTTTTGAGATGGAGTCTCACTCTGTTCCCCAGCTGGAGTGCAGTGGTATGATCTCAGCTCACTGCAACCTCCACCTCCCAGGTTCAAGCGATTCTTCTGCCTTAGCCTCCCAAGTAGCTGGGACTACTGGCGTGTGCCACCACATGTGGCTTATTGTATTTTTAGTAGAGACAGGGTTTCACCTTGTTGGTCAGGCTGGTCTCTAACTCCTGACCTTAGGTGATCCGCCCACCTCAGCCTCCCAAAGTGCTGGGATTACAGGCGTCAGCCACCACGCCCGGCCCATTTTTGTAACTTTAAAAGAGAAAGAGTAGTCTTTTTAATGAGAGCTATTGATAAATAAAACTCAACAATAAGATATTCACCCACAAAAAGAAATGAAATTCTAACACATGCTATTAACATGTATGAACCTTGAAAATATTTTGCCAAGTGAAATAAGCCAGATATTTATGACAAATATTGTATAATTCCACGTATAAGAAGTACATAGAATAGGCAAATTCACAGAGACAGGAGAAGAGAGCTTACCAGGGTTGGAGGAAGAGAAAGTGGGGAGTCATTGTTTAATGGGAACACAGTTCCAGTTTGAGATGATGAAAACGTTCTCAAAAGAGATGGTAGTAATTATACAACATGGTGAATGCGCTGAATGCCACTGAATCATATTCTTAAAAATGGTTAAAGTGGTAAATGTTGTGTTACGTATATTTTACAATAAACCTCAACAATGAAAAATAACCCAATTAAAAATTGGCAAAAGATCTGAAGACACCTCACCAAAGAAGATATGCAGATGGCAAGTAAGCAATATGTGAAACATCATATGTCATAAGGAAATAGCTGTTTTTTTTTTTAAATGAGAGAACACTATACACCTAGCAGAATGGTCAAAATCTAAAACACAGACAAAACCAAGTGCTGATCAGAATGTGGAGCAATAAGAACTCTCATTCATTCCTAGTGAGAATGCAAAATAGTACTATCACTTTGGAAGACAGTTTGATAGTTTCTCAAAAATTAACATACTATCAATATTAGTATATGATCTAGCAATTACACTCCTTGATATTTACCCAAATGAGGTAAAAACTTATTTCCACATATAAACTGCATGCAAATGTTTGTATCAGCTTTATTCATAATTGATAAAACTTGGAAACAACCAATATGTCCTTCAATAGATAAAACGATAAACTATGGTTCATCTAGACAATAGAATATTATTCAGCAAAAAAAATAAGTGAGCTACCCAGCCATGAGAAGACATGAAAGAAACTTGAGTACACATTGCTAAGTGAAAAAAAGCCAATCTGCAAAGGCCACATACTGTTTAATGTTTAGTTCCAACTGTATGGCATTCTGGAAAATGTAAAACCAGAGAGACAGTAAAAATATTAGTTTAATGGGGGTTAATGGGGACGGAGGGAGGAATAAATGGAGCACATAGGATTTTTAGGGTAGTGAAACTATTCTGTATGATACTATGATGTGGTTATATGTCATTATACATTTGTCAAAATCCACAGAATGTACAACACGAAGAACGAGCCCTATATAAATTGGTTCAACTGTAAGAACTGTACCATGCTAATACAAGATGTTAGAAATAGGGGCAACTGGCAGCAACAGGTATAAGGCGCTTTAGGGGAACTTTCTACATGTTCCACTCAATTTTTCTGTAAATCTAAAACTGCTCTTTTTTTTTTTTTTTTTTTTGAGATGGAGTCTCCCTCTGTTGCCCAGGCTGGAGTGCAGCTGTGTGATCTCAGCTCACTGCAATCTCTGTCTTCCTGGTTCAAGCAATACTCCTGCCTCAGCCTCCCAAGTAGCTGGGACTACAGGCGCACGCCACCACACCCAGCTAATTTTTGTACTTTTAGTAGAGATGGGGTTTCACCATGTTGGCCAGGATAGTCTCAATCTCCCAACCCCATGATCCACCAGCCTCAGCCTCCCGAAGTGCTGGGATTACAGACATGAGCCACCACACCCAGCCGTCCATTAATGATTTTAAGTGCAGGGGAGGAAGGCTTAAGCCAAAGTCGATGGGTTGGGAACTACAGACTGGATGCAATTTATTCCATCCAACCAAGAACACAGAATGGAGTAAAGTAGGGGATTTTTTTAAGTCAATGTTATATAAAAACTACAAAACTTTGTTTGGATTTAATTTGCTGTTATATGAGTAATACCCAAATGTCAAATACTACCATTTACAAATAATTAGAAAATGCCTTTTATTTTCTTTATTCACAAGGTGCTAAAGCAAAGCAAAAGATCTGGGGAAAATATTTTGCTACCCAACTCCACATCCATTAGGATTTTGTGAGTAACATAATTACTCCTAAACAAAGCAAGTTGGCATCAAACATCCTTTGGGAGTTTATGCCATTCAAGAAGCACTTATGTATTGCAAAATGCCGATGCTTAATCCTAACACGCACAAAAGGGTGACAGACTTTAATGTATGTAACTCAATGCTGACCTTTTTACTCTTGCTTTTTGTTTTAAAAAGCAAAGAGGATGAACCACTTATTTACCTTACTGAATCAGACCGAGAACAGGTTTTTGGCCTCTCTGTTCAATGCTCTATTACTCTGTGAAGACAATCACTGATAATCACTCAGTGCTACCCACAAAAGAAACTCTGCTGCTTTACAAAGCCAAGACGCGTTCAGCCACCTTCATCTGTCCCTCTAGCCTACAAGGGTTCTTCAAAGCCTGTGATGGAGAAAGAACTACAAAACTTCAGAGGGTAATACAAAGTCTTAGCTCGTCTTTGCTACCCAGGGCTCAGAGTCTAAAAAATAACTGGGCAATATTTTCACTTAATGAAGCACCTGCTGCATGTTTCTCCTTTACAGGATCTACATCTATACAGAATTTGCATCTCCATTGCCAGCATCTCATTCATAAGTGGAAGTAACAGTAACAATGATCTACCCGAACTTTGGCAATCCCTAGAGGAGAGTTTTATTGCCTATGATTAACACTCGAAAGCAAGTTAATCCAAAGAGCTGCAAATACTAGTTATGAAATAACTGTAAAATAAAATAAATATGGCTATAAAATAAATATGACTATAAAATAAAGCCACAAAAGCTTAGAGCTATAAGAGAATATAGATTATCTAAACTCAATGTTATTTATATAATTATGTATTTATGCTTAAGTTGTACTGGAAAAAAACTTGTTTATAGACATAAAAAACATGACTGGAGAAAATAATACACAAACATTAATATAGTATACAATGTAGCAAGCATCTCATGATATCAGAATGTCTGAAATCTGCAGACACAATGGTTGACTCCACCCTCTATATTAAGAGGTCATGTGACCTGATCAAGAGGTAGTTAGTAGTGGTAGAATAAAGTAGTAGAGCTGGATGTAGAGAGAACAGAACACCTAGCTCCCCATCAGTCTTTTCCCCAGGTTACAGGGCTGATCCATTCTATTAGACAGCTTAAACAACCCTTCACTCTATCACTGCAACGTTTCTTCCTATCAAAGAATTCTTGCCCCCCCGCAAAATAGTAATAGGCTGCCAGTCACCCAAATGCAAGTGAGATGAGTGAGAGTCACCCAAATTCAAGACCAAAATAGAAAACACAAGTCCAAATTCTAGAACTTGGCCCACAAGGTTCCATTCTGGGCAAGTGAGATGGGGCAGAAGTAAAAGCTCTGCATTGGCAGGGATTCCATCTCTGGCTCAAACCAGGTGGACTCAAAAGCTCTCGCTCTGCTGTCGAAGCTATGTGACTCAGAGGTAGTGCTCCCCCCAGCCTCTGTTTTCTCATTTGCAAAATGAATATAAGCACATGAGATAATTATAGGTGAAGCAGTGCCTGGCATGAAGTACACCTCCGTAAGCACAGGAGTAGCAAAATATTCATTCCTACATCCTTAGTGCCCAGTGCAGTACCCAGCACACCACAGGCACATCAAACATTTGCTGAGTGAAGCAGAGAACCCACTAAATCCA
This sequence comes from Aotus nancymaae, assembly GCF_030222135.1. Lineage (NCBI taxonomy): Eukaryota > Metazoa > Chordata > Mammalia > Primates > Aotidae > Aotus > Aotus nancymaae. Next base: position 17,779,380 of record NW_026988479.1, on the reverse strand, counting down.
GTCTGAGATTCAATCAAAATTCCTGGGCCTAACCTATAAGTGGACCCCTAACTTACTCCAAACCAGGGACGCATGTCCCCTAAACCAAGGATGGCCTTGATCATTGACAAAGGAAGAGCCTGTTCATATGCTTGAAGTAAGGCACAGCCTGAGAATCTGCCTCTAAGAAGCCTCATACATCACAGTCTGTGTTCATTTCATCCCAAAAGGTTGGCACTTTGGGCTGCCCTGGCATTCCATTGTCTCTTCGTTTTTATAAGCAACAAGCTGACAAAATGACATTTCAGGCACCTGACTTTAGTAAACGCCCTTTAAAAAGGCCTGGGAACAATTCTCACAGCTAGGACTCTACTCTGCTAAGGCAACCTTTCTTAGCTGAAAGGTATTACCTACTAAGAAATCCATCATAGAAACAGATAAAGTAAGAGAGTCAGAGACAATTCCACTATCTGCCTTCATGTGGTTCCTAATTCTCAAAACTAAAAGATGGACTGAGCTATTTTTAAATGAGAAGACTGAAAAGGCACCAAAAACGTTCTCACAATCCAAAGCACTCATCCTTAGAGCACGCTTATTTGGCCAGAAAAAGAAACTCTCTGGCTCTGCAAAAGTGAAGCAGAATGCAAAACTGCATCTCTCCCCTTGTACCAAAAGGAAAAAACGCAAAAATGGCTTTATAAAAGGTCCAAGAATCTTTGAAATAAGTTTTTTCTGAGCACTATGGACATTCCTTCTCATACCTTTACGTTTTCAAGGATAACGGGAGAGGTAAAAAGGAGCGCTTGGGAGCAGGAGAGGGAGAGAGTTGGGATATGTTCATTCTATTTTTAAATCCTCGCCCACAGTTTAGAGTAAAGGAACACTCTGATTCTCTACTCCCACCCCTATCACCTTCTGCTAAACACAAGAATCAGAACCTGCGCACGTACTGATTCTAGATTTAGAGATTACTGGCTGCCAATACTCCAAGGAATCGCAAGCTAACCAAGCATTCCACCCAGGGAACCCGGCGGCCGGACTAGGCTGGAGCTGCGTGCAGAGTGAAGCAGTCACAACCCGCCTTTTCCCAAGAGGAGGCAGCGCCCCCTCGCAGGGCACGCTCCATTCTCACGGCTGGGCACCCAGGGCTGAGCAACTCTGCCCCTGAGGGAGATGGAGCTGAGGACGCGATGGGATCTGCCCGCAGGCTGCGGCGCGCTGGGCACTCTGGCCCCACTCCTGGGACACCTGCGTGCCGCGCACGCCCACGCCCACCCGCGCTCGGTCACCTCTCGGCCAACCCCGAACGCAAAAGGCGTAGCGACGGGTCTCTCTCTTCATCTGGTGGTTGCTGGTCCGCCTGCTTTCCGTATCCTTCCTGCCTTGGAGGCGTCGACACCCGTCCCGCAGTGTACCGGGGGCAAAACCCCTGCGAACGCGCAGGCGACCCGGGCTGAGCGCCACCTCCCCGTCCCTCCCGCCCCGGGGCCGCGTCCCCGCAGGGCTCCGGATACTCACTCTTGAGCGCGGTGATGAGTGACTTCCCGTCCTTGATGAGCTCCTTGATGAATTTGTTGGTCTTGTCTAGCTCTGCTTCGTGCGACTTGAGCGTCTCTCGGAAGTGCGGGCTATCGAGGCAGCAGTCGCTGAACTCCAGCGCGGGGAGCCCCATAGTGCCCGCGGCGCCCAGCCGGAGGGCGCACCTCCTCCGGGGTCCGGGCCTCCCGCCGCCCAAAGCACGCACGCGGCCGGACCCCGGCCGGCTCCCCCGACGGCCGCCGGCTCCACAGGTGTGGCGCCGGCTTGCCCCCCACGCGGTATCGCCGGCTCGCACAACTCCCGAACCGAGCCGGGACCCGGCCGAGGGGCGGCTGCTCCGGGAGCGCGCAACAGAGCGGCTCACGAGCAGGAAGTGCAGCGCAGACCCGCAGCGGCGCCGGGAAGCGAGGGAGCGGGCGAGCGAGTGCAGACGCCGCCTCCCCGCCTCCTTCGCTCGCTAGCTCTCGGCAGCCTCGAGCGCCCTCTCACAGAAGCCTCGGCCGCCCCTGCGGCGTCTGGGCCACTCGAACCCGCTAGCGATGACTTAATCCCGGCCGGGCCAATCAGCGCGCCCTCCCTTGCCCGACCCTCTTGGCAGCCCGGGGGACGTCCGGCCCTTCCGCGGCTTGATCCAATCAAAGGAGCCTAGAGGCAGGGTCTGCGGCTGGGGGCGTGGCTCTCGCCAACGCCTAGGTCCGCAGCGCAAGCTCCGCCTCCTCTCGCCCTCCGGGCGCTGCACACCCCGAAACCTATGGGTGAGCGCTGCAGTGCACGCCCCTCAGCCACCTTGCCCGCCTGCTCCGGCCGGAATCCGAGCCGCGGATGGCGAGTCTGATGGTCCTGGGGGCCGAGGAGCTTCGATGTGCCAAGCATGAAAAATCTGGGAATTAGGGCTGCAGTTCACCACTGCCTGCCCTGCACTGCTGGGCAACCGATTTTACCCTCAAAATACAGTCCCCTGTCCCGGGAGAATCCCGAGCGACCAAACCCTCCTCTTTCAGTCAGGCAGAAAAATGTTACTTGCGTCTTAAAATTACCAGCTCTAGCAGCTCTTCTTGCCTGCAGTCTTTTCGCCCCCTACGGTCCGTCCCCCTCAGGGCCACTCCTGCTCAGAACCCGCCCACGGCCCTCCCGCCCCCCACCCGGCAAAGGAGCTCACAGCCATCCTTACGAGAATTTCAGCCGCCTGTTATTTTCCTGCTCTGCATCTAGCACAATTTTACATAATTCCGTCCACTGCCTGTCATCCTTCGCTACAAGGTAAGCCCCACGAGGGCAAGTGCCACTTCAATTTTCTTGTCCGCTGTTGCATCCCGGCACCTAGCACAGTGGCTGGCATTTAATAACAGATATTGAGCACTTACTATGTGCTATGTGTGCTTCGGTGATTGATAAATGTTTGTGGAATAAATGAATGGATCCTTCCCCAGAGCCATCTCCACCTCCCATGCCCAGTGCATTGCCCTGTAGTCCCTCTGTTCGACCGCAGGACTCAATTCTGGCATCTCACTCGTTGCACTTGTCAGACTGCGTCCCACAGACTGTCTAGTGCTAAATTGTGAACTCCTGGAGGATAGCGACTGTCCTTGAATAAATTATTTCTATGTCTAGGAACCAGCAGCCATTTCAGCTACGTGGGGGTTTCGTATTTCTTTGGGTTGGTTTGTCTTTTAACTAGGTCTGCTATGTGCAGGCACTAACCTAGATGGTAAGGACATAAAGAGGAGTAACAGAATGAATTTAGCTGCTCGTGGTTAGTAGGAGAGATGGAAACAAACAAGGAATAACCATGCCTTGTGATAGGATAGAAGGCCTGGATGCTCGGAAACATGGATTTTTCACTCAGGAGGGGTCAGAGGTGTCCCATCTATATTAAGAAAGCAACTGATTTATTAAATTCATAAATGGAGCACGGTGGCTCACACCTGTAATCCATCACCTTTGGAGTCCAAGTGAGAGGATTGCTTGGGGTCAGGAGTTCAAGACCAGCTTGGATAACATAGTGACACCCCCATCTCTACAAAAAATTGTAAAATAAATAAGTAAATGTATAAATGAGTTAATGTGATCTGTTTGATAATTATATCTACAAATTTAGACTTGATAGCAGGCCCAGACAGCTATCTGATAGATAATTAGAACCCAAAAATAATTGTTCTTCACTTGCCAAAGATGAGAAAGATCTAGAATGGAAACCCTATGAAAGTAAATCTGTTCAGTGCTTTATCTTGAGCATTTAAAGGTAGGTGTTCTGGTTATCTATCAATACAGAACAAAGGACACCAAAAATTAATGGTTTAAGACAACAGGAATCATTTTATTTTCTCTCACAATCTCTGTGGGTTAGGAATTTGGGGAGGCTGAAACTACTCGGTGGTTCTGGCTTGAGGTCTCTTATGTGATTGTAGTTGGATGGTGACAAGGTCTGAAGAAGTGATTGGTTAGCTAGACATCTCCTACTTTTCAGGTAACTCAGGACTTCTCCATATCATGGCCTTTCTCTGTGGCCCAGTTTAGGCTTCCTCACAGTATTGCAGCCTTAAGGCTCCAGTGTGAACTTAGACAGCTCACAAGGGGAAAGCTGCATCATCTTTTATGATCTAGCCTTGTGAGGTGGAAGGCCTGCAGGACTTGTTTTCCAATCACAGCCCCACTGATCAAACCAGGATCCAGTCAACACAGGGTGCAGTGAAGCAGCCAGCAGAAACCAGCAGAGGAGGAAGAAAGAGACTTTTAATTGCCCTCACTGCTCATTAGCATAGACACTCCCACCTTTGCCATGACAGTTTACAAATGCCACTGCAAGGAGCCAGCAATGGTCTGGAAGTTACCTTATATGGTTCTGGATACTCTTTGCCCCCTTTCCAGAAAGTTCTAAATAACCCACCTCTTAATTAGCATATAATTAAAAGTAGGCATAGGTACAGCTGCCAACAGCCCATACACTGCCCACTCTGAACACACTCCCTATGGGATAGCCCTCCTCTACAAGGAGCAGCACTGATTCAATGAAAGTTGCTTTCTCTCACCACTGGCTTGCCCTTGAATTCTTTCCTGGGCAAAGCCAAGAACCCTCCTGGGCTAAGCTGCAATTTTGGGGCTTGCCTGCCCTGAATCACTTGGAAGTCACACACTTCTACCACTTTCATTGGCTACAAGCAAGTCATAAGCCCACCCAGATTCAAAGGGAAGGAGATTAGACTGTACCTCTAGATGGAGGAATGACAAGAATGGGAGATATTATCATAGCCATTTCTGAAAAATATAATCTGCCACAGTGGGCCTGGCATACATGGTCATATTCAATACATTTTAAATGAATGAAATAAAATGTGATCCACAATTATTTGTTTTATCCCATTTAGGAATAGCAGGCAAATGTGTATAAAATATATACGTGTATTAATAATAACAACAATAATATATCAACTATCATTTGTTAAGCTCTGAGTTTATGCCAGGCACTATGGTAAATTATTTACATGCATTTATAGCTAGCATAGTGGCACATGCTTTTAATCCCAGCTGCTCAGGAAGCTGAGACACAAGAATCACTTGAGCCCGGGAAGGCAGAGTTTGCAGTGAGCCAAGATCATGCCACTGCACTCCAGCCTGGGCGACAGAGCAAGACTCCGTCTCAAAAAAAAAACAAACAAAAAAATTATTTACCACATATAATCCCTACAAGGTGTGACTGGTACTATCATAGTTCCCATTTTTCAGATAAGAAATTAAAGGCCAGAGTTGTAACCTGAACCAGCTTACCCAGATAATATTAATAATTATATGTGGCACAAACATATAACCTAATATGCCCATTCACAGACAAATATGTAAATATGTGAATACTGTGTAAATTTCTCATAAATTTAATCTGGAATTTCCACAAAAGACCTCCCATGCTTTCAGCAGTATTATCAGAGAGAATCAGAATGCAGCAATACAGACTGGGTATGGTGATTCACGCCTGTAATCCCAACACTTTGGGAGGCCGAGGTGGGTGGATCGCAATGTCTCAGAGATAGAGACCATCCTGGCCAACATGATAAAACCCAGTCTCTACTAAAAATATAAAAATTAGCTGGGCGTGTTGGTACATGCCTGTAGTCCCAGCTACTCGGGAGGCTGAGGCAGGAGAATGGCTTGAACCCAGGAGGCAGAGGCTGCAGTGAGCCAAGATCATGCCACTGCGCTCCAGCCTGGTGAGAGAGCAAGACTCGGTCTCAAAAAAAGAATGCAGCAGTATAGAAGCTGGCACATGGAGGGTGCAGTTGTCTCTCTCCTCCCAGAAAATCAGCTCATGAGGGTAGAGATCTTGTATTATCCAATGCAGCAACCCCAGCTTAGAACAGCAATTGGAACTTCAAAGGTGCTGAACATCAATGGGAGGGACACATCTTTAATAAGAAAGAAACAGGACTCATGAGACAACATCAGTTATGGCCATGCATGTAAATAGAAAAGAACAGTTAAGCCCCAGAAATCACTTTCATATGAAATAGAGAAACAGTTCGGGCAACATTTGGCCTAAATCCTTTGGATGAATGTCTGAATTCCTTCAAATTAGCCAATTAGTTCAAATAGTTCTGCTTTTATATATATTTTAAATCTACATTATTTCTGGCCTCCATGGTGCAAATAACTTTATACCTGTCATGCAATTACCTCCGATTTGTGGAAACTTTACCACTGGCAAGGCACTCCCATGTACATTGTCTCTGAGCCCATATAATCAGAAGTGGGCATGGACCAGTCACACATTGGTTCCTCAGCACCAGCTTGAGAACAGATCTGATCCATAGTGAAGGATTCATGGGTCCTTATGTAACTGAGAAGTTCAGGGGTAGATCCACCTTCAAGGCAGCCTCTGGGGATCTAGAAGATGATACCAGCACAAGCTTTCTCTCTCTATCCCTCAAGCTGACATTTGTCTGTGGTGGCTTCATTCTCAGTGGCTCTCTCAGCTTCTCCAAATTACATCCAGCAATATTAGCAGGAAGAGAGTTTTCTAAGAATTCCAGTAGAAATGACAAGGCTGGAGTCAAGGATAAAACAGCCCCACTCAAAAAACATAAAGTATTGGGGAGAAGTTGTTCCACCAAAGGACAAGCACAGTGCATTTAGCAAAGAAAGCAGGAATCGCTGCTGCACAGGCAGAAGCAATAATGTATAGTACACCTGACCTGTCCCCAACTCCCTCACAATGGATGCACCTCCTGCCGCATTCCCATGGTCCCGTAATTCAAGTTAGCACATATTCATTCTTTTTTATGGTTGATGCCATATATTGTGCTACACAGTGACTTCTCCTTCAGTTTTCCTATTTTAAAATAACAATTTGTGGTTGATAATAAATGTTCTATGACTCAATTAGTGATGGTTACACAGGCATTGCATTTGTCAAAACTCATGGGTGCATTTTATTGTGTATGAATTATACCTCATTAAAGGTTGATTTTTAAAAATGATGATGACAGTGATGCTGATATTTATTAAGCTTTTGCTGTGTAGCAGGATCTGTGCTAAGCACTCTATTACATCACCTTATTTAATGTTTGCAACAATTCTGAGAATTAGATGCTGCTACCATCCCCATTTTACAGGTAAGGAAACTAAAGCTTAGAGAAGTAAAGTGCCTAATATAGTTACTGATAGAGCTAGGCTTAGAATTCAGATCTATCTGGCTTAAATATTATACCCATATAAAATGTCTCTAGAAATACATTTTATATGTCTAAAAACATTGTTAAATAATAAGAACCAAACACTTAAAAATTGGATGAGGTCACATATGAGTGACAGAGGAGCAATCTCATTATGAGTTATGTGTGGTTTTCCAGGGCTTTTTGCTGGTATGTCCCAAATATGTCAATAATTATATAAGCCTCTAATTTGTTTTAGCTTTAAATCACAGAACCTACACTTTGTGTAGAAGCAATTGATTGAAACAGACATAAAATCCTCAATTTCCTTAAAGAAAAAAGAATAATCTATCCTCATAAAGCCATTGGCTCATAGTTCTTTAATGGAGGCACCAGCACCTACTTAATGTTCTTTGGCTCAAGAAATTAGTGAAACTCGTAACATTCATTCTGCACAAGTTTTCCATGTTAGCAATACTTTCATTTTTAGTTTTCATGATTTATTTCATGCTTGCCACTTTTCTACCTAATATTCACCCTTTTCCTTACTTATTTATTGAAAGTGCTTATATAACATTTACTATGTACTGGATACAGTTCTAAACACTTTTAAAATATTAACTCAGTTAATACTTAACAATACTATTAGTATCTTATCTCCCTTTACAGGGGAGGAAAGGGAAATGAATCACCTAAAATCATATAACTAACGAGTGGCAGAGATGAGATTCTCACAGGAAGTCTAGCTCCAGAGTTAGGTTATGTTTCTAGCAGAACCCCATTGTGCTCAACTAAAGAATTTAATTTCTTAGGTTTTCACACAGCTGGTGGTGGTCATGTACCACTTTCTGGCCACTGAGATACACTTGGAAGTCTATTGGCTGGGGCTTTGGAAAAGGTTTGTGTATCGTTTTTAATAAAGAGACAACTGCTGGCATACACCTGCTGCTTACTTCCCTTCCCTATTCTTTTTGCCTTGAATGTGGGTGCAACACATGGAGCAGCAGCAGCCATCTTGCAGTCATGAGGATGAATACCACATGCTAAGGATGGCTGGATAGGAAAATAGAGGGAGCCAGGTACCTTGGTGACACCCACGAGCCATAACACCCATCCCCAGCATACCCATCTCCCAACTACTCATCACACAAAGGGGGAAAAAACAACCTATTCGTTTAAACTACATTAATGGGGTTTCCTGCTACTCAAAGCCAAACACTGCTCTAGCTGATATAATGCACTAATTATAAAATCTATTGTTTCACCACCTCTTGAATTCTGAGTATCTGCGTTAATCCATGGTCCTTAGGTAGTTTTCAAATTAGAAAACCCTAGTTTTAAGGATGATTTCTTAAACATTTAAAGATGATGTCTGCATTTACAGGGCAGGAATATGTATTAAGTGAGGAAAAGTATTTAAGGAAAAGGATAATCTATTGATAAAAATAAACTGTTCAAAAGCTGATATGAAACCAGAACACTATCAAAGACAATTTCAATAGAGACCCAGGATTATCTGGGTTAATGAAATAATTGGCCCATTCTTCTATAATTGTTGGTGCTGAAATGACCAAATAAATTAGTTTACTTCAGTAAAGTAACCTAAACTAAAGCAATCCTATGTACCTTGTTCTCTTTCTTCCTTCCAAATCTTACACATAAGTATATGCTTTAAATGGACATTAGCATATTATAGATTCTGAGATATCCTGTGGTAAGTAATCCTGTGAGATTTTGCTTAACCAAGTATTTCTCAAATTTATTTGAGCACAGAATCCTGTTTTCCCCCAAACGTTACATCCTATGCATAGTGTTCTATAAAAATGCATTCAGGGGCCGGGTGTGGTGGCTCATGCCTATAATCCCAGCACTTTGGGAGGCCAAGGCAGGCGGAACACCTGAGGTTGGGAGTTCGAGATCAGCCTGGCTAACATGATGAAACCCCGTCTCTACTAAAAATACAAAATTAGCTGGGCATGGTGGCATGCGCCTGTATTCCAGCTACTCAGGAGGCTGAGGCAGGAGAATCACTTGAACCTGGGAGGCAGAGGTTGCAGTGAGCCGGGATCACACCACTGCACTCCAACCTGGGTGACAGAGTGAGACTCCCTCTCCAAAAAAAAAATGCATTCAGGAAATAGTATCATAGACTACAGGAATAAGGACATACAAGAGAAAGTGAAAATTTCTAATCTTTTGTCATTTTAGTTACTGCCAAATAGATAGTCTGTCATGAAGCTTTTTAGCAAACTTTCTGAAGCAAGTGAGAAACTATTACTTCTCAACTTCAAATCCTTATTGATGGATGGGCTTTTCATCCTTGGGAGTTCACATTTCTTTAGATGGCTTTGGTTTTGAGATGATGCTGTGGTTTTAGTGAGTGCATGTGTTTGTTGAAGATGGCTTAGTCCCAGTGAAGAAGGCAATATTTCAATAGATAAAGTATTCTGATCTTCTTTTCTTCTATGGAGAAGCCAGGATAAAAAATCAGTGCTAAAATGGATTATCCTCCATCTAAACACAGTGCAATGTCTGTTGGGGGAAAATGGATATGGGCAGATTTATTTTATTTACTTCCTCATTTCCCTTTGTATTTTTTTTCTGGAATTTCCCATCACTATATTTCTATTTTTGACTCAACAAAGCTAGTAGATGTTAAATTCTCAAACTAAAGCATTCTATCAATATAAAGACTAAACATTTTTAAAAGATTGTTTTACGGCCGGGCGCGGTGGCTCACACCTATAATCCCAGCACTTTGGGAAGCCAAGGCGGGCAGATCACGAGGTCAAGAGATCAAGACCATCCAGGCCAACATGGTGAAACCCCATCTCTACAAAATTTATAGACACTGAAATTTGGATTTCATATAATTTTTATGTCACAAAATACAAAAAATTAGCTGGGCGTGCTGGCGCGTGCCTGTAGTTCCAGCTACTTGAGAGGCTGAGGCAGGAAAATTGCTTGAACCTGGGAGGCGGAGGTGGTTGCAGTGAGCCGAAATCATGCCACTGCACACCAGCCTGGTGCCTGGTGACAGAGTGAGACTCTGTCTCAAAAAAAAAAAAAAAAAAAAGATTGTTTTGCCTGAAAAGTAACATTATGAACTACTCCTGTGTTTCGCAAAGCTGGTCAGATGATATAGGCCAGTCTAGAAAGTTTTCTTTGATCCATAATGAAAGGAGAAAAACAATGACCATGTAAAGTTTTTCATGAAACAATGACCATGTAAAGTTTTATATTCCATTTGAAAGAGTGCTTTTTGAGATTGTGTTTTTCCTATATATTTGGCATTAATGCACTTTTTTTTTTGTATTAACGTACTCCTTTTTTAAATAAAATGGTGAGTGAAAATAGCTGTATTTTTAAAAAATACCCACTGGGGCCAGGCATGGTGACTCACGCCTGTAATCCCAGCACTTTGGGAAGCTGAGGTGGGCGGATCATCTGAGGTCAGGAGTTTGAGATCAGCCTGGACAACAAAATGAATCCCCATCTCTACTAAAAATACAAAAAAATTAGCCAGGCATGGTGGTGGGTGCCTGTAATCCCAACTACTCTGGATGCTGAGACTGGAGAATTGCTCGAACCTGGGAGGCAGAGGTTGCAGTGAGCCGAGATCGCGCCACTGCACTCTAGCCTAGCCGAAGGAGCAAGACTCAATCTCCAAAAAAAAAAAAAAACCACCCCACTGGCAAAATTAATATTTGGAAGTTCTATGTCCCTCCAACTTTGTTTGTTGTTTGTTTTGTTTTTTATTCAAAAGTTTAGAAACCACTTCTTAAGCCCAAGTCAGTCATGTGTCTAGTTCGCTGGGTTCCCTGTGACTTGCAGAGTGCCTAGCAATAGGAAGCAACCAATAAAGTTAATCAGCAAACTTTTTCCATAAAAAACTTTTAGGCTTTGAGGGCCATACAATCTTGGTTGTACCTACTCAACTCTGCTATTGAGGCAGCCAAAAAACAGTGCATAAAGGAATGAGTGTGGTAGCTATATTTCAACAAAATTTATAGACACTGAAATTTGGATTTCATATAATTTTTATGTCACAAAATATTCCTTTTGTTTTTTTTCTCACCATTTAAAAATGTGATAACTAATCTTAGTTCACAGATCATACAAAAACAGGTGGTAGGCTGGAACTGGCCCATAGGCTGTAGTTTGTCCACCATTGGGCCAACCAAATGAAAGAAAAGAGTGATCAAGCACAGAGTAAGACCAGAAATCCAGAAATTTCAAATGTGTAGGTGCCAATTCTTCTTGGCACTGAGTGCTTTCAGGAAAGCCAGTTTAAGATATCAGCATAGCCTGGTGTCCCAGCTACAAATCAGGAAAAGCAATTCAAATCTATTTCTTCAGGTTATTGTTGATGAGAGGTATTATCAATGACACATGTGGCAACTAAGAGAGACCAAATAATATAACCACGACTATAAAAGAAAAAACTAGTAGATGTATTTACTAAATTAATTTAAAAGATTCAATTTCTTACTGTTCTCCACCGCCCCCCCCCCAAAAAAACAATGAGAAAAACAGGAGAACCAGAGTCCCAGTGAATACTAAAGAAAGAATTATCTTTGAAATGGGCTATTCATTGAATTACAGAACCATGGAGCTTTAGAGCTAAGAGAGATCATGAAAAACTTCCGGTTCAATCACAATATTTTAAAGGCAAGGGAAATTACCAGGGAAGATAGTTCCCCAAAGAAATTTATTTAGAGAATGATAATAATCTAGTAAGAAAATATATCTTCTGAAGACTACATAGGAAATAAGGCCATGTAATAAAAAGAGCATGGGGTTTTGAACACTGGGTTCAAATACTGCCTTCGACAGTTAATGTTTTTAAATTTCAAGCAAGTTACTTAAGTGAGTCTCAATATCTTCATCTGTAAATCAAGGACAATAATATTTTGTAGAGTTATAGTTAAGAACAAGTGAAGTAATGTACACAGTACATTGTTAGGCACATAATAAACACTCAATAAATGATGATTTGTATTGTTATAAGAACTTTTCAAATCTCAAAATTTACCAAGGCCACTAAAAAAAACTGAAATTACAGTTTCTAAACTGAGCTAAGAAATGAAACCCACTTATCTGATGTTCTTATAAAAGTAATTTTATCTGTATTCGTTGAAATACTTACTGAATTTCTATTTCTATATTTCTGGAAGACAATATAGTGCTGTTTTTAAACTTGAAACCACAAACTAACACACTTTCATTGTAGGATGGAATTTGATTGCATTAAAGCCGATTTGTCACTGAAATATCCCAAAGCTCATTCATTATGGAGGAATCCTAGCCCCTATAAACTTTAATTTGGTTTTTTATCTGACAATAATTTCGTAAATAAAAGAAATGTAATACTTAAAGTACCCAGTTAGTTTCCACAGATCATATTGGGCAAAAAAATAAAAAAACATAGAATGTCCTTATATTGTCATTTTCAAGTAGTACTAAGAGCAAAATCTTAAACATCAGATAGACATAGGTTTTAACCACAGCTCTGCCACTTCATGGCTGTGTGACCTTGGACAATTTACTTAGTCTCTCTAAGCCTCAGTTTTTCTGAGTGTGAAATGGGGTTAATAATAATAGTATCTACCTCCCAGGGCTGTGTGATGATTCAATGATATGATACATATAAAATGCTTTACTTAGACCAGTGTCTGCAATATAGTAAGCGTTCAAAAAAAAGTTAGCCAAATTAAATAACTTATCATATTGTTGGGAGAGGAACTTTGACAAATCCCTTTTTCATAATCTTTCGTTTCTTCTGGTGGTGTTAGATGAAACTTGAAAAGAACTGATTTTTAGAGTAATATTGTAAATTGTAAATAGGTGTTCATATGAAGATAGAACTGGAGGTAGATTTCTTCCATTGTTCTATTAAGCCAGGAGGAAACTAACAAGCTTGAGGGTTTCTAGGAACTGGGAACACAGGCTCAATTCAGGACTCTAAAAAGGAAAAGATGAGCTGGTTACTTTGAAGAAAGCAGAATCTATCCCTTCAGAGATACTTCCCTGCCCTCCCAATGGAAAGTAATTCCCTCTTAGTTCACTAGAATGTGAGTTCCCTGAAGCTCATGTTGGGCCTATCCGCTTCGTGGCTGTATCATCAACTTCTAGCACAGTGCCTGCATATTGCAAATTCCCAGTAACTACACAGCAAATGAATAAATGAGTGATCTTATACATGGACAACCCTGGTATATGCTCAGTGCTTCAAACTCTCCTTAGAACTGTAGACAAATGGTGAAATGATCTTACAGCTGTCATAAGAGGAAAAGAGAAATATGAACTCATAACCACACAGGCCCAGTACTAAAGTCTTGGACCACATGGACTCAGAGTTTCTAGGGGAAGGAACAAAGGGAATATAAGGCAGATGGGTAACCCCAGACCAAAAAGAATAAAGAAAAAACATTTTTACACACACATACCCACACACATAGATGTAGAAATGCACCATCCTCTGAGACCTGGGGTAAATGTGAATTTGGTGAGTTGTTTACTTCAGGCATAACAGTCTTTCTTCACTTGGCCTCTGGGTCTCCACCCTCTCATTTTCTCTTGGGTCTCCTTCTATCTCACCGGTTCCTCTTTCTCAGTTTCCTTTTCTGATTTCTCATTTTTCCAATCTCTAAACATTAGAATGCCCCAGGCCAGTTCTCAAATCTCTATCCATGGTCAGGCACGGTGACTCATGCATGTAATCTCTGCACTTTGGAAGGCCGAGGCGGGCAGATCACAAGGTCAGGAGATTGATACCATCCTGACTAACATGGTAAAACCCCGTATCTACTAAAAAAATACAAAAATTAGCCGGGCATGGTGGCATGCACCTGTAGTCCCAGCTACTCAGGAGGCTGAGGCAGGAGAATCACTTGAACCTGGGAGGTGGAGGTTGCAGTGAGCCAAGATCCTGCCATCGCACTCCAGCCTAGGTGACAGAGCAAGACTTTGTCTCAAAAAAAAAAAAAAAAAAAAAAAATCTCTATCCAAACACACCTCCCAGGTGCCCCCAACTTTGAATACGCCAGAGCTTTGAACACTATCAGCACACAACAACTTCCAACATCTAGCCCAGCTTTGTCCTCACTCCTGAACTCAGTGTACACAATTCACTGCTCAACACTCTACTTGTGTATCTGAATAGGCATCTTAAATTTAAAGAGAGATCAGAATTGAAATCTCTCCCTCTCACCTCTGAAATCTTGATTTTTCTCTCCAAACCCACTAAATCCAACCTTGTAGTTGTTCAAGACAAAATCTTAGAGCCATCCATTTTCCCCCCTCACAATTCATATCCAGTCATCAGCAAACCTTTTTGCCTGAGTCTTCAACAGATAGCTATCGTCTGACTACTTTTCCGCCTATTCTGCTACCACCCTGGTTCAAGCCACCAAACATTTTTTACCCGGATTATTGCAACAACCTCCATCTTTTACCTGGATAACTCCAACTGGTCTTTTGCCTTCTGCCCCTGCCACTCCCTATGGTCAAGCCCAGGCAGCTGGCTGTGATCCTTTAGAGTGAACCTAAAAGATAGCATGTCACTCCTCTGATCACAACCCTCCAGTGGCTTCCATCTTACCAGAGTAAAAACAAAACCACAATCTGACCCACAGATACTCTTCTCAGCTTGTGTCTTGCCCTTCTCCCTCCGCCCACTTGCCTCAGCTACCTGGCCTTCTTCAAACAATGTATACCTACTCTCTTCCCTCAAGGCCTTTACACTTGCTGTTTTCTCTGCCTATAATTCTTTTTTCATAGATACCAACATGACATTCCTTTTCTTCTTTCAAGTCTCTATTCCAATATCATCTTTTCAGATAGGCTTCCCCTACCTTGCCATCCAAAATAGCACACACACACACCCTCACCCTATTTTATTTTTCACCACAATCCTTATCATGGTTGTTGGTGACATATACTTTTTGTATGATTTATTGTTATTTTCTTCACAATAGAATGAAAACCCCACGAGACCAGGGTAAAAGAGTGGGAATGTGCAATAGAAAAGTCCTTTGTTCAGTGTTGTATCCCCTGGGCCTAGAACAGTGCCTCACACATAACAAGTACTCAAAACACTTATTGAATGAATTAATGAATAATATCATTTTGGTGCCATATTCTGTATATTTCAATAGGAAAATGTAAAATCAATAACCATTTGCTGAATGCCTTCTGCAGGGTGAATACTATGTTAATTTCATATTCAGAATGAACTACAAAGACTAGTTGACATTCCATATGGATTTAAAATTAATTTAGAAAATATTAGCTTGACAATTCAAGATTAAGGTTTACAAAAGTTGACTATAAGTAAATAAATAAACTAGAGAAACAGAATCTTATTTTTTTGTTAGTCATTCTTCTGATCCATTGTATTAAACTACTATGTATTTTAGGTTCTGTAGTATTTGGTTTTGGCCTCTAGAATTAATCCTTTGGACCAGAAAATGCAAATTAGATTACCTCCAAGTTTCTGCTGGCAACCTTCCATCTCAAGCTTAGATAACAATCTCCTCTAGCTTTTAGTATTTTAGGGAGTTTCTTTGTCACATGAAGAGAGCTATGAAGACCAAGAGAAAACAGACCTATAATTATAAGAAGAATCATAAGCGCTTAAGAAGAAACATAGATCTACAATGATAACTGTTCTTTCATTTACCAGACATTTATTGAAATCTTACTATGATTCAGGGGCTGGACAAGGCATTCAGGAGGCAAGGATGAACGAGACATGCCCACACCTTCAAGGAACTCACAAGGGAGTCTGAGTGACAACCAGAGGACCTGATCTTCACAGTGCAATGAGAGAGGGATGACCATTGTGCTATGGCAGCCAATGTAAGAGCACCCAGCTCAGCCTGAAGAGTACCAACAAGGCCTCCCACAGGACCTGCACCTCAGCTGAAGCTTGGGGTGAGATATGTTCCAGACAGAGGGTAGAGCATGCACAAAGCCACAGTGGCATGAATCTGTGTAAGGTGTGTAGAAAAATACCAACATTCAAGGCAGTTCACTCTAGAGGTAAAGCTGGAAGGCGGAGCAGAAGGCAGAATACAGGGAACTTTATTTAGCATATTAAAGAGTGTGGTAGGCAGTGGAGAGCCACTGAAGCAGAGGGATGTGATTGATATATGGAAACACTAGGAGGGAGGGAGACCAGTAGGGAAGCTGTGGCAGCATTTAAATAAAAGGTGACACAGGTCTGAATTAGAGAAGGAATGAAGATGGGCAATAAGAGGACAGACTTAGAAATACTGAGTCAAAAATCAAAAATCAGTGCGACTTGATGTTAAGGGAGACTAGAGGGAGGAGGCAATGACAATCTTGAGGTTTTGATCCTGGACGGTATTACCAAGTATCAATACCAGTGCAGATAGGGTCAGGAAGGAAGAGGATTTCATTTTTAGGTTAAACTTGAAACAGTAAGGGAAAAGCATTCTATTTCTCCATGCACTAACTACCTATAAAGGAACTCTACGTGAATTTCCAAGTGTGAATTTGGAGGGAGAGGTCTCTAACTTCAGAGAGTTGGGTATCATTGGCACATGGATATTCAGGAGTTAACGTATGAGGATGGTTGGCCCAGTACCTGGGACAAAGGAGGCTCTCAGCAGGTGCCTGTTGAAAAGAGTAAAGGAAGAGTTGCTCTGCAAAAGTATGTAAAAAGAAAAGAACTGGAAACCAAAGACGAAACTCCAGAAACACAATGCTTCAGGGTTGGGTAAAGGAAGCAGAAAAGGAGTGGTCAGAAAGATGGTGTCACAGGGATAAAGTGAGATAGGCATAGGAGCCAAGTACACCACACCTCGTCAGGTATCATAAGGGCTTGTACAATTCTGAGCCTTCTCCCATGTTAACATTTCTTCATGAATTATTCCTAAATTGAAAGTTAAGGTCAGGCACGGTAGCTCAAGCCTATAATCCCAGCACGTTGGAGAGTCAAGGCAGGCGGATTACTTAAACCCAGAAGTTTGAGACCAGCCTGGGCAACATGGTGAAGCCCTGTCTCTACAAAAAATACAAAAATTAGCCAGGCATGGTGGAATGTGCCTGTAGTCCTAGCTACTCTAGAGATTGAGCTGGGAGGATCGCCTTAGCCCAGGGCGGTCAAGGCTGCAGTGAGCCACTATTGCATCACTGCACTCCAGCTTGGGTGACAGAGTGAGACCTTATCTCAAAATAAAAATAAAAAAAGAAAGTTTAGTAGGTCTCTAGATGGAAAATAGAAATATTTATTTTTTCTAGAGCTTTGTTGCCTTCTAATCCAAGGGTTATTTGAGCAATGGTTGCATTTCTAGTTATCAATTTTAATTCCAAGTTTATGCTATTGTGCATTTTTGTTTTAAATAATTTTGGATACTTTTTTCCTCATTTATGATTATTTTCTATTCTTGGTGTTAACTCCCTAAAGCTAATTTAAACCAGAGCAGGCAACTTTGTCACTGTAAAAACAACAGAATGTCTAAGATTGGGTTATAACATTTAGAATTATATTCATGTACTGATGAGAGAGATTGTGGCTTCTGGCCAATTTTATGTGAGTGTGATGATTACTGGCTGTAAATATCTATTTTTCATTTGTTTTAATTTCATTTGTTTTTGCCTACCCAGCATCCATGCCCGATTCTGATATAAATAGCATCAAGTTTTTCTTGAAGAACCACTTCTCTCCGATTCCTAGTGCAACTGATTTCAGTAAAGCTGGCTCCACTGGGCTTCAGAAGGGGAGGAAATGCAGCCCAGAGTTCACCAATGAAACACTGCAAACCCATGGGCCCAGTGATTGGCTCAGGGGTGAGCTTATGACCCAGTCAGAGGCAATGAGATAGAATTCTTGGACTTGTTAGAACAACCAAAAGTACTCTTTGCTGAACTTGAAGCTGGATGTGGACCACTGTTCCCATAGCACACAGGGCATCATGGGAAAAGACTGTCAGAATAAAGCAAACACAGAGGAAAGACAAGCTGAGAAATGAAGAAAGAGAGACCAAGTACTGAAGACATTCTTCGAGATCCTGTCTCTGACAATTCCTGAAGCTAGCATATTGCCATACTTCTCAAATATGTGAACCTATAAATGTCCTTTCTAAGGTTTGGTCAATTTTTTTTTTTTTTTTTTGAGTCGGAGTCTCACTCTGTTGCCCAGGCTGGAGTGCAGTGGCACAATCTTGGCTCACTGCAACCTCCACCTCCTGGATTCAAACGATTGTCCTGCCTCAGCCTCCCCAGTAGCTGGGATTACAGGCACCTGCCACCATACCTGGCTGGTTTTTGTATTTTTAGTAGAGATGGGGTTTCACCATGTTGGCCAGGCTGGTATCAAACTCCTGACCTCAGATGATCTGCCCGCCTCACCTTCCCAAAGTGCTGAGATTACCAGTGTGAGCCACCAGGCCCAGCCTGTCAATTTTTTTTTAATCTTTTCCATTACTTGCAACCAAAACATCCAGGGGAGAGATATCATTTGATCTCTACTTTCTCTGCCTCATCCACCAACAGGGACTCAAATGTCCAAGTTCATGTTTCTTCCCAGCGAGCCTATCATGCCTTCCACACTGTGCTCAGCATTTTCAGGTCAGCCCCTTGTTACCTTCTGTATCAAGCCCACTCTCCATTACTTTGCGCTCTGTGTCAGCACTTGGTTCCTAAGCTGAATTCACAGCCTAAGCTGTGGGCCTCACTGCTTCCCATGGACACTTCCTGTTTATTATATTCACCTAGAACAGGCTCTTTCTCCCTTGCCAATCTGTTTGTTTTAGTAAGTAGAGGCAGGACTGGATGGAAGCCACTTCTGTCCCCAGGCTTAGAAAGCCCAATGCTAAATTGTTGGGCCTGGCTGCCACCCAACAGCACCGGTACATTCTGTTCAAGCTCAGACTCTCGGTCCGAATGTTGTACTTGCTGCTGCTTTTCCTCCCTGCCTCCCTGGACAGGTTTAGCCTGATGTTATTCCCAATTCTGTCATGTCTGTTGTTGCCATGCCACCCAGGACCTTTGTTATTTCCCCCGCAGGGATCTTGGGAATTTCTGTGAAATCATACTTTAGTGGTCTAGTGCAATCTAGCTTCCAAACACGATTTCACAACCACTGCAGTGATATCCTCCCTTCTCAAATAAGGTTGTTTCTCCTTTTCCTGCCTCTGGACAGGCATGATAAGTCATTCATATCTGCCAAGAGAGAAAAATAGCTATCTTCAAAATTATGTAAGAGAAGAATTTTTCCTTCAGCTTTCCCTGAAACACACAGCAATAACAGAGAGACAAAAGCTACTCTGAGTAAAGGTGATGACTTGATCTCCTTTCTCTGCTTTTATTATCTTTCTCTCATTCAATCAGTATAAATGAAGTAGCCTCTTATGTTCTTGTCAAGCCCTGGAGAAATGAATTGTAACCATTATTGATTCAACAAATATTTAATTGAGCACCTATTGCATGCCAGGCACTGTGCTACATAATGAGTTCACAGAAGTGAATAAGACAGACATGGCTAGGCGTGGTGACTCATGCCTATAATCCTAGCATTTTGGAAGGCCAAGGTGGGAGGATCACCTGAGGTCAGGAGCTTGAGATCAGTCTGGCCAACCCGGTAAAACCCCATCTCTACTAAAAAACACAAAAATTAGCTGGGCATGGTGGCAGGCACCTGTAATCCCAGCTACTTGGGAGGCTGAGGCAGGAGAATCACATGAACCCAGGAGGCGGAGGTTGCAGTGAGCTGCGATTGCACCATTCCACTCCACCATGGGTGACAGAGTGAGACTCTATCTCAAAAAGAAAAGATAGACATGATCCCTGCTTCATTCAGATTAGAATCTAGTGAGGGTAGAGAAAAAGCAGCAAATATGTAAACAAATAAATGAGCAAAATTTCAGACATGCTATCAAGAAAATACAAGGAGAGGCTGGGCATGGTGGCTCATGCCTGTAATCACAGCACTTTGAGAGGCTAAGGCAGATAGATGACCTGAGGTCAGGAGTTCAAGACCAGCCTGGCCAACATGATAAAACCTCACCTCTACTAAAAATACAAAAATCAGCTAGGTGTGCTGGCAGGCACCTGTGATCCCAGCTACTCAGGAGGCTGAGGGAGGAGAATCACTTGAACCCAGGAGGCAGAGGTTGCAATGAGTGTGATCATGCCTCTGCAGTCCAGTCTGGGCAACACAGTGAGACTCTGTCTCAAAAAAAATAAAAAATGAGAGAGAGAGAGAGAAAGGAAAGAAAGGAAAGGAAAGGAAGGAAGGAAAAGGAAGAAAGGAAAGAAAGGAAGAAGAAAGAAAGAAAGAAGAAAGAAGGAAAGAAAGAAAGAGAAAGAAAGAAAAGAAAGAAAGAAAAGACAATGCAAGGAGATAATGTATTTCAGAGTAAGGGGACTATTTTAGATAGTGTGATCAGAGAAGACTGTTCTGAAGAGGTAATATTTGAGATAAAATCCAGGGAAGAGAATGTACAAATACATGGAGACCCACCCAGGAGAGCATTCCAGGAGACAGCAGGTGCAAAGGTCCTGAGCCTGGAGCTGGCTTGTTATGTTAGAGAAGAAGGCTGGTAAAATACAATCCAAGAAATAACAGAGGGACCTGGTCTGCCTGTTTTTCTGGACAGCCCACAGCTGAGAATGATTTTTACACTTCTAAATGGATGAAAAACAAAACAATAATATTTTGTGACATGTGAAAATTATGTGAAATTCAAATTTCAGTGACTATAAAGACAATTTTTATCGGAACATAACCACACTCATCCATTTATTTATTTTCCATGGCTGGTTTTCATGCCTCATTGGCAGAGTTGAGTAGTTACAAAAGAGACCATGAGGCCTGTAAAGCCTGAAATATTTACTATCTAGACCTTTGCAGAAAACGTGTACAGACTCTGTGTTAGGGGAACAGGAAGAAATATCTTCCCAAGCTTGAGAGAACCTTGAGTTCCTTGAATTCCTCAAGAAGTCTTGAATTCTTTTGCCTATACATAACAGAAAACCAGTGTCCAATTGACTTAAACAATGTGAAGGATTAAAATAGCCATAAAGTGATCATATTCCCATCAAGAGGTAAACTATATCCTCTCCCCTTGAATCTCAGTGGACTTTGTAACTGCTTTGACCCATAGAATATGTCAGAAGTGATGCTGTGCTCTGGTCTTAAGACATTGGCAGCTTCCACTTTCCATCTCTTAGAATACGCTCTCTAGAAGCCCTGCACCCTGGGGAAGAAGTCTGAGTACCTTGAGATCTCAGGACATGTTGAAGAGGTCACGTATCTGTGTTCTGGTTAAAGGTCCCAGCTGAACCTAGACTTGCAGCCAGCACTGCCAAGGTACCACATATGTGAGGGAAGCCATCTTGGACTCTAAAGACCAGCCCATCAGCCAGCTGAATCCTACTAAGGGGCCTCAGTCAGTAATACATGGAATACAAGAATTACCTAAGTCCTTCCTGGCTCCTGGCCTACAAAATTGTGAAATATAACCACATGGATTCTGTTTTAAGCCACTCCATGTTGTGGTAACTGTTTTATAGCAATAGACAACCAGAAGAAACAATACAGAAATCCTATTATCTCATATAAGAAGCAGCTCAGGGTACAGCAAGGGCCATCTAGAATATACCCAGCTATGCTTTTATGCAATTTCCTTGACTCTACTTTTCACTTTGGTTGGTTTAATTGTTAAACTGAGAGCAAGATGACTTTAGTAGTCCTGGGAGTCATGTTTAAACCTGACAATGTCTAGAGAGAGAAGACTGTTCTTAAGAAAGAGAAAATGTAGGCTAATCAGGATAGACTCTGGAATTGGGAATTGGGTTACCTCCCTTGAGTCACTGGGGAAGGGATGGACACCTGATCGTAATTGAGGTTCTATTAGAAAATAAGTAGGTGAGTGGATATTGGGTCAACAATACACTTATGCAAAGTATCTGTCTTCCGCCATCACTCATTCATTCATCGATTCATTCATCCAGAATAGTTTCAGTTTAGTAATATGAATATGCTTCTTTGTAAGTCAAAAGTGGTAAAATAACCATAATTTCAAAAGGTTAAACAATCTTTGTCAAGCTTGTATGACAGTGGGAGGCATGGAGCTAGATGTTAGGACTATTAATTTAATAGCAATTAAATCTGCTAAGTTCAAGAAAGGGGAAGAACAGGACCAGCTATATAACCCGCAGAACCCAGTGAAAAATGAAAATGGAGGACCCCTGGTTCACAAAATATTAAGAATTTCAAGATGGTGACAGAAGAGCATTAAACAAAGCATGGAGTCCTTCTAAGTGCAGAATGACTGTACATGTGGCATGTCCATGAAGCTGACTCTGGGAAAGAACAGACGACCACAAAGAGAACAGCAAGGGCCCTAGTTTAGATTGAGTTGCAGGAAGAGGGTGTTAGGAAGGCCTCTCTGAGGAGTAATATTTAAGCAAGGACCTGAAAGGTGTTTAGGAGTACCCAGGTAAAGAGTGGAGGAATGCAGCTTCCTAGAAGAAAAATAGCACTCTCCCTTCTTCTCCATCCTCCAAGTTGGTTAAGAGACAGCATTAGCCTGTCTTCATTAGCTGTGATGAATCAAGATAAAGGTAACAGATCCTTTTCCTGTTTGTGCCAGCTCGGGCCTATTTCCCACCCTTTTTTGTATTCTAGACTTTGGCACCTGGGTACCCTCCCCATATAATTTGATCCTCCCCCTTTAATATTGTAGATAGTCAAGACCACCCTACAGGGATCCCAGCCTTGCTCCTTGCTCAATGCTTACTACGCTCAACACTTAATACGCTCAACACTTAATATGCTCAACGGCAGACACTTTCTAGGAAACAGCCTAACCTGCCTGATCCACTCAGTACAGGCTTGTCACAAATAGGGAAAGACTTTCCCCTGTCCTCACATTCCCACAAGCCTCAAACCATGAAATCAGCTAACACAAATTGGACCTCAAAAAATTTTATCAGCAAACCCAAACCGTTCCCCTAAAATTGCTGCATTCATCTATTTTGCATTGCTATAAAGGAATACCCAAGACTGGGTAATTTAAGAAGAAAAGTTTATTTGGCTCATGTTTCTGCAGGCTGTACAAAAGGCATGGCACCAGCATTTGTTTCTGGTCAGGACTTCAGGAAGCTTTTACTCATGGAGGAAGGTGAAAGGAGAGAAGATGTGTCATATGGTGAGAGAGGAAGCAAGTGAGAGGGAAGAGGAGATGCCAGCCTCTTTAAACAACCAGCTCTCACATGAACTAATAGAGTGAGAACTCACTCATTAGGGGGAGGAGGGCACCAAGCCATTCATGAGGGACTTGCTTCCATGACCCAGACATTTCCCATTAGGCCCTACTTCCAACACTGGGGGATCACATTTCAACATGAGATTTGGAGGGGACAAATATTCAAACTGTATCATACCTTATTCCATTTTTAATTCTGCGACATTCTTTTCCTATATCAGATCCTACTGGAAATTTGATGATGTAGTGGGCCTCCAAGTTGGTTGTAAGCAGAATCAGATGAGCAGCTTATTAAAAACACAGATGCTCCAGCCCTATGCCAAACCTCGCTTCTCTATTTTTAACAAGCTCCACAGGTAATTCTGATGCACTGCCAAGTCTCTGAACCACTGCTTTAGCAGACCGGACAGAATAAGGAAAAGTTCCTATTTGACTGTTAGGAGTCAGAACATTTCCTTTCTGCCACTACCTTGTGGCTCCTGGGCAGACCACTTTAATTCAGTTCCTCAGTTGTCTCTTTAAGTAAAGTGATGATTTCTCCACGACATCTCTGCCCTAGAAACTTGCTGTAGTATGAAAGTATTGATACCTTCCCATGATCTAGTCTCTCCTCAGGTGGCTGTGCCTCAGTTTCCTCGAGGAACTGCCTGCCCCTCTCCCACTGTAAGATGGCTTGGTAAGACTGTCAGTCAAGGTGCTCTGCTGCCCCCTGGCTGCCCCCTGGGCCCAAGACCCAAGTTTCACCAACCAGATTTTCTCTCCCAGGAAATGAAATCTTGAGAAAACTGAAGCAGAGACAAAATAAATGAAGTTGATTAATCTGGTATGGATGACCCCAAAAATGTGTTAGTTTATACTTCCTAAGCTATTATCCTGGTTGCTGTGCTTTCTGAAACCTGGTTTTTCAGCCTTTCCCTCAGATCTGTAAGTAACCCTGATAGCCTTCTAACAAATTATTTCTTTTGCTTGAGTCAGAGTTAGTTCTGTTGCTTGCCACCAAAAATTTCTAACTGATTCTCACAATCAAGATATTTGATAGAGTGTTCTATGTAATAATGATGTCATAGCTTCCATTCTTATAAAGCCATTGTGAATGATTTTCTTGTAGCTAAAGTGAGCATTCTATGGAAGGTCAAGAGTTTGTTTTAATAATGACATCTTTGTTCCAGAAATTGCACACAGTGAAAATTTCCTGATAGGATAAGAGGTTATTCACTGTCCTGCTGAAATATCTTCAGTGGAAACAGGCCTTGGGTAAATACTCTTCCTTTAAACAACGCTTATTGTTCTGGACCCAGAGAAGGAAAGGAAAAAAGAAAAAGGAAAAGAGTTTGAGCTCAGTTTAAACCAGCTCCCATTCAGCTATATCTTCCCTTCACACACAAATTTAATAAAAAGTTGACTATGTATTTTTTAAAGGCTGGAAATTGCATCCAAATACACATTTTAAGGGGTATTACAGAGAAAATAGCTTTAGTGATTGAACTCTTTTCTCTCATCAGCCTCTGTTTTATTTCTAACCTTATCTGATTGTTAGTTTTTACTCTTTCTTATTGTTACTGACATCCTCGCTATTTCTCATTTTTATTGACTGTGTTAACAGTTACTGAGCACTTCCTGTGAACCAGGCACGATGCTAGATGTTTAACACGCATTACCTCATTTAATCCTTACAGTGCCCTTCAAAGCCAGTATTATTATCCCCATTTTACAGAGGGGAAACTTGAAGCTCAGTGAGGTTAAGTAACAGGGCTAATGTGCAATGTGACCACTCATTTATTATCTGTATGTCCCTATCTGTCCCCAAGTCTTCCTTACACTGTGCCCCTGCCTTAAATTCAAAGTACCTGCTTAGTCCAAAGCATCATTGGAAAGAATATTAAATGTAGCATTGCATTTCAAAAAAAAAAAAATGACAACTGAACTCACTGCCCATGTCATGTTCTATATTCCTGACTAGACTATAAGCTCCTTGAGGGCAAACACTATGTTTTGTTCACCACAGTATTACCAGTACATGCCTAGCACAGAGGAGGTTCTCAAAAAATGCTTATGGAATCAATGAATATCCTGTAGGGTCCTCAGAATAAGGGACCATCACAGGGTTAGGAGAAAGTGTCAAGAAATCCCTTTCTGGAAATAGAAATTCCAGGTTACCCTTAGTGAATTCAGCCAACTTGGAAGCTTGGCCAAGCTTTTAAATAGCTTTGGATGATTTCAAACTTGGAATCCTGGGCAGTGATTTCCCTTCCTGAAGAGCTGTTCCATCTTCTAGGCATAGTCATGCTTTGGCTTGAGTTTATGAGGAACAGAAGTTTCAAAAAATCTGATGGGGAAGTATAAGCTAAAAGGCTCAAGTACCAGTCATACTTTTCCCAGGGCAAGTGAGCTCTCAGCGATCTCAAAACCAGGTACCATGCTCTCCATCAAAAACTGGGAACATATTGTTATTTTATCATTTTCAGAGATAATAACTAGAGATGATTTTTGGTTGACATAAGACTCACAACATATCCTTGGGTGAACTCTTCGTGTCTCAGTTCCTTTAATGGAAAACAGTCAAGTTCAAATACAGTCAAAATCTCTAAGTAGAGTCAGTCTCATTCATTCCCTGCTATTTAGTTCAGAATTTGACCTTTGGATTCAGATAAACCTGAGATTAGGCTTAGGCTTTGGCTTTGACTTGTATCAGTCATGTGACCTTGAGTAGAACACGGTAGCTCTCAGCCTTAGCCTCATCTCTTGTTGGGAAGATGGTAAATGTGATAATGTGTATAACGTGTTAAACCAGTGCCAGGCACATGCTAGGCAGTCAGTAAACAGTGACTTAGGTACAGCGATATTTCTGCTGGCTTCACTTGCACATTATATTTTAAATAGTTGAAAAGTCCAGTGTGTTCTTAGTGTTTTAACTGGCAGGTGTGATCTGAAGTCATCCTTCAACTAAGTAGATTACTTTATCAACTTCAAAATTGTAAGGAAAATTCATTTAAACTAAGGCAATGAAGTGGCATAGACATACAAATGAAACATCTGTCCTGATCTCTGCCTTGGAAAAATACAAAACACTATAACGCTATTATTCTTACAAAGATTATTTTAACCATTTATTTTAAAAATCAGCATTATTATTGCATCTACCTTGACTGTTTTATTGTCCAAACTTTCTGTATCTATTTTAAGACTTAAATATAAAGTATGAAACAGGTTTGACTTTGAGCATAGTGAACAGAAGAAACATCACTCCTTTCTTAAAAGAGATGCTTAGCAGGCATTTTAAAATCCCCATCCCGTTGCGTTCTCACTAGATTACTGATCAGTACTTTACAGTTTCAAGCCAGATAATTCAAAGGCTCAAGATATCAGTTAGATCCCATTGACTAAGGTAGATCCATACGAATTAGAAAAATTCTGATACTGATGAGAACCCTTTCCTGATGTTAGGTGTGACTAAGGATCTGTTTCAGCTATTAGAATATGGGCAGTAGTTTACAAGAATCAGAAAACAATTTTCTGTGTCTCCCTTCTCTTTGCCAGGGACAGCTGGTATTGATCTGTTCATGTAGCACGAGCAGAATAACTTTATGTCACTGTAAGCCACTGAGATTTTAGGGCTCTCGGTTTCTGCAGCATAGCTTGGCCTTTCCTAACAGATATGGAATAGATATAAATGCAGTTGACATGTATAACAGACATACTCATGGAGCCACACACGGAGTCCTCTTATCTTGTTCTACAATTAATATCCAGAAGATAGTGGTTTAGTGGGATAGAGAAAAAGCTCTGAACTACAGTCAATATCAGAATAGCTTTAACACACTGGCAAAAAGATTGAGAGGCATCTCTTCTATGTCATCATGAGAGTGAGAAACATGACTCCTAAATCTGTATTCCTGGCTGGAATTCTCATCTGTCAACAGGTGTCATTGTCACCCTGAAGAGAACCAGAGCAAGCTGTCTCTCCCTCAGCCTCATGCACTCATCTAGTGAGTTGTAGTCTGGGGCTGACCTCAAACTGAGAACTCCTTGGGATATAGCATGCATCCCAAGTAGCCCTCGCTCTAGGGAGTTTTTTTTTTAATCTGTACCTCAAGTCCACATAGCAGAAGTGCTCAAGGTTGATGCTAATCTTCGACACATCATCTGTTCCCAAGCCAGCCTCTCCATGAAGGAATCAGTGATCTTTCAAATACTTTCTTTTCATAGCTGAAATGAACAATAAATATTATTTATTATTTTAGGAAGAAACACATGATCTAAATCCCACTAGTAATAATGACAATGGCATTTTTTAAGGGTTTGCTGTTTGGCACTAAGACACATACGATTTTATTTAATCCTCACAACAATTTGATTAGGTAGTATATTATTAGAGTTCGCCAGAGAAACAGAACCAGTAGAGATATATGAGATGCATTGTAGAATTGGCTCACACAATTAATGGAGGATAAGAAGTTCCACAGTATGATGTCTGCAAGTTGCAGAACCAGGAAAGCTGGTGCTATAATTCAGTCTGAGTTTAAAGGCCTGAGAAATGGGAGCAAGAGCTCATAGTATAACTCAGAGTCTGAGGCCCAAGGCCAGAGAAGCTGGAGGGTGAAGATTCTTGCTGGTGTCAGTCTCAGAGTCCAAAAGCTGAGAACCAAGAGCATTAACGTTCAAGGGCAGGAGAAGATGGACGTCCCATCTTCAGCAGAGAGTAAATTCATGCTTCCTCTGCCCTGTCATTCTATTCAGATTAGACAACACCTGTCCACATTGATGAGGGTGAGTCTTCTTTCCTCAGTCTACTGATTTAATTGCTGATCTCTTCCAGAAATATCCTCACAGACACACCCAGAAATAATGTTCTGCCAGCTATTTGTGCATGCCTTAGCCCAGTCAAGTGGATACATCATTGGTAGGTATTGTCATTTTCTTTTTTTTTTCTTTTTTTGAGATGGAGCCTCACTCTGTCACCCAGGCCAGAGTGCAATGGCATGATCTTCTCACTGCAACCTCTGTCTCTCAGGTTCAATCGATTCTCCTGCCTCAGCCTCCTGAGTAGCTGGGACTACAGGTGCCCACCACTGCACCTGGCTAATTTTTGTATTTTTTTAGTAGAGATGGGGTTTCGCTATGTTGGCCAGGCTGGTCGAATTCCTGACATCAGGTGATCCACCCGCCTCAGCCTCCCAAAGTGCTGGGATTATAGGTGTGAGCTGCCGTGACTGGGCCTGTCATTTCCTTTTTTACAGATCAAAAAACCAAACCTTAACGTGGTCAAGTAACTTGCTTAAGGTCAACCAGCCTAGAAGTGGGAAAAATTATGCAAACTCCAAAGCTGTTCTTTGCAAGGAGGCCCACTTTACTCCCCCTCCTGGCCATAATATTATATATCAATCTCCACACCCAAGATATAAACCCTGGAGTTTTCCTTGTCTTCATTCTGTTGCCAGTGACTTGATTACATCATTTCTGGTCTGACACCAACACGGCTCCAGTATGTTCCCAGGGAGAATCAGGCCCCCAACACCTGCTAATTTCTTCCTGCCTTTGCAGAAGAGAGCCTGGGAACTTAACCTAAGGAAAAAAATAAAAATAAAAATAAAGTGATCCTAGGAGAAAAAAACTCCTGGGATGAAGAAAAGTTATTTTCTTCTTTGACAATTCTGTGTAACTAACTAGTAACTGTGGAAGAGAAAAGTGATCTATGCGTTTGTTAGAGACTCTGGGGCCTGAGGCGGAAATAGACACTGTGAGACCAAGAAGGGGGCGGAACCAGAGGCTACAGCCAGGAAACAAAAGACAGGAAACAGGATTTCTTTTTTCCAACGTCCAAAACAAAGCTGATGAGGAGTTTGGCAGGAAGAGGGACCACCATTTCATCCTTCCACTGGAAAAACGACTAAATGCTCAAAATTGAAGATATGTGGGAAGGGATGAGTCATGGAGAAATGGTGATATATAATCTTCTCTTTCTGAGAACAGTCACTTAATATTCCTGCTCAGCATTCTTTTATTATTTGACAGCAGTCCTTGTGCCTCTCTATGGGAAGCCAGGAAGGGGTCAGAATCATCTCATGCTGTTTATTACGGGTGCACAACTGGGAAGCTGCACTGTCTTCCCCTCCCCTCCTTTCCCTCCTTCATGTACTGCTGTTCCCTCTTTCAGTTATGCCTCTCCCACTGTTAGCATAGGTAGCTATTGTTTATTTAAGTCTTAGCTTAGATATCACTTCCTCAAAGGAATTTTCCTTGATCCTTATTCTGTGGCAGAGTTGTTAGCTGCTTGCCCAGGACCCATTTTCCTCCTTTCTTTCTTTTTTTTTCTTTTTAAGACAGAGTCTCACTCTGTCACCCAGGCTGGAGTGCAGTGGTGCAGTCATAGCTCACTGTAGCCTCGAACTCCTGGACTTAAGGAATCCTTCCACCTCAGCTTCCTAAGTGGCCATGACTACAAGCACGTGCCACCATGCTGCTAATTTTTAAAAATTATTATTATTATTATTATTTTGTTGAGATGGGGTTTCACCATGTTGCCCAAGCTGGTCTTGAACTCCTGGGCTCAGGCAATCTGCCTGCCTCGGCCTCCCAAAGTGTTGGGATTATAGGCATGAGCCATTGTGCTGGGCTTTATGTGCATTTATAAGCAAGCTTTCTGCTTAATATCTCCCAGGCTTGAAGCATATTGACTTTCCTTCACCAGCGGACATTATCCAAACAAAACATTATCCAAATAGCTCATATTTACTTGTGTGTGTTGGAAAGAGCCATTATTATTGGAAACTATTTAGATTTTGTTTTAAAAATTTTTCTGGAAAATATTTTCAAATCATTTCTTTTGTGGGGAAAATGTCACTGAGATGAAATATTTGTCAAAGTGTGGTAGTACCTGTTCCCACTTATCATTTGATAAACTGGCATAGACAATGCACAGTCATACAAAGCACATCATGCAAACCTTAGCTGGTGAGCATAAAAATGACCACTGCCCCTGATTTGCGAGCAGCCCCTGACTTAGTTTGGACTCTCCCAGAAGCAGACCTGGAAACAATGATTCAAGTGCAAGGCCTTCATTTGGAAAGTGGAGGGACACTGCTTAAGGGTTGGAGAGGTGATAGAAGAAAGGAAGACAGCCAAAAATGATGTGTTATACAGCCAGCTACTATAGTGAGTGACGAGAGTCTAACCCTACAGAGATACTCTGGGGAATAGTATCCCACAAGAGGCATGGGGAGCTGGGGCACTTACCCACCAATTCCCATCAGCCATCAGCTACTCTCAGGGTATTAATTCCCTTGCAGTCTACAGGGCATGGCAGAGTGGCCTTCTATCCTTCTATGGTTCCCAGAAAATCCCTCATGCACAGAGATGCAGATACTGGCAGTTAGACGTGTCCACAGCACAATGAAACAGTAAGGTCTGATGTGCACTGACAGCCCTGACCACAGCCCCTTTCAAGCAAAGTTCAGACTTCAATGTCCTATTTCACAGGGGATGTAGAAGTTTTTAGATAATACAAGGACACATTTATTTTTTATTTTAATAGTTACAAATTAAGTTTCAACATTGCCTTCCACTTAATGCACAAGGTGCTGGTTTCCAGTTTGTGGTAGTGGTGAAATATATAGATTGCAAAAGAAATCAATTTTTTTAAAGGGCATCCATTGATTTAAGGTATATTGAAGAAAGGTTGGGCATGGTGGCTCATGTCTGTAATCCCAGCACTTTGGGAGGCCAAGGTAAGTGTATCACTTGAGGTCAAGAGTTCAAGACCAGCCTGGCAAACATAGTGAAACCCAATCTTTACTAAATATACAAAAATTAGCTGGGTGTGGTGGCACATGCCTATAATCCCAGCTACTTGGGTGGCAGAGGCAGGAGAATTGCTTGAACCTGGGAGGCAGAGGTTGCAGTGAGCTGAGATGGTGCCAGTGTACTCCAGCCTGGGTGACAGAGTGAGACTCTGTCTAAAAAATAAAACAAAATAAAAAGTACACTGTAAAAATAATTGTACAGGTAGTAATCAATATGCAAAAGTAATAGAGAAATGACTGAAGTTTGGAAAACCGTGATGGATTTTTTTCTTTTTTTCTTTTTTTTAAGATGGAGTCTCGCATTGTCACCAGACTAGAATGCAGTGGTGCGATCTCGGCTCACTGCAACCTCCGCCTCCTGGGTTCAAGTAATTCTCCTGCCTCAGCCTCCTGAGTAGCTGGGACTACAGGTGCGTGTCACCACGCCTGGCTAATTTTTTGTATTTTTAGTAGAGACAGGGTTTCACCACGTTAGCCAGGTTGGGGATATTTTTTATAGGTAGTGAAAGGGAAGCATAAAGCCAGGCTACTAAGTATCTGTGAAGGAATATCTAATGTGTGCCCAGCACTTTTTTAGGCATCAGTAAGAATGTAAGAGACAGAGAAAGGACAAACCCCACATTAAGGTTTTTACCAGTAGCAGTAGTAATAATGGCTAGCATTTAGTGGCATCTTTGGCTTACTATCACCTGACCTGGCTTCCTTAGGAAGCTCTACCAGCCTTCATAAAATACGTGAAACAACAAAGCATGCTCTATTCAGAGTATGAGGGTCAGACTTCCTAGAGGATGATTTCATTAAAATTTCAGAGGGAAAAGCAGCAGCATGGCAGGATGAGCAGAAACAGGACTGTGCCGACCTGGCAGTGGTCAGAGCCAGAGAACAAGGAAGACATAGCCTTAGGTTTTTCCTCCACGGACCCATCTCCCACTCCACTCAAGCTACAGAGCAGGACTCGGCATCTGGGAACAGGCAGGATAAAGAGGAAGCAAGCTGCTGCTGAGTGTTGCCAAGCTACTCCCAAAGCGTGCTGCCTTGAGAGGCTGTCTTATTGTGCAAGAAGACATACAATCCAGATGGCAATTTCTGGATTCTCAACTTTCTATACAGAAGTCATATTTTTCCAATACATCCTAATTCTATTTACTGTGTGTATGATGGCCAAATGTCATTAACAATGGCCAGGCATGAAAATAAAGAAAGTAATTAGGCTAGGAAATAGCTCAGCAGCTGCATCAGCTATGTGTTCTTGGAGTGGAGGTGCGGTGGGCAGGAACCACTTCTGGGCTGCATTCAAGGGTTGTGTGGCGTCTTAGGGGCCAGTCACATATGTAAGCACAAATCTAGACTGACGGCAACATCACATTCAATCAAGGCCCAGTCTTACCAGAGGAGCCACAGACCTGTTACAGATAATGCCTCAAGGATTGACTCAGAAAACAAATAGGTTCTCATTTGCATTAGAACTTGAATTGGCATGTTGTTTTCTTCCTGTAGGTGCAAAAAATGCAACTGTGGTCTATCTCACATAGTTCCATGTCCTTCTGTCTTCAAACTGGGTTAGCTGAGCCTGAAAACCATCCCCTGGGCCAATAATGCATGAGGTGGCTAATCAAGGGTGCACCTTGGAATCAGACAGCTTAGCCCTGAAAGCTGGCTCTGCCACTCGCTCTAGCATGAGACCTTAGGAAATTTGCTAAGTTTCCCAGAGCTTTTCTTCTGTAAAATGAGACAACAGAAGTACCTATTTCATTTTGAAAATTAAATGAGACAAACTTTCAGCTTGGTGCCTAATACACAGTAAGTGCTTAAGATATATATGATTATGAGTAAATATGACTGGTTTTTATGGTACAAATCTTTATTTTTACCTTTGATGACCTTTGTGCAGAACAGCAAAGGTTATGAAGAGGAAGTGGCTCAAAAATTAAGACGGAAGTCGACCAAATTCAATCCTCACTAGAAGATAGAAGAAGGAAAAGGGAGGGGATATTAGTCAGGGTTCTCCAGAGAAACAGAACCAAAAGGATCCATATAGATGTAAAGGAGATTTAGGATGGGAATTGGCTTATGATGGGGATTATGGAGGGTGAGAAGTCCTGTGATAAGCAGTCTGTAAACTGCAGAACCAGGAAAGCTGGTGGTGTAATTCAGTCTGGTCCACAGGCCTGAGAAACACAGGAGCTCATAGTGTAACTCCCTGTCCAAGGCCAAAGGTCTACATCGGGGTTAGGCCATGGGAAGGGAGGTAGGGAGATAGGGAGGTAGGGGTGCTGCTGGTATAAATCCTGGATTTTGAAAGCTCAAGAACCAGGAGCTCCAATGTCTGAGGAGAGGAGATGATGGATGTCCCAGCTCAAGAATAGAGAGAGAAAATTAGCCCTTCCTCTGCCTTTTTGTTCTATCTGGGCCCTCAACAGATTGGATGGTTCCTGCCCACATTGGGGAGGGCAGTTTGTTTTACTCAGTCAACTGATTGAAATGCTTGTCTCTTCCAGAAACACCTTCACAGACACACAGAAATAATGTTTTACCAGTGATTTGGGCATCCCTTAGCCTAGTCAAGTTGACCTATAAGGAGAAGAATGAGCTGGCTAACCATAAGGTTCTGAAACCTCAAATGGGAATGGAAAATGGGAAAGATAACTCAGCATAAGAATACACTTCTCAGAAACACAAATTAATTTTATGGTGATAGAGCATAAGACTTAAAATAACTTAGTAGGAAACTGCATATGTTCATTCCTAAATAAAAAGAGAAATAAAAAAGAGTGTAATTAAAATGCCCACTAGAAGTGATAAAGGAGGCCATACTGCTTTTGCTGGTACTCCAGTAGCTTGAATATTAAAATAATAACACCCATGGAGGTATACTGTGGTGGGTTAATGGCATTGTTCCCACCGTAGTACAGGCGCCACAGTCTCCCCTGTGCTATGGTGAGGCTTCTCAAAAGTCCCCTGCTTCCACTTTTGACCCTGCACAAACCATTTTCTGACCACCAGCCAAAGTTACCTTTAAAAAAAAAATACATGTCAGCACCTTATCTCTGCAAGAACGGCCATAATCAAAAAAATAAAAAAATAATAGATGTTGGTGTGGATGTGGTGAAAAGGGAACACTTTTACACTACTGGTGGGAATATGAACTAGTACAACCACTATGGAAAACAGTACGGAGATTCCTTGAGGAACTAAAAGTAGAACTACCATTTAATCTAGCAATCCACTACTGGGTATCTACCCAGAGGAAAAGTAGTCATTATCCAAAAAAAGATACTTGCACACACATGTTTATAGCAGCACAATTTGCAATTGCAAAAATATGGAACCAGCCCAAATGCCCATCAACCAACAAGTGGATAAAGAAATTGTGATATATTAAATTAGCTGGGCATGGTGGTGTGTGCCCGTAATCCCAGCTACTTAGGAGGCTGAGGCAGGAGAATTGTCTGAACCCAGGAGGCGGAGGTTGCGGTGAGCTGAGACCGCGCCATTGCACTCCAGCCTGGGTAACAAGAGCAAAACTCTGTCTCAAAAAAGAAAAAAAGAAAGAAAGAAATTGTGGTATATATACACCATCAAATACTACTCACCCAGGAAAAGGAATAAAATAATGGCATTCACAGCAACCTGGATGGAGTTGGAGACCATTATTCTAAGTGAAGTAACTCAGGAAAGGAAAACCAAACATCCTATGTTCTTACTCATAAGTGGGAGCTAAGCTACGAGAATGCAAAAGCATAAGAATGATACAATGGACTTTGGGGACCTGGGGGAAAGGGTGGGAAGGGGTGAGGATAAAAGATTACAGACTGTGTTCAGTGTATACTGCTCAGGTGATGGGTGCACCAAATCTCACAAATCATCACTAAAGAACTTATTTATATAACAAAACACCACCTGTTCCCCCAAAAACCCATTGATATTTTTAAAAAAATACATATCAGGTAGGACGCAGTGGCTCATGCCTGTAATCCCAGCACTGTGGGAGGCTGAGGCAGGAGGATAGCTTGAGCCCAGGAGTTCCAGACCAACCTGGGCAACATGTCTAAACTCCATCTCTACAAAAAATACAAAAATTAGCTGGGCGTGGTAGCACATGCTTCTAGTCCCAGCTACTCAGGAGGCCGAGGTGGAAGGATGGCTTGAGCCTGGGAGGTCGAGGCTGCAGTGAGCCAAGATCACACCACTACACTCCAGCCTGGGTGACAGAGTGAGACAGTCTCAAAAAAAAGAAAAAAGTAGTATCAGATTATGTTACCACTCTGCTTCAATCCTATGGGCTTCCTAGTGGATTTAAAATAAAACCCAAACCACTTTTAAAGGTCATGATATGGCCTCCAGCAACTTCTCTGGCCTCATCTTGCACCACCACCTTGCTCATGACTCCAGAACTGGCCTAGCTCATTCCCGCTGTGAGAGCTGATCCCTCCGCCTGGATGTTCCTGCCAGGTATCTGCATGGCTGGTTTCCTAGCAGCAGAGTCCCCAGTCAGACATTACCTCCTTAAAGAAACTGCCCTCAACCACCCAACCAAATGTTAATTCTCCCACCCCATTCTCTCCTGAATTACTTTTTAAAACTTCTCTTTATAGCACTTTAATACTAGGCAAAATTGCCTATCATGTCTATGCACTTACACCTAACTCCCCCTGCAGTGGTAACTGCCATATAGAAGAGATGTTTGAATAACTAAGTAAATAAATAAATGTATATTTTACTGTCTTACTACTCCCACCCCAGCACCTTCCTGTCTTGGAGGAGTTTGTGATTCAAAGCTAAAAGCAGAAGTTGTCTGAAGCCAGCCTGTCGTTCTCTCTTTCATGAAGATCTTACCAAGCTGAGGAGCAGAAGCTTGGGGCCCCAGGGGCTACAGCATAAGGGGCCTTACTGTGGTTGGTTGAGAAGAGGAGGAACAGGATTTCTTCAAGCAGTGTGAGATCTGCAGGTTGGTGAATGATGGGTCCTAGAGCTACCTCCTTGTAGATCCTTGAGGTCACGTGGGATCTAGGGAGTTGCAAATGGAGAAAGAATAGAGAGATTCAAGGTGGGCTAAGGAAGGGAGACACCAGGCATGGGAGCCAGGTATGAGAGTCCTGCACCCTGGGAGGCGCAGAAGTCCAGGTTTCGGGTGCTCACTTGAGCCTGGACAAGGCCCATGCACTAGTCCCCTGACTCAACTACAGTGTAGCCCCCAATGTCTGGGCAGCCTGAGAAAACTGGAGGGTGGAGGGTTGGAATAATAGCTGAGACAGAGTTTCCTGAAGTCTAATAGAACAGGGGCTGGGAGTTGGACTGCATATCATTTTTTTAAAAAAATGAAGTCATGGGACATTTCAGACATCTTTGAGCTTGAGAAACAGGACATATCTGCTGCTCAATACCCATCCCAGGAAGACTACACTTCCAGCAGCTTTCATTGATAAGAACTTAGAATGCCAGGCCTGGATTGGAAACTCTACAACTTAGCCCCTTAAATCTTAAAACAATGCTATGAGAGAGGCTCTATCTATCTATCTATCTATCTATCTATCATCTATCCATCCATCCATCCATCTATCCATCTATCTATCAGAGTTGGGAGCTGAGGCCTAGAGATCCCTGGCTACTAGATTTCCAGGTCCATCCAGGGTGACAGGCAGTAGTAGGGGGCTCCACTTTGGAGGCCAATCCCCTTGAAACTCGTACCTCTACTCTTCCCCACTCTGCCTGTAAGGTTTGTGATGAACTCCTTGTCAAAAGCCAATCCCCAGACTAGCTCTTTCTGCATCAGCTTTGTCCTGCAGCTGGAAACAAGCAAGGGCTGCCTGCCTGCAAAGAGAACAATCACAGCCGTCTGCTCTCCAGGATGAGTGCAGTGTTCTGCCCCACAAAGCTGCAGGGCGAGAGAAGGGTGTATTGCTTCCCTCCAGTTTGGAACTGGGATCATTTTCACCCTAAAGAGGTTCAAGACAAAAGCGCATAGGTAGGCTAAGTCGACTCTGATGTCC
Organism: Aotus nancymaae; assembly: GCF_030222135.1. Taxonomy (NCBI): domain Eukaryota; kingdom Metazoa; phylum Chordata; class Mammalia; order Primates; family Aotidae; genus Aotus; species Aotus nancymaae. Next base: position 17,742,190 of record NW_026988479.1, on the reverse strand, counting down.
TCCCCTCTCCCCAGCACCTGCTGGAGGCACCAAGAGGACACAGACATTGCCTGATTTTATCCATTTTTTGACCTACCCATTGCATGACATTAAGTGTTGTTTTCCTACCTCAAAGACACAAAGATCTCTTCCTAGAGTACTAACAGGTAACATGGCCAAATACCACACAGAAAAACTGTGTAATCAACTGCTCCCTCCTGGTGAGGAAGAGCAGCCTATTTTGCAGGAGATAGCTTGCCTTCCCATCTGCTCTTCCCCTTGTAAGCACCCCCTGGTGCATTCCTCCTACCCAGGGTTATTCCTGGGATTGAGGAAAGGACCAGGAAAATGAGTTCATATGGGAGGATTTGTGATTTCATCATCTCATTCTTGAGAAGTGAGGGCAGGATTGGGAGGGGGGTGAAGAATATCATTTAAAAATAGGAGTCTAGAGAAGATTGTGTTCTAGATAAAGGAATGACTCCAACCGTGGAAGCTGAGGCTACTAAGTCAGGGCAGAAACACAGCTGTGATCCCCTCAAATTCTAAAGTAAGTCTCTGGATTGGGACTTAACCCCGAGGAACCCATTTGGATGTTGGGACCTTCAGTATCTCAGATTTTTCAAGCCTGACCAGTAAATCTGTGATGAGGCTCACTAAAAGTGCAATATACATCCCACCCTCTCTCCGCCTGCCTCGCCGCAATTCCATGCCCTATCAGTTTTCATTCCTGAGACAAGACCTGTGCCCAGGACCAGTGTGGGGCATGTAAAGGGAGGCCCAGAAGGGGTATTTGGTTGAACTTTCAGGACAGAGGGGTCGTCAAACTCAAACAATTGGTGACAAAGGATATTTGCACATTCTCACCAGGCTCAGTCAGCAGGGAAATTGGAGGTCTCAGCAATCGGGCACTTGCACACTGGAAGACACATTATGGGTTGTTTCTCCAGGAGCAGATACTTGCCTGCTGTGGATGGCACTGGAGAAACAACCCATAACATGTTCCCAGGGCCTAGCAGAGACAGAACACTTGACAATTGGGTACCAAGTGACCAGGTATCTGAAACTGCCTATCATGAGCTGGTGTTATTGGATCAAGTCATAAGCTGGGTGAGCCCAGCAGCACCACATTGTAATATGGAAATGATACATTTGGAATCAAGCTGCATGAGCAGGTAGTCCACACCCCAGGTCACCTGTCACAGCTGCACAAGCGTTTCTCCCCCAGCGGGTACCTATGCCATGTTGGGAGTTCTTCCCCCCGCCCAACTTTTAAGTTCAAGGGTACATGTGCAGGATGTTCTGGCTTGTTACATAGATAAATATGTGCCCTGGGCTAGAGGAGGAGAAAGAAGCCCTAGCTTGGTTTATGAATGGCTTGGGTTTGTAGACAGGTGCAAGGCAAAAGGGCATGGCAACTACACTCTAGCTACATTCGGGAGTTGTCCTGAAACAGAGTGGATTGAGATGGAAAACCTTCCCAATGGATGAAGCGGAAAGTGGTGCATGTACCCACCTACTTTGTGTAATTTGAGCTGAGACTATAGAGATTTACGGGCAGAGGCCAATGTCCTGCTCATCAGATTAGGGATCTGGGGCAGACACATGTGGGAGTGGACACAAAGTGAGGATTTTTATATCACATTTTAATGCCTGCCAGAAGGTGTCCACCATGGAAGAGGTACTCAACAACCGAGTAGATAAATAATTCAGCAGGCTGATGTCAAATGCATGGTGGGCACACGCATGGGTGGCCTTGGTAGCAGAGGGTGCCCATACATGTATGGGCCAAACAACACGGATCCCCACTTACCGTGGCTGCTCTAGCAACTACTACCTTTGAATGTTCAACTTGGGAGCAACATAGACCAGCCGTGAGATCCTGTATGGACTGTATTGTTCCCCCCAAATTCATATGCCGAAGTCCTGACCCCTAGTACTTCAGAACGTGACTGCATTTGGACGTGGGGTCTTTAAAGAGCATTAAGTTAAAATCAGGGCATTTAGGGTTGGCTATAATCCAATATGACTGTCCTTATGAGGAAATCTGGACACGGACATATACAAAGAGAAGACAATGTGAAGAAGCAAGGAGAAGATACTTGTCTGCAAGCCAAGGAGACAGACCTAGAACAGATACTTCCTTCATGGCCCTCTGAAAGAACCAAACTTGCAAAACTTCCATCTCGGACTTCTAGCCTCCAGAACTGTGAGACAGTGTTTCTGCTGTTTCAGCCACCCAGTCCATGGTACTTTTTTATGGCAGCCCCGGGAAACTAACATAGCCCCCAATGTGATGTTATTCCTCAAGGAAACCAACTGGCTACTTGGTGACATATTGGCAACATTGAGCTCTTTCTGTCTTGGAAGAGCTATCAGTTTAACCTCATAGAGAGAATTGTTCAGGATATGGATTTGCCTTTCCCTCTGACGGAGCCTTAGGCAGCATCACTATTCAGAGGCTTAAGGAATAAATGATCCACAGTTGTTTTCCTACCCAACGTAACATCTAACCAGGGTTCCCTTCACAGCAAATGAAGTGCAGGTGTGGGCCCATTAACAGGCGATCCACTGGTCATACCACCCAGAAGCATACCATCTAAACGCAGTGGGCCTGGCAGTATGTGGGAATGGCTTTCCACAGGCACAGCTGAAGGACGGGTGCCATGCATCAGGATCCATCAAAGGCATTAAATCAGAGATCTCAATATGTCACTGTGTCCCCAGTAGGATGAATACATTGACCAGGAAACCAAGGAATGGAAGCAGGAGTGTCCCCACTTATCACTACTCCAAATGACCCATTGAGGGACTTGGTATTTCCTGTCCCCACAACTCTAGGTCTGCCGGGTTGGAGGTCACGATTCTCAGAAAGGGTGTGCTCTTGACACAGCAAGCTATGGCTGCTTCCAGGAAACTTTGGACTTGGCGTGTTCAGAAGCCAGTAGGTGAGAGTCACCATCTTGGCAGAGGTAATTGAACTACAAGCAGTATGAACTACAAGCTATGGCTGCTGCCAGGGAATTTTAGACTCTGCATGTCCAGAAGCTAGTAGGCAAGGAGTCACCATCTTGGCAGAGGTAATTGATTCTGATCAGCAAAAGGATATGGGGCTGCTTGTACACAGTGGAAGTATGAGGGCGTGCATGTGGAACCCAGGTGATGTGTAGATAGGTACAGCAATCCCAGTTGAGAAGGCTGAGACTCAGGCTCCTCAGGAAGGAGGGCTTACATCACATCACCAGGTAAGCCATCAAGACCTGCAGGGTGATGACAGGGTGAGGGGTGAAGAGGGAGGGGATCAGTATCATCTGCAGCACTGAGAAGCTGCATCTACTGCAGCTATAGAAGCTGTAGTCAGTTTTCACTTCCTTCTAATTTCCCCACCAGGAAGAGAAATGCATGAAAACTCCAGAGGAGCTGCTTCTTGAGAAGAGGATCTGTGAGCCCCAGAGATGGACTGTGGAAGCCACGGGGATGCAGCACTCAGATCTCGCTTCAAGAAAGAACCTGCTGGAAGGACTGCATTTACCATCAGTCTCCAGCTTCAGTATCTTTGAGATCGACCTCAGTGTTCATGCTAGAGCAGCATTCTCCCCAAGCTGTGCCCAGCCAATGGTAGTTTGGCAGAAGTACTACAGCCAAGCCATTTCTGGCCAGCATGGACAAATTTGTGGGCAAGCTTTGTGCTGGGGCCCCAGCTGGGCTTGACAAGATGTTCTCAGAATCACACTACAGCCTGAAGCTCTTCCTACCCAGCCCTCCTTTCTTCCCTCTCTCCTTTCAAAGGCATCATAGCTACAATGCAGTCTGAAGGCTCTTCCTGACCACTCCCGCTCCCTTTCCCCCTTATCTTTCATGGTCAGGAAATTCAGTAAATCTCTGGTAGTTTTAATGCCATCTTGTGGCCTCAACTGACATGTTAGCACTCCCCATCAGAACGGGCAAAGCCCTTGGAACCTGCATGGCCTTGAAGGTGAGAATTGGAAGAGAGGGTTGGAATTGCAATGCCTAAAAAACAAACAAGAGTTTTTGATTTTCTGTCGCTACTCTGGAAAGGAATGAGCACTCCAAAACTGCGAGAAAAGAGGAAGTGAGAGTGGAGTCCTCCGTCCTCTTAGTTGGTTACTTTTCACTTCTTGGACGTCTGGATGATGGGCATTCTTGGGTTCAGTCCTTGGACACTTCTATTCCTTTTTTTTTTTTTTTTGACAGAGTCTCACTCTGTTGCCCAGGCTGGAGTGTAGTGGCATGATCTTGGCTCACTGCAACCTCCACTTCCCAGGTTCAAGTGATTCTCCTGCCTCAGCCTCCCAAGTAGCTGGGACTACAGGCACCCATGACCACATCCAGCTAAATTTGGTATTTTTAGTAGAGGTAGGGTTTCACCATGTTGGCCAGGCTGGTCTCGAACTCCTGACCACAAATGATCTACCCACCTCAGCCCCCTAGAGTGCTGGGATTACAGGTGTGAGCCACCATTCTTGGCCCACTAACTTCCTAGTGGATATCGTGGAGTCTTGTGGCTTAAAATAACATTTATATGCTGATGACTCTCAAATTTGTATGTTGGGTCATCAAAATCAAAAATTCTTATGCTTCCAAGAATGATTAAGAAATAAAAAAGAAAATCCACAGAATAGGACAAAATATGTGTGAGTCATATATTAGACAGGTACTTATACCCAGAGTATATAAAGAACTCCTCAGTTCAACAATAAAAAGATAAATAGCCCAATGAAAAAAATAGGCAACAAATTTGAATAGACATTTTTTTCCAAAGCAGATATAAAAGTGACTAATAAGCATGTGAAAAATGTCCAATATCATTAGTCATCAGAGAAATGCAAATCAAAATCACAATGAGATGCCACTTCACCCTCACTAGGATGCTTATAATAAAAAAAGACAATAACAAGGATTGCTGAATATCTGGAGAAATTGGAACTTTCATACATTGCTGGTGAGAATGTAAAATGTACAGCTGTTTTAGAAAACAGTTTGGCAGTCCCTGAAAATGTTAAAAATAAAATTATCCTATGACTCAGCATTCCACTTCTAAGTATACCCAAAGGAACTGAAAACACATGTTCACACAAAAACTTATACATGAATGTACATAGCAACATTATTCATAATAGCTCAAAGTGGAAACAACCCAAATGCCCATTGACTGATGAATGGACAAACTAAACATGGCTAATCTATACAACAGAATATTATTCAGGCATAAAGAGGAATGAAGCGCTAACAGTTGTAGGTGTACCTTGAAAACATTTTGCTCAGTGAAAGAAGCCAGAAACAAATGGCCACAGATTTTATGATTTCATTTTTATAAAATGTTCATAATCGGCAAATCGTAGGGGAGAAAGTGGATTCATGGCACCAAGGGCTTGAGGGGAGAGAGGAATGGGGATGACTAATAGGTATGGGATTCCTTTTTGGGGATGAAATGTTTTGTAATTAGATAATGGTGATTGTTGCACCATCCTGTGAATATACGGAAACCTACCAATCTGTACATTTTAGAAAGATAAATTTATGATGTGTGAATTATGTCTCAGCAAAATTTTTCCACTAAAAAAAGAAACCATAGGAATGAGAAAAAAAAATAATGTTATTCACCCCTGACCGCTCTCCTAAACTGCATGTTGGCTATCTCCTCCTGGCTACTTGGTATTTCCACCTGGATGCCTAATAGGTACGTCCAACTTAGCATGTCCCAAACTGAACTCCTGGATCTCAGCATTCTCCCCAGTTTTTCTCCTCCTATAGTTTTCCCATCTCAATAAATGTCAACTGCATGCTTCCAGTTGCTTATGACAAAAAAAAAAAAAAAACAAAACCGGAGCCATCCTTGTCTCCCCTCTTTCTTCACACTCTATAATCCCTCTATCAGTGAATCGTATCCCACCTGTAAGATACTTGCAGGATCTGACCACTTCTCCCACATTCACACCTGTCACTCTGGTCCAAGCTACCATCACCTCTTGCCTGGATCACAGCATTAGCCTCATAAGTGGTCTCCCTGCTTCTATCATTGCCCTGTTACAGGTCGAACTGTGTCCCCTCCAATTCGTGTCTTAAAGCTTTAACCCTCAGTAGCTCAGAATGGGACTATATTTGGGGATAAGGCCTTTGAAGATGTGATTAAGTTAAAATGAGGTCATCAGGGTGGGCCCTAATCCAATCTGACTGGTGTCTATGAGAAGAAGAAATTTGGACACCCAGACATCAGGGATGTGCATGCGCAGAGAGAAACCATGTGAGGACACAGTGAGAAGGTGGTGGCAGCCAGCCAAGGAGAGAGACTTCAGGAGAAAGTTACCTGCCCATCTCTTGATCTTACTTGAACTTCTGGCCTCCACAACCGTGAGAAAACAACTTTGCTGTTGAGGCCACTCAGCCTGTGGCATTTTATTTTGGCAGCCCCAGCAAACTAACGCCCTGCCCCTGCTGACACCCTGTTTTCTACACAGTTGCCAGAGTGGTCTCTTGAAATCATATTGCCTCCCCGCCCTACAGCCATGGCCAGTAAATCGCATTGTTCTCACCTCATCTCCTCCCCAGGGCCACCATGTTGCACAGCTCCCCAGGGTACCGTGAACTTCCTACCCCTTCCTGGGCTCCCCATTCACTGTGCTTGGGCCACGCCATCCTTTCGGGAGTGTCACAGACACCCATGACTCTCACACTCTGTGGTTTTTGCACACACCGTCCTCTGCCTGACACTCTTCTCCCACACATCTGTGCAGCTCCCCACCTCGATCTTTAGGGTGCTGCCTGAACGCCAGTCCCTGGGGGCTTCCCTAGTGCCCTGTCGAAATGGCCACACCTCTCCCCAGTCCCTTTCCATCCTCGTGCATGCTGTGGTCATCTTCATTTAGCACTTAGCCCCGCCTGACATGTTATTCTCATGTATGGCATTGTTTGCTTGCATGCTGCTTCCCTCTCCCACTTGGACAGTCAGCTACATGGAGACAAGGACTTCATTGTGACTGTGGCTGTATCCTTCATGCCTCAGATAGTATCTGGCACATAGTAGAAGCTCAATAAATGATAGATTAAAAAAATAAAAATAAAAGGGTAAAGGAATTGAAGTGATTTGGGTTATCTTTAAGCCTGACCACTTCTTCCCTTGCTAAAAAGTTTAGAACCAGCTGGGCGCGGTGGTTCACACCTGTAATCCCAGCACTTTGGGAGGCCGAGGCAGGCGGATCACCTAAGGTCAAGAGTTCAAGATCAGCCAGGCCAACATGGCGAAACCCTGACTCTACTAAAAATATAAAAATTAGCCAAGCATATTGGCACGTGCCCATAGTCCCAGCTACATGGGAGGCTGAGGCAGGAAAATCTCTTGAATCCAGAGGCAGATGTTGTAGTGAGCCAAGTTCATGCCACTGCACTCTAGCCTGGGTTACAGAGTAAGACTCTGCCTCAAAAAAAAAAAAAAAAAAAAAAAAAAAAAAAAAAAAAAACCAAAAAACAAAAACACCAAATCTGTGTGCTGTCTTTAGTAAGTGTGCCAGGGAATTCATGCATCAACCTCTACCTAGTTTCATTGGTTCCTCTTCCTTTATTTCTCTTTGTTGCTATTCCTTTTCTTGAGATATACTGTATGCAATTTTAAAGCTGTCTTTTGAGACAGGGTCTCACTCTGTCACCCAGGCTAGAGCGCAGTGGCATGATCATAGCTTACTGCAGCCTTGACCTCCTGGGCTTAAGCAATCCTTCCACCCTACTTCAGCTTCCCAGGTAGCTGGGTCTACAGGCATGTGCCACCATGCCTGGCTAATTATTTTGATTTTTGTAGAGGCGAGGTTTTGCCATGTTGTCCAGGCTGGTCTTGAACTCCTGGGCTCAAGCAATCCACCCATCTCAGCCTCCCAAAGTGCTTACAGACTTGAGCCCTCAAGCCCAGCCTAAAGCTGTTTTAAATTTTGACATAATATGGAATATAATAAACTTTAAAACAATTTTTTAAAATGTCTCCAGTGTCTGGCCTTCTGGGATAGCTGTTTGATCTCTGGCCACTACGGGGTGGGAGAAAGACACTTTGCATGTTCCTGGCTCGTAGTGCTGAGTGGACATGGGTTATTTTCATCTCAAGAGTTCCTGGGAGAATTCTTCTGAAGATGTAAAAATTCTCCCAGGGGCCAAGTCTGGTGGCTTTCGCTTGTAATCCCGGCTACTTGGAGGGCTGAGGTGGGAGGATTGCTTGAATCCAGGAACTCAAGGCTGCAGTAAGCTATACCGGAGCCACTACACTCCAGCCTGGTGACAGAGCAAGACACTATCGAAAGAGAGAGAGAGAGAGAAAGGAAGGAAGGAAAGAAGGAAAAGAAAAGAAAAGAAGCAAATTCTCCCAGGGATCATCAGCTGCAGAAGAAGAAATGATACCCTCTTGAGGACCTCATGGTCAAAAAATACTGAAAAACAGCACCTTAGGGGAGGAAAGTGCATTTTCTCAGCCTATAAAATGTTGTTAGACCAAAGTTGAAAGGAGAACTTTAAGACTCGCCTGCCCTAAAGGGCACAGAAGCAGCTTCTGGGTTAACTGCCTGGGTGCCAGCAAACTCAGGAACAAAGTGGCATTGTCTGGCCAGATGGGTTCCTGGAGAATGCCTCTGTACTTGCTCCCCACAGGGGAGGAAGGCTCCTAGGGGCTGGCAGCAAAGCCTGTCCTGAAACACTTCCCAGATTGGCAGACTGGGCCCCTCCTCTCCCTTGGAGGTCAGACTCTGCCTCCTGACCTTTGGGATCCAAGTTTCCAAACTCTTTGCTCATACAGTCCTGACCCAAGACTGTCCAGTAGTGTACAAAAGCCAGCCTGACACAGTGGTTCACTCCTGTAATCCCAGCACTTTGGGAGACTGATGCGAGCAGATCACTTGAGGCCAGGAGTTCAAGACCAGCCTGGCCAACATGGCAAAACCCTGTCTCTACTAAAAATACAAAAATTAGCCTGGCGTGGTGGTGCATACCTATAGTCATAGCGTCTTGGGAGGCTGAGGTGAGAGGATCGCTCGAACCTGGGAGGCAGAGGTTGCAGTGAGCTGAGATGGAGCCACTGCACTCCAGCCTGTGTGACAGAGCAAGACTGTCTCCAAAAAAAAAAAGTACAAAAGCCAAGCAAACCTCAAGCAGTGAAAGAAGCTTCTCCAAGGAGAAGGTTGCTAACTCCAACTAGCCCGTTCGCCAAAGAACTGTACAGTGTCTTTTCACATACTCCATTTTAACTCTCAAAGCTGGGTCATAGGCAAGGTGAGGAGCCCTGGTGTTTTTCCATCACAATTGCTTGGCCTCAGACTCTGTGTGACTTCAGATTACATCACTTTTCTACTTTCTTTGCCTCTTTTGTGTTATGTTGGCCGACAACACTTGGCTGCTGAGGAAAGTCTAGTTGAGTCAGGGAAAGAAAATCTAGGGTCTGCAAGACAGAAATTCAAGCATAATTGTTTTGGAGCAGTGGTCAAATATGGTGCATCAGAATCACATACAACAGCAGCTCTAAAACTTGATGGTGTTCAAGAGCCGCCCGCTGAGGGACCTGTGGCAAAAGTCATCTGTTAAAAAGGAAGCCACTGGCCAGGCACGGTGGCTCACGCTTGTAATCCCAGCACTTTGGGAGGCCAAGGCAGGCACATCACCTGAGGTGATGAGGTCACCTGAGGTCAGGAGTTCAAGACCATCCTGGCAAACATGGAGAAACCCCGTCTCTACTAAAACTACAAAAAAAATTAGCCAGGCATGGTGGCAGGCCCCTGTAATCCCAGCTACTCGGGAGGCTGAGGCAGGAGAATCACTTGAACCCAGGAGGTGGAGGTTGTGGTGAGCCGAGATCAGACCATTGCACTCCAGCCTGGGCGACAAGAGTGAAACTCCCATCTAAAAAAAACAAACAAACAAAAAGGAAGCTGTCCACACCCTAGAGCTGTCTATATAGTGAGTCTAGGGTACAAGGGACCTGCATTTTGAACAAGTGCCTCAGGGGATTGAAGGCAGCAGGTCAGGGGACCACCCCATGAGCTGGTTAACAATGCAGGTGTTTGGGGCTGGCCACACACCTAGTGATTCAGAATTGGCAGCCCTGTGTGTGTCATTCCCCAGAAAAACCCAGCACACAGCTGAGTTTGGGACCCACTGCTGCAGAAATTATTTCATTCCAGAAAAAATAAGCCAGGCTTATAGTTTTAAGGTCTCCTTTCTCTCTGGCCACTTATAACTGTCCAAAAATCAAGGCACATTATTGCTGGCACAGAAACTGAAGGAAAACTTGTATGTCCTCTAAAACTTAAGCAGCTGAGATCCTTAAACAAAAAGAACTACAGGAATGACAAGCATAATCGTAAGAATTCTACACAGCTTTTCTTTCTTTTCCTGGGTGTGGTAGGGATCTCCAAGGTGAGTGTGGACTCCTGGAGCTACACAGCTGGCTCTGTGCTATTTGGGAGTTAGCAAGGCAGCCGCAGCCGTATCTGCCCATCACCCAGGAGCCAGCATGACTGGCAAGAGTCCTGAGCGGCCGCATTTTGCCACAAGATGGGCTCCTCTGTGCCAGGTGCCAGGTTGCCGCAGCTGCCGGGGAGTGTTCCGTCGGCAGGACTGTCTGCACCTGGACAGAATGATGTAACCTATAGGAACGTAAGAGTCACAGGTGTGCAGTCGAGCCTCAGAAAACTAACAGCCTCAGTTCTGAGTTATGGCTGATTCACCTGCAGTCTCTGTGGTCAGACTTGCCTGTTGGGGCAGGCTGCTTCTCTGGGGGACTGGATGGCATCACTTGGAGTTTATGTTAAAGCTGAAGTCTCCCTCAAACTGATGTAACTCTATTTCCCAGTCCTCATATGACAAGTGGAAATCATGGCCCAGGCTTAAACTTAGCTGATGATCTGATCTCCCAACTGCATTGGGTGCCGCTGGGGTCGCCTAAGCTATTGCTCCAGCTATTGTCAGAAATGACAGTAATCACAAACACTGTCTGAATGATTGCTGGGGTCAGGCATTGTGCTAGACTTGGCACCAGCATCTTCTTATTTGGTACTCACTAAGCTGAATAAGTTTGAGTTCATTTCACAGGTGAGGAAACTGGGCTTCCCAGAGGCAAAGCAGCCTGCCTAAGGCCCCACAGCCAATGAGGGGTACAGCCTCTGGTCCAGCCACTTGAACAACAAGCCTGACCCTCTCTGCAGGGGTCTTCCCCATGGCCTGACACTGAGTGTGTAGACACTGAATCAACATGTTCAACGTCAGGTCGTGACTCCCCAGCGCCCTCTGACTGGTCGCTTCCTCCTATCCATCAGCTCTCTCAGGTAGGCTCCACTCTACTGTCCTGGGCTCCTTCTTGCTGCCTTATCGCCACTCTCCTAACCTTCCCCACACCCCTCTGACTTCTAATGCCTGGCCTCTTGAACCTGGTGTTCCCTTAGAGTTCTTTGAGACTTAGCCCCCAGGATGTTTCTCCCAGGAAGTCTTCCCTGACCCACCCCTCCTCCATATTTGTGACTCCATTGTATGATCGCAGTGCATGCCAAAGAAGCCCTTGTCTCAACATGACATCCCATATTAGGTTGGAATTTTTGGTTTCTCTCTGTCAGTATCCTCCATTAAAATGGAGTTTCATGAAATTGAACAGCTGGTGCCAGCACGCTGCATGGCGCATGGCGGGTCCTCAATAGATGCTTGCCAGACCGAGCACAGCTGACTCACAGGCCTCAGGCACCAGGGCACAGGCAATACAGACAGCAAACCTAATATTTTAACACAAGAAGGAAAATACAACCTCACAAATGTCACTCATACTTGGAAGAGGGAAAAACACAACTGAAATATGGTAACCAAAGAATACAGGGAAGGATATACACACAGGCTGAACGCATGACTCTGTAGTCTGACACCTGGGTTTGAGTCTTGGCTCTCCCACTTAACACCAGTGCAATTTGGAGCAAGTTATTTTACCTCTCTGCACCTCAGTTCTCTCATCTATAGAATGGGAGCAGCTAATCTTACAGGGTTGGGTGAAATAAGATAATTCGTGTGCAGTGTTGAAAACAGTACATTGTTCATGCTTGGATGTTATTATATTTTTTGTTCATAATAAATGGATTTGCTAGAAAGGGGTGAGGGAGGGAACTAAAAGAAACAATAGTCATAATATTTTGAGAGTATGGTGCAAACCCTCAGGTCAGTTTTTTTTTTGTTTTTTTTTTTTATTTTCTTCTGAGACAGAGTCTCGCTCTGTCACCCAGGCTGGAGTGCAATGGCACGATCTCAGCTCACTGAAGCCTCTGCCTCCTGGGTTCAAGCGATTCTTCTGCCTCAGCCTCCCAAGCAGCTGGGATTACAGGCAGCTGTCACCATGCCCAGCTAATTTTTTCTATTTTTAGTAGAGATGGGGTTTCACCATGTTAGCCAGAATGGTCTTGATCTCCTGACCTTGTGATCCGCCCACCTAGGCCTCCCAAAGTGCTGGGATTACAGGTGTGAGTCACTGTGCCTGGCCTTGGGTCAGATTTTTTAAAATGCAGGTTAGAAGTTATCACCCAGAAGTGTACAGATTTTTAAAATTTTCAATAAGCTGCCTATTTAAAAATGAAGAAAGTTTATACAATGAGAAAGAAATCCAGAGATCCAACTTCTGTTGAAAAACTGGATCACTTGGTAACTCTGGGCTTCTACTTGCCCCTGGCAATAACTGTCAGGATTTGTGCATCGCTGCCCACTTCAGAATGGACACGTGCTCTCCAGCTCATGCGATCACTCCCGGCCCTCCTGCTTCTTACCTGACCTGCTTCGTGCTATGGGCATTTGAGTTTGTGACCTCAGCAAGAGATGATGTCTTCGCAATAACAATATACACAGTTTTCCTCTGCTCAAGAACTATTATACCTCCTTGGTACTTCTATCATCAAACTCAGACTTTAACTGCTCCCTCCCCCATCTGGGAACCCATCCCACCTCTCTTCCTACGACTCCCCATCCATCCTCCCTCCCCACCAGGCTGTCTCCTGCCGGCCTCCCACCCTAGCTCCTCCCTGCAATGGGGCTGGCATGACCTCTCTCTTTCCCTGCTCTCCCGAGTCCCCCTGCCCTGTGAAACCTTAGCTCATGCCCAGACACCCTAATGAGCTTCTTCCCCACTCCCCAGCTCACGGGTTGTCTCCCTTTTCTAGGCTTGCACTGCACTTCAGACGGGGGTAACTACTATTACAGTATGGCTGGGTCTTCCTAGTCTTTAAAAAGAAGCTGTCCTTATCCACGTAGTTTCTTTCCTTTTCTCCTGCCCCTTGGGGCCCCTGTCCTTGCTGGGCCTGCTCCTGCAATTTTGTGATTTACAACAAAACCAGAATGGGATGGGGTAAGATTGGACAAGAGATATGGGAGGTAAAGGAAATGGGAAATGAAAACGAGGGCAAACTGAGGGTGTGCCGTTGAGACTGAGAAAGAAGGCAGGGGGCCCTGCAAGAGCAGCTGGGTAGGAGGGAACCGGACGGACGAAGCCGGTGAGGGGACGTGTGCAGCATTGCAGGGCTCCCAGCTTCCATGCTGTCAGAACCACACGGTGTGGGCCCTCTTTGGTCTGTTTCTAGGCGGCAACGCTGCCTTTTACAGCAGACAAAAGCTCTGTGAAGGCTGACAAATTATTAATATTTAGTGTCCCTTACATCCCTCAGAGCCTCCAGCCCCAGGGCTGAGCCCAGAGACTGGATATGTTCCTGAAGAATGACTGACCTCAGTATCCCCAGGTGTCCTCAGACAAATGACCTGAAGAAGACGTTGAGCATCAAGAATGTAGGCTCTTTGATTTCACCTCCTGGCAGAAGTGTGATGAGATCAGATATCACTGTGGTTTTGCATTCCAGAGAATAATCAGGAAGATGCTCTGGAGGAGAGAGCAGCGGTTCTCGAGAGAGAGCTCAAACAGCAATCACCGGGAGGGGTGGGGTGGATCACGAGGTCAAGAGATCGAGACCATCCTGGTCGACATGGTGAAACCCCGTCTCTACTAATACAAAAAATTAGCTGGGCACGGTGGCGCGTGCCTGTAATCCCAGCTACTCAGGAGGCTGAGGCAGGAGAATTGCCTGAACCCAGGAGGCGGAGGTTGCGGTGAGCCGAGATCGCGCCATTGCACTCCAGCCTGGGTATCAAGAGCGAAACTCCGTCTCAAAAAAAAAAAAAAAAAAAAAAAAAAACCAGAGACTGCTGGGCTCCACCCCCAGAGCTTTGGCGTCAGCAGGTCTGGGCTGAGACCTCAGAACGTACTCTTCGTTGAGACGGAGTTTCGCTTTTGTTGCCCAGGCTGGAGTGCAATGGCGCGATCTCGGCTCACTGCAACCGCCACGTCCCGGATTCAAGCCATTCTCCTGCCTCAGCCTCCTGAGTAGCTGGGATAACAGGCATGCGCCACCACACCTAGCTAATTTTTTGTATTTTTAGTAGAGACAGCAGTTCTCCATGCTGGTCAGGCTGGTCTTGAACTCCCGACCTCAGGTGATCCGCCCACCTCAGCCTCCCAAAGTGCTAGGATTACAGGCGTGAGCTACTGTGCCCAGCCAGAATGTGCTTTTCTAACAACTTCCCAGGTGATGGTGATACAGATGGTCTGGGAGCCACACTTTGAGAAACCCAGCTCTAGAGTTCAGGGCTGAGGTCTGATCCAAAGCCACATCACTCCACCACTCTACAGAAGGAAAGTGACAGTCCCTTCCATCTCTAGCAGGTCACTGTCCCCTCTTCATAATCCAGCAGGTCACTCAACCCGCCTTTGTGGAGCTTTATGGAGACCACAGATGCTCATGGCTGAGTGGAGGGTGTCCCCTTGTGGCCCAAATAGAAAATTACCTGAACTGCAGTAACCTCGCTCTCAGCCTTAACAAAGTTTGCCAAACATTGAATTTTACACTGCCTGACAATAGATCCAGGGAAACTTGGGATGTTCACCATTCATCCCATCTGATCCAATGTAGAGGAGGGGCCGAGGGTCCATTCAGCGTGTGATGGGTCAAATACTTGGCCCAAAAGTTGTCCAAGGACGGGAGAAATGATTTGTTCTCATGACTTTGGGATTTTATAGGGTGGGAAGGTGTCTTAGGAGAATAGTCCAAACCCAGATACTCACAACATTCTCTATTGAAGGATACACCTTTGAAACATGAGTTAGAAGTAAACAATTTCAAAACCCTGGAAACACCATGTGATTAAGAAGGGACCTTAGAATGACTTTGAGTCATGTTTGGATTTGTTCCCTGAACTTTCCTGAAATGAGAAAGCTGGCCTCATGAACTGTGGGCCAGTGTAAGAACACTGGAGCAACTGTAACCCGCTCTGTCAGCAACCGATCTGGTGCAAGCCGGCAGCTTCTCAGCATTTAGCAGCCGTCCCAATGCCGTTCTGCGATTCACTGCCACCTACCGCCCAGACCCAGAATGAGCAGGAGTTAGTAAGGAGGACACAGGGGCAGTGAAACGGCGCTTCTGAGTTTGGCTTGCATTAGAATCACCTGGAAGGCTTGTTAAAATGTCGATTAGGTGCTTCACCCCCAGAGATTCTGACTCAGCAGGTCTAGGGTAGCCCCGATCTTCTAGTAAATTCTGGGTGACACCAATGCTCCTGGCCGGGAGATGTCTCTTTGGATAACATTTGTAATTCGCCTTCTACCACGAACTTGCTGAGCTTATTAATCAGTCACATCTGTAAGTGATCAAGAGCCACTAATTGAGGATGTCTCAACCTGGGCCCGATTGATATTTTGACCTGGCAATTCTTTGTTTTGGGGGTAGCTTGTCCTGTACATTGCAGGATTTTAGCAGCCTCCCTGGCCTCTACCTACTTGATGCCAGTAGTAGCAGCCTCTTCCCCCCGGTTTTGATAATTGTGTCTCAGACATCACCAGATGGCCCTGGGAGGCAAAATTCTCCTATTTGAGAACCACCTCTCTAAAAGGTGGGAATATTTTCCTCTTCCATTTGGCAGACTGTGAGGGTATCTTCAAGTACTGCCTTACCTATGATACTGACATACAATAAACTCTCAGCTGTTTGGGTTTAAATAACAACAGGAAAAAATAGACTACATTTCTTGAGTGCTCACTATGTGTGAGTTACTGTGCTAACGCTTTTTAGTATGTAATCAATATTTTTTAGATCTCTGATATATTTTACACTCTTGTTTTTGTTCTTAGTGTGTATCTATCCTTACAGCAGGCCCTAATTTGCACTAGCCCCCTTTCCAGCACTCCAGCGACACGCAGCTGCCATACTGGATCCCACAGGGCTAGACTCGGAGCCCAGATCCTGCCTCTGCTCAAATGGCTTCCAGCCTTTAGATGTGGAACAACACGTGCCAATTTTCCTTCAGTGTCCTTCCATTCGTGTCCTTATTTCAGCTGTTTTAGCAGACTCACATATCTATTCATGTAGTCTGCAATCAGTCCTTGGAATAGTTCTACATAGTTTAAAATAAGGTCTGCAGTTTTATAAAATTTATCAAATAGCAGAATACCTCATCTGGTGGCCAGACTGTGTTGACTATTATCATATTTTAGTTCTGATAGCTTTTCAAGGGGCTGTTTTCCAAAACAGTCTGTGTTTGTGCATGCTAATCCTATCCAATGCTAATCACTGATGCACAAGTTCAATCACACTCTTCTGCTTTTTGGTTTATCTCACAACGTCTAGGAGTGTTCATCTCCATTCAGAGATTCTGCCTTATTCATTAGCCCTATGTGATGTTTCTCCCTGTAGTTCCTCATGTTATCCTTAGTAAATGTTTCTGATCACTTAAGGAACCAATTACTCTCTAGAAAATTTGTAGTAAACCTTTAGTCTTACCACATTTATCATGCAAATTTTACAGGCAAGAAAATCAAGATATACACAATTACTAAGGTCGACCTTTAAGTATTATGCCAATAAAAAGTAGTCATGAGTTAACCCTTATGATCTTCTAATGAGCCATGCCCTGTGCTCAGCCCTTGACATGCATTATTTATTTAGCCTAATAGGCCTGTGAGGTAGGTGCTGTGACGATTAGCATGTTAGAGGTAGGGTAAGGAGGCACAGAGAGCTTA
The DNA here is from genome assembly GCF_030222135.1 of Aotus nancymaae. Taxonomy (NCBI): domain Eukaryota; kingdom Metazoa; phylum Chordata; class Mammalia; order Primates; family Aotidae; genus Aotus; species Aotus nancymaae. Next base: position 17,725,140 of record NW_026988479.1, on the reverse strand, counting down.
AGTTACTTGCCCAAAGTCACCCAGCTAGCAACTGGCAGAGCTGGGGGTGATATTAAGCTGTGGATGATGATACAGTTGGTCCCCTAACCTCTATACTCCATTGCCAGGAAAGAGGATTCACGTAAGTTCTTGTTAGGCCTGCTCTTGATGAGGAAGAATATATATATATAAAAGATATATATGCATCCTGGTATTCTAGGACCTGCCTCTGAAACAAGGTGCCAGGACTTCTCAGGATGCAGGGCTTTTGACTTGAACAGGAGGCTGAGTTCCCATCAGAAGCTTGAACCAAAATGTCAAATCAAAAACCCTCAGAATGCAGTGCCAGGAGGGCACCGGGTTCAAGAGTGAATGGGAGTGGGGATGTGGAAGCGGCAAGGGAAGATGCTTCTTTCAAGAAGACAGGCCCCAGCTGAAGGAGAGAGAGAGGAAGGATGTGGACTGAAGGGAGGCAGGGCTTAAGGGAGGGTTGAGCTTTCTCTGTGTTAATTTGTTTTTGTTAACTACTTGAGCATACTGGAGTGCTGATAGGGGAAAAATTAAGAGCTGAAGGCACAGGAAAGCATGGCGGGGGAGGTGGGTAGAAGCTGAATCAACAAGGACCCCAAAGACTCCGCTCACGAAGATATTAGAAGCTCCTGTTGGGAGACATGTTTGCCAGATCTGACACCAAAGCCTGCTCATACCTGCATCACTCACTGGCTTCCCACTGTCACTGCCTGACAACCTACGGCTATCAAAGATTCCCAAAGCCAAGTGGCTTGAAAGTTGTTTACAGTCAGAAACAGTTTCCCTCCACTGGACGCAACTTCTGATCCTTTTAAGTGAAAAAATACAAAATGCATGATATCAGAACATATATCCTGGGGCAGCTCCCTATGTAGGTGACATGGTTTGATGCAAGGGACATTAAATCTGCTTCCTCCTAAAAGAGTTCCTAACAGCTTTCCTCCAGCCTTGAACTATTCCACTAGGATTACCTTCCTAAAGAGTCCTGTTAAAATACAAACAGGTCAAAACAATCTTGAAAAGGACGCCCATGTTCGTTGCAGAGTAATTCACAACGGCCAAAGAAGGTGAAAACAATCCTGGTGTCCACTGACAGATGAATAGGCAAATAAAATGTGGTATGTATGTACAGTGGAGTATTATTCACCCCTAAAAGGAAGGCAATTCTGATATACACTACAACATGGGTGAACCTTGAGGACCCTAAGCTAAGTGAAGCAAGCCAGCCACAGAGGACAAATGCAATATGATCCCATTTAGAGGAGGTATGTAGAGTAGTCAAATTCAGAGGCAGAAAGCAGAATGGTGGTTTCCAGGTCTGGGGGAAGGGGAATGGGGAGTTATTATCTAATGAGTGTGGAGTTTAAGCCTGGGAGGATGAAAAGAACCAGGGAAATGGATGGTGGGGATGGTTGCACAAGAATGTGAATGTACTTAATGCCACTAAACTAACTGTACATTTAAAGTGGAACATTTTATGTTATGTGTATTTTTCTGCAATTAAACAAAACACCAGGTGATTTAAAGAGGCTGCCTGATCAATAATTCTCACCTATTATTAGTTTGGTTCAGCTTTGATTTCCTGTGAAGGCCACTCTGCCCAGAGCAGGAGTCTAAGGAGCCAGGTTGGGAGGAGCTGGAGATGGAGAGGTGATAAGCGTGAGGACAGTAATTCACTGGGCGCTGGAATGCGCTTTGACAAAGGCCAAGTGTCGGTTCCCCTCATGACCTGCAGGGGGCACCCTGCTGGGTCCTGCGCAACGGGAGGACGGGAAGCCTAGACGCCCTGGGAGCTGCTTGAGCGACCGGGAAGCCTCGGGCCACCCGGCCTTTTACTGAGGCGCCGGCAGTCATGATACTACGCAATGGTTATTCTTAGGCCTCGAGAGTCACCAAAGCCGCTTGTGCGGAAAACCTTCTCCTGGGTCTCCCCTCATAGACAGTGTAAGGGCGCCCCGCCCCGCGCTCGGGGTCGTGGGTGGGTGTGAGGACGGCGGTGCCGCGCCCCCTGCCGGCTGCGCGCTCTCAGTTGCGCCGTCGCCTCCTCCGCCGACAGCCCTCGGGAAAGCCATTTTGGTCACAGGAAGCAGCGTTTTCAACTTCTCTCATTAATGAGAGAGACAGAATTGTGATACTCGAATGGGAATACTCGAGGAAGGACTAAATTAAATTTCCATGCAGCTCCGGCTCGAGTCCCCAAGCTGAACAGATGCTATTTTTATTTTTCTATTCTGTGACATGCTCTGCCAACTTTCTATTATTAGACAAATCAGGAAAAATCTGATTTCTCTCCCTTCTGGCTTCTCCTTCTCGTTTTTGTGGGAGGGTGGTGGTTTGGGTGGAGACTCTGTCCTGTCCTTAGAAGGTAAATGACAAGGAAATGGCAGCCACCTGAAAACTTGCCTTGATGCAGGTACATCCCAGAAATGTCCTTTAAAATGACATCTCATTCAGGCGTCACCCTATCCCAGATGGCATAGCTGATGGGACAGGAAAAAATACATATTTTAGGGTATTTACAGCATCATTTTCCCCTGCCCTCACTTCCTTTTTGCGAAGGAGGAGTTAGTCTTGGCTAGCCAAGTTCTGGAGTATTTCTTTTTCTTTTCTTTCTTTCTTTCTTTCTTTTTTTTTTTTTTGTGATACTGTCTTGTTGTGTCGCCCAGGTTGGAGAGCAGTGGCATCATGAAGGGCTCAAGCGATCTTCCTGCCACAGCCTTCCAAAGTGCAGGGATTACAGGTGTGAGCCATTGCACCTGGCCCTGGAGTATTTATTGTGTATAATAAGGTGAAACGCGGGAAAGGATTCTAAATTGTGCAGTACCATGGGTAGGATGGCTTGATGGGTCTACCTAAGAGAAGGCAGGGAGTTACCTACTAAGGAAAGCAGAATGGATCAGAAGGTGAGAGAGAGGATAAGAGGAAGGAGCCAGGCAGGGATGAACTGAGTTTAGGAGAATTCAAGAGATAAATTAAGGGAAATTGAAGTAGCTGCTGGGCTGTTGATATGGTTTGGCTGTGTCGCCACCCAAATCTCATCTTGAATTGTAGTTCCCATAATTCCCTCATGTTGTGGGAGAGACCCCAGTGGGAGGCAATTGAATCATGGGGGTGGTTACCCTGTTCTGTGTGAGGGAAATGTGCGAAGGGAAGAGAAATACCTTTAAGGGTAAACAACCTTTATCCCATGTCAATGGCAATGCAGATATAAAAAGCAAATGATACAAGCAAATTGCAATGAGAAGGGAAGAAGGGAGAAGATATATATATATATTTACACGCACCAGACTATGGAGGGTTCATCACCAGACCAGAAGCAATGGCCTGGGCTCCAGAGTTGAACACTCATCTGTGCACAGACAAGGAGAGGTCTCATGGAGCTTCGGCATGGTCTGGGACCCTAGCCCTTTTTGTAATGAGTTGTTTGGCATGAGGTCCAGTCACAAGGGCCCTTGGTGACTGGGCTCAAGGAACACAAAAAGGTCAACTTGTTTTTGTGATTGTCTGTTGTTTTTCAATAACTAATGTACAGGAACAGATGGCTCCGAAACAGTCTGGATGAACGCCTCAGGGGGCTCACACAACCTGTTCCGAGACTTGGTGACCATTGTTTGTGTCCACGTTCAACTGAGTTCAAATTTAGTATTTAACTCTTCCTCCACATACGCCCATGTTGTTCTTGTGATAGTGAGTGAGTTCTCATGAGCTCTGATGGATTTGTGAAAGGCGTTTCCCCTTCGCTTGGCACTTCTCCTCCTGCTGCCATGTGAAGAAGGATGTGTTTGCTTCCCCCTTCTGCCATGACTGTAAGTTTCCTGAGACCTTCCCACCCCTGCTGAAATGTGAGTCAATTAAATCTCTTTCCTTTATAAATTACCCGGTCTCAGGCAGTTCTTCACAGCAGTGTGAGAACGGACTAATACAGATGTCATGAGGACGACTTGAGAAAGAGACAAGAGAAGAAGATTCTTCACAAATGTTGGTGCTGTGAATGAAACCCAAACCCCAGCTTTTGGCGTTTTTAAGATATTTCAGTAAAGACATAAATTGGTTTAAAAACCTGTGTTTTGAAAAAGAAAAAACCAAATAAATTTTAAAAACTGTGTTTTGGTCAGGCATAGTGGCTCACTCCTATAATAGTACTTTGAGAGGCCAAGGTGGGAAGATTGCTTGAGGACAGGAGTTTAAGACCAGCCTGGGCAACATAGCAAGACTCCATCTCTACAAAAATGAATTCAAATTAGCCTGGTGTGGTGGCATGCACCTGTAGTCCTACCTACTCAGGAGGCTGAGGTGAGAGGATCACTTGAGCCCAGCAGTTTGAGGCTTCAGTGAACTATGATTGTGCCACTGCCCTCCAGCCTAAGCAATACAGCAAGACCCTCAACTCAAAAATGAATAAATAAATAAATAAAATTAAAACTATGTTTTGTATGATGGTCTGGTGTTTATTCAAGACAGCCTGGACTACCGGGAGGCTAGAATTTAATGGCAAGGGAATACCTACTTTCACCCCAGTTCTCCCATCAACATAGACTGTAGCCCAGATATTTTAAACTAGTATCCTATAGGGCAGGTAGGTGTGGCCCCCAGATGCATCTTGTTTGGCTAGTTGAGAGTTAATTTTTTTTTTTGAACCAGCAATTGAAAATTGAGATTTCACATTTTAAAGGCCTGCATTTTCTTTGCTACTTCTTTTGAAAAAAATGGAAAAATTTGGCAATATGAGGCCTTTATTGCCACAAGGCAAAAATAGGCTCATGCTTCCTAGTTAACCTGAGTGCCCACCACTCACATAAGGCATGTGTATGCATGTATGCCTCCCCACTGCCTCCATTTGCCGGCGAACCTTGGAGATATTGTGGGTTTGGTTCCAGACTGTCACAATAAGGCAAGAATTGCAACAAAGCGAATCATACAAGTTTTTAGTTCCCAGTGCATATAAAAGTTATGTTGACACTATAGTGAGTGTACAACAGCGTTATGTCTAAAAGTGTACATACCTCAATTAAAAAATACTTTACTGCTAAAAAAATGCTAATGATCATCTGAGCCTTCAGTGAATTGTAATCTTTTTCCTGGGGAAGGTCTTGCGGTGGTTACTGACTGATCAGGCTGGTGGTTGCTGAAATTTGAAATGGCCGTGGCAAGTTATTAAAATATGACAGTAACAAAGCTTGCCATGTCAATGGACACTTCCTTTCACAAAATATTTCCCTGTACCATATTTGATAGCATTTAATGACAATAGAACTTCTTTCAAAAGTGGAGCCAATCCTCTCAAATGCTGCTGCTTCTTTATTAACTAAGTTTACAGAATATTCTAAATCCTTTGTTGTCATTTCAACAATGTTCACAGCATCTTTACCAGGAGTAGACTCCATCTCAAGAAATCACTTTATTTGCTCATCCATAAGAAGCAGCTCCTCTTTCATTCAAGTTTTATCATGACATTTGTATTAGGGTTCTCTAGAGAGGCAGAACTTAAAGGATAGACGTATAGATGAAAGGGAGTTTATTAAGGAGTATTGACTCACATGATCACAAGGTGAAGTGCCACAATAGGCCATCTGCAAGCTGAGGAGCAAGGAAACAGTCCAAGTCTCAAAACCTCAAAAGTAGGGAAGCTGACACAGACACACCCAGGAATAATACTTTGTATCCTTCAATCCAATCAAGTTGACACTCAATAGTAACCATTACAAGAATGCAGCAATTCAGGTACATCTTCAGGCTCCACTTCTAATTCTAGTTTTCTTTCTGTTTCCATCATATCTGCAGTGACTTCCTCTACTGAAGTTTTGAACTCCTCTAAGTCATCCATGAGAGTTAGAATCAACTTCTTCCAAACTCCTACTAATGTTGATATTCTGACCTCCTCCCATGAATCGTGAATGTTCTTAATGGCATCTAAATGGTAAATTCTTTCCAGAAGGTTTTCAATTGATTTTGCCCAGATCCACTGGAGAAATCACATCTATGACAACTATAGCCTTAAAAAGTATTTCTTAGGTAATAGAACTTGAAAGTTGAAATGACTTCTTGCTTGATGGACTGCAGAATGGATGTTTGTGTTAACAAGCATGAAAACATTACTCTCCCTGTACATCTCTCTCAGAGCTTTTGAGTGACTAGATGCACTTGCCAATAAGAAGTAATATTTTGAAAGGAATCCCTTTTTTTCCTTGGAGGAGTAAGTCTCAACAGTGGGCTTAAAATATTCAGTAAACATGCCACAAACAGATGTACTGTCATCCAGGCTTTGTTTCATTTATAGAGCACAGGCAGAATAGATTTAGCATAATTCTTTGAGACAGGGTTTCACTCCTGTCACCCAGGTTGGAGTGCAATGGTGTGATCTTGACTCACTGCAACCTCGGCCTCCCAGACTCAAGCAATTCACCTGCCTCAGCCTCCTGAGTAGCCAGGACTACAGGCACACTTCACCACACCCAGCTAATTTTTGCATTTGTTTGTTTTAGAGATGGGGTTTTACCCTGTTGCCCAGGCCGGTCTTGAACTTCTGAGCTCAAGTGATCTGCCTGCCTTGACCTCCCAAAGTGCTGGGATTATAGGCATAAGCCACCGTGCCTGGTTTGGATTTAGCATAATTCATAAGGGTTCTAAGATTTTTCAGAATGGAAAATGAGCAATTGGCTTCACCTTAAAGCCACCAGCTGCATTAGCCCCTAATAAGACAGTCAGCCTGTCCTTTGAAGCTTTGAAGCCAGGAATTGCTTTCTCCTCTCTAGCTAGATGGCATCTTATTCCAGTAGATGTTTTGTCTGCATTGAAATTCTGTTGTTTAATGTAGCCACCGCCATCCATGATCTTAGCTAAATCTTCTGGATAACTTGCTGCTTCACCTTGTAATTTATGTTATGGAAATGGCTTATGTCCTTAAATTTCATGAACCAACCTCTGCTACCTTCTAATTTTTCTTCTGTAGCTTCCTTACCTCTCTTAGCCTTCATAGAATTGAAGAGAGTTAGAGTCTTGCTCTGGATTAGGCTTTATCTTAAGGGAATGTTGTCGCTGGTTTGATCTTCTATCCAGACCACTCGAACTTTCTCCATATCAGCAATAAGCCTGCTTTACTCTCTTATCATTTGTGTGTTCACTGGAGAGGCACTTTTAATTTCCTTCAAGAACTTTTACTTGCCATTCACAACTTGGCTACCTGTTTGGCGCAAGAGGCCTCTTTTTTGGCCTGTCTTAGCTATTGACACGCATTCCTCACTGAGCTTAATCATTTCTAGTTTCCGATTTAAAGTGTGAGATGTGCCACCCTTGCTTTCACTTGAACCATTAGAGGACACTGTAGGGTTATTGATTAGCCTAATTTCAATACTGTTGTGTCTCAAAGAATAAGGAGGCCTGAAAAGAATGTGAAAGATGGGGAATGGCTGATTGGCGGAGCAGTTACATCCCAGAACACACAACATTTATCAGTTAACTTCACCATCTTATATGAGTACAGTTCATGGCACCCCAAAATGATTACAAGAGTAATTTCAAAGATCGCTGAGCACAGATTACCATAACAAATATAATAATAATAATGAAAAACTTTGAGGTATTGTGAGAATTACCAAAACATAATGCAGAAACACAAAGTGAGCACATGCTGCTGGAAAAATGGCACCTAAAGACTTCCTCAATTCAGGGTTACTGCGAACCTCCAATCTGTAAAAACTGTAATATCTTCAAAGTGCAGTAAAGCAAACTGTGACAAAATGAAGCATACATGTCTATTTCCTACCATCAGTAATCAATCACAGACTAAATTCAGACCTACTGTCCTGCTGAGGACAATTGCAAAAGTGGGAAAAAAAAAAATAAAATCTGCTTGAAAGCATCAGAGTTAAAAAGACAATGAAGAATTACCAACGAAGATCTGGGGAAAGATGGGTATTCAAGGAGACAAGCCCAATAACTGGGCCTCTTTTCCCCTTGGGACATGTGCTGCTTCTGGGAAGTATAACTAAAAACTAGAGAGATGGCCAGGCGTGGTGGCTCACGTCTGTAATCCCAGCACTCTGGGAGACCAAAGCAGGAGGATCATTTGAAGTCAGCAGTTTGAGACCAGCCTGACCAACATGGTGAAACCCCATCTCTACTAAAATACAAAACAAATTAACTGTGTGTGGTGGTGAGTGCCTGTAATCTTAGCTACTCGCAAGGCTGAGGCAGGAGAATCTCTTGAACCCAGGAGTTGGAGGTTGCAGTGAGCCGAGATCATGGCACTGCTCTCTAGCGTGGATGAGAGAGTGCAGTGATTCTCCCTCTCAAAAAAAAAAAAAAAAAAAAAAAAGGAACTGGAGAGACTAAGCAGCACCTGGGCAGCTTTGCATGGCCACATGAACACAAGTTGGAATCCAGTGCTCACCAAAGGAGAGGGTAGACATATAACCCCCCATGGTAGGCTAGGGACCCTGAAAGTCTTCATCTTAAGACTGAATGAAAAAATTAGCCCAGCGTAGTGGCATGTACGTATAGTCCCAGCTACTTGGGAAGATCCCTTGAGCCCAAGAGTTCAAGGCTTCAGTGACCTATGTTTGTGCCACTGGATTATGTTGTCCAGCCTGGGAGGAACAGTGAGACATCATTTCCAAAAAAATTTTAAAAAGAGAAAAGACTGGATGACTTGGATGGAAGTAGATGAGATTTTGTAGAGTTTCAGCTGAGATCCAATTAGCTTAATTCTTCAAATTGGATAAAGGTGATGTCAGATCCTTGCATCATCCCCAGGTACCTTGCAAAAGCAAATATAAATACAGTTGACCTTTGAACAACATGAGTTTGAACTATATGGCTCATTTATACATGGATTTGTTTTTTGGTTTTTTTTTTTTTGAGAATTTCACTCTTGTCACCCAGGCTGGAGTGCAATGTTGGCTTACTACCATCTTCACCTCCCAGATTCAAGTGATTCTCCTGGCTCAGCCCCCTGAGTAGCTGGGATTACAGATGCCCACCACCACACCGGCTACTTTTTGTAGTTTTAGTAGGGACGGGGTTTCACCATGTTAGCCAGGCTGGTCTTAAACTCCTCACCTAAGGTGATCTGCCCGCCTCAGCCTCCCAAAGTGCTGGGATTATAGGTGTGAGCCACTGCGCCCAACCTATACGTTGATTTTAAAAGTAAAATATAGCCAACCCACTCCTCTCTAGCTATGAAAGTCCTAGATGGCATCTTATTCCAATAGAAGGCTGTTTTGTCTACATTGAAGCTCTGTTGTTTAGTGCAACCACCGCCACCCATGATCTTAGCCAGATCTTCTGGATAACTTGCTGCAGCTTCTACATCAGCACTTGCTGCGTCACCTTATACTTTTATGTTATGAAAATGGTTTATTTCTTTACACTTCTTAAACTAACCCTTGCTAGCCTGAAGTTTTTCTTTTATTTCTTTTTTTTTTTTGAGACAGGGTCTTGCTCTGTCACCCAGGCTAGAGTGCAGTGGTGCGATCTTGGCTCACCTCAACCTCCGCCTCCCGGGTTCAAGTGATTCTCCCGTCTCTGCCTCCCAAGTAGCTGGGATTACAGGTGCCTGCCACTGTGCTCGGCTAATTTTTGTATTTTTAGTAGAGATGACGTTTCACCACCTTGGCCAAGCAGGTCTTGAACTCCTGACCTCGTGATCCACCTGCCTCAGCCTCCCAAAGTGTTGGGATTACAGGCGTGAGCCACCACGCCTGGCCTGGCCTGTGATTTTTCTCTTACAGCTTCCTCGTCTTTCTCAGCCTTCATAGAATTGAAGCGAGTTAGGGCCTTGCTCTGGATTAAGCTTTGGTGAATTCTTCATTTGCAACCAAACGTAAATATGAAAGACAGTAGTTACAGGATGTCAAACTCACTTATATGTGGAGGGCTGACTTTTATATCCCTGGACTCCACAGGCTGACTGTGGGAATGAAATCTGCGTGAATTTTGATATCTGTAGTGGGTCCTAGAACCAGTCCTGCTGTGGATACTGAGGGATGTCTGTACTCTCAGGAGGAATATAACACAATAAGTTTACATTACTCAACCAACAGCTTTTCATATACAATTTTAGCACACAAGAGAATGATCAGGCACCTAATGAAATAAGAAAACATGAAAGATCCAGCAGAAACATCTGACATAGAAACAATCCCACAGAACTCTAGTTAATGGATTTATCAGATACAGACTTTAAAGTCATTATGTTTGCTACACGTAAGGAGATAAAAAATAACAAATTTGGTTGAGAACTGAAAACTTTAAAAAAGGGTGAAAAAGATTTAAAAAATAAGCAGTGAGAAATTTAGAATTAAAAAATATATTAACAAAAGCAAAGAGCTCAGTGGATGCTCTTTACTTGGTTTAACAAAAAATTATACACAGCTGTAGGGAAAATTGATAAACTGGAAAGCAGGTTAGAAGAAAATATCAAGATGAAACATGGAGAGACAAAAGGATAGCAATGCTGCAGAGAGTAAGAGATATGGAGATAAATTGAGAATTAAAATTAAGGAGAAGAGAAAGAGAATGGTACAGTATCAACAATTGAAATGAAAATTGTTGAAAATTGCCAAAATTGATTAAAGACAACAAGCCACAAATCTCAGAACCTGGGAGCTGCAAGCAGGAGAAATTTTTAAAAGCCACACCTAGGTACATCACAATAAAACAGATGAAAACCAAAGACAAAGAAAAAATGTTACAAGCAGCTGTCATTACCTGAAAAAATGTAATAGACTGTTAGCTTACTTCTTGATAGAAACAATGAAAACTAGAAATTAGTAGAATTTAAATATCTTTCAAGTGCTGAAATAAAATAACTATAAACTCTAGAATTCTATGTCCAGTGAAAATAGCCTTCATTAATAAAAGCAAAATTAAGACATTTTCAGGATTCTTTACCAGCATCAAATACTAAAGGATGTTCTTTAAACAGAAGGAAGATGATTAAGGATGATAGGTTATATAGATGCAGAAAGAAATGAGGTCCAGCATGAAGGTTCGTTTGAGGAAGTCTAAATGAATTATACTGTATGAAACAATGTAACACTGCTGAAGATTTTAAAAATTAAAATATATTAAAATTGTACACAAATCAGGAGAGGAAGTAAATGAATTGAAATGTTCTAAGGTCCTTGTGCTATTATGGAAGAAAATGAAAGTACCAATTAACATTATTAGCCTTTGCTAACTCAGAGACACATACTGTATCTATTGGATAACCTCTAAAAGAATACTAAAAGAATATGCAACTCCCAAGATAATGGAGGGAAAAACAGTATTTCCCAAAAGCAGGCAAAATGTGAGGATGAAGAGAACAGAGAGCAGGTGGGACAATTGAAAACACTTAATAACATGGTACATTTAAATTTAAAAATATCAGTAATTAAGTGTAAGTAAATTAAGTACTTCAATTAAAAATCAAAGATTGAATTGGATAAAAATCTGTGTACTGTTTATAAGAAACATACCTAAAATATTTGTATTATAATGTTGAAATTAAAGAGTGAAAAATGTAAGTAACAAAAATTATATTTATGTTATCTATATTAATATTAGACAAAGTAGACTTTAAGGTAAAAAGCATTATCATAATGATAAAAATTTTAATTCATGAGAAAGTAAAATGATTATGAAACTTGTACACATCTTACAATAGAGCTCCAAAAATATAAAACTCACCAGGCACGGTGGTCACACCTGTAATCTCAGCACTTTGGGAGGCCCAGGCAGGCAGATCATGAGGTCAAGAGATCAAGGTCATCCTGGCCAATATGGTGAAACCCCGTCTCTAATAAAAATACAAAAATTAGCTGAGTGTGCTGGCACATGTCTGTAATTCCCACTACTCAGGAGGATGAGGCAGGAGAATGGCTTGAACCCAGGAGGCAGTGGTTGTAGTGAGCTGAGATCATGCCATTGCACTCCAGGCTGGGTGACAAGAGCAAAACTCCATCTCAAAAAAAAAATATATATATATATATATATATATGTGTGTGTGTGTGTGTGTGTGTGTGTGTATGTATATATGTGTGTGTGTGTGTATATGTATATATATAAAACTAAGATTGACAAAACTACAAGAAGATGTAAACAGATACATGAGTAAGAATATACATTATGGACTGGAAGCCAAGATGGCCAAATAAGTGGCAGCTCCAGAATGCAGCTCCCAGCAAGAGAGATGCAGAAGCCAAGTGGTCTCCACAATTCCAAATGAGGTACCAGGTTGATTTTGTGGGCTTGGTTGGACAGTGGGTATAAACCAAATATGGTAAGTTGACACAAGGCGGGGCACTGCCCCAACCAGGAGGTGTGTGCAACTGACCAGAGGACCAGTGGATCTCCCGCTCTGGGAATTCAGTTCGGATACAGTGCTCCACCCAGGCCCTCTACAACCCACAGAACAGGAGATCTTTGCCAGGCTGAAAAGCCTCAGTGAGCTGCCTGAACAGGGCAGAACAGCAACTTCAGCCAGCATCGGGGCTGTCAGCATAGATCTAGGCAGAAGCACTGGCTAATGCTGAGAAAGCCAGAAAGCCAGTGGAATGGAGCTACCCGCCCCCCCCCCACCCCGAGAAAGACAGGGAACTGAAAGCAGGGAAACAGGCCATTCGGCAGGACGGGTCTCCCCCCACAAAGTTTAGCAGGCTAAAAAACTCTCACTCCAGAGTTTCACACCCAGAACATCAGTTAGAGAGCAACCAGGAACAATCAAGGTTGGCAGGGGGAAGGGCAGCCGCCGTTGCAGAAGCCAGCCTAATTTTCCTGAGTAATATAAGACACAGGAAAAATACGCAGCAGCTCCAATGAATCCGGGGCAGCCCAGCAGTGCCTCTGCAGGCAGACAAAGGAAAGGCTGCCTCCCCAAGTAGCTACCTGAGATCAAAGCTATATAAAACAAGATGGGAAGAAATGAGCGCAAGAAGGATGAAACCATCAAAAACCAGAACGCCTCTCCCCCACCACGAGATCACAACTCCTCACCAGCAAGGGGAACAAAGCAGGATGGAAAACAAATTTGACGAATTGACAGAAGCAGGCTTCGGAAGGTGGGTAATAACAAACTTTCTGAGTTAAAGGAACATGTTCTAACCCAATCCAAAGAAACTAAAAACCTTGAAAAAAGGTTAGATGAAATGCTAACTAGAATAACCAGCTTAGAGAAGAATATAAACGACTTGATGGAGCTGAAAAACACAGCACAGGAACTTTGTGAAGCATATGCCAGTTTCAATAGCTGAATAGATCAAGCAGAAGAAAGGATATCAGAGATTGAAGATCAACTCAATGAAATAAAACGAGAAGGCAAGAAAAGAGAAAAAAGAGTGAAAAGAAATGAACAAACCCTCCAAGAAATATGGGATTGTGTGAAAAGACCTAATCTACACTTGATTGGTGTACCTGAACGTGATGGGGAGAATGAATCCAAGCTGGAAAGCACTCTTCAGGATATTATCCAAGAGAACTTCCCCAACCTAGCAAGACAGTCCAACATTCAAATACAGGAAATACAGAGAGCACCACAATGATACTCCTCTAGAAGAGAAACCTCAAGGCACATAATCATCAGATTCACCAGGGCTGAAATGAAGGAAAAAATGCTAAGGGCAGCCGGAAAAAAATGTTGAGTCACCCACAAAGGGAAGCTCATCAGACTAACAGCGGATCTCTTGACAGAAACTCTACAAACCCAGAAGAGAATGGGGGCCAATATTCAACATCCTTAAAGAAAAGAACTTTCAACCTAGAATTTCATATCCAGCCAAACTAACCTTCATAAGTGAAGGAGAAATAAAATCCTTTACAGGCAAGCAATTGCTGAGAGATTCTATCACTACCAGACCTGCCCTACAAGAGCTCCTGAAGGAAGCACTAAACACAAAAAGGAAAAACCAGTACCAGCCACTGCAAAAAAAGAACCAAATGGTAAAGACCAAACAACACAGTGAAGAAATTATGCCAACCAAACAGCAAAACGACCAACCAGTAACAAAATGGCAGGATCAAATTCACACATAACAATATTAACATTAAATGTAAATGGACTAAATGCTCTAATCAAAAGACATGGACTGGCAAATTGGATAAAAAGCCAAGAACCATCTGTGTGTTGTATTCAGCAGACCCAACTCACATGCAAAGACACACACAGACTCAAAATAAAGGGATGGAAGAAGATTTATCAAGCAAATGGAGAGCAAAAAAAAAAGCAGGGGTGGGAATCTTAGTCTCTGATAAAACAGACTTTAAACCAACAAAAATCAGAAGAGACAAATAACGGCATTACATGATGATAAAAGGATCAATACAAGAAGAGCTAACTATTCTATATATATATGTACGTATATATTACAGGAGCACCCAGATACATAAAGCAAGTTCTTAATGACCTACAAAGAGACTTAGACTCCCACATAATAATAGTGGGACACTTTAACACTTTCTTTCAATATTAGATCAACGAGAAAGAAAATCAGCAAGGAAATCCAGGACTGGAATGTAGATCTGGATCAAGCAAACTTAATAGACATTTACAGAACTCTCCACCCCAAATCCATAGAATATACATTTTTCTCAGCACCACATTGCACTTAATCTAAAATTGACCACATAATTGAAAGTAAATCACTCCTCAGCAAATGCAAAAGAATGGAAATCATAACAAACAGTCTCTCAGACCACAGTGCAATCAAATTAGAACTCAGGATTAAGAAACTACTTCAAAACCGCACAACTTCATGGAAACTGAACAACTGGCTCCTGAATGTAGACTGGATAAACAATGAAATGAAGGCAGAAATAAAGATGTTCTTCAACATCAATGAGAACGAAGACACAACCTACCAGAATCTCTGGGACACATTTAAAGCAGCGTCTATAGGGAAATTTATAGCAATAAATGCCCATATGAGGAGAAAGGAAAGATCTAAAATCAACACTCTATCATCAAAATTGAAAGAGTTAGAGGAGCAAGATCAAAAAAACTCAAAAGCTAGAAGAAGACAAGAAAGAACTAAGATCAGAGCAGAACTGAAGGAGATAGAGACACAAAAAACTCTTCAAAAAAATCAACAAATCCAGGAGCTGGTCTTTTGAAAGGATCAACAAAATAGACCACTAATCAGATAAATAAAAAAGAAAAGGAAGAAGAATCAAATAGATGCAATAAAAAACGATAAAGGGGAGATCACCACTGATTCCACAGAAATACAAACTACCATCAGAGATTACTACAGACAACTCTATGCACACAAACCAGTAAATCTGGAAGAAATGGAGAAATTCCTGGACACTTGCACTCTCCCAAGACTAAACCAGGAAGAAATTGAAACGCTAAATAGACCAATAACAAGGGCTGAAGTTATAGCCTACCAACCAAAAAAGGCCAGGTACAGATGGGTTTACAGCCGAATTCTACCAGACGTACAAAGAGGAGCTGGTACCATTCCTTCTGAAACTATTCCAAACAATCCAAAAGGAGGGAATCCTCCCCAACTCATTTTATGAGACCAACATCATCCTGATACCAAAACCGGGCAGAGACTCAACTAAAAAAGAAAACTTTAGGCCAATATCCATGATGAACATTGATGCAAAAATCTTCAATAAAATACTGGCAAACCAAATGCAACAGCAAATCAAAAAGCTTATTCATCACGATCAAGTAGGCTTCATCCTGGGGATGCAAGGCTGGTTCAACATACACAAATCTATAAACATAATCCATCACATAAATAGAACTAAAGACAAAAACCACATGATTATCTCGATAGATGCAGAGAAGGCCTTCGACAAAATTCAACAGCCCTTTATGCTAAAAACCCTCAGTAAACTAGATATCGATGGAATGTATCACAAAATAATAAAAGCTATTTACAACAAACCCACAGCCAATATCATACTGAATGGGCAAATACTGGAAGCATTCACTTTGGAATCTGGCACAAGACAAGGATGCCCTCTCTCACCACTCCTATTCAATATAGTATTGGAAGTTCTAGCCAGAACAATCAGGCAGGAGAAAGAAATAAAGGGTAAAGGGTATTCAGTTAGGAAAAGAGGAAGTCAAATTGTCTCTATTTGCAGACAACATGATTGTATATTTAGAAGATCCCATCATCTCAGCCCAAAATCTCCTGAAACTGATAAGCAACTTCAGCAAAGTCTTAGGATACAAAATCAATGTGCAGAAATCACAACTGCTACAAAGAGAATAAAATACCTAGGAATACAACTAACAAAGGATGTAAAGAACCTCTTCAAGGAGAACTACAAACCACTGCTCAAGGAAATAAGAGAGGACACAAACAGATGGAAAAACATTCTATGCTCATGGTTGGGAAGAATCAATATCGTGAAAATGGCCATACTGCCCAAAGTAATTTATAGATTCAACACTATCCCCATTAAGCTACCAATGACCTTCTTCACAGAACTGGAAAAAACCACTTCAAACTTCATATGGAACCAAAAGAGAGCCCGCGTAGCCAGGACAATCCTAAGCAAAAAGAACAAAGCTGGAGGCATCACCCTGCCTGACTTCAAACTATACTACAAGGCCACAATAATCAAAACAGCATGGTACTGGTACCAAAACAGAGCCATAGACCAATGGAACAGAACAGAGGCCTCAGAAGCAACACCACACATCTACAATCATCTGATATTTGACAAACTTGACAAAAACAAGCAATGGGAAAAGGAGTCCCTGTTTAATAAATGGTGTTGGGAAAACTGGCTAGCCATGTGCAGATAGCAGAAACTGGACCTTTTCCTGACACCTTACACTAAAATTAACTCCAGATGGATTAAAGATCTAAACATAAGACCTAACACCATAAAAACCCTAGAAGAAAACCCAGGCAAAACCATTCAGGACATAGGTATAGGCAAGGACTTTATGGCTAAAACACCAAAAGCAATGGCAACAAAAGCCAAAATAGACAAATGGGATCTAATTAAACTCCAGAGCTTCTGTACAGCAAAAGAAACAATCATTAGAGTGAACCGGTGACCAATAGAATGGGAAAAAAATTTTGCAATCTACCCATCATCTGACAAAGGGCTAATATCCAGCATCTACAAAGAACTAAAACAGATTTACAAGAAAAAAACAAACAAACCCATTCAAAAGTGGGCAAAGGATATGAACAGACACTTTACAAAAGAAGACGTACATGAGGCCAACAAACATATGCTCATCATCACTGGTCATTAGAGAAATGCAAATCAAAACCACATTGAGATACCATCTCATGCCAGTTAGAATGGTGATCATCAAAAAATCTGGAGACAACAGATGCTGGAGAGGATGTGGAGACATAGGAACACTTTTACACTGTTGGTAGTGTAAATTAGTGCAACCATTGTGGAAGACAGTGTGGTGATTCCTCAAGGACCCAGAAATAGAAATACCATTCAACCCAGCAATCCCATTACTGGGTATATACCCAAAGGATTATAAATTGTTCTATTAAGACACATGCACACATATGTTCATTGCAGCACTGTTTACAATAGCAAAGACTTGGAACCAACCCAAATGTCCATCAATGATAGACTGGATAAAGAAAATGTGGCACATATATACCATGGAATACTATGCAGCAATAAAAAATGATGAGTTCGTGTCCTTCATAGGGACATGGATGAATCTGGAAACCACCATTCTCAGCAAACTGACACAAGAACAGAAAACCAAACACCTCATGTTCTCATTCATAGGTGGGTGCTGAACAGTGAGAACACGTGGACACAGGGAGGGAAGCATCACATATTTCAGTTGGTTGGTGGGGGCTGGGGAGGGACAGTGGGGGGTGGGGAGGGTGGGGAGGGATACCAGATATAGGTGACGGGGGGATGGAGGCAGCAAACTACCTTGCCGTGTATATACCTATGCAACAATCCTGCATGATCTGCACATGTACTCCAGAACCTAAAGTACAATAAAAAAATTTTAAAAAACAAAAGAATATACATTATTTAAACACAATTAGCAAACTTGACTTAGTGGACATGTATAGACTATTACATCCAACAATTATAGAACTCATGTTCTCCAAGTGTGACTCTCCACCTCCCAAGCAAACAATAGGATTGAAATTCTGTACCTCTTTTTATGTTGTATACCCATATGACTTGCTTTGGCCAATAAAATATGAATAGAAATAATTACCAGTGTATTAGTAAGCATGTCTTCTTTTCTTTTTTCCTTCCTGAAAGCAGAGATCCTTAAGTCGAGCTCCTTGAGTGAGGATGATACAGAGCAAAGCTTCCCAACCAATCTGCAAATGGACAGACATGCCCACTGGTGAGTGAGAAATGAGCCTTGGTTATTTTAAGCCACGGAGATTTGGGGATTATTTATGATCACAGTCTTCTCACCTTTTTTTCTATTAAGACACATAGAAAAAAAGAAGCTCTGTTTTCCAGGCACAGAGTGAGCCTGTTTTTATAGAATATGGTGTGATGCAGTCCTGGTGAGTTCACTGGCTTAAGTTCCAGGGAGATGGTCATAGGAATTGTGGCTGACGCAGGGAAAGCAGCTCCCACGAAGAGCTTGTGAAGACTGGCTAGAGGCAAGTTTTAAAGGGTCATGGATTTAACAGTAAATCATGGATATTGTTCTACAAGTTGAAGGATCTCTAGAAGTTGGTGACTTGACTATTGATAATAATGTAGATGAACCTTTCAGTATGAAAAGGTGGAATTAGATAGAGAGCTATTACCAATGAACACATTACAGTTTTTGTTTCTTACTCTCTAGAAGTAGCCATTATTAAGAATTGGGTGAGAATTTCTCCAGCAATTGCATGTACATGCAAGCTCTCTCTCTCTCTCTCTCTCTCTCTCTCTCACACACACACACACACATACACACACACAGACACACACACGCCAATTTTTAAAAAACACACATTGCATCAATCGTATTCTAACTGTGATTCTGAAAAACAAAATCCAGTTAAGAATATCTCCACGGTTGTTTTCCACGTCACCACAAAGAGATTTGCCTTTCTTTTTTATTGGCAGCTCAGTATGCCATTGTAACACTGTGTTACAATTAGGCAATCATTCTGTTGACATTTAGATTGTTTCCACTATTACAAACCATACTTTAGTGGCCATCCTTGCAAATAATATCCATGTATTTTAATATCTTCTTTCTGCAGACAATAAGACCAGCTTTGTCACCATTCTAATGGTAAAACTTTTAAGCTGGGTAACAGAGGAACATAACTAGGTTGCCTATTTGAGGTGATAATTTTTGGTTAATGCGTAACTAGTGGGCTTCAACTATGCACAGAATGGTGTTTCAAACATATGGAGAACTCAGTAAGTATTTGCTGAAAGCATAAATGAATAAATGAATAAGCAAATAAGTGAATTCACATCCTCTATAGACACTTGTTAGGCCTGCCCTACCGCCATTTATGATAGGATTTTTCAACCTCAGCACTATGGACTGTTAGCGCCAGATAATTCTTTGTTATGGGGAGCTATCCTGAGCACTGTAGAAAGTTTAGCAACATCCTGGACCTCTACTCACTAGATGCCACTAGAATAACCCCAGATGCAACAACTAACAATGTCTGCAGAAACTGCTAAATGTCCCCTGGGGAAAAATCACTCCCGATTGAGAACCACTAATTTATAATACAATCAAAGTTGTATAAGGGCAAAGACCCTTTACGAAAACAACTAACTCTAGGCTGGGTGCAGTGGCTCAAGCCTGTAATCCCAGCACTCTGGGAGGCTGAGGCAAGCAGATCATTTGAGGTCAGGAGTTCAAGACCAGTCTGGCCAACACGGCAAAACCCTGTCTCTATTAAAAATACAAAAAAAATAATCAGCTGGGCGTGGTAGTGCCTGTAATCCCAGTCATCTATCCATCCATTCATCCACCCGTTCTTCAAATACCTATTGAGCACCTACTATGTGACAGGCCTGTAATCTTAGCTACCGGGGAGGCTGAAGCAGGAGAATCACTTGAACCCAGGAGACAGGTTGCAGTGAGCTGAGATCACACCACTGCACCCCATCCTGGGCAACAGAGTGAGACTTTGTCTCAAACAAAACAAAACAAATAAACAAACAAAAAACCCAACTAACTCTAAAAACGTTGATCCTGCTTCTCCCTGATCCTCGCATGTTATAGTGGTTTTTATTTTCCGGGTCTTCACAGTTTCTTCATAGACATTCTTGGATACTTTATTTTAGGTTTGGATTTCTTTTCTCCAGGGCTAACTTCCCTGATGCCTCCCCCATGAAGTAGGTCAATCCTCATTATACATTGTTAATCTCCATTATACATTCTTTAATTACCAAAATACTCCTCCTTGGTGTGGAGGAAAAAAATAATGAATTCGAACTCAATTGCATGTGGACACAAACAATGGTCACCAAGTTGTGGAATAGGTTGTGTGAGCCCCTTGAGGCATTCAGCGCTATTGCAGGGAAATCTCTCTTCCTATCTATTCCTATATGTTAGTTATTTAGAAACAACAGACAATCACAAAAACACATTGACCTTTTTGTGTTCCTTGAGCCCAGTGGTGAAGGATCCTCATGACTGGGCCTCATGCCACACAATTCGGTACAAAAGAGCTAGGGTCCCAGACTCCGTGGGAACTTCATAGACCTCTCATCATCTGTGCAAAGACCAGCAGCCGACTCTGGAGCCCAGGCTGTTGCTTCCCAGTCTGGTGATGAATCCTCAATAGTCTGGTGAGTGTCAATATGTATATCTTTTTCCTTCTCCCCTTCCTATTGTGATTTGCTTAATATATCATTTGCTTATTAGATCTGCATTGCTATTTACGTGGGATAAATGTTGTTTACCCTTAAAAGTATTGTGTGTACCTCTTCTCCCGTCGCATGTTTCCCGCACAGAATACTTGGTAGTGCTTATCATTGTTGAATTCTTACATTTATGGATTAATTATTAAAAGTGTATCCATATCAATTTCCCTCTCTCAACTTCCCAGAGGTAGCCATCACTGAAAATTTGGCATGGAACATGCCATTTTTTGCTCACTACTTTTATATCTAGTGCCTAAAACAAGGCCTGGCATGCAAGAGGTGCTCGATGGGTATTTGAGGAATGGGTGGATGAATGGATGGATAGATGGCAACCTATTATCAGCCAGCAATAGCTAGCCCAAGGGTGTAGCAGACTTCACAAATTGTTCTTGTACCTTCTAGAACAATTTTGAAAAACAAAATATACCTACATTTAAACATTTATATTAATTTTCATCATTAAGTTTATATGGTTTCAAGATCACAATTTCTAATGTATTGTCAAGTTGGAATTTAAAAATTAAACTGTAGGCCTGGCACAGTGGCTCATGCCTGTAACCCCAGCACTCTGGGAGGTTCAGGCAGGCAGATTACCTGAGGTCTGGAGTTTGAGATCAGCCTAGCCAACATGGTGAAATCCCATCTCTACTAAAAATACAAAAATTAGCCGAGCATGGTGGCAGACACCTGTAATCCCAGCTACCCAGGAGGCTGAGGCCGGAGAATCACTTGAACCCAGGAGGCAGAGGTTGCAGTGAGCAGAGATTGCGCCATTGCACTCCAGCCTGGGCAACATAGCAAGACTCTGTCTCAAAATAATAATAATAATAGTAATAAATTGTGACATCATTCTTTAAGTGTACCTATTAATATGTTATTATTTCTAATATTCTCTTTGATTTGCTTCCACAGTTCTGTCCCTCAGTATTCAAGAAAGGGAAGACAAAGCTATTAAATTTTAAAATGCCCAATTAATCATTAAAAGAAGCTGAATTAAATCATTAAAGGAAATTCCTAGTTTGGGGACTTGGAGATTTTTATACTGGGGCAATGACACCTTAATAAGATTTGTGAAGAGTGACAGGTATGCTTTCTTTTCATACAGTAGGGGAAGGAATGTGAACACAGACACGTGCTCAAGGTTTAGGAAAGAGTGGCTGCAGAAATGGAGAACCTGGACACTGATTTTCTAAAAATAATCCTTGGTTTGCACCCCCTCTTTGGAAAGCCTTGAAGACCCCATTTGGGGTAATGCAGCCTAGTAACCTGCAGAGGGCAGTGTTGGACAAGCTGTTGGCTCAATCTGTCTGTCTCCGAGCAGTGGAAAGTGCAGTCCAGCTTGGTTAGTGGGAGCTTGGCCTGGGCGGCTCAGCCCAGTCCTCTCTGCTGTGTGTGTTTGCACAGTGAATTATTCACAGGAAAATGGCTCCAGTGAGAATTGTGGCCAGAGACTCCATCTTGTACACAGAATCAGGGCCTGGGACTGTAAAGAGATGAAAACCTCATTCTCTCCCCCCATAAGAACTGGATTTGGGACAGAAATCAAGGATTGAAGCTGTGGATCTGAATCAACCCTAAGGGTTTTGTTTTCCCTCTTATGAAGTGAAAACAACAGTGAAATGTCAACGATTCACATCTTCTGAAGACAGTAGGGCAAAGTGACCAAGAGCTCAGACAGCCGGGAGTTCTCATCCCACTCTGCCCTCTCCAAAGGTTAGGCGAGGAGCCTTTCCAAACCTCAGCTTCCCTGGATATCAAATAGGAGCGATCTTCCCTCCTGGTAGGGGTGTTGTAAGGATTAAATGCGGGAATGCACAAGTACTCAGCAAATGAAGGGCATTCAGCAAGAAGGGGCCCTGTAAATAACAGCGATGATGGTGAAGATGATGATATTGAATTCGCATTTTGCCAGGCATGGCATTTTCTAAACTTACCATTCACATCTGAAGAGGAAGGATCAGAGGTGAAAAATCAAGCTATTTCAATGTTGTAAGTTACAAGCCTAGGAGTCAGAGGCAGAAACAGCCCGGGTGGGAGGCAGAATCAACACATTATGTAAGAACTTAGCTCTGCGATGCTGCTGACACCTGCCTTCCAGGGTTGGGGCTTCCTTCCTGGTGTTGGAGGATCTCTGCATCTAAAATAGTGTGTATGATGACCGTGCGACATGACCACCAGACTCAGACATAAAAGTAAGGACTTCGTTCGTTAACATTGATCCTCTCTGAAACCCCAAAGGGTGGCAGTCGGCTAGCTGAAGAACAATGGTAAGTTGGATGCATGGCTTGGATGTACTGACAGTAAGGCTCGGCACAAAACCCTCTGCCTTCTGCCTCACACTGGGAAAGGTAACAGGGACTAGTGCAGAGAGAGGCATGGAGAGAACTCAGATGAGATCATTGTCCTTTCACCTGGCATCTGTCCAGCCCCCAAATAGTTTTCGTGTCCAGTCCAAAAATAAGATCACATGAGAGGGAGAGAAATAAATACACAGCGGTTGTCCTTGGCCTTTCTGTGGCCATACCAGAGTCAGCTGCACTCGTAGGGGCCTAAATGCCCATGACCTACTCCACTGCCTTCCTCTCCATGATCCCCGAGGCTGGGAGACCAACCTGCTAGCAGGGTGGGTGTGGTGTGTGGTTTCACTCAGCTCTTTTCATGGGGCTCCTCTGAGCTCCATTCATACCAGAAAGGGAACAGGAGAGAGAGGACAAGTGGATCCAACAGTCTTCGCTCCAGGGGAATGAGGGCATCGCCTCCTTTTCTGAGAGGACACTCCCTTCTGATGGTGAATGGGAACTCCCTTCCTCCTGCAGCAGCCTGCCTGCAGCCGTCCTGGTAGAACAGGGTGGACACTGCAGAAGCTGTCCCTGCCCCAGGAAGAAAGCAGCCCAGAGCCAAGGCAAAGAGGTGAGTACGTCTGTTTCTGCAAAGGGCTCAGATTGCTACAGACTTTCTGCTTGACTTCATGCTTGTACTCAGCACGAACGCTCCCCTCACCTCCGCCTTCCTTTTTCTCCTCCCTGATCTGGGTCTGTGGCAAGCTTGAGTCGATGTGATGAATGCTAGAGTAAAATATTCTTGTACTGCCTTCTCTCATTCAAAGGCCGGTTTACTCTCAGAAAGAACTGGGTAGGTCTAGTTCTTAGCGGGGAAGCAGGAAGTGATTCCTACTAAGTGAATTATCTTTGCTGAGATCCAAGAAGACATTTACCAGGAAATCATTAGACAAATCCCATTACAGTAGACTTAGTGCTTCATTTTAAAAAGCACTGCATGAAATAGAAAATAAAAGGATGCCAGCTGAGCCTTTGTTGTTGGCAAAAGGGAAAAAAACACAAATGGGACACACAGAGCCTCCTTTTCTCCAACACCTCCCTTGCCCATCTCTTCCTGATTTCTTAACAGATCCACGAATTCCTTTCTCTGGTTGAAAATGAGAGGAATGAAATCAGGGGTTTGGGGAAATTGGTCTGTACATAGACTTGAGAGACAAAGAGGAGAAACAGATTTTGCATTCTCAGTCTCCCCTCTAATGCCTTTGCACAGCACATGTACCTATATCCATTTAGAGATACGTATAGATCCCACTATCACTTGCACACACAAACTGTTATCCTGGACACAGTCTGCCCCTGGGCTATGCACTACAAATACCCATACTAAGAAGCAGCCAACAAATTTCTGGTTGGAACAAGGTAATTACTTGAATAAGTCAGGATTCTTGTAGTAATCATGAACTGAAACCCAGTTTGAAGAGACTTGGGCAAAAAGAGATTTTGTTTTTTACTCGTGACTGAAAAAGCAAGGTTTTGGTACAATGGGATCCAGGGGCCTAGATGATGGCATCGTGAATCTGTCTTTCCATTTCTTGGCTTTGCATCCCCTGTGTCCTTCTGTTTCCAGGAAGACCTGCCCATTGCAGTGGCCAGATGGCTGCAGCAGCTCCCAGCTGACGTCTCACTAGCACAGCACTGTACAAGAACAGGTGCTCCCCTTCCTAGTTCTAGCTAGAATCTCAGGGTCTATCACATAGAACCAATGTGGGTATTGTGCCCATCGTTGCTGTGGGCATGAAGCCATTCCCATCCCCAAAACCACATGGACTGAAAGCAATGAAGGGGTGTTTCCCCAGACATGATCAGGGTTCTCGTCCCAGACAAAGGGGGCTAGATGCAGGGTGGCTGAAGTCAATGTTGCTACTCTATACCACTTCTTTTACAAAGGTCTAGATTGAGTCAAAGCTCCTCTGATAGCAGCTCCTTCCTCTTACCTGCCACAAAAATGTATTAGTGACAGAAGATCTCATAGGAAAGGGTAATTGCTAGTGAAACAGGTGACTAAAAGACTCTGTGGCATGTTATTCCTAGAGATCTCTGACAGTAGAAAAGATATCAGAAGGCTTGTCTGTGGCTCAGCCCCTGGACCATGAACTAGGCCCAGACCCACCTGGGTTCCCAAATTGCCCATGCTCACATCAGTCTCCCTTCCTCCTCAACCCCCCTTGCCCAGTTCTGTCTCCCTCTCCTCTTCTGCTGTGAACGCATCTTGCCTTACAAGAGCCTGCCTTACTCCTGTCTCCCTTATGAGGCCTTGTCTGGCCCTTCCAGACTTTTCTGCTGTCTCCCTTCTCTGAATCAGAGTGGTATTGACTGTCGGGATTGCAGTTTGCTGTTGACATGTTAAGAACTTCATGTGTCTTAGTGTCTCTCACAGCTTGAATTCTCCATTTTCGGGGGAAAGTTAAGCTTCGTTCCCGAGCCCTCTCTGTGGTAGTTAATACATACTAGGTGCTCAATTAAGTGCATCCAATTAATTGACCAATAGAAAGTGAGTCTTCCTAAATAGATCAGGGAGAATGGATGGATTACTTGGGGTCCTTAATTCTTTTTATTTTTGAAACGGAGTCTTGCTCTGTCACCCAGGCCAGAGTGCAATGGCGAAATCTTGGCTCACTACAACCTCTGCCTCCTGGGTTCAAGCACTTCACCTGCCTCAGCCTTCTAAGTAGCTGGGATTACAGGCATCCGCTGCCCCACCCAGCTAATTTTTGTATTTTTAATAGAGACAGGATTTCTCCATGTTGGCCAGGCTGGTCTTGAACTCATGATCTCAGGTGATCTACCTGCCCACCTTAGCCTCCCAACATGCTGGGATTACAGGCGTGAGCCACTGCACCTGGCCTTGGGGTCCTTAATTCTGACTTTAAAAGTAATGTAATAACTATAGCAAACACAGATAGTGTGCTGGAGCCCCTACAGGCATCATCTTAGGTAATCTTCACAACGACCCTACGAGGCAAGTACTACTATTATCCCATTTAACAGATGGGGAAACTGAGCCTCAAAGAAATGAGTTACTTGTCCTAAATTACACATCTAGTAAGTGGTGATGTGGGGATTTATAACCCAGGATGCCACCTTCTCATTTCCTATTTCACTAATCATTTACACACTTATCAGTAGAATTTCCTGCTGCCTGAGTTTAAAGAGCAAAGGACACAGGTGATTGGTTAGAGAGCAGGAAGCAGTACATATATTTTATACCCCTCTTCTGCCACCTGGGTGCCCAGTACCTCTATTGGGTAGTTCTTACTAGATTCTGTCCAGGGGTGAGGGGTCATTCCCCTGACCCAGAGCCTACAGGAATGTCAGGGATTTCACAAAAAGAGGTGCCTCTGGGACTCTGCAGAGAGTACCCTGTTTAATTAAATGACGGTAGGGTGGTCTTTGTGGGAAATGTTGGCTAGAAAGTAGGCCTTAGAATTTAAGCTTGCCCCTTGGGCTGCCAGTCAGTACATACGGCCCTGCCCTTTCTCCTACCCACCACCAGGGTGACCAAGCTGGGGCCCTTCCTCAGAGGGTGGCTGGCAAGATTTGGAAGGCAACCAAATTCTGATCTCAAAGAAAACCAAAATCTTGAGAAAACAGTGGTGATTTCTTGTACCATCTGTGCCCCCACATCAAGCCACTGGACTCTTGGCTGATACAGTCATCTTTGTGCCGGCAAAGCTTTTGGTTCAAGTGTATCTTGTTTCTCCGATGCACACTGGCCTATTCAGATGGCTTCATATATTCGAAAGAGCAGACCCTATTGATTTACATCGTTTATCTTTACAATATCCTGTGGCGATGTGAAAGAGCTGGTGTTCTCACCTTCCGTCTATTGATGGCACAACTGAGGCATAGAGAGAGTAAGTCGTGCCCCAAAATTACACAGAAGGTCACAGGCCAGGGATGTAAGAGCTCTGAGGTCCTTAGAACCCAAATCTGCTTGCTTCTTTATGAGGTTATGATGGTAGCGGAAGAATACATACATACAGACAGACAGACAGACAGACAGACAGACACAAATAGAGATAGATAGATAGATAGATAGATAGATAGATAGATAGATAGAGATAAAATTATTTGGGTAAATCTTTAAGAGAAAAAAGAAACACTGGTAGACCCAAAAGATATAAAAACATGCTCACACAAAAACACGTCCATGAATAACAACATTGTTCATAACAGCCAAACAGAAGAAATACCCCAAATGTTCATCAGCTGGTGAATGGAGATATAAAATGTGGTGTATTCATACAATGACATATTATTCAGCAATAAAAAGGAAAAAAATTGGAGTACATATCAAGTGCTCTAATACGGATGAACCTTGAGGACGTTACACTAAAGGAAAAAGGTTCATGTTATAAGATTCCATTTATATGAAATGGCCAGAATGGGAAAATCTACAGAGACAGAAAGTAGGTGAATGGTTGTTTACGGTGGGAGGGGGAATGGGGAATGACTGCTAATGGGTATGGGGTTTTTTTGGGGGAGGGGTGACAAAAATATTCTAAAATTATAGTTGCGATGGCTGCACAACTTTGTCAATATATCAAAACCACTTAATAGTATAGTTTAAATGGATGAACTTCAGAGTGTGTGAAGTATATCTCAATAAAGTCATTTAAAAACCCGAACCACTGCTATTGAAATAATTAATCCAGTGATGGGGCTTTGCTGAAGGAAGGATGTGATCTCACCCTGTAAGTTCTGATAAACTTATGTCTTGTCCCATAGAGCCTGGCCACAGGCCACTCACACAACTCCAGTGGGAAGAAGATAGACGGAAAAGATAGGATCAATTCACTTCTCCCCAGAGTCTCAACCAGGAGAGTTTTTTCCCTCTTTCCTGGACAGACCATTTTAGATTTTTGGAATCAATCTCACTACTTTATTTTCACTTCTGGGTTTTAAATCATGCTTCAAAAAGTGTTTCCCATTCTAAGATTATAAATCTTATTAACTAATGTTTTCCTGTAATGTTTTCCTCTAAGGCTTATCTCCTTACATTTAAACCTCTGATTCATCAGGAATTTAAATAAGAACCTGGGGATACAGATTGGGTTTTGTTGTTTGTTTCTTTTGTCAAATAGCTAGACAATTATTAAACCAGAAGTTCTTAACTTGGGGTTAAAGTATGCTTGGGGCATCTTTGTAACTTCCTGAAATTAAATGTAAAAAAGTGTGTGTGTGTGTGTGTGTGTGTGTGTGTGTGTGTGTGTGTGTGTGTTCTGGGGAACAGAGCTAGATCTTGTCAAGATTTTCAAGGGATTTTGTGACTCAGGAAAACCACTGGTCTTTCTATATTTCATAACCTGCTTGAGGTCCAGGTAGACCAGTTGCAAACACTCCAATACACCAAAGCCCAATCTAAACCGACAGGACAGTTTTTAAATCATTACAGGGGAGGCCTGAGAGATCACTCTGTTCTCTGTCACACATCAAGTGAGAGCTGCACCATCTTGGTTTGATGTTCTGCTGAGGCAGAGAACGAGAAGTCTCTCCCTGGTTCCTCTTGGGTCCATAAAGCTTTAATTTGTTATTGCTGCTATTGTTCTTTCTTGAGACAGGGTTTCTCTCTGTCATCCAGGCTGGAGTGTGGTGGCATGATCTCAGCTCACTGCAACCTCTACCTCCTGGGCTCAAACGATCCTCCCACCTCAGCCTCCCAAATAGCTGGGACCATGGGCACATACCACCACACCCAGCTAACTTTTGTGGGGTTTTTTGGTAGAGAAGGAGTTTCATCATGTTGCCCAGGCTGGGCTTGAACTCCTGGACTCAAAAAATCTGCCCACTTCAGCCTACTAAAGTGCTGGGATTACAGGCATGGGCCACCGCACCCGGCCTAAGCTTTAGGTTTTTTTTGTTTTTGTTTTTGTTTTTTTGAGACGGAGTTTCGCTCTTGTTACCCAGGCTGGAGTGCAATGGCGTGATCTCGGCTCACCACAACCTCCGCCTCCTGGGTTCAGGCAATTCTCCTGCCTCAGCCTCCTGAGTAGCTGGGATTACAGGCATGCGCCACCGTGCCCAGCTAATTTTTTGTATTTTTAGTAGAGACGGGGTTTCGCCATGTTGACCAGGATGGTCTCGATCTCTTGACCTCATGATGCGCCCGCCTCAGCCTCCCAAAGTGCTGGGATTACAGGCGTGAGCCACCGCGCCCGGCCTAGCTTTAGGTTTTTAATCATCAACTGACAAAACAATGAAGATGGTGCACCATAGTAGCTGACAAAACTTGGGGCCTTCCAAGCACAAAGACTTTGAGGAGGCAAGCTTCACAGCCTATAATCCCATACATGTAAGTAAATGATAAACTGAAAACAAAACTGCCATTGCAAAAAAGGTGGTAGATCCTGTGGCAGATCCTAGACCAATGTGCAAGTGCCTGCCACCGCACCTGGCCAATTTTTGTATTTTTTATAGAGTCAGGTTTCACCACATTGGCCACGCTGGTCTCGAACTCCTGACCTCAGGTGATCCACCCCCCTGGCCTTCCAAAGCGCTGGGATTACAGGCATGAGCCACCACACCTGACCTAAATAAACATTTTATGAATACAATAATTTTCAGATAGTAGTAAGTCGTATGAGGAAAAAGAAAGTGGGAGATGTAAAAGATAGTGCTAAGGGGCTGATTTAGAACAGGGTGGAGGTGGCCTGAGCTGAGACAAGAATAACAGGAAAGAGCCAGCCATGCAAATAATCTAGGGGCAGAAAATAAATGCATAATTCCAGGCAGAGGGAACTGCAAGTACAAGGCCCTGAGCTAGGACCAAGCCTGGCCCGTTTGAGCAGCAGGTGGCTGGACACGGTGAGCAAGGAGGAGTGTATCAGGCGTGAACTTTCAGAGGCAGGTGGTGGTAGTGAGCTTAGATTTTGTTCCTAGTGCAAAGGAGAGACCCTGGACAGTTCTGAACAAATAAGGACATGGTGTCATTTACCTTTTAGCAGGATCCTTCTGAAATGAATTGTAGAGGGTTAGGGTAGAGCAGGGAGACCAATTAGGGAGATACTCCAATAATCCAGGCAAGAAATTTGGCGCTTGGATGAACTTGACCAATGTGCAAACATCTACTATTAAGTGAAAAACAAACAATTATGCAAGACATTGTGCATAGTAACATGTGTTTTTAGCATATGCATATTCTGGGTACAAAGTTTTTTTTTTTCCTGAAAGGATCTATACAGTCAAAGTAAATAGTGATTATGTTTGGGGAAAAGAGGGTTAGTGAGGGTCATTTTATACCTCTGGGTACAGTATTATGTGCATGAAGTGTTCTTTTTATGTAAAGGTAAAATATTTTAAAATTTAAAAACTATGATTGAGGAAAACACAATAGAATAGGTGATAGGCAACCAATATCAGAGGAGAGGAAACTCAGCTCTCATGGGCATGACCCTTCCCAAGCATCCTCCCCTGAAGTTGCTGAAGAGTCAGGTCAACAAATGGGGTCAAGCTCATGTGACTGGATTTCAGTAGGATCTTGAGGGCCGTCAGACCCAACTTCTGTCCTGCAGCTCTGGTGATGTTTGTGGCTGGCTGGTCTCCTTGAGCAACGAATACAATTTCCCGTGAATGTTTGCTGCATTTCCCACTGCCCTCTGTCAGCATGGCGCTTGCTTCACCGTGAGGCCAGGATGCCCTTCATTTAACTGCCTGATTGGGCATAAACAGAAGAAATGTTTGCTGGAGGGAGAGAGTGGCATGCAGCATCTAATTTCTCCTGTCAGCTGATTAGGATTTGTTGTGCCTGAACAAGGTCAAATAAGATTAGAAAGAAAATGCAGTGTGTCTGGTGTGTGTTTCACAAAACCGTATCATTTGCATAAACAGGATGAATGAAGGGGAAATTTTAAAGCAAACATTGAATGTCATTCTCAAGAATCAAGGACAAGATGCCAGGGCTTACATTCTGCCTGGACAGAAAAAAATGTATTTACTGGGGGCATTTTGAACCCTGTTCATTTAATAATGCTCTGCTTCTTTCATGCTGGTGCAGGGAAAATGTGATAGTTACGTTTGATTTTTAGAGGCACTGAGCACAAAATAAGTAAAACTGCAGAACCACCGCATTCTACCTTTGTCACCCTTCTAAAGCTCTTAGGAGAGGTTTAGAGCCACTTTCGGTAATAGCAGCTGCCTAAGTGCTCTGTACTGAGTCCATCTCTTAGGATGTGGAAGGAAAAGTCTCACCTCTGGCACCAGCCACAGCATTTTAGATGTGGATGACTCCAGGGCAAGCCCACATCTCCGTGGATAAACCTACTAGGATTTTCTTGGTCCTCCAAACCTGACATTTTCTTCCTTTCTCAGAGGACCCCTCTGCAGTACTAGTAGCCTCTCTTACAAGGTTTCATCAGGGCAGAAAGGGCTTTTAAAGTGGTGTAACAGCTTTGGAAGAAGACATGATTTCTGATACATGTTCTGCATAGGATCTAGCATATTGAGGATGCTTAATAAGCAGCTTCGACGGCTATTATTTCCACTGACTATTTCCAGGCACAGAGCTGCAGGGCTATTCCGAGACCAGACTTTTCAACTAGGTAATCGCAAAGTCCCTTCCTACTCTAAATAACAGTGGGCCTGAAAAGCATTCACATGATCATGTCTCCGGACTGGGAAAAATCTCAATGTATGTTATTTAAAAGGTAAATCTAGATACTACATGGAAGTTGAAATAAATATAGAAATTGAAGGATATTAAAATGAAATTTTAAAAAATTTCAACATTGGGGGGAATTATATTACAGTAAATACCTTAACGAACTGAGAATTCATTATTTCCCGGTATCTGGACAGTAATATTGCCAAACACCCAATATGCAGTAGATAAATTAGCATATGTGAGTAGCTAGGGACTATATTTGCCTAAAAGTTGTGTGTGTGTGTGTTTGTGTGTGTGTTTGTGTGTGTGTGTGTATTTAAACAGAGTTTCATAACTGAAGATAATGGAGAACTAAAATAAAATAATGACTTGCATTTGCATTCCCCATGGTCAAGGTACTCAAACACACTTTGACACATTTGATTGTCATGATAATCCTGTGAGTTTGCAGGGAAGATATACATAGGAAAGTCTGATTAATTTCCACTAGGAGGGAGGGAATCTGGAGCCCTTGGACTGAATTAATTGCCCAGCAATGGCCAACCACACAGTGCGGGCAGGTTAACAGGGGGTTAACCTAAAGTAGGGAGACCTGGTTTTAGTCACAATGAGGACTTTAACTAAGGGTACCTCCTGGGTAAGACTCTGAGTCTGCATCTCTGTCCTTAGGATTTTTAGGGTGTTTTCTAACTTTCAAGTCTATCATTTCACGTAGTTAAAAAGAGTTAGCATGCATACTACATCTAGTATAATGATTCTTTAATACTTAGAAGGCCACTGTCTGAAATATGTATTTTTTTATGATTCAGAAAGCCCTTTGGAACCTTGCAGATACTCAGGAAGATTAGTATGTTTTAAAGTAAATTATCAGTGTCCTTTGCATGTGTAGAAGTGGTAGTTCACGAAGGTTCCAGTTAATAAGGTCTGGAGAAATCAACATTTTCTGTACATCTAAGTCCCCTTTGGGAGCTGCTGTTTATCCAAGGTTGCAGTTCTGTGATATTTGAGCCTCCAGCTCCCTAGTGCAGGACACGAGCTCTTTCTCCAAGGCTCATCCCTCCAGAAGGCACATGGATGGCTTCCCCCACCACCATGCTCTGTAGGGAGTATGGGGAACAAATCGCATCTCCACCCTCTCTACACCTAAGCAACTACCCAGAGGAGTTGGACTGGAGAGCATAGTTCTAGTTCTGACAGGTTGATCTGCACCTCTCTACCTGAATCATCAGGTGGGCAGGCTTGTGTGCATACATGGAAGCATGTGGAGCACATACACACTTGTGTGCGTACACACACACACACACACACACACACACACTCATGCCTCCTGGGCTCAAATGCCTGCATAAGCAGGAGGGACTCTTCAATTATTGGAAACTATTAATCATGTTTTCATTTGGTTTCTTCAAAGACAGCTCTTGATCCATATGCTTTCAGTCCACCTATTCCCCACCTTCTAGCCAAAGAGTTATTTGTCCAGACAGCTCCCTCCCTTCCTTACCCCGTCCTGGCCAGAAGTATAAAGAGGATGTCCATGGCCCACTGAAGAATTCCCCACCCCTGAAGTTGAGCTCACCTGAGGATTCACCTCATCCAACAGGGACAGAGTTGAAAAGTAGAGAGGGAGGACAGAAGGGTCCTCTCTGCAGCCCCTCCCTAGTCCCAACCAGGATGGCCTTTGCCTCGACTGACTTTGCAAAATGCCATTGGTAGGGCTTGGTTCTGGGGATGACACACACACACACACACACACACACACACACACACATGCTGCCACACACAGACACCTACACCCCATGCAGGGATGCCAGAGGACAGAACAGAAAAGGCCTCCCTTTCATCCAGCAGCCTTCTGACTCCAGAGGAGAGTCTCCGAGCCACGACCTGCTGTTTCCCTGACGACTCAGGCCTCAAAATAAACAGGATTCTGCTCAGACGGGCCAATAGTCCATTCGGCTCAGACATTTGCCCCAAGACAAACCACGTTAAAATAACACCCAGGGTAGCTGCTGCCACTGTCTGCTGTCTCTACCTCCCTCCCAGCTGGCTAACAGCTCTGTGTTCCTGGGCCTGCTGCTGGCTGTCCAGAGTCGGGGGTTGCTTAGAGCTATGTGCATCCCTGAGAGTGGGGTAGGGGTGGGTGGTTTTCTAAAGGCAGGTCCTCTCTGCTGATAAACAAGGGCCGGAGATAGACCTAAAGGCTGACATTCTTGGCTCCCCCAGCCTGCCCCCCCTCCTCGATTTCCCACACAGCCCTAGGGACTGGTAGCCAGCTCTGTGGCATGGTATCTGGAGGCGGGCCAGCAACCTGATGTGCATGCCACGGCCCGTCCCTCTCCCCACTCAGAGCTGCAGTAGCCTGGAGGTTCAGAGAGCTGGCTTGGGGCTGCTAGGGAGGCAGCCGCAGCACGGTGACAGTGACAAACACAGAGCAGAAGACAGCACCAAGCAAGTGTGGAGAGAGGTACAGCCCTCGGCCTGCAAGCTCTTTAGGTAAGAATCAGGGCATCTGATCTGGGAAACAGAGCAGGTTATAGCTGAGGGTGTGTGTCTTGTCTGTCTGTCTGTCTGTCTGTTCAGGTGCAAATGTAATGCTACTCGGAGAGGAAAGAAAATGTTTTAAGCAGATAGCATTGGAACCAGGACTCTTGCAAGTGAACCCAAGAAGCTCACCTCTGGCTGGGTTTAAACTGTGATGCAGACTGCTCTGGGGGAAGGGTGTGCTGATGTCACAGACATGTAAAAATAGCACATCTAGTTTAGAGACTATAAAAATACAAATGTACCATGCCGCCACATTATCTCCATTCCTCCAGTACCAGCCTGACCCTGGCCCTGAATCAGGGCTGGCGGGGGCAAGAATCTCTCATTTACTAAAGAGCTGGATGCGGCCCCTGCGGTTCGGCAGAAGCCGAAAGCTGTGGTGAGTCTGGCCGTGGTGAGTGTGGCTAGCATGATCTTGCTGTGTCACACTAGCTCTTGGGAAGCCTGGATACTCAGCTGCCTTGGAAAAGCTGTCTACATGGTGGCAGCTTAGATTTTATTAACCTTTTGATATAAAAGTCAGGCTGAAGTTTAGGATGATCTGGGCATGTCCGTTCGGGGTTTTAGTAAGGTGATATTCCCATGGCCCCATGGTCACTCGGATTTCTTCTTTCCTTCCCTTCTGATCTTCCTGGAATATCATATCCTCATTTCAGTACCCCTCCGATGGGCACCAGGAGAGAAGGAGTCAGAATGGACAGATTCTCTGGCACGTACACTACCCACACCCACATCGCAATTACATGCCGAAGGTATGCAAGCCTGCTGCAGAGGCGCCCTTCAGAAATTCAGCCCTCCAGATACTGGGACGGGAATTTCAGGCATTTAATCAAGTACCCACTTTTCAGAGACCCAAGGGAGACCCCCTCAGGCCCAAGAGCTCACTGTGCCTCAGCAGAATTCAAACACTCCGTTATTCTCTAGCTAGTTTACATCCGCTTCCCCCCTTCTCCTCCCGCGCCCCGCATTTGCCTCCCTCCTTTCTGCACTGGTGACCAGCACTTTTCCTTTCATTCTCTACAGGGATGTGATTGTTTATGACTTAGCTCCTCGACCCAGTGGGAGGACATGAGCATCCTGGCAGAGGACGAGCCAGGCTGCCTCTCCGCCAGCTCTGTGTGACAATGAGCCAGCGGCAGTGGCATCAGGGCTGAAAAAAAGTGGGCCTCACTTTGGGAAGTGGTGTCTAGTGAAGGGTGGCCAGCAGTTTACCGGAGCTGTTTGTCGGTGTGGATCACTGAGGATTTTGGTGGAGGCTCTGATTCACAGTCACAAATTCCCTTTTCCTTTGTTTTCTTTGTGTTGGTCATTGAGGGCTTCAGAGGAAAGTCCCTTCTTCAGATGTAGATCTGAAGGCAAGATCACCAATTTGCTGTTGGCAGAGGGACTCAGAGAGACTTTCTTCTGTTGTCCCTGCCTTTGTTAGTATAAATAAGTGGGTTTGCAAATGAAGTATGTAATCCAAAGAAAAGTTAGTATGCAAAACATTAGGAGAATATACAATGAGTTTCTTTTAAACTCTCTCTCAAATCTGTTGTTTACATATGACTTGACTGGTTCTGCAAAAGATTTAAGAAAACCATATCTGGTTAAGTGGTTTGACTTTACAGGTGAGTAGCACCAGCCACGATGATAACATACTCAGTGGAGATGACAGGCTGACATGCATGTGCTGTATCTACATCGAAGGAACGTCTCATCCTGGGACAGTGCGGCCGCTCACTTAGGTGACCTGCATTCTGTGGACCGCACATAAACTATTAAGGATCTTGGGACTGCTGTTGCGGGAAAGATACCCCAAGAGAGGGTTCTTGGATCTCGAGCAAGAAGGAAGCCAGGGCGAGTCCACAGTGCAAACCAAAAGCAAGTTAATTAAGAAAGTAAAGTGGTGACAGCACAGCTACTCCATAGACGGAGTAGAGTGTTCCCGAAAGTAAGAGGAGGAACGCGTCCGCCCTAGGTACAATGCTCGTGTACATAGGCTTTAAAAAAGATCCTGGGGAGATGCGTTCTGCTACAGCGGTTTGTGACAAAGGATTAATTTTCTTAATTACTGTATTTTGCAAGAATCTGTATTATTATCTTTGAAACAAAATCAGGAATGCCTTTGTTCCCAAAATATCAGGATATCTGGACACTCCCAAGTCTGGGTCTGTCAGGAAACATTATCAATCTATTCCCTTAACCATAAAGATCTGGAGTCTAGGCATGCCTAACTTTCTGAGAATGCAGTTCAGCAAGTCCAGCCTCATTTTCCTAGCCCTCACTCAAGATGGAGTTGCTCTGGGTCGAACGCCTCTGACGCTGTCAGCCTATGTACCAGCTGCCAGGGGTTAGGTATTGCGCAGAGTGGAAGACACACCCATTTCCACCTATTTCCACCTTGTTAAATAAGCATTGCATGGCTCATGCAGTATCCCTTGATTTAGGTTGCTGGAAAAAGAATCTGAAGTTGTTTGTGCCGTAGGCATACCATGCTTTAGGTAAATCTAACATCTATATCTGACACGTAAGTTGTGGGTGAGAACACTTTTTCTGAAGAAAGGATTCTCTAATCAACAAATGTTTAAGTATCAACAAGGTGTCCCATCTTGAGATATGACCGGATCCAGCCCAAACAACCACAGAGAAGGGAGGGGACTGATTGGGTGGGCAGGTCACAGAGAATGGGTCTAGGCTGACATGTTCAACTCAGCTGAAAGACAAAGAAAAGGAGTCCAAGGTACAGGAACAATAACAAGCGTCTGGGCCAGTGGCCAACAGGGAGAGAAGGGGAGGGAAGGAGTAGCAGTTCTTTTTATTATTAAATGCACCATGGTTTAAACCCAGCCAGAAATGAGTATCTTGGGTTCACTTGCAAGAATGCTGGTGCCAATACTATCTGCTTAAAATATTTCTCTGCCTTTAACTTTTTCCTTGTTTTCCCTTTTTCTTTTTAATAATTAGATTATACTGCTTAAGAGAGGGAGCATAACACAGTAGCTAAGTATATAGATTCTGCAGCTGGGCTGCCTGGGATCCAAATTCTGCCACTTAGTCCTGTGACCTCGGCTGCCTGGGGTCCAAATTCTGCCACTTATTAGTCCTGTGACCTGTGACCTATTAGTCCTTGGCCTTCGCTTTCCTCATCTGTAAAGTGGGGGTAATAAAGTACCGACCTTGTTATGGAAGGGATC
This sequence comes from Aotus nancymaae, assembly GCF_030222135.1. NCBI lineage: Eukaryota > Metazoa > Chordata > Mammalia > Primates > Aotidae > Aotus > Aotus nancymaae. The sequence goes on along the minus strand of NW_026988479.1, from coordinate 17,687,680 downwards.
AAATGACTAATGCCCTTATCAGCACAGGGTCTAGCTCATAGTGAGTACTATGTATTTGCTATTATTATTATTATTTAAAGGCGAGTTCCAAAAAGGCTGCTTTGGCAGGTGTGATGGCTCATACTTATAATCCCAACACTTTGGGAGGCCGAGGTAGGCAGATCACCTGAGGTCAGGAGTTTGAGACCAGCCTGCCCAACATGGTAAAACCCCATCTCTACTAAAAATACAAAATTACCTGGGCATGGTGGCATGCACCTGTAATCCCAGCTACTTGGGAGGCTGAGGCAGGAGAATCGCTTGAACCTCAGAGGCAGAGGTTGCAGTGAGCCAAGATCGTGCCATTGCCCTCCAGCCTGGGTGACAAGAATGAAACACTACCTCAAAAAAGAATAGAAAGAGGAGAAAAGACTGCTTACAAGTCCATTTGTTCCAAAGTCCAAAGTGACACTCTATGGGTGACCCTTGGTGCCACTGCTTGGGCAGCTTGGAGGCATGTTTGCTTCGGCCTGGAGGTTTGTTCACATGTATGAGCATTCAGAAATAGAGGAGCTTACGGACTGGTCCCCAACATTTCGTGAGCCCTTCCTGTGTCCAAGCACTGTGCTTGGCTGTAAGTGTACCACTTCACTCAATACTCATGACAACCCTGTATATAATAGTAGGGGCTGTTATAGATGCAGGAATTGAGGCTTGGTGGGTGAATGTTTGGCTAAGGTCACACAGCTACCAAGTGTCAGAGCCAAGCTTCATACCTGGGCTGTCCAACGAGCCCATGCTCCTCACCGGTAGGCTGTATATGGTTTGGGGGAGTTATGAGAGGTGTCCTGAGGGGCACATGGAGCTTGGTGACAGGAATTCAGCACCAGATGATATTGAAAGACCCTATAAAATAAGCCAGGATTTGGAAACTGCTAAGAGATGGCAGGACCTTAGCTTGGACCACAGGTAGAATCTCAACCTTGAGGACCCGAAGCCTCTGGACTGGGTTTTTGGGGGCAAGACATGAACGCAGGCACTGGGGAACAGTGGTGCTAAGGTTTTTCTGAACCAGGTAGTGGATGGTGACCAAGAACCAAATAAATGGTGCCTAACAACAGAGCCCTAGGTACAGCAAGTGTGCTGGGCAGGGTGCCTTACAACCCGCAAGCCTAAGGCCAGAGGTCATCTTGAGCCAAACCAAAGGTCAAGATTAGGTAAACTCAGCTGTGGGGAGAGGAAGAATGCATAGTCCAAAACTAAGTATCTGAGCACAGTAAAATTTACAGTAATGAAAACACTTTGATTTGTCAATACGATCTCTCTAAATAGTAACCTTCAAATGTGACTTAGAGAGATTTGTTTTATACCTAATTGCTCAAGACCACCTCCTGACTTTGTCCAAGGAATGCCGGTGATGAGAACAGGTGTGAGGGGCGTGCCTACCTTGCACCAGGGCTATGTAGGCATGGGGGATTACTCATGGACATGACTCATCTCTGCTCCTCCAGCACCTGTGGTCTTGTCCACGGGTTTTCAAATTTTAACGTGCATAAGAATCACAGGGGAGCTTCTTTAAAAATCAGTTTCCTGGGTACTCCCCACAATTTTGATTCAGTGGCTTCATGAGAAGCCCAGGATTCTGCATTTTCTGGGTGAGGCTTAGGTAATTCTGATGCCTTTGGTCCACAGGTCACAATTAAAGAAGCTCAGCTCTGGCCATTGCTCGGCTTCCTTTCTCGTTGTCACTATGAGAGGGAACACAGAGTTGTGCGGACTCAGTCATGGCAATTACCCTCTTTCTTGTCATCACTTCTTCCTGAATTACCTGGTGAGACCGCCCCTATTATAATAACAATAACAACACATTGGGTGCATATTGAGTTATTACATGCTGGGTACAGTGTGAAGCCCTCTGCTTAGGCTATTCTCTCATTTAATCTTCACAACAGTCCCACAAGCGAGGTATTACTATTACCCACAGTTTATAAGCAAGGGAAAAGCCTCACTGGTAGTAAGTGGCTGAGTGGGGATTTGAACTCAGAACTAGCAGAATACCAGAGCCCAGATGTGTAACTAACTGCTAGGCTATTCGATGAGAGTAGTTGCAGCTCCTGTCAGTACGAACCCTCCTTTCTCATTCTTGGATGGAGTATCTTTCTCCAGTTCCCATTCCTGCCACACCCACCCCATTCCCAGACTCCTGTGTCATTTCTTCAGAAGCTGTGTCCCGTGTTTTCTTATTTTTATTTCATTGAATGAGTTGAAGAGAGTTGGGGCAATGGACATGTGGAGGTACATGTTAGGGTTGAATTGTGTCCACTCCCAAGTTCATGTGATGAAATTCGCCCCCATCCCCTATTACCTGAGAATGCAACCTTATTTTGGAGATAGGATATTTACAGAGATAATCAAGTTAAAATGAAGTCATTAGGGTGGGTCCTACTCCGCTATAACTGGTGTCCTTACAAGAAGGGGGAATTTGCATACAGAGACATGCATAGAGAGAAGACAAAATAGTGGACCTAGGAAGAAGACGGCCATCTACTAGCCAAAGAGATGGCCTGGAACAGGTCCTTCCTTCATAGCCTCAGAAGGAACCCACCCTGCTGACACCTTGATCCTGGACTTCCAGCCTCCAGCACCGTGAAACTTTCTGGTTTCTGTTGTTTCAGCCACCTGGCCTGTGGTGCTTGTTATGGAAACCATAACAGACTAACCCTGTAGGAAGCCAGATTCCTAGGTTCCCTCGCTAGGCCATGGCTCTGGGGTGATCTGGATGAAGGCCTACACATTATTCAAAGGTTTGGCAACTTGGGAGCAACAAGTAGGCCCAAGGCCCAAGAGGGAGGAAGGAACGAATAGAAAGAGTGAATAGGGAGGAAGGAAGCCAATGTAAAGAAAATAAGAGAAGGGAGGCAGGAGGAAAAGAAGAGCAGGAGAAGGGATTGGGATGGGCCTACTGAGGGCCACCTCAGGTTCATTGAGCTCGGCATGGATGCCTCCATGTGCCAGGGGGCGTGTGAGACACTGGGCTGCAGCAGTGCCTGAGACCAACAGCCCCCACCTTCGTGAAAGTCAGAGGCTAGATGCAGGTACAGACATCAATCAAGCAGCGACTCTACTGAGTGGTCCTGAAAAAGCACATGGAAGGGGAGCTTGAACCCATCAGAGGGTCCAGGAAAGCTTCCTTGAGGAGGTGAGGCTTGGAATGAGATCTGATGGATCAGCAGGTTTCGACTGGGGAGGGCAAAGTGTTTCAGGTGGCAGGGGGAGGAACATGCACAAAGGCAACCTTGAAATACTCTGGCGATGTGAGGAAGCCTGGCATCGCCAAGGAGCAGGAGGAAGTCCAGTGTGGCTGAGTGCAGGGATGATTGGGCGAGCCAGAACCCGGGAAGCAGGTGGGCTCAGACTGTGCAGCCACGCTGAGGATTTAGTTCCTTAAGCTGTGAGCCCTAGAAAGCCAGGGGAGAAAGTGATCCTATGTAGGGTGGTCTCTTATTTCAGCGAAGGGAATGATGGGCTAGAGAGGCAGATGGTGAGGTTCAGCAGTGGGTCAGCCCTGGAGAGAGACGTCAGGCTTTCTGAGCTCGCACACCCAAGGTGGGCTGCATGGCCATTAGGGAGTGAAGTGCCAGGCCACTCCTCAAAGTGTTTTAGCCATAGTCCTTACTCAACAGAGTATGCTCTAGGCATTTGCCATGGCTCCACTGGGAAGGGTCTGAATAGGGACTCTGATGTCAGCCTGGCTTATTATTAAGCTGGGCAGCCGGGCCAGGCTCAGACTGCAGTGGATTAGGCAGCTCCTTCTTTGGCATCATTTGAAGGACACAGAAAGGTCTCGTAAATCTAGCTTCTCCTTTGCCTGCCTGTACCTTGCCTGAAGTTGCAGGAGTAAGGGTACATTTAAGAGATGAATTATTCAGCAGGGACTGTGGAGAATGGCAGAGATTCAAGTTGTGAGGGAGGAAGAAGATGAGGAGCCGGGAAGCCCAGGTGGACCCCCTGAGGGTACCAGGGCAGAGAACGGGTGGAGACAAGCCTGAAAAGGGGCAGAGGGCGCTGAAAGGAGGAGTACAGAGGACCCGAAGCCCAATTTGCCTTATTCATGATGTCACCAAGAAGCAGCAAGATGGGACGGGGCTGCGGGAGAGGGACAGTCCCAGCTTGGTGTTCGCAGCCTTGCAGGTGCCTGAACACCTCCGCTCCGAGGTGAACTCCTCCATCGCTGGGGAGCTTCTCAGCTGTTGTCAGCATGATCCATATGTTAAAAAGTCTGCATATAAAACTGAACGCCATATCTTTACCACATACCCCGTCAGCCACAAAAAGAATTCCCTTCACTTCAATTTGAGCAGAGGGACTAGATTTGGCTTAGCAGGGATGAGTTCCTGAAGCACGCTGTAAGGGAGAGTGGTGATTTTCAGGAAGGTGAGAAAGTAGACAGGAGGCCTCTTGGGGGATCAAGATCCCTCTGACTCCCACTTCTCCCCCACCCATCCAGCCCCTGGCCTCCTGTCTGTTTCTCTGCTATTCTAGGCCCTTTCCTGACTCTCAGACTTTGCAACTGCTGTTTCATGTGCCTGGAATGCCTTCCCCCAGTTCTTCAGGCAGCAGGCCTCTGTTCATCCCTCAGGCCCTGCCTCTCTTGTCAGTTCCTCCAAAAGGCTTCCCTGTTTCTCCCCTCTGACCTCTCTTTCCTTCATGCCACTTACCCCAATTCATACTTATCTTGTCCATTTTTAAAAAACTTACCATTTCTCCCCCTTAGAATATAAGCCTCATGAGGGCAGGAACAAGACCTTGTCTGTTTTGTTCCCTGCTACATCCCCAGTGAATAGGACAGAGCCTTGCCACAGAGTAGATGCTCAAATATCAGTCTAATGAATGACTGAGTGAATCACTAAATGTTGGGAGTGTGAAAGCCAAGACTTGGGACAGCAATGGGACCTCCTACCTGCTGTTGCCCCTTCTAGCTCTGGAAGTGGGCCAGACACATCTGAAAGTAAAGCTGAGAAGTTTGTATCAAGAGCCTCTCCCCCTAACTCAGGTGGGCTGGCCTCTTGCAGTTTCCAGGACCCCCATGCTATGTGTCAGCTGCTCTGGCTTAGTCGGCTTAGTGTCATCTCTGCAGAGAACTCACTTTGGAAGCCTGGAAAAATCCACCCTAGTGGTATTATTCATGCTTGGAGATGAATAACTTCTTTTGGCGGATGGGCATCAAAGGCAAACAAGTGATGTCAGGCACCCAGAAGGGAGACATGGATCCAGCATGTTCAGCCCTAGCACCCATGGAGACAGACAATGTAGCTCATCTCTGCCTTCCCCATCAGTCTGATGGGAATCACAGAAGCAGTTTGCATTGATTAATCAATATGTGCCAAGTGCTGCACCAGTTCCCTTAAGGACATAAAGAGCTTCTAGAAAACGAGACTTTTCTTCTCCTTCCTCAGAATATCTATCAGAATTAAGAAACAGCAACTAAAGGAAAGCTGTGAATGAACACTCCAGAGTCGCTCCCTGGAGTCTACGCAGAGCAAGTTCAGCAGCCCAGAGGAGAAAAGAGCCGCTGCCTGGGCCAATCCAGGCTTTTTGCAGTTGGCTGCATTGCCTTTGGTCATAAGGTGGTGTTTAAGTTATAGGAGCAAAACATTCCTCCTTGAGCCTTGATGGGTTCTTTATTTTTGAAGTAAGAATGGGGATCTTTCTAAATGGCAGAAATGCAGGGTGACTTCAGAATGGTGTCTTTCAAATGAAAGTTTCTTTCCAAGGACGAAATCTTGACTCAGTTGGCCACACAAAGCTCACTGCCATCCTCCCAGGCTGGTCCTGGGATGTCTCAGTTGAAGGCGTGCGAAGCAGAGCCCTAAGCTTCTTGGAAAGCAAGCTGACACAGAAGAAGACAGGAACACTTCTGACAGTTCTGACCCATCTCTCATTAACCTTTCCCTATTTCAGAGCCACGGCCTGTGGCACTCATAGGGTTAGGGTAGCATGGCGGTCAAGAGCATGAACCCTGGAGTGGGATGTCTGGGTGTGAATTCTGGATCTAACATGCAATAGCTGTGTGACCCTGGTCAAGTTACACAACCTCTTTGATTCCATAAAACAGAAATAATAGCAGCAGTTCCATCCTAGGGTTGCCGATGGGAAGATGTGAGTTAATAGATAAAGCCTATAGTACCTGCCAGCACCGTGTCAGTGTTACTTGTTACTATCTCATAGGGTTGGTGTAAGAATGTAGCGAGAGAATCCATGTAGAGTGCCTAAGATGTTTTAGCGCACAATGCACAGCACCTAGTATTTGCTCCATAAGTTAGGAATGTTTGCTGCTGCTGCTGGCAAATTTTCTGGCAAATCTGCAGGCTAAGGTTTTTCGGAAGTCTTCATGAGAATGTACTTGAACTCAAAAAATGGTACTGGGACATGCAGGTCACCTGTTTCCCTGCTGTTCCTCTGTCAGCCCTTTTTGTTCCAAGGGAAGATTATTATCCTGTGCCTTTTCAGCACTTAAAATCCTCATGTCAGGAGCCCAGAACTAGCCAGAAAGAAATGGCCTCCTTAAAGAGATTAAGCCCAGGGCAGACACAGCCTACTTGTTCAGCGGTTTTAAGCTGTAGATGTTCCCAAGAAATGATTAAAGAAGAGTTGACTTCAATAGATTCCTTTTGCTCAATGCACAAAAAGGCTTTGGAATTCCCAACTAGCCAGGGGGTGTTTGGTTTCTCAATACATGCACTTTTTGAAAATTCTGCTCAGTGTCCCCTGGCACTGGGCTTTGAGTTCAAACCATTTGGAAATTGACTGCAGAGATAAAAGGACAGGTTATCACAGGTGGTAAACTGCACAGCCATTTTGCATTTTGGCTGCCCCATGCTCTACCCTCCCTTGCTGGGTGACCTTGGGTGGGGAACAGGTCCTCTTTACATTTTAGTTGCCTTCTCTATAGGAGCTCCTGTCTCAGAGGATGGTGATGGAGGTTAAATTCAAGGTGGCATGTAAAGCGTCCAGCATAACTGTCTTTCTTGATTCTTGCTAATTCTCTTCCCCTTCCTTTCTGGTCTCCCTGACTGCCTTGCAGCTGTGGATATGGAAAACCCCAGTGGTGATCAATGTTTCTGAGGTCTGAGAATATTCCCTTGCACCAGGTGACCATGAGCACATCACTTGGCTCCCACACCAGGATAGAGAGATGGATTCTGGGAAGGGGTCCAGGTCGAAGTCTGAAGGAGGGGATGCTGGCAGCCCCCACGCTCCACTCAGCCCATCCTTTCACCAAGGGAGGCCGGCCCCAGAATATGGATTTTCTCTTGCTGCTTCCCCTGGGTTGTTCGGCCTCTCACTAAGGCCTGAAGATTGATTTTCTCCTATACAGAAGGTGGACTTCTTCCTGTCCCACTTTGACCCTCCCTAAGGCTTCCACACCTCCCACTGAGGCCTGAGGGTTTAATACACAGCTGGTTCAGGGTGGATCCAGATGCATGCGCGCAGCGGGGAGCGTTTCCAAGGCGATGTCCGAGTTGTTTCTAACGACCTATTGACCTGACCCTCCCCACCTCATGCCGCCCCTGAACCAAGCCAAGCCTTTGGAGGGCGGCTTCACCTTGGGATCTCTGGCTGCAGCCCTACTGTGGTGGGAGGTTCAGCTCCCACGCTGGATGGGCCCTGGGGGAGGTCAGGGGGAGGGTGAGCCAAGGAAGGCCTTACGGCCTCTTGCTCCCTCCTGGCCTCTCCCTCTTCTTCTGACCTGTGGCAGGCAGAGGAGGGGTGTGGAGTCCCTTGTTCCAGGAATTGTAAAGAATATCTCTTTAGAAATCTCTAGCCATGTCTTGCTCTAGGATGGAAGCATATCCTGAATTGGCTACTTTAAAGTCTTTTCACATGCAGCAGATCCAGAGAGAGGCTTCTGGTGACTAATCGGGAGTCGCGCATTGGTCAGACTATTGCAGCCCCAAAGTCAGTGTTTTTCCGGAGCCAAGATCCCATCGCTTCCTGGCCGGTCCCACATCCTGCTGGACCTGCGTTGGCTGGCTCATGTTTCTCATTATCTTTCCCCCAGCCTCTTTAAAGGCTTCTCACTCCACCCAAGGGTTTTATTTTTAACTTGCACAGTAACGCTAGGGCTGAGCAGGGACACCACCTACATTCACAGGAAACGGGGCTGCCTTGAAAAGGTGTCCCCCTCTCCCTCCCTGCCTCCCTTGCTTTCATATTTATAGAGCACCTACCCCATGTGGACCCTCCTTGGAGATTGAACATCACAAGGGCAGATACAATCCATGCTCTTGAGCAGCTGACATTCTGATGGGGCAGAGGAGTGGGTGACAGATAGAGCATCACGCACGAAAAAGTAAGCCAACAAAGAACTAAACCAAGTCAATGGGGATAACTTGGTTAGAGAAGATAAGATGTCTGCTCCAAAGAGAACAAACAAGGCACCAGGACAGGGAAGCTGTTATACACTGGGAGGGGAGGGAAACCTGTCTGAGCGGGTGACATACAAGCGGTGGCCAGCAGAACAAGAGGCACCATGCACGCATGAAGCGGGGTGAGGACTGTTCCTCAGAGCGGGAGAATGGGTGGGAGGGCCTGTGGCGGGCATGAGCTTGGTGTGTGCTAGAATGCCACAGAGGCCAGGATTCTGATGGAAAGTAGTCAAAATGAGGCTGGTGAGGCATGCAAAGACCAGATCACGCAGGGCGCTGGACTCATGCAAAGAGTCTGGGGCTTTGTTCTGAGTGCAGTGGAAAGCCACTGGGTGTGTTGGATGTGGCAGGGGTCAGGCAGTGATTGACATTTTAAGACCCTCGATGAAGATTGATATTCTCCCATAAAGAAGGTGGACCCCTGAGTGGAGAGCTGACCCTACTGACCCTAAGAGGGGTGGAGGGAAGGGAGGGACACAAGTTAGGGCCTACCGAGTCATGCAGAAAAGAGATAATGGTGGCTGAGGCTGGAGTGGAGCAGGACCACAGGAAAATCAGGCTGACTCTTCCAGAAATTAGCTTAATACCAAACATTTTCCTTCTAAAGAGCTCATAGAACCATATCACACAATCATCAGTCAGAACAGAACACCAAGGCCCGAAGTCATAGAGTCGGTCAGGATAAGCAATAGAGTTTAGATAGCCTATTGCTTGTAACTTGTCATATTTATTATATTTCCAAACACAAGTAGAATCTTTGTCCAACATTTGCCTCTTTGATTTTCTGAATGGTGTGCAAACACTCCTCTCTTTATACCATGGTAGCTGTCTCCGTTCTTTGTATCGTTGACTGAGGTATGAGGCCAAATGGGCCAACTCCAATATTCCTGAGGAATTTTTTGATTAACCAAGAATAAAAGATGAGAAAAGGCCCAAATTCTCAACTCTGCTAGAACTTGCCTTGACTGAATGATACCGCTCACCTGCAAAACTCAAAGGTGGGTTTAGATGCCTGAATAGCCTGAACGGTTGTCCATGTTCTCCAAGAAAAGCACTACTGTGTTACTGCTCTTCAGAAGCGAGGAGATGGAGAACAGAGTACCACAGTGCAGAGATTCTGGGTAGAATAATAATATAATAATAGCGATTATCTGTGGTGTCCTTCAAGGCACTTATGTTAACTCAATCACTGATGAGGAAGGCCCCCCTTTTAATCCTCTTTACTGATCATGGAACTGAGGCTTAGAGAGAAGTGATGTGAAGTCACGTGGTAGAAGCAAAGAGTCAGGTCTGGGAGCTGATCAAACTCCTAACTATAAACCAGGGCTTGACTATCTGCCTTAGTTGTTAGTTACTGTAAAAACTGCACAGAAGCTGGGCTCGGTGGCTCATGCCTGTAATCCCAACACACTGGGAGGCTAAGATGGGCAGATCACCTGAGGTCAGGAGTTTGAGACCAGCCTGGCCAACATGGTGAAACCCCGTCTCTACTAAAAATACAAAAATTGGCAGGCACCTGTAATTCCAGCTACTTGGGAGGCTGAGGCAGGAGAATGGCTTGAACCTGGGCAGCAGAGGTTGCAGTGATCCGAGATCATGCCGTTGCACTCCAGCCTGGGCGACAGAAAGAGACTCGGCCCACCCCTCCCCCAAAAAAAACCTGCACAGAAAAAGACCTGAAGGAGACCATCCAAAATGTTAGCAGAGAGGGATGTGAGTAATTTGCTGTCTTTTTCATGCAGTTTTTTATTGTTTTGAATACATGGTGCCTGGCACTTAGTGGATACTCAAAATTTGTTTAAGTTGTTGAGTTAATGAGTATATGTTACTTAAAAATCACTTTTGAATAATTAAAGTACTAGATCTCATTATAGGAAGTAGGAAACTTCTGGAATATTAAGAAGATTAAAATGTATGCATCATCCAGTGGTAATCACTGTTAAAATATTGGTAATATTGAGTTTGTGTTGTATGAAAGAAACCTTTTCAGTTTCTTTCCTGCTTCTGTCAGTATCTGTTTGCCTCTTTATCTATCTACTTAATGTATATATATGTGTGTGCATAACAAAAATGGCATCATAGTGTATAGGCTTTTAACTTGTATGTAATGGAATGATGACATTACTCACCTCTCAAGTATGTTTTTTGTGCAATTCCACCACAATGGGGTAGGTTAGGAAAAACCACAGTTGTGGCTGAAATGTGGGTCCTGAAGTTAGACAACTGCATTTAAATTCCATTCCTATCCCTTACCAGCTGTGTGACCACAGACCAGATCATTTTTCTAAGTCTCAGTTTCGATAGGTGTAAATGGCACATACCTCAGAGGATATAACCAGGTAAGACAGGTAAAGCTCTCCTGAGCACTCTGCCAGGCATGAAACGAATGTGCAGAACATATTCATCGCTATCATTATGAAGCTAAAAGAAGCATTTCCTCACAAATCCAGCGCTTTTGAAAACTCCCTCCCATCCTACTCTGCAAGATCCAAGAAAAGAGAATTTAGAAATCACTCAAAATACCCTCTGACTATATTGCCCTTTTCCCTAATTTTTTGAAGGAGGGGAGTGTTGAAGTCTTAAGTGTTAAAGACAATTAGCTCTTTTTCTCTTTCTTACCAAGAACCAGGTCTGTTGGATTAGAAATACATTTAAATAATTCTGTTGCTCACAGCTGCAAGAGGAATGTAGCCTTCCCTTCTATTTAGCAGCTGTGTTTTACAACCGTCTAACCTGAAACAAAAACAAAGCAGGCAAGAGAAAAGAAAAAAGCAGGACTGTTTAGATCAATCCTAAATTGCTCTCAGTTTTATATAACAATACAGAAAACATCTAACCCCTAAAACACAGACCAAGAAAGAACTAACCTGATTCATATACTGGACATTGTTTAACACAGACACACTGACACATACATAGTAGGTTCTCCCGAACCATGTTGAATACATTTCTTGAAAATATGTTTTCCTTACAAACAGCAAGCTACTGAGGAATAAAACAGTATGTTCGTGGAATCTAAATACTGTCAGAGCCTGTTCAGAGGGTTGGAAGAAGATGAAAGATGGTCAAATGAACAGATGCTTTTTCAGTTTGTGTTGCATGTTAAGAAACTTTTTCCTTTTACTTCATAGCTCAGGAAATGTGTTTATGATCCTGATGGAATTGTGTAGAGATTTCCCTAAACCACTGTCATAGGTAGCACATGTGATAAAGCACTTCTGACGGTTGGGCCAAGTTTTTCCATTTTTGTCTAACTATGGGAAATACTCAGAAACATCTTAGCATATGTGTAATAGGCTGCTCTCACAGCCGAAATGGCCCCAGGGATCACAGATAACACATGTGTTTGTAAGGCAATCCAACATTCGGCTGAGACATTAATTGCAGGGCAAAACCCCTGAAGTCCAAGTAACTGTGAGGCACATCGTAATTTCCAAATAAATGATTGGAAGTCGTAGAACCGCCAGCATCTACTGCTCTCAGGTTTTTTTTTTTTTTAATCCTAATTTCTTCATATGCTTTGCTGGCATTGGTTGAATGCCTTCTGCATGTAAGAATCTATACCATGGGCCATCCAAAGATAAAACATGGCCGGGCGCAGTGGCTCACGCCTGTAATCCTAGCACTTTGGGAGGCTGAGGCGGGTGGATCACGAGGTCAGGAATTCGAGACCAGCCTGACCAACATGATGAAACCCCTTCTCTACAAAAAATGCAAAAATTAGCCGGGTGTGATAGCACGCACCTGTAATCCTGGCTACTCAGGAGGCTGAGGCAGGAGAATCGCTTGAATCCAGGAGGCAGAGGTTGCAGTGAGCTGAGTTTGCACCACTGCACTCTAGCCTGGGTGACAGAGCAAGACTCCATCTAAAAAAAAAAAAAAAGATAAAACATGTTCTCTACTCTCATGCTGTCATGTGTGAGTGGAGGGGAGCCAACAACTCAACCGTAGAAAGAATGAAGTAATGTCTAGGCAAAGCACCACATCGTGGGTCCTTGAAGAAGGACCCTCCTGACTGGAGAGACCAGGGAAGGCTTTGCAGTGGAGGTAGCATTTGAAATAGGCCTCAAAGGATGAGAAGAGTTTTAATTAGCAGAAAATGGAGCAAAGGGCCTTCCTAGTTGAGGGAACAGCAAGAACCAACATAGGACAGCATGGAGGTTCTTGGTGTACAACAGGGAAGAGGGAGCAGCTCAAATTGCTGGGATGTGGAAGGACAAAGTGGGAGGTGAGGCTTTTCACACCAGGTTTGAGGTCACTTAAATGCTTGGCCATGGACTTTGGCCTTCCTAGCTGGGAAGTGGGAAACAAGGGAAGGTTCTGAGCCAAGGGTTGGCGCATGCAGATCTTCCTTGAGAAGCATGACCTCAGTGGTGATGTGCAGGAGTGATGGGAACAGCAAAGCTGTGGGAGGGAGATCAATCCCAAGGCTCCGGCACCCACTTTCCACTCTGCTCGACCTCTCTGTAGCTTCAGGAAGGGCAGACCAGCCCGACTTTCCCCTTGAAGCCTGTCACCCTGTACCTCTTGGCTCTCTCCCGACTGTGCCTCTTCTCCCCAGGATCCCGGGTTTGCTCCTCTGTGGTACCCAGCTGCACTGGGTGGAGTGACCCCAGGGTAGTTGCCTCTGTCTGCTTCACTCTTCAGGCTCCAGGCTGTTCTTCCTTGCAGATGCCATCTTTCCCCTCTGCTTCGCTTCTCCTGTGCCCGCCTCACATTCTGGTTCTCTCCAGAGCCCGTGTCCACTGCCTGCCGGTCAGCAGAGGGATGACTCTATTCACCGCAGCCGGGACATGCCCCACAGTGAGCACAGCAGTTGCCCTGTGGGATGGGCTGCTCCTGGCTGTGTCCATTCTCTCAGTAAATAGCCTCTCTATTCATTCCTCCAGCCCCTCCACACCCCGAGTCACCTCTGATTACTCCTTTGCAGAATCCTCTTCATTCTCCTCCTTGGGTGTCTTTGGAGCCATCCTCTCTCATGGCTCAAGTTTAGGATCTTTTGTCTATTTCAATTCAACAGCCATTTATTGAGCCCCAGGGGCTGTGCTGGGGACATAATGGTGAAAAGGAAGCACATGCTCCTGTCCTAGACTAGCTCGTAGTCTAGTCAAGAAGACTGAGGACTGATGAGCTTTTCGGAGATGGAAATAGAGGGCACTGTGTCCCGTGGCCTCTGCTCTGCCCAGTCCCCTACCAGTAACCAACGTGTTTTCAGATGAATTTCCAAATTCCCTTCTCCAAAGTCTCGACTGGCTCCACTTTTATTTGCTTGCAAAAAACATCTAAATGCTTTGGAATGGCATCATTGAAGGTCCTCCATGATCTGACTCCAAGCTAGGTTGCACTAACCCCATGCGTCCCTGCAAACCCCGTGCCCAGTGGCATCAGCCATGCATGCTGGGGGAAGATGCCCTCTACTTGCCCACCCCTGGGCCTTTGTTCAAGTGATTCCTTTTTTCCTTGCCCACATGTGTAAAACCTGTTTGTCCTTCCTGCTGAGATGCCACATCTTTCAGAAAGTCCTCCTGACCCCCTTCCTCTTCAGCCCTCCACCTCCCCAGCCCATGGCATGTCCTTCATAGCACTTATCACAGCTTGCCATGGTATTTATGATTTAGCTTCTCACCTTCTTTCAAGGACTGGAAGCTTATCTCATTCATCCTGAATAATCACAACAAAAATAATAGCTAAATTATGAGATGCTATAATGCATATTTTATTTATATGTGGCAATATGCTAAGTGCTTCTTTTTCACTATCTTGTTGCACGCTTTTGATAACATTCGAGGTAGGTATATCACTGGCCTCATTTTATAAACCAAGCTCAGAGAGATGAATTGACTTTCTGGACTTAAGTTTGGGAAGCTTCACTTCAAAACCCACGCCCTTAGCCACGACTTCACCTTTATTACCTAACTGTCTGGGCGAGTTCCTTGTACATAGGTCCTTACTAGGAGTGGCTCATGGCTCAATTAAGAGAATGGGACAATGAAGACAAGAGCAGCCTCCCCAAGGTCATGTGACGAGCCACTGTCACACAGACATCACAAATGTGGGAGCTTTAGCTAGGAAATTGAAGTAGCAGTTTTCAAAGGGAAACTAAACATTTTTGACTGTGCTAGAGGATTAGATGGCAGTGTGTTGAATCCAAACTGAATAAATCTGATTTAATTTGGAGGGTACTGTGCCCCGTCAGACAACCCTATAGATCAGGTGCCCAAAGCAAAGAATTTTCCTTGTGCCCAGCTACCATGGCCTCTGCCTGAGCCTGGGAGGAGACATTTACCAAGGGGAACTCTTTCTCCCTCCCTCACTGGACTGGACCTGTCCCTTTTCTTAAGGAAGGGGAGTGGCATGGAACCCAGGCTCTCCCCCCGGGGGCCTGCCTGCTCAGCTCCAGACAGGCCTACCTTTGTGAGCAGGGGTGGGCTGGCGGGCAGGCAGGCTCTTGGACTGTGCAAGACTGCTGTGGCATCCCAAGTCAGTGGGAGGGAAGCCAGAGGGGACAGTCAGGATGGGAAGGTTGTGAAAGGGAAGACAGTCACCATCAGGCCAGCCAGGGCGCTTCCTCCATTCCTTTCTGGGCATTAACAAGACAGCATGTGGATGAGTCTGAGCTGGCCCCAGGGAGCCTGGAGGAATGGAGTCTAGAATTTGGATTTTTCAGAGCCCCGCAAAGCCTGAAACATCTTTAGCATGGGACATTTACTAGTGGGATAGTGGGAGGAGAGCCCACTCCTCATCAGCCTGGCAGGGGCCAAAAGGCTGGTGGTCTTTCCTTTTTCCTTACTCTATTTCTTTTCTGTTTTTCTTTTTTCTTTTTGAGACGGAGTCTAGCTCTGTCGCCCCAACTGGAGTACAGTGGCTCGATCTTGGCTCACTGCAAACTCTGCCTCCTGGGTTCAAGCGATTCTCCTGCCTCAGCCTCCCAAGTAGCCGGGACTGCAGGCACACGCCACTATGCCCAGATAATTTTGTATCTGTAGTAGAGATGGGGTTTCACCAAGCTGGCCAGGCTGGTCTTGAACTCCTGATCTTATGATCTGCCTGCCTCGGCCTTCCAGTGTGTTGGGATTACAGGCGTGAGCCACCATGCCCGGCTTCTTTTCTGTTTTTCTTTCTTTCCTTTTTTTTTTCTTGAGACAAGCTCTCACTGTGCAGTGGCACTATCACAGCTCACTGCAGCCTCAAACCTCGGGGCTCAAGTGATCTTCCCATCTTAGCCACATGAGTAGCTGGGACTATAGGCACTCACTACCACACCTGGCTAATTAAAAACAAATGCAGAGATAAAGTGTTGCTGTGTTGGCTGGCTGCAAGTTATCCTCCTGCCTCGGCCTCCCGAAGTACTGGGATTACAGGTGTGAGCTGCTAAACCAGGCTCTTGCTCCATTTCTTTATTCGGCTTGAGCTTGGCTTCTCTCGCTATAGTGTAGACATCTTTATATGCCACTTTGTCCTCCATATCCTGGCTGAAATGCCACGTGTTTTGTGGGGAACATGTCAGAGGCGACACAGACCAGCGGATGGACAGACTGATGAATAAGTAAGTGTTGGGAATCTTGTCTAACACACTGCGCTCTCTAGACTCTGACTCAACAACATCACACTGCTGCTGAAACCTTATACCCATCCTATCCAGTACATTGTCTTATGTCTTTAAGAAATTTAAAGGAGCAGACACAAGCTTTGAGAAGCTGGATTGTGTGTATGTGTGTGTGACAGGGGGACATGCTCCTTAGACCATGAGAGTCATCCCGGTCATCCTGTTGTGTTACGAAAACAGTGAAAAGTCCTATTTCACAGCTTCCCCCAGGGGCATCTGCAGGGCCCGTGATGCTGATACAGATTCAACCCCAATACAACAGGACCTTAAGGTTGAGCACCGGTTAAGTTTCATTCAAGTCTGGGACTTTCAGCAGTTACCATACTAGAGTAGCTTGTGTTATGATGGAATTCCACCAGCAGTCAAAGTGGCAGACAAAAGTCTGGGTCTTCCTGACCCTGGGTGGTGGAGCAAGCCAGTTATCAAAGGCAGGCTGTAGGAGCAGGGAGGTCTCACCTCGAAAATGAAGGGTTTGCCAGAGAGCCAACCTGGGGAGAAGTCATTAGCTCCATCTTGAGTGCTCATGAGATGAGAAAGACTGGGGATTGAGAAAAGAATAGGCAACACTTAGCCACCTGGGGGCCTCTCCAGCCTCCCCAAAGGAAAATCATAATTGTTGCGCTTGAAGAGGAGAGCTGCGTAATCCGTAATCCTCTTAGGCTCACTGGAGAACCTTCAGTGGGAAGGACCATGGGTTTCTGAAGATATGGGGAGGCTCCGAGCATATAAGCTATGAATGTTACAAGCATGAAGCTTTATTGATAGACAAGACTCACTGGGTAGAGATGAGAGGCTTTGAGGAGAACGTATTAAGGTCACTGCGTGTTGAGGGAATTCTGGGAGGACAGAGGCAGCTAGCTGGATGCAGTGAGCCTGGGTGGGAGAGGAGACAGGAAGATGAAGAGACAGAGAAGCCTTGTGGGGGGGAGGTCCTGGGTCATTCATTGCTGGAGAAAATCCCAGCCAGAACCTGTGGTGACCTTTTCCAAGGAGGAGTGAGCCAGTCCTCTTTCCAAGGTAAACAGCTCCTAAAGCAATGTGTCCAGAAGGCACCAGAGTCCTGAGGAGGGGAGCACATGGGGGAGATGGAAGGCCCCGCCCAGAACGAAGGATGGGAGGGCAGGGGGG
The DNA here is from genome assembly GCF_030222135.1 of Aotus nancymaae. Lineage (NCBI taxonomy): Eukaryota > Metazoa > Chordata > Mammalia > Primates > Aotidae > Aotus > Aotus nancymaae. Next base: position 17,670,538 of record NW_026988479.1, on the reverse strand, counting down.
TGGGCGGGGGGCAGGGGCGAGGGGTGCGAGGTGAGATAGGACACTTGCGTTGTCTTGGGGTTCCCAAGGTATCTCAGGAATAATATTTTTATAAAGTAAAGTTTGCGGGTTTTATTTTTAATTTTTTTGAGATGAAGCCTTGCTATGTCGCCCAGGCTGGTCTCAAACTCCTGGGCTCAAGCAATCCTCCACCTCAGCCTCCAGAGTAGCTGAGATTGCAGCACAAATAACACTTTTTAGAAAATGTAATACTGTTACATAAGGCAGTGTTACTATTATTTCAATGTTACTGTTTAATAATTTGTTTTTATCATCCTCATTAACATTTATACAATGCGGCACTGTGCTAAGCACCTTACAGAACTTTACCTCATTTTATCCTCACAATAACCCTAAGAGTTTAGGTAATACTGTAATCTCTGCTATAGAAAAGAGGAAAGTGAGGTTCAGAGAGGTGACGTCGCCTTGCCACATATCACACTGTCAAGACTTGTCCTCAGCTGGGCTGACTCCAGTGCCCAGGCTCCCATCCACCAGGGAAAAGACTCAACCAGCCTAGAAGAGGAATTACCTGGACATCGACGGTGCCGTGAATCAAACACAGGCAGAACAATCACAAAACACCCCACTGCCACTTACTGGATGGCTACTTCCATATTTTATCAGATCGAAGATACAATAAGTTGGAAGTTAGACCATCACTTCACGTACCATGAAGAAAAATGCTGCACGGTCTGCTTTTAGAGACGTTCAAATACTGAAAATAGTGCATCTGAGGCTGATAAAATACGACACGTGCTGTACCATGCTAGGAGCCTTGCCTCTACGGGCTCGTCTGTCCAAACAACAGTCCTTTTGTATCACTCCTACATTTGCGGAGGACACAGGGCTTAGAGCAGTGGCGTCCACGTCCATAGCTGGTGACACGGAGCTAGGGAGCCGCAGAGCTTGGATCTGTCCTTGGCAACCTCCTGTGCCCAAATCCCTGCCCTGACCCGTCAGTGCATGCTGCCTCTGAAGTTGGGGGGGGCTGCCTTTGTTATTTGTTCCTTCCTGTGGGCAGCCAGCTTGGCAAACAGAAAACACAATGGAGCACCTAACTCCAGGAAAAAAGAACACCTTGCCTCCTTCCTCCCCCGGGGGCTCATCTGTGCCTGGGCTCACTTGGAGCTGCTCACTGCCCCTGGACTTTAGGGGTGTTGGTTGTGACGCCAGGTGACCCCTTCAGCAGGATCCCAGCAGCTCTGGCCATTGATTCCCTTGTTCATAGGCCTCCATGGTCCAGGCTGTTTCTCGGACCCATCTCTTTCTTTTCCCAAGTTCCACTTGTGATTTGCGCCAGATTTGGAAGCATCATCCTTGACCTTGAACTTTATTCTTCCCACATCTTCCCTGCCTCCTCCCATCTCTCCAAGTGTCTTAACTCTTCAGCCTCACCCTGCCTCCTTCGAAAGCCTTACTCATATCTTAACCACTTCCTAGCTCTGTTCACCGCCAATCGCTAATGGTTTTCTAGAATCCCTGCAATGTTACGATGAAAATCTGGGGCAAGAGAGCGGTGGGACGAAGAGGTTGCCTGTGTGGAAAAAAGTCAACTGGACAAGTTTCCTGGCTTTGATTTTTGACCCCAAGACCTCCCTCCTCCACTGTGGGCTGTGTATCTTCAAGCTGGCTTCTCTTGGTTTCTCAACTCATGTCATCACCAAGTATCTTCTTGCCCTCTGTCTCAACCTCTTGGCTATCTTTCCCATAAGTTTCCATAGGGAAGAAGGCAGTTGTACTTAAATTAGATCTTCCCCATCTCTTTAAAACACCCTTGTTCTCCCTCCTCCCAGCCACTGAGTCATACTTTCCCAGCTTCTCAAAGACTTCCCTGTCACTGGAGATGAAGGCTAGGGCTTGGCACTTTCTCCTTTTCTGATCTTACTCCCCACTTCAACAAGAAATTAATATCACAACTTGGAAAGACTTCCTAACTGGTAAAATCGTTCTACTGGAAAAGCTCATTTCTTTTTTTTTTTTTTTCCTGATTAACCTTCTTCTCACTCATCCTCTGTCCTTCAGAATCTTTTTCCTTTGTATGACTGTCTCAACTCAGCCTAACTTTCTTTCAAAGCCCTGCTGAGAGGAACATGAAAACATTTTGCAGGTCAGGCACAGTGGTGCATGTCTGTAATCCCAGCTCTTTGGGAGGCTGAGGCAGGTGGATCATTTGAGCCCAGGAGTTCCAGACCAGCCTGGGCAACATGGCAAGACCCCACCTCTACAAATACAAAGAAATTTATCCAGGCCTAGCAGCACGCATCTATAGTTCCAGCTACTTGGGAGGCTGAGGTGGGAGGACTGCTCGAGTGCAGAAGGTCGAGGCTATAATGAGCTGAGATTGTGCCACTTTACTACAGCCTGGTGACAGAGTGAGGTGCTGTCTTAAAAAAAATTGCAATTTCAATACACGAAGCGTTTACTGGATGTTAGATTTATTTACTTTCAGTATTTAGTCAAAGTCTGAAAACCGCTACCTACAGGTTTCCTTTGTTCTAAGTTCCGGCAGGGCAGAGAGATGTCTGTTTCATTCACCCACTCCATACATAGAGGAGGTTGCAGAAAATATGTGCTGAATGAACGAATGACTAGAGGTCCTCACCAGGTTTTTGTGTCCATTTACAGTGTGAGCTGACATAGGCATCCATTCATTCAACAAATATTTACTGAGAACCGACTGTGTGTCAAGCTCTGTGTTAAGTATAGTGGACATAACAGTGACAAAACCAACAGAAACCCTTGCCCTCTTGAAGCTTACCTTCTAATGGAAAATGACCGTTCAAAAATCATTGAATTGGTGTCTACCTAATATTGAACTCTAATAAGCATGTTGGAGAAAGTCTCAAAATTACAGGAAGTCAAACTCACATTTCTTCCAAGAGAGCTAAGAAATTGGGAAAAAGGAGACACAATTAGCGAACAAGATGAGAACACTTTTAACGGCTTTATTGAGATATAATTCACAATTACACAATTCGTCCAGTCAAAGTGTACAATTTAATGGCTTTTCGTATATTCAGTGTCATGCAACTATCTAATCTCAGAACACACACAAATCAGCAATCATTCCCCGCCTGCCCCTCCCTCAGCCCCAGGCACCACTAATCTACGTTCTATCTCTATAGATTTGCTTCATGTAAATGGAATCATACAATATGTGGTCTTTTGTGACTGGCTTTTTAAACTTAATATGATGTGCTCAAGATTCATCCACGTTGTAGCATGCATCAGTATCACATTCCTTTAAAAATTTTTTTTATTATTATACTTTAAGTTCTGGGGTACATGTGTAGAACATGCAGGTTTGTTACATAGGTATACACGCGCCATGGTGGTTTGCTGCCTCCATCACCCCGTCATCTACATTAGGTATTTCTCCTAATGCTCTCCCTCCTCTTTATGGTGGACTACTGTGCACAGATGTGCTACGTTTTGCTTATCCACTCATTTGTTGCTTTCCATTTTGGCTTTATGAGTCATTCTGCTATGAACATTAATATACTCATTTTTGCATGAATATGTTTTCATTTCTCTTAGTTGCATACTTAGGTGCTGGATTGTTGGGTCATATGGTCACACACAACGCTTAACTACTTGAGGGACTGTTTTCCAAACTGGCTGCACCATTTTACATTCCCACCAGCAATGTATGAAGGTTCCAGTTTCCCCACATCCTCGCCAACACTTGTTATTGGGTGCCTTTTTGATGAAAGCCAGCCCAGTGGGTGTGAAGTGATATTATGCTTTTCAGTTGCATTTCCCTGGTGGCGAATAGTGTTGAGCATCTTTTCAGGTGGAGATGAGCACATCTGCATTGTGTTCATGAGGCAGCTACTGATCCAGTGTCCAGCCAGTGCCTGCATGTCACAGGTGCTCAATGACAGTTGTTGAATAAGTGTAATTAAGACTGGAGCAAAGAAGGCAGGGTGCGGTGGCTCACACCTGTAATCCCAGCATTTTGAGAAGCCGAGGCGGGTGGATCACCTGAGGTCAGGAGTTCCAGTCCAGCCTGGCCAACATGGCAAAACCTTGTCTCTATTAAAAATACAAAAAATTAGCCAGGTGTGGTGGCAGGCACCTGTAATCCCAGCTACTCAGGAGGCTGAGGCAGGAGAATTGCTTGAACCCAGGAGGTGGAGTTGCAGTGAGCTACCAAGATAGCCCCATTGCACTCCAGCCTGTGTGACAAGAGCGAAACTTCTGTCTAAAAAAAAAAAAAAAAAGGAGTGGAGCAAAGAAAAGTACCTTGAAGGATAAGGGTTCTATTAGCTATGGCAAGCCTGCAAGAGGAGCAGTGTATGAAGCATAGTATTTTGCAGATATGAAGCAACGCATTTCCCCCTTGTTACCACATATCCTGCCTTTAAACCATGTTCTATTTGGAGCCTCTCTTCTCAGAGCCTGGGCCAGGAGGCCTGTTGCCTGGAGCCAGAGAAGGAAGGAGGAACACAGAATAAAGAAGACAGTTGGCTCAACCACCAAGATTTGTGGAAAGATTTGCAAAATGGCTTTCACGCCATTGTAACATAGCAGGGGCTAGGCCTGGAAGACAGATGGTGGCATTTCTGTCACTGCAGTAGGGGATGCCTGTCTGCCACTGGGGTATGGCCCTGAAGATGGGGATGGAAAAGAAGATCTGATGTATGTGTCTTTGGCATTAGAAACTTACTGATGAGCTGATGAGAACACGGAAGACAAGGCAGCCCTGCAGCATGGGGAGGCCTGCGGAGTTGAGAGGCTGAATGGGTATGATCAGAGTGGGTGTGCATTACACTCCAGATTTCTACTGCTCCTGCGTGATATAGATGCTGAGATGAGAGCCAGAAGCCACTGTGGGGTGACCCCGCAGCAGAGCCGGGGCAGACCTCCTGGGCAGGGAGAGAGAAACCCACAGCCAACAAGAGCTAGCCAGCCAAGGAGCCGCCCTGGGTCCTGACCCAGCCAAGAGAGACCAGTGGCCCCAACTTGAGTCATGAGGCCAAAGGGTGGGCAGCCACAGGGTGGGCAGCCACAGGGCAGGCCCAGGGCTCCATGCTGGAGACCCTGTGCCTCGGGCCAGCTTTTCCCTTACAGTCAGAGGTTGAGTGGCTCTCAGTCCTCCTAAAGTTAGACGCCACAGGCGGGGCAGCCGAAGACAAAGGAACTGAAGGACAGAGCTTGACTACCAGGACTGTTTCATTTGTGCACCGAAGGAGCATAAAGATGTGTTTCAGCTGCCTCACAGGTGAGGCCTTGGGAAGAAGCCCAGATAAGAGACAAACTAAGAGAAACTACAGTCATGTTGTGTGAGAAAACGTGTGACACTGCCCACGGGCCTGTTTATGGTCAGCTCAGCAGCAAACTGGCCTAACACAGGGCCCGCAAGACCAGGGATGCAGTCCCATTAGGGTTACTGTGCCAGTGGCCTTTCAGAGGTCTGCTCTGGAGCCCAAGAGCTTCTGGGCAAGAAAATTTCTCCCCTTTGACCAGAGAAACAGACCAAAGGGCATGTTCTCTGTCATCTTTGGCCGTGATTCTCTCGGAAGCATTTGGAGACATGTGGGCAGGCCAGGCTGAGAAACGTACTCCCACAGCAATGGCACCTCTCGGCTTTGAGCCCTCTCTGCGTTCTAGGCTCTGGGGTAACTCCTCACATGTGTCACTGAATCCTCCCGCCAGCAACTCTCTGAAAGTCGATTTTGTTATTCACATTGTATAGCTAAAGACATGGAGGGCTGAGTGTTCTCCTGGGAGCTGCTGTCGGGCAGCATTTGAACACAGTGATGTAACTGCCTGGGCTGGGCACTTCACCACCACTAACACCCCCTCTCACAATTCTGCCTCAAAGTTCCCCTTAAAACTGACACAAGATCTGCTAAAGCACTGTTTACTGAAGAAAAATGAAAAAATTTTTATTATCTTTTTTTTTTTTTTTTTTTGAGACAGTCTTAGTCTGTCACCCAGGCTGGAGTGCAATGGCATGATCTTGGCTCACTGCAACCTCCGCCTCCCAGGCTCAAGCAATTCTACTGCCTCAGCCTCCCAGGTAGCTGGGACTACAGGCACCCACCACCACACTTGGCTAATTTTTTTTTTTTTTTTGTATTTTTGGTAGAGATGAGATTTCACCATATTGGCCAGGCTGGTCTCGAACTCCTGACCTTGTGATCCACCCACCTTGGTCTCACAAAGTGCTGGGATTACAAGCATGAGCCACCATGCCCAGCCTATTGTCTTTTATTTGTCAAAAATACATGCCTGTTTCACAATAATAACAATGGTCACCATGTAGCCAAAGTGATAAAGAACCTGAACGAGAGCTCATTTCAGACATGCTTCCCCAACACCAGCAAATGCAAGGCTTCAGCATTGCTGGTTATATAATTATTCCCCAAAGACTTTATACTCAGTTCATCTCAGAGTGAATGCTTCCCCCCACGCAGCCATCCAGCTTTCATCTCACAAGGACTGAGCCCACCACATGCCAGGCACTGGGGACTCAAGTGACCAGGCAGTTCCTCCCTTGGAGGAGTTTACCATCGCAGCAGAAGCATCCCCAGAGCACCGTGTACACAGGTACCACAGGAGGGTGACTCTCTGCAGCCTGCACTTTCTCCTCCTTTGGGTCTCGGCTTAAATGTCACCTCTTCAAGGGGGCTTGCTAGTCAGTCTTTTCTATTTTTCTGTCTCAGTTCCTTGATATCAAAGGAAATATCCTCCAAAACACAATTGACAATTTTTCTTTGTCTTTTAACTCGTGTGTGTGTGTGTGTTTCCTGTGAAGCCACAATACAATGTGGTCCCATAAGGGCATGAGCTACAACTCTCTTATTCACAAAGGTACCTCCAAGGCATGACACATACTGGGAGTTTAGTTTGTTAATTAAATGAAAAAAAGTTGCAACCAGATGGTCAAGAGCCTTGAATGCCATGCTAAGAAGTTTGGACTTTGGCCTTTAGGCCATGAGAAATAACAGGAAATTGGATCAGGGGCAAGGCACGATCAGATCTGTGGTTTGGAAAGCCAAGAATGGAGACGCTGTGATGAGGTAAGGGGAATATGCTACAGAGAGAAAAACTAGAAGTGACTGCCATGGATAAGGCTTGAGAATGTGCTGGCCTGACCTGAGACACTGATGGAAGGGAAGGAACATTTAAAAAATATTTAGGTGGAATCATTTGGGGATGCCTGTGGGTAGTGAGGGAAACGGAATATGACTAAGGCATAGTAAGTAGCTGGGGCTATTTTGTAACCACTGTGCCGTCACTGATTAAGTAGAGGTAATGAAAGAAGGAGAATGCGAGACATCCACTGTGGGCTGTATCTGCAGAATGTCCTGGAAGGTTTATTGGAGGTGGTGGGAGCTTTGAATGCAAAGACCAGGGTAGGGGCACAGGGCAGGATTTGGGAGTCATGGGTAGAATCTGAGGCAGACCGGCGCTCACAGAGAGTACATACACATTTCAGACAGACCACCTAGGACAAGTCCCTGAGGACGCCACACTCCAAAATGTGGCAAAAGGCAGAGAAGCCAGGGCTGGACACTAAGCCAGAGGAGGAGAAAGAAGACTTGGACACCAGCGTTATTATTGAAACCAGAGGGGCAAGAATTGTCCAAAGTGGGGTGGAAAGTTCTGCTGCCCACTGGGGCTGGGAGTCCAGCAGAGAGCGTGGTGGAGACTCAGTCCTGGGCGGGCACGCAGCCGCAGCCAGCAGCATGGCGAGTGCAGTGGGTCAGGTCTCCAGGGGGTGAAAGGGAAGTCAGACAGCAGGAATCTCTGAATCAGTCAAAGTCAAGTCAAAAAAGAACAACATCCACAACTGATCACACGGCCTCAGGCTACTGCAACCCAGGTGTGGGAGGAGACCATGGGCGAGCTTTTCTAGGGCTGTCGTGGTGGAGGGGGTGGGCTAGACGGGGGACTGCAGAGGGCTGGGGATGCCGGAGAGGTGTGGAGGGTGCTGACATCCTTCAGCAAGCTCAGCTGTGCAGAGAAGCAGAGAATGGGGCAGGAGCAGGAGGGCCCTGGGTGGGTGGGCAGGATTCTCCAGGGGGAGGGAACTTAGCAAGTTTGGGGCTGAAGGGAGTCAGTGGACAGCATCCTTGCCCTCTTGAAAAGTTGTTGTTTTTTCCTTTACATTGGAAAAATACCTGCAGTAGGGCTGGGTACAGTGGCTCACACCTGTAATCCCAGCACGTTGGGAGGCCCAGATAGGCAGATCACCTGAGATCAGGAGTTCAAGACCAGCCTGGCCAACATGGTGAAATGTCTCTACTAAAAATACAAAAATTAGCTGGGCGTGGTGGCATGCCTGTAATTCCAGCTACTCGGGAGGCTGAGGCAGTAGAATCACTTGAACCCGCGAGGCAGAGGTGGCAGTGAGCTGAGATTGTGCACTATATCCTGGGCAAAAGAGCGAAACTCTGTCTCAAAAAAAAAAAAAAAATACCTACAGTAACAAAATAAAATGTGAGTTCCTCCTCAGCCACCCATCCCACTCACCAGGGGTAATCATTTTTTCAGTTTTCTATATGTCTACACACAGATATATGATTTTTCACTATTACAAACAGCACTGCAGTGAGCCTTATGCATTGATCTTTGGGCACTTGTGTGAGTCCTTCTGTAAGACAAATTCTTAATGCTGGACTTGTCAGTTACAGGGTCTGCATATAAGTGTGCTATTTTCTTGAAGTGCTTCTTGGATTTGTCTGCTCTTCCCTTATGGACTGGGAATGAAAAATGCAGGAAAGAAGATAGATTTCCAAGGAGGCATGTAAATGGAAAACAACCAAGTATCTCAACTTCATAACAGCTTTCTTCTTAATCAGGATGTTGTGGGTGACTATATTTATACATAAGTAACTCTTATTCACCTGATAAGGTGGACCAGGTAGAAATAACTCTCAGAGAGGTAACAGTCTGCTCTTCTTGGTTTGGCCATCCATTTTCTAAGGCTAAAGTCAATATTGGGAGAAGATACTGGTTCCTGAGGGCACATTTGGATGTGTTAAAAGGGTTATGATGTGGGAAATTTGTTCACAATCAAAGATTGTGAGATCAAAGATGAAGTCCATTAGAAATTAAAAAAAAAAAATTATATTCCTGGGACTTGGTATTTAATATGTGAGGTCATCGGATTAATTATATTTTCAGATCATTCTTTGGCACAGAGTGAGGAAAACCTTCCCTCACTCCTGCAGAGAACGCAAAAACACGCAGGAAAAACAAAGCTGAAGAGTAAACAGCTTCTTTGCAGGGGTCCTCTGATCGCACCAGCGCAGCCAGCACACTGAGCTTCGAGCGCCCTCTTGCGGCTGCAGGCTCCCCTGCGCCAGCCTGGCTCCTGCCCACACAAGTCGGGTTTTCAGCGTTTGGAAAGCTGCTCTGGCTCTCCAGTTCCAACATCAGCACATCCTCCAGCTTCTTCTGCTGTTGACACTGAAACCCCAAGATGTTCTTTCTCAATATTTATGCAATATTTTCAAGTTACTCTGGGCTCTGCCTCCTCTGTAAGAAGGATTTCTTGATGACTAGTTTTTAAAACCACCCCTCTTAGATCTGAGTTAATCCATTGGGATTGCACTTAAACGTTTGTTAGCTGTCAGGAATTCGTAATTTTGGATAAGAGAGAACCAGACGTAGAAGCCAAAGGAGAACGGCAAGCAGGTCCACGTGTCACTACCCAATGCCTGTGAGCAAACTGTGGCTGAGATTGACGTTTTCTGTGCGCTCTGGAAAGCTGTCAGAACTTTAGGTCGGCGACCTCGTAGTTCTGGTATTCATTTAACAACTATTTGCTGAGTACCTATGGTGTGGCGGGAGTGTGCTGGGAGCAGATCTCAGTGGTGGAGGAGATGAGGGCAGGGCCGCTTCGCTCATTACGTGTGATACCTAGGCAGTGTTTCTATTGCAAAATGCTTGGAATTCTACAAGCATCATAATGGGTTACTGAAGCCTCCATAATGTTCTTTCAAATTCCCAGTTAGTCTATCCTGTCCTCCTACTACCACGTTTAACGAAGTCAATCCTCTCAACGCAGCCATGGTTCCTTCTTAACTTCTTGAAAGGCGGGATTCAGTCCTCCAGGGAACATGCTCCTCATCTGTTATGATAGGAAGGAAGAAGCAGCATGAAGGAAAACAATTTTTCCAAAGAACTGCCTGTTTTCCTTGGAGCTGGGCTGGGCCAGAGCTGAGGTCAGACCCTGTGTGGATGTGGGAGCCTGCGGTTACCTGGCGCTATCTCATCAACCCCGCTGGGTGAGCCACAGGCCCACAGCCCTCTGCTCTCCCCGCGCCCTGCTCCTCCAGCAGGTAGAAGAGAAGCCCCTTCTCCCTCTGTTTCTCTCTCAGTCCCGTGTGAATGCCTGGGGGCCCACTTGCCAGGCAGAGGGAGATTGGAAGGGGCCAACCCTTAAAGAGGGAGTGTTTCCTTCCAGCAAGGCCACAACATTCACAGAGTCAAAGCCAGCAGATAGCAGCCCTGGTTGAAGAGCCAGGCAGTGTTGTCCAGGAGAGATAAGGAAAGGACACGAGGCCAAGGACTGGAAGGGATCAAATCGCAGTGGTGTCCAAGATTCCACGAGTTATTTCTGCCCCACTTTTGCTAAACTTCACATGAACCTCAAAGGGGCCGACATCCTTTCTTCCTCACTTCTCTTGGCTTTATAACCACAACTTGATACTTCTTTGGGAAAACTAAGAATCTTTCTACCATCCAGAGTTCAATGAACTGTTGAACAGTTCATTATAAGTGAACCTGGCTTCTTTAAAAAGCTAACGTTTTCTGTAAAATCATTCTGAGTTCCAGGAAGGTGGTATGGAAGGACTGTATTTTGTGAACTTGCTCCATCAAAAGTCCCAAAATTTCAGGTGCCCTTTCCCAAATTATGCTGTTTGATTAAATGCAGCTCATTCAGTTCAACTCTCCAAATATTTATTGAGCTGAGCTCTGTGTTAGAAAAAGACCTGGATGCTGCCCTCAGGAAATTCACAACCAAAAGATGAGACAGATGAATAAACAGATCATCTCAGTCCAACATGGTAAGTGCAATGCTAGAATTACATACAAGGTGGAACTTTAAAGCCTCTGCCCTCGTGGTCTGGAGGGAGAGCCTGAATTAATCAGAAAATACACAAATAAAAGTAGAATTTAAGCCCTGACTGGCATGGTAGAAGACAGGCAGGCAGCAGGATGAGAGCTGGGGACTAGAGGAGGGCATTCCTGAAGAAGTCACAGCTGAGATCTGAAAGATGGGTCGGGGTTAATTCACTGTAGAGGGGTAGGAGCAGTGGTCCAGGCAGTGGGGAGAGTTTGTGTAAAGGAACTGTGGCAGGAAGGCACGTGATGTATCCCAGGGGCCAAATCAAGGCTGTGTGGTGTACGTGCAAAGCTGGAAGGAGAGAGTGGGCGGCTGGGCTGGAGAGGTCAGCAGAGCTGGACCCCACCTAGGGTCTGGTGGACCACAGCCTTCACTTCTACGTGCCCCTTTCCTCATCTGCCTGAAGGGATCAGAGCAGCACCTTCCTCATAGGAATAAGCTAGGCCATTTTTGTAAGGCGCAAAGTACAGGCTGCCATGACTGTTGTCATTATCCCCCTCATCCTTGCTGGGACTGTTGTCATGACCCCTCCTCATCCTCGCCATGACTGTTGTCATTACCCCCCTCATCCTCGCCGTGACTGTTGTCATTACCCCCCTCATCCTCGCCGTGACTGTTGTCATCACCCCCCTCATCCTCGCCGTGACTGTTGTCATCACCCCCCTCATCCTCGCCGTGACTGTTGTCATCACCCCCCTCATCCTCGCCGTGACTGTTGTCATGACCCCCCTCATCCTCGCCGGGCTGACCTGGTGGAGGAGGACCCTCCTGGCTCAGGTCGGATGTGTCTTTTTAACGATTCACACTGGATACGTGGGCACAGCTTCACAGAGGTCTGAGAGGCCACAGAACGGAGCATAAATGCCTGTAGAGGTAACCACTGGCTTTCTGGAGACGCTCTGTATGTATGACTGGCTGGGCTGCCGACCACAGGGCTCAAAAACAGCCACCAAGAGTTTATCCCCAAATACCCAGAAGAAAAAAAAAATGAGACAGAGGAAGGAGGACGGAGCCTCCCAAGAGAAGGCTGTCTATAAATGGAAAGTGACACTGAAAGAAAACAAATCTTATTTGATGTGAACCCATTTTTGACTCTGTCTGGAAATCCAGGGCAGAAGGAAGTGGAGGGGACAGGGAGTGAGTGAGCAGATGTGCCCAGGATGAGCCTGCCCGCACGGACCTGGCGTGGACACACGTGTGCGCTGTGACGAGGTGATGAGGAAGGGCTGCGGCCACCGCCGGGGCACCCACTCCTCTGGCCAGACCCAGACAGACCCAGCCACTCCTGGACTGCTGCTGTGCTGTGATGTGTGCCGGGCTGCAGGTGTGAGCCCAGGGCTGAGATGGGGAGCAGCAGCCTGGGGTGGGCACAGGCAGTGTGGGGAGAAGGTTCAGGGGGACTGCAAAGAATACCATGGGGCTCCTGGGCACTTCTGTTTCCTAAAGGGGGTTAAGGGTAATTAGCTCACAAGGTAATTGTGAGTGGCCTTGAATGGGCTGTTCTACACAGGAAGTACCTAGCAAGTAATGAATCAGCACTCTCTCCAGAGCAGCGCAGAGCCTCCATCCCCCAAGGCTTTTAGGTCTAGTTCTGCCACTCACCTGCCACGCAGCACTAGGTGACTTCTGAATGTCCCAGCGCCTCGTGTGTTTCTTCATCCTCAAGAATTAGAGAAGAACTGCGACCTTATAATCTAAATGGCTCTACTTCAGAATCTCTAAGAGGCACCATTTGGTGACATGTTTTTTACTATGTGCAAACACTGTTAAGAACCTTCCCAGGAGGTTATAGCCCAAATACTAAGACCTGGTGTCAGAACGTCTGGGTTCAAATCCCAGACCCATTCCTTCCTGGAGATGTGGCCTTGAGCAATTATTTAACTTCTCTGGGTCTGAGGCTCTTCCTGTGGAAAATGGATGTACTAATAATCCCTCCATCGCAGCATTCAGAAAGAACTGTGAGGCACTTAGTAGAGCGCCTGGGGGGAAGCACTGAATACACGTTCCTGCTTATCATTATTACAAATTCTCCCAGATTAGGCCACCTATTACCCCTGTACTACAGCCCAGAAGTTTGAGGCTGAAAACAGGGTAAGTGTCCACACGGTGGAATATTATTTAGCACACACAAAAAAATGAGCTACCAAGCCACAAAAAATATATGGGGGTATTTTAAAGGCATATTACTAAATGAAAGAAGCCAACCTGAAAAGACTATGTTCTGCATGATGTCCTCTATAAGACATTCTGGAAAAGGCAAAACTGTGGAGGCAGTACAAATACCAGTGGTTTTCAGGAGTTAGGAGGTAGAGAAGAATGGATTGGTAGAACATGAAGGATTTTTAAGACAGTGAAACTACTCTGTAGGAAACTATAATGGTAGATACATGTCATGATACACTTGTCAGAACCCATAGCAGGTATAATGCAAGAGCAAACTATGGACCTGGGTGATAATGGTGTGTCCCATAGCTTCATCAATTGTACAAATGGACCACCGTGGTGGGCGATGTTGATGGTGGGGAAGGCTGTTTAGGGGTGGGGCTGGGGGAGAGGAATCCCCTATCCTTTCCACTCAATTCTGCTGTGAACCTAAAACTACTCTAAAAAAATAAAGACTATGAATTTAAAATAAAAAGGTAAAAAGGTTAAGCAACCCAGCTCCTAAGGGGCAGAGCTGGGATTCAACTCTGAACTCAGAACCAGAGGTCTCGCCCACTTCTCTAGGCAAGTCATGGTGGGTTCAGGCTCCCGTGGGTGATGAAGGTTACCCAAAAGAAGGAGGTGGAGACCCGGGGAGGAGAGATACCAGGTGCCCCTGGGTTCTCACTACACCTTTCTCGGTACTCGGGCAGGATCCCCAGGCCTCACAGCTGCCTTCCTTCACCTCCCTCTGAGCAAAAACACGAATAGGGAGCAGACACTGAATGTGCGTTAGCGCCACCCTCCCATTAACACACTTGGCTCTCAGTGCGGGTCACTAGGGCTGTGTGCACACCAGGGATGAGTATGTATGTTCAGCTATGTATTTTTACTTAAATTTAAAATGTTCACCCTTTTGATTTGCTCCCCGCCCCAACACAGGACATCCCCATGTCCCACCTGAATGCATTTCGGGAAACAGCTGCTTAAGACTGTTGCTCATATTTTCCTGTGAGAATAATAGAGTAATGAGGACTGCATGTTTGAGATATCTATCAGTTAATACTAGAGCAATAGCATATCAATTAATACTAGAGCTATTTTAACTACTGTTACAGTTTCAAATAATGAGGCTATAGTATACATAGTGGGTGTGTATATACACACATAAAATATATATGCATTGATTATAAAAATGTATTTGTATTATAAATATGTGTGTATATATATGCACACATATAAAATGTATATGCATTGATTATAAAAATGTGTATTATAAATATGTGTGTATATACACACACACACACATATAAAATGTATATGCATCGATTATAAAGGGGTCAAACAATAATAGTTATGGACATCCTTCTCCCTGCCATCATCATTTATTGGCCACTTAAGAAGTTTAGGTTCCGGGTTAAGCAGGTCACTCAAACCTTAAGTCATTTGATCTTAAAATTCCTAGGAGGTAAGTCATTATAGCACTTATGTGTAATGACTACCCTTCTGCGGATGAGGAAACTGAAGCTCAGAGAGGCTACTTAATTTCCCAAGGGTACACAGCCTAAGTGAGTGGTGAGGCCCCGGTTATCAGAATTCACAGACCTTGTTTTAAACTACCATGTTCACCTTGACTGTCTTTCTGAACCTTTTGCAATGTTATCTTGATAAACGTCATAGATTCCCTCTCTTTTCTCTAAAGGAGAACGGGTAACACAAATGTCACACCCTAGCATGGTGCCTGGCACAGAAGAGCTGTCAATCAACATCATCTCATCATCTCCATCCCTCCCCCTGCACGCCCTGACTCCACCGTCTCTCTGCTCCTCTTTCTTCTTCTCCTTCTCAGAGGAAACATCGGTCTGTCCAGTGCCTCCCAAACTGGAAAAGGCCTAAAAATCACCTGGGGATGTTTATTGCAGTGTAGATTCCCAGGCCTGACCCATGAAGATTCTGACTCCTCAGTAGATTTGATGCGGGGCCCAGGAATCTGCATTTTAAAATCAAATGACCCATGTTCTACACTCGATCTTAGCCAAAAGGCCAAGATGCGATCAAATGTCCCATGTAATTCTGATTTTGTTGTTCCTTGGGTTATACTTTGACAAACACTAATCTGGGAGTTTTTAAAGAAAATGTTTTTTTCTTAAGAAACCTATTAAAAGTACAGATGGTTAAAAAAAAAAGTCAGGAAGTTTAAAACAGTAGATAGTAAAAAGCATCTCTCCCCATGTATAAAGATGTTCATGGCAGCAGTTTTGGTAATAGTGAAAGATTAAAATGTCCACCCCTGGAGATTATACATAAATGCAACGTAAGCTATTTGCAAGATGAGGATGTACTTACAGTAGAAATAACAAATATTATCAATAATGTATGAAAATGAATAATCCCAGAAATAATATTGAATAACTGAAGGCAAAATGCAGCACCATCCATCCAGAGCACGCTGGTGATATGTGTTACACACACACAATTCATCAGAGCGGTTGCCTCGAGGAAGGGGGATAGAAATGTTATGAAAAAGGAAATCAAGAACGATCTCAACTTTCTAATGTTTTATTTCTCGTGTATAAATAAAGATCTGAGGTAAATTTGAGAAAACATTAACATTTGTGAAATCAGAGTAAAGTGCACACAGGTGTTTATTATTTTCCTTTTTGTTTTTCTTTAAAAAAAAAAAAGTCCCCTCACCCCCTGGTTGCCTCATTTCCTCTGTGGAAAGCGTCCTGCTGTTGTTTTCATGGGTCTGCTTATGTCTGTGCCTGTCCCTGCATTAACAAGCACACACATCTCATCCATATTCTTCATCCAATTTTCTCTGACCTCCTCCAGGGCCTGGTCCTAATGATTAAATTCTCCTTCCATCTTCAACCCACTCAGTTCCTTTCCCTGCAGGCTTCTTCTCCAGTGACATTCTCAGGTCTCTTATTTGAGAAAAGCTTCTATCCATTCCTCCTTCCTCAAGACAATTGTTCTCTCGGTGTGACCACAGTACAGGCTGAGCATCCTCAATCCAAAAATCCTAAGTCCAAAATGCTCCAAAATCCAAGGTTTTTCGTTTTGATTTTTTTTTTTTTTTTCGCTCTGCTGCCCAGGCTGGAGTGCAGTGGCATGATCTCCACTCACTGCAACCTTCGCCTCCTGGGTTCAAGCAATTCTCCCGCCTCAGCCTCCGGAGTAGCTGGGATTACAGGCATGAGCCACCAAACCCAGCTAATGTTTTGTATTTTTAGTTGAGATGGGGTTTCATCATGTTGGCCAGGCTGGTCTTGAACTCCTGACCTCAAGTAATCTGCCCGCCTCTGTCACTCAAAGTGCTGGCAGCATTACAGGCATAAGCCACTGCGCCTGACCCAAAATCCAGAATTTTTAGGCACACATGGAATATTTTACACCTGACCTCATATGACAGGTCACAGTCAAAATGCAGTCAAAACTTTGTTTCATGCACAAAAGTATTGTAAATATTGTATAAAACTACCTTCAGGTAGTTTATGTGTGTAAGGTGTACATGACACATAAATGAATTTAGTGTTTAGATCTGGGTCCCATCTAAACAGATGGGAGTGGTCCATTGGTGGGGCCCTTTAAACTAGATTGACAAAAGACAAATTAAGAGGAGAGCCACAAGCTTCTGAACACGTGCATTGCACGTGAACGTAGGAGCACTCAGTACTGACTACCTCAATGCGGTGGTGAGAACTTGGGTTTAGATAGCAGCTTAACAGAACAAAAGATTTTTAAAGTGACAAGACAAAGGAAAAGGACTTTGAGTTTCTAGGGCAGCAAACTGTGGAAAGTAAACCTATGGGAGAAACTAACGGCAGAGGAGGGCTAGTTGGTGAGGTTTGTTCCAGCGGTTAACTTCTGCCTTTCCTGGTGGTGGGGCTGCAACTTTACAAATTCATGCTCTGCTTTTAGGCAAATGAGAAAGGGCAGAGAGCCTTATCTGCATCTTCTCAACTGTCTTTAACTAGAAATAATAGATACACCAAATTGGCTTATTTGGAGGTGCACCCTTCCCCCCCATTCACCACCGCCTTCCCCCTGTCCTCTCCTTCTTGCTCCTCCACCTGCCCATCTCTGGGGCTGGACTCAATGGTCACGTCTTGATCTTTATGTTTTGTTACTTCTCTGCAGAAGCTGGTACTTTTGTTCACTCCCTTCTCGACCTCCCCTTTTACCCTGACTTCTATCATCATTCTTTATCAGTTTCTCTTCTCACTTCATCTCAGCCCCCTCTTCTCTCACGCCTGTACCAGGGCTCCCCTGCAGCCCACAAACTCCACCTTCTTCTCAGCTCTCTTGCTCTTCCCCATTCATGGTGTCCCCCAGCTCTGGACTCCAGCCATCAGTGAGCATCACGGGGAAGGTGTCCGCTTCCTCTACAGTCCTTCTCAGAACCACATCTCCACTGTCTGAGGGACACGCCCACCTCCGTGTCCTGCAGATAGAGCAAACCCAGCAAGCCACATTCAAAGCATTTACTCCTCAGGAATCTCATATTTCTGCTAGACCAGTGCTCCTCAAATGTAATATGCAGACGAGTCACCTGAGGAATCTCGTTGAACTGCATATTCGAGAAAGACCCGTCTGTGGAGGTGACTTCAGAGCTGAGATATGTGCAGTGAGGAAGTGGACCAGCAGAGATCCCAGGGAAGAGGAGTCTTTCAGGCCGAGGAAGCAGTTTTTCAGGCAGAGGGGAACAGCAAGTACAAAGATGCCGTGGCAGATCTGTGCTTGGTGAGTTCAAAGGTGAGAAGCAAAGCCGCAGTGTAGGTAGAGCACAATGGGCGAAGAGGAGGGGAAGGGAGCGATGAGGCCACGGAGGGGTTGGGGCCTTTCACTTTTTTTTAACAGTATCTTCCGTGGTATCCAAAAATGTGCTCAGCACATAGAAGGCTACTCATTAAATGTGCTAAATAAATGAATGACTACAATATGTCCTAAGATGATTATCTGAGATTAATTTAGTCATTAGTGGTCAAAAGTGGGAGACTTTCTTTTTTTTTTGAGATGGAATGTCACTCTGTTACCCAGGCTGGAGTTCAGTGGCACCATCTCCGCTCACTGCAACCTCTGCCTCCCTGGTTCAAGCAATTCTCCCTCCTCAGCCTCCCAAGTAACTGGGATTACAGGTGCCTGCCACCACGCCTGACTAATTTTTGTATTTTTAGTAAAAACACAGTTTCACCACGTTGGCCAGGCTGGTCTCGAACTCCTGACCTCAAGTAATCCACCCGTCTTGGCCTCCCAAAGTGCTGGGATTACAGACATGAGCCACCGCGTCCAGCTTAGCCCTAGAGGGCTGGCTGATGGTTCCTGATGACTGCTGTGTCTCTGGCTTATTGGTATAGAACTACCTCATGTAATGCACAGTCTTAGCACAGGTGCATCACTGTTTATCTCTAGGCATGTAAATTGCTTCAGGCAAATAGTATCCTTGAAAGAAGTCTGAATCTCATTTATGAACTCACTAAAAAAGCCTGTTATTAGAAAAGTTGGTGGTATATTCTTTCCTAAGAAAAACATGACATTTGTAATTTTTTCATTATCACCATGACTACCTCATGCCCAACTTTTATAAAACCGGACTTTGGCCCATGTTTCTTTCTGTAGGTGCGTGTACATTATGCTAGGGCCCTGGGAACTGGTGTTGGGCCCTGATCCTTTTATGACCTTATGCCCAATCTGTCCAGGAGGCTTCCTTCAGATCGGATTGATTTATTCTAATACATTTTGCTTCACAGTGTGCCAGTTCGCAGATTCTGAAGTGGGGAAGAAATGATGATGGGGTCAGACATTGGATGGTGGGGTCTTGGCACAGAGGTTCACAGACACATAGAAGGAGAGAAAGGCAAGATAGAAATGAGCAGTGACTGAGGAGGGAGGCTGGGGTGTGGCCTGAGCTCAGGAGGGTGTCAGAGGTAAAGGATGACTTCTGGAGGAAGTAAGGGTTTGGAGGTTGAGTGAGATTAACAAAGAAATAAAACAGAGGCCGGGCACGGTGGCTCACGCCTATAATCCCAGCACTTTGGGAGGCCGAGGCGGGTGGCTCACGAGGTCAAGAGATCGAGGCCATCCTGGTCAACATGGTGAAACCCCGTCTCTACTAATACAAAAAATTAGCTGGGCATGGTGGCACGTGCCTGTAATCCCAGCTACTCAGGAGGCTGAGACAGGAGAATTGCCTGAACCCAGGAGGCGGAGGTTGCGGTGAGCCAAGATCGCGCCATTGCACTCCAGCCTGGGTAACAAGAGCGAAACTCTGTTAAAAAAAAAAAAATAGAAATAAAACAGAAAGGATGGAGGAGGCCGTTGGAGGAAGGTGGTGAAAGAACCACACTGTCAATGACAGCAGCTGTCACCTACTGAATGTTGATTACACACCAGGCATTGTGAAAACGGTTTGATAGAGATTGTCTTTCTTATCCCAATGACTCTGTTGTAGGCACTATTATTTTATTCATTTTACAGATGAGGAACTTGAGGATCAGAGAGGTTAGAGGGCTTGCTTCAAGTCACAGAGCTTCTCACTAGAAGAGCTGGGATGGGAACCCAGGTCTGTTGGATGCCAAAGCCCAGGTTCTTACCCACTCCTTCCACCACCTTCCAATACTGACTCAGGGGCACTTCCTCCCACCAGACCTGCTGTAGGCTGAGGAATGCAGTGTCTCCCAGCACCCCAAAGAGTGAGGTGGTGGGTGATGAGCTAATTCGGAGGTGTAGCTCAAAAGCGCTGCTATGACTGAGCCGTCTGCCCAGGCTGCTAGTGCTCAGAGCGGAGATACTCTCATCCGCCATCAGGGAATACTCACTCCATTGTGCTGGGCCCCACCTAAATGTTTTTTATTGCCTGCCCTTCACCATGAGTAACGCCACTTTCCATTTTAAGCGGGAGCTTCAGGAGATGACTGCATTTACAAGCCGGGGTTTAAAGCTAAGAGCTGTCTGGGGATTACTCACCCACTTCAAGACGGGCAGCACAATGCACCCTCCCACTCAGGATGCTGCTGGAAGTTCTTCTTCCTTGCCAAAGCCTAAAGGAAATCTGGTTTCCCCTGGAATCTGACTAGGAATGGTGCCAGAAAGCTGGCAAGTTCGCTGGTTCTCCAAGTGGAGCCACTGTGCTGGTTTCTGGTCCCCTCATGTGTGCGAAGTTTTTGTTGCTTATTCATTCATTTGGCATTTGCTGAGGACCTCCTATGGGCTACGTACTCTGCCCCATGATGGAGAGACTGTCACAAGCTAAACAGCTTTAGTCCTGGTCCTCAGGGAGCTAACAGTCTGGGGAGTGCAAGGATAAACAGACAATTATAGTAAAATGTCAGAACAGAATATGCTAAATGATATGACATGCAAGCTCAGGGGTTTTTGGAAACCAACAGCCAGAGGATTTATACCAAGGGTGGTATGAAGGATGAGGAGGAGCTGGCTCGGTTTCTTAACTGTAAGCAACCAAAATTGACTCTAGAAAGAGAATTCAGAGAATGTGGGGTTGCTCCCAGAGTCACTGGGAAGGTGTGGTGGCCCCAAATCACACTGCAGGAATGGTCCAGCCAAACCGAGATGTACGTGTGTATGTGTGTGGTGGGGAATGAGGGGGCGGGTGTAACTTTCACATACGTGCGGTGGGGATTCAGATGCTGGGCCGTCAAAAAGGATGACAAATTTCCAGGACAGCAGGTAGAATTAGGGAAGGTGTGGAGGAGAAGGCTGTCTCAGAATGACCTAAGCTATTCTGAGTCAGAGAAACCAAAAGGAACAGCTTAAAGAGAGCACCAACTCATGAGGCAAGCAGGCACTGGGGCCATCTGGCCAGGCTCTTGGGGGAGTCCTTAGTGAGTGAGTTCACTGCTCAAAGAAAGGCTTTGCCACTTCTGCAGGGAAGCTAGCCACGGGCCAGCAGGTAAGTATGTTTTAAGCCTTTCCTTTTTTGTTTTAGGGCTCCTGGGGACGTTCTGGAAGGCCACGGTTCCCACCACAGGCCTTGAGATTACACAGCCTAGCTAAATTGGAAAAATGTTGTCTACATGAGAATTGGAAAAGATGTTTGGGAGACGCCAATAGGAAAATGATAACAGCCAACCTTTATTGCTTGTACTAACATGAGCTTACACGCATTATTTCATTCCGTCCTCATAATAAGCCTATCAGTTTAGATGAACAGACTGAGGCACAAGGATTTGAAATGACTTGGCTAAGATCCCATGGTTAGCGAATTGTGGAGCTGGGATGCAAATGTAGGTCTGTTTTACTATAACTAAGAGTCTGTTGATAGAAAACATGAAAAAGCGAGGGCCAGATGAAGAATGTTACGTGCATAAGCGATTGGAAGGAAGCCTAATTCCTCAGTGATCACCTCTCTCACGGGTACCATTTTGAAACTTAAGGTCAACTATTGCTCCCTACTGAGAAATTTTCAAATTGTATCCAAAAGAGAAAAGCCCTGTTTTCTTAGAGGGAGACTTAAGTGAGGAACTTTGAGCAGTATCTCAGGGCATCGCCCTCCCTAGGTTGCAGCAAGAGGTATAGATAGCATTTTAAAATTGATTTTGTTAGAATAATAATTTCTCTGACTATACAAATAATACATGTTCCTTGTAGAAAATTAGGAAAAAATAGAAAAACATAAAGAAGAAAGCAAAAATCATCTTTACTTATCCCACCCATCTCTACTCAAATGAATGGCTGTTGTCGTATTTTGGGGTATGTGAGAGTGTGATTTGTAGTCTCTTTTTCCAATGCATATACGCCGATACTGTCTTTTAATTACAGTTCTTTATATCTTCAATAATTGTTATGACCTTGCTAGTTGTTATAACCTCAAGGGAGAATTATATCACAACATTCAATTTTGTGAATCTGTTGATATGTAGTATAAGCTGGTTTGTTCAAACGAGGAGGCAGAAGCCACAGAGCCTCCTGGGGTGCACTGGATATAGTGTATGTGCAAGTGCCTGGTCCTTTAAGAAACACCTGGTTTAGGCTGGGCACGGTGGCTCATGCCTGTAATCCCAGCACTTTGGAAGGCCAAGGCGGGCAGATCACAAGGTCAGGAGTTTGAAACCAGACTGGCCAATATGGTGAAGTGAAACACTGTCTCCACTAAAAATACAAAAAAAATTAGCCAGATGTGGTGGTGCATGCCTGTAATCCCAGCTACTCAGGAGGCTGAGGCAGGAGAATTGCTTGAACCCAGGAGACGGAGGTTCCAGTGAGCCAAGATCACGCCACTGCACTCCAGCCTGGGCGACAGAGCAAGACTCCATCTCAAAAAAAAAAAAAAAAAGAAAGAAAAGAAAAGAAAAACTTGGTTTCTCCTTATTTGTTAATATTTCTAGCTGGTAAGCATCACTTAAACAAATGTTTAGCATAATGACTAACCTAATCAGGCAACCACAGATTTATTAGGAGAGATTTATTCCACGCTCTACCCTATGCATGGCATTCATTAATGTTGTCTACACAAAAAACAGAAGAGAACTTTCTAGGACTCAGCTCCAAGTGGAGTCTGTCCTTATCCCATTTCCCCTTCACTAGCCTAGAGGATCCCAGCTCTTCCCATATCCCAGCCAAATGTAGTTCAAAAAGCCACAGTCCAACACACACAGCTCTTTGGCTCTCTCAGGCAGGGGTACAGCAAGGCTGTAACAGACCTCAACTGAGCACCTCCTCTGGGAGCCCACATGGCTCAAGCCAGCATAAAGTCAAGCCTATTTGGTGGCTGCTGTTGTCTGCTCTTGGCATACCATATGCCACCCATTCCTGTCCTTTACCCAGATCATCAAGACAAAGTCCTACCAGTTCAGGAGCCCTGCGTGTTCCTGCTGCAGAGTCTAGACATCTGCTTTGTGTTGGGAATCAGTGGCCGGTCAAGTGCTTGCATGATGCAGCTGGATTTGCTGATGCAAACAAAGTTACTGGCATGTGAGTTTTCTGGCCCTGAAAATGCCCCATAGAACTATCCCCTCAGGCCTCGATCAGGGCATTACCCCCCGGCCAAGGGGACAAGGAAAATGAACTTGAGTGTACTTCATAGGTGACAGCCAAGAGGGAAGCAAAGCTCCTAGTTTTTTACTTCCCTTCCTGTCTCCATGTGACCTTTTCTTCCTGGGCCATTCCTGGTCCTGGAGGTGAGATCAGTGCTGAGAGCATCCATTTGGAGACTCAGGAAGCCGAGGGTCAGCTGGCTCCTCTGACAGTGAAGGATGCCCTAATGTGTTCCTCCTAGAAGAGGGTTCTTTTTAACTCTTGCTCTTCTGCTTTGTTTTCCCATGCTTCATTTGATTTTCTTTGTACTTACAAAAGCAAGCAGTTAATATATGTGCCTATTTGAGAGGTTAATCATCTCGTTGCCATCTCAGATCCACTTTTTAGTTCCATGAAATTCATAAGATTCTCTTTACGTATTTCATTTGTAAACTGAAACTGAACAATAATTCAGATGCCTAAAATACCTCTTAGCCCTGGGAGTTACTTAATTTCTCAAGATCTCAGTTTTATCATCTGTAAAAATGGAGAAACACCACTTATACTGTGGTGCTGTTACAATAAATTATGAGATAACATATATACTAAATAATATGGTACAAATAGATTCAATTCATTATAATATGTTTTATTTTATTTATTTATTTGTTTGTTTACTTATTTATTTATTTTGAGGTAGAGTCTCGCTCTGTAGCCCAGGCTGGAATGCAGTGGTGTGATCTCGGCTCACTGCAACCTCCACTTCCCAGTCCCGGTTCAAGCAATTCTCCTACCTCAGCCTCCCAAGTAGCTGGGATTACAGGCCCAAGCCACCATGCCCAGCTAATTTTTGTATTTTTTAGTAGAGATGGGGTTTTCACCATGTTGGCCAGTCTGGTCTGGAACTCCTGACCTCATGATCCGCCCGCCTCGGCCTCCCAAAGTGCTGGGATTACAGGCATGAGCCACTGCGCCCAGCCATGTTTTATTTTTATGACATATTTACCTTTACAGCAACCATCTGTGGCAAGTGATACTGGTTTTTCATTTTCATTATTGACATCAATTTCCATTTTAAATGAATTTCAGTTTAAACTGAAAATACTTCAAAAATACTAATTAAATAATAAAAAATACATTCTAGTTGTATATATTTAGATTATTCAAGACAAAAATATATAGAAAATTAGCTCCTACAGAAAAAAGAAATGACAAACGCAAGAAGACAAGAAACCCTGACTGAACCTCCAATCAGCCAACTAACCAACTAGACAGCAGAAATCTCAGATCAAATAAGGACCAAGAGATGGAGGAAGCATGCAAAATAATTTTCAATGGCTTTTTAACCAGTAAGGCCAAAACAGCAAAACAGGCAGTTAGTCCTCATTGCCCCTTCTTCTTTTTGCGTCCCTTACAACTTCTCTCGTTATCCTGGCCAATCTCCACTGGAAAGTCTGAAAGCATTCAACATTCTCCATTAGAAGAACCACCTAAGTGTGGGGTCTCTATACTCCCAAACTATCTTTCCCTTCCCTGCAATCAAAACTCTTCTCTTTTTGTAATATGTACGTCTCCAAAGTGTCATCCAGAAATCCTAGTATTTAATTTAATTAACACCAACAGATATTCAAGAAGCATCTACTAAGTGAATGGAGAGAGTATATGTCTATGGGGGAAGGGAGTGCACAAGATCCAATCCCTGCCTTTGAGAAGCTGAAGATTCCCAAGGGAGGCCAAACAGAGGATGCAAATAGCTCTAATTGCAGGGTCGAATGCAGTAACTGCCACAAACAGCTACAGCCAATATGCACAGGATGTCATAGCAGGAAACAACTTTTGGCTTGGTGGGGATGAGGACAGGTTCAGAGGGAGACAGCACTGGTTCTCTGAGAAGCATTTGTCTTTAAAAAGCTTGTATTAACTCTTGTGCCCTACCCCTGAACTGGTGGATTATTTTGAGTCTCTTGCCTATTCTTGGCTAACAACTGGAAGAAGTCTCTGCATCCTGCTGTTTTTTCTCGGAGACAGGCCATCTCCCTGCTCATGCGCCTCACAAAGTCTCCAGCCCACAGGACAGGCTTAGGTGCATGTGGCTCTGTGCATGACCCTGACACCACCTGGCAAAGGCCTCAGCCACTTCCTCAGAGAGAGCCAACCATACTCCACCTCCGGGTGCACTCTCCCCTTCCAGCCCCCACGGGCTCCTTTCTACCAGGAGATATGGGGATTAGCACCATCTTAGATTTTCTTAGCTATTCACTTTTTGAAAATAGTATCTCCCTCTATAGGAAGAAAAATTGACAAGGAAAGTAGGGTCTTTCCTTTCCTTGTTTACCCCTGTGTTCCCAGTGCCTGATAAATCACGGTATTTAATAAATACTTGTTGAATGAATTAATGAATAATAGTCAATTCAGTCTCTTCCCTAGTTTCTTCCTCTCTCTGGTTTGTTTTTGTGAAGAGGGGTCAAGGGTTTTAGAAAATATATATGATTCATTTCCAACTGACTTAATCAAAAATACTCATACTTGGGGTCAGTATGGCAATTCACAAATTAGCAGAGTTTAAGAGACTTTGGTTAGTGAGGAGACTTGAGCCAGCTCGCATCTTTCCAGGTAAACTGATATGCCACACTGGATGGGACAGGTCATCATTTATCCCTCCCACCATCGTTTCTCTCAACAAATATTTTTTCCAGCTTTACTGAGGTATTACTGACAAATAAATGTTGCTCATATTTAGGCACTATGCTGTGATGTTTTGATCTATGTGCACATTGTGAAAAGAGTACTGCGATCAAGCTAGTTAACATATCCATCACCTCTCATCATTATCGTTCTGTGTGTGTGTGGTGAAAACACATAAGATCTACTCTCTTGGCAATTTTCAAGTATACCCCTCATTATTAACTATAGTTACCATCTGTGCAATAGATCTCTAGAATCTACTAATTTTGTCGAATTAAAACCCTTGTAGCCTTGAACCAATATCTCCTCATTTCCACTCCCCTCTCCCCAGCCCTGGCAAACACCATTCTACTTTCTACTTCAATGAGTTTGACTTTTTTTGAGTCCACATATAAGTGAGATCATGTGGTATTTGTCTTTCTGTGTATGGTTTATTTCACTTAGCATAATGTCCTCTAGGCTAATCCATGTTGTCACAAATGACAGGATTTCCCGCTTTTTATGGCTTTATAGTATTCCATTGTCTGTATATACATTTTCTTTATCCACTCATCTGTCAGTGGGCACTTAGGTTGATTCCGTATCTTGGCTATTGTGAATAATGTTGCAGTGAACACAGGAGTGCAGATATCTATTTGAGCTACTGATTGTAATTCCTTTGAATATATACCCAATAGTGCGATTGCCGATCATATGGTAGTTCTGCTTTTAATTTTTTGAGGAACCTCCATACTGTTTTCCATGATGGCTGTACCAATTTTTATTTCCACAATAGTGTACAAGGGTTCCCTTTTCTCCACATCTTCACCAATACTTGTTATCTTTCGTCTTTTTGATATTAGCTATTCTGACATTCATGAGGTGGTATCTCACTGTGGTCTTAATTTGTGTTTCCCTAATGATTAGCGATGTTGAGTATTTTTATCTGTACCTGTTGGCCATTTGTATGTCTTCTTTTGAGAATTATCTGTTCAGGTCCTTTACCATTTTTAATGCAATTGTTTTCTTACTGTTGAATTGTTTGGGTTCCTTATATATTCTGGATATTAACACCTTATCAGATGTGTTTGCAAAAATTTTCTCCCATTCCAAAGGTTTTCTCTTCACTCTGTTTTCTTTGCTGTCCAGAAACTCAGAAACTTTTTAATGTGATGCAATTCCATTGAACTATTTTTGCTTTTGTTGTCTGTGCTTTTGGAATCATATCAAAAAAATGATCACCCAGCCTGGTGTCAGGAAGCTTTCCCCTACGTTTTCTTCTAGCAGATTTACAAACTCTGGTCTTACGTGTGAGACTTCAATTCCTCCTGAGTTGATCTTTGTACTTTGTGTGAGCCAACACATATTTATTAAGCACATATTATATGCCAGGCTTGTGCTAGACATGGGATAAAAAGCTGAGCAAGATAGGGGTTCTGCCCTAATGGAGCAAAGTCAGAGGAACCATTCAGATAACTAGCATTCGGCCTCTGGGGGGGAAGTCTGAGGGAGAAGAAGAAATATCCTGGGGGTTGTGGCAGGTGGGGGTGGCAGTGATGTTGGCAAAGAGAGGTCCAGGCCAACAGAAAAGCAAGTTCAAAGGCTCAGGGTGAGAGTAATCATGGAACCCTTGAGAACTAAAAGGAGTTCACTCTTGTTTGAAGCCACTGATGGTTCAAAGCCAGGGAACTCTTGGCCCATCTGTCTTTACTCAGTATAAAGACCAGGAGAGCTTGGGGGCATAGAGGGTCACCAGCTATCCTCAGGAAATGATTGGAATGAAAGCTCTTCATTCACTGCCATGCTTTGTCTACCATCTGAGGATGGAGCCAGAACAAAGATTCTTAATGACCGTTTTCTGAGTAGATGAATGAAGCCCCCACAGATGGTCTTAGCTTTCTCCTCTAGCATCACCAAGCCCCACAGAGTCATAAGACCAGAAGTCATCTTGAGAGTCAGCTGGTCCACCCTTCCCCTCCAGGCTCTGTCCTGCCCTTCAACCTCCCACAAATGGCACTGTTTTGTAGATTTTATAAACTACAATAGCATGACTTGTAAATTGGTTTCTTGAGGTCATATGCACACTGAGGGAGAGACAGTGTGTCCTGGTGAGTCCAGGGCAGGGTGCAGAAGAGCAGGGACCACAGTCCTGGATGCCCAGGCTGCGTGGCAGGCAGTGACTGGCTCCCAGCACCGTTGGCCATCTACTAAGACGCTATGGTGCTTCACTTACAAATCTGCCTCTGAAGGTCAATGACCTCCACATTCTCAAAGCAGCACATCTCGTTTGCATATTATATTCCCGGTATCTTTGGTGTTGGGATTTTAAAATTCGAATTTAGTTCATCGCCTAGTACAGTGCACTGGCTAAATGTTGCTGTCTCTCCCAGAGACCACTGGGCCAACATATTCAAGGTGTCCTGGCTAGAAAGCTGTGCACAATGGATACTGCATTTGACCCATACCCATATATACCATTTGATCCTATGAACTCTTACTTGGGTGATTGCAACTGGTTTCCTTGCCTTTCCTCCCTATCTTTCCTCCAATTTGACACTCAGCAGCCAGAGTGACATTTTAAAAATGCAAATCTGATAATATCACATCCCAGCCTGAGTATTCCACAGTTTTCCACAGTCCTTCAGACAGATGCCTGCAGGACCCTGTGTGGCCTGGCCCTGCCAGCTTCCCCAGCCACAGTCCTCTCTCCTCATCCATAATGGACTCTTTTCAGTTCCCCCAAGTAGAACTTGCTCTCTCTGGACTCAGGACTTTTGCACATGCTTTTACCTGCAACCTCCCTCTCCCTACTCACTAGTAATAGAAATACCCCTTCCTCTAAGAAGTCTTCCCATCTCCCAGGCCCCATAGGTAGCTTATTACCTGGCTCCCATGGTGACCTGGCCTTTGCCACTCTAATACTCAGTTCATTCAAAATCCCTTTCATGGAGAGAGGTCTTCCCCACTAGAATTCAAACTTCAAGAGAGCCTCACTGAGTCTGTCTTGTTATCCATGACATTCCTTATGTCTAGCACATAGTAGGTCTTCACTCAATGTGTGTCAAGTGAATGAATGAGTCCTCAGATTGTTAAACAGTTGGGAACAACTTTACCAAATAAAATAAGAGGCAGAGACAAACTGAAGCATAACAGGACCTCATGGTAATACTGTCATCCCACCTGCCTTCCTCACCCTAACGGCCTGATGTCATCATATTATGGGCTTGTGTGTTGTGATTAGGTCCCAGTTCTTGAGATCTGGTTTCTGGCTCAGTTCAGAGAAAGCCAGGTCTTTCCACCAGGCACCATCATGATCAGCAAAGCAGAGCCTTGGAGCAAATCAAATAAGGTGAAGACGCATTGGTGTGCCTGCTAGTGACCCATCCTCTCCTTGCACTGCAGAGGCAGAAAATCCTGCCCCAGCCTCACACAGCAAAACAGAGCAAGAAGGAGGGGGAGTCTTCACTTACGTTGCCTTACCCTCTGTTTTATTTTCTTCCCCCCAGCAACAACAAACAATAATTCAGTAAAGGAAATATGAGTAATGGAAAGAAAGAGAAAAAAATAAACATATCAAAATGGGCAGTGTCCCCGGGGCCACTGCTTTTAAAGAAAACAAAAGAGTAGATTTGGAGATATTTCAGTGGCTTTGCTAAAAAGAGAAAAATAATCAAGCTCGCCCTTCCTTTCTAGGCTGCATTGCTTTCCTCTATCTTGATATAGAAAAAATATCACCCAGACTAGGGAGTCTCACATCAGAATCCCCTGTGGAGTCTTATTGAATATGCGGGTGCCAGCCCCGACGCAGGCCCAGCAAATCAGAACCCTTTGTTGGGGGAACCTCTGTGATTCCCATGCAGGTGGGCCCTACTTTGCGGAACAAAGCTCAGGGTGGGAGTACCATGTTATGTCCTGTGCCCTGTAACACAAGATGAAGCTCCGGTAAGAAGCTCAGGTCTGGCCAGGCACAATGGCTAGCACCTGTAATCCCAGCACTTTGGGAGGCCGAGGCAGGTGGATCACAAGGTCAGGAGTTCGAGACCATCCCAGCCAACATAGTGAAACGCTGTCTTTACTAAAAATAGAAAAATTAGCTGGGTGTGGTGGCAGGCACCTGTAACCCCAGTGACAGGAGGCTAAGGCAGGAGACTCACTTGAACCCAGGAGGTAGAGGCTGCAGTAAGCCGAGATCGTGCCATTGCACTCCTGCAGCCTGGGCAACAGAGCTAGACTCCATCTCAAAAAAAAAAAAAAAAAAAGCAGCAGCTCAGGTCTATAACTGGGAACTCCAGCGTCAGGCACTGCAAACTTCTTTCAAAGTTAAGCGCCATAAGCTTGACTTTGGATATGCAGAAAAATGAAGATTGTTGAT
This sequence comes from Aotus nancymaae, assembly GCF_030222135.1. NCBI lineage: Eukaryota > Metazoa > Chordata > Mammalia > Primates > Aotidae > Aotus > Aotus nancymaae. The sequence continues at coordinate 17,640,257 of NW_026988479.1, read as the reverse complement.
TTCTTTTGTAGAAGGGGCGGGGGGCCTATTCTATTCATTTTATTCACTTAAGCTGACACTAACTGAGCTGCCCCCATAGGGAAGGACCTGGGCCAGGTACAGTAGAACGGTGACAATGGTGATGGATTTGAGCAGGATGAAGATGATGGTAACTCACATTTACTGAGACCTTAGTACGTGCCAGGCGTTTTATATGCATCATCTCATTTAATCCTCCCAACACCCTATGAGTTATTATTATCATCCCCATTCTGTGGACAAGAAATTGGAATAAAACGGAGGCACAGGGCAGTGAAGTGACTTGCCCAAAGTCACCCAGCAAGTTAGTGCAGAGCTGCATGGGAAGCCAGGTCTCCCTGACTCTGGAGTCTAGTCTCTCTTAAGACATTCAGCCCCTGCCTCTCTGATACTTAAATTAAGTGGAAAAGGTACAAGGAAATCAAAAGAAGAACTGAAAATTATACAGCTTTATGAAACAAGGAGCAATCAACCTGGGGACATCTGGTGAGTCTTATCCTGTTCTGGTTAATTACTCTATTTGTTACTCTTTGTTACAAGCAGTCATGAAAAACAAAAACAAAAACCCAGCAATAACCAAAACAACTATTTCCCCTCCTCCATGGAGGGGTGGAGTCAGCACATTTTTACAGAAAGTCAAGCAGTCCCATTACCCACGAAAGTATAGGAGCCAGAAGCTCTGCAGTCCAAGCTGGGGAGGGAGGCTTCATTATTTTGTGAACTCCCAAAGGAAGAAAGGCATTAATAATACTATTTGTGGTGAGCTTGTCACATGCTGGGTACTGCACTATTTCCTCTATATGTTATTATCGAATTTGATCTTTGCAACTCTATGAGTAAGTACTATTCAGATGAGGAACCAGACTCAGAGAGGCTAGCAACTGGCCTATAGTCACACATCTGCTCAGTGGCAAGGGGTCTGAATTCCAGTCATGGTTCTTACTCAGAATCTAGGCTGTCTCTTATTTTAAATTCAAGGATACCATTTGGAATTTTAAGTGAGCAAGAATTAACAACTGTCTGCCATTTTTAACTTGTCTGTGCCAAGCCTCACTTCAATCTGGGAGACTCACTGGATTCCTATTTCAGCAAGTATTACTGACTGTCTTCAATACACTATGCTCTGTGCCAGGCGCAAGAGCCCTGCATTTAATAAGTGGGAGACGTGGTTACAGTGGATAAAAGGGACACACATAAAACACTTAGAGGTGATTTCACTAGAGGGAAGTCTTGATTCAACAGAGTCATCAGTGCCTAGAGATTCACGGAGGAGCTGAGCTCTGAACAGACACTGGGAGTGGAGGAGAGGTCAGAAGTCTGGGAATGAGCTTCGAACAGAGGTCGGAGCTGGGAGACTTCTGATGGTGGTGTAGCAAAGCAGTAAAGTGGCCCCTGAAGCGTCAAAGGCAAAAGGCAAGTCCAAGGCTGCTTTTGGCCAATGCTGCGGTGGGCGTTCTGCTCCCAGTGAACCTGGGGCATGCTGGACTCCGGCAACAGTCACAGGCCCACGGGGCTGGAACAGCATCCCTCAAGCAGGGGCACATGCACAGAAATGGGTGCAGGGAAATTCCATGAATGCTGCTGTGAATCTTCAGAGCAAGTTTAGGCAAAGGGACCAAGCCTCCATTTTATGAGGGGACTCTGACACCAAAGTCAGCAGACCTAAAACTTTCACATTAATTTCTCTTCTACCTTTAAGAACAGACATATAAATCAGAAAGTAAGGAGAGATACATCAAGGAGTATAAATGGAACTCAAGCCTATAACAGGTACACAATTTCGGAAATGAATGAGTAAAAACCTCAATAAAGTGCACGTGCTTTCCCCCAGTAATTCCATTTCCATAAATTATTTCCAAGGAAGTAATGGGATGGTGGCAAAGATGACTACAGCAGTTTTGCTTATAGTAGTGATAAAAAGTAAACAATGTAAATGTCCATCAATAAAGGTTAGTTCACACACACTAACCCTCAGTTCAATACACTAACCCTACATTAGATAGTAACTAATGAAAGATATTAATAATACCATTTGTGGTGAGCTTGTCACATGCTGGGTACTGCACTATTCCTTCTACATGTTACTATCGAATTTGATCTTTGCAACTCTATGAGTAAGTACTATTCAGATGAGGAACCAGACTCAGAGAGGCTAGCTCCTTGTATCCTATCATGGACTCCTATGCAGCCATTACAAATGAAGGTGTAGATTTACGTTTATTAATGAGGGGTAAATTCCTAATGTATTGAGTAAAGTCAGATCATAAAGAATAGGTTATAAAACAGTTCTCTGTCTATATATGATTCCACTTTGTAAGACGCTTACATCTCTATGAACAGAAAAAGTTAGCAGAAGGTATCTCTGGTAGACGGGATCATGGACAATCTTTTAAAACTTTTTCTTGTTGTTTATCTGTATTCTCTAATTTTTACATCACTCCCTTATAGTTAAAGGTTTGTAAGTGGACTGATGTCCCCTGCTTTGTTGAATTGACACAACAGTAAAACAACAGACCTTAAATATTAACTCTTTGTTTCCCAAAAGTATGGGACATGTGCTTTTGTTGATATAAGAGAAACTCTGAGTGGTACCGAGACATATCTTTCAATTACATGGCAGAGGGAAAGGAAATCCCCATGTTTAAGTCTCCTTAAGTCATTTTGTTTATTCAAGGACAAAACCTTGGCTTGGGACAATTGCTTTCAACTTCCGTAGAAGAACTGCTCTTCTCTCTTTATAGCCAAAAGAACTCAGCAGACAGGAGGCAGCATCTAAGCAGAAGTCAATGTCATTGCTGTGCTTCACTGTATTTCTCTTTATGACTGCCTTCTATTTATAGGAATTCTTTGCAATTACACTAGAAAGATAAAGCTTGCTTTAAATAAGAAAATTAGACCAGGCACGGTGGCTCACACTTGTAATCCCAGTACTTTGGGAGGCAAGGTGGGAGGATCACCTGAGGTTGGGAGTTCAAGACCAGCCAACATGGCAAAAACCCATCTCTACCAAAAATACAAAAAAATTAGCCAGGCATGGCGGCACATGCCTTTAGTCCCAGCTAATAGGGAGGCTGGGGCAGAAGAATTGCTTGAACCCAGGTGGTGAAGGTTGTACTGAGCTGAGATTGCACCACTGCACTCCAGCCTGGGCAACAGAGCCAGACTCCATCTCAAAAAAAAAAAAACAAAAAACCTAAGAACTGCTTGTCAGCAATTTAAACACAATTTAAAGGTAAAGAATGAGTTAAGAGGATAATGATCAAAGTAAGTAAGGCAGCGTACTTGTATTGAAATCTGAGGCAACGGGTGTTAACCCTTAGTGAAGATAAAGCTACCCCTACTGGAATATCTGTGCACTGAAATATCCCAATAGTTCCCCCAGGTCTTGATTTCTATCTTATCATTTTTAATATAAAAATAATAGCACGGAAATAATAAATGAGCAATTTGCTCAGGTGATGACCCAGCCAGTGGGGAAATAATTTCAGAACAGGATCCTGAGAATGTCCAGATAAATCCTGCTGGGAGAGTGATTGAAGAGAAAGGTTCCTAAGAGCAGATAAAATTTCTTGGCAATGTTTGCCCTGAGGAAAGAGGCCCTTCCACAGGAAGAAGGTCAAGTCAGGTCTATTTTTATAAGTGTTTTTCAAGTGGTTAGTGGACGTATTTCCTGTGGTTCCCAGGAATTCTGCAGCAGGCTCTCAGGAGGATGTTGGTGATAGGGAACAGGGACTTGATGAGCGAGAATCAATAATTATCTCTATATTTGCTTCACTTTTTTCTACAAAAATAATCTAGGGGAAAAACACTTGCTTTGGAAGAGCAAAGTTCATTACAACAAAGAAGAGAATGGGACATGAGTCCCTTAGTGTGTAGCAGAGTCCTTAGGTCAAGATTCTACAAGCTGAAAACATATCTGTTCACTTGTTCCCTCCCTCCCTCATTTACTCAATAAATATTTGAGCAACTTCTCTACGCCAGCCATCACTTGATGGCTGGGCAGAAGGTGTTGAATAAACACGGCTTCTGCCCTCCAGCAGCTTACAGTCCAGTGTGGGAAAAAGATGTCAAACAAGGAAACACATGGATGGATATATAATTAATTACAGATGATGGTGTATGTTGGAAGGAAAAGAACAGGTGTCTGCAAAAGAGAATCATGAGGGTAGAGAAGGAACTACCTTAGATGGGGGAGCCAGGGAAGACCTCTTAGGAGGTGGCACTTTAGCTGCCCTCTGATGGGAAGCAGCCCATGGAAAACTGTTAGGGAAGAGCATTGCTGCAGAGGGACCAATTTGTAGGAAGGCAGCCATGTGGAGGAGACCGTAGTGGGCTCAAGGACCCCAGGGTACGTGCAATGGCTGGAATAGAAGGGCAAGGGAGAGGGGAGCAGTAGGTGAGGCCAGACCATACAGGGTCTCATAGGCCATGGTAAAGATTTGAATTTTACTTTATGGAAATGGAAAATCATGAAAGGTTTTAAGCTAGGGAGTAGCCAATCTGATATAGGCTTTATAAGATCTCTCTGGCTCTGTGTATAAAAGTGTTGGGGTTGGGCGTGGTGACTCTCATCTGTAATCCCTGCACTTTGGGAGGCTCAGGCGGGCAGATCACAAGGTCTGGGCAACATGGTGAAACCCTGTCTCTACCAAAATACAAAAAGTACCTGGGTGTGGTGGCACACACCTGCAGTCCCAGCTACATGAGAGGCAGAGGCAGGAGAATAGCTTGAAACTGGGAGGCAGAGGTTGCAGTGAGCCGACATTGCACCACTGCACTCCAGCCTGGCGACAGAAAAAAAAGTGATAGGAGGGGCCAAGAACAAAAGGGGGCTATTTCAGAAGGTAATACAGGAGCTGCTGGTGGACGGGACCCGCTGTAGGCAGCGGGGTTGGTAATAAGTATGTAAATGTGATGACCCTTCACTGCAGTCCAAGGCTTGATTAGCAGACCTCAGAAACGTCAGCCAGATAACACAGCAGGGACTAGCATGAGGGGTGAGAGGCACTTGCTTTGGGTAAAAATGTACTCAGCACTCAAGATAAATCACATTTTAATGCAGTATTTTTCTTTTTATTTTTTTGAGACAGTCTTGCTCTGTCACTAGGCACCAGGCTAGAGTGCAGTGGTGCGATCTCGACTCACTGCAATCTCCGCCTCCTGGGTTCAAGCAATTCTCCTGCCTCAGTCACCCAAGTAGCTGGGACTACAGGCGCGCGCCACCATGTCCAGCTAATTTTTGTATTTTTAGTAGAGAGGGGGTTTCACCATGTTGGCCAGGATGGTTTTGATCTCTTGACCTCATGATCCGTCTGCCTTGGCCTCCCAAAGTGCTGAGATTACAGGCATGAGCCACCGTGCCCGGCCTAATGCAGTATTTTTCAAAAATCCAATTTAATGCAAAATACTCGTGAACAAAATATTAAATAATATTAATAAAGACAGGATGAATAACAGTGATAATGTGAGCAAAACAAACTTAAAATGGGCCCCCATGAGGCTTACATTAGTGTGCACGTACACTTGTGTGGAGTGAGACAGATAATAAGAAACAAAAAAGTAAATACAATTCTAAATTTTCATAAACGCCATGAAAGAAACACATTTTGGTCTGAGACAGAGAACAAGGAAGTCAGGAGGGCTTCCTTAGATAGGCTGGGCCTAACGTAATTGGACTTGGAGGCAAATACTCTGCCGAGAAATGCTACATGTGAATGAAAATTTTTGCAGCACAGCACGGTGGCTCATGCCTATAATCCCAGAACTTTGGGAGGCCAAGGTGGAAGGACCGCTTAAGGCCAGGAGTTCAAAACCAGCCTGGGCAACATAGCAAGACCTTGTCTCTACTGAAAAAAAAAAAATTCTTTTTTGTTTTAATTAGCTGGTCGTGGTGGTATGTGCCTGTAGTCCCAGCTACTCAGGAGGCTGGGCAAGAGGATTGCTTGAGCCCAGGAGTTTGAGGCTACAGTGAGCTGTGTTCGTGCCACTGCACTCAAGCCTGGGCAACAGAGCAAGACTGTGTTACATACAGAAAAATAATTTTTGCAAATGAAATCTATCAAACTTCCTACATAGTATAAAATTTTACAATCTAATAACTGAGAAGTTTTGAACAGATCTATATAAAAGTTATTCTCACCACTGAGGGTTCAAGAGTACAATATCATGAAACACTAGGAAATGTTCTGCCTTCTATCTGCCCCACCCCAGGGGCCTATCTAAGTGTCTAGATTTATCAAATTTCATAAGAGCCCATTGAACCTGACAATGCCATGGAGAAGCCAAGGAATGCAGGATCTTGAACATGAAGAGGAATTATGTGCGGAAAGATGGCAGCTCCGAGAAGCAAGGAGAAGTCGCTCTGACCTTCCTCCTTATGTCTTGTTGCCTAATCTGCTTTCAAAGGCCAATAACTTTAAAATTCTCCATTTTTCACACAACCCCACCCAACAAAGTGAGTCTTTAATCTCTAAACATGACAGGGGGCAGTGGATATGAAGGATATAAATGGCTTTGAAAGGTCAGCTCAAAAAAAAGAAACGAGGAGAGAAACCTTGAGGAGTTGAAGGGATAAAAGCAAACCATGCTTTGAGCTACCTGCCAAAGTTAAAGAAAACTCCCATGAGAGGCCACGTTTGACGGATGAGTCAAACTACTGTCATAGTTATCGGCAACTACCTCTAACCTCATGATTTTTCTGATAAATGGCATCTTGACTGCAAAGTGCACGTTCCTGAAGGTGCTAGATACCAAGGCAGACTTATGTCTTAGTATAGCTTCTTAGATTCAAGATTTCAACTCACCTCCAAGCCCTTTCCTCCCTTATTAGATACCAGTCATGTCCTGGGGTCTTTGGTGATGTTCTCTTGCTCCATCTCCTTCCCATAAAGGAAGATTCCTTTTCCTGCCAACAGCTGGGCTGTGAGTAGAGCCAGGTGTAGAATACCAGTGATGTGGTCACAGAACCATGAGAGCCATCGGTGGTGCTGAAACAGGGCAAACAGTGCAAATGGGAGAATGGTTCCTTTTGGACTGTTTGTGTGGGATCAAAGGGAGTTGGCAAGTATATGGAACCTCTAAAAATAGGCCACATCCTTAAAAAGAAAGAATGCAAAAAGAAACAAGTTCTACTTTGTCTTAGTGTAGTCTCTGCAAAAACTCGGCCCTGGAAGGCTGGCACTGGGGCAAGTGACTGTTTTCTTCCTGCCCTTTGACCATGACACCAACCGGATCCCTTTGCAAATCCCGGGTCCTGCTCCCCTGCCTGCTTCCTGCGTGGTGCTTGGGGCACCCTGGAGCCTCCATGGCCCCCTTTCAAGATCCAGAATAGACTCTGACATATGAAACGAGCTCCACAGGGTTTACATTCCTTCTTCGTATCCAAGCACCTTAATACACAAAGCCGCATGCTGGGATTGCTAACTGTTCTTCCAGAGATGCCTGGATATCGTCTGTCTGGCAGAAATGTGAGTTTCGTCCTTTTTATTTTTTAATGTATTGAGGGGGCCTGAGACCCTTGGAAATGGGGATGACATTATAAACTGATGTTTTGGGACTGAGGGCTTTATTTTTTACTAAGCCTCAGATTTGCTTTGGTAAGCTGTCCAGCCTCTCTGCATCACACTTCTCTTGGCTGGAGAGAAAGGGGAGGTGTTCATCTAGCCCATATGATGAAGGAACAGCAAATACAAAATGATTATGAAGTACCTGATACAGGTATGGTGTAGATACCATACCTATCCAGAGAAGCTTGTTTATTCATACCAAATTCTCGGTGAAACCCCAACTGCTATCAAAGTTCAGATATCAACCCACTAAACACAGGTTCATATTAACAAGGATAACAATAGCTGGCTTTCCTAGCACTCACGATAGGCAAGGTCCCTCCCAGGCCTTGTCCTGTTCCTTTCTCATGGCACCATAATGAGATCAGCGCTCTTAACAGCTTCATTTTACAGAGAAGACAACTGGAGACCAGAAAGGTTACATGACTTGCCTGGTTTGCAAGAACTTAATGACACAGCAAAAACCCAAATCCAGGTCTATGACTCTCAGGTTGTGAGAATTTCCATTTTCATGACATTTCCAACCCAGTCTGAAGTAGCCTCTGGCCTCTCCCCCGCCCTTCATCTGCAATGACAAAGGACTGCCCTGACAAGGGCCAAGATGGTCTCACAGGCTGCAGGGTCGCCTAGAGGAGGCACAGGAGTGACAATCAGGAAAGTACCCTGGTGAAGAGGACAGGCCAAAGGGGAGGCACTTGCAAAGCTGCATTCAATCAAAACAGGTATCTCCTTTAGAGCATGAATGAATGGGCTATACACGTTACAGGGGCTGATAGTAAAAAGAATAGAAAAGCTCAAGGGTCACTCAGTTCAAGGGGCATTTTACTCTCTTATCCACATTTATTCAGCAATAAAAAGAGTAGACACTGGAGTCAGCAAACTCTACCTTCAGATCTCAGTCCCAACATGTTTTAGCTTGGTGCAAAAGTAATTGTGGTTTTGCCATTGTTCTTAATATTTACTGATATGACCTTAGAAAAATGACTTAAACTTTCTGAGCCTCACTGCCCTTAGCTGCCAAATGGGGGAACTCAAGCAATGCCTTGAGTTCAGTCGAGGGCAGCTTCCCTTTTCTGTTCACTAAACTTTGGAACTTTGGGGCATTAAAACAGGCTAGGGGAGGTGATTACATGGAGAATATTATTCTATTCATTTCCCTCCTAGCCAAAACAAAAAATGTAATACTTTCCTAACAGAATTGTTTTGAGGATTAATTAATGTAATGTGCTTAGAACCATATCTGGCATACGGTAAATGTTCAAAAAGGGTCACTGTAGTATTATTTGTAGACATATTTTATTATTTACAGGTATGTCCAGAGTTGGCTATTGAATAACAAATGGTAGGGCAGGTCCTCAGCATTTCTAAAGAGAAAACAAACACATACTTCAAAAGACTGCATCTGGAGAAGCTGAATTGTCTAGGTCAAAAGGGAAGAAAAAAAAAGACGCAGCAAATAGACCGTCTTCCTATAAGCTGCGAGGTTTGCTGATTTCGAGAAAGGAATGTCGTTGCTGGGCTGGTTCTGGAAATTGTAACTTGCACAACAGATTCAAAAGATTTTTGGAGACACATCAGTAAGAGAGGGCTAAAGGAGGCGGCAGAGGGCTGCCAGAGCCCCTGCAGAATCACTTTGCATTTGGCGCAAAGCCCTGGGACTTTAATGTGTCCGTCTGCAGGAAGGATATTTCCGTTTAAGATGTGTGCAGGTCTTCAGGATGGCCCAGGGCCGGCAGGACAGTTTGGACCATGGTGTACCATTAAAGTTCAGACAGGATGGGGGCTGGCAGAGCATGCCATTGCACCAGCGAGCACTCTGTTTTTTCTTTTGGAGTGGATGCTGTTTTCTCTAAGCACTTAAAAGAATTCCTAACCTCCAACTGAATGATGCTGTACGAGGGGGAGTGTTTTGTGAGTGAATAAGCCAGACTGCAGAGAAAAAAGATCAGAATCAAGGAAAGAAATAAAGGATATGGGAGGACACCCGTGGGGATGTGTGTGTGCGTGTGTATGTGTGTGTGTGCATGTGTGCGTGCATATGTGTGTATGCCTATGTGTGTGTGTGCATGTGCGTTTGTGTGTGCATGTGCGTTTGTGTGTGCATGTGTATGCATGTGTATATCTGTGTGTGTGCATGTGCGTGTGTGTGTATGCGCGTTTATGTGTGTGCATGTGTGTGCATGTGTATGCATGTGTGTGTGCATGTGCGTGTGTGTGTGTGTGTATGCTTGTACTTCTCTTCGTTAAGAAGAAGTATGCAAGCTGGGGCTGGGATTGAGCTGTTTGGTGACACAGCTGGAGCAGATAACAGCCCCCACTTCCTGCCAGTTACACTAGGTCCAAGTATCTATGTCCCTCTCATCTGAAACATGGCTTGATGAGTCTGGTATGGCTAGATTGTAAACTCCTTAAAGGCAGTAACTGATTTCTCCTACCAACCCATAATGCCTTATTTGAAAAGCTTTGGGCTAGATATGTTTCAGAATCCAGAATGTGGGTAATTTTAGAAAGGTAGTACGGTGCATACATTGTATATTATGAACAACTCCAGTGGAGTCTGGGACAGTACCCTAGAATCAAACACATTAGCAACTACACCAAATTATATAAGTATTATTAACAAAAAGCAGAATAAATAGACTTTAAGTCTCAGGACAGTTTGGGCCAGGTTTTCCCACAATCTAATAGATGAATAGATAGAAAGAACTTACAGCTTTCAGAGCTTTTTGAATTTCAGAATTGTGGATTAAGGATCTCACGTCTGGCTGGGTGCGGTGTCTCACACCTGTAATCCCAGCACTTTGGGATGCCGAGGCGGGCAGATCACCTGATGTCAGAAGTTCGAGACCAGCCTGACCAACATGGAGAAACCCTGTCTGTACTAAAAATACAAAATTAGCTGGGTGTCGTGGCCATGCCTGTAATCCCAGCCACTCAGGAGGTTGAGGCAGGAGGATCGCTTGAACCCGGGAGGTGCAGGTTGCTGTGATCCACTACCACATCATTGCACTCCAGCCTGGGCAACAAGAGTGAAACTTGGTCTCAAAAAATAATAATAATAAAGGATCTCAGGTCTTTCTTTTCTTTTTTAAATTTCCAGGACATCTGCAGCATTCTGCCCATGGCAGGCACTGAGTAGAAGTTGTTGACATCTAGAGTATGTGACATCTTGATCTCCCTCAAATCATATTTGATTCTGGAAACCAGGAGAGAGTTTATTCTCAGTGACTTGGGGAGTCTTTAGAATTAAAAGTATTCTAAATTAAAGAACAGAAGAGAGAGACTATTAAGCCCGTAGGTTCTCTGTCATCCTGAATAGATGAAGTATACTGAAAACTCATCACTAGCACATCATGTTGAGCACCAAACCAAATGAGGAGTGCATCATTGCACATAAGTGACAATGGAACGTTCTCATCTGTCACTTAGAACATGGTATTTTTTGAATGTTGCTAAAATATTTCTAAATGGGCCAGGCATGATGGCTCATGCCTGTAATCCCAGCACTTTGTGAAGCCAAGGCAGGAGGATTGTTTGAGCCTAGAAGTTCAAGACCAGCCTGCGTAACATAGTGAGACCCCTATCTCTACAAAAAATTTTTAAAAGTTAGCCAGGCAGCCGCGCATAGTGGCTCACACCTGTAATTCCAGCATTTTTTGGGGCTGAGGCAGGCAGATCACTTGAGGTCTGGAGTTTAAGACCAGCCTGGCCAACTGGGTGAAACCCTGTCTCTAATAAAATTACAAAAAAATTAGTCCAGCGTGGTGGTGGGTGCCTGTAGTCCCAGCTACTCAGGAGGCTGAGGCAGGAGAATCGCTTGAACCCAGGAGGTGAAGGTTGCAGTGAGCTGAGACTGTACCACTGCACTCCAGCCTGGGCAACAAAAGTGAAACTCCGTCTCAGGAAACAAAAGGCTAGCCAGGATGGTGACCTATGCCTATAGTCCCAGCTACTTGGGAGGCTGACGTGGGAGGACAGCTTGAGCCCAGAAATTTGAGCCTACAGTGAGCATGAGTGTACCACCACACTCTGCACTCCAGCCTGGACCTCAAGACCCTATCTCAAAAAAAAAAAAAAATTAAATGACATAAAATATTTCTAAATATGAAAAATCAAGTTTGTTCAATCCTAAATCAATATCAGATGATTCGCAAAACTGACAAAAAGGATACACAGCTCGTAATGAGCTAACATCTATCAAATGCTTACATGTTCTCAAGTGCTGAGATTACAGTAACTCCGTGCAGTAGCTACTGTTATGTAGCCCCATGTTGCAGATGAGGAAACTGGGGCACTGAGAATGAGTCATTTGCTAGTGAGTGTCAACCAGGATTCAAACCCAAGTTTAGTAGTGTGCTGGGTAAACCAGCTATCAGAGGGGGAAAAGTAAGAATTTTAAAAGCCCTGGCATTTGCCAATTTCTATAATATAAATACTCTCACCAGGGTTGATTTCAGGCTACTAATGGTTTAATAACAGTAGAATTCCTGAATATTTAATAATTGGTTTTCACGAACTTGTAGGAGCTGTCTCCTGCACACCACTGTCAAGTTCATCTCATAGTCAAGTCCACAGTTTACTGTCAATCACGGAAGATGAGATTTCAGCTCATGGAACAGAACTGGTTTGCGGGCAGCATGCTGAGATGCTAGCCCAGGCTAGTCAGCCATGGCTACACTCCTACCTCAGACCCAGTACAGATCATGGAGGGTGGAGTAGGAGAAGTAGAAAGCAAAGAACACTGTCTCCCTTTCTTCAGGCAAACTTGCCTTCACCGGGGAGTGTAAGGTGGGTCCCTGCCAGCCTAACACGCCTTGGCAGAAATAACAAAACCTGGATTTTTTTCCAGGCCCTACAAATATTTTTCTTGGTTAGATAAGGTCAGACTTGAGACTAAAGGAGCTGATCACTTCCTTTCTGAGATCCTTAATTTCCACAGTATTTCCTTTAAAGAAACAAGGAAGTATTATTACAAGATGGGAACAGGGTTTGAGCCTGCCTTTAACCAAAGGCAGGGTATTCTGGCCTAATTAAAACCCAATTAAAATACATTTAGGCTCTTGGCTTAGCTTCTTTGTCAATACCTGTAGGACATCACCTGCCAATTAGGTCATCTGATAAGATGTTCCAGGAGAGGCTCCTGAGAAAGGACTGGCCCTTCAATCAACAAGAATTCACAGGACACCAATTATGCATAGGTATTTGCTCAATGCTAAATATGGAAAGAAAAGGCATCGTTTATGTCGCAGGGCCTCAGAGACTAATGAAGGAGTCAGTCAAGTAGTTAAATTACAGCATTTGCTCATTCAACAAATGTTTATCAAATGCCCATTAGATGCCAGGCATTTTGCCAGGCACTGGGATACCACCGTGAGCAAGACTGATTGGTTTGTACTCTCATGGAGCTGACAGTCCAGTCATGAAAAGAGACATTAATTAAATAATCACAAAAGTGAATGTGTAATTCAACACTGGTAGTAAGAGCTATGAAGAAATGTTAAATAGTCCTATGAGAACTGGAGGAACCTGACTCAGTTTGGGGAAGACAGGAAAGGCGTTCATGAGGAATTGAGAGTTGAACTAAGATTTGAAGAAAAACTAGGAATTAACCAGGGGGGTAGGGTAGAGAGAAAGAGAGGAACACCACTCCAGAGGGAATAGCATGGGCAAAGGTCCTAGGGTGGGAGGGAATCAGGAAATGGAAGACCAGTTTGGAGGGAGACATGGTAGGAAATGAGGCAGACGGGGAGTAAGGGCTGAACCTCCCAGAATCCTGCAGGCCACAGCAAGGCTTTTGTTTCTGTTCCAGAGCAATGGGAAATCACTGAAGAGTTTAGGCTTGGGGATATAGATGGGAATTACACCAATGCATTGCTACAGTGAAGTAAAGGAAATTCTGTCATGAGAGCACTGCGGAATCAAAGCATCTAAACTGGTGTATGTGGTACAAAGAAAGAGTAGGGAGGTTGGGGTTGGGTGACAGGTCCAAATTAGGCTTGCTCGAGAAGGAACTATCTAGCTAAATTTTTGAAGGGTGAGTGTGACTTAGCCAGACCATGGTGAAAGGGTGGAGGAAAGGAGAGAGAGAGAGAGAGAATACTGTTGGCAGAAGGAGAATGTTTGGGCTAAGGCCTGGGTGAGTATCAGGGTGTAGGGGGACTATAAAAAGATGCCAATAAAAGAAAAAGTCACAAGGTTAAGAAGGGGCCAAATGATGAGAGCCTCACAGGTCATGGCGGAGTCTGGGTTTTATCTTGAAAGACAGTGGGCAATCACTGACCCAGTCAAAGATCTCCAGCAGGGGAGTGATGAGTTAGAATGGTCACTAGCAGCAGGATTGACAATGGATGGAAAGAAGGCAGTGCTGGAAAGGCGAGACCTGCTGCAGCAGCCCAGGTGAGACAGGTGCTGGGTCTGCGCTAAGGCAACAGCAGTGAGGCTGGAGAAAAGAGGATGGCTCCAGGAGGCACTAAAAAGGTGAAACTGAAAGGGCATTGTCACCAACTGAATGGGTGGGAGTGATTTCTATTCTGCCCAAAGAATAGTCTGAATGAAACAAATTCTTCTATTTGAGTCATCTTGCCTTATGACCTGGTACATGGTCAATTTTTGTAAATGTTCCCTGTGTCCTTGATAAGAATGATGTTCACTTCATTGTTGGGTGCAAGGTTCTTTTATACACTCATCAAGCAAGTTTACAAGTTGTGTATTTCAATCTTCTACATACTTATTAATATTTGGTATCTGTTTGCTCTATCATTTATGATGGAAATGTATTATAAAACCTCCCACCACCACTGTGGATTTGTCATCTTCTCTTTACATATTTATCAATTTTTGTTTTATGTATTTTGAGGCAATGTCATTAGGTATATACATGTTTGAAATTTGTTTATCTTTCTGTTGAATTAATCCGCTTATGTGGCAATCCCTTTTATCTTTAGTCATTCTTAGATCTATTTTATCTGATATTAATATAGCCACATGAATTTTTAATTTTTTGTTAACATTTTTCAGGTATCTATTTTTCATTCTTTTACTTTTAACCTTCCTATGTCATTATGTTTTAAATGTGTCTCTTGTAATCAGAGTGCAGATGAATTTTTTTAACCAGTAGCTAGTAAATTTAGCACATTTACATTTATTGTGATTATAAATATATTTGTATTTATTTTGGCCACCTAATTTTGAGCAATTTTTTTACTTTCTTTTCTTTTTCTGGATTATTTTGGATAAGCACAGGTTTGTTTGTTTGTTTGGTTTGTTTGAGATGGAGTTTCACTCTTGTTGCCTACACTGGAGTGCAATGGCGTGATCTTGGCTCACCACAACCTCTGCCTCCCGAGTAGCAGGGATTACAGGCATGCGCCACCACACCCAGCTAATTTTTTGTATTTTTAGTAGAGATAGGGGTTCTCCATGTTGATCAGGCTGGTCATGGTTGAGATAAGCATAGTTTTACTTATTCCACCTTATCCCTCTTACCCCTACCAGTTCCTGGTTGGACTAAATACATTCTATTTCTTTTAGTAGTTACCTTTAACATTTAACATGTATATTTGACTTAATGATATTTAAAGTTAATATCTCTAAGGAAGAGTTAAGACTTTTGGGTGATGCCATTCATAGCCACAGGGAACAAGGACTTAAAGCCTATTTGGGACCAAAGCTGAGGCCTGCTTTGTACATGCTGGGTTTGAGGATACATCCAGTTATCACCTTAGCAGGTGTCTGTCTACACATCTACCTTCAGCGGCTTTATACACTTTGCAAAACATCCTCCTTCATGGGTATTCTACATTGCCTACACAGTGACGGGGATCAAAAACAAAACTAAAAAATTAATGTCATTGTTCGCCTTCCTTTGATTCCTAACACACCACAGTCTTTCCTTCCAGCTTAGTTATCAGGGCCAAGCTGAGCGTAGATGTCTCCTGGAAGTAATGGGCTTCACAAATAACTACAATAACTACATAGTAACTGTCACTATATTAACTGTTGATAAGCTCAGAACTGAGTCTGAAATGCAGACCAAGATTTCTTCTTACATAACCATGGCTTACCTCTGCCTTCTTCATCTTGTCTGCTCTGTTTATGGCTTAAGTCACAGGGGGAGGAGCTTAGCTCATTTCCATCAAATATAGGAATGAAAAACTTCTATTTTCAAAACAATTTTTAAAAATTATTTTAAATTAAGGATTTAATCACAGCTGACTTAGATCCACCAGGCTCCAACTAGTTCAACATAACCAGTTACTATTACCTCCTATAGACCAGGTCCCATTTTTCAAGTGCTATATGAAAATTGTACCCATTTAATCCCTCAGACAACTGTGTGAGAGGCAGGATGAGAATTACTAGAGGAAACATCTCAGGAGTGAATGACTCGCCAAGTTCCTAGAGCCAAAGTGGTTGCTTACTATCCACATCCTGTTCACGTGTCAGAGCTCAGGTCTCCTTCCAGAGCCACAGCTGAGAAAGTATGTCAGCCTTAACATGGATGTTCCAATAGCCTTGCTGTTCCTCTATGCTGGGTGTCACAGATGAATTTTAAAAACCATCTGGATTTCCTAAAATCTCATCGGTGCCCCAAATCTCAAAGGGCTGGGCGTCATGTGCAACGATGATGTGGAGTTCACTGGGCTTGATCTTCTCAATTTCCCAACACAACACAGATAATCCCCTCCTCTGACAGCCAGTAAAAAGAAATAGTAACAAGAAGCAGAGCTTATAAATTTCCATTACACTTAATGCCTGATTTCACTTAGTTAATGGATTCACTTATTAGAGCAATTTGTATAAATCTCCAAGGACCTGCTAAGGTTGCTGCCTTCTGGTTTTATCACGTCATATATTTCCTTTAGTTCTATCCTTTAACAAATAGTGGATTGGCAAGGAACTTTGGACCAACTACCGCTCAAAGCATAGGTAAATTGTAAATAAAGTTTAAAATAAGGGCTTTTCATGACCTGGGGTTTCCTTTAGCAACAAAAAGGGATTTCGTTTTTTGTGTGTTTCAGCTGAGTCATAAATCCCAGCTACCACGGTCTTTCAGTGCCATGTTGACTACAGGCTTATTTTCAGGAGTCTACATGTCTCCTTCAGGTTTTCAGTTGTGTGGATCTGAACTGAAGGGTTTTGGGAGCCATCTGACATCAGTATAGGCACCCTCATCATGGTCCCTCTCATTGAGAGGAGCAGGCAGAAAGCAGAGGTATGGCCTTGTGTAACTGCAGGTACACTGTGGTCAGGAGGGAGGGCCCCTGAGGACCTGCTGGGCTCTGGCTGAGGTCATTTAGCCAGTGAGAACTCCACAGTGATGAAGTCTGGGCTACATGGCTCATATGCACATGATCTAGAATCTAGGTGGATCTGGAAGAAAGGCCATTCTTTTTTTTTTTTTTTTTCTTTTTTTTGAGACAGAGTCTTGCTTTGTCATCCAGGCTGGAGTGCAATGGCACAATCTTGGCTCACTGCAACTGCTGCCTCCCAGGTTCAAGTGATTCTCCTGGCTTAGCCTCCCAAGTAGCTGGAACTATAGGTGTGCACTATCATACTCAACTAATTTTTGTATTTTTAGTAGAGACAGGTTTTTGCCATGTTGGTCAGGCTGGTCTTGAACTCTTGACCTCAGGTGATCCACCCACCTTGGCCTCCCAAAGTGCTGGGATTACAGGCATGAGCCACCATGCCTGACCTGAAAAGCCATTCTTAATATGAAATTGCCCCACAATCAGAGGCAAATGGGGACCTCCACTGGAAGAAGTCGAGACAAGGAGAAACAAAATTCTGCCCACCTCAGATTGACAATACAAATGACTATTTGTGCAGTTAAGTGGAAGCCACTAATATGTAATTATTGTCTCCTATACCAAATGAAGTACATAACTTAGGAAGTGCTTAGAAAAAAAATAAGTGAAAGAAAAAATTCATTTTCTCTTAGTTTTACTTTTAGAAAGGGGAATCTGGTGATGGTTGTATGCTAATGGAGAGGTGAGGGGTAAAGATATCCATATTGGGAAGAGTTAAATTGCTTTACATTAGAAGTGGATCGAAAAGGGAGTGGAGTGAGGAGTTAGAGTGAGGGGGCGGGTGGAGAGAGGGGTGAGTGGAGAGACAGAAGGAGAGGGATTGAGAGAGCCAGAGTGGGCACAGAAGGACTTAGAGGCTTATGGGTAAGAGAGAAAGATTTGGAAGAGACAGTGAGGATGGGGGAAGATGGTGCCATGCAAGGTAAACTCTGCAATCCTGTCTGTGAAATTGACATAAATAAAATTATATGTGTGTGGGCCAGGCACAGTGACTCATGCCTGTAATCATGCACTTTGGGAGACTGAGGCGGGTGGATCACCTGAGGTCAGGAGTTCGAGACCAGCCTGGCTAACATGGTGAAACCTCATTTCTACTAAAAATACAAAAAATTAGCCAGGCATGGCGGCATGTGCCTGTAATCCTAGCTACTCAGGAGGCTTAGGCAGGAGACTTGCTTTAACCTGGGAGGAAGAGGTTGCAGTGAGCTGAGATCACGCCATTGCACTCGAGCTTGGGCAACATGAGCAAAACTCCGTGTCAAAAAAAAAAAAAGTGTGTGTGTATAATGCACATGTAATATATTTATTTTCTGTCTATTGCTGTATTATGTGAAAAGAATTGATCAAAGTTTCACCATATGGGATGGAGGGGACATTTGGAATGGTCTGACTTTAAATATAGTTTAGATGGTATATGCCACATTCTCTTTGGGGTTCTTGGAGGTGCCTGCAACAGTGGCTGAAACCAGGAACACTGGCTGGCCCATGTGGCTGCAGAGTTGGAAGAATGTACCAGAAACATTAAAATGCCAGGAGCAGAGAAAACAAATGGAGGCTTCCAACATGAACCCTCATTCCAAAGTCATAAGGACAAATTATTGTAATTGGTGTCTTGATTTATGATGGACCTGCCTCCTATGAGAGCAGCTCCACAAGGCTGCTGCAGGCACTGATGGATGGTTAGTGCAGGGAGTGCAGGGTGGCTGTTGGTCTTCCACGATGCTCACGAAGCAGCTGGGGTGGGTTTCTCCTGGAGAAGGAGGAGATGCGTGGAGTCCTGTTTTGTGGTTGGCATGGGGGCAAAAGGAGAGGCTGTTGGTGGAGCTAGCCAACCTTTGGGTCACGAATAAGGACATAAATAACAAGTTTATGGTGACAGATGTACATGCCAGGCAATGGGTAAAAACCCCACTTCTCATTAAAAGACTAGTGTTAATAAAGTCACTAAACCTTTTCATGGTGATTAAGGGCAAATTGGGGCTTTCTGTTCCCAGACCCCTTTTGAGGTTCGGCTCCACTGCTTACTAGCTATTGCCCTTGGGCAGGCCACTGAACATCTTTAAACTGTTTTATTTTATTATAAATGAGGATAATAGGCCAGGCACGGTGGTTCACGCCTGTAATCCTAGCACTTTGGGAGGCCGAGGTGGGCAGATCACAAGGTCAGGAGTTCGAGACCAGTCTGGCCAACATGGTGAAATCCCATCTCTACTAAAAATACAAAAAAAAAAAAATTAGCCAGGTGTGGTGGTGCATGTCTGTAATCCCAGCTACTTGGGAGGCTGAGGCAGGAGAATTGCTTGAACCTGGGAGGCGGAGGTTGTAGCGAGCCGAGACCGCACCACAGCACTCCAGCTTGGGCAACAGAGCAAGACTCTGTCTCAAAAAAAAAAAAATGAGGGATAATATTAGTGTCCACTTAAAAGGATTATGGTGAGATTACTTGAGATAACCTGTAGCCCAAAATACGTTAAATGATGAGGATGATTTTTATTCTATGACCACTTGATAATCAGTATGTATTGATGATCACATTCACAACTCACTCTTACAAAGCGCAGCTCTCACGTTAGTTTCCTGCTCTTTTTGGCCTCTTTCTTTTCAGTTTTTAGAGTCACCAGCACTTCCTTCTCCTAAATGGTGGGGCAAGTATATGCTTTAACCAATTCTAATGTTCACTGGTTTTGTTTTTTAATCCTTTGAGATGTAAGTGATGCATTTTCACATTAGTAATAAAAGCTTGTATGTAGCGTCTATATATAATGTTAGAGGTATATTATATATAATATGGTGGTTTCTGTGTTCTATCTCACATTAGAAAATAACTAGGATAAAGGCAGCCTGTATGCAAGGGACAGACTCACCTTCTCTGTGCCACATGAAGCTATGTGGAAAGCTGTGGAATAAGCAGGAACCAGGCATAGCTTTCATCATCATCTGTCTCATAAAATTTCCTTTGACATGGTGTTTGTCCTTTAAAAACCCCACTTACTCCCACTCTGTGCCTTTTCCCCGGTTCCAGTTCTGCTTCCCCCAGAAAATCCAGAAGGTTCCCTTTACATACTAACCCTCTGCTGTCCGTGTTGTGTCCCTGAAAGGCCTCCTGTGCCTTTGCGTGCAGGTCCCGAGTGTCCAGGCCATCTATGCCATCTGTGCTATCTGTACCTCGTCAAGGCAGCGCGAGGGTGGAGGGCAGAACCTGGGTCCTGGCCTCTCAGCTTTTATGGGTTTCAGCCAGATCCTGTGTGTTATTTTAGTGCAACTTTGGTGTTGAATTTAAGGATGTGTGTGGACCAGAAGGAGGGACCAAAACATGATTTTTTTTCCTCTTGGTCAAATGATTAAATTTGAAGTTCTAAAAAATGCACAGCTTGGTTCAAAGCTGTGTCCAATTGAGAAAAGAGACATGGCTGGAAACCCCTCCCATGCCAGGGACCATCCTTCCTTAACCACCAGCCACCTCACAGCCCCGCTGACTGCGGGCATCACCTGGGCAGGCTGTGGTTACTCACTGCCCAGGAGCCCTGTGCCCGGGAGCTGTCCTTCCTTTCTTCAAAGTGCGTTTTGTGCCTTTGCTGGAAGAACCGACTACAGGTTTGTTCCATTTCTTACAGTCTTGAAAGCGCCACAAGCAGCAGCTGCTGAACCATGGCTGAAGGGGAAATCACCACCTTCACAGCCCTGACTGAGAAGTTTGATCTGCCTCCAGGGAATTACAAGAAGCCCAAACTCCTCTACTGTAGCAATGGGGGCCACTTCTTGAGGATCCTTCCGGACGGCACAGTGGATGGGACAAGGGACAGGAGCGACCAGCACAGTAAGCTCATCTCTATGGCACCCCTTTCCCTTTCTGGCATCTTCTGTAGTCAAGGTGGGAGGAAGGAGCATTTTTAAGTAGAGATAATTGCTTCTCCAAGGTTGTATTCAGGCACGACACATGCCGAGGTGGAGTCACATCAATGCGTAAAACATCTGGGTTGGGAAAAGAGGGAGTTGTGGGGGCCACCACTTACCTAAACGTGTCCTATTTCAAGTTTTTTAAAGCACTCTCTGCTGACCCAACAGAACGGGCTGCCGGTGCTCAATCGCTGTATGTTTTCCCAGGTTTCTGTAACTAGTGAAAGATCTGGCCCCAAGGCTGGTCCGGGGCCTGCGTGCTCCATGAGGGGATGAACCAGACGGGCATGGTGGTAAATCCTGCACAGAGATGTGGGCTCCGTTTCAAGTCAACTGACTCTCCTGGTTATGTTTCCACTGGGCTTGATTTGTGAAATCCTAGTTCATAATCGTAGTCTTACACATCATAAATTATGCAGCTTTCCCTCTGCGTATCGTGCAGATGTGGCTGTGGTAACCAGCAAGGGTAAAGTCATTCTCCAGACCGTATAGAAACTGGAGAGTGGGAGCGACTCGTGCCAAACACTGCATCTCTCTTCCAGGCCTTCCTGGCAGCCCGGCTCTCAGAGGGTGTTGGTAAATGAAGGTATGACTCTGGAGAAAAGAATCTTCTTAACTATCTAAGTATAAAAAACCTCTTCCTTCTGTGTTGGTTCTTCCGGCGTTTGGTATTAGGTTTCTGGGTCCCATCGTGATGTTATCTGAGATTCCCTGAGTCCACTGTAGCATCAGCATCAGATGTTACAGAGAAGCCAGAAGTCAGATCCAGTCCCTGCTTAGAGGGTCAGCAATCTTTTATTTTTTTTTGAGACGGAGTCTCACTCTGTCACCCAGGCTGGAGTGCGGTGGCGTGATCTCGGCTCACTGCAACCTCCACCTCCTAGGTTCAAGTAATTCTCCTGCCTTAGCCTCCCGAGTAGCTGGGACTACAGGCATGCACCACCATGCCTGGCTAATTTTTGTATTTTTAGTAGAGATGGGGTTTCGCCATATTGGCCAGGCTGGTCTCGAACTCCTGACCTTGTGATCCACCCGCCTCAGCCTCCCAAAGTGCTGGGATTACAGGCTTGAGCCACCGCGCCCTGCCAAGGGTCAGCAATCTTAAGAGTCAAATATGCCACAAATCAAGAGAAGGAAAATCAGGAGATACAGAAGAGGGCAGACAGGAAGTTTCTGTAGGACTGGCTTTAAAATGCAATGCAAAACTCTCACTTTGACATGATGGTTTATATATCAAGTGGTCTTAATTATTCATGGACCAGACACCAGAAGTTGTAGGCTCTAAGCACAAATGATCACTTAGCTGGTGCTCACGCTCTACCCTCAGATGCATAGGTAGTGGGGATGGACGCTGGCGTTTACACACGAGGTAACATTGTTCCTTCCTTCCCACCCACCGCAGAGACCCTTGAGATGAAGAGTAGGAAGGCTGAGGCTGGGGCTGGGGCTTGCAGCTGCAGAATTAGCTCTTTTGGGTGTTGTTTTGATGGCTTATCTTCAAATGGGCTTGCTGAATGCCTTATACTTAGTGAAAAACAGGTATCAGAGTGAGGCACAAAAAGATCTAGTTCGTTAAAAGCAGACATAAGCAGTATTTACTGCCAATCAGTGGATGTAGATGGTGGTCCATTGTGTCAGGCATGATATACAATTCATGTGATCTTCCCCACACAATACAAGGGAACAAGCTTTAATTTCTCTGGGTTTTAAGAGTTCCTAATACGGCTTACGAATTTTCTGAAAAAGCAGGGAATGCTCTCTGGTCCTCAGAACCCAAGAGGAAAGACAGGCTTCGTGATATGTTCCTTGGGGTTAAGCTAGCTCTTCTGGGAACCCTTGAATTCTGGGATAACGAGAGGCTCCAATACTGGAATTTCTGGTGCAATGGACAATGGCCTCATTGTTGTCATTCCATCATTAGTATGACAGACTGCACTCTGGGTGCGTAACGCTGGGACAACTTCTGGAGTCCACGGTGGATCTGGTCACCTGACTTAAGATGTCAGGAACTTCTAGAAAGCAGCACAAGGTAGCCCTGGGCGTATACGTGAGGATGTCTGCATTCAAGGAAAGCCGGATTGTTTTCCAAGTAAACTTGGGCAACTGCACCTTTCTGTCCTCATTTTTCTCACTTGTTCAAAAAGAATACTAATACTCCTTGCCTCACAGGTTTCTTGGGAGGATTAAATGAGATAATATAGCGAGAGTCGTTGGCACAGTGCCTGGCACAGAGGAACAGCAAGCACATGTTGCTTCATATTGCATTTATCATCATCAAGCTTCCCATACATTCGGCCCAGAATACAGTAACACAGGGTCGAATCTGAGGACTTTCTAAGCTCCTTTTTTATAGTACTGCCACCCAGGAAAGCCAAGGGGTTAGATACAGGCCTGGATTTGGGATCTCTCTGCCAACACTCAGTGTTGTTATGTGGGCCTATTATTTGCTTACTCTGGAACTAGGAACAAGGACCAAGAGGGCAGAGGGCAGAGTAAGTGGGCTGGGTGGCCAGAAGTCCATCCCTGTACCTGGCAATACCAGAATTGCATCTTGTGCTGCAGAGTGAGCAGGCTCGAGTTCAAGCCTGCTCGAGTTCAAGCCTGCTCTGCCCCTTTCTACCTGGAGAAGCCTGGACGATGAACGTTCTTTCCATCATACATTCTTTCTGTTTGCATACTCTGCAAAAGAAGCTTGGAGCCCCCCAGCCCTGGGACTCTTCCCATCATCCTTTCCTGACTAGAAATTTAAGTGTCTCTAGTGTTCCCAGCTAATTTTCTGGAAAATCGTTTAATCTTACTGAGATTCAGTTTCCTCACCTGGGAATCGGAATGGCAGCATTCCCCAGTGTGCCTCACAAGGGCAAAAATTCTGTCTACTGAGATTCTGCAGGTGAGAGGAGTCTTGGGCACTCCCTGAATGTGGTTCTGTCGCCCTCTTCTGCCCAGTGGTGGTACTGCCAGAGCCGTTCTGAATTTCAAGAGTTATTCAGAATTGCCTCCGCTAGGCATGAGGCAGATCCTCCCTGGCTAAATGTAGTCTGCACGTCCTGGCCAGGGGGTGTTTTCAATTTTTTGATCACTAGTTTGAGCATGATTAGAGACTGAGGTGACAGGTGGAGTCACATGTTAAGACTTCCTTCAGAAAGAGCATTTCTAAAAGCCAATGGAAAAATTCAAATAAATCACACAAGATAGAACTGAGTGCCTTTGAGCTCTACAAGGCAGAAATAACTCCTTTCACAGCTACCCTTTGTCCGCCCTGGGCAAATATATCTTCTTCCTACTTCTAGGAGAATGAGTTTCCAAGTACCTAACCTTTTTTACAGTGGCATAATCCTAGGACAGATGCTTGTGTGGGGGCCATTCTCATAGAGACCTGAGCAAAATGTCTACTGGTGGACTTGTGGCCTGCAGAGAAGATGGTTTGGGTCTGTCCTATTACCATTCCTCAAATCACTGCTGCAGACAATTAGCAGTCTGGACTGTGAACACTGGTTACGCTGCCATGCTACGAAGGCAAGGCGAATCCGCCAGGGAGTGCTGCGTAGATTCCAGGGCTTATCAGCACAGTTTGTGAGAAGGTTCATGTTGGCCCCTAAGCTTCAGTTCAGGGAGACGTGTAAATGGTATCACCATCAGAGAGGGAGGTCCTGAAAGAGCATCAGGTCCAGGGGAAAATGGCCAGTTCCATTCTGGACACAAGCATTTCAGAAGTGTCCCATGTACCATGCAGTTCTCCTAGGAGTTGTAATTCTACATTTATTTGTGTGATTATTTAATGGTGTTTCCCTGAGGAAAATTATTTAATGGACTCCCTGAGGACTAGGACTTTGTCTCTTATTGCTCAACACTACAAATATGGTGTCTAGCACATTGCCTGCCACTTGGTAAAATACCCAGTAAACATTAATTTGATGAGTGACTGAATTGTCTTGGTGGCCACTAAATTCAAATTCAATCATATATTCAACAGACATCTGTTGAGCCCTGATATGTGCTGGCCATTATGCCGAACTCTCTCACTTCCAGCTAACCACAGCCTTGAGAGGTTACTAATTATCATCACTCTAAGAGCACTGCAGCTGACAGGCGTGACCGGCTCCTAACTGGGAGGGCTTGGCAGCAACCACATCTTCTGCTTCCAGGACTAAGGTTCCTTCCATATCCCACCAACTCTGACACCCCAACACCGTGACAGCGGTTCTGCCCCGCAAACTGATTCAGTGACACCCCAACACCATGACAGCGGTTTTGCCCCGCAAACTGATTCAGTGACACCCCAACACCGTGACAGCGGTTCTGCCCCACAAACTGATTCAGTGACACCCCAACACCATGACAGCGGTTTTGCCCCGCAAACTGATTCAGTGACACCCCAACACCGTGACAGCGGTTCTGCCCTGCAAACTGATTCAGTGACACCCCAACACCGTGACAGCGGTTCTGCCCCACAAACTGATTCAGTGACACCCAAACAGCGTGACAGCGGTTCTGCCCCGCAAACTGATTCAGTAAACATCGGTGCTGTGGGTCAGATGGAGGTAGGTCAGGTCCCAACACTGCTATTTACCACTTCTGTGTCACCTTGGGACAGTTACTTATCAATGTGCCTCGGTTGCCTTGTTTTAAAAACAAGAATGGCAACACTACCCACTCATAGGAATGTAGACGTCTTAATGTGATGTTTGTAAGAGTGTTCAGCACACTGCTAGGCACATAAGTGCTCAAAAAAGTGAAACTAATCATCATCCTTCCAGGATTCCTGAGCCTTCCTCACCTAACCAGCTCATTTTTCAAGTCTGTTAGAATAAGTGAATGCTATGCTTGCTCACAGAACTGAGGGTGACCGTCCCAGCTTCTCTGGGACTATCTGGGTGAAGCCCCTGAGGCCTGACACAGAGGCATACCTTACCCAGGCACAGGGCAGCAAGCCCCACCCCGTCTCACTCTTCTGGCAGGGAAAGTCTGCTCTGTGTTTGATTCTGCTCTTTCTGGGATGTTTCCTCTCTGGTGAAGGAGGACCATGACTTATCCCTCAATGGGATTAATAACTGGAACAATAATTAGAGAATAATTTGCTCACAAGCATGCCAGACCCGCAGCTGCCTGCCATGGCCCACAAGGCTTCACCTCCCCAAGCACGCAAGAGGCTACGTGGGGAGCAGAATTACCGGCACCACTCACTGCACAAATGGAAATGTTCTTGAGCAAAGTGCATGCCAATCAAATATTTATAAATCAAGCCACATCCTAAAGGCACTAGCAAGAGTTCGCTGGTCAAAACAATCCTACTTTGTAGCCCTTTCTAAAGGGCAGATTGCTCTTTGGTGAAATGCCTCCTGCCCTGTTGCTTTAGGGGAGTACAGACTTCTGTTCTGTGGTTGGGATCACTCAGCACCTAGCGGTTAAGGCACTTCATTCCCAACCAGCATAGGCGCAAGGTCAAAACAGCTTTTCAAATCACCACGACGGGCAGAGCTGGACCCCACTGCCAGAAGTCAGAGAAAGGGGAAGGTCTCCAGGCAGGAACATATTCAGCGACAGGGTGCTCTCACCTCAGTCACATGTGATGGAAAGGACCCTTGCCATCCTCCCCACAACCCTCATCTGATTATATAGAGGATTTTCACACATAAACTTTAAAATACACACACACACACGTGTATATATATATACACATATATATACACACACATACATTATACATATATATACGTATATATGTGTGTGTGTGTGTATATATATATGTCATTTAGTCTCTGGACTGTATCAAAATTTTCCAGGCATCTTTTTAAGGCATTAAAGAAGCAGACACCTTTTAAGAAAAGTTTTTTAAATATATATATATATATGTGTGTGTGTGTGTGTGTATATATATTTGTGTATGTATATGTATGTGTATTTATATATTTTTAACCACTGGAATTATTTTCCCCCAAATTCAATTTTTTCCCTTCTCTGTCTTTCTCTAATGTTTTATGAATCCCAGCTTGTGGCTACATTTTAATTATAAATGCCACTGACATAAAACAACCTCACCAAGTTCTGAATGAGGCTGACCTCACTTTGGGTAAACACGGCAAAGGACGGGAAGTCTCCAACCCAGAATAAACCAGGCACGTAATCTCTCTTGGCCTCTCGTTGGAGAGCAGAGGTGGAAAGCAGGCTGAGAGGCCACAGACAGACCTGCTACAGAAGCAGAGCCTCTCTCTCCAGGCATTTTCCTCGTTGAATGCACCAGTTGTGGTCTTATCTTGACGTTTTCCTGGGACGGGCCAGGAAGACGCTAGGATAGCTGGGGGCTCAGAAACAGGGTGCAGGACCTCAAAGTTGACTTCTCTTGGCACTGGCAGGCTCATAACTCTTTTTCCTTCTTTCTGCCTTTGGAAAGTAAGGGATCACTGTTCTTACTGTGAACAAACTACTGCTAAGACCTAATGGAAGGCTTTGGGTAACGGAGGAGAAAACCAAAGCTACGAAGTTATGGCTCCTCAGACAAAGGGTGCAAACACCCAGCTGGAAGCTAGCACAGCCAGGCAAAGCTCTGGGCTCCCCTTTCTGTAGGTTCCCCGGGTATGCAGGGACTCGGGATGGGTTCAGTGAGCATGGGACAAGGAAGAGTAAGACCCACAAAGGTGAGTTTGCACATTTCAGTTTCATTGATATGTAGCTCTGACAAACAGGCCGTTCCCAAACCAACACTTCCTAACTCACTCTTAGTAAAGGAGCAGGACTCTGGATTCTACCGAGGCATGTACTGCCACAAATCCACCAAGCAAACCCTTCCAACCCTCTTCCTGCACATTTTTACAAATGCTTTATCTAAGTTTGAATTTCTTCAAGAAATTTTTATCACTAGCATACCTTTTTAAAAGTTGCTTTCCATTTCTTCAGCTAAATTGATTGTTAACGTCCCCATTTCAGAAGGGGATAAATGAAGTACCCTACAGACCATGGACCTATCTTGCTTTTCAAAAAGTGCTTGCCCCTTCATTCTTGGGATGCTTGAGAGACACTGACCTTCCTGTTCATAGACAGCAAGTCCTAGATCCTGGTACGGGATAAATAAGAGAAGTTTGCTCCTCCTCCTTTGCTCTGTGCTCTAACCTGGTGGAGGGTACTGAAAAAGGGAGTGGACAGGGAAGTTAGAGCTTTAGAGGCGCCTCAACCCCGTCCTGCCTCCCCAGTTCTCCTGGGCCCCTGTCTGCTCCCAAGAAGATCCACTTTCATGGGTACCTATGCTCAAGTCTAGATGCAACATGGACTCAAGCCTAAGCTGGGTCATAAAACATCTCAGGGGCCACCAGGAACCAAAAGCAGGAGTCTTGTCCAGCTCTGAGTGTCCCATTGACTAAGAGCAGAGCTTTAACACATCAGCTGCCACCCTGAAAGGCATGAAGGAGAATCAGGGCGATCACAGCAAATCCCTGATGAAAATTTTGTAAAATACACAAAACAATGTGCATAGCTCATGTATATGTAGTAAAATATAAAACTATGCACTACATATGTCAGACTAAACACCAGCAAACCCAGAAATCCCATAACCCGGAGTCTCCAGTGGCACCAGCTGGCTGTTCTTACCTCAGAATTGTTTATAAAGAAATAGAGATAGGATGAAGGAAACATTTCCTCCATTCCTCTCCCAGTCTTAGCTCCTCTTTTCCTTCCCAAAGCAGCTACTTGTATGAATTTGGTCAGCGTCTGGTGCACAGTTTTATATTTTACTACAGATATATTCATGAGCTGCACGTGTTGTATTGTGTGGGGTTTTGTCTTTTGTTTTGAGACGGGGTCTCACCCTGTCACCCAGGCTGGAGCGCAGCGGCACGATCTCGGCTCACTGCAACCTCCACCTCCCGGATTCAAGTGATTCTCTTGCCTCAGCCTTCCGAGTAGCTGGGACTACAGGTGCTTTCCACCACGCCCGGCTAATTTTTGTATTTTTAGTAGAGATGGGGTTTCACCATGTTAGCCAGGATGGTCTCAATCTCCTGACCTCATGATCCACCTACCTTGGCCTCCCAAAGTGCTGGGATTACAGGCGTGAGCCGCCGCGTCCAGCCTGTATTTTTTTTTTTTAAACAAAATTTTAATCAAGGATTTACTATATTCTCCCACTGTAATTTTGGTTTTTTATTTTTTCACTGTATGTTTTATTCTGCCTTTCTTTGAAAGGGGATTTTTTAAAAAACCCATACACACAGAGAGAGAGAAAGAATGTTGCAGTTTTTGGACTTCTGTTTGCTTTTAGCTCAAAAACAAGGGGAGATTTGTGACTGTAGTAGTATCAGTCACTCCTAGACTTATCTGTCTGTATCCCTAATCATGTGGAAGCCGGAGTACAGGGACCATGCCTGGCACTGAACGCAAGTCCAGCACCTTGTAGGTGAATGTGTGTTGACTGAATGGCTCTCTGTCCCCGATCCTCAGCTGTCACCCGAGGAAGGAGCTCCTGCTGTGTGGCCAGCCCCTCCCTCTCTTCCCAAGGCCCCCCTTCCTCACGCTCTCTCCTTCCTTACCCGTCCTGAGCAGCAGCTGCAAGAGGATGTAGGTCTGGAAAACTGGAATGAAGTCACACGAGAGAGCTGGACACCTAGCCAGCTACACGAGCTGCTCGGGCTGGGTGTTGCTCCTTCCTGCCAGCCCTGCTTGCAGAAGGATATATGTTTAGGAAACTGAGCCAGAAAGAAATCTAGTGAAAATGAGCTATGAAACTTGGACATCCTGGAGAAATAATATTTACAGAGGAAACTCTTGAGACGAACTCTCACCGGCGCAACAACCCTGGTGTCGGGACTCACGGCTGAGGGCTGAAGTCATGTGCTAAGCAGGCCTCTGGTTCTTGTTCACCTCTGTGAGGCCTCTTCATGGCCATGATGGAACTCCACAGATGGCAAAGCCAACCCTATTCAGCCCCATAGCCAGACAAGTAGGTGCTATCGAAGGCAGCAAAACAGAAATGAATAGGAAGTGAAAAGCTTTTTTAAAATCTTCCTTGATTGGCTCGATGAGGTGGCTCAAGCCTGTAATCCCAGCACTTTGGGAGGCCGAGGCAGGTGGATCACCTGAGGTCAGGAGTTCAAAACCAGCCTGGCCAAAACCCTGTGTCTACTAAAAATACAAAAAAACTACCCGGGCGTGATGGTGTATCCCTGTAATCCCAGTTACTCCAGAGGCTGAGGCAGGAGAATCACTTCAACCTGAGAGGCAGAGGTTGCAGTGAGCAGAGATCGCGCTATTGCACTCCAGCCTGGGCAACAGAGCGAGACTCCATCTCAAAAACAAAAACGAAAACACTTATTTGATTACCTAAAAAGACCTTCCCTTTGGGGTTTCTGTAGCACTATAATGTGTTTGACTAAATACATAAATGGGTGGTAGGTTGAAAAGAGTCCCAGGCAACTAAACTCATTCCGCTCCATGGCTACAAATGGAATGCTGGATGACCACCTGCCATCTTGTCCATGTCTGATCTTGAACACAAGAGGGTCCGAGCAGGAGAGTATGGCTGGATTTGGATCTATCCATCCCATAACTGGAGCCCAAGAGGTGGTGTGAAAGAGAGAAAAGCATAGGATACTTTGAGTTCTCCACCTGGGCTCTGGTAATGATTTCTCCCCTTCTTAGAAGTATAACCTTGCATAAAACATGCTCTCACACAACTCCAGCTCTTCACCTAAAGGACAGAGCAAGCACCACCTTCCTCGAGGGAATGCTTCAAGGAGCAGAAAAGGTCACAAAAGCACAGAGGAAATGGTCATACGAGTACTGGCCACTTTCCATGCATTAGCCCTTACAACAGCTATCATTATAGATAAGGAAACAGAGGCAAGTAATTGGCCTAATGATCACACAGCTGGTAGGCAGCCAAGCAGAATTTGAGTTCATGCAGTTGTGTTCTGGAGCCCACACTCTTTAATTTTATACTGTTTGTATCAAGATAGAAACTAGCATGATGCCTGGCACATTGTAGGTGATCAATAAAAGGTTAGCCCCTTCCTCTGGTCTCTGTGAAACATACAAGATTATGCTGAGAAATTGACAGAAAAGTCTATGGGAAGGTTCTCTGAAAACCATAAAGTCTAATAACCATTTTTTTTAAAACAGCTTTTTTGAGATATAACACACATGCCATACACTTCACCATTTAAGTTGTACAATGCAGTGGGTTTTCTTACAACTTAAGAGTTGTGCAACCAACACCACAATCCATTTTAGAGTATTTCCAAAAAGAAGCCCCATGCCTCTAACCATAATTCCCCCATCTCCACCACCCCGGCCCTGGCTACTATGAATCTACTTGCTGTCTTTAAGGGTCTGCTTATTCTGGACATTTAAATGGAATCATAAAATACACGGTCCTTTATGATGCTTTCTTCCCACTCAGCACTCTTTCTAGACTCATCCACGTTGTGGCACGCCTCAGAATGCTGTTCCTTTATATTGCCAAAGAATATTCTATCTGGCATTCAATGTATCTACTTGCTTCGTAGACTGTTAGACCAAGAAATAACTTTATGGAGACTGAGCCCAAATACCCTTCATTTTACTGAAAAAGAGATTGTGTTGACGAGACTACACAGCCTAGCCAAGGTCACTCAGCTCAGAGCCCAGCCTTGAGCCTTACAACTCTCCACACGGTCCCATCTTACTGCACCCCTCAGAGCATTACTGGAAACATAACTCAAAGTGCAAGCCTTATTGATGATGGGCCAGCAGAACCATCTCTGCCAGTATTAGTCCAACACCATTCAGTTACCAAAAAATACAGACTGTCCCCTATGTGCAAGGCACTGTAGGAGGTGCTGAGGACCCAAGAGGGAATAGGACAAGATCTCTGCCCTTCCTCTCAGAGTATACACTCTCCTGGGGAAGCAGAAATAGACCAGTAGCTCCCTAGATAATAAAATCATTGCATGTTGTACTAAGTGCCATGAAAGAAACAAACAAGGGCCAGAGGAGGAGGAGGATGTGGAGGAGGGTGACATTGCAGGGAGAATGGGGTGAGGATAAAAGGACCCAGTGCACAGAGCGTCACAGGTTACTGGAGAAGGCCTGTTTTAGGACATTTAGGCTGAGGCCTGGAGGAGAAGAACCTTGTCAATATCTGGAGGAAGAAGGTGCCAGAGAGAGGGCATAGCATGTGTAAAGATGCTGGGAAGACAGGGAAAGAGCTTGTTGTGTTGAAGTGGTTTTTGTTTTGTTTTTATTTTTGAGATGGAGTTTCACTCTTGTTGCCAGGCTGGAGTGCAATGGTGCCATCTCAGCTCATCGCAACCTCCGTCTCCTGGGTTCAAGCAATTCTCATGCCTCAGCCTCCCAAGTAGCTGGAATTACAGGCATGCACCACCATGTCTGACTAATTTTGTATTTTTAGTAGAGACGGGTTTTCTCCAGTGAACTTCCGACATCAGGTGATTCACCTGCTGCAGTCTCCCCAAGTGCTGGGATTACAGGCATGAGCCACCACACCCGGCCTGTGTTTAAGTTTAATAGGAGCAGAAAGACAGAGCGAGCAAGTGGTGTGACTGCAGGCTCGAGAGAACAGGGCCCACCTTACCGTAGAGGCCCATTGGCCTGTTCCCTCGTGACTACACTCTCAGAGCCGACCATGACTAGGAGGACCTGTGAGAAAGTGCATCCGTGGGTTCCAGTTCCTTCCTGTGAATTAAATAAACTCCACTTGCCACATGAAGCTAAAGGAAGTCCTGAGTCTCTATAGCAGAGACTTCCAAGGAAGGGAGAATTGCATCTTAGATAAGGGTGATGAAACTATGTATCATCCTGGGGGTGAATCAAGATAAGGAAAGCAAAGAGAAATAAGAAAATACAGGCATATGAACAGAGAAGTGGTTAAACGATTATGGTGTAGCTACATAATGGAACACAATTCAATTGGCAAGAAGAAAGAAGTTCACTTTCAGTACCGATGTAGAAAGCTCTCCAATTTGTTAAGCAAAAAAAGCAAGGTGCAGAATCGTGTGCTCAGTATGTTACCATTAGTAAGAGATAGTATGTCTTTTGCAATATATGCATGCAAGCTCTCTAGAAAGGATACATGTACAATGTGTCTAGGAGGAGTTCCCTTGTTTCTGTATCCCCCCCAGGAGATGTGCATTCCAGAAGGGAGCTTTTCACTGTCCCCTCTGCTAGGTGGAAACGTGCGAGTATATTTCCTGTTCAAATAAATTAAATCAAAAATGAAAACAAGCTGGGTGTGGTGGCTCACGTCAGTAATTCCAGCACTTTGGGAGGCCGAGATAGGCAGAACATGAGGTCAGGAGTTTGAGACAAGCCTGGTCAACACGGTGAAACTCCATCTATACTAAACACATAAAAATTAGCCAGACATGGTAGTGCACTCCTGTAATCCCAGCTACTTGGGAGGCTGAGGCAGGAGAATTGCTTGAACTTGGGAGGCAGAGGTTGTAGTGACCTGAGATCGTGCCACTGCACTCCAGCCTGAGTGACAGAGCAAGACCCCGTCTCAAAAAAAAAAAAAAAAAGCAAAGAAAAACAAAGAATAAAGAAAACAAAGAAAAGCCAATGAGGGGTCTAGATCTACTAACCAAAGCCATGTGTGTTCCAGCCTCTCCTGCCCCTCGCCCTCTGCCAGCCTGAACCTCAGAGATGCCTCCTCATCCTCCTAGGGAACTACCAGGCAGCCACTGGTTCCTGGTCTAGATTTCACTACTAGTTGTAATGGTGGTTGTGCTGGTCTGGTGACCAAATAAATTATCCCAGAAAGTCTACAATTAATTCCAATTCCCAAATGTGAATAACCAAAGCATCTCCCTCAAGAGGCACCTTAGGTGAGTAAACGAGTTAATAATTATCAAATGGATATTGGATTCCAATTAAGTATCCAGCACCTTGGGAGTGTCAATCAGTGTGAATGAGGAGAGCATGGCTCTGTAACTCAACAGTCCTTTCCCTCCGTCTCCAGGTTTCTCAGCCTGGGTGCTGCTGACTCTTTGGGCTGGAAAATTCTTTGCTGTGGGGGCTGCTTTGTGCATTGTAGGATGTTAGCAGCATCCCTGGCCTCTACCCACCAGATGCCAGTAGCACCCGCCCCACTAGCTGTGACAATAGAAACTGTTTCCAGACATTACCAAATGTCCCCTTTGGAACAAAATCACCCCTCTTTGAGAACCACTGTTCTCATCACTGCATTTCCAGGTAATGGCTTTGTTCTCCCCCCATCAGGAGCTGGCAATCTCCCCTCTGCCTGTACCCCAGGTGGGTTGCCACAAAGGCTGAGGGATTGACGGAAACTTCATTGTCAATTTCCCTGAATTTCGTATGTGGCAACCAATCCTAACTTTCTGGGAACCTCTTCTGTCTCAGGGAAAAGAGCAATCTCAGACTTTATAAAATAACGATCTGTGGACAGGAGTCTCTCCCACGACTACAAGGCCCAGACAATTAAAAGGCACCCCTGTGCAGGTTGATAACGAAAGCAGAACACATGCAGGCTGGCCAGATCCTACTCGAAGGCACTCCAAGATGCAGGGATGAGGGAGCCCAGGAGACCCAATGCCATTTCCTCCTCCTCCAGGTGACAGAAAAAAAGCAGTGAGGCACCACGAAGGTGCACGCGGAGTCATTTTGTAACCAGCAGGGTGGACAGGTAGGTCAGCTGGCCGTTGTCTCTCCTCCCTCTCTCAAGGTCATAACTCCCCACGGACAGCTTTCTTTGGGGGGCAAAGACAAAGGGACTGTATCTCTATGTTTTGATTAATCTGAGGCTCATCCCTGAGGGCTCTGAGAAATGAATGAGCAGAATTTTCCATGGCCAACTGTCCTGGCTGACGGGTCCTATCGGCAAAAGCGTAGTGTTTATTTACTTTTGCTCGTGTTATTTTTATTCCAGTTCAGCTGCAGCTCAGTGCGGAAAGCGTGGGGGAGGTTTATATAAAGAGCACCGAGACTGGTCAGTACTTGGCCATGGACACCGACGGGCTTTTATACGGCTCAGTAAGTATGAAGCTGACACGCTTCCAGACGCGGCCAAGGTTTCAGGTTTCCAGAAATCTTGTTACATGGAGTGAGGCAAACTATAAAGCAACAATTAGTCTCTGTTTGTTATTTTTTCCAGAAGGATTCCCACCCTCACCCTGCTTTATTTTAGGCACAAACATAAAAGAGTTTCTTGTGGTATTCTCTCAAAACACTCAAATGTATTATCATACAAACACAGAGGAAAGATTGATTGATGTCTTGGTAACTCCTCAGTCACTCATTTTAGAATATCTAATCCCATTCCATTCATTCATTCATTCCAAAAATGTTTTTCTTTTTTTTTCCTCTGAGACAGTCTGGCTCTGTCACCCATGCTGGAGTGCAGTGGCGCAATCATGGCTCACTGTAGCCTCCAATTCCTGGGCTCAAGCGATTCTTCCACCTCAGCCCCCTGAGTAGTTGGGACTACCGACAAACACCACCATGCTCAGTTAATGTTTTTATTTTTTGTAGAGACAGAGTCTCACTATGCTGCTGAGGTTGGTCTCAAACTCCTGGGCTCAGCCTTCCAAAGTGCTGAAATCATAGGCCACCACACACAGCCCAAAAATGTTTCCTGAGTACCTAGGCACTATGTGCTATAGGCGTGTCTCTCATTGCTTTTTACACAAATGGCAGAGCCTGGGCTTTCGTAGGTTATATGTCATGCATAAAAATTTGAAAATAGCTCCCCCACCTTTTTTTGAGATGGAGTTTCACTCTTGTCACCCAGGCTGGAGTGCAATGGTGCAATCCACAATCTCGGCTCACCACAACCTCCGCCTCCCGGATTCAAGCAACTCTCCTGCCTCAGCTTCCCGAGCAGCTGGGATTACAGGCATGCACCACCACGCCCCACTAATTTTGTATTTTTAGTAGAGATCGGGTTTCTCCGTGTTGGTCAGGGTAGTCTCCAACTCCCGACTTCAGGTGATCCGCCCGCCTCAGCCTCCCAAAGTGCTGGGATTACAGGCGTGAGCCATCACGCCCGGCTTGTCCCTTTTATTCTGAAAGGATCACCTAAAAGGACAGAAAGCTTAATAACTTAATTCAACATTTATCAAATGTCTCGTGTCTAAGTGCCATGTTAGGTACTGAAAGGATGTGAGGATGAATGAGCTGCATGGAGAGGCGTAGTCTAATTGTTTCTTCAGTAGCTAAAATCCTCCATGTTCCCTGCTCTTTCCCTGTCATAGCTAATGCTTTATACAGGCTTGACTGAGTATAGATTGGT
Organism: Aotus nancymaae; assembly: GCF_030222135.1. NCBI lineage: Eukaryota > Metazoa > Chordata > Mammalia > Primates > Aotidae > Aotus > Aotus nancymaae. The sequence continues at coordinate 17,604,228 of NW_026988479.1, read as the reverse complement.
CTTTACGGGAAAGGAATAGAAATAGAAGCAATGTGATTTTCCCCTGTTTGTACCTCTGCGACAAGAGTTACCTGGAGAGACAGCTTAAACCAATGACTGCAGATTGTGAAGTTATTTCTAGGTTTTAATGATCCCTCCTCTGTATCCTAACAGTTGATAAACTAAGGCTTGGCTATAATTCCTGACCCAATCTGCACCCCTTTCCTCCCTTTTATGAAGATGTCTTCAAAAAGGCAGCCAGTAGCGGGGATTTTAGTCTGGAGCTTCAACTTATATCGAACTGCCAAGTGACAGAGGGCACAGGAAACCCTCTCTTGAAGTTGTCATCTCAGCCAAGGGTCCAGATGAGCACAGTTCCATTTCCTCTCGCTGCCCGCTAGGGGTCAGGAGATGAAATCCTCAGGGTCACAGGTAACCTCTAAAATGCCATGTGCCCAGTCCCCATCACCTGGGATGGCTTTGAGGGGTTTGGAGCCGAGGCACCAACTGCTGCATGGGGAGTAAGGGTTTTGTTGTCGTTGTTATTGTTGTTGAGATGGAATTTGCTCTTGTTGCCCAGGCTGGAGCACAACGGTGCGATATTGGCTCCGCCTCCCAGGTTCAAGCGATTTTCCTGCCTCAGCCTCCCGATACAATGTAATCCCAGCCTCCCGAGTAGCTGGGATTACAGGCATGAGCCACTACACCCGGCTAATTTTGTATTTTAGGTAGAGATAGGGTTTCTCCATGTTGGTCGGGCTGGTCTTAAACTCCCAACCTCAGATGATCCGCCCGCCTCAGCCTCGCAAAGTCCTGGGATTACAGGAGGGAGCCACCACGCCTGGCCTAGGGTTTTTTTTAAAGGTACTTCTTTCAAGTGGTAGTAAAAATCAATCCATCAACCAATCATTCAGTCTCAGACTCATGATTGAATCTCATGCCTTTGCCACTCTGGCAAGTCACTCACCCACTCTGAGCCTTGTCTAAAATGGGGCTGGTCACGATCATAACTGCCTCACATAGAGCGTACGTGGGTTCAGTGGAGCAACACACAGAATGCGCCCATCAGAGTGGCTGGCATGTCGCAGACATGTGGTGGCTATAAGACAAGTCATCAGCTTAGAAGCCCCTCACCCTCACTGTGTCTTAGGTTATGCCACAGTTTTAAGGCTTTAAAGGCTTTTCCCCATTTAAATCCATTTTGATGTTTATTACAAACTGCTTTTACTTATATAAAAATACCGAGGGAGAACTCCCAGAATCTAATTTCTGATAGGTTCCAGGCACCCCCTTCTCCCACCATAGCTGTGGACATCACTGCAGTTCACCTGAAATACAGTCTTACTATACTACACCTGAGAATGTTTGTATTTTCCCCATTGATAAAGAGAAGTTCTAAGATATCTCAAAGCTCTGCTTCATGCTCTTCACAAACTTTAGGCGCTAATCCATCCTGATTCAGACTTGTGTCTGTGGAAAGGATATATTTATTTTTCAAAAGTTTGAAAGGCTATATATCAAAATATTAATATAGTAATCTCTCGGGGTCAGGAATAGGTGATTTTATAATATGTGACCTTTCTATATTTTACAATTTTTTTTTTACAGTGAGTCTACGTCATCTATGTAATTTGGGGTGGGAGGGGAAACATGCTAAATATAAAAAAGAAAACAATTTATACAATAGGCATGAATCAATAGTTAACCCACACGTCCTCAGCATTGTATCAAGTGCATGACGAGTGCTGACAAATCCTTGTGGAGGGGTGGAGCACTGCTGATCTGGCTTGCTGACTCAGCCTGTGACTCAGCTATTTTGTGTGTGTCAACTGCTCCAGTGTAATAGAGACATCAGGTGGGGAATAGAATGGCCATTCTCTCGTCACAGAACACAGGCCTGATGCCCACTGTGAGGTGTCATGGAGTGAGTCCTCCCTACAAGGGAGTGGGCAACCCACATAGGTCCAGACTGCCTACCTCCTTCTACCCCCAACAACGTGCTTCAAACACAAACGTCTGGACCAAGTTCCTCTAGAGACAGCAGAGTCATCCAATTAAATATTATATTTATACCTCATCTTGTTCCAAAAGGATCTACAGTGTCTCAGCCAGTTGTCACTTCACAAGATTATGAATGAATAAGAAGCAAGATACTTCCTGTTACACACTTCCTTATTAAGAAAGGCTGACTCTACTGACCGCTTTATCTTATCTCAAGAATCAAATTAAATGCATTACTTAGCTGGTGAGCACCTATTATTTGCAAGGCTCTGTGTCTGGGGGATAGAGAGAAGACCAACAAGATTCCATGTCATTCCTCACTAGGGTTTATAACCTAAAGAAACAAACATGCTAACACATAGAAAACAATGAACGATAATTGAAAACCACCAGAAAGGGAATCACCAACCACTGTGGGTGAAGAGAGACTGCAGAGGTCACGCGACTTGAAAAAGGCAAAGCAGGCCGGGCGTGGTGGCTCACGCCTGTAATCCCAGCACTTTGGGAGGCTGAGGTGGGTGGATCACGAGGTCAAGAGATTGAGACCATCCTGGTCAACATGGTGAAACCCCGTCTCTACTAAAAATACAAAAATTAGCTGGGCATGGTGGCACGTGCCTGTAGTCCCAGCTACTTGGGAGGCTGAGGCAGGAGAATTGCTTGAACCCAGGAGGCGGAGGTTGCAGTGAGGCAGAGGTTGCGGTGAGCCAAGATCGTGCCATTGCACTTCAGCCTGGGTAACAAGAGCAAAACTCCGTCTCAAAAAAAAAAAAAAGAAAAGAAAAAGACAAAGCAAAGTCAGATGTCTCATTTCTCAGCATAAGTGTTTTAATATACCTGTTTTAGACCCAAATATAATAAATATTTTCTAAGATCTTGAAGAATAGAAAGTTTAAAATCTGAGTTCCCCATCCCACCAACAGATTAACTACAAGTAAACAAAATAGTGGTTGCTAGATGTTTTTTTCAAGTAACTACACTCTTTAATATGTTGTAGCTGATTTCCAGCTTAAGAAGTTTACAGCTGCACTGGATTCTACTGTATGGATGTTCTTTCATCCACTTAACCAATTACCTTTCCATGGACGTATAGGCTACTCCCAGTCTCTTGCCCTTATAACCATTGGTTCACAAACCATCTTCAAAGATATAGTTGTACACCTGCTCAACCATCTCCTAGGGATAGATTCCTAGAAGTGAAATTGCTGCATCAAAGGTAATGCATATTGTAAATTGTGATACATATTGCTAAACTACCTTTAAAAAGTTTCCACTAATTTATCTCACCAACTGTGCATGGCAGTGCCTAGTTCCCACATTCTAAGTCTTGCAAATTTTTTTTTATCTTTGCACATAGGATAGCTAACATATGATAAATAATTTTCAATTTGCATTTTTTTGTTAGCAATATTGAATGTTTTCATAGGTTTGCTGTTCATTTTTAAAACATCAAATGAAACATGACATTTTGATAAGATCATAAGTCTATATCCACATAGCCTTATCTATTCTGTGTGTACATAAAGAGACGTAGGAAAGAATGTTCATCAGTGATTAACAGTTGCCTGTGTCTGAGTGACAGGCTTTGGGGTAGTTTTTTCTTTTTTACAAAGTAAAGGTATGGTTTTAAAAGTACAATTCTTCTTGCAAGTAGCATTTTTATTACTCTTTAGAGACAGGGTCTCACTCTTGTCACCCAGACTAGAGTGCAGTGGTACAATACTAACTCACTACAGCCTCAAACTCCTGGACTCGAGCAATCCTCCTACCTCAGCCTCCTAAGTAGCTAGGATGACAGGTACACACCACAGCACCTAGCTAATTAAAAAAAAAAAAAAATTTTTTTTTTTTTTTTAGAGATGGAGTCTTGCTATGTTGCCCAGCCTGGCCTCAAATTTCTGGGCTCAAGCAATCCTCCTGCCTCAGCCTCCCAAAGTGTTAGGATTACAGGCATAAGCCACTATGCCTGGCCACAAGTAGTATCTTTTTATAAGATTATTTTTATAAGTAGCAAAAAATAAAGCTATTTCCATTTTTAAAAAATATTTAAATTATAGGATATGTTTTGTGCTTAGGATAAATTCTGCACAAGCATATCTTCATAACAATACTGAGGTAAAATCCTGGCATTGTGAGTGAAAATCACCAGGATAAGAGGGCATTTTCGCAGTTTTTCATTTATTCTTTAAGTCTAGCCTTCAAGTTTAAAAAAAAAAAAAAACCACTACATCACAGTCTGGTTTTTACCTATTTTGAATGTTTTTCCATAGTCACGCCTGTGTGCCAGGCCACTACAGAGATGAAAGATCCAGCCCTGCCCTTAAGGTACTTATAGTTGAGCAGGATGTCCCCAGTGGGAGATTCTAGAGTCCTGAGGACTCTTTGAAGTGGCCTCATAAGTAGCATCTTTATTACTTTAAAATGGATCTTAAATGGAAAGGGAGTTTACAATAATAGCAAATGCATATTGAAGGCTTTTTAGTACCAGGTACTGTTCTAAGTCCTTATGGCTACCCTCTGAAATAAGTCCCACCATGACCCCAATTTTCCTGAAGAGGAGACTGAAGCATGGAGATTGATTCATACGATAAAAAGTATGGACCATTATAAATATCTTAGATTCCCTCTCTGGGTATCTTTTTCTGGCCAAATTTTCATACTAAAGAGACATTAAGCCACACTTCATTTTCTCTAACCTGCCTGCAAAGATTTACTAAAATAAAGGAGATTCATCTCATGCAAGTTACAAAAACAAAAAAGTTACGCAATCATTTTGCTGTACAAATCTAAAATACTATTATTAACCATAATGTCAACTTAGGTCAATTCTTCAATTGCACTATTGCTTTGAACTTTCACAAATTATCATTTTCCTTCCATGGGAATGTCCCCAAATTAATGAACTAGAGTATGTTCAAAACAGAGCAGAGAACTACCAACATCTTCCTTCTGTCAAGATCTGACAGGCTCTTTGCCTGATTTGAAAGCAGTCCCCCGAAGCTGACCTGATTCTAAAGTTGAAAATGTTAAGTTTACCCTGCCATGTCCTCTGACATTTTGATAGGGCTTTATTTGACACTGGAGGTTGCTGATTCTTCCAGAAGAATTGCCCAATGTCACACAGCTAGTAAATGGGGACTCCCATGTCAAACCACTCACTAATTGTCCTACTCTCTTTTGGTTTTATCTTTTTAGCAGACACCAAATGAGGAATGTTTGTTCCTGGAAAGGCTGGAGGAGAACCATTACAACACCTATATATCCAAGAAACATGCAGAGAAGAATTGGTTTGTTGGCCTCAAGAAGAATGGAAGCTGTAAACGCGGTCCTCGGACTCACTATGGCCAGAAAGCAATCTTGTTTCTCCCCCTGCCAGTCTCTTCCGATTAAAGAGATCTGTTCTGGGTGTTGACCACTCCAGAGAAGCCTTGAGGGGTCCTCACCTGGTTGACCCAAAAATGTTCCCTTGACCATTGGCTGCACTAACTCCCAGCCCACAAAGCCTGAATTTGTAAACAATGTGCTTCTAAATGCCCAGTTCACTTCTAGCAGAGCCCTTTACCCCTGCACAGTTTGGAAAAGAGGGACCAAATTGCTTCAAGGGGCCAACTGGCTGGCCAGTCTGGGTCTGGGGTTGGATGTCCAATTGCCTCTTACAGGCTGAGTCCCTCATTGCAAAGGTAGGGCCAAATGAAGTGTGTGAAGGGTTCTGCTAAGTGGGGCATTAGTAATTTCCCTCTACTGAGTAAACCCTGCCTATGAATCCCCCAAACACCTTTTGTCCTTTCTGTGCCCTATAAACATTAGCAAAGAAGCTTCATGCGAGGTTAGGAAGGCAGCATTCCATGACCAGAAACAGGGACAAAGAAACTCCCACTTGAGAACAGAAGGATTTAAAATGGAAAGAGGAAATTGGGTTTTGGTGGATAACTTAGAAGGATGACATCTCCATGTAGAATAAATGAAGAAGGGGAGGCCCAGCCACCGGAAGGCAGAATAAATCCTTGGGAGTCATTACCATGCCTGGACCTTCCCAAGATTACTCAGCAGCAGAGAGCCCTGGTTGGCATCAGATGGGGAGCATTAGCAGTGGTTTCTTGATAAAAGCAAGGACATCAGAGCTGGAAAACTCATGTGGGTCTGGGGAGTGAGTGTGGGAGTGAGGGGAAAGAAAGGGAAACTGGCTGAGAGGATATCATAAAAAGAGAATGATTTCAGAAGCGAGAAGGAAAGAAAGTAATGCTGCACACTGTGCTTGGCCACCGGTAAGCAGAAGCTTTGGAGTCCTAGCCCAGTGCTGGTCCAACACTGAATTGCCTGCAGATCATCTGGGGACCTGGTTTGAATGAAGATTCTGACTCAGTGGGTCGGGGGCAGAGTTTCTGCAGTTCCATCAGGCTCCCAGGTGCAGGTGCTGAGGATACAGCTGCCTTCCCCGCCAAATGTTAAGCAGCAGGGTCCCGGTCCTAAAGAGTGTTACTCAAATGAAGGCGGTTCAAATCCCCACACCTCACCTGACCTCCACTCACCCTTAAAAACACACCTCACCAGTCTATCTGAGCATTCAGGCAGCACTGATAATACTTATACCTGTACTAAGGAGCATGATTTTAAGATGCTTTGGCCCAATGCCTATAAAATGCCCATTTCAAAGATATACAAAAGCATACTTCAAAAATGTTAAATCCTCACCAACAGCTTTTCCCAAGAGACCATTTGTATTACCATTACTTGCATAAATACGCTTCCTGCTTAAAGTAAACTTGACTCAAGTGGCTAGCAAATTAGAAACACCATTCATCTCTACCATATGATACTGATGCCATGTAAAGGCCTTTAATAAGCCATTGAAATTTACTGTGAGACTGTATGTTTTATTCGCATTTAAAAATATATAGCTTGAAAGCAGTTAAACTGATTAGTATTCAGGCACTGAGAATGACAGTACTAGGATACAATGTATAAGCTACTCAATGATCTGATACTTAACATTTACCCGTAAAATGAGATTTTTGTTTTCCACTGTGCTACAAATTTTCTCTTGAAAGTAGGAACTCTTAAGCAATGATAATTTTGGATAAAAATTGATGAGAGTGTTAGCTCATGTTTCATAGGAAATTGAAGTAATTGTTAATTAAAAACAATTCCTTAGTAACTGAACTGTCATACTTAGAATGGAAGGAAAATGACCATTTGTGAATGTTCAAAGCATAGCAGTTGAAGAACTGACCTACGTAAGTTGACATTATGGTTAATAATAGCATTTTAGATTTGTGCAGCAAAACGATTTCATAACTTTTTTGTTTTTGTAACTTGGATAAGATGAATCTCTTTTATTTTAGTAAATCTTGGAGGGCAGGTTAGAGAAAATGAAGTGTGGCTTAACATCTCTTAAGTATGAAAATCTGGCCAGAAGAAGATACCCAGAGAGGGAATCTAAGATATTTATAATGGTCCATACTTTTTATCGTATGAATCAAACTCAAGCATAACGTTGGCCAAGGAAAATTAAATACCATTGCTAACATGTAAAATGGAAGTCTGTAATTTCAGAGATGCAAAGCGTTGTAGTAAAAACATCAATATGACCTCAACCATCTCAGCCCAGATATCATTCATGTATCTGTTCAATTACTATTAAGTTGCCTACTGTGTGCTAGGCACTGTACTAGGTTCTGGGGCCCCTAGGGACCTTGTCTGTCTGGTTTGCTGCTGTATCTTCTCCCAGGGCATTATATTTATGATGAAAGATGCTGTGTATTCAATTCTTTCAGTCAAGAATAAACACAGACTTTGTAGGTTCCTGCTGAATAAATGGCAAATCCCAGAAACCCAGATTTCAGAAGAATTAGCAACCTCCAGCATAAAATAAACCCCTATCAAAATATCAGAGGGCATGGCAAGGTACACTATAGAAGGATATGGCAAGGTAAGCATTTTCAACTATAGAACCGGGTCAGCTTCAGAGGGACTGCTTTCAAATCAGGCAAAGAACCTGTCAGATCTTGTCAGAAGGAAGAGGTTGGTAGTTCCCTGCTCTGTTCTGAACATACTCTAGTTCATTAAGCTGGGGACATTCCCACTGCTGTCTTCCTTAAGTAAGTCTCGTAGCCAGCTCCTGTCATGTGCCTCTCATGTGGACTCATTTTTGAGTCCGCTCTGAACTAAGCATCATGAACATATGTGTTTTGGTTGTCTGCAATGTGATGGTGGTGGAGGGAGGTACTGGTTTCCTTGGAAGCCATAAGAAAGATTCCTATGGCCAACAGTGTGAATGAACAAAAAAGTGATTGGAGCATCAGCTGTTACTGAAGGTCCTTGCTTTGAGTCAGAGGCAAAGGAGCCCAAGTCGCCAAGTCCTCAGCCTTGAGTGTCCTGCCGACAACTAAACTCACAGCCTACAAAGCAGACCTCTGATAAAGACGCCTGTCATTTTACATCACTGTCTTTTTGTGTATCATAGTCTGCACCTTACGAATATTAATAAATGTTCCATTAATTAGTGATAATGTGTCTGAGTTTCTGAGCATCCTGCTTCCTCATCTTTCTGTCAAAGGACTTCCCCAGCATCCCTGAGGTATGGCTGCTTAGTTTTTGATATCCTGTTACCGGATATCAGATTTTAAAGGCTAACAGGGAATGTGAAGGTAGAAACATTTTTCAATGTTTTTGGAAACAGAAGGCAGTATGGACGATTTTCTGATTTTCTACATTTCTGTTAGGGAAATATACATATACAGGAAATTCGCCTCCTGAGGAGCCAGGCACCATAAATAACAGGTGAAACTTTTTCTTAACATCAGCCATGTAAAATTATGATATTATTGTTGAGGTGACTGGCTGGTTTTTTTTGTTTGTTTGTGTTTTTTTTGTTTTGTTTTTTTCAGGCAAAGGCATTATGACCTGAAAAAAAGCAACTTTTTTTTTTTTTTTTTTTTTTTTTGAGACAGAGTTTTGCTCTTGTTGCCCAGGCTGGAATACAATGGAGCAATCTCAGCTCACCAAAATCTCCGCCTCCCAGGTTCCAGCGATTCTTCTGTCTCAGACTCCCGAGTAGCTGGGATTACAGGCATGCACCACCACACCTGGCTAATTTTTTTTGTATTTTTAGTAGACACGGGGTTTCTCTATGTTGGTCAGGGTGGTCTCGAACTCCCAACCTCAGGTGATCTGCCCACCTCGGCCTCCCAAAGTGCTGGCATACAGGCATGAGCCACCGTACCTGGCCCCCCCCCAAAAAAAAACATTTAAGGACTTGTTTATAATTTTAAGTCAACGGCAAGAAGGTGGATCTATTCATCTTAAGAGCCCTGATGTGGAGCTGTAGATTTGCTTTTCAGATTTTCTAAATTATCATTCTAAGCAGTGTTTCCTTAAATAAACCTCTGGATCTTAAGACATCTTATTCTTAGGAGGAAATACGCTGCTGCCTAGCACATCATGCGGAATCACACACACATGCACACACACAGATGCACACACATCACCTAAAGAAAAAGCTGGGCAGTGTGTGCTCACTCTGCTAATTACATACCACAATATTGGTATACCACACTCAATCCCTTCTTTCCCTTCTAACATTGCCTAAAGCAGTGTTTTTCTACTTTTTAGATCTTGCTCCACCTAAGAACTACATTTTCCATAACAACCTGGCACATACATACGGTTATACATACACACAACAGAAGCAAAAATTTCACAAAACTAGATGAGATGCACTTTGATTTTTCTGTTACATTCCACTAAAACACACTGGTCAAACATGATTCAAATTGGTTCACAACATTCATGGGTCACAACCGCAGTTTGAAAAACACTGACTTAAAGCAACTGTTCTTCCCAAAGATGGCGAGACCCAATGAGGATCTTGTGTTATGACTTTAGTGTTTTCAAAGACACAGTTTGTTCTTGAGTAAACAAGACAAGGGGACATCCTGTTACCCAGGAACCATCTGTTTTGAAGGCTCTGTTAATTCTTTTAGCCGGGTTTGCTGCTAATCATGCAAAATGAATGTAATGGAACAGATTCCATGGGCGCCCACTGCTGCCTGCAAGGCTGGTCTAGCAGATTTTTCTGCTCTTGGAAGCCCTGGAGACTGTGACCCCTCCCCCTCCTTTGGAATTCTCATCACTTTGGGTCTTGAGGTCATTCCCTCCCTAACTCCCACAGTCTTCACTTCATTCCTCTTTGTTGCCTCTGCCACCCCCCTACCAATTCCTAGTTCTTAACCATGTCTAATGAAAACATAAAAAGTAGATAGAAATAAGAAAAGGCTATAACCTGGGGCCTTTATGCATCTTTGTCAGCTCCCATCACTTTCTGGAAATGATCCTCTCTCACTGCTTATCTACCTTTTAAAAAGTGTGTCATTCCTGGCTCAGTCATAAGCTAAACATCATTGCTGCTGGAATGCAGCTTATACAGGGATCTGAAATTTCCATCTTGGCTGAACCAACTAAACAAAGTAATTCTATGTCTTAAATATTTGGTGGGGTGCGGGTGGCTGAGAATGGCCCGCCTGTCAGTGAACTTGACCACAAAGAGAAAATGTAAGCATAGTCTTCACTTTTCATATTTAGCTGAGTGATGTCCTATTTATCATGGGGTGGGAAGGGAGGAGGAATTTCAAATCCGAAGCACTTTTGGGTTGTTGTTATATTAGCTAGTATGGTAGTCGTAGCACATCAAACAAAAATGTGCTGTCAACTACACTTTCACAAACTAACAAAAAATATTTTTAGAAGCAGTAGTGACAATACGGAAATATTTAAGCCCAACTGAGCAGTGGGACTTGTATGTTCTCCATTTCAAAATGACTAGGGATGATTTGTTTGACGACGGTTAAAATTGAAATAATAGCTAGAAAAAAGTGGCACCCCCTCCTTTTGAATCCACTCCTCAAAGCTGTCCTCTGCCCCCAGGAAAAAACTCTGCTTGCCATTGTACATAAATGTACACTAAAATCCACACAGAGACTTCAGAGCTTTAGGCTTGGGCATCTGACATTAGGGACTCCAGACCCCAGTGATTCAACTACTATTCTCGCAACTTACAAGGGAAATGTACTAAATGACTCCTGGAATCTTTCTGCAACGTTGGACCCACTTTGCGGTTGACATATTGACCATGACATACTACACTGTTAGCTTTCCACCCTAGTTATAAAATTAAAAAGAGAAACCAGGTCACACACAGCCTGAAGCCAGAGGGTGGGATTCCTTTATAAAACGCACACATTTTAGGACCAAGCTTTGGGGTCTTCCGGATGGTTCTGAGAATGTTTGTGATGTGGGAAGGAGGTATTTCCCAAATTGCCTCCTTCCTTCTTAGCTCCCCACTGTCACACAGGCTAAATTTACACACGCAGCAGCTAAACATTGGTGTCTGTTTTATTACATCAACAAGTAAAACCTCACATGTCCTCGATGTGCTTTTCTATCAGCCTTAATGAAGGGTTGGGCACTCCGTTTGGAACTGTGCCAATTTAAGGATTTGGTTCACTTGGGCAAAGTGTTTGGGGATAGAGATGTAAACAGTCAATTTGTGCCAATTGTCACAGAGACATCCTTCATTGTGATTTTCACATTTCATGTTTTCTTGTCTTAGGAAATATTTTTTTTTTAGTCTGACCCATAGACACATAAGAATAAGATGTCAGATTATTTTCTAATATGCCTTGTTCTCCAAAATAAGTTATAGGAACATATTATATACTACCTTGTTTTGTGTGGATTAGAAACACAAGACTGTTGAGAGCCTGGGAATATCAACTGTATTAAGAGTTTAGCAACTTCCTGTGGAAACAAATAGTAAAATCTATTGCATTCTCAAAATAGAATACCTGCATTAGGGACAGCACTATTGACTCAGGAAATGGTACAAGTTTTAAGACTGGCTGGATTGTTTCTGCTAATAGAGGACAAAATTGTAAATCCATATGATGGTTATGCAGAGAGAGCAAATGAGAGGGAAATATGTTTCCATATATTCAGTGCTACTGCAATCCGCCATATATTTAATTGAGGTGAAAAAGAGATTGGTTTTATACATTGCTTAAAAATGTATAGCTCCTAAAAACTTCACTCTGTCACCCAGGCTGGAGGGCAGTGGCACAATCTCAGCTCACTGCAACCTCTGCTTCCCGGTTCAAGTGATTCTCCTGCCTCAGCCTCCTGAGTAGCTAGGACTACAGGCGAGCACCACCACGCCCGGCTAATTTTTATATTTTTAGTAGAGACAGGGTTTTGCCAGATTGTCCAGGCTGGTCTCAAACTCCTGACCTCAAGTGATCCGCCCTCCTCGGCCTTCCAAAGTGCTGAGATTACAGGTGTGAGCCACTGTGCCCAGCCCATCCATTAACCATTTATTGTCTATGATGACATTAGTCAGGGTCCAGTCAGGAGACAGAAACCACACCAGTCATTTGAACAGGGGGAACATTTTAATGGAAATAACTGTTAACTAGTAAAAGGGATTAACTACTAAGAGGGGTAAAGTGCTCTGTAAAGAACGTTGGAATAGCAGATGTAGGGAGCAGCTACTATCGTCAAGGCTGAGGAGGGTACTCAAGGAAGGAACCCACTCGAAAGAGGACAGCCTCTCAAGATGAGCTTCAGGCTGCATTTGAGACGTGGCTGTGGCCCACTAGATGGTGAAGAATTTCACTGAGGTGCTTCATTCCCACCAGAATGCTGGTGAAACTCTCTGGAAGCACTTGCTGGGGTGCCGGCAAAAGTCGCCAGGAGGTGTGCACCAGCACGTCTCCACAGGGAGCTGCCCAGTGGCCACTGTTCCATAGGAGCAAGAAGAAAAGTACAAGAACCCCAAAGAAATGCCCCTTCTTCTGATAGTGTCCCTCTGGCGCCCTCTACTGACAAACCTTACTTCAGGCAAGAGAGAGTGTGTGCACGGGAACTGCCCTTTACAAAACCAGCAGATATTGTGAGACTTATTCACTATGATGAGAACAGCACAGGAAAGATCTGCCCCCATTATTCAATTACCTCTCACCGACTCCTTTCCATGACACGTGGGAATTATGGGAGCTATAATTCAAGATGAGATCTGGGTGAGGACACATCCAAACCATATCATGGGGTCTCACTCTGTTGCCCAGGCTGGTCTTGAATTCCTGGGCTTAGGCAATCCTCCTCCCTCAGCCTTCCAAAGTCCTGAAATTACAGGCATGAGCCACCACACCCAGCCTAATTATTTAGATAGCTCTAAAGGATTATTCCAGCTTCAGAACCTCTCACAGCGTAAGCCGAGGCCTCTATTGGGAATGTCCCAACTTCTCCCTCTGCCCTGTTTTGCTTCCTTCTCTTCCACAGGTGCTCTAAGAACACTCTCTAATAAAGTTCCCATGTGCTAATCTGCATCTCAGAGTCTGCTTCCCAGGGAATCTATCCTGTGGCAATATCTGCCCAGGACGCTACTGAACTGTTCTGAGCAGGGTAACAGGCATGGTTCCATGCAGCCCTGTGACTGCCAAGTCTCTGGGCATCTGAAGTGAACACTCTAAGTCTACAAAGTTCCAGCCTATTTCCTGTCTGCAATCTATATGGATGATCCTCAATAAAACCTCAACCTTCTTTCTAATCACCTGTCCTGATGTTACTTGGGAGGGACACTTGTTAAATCATTAGGTTTTTCATTCAATCACGTGTCCATTCTTTCAACAAATATTTCTTAAGACCTAAATATGCACTAGGTCTGGTGGGTGCAAGGATGCACAGAAAACCTCTTTCCTGGAGCTTACACTCTCATAAAGGGAGACAGATACTGATGAACACATCATTTTTCAAATTTCAGTCATTTGCATACTGCTTCCAAAATTTTTGCCATATATACTTATTGTCTATGGTACTTCTAATTCATATAGTTTATGTAACATGGATTGTTTTGTCTACTTTAAGGCCCATTGTATGCAAAAATACTCATAAAAGTGTAAGTATTCATTACTAGCAGTACTATATAGATTTTTTAAATACACATTAAAATAAACATATAATTTTAACATCGTAAAGGGAAATCCACATATCATCTGTCCTGCCATTCATATACCACCCTTTAGGAAGTAATTTACCCGAGGGATCACACAGAGAAATGTAAAACTGCAACTATAATAGCTGTTTACCAAGAAGTATCCAGTGTCCTCCAACCATACAAGAAGGGGATTTCACTTCATTTCACTTAGAGCTTCCCCTAGGAAGTGAGCTGATGTCTGAAGGAAGTGTACAAGTTGACTAGGTAAAGAGATATGGCAAGGTTTGTGAAGAACACTCCAGATAGAGGCAGCAGCATGTGCCAAGGGCCTGTGGCAGGAAGGAGCATGATGCCAGTGAGGCTCAAGTATAGAAAGCAAGGGGTGGTAGGGCACGGATTGAAGAGAGGCCAGCCAGGGAGGGAGAAGCCACTGGTAGAAGAGGGAAGCTGGTAGACTCCATTCTCCACCATCTGCAGACAACCAAGTAGAAGCCGCATACACGCAATCCTCCTATCTCCCCACAGCTGAATTATAACACTTCCCTAGACCCTCTGCCAAAGGAAACAAATCATCAGTATCAGCATGCATGTTTCTGGCCTGGATTCAAATCTGAAACTCTGAAATGTATTTCAGACTTGAAACTTTGGAAGCTGAAGTTATATTTGCTAAATACTTTGATCTCTCATGGAGGCTTTTATGCATTCCATCCAGCAGGTGGAGTAGAGGAAAATGCTTTTTATTCCCAACAGATTCCCTTAAACCCAAGAGGAAAAACAGGATTTGCCAGCATAGCTGAGGGTGTGAGTTAGAACAGGGAAGCAGTAATTCTGTTCTGTATTTGAGTCTCATTCATATTGAAAACATGAAGTAATTAGCTTCTTATTACTGTACTTCCAGAGATTCTGAATTTGATGTTTCTGTCCAAGTTTGGGTAGCTATGCTACTTTTCAGTCCAAAAACAAATGAAGCAGCTTAAAAAGAATCATACAACCAAAAACCACATCTTTTACAAGCTACAAAAACAGAAAGACAACTTGGAAACTTTTCAGAGATGGTGCAAGTTTCATGGTTTAGGGACAAGAGAGGGAGGCAATGTCTTAAACTGGGTATGAAAATAGGTAACATACATACGTTTTTATAGATCTAAGGAGGAAAACTCAACAGCCCACATTGCTTTTCAGAAACTAGCTCCTTAAAGTCCTAAGGTCAAATAGTGATCCCATGGAAAGAAGAGAGAAACCAAAGAGAAATAAAGTGAATAGAGACAGAATATTATTGGTACTCCAGGTTCTATAAGAAACATGACTGATTCTTTATAATAACTACTCTGAATTGATCACGTTCCTTTTTCTAATAGGCATGGGACTGGGTGCAGTGGCTCACACCTATAATCCCATAACTTAGGGAGGCTGAGGCAGGTGGATCCTGACTTGAGGTCAGGAGTTTGAGACCAGCCTGGCTAACATGGCAAAAACCCATCTCTACTGAAAATACAAAAATTAGCCAGGCATGGTGGCGCATGCCTGTAATACCAGCTACTGGGGAGGCTGAGGCACAAGAATTACCTGAACCTGGGAGGCAGAGGTTGCAGTGAGCTGAGATCACGCCACTGTACTCCAGTACAGGTGACAGAGTGAGAGTCCATCTCAGAAAAAATAATAATAATAATAATACAATAAAATAAACGTTTAAAAGGCATGGAGAGCCACCTTCTTGACAACCAAACAAGAAAGTAGTTTCTGAATTCCTGGTATGGAAGACGGGATTGTAACCAACACCAGAGAATCCAGAGAACAAAAAACCTACACTATTGAGAGGTTTACACAATGTAGCTAGAGACTGTGATATACAAACAAATCATTAGAATGCAACTTAGGAGAGCACTAAGAGGAGTACGGACTGGATGCTGCCAGAACACAGGTAGGAGGAAAAATTCTTCCCAGAGGAGTTAGCGAAGACTTCCCAGAGGAGTAACATTTCAGCTGTATCACAAGAGATAAGCAGACACTACGGTTTGTATGCCTGCATGTCCCCAACATTCATCCGTTGAAACCGAATCATCAATGTGATAGCGTTGGAAGGTAGGGCCTTTGGGAGGTGATTGGTCAATGGAATTAGTGCCCTTCTAAAAGAGGCCTAATGGATCTGCCTTGTCTCTTCCACCATGTGAGGACAAAGCCAGAAGGAACCATGAACCACTTTCTATGAACTAGAAAGTGGGCCTTGCAAGACACCAAATCTGCCGGTGCCGTGATCTTGAACTTCCCAGCTTCCAGAACTGTGAATAATCAATTTCTGTTGTTTATATGCTGTTTAGTCTGTGGCACTTTTTTACAGCAGCCCAGACAGACTAAGACAGCAGGTGTCTACCAGGTGGGGAGGTGGGAAAAGGAAACAGGACCATGGAGTCCTACCTCACTCATGGACTAGACACCACAGGGTCACATGTGACGGAGCCACACGTGGCCAAAGTCACCCCTGACAAGCCTTCAGGGAGATAGATGTACCATCGTGGGGCAAATCCAATATGGCCATTCCTTCCACCCATATGGAAACAGATCACAGATCACTGCTACTTCAGCTGAGCACCAGAGGAAGTCACTGTCACATGCTTGAAGGCCACATCCTAGGAATATAATGAATAATTAAGCACCCTTAGTCAAGAAGTGCTCGTGGTATGAGAGACCCAGAAAACTGGGACAACAGCAGACTCCTGCCTCACCGCTCACTGCCCTGGGAGCACGAATGCAAGGAGTGGAATGATGAGCAGATCACCCACACTATTAACTGCGACGTTTTCTTTTCTTTCTCCTGAGTAAGGAAAGTTTCTTTCCAGTGAGTTAACTATGTGTGTGTGATGTCACTTTCCTGCCAAGTAAAGGGCACAAGGTCTAGAGTCCTCTGACGCCACCACTGTATTTGTGATTTCTCTAAGACTTGGTCTCCCTATCTGTAATATAGGGAGAAGAGCATAACCTTTTTCACGTGGTTGTCATGAGGATTCAGTGAACTAAGCCATATGGATTGCACAGAAACACTGCAAGGCACAGGGAAAGTGGTCCATGAATATTTACTATTACTGCTATTATTATGACTCCAGTCAGAGGAGACAGCATGGGTTTGGGCACAAGTGCAAATGAGAACAGCAGGTTTAAAGGATGTTGAGCAGCATCACATGAAGCTGGTAAAGGAAGAAAATTACTTCACAAATCTGGGGAATTTTGGAAGGTTCTTTATTGCAGAGTTCCACTCTGCCTTTGGGCAAGAAGGAACCAGTGGAGATTTTAAGCAGTTAAGTCATAACTTGACATTTTGATTAAACTGAGACAGCTCTAGCTGTAGCGTGGAAAAGATGGGAAAACCAGTCAGGAGGCTCCTGCAGGAGCTTGGTTTTGGGATAAGGAGAAAATAAATTGGCCAGCTACAGTGATGAATGCCTGTAATCCCAGCACTTTGGGAGGCCAAAGCAGGAGGATCACTTGAGGTCAGGAGTTTGAGACCAGCCTGGCCAAGATGGTGAAACCCCATGTCTACCAAAAACACAAAACTTAGCTGGGCAGGGTGGCATGTGTCTGTAATCCCAGCTACTCAGGAGGCTGAGGCACGAGAATCACTTGAACCCAGGAGGCGGATGTTGTAGTGAGCTGAGATCACGCCACTGCACTCCTCCATCCTGGGGAAAAGAACAAGATTCTATCCAAAAAAAAGAGAAAAGAAAACGAATTGACAGTGACGATGATGACAATGACAATGAGATAATAATGATGATAATGATCTTAGTGTGGGTACCCCAAAAACAGACCCTGAGACCATGACTTGGGTGCAGGTTGAGAAGAAAATCCAAGAAGCACAAGTTGAGGGAGGAGAAAGTCATACATGGAAGGAAGAAGGGCCAACAAAGGGCGGATCCTTGAGCAGGTCACTGCTGTAGAAAGCTGGCCTCAATTCCAGCGTGGGGCTCTGAGGGATTGTCGAGGAAACACCTCAGGATTGCCCAGCAGGGAAGCTGGGGTACTTACCACTGATTTCCATCCTCTGGTTGAGGGTTTCTACTAGAGGTATAAATTCCAGCACTTCTGGCTGCTCTGCCTCTGGAATGACAAGCTCCTGGAGCACCCGAGGAAGTCCTTGGGGAGAGAAAGAGAGAGAGGTGGGCTTTGAGGTGGGACGCTTTGGGTGTGATTGGGAACTGTCCTTCAGGGCTGCATGCAAGCTTAGAAGTGGCTGACCAGGTGGGTGGTGAGGAGGGGGAAGAGGAGCAATTGTAGCAGGCAACCTTTACTGAGTGCTTCCCATGGGCCAGGCATGGTGCTCAGCACTTCAGATAAATGCATGATCACAGTCTACCTTCACAACCCTCAGGAGAAGATACTGATGATGCTATTAGTATCTTCATCTTAAAGACGGAGAAACGGAAGCACCAAGAGGTTATATGATATACCCAAAGCCATACAGCAAGTGAGTGATGACACCCATACTTGAGCTCAAGTATTTCAACTATGAGGTCCATACCTTCCATCGCTACTCTATACTGCCTCAGAGAGAATGGCAACATGCTGGGAAGAAGAAATGAATCTGAGAACAATTTAGGACAGTACTGTCCAACAGAATTTTCTACGCTGATGGAAATGGTATCTGTGCTGAGCAGAATGATACTCATTAGCCACATGTGGCTCTTGAGCACTTGGAAATGTGAATTGTGTGACTGAATAATTGAAACGTGAATTTTATGTAATTTTAATTTTAAATGTAGATAGCAATGCATGGCTAGTGGCTACTGTACTGGACAATGCAAATTTAGGAGGTAGAATACCCTGCCCTGAAGAAGGTGATGACGACTTAGAACTTCACCAACATGGTGATGTTATACTGCATAGTGACGTGTGCCACAGTTAGTTACTGAGAGTATTTAAAAATCTGAAATTAGGGTGGGCATGGTGGTTCATGCCTGTAATTCCAGCACTTTGAGAGGCTGAGGCGGGTGGATTGCTTGACCCTAGGACTTTGAGACCAGCCTGGGCAATGTGGCGAAATCATCTCTCTACAAAAAATACAAAAATTAGCCAGGTGTGGCAGCACACGCCTGTAATTCCAGTTACTTGGGAGGCTAAGGCGGGAGGATCTGTTGAGCCTGGGAGGTTGAGGTTTCAGTGAGCTGAGATCACACCACTGCACTCCAGCCTGGGAGACAGAGTGAGATCCTATCTCAAAACAAACAAAATCTGAAATTAATGAATTCTAAATTTTTATATTTTAAAATGTTATCAAATGAATGCAGATCCATAGTTTTAAAAGTCATATAGTACTGTAGGGTTTATAACAAAAAACAGCAGCCTCCTCTCCCATTGCACCCAGTTCCTGCTCCTCAGAGGCAACTACTTTCATTTCCTCTAGATATTTCTTTTGATAACTTTGTATTTCTAAACACCATGTTGAGATTGCATTTCCTGATTTTTTCTTCAATATTAAACAGTGCCTATTGGCTTCATTTTGGGAAATAAGGATTTAGCTTTCTGTCCTATCCGCCAGCCAGAAGTATACAGAGACTCCCCTGCATCCCAGTGCCATTTGCACCCTCCTTATGTAGCCACATCACACCATGGGCTAGATCAACAGTCACATAACTGTTAGTTGCATAAAGACCACACAAATGATTGTGTCTCTTTTCTTATATCGGTGTCTGGTTTTCATTTCCTCCATTTTCAACCTATTTATCATTAATTCAGCCCCAAACTTTCTGGTAAATCTCTAAAAAGCCTCTCAGTACAGTCAACTACTTTGCTTATCAGTTCAACTTTTCACTGCAATAACCGTTCTGAAGCCCTTCAATCTCTTTCTCCAATTCATGAGGTTGTTCTCGGGGCTTTCTGCACAGCAGTCACCCTATGGCTTTCCTCCACGATTTTCCTGGGGTTCCTTATAACTCTTTCCTGTTTTGGACTGACTGTTCCAGGATCCCATGGAATCCTCTTTCTTGATTTATTCTTCACTCACCTACCCATCTTTTAAAATATCCTCCCGTAGCTTTTATACAAATGGTACACGGAAAGTCCCTTTTTAAAAGGCCCTTGTGCCTGAAAACGTCTTCATTCTAACCTTTTACTTGGGTGACAGCCTGGCTGGGTATGGAAATTTCAGTTGGAAATTATTCTCCCTCAGAAACATGAAGGAATTGTTCTTTTGTTCCCTAAGAGTAGAGTACTGATATGAAGAAGTATGACATCATTCTGATTTCTGATCAATTACATGGCACGACTTCTTTTCCTCTGGAAGTTTTCAGTATCTTCTTTGCCTCCAGTGTTTGAAATGTCTTAATAGTGAGTCTTAATGTGGATCTTTTTATTCACTGTGTTGAGTTTGTGGTGGGCCCTTCCAATATAGAAATGTACGTCTTCTCATTCTAGGAAATTCTATGGTGAAATTTTATTTATTTATTTTTTTGAGACAGAGTCTCACTCTGTCACCCAGGCTGGAGTGCAATAGCACAATCTCTGCTCACTGCAATCTCCACCTCCTGGGTTCAAGCAGTTCTCCTGCCTCAACTTCCCGAGTAGCTGGCACTACAGGTGCCCGCCACAACACCAAGCTAATTTTGGTATTTTTTAGTAGAGATGAGGTTTTACCATATCGGCCAGGCTAGTCTTGAATTCCTGACCTTGTGATCCACCTGCCTTGGCCTCCCAAAGTGCTGGAATTACAGGCATGAGCCACCGCGCCCAACCCTCTGTTGAAATTTTTTGGATAATTGTCTCCTATCCATTTATTCAGCATCCCCTGCCAACCCGGCTCTACTATTAGCAGAAGCTTGACTTCCTGATTTGATCCTTTAATATTCTTTTTTTTTCTATCTCTCTCATTTTTCATCTTTTTTTTTCTTGTCATATTCTCTGGAAGATTTCTTCCACATCTTTCAAATTAAGGAAGAATTAAAAGATGTAATAATTAAATGAATGCTTAGTCTTTGACTGGAACTTGATTTGCAAAAAAACAACTATGAAAGACAATTTTGAAAAAATTAGAGGAATGTGAATATGAAATAGGTATTAAATGATATTTAAAAATTATTAAGGATTTATTGAAGGATATCAGGGAATTATTATTAATTTGTATAGTGGTTAATTTTATGTGTCACTGTGGCTAGGCCATAGTCCCCCAATATTTGTCAAATATTATTCCAGATATTTCTGTAAAGGTATCTTCTATATGAGGATAACACTTAATTAGACTTTGAGTCAAGCAGATTCTTCTCCATAATGTGTGTAGGCCTCAACCAATCAGCTGAAGGCCTGAATAGGTAAAAGACTGACCTCCCTTGAGGAGGAAGGAATTATGTCAGCAGACAGCCTTCACACTCAAACCATAACATCGGCTCTTCCTTTAGGTATTCTTTTACTTATTTATTTTGAGATGGGAGTCTCACTTTGCCTCCCTGCTGGAGTGCAGTGGCATGATCATAGTTCAATAACCTCAAATGCCTGTCCTCAAGGGATTCACCCACCTCAGGCTCCTAAGTAGCTGGGACTACAGGCAGGTACTACCATGCTCTTACTTGAGTTTTCAGCCTGCCATCATACCCTGCAGTAAGATGGACTTGCCAGCCTCCACAATCATGCAAGCCAATTCCTTAAAATGAATATATCTAACTACCTATACACATAGGTACATACACACACACACATACACACATCCTCTATTGGTTCTGGTTCTCTGGAAAACTAATATAAGTTGTTAGGCAGTAGGTGTGTAAGTGTTTATTATACTATTATTTTTACTTTTGTTTTAAAATTCCCAAAGTAGAGAGTCAAATCAAACAGAAAAATAAAAAAAATCATAGCAGTAAATAGGCAGTATTGGGGGTTCATTAGTCAAGTAGATGAGGCTTTTAAACTCCTCAGGGAGCAGGGGTAGGCAGAAAACCAGATCTTGAGCTGAAGATAGGCTGGAACCTCAATTGAGACATCTGCTAACCAGGAGTTTCGAAGAACTACACTCTTCTCAGTGAAGGGATGAATCCAAAAATAGTCTATTGGCCTAAGGATGTGGCTCTCTTCAGCCCTATAATCATGAGCCTGTCCTCAAGAAGATTTGGGCTACAAAGTTATATCTGCTTGGTCTAGGAACCCTTAGCCTTAGAAATTAACATAAGAAAGAGGTCCACGCTGGGTGTGGTGGCTCATGCCTGTAATCTCAGCATTTTGGGAGGCCAAGGCAGGAGGATCACCTGAGGTCAGGAGTTCGAGTCTAGCCTGGCAAACATGGAGAAACCCCATCTCTAGTAAAAATACAAAATTAGCCAGGCATAGTGATGGGTGTCTGCAGTCCCAGCCACTAGGGAGGCTGAGGCAGGAGAATCGCTTGAACCGGTGAGATGGAGGTTGCAGCGAGCCAAGATCACGCCATTGCACTCCAGCCTGGGCAACAAGAGTGAAACTCAATCTCAAAAAAAAAAAAAAAGAAAGAAAGAAAAGGAAAAGAAAAGAAAGAAAGAGATCCGTGATACTCCTGGGACACCAGATGAAAGCAAACAAAAGCCTCCCTGTAGATCTAAAGCCTTAAATCAGGATGCTTGGTATTTCCATGTTTACTGCATCCCTGATCAATAGCTCATAATTCAAAATTACTTATAAACAGTTAAATGAGAGAGAGCCAGCAGACACACCAAATGGCATTTCTGAACATGCAAGAGCTTCAGGACATTGACCGGATACAGGCCATAAAATAAGCATCTTTAAAACGATCCAATATGTTTTTCAGAAAGGACCTAAAATTGAGAAATAAAAAGGCTATCACAAACACTAGCAGATTTAATTCAGAAAGTGACTAAATAAAACTTCAAATGAAAAATGAAGACACTGAAATAAAAATCCCAAGAGACAGATAACTTCCAGAAATGGCAGAGGATTGAAGTGGTTTTGAAATGTTCCTACTGACAACAATGATAAAAACAAGTTTGGGAAATTTTTTTTTTAAGAACAATTATTTAAAGACCCTGGAGAGAATCCAAAAGCAGATAGAAGCAGGAGACTTTAATCTTAAAAACTGCCACAGGAAGGAGTAGGAATTTCAAGTTTATATCTTCCTCACCTGAGGGTAATACCCAACTCTCACAGCTAGGGCTATGAAAGACAGCCATGGAAAACCACAACCTTACCAGCTAAAGGTTCCACAGATTGGAGTTCAAGGCTGAAACGTAGCTAGAAGTCTACAGGAAAAGTACTGGCAGCAGAAAAACCACAAAAGGAGTACAAACTCTGAGTATAAACTCTGTCCAAGTCTCTGGCCAAAAGCTAAACTACACATATGTGGTAAAAGACCCTAAGGAACCTGGGGAAAAAGTGGACAGAAACCAGAGAGAAATCTACCCTTGAATACAGAACTATGTGAATGTGCTGCCTTTTAAAAACGAAAACAAACAGACTTGGTAAATTTCCTAACTGTGCACAATTCAGGTGACAGAAAATTGAATCTTGCAGCCGTGAAATGTCAGAGACAGCCTAAAATCAGCCAAGTAGCTGGAAATCAAGGAGAGGGAGCATCTGTAAGCAAGAAAGGAACAAAGAGGGTGACTTCTGACTCTGCTGAAATCCTTGGCTAACTACCAAATTACAAAGAAACAGGGAAAACTCCCAAAGGGGCAGGCAGAAAAGCAGCAATGGGAAGCCATGAAAAGAGATACTGGCTGCTGTGTATCACAGGGGGACAAAGTTTGTGACTGGAAACTAAACAAGTCCGTTGCCTACTAGAACAAAAACTCTATAGTTCTCAGAAGAATACAACAGAATCTAGAGTTGCCATAATGTATTATCTATAAGGCCCAACCTTCAACCAGAAATTGCTGTACATGCAAAGAAACATTAAAGTACACTCTACACTCAAAAGAAAAAGACAGCCAATAGAAACTGATTCTGAGTAGCTCCAAATGTTGCATTTACCAGACAAAATCTTTAAAATAGATATTACAAATATGTTCAAAGAATTAAATGAAAATGTGGTATACATTGAGTGAACAGCTTGGAACTCTCAGTGGAGAAATTAAAACTAAAACACATATAAAATCAGAAGGGGAAATTCTAGAGCTGAAAGTTACAAAATCTGACATTTTAAAAGTTCACTAGATGAGCTTAACAGAATGTTGGGGATGGCAGAAGGAAGAATCAAGGAACATGATGATAATGCAACAGAAATGCCACATCCAAACAACAAAAAGAATGAAAATTGAAGAAAAATGAGGGGAATCTTATAGATCTGGGGGAACAATATCCAAATGTTCAATATACATATGATGGTAATTCCAGAAGAAGAGGAGAGAGAAGAGAGTAGAAAAAAAATATCTGAAGAAAGAATTGTTGAAAATTTCCCAAAAGGTCATAAGGAAAGTTTTAGGGGTGATAAAAATGTTCTGTATTTTGAGTGTGGTGGTAATTTCATGGGTATATACATTCATCAAAAGATAGCTAATTGTACAATTTAAATAAGTGTGCTCCTATTCACAATAGGAAAGACATGGAATCAACCTAAATGTTCATCAGTGACAAACTGGATAAAGAAAATGTGGTACATATACACCATGCAATACTATACAGCTATAAAAAAGAATGAGACCAGTCTTTTGTGGGAACATGAATGGAGCTGGAGGCCATTATCCTCAGCAAACTAACACAGGAACAGAAAACCAAATACCACATATTCTCACTTGTAAGTGGGAGCTAAATGATGAGAACTTATAAAGGAAGAAACAACAGACACTGAGGTCTACTTGAGGGTGGAAGGAAGGAGAGGAATAGAAAAGATAATTATTGGGCACGAGGCTTAATACCTGGGTGATGAAATAATCTGTATAACAAATCCTCGTGATATGAGTTTACCTGTGTAACAAATCTTCACATGTACCCTTGAACCTAAAATAAAAGTTTAAAAAAAAAAAAAAGAAAACTCAGGAAATAAAAGGAATAATAAATGTGATGATTTTGGACTTTACAAAATAAATAAATATTAATAAAATAAATAGGTATGCATTATTATTATTATTTTTTTTTTTTTTGAGACAGAGTCTTGCTCTGTCACCCAGGCTGGAGTGCAATGGCACAATCTGGGATCACTGCAACCTCCGCTTCCCGGGTTCAAGCAATTCTCCTGCCTCAGCCTCCCAAGTAGCTGGGATTACAGGCGCCCATCAACACACCCAGCTAATTTTTGTATTTTTAGTAGAGACGGGGTTTCGCCATGTTGGCCAGGCTGGTCTTGATCTCCTGACTTCAGATGATCCGCCTGTCTCAGCCTCCCAAAGTGCTGAGACTACAGGCATGAACCACCATGCCCAGCCATATTATTGTACATAAATTCAATCTTGATAAAGTTGTTTTAAAAAGTAATGACATAAACTTCCCTACTCCAGTAAAAAAAAAATCCTAATGTATGAGTTAAATATTATATTGAATGCATCTGAAGAGAACACAGAAAACAGAAAAATGGATTTGCAGAAATTAACCAGAATGCCATGTGCTGAGATAAATGAGTGGGGCAGAGGCATGAGAAACAGAATGAGAGGAGGAATTCCCATAGGAGAGAAGCATGGAAATGTGGTGAGATGGTATGTGGAGAGATTATCACGGATGATTTTTCAGTTTTGAGGAAAGACAAGAATCCCGAGGTTCAGGAAGGACATGGAGTTCCCCACAGTACAAATAAAACTATATGCACATCTAGGCACACCTTTGTGAGCATGAAGAATGCCACAGAGAATATCTTAAAAAACAGCTGAAGGAGGCCAGGCGTGGTGGCTCATGCCTGTAATCCCAGCACTTTGGGAAGCTGAGGTGGGTGGATCAAGAGGTCAGGAGTTCGAGACCAGCCTGGCCAACATGGTGAAACCCCTTCTCTACTAAAAATACAAAAATTAGCCAGGCATGGTAGTGGGCACCTGTAATCCCAGCTCCCATCTCCTTGGGAGGCTAAGGCAGAAGAATTGCTTGAACCTGGGAGGCAGAGGTTTCAGTGAGCCAAGACTGCGCCAATGTACTCCAGTCTGAGCAACAGAGCAGGACAGCATCTAAAAAAAAAAAAAAAGTAGCCAGAGGAAAGAATGATGACCTCCACAGTGGTATTTCCAGTGGCAGCAGACTTCTTAACATGATGACAGTGGCCAGGAGAGAACAGAATCTGGTCTTCAAAAAGCTGAGAGAAAATAACCATCAACCCCCACTGTTGGTGCCTCGTAACCAACTGCAGATCCATTTCTGAACTTCTGTTTTGAACCTTCTCATGACCTCTTCATTCCCAGCCATCAAAATAGGTCCAGTCTCTTAGGCTATTAAGGGATTTTATTTAAAGTAAACAGTGTTAATGTGTTCAGGGTGTTAATGACATAATACTGTGGCCTGCCAGTGTTGACCTAAGCCACTTTTATTATAATATTACTAATAATATGCACAAATATATAAAACTAGGTATAAACCTCATATGCTTATAGTTCTTACACAACTATTAAGGCCAAACAAATGTGTAAATATATATGTGATTTATTTATACATTAAAAACAAAGTTACAGTGTCAATAAAATCCGAAATATTGACATAAATGTGACAGAATGCACCATCCATTTAACTGCTGATGGACGCTTGAGTCGTTTCCACAGACAAAATACCAGATTCTTAGAAACTAGAATCCTGCAATATAGTTTTATGCTTTCTGTTTCACTGTGGGAGGCCAGCATAGTGGCTCAGAATGATGGGTCTGGAGTTAGACTGCCTGGGTTTAAATCCCACTGTGTGATTTGGGTAAGTGACTGAACCTCTTAGTTTCTATCTGCTCTCCTATAGAGTGGATATAGTAAGAATACTTACTCACGGGGAAGTTGTGAAGACTCAAAGCAACAATACAAGAACAGCATTTAGCCCTGTGCCCAGGATACATAAAAGGCTTTGTAAGTTATTATTATATTGTTGTAATTACTCCTTTTTATTTTGAGATGGAGTCTCTCTCTGTCGCCCATGCTGGAGCGCAGTGGCGCAGATGATCTCGGCTCACTGCAATCTCTGCCTCTCAGATTCAAGCAATTCTCCTGCCTCAGCCTCCCAAGTAGCTGGGATTATAGATGCCCACCACCACATCCAGCCAATTTTTTTATTTTTAGTAGAGAGACAGGGTTTCACCACATTGGCCACACTGGTCTCGAACTCTTGACTTTGTGACCAGCCCGCCTCAGCCTCCCAAAGTGCTGGGTTGGCAGGCGTGAGCCACCGCACCCGGCCTAATTACTCTTTTTAAATAATAAACACATTTTAACCTCTGTTCCATTATTTTGAAAGGCTAACCAATTTAATGAGATTCCAAAATATAATACCAAAAGATTAGTCGAGGAAAAATGCCTAATGAACTTAGAACCTACGAAGCTGGCTCTGTGTTCACCTTCATCTACAATGAATAAAGTATCAACCACCAGGCTGTTTTGAGTGTGGAATGCCTCAGTTAGTGTGAGCCACTGATGACTTAGTTTTCACACTCTGTCTTCTCTTCAGTCTACCTTGTGATGGGGTAGTATCACAAGCCCCTGTGTAAGCACAAACTTCCATGCAAACCTGGGAACTGAAAGAGTGTGGCCAGATGCTCACCCAGTGATCATCCAGGTGATCCAGAATAGATTTACAGTCCTTTCTTCCTTTCAAAAGAAAACAGAAACACACATAGACACACTCACACACACACACACCCCCCCCCACACACACACCCCTCCTAGAACTCTCTAACACTTAACAATGTATATGTGGACTCTGGTTCTCTCTCTCTCTCTTTCTCTCTGTTAGATTTAACAGCTTCCTGGAAAGAAGGGTTTTAAGCCAAAAGAATCTCTTGGGGTGAGAATATTAGGCTTGGCGGAAGCCTACGGCAGGGGATTGGTAAAGGGGAGGGTTTGTTACACTCTAAGGGGCAAAAGAATGCTTATGCACGTAAAAAAACAACCAAACTCTGCTATATATCCAGTCAACAAACAGGCCAAGCCCAGCTGTACAGAACGATAACCTTATAATTTTTAGTCTCTATGGGATGGCAATTCATGATAAGAAAGACTAGGCTGAACTCCTATATTTACAATGTTTATCAGGGGAAATTTAATAGGCCAACTAACAACATTGGAAGAGAAACTACGCTACTTAAAAATACTACTGCTTTTTAATGACTTTAGCCCCTACTGTATACAAATGAAGCTACTTAAATATAAATTATAGCTATCTCTTAATTAAAGTCTATTAAGTTTTTGTCACAAAGGTGCATCTTTGAAAGTAATCATAATCTATTTCATAAACATTTTACAGTTTAGACTGATCCTACTACCAATCATTCTAAATGGGTGCGGAATTAGCTGAGCCCCGAGTCTGGGTAGGTTCTTCAGACATATCAAATGAAAACAGATCCTACCGAGTCTGAAAGCTTCTTCCCACATGGTATTTTTGGCCCCTATCTCCTTAAGTCTTCTTCTAATGGCCTGGCAAACTCTGGTGAAATGAAGCAAAAGCCAGATAAAGTAGATCACATGAGATGCTTATCATTAAAGGCTACTTCCAAACTCAAGCAAACAATTACACCACGACTTGAGTGAGGGCACACAAACCGAGGCTGGCCCCCCGAACGGGCTCTGGGCCATTTCCACGCGTCCCCTTTTCCCATAACCAAATCCTAACTACCATCATCCTCCTCACAGAACACAGGGGACCTTAATGAACAAAAAAAACAATGGGTAGAATTCCTAAAATCCTTTGAGCTTACGAAATACAAAGAACAATTACTAGATTCACACAAAATATCAGATTCTTAGAACTAGAACCTTCCTTTCCCTGTCAATTTAAATTAAAAAGTAGGGGTGGCAAAAGAATTAAAAGCAGGTGAGCCCAGGAAGCTGAGGTTGCTGTGAGCCAAGACCATACCACTGCTCTCCAGCCTGTGTGACAGAGCAAGACCCCATCTCAAACTCAAAAAAAAAAAAAAAGGTCAGGCTCACACTTGTAATCCCAATGCTTTGGGAGGCCGAGGCAGGTAGATCACTTGAGCCCAGGAATTCAAGGCCAGCCTGGGCAACATGGTAAAACCCCATCTCTACAAAAAACACCAAAAAAAAAAAAAAATTAGCCAGGTGTGGTGGCATGTGCCTGTACTCTGGAGGCTGAGGTGGGAGAACTGCTTGAGCTGGGGAGGTTGAGGCTGCAGTGAACTGAGATCATGCCACTGCACTCCAGCCTGGGCAACAGAGTGACACCCTATGTCAAAAAAAAAAAAAAAAAAAAAAGAATTTAAGCAGGGACACAAACAAATACTTGTATGCCAATGTGCATAGCAACATTATTCAGAATAACCAAACAGTATAAACAACCCAAGTGTCCCCTACATGAGTGGATAAAGAAAATTGCGTTATATACAAATAATGGAATAGCTATAAAAAGGAATGAATGTGCTGATATGTGCTACAAATGGATGAACCTTAAAAACATTATGCTAAGTGAAAAAACCCAGCCACAAAGGCCGAGTATTGTATGATTCCATTTATATGAGAATATCTAGAATAGGCAAATTCATAGAGATAAAAAGTAGATGAGAAGTTGCCAGGAGCTGGGGGAAATGAGAGTTATTGCTTAATGGTTATACTGTTTCTATGTGCAGTGGTGAAAATGTTTTGGAAACAGATAGTAGTGATGGTTGCACAACCGTGTGAATGTAATCAGTACCAGGTACTGATTTGTACATTTAAAAATAGCTAAAGGGGGCCAGGCATGGTGGCTCACGCCTGTAATCCCAGCACATTGGGAGGCTGAGGCAGGTGGATCATGAGGTCAGGAGTTCAAGACCAGCCTAGCCAAGATGGTAAAACCCTGTCTCTACTAAAAAAAAAAAAAGAAAAATTAGCCAGGCATGGTGGCACGTGCCTGTAATCCCAGCTATTCAGAAGACTGAGGCAGAGAATTGCTTAAACCCAGGAGGCAGAGGTTGCAGTGAACCAAGATTGTGCCACTGTACTCCAGCCTGGATGAAGAGTGAGACTCCATCTCAAAAAAATAAATAAATAAATAAAAATAACTAAAGTGGAAAATTATATATGTTTTAGCACAGTTAAAAAAAATAAGGGACTTGAACAACTGGAAACAACTCAATTGTCCTTCAACAAGTGAATGAATAAACAATGGAGGTACATCCATATGCTGAAATAAAATGGAACAAACTATTGATACACACGACTTGGACTGATCCCAAAGGCATTTTGCTGAGTCAAAGAAGCCCATCTCAAAAAGGTGACATGCTGTAGAATTCCATGTATATGACATTTTCGAGAAGACAAAACTATAGAGTAAGAGAACTGATCAGTGGTTGGCAGGGTTGGGGTCAGGGAAGGGGATGCTTACAAAGAGACAGCACAGGGGAGTTTAGTGGGGGTGAGTGATGGAACTGTTTTGAACCCAGATTATGGTGGTGGTTACAAGAATCTACACAAATGTTAAAATTCATAGAATGAGTCACCAAATTTTTTAAAGTTTTTAAAAAGTTTTTAAAGTTTTTAAACTTTAAAAAAAGTTTTTAAACTTTAAAAAAATGTTTTTAAAGTTTAAAAAAAATTTTTTAAAGTTTTTTAAAATTTTTTAAAGTCACCAAGTTTTTGTTTGTTTGAGACGGAGTGTTGCTCTGTCGCCCAGGCTGGAGTGCAGTGGCACGATCTCAACTCACTGCAACCTACACCTCCTGGTTCAAGCAATTCCCCTGCCTCAAAGTAGCTGGGATTATAGGCGTGTGCCACCACGCCTGGCTAATTTTTGTATTTTTAGTAGAGACAAGGTTTCACCATGTTGTCCAGGCTGGTCACGAACTCCTGACCTCAGGTGATCCACCCACCTCGGCCTCCCAAAGTGCTGGGATTAGAGGCGTGAGCCACTGTGCCCAGCCAAGTTATTTTTTAAAAGTGGGGTAGAAGGAGAAATGGCACTAATTGCTGTCACTGCTCTTACAAGTCTGATTTCCTGTTTCCTTCTTTTTTTCTTTTTTCTACTTTTATTTTAGAATCGGGGGTACATGCACAGACAATATTACAAAGGTATATCGCATGATGCTGAGATGTGGAGTACAAATGAATCCATCACCCAGATAGTCAGTATAGTATCTGTGGGTTTCTCAATCTCTTAAAATTGCCCAAAGATCAGTCTGGGGGAAATACAACTTGTAAAATTACAATGAAAGGTTCATATTTCTATTCCCAGAAGGGATTCTATTCCCTGCACCTCATCCACCCACGGATAGTCACACTGTTTGTCTTTACAGCCTTAATGTCTTTCCTGGAAAAAACTTTTTTCACTTGGGAGAAAGAAACGTGGCTGTGTCCCAATGATAACGTCCAGAGTCCTGGAAAATCTTGGAGCACACATCTATCACAGCACAATGAGGGCAGTTCTTCCTCTGAGGTGTAACACTGGCTAAATGTATGTTCTCAAAGTACAAGTCTCCTGGGTAGTTTAATAAGGCTGGACCCTGGAAACCTTATGGTTTCACCACTGTGAGTACCTGGAAGTACCCAGTTCCACAACAGCCTACATAGGCTCCATCTGACAAACACACACAAAAATCTGTGGGAGACCCTGGATCCAGCCCAGTGGTCTGCAGGAGAAAAATGCCGAGAGAAAGCTCCCAGCTATCTCATGTTTCCGTGATAATTCATGCTGCACTGGCAGCTCTGGCCTTTGGAAGCCTCTGGAAGCCCCGGGGACATTATTTATGGTAGCTACAGACAGCTGCAGGCCCTGGATGTGAGCTGGACAAACTTGGGAGAAAGCAGAGGACTGACTGCCCTGTTTTATCTTACCACACGCTTCCTCATCTCTCCTTGCTGGGCGAGGGTGTCACCCAGGGAATGAGTATTTTACAAGCAAGCCATTCATCAGGACTCCTAATTAAAAAGCTGGAAAGCGTAACACTGGAGTTGGTTTTGCCATCTTCCAACACCTCATTAACCTCATCACTGGTCTTCTGTTGAGGGCAGGATGCTCAGGAATTACTATGTAGGATCTATCCTTAATGCTTAAGCAGAAAGAAAAACAGCAACACCACTTAAAAAATACTCCCCCCACTTCCCCAGATCATGAACAAAACAGGAAGGATGTGACAAGGGGAGGAAGATCTACTTAAACTTTACTAAATTTAGGAATATGTGCCTTCACCCAGAGGAAAACAGAAGAGGAATATTAAGTAACCCATTTTTCATAGGCCTTTCTAGTAAAAGGGAAGATGTTTTCTCAACATTTCTCTGGAAAAAAAAAAAAAAGACAGCTAAGAATAAGCAGCTAGGGGTTTGACCCATACTGTGAACCAAAAGTTGTACTTTTTGTGAATTTTGAACTTAGCCCAAGTATTCCTTTTATTACTCAACTGCAAAACTAAACTCATGTTTTAAACACATAAATAAACCTTAGGGATGCAGTTCAAACTGCAACCGTGTCCATTTATTTTCCATGACTGGTGAACTGAAACACAAAAATATTCGCACAACCAAACTGGTATGTCTATGTTTTTGACTCTGGTTTCATAAAAATGAGAGGAAGAAACTGTGATTCTCACGCTATCTCATTCCTGGTGGAAATGTGGTCATACCTGAAGGAAACAGTCCCAAGTGGTGGGACAAGACCCAAAACTGGACTTGAATCTGTGATGCTCTCACCAGCCCACCAGTACAAGCCTATCTTCCCCTTTGTTGGTTCTCTACAAGAAGAAAGTTATACAGCCCAGTTTTTCAATCAAAATAAGAAATCAAGAAGCCAAAAGATGGATTCTAATTCTTATCTTTTTTTTTTTTTTTTTTCTATAATAAGTTAGCAGGGCTATGACATTCCTACCCAGTCACTTGGATCTTTTCCAAAAAGTTCTAGCAGATATCTTTGCAATCAGAATGGAAGAGCAGACACAAAGCCAGATATTTTACTTCACTCCATTAGGAATTAATGGTGCATGTGGACAGATCACTAGACAAGCAGGAACATGAATTTATCTGTAAATGTTGACATCCTATACAAAAAATACTAAACACCAGTGGTTTGTGAAACACAGAGGGCTCCTGTATGAGCCAGAGGCTGTCTCCTCAGATCCACTGTTTTCTGGGGTCTGGGTTTTTTTTGCAATCCGTTTTGGCTGGCTTTTCCTCCTCTTCTTTCATATAAGGGTCTGTTCTCTTCCACTCCCCTTGATAGCTACAGTTGTTCTCATCCCTTCAAGGAGAGCCTGTTTCCGTGGTTCTCAATCTATGTCTGCAGCTGCTTTTCTTTTGGGAGCTGCAGGTCAGCATGTTTAACTGCCCACTGGACACTGACATGTGGCTAATCCACGAACACCCTGAAAGTCATCAGCTTTCCCTTCCTCAGTCCCAAATCTATTCTTCCTGTATCTGTTCATGAAAATTCTGACCTCCATAGCAAACATCACTCTAAAACATTTCCTTTGACGCTTTTTCAATCTCAAAATGAGCAGATTTCCAGCAAGGAAGCCAGAGGTGATGATGATATATAACCATGCCTGCTGGCCCCTGAGGCCAGGGGATAGGTATGGGCAGGTAAGGCTGGAGTGATGGGAAGCCATTTCCGGAAGACAGGAACTGATTGTTTGAAAGTTGGGGAGGCTGGTCAAACAATGCATTATGGGCTGAAAGAGATTTCAATATGTAGGCTCGCTATAATTTTTTATAAAGACCTACCTCACTGTTTACAAAGTGAAGAAAGTTAGGAAAATATACAGAGTTTGCTTAGGTCTTCAGGATCTCAGGACTTACGAAGCTCCCTTTAGCAAAGGCACTACGTCGTTAAATCAAACTCAAAGTCTTCTAAAGAACGAGACCACAATCTTTTGGAAGGAATGAATAACTGGCAGTCTCAGATGCTTGTACCCTGACTTTCTGCCCTCTGCTTTAAGGTCCTTCAGCTGTGTCTGACCCTGTCCCTAGCTGAAACATTGACAAAATCCCCTTTCTCTGTTAATGCTTCTAATGTCTCAGACCAGCTGGCCATTTTATAGAGAACATTATAAAACAAACAAGCAAACAAAAATAAAGCACAATTATTTCCTCACATAGTTCTAGGACTTAAAAATCTAGACATAATTTAATCACCAATCTCTCTTTTTTTTTTTCCCTGCAAGCCAAACTTTTTATTTGTTCACTTCTTCTTCTCCTCCCTTCTCTTCCTTCCCCTCCTCCACCTTCTTTTTCTTCTTCTTTTTAAAACAGTGTGACTGGAGTGCAATGATGTGAACACAGCTCACTGCAGCCTCAACCTCCCGAGCTCAAGTGATCCTCCCACCTCAACCTCCCAAAGTCCTAGGATTACAGGCATGAGCCACCACCCCCAGGCTGTTTGTTCATTTCTGTGTTCGAAGTACTCTTCGATAACATCCATCGCCTGAGATTGTTTGCCACAGTTCTTAACTATGACACAACACGACCGACCACTATACAGAATCTTCCCTCTCTGTCAGTTTCACAGGGGCCGCCTACCTGTCCCCTTGGCTTCTTCTGTCATCACCCTCCCTTAGGTCTGTTGATCTGGAGTTCAGCACAAAGTGCCTCCCCTGACTTGACAGAGGTGGGCTCATCGTGCAGGCTCCCAGAGATGGGCGTGGTACTCAGGCATCTAAGGCTTTGGCAGCTTTGCAAATCCTTATGCTGGGCCACCATGGATGAGAGCCATGAGCACTACCTGTAAAGCGGTGTTAACGTCCAGGACACTTACTGCAGCAATAGCTTCCTGGGCCATGGTGGTGGGTCATGACTGAAGCCAAATCAATGCCACACCTGAGGCTTCACACGACTCAGCAGCAGCAGGGAATGAGCAATCACCAACCTCTCTTTCTTTTTATAAACAGGGAGACTAAGGTCCTGAGAGAGTAAGTGAAGGGTCCCAGGACACAAAACCATTTTGTGGCAGAGGCTGAACCTGAACTTGATGACTTCACAGCCTGTCTTAGGTCCTCTTCATTCTCTCAAGCAACCATTAAAATGAAGTCTTGACCTCTTTCCTCCACCCTGAGGGGTACACCCACTTGCCTCCCTACAACGCGGTCTCCCACCACCGCCTTGTTTCCTTGGCTCCTGAGAACTCATTTATCCAAATATCTTGCTGTATTCAAGGTCAAACCCCAGCTGCTCTAACAAACCAGACTCTTTTTCTTTTTTTGAGATGGAGTTTCGCTCTTGTCACCCAGGCTGGATTGCAATGGCAGAATCTTGGCTCACTGCAACCTCCGCTTCCCGGGTTCAAGCAATTCTCCTGCCTCAGCCTCCTGAGTACGTGGGATTACAGGTGCACACTACCACGTCCAGCTAATTTTTGTATTTTTAGTAAAGATGGGGTTTCACCATGTTGGCCAGGCTAGTCTCAAACTCCTAACTTCAAGTGATCCACCTGCCTTGGCCTCCCAAAGTGCTGGGACTACAGGCTTGAGCCACTGTGCCTGGCCCAGACCCTTTTTCTTTATAAACCTTCCACTCAGTTCCAGTTTTCCATCTAAGCAGTATGCCTGGTTTACAGTGAGGTTATCTGGTAATGGGGATTGACATCCTCAGGTCTCTATAAATGACCACGGCTCAGGTAACTTGTTCCAGTCCCTTGGAAGTCTGTGGTGACTCTCCCAAACAACATAGGGAAGTGAGCTCTCAAAATGTTGAAGAGTCCACTTTCGATGTACTAATGCCTTAATCATATAATAACCATAACTGTATATGTGTGTACATCTGCACAAGCTCACACAATACAAATTAGAGCTTACTGTTGATGATGGTTGTTCTTGGTGTAATATTTAGACCCAAACACCAGCAATAAAGGCCCCCGAAGATCTTGGGAGTTTACCTCGCATGATGCAGTAGACTCCGTCCCTGGCTGGAAGTCATTATAATGTGTTCTTTGTCCTGATTTTGCTAGCCAGAAACCCTAGAGCCCGATCTGCATGCCAGCTCAGGATAGCTGGGGAATCAGCCTAGATCAGCAGGAATTTTATTTGCCTGAGGCCCCCAAAACCTCATAAAATAGTGGTTTTCAAGCATCTTTGGCTATCTCTAAGGGGTGGAGATGAGGGACAGTCTCCACATTTGTAAAAGATAAATGGTTGAGGAGAACATTATATGATGTGTAAGATTCCCTTTCTAGAAGTTTATATATGGATCTAAAATTTCCTGGGTTTGCCTTACAGAGGGTGTTTAAGGCAAAACCCCACTTTTGTCTTGAACTCCTGCTTCTGGGCACTTACCAGGGAACATGAAATTGTCTCCTTTCACCATTCCACTCTCAGGCAAGGTCTGAATTTGTTTTTAAAGATCTGAGCATCCTATCCCTCTCACCAACCTCCCTCCCTCCCTCCCCTCTCTCTCGCCCCTTCTCTTAGAAGTAAACTATATTTTTTGGTTTAGGGGGATTACACTCGATCATCCCAGAGGGAAAGATGGAGGCCACTGTCTTGTGCCAAAAGGGCAGAAGCAGCCAGATTTGAGAGGACGGCTGCAATAGAAGGTCAGGGTTTTGGAGTTTCTGTGTACAGTGTTTGGACGTCTGCGCCCTATTTGGCACACTATACACCGAACAGGAATGGCAAATAGCTGCTAAGTCACAAAACATTGAGAGCAGTGCCAGGGGCTTCTACACCCTCCCTGGACCTGTAAAAAAACTCTTTGAAGAACATCTCTGGGCCTCTTGGGGCAGTAGTGCCCAACAGATGGCCAAGAAAAACCATCTGGAAATAAATACCCAAAGTACTTCCCAACTCAATTTATGTGGCCAATATTACCCTAATACCAAAACAAGACAAAGACGTTGAAAGAAAACTATAAACCAATATCCTTTACGAACATAGATGCACAAATCCTTAACAAAACATTAGCAAATTTATTCTATAAATACAGAAAAATGATAGTTGTGATATATTTACATAACAGAAGATGACTCAGCAATAACAAGGAACCAATAACTGATCCCTATGACAACATGGATGAAACTCAATAACATTACACTGGCCAGGCACAGTGGCTCATGCTGTAATCCCAGCACTTTGGGAGGCCAAGGCGAGTGGATCACTTGAGGTCGGGAGCTTGAGACCAGCCCAGCCAACATGATGAAACCCTGTCTCTACTAAAATATAAAAATTATCTGGGCATGGTGGTGGGTGCCTGTAATCCCAGCTACTTGGGAGGCTGAGGCAGGAGAATCACTTAAACCTGGGAGGCAGAGGTTGCAGTGAGCCGAGATCATGCCACTGCACTCCAGCCTGGGTGATAGAATAAGACTCCCTCTCAAAAAAAAGAAAAAAATTACATGAGAACAGCAGAATATAATTAACCCAAACTATGAGAATCGTGAATACCCATAACTAACCAGAAGAGACACTGCATCAAAAATCCATGTGCCTGCTGAAAAAGGACTTAATGTTTTTACTCACTATATATCTGCTGGTTGAGTCCTTACAACTGGATTGTATTTGTTGTTATTTAAGTAAAAAATTAATACTGGGGAAAAAAAAATCCATGTGCCTGATGGTCGTTGATGGCCTCTAAGAGCTCAGGCATTAAGATGTGCAAGGGTTAAGATTCTTTCTTTAGGTTCTAACAGTCTGGTTTTTTTTCTTGGCAAGGCTTTTTCCTGAGAAGCCGTGAAGAATTAAGCACAGCTCCCATATGACAGCAGGCAAAGAAATGGGAGCCTCAGTCCTGCAGCCACAAGGAACTGAATTCTGCCAACAGCCTGAATGAACTTGGAAATGAATTCTTCCCCTGAGCCTCAAGAAAAGGAACCTGGTCCTGCCAACACCTTGATTTTGGTGAGGCCCAAAAGAGATGAGCCAGCTGAAAGTCAGACTTATGACAGGCCAAGTTCTCAGTTTCTACCAAAAGAACTCCACATTTGCTAATGTGGAAGAAAAGACTGATCATTTGATGTCACTAAAGTTCTCTTCACTTTTCAAATTCACTTGACATGGACTTGTCACTTACAGTGATATAAGAACATTTATAGGAGGTCATCACGATAGATTCTATTTTAAAATAAAAATAATATTGTCTTGTGATTGCATTCAGTGTTGAGATTTGTGAGCCCTTGGCTCCAAAGAGTTAATGCGCCTCCTTAAATGTTTAGCTTCTTACCAGGCAGTGCCTTCAGCACTGAGGAGAGAGGAGTGTAAAGCACTGTAAAATTGGAGTTGTGAATTATCACTGCAGGAAAACATTCCTAGGCCTCTCGGTATAAGTTTTTTTTCTAAAAAACTACAACCTGAGAAGAGACAGATCAGGCACCAGGATTTAAAAAATAAGCTGCCCATCTAAACAGTGCAAAGTAGACACGTTTTCATTTATTTTCTTTGGAACATTCTTGTTGGCAGCTGCACTCATTTGGTTAATGGAATATTCTTGACTCACGAAACAGGCTCGTTACGGAAACAGACTCAAACCAGGAGTGGGATGGGATGTGGAGCCACCCTTGCTCTCCCATGGCACATGCTCTTAAAAGTGGTGCCTTTCAACGACTCTCAGAGATAGCATGTGGCCGTGATGGGTGCTGGAATCATGACGAAAGACCTTAGAAGAAGCAGCATGAAAACAAGACTGTGTGAGAAGTAACAGTCAGTGCTGGGCACCTCCAGGCTGGCCACTTTTACACCAGGAGCTGGCATGAACTCTGCACACCTCGCCTGCCCTGAGACTGTTTATTCCAAGAGCTGCCAGGGCTCATCCTCCGGAACCCTTAACTATATGACTTCACGACAAGGCTCTCAAGCTGTGTCTCTCTCCTCTGAAATGAAAACTAGACACTTCTCCATGTTATTCCAAAGAATAACTTTAAATGAGAATTAAAGTCTCTCAGGGATATGCATTTTAACAAAGAACTTTTGGCTCCAGGCAAACCAAATTCCATAACCGTGAATCTAACTGCAACAAAAAACAAACCCAAACTTTTACCAGGGCACACTTCTTTCTAGGAATATTTAATACCATGTAACTCTAGTATAAGCCAGAGTCTGATAATCCTTGAAAAACTGTTCATATTGAAGTTGACCTATTAATATGTTGAGGAAAAAAAGGTCATTAGTCAAGCTTTGACTTTTTCTATAAATTTTTCACATCAATGACTGAGAGTTGTGCAGCATTTTGAGAAGTTTAATACTGAGACCTGAATCTTTTTAGAAAACTATAATCATAATTTGCTATTTATAGGTCATCTCTCTTCCCCTCTGACTAGTCTTCCCAGCCCTCCCTGGCCATGCTCTCTATCTTGATCCCTACTGTATCCCAAAGGGGCAAAGAGCTTAAAAGCTCTGCTGGGACCAGTCAGCCCTGCAGGCTAGATGAAGCCCTAAGGAGGAGAAACAGTCAGGCACAGCCCTCTGGCCCCCCCAACCCCTGACATCTGCACAAAGAACAGCTTTAGATTCTTTAGTTCCACCATATCCAAGATGATTCCCAAAACTTCACATATTATGGTCAGTAAAATTAAATTTGCAACTTGAAGTAGGAGGAATGAAGTTAGTTGAAAAGTGATAAGGAGAAATTAGGTTTTCCAAAACTAATCAGCTTCCAGACGTGAACACATAACAACTCTGCTCAAGAGAAAACAAAACAATCTTTTTTCTTCCCAACGTAAGAGTTTCGCCCAACAATATTACAAACAAAAAAAGACTAGGCATCCATGGGAAGGGAAGAAGAACCCTATAGACTTGGCCATCGCCCTGTTTTATTTATTCTACCCCGGAAAGAGGAACATGAAGTCACCTAAACTCCCGTACTCTAGGGGCTAAACCTTTTTTTTTTTAATTGCACTTTATGTTAAATAAACAAACTTTCTGAAGTACTGCCATTTGTTGGAGAAGAATGTAAATCTGGACTTAATGGGCCTCAGATGTCCTTCGGGGCTGTCTGAACTTGACCATGAATGGAAAAGTCTTAAGCCCCCAAAGGTATTAGTGTACTACTGTGGATCAGCTTAACTGAAGATTTTCTTCTTCATTTAGCCATGAACTCTCCTCCCCTCCCCACATACACCTGGAACTTGAAGGGGTAACCGTAGTGCTATGGACCATACCCCCTGAAGGATAACCATATGGCTATCCAACAGGGTCCAAGGAGGTGTGTTCCTGATGAAGGTTGACAGGGAGAGCTTCTGATGTCTTCCAGTGCCCAACAGAAATGAGAAGCAAGAGTCAACCATCCCCAGGCTTACCACAAATACATCCAAGTTTCCCCAGGACACCCTGCTTTGCCCATAAATCCCCATTCCATTGCTGGGGCTCAGAAAACAAGATCCCAAATGAAGTCCCAAGAAACAGCCTCAGAAGCAAAAGTGTTTCTCTGAGCTTCCCTGCCCTTCTGTCTCTCAGTCCCATTCTCTCAGGGGTAAGCCATGGAAACAAGGATCCCTTTTCCCCAAGGTGGGTCAAAACCAGAACCCCTTTTCCCCAATGCCAGCCATGAAACCTAAAAATCTTAGGCTAACTTTCACTCTGCCTTTCTGTGTCAAACTATTAAAAAAAAAAAAAAAAAACATGGTCTGGCCTGGAGCAGTGGCTCACACCTGTAATCCCAGCACTTTGAGAGGTTGAGGTGGGTAGAAGCTTGAGGTACGGAGTTCAAGACCAGCCTGGCCAACATGGTGAAACCCTGTCTCTACTAAAAATACAAACATTAGCTGGACATGATGGCATGCGCCTGTAATCCCAGCTACTCAGTAGGCTGAGGCAGGACAATTGTTTGAACCCAGGAGGTGGAGGTTGTAGTGAGCTGAGATCATACCACTGCACTCCAGCCTATGTGACTGAGTGAGGCTCCATCTCAAAAAAACAAATGGTCTGACCTACCTTGTTTGACCGCAGGCCATAAGACCCATGTTCCAGAAAAGGTCCTGCTCCAGACCGAGAAGTAAGGAATACATGCTCAGAGAGGCCAAGAAGAATCTAGACAGACAGGCCTGGCTGGGGTTTCCCACTTAGTCTATTAGCATTAGAGCATATCTGTTTTGTCCAGTCACACTTCTACCCAATTATCTATACTTTGTTGAACCTAAGCATAAAAATAGACAATTTCCCCTGTGTCATTGGGTCTTCATTCTGAAGGCTCCTGTAGCTACATGTTAAATAAATTTGTATGTCTTTTCTCCAATTAACCTGCCTTTTGCGAGGTGATTTTTCAGTGAAACTTCAGAGGGCCAAGGAGAACTTTCCCTTGGTGCTCACATTATCCTCGTTTGACAAGTTCCATTTGCAAATGGAGTCATCTAAAAGGGCCTCCTGCAAAGGCAGAGTACAGGCTCAGAGGGGAAACTACCTTAACCTCTGTCAGTTTCGGTTCTCCCATCTAAGACATGGGGGCGAAATTAGTATCCACGCCATAGAGTTGTTTAGTGGGTTTAATACTTAGAAGACACAGTTCATTTCCTTTGACTAATGCTCTCTGCTCTTTTTTGTGGACTCAGAAGTCTCTGGAACAGAAAAGGTTTGAGCTGGGGAAAGTAGCATGGATTTTTGGCTTCTACTCAAGAGTCCAGGACTCACTTCTTCAGACTGTTAAGGTCATGAAAAACAGGGAAAAACTAGGCCATTCCCAGAGCAGAGGAGCGTGGGGAGACATGCAATGTGGTCCCCTGGATTGCATTCTAGAGTTTAGTTCATAGTAATGGACCAATGTCTCTTGGTTTCTTAGTTTTGACAAATGTACCATGGCAATGTAAAATGTTAATGGTGGGGGAAACTGAGTCAGTGGTATATGAAAATTCTCTGTACCATCCTCGTGATTTTTCTTTGACCCTCAAATTATGCCAAAATACAAAGCTAAAAATGGAAATACAAAAAAAAAAAAGTCTATGATGATGGTACAACATAAAAACTTAATAGCAACAGATACTGAGCAAGTGTTTATGATAGGCTAGGCTCTGAGCCATGCAGTGGCCCAGCATTAGGTAATAAGACCTCTCAACGACTCTATGACATGGGTTAATAATTACATCTCCATGTCTTATGTGAGGGAACTGAAACCTAGAAAGGCTAGGTAGGGCCCACAGTCATAGAGCTGGGAAGGAGGCAGAGGCAGAATTCAGACCTAGAGAGAGTAATTCCAAAGACTGTGTCTCACTTGCCACACCATTTCTCCCTTTCACAAGATAGAGGAAACACATACTCAAAAGTTAACTCAAAGAGATAAAATAACATCGAATGAAGCAGGAAAACTATCAGCGTTCTTATTTTGAAAAAGGAAGACCAGCCGGATACGGCGGCTCACACCAGTAATTCCAGCGCTTTGGGAGGCTGAGGTGGGCGGATCACCTGAGGTCAGGAGTTTGAGACGAGCCTGACCAACATGGAGAAACCTCGTCTCTACTAAAAATACAAAATTAGCCAGGCGTGGTGGCGAATGCCTGTAATCCCAGCTATTTGGGAGGCTGAGGCAGGAGAATCACTTGAACCCAGGAGGCAGAGGTTGTGGTGAGCCGAGATTGCACCATTGCACTCCAGCCTGGGCAACAACTGTGAAACTCCATCTCCAAAAAAAAAAGAAAAAGGAAGACCGATGGGCTCTGTGTTTCCTTCCCCCTCTACCTTACAGGTTATCGCAATTTGTACTAATGTTACAAATGATACAAGTATGTACAAATATTAAAGGTCATAACCGAACATGTAAAACTATAGAGAAGGCTCTAGAAAAAAAATTAAATCCCTCCCGGTACACCCAACCTCTCATTCTAATGTTCAGAGTAGGGAGAGGTAAGTTTAAGGTCCATAAAAATCAGAGTTCGTGCATAGACAGAATGTGGATTTGTCTATCAAATCCTGGACTATGAGAACCCCGATAGCTCTGAGAACTTTATTGGAATAATTTTAGAAGGAAACAAAAGCCACACTTAGCAGGAAGTATACTCCTGAAGCTCTCTACTTGGAGAGTTGGCAGGAACATAAAAAGGCAAAATTGCTCAGGGAGGTTTAGGGTGAATTCTTGGCTGATGATCCCTAATAGTCAAGGGAAGGTGGAGAAGTTTAACCAGCATCCCAATGTTTTTCATTCATTCATTCATTCATTTATTCATTTTGAGACAGGATCTCACTCTGTGCACCCAGACTGCAGTGCAGTGGCATGGTCATAGCTCACTGCAGCCTTGACTTCCTGGGCTCAAGTGATCCTTCCACCTCAGCCTCCCAAGTAGCTGGGACTACAGGCATATATGCCATCACATCCAGCTAATTATTTTTTATTTTGTAGAGACAAGGTCTTGCTTATTATGTTGCCCAGGCTGAAAACTCCTGGCCTCAAGTGATCCTCCCGCCTCAGCCTCCCAAAGTGCTGGGATTACAGGTTATGAGCCACAATGCCTGGCCCTAGTGTTTTAAAATTAACACAAGACACATCAACTGTGCTCTCCCCAGAGTCAGTAAAGTTCAGTGAAGAAATAGTGAAGTTCCATATTAGTTAGACATGTTTTTCAGCTGCTATAACAGAAAACCTAATAAGAACAGAACTTCTATAAAGACTTTCATTCTTTACTTAACCAGAAGTCTGGAAATGCATGATCTGACGATTAATTTAACAACTCAAAAATTCTGTACAGATTGCAGGTGTTTCCATTCTTCTGCTTAACCATACCTGATATAAAGTTTTTTTGTGTTTATACTTTTCAGTTCATGAGCACAAGATAGCTGCCACAGCTCCAGGTTCAGCATCCCAAGCAGGAGAGGCAGGCAGAGAGATAAGAGCCTTCTCTTCACAAGGGCCTACTGATCTGAGAAGGAAATCCAGCCCAGTAGCACCTAGTAGATTTCTCCTTAGGTCTCAATGGCCAGA
This sequence comes from Aotus nancymaae, assembly GCF_030222135.1. Taxonomy (NCBI): domain Eukaryota; kingdom Metazoa; phylum Chordata; class Mammalia; order Primates; family Aotidae; genus Aotus; species Aotus nancymaae. Next base: position 17,560,449 of record NW_026988479.1, on the reverse strand, counting down.
CTAGCTTTGGTCCCTGTTACGGTCTGAATGGTGTCCCCCATAAATTTACCTGCTGTAACCTCTAGTACCTCAGAATGTGAATCGATTTGGAAATAGGGCCATTAAAAAGGTTAAAATGGAGCCACTAGGGTGGGCCCTAATCCAATCTCACTGGCATCCTTGTAAGAAGAGGAAATTTGGGGCTGGGCATGGTGGCTCATGCCTATAATCTCGGCACTTTGGGAGGCCGAAGCTGTAAATCTTTTAGGCTGACTGACCGTGCCATGGATGATACGGCAACCCCTGTGACCTGCACATACACCTCTGGAGGGCCTTCCACAATTAGAAAACCTGAAGTAACTGGAAGACCATGAAAAGCGGAAGAACGATCAACCCCTGCAGCATCATTGGACTTTGTAACTGACGTTGGTCAACCTCTGACTCCAGACTCTACAAATCCCTCCCAGATTGCAAACCTACAACCCCCTCCAGCTTGCAAAAAAAACACCCTAAACTGTAACTTCTGTAACTTTCCACTGCCTACCCCAAACCTATATAGCCAACTCCTATCCCACTGCCCTCAGCTGACTCTCTTTTCAGACTCAGCCCACCTGCACCTGGGGGAATAAACACCCATGTTGCTCGCACAAAGCCTGTTTGCGGGGGTCTCTTCATTCAGAGTGCACATTTTAACAGAGGCGAGCAGATCACTTGAGGTCGGGAGTTTGAGATCAGCCTGACCAACATAGCGAAATCCCATCTCTGCTAAAAATACAAAAATTAGCCAGGTGTGGTGGTGGGAGCCTGTAACCCCAGCTACTTGAGAGGCTGAGGCAGGAGAATTGCTTAAACTCAGGAGGCAGAGGCAATAGTGAGCTGAGATCATATCACTGCACTCCAGCCTGCGCAAAAAGAGCAAAACTCTGTCCCCCACCCCCCCAAAAAAATAGTTAACGTAGACACACATAGAGATACCAGGGTTAGGCACACACAGAGGAAAGACCATATGAGGACACAGCAAGAAAACAGCCATTTGCAAGCCAGAAAGAGAGCCTCATGAGAAACCAACCCTGCTGACACTTTGGTCTTGGATTTCTAGACTCCATAACTCAGAAAATAAATTTCTGTTGCTTAAGCCACACAGCCTGGGATTTTGTTATGACAGCCCTAGCAAACTAATACAGTCCACTAGCTGCAAAAGAGAGTCTATAAAAGGGAGATTTAGGGCCAGGCACGGTGGCTCACGCCTGTAATCCCAGCACTTTGGGAGGCTGAGGTGAGCAGATCACAAGGTCAAGAGGTCGAGACTATCCTGGCCAACGTGGTGAAACCCCGTCTCTATCAAAATACAAAAAAATTAGCTGGGTGTGGTGGCGCGCACCTGTAATTTCAGCTACTTGGGAGGCTGAGGCAGGAGAATTGTTTGAACCTGGGAGGCGGAGGTTGCAGTGAGCCAAGACCACATTCCAGACTGGCGACGGAGCAAGACGCCATCTCAAAAGAAAAAAAAAAAAAAAAAAAAAGAATAAGTAACAAGTTATTCTCCTTCCAAACTTCTGACTCTGATATTCTAAATCTGAGGGGGCTGTGCCCAGAAAGGACTTTGCTGCTTCAACAAATGAAAACAAACAGGAAAACACACAGAGCATACATTTCTAAAATGCATGTACCTTACAATATTTTCTGATGTCCTATTCCAGCTTTCAACTATTCAACAGTGTATTTCCTGAAATAATCAACTAAACAAATCTGAATCTTTTTTCTTTACATTTTCAAAGCCCTAGGAACCCACGGTACATAGTGAGTTGTAACACACACACACACACACACACACACACACACACACACACACACACACACAGCTAGACTCCTCAGCAAAATAAAGGTCTGACATTTTCCTGTTACATACTTCCTGAGAGCAAAAATTATACATAGTCATTCCTGTGATCCCATAGACCGTTATACACAGTAGCAATGAGGGCTTGCTGAATGAACAAGTGGAAAACAGCCTCTAAGAATCCATCTTACGGCCCACTCACTTCACAAAGACTAAACAAATATTAGCAATGAATCTGTTTTTTCTGGAAAATGGGTCTCAGCATCTTTAAAGATGCTAAGGATCAAATTATTTTCTTCTCTAAAGAGCTTCACATATTGGGAAAGCTATCATTATGAAACAATAAGTGTTTCCCTATACAAAGACATTTGATTTTTTAAAACTGCCAATAAAAGATGCATTCATTAATGAACAGTATGAGAACAACTGATAAGGGAGATGGGAAATAACATCTGACCCGTATTATATGATGTATTTTTCTCTCAACAGTTGAAAGATTTAAATGTGAAAAATACAAAGAAAATATGGGTTATTTTTCAAAAATGCCTAGTTTATGGGTGGGCTTCTTTTCTCTCTTTCTCTTTCTTTCTTCCTTTCCTTCTTAAGTTGAGGTCTCAGTCTGTTGCCCGGGCTGGAGTGCAGTGGCACAATCACAGCTCACCGCAGCCTCAAATTCCTAGGCTCAAGCAATCCTCCCACCTCAGCTTTCCAAGTAGCTGGGACCAAAAGTGCATGACACCATGCCTGGCCAGTTTTTAAATTTTTATTTTTGTAGAGATGAGGTCTCACTATGTCACCCAGGCTGGTCGCAAGCTCCTGGGCTCAAGCAATCATCTCACCTCAGCCTCCCAAAGTGCTGTGATTACAGGTGCATGAACTATCACACTTAGCCTATGGAAGGGTTTCTAAATATGTCCAGAAGCAGTAAAAGAATTGACAAGTTCACTATTAAAATAATTTTTTAAATATTATATGGGGAAAAATATATCATAAACCTAAATGACAAATGATAAAGTTGGGAACTATTGACAAAATCTATGATAGAAAAGCATTATTTTCCTATTTAGATGAAGAGATCTTCAAATCAATAAGATGCACATAAATAATATAATAGAAAAATGGTCAAATTTTTATGACCTGAGAATCACAGAAAATAATAGTCATTATTTGGGAATAAGGTTGGAAGTCCACTCTTAAGGAAACTTACATGTGTATATATATATGTGTGTGTGTATTTTTTTTTTTTTTTTTTGAGACTGAGCCTTGCTCTGTCACCAGGCTGGAGTGCAATGGCACTATCTCAGCTCACTGCAACCTCTGCCTCCCGGGTTCAAGCAATTCTCCTGCCTCAGTCTCCAGAGTAGCTGGGACTATAGGCGTGTGCCACCACGCCCAGCTAATTTTTTGTATTTTCAGTAGAGATGGGGTTTCATCCTATTGGCCAGGATGGTCTCGATCTCCTAACCTCGTAATCTGCCCGCCTCTGCCTCTCAAAGTGCTGGGATTACAGGCATGAGCCACAGTGTCTAGCAGAAATAGTTAAATAATAACAAAATTTATTTTAGGACTGTTAAAAGTTAAAAAGTTTGATTGTATGTGTATTTGTGATGGTATGTGCAACCAGGTATTCTCATGCACTTTTATTGGAGTTTACACTGGCATGAACTTTTTTTTTTTGAGACTGAGTTTCATTTTTTTTGTCCAGGCTGGAGTGCAATGGTGCAATCTCAGCTCACTGCAACCTCTACATCTCGGGTTCAAGCTATTCTCCTGCCTCAGCCTCCCTCTGTAACAATTTTTTTTTTAATGAGTAAAGCTAGATTTATTGACATGGAAAACACCCAAAATGTGCTAAATAAAAAATAGCAAGTTGTAGAACAAGATGTCCAATATGTTCCCATTTGTGTAAAACCAACCAAAAAAAGATATACTTTTATATGCTTGTATATGCATAGAACATTTCTGAAAGGATACTCAAAATACTGTTAACTGTGGTTCCGTCTGGAACCCATTCTGTTTGAAATTTTTACCGTGATTGCATATTTCTCTAGTAATAAAAAATACACAGTTAAGATATAAAAAGCCCCATGCTGCTTCCTCGGAAATTCCTCAAATGGGGAAAATTAAGCTAAAAACGTTAGGACTTATCACTTCCTCCCAAGAGTTGGCTTTTGGAGAGAGAAGCAAATGCTCTAAGGAAAGGAGTTCCTTCAGGATGGAATATTTGGAATTGCCCCATTTGGGTGGGGAAGGGGAGTCGGGGGGAGGATCTAGGCAGGGCTCCCGCTCTTCAGCCCAGGAGGGAGAGACGCAGATCAGGGAATAATCGCTCCCTGACTTTAGGAGCCAAATCGGCTCCGGAGGGAAGGGGAAAGGGGGGTGGCGAGGGAAGGCCCCCAGGGCTAGACATCAAACAGGACGGAGGCATCTCTGACCTCCGGGTCACAGGCCCGGGCGCTCCAGGAGCCCACCCGGGGCGCTGGCGCTGGAAGCCAATTCCGAGTAATTTAGGAAATCGCCCAGCCTGGGGGCCGGGGCGGGCAGGAAAGGAGCGATTAAGGGCGAGCAGGAGAAGTGAGGCTTCCTCGGGAATGAGCACATTTGGAAGCCAAGCAGGAAGGGGGCAGGAAGCTGCTCTCATAAAACAATCTGACAATTACGTGTCAGTGTAGGAGAAGGGCCCTGAAAATTATGGGGTTGCCGCACCGCACTCCCGAGTCCTCCCCCGGTGATTTCCTCGGGCCGCAATGAGCTGCGGGAGGAAATTATATTTGGGGCCAGGTGTTTGTTCCTGCACATTTGGGTTCAGCCTGGGACTGAGAATTTTACGCTCACACGCTGAGGGAAACAATTCCCTGATGCCTTTGTAAACCACGGCGGATGCACTGCCTCCAGCTGGACTGGGCTTTGGTACTGTGATTAGCATAGCTGGGATTTATTAAGCCCTTCCACTAGCCGGGTGCTTCACCTGCGACTCACAGCAAGAGGCCTGGAGAGGTTCACTTGCCACAATCACTAGGGGTGGCAGATCAAGAATTTTGACCCAGGCACTGTCTCCAGAGCCCCATACTCAAAACCAACTTGAAAACATATTTCACAAACATTTTCATAAGAGCAACCAGACCATTACTTTATACATGTATCTGGAGGAATGGGTTCCTAAGCGGACTTCTACCCACACACAGGCTGCCCTCTCCTTGTCATTCATTCATTCACTTGTTCCTTTGTATCTATTAAGTAGCTATGGTGTGGCCGGCAAAATTAGGTACTATAAAATTATAAGACACATTCCTACTTCTAAAGATACCTAGAGGCCTTATGCCTATGGTGGTGGTTCATGCCTGTGATCCCAAGCACTTTGGAAGGTTAAGGTGGGAGGATTGCTTGAGTCCAGGAGTTCGAGACCAACCTAGGCAACATAGCAAGACCCTCTCTCTACAAAACAACAACAATCACTGGGCATAGTGCCTGTAGTCCCAGCTATTTGGGAGACTGAAGCGAGATCACTTGAACCTGGGAAGTCGAGACTTCAGTGAGCCAGGATTGCCCTGCTGCACTCCAGCCTGGGTGACAGAGTGAGACCTTGTCTCAAAAAATAAATAAACAACTAGGGCCGGGTATGGTGGCTCACACCTGTAATCCCAGCACTTTGGGAGGCCGAGGCGGGTGGATCACGAGGTCAAGAGATCGAGACCATCCTGGTCAACCCAGTGAAACCCCGTCTCTACTAAAAATACAAAAAATTAGCTGGGCATGGTGGCATGTGCCTGTAATCCCAGCTACTCGGGAGGCTGAGGCAGGAGAATTGCCTGAACCCAGGAGGCGGAGGTTGCGGTGAGCCGAGATCGCGCCATTGCACTCCAGTCTGGGTAACAAGAGCGAAACTCCGTCTCAAAAAAAATAAAAATAAATAAATAACTAGAGGACACATTTACAGGTTTACAGGCTTAGATTCCAAGCATATTTGCAGTCTTATCCTGGTCCTTGACATGATTCTTTTAAGCCCATTTGGATTTTCCTGGAGTAGATATGCTCCCTCAAACCCTCCAGACCAGGAGCATTTCCCGGCCCACACCTTTATCAGACTCCTAGTAAACCCTGATCCTCTCTCTAACCCCCTCCACATTCAGAGGGCATCCTCCAGGAGGCTGGGGCCTATAAGACAATCTGAAGGGGCATCTGAGAGGAGTCTAGCAGAGCAGTGAAGTGTCCTGACTCCACCAACCACTAGTTGGGTAACCTTGGGCAAGTTGCTTCACCTTTCTGAGCCTCCTCTGTAAGGTGAGGTTGTCATGAGGATTAAATAGAACAACATGCTGGGCTTTGAGCCCACTGCCTAGAACACAGTAAGTATTCAGTAAGTCTTGGCTATGACCCTGGAGATGGTGTTCTGTGTTAGGGGTCAGCCAACCCAGCCCTCAATACCTCTTCTATTAACAAACTGTTCCAGGCCGGGCGCGGTGGCGCACACCTGTAATCCCAGCACCTTGGGAGGCAGAGGCGAGTGGATCACGAGGTCAGGAGTTCGAGACCAGCCTGGCCGAGATGGTGAAACCCTGTCTCTATTAAAATACAAAAATTAGCCAGCTCAGGAGGCTGAGGCAGAGAATTGCTTGAACGCAGGAGGTGGAGGTTGCAGTGAGACAAGACTGCACGACTGCACTCCAGCCTGGGTAACAGAGCGAGACTTCATCTCAAAAAAAAAAAAAAAAAAAAAAACTACTCCGAAGTCACTGTAAATGCTATACTTCCCTCCTAGCTCAATTCTGTTATGTCCCAAATCACATTAATTTTTATGCAATGAACTATATGTGGTAACATAATTATTTCCTTAGTCACTGAATTACTGAATGCTCATCTATTACTTGTGAATGCTAAGCAGAACAATATTGACAGTGGACAGGAACAAGGTCTTTAGAGCTAGACTTCCAAGCTCAGATCCCATCTCTATAATTTGGGCAAGTTACTTAATAGCTTTGAACCTTAATTTTCTCATCTGTGAAAACTGGGATAATAAATCTCTTATTCCATCAGGTAACTGTGAGCATCAGATGAAAGAACGGCCCATTATTATGTGCTTGGCTTCAGGTAAAAACTCACCAATAACAGCTATTACCATTATTTTTCATTATTGTTACACTGAAAACTGAACAAGCAAAACAGACGCAATCTTTGACTTATGAGATAAAATGAACAATGGCCACAGTCATTAGTGTGTAGCATGTAGTGGAGTTCAGTAAAGTATTAGAGTAAATGTTCAGATGAAGCAGAAACCAAAATACTGAGTAGAAAGAAGGCACCACTAAAATGTCTTCATTTTCTGCAAATGCCACTGGGAAAAACAAATGACTGGTGAAGAAAAGACAAAGAGAGAAGAAGGTGGCGGTAGGAGTCCTAAAGGTTTGAATTTTGCAGTTTTCTGTAAATTCTTCAATAAAAGAAACTTTCAGTATATCTCTTTCCAGAGACTTCTTGGGCTGAGGCTCTACCCTCCTCCTTTGGAGAACTCCTTTCCCAGCGTCTGCCATTTCATGAGGAGACTGACTGCCAGGTAGCAAACGTCACCTCATCACTATACGATTTCTGCCATATGCAGAGTTCCTCCAGCACGTTGGGAATTGTTTAAATAGTATTTTATAAACATTTAGTTATTCATTCTTCATATTCTCTATCTATACTGACTCTAAGCTTTTATTTCATTTTATATTCACATCCCTGCCCTGCACACAGTAAGTACTCAAAGAAGTTCCTGTTCCGTTACCAATCTTACTTAGAATCTCCCATCTGACTCGTTTGGATGTACAAATGGTCCAGCATGGCATTCAAATAAAAAAACAGAAGGGGCCAGGAGAGGGCAGTGATGGGGCAGAGCTTGCCAGAGAAAAGGAGATGCCCATTATTATCCCAGATGACTCTAGGACAAATGGAGAATGTTTGCATTTAGCCCAGGAGAGGGTGCTACCTACTTCTAAGACAGCCTCTGCAAGAAAGACCCGGGCAGGGCCTCTGCCACCTAAAGTGAGGCTGAGGCTCAGGCTCCCTGGCAGCCCTTTCACCAGTGCAGAAGAAATGCCCTGACTCCCCTATCCCTCTTTTGAGACAAAGAACTTTTCTTCTAAAATAGCAGCCAGGAGTCAAGGGGGCATGAAAATATCAGCAAAGCAGATGCAAAAAGAGTACACAGATGTACAGATTCAGGACAAAGATTTTCATCTTGTTTTAAGCATTTATCTAAGCAGCTTGCCGGATATTGGGTATAAAGAAAAAAAAACACTGCATCATCACCACTACTACCGATGCATACTCTCAGACTGTTCTTAAAAGACTCTGAGAAGAGAGGAGAAGTGTCAAGAATAGGATTAGGTGGTCAGAAATCACAGTATATTGCTAAATGTGGACCTTCCTCCAGCCTTTACATAAGGTATCTATTACCAAGGATATTCAAAGTCCTTTTGTATTTGTGGTGAAAGAACCTCTCTCTAGCCTGGGATCTAGAAGACCAGGTTTTATATTCCCAGTGGCATTCCCTATTCTTCCCAATGATTTTCAGCTAGTTCCATCATTTCTTGAGAGCCCACTATGCCTATATCTTTTTTTTTGACAGTGTCACGCTCTGTTGCCCAGGGCGGGGTGCAGTGGTACAATCATGGCTCACTGCAGCCTTGACCTCCTATGTGCCCATATCTTGAATTCTTGAATAGGAATAATCACTAGCATCTTTTCAGCAGTAAGACAGAACTTTTGCCCATAATGCACGTTAAACAAAAGAAAGCATTATACTGAAGCAGATCACTCACCTGCTTCTCATTTGTCTTTTGAAAAGTCAGATGTCATTCTCTCTCTTAGCAGAAACCCAAATAACAAAAGTAATAAGTGAATAAGAAATAAAGTTAATGTCCAATTGTAGTTTCTTTCTTTCTTTTTCTTTTTTTTAACGGTCTGGTCTCTGAATATCAGTATGTGGTTTCCTTCTGAGTTTAAAAAGCAGCTTTGGCACTGTTGCTGGGAACGTACCTGAAGGGAGCACTACTTAGATACTTCATATGCCATTTAACCTAGCAACTCCAATTCTATGAATCACATCTACCAATGTATCGGTACACAGATGTGCAAAGGAATCTGTTGCAGCAATCTTTGTAATAGCAAGACTGGAAACAAATGTCTATGAACAGGAAATTGGTGAAATAAATTACGGTACATCTACTGTACAATGGAATTCTATGCAATCAGATAGAAGTTGATGTATACATATGGTGTTTTGGAAAGATGTTTAGAACTATGATTAAATGTAAAAAGCAAAGTGTATTACAGTGTGTGCAGTAAATCCCATTTATGTTTATATATGTGTGTGTGTGTGTGTGTGTGTGTGTGTGTGTGTTTTAAAAAGAAGAGCTCAACATACATGGAAAATATCTAGAAGGAAATCCTGAAAGCTTTTAACATCACAACTTTTAGGTAAGGAGACATGGGATATGGGCCACATTTTACATTTCTGTATTGTTTGAATATTTTACATGTGTTACGTCCTTGGTAAAGCCAGCCTCAAGGAGTGGCAGGCACTTTCTCATCTGCCTTTAGAAACCATGTTGGCTTTATTCACCTATATCTAGAGTCCAAGTGATAGAAATACAAAAGCAGAGGGCAGCGGTGTGTGCCAGCACAAGTCCCTGTGGCTGAGAGGACACATGAACTCAAGTCCCATTTGACATGAAACCATTATTTTCACTTTTTGGTATTCAGGTATTAAGTCAGGCTCACTGCATTAGGCTTTCTGAAAGATTGATCTTGATGATATATTACCATCTCTTGGAGTAAAGATTCTATGACTCGGCAGGAATGAGCACATTATTCTCAGCAGCTGAGAATGATACCGCGGAGCCTGTCACTAAGCACTCTAATTGGAAGAATATTTAGCTAGTTGAATTGGGATTAGGTTCAGCTGTGAAGACTAGAAACCCTCCAATAAATAAAAGTTAGCCAGGCGCGGTGGCTCACGCCTGTAATCCCAGCACTTTGGGAGGCAGAGGCAGGCAGATCGCGAGGCCAGGAAATCAAGACCATTCTGGCTAACATGGTGAAACCCGTCTCTACTAAAAATACAAAAAATTAGCTGGGCATGGTGGTGCACGCCTGTAGTCCCAGCTGCTCGGGAGGCTGAGGCAGGAGAATTGTTTGAACCCAGGAAGCGGAGGTTGCAGTGAGCCGAGATCAGGCCACTGCACTCCAGCCTGGGCCACAGAATGAGACTCCATCTCAATAAATAATAAATAAATAAATAAACAAATAAATAAATGTTTATTCTTGCTCATATAAAAGGCCTTGATGACAGTCAGTGCATGGCATACTGTTCCTTCTCTCATGTTCCAATATCCATGGACTCAACCAAGATGGCAGTATCTGCATTTCAGACAGCAGGACAAAGGCAGGCATGAAGAAGAAGGGCCAAAGTGTGTATATACAATGCTTCTTAAGCGGGTTTCTAGGAGCTGCCCCTAGACACTTTGTGTTTCGCATTGGCCAGAACTCAGTCTTATGACCTACCTAGCTGCAAGAGATTTTGGGAAATGTAGTCTTAATGCCAAGTGGCTATATGCCCAGCTTAAAATTGGGGCTTTAATGTTATTATCATAGAAGAAGAGAAGAGTAGATACTGAGAGATGACTAGTGGTTTTCTGCAACATGGACATAACTCACTTTTCCCCCTCTAACCTACTTTCAGAAGATAAATGCATTTAGTATGCCATCATGTCAGCCAATGGCATAGCTAAGTTATCATGCTTTGTCATATACTCACCTCTATGAACTTAGGGAAATATTTTGAGAAAAGATTTTCTACAACATAGAGAGGATGATGAGACATCCTGGAATTTCACCCACCTGTGTTTCTCCCATCTCTGCCACCAGCTCCAGAATCTTGAACATAATGGATGGGATATACTAGCTTTTGTAGACAGGAACCATGTCATCTCTACAATGGTTCCATAATAAATGTCAATGGAATACAGTAGAACTGGCCTGTGATGTAATTTAGAGATGACTTCCTGTGAATGAGACAATGCGTACAGGAATAGAATGTTATTTATGCTATGGGAAAGGCCCATCGGGCTTCAGATTTAGGTTCAAGGAAAAAGGAATCCACCAGCTGATTATACTAGATCCCTGGGGACTAAGGATAGTAGAGTTAACAGTCATAAAGGAATTGGGGCTTCAGAAATTCCCAAGGTTAGGAAGGACTAAATCCTGTTTTCAAGCAGACAGTGGCAGACTCCCTGGACACTCTTGCCTGAAATCAATCTTCAGAGTCTCAGGACTAGTGGTCCATTAGGCCTCTGCAAAGAAGGGAACTGAAGCCTCCCTGCCCCAGCCTTACCTGTTATTTACTGCCAGGCCCTTTTAGACACAGGATGGTTATTCACTAGGAATACAAATGAGGGTTCTTTTATGTTTCCTAGCCTGCAGGCCCAGTAGTTAGCAGTAAAAAGCCAAATGTTTAAACCCTAAAGTGAAACCTCCATGCTGCGGTCTTCTGTCTTGTTAAAAACAAGTAACTTTATGGTTCTTTGATCAATAAATAGCATAAGGGTATAGAGATAAAGGAAAGGAACATTAGCATGAAGGCAACAGACTAAACAAGGCCCCTGAATTACTCAGAGGGGTGGAATCCCAATCCTGGTAGATTTCCCTGGTAACTATGTGGGAGAATTGTTCCAGACTTGAGGACTGTGATCACATCTGCGTAGCTTGACACTGGCCCTGTTTGGTCCCATCCTCTTGGACCCTTCGCTAGTCAGTGCTCAGTGGTCATCATGCCAGTGAAGTTCTCAAGCTAGGACTTTATCGTCCCACATGCAACTGCCTACTTGGTGCCTCCCTACAGGCTCAACAAAGCTTCTCAAACCTATACCCAAAGTCAACCCTTGAGTTCTCCTCAAGCCTGCTTCTCCATCTCACTAAATGGCCAGGGAATCATTCTGCAACATGCTCAGCCTGACAGCCTCAACTCCCACTTTCTTTTCTTTTTTTTTTTTTTTTTTTTTTGAGACAGAGTTTTGCTCCTGTTGTTCCAGGCTGGTGTGCAATGGCAATCTCAGCTCACCACAACCTCCGCTTCCTGGGTCCAAGTGATTATCCTGCCTCAGCTTCCCAAGTAGCTGGGATTACAGGCATCTGCTATGACGCCCAGCTAATTTTATATTTTTAGTAGAGATGGGGTTTCTCCATGTTGGTCACACCAGTCTCAAACTCCCGACCTCAGGTGATCCGCCCACCTCAGCCTCCCAAAGTGCTGGGATTACAAGCCTGAGCCACCGCACCCAGCAACTCCCACTTTCAAATCATCAGCAAATGTCACTGGCCCTGCCTTCAAAGTATATCAAAATCTGACCATATCTCATCGCCTCCACTAGTCTGGGTTGCTGTCCCCCTCACCTGGGTTACTACAAAGGCTTCTACTTGGTCTCGCCCCTCCCCTATTGCCAAGCCACCCATCCCATTCTTTTTGCAACACAGCAGCCAGAGGAAGCCTTTTAGAACCTAAGCCACATCATGGCGCCCATTGGTTCTGGACCCTCGAGGGGACTCCCCATGTCATACGAAGTAGAAGCCACAGTCTGCCCAGGCCCTCAAGCTCTTCGTGACCTGCTGCAGCTCTCCCTTGGCATCTCCCACACCCCTCCTGTGGCTCACTCTGCTCCAGCCTCCCTGCTGCTTCACAAAGGAGGTAAGCATGCCTCCGGCTTTGAGCCGTGCACATGATGCTACCTGCGCAGTGTTTCTGCCTTTATCAGCAAGCTTAGCTTCCTCACAGATGGCCCCTTATCAGAAACCTTCCCTGACCACCCCTTTAAAATCCAGCTTTACTTTTCTTCATAGTACTTATCCCCACTTGACAAAATATATATTTATGTTTTATTGTCTCTCTCCACTGGAATGTAAGTTCCATGGATACAGGATTTTTCCTTATGAGAACAGCGCCTGGTATGGAGAAGACACATATTTTTTAAATGAATAATGTGGGCACACTGTCCAATTAACGTGTACCATAAGGCAAGACAAACAGTAACAACTGTAACAAAAAACCCAGTCACCTGTATGAATGTCTGTAATGTCCTTTTTCGTTACTAACCTTTATAAAAAAAAAAAAGGAAGTAGAAGGAAATTTTTGTCTGAAGAGGGGAGAAAACCATTTACTTAGAACCATGCCTCAGGCACTCTTCTGCATCTGGAGGCAGAGGGTCAAGATAGGTAAGCTCCCTGTTTTGTGGGCTTATGTTACAGAGAAAATAGAGGTGGAGGTGGACACTGCAGAAGCTGGGAATCACACCATCAGTAAGCAAACAAATGAACAAACAAGATCATTTCAAATAGCCGTGAATAATATATATGTTCAAGAAAGCTTACCGGAAATTACCAATTAAAATACACCTGGTTTATGCATGGGACCTGTCTATCTCTTTCCCCATCCCACCCCCAAAATCCTGCACTTTCAATAAAATACACAAATACTCATACTTCATATTAGTACAAGATGCTTATCTTAGAGCATTTACTTTGTAACTTCTATTAAATGATGAGCTGTGCTTCGTTGAAGACGATATCTCTCGTACATGGATGGATTTAGCAACTGATACTGTCCTTTGCCGTGTGCCCAGTAGGTACCCATTAAAAGTTAGCAGATTTTTCACAGGTCTTCAAAAGTGAATGTCTGGAATTCTTTCCGACCTGACCTTGAATCTATGTGGATATTTTAGTACATTGCTGAAAAGTTACATGCTTTTATTTTAGTAGAGTTGGTGAAAATTCCATATGGAATCCTCCATTCACAAAACTGAATGAAAACACAGAACCCCTTAAAATAAAAATAGACACACTGGGAATCACCAGGGAAATGTTACTTATTCTCCGAGCATTCAGCTTCTGCTATCCCTAGTGGTGGGAACCCAAGCTGTCATTCCAATTTCCTATAAACTTGGCAGGACTCTGTGTCCATTTGGAATTGTAATAGCCCGGATTTCAGTTCAGGGAGGAAGGAAGGAGTCATCGCATTCCACTGAAGAGTCCTCCAGCAGAATCCCAAGAAGCCAAAGCCTAAATGTCAGTGTTCTCCCAAAGGAAAGAGATGGCTCTATCTGATGAGTTTACCTGGTATAACGCTCTATAGCCAATTCCGGCAGGCCCTCTTGGCTGGTCTTTTTTTGGTAGTGTTGCTTGTTGCAGAAAATTCTGGCTCCTGCATTAGGTGTTTTGTTTTTTCAATTATGAACAGATTTTTCATACTAAATGCTGGAAGTTTCAGACTGGAAGTTCCAGGCTGTGTGTATTCTTGCTGTTCATTCTCCACTCCCGCCTGCTTCCTGATTTGGAATGTGGGAGCTGCAAGAAAGGCCAACCAACTCGCGCCCCCGCCCACCCCCACCCCCACCCCCGCCAGCTCTCATTGCCTGTGGTCACAGACAAAGGAGTTGAATCCTGTTAATGAGGGTGGGGGTGGGGGAGGGTGGCAGTGGTAGCCCTCAGACAGAGTGAGAGGCAGGGGATGCCTCTAAATGGCCCAGGTGAGAGATTTGTTGTGGGGAGTGGAAACTAAGGCTTGCAGAATCCTGATCAGTCCCTGAGCCTATGGCTCCTACTTCCTTCTCCCCCAGTTTTGGTTCCAAATAAGTGATTTGCGTGCAAACAGTTACATTTCACAAGCAAGTCATTTCCTCTTCCTTGGGGGACAGCAACTGCCAGGAGAGGGAGGAAGAGACACTCACCTCTTCCGAACACCCGGGATCGTGGTAAGGTCTTTGTGAGCCCGCACCCTCTTCATTCCATAGCATACAGCATAACGATGGAAGGATTTTAAAATTTTGCTTTTAAAATTATTTGGCTCCAAGGAGTTGATGTTGAAACAATTTCTCAGAAATGAGAAAGTCTAACATACAGATTGTTTCCAAATGAAACAAAGCTTTAAATGAATACTAAACTTAAGAACTGATGGAGTTGACAACCAGTTAGCTATTATAGTCATTTAATCCACTTATTTAAATTTGGGGGGGTTCTTTTCATGTGTTGGAAGACATATTTATATTTTGCTGTCTAAGGCCGGGCACGGTGGCTTATGCCTGTAATCCCAGCACTTTGGGAGGCCAAGGCGGTTGGATCACTTGAGGTCAAGAGTTCAAGACCAGCCTAGCCAACATGGTGAAATCCCATCTCTACTAAAATACAAAAAAATTAGCCAGGCATGATGGTGGGTGCCTGTGATCCCAGCTACCCTGAAGGCTGAGGCAGGAGAATCACTTGAACCCAGGAGGCAGAGGTTGCAGTAAGCTGAGATCGTGCCACTGCACTCCAGCCTGGGTGACAGAGCAAGACTGCATCTCAAATACATACATACATACATGCATAAATACATACATACATTTTGCTGCCTATATAGATGCATATCATATATAGGATTTTATATATACTATCTATATAACATTTTTTCAGGGCTAAATATTGCTGTAGGCTCTCAAAACCCGTTGGCCCCGAACCCTGTGCCTGCAGAACCTAACAGATATAGTAGATTGCAAAGTCAATGGGCCTCCCTGAGACAAAGAAAAAATAATGTAAAAGTTCTTGCAAGCCCAGGCTAGTGAATGGATTAACATGACCAGGAGGCCAGTTCTGTTGAGGCTCCCTTGCCAACCCCAAGGCTCCAAGACAAGCCCTGGATTTTTATACCCACTCCCCTCCAGCCTTGCTTTATGTAGGAAGTAGTCATCCCACCAGAGAGGTTTCCATTTCAAACCCACTCTCAGTCCCTTGGGACGCTCCTCCAGGCTGTCCTTCCTAAACCACTTGAATCTCATTTCTCCTGCAGCTGATTTTTTTTTTCAAGATGTTAGCAATTTCTGTGGAACCATCTGGATGTTATTAAGAAAGTGTCCCGGGTCCTCTGAGGCAGCTGGCTACGACCTCTTGCCTTGTTTCCTGTGTCCTGGATGTCTAAGTTGACTTTCATAAGAAATTTGGAATATTAGCTTAAAAAAAGAAACAGTCAATATTTTTTAGGCGTTGAGCTCTTGCAGCTTAATTTCCCCGGCTGGGACTTTGCATTTTGAGTTCCCATCTTTGGCCCCTGCTCTGGGAAGGATGAAGCACGTCTGTTTTAAAAATAGAAGGCACCAGTGGTCGGGGTGAACCAGAAATCCAGTCTTCCCCACCCTTCCCAGTCAGCCTCACAAAACCTTCCTTATGTCGTTGCTGCTGCTACTCAGCCATTTCCACGCTCCCAGCCCCGGCTCCCAACTGAGACCCTGAGACTTGAATCTCTGTCCAAATGTAAATGCTAGTTAGTTGAGCTCTATAAGGCTCTCTCCTAGCCTCCTTGAGGCAAAAATAACAGAACAAAGAAAGAAGCTGAACAGATGACAGTGATTCCCTGGTTAAGAGGGGTAACATGAATAGGTGGGACAATTGGAGACACCAATTCCCCTGCTTCCTAACCACTAGCCAGGAGCACCTGGGGCCTGAACAGAATCCCCCATGGATTCATTTTACTATTTAGAGCGTGCAGATGGGGTTGGGGCACTGGTTGCCTCTCTTCCCATTTATTATCCAAACTCAACAGCCAAGCTTTGGGTTCTTAGCCTTGACCATTTGCTTTCCCCACTAAAGGGGCCCATGCGTACCCCTTCTTTCTTGTTGTTCTTAGGTCTTCACCCCCCCACCACCAACTTGCATCTCATCACCCTTTCAATTTTACTCATAAAGTTAACACTAGCTCTTCGGAAGATCTTAAGACCCCCAGCCAATGCTATTAAATCAGACAGCGTTGTTCAGGACACCCGCTATACCTAGGAAGCACAAGCACAGAATGACTTTTCCAGGAGACAAACAGCCTAACTTTCTGTCTCCGATGCTGGTAGAACCAAGAGAAAATTTTGAAGGGAAGCCTACAATCCACTCTCCATTGAGGATTCACTCAGAAAGGAGGTAGAGGTACGCCTCAGTATTCCTGATTTCCCTGTTACAATCCATAGGAATCTATAGCCTCCTATCTGGTTTGCCACAGACATTCAGTAAGTGGTCCCACCAATCCCCGTCTTTTTATTTTGAAAAGTTTAAGCTACAAAAAACTAAAATAATACGATGAACTCCCATATGCATTTTACCTAGATTACCAATTACAGTTGAACCTTGAGCAACATGGGGGTTAAGACCCCCACACAGTAAAAAATGGAGTATAACTTTTGACTCCCCCAGAAGTTAACTACTAAGAGTCTACTGTGGACTGGAAGTCTGACCAATCACATAAACAGTTGATTAACATATATTTTATAGGTTAAATGTATTGTATGTGGTATTCTTACCATAAAGTAAGCTAGAGAAAAGAAAATGTTATTAAGAAAATCATAAGGAAAATATATTTACTATTTATTAAGTGGAAAAGGATCATCATAAAGGTCTTCACGTTTAGTAGGCAGAGGAGGAAAAAGAGGAGGGAAGAAGAGGAGGGGGACAAAGAGAGGGAGGAAGGAGAGGGAAGAGGGAAGGTGAAAGGAGGAGGAGGGAAGGGAGGAGAAGAGGGGGGAAGCAGGGAGGAAAGGGGGGAATCAGGAAGAGGAGGAGAGGAGGGGGAAGAAGGGGTTGTTTTGCTGTCTCAGGGATGGCAGAAGTGGAAGAAAATTCCTAGCATAACTGGACCATTGTAGTTCAAAGACCTGTTGTTCAAGGATCAACTGTATTACGATATTACCACATTTGCTTTCTCTCAATACTTTTTTCTGATACATTTGAAGGTTAAGCACAATGATCCCTAAATATTTCCTAAGAGGTAGAACATACTTCAAGAAAGCCACAATACCATTATTATATCCAAGACATTTAACATTGAAAAAAAATTACCTAATAGATAGTTCATTCAAATTTCCCCAATTGTCCCAATGTCCGTTACAGCTTTTTAAAAATTGAGATATAATTCACATATCATAAAATTCACCCTTTTAAGGTATACAACTCAGATTTTTAGTATATTTACAGGTTACACAACTATCACCACTATCTAATTCTAGAGCGTTTTCATCCACCTAGAAAAAAATCCTGTGCCCACTGGCAGTCATTCCCTATTTATTCTTCACCTCCCCGCAGCCCCTGGTAACCACTGATGTTGCTGTCTGTGTGGATTTGCCTATTATGAAAATTTCATAGAAATGAACTCATACAGTATATGTCCATGTCTGGATTCCTTCCCTTAGCATAATGTTTTCAGGGTTCATCCATATTTTAATGTGTATCTGGTACTTCATTCCTTCTTCCGACTGAATAATACTGAGATTATATAGATATACCACATTTATCTATTTGATAGTTGATAGACATTTAAATTGTTTTATAACTTGTTTTATTATTTATTTTTATTTACTTATTTATTTTTGAAACGGAGTCTCACTCTGTTGTCAGGCTGGAGTGCAGTGGTGCGATCTCAGCTCACTGCAACCTCTACCTCCCGGGTTCAAGTGATTTCCTTTCCTCAGCCTCTCAAGTAGCTGGGACTACAAGGGCACACCACCATGCCCAGCTAATTTTTGTATTTTTAATAGAGGTGGGGTTTCACCATGTTGGCCGGGCTGAACTCTTTTTTTTTTTTTTTTGAGACTGAGTCTTGCTCTGTTGCCCGAGCTGGAGTGCAGTGGCATGATCTCGGCTCACTGCAACCTCCACCTCCCAGGTTCACGGAATTCTCTGCCTCAACCTCCCCCGTAGCTGGGATTATACGCATGTGCCACCACGCCCATCTGATTTTTGTATTTTTACAAAAATACAAAATGCATCCAAGTGCATCTTGGCCAGGCTGGTCTTGAACTCCTAACCTCGTGATCCACCCGCCTTGGCCTCCCAAAGTGCTGGGATTACAGGCGTGAGCCACTACATCCGGCCCTATAACTTATTTTTAAAAGCCAGGATCCAATCAAGGACTATACACTGCGTTTAGTTTCCAAGTCTCTAGTTTCCTTTAATCTAGATGCTACAACATTAATTCTAAAATGTTAATCTAGATTTAGATCCTAGAATATTCTTCCCATTTTATCTTTTACAACAGTAAACGTTTTGAAGAGGACCAGTCAGATGTTTTGAAGGAAGTCTTTCTGGATTTGTCTGATTGTTTCTTATTATTTGACTCATTAGACAATTTTGACAACACTGCTGCATGGGTGAAGTTGCATACTTCCTGTTGCATCACATCAGAAGATACGTCATGTCAGTCTGGCCGGTGAAGGGTGATGCTAAATTTGGTTCTTCGGTTAGATGGTATTTATCAGATCTCCCTATCAGAAATATACGCTTTTCTCTTTGTATACTATTGAAATAAGTAATATTAAATAATATTTAAGGCCATGTAAACATCTTGTTTCCCAACAACATTTAACCAATGGTTTTAGCACACAACGAAGATTGTTATCTGAATCCCATATTATAACGGTGTTAAAAAATAATAATTTTCTGACTTTTCTGACTCTATAATTCCTTCCATATATGGCCATGGGCATTTTGTCAAAAAAATAAAATAAAATAAAGTTTTCCCTGCTCCATCCCATCTTTTTAATCACCACTGCAAACAATCAACATCATTTGTCCCAGATTTGGGAAAAGGGATCCACTTTGAGTTAGCTCATCCGTCTTCTTCACGTGTTCCCATCAGTCTTTAAGTATTTCTTTGCTTTATGAGTCTAAAGATGGGGAAAAAACTAAAGGACAGAGTATTTTTCTTACCCTCTTACACAGTCGTTCAACACTTCGCTTCTGACATCAGATGTAGGAGGTGGCTTTTCCCTATACACCAAGCAGTTCTCTGCAGACACCTGGATATCCTCAGTATCCTCAAACTCAATTCAAGTCTGACATACTCTGCCTGGAGAGATGGCCAGATCCCACAGGTTAAGGGCTCTGTTCCACAAGACTGCCCCCTACTTGAGATGCCAGTAACAAACCCCACGTTGTGACCTGTGCTTCTGAGCAATCAGCTATAAATTGGGGTCCTAGAACCCCCTCTTTGGGTCCAATTAATTTGCAAGAGTGGCTCACAGAACTAAGAAAAAAGGTTACTTCCATTTACCTATTTATTATGAAGTATTTTTTTAAAGGATACAAATGAACAGCCAGATGAAAAGGGACATAGGGTGAGGTTTGGAAGGATCCCAAGTGTAGCAGCTTCCCTCCCTGCAGAACTAGGGTACACAACCCTGCCAGCACTTGGATGCATTCTTTTTAACCAACCTGGAAGCTACAGGAATCCAGTCTTATTTGGGTTTTTATGGAGGCTCTATTACATAGGCATGATTGATTAAACCACTGGCCACTGGTGATCAACCTTCAGTCCCTCTCCCCTCCCCAAAGGTGGAGGAGGCGGGAGAACTGAACCCTGTAATCACATGGTTGATTCCCCTGGCAACCAGCCCCCATCCTACGGTTATCTAGGGACTTTTCAAAAATCACGTCATAAAAAGTTCACCGTAGTCGCTATAGTCGAAAGAAGCTTGTTACATATAACCAAAGACATATCTTTCACCTTTCACCTGTTTCAGAAACCCAAGACTAAGGGCCAAATATTTTAACACAAAGTATACCAATTGCTCTAATCACTTAGAAAATTACAAGGGTTTTAGAAGCTGTATATCAGGAACTGTGCATGAAAACAAAAATATATACATACATGTATATTGTCATGTGCCACATAGTGACTTTTAGTCAGCAATCGACCACATATACAAAGATGGTCTTATAAGAATATAATGGAACCACCCTATACAGGTAAACCACTTTTAAAAGTCTTTTACATTTTTACTGTACCTTTTCTATGTTTAGATATATTTAGATATGCAAATATCTGATTGTGTTACAAATGCCTACAGTATTCAGTACAGTACACGCTGTACAGGTTTGTAGCCTAGGAGTAAAAAGTCTGTCTGTATACCATATAGCCTAGGTGTGCAGTAGCCTACACCATTTAGGTTTGTGTAAGTACATTCTGTGAGGTTTATGCAATGAAAAAATCACCTAGTGATGCATTTCTCAAAATGTATCCCCCTTGCTAAGTAATGCATAACTGTATATATATTTATTTCACAACATCACAGTGACACAGTAAGATGTTTATTTGAGATGGGGTCTCCCTCTGTCACCCAGGCTGGAGTGCAGTAGTGTGGTCTTGACTCACTGCAACCTCAGCCTCCTGGGCTCAAGAGATCCTCCCACCTCAACCTCCCAAGTAGCTAGGACTATAGGCACACACCACCAGAAGGAGCTGATACTTGTATTTTCTGTAGAGATGGGGTTTCACCATGTTGCTAAGGCTGGTCTTGAACTTCTGGACTCAAGTGATTCACCTGCCTCAGCCTCCCAAAGCACTGGAACTACAGGTGTGAGACACAGCACTTAGCCATAAAATGTTTCAGACTGGCCGGGCACGGTGGCTTACACCTATATTCCCAGCACTTTGGGAGGCCAAGGTGGGCAGATCACGAGGTCAAGAGATCAAGACCATCCTGGCCAACATGGTGAAACCCCATCTCTACTAAAAATACAAAAATTAGCTGGGCGTGGTGGCATGCGCCTGTAGTCCCAGCTACTCGGGAGGCTGAGGCAGGAGAATTGCTTGAACCCAGGAGGCAGAGGTTGCAGTGAGCCAAGATCATGCCACTGTACTCCAGCCTGGCACCTGGCAACAGAGCAAGACTCTGTCTCAAAAAAAAAAAAAAGTTTCAGACTCACTTCATACTTTCCCGTCTTTAGACCTTAAATCAATATTTCTCCAAGGAGGCCTAGTTTGATTTTGCGAGAAATGTTATGTAGATACCAAAATCCGGATGCTAGATGTGCTCAGTGATACTGGGTTTTCTTATATGTCTCTGCCTGAATGACTCATAGCATTTATTTAAGCCTTCCATGTGTAACATCTCTTATGATACTTAACTGGGTTTCAGTTAGTGACACTTAGATCTTCAATGTGTCCTAAATATTATAGGTAAAATGGCTGCCATTTTTTTTAGTATTTACCAAGTGCTCAAAAACTTCTGTACATGGTATTTGCATACAGTACTTAGTCTTTGTAACAACTCAATGATGTAGGCATTATTATTCGTCCTCATTTGACAAATGATGTAACTGAAGTACAGAAAGATCAGTAACCTATTGAAGGTCACAAGGTCACACAGCTTGTAGGTGGCAGAGCTGGGACTCACTTCCAGGTTTTTCTGACTCTAGACCTGCTAAACTACTAGGTGATATTATGCCAAAAACAAACACTGCAAAGGAAACAGAAGTATGCCTTCGAGCTTGCAATCTATTCCTGGGTATATCATATCATATTTGTAAAGTGAGTGGGGTCATCATGTAATCTAACTTGGAGGCATAGCCTGGTGGCATGAGGAGGGCAGAAGGCATATGAACAAGTAAATCCCTTCACCTTTCCAGGCTTCAGCTACATCATCTGTAAGGGTGGAAGGATGACATATCCCATACCTGTATTCCATATAAGGTTATTGTATAGATCAAATGGTATCATATAAGCAGTAGTCTTGGCAGAAATTACAAACCTCTAATACAAGAAGTAGCCCTCAAATCAAACTGAGTGTGTACAATAATCACCTGAGGGGAAGGGTGTGGGCTGAATTTAAAGTGTAGATTACTGGGTTCTACTCTTAGAGATTTTGATTTAGTGGCCTGGTGTGGGGCCCAGGAATCAGATTTTTTTTTTTTTTTTTTTTTTGAGACAGAGTCATGCTCTGTCATCAGGCTGGAGTGCAATGGCACAACCTCAGCTCACTGCAACCTCTGCCTCCCAGGTTCAAGCAATTCTCCTGCCTCAGCCTCCCGAGTAGCTGGGACTACGGGCATGCGCCACCACGCCCAGCTAATTTTTGTATTTTTAGTAGAGATGGGGTTTCACCATGTTGGCCAGGATGGTCTGGATCTCTTGACCTTGTGATCCAACTGCCTCAGCCTCCCAAAGTGCTGGGATTATAGGCTTGAGTCACTGTACCTGGCCCCCAATATATTTTATCCACAGTAGGTTGAATCTGCCGATGCAGAACTGGTGGACACAGAGGGCTGACTGTACTTCTAGGTAATTCTGACGCAAGAGGCTCACAGACCACTCTTGAAAAACTCATGTAGCTGATGCAAAGATAATAAGAAAAGAGATGATAAACCCATGCTTACAAACCACTTCTACATCTTTTCAGCCCCATTTCTGGCATTTGATTGCTTTTTTTCCATTTCTCTTCCCCTCAACCTTTTGCCTGCTTTTCTCCTATTTGTCCTTAGTTTCAGCTCAAATGTCACTTCTGTTGCCTGCTCTCATCACATCCTTTGACTCTTGATAGCACACGTCACCCTGACAAGCATGAAACTGCAGTCTGTGATTAGATGCTTCCTGTCTGCTTCTCTTGATGGAGCTTAAGCACCAGAGGGCAGTAACCAGGACCTGTTCAATACGTCTGGTGCCCAGCACAGCACCTGGCACATAGTGAGCCATCAGGAGATGTCTGTTGGACAAATGAAGGAATAAAAAGTAATGCTAACTTTATTACCAAAGACTGAACAGCACACAGAATTGTTAAATAACAAATACAGAATAAAGTTCATTATCAACAAGAACTGGATACCCTACCTCCTGTTCTCATAATCTTTCCCAAGGTCCTTGGAAAGACAGTTTTCATAGAGGAAATTGCACTTTCAATGACAAATCTGGGGACAATCGCTCAGAATAGGCAGGAATTCATAATGAAATTATGGCCCTCTGCTCCAGCCTCTCCTCCCACTTCCTTCCCTCCTGGTTTCAGTTGTCATCTTGCACTGAAGCAACAGCGTCCCCTCCTTCCTGCCTCCTGCCAATTTTATAGAACCAGTTCCAAAAGAGGAGAGCTGCTGGCCCAGGGAGGAAGGCTGTTCCAGTGGCCATCATTAATTGCGTGTGTTCCTTGAGTTACATACATTTTCATTTGTGCATTTATCTCCATCCTAAATGGGGCCCTTAAAGCTCCTTTACAATTTAACCTCAGGTCAAATAAGCATTGAATTTCATAACCAGAATTTATGCTTGTGTATATGCGGCAAGGTGGGAGGTAGGATTGTTTTAAATATTTCTCTCTCCAAATAGGCCACTGACTCTGTCTGGAAAAACGGAAAGAATCCATGTGAAGGGATGAGAAGAGGAACTTTTCTACAAAGGTTTCCAGAACTTTCTAGTGATCCTGAAGTTGAGGCCTGGGAACTAAGTTCAACATGAGTTCCTTCGGGACACAGTTCCCAGTATAATAGGGTAAAGAGGGACAAAACCACCAAGAACGTTCAACACTTTCATTTTAACCAAGATAATAAAGCATCCTTGGACTGAAACCCGTTCATCTCAGAAAATATTAAGAGAATTCTGCATGATGATTCTTTCAAATCTGGTTGACATTATTTTCCTGCAAAATTCTCTTTGATTTTGGCATCAGAACTCAGTTCTGAACTGAGGAGGAAAAGTGCCAGTGGTGACCCAGCATGAGGATTTGGTCTTCAACACAATAGATGGCTTGTCAAAGGCAGAACAATGAGTCGTGCACTGGGTTCAAGCGTATGCCTATCGCTTACTAACTGAATGATCTAGAACATGATACTTCCTCTCTGTGCCTCAGCTTCCTCAATTGTGAGATGGAGATAATAAAACATACTGGGGATGATAGTAGACACTTCGTAAGACTGTTGTGAGATCTAACGGAAAATGTGTATAAAGAGTTTAGCTCAGGCCTGGCATGGAGCAAGTGTTAGTGACTATTATTTCAAGGTCTGGATTCAGAGAGATCTCTCAGCTTTAAGACACACTTGTATGATAAGGCCCAGCTGACTTCCTTTTTTTTATTTTTATTTTTTTTGAGACAGAGTCTCACTCTGTCACCCAGGCTGGAGTGCAGTGATGTGATCTCAGCTCACTGCAACCTCCACCTCCCATGTTCAAACGATTCTCCTGTCTCAGCCTCCCGAGTAGCTGGGACTACTGGTGCCCACCACCACACCAGGCTAATTTTTGCATTTTTTGTAGAGACAGGGTTTTACCATATTGGCCAGGATGGTCTCGAACTCCTCACTTTGTGACCCACCGGCCGCGGCCTCCCAAAGTGCTGGGATTACAGGTGTGAGCCACCACACATGGCCTCCAGCTGACTTCCTAAAGTCCATGTAATAAATCTATCTGTGGGACAGCTGTCCTTGTCAGTGGTCACCCAGTAACTTCTGGCTGTTTCCAAGTGTGGGACATTGCTTACCTCGTTAAGTCCTGCTTCTCAGAGAAGTTGCTGCCCCACATTCCTGGCCTTCCCTGAAGATGGAGTGAAGGTATGTGATCAGTCTTCTCTAATCAGAGAGACTTACCTTCACAAGAGTAACGTGCATAACCCATTTTCTGGCAAGGGTCATGGCCTGACATCTGGTGCTTGGGGGCAGCCATCGGGAGGCTCAGAAGTCTAGAGCCCATGTCACAGTCAGAGCTGCAGTCTGTGCGTGGCTGTGGCAACCCCAGACCCTTTCCAGGGAAATCTGTCAGTGTGGCTTGGGCCTTGTCCCTGGCTGTGTGGCCTCAGTCTGACAATCCTTTAGTCCTCTAGGGAACCTGTGAGCCACCCACTATTTTAAAAATAAGTTTCCATCTCTGCTTCAGCTAACTAGAGGCGGTTCTGCAGCCGGTAACTAAGAACCTAACTGATGCGCTTACTATGAATGTCGGTGCCACCTCAAAACTCATGGGTTGAAACCCAATTTCCAGTGCAATAGTATTGGGAAAGGGGGCCTTTGGGAGATGATCAGGTCATGAGGGCTCCACCTTCATGGACGAGGTTATTGGCAGAAGAGGCCTGGAAAAGAGAGCTTGTTCACCCCTTCCACCATGTGAGGTACAGCAATGAAGCACCACTGATGGAGGAGACAATGGACCCTTATCAGACATCAAATGTGCCAGTACCTTGATCTTGGACTTCCATGTTTCCAGAATGATGAGCAATACATTTCTGTAGTTTATAAATTACCCAGGCTAAGCTATTTTTGCGTGTGTGTGTGTGGGGGGGGGGGGGGCGGGGCAGCTCAAACAGACTAAGGCAGCATTCAAGGATCCTGTCCACTAGGCTGGCCAAATAAGGCAATGAACTCCAAGAAACCATCAGAGCCCTTTGATGCAATGTAATCAATTCCATCAATGTAATGATTTGTTTCCGGAAAGAAATATAGCACTGACTGGGACTTGGAATTATTTTTTTAAGGAGATTTTCATCTTCATGGCATTTGCTATAAGTTTGTCTTCTACTTTTTTTTTTTTTTTTTTTTTGAGACAGAGTCTTGGTCTGTCGCCAGGCGCCAGGCTGGAGTGCAGTGGCACGATCTTGGCTCATTGCAATCCCTGTCTCCCGGGTTCAAGCAATTCTCCTGCCTCAGCCCCCTGAGTAGCTGGGACTACAGGCGCATGCCACCACACCAGGCTAATTTTTGCATTTTTTTATAGAGACGGGGTTTCACCATGTTGGCCAGGATGGTCTCAATCTCTTGACCTTGTGATCCGCCCACCTCGGCCTCCCAAAGTGCTGGGATTACAGGCATGAGCAACTGCACCCAGCCAAGTTTGTCTTCTACTTCTAATAAATATAGAGCAGCAGAGCTGGAGGGGGCTTTAGAGATGGTCCAGTTCGCCCCAATCAGTTTCAAATGAGGAAGATGAATACCAGAGAGGAAAATGACTCATTCAAGGTCACACAGCAAGTGCGCTGGAGTATAAAGATCGCTAGTTCAGGTCTTGGCTCTGCTACTTACTAACTGCAATCTCGATACAGTCAGATTGACGTAGTCTCTGAGCCCGTGTTCTCAGTCTTCTCATGTGCTAAGGGAATAACAATCCACAGCCTACAGGGCTGCTGGGAAGCGTACCTGAGATAATGCATCTAAAGAGTTTAGCATGTGATTGAAAAATAGCAAATATTCAATAAATGTTAGCTGATATTATTAACATCCCTTTAAATAAACGTTTATCTTGATCCAAGCACTGTCCTGGAGGTTGGAAATGTAAAGATGAATGACACATTCTTGCTTCCAATAACAATGATAGTAATAAAAATAACAACAACAGTGGTGGACATTTATTGAACCACCATTTATTGAACAACATTTCTTCAATATTTACTAACATTTATTGAACATTTAATATGTGCCAAGAACTAGGTTTAGCATTTTACATGGAGTATTTTATTCCTCAAAATAAGCTTTTAAGGTAGTACCATTGATGCTTCCATCATATAAATAAGGACACTGAGGTACAAATAAATTAACTTGCCCGATCTTACCAAGTGAGTAAACAGGAACACCAGGATTTGAACCCAGTCAGTCTGACTCCATGGCCTAAGCTTCCAACCTCAACTTCTCCTTTCTAAGGGTTCCCAGTTATTCAGGGGTGAGGACAGAGAATGAGGAAAGGGAAAGCGTAAGAAACAAATAACTGGGCTCATTGCAACTACAGAATTCCTTGCAAGATTATAACATGGAGGACACTGTGAGAAGGAACTTGAAAGGGCACTCAAGGAAGTTAGGGAGAGGAGACTGAGCTAGGCTTTGAATAATCAGTAGGAGCTCACCAGCCATTCAGAGTCTAGGGCAGAGATGGGAGAAAGAGAAAGAAGGAGAATTCAAAGTAGACAACTAGGCTGGGCGCGGTGCCTCTTGTTGTAATCCCAGCAGTTTGGGAGGCCAAGGCAGGCGGATCGCTTGAGGTCAGGAGTTTGAGACCAGCCTGGCCAACATGGTGAAAATCCGTATTTTTTTTTTTTTTTTTTGAGACCAAGTTTCACTCTGTCTTCCAGGCTGGAATCCAGTGGCACAATCTGGGCTCACTGCAACCTCCACCTCCTGGGTTCAATTGATTCTCCCACCTCAACCTCCTGAGTAGCTGGGATTACAGACATGCATCACCACACTCAGCTAATTTTTGTATTTTTAGTAGAGACAGGGTTTCACCATGTTGGCCAGGCTGGTCTCAAACTCCTGACCTCAGGTGATCCACCCACCCTGGCCTCCCAAAGTGCTGGGATTACAGGCATGAGCCACTGTGCCTGGCCGAAACTCCATCTCCACTAAAAATACAAAAATTAGTCAGCCATGGTGGCAGATGCCTGTAATCCCAGCTACTCGGGAGGCTGAGGTAGAGGAATCACTTGAACCTAGGAGGCAGAGGTTGCAGTGAGCCAAGATCGTGCCACTGCACTCCAGCTTGGGCAACAGAGCAAGACTCGGTCTTAAAAACAAACAAATAAACAAACAAACAAAAAACAAAGTAGACATCAAGTCCAGTGTGCAAAAGGGCAAGCAAGAGGAGAAACAGCACCGCATGCTAGAGAAACAGCACGCTGGATGAACAGAGCTGGAGCATGGCACACAGGACAGGACAGAGAGGATAGGAAAGTCGGCCAGGGTTGAACATCCATGAGTCCTCAAAGCCATGCTAAGAAAGATGTCATTTATCTGCTGAGGGTTTGCAGCCTTCCGGGTCAGAAGTAGGTCTGGGTGTGAGGGAAGAGGTGGGAAAAAGGAAGAGAGAATGAGCCTAAATGTGGCATGGAGATTGGAAGAAGATGAGACCAGAGGAAGGGCACAATGGGGAGACTGCTGGATAGTCCAGATTACAGGAGATGGAGTTAGAATGGAAAGATCCGCCCAGAGAATGGGGAGGAATTTTCTGAGTTGGACATTTAAAAAGCACTGATTAAGGATGAAACTTTGATGAGCCCCAGGCATGAGTCAGGGCTGGGTTCAATACCCATGATCTCATTTATCTCTCCCAACAGCTCTTTGAGGTAGATACCATTGTTATCCCAATTTCATAGCATGGAAGTGGAAGCTCTGAAAGATTAAGGAGCTCACTCAGGGTACAGGATGAGTGGGAAGCAGCATCTGAATTGGAATCTAAGCTTGTCTCACTGCAAAGCATGTTTCCTTCTGCTCTACATGTGGGAGGAAAAGGAGAGGGAGGAAGGAGCTAAGCATGAGGCTCATGTTTCTTGCTCAGGAGACGAGATGAATGGTAAGGCCATAAATCTAGATATCTGTGAGAAGACGTGTAGGGAAAGGTAAGATACTCTGAACTTGATGCCCTTGATGGAACATCTTCATGGTGTCATCCAGTAGATAATTAGAAAAATGGGAGGAACCAGACTCAGAATATAGAGCCAGCTGAAGCCATGGGGAGAGATGAAGTCAGAAGGAGTGAGAGTTTGAAGAGCTGAGCCTGGAATTCCAGAGAACACTGACTTTTAGGGGGCTAACAAATGAACAGAGAAGCCCATGAGGAGCCTGAGAAGAAATAGTCTAAGAGACCACAAGGAAAGCTTCGGCAGGAAACCAAGGAGGAGAAGGCTTCAAGGGCAACATGCTCACAGAGTCTAATTCAGCAAAGAAAAGGAATGAAATCCTCCCTGAATTTAGCAATGTTACCAGTGACACAGTGAGAACTCTGTGAACGTGCTCTTCAGCAGAGCTCACCTATGAAAAGGACACAGGTAGTACGATAGCTAGAGGAAACAGAAGGGCTCCAGAGGCTTCTGTGGGCTTGCTTGAACATGTGAGACATGAACATGTTTATAGGTGGCAGGGAGGAAGCCAAGAGAAAGGAACAAAATCAATGAGAGGCTGAGATTCCCAGGAGTGGCAAGAGGAAAAGAACTGAGGGCACAAGGATCAGACATTAAAATGCATTAAAAAGCTACAATTAATTAAGATATTATAATGTGGGTTTTTTTGTTTTTATTTTTGAGATAGAATCTTGCTCTGTTGCACAGGCTGGAGTGCAGTGGCACGATCTTGGCTCACTGCAACCTCTGCTTCCTAGGTTCAAGTGATTCTCTTGCCTCAGCCTACTGAGTAGCTGGGATTACAGGCACCCGTCACCACACCCGGCTAATATTTGTATTTTTAGTGGAGACGGGGTTTTGCCATGTTGAGCAGGCTGGTCTTGAACTCCTGACCTCTACTGAGGTAGGTGAACTCCTGATCTTGCTGAGGAAAGTGATCCACCCTCCTCAGCCTCCCAAAGTGCTGGGATTATGGGTGTGAGCCACCACGCTCGGCCAAGATACTATGATGTTTTAATTAATTGCCATATAGCAACTGCTATACAGATGAAAAGAATGGAGATGAAAGCCCAGAGGAGGATCCAAAGGTGTGTAAGTGTGCATGTGTGTGTGCATACATGTGCCTGTGAGAGAGAGTGAGAGTGTGTGTGTGTGTGTGTGTGTATGTCTCTAAGAATTCAGTAAATGAAATAGGCATGTGATTTCAAATCAGTGGGGGAAGACAGTTTATTCAACAAATAGTCCAATTATATCTGGCAAATCATTTAGAGGAAAACTTAGATTCTTCTTATAATACACTAAGACAAATTCCAAATGGATTAAGGGTTTAAATGTAAATCAATGACATGAAATCATATATGAAGCTATCAGAAAAGTATATTGGGAAACAGTAATATGATCTTGGATGGGGGTGGTTTTTCTACATGTATTAGGATATCCCAATTGAGCCTGAACTGGGATTCAGAGTCTGGCTCTGTTTGGTAACTGGGCAGGCTAGTACAGCGGTGTAGGTTGGGAGCAAATACATATTTTGGGATTTGATTTATCTGCAAGTAAACAGGCTTTCAGGAGGTGAAGTGGCAGGAAGGAGTTAATGGTAGATTTATTTTTTTTAATTTTTTTTTTGAGACGGAGTTTCGCTGTTGTTACCCAGACTGGAGTGCAATGGCACGATCTTGGCTCACCACAACCTCCGCCTCCTGGGTTCAAGCAATTCTCCTGCCTCAGCCTCCAGAGTAGCTGGGACTACAGGCGCGCACCACCATGCCCAGCTAATTTTTGTATTTTTAGTAGAGACGGGGTTTCACCTTGTTGACCAGGATGGTCTTGATCTCTTGACCTCGTGATCCACCCACCTTGGCCTCCCAAAGTGCTGGGATTATAGGTGTGAGTCACAGCGCCCAGCCTGTTTTTTTTTTTTTTTAGATGGAGTCTAGCTCTGTTGCCAGGCTAGAGTGCAGTGGCATGATCTTGCCTCACTACAACCTCCAACTCCCTGGTTCAAGTGATTCTCTTGCCTCAGCCTCCTGAGTAGCTGGGATTACAGACATGAGCCACCATGCCTGGCTGAGTTTTGTATTTTTAGTAGAGATGGGGTTTCACCATGTTGCCCAAGTTGGTCTCGATCTCCTGACCTTGTGATCCACCTGACTCAGCCTCCCAAAGTGTTGGGATTACAGGCATGAGCCACCGCACCCGCCCTTAATGGTAGATATTGACTGAAATGGACACAGGTTATGGTAAGAAGCTTCTGGCCTCAGAGACCAGATCTGAGTGCCCATGAAGTAGGTACAGTTCTGTTAGGAACATAGTGTGGCCCTAGCACAATGAGCATGGAAGGGACCATTTGGGCACCCAGGAGCCCTTCTGGGCCTGAGAGCACAGGAGTCAAGGCTTTTGTGGAAGTCTCCAAGGTAACAGAAGTAGTATGGAGGCAAAGCTTGCCACCCATGAGGATCAGGAGCAGAACATGAAGCAGAAGTCATGGCCACCTTACCTGCTAGATGCCTCCTTGTTTATACAAAGCTAGTTCTACAGATAATCAGTAAAATAAGAATTGACTCAGATGGCAGATTCTGGCAAAACGGTGGTAGTGATAATAGTCTTTGAATCCTCACATTGAAACAGAAAACCAAAAAAGCATGGAAGCATTTACAGCAAAACTAGGTATTACAGATTACATAATGGTGGCAAGTCCTCTGCAGTTCCTTACATCAAAAGCTGGAGTCTATCCTTCCAGTCTTTGTGTCTGGACTGGCTTTAATGACTTGCTTTCAACAATGGAATGTAGCGGAAGCGACACTGGCTGACTGTAGGCTTGGCCTTGCTGAACAACCTGGCTCACCTCCCTAACGATGAGACGCCTCCACGAGTTCATGGATTTTTTTTAAAGTCACTTTTTGATGATGACAGGGAATCAATTCATTATCTCAAAAACTTGATGAATAAAGAGAAAGCATTTATTCTGCCTTTCCTATATGAACTGTGCCACTGTGTAAGCATATATTAGATGAGGCACAGCACTTTTTTATGATAAAAGTATTCCAGTGAATGCATGAGAAAAAAGAATTAGAATCATCAGCCTATAACCCCCGTGAATTAAGATGGAGGCAATGTGCACCAACAGCTACTAACATTATAAAAAAGAGACAACCAGACACTATGTGCCGCCTGATGAAGAAATGCAGTACCATTTATAGTATTGCGTTTCTGATCAAGCCCCTGAATCAGTTTTCAATTCGCACGAAATACAGAGGACATAGGCAAACACGCTGAAGTGCACTATGGGATAGAAATGGGCCCATTTCAGATTGCAGGCAATTCTATGGATCAAGTACCTCTAATTTTTCAACAGATAAATTCTCCTTTTTCTGGAGATGGAGTTTCCCTCCGCCTTCTGGGTTCAAGCGATACTGCAGCCTCTGCCTCCTGGGTTCAAGTGATTCTCCTGCCTTAGCCTCCTGAGTAGCTGGGATTACAGGCATGTGCCACCACACCTGGCTAATTTTGTATTTTTAGTAGAGATGGGGTTTCTCTATGCTAGTCAGGCTGGTCCCAAACTCCCAATCCACTCACCTCAGCCTCCCAAAGTGCTGGGATTACAGGCATGAGCCACTACATCCGGCCTTTTTTTTGGGGGGCGGGGGTTGAGGGCAGGGACAGAGTTTCACTCTTGTTGCCCAGGCTGGAGTGCAATGGCATGATCTCAGCTCACTGCAGCCTATGCCTCCTGAATTAAACCAATTCTCCTGCCTCAGCCTCCCGAGTAGCTGGGATTAGAGGTGCCTGCCACCATGCCTGGCTAATTTTTTGTATTTTTAGTAGAGACAGGATTTCACCATGTTGGCCAGTTTGGTCTTGAACTCCTGGCCTCGGCCTCCCAAAGTGCTGGGATTATAGGCGTAAGCCACCACACCTGTCCTCAACAGATACATTCTAAGTAAAAGAAAAGAATGGTGAAAAATCTGTTAGATTAAAGAATCTTTTAAAAAATTGTTTGAAGAGGGAAAGGCTAAGGTATAGTATATAGGAATACACATTTGGGACAGCAGGAACTTTCTCAGGGAAAGAGGGAGCAGGACTGGACAGAGTGCAGGGTGGGGCCTTTAGTAAGCAGCTCAGATATATTGCAGACCTGGGGAGGGTTTGCCTCAGAATAATTCATTAAGCTGTATATTTGTTTTGTAAGATTTTCTGTTTCTGGCTTTTTGTTTGTTTACAGCATACAAAGTGTTTTACAAAGAAATAATTCTGAAAATCAGCAAATGAGAGAGTGAAACAATTATGGCTAGAGAGGTCTTCTCATATTGTTTATGGTTAGAGAAGATGAAATAATAAGCTGAACTCTGCTAGAGGGGCAAACAATATGGGCAGTTTACCTAGAGTGGTTTTTTTCATAATGGTAATGATCTTTTTGGGTAGGAAACCAATTAGAAGGGCATTAAGCAGTTTAACAGATGTGCAGAGAAAGACTAGAAAAGATATATGAGGCATTTTTCTAGAAAGGATATACAAGGCATTTGCCATGGCATATTTTAAAATAAAGAATTATGAGTGTTACTTATATTAATTCACATTCCTTACCTAATGGTTCAACAATGAACATATATTGATTTTGTGAAACAAACAAACCAATTATCTTTCTTTTTAACTGGTTAACACCAGTCAGTGGAGTGTTTCTCTAGGTTCTGGTGGACACAAGCCTGTAGCAGTCTTAGATCCTGAACCTGTCACACTCTGCGCAGGGATTAACAATGTCCCATTCACACCCTTGGCTTGGATAGGTCCTTGCCCACAAGAAAACCTTTAGATCATCATTTGGTTTCCCATGTTACTGTCTTTCAGGGAGAAAATGCATTGAAGAGTTAATATGAGCATTCCTGTGTATTTGATAGTAATATTTCTCACTGTAAATTAATACATGTTAAAGTACATGTAGAAGAATTGGCTTAGGTCAAGAAGATGGACACTACTTTCACTGAAAACCATGAGATGAAGGATAAATGATGAAATTTATTATTTTATATTTTCTTTTCTTTTTTTTTTTTTTTGAGATGGAGTTTCGCTCTTGTTACCCAGGCTGGAGTGCAATGGCGCGATCTTGGCTCACCGCAACCTCCGCCTCCTGGGTTCAGGCAATTCTCCTGCCTCAGCCTCCTGAGTAGCTGGGATGACAGGCACGCGCCACCATGCCCAGCTAATTTTTTGTATTTTTAGTAGAGACGGGGTTTCACCATGTTGACCAGGATGGTCTCGATCTCTTGACCTCGTGATCCACCCGCCTCGGCCTCCCAAAGTGCTGGGATTACAGGCGTGAGCCACTGCGCCCGGCTATTTTATATTTTCAAACCGCTAGTCTCTTTTTCTTCTGGACATTGGGATGAATCATCTGCTGAGTCCAGGGAAGGCTGAAACAGCCACAAAAGACGATGAGAAAGGGCTGAACCAAACACAGGTGAAGGAATTACTTCCTAACCCTCCAGATCCTACCCTGCAGTATCTGCACTGCCTCACCAGATCACAAAAAGGCACCAAATTCCTGATTCAGGTCCAGCTAGGACATGCTAACACACTTAGAAAGGCCATTCCCAGCTGAGCTTAAATATTCACTTATATTCTTTTTCTTCTTTTTTTGAAACTGTGTCTCCCTCTGTCACCCAGGCTGGAGTGCAGTGGTATGTTCAGCTTACTGTAACCTTTGCCTCCCAGGTTCAAGTGGTTCTCCTGCCTCAGCCTCCTGAATACCTGGGATTACAGGTGTATACCACCACACCTGGCTATTTTTGTATTTTTAGTAGAGACAGGGTTTCACCATGTTGGCCAAGCTGGTCTCGAACTCCTGACCTCAGGTGATCTACCCACTTTGGCTTTCCAGAATGCTGGGATTATAGGCATGAACCACCGAGCCTGGCCATTATTCACCCATATTCTTTCCTAATATCTTTGTGTATGGTTTCATCTTTTAAATTTAAATTCTTCTTTTAGAATTTGTTTATATTTATTATGTAAAGTAGGAATCTAATTTTATTTTTCCAAATATTAATTTGTCAATACCATTTATTGACTATCCTTTCTCCACTGGTTTAAAATGCTGCCATTATCAGGACTGATGCCATAGAAACACAAAACTGACTTTAACATTGAGGAGATTCTTTCATATTTTTAGTTAAAAGTCAGTTGTGGCTTCGAGGGAGAGGACCGGAACATTGACGCTAAGACTAGACAGAGCTTATGCTGGCTCACTTACAAATACACATATATAACCACCAGCCTCCTTTCTCCCATTATGAATTCACTACCGGTTACTCATAACAAGTGGTCTGGAATCAGACAACCCAAGTTTGAATCCTGGTTCACTCTTTACTAGTCAAATGACATTGGTTACTTAACCTCTTTGTATCTTAGTCTCTCCCTCTGTAAAACGGGGATAACAGAAGTATTTACTGCACAGGTAATGGTGAGGACTAAATGAGATAAGGCACTTAAAGTACCTGAGCAATAACACCACCAGCAGCATATTATTTTTATGGTAGTGATGTCATCATCATTCTCATTACCACCATCTAGATGGGCTTATGATGGGTTGTGAAGGGTTCACATTTACTCTCCATTCATTCAGTGAAATGCTAGTGAGCATTTACTGGGTTTCAGCTACCATTTTAGCAGTAAATCATAGAGGCAAGCTTCCTCCCCCTCAGAACTCACATGCTAGTGGGGAAAACCATTAAAACAATGGCTAAAGAAAAAATATCCGTGAGTAGTGCAACGACAAAGTACAGCAGAGTGATACAGCAGGACTCACCAGGGACTTTCCCTTACATTGGTGGTCATGGAAAGCTTCATTGAGACCCAAATGAATGGGAGAAACCAATAAGAAATATGTCGTTTTTCAAGTATTTGGAGTTTTTCTAGATATCTATTTCCAATTTCTTTTCTTTTTTTTTTTTTTTTTGAGATGGAGTCTCGCTTTTTCACCCAGGCTGGAGTACAGTGGTGCAATCTTGGCTCACTGCAACCTCCACCTCTGGGGTTCAAGTGATTCTCCTGCCTCAGCCTCCCGAGTAGCTGGGATTACAGGTGCCCACCACCACGCCTGGCTAATATTTTGTATTTTTAGTAGAGATGGGGTTTTTCATGTTGGCCAGGCTGGTCTTAAACACCCTGACCTCAGGTAACCTGCCCGCCTCGGCCTCCCAAAGTCCTGGGATTACAGACATGAGCTACCGTACCCAGCCTCTATTTCCAAATTCTCATAGAATTCTAATACAATTCTACTATAGCTAGAAAATAAAGTCTGTATAACTTTAGTCCTACGTCGGGAGCCATGGCTCACGCCTGTAATCCTAGCACTTTGGGAGGCCAAGGTGGGTGGATCATGAGGTCAAGAGATCGAGATCATCCTGGCCAACATGGTGAAACTCTGTCTCTACCAAAACTACAAAAATTAGCTGGGTGTGGTGGCATGTGCCTGTAGTCCTAGCCACTCAGGAGGCTGAGGAAGGAGAATTGCTTGAACCTGGGAGGTAGAGGTTGCAGTGAGCCGAGATTGTACCACTGCACTCTAGTCTGGCAATAGAGTGAGACTCCACCTCAAAAAAAACAAAAAAAGAAAGTCTGCATAGCTTTAGTCCACATATATTTATTGAGATTTGTTTTCTGGCCTAGATGTCATTTATCTTAATGAATGTACCATATGCATTTGAAAAATGTGCATTCTGCAGTTGTTACATAAGTATCAATTACATCAAAATGGTCGGTTTTTTGTATCTTCTATGGTTTTGTTTATATTTTTGTCTAGTTCTGTCAATTGCTGAGAGAGTAATGTTAAGTTTTATAATAATAAACGTGGATATGTCTATTTCTCCCATTAATTCTATTTTTGTTTCATGTATTTTAAAGCTCTATTATCAGGAGCATGAATATTTATAATTGCTTGGTAATCAACTGACCATTTGTCATTATATCTCTTTTGATCTTCTATTTATTATTATTATTATTTTTTTTTAGTAGAGACAGGGCTTCACCATGTTGGCCAGGCTGGTCTCAAACTCCTGACCTCAGGTGATCCACCCGCCTCAGCCTCCCAAAGTGCTGGCATTACAAGCATGAGCCACCACACCCAGCCTATTTACTTTTTAAAGAGATAATTTTGGCTGCTATGTGAGAGGATGTATTGTAGCCGGTATCAACGGTAAAAACAGGGAAACCAATGATGAGGCCACTGTAATGGGCCAGGAGAAAGTTGGTGGTAGCTTGCACTAGGGTAGAAACAGAAGGAAGGAAGAGAATTGGACAGATTCAAATGTAAAGATGAAGCCAACAGAATTTGCTAAAGGATTAGATGTAGTGAGTGAAAGAAAAACTCTAGGATGACTCCTACGTTTGTAGCCTGAGCACTTAGGTGGATAATGGTGTCTTTTAATGAAATGGAGAAAATTCAGGAAGAAGTAAGTTGACAGTAGGGTGTATTAAGACATACTAAGTTTAGAGTTCCAATTAGATATTGAAGAAGAAATGTCAAGTACATGGCCAGATATTTGACTCTGAAGTTTGAAGCAGAGGTTGGAGTGAAAGGTATAGACTGGGAGCTTTAGCTTATATATGGTATACAACAAAATGGGATTAGATAAGCTTCCCTGAGGAAAGTGAAGATGAAAAAAGTGGTCTCAGGAAGAAGCTCTTGGACTTGCCAAAATTTGAAAGCTGAAGAGAAGAGTCCAGCAAAAGAAAATGTAGAGGTTTCAAGTAAGCTAGGAGAAAAGCCCTCAAGAAAAACCAAAGTGCTTTAATATGAAATGATGAGTCAATTGAATGCTGCTGTGAGTTTGAGAAAAATGAATACAGAGAATACCCTTTAGGTTTAGCAGTGTGGGTTCGGGTGCAGTGGCTTGCGCCTGTACTCCTGGCACTTTGGGAGGCCGAGACGGGCAGATCACTTGAGCTCAGGATTTTGAGACCAGCATGCGCAACATGGCAACATCCTGTTGCTACAAAAACATTCAAAAATTCGCCAGGAGTGGTGGCACGTGCCTGTGGCTCCAGCTTCTCGGGAAGCTGAGGTGAGAGGATCACGTGAGGCCAGGAGGCAGAGGTTGTGGTGAGCCATGATTGCACCATTGCATGCCAGGCTGGGTTACAGATAGACCTTATCACAAACAAACAACAGATGTGGTGATTTGGCAGAGTGTGAGGGTATCAGTGAATGAGGGTGAAAAGCCCACACGGAGTGGGTGAGGAGGAAACGAAGGCAGTGGGTAGTCAAGATGGTGACCATGGAGGATATTCATGGAAGTGACACTGTGCACGGGGAAAGAAGTGGGGCAGTGGCCGAAGGGGGATCTGGGTCAAAGAAAGTTTTCTTTGCTTAATTCTGGAGTTACAAGAACGTGTTTATATACCAGTAAGGAAAATCCACTATGTCCTTACTATATGAATATAACTGTATCCAAATGCAGCCTGCCTATTCTTGGCTTTCCTTTTCTTACTTCATATGTCCCCAAAGACGGGGGAAGGATATATTTTGCTATATTTAATACTGATCGAAACAGATTAACTATGTAGTTGTCAATGGGAACAAAATCCCACTGTCACCTGATTATGAACAGGCACTTTGTGGTCACTGATTTCAATGATTCTATATTTAACATCCCATGTAAATTTTTAATCTTTTATACATGTAGCAAAAGCCCTGTAAAATAAGGGTATTTTCTCTTAGTGATATGGTCAATCAATTCTTTTGATTATGAATTATACAGGACTTTCCTAGAATCCCAGGGGGAACAATAGAGTTTAATGATAAGAATACAGACTTTAGTATCACTCATACCTAAGTTTAACTCTTTGTTCTGCCTCTTTTTAATGCAATAGATAATAAATACAGATCACAGTCAAATATTTGCCTGTCTTCTAGACTTCATTAATACCATATCTGGCTTTCCAATCTTGTACTCAATGACTGCTCAGTACATATAATTGTAGGTAATATGTATTGTAACCACTTTAAAATCTACCTCAGCACTGGAAAACTGTGAATACAGGTGACCTGAGCCAGGCACTCAGTTTGCCTGGCAGATGTGAAGACAGTCCACGCCTCCAAGGGTTTCTGGCCACCAAGCATGGCTAAATGGCATAAGCAGGTGTCCGTGCAAAGTTCAAGAGGTTAATAATGAACAACTCTATTTTATCTGTGGCTAGGGAGGTGGATTCAGTGTTGTCAACACCAGACAAACACATAGCAAATCATTTCCCAAGAGAGACCCAGAGAGATAAGTCAAAGAGGAATGCACCTGTTAGAAAGATTACCCTTTTCCTAGGATTTCCTACTGGTTTCCCAACAACTGGTCATATTCGTGCACATGAGTCACTCTTTGCCCCTCTGCCTTATCTGAGCTAGTAATACTCAAAACAAAGACAAAAACATGGAAATTTAATTTCCCCTAAACCTATTAAAAGACAGGACAGGCTGGGTGCGGTGACTCACACCTGTAATCCCAGCACTTTGGGAGGCCGAAATGGGCGGATCACGAGGTTATGAGTTCAAGATCAGCCTGGCCAACATGGTGAAACCCCATCTCTACTAAAAACACAAAAATTAGCTGGGCATGGTGGTGCATGCCTGTAATCCCAGCTACATGGGAGGCTAAGGCAGGAGAATTGGTTGAACCAGGACCCGGAAGCAGAAGTTGCACTGAGCCGAGATCATACTACTTGCACTCCAGCCTGGGCTACAGAGCAAGACTCCGTCTCAAAAAAAAAAAAAGACGGGACAATCCTCATTCACAGAAAGGATCAGATTTCCCATCTCAAGTTAAAGGAAAAGCTCTGAGAGTGATAATATTTGGTTTCTAGAAATTACATTGAGAGGCATTATTCCATTGTTCTCATTTTGGGGTTTGAAATTTGCCTTAAAAAAAATCAATAAGGAGAATAGATGTTTTGTAATGATTTGCATATATTTGACATGCTCTCCTGACAGTCAAAACCATCACAGTATCAAACTAATAATATACTTCAAAGTGAAAAAGAAAAAATAGGGCCTCTCTTGCAAGTCAAAAAACCAAGACTCCAGGTGAGGCTTTTGAGTTTTCATCTAGTTTTAAACCCTGTGCCAGGAAATGGAGCAAATGTGCTCTTGCATTAAGAAACCTTCCTTTTTGGGGCTATTTAATATTCACAATGAGCAGACAAACCTTTGTGACCATCAGCAACTCATCCACATTACCCCTTCCACACAGAAGTATGAAAAAGTCCATCTTCCTGCTTTTGAAACACAAAAGGCTGCCTGGCCCCACAGTAAAGAGGAGTTTAGGTATCCCAAGAAAAGGCTTAGATCATTGGCCACACAGGCGGGCCCCTGAGCAGTACCTGCCAATAGCCGCAGTGAAAACCATTACCTAGGGTAGGCGCTTATGGGTGAATTATTATTATTTTCATGGTCTTCCAAGTTATAAAACTTCTTTGAGGTCTCCAACCAGAATGAAGAGCATAGGTTAGGCCTGAAACGCAAAATTGTACAGAGAGGAGATAACAGCATGAAATATTCCTGATGGATGGTCAAATTCAGCAGAACACTGGCATATGTACCGTGGATCTCTGGGCTCTCTGGACTCCCTGTAGTTTATTTTTACTGACCTAATAAATATTATCTGGCTTAGGAGAATTAAAGTGTTCACTGCAATCACAGAAAATTTAGGATTGAGATTTTTCCTATTCTCATTAAAGGAGTGGGTTAGGGTCCTTTCACACATGACTATAAGAATGTGCATGTAAAAGAGAAAGAGCATAATATTTTAAGCTGTGACTTCTGGAAGATGTAAAATGCGGAAAAGGGAAAACTCTATTTTCTGCTCTTAAGAGGAAGATTTCTCAGTGTAATTTATAGGTGACTTGCAGCAAACTCATCTACATTAAAAATACAGATGCTTGACAATTTGCAATTGCAAAAATATGGAACCAGCCCAAATGCCCATCAATCAACTAGTGGATAAAATGTGGTATACACACACACACACACCATGGAATACTACTCAGCCATAAAAAGGAATGAAATAATGGCATTTGCAGCAACCTGGATGGAGTTGGAGACCATTATTCTAAATGAAGTAGCTCAGGAATAGAAAACCAACATTGCGTGTTCTCACTCACAAGTGGGAGCTAAGCCATGAGGACGCAAATACATAAGAAGGATACAATGGGCTTTGGGGACTCAAGGGGAAGGGTGGGAGCACTTATCCATGTAACCAAACATCACCAGACCTAGTGAAATTTTAAAAATACAGGTGCTTGGACTCCCCACCCCGTAAGTCACACTGAGTGACCTGTGTGGGTCCTGGGAATCTGCATGTTCAACATGCTTCTCTTGTCATTGTTAGGTGCCTGGGAGTTGGAGAATCACTAACACTATAGTGTCCAGCCTCCTAGAATAAAACAAATCCTTCATTCCTATTTTCAGATAGGCCAAGGTTATCAAATGGCATCTATTAAAGATACACAGTAAGTGAAATTGTTCAAAACAAGAGGCCAGGACAACTGGCCATCCAGGAAGAAAATAAAAACTTGATTCCCACCTTATATCATACACAGAATTAACTCTAGATAAATGAAAAATCTGCATGTTAAAAATCAGCAATACTTAATCTTCAGAATTTAAAAAAAAAGAATTTTTTACATTGTGGTAAAGAAGGAGCACAAGCTAAACACATAGTATAGGCCAGGCATGGGGGTTCGCGCCTGTAATCCCAGCACTTTAGGAGGCCAGGGTGGGCAGATTACCTGAGCTCAGGAGTTTGTGACCACCCTGGGCAACACGGTGAAACCCCATCTCCATTAAAACACAAAAAATTAGCCAGGTGTGGTGGCATGTGCCTGTAGTCCCAGCTACTCAGGAGACTGATGCAGAAGAATTGCTTAAACCCAGAAGGCGGAGGTTGCAGTGAGCCAAGATCGCACCACTGTACTCCAGCCTGGGGGACAGAACAAGACTCCATCTCAAAAAACAAACAAAAAAAAAAAAAGAAAAGAAAAGAAAAGAAAAACCCCACAAAGTATAAACAAATGATTTATTAACTCAGCTACTTGAAAATTTTAAAACTATTTACAATAAAAAGACTCAAAATATAGAAGACATGCAAAAAACTGGAAGAAGATATTTGGAACACACAACTCTGATAGATAATTACCATCCATACTTACTAAAGAACTCCTACAAATGAGTAGGAAATATACAACCTAATACTACAGAATTGGACAAAGGATATAAGCTGGCAATTCACTAAAAAGAAAACCAAAATGCCCAATAAACAAATGAAAAGATGTTCAGTCTCACTAACAATCCAGCAAATTGCAAATGCAAATTTTAAAAGTTAGATACTATCTTCACATGTATTAGATCAGAAAAAAATACTTAAATTCTAATAATATTAATAGTTTGCAAGAATGTTAAGAAATGATAGCTCTTCCACATTGCTAATAGTATTGTTAATTCATTTAATGAGTTTACAGAGCCATTTCTTAATCTCTAGTTAATTTTAAAATGCACATATTCCACGACCCATCAATTTCTAGATACATATTGAAGAAAATTTCATATATGTGCACAAAGAAATGTATGTAAAGATGTTCATTTTGACAATATTTATCATTGTAAAAAAATTGCGAAAGTCCAGCATATCCATCAATAGAGTAGTAAATAGACAAACTGTGCTATATTCATACAGCTAATTACTTGCAGCAGTTA
Organism: Aotus nancymaae; assembly: GCF_030222135.1. Taxonomy (NCBI): domain Eukaryota; kingdom Metazoa; phylum Chordata; class Mammalia; order Primates; family Aotidae; genus Aotus; species Aotus nancymaae. The sequence goes on along the minus strand of NW_026988479.1, from coordinate 17,517,788 downwards.
AAATGAAATAGGTATATCAAATCAACATGGATAAATCTACAAAACGTAATGTCAAAAGAAAAGCATGATTCAAAAGCATATATACAGAACAATATCATTTAAGTAAATCAGTTAAAATACAAATAGTATTATATATTATTATGTGAACCATCACATGTAATAAACAGTACAAAGCATGGATGCAAATTATGCACATTGTATTAGTCTGTTCTCATACTGCTATAAAGAAATACCTAAGACCGGGTAACTTATGAAGAAAAGAAGTTTAATTGACTCACAGTTTGACAGGCTTAACAGGAAGCCAAACTGTATCATTCCATCCTGGTTCCTCCCAAAGCTCATGTCCTTCTCACATTTCAAAACATAGTCATGTCTTCCTAACAGTCCCCCAAAGTCTTAACTCATTCCAGCATTAACCCAAAAGTCCAAGTCCAAAGTCTATCTGAAACAAAGTAATTCCCTTCCCCCTATGAGTCTGTAAAATGAAAAAAATGTTAGTTACTTCCAAGATATAATGGGGGTACAGGCATTGGGCAAATGCTCCCATTCCAAAAGAAAGAAATTGGCCAGCACAAAGGGACTACAGGCCCCATGCAAGTCTGAAACCCAGCAGGGCAGTCATTAACTCTTAAATCTCCATAATGCTCTCTTTTGACTCCATGTCTCACACCCAAGCCACATTGATGCAAAGGATGGTTCCCAAGGCCTTGGACAGTGCTCCAGCTGTGGCTCTGTAGGGTACAGCCCCTGCAGTTGCTTTCACAGGCTGACATTGAGTGCCTGCAGCTTTTCCAGGTGCACGGAGCAATCTGTTGGTGGATCTACCATTCTGGAGTCTGGAGAAAGATGGCTGTCCTCTCACAGTTCCACTAGGCAGTGCCCCAGTGTGGGCTCTGTATGGGTGCCCCAACCCCACATTTCCCCTCCACACTGCTCTAGTAGAGTTTTTCCAGAGGGATCTGCCCTGTAGCAGACTTCCACTTGGACATCCAGGCCTTTCCATACATCCTCTGAAATCTAGGCAGAGGTTCTAAATGTTAACTCTTGCCTTCTGCACACCAAACAGGCCCACCACCACATGGAAGCTGCCAAGGCTTGGGGCCTGTACCCTCTGATGTCATAGCCTGAGCTGTACCTTGGCCCCTTTGAGTCATGCCTGGAGCTGGAACAACTGGGATGCAGGGTACCATGACCCAAGGCTGCACAGAGTAGCTGGGCCCTGGGCCTGGCCCATGAAACCATTTTTCCCTCCTAGGCCTCCAGGCCTGTGATAAGAGAGGCTGCTTTGAAAAGTCTCTGACATGCCATGGAGACATTTCTCTTATTGTCTTGGCTGTTAACATTCAGGTCCTCTTTACTTATGCAAATTTCTACAGCAGCCTTGAATTTCTCCCCAGAAAATGGGTTTTTCTTTTCTACCACATGGCCAGGCTGCAAATTTTCCAAACTTTTCTGCGCTGTTTCTTTTTTAAATATAAGTTCCAATTTCAGAGCATCTCTTTGTGAACACATATGACTGTAGACTGTTAGGAGCAGCCAGGTCACTTCTTCAATACTTTGCTGCTTAGAAATTTCTTCTGCCAGATATCCTAAATTCTCTCTCTCAAGATCAAAGTTCCACAGATCTCTAAGGCAGGGGCAAAATGCCACTGGTCTCTTTCCTAAAGCATAGCAAGAGTGACCTTTACTGCAGTTCCCAATAAGTTTCTCAATTCTATCTGAGACCACCCCAGCCTGGATGTCATTGTCCATATCACTATCAGCATTTTGGTCACAACCATTTGACAAGTCTCTAGGAAGTTCCAAACTTTCCCACATCTTCCTGTCTTCTTCTGAGCCCTCCAGACTGTTCCAACCTCTGCCCATTACCCAGTTCCAAAGTCACATCCACATTTTCAGGTATCTTTATAGCAATGCCCCACTTTCCTGGCACCAATTTTCAATATCGGTCTGTTCTCACACTGCTGTAAAGAACTATCTATGACTGGGTAATTTATGAAGAAAAGAGGTTTAACTGACTCAGAGTTTTGTAGGCCTAACAGAAAGCATGGCCAGGAGGCCTCAGGAAACTTACAATCATGGCAGAAGGTGAAGGAGAAGCAAGCACATTTTTCCATCGTAGAGCAGGATGAAGGTGGGCAAGTATTGCACACTTTTAAACCATAAGACCTAGTGAGAACTCACTGTCACAAGAACAGCATGGGGGAAATGCACCCCCATGATCCAATCACCTCCCACCAGGTCCCACCTTCAACATGTGGAGATTACAGTTCTACATAAGATTTGGGTGGGGATGTAGAGCCAAATCATATCACGTATCAACTTTCAGTTAATGGTTTATTCTGGGGATGGAGAGGAAGGACTTCAGCTATAATGTTTCTTGCCTTAGAAAATAAAGATCTGGGCTTGGCACAGTGGCTCATTCCTGTAATCCCAGCACTTTGGGAGGCCAAGGCAGGTGGATCATGAGGTCAGGAGATGGAGACCGTCCTGGCCAACATGGTGAAACCCTGTCTCTACTAAAATACAAAAAATTAGCCAGGCATGGTGGCATGCACCTATAGTCCTCACTACTGGGGAGGCTGAGGCAGGGGAATTGCTTGCACCCGGGAGGCGGAGGTTGCAGTGAGCCGAGATCGCACCAGCCTGGAGACCAAGCCAGACTCCGTCTCAAATAAATAAATAAAAGATCTGAAGTGAATATGACAAAATGTTAACACAGTTGTTAATGTAAGTGATGAGTAAATGATGTCTGTTACGTTATTTGTGTAGAGTGAAGTATTTCATAATTAAAATAAAAAATAAAAACAAAAAAGACCAACCACAGAGTTGTTATTAAGTTAGGTAAGACTGACACAGTCCATTGTAGTCCTGGGTGTAGGACAGTTTTCTGGGTGGCCTTGGACTGACCCAGTTATCTCTGTCTCCTCATTTGTAGTTCTCATGAATAACTGCAGGATGTGCTGATAATTCAACATTCTGAGATAAAAGGGAGCTGGCTAGGACAGCCAGGCTCTGTTCCAGTCCCCTCTTAGAAACAGGATGCCCTTCAATGCTTTATCCAAGTTGGGCATGTGCAGTTGAGACGCCAACTGCCCCGAGCAGCTTTCCTAAGCCTTGGGGGACTGCCTCGCCCTGAACCTAATGCTTCTGCTGTCCCTTGCTGCCTATCCATAAGTAATAAACCCACTTTGTGTAACCTGTTGTGTGCATGGGTGTTCTGCCTCACCAGACTGAGGCAAGTTAATACCAGTGCACAGTAAGCTGCTTCTCACTGCAATGCATGGAAAGAGGGTAATAGTCTAGGTTACCAGTCTTTTCAAAGAAAGATGGTGGGAAGCAGGTACAAAAATATTTTTATGGGCCAGGTGTGGTGGCTCATGCCCGTAATTCCAACACTTTGGGAGGCCAAGGCGGGTGGATCACAAGGTCAGGATATTGAGACCATCCTAACACGCTGAAACCGTGTCTCTACTAAAAATACAAAAAATTAGCTGGGCATGGTGGCATACACCTGTAGTCCCAGCTACTAGGGAGGCTGAGGCAGAAGAATCACTTGAACCCAGGAGGTGGAGGTTGCAGTGAGCTAAGATTATGCCTTTGCACTCCAGCCTTGGTGACAGAGCGAGACTCCATCTCAAAAATAAATAAATAAATATATATACACACACACAAACACACACACACACACACACATTTTTATGAGGACTAACTCCTCTAGGATTTGGTTAAAGCAAAATATGAGGGGTAGTATTTACTTATAGAGGAATGGAGATACTGATCATAACACAGGTAGAATGCTATATTGACACCAAATGTTTTCAGCAGTTAGGGGATAATGTGGTGGTACTTTTTCTTAATAAATCTGTTATGAAAATAGCACCAAAGAAAACAAAGAGATGAGGATATCTAGTTAGTGTAAAATACTGAAAACCAGAGTATCCCTGTGATGTCCTGAGAAAATACACTTAGTCAGGCCATAGGCTGTCAAAGGTTGGTCTCCAATCAAATCATATGCAGAGACCCAAAGGGCTTACTCTTCTCTAAGGTACTCCCGAGGCAAAAAGTTTCCCTTAAAGTCACAGACTAAGGGGTATAAGATTAATGAGAGCATCTCTTTTGCTAGAAATTTTTGAGAATGAACAACAGACATGTCTGAATGAAATGCTGCTTGGGAAAACAAAATTCTGGATCAGAATCTGGTATATAGATGCTCAGTGAGCACTGTTTAAACTTAACAAATCGGCCCTAGTGATAAAGGAAGCAGAGAACAAATGAGGTCAATGAACAAAGAAGCTATGCGACACTTAATTTCTTTAGGTGAAGTTCTAACATCACGGACCATGAATACTTCATACTTCCTCTTTCCCCTTTCACTTCTATTTTTATCCCCATTTTCTCCACTTTCCTATGATACATTGCTTTTGTTAACATGGCTCTAAAGTTTACTTAATCAGGTGTCTAAAAATGTCTCCAAGGCCATCACCTATTAATTGGGTGCTCTGTGCTCTGAAAAGCACTGTATTCAGAAAGGCCTTTCATTTTATAGGAGAGTTTGTAGATGTCAACCTAACAGCCTTCAACTGATGCACGTATCTGGAAACCAGGTGCGCTGGGGGAAGTTAGGACCCCTCTCTCATCCCAGGAGATGTTGTTAGTCAAAGCCAAATAGAGGAGGATTCCGCTTGCCAGTGACTGTTTTAGGAATAAGTATGTGTTACAACTCTGGCCAAAGAGACAGGAAGGAAAATCTGCTAAGAAACTCATTTTGCTCTTAAAAAGGAAAAGAGGCTCGTTCCCTCTTCCGGTCTTTCAAATTGACCATTGAGATGATACCCTTGGCTACTGCAGTCATCCTGTGACATGAGAGGACAAACCTAAGGGAAACAGCAATAGACAGAGAATGGCAGAATGGACAGATCAAAAGAACTCCAATTCTTGATACTATCATTAGCCACTGCATTCACCAACCCTGGAAAAGCCCTACCCTAGGATTTCCTGTTAAATGATCTAGTGAATGTCCTAACTATTTAAGTGAGTTTTAATCGGGTTTTGTGTTTCTTGCAGCAGAAACTGTCCTAACAGGTACACTCCAACTCCAAACAATGATTATCGGATTCCATTAGGTGAGCCCTTGGGCAAGAGCACCTCTGTGGAGACAGTCTGTATCTTTTACAACCAGGTTTACTAGGCCAAGGGAAACTCATTCCTTGAGGATTTTCAATCTCTCTTCTCCTGGCAACATTGTGGAAAGGCCACTCTCTTGGTAAGCAGTCATTTGCTTAACAAACATTTATTAAGTACCCACCATAAGCCAGACAGTATTTTAGAGGCTGGAATAAGAGTGGTGAACAAGAATTACAGACTCTTGTTCACCACTCTTATCCCAACCTCTCCACCAGGATTGGGGGCTCACATCTGTAATCCCAGCCCTTTAGGAGGCAGAGGCAGGTGGATCATGAGGTGAAGAGATTGAAACCATTCTGGCCAACATGGTGAAACCTAGTCTCTACTAAAAATACAAAAGTTAGCTGGGTGTGGTGGCGCGTGCCTGTAGTCCCATCTACTCGGGAGGCTGAGGCAGGAGAAACACTTGAACCTGGGACACGGAGGTTGCAGTGAGCTGTGGTCATGCCACTGCACTCCAGCCTGGCAAAAGAGCAAGACTCTGTTTCCAAAAAAACACAAAAATTACAGACTCATTGTTTTCATGGAGAGTGTATACTTGGGGATAGGATGGGGGGCTACCATGATAAAGGAGTAAACAAATAACTGAATAAGATGACCTCAGATAGCAATAAGTGCCAAGAAGGAAAGCAAGCACAGGGCTGTGACCGGTAGTAACCCATGGGTAGCAGGACCATTTTGCACAAGGTGGTGGCACGGGTTTGTTTGAGAAAGTGACATGGAGTGCAAATCAGAGAAGGAGTCAACACATGGGAATATGGGGTCAGAGCTGCCCAAGCAGAGGTCAGGACCACGCGCAAATATCTCGGGGAAGAAATTAGCTTGGAGAACTTGAAGAACAGAAAGAGCATGTGTGTGGCTGGAAAGGCAGCAGGGAGGCAGAGTGCTGGTGGGAGAGGGTGGGGAAGTAGGCAGGAACCAGGTCAGGCAGGGCCTCAGAGAACAGGGTGAAGAGTCTGGATGCTATTCTAAATGCAAAGGAGAGGGGCTGGTGCCTCTGCAGCGAGGGCTTGACAATCCACAATCCAATTACCAGGAGGTTGTATCGCAGGCTGCCCTCTGGTTCAATCCCTCAAAAGCCCATTTTATCTCTTTCTCAGCAGGGCAGAGCCCTAAACAAAGAATCCCAGTGCCTTGGGATGCAGCCTGAGCTGAGGGAGCAAGAGGACAGAGGCTGATGCCATGCCCAGGCTCTCACTTTGGTCCTGTCCTCACGCAGCCCATCTGGAGGCCAGCATGTCTCTGTGATTACAGAGAGATGCGGAATCTGACATGTAAAATAGTAAGAAAAAAAAAAATCTACTTCGAGTTCACTGCCCTGCTGGAGGTCTCACAACAAGCAGTAAAATTTCTTTAAAATAAAAGAAAAAAGAAAGAAAACTAGGTCAGAGCTCTTCTGCCTGGTAGCACACATAGAGCTGGGCAAACTCCAAAAGCCACTGCTCCACTTGGAGGTCTCAATTGAGCAATTTGAGTGATGTCAGTACTACGGGCCTCTGAAAGCAGTCCCATTTCCGAACCTGACCTCACCCGCGGTTCTCCTAGTAACTTTAAAACCATCGCTTCCTGCCCTGTGCTGTATTTATCCCATGTGTTTATTTTCTATACAGTCCATTCCAAAACAGAGCTCTGTGTGAGTTTCTAGGTCACTGTGTCCCATCAGGGCAAACTCAACAGATGTGGGATGAACTGGAAGATAAAACGGGCCATCCCTGCCATTGCTGAGCACAGCCTGGCACTCATTGTGGAAGGGGGTTTCTTGTTCCACAGCCAGCCAGGGAGAGTTAGCGTCTGTGATTCGTGCAATCAATCTTCTTTTTCCGAAGGACATTCTGTGAGCAAGGCAGGTCCTCCCAACCCCCATCACCAAGAATGTTCCTTGCTGACATGTTCAACTTGAGAGTGGAGGTCACGGCAACATCCACAGATTCCTGAGAAGCTTGCTTTAATTTCTTTTTTCTTCTGAGGGCACCAGCAATTTCCTTCCATTTAATTCGTACTCTGGGTCTCCTGGCACAGTCTGCTGTTGTCACAGCAACAGGGACCAGCATTGCCACTCTCTGAGGTTAATGCACCCCATGGCCCTCTGCCCACAGGCCTCTTGGCCTCATCCCCAACAGGCCTGCCTCTACTGGGCCCTTCCCCACCAGCAGCCTGGGCACCACCTCCAGACCGTGAGCTGACAGAAGTTTCAGACAAGAGTGATGCCCCTTGCTTCTCTACCGGATCTCAACAAATTAAAAACCAAAAAAACTCCCTAGAAAACCAAACTCCAGACCTTTGAACCCGATTTTGCTAAAACTAAAATGGATCCTTCATGCTTTTGAAACCACAAGCAGAAGTTTGGTTTCAACTGTGGACTGTCTTCACTGACCCCTTCCACATAGGAAACTCATCCTTCAACATCTTGTTTGGGTGTCTTGGTATCACGAGGCTGGCTTTTATGATGAAGGTGGTGCCGGTGGTGGTGAGGATAGTATTCATGAAAACACGGAAATGTGAGCACAAGCAAGGGGAAGGCCTTTTTGGTGTTCTTTGTCCTTTACTGCTATTTATTACTTTATTTATTATTACTGCATTCCTGGCACTTGGAATAGAACACCTGACACACAGTAGGCCTTTGGTACAGAATGGCTAAATTAATAACTGACATCCCCTGAGCACTTACCATGTGCCAGACACTGCAGTAATTTACAACATCTGTCTTAGCTTTTATTATAGGATTATTGTAGATCTTAAAAAAGTACTTATCCAGGTGTGGTGACTCACACCTGTAGTCCCAGCTACTCAGGAGACTGAGGCAGGAGGATCCCTTGAGCCCAAGAGTTTGAGTCCAGCCTAGACAACGTTGTAAAACCCTGTCTTAAAATAAATAAATAAATAAAAATATACAAAAAGATAAACTTTAAAAACACTTAATTTGCTTTTACTGCACTCAAGGCACTGTCCTAAGCATTTTATACATATTAACTCAATTGATCAACACGGCAACCCTGTAGTGGGTTGAATGGTGGCCCCTAAAAAGACGTATCTACCTCCTAACCCCGGGAACCTGTAGATAGGACTTTATTTGGAAAAAGGATCTCTGTGGGTGTAATTAAGATAAGATCTGAAGATGAAATGATCTTGGATTATCCAGGCACATCCTAAACCCATTGACAGATGTCTTTATAGGAGATGGAAGAAGAGAAGACACAGAGAAAAAGAAAAGGCCAAGTGAAGACCAAGGCAGAGATGGAGTGATGCTGCTCAGCCAGTGACCACCAGACGCCAGAGCCACCAGAAGCTGGAAGAGGAAAGAGGGGATTCTCCCCTAGAGCCTTCGGAGGGTCATGGCTCTGTAACCCCTTGATTTTGGACTTCTACCCTTCACCACTGAGAGAATACATTCCCATTGTTTTAAGCTACCAAGTTGGTAGTAATCTGTTATGGTAGGTTTAAGACACCAATACTAATCCTATATGTTTTCCCAGATAAAGAAATTGAGCCCAGGCCGGGCACGGTGGCTCACGTCTGTAATCCTACCACTTTGGGAGGCCAAGGCGAGTGGATCACCTGAGATTAGGAGTTCAAGACCAGCCTGGCCAACATGGCGAAACCCTGTGTTTACTAAAAAATCCCAGCAGAATCACTTGAACCTGGGAGGTGAAGGTTGCAGTGAGCTGAGATCACACCCCTGCACTCCAGCCTAGGTGACAAGAACAAAATTCACTCTGTCTCAAAAAAAAAAAAAAAAAAAGAAAAGAAAAAGAAATGGAAATTGAGCCCAGTAGATGAAGTGACTTGCCCACATTCACAAGTTAATAAGTGGCAAGCTGAAATTTGAACTCAGGCAATCTGGTATGAAGTCCTTGTTCTTACTCACTACATTCACCCCTGGAATGTATTTAATTGAACACCTATTATGTGTCAGGTATGATAGATGCTGGGGATACAGCTATGAACAAAAGAGCTAAAAGTTCCTCACGAAGCTTATGTGGGAACTGAGGTTCAGAGAGGGAGAGGGATTGGCCTAAGGTCACAGCACAGTTGTTAGAACTGGGATTTGAACTGGAGTATCCTGTCTCCAGCGTCCAGGGTCCATTCTCTACTCTCTAAAACAAAATGGGAGCCACTGGCCCAGGTAGCCTCTGTAAACTATAAGAAAAAAAAATGGGGCTGTATAGTGGAATGCAGCAGCTGTCCCCCTACCTCTTAGCAAGGCCCCTTGTCAGTGGCGTTTACTCAGGCTGCCTGATGACGGTAGAAGGAACAGTATGTGACTGAGGAGTCAACTGGTCTATCACAAGGCAGAGCAGAGACCTTCTTCTACCTCTGTCGTCAGGATGGCCCAACGTCTGGGGACATTTTGAGGAGCTGGTGAACTTCAATGTCGCCCCTCCAGACTGCAAACAGGCTAAGGCATCTGACCCACTCTGCCAGCACCAGGGGCGGGTCTTCTCCTAAATTTGCCACGGGATAATCTGAATTCCACCTGGAGAACAAAATGACTTATTAAGTGAAACCAGACGTCATTCCCCGGGTCCAAGGGTAAAAGTTCTGAGGGTGCATCTGCACTTTCAATGAAGCAGGAATGTTGTGTCCTGAGACTTCCAACACCTAAAGATAAACACATTTGAGGGGATGGAGGTGCCAGAATGAGCCGGAAATGTGCTTTCAATTTTTTTTTTCTTCCATGGAGAGAAAAACATGAAAAAAGGAAAAGGTAATTTAACCTGAATAAATGTGATGCAATTTCCTGTTTTGAATTGAGTTTTAACGAGAACAATTGCAAAACCAAAGGCAAAAGGAACAGAATGAAGGGGATAAAAGAAAGGAAAAATGACAAAAGTAGAAAGAGACAGAATAACAAAATTTTGTTCCGTAAAAGAAAAAAATATATGAAATGAAGCACCAAGGGACAATGATGGAAGATAAGAGGAAAATGAAAAAAGAAACTAAAATCAAGATACCTAAGCAGAGGAAAAGGAGAAAAGAAGGAGGGTTATTTTCTGTGTCAGTTTTCCAAACGACCCTCTCCACCTGGGGCTCTGGCCACCCCCTCCCTTTAGCCGCTGCTCAGGGACTCTCTATCAGTCTATTGAAAAGGCAGGAGGCTATCAGTTTACAAGAAGAGAGGAAGCAGAGGAAGAGGAAAGAAAGCAGACAAATTACTAAATGAGGAAGCCAATTATCCAGTGCACCATACTTCAAGCTGTCAGTAGGCTGCTATTCCTCAGGCACCTTTGAGCAAAGTGGGACTTAGAACTCTAGAGCTTGCCGCCATCTGGCCTTTCCAATAAGATAATCTATACAGACTTCCCCTAGCACGTTCGCATCAAATTGCCAGCATCCGGAACACAATCTCTCCACCCAGAGACCTGTATTCCAGTACCAACAGCACTCGCACAATCACAAAAGCAGAAGAGGACTCCAAATAAAACTGCCCGGGGTCCGCTTTGGTTTCCTATCTGGACTACAGGGTTTATCTGGAGGCGTCTGCTGATTTCTCTAACAGCAACAAACATTAAAAAAAGTCAAAAGCAATAGGTGTTTACTTTGGTCAAGCAGGCAAAGATGGGGCAGGGTAAAAGATCTTTTGTGGGCCAGGCGCAGTGGCTCACGCCTGTAATCCCAGCACTTTGGGATGCCGAGGTAGGTGGATCATGAGGTGAGGAGTTCGAGACCAGGCTGGCCAATATGGTGAAACCCCATCTCTACTAAAAATACAAAAATTAGCCAGGCATGGTGATGCATGCCTGTAGTCCCAGCTACTCAGGAGGCTGAGGCAGAAGACTTGTTTGAACCCAGGAGGCAGAGGTTGCAGTGAGCCAAGATCAGACCACTGTACTCCAGCCTAGGCAACAGGAGCGAAAGTCCGTCTCAAAAAAAAAAAAAAAATCTTTTGTGACTGCCAAAGGCCGGTGCATGGAAGGCAGCCCGGCACACAGTGTCTTAATTTACGGAGAATTCTTTATTCTCACATAAAACCCTGACAAACACTCCTGCAGAACAAAGTAAACACCACCTAATCTAGCTGTGTGACAGTGGCCACATACAACTTGATGTGGGGGGTTGAGAGCAGAGAAAGGTCAGACAGAAAGGAGATCGAAACGTCTGGAAAGGAATCCTGTCAGTCAGTGGCAGAGTCTACTTTGCAAGAAATATGAATTACAGAAAAGAGCTGGGGCATGGGGCAGATAACACAATAACACGGGCACCTTGAGTAAGCTGCCTAACATGCTCTGGCAGTAGACACTTCTGAAAAGTTTATATTAATGATATACTAGATTTTCTTGTTCCCTGAAGAAAGTCATGTGGTGTGGTTGGCTTCAATCTGAAAGAAAGCTAAGAACCTCGAGAAAAGGAAAACGTCAGGTCTGTAGTCAGAAGGTCCCTGGGGGATAAAAGACTGACATTTCAGCAACTACGACCCTGAGTCCGGCTGAAAGCAGAAATGGTGAATCGGTTTGTCCCCTCACCAGCCGTCTGCATAATTCCGTAAACGACTCTCCTTCTCCATAGAGAGAGGCAACTATAACTCTGGAAAACATTGATAGAAACTGATGTACCTACCTTCATGCCCTGCAAGGTAAAACTGATTAGTTATATTCACAGTTTCTATGACCACCTTTTTCAGTGTGAGGCCTGTGGGCTACCTGTATTGGAAAACCCTGGGGAACTTCTTGACAATACACATTGCTGAATCAAAATTTCTTGAGAGTGGGGCTCGAGGATTGACCTTTTTGAAGTAGCTCTATTGGGGATTCATACGCACTCTAGAGTCTAAAAGACACTCTTCTATCACTTGTTAATCGATGGAAACTTTCCTTCCTTCTTCCCTCTCTCCCTCCATCCATTACGATTTTCATCTCAGGCTAACTGTGCTCTGCGTGAAAGATACACAAGACACAGCTCACATTGAGAATGGCCATAGCAAGAAACATTCACATATGTAAAGGTGTTCCTGTAACTCTACACGCTCACGTCGGTTCATAAGATGTGTTTGGATTTCTTTTATTAAAGGTGGAACTTCTAAGATAAATATGTTTGAGGAAATTAAACTGTACACTAATGATCACAAGCAGGACCTAGTCACTCTCATGGGATATTTCTTTGGGGAAGAATATGTAAACACATGTATTAATTTCGTCAATAATTCTTTGTTCCATCCATTGTCCTTATTGAGTTATTTGATCGTGACATACAGAGCGTAGCCATCCTCACTCAATGTGAATAAGAAGGAAATCTGCTTGATTCTGTGCCAAGGGTGCAACCATCCGAATGGCAAGTTAACCGCTGGCAGGAAAGATGCACCGCTGGGCCAGGGACTTCTCCCACATGAGTAGGGGTTTGTCCTGTGCCTGCCACAATTATGATTCACTCAAAGGGGACAACAGGCAAAAGAAGAAGCAATAACTTTCGGATAGTCATGAGATGATTTTGCTCACCCTTTCTTCACATTATGTTAACACATTCCATGTAAAAGTAAACATGGTGGCTCTGAATTACATTCTGGACCACATATTGCCCCCAGTACCTGGCCTCAGGCAATGCAGACTAGAAATCCAGCTGTGTTTTGAATAGACACTGACGTACTTTATCAGTGCCTCAGTGATCTGAAAAGCAATTTCTTTCCTGAGGTTTCCCAGTTGATTTTCATCTTTCTGTGACATCCCAGTAGGAAAGAGAGAAGGACCCTTCCCCCTGCTCTCCTCCAGCATTGCACGGTTCAGGATTCCTTCATGGTTCTTTCCCAAGTTCATGGTCTGTCTGTCTTTTCCACAACAGCATCCTTGACCCTTCCTCATCCTCCTTCGCTGCATATTTTCAACCACCAGAAGCTTTCAAAGGAGAATGAAACAAATTCCTTATGCAAGTTTTGCATGTATTTTAGCTCTACAAATAAACAGGGGCAAAGATCTCCAAAGAAAAGAGAAGCACACAGTGCCCACCATGGAAGGTCTGGGAGAGGCCAACAATGTGTTTTCAGCTCTGGTGACGCATCTTAAGTGGGGAATGCACCAGAAGGAAACTCTGTCTGATAATCATTAACAAATTCCACTGCTTGGCAAGAAACAACTTATTTTCTATTAGGTGGAAAAATGTACATGCCATCAGTCAAGCTGTACAGCAAATTCACCTTGGGAAAGAACCCTTTGGTCTTACAATCAGCTGTTACCATATTTCTGATCATCTGAATTTGGGTTACAGCAACCTATCACACCAGTCTTCAAACTGTCCCATGGTGGTATTCAATATGTGTCTGTTCCCCCACCTCCAGACCTGCCTACAGGTTTAGGATGTTGGATCAATAAAACAAACAAAAAACTCAAAACTTTTGAAAAGCATTAGCACAGCACAATAGTTTCCATGAGTTTCCAGGTGCTTGTGCCAAGGCTGAAGATGAAAATGGAAAAAGAGACAGGAAATCACCCAACCTCAATATTGCTCACCGTGGACCACATCAGGTTGGCCTGAAATCTACCAACAGATTATGTTGGCTCTGAGAGTCATCAAATATTTGGGCCACGGTGGGGTGGGCTGGAGAAATGCCTTTTTCAGGACACATTTTCACCCTCTTTCTATTCTCTTCATTTATGTAAAGTGATTTCTCGGAACATCCTTAGCAGCTGATACAAATAATAAGGAAATTCTCCAAAGACTGAGACTGCATTTTTAGCAACTGAAGCTAAATCAGAGACTTCAGGGATCTTGAGTTCTGCAATCATTCTTTAACTGCCTTAGTTGGTCATCCCTTGATCTGTCATCCGATAGATCAACATTTCTAACTTCAGTGAATGACCAGTGGGTGGACTCTTGAATCTGTTCTATTGAAACAGACCCAGGAAGATTCCATAAAACAAGAACATGCAGTTTTTCAGCAGAAACAAGGGATGAGACAGGGGTTTAGTATGTATTCCCTTCAATTTATAAAGGGAATTTTGGGTTTATAAAAAATGTTACCTATTGTAGGTCTTGTCATTGAAACTTTCTACAAAACCTAAAGGCAGGCTGTGTGTGGTGGCTCACACCTGTAACCCCAGCACTTTGGAAGGCCAAGGCAGGTGGATCATCTGAGGTCAGGAGTTCAAGACCAGCCTGGCAAAAAAAAAAATACAAAAAAAATTAGCTGGGCATGGTGGAGCACGCCTGTAATCCCAGCTACTCAGGAAGCTGCTTCAGGAGAATCACTTGAACCCAGGAGGCGGAGGCTGTGATGAGTTGAGATGGCACCATTGCACTCCAGCCTGGGCAACAAGAGCAAAACTCTATCTTAAAACCAAAACACACAGAAGCAAACGGCTATGTTGCACATGTCATCTAGAGAACCTTGGCAGGCAAAAGGTCGGGTTATTTTTCTCCAGAGATCCTGACCTTGGGGCAGCCATCTTTCTCTTATTGGCTCTCTTCTTTTACCCCTTCTCTGTAACATCCATTGTCAAAGTTTAAAACTACTTTACTAGGGGGTGCCAAGCATCTCAGGATGCCAGCCTTACCTCAGATGAGTCATTAATGAAATTAAATTCATGGACCTGCCAAGGAGGCATATATGGGGATGTTCTTGATACCATTATTTGTCATGGCATAACGTTGGAAACAATCTAAATGTCCACCCACAGGGAATGGCTCTATACACCGAGCTGCAGGTGGAGCATCCGTAATCTGAAAACCTGAAATCCAGAATCCTCTAAAATCTAAAAGGTTTGAACACCAACAAGATGCTCAAAGGAAATGCTCACTGAAGCATCTTGGATTTCAGATTTAGGATGCTGAACTTGTGAGTACAATGCAAATAATGCAAAATCTCAAATCCAAAACACTTCTGTTCCCAAGCACTTCAGATAAGGGATACTCAATCTGTAGAGTCAGTCCAAGGCACACTTATGCTACAGTTAGAATGAGGTAGATATATAGAGACTAACATGGAGAGGGCTCCAGGTCACTTCTGCTGAGTGACAAAAGCAAGTGGCAGACCACTACTTATGATATGATTTACATAACCATTTGTAAATGTAAGTAAATTATTTGTAACCAATAAACAAAATAATATGATACATAGTCATGAATATACTTGTAAAGGCTCATCAAGATCTGCAAGGCTACACAAAAAATGGAAAACTTCAGATTCTCTGGAGAGTAAGAGGAAAGGGCCCTGGGATTTGGGCTAGTAGTGAAGGACTTCAGTCTTACTTGACATTTTCTAATTTTGTTTATAAGAACAATGTATTTATGTATCACTTATACAATTAGAAATAATCTTAGGGCTGGACGTGGTGGCTCATGCCTGTAATCCTAGCATTTTGGGAGGCCAAGGTGGAGGTTAGGAGTTGGAGACCAACCGGGTCAACATGGTGAAACCCCATCTTTACCAAAAATACAAAAACAATTAGCTGGGTGTGGGCAAAACAGCGAAACTCCATCTCAAAAAAAAAAAAGAAAAGAAAAAGAAAGAAAAAGAAAAGAAAAGAAAAAAATAATTTTAAGATGTTTAAATAAATTGGATATGCCTTTCCTAGCAATGGGGCTTCTCCCACAACATGCATAAAAGAAACAACACAAAGTAACTCTTCTCAGCTCCAGGAATCTCAGCTTGACAGCTGGCATAATTTCTCTATTCATCATTCACTCCTCATTCAACAAATATTTTCTGAAGGCCTACTATGTGCATGCCCTGTTCTGTAAATATCTTTTCTCCCAACACAGAGCCTCGTATCTCAGAGTTTCTTCATTCCCTAATACTCCCCGTAATTCATCTCTTAGTCCCAAGTGCTTTTCCACCACCAGTTCTGCTTTCCCAACTCTTAGCCTGAGCCCCAGCCCTCTCACTCTCCCAGGCACTCAGCAATTCCTTGACAACTATTAACATAACCATTATTAGCCTCTGTACCACTTAACGCCAGTTCATTGACTCCACCCCTGACCTGATGGGAGCATTTTCAAGTCTACCAAGGCTAGGAATGTGGAGGGGTCTTCCCCACTAAGACACCCCCAAGTCTCATGGTAGGGACATATATAGTAAAATGCAAATCTCCATCTGAAAAATGCTTCTTGTCCCTTGCTAGACACAGCAATAGCATTGTTATTCTGAGGTTTAGATTTGCTAACCTCCCAAGCATGCATCCATAGGTCCTGCTCAGGCTGCAGCTGGAGAGAAAGGAGACATTTAACACTAACAGGTTTGCTTCCTGTCTCAGCTCTGTATCATTTCTGCCAATGAATATTCTCCCAGCCAAGGATGAGCTTCACTCTTCCTTGACTTTTCAAAAAGGCTTATGGACCTTGCATATGAAGCCCAGTCTCTATTCATTTTCCTTTCTCTAGTCTGCTTGCAAAACCAAAAAATGCTAAAAAGCAAAAGCAAAATTCCAAAGGGCATGGTAGTGGTTTGGCAAGTGGTAGGTTTCTCCGGGAGACAGACAGAATTTGTGGGTAAAGGGTTAAACATTAACACGCTTCCCTGGAAGGTCTCTCTATCCTGGTAATGGAACCCAAGTGCAAACCTTGGCAGGAATCAAACATTAGGTCATGACAGGTGTAGGCTTCACGCTGGCTGCCGCTGCATTTCCAGCAAAAAAATTGGGGACATGGGTACTACTCCATGACACAGTAGGCTGGAACAGGTTGCTTTGAAGAGATCTCTTCTGGCTGAAATAATTCCCTATAACAACTTCCTTGACACGCTGTCAGGATGGCCTGTTTCCAAGGTCATAGCTGGTGCATGGGGATATAACACACATCATCTGTGGTCTTCCAGAGATTAAGTCGCCAGAACAATCCCACTACAGCCTTCAAATAGAGCTAGTCACCCATTCTGCAACCTTTACTAAATTCGGTCCCCCTGTTATACACTCCCCAGCAGCCCCCAGTTGTTCCCACGTTTTAATATTGCTCACTTTTACTGTAAACCTTGGGTCACAAACTCAAATGTCTATGGGAGCCAGCCAGATAATATACATGATCGAAGCAGGCTAGATGACAACCAGAGCCCGTCTAGAGGGAGGCCACTCAGTTCCAGTTGATGATGTTAACTTCAGGATGCTTTTCTTGAACAGAGTTTTTTGCAGATCTCTTCTGGTTGAAGTAAGTCTATATCCAATGGCCTGACACTGTCAGAATGGGCTGTGTACTGGGTTGAATCATTGTCCCCCAAATTTATATCCACCAGAAAACCTCAGAATATGACCTTACCAGGAAAGAGGGTCTTTGTAGATGTAATTTGTTAGATTAAAATGAAGTCACACTGGATTGGGGTGGGCCCTAACTTCAGTGACCTGTGTCTTTTAAGAAAAGAGACAGAGACACAAATATGCACAGAGAGGAGAATAGTGTGTGGAAACAGGCAGAGCTCGAAGTGATGTTATCCACCAGCGGAGAAATCCCAAGGATTGTCGGCACCTGCCAGAAGCTGGGACAGAGGCATGGAACCACCTGGCTCAATAGAGGACTCCATTGGAGTTTTCTCTTTTTTTTTTTTCTTACAAAAAGGCAAAATCTTTCAATGAAAAAGAACAAAAGCAAACACGTGCATGGGCCTCCGTGCTACATGGTTTCTCATTTGAACAACCACAGAGCCCCCAACCCACTCTGGCCCCTTTTAATCCATTCTCATCACTGTGGCCAAAAGGATCTTTTGAAAACTCAAATCAGACAATGTCACTCATCTCCCTGAAATGCTTTAATGATGTCTCACTGCTATTTCAATAAAGACTAACATTGTTCCCGTAGCATATATGGCCCTACGGGCTCTGGTCCCTGCTCCCTTTCGCTGCCTTGGTCTCACTGGCTTCTTGTTGCCTCTCTGCCCTATGTTCTCTTCAACCTTAGGACCTCGGCACGCGCTGATCTCTCTACCTCATATATCCTCATTCTTCCCACTCCCACAATGCACACACACACACATTCATGTATATGCCTACTTCTTTCACCTGGCAAATGCCTATTTATCCTCTAGCTCTCAGGTCAGCCATCACGTCCCTGATCCCTTATCGGGCATGATGGCTCATGACTGTAATCCCAGCACTTTGGGAGGCCAAAGTGGGCGGATCATTCAAAGTCAAGAGTTCAAGACCAGTCTGGCCAACATGGTGGAACCCTGTCTCTAATAGAAAAACAAAAATTAGTTGGATGTGGTGGCATGTACCTGTAATCCCAAAGAAAGAAAAAGAAAGAAAGAAGAAATGTCAGGTTTTCTACTGCATGGATTCCCTTCTATCGTAAATGCCTTGCCCAGATGGGTTTAAACTCTAAGTTTTACTATGTGTTTTTAGCTGGGGGCTATTCCTACCCACCAAAAAGCATTTGACAATGCCCAGAGGCATTTTTTATTGTTATGACTTGAGCTAGGGGGTTGGAGGGTAGGATTGCTACTGGCATCTAGTAGGTCGAGACCAAGGATGTTGCTAAACATCCGACAGGACACTGACGCCACCAGCATCACTGCCATCACCACCACCCCTTCAACAAATAATTATCAGCTGAAAATGTCAAAAGTGCTGAAGTTGAGAAACCTTGTTCTAGACCATTCTATTTGAATGTCCTAGGGACCCTAGCCTTATATTCACAGACATCATGTTACGGACTTAGCTAACTTAGTCTCTGTGGCATTTCAATTAGCTCCTCTTTTTTTTTTTTTTGAAACAGAGTCTTGCTCTGTTGCTCAGGCTGGAGTGCAACGGCTTGACCTCGGCTCACTGCAAACTCTGCCTCCCAGGTTCAAGCTGTTCTCTGCCTCAGCCTCCCAAGTAGCTGGGATTATAGGCACTCGCCACCACATCCAGCTAAATTTTTTTGTATTTTCAGTAGAGATGGAGTTTCACCTTCTTGGCCAGGTTGGTCTTGAACTCCTGAACTTGTCATCCACCTCCCTCAGCCTCCCAAAGTGCTACTATTACAGCATGAACCACCGCGCCTGGCCAGCTCCTCTTTTAAAAGAGCCTTCGACAATAATCAATGTGTTTTAAAACTTTGTGGACCATATGGCAGTTTGCCCTGACCCAAAATAAATCTCTCATCTCTCCCATTCAGACCCCCAGATTCCTCATTTTGGTTATCGTCCTTCAGAAGAGACCAGAGAGCCTCAAGGCACTCCAGGCTGTTCAGTGCGCGCAGGAAATCTGTGGTTAATCACTTCAACCTGCTTTACTTTAACAGAGATTTTCGGAGACCTGTTTATTGTTCCACTGCTTGGCTACTTTGGAGTTATCTATGACCGAAGTCTTACATTTATTTGTAGAGTAGAAGAAGGTATATTTTTACTCTCACATCCTTTCCAAGTCCCTGAATTAAATTAGTGTAAACTTTCCAAAATAAATTCACCTTTCAGCCGAAATGAAGCATGGAAATTTTCAGCCCAAAGGATACCTTATTGGAAAGTTAGAAGCAAACGAATATAGGGATTATAATGGATATTTTACTGCAACTTCAGCACTTATAGTTACAAAGGCTAGAGTATTTGTTCACAGAAGAGATTCTCTAAAGGGTTGATGCATGCATTCCAGGATTGGCTTTCTTTAGACTCCGAGGGAAAAAAAAACCACTGGAAATAAATAGAATGGAAAAAAATCAACACATGTGGATCTAATTCTGCACCATGTCACTGGTTAAAATCCAAGGAAAGAATGTTTTATCAGAATGAGACACAGGGAACAATCAATAACAGGAAGGAAGACCTCTGATTTTCTCGCTCCACACATGTTAAGTTGGTGGACCATGATTGTGGTCTAGTCGCGTTTGTCAGCAACTCCAAGTTCACATTTTATGTAGATACCCACCATGATTTTTCCTACAGAAAACTATTCTCATAACTCTGGGCAATTTGTAATATAAACAGATGGTGGGGCATTTGGAGCCTGTTTTTTCCTCTTAATACTCAATATGAAAAAACATTTCCAATCACTTCCAACCCCTGGAAGATTTGAAATCTGGATGATTCTGAGGCATGCATCTTTTCAAATCCATAGGCATAACTGCAACTTTGCCAATGTAAGGCCCAAATACTATTAGTCGAAGCAGCACTAAAAGTAATGCAGCAGGCCAGATGTGGTGGCTCACACATGTAACCCCAGCACTCTGGGAGGCCAAGGTGATCTGGGAGGCAGATCACCTGAGGTCAGGAGTTTGAGACCAGCCTGGCCATGGTGAAACCCTGTCTCTACTAAAAATACCAAAATTAGCTGGGCGTGATGGTGTGCACCTGTAATCCTAGCTACTTGGGAGGCTGAGGCAGGAGAATCGCTTGAACTCAGGAGGTGGAGATTACAGTGAGTGGAGACCAGACCACTGAGTGACAGAGCAAGACACCATCTCAAAAAAAAAAAAAAGTAATGCACATTTTTTGAAAGCTACCGAAAGATGAGTTGTCCTCTAGATAAGACTGCTACTTTCAAATAGTTTTTAGCAGCTACAGAATGCTTTCCTTCCACCTCTCTCCCTTCCCCTTCAAACACACACACAGTTTTGGGCAGAATATGAAGGTATAAAGCAGATAAAAGAAGAACTGCTCTGTAAAGCAGGGCTCCTGGAAGCCCAGCCCTCCCTTCCTCCTCCTGTCTCCATCCCAGTACTCTTCCTTGTTCCCTACTGTCCAGATAATCACATTAAAAAAAATGGTTTCAGAATGAATTTTTTCATTTTCAATGAATTGAATTGGTATCATTTAAAGGTAGTCTTTACTTAGGCCACAAGAGCATGTTCGTACTTCTTAATTTTAAAAGCTCACAAAAATAGTAGTTTTGGGGGAGTGTAATTTGGGGGGTTGATTATTTTTACTCTTCTTGACTCTGTATTATTTATGTTTTTTATTATTTCCTGGAAATGGCAGTTTTTACTGTAAAAAAATAAATAAGTCCTGGCCCAACATGGTAGCTTTTACCTATAGTCCCAGTACTTTGGAAGGCCCATGCGTGCAGATCACTTGAGACCAACCTGAGAAACTATCTCTACAAAAAATTTGAAAATTATCTGGGTGTGGTGGTGTGAGCCTGTGGTCTCAGTCACTAGGGAGGCTGAGGCAGGAGGACTGCTTGAGCCTAAGAGGTCGGGGCTACAGTGAGCCATGATTGTGCCTCCATCCTGGGCGACAGAGTGAACCCATCTCAAAAAAATCAATAAATCAATCTTGAAAAAAATGAATGTTATAGAGTTTCCTTTTTGTCCTTTCGGTTAATTTTTTAGATTGTATATTGGGCAAAAGGAAAAGGGAAAATGGTCAAATTTCATCTTCTTTTTTCTTCACCTATAATTTGATCACATATATGGAGTGAAACTGATATATACTCTAAAGCTAGAAAAGGGTCCAATGCATTCTCCCATTTGCATTTTCATTAACATAGTCTTGATGAATGTGAGATGCTGGCACTGTGGTGTCTGCCACCCACTGATGGTCAGCATTGATTTTGTTGCCTTGGATGGCTACACAGAGATCCTGCCCTACATCATGGCTCCATACGTGCACCACTCTGCATCAAAGAATCCCATTTCCAGATGAAGGAAGACAGTTTCTCTGTCAAGGGCATGTCCTTGGCATGGGCTAATAAAATCATCACATTCATAACCTAAAGGCTATGTATATATTGGGTAATTCTAGGTTTTTTAATAAAAGCATTTAGTAAAATTCACAGAACCTTTAATTTATACTTGGACTGGAAATACATCTTTAAAAAGTTTTTTCGCCGGGCACAGTGGCTCATGCCTGTAATCTCAGCGCTTTGGGACACTGAAGTGGGTGGATCACCTGGGATCAAGAGTTTGAGACTAGCCTGGCTAACCTGGTGAAATCCCGCCTATACTAAAAATACAAAAATTAGCTGGGCATGGTGGCATATGCCTGTAATTCCAGCTACTCATGCGGCTGAAGCAAGAGAATCGCTTGAACCTGGGAGGCGGAGGTTGCAGTGAGCCAATACAGTGCCATTGCACTCCAGCCTGGGCAATGAAAGCAAAACTCTGTCTCAAAAAAAAAAAAAAAAATGTGTGATTTCATCAGAAAACGGTCCCCTCAAAATGCATGTTGTCACCAAAACAATAATCACCACCTCAGATCTGTAATCCTGCCAAAGAAACCTATTCAATGGGGGCAGTGAGATGATAGGGGTTCACAGAAGCTCATGTTCACTGAAATATCCTTTGCATTTCTCTTTAAAAAGCATGAGGGGAATCAAAGCAGCTGAAATTGTGGCTTTTCTTCTGGCTAGCTCTGAAAAAACAATATTCCAGAAGCTGTGCATCTTATCTTATGGTCCACATTACCAGGGGGGCCGAATACAGAAAGCGCATTTGGATTGGCACATGGTTTGAACTATTTTACTTTAGAGAAAGAAAAATTGAGCAATCTTGGAAGAAGTCCATATTCTTCTTTAAAAAAAATTTTTTTTTTTGTAAGTTCCTCTTGAAAACTACTTTGAGCAGGAAGGAAGGGTTTGGAACAGCTGTCCCTCGGTGAGTTGGGAGAATGTTAATCACTGTCCCTTCTCTCCTTTACTTAAAGATTAGCTCACATCCCAGGCCCCTGCAAAAGGAAACCGCATATACTTAACTTTTGAGACTATCATGAGGAACATTTCTGTAACAGTAGTAGCATGTCAGCCGGATCTAAAAGACGCTCCAGTCCGGAAACTTACCCCAAGGCAATGAGAGCCCGTAGGGTCAGCAGTGGGCCGAGTGGACATTTGAGAAAGTCATTTATTTCTTGACTAAATTTCCCCAGGAAAAAAGTAAAACTTAAGAAAAACAGAGCAAAAATGAAACTGCCATATCCATAGGCATTTGCGACTTTAACCAAAGGGTGTTCTCAGGCAAGGTGACCCTGCAGAGACCATGTTAGCTTAAAAATATTACATTAAATGCAGTTTCCTTTGTATATTAGTGAGGAAACATGTAGGAAAGTAGATAATATCTAATTCCAATTTAATAAAATAATGACTCCTCCAATTCAAGATTTAAAAAAACTTTTATATGATTCTTTCAGCACCCATTGCGAATATTCATAACAGGGAAGGAGGTAAGAGGAGGAGGGAAAAGGAGTTTTTAAAAAAAGAGGAACAAATTTTCTTGGATAGAAATTTTTGGAATTTTTTGTTTAGGAAACAAATTTTCTTTGATAATATGCATGCCATAATATTATGGAAAATTAAGACTAAAATTCTACATTTGGTTTTATTGTAAAATGCAAACATTGAAGTATGTACATAGACAAGAAATACAAGGTGACACAAATGGACACTTATTTGCTTTAGGATGAAATCATGGATAATTCTCTTAAAGCCATTGCCCTAAGGCATTTTAGAAATATGGAATATGATACGTTCAATACCCTTTCTAACACACTGGTTAGATAGGTAACATTCAGACAAAAATAAAATGCATCTTAAGAGCCAGTCTGAGACTCTGTGAATACAGGTGGTGGTCTACAGGATCTAAATGAATCATTCAGGCTAAAGAATTCCAGCCACACACACAAATGGGATGAGAAGTGAAGCCGTCCCCCTCGACGATTGATTTCCCTAGGCACCTGGTAGTCGGGAGGTCTGTGACCCCGGAAAAAGCTGGAGACCGACACACCAGAGCTGCGCAGCACTGAAGGAAAAGCAGCATCTGACCCAAACATTTTAAACAGGTACTCTGAGTCTGTCAATATGGTCACAAGATGCTCGCTTGAAATGGTGGATAGAAACTGATCAGAAAAAAAATAAGGAAATAAAATATTAAAACATGTAAATGTGACGGAAATTATAAACAGCCTAAAGCTCCTCTCCCTTCGGGAACAGCTGTGTCTGCTAATCCCTTGAGGAGTCCTCCCTGCGATCTCCCTTCCTTCCTTCCTCCCTCTCTCTCTAATAGCTCCCTTGTTCCTGCTGGACAAAACTAGCCCTTTGTGGCTGCTCTCAGAACAACATTAAAAACAGGAATAGGGAAATTGTAAACAGGAGGCTTCTGGCCTACAGGCGAAGACACACACAGGCCTCTGAGGCCTACTTCATGCTAAGCAAAGAAACAGATCTTTGTTGCTAAAGGGATTAGGACTGCGGGATTTCGGAGGCACTGCTGAGGCATTCAGCTGGCCTGAAGTAGGGGCTTTGTAAAGAGATACCTCCATTAGAGGTCTGTGAGCGGAAATCATTCATACTCTTTATACAATCTGGGTAATGTGATAGTGCTGGACTGTTAAGCGCCTCTGGTGAGGCAGGGTCCTATCTCCTTGAATGGTAAATTCTTTAGCAGCTAAATAGATGGTGGTATAATTATCTTCACTGAATTTTTCTGTGGGGGTGGGGGTTGTCTTCAACCTTTAACCCTTAGTGGGAATAACATTAAAGGATCACCCAGTGTCAGGGAGGTGAAGTCTTTCCAAGTTGACTCGGAGATAGTCTTTGGCCTTTCGGTGTCAGCATAATGTGATTTAAAAAAAAAAAAAAGGAAGTCTATATGCATCATCTTAACATACCGTGAACATCCACTTTGTCTCCACATTCATCGGGACAATGACTTTTTCCATAATTCCCTCTTTCCATGTCCCTAGTCTAGACAGCCCTCCAACTTGCTTACCTAATTCCTATCTAGCTGTGCCCACTTTCCCCAGCCAGCCCTTCCTTGATGTACCCTCCCCAAGTTGGACTGGTCCCCTTTCTGTGGTGTCCCATGCGTGTCTCTCCCGCTGGCATTCTCCATAAAGTTGGGGACTATGTGTGTCTGCCTACCCACACAGATAGTGACTTCCTAAACGCTGTGGCTTATTTACTCTTGTATCCACAATGCCTGGCTCTTAATAGGCGTCTGAGCTGTGCACAGCAGAGTGTGAGATGGTCAGGTTATTTGGTCTTTAGATTGGTCCCTGTGGTTGCTGCAAAGAACTTTCCTAGTGAACCCAGGGGTCTTAAGTGACCAAGTAAAACACACTGTGGCCAGTTAGGAAAGAAAAAAATGAGTTCTCCCAAAAAGATAGCAAGTGGTCACTTCCCACAAATGGCCAGCCTCTTTCTGAGTGACTTCCACCCTGATCCTGTCTCCACATTCTCCTTGGTTAGTGAGTAGTTACCAGGAGAATGGAAATGTTCTTTGGGTTCACATGTGGAGTCCCTGGATCCAAATATTAATTATGGTTTCAGCTGTTATATACTTAAAAAAAATCAGAGCTATCTCCAAACTCAAAGTTAGAACTGAAAAGGGAAGAAATGCAGCATCCAAGTTAAGGGACACTTTCCCTGGTATTATCAGCCCATCCCGGAGGGCTAACAAGTTCATGTGTGGCTGTAGGTAGATGCGGGGCTTGCAGTCATTTCACTTGGAAAGGGTCCTGGTTTCTGTTTATAACATATGCCTGCAAATACGATGGAGGCTTTGCAACAACTGTTAGAAAGCAAGGTTTTTCCTGTATGGATGTTCTCAGAGATCTGGGTTAAGCTTCTATAAGACCATGACCTTGAACATCATTAATTGTTGGTTCTTTCCATTGTTCACAATCATCTTTCTAGATTACCTCCATTTGGCAGATGGGACTTTCTGCTCTTACATTATTAACAATCACACTCTGCAAAAAGCAGTTAAATATGGAATCAAGAAAAAAGCTATGAGGCCATGGGTTTTGTCTCTAATTCCGCCACTTACTTGATCATCCACTCAACCAAAAAGTGCTGAGTCCCTACTATGTGCCGCACACTGCAGCAGGCACTGAGAACATGGAGATGAGCAGGGCATGGGACTCAATGTAAAGAGGGGTGAGCACTTGTAACAAGAGAGGTTGAGACCATGACAGCCACCTGCACGTGGCCTTCTGGAAGCATGAGGCAGTGAGTGCCAGAAGGGGTTCAAGGAGCCCCCCTGAAGGAGATGAGAACTTAGCCCAGAAGATCCTGGAAGGGAAAAAAAAATCCATAAACATATTTATGACAATTGAGGAAAGCTGAATATAGACTGCATATTAAATATTATTGTATTGTATTAACTTTCTTGAGAATAATGGCGTTGTGGTTATAAAGAGAGTGTTTTTGTTGTTGTTTTTAGTTTCCCTGGCTGGAATGCAGTGGCTATTCACAGGCGCTATCACAGGATCACAGCACACTACAGCCTCGAACTCCTGGACCAAGAGATCCTCCTGCCTCAGGCTCCCAAAGAGCATTCTTAGTCTTAGGGAACACATGCTGAACTATTTATGGGTGAGGAGTTGTAATACCTATAAGGTTACTTTCAAAGAGTTCTGAGAAACATTTGTTTTCGTGTGTGTGTGTACGTGCATGTGCACGTGCACGTGCATGTGGGTGTGTATGTACATACATACAGCAGGGGTAGGGAGAGAATACGGCAAAATGTTCATCAGTTAATCTAGGTGAAGGTACATGAATATTTCATTGTATGATTCTTTGTGTTTGAAATTTTTCCAAATAAAACATTTGGGCCAGGTGCGGTGGCTCATGCCTGCAATCCCAGCACTTTGGGAGGCTGAGAAGGGTGGATCACCTGAGGTCAGGAGTTCGAGACCAGCCCGGCCAACACGGTGAAACCCTGTCTTTACTAAAAATACAAAAATTAGCTGGATGTGGTGGCGTGCGCCTGTAATCCCAGCTACTCAAGAGCCTGAGGCAGAAGAATTTGCTTGAACCTGGGAAGCAGAGGTTGCAGTGAGCCAAGATTGTGCCATTTGCACTCCAGCCTGGGCAACAAAGCGAGACTCCGTCTCCAAAAATAAATAAAATAAATTTGGTAAACAATTTGAAATACACATACAGGTTGAGCAACCCAAATCTGAAATGCTCCAAAGTTCGAAACTCTTTGAGTGCCAACATGATGCTCAAAGGAAATGCTCATTGGAGTATTTTGGATTTTTATATTTGGGATGCTCAACCAGTATAATGCAAATATTCCAAAATCTGAAAAGCTTCTTTTCCCAAGCATTTTGGATGGAGGATACTCAATCTGTATGTAAAGATATTTCAAGGGCCAAACACTGCACTGAAAACAAAAAACTAGATATTTGTCAGATCAAGATAGAGAGGAAGGCACTCCAGGGAGAGGGGATAGCAACAGCAGAGGACTTGGGGCAGTAGCTGGTACACCAGTGAAGGCAGAGACCTCAACCGGATTGTTCCCTTCTGTATCCCCACACATGGAACTGTTCCTGGCACGGAGTCTGCACTTGTGTGGATTTGTCAAATGAATGAAAGAGTCAAACAGTGTCACTGACGTAGGGAACTGCAAGCAGAGCAGACTACGGTGAGCATAAGGTTTGCATTAAGGAGTGAGAACTGGTTTGGCTGTGGAGGCAGGGGGCCTGGTCATGAAGGCCTTTGTATATTCTGCCAAGGTCCTGGGGCTTTATCCTATGGGCAACAGGAGCCATGAGCAGGAGGCAATGCCATCAGATTAGCATCCTGAGGGACCACCCTGGCAGTCATATGTCACGTGGAGTGATGGAGCACAGGCCTGGAGGCAGGAAACAGGGGTACCAGCCAGGATGCCTTTGGCTTCCTTAAAACTCTGACTCAGATTGGCTGAATTTATCAAGAGACTTATTATCTGGTACAGCTGTAAGCTCTGAGATGACAAGCAGTAGGGAAGGCTTATTCAGTGGCTCTACAACATCACCACAGACCCAGGTTCCCTCCCTCTCTCCTTCTTGTCACTCTGCTTCTCTCTGTGGCTGGCTCTGCCTGCAGGCTGCCTTTTCTCATCTTCAGAAGATGGCTGCAGCAATTCCCAGGGTGACATCCAGGCATAGCAATGACTATAGACAGAAAGGAGCCATCTCTTCTATGCATCTCTCTCTCGCTTTTTTTTTTGAGACAGGGTTTCAGTCCCATTGCCCAGGCTGGAGTGCGGTGACATGCTCTTATCTCACTACAACCTCCTCCTCCCGGGCTCCAGCGATCCTCCTGTCTCAACCTCCTGAGAAAACTGGGGCTACAGGTGCACACCACCCGCCTGGCTAATTTTTGTATTTTTAGTAGAGATAGGGTTTCACCATATTGGCCAGGCTGGTCTCAAACTCCTGATCTCAAGTGATCTGCCTGCCTTGACCTCCCAAAGTGTTGGGAGGTCATCTAGCCTCTTTTATGTATCTCTTAACAAGAAAACTTTTCCGGAAGCTTCCCAGCAAACTTTCCCTCCCATCTCACTGGCCCCAACTGGGTCACACATCCCATTCCAAAACCAATCATTGTCAGGGGAATAGGTTACATGTCTGGCTTAGAATAATTTACACATGGTGGGAGTCAACTGCTATGAATCATCACTAGAAACTCTTAAAAGTCTACTGGACCAGGCAACAGATGCTAGCAGCCTAAGCCTCAATAATGGCGGTAAGGGATGGAGAGGTAAGAATAGATTTAAGATTTATTTAGCAAGTTATATTGGTAGAATTTAGTGAATGTGGGAGGAGGGGGGAAAGGAGGGAGGAAAGGATGCCCTCCTCCATATTTCTAGCTTGGGTGAGCAGGTTAGGAGGAAGTTTGCTAACTGAGATAAGGTGCACGGGACGGGGAAAGGTGGGTTTGGGGAAGAGATAGTCTAGGGCAGGCTCAATTTGAAGTGCCCATGGGCACTGATGGGCATTGGAATGCCATGAGCAGTCAGTGGAGTGCAAACCATGGTCCCAGGCCAGTGGTCCAGAGTCAGATCTAGTTTTCAGATGGGCTTTGGTTCAGAAAGATGTTAAAAAAAATTGAACCAATATTTAATCTTTGAGAGATTCCAAAGAGGAATATGTATTTGTAGCTTCTATGGGAAAATTGGAAAATCTGATGACACTGGCCCTGAATTCCTATGCATCAAGGGTTGGCTGGAGCTCAGCAGCTGCCACCCCCTTTAGCTAAAACCAGCAGCTCTCTGGTCTGCCACACTCACAGTCAGTTTCATTCATTTTCTTTACCTGCTTGTCCCCTGCGGGCATTTCCATCTGACACTCCTGCTCAGCATCCAGGGGAAGAGGTCTGAGTGGTATCTATACATCTGGGAGTCATCGGCATTTAGGTCGCAGCAGAAGCCCTGACTATGGGTGCCATCGCCCAGAGACAAAGTAGAATGAGAAGCAGTCATGGCAGTATCCCTGGGGGCATCAAGTTTTTAGAAATAGAAGAGAAATTCATATAGAAGAGAAAGAAACAGTCAAAGAAACTGAGGCAGAAGCAAGAAAGCTTGAAGTCTCAAAAGCTAAGAGAAGGGAGTTTGAAGCTGGAGGCAGTGCCCACCTGTACCAAGTGCAGCAGGGAGGTCCAGAGACAGGAGGAGCCAAAGGAGACACAGCACTGGGGAGGTGAGCTGTGGATGCCACAGGGAGTTTTGCTCCCCGGCATGGTGAGGGAAGAAACCAGAGGGCAATGAGTTGGGTAGAGGATAAGCATTAAGTTGACAGAGTTCACATACACTATTTGGGTGAGAAAAGGAAAAAAAAGGTGGGGTGGAGGCTAGAGAGGATGTGGGGCCATGGGATGGTCCCTTTTTAGGATCAGTGAGACTTGGACATCTTAATGGGAGAAATAAGCCACTGGTGAAAGAAAGGCCATAGAAATGTACCATACAGGGAGGAACAACACAACCAAGTCCAAGAGGAGGTGGTGGAGGTGAAGAACGAAAGAATCAGGCACCAGTGTCTGGATCCACCAGTAAGAGGAGGGGCATCCAGTCCTCCAAGGTTGGTGGAAAGGAGGGGACGCTAAACCTGAGTGTGCTCAGAAATCTGATGGCTCTCAACATACCTCTCATGATGGAGGCAGTGGTGGGGTAGAGAAATCAGTAATCTTTCAAAGGAATACTCCAAGGTGCCTATCTTTTTCCATTTGTGTGAAGGCTGAAGTCGGGAGGTTTATCACTCACAGGTCCTGACTTATAAGCAGCAATGGGTGAAGGGCAGAGCAAGACCTGGAGGCTGGTTTCCTAACCCTTGGAGGCTGAGTTCCTATCAGCAGAGGGGAAGGAATGTGCAGGCACAGTGGAATGACCATTCTTCCTCAGGCAGGAAGCTCTGGAGAGGAGGCTGTCACAGCATCACACACAGCCTTGAGAGCTGTAGACAGTGGGGCCCTCTCTGATACACACCCTGGTTTGGGAGAGTGTTTTTGCTTCTTTTCTTAGGCTTAACTCACTCCAGAAGCATCCAACATAACCAAGATGGCACTAAACATAACTTCACTCTTGCAGATGTCCCATCAACTCAGATGCAAGTGGTTTCATCAAAGCCACAGCATGTGACCCAACAATTAACACCAATCCATCTAAAGAAAATGAGCATGCACGACTGTTTGCTGGATGTTGCACACATTCTTTAAGCACAGTAGGCCTGGGTGCCACCTTTATTCAAGGTCTTCAGGTTTCTTTCAGGGGACACGTCTGCCAAAGCAACTTTCAGTGGTCATTTCTTTTCTGATTAAGTTTTCTACCCTGGGGAGCCAGGGAGACGCCAAGCAATGGGTTTCTGGCAGCTCACTGTCACAGGTCAAGGTTTTGATTATGACAAAAAAAGAAAAATAAGATAGAAGAGAAGCCCCTCGTTTTGTGGCTGTAGAATTACAGGGCTGCCAGAGACCCCAGAGCATGGGTGTCTTAGTGGTCCATGTTCTGTGATCTCGGGTGGAAGCCCTGAGGAGTAGAGAACTGCCCACTGGAAGAGCTCCCACGACACACACAACCCCTTGACATACAATTCCAGATGTAATCTCTAAATTTACAGTGACCTTTTTCCTAAACTATGTTTTGAGTAGAGGTGAGGAGTGATACACAGCATCATCAGTGAGCATCCTGAGCTGGCTAGGAGGCAGTGGCCTCTGTGCTCCCTCTTCCCATCCATATCTTTTTTTTTTTTTTTTTGAGACAGAGTCTCTCTCTGTCACCAGGCACCTGGAGTGCAGTGGCATGATCTTGGCTCACTGCAACCTCTGCCTCCTGGGTTCAAGCAATTCTCCTGCCTCAGCCTCCCGAGTAGCTGGGACTACAGGCAAGTGCCACCACACCCAGCTAATTTTTGTATTTTTTAGTAGAGACGGGGTTTCACCATGTTAACCAGGATGGTCTCGATCTCTTGACCTCGTGATCCACCCGCCTCGGCCTCTCAAAGCCCATCCATATCTTAATAAAACTTCCTAAGAATAGTTATTTAGATTGTCTGTCTTTTGTGTCTTATGTATTTGAGGGCAGAGCTGCTATGAGGCAAAAAGAAACAAACAGAAAACTCTTTTGAAAATGCAGGAGGAGAAATATGCCAGACGGGCTACTACTTGACATTAGGCATTCCTGGGATAACCAGGATTTAGCTAATATAAAAATTTCCATGTTTTAAAAAGTATCTCTGATTTAAAAATAATACAATTCTGGCTACAGCCCTTGCACTGGAAAAATCAATACTCTTTTATTCCTCTAAAAACTAGGGCATTAAAATAGTTCAGGCTAGAAGAGGTGGGCATGCCGGCATAATTTCACCTGTTTTGAATTATGCGGTTAAACCCAGCGTGCATCTCCCTAGAGGGGGCACAGACTCTTCTTTCTTCAAGAACACGCTAAACATCCATCTGTCAGAAACAATTTTTGGGTATTGAGGTGTAGAGATGGAGAATAGAACAGACCGTCCCTTGGGGTTCCTGCCCATACAAAACAGTTGTGTCTCTGCTAGATGCATGCACCCATTATCATTGATCAACAGTGTGACAGGCATGGCCACCCACGCTGGGGACGTGGCAGTCCATGTCCTCAAGAAACTCCTGGCAGAGCCAGATGCCCAGACAGACCATCCCAAGACAATACCACATTGTGAGAGTAGAATGTTGATGAAAACAAAAGCCAAACACTACAATTAACAATACGTATTTATGGAAAGGGGTGCCACTGAGAGCCGACCTCTGGTACTACCACGGGCACTGAAGGTTTAACATGTTTCTCACGCAACACAGCAGCTCCTGGGGGTAGCTTTCTTATCTTTGTGTTACTGAGTGACACCTAAGGTCCCCAAGGTAGTGAGGGGCAGACATGGAATTTGAACCCAGGTTGTTCTGATTCCAAAGTCCCTGGTCTTTTTATACCAAACAGTATCTTAAGTACTCTTTTCTAAATATCACATTTCTCTATTCCTTTCACTGAATTTTATTTGTCTTCTCATAAGGCAATTACAGGTCAGGGACGGTGGCTCACGCTTGTAATCCTAGCACTTTGGGGAGGTCAAGGCAGGTGGATCACTTGAGGTCAGGAGTTTAAGACCAGCCAACATGGCGAAACCTCGTCTCTACTAAAAATACAAAAATTAGCTGGACATGGTGGCAGATGCCTGTAATCCCAGCTACTTGGGAAGCTGAGGCATGAGAATCACTTGATCCTGGGAGGCAGAGGTAGCCATGAGCTGAGATCACGCCACTGCACTCCAGCCTGGGAGACAGAGCGAGACTCCATCTCAAAATAAATAAATAAATAAATAAATTAAATTAAATTAGTCAATTACCTTAATCTGGGCACAGAGTTATTTGTGTACTTACCAATTTTACTGGCCTATAAACTTCAAAGGCAGGAATGGCATCTCTACATATTTTGAGTTTGTGTATAATTATTTAGATTAGGTATGCCTCTTGGAGGTGGTGATGTACAGGCAGACACCTGAAAGAAGTGAGAGCAATCCCTGAGGGTATGGGGGAGTGGGAAGCCTCCAGGAAGAGGGCACAGCAGATGCAAAGGCTCTAGCTCAAGGGGCAAGCATGAGAAGCAAGACCCCCGCCCCGCCTACCCCTGTCATTCTGTCCTCTTACTCCACATTATTTTTCTTCAAAGCACTTTTCGCTATTTGACATTATACTTGTGAGTCTATTTGCTTACTGTTTACACTCCCCACTAGACGTTGAGCTCAATGAAGACACACACATACTCTGTTTTCACCACTGCAGATCTGCAGCACCTAGAACAGGTCTGGCCTGTGGAGGGAACGCCATACGCATGTGTTTAGGGATGTGCAGGACATTGTATATATATACATTTTTTTTGAGACAGAGTTTTGATCTGTTGCCAGGCTGCAGTGCAGTGGCACAATCTCAGCTCACTGCAACCTCTGCCTCCTAGGTTCAAGCAATTCTCCTGCCTCAGCCTCCCGAGTAGCTGGGACTACAGGCATGCACCACCATGACCAGCTAACTTTTGTATCTTTAGTAGAGATGGGGTTTCACCATGTTGGCTAGGATGGTCTCAATTTCTTGACCTTGTGATGCGCCTGCCTCGGCCTCCCAAAGTGTTGGGATTACAGGCGTGAGCCACCACACCTGGCCTGTCTCTATTTTTAAGTTTGGTTTATTTTCATTAAGCACTTATGTACAACCGCTGAGCTAAGCACTTCATATATATATTATGTTATTTAATCCTCACAAAAAAATCTATTGAGGTAAGTACTATTATACCAATTTTACAGAGGGTGAAACTGAAGTCAGTAACTTGATTCAGCCAGTAAGTGATGGAGCTAGAACACAAACCCAGGTCTGATTCCAAAGCCTGTGCCCTTTAACCATAACATTATTCTAATCTTGCCAAGCCTACAGTGGCCACCATGGTGTCATATACATGGGAGGCCCTCAACAAATATTCACTGGATTGAAATAAATATATTCAGTGTGAAACAGAGGGCATTTCCAAAGAGGACACAACCTAGAATTTGGAGATTAGGTTAGAAGATGCCTCATGCAGGCCGGACATGGTGGCTCATGCCTGTAATCCCAGCACTTTGGGACGCCGAGGCGGGTGGATCACGAGGTCAGGAGTTCAAGATCAGCCTGACCAACATGGTGAAACCCCGTCTACTAAAAATACAAAACGTTAGCCAGGCATGGTTGTGCGTGCTTATAGTCCCAGGTACTTGGGAGGCTGAGACAGGAGAATTGTTTGAACCCAGGAGGCGGAGGTTGCAGTAACCCGAGATCGTGCCACTGCACTCCAGCCCGGCGCCTGGTGACAGAGCGAGACTCTGTCTCAAAAAAAAAAAAAAGAAAGAAAAAGAGAAAGATGCCTCATGCTGGTGTGGAAGCTAAAAGGAACCAGAGTAAAAGAATGTGGTTAGCTGAATGAACGTTTTCCTCCAGAAACTTAACTTCATAAGCACTGATGCCTAAGTGCATGGCTCATGTGACAAGGGTACATCCTAAAGGCTCCTAGACTCAGAAAAACTCAAAAGGAAGACATTGATTTCAATTCAGCTCAAAAGGAAGCCATCGATTTCAATTCAGCTAATGGCACGGAAGATCTGACCTCGGAAATTGCCATATCATGTGAGGAGGAGGAGTTGCAATGACAGAAGTTTTTGGTGCTCAAAGGGGGATGCTGAAAAGAAAGAACTGGGTAAGAACCACCTGTCAGAATTTACCCAGGAGGCCCTATATCTGGTGGGCTGGAGAGTTTTGGTCTGTTGGGAGGTAAATGACAAAGTGAAAGCTCAAACGGTCTTCATCCAGACATGTTAGATAAAACATCCCACAAAGACTCCCTAGCTTCTTGCTTTGATTTCATGCTTGTTAAGACTGATTCAGTGCCTGGACCCTGAAATTGAGATTCCCAGAGCAATCCTCATGGTTTCTCCATCCTTCCACTGATAATTTAGCACTCTGTTATGGCTCAGGGTCTTGCTGCCAGTAGGTGAGCACCCTATGCCTGATCAGTGCTGGTGGAACTGGTGAGACAGAGGTTCCTTAGCCAGGGAGCCTGTGAGGGAGGCCTTAGACTGAGGCTGCCACAGCATCCGCAGGTCCAGCTCTGCCTTTGCCTCATCTACGGTATGAGGAAAATGATGATTTCTGTGTCCCAGGTATGATGACAATCAGGAGAGATCATGGCTATATAGACAAATCCACTGATCTAGGAATTCTGGTCACCCCTCAATAACACATCAATCTTCAGAAGGCAATTAGGACTTTTTCTCACTTTTCATCTTAGCACTTATCTGGAGCTCGCTATTTTTTCTTTTATCTTTTTTGTTTACCATGAACACAACTTAGGTTTTCCAACATCCAACCACATTTCCCTACTCACAAATAGCATCCACAGGTTTAACCTAAGCACAGGCATTTGGGTCCCCATGTCCATATTTTGGTCACTTCTTTGAGATCTGTGGTTGATCAATGTCCAAGTGCCTTCCTGGGTGCCATCTCATGGAATTCTTCCAACAATATCCAGAGATGGGTAGGAAAATGGTTACTTCCCATTTTAAGGAAGAAGAAACAGACTCCAGGGGGCTACACAACTGACTGGAGGCTCAGGGTCCCAGAAGCCAGTGAAGGTGGAGTTGGAATCAAACTCATGCTGCAATCCCATGCCTTGGAGCTCTTTCCCTAAAGGACACCATGAGCTACGCTGGTCCTGTCAACACTTAACCCTCTAGACACCAGAAGACTCAGGATATGAATTGAACATCAGAGTATTTATGAGCAACGGTTCAAATCCTGGCTCTCCTTACCTACAATAGTGCTTTGTACTAATTCCCTAACCTGAGTGTTCTCCATTGTAAAATAGAGAGGTTAAAAAAATAATACATGGCACCATCCTGAGTGATCTGGAAACTACTATCAAGCAGAATTTTTAAACTAGCTAACATTTTTAGAAGCTGACAGTGCTCCAGGCACATTCTCGTAGGGGACAGCACTAGCTGGACTCATCCCAGGCTCAAAGTGAGGTATGTCCAACCTCTGAGCCTAGCACAACCCCCTTTTCCTTCCTGCCCTGCTGTGTGAGTTATTATTCATCCTTCCAGACCCTCACCCTCTTGACTACTCTAATTGCAAACACAGTTCCCTATTATATGCTCCAACCCAGGCAAACAAGAGACAGAAAAACACTTGAAAGCCCTCAAAAGTCGAGAAGCATCAAGGTGCTGGGAACATGATCCTCTGGCCCGGGTGTTGAAATGTAGGTGCCTTTAGCCCCTCCCTTCTCTCAATCCCAAAACAGCTATCCAGACTCAATAGGGGCCTCAACCACATGCAGTTTGGTCTCTAGGGTACCAGGTCTTTTTTATTCAACCTCCACATTGCCCAGCACATTGGTCTATCAATGTACCAAGAAAAGGCTGCCCCGCGCCCCCCTTCCTTTGAAGCATTTTAAGACAAAATACATTTGATCTCTGAAGAGCCAACTGCTCTTCAGACTCTAGGTCTGGGCCATTCCAACCTCCATGGTTGCCTCCAATGTGACGTAAGATGGGCCCCCTAAGAGGGGGCTCATGCACTGGTCCATGGTGGCTGCTCCAGAGACAGGTATGTCCAATGACTGCTCCCTCAGGAAATGATACCACCTTGTCTCTTGAGGCAAAAATAGCTGGGAATCATCTTCAATTCTTGCTTCTCCTCAGTCTCTATGCCCACCCTATTTTATGTTGGGTCAACTCTACCTCCAAAATACATCCCAAGCCTGCCTGACTCTCCCCATGTCCACTGTCTCCTCCCTAGAGTCAGCTATCATCAATACTCACCCTGGCTCCTGAGAAGCCCCACAACTGGTCTATCCCTTGGGCCTCTGGGACTCCGTTTGTTGGGGTTTGAGAATAGAGCATTCCATCCACAGACTCCCTTGCAGCTAGGTTGGCTACGTGACCACATACCTGCTAGTAAAATGTGAGTGGAAATGATGGATACAAAATTTACATCACTTGCTTAAAAGGAAATTGCTTCCTGGGATTCCCTCTCTTGCTCCCTTTTTTGCAGGTTAAATGCAGGCTTGGAGCTGTGCCAGCTCTTACCATATTGATGGGCACAGAAACCTAAAGGAAGGTGAACAACAGGGTGGAAGGAGTTTCAGTCCCAGAAGGATCGTGCAGAGTAGAGCTGCCTACCAACCTGGATCTCACTGGTGTGAAGAGAAGAGACTGGAGGATTGCAAGGCAAGAAGCAGAAAGATCCACGTCAAGACTATTACAGAAACCTATGCAAGAGATAACAGCACTGGCAAAGGTGATAGCATTGGAAATGGTGAGATGTGGTCAAATTCCTTACACACTTTGAAGATACCATTAATTAGATTTCCTGATAAATTCTACTTTGGGCATGAGTGAAAGAAACATCTCAAACGTGATGCCAAGGTTTTGGTTTGAGCAACTGGAAAGATGAATGGCCACAAACTGAGAGGGAGGAAAACTGAGGGTAGAGCCTGTATTTGGAGACAAACTGAGAGTTAAATTTTGAACATTCTTAAGAGTGGAGATTACCAGAGCCTAAATATGAGGTCAAGGCTGACTGGATTTGAATCCTGACTCTGACACTCAACCTCATGATGTTGATCAAGTTACTTAAATCCTCTGTGCCACAGTGATCTCACCTATAAAACAAAGACTAACAATAGCCTCCATCACATAGAGCTGGTACAAGGAGGAAACACATGCATTCCAGACTTTCTTCGGTGCTGTTTGATTCTTCAAGAAGGCTCAGAACATTTGAGATCAGGAAGAAATCTTCCCTCACCTCCACATCTGCTTATCCCATCTCAAATAACACTAAGCCCCCAAGATTTTGAAAGTAGAGATGTGGCTGTCTGCTGTGGTCTGAGGACAGCTGTGAGGAAACTTCCAAAGCAGCTGGTAGAGGTATATAACCAGAACATTTTCTTCACCTCAGATTCCTGGCAAAACAAGGCCTGCAGTTAGAAGGGAAAGGTTTTAATTACCAAGCCACCTGTCCAGCCATCTGAAGCCAACCCAGCCCTTGGGCTGGTTCCCTGTGGGCAGCAGGGCATTTAGGGGAACCATGCTCACAGTCCCTAATGTCTTTCATATTTCATATCCCTGTATAATCAAGCAGAAAATTAACAGCTCTCAATAACAGACTCCTGTCACTGTTCCCCTTCCCCATTTGTTACTAAGGATAGAGACAGACATTGAGGGTTTAGGTCACAAAAAGCTTGAATTCCATCCTTTCCTTTCATGAGATCAGGATGAGGTGACCTCTAAAACCAAATGATCTTATGTTCTCCAAAGCTAACTATATCCCCCCAAATTCCCCTCCAAATGGAGATAAGCACTTTCCAAATTATACATTGTCCTTTGACTTTTTTAGACTTATAAATATATGAAAGGTGAGTTGGTTATATTCAAACTTATAAAATAAGAAATAAAATTAATAGAAATTCACCGGCACCATGACTTAATCCTATAATCCCAGCACTTTGGGAGGCCGAGGGAGGTGGATCACTTGAGGTCAGAAGTTCCAGACCAGCCTGGCCAACATGGCAAAACCACATCTCTACTAAAAATACAAAAATTAGCCAGGGATGGTGGCATGTGCCTGTAATCCCAGCTACTCAGAATGCTGAGGCAGGAGAATCACTCAAACCTGGGAGGCAGACATGGCAGTGCACCACTGCCCTCCAGCTTGGGTGATAGAGTGAGATTCTGTCTCAAAAAAATAATAATAAAAATTCCTGACTCTCAACTTTAAAAAAGAACGAATGAATGAACAGAAGAAAGAAAAGTAAAAGTAATGAGCAATTTTGGGGGGTGCCATTTATTTATGCCATATACAAACATACTTTCCAAATGTGGTTTTTTGTTTGTTTGTTTGTTTAAGACCGAGTCTTGCTCTGTTGCCCAGGCTGGAGTACAGTGGCACGATGTTGGCTCACTGAAACCTCCGCCTCCTGGGTTCATGCGATGCTCCTGCCTCAGCCTCCTGAGCAGCTGGGACTATAGGCACATGCCACCACGCCTGGCTAATTTTTGTATTTTTAGTAGAGATGGGATTTCACCAAGTTGGCCAGGATGGTCTTGATCTCCTGACCTCATGATCCGCCTGCCTTGGCCTCCCAAAGTGCTGGGATTACAGGTGTGAGCCACTGTGCCTGGCCGGTTTGTTTTTGTTTTTAAAGAAATAGAGGCCACAGAAGAAAATGAACCCAAGTAGAAGAGGTGTCAGGATTAAACTGCAGAGGATGGAAGAGATGTTCACTATTCATTAAAGCAGTCTTTACTTCTTCTTGGGCCCTTCACTAGATTATACTTCTCACCTTCCTTGTAGTAAGCTGTGGCCATGTGATTGAGTTCTGGCAGAAGTGTCACTTCCAAGCCTGGACCACTAAACCTGTCATGCATAATCTACCACACCCTTTACTCTTCTGCATGGTCTTGGAAGCGACATGTGGAAGATGGTAGCGCCACAAGATGGAAGAAAGCTGGGAGCTTGAACCACTGCTTAGAGGAGAACCACCTGCTGATTAGAACATCCAGTGAGAAATAAACGTGTGTGTTAAGCCACCAAAATATCTGTTAGTAGCAGCTAGGGTTACATTAACTAATATAGAGCTCAAATCTTACCCATGCCCCTCCATGCAGCCTCACTCTGGCATTTGCAAACACTGAATTTTCCTAAGACCATGTCAGAGGTTATCAGTCTAAGTCAATCAACAGACTAATGCAATCAACACATTATACCTGTGTTAGCCCTGTCCATCTCACTCTCATGAATTATTTAACTGACAGGTGATATTCTCACTAGGAGTGCATTATTCCATAAAACAGCATACACCAAGAACATGCTGTCATTTTTTTTAAAAAAAGAAACAAATTAATTTAGCAAGATACGAGCTTCTAAAGAACTAACAGGTAGAAATTAAACAACTCAATTAGTATGCCATGGTAGTGTGCCACAGAGAACGTTCCCTCTACCAATTGGCTGTGAGCTCCATGAGGGCAGAGATGTGCTTCTTCCTGCCACAGGGCTATTCTCTCTGCCCGAAATGCTCTGCCCCTCCTCACCCTCGCCCTCACTGTCTCCTCGGCCTGGTTATTCCTACTCCTCTTTCAGATTTCAGCACAAGAATTTCTCCCAGGTATCTGGCTTACTGTAACAGAGCGCTGTGTACCTTTCCTTCTGTGCAGTTATACATTTCTGTGTGTGACTTTCTTCATATCACCTGTCTATAGCTAAACGCATCCTATTTATTTGAACATGTGCTAATTATCTGTCTCCCTACCACCCTGCCAGGAGCCTTGAATCTTTCACCCACAACTATCTCCCAGTCCTTCCTACAAGAGAAAGTCCTCAACACATAGTCTGTAGAAATAAAGGAATGTGTCCCATTTATTTGGCTGATTTTATCCAGTCAGTCCAACCACTAGGTTAACTTTTTTCTAGTCATATTTTAACATCTCATTATAGAAAGATAGACAGCTGTTAATATCAGCGAGATGAGAAATCATGAATGAGATGCTAATAATACAGAATTTAAAACGTAATCCATCATTTATTCTTGTGCCTGACAAATGTGTATTTAGTGCCTTCTCTGTGCAAGGCACTATTTCAGTTGCCCTAGGGAGATATTAAGATGAATGAAATCAAGTTCCCTGTCCTCAAGCGGTTTACAAATCATGGAGCAGGAGAGTATTTTATAACATTAACGCTGAATTTGCCTCCAGGTTTCCATGGCCCTTGCCCTATTCGGTCAGCAGGACTAGTTTGTGTTTCTTGCCTTAGGGAAGGAAGGGATGACAGGCAGGAAGAAAATTTCTTTTGAGCTTCAAAGTCTACACCCTGTTGGGAATGGAATGGACTCTGGTAATTAACACTTTGGGGAAAAATACATGACAATATAAGAACAAGGCTTCCTGACCCCACAGGAGATAAAAGTCTCCCACCTAACCTCCAAACAGGATGAACTCCAAGGGAGGGGGAAACAGCAAAAATTCCAGACGTGTTTGGAAGCTGTGAGAGCCTAGGTGACCCATCCCTGGGGGAACTGTCAAGACCTCAGAGAAGCAGGACTGCGTTAAGGCATCTGGGTGGCTAGGCAACCATGTAGAGTCCCCTTGCCCCCAGCATGGTGTGGGGCAGAAGAAGGGTCCCATGGACCTAAGGGAGATGACAACGCATGAAGAGCAGAGTTGCAGGACCTAATGAGGCCTTGCAGAGGGAAACAGACTGGATAGGATGACGTAGGTTCTAGCAAATAGATAGATGACACCGGAGGACCAGATCCCATCCCGCCTTGGCCCTAATCCTCTAGAATTTAGATGCTGCCCTGGGGCAATGGGGCAATGGGGCAAGGGGTGTGGGGTGGAGAATGGGATGGTATATTCACAAGCAGAGGGGAGCTCAGAAAAGAAACTGAGTTAAAGAAAATTAAATTGACTTCGTGGCACTGAGAGTGGCACCTGCTACACAGATTTGAAGAGCTAAAAGTTGTAATAATATAACTGCCAAAAGGCAGAGGTTGTCACCATGCTATGATGAGTAAGGACAGCTGTGCAGTTGGGGAGCCACAGAAGGCTTCAGGGAGAGGGTGAAACATGAGCAGGGGTCTCAGGCTGTTGAGTTTTCAGAGATGGAGATAGGAAATAGGGAGGTTGGAGAAAAATGTATTTCAGAAATGAGAAAGCTTAGTCAAGGACGTGGGGGCTGGAAAGCTTGGCAAACATAAAGCAATGGCTCCTCTGACTTATCTACAGCTCAGGGTATATGCAGGTGAGAGCTCACAATCAGTCACCTAGTGGAGAGCCTTAAGTGTCAGACCAAGGAGCCTGGCTACTATGTGGTAGATCATAGGAAATCACTAAAGGTAGCTGAGCAGTGGACTGAGACCACCAACACTGCTGTGAGAACACAGAGCTGTCAAGAGATGGAGGAAAGAGAATGAAGGAGAGGGTGACAGCCCAGGCACTAAGACATAAGGGACCGGAAGTGCAAGTGGAACTATAGGAACGGACAGAAAGGGGCTGATGGAGACAGGGCTGGGCATCCTTGGCAAGAACTGATATCAGTGAACAGGGAGGAAGGAGTTGATGATGGATGCTTCTAAGGTTACAAGGATGAGGAGGTAGGGAAAAGGCAGGGTTTAGGCCTGAAGTAAAATATGTCAGTTGGAAATATGGACCTGAATTTCAGAAATAGAGAGAGAGAGTAAAATGAATAGCTGATATTTGTTGGCAGAGCTGGAAGAATTTTTTTTAGAGACAGAGTCTTGCTATGTTGCCCAGTCTGGCCTCAAATTCCTGGGTTCAAGCAATCTTCCTGCTCCAGACTTACAAGTCACTGGGCTATAGGCACACACCAGAGTTGGAAGGAATTTTAAAGATCCCCTAGACCACTGCTTCTCAAACCTTAAAAGTATACATATAAATGTCACTTCAATGAAAAACGTAATAAATTTCCTCCAAAGAAGTATGTCCATCATTGAGGATCTTCTAAAAATGCAGATTCTAATTCAGGAGGAATGGGATGGGGTCTGAGATACCGCACTTATTTTATTTTTTTTAGAGACAGAGTCTTCGCTCTGTCGGCCAGGCTGGAGCGTGGTGGCACGATCTCAGCTCACTGCAACCTCCATCTCCCAGGCTCAAGCAATTCTCCTGCCTCAGTCTCCCGAGTAGCTGGGATTATAGGCATATGCTACCATGCCCAGCTAATTTTTGTATTTTTAGTAGAGAGGGGGTTTCACCATGTTGGCCAGGCTGGTCTTGAACTCCAGACCTCAGGTAATCCTCCCACCTTGGCCTCCCAGGCATGAGCCACTGTGCGCAGCCAGATCCTGGATTTCTAACAATTCTCAAGCATGCTGAGGCTGCAGTCCAGAGACCACACTTTAAAGAGCAAAGGACCAGACCAGTATTTCCCCAAGCAGAACGTGGATGTGTCTGAGAGCACATATGAGGATTTTAGGTGGTTCATAGACATTCTATTTAAAGATCTATTCGATATTTGCTTATAATAGTGATGTGAAGTTTTCTTTAAATGCATTTAAGTATTAAAAGTTAATATGAAGAAATATTAAATAAGTAACAATAGAAGAGGCAGGCACTGGTGGCAGAAATTGGGCAGGTGACCTGCAATTTGTAAAGTCTGGGGCATGCTTGTAGAAAGCTTCTGAGGGTACTTGTAGGAAGAGGGGAGAAAAATCCAGTTTAGAGTAAGTAGTGGTGATGCGAGAGGAAAAAGTGCTGCTTGATGGAACAAGGTGACTAACAGAGAAGGTGACTGAGCATTTCCAGAGCCTGGGAGCATTTCTGGGGCGTGAGCCCAGCACTGTATTGTAGTATCATTTACTCCTCATGACTCTATAGGTAGGTGTATTGTCACCATGATCCTAATGAGGACACTGTGAACTCAGAGAGGTCAACCCAGGTCACACACCCACCCTGAGCATATGTAACTACCAGAGCCAAGAGTTGAATCCAAGTCTGCGTGACTCCAGAGCTGCACGCTTAACCTTTCTCTCGGTTACCCGACTCAGAAGGCTGAGGACTTCTACAAAATTCTCCTTTCAGTGCTGCTGCTGCTATTTTTCTACTAATGCAGCTCAGTGTAACTGTTAAAATGTGAATGCTGAATGAAGAGACCACCCAAACAGGCTTTGTGTGAGCAATATGGCTCATCATTCACCTGGGTGCTGCTAGTGGGCTGAGGCCGAAAAGGGCATCAGCAGAGGGTGGAGGGACAGGAGTTGGTTTTATAGGTTTGGGGTGAACAGTGGAAAGTTACAGAAGTTACAGTTGGTGGTTTTTCGCAAGCTGGGAGGGGGTCATAGGGTGTGGAGTCATGAGGTTGGCTAAGGTCGTCACAAAGCCCAATGGCCTTGTCAATTGAGGCCGGAATAAGAAACAATAGAAGAATGTCTCAAGTTAGTTAGGCGCCACAGGCATTGATCGTTTCTTCCAGGAACTCATCTGGGGTGTACATGCAGGTCTCAGAGATTACCATGCCATTCATGGTGCAGTCAGACCTTACAGTAACTTTTTTTTTTTTGAGACAAATTCTTGCTCTTCTGCCAGGCTGGAGTGCAGTGGCACAATCTCGGCTCACTGCAACCTCTATCTCCCAGATTCAAACGATTCCCCTGCCTCAGCATCCTGAGTAGCTGGGACTACAGGCGCATGCCACCACACCTGGTTAATTTTTTGTATTTTAGTAAAGATGGGGTTTCACCATGACCAGGATGGTCTCAATCTCCTGAACTCATGATCCGCCCACCTCTGCCTCTCAAAGTATTGGGATTACAGGCGTGAGCCACTGCACCCAGCCTTTTTTTTTTTTTTTTTAAACAGAGTCTTGCTCTGTTACCCAGGCTGAAATGCAGCAAACTTCGCCTCCCAGGTTCAAGCAATTCTTGTGCCTCAGCCTCCTGATTAGCTGGGATTACAAGCATGCACCACCACACCCAACTGATTTTTGTATTTTTAGTAGAGACGGGGTTTTGCCATATTGGCCAGGGCGGTTTTGACCTCCTAGCCTCAAGAGACCCACTTGCTTCAGCCTCCCAAAGTGCTGAGATTAAAGGCGTGAGCCACTGTGCCCAGCCAACTTTTTTGCATTTATGTCAGCAAGAATTGTGTGAATTCACATTCATTGAATTCTG
Source organism: Aotus nancymaae (assembly GCF_030222135.1). Classification (NCBI taxonomy): domain Eukaryota; kingdom Metazoa; phylum Chordata; class Mammalia; order Primates; family Aotidae; genus Aotus; species Aotus nancymaae. Next base: position 17,473,355 of record NW_026988479.1, on the reverse strand, counting down.
TTTTGTAAATCAGGTATTATCATTCCCATTTTCAAGATGACAAACTGAGGCTTACCAGGGTTACACAGTCAGGATTCAATACTTGGGTCTCTCTGAGTCCAGATTCAAGGTTTTTCCAACAAGCCCACCCTGACCCCGCTCCTCTTTGCGTGTGACCGTTACTAATAAACAGACTTTCCTCCCCAGGCTGGAGTGACTTCCTACCATTTGCCAAACACATGCCCTAACCTTGCTCTCTGCCCTGGTGGACACATGACACCGTTTAAACCAATTCAGAGTTTAACCTATAATCTTGATGTCAGTTGGTGGCTAATAGCTGCCTTGTAAGTTTAATAGGTGCACCAGATCTCCGGCAGGTGCAAACAAGCCACAAAGAAACCCGCTCTGAATCTCTGCATGCTGGAACCATCCCTAGATTACAAAGCAAACTGCATGTAGCGGCGCCATCAGGCAAGGCTCTTAGTTTTGCCAGGAGTGCTATAAGACTTTTTAAAAAACCAACCCTTGTTTCAGATGTTACAAAAGGGTAAGGTAATGTAGAAAACTGTCATATGGGGCTGATCAATTGCTCTTCTAAACCAAGATCTATTCATCCAGCATTATAAAGAAAACCTGAAATACTATTATTCTACAAGGAAAGGGCATTCTAGAAGCAAGGATTTAAGTGTCAGACAAATAACATTTACTCCAGATTCTAGTCAGAATCCCCTTTAATTTATGTTAAACATGGTATTTTAGGCCATCACTAATTTTCTCTTCAAACAGAACTTCCATCTAGAAGCCAGACCTTGTGACTTCCCTTTCTTGTTGATTCCCACAGCTCCTCTCCCTTTGCAGGCTTCCAGCTACTATACACAAATGCTTTCATCTCCCTCACTGGCTTTCCTGTTCAATGCATCATGACAGTAGCATGGTTCTTCCCATCATTTTCCATCTGGACCCCACTCACCTAACAAAGTCAGCTTATCACTCACTCATAGGCACACAAAGTCTGCAGGAGTCGGAGTACCTGGGCATCCTGAAGGGACTGACTAGGACACAGAAAACCCAAATCCTGCCACAAATCAGCCACCCTTCCCCAAGAGGACTCAAGGGAAAGGGGTACAAGGAAGACAGAACCAGGCAAAGCAACACCTTATTATTGGCTGGTTGGCCTCTGGCTCTGAGTAGAACCGCAGCAACACTGGCTGAGTTGCAAGCTCCCTCACCGGAGCTAGCGAGGCTTGAATATCCCAAGGGCAGTTCTTGAATGTCCACCCCCAGACCCAAATCTGTGCCTCTCCCTACAGCCAGCCACCACAACACACCAGCAAGGAGAACAACAAGCAAAACAAACGGGGTGTTGGACCCAGTGCCTAGAACGGAGTAAACCTAGGCCACTTCCCCAGTCCTCTCCAGCCAAAGGAGAGAAAGGATTTGCACTGGAGGGAATGAATGGGAATGAATGAACAGACAGACAAAATAACAAGGGTAGGGAAAAAGGACTGTCAGGCCTTCTCTCAATGCAGCAGGCCTCAGTTCAAGTTATTTCTCAGCCTCCTAGGAAGGAGGGCAGACAGGGCAAAAATAGGCCCCATCGCTTACCGTCAGAAGCAGAGAGTGAGGAGGCAGCAGGGGAGAGGAGGACTCCAATGCTTAGGGGTCTGGGGAGAGGTTTCTGGAGGGAACAGGACTCCAATGCTTAGGGGTCTGGCCACACAAAAGAAGAGTGAAAAAGCCCCCACAAGGCTGTGCATCCAAGGTGTGGAGCCAAATGCTCCATCCCCCTCCCCCCAGCCTCCTCCAACACAGGCACACAGTCTCACCCACACCTATGGGCTGTGGCAGCACCTCCTCAATTCCACACCTAGAAGGGGCCAGCTGGGAAGGCCAGGTGCCGAGAGGGATCTCAGACTCATTCTCCGAGAGAGCCATGTCACATAGCCATCTATGCTTCTAAACTTTGTTTTTTTTGGTTTTATTTTTATCTTTTTCAGCTTTATTGAGGTATAACTGTTAAAATTGTATATATTTAAAGAGTATGTGATGATGTGATATATGTATACATTGTAAAATTATTACCCCAAATTAATTTATCCATCACCTTCCTTTTTTTTTTTTGATGAGGTTTAAGGTTTACTCTCAGCACATTTCAAGTAGACGATACAGTATGATTAACTATAGTCATGTACATCAGGTTGTACATCAGTGCCTCAGAATCTGTTCATCCTATGACTAAAAGTTTGTACCTTTTGACCAACATCTCCTCATATCCCCTGCCCCCCACACAGCCCCTGGCAAATGCTTTTCTGCTGTTTCTATGAGTTTGAATTTTTTTGTTCTAAAACTTCAGTTTTTACTACAGGTTTGCCCAAAGGGCTAACTGAACAAAAAGAACCTGGAAGGGGCTCAGCCACGTGCCCTCCACCAGCTTCCTGCTTCCACGGCGTTTGCATCAAGCAAAACCCAAGGACTCCGCGATGCTGAGCAGAAGGTGGCAAGCATGGTAGGTAAGAATTAGAATCAGATGAGATGGCCCTGGGAATTGGAGGGGGGGGGTGTCATATGCCTGCCACTTACTATCAGGTGACCTTGAGCAAGTTAGTAAGCCCTCATCTATGAAACAGGCAAAGCAATAGTAGCAACCTCAGAGTTGGGTGTGAAGTTCAATGAGACAATTCATGTAAAACACTGAGTACAGTGCTGGGCACGCAGTGAGCATGTGTAAAAGCTGGCAGCCGCAATGATGATGGTGTTATTGTTATTATTATCATATTATCACTACTACTATACGAATAATAATAGCATCAATATTGACCTGTGTTGTCAGAGCTGGAAGGAATTTTAAAGATCCCTAGACCAGCGGTCCCCAACCTTTTTGGCACCAAAAGCTGGTTTTATGAAAGACAATTTTTCCACGGTCCAGGGGATCGGGGGACGGTTTCGAGATGATTCAAGGGCATTACATTTATTAAACACTTTATCTATTTATGTATTTATTTGAGATGGAGTTTCGTTTTTGTTGCCCAGGCTGGAGTGCAGTGGCACAATCTCGACTCACTGCAACCTCCACCTCCTGGGTTCGAGCAATTCTCCTGCCTCAGCCTCCCGAGAAGCTGGGATTACAGGCACCCACCACCATACCTGGCTAATTTTTTCTATTTTTACTAGAGACAGGGTTTTGTCCTGTTGGTCAGGCTGGTCTCAAAATCCTGACCTCATGATCCATCCACCTTGGCTTCTAAAAGTGCTGGGATTACACTGTAACATATAATGAAATAGTTAATACAACTATTATACATATTATAGATATATGTATTATATATCTATATGTATATATATCACTCAACTCACCATAATATAGAATCAATAGGAGCCCTGAGCTTGTCTTCCTGTAACTAGCTGGTCCCATCTGGGGGTGATAGGAGACAGTGACCGATCATCAGGCATTAGATTCTCATAAGGAGCACACAACCTAGCTCCCTCGCATGTGCAGTTCACAACAGGGTTCCACTCCCCGAGAATCAATGCAGCCGCTGCTCTGACTGCAGGCGGGACCCAGATGGTGAGGCTCACCCTCCCACTGCTCATTTTCTGCTGTGTGGCCTGGTTCCTAAGAGGGTCTGCTGCCCAGGGGTTTGGGGACCCCTGCCCTAGACTGTTGCTTTTCAAACCTAACTCCAGCTTCACTCTGGACTGCCATGGCTTGTAGAGGGCAATGAGTATCCACTTTCCTGCTTGTTCCTTTTGCTTCTCTGCCGCTGCTGACCCTTTTCTACCAAGGTGCATTCAAAGTACTTCCTCACATCATCACAGACTCTCACACACATGGCGTGTTTGGAGCAAGGTTAATGGGCGATAGGAGCTCTTCATTGTGAGGATCACGAATAGTTAACCAAATGCCCAACTCACCTCTTTCCCTCCCCATCTCCACTGCATTATATGAATTTCTTTAAAGGGAAAACATGGATTTGCTCAGTCTTCTTCTAGTTCATTTACTTACACTCCTACTTCCAATGAATACTCTGGTAGTTGTTACCATATTTGAAGAAATGCTACAAGTAGAATTGTTAAAAATAGTAACAGAACAGTGATTTATACCTTAAACAAATCATTCCAACAGATGGGGCTTAAAGCATTTATTATCCCTCTCTGGCCTGGGACTTCTCAAACACTGCATTTCTAGCCGGTCAGACTGGGAGCTATTTGATAGTACCTCTCTGACCAATTACATACTAATTAAAAGACCTCGGCGTGGGCTGGAGGGAGTAGCTTTACATATGGACTTTAATTACTGGGCACTAGTTTTGCCAAGAAAACACAAAGGGCTTTTCTGGCTGGATGCTGAGGCTTAGAATGAACATATGGCTTGCGTGGGAGGGGAGGGTTCAGAGTGTAATCCTAAACAGGAAGTGGAGTATATCCCCCCCTGTAATCTCCTGGAAGTAACTGTGTACCAGGGTCATCTGAAATCCCTGATTCAGGGCCTGGAACAAAGGGCACCCTGAGCAGGCAGTGAGCGGCCACTCTGGACCTGTCATTTGATCCTGGGGCCATCTCTGGATCAGGATTCTTTCTTGTCCCTCTGGCCTTTATCTGTTGTTTTTTGGATCAGAACCTCATGTCTCTTCCCAGGTTTCATAAAGCCTGGGGTAGCCCAGTATTAATTCTGGGCTCCCCAGATTCCATTTCCCTCTCTCCTGGTTATGTCATCCCAGAGTCCCCAGTGCTCAAAGCTCAGGCAGGGCTATACCTCGGTCTCCAGGGAGGAACATGTGGCCTGGTAGTGATCAATTTCATCCCTCTGGCCAGAGCGTTTGGTTCAAGGATGAGTGTTCGACCTGAACCAGTACAATCTGCATGACTCCCAGGACGTGTGCGGGAGCTCACACTGGGGTAGCCATGTTTCTCTACGCAATTTGGGGACTGAAAGGTGATGATTAGAGCTGTTGCAGTCCTCTTGCTGCCACAGGGAAGATACACCTGAAAATGGAGACAACCCATGGGAAGGGTTGGGGTGGGGGCAGATGGGGAAAGAAAGAGAGAGAGAGAGAGAGAGAAAGAAAGGGATGGAGGGAGAAATTCATGTATCCTATTGCCTCTCCCTGTGCCCCACACATCCTCACCCTGGGATTTCAGCTCCCAGATGAAGTTTTAGCACCGTGGTCCTTGTCTCAGACTCTGCTTTCTGGAAGACCAAAGCTAAGATGTTTATTTTCTCTAGACCAGCATTTCTCAAGGTGTGATCTGCAGACCACCTGCATCAGAATCCTCTGGGGCACCTGCTAAAAAGGCAGATTTCCAGGTCCACTTTAGAGATTCAGATTCAGTAGGCCTGCAGTGAATCCTAGGAATCTGCATTAACAATCTCCAAAGTTGACTCCTGAACACTGTAAAATATGGCTGGGTACGGTGCCTCCCGCCTGTAACCCCAGCACTTTGGAAGGCCGAGGCGGGCAGATCACCTGAGGTTGGGAGTTTGAGACCAGCCTGACCAACATGAAGAAACCCCATCTCTACTAAAAATACAGAAAATTGGCCAGGCATGGTGGCGATGCCTGTAATCTCAGCTACTCAGGAGGCTGAGGCAGGAGAATCACTTGAACCCGGGAGGCAGAGGACGCAGTGAGTTGAGATCGCACCACTGCACTCCAGCCTAGGCAACAAGAGCAAAACTCCATCTGAAAAAAGAAAGAAACACATACACACACACACACACACACACAATAAAATATAAGAACCACTGGTCCAAGTTCCTCCAGTGTACCCCACCTCTGCTAATAGGACTCTGTGGTCACCCAGGTTAGAACTGCAGCACGTGCCCCTTTATCCCTCATTCTTGTTGGGCCTACTGATATTTACCAATGTAATATCACCAGCTTTTGTACCTGCCCTCTGTTTTCCAATCCCACTGTGCCCATTTGGGCTTATCTCCTATTATCTAGACTATCATCGAAGCTTCCTGAATAGTCTCCCCACTTACCTTCTTCCAAACATTACTAAAATCGGGGATAAGCCTGCAAATTTCATCGAGCATCTAGAACAGCACAGTACAAGAAGTGGGCACGCAAGTTATCAGAGAGATATTTGAAGTCCCTAAGGTGACGTGCCTTCTGTTGGATACAATCAGGCTTGTGCTAGATTTGTGATCCTGCCCATTTGCTGTGTTTAGTTCTTACATCATCACTACACTTGCTTTACTGATCATGACAACATGTATGGTCAACTCCACGTGAGCAGAGGTCAGTTCATCTGTTTCTGTGCACTCCTGTATTTTATAGGGCACACTGCACACAGTGAGTGCTTTACACAGGCTGCTGACAGTCGAGGTAACAGGGATATAAAATTCACTTTCTCTTTTTTCTCCCTTTCAACCATCCCAGACCCATGTTACTCAGTCTCCCTTCTAAACTTGATAAAAACTTCTACCATAGTTTGAAAACTCTCCTAGGCTCTCTTGCATGATTTTGGCCAAAATCCATTTAGGTGCACCTGTGTTCTGTTTATTTTCTTCTTTACTGTCTATTCTTTTTGACCTGAGAAACTAAATGTTTTTCCTTATGATAAGGACACAAATTATATTGCTTACCTTTGATAATTATAACATTTATTAAGCATTTACCATGGTCTAAGCCCTTTCTAGACATTTCTTCATTTAGTACTTCTTTTTTTTCTTTTAAGACAGGGTCTCACTGTCACCCAGGCTGCATACAGTGCTATGATCATGGCTCACTGCAGCCTTGACCTTCTGAACTCAGATGATTCTCCCACCCAAACCTCCCAAGTAGCTGGGACCACAGGCACATGCCACCATGACAGGCTCATTTTTAAATTTTTTTGTAGAGACAAGGTCTTTTTATGTTGCCCACGCTAGTCTCAAACTCCTGGGCTCAAGCCATCCTCCTGTCTCAGCCTCCCAAAGTGCTGGAATTATAGGTGTGACCCACTGCACCTGCCCTCATTTAGTCCCTTGGACAGCCCTAACAGGTAGGTACTTGTATTAGTCTATTCTCACGCCCAAGACTGGGTAATTTATAAAAGAAAGAGGTTTCATTGACTAACAGTTCTGTATGACTGGGGAAGCCTCAAGAAACTTACAATCATGGCAGAAGGAGAAGCCAACACGTCCTTCTTCACATGGAGGCAGGAAGGAGAAGTGCCCAGCAAAGGGGGAAAAGCCCCTTATAAAATCATCAGATCTCATGAGAACTCACTATCACAAGAACAGCATGGGGGTAACCGCCCCCATGATTCAATTACTTCCCACTGGGTCCCTCCCACAACATGTGGGGATTATGGGAACTACAATTCAAGATGAGATTTGGGTGGGGACACAGTCAAACCATATCAGTACTATTTGTATCCACCTTTACAGATAAGGAAACTGAGGCTTGGAGAAATTATAACTAGCCTACAGAAAGTCCTGCGGGTTGTCTGATTATAAGCTTTAGGATTATAACCATTCTGGTACCTTCTTTCCCCACTGCCTCATGATGCACAGTGATTTTCCTCAGTGTAGCTACCAGATATGAACTTCTCAAGCTAAACAATTGTCCCTAATCCACATTCATGGCTGATGGAAGTCACCTCACTATAAGAGCAAGTTAGTAGCCTCACAATCCTGGTCCTCTGCCCACTCTTAACCAACCCTCTGGTTTTTGCAGATCTACTTCTGCCGACCCACTTACCACATGGTTCTGTCATTTCATTTGACAGAATGACATATCATTTCTAGATAATATATGCAGTCATGTCTGATGTGATGAGTATTCATGCCACATCAAGCCAGGAGCTCATTTCCCTCCCAGTATTTCTTCCACGAACATCCTTCAATCCCATCTACCCTGAAGCCCTGTTTCACACTCTCATCCTGGCATCTAAACCACTACAGAAACGTGTCTCAGAGCATCCCAGTGACTCAGAATCCCCACAACAGAATCTCTGCATGGCCACTTGACAGTGTTCTTCTTTGAAACTGCCTTCTTAATTGGCCCTCAAATCTCCCAGTGAGAAGTTCTCTCTTAGTAACTCTGTGGGGACTCCATATCCTGTTCTATATGCTTCTGTCTTTGTCCTTCTGAGCCTTTAAAACTAACCAAGATTTGAGCTGAAGTGTGAGGTTAATTAATTGACTTTGGCATGCAACTTGATTCATCAAGGCATAGGCCTATCCCCCTATTTTTAACAGGCCTGAGTCATCCCATGATGGTACTATTCCCACTTCTAAGATCCTTAGGTGATGGTAACTGCTCTCCACCCCAAGTTTGATTTAATATTTAAGCTTGGCTTTCCAGCTATCTTGGTCTCCTCAAGCCTGCACATCTGTAACCACTTGCAAAATGGTAGTTGCAATTTCTACTAATTCAAATGGAATGCTAGGGTTGGAGGCCATTGGGAGGCCCTCAGCTTATCTCAAGTCTCAGGGCAAGGAGCACTTCTAATCTAAGAAGCACATGTGTCAACAAACCTCCTAGAGAGTGCCCACTGGGGGCAGAGCCCTGAACTAGGTGCACTGGAGCAGCCCAGCTATGTATGTGGTTGCCCTGAGACATGTACAGGCATCATGGACAATGCTATGGACTGAGTCATGTCTCCCCAAAATCTACATGTTGAAGTCCTAACCCCCAAAATGACTATTTGGTGATAGGGTCTTTTTTTTTTTTTTTTAAACAAGTCTCACTCTGTCACCCAGACTGGAGTGCAGTGGCCTGATCTCAGCTCACTGCAACCTCCGTTTCCCAGGTTCAAGCAATTCTCCTGCCTCAGCCTCCCGAGTAGCTGGGACTACAGATGCCTGCCACCATGCCTGGCTAATTTTTGTATTTTTTAGTAGAGAAGTTTCACCATATTGGCCAGGTTGGACTCAAACTCCTGACCTTGTGATTCGCCTGCCTTGGCCTCCCAAAGTGCTGGGATTACAGGCGTGAGCCACCATGCCCGGCCTGGTGATAGGGTCTTTAAGAGGTAACTGAAGTTAAATGAAACCATAGGATGAGGTCCTAATTCAATAGGACTGATGTCTTTATAAAATGAGAGAGAGAGTTTGAACTCTCTCTTTCTTCAATATTTGAGGACACAGCAAGCAGGTGGCTGTCTACAAGCCAGGAAAAGAGCCCTCATCAGAAACTGACCATCTGGACTTCTCAGGCTTCTGTTGTTTTAGCCACCTAACCTGTAATGTTTTGTTATGGCAGTCTGAGTTGACAAACATAGCAAACTCTTATGGCCACATCTAGTCAACAGGGCTGATGGGAAAAAACAGGAATTTAGAGACATTACTCTCCTTATCTTCCTAGCCGCTATGCCTGGAAAGGAAGCAAACAAACTGGAGAGAAACGCATGTGAAAATGATTCCATCCAGCAATTAGCATGTATGGAATAACTATTGTGTACCATTATAAATACTTTTCAAACAAAATATATTCATATTTGTTTATAAATGCATGGAAGAAAGATCTGGAAAGGTGTACACTAAGTGGATAATAAAGTCTGATGGCGTAGAGAGTGGTGATGACAGCAGTGGCCTGTCTGGAGTGGACACTGCCATGACACCAGCTGCAGTAGGGGAGATATAGCCAGGGCTGCACACTTCATGGAGCCAGCGGGAGCCATGAACAGGAAGGACCCCCAACCCTTTCTGAGTTGGAGGGGTGGGAACCCCACCATCCCAAGCACAGCTACAGCTGCCCAGCTGCAGCTGTGGACCTGCGCATCTCTGCATTCTTGGGGGCCTGGGAAGGCTCCTTTCCCCTGCAGGCTCAGAAGTGCCTGTTCCTGCTGTCTGGCCTCTCCCCACTCCCAGCACCAATTTCAGAGTGAAGTTGAGGCCAAGCCTGGGCACTGTCACAACCCAGCACACCTGGGTTAGTGCTGACACACCAGTCCCCTGCTGCCTCAGCCCCCTCTGGACTTTGAGCTGACAGGCACAGGAGGGAGACTGAGTGGGGTGTGAGGGCTGCTCAGTGAGGGCCTGCAGGCACCCCTCAGCATAAACAGCCTGGGCACCATGGATGGCAACAGGAGGCAGTCTCCCAGCCAAAAAAAGGTGGGTCCCTAGTGAAATCCCACCTTCAGGCCAGGTATGGCCTGCAGGCCTGGCTGCCAGTTCAGCAGACTGGAGTGAGAACTTACGGTGCTTTTTCCAGGCCTGCTCATGGCTGCCCATGGACCAATCAGCATGCACTCCCTCCCTTCTGAAGCCCATAAAACCCTCAAACTCTGTCAGACTTGGACAGAAGTCAGGAGGACCTGTCTGCAGAGAGGAGCTACCCACTATAGGTCTACTCTCAGCAGAGAGCTGAATGCACTTGTCAGGATGCCCCACCTGCAGAGAGGAGCTACCCACTGTGGGTCTCCTCTCTGCTGAGAGCTTTATGCTTGTTGGGATGACCTGCCTGCGGATAGGAGCTTCCAACTTCAGGTGTCCTGAGAACTGTTCTGCTGCTCAGTGAAGCTCCTCTCTGCCTTGCTCACCCTCCAGTTGTATGCATACCTTATTCTTCCTGGACATGGGACAAGAACTCGGGACCTGCCAAATGACAGGACTAAAAGAGCTATAACACAAACAGAGCTGGAACACACCCCCTGCTCACCATGTTGTGGATGACAAGAAGGAGAAAAAAACTGTGGCCCTTCAGGGAGCCTAGACCTAGGGTTTCCCAAGCCAGGGCTGTGACACCCTCTTTGGGATTCCGTGGTACCTGGTGTTTCCAAGCTTCTTGGAGCCATCATGTTCCCCTTATCCAGATGCATGTGCCCACAGTGGAAGCTGCATGCAGTACATCTGGTCCAGCCACAGCCTTGCACAGAGCCAGCACCTATGTCAGTGCCTCGAGCTGCCCGCCCTGCTGTAGCAGCCAGTGTGCCTGGCTGTGCACAGTGGCCAGACCCTGCACTTGCTTGCCCACACACCCTTCACTGCTCCACGCCTGGCTCACCCTTGGCAGGTGTGGGATCCAGACTATTAGCGCAAGCTGAGCACAGCCTGCCAGGCAAAGTGGGCAGAATGAACCCAGAGGGTGCAAGCAATATTCAGGCAGATGACACCACCAGCCACAGAGGTTTCTGGCTGGTGAAGAGACCCCCACCCCCCACAAGGATCCCATGACAGTGGAAGAGGGAGGGGAGGAAAAAACAAGGAGGCTGACGAAAAGGGACTTTTACTGATGTAAAATTATTTTAATACTTTCAACTGAATAGGGGAAAACACACTCTTTTGCAAATATCCGCCAAATCAGGAAGAAAGGCAGCATGCAAGGCATTGTGGGCCCATTTTCCTGTTTGACAGGTGTATTGGTCCATTCTTGAATTGCTATAAAGAGCGACCTGAGACTGGGTAATCTATAAAGAAAAGAGGTTCAACTGACTTGCAGGTCCACAGGCTATATGGGAAGCATGTGCTGGGGAGGCCTCTGGAAACTTACAATCATGGCAGAAGGTGGAGGGGAAGCAGACAGGTCTTACATGGCTGGAGAAGGAGGAAGGTGGCGAAAGGGGAGCTGCTAGACACTTTTAAACAACCAGATCTCATGAGAACTCACTATCATGAGAACAAGGGGGAAATCCACCCCCATGACCCAACCACCTCCCGCCAGACCCCTCCTCCAACACTAGGGATTACAATTCGACAAGATTTGGGCAGGGACACAAATCTAAACCATGTTAGCAGATGATCCTACTCCCCAGGCTTTTTTCCTGGGACATGGGACTATAACCACTTTCAAGATACTGAGAGCTGTCTATCCTATTGATTAGTATATCCCCAGTACCTAGCATAGTATCTGGCACATAATAAATGTTCAAACTTTGTGTTTCTTGTATACACGAATGCATGAATGAAGTAATGGTGGGTGGAGCAGAACCAAATAATAAAGTTCTCTGGGAAGGTCTAACCTGGCCAGGAGATTTAATTAAAGCCTTAGGACACAAATCTGGGTGACCTTGTGGAAGAAGGCATGAGTGTGGGACAAGTGGGGAATCTGTATGACCTCAAGGTTTAAATGACTCAAGGGACTCTAGGTGGTACATGGTCCAAGAAAAGGGCCAGAGGGACTGGGGTTCTGGAAGTAGAGCCTAAGATTCCAGCACTGAAAGAGACACTAATGTCTCTAACAAGAGTATATGCCCCCCGTGCTACCAGACAACCAAGAACTACATAAGTCCTCATATGCTTCTCATACGCTTCTCATACAGATCTGCCTGCCTAAAACATGAAGGGGTCTTGATAAAAGTGACTTGCTTCATGTCTTATTGAGACTCAGCATAGCTCGGTTAAGAACACAGGCTCTGGCTCTAGACTACCTGGATTGAAATCCTGGCTTCATCACTTAGTAGAGATAGTTAACCTCCCAATGCTCCAGTGTCTCTACTTGTAAAATGAGGATGGTCAGAGTACCTGGTCTACAGAAGAAATGTGGAGTGGTGCCTGGTCCTGGGAAAGAAGGGAGACTTTAATAAAACCTGAGTTGATAAGATGACAGCCAAGCGAAATCATGTGACTTTACTCATGCAGAGCTCATCATTCCAACTTACAGAAACGAAATAACTTGCATTAAAACCTACATTGTTTTTGAGACAGGGTCTTGCTCTGTTGCCCAGGCTAGAGTGCAGTGGCATCATCACAGGTCACTGCAGCCTCGAACTCCTAGACTTGATCATCCTCCCACCTCAGCCCCCCAAGTAGCCGGAACTACAGGCACATGCCACCACCCTTGATTAATGTTTGTATTTTTTATAGAGACGAGGTTTTATTATGTTGCTTAAGCTTGTCCTGAACTCCTGGGCTCAAGCAGTCCTCCCACCCTGGCCTCCCAAACTGCTGGGATTACAGTTGTGAGCCGCCACACCCAGCCTAAAATCTACATTTGACGTAGCACTGCAATGATCTTTAGATGTGTCTATGTGGCTAGACTAAATACATGGGGCAGCAACCTTTTTGCAACATATATCTTCTCCTAGTTATTCAATCAAACCCTAACCTAGGTGCTGCTGTGAAGGGATTTTACAGATGTGATTAAAGGTCTTCATCAGTTGACTGTAATCTAGAGACATTATTTGCAATGGACCCAACTCAATCAGGTGAGCCATTAACAGAGACTGAGCTTTTTCTGGTAAAAGAGACTCCAACAGCAGGTGGATATACAATTGCTTTTCCTTCACTGGATTTTCTCTATTTGGCTGCCTGTAGACAAGCTTCAGCAATGCCCATGTGACTCTTCCTTCCTGCTAGTTTGACCTGTGGCTTTCAGGCTTACTTAGCCAAGCCCCGCAATTATGTAAGCCAATTCCTTGTCATACATTTATTAAAACATGTATCTCTTACTGGTGTTTCTTCTCTGCTTGACTTCTGACTGATACATTTCTCAGAAATGTTTACTTGAGGGTGCAATGAACCACTTCCCCTTTTCCAGATCAAGCATGTTAAGGATCAAGGAGCTGGATATGAGCACCAGTACACAGTCAATTCTTATAACTCTTAGTAGTTGTGTTCCATAAAGTCACTGCAAACGCTGCATTGGCAAATACTAAACCACTGCTCCCAAGGGAAATACAGAGGGAGGTTTCTTAAAGCCTCTAGTCAAACTGATCAACATTTTTTGTCAGCTGATCAATACATCGATGTGCTTTATGTATGTTTCCGTTTAAAGACAACTCACTTAATACATATTTTTGATTCATTAACACTGAACTCAGCCAGCAGCACTAAAACTCAAGCCTGAACAAAGCTTACCTAACACATGTGTTTTCTTTGAAGGCACATCACAGCCTTCTGGAACTCCAGAACATTAGACAGCACGAGCTTGGGGGCCATTTAATCAGCAAAATCAAGGCCAGGAGTAGTGGTGTGCACCTGTAGTCCAGCACTGTGGGAGGCCAAGGCAGAAGGATTGTTGAGGCCAGGAGTTCGAGGTTACAGTGAGCTATGAGCACACCACTGCATTTCACATCAACCTGGGCAAAAAAGAGGGATCCTATCTCTTAAAAAAAAATTGAAAATAAAAATAAATAATGAACAACAAAATCACTAACAAAAAGCAAAAAACGTGAAAAACATAGCATGCACAAAATACTAAGAGGACACTTGACCATAGTATGAGGGCTAAAAAGTGAAGGCAGAGTGTCACGTTGTTCCAACTCAGCTGGGACCATGTGTACTAAGTGACTCAAATTTTGTTCTGCTCCCATCATGTCCACAAATGAACACAAAAGTGCTACAAATATTGATTTTTGGAGTTACAAGTAAATGCTAGCAAGTAGGTGAATCTGCAAATATGGTCTCTGTGAATAAAGAGGATCAGCTGTATATTTTTTCTTTTTTTGAGGGGGAGTCTCGCTCTGTTGCCCAGGCTGGAGTGCAGTGGAGCAATCTCAGCTCAGTGCAACCTCCACCTCCCGGGTTCAAGCAATTCTCCTGTCTCAGCCTTCTGAGTAGTTGGGATTACAGGTGCCCACTATCACACCCAGCTAACTTCTCTGTATTTTTAGTAGAGACAGGGTTTCACCACGTTGTCCAGGTTGGTCTTGAACTTCTGACCTCAGGCGATCCACCCACCTCAGTCTCCCAAAGTGCTGCGATTACAGGCGTGAGCCACGACGCCTGGCAAATCAGCTGTATTTTTCACTCTTTCTCCTTTAAAAAAGTTTTTCTTCTCTCCCATCCCAGGCATTAATTTCTCCAGTTTGAATCCACCCTCATCCACATCCTTTTCTTTCCTATTTTGTCTTCATCTTTGGCCCTCACAAGTGATGCTGGACCTTCTCTGTTTCCTGCTCTTCATTTGCAGAATAGCAAAAAGATGACGAGATCTAAGGCTGTGCCATGTTCAAGGCAAGAGGGCCTGAGCGAAGGCAAGAGCAGAGAAGACAGAGAGGGAAACCCAGAAGGGATCAACCCTTTCTTGGTAAATGCAAAGGGTTGGGGGTTTAAGAAGGAGGAGTTGAAGGTGACTATAGTTTCTAATTTCATAAATCCAGCAAATGTTGAGTAGCTGTGCTTGTGATGAAGAGTACGAGAGATGACGGTCTCTGAGGAAAGGCAATGATTTCTATTTGGGATGCATTAAGTGTGAAGTGCCCAAGACATCCAGATGGTATATGTGGCAATCAGTGCACTCAGTTATAGAGAAAGGAAAGCAACTCAGGCTAATTCAGGCACAAGAGGAAATTACTAGAGGATATCTGGCAATTCTTGTAATTTCCAGAACACCCAGAGTACCAAGGTTGGCCCCTTCACAGCCAGGAGCAAACATCGAATTCATTCCAGACCTTGTCCAGTGAGGAGCCATTTGTTGATACTGCTGGAAATTGACTCTAGCTCACAGCCCTGGCTTGGGCTCTGCTTCCAGAATCCTGCTGCTGCCGTCCTCACCAGGAGAGATCTGTGTGGGCCCTGCTTCTTATCAGGATCAGAGCATAGGCTTCTGACAGGTGGGGCCTGAGCCACGTGCCTGCGCTCTCACTGCCAGTGTGGGAAGGGTTACTCTGGAGTGAGAAGTGCATTCAGCCCCATAAGGCAGAAGATTCCCAACACAAGGAAGTAATGTTCAGATGCTGGGTCATCAGAAAGACTAAGAAATGTCCACCACCTATATTCAGAAGGGTTAGAAACAGGACCAGTGATAACAGCTGGCACTTAAGAGCACTTACTGTGTGTTAGGCACTGTACAAACCGCTCAATGTGCATTTAGAGTTTAAATTACACAAAGTATGAAATGGGCACAGAGAAGAGATCCAGGCAGAACAGGGCAATTTACTACTCTGGTCGACTGCCCCAGTTTGTCCAGGACTGAGGGGTTTCCCAGCAAGCAGGACTTTCAGTGCCAAGACAGAAGATTAGATTGAGAAGATCTTAAGGAAAGCAGAATGGCTGGTCAGCCTGGTATCATCAAACAATCCTGTGTCCAAATTATAGCTTATTCACCTGAGCCAAGTAACCTAACTTCTTTGAATGTCAGTTTTCTCCATTATAAACAGGGAATAACAAAAGTACCTCCCTCACAGAGTTGCTGTGGAGGATTAGAGATGTGTGTGACATATGGAGCCCATCATCAGGTATGTTTTTTTTTTGTTTTTGTTTTCAAGACAGAGTTTGCTCTTGTTACCCTGGCTGGAGTGTAATGGCGTGATCTCAGCTCACTGCAACCTCCACCTCCTGGGTTCAAACAATTCTCCTGCCTCAGCCTCCCAAGTAGCTGGGGTTACAGGCGCCTGCCACCACCCTCAGCTAATTTTTTGTATTTTTAATAAAGACAGGGTCACCATGTTAGCCAGGCTGATCTTGAACTCCTGACCTCAGGTGATCCACCCACCTCGGCCTCCCAAAGTATTGGTATTACAAGCGTGAGCCACTGTGCCTGACCCAGGCATGTATTAAGAGCACAAAAATGTTAGAAATTATTCTTAACTCCAGAAAACCTAAGTCTGCTCACGTCGTAACAAACAACACAACCAAGATTTCAATCTAGGACTGAACAACTGCCAAGTATACTTTAAAACCCTCGGGATCCCCATCCACATGGTTGAAGCTATAGGAGAATGGAGGAACGGAGAGAAACCAAGATTATTACTATCTGATTTCCTAATATTTAAGGCAGACAAAAAGGACAAAACCAACAAAGAACAGATAAAATAAAGAGATCGCAGATAGAAGAGATTATCATAAAAGTGGAGTGATGGAAAACATACCATAAAACTGGCTGGTGCAGTGGCTCACGCCTATAACCCCTGCACCTTGGGAGGCTGAGGAGGGTGGATTACCTGAGGTCAGGATTTCAAGACCGGCCTGGCCAACATGGTAAAAAGCTGTCTCTACTAAAAAATACAAAAATTAGCAGTGTGGTGGTATGTACCTATAATCCCAGCTACTTGAGAGGCTGAAAGAGGAGAATTGCTTGAACCCGGGAGGCAGAGGTTGTGCTGAGCCGAGATTGCGCCATTGCGCTTCAGCCTGGGTGACAGAGCCAGACCTTGTCTCAAAAAAAAGTGGAGTAACTGCAAAAAGCTGGGGTGGCCAATGAGATCCACTGTTGCAGAGAAGCCAGCAGGTTAGGAACATACATCACTTTTGTAATCAGAAGAGGGGAAAAAAGTTCAGAAACAAAAAAGATGACGAATGTTAGCTTTTAGCCATAATGGAATAACAGAGGGTGATTTATTCTATCTTAAATAACTAGAAAAACACAAGTAATTTATGAAACAACAGTTTTTAGACATTGGACAAGCTTTTAGACAAAGCACAAGACAATGATCCCCTGAGAAAAGACAACAAACTAGGTGAGCATTGAGAGCACCCCAGCTCACTGCCTGGAGAGCGTTTCCAGGCCACAGTGCAGGGAGGAGGAATACAGTAGGTAGAATGATCCCCAGAGTTCAGACATGGCCAAGAGTAGCTCATGTTCCAGCCAATCAGAGGGGAAAGACCTTCTACTACATGAAGCATCAAGTAGAGTCCTCAAGAGAACACTGCTTCAATATCGAGCCCAAGGTACCTTAGATCTGAAACTGGTAATCTTTTTCTTTTCTTCTTCTTTTTTTTTTTTGAGATGGAGTCTTGCCCTATCCCCCAGGCTGAAGTGCAGTGGCATGATCTTGGCTCACTGCAACCTCCGTCTCTGGGTTCAAGTGATTCTCTTGCCTCAGCCACCACAGCAGCTGGGTTTACAGGCATGCACTAGCACACCTGGCTAATTTTTGTGATTTTAGTAGACACGGGGTTTCATCATGTTGGCCAAGCTGGTCTCAACCTCCTGACCTCAAGTGATCCACCTGCCTTGGCCTCCCAAAGTGTTGGGATTACAGGTGTGAGCCACCAAGCCCAGCCAGGCAACCTTTTTCTTAAAGGACCAGTTACAAAATACTTTAGACTTGTGGTTCATAACAGCCATTGCTGCTATAACAACCCAATTCTGCTGCTGAAGCACAAAAGCAGCCCTAGACAATTTGTAAACAAGTGGGTGTGGCCATGTTCCAAAAAAATTTTATTTACTAGTACTCAGCTTGCCTATGAGCCATAGTTTGTCAACCCCAGACTTGGACTAAGTTCTGTCCTAGACTCACTCTCACAAAGCTGAAAAGCAAGACTCAAAGGATCAGATTAATTCCAAGGAACACAATTACATCCTGCTGCATCCCAGAACAAAGCCCAACAATGCTTACGGGAATGCAAAACACTCCAGCAATCCACGATGTAAACTTCACAATATTTAGCATCCAAACAAAAGTTGCCAGGCATGCAAAAAGTAGGAAAACATACCCTCTACTGAGGAACAGATCCCGAGATGCCGTGGATGACACAATTAGTATACGAAAACATTAAAACAGCATTCTAACTACGTACATCCAAGAAAATTAAAGGAAAGCGTGAGCATGTTACGGAGAGACATGGAAGGCAAAAAAAGGTTATAAATCAAACTTCCAGAGATGAAAAATAGAACGTCTGAGATGTAAAATAAATTGGATTAAGACATTAGATACTACAGAAAAAAGGTAAATGAATTTAAACATGTAGCAATAGAAACAATCTAAAATAAAACACAAAAAACACAAAATAAAAACACTATAAAATGAACAGCATGAAACCAGGCACGTTGGCTTATACCTGTAATCCCAGCACTTTGGGAGGCCGAGATGGGTGGATCACCTGAGGTCAGGAGTTCTAGACCAGCCTGACCAACATGGAGAAACCCCACCTCTACTAAAAATGCAAAATTAGCCAGGTGTGGTGGCGCACACCTGTAATCTCAGCTACTTGGGAGGCAGAGGTTGCAGTGAGCCAAAATTGAGCCACTGCACTCCAGCCTGGGCAACAAGACCGAAACTCCATCTCAAAAAAACAAAAAGAACAGTGCATCTGTGAGCTGTGGGACAACGTCAAGCAGGCTAATTGGAGCATGAGAAACAGGACAGCAATAGGGGCAGAAAATATATCTGAAAAAGTAATGGCCAAAATTTTTCCAAATTTGAGGAGAACTAGAAACCCATAGGTGTAATAAGCTTAACAAACTTTGAACAGAAAAAACATTAAGAAGACTACACCAAGGCATATCATAATCACATTGCTTATAACTAGTGATAAAGAGAAAAATTCTAAAGTAGAGAAAAAAAAACAAAGGGAAATAAAGATTGACAGTAGACTCCTTGTCATAATCAATACATCTCAGAAGACAGTGGTATCTTTAAAGTACTGAAAGGAAACCAGACCCAGCAAAAGTATTTTTCAAAACCAGAAGTGAAATAAAGACATTTTAAACATAGGAAGAGCTAGGCACGGTGGCTCACACCTGTAATGCCAGCACTTTGGGAGGCCGAGGCGGGTGGATCACAAGGTCAGGAGTTCAAGACCAGCCTGACCAACATAGTGAAACCCCATCTCTACTAAAAATACAAAAATTAGCTGGGCCTGGTGGCGGACGCCTGTAGTCCCAGCTATTCGGGAGGCTGAGGCAAGAGAATCACTTGAACCCAGGAGGCAGAGGTTGCAGTGAGCCAAGATCGCGCCATTTCCCTCCAACCTGGGCAACAAGAACAAAACTCCATCTCAAAAAATAAATAAATAAACAAACAAACATAGGAAGAATTCATCACCAACACACCACTATTAGAAACGTTAAAAGAAGTCTTTCAGGCAGAAGGCTAATGATACCAAATGGAAGTCTGGATCTACACAAAGGAGTAAGAGTGCTAGAAAGGAAAAACAGTTCAGTAAATATAAAATAGCTTTTCTTCTCCTTTTTAAAAATCTTGAGACTTGGTTGTTCAAAAGGAAAATAGCAACAATGTATTGAGGGTTTTATAGCATATGTAGAAACAAAACGAATGACAGGAATAGCACAAAGGCCAGGGAGGAGAAGAGGTGGAGATACACTGTCGCAAGGTTCTCATGCCAAACGTTAAATGGCACATTACTTGAAGACAGACTGCTCTAAGTTCAGGATGTGTACTGTAAACCCAGAAAGAACCTCTAAAAAAATATAGAGGTATAGCTAATCAAACCAACAAGTTAAAATGGAATCATATTGACTACAAATGGGCACGAGGGATCTTTTTGGAGTAACAGAAATGTTCTAAAACTGGATTGCTATGATGGTCACGCAATTCTGTAAGTTTACCAAAAATCATGAAATTTATAGTTTAATGATTTATAGACATAAATCATCCTATATTTATAATAATTTATATATTTGGTTGGTGCAAAAGTAATTGTGTTTTTTGCCTTTTTTTTTTTTAATCTTCACTGAGACCCCAGAACAAACTCCTCTTGCAAACTCTGGGAACTTCATCCACAGTATTTCCTTCTCTCTCCCTCCTGTTTCATCAGTCTGTGATTTCTGACTCCTTCCTCTAAACCTAAAATAATCCATTCTAAAAATAATCACCGTCCCTCAACTTTCCACTCTCCCTGTAGATATCCATACCCTTCTTCTCCAGCAAATCTTTTTTTAAAAAAGTTTTTAAGTGAAAGCAAGTTTATCAGGAAAGTAAAGGAATAAAAAATGGCTACTCCATAGGCAGAGCAGCAACTTGGGCTACTGAACTAAGGATATTTATATTTATTGATTATATGCTAAATAAGGGGTGAAAAAATATTTTTTCAGAAAAAAAGTGTATGTGTATATATACATATATACATGCATATGTGTATATATATGTATATACACATGTATATGTATGTATATACACACATATATATATTTATATTTTATATATACATATATGTGTGTGTATATATATATAAAATATGTGTGTATATACACACACACACACACACACACACACATATATATGTTAGAGACAGGGTCTTGCTCTGTTTTCTGGGCTGCAGCGCAGTGGTGCAATCTTGGTTCACTGCAGCCTCAACCTCCTGGGCTCAGGTGATCCTCCTACCTCAGTCTCCCAAGTAGCTAGGACCATAGGTATGCATCACCATGCCTGGCTAGGTAAAAAAAAAATTTTTTTTGTAGCGATGGGTGTTTCACTATGTTGCCCAGGCTAGTCTTAACTCCTGGGCTCAAGCAATGCTCCCATTTAAGCTTCCCAAAGTGCTAGGATAACAGGTGTGAGCCACTGCACCTGGCCAAATTGTATATTTAAGATGGAAGAATTTTATGGTATGCGAATCATTCCTTAATAAGCACTTAATCTAAAAGAATGCAGAAAAAGAAAAAAGGAACAACAACAAAACACAAATGGGACAAATAGAAAACAAGCAGCAAGATGGCAGATTCAGATACTTACATCAACATGCAGGGGCCAGGCACAAGGGCTCACGCCTGTCATCTGAACACTGTGGGAGGTAGAGGTGGGTGGATCACTTGAGGCCAGGAGTTTGAGACCAGCCTGGCCAACCTGGGGAAACCCCATCTCTACTAAAACTACAGAAACTAGCCGGGTGTGCTGGTGCATGCCTGTAATCCCAGCTACTCAGGAGGCTGAGGCAGGAGAATCACTTGAACCCGGGAGGCGGAGGTTGAAGTGAGCCAAGATCACGCCACTGCACTTCAGCCTGGGCAACAGGGTGAGACTCTGTCTCAAAAAAACAAAAGGAAGTAGAGAGGTCTAAACAACTTTGATTAAAAAAAAATTAAAGGATTATATACCTTACATCACCTAGGTATTAATAATTCCTTATTTCAAAACTTCTTATAAAGCTGCAGTAATCAGCTTTGTATATAGCACTGTACAGCCCCCTCAATGGCTAAAATGTAAAAGACTGACAATAATAAGTGTTGGTGAGGATGTGGGAGCAAATGGAACTCTCAAAGATTTCTGATGAGGATGCAATTTTGCAGGCACTTTACAAAACAGTTTGGCAGTTTCTCATAAAGTTAAACATATATTTACCATAAGACTTAAAAATCCCGTTCATAGGTATTTACCTAAGAGAAACAAAAACACATATCTACACAAAGACTTATATGTTAATGCTTATAGCAGCTTTAGTCATAAATTCCTGTCCTTCAACAGGGAAATGAGTAAACATTATAGCATCTTCATATAATGGATAATTACTGAGCCATTAAAATGAACAAACTACCCACACATGCAGCAGCATGAGTGAATCTCAGAAGCACCATGGTAAGTGAAAGATGCCAGATACAAAAAAACTACTTACTGCATAATTTAATTTATATGAGATTCTAGAAAATGCAAATTATAGTGATTAAAAAGCAGGTCACTGGTTGCTAGGGGCCAGGGAAAGAGGTAAGGAATTCACTGAAAAGAAAAGTGAGGAATCTTTTGGAGGTGTTGGAATGTGCTGTATTATGATTGAAATAGTGGTTATCAGACTTTATACATTTGTCTAAACTCATTGAATTGTATACTTAAAATTGATTTTACCACATTAAATTATATCTCAATAAAGGTGACAAAAAAATAAATATATGGAAATCAGCAATTAGACCAAAGAAGCAGGCAGGAGACAATCCATTAGGAAAAATATTCAAACTTCTATATTTAAAGAATTTATTTTGGTTTATATTTCATAGTAGATGCATATCTATACATTAGCATATGTATATAATTTATAAATATTCATATGTTGAGGCACATACTCAATTTGTTTTCACTGATAGGGATAAACCTCTCAAAACATTTGGAGAGTTCAGAGTTGCTCACTGTAAGCCTAGCAGGGCAGTTTCAGTGCCATGGTAGAAGCAGAAACCAGACTCTTAACAGGAGGTGAGCAGTGGAGACAGCAGGCAAATGCCTATCAAGACATTTGCTGGAGAGCACCAAAACCAAGGCGGCAGAAAAAAGTGACCTCTGGTCTTCCTCACTGCTCATTACATGCTAATTATAATACAATCGCATGCTAAGAGACTCTCCCACTAGAGCCATGACAGTTTACAAATGCCATGGCAACATTAGGAAGTTACCCTATATGGTTTAAGAAAGGGAAGAACCCTTAGTTCCAGGAATTGCCCACCCCTTTCCCAGAAAACTCATGGATAATCCACCTCTTTTTAGCATAAAATCAAGAAATAATGATAAGCATCCTTAGCTGCTGCTCTGCCTGTAGAGTAGCCATTCGTTATTCCTTTACTTTCCTAATAAATTTGCTTTTGCTACAAAAAAAACATAACAAAACAAAACAAAACAAAATTGGTAGAGAGGAAGGGTATGGATAGCTACAGGGAGTGTGGAAAGTTGAGAGAAGGCGATTATTTTTAGGGATGGGTCATTTTTAGTATAGGTTTAGAGGAAGGAGTCAGAAAACACAGACTGATGAAACAGGAGGGAGAGAGAAGGAAATACTGTGGATGAAGTTCCCAGAGTTTGCAGAGGAGTTTGTTCTGGGGCAGTGAAGAACTGAGAGAAAGAAAGCTGTGATGTTACTGGTTTCATTTTTTACTGATTACTAAGCAAGGCATCAGTGAGTGGAATCTGATAAGGCAGGATGAAGTAGGAGAAGTCATCTTTAGAAAAATGAGCCTGAGAAATAATATCCGGAACGACTAAACCCCTACCCCTAACACACACACTAGTAAATAAGTAGTTGTGAAACAGCAGCTGAGTCTCTACTACTGATATGGTGTGGATCTGCGTCCCCACCCAAATCTCACGTCAAATTGTAATCCCCAGTGTTGGAGGAGGGGCCTGCGGGAGATAACTGCATCATGGGGGAGGATTTTTCCATTGCTGTCCTTGTGATAGTGAGTTCTCATAAAATTTGGTTGTTTAAAAGTGTATAGCACCTCCCCTTCTCTTCCTCCTGCTCCAGCCATGTAGGACAGATGTGTCTGCTTCCCCTTTGCCTTCTACCATGACTGTAAGTTTCCTGAGGCCTCCCCAGCCATGCTTCCTATAGAGCCTATGGAACCATGAGCCAATTCAAACCTCTTTTCTTTATAAATTAAGCCTCAGGTAGTTTGTTTTTTTGGGGAGGTGGGGTGGGGACGGAGTTTCACTCTTGTTGCCCAGGCTGGAGTACAATGGCACAATCTTGGCTCACTGCAACCTCTCCCTTCCGGGTTCAAGCAATTCTCCTGCCTTGGTCTCCCGAGTAGATGGGATTACAGGGGCCCACCACCATGCCCAGCTAATTTTTGTATTTTTAGTAGAGACAGGGTTTCACTATGTTGGCCAGGCTAGTCTTGAACTCCTGACCTTAGTTGATCTTCCCGACTAGGCCTCCCAAACTGCTGGGACTACAGGCGTGAGCCACCGCACCCAGCCTCAGGTAGTCTTTTATAGCAATGCAAGAACAGATTAATACAACCATCCAGTTATTTTTATGGTGCTGGTACCATTGCACACTCTCATTTCCAAACTAACCCTTAGATGCTTGACAGGAGTTAGCTGCTTAAACTTGGCACTAACGGAAATGTCTCCTTATGCCTACTCCAGCAACAAATGGCCCCAGTAAGAGGAAGGTGGTAGGGATTTAAGTGGAAACTGGTGAGCTGATATCTCTAACCCGGGGGCCCCTTTGTAATTTACCCATTGCCCACAGGATCCTGGACCAAGGTTTCCCATTATGCCTCAGAAGCTAATTTTGGTCCTATTGGTCAGTGCTGCTCTGGGTGTGGTGGCTGTGTGGGTGGGGACCACCAGGAAGTAAAGGAAGTGGGACTGGTGAATCAGGTGGGGCCCTCCTTCAGCACAGCCTGACTCACCCAGGAGCATGGGAATAGGGGCTTCAGGGCTGGCAGCACCACCTCTGAGCAGCACCAGGGCCTTGAGGGACATCATTAGTGGTTGCAGATGCTTACCCAGCACTTCTTGCAGGATGGCCTGGGGCCTGCCCACATGCCATTTGGGTAATTATGTCCTATTTACTCTCCTGCAGATTCAGTGAACTAGCCATGGACTTCCTGATGACCTCTCTGACTGATGCCCCTAGCGACACAGCAGGTTGAACCTTAAAGATGGTGCTTCTTCCACATGTTCTCACTTGTAAGTGGGGGCGGACCAATGAGAACACATGGACACAGGGAGGGAAACAACACACCCTGGGGCCTGTGGCAGGAGCAGAGGTGGGGTGGGGGGCAGGAGAGCCTCAGGATAAACAGCTAATGCATGCAGGGCTTAATACCTAGGTGATGGGTTGATAGGTGCAGCAAAGCACCATGGCACACGTTTACCTGTGTAACAAACCTGCCCGTCCTGCACATGTATCCTGGAACTTTAAAAAAAAAAAAATGGTGCTTTTTGTCAAACCCCTCCAACCTCTTCCTTCGCTACTCCATGCTGAAGAGGATTCCATAGGACTTACTGGGAGGGCCTCTGCCCACGCTGTCATCCAGTTCATCGGCTGCAATGCCTCTTTTCCCCCAAGAATCAAGATAGCCACTATTGCTATTGTAAATGTATGATATATGGGACATCTTGTTTCTCTACCTGTAGTAATGCTACCTTTTTTTTGTTTTTTGGCTCCAAAGAAAACAACCCACCTTCACTTTTTAGTTGAGGTGGCTCAGGAGGTGCCAACGCTACCCTCAGTTTCAGAGTGGGCCTGTGAACCAGCCTGGCTCAGCGGAACGCTGACACCTCTTAGACATAATGACTGGTTCAGCATCGGATATGGGACCCAAAGACGGTCAACAAGATCCAGTTCTGAGAATTCTGTGGATCTCTTAGGAAGAAGTGCTCTTCTCTGCTCATGTTACTGAGAACATAGAATATAGGTCAGAAGTTACTGGCAGCTTTTTTTCTTTAGATAAGTTTGAATAAATCTTATGAACTGAGAACTGCCTCAAGTATCTTTACATATATCAACATTATTTCATTTAATTCCCACATCAACTCCAAAAGTGGTAAGTTCTATTATATGAGGTGGTATAGTTTGGAGGTCAATAGTGCTGGCTCTGGAATCAGATTGCTTGGGTTTGAACTGTGGCTCCTTATGTGCTAGCTGTGTAACAGGCAATACTTAAACATTTTGTGCCTCAGTTTACTTCATCTCTAAAATGGGGCTAATAATAGTACCTACCCCATGGGTTGTTGTGAAGATTAATGAGGTCCTACATGTAAAGCACCTGGAAGACCACCAGACACCCAGCAAGTGCTCAATAAAATTTAGCTGTGACTATCATCATTTCTAAGGTATGGACCAGGAAACAGAGGCACAGAACTGTTGACTTGTCTAAGTTTGTACAACTAGACAGACTGGGAATTTAAACTGAGGCTGTTTTTGGCTCCAGAGGCCATGTTCTTAACCATCAAATAATACTTCCTCTGCCTGGCACCCCCAGGGGAGTGTCTACCTGAAAACAGAGCACTAAAGCACAGCAAAGCAGAGCAGTGCAGCGAGTCAGACAGAGCCTCAGGAATCACTGGAGCCCCTTAAACCAGCTGAGGCAAAGTTCAAATCTACCCCTGGAGTTTTCTTTTTCGAAAAATTTTTGTGAGTATATAGTAAGTGTATATACTTACAGGGTACATGTAATTTTTTTTTTTTTTTGAGACAGAATCTCGCTCTGTTGCCCAAGCTGGAGTGCAGTGGCACAATCTCGGCTCACTGCAACCTCCACCTCCCAGGTTCAAGCAAGTCTCCTGCCTCAGCCTCCTGAGTAGCTGGGACTACAGGCATGCGCCACCACACTCAGCTAATTTTGTGTTATTTTTAGTAGAGATGGGGTTTCACCGTGTTAGCCAGGATGGTCTCAATCTCCTGACCTTGTGATCCTCCCACCTTGGCCTCCCAAAGTGCTGGGATTGCAGCTGTGAGCCACTGCGCCAGCCCAATGTGATGTTTTGATACAGGTATGCATTGCATAATAATCACACCATGGAAAATGGGGTATCCACCTCCTCAAGCATTTTCCTTTGTGTTACAAACAATCCAATTACATGATTTTAGTTTTTTTCAAATGCATTATGCCATTTAATTATTATTGACTATGGTCACCCTGGTGTGCTATCAAATACGAGGCTAGCATTTTCAATAATACTATTCTGGCAAAATCCCTTCAACTTCAATCCAGTTTGAGTTGGTGTATACGTCTCTTGCCTTGAAATCCCTTGCAGATTTAGCTCATGTTGTTATTCAGATCTCATCTCATATCCTTGTATGCTGGGCCTGACTGGCCAAAGGAGAATCCCCATGAAAGAGTCTAGTCTAGGGTTAAAAAAACAAAGCTGTTCATTTGTTTGGTCATTTATTCATTTCATTCAAGCACCCTCTATGTGCCAGGCACTGTGTTAGCTGCCAAAACCTTCTGGGTAGATTGGGCATAAGGCATTTCTGCATGAGAATATCAATGGTGTTCCTATCAGCATATCAATCAGGACAAACTCCAGTCATAAGCCAAATATTGGCTCTATTGTGTGTCAGAAAAGAAGTCTCTGGGATCAGGTTGGGTGTAGTGGCTCACACCTAGGATCCCAGCACTGTGGGAGGCCGAGGTGGGTCGATCACCTGAGGTCAGGAGATTAAGACCAGCCTGGCCAACATGGTGAAACACCATCTCTACTAAAAGTACAAAAATTAGCTGGGCGTGGTAGTGCATGCCTACAATCCCAGCTACTCAGGAGGCTGAGGCAGGAGAATCACTTGAACCCAGAAGGCAGAGATTGCAGTGAGCCAAGATCACGCCACTGCACTCCAGCCCGAGTGACAGAGTGAGACTCCAACTCAAAAAGAGGAAAAAAAAAAAAGAAGTTGTCTCTGGGATCATATGATCTATGCTAGATCTTTTCTAAGCTCTGCATATCCGTTGCTACAGCTGGACCCTAGCTCATCTTTAAATGGAAGAGGTAATGGGGAATATCTGCACAGACTAAATTATTCATTTGCATTGAACCACATAAGCAGCATTCAATCTCTATCTCTTCCCTGATCAAAATATTCAATTGAGGTCCAAACAGGAACTGCAGATACAAAATGGGGGACTCAGAATGCCAGGGTAAAGCCTTCCGTGGCAAGATGCGTTATTTCCTTCTTTGCATCAGCTCTACTCACTGAGAACCCTTCAGGGCTGGGAATACTTTTGATTTTTACATCACAAGCGTCACAGAAAATATACAATGAAAAACCCAATGATTCCTTGGAGATTTCATTGCTCTCCCCCATCTTCTTTGATTCCCCTGCCTCCTCTCCACATCCTTTGAACTTCTAAAAAGACACTTTGAAGGCATGTCATAAAGCAGTTTTTCATTCATGCTCCTCTCTTTGATGATCTTGCTATTTGTCTGAACTGCAGCGTCCACAGGATGTTGGGCCGGGAGAGCTGAAAGCCAATACTGACGAGGAAGGGCCAAGTGAGGAGGAGTCTGAGCTGCGTGTGTCAAGAAGAAGAAAGGGGAAAGAGGCAAGGAGTGAGACCAGAGGGAGCCACGCAGAAACCTCTGGCCTCTCTGCACATCTTATCCTACAGAGTGTCGACTCTGAAAGGCCAAGGGTGTCAGCGCCCAGCGACAGTTCACAGCCTGAAATACACTTCACTCACACTTCTCCCTCCTGGTCTAGCTCCTACCTGATGAAAAGCATTACCGGTTTTGATGTTTCCAACCTCCCCCATTTTCCCTGGTGAAAGATCCATTCATTTCAGTGCTAACAAGACACAGTAAGTGGGGAGAAGGAACAAAAGACGGAGTATGTGGTAAGGAGGGAAGCGGTCTGCAGAGGCACCACTCTTTTCACCTTGCCCACTGAATAAAGGGTTGAAGACTAAGACTTTTTACAGATGACCCTCGAGAACTGGGAGTTACTCAGTTGCTCTCAAAGCAGCAGCCCGGGCTCCCCTGGCCTGGGGCTAGGTAGCTGTGGTGACAGTGACGGCAGATCACAACCTTCCTTCAACCTGAGTTGTGGCAGATGCAAAGGGAAAATAAATCCCTCTTGCCTGTGAAGCAGCGAGTCTGCTTACTGCCAAGAAAGTGACTGTGAGGGTCAGGGATGGGGAGAAAAGGCTTCATCCAGTTGTAAATACTAAATGCATTCGAATCTATCACTCTGAGGGATTTTGGTATTGGTGGGAAAAGTGAAGAACTCATTTCCTCACAAATGTTTAGTGAGCACCTACTAAGCCCTGAGAGGATAAGAGTGAGGAAAGTAGACAGGATCTCTGCCTTCATGGAACTAAGAGTTTAGGGAGAAGTCACATGGAAAACAGTTCTACTCATGTATGTATGATTATAAATTGAGACACACGCCTTGAAGGAAACGTACAGTGTGTTACAAAACCTTTTACCACAGACAGACTATTTGGACATAGGGGACAGGCTACATGGAAATCAGGGGAAGGTCCATCTAAAGAGGTGACAGTTAGGCTGAGACCCGAAGGGGAGAGGGTACTAAGCAGGCAGAATAGGGAACAGCATGTTGCACAGAGGGAAGAGCATTATATGCAAAAAGAACAGCATGAGATGGTCCAGCTTAGAAGAGGACAGACTGGTAGTACAAGCAGCAGACCCGTCAGGATTAAAGATTCGAGAAATGTGTGCTGAGCCCACGCCATGCTAGGTGCTGCTCTGAGCACTGAGAATGCAGCAGTGAACACAATTTGCAAGGTCTCCATCCTCCTGGAGTTTACATCCCAGATGTTCACCTAGGGAGAAACGAGACTTTGGTAGAGCTGCCAACGATTCAAACTACATGGCTGCAATGAGAAAATGGATAGTGCTGCTTCACAGACGCAAGGATGTTTTCATCTGAAGGGCTGACAGCACAGGCCTCGAAACTTACCATGAGGAAAGACCCTCTTCCCTGATCTGTCTGGCTACGTGCCAGACGGAGATCATCTGTGGGAATGCACTAGGTGACAGGGCAACCAAGCCCGACAAGGAGGATATCCACGCTCTGTGCCAGGAATTGTAGCTCACCATGGCAAGTTGTCTGGAAGGGATCCACTCTTCCATCCACCAGTTAAAGCTACAAAGATAGGCTGGACTCAGTGGCTCATGCCTATAATCCCAGCACTTTGGGAGGCCAAGGTGGGTAGATAACCTGAAGTCACGAGTTCGAGACCAGCCTGTTCAACATGGTGAAATACCATCTCTACTAAAAATACAAAAATAAGCCAGGTGTGGTGGTGGGTGCCTGTAGTTCAAGCTACTTGGGAGGCTGAGGCAGGAGAATTGCTTGAACCTGGGAGACAGAGGTTGCAGTGAGCTAAGATTGCGCCACAGCGTTCCAGCCTGGGTGACGGAGTAAGACTCCATCTCAAAAAAAAAAAAAACCTTCAAAGATGGTTCTGGCACACAGCATACTAGTTTAGGGCATGAGAGTTTTTGAGTCAAACAATCCTGGCTTCTTGTCCCAGTTCTGCCACTTGCCAACTGGGTCCAGAACATAAGCTCTCTGATCCCTAGTTTCTTAGTTTATAAAATAGAGTTAACAGGACCTTTACAACAAGGTCATTGTTAGGATGAAAAGAGTTGGGGCATATAAAGGGCTCAGTGTCCCGTGTGGCACACAGCAAACGCTCACTCAGCATCAGCTACTATGACTATTACGATTATGACAGAGCCCACACCCAGCTAAAGACGCCTGGTTTAATGCAATTTTCATAGATCACAGAATTATAACTCAGGCAATTAATTTTGCAATTCGTAACCCTCTCCCCTTTATTCATACATTGCCAGGGAAACCAAGGCACAGTTCAGCATCTAGCCCAGCATAACCCCAGTACTTCAAAGTCAGGAATGTTCATTTCTGAGAACAGTGAAGCAACCACAGGAAGCATGCAGCAGAAGGGAGCAACTGGCTGAATTAGTCCCAAGGGAATTACTCGGAAATATCTTCTATTCAAAAAGACTGCGAATTTTCCATTGCAAATATTTAATATCAAATTGGATTCTCTCTTCCACTTCTGTCAGTGGACTGCTCAAAATAATTTTAATATTAGCGGAAGCCAAGTGAAATTAGGAAAATAAATTTGCAACATTTCCTTCTCCTCCTCCTCTCCCTGCCCACAACACATCCCAAAGCCAAAATTCAATGATTTGAAGTCTTCAGCAGCTCAGCAGCACAGCAGTAGCTTTTAAAACACATGACGTGGTTCCAACATTTGCCCTGATCTTTACAAATTTTATGATTTTAGGTTAATAACTTTTGCTCTTCAAGTCTCGCCTTGCTCTTCCATCAGATAAGAGTACTTCCCTCATTGAGTTACTGTGAGGATCCAATGAAATAATCTATGTAAAGGCACCAGGCACACAGGAGAAGTTCTACAAATGAGCATTAGCTGCTATCATTTCTACTATCTGTTCTATTCCAACCCTATGATCAGAGAGGACCTGGGTGCAGCTGGGCCAGGAGGCTTTGAGTGGGCATCAGCTGACCAAGGAGAAGAGCCTCCTCAGCCAGAATGGGGTGAGAAGGCTTGGTGTCCTCCCTGGAGATTAACAAGCCGCACTCAGAAGAAAACATCTGTGTGAAATTAAAAGAATCCACTAGCAACTGAGTTAAACTGCACTGACATCAATTAGAGCTGCCTTCCTCTGTTTCTTTTTCTTTTTCTTTTTTTTTTTTTGAGACAGGCTCTGGCTCTGCGGCCCAGATTGAGTGTAGTGGTGCAATCTCAACTCACTGCAACCTCTGCCTCCTAGGCTCAAGCGATCCTCCCGTCTCTCATTAGCCTTCTAAATAGCTGGGACTACAGGCATGCACCACCATGCCTGGCTAATATTTTTATTTTTATTTTTATTTTTTCAGAGATGAGGTTTTGCTAGGTTGCACAGGCTTGTCTCGACCTCCTGAGCTCAAGCAATTCACCCGCCTTGGCCTCCCAAAGTGCTGGGATGACAGGCATGTACCACCAGGCCCAGCTCCAATGTCTCTCTCTCTCTCTTTTTTTTTTTTTTGAGATGGAGTTTCACTCTTGTTGCCCAGGCTAGAGTGCAATCGTGTGATCTCAGCTCACTGCAACCTCCACCTCCCAGGTTCAAACAATTTTCCTGCCTCAGCCTCCCAAGTAGCTGGGATTACAGACATGCGCCACTATGCCTGGCTAATTTTGTAATTTTTCTTTTTTTTTTTTTTTTGAGACAGAATCTTGCTCTGTTGCCCAGGCCAGAGTGCAGTGGCATGATCTCAGCTCACTGCAATCTCCATCTCCTGAGTTCAAGCAATTCTCCTGCCTCAGCCTCCCAAGTAGTTGGGATTATAGGTGTGCACCACCACACCCTGCTAATTTTTGTATTTTTAGTAGAGACTGGGTTTCACCATGTTGGTCGGGCTGGTCTTGAACTCCTGACCTCATGATCTGCCTGCCTCTGCCTCCCAAAGTGCTGGGATTACAGGCACGAGCCACGATGCCTGGCAATTTTTTTTTAAGTGAATGAGAGGTTCTTATGTTGCCCAGGCTTGCCTCAAATGCGTAGCCTTGCCTCCTCAAGAGCCAGGACAACTGGCCAGGACAACTGGCCTGAACCACCACAGCTCCCACTAATTTTGTATTTTTAGTAGAGACGGGGTTTCTTTATGTTGATCAGGATGGATTCGAACTCCCAACCTCAGGTGATCGCCTGCCTTGGCCTCTCAAAGTGCCAGGATTACAGGCAGGAGCCACCACGACCAGCCCCCTCTGTCTCTTAATAGTTCTCAAATCAGAGTCCCAATTCCCAAATCAGAGTCAACAGCAGATTAAAATCTTAGCCTTTTGAAGCATATTCAAGGATCTCCACAAGGTTTTCTTTTCTTCCTTCCCTTCTTAGCCTTTTGAAGCATATTCAAGGATCTCCACAAGGTTTTCTTTTCTTCCTTCCCTTCCAGTTTTCCTCCCAGTCCCAGTAAGCAGTGCTAAGTCTCTGACCTCATGGAACTTACAGTCTAAGAGAGAGGACAGACCATAAAGTCACAAATTAGGAAAAATCCTATAAAAGAAATAAAGTGGGTGTTGAGATAAAGAGACTGGGGATATACCCTTAGATGGGGTGGTCAGAAGGCTTCCCTGAGGAATTGATATATGACCGAAGGCTGCACCAATCACACAAAACAGATTATCTTGCTAATTCTTTATTTACTAGGCAAAAAAAGAAACAGACCCCAGTGAAGTACTTCACCCAGGCCAAAGAAAGATTACATGGGGGGTTGGGAGGAAGAGGTGGGGCCTTTCTATTTAATCGGTCTCTTCTCTTCCCTCACCACTAAGCCATGTAAAGGTTAGCACAAGATGGACCCAGGAGGATCTAACACACCTCCCCACAGATGGCCTTAAAGCATAACCAGAAATGCAGGTCTGTCTTATTTGTGCCAGAGCAACTACTAGACTAATAACAATCATAACAGCAATAAGCACTTAACAAGTCCACGCTCTGCACCAGGCATCAGGCCATGTACTTCCGATGCATTCCCGTACTTACTTAATCCCCAGCACAACGGGGTGACATATTAGCATCATCAACAACCACATGGCACTAACAGGAAACCCAAGCTCAGGGAGCTTCAGTGGCCTGGCATTACACAGCCACCACGAGGCAGGACAGGCATTCTACAAGATCGGCACTCTTATCAGCCCCATTTTACAGCTGAAGAAATTTAGACCCAGAGAGGTAAAGGGATCCATCCAATGCAGTACAGCCAGTCATGGGTAAAAGGAGGTTTTAAACCTAGGCAGACAACGCCAGCGTTCATTTAAGGACTCTGAGGTGTGTGCAGGGAATAGTAGCAGTTCCATTTCTCTCCAGAAAGAGGTATATATGAAGAGACGTGGAAGGACAGTCTACATTCATTTCATAAATGTGACATGCACAGAATAGCCAGAGATGGCACCACCCCTCCAGAATTTGGGTCTAATAGGAAAGACAGAGACAGACAAGTTTATACACAAGCAATTCTGGGGAAAAGAGCAAAGGAGTTTCAGGTGTACTGAGAGCAGGTAAGAAGAAAGAACTTTATCTGAGACAGACCCCCAAGACACAAATGAAGGTTAGCTGAGGGAACACAGGGGACATCACCGTGCCAAGTTTCAGGAGAAGACCCTGGAAGATGATGGCAAATTGGAGGAAGTGACAGAAAGCCGAAGGGCTGGGGCATGCTAGGTGAGAGAAATAAGGCAAAGAGTAACAGCAGATGGGTTGGGAGAGGCTGGCAAGGGAGAAGACGGAGAAAGGGATGAAGGCCGGTCATGGGGAGCTTGTCACAGCAGGGCTAGGGAAGCTCAATCAATAGGCAAGAGGGGTCCGAACACTGCTGCAAGCAGAGCTGCACTTCAGGAAGGTGGGTCTGGAGACACGTGTCAAGTACTTTGGGAGGAAGCAGGGCTAGTGGTGTGGAAACAATGGCCAAATCCAGGTAGAGGTAATGATAATGACAGGAGCGATCAGTAAGGAAAAATAGAGGCGAGAAGTAATTAAAGAGAGAGAGCAGAGAGAAGTGGGTCAGAAACCTAGGAATGCCTAGGGGTCAAGGGAGAAAGCTGAGTCCCAGCTGGGGACTAGGAGAATGGGGCTATTTAAAAACCAGCAAAAGGTCTGGCGTGGTGGTTCATGCCTGTAATCCCAGTGCTTTGGGAGGCCAAGGCAGGCAGATCACCTGAAGTCAGGAGTTCAAGACCAGCCTGACCAACATGGAGAAACTCTGTCTCTACTAAAAATACAAAATTAGCCAGGCATGGTGGCACATGCCTGTAATCCCAGCTACTCAGGAGGCTGAAGCAGGAGAATCACTCGAATCCAGGAGGCAGAGGTTGTGGTGAGCTGAGATCACACCATTGCACTCCAGCCTGGACAACAAGAGCAAAACTCCATCTCAAAAAACAAAAACAAAACAAAACAAAAAACCAGCAAACAAGTTCCAGTTGAGCTTGCTAAAGGTGAGGCCTGTTGGAGTGACAGCTCCTGAGCCCTGCGCTGGGTACCCTGACGTGCTCTGTGAAACAAATGCCACTCTACCCATATCACACAGTGGAAAGCTGGGCGAAGTGGAGTGATCAGGCCCTTCACATCCTCATGCATGGAAGAGCCGGAGTGCAAATCCAGGCCTCTAGGGACCAAGGCTTAATTCCCCGGACCAGCCCATGCAGTTTCCTTGCAGCTGTTCTTTGGGCTTCTATTTTTCTCCATCTAAAGACATGGGTGCTTTCAGATGACCCACCCCACACTGGCCAACAGACTGCTAACTGACAACTTTTGAACACAGCAAAACCCACAGGCAGGTTGCATTTGACATATGCAATTTTTTTTTTTTTTAAGTAGGAGTCTCCATCTGTGGCCCAGGCTGGAGTTCAGTGATACAGTCATAGTGAGGTAGGAGGCGGGACTGGACTCCAGAGGTGGGGCTCAGACACAGGACCAGACTGAGGACTAGCAAAAACAGGGCTTAGGTGGAAGCAGCTTTCCAATCAGACACGCCCACCAGTGTGCCATGGCAATACCTGGGAGTTACAGCCCCTTTCTATGGAAATGACCTGATGACCCAAAAGTTACTACCCCTTTCCTAGAATTTTCTGCATAAACCACCTCTCAATCTGCATGTTATTAAAGGTGGGTATAAGTGTGACTGCAAAGCTGCCCTGAGCTGCTCGTGGCCTGTGAGGCACCCCTGCTCTGCAGGAGTCATCACAGAGTAGTCACACTGCTGGAGCCGTAACACTGCCTCTTCAATAAAGCTGTTTTCTTCTGTCTCTGGCTTGCCCTTGAATTCTTTCCTGGGTAGCTGGAATTATAGGTGTGCACCACCATGCCCAGCACAAATTTTTTTAATAACAGGTATTTGGTTTTATTTGTTTTGTTTTGTTTTGAGATGGAGTCTCACTCTGTCACCCAGGCTGGAGTGCAATGGCACAATCTCAGCTCACTGCAACCTCCACCTCCGAGTTTAAGTGGTTCTCCTGCCTCAGCCTCCCGAGTAACTGGTGTTACAGGTGCCCACCACCACGCCTGACTAATTTTTGTATTTTTAGTAAAGAAAGGTTTTGCCATGTTGGTCATGCTGGTCTCAAACTCTTGACCTCAGGTGATCAGCCTGCCTCGGCCTCCTAAAGTGCTGGGATTATAGTCATGAGCCACCGCACCCAGCCTTAAAACATGTATTTGTTGCCAACATCTAAAAATGAGAAGATTTTGCCAGGTGCAGTGGCTCACACCTGTAATCTCAGCACTTTGGGAGGTCAAGGTGGGTGGATCACAAGGTCAGAAGTTCAAGACCA
The DNA here is from genome assembly GCF_030222135.1 of Aotus nancymaae. Lineage (NCBI taxonomy): Eukaryota > Metazoa > Chordata > Mammalia > Primates > Aotidae > Aotus > Aotus nancymaae. The sequence goes on along the minus strand of NW_026988479.1, from coordinate 17,437,344 downwards.
GTCTGACCAATATGGTGAAACCCCATTTCTACTAAAAATACAAAAATTAGCAGGGTGTGGTGGCGTGTGCCTGTAATCCCAGTTACTTGGGAGGCTGAGGCAGGAGAACCTCTTGAACCTGGGAGGCAGAGGTTGCAGTGAGCTGAGATCGCATCACTGCACTCCAGCCTGGGTGACAAAGAGAGACTCTGTCTCAAAAAAAAAAAAAAAAAAAAAATCAGAAGATTTTTCATACAAATCCAGGTATCTGGCTGGGTCCAGTGGCTCACACCTGTAATACCAGCACTTTGGGAGGCCAAGGTGGGAAGATCACTTGAGCCCAGGAGTTCAAGACCAGCCTGGGCAACATAGCAAGGCTGTCTCTACAAGAAATGTAAAAACTGTAAAAATAAAAACAAATCCAGGTATTTGGCTTCTAAGAAACAGATTATCTGGTGACATTGGGCCCATATTTTCATGTGGCACCAATCACCTGGGATTGAGAAGTAGCTGTCCTCTTAGGGGGACACAAGCTTTCTAGTTCACCAGAGTCCCTACCCCCAAATAGCCAACAACCAAAATGGAAACTAAGATGTATGACCAGCCAAGAAGTCTGTTCTTTACAACCAGTGGTCATTTTTGTCTTGGGGACAATCGGGAGTGGTGGGGACTAGGGTTAACTAGAGAGTGCAGTTTTCAACTAATGGGGCGCCCCACTTTCCTAGGCTTTGTAGGCATTTGAGTCTCTGATCACATGCTGCTGTTATTTGATCTTATCAGAAGGTAGAGGAGCCAGGCTAGTTGAATATTAATGCCTGGGTCACAGTTTGAGACCACACAAGAATAGTCTCTTCCTCCACATTCCAACCACCACGTCCCCACCCAGCTCCTGATTTACTCACCCGCTGCCACACGGATCCTAAGTTTTCATTCAGAAGGTTGTACAGCAGGACATCCCAGGGAAGTGGGGACACAGAAGTGCATTTATCTCACACCATTTGGAAGTTAATTCAACCCAAGTGGAACAGGGCTCACGCTGAGGCTGACTGAGGTCTCCAGTGAAACGAGACATTCTTTCAAAGCAATGTCCTAACGAAGGAGCCCAGAAGGGAAAAATCTGATTACAGAACTTCTCCCTAGTTGAGGTTTGGCATGGAACAGAAAAATGAAACACACCCCCTGCTTCTCTCCAGAAAAACTCCATATGGAGAATGGGGATACGGGGAGACAGTTAGAAAAATGAACAGGAAGATTCCTTGTAGTCTGCTCTGAAGGCAAGTGGGTGGGTATCCTGGGTCCCTGCTGTTTAGGATGACAGAAAACACCCAGTATCTCCAAACATGCTCGAGTGCTTCACATTCCATCTCTCTCTTATTTCATTTTACTAGATTCTGCCCAGTGGAGAGCAAGCCTTGACTTCTCGACTTTACAGAAGCCACCCACCATGCACACACTTCCTAAGATTCCATTAGTAACTAGCAATTCTCTGGAGAACCCAACCACCAAAGGGTTAGGCCTAGGGAACACTGAAGTTACGTGATGAGCAACCACAGAAATGTTCCTGTCCCTTACAAAATTTACACTCAAGTAGGGGAGATCAACAATAATTAAATAATCATACACATTCATACACACATTATTCAAAATGAAACTATGTAGTCTAAAGAAAGAGACATGGTCCTGTGCGTGCAGATAACAAGGTCATCAGGCATTGCTAGGGCAGGCAGAGAAGGGTAGCAGTCAGCTAGGTGAAGGAGGTGGCACAGGAAAAGCATTCTAGCAGAGGGAACAGCAAATGTCAAGACCCCAAAGAAGCAGGGAGCATGGTGGCTCCAGGACCTGAGCAAGGGCTCCTGCAGCTGAGTGTGGGCTACAGGGGCTAGGTCACCGGCAGGGCAGCATCAGATAAGCATCCCCGCACCTGCAGCACTTATCATGGCTGTTCCACCCACTGCAGCCTCTCGGTTGGGCACTTTCTTCAGTGACCTCACTGAGCTCTCAACACAGGAAGCCCTCAGTACCATCAGGATGAATGAGTGTACGAGAAGAACAATGACAAGGACACACTTTGTGGAGGACAAAAAGCAGGGGAAATTAACGCAGGTTTGTGAATTAAATACACATCAACCAGCATAAAGCTGCAGCAGACAGGTGAAGGTAACTCTAACTTTACAATAAACCCTGGAGATGTTCTTCTGCAAACTGGGAGTCTTTCAGTCTCTGATTCTGAAACTTCAAGCAGGCTGTCAGCATCCTGTGGCCCTTACATACGTGGCGGCCACCCTCCCTAGACTCTGGTCGGGTGAGCCCAGGCGGGAGGTCAACAAGCACAGGCACAGTGTGTGCCTCCAGCTGCATGGGGCCTGCCCAGGAACAGGCAGGGGCCTCGCTGCACCTGCTAATCTGTTTCCTCTTAAGCTTTGGTTTAGTTCCAGTGCGGTCGACCTGAAGGACCTGAATCAAAGGTGGGTGGGCTCTGTGGAAGGGGCGCCCAGGGAGAGTAGGTGGGAGGCATGCACTCCCCAGCCAGGGGTGGCAGGGGAAGATGCCTGCCGAAGTCCAAATTAAAAACTGCCGGGGAGGCAATTGGACCACTGTGTGGTTTCTAGGGTGTGATGTCACTGATGAAGGGGACAAACCAGACAAGATGAGAGAACAAGAGATGTCCTCACCCACCTCTCTGGAAAGCCAAGTCCACGCCTCGGAAATTACCCAGGTGTAATTCCAAATAACGACATAAGTCAGGATTTTTAAACCACCTTTAGTGATAACTCTAAATTCTCAAAACCACTGCCTTGAATTTATCCATCCTCTTGAATTTATGGAAGAAATTTCATTCCAGCCTGGCAAATGACTTCAGGGATGCTTCAAACAGCGGCTGATAATCTTTTCAAAGCATGCCTCAGTTCACGGGCATGCTTTATCAACTCTCCAAGGGCTTCTCACTGCACCTAAAATTAGATTGAAAAGCCATACCACGGGCCGGGCGCAGTAGCTCATGCCTGTAATCCTAGCACTTTGGGAGACTGAGGCGGGTGGATCACAAGGTCAGGAGTTCAAGACCAGCCTGGCCAATATGTGAAACCTCGTCTCTACTAAAAATACAAAAAAATAGAAGGAACCAGGGGAAAAAAAATTAGCCAGGCGTGATGGTGCACACCTGCAATCCCAGCTACTTGGGAGGCTGAGGCAGGAGAATTGCTTGAACCCAGGAGGTGGAGGTTGCAGTGTGCTGAGATTGTGCCACTGCACTCCAGCCTGAGAGACAGAGCAAGACTCTGTCTCAAAAAAAAAAAAAAGAAAGAAAAGCCACACCACGGTCTAACTCTGCCCACAGCATTAACTTCCTCTCCCCTGCCGCCTCCTGCTCACCAAACTGCAGTCAAACTGGCCATTGCTCAGTTCCTCAACCAGGCCAAACACTTTCAGCCTCCAGGCCTGTGCACATGCTGTTTCCCCTGCCTGGAATGCCACCGCCACCACTGCCACGCCTACTGTCACCAACAACTTAAATATCTATCATCACCTCAGAGACAGAACTTTCTTCAAAGCACCCCATAATCTTCCACTTCACCTTGTCTTGGGGCCCTATTTCTTTACTTTTTTAGGGCAGATGCATGCCCAGGCGGGAATGCTCTTCTGTCTCTCCCAGCGTTTTTCACTTTCCTGCCCCTTATTTGTCCTCAGTCTCTCCCACTAGGCTGTGAGCACCAAAAGAAAAACAACTCCACCTGCCTTGATGTGTATGTTCTCCTGTCACCAGCACAGTGCCCAGCACGTGGGAAACTGCTGCTAACTGTGGAACAAACGAGCCGGGTAATCTGCAAAATGACTGTCCTGGACACCTCAAAAATGTCAACTCATGGGAGAAAGAAAGGCTGGGGAATCACTCTTGATTAAAGCACACCAAAGAGACATGACAATTTAAAGTACTATGTATCCTTGATTGGCCTGGGTCAGAAATAAAAATGAACAAGAGGAAAAGAACATGATGGCGACAATAAGGCAGATTCTAATACAGACTGTACATTAAAGAAGAGTATTACATCTATAATACATTTTCTGAGTTTGAGAATTCCACTGCTGTTAGATAGGAGAATGCAGAGATGCATGCGGAAGTACCGCAAGAGGAAATGTCACGATACCCGCAACTTACTTTCAATGACTCAGCAAAAATAAATACACACACTTGTATATGCACAGCCACATATAGCATTCTTTTATTCCTAAATTTTTACATCATTTTTAATATTTCAAAGTAAAAAATTAGGGGGAAATAAAAGTAATGGATGGGGCCGGGCACAGTGGCACCTGCCTGTAATCCCAGCACTTTGGGAGGCCGAGGCGAGCGGATCACCTGAGGTCAGGAGTTCAAGACCAGTTTGACCAATATGGTGAAACCCCATCTCTATTGAAAAATACAAAATCAGCCGGGCATGGTGGCTCATGTCTATAATCGCAGCTATTTGGAGGCCGAGGCAGAAGAATAACTTGAACCTGGGAGGCAGAGGTTACAGTGAGCCGAGATCATGCCACTGCACTCTTGCCTGGGCAACAAGAGTGAAGCTCCATCTAAAAAAAACAAAAACAAAAACAGAAAAACAGGTAATAGTTGGATAAATAAATGTCAGAGGTTTTGTTCTCTTTTTTGGTTGATGTGATATGATTCATCCAAGATCATAAGAATAGTCTTGGCCAGGCGTAATGGCTAACATGTACTCTCTAACACCTGTATTCTCAGCACTTTGGGAGGCTGAGACAGGAGAATTGCTTGAGCTCAGGAGTTCAAAACCAGCCTGGTCAACAACTGGAGACCCCCATCTCCACCAAAAAAATAAAGGTTAAAAAAACTAGTCAAGTGGCCAAGCATGGTGGCTCACGCCCATAATCCCAGCACTTTGGAAGGCTGAGGTGGGCAGATCACCTGAGGTCAGGAGTTCGAGACCAGCCTGGTCAACATGGGGAAACCCTGTCTCTACCAAAAATACAAAAATTAGCTGGTCGTGGTGGCGGGCACCTGTAATCCCAGCTTCTCGGGAGGCTGAGGCAGGAGAATTGCTTGAACCCGGGAAGCAAAGATTGCAGTAAGCCGAGATCACGCCATTGCACTCCAGCCTGGGCGGCAGAGCGAGACTCTGTCTCAAAAGAAAAAAAAAATTATTGACAAGTATAAGGTTATGCACCTGTAGTCCTAGCTACTTAGGAGGCTGAGGCAGAAGTCATTTGGACCCAGGAATTTGAGGCTGCAGTGAGCTATGATTGCACCACTGCACTCCAGCCTGGGCAACAGAGCAAGGCCTTGTCTCCACACACACACAAACAAAAAAGTCTCTGGCAGAGTTGAGATTATGACCAAAATATCCAAACTCCATATCTTTTTAATCTCCATTGCATAAAATAACTCATTTGGAATTTGTGACACTCTCAAACAGGTAATTTTCACAGCCCTGAAGTGAATTACTGGTTGGATATGCACCAGAGTGAAAAAAAAAAAAAATCAAGCCATGCGCAGTGGCTCACACTTGTAATCCCAGCACTTTGGGAGGCTGAAGCAGGCAGATCATGAGGTCAGGAGTTCGAGACCAGGATGGCCAAGATGGTGAAACCCCATCTCTACTAAAAATACAAAAATTAGTTCGGTGTGCTGGCAGGTGCCTGTAATCCCAGCTAGTTGGGAGGCTGAGGCAGGAGAATAGCTTAAACCCGGGATTGGGGGGCTACAGTGAGCCAAGATCATGCCACTGCACTCCAGCCTGGGGTGACAAGAGCAAGATTCTACCTCAAAAAAAAAAAAAAAAAAAAAAAATCAAAAACATGTTGGGTGATTTTAATCTAGGACTCTCGCTTCCAGAATTCTAAAGATAAGTTTCATTTGCATACATTTAGCCCTGATACAACAATCACATATCAGCCCTTTCCACATGCCCCCAAAATGTGAGCCAAACCTCTAGTAAGAGGAAGGAGCTACAGACTTGGGGCATAGGGGGATGTAGGAGTTGTGGGGGTGGGGGCAGAAGGAAACAAACCTAGCATTAAAGTTTCAATTTCTTATATTTGTTAGATTTCTTAAGCCTGAGCTTTCCTTTTTCTTTTAAGACCTTTGGAGCCTGTGCAACTAACTAACTGTATGGTCAAATTCTATTCATCCTTCAAGTCCCAGCCTAGACTTGTCTTCCTCCAGGAAGCCTTCCCTGACTTCTCCAGGATAGTCTAGGCGCCCCTCATCTGGGTTCTACTTTCTCTATTAAAACTTGAGCCTCGGCCAGGCGCGGTGGCTCACGCCTGTAATCCCAGCACTTTGGGAGGCCGAGGCGGGGGGATCACGAGGTCAAGAGATTGAGACCATCATGGTCAACATGGTGAAACCCCATCTTTACTAAAAATACAAAAAATTAGCTGGGCATAGTGGCGCGTGCCTGTAATCCCAGCTACTCAGGAGGCTGAGGCAGGAGAACTGCTTGAACCCAGGAGGCGGAGGTTGCGGTGAGCCGACGTCGCGCCATTGCACTCCAGCCTGGGTAACAAGAGCGAAACTCTGTCTCAAAAAAAAAAAAAAAAACTTGAGCCTCGTTATACTAAATTTTATCACCTGCTCGCTTGTTCCTCTCCATCACTGGGTCACACTCTCTGAGATGGCAGGAGCCGGAATGTCAGTGCTGAGCCCATGCCTAACCCATAGAGGACACAAGCTAATCCACTCAGTTAAACACGGAAACAGCTGGTCCAGTCCCACTCTTGCCAAATCTGGCTAGTGGTGGGCAGGCTAAGGGCAGCTCTCCGAAGCAGCTCCAGTGAAACTTTTCTTCTGCCTGTTGTTTCAGGTGTCCTGTGTCACATCCCCTTTGGGACAGGAAGTGTCCTATGTCACTGTTTTCTCCTCTTGTTCTGATATCAAAGGCTTGACCAGGGAGTTCCTGAGGGAAGATGAGGGGGCTTGGGTCCAGTTACCCACCACCTGCTAGAACAGCGACTTGGCCCCACTGCCAAGTAGGGAACAACACACCCTTTATTATTTAACAACCTCATACATACTGCTCACTCCATCTGGCCATTTCAGCTCAGGGTTCAGCTTTAAAGTCTCTCCAGGATGGGACAAGCAGAATGGGGTTCATGAAAGGCAGGAGATTTGTGGGTGCAAATTCTTTGGATTCTGTGGGTTTGATAGTGCAGCAGTTTCTCGACTGTTCTATCCCTTCCCAAGAACAGAAACTGTATCCAACTGGTGTCCATGACAGTAACTACAACTCAACTTGGTGAGAAAGTCACTTAACAGTCAGAAAATGCAGAAGTGATTCCCAATTCCTCTCCTCCACCAGCCTGGAGCTCCAAGGTTATTTATCCTCTTGGAGGCACAGTTCCATTTGCTACGGATGGTGGTCAATACGTTTGTTTGTTTGTTTATTTTTGAGAGAGTTTTGCTCTTGTTGCCCAGGCTGGAGTGCAATGGCACAATCTTGACTCACTGCAACCTCTGCCTCCTGGGTTCAGGTGATTCTCCTGCTTCAGCCTCCTGAGGTTTACAGGCGCCCGCCACCAGGCCCAGCTAATTTTTGTATTTTTAGTAGAGACAGGGTTTCACTGTGTTGGCCAGGCTGGTCTTGAACTCTTGACCTCAGGTGATTCACCTGCCTCGGTCTCCCAAAGTGAATACCTTTTAATATAGGTAAGTGAGCATATTATAAGGAACATATTATACATCATACAAACATTTGTTGTAACTTTAGGCTCCAAGTACTATAAAATTGTGATAGGATTCAGGAAACCACTCCCGTGAATGGATCAGCAGCAGGAACTGGGAGAGTGACAGACGGGCTTGCCAGGAGATTACAGACCTGACTGAAGAGGCAGCACATGAACATCTGCTGACGGCTCCTCATAGACTCAATCAAGAATATACAGTTTGGTGGGGCCAGGTGGGTACACAGAATAGGGGCAGATGTTGTAGACCTTTTTCTTGTCTGCCCTGGGTCCTGGCATTCAAAAGTTGAGTAGTTGATATAGTGACGCTCATCCCCCAAGGGTCCCATTGGAGTTGAGAAGACTGCTAAAGTTTTATACATAACACACACACACACACACACTCTCTCTCTCTCTGTCTCTGTCTCTCTCTCTCTCTGTCTCTCTCTCTCTCTCTCTCTCTCTCTCTCTCCATATATATATATATATATATATATATATATATATATATGCGCACAAACACATGCTGATCCTCTGCAGGGAATGCTCAGATGCTCAGTAGACCTACCAGCTCCCTGTCCACCAGCTCCTTCGCATCCTTTATACATGAGCTCATATGGCCCCATATCAGATGGGTCTTGCCTGATGACCCTCTCTGGGCCTCCCCTCCTACTTCTCTATCACAGCATCCTGGTTCCCAGTGTATAGTCACGTGTTCCTGTTTTTACATCTCAACAGTCTCTTCCCATGGACCATAAACTTCAGAATGGCAGAGCCTTGTCTGTTGTGTTTACCCAGTACTTGGCAATGAACTGCTCAACAAATGCTTATTGCTTGAACATACAGATGGACAGATGGATGAATAAATGAACAAATGAACTAAATGAAGGAAGGGCTAAAGAAAGGGAAGAATTGCTTCTCAACCCTGGGAGGTATACATTCAGCAGAAGTAGCAGTATCTGATGCACAAATTTGAGGCTAAACTTCAGGATTATGAATCCATAGTTTTATTAATGCCTGTTTAGAGAAAATGACAGAGAACTCTTTCTTAACCAATTCATCTGTTCTGGTGGTTTGTGCAAACTTGAACTTTGCCTTTTATTTGGAGAGAGAGTCTCACTCTGTCGCCAGGCTGGAGTGCAGTGGCGCCATCTCAGCTCATGGCAACCTCTGACTCCTGGATTCAAGCAATTGTCCTACCTCAGCCTCTCGAGTAGCTGGGATTACCAGCAGACACCATCACGCCCAGCTAATTTTTGTTTGTTTGTTTGTTTGTTTTTTGGTAGAAATGAGGTTTCACCATGTTGGCCAGGATGGTCTTGATCTCCTGACCTTGTGATCTGCCTGCCTCAACCTCCCAATGCGCTGGGATTACAGGCATGACCCACCATGCCAGGCCACTTTGACTTCTAAAGAAGTCTTTGGAGAGGACCACGGAGCTGACCAGGCCTCCCAGGATGACCTCGTGTGGCCCCAGGCAAGGCCAGACAGGCAAGCATCTCTACCGCTGCTTGAAACCTTTAACCTAACTCCAATGGGGCTGGAGGGGCCTAGAATCCTGAAAGCAGCTCCCCTGGGAATGAGCTCACGGAATTACTATTCCCCTCAAGTGCAAGAGCCAAACCGCTGAATATGCAGCATCCAAACTCAAGGCTGTAGCTCACTGGGCAAAAGGGAGGTCATGGTGCAGAATGCTGGATGCCGCAGCTCCTGAAGAGGGGATTAAAAAAATCGAGCCCCAAACACAGTTAAGCTTTGAGGGACACGACAGGCACACCTGACGCCCTGCTACCCAGCCTTAAGAAAATGTTTATGGAGAGAAGCAGAGGGGAAGGGGGGTGTCGATGATTAAAAATACAACTAGAGCCACAGGAGAGGAAATGTCCCTGCTGTGACTCTCAGCAGGTCACTGTTGTGGATAAGAAGTAATACCACTCGAAAAGCGCCAAACAGGAAGGAAGGGCATGCGGGGGGAAATGAGAGATCAGACTAAGCCAAAAGAAAAATTAAAAAAACAAATGTCCTTTAGAGCAAAACTGTTCTGTAGGGAGATACCTCATCACAAGTTTCTCTCTCTGTTTTAGAGAATGTTCTTCCCTGGGGTGCATTCTTTTTGCTTTGGCAGGAGGGGCAGGCCCTCTCTGCCTCTTTCCCCCTTTCTTTTTCCTGTTTTCTCTTTGGCTGCCCCGCAGGCCTCCTACACCTTCTGGATTCCAAGACCATCCTGAGGATATTTACTAGCAGGAAGCCAGGCAAGGAGGGAATTGACACAGTCATTAGGTGACATAAGCCTGCTGACAAGCTGCCAGCTCAGCCTATTGGAGATGTAACTGAAAAGCCAGCATTTCACTCAAACTAGGTCACCTCCAAGCGCTGTGGATGTCAGCGGGGAGTTCACCACAGACCGAGGACTAAGGAGCCAAGAGGTTAGTGGTTTCCCCTGGGGACAAGCAGAGGTCACACAAGGGGAAGACAAAGACCAACAGGGGAATTTGTGAGGCTGGACAAAGCGGAGGTCTGGGAGTGAGGCAGCCATGGGCAAGTGGGTTTCTACAAGCTAGCTGTAGAGATCTGGCCATCGAGGTCTCAGCAGGCTACGGAAGCACATCCTATGCAGCTCCTGTGGCATTTGGCACTCTGTTTTCATGCACTCACTTCTATTTGCTTGGTAAGTATTCTCTCCGTTGGACTACAAAAGTTCCCCCAAATAAAGTGTCAGTTACCTGGTGTCTATTAATATTTTGACGTGTCTTCAATTTCACCAAATACTGAGCCAGACCCAAAGCCGACATTTAACAAATACCTGATGGTTGTGCGATTGTGGGGAAAAAAAAAAAAAGAGTGAATCCGATGAACACATGGACTATGGAATCAGTCAAACTTGAGTTTGATACTTGGCTCCATTTGTCGTTAGCTGTGTCCTTTTGAGTAACTTCTCTAAGCTCTGTATGCGTCAGGCTCCTCATTTATAAAGTTAGGATGATCGTATTGCCCAGCTCTTCTGCTTCTTGTGACGATTTAGTGAGGAAGTCCGTATTATGGGCCTGGCACAAAGTAAAAGTTCAATAACTGCGGCCTATTAAAGTTCAGTTACTGGCCAGGCGTGGTGGCTCACGCCTGTAATCTCAGCACTTTGGGAGGCTGAGGTGCACAGATCACAAGGTCAAGCAATCGAGACCATCCCGGCCAACATGGTGAAACCCCGCCTCTACTGAAAATACAAAAACAAAAATTAGCTGGATGTGGTGGCATATGCCTGTAGTCCCAGCTACTCAGGAGGCTGAGGAAGGAGAATCACTCGAACCCAGGAGGCGGAGGTTTCAGTGAGCCAAGATCCACCACTGCACTCCAGCCTGGCAACAGAGCGAGATGCCGTCTCAGGGAAAAAAAAAAAAAAAAATGCAGTCACTATGACCACTGTGGTTGATGATAGGCTACTCCCTGGCTTTGGGTTTTCCAGAGAGCCTCCAGGCATATCTGGGTTTTGCTCTTAACAGAACACCTGAAAAGTACCCACCCAGGGTGCCTAAATCTGCCAACCTGGTGGACCTAGGATGAGAGAAGCAACAGATGAATCGTGTGCAACTGAAGACAGTCTCCCTTCTGAACAGTGATAGGCTGGTTTTCAGCGAATCGTTTTATGTCATCTGTCATTTCACCCTTGTGGTTAATGATGGAGGCATTCGGGCCAGATAATAACGCAACTAAATGGACTGGTAACGGGTGGAACAGTTACATGAGCACTGCTTAGACTGTGCTCTCTACAACATTTATATACAGGTTATCCCAGCAGGGAACGGAAGAGCTTCATGGTCATTTATGTTTGGAAAATTACATCTAAAAAGTTATTCTCAGAGTTTGTGATATGCTCATAAGCATCATGAGTCTTCCAGAAGGCGTTATGGTTGATAGTACTATCTAAACATATTTGATTATAGGGCTCTGAGTGGTTTGGGGTGGTTTTGTATAAATTTAAGGGTACAAGTGCAATGTTATTACATGGATATATTGCATAGTGGTGAAGTCTGAGCTTTAGTGTATTGATCACACAAATAATGGAAGTCATACTCATTAAGTAAATTCTCATTACCCGCCCTCTTCTGCGTCCCCACCCTTCTGAGTGTCCAATGTCGCTCACAGGGCTCTGTTCTTGAGGAGCGCCCTTCAGGCTGGTCTTCTTCAAAATATGCTTTGAACCAGGTGTGGTGGCCAGTGCCTGTAGTCCCAGTCCCTCAGGAGGCTGAAGCAGGAGGATCATTTGAGCACATGAGTTCAAGGCCAGCCTGGTCAATACAGCAAGACCATGTCTCAATCAGTCAATAGCCTGCCAAAAGTGAGCTCAGGAGAGGATATTGAAAAAGAAAAAAAAAAAAAAAAAGAATATGCTTTGAGAAATGCTCATCCATGTTCAAAGGATAATTGACTCCAACCCTGGCAGGAGTGCCTGGTGGGGGCATGTGGTTGGCTCTGTCTTTGACCCTGTCTGGTTCAAGATCATTAATTTGCTGGCATGCTGATCAGATATGACGATCACCCTAAGCCAGGCAGGGAGGCTGAGAGGGGAGATGGTATAATCAGAACTATGGTCTAACAAGATACTTCATAGAAATAAATATCAGGTCCTGCATACACAGTCCAGAAACCACATGAACTATCCAGGATGGTGGAAGATAGGCCTCAATGGAGTACATGTGAAAAAGACTCAGGATTCTGGTGACTGTGGAGAGAGAGAGAGAGAGAACAAAAAGCTGGCAAACAGGCGCAGTGGCTCATGCCTATAATCTTAGCACTTTGGGAGGCCAAGGTGGGCAGATCGCTTGAGCCCAAGAGATCTAGACCACCCCGGGCAACATAATGAGACCTTGTCTCTACAAAAAGAAAAAAAAAAGTCAAGAAAATTAGCCAGTCATGGTACCATGCACTTGTAGTCCCAGCTACTCAGGAGGCTGAAGCAGTAGGATCACTTGAGCCTGCGAGGTTGAGACCGCAGTGAGCCAAAATTGCGCCCTGCACTCCAGCCTGGGTGATGGAGTGAGACCCTGTCTCAAAATGAAAGAAAAGGAAAGCTGGATCCTTGATAAAGGAGTCTGAGCCTATGGATTAAGCCTCACCCGAAGACACTGCTACCGCACTGCCCCCAGTCCTGTAAATACACCAAAGAATTCCATTAAAAAATTTTTTTAAATCTGCAACATAAACATTCCAAACTGATAGCCTATCAAGTACACTAAGGTTTCCAAAGCAGGTATTACACTTTTAGGAAGAACTGAAAGACACCTTGGGTTAAATGAAAGAGTTTACCCTTCCTGCTGGTCAGATGACTTTTTAGCTTGTACACGATTCAGGGTACCAAGTTAGATGGATACAGACATACTAGGAAAAACTATCAAGATTACAAGGATGCCTGAAACCACGTTCCACGGAGACTTATATAAATATAAATAAATAAAAGAGACTCAGGGCCAGGCGCGGAGGCTCACACCTGTAATCCCAGCACTTTGGGAAGCCAAGGCGAGCAGATCATGAGGCCAGAAGTCTGAGACCAGCCTGGCCAACTCAGTGAAACCCCATCTCTACCAAAAGTACAAAAAATTAGCTGGGTGTGGTGGCGAGTGTCTGTAATCCCAGCTACTTCAGAGGGTGAGGCAAGAGAATCGCTTGAACCCAGAAGGCGGAGGTTGCAGTGAGCCGAGATCACGCCACTACACTCCAGCCTGGGCTACAGCATGAGACTACATCTCAAAAAAAAAATTAAATAAATGAAATAAAAACAAAAAAATAAAAGAGATTCATATAAATAAGAGATCCAAAAACTTGGGAAGGTCTAGGCTTCCAAACAGAAGATCTGTGAGGGACACGACATTCCATGAGGAGTCCAATGCTTTTTAATCTTCTACAGCAAACAGACTCTCTTGAAAAACTGTTGAAAGCTATGGGAACTCTCCCAGGAAATTGTACATGGAAACCAAATTCTACAAACATTTTTAGGGGATTGCTGCCCCTCCACCACCACTGCCAAAGCCCATCCACAGACAACTCCCATAGAAGAGCATCACCTGTGTCAGGCCCACCCCTTGCCAAAGTAATAAACTAGAACCAATGGATGGGTATCATAAGGAGGTGAGCATCGGCTCAGTAAAAAGACATTCCCATCATCCCTGCCATCTGGAAACAGAAAAGGCTGCTTGGCATGTAGAGAGCTTGTCATAACTAGAGGTTTTCAAGAAAAAAATGAATGAACATTTTCAGGAAAGTTGTAGAGAGGCTTCAGTCATGCCACTGGACTAAATGACCCAGGGTCTTTTAGGACTTTGCTACTCAAAATGTAGTCTAAGGGCCAGTAGCATTGGCATCACCTGGGAGCTTGATAGAAGTGCAGAATCTCGGCCACGCGTGGTGGCTCACACCTGTAATCCCAGCACTTTGGGAAGCCAAGGCAGTTGTATCACCTGAGGTCAGGAGTTCGAGACCAGCCTGGCCAACATGGTGAAACCTCGCCTCTACTAAAAATACAAAATTAACAAGGCATGGTGGCATGAGCCTATAATTCCAGCTACTCGGGAGGTTGAGGCAGGAGAATCACTTGAACCCAGAAGGCAGAGGGTGCAGTGAGCAGAGACTGCACCATTGCACTCCAGCCTGGGTGACACAGAAGACTCTGTCTCAAAAAAAAAAAGAAGTGCAGAATCTCAGGTTCATATATTAGAGCAGTGATTCTTAAGCTCTGACTCATCTGCGTGTCAGAGCTTAAGAAGCACTGCTCTAAGATTTTCTAATGGGCGAGAAATAAAAATATTCTGGTCCCTCAGCAGTAGTCTTACATCTGTGCCTTCAGAGAGCTGCCCTTTTGGCTTTATGTAAATTTGGATTTTGAACCTGCAGAAGTGAGGCCCCTGCTGTACAACCTCATCCCACCCTCTACCATGAGCTTCCCTAACTCTACCGTAAGCTACCTGTCTTCTCAAAGATTGCAGATGAAGAACCTAGGGAAAGAGTGGAATAATTCCTGCTTTGTCTCTAAGCCAGGTCCTGAACTTACACAAGAAAATAGCAACTTAAAAATATGTATCCTCATGACTTTTTTTTTTTTTTTGAAATAGGGTCTTGCTCTGTTGCCCAGGCTGGAGTGTAGCAGTGCAATCTTAGCTCAGTGTAACCTCAAACTCCTGGGCTCAAGGGATCCTCCCACCTCAGTCTCCCGACTAGCTGACTTACAGGTATACACTGCCACACCCGGCTAATTTTTATTTTTGAGACAAGGGTCTAGGTTGGTCTCTAACTCCTCCTGCCCCACCTTTTTAAATAACAGTAACATTTAATTTATTGTGCTCTCACATGTGCCACATACACTGCTAAGTGCCTTTTCTTTTTTTTGAGATGGAGTCTTGCTCTGTTGCCCAGGCTGGAGTGCAGTGGCACCATCTTGGCTCACCGCAACCTCCGCCTCCCAGGTTCAAGCAATTCTCCTGCCTCAGCCTCCTGAGTAGCTGGGATTACAGGCACGCACCACCACGTCCAGCTAATTTTTGTATTTTTAGTAGAGATGGGGTTTCACCGTGTTGGTCAGGCTGGTCCTGACCTTGTAATCGCCTGCCTTGGCCTCCCAAAGTGCTGAGATTACAGGCATGAGCCACTGTGCTCGGTCGGCTAAGTGCCTTTTTAATCCTCGTCTTACTTAAACCTCGCAATAACACAACAGGGTAGGTACTATCATTTTTACTCCCATTTCTCAGGTGACTTGCTCAAGGCCACACAGCTGGTAAGTGGGGAAGCTGGGTACTGACATGAAAGTTCAAGTTCTTAACCACAAAGCCCCACATCTATTTCCTCTAGAGGAAATCTCTTGCCTTCTACTCTTTTCAGTAAGCAGTAATGGTAGCCTGAAGGTTGTCAAGTTCCCACAGAGCTCATCCAAGTTATCTAAGGATAAAGCCAGGCTGCTGGCTGGGTAGCTACAGACACAGGTGCACTAGGGTCTCAGATCTCAGCCCTCCATTATACTCTGTTCATTACACAGGAAGACTTAGAGGTCACGCTTTCAAATCCTGGCCCCTTCCTCATTATCTGCTCCAGCATCAGAGTTCTCCCAGGCCTGTATTGACTTGCTTTATCTCCTGGCTGCTGTCCCATCTCCATTAGATCCCAGGCATTTGAGCAAAGTACACAGCTATCCAGTTCTGACTGAACGGAATTGACTCGCCATTCCTTCTCTATAATTTTGGGCATAGTCTGAGAGGATTTAGAAGGTGTCATTGACTTGGAATTACAGTTCTTTGTTACAGAACGAATTTCCGGACCATGCTGAAGAGAGACCAGCATTCCCCCTTGCACTTACACAAGCAGCTTTGTTCCCATCAAAGTGTCCGTCTAATTGAATTGTGCACATTCATTCTGGACTTTGCTTCTCAAGAAGGAACTTTATCAAAAAGAACACTGACTTCCTATAGCACTTAACATCTGCAGCCTTCATTTGGAAATTCATGATGAGCTGCATATTCTCTCTTCTACTTATTTTCATTAACTTTTATTTCCTACAGCTATTAAATTTTTGTATGTCTTTGTGTAATATGCCCCAACTAGGTCCCATAAAGCAAAAACCACATTTTAGTCATCTTCGTTTCCATCACAGCAGTCTAGCACACTGCCCCACCTGCATTAAACATTTGATGACCACATGATTGATCGGTAACTAACCGATTGCATTTTACATATGACCATGCACATCTGTTGCTATGCCCAAAGTGAATTCACTCTTCCAGATACTGAACTTATTTGGAGGGAGGAACATGAAGGAGGGGTGAGGGGAAATACTCTAAGCATGTCGAGAGCCTGAAGCAGATGGTGCTGTGTAAAAACCATAACATTATGGTTTCAGCCCTATGAGAAGTAACAATAAAATGTGCTCCCATGAGGTAGC
Source organism: Aotus nancymaae (assembly GCF_030222135.1). Taxonomy (NCBI): domain Eukaryota; kingdom Metazoa; phylum Chordata; class Mammalia; order Primates; family Aotidae; genus Aotus; species Aotus nancymaae. Next base: position 17,420,771 of record NW_026988479.1, on the reverse strand, counting down.
ACTAAGCCACTAATACCCCTGGTACAGCTGGAAGCACAAAAGCTTCTTAAAGTTCAGGGACCCCAACCCACCTGGTTAGACCATAACCAGGACAAAGCCTCATTTCTCAGCTGCTTTTGTTATCACTTGCTCCAACTCCCAAAACACTTAAAGAGGATGCTGGGAATTTTAAAATAAACTTGCTTGAGAAATGGGCCAGAATTGTATCATTTTCTTACAAAAACATAAAATTTTTCATAATACTAGCTAGAAAAAAAAACAGGGAATTTCCTCCAGTTATAAAGAAAAAAAGTTCAGTAAATAAATTTTGTTTTAATTTCTACTAGGTACAGACTCGCTCTTTGAAGTTTTGTCAGATTTCTCTCCTCTTTATGAGACTCTCAGCAGATGACTCTTCCTGGTCTATTTCTCATTCAATAAATAGTTCTAGAGAGCTGACTATGCTCTCTAAGGCTAGAATCTACTCGGTGCATAGACAAAAACAAGCGTGGGCTGTTCGTTTGGCTTCTTCACACGTGGTTCCTTCAGTTCCAAAATTTCATCTGCTCGAATGATCAACTTTACCCCTAGAATCTTTTGTTTTTCTTTTTTTGCGATGGAGTTTCACTCTATCCCCCAGGCTGGAGTATAGTGGTGCCATCTTGGCCCACTGCAACCTCCGCTCCCTGGTTCAAGTGATTCTCCTGCCTCAGGCTCCCAAGTAACTGGGACTACAGACGCAATACCCAACTAATTTTTGTATTTTTAGTAGAGACGGGGTTTCACTATGTTGGCCAGGCTGTTCTCAAACTCCTGACCTCAGGTGATCTGCCCACCACAGCCTCTCAAAGTGCTGTGATTTCAGGAGTGAGCCATTGCGCCCGGCCTAGAATTTTTTTTTTTTTTTTTTGAGACAGAGTCTCGATCTCCACTCACTGCAACCTCCGCCTCCTGGGTTCACGCAATTCTCCTGCCTCAGCCTCCCAAGTAGCTAGGACTACAGGCGTGCGCCACCACGCCCAGCTAATTTTTGCAATTTTAGTAAAGATGGGGTTTCATCATGTTGGCCAGGATGGTCTCAATCTCTTGACTTCATGATCTGCCCACCTCAGCCTCCCAAAATGCTGGGATTACAGGCGTGAGCCATTGTGCCCAGCCTAGAATCTTTAACAGGGTATAGGAAACCCCAGACCACAAGGGAAAGGGAAATAATACAGCTCAAAGCACCACACAGTTCAAACCCCCACACAGTTCAAACCCCGTCTCCATTATTCATGTGAGTACCGGCCCTCGCCATGCCTCAGTTACTAACACATAAAATGGGGAGAAAAACACTTCTTCTCTCAGAAGAAAAGTGCCTGGCACTTGTATAAATATTCATTGTACAAATATTCATATCTGTAAATATTATCACACAACCTTAAACCCAGGGGTTGAAGACCAAAATGTCTGCTGGTACAAACGGGTACAGGAACTGGGTCAAGTGAACAAGAACTCAAAGTCAGGGAAGTTGGGGACTGGTGGGGCTGGGAGTGAGCCAGAGAATATCACCAACCCCCATAAGGGGCTGGCCTGATGGGGTGCCAGCGAATTGTGACCACAAGGAATATGACCCAGTGTCCTCTCTCTTTCTGATTTTTCAAGAGAAGCCAGCTCGCCACAGTTTGTTGAGAAATCTCCTAATATTTATTTATTTATTATTTTTTGAGACGGAGTTTTGCTCTTGTTGCCCAGGCTGGAGTGCAATGGTGCGATCTCGACTCAACATAACCTCCTTCTCCTGGGTTCAGGCAATTCCCCTCCCTCAGCCTCCCAAGTAGTGGGGATTACAGGCTTGTGCCAACATGCCCAGCTAATTTTGTACTTTTAGGAGAGACGGGGTTTCTCCATGTTGGTCAGGCTAGCCTCAAACTCCCGACCTCAGGTGATCCACTCGCCTTGGCCTCCAAAGTGCTGAGATTACCGGTATGAGCCACTGTGTCTGGCTGAAATCTCCTCATTTTTAAATGTTGGGAGGCAATATGCTGCAACAGTTAGGAGCAGGGACTCCAAACCAGACCAGCTAGGTTTGTGAATCTCAGTTCTGCCATTTACCTGCATGTGATTTTTAGCAACCTATTTAACCTCTTCATGTGCCATTTTTCTAATCTAAAAATAGATAATAATTAGTATCTACTTCACGGGGTTACTACGAGGAATAAAAAATAAACATAAACATATATACAAGACCAGCCTGGGCAACATAGCAAGGCCCCATTTCTATCCAAAAAAAAAAAAAAATCCGCCAGGTGTAGTAGCACGTGCCCATACTCCCAACTACTCAGGAGGCTGAGGCAGAAGGATCACTTGAGGCCAGGAGATTGAGACTGCAAGGAGCTATAATCGCACCACTGCACTCCAGCCTGGTTGATGGAACAAGACTTTGCCTCTAAAACAAATAAATTATATATGAGAACAGAACAGTGGCTGGCATAGTAAACACTACATTAGTTTTAGCTGTTACCATCATTACTTTTGCAAATACCATGTAGAACAAACAAAACACTTCTCTTAAGAGGGTGCCACCTAAACCAACACTTTGAGATCTTCAAACACATTCATGGGGCCACATACACGCGTTTCTACAGTTGTGAAGGTTGGGTAAGAAATCCCCCTATGTTCCCACCTGCCAGCTGTCCTCAGAGACCCAGGGATACTCTGAAGCTAGACCCAAGGAGGATTCTGGGTATGGTCACATAAATGGCACATCAATCACTCTCTCTTACTTAGCATCCTCTCCCCCCATGGGTGAGCGTGGGCTTGCTCTGCCAGGCAGACGGACAGAGCACCTCAGGACACCTGAGTCTGCACTTTTAGTCACAGAGGAGTTCTGGGCACGAAGAGTCCACTGGAAAGGTTGACAATGCTTGGAAATTCATGGAGCTTTTCGTCCCAGAACTAATATAACAGTCCTACCCACCAGGCTTCCTAGCTTCCTTAGCTTAACTGGTCTCCAGGTATCTTCATGACTAACAGTCCCACTCGGGGCTACCAGGCACATCCAAGAGGCCCTGGCTTCCTGGATTGCTGCAGTCTTGCAAAAATGTTTTCAAGCTCCTTGGTCTACAAATGTTTTTCACTAGTCCATGCAACTCCCCCATCCTTTCTCCCACTGCAAAATAATTTCTCTAGTCTTTCCTACAAATCCTACTGAGCTAGCAGTAACATATCTGCTAGCACTTAGCAACAGACGGCTTAAATTTAAAAAGAAAAAAAAAAAGGAGGCAGAAGAGGAAGAGGGCAATAGTAACTGGGAAATGGATTGTATCTTAAACCCATATTAAAAATTACTCTTAGGTCAGGAATGGTGGCTCATGCCTGTAATTCCAGAACTTTGGGAGGCCGAGGCAGGAGGATCACCTGAGCCCAGGAGTTAGAGACCAGCCTGGGCAAAACAGGGTGACCCTGTCTCTACAAAAAAAAAAAATTTTAATTAGCTGGGTGTGGCCAGGAGCAGTAGCTCACGCCTGTAATCCCAGCACTTTGGGAGGCTGAGGCAAGAGGATCACCTGAGGCCGGGAGTTCCAGACCAACCTGACTAACATGGAGAAACTCCATCTCTACTAAAAATGCAAAAATTAGCCGGGTGTGGTGGCGCATGCCTGTAATCCCAGCTATTCAGGAGGCTGAGGCAGGAGAATCGCTTGAACCCGGGAGGTGGAGGTTGCAGTGAGCTGAGATTATGCCACTGCACTCCATCATGGGTGACAGAGCAAGACTCCGTCTCAAAAAATAAAAATAAAAATAGAACTACTATATGATCCAGCAATCCCACTTCTAATTATTTATTTAAAAGAATTGAAATCAGGATCTCAAAGAACTAACTGCACTCCCATGTTCATTACAGCACTTACTCACAGTAGATAAGATCTGGAAACAAACTAAATGTCGTCCAAGGATGAATGGTTTTTAAAATGTGATATATACATAAAATGGATATTTCTTCGCCTTAAAAGGAGAAGAAAACCCTGCAATATGTGACAACATGGATGAACTTAAAGCAAACTGTGCCCAGTGAAATAAGTCCATCAGAGAAGGACAAATACTGCATGATTCATTCCAATTTATAGGAGATATCTAAAACTGTCAAACTCATAGAAGCAGAGAGGAGAATGGTGGTTACCAGGGGCTGGGGCAAGAGGGAAATTTGCAGTCGTTAATCAATGGGTACAGTATAAAGTTTCAATTATGCAAGATTGAGTAAGTTCTAGAGGTCTGCTGTATCATACTATACCTGTAGATTACAATACTATATCATACACTTGAAAATCTATGACGACGGCCAGGTGCAGTGGCTCATGCCTGTAATCCCAGCACTTTGGGAGGCCGAGGCGGCAGATCACTTTAGGTCAGGAGTTGGAGACCAGTCTGGCCGACATGGTGAAACCCCGTCTCTACTAAAAATACAAAAATTAACCGGGCTTGGTGGGGCACACCTGTAATCCCAGTTACTCAGGAGGCTGCGGCAGGAGAATTGCTTTAACCTGGGAGGCAGAGGTTGTAGTTAGCCAAGATCATACCACTGCATTCCAGCCTAAGTGACCGAGCGAGACTCCATCTCAAACAAACAAACAAAAGACATTTGGACTTTGGGTTCTCAGAGGGGAAATACCACTGTGAAGCATTTTGGATATATCACAATTTGTTTACCAATTCATCTGCAAGTGGACATTTGTGTTGTTTCTAAGTCTTAGCTATGACAAATAAAGCTGCTACAAATATCCATGTACAAGTCTGTTTGCTCGCTTTCTCTTCCCCTGTCCCTCGGTGATAATACTGGGAATGCTGCAGGGCAATGCCTAGGTCCTCCTCCTCCTGCCCTGCCTACGAGGCTGTCCCTTGCTTTCACCTTCCTACGTATGTAACTTTATTACTATTATCTTTTTGAGATAGTGGCTCATACCTGTAATCCCAGCACTTTGGGAGGCTAGGGCAGGTGATCACCTGAGGTCAAGAGTTTGATACCAGCCCGGCCAACATGGGTGGGTGAAACCCCATCTCTACTAAAAACACAAAAAACTAGCCAGGCATGGTGGTAGGAACCTGTAATCCAGCTACTTGGAAGGCTGAGGCAGAATTGCTTGAGCCCAGGAGGCGGAGGTTGCAGTGAGCTGAGATAGTGCTATTGCATTCCAGCCTGGGCAACAAGAGCGAAATTCCATCCAAAAAAAGAAAAAAATAACAACAAATACACAACCTGAGCTAACAGGAAACGCTAATGTCAATTTCCTGGTTTTGATGCATAGTATAGTTATTTAAGTTATCACTGGGGGAAGGTGGGTGATGGGAACACAGGAATTCTCTGTACTATTTTTTGCAGCTTCCTGTGAGTCAAACTATTTCCAAATAATAATTTTTTAAAAAAATTAACAAATACACAAAACATTATTACGTATATAATTTTATTTGAAGATAAGGTCGAAAATCTAACCTTAAAGTTTTATGTAAGGAAGATGTCCTGGTGAATTTCTTCCTGCTCTTCCCTAACTTCTTCCACAGTAAGAAGCCCGAGTTACTATAAGGATTAAATTAGGTAATTTGTAAACAGCTCTTAGGACAGCACCAGGCACAGAACCTCAATATTTGCTATTTTTAAGTTTAATTATTATTATTACCCAAAATGGTCACAAAGGGAAACAGCATTGTAGCATTCCATTTTGGGGATGTTTGCATCACAACAGAGCCATTTTAAATGATGTTCTATATGTAAGGTTGTTGGTGTGGAAGGAAGTTCATAATATATTGAGTGGGAAAAACAGCAGGCTAAAAATTGGTATGGACAGTATACTCTGAATTCTTTTGCAAGTTAGTATAGTGAATACCTAAGAGAACAGGCTCTGGAACCAGACTGCCTGTGTTCAAATCCTGGCTTGGCTATTTATCTATGTGATTTTTTTTTTTTTTTGCAGGTGGAGTCTCTCTCTCGTTGCCTAGGCTGGAGTGCAATGGCATGATCTCAGCTCACCACAACCTCTGCTTCCCGGGTTCAAGCAATTCTCCTGTCTCAGCCTCCCAAGTAGTTGGGATTACAGGCATGTGCCACCATGCCCAGCTACTATTTTTGTGTGTGTGTGTTTTTAATAGAGGCAGGTTTTCACCATGTTGGTCAGGCTGCTATCGCACTCCTGACCTCATGATCCACCCGCCTCGGCCTCCCAAAGTGCTAGGGTTACAGGCGTGAGCCACCACACCTGGCTATCTATGTGATCTTAAGCAAGGTAATCATTCTGGTCTTAGCTTTCTCGTCTGTACAATGGGTTTAATAATAAAACCAATTACTGAATTGTTAAGGATCAAGTGAGTCCATACATGCAAAGTGCTAGCAAAGAATAACACTCATATGTTAGCCATTGATTATATTTTATTTTACATTAATATATACTCATTAGGAACATGTCTGGAAGAGCATGCAAATACCAAAAGAGCAGCAGCAATTATCTTGTATGATACCACTGCAGAAGACTTTTATCTTCTTATTTTTGCTGATACTTTCAATTTTTCCAAATAAACATGGGTTTAAAAAAAAAATTTGCAGATGACATGATTGTATATCTAGAAGACCCCATCGTCTCAGCCTAAAATCTCCTGAAACTGATAAGCAACTTCAGCAACGTCTCAGGATTCAAAATCAATGTGCAGAAATCACAAGCATTCCTATACACCAATAACAGACTTAAAGAGAGCCAAATCAAGAACGAACTGCCATTCACAATTGCTACAAAGAGAATAAAATACCCAGGAATACAACTAACAAGGAACATAAAGGACCTCTTCAAGGAGAACTACAAACCACTGCTCAACGAAATAAGAGAGGACACAAACAGATGGAGAAACATCCCATGTTCATGGTTAGGAAGAATCAATATCATGAAAATGGCCATACTGCCCAAAGTAATTTAGAGATTCAATGCTATCCCCATCAAGCTACCAATGACCTTCTTCACAGAACTGGAAAAAACCACCTTAAACTTCATATGGAACCAAAAGAGAGCCACATAGCCAAGTCAATTATAAGCATAAAGAACAAAGCGGGAAGCATCACACTACCGGACATCAACCTCTACTATAAGGCTACAGTAATCAAAACAGCATGATACTGGTACCAAAACAGAGATATAGACCAATGGAACAGAACAGAGGCTTCGGAGGCAACACGACATATCTACAACCATCCGATCTTTGACAAACCTGACAAAAACAAGCAATGGGGAAAGGATTCCCTGTTTAACAAATGGTGTTGGGAAAACTGGCTAGCCATGTGCAGAAAGCAGAAACTGGACCCCTTCCTGTCACCTTACACTAAAATTAACTCCAGATGGACTAAAGACTTATAAGACCTAACACCATAAAAATCCTAGAAGAAAATCTAGGCAAAACCATTCAGGACATAGGCGTAGGCAAGGACTTCATGACCAAAACACCAAAAGCATTGGCAACAAAAGCCAAAATAGACAAATGGGACCTAATCAAACTCCACAGCTTCTGCATGACAAAAGAAACAGTCATTAGAGTGAACCAGCAACCAACAGAATGGGAAAAAATTTTTGCAGTTTACCCATCTGACAAAGGGCTGATATCCAGAATCTACAAAGAACTAAAACAGATTTACAAGAAAAAAACAAACAAGCCCATTCAAAAGTGGGCGAAGGATATGAACAGATACTTTACAAAAGAAGACATACATGAGGCCAACAAGCATATGAAAAAATGCTCATCATCACTGGTCATTAGAGAAATGCAGATCAAAACTACATTGAGATACCATCTCACGCCAGTCAGAATGGCGATCATTAAAAAATCTGGAGACAACAGATGCTGGAGAGGATGTGGAGAAATAGGAACACTTTTACACTGTTGGTGGGAGTGTAAATTAGTTCAACCATTGTGGAAGACAGTGTGGCGATTCCTCAAGGACCTAGAAATAGAAATTCCATTTGACCCAGCAATCCCATTACTGGGTATATATCCAAAGGATTATAAATCATTCTACTATAAGGACACATGCACAAGAATGTTCATTGCAGCACAGTTTACAATAGCAAAGACCTGGAACCAACCCAAATGCCCATCGATGATAGACTGGACAGGGAAAATGTGGCACATACACACCATGGAATATTATGCAGCCATCAAAAACGATGAGTTTGTGTCCTTTGTAGGGACATGGATGAACCTGGAAACCATCATTCTCCACAAACTGACACAAGAACAGAAAATCAAACACCGCATGTTCTCACTCATAGGCGGGTGTTGAACAATGAGAACACATGGACACAGGGAGGGGAACACCACACACTGGGGTCTGTTGGGGGGAAATAGGGGAGGGATAGTGGGGGGTGGGGAGTTGGGGAGAGAGAGCATGGGGAGAAATGCCTGATATAGGTGAAGGGGAGGAAGGCAGCAAATCACACTGCCACGTGTGTACCTATGCAACAATCTTGCATGTTCTTCACATGTACCCCAAAACCTAAAATGCAATTAAAAAAAAAAGTGAAATTCTTAAGATTGAAATTTATGATTTTGTTTAAATACATATATTGCTTTCATATAATATCTAGGAGAAAACAGGTGGAAAAAAATCTGTAACAAATATATAAAACAGTAGACCATACTCTCACATAACGCAAGTATTTTGAGCTTTGCTAGTGTCTCGAGGTAGCTAGTTGGGTGTTTCCCTCCAGTCCATGGCTCTCAAAATACATTGCTTAACGCACCACAGACGTCACTAACGTTCTGGTGTATATTTTTAACCACACACATAATCCCAGGTCCAAATATACCTCACACGCATATGTACATATTACCAAAGAGAAGAGAATGTGAATGCAAGGTAAATCTAGTCATGGAAAGTGCCTTGGCAAAAGGCAGCCAAGGGCACAAAGACCTTTCTGTGGGTTCCCCACACTGAGGTTCCTGAGCAGTTCACAACCGGCAACATTTAGACAGCGTGGACCGTGCCCTCCTTCCCAGAGCAGTTACCTTCCCACGGCCGCCTGCCACCTCCCTCATTGGCACTGGCTATAAAGGGGCCTTACGTCTGAAGACTGTGACAAGCCAAACATCATCCAGAGGAAGTCAGAAATCCTGGTCCCCGCCTTCCAAGCAGTTTGCCCAGCAGGCAGGAGGGCTGTCCCCTGCCCCAGGACTCAGGCAGCCCTGCCTCCCTCCGTGGGCACAGCCCCAGGCCAGCCATTGCTGGAGAGCTGCCCCTGGTCCACTCGGCTTCGTTACTCAAAAATAAAACACCAGCCTGTTCAGGGTCTGCCCAGCACATTATCGGGAGGAAGCTATAAAAGCTGCCAACATGGGTTACCTCAAGCATTTTCCTTCTCAAATGCGCTGGGGGTGAGGCACTGCCTTTCCTTCGCTTCCCCGCCTTCCATCTCTTCGGAAAAGGCTTTCTGTGTCCTGCCTGTGTTTATTGACATCCCAGCTTCTTGGCTGTTCCAGCTTCGCTGGAGCGAGTCTCCCTCCTCGCCATTCAAAGTGGCCCCTGTTCCGACCCAGCGCCCATAACGTGCGCTTCCAGACCGCACGGCCCACTGGCTTCTCAAAGTCTGGCTCAGAAACCAAATAAAAAGCTTTTCATTTACACTCAAGTTTATGTGCAGCAGCTCAAAAGCCTTATTTTCATGTCTTACACAGCTCCCACCTGAATAAATTCATTTTAAGTGCCACTTTTCCATTTGTGGATTACAAAGCAGTGAGGAGGTCTGAGGGACAGCCCCCAGGCTCCGTGGGATGCTACAGGGCAGGCTGGGGTACAAGGTGACTGAACTCTGAGGGACCAAGAAGGCCGAAGGATGCCAAGACCCTGGGCAATAAACACCACAGCCCTTGGAAGGGCAGGACTGGGCCAAGCCCCTGCCAGAGGCGGCTGACCTTCCAGCTTGGGCAGAGTTGAAAGTGTGGTCGTTAGAGTCCTGGCTTCAAGTCTCTGCTCAGCAAGTCCCTAGCTGTGTGCGCTTGGGGCATGGGACAGCCTCTAGGGCTTATTTCTTCATCCTCAAAACGGAGATGGCACTTTGGGGACAGGGCTATTGTACTGATTGAATGAGATGATGAAATATAAAATGCTAACTGCTGTGGATAGCACACAGAAACCCCCAATAGATAGCATCCATTGCCCCTAAGATTAATCTTTAAATGTGTGGAGCACATACTCCATGCTCCTTTCTGTTTGGACATTACCAGGAAGAGGGAAGTTGGACTGCCCTAAGGATACCACACCCAGGCCTGGCCTCCCCTTCGTCCTTCCAAGCTTCAGTGGCTACAATTTCATTAAACAGTTCCCACGTTAGTTGCTGGGTATATGCAAAACAGCCATAGTCCCTGGCCTCCAGAGCTCCCAGTGTGGTCGTAAAATACACAGTCCTAACAAAGGGTGACTTGCTACAACGGCTGTGTGCATACCACGCAGAATAGCACAAGAGCAGGAACAGGTGACCCTGCCCGGCGACATCTAGAAATAATGACTGTTGAAAACAATGATAAGGCCCTATGTGATCTGGTGGCCTCCACCCTGGCCTCATTTCCTAGTTATCCCTCCTCTCTGTCTTGTACCAGATTCAGTCACACCTGATGGCTCTGCTGGGGTTGCCCCCAACTTTCTTTCTTCCTTCGTTTCTTCCTTTCTTTCTATCTATCTAGATGGAGTCTGTCTGTCTGTCTATCTATCTATCTGTCTATCTATCTGGAGTCCCGCTCTGTTGCCCAGGCTGGAGTGCAGTGGCGCAATATCTGCTCACTGCAGGCTCTGCTTTCAGGGTTCAAGCAATTCTCCTGCCTCAACCTCCCCAGTAGCTGAGATTACAGGTTTGCCACCACACCTGGCTAATTTTTGTATTTTTAATAGAGACAGGGTTTCACCATGTTGGCCAGGTTGGTCTCGAACTCGTGACCTCAAGTGATCCACCCACCTTGACCTCCCAAACTGCTGGGATTACAGGCGTGAGCCACCGCACCAGGACCCTGCCAACATTCTCATGATTGGCACCTCCACGTCCCTAGGGTCTCTCACTTGTTACCTCCTGAGAAGAGCATTCCCAGCCCCACCAAGGATGTCTTTGTTCCCTCCCCCAGCTTTACTGTTCCTCACTCCAATATCACAATCAAATCTACTTGCTTACGTATTTCTCATCCATCTTCCCTACAAAAGTGTGACCTCCATGAGGGTGAGGACTATTTTCTTTATAACTATGACTTCTCAACCTAACAGTACTTGAATCCACGAATTAGTGAGTCACAGTCAGGAGGTGGGCATCCACCACATGTGAAGTATTAGTGTCACATACATCAGCATTTCATCCTCGCATCCTCTCCAGGCAAGTGTGGAAGTTACGGCAGCTAGGGGCTCACTAGGTGGGGGGCAGTGTCTCTGGAGGGCAGGTCTAGGTAAACAGGTCCTACTCTAGGGCACCTGATATGAAAGGTTCAATGGAGGCTGGGGGAGACACTGACAGCGCCCACCCCAACCACCAGTAACTCTGGGCCCTGCCCAAGCCCACTGCATAGGCTCCTCTGGGGAGTCCCACTAGGCCCAGCTGTGCTGGCCTTTCTCTTTGGACAACAGCAGGAAGAGGGAAGTTGGACCACTCTAGGGATGTCATACCCAGGCCTAGCCTCCCCCTTGTCCTTCCAATCTTCAGTGACTATAATTTTGATACACAGCTCCCAGGGATACATCCCAGGATGGATAAAGCTAACAGTCTCTCCTATGTCTGAGACACCTGCCCTCCAGTGTCTGCCTTCCCTAAGGGCCAAGGAGATCAAATGAATGAGAAAGTGCCCAGCAATCCCCATGTGCCAGCAGCAGCCAGCATTTATTGAATGCTCATCACACCCCAGGCCCCATGCCAAGGCTCTATATACATTCTCATGTCATCCTTACACTCTCAGTCTGGGTAGTTATGACTCCCCTCTTTTATAAAGGGAGACCCAAGGATCAGAGAAGTTAAGTCACTTCCATGCTCACAGGGCTAAGAAGTGGCAGAGCCAGGATTTGAACCCCAGTGTGTCTGATTCCAAGGTCCTCCATTACCCACTCTGTTCCGGTGCCTCTAGCCTGCCCACATGAGTTCTTCCCTACCTTGGGTTGGCTTCCTGATCATCAAGGGTGCATAGCAGAACAGAGCATGGGCGCAGGGACCAGACCTGGGCTCAAATCCCTCCCTATTCAAATGTGTCTGGGCAGTTGGTCACCCTCTTGGAGCTTCAATTCCATCAGTCTGGGAAGGTAAAGGATACCTACCGTAGAGATGTGAGAATAACTGAGATGCATGCCTACCAGGTACACAGCAAACACAGCACAGCCAGCGAGAAGCGTCTCTGCACAAGCCTCAGCTGGCCTCAGCTGGCTCTGGCACTTGCTCCCAGTGAGGTCCTGCCCAGTGGCCAGCAAAGCCTGGATCAAAGCCTCTCTCCAACTCCAAGGAGAGCTACCCCCAGAGGACAAAAATGCAGGGGCTCTGCCAGGACACTCACAGCAGGCTCCATTCCTCCACTGCTGAGGGTCTCAGGATTTTCCCTCTTAGGGGGAGAGCCCCTGCTACTGAATCGGGCTGGGCTCAGGCACACTCTGCAGCTCCCGTTTTCCCACATATACTTTGGAGGGAAAAGATGTTATACATTTATCAGGCACCTGATAAGTGCCAAACTCATTTTAAATACATGAGCCTCAATCCCTACTTGCAGATTAGCAACATCTGTGCACATATTATGGGATATATTAAAGCCTCAGTTTACTCTTCTGCAAAATGGAGATGATGATTTACCTCCTTCCCTAAGTTGTAAGGATTAAATGAGATAAAGAATGTGAAATGCTTATGGCAGTGCCTAGCACATGAGAAATAATAAATGTTAGCTTTCGTCATGTCTTAGAGCCAAGGAAACAGACACTAGGAGAGCAACCAATCTGCCCAGCATCTCACAGCTGGTAAAGTGACGGTTCAGGGATCTGAACCCAGAGCTTCCTAATACCAGGCCACCTTCCATGCTGACATTTCATCACACCCATCCAGGAACCAGTGTTTATCTTTGTATAGAAAACTATAGCACATCCTTGTGGATTATCAAATTCTAGTCCTGTTCATTGCCTTTGAGCTATTTTTCACCTCTTGGTAAATTACATTTTACTTTTTGCTTTCTTTTTTTTTTTTTTTGAGACGGAGTTTCACTCTTGTTACCCAGGCTGGAGTGCAATGGCGCGATCTCAGCTCACCACAACCTCCGCCTCCTGGGCTCGAGCAATTCTCCTGCCTCAGCCTCCCGAGCAGCTGGGATTACAGGCACGCGCTGCCGTGCCCAGCTAATTTTTTGTATTTCTAGTAGAGACGGGGTTTCACCTTGTTGACCAGGATGGTCTTGATCTCTTGACCTCGTGATCCACCCGCCTCGGCCTCCCAAAGTGCTGGGATTATAGGCGTGAGCCATTGCGTCCGGCTACTTTTTGCTCTCTTACCTACCAGTGAGTTGGGCTGGGTCTTGCCATTCTGCACATTTCATCAGTTCTTACCAACTTCTCAATTTTTCTAGTTTCTAGTTTTCTCCCACCTTTCTGACATCATGGAGAGCTACAGGCTGACTGCCCAAATCCTCAGGGCAACTCTAGGTTGTCTTATAGCTGATCTTCCCCTCAAGATCCAAAGTAGCCTTGCAAGCTGAAGCTGGATGACTTGACATAAACTTCAAAGGACCCATCACCCCAGCAGAGCATGAATCTCCACCGTTCAAATGCCTGATGTTTGGTACCATCCAGCAAGTATCCTCTACTGCCAGGCCCCAACAGACATACAAGCTGGTCCTTAATGAACAAAAGGCAACTGAAAATGAGCCTGTATTATTCAGAGGAAAGAAGAATTTTTCTTTTCTTGAACAGGAGGAGGCACTGACAAAAACCCTTTCCTTGACCAAACTTAATTAGGCTCTTCTAAGCCTTCTTTGAACCTTGGCCTTCTGTGTCCCTCCTGTCCTTGCCAGGCCTGCAGAGCTTCGTCTTAGCAAGAATCCTGCAAATCCAGTTTAGAGAACCCCCTACCCTTGATGTCTGATAAAGCTCTTCATCCCTACCTTGGAAGTATAAGTCCTTGGCCTGCCCTTAGCAAGAGTCCTGTTAGGTCTGTTTAGCGAGAATCCTGTTCCCTTGATGCCTCCTCTTAGAAACTTCCCATCCACTGACCCCTCCACTCTGCTCCTTGGCTGTAAATCCTCAACTGTCTTGCTGCATTCAGAGTTGAGCCCCATCTCTCTCCCCTGTTGCAATAACCCTGTTGCAAGAGTCCTGAGTCAAGTCTTCCTTACCATTTTTACAAGCACCAGAATAATTTTTTTTCCTTTACAACACTCAGGCTTGCTTCAAGTAGGAGGGGCTCCCCTGCCTGAAAATTCTCCATTCATATCCCAGTCAAATACCATCCCCAGATCTCCTCCCATCGCCATCTCCTTCTCCTCCTCACGGCAAGCAAACATGTGACAAGCACGGCACTGCTTTCCCCACCACCACCCTAGGAATCTTCACCTCTCTCAGGCAGCTGCCAGCCCCCCTACCTGCCCTGCCAGCCGTCAGCTCCCAGCTTCACGCCAGTCCATTCACGTAGAGAACACGGCTATGAAAATACAGAAACGCACTTCCCATCTGGAAACGCCTCAGAGCTAAATATTATGTAGGATGTGATGGTGTGCGTCTACCAGCAAAAAAGCAAGGCTCAGAGAAACACTGAGACACGAGGAGACTGCTAGTGAGAGGCCAATGCGTCAGCAAGAGCTAAATTTAGCAATCTAATCCTCTAACTTCATTCTTTCAGGAAAGAGAGTGGTAGGAGGAAAATGAATGAACATATTTAAATGAAAGAACCTTTGAGAGAGCGAGAAAATCCACATCCTAACTGACCTGTTGCTACTTTGCAGAAATGAGCATAGAGAAGGTGACATTCTGGGGAGCTAGCCCTGAGGTCAGTGATAAACAGAAAGGCTCTATCCAAGGAATCAAATCCCCTGGCAGAAGGTCCCTTCGGAGCCAGTGCCTGCATGGTACAAAGGAAGCTGCGGCAAGGGGAACAGATTCTTTAAAACTGGAAGTTCTGGAAAAACCTGTAACACAGCTTTCAAACAGATTCTGCTTTCGAGTAGAGTGGCTGGTATTAAGACACACATAATCTAGGCACTAAACGGCTCCAGGGAGTGTTTGAAAGATGAGGAGCAGAGACAGGGAAGTCACAGACAATGACAGGTGGTGTGTGTGAACACAGGTGTGAAGCCCAAGTTCAAGCTCTGCTCTGCTTGTGACCAGCTCTGGGGGAGGAGTGAAGGGGTTGCCCTGCTCTAGTTGCCACAGCCTAACTCACTCCTGAAACAAAGATAATAGCCAGGCACGATGGCTCATGTCTGTTATCCCAGCACTTTGAGAGGCCGAGGCGGATGGCTCACCTGAGGTCAGGTGTTTAAGACCAGCCTGGCTAACATGGCAAAACCCTGTCTCTACTAAAAATACAAAACTTAGCCAGGCACAGTGGCACGTGCCTGTAATCCCAGCTTCTCGGATGGCTGAGGCAAAAGAATAGTTTGACTCTGGGAGACAGAGGTTGCAGTGAGCCAAGATCGTGCCACTGCACTCCAGCCTGGGAGACAGAGCGAGACTACATCTCAAAAAAAAAATGAAAAAGAGGGTGGGTGCGGTGGCTTATGCCTGTAATCCCAGCACTTTGGGAGGCTGAGGAGGGTAGATCACCTGAGGTTCGGAGTTCGAGACCAGCCTGACCAACATGGAGAAACTCCATTACTACTAAAAATACAAAATTAGCTGGGCATGGTGGTGCATGCCTGTAATCCCAGCTACTCAAGAGGCTGAGGCAGGAGAATCACTTGAACCCAGGAGTTAGAGGTTGCGGTGAGCAGAGATCTCGCCATTGCACTCCAGCGCCTGGGCAACAAGAGCGAAAATCTGTCTCAAAAAAATAATAATAATAAAATAAAATAAAAATAAAAATAAATAAATAAGAAAGGCAATGGCCTGGCCGTGCTTTAAGACATGTTTAAGTACTAAGATACTACTTACTTCTGAATTTATGTGTAAGGAAAGAGGCGGGCAGCTTAGAAACTTTTCCCCCTGGAATCAAGCCTTCTGCTTTGATCCATTATTAAAATATTTTATCACACTAGTAAAAACGTATTGATCCCCACAAAGGGCTAATATTTGTAATTATAAACAGAGTCTGTATAAATTAGTAATAATAATACAAGCACACCAATAGGAAAATGAATAAAGGATATGAAAAGCAATTCACAAAAACATACAAACATACAAATAGCTATTAATTATATGAAAAAAAAGTTTGACCTTACTGGTAACCAGAAAAACGGGCGTAATAAAAACAAGCCCAGGCATGGTGTCTCACACCTATAATGCCAACACTGGGAAGCCAAAGTAGGAGGATTACTTGAGGCCAGAAGTTTGAAACCAGCCTGGGCAACAGAGTGAGACCCCATCTCTACAAAAATAATTTAGCCAGACATAGTGACATGCCTGTAATCCCAGCTACTCAGGAGGCTGACATAGAAGGACAGCTTGAACCCAGGAGTTCAAGGCTGCAGTGAGCTATGATTGTGTCACTGCCCTCCAGCCTAGGCAATGGAGCAAGACCCTTCTTAAAAAAAAAAGTGCTGAGTGTGGTGGCTCATGCCTGTAATCCCAGCACTTTGGGAGGCCAAGGCAGGTGGCTCACCTGAGATCGGGAATTTGAGACCAGCCTGATCAACATGGAGAAACACTGTCTCTACTAAAAATACAAAATTAGCCAGGCGTGATGGTACATGCCTGTAATCCCAGCTAAAGCAGGGGAGGCTAAAGCAGGAGAATCATTTGAACCTGGGAGGTGGAGGTTGCAGTGACCCAAGATCGCGTCATTGCATTCCAGCCAGGGCAACAAGAGTGAAACTTCATCTCAAAAAAAAAAAAAAAAAAGAAAGAAAGAAAGAAAGAGGAAACTTTTCCCACCTAGCATTTGGCAAAGTCCTAAAAATCCAGTAATATCCAGCAATGGCCAGGATTCAGAGAATCATGATGCCCCTCACACAACACTAATAGGAAGGCAAATTAGCATTTCTTTAGGGTCAATTTGGCCATAGCATACAAAAGTTCTTAAATAAACATCCTATTTGACCCCATAATTCCACATGCACAAAGATTTATCCGTAAGGTTTTTTGTTTTTTGTTTTTCTTTGAGACAAAGTTTCACTCTTGTCGCCGAGGCTGGAGTGCAATGACACAATCTTGGATCACTGCAACCTCTGCCTCCTGGGTTCAAGCGATTCTCCTGCCTCAGACTCCCGAGTAGCTGAGATTACAGGTGCCCACTGCCATGCCTGGCTAATTTTTGTGTATTTAATAGAAACTGAGTTTCACCATGTCGACCAGGCTGGTCTTGAACTCCTGACCTCAGGTGATCGACCCGCCTCAGCCTCCTAAAGTGCTGGGATTGCAGGTGTAAGCCACCATGCCTGGCCCTGTCTGTATGGTTTTAACCACAATATGATTTTATAATCCTAAAAAATTGGCACGTCTTCTATCCAATAAAAGGACTATATTACATATGGTAGAACAGTTGAAACTTGTTACATAACAGCTAAAAATCAGGCTGTAAGAAAAATCTAAAGATACAGGAAGATGTTTATATTATGTGAAAAACAGATTCTGAAGCTGTACATAGCAAATTTTATTTATAAGCCATCTCTCTTATATACGACACATAGGCACAATGAAGTAAATACCAGGAGACAGACAAAATTATTACCAGTGTTATTTATGGGAATTGGATAATCATGAGTGGTTTGTATTTCCTTACACTTATTTTTATTTTCAAAGTTCTGTTTTTGTTTGTTTGAGACAGGGTCTCGCTCTGTTACACAGGCTGGAGTGCAGTGGTGTGAACATGGCTCACTGCAGCCTTGACCTCCTGGGCTCAAGCCATCCTCTGGTCTTAGCCTCTGGAGTAGCTGGGACTACAGGCGCGTGCCACCAGGGACGGCTAACTTTTATATTTTTTGTGGAGGCAGGGTTTTGCCATGTTGCCCAGGTTGGATGGAACTCGAGATCCACCCACCTCTGCCTCCCAAAATGCTGAGATTATAGGTGCGAGTCACCATTCCCAGCCCAAAATTCTTAAACAGATATGTGACTCTTTTGTATTCAGAAAACTCTGTATTACTTTTTAAAAGAAACAAAGAAGAAAAAGTATCTTTCTGTCTTTCCAACAAGTAAAAGGCACTGAATTAAATACTTCAGCCAGAAACCTGCCCCAGGCCGAAGCCTGCTCTGCCCAGACAGCCCTTCGCCAAAGTCTTTCCACACCCTCATTCATGATCCCTAAGGAACTTTCAGGCCATGGCCCATACATTTTAGGCTTCCTCTTGCCCACTTTTTATCGAAGGTCTACAGTCCACAATTCATGAAGGTCAGATCCCAGCCCAAGTCCTGAGGGTCTTTCTAGCACTTGCCTAGTCCTGCCTTCAAGCAAATGAAAGAGACAAACCACCTTACAGGTATAGAGTGCTGATGGTTCTCACAATGGTTTCAGAGATTCTCATCAGCTCCTGGGAGCCACTCGGAGGTCAGCAGGGCACCGTCAGCACTCCTGTTTTATGAAAGGGAAAGTAAGTCTCAGGAAGTTGAGGACGTGACCCAAGGCACACACAGAATCAGGACAGGAGCCCAGAGCTGGCTTACTGTCGAGAGCTCTCTCCAACCGAGCTGCCTGCCGACCCCAGGCTCTCCTCAGCCATTGCCAGCCAGGGAGCTGCAGCTGGGAGGGAACTGGGGACCCAGCATCCCCACCCCCATTTGGCCAAGGCCACGCCTGTAGACTTACTTCAGTCTATCTCTGCCCATTCATCCCCATCTCTACCCTCTGCCCCTGCTCCCACTCCCATAATAAAAAGAATCAGGGAAATTAGGAGAAGCTCCTCTCATAACTCATTAATTCAGTTAACTGTCTAATCTTCTACTATTATCTCACAGGTCAAGTTGTTCTAATTTTTCAATCAAAATTGTGTGGGCTGGTTGCAATGACGTGTGCCTATAGTCCCAGCTACTTGAGAAGCTGAGATAGGAGGACTGCTTGAGCCCTGGAGTTCAAGGCTGCAGTGCACTATGATCTGATCGTGTCTATGAATAGCCACTGCATTCCAGCCTGAGCAACATAACATGTATGGGTCAGAGCTTGCTCAGCTGTGAGTGATAGAAACTAAAGTCAATCTGGCATAAGTGGGAAAAGAAAAAAAAGGAATTCATTAGCTCATGTCACCAGGGAGTGGCTGGATCTAAGGCTTCGAACGTCAGAGCTCTGCCTGTCCTTTCTCCACTTACTGAGCAGGATATTAATCAACAACCTCACACTCACATCCTACCAAGTCCAGCAGAAATAGACCATCTTCTCCAACAGCTCTGGCAGAGAAGTACCAGGAAGGACTCAACTGACTCAGACCAGCTGCCTACTCTTAAGGACACAGGGCAAAGGTCAGCCCCATCCAACTCCACAGGAAAAGGTGTTCTCTTCCCAGAGAGAGTGGGCGATAATGGAAAGGAAACCAACAACAGATTTCTACCTAAACAAATCTCTCCTGCTTTAAGATCAAATCCGTGCCAGGCGAGGTGGCTCACGCCTGTAATCTCAGCACTTTGGGAGGCTGAGGCCGGCAGATTACCTGAGGTCGGAAGTTCAAGACAGCCTAACCAACATGGAGAAAGGAGAAACCCTGTCTCTACTAAAAATACAAAATTAGCCGGGAGT
This sequence comes from Aotus nancymaae, assembly GCF_030222135.1. Taxonomy (NCBI): domain Eukaryota; kingdom Metazoa; phylum Chordata; class Mammalia; order Primates; family Aotidae; genus Aotus; species Aotus nancymaae. The sequence goes on along the minus strand of NW_026988479.1, from coordinate 17,400,972 downwards.
GGTGGCGCATGCCTGTAATCCCAGCTACTCAAGAGGCTGAGGCAGGAGAATCGCTTGAACCAGGGAGGCAGAAGTTGCAGTGAGCCGAGATGGTGCCATTGCACTCCAGCCTGGGCAACAAGAACAAAACTCTGTCTCAGAAATAAATTAATATATACATATATAAATAAAAATGAAAATATCAAATCTGATTTGGGGCACAGACATTCATTGGCAGTGGTAAGCATAAGTGATACCATAAGGCTGGGTTACTCTGTCACCCAGGCAAAGTGAGTTATTAGCTAATCTTCACTAGATATGCCCAAATACTACTATCAAAATCTAGGTGATAATGGATTTTGGTTTTTTTTTCCCTAATAGGCAGTTTCACTCTGTCACCCAGGCTGGAGTGCAGTGGTGCAATCATAGCTCACTGCAGCCTCCAACTCTAGGCTCCAGCAATCCTCCCGAGTGGCTGGTTCTACAGGCACACATCACCATGTCCAACTAAAACTGATTTTTTTTTTTTTTTTTTTTTTTTTAGAGACTGGGTCTGTGTTCCCCAGGGTGGTCTCCAACTCCTGAGCTCAAGAGATCCTTCCAACTCAGCCTCCCAAGTAGCTGAGATTACAGGCACAGGCCACCCATGCCTCGCAAAAATGGGAATTTCCAGTCAAGTTTATTGTGGTGTAATTTACATACAGTAAAATTAACCCTAATTTTTAGCAAAGAGTTCTACAGATTTTAGTAAGTATATACAGTTGTGTAACCACCCCCACAGTCAAGACAGAGAACATTTCCATCACATCTCACTCCTTGCAGCCCCTGGAGACCACTGATTCGTTTTGTGTGCCTTTTCCAGAATATCAGAAAGTCATTCAGTGTGTAGCCTTTTGACTCCAGCTTCTTCACTTATGGGAATAATTGGAGATTCATCTATGCTGGTGCCTGTGTCAGGAGTTTGTTCACTTTATTCCTGAGCTGCATTGCTATATACACACTAAGATTATTTAAAATTCACCTATAAAAGCCTGATCTAAGTTATTCATGAGGTACCCTACATGTATCATTCTTTTTCTTTTTTTTTTTTTTTTGAGATGGAGTCTCGCTCTGCTGCCCAGGCTGGAGTACAGTGGCACAATCTTGGCTCACTGCAACCTCCACCTCCTGGGTTCAGACGATTCTTGTGCCTTGGCCTCCTGAGTAGCTGGGATTACAGGTGCCCGCCACCACACCTGGCTAATTTTTGTATTTTTAGTAGAGACAGGGTTTCGCCATGTTGCCTAGGCTGGTCTTGAACTCCTGACCTCAGATGATCCACTCACCTCAGCCTCTCAAAGGGCTGGGATTACAGGCATGAGCCACTGTGCCTGGCCCATGTATTAATATTTTACACATCAGTTCAACAAATATCTCAGTTTCCCCTGCATGTCCAGGAAGAGGAGTTACATCAGTGAGCAAGATCAACTTCTCCTTCTCACAGTACTTTCATTTTAATGGGAAGAGACAGAAAATACACATATATAATATATCAGGAGGAGGGAAGTGAGATAAAGAAAATGGAGCAGGAAGGAGGATGGAGATTTGTAATAAAGTAATTGGGGAAAGCCTCTCAGGGGTCCGGGGGAGCAAGGGGCGTGAGCCCTGGGGATACCTACAGGAAGAACATTCCAGACAGAGGAAACCACCAGAGTAGAGGTCCTGAGACTGAAGGAGCAAGGGGTGTTTGCAGTAGAGCCGGCAGAGCAGCGGGCTGCCATATACAAGGGTGAGAGGGTTGGCAGGGCCTCACCAATCAAGGTAAGGGCTTTCAGTCTCACCCAAGTGAGGACTCTGGAGACAACCGATATCCCAAGCCACCTGCCTGCCCTGCACTGACATTCAGATGGCTGGCCCTGCTGGAGACCATTCCACCGCCCACAAGTTAGAGCCACAGCAAGTCCAGTCTCTACACCCATCACTTCCCCAATCTCGGGTACTTCACAGAGGAAACCTCCCCGGGGCCTATGACACCATTTTGCAATTCTCTTGTCTTCCCAGTATCACCAGCTACATAATTCACAGGACCCAGTTAGGGTTGCCAGATAAAATACAGGATACCAGCTGGCACGGTGAGCTCACGCCTGTAATCCCAGCACTCTGGAAGGCCCAGGTGGGTGGATCACCTGAGGTCAGGAATTCGAGACCAGTCTGACTAACATGGTGAAACCCCGTCTCTACTAAAAATACAAAAATTAACTGAGTGTAGTGGTGGGCACCTGTAATCCCAGCTACCCGGAAGACTGAGACAGGAACCCAGTAGGCGAAGGTTGCAGTGAGCCGAGATCTCACCACTGCACTCCAGCCTGGGCAACAAGAGCAAGACTGGGTCTCAAAAAAAAAAAAAAAAGTATACCTAGTTAAATTGGAATTTCAGATTTCAAATAAATGGTAATTGTTTTTTTGTTTTTGTTTTTGAGACTGAGTCTCGCTCTGTCACCCAGGCTGGAGTGCAATGGCACAATCTCGGCTCACTGCAACCTCCGCCTCCTGGGTTCAAGCAATTCACCTGCCTCAGCCTCCCAAGTAGCTGGGATTACACGTGCCCGCCACCACGCCCAGCTAATTTTTTGTATTTTTAGTGGAGACATGGTTTCACCATGTTGGCCAGGCTGGTCTCGAACTCCTGGCTTCAGGGGATCCACCTGCCTCAGCCTCCCAAAGTGCTGGGAGTACAGGCGTGAATCACCGTGCCTGGCTGTGAATAATCGTTAATTTCAGTATGTCCCAAATATTGCATGGGACACACACTCAAATATGAAAGTGAGGGGAGCTGTGTTTGAAAATCATTAACAATTTCAAGACAGTGATAGCAGAGCATTATACAAAGCATGAAGCTCTTCTAAGTGTAGCGACCTGTGCAACTGCTCAAGCTGCCCACTCACGAAGCCAGCTCTGCTCCCCACACTCATCTTTCTTGTCCTTACAGGAGACAATTCCAGTTCAGCTTCCCTAAACCTCTAACCCACCACTCCCTCTCTTGCAGCTACTCTACATAGGAAACAAACCATCTAAAAGGAAGCTCCTCAATATTCCAGTCCCAACCATTCTCCTGGCCTCTACCCAACCTGTTCCAATGGGAGGCCTCTTTCTATCTCAGTTGGGATCCCACACTCTTCCCCACCTTTTTCAGTCCGCATACTCTCCATTACCCACCTTGTCTCCATATCTTCAACGTACCTCTCAGAAGCAATTAAACATGTTCCAGCCTTCCTGCATTTTTTTTAAAAAAGCTTTCCCTGGATCCTCACATACCCTTCCCTTCATATTTAAATGTTTTGAATGAAGGAGCCACATTCCCTTCATTCAAAATATTTAAACTTTCTGCTATCTGCCTGTCACACTCTTGCTGTCATCGTCAATGACCTTTGTGGTACATCTCAGGCCTTATCTTTCTTTCCTGCTTAAAATTCCCTTTCCTCAGCTTTCATGTCACCAAATTCTCCTGGCTTCTTCTATGTGAGGCACGTCTTCTCGGTTTCCTCTGTGAACCTCTTTTCCTTATACATGGCTCTGTCCTGGACTCTCTGTTCATGTGTTACACACTCTCTCCCACCATGGAACCCAGGGGATCTAGGTATTGAAGGAGCCCACATCTCTCTCTAGTCAGATGTCTCTCTTGAGTTTCAGACTCTAATGTTTACAAGACAGCTCCACTCTATGTCCTTGAACTCAACATGTCCAAAATGAGACTCAAAAAATAAAAAGTGGACTCCTTCTCCCCTACGTCCTCACCTGGTACTGTTGAGGCAGGAGAATAGGGTCTGAAGGCTGGGAACCTAAGGCAGATTCAGGCTGACTTCCTAGAATTGAATCAAAAGGAAAATCTTACCTCTCTATGCCCAAGTAACAAAAGGATCAGAGGCTACTCACTTTTCAACCCCACCCCCTTTCTGCCTAGCAAATGAAAAATGGAAAGTATCTCTGATTGGTCCCCTCCAGCAAACAAGCAGACTGGTCCCCTCCCACAACCAATCAGACTGGTCCCCAGCCAAATCTTCATTTGCATAGGATGTAACTTTTTAACTTCATTTCAGTTTCTGATTGGTTACCCCCTACAACCAGACTGGTCACTGGCCAAGTCTTCATTGACATAGGTTATAGCCAAATAACCAATGGGAAACCTCTAGAGAGTATTTAAACCCCGGAAAATTCTGTAACCAGGGCTTGCTTGAGCCCACTCCCATTCTGTGGAGTGTACTTTCATTTCAATAAATCTGTGCTTTTTTGGGGTGGGGGGAGGTAGGGAGTCTTGCTCTGTTGCCCAGGCTGGAGTGCAGTGGCCTCAGCTCATGCAACCTCTGCCTCCCAGGTTCAAGAGATTCTCCTGCCTCAGCCTCCTGAGTAGCTGGGATTACAAGCGTGTGCCACCACACCCAGCTAATTTTTTTTTTGTATTTTTAGTAGAGACAGGGGTTCACCATGTTGGTCAGGCTGGTCTCAAACTCCTTACTTTGTAAACCGCCCGCTTTGGCCTCCCAAAGTGCTGGGATTACAGGCTTGAGCCACCGCACCCAGCCAAATCTGTGCTTCCATTCTTTCATTGCCTTGTGTGTGTTGTCTAATTCGTTGTTCAAAATGCCAAGAACCTGAACAACTCATAGTCAAGACCTTCCACCAGTAACACTGCCTCCTGTTTGTGAATGGCAACCCATTTCCAAGCCATAAGCTCTGGTGATTTTTCCTTCTCCTCCACCTTCTTATCATCAAATCCCAATTCTGCTTTCTAAATCTCTCTTGATTGCATTCCTCTCCTTCTGCCTCTCCTATTTCAGAATACCTGCATCTCTTCCCTAGTAGAATCTTTCAACAACCTTCCAGCCCATGCCATTCCCAACCTCATCCCTCCCATGTCCACCCAGCAGCCCCAGCTGCACGCCCTCTCCAGCCTCATCCCCCAGTGCTCCCCTCACACAGCAGACTTGAGTCACTCGGCATCTCTCAATCTCAAGTGAGACCATGCCACCCTTTGCCTCCCTATGGGCTTCAGCACATGCTATTTCCTCTGCCAGGAACTTTCTTTTCTGTCCTCTTTACTTCCTCAAACTCTGGGAGGCAGTGAGTAGAGTGGTTAAGACAGAGATTCCTTAGCCAACCTTCCTTGGTTCAAACCACAGTTCCACCACTTCCAGGTGTACGACTTTAACCATTCTAAGCTTCAATTTCCCCTTCAGAAAAATGGGAATAATTGTGGAGATATCACTGGTTGACTGTCCAGCCATTTCTTCTTTCTAACAGAACCCCTATTTTTTCCAGAGACCATGTGCTCATCCCAGGGAATGACTCACGACCGGCAGAAGGAAGTTACAGGAACCAACCTTCTTTTTGGCACTGATTAACTCCAATCAATGAAATGTAAAAGGAAGCCTACTGAGGGTTTCTGGAAAACAGAGTACTGCCCTTAGAACCAGACAAGAGAGGCCCCTGCCCTGGGCCCTGTGCTTCAGGGTCCCACCTACTTCAAACACATGCATGAAAGTCAAACAACACATGGGCACCTGTCATCAAGGGTCACACGGCATGACCTATAACCCTCAATAGCCCTTGTCACAAGTAACACCTAACACCAGTCAGGCCCCAGAGAACCACTTCACACCTCTTCCCCTGCCTCCTCAAAATAAAGGTAACTGCATCTAAATGAGAAGGTTTGTGGATTATGCCACTGCCAACACCAGAGCCCAATGCTGCAGTGGAGTATGGGAAGGAGTAGAGTGGTAGGGCACTTAGGGAAGAGAAAAGACAAATTAGTTTGCCAAATCCTTCCTCTCAGCACAAACGCAATATATTCTTGCAAAATAAATAGGAGCATGAATAGAATATTCAGGAGCACTGAATCTCCATTTTTTTTTTTTTTTTTTTTGCTTCTGTTCCTATTCATGGTTCCAGGAGACCCACAAATCAGTGCTACTAAATTAGCACAAGTTGCACATGGTGGCAGAGGGATATTTTGCAAAATTCTATCACATTGCATACATATGGATCATAAATGCAAGACACATCTCATATATAGAAAATATATTTATGAAATAAAACTTGAAGGATGCATAATACGAATAATACCAATTTTTTTTTTGAGATGGTCTTGTGCTTTTGCTCAGGCTGGAGTGCAGTAATGGCACAATTATAGCTCACTGCAGCCTTGACCTGCTGGACTCAAGTAATCCTCCCACCTCAGCCTCTCAAGTAGTTGGAACTACAGGTGCACACCACCATGCCCAACTAATTTTTGCATTTTTGTTAGAGTCAGGGTTTCACCATGTTGCCCAGGCTGATCTCCTGGATCAAGCGATCTGCCTGCCTCTGCCTCCCAAAATGCTGTGATCACAGGTGTGAGCCACTGCACCTGGGCAATGCCAATTCTTTACTTTGGAAATTAAATGGATATTAAGCACTGGAATTTCAGATATTAAATATCTCATTAAAGTAAAACTAAGATTAAATTTTCAAAATATTATTTTTTCAGCTTTGAAATAATTTTGATTAAAACATTAACTTGCATTTTGCCTTTTAAATAGATAACTGTTGACATTTTATAAGAAAAAGCTTGTTTAAAAAAGTAATTTGAATATTATCTAATTTGAATATAATTATGTAATTTTGATAATTTTTCACACAAGTTAAATGCTTTTATATTTGCATTTAAACCCAGCACTGTATAATATAAAGATAAATGGTAAAATTCATGCTAATAATTTACCATCTTAACTTTTCTTTACTTAGAATAACATTAGATAGCAAATTTTTTAAATACCATGACAAGCAAAAGAGAGATCACAAAAGAAAGTAAAAAGTTTGTTTTAGTATCTTTAATGGCACTTTTTCCTGCTTTTCAAGCAAGGGATCCCACAAATTACATAACCAGCCCTGATGCTGGAGCAGAAAAAAGAGAGAGTCTGAGTCCTTGATGTCATTCACGAGCCACTGCCAACCTTAGGACCACCAGACCAGGTGTCTTATTGAGTAAATAATAAATACCATTCTGATTAAAGCTGCTGTACACAAAGGTTCCCCTTATTTGTAGCCCAAAGCATCCCTAAGTAATAAATAAGGGCCCAGCTCAGGATTTAATGACATAAATCATGTGACTGGCAAACAGCTCAGTTTAGCTCACTCACTATGAGCCAGTGCTATTCTCATGATGGGGCTCTTGGAGCAATGCCTGCCACCTTGTTAGGGCACCAAAGAGCTCACCATCCAAACCAGGCACTTTTCAGAGTAAAAGATGGTGCAAATAAAAATTACACCAGGGCTGGGCACAGTGGCTCACGCCTGTAATCCCAGAACTTTGGTAGCCTGAGGCAGGCAGATCACCTGAAGTCAGATGTTCAAGACCAGCCTGACCAACATGGAGAACCTGTCTCTACTAAAAATACAAAATTAGCCAGGCATGGTGGTGCATGCCTATAATCCAGCTACTCAAGAGGCTGAGGCAGGAGAATCACTTGAACCCAGGAGGCGGAGGTTGCGGTGAGCCAAGACTGTACCACTGAACTACAGCCTGGGCAATAAGAGCGAAACTCTGTCTCAAAAAAAATATATATATATATATATACCAGGACCAAAGGCCTGTAGCAGGTTAACTAAGCATAAACAATGTCAGCTCTGCTTATTTGTGGATGAACTTCAACACCACTTCCTCTGGGCAGGTCTTCCCAATTTCCCCTCGTCTCCATAAAAGCCCACAACTCCTCTTACATCTCAGCACCTCTCACAGAGTGTATCTCAAGAGCCTGTCTACGAGTCTGTGTACACCACCAGACCACAGGTCCAGGAAGATGGGGGCTGTGTCTGTCCATTCTTCACTGTATCCCTGGGGTCTAGCAAATAGTGAGGATTCAATTAATATTTGTGGAATTAACTAATTATGTCACTTGCGTTGCTTATATCCTTGCCTGACCCTAGAGATTCCACTATGAGTTAAATAGTCTTATATTTGCATTTGGGTTCTATGGGAGCAGACCTGTATTATATTCACTGATGTGTCCCCTGAAGTCCTAACTGCAGGGCCCAGGACGTGTTTGTGGTTTTCCCATCATCCTTTCCAATGGGCAGATAACATGCCTGTGGGGATTTTAACAAAAGAGAAGACAGGGAGAGCCTAGGGTTCTCACTGAAGGTATCCAGTTACACTGTTTAGTTGTTAGAAGAGTAAAGAATCAAGATGGGAGATCTCATCCTAACTAGGTACACAGGCCACATTACTCAGTTAGCAAGTGATTTTTTTTTTTTTTTTTGAGACGGAGTTTCACTCTTGTTGCCCAGGCTGGAGTGCAATGGTGCAATCTCAGCCCACTGCAACCTCCGCTTTCCAGGTTCAAGTGATTCTCCCAAGTAGCTGGGATTACAGGCATGTGCCACCATGCCTGGCTAATTTTGTATTTTTAGTAGAGATGGGGTTTCACCAAGTTGGTCAGGCTGGTCTCGAACTCTCAATCTCGAGTGATCTACCAGCCTCCCAAAGTGCTGGGATTACAGGCATGAGCCACTGAGCTTGGCCAGCAAGTAACTGGGTGCAGTGGCCCATGCCTACAATCCTAGCACTTTGGAAGGCTGAGGCAGGTGGATCACTTGAGCCCAGGAGTTCAAGACCAGCCTGGGCAACATGACAAAACCCCTGTTTCTACTAATATTACACACACACACACACACACACACACACTCTCACACACCAGGCATAGTGGCTCACACCCATAATCCCAGCATTTTGGGAGGCTGAGGCAGGTGGATTACTTGAGTCAGGAGTTTGAGACCAGCCTGGCCATCATGGTGAAACTTCATCTCTAATAATATAAAAAAAAATCATGCCTGTAATTCCAGTATTTTGGGAGGCCAAGGTGGGCAGATCACGAGGTCAGGAGTTCGAGACCATCGTGGCCAACATTGTGAAATCCCGTCTTTACTAAAAATACAAAAATTAGCTGGGCGTGGTGACGCGTGCCTGTAATCCCAGCTACTTGGAAGGCTAAGGCAGGAGAATTGCTTGAACCAGAGAGTCAGAGGTTGCAGTGAACCAAAAGTACGCCACTGCACTCCAGCCTGGCAACAGAGTGAGACTTCATCTCAAAAAAAAAAATTATATATATATATATGTAATATATATTTTTTAAAAATCAGCCAGGCATGATGGTGCATGCCTATAGTCCCAGGTACTCAGGAGGCTGAGGCAGGAATCACTTGATCTCAGTGGTGAGCCAAGATTGTGCCACTATACTCCAGCCTGGGTGATAGAGTGAGACTCTGTCTTTAAAAAAAAGAAAAAAAAGCCAAGCATGGGGTGTGCCACGTGCCTGTAGTCCCAGCTACTTGGGAGGCTGAGGTGCAAGGATCTCCTGAGCCCAGGAAGTAGAGGCTGCAGTGAGCCAAGATCATGCCACTGCACTCCAGGCACATATCTCATGCAATGAGGAGGACAGCCTGTTAGATTTTGTTCCTCAGATATAACTCTCCATATCTCAACCCGGGATCCTGAGCACACAGCTACCTAGTACTTTTCTCTTCTCTTTTCCTAGTTAGCTTGCAGCTGTTGCCTCAGTAAAACAGCTCTCCAGTACATCCTTCCTGAACCGTGTGCCAGAGTCAGGCTGCCTGACCCAAAAGGGCTAGACACTCTGGCATGTGTCTCCTCAGCCAGACCCCAGAACTCAAAATCACTCCTACGAAGAAAGAGAAAAACACCAACACAGGCTCCCATCAGCCAAAAAAGAACGACAGAAGGAAAGCACAGAATCTGTCCCCTTTTCCTCCTGCCCCATCCTTTTCACATCGCCTCAACCCAAGTTGTCTTTGAGGAACAGATAAGATGCAACAGGCAGTTAGACTGGTCTGCCCTGGCTAACAAGGCCATCTGACTTCACCAGCAGAACTCCCTTTCGGGTTCAGGGAAAGGGGGCCCAGGGGCTGTACACTTGACAGCAGAAAGAACCGGCTGTGATTTGGGGGCTAACATCATACCAGCTGGCCAGCTACCCACATTCATGCTGAAACATGGCTCTACCAGGAACACTGCTACAGCCAATCAAGTATGTCACAGCCCACTTCCATCGCCACATTTACGGTCTTCTCTAATGCAGTCAATCTGATAGATAGACTGACAATCTGACAGACAGTGAAAACTGCACAGATGCCTGAGCTGATCCCATGAGACATTACCAATTTTGTTTTTCTACGTTGTGCACCCAAGATTTCAAAAAAATTCCTTACCTTTCGCTAGTCAGAGAGCCGTCTTCTCCATCTGTTGTGGGATCCTTTCTTTTTCTCCCTCATTAATGCAAACATCACCAGAACGGTGATTAAACCTAAGATACAAGTTTGAGTTAGTTGTATATCTTTGGACCTAGAAGAAGACTGCAATGAAAAGTGGATTCTTCTCATACCTGTAATTCCAGCACTTTGGGAGGCCAAGGCAGGCCTCCCAAAGTGCTGGGATCACGAGGTTAGGAGATGGAGACCATCCTGGCCAACATGGTGAAACCTCGTCTCTACTAAAATACAAAAAATTAGCTGGGCATGGTGGTGCGCACCTGTAGTACCAGCTACTTGGGAGGCTGAGGCAGGGGAATCACTTGACCCCGGGAGGTGGAGGTTGCAGTGAGCCAAGATTGAGCTGCTGCACTCCAGTAGCCTGGCAACAGAGCAAGACTACTTCTCAACAAAAAAAAGGAAAGTGGATTTTTTTCTGGAAACCTAATGAATTATTTTCCCTGACCCCTGATAACTTACTTTCCTAATCTACAGGACTCCTCCCCCTGTCCCCCTTTACATTAACTTCCCTAGGAGGGAAGAAAAAGACATTTCTGGTTGTGAGAGCGAAGAGGCGGTGGTGAAACAAGCAAATACAGTGTGACTCCCCTGGCCCATCTGTTCCAAATCTTCCCCTCACAGGATGTCATGTCTAAAGAGCAAGAAAAATATTCCTTCCTCTTCCAACATTCAGCAGGATCTTGCATGCAAAGAGAAGAATGTCTAGCTACTCTGTGGCTTCTCTGCTTTTTAACTCACATGCTGCTGAATTACACTAGACCCTCAACTCTGTCTCTCCCTCTTGCAACTAAATCCCAGTGGCAACAGGGCTCAGCACCAGTGAGGGGCTCGCTCCCTGCCATACCACCAACCCCTCTGGCACAAAGGATTAGTTCTCCTGAGCCTGGCCAATGACTTTTGCAGATTGCTAAACTGAAGACAGGCCAGAGAGCTGCCAGAGCCCCCAGAGGAAGTGAGGCCACCCCTGGGAGGTAAAAGGAATGGGTTCAGAATTCCCTGCTTCTGGCTCTGTGCTCCCCCCAGCTTCCAGGCACTTTGCATACGGAAGCACACAGGCAGCCAAGTCCTGGGCATTGGAACAGGAAGGACGTTCCTCAGTAGCTCACAAGGGCCTGAACTGCTGCATTTCCAGGACTGGGAGGGCGATATTTATAGAAAGGGCAGCCAGCCAAGCGAGACCAGCTCCAGCTTTATTTCAACCAACCCTCTTTTCCATCTCCTGCAGCTCTCCTTCAAGTTAAACAGAGAGGCATTCCTCCCTTTATTGCTTGATTTTTACTCAAGGGCTGAGGCTCTCATTAAAATGATTGAGAAACCCTGACTGAAAAGATGGAAAAGGACCTGCATGCCTGCTGCTCCCCCTTGGCTCTTCATCTTCCTCTCCTATGTCCCCCTGCCCCGCTTCCCGCTTCCCCCACATGGCGCGTGCTCCTTTTTATGCCCCTGCAGCAGAGAACCTCTTGTGGTTCTGCAGATGAGCAAAGCTCTCTCTTACCCTGAGTCCAAAGTATCCTTCCTCCCAGCTTTCTCATCCCTTCTTATCACATCCTACAAGGCCTGCGTGATCTACTCTCACCTCACCCTCTTCCAACCTTATTTCCTATCACTCTTCCCCTACAAACTCCCTCCTCCTCACTGTTGCTCAAACACACTGAACACACCCCTCAGGGCCTTTGTACAGGCTATTTCCTTTACCCAGAACACACCCTCTGGGGGGCATTTGAAAACCTGGCTCTGACACATGATCCAGATTTCAGCCCTAAAGACCCTGCCAACACTGACTATTAAAGAGCACCATGTGCTGGGCACAGTGGCTCACGCCTGTAATGCCAGCACTTTGGGAGGCCGAGGCCGGTGGATCACTTGAGGTCAGGAATTCAAGACCACTCTGGTCAACATGGTGAAACCCCATCACTACTAAAAGTACAAAAATCAGTGAGGCGTGGTGGCGAACACCTGTAATCCCAGCTACTCAGGAAAATTGATTGAACCTGGGAGATGGAGGTTGCAGTGAGCCAAGATCGCATCACTCCACTCCACCCTGGGCTACAAAGTGAAGACTTTACCTCAAAAATTAAATTAAATTTAAAAAGCACCCCTAGGGCCAGGCGTGATGGTTCATGCCTGTAATCCCAGCGCTTTGGGAGGCCGAGGCCAGATCACAAGATCAGGAGTTTGAGACCAGCCTGGCCAACATGGTGAAACCCTGTCTCTACTAAAAATACAGAAAATTAGCCAGGTGTGGTGGCAGGCACCTGTAATCCCAGCTACTTGGGAGGCTGAGGCAGGAGAATTGCTTAAACCTGAGACTGTGCCACTGCACCCCAGCCTGGGCAACAGAGTGAGACTGTCTCTAAAAGAAAAGAAAACACCCCTCTGAGCCAGGCACAATAACTGATGCCTGTTGTCCCTGCTAATAGGGAGGCTGAGGCAGGAGGACTGCTTGAGCCTAGGAGTTTGAGGCTGCAGTGAGCTATGATCAAGCCACTGCAACCCAGCCTGGGCAACAGATCAAGATCCCCATCTCAAAAACAAAAAAGGGGGCAACCTGTCACTCTGTAGCCTATCCCACAGCTGCTTCATTTTTCTTCACAGCACCAACACAGACTCTCTCCTTGACCAAACTTTAGACCTCTGCATCCTCTTCATGTGGCCTCCCTTCAGCAAATAGTTCAGCTGAGTCATTCCCCCACCCTCAATATCTGATGAAGTTCCTCACCCCCCACTTTTAATGTGGAAGTCCTTGGCCTGCCTTCCACAGACTCCTGTTGAGTTGGTTTAGCAAGAGTCCCCCTATCCTTGGTATCTTCTCTTAGTGATTTTCTACCCACTGACCCCCTCACTCCGATTATAAATCCCCAGCTAGGTCTTTGCTGGATTCAGTGATGAACTCAACCTTCCTCTCCTATTGCAAAAGTCGACTCCTATTGTAGTAGTCTTGAATAAAGTCTTTCTTACCATTTAACAAGTGTTAGAATAATTTTTCTTTAATACCACCTGACATCATATGATTTTTTTTTCCCTTGAGACGGAGTTTTGCTCTGTCGCCCAGCCTGGAGTGCAGTGGTGAAATCTCAGCTCACTGCAACCTCTACCTCCTGGGTTCAAGTGATTCTCCTGCCTCAGCCTCCTGAGTAGCTGGGACTACTGGCACGTGACACCACGCCCGGTTCATTTTCTGTATTTTTAGTAGAGATGGGGTTTCACCATGTTAGCCAGGATGGTCTCAATCTCCTGACCTCGTGATCCACCTGCCTCAGCCTCCCAAAACATTGGGATTACAGGCGTGAGCCACCACTCCCGGCCGTCATATGATCTTTTTGTTCATGTTTCTCCCTCCACTGGCTATAAGGTCCACAATGACAGGATTTTTATGTGTTTATTCTCTGCTAAATCCTTCACTTCTAAAATAGTATCCAGGGCCAGGCGCAGTGGCTCATACCTGTAATCCCAGAACTTTGGGAGGCCAAAGTGGGTGGATCACGAGGTCAGGAGTTCAAGACCAGCCTGATCAATACAGTGAAACCCCGTCTCTACTAAAAATACAAAAATTAGCTGAGCATGTTGTGAGCCTGTAGTCTCAGCTACTCAGGAGACTGAGGCAAGAGAATCACTTGAACCCGGGAGGTGGAGGTTGCAGTGAGCTGAGATTGTGCCACTGCACTCCAGCCTGGGTGACAGAGCGAGACTCTGTCTCAAGAAATAAATTAACAAATGAATAATAAAATAGTATCTGACACACAACAGACACTCAACAAGTATCTGTAAAATGAATCTAGCTACCTCCACTTACTGTGTGATTTCTATTTACCTGCCACCTCCTCTAGGAAGTCATTCCTGAATTTTCCAAGGCTTGACCCTGTGCTTCAGTTAACAGTGATCATACTGATCGGAGGCCAGTTCTCTTAGTATTCAATATGTACTTTAAATATGTTCATATGTAATATACTAATACACAGGATAAAGTACAGAAGTCTACTTTACTGCTTGCCCTCCTTCCCTTTCACAGTTCCACAATGCTCCTAGCAGGGGTTTAAATAAAAAGGATGAGGACGTCGAGCCCTGGTGAAGCTGAGAGCTACCTGTTTTCCCAAGGCTTTGCCCCATCTTCCTGGCTTTCTCTACCCACAGGAGGAAAGAGACCGCTTCTGTTGGCTTCCCTGCAAGAGGCAGATGAAGTGTACAGGGCTGGCCACTGTCCGCTCACTTCTTCATTCCAAGAAAACTTTCAAGGCTGGCACAGGTCAGAGAGAGCTGCCTGAGCCCTGCTGCTCCAAGGTGTGTTCCTGGAGGGCACAAGGGTTAAGCCAACCCAGAAAGCCATGGTGGGCCAGGGCCCTGAGGATGAATTCAGGCCTGCCTGGGAGTTAGGGGGTGAGGGCTTCCCTGAAGCGGGGGCATCAAGGGAGAGGGGCAAGCTAGTTGTAGAAACAGCCCAAGTAGATTTCCACATAAAGAAAAAGTAAACAAACGAAGGCTCTTCCTCAGCCCTTTGGGCCTCTCCGAGGAAAGCAAACCTTCAAGTGTTTGTTGAAATGCTAATCCAATTAAAAAATGCTTTAAAGGAGCTGGAAAAGGAAGTAGCAGCTATTGCCCACCCCCTCCACTGGCTTGAAGTCTAAGTGTGGTCACTTTCCCCTCTCGCAGCCTCTGTCTCTGAAATGACACACAGAGACCCAGAGGAACAAGAAGTTACCTGGGACAGATTCGGGAACCAACTCTTGTCCACGGAGAGCTGTCTGACTCTTCCTCTCTTGTCCAGTACGATAGAAGCCTTTAGGAGCAAAAAACTGGCCAGGATGGGAAAGAGCTGACTCCAGCAGCCTTCACCCTAAGGCAAGCTCACAACATTCACACCCTAGGAATCTGGAAGATATTGAAGTATCCTTGCCCCTGCTTCCTGCGAGGCATTTAATTATCCCCCTGCCCCCACCCCAGGTGGGTCTTATTTCTGGCAGCCAATTCAGTCCCAGAAGTTGCAGGTGAAATGAGCTTCAAGAGGATTTGCCAAACAACAATTAAAGGAAAAGCAAACCCTTCTCAAATGCTCCAGAGTCTTGTTCTCCCACCCTTGGACAACTTTACCAGATCCTTCACCCACTCTCACCATGCTAGGGTGACCAACACTCCTGGTTTGCCAGGAACTGTCCCAGTCTTAGCACTGAGAATACCATGTCCCGAGATGATTGGTCATGCACCACGGTAGCCTCCCAATCTCCTTCCCTCCATCCCCATGGTTTCAGGGTGGGTACATACCTTGTAAAGCTTGCCTAGCAATGCAGATATGGGCTTTCCAGTATTGTTTCTTTATACGGCCCCCCCTTGTTGCATTTTCAAGAGGAGGAAAGTGCTTTAGAGGTTCAATTAGTTTATTTCAACCAGGCGCTTTCATTTAGATAGAGGGAGATAGATAAGAACACCTAAGAAGGCTGGGTGCTGTGGCTCATGCCTGTAATCCTAGCTCTTTGGGAGGCCAAGGTGGGCAGATCATGAGGTTAGGAATTTCAGACCAGCCTGGCCAACATGTGAAACCCTGTCTCTACTAAAAATACAAAATTAGCCAGGCATGGTGGCAGGTGTCTGTAATCCCAGCTACTCAGGAGGCTGAGGCAGGAGAATCGCTTGAACCCAGGAGGCAGAAGTTGCAGTGAGCCAAGGCAATGCCACAGCACTCCAGGCTAGGCCATAGAGTGAGAATCCGTCTCAAAAAAAAAAAAAAAAAAGAACACCTAAGAAGCATTCAGCACTTACTATGTTGTGTATAAAATTCCTGTTTAATCCTGTGAGGTAGGTACCACATCTCAGATTGAGAAACTGAGGTCCAGGATCACACAGCTAATAAATAGTAGGATTGAAATCCCAATCCAGGCAGGTTTAACACCAGGGCTCACAAACGTATTCACTGTCTTACACTGTGATCCCTAAAGATGAAGCTTCCTTGTCATTTGAATCACGGAGGACAAGGACAATGTGAAAATGCTTATGCTGGGCGGAAAAGGAATGTGACACTGTGACCACAGGGCTTCCCTCTCCTACAGATGGGAGCCCTAGTCATCATGGGGATGGGGCCAGGTTCACGGGCGGTTAGGTCACCACTGAGAGCCACCTAACGCTGACGCTGCCCCAGCCACCCACCCAATGGCTGCTGGATGAATGCATTGAAACCCCCGTCTCATGCCCTCACCAACAGCACTGCAGAACAAAATCCACATCCCTCAGCCAGTCTCATCCACCGACTTGGAAATAGAAGTGGGAACTCACTTTACAGGAATGAACTTGGCAGGAGAAGTCACAAATCTTGATAAATATTCATAAAATTTGACTTTATAATATCCTTTCTAAGAATTTTTCTCAAGGAACTTGTTCTAACAGGCTGGGAAAAGTGGGGCGGGTTTTGCTGGTGATATTTTACACATAAAGGTGTTCATGCCTAGAGTTATCTCTCTTTTTTTTTAAGATGGAGTTTCCCTCTGTCACCCAGGCTGGAGGACAGTGGTTTGATCTCAGCTCACTGCAACTTCTGCTTCCCAGGTTCAAGTGATTCTCCTATCTCAGCCTCCTGAGTAGCTGGGACTATAGGCGTGCCACTATGACCACCTAATTTTTGTATTTTTTAGGAGAGACGGGGTTTTGCCATGTTGACCAGGCTGGTGTTAAACTTCTGATCCATTCAAGTGATCCACCTACCTCAGCTTCCCAGAGTACTGGGATTACAGGCATGAGCCACCATGCCCAGCCATGCCTAGAGTTTTCTGTAACAATGAAAACCTGGAACAATTCCTGTGGCCAACAATAAGGAAATGGTATATATCCATTCCATCAGATTATTATGCAACTATTAAGACATATGTTTTGAGGAGTTGAAAATAACATGGAAAATGCTTGGCTACAGATGTTATGCTAAATAAGGAGGAAATAAAATCATACAGACAATGTGATCACAACTATGTGAAAACAAACCAAACACACACACAACTTTTTTTTTTTTTTTGAGACAGAGTTTCACTCTTGTTGCCCAGCTGGAGTGCAGTGACACAATCTCAGCTTGCTGCAACCTTCGCCTCCTAGGTTCAAGCGACTCTCCCGCCTCAGCCTCCCGAGTAGCTGAGATTACAGGCACCCACCATCATGCTCAGCTAATTTTTTTTTTTTTTTTTTTAGGTAGAGATGGGGTTTCACCAAGTTGACCAGGCTGGTCTCAAACTGCTGACCTCAGGTGATCCACCCGCCTCAGCCTCCCAAAGTGCTGGGATTACAGGCATGAGCCACTGCACCCAGCACCACACAAACAATTCTTAGAGTGAAAGGACTGAAAGGAAATGAACAAGATTAAACAGAACTAACAACACTTAGAAAGTAGTCTGCTAACTGCTTTGCATACTTACCTCATTTCATCTTCAAGGCAAGCCTATACATTAGAAACTTTTTATTATCCTTACTTCACCAATGAGAAAACCGAAGCTCCCTGAGGATAATTAAGCTGCCCAATGGTTGCCCACAGCCAATAAGGAAGAAGGAAGGCACCTAAGCCCAGACTCATCTGATTCGGGGCCTGCGCCTTTATCCTGCACCCTACCACACCCAAATGCAGCCAGGAACTCTATTTGGCTAGCAGAATGACTAGCAACTTTTTTTCCAAATTGCCTATATTAGTCATAATATACTTATGTATATTGGTGTGTATATGTTTTTATGTATATATTTATACATAAAACACTATGTGCATATATATATATATATTTTTTTTTAAGGTGTGCACTTTATTCAACTGGTCTCAAGTCAGTGTACAGGTAAGCCCTGGCTGCCTCCACCCACTCCCAGGGAGACCAAAAGCCTTCATACATCTCAAGTTGAGGGACAAAAAAAGGGGTAGCCACAGAGGCTAAAATCTTTCAAAATAAAACAAAATAAAAAAAGTATTAAGGCGAAATTTAAAAATTTTTTCATTACATAATTTACAACAAAAGCAATGCTGTTACCTCCCCTGTGTGGACTCGGGAGAGGACTGGGCCATTCTCCTTAGAGAGAAGTGGGGTGGCTTTTGGGAGGGCGAGGGACTTCCTGTAACAATGCATCTCACGATATTTGGAATGACTTAAAAAAAACAATGTACACAATCAAGTCCTCTGCCACATTGTAGAACTTTGAGGGATGGTCGCTCCAACCGACTGCTGTCATCTTCACCGTTCCAGTTTTTAAATCCTGAGTCAAGCCAAAAAAAAAACCAAAACAAAACAAAAAAACAAATAAAGCCATGCCAATCTCATCTTGTTTTCTGCGCAAGTTAGGTTTTGTCAAGAAAGGGTGTAACGCAACTAAGTCACAGTCCGCCTAGAAGCATTTGCGGTGGACGATGGAGGGGCCGGACTCGTCATACTCCTGCTTGCTGATCCACATCTGCTGGAAGGTGGACAGCGAGGCCAGGATGGAGCCACCGATCCACACGGAGTACTTGCGCTCGGGAGGAGCAATGATCTTGATCTTCATCGTGCTGCGTGCCAGGGCGGTGATCTCCTTCTGCATCCTGTCAGCAATGCCAGGGTACATGGTGGTACCACCAGACAGCACTGTGTTGGCATACAGGTCTTTGCGGATGTCCACGTCACATTTCATGATGGAGTTAAAGGTAGTTTCGTGGATGCCACAAGATTCCATGCCTAGGAAAGAAGGCTGGAAGAGCGCCTCAGGGCAGCGGAACCGCTCGTTGCCGATGGTGTTGACCTGACCATCAGACAGCTCATAGCTCTTCTCCAGGGAGGAGCTGGAAGCCGCCGTGGCCATCTCCTGCTCAAAGTCCAGGGGACGTAGCACAGCTTCTCCTTGATGTCACGCACGATTTCCCGCTCAGCTGTGGTGGTGAAGCTGTAGCCGCGCTCTGTGAGGATCTTCATGAGGTAGTCAGTCAGGTCCCGGCCAGCCAGGTCCAGACGCAGGATGGCGTGGGGGAGGGCATACCCCTCATAGATGGGCACAGTGTGGGTGACCCCGTCACCGGAGTCCATCACGATGCCAGTGGTATGGCCAGAGGCGTACAAGGAAAGCACGGCCTGGATGGCCACATACATGGCTGGGGTGTTGAAAGTCTCAAACATGGTCTGGGTCATCGTCTCACGGTTGGCCTTGGGGTTCAGGGGGGCCTCAGTAAGTAGCACGGGGTGCTCCTCAGGAGCCACACGCAGCTCGTTGTAGAAAGTGTGGTGCCAGATCTTCTCCATGTCGTCCCAGTTGGTGACAATGCCGTGCTCGATGGGGTACTTCAGGGTCAGGATGCCTCTCTTGCTCTGGGCCTCGTCACCCACGTAGGAGTCCTTCTGACCCATGCCCACCATCACGCCCTGGTGCCTGGGGCGCCCCACAATGAAGGGAAAGATGGCCCGGGGAGCATTGTCGCCCACGAAGCCGGCCTTGCACATGCCGGAGCCGTTGTCAACAACAAGTGCAGCGATATCATCATCCATGGTGAGCTGGCGGCGGGTGTGGACGGGCGACGGAACGGCAAAGGCGAGGCTCTGTGCTCGCGGGGCGGACACAGTCTCGGCGGTTATATATTTTTTTTTTAAGATGGAGTCTCGCTCTGTCACCCAGGCTGGAGTGCAGTGACACAATCTTGGTTCACTGCCACCTCCGCTTCCTGGGTTCAAGCGATTCTCCTGCCTCAGCCTCCTGAGTAGCTGGGATTACAGGCGCCTGCCACCATGCCTGACTAAATTTTTGTATTTTTAGTAGAGATGGGGTTTCACCATGTTAGCCAGGACATTCTCCATCTCCTGACCTTGTGATCCACCCGCTTCGGGCTCCCAAAGTGCTAGGATTACAGGCATGAGCCACCGCGCCTGGCTGCTAAAATACTATATTTTGTGTGTGTGTGTGTCTATATATATATATATATATATATATATATACTTTTTTTTTATTCAAAGTCTCACCCTGTCACCCAGGCTGGAGTGCAGTGGCACAATCTTAGCTCACTGCAACTTTTGCCTCCCGGGTTCAAGCGGTTCTCCTGCCTCAACCTCCCAATCAGTTGGGATTATAGGCGCCCGCCACCACGTCCAGCTAATTTTTCTATTTTTAGTAGAGACGGGTTTCATCATGTTAGCCAGGCTAGTCTCGAGCTCCTGACCTCAGGAGATCTGCCTGCCTTGGCCTCCCAAAGTGCTGGCATTACAGGCATAATCCACCCAAAATACTCTGTTCCTCTGGAATTCAAAGGTCTCCACAGTCTGGCTTTCTGCTGTCCTTCTGGCCACATTCCCATCACTCCTTTTCCATAGCGAAGTCACTAAGTGAATTCATTAGGGCACATGGGCAGATCTATGTTTTGGAAAGAACACTTCTGGGGCAGAAAGGAAGGTTGATGGCTGAGCAGAGAGTGGAGGAGGCAGGAGAAGGGGCAGTGAGGTCTGACCCTTGTGGCTCCCACCAAGACGACCAACAGGGCCTGGTGAATGACCACAGTGTCACACATTCATGGAAAGACCAAGCCCACAGTGTCCAAGGGAAACAAACTGTCCATGGAAACGCACCAGCATAAGACAAAAGAAACAGCAGAAAAACCAAGAGCCAGAATCTGGGTTCCCTCCCCATCTCAGGGCCTTGTGGTTGCTCCTCCAGGAGAGCCAGGAGACAAGGAGGCCTCCTCCTTCTCCTTGGCCCCCACTCCCTGGAACACTCAGGACAGAAGGCGAGAGGGTGAGGAGGGCCTACACCGTTCTGGACCTGGCCTCCTGTGGAGGGGTCTTTTCTAGTTTGAGGGAAGAGCAGGCTCTTGTGAAAACAATTAACAGGCAGCTCAGCTGGAGCAAAGCAGTAGCAGCACCAAGTGTGAAAAGTTGCAACAAAGATGCGCAGATTTCACTCACTTTTCCCAACCCTTACACATTGGAGGGCTCTCAAAGTAAAGATATTGCTGGAGGAAATAAAAGAGGAAGCTGTCTGACACCGGTTCTCAGCCCTTGGTGGGCCTCAGAGGGCAGGAGAAGGGCTGTTTAAAACATAGATTTTCCAACCTCACCCCCAAACATTCTGATTCAATATGTCTTGGTCAAGTCTAAGAGTTTATTTATTTATTTATTTATTTATTTTGATACGGAGTCTAGGTCTGTCACCCAGATTAGAGTACAGTGGTGCAATCTCGGTTCACTGCAACCTCTGCCTCTGGGGTTCAAGGATTTCTCTGCCTCAGCCTTCCAAGTAGATGGGATTACAGGTGCCCGCCACCACACCCAGCTAATGTGTTTGTATTTTTAGTAGAGACGAGGTTTCACCATATTGGCCAGGCCAGTCTTGATCTCCTAACCTCGTGATCCACTCTCCTTGGCCTCCCACAGTGCTGGGATTACAGGTGTGAGCCACTGCGCCCGGCCTGGAGTTTACATTTTTGATAAGCATTTTCCCAAGTTGCTGTTGAGCCCTAGCCTGCCTATGAAGAAATCCCAACTTACAGGCTGACGTAAGGATCGACATTTATGAAACATTTCTTCTAATTACTTTGTCTTTAAAAACATGTATTACAAAGGGTATACAGGAAATTCTTTGTATTATTTTTGTAACTTTTCCATAAGACGAATTATTTCACGATAAAGTTTAAAATATATATTACAAAAGTAATATGTGCCTAGAGTAAAATATTTTTAATAGTACCACATTAGATACAGTAGAAAATAGACACCGCCTGACCACAGGAGCCCCAGCTCACTTTCCACACTAACTACCGTCAACAATTCGGTAGATATTAGGACTTTTTCTTGTTTTCATTTTCTTTTTGAGTCATGATCTTGCTCTGCTGCCACGGCTGGAGTGCAGTGGTGCGATCACAGCTCACTGCAGCCTCCACTTCCCAGGCTCAAATGATCCTCTCACCTCAGCCCTCCGAGTAACTGGGCCTATAGGCACATGCCACCATGTCTGGCTAATTTCTGTATTTTTTTGTAGAGACGGGGTTTCACCATGTTGCCCAGGCTGGTCTCAAACTGCTGAACTCAAGTGATCTGCCCACCTTGGCTTCCCTAAGTGTCTGGGATTTCAGACTCTGTGCCCGGCCTTGTTTTCATTTGCTAACAGTAACTAATGCTGGCAAGAATGTGATGAAAATGACACTCTCAAAATTGTTAATTGAAGTGCAAATTAAATATGGATGTTTTGGAAAGCAATTTAGCAATGCGTATCAAAAGCCATAAAAACATTCATACTGGTGGACCTACCAATTCCACATCTAGGAATCTCTCCCCCAAGGCCACCACTCTCTAGAGTGCAACCGTTTAAAATGATGACACAAAGCGATAAGGAAGCTGGTTACGATGATGATGTTAGTGGGACAAAAAAAATCAAAACGGGATATAAACATTTTACATATCCTCTATTCACCAAGCTGCTTTTTAAATTTTCATTTTGTTTAGATACCTAAGACAAAGGAAATAAACCTAAATTGCTAACAGTATGTTAGGGAGATGGTATATGAGTGCTACTATCTATTAGGCAGGTGGTTTTGTAAGTGACACTTTTCTTTTCTTCTCAATTATCTCATCCATTCAGAGGCTCAGCACGGGGACTTTGCAGACAGTCACGCAAACCTGATTGAGAAATCCATCTTCCACTTTCCACAGGTACACTGTGGAGGACATGACCTAGTCTCCTGGAACCTTGGCTTCCTTATAAAGATAATGGGAGATTTTTAAAAATTACCCCCTAAACTTGCTGCAAGCATAAAAATGAGAAAACACATGAAAACCTTGGGTGTTTTTTGACCTGACACAGTAAGTAGAAGCTGTTATGTCATTTTTCTATATTCACTGTGATAGGTCACACTTCACTAGGGTTTTAAAATGGGGATTAAAATTTTGATAACCCTCACAGTCCTCATCAGACCCTCTCCTAAGCCCCTGCTTGGTTCTACTCTGAAAGACATATTGCACAAGGTGCATTAAAGTGACAAGGCTCCACCCTGTTAACTAAAATAATGAATGAGAATGAGATTAGCAAATTGTAAAGTGCCTACAAATGAAAGGCAGCATGAGTCCATTTTTACTGGATGACCCTGAAGGAACAGTGGTTTAAACAAAAGCCCAAGTTAAGTACCTTGGGTATTTACATGAGGTGCAATATTGCATTAAGTGAACACGTTAAATGCAGGGGGGGCAGGGGCGTGAAGATGGAATATGGAGGGGTTGTATGTCAAGAAAATCAACATTACTCTTCCAACATCTGGGCCAAAGCTTCCAGGAGGAGGGAAGACTAGAGGGTAGAGAGGGCAAGAGTCATTATCTCAGGATGCCTTCAGCCAATCAAAAGGACAATTCTATTAGTCTACCCTCATCCAATTTATTGCAAGACCTATTAGGCTGACCCCACGTCTCTTACTTTGGAGTTAATCAAAAGTGTCACTCTGAGCCCAAGATTACAGGAAGTCTTCTTTCAAAGGGACCATTTAGAAATGAAAACTAAACTGGCCGGATGCGGTGGCTCACGCCTGAAATCCCAGCACTTTGGGAGGCCAAGGCAGGCAGATCACAAGGTCAGGAGTTCAAGACCAGCCTGGCCAAGATGGTGAAACCCCGTCTCTACTAAAAAATACAAAAATTAGCTGGGCGTGGTGGTGCACACCTATAGCCCCAGCTACTTGGGAGGCTGAGGCTGGAGAATTGCTTGAACCTGGGAGGCGGAGGTTGCAGTGAGCTGAGATCACGCCACTGCACTCTAGCCAGGTGCCTGGCAACAGAGCGAGACTCAGTCTCAAAAAAAAAAAAGAAAAGAAATGAACACTAAACTATTTTATTATCGCCTTGATAGCAGGTCAAGTTCACTTTTTCTAAAATTACTTGTTCAAGAAAATGTAAAACTATATCTAGTTTAAAATTCTTGGCCAGGAGTGGTAGCTCGCACCTGTAATCCCAGCACTTTGGGAGGCTGAGGCAGGCAGATCACTCTGAGCCCAGGAGTTCGAGGCCAGCCTAGGCAACATGGAGAAATCTCGTCTCTACTAAAAATATGAAAACTGTCTGGGCGTGGTGGCTTGGGCTTGTAGTCCCAGCTACTCAGGAAACTAGGGTGAGAGGATGGCTTGAGCCCTTGGAGACAGAGGTTGCAGTGAGCCAAGATCATGCCACTGCACTCCAGCCAGCGTGACAGAGCCTGACCCTGTCTTATAAATGAATAAAATAATTTAATCTTTGTTTTTTCAGGGATAGGAGGAACAGGGTCTCACTCTGTTGCCCAGTACAATTACAGCTCACTACAGCCTCAAACTCCTGGGCTCAAATGACCCACCCACCTCAGCCTCCCTAGTAGCTGGGACCACCAGTGCATGCCACCATGCCTGGCTAATTTTTTTTTTTTTAATTTTTTTCTTGTATAAATGGGGTCTTGCTATGTTGCCCAGGCTGGTCTGGAACTCCTAGGCTCAAGTAATCCTCATGCTTCGGCCTACCAAAGTGTTAGGATTACAGGCACGAGCCATGGCCCCTAACCAAAATCCTTTTTATGTAGCCCATCTCACCTCCCTCCCTGGTGAAAATTGCCAATTGAACATGTATTTTTCCAGATCCTTTACTATTACAAATATATAAAATATATTCACATAGGCATGCACACATACAGCTTCTTTTTACACGAAAAAGATCAGATCCTATTTCTCTGCTACTTTAATTTTTCACTTAATCATATGTCAAAAGTATCTTTCCATACCTGTACATACGGGCATTTGGGTAGTGGTTACTCACGCTGACCCTGAGGCCAGACAGCTGGAAGCCCAGCTCCCTGACTCACCAGCTGTGTGACCTTAGGCAAGTTACTTAACATCTCTTTCCTGATTTAAAAAATATTCTAGTAATAGTAACCAGAGAATTGTTGAGAAGACTAAATGGGTTAACATTAAAAATGTGCAAATATTCTCATACATAAAACTCTTAGACTAGTGTGTACACAGTAAGTGGTATTATGTATGTTGGCCAGTGTTACAATCCACCTTGTTCTTTTCTTCACTGGCCATGTAGTAGTCCACTGTATGGATAAAATATAATTTAGCAAGCTAGTCCCCTACTGACTCATGGCCATTTCCTATTTGTCACTGCAGCGAGCATTTCTTTAACATAAATCTTTGTATACATGTGCAACTATTAACATAGGATAGTTTACAAGTCATGAAATTACTGCATCAAAGGTCAGGCTCATTTTTTATGAAAGATGTTGCCAAATTTCCCTCCAAAAGGCTGCACTAATTTACATCCCCGCCAACAGTTCACGCGTGCCTGTCTCCAGGCATCTTCGCAACACAGGCAGCCTGGATCTTTGGCATCCTCATTTCTGCACTTGCCTTCCCTAAAGGAAACCTAAATCAAAACCACCAACAATGCATTTGTTAAAGTCCCAGGGACACCTAATCTCTTCGCTTTTTTTCTAAATGAAATTAGACATTTGGTTCTTTGACGGGCCTTCAGTTGCCTGGACACAGTCCTGGGATGACTTTTTAAAAATATAAATAGGCTGGGTGTGATGGCTCACGACTGTAATCCCAGCACTTTGGGAGGCCAAGGTAAGCAGATCATCTGAGGTCGAGTTCAAGACCAGCCTGGCCAACATGGTGAAACCCTGTCTCTACTAAAAATACAAAAATTAGCCAGGCGTGGTGGTGGATGCCTATAATCCCAGCTACTTGGGAGGCTGAGGCAGAAGAATCACTTGAGCCTGCGAGGCAGAAGTTGCAGTGAGCCAAGATCGTGCCACTGCACTCCAGCCTGGGTGACAGAGTGACACTCCATCTCAAAGAAAGAAAGAAAGATATATATATACACACACACACACACATACACACGCACGCACACGCGCGCGCGCGCGCGCGCACACACACACACACACACACACTTGCTGTTCCCTAACCCTCTCCAGAGAAGCTCAAGGAGGCCTGAGTGAGGCCTGGCCGCTCTGCTTTCTATCACGGGTGAAAAGATTTTCAACAGCAGCTGGTGTTTTCCTGGGTGGAGATCAGCACCAGCATCTGTGTATAGAGTATCCCAGGGTTTGATGGAGAATTAGGCTGGAAGCAGGGGCTGCAAAATCCCAGTTGCATGTTAAACAACAGGGGGAAGTGGGCACCTTCAGCTTTTCCTGGTGCTCTCTTGTAGAGAGGGGAAGTGTCCCAGCCCAGGCCCGCCTCATCAGGGCAGCTTCTAAGGAAAACAAACAGTAGTAGAAGCTAGTGCAGAGCTGGCTGGAAACCTGTACCAGGCAGAGGAGAAGCAGGGCAAAGGGAGAAGTGCATGGTCTGTGGGGGCCAGGCTGTGGTTTTGTCACCTGCTCTGCAAGTCAGCAGCCACCTGGTTCCCTGGACCACAGCTCCTGCCATGTCATGGATGACAAGATGACCACGGACTGAGATGCCTTCTCTGTCCTCTTGTCCACTCTTCTGAGATACAGGGTGACTTCTGGCTTCATGTGTGACCCCTTTGAATTCAGTGGACCTGTGAAGGGCGGGGGACCTCTCGCTCTCCGCCTCCCAGAGGTCTGAGGCAGGAATGTCAGTAATTCCCAGGATGGCCCCTGCTAAGCTCTACGAGCCCCAAAGCCATTCATCTTCCAAATTTATTTTTCAGGCTATTTTATGGCTCAAAATCATTCATCTTTGTTCTTCCACCATCTCCTACCTCGCATCATTACCAGGGACTCAGGTTGGAGTCCAAGAAGTCCCTGAAGTAATGGATTAGAGAAAATCCCAGGGACCCCTGCTCACATCCATAAGGAGAGAATAAGTCAGTTGATGATCTCAGGAACTCAGAAGTGAGTTAAGTTTCCCCTGCTTGTTCAGCTCGCATGAGAGTAGCAGGAAGGAAAGGAGGCCCAGAGACCCAGGATCTCCGTCCAGTTGACTAGAGGCAGCATGTTAT
This sequence comes from Aotus nancymaae, assembly GCF_030222135.1. NCBI lineage: Eukaryota > Metazoa > Chordata > Mammalia > Primates > Aotidae > Aotus > Aotus nancymaae. The sequence continues at coordinate 17,373,817 of NW_026988479.1, read as the reverse complement.
ACAGGAATAGAAATTTAGAGCTGGACACATCTGGCTTCAAGTGAAGGCATGTAAGCTCATTGTGCCTCAGTTACCTTTTCTCTGAGAGTTTGGGGCTAGCCACCCAATACCTAGCATACTATATGTTCAGCGTGATCCATGTGTTCTACACACCAAGGACACAGCAATAAGCAATCAGACTAGTGCCTGCCCTCGTGGGCTTTATATTCCCAGTGAGCTGGAGACTATTAATAGTGTCGAGCCACGCGCCTAGCCAGCCATGGGGAAGATTACCCTCTGCGAGGACCGGGGCTTCCAGGGCCTCCACTACGAATGCAACAGTGACCACCCCAACCTGCAGCCCTTCTTGAGCCGCTGCAACTCTGTGCGTGTGGACAGCGGCTGCTGGATGCTCTATGAGCAGCCCAACTACTCGGGCCCCCAGTACTTCCTGCGCCACGGCGACTATGCCGACCACCAGCAGTGGATGGGCCTCAGCGACTCAGTCCGCTCCTGCTGCCTCATCCCCCATGCCAGCTCCCACAGGATCAGGATCTATGAGTGAGAGGACTGCAGGGGCCAGATGGTGGAGATCACCGAGGACTGCTCCTCTCTTCACGACCGCTTCCACCTCAGTGAGATCCACTCCTTCAACGTGCTGGAGGGCTCCTGGGTCCTCTATGAGCTGCCCAACTACCGGGGGCGGCAGCACCTGCTGAGGCCAGGGTACTACAGGCGGTGCCTCGACTGGGGGGCCACGGATGCCAGAGTGGGCTCCCTGAGGAGAGCTGTGGAGCTCTACTGAAATATTTTTACTCTATCCTGTGCTCCATCTGGAAACTAATAAAATATTTCTTGTGTGACCCATGCAAAAAAAAAAAAAAAATAGTGTCATGCTTCCTAATGAGGAAGCGAGGTTTATGGAGTGTGTTCACATGCCAACGAGGACTGCAGCTCCTAAGTGGGCTCCATGGCTCCCTCTCAAACTACAGTGCCCTGAACCATGATAGCTATCCAGGTTCACTGTGAAGCTAACAGAACTGAAGCTTTAGGATCCCTGCTTGGATCAGCTCCTTCCAAGGTCTTGCAAAGGTCCCTGAAAGAAAAGCATCCATCACATGGTCTTTGGTTTCTCTAACATTTGCCAACATCAAGTCTTTTAACCACAAGTGGAAGGACCACTGTCCTTCTCCACTCCAGCCTCCCTTCTGCCCCTTCTCCCTTCCTGTTGTGTGCTGTTGGAGTGGCCATGGGCATTCAGGGGTGCACGCACATGGGAGCTGACTCGGTGATACACTGAGTTTAGCAGATCATTAAGCTGAGTTATTGCTAACCCTCCCAGGGTAGGAATAGCTCCCAGTAAAACTCCGGAAGCAAGAACCCCCCAACTTCTGACACTTCATCAGAAGTCGTATCACCATATGACCATGTCCTACAGTGCCCAATGCTGAAGGACGTGGTGAAGAAGGAGGAAGGTTTAAAATATATACAGTTGCTGGGTGTGGTGGCTCATGCCTATAATCCCAGCACTTTGGGAGGCTGAGATGGGCAGATCACCTGAGGTCGGGAGTTCAAGACCAGTCTAACCAACATAAAGAAACCCCATCTCTACTAAAAGTACAAAATTAGCTGGGCATGATGGCTCATACCTATAATCCCAGCTACTCGGGAGGCTGAGGCAGGGGAATTGATTGAACCCGGGAGGCAGAGGTTGTGGTGAGCCAAGATTGCGCCATTGCACTCCAGCCTGGACAACAAGAGCGAAACTCTATCTCAAAAAAAAAAAAAACTATACAGTCAGATGCTACTTGTGAGAAATGCTTCCCATTATTAGATCTGCAAAATAAGTGAAGAGCCAGTCAAAATGGAAGTTCTCTTCTGTCAGAAATATAGTCCATTAGGCCAGGCATGGTGGCTCACACCTATAATCCCAACACTTTGGGAAGCCAAAGCAGGCAGATCACTTGGGGTCAGCAGTGCAAGACCAACCTGGCCAACATGGTGAAACCCCGTCTCTACTAAAAATACAAAAATTAGCCAGGCATGGTAGCAGTTGCCTGTAATCCCAGCTACTAGAGAGGCTGAGACAGGAGAATCACTTGAATCTGGGAGATGGAGGCTGCAGTGAGCCGAGATAGCGCCATTGCCCTCTAGCCTTGGTGACACAGCAAGACTTCATCTCAATAAATTACAAAAATAAATATGCTCCATGAATACGTGCCTTTAATTGTAATGCACCTTAGATTCTTTTTTCATTTTTGGTGGGAATCATGCAAACTGAATTTATTAAAATTCCTTTGAGGGACACAAACATGTAGTAATACTAAAGACAGTGTTTGTGTCTGTGAATGTGTTTCTCTTTTGCATCTAAACTATCAATAACAAAAAGCAATTTTGGATCACCCATGCTAGAGAAAAGGCTGAATTATCTTTTATTCTCTCTAGAGAAAATTATTTTAGAAAATCATTATCATATGAAGAAGTGATCAAGGAGTACAAAGCTGGATAATGTAGGAATGAAAAGTAATACAGAAGCATGTCAGGCAGTAAATTAAGGAAAAATGCTCTATTATTCTTCTGGAGTGTGTAGCATTTGAGGTGTTTGTTGGCTTTTAAAATGTGTAAACTGGCCAGGAGAGTGGTTCATGTCTGTAATCCCAACACCTCGGGAGGCTGAGGTGGGAGGATTGCTTGAGCCCAGCAGTTTGAGACCAACCGGGCAATATAGCAAGACTCCCTCTCTTGATGGAGTCTCACTCTGTCGCCCAGGCTGGAATACAATGGCAAAATCTCAGCTCATGGCAACCTCCGCCTCCGGTGTTCAAGTGATTCTCCTGCCTCAGCCTCCTGAGTAGCTGGGATTGCAAGTATGCACGACCACACCTGGCTAATTTTTAGTACAGACAGAGTTCCACCATGTTGGCTAGGCTGGTCTTGAACTCCTGACCTCAGGTGATCTGCCTTGGCCTCCCAAAGTGCTAGAATTATAGGCATGAGCCACCACTCTTGGCCCCAAAAAAAATTATTTTAAAAAGAAAAAAAGGGGCTGGGCACGGTGGCTCACACCTGTAATCCCAGCACTTTGGGAGGCCAAAGCAGGCAGATCACCTGAGGTCAGGAGTTTGAGACCAGTCTGATCAACACAGAGAAACCCCATCTCTATTAAAAATACAAAATTAGCTGGGTGTGGTGGTACATGCCTTTAATCCCAGCTACTTGGGAGGCTGAGGCAGGAGAATCACTTAAACCCAGGAGGCGGAGGTTGTGGATCGCATTCCAGCCTGGGCAACAAGAGAAAAATGCTGTCTGAAAAAAAAAAAAAAAAAAAAAAGCTGAAGGGGTAAAAAGAGATTTAAATAATCATCTGCACAGAGGACATCTGAAAAGATACATAGGGTATTGGTAATAATGGCTGCTTCTGTGGAGGAAACCACAAGGGGTTGTGATGGTTAATTTTACATGTCAATTTGACTGGGATAAGGGATACCCAGATAGCTGGCAAAATACTTTCTGGGTGTGTCTGTGAGCGTGTTTGTAGAAAAGATTGGCTTTTTTTTTTTTTTTTGAGACAGGGTCTCACTCCGTCACCCAGGCTGGAGTACTGTGGTACGATCTTGGCTCACTACAACCTCTCCCTCCTGGATTCAAGCCATTCTCCTGCCTCAGCCTCCTGAGTAGCTGGGAATACAGGTATGTGCCACCACGCCTGGCTAATTTTTGTATTTTTGTGTAGATAAGGTTTCATCATGTTGGCCAGGATGATCTTGAACTCTTAACCTCAGGTGATCTGCCTGTTCATCCTCCCGAAGTGCTGAGATTATAGGCGTGAGCCACCTTACCTGGCCTCTCTCTAGATCTTATTGGTTCTGTTTCTCTGGAGAATCCTAAATAATATAGAGTAGGAGGGAGATATATCCCTCTTGTACCTTCAGATTTTTAAACACGTTAATAATTAAAGGTACTTGGCACTATGCCTGGCACTTGTTAGCTATTGTTAATTATGAGTTGTTTTTATTGTCAGTTAATTAAATTAACTCTAAAACTAAAAAGGCAGGACCTAATGTTTTGTGTTTGTTTTGGATAATAGTCCCTAATATTTATCAGTGCCAGGGCTGTAACAAACTAATGCTTTTAAAACTTCCTGCATCTCTTGCCGGGGATGGTGGCTCACGCCTGTAATCCCAGCACTTTGGGAGGCTGAAGCAGGTGGATCACAAGGTTAAGAGATTGAGACTATCCTGGCCAACATGGTGAAACCCTGTCTCTACTAAAAATACAAAAATTAGCTGGACATGATGGCACACGCCTATAGTCCCAGCTACTCAGGAGGCTGAGGCAGAAGAATCACTTGAACCTGGAAGGCAGAGGTTGCAGTGAGCCAAGATTGCACCACTGTACTCCAGCCTGGGTAACAGAGTGAGACTCTGTCTCAAAAAAAAAGAAAGAAAAAGAAACATGTGTGAAACATCTATTATATATGTCTAAATACAGGTCCAACCATTCCTCTCCTATCCTTTCAACCACCCTGTGTTATCCTAATCCCCACTTCCCAGCAGAGCAGGGAGGTGGGGGGAGATCATGAAGCTCCTGGGTGGTGGGGCCTGGAAACAGCCTCTTGGGGCTCACTGCTCTCTGAGGACAAGAGCATCTCCCAGTGCTCTCCTCCCTCCTTCCTTCTGCCACCACAGACCTTCCTTGGGTTTGTGCAGCCTTTAGGCAAATACACAGCACAGCTCAACTCAACGGCCCTCAGTGCCTCTGTCCTACTGGAGAATCTCTGGGGATGGGTCTCAGGAAGTTTCCTAAGTCTGCCTGCCAAAGCAGGGACCCTTCCCCACAGAGAGAGAGGAGTGGGTTAGCCTCTGAGTTCTACTGCACAAAATGCCATGGACCCAGGACCCTAGAGGCATCTTTCAGGGCAAAATCTGGTTTAGAATCTCCACTCACTTCAGGAGCACTAAACACACACCTTGGAGCATTTGCTACCTTGTCCTCTGGGTGACCTTGAAGGACAGCCGTGATCTTCGCCTGCCTTGGATGAAGGAATGAGGTAGTTCACATAAATGTCTCCAACTGCTAAGAGCTACTGGCAATAGCCACCTGATAAAAGTCTTGTCTCCTCACACTTTGGGAACCGAGGTGGGAGGATTACAAAGCCAAGACCAGCCTAGGTAAACATAGTTAGACCCTGTCTCTAAAGAAAAATATTTTTAATTAGTGGTACACAATGATATGTGCCTATAGTCCCAGCTACTGGGGAGGCTGAGATCGGAGGATTACTTGAGTCTGGGAGCCTGAGGCTGGCTGCAGTGAACGGGGATCACACTACTGCACTCCAGACTGGGTGACAAAGCGAGACTCTGTCTCAAAAAAAAAAAGCCTTGTCACCTCATAGCTGTGTCCTTGAACATTGAGCTCTTTGATTTGCAGTTTCCTTATCTATGAAATGAGGATCAAGAACTAATCAATGTTTTTGTAAAATAAAGGATGATTCTCTACCCCCACCCTAGATAGCAAGTACCTTGAAGAGAAGGACAAACGTGACTTTCAAGGTGCCTTTTGTTTTGTTTTTGTTTGTTTGTTTGTTTTTGAGACGGAGTCTTGCTCTGTTGCCCAGGCTGGAGGGTAGTGATATGATCTCAGCTTACTGCAACCTCCACCTCCCAGGTTCAAGCAGTTCTCCTGCCTCAGCCTCCCAAGTAGCTGGGACTAAGCCACGCACCACCATGCCCAGCTAATTTTTGTATTTTTAGTAGAGATGGAGTTTTTTTTTTTTTTGAGACAGAGTTTCACTCTTGTTACCCAGGCTGGAGTGCAATGGTGCGATCTCGGCTCACCACAACCTCCACCTCCTGGATTCAGGCAATTCTCCTGCCTCAGCCTCCCAAGTAGCTGGGATTACAGGCACGCACTACCGTGCCCAGCTAATTTTTTTGTATTTTTAGTAGAGACGGGGTTTCACCGTGTTGACCAGGATGGTCTCGATCTCTTGACCTCATGATCCACCCGCCTCGGCCTCCCAAAGTGCTGGGATTACAGGCGTGAGCCACCGCGCCCGGCCCCAGAGATGGAGTTTTACCATGTTGGCCAGGCTCGTCTCTCAACCTCCTAACCTTGTGATCCACCCACCTCACCCTCCCAAAGTATTGGGATTACACATGTGAGCCACTGCACCTAGCCTTCAAGGTGCCATCTAGCTTAACTGCAAAGGGGCTAATTTAAGGCGAAACTAAGTAGTGCAAAACAATATGTTTTATGGGTCATCCAGACCTGAATTCAAATCCTGCCTCTGCTACTAATATTAAGGAACCTCTCAGAGCTTGGTCATTACTGTTAATATAAAAATAACTAGGGCCAGGCGCAGGAGTTTGAGACCAGCCTGGGCCAACATGGTGAAATGCCATCTCTACTAAAAATACAAAAATTAGCCAGGTGTGGTGGTCCATGCCTGTAGTCCCAGCTACTCAGGAGGCTGAGGCACAAGAAACACTTGAACCCAGGAGACAGAGGTTGCAGTGAGCCGAGATCACACCACTGCACTGCAGCCTGGGCAACAGTGCAAGACACTATCTCGAAAAAAAAAAAATTTTAATTAGCCAGGTGTGGTGACATGCTTGTAATTCTACCTACTCGGGAGGCTGAGGTGGGAAGAGTGCTTAAGCCCAGGAATTTGAGCCTATAGTTAGCTAGGATCATGCCACTGCACTGCAGCCTGGGCAACAGAGCAAGATCCTGTGTGAAGTAACAGCAGACTAGGTCCACAAAAGACTATTCAGAGGTTCAAAGAATTTTGCAAATATGCAAAGATAACACCACCAATCTGTATTGTCAGGGACTCATTCCTTTTCTGGTTGTTCCAGGAAAGGTTTTATGAGCCTCTTTTTAAATTTTTTTCATTGTGGATATGAAGTGGTTCCATTAGCCAAGATATATGAATTTTTAACAACTCCCTCCCCCCAAAAATGATCCATTCACATAAACAAATCTTAATCTTCATTTTATATTGATAAGCTGCAGGGCTGACACCATGTTTTTTTCTTTTAAAACTGTTTCATCATTCTGAGAACTCTATGCTTTTTGCAAACACCCTTTTGAGGAACTCAGGTCTTTCCACTGTGAAAGAAAACTGTGCTGTGTCCAAAAATGTGTTTCTAGCAGCACTGCATTTCTCCAGGCAAAGAGGTGGAGCAATCTCTTCAAATCTTGAAGATTTGAAGGAGAAATTTCATCCGCCATCTCTGTCCTGGGCCAAAAAGACAAAAGCTCACCCGCTACCAGGGAAGTTTTTAGGAAATAAGTTCTGGTTTTCTCTGCAAACGATTCTTTCTTTAGAAAGAGTTCAGCTACATAGGACTAACCCTGTTGTAACATCTGTATTCAATCTGCATCTGCACAGAAAGGTTTGCTTAGGGAGCATCTCCATGTACAGGGAGAAAAGTGGGCTGGATGAGATGAGCCAGAGGGAGAGAGACAAACCAGGAGGCAGAGCACCAGCATTCTGATCTTCACCGTGCCACTTCCAAGCTGCACTCTGGCAGGTCTCTTGATCTCCTTAGGACTCAGTTTCCTTACCTGAAAAAAGGAGATGAAAACAAAAACACATTTCCTGGCCAGGCGCAGTGGCTCACCGCCTGTAATCCCAGCACTTCGGGAGGCCGAGGCAGGTAGATCACGAGGTCAGGAGTTCAAGACCAGCTGGGCCAAGATGGTGAAATCCCGTCTCTACTAAAAATACAAAAAAATTAGCTGGGCATGGTGGTGCGTGCCTGTAATCCCAGCTACTCAGGAGGCTGAGGCAGGAGAATTGCCTGAACCCAGGAGGCGGAGGTTGCGGTGAGCCGAGATCACATCACTGCACTCTAGCCTGGGTAACAAGAGTGAAACTCCGTCTCTAAAAAAAAACAAAAACCTTTCCTGTCTACTGTAAGAGAGTTGTTCCTTCTCTACCACCCCCACCCAAGAAGAAAACTGCTGCACTCTTACCCAGCTGTGACCCAATTTACACAGATGAAATAATGACCAAGTAAAGCAGGAGTTGCAGACTCAAGCGTCTGATGCAAAAAAGAGTGAATGACGTGTAGCCAACACTGTTGGTGCCTCACCCAGATCCCTCTGCCAGTTGTGAGCCCCTCTGAACATCAGTGTGATTCCAACAGTCTAAACCTCAGACCTTCTATGCTGTGTTCCTTTACTACCACCACCAGGGACTCAGCAGACCTTAGCCAATGACCTTGCCTCAGGCCAAGACAACCCCAGAGTTCCCTGCAGGCTCGGGCTGAAGCTACTCTCCAAGAGCCTTTGCATGAAACTGCAGCTTTGCTTGGTTTCTTCCCCTTTCCAGCCCCAATTCCCTCACTTCCTTGTCAGCTTCTGCTGTTTCAGGGTCTGCCCTTGGGTAACACAGCCTAAGATAAATGGCCTGGGAGTTCATGCCACATCTAAAGGGGGCACCTGCTGCTCAGCTCCAGCCTGTCCAACCACGTGAAGACACAGGTGCAATGTTTCCAGACATTCCGATGTTTCAAGAGAGTCTAGAGATGTGCATTTTGAAGTAAAACTGCCATTTTTTTTTTGTCACTCCCTTTGCCCAAGCTGGAGTGCAGTGGTGCAATCTCAGCTCACTGCAACCTCCAACTCCTGGGTTCAAGGGATTCTCCTGCCTCAGCCTCCCAAATAGCTGGGACTACAGGTACACACCACCATGCCCAGCTAATTTCTGTAGTTTTAGTAGAGACAGGGTTTCATTATGTTGGCCAGGCTGGTCTTGAACTCCTGACCTCATGATCCACCTGCCTCAGCTTCCCAAAGTGCTAGGATTATAGGTATGAGCCACCATGCACAGTCAAAACTGCCAATTTTTAAGTGTTGGCCATTTAATTTTTTACAAACTTCACACTATGCAGACCAAATTGAACACATATGTAGATCAAGTCTAGCAATTTCTAAGTACCAAGTGCCTAACATGTGCTTAATACGCTGACCCCAAGTGTATTGCATGCATCATCTCATATAATCCTCACAACATATCCTATTTGACAGACATTATCCTCATTTTACAGAAAAGGAAACTGAAACAAAAGAGAAGTTAAGTACTTGCTTAATTAAGCTCATAGTGCTAGGAAGTAGCAGAACTGATTTTCAAACCAAGTTTTGTCTGATTGCAAAGCCTGTGCTCTGAACCACTGAGCAGCTCTGCCTTCCCTTCTGTATTTAGGCAACTCCCTGGAGGAGAATCAGAAACTTAGGTCAATAAGTCACCCAACGTGTGGGATGGAGAAAGGGGCACGAGGGGAGCAGAAAAGCTTTCAGCATAATGGGCGTTAGAGCACTGTCCATAACCGTGACAAACTGAGGACAGTGCAAATGCCCAGGAGAAAATGGTTACACAAATGATGGTTCACAGAATTCTGTGCTCTCATTTTAAACAATAATAAGGAAAACTATAGAGGAAAATATCTATAATATGATGCTGAGTGAAAAACACAGACAGACACACAATCATACTCACCACAAAGTTGGCAGGCTTTGAATGGACTCAGACCTGGGTTTGAATCCCCGTTCTGCCAACTATGACCATAGGGCCTCTCAGAGCCTCCATTTCTCTAACAAAGTAATGGGGATAGTAATTCCTCCCTTCTAGAGTTATTGCAAGGATTTGGTGAAAAATATGTAAAAGGTTTTGGCACAATCTAGGCCCATGGTGAAAGAGCTCACACCATGTGCAGATGTTTGTAGGGGCAGGGAGAAAGATGAGAACCAACCCCAGGCAAACGGGCAGGGTCATTTGAGAGACTGAAACATTATGAGTGGTTTGAATTGTTTTCATCTAAGGTTGTTACACTATCTTAACAAAGTATACAAACATAAATGGGAGCTTTGAACTAGAGTGATACAATTAAATAAGTTTCCTCTAATTGACAACTGCCCTTCTCACTCATGCTGGGAGGTACCGTTCTTAACAAGTATGAAGTCTGCTATTGGGGCAATTTACACAGAAATCAAAAATTATGGAGCCTCTATAGCTTCCCCTCCCCATGCATGCAACTCTTTAGCCCTGCCTATTACCTGTTTTCTTAATGAAATCTTCCACAGGTGTGGTGGCTCACACCTGTAATCCCAGCACTTTGGGAAGCCAAGGTGGGCAGATCATGAGGTCAGGTGTTGGAGACTAGCCTGGCCAAGATGGTGAAACCCCATCTCTACTAAAAATGCAAAAATTAGCCAGGTGCAGTGGCGGGCACCCATAATCCCAGCTACTCAGGAGGCTGAAGCAGAAGAATCGCTTGAAGTTGCAGTGAGCCGAGATCACGCCACTGTACTCTAGCCTGGGCAACAGAGCAAGATTCCATCTCAAAAAGAAAAGAAAAGAAAAGAAAAGAAATGTTCCACATAAAACCAGGGCAGGCAGCATTGAGGAAGGCAGGCTGAGGATGAAGGGCAGAGTCGAAATGCAAAACCACCATAATCAACGTTTTGCTTAGAGGTGCTTTCACAGATTTTGCACCTTAGTCCCAGAACCGTGAGACACCCTTCATCGAACCATGGGGCTGTCCACCAGGGTGTCGGCCTCAGTTCCTTTATTCATTGTGGAACATGCACCTCGCCTGCAGGTTCTTGCTGCTTGGGTTCTGGAACCAGGCTACAGCAGGCCCCGTGTGGCAGGCGGGGTATGTTTGGTCAGAGGCAGATGACCGGGGTGGGGCTTGATTGTTTCGAGACAGTTATCGGTGGAGACAGGCTCAATTATTTTCATTATATGGAGTCAACAGAGACAGGAGGCATAATGGGTCTCAGTCAGAGAGGCAAAGGTTAAGGTGAGGGGAAGAGGGGGAACCAAGGGGGGCCCTCCCAGGCCCACCATGACCACTGAACCATAATGCCAGGGAGGGCGAGTGAGAACGGGAAGATGTCAGGAGTGTGTCTGACCCTGCTCTGCTGGACCCAGCATGAACCCCTGGAGCGTCAAGACAGCATCTCCTGTGTGAGTGACTCTAAAAGCCTCCAGACAGGGCAGGCACAGTGGCTGATACCTGTAATCCCAACACTTTGGGAGGCCGATACTGGTGGATCCCTGGAGCCCAGGAGTGCCAGACCTGCCTGAGCAACATGATGAAACACTGTCTCTACTAAAAATACAAAAATAAGTTGGGCGTGATGGTGTAGTCCCAGCTACTCAGGAGGCCGAGGCAGGAGAATCACTTCAGCCAGGGAGGCAGAAGTTGCAGTGAGCCGAGATTACATCGCTGCCCTCTAGCCTGGGCAACAGAGCGAGACCTTGTCTCAAAATAAATAAACAAATAAAAATAAAAGCTTCAGGTGGAGAGAGCTTCATCAAGACCCCATCTGAATGGTCCAGCACTGGAGGGCAGAGTACCCTGAGCTCTCTTGCCTTCCCACCCCTTTACCCTTTTCCTCTCCATAAACAACAGCCAGTATTATTAAGAGTTTGCTGTGTATTGGCCGGGCGCGGTGGCTCACGCCTGTAATCCCAGCATTTTGGGAGGCTGAGGCGGGTGGATCACGAGGTCAAGAGATCAAGACCATCCTAGTCAACATGGTGAAACCCCATCTCTACTAAAAATACAAAAAAATTAGCTGGGCACGGTGGCGCGTGCCTGTAATCCCAGCTACTCGGGAGGCTGAGGCAGGAGAATTGCCTGAATCCAGGAGGCGGAGGTTGTGGTGAGCCGAGATCGCACCATTGCACTCCAGCCTGGGTAACAAGAGCGAAATTCCGTCTGAAAAAAAAAAAAAAAAGTTTGCTGTGTGTAAGGCACAATGCTGAATACTTAGCACATATCTTTTTTTTTTTTTTAATTGGACAGGGTCTCACTCTGTTGCCCAGGCTCACTGCAGCCATGACCTCCCTGGTTCAAGTCATCCTCCTGCCTCAGCCTCCTGAGTAGCTAGGACTACATGCACACACAACCACACCCAGCTAATTTTTGTAGATACAGAGATCTCTCTATGTTGTCCACGCTGGTCTTGAACTCCTGGGATCAAGCAATCTCAATACACATGTTATTTCATTCTCTCAGCAACCCTGCTGGTCAGGCACTGTGATGATCCCATTTGACAAATAAACAAACTGAGACTCAGAGAGGGTTATGGGACTTGCCCAAGCCAGTAATGGCAGAATCAGCAAACCCGGGTCCATTGAGCCCAGAGCCCAAGCTCTCTACTACACTCCTCCTCTTTCCTTCTCTTTTCTTTCTCCTGTTTACTGCTTATCCTCTGTGCAGGCCAAAGGCCTCTCCCTCACCCCAAACCAGACCCTGTACCTGTGTGGGTTTGGGGGCTACTCAGTGAGGCCCCTCAGGTGGAGGAGTTACTGTTCCTGGGATTTCTCAAGAACAGGAAACTTGCTGGTGCTGCCTGCAATAAATCCAAACCTTTCTTCCTTTGTGATTTCACCCCGGGAGCAACACTCCAGCATGACTCATTGCTGGGCCGGCAGGAGATCTCCTCTGGAGACTGGAGGTGACCTTGGCCGGGCACTCACATCCTGTGCCTGTTTTCCCGTTTGTCAAGTGGACAGCCCCAGCCTCCCCACCAGGCTGCTTGTGAACTATCTGGCTGAACACAAAGCTTGTAGAAAATAATTTCTGAAACCGAATCCAAAATACTGACAATTCACTCACTTCAGCCTATGTCCCACAGAGCAAACCAGGATCCAAATCCTCCCCAGCCTTAATCCTGGCTGCAAGAGTTCTCCTGCACTCCTGCTGCCTTCTTGGTGTATGGTCTAACTAGGATTACTGGAAAAAAGAAAGCTGACAGGGACAATAACCTGTTTTCCAACTGCAATGAGTCACTCCTCCTTCGGCTTCCCCATCACCCTATATTATAAGCACTTAATACTACTATCAGCTAACATTCATGAAACCCTGATTGAATATGTAAATTTATATTGTTTTTCTCTGGCAGGGCATGCTGGCTCATACCTGTAATCCCAGCACTTTGGGAGGCTGAGGCAGGTGGATCACCTGAGGTCAGGAGTTTGAGACTAGCCTGGCCAACATGGTAAAACCCTGTCTCTACTAAAAATACAAAACTTAGCCGGGTATGGTGGCACATGCCTGTAATCCCAGCTACTCGGGAGGCTGAGGCAGGAGAATCAGTTGAACCTGAAAGGTGGAGGTTGCAGCGAGCCAAGATCATGCCAGTGCACTCTAGCCTAGGTGACAGAGTAAGACTATGTCTCACAAAAAAAAAACAACAAAAAAACAAAAATAACAACCAGGTGTGGTGGCTTATGTCTGTAATCTCAGCACTTTGGGAGGCCAAGGTGGCTGGATCACACGGTCAGGAGTTCAAGACCAGCCTGGCCAAGATGGTGAAACCCTGTCTCTACTAAAAGTACAAAAATTAGCTGGGCACAGTGGCGGGCACCTGTAATCCCAGCTACTCCGGAGGCTGAGGCAGGAGAATCACTTGAACCCAGGAGGCAGGGGTGCACTGAGCCAAGATCCGCCACTGCACTGTAGCCTGGGTGACAGAGCAAGACTCTGTCCCCAAAATGTATATATATATATATTTTTTTTCTCTCATTTAACTCCTTGAGAACATTTATTACTAGCCCCACTTTGCCAATGAGAAAAATAAGTTTCAGACTTGTTGATTACAGAAACTCAAGGTCACATACAGCTGGCAGGTGTCAAAGCCCAGATTCAAGATCGGGCCTGTCAATCTCCACACTGTATGGTCCTCATTTCATTTTAAAATTACAAATCCCAGTACTCCCTAGCCACCTTCTGCACTTCATTGTTTTTTTTGAGATGGAGTTTCAGAGTTTCTCTCTGTTGCCCAGACTGGAGTGCAATGGCCAAATCTTGGCTCACTGCAACCTTTGCCTTCCGAGTTGAGGCAGAACTCCTGCCTCAGCCTCCCAAGTAGCTGGGATCATAGGCATGCACCACCATGCCCAGCTAATTTTTTTGTATTTAGTAGAGATGGGTTTAGTAGAGAAGGTGGTCAGGCTGGCCTCAAACTCCTGACCTTGGGTGATCTGCCCACCTCGGCCTCCCAAAGTGCTGGGAGTACATACAGGCTTGAGCCACCAGGCCTGGCCCCTTCGCTGCATTTTTCTGCATAGTTTCTATGTTCTCTAATAAGAAATTAACTGTCACAGCCCTCCTTTACCCAGGTAGAATGTAAATCAATGTGGGCAGGGATTTCCTGGTATTTGGCCACTGCTAATATCCCCTCAGTGCCTAGAACAATGTCTGACAGGTAGTATCAACAAATATTCAAGATATTCAATAAATATTTTGGCCAAAACAAATTAATTTGGCCAAAAATTCTCATTAGTTATTTTTGACTATCCTTTCTACTAGATTCTAAATTGGACAGCATTTTTTTCATCTCAGTCCCCATCCATCATCACCCCCCCATCCCTCCCCCTGCCTTGAGTTTAGAATGATACTTTGAACATAGTAAAATATTACTTGATATTGGAATGTGATTTCGGGGTGGTCTGCTGTTTGGGGAATTCATTCTCCTCTCCATTTTCCACAACAAACAGGCACTCAGTAGAAAATTGTCTTAGGGAGGCTGGAAAACGTCTAGCACTTTCTCATCTTATCCCTGGGTTAGGTTCCTCTCGTCGCTGCTCCCTGAGGCTGATGGACAGGCAGGCGGGACAGCCCAATTGATCGATGCAAAGGTGCCCTCCTCCACTCTTGTTTGCTGCTGTGTTTCTGACTCGCATCTTCCCTGGCTGTGGGAAAGTGTGCAGTATGTGGCTTCACAAACTGCAAAGCAGCAGAGAGAGTGGGCAGTTGGAAATGATATGGAAAAGAAAGGATCTAATTAAGCAGAGTAGGTGATAGTGTCGGGAAGAAAAAGCAAGCAAGTGGCAATTTGGATATCTGCCTGCAAATAACAGAGATGACTGTCGTTTTCTCCTCTGGCTCCTGTTTGCCCTATAAATCTCAGTTCACAAATCCAAGTGTTTTAATTATCACTGTATAATATAACATGCTGTGCTGGGCCTATCTCAGGGAAATTAAAACAAAGGAGGGGGGCTGAGGGTTTCAGGCTACCCCGTTCTCCCATTTCTCTTGTTTACAATAATCTGAAGGTGTTTCTCCCCCTTTCTGCCATAAACACAACATGGGGTTTTCCAGTATTAAATATATCACCTTCATCCACTCACAAAAAGGAACTTCAGACCCTGAGCTATTGTCAACCATGCAACTCGGTTGCCAGGTGTCACCTTGGCCACTATTGGTGTTTAATCCCCAAGAAATCAAAAGAACCAGGTCATGAATGAAATGCCACGTCCGGCTCAAAAAAGAGAGTCCCTAGTGGGAAGCAGCATGATGATTAAAACTAGCATTTGAATATCACCTTTGCTACATACCAGCTGTGTGGCCTTGGGTAAATCACTTAAGCTCTCTGAGTCTCACACTTTAAAGAAAAAAAAAAACAGTGATAGCAAGATTAAGTACATAAGACTATAAAGCACTTAGCACAGTGCCTGACACGTAATAAGTGCTATGCAACACAGTCCCGTCTCCAGTCTTGCCATTTCAGATACCTACAACAAGCTTCTCCCAGAAAGCTGCAGGGTTCACTCCTTTCCTTCTACCTTATCAGTGAGCCTTCCTTACCCTAAAGAAATAGCTGCCCTCCCATCACACACACTGCAACTCCCCCTTACATTCTTCACCTTTGTCCATAACAAAGTACTCCTTGACATTTTACATATATACACATACATTCATGTGTGGCTTAACAACTGGAGTAAGTTCTGAGAAATGTTCTGAGAAATCCTTCGTCAGGCGATTTCATCGTTGTGCGTACATCGTAGAGCTAGAGTGTACTTACATAAATCTAGATGGTATAGCTTACTACACACCTAGGCCATACAGTACAGCCTATTGCTCCTAGGCTACAAACTTGTACAGCATGTTACTGTACTGAATACTACAGAAAACTGTAACACAGTGATAAATACTTGTGTACCTAAATATAGAAAAGGTAATGCGCCGCACTAAGCTAAGACATTAGAATAGCTATGATGTCATAGCTATTACAGTGGCTCATGCCTGTAATCCCAGCACTTTGGGAGGCTGAGGTGGGCAGATCATCTGAGGTCGGGGGTTTGAGACCAGGCTGACCAACATGGAGAAACCCCATCTCTACTAAAAATACAAAAATTAGCCGGGTGTGATGGTACATGCCTGTAATCCCAGCTACTTGGGAGGCTGAGGCAGAAGAATCGCTTGAACCCGGGAGGCAGAGGTTGTGGTGAGCGGAGATCATCAAGCCATTGCACTCCAGACTGGGCAAACGGGCAAAACTCTGTCTCCAAAAAAAAAAAAAAAGATATTTTATTAGGGGGTCTTTCTTCACCTAAAAGTAAACTCCAAGAAGGCAGAACTTGTGTTGACCACTGTATTTCCAATGCCTATAACAGTGGTGCCTGGCATGTAATGGATGTTTAATAAATGTTAACAAAATGAGTAAATACAAGCTGTTTTTTCCATAATGGCTGGAAGGGCCCTCATAGACGACATAGGCCAAAGATCTTCACAGGCCAGGAAATTGAGACTGGGTGGCATCAGATGACCTGCCCTCTGGTTCCAGCTTCCCCAGAACTGAGTGGCGGGGGCTAGGGACTCTGACTTCAGTGGCTTTGCTCTGCCTGGAGTCAGCCCACTCAGTGCCCACAACAACTTAGCAGGTTGGTGCCCTATGCTCCTCATCTGAGGAATGGAAAAAAGCAGATGGCTCTCCCTCCCAAGTGTCAGGATGTGGATGCCTCAGTGACTGGCATTCTATAAAAGCTTAAAAAGGACAGGTGGAGACACAGAAGCCCGCTCTGGAAATCCATCAACAAATGTGCTCGGAGTTGAGGAACTGCAGACAGCTGCAGCACAAAGGAGCCAAAGGCCACTGCTTTTCTCTCAAAATCCACCCACATCAAGGACCCTCTTGGCTCTCTGCATGATTGAAGGCAAGCAACTGCAGTCTCATTTCTGGGGTGCCTGGATGACCTCCTCTAGCAAAGACACAGGGGATCCCGTAGGGAGAAATGCCAACCCCAGCTCCATCATCTGTAGGTGCACGACCTCTCTGGGAACCAACTTTTCGTTGCTTAGGATGAAACGAGAAAACACATGCGCAGCACCTGGCACAGCGCATGGCACATAGCAGGCACATGAAACATTCAGTTACCAACCACCCGGCTAATATGCAAAGTCAACCCTGTAAACATCTCACCAGCTTTTACCATTGCCCCCTAGAGCTGGGGATCTGAATAGAAGGCCTTGCATTAGCCAAGGGCTATTCAGCCTTAGAAACTCAACTCCAGGTAATCGTTTAAAGGAGCGAATTTTCCTATTCAAGTAAAGTGAAAAGAACTCAGACACCATCTCATACCCCAAGCCACTCAGGTCCTCACAAGGCTGGAAAAGGAGAAGATTACAGTCTGAGAGCACTGGCCACCTAACTCTCTATTCCCAGAAAGTGGGGTCCAGCCCAGAGCTGCCTGGAAGTTGAGGTAACAAGACCCAACAAAAATATCCTGTGTTCTCTTCACCACCTGTCTCCGCAACCAAATCATCAGACCAAGTATTAAAGAGAGACACCACCAGTAATCAGAATGTGGTAACTAAATGAGTCTTGTGTCTTCCACTTACAATGTGCAAGCCGATTCACTTCCTCAGCCTCTCAGAACCTGCTTCCTCAACTGTATAAAGAGAAAAACAACCTCTACCTCGTGGGACTGGTGAAACGATGAAATGAGGGAATTCTGTCCAGCGGCATCTAGGACATTAGCTGCTGCTTTCAGTTCCAGAGGCCCAGTGCAGCCGATGCCGGAATAAGCATTAAATGCTCTGAAAGAACACTGTACAGCAAAGGCAGCCCTTTCCTAGACCACAGACCAGACCACGCCAACATGGGCCACAGGTTGGGAGCAAACACTTAACTCCACAAGAGGCTTCCAGAAATCTTACAAGCAAATGGGGTAGAAGTAGGAGGGATTCGGGTGCAAAAACGCACAGGTAGAAACTGAGACCCTAACAGCTTCCAAAAAGGGGGTGCCTGGCCGGAAGTGGTCAGGGAAGTTCCCCCCCCCCATGAAATAACTTGGACTTGGCAATCATTTCTTTGGACTTCCCAATGTCAATTGCCACTTTTGATGACTTGGGGATTCTAGAATGTTCCGGTGGCAGTAAGCCTCACTGATTTACAAATATAAGGTCTGGTGTGACCTAAACCTGCGTAGTGTGTTCCAAGAATCGGTGACTTTCCTCTCACGTAACCAACCTGGGCCTCAGTTTCCCTCCAGACCCTAACGAAGGAGCTAACGGCCGTTGCCTCCGCCGGGAGGCTGCCAGGCTGCGAAGCTAAACTGATGGCGCGCTAATGCGCTCCCTAGGCACAGCACGGAGCTCCCCGCGCGCGGTTCCCATTCGCTCCAAGAGCGAAGGGCGGCGCGCGGGCTCAAACAAAAGCCAGGGACCTTCCTCCGCTGCAGCTGTTGAAAAAATAATCATAAGAAAGCAACTGGAACGCGAGCCGGGGCCGCGGCGGGCTGGGGGCTCCTCCCGCAGGCGCCCAGGAGCCGCTCGGCCCGTGGCCCGGCCGGGGAGCAGGGGCCCCGCGGGAGCTCCGAGGCCCCGCTGCGCCCGGCCAGGCGGGGGCGGCGGAGGCGGAAGCGGGGGCGGCCGGAGCGCGGTGGGGATGTTTAAAGGAAATTTACAATCATTTCCTCTCTGTGGTTTGGTGACAAATCAACAACATCCTGTTCTTTTGTGAGGCTCCGGGCGCCTGCGAGGCGGGGGCAGCGCTCCGGCTCTTAAAGGGACACACACAGGCCCCTCCCCCAACGGTCCCCTGCGGCTCCAAAAAAAAAAAATGCAGCCTCCCCAAGGCGTCACCTCCGGGGGCGCGCGGCCGGAATGCGGGGGCTGCAGCCTGAGCGGCCCCAGGGCCACGACCCGGATCCTTTCCCTCACTCCCCACCCCGCCCAACGGGAGGAGACGGCCGCGGCGGCTGCGCACCCCTCTGAAGGACGTTGCGGCCCGGGCCATCTCCCGCCGAGGGGGCGGGCAGGGGGCGGAGGGGCGTCCTCGCGAGGGTTCTCTTCCCTCCTTGCAACCCCCGGGCAGCTCCGCCGGGGCTTCGGACCTCCGGGTAGTTATCCCCCTCCCCCAATCCCCGGGCCTCGAGTTTTCCAGCCCCAAAACTCTATGGATTTATGGTTAAAATGTCGACGTACGCACAGGAGGTTTATAAAACGCCAAAGCAGAGACTTCCCGAGCTGTAGAAGTAATGAGAATCAGATGGTCAGGACCAGAAAAATAAAAAAATACTCAACTGCCCTCCTGAGATTTCGTTCATTCAGTCATTTAATGAGTATGTTTTACTAAGTGCTGGTCACCGCTTTAAGCCCCACGCACCGCAGGAACAAGACAGATACGGTTCCTGTCCGCAGGGGGCTTAGAGTCTCTAAATGAATGAACAGGATTATTTCACATCTACAAGTCCTATGACTTTTCTAATGGGTCATATTCTAGAACAGCTGCTTTCTGTGGGGACACCTCTCTGAGGGGTCTGACTTGAGGCTTCGAAGGATGAAAAGATAGGAGTCCTAGGAAGAACTCGGTTGGAGAGGTGCAAACATTATTATCAGGAAAGAAGAACTCAGAAGTCCCATCCCAAAGACCGAGTGAAGGGCAGCCCCAAGTCGGCATTTCCCCCTTGAGAACAAGCCGTTATAAGAGGCCTGGGTCCTTCTGCTCTGGCTATATCACCTGGGCCATTTCCGTCCATCTCTTGGCCTCACAGCTTCCTATCTAGAAAATTGGAACACTCAACTAGATCCAGTACTTCTCAACCTAGGTGCAAATGAGAATTCCCAGGGAGTCTTTCAAAAACACTAACACCCCTGACCCTACCTCAGATCGAGTATGAG
The DNA here is from genome assembly GCF_030222135.1 of Aotus nancymaae. NCBI lineage: Eukaryota > Metazoa > Chordata > Mammalia > Primates > Aotidae > Aotus > Aotus nancymaae. The sequence goes on along the minus strand of NW_026988479.1, from coordinate 17,353,907 downwards.
GATGTCTGGTAATGGGGCCTAAGCACTGGGATTTCTGTAAGGCTCCAGGAGTTAATTTAGTGTACAGCCAGGGGTAAGAGCCACTGACTTAGATGCTATTTAAAGTTTGGGTTTAGGGGGCCGGGCGCGGTGGCTCAAGCCTAGAATCCCAGCACTTTGGGAGGCCGAGGCAGGTGGATCACGAGGTCAAGAGATCGAGACCATCCTGGTCAACAAGGTGAAACCCCATCTCTACTTAAAAATACAAAAATTAGCTGGGCATGGTGGCACATGCCTGTAGTCCCAGCTACTCGGGAGGCTGAGGCAGAATTGCTTGAACCCAGGAGGCGGAGCTTGCGGTGAGCCGAGATCGCGCCATTGCACTCCAGCCTGGATAACAAGAGCGAAACTCCGTCTCAAAAACTAAAAATAAAGTTTAGGTTTAAAGTGCAGTAAGAAGGCCAGGTGTATATGTATCAGGACTGTAATCCCAGCACTTTGGGAGGCCAAGGTGGGTGGATCACTTGAGGTCAGGATTTCGAAACCAACCTGGACAAGAACTTGGTGAAACCCTATCTCTACTAAAAATAAATTAATAATTTTTAAAAAATAGCCAGGCGTGGTTATGCACGCCTGTAATCCTAGGCACTTGGGATGCTGAGGCAGGAGAATTACTTCAACCTAGGAGGTGGAGGTTGCAGTGAGCCAAGATTGTACTACTACACTTTAGTCTGGGCGTGAGAGCCAGAAAAAAATAAAAATAAAGTGCAGTAAGAGCTATTTCGATTCAGGGTATAATCATTGAGTGCTCAGCAGCTGATAGGCAATATCCTAAATAAGCTACATTTATATTATATCAAATGTAAGTTACAAAGAAAAACCCTACCAACTAAGATAGGTATTATTATTATTCCCATTTTCCAGATGAGGAAACTGGGTTACAGAGATGATGCAAAATGTGATCGAGGGCACACAGGTAATAAGTGGTCTTGTCTGTATCCTGTAAGCTGAAATGCCTAGAAAGGCATTTCTAGTGACAAGGAACAAATTTCTACCTAATGGGGTTGTTAAGCAGGCAGAGTCTACCTAGAGAAGAGCATGGGATGCTATAAGCCCAGGCTACTCACTGGCCTAGATGCCCAGAGTGGGAGTCTTAAGAGAGAGATTGTAACTCTAAGAAAACAGACTTTTATGTTTCTTGGTGCTAATCCTCTTGGTAGTTTTCAGAGATGATTCCCATAAATTGTTAAGGTTATGCCTTGGCCAGACAGAGGAGCCATTTGGCAAGGTGAGGAGGAAAAAGAACTCCCTGTGTACCCCAGTGATGACCAGGATAAGATACACTCCCCCACCCTCCTCACTCTCCCAGCTGGGGTCCATCCCATGCCCTTTTCACCTCTGACCACCTTCCCATTTGTGCAGTTCCCTGAGGGAGGACCCAGGGAGAGTATAAGCATGAGCTAGGACAGGTTCCCTAGGAAAGTAAAAAATCCGTGAAAGCAAAGATAAGAAGAAAAGGAAGATGATGTATTCTTTTTTTTTTTTTTTTTTGAGACGGAGTCTCGCTCTTGTTACCCAGGCTGGAGTGCAATGGTGCGATGTCGGCTCACCGCAACCTCCGCCTCCTGGGTTCAGGCAATTCTCCTGCCTCAGCCTCCTGAGTAGCTGGGATTACAGGCACGCGCCACCGTGCCCAGCTAATTTTTTTGTATTAATAGAGACGGGGTTTCACAATGTTGACCAGGATGGTCTCGATCTCTCGACCTCGTGATCCACCCGCCTCGGCCTCCCAAAGTGCTGGGATTACAGGCTTGAGCCACCGCGCCCGGCCAGATGATGCATTCTTACAGTGGGGCACTGTGCTACTGTTAATACTAAGAGAGCTGATAGCCCAGAAAGATCCTTGTGATATGCAAGGTGCAGAGTAGGCTCCTCCTCTCACTGATGTTTTTGTAAATGCCCCCCCGCCAACGTGCCACACACACTCACCCAGAACCATCTGGAAGGCTAGACTCCAAAGGGCTAGTAGTGATGGCTGGGCAGAGGCATGAGGGAGGAGTGTAAAGGGGTCTGTGTAGTGTAAATCTATACTTTTACTCTCTCTATTCTTCTCCATATTATTTAAATTGGTGAACAATCATGTATTAATTTTTTAAGATAAAGACACTTCTACTGACAAATAATAAAAATAAATACTAAAAGGGGAAGCATCAAAACTCACCCTGGGTGCTGGGAATTCTATGCAGGATAGCAGGGTAGATACCTGGTAACGCCATCTTTCAGCTCTTCCCAGTAGATGTCCACCATCCTCTCATCCTCCCACAGCCTTCCAATCCAGTGGCAGTCTCTTACCTGGTCAGCTGACTCCCCTTCAGTCATCAGGTGTGCCACAAACTTTTCTGGGTTTTAGAAGATGGATTTGAGAGCTGCTGGCTCCAATTGACATAAGAAATGACAGAACTCACATGAGAGGAAAAATTGTCCAAAGTGCCATTCGGTGGTTGTGCTGGTGGTGGAGGTGGCTGACGGGGATGGCATTGGAGATCAAAGGCTCACTTCCCCTATGTCTATGTGTTGCTCTTCTGGACTCTTAGAAATGGAATCTGACAGTCCAAGCCCTGAAGAAAAACAATAGTGCTTTGTGGTAAGAACCTTAGTGCAGAAATCTGAAAGCCTAGGGATAGGGGGTCTGCTTATAATGTTATGTGCAGAACTGCTCCCTTCAATTAGGAACTGATAACTCAGCAAACATATGACCTGAGCGACTGGCAGAAGATGAAATGTCTTGCTCTAGGGAGGAATTATTTGGTCACTCTGTGCTTCTTTTTATATACTTTCTTAGATCTTTGCTGTTTATAAACAGAATAATGGCATGGTTCAGAGCATGAGCTAAGAAGACAGAAAACCCACATGGGATTTCCAGTTTCACTACCTTCTATAAGCCTCAGTTTACTCTTCTCTGAAATGGAAATAATATTACTTATATGTAACAGTTATATAATAAGAACATATTATATAATATAAATTATATATATACAATATAAATAAAAATTATTTATATTATATAAATGTTACATATAAGAACATTTATATAATATAAATAATATATAATTATAATATATAACAATATAATATATATTACTATTATATAGGCTGGGCACAGTGGCTCATGCCTATAATCCCAGCACTTGGGGAGGCCAAGGTGGGCAGATCACCTAAAGTCAGGAGTTTGAGACCGGCCTGGTCAACATGGTGAAACCCTGTCTCTATTAAAAATACAAAAATTAGCCAGGCATGGTGGTGGGCACCAGTCACTTGGGAGGTTGAGGCAGGAGAATGGCTCGAACATGGGGGGCAGAGGCTGCAGTCAGCCGAGATTGCACCACTGCACTCTAGCCTGGGTGACAGAGCAAGATTCTGCCTCAAAAATAAAATATATATATACACAAAGTATATAATATGATCATATTATATATTATATTATCATATATATAATTACCTTATATATAATATAATATGTATTATGATAGTTATATGTTGTATATTATTTTATCTTATATACAACATATATAATATAAGATAATATAATATACAACATATAACATTATATTAACAATATTAACATATAATAATATATAATATTAGTATTATATGTTATTAATATTATATGTTAATATAATATATCATATAATATATAAGATATACATACTATATAAGATAATATAATATACAATATATAGCATTTTATCTATAATTATCTTATATAATTATATATATGAGATATACAATTATATATAGTATAATATACAACATATAACATTATAATAATACATAATATTATATTATAGTAATAGTACTTTATAGAGGTGTTGGTGGGAATTACATGAGCTAATACAGGAAAAGTCCTTAGCCCTGAACCTGCCACACACACACACACACACACACACACACACACGGTAAGTGGTATGTAACTAACAACAAGATCCAAGGAGGTGTTAAACTGTACCTTACAAATGAGAATAAGGAAGGTGATTGAGTTAAGTGGCTCATCAACATTGACATACCTACTAGTTTACACATCTCAAACCTAAATTTGAATCTTGGCCTCCAGAATTATAGGTCCTCCAGAAGACCTGTGTCCACAAAAACTCTACATGATTGAGCAATTACTTCATTAAAAAATTATCATCTTCATCTAAAATCATTTAATAAGGCCCTACTTACCTCCTTACATATGCCCTAGTGCTAGCCACTGTACAGATTGAAACAGATGAAATTCCTTCCTTCCATTCATCCGGAGTCTAGTCACCTTTATTTTTTTAACTTTTATTATCATTCAAATGATTTGGGTAATTTCATCATATACTACATCCTTTCCAATGCATGCAACCTGACCATAAAATAGAAAATTAATGCTTCAGTAACAATAATTTATATAGAACATTTTCCTGAAAATAACACGTACACTATTTTCCCGAGCCTTTGTATTCAAACAAAGATGAAAGAGAAAAACACTAAGCTGCTATTCTTTATCTATTCTTGTTTCAATTACTTTTGCTATGGCATAATAAAGTTGTCTTATTGACACTGCAATTCAGAATTCCAAGTTCTAGTCTTATCAAAACTTGGCAAATCAGAGCTTGCAGTTATTTTGTGCTTTGTAATAAATTTGATTTGCAATCTGTTTTGCTCAATTTAAATATTTCTGCATCGGTAGTTACAGAACCATTTTCTTCACTGCTTTTTTTTTAAAATCTTATTTTTAATTGACACACAATAATTATACATATTTATAGATACAGTGTGATATATTGATACATGTAAACAATGTGTAATGATCAAATCAGGGTAATTAGCATATTCATTACCTCAAACATGTATCATTTATTTGTATTGGGAACATTCAAAATCATCTCTTCTGGCTATTTGAAAATATATAGTAATTGTTAACTGTAATTATCTTACAGTGGTATAGAACACTAGGACTTATTCTTTCCATCTAGCTGTACTTTTTTTTTTTTTTTTTGAGATGGAGTCTTGCTCTGTCACCCAGGCTAGAGTGCAGTGGCACGATCTCGGCTCACTGTGACCTCCACCTCCCGGGTTCAAGCGATTCTTCTGCCTCAGCCTCCTGAGTAGCTGGGATTACCGGTGTGCCCACCACTGTGCCCAGCTAATTTTTTTTATTTTTAGTAGAGAAAGAGTTTCACCATGTTGGCCAGGTTGGTCTCAAACTCTTGACCTCAAATGATCCACCCACCTTGGCCTCCAAAAGTGCTGGAATTACAGGCATGTGCCACCACACCCAGCCTAGCTGTAATTTTTAATCCGTTAACCAATCTCTCTCTATTCCCTTTACCCAATACATTTCCCAGCTTCTAAGAACGACTCTTCTGCTCTATAATTGTATGAAGTCAACTTTTTTTTTTTTTTTTGAGACGGAGTTTCGCTCGTTACCCAGGCTGGAGTGCAATGGCGCAATCTCGGCTCACTGCAACCTCCGCCTCCTGGGTTCAAGCAATTCTCAGCCTCAGCCTCCCGAGTAGCTGGGACTACAGGCACTCCATGCTCGACTAATTTTTTATATGTTTAGTAGACAGGGTTTCACCATGTTGACCAGGATGGTCTCAATCTCTTGACCTCGTGATCCACCCTCCTCGGCCTCCCAAAGTGCCGGGATTATAGGCGTGAGCCACCGCGCCCGGCCGAAGTCAACTTTTTTACCTCCCACATATGAATGAGAATATGTGGTATTTATATATCTGTGCCTGGCTTATTTCACTTAACACAGTGTCCTCTAAGCTTATCCATGTTGCTACAAATGACAGGATTTCATTCTTTTTCTTTTTTATTTTTTTTTTAACAGGGAATCTCACTTTGTCGCCAGGCTAAAGTGCAGTGGCACAATCTCAGCTCTCTGAACCTCCACCTCCTGGGTTCAAGCGGTTCTCCTGCCTTCTTAGCCTCCTGAGTAGCTGGGACTACAGGCACATGCCACCACATCTAGATATTTCTTTATATTTTTAGTAGAGACAGGGTTTCACCATATTGGCGACGATGGTCTCGATCTCTTGACCTCATGATTTGCCTGTCTCAGCCTCCCAAAGTGCTGGGATTACAGGCATGAGCCACCATGCCTGGCCCTCATTCTTTTTTTTTTTTTTTTAATTGGCTGAGTAGTTTATTCCATTGTTTATTTATACCACATTTTGTTTATCCATTCATTGCTTGATAGACACTTAGGTTGAAGTGCTGCAATAAACATAACAGTATAAGACTACAGATATCTTTTTGACATACTGATTTCCTTTCCTTTGGATTAATACTCCAGTGAGATTGCTGGATCATATGGTAATTCTATTTGTAGTTTTTTGAGGAACCTCCATATCATTCTCTATGATGGCTATATCAGTTTACATTCCTGCAAATTGTGTATAAGAATTCCCTTTTCTACTCATCCTCACCAGCATTTATTGTTTTTTATCTTTTTGATAGTCATTTGAACTGGACAAGAAGATACTTCATTGTGGTTTTATTTTTTTGAAATGGAGTCTCGCTCTGTCCCCCAGGCTGGAGTGCAGTGGTGTGATCTTGGCTCACTGCAACCTCTGCTTTCCAGATTCAAGCAATTCTCCCTGCCTCAGCCTCCCAAGTAGCTGGGATTACAGGCGCCCACCACCATGCCTGGCTAATATTTATATTTTTAATAGTTTTAGTAGAGACGGAGTTTCGCCATGTTGCTCAGGCTGGTCTCGAACTCCTGAACTCATGTTATCCGCCCACCTCAGCTTCCCAAAGTGCTGGGATTATGGGCATGAGCAACCACACCCAGCTTTCATTGTAGTTTTAATTTGCATTTCCCTCATAATTAGTGATGTTGAGCATTTTTTCTTTTCTTTCCTTTTTTTTTGAGACAGAGTCTCACTCTGTGTCCAGGCTGGACTGCAGTGGTGTAATCTCAGCTCACTGCAACCTCCACCTCCTGGGTTCAAGCAATTCTCATGTCTCAGCCTTCCGAGTAGCTGGGATTACAGGTGCACACCACTACGCCCAGCTAATTTTTGCATTTTTAGTAGAGACAGGGTTTCTCCATGTTGGTCAAGCTGGTCTTGAACTCTGACTTCAGGTGATCTGCCCGCCTTGGCCTCCCAAAGTGCTGGGATTACAGGCGTGATCTGCCACGCCTGGCCAAACATTTTTTCCTATACCTGTATAAAAAAAGACATTTGTATGTCTTCTTTTGAGAAATGTGTATTCAGATTATGAGCCCATTTTAAATCAGATTATTGGGCTTGTTATTAAGTTCTTTGTATATTCTTGATGTTAACCTCTTGTCCGATGAATAGATTGCAGATATTTTCTCCCATTCTGCAGATTACCTCTTCACTCATGACTGCTTCCCTTGCTGTGCAGAACCTTTTCAGTTTGATAAGATCCCATTTGTCTCCTTTTGCTTTTGTTGCCTGTGCCTTGAGGTTTTACCCATAAAATCTTTGCCCAGATCTGAAGCATTTCCCATTTTCTTCTAGTAGTTTGATAATTTCAGGTCTTACATTTAAGTTTATAATCCAGTTTGAATCTATTTTTGTATATGGTGAGAGAGACAGGTCTAGTTTCATTTTTCATTCATATTTTCATCTTTCATCTGCATATGGATATCCAATTTTCCCAATACTACCTTTGAATCTTTCCCAAGCCCTTTCAAAGAGCAATTATTTTTTTCTTATTTAAACTTGTGCTTCCTCCTTCAATCTAGTTAAGAGAAGGAAACTTTCTGGGGATAGAAGGTTTAAACTGATGGGCCATTAACAGCATAACAAAGCAAAAGGAATTTTCCAGGTCACCAGCCAACAACTTTAGAGTAGTATTTAAAATTCACTTACTTAGGCCGGGCACAGTGGCTCACGCCTGTAATCCCAGCACTTTGGGAGGCCGAGGCAGGTGGATCACGAGGTCAAGAGATCGAGACCATCCTGGTCAACATGGTGAAACCTCGTCTCTACTAAAAATACAAAAAATTAGCTGGGCACGGTGGCAGGTGCCTGTAATCCCAGCTACTCAGGAGGCTGAGGCAGGAGAATTGCCTGAACCCAGGAGGTGGAGGTTGCAGTGAGCCGAGATCCCATTGCACTCCAGCCTGGGTGACAAGAGCGAAACTCCGTCTCAAAAAAAAAAAAAAAAACACACACACACACACAAAATTCACTTACTTAGTGGGGAGGGAAAACACTTGTTCAGGGGATGGTGGGGGAAGGATTTCTCCCAGCTGACAGGGAACTGGAGAATGGCCTCTTTTTGGCCAGTAAAACCCGTAAACATCATAACATAGGGCTTGATTTGTGTGTGGATTTTTTATCCTTGTAGATACAGATTACAATGCAGATTTTGGAAGGAAAATGTCTGTCTGCTGAAACCATAAATAAAAAGTTTCTTTGGCTTCAGATTTAGGGAACACCTGGATCCCTGTTCTGGTTTCAATCATGATTTGCTAGAATATAACATACCCATAAATTTATTCTGAGCCCACTGAAAACACACACACACACACACACACACACTCACATTCATACAGATACTGCTTTATTCCAGCTGTGACAATGTTTAGCAGAAGAGGAACATTGGCCATATTTTGTTTTCCCCACCTCATTTTGTGTTTCTTTTTTCTTTTTCTCTTTTTTTTTTTTTTTGAGACAGAGTCTCACTCGTGTTGCCCAGGCTGGAGTGCAATGGTACGATCTTGGCTCACCGCAACCTCCACCTCCCGGGTTCAAGTGATTCTCCTGCCTCAGCCTCCCGAGTAGCTGGGATTACAGGCATGTGCCATCACGTCTGGCCAATTTTTGTATTTTTAGTAGAGACAGAGTTTCTCCATGTTGGTCAGGTTGGTCTCAAACTCTCAACCACAGGTGTTCCACCTGCCTTGGCCTCCCAAAGTGCTGGGATTACAGGCATGAGCCACTGTGCCCGGCCTCATTTTGCATTTCTAAAATGTATTTGCTAGGAGTCTAGAAGGCCCTGGGAAAAGCAACTTTAGTAATTAAGTGGTAAGCAGAGCTGTTGTAGTAGAAATGTTCTAGGGATCACCTTTATGCTGAAGGAAGAATAACCAATAGAGTCTTGCTGAAATTCAGTAGCTGAGCCTTATCACCTTCCTACACGTCATATCCCCACCACCCCTCGTGTATTACTCCAGGAACTTCCATAAACCTATGATCACTTACATAGACTTTAAAATTCTCGGCTGGGCATGGTGGCTGATACCTGTAATCCCAGCACTTTGGGAGGCCAAGGAAGGCTGATCACAAGGTCAAGAGTTCAAGACCAGCCTGGCCAAAAAAGTGAAACTCCATCTCTACTAAAAAATACAAAAAAAATTAACTGGGCATGGTAGTGTGTGCCTGTAGTCCCAGCTACTCGGGAGGCTGAAGCAGGAGAATCACTTGAACGCAGGAGGTGGAGGGTTCAAGTGATTGCAGTGAGCTGAGATCACACAACGGCACTCCAGCTTGGGTGACAGAGTGGACTTCATCTCAAAAAAATAATTCCTATAACCCCTTGATCCCAGGATTTTCTGGGGTCCCTGCCAAATTGCAGAAGGCTGTTTAAGTAGTAGTTATACACATTTTAAGGTTTTTCTAGTATAGTGACTTGTAGACTTTTAAAAAAGCAGCAGAGCCGGGCACGGTGGCTCACGCCTGTAATCCCAGCACTTTGGGAGGCCGAGGCAGGTGGATCACGAGGTCAACAGATCGAGACCATCCTGGTCAACATGGTGAAACTCCGTCTCTACTAAAAATACAAAAAATTAGCTGGGCACGGTGGCACAGGCCTGTAATCCCACCTACTCAGGAGGCTGAGGCAGGAGAATTGCCTGAACCCAGGAGGCGGAGGTTACGGTGAGCTGAGATCGTGCCATTGCACTCCAGCCAGGTGCTGTGGCTCACACCTGTAATCCCAGCACTTTGGGAGGCTAAGGTGAGTAGATCACTTGAGGTCAGGAGTTCAAGACCAGCCTGGCCAACATGGCAAAACCCTGTCTCTACTAAAAATACAAAAATTAGCTGGGCATGATGGTGGATGCCTGTAATCCCAGCTACTCAGGAGGCTGAGGCAGGAGAATTGCTTGAACCCGGGAAGGGGAGGTTGCAGTAAACCAAGATTGTACTATTGCATTCTATCCTGGGTGACAGGGCAAAACTCTGTCTCAAAAAAAAAAAAAAAAGGAGCAGAACCCTTTTAAAAGAATGCAAAATATGAAAACTAGAATAAAACTATTTAATTTGTTTAATTTAATATTGTTTCTGGTTGAAGCCAATCACAATGTAGCTCTAAAGGGGTCCTAGGACTCAAAGTTGGAAAACAAATCACAATTTTAGAATATTATTCTATTACGACTTTAAGTAATTTTGGCATTTAATGGAGTTCAAACTCCTTACTGTGCTTATGCAACACTTTGATCCAGCCCCTGCCTACCTGAGCTCATGCAGTTATTCTCAAGTTGTTTACTGCTTGGTTTTGTTGGTACAGATCTTCTACTAGCTTCCTAGAAGGAGATACACAGGAAGTAAATCTCGATTCACTGTAACCTCCTCCCCCAGGGTTCAAGCAGTTCTCCTGCCTCAGCCTCTCGAATAGCTGGGATTATAGGCACGCACCACCACACCCAGGTAATTCTTGTATTTTTAGTAGAGATAAGGGTTTTACCATGTTGGCCAGGCTGGTCTCAAACTCCTGATCCACCCGCCTTAGCCTCCCAAAGTGCTGAGATTACAGGCGTTAGCCACTGCACCCTGCCTGTTTTCATATTCTGATTGACAGTTTTGCTAGGTATAAAATTCTAGATTTTTTTAGCTTCATTTTCTTTGTTGTTGCTACATTAATAAATGTACATATTTTCAGGGTACACGTGATAATTTTACATATTCATATAATCAGGTCAGGGTAACTGGGATATCCATCATCTTAAATACTGATATTTTCTTTATGCTTAGAACATTTGATTATTTCTCTTCTAGCTATTTTGAAATGTACAATTGGGACCGGGCACGGTGGCTCATGCCAGTAATCCTAGCACTTTGGGAGGCTGAGGAGGGCAGATCGTGAGGTCAGGGGTTGGAGACCAGCCCAACCAACATGATGAAATCCCGTCTCTACTAAAAATACAAAAATTAGCGGGGCGTGGTGGCATGCACCTGTAATCCCAGCTACTTGGGAGGCTGAGGCAGGACAATCACCTGAACCCAGGAGGCAGAGGCTGCAATGAGCCAAGACTGTGCCACTGCACTCCAGCCTGGGTGACAGAGTAAGACTCTATCTCAAAAAAAAGGGCCAGGTGCAGCGGCTCACGCCTGTAATCCCAGCACTTTGGGAGGCCGAGGCGGGTGGATCACGAGGTCAACAGATCAAGACCATCCTGGTCAACATGGTGAAACCCCGTCTCTACTAAAAATACAAAAAATTAGCTGGGCACGGTGGCACCTGCCTGTAATCCCAGCTACTCAGGAGGCTGAGGCAGGAGAATTGCCTGAACCCAGGAGGCGGAGGTTGTGGTGAGCCGAGATCGCGCCATTGCACTCCAGCCTGGGTAACAAGAGCGAAACTCCGTCTCAAAAAAAAAAAAAGAAAAAGAAAAAAAGAAGAAATGTACAATTGGTTGGTTCATGTTAGCTATAGTCATCCTACTCATCTATTAAACACCAGGTCTTATTTCTTCTAAGCATACAGTTGTACCCATTAACCAACCACTCTTTATTTCCCACTCACTTCTACCCTTCTCAGTCTCTAGATTATAAATTGTTCCTTGACACTACCACCTCTGCTCTCCATTAAACCTAGGCCTCTCCAGTGTCCAGGTCTTTAAACTAGTAGGTTTTTTTTGCAATTGAACACATATCCCCATCCTCACCCTTGCTCCTGTGTAGCTAACACTTCATTATTCTTTTTCTTTTTTTTTTTTTTTTAACATATTCTGCTTGTGTATTTTTTTCTTTCTTTCTTTCTTTTTTTTTTAAACACTTCATTATTCTTATCAGGGAAACTTCCCTTCCTGGCCACCTCTCCTTCCAAGGCTAGGTAGATCTGCCTCCTAGGAGACTGCACAACACCTGGTGCTTATCCTCTTTTGTCATATCATTGTCACCTGTTAACTTGTCTGTGTCCTCCACTCAATTGTGAGCACAACAACTGAAAATTCACAGCCTAGTGCCACTCAATCAATATTTATAGAACAAATAAATAGATGAATGGTCATAATAATATTTTTATTAAAGGATATAATCTACAATAAAATGTTTGACAAATATACCAGTTGGTGCATGCTCCAGACTTTAGGGTAGAGAGTAGGATTGCCTTAGGGGGGAAAATGTCACTTTGATATTAGGAGCACAGAAAGAATTCTTATAAATTCTTGTTTTTGTCTTTACCATCTTGGGAAGAAGGGAGGTTTGGAATGAAAATTCAATTCATCATATCTTCCCATTCTACCCCACCTCCAACAGCCAGAACTCTCTCCCAATTCCCTATACCAGACGCAGGCAATCTCCTTTGGACACCTGGATTGGAAGCCCTGGCCCTGATCCTCTCCTTGATAGTCTGTATCTTTCCAATCGCCAAGCCCTGTTGCCTCCTCTCCCTTGACGGCAGCTTTTCATGCTGACCCTCCTTTTGCATTCATCTTGCTGGCTCCCCCTTCAGGGACTGAATCACCCCATACCTAGAATTTCACTTGGCTCCCTCCTTCAATCCAAGTCACCTTGACACCTCTATCACATTAATCTCTCGAAAGCAACACTTTTCATATTGTTTCTTCACTGCCCAAAACACCTTCCAAAGCTCCTAATTTCCTTTCACACTAAATCACAACTCCTCAGCCAGTCTTCAGCCTTCAGAATTACTTCTAATATTTTGTTTGCCCTCCCTACATATAACAGCTTGCTTACTGCATATGCACAGCTCAGTCTGATTAGATAAGATGCTTCAATGTCACAGAATCAACAGACCACACTTATGCACACCTTGTGCATTCTCTTCTCTAGAATGTTCTCCCCACCCCTCTCTTAATCCAATCCATCCTTCCACACCTGGTTTAAATCTTTCCTCCTCCAGGAGACCTTCATTGACAACTTTAGACCTTGCTGATCTCCCCAACTTACTTTTTTTTTTTTTCCCAGAGAGATGGAGTGTCACCAAGTTGCCCAGGCTGGAGTGCAGTGGCTTTTCACAGGTGCACTCATAGCACACTGTAGCCTCAAACTCCTGACCTCAGCCATCCTCACACCTTCAGCAGATCTCCCCAACTTTAAAACCCAAATAGTACTCACCATCTTTGCAGCCCAGTTAAATCCATACAGGTACCTTATCCAAGACACTAACCACTCTATGTAGGTTAGTGTGGTCTTCCCCCAGGTAGCCTGGGAGCTCCTTGATGGTAAGGATGTCTACAAATTCAACACATACTAGCATTCAGCAGGTAGTAAGAAAATTGCCTCAAGAAATAGACATATCGCAGCCCTACCAATTACTAATTGTGTTTTTAGGCAAGTAATTTAAACCCTCTGAGCCTGTGTCCCCCTCTGTAAATTGGGATAATAACAGAGCTACCTCATAGGGTTGTTTTGAAGATTAAATGAGATAATACTAAGTAAAAGCAATTTGCACATTGCTTTGATGCACAGTTAAGTACTCAATATATGTTAGCTATTATTTATTTATTTATTTATTTATTTTTAGATGGAGTTTCACTCTTGTTGCTCAGGATAGAGTGCAATGGTGCAATCTCCGTTCACTGCAACCTCCACCACCCAAGTTCAAGCTATTCTCCTGCCTCAGCCTCCAGAGTACCTGGGATTACAGGCACCTGCCACTACGCCCGGCTAAGATTTTGTATTTTTAGTAGAAATAGGGTTTCACCATGTTGGCCAGGCTGGTCTCGGACTCCTGACCTGAGGTGATCTGCCCGCCTTGGCCTTCCAAAGTGCAGGATTGCAGGTGTGAGCCACCGTGCCCAGCCTTAGCTATTATAATAGACAATTCAATCCCTGTTCTTGGAGCTGAACTTTGGCCTTGATTTTGTTTTATTCTTTCTGTCACTGATCATCTTTGCAAATAGTGATTTCCCATCAGTCCCTGTCTCTGTAACCATCCTTGATTATAGCTGTGCAAGCAGTGGCTAGGGACAGTTTCCAACATACAGGGTCATCTTGTACTTCACTTCATCATTCCTCCTGTCCCCAGCACTCCTGGATGCTATGCTGAATTGTTTTGGTACCTTTGGTTTGCATGCCTTCTTAAGCCTTTCTTTCTTCTACTTTATTATTATCATTGTATTATAAAAGCAATAGATCTCATTATTTAAAAAAATTTAAAAGTACAGAAGAGTGTAAAGCGAAGAGTAAATGTCTCACTCCCCAACCAAACCCCTATTCCTACTCTGGAACTAAGCCAGTTCAAGTTAGCGGTTGCTCTTGTGTATTTCCAGAAATCACCCATGACTACAGAAACATATACACACTTTTGCAAAAACACATGTGCACTGTTCTTCCGTGTCTTGCTTTATTCTCTTAATGATCAGTCTTGAACACCTTTCTATATCCACACCTCTTAGGTCCACCACACACTGCTTAATGACCACGTAACTTTCCTTTGTAGAGATCAGCCATCGTTGATTTCCTCCATACCCTACAGGTGGGCACTTAGGTTGCTACTACTAAAACATTATGATAAACATTCTTCTCCTTTTTTTTTTTTTTTTTTTTGAGGGGTTTTTGCTTTGTCGCCCAGGCTGGAGTGCAGTGGCACAATCGCAGCTCACTGCAACCTCCACCTCCCGGGTTCAAGCAATTCTCCTGCCTCAGCCTCTTGAGTAGCTGGGATTACAGACATGTACCACCACGCCCAGCTAGTTTTTGTATTTTTAGTAGAGATAGGGTTTCACCATGTTGGCGAGGCTGGTCTTAAACTCCTGACCTCATGATCCGCCTGCCTTGCCTTCCCAAAGTGCTAAGATTACAGGTGCGAGCTACGGTGCCTGGCTGGTAAACATTCTTGTATACAGATCTCTGTGGACTCCTTCAGTCTTTAAATTAATTCATTGCCAAATTAGACCAGAATGACCAGAAGCAATTCTTTAAATGTGGTTCAGCCTCCCGAGTTCTTCACCTATACACAGCGTTCAGTCCCTGGCCCACTGACTCACTGGTCAGCAGCACAGCCACCGACCTCCTCATCTCAAAATAGAAGAAAGGTCACTGGAAACTTCCTCACGCTCCCGTTCAATGGGTGTTCACGGAAGCCACGTTTCTCCCTTTCTCTGGAACCACAGGGGAAATCCTGGGCATTTGGGAATCGAATTTCAGAAACCGGTTGTGCTCTCAAGTACCCTTGAGGAAACCCCAGAGAAGGGAGGAAACCCCAGAGAAGGAAGGAAATGCCTTTTTGGTTCCTGAGACACAATCCCAGGTGTTTTCAGTGGTGCTGGGAGGGGTGTGTGACAGCAAGGACAGTAGCTGACAGCAAGGACTTCAGGCAGTGGCTGGGAGGAGGTGAACACAGGCCTCTCATCAGCAGTGACGCTGCACTATCGTCCCAGCCCACATCCATCCCCAGTGCCTGTCCTTTCTCAGGCCAAGGACAGGATGGGCGGGCAGGAACTGGGGCTGCTTATCCCCAGCTCGTCCTGACTCATCCACAACTCAAAGCAGCCACTGACTGTGCCCTGGGAGAAGCCTCAGGGGCCTGGGTAAAGATAGACTGGAAAAGGTACCCCTGGGCTGTGCGCAAGTGGCTTACTGATCACTCTGTGACCTGCTGTGAGTTTCCGAACCGTCCTAAGCTTCAGTGAGCCCATTTCACCATCGGTATAAAAGCCATACCAACAGTCCCCGTCTTAGGCTGTCCTTGAGAGCAGGATGTACATCAAATGCTTAGCACAGGACATGGCGTTACATAAGCAGTCAATAAATATTTGATATTTGCTTCACTGATGTTTCCCTCTGGCCTAGCCTAGCGTCCAACTTAGAGTAGGTGCTTAATTAGAATTTTTTTTTTTTAATAAATGACTGAATGAACAACCTCTTTCTTTCTGGAGGGCAGACAGGAAAACTGTAAAAATGCCCCCCAAGGCCTCTCTGACTTCATATGTCACCCCATTTTTTTTCTTTATGGCTGTGGCAGATTAGTGACAATGCGGTTTAGTTTGTTTTTCTCTCAGTTCTTTCTTCTTTGCCTCCCTCCTCCTCCTTCTCCCCCTTCTTTTTCCTCTCTTTCTCTGGCTTCCAAGGAGAAAAGATATTCTAGTCTCTCTGACTCATCTTCAAGACCCAGTCGCATAAGATGAATAAGTTCAGGGTTAGGATCCTAGAATGCAGCCTTCACCTCAGAGTTTTGTTTGTTTTTTGAGACGGAGTCTCACTCTGTCACCCAGGTTGGAGTGTAGTGGTGCTATCTGAGCTCACTGCAACCTCCGCCTCCCAGGTTCAAGTGATTCTCCTGCCTCAGCCTCCCGAGTAGCTGGGATTACAGGTGCCCGCTACCATGCCCAGCTAATTTTTGTATTTTTTTTTTAGGAGAGACAAGGTTTCACCATGTTGGTCAGGCTGGTCTCGAACTCCTGACCTCGTGATCCGCCCACCTCGGCCTCCAAAAGTGCTGGGACTACAGGCGTGAGCCACTTCACTTGGCCTCACCTCAGAGTTTCTAAGGAGAAACCAAGTCCCAGAGCCATGGAATATTAGAAGAGTGAGAAAAAGAAGTGCATTATATTCACTCAGTAAACCTCTACAGAGTATCTCCCACTTTGGCCCCCCTGCACTCCTCACCACGCTGGCCTGGCCTCCGCCTCTGCTGAAATGGCTTCCTCATAGGTAATCCTCAGGGAGTGCCCACTGTTAAGCCCCTCTTTCCTCCATTGTCTCCCTCACGACCTCTCTACAACGCTGAACCCTTGATGTCCCTCTCCTAGCACCTTTCTCCTCCCTCAGCTTCTCAGGGAGACTCCCCTTTTCTGTCATCCTCCTCACTCCCCCTCAGTCTCTGCTTCTTGTGTACTGTTACAGCTGAACTGCATTCCCCCCAAATTCATATGTTGAAGTTCTAGCCTCCCCACCTCAGAATAGGACTATATTTGGAGGCAGATCCTTAAAGAGGTAATTATGTTAAAATGAGGTCACCAGGGTGAGCCCTAACCCAATATGACTAGTGTTCTAATAGTAACAAGAAGAAATTAGGACACAGAGCAAGGGGAGCCCATGTGACGACACAGGAGAAGGCAGCCATCTCCCAAGCCAAGATGCAGTCTCAGAAGACACCAACCCTGTCAACACCTGGATCTCCGACTTCTCGCCTCCAGAATTGTGAGAAAATACATTTCTGTTGTTTAAGAGATGGAGTTTCACTATGTTGGCCGGGCTGGTCTCGAACTCCTGACCTCAAGTGATCCACCCACCTTGGCCTCCCAAGATGCTGGGATTACAGGCATGAGCCACCGCACCCAGCCTATGATTAACTTTTAAATATCTAGGGGATCCACTAAAAGAATGGATGGAGAGACTGTAACTTCCTAGGCAATCAGTGGGAAAAAAAGAGATGATTAAAAAAAAAAAAGCCCAATCCATAAGAAGACCAGAAAGTAGAAGGAAACACAAAAATAAAAACCAGGACAAAGATAAGAAAATAAGATACAAAGAAATCTGACTAATTTAATAATTTACAATACTCATATTAATACAAGCAAACTGAAATGGACTGCTCTGTAGTGAAAAGACAAAGCTTGTCCAGTTTGCTAGGAAACAAAATCCAGTAATGCACGTGTATAACGAGCAAAACAAAGGAGTTAGGTTAAATGACTGCTAAACTTTCCTCCGCTTTATCCAGCTGATATAATTTCTCTATAAAGTCAAGCAGAGCAAATGTGGTCATTTGAGGAGAGAGTTGAGAAATTATTGGCAAACATAGACACACTTTGCAGAGTGTAGGGAAACTACAGGGATGGTGCAGCACCCTGGAACCAGCAACAACAGGGCTCCATTATCACTCCTGGAACTGAAGGGGCAGCGTGGGGATGGGCAGTTCCCAGAACCCATTGTAGTCCTCGCAGTCCATTCTTCTCTCTGTGGCCAGAATGAGCTTTTCAAAACGCAAATTAGATCTTGTTACCCACTAACACAAATACCCACACACACATCTCCACGGCTTCAAGTCCTTTAAGAGCATCGCATTGTCCTGGAGAAGCATAAAAGTATAGATCCTTGAGAGCGCCTCCAAAGCCTTTTGTGATCTGTCCTCAGCATGGGCCCTGTCCCCCACATTTCTAGCTCTTCCTGGGACCAGGGTCCACCTCATTTTCAGCCCTGTAGTCACACTGGTCTTTTTGCACTTCCATCGATTCACCATGTTCCCTCCAGCCTCAAGACCTTTGCATATGCTGTCTTCTGCCTGGAACACTTCTCACTCCACCCTCCAAACCCCACTTAGCACCACTCTTCTTTTAGCTCTGAGCTGAAATGTCTCTTACTAGAGAAATTTTTTCAAACTCTGTCCTCATTATATACCTTTATTGCTGTTATCATTTTCTACTTATATTTATGCAATTAATTTTACTTTTTTTTTTTTTTTTGAGTCAGAGTTTCGTTCTTGTTGCCCAGGCTGGAGTGCAATGGCATGATCTCGGCTCACTGCAAACTCCACCTCCCAGGTTTAAGAGATTCTCCCGTGGCCGGGCGCGGTGGCTCACGCCTGTAATCCAAGCACTTTGGAGGCCAAGGCGGGCGGATCACCTGAGGTTGGGAGTTCAAGACCAGCCTGACCAACATGGTGAAACCCCATCTTAAAAAAAAAAAAAAGAGATTCTCCTGCCTCAGACTCCCAAGTAGCTGGGATTACAGGCATGCGCCACCACACCCAGCTAATTTTGTATTTTTAGTAGAGATGGGGTTTTGCCATGTTGGTCAGGCTGGTCTTGAACTCCCAACCTCAGGTGATCCACCCACCTTGGCCTCCCAAAGTGCTGAGATTACAGGTGTGAGCCACCTCGCCTGGTCAATTTTTCTTTTTTTTAAAGACAAAGTCTTGCTCTGTCACCCAGGCTGGAGTGCAGTAATACAATCATGGTTCACTGCAGCCATGAACTCTTGGGCTCAAGGGATCCTCCTGCTTCAGTCTCCCAAGTAGGTGGGACTACAGGCGTGCACTACCACACCTGGCTAATTTTTTAATTTTTTGTAGAAATGGGGTCTTGCTATGTTGCCCAGGCTGGTCCCAAAGTGCTGGGGTTAGAAGTGTGAACCGAACCACCACACCTGACTATATCTGTGCAATTATTTGATGAATGTATGTCCCACTAGATTGGAAGCCCCATGAGGGTGAAAATGGCACCTTTTTGTTCACTGCTATACAGTGGCTGGCACGAAGGAATGAAAAATCCTCACCAGGTGTACTTTGTCCAGAAACAAGTACTATATACCCAAAGAGCTTTTCCCAGTTTCATTACACAACTTGCATTCATTCATTCACATATATATTTTTCAATTCAAATATTTATTGTAGAGACAAGGTATCGCTATGTTGTCCAGGATGGTCTTGAACCCCTGGGCTTAAGCGATCTTCCCACCTAGGCCTCCCAAAGTTCTGGGATTGCAGGTGTGAGCCACTGTGCCTAGCCCATTCACATTTATTCACTTTCCATGTCTCTGTGTCAGAGAGAATGAAGGGCAGCTTCCTTCAAGGGCCTCTCTGAAACATAAAAACAGCCCCTGGGCTTTTAATGACATGAACATGGTGGGAAAGCCTCCAAGTCAGAGATGGCAGATTGGCCAGGCATCCCAGCAAACCCAGTGGGCACTCAAGGTGGAGGACAAGGAGTCCCTCCCCATCTGGGCCCATCAGACCCAGAGCAAAGGCAGCTGGATTGAACAAATCAATCAGGAGCCTTTCCAAGGGTCCTAAATCATGTCTAGAGCCATAGGCGATGACACGTAAGTGACTGCACTCCTGGCATTTTGGCAAAGTGGGGCTGAAGGAGTTTAGTTGATTCCAGATAATTGCTAACCATAGAGAAAACCCTCTGCTTTAAAATTCACACTTGAGAAAAGGACGAAAAGCACTTCCTTTGATTAACAAAATCTGCATCCTGTTCTCTGATTTGATTGACTTTACACGTGGATGGTAATGGCTCTATACCTTGGCTTCCTATCCTTAAAGAGGATGTAAATCCTTAGGCTCTTTAAGGGCATCAATAATAACAATAATAACAGCAGCAGCAACTAACATACACTGATCATCATTCTGTGCGAGGCTCTGTGCTGTCCTTGATTTTATATATATATATATATAAAATCTCTTTTAAATCTTAGTGGAAATCAGCTCATATTGGTCCCTTGCCTAAAACCATCCAGTGATTTTTCATCAATCTTAAAATGCAAACTATTAACTGTAAGGTTTGTTCCTGCCGAGTTTAAAAGGAAGAAACTGAGGCCAACACAAGAAGATCCAACACGAAGGAATTTATTCAGGCTCCCGGGCAAGGTTCTGCGGTCCAACAGGAGGGGCCGGAGAAGTTGCACGGACTCCGCTGACGTGGGGTTTTATAGGGAGTGAAGGAGCTCGATTGGTTGTGGGAGAGCAGGACTACTATTGGGTAAGGTTATAAGCCTTTGTTTGCATACAGGACTTGGCTGCTATTGGTTAGAATTACTTGGTTGCTATTGGCTAGAAAGACTCGGCTGCTATTGGCTAGAAAGACTTGGCTGCTATTGGCTAGAATCAAAAGACTCCGCTTGCATACTGGGTTCTTTAAGGGAAGGCCAGGCTGTTTGAGAAGGGGAGAAGGGAACATGCCCGAGCATGTCCGAGCTTTCGGACAAAAAGGGGAGGGGTGGTGTGCATCCGAGCTCCCGGTGAGGCAACCGGCCTTACATTAACCATGGCCTTCAAGGCCCTATGACCTGGCTCTGCCTATTTCTACTGCCTTTCTCAAACAGCCCTCTCCCTTGGCTAGGTAACCCCAACAAAATCAACCTTCCTTCTGCTCCTTACATACCCCATGCTTGTTTCTTCCTCAGGCCCTTGCACTGGCTAGCCCTTCTGTGTAAAGCACTGTTCATTTGAGTCTCAGCTCAGCCATCACCTGCCTGATTCCCCTACCACCCTCACCTCATTGCTCGACCACAGCACCCCGATGCCTCCAGAGTGTGTATCACTATCTGAAATGATCTTAAGTATTTGTTTAACTACCATCCCTCTCCCCTAACTAGAATCTACATTCCATGAGAGCAAAGCCTTATCTGTCTTGTTCACTTCTGAATCATCAGTATCAGAAACGGCCCAGCAGGCATTCCATAAACATTTCTCACATAAAGGAATGGGTGAAAGACCCAATGAGATGAGAGCTCCTGGATTTACACTATTTGATAGATAAAGGACCTGAAGCTTAGTGACACTAGGTGACTTTCCTGAAGTCACAGAGGTAGTAGATAGGTAGAGGAGATGAGTGAGATCTAACCCAGGCCTAGCTGACTCCAAGACTTCTGCTCTTCTTTCCTTTTCTTTTTCTTTCTTTCTTTCTTTTTTTTTTTTTTTGAGACAGAGTCTTACTCTGTCACCCAGGCTGGAGTGCAGTAGCGTGATCTCTGCTCACTGCAACCTCTGCCTCCTGGGTTTAAGCAATTCTCTGCCTCAGCCTTCCGAGTAGCTGGGATTACAGGCGCCCACCACCATGCCCGGCTAATTTTTGTATTTTTAGTAGAGATTGAGTTTCACCATCTTGGCCAGGCTGGTCTTGAACTCCCGACCTTGTGATCCACCTGCCTCACCCTCCCAAAGTGCTGGGATTACAGGCATGAGCCACTGCGCCCAGCTGACTTGTGCTTTTAATCACTACACAAACTGAGATTCATCCCATGAGTCATGTCTCGTATCCTCCCCACAACTACTTCCATATTGAGGCTTTGCATAGGACCAAGTCTGACAGCAGGAAGGCACTGAATAAAGCACTGCAGAGTGTGAATTGGTACAGCCACTCTGGATAACTGTTTGGAAACACCTACTGTAGCTGAGTCGGTCCTCAGTGTATACCTACAGACACACAAACAGGTAGTCAACAGAAGCCATCTATAAAAATGTTCACAGAAGCAGTATTTGGAAACAATCTAAATGTCAACAGGAGAATAATGGATAAATATATGGTAGTACTGTATATTCATACAATGGAATATTTTATAGCACTGAAAAAGAAACACATCAGTTGTACCTGCCCCGGAGTCTCGGCACATACTACCGCTCTTGCTTGTCAGGCTTCAGACTGCTGAGAGCAGCTTTTCCTGACCTCCCAATCTCTGTCACATCCCTTTATTATTTCCTGCATGGATTTGACCAATATCTAAAATTATGTTAATATTTAGATGTTTACTTTTTTTTTTTTTTGAGACAGTTTTGCTCTTGTTGCCCAGGCTGGAGTGCAATGGTGCGATCTCGGCTCACCACAATCTCCGCCTCCCAGGTTCAAGCGATTCTTCTGCCTCAGCCTCCCGAATAGCTGGGATGACAGGCATGTGCCACCATGCCCGGTTAATTTTGTATTTTAGCAGAGACAGGGTTTCTCCATGTTGGTCAGGCTGGTCTCGAACTCCCGACCTCAGGTGATCAACCTTGGCCTCCCAAAGTGCTGGGATTACAAGCATGAGCCACCGTGCCTGGCCAACATTTTTTTTTTTTTTTTGAGACAGGATCTCACTCTGTCACCCAGGCTGGAGTGCAGTGGCACCATCTTGGCTCACTGCACCCTCGACCTCCTGAGCTCAGGTGATTCTCCCACTTCCACCTCCCAAGTAGCTGGGATTACAGGCGCGCGCCACCATGCCTGGCTAATTTTTTTGTATTTTTAGTAGAGACAGGGTTTTGCCATGTTGCCCAAGCTGGTCTTGAACTCCTGGACTCAAGCAATCTGCCAGCCTCAGCCTCCCACAGTGCTTGGATTACAGGTGTGAGCCACTGCACCCAGTCTAAAAATGCTTTTGTCCTGCAAAAATTGTGCTAGTTAAAACATTGACGACAACTGTAGTATATTTGTTTTAACTTTTTTTTTTTTTGAAATGGAGTCTCACTCTGTCACCCAGGCTGGAGTACACGATCTCGGCTCACTGCAACCTCTGCTTCCTGGGTTCAAGCAATTCTCCTACCTCAGCCTCCTAAGTAGCTGGGATTACAGGCGAGCATCACCACACCCGACTAATTTTTGTATTTTTAGTAGAGATGCTGGGGGGGGGGTCACCATGTTGGCCAGGCTGGTCTCGAACTTCTGACCTCAGGATCCACCTGCCTCGGCATCTCAAAGTGCTGGGATTACAGACATGAGCCACTGTGATAAGCCTTAACTTCTTATTAATAAAGACAACTTTAACAATTTTTTGATTGCTTTTCTCTGAGTTCTTTTTTTTTTTTTTGAGATGGAATTTCACTCGTTACCCAGGCTGTAGTGCAATGGCGCGATCTCGGCTCACTGCAACCTCCGCCTCCTGGGTTCAGGCAATTCTCCTGCCTCAGCTTCCTGAGTAGCCGGGATTACAGGCACGTGCCACCATGCCCAGCTAAGTTTTTGTATTTTTAGTAGAGACGGGGGTTTCACCATGTTGACCAGGATGGTCTCGATCTCTTGACCTCATGATCCACCCGCCTCTGCCTCCCAAAGTGCTGGGATTACAGGCGTGAGCCACCACGCCCGGCCTCCTTCTCTGAGTTCTTAATGCATCCAGATAAATGAGCTCCTCTTGAAATTCTAACTAATTCTTTGCATCAAAACAGCTGCGTATGTTGAATAATCATCTAGTGTGTATTAGCTTAATCACGGCTTACTGCAGCCCCAACCTCCCCGGCTCAAGCTATCCTCCCACCTTAGCTTCCCGAGTAGCTAGGACCACAGGCGTGTACTACTACACCCAGCTTTTTTTTTTTCCTGTAGAGATTGGGGGAGGTGGTCTCCTTACACTGTGCAGGCTGGTCTTGCACTCCTACGCTCAGGTGATCCTCCTGCCTCCCAAAGCAC
Source organism: Aotus nancymaae (assembly GCF_030222135.1). NCBI lineage: Eukaryota > Metazoa > Chordata > Mammalia > Primates > Aotidae > Aotus > Aotus nancymaae. Next base: position 17,329,897 of record NW_026988479.1, on the reverse strand, counting down.
CAGGATTACAGGCATGAGGTATGTGCCTGGCTCGCGCACTGTTCTAAGTGCTCTATGTTCAATACTCCATTACAGCTCCACTCAACCCTTTGTAGTAAGTACTACTATCAGTTTTCATATTGTAGAGGGGGAAACCGAAGTACATAAAGTTTGAATAACTTGTCCGAGACTATGGAGCATGAAAGGGCAGGATTTAATCTCTAGTAATCCATGGTCAGTGTCTGTCCGTCTTTCAAGCTGTCCAGCTCCAAAGCTGAAATAGCTGAAACGCTGAACCAGAAAACTGAGGAGGTAGTGCCAGCAGAGTTCTAACCTCTTGTTCTGACACATCCTGTCTTCCTCAAAGGACCAGGGTCCCCAAGGCTCTCTCCTGCTTCTTGGCCTTCTACCACTGAGCCCAGCCTGGCTGAGTCTGCATTCCGTACATCTGAGCTCTGGGGAAACTTCTCAAGGGCCCCAGGCTGTCCCCTACTCCTTTGCTCCCTGTACTTTGTATGCACTGCTGATATTAACTGTAATTAAGTGATTCTTTGATCAACTATTTGTTTAATGTCTATCTACCCTACTTGATTAAAAATGGTAGCAGTTCTAGAATTTCTACACAGGTGGAAGGAGATAATCTGTTTGAGTAGGGGGGCCTTTGCTTCCATTGCTTAATACTTGATAAGGTTGAGAAATGTCAACTGAACACAGAAATGAATGGGGGTTCTGATGGAGATTGTAGGAAGAAAGCACATGCCATCCTTACCTCTCCATGCCCTCCCTGTGGCATCACCACTGAATGTAAGTCCTATAAGGGCAAAAATTGTGTCTGTCCCTCTTCTCACTATAACTCTTTTTGTTTTCTTTTTTTTTTGTAGAGACAGAGTCTCGCAGTGTTACCCAGGCTGGAGTGTAGTGGCAGACCTCGGCTCACTGCAACCTCCACATTCCTGGTTCAAGCAATTCTCCTGCCTCAGCCTCCCAAGAAGCTGGGACTACAGGGGCATGCTGCCATGCCCGGCTAATTTCTTTTGAATTTTTTAGTAGAAACGGGGTTTTACTGTGTTGCCCTGGCTGATCTCGAACTCCTGAGCTCAGGCAATCCACCCACCTCAGCCTCCCAAAGTCCTAGGATTACAGGCATGAACCACTGTGCCCAGCCCTCTCACTATAACTCTTAACAGCTGCCACTATGCCTGACACACAAGAAGTGTTAAGTGTGTCACACAAACATAACAATTTTTTGCCGAATAAAAAAAATTTTTAAATGCAGCCTTGAACTTCTGGTCTGAAAAAGAGGGGTGATACAATCAAGAGCCAGCTTTTTGAAACAATTTTACACATGAAAACATGTTGCACATAGGACTGGCATACAGTAAGTGCTCCAGAAGTGACTGTCAGTGAATTGGAATTCCTGCCTCTCCGCAATCCCACTAACTCATCTTCCAGGTCCTAGCAAGGCTAAGAGATTAATAAAAGAACAAAGCCCAGAACTGAACCCACTCTACTCCCCTGGCCACAATCTGGTAGGAGTGAGGATTTTTTTTTTGGAGTTGGGGGAAAAGATTGTCATTAGCACTGGCAGGAATGCAAGGTTGTTGGGACGTGCCTCTAGCAGAAAAGTTATATGTGGGGAAGACATCGAGTAGCTTTCGAGTAAACAGAGTCAGATAAAGTAGAAAAACAAATCCAGCACAGGCCTACCAGCCACCCAGTCCTAAAGAATGAACATGATATCTTCACCCTGCAATGGAGCAAATGCTTTGCATTCCCCGACCACCTTTCATTCTGTCCCTTCATCCCCTTAACTGTGGCCCCAGGGCTGCTGGAGAAGTTTGAAACACAAATCAGAATGTGTTGGACCTTGTTTAAAATCCTTAATAGGATGACATCTGAATTCCTCACCAGAGTCACTTCAAACTCGCTCATAAAGCTGTGGCCACAGACGCCTTCTGTCAGTACCTCCAACATGCCAGGCTTTTCCCACACGGCCTCCACCCATGCTCCCTCTGCCTGAGATGTCTCTCCAGTCCTCCTGAAGATTGACTTCTCAGTCTTCAGGTCTCAACTCACAACTAGAAGTCACCCTTTCAGAGACATTCCCCGATGACCAAGTCAGAATCAGCTTCTTCCACCATCTCCCGCCTCCCCCGCAAGCAACATACCCCAGAGAAAGCTCATTTCCCTTCTAGCACTTACAACCTTGCATTGCAGCCTGTCTGTCTTTTCAAAAGACTGTGAGCTTCACAAGGGCAGGAAGGGCTGTCTGTCCCACTGAATCTCTGCAGTCAGGGCAGGCCCCACTACAGAATCTATCAATAAATAAGTGAGTGAATGAATGAATAAATTTTTCATAACTGCTGCTCCAGACCATTCCTTAGCTGAGATTTGAAGCACAACCAGAATATGGCCTCCAGAGCCCTCCTAGACACTCTGAATCACGCTGTACTTTAAGCATCAGAGGCCCCTCCCAGCTCAAGACTGGGAGCTCCTTCTCCACACCACAGGCTGGGGTCTCCTCACCTCCTCTTTCAGGGAAGCTGAGAAAGACTATGAAATGGAATCCCGTCTGTCTCTTGGACTGTTCTCTAACAAAGAAAACAGGACAGCAACCCCTCTCCTCACAGATCCTCCAATACTCCTTTTCTGCCATAGATTTAAGATTTATTTATTCCCATCCTTCTAATTGTTTCAGCAAGGGCCATAGGTGAGCACCAGCTGGAAAATTACTGCTTCAACTTTCATTGTTTAAAATGCTTAAATGACATGCAAGAAACAGGTTTTTAGGTCTGTGATGCTGGGAAGGGTTGGTAGCAAAGTAGAGCCAGGCTGCAAAGACCTAGAAAATCAGTGCTACAATTTACTAGCTCTTCCATATACCCAATGCAGGACCCCTGGCCTCAGTTTCTACAGCTGACAAATGGAGAGGGCGATATTGAACTTCATCATCCCTAAAGGGACGTCTGGACAGCTGTACCCATTGTCCTGGGCAAGGGTTCTCGTGGTCTTAGAGGAAGGTCTCACCACTGAAAGGAAGGCTGAGGTTCGCTAGGAAGAGTCTGCTGTGCCCTCAGGAACTGGGTAAGTACACGGAGAGGTGAGTCCGAATGGTGAGAAGGCATTTTAGACTAGGACTCGGTGACCTTGGGTTTCGGTCTGGGCTGCCTGTCTCGAGAGTCCCAGCCCCAGCCCTAGGCCAGACCTCAGCCCTGGGCTGGGAGCCTTTCATTGGTTCCTCTGACAACAGCCAAGCACAATCCTATAGTGGCGTAGGAAGAAAAAGACTGCCACACAATCTCCCGGTGAGACCACAACAGCAGCAAGACAAACCTTGCAGGGGACTCAGGGCCAAGCCCTGGCCCAGACCCTGCTCTTATCCACGCATCAAAGCCACCCCTTGCCCTGGACTTCCCGGAGGCTACAGGCTCCTCGGTTCTAAGGAGGAGCAGAGCCAGCCGCGAGGGCTCCCCGCCTTCCTGGAGTCAAGCCATTAGGCGGGGGCTTTTCTTTTCACCAGCTTGAGCTGATCCTCACCCCCGCCCCTCAACGCCACCATCATTAACAGCAAAGAAAAGATCCCCAGCCATTTCCATTTCCTCTGCGGCTCAAGAGCCCTGCTGTTATTTAATCCTGAGGCCACCCCGGCAGCATCCTCGGCGCGGCCGGCTCCACCCATCCACCTGGCCAGTTCTCGGCCGTTCCCACTTCCCCGGAGGGGAGGCTGGCGAGAGGTCGGGAAATTGAGGAAAGGCGCCTACAACAGCAAAGGGCCATGGGCCTTCAGTGGACCGAGGCTCCTTAGGCCAGCGTCCTGTGAGGGCTGGGAAACCGACTGGGACAGAGAAAGGACACCTAGCTAGGGCGGCAGAGGGCGGGCAGACGCCCGGGCACTGCGGACATAACACTGGGGCGGGGGGCAGGGGGAACGCTGGGAGGCGAGGGCCAGGCTTCCTCCGGCTGAGTTGCCAGAATCGCCCCGGGGGGTACTGGAGCCGGAAGAGGCCTGGGCCCAGTCACTGTCTACACCCAAGAAATGGGGGGAGGGGCGGCCAGCACTCACAAGAGATTCAACCTCAGGAAAAGGAACCAGATTCACTCACCAACCCCCACTCCACCCTGTGATATGGATGATGGACATTTTCTTAATTTTTGGTAAAAGCAGCTTCGAGAGCCCTCCCCACTGGCGTCACCGGTCTAGAGAAAGAGAAGGCCCCCAGCAGGCGTCCTCCCGTCCCCCCTTTTGACTGCCTGCGGGGGGCAGAGATCCCCAGATCTAGGTGTGTCCTCCCCCACCCTGCTCTCAACCCTGGATCCGGAGGCCGCAGTGCCCCCTGCCCCCCCGGGACACTGACAGTTCCAGCCCAGGCCCGCAGTGGCGTGAAGGTGGCCTTTACCTCCTCTCGCAGGCTGGGAGGGGGTGCAGCCCGCGCAGCTGGCCCAGCTGCAGCAGTCGCCGCCGCCCTCCATTCATTTAAAAAAAAAAAAAAAAAAAAAAAGCAACAACAACCTCCACTGGAACCTCCACCCCTCTTTGTAAAAGAGCGACGGCTCCTGGTAGAGCTAGAGCCAGTCCCAGCAATCACGGGTTAAGATCTTTTCCCGCCCCCCATTCATAAAAAAAGGAGAGCAGCGCATGCGCGCTCGGGGTCTCTTGTGCCCACCCATTCATAGAATCGCGAAAGACGCGCGTGCGCACTGGAGCTCCCTTCCCTCCCATTCATAAAAAAGCCATTTTCCCAGGCAGTGGTTGCAACATCGCCGCGGAGGTGGCGAGCGGAGCTGACAGCGCGGAGCTGGCGCTGTGGAGCGCAGGGAGCCTTGCCGGTTCCTCCGGCCGGCGTCTGCGAGTACAGCGGCGGCTGACCTGCTCCGGCTCCGGGATTTACACAGACGTGGGGCGATGCTTGTGACCCTGCAGCTCCTCAAAGTAAGTCCGTGGCCGGTTTTGGGATCTGAAACTGCCCCGTGTGAGCCGCGACGCGACTCCCCCTTGGACTGGGGCAAATGGTGCGCTATTTCTAGGCGCGCCTCAGTGTTCCTTCCCTCAGCCTGCGCCTCCTTGAGTCGCTGCGGTGCGCCGCAGCTCCCTGACGCCCTCGGTCCGGCCGGCACGGCGCCGGGGGTGTTCACAGCCTGGCACCGCCGTTTCCGACCCCTCGGCATTGCCAAGCCCGGCTTCCCCGCCCTCTGCGACTCGGGAAGCCCCGTGCGTGTCCCGGGAGTTTGCCTCTGGCCTGGCCTCTTTCCTCCTTCTGCCACCACCCTCCTCGAGCGCTGGAACGGGCGGCTCTGGGCTTGGTCAGGAGCCACCGTTTGGGTCGGGGGGCGCCCTTACTCTGGGCGACTCGCCCACCTCCCAGCTCGGTGCCCACGGTGCCAGCTTTGCCGTGTATCTCTCAGCCCGCCGCAGCGGCCTATGCTCGACGTAGATTTTTCCTTTCTCTTTGGAGCCGTGACGGACTGGATTCCCTCCCCTTCTGCCTCTCCCTCGATGGTCAGCGAGGGGCTGGCTCAGGACTGGGCATTTCTGCTCCCTCTCCTTGGCGAGGCGGTTCCTCGCCGTCTGACCTTTGCTCCGCTGCCGCATTTTATGCTGTGCAACTGCCTTGCAGTTGCCTTTTTCTTGCCTGGCCTCCGTAGGGCCTGAGGCTCCTCGGCCACCCTGTATCTCCCTATCCCCGGGCACCTAGTTGTGCCAGGCCCCGGGGACCCCAGGCCGTGCTAGGGCTGTGGTGGGGGCTGAAGGTGCGTTTACATAACGCCAGGCGTGTGGGAGCTGGAGGAAGAGGTTGCGAACGTAGGAGAGATAAGGCTCCTACTTTCCCTCCTTTCTTCTTGGTGGTACCAGGCTTGACATCACAAAGAAGAGAGAAAGATAGAGACGGTACGTTCTGAAAAATTCTGAATCTCCAAGACCCCGGGGACAGTGAGCAGGGTGAGGGCGGGTTTGGCTAGCCAGGGCAGCTGGAGCTTGGCTCCATCACTGGGGCCAAGGCTGTGCCCAGTTCCCCTTCCATGCAGACGATCAAAAAGCATTTAGACAGCAGCTGCTCTTGTGCAAGAAGGTTTCTCAATTCTCCTTGACTGGGGGCAGGGGGTTGTGGGCAGAAGAGGCAAGAGAGACGGAAAATGGTTGCGTGGCTTGTAGGGCTAAGGGATGGACAAGAGAGGCGAAATGGGCTGGAGGGGCTAGATGGTAGGCAGAGGGGCGAGCTGCTGACTGCCTCTTTCACCAGCTGCTGGAGGGGCAACCATATTGCCAGGCCTCGGTGAGGGCAGGAAGCCGCCTTTTGGTGCAGCAAGGCTCCGGGTACCCCCAGCGTGGTTAGTGCTGGAAAGAAGAGTATACAGTGGGGTGCCCAAACCTAGTGGCAGCCCCTTCTTTCCTGCCTTCTAATCAGTGGCATGATTCTCTTCAGTATTGAGAGAGGCCAGACACTCTAGAGGCCAGAGAACTTGTGAAGGGGTGGGAGCAGGCACTTGTCTGTCTCTGTTGCTGACCGAAGCACTAACGTCTCTGACAAGCCTCTGGGGATTCAAAGCTGGAAGGTACAAGGCCCAGAGCAGTTGGGGAACTGTGGGTTTATCAATCTCTTAATGAGCTCGGTCTGGCCTGAGGCCCTACCCAATATTGCACTGGTGAATTTCACAATGTTTAGAGATCTCCAGATCTTCACACAAATGGAGCATAAACATCTCTGAAATTTTCAGCCTTTTTTTTTTTTTTTTTTAAGTGCGGATGTCGGGAGGACTAGGACAGGTTGGTCTGAGGTTAAAGATTTCTCTTTATCTCTCCCTCTCTGTCTCCCAGAAGGGTGGGAAAGAACTAGTGAAGATGTCCAGTGTGAAATCACATTTCCTCTTTCCTATCCCTTGGGAGGGTCCTCACGCGCCTCCAGGCTCCAGACAAATCCTAATGTGATGAACAGCGCACACGCTTAACCAACCGAGCCGTGTGGCCAGTATGGGTGTAGGGTGGGGATTTTAGTAGCAGATTACTGAAATCTCAAAGGACAAATATTGGTCACCTACGGTGAGGAGACTTTAAAGGCATCTGTTGGTTATGGGAGTCACTCCCTTTCGGTGGAGTGTAAATGGCCTCTTGCCCTTGGCCCTCCTGCCCAGCCCCACGACCTTTTCCAGATCAACCTCTGAAATGGCCTCATCTTACTATAAAGCTTTAGTTAGGGCTGGTAGGAGGAGACAGAACACATAGCAAGGCAGAGCTGTGGACAGGTGGAAATTTGGAGCTTACGGATGTAATTGTTATTTATTTATTTTTTTGAGATGGAGTCTTGCTCTGTCACCCAGGCTGGAGTGCAGAGGTGCAATCTTGGCTCACTGCAACCTCTACCCCCCAGGGTCAAACGATTCTCCTGCCTCAGCTTCCTGAGTATCTGGAATTACAGGTGTGTGCCACCAAGCCCAGCTATTTTTTGTATTTTTAGTAGAGACTGGGTTTCACCATGTTGGCCAGGCTGATCTCGAACTCCTGACTTTGTGATCCGCCCACCTCAGCCTCCCAAAGTGCTGGGGTTACAGGCATGAGCCACCCTGCCCGGCCTCGGATGCATTTTTTTTTTTTTGTGACGGGGTTTCACCATATTGGTCAGGCTGGTCTCGAACTCCTGACCCCTTGATCCACCCACCTCAGCCTCCCAAAGTGCCGGGATTACAGGCGTGAGCCACCGTGCCCAGCTTCGGATGCCATTTTTATCTGCATCTTCCCAGAATTGGAGGAGAGATGTAGCTCTTTGGAAATCTTTCCTGCCCATTTCACACCCATAACGCCCCCGACTTCGGTAAACCTGTGCCCAGAGGTTTGGCTGACATTCAAGAATAATAAATGAAAGCAGCTTTTCAGTGCAAAATTTGAAAATCAGTGATTTAAAAATTAAGAGAGGACTAAAACCCATTAATACTTCCAGAAGTGACCTTTGAGCTGTGTTGCTCTGGGATTTAATACTTTGGGACCATATGTGGGGATTCCAGTTTCCAGTGCTGAAAGTCTTGAGGTGTGACATCTTCTAACTCCCAGATCTGGGCCCCCACAGCGATTTTCTATCCTTGGGCTATCCTGTTAATTAGGGCCTGGGTGTTAGTGCCAAGGAGGCTTAGGAAGGAGCCCTCCCTCTTTATTCAGAAAAGTCCAGTGTTTCTTGGAGAATCATAGTGTTCAATTTGGTTCTAAATCCAGAGTATCTGTCATCTGGCCTCTACTTAGGTGGCAGTTCCCTTGTGATGACATCCTGGCTAAGAATTCTCGCCTAGGCCTCTGAATTTGGAGATAAAGTTGAAAATTTGGGGTTTTGTATGTAGACACGACCGAGTTTTTGAGGAAGGGAAAAATGGCTGGAGCAGAGAAGGTTCTATCTCATGGCCAACCTATATCTCCCTGAGGGGAGAAAGCAGTGACTCATTAGAATACATTTTTGCTCTTTCAAAAGAGCCAGAGGAAGGTGAATGAACAACATACGGAAAGCTGTATTGCTCCTTCTAGACCAAGCCAGGGGCCAGGAGAGAGCAGATGAGTGATTAGGCAAACCTGCTAAGCATGGCCTTAGTTTCTCCATCTGTATAGTAGAGAAAATAAACTCCTCCCAAGGGGACAGGGGCCAGCAGAGCTGCTAGTGAGCAGCCAGGATGAGGGCCAGGCTCATTGTGATTCCTGGGCTCCTAAGAGGAAGGCCTAGTTTTAACGGTGCCCCCTTCCTGCACAGGAGGTGTGGGGTGTTGCATGATGTAAGAGGCGGGGTATTCTTGGCTCTCAGGGGTTTGGGGCCACCCTGCAGATCCGGACAGCTGACAAGGCTGGGGAATGTATCCGGGACATGTGGCTGGGCTTAAGAGGCTCCACAGTTCAGCTGTGATCACGATTGTTCTTTCCAAGGACAGGCCCCAGTCAGTGAAGGAAGCAAGGGCACAGGGGAGGGAGCACAGATGTGCTGGATCTAGCTGAGGAGGGAAGAGGCCCTTTGGGGCAGGTGGCCACTTGCAAAAGAGTGGTTTCCCTTGTCAGTGGTCTTTCTTTTTCTGGTTAGGGGAAGGGAAAGTCATTTCCTGCTCCTGTCCCAGGAGTAAGCTAAAATCTATTATTGTAAGTTCATTTCTTGGTGGAGGGTAAGGAGACAAATAATAAGATCTTAGTGTCTATGGGAGGAAGCCCTGCCCTGGGGGGTCTAGGGTTCTGGTCCCACCCAGATCTCGACTTGGCCAGTAGTTCCCAAACCGTGCCGGTGGTTAACAGGTTCCTTCTGACTCCTTCTTTACTGACTCTTGGCTTCTAATCCTTCTTTCTGGGAATCTGAGCAGACAATTAAGGGGGTAATACAGTGAAGCAGAAATTTGAAGCTGATTAAATAGCCCAAAGCCGAAGTCCAGCAAGATTCCCACCCTTCCTGTGCTGGGGCTTTGGAGCTCAGCTGACTGGTTGTGAAAGAGGGAAGAGAAGAAGAAGGATGGGAACCGATAACTGGTGATGGGATGCAGTGATGAAAAGCAACTGTTTTCTTTTGGGGTCTCTAACAGATTATGGCCAGAGGTGAACTTCTTCGTGCTGGTGCTGAGGGTAGGGAGGTGGGGGAAGGAAGAAGGATTTGCAAACAAATCCAGCTGCCCAAATGCTCTATTCTCCCACTGGGGCCACATCTTAGCAGATTGTCTTTCTTCCTAGGGTATAGGGAGGGGCAAGTCCTCCGCCTCCCTCAGCATCCCTCCCCTTCTTTTTAAAGTCCTTTTAAAGCAATAAGTCATCATTTAGTTGTAGCTTAATTAGCTAAACTGGGATATTGTCACATAGAACCAAGCAATAGTGGTGGGCAGGCTCTCTGGCAGCCTAGAGACCTTTCTTCTGAGTTTTTAAAGGGTTAAACAACCTTCACTGAAAGAACCCGCTGAGACTGAATGGGGCAGTGCTCAAGCTACCCATTCATTCACAGCCTCTTGCCAGTTTGTCATTAGCTGAGCTGTAGCTTGCAAAGTACAACTTGTCAGGTTTTCCCAATATTTCTCAACTCACCTCCCTGGGGTAAGTCTAGGGGAGGGTGAGGGTAGGTGGGATTAGGCATCCTGCTCAATTGTGTGGACATATTAACGTGCCTCTTGACTCTTTTCAGCCAGCCTGTATTGAGCGGTCTGCAGCCTGATGCTCAGCCCCTCCCCACAGGTACAAATGCAGTGAGTGTCAGACTGGCTGGCTCTGGGCTCCCAGACCCGCCAAGCAGCAAATACAGGGTTGTGTGCTCTGGGGTTTTTGATAGCCCGCTGATTCCATATCCTAGGACTCTCTGTTCCCTGGCTCCTTTCCTTCCTCACAGACCTGGGCCAGGGAGCCCCATCAATGTAGGTGGGGAGGAATAGAGATTCCTTTCCACCCCAGGGTTACCTTTTGGGGACTGCTTTGTAATAAACTTCTACAAGTGAGATTCATTCAACTATAAGAAAACTAAAAATGAAACCACTTTTAAATCAGGGTTATGGCATAGAACACTGAATTGGGAGTGAAGAGAACTTGAACTCAGAGCCTTCAATGAGAGAGATTACAAACCCCCCGCAGCCTTCACTCTCCACACTGACATTTCCCATACGTGGGGTTCAGACTTGTCTTCCCTGTTGGTTGCATTGCAGACCCCAGGATGTTCTGATGATGATCCGTGAGGGCTGGAGGGGTCAATGGTTGTGAAAGCGATGGCACTTTCATGCCTTTCTGTGAATTCCCAGAGGTTATGGAGGGCTTTTGCAAGTCACTGTAAATCAGGGCTGAATGGTTAGTATTTCAGCCTCTGAAGCCTCTGCTGTCTTGGTTCAAATCCTGCTCTGATCACTTGCTAGCTCTATGACCCTTTGTGCTTCCATCTCTTCCTCTGTAAAATGGGTACTGTCTTGGAAGTATGGTGAGGATTAAATGAGAAAATAAAATCACTGAGGGCTTAGCATGGAGCCTGGTACCAAGAAATGTTTCGTAAATATTAGCCGCTTCCATAATTATTATTTATTACTATTAGAAGGTTGAGTGGAGGTAAAAGTCCCTTCCCTCCTGCCAATTTGTAAGAGTACCACCTAAACTTGATAGAGGTGCTTCCTTGGCTAAGTGGAGTGCTGGCTTTGTTTCTCTGTCCAGTGTCTTCCAAATTGGCCATCAGTCTCTTCCAAACTGCCTAAATGAAGCAAAGCCTCCTCTCTCCTATTTATATTATAAATCTCTTCCTTCCTTGCAGGGGAAGCAGAGCGCACATATTAAACTGCACTTAAGATTGTCAGCATTGCTCAGAGTAGAGGGTGGGTGTTTCTCAGTGAGTGGAGATTGATCTTCCAGATCAACTTAGAGTTGGTTTTTTTCTTTTTCTTTCTTTCTTTTTTTTTTTTTTTTAATTTGAGACGGAGTTTCACTCTTGTTGCCCAGGCTGGAGTGCAGTGGCGCAATCTCAGCTCACTGCAACCTCCACCTCCTGGGTTCAAGCGATTCTCCTGCCTCAGCCTCCCGAGTAGCTGGGATTACAGGTGCCTGCCACCATGACCGGCTACTTTTTGTATTTTTAGTAGAGAAGAGGTTTCACCATGTTGGCCAAGCTGGTCTTGAACTGCTGACCTCAGGTGATCCACCCACCTCGGCCTCCCAAAGTGCTGGGATTACAGGCATGAGCCACCATACCTGGCTGATTTTTCTTTTTCTTTCTTTTCTTTCTTTCTTTGTCCTTTCCTCTCTCCCTCCCTTGAGATGCAGTCTTGCTCTGTCGCCCAGGCTGGAGTGCAGTGGTGCGATTTTGGCTCACTGCAACCTCTGCCTCCTGGGTTCAAGCAACTCTCCTACCTCAGCCTCCCAAGTAGCAGGGATTACAGGCACCTGCCACCATACCCAGCTAATTTTTGTATTTTTAGTAGAGATGGGGTTTTATCCTGTTGGTCAGGCTGGTCTCAAACTCCTGACCTCAAGTGATCCGCCTGCCTGGACCTCCAAAATGTTGGGATTACAAGCGCCTGGACTTGTTTCTTTTCTTTTCTTTCTTTCTTTCTTTTTTTTTTTTTAAGACATCATTTAGCTGTGCTGAGGAGTTATTCAATAGACAGCTCAGAAATTGTATTTCTCTGTCAGACAAATTCAGCAGAGACTCTTAGAGGGCCCTCCTGTGGAGGGTCCCTGCTGGTGTGGGGTGAGGCCAGCAGTGGAACTCTTTGATTTGGTTTTTGCTGAGCTGGTGGTCAAAAGGAATCCTACTACATTAGGGTTATGATAGGAAAAATACATTTTAGAATATGCCCAGTGGAGCCATCAGATGCTACTTCGTCCCCAGAGAGCCGAGTCATCGTGGGCCAAGCTCCCATCCCCATGTCTGGCCTCAGCTGCAGGCCCAGATGTTGACAGCTGCCTCTGGAGGGTTATGGGAGCTTGCAAATGCCAACATCCCCATTGCCTGCGGCTGCTTCCATCCTGGCTTCCTGGTGGGACTTTTCCAGGAACTGAGGAATCTGCCTTCTGATTCCAAGGCCCATTAAATGAGCGTTGCCTATTTCTTTTTCTTTATCTATAGGAAGGGTGGCTGTTTTTAAAGAACCTCACAAATAAAAAAAAAAGAGAGAGAGTGAATCTGCTTAAGGGAAGGGAGTATTTTACTTTCTTTCACAGCACAGCCAGACCCAATCCCAATCCTGAGAGAAAACCCAACTATATGGGGCAATAGAAGCTTCAAACTGTCGCCTACATTGTGTTTGCAGGACCCTGAATATTCCTGACAGGGATTTTTGAAACAAGGGAATCATGTCGTCACTGTCCATGGATGAGGGTTTTGGCTGGTGCTGGAGAACCTTATCCACGGCATTTTTTATTCTTAGGCCAAGTCACAGCTTTTCCTCCAGGCCAAGTCCTCAGTGCTGGACCTCGGGCTCCTAACCCTGGCCTCTTGCCCAAACGTACTTACTCTGGAAGCAAGGCCTTGGAACCCCTATTGAGAATAAGTGGGCAGGCTGAGGTAGCATTCCCTGGAGTTCCTACCCTGTCATCAGCCTGATCCTTGGAAAAACTCCTCTCCATAGATGGCTTCCTTGCATTCCCACTCTCCAGACCTGACCACAGGATCTCCACGGGAGGCTGCTTTAGCAAGCGGCTACTCTTTGGTGGCAGACCTGCCAGACACTTAAGGCAAACTCTGCCACGAGGAAGTCTCCCATTCCCAGGTGATGCTCTGGTTTCATCTGAAGAGTACACGGGGGGCAGGCACTGCCACTAGGTAGACTTACCCCAAGGCAGGAAAAACAAAGTGTGTAAAGAAATACCAGCATCTTTTTAAGTAGGCAGGGCCATGGGAGCAAAGCCAATAGTTGATGCCCTGTGTGAATGGGAAATATCAGTTGACTGAGCATTGAACTTTGCAGAAAAGACTGGATGCTTTTTGCATTTAGCAGGGTAAGTGATAAACATACTGGAGCCCCGTGGATAGCCCCCCTTTAATCCCCTTCATAAACTTTTATCTAGAGCTAGCTCTTCATTTTAGACAGGTTCTAGATAAACCTAACAGCAGAGGGTGCAGGATTAGCTTTCCTCATTAGAACACCATTAGCATCTTGATGCAAATTTTAGTAAATGCAAGCGTTTACTAAAACCCCACTCCATAATATATCAATCCAATGGCCTTTCTTTGGTTTTGTTTTAAAGACTTATCTTTCTCTTCTACCCTCCCTCCCCATTCCCTGGGGTTCTTAAGGTTGGGGTAGAATCTTCCCAGACTGTAATCTTTCCCTTGGATTCCAAATTGTGTCCCCTTGAGCAGAGGTCTTGGCCTTCTGCTGCTATTTCTTTAAATTGATCTCCAGCAGAATTCCAAATGTAAAGGTCAGTAGGCAAGGAAATGGCACTTCTAATAGAAAACAATGTGCACTTTCTAAATTTGAACCAAGCCATTTCCGCTCTTTGATTTAAGTGACTTCCTGGGGTTCCGTGTCAGGCACTGCAGTTGAATCTCTGGCTGGATTCCAACTTAAAATTGCACTCTCTCGGTGAAATTAGAAACTGATCCAGGGTTGGCTTAGCTATTCTAGTAAATAGCATTTAGGCTGAATGTTCAGCTCAGCACTTGGAAATGGGTGATGTGAGTGCCCCTCCAGAGGATTTCCCATCCAAGTTGTCAGAAGCTCACATACCTAGGGATTATTAGCCACTGCAGGTTGCTGCTCTCAAGAAGTGGTAGTAATAAGTTAATATCTTGCATGTGCAGGCATTAGATACAGTCCTTCCTTCTCTTGTGAATATCTGGAAAAAGGGCTTGTTTATCCAGCTGATAAACTCCATTGGGGCACCCAGAGCTGTGTGTTGAGTTCACCACATTGTCCCCAGCACCTGGCACAATGCTTGGCACGCACTGCTTATAAGTGTTCAGATCTAAACTCATTTCCTGGGACAGTGATAACTTGTTGCTGCATGCCAGGTAATATGCTAGGTAATAGACATGCATTGTCTCATTTAATCCTCACAAGAACCCATTTTACAGATGACAAAATCCAAACCTAAGGCATAGAGATGAAAGAACCTCATTCATAGCAGTATCACTAGGCAAAAGTGAGAATCAAATTTGAGTCTGGTTCCAGATATCCTGTGTTTACGTCCACTGAGCTGTGTATCTTAAATAAAGAGCATGTTTCACAGTGACTAAGAGAATGAACTCAGGCTGCCCAGGTTTGAGTCTTGCTACTGATAGTTTTGGATAGCTTTGTGTGACTTTGGACAAATTAATTTGAACATGTCTTTTCTGTAAATAGCAAAAGGATAATAGTAGTTACGTTTTAGGATTATCATGAAGTCAGTGACTTAATGTATATGGTGCTTAGGATAGTACCTCCATCTTAAGTGCTCAGTAAGTGTTATTTCCACCACTGACTTCTTGTCATTATTAACCATCTAAGCTTGGGGAGTCACTGGAAAGTCCACAGAGGGAATTCAGTTGGGCGGTTCCCATAGACCTGATGGGGGATGAGGTATTGGCAGGCCACATACTGATGCCTGGAATCCATTCTCTCTTCCTTTTCCCCATCCCACCCCCAGGGCCCCTAGAAGCCTGTTTCTCCATACAGTCCAGGACCTCCAGCCCCATGGAGCCCCCGATCCCACAGAGCGCCCCCTTGACTCCCAGCTCAGTCATGGTCCAGCCTCTTCTTGACAGCCGGATGTCCCACAGCCGGCTCCAGCACCCACTCACCATCCTACCCATTGACCAGATGAAGACCAGCCACGTGGAGAATGACTACATAGACAACCCTGGCCTGGCCCCCACCACTGGCCCAAAGCGAACCCGGGGTGGGGCCCCAGAGCTGGCCCCGACCCCCGCCCGCTGTGACCAGGACGTCACCCACCACTGGATCTCCTTCAGTGGACGCCCCAGTTCTGTGAGCAGCAGCAGCAGCACATCCTCTGACCAACGGCTCTTAGACCACATGGCACCACCACCCGTGGCCGACCAGGCCTCGCCAAGAGCTGTGCGCATCCAGCCCAAGGTGGTCCACTGCAAGCCGCTGGACATCAAGGGCCCGGCGGTCCCACCCGAGCTGGACAAGCACTTCTTGCTGTGCGAGGCCTGTGGGAAGTGTAAATGCAAGGAGTGTGCGTCGCCCCGGACGTTGCCCTCCTGCTGGGTCTGCAACCAGGAGTGCCTGTGCTCAGCCCAGACCCTGGTCAACTACGGCACGTGCATGTGTCTGGTGCAGGGCATCTTCTACCACTGCACGAATGAGGACGATGAGGGCTCCTGTGCTGACCACCCCTGCTCCTGCTCTCGCTCCAACTGCTGCGCCCGCTGGTCCTTCATGGGTGCTCTCTCCGTGGTGCTGCCCTGCCTGCTCTGCTACCTGCCTGCCACTGGCTGCGTGAAGCTGGCCCAGCGCGGCTACGACCGTCTGCGCCGCCCTGGTTGCCGCTGCAAGCACACGAACAGCGTCATCTGCAAAGCAGCCAGCGGGGATGCCAAGACCAGCAGGCCCGACAAGCCTTTCTGACGGTTTGTGTCGAAGCCCCAGTGCTCCTCCTGGAAACCTGGTTCTCTTCTGACATCTGAGAAGACTGCAGCAAGCTCAGAGGTTTTAGCCTCCTGAGGCTGACCTTGCTAGTCTACCCACTCCCCACCCCCAGCTTCGGAAGATACAGAGACCACCACCACCTACCCTGTCTTCCCCAAGACAATGAAGAAGCACTTTGGGGCTTTTTTCAGGGTCCTGGAACTTTGTGTCGAACAGACAATGCAGGGGCAGGGTGTGGTTTGCGGGGGGTGGGGGGGATTTTTCTTTTTCAGAAGACGGAACACAGATGTGGACACATATCCGGAAGCTGCAGCTGCTTGAATGCCTTCCCAGCCCCTCCTTCTCCGTCCCCTCCTCCCTCCCTCTCTCTCTCCCTCTTCCTCTTTTCCATTGTCTTTGGCTCTCACAGGAGCTAGCTGCCTGGGAGGAATTGTTAGCTGAGTACCAGGGTACCTTTAAAGAAGACCTTTGGAGTCTTCTATACCTTATTCTCCCCCCCACCTCACTGTACCCCACTTTGTCCCTGATGTCTTGGGGAAGGTATAGAACACCCTAGCAGTTCCTATTGTATATACTTGGGAGCCCACTGAGAACAGAGGACGGCCAGTGAGTCCAAGCCTCGTTCTGCCTCCCCGGAGCCACAGGACGGATTTAGGAGCCACTGCTCAGTGCATTTCTCCCTTCCAACTGCATCAACTAACTCTTGGGGGTGTTCCGCTCACCACACCGTCCTTCGGTTCTTACCGAGTCACAGACTCGCCTGCCCACTACGTGTCCTGGGTTCTCTCTACTCAGATCCCTTCCAGAAACTTTATATGGGTAGAGGAAGCCAGGGCGGCAAATGCGAGACCAAATATCATTTTGCCAATGAGTCTGAGGCTGTGGTCTCTGGATCCAGTCATTATGTTTTTATAGAATAATTAAACCAGATGCTAACGGTGTTTTAAAAAATAATAATAAAACAACTTGCTTCCTTTTGGGCCACCCCCAGGAAGGGCTGATTTCAAAATCTGGGGGTGAGCAACCTCAAGGAACACAATTTCCCTCCCCACCAAGAAGAGGATTTTAACAGCAAAGAAGAGAGGCAGCACCTCCCATTGGCAGAATGGCCACTGAGCCAGGCTGGGTTTGGGATTCTTCTCTTCTGATTCTGCTGCTCACTATCATAGCCTTTTGTGTATAGTGATGTGTCTGTATCTTTCCTGTAAATAGAGAGATGATGAAAAAAGAGTCTATTTTAGTCTTAGGAAGCCCCAGCAGGGGAGTCGGAAGAGCTTGGAAGAGCTCGAGAGAGGGTAGGGGAAAGGTTTTTCCTGGGGCCACTGGGTTTGAGCCCTGCTTTTGTGCACAGCCACACCGCCCTCTCCCGACAGCCCTCAAAGACTGTAGCAACTCTTTCTCTCAAGGTGCTAAAGGACTCAGAAGGTGCAGCACGTCCAGTGGGTAGGTACTTGTTGCATGCAAAAGCTGTAGTGTATCTGGTCCTTCCTCCCCAGCTGTTGTGTGGGGTTTTTGCTTTGTGTGGTATTTCGTTTTCCCCTCTAATGAGAGGGCATGGCCCGAGTCAGAAGAGCTACAACCCCAGGTGAAACTGGAAGCGCATGAGGCAGAGCGTCCGTAGCATTTCCGGTTTGTTCTGTGGGAACAGAGGTACCTCCGGGAAGGAGGCCGCGAGGTAGGTAGCTGTGATAGGCATGCACCTAATGCTTCTCAAGGACTTTTTTTTCCTTCTTGAAGACTAGTAGTAACATCTTATGATTTAGAGTAAGTTAATTGTAACCTTAGGTATTTATTGATTGGAGGAAGGGAGGGTCATATTATCCGGCTTTATTTATGTAGCATTTGCTAGCTTGTACAAGGCGAATGTGAAATACTGCATCTGCGTTTTCCAAGGCTGATTCATGTAGCTACCTTGCCACACGTTGTGATGGATGTATGGATGTTCTTGAACATTTCAGAGGGAGTGGTAGGAAAAAAAACACACTTTCAGCCAACCACTTATATGAATTGAATGTATCAGAAGTGTACTGAAGGGACTGGAGATGTTTCCCTTACATGAGGTGGCCCCAAAATCGATAGCACACATGTGCACGCTTTCTGTGAGGCCTCAGAACTTTCCCAAGGGCCCCTCCCTCAAATTCGCTCCATGGGAAACTTGACCCAGTGGCAAGTTGCACTTTGGTGATCTTGATGGTCTACACATCTGTTCTGTGGAGAGTCGATTTACATAAGCTGTGTACACACACACACACACACACACACACCCCACACTGTCTACCGACAGAGACCCTATTTCCTGGCAAACAGCCTCCTGAACCCTGCCTTTTTGTGTACATACTTGTAAACACGGATTTTTCTGGGTTTGGGTTTGCGTTTTCCTTTCTTCCCCTGCCCCTGTTCTAGCTTGTTCTTCTTGGTTTGCTTTCAGCCCGCTTGATGGATGTCTGCAGAGCGCTCTCTGAAAGTCCACCTCGGTGCCCCGTGTGCTCTGTGGTCATGGGAAGGAGCGAAGGAACCATCCTTGGTTCTCCCAGCTTGGCTGTGTAGCAGTCCCTCAGTATTGTTTTTGTCAGCTTCTTGGCAAAAATTTAAACACACACACACACAAAAGAATAAAGCTGGCTTGCCTGTGGACGCTCCCCAGCTCGGGCCAGTCAAGGGCCACTGAGGGACCCAGCACTCAGAAACATAACACGCATGTGTAGCTGCTTCTGGCTGAGTGTATTTCCTGTCACCAATGGCCTGTTTGGCTGGACGATGTCTCGGCTTGACCTTTATTGAAAAGTGCTGGCTGGTTCTCACCCTTGTTAAACCTGGGGTGGGTGGGGGTTCTGCCTTAACTCCAGGGGCAGCTGAGATCCAGGACCCTTCTCCTAGGGGGCCTTGGCTGCCCGTGTCTATGAAGGACAGCGCTCCAGCGAGCACCCTGGGAACTTTGCCTAGGTAGCAAATCCCGCCCCCAGATAAAAAGATGGGCACAGCTAAGGCTTTCCCGAGCCGGAAGGAGGTGAAGACCAATCCCTTCCTTTGGTACGCACCCTCTCACCGCTGAGATGGAAGACCTTGTAGGACATGGCTGGTTCTTTCAGCCTCGTGGAGTCTGTCAATCACCATCATACCTCCAGTGAGGCCCGGCTAGATAATGATTTGTCCGAGATGGCACACGTGGAAAGTGATCTGCACCAGAACCCGGATGACTGTCACCTTGAATCGTCCCGTTCTCCTTCCCTGCTGTCCCAGGAAGTGTCTGGCGGGCATGTGCAGCGCAGCTCTACACTGTACAATTCACTGGGGCATCCCGCGAGCCTCACCAGCCTTCTGGTTCATGCCTTTGACAAGCATTTTCATGCCCTCTCTGCTTACTGTGACAGTCGATGACGAATCTTGCGTTGCCATTTTCTGCTGTGGGTAACCGTGCGGTGTCTTGCCTTGCTTTCTCTTCTCACTGTCCCACAGCTTGGTTTCATGTTACAAACAGAAAAGCTGTTCGAGGCTCCCACCCTGCCACATCCTGACTTCATTTTCCCCTTCACCGTAGCCCACCTTCGCCCCACCACAAAGTTACCACAGAAGGTTTTCTTTGTATAGAATATTTATTTTGAAGCTCTATTTTAATAGTATTTATTTTAGAAAGTCTACTATTGTAAGAGTTCTTCTGTTTGTGAAGAAAAAAGTTAAAAACTGAATGTACTGATTTAGAAAATATATATAAATATATATTGTTAAATATACATGGGACTGCCGTTTGTGGTGTTTTTCTGTGTTCACTTCCCTGACCTCTTTGCCCAGCAAGGCCTCAGGTTTGTCTGAGAATAAGCACTGGATGGAAGGAGTTAGTAAAGAAGAGAAGATCCTTATCTTCCCAGGCTGGGGAGTCCCTTCGAGGACCATTGGAGAAAAGCTGCTGTTCCTTATGAAGCCGAATACTGCCAGGAGCTGCTAAAGCCTCCTTCCTAGTAGGCAAGCTGTCCCCTAAACGAGTGTGTGTGCCGCTGATGGACAGCAAAGCTCCTAAACTGAGAAGAGGTGGGGGGAAAAGGATCATCTGACCTGTCCCTCTCCCTTTATGTCCTGATTGCCCCCAAAACAGGTTTTCATACACATGAACACATACATGCTTCAAGGATCCAAATAGAAAAGTCCTTGGTCATTTCCTTATTTTATGGGATTGGTGGATATTGCACAAAAGTAGTCCCTTTGACCTCGGAAGCCTTCCATCCATTTCATGACCACCTAATGCACCTTCTGTTTTTTTGTTTTGTTTTGTTTTGAGACAGAGTCTTGCTCTGTCGCCCAGGCTAGAGCACAGTGGTGCAATCTCGGCTCACTGCAGTCTCATGGGTTCAAGCGATTCTCATGTTTTAGCCTTCCAAGTAGCTGGGATTATAGGCATGCGCCACCATGTCCTGCTAATTTTCTGTATTTTTAGCAGGGACAGTTTCACCATGTTGGCCAGGCTGGGCTCGAACTCCTAAGCTCAAGTGATCTGCCTGCCTCTGCCTCCTAAAGTACTGGGATTACAGGTATGAGCCACCGCACCCAACCAGCACCTTCCTTCTGATTCCCTTGTGCAACCCCCCCCCACCGCCCCACCAGTGCACTCAGACTTACGAGACACTCAGCCACCTCTCAATTTACATAGCTATGGAAGCTTTTTGATGACCTTTTATTCATATGCCAATCATGATGAAAGTTGGACTTTATTTTGAACATGTGAACACATGCCTCTTGTTTTCTAGAAATTAATAGAGATTTTTTTTTTCTAATACCAATAAGTGGGAGGAGATGACCAATGATGAGGGATCGGGGAAGAAAGGAGAGTGGGGAAGACAGATCAGGAACTCTGGGTCACCAGTTATGGCCTCTCAGGATTCTTTGTGAAATCCAAACCTTGAGTTCCCTTTGCAGACATCCAAATGCGTGCCAGGATCCCCAGCACTGCCCAAGAAGGCAGAAAGGATGTTCTTCAACATGGGCTTGTCTGCTCTGGAACTTGTAGAATAAAGATAGGGGCTGAACTCTCTCTATGTGGCCCGTCCCATTCCTGCAGTGTGGACCAAGGTTAACGTTCCACGTCCTGCTTCACTGACAAGACAAGTCACTGGCACTTGGAGATAATAGTCTTTTAAATTGGCTCAGTCCCAGTTCGTGTATATCACACTTTGATTCAGTCTTGGGTTTGCTTATGGGTGGGCACTATAACAATTTCTAGTGCTTGGAGATTAAAAACAATGACAAGGGCTGGGCGAGGTGGCTCACACCTATAATCCTAGCATTTTGGGAGGCCGAGGTGGGCGGATTATGAGGTCAGGAGTTCAAGACCAGCCTGACCAATATGGTGAAACCCCGTCTCTACCAAAAATACAAAAAGAAAATTAGCCAGGTATGGTGGCGCATGCCTGTAATCCCAGCTACCTGGGAGGCTGGGACAGGAGAATCACTTGAACCCGGGAGGCAGAGGTTGCAGTGAGCCGATATCGTGCCATTACACTTCAGCCTGGGCCACAGAGCGAGACTGCCTCAAGAAAAAACAAAACAAAACAAAACAAACAAAAAACAATGACAAAAACCTACACAAGGGTTTGAGCGCTGAACGCCTCAGCCACCCCAATGCTCTTGGGGAAACGGGAGCCGAGCAGTATCCAGAGAAAAAGTTCCACGTGCGCCCCTCTTGATTATCCCTCTGGCCTTGTGCTTTTGGTTCCAGTTATATATACAATGGCTTTGGGGTAGTAATAACAGCCAGCATTTATTGAATGACTTCTTTTCTCCAGGTACTGACCATGCATGGCAGACGTTATTCTTTCCCTCTTAGAGATGCAGACACTGAGGCTCAGAGAATTGTCCCACACGCAGTACTAAGATGGAGGGCTAGAGGGTAAAAACAGATCAACTGAAGGATGTAGCATTTGGAGAAGAAGGAAGAAGCCCAGAATGGAGTAGATCAAAGGCTCCCCAGCGACTGAATTTAAAATTCAGGAGAAAGAAGCAGAATTCAGCCCTCTCTACACCCATAACCACACAGCTCCTATGAAGGAATCAAGCTTGATGCTCATTCCCACAAAAAGGAATGGTCTGGAGACGGTGGAGTATGTGTGGGGGGTGCAGCGAGAACCCCCAGACAGCCTCATCATCTGGCCAGGAGTCCCCTGCTCCCTCCTACAGCCCTCCAGACAGCCTTTCCCACTCGCTGAACCTGCAACTTGAAGTGAGCTCCACTTTCCAAAGTACCTTTGTAAACCAATCAAACAAACCCAGGCGGCCAGCTCCATGCTGGAGGTGTGTGCCAAATGAAAGCCAAAAGGACATTTTTAAGAGCCTTAAGTTTATTCATCGGAACTTTAATAAAACAATATGTCCATGGCCTAGGGCAGGTATAATTTTCATAATTTATGGGTCTGTGAGACAGGAAGAGAGCTTGGAGTTTTATTGTGTTTTGCACGATAAATGGCATTCCAATTGTCTACATGATGTTCTTTAAGGACTCTTGTCTGGCAGGAACACAGGCCTTCTGGAGCCCACCTGGGCCTCGAGGCCTGAGGCAAGGGATAATTATGAATACATCTGTATGTGTTAAGCAGGAGATGATTGAAAAACTCCCTCTGTTCCTTCTGTCATTAGAAGACACTTCCTATGCTGACACCTATATTAACATTTAACTGTTGCAAGGGTTGGAACCCTTCCTGTTCCCTTCCTCTCCCACCTTCTCCCTTGGGCCTGCCCTTTTCTTTCCTGTAACTGAAGAGACTCAGGTACATTTCTCTTGATTGGCTTCCCTCCCACTGGGCATGGTGGAGGGGATACTTGGGACTCTGAACCAAAACAAACAAACAAACAAACAAAAAATACCACAATCCACAGACAAGACAATGGATTTCTAGGTAATGTGGTTTTTTGTTGTTTGCTTTTTTTGTTTGTTTGTTTTTGAGACAGGATCTCACTCTTTTATCCAGGCTGGACTGCAGTGGCATGATCTTAGCTCACTGCAGCCTCGACCTCCTAGACTCAGGATCCTCTCACCTCAGCCTCCCGAGTAGTTGGGACTACAGGCATGTGCCACCACACCCAGCTAAATGTTTTTTGTTTTTTTGCAGAGACAGGGATCTCATTATATTACCTAGGCTGGTCTTGAATTGCTGGTCTCGAACTCCTGACCTCAAGCAGTCCTCCCATCTTGGCCTCCCAGAGTATTAGGATTATAGCTGTGAGACACTCACTCTTCCCCACTTGGGTGATATTCTAATTGGAATCAGCAGTTAGAATACTTGCAGACTGATTGCTTCTATAACATTAAGCCTTCAGGTAACAGTGACCAAGTGGCCTTATAAAATAATAATTATAGTAATTATCACTTCTGAGCACACATGCATTATCATGTACAATTTTTTTTTTGAGACGGAGTCTCATTCTGTTGCTCAGGCTGGACTGCAGTGGGTGGCATGATCTCAGCTCACTGCAACCTCTGCCTCCCAGACTCGATTCTTCTGCCTCAGCCTCCTGAGTAGCTGGGATTACAGGCATGAGCCTCCACTCTGACCATCATTTACAGTCTTGAAAACAGTCAAATTAGGTTGATAAAATCAGCCCCATTGCATAGGAGAGATAAAGTCACTTGCCCAAGGCCACACAGCTGATAAGTGGTTGACCTGGAATTTTAAGCCTGCGGATATGCCTCCAAAGTCAGCGCACTGCATGCTAAGGCCCAGCTTTTCAGACCAAAGCAATTCGCCCCTGCCCTGGGATGCTTTCCTGTGTCCCCAGAAAGAGGCGTCCTTCCCACTTGTGCTTCTGTAGAAGTTGACAGAACATGTAGTTTGTTTCAACAAATGACACATAGACTGTAATCAAGGTGGGACTTGAACCCGGGAACCACAACCCTGTTCTCAAACGGATCTCAAGAAGGATCCTCTATTACCACACAACATTGCTGTCAACCCTCCTGACACTGCTTTTGGCCAGCTTTCCTGATTTCCTCTACAATGGAAAGAATAAGTTGGGCTGTGATGGTCAGAGATTGTTTGGGGAAGGGGCAATAATCTTACAGAGGAGAGAGGGGGCTATAAATTGCTTCAGATAATTCAAAAAGTCAGGGTCTGGTTGGACATGGTGGCTCACACCTGTAATCAGCACTTTGGGAGGCTGAGGTGGGCAGATCACTTGAGGTCAGGAGTTCGAGACCAGCCTGGCCAATATGGTGAAACTCTGTCTCCACTAAAAATACAAAAATTAGCCGGGCATGGTGTCAGGTATAGTCCACTGCTTGGGTCACCACTCTGCCACCTTCACTAGCTGTGATCTTAGGAGAGTGACTGCCCTTCTAATAATAGTTGGCACCAATAGTAATCTCAGCTACTCAGAGGAGACTGAGGTGGGAGAACTGCTTGAACCTGGGAGGCAGAGATTGAGTGAGCTGAGATTGCACCACTGCATTGCTGCCTGGGTGACAGAGTGAGACTCTGTCTCAAAAAAAAAAAAAAAAAAAAAAGTGTCAGCATTTGGTGGCTTTGTGGAAAAGATGTAATACACAGAGAGGGGTGCAGGCTATTCCTGCTCTTCCAAGGTCAAAGGCACATTCCTCCTCTGCCAGCCTTGGAGTTAGATGGATGGGGCAGGACCAGAGTGCCAAAGCAGCTGGGGTGCAGTGGAAGGGGTAGGAGTTGGGGAACCCCATGTTACAAATAGTACTGCACTCAACCCTGCCAGGCCATGCCTTGACCATTTCCCTGGCCAGCCCTGGATTACTAAAGCGCTCTAAGATGCACATCTAACTGGATTAAAGAGCTAGTGTCCACCCAGACAGAGCTAGTTCCCAGAGTGGGCCTAGCATGTGCCTTGGGGCTCTCTGAGAAGTGACTGCTGCTTCCACTGGCTGCTCCTCTTAGGACAACATGGTGGGGAAGAGTACAGAGCCTTACAGTCCGCTGTGTGGGCCCCTGCTCTGCCGCCTTCAGTAGCTGTGTCTTGGGAGAGTGGCTGCCCTTCTAATAATTTGGAAGATTAGATTGTGACTTTGCACAGCACTGAGCCTGGCATTGAAAGCTGTTGTTAATATCTGAAAGACGGGAGAGGAAAGTAGAACTCATCTCTCCTCTCCTCTTAGCCTCAGTTTCGAAGCCTCTTAGCCTCAGGCTGAAGATCTCCATCTTCGGCCTGGTAGTCTGGACCATGTAGGCAGGAAGTCACAAACTGTTGGCACAGTGTTTCAAAAACTGTTGGTTGTCATCATTCAGAAATTAAGAGGTTTAAAATTCTGATTAAAACTTACCTTGAAAAATACAAACAGCTGCCCCTCTGGGCCCCCATTCTCTAAGGCAACAATGGGCTAGACCTGAAGGGCAGCTTCCCTTCCCAAACCAGGCACGGCCCTTCAGTCTCCTCCAGCACCTCTCCCATTTCAGCACCACTGCCCAATTCCCCTGGGCTGGGTGCCTGTTGCTATCAATCATTGTGTTTGCACCTTGATGTCCCTTATGCCCCGCCTGTTTTCTTATTTCTGCTACCTGCTGTGCTCTCTGCACTTGACGCTGGCTAGTGTCAGGTCTGACTGGCCTCTGTGGGCACTTTAACTCAAACCATCGTGATTGTCCCAACCCCCGTATGGTGGTTTCCTAAGGATGCCCACCCCACAGGCAGTGGCATGATCTCTGCTCACTACAACCAACCCCTTGGGTTCAAGCAGTTCTCTTCCCTCAGCCTCCCGAGTAGCTGGCTCAAGCATGCACCACCACACCAGCTAATTTTTGTATTTTTAGTAGAGATGGGGTTTCGCCATGTTGGCCAGGATGGTCTCGATCTCATAACCTCGTGATCCGCCCGCCTTGGCCTCCCAAAGTGCTGGGATTACAGGCATGAGCTACCACATCCAGCCAATTTTTGCATTTTTAGTAGAGACAGAGTTTTACCATGTTGCCCAGGTTGGTCTCGAACTCCTGACCTCAAGTGGTCCACCTGCCTCGGCCTCCCAAAATGTTCAGATTACAGACTTGAGCCAATGCACTCGGTTACATCAGTACCTTTATAACCCGTTTTACAAATGAAGAAACTGAGGATCTAGAAGATGAAACTGTATGCCCAAGGTTGTGCAGGCCTGACACCAGACCCTTGCTTTTCTACCCAGCCACCCAACCATGGACACTGGGAAGAGGCATCAGCAGGGTGTCTTCTGGTCACCAATTATGGGGATGGTTGGTGTGTAGTGGGAGAGGCCTGCACCAGAAGCTTTGACTGCGTTGCTGTAGAATAACTCATGGGCTGTAAAGGTCTTCGAAGCCAGTAGCTTTCAAAATGGAATCTGGTAGATTCCCATCCCTTAGCTCCCTTCACTGCTTGCCTGTGATGAATACCCCTAAGAAGAATAAAAGGGAGGCCAGTTTATGAATTTATGCTATGTGGTTCTCCCGGCCCCTAGAGTATGTATGGCTACCAGACACATGTATGGCTCAGTAATGTCATGTTAACTATAACATGACTATTGCAAAAAGGAAAACAGCAGGAAAAATAAAACTCTGCCCACCATATCCCCAGCTTCAGTGTAACATTTTGGTATATACTGTTCATTCATTCATTTAACAAATAGTGAGTGTCTACTATGTGCTAAGAATTGCCCTTCTATCTTTAAAACCATACATGGGATCACACTGCACCAAGCTGTTCTGCAAAATGCTTTCTTCTGTGTGTTGTGTAACAATATACATGGCTATTCTCCCACACCTCCAGCTCCACCCCGTCTTTTATAATAGCTGGTATTGCGTTGTAGTTGATTTGATGGTCTTACCACCTCCTCTTTCTACGCTTCTTGTGACAGCCTCTGCTCTCACATCCAGCCGCAAACCTCATCTGGACCACACTAGCCTCACCCTCTGCTTGCCCTGCCCAGGAGGCCAGTGAGCAAAACAGGAGCCTTGTTGGGTCGCTGCATGGAGTGGGGTCAGGAGGAAGGGGCAGACACGGGGCCAGCTGTGAGGCACCGAGGGGCACAGGACATTCCCTTTGCCTCAGAAGACCTGCCAAGTGGTATGTCTCTGAATTAGGGCAAAGTCCTAGATAGTGTGGGATTCACCTTAAAGATAACCAAGAACATAAACAGAAGGAGACATAACAGGATACTGCCTTTAAAATATACAGTTTGACTGGGCTGTGAGCTTCACATCTGCACAACTTGGAGTATTACACAGTCACTATCATTCACTTATCCAATCCTTTCTTGTCACTGCCCTTCTTAAAACCCTCTAGCTTCTCTCCTCCTCTTGAGTGCGGGCTGGGCTTAGTAATGCACTTCCAAAGAACAGAATATGGAAAGGAAAAATAGCAACTTTACGACCTGGCAGATGCCACCTTAACCTGGTGAAGGCTAAATCTCACCAATAATGTCATGTTGGCCAGGCACGGTGGCTCCCAGCACTTTGGGAGACCAAGGTAGACGGATGGCTTGAGTCCAGGAGTTCAAGACCAGCTTGGGCAACATGGTGAAACTCTGTCTGTACAAAAAAATGCCAAAAAAATTAACCAGGCATAGTGGCACATGCCTGTAGTCCCATCTACTTTCGAGGTTGAGGTGGGAGGATCCCTCGAGCCATGGAGTTTGAGCTTGCAGGGAGCCATGATGATGCCAGTGCACTCCAGCCTGGGCAATGGAGCAAGATCCTGCCTCAAAAATACAAAGAAGGAGAAGAAGTCATGTTACCAGATACCCCTGATATCATGTGGTGAGAAGGACAGTTAACCTCTGGTAGTCTTTCCCAAAATTCATGATTTTAGCCTAATCATGAGAAAACATCCAACAAACCCAAATTGAGGGACAGTCTACAAAATACCAGACCAGTACTGTTCAAAAGTGTCAAGGTCCTGAAAAACAAGGAAAGGCTGAGAAATTGTCATAGACTGGGAAAAACGTAAGTAAATGTTTTCCTGGACTGGATCCTGGAACAGAGAAAGGCTAGTAGTGGAAAAACTGGTAAAATCTGCATAAAATCTATACAGGATTGAGCCAACGTTAATTTCTGATTTTGATAAATGTACCATGGTTATGTAAGATATTAAAATTAGGGGAAGCTGGCTGAGAAATATAGGGCAATTCTCTACCATCTTTGCAACTTTTCTGTAAACCTAAAATTATTTCAAAATAAGAAGAGTTTTTAAATAATTAAGAAATAAACAGGCTGAGTGCGGTGGCTCACACCTGTAATCCCAGCACTTTGGGAGGCCAAGGTGAGCAGATCGCCTGAGGTCAGGAGTTCGAGCTTGGGCAACATGCTGAAACCCCATCTTTACTAAAAATACAAAAATTAGCTGAGCATAGTGGTGCATGCCTGTAATCCCAGCTACTCAGGAGGCTGAGACAGGAGAATCACTTGAACCTGGGAGGCAGAGGTTGCAGTGAGCCGAAATCACACTACTGCACTCCAGCCTGGGCGAAAGAGTGAGATTCCATCTCAAATAATTAATAATAATAATAAAGAATAAATAACAAATAGACTTCAGTTTCTTCTCATTGGTTTTAGGAATAAAGTCAGTCTTCTTACTGAAGTCTGTAAGACCCTACCTAACGTAGGCCAGCCTACCTCTATCTTCTCCCACTCTCACCTCATGCCCCTTCCTGCACCTCCTCTAACTCTCTCAACAAGCTAAGCAGCCTTTCCTGCTTCTGAGCCCTTCCTGCTTCAGAAGCTGTTGCTTCTGCCAGGCCATAGTCCTCTACTCCTTACCTGACCCACAACTCACTCCTTCTTACCCTCAGAAAGGCCTTCCTGGGCTGCCGTGATATTCTGTTGTAGCCCCCGTCTTTTCCTTTGCTGTCCTTATTTCAATTTGCAATTATATTGCACATGTGCTCTTTTAATTTATTTGCTATCTGTCTTTCCCCCTTCAAAGGCAATTTTATTTTATATATTATTTTAAAAATATATAAAGTTATACATATATTTATAAATATATGTGTGTATATATTATTTTTTTGAGACAGAGTTTCGCTCTTGTCTCACATTGCATTCTGCCCAGGCTGGAGTGCAATGGCACAATCTCCGCTCACCACAACCTCTGCCTGCCAGGTTTAAGCAATTCTCCTGCCTCAGCCTCCCGAGTAGCTGGGATTACAGGCATGCACCACCACGGCTGGCTAATTTTATATTTTTAGTAGAGACAGGGTTTCTCCATGTTGGTCAGGCTGGTCTCAAACTCCCGACCTGAGGTGATCTGCCCGCCTCGGCCTCCCAAAGTGCTGGGATTACAGGTGTGAGCCACCGTGCCCGACTATTTATTTATTTTTTAATTATTATTATTATTTTTGAGATGGAGTCTTGCTCTGTCACCCAGGCTGGTGTGTAGTGGTGCAATTTCTGCTCACTGCAACCTCTGCCTCCTGGGCTCAAGTAATTCTCCTGCCTGGACCTCCCAAGTAGCTGGGATTACATGCGCCTACCAGCATGCCCAGTTAATTTTTATATTTTTAGTAGAAACCGGGTTTCACCATGTTGGCCAGGCTGGTTTTGAACTTACCTCAAGTGATCCGCCTGCCTCGGCCTCCCAAAGTGCTGGGATTACAGGTGTGAGCTACCACGTCAAAGGCAGTTTTATTCACTGCTCTATCTGCAGGTTCTAGACACTACCTAGTTATCAATATTGGTTATCACTATATTGACTATCAGTAGTATTGACTATGAGTAGTGTTTTTTGTTGTTGTTTGTTTTTTTGAGACAAGTTTCACTCTTGTTGCCCAGGCTGGAGTGCAATGGTCTCGAACTCCTGACTTCAGGTGATCCACCTGCTTTGGCCTCCTAAAGTGCTGGGTTTACAGGCGTGAGCCACTGTGCCTGGCACATTTTTCTATTTCTTTACAAGGCTGGTGTTTAGAATTATCACAGCATTGGGAAGAGGTTAATTCATTGAATTGTATATATTAAATATGCACAGCTTTTTATATGTCCATCATACCTCAAAAAAGTTATTGGGGGAAAAAAGTCACCTTGACTATAAGTACAGTAAGTCACTTTTTTGTTGTTGCTGTTGTTTAGAGACAGGGTCTCACTCTGTCACCAGGTTAAGGTGCAGTGGCGCAGTCATAGCTCACTGCGGCCTCAAACTCCTGGGCTCAAGCAGTCCTCTCACCTCAGCCCCCCGAGTAGCTAGGAATACAGGTGTGTGACACCATGCCGGGATAATTTTTTCTTTTTTGAGACAGAGTTTTGCTCTGTCACTTAGGCTGAAGTGCAGTGGTGCAGTATCAGCTCATTGCATCTCTGCCTCCCGGGTTCAAGCGAGTCTCTTGCCTTAGCCTCCCAAGTAGCTGTGATTACAGGCACCTGCCACCACACCTGGCTAATTTTTGTATTTTTAGTAGAGATGGGGTTTCACCATGTTCATCAGGCTGGTCTTGAACTCCTGATCTCGTGATCTGCTTGCCTTGGCCTCCCAAAGTGTTGGGCTTACAGGCGTAAGCCATCACACTTGGCCCTAATTTTTTAAAATTTTTTGCCTTGTTATGTTGCCCAAGCTAATAAATCACCATTAAAACCCCTTCCTTAGATTTTCCTTGGAACTAACATCACAAAGACGATTTCTTTTTTTTTTTTTTGAAACACAGTCTTGCTCTGTCGCCAAATTGGAATGCAGTGGCGCGATCTCGGCTCACTGCAACCTCTGCCTCCTGGGTTCAAGTGATCCGCGTAGCTGGGACTATAGGCCTGTGCCACTACGCCCAGCTAATTTTTTTATTTTTAGTAGATACGAGGTTCACCGTGATGGTCTCAAATGTCTTGACCTCGTGATCTGCCTGCCTCAGCCTCCCGAAGTGCTGAGATTACAGGTGTGAGCCACCGCGCCTGGCCACAAAGCCTTGTTTTAAATGGCTCATGACTATTTTGTAGACAACCATATACAGCGCTATATGGTCATCTGCAGCCTTCAGAGGATTTGGCTATTAGACTGCCCATAGGTAGTGGCTATTCGCCCCCGCCAACCCCTGACTCAGGTAGAAGAAATGGAAGAGGAGTTCTAGGGTTTTTCAAAGTGTATTCTATCAGTTCTTTTAACAACCCCCTTTTTCTCAGAGGCAAGGGGCAGGACACAGCTTCAACTTCTAAAATCTTCCAAAGTAGATCACATGGAATGTTGTCTCTAAAATCAAAATCATGTTTTCCTTGTAACTCCAGGAAGGAGGGGGAAGTCAGATCTTAAACAGGTCTCAAATTAGAAACAGCCCCCCTCCCTCCATGTTACACAGCCCAAGTCTTTCTCTTGTGGACTTACAGACTGGAGCTCTGCCAAAAATGTGAGCAAGAATTTGGCCCATTGTTACTTTAAATATCCTGTGTCGCAGGCCATCTAGGAATGTCTAAGTATGGGAATTTTCCTTTTGAGGTCTGGGATGTAGATATAAATAAACCGTTTGTTAGATTCTGTCTCCATCCTGCCTCTCCTAGCTTCAGTGGCCATGAATAAGCCAGCCTTGTAAATAACGGTTACCAGCCCACTCTGTGGGGGAGGCCAGAAGCGGAATGTATTAGGATCATTTCCCTTTACTCTTTAACAATAACTTCTACAGGCCAGGCGAGCTGGGGAGTAGCTATTTCCAAGGCTGCCCCACACATCTCTTGAAAATGCAGTCTGGGAGATCATGGTTTAACCTCATTCATTCTGGCCTTTCTGCCTCCATGTTAAATTTGAAGAGCTCCTATTTCTGGTAGACTGAATGAGAAGAAAGCTTTATTCCCATCTTCCTTATCACCTCTTCCCCCAAAGGATCTGCTGAAGTTAGCAGATGACACAGATGACCTGGTGGAGGCAGTTTATAGCTGTCTCTCTCCTTCTAGCTCTGACTTCCCCAAGTTTCTTTGACCTTGGGATGAGGAAAAACCAAACAACCTGCAAGCAGTGCTTTGAGTGAGACCAAAGGAGTCTTCCCTAGTCTCAGTTTCCCCATCTGGAAAATGAGGGCAATAATGACCTCTCTCACTTGGACTGTTGTCAGGGGTCAGTGAGAGTCTGTGTACAGCATTTGCCATGAGGTAAAAACTCAATAAAGGAAAGAAGACAGACAGCTGTGGGAGAAAGCAGAGGAAAGGAAGACAGAAATAGAGAAATGGAGGGCAGACGGAGAGAGATCCACAGTGAGAGGCGGGGTGGGGGCACATTAAGAGCACAGATCTAGAGAGACACAGGTAAGGCAGAAGCTGAGATGATGTGAGAAGTGCTTGAGGGGAAAAGAAGGGAGAAACTGGCCAGGCGCAGTGGCTCAAGCCTGTAATCCCAGCACTTTGGGAGGCACAGGCGGGCGGATCATGAGGTCAAGAGATCGAGATCATGATCATCCTGGCCAACATGGTGAAACCCTGTCTCTACTGAAAATACAAAAAAATTAGCTGGGTGTGGTGGCACACACCTGTAGTCCCAGCTACCTGGGGGGCTGAGGCAGGAGAATTGCTTGAACCCAGGAAGCGGAGGTTGCAGTAAGCCGAGATCGCGCCCCTGCACTCCAGCCTGGCGCCTGGCAACAGAGCAAGACTCCGTCTCAAAAAAAAAAAAGAAGGGAGAAACTGCTGATAAAGGGTCAGGGAAGCTCCACAGCCAAAAAAGGAAAAATTGTAACTCAGGTCCTCTAATAGTAAGCAGAGATCCAAACAAGGAGCAGGCAGTGCCTGCTGACTGGACTTTCCCAAGGGCCCTACAGCTGATCACCCGGGTCAAGGTCAACCAGGTCAACTAACTTTGACTAAGGGCCCAGTAGGTACCAGGAACAGGGTTGGGCTCAGGCTATGTAAGGAGCAAGACTATGACGGAGGGTGCATACATTCTAAAGTGAAGGAAGCAAACAAGAAGCAGGTATGTAAGAAATAGATGGTCAGGAGAATTTTAAAGAGTGAAAACTGCTGCAGGGAAATTAAATCAGGTGATAAGGTAGCAAATGGTTCAGGCAGAGGTCAGGGAAGGCCTGTCTTAGAAAGTGATATCTGAGGATGGGCGCGGAGGCTCATGCCTGCAATCCCAGCACTTTGGGAGGCCGAGGCGGGTGGATCATGAGGTCAGGAGATGGAGACCATCCTGGCCAATATGGTCAAACCCTGTCTCTACTAAAAATACAAAAAAATTAGCTGGGCGTGGTGGCACACGTCTGTAGTCCCAGCTACTCGGGAGGCTGAGGCAGGAAAATTGCTGGAACCCAGGAGGCCGAGATTGCAGTGAGCCGAGATCGAGACACTGCACTACAAACTGGGTGACAGTGTGAGACTCCGACTCAAAAAAAAAAGAAAGAAAGAAAATTATGTTTGAGCTGAAATCTGGTGGGAAATTTGGAGGTCTGAGCCTCAAATGTGGTCTTTCCTAGCAGGCTTCCTGGATTTAGTCCCTATATGCTTGCATGCCCACACACACCATAAAAAACAGACCAAAGAAAAATCTGCAATTGTCCAGATAACCCAAGACGGGGATGAACTGGATCTACAGGCCCAAAGTTTTTCAGAACTAAAGACGCCTGTCACATGGCATAAGCAAGAGCAGGAAGGGGCTGCCAGGCCCCTGGGAAGCCCTCCCCAGGGAGGGGGCAGGCAGACAAATGGCCCTGATAGAGACCCCTGCTATGTGCTGTTTTCCTTCCTAATGATAGCGCCCAGCTCACTGAATCACCCGGGCTTCCTCTAACAGCAGAGAAACTTCACACTTCCCAGCCCTGCAGGCCCCCAGCCCACCTCTGCCTTTGCCAGGGGTCATAGGACCATGATCTACATACAAAGAAAAGCTTAGGGGTAGGGGGTTCAAGGGGAGCCAGGGAAAGCATTCCAGGCAGGAAGCCTCTCCTTGACCCAGGAGTACAAACTGGATTGGAACTGCTGTCTTCAGGTCAAAGCTACCAAAACAAAGTTAAAGGTGTAAAAACAAAGTGAGAAGGTCACGCAGCTATGGGCCTCTCTCTCTGGAACCCAGGGGTGCGGGTGAGGCGTGTGTGTGAAAAAGACGTGACTAAAAAGCACTTTTCAACCATTTTAACCGCAGATGTCCCTCCACTGCCATAAAAGAGCGTGGGAAGGGTGGGTGCGCACCATTCGGCTATTCGGTGGCGGCTGCTTTCATTTATTCTGTAAACACGTATTTTTGCCTGTTTTAACCAAGCCGAAGTCTCGGCTTTCCCTCTCAACCTGCTTTTCCTACAGCTTTCCTCATCTCAGTAAAGATTCAATTTACCTGGTAGCTCAGGCCAAAAATCCTGGGCTCATTCTCGATTTCTCTCTTTACTTCTGACCCTACATCTGATCCAGCAGCAAAATCGTATTGACAATTAAAGGTGCACATTCAAATGATCGGATCTGTTCTCACCACCTCTGCCAAAACAGATGCAGAATCCTATCAGTTCTCACCGTCTCCACGTGTGCCACCACCCTCCAAGCCACCACCCTCCCTCTGAATTATCTATCTCTAAACAGGTCTCCCCCTGCCTCCCCAGGGAATCAGCTGAGAGCTGTTACCAGCAGTGTGGCATTGGGCTACTTCACCCCTCTGCTCTTCAGTCTCTGCTTCTGAACAGGGGAGAATGTAATGGTACCTCCCTCATGAGACACTTGTGAAGATGACATAAAAGAAATCATGGCCTTCCAAGAGTGCCTGGTATGCAGGAAGTCCTGCTATTCTGATTTGTCTGTTGTTTCACTTAGCACACTGGCTGTTTAACAGTCATCTCTTCTCACTAGATTGGGTGCCACTGGGAGGCAGGAGCCATGCCTAACACCTAGCACAAAATCAGAAGTTACTCCTTCCCTCAAACAATCCTCCTCCCCCCGCCATCTCTGTGGCTTCTCTTTTCCTTTAAAACTGTATCTGAAGCCCACATAGTGGCCCACAGGCTCCAACTGACCTGTCCCTGACTGTATCTCTCCCACCCGCCCTACCTCTTACTCACTTCCTTCCTGACACGTGGCCTTCCTCAGACTCCTTCCATCACACCAGCATGTTCTGTCTCAGGGCCTTTGGATGTGCTGGTCCTTCGGTCTGGAAAGCTCTTTGGCCACATATTTGCATGGCTCACTCCTTCACTTCATTCAGCTTTGTTTAGTTGCCACCTCCTCAGAAAGGCCTTATCTTTTTTTATTTTTTGGAGACAGAGTCTCACTCTGTCACCCAGGCTTAAGTACAGTGGTGTGATCTCGGCTTACTGCAACCTCCACCTCTCAGGTTCAAGCTATTCTCCTGCCTCAGCTTCCTGAGTAGCTGGAATTGTAGGCACCCGCCACCACACCTAGTTAATTTTTGTATTTTTAGTAGAGATAGAGTTTCACCATGTTGGCCAGGCTGGTCAAAAACTCCTGACCTCAGATGATCCACCCGCCTCCGCCTCCCAAAGTGCTGGGATTACAGGCATGAGCCACCGTGCCCAGCCAGAAAGGGCTTATCTGACCTCCCTGTCCAAAATATTCTGTCCTTCAACCTCCTACCTCCCCTTAGCCTAGTTTATATTTCATCACTACCTGCTCTTATATTTACATTTTTTGTTTAGTTGTTTATTGTCTGTCTTGTCTACTGGAATGTATGCTCTATGAGGGCAAGGAGTTTGTCTTTGCTCACCATTATATTCCCAGTGCCCAGGAACCTGGCTTATGGTAGGTACTCAATAAAAATGTGTTGAATGAATGAACAAATGAATGAATTTCCTGGGCGTTCATGCACCACAGCACTGTGTAAAGCAGTTTACATATTATATATACATTTGTTCATCCTCACAATTATCATCACTACAAAGTGTGACTCCCCCTTTTTGTTGACACAGGGTCTCACTGTGTCACCCACTCATTCCTCATTGCAGCCTCAACCTCCCGGGCTCAAGTGATCCTCCAGCCTCAGCTTCCTGGGTAGCTGGAACTACAGAGTGTGCCACCACACCTGGCTGGCTAATTTTTTTGTTTTTTGTAGAGATGGGGTTTCTCCATGTTGCCCAGGCTGGTCTCAAACTCCTGAGCTCAAACAATTCGCTCACCTTGACCTTCCAGTGTGCTGGGATTACAGACATGAACCACTGTGCCTGACCCAGTTGACTCCCATTTTAAAGGCAAAGGAAACCAGGTTAAATTCTGAGCTTTGCACAGCAGAGTGAACCTTCCACACGCTGCTCCCTCTGCCTGGAATCCCCTGCTTCCTGGTCACTCCTGCCTGATGTACTTGACCTTCAAGGTCAACTCAGACATCTTTCCTCCATGCAGACTCTCCTGTGTCAGGCTGGTCAGGTGTCCCTCTGCCCTTAGTGTAGGCTGCCTGGCTTCTCATCCCACCTCCTACAGCTGGGTGGCCTAAGGGAGGTTAGTCTTGCATTTTAGTCTCTGCATCTAAAAGGAGGGAGAAAATATCTGCTTCACGAGACAGTTGTGAAGATTAAATAAGGCAAGTGATGACCTTCAGAGAGCGCCTGACATGTAGTAAGTGCTAGTGTTATGATGTGCCTGCGTTTCATTGACCATGCTGTGTTATAACTGTTTAATGTCCATCCCCTTTGTTATGGTTTGAATATTTGTATCCCCTCCAAAATTCATGTTAAAACTTAATCCTCGATGCAATGGTATCAAGAGGTGGGACCGCTGGGCGCAGTGGCTCACGCCTGTAATCCCAGCACTTTGGGAGACAAGGCAGGCAAATCATCCTGAGGTCAGGAGTTTGAGACCAGCCTGGCCAACATGGTGAAACTCTGTCTCTACTGAAAATAAAAAATTAGCTGGGTGTGGTGGCATGCGCCTGTAGTCCCAGCTACTCAGGAGGCTGAGGCAGGAGAATCGCTTGAACCCGGGAGGTGGAGGTTGCAGTGAGCAGAGACTGCACCACTGCACTCCAGCCTGGGCGACAGAGTGAGACTGTCTCAAAAATAAATAAATAAATAAATAAGAGGTGGGGCCATTCGGAGGCAATTAAATAATGAGGACAGAGCCCTTATGAATAGGATTAGTGACACATAAAAGGACTGGAGGGAGCTAGTGAAGTCCTTTTGCCCATCCATCCCTTCTGCCATGTGAGGATACAGTATTCTTCTCCTCTGGAGGACACAGTGTTCAAGGTGCCATCTTGGAGGCAAAGACCAGGCCCTCACCAGACACCAAATCTTGCCAGCACCTTGATCTTGGACTTCGCAGCCTCCAGAACTGTGAGAAATAAATTTCTATTGTTTACAAAGGACCCAGTCTCAGGGATTTTGTTATAGCAGAACAGATGGCCTAAGAGATTCTCTTACTAATCAAGTGTTACTGGAAGTCAGGACCATACTAACACTAATACAATGCATGGCACACAGTAGGTTAATGAGCACTGTTTGCTAAGTCAACAATAGTCACAGTAAAAGCTGACACTCAGGGTGTTCTTTTTATATGCCAGGCCCATGCCAAACATTTGAAATGGATTAGCTCTTCACCTAAGCCTCACCACAAAAACATAAGGTGCTATTATTTTTTGTCATTTTACAGATAAGGAAACTGAGGCCTTCAAAGTTTAAGCAAATTACCACCCAAATAGTAAATGGTGAAGCCAGAATTCACATTAAAAGGAAGGAAGAAAGGAAGGAAAGAAGGAAGGAAGAAAGGAAGGAAAGAAGGAAGGAAGGAATGAAAGAAGGAAGGAAGGAAGAGAGGGAGGGAAGGGAAGGAAATAATCAACTTGACCTTACTATTGGCTTAGCCAACCTAGAGCTCAAGGGGATTAGTGTACACTTGCGTGTAAAAGGGCAGGAGCGCTAACAAACTTGCAGATCTCCCACCCCAATCCCTACCCGCCCTCCGGCTCCAGCCTGAGTAATACAATGGCAGTTAATTGTTTCCTGCTGCCCTGATACTATCTCTGCTTCTCAAGCACCCAGCTTGGGGTGGGGGTGCAGATCTCCTTTTCCCCTGGAGACTTGTCATTGTTCACCTCTGGTTGAGGGTTGGAGGGGGGATGGTGTGCAAGCCTGTGGATTTCCTTGCCTCTCCACTTCCCTCTACAACAAATTCCTGCAGAGGAATGTTCGTACCAAAGCCACCTGATGAATAAATCATCAGGCCTCGAGGAGCACAGCCCAGACTGCAGCCTCCATCCTCACTCTTTCAAAATCAGGAGAGAGAAAAAAATTCCATCTCTGAACACCACATTGGGGGAAGTTTCCACTTGCCCTGAGTTTCAACCCCTTCAGGGACTGTCGGAAACACTCGGCCGACTGCTGCCAGCACCCAGCGCACAGAGCGGTTTGGGCTTGTCCAAGGCTGGAAACAAACTGGGTCGGTCTGGTCTTTCACAAGTGGTCCTGTTAGCCTGGGAAATGGATGCTGAGAAAAAAGAATGTGCTGCTTGAAGGCCACAATACAGGAAGGATGGGGTAGTCCAAAGAATGTGCGTTTCAGGGTGGCCTTGGGTTCAAATCCCAGCTCTGCATCCACTGGGTAGGGAACCTTAGACCAGTTCTTTATCCCTTCTTTGCTTCAGTTTCATCATCTGTAAAATGGGTATCATCATTCTCACCTGACCTAATTGCTGTTGGGATTAAGAGGGATGTTGGCTGTAAAATACAGAGGACAGAGGAGCTAGAAGGCACACTGTGACATTACTTCCATCCCCTCAGAGGGAGAGAGAGGGCCAGAGCAGGGCTGAGGGGAGCTGCTCAGACAAAGGGCCCCTATCACTAATACAAACATGTTCTTTAATCACTGCTCTCCAGGTCACATGGCTGTGACCTGTTGATTATCATTCACCGTCATATTCATAGTAACATGAGTTCATTTCCAAAGGCCTTTGAGATTCACAGTACAGTTTCAAACATGCTCCCTGGACACTGAGCACAGTGCTCAAGGCTTCTCTTGCATAATTAATTTATCCAATAAATATTTATTGAACACTATTTGTCAGGCCCGGGAGCTGGGATGAACCTAACAGACGCAGAGCCTGCCCTCTCAGTCTGGCCATCCAACTGGGAGGTCATACACATGCTTGGTGGCAGAGCCAAATGCAAGATGATCCTGTAAGTTACACTGCTGGGCCCCTTGACTCTGGGTTTTTCATAGAGCCCTTTTATATGGACAGCATGAAATGAAGACACCATTTGTTGAATGAGGAAAAGGAAACACTCCAAGGGTATCCATGATGCTCCAGAAGGTGAAGCATGCCATGGTGCCAGCCTCCCAGAGAAGCCAGCAGAGGCCCAGGACCCCTCCCTATAGGCAGGGCCACTGGCACTCTAGGAAGTGAGGTGCCCTCCTCACATGGCATTGCTGGAAGAGCCAGACTATGAACGGGCTTTTCTTGACTCCCACGCTGATGTTCATTCCACGGTGTCATAGGGAATTCATGCCAGTATGTCCCCTCTCCTCTGAGGATTTCAGACCATCGACAGAACAAGGTAACTGAGGCCCAGAGTAGGGCTGGAGAAGGTTTGGGATCGGAGCTTAGAAGGCCTTGAATACCAAAAAACACGGTCAGTGCTGGTCTTCTGAGCAGGGCAAGCGATGAGTTATGAGCTGCACTTGGGAAAGGGAGCACTGCTAGGACAACCGTCATGGGAATAATACAGTATCAGCCATCACTGTTGAGGCCAGTGCTCACCCCAGTCCTGCTGTTACCAAGCTCATTTTAGAGATGAGAAAAAGGAGGACCAGAGAGGATAAGCCAATTGCCCAAAGCCACAAAGCTGGTAAAAGGGATTTGAACTCGCGGCCTGTGCTCCTGGATGCTGCCTCACCATCTGGGTGACAGGGAATGAACTAGAGAAAAGACTGTAGGGAAGGAAGGAGGAGGCTAGTGTGCAATGGAAGAGATTTGCAAGACATATCAGCAAGAGGCTCACACCTCCCCACACCCTGGGCCAGGCTAGTGCTGGCGTGGTCCTGTGACAGGCCTTGCCCCTTCTGCTGTGCCCCCTGCTAGAACACCCTTTCACTCTTTACAGTCTATTGAAAGCTGGTCCACCCATCCCAAAGGCTACTCTCTTTCCCTACCTCTCATTGCTCTGATGACCTCCAGCCCCTAACTCTGCCTTTGAAGCCAGGATCAGGATATGGTCTGCCACCTCCTGGCTGTGCAACCCAGCCTAGTCTCTGGAGCTGTGTCCTCATCTGTCAGAAGGATGTCAGAAGCCCTACTCATGGCTGGGTGTGGTGGCCTTACGCCTGTAATCCCAGCACTTTGGGACACCAAGGCTGGTGGATCACTTGAAGTCAGGAGTTTGTGACCAGCCTGGCCCACATGGTGAAACCCTGTCTCTACTAAAAATACAACAAATTAGCTGGGTGTGGTGATGCAGGCCTATAATCCCACCTACGCAGGAGGCTGAGGCAGGAGAATCACTGGAACCCAGGAGGTGGAGGTTGCAGTGAGCCAAGATCGTGCCATGCACTCCAGCCTGGATGACAGAGCAAGGCTCTATCTCAAAAAAAAGGAAAAAAAATCCAATTCGCTGAAGATCTGTAATAACTAAATGAAAGGCATTTCTCTTTGATTTTCATTTCTCTTTCATTTCTAAAAACGAAAGAGCCCTGTGTGTGTGTGAGGAGCGGCTTCTCATTGATGTTGCGGCATTACCACCGGACTGTGTGTTTTTGTTTCCGTTTTTGTTTTGCCTCTTGTCTGCCCCTCTGTGGTAGACTCCACAGCGGACCTATCAGGCTGAGGCCTCCACTCTGGGTCTGTCTTGCAGAAATGTTCTGGATACCAGAACAGCCAGCCACAGCAAGGGACCAGGCTGCCAGGCCTTCCCCAGCACCCACCAGCCTTTCCCTGAGTCTGGTATGGCCTCTGGTTTCCGAGGCAGCGGCAGCCTCGCACAATTCCACAATTCGCCTTCTTCCCATGTAACCAATTTCAGGATTAGCCAGCCAGGAGGTCATAAAATGCAAAAAGGAAGTGGGAGCATCCCACAATTGTAGGAACCCGGACTCTAAGGGAAGTAACCTGTCTGTAGGTCTGTCTGCCTTTGGGGAAATGGGCCATAAATTGCAGCCTTAAGGGCTGGTGAAAGGATACGAGCTATTTATAAAAAGTCTTGGGCTTTTGAACTCTTTAAAGAGGCAATAGTTTTCCCTTGAGTAATTGGGGCTTGGTATCAAGGGCTCAAATGTTTCAGCAAACAAAGCCCCCAGCGCCCAGCTGGGGAGAGTGAGGTTGAGGAGTGTTTGCAGGGAAGGGTAGGAGCCACAGCGAAGGGCCTGGCCGTGGATCAGACAGTCCTGCTGTACATTTCCAGGCTCCACTGTGTACCAGGCCCAGCTGGTTACTAAGTGTACATAGATTAACTCATGCCTAAGGATCGTTCTCTTTCTTCAAAAACTAGCAAATGGGCTGAGCACAGTGGCTCATGGCTGTAATCCCAGCACTTTGGGAAGCCAAGGCCAGAGAATCACTCGAGGCCAGGGGTTCGAGACCGGCCTGGGTGACATAGCAAGACCCTGTCTCTCTCTTTTTTTTTTTTTGAGACGGAGTTTCGCTCTTGTTACCCAGGCTGGAGTGCAATGGCGCGATCTCGGCACACCGCAACCTCCGCCTCCTATGTTCAGGCAATTCTCCTGCCTCAGCCTCTTGAGTAGCTGGGATTACAGGCACGCGCCACCATGCCTAGCTAAGTTTTTGTATTTCTAGTGGAGACGGGGTTTCACCATGTTGACCAGGATGGTCTCGATTTCTTGACCTCGTGATCCACCCGCCTCGGCCTCCCAAAGTGCTGGGATTACAGGCATGAGCCACCCCGCCCGGCGACCCTGTCTCTTTAAAAAAAAAAAAAAATTAAAAACATTAGTCGGACATGATGGTGCATGCCTGTGGTCCCAGCTACTAGAAAGGCTGAGGTAGGAAGATCACTTGAGCCCAGGAGTTCGAGGTTGCAGTAAAGTATGACTGTACCACCGTACTCCAGCCTGGGTGATAGAGTCCTGTCTCAAAAAACAAACAAACAAAACAACAACAACAAAACAATAACAACAACAACTAGAAAGAGCAGATACGTGAGCCATGCAGATGTTCCTGGAGGTCTGCACTTGTAGTTTCTTCCACCTGGAACACTCCTCCTTAGTCTTTTTTTTTTTTTTTTTGAGACGGAGTTTCTCTCTTTTTGCCCAGGCTGGAGTGCAATGGCATGATCTCACTGCAACCTCCGCCTCCCAAGTTCAAGCGATTCTCCTGCCTCAGCCTCCCGAGTAGCTGAGATTACAGGTGCCCGCCACCACGCCTGGCTAATTTTTGTATTTTTAGTAGTGACAGGGTTTCATCATGTTGATCAGATTGGTCTCGAACTGCTGACTTCAGGTGATCCACCCTCCTCGGCCTTCCAAAGTGTTGGGATTATAGGCGTGAGCCACCGTGCCCGGCCTAGTCCCTTCTTAAATGTTACCTTCCTGATCATCGTGCACCTTGAATCACATTACTCAGTTTTATTTTCTTCAAGGAACTTTTGCCCATCTGCAAGCTGGGCTTCATGGCCCTGTGTTTCCTACCAGATGCCCTCTATGTTTGTTGCATAAATGAATAAATAAACACATACTCTGTTAGGGGACTTGGGGGCATGGGGATTGGAATGCAATGAGAATGCCCTCAGAGAGAAGGTGACATCTGAGCTGGACCTGAAACCGGGAGTGAGAGTGTACCCCGCAGGAGGGCAGCAGGAGACTGGCGAGGACCTGCCACAGTGAGGTCTGCAGGGCAGTTTCAGAGACCAGGCCCCATGTGGTGTGTCCAGAGCACAGGTGGCAGGGAACAAGCTGTAAAGGAAGCTTGCAGTCGGGTTATGAAAGGATCCCAGAACCAAACTACAAATAACTTTGGAAAAAGCTACATTTCACCAGGAATTCTTGGGGAGGGAGGGAGGGAGCTCAGGGGATTTTAAGGCAGTGAAACTATTCCCTATAATACTGCCATGGTAGATCCATGTTGTTATATACTTGTCAAAATTCATAGTATGTGCAATAGAAACAATGAACCCTAATGTAAACTATGGACTTTAGTTAATAATAATGTATCAACATTGGCTCAACAATTGTAACAAAAGTACCATAAAGCAAAGTGTTAATAATAAGGAAAAGTGATGAGAGGGGGCGTGTGGAGCTCACTGTACTTTCTGCTCATCTTTCTGTAAACCTAACACTGCTCTAAAAGATAAAACCTATTATGGCTGGGCACGGTGGCCCGTGCCTGTAATCCCAGCACTTTGGAAGGCAGAGGCGGTAGGATCATGAGGTCAGGAGTTTGAGACCAGCCTGGCCAACATAGTGAAACCCCGTCTCTATGAAAAATACAAAAAGATAAAACCTATTACTTAAAAGAACAAAACAAGGCTGGGCATGGTGATTCACGTCTATAATCTCATCACTTTTGGAGGCTGAGGTGGGCGGATCACCTGAAGTTGGGAGTTCAAGACCAGCCTGGCCAACACGGAGAAACCCCATCTCTACTAAAAATACAAAATTAGCCAGGTGTGGTGGTGGATGCCTGTAATGCCAGCTCCTTGGGAGGCTGAGGCAGGAGAATCCCTTGAACCCTGGAGGGGGAGGTTGCGGTGAGCCAAGATTGTGCCATTGAACTCCAGCCTGGGTAACAAGAGCGAGACTCCATCTCAAAAACAAAACAAAACACTACAAGTCCATCAATGAGCTATTAATTAAACAAATTGTGATAGAACACAGTGAAGTATTATGCAGCCATACAGATTATGTGCCAATATGGAAAAATCTCCAAGAAAAGTAAGTGCTAACTGGTGAGTATGGCATGCTCCCACTTACGTAATTATACATGAGTTTGTTTGATTGTGGGGAGACTAGTTCTGGAAAGATACACAAGGAATTCCAATGTCACTGACCTCCGGGGAAGGGATATATGGAGATTTTTCATGCTATACCCTTTTATGTTTTTAAATTTTGTATCATGTGCAAGTAATACCTATTCAAAAAAAGAGAATCTAAGTAGGCCAGGCGTGGTGGCTCACGCCTGTAATTCCAGCACTTTGGGAGGCCGAGGTGGGCGGGTCACAAGGTCAGGAGTTTGGCCAACATAGTGAAACCCCATCTCTATTAAAAATACAAAAATTAGCCAGTTGTGTGGCACATGCCTGTAGTCTCAGCTACTCAGGAGGCTGAGGCAGGAGAATCGCTTGAACCTGGGAGGCAGAGGTTGCAGTGAGCTGAGACCATGCCATTGTACTCCAGCCTGGGCAACAGGGTGAGACTCCATCTCAAAAAAAAAAAAAAAAGAGAGATAAAGCTTGAAATTTATTTGTAAATTAAAAACAAACAAACAAAAAAAAACGCAGATCCCTCAGATCTAGCTTATAAATACAGCAGGAAAGAAAGAAAAATTCAGTACTCAGT
Source organism: Aotus nancymaae (assembly GCF_030222135.1). NCBI lineage: Eukaryota > Metazoa > Chordata > Mammalia > Primates > Aotidae > Aotus > Aotus nancymaae. The sequence goes on along the minus strand of NW_026988479.1, from coordinate 17,285,645 downwards.
TCCTGTTTTTCAGGAGTTTACAGTCCCCCAGTACCCTGTATCGCTGCCTTGCACTTATTATACTTGGGAAGATTAATTAGTGAGTCTGAAGTATTTGCTATTACTTATGTTGCCTATAAAGTGTAAACCCCTTGAAGTTATGGATAGTATCTGTCATGTACTTTGCTGTATCTCTAGTGCCTGCTCCTTTAAAATGATGTTGACCTCTGACAGCTTAAATTCATCATCTTCCAGGGACCCTTGCCTGATTGCTCACAAAAATTTTCCTTTTTTTTTTTAGACAGAATCTGGCCCTGTCGCCCAGGCTGGATGCAGTGGCACAATCTTGGCCTCCACCTCCTGGGTTCAAGCGATTCTCATGCCTCAGCCTCCTGAGTAGCTGGGATCACAGGCACCTGCCACAATGCCTGGCTAATTTATTTATTTATTTTTTAATTTGGGTCATTTATTTTCCTTCTAGTCCTGGGTTCAGTACATAGATGGCTTCTCTTCACCCTTTGGGTTGACAATTTTCTCCAGGTTGCTGCTTATGATATGATAAAGCTCAGCATAGAAGGCCCTCAGGTCCAGCACCATGGCCCTGAGCTCCCCATAGGCTGCCTCATCTCGCTCATGCACCGAGGCCCGGTCGTACATCACATGAGTCTCCTTGGAGGCTTTGGCCACAGCATCCCCACGTTCTGAGAAGTAACTTGGAAATGGTTGTCTAGAAAGCTTCCATTTTGGTCTTGACGGCATTCACCCTCTCCAGTACCTTCTCCTGGATTGCTACCCCAAAATCATTTCCATCTTCAATCTTGGAGATCAGGTGCTGGATCCATGTGATTACCAGAATGCATTTCTCTTTGAGAGTCCAGACTTCTGGCTTAACCAGGGCAAGCAGGGACAAGACCTTCTCATTCCCAGGGAGAAATCCACACTTAGGGACTTCTTTCTTCTCCTGCTTATCTGTTTCCATCTCATCATCCTTGGGTGGAGGATCTGGGATGGAGATGTCCAGTGTGACCCGGAGGGAAGTCAGGTCAGCCACATTGAGAGAGTCCTCTTGCAAGAGCTGATTCAGGTATATGATTTTCTGTGGCAAGAATCTGTAGAGGAATTCCTCAGCCTCCTGGAAAAGATTCTGCCTGAAGACCTCCACCTGTTTGCAACCCCACACGGCTTGGCCATGCTGCTTCTAGTCGCTAGATCTCTGGTCTCTTTTTTTTAATTTTTTTATTTTTAGTAGAGACAGTGTTTCACTGTGTTGACCAGGCTGGTCTTGAACTCCTGTCCTCAAATGATTCACTCGCCTCGGCCTCCCAAAGTGCTGTGATTACAGATGTGAGCCATTGTGCCTGGCTAAATATCTCCTAATTTTTAATGTCGGTCTGGTTTTCTTTCTTTGACTTATTCGACAAATACTTCTGAGTGCCTACTAAGTGTCAGACACCTCACAGTTCTATCTTGCCATACAGTCTTTCACTCATATTTCTTTCCTCCACCATTTGATCACTGCTAGGTGCAGGATTTGCATCTTATCCTTATATCTCCTCATGTAACTTTTAAAACTTGATAAAATTATGTATTTATTTATTTTTTTTTAATTTCTTTATTTTTTTTGAGACGGAGTTTCGCTCTTGTTTCCCAGGCTGGAGTGCAATGGTGCGATCTTGGCTCACCGTAACCTCCGCCTCCTGGGTTCAGGCAATTCTCCTGCCTCAGCCTCCTGAGTAGCTGGGACTGCAGGCGCGCGCCACCATGCCCAGCTAATTTTAGTATTTTTAGTAGAGACAGGGTTTCACCTTGTTGACCAGATCCAGCTACTCAGGAGGCTGAGGCAAGAGAATTGCTTGAACCTGGGAGGTGGAGGTTTCAGTGAGCTGAGATTGTGCCACCGCACTCCAGCCTGGTGACAGAGCAAGACTCCATCTCAAATAAATAAATAAATAAATAAATAAATAATAAATAACATGGGTGCAAACATTGATTTCCTGTTTAGCCCTCACAGCAAGCCATTGCGATCAGCACATTTTTGCAGATGAGGACACAGGCTAGAGCATTCAGTGACTTGATCAGATCACATAACTTGTAAGAGGTGGAGCCTGGACTCTAGCCCAGGCTGGCCTACCTCTGGGAACCCTCAGAATGTGGGAGAAGCACCATGCTACCTCCTGCCCAGGCTCCAGGCCCCATTTCGGAGAAGGCCTTGAGGGTAACACAATGGGAAATGGCTCCTCTGGTCTCACAGGTAACATTCTGGGGCCTCCTCCTGAGGGTAGGCAGTGGCAGGGTAGATTTTTAAAGGGATTTTTTTTTTTTTTTTTGAGATGGAGTTTTGCTCTAGTTGCCCAGGCTGGAGTGCAATGGCGCAATCTTGGCTCACCGCAACCTCCGCTTCCCGAGTTCAAGCAATTCTTCTGCCTCAGCCTCCCAAGTAGCTGAGATTACAGGCATGTACCACCACACTAAGCTAATTTTGTATATTTAGTAGAGATGGGGTTTCTCCATACTGGCCAGGCTGGTCATTGTCATTGCTTGAATGACAATGGCTATTTTATGCCAATGGTTAGGTCTGGGCACTAGCAAAGAGCACCTTCGGCTGCACCACAAAGGAAGATGTCATAGGTGGACTGCTGGTACCTGGGGGAGTGGGGGAGTGTTCCCACCAACAAGGTGGAGGGGTGGGTGGGGTAGCAGAGTGGGGGCACAAGGAACGGGGAGTGAGAACCTGGAATTAATAGGGCTCTCTGAGCCTTGTGAAGTCCAGGCAAAGGACTCCGTCATTTAAGTGATAATACCACCAAATCATCCAACCCAGAACCTAGTTCTGGCCTGGGCAGAGAATGGGTAGGGGTAGACAGGGCTGCTAGTCAGGGCAGCCAGGCCCCTCTGAGTATGGAAGTCTGGTCAGGAGCAGCACCACAGAGAGTTGCAGGGGTGAATGGCACAGAGGAATACAGTAAGACTCCAGGACTCGGCAGCTAGACCCATGGAACACAGCTGAATCTCGTGCCCCAATAACAAAATGAAAACTCATTAGAAAAGAAAAGCCAGCAAGTGCAATAATCTACCAGGAGCAAGCAGAAAGCCTCCGTGTGCGGATCCAACATACAACATATGCTTGCTGGCGAATGCAGGCATCTGCTACAAGCATGATCCTTTGACTCTCCGTGCCAGGCACCATGTGAAACACTTTGCATCTTCCATCACACCCCATCCAACAACCCCAGCAAACAAGGTGCTCTCACCATTTACAGATGAGGAAACAGGCTGCGGCCCAGGTCTCATGGCTGGGAAGTCGGGGAGCAGGTGTTCAGACACGGCTCCAGCTCACCTCAAAACACAGGCCTTGGATCCCCAGGTTCTACAGGGAACTCCCTGCCAGATGCACGCTCAGCACTTAACATGCATGATCTTGTCTAATCCTTGCAGCCACCCAATACCTAGTGTTACAAATCAGGGCCAGGACCAGGGTGAGATGAGTGCATTTATCTTTTTTTTTTTTTTTTTTTTGACACAGGATCTCTCTGTCATTTTGCTCAGGCTGGAGGGCAGTGGCACGATCACAGCTCACTCAGCCTTGACCTCCCAGTCTTAAGCACTTCTCCCACAGCCTCCCTAGTAGCTTGAATTACATGTGTGCACCACCATGCCTGGCTAATTTTTGTATTTTTTTTGTTGGAGATGGGGCTTTGCCATGTTGTCCAGGCTGGTCTTGAACTCCTGGAATCAAGCAATCCACCCACCTCGACCTCCCAAGTGCTGGGATTACAGGCGTGAGCCACTGTGCCCAGGCTAAGTGCCTTTATCTTAAGACAGGATCATTATTACTGATTTTTTCTTTTGTCTCAGGCTCCGGGCTAGCTTGGTGTAAGCTTCCTTTATTTAAAGGTTTGATGCTTTGTTCATTGCAGATTTTTTGCATTGATTTTGACTCTCTAAAAATAATTGCATTTAAGCATTACTTATCTTGATGACTGAGGTTTTCGGGGGGATACCCCTTCAATTTTATATTCACAGCACCTGCCCTTGCTCACCTTCCCAGGTCCTAGCTCTGAATTTGCCCACTTTTCAGATGAAGAAACTGATAGGTAAGTGGAGGGAGGTTGTGTTATTTGTCTTGATACAGGGCCGGTAAGTGCTAGAGCAGAAATGAGAACCCAGACAGTCCAGAGCCCATTGTCTTAAAATAAAACTAAACCTCAATTCAATGTTGGGTTGTCAGGGATTTGTGTCTTGTGATCAGGGTATTTCTACCTCAGGTCATCCTGCAGTTCCCGGGCATCACTCACCATCTCTGCTCCTATCTGGTCCTTCCTCACCCCTGGAACCCTGAGCCCTATCTGACCTTCCAAACTATCCCCCACCCACCTGCCACCCTGGAACTCTTCCTAACTTTCTGGCGCCACCACGCCTGGCTCATTTTTTGTATTTTTAGTAGAGATGGGGTTTTGCTTTCTTTGCCAGGCTGATGGTCTCAAACTCCTGGCTTCAAGTGATCCACTCAGCCTCTCAAAGCGCTGGGTTTACAGGTGTGAGCCACCACGCCCAGCCAACTTTGGATTCTCACAAACTGGATGTGGTTTCTCCATCCTCTGTAGGAAAGGCCCTTTGTGTGCATATTCTCCATGGAAGGTTCTCTACCCTCTCCCCCATAGCCCATTTCTGGACTCGTCTTACTTGTCTTCCCAGACAAGTCAACTCCCTGGGGCCAGAACTGCAGGAGGAAGCAAGTTTCATGTTACTAATGTTTAATTGGCCTCAGTGTCTGGCCTAATGCTTTCTTCATCATAAACACTTAGAAGAAGTGGGGTTTTTTTGTTTGTTTGTTTTAAATTCAGTGTTAATGATGATCAGCACGCAGGCTCTGCATCCGGACTGACTGTTCAAATCCCAGTACTACCACTTATTAGCTGTGTGACTTTAGGCAAATTACTCAACCTCTCTGTTTCCTCAGTTACAACATGGATATGATACTGGACAACATAATGCAAGTTTCTGGTACACTGGACTCACAGAACATGCTCACCAAATGTTAGCTATAATTATTATTAGGAAAATTAATGTGCTAGCCATTTACAGGATGGATTAGAGAGGCAGAGGACAGGTCAGAGATTAGCCAGGAAGGCCCTGAGCTAGAGTGTGGTGGGCAGGGAGGTCAGGGTGAGCTGAAGGCATTGTTTGCGGCTGTGTGTGTGTGTGTGTGTGTGCGCGCGGTGTGTGCAGGCTCAGATCAGTGGTTCCTGGGATCTGTTGACACCATTTCTGCATCAGAGAAACCACAGGCCAACTTGTCCTGACCAAATGCTGATGGAGCCTAAGACACACAACATGGTGCAACCAAAGGGAAGCTGCAAACAGATAGATTCCAAACCGCAAGAGGAAAAGCACAGAGAGTGCATCCTTAGGGCCGGTGAGTCAGCAAACCTTCCTGTCCCTCAGACGAAACTGTTGGTGGGAATTTGCTGCACATCCTCCTCTTCTGTCCCCGGAGGTGCTAAGTTTTTTATAGGGTGAGGTGGGAGCAGGGGTCCTTGACAAACCAGCTGGAGAGCAGCGCAGCCCCCTCGCAGGCAGGGGCATTTGGTCAAGCGGCCAGAAGGAAGGGCCATGAGAAGGCCATAAAGGGCAGCCTGACCCAGGGCCTCTGGTCATGCCGTGGCAGAAGGGCCAGGATCAGGGTAAGCAGAGGCCTTTCCCTGGCGGGATGCCAGGCGAGAGAGTTGCTTGTCTCATTTTCTTCCCACCGCTCCCTGCTCTGCTGGCCCCTCTGGCGCACTGAGCTTCAAGCTCCTTCTTCTCCACAAACCGAGTGGTTTTAACGTTGGATGAAAAGAAATCTGCCTACCGTGGAAGACTCTGGAAATAAAAAGAATTATCTCCTCAGAGTGACAGGGTGACTTCAGGGGGGCCAAAAGGCCCTCCATTTGGTGCCTGAAATTCCTGCCGCCTGGGGTCTGACCCTGAGGTGTCATCATCACCTAGTAGCATCTGAGTCAGTTTTAATGTGGGGGGCGGGGCCCTCTGGAGGCCGGGCTGGGAAGGCTGGGGCCCCAGGGAGGCCCAAGGAAAGAGCTCCAGACCAGATCTCCCTGGGGATGTGCTGAGAAAGGAAGGAGGCCTTAGACGAAAGGGGACTCAGAGGAGTTGAGAGACAAACGCAGCCTCTTTCACAGATTCCTGAGCACATCCTGTCTCCCAGAGAACCAGGATGTGGCGCTTCCTCAGGTCCCTTTGTACCAGTGTTGACTTCTCGGCCAAGACCACTCCAGCTAAATCCTGAAAAATCACACGGCTCACCATAAACCACCCTCCTCCCTTTCTCAGTACCCTGGCCCCAGACTTCTGGGGCAAACAAAACACAACCCAGAGAGTTTCACTGCAGCTCCCCAGGGGCTGGGAAGGGACGCAGCCGTGGGAGCCGAGGTGCTTCAAAGCCAGTCATGACATCAGAACCGCTGACATCTTTACTCCCACCAAACTGGTTCAGTGCTTCTGGGAGGGCCTCAGGCTGGCCCTGGTTGGCGGAAAGCTCCAATTAGAGGGTGCTTTCCAGACAGCCCGTGGGAAGGCTGGCTGGGCAGGCTCACAGTGGTCAGTGCTGCCATCAATCACTCAGCAGGCAGGGTGTTTGGCAGCGCTGGCCTTTGCTCTGTGGCTGACTAGTGTGACCCTAGGCAAGTGACTTCATCTCTCTGGGCCTCAATTTCCTCTGCTGTGAAATGGAGCTGATAATGGATGCTACCGCATAAGATCTAGGAGATAATTAAATGCTTGCTAACTTTAGGATAGAGACCCAAATACCCAACCCACCTGGGAAGCCCTGCATGGCCTGGCTCTGCCTGTCTGCCTGTCACTGCCGGTGCTCCCCCTCCTGCTTGCACCTCCAGCTGCTCCCGCCTATCTCAGGTCCTCCGTACTCAGCCATTCCACTTGGCCCCCAGGATCTGAGATTCGTGGGAAATCTCTTCCCCTGATTAGCTCCTGCTTGGACCCCCATCCTTCTTCAGATCAGGCCCCTGTTCTAACCTCTTGGCACACCCTCCTTTTTCTGTCCACAGCTCTTGGGCATGGTCCATCTTTGGACATTGGTTTGGGCAATTGTGTGTTCAGGGTTAGCTCCTCTGGCTACACCGTGAGCTCCTGGAAGACAGAGGCTCTTGTCTTATTCATTGTGTAGCCTTAGTGCCCAGCATATAGCTGGTGCTCAATAAATCTTGGCTGAATGAAAAAAATAAATGAGATGGTGCAGGCAAAATACCAGGCACAGCTCGGTACCATTCACAGCCACAGCCACTTTGGCTGCCGGTCTGAGGCTGCTGATCCAAGACCCTCCAGGGGAGAAAATGATAGAGCAGCCTGCTCCCTGGAAGCTGAAAAAGATGAGCCAGGAAGACAAGATTGACATCAACAGGGAATTGTCAGGGACAATATTGAATTAAATGTTCCATTGCAGGGTGTAATTGCTCCAGAAGCTCAGAGAAAAAGGAGCTAATGAGTGCAGAGAAAAAGTATATCAGAAAAAAACAGAACTAAAGCCGAAAGAAAAGTGGCATTGGACTAGCAAAGGAGAGTTCGGTAGAATTGCAGGCAGGAGGAAAGTGATCCTTCAACTAGCTGCCATTCCCCATTAGCACTAGTAGTAATTATCATCAGAGTCGTCATTGACAATATTCAATCCCACATTTACAATGGGGCCAGGTATTATACCAAGCATTTCTTAGAACTATTTTGTTTGACCTTTCAAACGTCCCTAAGAAAGTTCTTTTATTATCACCATTGTAAAGATAACGAAGTAAAGGCTGAGAAAGTGTTCTGTAATTTTCCCAAGAACTCATCACTAGTAAGCAGGACATCTGAGATTCACGCATAGACCACTTCCAGACTGAGGCGGCCAGGTGAAAGCTGAGACAGCCAGGCAGCAGTACTTACAATGGATGGGACAGTAAGCCTGGAGCCATGTGGCAGTGAGGCTGGAATGAGGATGACGCAATGAAAGCTGGCTTAGGGGCGGCACAGCTGGTCTGTTCTAGTACAGAATGGGTGGGAAGGGGCAGAGACAGGGTGCAGCATTTCAGAGTTGACAGTCAGAGCCCATGGACTAAGGTGGCCATGGGGTCCATGAAGAGAAAGGGATGGATGGATGCAGGGGATATTTTCTTTTTTCTTCTTGAGATAAAGTCTGATTGTTGCCCAGGCTGGAGTGCAGTGGTGTCACCTAGGCTCACTGCAACTTCTGCCTCCCGGGTTCAAGCAATTCTCCTGTCTCAGCCTCCCAAGTAGTTGGGATTACAGGTCCATGATGCCATGCCTGGCTAATTTTTGTATTTCTAGTAGAGATGGAGTTTCAGCATGTTGACCAGGCTGGTCTTGAACTCCTGACCCCAAGTGATCCACCTGTGTTGGCCTCCCAAAGTGCTGGGATCACAGGCAAGAGCCACTGCACCCAGCCTGCAGGGGATATTTTAAGGAACAAATAGAGCCAGAGAGCCGACTGGTCATATGTGGGAGCAGGAGAGAGGGTTTAAAGGCTATCATTTAAGGAAAACTCCGGAGTTTTAAGTCAAGCATAATGTGAGTTCATCCCCCATCCTGCCAATAGTACTTGAGGAATTTCTTTTGACAATCTGCTTCAGAGCTTAGAAAGCACCTGTTTTTCCCCACTCCCTAGTATTTTAAAGGTATCCTCCCCTGAGTCCAGTGGCGCACTGGCGCTGACTCGTAAGAGCCAACTGCACACGTCTCGTCCCAGCTCCACGTTCAGCAGCATCACCTTGGCTGTTTGAAACCAGCTATGGAGGGGTGGAAATTCACAAATGCCACAGATCAGTGCTTTTATTTTCCTGTAGAGCTGGTTATTAAACATTTACCAGCACATGTCTGTCTGATCCAACTTAAATTTCTCCCACTGCACATCAGGAATTTTTCCCTTTCTGCTACGAATGAAGAATAAAGAGGTGGATGAATAGATTCAAGAAAGGTTGCAGTGGAGCTGCCTGTCAGGAAGCTCGCCTCTTAAGAGAGCTAAAGGTGATTGCAATAGCGACCATTCCCTGAAGACCAGCTCTGTACCGGGATCTGAACTAGAACTCCACTTGCGTCATCGAAGTCAATCATCTCCATAGTGATAGGGATGTAGGAGTAGTAGGTGCTACTGTCAAACATCTCTTACCGATGAAACTGAGGCTTAGAGAGGTTAAATCACCTGCTGAAGGTCACTCAGGCAGCAAATGACAGAGCTGGGGTTCAACCCAGGAATGCCTGTCCCCAGATGCCTTGCACTTGACATGCAGGCAGTTTCTTTTCAGGAGACCTTCACAGCCTTCTCGCCTGATCAGTCTTGATGAGTCCTCTTCTTAGCAGTACTGACTACCCACCTTGCCTAGTCACTTGAGATCCTTACTAGCAAACATCAGAAAACAGCTCTGATAGGTGTAGCAGAAAAAGGACTTATTTAGGAGTTACTAGGTAGCCCACAGAATTGCTAGAAAAGTAAAGAATCAAGCTTGGAAAACAAACGGGAATCAAAGGAGATAGACCCTAGTCTACCTGGTGAGGATACCAGTGTCATCACGACACCACTGGATGCCGGGACTAGCTTTGCTTCTGTTGACAGTTGCTCATGGCTGCTACTACCCAGGATGAATTCTCTTTTCCTGCTTCTCTGCATCACTGGTCCTGGGTCCTGAATCCCACTGGGAGCATCAATCACTTGGCTTCATCGTAACCTCCGGAGGGGTGGGATGGGCTTCTGTAGTGAGAAGTAGATCCTTACATCAGGATTCTTTTTTTTTTTTGAGATGGAGTTTCACTCTTGTTTCCCAGGCTGGAGTGCAATGGCACAATCTCGGCTCACTGCAATCTCTGCCTTCCAAGGTTCAAGTAATTCTCCTGCCTCAGCTTCTCGAGTAGTTGGGATTACAGACATGTGCCACCATGCCTGGCTAATTTTGTATTTTTAGTAGAGATGGGGTTTCTCCATGTTGGCCAGGCTGGTTTTGAACTCCTGACCTCAGGTGATCTGCCTGCCCTGGCTTCCCAAAGTGCTGGGGTTACAGATGTGAGCCGCTGTGTCCGGCCCCCATCATGATTCTTGTAATGGAGAGATCTCCAAGCCTCCATGGGGGTTCAGTTGCTGTTGGGGAACCTCAGAGAGCTCTGTCACTTGCACACACTGGTTTTCCGTAAACCCTTTGGCACTTACACACAGTCAGCTTGTTTGTGTTTCTCTGACCTGCTTGCAGACATTCAGAATATCACCCATGTACAGGTGTGGTGGCTCATGCCTGTAATCCCAGCACTTTGGGTGGCCCAGGTGGGAGGATCACTTGAGCCTAGGGGTTTGAGACTAGCCTGGGCAACATAATGAGGCCTCATCTCTACGAAAAAAAAAAAATAAGAAGAATAAGAATTAGCTGGGTGTGGTGGTGCACAACTGTGATCCCAGCTATTTGGGCAGCTGAGGTGGGAAGGTTGCTTGAGCTGAGAAGTTTTGAGGCTGCAGTGCGTTTTGATCAAGCCGCTGCACTCCAGACTAGGCAATAGAGTGAGACCTTGTTTCCAAAAAAGAAATACATAGAACGTCCCCCAGTACTTTTCTTTATCCTGTTCCCTATAATTCTTTCTTCTCCATGTTAGGATATGTTTAGTTACAAATGTGTAAGACTCATAAGCCACTAAGCAGTGTGTCTGGAGAGAGGTCTCTAGATCTGCCCCAGCCGAGGACTGATCTGGTGCCACTGTCAGGTACAGTTCCTCCCTGAGGTTTACATGGGGCAGTGCCAGCTGTCGGTGGCCAGTTAGGTTATCTGAGGTGTCGCCTGCCTTCCCAGGAATCTCTGTGGGCTGGGTGCCCTCAGCTGTACTTCCAATCTAAAGGTGATGGAGTGAGTCACCGAGGTAGGTGTGGGGCTGGGGCTGCCAATATCAGCTTTGTTCAACAATGCTCCTCTGTTGAAAATTCCTTTTCATTAAGCATGACTCACTCCATTTATGTATGTATGTATGTATTTATATTTTTATAGGGACCGCTGCAATGGGGGGTCTTGCACTGAGGGAGAAAGAGTGGACTCAACTCCCTCACTCTGTCTGGTGTGAGCCACCATGCCCAGCCTCACTCTGCCCTTTTAGAAAGAGTGCCTGGTCTCCTTTGGGTCTCTGGGGCTCCATGGCACAGGCTCCATAGCAAAACATTATAATAATGACAATAAAGAGAAGGGGGAGAGAGGAGAAGACAAAACTTATCAAGATGAAGGGCTTCTCTTTTTTCTGGCTCAAATGTATTAAAAATATAATCTCCAGGCAATGTCAAAGTCACCCAAGCACGGCCTGCATTTCAGGAGGGTGGAGATATTATATTATCCCAAGTACATCATTATCCTCAGAGCATCTTTGCCTCAAGATTGATTTGTTCAGAGAATGTGTGGCACAAAGCCCTCACTGGCACCTGGGCTATGTTTCCTAGAAAGGTTTTGTCGTGTGACCAACCCACCCATGCCCTCATCCTTTTAAAAACTAAGAGACTTATTTATTTATTGAGTTATTGAGACAGGGTCTAACCCTGTTGCCCAGGCTGGAGTGCAGTGGTGTGATCACAGCTCACTGCAGCCTCAACCTCCCAGGCTCAAATGATCTTCCCACCTCAGCCTCCCAAATAGCTGGGACCACAGGCATGTGCCACTATACCCAGCTAATGTTTTATCTTTTTTTTTTTTCCTTTTTATGGAGAACAGGGTCTCGCTATATTGCCCAGGTAGGTCTCGAACTCCTGGGTTCAAGCTATCCTCCCGCCTCTGCCTCCCTAAAAGCTGGGATTACAGGCGTGAGCCACTGTGCCCAGCCCAGTTAATTTTTAAAATCTGTGTAGAGAGGTGAGGTCTTGCTATGTTGCCAGGGCTAGGACTTTCTTTTTTAGAGCAGTTTTGGATTTACAGAAAACTTAAGCAGAAAGTACAGAGTTTCCATATAAGCTCTTCTCCCTCTCAGGGTTTCCTCCATTATTAGCCTCTTACATTAGCGTGGTATATTGGTTATAATTGATGGCCAATATTCATAAATTATTACCTACCAAAGTCCATAGTTTACATTAGAGTTCACTCTGCGTTGCACCTTTTATGACTTTTGACAAATGTGTAAGGACCTGGATCCACCATTACAGTATCATACAGAATCTTTCCACTGCCCTAAAAATCCCATGCATTCCTCGTATTCATCCTTCCTTCCCTCCCCAGTCAACCCTGCCAACCACTGACTGATCTTGCACTGTTTCCATAGATTTTCCTTTTCCAGAATGTCATATAGTTGGAAACATAGAGTATACAGCTTTTGCAGATTGACTTCTTTTACTTATCACTATGTATTTAAGTTTCCTCTGTATCTTTTCATGGCTCGATAGCTCATTTCTTTATAGCTCTGAATAGTATTCCATTGTGGATGAACCAGTTTGTCCTTTTACCTGTTTAAAGACATCTTGGTTGCTTCTAAGTTTTGGCAATTATAAATACAGTTGCTATAAATATTCCTGTTCAGGTTTTTGCGCAGAAATCAGTTTTCAGCTCCTTTGGGTAAATACTAAAGAATGCAATTGGGCCGGGCGCGGTGGGTGGCTCACACCTGTAATCCCAGCACTTTGGGAGGCCGAGACGGGTGGATCACGAGGTCAAGAGATCGAGACCATCCTGGTCAACATGGTGAAACCCTGTCTCTACTAAAAATACAAAAATTAGCTGGGCATGGTGGCACACACCTGTAGCCCCAGCTACTCAAGAAGCTGAGGCAAGAGAATTGCCTGAACCCAGGAGACGGAGGTTGTGGTGAGCCGAGATCGCGCCATTGCACTCCAGCCTGGGTAACAAGAGCGAAACTCCGTCTCAAAAAAAGAAAGAATACAATTGATCATATGGTAAGAGTTTATTTAGTTATGTAAGAAATCACCACACTGTCTTCCAAGGGGGCTGTATCATTTTGCATTCCCAGCAGCAATGAATGAAAGCTCCTGTTGCTTTGCATCCTTATCGGCATTTGGTGCTGTTGATGCCATCAGAGATACCCAGGCTATCTCCTAGAAAGTTTTTCTGTTTTTGGGTTTTTTTTTTTGATACAGGGTCTCGCTCTGTCTCCCAGGCTGGTGGCATGATCTTGGCTTACTGCAACGTCTGCCTCCTGGGTTCAAGCAATCCTCCTGCCTCAGCCTCTTGAGTAGCTGGGACTATAAGCATGCACCACCATGTCTGGCTATTTTGTATTTTTAATAGAGATGAGGTTTCACCATGTTGTTTGGGCTGGTCTCAAACTCCTGAGCTCAAGCAATCTGCCTGCCTTGGCCTCCCCAAGGGCTGGGATTACAGGTGTGAACCACTGTAGAAAGGTTTGCCCTTTTTGTTACAGGTGTGCCCAGTCCTAGAAAGGTTTTATCTTGCAACCACCCTACCCCCATACCCTCATCTTATTATTTTTTCTTTTTTTGAGATGGAGTTTTGCTCTTGTTGTCCAGGCTGGAGTGCAATGGCGCGATCTCAGCTCACCACAACCTCCGCCTCCCAGGTTCAAGCAATTCTTCTGCCTCAGCCTCCTGAGTAGCTGGGATTACAGGCATGCGCCACCACGCCTGGCTAATTTTTTGTATTTTTAGTAGATACGGGGTTTCTCCATGTTGGTCAGGCTGATCTTGAACTCCCGACCTCAGGTGATCCACCCACCTTGGCCTCCCAAAGTGCTGGGATTACAGGTGTGAGCCACAGTGCCCAGCTTATCCTATATTTATTTAAAATACTATTGTTTTTAAGTGTATTTGTCTGTTCTCATGCTGCTAATAAAGACACACCTGAGTCTGGGTAATTTTTAAAGGAAAGAGGTTTAATGGACTCACAGTTCCACATATCTGGGGAGGCCTCACAACCATGGTGGAAGGCAAAGGAGGAGCAAAGTCACATCTTACATGGCAGCAGGCAAGAGAGCTTATGCAGGGGAACTCCCATTTACAAAACCATCTGATGTCAGGAGACTTATTCACTACAATGAGAACAGTATGGGGAAAAAGGCCCCCATGATTCAATTATCTCCACCTGGCCCTGCCCTTGACATGTGGGGATTATTATAATTCATGGTGAGATTCAGGTGGGACACAGCCAAACCTATCATTAAGTCTTTAAATTCAGGAGTAATTTGTTACACAGCATGAGGTAATTCATATAGGAGCCCTAAACCATCAGCCAGCACCAATTTTGAGGCATGGGAGTCAGCCATGTCAAACCCTCCAGCCTCAGTCAAGCTTTCAGATGACTACAGCCCTCACTAATACGTGACTGCAGTTACGCGTAAGAGACTCTAAATGTGTACTGCCTAGCAAGACTTTCCCAAGTTCCTGGACCACAGAAACCATTCATTTGCTAGATTTTATCATGACTATTCAATGGAATTTTAGGACTATATTTGATTCTTCTCATTCAGCAGAACTGGGGAGGAGAAAAGGGAGCAACTCCATGTTCTAATCCTGGCTTAGTTGCTTCTTGGCCACCCATCAATAAATAAGAACCTTCACTTTCTGGGGCTTCAGTTTCCTGAGTAATAAAATACTCTCTCCCTCTTTTTTAGTTGTCATTATTATAATATTTTGCTATAGGCTGGGTGCAGTGGCTTGCGCCTGTAATCCCAGCACTTTGGGTGGCCGAGGCGGTGGATCACAAGGTCAGGAGTTCAAGACCAGTCTGGCCAACATGGTGAAACCCCGTCTCTACTCAAAATACAAAAATTAGCCAGGTGTGGTGGTGGGCGCTTGTAATCCCAGCTACTTGGGAGGCTGAGGCAGGAGAATCGCTTGAACCGGGTGGCAGAGATTGCAGTGAGCCAAGGTTGCACCACTGTACTCCAGCCTGGGTGACAGAGTGAGACCCTGTCTCAAGAAAAAAAAATTTTTTTTTGCTATAGAGCCTGTGCCGTGAAGCCCTAGAGACCCAAAGGAGACTAACCACTCTTTCTTTCTTTCTCTTTCTTCCTTCCTTCCTTTCTTTTCTCTTTCTTCTTTCTTTTCTTTCCTTCTCTCTCTCTCTTTTTCTCTCTTTCTTTTTCTCTCTCTCTCCTTCTTTCTTTTTTGAGACAGGGTCTTACTTTGTCACTCAGGCTGGAGTGCAGTGGCACAATCACAGCTCACTGCAGCTTCAACCTCCCAGACTCAAGCGATGCTTCCACCTTAGCCTCCTGAATAGCTGGAACTACAGGCATCAGCCACCACATCCAGCCAATTTTTTATAGTTGTAGAGATGGAGTCTCATTATGTTGCCCAGGCTGGTCTCAAACTCGTGGGCCCAAGCAGTCCTCTTGCCTTGGCCTTCCAAAGTGCTGGGATTACAGACCTGAGCCACTGCACCCAGCCCAGGCACTCTTTCTAAAAAGACAGAATAAGGAAGTTGAGTCCACTCATTCTTCCCCACTGCAAGACCCCACTGCAGTGGTCTCTATTAAAAAATAAAAATAAGAGTGATGCTCAATGGAATGGAATTTTCAATAGAGGGGCACTGTTCAACAATCCATCGCTGCCTGTCAGGACAGAAAGGAGAGTAACAGTGGCAGTGCTTTGCAGAGTGTTACTTACCAAACAAATTTCAAGTGTCATGTTAATGGAGGGGACAGCAGTAAAAATTTCAGGGTGATATCTATCTGACTTTGGACCATTTTATCAGATTTCCTCTCCGTGGCAGAGTTACTGTCAAAATTGCATTTGGGGTCTTCTTAAGCTAAGACTCTAGGCACATTTCTAATGGCCTGATGGGAGAGGTCAGCCAGAAAATTACTAATTTCCACCATAATCCACAGTGTACACAATCTACTTGAATATAACTATCCTCAACAAAACAGAAGTATTTATGTAATTATTAACCATAGAAACTGGTCGGTCCTTCCTTCCTTCCTTCCTTCTGCTTCTTTCTTTGTTCCTTTCCTTTTTCCTTTCCTTTCCTGATAGAGTATTGCTCTGTTCCTCAGGCTGCAGTACAGTGGTGCGATCATAGGTCATTGCAGCCTTGACTCCTGGGCTCAAGCAATCCTCCTGTCTCAGTCTCCCAAGTAACTGGGACTATAGGCGCATGCCACCATTCCAGGCTAATTAAGAAAAATTTTGTTTTGTAGACACAGGGTCTCACTATGTTTCACGGCTGATATGGAACTCCTGGCCTCAAGTGATTCTTCTGCCTTGGCCTCCCAATGCTTTGGGATGACAAGTGGGAGCCACCACACCTGGCCTGGTTCCACCTTAGAACAGTAAAAACTAAAATAATAACCACAGTGATTATAATTTATTGGGCATTTACTATGTGCTGGGCACTGTGCCAAGTTCTTTACATTCCATTATCTCAATTAATCCTCTCCCAATCCCGTGGTTAAATATTATTACCCCTCTCTGACTGATTTAGAAAGGATTTTGATTTCCAGGTAAAGATGGAGGATTGAATACACATAACTGTGTTTGTACGCATCTAAAACTCCATTAAAAGAGTAAAAGACACAACAAAAAAATAAAATTTTAGACCAATATCCCTGATGAGCATCAATGCAAAAACCCTCAATAAAATACTAGCAAATGGAATCCAGCAGCACATCAAAAAGCTTATCCACCATGATCAAGTTGGCTTCATCCCTAGGATGCAAGGCTGGTTCAACATACGCAACAGAGTGAACAGGCAACCTATAGAACGGAAGAAAATTTTTGTGATCTATCCATCTGACAAAGGGCTTATATCCAGGATCTACAAAGAACTTAAATTCACAAGAAAAAACAAAAACAAAAACCCCATCAGAAAGTGGGCAAAGGATATAAACAGACACTTCTCAAAAGAAGACATTTATGCAGCCAACAAACATATGAAAAAAGGTCATCATCACTGGTCATCAGAGAAACACAAATCAAAACCACACTGAGATACCGTCTCACACCAGTTAGAATGGCAATCATTAAAAAGCTAGGAAACAACAGATGCTGGCGAGGATGTGGAGAAATAATAATGTTTTTACACTGTTAGTGATAGTGTAAATTAGTTCAACCATTGTGGAAGACAGTGTGGCAATTCCTCAAGGATCTAGAACCAGAAATAACATTTGACCCAGCAATCCCATTACTGGGTACATGCCCAAAGGATTATAAATCATTCTACCATAAAGACATATGCGGGGCCGGGAGCGGTGGCTCACGCCTGTAATCCCAGCACTTGGGAGGCCGAGGCGGGTGGATCACGAGGTCAAGAGATCAAGACCATCCTGGTCAACATGGTGAAACCCCGTCTCTACTAAAAATACAAAAAATTAGCTGGGCATGGTGGCGCGTGCCTGTAATCCCAGCTACTCAGGAGGCTGAGGCAGGAGAATTGCCTGAACCCAGGAGGCGGAGGTTGCAGTGAGCCGAGATCGCGCCATTGCACTCCAGCCTGGGTAACAAGAGCGAAACTCCATCTCAAAAAAAAAAAAAAAAAAGACATATGCACACATATGTTTATTGCAGCGCTGTTCACAATAGCAAAGATTTGGAACTAATACAAATGCCCATCAATGATAGACTGGATGAAGAAAATATGGCACATATGCATCATGGAATACTATGCAGCCATAAAAAAGGATGAGTTCATGTCCTTTGTAGGGACATGGATAAAGCTGGAAACCATAATTCTCAGCAAACTAACACAAAAACAGAAAACCAAACACTGCATGTTCTCACTCATAAGTAGGAGTTGAACAATGAGAACACATGGACACAGGGAGGGGAACGTCACTAGGAACACCATTAGGAGAAATATCTAATGTAGATGACGGGTTGATGGGTGCAGCAAACCATCATAGCACATGTATAGCTATGTAACAAACCTGCACGTTCTGCACATGTATCCCAGAACTTAAAGTATAATAAAAATAAATTAATTTTTAAAAAGTAAATTGATTACATCTATGTACTGTAGGAAAAAACAGTAAATAATATATTTTTTTGAGATGGAGTCTCCCTCTGTTGCCCAGGCTGGAGTGCTGTGGCACAATCTTGGCTCACTGCAACCTCTGCTTCCTGGGTAGCTGGGACTACAGGTGTGCACCACCACGCCCAGCTAATTTTTGTATTTTTAGTAGAAACGGGGTTTCACCATGTTGGCCAGGCTGGTCTCAAACTCCTGACCTCAAGTGATTCACCCACCTCGGCCTCCCAAAGTGCTGGGATTACAGGCGTGAGCCACAGTGCCCTGAGCAGTAAATGATATTGTTAAAATAGCCAAAGAATGTCTAGTACATATTATGGGCTCATAAATATTTATTGAATAAAATAATGAATGAATAAATTAGTAAACTTACGAAGTAAATAAAATAGACATTGAGATAACACTGACAAAAATTTGGAAGCAGGGATAAACATCAACTGACTTTTCAGACTTGAGAAAGCTGACTCCTAAGTCAGTGGTGGAGAAAGCCAAGAAGCCACCAGATTATATATCCCCAAAGGCTCAGGAATAGGGAGCACTAGTTAACTCCTAAAGTAGGAGCGGAGTGGAGCTAAAAGCAGGGTGCTGGTTAAAACTTGGTTTAAGAAGCTGTTAAAGCCAGGCATGGTGGCTCATGTCTGTAATCCTAGCACATTGGGAGGTCTAGGCAGGCAGATCCCCTGAGGTCAGGAGTTGGAGACCAGCCTGACCAACATGGTGAAACCCCATCTCTACTAAAAATACAAAAAAAGAAATTAGCCAGGAATGGTGGTGCATGCCTGTAATCCCAGCTACTAGGGAGGCTGAGGCAGGAGAATTGCTTGAACCCAGGAGGTGGAGGTTGCAGTGAGCCCAAATTGCGCCATTGCCTTCCAGCCTGGACCACAGAGTGAGACTCTGTCTCCATTAAAAAAAAAAAAAAAAAAAAAAGCTGTTAAATCCCAGATCCCCTCCCCCACTTCAGGGTGACTCTCCATGTCCTTGCTTCAGTAGAAGATTTAGGTTTCTTTTCAGAAGAGGGCAGAATGGGAAGACTCTGGACTGGAAAGAAATCTACAGCTGAAGGTAAAGGTACCATGGAAAAACAGGGATTCAGCAACGTTCACATACTGAATGCTAAGATCTAACCCCCCAACACCCCAACTTCATCAGCTCTCTTTCCTACCTTGGTTCCCAGAAAGCTGGCAGCCAGTCTTGTACTTTCCTGGTACTGCTGTAGGAGTTAAGAAATTATTTTAACCAGATAGAGAGGAAAAGGGAAGTTTTCTTTGGGAAGTTTTCATTTTTAAAGCCGCTCTTAGAGCCAGGTGGGCAGCCTTTGAAATTCAAATGCAGACCATTAGAAACTGGGTCCACCCAAACACAGTGATTCCCTTGACCTTCTTGCCCTTGGCCCACATGTTCTTGGCAACATGGCTGCCCCCACATAACCCCACGTGTGCAGAACATCAAGGTGCCCTGTATTTGCATATTAAAAGATAAGGTGGGAGGGCCAGCTTTTAAGTGAATGACATGCCTGGTCAAATCAATTCCTTAAGCCCTATGCAAATCAGACCCTGCCTCCTCCAGCCTTTACAAATACCTTGCTGGTATCCACTGCCCTTCGGGTTTCTTCTTTCCACTTGCTCCTTCTGTCTCTGGATGGGGGGAGCTTCTTCCTTCTGTCTTCTCCTTTTCGTCTTGCCTATTAAACTCTCCGCTCCTTAAAACTAATCCACGTGTGTCCGTATCATTTTTTCTAATTCCACTCAAGGCGTTCCTCCGCACAGCTGAGCAGTATCACTAGGAGATTGAAATCCCTTCTCTGGCGAATCTGACTAACCCAAGAGGAAAGATCCAAAATAGCAAAATCAAAAGTTTCCCAATGGAGGAGTCAGTCAGATCAGCATACAGCAAAGATCAGGGTCAATAAGCCCCACACACTCAGAGCTGCCAGTAAGTACCTCATTCTTAAATATGAACAAACATGTCTCACTAGGTATTTGGGGACAGCCAAATGAAAGGTAGAGACTAAAACATTTAAAGAAGCATGTTGGAAGAAGTAGAAACAGTACATAAAGAAGAAATCTTTTTAAAAAACTATCATTATTATTTTTAGTGTCAAGAGATTTTTTGCATCCCTGAAAAAAGAACAGTATGCTATAAAAAAGGAATATCCAGAGAACAACAACAAAAAACTCCTTGAAATTTAAATAGCACAAATTTAAAACTGAATAGAACTGTTGGAAGACAAAACTGAGGAATTCTTTTGGAAAGTAGAGTAAAAAGAAAAAGAGATGAAAAATAAGAGAGAGGTAATAAGAAACATGGAGGACCTGCCCAGGAGGTTAATCTTCAATTAACAGGGTTCCCAGAAAGAACGAATAGAGAAAATGAAGAGGAGGAAATCATTAGAGAAATGAATCAGTCAGGGTATGAAGAGAGCCTTGACAAGTGATAAAGGATAAGGGATTTATTTTGGGAGCTGGGCTATATACAATTGTGGACCTGGTGGAGCAGTCTCTGCAGACTGCTGCTTTTGTAACTAGCATTGGGCCTAAAATCTCCATAGACGGGGCAGTTGGGAAGGAAATCTAAATGTGGATGACAGCAGGCACAGAGTGGAATCCAAGAGGACAAACTGGAACCTAGGTCTTTGTCTCACTGCCTCCAACCTCAATGCCATGGGTGATCTACAGTAGCATCTGGTACCCTCTCACTACCACAGAACCACACACACACCGGCCAAAGAATTTGCAGTGGCTAAAGGAACAATTATGGTAGAGGTAATGGAGCTGTGGGTCCAGGTGCTGACCCGAGCCAGACAGATGAGCCAGCAGGTGCCTCAGGGCCTGGTGCTGGACACCAACTTTCAGAGCATAAAATATGGCTGCCACTTCATTCCTAGCTTCCAAATCTGCTACAAAATGGCCTTAGTGGCCAACAGTAGCCTGACACCATACAGCTAGAGGAACACGGGGAGGCCTAGTACCAGCTTACCTAGGACAACAATACAAAGTCACCATAAGAAATAATTCAGTGACCAGGTGCGGTGGCTCACAACTATAATTCCAGCATTTTGGGAGGTCGAGTGGGCAGATCACAAGGTCAGGAGATCGAGACCCTCCTGGCCACTATGGTGAAACCCTGTCTCTACTAAAAATACAAAAATTAGTTGGGTGTAGTGGTAGACGCCTGTAATCTCAGCTACTCAGGAGGCCGAGGCAGGAGAATCGCTTGAACCTGGAAGGCGGAGGTTACAGTGAGCCAAGACCGCACCACTGCACTCTAGCCTGGGTGACAGAGTGAGACTCTGTCTTAATAAAAAAAAAAAAAAAAGACATTTTTAATTGAGTCCACAGAGCACTCTAAATAATGGATGAAAAATAGGCTCACATCAAGGCACATTGCTGTGAAATTTCAGAAAACTGGGGACAAAGAGAAAACAAATATCTGGAAAGAAATAAAATAGGTTTCATGCAAAGAATCATGACATCAGATGATTCAACAGCAACTCTGAAAGTCAGAAGACAATGAAACTGTGTCTTCAAAATTCTGAAGAAAAATGACTTGCAGCCTAGACTCCCTCACCCAAGATATCAGTTAAAAGTAAGGGTAGAGGAAAGCATTTTCAGCAAAGGTCTGAGGAGGCCCCTGAATGATGTAATCCACCAGAAGAGCTGAGAGTCTGGCAGCAGGGAACCAGCAGCAGCAGGAGGTGAACAGTGCAGGGAGTGGAGGGAGGCAGCGCAGGGAGAGCCTAAGGAAGAAGCTGCTGCTGAGGCCAGGGGAAAACCAGGCCTGGCTGGAGAGTTCTGCAGGGACTTCTCCGCCGGGAAGTGGAAAGAATGTCTAAGCATTTAAGGATGGGTGCGGTGGCTCCAGGCTGTAATCCCAACACTTTCGGAGGCTGAGGCCGAGGAGGATCCCTTGAGCCTGGGAGTTCGAGGCTGCAGTGAGCCATGATTGCAGCACTGCACTCCAGCCTGGGTGACAGAGTGAGACCTTGTCTCAAAAAAATGAATAAATAAGGCCGGGCGTGGTGGCTTACACCTGTAATCTCGGCACTTTGGGAGGCTGAGGCAGGTGGATCATGAGGTCAGGAGTTCAAGACCAGCCTGGCCAACATGGTGAAACCCCTTTTCTACTAAAAATACAATAATTTACTTGGGAGGCTGAGGCAGAGAATTGCTTGAACCCGGGAGGCAGAGGTTGCAGTGAGCTGACTTCATGCCACTGCACTCCAGCCTGGGTGGCAGAGCAAGACTCTGTCTCAAAATAAATAAGAAAAGGATGTCTTTCTATTTTAATGTATTGAGAGGAGACTCGCAATTAGGGATTCTTTAGGTTGAATTTATGATCATCATAGAACATACTTAGCAAACAACAAAAAAAAAAACAGGGCAAGTATTACCTCCAGGGACAGCAAAAATTGTACAGGAAAGACAAATATTCATAGAACACTACTGGTAAACAAATATCTGTTCAACCATGAGGGTGTCACTTGAACTGTACTTCCTTGGGCACTAGGGAGTTGGGAGGGACAGCTTCATGTCGCTGTCACAGAGTACAGAGGAAGAGGAGCCCACCAGGACAGAAGCTTGCATTCCCAGTAAAGATGCTGGCAGAAGGGGAGGAAGGAAGGAAGGGCTGAGGTGGAAAGAGGAGGCTCCCTGGACAGGGACAGGAACGTACACCAGGACAAAGCAGACTCAACAGAGCAGACTGTAGTGTTCAGTTTTGAATAAGTGCTTCCAGAGAGCACATAGCAGGAGTGCAAGTAATATCTGCTGAATGCACGAATGCATAAGCAAAAGGCAGGCGCTCTTCAAGGGTCCAGAGTCACCCTCCTGAACCCTAAGCAGAGTTAAGGTGGATGTGTTTTGAGGCTGTCATTAGACCAGGTTTCTCAGCAAGGCCTATGTGTGATGGTATGCTGGAGCCGCTCCTACCAGCTCTCAAGAGCTCAGTGTTAAATTTTCAGGAAATTTGCAAGCCACTGGTCATCATGTTGGTAGCTCAAAACTGCCCATGGTAGGAGAATTAGCACAGCAGAAATCAGTAAAAATTACAAATGGGGTCTTTTAAAAATTTTTAGAAAGCTGTTGTTAAGCAGGGCATGGTGGCTCATGCCTGTAATCCCAGCACTTTGGAAGGCTGAGGAGGGCGGATCATTTGAGTTCAAGAGTTCAAGACCAGACTGACCAACATGGTGAAACCCTGTCTGTACTAAAAAATACAAAAAAATTAGCTGGGCATGGTGGCATGTGCCTGTAATCTCAGCTACTCTGGAGGCAGAGGCAGGAGAATTGCTTGAACCCAGGAGATGGAGTTTGCAGTGAGCCAAGATTGCACCGTTGTACTCCAGCCTGGGCTACAGAGCAAGACTCCATCTAAAAAAAAAAAAAAAAGCTGTTGTTAAACATTTACCAGCACTCTACAGCCTACATGTGTTAAAAGAGAGAAAAATAGACACAGACGGAGTGAATAGGGAAGGAATAGTGCTAATGTTAATTATAAAAGCTAACATTTATGGAGCAAGTACCATACACCACACACTAGATTTGGTGCTTTAATATAGAGTCTCACTTAATTTGTAAAGCTCTGTGTGGGAGATAATTATTTTTACCTATTTTACCCACATTGGGACCGAGGCCCAAAGAGACTAGTAGTTTGCTTAAAGATATAAGCCAGTAACTGGGAATCAAACTGGACTCAAAGGCTGAGGCAGGCGGATCACTTGAGGTCAGGAGCTCGAGACTAGCCTGCCCAACACGGTGAAATACCATCTCTACTAAAAATATAAAAATTAGCCAGGCATGGTGGTGAGTGCCTGTAATCCCAGCTACTCTGGAGGCAGAGGCAGGAGAATCACTTGAACCCAGGAAGTGGAGATTGCAAGTGAGCTGAGATCACACCACTACACTCCAGCCTGGGTGACAGAGCGAGACTCTGTCTCAAAAAAAGAAAAAGAAAAAGAAAAACTACAAAACTGGATTGGGCTGTGGCTTCAGGAAGGAGTTGCTGCTTCTGGCTGAAGCAGAGCTGCTGGGGTGATGTTCATGGTGAGGAGGCAAACGAGAAGCCCACAGGAAGGAGCGAGTCCCTTCTTCCTCCTCTGGCTTTACCCTCTCCCTGGCACGGTTACCTGGAGAGCCTAACACGAAGCAGCTGACAAATGTGCCGAAATGTGCTTTGCAGAGAGCCCCAGCCCTAGCACCCAAAAGCTGAGAACAAAAGGCTGGGCTGGAGGCTGAGAAATAATAACTTAATAACCAGCACAGAGGCTCCTACCGAGTGCCTATTTCACATTTTGAATTTTATTCCAGCGGAGGTGTTACCTAATTTTAAAAATACATAAAATTTAAGTTTAAAAGAAAAGGAAACCTGATATTTGTCACTGAGCTTGGCCTGTGATGTATGCCTGGCCCCAATTAAGTATTTCACACACAATTATTGAATGAATGAGTGAGTGGAAAGAATTCATGCACGCACACATTTGCAATCATTTGTCAAAAGCTACTCTGTGCATTGTTCTAGATGTTGAGGATATGGTGGGAAACAAGCATAGTGCCTACTTCCACAGTGGGGGTGGGAAGCGGATTAAACAAGTAAACAAATAAATGCATTTATTTCAAACAGTGACAAGGAGTAGGAAGGGCATAAACATGGTGATAGTGCAGATAGGATGGGGTATAGTGGGAAAGCACCGTGAACAGGGCAGGGCCGTCTCTGTGATGGTAACATTTAAATTGAGACCAGAGGCCAGGGGCAGTGGCTCACACCTATCATCCCAGCACTTTGGGAGGCCAAGGAGGGTGGATCACCTGAGGTTAGGAGTTTGAAACCAGCCTGGCTAACATGGTGAAACCCACCTCTACTAAAAATACAAAAATTAGCCGGGCATGGTGGTGTGCGCCTGTAATCCCAGCTACTCAGGAGGCTGAGGCAGGAGAATCACTTGAACCCAGGAGGCGGAGGTTGCAGTGAGCCCAGAAAGTGCCACTGCACTCCAGCCTGGGCAACAAAACAAGACTTTGTCTCAATAAATAAATAAATAAATAAATAAATAAATAAATAGAGATTGGAAAGGTGACAAAGGACCAACCCCACAAGATCTGAAGGAAGAGAGTTGGAGGCAGAGGGAACAGCAGCAAAGACCCTGAGGCAGGGGAGAGCTTGGTGTGTTCCAGGCAGCGACTGAAGGCTGGGGACAGGAGTGTGCTGAGGGAGAGGGCAGTTCCTGAGTCATCAGAGCCCAGAGGTCCCCGGCTGGATCTAGCTGGGCTTAGGAGGCTATGGTAAGAGGTTTGCAGTTTACCATGATAGCATTTTTAGCGGAAGTTAAATTCAGATTTGCATTTCTCAAAGATGACTCTGGAAAATGTATCACGGTGGGCCAAGGGCGGAAGGAAGGTTTGTGGTCGTGGATGCTGGTGAGGATGTGGAGAAAGGGGAACCCTCGTACACTTCTGGCATAAGTTAGTACAGCCACTATTGAAAACTTGGGAGGTTGCTCAAAAAAACAAAAATAAAACTACCAGATGATCCAGCAAACCCACCACTGGGTGTATATCTAAGAGAAAGGAAATCAATACATCAAAGAGATAGCTGCACTCCCATGTCTATTGCAGCACTATTCACAACAGCCAGAATATGGAATCAGCCTACAAGCTTATCAGTGCATGAATGGATAAAGAAAATGCAGTACACATACACCATGCAATACTATGCAGCCGTAAAAAATGAAATCCTGTCAGTTGCAAGAATGTGGATGCTTATATGTTAAATGAAATTAGCCAAATGCAGAAAGAAATATCGCATGTTCTCGCTCATGTGGGGAAGCTAAAAAAGTGGATCTCATGAAGACAAATTGGTAGTTATAAGAGGCTGGTAAAGCTGGGAAGAGGGAGTGGAGAGAGATTGATTAATGAGTACGAATATACTGTTTGACAGAAGAAATAAGACCTAGCACTTCATAGGTCAGTAGGATGACTATAGTTAATGGTAACCTATTGTATATTTCAGAATAGCTAGAAGAGAATAATTCAAATGTTTCTAGCATGAAGAAAAGACAAATATTGAAGGTGATGGATATCCCATTTACACTGATTTGATATCTACAAATTATATAAATGTATTAAATTATTGCATGAACCCTCAAAATATATCTATTATGTATGAATAATAAAATTAAAAATGAAAAAGAGTGAAAGGAAGGGACTATATTAGTCTTCTAGGGCTGCCGTAACAAATTGCCATAAACTGGGTGGCTTAACACAACAGAAATTTATTCTCTCAGCTCTCTACAGGGCTGAAGTCTGAAATTAACATGTCACCATGGTCACACTCTCTCTGGAGGCTCCAGGGAAGAATCTTGTCCCTTTCACCTTCAGGAGGTCCAGGTCCTCCCTGATCTGTGGCATTTCCTCCAATCTCTACCTCTGTCTCCACGTGACCTTCTCTGTGTCTTCTCCCCTGTGTGTCTATGCTTCTCTTTTTATTTATTTATTAATTTATTTTAGAGACAAGGTCTTGCTCAGTCATCCAGGCTGGAATGCAGTGGCGCAATCGTAGTTCACTGCAGCCTCGACCTCCTGGGCTAAGTGATCCTTTCACCTCAGCCTCCTGAATAGCTGGGTCTACAGGTGCATGCCACTGTGCCTGGCTGTCTCATCTTTTGGTAAGAGCACTTGTCATTGGTCTTAGGGCCCATTCAGTTAATGCAGGATGACTTCATCTTGAAATCCTTAACTTAATTACATCTGCAAAGACCTGTTTAACTAATAAGGTGACATCCATAGGGACCGGGGATTAAAAGTTAGACATATCCTTTTGAAGGGCACATTTCAACCCACTACAGAGACCAGTGAGGAGTTAATGCAGACATGTGGGTGAAGGGCTATGGTGCATTCGAGTAGGGAAGTGACTGCAAAGATGGAAAAAAGATGGGTTGGGTGGTTGGCCATTAGTCAGAGTTCTCCAGAGAAACAGGAGCTATAGATTATATATGTGTGTGTATGTAAGGGTGTGAGTGTATATATATCTATAGGTGTTTATATATATACACACACTGTCACATATATATATAAATAAATCATGGCTAGGCACCATAGCTCATACCTGTAATCCCAGCACTTTGGGAGGTCATGGCCAGAGGATTGCTTGAGGTCAAGAGGTTGAGGCTGCAGTGAGCTGAGCTTATACCACTCCACTCCAGCCTGAGCAACAGAGCAACACTCTGTCTCAAATATATATTATACATGGAATTAGCTCACACGATTGTGGAAGCTGAGAAGTCCCAAGATCTTCAATTGGCAAGCTAGAGACCCTGGAGAGCCAATGTGTAGCTCCAGTCTGGGTACTGAGGCCTGAGAACCAGGAGAGTTGATATAAGTTCCAGTCCAAAGCTGGCAAGCAAACGTACCAGCTTAAGAAGTCAGGCAGGAGGAGTTCCCTCTTGCTCAGTTTCTTTTTGTTCTATCCGGGTCTTCAGTTGATTGAATGAGACCCACCCGCCTTAGAGAAGGCAGTCTTTGTTACTCAGTCTACCGATTCAAATCTAAATCTCCGCTTCACATCCAGGAGACACATCCAGGAGAATGTTTGGCCAAATATCTGGGTACCCTGTGCCCAATCAAGTTGACAGATAAAGTTAACCATCACAGGTGGGCAGTAAGGGAGGAAAGGAGGAAATAAAAATCTCATGTTCCAGGAAGAGATATATACTTGAGAGTAGCCCTATTCAGGGCCAAATGGCAGAGGTGGAAAGAAAGGACCTCGGAGAAGGCAGAGGCTGATCAATATTGCCCTACTGGAGAAGACAGCTGAGTCACTTTAACACTGATTACCCTTTTGCAGCATCTTTCTTCCCCCATCCCTGGAAAAGTATTTCCCTGACAACTATTGGGGCAAATTTTTCCATTTAGGAGGATACTAGCTGGCTGTGATGTCATTATCACCGAGTGAACGGATTAGTGTGAAGCAGAATTGCACTGGGCACCATCTTCCGATATAGAAATGGAATCTTTGGAAACCTTTCCTCTGTACCTCCAGTTCATGGAGGACTGCTCAGGGATATATAATTAATATTGACCTATTATGCTGCCTAAATTCTGTAGTGTTGTTGCAGTGAGAGTGGTGTTTGTTTGCTTGTTGGTTTTTTAGACGGAGTCTCACTCTGTGGCCAGGCTGGAGTGAAGTGTCGTGATCTCGGCTCACTGCAACCTCTGCCTCCCAGGTTCAAGTGATTCTCCTGCCTCAGCCTCCCAAGTAGCTGGGACTACAGGCATGTACCACGCCCAGCTAATTTTTGTATTTTTTAGTAGAGACAGTGTTTCACCATGTTGGCTGGGATGGTCTCATTCTCTTGACCTTGTGATCCACCTGCTCCAGCCTCCCAAAGGGATAACAGGTGTGAGTGCCCAGCTGAGAGTGGTGATTTTGATGCCAGTGAAATTTGGAGACCTGTGGCTACACTATAGATCTCCCAGCTTCTACCATCTTACTGTTTTCTTCTTATATTAAGATAGTATCCTCTGAAATTTTGAAATATAAATATATTCTTCAGAATTTTACCCCAGTATTTAAAGAGACTCTTCCTCCAAGATCTGTTCCAGGGAAAGGCACTGTATTAGTTACCTATTGCTGTGCAACAAATTACTTCATAACTTAGGGGCTTAAACAACAAACATTTATTCTCTCACAGTTTCTGTGGGTCAAGAATCCAAAAACAGCTAAACTGTGAGGCTCTGACTCAATGTCCCTCATGAGGTTGCAGTCCAGGTGCTGGCTGGGGTTAGCATCATCTGAAAGTTTGACTGGGGATGAAAGTTGCTCTCCCAAGTCATCTCACTCACATGGTCATTATGAAGAGACCTTGGTTCCTTGCTGGCTCTTGGAATGAGGCCTGAGTTCCTTGCCGTGTGAGCCTCTCCATAGCGCTGCTTGAGTGTCCTCACAGCATGGCAGTTGCCTTTCCCCAGGGAGAGTGAGCCCAGTGAGAAAGCAAGGAGGAAGCCATAAGGTCTATTATGATCTGAGCTTGGATGTCACACACCTCATCATTTTGGCCACATCCTATTTGTTAGAAGTGAGTTACTCAGTCCAGCTCACATTCAAAGGGAGGGAAATTACTTCTTGAAGGGAGGAGCATCAAATCATTTGTGGGTATATTTTATATGTCCAGGTACTCTGGAAGCTTGTCTCTAACACCAAGTAGGCTCTGAGAATGGTTATTTATTTATGTATTTTGACATGGAATCTTGCTGGAGGCTGGAGTGCAATGGTATGATCTCGGCTCACTGCAACCTCAGCCTCTCGGGTTCAGGTGATTCTCCTGCCTTAGCCTCCCAAGTAGCTGGGATTACAGGCGCCCACCACCATGCCTGGCTAATTTCTGTATTTTTTAGAGAGACAGGGTTTCATCATGTTGGTCATGCTGGTCTTGAACTCCTGACCTCAGATGATCCACCTGCCTTGGCCTCCCAAAGTGCTGGGGTTACAGGCGTGAGTCACTGCACTCAGCCTGAGAATGGTTATTATTCAGTAAAGAATGGATTAAAAAAATGGATTTTTTTAAGACAGGGTCTTGCTCTGTCACTCAGACTGGAGTATTGTGGTGTGGTCACTGAAGCCTTAACTTCCAGGGCACAAGTGATCCTCCCACCTTAGCTTCCCAAGTAGCTGAGACCACAGGCACACACCATGATGTTTGGCTAATTGTTTCATTTTTTTGTAGAGATGAGATCTCCCCATGTCAACCAGGCTGGTCTTGAACTCCTAAACTCAAGTGATGCCCCCACCTCAGCCTCCAAAAGTGCTGGGATTACAAGCAAGAGCCACTGTGCCAGGCGGGATCTTTCAGACCATGCATATTCAGAAAAACTGAGCCACAGGTTAGGATTATATCTTTCTCCCTCCCCATGAGTTGGATGGTAAGAACATCAATAGCAGCAGCACAACAATAACAATAGTACCTATTCTTTGCTGAGCACACTGGAGAATGTTAGCATTTCAAGAGCAGGAGCACTGCTTGCCAGCACTTAAAAGCAGGTGTTAAGTGAATACTTAGGAATAAATGAATGCATTTCTCATTTTAATCTCACAAGAACCTTATGAAGTAGATACTATGATTGTTCTCATTCTATACACATGGAAAACTAAGGCACAAGGGGATTAAGTGATTTGTGAGAATGACATGGCTAATAATGGTAGAGTTAAGATTAGAACTCAAACTATTTCACTCCAGACACCACCGCTATTCCCGTCAACCATAGAGAAATAGGTTGATGACTCATAATTATAGAACCAATGCTGGTAACGATGGGTTGGCTTGGACTAACGGAAGGAAGATGAGGCTTGAATTAAAACAAAACAGGGCTGGGAGTGGTGGCTCATGCCTGTAATCCCAGCACTTTGGGAGGCCAAGGCAGGCGGATCATGAGGTCAGGAGTTCAAGACGATCCTGGATAACACAGTGAAACCCTGTCTCTACTAAAAATACAAAAAATTGGCCAGGTGTGGTGGCACACCCCTGTAGTCCCAGCTACTCAGGATTCGGAAGCAGGAGAATCACTTGAACCTGGGAGGTGGAGGTTGTAGTGAGCAGAGATAGCACCACTGCACTCCAGCCTGGGAGACAAGAATGAGACTGTCTCCCCACCAAACACACACACACACAACACACACATACACACACACACACACACACACACATCACACTGGATAATCCAAAAACCACTTTCATTTGGCTCAGGAATAGAGCCTGAAACATATTCTCAGAGGAGCAGCTACATTCAAACCATCTGGACTTGGCTTCCATCTTTACCCAAGGCTGATATTTTCTGGAAGGGCTCCTTGAAGGATGCAGCCCTGTCCCCCACTCCCCCACCAGCTGCCCTGAGCTAGTGCATCCCTGAGTGCCTCAAGAAAAAGAACACCCACAAACACTTCCAGAAGCCGTGTCCCTGTTTTTTAATCTCTCTTCTTCCTGAAGTCTTGCTTATAACTCTTGTTTTGCAAATAGCATATTTCTTCCTGCCATGCTCTCAGGAAGAAAACATATTCCTTAATTTGAATAAACAACCTATGAGTCACGTCAGAGTGACTCTGTGTGAGGACCAGAGAAAGGTCCATTTCCCAACACGTGCTGGAGGGGCCAGCTGAGAGCTGTTCGTGTCACAGCATTAGACTCCAGCTCATATTCTGACTTATTAAATATACCCAGGTCTTTTGGTTTCTCAGAGCCCCTCCTGCCAACTGCAGCAACCACAGGCGGATACCACTGTGAGCGCAGCCCAGATGTGGGAGCACGAGTGAGTGGAGAGATGCGGGGAAGGCCAGGCGAAGCTTCAAACCCAGGCCAGGCTTCCCTCAAGTGGAAACCTGGAGCCAGCGTGGTTGTCGCTCAGCTCCGTCCTGACCCGGTGAGTAACAGGCAAGGTACCCACTCTTTCTGGACTCAGTTTCCTTCTCAAGAATTCGGAGATAACTGCACGGCCTTCCTTCTCTGAGGAGTGAAGTAAATATGCCAAAGGGAGCTCGGTCTAATGTGGCTAAAGATGAAAGAGTGAATCGGCCCTGAGAGTCTTGTGGGTTGAATCTGACTTGTGGACATTAAAAAAAAACAAAAACAGGCTGAGCGCCGTGGCTCCTGCCTATAACCCCAGCACTTTGGGAGGCCCAGGAGGGTGGGTCACCTGAAGTCAGGAGTTCAGGACCAGCCTGGCCAACATGGTGAAACCTTGTCTCTACTAAAATACGAAAAAAAAAAATTAGCTGGGTGTGGTAGTGGGTGCCTGTAATCCCAGCTACTTGGGAGGCTGAGGCGAGAGAATCACTTGAACCAGGGAGGTGGAGGTTGCAGTGAGCCAAGATGGCGCCATTGCACTCCAGCCTGGACAACAAGAGTCAAACTCCATCTAAAAAAAAAAGAAAGAAAGAAAAAATAAACGAAACCCCATCTCTAGTAAAAAATATAAAAATTAGCCGGGTGTGGTGGTGGGTGCCTGTAATCCCACCTACTCAGGGGGCTGAGACAGGAGAATTGCTTGAACCTGGGAAGTGGAGGTTGTAGTGAGCCATGATCATGCCTCTGGACTCCAGCCTGGGTGACAGAGTCAGACTCCATCTCAAAAAAAAAAAAAAAAAAATTGCAAATTTAAATTAGTTGCTAATATTAAAAAACAAGGAGGTTTTACTTTGATACCCAAGAATTGGAAAATCTGACATTAGGTTGTATCCCCAAAGAGAACGATGAACCAGAGCTGAGGATTGGCTGTCACTGACGTTAGACAGGGTAGGATCTCACCACTTTACCACAGTCTCCACCACTCTCAATAGTCAACCCTATTTTGCATTCATTATTATCTAAATGTAACTTAAGTATTTTATTTGATTTTTCATATGTCAAAATTATAAGGTTTCCTTCTAGATTTCTTGATTGTAAAATTTCACATAGTTCATTAAAGCTGAGCTTAGAAGATGTTCTTGCTTTGCAGATACCTTGTGTGTATGTTAGTCGGCCAACTGGATAACCCTAGTTCCTATAAACTTTTGGGTTTGGGGTTTTTACCGTGGCTCAAGAGGTAGCTGGCCAGCCTGGGAAGTGGCAGAATACTACGAGAAGAGAGGATACAGAGGGAATATATGGCCCGTACTCCACCCAGCCTTAAGATTAAGATCCAGGCTGGGCACAGTGACTCACACCTATAATCTCAGCACTTTGGGAGGCCGAGGTGGTTGGATCATGACGTCAGGAGTTCAAGACCAACCTAGCCAACATGATGAAACCCCCTCTCTACTAAAAATACAAAAAATTAGCCAGGTGTGGTGGCACATGCCTATAATCCCAGCTACTTGGGAGGTTGAGGCAGGAGAATCACTTGAACCTAAGAGGCAGAGGTTGCAATGAGCTAAGATGGCACCACTGCATTTCAGCCTCAGCAACAAGAGTGAAACTCTGTCTCAAAATAAAAGAAAAAAAAAGCCCACAGTCAAATGAGACCTAGACTAGACTCAAGGAGATGGGAGGGAGGTAGTTTTTTCCATACTTAAGGGTTTTTTCTTTCCCCCTTCATAGAAAATGTTGCCCAGCTTTGGCCTGGTGTGGTGGTTTACGCCTGTAATCCCAACAATTTGGGAGGTCGAGGCAGGTGGATCTTCTGAGATCAGGAGTTTGAGACCAGCCTGGCCAACATGGTGAAACCCCGTCTCTAATAAAAATAGAAAATTAGCTGAGCATGGTGGTGGGTACCTGTAATCCCAGCTACTTGGGAGGCTGAGGCAGGAGAATCGCTTGAACCTAGGAGGCAGAGGTGGCAGTGAGCCAAGATTGTGCCATTGCACTCCAGCCTGGGCAACAAGAGCGAAACTCCATCTGAACAACAACAACAAAAAATCAGGCCTCAAGAAAACTAAAACTATAACTGCAGGTCTTTCGTGTGGGATTTCTGCTTCTCTCACTTTCTTCTCTGCTCTTTTTCCACGGCCGACCTTCCTCCACTTTTGCCTGTCTTCAGCTTGCACCAAGCTCCTCAGGACTACCCAGGCCTCATCTACATCATGCCATTCCCCAAATGGCCTTTCAGCTTTGGTTTGCATTGCTAACAGCCCCAGTCTCTGAGTTTCCCAATTCTAAACTCCCAGGGGAGAAATTTGATTGGCCCAGATCATCTTTTCAAGTCTATGGGCCTTGGAGATTCTTAGCTAGCCTGTGGCTGCCCCCTTCTCTCAGTCAGGGCTCTGTCCCCCGCACCATCAAGGTCAGTGACCATGGGACATTGTCTAGTGGAGCAGAAGGTGTTGTCCACTTAGCAGGAGTGGCAGGCATAGAGCCCTCATTTAGAAGGGAGTGCAGCAGGGCAGGAACACTTAGCTAACTCAACTTGTGAAAGACCTGGTCATTTACCAAAGTCAAAGGTCATTCTTCCAGCTCGCTTATTCACAACACTGACTAAAAAGTGAAAGTGTGAACTATCAACATGCCTCCTATGAGAAGTGGTAATAGAGTCCTCCTGAAGTTTGCAGCTGGGTATAAGATCAGCAGAGAGAGAGAAGAGCCAGATCAACTGCCAGCAATTGGTGGGATTTCAGACATTAGAGCCTTCTCCTTGCTAAACTGGCAGGAGAAGAAGGGGCAGGAGGAAATCTAGCCTGGCAGAACTTGTCTGGGTTCTACCACAAACAAATCGGTGATGAACGTGTTACTTTCCTTCCTCCCACCCCACCCCAGGCCTCAGATTCCCCACTGATTGAATGCTCAGAGCCTGCCCAGTGATGATCAAACTGTGCCCTGCAGCATCACCACTTGGAGGGCTAGTGAAAACATGGAGGTTCTGACCCAGCAGGTCTTGGTTGGGGCCTGAGAATCTGCATTTCTAACAAGTGCCCAGGAGATGCTAATGCGGAGGACCCAGGCCCACACTTGGAGGGCCCCTGGTCTAGATCGTTGCTAAGGCTCCTTCCAGCCGTGACACGCTGGGTCTAGTCTGCTCCTGGGGTTAGGTTTGGTGAGATTGCTGGTCAATGTGAAGCCCTTGGATTGTGTGCCAGGGAAACCTCTTGCTTGACTTAAGAGGCCTTTTCTGAGCCGAGCAGAGATCTGACTGTGCCCCCTCCACTACCACC
Organism: Aotus nancymaae; assembly: GCF_030222135.1. Classification (NCBI taxonomy): domain Eukaryota; kingdom Metazoa; phylum Chordata; class Mammalia; order Primates; family Aotidae; genus Aotus; species Aotus nancymaae. Next base: position 17,251,107 of record NW_026988479.1, on the reverse strand, counting down.
TTTTTTGCCTCTCACCACCACAAGGACCATTTTACCAGAGAGTCCTGGGCTCCAGAAATACCCAGCTGCCTTCCCAGTCTGCTGGAAAATGTTGACTTTCTATTTCCCTCCTTGGCCAAATTTTGTGGGCAGTGTGGCTCCCCGACACGTAGGCCACACAATTGGCTCTCACAACTCACTTCCTCAAAGGTGATCCCATGTCGTTCTGCTGTCCATGATAAACAGCTCCAGACTGGGCAGCCCCAACCCAGGGGAAAGCCAGCCTGCTGTGGATCTGGAAAGTTCCCCGCAGGCAGAGAGACGGCAGCTGCTTCTCTGGCCCAGGCTGAGGCCAAGCCACAAGCTGGAAGGAAAACTTGGAGTTCAGGCATCCAACCAGTGCTGCAAATTGCCCCTGCAGGGCCCGGCCGAGTCAGAAGGAGCCAGAGAAGGCAGAACTCTGAGTGACGGCTGAGTGGGGAGACACCCTTCATCATCTTGCTAAGTCACTAAGAGGTTTCTGAAACAGGTGGCTCAAATTTCCTTGAAAACCCAGAATAATCCCCCATTTGAAGTGTGCGCGAATCTTGTTGTCACCACCTAGTATTAATGGGCAGGCACCACAGAAGGAAAAAGGGGTTTTCGGTTGCATTTTTGCACACTGACTTGCCTGACAAGCTCAATAAAAGCTTAAACAAATATTAAAAAACACACAGAGAGTCAGGCTGGTTTAAATTAACTTCCCAAGCACTTCACCTACTGTAGGAAGAAATTATAATAAAATGTCAGAGCAAAAATAAACCGCACATGGAAATAAAAATAAAACATAAAATGCCCTCTTACAACTAACTGTTCAGTACGATTTAGTTCATAACAACATATCATTGTACATGAAGTTTTCATAGTCCTAAAGTGTATTTGGGCATTAGGAATGTTGACTTTGAAAAATTCATATTTTACATGTTGGGAATCTGTCCCTTTCCCAGAAGTCTTATAGATGTAAACCACTTTAAAACCAAACCAAATAAAAAAAAATTCTCTGTTAATGCTGAAATAATTCTTCCAAACAGAATATGCTACTTGACTTATGACCCCAAATTCCATTTCTCTAAGGTGTTCGCATCTTTAGCCTGCCGCACTGGCTCCACAAAGACCCTGCTCCTCGCTCTTGGAGAAGAAGGAAAGCGTTTGGGGTTGAGATATGACAGGTTCAACCCTGGCCATCTTGAAATCTCACCCAAAGGTGGAGTTTGTGAAGGGGAAAGATACTTTGTAATCCCTGAGCTGTGGCTTGTTGAATTCTCCAACCTCAGTGCTTATATTGAGCTGAATGTAGAGATGCTTCTTGATTTAAAATGCAGTTACCTGACAATAAGTCTATTGTAAGTTGAAAATATCCTAAGTGGAAAATGCATTTAATACACCAAGCCTACTAAATATCATAGCCTAGCCTAGCCTACCTTCAACACTTACTGTGCTCAGAACAGTTACCTTAGCCTACAGTTGGGTGAAATAATCTCACGCAAAGCCTATTTTATAACAAAGTGTTGAATGCCTCATGTAATTTATTGACTACCGCACTGAAAGTGAAAAACAGAATGGTCGTATGGGTACTCGAAGTACAGTTTCTACTGAATGCGTAACTGTAATTCATCACCGTAAACTAAAAATATCATTAAGTTCAACCATTATAAGTCGGGGAGCATCTGTACTGAAAGATTAAAAGAGAGATGCTTGGAGATCTCTTTCCAGGATAGAATTAAGAGATAGAAGGCAGGCAAGGGAAGGACAGAGAAAGGAAAGGAAGGGAGAAGGTCGGAAGGGAGGGAAGAGGAGGAAAGGAAAGGAGGGGAGAAAAGAGGGGAAGCAGAAAGAAAGAAGAGAATATTTGAAAAAAGAAGGAAGAGGCTTGGTGCGGTGGCTCGCACCTGTATTCCAGCACTTTGGGAGTCTGAGGCGGGCTGATCACTTGAGGTCAGGAATTTGAGATCAGCCTGGACGCCATGGTGAAACCCCGGCTGTACTAAAAATACAGAAATTAGTCAGGTATGGTGGCGCACCCCTGTAATCCCAGCTACTTGAGAGGTTGAGGCAGGAGAATTGCTTGAACCAGGAAGGTGGAGGTTGCAGTGACCTGAGATTGTGCCACTGCACTCCAGCCTGGCTGACAGAGGGAGACTCTGTCCACCCCACCCTGGACCAAAAAAAAAAAGAAGAAAAGACGGAAGGAAGGAGGGAGAAAGGCAGGCAAGTGGGCACCTCCTGCCCAGTTTATTCTTCTTGTAAAAGTTCTTTTACAGGCTGGTAACTCCTACTTGGTTTGTTAAGCCAAGCGGATACGCCCTGGCTTTCTAGCCAGGGAAAGTGTGGAGGCTGAAAAAGACCTTGTGGGCGTACGTGTCCCTCCTTCCTCTGCCAGATTTCTAACATACCTCAAAGGCAATTTTCTTTCTCTTCTTTCTTTCTTTCTTCTTTCTCCTCCCTTCCTTCCCTCCTTCCCTCCTTCCTTCCTTCCCTCCTTCCCTCCCTCTTTTCTTTCTTTTTTTCCTTTCTTTCCTTTCTTCCCTCCTTCCTTTCCTTTCTTTCTTTTTTTGACAGTCTTACTGTCACCCAGGTTGGATTACAGCGGCTCAGTCTTGGCTCACTGTAACCTCTGCCTCCCAAGTTCAAGCGATTCTCCCATCTCAGCCTCCTGAGTAGCTGGGATTACAGGCGCATGCCTGACTAATTTTTGTATTTTCAGTAGAGAGCGGGGTTTCACTATGTTGGCCAAGCTGGTCTTGAACTCCTGACCTCAGGTTATCCACCCCACTTGGCCTCCCAAAGTGCTCAGATTACAGGAGTGAGCCACTGCACCCAGCCTAAAAGGTGATTTTCTGGGAGAGTTTTCTGGCAGGGATTGGGTGGCACAGCCTGGTAGGCTCCTCCATGTCTGCCTCCCAGCCAGAGTTTCCAGGGGAGACCCTTACTGGCCTCAGAAAGGCCAGCTTCCTCTTTCTCTGGTGTTTTCTGGAGAGCTCCCACAGAGTGCTCCTGCATCAGAGAGGGGATCCAGAGGCGCCCCAGGAGAGCAACGGGAAGGAAGCATGCAGCTGTTTGGCACATGTAAGGATACGAACATCTAAGTACATTGAGTGGTATCTCCATGTGTAGACTCATGTATGGATGCCTGTGTATCTTTCCTGGGGAGCTAATTACCACCTTCCCGGGAGCCTGGGAAGTGACTCACTGTCTGGCAGAGTTTGGACAGCCATACCAGGGACTCAGGCCCAGCCATCCCTCCAGAATGGACTGGGGGCTGTGGAGAACCACACAGATCCAGCGTGCCGAGGTCCAGTCCAAACAGCAAACAGACGAAAAAATGCAACTTATTTCTCTAATCTCCTTGTGCTGATCGTGCCAGAAACAAATACCATCAGGCCTGGATAAAATATTTCTGTTCATTTGCCTCGGCTCTGAGCCACCCGCCCCAAAGTAGAAGGAAAAAGAGCAGATTCTGGGGGGGTTTGTCTGGCTGGCCGGGCCCTTCTGACTCCTTCCCCCCTGGAAAGGAGGGATGGGGCGTTATCTGGAGCCCCCCCACTGGCCATACACACTCAAGACCTGAAATAGCCCCTTCAGTTTCCCACAAACAAGTTTCAGAAGCGGAAACTGGTGGTGGCTCCCCAGGGCAGAAACTGAGAGCTCAGCGCTAAACCACTTCCTTTGCCTGGTAACAATGCACAAGGAATTTCCACAAATCCCCTTAGCTGTCATGGCTTCCGCTCCTCAACTTGGGAGAAGACAGCCTGGGACATTCCAGCTCCCACCCCTCACCTACTTTGATCTGTTTGGCTCTTGGAGAGGCTTGGAGACCGACAACATACATTTCCCTTCCCTATTTTTCCACCAGGAGATGAGAAACATCCAAGTCTAACCAAGTGCGAGAAGAAGCCTGGCCCAGCTCAGCCCACAGCATCACCAAGGGCTGTTCTCTAGCTTTGGAGAACCCAGGAACTGGAGCACAGCGCTAAGGGTGTGACCTTTTAGAGTCAAACAGACCTGGGCCCATTGAATGGCCTCCACCACTTTTGAGCTGTTTCACTTTGGGAGGTGACCTGAGCTCTCTGATAATCAAAGGTCCTGTCTCACAAGGTAGTCATGAGGGGCTGATGACAGGTTTATTTATTTATTTATTTATTTGAGACGGAGTTTCTCTCTTGTTACCCAGGCTGGAGTGCAATGGTGCGATCTCTGCTCACCACAACCTCCGCCTCCTGGGTTCAGGCAATTCTCCTGCCTCAGCCTCCCGAGTAGCTGGGATTACAGGCACGCGCCACTATGCCCAGCTAATTTTTTGTATTTTTAGTAGAGACGGGGTTTCACCATGTTGACCAGGATGGTCTCGATCTCTTGACCTCGTGATCCACCCGCCTCGGCCTCCCAAAGTGCTGGGATTACAAGCGTGAGCCACAGCGCCTGGCCCTATTTATTTATTTTTAAAATTTATTATTATTTTTTGAGACAGAGTATCACTCTGTCACCAGGCTGGAGTGCAGTGGCACGATCTTGGCTCACTGCAACCTCCACCTCCCGGGTTCAAGCAATTCTCCTGCCTCAGCCTCCCAAATAGCTGGGACTACAGGCACGTGCCACCATGCCCAGCTAATTTTTATATTTTTTAGTGGAGACGGGGTTTCACCATGTTGGCCAGGATGGTCTCAATCTCTTGATCTCATGATCTGCCCGCTTCGGCCTCCCAAAGTGCTGGGATTACAGGCGTGAGCCACCGTGCCCTGCCCGATGACAGAGGTTTATAAAGCACTTAGCACTGTGCTGACACACAATAAGCATGTGATCACTGTGAGCTGCTGCTGCAGTGAACCCAGAGGTCTACTCCTTTCAGACACTCCAGCCTTTCACAGCAGAACCTCAATGCCCCTCGCCCGCCATGAGTATTCCAGGTTATGTCCACACAGACCACAGGCACCATGTGCTCCAGCCCATAAAGCCCCTTAGAAAAACACCCTGTGTGCATGCCAGTGTCCACACCAGCATTTCTTCCCACACATGCTCCTGGAGCTTCCTGCCCATTCTCAGGTTACCAGTGGAGTGCTGGGTTCTGAGCAGGCACCAGGAGAATGAGGCCCTGCTAAGCTCTGGACTTCACTCAGCCACTGGAGATCAGGGCAGCTGTGCTTGTGCTAGAACTGGTCTAGCCTCTGTCCCTCATTTTCAAAGTGTGCTGGAAAGAATCACCAGCTTACTGGAGCCTCTGTTTCTCCATCTGGAAAATGGGAGGGTGTTATGAACTAAATCGTGTTTTCCCAAACACAGTTCATATGCTGAAGCCCTAACCCTCAGTGTGACTGCATTTGGAGCTATGACCTAAAAGGAGGCAGCAGGGGTTAAATGAGGTCATAGGCTAGGTTTTCTGTTTTTTGTTTTTTGTTTTCCAAGGCAAGAGTCTTGCTCTGCCCTCCAGGCTAGAGAGCAGTGACCTGATCTCGGCTCACTGCAATCTCTGCCTTCCGGGTTCAGCGATTCACCTGCCTCAGTCTCCCGAGTAGCTGGGATTACAGACATGCGCCACTACGTCCAGCCGATTTTTTTTGTATTGTTGGTAGAGATGGGTTTTCATCATGTTGGCCAGGCTGGTCTCAAACTCCTGACCTCATGATCCCCCCACCTCAGCCTCCCAAAGTGCTGGGATTACAGGCTCGAGCCACCAAGCCCGGCCAGGCTGTTTAATCAGATAGGACTCGTGTCCTTATAAGAAGATATACCAGAGAACTCTCTGTCTTGGTGTCTTTTATGCTACATATGTACAGAGAAGAGGACATATGGGGAAACAGCAAGAAGGTAACCGTCTACAAGCCAAGAAGAGAGGCCTCACCAGAAACCAACTTGGCCACCACCTTGGACTCGCAACCTCCAGAACTGTGAGAAAATAAATTTCTGTTGTTTAAACCACATGGTCTATGTTATTTTATTATGGCAGCCCAAGCAGACTCATATAAAGAGGGTGGACTGAATCAGCGCCCTGTGAAGGAAGAGTGTGCATTAGAGCGGCTCCAGAGACTGGCAGCCATGGGAGGCAGGCACAGAGGGGTGGGCTCCTGATCCTTTATACCCATATCATTGGGGACAGCATCTATCGTGGCTAGGGTTTATATATATATATAGAGAGAGAGAGAGAGAGAGGTTTAAAATTATCTTTTTTTTTTTTTTTTTAAGAAACTTCCCCTGCTGAATAATTTTTTGAAACCACAGGACTAAAGGATTTCTCGTCCCTGTGCTAAAGGATTATGGAGTCACAGGACTCAGGGAACTGCTCAGCTTTAAGTCTGTGACTTGGGAGCAATTTTGGTTTCCAATATTAATGGAACATTTAGAGGAACTGGACTGTCTTACACACTTTACACACATTAACCCATTCACTCGTCCCCCAAACCCTCCAAGGTAGGTCTACTTGTCATCACCATTTTGTGGATGAGGAAACTATGGCTCAGATGGGTTCATTCACTTGCTCAGGGTCACACAGAGTGAGCTGTTTGATTCTAAGGCCCATGTCTATACCATCCTTGAAGAAGGGAGAGGAAGTCACTAGGTAGTCATTCTGTCAGCAAGTATCATCCTCAGCCCCACGTGGCCAAAGACCTGCCATAGTGAGGAATCTCCCCTTCCCATCTCAGGACCTAAGTCAATGGGTTGCTTTCCCAGTTCTCCTCAGAATTCTATGCATCTCATAAACATGGGTTCAGATCTGTTGTTCCAACTTAGTTTTGCATTTTATGCTACATATTTCGATTATTATGCAATGAATTTATATAAAGTGAGTAAATGGTCATTTTGAACTCAGTAAGTGTTTCTCAGTGTGTTCTTACTGAACCTGCAGGATGAATACTGCCACATTCCAGACATTCAAGAAAGGATGAGTGGAATAAAACTGTCGTTATTTGCATATGAAGGATGAGCTACATTGAAACCCCAAGATAATATGCAGATATGGCATTTGAATTAATAAGAGAGGCCTGCAAGATTTCTGAATACAAAAATCATTTGTATTTCTATAGAATTTCTATATATCAGTAATACTCAGTTATAAAATGTATATTTCTTATAAAGATGCCCATTTCTTTCTTTTTCTTCTTTTTTTTTTGAGATGGAGTCTTGCTCTGCTGCCCAGGCTGGAGTGCAGTGGCGTGATCTCAGCTCACTGCAACCTCTGCCTCCTGGGTTCAAGCAATTCTCCTGCCTCAACCTCCTGAGTAGCTGGGACTACATGTGCCTGCCACCACATCTGGCTAATTTTTGTATTTTTAGTAGAGACAGGGTTTCACCACTTTGGCCAGGCTGGTCTTGAACTCCTGACCTCGTGGTCAGCCCACCTTGGCCTCCAAAAGTGCTGGGATTACAGGTGTGAGTCACCTGTGCCAGGCCAAAGATGCCCATTTCTTTTCTTATCTTTTTCTTTTTTTTTTTCTTTGAGACAGAGTCTTGCTCTGTTGCCCAGGCTGGAGTGCAGTGGCACAATCTCAGCTCACTGCAACCTCCACCTCTTGGGTTTAGGCAATTCCCTGCCTCATCCTCCCTAGTAGCTGGGATTACAGGCATGCGCTACCATGCCCAGCTAATTTTTGTATTTTTAGTAGAAACAGGGTTTTATCATCCTGGCCAGGCTGGTCTTGAACTCCTGACCTCGTAATCCATCCACCTCGACCTCCCAAAGTGTTGGGATTACAGACATGAGCCACCGTGCCCTGCCAAAGATGCCCGTTTCTAATATAAGGCACCAAGATATTTTTAAGCACCTAGGAATGAACACAAAGGGTTCCCACACACAGAGGTAAGTCTATATGATGACACAGAGATAAGGTGGCCATCTGAAAGCCTCAGAAGAAATCAACTCTCCTGGCATATTGTTCTTGGACTTTCAGCCTTTAAGACTATGAGTTCAAGACCAGCCCAGCATGGTGAAACCCTGTCTCTACTAAAATACAAAAAATCAGCCAGGCATGGTGGCCTGCACCTGTAGTCCCAGCTACTCAGGAGGCTGAGGCATGAGGATTACATGAACCTGGGAGGGAGAGGTTGCAGTGAACCGAGACTGTGCCACTGCACTCCAGCCTGGGTGACAGAGTGAGACTCTGTCTCAAAAAAAAAAAAAAAATGAAAAGAATAGAAAAAATAGACTTAGGAATAAATCTATAAAAGATACATAAACCTATCTTAGTCCATTTTGTGTTGCTATAAATGAATACCCAGGACTGGGTAATTTATATATAAAAAGGTTTATTTGGCTCCTGATTCTGACGACTGGAAAGTTCAAGATTGGACATAAAGGCTTCAGACTGCTTCCGCTCATGATGGAAGTTGAAGAGGAGCTGGTGTGTGCAGAGACTGCATGTTGACGGAGGAAGCAAGAGCATGAGGGGGATGCCAGGCTCTTTTTAACAACCAGCTCTTGAAGGAACTAATGGAGTGAGAACTCATTCACTCCCCAGGCACACCTCAAGGAGGACTTTAATCTAGTCATGAGGGATCTGCCCCCATGACCCAAACACCTCCCATTAGGCCCTATCTTCAACATTGAGAATCAAATTTCAACATGAGGCTTGTTGGGGGTGAGGGGTGGTGGTCAAACACCCAAAACTCTTTGTAGAAAAATGATCAAATTCTAAACGCTATTTTAAAAAGTGGAAGGATCACTGAAGAGTTTGAGACCAGTCTGGGCAACATGGCAGGACCCCATCTCTATTAAAAAAAAATTGTTTTTAATTAGCTGGTTGTGGTCACATGCACCTGTAGTCTCAGCTACTTGGGAGCCTGACAGGGAAGGATCACTTGAACCCAAGAGTTCAAGGCTGTAGTGAGTATGATCATTCCACCATACTCCAGCCTGGGTGACAGAGTGACATCTTGTCTTGGGTGGGGGAGAAGCCCTAAATAAATGAAGAGAAATGCAATGCCCTTAGGTAAGAAGATTCACTATTATAACTATCAATTGCCTTTAATGCAACACCTATAAAAATCCCAACAGGTGTTTTCGAGACACTTGAAAAGCTATTTCAAAAACGTATTTGGAGGAGCAACTGTTCAAGAATGCCAAGGTAGTTACAAAAAAGAGTAAGTTGAGGGGAACCTACCCTACCAGATACCATGACTTGACTGACCATTGAAGCTGTAGTAATAAAGATGATATGGCATTGGAAAGGGACGGACAAAGAGATTAATGGACCAGAACAGAGAACCTAGAATAATATCCATGTATATAGAGAGACTTGATTTATGACTGAGCGGGCATTTCGGATAATGGGTAAAGCCTGGACTATTTAATAAATGGTGCTGAGACACTTGGTTTATTAAATAGAAAAAAAGTGGCCAGCTCAGTGGCTCCCACCTGTAATCCTAGCACTTTGGGAGGCTGGGGTGGGTGGATTACCTGAGGTCAGGAGTTTGAGACCAGCCTGGACAGCATGGTGAAAGCCTGTCTCTACTAAAAATACAAAAAAATTAACTGGGCATGGTAGTGTGTGCCTGTAATCCCAGCTACTCAGGAGGCTGAGGCAAGAGAATCCCTTGAACCCAGAAGGTGGAAGTTTCAGAGAGCTGGGATTGTAGCATTGCACTCCAGCCTGGGCAACAGAACAGGACTTTGTCTCAAAAAATAAAAATAAACGTGTAAATAGAAAAAAACAAAATTGCATCCCTGCCTTATATCATATACCAAAAAATCCATTCTAGTACTTAAATATGAAGTGTAAAACTATGAAACCTTTAAAAGGTAACAGAGAGAAATATTTTTATATGTTCAAGGATGGGGAGAATTTTTTAAACAAGAACAGAAGACCGGCTGGGCGTGGTGGCTTACATCTATAATCCGAGGATTTTGGGAGTCCGAGTAGGGTGGATCACGATATAAGGAGATCAAGACCATCCTGGCTAACATGGTGAAACCCGTCTCTACTAAAAATACAAAAAATTAGCTGGGCATGGTGGCACATGCCTGTAGTCCCAGCTACTCAGGAGGCTGAGGCAGGAGCACCACTTGAACCTGGGAAGTGAAGGTTGCAGTGAGCTAAGACTGCACCCCTGTACTCCAGCCTGGGGGACAGAGTGAGACTCTGTATCAAAAAAAAAAAAAAAAGAAGAAGAACAGAAGCCCAGACTATAAAGGAAATAATTGATAAATTCAACCACATTTTAAAAAGAGAGAGTAAAAAGATAACATTAGGAAAAGATATTTGGAACATATTTAAATAACAAAGGATTAGTATAGAGAATATATAAAGTGTCCCTACAAACCAAAAAGAAAAAGCGAAAATAAATAATAAACATGAGCAAAAGCCTTGAGAAAGCCTTTCAAAGGAGAGGAAATACAAGTGGCTCATTAGCAATCACAGAAATGGAAATTAAAACCTGGATGAGGCCAGGTATGGTGGCTCATACCTGTAATCCTAGCACTTTGGGAGGCCCAGGTAGGAGGATCTCTTTGAGGCCAGGAGTTTGAGACCAATCTGGGTAACACAGTGAGACCGCATTTCTACAAAAAATAAAACAAACTAACCAGCTTCAGTAACATTATCCTATAGTCACAGCTACTTGGGAGGCTGAGGCAGGATTGCTTGTGCCCAGGAGTTCAAGGCTGCAATGAGCTATGATTATGCCACTGTACTCCAGTGTGGGTGACACAGACCCTGTCTCAAAAAAAAAAAAAAAAAATCCTTGATGAGATACTCTTCCACACTTACCGACTACAATCAGAAAGCCAGACAAGGCCAGATCCTGAAGGAACAAGAACAGGATGTGGAGCAACAGAACTGCTATCCACCACCGAGAGTAGAATAAACAGGTTAAACCACTTTGGAAAAGAGCCCCAGCTTAGCTAATAAAGACAAACATGCACATGTTCTTCTACCCAGCAATTCCACTCCTATGTTATTTATGTACTCTAGAAAAACTCCTGCCCAAGGGTACCAGAAGGTATGCACAGATGTTCATGACAAGATTGTTTGGCAGGGCCAGGACCAGAAGGAGGAAGAACGGCTCCTAGGGCACAAAACTTAAGGTGGTACTCCCCTGATCCCCTGCAGGACTGTTGTATGTTCATGTGGTCTCTAACATTGCACACTCAGTGTTGACAGCAGGCTGAAAGATAGCCCTTCAAAAGCTACGTCTGTGTCCCCAAACCTGCACATGTGACCTTATTTGGAAAAAGGGTCTTTGGAGATGTGATGAAGTTAAAGATCTGAAGATGAGCTCTTCCCTTTTGAGGCCATTACTGAGACAGGAGTGGTCAAAATGAAGTTCAATCCCTTTGTGACTTCCGACCAAAGCAAGAATCGCAAAAGGCATTTCAATGTACTTTCCCACATTCGCAGGCAGATTATGTCTGCCCCTCTTTCCAAAGAGCTGAGACAGAAGTACAGCGTGCAATCCATGCCCATCTGAAGGGATGATGAAGTTCAGGTTGCACGAGGACACTATAAAGATCAACAAATTGGCAAAGTAGCCCAGGTTTACAGGAAGACATATGTTATCTACACTGAACAGGTGCAGCGGGAAGAGGCTAATGGCACAACTGTCCACATAGGCATTCACCCCAGCAAGGTGGTTATCACCAGGCTAAAACCAAACAAAGACCGCAAAAAGATCCTTGAACGGAAAGTCAAATCTCACCAAGTAGGAAAGGAAAAGGGCAAATACAAGGGAGAAACAATTGAGAGCATACAGGAACAAAGCGATCTTATTTATATACAAGCTTTCATTCAAACTTGAAACCAAAAAAAAAGATCTGAAGATGAAATTATTCTGGATAACCTGGTTGGGTCCTATATTCAATGACAAGTGTCGTTAGAAGAGACATACAGAAGAGGGACACAGGGAGAAGAGGGGAAGGTCACGTGAAGGCCAAGGCAGAGGTTGGAGCCCATAAGCCATGGGCCAAGGACACTTGGAGCCACCAGAAGCTAGAAGAGGCAAGCAAAAGAGTCTTGCTAGAGCCTTTGAAGGAGTATGGCCCTGCCAACACCTTGATTACAGACTTCCGGCGTCCAGAACTGTGAGAAGAAACATTCCTGTTGTTTTAAGCCACCAAGTTAGCAGTAATTTGTTACGGTGGCTCTAGGAAAAAAATATGATGTCCCTCTTGCCTTACCCTAGTCCCAGGCCTGTTGCTCAGGATAGTGAAAAAATGAAACAACCCTAATGTCCATCAACAGTGGAATACATGAATAAATTGTGGTGCTATCTCACAATGGAATATTTTAGAAGAATGAATGAACTGCAGCTACCTAGATCAGTTTGGATGGGTCTCAAAAACAATGTTGAGTGAAAGAAGCAAATCAGAGAAAACCACAGTGTATGATTCCATGTATGCATTTCAAAAATGAGTAAAAGGACACAATGTATTGTTTAGATTTGCACGCACAAATGGTAAAACTATAAAGAAAGCAAGTGATTTATTAACAAAAACAGTGGGTGCTTCTGGGAGGGAGGAACATTTTCTCAGAGAGGCACTCAGGGCTTGTAAGGCTGCAGTGTTCGAGCTGGCTACTGGGTGCCATGGTAGTTCTTGTATTATTCCTCTTTACATTCTATATCTCACATTTAAGATACTTTTTGATATCTTCAATATAGCTTGTAATGAAAATTAATTAACAAAGTATAGGCTGTGGAAATTAACATGGGTGGTATGGTATGCTAAGTGTCTCTTCTTAGATGAAAGATCTCATAAGGTTTGGGCTAGTTAGATTATAAGTCAGCCTGTCAATCAGTCATCTAACATGTATGCACCAAGCTCTGATACAGTGTGAGGCTCTGGGTTCCATAACAAGGTAACACATTTGTAGGGAAATATAGTGAGAGCAGAGATGAGAGAGCCCACACAATGATTTTATTTGCAAAATTAACTTTTAAATCTAGAAATGTGTTTAAGGGCCATGACTTACAACATTTTCTGTTACTGTCTTTTTGTTTTTTTGTTTTTGTTTTTGATACAAAGTCTCACTCTGTTACCCAAGCTGGAGTGCAGTGATATGATCTCGGCTCACCGCAACCTCCACCTCCTGGATTCAAGTGATTCTCCTGCCTCAGCCTCCTCAGTAGCTGGGACTGCAGGCATGCGCCACCATGCTTGGCTAACTTTTTAGTAAAGACAGGGTGTCATTACGTTGGCCAGGCTGGTCTTGAACTCCTGACCTCGTGATCCACCTGCCTTGGCATCCCAATGTGCTGGGATTACAGGTGTGAACCACCATGCTCGGCCTTACTCAAAGTCATAGCTTTCCAGGATTGGTAAATGAAAACAGTTCACAGATGGGAGCTGGAACACATGCATTCCAAAACCCTGTAGAATAACATGAAGGGATTTTTTTTTAAAGACGAAAACCCAGAAGGACAAAGTGAACAGAAGAGATGGCAGCCAAAAAATAAGGAAAAAAACATAAACCAAAAAAAAAAACAACCCAACAACAACAAAAAGCAGACCTCACAAAGCTGGCTCCTAATGCAGCAGCGGGAACGCTGAGCAGCAATGTGATTTGCACTGCAGAACCCTGCAGAGGACTCGGGGATCTACAGCAACAAGGATCTCTCACAGTGGAGTTCTGGTGGAGCTTCCGGCCGGAGAACTGGCTGTCAGAAGCCAGACTGCACTCACCATGCAGTCGGGTTGCTGCCTCTCCCACAAAGCTGCCAGAGACAGGAGGTTTATTCTCTGAAGAAGGAACATCAGAGGGTCAACAAGCAGCACAGGTGACCATAGGGGGATTCAGTTCACAGACTGTGTGCTGAGACAGCCTCCAGCCCTTTGCCTTCATCTGTCCGCAGAAGTGGACAGCCAGGCGTCGACCTTCCAGGTGGGAAACTGGAGGATTTTTATGCTTTGAGACATGGAGGAGGCAAAAGAATCAGCTTTTGTGCCTTCCAAACCTGAAATAAAAACCGGAGTGTCCCTGAGATGCAGTTTCCACACAGAATGGAGTGGCTTCTGGGGTATTGGAAGGCCAGGAGTGAAGAGCTCAGATGATCTGCAGCCTTGCCCAGAATAGGGGGTGCCCAGGCACCGCTAACCTGTCTCAAAAGGCTTCTCTCAGGCTGTGGGCGCTGCCACTCAGGGTCACAGATCCGCCTGAGTGGTCGGCTCCAGAAGTCAGAAAAGGCCCCAAGTGACTTAGTGTGACTTAAGACCTCACGACAGAGACCCCCTCATGAGTCAGAAAAAAAAAGCAGAAATACTCATTAGAAACCCAAGAGAAATTTTGAAAAGATCCAACCCCCGCCCCACCGACCGCCCCCTGCTCCCTGCTCCAAACCCATTGTCATCGGCTCAAGCCACAAAGCCTTCCGTCCCTGGGGAGCCCCAAGTGCCCTTCTTCCCTGCGGGTACCACACAGTCTGGACAAGAAAGCATTCCTTTCGGTGGGGCAAGGAGGAAGTGGGCCCAGCCCTGCCAGGCAGGAGGGGAAGAAGGATTCCATTCCCATTGTTCTTGCTCAGACTGCTTCACAATGGGCGAAGGAGCAGGAGGAGGGGGGGTCTGGGGGCCTGTCTGACCAGCTGGAGCAGCAGAAGGGGGCCTTCCCACCTCCCTCCTGGGCTCCAGTGTTTTCTCCCTCTCTTCCTCCCTCCTCTGGATCTCCCACACCCTCTTCCTCTTCCCCTTACCCCCACCCGCGCCCCCAACAGTATCTTCAGTATGCAGGAAGCTCAGGGCCCAGGGGCCCCGCCCTGATGCCTGTCACCTGTCACCAGCCGCTACTTGCCCTGTGGAGCTCTGCGGCATTCCTTCTAGCACATCTATAGCTATGATCCACAGAGTTAAAATCTGAACACATTTCCAGCCGTGCAGAGCCCACCCCATGATTCCCAGGGCCACAGCCACACTGAGTGGAGTTCAATGACCAAAATCAACTTCTTCCATTGTGGTCATCACCCACACACACTCACAGGCTAGGAGTGTGATGGCTGAGGTCAGGTGATAAGTGACCAATAATAACCACTTCTTTCACTGCTTTTAACAAATACATGCCAGGCACTGTTCTAGGTACTAGGGATACAGCAGTGAACTAAACAAAAATTTCTCTCTTTAAGTAGCTTATGTTCTAGCAGGTAGATCTTTCCTTGTTTCTCTGCTCTCACCTGTGTGTCAGGTTCATGTGGCAATAAAATGCCTCCTTGGCAGGGGTGTGCAGGAGTAGGTTTCTTTTTTTCTTTTTTTTCTTTTTTTTTTTTTTTTGAGACAGGCTTTAGCTCTTCTTGCTCAGGCTGGAGTGCAATGGTGCGATCTTGGCTCACTGAAACTTCTGCCTCCCAAGTTCAAGCGATTCTCCTGCCTCAGCCTCCTGAGTAGCTGGGACTACAGTTATGCACCACCACGTCTGGCTAATTTTAGACTTTTAGGAGAGACAGGGTTTCTCCATGTTGCTCAGGTTGGTCTTGAACTCCCAACCTCAGGTGATTCGCTCACCTTGGTCTCCCAAAGTGCTGGGATTACAGGAATGAGCCACCACGCCTGGCCAGGAGCACCTCAAGGTCTGCTTCTAACCATTTGCAAACTGTATGACCTTAGGAGAACCTTCCTCTCTTCCCCTCCCCTCCCCTCCCCTCCCCTCCCCTCCCCTCGCCTTTCCTCTCTTTCTGAGCAAGGGTCTTATTCTGTCACCCAGGCTGGAGTGTAGTGGTGTGATCATAGCTCACTGTAACCTTAAATTATTGGGCTCAATCAATCCTCTTGCTTCAGCCTCCTGAGTAGCTGGACCTACAGGTGCATGCCACCATACCTGGCTAATTTTATTTATTTTGGCAGAGATAGGGTCTTGCAGTGTTGCCCAGCCTGGTCTTGAACTCCTGGCCTCAAGAGATCTGCCCGCCTCAGCCTCCCGAAGTGCTAGGATTACAGACATGAGCTATCGTGTCCAGCCAGGGGAATTTTTCTTAGTTTTCTAAGTCTCAGTGTCCTCATCGGTAAGGCAGGGTTTATTACTGAAATAAACATTATTGTTAAGGGTGATGGTAGTAAATTCCCACAGAGGGTAAGGGCCCAGTGAGAAGATATGTGTCAAGGGCATCTTGAGTGCTACGCATGTAATATATACATGCTTAATAAACATTAGGTATCATCATGAGGTCACTCCTCCTGGAGGAAGCTATCCATAGGAGAGAATTTTCACCCTGGTTTACTATGTACTTGCAAAAGTCCCATGGGCCTTGACTGGTCCCTTCTCTGTAACATCTTACTGTGAGCCAGCTCCAAAGCCAGAAATCCCTTGGGCTGTTTATTTTCCACTTGTGCATATGCTCACCTCAGTGTGGAGAAGCCTCCTTCTGAGGCTTACGCTCAGGAGCTGTAATTGCAACCTGGCAGCCAACGCAGGGAGCCAGGGGATGAGACCCAAGTGCAAGCAAACTCTCCATATGGTTCAGACTTCTGCAGTCCGTGAGAAAGGACGAGCCAGGAAGGTTTTTAATTGTGTTATTGGGCTATTTAAGAGGAAACGGCGCCTTCTGAGAGGGTCCTTCTTGAGCTACCAAACCAGAAGGTGATGCAAGTTTCATCGGTTGTTTCATAGGTTTCTTAGTCCGTTCTCACACTGCTATACAGATACTACCCAAGACTGGGTAGTTTATAAAGGAAAGAGGTTTAATGGACTCACCGTTCTGCATGGCTGGAGAGGCCTCCAGAAACTTATAATCATGGCGAAATCACCTTCTTCACAAGGTGCCAGGAGAGAGAAGCAAGAAGGAGGAACTTCCAAATAGTTATAAAACCATCAGCTCTTATGAGAACTCACTATCATGAGAACATCAGGGGGAAACCGCCCCCATGATCCAGTCACTTCCCTCCCTCGACACGTGGGGATTACAATTCAAGATGAGATTTGGGTGAGGACACAGAGCCACACCGTACCAATAGGGGCTGGCACAGATGACAGGCTCCATCGCGGTGACCAACAGGGACAACACAAGGATGTTGGCACAGAAGACAGGTTCCATCGCGGTGACCAACAGAGAGAGCACAGGATGTTCAAATCATTTACTGAGGCCAGGCATGGTAGCTCCTATCCGTAATCCCAGCACTTTGGGAGGCCAAGGCCAGCAGATTCCTTGAGCCCAGGAGCTTGAGACCAGCTTGGGCAACATGGCAAAACCTCATCTCTACCAAAAACAAAAACAAAAATTAGCCGAGCATGGTGGTACATGCTCAGTGGTACACCAGGGTGGGGACTGTTTACCATTGCAGCAAATAAATCCTGCCCACAAACGATGTCCAACTCTTCATGTTTATAGTGGGAGGGAGAAAACCATTTTCAGAGTAGATATAAAGGAAGACCCTGAGTTTATGAACTCCAACTTCCCCAGAGATGTTAAATCCTAGTCTCATTTGGGGGCCATCTATACAGATACTGAAAGACTCAAAGAAACATCTGAGGAGAATATGATCTAATCCTATTGTCTAAACAAATGTGTTTTCTGAGTTCTTCTCACCACAAACTCGACTTAATGAAGCCCCACACTGCACACACAGCATCCTGCTAAATGTTACCATATTTGTTTGTCTGTTGTCAAAGTGCTTCAGACATTTAATGAGGTTCCATTGAACTCTCAAGCTCCTAGACACACAGAGGAAAGAGAATGGGGCACAGCCAACATTTCTCTCTGTTTGGATCTGAAGATTTGGGTTAGGCCTAGATATCACAGAATCTAAGTCAGATTTTACCACATGTGTTGAGGGGTAGAGGCAGGGTGGGTGCTGTTTGCCGTTCTGTGTATGCTGTGTCCATTGGAATAGGGAAGTTGATATCAGCTCAGAAATCCCCAAGGGGACAGGTCTAAGGTAAAGATACAATAAGCCCCAGAAAGGACCATGTCTGCATTCCTAATTATGGTATCTCTCAGAGCCTGGCAAAATAGCACACAGAAGACCCTGTGTCAGCCTGAGTTCTGGTAGGAAATAGGTGGCACACTCAAACTGGATCAATAAGCAGTTTAATAAAGGCTTTATGTTCGAGGTTTAAGGAGAGTAACAAGGGACAGTACAGTGTCCCAGGTCAAGCAATAGTGGGGGGGTTCTTTAAATTCCTAGGGGCAAGAAGGGGCAAGAAGAGGGAACGGTTGCCCACCCAGGGCACCACAGCAGGGAGGGAGTCCCCTCTGTACCTCCCGTCAGCCTCCTGCTGGTGCTTCCCATGGGCCGAACCCAACTAGAGGGCAGAAGGAAAGGTAGGGCAAGGATGCAGTCCACACGCCTCCGCCTCTCTGATCACAGAGCAGGGTAGAGAAAGAATAGATTGGGGCCGGGCGTGGTGGCTCACGCCTGTAATCCAAGCACTTTGGAGGCCAAGGCGGGAGGATCACCTGAGGTTGGGAGCTCAAGACCAGCCCGACCAACATGGTGAAACCCCGTCTTTATTAAAAAAAAAAAAAAAAGGAGAGAAAGAATAGATTGGATCTGGAATGGCAAACAGAAGACACCTAGCCCAGCTCTCAGGAATGATTTGCTGGTTGACCAGAAGCCAGTCTCTGACCAATATGAAGCTAAGAAAGGGGCCATATGGTGCTTCTCTGTGTTAGCTTTGCTTGTGGATAAAATCAACTTACCAAGAACCTATGCACCACGACTGTGTTACGGGAATTTCATAAATGATCTTAATCTTCAAAATATCCCTATGAGATGAGCACTGTTATCATCCCCATGTTGCAGATGAGAAAACTGAATCTCGAAAGGTTTATAGAATTGGCTCAAGACCTGTGCTTATTAATGGAGGAATAGGAACTAAAATACAGTTTCCTTTATTTTGTTTATTTTGAGACCGAGTCTCGCTCTTTCACCCACGTTAGAATGCAGTGACACAATCAATCTTAGCTCTCTGCAACCTCTGCCTCCCGGGTTCATGCGATGCTCATGCCTCAGCCTCCTGAGTAGCTGGGTTTACAGGTGCACACCACCACACACAGCTAATTTTTATATTATTTTGGTAGAGACACGGTTTCACCATGTTAGCCAGGCTGGTCTCCAACCCCTGACCTCAAAGGATCCACCTGCCACGGCCTCCCAAAGTGCTGATATTACAGGCATGAGCCACTGTGCCCAGCCTCTTTATTTTTATTTTCCAACTTTTCGTTATGAAAATGTTTAAACACAGAGAAAGTTTGAAGGGATAAAACAATGAACATCCTTGTACCAACCACTTAGATTCAACAATTAGAAATATTTTGTCATATTCACTTCATCTATATGTATGTATAAATTTGTAGATTATTTGGTTACCTTTCCTATATTTCTTTTTTAGTTTTTCTGTTGTGTTAAAGTACTTGTAACATATAATTTACCACCCTAATCTTTTTTTTTTTTTTTACATTTGTTTTGAACTTATTGCCCAGGCTGGAGTGCAATGGCACGATCTTGGCTCACTGCAACCTCTGCCTCCCAGGTTCAAGCGATTCTTCTGCCTGAGCCTCCTGAGTAGCTGGGATTACAGGCATGCATCACCATGCCCAGCTAATTTTGTATTTTTAGTAGAGACAGGGTTTCTCCATGTTGGTTGGGCTGATCTCGAACGTCCAACCTCAGGTGATCCGCTGGCCTCAGCCTCCCAAAGTGCTGGGATTACAGGTGTGAGCCACCGCAGCCCATTGTAATCATTTTTAAGTGTACAGTTTGGTGGTACGAAATACATTCGTGATGTAGTGCAACCATCACCACCATCCATCTCTGTAACTTTTTCATCCTGTAAAACTGAAACTCAAACAATAGAGTTTCAACAAACCCATTAAACAATAACTCCCCACTTCTCCCTCCTCTCATACCCTGGCAACCACCAGCCTATTTTCGTCTCTATGATTTTGGCTACTGTAAGTACCTCATATAAGTGGAATAATGCGGTATTCATCTCTTTATGATTAGCCTATTTCACTTAGCACCATGTCCTCAGGGCTTATCCATGTTGTAGCATGTGCCAGAATTTCCTTATTTTTTAAAGCTGAATAACATTCCATTGTATGTAGGCACCACATTTTTGTTTCATTCATCCCTGAATGAACATTTAGGTTGTTTCTAAATCTCAACTCTTGTAAACAGTGCTGCAAGGAACATGGGAGTGCTAATACCTCTTCAAGTTCCTGATTTCAATTCTTTTGAATAAATACCCAGAAGTGAGATTGTTGTACGGTAATTCTATATTTAATTTTTTGAGGAACCTCCATGCTGTTTTCAATAGCAGCTGTATCATTTTGCATTCTCACCAATAGTCTACAATGGTTCCAGTTTCCCCACATCCTAGCCAAGTCTTATTATTTTGAATTTTTGATAGCAGCCATCCTAATGGGTATGAAGTGGTATATTATTATCTGTTTTTTGCTTTTGTTTTTGTTTTTTTGAGATGGAGTTTTGCTCTTGTTGTCCAGGCTGGAGTGCAATGGCACCATCACAGCTCACTGCAACGTCCGCCTCCCAGGTTCAAGCGATTCTCCTGCCTCAGCCTTCCGAGTAGCTCGGTTTACAGGCATGCGCCACCACATCCGGCTAATTTTTTGTATTTTTAGTAGAGACGGGCTTTCTCCATGTTGGTCAGGCTGGTCTCAAACTTCCAACTTCAGGTGATCTGCCCACCTCGGCCTCCCAAAGTGCTGGGATTACAGGGGTGAGCCACCGCACCCAGCCTCTTTGCACATTTTTGAATTGAGTTGTTTGAGCTAAATATGTAGATTTTTATTTGGGAAAAATATAAAATAAGTTGCATACTTCCTCATACATCTTCCAAAATGATTGCATTCTCCTCATAATCACTCTGCTACTGGCAAACTAAGAACATTAACATCAATTTCTGAGTATCAATCAAAACAGCTTCGAGTTAAATTTCTCTAGTATTCCCAAAATATCTTTTATTTTTTATTTAAATCAAGAGTCAATTAAAGTTTGAGCATTGAATGTGGTTGCCATGAATTTTAAGCCTCTTTTAATTTAGAACTGTATCCCAACTTTTTTTTTTTTTTTTTTTTTTGAGACAGGGTCTTAACTCTATTGCCCAGGCTAAAGTGCAGTGGCAGAATCTTGGCTCACTGCAACCTCTGCCTCCCAGGCTCAAGCAATTCTCCTGCCTCAGCCCCCAGAGTAGCTGGGAACATAGGCACGTGCCACTGGCCTGGCTAATTTTTTTGCATTTTCTGTTTTTTAGAGACAGAGTTTCCCTCCATCACCCAGGCTGGAGTGCAATGGCTTAATCTCAGCTCACTTCAACCTCTGCCTCCTGGGCTCAAAGGATTCTTAATGCTTCAGCCTCCCAAGTAGCTGGGATTACAGGCATGTGCCACCACAACCAGCTAATTTTTATATTTTTAGTAGAGATGGATTTTGCCATGTTGGCCAGGCTGGTCTTGAACACCTGTCCTCAAGAGATCTGCCCATCTTGGCTTCCCAAAATGCTGGAATTACTGGCATGAGCCACCATGCCTGGCCCCAGCCTTCTTATTAAACGATATTGGTTTTCTGAAGAGGTCAGGCCTGCTGTCCTATTGAGCACTCTGCATTCTCCATTGGTCTGATCATTTTCTCATGATGTCATTTAACTTGTTCTATTTCTTATCTCTGTAAACTGGAAATAGAGGATGAATTCGATTCAGATTAAACATTTTTGGATGGAATGCTTTATAGGTGATGCTGGTCCCTCCTGTTGTATCTCCCTGGGAGGCCTTTGATGCCAAGTGGCCCTCGGAGCCTGCACTTTTACCTGCCAGTCAAGACTCAGTTCCCCAGCTGGGGGTGACGGTAGAGGAAGGCTGGGAGATAAGCTTATCAACCACTAGAAAAATCTGTCTTGTGGCAATCCAGACAGAGGAATTTCATATGGAGAACTGTCTGGATAATAGGATGGAGAATCTGTGGGAAAGAATAGGGCAAGAGGGGAAGAGAGGCAGATGCCACTGCCCTCTGGAGAGGTATAAGTCTTCTCCACACTGTTGTAACCTATCTCAGTTTCCACATGCTCCAAGGAAAGGGAAACCCCACTGCGAAGCATAAACGTAGACTTATGCCTCCTTCAGAGGCAAGGCCACCCCTCCTACCCCTACTCACGTGCACACACAACCAGGGATGTTCACCTTTCTTATGTGCTCCCTTTTGCCCATCAATTTATGTTCTTTTGTGTGTGTGTGTGTTTTTGTTTTTGTCAAGGACTCTCCTGTGGCAAGAAATAAAAATCCACTCCAGCTAACTTAAGTGGAAAGGGCTATATCAGAAACAGGGATATAAGAAAAGAGACAGGTTCCTGAGTCCTGAACAAAGAACTGTTCAGCTCCTCTCAAATGACATCCAGACATATTAACTAGACTTGTTTTGGGGTGTTTGACCAGCACACAAACCCCCAAGTGCCCTAAAAGCCCTGGTTTTTTTTTTGTTTTTTGTTTTTTTGAGACTGAGTCTCGCTCAGCTGCCCAGGCTGGAGTGCAGTGGTGTGATGTCGGCTCACTGCGACCATCTCCCGGGTTCAAGAAATTCTCCCATCTCAGCCTCCTGAATAGCTGTGATTACAGGCATCCGCCATCATGCCCGGCTAATTTTTGTATTGTAGTAGTGACGGGGTTTCACCATGTTGGCCAGGCTGATCTTGAACTCCTGACCTCAGGTGATCCACCTGCCTTGGCCTCCCAAAGTGCTGGGATTACAGGCGTGAGCCACTGCGCCCGGCTCAAAGCCCTGGTTTTTAGGGCACCCTCCTTTGGCTATTGCATTAGGATTGGTCACCAGATCTACAGTGAACCAATTTCATTCCGCCTCCCAGAAATTTGGAGTTGGAACTAAGAGATGCAGGTCAGTCTCTGCTGGTTGCTTGAACTGAGGATGTGCTACTTCAATAAAGCTGAGGAAGCCACCATGCAGAGAAGCAACAATGAGGCTGACACACAGAGAAGCCAGAGGTGTCACAGGGTCCTAGAGAAAGGAGAGAGGCACTGCCCAGAGGCTTTTCCACAAGAGACCCCTGTTCCTTATAACTCACTGTTCTTACTGGCTTAAGCCAGTTTGTAATGAGTCTCTGTTACCCTGCTACTAAATTATCCTAACCAAACAGTAGCAGACCAAGGGCAGGGCACAGGAGCAGCCTGCCCCGGTAGGAGGAGTACTTTCCCTGACAGTGTTTAGAATTTCTGGTGTATGGCAAGCACCTTTAGGCTGCTTTTATTGTTTATTTTCTTTTCATTCTCTGCAGACAATGCACGCCTTACTGCCTGCACCAGGGGGGCTACTCCTGCCACCCTGCTCTTTGTCCACTGCTGTGACTAAGTCAGTGAGGACCAAACCAGAAGGGTTTGGGAAATTTTTTTTTTTTTTTTTTTTTTTCCTGAGACAGAGTTTCGCTCTCATTGCCCAGGCTGGAGTGAAATGGCACGATCTTGGCTCACTGCAACCTCCACCTCCCAGGTTCAAGTCATTCTCCTGCCTCAGCCTCTCAAGTAGCTGGAATTACAGCCATGTGCCACCACGCCCAGCTAATTTTGTATTTTTAGTAGAGATGGGGTTTCACCATATTGGTCAGAGTGGTCTCGAACTCCCAACCTCAGATGATCCATCCACCTCAGCCTTCCAAAGTGAGCCACTGTGCCTGGCCTGGAAAACGCTTTTGAAAGTCCTTGTTTCCCTCTGTCTTCCTGGGCCTAATTCAAATGTACTTCTGGAAGGAGCCCCCAGAAAGCCAAGAATTCCCAACAGGCCTGAAGAAGGAAGTTTTCCCTCTTTCCAGTCTAAAGAGGGGCAGAGGACATCTCTGCCTGTGGGAATCAACCCTGGGCATCAATGGGGCCAGAGCCCTAGTGTGAGGCCTGTTTCCAGCTCCAGCTAAGCACCTCTCCAGAGACCACATGAATCACCAGATTATGGATTTTCATCATGGTGGGAAGACGGCTGGTGTCACCTCCTTTCTGCAGGCATTTGCTCTTCTGTTTACTCCGTGAGATCCAGCTCTTAAAAGGTAGTGAAGGTTAAAGATGGGAGCCCAGAAGCCTTCTTGGTGGAGAAGAACTTGCATGCAAGACTGGCAGACACAACTCAAGTGTTACTATTTCCAGAGACATTCCAAAAAGGCCAGCCTCATTCCAAGCCTGTGTGAGCATCCCCTCGCTGGGCTGAGATAAAATCTACCTCAGGGAAGCAATGTTGTATAGAGCTAAAGAATGTGGTCTCTGAGCCGGCTTGGTGGCTCATGACTGTAATTTCAGTACTCTGGGAGGCTAAGGTGGGAGGATCACTTGAGCCCAGGAGTTGAAGACCAGCCTGGACAATGTAGTGAGACACTGTCTCTACAAAAAGTAAAAACAAATGTAACCAGGCATGGTGATGCACAACTACAGTCCCAGCCACTCAGGAGGCTCAGGCAGGAGGATTGTTTGAGCCCAGGAGTTCAAGGTTAGGTGACCCAAGATTGTGCCACCGCACTTCAGCCTGGGCAACAGAGTGAGACCCTGTCTCCAAACAAAAGGGGGGTCTTTGGACCCAGGCTGCCTGGGTTTGAATTCTGGCTTCACCACTTAACAGCTAATTGCTTCAGACAAGTTGCTCCATCTTATTTAGCCTCAATTTTTTTTTTTTGGACACAGAGTCTTGCTCTGTCACCCAGGCTGGAGTGTAATGGCTCACTGCAGCATCTGCCTCCCAGGTTCAAGAGATTCTTCTGCCTCAGGCTTCCAGATAGCTGGGGTTACAGGCACCCGCCACCACACCCAGCTAATTTTTGTATTTTTAGTAGAGACGGTGATCTGCCCTCCTCGGCCTCCCAAAGTGCTGGGATTACAGGTGTGAGCCACTGTGCCTGGCCTCCAGTCTCCATTTAAATGTTACCATCGGACGGTACAGTGCTAAGTGTGTAATCACTGCAGCCTTGACCTGCCAGGCTGAAGCAGTCCTTCTGTCTCAGCCTCCTAAGTAGCTGAGATTACAGGTGCATACCACCACGCCCAGCTACTTTTTGTATTTTCGGTAGAGATGGGGATTCCCCATGCTGCCCAGGCTGGTTTCAAACTCCTGGGCTCAAGGGATCCGTCCATCTTGGCCTCCCAAAGTGCTGAGATTATAGGCATGAGCCACCACGGGCGCCCAGCCAATGCTACTCCTTTAATTAACTTCCTGTTACTTACCTAACTCTTCTGCGGCTCTGGTACCTCTTTGAAGGTAGGGGTTATATCTCACCTGAGTCTTTTATTTTCTTGGAGGGGGTGAGAGAGAGTCTTGCTGTGTTGCCCAGGCTGGAGTGTAGTGGCATGATCTCGGCTCACTGCAACCTCCACCTCTTGGGTTCAAGTGATTTTCCCACCTCAGCCTCTCAAGTAGCTGGGATTACAGGCGCATGCCACCATGCCTGGCTACTTTTTGTATTTTTAGTAGAGACGGGGTTTCACTATGTTGGCCAGGCTGGTCTTGACCTCCTGACCTTAGCTCACCGGAGTCTTTGCCCCCAGCCTAGCAGAATCTCACTCATGCCAGGTGCTTTGTCAGTGGATGAGGAAACTCAAATACAGGGTCCACTGCAAGGCAGGACAGGTGTGGCTCTGCCCCAGAGGCATACAGTCCAAGGGCATTGTGAGAGGGAGCTTCCGGGAGTGCATCAAGCGAGACTTCATGTGGGAGGTGGCCACTGAGCTGGGCCTTGAAGACTACCTTCTGCAGGGTCATAGGATTAATCCATAAAGAGATACCCTCCACACTTCAAGGTAAATCACCCAACGTAAATCACCCAACGTCTGCACCTTCGACTAAATCCTGAGGCCCTTTATTTCTTTTCAGCATCAAGGATGAATGATGGGGCGAACACTCTGCCTGTTTTCTCAGTCGCCTGGCAACCTAACCTAACAGCTGTGTCCAGCATCAAATACTCCTCCCCGCCCCCTGTCCTTGCCCCCCAACTCTAGGAGCAGGCACTGGAGCGCTCCTCCCTGGGGCTGGGCCACAGGCCTTAAAACTCTCTACTCCCTCCTCCTTAGGGTAGCCCTTCACCCCTCCCTGAACATCCTCCAGGCCTATGCACATGATGGAGAGCTGGGGGTGGAGTAGGGGAGTGGCAGCAACAGGGCCATGGAAAGGATCGGGGCTCTCAGGGTGCTTATTGGGATTCAGTGTTACTCTTTGCCCAACTCCCCTTACTCCCTCCTGTGCTTCTTACAGAAGTGAAGATAGAGCTGATGATTGGTGCGAGGAAGGCTGTGCCCATGGCCCGGGAATGCCTCCATCCTGATTCACGGGCTTTGGTTCTAATGCACTAGAATTCTCCACCAGGCAGGGGCACCAAGAGGATTCTGGACCGGCAGTGGCCACACCTGCTGCTCGCTTCCACCTCTCACATCTGCTGTGAGGTCCCACCAGCCAGAAGGCTGCTGTGGCTGGGGGTGCAAGGGAGGGGAGGCAGAACACTTCCTATCCCTGGGGCAATTTCAAAATCAACGCATCTCTTGCCGACCCAACAGCAAACCAAATGCTTGTTTAAGGAAATCAGTGGAATGTATGCAATTAATTACAGGGCAAATCTCAAGTCAGACTAAATACTGGAAATCAGGAACCAGAGTCCAAGTCCTTTTCGTGATCGGAAGGGGGAACTTCCCGATTTGATTGCAGAAAGCAATTTACTTCAATTAGCAGTGACATAAACAGAGTGATTGCTTAATAGGAGCACTGAATCTCTAAAAAATAAACAGCCCGAATTGCATCCTTTACCATTATATTAGCAGCATGGGATTGCTTTTCCCAAGACAGGTTTGTTTAACTCTTTAGGAACCATGCTCACTTCTGAGCAGATCTCTTCAGAGCTTTCGCAAAGTCTTCACGTCGTGGTCCTGGCATTTGTTGTGCACCTTGGTCATATATGTTCATCAATTTACTTGCTGCTTTAACTTTCAAGTCTTTCAATTATCTATAATCCTATGAGATATATATATTATGCCCCTCCCCACTCCTTTTTTTGAGACAGTCTTGTTCTTGCTGCCCAGGCTGAAGTGCAATGGTGCAATCTCGGCTCACTGCAACCTCTACCTCCCAGGTTCAAGCAATTCTCCTTTCTCAGCCTCCTGAGTAGCTGGGATTACAGGCATGTACCACCACACCCGGCTAATTCTGTATTTTTAGTAGAGATGGGGTTTCGTCACATTCGCCAAGCTGGTCTCAAACTCCTGACCTCAGGTGATCTGCCTACCTTAGCCTCCCAAAGTGCTGGGGTTACAGGTGTGAGCCACCGCGCCTGGCCTATTATGCCCATTTTTAACAGATGGGGAAAACGAGGCTCAGAAAGTTCAAGGGGGGGGTGATATTTTCAAATACATACCTAGTCATGTCATTCCCCTGCTTAACTTACCCTCCAAAGCCTTCCAGACCCCTCGGCACAGCCTCTGAAGCCCTGTGTGATCTGTTTCTGGCCTACTTCTCCCACCTCCGTTCAAACTGCTTCCCTGCTTGCTACTACATTTTATATTTTGAGGCCACTGCCTGTTCCACAAGCACCTCAAGCCCACTCCCATCTCAAGGCCTTTGCACACGCTGTTCCCGCGCCTGGAGCACTCTTCCTCCATTTCTAGAACTGACTTCTCAACTTCCAGGTCTCTGTTCAGACACCACTTCCTCAGAGGCATCCTCTGTCTGTCCCACGTTCCCCACTCCCTTTTGGCTTCTGACTAACACTTAGCATTATCCAAAATTATCTTGTTTGTTTATGGTTGATGTATTTCTTGTTTGTCTCCCTCCTGGAATATAAGCTCCAGGGCGGCAGAGATCCTGTCTCCTGTTTGTCTTGTTCAATTGCGTGGGGTCAAGCATACAGTAGGCAGACAGAAGATATTTGCTTAATAAAGGAAGTATTGTCCCTGCTTTTACACAGATGAGGAAATGGAAGTGCGGAGAAGTTAGGCCACTTCACAAGGTCAAACAGCTGGGAAGCAGCTCCAGGGGACCCAGAGGATTCAGACATGCTTTCTCCCATGCAGCTACACTCCTTTTTTCTGAGGACCCTCTCTTCCTCCCTATTCTCTTCCCCCACCACCTTCTCACCTCTACCCTACCACTCCAGCCCCAGAAAGTAGGCACCCATCCAACCAGCTGGGAGAGCATTAAGATCACAACCTCAGAGCAAAATCTCCTCTTCCTGCTGAAATTCCTTTCTGTGGTATTGATGCTTCTTAGCTGGACAGAGTCCCCCTCATTGCAAGAATACAAATTCTGGAAGTTAAAATCTTAAGATCCCTCTCCCTCTGGCTCCCCACCTGGAAGGATTTAGGTAATGAACTGGGCTCCCCTTAGGAAATACATCCCTATACCTGGGCTGCAGAGGCAGTGGGAAAGATGTTTGGTGAAGCTTTTGCTGCCCTGGGACCCCACCTCACCCATAGCCAAATCCTACCCTTGGCCCAAGCTTCCCATGCTGCCCAGTGAATGGGGGCTGTAAACTGGAGAGGGAAGGCTGGATAAGCCAAAGTCAGCAGCAGGAGAAGTGCAATGGGAGAAGACCAGGGAGAGAGTGAATACTGAAAAATAGGAGAGATGTATGAACGCCCCAGCTTTGGGCTGTAGGGAAGTCAGCCTCCCTGGGCAGGCAGCCGGGTGGGGGCTGACCTGAAAGCAGAGGTCTGTCTCTTAGATGCTGGCTGGCTTTGGGGCTCAGAGTCTTCATCTGGTCCCTCCGCAGCATCACCTTCAGGAGAAGTTCAACTGCAGCTGTCATCGCCGTCCCAGTTTCACTGTCCGTTCCCTGTGTCTCCTTGAATAGGGCTTTAACCTCTGAGGCCACTTCCTGCTTGATAAGGAGTCACATTGCTCACCCTGCCTCATGTGCAGATTTCAATAGTTTTATTTATTTATTTTGAGATGGAGTCTCACTCTGGCACCCAGGCTGGGGTGCAGTGGTGCAATCAAGGCTCACTGCGGCCTCTGCTTCCAGGGTTTAAGCTATTCTCCTGCCTCAGCCTCCCAAGTAGCTAGGATTACAGGCATCAGTCACCAACCCTGGGTCATTTTTGTGTTTTTAGTAGAGATGGGGTTTTGCCATGTTGGCCAGGTTGGTCTTAAACTCCTGGGTTCATGTGATCTACCACACCCAGCCCAGATTTCAATAGCTTTAAATAAAAGAATGAATGGGACAGCGCCCTGGAAGGTTTAAAGTATAAAGTATACTAAGGAGGTACTTTTGTTTCAGCCTAAGTGGGAAAGAGACTTTAACATTCATTAAACATCTGTCATTGGTGGCGTTTCCTATGTCCATTGAACAGGAATGGAAACTGAGGCTCACAGAGCAACTTGCCTCCAACTACAGAGCACTGAAATCTAAGTTTTAATCATTGTGTATGCTGAATGTACGCATCTGGGGCTAGATCCAATCAGATGAAATCCTGGTTAAAGGTGAAGGGCGGTGGGTGAGGAGTGTGGGTACGATGCAGATGGGGAAGGGCATGGCCCACTATGGCCATGAAAAGGGCTCTTTATGATTTACTTCCAAGTTACAACAAGGATACATTAAAAGGCCAAAATCTTTTTCTTTTTTTCTTTTCTTTTTTGAGACAGAGTCTTGCTCTGTAGCCCAGGCTGGAGTGCAGTGGTATGATCTCAGCTCACTGCAACCTCCACCTCCCAGGTTCAAGCGATTCTCCTGCCTCAGCCTCCCTAGTAGCTGGGATTACAGGCACCCACCACACCCAGTTAAGTTTTTTTGTAGTTTTTGGTAGAGATGGGGTTTTACCATGTTGGCCAGACTGGTCACGAATACCTGACCTCAAGTGATCCACCCGCCTTGGCCTTCCAAAGTGCTGGGATTACAGATGTGAGTCACCACGCCCAGCCTCCACTTCTTTCTTGAATTAGGCATTAATTAATTAATTAATTCATTCATTCATTCATTTGAGACAGAGTCTCACTCTGTTGCCCAGGCTGGAGTGTGGCAGCATGATCTCTGCTCACTGCAACCTCTGCCTCCCAGGTTCAAGGGATTCTCCTGTCCTAGCCTCCTGAGTAGCTGTAACTACAGGCATGTGCCACCACCCCCGGCTAATTTTTATAATTTTAGTAGAGATGCGGTCTCATCACGTTGACTGGGCTGATCTTGAACTCCTGACCTCAGGTGATCTGCCTGCCTTGGCCTCCCAAAGTGCTGGGATTACAGGTGTGAGCCACTGCGCCTGGCCTAGGCACCTCTTTTTTCCCTTCACTGTTAATGATTCCCAGCTTTTGGGTGAGACGGGATCTTTAATCTTGAGAGTCCAGCCCAGCAGGGTCTTCAGAAATAACACGGCTTTACTTAGGCTTTGATGCCAGCCTTGGGCCTAAGAGCCTCAAACTCTACCTGGGACCATCAGGAGAGAAAAGTGAGTTCCATTCGAGATTGTACAAAGTTTCCCAATGAGCTTAAATGTCACCTCTTCCATGAGGCCTGCCCTGCCTCCTTTAAAATAGGAATTCTGCTTCTCTATGATTCTCCATCTTGGTACATAAGGCATTTTTCATTCACAGCAGTTATCACAATTCATAATCAACAACTACTCATTTGATTACTCATTTGCTGTCTTTTTCTCACCAGGCCAAGCCTTCCTCCAAGGGCAGGGAATTCTCTCTCTCTCGCTCACTTCTGTGTCCACAGCACCTATGCACACGGTGGGCACCAGAAGGTGCTTTATATCTATTTGCCCACTAAATTCAAGGTACTTGTACTTGACCAGGGCTTTGGAAACATTAACCCATCCTTCCCTCTCCCTGTGGGTTCTCTCAGGCCCCAGAGCTGGGGTCCTCTCGCCTGCCTTGGGCCTTTCGTTCCCAGGGGGATTTATCAGCCCCAGTAGATGTCACCTACATGGTGTCACTAAGGTCAAAAAAGTTACTGAAAACAGAGAAAGAAGCCAGGCTTTTCTTGTTAAAATGACCATGCTCAAATGATCACTGCAAATGTAACTCGTCCAGTCAACAACTACGGTGCCAGGCACTGTGCTCAGAACTGAGATATGGTGGTGAGCAAGACCAACATGATTCCTGATCCCTCTTGGAGTTCACCATCCAGTATTGTTCCTCAGAGTCTTTTCTCTGAACCATTTTTCTCCCAGTGTAGACCACCATGGCCAGGGAATCCAGCTCTTTCCTTTCCCCAGCCTTGCACATGGCAGCTTTCAAGCTCCCTAAGGAAGGAATTGATGCCATAAACCCCACCTTTTCCAGCTCCAGGCCAAGGGAATACTAGAATGAAGTTTCTTCTTTTTCCCTTTTTTTTTTTTTTGAGACGGAATCTCACTCTGTCACCCAGGCTGGAGTGCAGTGGCCTGATCTCGGCTCACTGCAACCTGTGCCCTCCGGGTTCAAGCAATTTCCCTGTCTCCACCTCCTGAGTAATTGGGACTACAGGTACACGCCAGCATGCCCAGCTGATATTTTGTATTTTGATAGAGATTGGGTTTCACCATGTTGACCAGGATGGTCTCGATCTCTTGACCTCGTGATCCACCTGCCTCGGCCTCCCAAAGTGCTGGGATTACAGGCGTGAGCCACCGCGCCCGGCCCCAACCCACTGTCTTACACAGGCCCCTGGTGAATGCAGGCAGAGTGCTTTGCTTGGTGTCGGTATGCAGCAAGTACTCCATGAATGGTGCCTCTTACTCAACAGCTGGAGGCTCCCCATGCAAGACTTCCCCAGCTTCAACAGTTTTTCAGGATCGCCTGTGACCACTCAGCAGTCAGACCCTTCCCAACCCATTGCTGTTACAAGTCCCAAATCTGCATCCTTACAAAAGCTCGGTTTGGAACAGACAGTGGCTGGAAGGCTGGCCCTTCCCATAATCTCCCCAGCAGTCCAATCATGGTGGCTACACAGAGCTCGGCACTGGCTGAAAACCCAGATCTCAGCCTTCCCGGAGAAGCCGAGTGACCAAATAGCCTCAACAGACTAATTTTGTTCTCCCTGTTCCCTTCACCCTACCCTCCAGTCCCAGCCTGAATCAAAACAGCAGGGGCCTGGGAGGCAGCTCCGGGTACCACTGGGACAAGCACAACTCGGTTCCAAAGAAAATGATAGTATGAGGTCACTCATTATAATATTTAGCTCCCAGAAGAAACCGCTGCAAGCCCCATCCAAACCACAGACAGCTTTGGCAGCCCCAGTATCCTCTTACGGTTACATAAGCTTTGCAGGGAAATAAATACCAACTCATCTCGAAGGAATTTTAAGGACTAATAAACCTTAACCAGTCTGTGCACAGAGGGCTCCCTTCTGAGGGAGGGGCTGCGGTTTTAGAGAGGAAGGATTGAGAGGGCTCCGGGGCAGGGCTGGGAGGGAGACCTTGTGGGCCAGGCTGCAGGACATTCCTCAGATGGACTCAATCCAGCAGCCGCATTTGTGGGGCAAACATCTCCAAGGTCGGCCACGCCCCAGGCCACCTCCTTCTTGTCTACCATCAGGATCCACTCTCTAGTTGCCTCTTATAGACAGTGAGTTACCTGTCACTGGAAGTAATCAAGTATATTCAAACATAAACTGCATAGCTTTAAGGGACCGTTTAGTTTCAATACTTTATTTTTCAGATGGAGTCTCACTCTCTCACCCAGGTTGGAGTACAGTGGCACAATCTTGGCTCACTGCAACCTCTGCCTTCAAGGTTTAAGTGATTCTCCTGCCTCAGCTTCCTGAGTAGCTGGAATTACAGACATGCTACAACACCTGGCTGATTTTGTATTTTTAGTAGAGATGGGGTTTCACCATGTTGGCCAGGCTGGTCTTGAACTCCTAATCTCAGGTGATCTGCCCTCCAGCCTCCCAAAGTGCTGGGATTACAGGTGTGAGTGACCGCGCCTGGCCCCAAGATTACATTTTATATTATGTTTTTCAGGTATAGGAACTATCCTTGGCATCAACAAAAGGCAGGATGGTAGAGTAGTCTCCCCTCTTATCCATGGCCTCACTTTCTGTAGCTTCAGTTACCCATGGTACAGTAAAATATTTAGAAAGAGGCCAGGTGTGGTGGCTCACATCTGTAATCTCAGCACTTTGGGAGGCCAAGGTGGGCAGATCACCTGAGGTCAGGAGTTCGAGACCAGCCTGGCCAACATGGTGAAATCCCGTCTTTACTAAAAATACAAAAATTAACCAGGTGTGGTGGCATGCACCTGTAATCCCAGCTACTCAGGAGGCTGAGGCAGGAGAATCACTTAAACCTTGAAGGTGGAAGTTGCAGTGAGCTGAGATCACGCCACTTACACTCAAGCCTGTGTGACAAGAGTGAGACTCCGTCTCAGAAAAAAAAAACCAAAAACTTAGAAAGAGACCACATTCACCAGCCTGGCCAATATGGCGAAACCACGTCTCTATTAAAAATAAGAAAATTAGCCGGGTGTGGTGTCCCATGCCTGTAATCCTAGCTACTGAGGCTGAGGTAGGAGACTCGCTTGAGCCAGGGAAGCAGAGGTTGCAGTGAGCAGAGATCGCGCCACTGCACTCCAGCCTGGGTGACATAGTGAGGGGGAAAAAAAAAAGAAAGAGACCATATTCATATAACTTTAATTATAGTATATTGTTATAATTGTTCTATTTTATTATTATTGTTGTTAAGCTCATATTGTGCCTAATTTAGAAATTACACTTTATCACAAGTATGTATGCATAGTAAAAAAACATATTACACACATATGGTGTTCAGTACTATCCATGGTTTCAGGTATCCACTGGGGGTCTTGGAGTGCATTCCCTGTGGATAAGGGGAGACGACTATATAAATGAAAGAACTTGCACTAGGAACGTGAAAACCCGTCATGTTGTGTTGGGGGTAGAAGAGAAAGAACTAAGTCTCGGCGAGGTTATATGACTTGCCCAAGATCACACAGCAGGCAAGTAATTGTGTCAGGTTTGAACCAAGCAGTCTGGAATAAATGCCAATTCTCTTAAGCTTATTTGAGGTTTGGGGTATCACCCAGGCTTCTGGGAGGGGCAGCAGGGCATGACCTTGGTGATCCTAGTCCCTGCACTGAAGGGTGAAAAGAAAATGTCTGGATGGTGTGTCATGAACACAGCGGGTGACCCTCAAGCCACACTCCAGTGCTTGGTCATTCACAGACATCCCGGTACCTCCAGTTTCCAGGGAGAAGAAAGTCCCGCCTTCAAGGCCAGATAAGACAGTGCAGTGTCAGGGAACAAGTATCAAGTCTGAGGGAACTGTCAAGTACAAGAAGAGACAGAATCTCATCTTAGCTGGAGTGGCTTTCCTCCTGGCCCTGGGCTGTGGGCAGAGGTTAGGGTACGCAACTTCCAGAATGTGACATTCCCAGAGGGGTAAGCCTGTGTGGGCAAAGCAAACTTTTTTCTTTTTTTTGAGATGGAGTCTCACACTATTGCCCAGGCTGGAGTACAATAGCACAATCTCAGCTTACTGCAACCTCTGCCTCCTGGGTTCACGAGATGCTCCTACCTCAGCCTCCTGAGTAGCTGAGATTACAGGCACACATCACCACACATGGCTGATTTTTGTATTTTTTTTAGTAAAGGCGGGGTTTTACTATGCTGGCCAGGCTGGTCTCGAGCTCCTGACCTCGTGATCCACCTGCCTTGGCCTCCTAAAGTGCTGGAATTGCAGGTGTGAGCCCAGCCAGAGCAAACTCTTGGAGGTGAGGCAGCCTGTTGGAGTCAGGTCAAGCCCAAGGATAGATAATGAGTAACTGAGCTCACCCAGATAAAGCCTGCATAACCAAGGCCACCGCAGGGTTAAATCATTCAATGACCATGGAGCTGGAAAAGGACCACCTAGTCCCAGAGCTGGCCAACTGCACTCCCAGAGCACCAGGGCTAAGGTGCTTGGGCTCCACTGCTCTCTCCCCACTAGGAGCAGAGACCCTGTCAGGCCCTCTAGCAAAGATCTGATTGCCCTCACAGGCTAAAATCAAACACATGTGATGCCTAAAAAGTTCTCATTGACTGACAATGCCCATGGAAGGAGGAGAACCTGCTTGATCCTCACTCTCCAGATTTTTGTGCTTCCCAGAACACATGGCCGAGAAGGTCCTAGAAAGTTCAGGGCTCACCCCTCTGTGCTGGGCACCATGCTAATCATGGCCAAGCTTCTGGAGGTGTGGGTGCCGAAGGGCATGGCTAGGAGACAGGTTCGGCCAGGAAACCTGATGGGGGACGGAAACCTTGAAAGCCTTTTGACAATCCGGAATAGATGCAGCTATGAAATCCCACCTGGTCTGCTACTCATTTGCCAGCAGGCCAGCAGGTGGTTTGGGCCTCCCACCCTGGCCTGGGAAAGCACTCCAGGCAGCCAACCAGGAGGCTCCCAGGCCAGCTTCGTTGAAACCTGCCAGCCCCTCCAGCCCCCACCAGGAAGGCGCTCGTGCCACAGACCCTCCCCCAACCACAGCAGGCAGGCAGCTGGCAGCTTATTTTACGAACATCCAAAATCCAAGGGGAACCGCAAAACCATGCTGGGCTGTAGACAACCAGTCCCGAAGGAGACAGGCTGGGGATGCCACTTGCCCCCTCCTTCTAGGGTGGGCTCCTTCTGGGCTCAATCAGCGCCACCTCTGCTATGTGTGGAGCAGCGGTGGGAACCCGCTTTCTGTCCACCAGCCTCTCCTGCCCCTGACAACTCCTCAATCAGCTCTGTGGGCTGGGAACACCTGCTTTCTCCCCAGCATGACATAGACCAGTAACCAATGGAGACTTTTCACTGCCCATAACTAACTTCTGACAAAGCAGAAGGCATCAGAAGTTTGGGGAACTCTGGTAGCTAAGATAGCATGGGGCAGGGAGGGGGGGGGACGGGGGAGGGTGAGGATGGGGAGGGAGAAATGGTGTATCACTCACTGAGGATTATGTTGTGGATGCTCTTGTGTCAGGAGACAGAGTTGTACTGCATTCCTTTTAATGATGGTGGCTAGTTTTTTTGTTTTTTTTTTTTTGAGACAGAGTCTCTCTCTGTTGCCCAGGCTGGAGTGCAGTGGTGTGATCTTGGCTCACTGCATCCTCTGCTTCCTGGGTTCAAGCAATTCTCTTACCTCAGCCTGTGGAGTAGCTGGGACTGCAGGCACATGCCACCATGCCTGGCTAATTTTTGTATTTTTAGTAGAGATGGGGTTTCACCATATTGATCAGGTTGGTCTCGAACTCTTGACCTAGTGATCTGCCTGCCTCAGCCTCCCAAAGTGCTGGATTACAGGCGTGAGCCACTGCACGTGGCCAATGCTGGCTAATGTTTCTGTGTGTCTTTTTCAGCTGTAAGAGTTGGAGGGCATGGAGATTGTAAACAGATGGCTGGACAAGTTGCACTAGAGCTTCTCACTGCTTCTCTTTCTTCATCCCTGTCAGTCTCAAAGGTGGTAAGGTCTTTGCTTAGACTTTATCTTCTCCTAAGTGCAGCTCCCTACACATTTTGCACACCCATCCGTTATTCTTTTTCTACTATGGCTCTCAGTTCTTTCAGAGCACATCATCATCACGATGCCAACTAGATTCTTTTTTTTTCTTCTTGAGACAGGGTCTCACTCGGTCATCCAGGCTGAAGTACAGTGGCACAGTCACGGCTCACTGCAGGCTTGACCTCCCCAGGCTCAAGGGATCCTTCCACCTCAGCCTCCTGTGTTGCTGGGACTATAAGTGCACACCACCACGCCTGGCTACTTTTTGTATCTTTCTTGGTAGAGTCAGGGTTTCACTATGTTGTGTAGGCTGGTTTCGAACTCCTGGATTCAAGCAGTTCTCCTGCCTCAGCCTCCCAAAATGCTGGGATTACAGGAGTGAGCCACAGTACCTGGCCCTTTTTGCTTTTTTATTATTGTTCTTCTCTAGTAGGTTATTAACTCCATGAGAAGAACAGATGTATTCTAAGTGCCTAGCATAATTCCCAGCACATAATGAGAATTCAATTAATATTTATTGAGTGAATGAATAAATGCTAAGTTCAGAGGGAGATGTCAAGAAGCATAAGATAAGCCGACCCTTGTGACTCACACCTGTAATCCCAGCATTTTGGGAGGCCAAGGCAGGAGGATTACTTAAACGTAAGGGTTTGAGACCAGCCTGGGCAACATAGTGAGATCTCATCTCTATTAAAAAAAAAAAAAAGGCGTAAGATGTGATTGCTACTTTTAACTCTTACTATTTAGGTAGCGAAAAATGGATGTGTAGAAAGAAGTAGCCAGTAAGAGAGATCATTCAACAAATGGTCTTGGAGTGATGATTTAAGGCATTCCTAGGCAGAATGAACAAACCTGGAGGTAAACTCACACCTCATACAAAAATTAACTCAAAATGGACTATAGATCTAAATGTAAAAGATCAAACTTTTAGAAGAAAACATGAGAGAAAATCTTTATGAACTAGGGTTAGGTAAAGAGTTCTTAAACCTGACACCAAAATCACAATCCATGAAGAAAAACACTGATAAATTGGACTTCATCAAAATTTAGAACTTTTGCTTCGTGACACACCCCACGCAGAGGATGGAAAGGCAAGCCACAGATTAGGAGAACACATTTGCAGATCACCTTTCTGACAAAGGACTCACATCTAGAATATGAAAGAACACTTTAAACTCAACAGGAAGAAGATAAGTCCGAGAGGCAAACTTCAACAGGCACTTCGCCAAAGAAAATAAACAGGTGAGAAATCAGCACAGGAAAAGATGTTTGCCATCATTAACCAATTGGGAAATGCAAATTATAGCCACAATGGCATACCACTACACCCCTATTAAATAGCTAAAAACAACTGTTGCTATACCAAATGCTGGGGAGGAGGCAGACCCTGGAGCTCTCGCACGGTGGTGGGGAACTGTGAAATGCTGCAGCCACCCTGGACAACAGCTTAGCAGCTTCTTATAAAATTAAGCACACTTACCATGTGACCCAGTGACTGCACTCCTGGGCATTTATCATAGAGGAATGAAAACCGTGGGCCAGGCGCGGTGGCTCACGCCCGTAATCCCAGCACTTTGGGAGGCCGAGGCGGGTGGATCACCTGAGGACAGGAGTTTGAAATTAGCCTGACCAATATGGAGAAACCCCATCTCTACTAAAAGTACAAAATTAGCTGGGCAGGGTGGCGCATGCCTGTAATCCCAGCGTCTAGGGAGGCTGAGGCAGAAGAATTGCTTGAACCTGGGAGGCGGAGGTTGCTGTGACCCGAGATTGTGCCAATGCACTCTAGCCTGGGTAACAAGAGCAAAACTCTGTCTCAAAAAAAAAAAAGAAAAGAAAAGAAAACTATGTTTACAGAAAAATCTGTATGTGAATATTCAAATCAGCTTTATTTGCAATACCGAAAAAGTGCCAACAACCAAAATGTTCTTCAGGAGGTGACCAGATTAAAATAAAGTATGGGCCAGGCACGGTGGTTCACGTCTGTAATCCCAGCACTTTGGGAGGCCGAGATGGGCGGATCACTCAAGGTCAGGAGTTTGAGGCCAGCCTGGCCAATGTGGTGAACCCTCGTCTCTATTAAAAATACAAAAATTAGCCAGGTGTAATGGCGCATGTGTGTAATCCCAGCTACTAGGGAGGCTGAGGCAGGAGAATTGCTTGAATTTAGGAGGTAGAGGTTGCAGTGAGCTGAGATCATGCCACTGCACTCCAGCCTGGCAACAGAGCAAGACTCTGTCTCAAAAACAAACAAACAAAAAGTGTGGAGCATCTATAAAAGGGAATACTGTCCATGGGCATCATGCTGAATTCCAAAAGCTAATCTCAAAAGATACTTGCCATATAACTTCTTTTATATAACATTCTCAAAATGACAAAAGTGTAGAGAGTGGTGGCCAGGGGTAAGGGATGGGCAACAGTGCGACTATAAGAGGGTAGCTGGAGGGAGTTCTTTTGTGGTGATGGGACAGTTTTGTATTTGATTGTAGTGGTGGTTGTACAAATCTATATAGGTGACAAAGTTTCGTAGAACTGCGTACACACACAAAAGTTCACGTATAAACTGGTGAAATCCAAATGCGGGGGGTGTCATCTAGTTAATATCACCATACCAATGTCAATTTCCTGGTTTGTTAATGTGCTGTAGTTATACAAGATGTTATCACTGGGGAAGCTCAGGGAAGAGTACAATGCGTGGACAGAACCACTCTGGACTAGTTTTGTAACTTTTATTTTTTCTTTTTGAGACAGAATCTTGCTCTGTGCCCAGGCTGGAGTGAAGTGGCACAATCTCAGCCCACTGCCACCTCTGCCTCCCAGGTTGAAGTGATTCTCCTGCCTTAGCCTCCCAAGTAGCTGGGATTACAGGCACACACCACCACGCCAGGCTAACTTTGTATTTTTAGTAGAGATGAGGTTTCTCCGTGTTGGTCAGGCTGGTCCCAAACTCCCGACCTCAGGTGATCTGACTGCCTTGGCCTCCCAAAGTGCTAGGATTACAAGCATGAGCCACCGCACCCAGCTTTCCTTGAGCCTTTTAATCCTTTCCTCCACCAACTACCTCGGCAGTTCTGGCATTTCACCTTTGCTGGCAGGATGGTTACTTTCTCCACACCTCTGGGGCATCCTAGTAGTGAGTTAATGCCATCTCCCTGGATCCTGCATCTCAGGAAAACTCTGCCCTGTGCGATGCAATGTTCTTGTCCTCTGATTGACAGTCTCAAGTCCAGGCCCCTGCACGCTCCCCTGACCCCTCTGTGTGCCATCTGGCTTGGTCCTACAACCCCTGGGGAACGTACCCTTTCCTCCCATATCAGGCACATCATGCGCCCAGCTGGATCAAGCTGTGACTTAATCTTGTTTTTAGGCCTAGTGGCCAGGAGGGGAGGCAGGGGCACTTCCTGAAAGACACTTTGGAGAGTGGCCTTTGCAGTGGTCTCCAGCACAGGGACAGTGCTAGCTCTCACTCGTGTCAGTGGGCCATTCTGCATGCTTGGGAGGGTCAGCTGAGTCTGGGAATGCACAGGCTTATGAAGCATCCATACAGATGTCTCCATCCCACATATCACAGACAGGTTTTACCCACCAGGGCCTTAACCTTGATATAACAAAACAAAACAAAGCATTGCATCCTGCCCTCTGCTCTAGGAGGTTAGAACTCCTTTGTACACAAACAAAGAGGCCCTGTGGTTTCATGCCTTCCTTCCAGTTGTCCATTACTGGCCCTCCACTGTCCATTCTCTTTCTGAAGGACATTAACTTTCTATTCCATACCCTATACTTATAGTAAATGTGAACTCCAGACCTCTAAACACCTCATGCATAACACCTGCTAGTGTATTCCCCCCTTCCTCACCAGGGGAATCCATAGTTGGGCCACTGCCCTGACCCGGGGGGCTGCCGTGCCCCACCCCTCTCAATGCTGGCCCCACAATAACTGGTCCAGCTCCAAAACCCACCTGTCAATTGCTTTCTGGGACCATTCCTTGTACCAACTATCACAAGTTGGGTTCTCTAGAAGGCAGATGCTGATATGATGTTTATTAGAGATCAAGATCTGTGAAAAGAAAGAGTTGCGAGGGAACAGGTGTGGGCAGGGGGGAAAGCCAAGCTGCAATACAGACCTGTCAAATGCATGGCCAGCCCAGTGCAGGGCTCTGGAGCAAATGTTGCAACAGAGTTATCCTTGTCAGGCGGAAGTGGCCAGGCCCTGGTGCCCTCACCTCACCCAGGCACCAGATGAGGCCTCCCTAGGGAGGCCATGGCCTTGGGCAGGGCAGTCCCTGTGGGAGCAACAGCTGGAAGCTCCCTGCTGAGCGCCCCGGGCTGGGTGCCACATCTTGCCTGAAGGGAGAGCTGGGTGATGATGGAAAATCAAACTCCTTTTGGCTGAGGAGAAACTTCTGGAAAGATTCGAAGTATAGTTAGGATATAACAGAAAAAAGAGAAGGGAGAGACCTTCTCCGTGGAGAAAGCACCTGAAAGCTTCCTAGAAGACAGGAGAAGGAGAGGCTCTGGGAAAAGGTGGGACTGGGAGGTAGCCCCAGGGGGAGGCTGCCCTCTGGGCCTGAAGACACAGTGTGGGGTTGGGGAGGGGCCTCATGGAGTCACTTGCAGCAGGCTGGAAGCCCCTTGAGGCTCCCATCTATTTGTTTCTGTCTCTTGAAAAATTGTTGTGACTATTGCAATAAATCCCACAGACAGGCAGGTGCTATCCACAGAGGGCAGGCTCCCAGTAGTGCCCTGGCTGGAGCCCATGACACAAGCAAAGTTCTTAGAAGAAATATCTGGCACGTAGCATTGCTATTGAGAAAGCAGAGAGGGACTTGCCTCCCCAACCCCCTGCAGGAGGTCCTGGCATTCCAACCGGACGTCATCACTTCTGCTGATTTCTGCCCAGGAGGGGTCACCACCCCTCCCCCAGTGCCCGACTGGCTGAAGGCAGAGCCCTGGGGGTACACTCACCTCTCAGGAGCAAAAGGCCAAAGCAAAGTGGTAAAGCCTCACCGCACTGTTAATGATTTGAAATGGAGAAGAAAGGAAACCACCAGAAGAGTTCCTTTGACCATCTACACACACCTCACAGTGTCCTGAAATATCTACTTCATTGCTTATTTTGAAAGAACTAAAAATGAGGGTCCTTACGGAGAAGTAAAACACCCCAACCAGAAGAGACTAACACAGAGGGGATTTTCTTTTTCTTTTTACGTTTGCCTTCAATTGTACTGGAATCCAGATAAACACAAAGTCCCCTTGACACGCTCTTCCCCAGTTCCAGTCCCCATCTGGAGGTGACCATGGTCAGTGTTTTATCTTTTCAAATCTGTCTCTATGTATGTACCTACCTAGATGTGTACAGATAAAAATAATTTTTGTGGAAGCATTTTTAAAAAACATGTTGTCCATAATAGCCGAAACAGAGTCTCACTCTGTCACCCAGGCTGGAGTGGAATGGCACGATCTTGACTCACTGCAACTTCTGTCTTCTGGGTCCAAGAGATTCTCCTGACTCAGCCTCCTTGAGTAGCTTGGATAAGAGGTGCACACCACCACGCCCGGCTAATTTTTGTATTTTTAGTAGAGATAGGGTTTCGCCATGTTGGCCAGGCTGGTCTTGAACTCCTGACTTCAGGTGATCCACCCACCTTGGCCTCCCAAAGTACTGGGATTACAGGCGTAAGCCACTGTGCCCAGCCCTGAAACTTGCATTTCTTACACATAAATATATCTTGGAAAACTTTCCACATCAGCAATGTGGTGGCATTGGAATGTATCCATTTGGGAAAGCTGGATTCTGCCTTCCCTGTATGTAGCCAGTCAGGGTGGGCCAAGAGGCATTTAGGCTGAGATTTGGATCTCCCGTATTGCTGCTCATCCGCCAGCTACAGTTGCTCCACCTGCCCTGTGTCCTCCTTCAGCGGCTCCATCTCCTGGGCCAGGTGCGTGTTTGGCTCTGTGATGAAGGAAGGGTCAGCTGCCCCAGAAGGGCACTCATGCCAATGAGTTGGAGGTGGAGAGAGACTCCCATGGATCTTGTGGACTCCTGCCAGTTCCCCCTCTTCCGTGCTCACATCCCTCTTCTCTTCCTGCCCTGTGGATGCCAAGCTCCAACGTCAGATGAGAAGGTAACAGCCTTCCCAAGACAGTTTAAACAGCTTCCTGATTGCATAAAGTCAAATCCCCATCTCTCTCTCTCTACACACACACACACACACACACACACACACACACACCCTCCTAGTGACTCCACTCTCTAATTGAACCGTTGAGAACACATAATGATACTTCATTCTTCATTTTTTTAACCACCATGAAAACAGCAATGTTATTTAGCCTCTCTCCTGGATGAGACCTTTGGGAAGTTCCACTTTGTTCCTCTAACAAACCATGCTATAATAAGCACTCTTGTTCATATTTGCTTTTTTTAAACCATATCTATAATTTTTCTCCAGAAAAATTAAACTGATGACTCAAAAAGTTTGCATATTTTGCATTTTAGTAGGTAGATCCAAATTGCAGGAAAGCTGCTGGAACCAATGTAGGTGGGGAACACTGGCGCAGTGGTTTTAGTCTCTTTCCCCAACAAGGATAGAGAAACATTTGCCAGCAATCAATTAGTCAAGATAAGCACTTCTTGGGTTCAGCAGTATGCTTGGCACTAACACATACCTAACATAGGAATTCCCAGACTGTACAGTGTGCTCAGAAAAGTGTAAGGCACACAGAAGTAGCAGGTTGACTCATCAATCTCAATTCTCACTGCCCTGTTGCAGCAGTACCGCACCATACCTTTGCCCTGGTCATGGGAGAGCAGAGTGTGCCATTCACCCTTGAATTAGGGCTTGGCCCTGTGACTTGCATTAGCTAATTACAGATTTCAGATGTGCAGTGAGCAGAAACTTGAAATACGATTGTGCAGTTGGGCTTGCCTTACATTTTGGCTCTAAATAGACTATGTTTCAGGTGGCCAGGTGCGGTGGCTCACACCTGTAATCCCAGCATTTTGGGAGGCCGAGGCAGGCGGATCAGCTGAGGTCAGAAGTTCAAGACCAGCCTGGCAAAATAGTGAAACCCTGTCTTTACAAAAATATAAAAATTAGCCAGGCTTGGTGGCACGCATCTGTAATCCCTGCACTCCAGCCTGGGTGACAGAGCAAGACTCTGTCTCAAAAAAAAGAATATGCCTCAGATATCTGCTGATCCAAGGGGGATGAAAGACGTGTGGTACAGACCTCAACTGACCACAACCTGGAGCCAAGACCCACAGATACTAGCAGAGAGCAGCGGGGCTCCAGGTGGCCTAGTGACAGATCACAGTCGCACCTTGCATTTAGTCATCTTACGTCTTCAGCCTCCTTCAATGTGGAACAGTTCCTTAGCCTTCATGGCCTTGACACTTCTGAAGATGACAGGCCAGTTTTTCATGGAACGTCTTTCAGCTTGGTCCTCATGATTAGATCCTGGTTATGCACCTTTGGCAAGAATATCAGGGAAGTGATGCTGCGTTATTCCCACAGCCTATCAGTGCATTTCCCACCTTGCTTTCCATTTCTCCCATTGCTGATGATGTTCACTTTGATCACTTGATTAAGGTGATGTCTGTCAGACTTCTTCACTGAAAAGTTACTCTTTTCCCCCTTGAAAAACATTTTTTTTTTTGAGATGGAGTTTCACTCTTGTTGCCCAGACTGGAGTATAATGGTGCAATCTTGGCTCACCGCCTCTGCCTCCTAGGTTCAAGTGATTCTCCTGCCTCAGCCTCTTGAGTAGCTGGGATTACAGGCATGAGCCACCACGCCCAGCTAATTTTGTATTTTTAGTAGAGACAAGGTTTCTCCATGTTGGTCGGGCTGGTCTCGAACTCCCAACCTCAGATGATCCACCTGCCTCGGCCTTCCAAACTGCTGGGATTATAGACATGAGCCACTGCACCCAACCTTCCCCCTTGAAATTAATAGATGTTTTCTGAAACTATGTAAATATTTATTTATTTATAATAGTGTGGAGTCATGGTTTCCTAAATCAGCCAGTGGGTTATAATCATTACTACCGTAATTTATTTTGGTGTTTAAACTGTCCCAGCTTTGGTTAGTAGTAGCCCATTCAAGA
This sequence comes from Aotus nancymaae, assembly GCF_030222135.1. Classification (NCBI taxonomy): domain Eukaryota; kingdom Metazoa; phylum Chordata; class Mammalia; order Primates; family Aotidae; genus Aotus; species Aotus nancymaae. Next base: position 17,206,697 of record NW_026988479.1, on the reverse strand, counting down.
TGGCTTCTGTGTGGACATATCCTCATTATTTTTAGCCCTGTTCCGCTTTCTGATACAACAGGATCTTCCAGGCTTTTCTTATACTTCCTATGCCCTAATATGGGAATCTGTCTTTTCTGCAAGGAGCCCTAGTTCCTGCTACTGGAAAATGGTATTTAGAAGATCTGGGTGCTGGGTGTGTTCATTGCTAGTGAGGTGTGCCACTCTTCCCAGGCCCTCAGAGCTAGTGGACACTGCCATCTCATCTTATCTATCCATCCGTCTACCTAGGTGTTGAAAGCCATGAGCTCTGATATAGCTCTCCAATTACGACCCGACACTACAGGGTTCACTTAAGTTCTGTCCCTCTCCATAACTATAACTCCCTTCTCTGACTCTGAGAAATCTGGCTCCCATTAGTCAAAATATATGAACTTTCTGATCACTTTCCCTGCTGTCACCCATCTGCCATCGTCATCCTTTGCCCTGGACACACTTCTTACCTTCTGACTCTCTGTGCCCAACTGTCCTCTTGTGTGGACACCTCTTCATCTCTAACACCCACATGGGGATGTTCCTCTATCTGCTTGGACTCCGATCCTTCATGCCAGGCCCCTCCTCTGTGTAGACGACTTCCTCCCTCTCTATGAACTCTGATACCTGCCGCCAGGCCTCTCCTCCCCAGGCACACTCTCCTCTCCCACCCAAGTTCTGTCTTCCTACACGAGGGCATGCCCTGCACCACATGGACACCTCCCTCACCTTTCACAGGCTCTGACATCCTCCTCCCCAGATGCCCCCTCCTCCCTGTCTGCTCCCCATGCCAGGCACTCTCTCTACACAGACACTCTCCCTTACCCCGTTCAGGCTCCGACACCCCATTCTGGACAATAGTAGTCTCTCCCACGTGTACTGGGTGCCTCCCTTGCTTTATCCTAATGGTTTTTAGAACCGGTCTGGTCAGAATGGGATGGGAAAGCACAGGAAAGAAAGTAAAAAAGAGGGGCGAGAACCAGGCTGCTAAATGAGGAACAGACTGTAGGGAGGCAGGAAGAGAGGGAGGACCAGCTGAGAGGCTATCGCAGCAATCCCAGCGAGATGATGGTGACTCGAGCAGTGAGAAGTGGCCAATATTCCGGATACATTCTAAAGGTAAAGTCAGTAAGAGATGCTGATAAAAACACTTGGGAATTCAACACAAGGACCATTTTTTTGTTTTGCTTAGCCTGCTTAGTCAAGGCTCACTGGTCGCAAATAGAAACCCACTCTAGGCCGGGCACGGTGGCTCACGCCTGTAATCCCAGCACTCTGGGAGGCCAAGGTGGGTAAATCACTTGAGCTCAGGAGATCGAGACCAGCCTGGCCAACATGGTGAAACCCCATCTCTACCAAAAATACAAAAATTAGCCGGGTGTGGTGGCGCGCGCCTGTAATCCTAGCTACTGGAGGAGCTGAGGCAGGAGAATCACTTGAACCTGGGAGGCGGAGATTGCAGTGAACTGAGATCGTGCCACTGCACAAAATATATACCTTCTGGGTGTAGTGGCTCAGGTCTGAATCCCAGGATTTGAGAGGCCAAGGCAAGCAGATCACTGGAAGCCAGAAGCTTGAGACCAGCATGGGCAACATGGCAAAATCCATCTCAAAAACAAACAATTTATACCTTCTGTCTAACTGTATGTTTGCACATTGGCCAACCTCTCTTTTCTGGCCCCATTCTTGATTAAAGGGGGGATATTTCTAGGGACTAGGGGTCAATGGCAAGTCAGACACACCTCAAAAGTGTCACTTATTCCCCTGTGAAATGCAAAGGATTGAGTGGTGGTTGTGAAGTACACGGAAACAGATGAGGGACCATCGGAATCCCCGAGCCAACAATCTCTGAAGGGAACTAAGAAACGCAACCATGAGAAATGATCCAAGACAGCAAGGACTGCGGCAGGGGCGCTGAGGAGCGCTGTGACCTTCAGAAATGGAATGAACCCCACTTACCATCAGGCTGTAATCAGCAGCATCTCAGTTCAAGGACAGAGGCGGTGTCGGGGGAGAGGGGAGAGGGGAGAGGAGAATTCTGGTTATTTTGCCATGGAAAAGGCAGGCCCAGCAGAGACCCCTTAAGCAATACTGCCCTCTTATTCTTCAGGGCCTTGGATCCTCTCACTACGGATTTATGGCTTGTGCAGCCAGCACATTTATACCCTCTGTGGCTTTGTTTTTATAGTACTGCTTCTCTAAGAGCTGGCTTTATACCTCAGACATATAAATCTGTTAGAGGGTGGTATATGGCCCAAGAAGTCTTTACCAGGTACGTAAAAGTTTGTTCTCATCTACAGATTCTTTCAGAGTACCCCCCAACCTGAGTCCCTGCTTTATGTATTCAGGCTGTCTTTATTCACTGGAAAAACCAATCCAATCTATAGTGCCAGTGGTTGGGAGATGGGGCCTGTCTTTTTCCTAATGCCCTAAAATGTTCATGGAGCCTGGGAGAGTCAGTCTTAGACATCTGTAAAGGAATTTTGCTAATATCTTTTTTTTTTTTTTTTTTTTAAGTGGAGACAAGGTTTCCACCATGTTGGCCAGGCTGGCCTTGAACTCCTGACCTTAAGTGATCCGCCTGCCTTGGCCTCCCAAAGTGCTGGGTTATTAGCTCTGGTTGATTCCACCACCTCTAAGACCTTGGCCAAAGGGGTTATGTAACAACAAAACAGATGTGGAATCCTGTTACAACTAATTTCAGTTGTCATTAAATCTTACATGGCTGGAATCATATTTGCAGTCTAAAGCAATATGGTCCTAGGGCAAAGAAGGAAGTGTCATGCAAATTCTTGAAATTCCTTCTCATTTCTCCCTCTTCCTTTCTGAGTGTTGTTTCGGTTTAAGGAAAGCTCTAATGTTTGATGTGGGGATGGTGTGGCGGTGGGGAGGGTGACTGAAAGATACTTATTTCTTGTGGCTGAATAAGCTGAGCTTTGAACAGACCATCTCCCACTTTCAAGCCAAGCACACATCCCCATACCTTCCTCAGGAGTGGCCTGCTTCTGGGAGAGGCAGGAGGAAGCTGGTGCTGTCCTGGTTCGTTTGTGGAGCGGGTTTGTTGGACAAGAGCAATGAGGGACTTGCTCCTTGGGCTCCCCACTGAGCTTGGAAGTGGTTCCATCATGCAGGCTCCTTCTTTGATTCAGGCACCATAGATTTTGGTCACAAGGAAATACTAAGATAATGTGAGTTTCTTGTTTTCCCCTGCAAGGGAATGGTTCACTCTAAGTCAGTACTTCCAGAGTAGGTTTCATGCAACACTAGTGCCATGAAATGCTCATCAAAAAGTAAGTCTGGGGCCGGGAGCAGTGGCTCATGCCTGTAATCCCAGCACTTTGGGAGGCCAAGGTGTGTGGATCACGAGGTCAAGAGATTGAGACCATCCTGGTCAACATGGTGTAACCCTGTCTATTAAAAACACAAAAATTAGCCGGGCGCGGTGGCAGGTGCCTGTAGTTCCAGCTACTCAGGAGGCTGAGGCAGGAGAATTGCTTGAACACAGGAGGCGGTGGTTGCAGTGAGCCAAGATCCCGACACTGTACTCCAGCCTGGCAACAGAGCAAGACTCTGTCAAAAAAAAAAAAAAAGTAAGTTTGGGCAATACTGTTTACAACAGTTCCACCCTGGGATTAAAATAGTAGTTTGTTCTGTGAGGGGGCTGAGAAGCCCAGTAGTTAAAAAGCTTGGTTAGCTTTGCTTCACCCGCATCCCAAACCTATTGAACCAGGGAACACACTTCCTGCCATTGCCCCCCTGCCCCCGGCCTTTTTTTTTCTGAGACAGAGTCTCACTCTGTTACCCAGACTGGAGTGCAGTGGTGCAATCTCGGCTCACTGCACTGCAACCTCTGCCTCCTGGGTTCAAGCGATCCTCCTGCCTCCAAGCGATCCTCCTGCCTCAGCCTCCTGAGTAGCTGGGATTACAGGCACATGCCATCATGCCCGGCTAATCTTTGTATTTTTACTAGAGACGGGATTTCACCATGTTGGTCAGGCTTGTCTCAAACTCCTGACCTCAGGTGATCTGCCCACCTCCGCCTCCCAAAGTACTAGGATTACAAGTGTGAGCCACCACGCCCGGCCCATGGCTCCTTCCTTAAAATCATCAGGTTTTTTACTCTGGAAGTAGTGCTGTGAGGAATACACTTAAGGGAATGTTCCTCTTGACTGACTTGTCCAGGTGGTGCTGAATTTGGGATCACCACATGAGGCATCAAAAAATATTGACATATTTAATTCCATCCATGAACCAGGAACATTTTGCTCCTGAGAAATATGTCTGTCTCATAGAAATGTGGCCTCTGCATCTCAAAAAAGATAAATACATACATATTTTTTTAAAATTAAATGATTTAAAAATTTTTTTCAATCAACATAAGCTTATCTACCTAAGGAGAGCATTGAACTTGACCAGCCAAACGACACCTAGCAACCATGTAGTAAATCTGTGGAAGAAAAAATCTGGCGGGGCGCAGTGGTTCACACCTGTAATCCCAGCACTTCGGGAGGCTGAGGTGGGAGGATCCCTCAAGCCCAAGAGCTTGAGACCAGCCTGGGTAACATGGCAAGACCCTATCTCTACAAAAAGTCAAAAAATTAGCTGTACATGGTAGCATGTGCCTGTGGTCCTGGCTACTCAGCAGGCTGAGGTGGCGGCACTGCTTGAACCCCAGGAGGTCGAGGCTGCAGCTCCTTGTGTTCACGCCACTGCACTCCAGCCTGGGTGACAGAGCAAGACTCTGTCTCCAAAAAATAAAAATAATTTAGAATTGAAAGAATTATTATTATTATTATTATTATTTGAGACAGAGTCTTGCTCTGTCACCCAGGCTGGAGTGCAGTGGCACCATCTCAGCTCACTGCAACCTTCACAACCTGGGTTCGAGCCATTCTCCTGCCTCAGCCTCCTAAGGAGCTGGGACTACAGGCCCCCACTACCATGCCCAGCTAATTTTTGTATTTTCAGTAGAGACTTCAGTAGGGGTTTCACCATGTTGGCCAGGCTGGTCTCAAGCTCCTGACCTCAGGTGATTCACCTGCCTTGGCCTCCCGAAGTGCTGAGATTACAGGTATGAGGCACCATGCCCTGGCCTGAATTATCTCTAGTTCATCAATGTCTACCATGAGCGTCTTTGTTGGTCCAGCTCATTTTGATTTATTCAATAACTAAAGCTCTTTAAGCTTCAGCTTCCCTGTTAACTTTACAGGCATGTCACCCAGAGAGGCTCAGAATGGCGTGTGTGTGTGTGTATACATATATATACACACACACATATACATATGCACATTTAGTACATTACAAACTCAAGACACCAGATGTTAAAGATGACTCCTTTTGTCTTGCTTTTTGCTGAGGTTCCAGTGGCCAAGAACAAAACTCTTGATGACAAGTATCCCGACACACCAAAGTGGGGTACTAACCACCAATGTGAGATTTGGAAAGGAAGTTGTCAAAAATGATTCACAATCCTTGGCAAACATCCACTTTGAGGACATGAGAGGCTCAGGTTGGAGTCATGTCTCTGGAGAAAAATATTGGTATGTGTGGCATCTCTCACTGCTGTTGGCCCCTAAGACTTAGCTATGAGGTTGGAGTTGGGAAAACAGACAGGGTGCAGAGGGAGGAGAAGAGAAGCCCACCCCTCCCTGCTCAGAGGACGGTGGGGGAGGTAGACATGTAGGCACGTAAGGCCCAATCTTCCCTCAGAGAAGGGGAGAGGATTGATCAGGACAGGAGAGCACTGGGAGCCAAGCAGAGGGTCTTGCCCACTCCTGGTGTGGCCTCTGGAAGTCCAGCCCAGCAGCCCAGGGCTGTGTAGAACAGTGGGCCTGCAGCACAGTCTGGTGGAGCGGGTCTGTTGCCTTCCTGGTTCCTCTGTGGCAGGCGTGCTGAGAGCCAGAGGCCAGCTGAGTACAGTGGCTCACACCTGTAATCTCAGCATTTTGGGAGGCCGAGGCAGGCAGATCACCTAAGTTTAGGAGTTTGAGACCAGCCTGGCCAACACAGCGAAACTCTGTCTCTACTTAAAAACAACAACAACAAAAATTTGCTGGGCGTAGTGGCCTGCAAATCCCAGCTATTTGGGAGGCTAAGGCAGGAGAATCGCTTGAACCTGGGAGGCGGAGTTTGCAGTGAGTCGAGATTGTGCCATTGTACTCCAGCCTGGGTGACAGAGCGAGACTGTCTCAAAAAAAAAAAAAAAGAGCCAGAGGCCGTGTGGAACCCCTGCCCAGGTTTAGGACTGGGCCAGCAGTCCTCTGTGTGACCAACCAGCTCATACCCAAGAGCAAGCACAAGGACAGAGAGACTCTTCCCCGACACTACGATTCTCACAGGTCCCTCCCCAGCACACCCACTCAGGCTGAGGGGCAGAGACCAGCCTCAAGAGGTGGTTGGCTCGGTTAGGCTCCATTATAGGTTGCACTGGGCTGTGTTAGCTCCTCTTCCTGCCACCCAGTGGGTAGCAGTGGGGTGGGGCTTCTACCAGGTACACCCTTAAGTAAAAAAGCTGCACTTCCTATGCATACTGAGAGTGGTGAACACAAAAGTTACGGCTCTGCTATAAATGAATGGAGGTGTTTCTTTTTGTTAAATGATGATGCTACTTTTCTATGGAACACAGTGAGCTAATCCAGAGAGGGCTCAGTCTACCTGTCTCCTGGGAAAAGGATTTCTCCTATAAATTGTTAATCGCTCACTTTAAGATAATATTTAATTTAATTAATTAATTTATTTGAGACAAGGCCTGGCTCTATCACCAGTGGAATGCAGTGGTGTGATCTTGGCTCACTGCAACCTCCGCCTCCTGGGCTCAACTAATCCCCCCACATCAGCCTCCTGAGTAGCTGGGACTACAGGTGTGCACCACCATGCCCAGCTAACTTTTTATATTTTTCTAAAGACAGGATTTTGCCATGTTGCACAGGCTGTTCTCAAACTCAACAGCTCAAGCCAATCCACCTGCCTCAGCCTCCCAAAGTGCTGGATTTACAGGTGGGAGCCACTGCGCCCGGTGAATATTTTAAATTCTGAACAAATTGCTGAGGGACAGGTTGGCGGCGTCACTGTGCTAGTGGCCACGGTTCTGCCTAGGGCCTAATGCATAGGCACTGGAATCAGAAGGCCCTGGGTGCGAATGCTGCTTCCACCATGCTCCAACTTTGTGACCTGGAGCTGCTAACTTCCTCTCCCTGAGGTCAAGTGCACACGTGTAAAGTGAGGATAACTCTCGGCCCTACCTCATAGAGCCCTTGAAAGGTAGCAAGTAAGGCTGAAGAAGTACTAAGTACAGTGCTTGGTACCTGTGCACAATAATTGTTATTTTTCCTCATCAGCAACAGAGGGCCAGTGGCGGTGGCTCACACCTGTGATCCCAACAGTTTGAAAGGCTGAGTCAGAAGAATTGCTTTAGGCCAGAAGTTTGAGACCAGCTTGGGCAACATAGAGAGACCTTGTCATTATAAAATAAATAACAAGAAAATTTTTTTAAAAAGTGAAGATTATTACTGTTACTATTTCCGTATTTCTCTGCTGCATTGTGAGACATGTGACTATCGAGTGATTGATTTTATTTTTAAACAGCACAAAACTCTTACGTCTGTAAAAGTGAATGCCGTTCATTCGTGGTCATCTCCACCAGACTGAGCTGCACATAAGGAGCCCTGAGTTACAGCAGTTCCCGTGCCCCGTCCTCTGGGACTGCACTAAGTGAGCCTGGGAAGGCCGCTGTGCACGTTCTCTCACTTTACCTCCAGGAACACGGTAGGGACTGCATTTGTGCTTTCCCAGTGGCACTTTGCCCTTGTTTGCAATGTTTTCTGGCCTTCAGATTCTGAGCCATCAGCTCTGGCATAACCTCAGTGGTGACAAGCCTTCAGCTTTATTTCTGGAAACCGTAGGCCATTTGGAGCCCAGACGGCAAATAAGGCGAGGAGGAGCTTGTCCGATGATGCTGAGTGAGACCATTTTTGGTCAAAAGTGCAAGGAAGCAGTTCAGCGTGCAGGCCCTGTGAATGGGGGTGCCCCGCGGGGCAGAGACTACGCAAGTGCATGTAAACCTCTGGAAACAGCGCACACGCCCCGCTGGTCAGCTGGTCAGCTGACTGGAGGTGAGGACTGATTTGTCTCTTTAACTCCGTGGCCTTAACTCTGAGGCTTCCAAGTCACAGCGGTGGAAAATTCTGATTGTTTCATTTTAAAAAACGAAAGGATAATTTGTCCTTAAATGATGTATATGTGGTATGATTTTCTATTAAAAAGGAGTATATATGGACTATCTCGGGAAGGATATGATGGAAACCAGTACCAGGGCCTGCCTCTGGGGTGGCCATGGGGGAGGGGCTGGGGGCAGAGGTTCCGGGGGCCACGTATTTTTCCCATGCCTCATTGTGTACCTTTTAGATTTTTATGCTATTTGCATGCTATTGCCTATTAAACAATTAAGAGCAACAGAGCAGGAAAAGCAGGAGGAAGCGGCAGCATTCCTTTCCTGTATAATAAATATTTAACCTGAGTTTTCTCTCAAAAAAAAAACAAAAAACAAAAAAACAGTAAACCATAAAAGGATTAACAGGAAGCGAATGACCCCATTGGGCCTGTTAGCACATCCCAGGGTTGTTCTCCCAGCCTGGCAAAAAAAAAGTACATTTTGCTTCCCCAAACTCTGTAGGCTTGTGGTTGAAGACAATAAATACCCTTACCCTAGATCCCCATAGATAACCTGCAGCAATCAATTTTACAAATAATAATCCTGTAGTTTACATTTTGAAAGCGCAGGACTCCCCCAGCTCCTGCACTCTCCCTTTGTTGCGGGTTCACTACTCAGACACCTCCCCTTAAGGGCAAGGGGGACAAAAAAGGGTTAGAATCGGCCTTTTCATCACCTCCTCCAGGAAGGCTGATACAACCTGTGACTGAAGCGAGGGTTTTGGATCATTCGTAATTGTTCTTGGACGACTCACAACTTTTTGTTTGCCAACACTAGTCCTGGGAGGAAGTGACTGAGCTTTAACTGAGGACAGATAGGATACCCAAATTCCTCCCACTGTAGATTCTAGATGAATGACTGTGTGACATGGATGGGGGAGGAACCAGGGACAGTCACTTTTGTCGTGACATGCCCAGTATCCTTTCCTCTGCCTTCGGGAACAGCTCCCAGGGTTGGTTTGGGATCCACCGCACTCAAGGTGAGGCTCCAAAACACAGCCATGGGGAGGAACACATGCCCCAGCCTAAGCCAATCACTGCTCCAGATTCTCTGGGCCATGGGGCTTGGATCAGGAAAGGAAAAACGGCCCTAAGGGAGCCAATGAGCCACAGAGGCCTTTCCTGGGAATACAGAGGCAGAGACAGGCACTCTCTCTGGCTAGACTTGGATCCTGAGGCAGAGGGGCTGCTGGTGCTACCCCCATCTTGTCTTCACAAGCAGTCTACGGCGAGGAGAAGAGAGCCAAGAGACAGAGTCCAGGGTTGATGCGTGTCCTCTTTGGGCCCTGAATCCCTTCCATTCTCATATATAATCTAATAAGTTGCTTCTTTATTTTCCCTGCTTAAGCCAGAGTGTGCATGTGCTTTTCTGGGTCTTATAACCAAAATGGTCCTGTGTGACACACTAGTGTGCAGACTCTAGGAGACTGAAGCTTGGATCGCAAGCTGGAAAAGCAGTCGGACCCACTTTGACCAATGAGCATCTTTGAATTGCACCCTGGACTATTCCATCAAAGTCACCATGGCCTGAATTCTCTTATCTTTCTTCTCTTGGGAATGTGGGAATAGCAGAGGGAAAAAGCCTGAAATGTATGTTAATAGTAGGCCATTTAATGGAGGTTTTACCCCTGATCTTACTACCAGTAGCCTACTCCCTCACCCTAAAAGGGCATTTTCCACCCAGCCCCAGGGCTTAGAGTTCAGAGCTGCCTCACAATTTCACTGAAGAGCAGGACATTCTCTTACTGGGAATCAGAGTCCTCTGAAAACACAGGCCCTTATAAGTAAAGAATGAGCCTGAAGATAACACAGGGTTCATAATCTGCTTGTCAACACTTTGAAACTCTCTCTCAAAGTCAGTTCACAGCCAGCAGAGCTGGCTGATGAAACCCTGAATCAGAGTCCTCATATGGGATATTTGTTCCCCTCTGAGCTCCAAACTATCATTCTGCTTATTTGATGGATAGGAAATTCATGATGTTATTCTCAAATCGAATTCTCAGTATAAACAACATATTGGGCAACATAGCAAGATCCCATCTCTAAAAAAATTATTATTATTATATTTTTATAGAGTGGGTGTACACCTGTGTTCTCAGTTACTCAGGAGGCAAAAGCAGAAAGATCACTTGAGCTCAGGAGTTTAAGGCTGCAATGAGCTATGATAGTGCCACTGCGGTCCAGCCTGGGTGACAGAATGAGACTCTGTCTCAAAAAGAAAAATTTTTTTAAGTGAAACATATAAAAAGATGCTCAGCACCTCTGAAACTAAAAACAAGTTATCATTTTTCATCCACTGGATGGACAATGATGAAAGCAATGGATAACATCCAACCCTGGTTAGGGAGTGGAGAAATGAGCACTCTTGTATCCTGTTGAGGAGAGCGTGTATTATTAGTACACGGTCCCCGGCGGGTCCCCCTCTCCCTGCACATGCACACATGCCGCTCCCCACATCAAGAGGTACAGCTTGTCTCCCACCCCCTTGAATCTGGGCTTGCCTTGTGGTTGACTTTGATCAATAGAGTATGGCAGCAGTGACATTCTGGACCCCAGACCCATGCTGTGAGAAACTCAAGCCACATGGAGAGACCAGTAGGGGGAGGCCAAAGGCGTTCATGCGGATAACCCCAGCCCAGCACCCAGCGCCAGCCAGCACCAACTACCAGCCCCACCAGTGAAAATGTTTGGACCCTCCCTCTCCAGCACCTCGGGAGGCAGAGCCACCACTCATTCCACCCACAGAAACATGGCAAATAATAAATCATTGCTTTAAGCCATCTAATTTTGAGGGATTTGTCACTCAGGAATGGATCACAGAAACAATATTCATTGTCATTTTGCACGAAATAGAGAAAAAATTAGAAGCAAAAAGCCACCAGTCAGAGAATGGTTGCATAAATTAGAGTCCAGCCGTACCAGCAATGCTGTGCAGCCATGAAGAAGATCGCTGTAAATCAGAATGAAGTGACACAGAAAGGCCCCCAAGATAGGTTAATGAAAAAAGCAATTTTAAAAACAATATGCCTAGTATGATTTTGTTTATGTAAAAATATACAATTTGAGTAAACACATTTAAAACTATCAAAAAGATACACACCAAGCCATTAACAGTATTTACTTTTTGGGAAAAAAATTGGATTTGGGGCAAGAAAGTGTATACGAACTTTCATTTTGATTTGTATATAGTTTAATTTATTCTTCTTCTTCCTTTCCCCCTCCTCTTCTCCCTCCCCTCCTCCTCCTCTTGCTCCTTCTTCCAATGAGCATATACTCATGTTTTATAATCTAATAAAAGACGACAGATTTCTAAGCTTCTTTAACCCAGTGCACTGGCTTGCTGAGAAGTTAGGCTGAGCCGGGTCTCATGTTAGCTGTCCTTTCACTGAGCACCTATGATAAACCAGGCACCCTGCGTACTATTTCCAATTCTCACAACAACCAGGCATTATTTTTTCAATTTCAGAAATGTGTCCATGTGGGTTCAGAATGGATAGGTAATGTTCCAAGTGTCACCCAACTGAGTGGCAGAACCAGTGTCTGAACCCAGGTGGACCACTCCAAAGTCCTGGTGCCCTTTCAGGTGAGAACTGGGCCTGCCTAAAGGAGCTGATGGTCTGGCCAGAGACAAGAACTCACACATGGATAAGAACTACTGGATGCAATGACTGCACACAGGGACCTGGGTTCAAATCCCAGCTTCGCTGCCAACCAGGTGTGAGGCTGTGGACCAGTGACAGCCTCCTGTGTCTCAGCCATGGAGCAGGCATCTATTGAGCAGGCATCTATTGAATGCCTCCCAGGTGACAGGTACCACTCATGCCAGGTCCCCACTACCTCAGGAGGGAAATCTCTGCCCCATGGAGTTCATGATATAATGCATGAGCCAGATATGAAATAAATAACCAGATAAACACATGATGTAACCACAGAGGATAATAAAAGCTAAGAAAAACAAACATGACCAGCTGCAGTGGCCAGACATGTGGTCCGAGCTACTCAGGAGACTGAGGTGGGAGGATCACTTGAGCGCTGGAGGTTGAGGCTGCAGTGAGCTGTGATCACACCACTGCACTCCAGCCTGGGTGACAGAGCAAGACCCTGTCAAAAAGAAAGGAAGGAAGGAAGGGAGGAAAGAAGGAAGGAAGGAAGAGAGGGATGGAAGAAGGAAAGAAGGGAGGGAGGGAGGGAGGGAAAGGAAAGGAAAAAGAACAAAACATAAAAATGCCTCAATTTTCTTGTCTGTAAAAATGGGATGGTGATGATGCCAATTTCACAGGACTCTTACGCTGAGTCAATAAAATATTTTCTGTCAGATGCTTAGTGCCAAGCTGGGGGCACAATGAGTAAATGGGAGTGACGGTGCTGATGTGCTAAATTGTGTTTGCACAGGCTGAGATAAAGAATTTTTTAAAGGGTGCATAACAAATATTTTCTAAATGAATGCAACGAAGAGCAGTCACCTGGGCTAGAGCAGTCAGGGAGGACTTCCCAGAGGAGGTGCCACAGGAGCCTCTGCTCAAAGCTGGACCACATTTTGTAGGGCAAAGGCCTCCACCCTGCCCAGGAGGTTCTGGAGTATCCAAACACAAGACAGAGGCAAGGCAAACTTGCCAAGCACCCTGCTAATGTGGTTAGTTTGGACCTTATCTCTGAAAGGAGCTGGGTCTCAGACGGCTTGTCAGAGCTGACCGCAGGGCCTGCTGAGAAACCAGACTCAGAACACGCGCCTGCTGCTGTCACCACTGGGAGGGCGGTGGGGGTGGGGGCGCAGGAAGGCCTGGGGGAGCTGGGTTATTTGTTATGGGGTGAAGAGGAAGCTATAAGTGGTCCTCTGTCCTCCATTAACAGCAGGATGGAGTCAGGCTGGAGCCGCTGCTTCAGAGTCAGCCTTGTTTTTTAAACACACATGGCTGGCCCAGGCCTTTTAACCCCCTAACACCCCAGGGTTCCTGCAGGAAAAAAACAGTAGCCTTTGGTCTAGAAACTCTACAGCTGGGGTGTAGCTTAGGGCATTTCTTTTTAGCTCAGAAACAAACAGAAGATAAGAACATTGTGATAAAAGGAACTGTACTTTTATAATGGATTATTCAAAGTCAGGGAGTCTGGGATGGTTATAATTCTTTATACTTCAGACTCTTTAATGTACATCCACAAAGCTAAGAGCAAATAATAAAATGGATTATTCTTGTCTGCAAAGAAACACAAACTATTTATTTCTACCCAATCCTCCCCCACCCACTCTCATCACCAAAAGTTGATGCAAAGACATATAAATATTTGTCTTTTTTACTGCAAAGGAATACAAACTATCGGCCGGGAGTGGTGGCTCACGCCTGTAATCCCAGCATTTTGGGATGCTGAGGCGGGCGGATCACAAGGTCAGGAGATCAAGACCATCCTGGCTAACATGATGAAACTCGGTCTCTACTAAAAATACAAAATAATTAGCTGGGCATGGTGGCGAATGCCTGTAATCCCAGCTACTCAGGAGGCTGAGGCAAGAGAATCGCTTGAACCCGGGAGGTGGGGATTGCAGTGAGCCAAGATCGTACCACTGTATTCCAGCCTGGGAGACAGAGACTCTGTCTCAAAAAAAAAAGGAAAGAAAGAAACACAAACTATTTATCTCTACCAATCCTCCCCCACCCACTTCCATCACCTGAAAGTGTGAGATCTAGAACCATTCACACATGCCTGAGTTCTTCACCCCCTTGGAACCTCCCCCAACCTGTTCATTGGGTCCCATTCTATAGCACTCTTCAGTGGGGTGAAGGGTTGATTGTACCAGTGATTCTTGACTTTTTGGAGAAGTCCCAGACAATTTGGGAAGCTCATTAAGGCCATGGACCCCCTCCCCAGAAAGAGGCGCACCACTCAGTATTGTGCACCATATATCAGGGGCCCCAAGACTCCTCAGTCTTGGAAGAGTACTTCCCAGATGCAGTACTTCCCAGGTCAGACCAACAGGTAAATTTCTTCTAGCTCTCATTTCACAATTGATTTACTCCCATTCTAGACATGAGATCATCCTTAGCAATCAGAGTCTGAGATTTTAAAAATCTCAGCAACTCAGAAACACCCGGGAAGCGTTTCTAAGGCTCAATAGTTAGCAGGATGAAACAGTTACCTCTGTGGGAAGATTAGGGCATTTGGGGCAGGCACCTGGATAGCAGCTCTGAATCCCCATTTAGACTGGTGACATGAGGGTGGGGTCCTAGGGACACTTATGGCCAACAGGATTTCCATCTGCCTTAAACCCACAGAGGCTGAGTAGGTGAGGTTTCTCCAACCCCCCAGTGCCCATCGCGTTCTCATGAGGCCTCACTCTGAGGCTAAGCTCGGCCTCCATACTCCGTATCAGGGTTCTGCAAGACCATACTGCTGAGCAGGGGCAGGCTGGGCTGAGTCCAGTCTGGAGGGGTTTGGGCCCCAGACCTCAGAGAAAAGGCAGAAGGGAACTCCGAGTCACCATGTCCTCACCCAGCCTTGATGAAGGATGACCCAACGCCTGGTGCTACGGTTCACCCCAACCCAACCAACTACTGTGGGGGGTGTGGGAGGTTGCCTTTTCCAGAGCCTACAGTTCTTTATCTACCAAACCGGGGTTCTGTGCCACCTCCCCTTTCCCTGCTACACAAGAATCATCTCAGCACTTCCGGAAAACTTTCCAAGGCAAAAGCAGTCCCTTCAGGAACTGCGGTGATCAGGATGAAGTAATTTCGGGAGGCAGGAAGATTAGAATCCACAAGCCTTCGGTCAGGCTCAGTGGGAGCAAGCCAGTCCCCAAATGCGGGAATGATTACTAACAGACGATGGTCCCAACCTTACACGTGTTCCACATCCACAAACTGGAAAAAATGTCAAATTAAATATGAAACCGGAAGTGGAGATAAAGACCCATGCACACACTGCACACAAACTCACACACACTCTTCTCGTTAGCACGGGATGAAAGCCAGTGGTGATGATTTTTAATTAGAAGGGAGGACTAATAGCCACCTCCCAAGGCCAAGGCACTCGGTTCTGAACCAGGCCAGAGTTAACCCTTGCAGCTCCAGGGCGGCACCTGTTTTAAACGGCTCCACTCTATAAAAATTAGCCGGGTGTGGTGGGGGGTACCTGTAATCCCAGCTACTTGGGAGGCTGTAGCAGGAGAATTGCTTGAACCCAGGAGGCGGAGGTTGCAGTCAGCCAAGATTGTGCCACTGCCTTCCAGCCTGAGCAACAGAGCAAGACTCTGTCTCAAAAAAATAAAGATTAAAATAAGATAAATGGCCCCCCTGCAGGGTGAGGTGGCTCATGCCTGTAATTCCAGCAGTTTGGAAGGCTGAGGCGAGTGGATCACCTGAGGTCAGGAGTTTGAGACCAGCCTGGCCAACATGGTGAAATCTTGTCTCTACTAAAAATACAAAATTAGCCAGGCATGGTGGTGTGCACCTGTCATCCCAGTTACTTGGGAGGCTGAGGCAGGAGAATCACTTGAACCTGTGAGGTGGAGATTGCAGTGAGTTGAGATTGCACCATTATATTCTAGCCTGGGCAACAAGAGTCAAACTCTCACTAAAAAAAAAAAAAAAAAAAAAAAAGGTAAATGGCCCCACTGCTAGAGGAAGCTCATCAAAGTTTTCTAAGCCGTGCTTGGTTAATTGAAGAATCATTAAGAAATGGGTGGAGGGGACAGGAGGAGGAAAGGAAGAGAAGAGAAGAAATCAAGGGGAGAAGAGACTCTCATGGCAGCGTCAACCCCTCCACGGGGAGAGATTGGTGTGGAGGCCATGCCCTCTGACACCTGAGAGAGACAGTTTCCACCCCCAGCTCTTCTATTCACCAACTGTGTGACCATGGACTTGCCCATCCTCTTGGTTTCAATTTTCCTTGTCTGTGAAATGGAAATGATAGCATGAACTTGACATGATTATTGTTAGGATTTTATTTTTTTTATTTATTTATTTGAGATGGAGTTGCGCTCTTGTTGCCCAGGCTGGAGTGCAATAGTGTGATCTTGGCTCACCGCAACCTCTGCCTCCCGGGTTCAAGCAATACTCCTGCCTCAGCCTCCCGAGTAGCTGGGATTACAGGTGCCCACCACTGCACCCAGCTAATTTTGTATTTTTTTTTTTTTTTTTTTAGTAGAGACGAGGTTTCTCCATGTTGGTCAGGCTGGTCTGGAACTCCCGACTTCAGGTGATCTGCCCATCTCAGCCTCCCAAAGTGCTGGGATTACAGGTGTGAGTCGCCGCGCCTGGCCTGTTGTTATGATTAAACGAGATATATATGAAAATCACCTGTTTGCTTAGAACAGTGTAAGTTCTCCAAAATGATGGCTACTAACTATGGCCATTAAATTAGTTTCATTATTATTCTTTAGTCTTTTTCTTACCATGTTTGAGGAAGATCTTTCCTCTAAATAAATATAAGGGGATACACTACCTCCTGTAAATACTGATTTCAAAGTGTGGGGATGGGGTAGGAGAAGTAAGTAGTTGCCTTTTCCTTGAACAGATTGGCCACTCCCGACCCACCACCATCACTATGTCAGCTGAGAGTGAAATGTGACATCCTGGATGGGTGAGTCCAGCAGGTGTCCCTTAGGGAAACCAGCCCACACCCCAGACAGAAAGAGAGCAAGAGTTTTAAAACAGGAGCTAACGCCCCATCCCACCCCAGCTCTTTCCCTGCCCATCACTCCTGAATAGCATTTGACTCCAGCTGCTGCTCAAGTTGCTGCTTGAACGGCAGCTTACTGACAGCAATGCAGGTGCACGCATTTCCCCGTCCTCTTTCCAAGCCTATCTGAGCGAGAACAGGCAGGGGAAAGTGGGCTTGATTCTTTCTAAAACAAAAATGATTATTAGATAATCATTATAATCCCAAAAGAGCTCTTCACATCTCAATGACAAGCTAGTGCATAGAATAGTGCTGGGCACATAGTAGGTGTGCATAAATACCTGTCGAGTGTCCAAATGGACAAAGCAACCCAGTCCCCACAGTGGGTACTCCTGAGGCACTCACATGTCAATGGCAGAGACATATAGAAAGAAATCTACCCCCACCCCCTGACCAAGTTTCCAGGTACACAGTCACAATATGCAGTGAAATTATGGCTTCCAATGCACTTCTGATTTTACAAAATCAGTTTTGAAAAGAATTTGTTTCTCTCTTCCCAGCACCTTTACTCACCTACTCTTACAAAGACTTTGGATCCAGTACCTGACAGATAGCACGTTTGTAATAAATAGGTGTGTAATAAAAAGTAATTAATAAATGCATTACTGATGTCAGGAGCCACACTGCTGGTCTGATGTAATTGTCAGAAAAGGATGGCAGCAGAGCCCTGAGCAAGCCACCCATGTGCATTTTCTTCCATTAGCATCCTATACCAGATAGTATCTTTCTAAATGGAATCATAAGACCAGACCTGGCATAGGAGGGCAGCATTGCTGGCTCATTCCAGTGACTCAGCCACATGTTTTAGAAAAGAACAGCCCACTTTTATTAGTAGCAGTAGAAACAGTGCCAATAATGGACATTTTGTGAGCATGTATTTGCCAGACTCCACGCTGGTTGATTTACATCTGATATATCCTTTGATTCTCACAACAATCTTATGAAGTAGGTTATATTATCCCCATTATGCAGATAAATAAACTGCAGCTGAGAGAAGTAAAATGACTTTCCCAAGGCTGTGCAACTAGTCTGTGTGCCTCCAGAGGGCTTTCTCATCACACCTCTGAGCTCTGACTCTCCAACCTATCCCAGCTTTTCCCTGCATTCCACCAATGGTATCCATTCTTCCCACACCTCCAGACAACTGCTCAAGCATTTTCCTTCATCTGGAAAGTTCTTCCTATCTTTACCGACCATGGAAAACTCTATATTAGCCCATTTTCACACTGCTATAAAGAACTGCCCTAGACTGGGTTGTTTATTTATTTATCTTTGAGATGGAGTCTCACTCTGTCACCCAGGCTGCAGCGCAGTGGCGCTATCTCGACTCAATGCAACCTCCGCCTCCCAGGTTCAAGCAATTCTCCTGCCGCAGCCTCCCCAGTAGCTGGGATTACAAGCACCCGCCACAACACCTGGCTAATTTTTGTATTTTTAGTAGAGATGCGGTTTCAACATGTTGGCCAGATTGGTCTCAAACTCCTGACCTCAAGTGACCTGCCTGCCTTGGTCTCCCAAAGTGCTGGGGTTACCGGCGTGAGCCACTGGACCCAGCTGGGACTGGGTAATTTATAAAGAAAAGAGTTTTAATTGACTCACAGTTCCTCATGTCTGGGGAGGCTTCAGGAAACTTAGACAATCTTGGTGGAAGGGGAAGCAGCCACGTCTTACTTGGCAGCAGGCGAGAGATCAAGTGTATGAAGGAGAAACTGTCAAACATTTGTAAAACCATCATATCTCGTGAGAACTCATCCACCATCATGAGAACAGAATGACGGATACTGCTCCCACGATTCAATCACCTCCCTCTCTTGACACAGGGGGATTGCAGGTCCCTCTCTCACTTAACTTGAGGGATTACAACTCAAGATGAGATTTGGGTGGAGACACAGAGCCGAACCATATCACTCCGTTTATCCTTCAAGGCTTTGCCCAAAGGCTGCTCCTCTCTAAAGACTCCCCTAGTCCTCCTCACAGCCTGAGGCAGAACCACTGCTCCCTTCTCGGCCTGTAGTTCAGAGCATCGTGGCACAAACTCACTGTGCTTGCAGGGAAGAGTCAGGATCAGTTTGCCTTTGCACCTCCAGCACCTAGCACAGACACCTACCTGGCCCTCGGCAGAAACTCAATAAATGCCTTATAATTAAGTAAAATCAAGCACATTCTTCCCAGAATAACAAAATAGAGAACAAAACTCCCAACCCAGGGACATTCTTGTCCCATCTGCTCCCTAGGAAGTAGCTGACTGCTGGGGCTGGAGGGGAGCAGAAAGAAGATTAGAATTAGGCTGAGAGCCCCCCCAGCAGCCCTGGCCGGGGTCCAGCTCAGAGAGAGCCAGGTGGGGCTCCTATAGCAGGCTTTGTGACAGTGAGGGGCGAGGCAAACTCAGATGGGTAAAGGCCATTTGGCTCTGGGCAATCTTGGCCCTAAGCCTGCAGACAAGGCCCCACGGTCTCTTTGGGCCACCCACACTAGGCCCCACGGTCTCTTTGGGCCACCCACACTCACTGGCCTCCTCTCTTTGTTTCTGTGATTCTGCCTCAGAGAGCTGCTGCCTTTATCACAAGGAAGTCAGGAGAACAAGTTACCTCCTGGGCTTATCTTCAAGCTCAAGGGTGTCCTTGCTATTGGAACAGGAGGCTATTCCCCTTGCAGTCCCAGCTTTTCCCGTTTGCTTATCTCTCATCAGAGAATTCTGAACAGAGGGGAGAAGAGGTGGATGAAGGAGAACTTGTACCATGGAGACACCTGTGAAGGGCTGGACTGAGGGTTGTGTTGAGGCAGGCATGGGGCTTTTGCTGGACGGTGGGGTTGTGGTGTCTGCTTGTTGCCTTCCAACCACAGAATGAATTAAAAGACCTTTGGAAATCTCTTCCAGCCCCCACATTCTATAATCTGTCTGAAGATTGGTCACATGTGCCTATGGGCAGGGTAGCTATGATTTATTATTCTAAAATACTTTTTTTTTTTTGAAATGGGGTCTCACTCAACTGTTGCTCAGGCTGGAGCATAGTGATGTGATCATAGCTCACTGCACCCTCAACTTTGTGGGCTCAAGTGATCCTCCCACCTCAGCCTCCCAAGTAGCTGGAACTACAGGCATGTACCTCCACAGCTGGCTAGTTTTTGTATTTTTTGTAGAGACAGGGTCTTGCTATGTTGCTCAGGCTGGTCTCAAACTCCTGGGCACAAGAAATCTATGTACCTCAGCCTCCCAAAGTGTTGGGATTACAGGCATGAGCCACCATGACCAGCCCAAAATACTTTTAAAATGAAAGAAGTCACAGTCATAAACCAGGCCTATCCCAGGCAAATGGGGAAGTCTGGTGTTTCTACCTAAGGTGTTGAGGATGTGGAATGTTTACCAGTAGTTCCAAGATTAAAACCTGGAATTACTGTTCAAACTTTTCCAAAAGAAATGGCCACTTCTCAAAGAGAGTTTAACAACCCACTTTTCTGAGTAACATAATAAGATACATGATAAATCATAATGGCATGCATCCTTTGCCTGATGTCCCCTGGTTTCTCCTGCAGCTACTCTGCACAGAGGCACGTGCCCTGGGGCATTTTGTGGGTGAAGCAGACACTCCCAGAGGAGAGCTCAGAGATAATGCTAAATGGCCTGGGGATGAAGGATTCCCAGCAGTGCCACTCCTTGTAAGGGGAAAGGGGAAGGGCCTTTATCTTTTCCCATGTGGGAGAGGCGAGGGAGGAGCCAGTGGCCACTGATCTCTGGGTAGAGTCCCTTTGTGTCTTGTCCTTTGGGATGACCCCACATGCCTCTGGGAGTTGGGGGCTTGAGTAAGGGGGTGGTACTGATCGTGCTTCCTCGAGACCAGAATGCAGGCACAGGGCCCCGGCTCCCCTTTCTTCCTCCCCGCTGGCTCTGCTGTGGGAGAATTCTTCAGCACAGGGACAGATTTCAGGGCAGTGCAGGACTTAGGGGCAGCCCACTCTCACTTGGGCTGTAACTCAGTGAGCCCACACAGAGGCCAGGTTCCTCTCCCAGCTTCTCAGGTGAGGCAAGCGCGTGTCTGGGATGAGGCTTCAGGAATCCCCTCTGTAACCCTGAGACATCAGGGACAAGTGTCCATGGGTGACCAAAAACCCTTGACCTCCCAGGAAGGAGAGTGTACGTGTGAAGTCAGAGATCAAAGGATAGGGTGTTGAGTCTGTAGGGAGCAGTGGTTCCCTGAACTCCAAGCAGTTTTGCCAGGCCCCTGTACCATAGTCAGGGTACCCTGTACCATCAAATCCAGTCAACCTTTAACTTAAATACATAGTTTAGCTTTGTGCCAAAAATAGATACTTGTGAAATAATAAATTTTGTAAATATTTTATTACATAAAGAAGACAGAGGGAGGCAGAAGGAGGCCAAAAAAAAAAAAAAAAAAGAAGATAGAAGTACTTAATATATATGGACATGTGTATATTTTAATACGCAACTATTAAACTTTTTTTTTCATAAGACAGGGTTTCACCATGTTGGCCAGGCTGATCTCGAACTCCTGACCTCAGGTGATCCACCTGCCTCGGCCTCCCAAAGTGCTGAGATTACAGGCGTGAGCCACCGCGCCCGGCCAACTATTAAATTTTAAAAAATCTTTATTCATGGACCTCCCAGAACCATCTCACCATTTGGGAAACACAGGTGTAGTGTTCTGACCTCAGGCACCAGCAGGACAGGGGAGGGAGAGCAGAGTGAGATTGGGGGGTTGAGGAATTACTCCCCCAGCTCCTTCCCTGAGGAGTCATCCTGGGCTGGCCGTGTCCCTCTTTCAAAGCCACAGCGCCTGCCAGGGAGGCCTCCCCTCATGCCAGCCCTTATGGGGCCTGGTGCCTGCTCCCTCCTTGCTTTTTTTTTTTTTTTTTTTAATTGAAACGGAGTCTTGCTCTGTCACCCAGGCTGGAGTCCAGTGGCGCAATCTTAATTTACTGCAACCTCCATCTTCCAGGCTCAAGTGATCCTCTCACCTCAGCCTCCTGAGTAGCTAGGATTATAGGTATGTGCCACCACACCTGGCTAATTTTTGTATTTTTAGTAGAGATGGGGTTTTGCCACGTTGGCCATGCTGGCCTTGAACCCTTGGGTTCAGGTGATCCGCCCTCCTCGGCCACCCAAAGTGCTGGGATTACAGGCGTTGAGTCACCGTGCCCAGCCCCTCCTTGCTTCTTGAGGTGTCAGAGCCGACAGGGCAGGCTGTTGCTAACCACAGGAGCTGCTCTCTCCCTTGCTGGTTCCCTGAGCCCTGCCCTCACCTTGTAAAATATCCGTTTATTAAACTCTCTGAACTACCCAGTTGAGTGTGCCATGTATGTAAATATCCCATACAAAACATAAAATGATGACAAGGGCCTAAGAAATGGATGGACAAAGCTTAGGAAAGACAATTCACACAGAAGAAATACCAACAGTAAACACAGGGTGGGGAAATGCTCGAGCTTCCTAACAACCAAAGGGAAAAACGCGCCTCGTCCACTGCTGGGAGTCATGGATGGTGTATGGTCCTTCCAGAGAGGAATTCAGCAACATGTGTCAGATATCACAAAAGCGTTCAGACCTCTGAACCAGGTAACCAACTCCTGGGAATTTTCCTAAAGAAATCATTCATAAGAGGGTAAAAACAAAAACGCATGAAGAATTTCACTTTTCTTTTTTAGAAAACAAAAATTAGAAACTGTCCAGATGAGACACAAAACAGTAGATTGGCTAAGCAAACAATGCTTTATCAACACAATGGAATATTACCCAGTCTTTACAACTGTAAAATAAAGACTTCAAAAAAATATTTATAGGGGCCGGGCACGGTGGCTCAAGCCTGTAATCCCAGCACTTTGGGAGGCCGAGGCGGGTGGATCACGAGGTCTAGAGATCAAGACCATCCTGCTCAACATGGTGAAACCCCGTCTCTACCTAAAAATACAAAAATTAGCTGGGCATGGTGGCGCGTGCCTGTAATCCCAGCTACTCAGGAGGCTGAGGCAAGAGAATTGCCTGAACCCAGGAGGCGGAGGTTGCAGTGAGCCAAGATCGCGCCATTGCACTCCAGCCTGGGTAACAAGAGCGAAACTCCGTCTCAAAAAAAAAAAAAAAAATTTATAATGCATATAAAGTCAAACAAGAACACATGAAATAGCATATATACTTGGATGAACACCATGAAGAAATACCAAGGCTCATGGACAAAGACTGGAAGGAGGTATTTAAAAATAAGAGCACTTACCAAATTAAGGAGTTGAGGACATAGGCACATTTTGAGAGGGAGTCTTGCTCTGTCACCCAGGCCAATAGCACGATCTCAGCTCACTGCAACCTCTGCCTCCCTGGTTCAAGTGATTCTCCTGCCTCAACCTCCCAAGTAGCTGGGATTACAGGCGCCTGCCACCATGCTCAGCTAATTTTTGTATTTTACTAGAGATGGGGTTTCACTATGTTGCTTAGGCTCATCTCAAACTCCTGGCCTCACATGATCCGCCCGCCTCGGCCTCCCAAAGTGCTGGGAGCCACCTTGCCCAGCCGAAGACATTTTAAACTGCTGCAATACATTTAATGCATTGTTAATAAATTGTTATTTATTTATTTATTTATTATTATTTTTTAAAGACGGGGTTTCACCATGTTGGTCAGGCTGGTCTCGAACTCCTGACCTGGTGATCCACCCGCCTTAGCCTCCCAAAGTGCTGGGATTACAGGGGTGAGCCACTATGCCTGGCCGCTAATAAATTGTTTTGAGATTACCTAAAGATAGAAAAGTTACAATTTCAAAAGTAACACATACCTTGTAGATAGTAACTAACTAATCTCACCTTCTCCAAACTGTTTCTTTTAACACTTGGTAACAGAGTAGCATTAGTAGCATTTAGTAGAGACAGCGTTTCACCATGTTGGCCAGGCTGGTCTCGAACTTGTGACCTCAGGTGATCCACCTGCTTTGGCCTCCCAAAGTGCTGGGATTACAGGCGTGAGTCACTGCACCTGGCCAAGATGTAAGCGTTTTTAAAAATTCTTTTTTTAAATTTAAAAAAAAAATTTTTAAAGCAAACTTCAAGGGCTAATCCCTTTCCTGGACCTCCAGACTCTGGCTCAGAACAGAATTAAGAAGGGCAGTTCTAGAAAAAGCTAGCGCTTGATGGAATAAAATAGAGAGACTCAGTCAGACCACTCCAGTCTGGAGAAGCCACACCTTGTTGAGTGCTGACTGCAGCCAGGCACAATCCCGAGGTCAGCTCTCAGCACCAGCATGCACTCTGACAGCTAGGGAAACCGAATCTCAGAGAGCTTGAGTAGCCTGCCCCACATGGCTCAGCTAATGTGGGACAGATTTCAAACCTGCCACTCTGAAAGTAGAGCCTGGGTTAACAGGTCATCCAAGCTTTTCTGCTTTCTGCCTTAAAAAGACTTTGGGGCTGTCATCTCCAACCAAACACGTCAGCCACAGGGGTCAAACATGGTTGATCCACTTAAAGGACTGACCACCACTTAGTGTAAACTCTGAACTGGGTGAGGCTTGTGCGAGAGTCAGAGGCAAAACCCTGGTCTCTGGCCTAAAAGCGCTAGTAGTCCATTTGAAGACAACACTGAGAAACATGAGATTACCAGAAGGGATAAGATCCGATATTGCGGGGCACCTCACGGACACTGTCTTTGCACTGGCTTCCTCCTCCGGCTTCTCTGCTCATCACGCTGCACTGCAATTATGTGTTTACAGTGACAGTGGGCTCGTTAAGCTCAGGATCTTGTCTTATCTTTATCCACTTAACACCTGCAATGCTGCCAGGGACAGAGAAAGGGTGGGGGCGGGAAAGAAATCGACTAGGTGTGCAAAGGAAATCACACCAATTCTCCACTTTATCTGCCTGGGCTGGGTCCTGGGAAGGGATCACGTTATCATCTTATTCCTCTCTCTGCCACCACCATACCCACTCATTCCTGACTTCCTCCCCAGCTGTTACTTCTGGCAGAGCCACACACACAGATGCTAAGGGATCTGCTCCAATCCGCTCCAGCCAAAGGTCACCTCCAAGGTCCCTGGCCCTGCCTGGCTGTTCTGTCCTTAGGCCGCTACCTTGTAAGTGCTATGCTCTATTTTCTCCAGCCCTCACCTTCTAGGCCCCGCAGTTTTCTCCAGGGGTGATGGGATAATGAGGAATTGCCAGGCAGATGAGATTCAGCCCCAAGACCCAGACAAGGGGGCAGAAAGAGCAGTAGGAGGCCCCCATATCAGGATAAAGCCTCATTTGTGGCCATAGCAGTGCTGCCAACGGTATTCTTGGGTCTGCTGCCTCCACATGTCCTCTGGGATCTGGCAGGATGAGATCATGACAATGGCTGGGCCACAGGTTCTTAGTACACAAGCCTCAAAGACCTGGGCTTCCCCTGACTCTCCCTAGCAGCCAAATAACCCCTCGAAGTCCTGGTGCAACTGTTACTCTGATTGAGGGGGCAGATGAGCAAATTGAAACCTTAGAGGCAGCACCTGTTCCCAAGGAAATATCCCTTCCCCACCGTTGGTGCTCCTGCAAGCCAGGATTTCATTTTCAGTGTGAGTAGGCTGCTCAGTGCCACATTTTCCTCCTTCCTCCCCAGAGATGAGGGTGAAGACACATGATTTCCAAGCTCCCACATGGCTGCATTGACTCCATGTGCTTTTTCATTGCATACTCTCATTGACACAGTTTTGGTGTCCTACAACCTGCACATATTGCCAAAATCCATTCTTGCCTTCCAAAGCTTTTTCAAATTTTGATCAATCAGGTCAAAATTACTAGTATCACAGTCAGAAAAATGTATCCAAAAATTTAAAGTATCTGATAATTTAAAGCTGAAAAAATTTGAAAAGCACAAAATCATTCTATCCCTTTTTTTTTTTTTTTTTTGAGACGGAGTCTCGCTCTGTTGCCCAGGCTGGAGTGCAGTGGCACGATCTCTCAGCTCACTGCAAACTCTGCCTCCTGGGTTCAAGCAATTCTCCTGCCTCAGCCTACCAAGTAGTTGGGATTACAGGCACATACCACCACACCCAGCTATTTTTGTGTTTTCAGTAGAGACAAGGTTTTGCTATGTTGGCCAGGCTGGTCTTGAACTCCTAACCTCAAGCGATCTGCCTGCCTTGGGCTCCCAAAGTGCTGGGATTACAGGCATGAGCCACTGTGCTTAGCCTCTATCCTTGTTTTTAAAACTATACTACAACTTTCTGGTATTTTTGTTTTTTGTTGTTTTTGTTGATTTTTTTTTTAAAACAAAATAGGATCTCACTGTGTTGTCCAGGTTGGAGTGCAGTGGCACAATCATGGCTCACTGCAGCCTCGACCTTCTGGGCTCAGGCAATCCTCCCATCTCAGCCTCCCAAGTAACTGGAACTACAGGTGTGCACCACCATGCCCCACTAACTTTTTAAATAATTTTTGTAGAGATGGGGTCTCACTAGGTTTCCCAGGCTGCTCTTGAACTCCTGGGCTCAAGCTAGCCTCCCATCTCAGCCTCCTGAAGTGCTGGGATTGTAAGCATGAGTCACTGCACCCAGCCTAAAGCTGGAATGTGTACTCGAGTTTCAGGCTGAACAATTCTGAGGTGATATGGTTTGGATCTGTGTCCCCACCAAATCTCATGTTGAATTGTAGTCCCCAATGTTGAAGGTGAGACCTGGTGGGAGGTGGCTGGATCATGGGGGTGCATTTCTCATGAATGGGTTGGCACCAGCCCCTTGGTACTGTTCTCCTGATGGTGAGTGAGTTCTCGAAAGAGCTAGTTGTTCAAAAGGGTACAGCACCTCTCCTCCCTGCTACCCCCCACTCCTCCTCCCCTGCGCCTTGCTCCTGTTCCTGCCCTGTTAAGATATCTGCTCCTCCTTTGCCTTCCACCATGATTAAAAGCCTCCTGAGGCCTCCCTAGAAGCAGAGGCTGCTATGCTTCCTGTACAGTCTGCAGAACTGTGAGCCAATTAAACCTCTTTTCTTTATAAATTAACCAATCTCAGGGATTTCTTTATAGCTATGTGAGAACGGACTAATATATGAGGTTACACAGTTATATTGATGGGGGCGTATGAAATGCTACCCCAAAATATGGCACTTTGGCATATTGAGTATTTTAAGAAAGAAATTGAGAAAATCTCAGAAGCAGAAGTTCTTTCTGACCTTTTTCTCTTGAAGAACCTTATTTGACAAGTGTTCTGCCCTACACCTGGAAGGAAGGACTATTACACAGAGAAGCCAAGAGAAATCTGAACAAACAGGCCAGTTTGTTACCATTAGATCATACCCTTTTGACCTCCAATCATACTTCTGCACAACTGTCCATAAAAATACAGTTTTTAGCCAGGTGCAGTGGCTCACACCTGTAATCCCAGCACTTTGGGAGGCCAAGATGGGCAGATCATTTGAGATCAGGAGTTTGAGACGAGCCTGGCCAACATAGTGAAACCCCGTCTCTACTAAAAATACAAAAATTAGCTGGCTGTGGTGGTACACGCCTGTAATCCCAGCTATTTGAGAGGCTGAGGCAGGAGAATCACTTCAACCCGGGAGGTGGAGGTTGCAGTGAGCCAAGATCGCACCACTGCACTCCAGCCTGGGCGACAGAGAGACTCCATCTCAAAAATAAAAGAAAAAATAACAAAATAAAATAAAAATACAGTTTTCCCTGGGTCTTTTGGTCTGCATTTCTGAAGGCTCCTGTGTCATGTAAAACTGATTCAATGCATTCGTCATTTTCTGTTGTTAATCTGTCTTTTGTTATAGGAGTGTCAGCCATAAACTGTGAGATAGGTGAGGAGCATGTATCCCTTTTCTTCCCTTATCCCTTTTCTTCCCTACAATAGTCATTCAAGATACTCAAACTAGCCAGGCATGGTGGCTCACACCTATAATCCCAGCACTTTAAGAGGCTGAGGCAGGAGGATCATGAGATTAGGAGTTCGAGACCAGCCTGACCAGCATAGTGAAACCTCATCTCTACTAAAATACAAAAATTAGCCAGGCATGGTGGTGCGCGTCTGTAATCCCAGCTACTCGGGAGGCTGAGGCAGGAGAATCGCTTGAACCTGGGAGATGGAGGTTTCAGTAAGCCAAGATCCTACCACTGTACTCTGGCCGGGTGACAGAGCGAGACTCTGTCTCAAAAAAAGAGATATTCAAACTGAGAAAGTCAGTTCAAAATAATGAACTTTTGAAGTTGTGTCTTACCCCAAGATACGAACACTTAATGTACCCCCATTAGTTCTATTTTTTATTGTACAAATTCATACAAAACTATTCTGACAATGATCAAGGATGCTTCCAGGACCTGCTCTCACTCCTTCCCTCACCCCTACCAGCTTTTGGCACATAGTTGTCTAAATACCACTAAATTGTGGCCTTTTTTTTTTTTTTTTTTTAACAATGACCTTATTTTGTCTTTTAACTTTAAGGACGTCTTATATACAGACCTGCCCAACTGGAAAGCTTTTACACGTGCTTCATAATGCAGCGGTGTTGCCCAGTGGTTTGGGGCAGTTTCTGTAGTTAAACATGGGATGGAATCCCAGCTCTACCTGGCTCAGCTGTACGGCCCTGAGCAAGTGACTCAACTCTACACATGGCGACCCCCGCTGGAAATTGGAGATAGTAACAGGTACCAGCCTCACACCTAGGAGGCACTCACTTCATGCTCACTGTAGGTTTCTTCCATTTGTCCTGACTTTGCAGCTTTCCCTAATTGCAATCCCCTGCTACAGATGTCACAGATGGAGAGCACATGGAAGGAACAAATGGTAAGTAGCCTGCTGAACCCTAGTTCACCAGTAACTCTACTAGATTTTAGCACCATAACCCCCCTATCTGGCATGGCTCCACCATCAGAGCCCAGATGACCAAAGACACCCAGGAAGGGAAGGAAGACTTCCTGTTCTCTATTTTTATTTTTTTTGAGATGGAGTCTTGCTCTGTCATCTAGGCTGCACTGCAAATCTCTCTTCACTGCAACCTCCACCTCCCCAGTTTAAGCAATTCTCCTGCATCAGTCTCCCGAGCAGCTGAGACTACAGGTGCACGCCACCACGCCCAGCTAATTTTTGTATTTTTAGTAGAGATGGGGTTTCACCCATCTCTACTAAATTCACTTCATTCATGTTGGTCAGGCTGGTCTTGAACTCCTGACTTTGCGATCCACCCACCTTGGTCTTCCAAAGTACTGAGATTACAGACATGAGCCACCGCACCTGGCCTTTTTTTTTTTTTTTTTTTTTTTGAGACAGAGTCTAGCTCTGTCACCCAGACTGGAGTGCAGTGGTGCAATTTCAGCTTACTGCAACCTCTGCCTCCCAGGGGTTCAAGCAATTCTCCTGCCTCTCAATTCTCCTGAGTAGCTGGGATTACAGGTGTGTACCACCACGCCCGGCTAATTTTTGTATTTTCAGTAGAGATGGAGTTTCACCATGTTGGTCAGGCTGCTCTTGAACTCCTGACCTCAGGTGATCTGCCCGCCTCGGCCTCCCAAAGTGCTGGGATTACAGGTATGAGCCACCGTGCACGGCCTAGACTTCCTGTTCTTTAAAGCTGTCCTTCTGTCTGCACTTCATTGCCCGCAGCAAGCTGCCATTCCACAGCCATATCATCCTGATTCACCTTCTCTGCTTCCACAACCAACATCTTCTCAGCACCAGGGAGGAACCTAATTTGCCCTTACTGGTGGGTTGCTCTCCATGTTGTCCTCAATGTGCCTCGGGCATGGGCCACCAGTAAGGACTCACCCAGTGAGGATTCAGCTGTCACCTAGAAACTCAGTCTTCTCCCCTTGAAGGCCGCTGAGCTCACCTGAGCAGGCTCAAACCAGCTGACATCTGCCCTTTCAGCTAAAAACCCATTTGCCCCAATAATCAAGATATGTTCACAACATAACTTAATGGGGAGGGGAGGGGAGGGGATGGGATTGGGACATTAATCACAGATTATTAGATGATGGTACAGTCAGGTGATGGAATATGACTCAGCCACTTAAAACAATGTGGCTAGAGACTGAAAAAGATGCTCAAGACAAGTGAAACAAAAAGCAGAGTCAGAAGAGTTTGCACAGGTTCTCTGGACTGAATTGCATCCCCCTAAATTCATGTGTTGAAGGCCAGGCCCCTCAACGTGACTGTAATTGGAGACAGGGCCTGTGAGAAGATGATAAAGGTTAAATGAGCTGGGATCCTAATCCCATAGGGCTAGTGCCCTTATAAGGAGAGCAAGACACATCAGAGCTCTCTCTCTGCCATGTGAGAAGGCCGCCATCTGCAAGTCAGGAAGAGAGGCCTCATCAGGAGCCAAATCGGCTGGCACCTTGATCTTGGACTTCTCAGCCTCCAGAACTGTGAGAAAATAACTTTCTGTTGCTTAAGGCACCCAGTCTGTGGTATTTTGTTGCGGCAGCCCAAACTGACTAATGAAACAGTGAGATGCAATTTAAAAATTAAAAAAAAAAATTTTTCTCTACGTATGTGTTTATTTATTTTATACCTGTATACATATGCATGCACTTAAGACAGACTAGACTTAGATACACCAAAACGTTCACAGGATAACCAGTGCATGGTGGAGTTAGGGATAATAATAATAATAATTATTATTATTTTTGAGAGGGAGTCTCACTCTGTCGCCCAGGCTGGAGTGCAGTGGCATGATCTCGGCTCACTGCAACATCTGCCTCCCAGGTTCAAGCAACTCTCCTGCCTCAGCCTCCCAAGTAGCTGGGATTACAGGTGTCTACCACCATGCCCAGGTAAATTTTGTATTTTAGTAGAGATGGGGTTTCACCATGTTGTCCAGGCTGTTCTCGAACTCCTGACCGCATGTGATCCATGTACCTCAGCCTCCCAAAGTACTGGGATTATAGGCATGAGCCACTTCACTCTGCGATGGCCAGGGATAATTATTCTATTCTTCATTTTGTTAATTAGTATTTTCAGTAACGTCCATGCATCACTTTTTGGAGATGGGGGAATTAACTCTAGAAGAACGTTAAGCCTTACCTCACTTCCTGCGTCCTCTTTGACTTGAGTCACATCTCACAGAGAGAAAGACCAAGGCATGCTGCACCAATGAGCTCCGGGAAGTCATGCTTCCCCTCCTATGTCATGCTGGCATTCTTTTTCAGAGAAAGAGAATGAGTTTCTAGACAGCAGAGCGAGCCCTTCTCAGGGCCAGGATGGTCCTGGCAGGAGTCGTTCTCTAACACGTCACAACATGTGTTTCCAGTAACGCTGTTTGTGGCCGCTTTCTTCTCTTATCGCTCCTCCTGTGACCTTTGCTGGTTGCAGACTTACCGACTGGAGCCAGGTGGATTTGTTTGATTTTTGTTGATGGTTATTAGGAAGAGGAAGTGCCAGAAGGGATTACCTCAAGTTTAAACCTATTTCCAGCAGAGTCCCAGGGCCTTTAATTACACATCTTGGGTCTGTTTGGTAAAGAAGTGGTCAAAGATGTGCTTTTTATCTCCCTAGGAATCTCCTGCGACTGGCAGCATTCCATTTGTGCCTGATGTTCCTGTAAACTCCAGCCACAAGTTCCTGCGGGGAGGAGGGGCTGTTGTGGAGAATGGGATATGAAGTTGAAAGCTGGCAAGAGACACTTTTTTTTTTTTGAGATGGAGTTTCGCTCTTGTTGCCCAGGCTGGAGTACAGTGGTGCCATCTTGGCAGACTGCAACCTCCACCTCCCAGGTTCAAATGATTTTCCTGCCTCAGCCTCCCAAGTAGCTGGGATTACAGGCATGCGCCACCACACCTGGTTAATTTTGTATTTGTAGTAGAGACAGGGTTTCTCCGTGTTGGTCAGGCTGGTCTCCAACTCCCGACCTCAGCTGATCTCCCGCCTCGGCCTACCAAAGTGCCGGGATTACAGGCGTGAGCCACCGCGCCTGGCCAAGAGACATTTTTAAAAGCACTGTATCTGGGAGTTCTTGGCTAGGCTGTGTGATTTTGGGGACTGACAATAGAGGAAGATTAGAACTGCACCAGAGAGAGTTGGAGTTTAGTTTCCTAGACCGCACTATTGCAGTCCCCAGAAGAGTGTCACAGGTCAGCCATTGCTGAACACAAGGATAAGGACGGTCGACATGCTAAATGCCCAGCCCAGTCCAAAAGCAGAGTTTTTTCTTCTTTTCCTTTTTTCCATTTTTTCTTAAATAGTAACAGACTATAAGGAGTCAATAGCTGTCTCTAGGACTATCAAGACACCAGCTCAGCTGTGCAGCAGACAAATGTCACTTTTCTGATACAGGTGACCCTAATCAGAGAGATCCTACTACAGCTGGTGCTCAAAAATAACCTTTCACACTCTCTGATTTACCCAGGCAAGTGAAATAAGACAGACTCCAGGGTTCTATTCCCCAGAGCATGAGTATGTTGCTCTTCTTTATCTAACTTGCTGATTAGAGGGATTGCCAAACTATAAAGTTGGTTAAGGTCCAAGACTAAAAAATTTAACATGTAAAATGCAACTTCAGTCAGGCGCGGTGGCTCATGCCTGTAATCCCAGCACTTTGGGAGGCCGAGGCGGGTGGATCACGAGGTCAAGAGATCGAGACCATCCTGGTCAACATGGTGAAACCCCGTCTCTACTAAAAATACAAAAATTAGCTGGGCATGGTGGCGCGCACCTATAGTCCCAGCTACTCGGGAGGCTGAGGCAGGAGAATTGCTTGAACCCAGGAGGCGGAGGTTGCGGTGAGCCGAGATCGCGCCATTGCACTCCAGCCTGGGTAACAAGAATGAAACTGTCTCAAAAAAAAAAAAAAAAAAAAAGCAACTTTACTGGGGAGGAAAATGAGGGTGCTTTGTTACTGAGGGTCTTAGCGTATTTTGGAGTAACAGCGAGGTCAAGAAATTGGGAACTATTCCTTAGCTGCTTTTATTAAAGACATAGCAATGTAGGTCAAATGCACACACAATTTCAGACAATAAAACTCCAAATTTTCCTTCCGCTTATGCCTCAGAGGGTAAGGGATTTAGAGAGGAACATTTAGTTAAAATGGAAACAAGACCCAGTGGGTTTTTCATTAGAGACCTCTTTCATCCTAGGTTGGGAAACCTCACTGCACGATTCTGCCCCTGGAAGGTTATTTCCTCCATAACCCTCAATGTCCTAGCCATAGCCTTTCAGCAAGAGCACAAGAGTACAGATTCTTGCCCCAGTCCCTGGAATCCTTCAACCCCCCTCAAGGAGAGCTAGGTAACATTTTTTTTCTTGGCATCATTGCCTCATTAGAGCAACTTAAAGAGGTCCTGAAAGATACAGGGCGTGGCCTCTGCCATGAGAGGGCCTTCCCGGAGTCCACTCAGCCTCCTCTCTGATACTCTTGGCACCGCTCTCCATGGCCCTATCCTGTCCTTGTGCCAGAAGGCTGCCTGGAGTGGGTGGCATGAGGGGGTATTTTAGTTTACCCACAATTCTGCTGCATTGTAGACATGTAGCCTTTAAATCATACAGTAGGGATGGATTTTTTTTTTCTTCTTTTTTTGTAGAGACGGGGTTTCACTATGTTGGCCAGGCTGGTCTTGAACTCCTGACTTTGTGATCTGCCCGCCTTGGCCTCCCAAAGTGCTGGGATTATAGGTGTGAGCCACCGAGCCCGGTGGTTTTTTTTTTTTTTTTTTAAAGCATGGCACCCATACACTGATGGCATGTTAAATGATATTAAGTAGTATTAATACACAGCATTTTTTTTTTGAGGTGGAGTCTAGCTCTGTTGCCCAGGCTGGAATGCAGTGGCACAATCTCGACTGACTGAAACATCTGCCTTCCAGGTTCAAGCGATTCTCTTCCTCAGCCACCGAGTAGCTGAGGCTACAGGCATGCACCACCACACCCAGCTAATACATTTTTCACCTTAATCGTTATCTAGTTATTTCAGTGTAGCTTTGAGAGAAAAATCAGCACATCAACGGTTATTCCATGGCTATTATATAGGAATGAGGGTAAGAAATAACACATTCAATAAAAAATTTTAAATGATGGGTAACTTAATAGCATAGGCGATATATAAATAGGGCAAATCATGAAGTCCACCCTTTGGGGAAAAGATGGCTACAGTTTGGGAAAAAGAGCCACCCATCCCACTCTGTGCCAGTTAGACAAATTAACTAATGTATATGAAACACTTGAATACTTACATTAAAACGCCAAAGATAGCCGTCCACGGTGCTAACAGATATGGAATCAGAAAGTCAAAGTTCCAGTAGTAGCTCTATCATTTACTTAGCTCTGTGATCATGGGCAAATTACAACTCTTTTAGAAATAAAAGTTCTTTTAGAAATAAAAGATTTTCTGAAAATTAAATGTGATAATATTTATAAAGTATTTAGCACAGCACCTGGCATATAGCAAGTGCTTAGAAAGTCAGAGTGATTATAAATGCAAAGGCCCCATTTCTAAAGTAGGCTACCCATAATTGCATACAATTTTAAGACAAACCAAGCCCCCAATTAACCCCTCCTTTAACTATACCCGGCACTGACTATAGACCTAGTAAACTAAGACAGAGAACCAGGGTAACAAGAGGTATCTCCAACTACTTCTATCATAGGGAGGCCTGGAATCATCCCACCTTCTGGGTGCATTCCTAAGCCAGACTGGTTCTCTCTGGGTGCCTCTTAGTACACAGGCTATCATAGCTTTATTCTCTATGTGGGTAGAATGCAAATAAGGTCTTGAGGACTCCCCTGACACCCCCATACCCAGAAACTGGCTTGTTTTCCCTGCCCTGGCTCAGCATAGAACAGCCCAGCCTTGCAATTTAACCCAGTGCTGGTGGAGTTGGGTAAACTCAAGTGCCTTGCAACTGTACATGGAAAACCATGGTCCCTGATAAGCTGCTGATATGGCGTGCCTGTGCTTCCGCCAGTTCTATTTAAACTCTGATAGACCCTTGGGCAAACAAGAAGCCTTTTGTGCTCTGAGCATCCACAACTGCCATCCTGAGTCCAATCTGGACATGAGCAAAGCTCACGGTGGGTGAAAGTGAGGGTGGGGAAGAGAAACTTTTCCTGCACTTTATCAGATACATACACAGAGGCAAGACCAAGCTGATCTTCAACCCTGGGGGTCTGAATCTCTCCCCACACCCCCTACCCCATCTCACAGTGATCTCTTAACAACGGAGATTTGGAAAAATTTTCTAGAAAATGCACTGCTGATCGTTCAAGCAGGACATGTGGACTAACTAAAGCCATGACCCACCCGTCACACTATCAAGAGACAGAGGACTCAACTCACAAAGGGAGGGGAAATCTGATGTGTTTTCCTGCATGTGCCGATGCCATCAGAAAGGAAATTAAGATCAAGCTCAAAGAAACTCCAAGAAAATCAGACTGCTTTGGAGCCTGAGGACAAGGTTTTTAATTTTTATTTTTACATGACCATTTGAATTTTGGCTTATTCTGTAAGTAGCTTTTGTAAGTAGCTGGGCTAGCTGGGCACACCATACCCAGCTAATTTTTGTATTTTTAGTAGAGATGGGGTTTTGCCTTTTTGGCCAGGCTGGTCTCAAACTCCTGACCTCAGGTGGTCCACCCACCTTGGCCTCCCAAAATGCTGGGATTATAGGAGTAAGCCACCAGGCCCAGCCTATAAAGTTGCACTTTTGAATTTAAATTTTTTTCCTGAATATTAATGTGGATTAGAGACTTGCTCATCAAAATTTGATTCTGACCAGGCAGTTTAGTCATCACCTGGGAGGTTGTTACAAATGCAGAATCACAAGCCCCAAACTAGATCCTGCATTTTAACAAGATTCCCAGGTAGTTCGTATGCATATTAAAGTGTGTGAAGGACTAGATTCGAGCATTTATCTATAAAGCTACTAGAAAGGTATATTGAATAATAGAGTAAATGATTATAGATTCCTTTCAGATTTGCAACATTTTTTGACCTAAATGTTGAGTATAAAAAATAAAGTTCATGGCCAGGCATGGTGGCTCACTCCTGTAATCCCAGCACTTTGGGAGGTCAAGGCGGACAGATCACCTGAGGTCGGGATTTCAAGACCAGCCTGACCAACATGAAGAAACCCCATCTCTACTGAAAATACAGAAAACTAGCTGGGTGTGGTCGTGCATGCCTGCAATCCCAACTGCTAGGGAGGCTGGGGCAGGAGAATCTCTTGGACCTGAGAGGTAGATATTGCCGTGAGCCGAGATCGTGCCATTGCACTCCAGCCTGGGCAACAAGAGCGAAACTCCATCTCAAGAATAAAATAAAATAAATAAGCGAAATAAAACAAAATACAGCTGGGCGCAGTGGCTTATGCCTGTAAATCCCAGCACTTTGGGAGGCTGAGGTGGGCGGATCATGAGGTCAGGAGTTCGAGACCAGCCTGACCAACATGGTAAAAACCTGTCTCTGATAAAAATACAAAAATTAGCTGGGCATGGAGTTGCGTGCCTGTAATCCCAGCTACTCAGGAGGCTGAGGCAGAAGAACTGCTTGAACCTGAGAGGCAGAGGTTGTAGTAATCCGAGATTGTGCCACTGCACTTCAGCCTGGGCGACAGAGTGAGACTCCATCTCAAAAATAAATAAATAAATAAAAATAAAGTTCAATTTAACAAATGAGACTAATAACAATCATGACTTCTCAAATCTAAATGAATATTTCCTACAGATAACTCAATATAGATGACCTCAACTGGGCAGCTTTAGACACTCTTCTCTGACATAAAGACATGATCTTCCCATGAAGGTTCACGTCTGTATACATTACAATTGCTGGCATTTTAAGAGGCTAATAAAGCACTATTTTGCACTGTTGACAGAAGGCAGATTTCTAAAAATCAGAGTTAAGATGTTCCATAATAAACATGGGTTATTTTATAACTTCGTAAATAAAAAGGGGAGGAACAGGGGTGGTGGTGTGGGGAGAAGTATTGGTTAGTGGTCAAGAGTGCCTGGATTTGAATTCTTGCTCTATCTACCATGTGACCTGACCCATTATGCACATCTCTGGGAGCTAGCTCCTTTAGTGTAAAATAGGGATAATAGCATTGTTGCTGTTAAATTCTGGAGGGCTAAGAGATTCTGTAGCAGCACTTGAACACAATAAATGTGGAATAAATGTAAGCTATTAATATAAAATTAGAATTGAAATTCTGTCTTGAGATACTATTTTGCTTAATTGGGAGACCTTGTCCTGTCTCTGTCCAGCACTTCATCTGACTCTTAGCTAGAAAGATTCCTCTTACCAGCTGTGCCTGTCTCATTGGCTTAGAGGAAGGTTTAAAATAAACCTGCAGTAGAAGCTGGGGGTGGGGGTGGAGGCACTGAAGCCACACTCCAGGTGAGGTGGGGAGGCACACTGCCAGAGGGGTATGAGCCCACTTCATGGGGAACACGCACAAGGAAGAAAACCTCTCAGGCTGCTGTGGGAGGGCAGATGTCCTTTGTCTGCAGTCCAGAATCCCCCACATTCCAACCTTCAATAAAGGGAATCCCGTGGGAAAAGAAAGGAATAAATGGTAAAGAGTGGATCAAGAAGGGACAGGAGAATAAAAAGAAACCGAAGCAGGTGCATGCACAGGAAAGATCATGAGTATCCTATTGTTGTTAAGAGTTCACGCTCTAACAATACAAACCAAATTAGTCCCAGCCTCCCCACTTAAGAACGGTAAGGGGCAAGTCGGTTAACATGAGTCTCCATTTTTTAAAGTATAAAATAAGGATCATAGAACTCCCTACCTGAAAGGGTTGGGAGATGATTAAATGTATCATGAAGAATAAAGCAGAGTATTTCACACACGCTAAATGCTCAATAAATGGTATCCATTACTGTCCATCTATGATAAGCATCTGCAACACAAAAACATACATATTTACTGTAGGTTGAATCCCAGGGTCAAGGAATTTGATGTAAACTTCCAATCAACAGAGAAACGGGGTCTCTTTTGGATGCCCTATGGATGAAAGAATACCAAGGGTGTAGAAGTCTTTGTCATAATTGTTGCAAAAGTCTAATTATTCTTCTTAGCAATGAAGCAATGGAAAAAAGAGGTATTAGAAGTTGGCTTTAAAAACCCCATCATCAAGGCCAGTTGAGGTGGCTCACACCTGTATTCCCAGCACTTTGAGAGGCCAAGGAGGGCGGATAACTGAGGTCAGGAGTTCGAGACCAACCTGGTGAAACTCCATCTCTACTAAAAATTAAAAAATTAGCTGGGTGTGGTGACGGGCACCTATAATCCCAGAGACAGAATAATCACTTGAACCCAGGAGATGGAGGTTTCAGTGAGCCAAGACCATGCCATTGCACTCCAGCCTGGGTGACAAGAGTGAAACTCTCACAAAAAAACAAAAACAAAAACAAAAAACATCATGGAGCATTTGTCAAAACTAGTTGAAAAGCAGAAAAAGACAAGACAATCTACAGTACAGCAAAAGACTTTTTTTTTTTTGAGATGGAGTCTCACCGTCTCCAGGCTGGAGTGCAGTGGCACGATCTCAGCTCACTGCAACCTCCGCCCCCGAGGTTCAAGTGATTCCCCTGCCTTAGCCTCCCGAGTCGCTGGGACTACAGGCATGCATCACCATGCCTGGCTATTTTTGTATTTTGTAGAGATGGGGTTTCACTATGTTGTCCAGGCTGGTCTTGAACTCCTGACCTCATGATCCACCTGCCTCCCAAAGTGCTATTATAGGCATGAGCCAGAGCACCTCGGCAGCAAAAGACTACTTAAAAAATTTAACATCTGACATAAACAGAATGGCTTACGAGGCCTCATCTCACTGGACAGTATGCTGGTACTACCTAAGTAAAAGTAATAAATTCACAAAAACAAGTCTGAAAAAGAACAAACAGTTGATTTTCGGAGACAGTAGGATTAGAAGGTGAGTTTTTAGATTGGCTGGTAATTTTTGCAAAATCAGGGCATTTTGAAACCCTGTAAGACTGAGGGAGGGAAAATAATGTATACCGGTCAAACGGTTTTAGGCAAAGTAAGAGATGAATTGGGGTGTTCACCTAGAACAGTAGTTTTCAAGCCATTTTTTTTTCAGCTGCAGAATCTTTTTTGTAAAACAAAATCTGAGACCCCAAATAAAGTACTTTTATTGAGTAAATTTATTTATATATTTTAGTATTTGTTCCACTTACGTCTGTAAATGAGAGCACAAATAATCACACAATTGAACACACATTTGAAAATACATTTTATTACATGATTAAAGCTGTTTTTAAAAGATAAAATTCCAATTAAGAGCTTACAGAATCCTAGTGTTTTGTGGAAGATAATTCAGAAGCATCAGTAGGATTATGAAATTTGGGGCTAACCAGGTGCTTCTCCATGGAGGCCCGAGGGTTGTCACGGATTCATGCAGATGCCATTGGAGGTAATATATATAGTGAGAGAGAACAAAGAGCAGAGGGTACCCCAATGCTTTCTGTTTAATGGCCAAGCCAAACTAGAAGGGGCATGAAGAGATGAGGCTGTGAACAGTGTGACAAAGGCCCCATCTGTGAAAAACCCCCCAGGTCCCCCAATAAAGGGGAAAACAGGCAGGCCCTACCTGGGCAGGCTTGGATTGGCAGGGCTGGGGTGGGGGGCAGGGAACCATCTATCCAGGGGCATTCAGGAATGCTACCCGGAGAGCTTCGGGAAGAGAAAGCAGGCATGTGGTTTTCTTGTTGGATGCGGCTAGATGGAATGGGAAGATAGAAAGTAACTAGGGTTCAGGCCGGGCGCGGTGGCTCACACCTGTCATCCCAGCACTTTGGTAGGCTGAGGCGGGTGGATCATGAGGTCAAGAGATCGAGACATCCTGGCCAACATGGTGAAACCCCGTCTCTACTAAAATACAAAAATTAGCTGGGCGTGGTGTCACACAGCTGTAGTCCTAGCTACTTGGGAGTCTGAGGCAGGAGAATTGCTTGAACCTGGGAGGCAGAGGTTGCAGTGAGCCAAGATTGCGCCACTGCACTCCAGCCTGGAGACAGAGCAAGATTCTGTCTCCAGGAAAAAAAAAAGTAACTAGGGTTCAAATGGCCTGGAGCAAGATTTGGAGAAAGGGAAAGTGGCCACTGAGAAAATGGCTCTATCTACAGCTGTGTAGAAATTTAGGACAGAGAAATAACAAGAGTGGTCTAAGCAGCACTGGAAACATGGAGAAGGGGGAGGTGTGAAGAGGCAGGCAAAGAAGACATGGAAAGAGCAGTGCAGAAAGAAACAAAGCAAAGGATAAGAAGTTCAAAGGCTGCTTTGAAGACGTAAATCCATACAAAGATAGTGTATGGCAAGTCTTGCAATGTAATACAAATGGACTAAGCAAAAAAGAGGCCATAATTTCAGCCTATAGAACTCAGGAAAGGAAATGAGAATCAAAGTTTATTGAATTTTTAGAGTGTTTTGATGTTACTGAGTGTTGAAAAATTATTTGCCAGGGGAGGGAGGCTTTGGTTGCTTGGTGGTAAAGAACGCAAAATAATCCCTTTTATAGTAATCTGTGAGAATCAAATGAATGTGTATATAAGTTCCTACATAAACACATGATGGTATTACCAGAAAAGCAAAAGTAAGTCATATTCTCATCTGGGCTGCAGGAATTTAGGAGGAAAAGAATGGTCTGATTTATCAGGGATGGCCTAATGACAGCCTTTGTAAAGAAGGAATGAGGAAAGGCAGGGTTTATGACAGCTATATGGTCCTGAGACGGAAATGAATTCCCTTGGTTTGAATTACAGGTTTGGCCTTTTCACGTCCTGCCCTTAGACCCAATACTACAGCTGATCAGAGCTGTGAAGGGTTGTTTACTAGATGCTGGGCACTTTACCTCCCTAAAAATGGCCCTTTAAGAAAATATTCCAGCACACAGATTAGAAAACCAAAGCTTGGATGGGCATGCAAATGACCCAAGATCACACAGACAGTAAGTGGGGAACGAGGGCTCAAGCCCCAGGCTCATAGTCGCAAGTCTCCTTGGCAGCTAGTTTTCTAGGTCCTGTCCGCATAGCACCCTGAGATGGACC
Source organism: Aotus nancymaae (assembly GCF_030222135.1). Taxonomy (NCBI): domain Eukaryota; kingdom Metazoa; phylum Chordata; class Mammalia; order Primates; family Aotidae; genus Aotus; species Aotus nancymaae. Next base: position 17,165,840 of record NW_026988479.1, on the reverse strand, counting down.
CCCTCCATCCTTTTGGCCCTTTTGGGGGTGGCCTCTTCAGGTGGCAACAATTTCTCCTTTGAGGGTATTTGGTTTTATGAACATCTTTAAAAGTGCCCTTCTGGTGAAAATTAAATTAGCAGCAAGCTTGAAAAGTGTAAAAAGCTTCTTCCATCACTATGCAAATAAAGCAGAAAAACATTACATATTAAGATTTCTTGGACACAAAAGCACTTTGTCTCATGTCCTACCCAATCTCCTCCCAGACTACAACCTCCTTGTGTTCAGGGGTTGTCTTGTACAAACCTTTGTACATACTACATCCAGCATAAGGTCATGTACTTCATAATTGGCTAATAAAAATTAGTATTTATCAAATAAAGAGCCAAAGCAACTATATGCAAGAAGGCAGAGCACATTTATATGTAGAAACTGTATTTTTCAAAGTAGAGTATTGCCTCTAACACAGGTGATTATACAAATTCCATCTGTAATTCTTTTTGAGGGGAATAAAATACCATGGATGGAGGCAAAGCCAAGGACACATATAATTTGAAGATGTAGGGAACGTTTCTTGGCTTCTCTTCAGCTGTCTGATGTCACCAAAGAAGTGGGCTGGCTTAGAAAAGCTTATGACCTCTGTTTGGCCCTGTGTTCCTAAAAATTTTATGGGAAGGTCACTAATAAACTAAGTGTGTAAATGCTCCACTATCTAGTTAAAAAATAGTACCTGCTACTGGAGCTGACTTATACTACATATTTTCTGCAAAACACATTTATTTACCTTTCTTTCTAATAAAATATACCCAGCAATAAAAGGTAGTAAAAAGTATCCATGGCTTGCTATTAAACTTGATATATTTTTAACGACAGGTTTTAGTATACTGTTTTTGGAAGGATCAGGTATTCGAAAATAAGGACCCAATGAGGACATGATTAAGATTGGTACCAAGGTACAAATATAACAATTTGTCCTAAGTACAGTGTCTGTACTCAGAGAATTTAAATGTCTACCCATGAAAGATCAGATTGCACTTTAAAATGGTCAATATACTTCTAGCAATGAGTCACTTGTATAAAAATGCCACTATAAAGCACATTATAGTCTTTTTGTTTTTTTTGTTTGTTTTTTCATTTACAGTCTAGTGGATTTAGTTCTTCATGCTTTTGCCTAAGTGCTACAATAGCAGGGAAAGTCTTTGGAATTTCAGAATTTTTTTTTCTTTCTTTTTTGAAAAGAAAACCTCTCAAGAGGGCATCCAACCACTTTTTGGAGACATAAACACATGTAAAGCACAGTGACCCAAATAAAGGAGGAATTAAAAAAAAACACATATTCATTCTTATTCTTCAACATAGGCCAATTCTCTTTTACAGGGGGCTCCTTGCAATTAGCTGGCAATCATATCCTATGGATCTGAAGGATTAAAGCAAGAGCAAAGAGCAAAAGGAACTGATCTGCTACACTCCTCCATCAGTCCTTTCCGAACAAATCAGACTTCATCTCCTCCGGTGTCCCCTTACCAACCTCATCTTCTTTCCCCTACCCATAGTCCCTTAGGGGAAGGACTGTTAACATGAGAAAAAGTTACATAAATGAAATTCCTTCAGAACCGACACAGGTTTGAAAATGGCTCCAGAAACTAGAGGGTGGTTTTTATGGCGTTCTCATTTTGGAATTCTGGGTAAAGCACAGCTTTTTTGGATCACTGGATCTTTAAAAAATAAGTAGCAGTAGGTAATAAGCCATCCAAATTAAGTTTACCAGAAGTTAAGATATACTCCCTTCCTTCTTGCAGACAATTGAGGACAATGCTCCCAGAAGGTCACCACATTAAAGGAAGCATAGCCTGGGAACGGCAGACATGACATTTGTTGAACTTACTGTTCCATCTGTCACTGACATGGGCCACATACAAATCTCTAGAGCTCTTGGGGTCTTTAAGAGGCCTGCTAATCCATTCCTTTCCTTTACCCTTAAGCCATTCTAAACAGGAGGATCTATCCTGTGCTTAAAGACCTCCAAGGAAGAGTCCACAATCACTTAGTCAAATATTTAGAAATGAATTTCCCTATGGCCTTTCCCCATTGCTCTGAGTGCACATTCCTTCCCATAGTCCTGCCATATAGGAAGGACTATAGGAAGAGGAAAATATTGTGGCCCTGAGCTTTGAGACCTATATAAAGACAAAATAGTTCTTAATCTTACCCAACCATCAATGCCATGATTTTTTTTTTTTTAAGATGGAGTCTCACTCTGTTAGCCAGGCTGGAGTGCAGTGGCACAACCTTGGCTCACTGCAACCTCCACCTACCAGGTTCAAGTGATCCTCCTGTCTCAGCCTCCCAAGTAGCTGGGACTATAGGCACGCACCACCACACCTGGCTAATTTTTGTATTTTTAGTAGAGATGGGGTTTTACTATGTTTGCCAGGCTGGTCTCGAACTCCTGACTTCAGGTGATCCGCCTGCCTCCCAAAGTGTTGGGATTACAGTTGAGAGCCACTGTGCCCAGCATCCATAAAATTTTTAAATAAAAAAATTAGTTTATAATTTATAAAGTGTAGATACAAATGGACTGCAAATTTGTTCTACTCAACCTTCTTCTATAGAAGTGAAGATGAGAGATGAGTATTTACTTACCCATTATCGTTACCCTTATTTGGAAGCTCTATGGAACTGCTATAGGAACTAAGTCTCTTTATAATTCAATGAGGTGAATATTGGAAAAAAAATTAAAAATATGTAATTCTAATACCTAAATCTACAGAACCACTGAATCAGAGAAGAGCTTAAAGACAAAAACAGGTTCTACAGATTAAACTCACTTCATACACAGCCTCAGGGACAAAATATATAATTAACCAAAAAGAAGAAACAAGATTATTTTTGTCCTACACATAACCATGTGTACACAGATCTAGGGCTTGAGAGCCACTGAGTCAAACCTAGAAAAATATGGACTGCCAATTTTGCTGCTTCAGGTCACCAGCACCCACTATTTTCATCAACTATATAGTACCAAAGCATGTTAGTAATAAATAAATAGCAATAAATAAAAAGTAAAAAATAGTTGGTGAAAATGTTGATCCATCTGATTTCTCTGATTTCTCTGCAATCACTGATTTGTCTGCAATCTGTTAAAATATAAACTGGAAATAAATCATATACATGAAAATCCTCAGTGTTGGTAATCAGAGAAAAAAGCAACATATTAACATGACATCCAAACACAGCAAGTGCCAAATATGGCCTATGAAATGTTCTGTCAAAATAAAGATGTGGAATCAGGAAGCAGATGGCAAAATTCTTTCTAAAACCTCTCTTAAGGAGCATTTTAGGCATTTCTGACTGTTCTGCAAATGAAAAGAGTGACATTTCATCAAGCGTAACTCTAGCCCAGTTATGATGATAGGTTGCTCCAAACCTCTCCAACTTGGCTTAGGAAGTAACTAGCTTAAATGGGGGACGGGGAATGGGAGGCAAAGCAGCTCTCAGCAGGGGACACGAATGCAACCTAACTATGCAAGGTGAAAATCACTCTAGCTTTGGCATTTTGGATGAATTTCATTAGAATCAGGCTGGGTTTCATAACCAGAAGGCAGAACTTCCTTAGTTTTATACTTTTTCTAATAATGCTTTGCTAGGGAAATCATCTATTTTAGAGATTTCTTTTAGATTTTTGACCTATTTTCTTGTTTACCAGGCTGCGTATATCACTCGCGAACCTTTCAGATAACTAAATAATAACAATGAATACTGCCATCTTCCCAGAGCTCCAGCACTAATCTTTGTTAAGACTTAGAGGAAACCACTTTTTTCAGTGGTTGAAAAAAACCACTTTTTTCAGATGTCTATAGATCTGCAGTCACTAATGGATGGGAAAAAGTCTGTGAAACATTTATTTCCTACATAAATGATTAAAATTAGCTGCTTTTAGAACAGAATGAACATACAAAGCAGGTTGGATGACTGTCTATTTCACACAACTGCATCTCAACTGGGTAAAATCCTGCATAAATGCAAGAGAATCCTCTATATTCATATGTTCTGTATTCAGGTTTAAGAGATGTGCATTTACATTTACATTTTATTAATTCATCAATTGATAAACTTAAGAATTAAAACTACCAAAATCAGGAGACAATGCTTCTTCAATGTAAAGAAAAAAAGAAACAAGCTTTAAGTAAAAACAGGTATGAAAATTAACACAAAACCTTTTGAGTAATGTTTATCCTACAAACAGAAAATTCTGAGAATAACTGGAGGACTGAGGGGATTAAAATGCCATGCAGTAGACGGACTATTTCAGATTTTATAGTCAGGAAAACTGGCCTCGGGAGGACAGCTCTCAATTCATATACTTTACATAAGAGCAGTTCTTTCTATAGGCCATAAAGTTGTAGGTGATACAATAAACCGGGTTATAAAATAGTTTCTTTTTAGAATGGAGATGATACAAAATCAATTTCTACAACCATCATTTCCTCCTGAAAACCTCTTTTACTCCCAACCTAAACTTAACTCTCCCCTTTGGGAATTCCCAGTGTATTTCTTTGAGATGTCTTCCTTGTTAATAGTAGAGCCTATACAAAGAACCAACACGCAGAGGCGACTTGTCGAAGAGCGCCTTCTGTAGGTAGTCTAAAAGAACACAACTATACACGTACACAAATGTGTACAGGTATATGCAAAAGGAAAAAGGATATGCAAGAGTACTGTATTACTGGCTTAACAAACGCTCTCACCCAATCCACCTTATCCATCTTATAGGCTAGAAATACGATTTAGGCTTTAAAATATGCAAAAAAAAAATTTTAAATATACCAACCATCTATGAAAGCATGTTACCTTCTGTTATAACGCTCGTCATTCCTCAAATCATCTTCTAAAAGCCTAAGAGGTGAAAATCTTCTAAACAGCTGAACCACTTACAGAATCTGAAAATTATTACACTACATTTTGCATGATTAATCTATATTCACCACTGAAGTTTAAGCAAGAATCAGATTCAAGTAGGCAATAGGGGTCATAATGAATTTTTCATAAAATATACCCTCCTACTGGCCAGGTGAGGTGGCTCACACCTGTAATTCCAGCACTTTGGGAGGCCGAGGCGGCGGATTGCTTGAACCCAGGAGTTCAAGCCAGCCTGAGCAACATGGCAAAACCCTGTCTCTACTAAAAATGTAAAAATTAGCTGGGTGTGGTGGCACACGCCTATAGACCCAGCTACTTGGGAGGCTGAGGTAGGATGGCTTGAGCCTGGAAGGTGGAGGTTGCAGTGAGCTGAGATCACGCCCCTGCACTTAAGTCTGGGTGACAGAGGGAGACCCTGTCTCAAAAAAAAAAAAAAAAAAAAACTATCCATCTATTTATACATACATACATATACACACCCTCCTACTTTACATAAATATACAGTTCTTAGCATGTTTTAAGTTAAAATTAGATTACTGATGTTTACAAGAAGCAGGGCCAAATGATTTTTTTCATTTTATGTCAATATTTACATGCCAACCCTCCAGAAGGCTGGGACAATGGGAAGAGGGCATTGGACTGAATGTAAAGCCTGAGGCCAGGGCTCCATTGTTAGGGTCTAGTTTGGTTGACTCTCACTCCACAATCTTGCCCCCCTCAGGCAATTACTAAAATTGAAGTATCACTTCTATTAATCCTGATACTCTACTTCAGTAGTGATTTATTTCTTCTTTTGAATGTAAACCATTTACAGCTAAGTAGAGTTTATTTTAGTATAAGAACACAGTGAAGACCAATCAAAATTTCATCTGTGTTACTAATGACTCATGGTGGGCCAGAGCTCAAGTCAGATATGCAAAAAGAAAGCAAAGAAAAATAATATCACTTACCTCACTAAAAATTTTGTTGTTTTTTTAAAACTCTAAACAAAATTGATCCTATTAGTAAAGACATTCATTCTTGGCTAGGCGCAGTGGCTCATACCTATAATCCCAGCACTTTGGGAGGCTGAGGTGGGTGGATCACCTGAGGTCAGGAGTTCGAGACCAGCCTGGCCAACATGGTGAAACCCTGTCTCTACTAAAAATACAAAAAATTGGCCGGGCGTGGTGGCTCGTGCCTCTAATCCCAGCTACTCGGGAGGCTGAGGCAGAGAATTGATGGAACCCAGGAGGCAGAGGTTGCAGTGAGCCGAGATCGCACCATTGCATTCCACCTGAGTGACAGAGCGAGACTCCGTCTCAAAAAAAAAAAAACAAAAAAAAATTCAGTCTTATTTTTTTAATAAGCAAATTTTAATCCCTTTTATTTCTATACAAAGCAATGTAACTTTCTGAAAAAAAAAAAAAAGAATTTAATTTAATTTAAATTAATTTAATTTAATTTAAATGTAAAAGAATTACATTTAAAGAACACTTTAAACATAAGAGTACAGAGTTTCAAACGGCAACAAGAAGTTAAGAAATATAGGGCACTGTGTTATGAGTGAATCCTAGTTGCCCTGTAGCCCAAGGTCCAAGCTGGTTTACTCCATAACCTTAGGTAAGTAACAGCGGTTCCTCCAAATATCTTTCCCAAACTATTTATTATAAAAACTGACCCTTTATCCATTATCAGTATTAACATATCAAAGTGAGAAAGAAAATGGGAGAGAAAAATGAGAATTAACACTGCAGCATGAAAATTTTCATACTGAATACCAGTAAGGACTCTAGATGATACACGGTGCCAACTTCATGTGCCTCAAAAGATTTGAATTTTCAGAACATTTAAATGACTAAAGAGAAATCATTCTCTAGACTAAGTATTTTAAAGCATATTAAACTGTAGGTTTACATTTGACAAAGTCTTATGGACCACCAAATACATAGAAATAGGAATTCCAAATATTTCAGTTCATTGAATACACAAAACCAAATAAGGCACAAAGACCTGAAGAATAAACACAAAGCTAGTCTACAATGTTTGAGTTAACGTGATTTAGGACCCTTCTATTTTATTCTGCAAGATAATTTACATAGTTCTCTCTGCTATACATGTCCACATTTACTCAGATTATTGGAGACCTTTTCATTCTCGAACTTACAACATTATAGGCCATAAAAACTTCCAAACTTTATTGTTGGTATAATCTGATTCAGAATTAAAAAGAAAAATCTTCAAAGAAACTTTCATAAAACTACCTCCGTCTCTATTGTCAAATATAACTTCTGAACAAGAACACACTATACTATTGTTCATAATAATCAATCAGTTTGTTAGAAGGATCAATGTCAATTATTATGAAATGTCAATCCAGGAGGCTTCTAATTTTCCTGTTTGGCTTTCAAACAACCCATACTTCTGTGCATTATATTCTGACACCCTAAACAACTTCCTATGATGATTCTGGATATTCATACACAGCAGAAGAATAGACATTTGCAGCTATCAGACTGTGCTGGTGCTTACTGTGTAGTAATTTGGCCATCTTGTTGTATTTTTTCTTTATATTTCTTAAATAGAAAATGAAAAAAATCAAATGGCTGACATCATAAAAACCATCAATCTCTAAATTTAAGACCAAGACAAGAATGGAAATCAGGAGAAATGAGGAATCTTTAATTTCAACTGACTGGATGCTCATAGGACGCAAACCAGTTGGTGCATTCAACTGAGAAAAAGAACAAATGAGAACAAGCACAAAACACTGGAAATAAATTATCTAAAATTATGTCTAAAAATTAAAGTATAATTAGGAATTTCAGAATGATTTAATATCTCTACAACTCCTTTTTTTTTGAGATGGAGTCTTGCTCTGTCGCCAGGCTGGAGTGCAGTAGTGAGATCCAGCTCACCCCAACTTCCGTTTTCCAGTTTCAGGCAGTTCTCCTGCCTCAGCCTCCCAAATAGCTGGGACTACTTGGGAGGACTACACTACCATGCCCAGCTACTTATTTTGTATTTTTAGTAGAGATGGGGTTTCACCATGTTGGCCAGGATGGTCTTGATCTCTTGACCTCGTGATCCGCCCACCTTGGCCTCCCAAAGTGCTGGAATTACAGGCGTACACCACCACACCCGGCCTCCTCTCTACTTTTTTTAGTCCATTATCGTTTGCAGAACCAATGTTCATATACATTTTTAGGAATGTAATGAGTAGGATATGAAAGAAGGGGACGTCTTGTGCTGAAAATGAAGAAAAAAAATTGACCCAGCATTAGTTGTTTAATCACATCTACTGAATGATTCTCTAAGATTGGAAAAAATTGCCTTAGCAATCAACAAATACAAGCCAAGAAAGCACTAATCTACAGTAAAAGGTGCTACACAAGAGATATTTATTAATGTTCTGTTGTATTTACAGTTTTAACATAGCAAACCAAGGTGAATTACCACTTGGGCAGAAAGCACATCATTCTACATTATAACCCACTGGTTTCTGCTAACACATTGTAAAAGCAAGTAGTACAGTATGTTAGGGATCATCTCAAAAGTTCCAAGCTAATTCTTTCTTTGCTCCTAAGTACCTAATCCTGCCCTTACTCCCAGCCTTTGGACTAATCATCAGGAGACAAAAGGAAAAAAAAGGGGGGTGGGGGTGGGGGACTCTAATTATAGAAAGAGTGCCAAGAATTACATTTTAGTAATTAAGCTTCATTTGTATCCTAGTCCTTTCTATTTTATATAGTGACAATACCTTTAGAATTCCTCAGGTACAATAAGGTACTGCAAAATTGTGGATACGGACTATAAAAAATTAATGCTTATTATTTACCAATTAAAGACATATTTTGACCACACCTTAAATGTATTTTTGCACTATGATTTTGCTTCCAGGTGTTCACACAGTACAATGGAATAAATTTCTAGATTAACTGGAACAGCAAATATGGATTATGTGCAGAAACGCAGTCAAAACAAAAGTTTAACTTTTGAGAAAATCCCTTTGAAATGGCCAGCATTATACATATCTTACAATAAAATATTTAATTCCAAGTTCATTTTGAGATGGAGGATGAATAAAGCAAGACTGCCCCCTACTGACTACAGGGACATGGCTCATGCTACTTAAAATGACTACAAACAATATATAAGGCATTATTAATACATCACAGACTTGATTGCAAGAGCTTTTTCAAACATTAACCACTAATGATTCAATGATTACAGAATTCTGCATTAACTATTAAAATTTTACACCTAGGAACAAATAGAGAGAAATGATCTTTTCAACAGTACTTTATTTTTTTAAAGCAGGTGATTATTCCTCTGTTCTGCATCTTGATTCACTTCCTGCAGGTGTTCTCTTGCTTCTTGAGAGAGAATTCATAAATGCAGGAAGGCCTTTGCCAGAAAACATCTGCCAGAGAAGGATATTGAATATTGAAACTCTAGTTAGCTTGTTATTTTGGCTAAGAGAAGGATGTAGTCACAAAAGAAGGCAGGATGTTTGGAGACACAAGTGCATTTTAACATAGTTTTAAGATTACTGTATACTGACATCATGGTATTCAATAAACATTAAAATTTCAATTCTTAAAGTTATCAAGGCCTCTAGAACTAGAAAAAGCTGGAATGCTTTTTCTAAAAACCTAAGGTCAGTAGTCTCTCTTTCCAAACCTCTGAACAAAAGAATAGAATGGAAGCAGTGCTACTACATCCCACACTTAACCCTGTCAGCAATGACTGAAACTTAAGAGCATCATCCAAGTGCACAGGTAATTTTCCTAATATACCTGAAGCTATTGTTTGCTCTAATAATTCCACTAGATATTGCACAAGGAAGATTTCCAGTAAGAATGACAGCAATGTCATGCTATACCCTCAATTGAGCAGGGCAAAATTAGAAAACAAGGGTAAACTTATAGGTACCACAAATACTTTCAAAAAAACAAGTTTTCTTAAAAAGTCATTGTATTTCAGGGGCACATTTGTCTTAAAATATGTAGTTTCAAACTAATTTTAAGAAAGGAATATACATTCTGGAGCCATTTGTTCATTAAAAAGAATATGAATTAAGAGAAAAACATTTTCTTAGAGTAAAAAGTTTTTTATTAAAAAAAGAAAAAGAAAAGAATATACATGACTGCAATAAATGCTGTCAAAATAATGCCTATGCATTTTACTAAATGCAGTTTTCGTCTAATACTTTGTGGCATTTCTGTACTAGTATATTGTTTTGGTTCTCATGAAAATAACTTGGGAAAATTACAAGTAATTCCCTATATTAACAATAAAAGAAGAAGCACTAAAGAGATACATTTACTGCTTAACAAATATTTATTAAGAAACTATTTGTGAGGCCGGGCGCGGTGGCTCACGAGGTCAAGAGATCGAGACCATCCTGGTCAACATGGTGAAACCCCGTCTCTACTAAAATACAAAAATTATCTGGGCATGGTGGCGCACGCCTGTAGTCCCAGCTACTCGGGAGGCTGAGGCAGGAGAATTGCCTGAACCCAGGAGACGGAGGTTATGGTGAGCCGAGATCGCGCCATTGCACTGCAGCCTGGGTAACAAGAGCGAAAACTCCGTCTCAAAAAAAAAACAAAACAAAACAAAACAAAAAAAAACAACTATTTGTGGTACCCAACAAGTGAGAGTTGGATGAGCTCACATACAGACCCATAATTTACTTTTCTATCCTCTAAATTACTGTAAAAGCCACAAGAAACTCTTCTGTGTCTTTTTTGTTTTTGAAGACAGAGTCTGTCGCTCAGGCTGGAGTGCAGTGGCATGAGCTCGGCTCACTGCAACCTCCTCCTCTGGGGCTCAAGCGATCCCTCTGCCTCAGCCCCTCAAGTAACCGGGACTAACACTAACTGGGACTATGCCCAGTGTCTTCTGTATCATTTCTGATTAGATTACTGCATAAATATTTAAAAGGCTGCCAAAATGCAGACTACAAACACAGTGGAGGAAATTAACATATTTTAATATTAGCAACATTTTTCCAAACTATAAATTCAGTTGTGTTGTGATTTGAAGTAAACCACTGAAACTGATACAAGGACATCTTTTCTTTAGATTGAGAGACGTAAGAGATTGAAAGACCTCAGAAAGCACAGAGAGGGAGACTCAAGAATATAAGGAACTCTAAAAGCCAAACAGAAGCAGAAAGAAAACTGGCAGATGAATATTAAATGAAAGTTTTTGCAAAGAGGCCAGACTCATTATAAGCATAAGTAATTTCTGCATTATCAGTTTCTATTAATAGATAAAAACTGATGAAACAATGACTATCCGGTTAAAACAGAGTTTGCAAGAATATACAATGTGGTACAGACAATTACCTGGCCACTTCCTTAGTTTATGATGCTTTAGCATTGGTAAACAGCTTTAATAGATCCCTCAAAGTCAAAGGCTGCCATCCAACAAACATTAAAAATCCCTTTGCTTGTTCAGCAAGAAAAGTAAAAATTAGACTAAATTAAATTAAAATCTCTCAAGAGGACCTAGATAGGTCACCAGTGGGTAATCACAATCACCATACAATCTCCAAATGAAAGACTGCTAGGGGGCACTGCTGTCTGAGACCTGGAGGCTTGACTAGCGGTGTTACAGAAACACTGATAGTACAAAAACTAAAGGACAAACAGATACTAGGGATTCTGGACTGCATTACTAAATTGTAGATGAAATCACTTTGTAAAAGAAAATGGAATCCAATAGCCTACAGATCATTTAACTCCAAGAGGAAGACAATCAGTTCTTCTTGAAGACATTACGTAGATTTTGTTTAGCAAAAATTCTACTGAAAACACCATTTCTACTATCTTGCTATCTTATAACACAGTCCAATAAGTAAATCTTTACCTTGAGATGAAATTCCTTTAATAAAATAAAAGAGGTATTAAGGAACAGGAGGAAAATTATATAAAGGGAGAAATGAAAATGTTATCACATGGAAAAAAATTAAAGTATTTGATGCCTAATAGGCATAGCTCACTACATCACTTTTTAAATTATGAAGGCCCTAGCTCATTAATGCTAGGGCTCAAAAACCTCTTTTTTTCCTTCTATTTCAGATGTGGTTAAAATAAATAATTTTAAAATATATTATGCTTCATATGTATAAGTACTTTTGGTACCACACAAATAGTGTTAGAACCAATCAACTGTGTTACCACCGATTACTGTAGCTAACTCTTCATTCACCTGGCAGCATCAGAGGAGGTGGTAATCCATAAAAATGTATTTTCCAGTGACCTGGTAAATAAGAAAAAGTATAAACACTACATTTTTTACCAGTTCAGGAACAGATGTTTCTAAAAGGTATATGTTTCTTCTACTTCCTCAGTCACATATTTATTTATTTTTTGAGACAGAGTCTTGCTCTGTCACCCAGGCTAAAGTGTAGGGGCGTGATCTTGGCTCTCCGCAACCTCTGCCTCCTGGATTCAAGTGATTCTCCTGACTCAGGAGCCTCCTGAATAGCTGGGGTTACAGGCATACACCACCACGCCCAGCTAATTTTTGTATTTTTAGTAGAGAAAGGGTTTCACCATATTGGCCATGCTGGTCTCGAACTTCTAACCTCAGGTGATCTGCCCACCTCAACCTCTCAAAGTGCCGGGATTACAGGTGTGAGCCACTGCACCTGGCCTAGTCACATACTTCTTGATGGCCACCATGCACACCTTTAGCAATTCCTTCTGGCATTTTGTTATGAAGTAGGAAACCAGATAATAGTTTATTAATGCATTTTCCCTCCCTTAAGCTTAAATGGACTCTGAAAGGGAACCTGAGAGCTGCCCCTATGATAGTAATACATGAGTTTTAGTGTTGAGCTTTTGTAACATCTACTTTGGCTGATTAGAAAGAGGTGTCTGGGGATCACTTCAAGATTGGTTTATTTGTACTATGTTTTAGGTATGCTGAATAGAAAAGTCACTGTTCGTATACCCTTTTCTAGTAAAATGCCAAATCTTAGTACAATACGGAAAGTATGTTACTTACATGTTACAGCAAAGTTATTTTAAAAATTCTCTACCTATATCTTTCTGGCAAAGTTATTTTAAAAGTTCCCTACTTGTGTCTTTCTTCAGCTAGCTTTTAATTAGTGACATATTCATCAAAGACGGAGAAGTCCATAAAATAAAATAAAGCTTTTGGGAATACTGACCCCATTTCCTAAAGTTTGTGTTCTCTGATTGGCCACTCCTAGCTTTCTGCTTGCATAAACTTTGTATTCTGATCCTTTTTGATTACTTCAGGTTGACAATGTCAAGAGAGGCAATTTAGCAGAGTAGTCACTAGTTTACCAGTGATTTTCCTCAGCAGGAGTCAGCCTAAGTTTTTTTAAACTACATTTTCCCTCTCCCCTATCCTGATCTCCCTAGAAGAATCACTGTATATGACAGTTAGAAATAAGATCAAAGTTATCTTCTAGTAATCTGACTGCGTCTGCTAGGCAAAAACTTCTGACAAAATTAAGAATCGTGATCACTACAACATGATAATCAACACTGCTGCAACAAACAAATGATTGACCAGATGTGTAAAAACAGGAAAATGTAACCCAGAGTCAAGAGAAAAAGCCATCAATACAAATAGACTTATAGACAATCTTGATGTTGGAATTAGCAGATAATGACTTTTAAAAAACTGTGATAAACATAATAAAGAATCAATAGGAAGGGAAAAAGAAATAAAGCTTTTATACTTTACATGACGGTTTTCTAGTATGTCTTCTAACAAAATTAAACTAAATGTCCTCCAAACTAGAGAAAGAAAGGATTGTACATTTTGGATCTGGACAGAGTTCTTACCCTTTCAATGGACAAAGGGAACTCAGTCCCATAGGATATTATGGCTTTTTGGGTTCCCTCTGGGGATCCCTGGAAAATTAGTGAAGTCATTAGAACTCTAAATTCTGCTGTAAGTCCCCCAAACTCTTAATTTAGACCTCTGAATTCTCTGGGTGTGTCAGGAACAATTTCAAATAAATCAGGGTATCACAGGTGAATAGAAAAGCAAATAAACTCTATTATGTCCTCCAATGGAGTGCATTCATTTACCTCCGAGTACATTTATGACAACTCTTAATGTACACTCCTGAAGCACCAGCAGGCTTATCACTTCAATCTCCTTTAGCAGTTCCTACAGCATTATTATTACTAAGGACTGCCTACTTCAAATCACAACCCCATATGTGTTGTTTTAAATTTAGAACATCGAAAACCATTTCAGAAATTTTAGAAAATCCAAACAAAAACAACAAAATTTTCAGTAAAGTATCAAACAACACAGGAAAACTGAGAAGTTCAGGCTTTCTCACAACCTGGCTGCTATTTCTTATGCTTAGAACCAAGATGAAGAAGGTATGTAGTCCTCTGATAAAGATTCACATTTCCTTCTAACTGAATAATGAAGAGAATAGACAGAGGTGTGATCTCAGTCCACTTAGAAATTCAGAGCTAACATTAATCCATTACTTCTTTTAAAAGAGGAAGAAATCCATTACTTTTTTAAAAAGAGGAAGAAATCTGTCCCCTCAGGATATTTTGGGTGTAGATGTATTAGGGGAAAATATTAGGCAATCTCCGCACCCTTCATTTTTTTTTTTTATGTACTTGTTTAGTTGATAACACAAGCCTCATATAATGTATTGATATGTATTCCCTCCTCTTCTATTTTTGGAAGAATTTATTGGGAAATGGTATTAATTCATCTTTAAATGTTGGCATAATTCACTAGTAAAGTCATCTTGACTGGGCTTTTCTTTGTAGATAGTGTTTAAATTACTGTTTCAATGTTTTTACTTATTATAGATGTGTTCAGTTTTTCTACTTTTTTTTGAGTCAGTTTTGGTAGTCCGTATCATTCTAGAAACATGTCCATTTCATTTAGGTCATCTAATTTGTTGGCATAGATCTGTTCATAGTATTTTCTTATATTCCTTTTTATTTCTCTAAGGTAGGTAGCAATATATCCTATTTTATTCCTGATTTTAGTAATATGAGTCTTACCCCTCTTTTCTTGATCAGTCTAGCTAAAGGTTTGTCAATTTTATTGGTCATTTCAAAGAAGCAACTTTTGTTTCATTGATAATTGTTATTATTTTTCTATAATGTATTTTATTAATTTCTGCTATAGTCCTTATTTCCTTCCCTCTGCTTGTTTTGGGTTTTTGCTCTTTTTTTCACTGTCTTAAGGTGGAGTGTTGTTGATTTGAAATATTTTATTTTCTTCTATTAAAGTAGGCATGTATAAGTTTCTCTCTAACTGTTGCATTAACATAAATTTTTCTATGGTGTGTATTCATTTTTATTCATCTAGAATATTTTCTATTAATAATTTCCTTTGTGATTTTTTTTCAGTGACCTATTGGTTTTTTCAGAGCTTGTTTTTAAATTTTTATGTGTTGGTGAATTTTCCAATTTCTTTCTGTTGGTAAACACTGTCTAGTGTTTTCATGCTTCTAACATAAAAAAAAACTGCCTTAGTATTTCTTGTAAGAAAGTTGTGCTAGTATGGCCGGGCAAGGTGGCTCACGCCTGTGAGACAGTGTCTCACTCTTTCACCAGGCTGGAGTATAGTGGTGCAATCTTGGCTCTATTCTCCTGCCTCAGCCTCCCAAGTAGTTGGGATTATAGGCATGGGCCACCATGCCCAGCTAATTTTATTTTTTCCAAATGACTAATTATTTAAAGCAGTGGTTCTGAACCCTGCCTTTATATCAGCATCACCCACAAGACTTAAAAAAAATTTTTTTTTTTAAAGGGTTGTCAGGGAAATAAAAGCAACTCTAATGGGGCACACTCTTATTATCATGGAGTCCTCTTTTTTTTTGAAAGAAAAAAAGGAAGAAAGAAAGAGAGAAAGAAAATAAAAGAATGAAGGAGAGGAAGAAAAAGGAAGAGAAAGAGGGAGAGAGAACAGGAGTATCACTTTATTGCCCAGGCTAGAATGCAGTCTAAAAATGGGTATTGAAAACCTCTTTTATACCAATAATTGTGCTTAACAATGGAGACAGGAAGGAATAAGGGAAGAAAATAACAAACAAGCAGCTAACCAATATTTCTTAAACCTATGAAATGCTATGCAATTACTGAGGAGTGATTTACTTCCAATTATGTAGTAACTTTTGGAATAGGTGTGATGTGGTACTGATAAGAATGTATGTTTTGTGTATTTGAAGTGGAGAGTTCTATAAATGTTTATTAAATTTACTTGTTCCGGGTCTGAGTTCAAGTCCTGGATATCCTTGTTAATTTTCTGTCTCGTCGATCTGTTTAATATTGACAATGTGATGTTACAGTCTCCCACTATTATTGTGTGGGAGTCTAAATCTCTTTATAAGTCATTAAGAACTCGTCTTATGTATCTGGGTGCTCCTGTATAGGGTGCATATATATTTAGGATCATTAGCTCTTCTTGTTGCATTGATCCTTTTACCATTATGTAATATCCTTCTTTGCATCTTTTAATCTTTGTTGCTTTAAAGTCTATTTTATCATGGCCGGGCGCGGTGGCTCACGCCTGTAATCCCAGCACTTTGGGAGGCCGAGGCGGGTGGATCACGAGGTCAAGAGATCAAGACCATCCTGGTCAACATGGTGAAACCCCGTCTCTACTAAAAATTCAAAAAATTAGCTGGGCATGGTGGCGCGTGCCTGTAATCCCAGCTACTCAGAAGGCTGAGGCAGGAGAATTGCCTGAACCCAGGAGGCGGAGGTTGCGGTGAGCCAAGATCGCGCCATTGCACTCCAGCCTGGATAACAAGAGCGAAACTCCGTCTCAAAAAAGTCTATTTTATCAGAGGCAAGAACTGCAACTCCTGCTTTTTATTTATTTATTTACTTTTGCTCTCCGTTTGGTTGATAAATCTTCCTCCATCCCTTTGTTTTGAGTCTTTGTGTATCGTTGCATGTGAGATGGGTCTAGATGCAGCATACCGATGGGTTTTGTTTTTTTATACAATTTGCCTGTCTATTATCTTTTGATTGGGGAATGCAGTCGATTTAAATTTAGGATTAATAATAATATATGTGAGTTTAATACTGCCATTTGATGCTAGCTGGCTGTTTTGCCCATTAGTTGATGTAAATTCTTCATTATGTTGATGCTCTTTACTTTTTGGTATATTTTTGGAAAGGCTGATTCTGGTTGTTCCTTTCTATGTGTAGTGTTTCTTTCAGAAGCTCTTGTAAAGCAGGCCTGGTGGTAGTGAAATCTCTAAGTACTTGCTTGTTTGCAAAATATTTTATTTTTCCTTCACTTGTGAAGCTTAGTTTGGCTGGATATGAAACTCTGGGTTGAAAGTTCTTTTCTTTAAGGATGTTGAATATTGGCCCCCACTCTTTTCTGGCTTGTAGAGTTTCTGCTGAGAAATCTGCTGCTGTAAGTCAGATAGGCTTCCCTTTGTGGGTAACCTGACCTTTCTCTCTGGCTGCCCTTAGTATTTTCTCCTTCATTTCAACTCCAATGAATCTGATGATTATGTGCCTTGGGGTTGGTCTTCTTGAGGAATATCTTTGTGGTGTTCTCTGTATTACCTGGAGTTGAATATTGTCCTGCCTTACTAGGAAAGTTTTGACGAAATGCTAACGAGAATAGACAATTTAGAGAGGAATATAAGTGAATTAATAGAGCTGAAAAACACAACACGAGAACTTCGCGAAGTATGCACAAGTTTTAACAGTCGAATTGATCAAGCAGAAGAAAGGATATCAGAGGTCGACGACCAACTTAATGAAATAAAACAAGAAGACAAGATTAGAGAAAAAAGGATAAAAAGGAATGAGCAAAGTCTCCAAAAAATATGGGACTATGTGAAAAGACCTAATCTAAGTTTGATAGGTGTATCTGAATGTGATGAAGAGAATGAATCCAAGTTGGAAAATACTCTTCAGGATAGTATTCAGGAAAACTTTCCCAACTCCGCACCCTTCATAAGGAGGACTTGTAGCAACCTAATAGTACTAACTTTTGAATCCTTCATAGGTAAGAGTTGAACCTAAGGCTAACTATAAATTCCAATCAGACATACAGATGAAAGATGACAATGTTAATTAAATAAAACTGCAAACAACATTTAGTAAGCCTCTTATATTCTAGACATAAACAAATACACATCATAGGCATTAAGGCCCAGGCCAGTGGTGTCAATGTTCATTTGTGTCCAGACTGTGTGACTGAATTCAAATTCATGACAAACTACACTTTTTTTTTTTGAGACAGAGCTTTGCTCTGTCTCCAGACTGGAGTGCAGAGTGCAGTGGCATGATCTCAGCTCACTGCAACCTCCACTTCCCGGGTTCAAGCGATTCTCCTGCCTCAGCCTCCTGAGTAGCTGGGACTACAGGTGTCTGCCACCACCACACTCAGCTAAGTTTTTGTATTTTAGTGGATGGAGACGGGGTTTCACCATGTTGGCCAGGATCGTCTCAATCTCCTGACCTCGTGATCCACCTGCCTCGGCCTCCCAAAGTGCTGGATTACAGGTGTGAGCCACTGTGTCCAGCCCAACATGCTACACATTTTTAAACATGCAATCAAAGATTCCTGTTTTGTAATAATAAATACTAGTACACATTTCAAGCAGCCTAAGCCTTCTTTACTTACATAAGTACATTTAATTATAATCCAGGTAAAATGCTTACTATATTAACTGACACATGGAAAACTCCATGAATGTTAATTTTAGTTTACTATACTATGCTTCAAAAAATGTGTAATATTCAAGACAGTCTCATTATACTATTCTGTTGCCTAAAAGCTTTCAATGCTGTTCTATTACCTGGAAAATCAACTATGGTAGATGTTTTAGTTTCCTGAAGCATACCTCCTGAGACCACCACAAGTCTTCAAAATTGAGAACCCCTCTTAGCATATGATTGCCCATATAAACTGATACTCTGCAAGTACAGAAAAAATTAATGTTCCACACGGGCTTAGTCTTGCATTGACCCAACATGTCACTGGCTCTATCAGTTTGATGGTTCTACTACAAATAGGCTTGGTGCTCAAGGTATCTGCGAAGCTCGTTTCAACCTGACTTTTTAGCCTTGATCTTCAATACTCCTTTATGACCCAATCAAGCTGCTGCCCTTTAAACAAGCTCCATATTTCCCTATTTTTGCTCTTCACTCTGCTTCAGATGATTCTGAAATTCTTCTCCACACTCTCCACTATTATGTAAGGTTTGTCTAAACTACTACACCTACCCTTTACAATGCTTTGCCTAAGGCCTTCAACTGGACTGGCCTCTAGATGGTGCTCAAGGTTCCACTCTATGATCAACACAGTCCCCAAAAGTCCCAAGGAACAAACAGTCAAGTCCAAGAAGGTCTATTAGAACTTGTTAGCAGAGAGGGCTCTCTCTGGTGTACTCTTTCTCAAGATTCTCCACCTTTTCCTCTAGGCAGCCACTGATGTAAGATGGAGTGTCAGCCTCTGCAGAAAATCAAGTGTGAATCAAAGAGCCTTGACAGGGCTTAGTCCTCCAGTTCTAGGCAAGGGAAAAGGTCCTTTCTCCTCTTCCTTTTCTTGGGTTTGACCTTCCTTATATTAGAGTGATATCAAGATGTCAATCTGAAGAAAGCCACCAGGAAAGCCTCAATGACAATTTTAAGGGATGGAAGACTTGGTGGGCTTGTCAGCAGCCCAGACAAAAAAGTTCCTAAAGTACTACACAGTTCTGGGGTTTAGAGGCAGAGATGAGTGATTAGGCTTGAAGGGTTCCTTCTGAATGTCATCCTCTGGAACTGATGCCATAGTAAGCAGTGGCTTCAGGACGTTAGATTCAGTCAAGCAGCCAAATATCCTAGCTTTCTGATGACTGCTAAGGCAAGGCCCCTGCCTCTTTCACACTGTCAAAGCAGGAAGTAACAATTTCTCCTATGGCAGTTTTTCTAATTTGACTTTATCAATAGTTTTTTTGTAAAAATCCCTGTTATTAGACAAGAAACTGCTAAAAGGCAGGGACTGTGCCTTCCTTACCTTCTCTATATTCCCCTACCACAGATACTTACTCTAAAACTGAATAGACCTCTACAATGTAGCACATGGTTGCACTGAGACTAGAATACATTTTTTCCTTTAATACCTTTAATAAATAAAGAGAACTCTGGTCCTGGGGAGATTTGATAAAGTTTCTGGCATCTTCCGAACTTTTGCATAATTGATAAATCCTCTGAGAAACAGGAGAAAGCCTAATATAAAAAAGAAAAGTCATGAATGAATTTATATTTTCCATGTTAAGTCCCCTCCCCAGAAATCCCTCTCCTGATAGCAATACATTGTTATTTTTCTGCTAAAGGTAATCAAAACATGAGCAATTTCCTCTGGAATCTGGAAAGGATTTTCATACCAAATTATCCATCCTTCAATGAGAAGGTATAATCCAAGAGTCAATAGTGTCTTTTGCACAATCAGAATTGAATTGGTCTAAAGGAGATAAAAAATAATATGGGGCCAAACATTTGCACATGAAAGCTTCATTAAGAAACATATCAAAATCTACCTATTGAGTTCCAAAAAAGCATTCCAAGATAATTAACTCCAAACAACAACAACAACCAAAAAGAGGTTATAACTTAACCTTCCTTGTCATGGACTGTTTTCTCTTTTGACAGTATATAACGTTGTCCACTAGATGTCAGGATCCTCTTATCTATTACAGCAATTCTGTCTCAACTTGAAACTCTAGTTTCTCTTTCTCTCTCTCTCTCTCTCTCTCTCTCTCTCTCTCTCTCTCTCTCTCTCTCAACAGACAGGGTCTTGCTCTGTTGCCCAGGCTGGAGTGCAGTGGTACGATCACAGCTCTGCAAGCTTCAACTCCTGGGCCCAGATGATCTTACTGCCTTTGCCTCCCAAGTTAGCTAGGAAACAGGTTTACACCACCATGCCCAGCTAATTTTTAAATTTTCTGTAGAGATGGGGGTCTCACTATGTTGCCCTGGCTGGCCCTGAACTCCTAGGCTCAAGTGATTCTCCTGTCTCAGCCTCCCAAAGAGTTGGAATTATAGGTGTGAACCACTGTACTCAGCCTATTTCTCTATTCATAATAAGACTCCTTTTGTGTGACTACACCAGAATTTACACATTCATGAAAGTTTGTACCTCTCAAAACTGTCAGCAGAGAGGTGATATGCCCCTCCAGTGGGAACTCAGATACTACTCCTGGCCTTCTATTTCAGAGATGGTCTCTGAGCCTTTAGCACATTTTTTAAAAAACACTTTTACTGAGATACTCAGTGGTAGAAAACTTTGTACACGGACAGTTGAACTGATTTTTGGCAGTAACTAAGAGCTGTCGGCTCTGAGCTTGGGGAACATCATTCTGTTTGGTACCCAAAGCGACACGTGACTATAGAGCAGGGGTCACTCTTTGAAATGCTAAGTTGGGGTACAGTGGTGGGATCTTCCTGAACTGGAAGGCACATGACCTGTATGGAGGAGATAGCTACAACTCAGCTCCAGCCAAAGGGTGCCACGTGGAATGTAGGCTAGCTTTGCTTCATATTCCAACTTTTAAGAAAAATAAAAACATTCAGATGTTTTATGTGAAATAATTTTGATTTTCAACATGTTGGTAACTAATTAAAAAAAAAAAAACTAACAATAACTGTGAAACAAATAAACTCTAGGCTAACTGTAGCTAAAGAGTGGCCAGCTCGGAAGCGCTGCAAGATAAATGCCACAAAACTGGTTCTCTTAAAAAAAAAAAAAAAAAAGTTTCCAAAATGACCCGAACATTGAGCACCAATGTTCATAAGTGTATCCAAACTCTTATTTTTTGCTTACAAGCAAATGGTACATAGCAAGAAGGATCAATTATAAAGTATTATAAATCCATCTTCCATGAAACTTTAATATAGAAAGGAAATCAATCCATTAAATTTCTTTAAATTATTTATGCCATAAACAATCAATCTGAACATATGCTGAAGGGCTCTCTTTGGTCCACGCAGGATTTGACTTGGGGAAAGAGGGGTGGTCAGCCTTTCTCTTAAAGGTACAGTTTAGAAAATAAGCAAGTCAAGGAACTATTTCTTCTAAATTATTCTCCTGTTGGTCATTTTTATTATTAAAGTTCTCAACAATAAAGAGAGGAAAGAAAATGACTATTTCTCTTTCCTTAGAATTCTAATGACCAGTCATAGAGTAGATGATGCTGTGGGGAGGTGGTAGATGGTACGACGAATGATTTATATTTTCTAAGTAAAGTGTAGGGTCAGCAGTGTCAGTCTTGGCAAAGCAGGTCCTGAATTATTTTGTTTTGTTTTGTTTTTAGAGACAGTGTCTTGCTATCACCCAAGCTGAAGTGCAGTGGTGCCATCATAACTCATTGCAGCCTCCAACTCCTGTGCTCAAGGGGTCCTCCTGCCTCAGTCTCCCAAGTAGCTAGGACTACAGGCACAAATCACCATGCTTGGTTAATTTTTAAAAAATTTTCATAGAGACGAGGTCTCACTATGTTGCCCAGGCTGGTCTTGAAATCCTGGCCTCAAGGTGAAATCCTCCTGCCTCAGCCTCCCAAAGTGCTGGGATTGCAGGCGTGAGCCACCATGCCTGGCCCAGGTCCTGAATTTATTAAGCACCTATCAGGCATGGGTGCCAGGATGTGCCAACCAGACCCATTAGCAGCAGTACCACTAAGGAACTTAAGGAGTCAACCAGAAGCAAAATAGGAGATAGGAGAAACTGATGTCACGGAAGCACAGTGAGGCAATCACACTATCTTTACAAGCAACAAGATGGCCTTATTATTTTGTAGAAATGACAGAAGTGATGGTGGTCTCTCTTACTTTATCATATATATTTTCTTTACAAATAATGAATACGCCAACATTGAAATAATTTACCCCAAAGTTCACCTCTTTGTTCTAATGTCTAGGAAAAAAAGATTTTAAAATAAACATTTAGAGTAAAAAATATAATCCAAAGACCAAAAACCTGAAATACCTGGTATATATATTAAAAAAAAAAAAAAAAGAAGTCTGGCTGGGCATGGTGGCTCATGGCTATAATCCCAGTACTTTGGAAGGCCCAGGCAGGTGGATCACCTGAGATCAGGAGTTCGAGACCAGCCTGGCCAACGTGGTGAAATCCCGTCTCTACTAAAAACACAAAAAATTAGCTGGGCATGGTGGTGGGCACCTGTAATCCCAAGCTACTTGGGAGGCTGAGGCAGGAGAATTGCTTGAACCCAGGAGGCAGAGGTTGCAGTGAGCCAAGATCGCACTATTACTCTCCAGCCTGGGCGACAGAGTGAGACTGTCCAAAAAAAAAAGAAAGAAAAAGGTTCTCTTGCCTATTGTGAAATAATTTTTATTCTCACCAGTGGTAAACTAAAGAATTCTGGAAACCCAATAGTAGTTCTTTCAGAAGTTATATCTAGTGAGGTTATATATTTTCTATTTTCTACTGACAGACCTAACAAAGATAGGCCACATGCATTTATGTGTTAGTTCAACTGGCTGCAGTATCCTATAAGCAATTTGGGTTTGAGTTTGCGAATGCTGTGTGGTAATAACTTACAAGGGGAAAAAAACTTACAGACTACAGAGTCATCAGTATACTCCATTGATCATATGGGGGAGAAGAATATAGGTTAGGAAAAACCTACAACCACAAAGAAACTTTTCATTAACATGCATGTTACTCTGATGTTAAGAAAGTCTATTCTTTAAGAAAGCAACATTTTAAAAATCTTTACTACAGCTGGTTAATATATTACTCTACAGTGATCAAGACGAATGTTTACTAAAAGTAATTTTACTTGTAAAACTTAATATAATGTTTTCTCACCTTTTCTTACACTAAAAACACTTACCTAAAACCAGGAACACCCACCAGAGCCAGTACTGACCATCAAAATATCCAGGGAAATAGGTGGAAAACTAAAAAATAAGGCAAAATACTTTATATCAGCTTAACAGATACAATTTCTCATTTTAACTTAGGGATATGCAAAATGCAAGACTTCTTTGTTCGACCAATGCCACCACTTAGCCTTTCTAATAATTTTAAAATATAAGTGAAAGTATTTTATATATAACTGACTTGAAATGGTTATAATAAATGCAAATCTATTTCCTTTCATGGAAAAGCAATCATTAAATATGATAGCTTTTAGCTTTATGAACTTATTTTGAAAGTATACAAAAATTTGTTTTTTAGAAAACATTTTTTGTCCACATAATATTTACCCTTCTAGAAGTATGTTTCGATAATGATTGTTTTACTTTATTCAGTGCCAAAAGCAATTATTATTATTATTAAGAGAGAGAATCTTACTATGTTGCCCAGGCTTTATTGAACTCCTGGGCTCAATCAAGCAATCCTCCCACCTCAGCCTCCTGAGTAGCTGGGACTACAAGCTGATATCATTGCCTTCTTTCTAATGAGGACTGATTTTGTTCCAACTCCCCTAGCCTTGCCTTGACTTTGGAAGCTTTATCATGTATACCAGGGTAATCTCCTTCCCTTGCTGGCAACTGGTTTAGGAATGAGCACAGGATACCATTCTGACCAATGGAAATTGAGGGCTTCTGAGAAGGCTTCCTTGCTCTTTGAGAAAAAAGGAAGAGAAAAAATAGTTCTCTCTAAAGGTGGTAGAAAAAAAATTTTTTTAATAGTTCTTTTTCTTCCCTTGAGCACCGTTGTGTTTCAGTGTGATACTAATACATGAAACTGCCATCTTTTAACCCGGAGGTGGTGGGGCGGGGAACTATGCCAATATGCTGATATGCCAGCTGTCCTTGATGATGTCAATGAACCACTGATTTAACTAACCTCCTTGTCGGGGACTTGTTTTCAGGGGAAATGAACTTTCCCCATTTAAAAAAATAATTAAAAATTTTTTTCTAAACCATTCTGAGCTAGGTTTTTGTTACAGTCAAAAGCATCCCACCTGATACAAGTTAATTCATTTGACTTACTTTTTAAATGCAGTTGAAAATTTAGTTTGGGGAAAAAAAAACAACACTGGAATTAATTTTATTTCCGTTTTCCTTCCAGGCTTTGGTGTCCAAGAGTTTAATACAGTTTGAAAATTAAAATATAGTATTTTATTTGTTAATAAAGTAACAATTAAGATTTAGGGAAGGAATGAAAATCTCTTTAGGGCTCCAGCTCTTAACCTAAAGTCCATTATTTTAGATGAGTACATTAGTTATGTGGGGGAAAAGTTTACAACTTTCATCAGATTCTCAAAGGATTCTGGAACCCTAAAAATGTTAACAAATGTTTTTTAATAAATAAGGTAGCACTACTTTGAAAAACTACAGTGGTCAAGCAATACCCATCAGTTAGTTAAGTATGTCAATTTATGATAGATAAACTGGTTTGGTCTATAAGGTTGACAATAGCAATAAATTTATCTGAAATCAGAGGATACTTTAAAAGCCTAATTGCCTAATCTTTTACAACTTTAAATTACTTCATGCAAATTTAACTAACCGGTAACTCTTAAGTCACTAAAGATATACATCTCTTTAATTTACTTCAGAAATAGGCTCCTAATGGAGCAGTACTTGTTAAACAGTTTTGGCTCCCCAAACATTTTGGCATAACCAATCCTGGAAGGGAGAGGGAAAGAGAAAGAGAAAAGAAAAGAAAGAAGAAGAGAGCTAGACTAAAACTGTAACAGAATTAATGACAGGAATGGCTGCTTTTGATGAGATATCAAAGAGGTAATAACCTTCCTTTTATTACTAAAATAACTAATTTCAGAACATATATATTATCACATTGGTGAACAATATTGATGATAGACCAGTATTCAATAGATTTACAACAAAACTTGTGTGCATGAATCATTTGCAATTGATTTTGGTTCAGCTTCATCATGAAACCAAAGACAAACCAAAAATCATTTGATACATTGAAATAACTTTCAAAAAAGCAAATGAAAAATCAAATATTCAAAAATATTCTAATTATTATCTGTCTGTAGAGTCTATCTTTTCTGTTGTACAACTTACCCTGACAATCAGGATCCATTTAATGAGAGAGAGACCAAATCCCGAAATGGCCCCATACCTTCCTGCAGCTGAAGTGGTCAGGCAAAAAGACAGGAAAAACCCAATCCAGTTAAAGAGGAATGCCACTGCAAAAGCAGAGGAGGGGAAAGATATTAGACATGTCCTGTTACCCAAGAACAAGACTGCCTTACACCTGCCTCTGCTTAAATGACTTTCCCAAGGATAAAAGCCTGTCCTCCACAACCCTCACCATACATTCATTCTTCTGTCTTTCCCCAAAAAGCAAACAAGAAAAAAATCCTCCCTATCAGATTTTACACAATTATGTCTACAGCTTTACACAATTATGTCACTTTCAAAAATGCCTTAAGAGGCTGAGCACAGTAGCCAGTAGCTCACACTTGTAATCTTAGCACTTTGGGAGGCCAACGTGGGAGGATCCCCTGAGCCCAGGAGTTTGAGAACACCCTGAGCAACACAGTGAGATCCATCTCTACAAAAACTTAAAAAAAAAAAATTAGCCAGGCACAATGGTGCACACCTGCAGTCCCAGCTACTTGGGAGGCTGAGGTGGGGGGATCACTTGAGCCCAAGACGTCAATAGTACAGTGAGAAGTCATCACACCACTGCACTCCAAATCCAGCCTGGGTGACAGAGCAAAATCTTGTCTCAAAAGGAAAAAACAAACAAAAATGAACTAAAAGCAAACCTTAACACTCAACAAACTGTACACTTAGGACCTCTGCTTTTTTTTTTTTTTTTTTTTGTGGACTGAGTCTTGCTCTGTCACCCAGGCTGGAGTGCAGTGGCACAATCTTAACTCACTGCAGCCTCTGCCTCCCAGATTCAAGTGATTCTCCTGCCTCAGCCTCCTGAGTGGCTGGGACTACAGGCGTGTGCCACCACGCCTAGTTAATTTTGTGTTTTTAGTAGACGGGGTTTGCCATGTTGGCCAGGCTGGTCCTGAACGCCTGACCCAGGTGATCCGCCCACCGAGGCCTCCCAAAGTGCTGGGATTACAGCCGTGAGCCACCGTGCCCAGCCTTTGACCTCTGCTTTTTACTGTGTGTTATATATATATTCCAGTAAACAAAATAAATGCCTTCAACATTAAGTTAAGTGCCCCCAAATAATCTGGTTCAAGTTACTCATCCTCCTGTTCTCTGAATTTTGACAACTTATATAATCACCTCTAAAAGCACTGCATTTTCTTATCTTTCTAATACAACAAATAAAGGAAATAGTTGCTCACTTCTATGTGAGGCACATGAAAAGATAAATGCAAAATAATATCAAGGGAGAAAGTCAGGCTGACTTTGATCTGTCAAAAAAAAAAAAAGAAGCTTTCAGAGCAAAATTCATCACACAAAGGCATTTAATTCCTATTCTACAGACTTAAGTATGAGTAGAAGCAATGCACAAGGACCCCATAGACCTGAAAGACAGGGCTTAGCTCATGTAAAAATGCAGCATCCTCATAACTGCTTTAACTATATTTTCTATAGACATTCACGAAAATAGAAGGCAAAGAGAAAGTATGTTAAAACAAAGTTATATTAATATACATTCCAGTAAAAGGCATCAAATAAATGTAATGTATTAATATATTAGCTCAACTAGTTATTTTAATTCTGTCAGATTTGCCCATAATCCAAAGCACTCTGGTTTGTAGGGGTTGGTTCTGCTATGCATATATACTTACTGAAAAAAGTTAACATGAAAATCCCATCGTTTCCTATCCTCAGCTGATCAGCATCATCAAAATCATCCCGACCCACAAAATCCTCATCCTAAATGAAAAGAAAAAGAATTATGTTTAGGCAAAAGGAAGATATAAAGGAAAATAAAGGGGCAAATGTGAGTAGCAATGAAAAAAGTTATTGTTTTGACTCAGTTTGAAATTATGAGATTAAAGGCTCAATGTGTGTTTAAAATTCCATTTTGCATTATTAGTATACAATCAGAAAAGAAACAAATCTTTCTTCTATCCCCATAGTGTTCTAAATGAAAATTTCATCTTATAACTCAAGTTCTTTAACAATACACTTCAAAAATGTAACAGTTCACAAAAAACTTAAAAAAATACACACCTCAGGTGGAGGTATATATATACATATATATAATATATATATAAAATACATAAAAAATAGATTTTTTTACCCCTCTAAAAATATATACATATATACACCTCTCTCTCTCTCTCTCTCTCTCTCTCTCTATATATATATATATATATATATATATATTTCAAGAGGGCCAGGCGTGATGATTCACGCCTGTAATCCCAGCACTTTGGGAGGCTGAGGTGGGCGGATCACGAGGTCAGGAGTTCGACATCAGCCTGACCAACATGGCAAAACCCTGTCTCTGATAAAAATACAAAAATTAGCCAGGCATGATGGCACATGCCTGTAATCCCAGCTACTCAGGAAATTGAGGCAGGAGAATCACTTGAATCCAAATCTGGGAGGCAGAGGTTGCAGTGAGCCAAGATTGCAACATTGCACTCCAGCCTGGGCAACAAAAGCGAGACTCAGTCTAACAACAACAACAACAAAACATCAACAACAAATATATATATATGTTTATACCTCAAGAAAAAAGACAAAATTTACTTACACATTTGGTTTAAATTCTAAAATTATCAGTAATCCAGGACCTGTTTAGGGCCTAAAATATTAGTAATCCAGGGTCTAACAGAGATAAAATCAACCAACTCAAGTACTTTATGAGGCATATACAGGGGAAAAAAGAATAGCATGTTCATACATGAATAGTCTGCAGAACTGCCTGCTGCTCAACCCCATAAGCATGTATTTGTATGGGTATACAGATCTAAAACAATCTCACCTCTACTCTCATCAGCAGATAGGATCTCCTTTATCCTAACTTGATAACACAATATTGCAAATCTAGAAATAAAATGATCCATTGGACTGGTTACCATCATGGGTCACGCCTGTAATCCTGGCACTTTGGGAGGCCAAGGCAGGTGGATTGCCTGGGCTCAGGAGTTTGAGACCAGCCTGGGCAACACAGTGAAACCTCGTCTCTACTAAAATACAAAAAATTAGCCGGGTGTGGCAGTATGTGCCTGTAATCCCAGCTACTTGGAAGGTTGAGATAGGAGAATTGCTTGAACCTGGGAGAAGGTTGCACTGAGCCAAGATCATGTCATTGTACTCCAGCCTGGGCAACAGAATGAGATTGTATCTCAAAAAAAAAAAAGAAAGAAAAAGAAAATGACCTGAACAATACCAATACATGTGGCCTGTCTTTTTAACTGATGTAGGTATGTGTTGGGATATTTTTAAATAATTGAATATATACTTAAATGTGATACATCTGTACACAGTTCAATGAGGGTTCCTCAAATGAAAAATATTTTAGGGAATATCAAAACTTGTTGTACACAGAAAAGGGTCTGTAAGATCCCAACTGTTAACAGTGGTTCCCCAGGGAGTGGGAACTAGAGAAAGGGAAGTCAGTGGCAATCACAGCTTCCTTTTCTAACTTAACATACTTCCTCTACTATTTGAAATTTCTACAAAAATGCATTGTTTTATAATTTTTTAAAGCATTAAATATCTAGTATTCTTACTTCACATTAGCAGAATAAGGTTTTGCCAAAATTAAAAGCTAATTCTGTTTTTTTTTGCATAACTACTCAAAGATATACTCCAAAAAAATCCATGGAAGTAACATCTAATAAAATTACAAATGCCTTCTAACTGTTCTTCCTGTCTTCTTGGTATCTCTTCTACCATGATTCCTCCTAGAAGTTGTTGCCAAGTTAATGTCTCCAAAACACCACACAAGTCCTCTCATACCCCTGCTCAAAAAATCTGAAGGATTCTCTAAGAGCTACATATGAAATTTAAGTACCCCAGTCTATTCCAGGGATTCTACAAACAACAGTTCTGGTTACAACATTCTACCTCCCTTCACAAACTCTTCGCTCATACAAAGCCAATTCCTACATCCACAGAACTGCCCTGCACCTGGCTGAATTCACACCTGCTTCCTGGGCTTTCTCCTCTGGAATGTTCTTATCTATCAAAACTCTGGGCCCACATCAAATCTCATCTTCTGCTATGATCATCCAGTAAAAAGTTTCAGTTTTGATGCCCACTGCTCTTATGTGTCTTAGTTCAGTATTTCTGGGCCCTAGTTTGATTTTAGGCTTTCAAATAACAATAAGAACACTGCCTTATACAAAGCTTTTTACCTATCCACTGTAAAATATGCTGCATCTTGTATTTTAAAAGTGCTTTATACATGTCTGCTAAATATTAGAGCCCTTTAAGAAGTTCCTAAATATGTACCTGTATCAAATGAAAGTACGCTGAAGAGTTCTGTGATTAATCAGAGCTAATTTCCATACTGATCTATTCACCACATATTGCAACAGGTCTGCAGAGTACAGTGAAATAAACAAGAACTTTGGATTCTAGAATATCTGGGTTTGACTCTCACTTCTACATATGAGCCATATGACTTTGGAAAAATTACTTTATTTCTTTGGATCTAAATTATCACATCTGTACAATGGAGATAATCTCTACCTTTCAAGGTTACTATGAAGATTGGAAACAACATACAAAATATATAAAAGCATCAAGCACAGTACCAAGCATGTTGTTTGCTTCCAATACATGGCAGCTACATTATGACTGTCTTGCCCTTAGACACTAGGGTTCTTAGTTTATAAGAATTGAATGCACATTACTGCCATTTAGGATCATCCTAGATTGGGCTCATAAACTACTTCTGCCAACCAATGATTTTAGGAGCTCTGCTCCTCACAGTAGGTATGGTCTGTAAACAGTCTACTATCTTAAAGCCAGGAGGGGAACATTTGGGCCTATGCCATCATACTGCCCAGACTAGGCTTCTGTTCTTGCTCATCACTCACTCCAGTTTCTTGCCAGACTAGAGCCTAGAGGCCTTATGGTCCGCACATTTCTAGGGACTTATCCTGCTTTCATTCTCCCAACACCTGGTCCAATGCCCTACCTGCATCAACCTCAATCTGTATAAATATTTACAAAACTACAAATACAGCACTTAAATATCTGACATCAAGAACCAAGAGTGCCCAATAATCTCCACTAGTTTAAACGCCATTCCAATCTCCACCTCCATGAACCAACATCAAGCTAGATGGAATCTGTACTCACTGTGTCCCCACAAATGTTATGATCTGGACTGCTAGAGGAACAGAGTTCATCTAAGTCAATGTGAAGATCCCTTTTATGAGTTTAATTGTATAAATTTGCACATATTTATTCTCTTCCTAGATCTCCCTAGCAGCTATCCACCCAACAGCAAAATATTAAGTGTGCAGAATCAAGGAAATGTCAGGGTGCTCCTGCTTCAAGATACTTCAGCCATCCCAGGAAACTTGAAAAAGTGGTGCTAGTAGGAGAGATATAGGAAAAATGAGCAGGTTTTACTAGTAAATTTTTGCTTATTTATACCTCTTTACTTCCTCATTTTTAGGAAGAGATGAGTTTATTATCCCCAAAGCAAATGTACCTGATTTTTTAAATTAGCTGAATTTTCACTAATCAATACCATCATAAGTAATGAATAAAAATTGGATAATGAAAATAACTTAATTCCCATAGAGAAGCCATCAAGTAACATTGCAAATTATACTCACTCTTCCAGGAACCAAAGGGATAGTAGCTTCAGCCTTGGTCCTCTCCGCTTCATCGTAACTGGGCAGTGTTGTAGCCACATTGTAAGATGGGGGCTTTGGAAACCCAGACTCATCCTTGTAGTCAAAATATGCTGCAGAATTTTAAGTACAATTTTTTTATGATTAGCTGAACTGAAATAAAAGGATTTCCACTAACTCTAGCAGACAAAATTGAGTCATTCCCCTTAGAGTACACATATAACAATTGAACCAAAAGACATTTATAGATGAATTGTAAGAGACTGATGTTGAATTTTAAATGTATCCACTTCTCAATTATTTAAAATCCAGACTCACTTTATAATCTTTCTTCCAACTGCTTCTGAAACACTTTTTTTTTTTTTTTTACTGTAATGTCAAAAAGTGTTTTTAAGGATTCCATAATCACCTGGCCTTGTTACCTACCTGCGCTTTCTGCAGAAATGCTGCTGTAAGGTGGTGGAGCATCACCTGCAGCCTGTTCAGGTTCTCCAGACTCTTCTTCATTCTGCAACTAAATAAAAATTTCATATTTTAATGCAAGCATAAAGCCAATTAGAAAGATAAGAACCCCAAAACTGAAATAAATAGCCTTTCTAGAAAGCTATTTGGCAACATATTTCAAATCAAAGCCTTGAAATGCACAACTCCTTTAAGAAAAGTATTCTACTCCCAGAAGTTATTCTATGGAAATATTCAAAGAGGCAAATAGGGTACATACAAATTAGAAACAACCTAAATTCCAATCATAGGAGACAAGTAAATTATAGTACATCTCACGAAGGACTACTAAGTGGCCATTAAAAATTAAATTTCGCCATCCTGGCCAACATGACAAAACTTCATCTCTACTAAAAATAAAAAAATTAGCCAGACATGGTGGCGCACTCCTGTAGTCCCAGCTCTCAGGAGGCTGAGGCCCAAGAATTGTTTTAAACTGTGAGGCAGAAGTTACAGTGAGCTGAGATCGTGCCACTGCACTCCAGCCTGGGTGACAGTGAAATTCTGTGTCAAAAAATACATATATTAAATTTCAGCTGGGTATGGTGGCTCACACCCTGTAATCCTAGCACTCTGGGAGGCCGAGGTGGGTGGATCGCTTGAGCTTAGGAGAGCTTAGGAGTTCAAGACTAACCTGGGCAACACAGCAAAACCCTGTTTCTACAAAAAATACAAAAATTAGCCTGGCGTAGTGGCATGGACCTGAAATCCTAGCTACTCAGGAGGCTGAGACAGCAGGATGGCTTGAGCCCAGAAGGTCGAGGCTGCAGTAAGCTGAGACTGTGCCACTGCCCTCCAGCCTAGGTGACAGAGAGCAAGACCCTATCTTTAAAAAATATAATAATAAATTAAATTTCATTACTCAAATAGATATTTATGGTGTACTATTATTACATGAAAAAAGCTAAATTTGCCAAATAACATGTATCATATAATCCTTTTTTTGGGGCAGAGTCTCACTCTGTTGCCAGGCTGGCATTCAGAGGTGCGATCTCAGCTCACTGCAACCTCCACCTCCCGGATTCAAGTGATTCTCCTGGCTCAGCCTCCCAAGTAGCTGAGATTACAGGCATGTGCCACCACACCCAGCTAATTTTTGTATTTTTAGTAGAGACGGGGTTTCACTATGTTGGCCAGGATGGTCTCAATCTCTTGACCTTGTGATCTGCCCACCTCGGCCTCCCAAAGTGCTGGGATTACAAGGGTGAGCCACTGTGCCTGGCCTCATATAATCCTTTTTAAAAATACAGGCATATAATGGAAAGGAGGTCTAGAATGACAGACATTTACAGTTCAACACTGTTATTTCTAGGTGATAGGAGTAAAGGGGAATTTTTCCTTATTGTTGTACATCTCTATGTTCAAATTTTTTGTAGCGAACATTTATCACTTGTAGACTTTTTTTTTGGAGACAGGATCTCACTCTCTTTGCTCAGCAGGAGTGCAGTGGCACAATTATGGCACACTGCGACCCTAACTTTTTTTTAATTAGTTTTTTGTTTTTTCCCTTGATCTTAGCCAAAAGGCCGAGAAGCGATAGTTATTTGTTTTTTGTAGAAATGGGATCTCCCTGTGTTGCCCAGGCTGGTCTTGAACTCCTGACCTCAAGTGATGACACTTTTTTAAAGTTAGAAAAATAATCTGTTAAGACAAAGACAAATCACAGGCAAACCATGTTACCATTATATTCAGCATGTCCACCAAGTTAAATCTTACTTGAGACATTTATGAAAACATAAATTCTTCCTAATTCTATATATATCTGTCAATAGATATCCCTTTTCCCTATCTAGCAACTTTCCTGCCAGCCAAATCTTCAATTATTTTAAATAACTCGCACTCAAAGTGTCTGCTGTTGCTAATCTGTATGGTCTACACAAGTCATCTTCATAAAATAAAGACATTTCATTTGATTTTTCCAGTCCAGTGTGACAATGAACTATATTAATTTAAAAGATGAGGGCTGGGCGCGGTGGCTCACGCCTGTAATCCCAGCACTTTGGGAGGCCGAGGCGGGTGGATCACGAGGTTAAGAGATCAAGACCATCCTGGTCAACATGGTGAAACCCCGTTGACAAATACAAAAAATTAGCTGGGCATGGTGGCGTGTGCCTGTAATCCCAGCTACTCAGGAGGCTGAGGCAGGAGAATTGCCTGAACCCAGGAGGCGGAGGTTGTAGTGAGCCGAGATCGCGCCATTGCACTCCAGCCTGGGTAACCAGAGCGAAACTCCGTCTCAAAAAAAAAAAAAAAAGAAAGAAAAGGAAAGACAGAGAAATCAAATAGACGCTGAAAGACAGTGACAGAGCCATGCCTAGAACCCAGGCTTGCGTTTTGACTGCAGCCTGCTCAGCTCTGATAACGAGAAGTTCCAAAAGTTATGCTTGCATATTAGCCTGGATTAGAGCATACTCAGGCAGAGATTATGGGTGGGAAAAGGTATTCTATTAAAGAGAGTCCACCTTGATTCAGGCCTGGTCATGAGGTCCTCTCTTCCTGCAAGAACAATAAGAGCCAAAAAGTAGGTACATCAAGCATTTAATACCTTTCCTGTTACACTATCATTGCAGAATGTTTCACTCTGTAAGTATTTAACTGCTAGGTTAATTTAACAATTATTAAATGTGTCAGGCCACAACTGATGTGGGGTCTAGGGACAGAACACATGGCTGTTGTTTTTGGCCTCACTAAGTCTGCAGTTTAGCAAATGAAAGACAAAGAAGTAATTACAATTACTGTGTAATGTCCAATTAAAGATTAGACATACGTGGTTGCTTCTTAGTCTTCCTGAAACCCTCTTAAATATAAACGCTAGTAAAATGTTGCTTGTTTAAAGGCAAAAAAAACCTACAAAATAAGCAACAGGAAAGGAAGCAGCAATAAATTTCTGAAAGCTAGAAGCAGTATAACAAGTGGTAACTGACTCAGCAGACCCAAGAAAGCTAAACCAGAAAGACAAAAAACAACCTGTTTTGTATCCCCCAAAACCTCAGGAACTGGTGGCACCAGGTACTGGTAGATGTAGGACTGAAAATGACATTTATAAACAGATGAGATAGGGTGTGTCCAGGGTGGTACGGCTGTAGACTAGATTTATAAACAGAAAGAAAGTTTGGGCTGGGCGAGGTAGCTCATGCCTGTAATCCCAGCACTTTGGGAGGCCAAAGCAGGTGGATCACTGTAGGTCAGGAGTTCAAGACCAGCCTGACCAACATGGTGAAACCCTGTCTCTACTAAAAATACAAAAATCAGCCAGGCATGGCTGTAATCCCAGCTACTTGGGAGGCTGAGGCAGGAGAATCATTTCAACCTGGGAGGCAGAGATTTCAGTGAGCCGAGATCGTACCACTGCACTCCAGCCTGGGCAACAGAGCAAGACTCTGTCTCAAAAAAAAAAAAAAAAGTAATAATTTGATAACAAATAGCTAAATAAACACTGAATTCTATAGAGAAAGGACTGTGAGATGGTTAAAGGGACTTGGGCTTTATCTGTAGTGCTTTCAGATTTTACAGGATTGTATTCATTGTTAATTAAAATTTAACGAGTCTAGGATGAATTATTTGGTAATAGATATATGGGTGTTATGTTATACTATTCTTGCAACCTTCTCTAAGTTTAAAATTATTTCTGAATAAAATTTTCTTTAAAGATGTTAAAGGTGCTTTAAAAAGAAAGCAAACATGATCATTAACAAAACATTGGGAAAATAAAGAGAAATGAGTTCTGCCATTTTTCTTAAAATGTGTTGTTTAAGGGCCAGGTGAGGTGGCTTACACCTGTAATCCCAGCACTTTGGGAGGCCGAGGTGGGCAGATCATGAAGTCAAGAGATCGAGACCATCCTGGCCAACATGGTGAACCCCTGTCTCTACTAAAAAAAAAAAAAAAAATACAAAAATTAGCTGGGTGTGGTGGCAAGCGTCTGTAGTCCCAGCTACTCAGGAGCCTGAGGCAGGAGAATTGCTTGAACCCGGGAGGCAGAGGTTGCAGTAAACCAAGATTGGGCCATTGCATTTCAGCCTGGCAACAGAGACTCCATTTCCCAAAAAAAAGAAAAAAAAAAGTGTTGTTTAAAAGAAAAAATAAGACAGTATGCATTTGTGAAAATTTATAGAACTTTATAGCACAAAGAAAGACTCTTAAGGTATGCAAATTTTAGAAATCCACTTAGGTGGCTGGAGGATCCCAGGATGGTATGCAAAATGTGACAAAACAATGTAACTGTATTATAAATGTATGAAACAATCTCCCTCAAGTGGGTGGAGGTAAAGGTGCTGACCTAAGTAACTTTTGCAAATGAGTAGAGTTTGAAAGATTAAAGGCAAAAGGAACTGTACATATGCTTTGTCCTCTAGTGGAAATAATACTATTTCCTACAGGGGTGCAGGTTAACAATTGTGATACAACTTATACATGTATATCAGAACTGAAGAATTAGGTAAATGGATGATGGAAGTGTGCCAGGTTTCGCAATGTTGGAGTGAGAGTTTATAGATAACAGGAGTAGTCTAGAGTGATCCATATGGTAATGAATTAGAGGTGGAGATACTAGTATGAACCTATGGTTAGCTTAATATAGATAGATGAAACATACAGAAACATTTATGGATGTGTTTACCCACAGGTTAATATACAGACAAATAGTTCCCTGCTCTGTCAGCTTAGAAGGCCTAAAAGCAATGACACCCCAGCAGCAAGGGGCACATATCTTGGTTTGTTGTATTATTTTTCAATAAAAGGAAGCTAGGCTCCTTGGAGAAATGCCTGATTCTAGGATAGTGCAGGAAATATGTAAGATGAGCCTAGTGCCAAAAAGTAAGGAAGTGGTTAAAAAAAAGTCTACAATGACAGAGGTATGCAATATAAGCAATAAAATAAAGCAGTTATTGGATTATAATTGGAAGAATAAAATAAAATATTTACTAGTCTATACAGATATAAATACTAAACAAGTGATCAGAGAAGAGACACATGTCCCATGCAGGAAAATTCCAAATAATTCATGTCAATACTTTGCCCTCAGTGAGATGTTACCTAATTCCCCACTTGTTACGTGTGGACTGTGCACAGTGACTTCCTTTCCAAGAGTAAGTATGGAAAAGGGTGTAAAAAGCATTTTTACAGAAGAGAAACCTGACAAACACTACCTCAGCCAGGTGATCAAGGTCATTGTCAACAGTGATAAGTTATGTTTACAGTGTGCATTCTTGATATGTAATGAGAACAGCACTTTGCCTGTGGTCTTCCCCTAAATCCACAACCCCAGTCTAATCACGAGAACAACATCAAACCAACCCCAATTGAGGGACATTCTACAAATACCTGACCAGTACTCCTTAAAACTGTCAAGCTCATCAAAAATAAGGAAAGTTTGAGAAACTCACAGCCAAGAGGAGCCTAAGGAAACAGGATGACTAAACATAGCATTACTACATTATATCATCCTGGACTCTGGATGGGATCCTGAAACAGAAAAAGTACATTAGGTAAAAACTCAGAAAATCTGAAAAGTACAGACTTTAGTTAATAACAATGTACTAATATTGGTTCATTAATTGTGAAAAACGTACCATACTGATACAAGATGCTAATAGGGGAAACTGGGCATAGTGCATATAGATACTCTCTACTGTCTTCTCAATATTTCTGAAAAGTTAAAAATGTTTCAGCTGGGCGTGGTGGTGTGTGCCTATTGGTCCCAGCTACTCAGGAGACTGGGGTGGAAGGATCGCTTGAGTCAGGAAGTTTGAGGCCAG
The DNA here is from genome assembly GCF_030222135.1 of Aotus nancymaae. Taxonomy (NCBI): domain Eukaryota; kingdom Metazoa; phylum Chordata; class Mammalia; order Primates; family Aotidae; genus Aotus; species Aotus nancymaae. The sequence continues at coordinate 17,128,022 of NW_026988479.1, read as the reverse complement.
CCTGGGTAGCAACATGGCAGGAACCCATCTTAGGTGGGAAAGAAGTTCCAAAAAGTAAAGTCTATTTAAAGCCAAGGAAAGGTTAAGAAGAAAGCCTGAAGATGGAGGGTTGCAGTGAGCCGAGATTGCACCATTGCGCTCTAGCCTGGGTGACAGAGTGAGACTGTCTCAAAAGAAAAAGCCTGAAGAATGCACACCAAACTTGAGGAGCAGTTTACAGCTCTGGGAAGAAGATGGGAGGGAGAGGGCAATCAAGTTTTCCTTTAGAAAGTTACTGTTTGAATCTAGCACATTAAGAATGTATTACTGTATAATACAAAATGTTTAATTTTAAATACCACATTTAAGCACTGAATGATAAAGAAAATGAAATCATTACTAAACAAGCACTACTCCCTAAACCTTTATATCTCTATTCATAAACTGTCCAGTCTCTGATTATGGTAACTACTAATTGATATTGCTGAGATAAACTAATTTAGAAGACAAAAACAGAAAAACTGTCAAAGATTATGCTAAGTTGCTGGGAGGCGGGGATAAGAAATATATTATACATATAGGCTGGGCAAGGTGGCTTATATCCCAGCACTTTGGGAGGCAGAGGAGGGTGAATCACTTAAGGCCAGGAGTTCAAGACTAGCCTGGCCAACATGGTGAAACCCTACCTCTACTAAAAATACAAAAATTAGCTAGGCATGGTGGCGGGTGCCTGTAGTCCCAGCTACTTGGGAGGCTAAGGCAGGAAAATTAAACCCCAGGAGGCAGAGGTTGCAGTATGCCGAGATTGCACCACTGTACCCCAGCCAGTGCAACAGAGTAAGGCTCTTTCTCATAAAAAAAAAAAAAAAAAGAAATATACATATGAAGGGAACTATATACATACAAAGGGAACTGCATTAATCAATAAGAAAATATTTCACTAGGAATGCTCTTAAACTTGATCAGTAAATCTACTATTTATGACTTTTAATATAAATTATGTTATTCAGAAAAATAATGAGTAAGTCTTTTGTAACAGCAGGATGTGCTAAGTGATATCAGGTTATATTTGCTTTACTATCACACTTGGTGAAATTAACAAGACATTACCATACAGTCATCCCTCGGTGTTTGAGGGAAACTGTTTCCATGACTCCCCACAGACACCAAAATCTGATGATGCACAAGTCTCTGACATAAAATGGTACAGTATTTACACATAACCTACCTTGTGTACTTTAAATCATCTTTACTTATAACACACAATACAATGCAAATGCTATGTAAAATAACTGTTATATTGTATATTTTACTTGTATTATTATTTATTATTGTATTTATTTTTCCCTATTTTCAATCTGCAGTTGGTTGGAACCTGTGGACACCCAGAGCCTACTCTGACTGGTACTCCCACCTAGCCAACCACTAGAAGCAATTACCACTGGTAAGTATGTAAAGCCCAAAAAATTTCATACATGATGTTTGCCAGTTGCCTAGCTCATTGGCAACAATGACTTGAAAAAAAGATAAACCATCAGGCTAATTTCAGTACGAACAGAACATTAAAGTGTTAAAGTTGCTTTATCTAAATTGTCCGTTATTATAAGAATATTATTCTTCTAAGCTGTTGTACTTGTTCAGATAATACAAGAACATATTTAAAAAAAATTATTATTTTAAAGCCGTAAAAACAAATAAATCTGAAGATGTCACTTGAATCTCTTCAAGCCTTTTTTTTTCTTTCTTAATAAAAATACGAAGTTATTCTCATGGTAGGATTTATTTTATAATATAATAACACAAAATAATGAAATATAATTGATGTCTAGGATAAAACAATTTGAAGTTATGTGCAGTGAAACTACTGGTGGTATCTGCTTAGAGCAAAATTCCCTAGAACAGCTCAACTGGGCCTTGGTTTCTGCCAAAACCAGGAAGCGCTGCCCTGTTTTCAGGACACAGATAGTATGATTAAGCCAAATAAATCTTGACTAACAAGTGGTCACCCGTGGGATCAGGTAAGAAAACAAGAATAGATTAACAGGAATCTATCATTGCTACAAAAACAAAGCATGAGGCTTGCCAAGAGTGAGCCAAATCGATACAAAGGACAGTTATTATAGATCCACAGCCCGACATTGACAAATCCTGTTCCATACTCCTCACAGATTACGAAACAGCTCTCATGATATATTCCTCATATCTTCTTAAAATATTATAGCATTTGTTTTTCTTTCAGACATATACATAGAAATTTTTATCAATATATGATTTCTAGGATTTGCTTCAAAATAATGTGGTGAATATAAATGGAATAATACTGGTCATTCATTCACAATTGCTGAAGCTGGGTGATGGTGCATAAGGTTTCTTATACTACTCTATTATTGTATGTGTTTGAAATTTCCGTAGTAAAAGGTTGAAAATGTAAATATCATGAAGAAATGACTCTACACCTACAACTCAAGGACAAAACAAAAATTCAACTCAAAACTGAGCAAAGAACTTGAAAACACATTTTCTCTAAAGAAAATATCCATGGCCAATAAGCACATGAAAAGATGCTCAACAGCACTAATTATTAGGGAAATACGGATCAATACTGCAATGAGATACCACTTCACACCCATTAGATGGCTACAATCAAAAAAAAAAAAAGAACATAACAAATATGTTGAGGATATGGGGAAATTGGAATCCTTATGCGCTGTTGGTGGGAATATAAAATGGTGCAGCTGCTATGGAAAACAGTATAAGAGTTCCTTGAAAACTTAAAAATAGAATTAGTGTATGACCCAGCAATTCCATTTCTGGGTATATCTAAAAGAAGTGAAAGTGGGACTTGAAAGATATTTGTAGACTTGTTTTTTACAGCAGTATTACTCATAATGGCCAAAAGGTGGAAGCAAACCAAGCATCCATCAATAAATGAATGCATAAACAAAATGTGCTACATATATAAAATGGACTATTATTCAGCCTTAAAGAGGCAGGAAATTCTGACACGTGCCACAACATGGATGAACTCTGAAGACATTATGCTAAGTAACATACACCAGTCACAAAAGTACAAATACTGTCTAATTCCACTTATGAGAGGTACCTAAAGCAGTCAAATTCATAGAAAACAGAATGGTGGTTTCCAGGGGCTGGAGGAGGGGGGAATGGAGAGTTACTGTTTAATAGATATGGAGTTTCAGTTTTGCAAGGTGAAAAAGTTCTGGTGATGGATTGGTTCCACAACAATATGAATGTACTTAATGCCACTGAACTATATACTTAAAAATGGTTAACGTGGTAAATTTCATGTGTATTTTACTACAATTAAAAGTTTTTAGTCGGGTACAGTGGCTCACACCTGTAATCCCAACACTTTGGGAGGCTGAGGAGGGCAGTTCACCTGAGGTCGAGAGTTTGAGACCAGCCTGACCAACATGGTGAAACCCTGTTTCTACTAAAAATATAAAATTAGCTGGGCATGGTCACAGGTGCCTATAATCCCAGCTACTCGGAAGGCTGAGGCAAGAGAATCGCTTGAACCCAGGAGGAGGAGGTTATGGAGAGCCGAGATCGTGCCATTGCACTCCAGCCTGGGCAACAAGAGTAAAAATTGTCAAAAAAAAAAAAAAATTTTTTTTCAAAGGAGTAATTTACCCATCTTCCTAATATTTTTATAAATTTTCTTTGATCACTGACCATGTGGGCCACAAATACAGCATATAACCTAAGAAACTTTGACATAACATTCTTCTAAGAGGTATTCTGTGACATCATTATAACTTCTTTTGAAACTGAAAAATAAAAAAGCCACATGAGCACTATTCATTCCTTCCTCCATGATCATTACTTCATCTAATAATTTAACATGAATATAGTTTGATCCATCAGAGATGAAATTCTTACACTCATCAAAATATTCCTCCATAATCCTGAGAGAATGTATCCAAAAATGTACCATTCTAAAAGCTATTCTATAATGTCATCAAACTATAATACAGAATATTGGTGATGCTCACAAACGGGCAACTTCTTTAGCAGGTAATGAAACAAGTCCAGAACCAAACATTCTGTAATCTGTTTGAACCAACATGGCAGTGTCATCATCACCCACTTACATTGAATTCAAATCCAAGTATCTCAAAATACTTGGAATGAATTGGCAAAATTCATGCACAGATCTACTGCAGTGAGGCAAAGAGGGTTTGGAATGAATGAACAGGAGTAAACATCCTCAGAGAGAGAAAAACATGCAACAGGTTTCTCAGCACTGTTGGGCCTACCTAGGTCTTTCTAAAATAGTGCTTCCACTGTCTGAGACAGTCTCAGTTTCAAAATGCAAAAAGGAAAAAAAAATAATGCCACAGGGAACCTATGAGCCTAGCCATTTTTTTTTTCTTGGAGACGGAGTCACCCAAGCTGGAGTACAGCAGCGCAATCTCGGCTCACTGCAACCTCTGTCTCCTAGGTTCAAGCGATTCTCCTGCCTCAGCCTCCCAAGCAGCTGGGATTACAGGTGACTGCTACCACGCCCAGCTAATTTTTGTATTTTTAGTAGAGACGGGGTTTTGCCATGTTGGCCAGGCTGGTCTCAAATTCCTGACCTCAGGTGATCCACCTGCCTTGGCGGATCCCAAAATGCTGGGATTATAGGTGTGAGCCACTTCACCTAGCTGAGCCTAACCTTTCTGCATAGTTTGTTACTATGCTAAATTCAAGTTATCCACATACTGCGCTACCAATAAAAAGACCATAAAGACAAAACTGTGTTTGCATTTGTGAATGAATCATACAGTTTTCCATTACATTTACTCAGTGAGAAAACTAGCTCAATTTGATTAACTAGATCAAATAGAAGTCAGAACAACCCTGTGTGACAACCAGAGTATCATTCTCCTATCAAGTTGCCTGGACAATTCACCATCATTCTATAATTCAATAGCCTTTTAAATATGTATATTCTCTGACCAGGCATTTCCATGTCTAGTAATTTATACTAAGGAAATGGTTCAAGACATATGTAAAATAAATTTCAGTGAATGAAAAAAACTATAAACATTCTTAGTGACCAAAGATACGTTACTTAAATTAAGCCATACAATTATATGCCATGTAGACATTAAAAACATTTTATATAGAAGACATTAACATTGTGTAAAGCACATTATAAAATAGAAATATGAACCCATTTCATTATTTATCTAGTGTGCTTTTGTATATACATGTGCACAATACACACATATGCAAATGTATGAATGCACACGCCTGAGAACAATATACACAGGGACATGTGCAAAAGTATGTGCCAGTATGATCAGGGGTTCATGAAACTACAAACATATGTACAAAGATATGTCTGTATATGCATATATGGGTACATAAGAGAATACATACCCATGTGCATATAACTGCTAATGCATACACCTATATTTGGACTGTGAGCTTGTGTTTTAAGTAGGTGAGTGTGTGTATATCCTTGTAATCACTACTTAGCAGCTTGTGACCTTGAGCAAGTTACTGAGCCACTTTGAGTCTTTGACAATGAGAATAAACTCTAGCTCATAAGGGTTTTGTATGGATTAAATGAAAAAATGGATGTAAATTACTTAGTACTGTGACTGTTGCATAAAAAAAATCAATATTAGCTTTCCTTCATTCCTTATCTATACACATGTATACTGATCTAGAACTATGTGTATTTACATAGCTATAAACTCATGAGAATGTACATTAAAATATTACCTTTGGTGATCTACTTGGTTTTTGTTTAGGGAGGGTTTTGCAGTTTTTTGGCTTTCATGTTTTACAATTTTTCTCAGAAGATTTTTTTCGTTTTTTTGACACTTCAATTCTGCATAATTTAAAAATATTAAATGCCACACTAAGGAATACATGATTTTGATACTCCCGCAAATTTTCTGTATTCTAGCTGTATATCAGCGTTACCTAATAGCTCAAGAAGATGGCAGTACAAAGAAAAACCACAGCTCTTTTGCTCGTTAGCCTTATTCAAGTCAGGATGAAAAGGATGAAATCAGATCTCAGTATACAGTAGGGGTGATTTGCAAACACGGGTGGTTTGCAAACACTGTGGTGACAGTTAAGTGACATCTGTTATTCCCATTTTATTAAAGCAGTAAGGAACCCACAGGCTGCCCAAGGTCATACAAAAAAAGCATGTGCTAGATCCATGTGCTCTGAAGAGACCTAAAGATTAACTGCATTGCCACAATTTGGGATGTGTTTATGAAACCAAGAAGCGAAATTCTTAACTAGTCATTTTGGGAGTCCAAGCCTGAGTGGGGGCGGATTGCAACACATGGCTGATGATAGCAAAACAAACCCGGCTGCACCAGGGTTAATCTACGTTTTAATCGCACTGGCTTTCCTTATTTCTAAAATATAAAATAGTAGATAGTCTAAGATAAGAGTATTTTATTTCATAAAAGCAGGATTGACATCTGTATGCACCGAAAGCATTTGAAACATGACAAACACAAGCCGTTATTTGCGGTTCCAATCAACATCAGTTTACCACCTGGCTCAATTCCCACAATTACAATGTTTGTTACATTAATAAGACTTCTAAAAGCCATGCAGAAGGTCTCTAAATTTCCTGGGGGAATTAAGCTACAGACGGGGAGTGAAACAAGCAGCTCTTTTTCCCTGGGGCCTCAATTTATAAATCAGACCTGAGAAAATGATCCAATTATTCCCTATACATTTCCTCCCCAACTATGCCATCAAATCTCTTAAAACGTCATTTCCAAGCATTTAAAATGCACCCGGCACACGCCCTGCAGACTTCACCGTAGCTCTCCCTTTTGGGGCATCACCACAGCCAAACATCGCCTCTTCCAAATCTACTGCAAACTACGGGCTTGTCTCTCGCTTCGTATTTTGACTTTTGTCTTAAAACGGAGGCGAGGGGGATGGGTTTCGACCAACTAGGCTCCGAAACCCTGAGCAATAGCATCTCGCTGTGGGGAGCTATCGGCAGCAGCAGAGATTTTAATCTTTTCTCTCCACCCAGTTTCCGTTTTATGCTTTTTTTTCTTTCTCTCTTTCCAATGACATCAAACCAAAGGTGGAAAAATGAAAAACGAATGCCTCAGATCGACGCCGCCTTTGGGTTGCAGGTTCTGTCTGACTCAGGGACCCGCCCGCCCTGGGAAATGCGGGAAACTAGGCCGAGAGGAAGGCTTTCCACTGCCCGAGTCCCACCCGGGGTCGCGGAGGGGCAGGCCGGGCCCGCGGCGGCCGTGAATCCGAGCCCGGGGCCAGACCCGCCCGTCCAGGCCCAGCGCGGCCTGCCAAGCCCCGGCGTCGAGTTGGCCGCGGGCGGGCCAGAGAGGCCTGAGGCGGCCAGCGGAAAGGGCAGAGCCGGGGGCCGGAGTCCGGGGCGGGGGGCAGAAGTCGGGCGCCGCTTACCTGCTGGTACCTGCTGCCGCAGGCCGGCTCGACCGCCGCTAGCGCCGCCAACGCCAACGCCATGGCGCAGCGGGCAGCAGGGAAGGAGAGCGAGCGAGCGAGCGAGCTAGCTGAAGGGGCGCGGCCGCTGAGGCCTGGGAGCGCTGGGAGGACGGGTTGGGGTCGCGCCTTTGGGTGGGTCTCGATGGCCGCCGCCGCTCCCGAGCGAGACGCTCTCCTCAGGCCGTAAGCGCCGCCGCCTCCGAGGCTCCGACGCTGCCCCTGGGGAAGAGGCGGGGACGACGACGGCGACGCTGCGCCGCCGCCCCGCCCCCGACTCGCACCGCCCAGCCAGGCCGGGCCTAGCCCTGCGCCGCTGCCCCCCGGTGCCGCGGCTCGGGTGTAGTTGCTCCAACGACGTGAGCCTCCGAGGCTCAAGTGTTGTATTCGATTCCACTAAAAACTAACTACTAACAGGCCAGCCCCAAGAGAGGGCGACGCTGCTGATGACAGTTCCTGCCAAGCACTGAGCTTCACCTACGTGCCCTTAACCAGCTTTCAACACGACTGCCCTGACGCAGGGACCACAGCCCCATTCTCTAGGTGTTGGCAACCAGAGAGGTTGACAGTCTTCACAGCAGCGACCTGATCCCCGGTGTCTCGCCGCAGAATCGTGATTCTTAGTCACTTCCTTCTTTTATCTGCCGTACTCATAAACCAGGGGTCAGCCAGCAACAGGGAGGGGGCCAAATCTGGTCTGTCACCGTGACTGTGAAAAGTATATGAAATTCAAGTTTCAGTGTCCATAAATAAAGTTTTATTGGAACATAGCAGCACCCACTTGTTTAATATGGCCTGCAAACCCTAGAATACTTGCTATCTGACATTTTACATGAAAAGTTTGCTAACCCTAAATCCTTGAGAACTCCTTGGATCTCAAATCCTACTTAGGGTGGATGATTATAATAGCACCCTCATGTTTATACGGTCCGTTAGTATTTTAACAGTCTCATCTGAGGATACAGAAACCGTATTTTCCAAAAAAGCTCCCTGAGCAGGTGACATGGAAGTCAACACTTGAAGGATTTGGCCATGCTAAAAGCTTTCCGAGCCACAGGAACAGGTGCAAAGGTGGGTCCAAAGAGAGATTGCCTTGTGGAAGAACAGAAAAGAGGCTGGCGTTGCTGCCATATAGGAGATACAATTATCAGTGTTTCACAGATGAGGAAGTTACACCCAAAGAAGTTAAATATCTCACCCAATGACACAGAGCAAAGAAGTTAAATATCTCACCCAATGACACTAAGGGGTGAAGCTGGAATGCAGCTCCATTAAGCCAGCTTTCTTAATCAGTCTTACACAACTAGATTATAAGCTCTGTGAAGACAAGAGTATTTGTCTTTTAAATCTTATTACTTCCCAGTCGCATCTAGCACAGTATAGCTATATAGCAGGCTTGCAGGGTCTGTTTCTTTCACACCCAGCCATCTGCAATTGCTTCTACCCATATGCCCTTCAGAGGAAAAAAAAATCTTCCATCTCTGAAGCTTGTTGCAATTCCCATTTCTTCTTCATTGTCTTTCCAAGTTGGCAGTGTAGAGGTTGTATTAATATGATTATTGTCTTAGCTTCTAATTTTGAAGTTTAGTTAACTATGTATTTTAAAAGAGGGTTGTGTTTTCGAACACACTGTGAGGTTTCTGCATATATGAGAAAATTATAATCAATAAAAACTCTAGATGTTTACCATCTTCACTTTGAGTTCTCTCTCAGTATCCAAACTCCTCCATATCTGTCACTATTTCCAAGTTTTAGTCTCACATATTAACATGCTGGGAGAGTGAACAAATCCAGCAACATTCCAAGCTCTGAAGTCTATTTAGAGGCTCCTTACTCTGTCCCTCAGTTGTTGTCTTCAATCCAGAAAAACAACCTTTAAATGTCATCAGGTACAGTGAATCAAACATAATGTCCTGCCATGTAGTCTTGTAAAAAGGGTGCAAAAATTTAATTTGAAATTTTTAAAAAATCTCAGCAGTGGAAAGTAGAAATCCAGACTTCTTTGTTCAGGTTGTCTAAATTGACGTGTAAGAAAGAATAAAAAAGAATTTGTCGTCTGGGCACAATGGCTCACATCTGTAATCTCAGCACTTTGAGAGGCTGGGACTTGAGGATAACTGGAGTCCAGGAGTTTGAGACCAACCTGGGCAACATAGTGAGATGCAATCTCTTAAAAAAAAAAAAAAAAAAAGAATTTGTAGGCCTGCCACATATGACTTGTGTATCAACAACTGCAGTCTTTATGCATGTCTGCAGTGCTGTGGCTTTTGTGAAAAAGATGTTGCCACCCTCCTATCTATTTCCTAAATTATCTTCTCCCTCAATATCTATACACTCCCTGCATGTGGACACAAATATTTATCATAATATAAATAACAGGCCTTATCATTGAAATATTTTCCATTAAAAGTAAAAGAAAATTGATCTCCAACTTCCAATCTCCTTTTCCTATGTCCTCAACCAAAATGTTCTGTAGTCACGGTAAAGATTTTGGTCTTTTTTTCTTGAGTTTCCCAAAGCCTCTAATAAGTAAATTGAGATTATTTGCCTTGATTTGATGGGTGGATACATTGGATAATTGAGAAATTGAGTCACTGCTACATTAGGCCTCCAGCTGGCAGGCAAATTGTACAATGAAGGGGGAAAACTGAATTTCTGGCTCATAGATCCATGCCTGGTACAAGCCAAGCAGACAGAGAAGATAATCCAAGACCATAAAAATTGTGCTCTTTGGCTTCATCTCGAGATGTTGTCAAGAGAGTTTCCACAAAGAAAGTTATTAATTTCAGATTGCTGCACTTAGAAACTTATTTCCCCACAGAATAACAGTAATACTTTCCATGTGCAGTACTTTGTATGTAAATTGCTGACTCTGAATAATCCCTCCTGAGAGAGAAGAGAAACGTGGACAAGTATGAGCATAGCTCATGTCCCTATCCCTTTCCTCACACAATACAGATACAAATCTCTAGGATAAATGTGGCCTTCTGTCTTTCATAGCCACATGAGGCTTGACCTAGGTAGTGCAGAGCTCAGTAAGTAACCAAAAAGGTTTTGCTAAATGTGTTAAATTTAGACTAAAGCCTCATTAGTCTAATATCTCACTTGAAGCCCCGAACTTCTCCAGCTAATCTTTAAAGGGCTCCAGTTAAACTATGAAGTTTTATTTCTCCTGACCTACTACTTCTTTTAATTCTCACTACATTACCATAAGATCCATTAAGAGCAAAAGGTAATATCTTCATATTACAAATAAAGAAATTATCCACTGATAATTACTACTGTTATAGAGTACTTCCAGAATCTTGGACCCAATGGTACATCATCTGCTTAATCTTCATAACAAACCCGTTCTGCAGATGAAGAGACTCAGGAAATTTACATAACCTATTCAGCTTTGTGAGTGGTGGAGTCGAAACACAAACTAAGATTTGTCGGGCTCTAAAACGTGAGTGCTGCTTTGGGTATGGAGAGAAATACAGGACATAAAAAGACAAGAGATAGAATTTCTCCATCATGGAGTCTTCATGATGAAATAGAGATGATATTCAAGACATTTTTAAAATATAAAACTTACAAGTTAATTACAACCGTGTTGAGCTATATTAACTAATGCTGAGAGATACTGAAGATAATTATGTTGCAAGGTGGGCTACTCAGGTAAGGATTGGGAAGAAAGGGTTTTGAACAAGAAAAGGGCTTTGTTGGCTGGGTGCAGTGGCTCACACCTGTAATCCCAGCACTTTGGGAGGCCAAGGTAGGCAAATCACCTGAGGTCAGGAGTTCAAGACCAGCCTGACCAACATGGAGAAACTCTGTCTCTACTAAAAATACAGAATTAGCCAGGCGTGGTGGGGCATGCCTGTAATCCCAGCTACTTGGGTGGCTAAGGCAAGAGAATCACTTGAACCCAGGAGGTGGTGAGCAGAGATAGAGCCACTGCACTCCAGCCTGGGCAACAAGAGTGAAACTCTATCTCAAAAAAAAAAAAGAAAAAAAAAAAGGAGAGAAAAGGGCTTTGCTGTCATGGGAAGAGAGAAAGTTGTCAACCTAAAATAACAATAGAGAGATTCTCCAAAGACAATGAATTTATTTGAGAACCCACAAGATTGCAATCTGGGATATGTGTGCACCTCATGAAGGACCATAGATGTACCCAGAGAGCAAAAGGAAGGCAAAGGTTTTTAAAGGCAAAATGAGGAAGATTACGTAAGTTGTTTTGAAACTATTATCCTTGGCTACAAGGATCAATAACAAGGGTGGCATCACTCCAAGGCTAAACAGACAGTTGCTAGGCAGACATCCTTGTAGTATTCTGTGTGTGAGGTTGCGGTGGCCGTTGTTCAAGGTTGTGGTTTTCAGAAAGTCTAATCTAAAAATAGATTTTAACATAGACATGTGTGCATCAGAGCCCCTCCTTTATGGCCTCCCGACTCCTATTTGTATGGCATAAGTGACTCCATTTTGATTCTTACAGCTTTTACAAAGTCATGACTATAATAGTACAAAAGCTTAGAACTTAGCTTAGAACAAAGTCTTAGAGCTTAGCAAACTTTTATGTTAAGGAATAGATAGAAATATTTCAGTCTTTGTGGACCATAGCTCTGTTGCAGCTACTCCACTTTGCCATTGTGATTGTGAACACAGCCATAAACAATACCAAATTGGCATGACTGTGTTCCAATAAAACCTTACTTATGATCATTGAAATGTGAATTGCATATGATTTTTTATTTTTATTTATTTATTTTTGAGATGGAGTCTCACTCTGTTGCCCAGGCTGGAGTGCATTGGCATGTTCTTGGCTCACTGCAACCTTCGCCTCCTGGGTTCAAGCAATTCTCCTGCCCCAGCCTCCCTTGTAGCTGGGATTACAGCCACCTGCCACCATGCCCAGCTAATTTTTGTATTTTTAGTAGAGATGAGGTTTCACTATGTTGGCCAGGCTGGTCTTGAACTCCTGACTTCAGGCAATCTGCCCACCTCAGCCTCCCAAAGTGCTGGGATTACAGGCGTGAGCCACTGCACCCAGCCTCAACATATGATTTTTATGTGTCATGAAATATTATTATTCTTTTGATTTTTTTTCCCAACTAGTTCAAAATGTAAAAACTGGCCAAGCACAGTGACTCATGCCTGTAATCCCAGCACTTTGAGAGGCTGATCACTAGAGGATCACTTGAGGCCATAAGATTGAGACCAGCCTAGGCAATATAGCAAAACTCTGTCTCTTCAAAAAAAAACAAAAAACAAAAAAAGCCATTAGTCAAGCATGGTGGCAAATGCTTGTGGTACCAGCTAGTCAGGAGGTTGAGGCAGGAGGATCACTTGAACACAGGAGTTTGAGGCTGCAGAGAGCTATGATCATGTCACTGCACATCAGCTCTACACAGCAGAGCAAGACCATGTTTAAAAAAAAAGTAAAAACTCTTCTCAACTCTCAGGTCAAACAAAAACAGGCAGCATGCTGGACTTGGCTCCTGGGCAGTAGTTTGCCAATCCCAAGTTTAGTAGCAAGACAAAATAAGTTATTTGCTAAAAGATTAAGTAGAGAGTTTAAGCCAGAGACTAATGCTGAACATCTACTGAAAAGGAAAGAGAAAGGAAGATACAAATTTATAAAAGATCATAAAATATAAACAGGTAAATGGCTTTTATGAAAAGGTAAGTCAGAGGCTGGATGCTTTGGCTCATGCCTGTAATCCCAACACTTTAGGATTACCAAGGTGGATGGTTCACCTGAGGCCAGGAGTTCCAGACCAGCCTGGCCAACATGGCAAAATCCTGTCTCTACTCAAAATACAAAAATTAGCTGGGTGTGTGGCACACACCTGCAATCCCCGCTACTTGGGAGGCTGAGGCAGGAGAATCACTTGAACCAGGGAGCAGAGGTTGCAGTGAGCCAAGATCATGCCACTACACTCCAGCCTGGGGGATAGAGCAAGACTCCGCTTCAAGAAAAGGGAAGGGGAGGGGAGGAGGGAGGGGAGGGGAGGGGAGGGGAGGGGGAGGGGGAAGGGAGGGGGGAGGAGAGGGGAGGGGAGGGGGGAGGGGAGGGGGGAGGGGAGTGGGGGAGGGGAGGGGGGAGGGGAGGAGGGGAGGGGAGGAGAGGGGAGGGTCAGGCTAGGTGCAGTGGCTCACACCTGTAATCCCAACACTTTGGGAGGCCAAGGCAGGTGGATCATCTGAGGTCAGGAATTCAAGACCAGCCTGGTCAACATGGTGAAACCTCATCTCTACTAAAAAGACAAAAGTTAGCTGGGTATGGTGGTGTGCACCTGTAATCCCAGCTACTCAGGAGGCTGAGACAGGAGAATCGCTTGAACCTAGAAGGTGGAGGTTGCAGTGAGCTGGGATGGTGCCATTGCACTCTAGCCTGAGCAACATAGCAAGACTCCATCTCAAAAAGAAAAAAAAAAGAAAAAGAAAACGTGAGTCAGAGGAAAGGGATTCACCAATAAGAATTCAACATGGGACTCCTGATTCCTTGGTTTGCCTTCTTGCCACTGGAATTCCACAGATTTATTCCCTTCAGCAAATATTAATTTAGCGCCACTATAGACAAACACTGTGACTTTATGCCTAGAACCTGAAACTATTTAAAAAATGGTCTCTCATTTATTCTACAAAATGAAATTAACTAATTTCTCCTGTGATTTCTTCTTTTACCCATTGGTTATTTAAGAGTGTGGTTTGATTTCCACATATCTGCAAATTTCCCAAATTTCTTTCTATTATTTCTAATTTTATCTCATTGTATTTGGAGAACATACTTTGCATCATTTCAATCCTTTTAAATTTATTGAGGTTTGCTTTATGGCCTAGAATATTAGGTCTACCCTGGAGAATGTTCCACATACACCAGGGAATAATATATAGTCTGCTGTTGTTGGGTGTTAAGGAAGTTTAAAACTTCCCTCTGAGGGTTCAGTAATTAAGTCTGTTGAAATAAACTGACAAAAGACAGATTAACAGAAGAGGCATACAAATGTATTAACCTGCAAGCCAATGGGAGTCATACCAAGTATGAATCTCAAAGGACCTGACAGATGAAGTTTGAATGTCTTCGCAGGGGAGATGCCAGCAATTTTAAAGAAAGAGTGATACGGTTAGGCTTTGTGTCCCCACCCAAATCTCATCCTGAATTATAATCCCTAAGTGTCAAGGGAGAGATCAGGTGGAGGTAACTGAATCATGGGGGTGATTTCCCCCAGGCTGTTCTCATGATAGTGAGATCTGATGGTTTTATGAGGAACTCTTCCCCCTTCACTCAGCGCTTCTCCTTCCTGCTACCTTGTGGAGAAGTAGTGCCTTGCTTCCCTTTTGCCTTCTGCCATGATTGTAAGTTTCCTGAGGCCTTCCTAACCATGCTGAACTGTGAGTCAATTAAGCCTCTGTCTTTTTTTTCTGAGATGGAGTCTCACTCTGCCACCAGGCTGGAGTGCAGTGGCGAGATCTCGGCTCACTGCAACCTCTGCCACCTAGGTTTAAGCGATTCTCCTGCCTCAGCCTAGCTGGGATTACAGGCGCTGGCCACCATGCCTGGCTAATTTTTTGTATCTTTAGTAGCAACAGGGTTTCACCATCTTGGCCAGGCTGGTCTTGAACTCCTGACCTTGTGATCCGCCCGCCTCGGCCTCCCAAAGTGCTGGGATTACAGGCATGAGCCACTGTGCCCAGCCAAGCCTCTTTCTTTTATAAATTACCTAGTCATGGGCAGTTCTTTGTGGCAGTGTGAAAATGGACTAATACAAAGAGTAATTTTTAGGGAGGATGAATGGGCCCAAAGAACAGACAATAGCCTGGAACAAAGGTCCTCTGGGCTCTGGGGAAGGTGGTGACAAGTTTTGGGAAGGTGAAGGGGCAGAACTGCAATGCAAAGATTGTCTTAGTATGCAAATAAGGTCTCTCAGGCAATATGAAAAGTCTGCTTGGGTGGGTGTAGTGACCCAAGAACATTTTGTTTCTTTCTCCAGATTAATCTTCCCTATGCAATGAGATTTTATTTATTTATTTATTTATTTATTTAGAGACACAGTTCCACTCTGTCACCCATGCTGGAGTGCAACCTCCCGAGTAGCTGGGATTACAGGCTTGCACCACCACACCCGGCGAATTTGTGTATTATTAGTAGAGATGGGGTTTTGCCATGTTGGCCAGGCTGGTCTTGAACTCCTGACCTCAAGTGATCCACTCACCTCAGCCTTCCAAAGCGCTGGGATTACAGGCATGAGCCACTGCACCAGGCTGGCAATGAGATTTTAAACAGTGGATTGAAGGCAATTGTGTTTTGTTTTTTTTTTGGAAGAACTTCCCTCAGTGAGATAAGGGACCTTCAGAGACAGCCTGTCCCTGCCCTTGTAGGGAGAAACAAGAGAAGGTCAGAGAGACCTTGATTCTGACCTTCTAAGCTTCTAAGGCTTTCAATTTCCTTTAATTCAAAGTACTCAGTATTCAAATAATACACCATACTTTGGCTTTAGCTGGCTTATAGTGGGGTTTAAGACTTCTATTTCCTTATTGATCTTCTACTTAGTTGTTCTCTCCGTTATTGAAAGTGGGTTGTTGAAGTTTCTAACTGTTGCTGTTGATGGTCTATTTGTCCCTTCAGTTGTGTCAGTTTTGCTTCAAGTATTTTGCTGTTCTATTGTTAGTGCATATGCATTTATAATATCCACTTATTTTATGCATTGTCTTGATCCAGAAAGGATCTAGGAGGTTACAGTATAGCAAGAAATCACAGATTAGAAGTAGATGAGAAAGAAAAAGCAAAACAAGAGTAGCAACATAAAATAGACTTTATCTTCTTGTTCCCTTTTGTTGTCATGTGAACAGAGCCTGTCACATAATAAGTCTTCATAGAATTAAAATAACACCAAGAATAAGGTCAATACAAAAATGAAGTTATGCATTATAAGTGCACCGTAAATTTGGCATCCAAATAAAGTGGAGACTTGATTAGTTATACAATTGATAGTGATCCTCAGCAAAGTAGAACAAGAGATGATACCAAGAACAATAGAGAAATTCCTTCCAAGGGTCATCACTAACATTCAATTATAAATATACCAAAACAGACTCCTCCATCCTAAACAGAATATATGCTTTAAGCTAGCGAATTTGTCCTTCCCAGGAGTGATGCTACAGTTAGTCCACATGGGCTGCCACATCTGATTGTGCAAATTGTGTACTGCCCAACTCCAGGATATCCATTGCATTGCAGTCTATGCAAACAACACCCTCTCCCCAACCACACAACACTGCATTGGGCAATAAACAACCTAGGCTTCTACAGGAGTGACTCCATAAAATCTTTGAGTGATTCCTCTTCTGACAAATAGATTAGTCTTCACTATATATTAAAGGATTGTAAAAGAACAGAATATGCTACCCCAAAATATGCCTCTTTGGCATAAGGCTTATTTTGAACCGATTATTTTTAGGAATAGTAGACATGGGAGAATCTCTGAAAACAGAGAAGTTTCCCATTTGAAAGGGAAATTTACATTTATAAAGGAAATCTCCATGTGTAGGGATGTCTTTCTCTGTACTAGGAAGAGAAAGATATTCTAAATCACAAGAAATTCTAATCAATGGAGAAGGCACTAACTTATATCTGCATAACAAAGCTTACACTTGTTTACTGTACATTTCCTGGTTGCCTTCTCATAATTTACCTCCACCACACAATTCTTTCATTGATTTAGCTGAAGATGGTATTTAAGCTGGAATTCTAAGCCACCTCTCTGAAGAGTTACTCATTTCCCTGACCTCCCATGTTTCCATGAGATATGCCTGTTAGTAAACTTCTGTTTTGTTTTTCTTCTTCTTCTCCCTTTTTTTTAAAAATATTTCTTTCTGAATTTTTTTTTTTTAAGACATGGAGTTTCACCATGTTGCCTAGGCTAGTTTCAAATTCCTGGACTCAAGTGATTTACCTGCCTTGGCCTCCCAAAATGCTGAGATTATAGGAATGAGCCACCACGGTTGGCCAAGATACACATGTTAGTAAACTTCTGTTTGGTTTTCTTTTGTTAATCTGTCTTTTGTTACAGGAGTCCCAGCAGAGAACTTAGAAGGGTTGAAGGAAAATTATTTTTTCAAATAATTTTTTTTTTTAACATGCTGTGGGTGGCCAAGAAATGAGGAACAGTAGAGTGTTCATCTACAAGGAAATGAAGTCTCTGAACCTCATCTTTGGACACAATGTTCCTACCAGTTGCCTTAACCAAGTGCCTTGAAAAAAGAATAAGGTGAGTAGAGAAGGTGCTTCACTTTTCCAAGCTCCCACGGTGATCAGGGGGTTCTCACATTTCTTAGGATGGTAGTTTTCTCACTGTGTTTAGGGAGTATCACGGGAAACACAATTACACATGGGAAATGCTAAAGTCAGGAGCTCTGCACTGCCTGCAGTGTGTCAGGGAGACACAATATGCGTTAATTATGGCGCAGAAGAGAATTGACCCTCAGGGGCCCTCAGGGGAAGAAGCTTTGGTGGCTTGCACTCAGCAGCAGCTTGTGAACATGCACGCTGGTTACTATAGGTCTTCAGGGAGCTCTGCTCAGGTGACTCAGAGCAGTCTTCAGGCAAAGTACAAGAGAATCTCTAGTTCTAAATAAGATTACATGAGGAACAGAAAATAATGCCTGAGTTTTTGTTTTGTTTTTAGACAGAGTCTTGCTCTGTTGCCCAGGCTGGAAGTACAGTGATGCGATCTTGGCTCACTGCAATCTCCGACTCCCAGGTTCAAGCGATTCTCCTGCCTCAGCCTCCTAAGTAGCTGGAATTGCAGGCATGCACCACCACACCTGGCTGATTTTTGTATTTTTAGTAGAGACAGGGGTTTCATCATATTAGTCAGGCTGGTCTGGAACTCCTGACCTCAGTTGATCCACCCACCTCAGCTTTTCAAAGTGCTGGAAGTATAGGTGTGAGCCAACATGCCCGGCTGCTGGTTTTTTAAAAGTAGTATAGAAATCCTGGCCTGGTTATTCATAACTTCCCTCTAACCTTATCCCTAAGTTAGGACAGTCCTTTGTCACATCTTCAGTAACTGAAGCCTAGAAAGCAGCAAAGACAAGGCCCTCTCTATGTCAGCTCCCTCCCCTGGAGTGAGCACTGTTACAAGAGAATCAAGGTACAAGGTGGGACACCATCTGGCAATGAGGCCTTTTCCGAGTTCATTATGACAAAACAGGCCACAAAACCTCAGATTTCCATTTCAAACAGAGTAACAGACTACCTGCTTCGTGGCTAAAGGGAGGCTGGTTTTTTTTGGCTCTTGACACACCAAACATCCTCTTGCCTTATCTTTCCTTTACCTGGTGAGCCTGTGTCACTCCATCAGCAGGCACGGTCAGATTAGCTTACAGCTGCTCCAGAACACCAGCGTACATTCTCATTGATGTATTTCACCATAAAAAGTTGTAAGGCACAATTTTTTACTGTTCAGTGGCCTAACAAAGGGGCCTCTGATGTCATGGGTCCCAAAAACACTGTTTGAATAGCACATGACTTGAGCGCTTACTTTAAGTGAAGGACTGTGCCAAATAATTTATATTTATCATCTTTTTTATTACTCACAATAAACACATGAGGCAGTGTTTATTTCTATTTCTATGAGTGAAAGAACAGGTCATATGGAGGTTGATTATTTTGTGTGTGTGTGTGTGTGTGTGATTTTTTATTTTTATTATTGTTTTTTAGTTTTTTTTTGAGATGGAGTCTCACTCTGTCACCCAGGCTGGAGTGCAGTGGCACAATCTTGACTCACTGCAACCTCCGCCTCTCAGGTTCCAGTGATTCCCCTGCCTCAGCCTCCTGAGTGGCTGGGACTACAGGTGCCTGCCACCACACCCAGTTAATTTTTGTAGTTTTAGTAGAGATGGGGGAGGTTCACTATGTTGGCCAGGATGGTCTTGAACTCCTGACCTCTGGTGATACACTTGCCTCTGCTTCCCAAAGTGCTGGAATTACAGGCTTGAGTCACCGTGCCCAGACTCTGTGTGTGTGTTGTTAGAAGATTAGGGCCAAGAGGACTTTATTTGGTTTGAGCCTTCATTTTACAGATGAGAAAACTGAGCTCAAAGGAGTTAAGTCACATGCCCATAATCACGCAGCCAGGAAGTGACTTTAGGGTGGCACACGTCATCCGGCTCTCTGTGAGTCTGTGACCTAGCCTTTCATGATTTGAGGGTTTATGCCACCCCTAAGTATTCTGTCGTCTTGCAACCAAACTATGCTAAAAGGGGAGGGGCAGGCACCCCACTCTGCATCAGATTGAAGTCAAACTTTGTGCCTCAGAACACGCAGAGTCTGTCTGGCCCTTAACAATTTTCTGTTCAGGAAATCTGCCAAATACTTGGTTACCTTTTGAGTTCTTCCTGGGTGTCAGGGAACACTTCTAAAAATAGATCTGTCCCCAGCTCTCCCAGAAGAGGCTTGTAACTTAAAAATGTCACTCCCTCCTCCCTTCCAAAACACAGACTTCACTGCTCCTTCCTTCCAACCCAGCAGCTGCCTGAGAATATACCTTCCTCTTACCTGAAGACTAGACTTCCTTCTTCAGGAAAGGACAATAGTGTCTCTTGCCAGGCAGGAAAGACCTTTCATATTAACTTTGGCAAAAATTGCTTTCTCTAAAGCAGAATGGCTTCAGGGAAAAGGGTGTGGGTCTTGGCCTGATCTTTCGTCTCTTAAAATCCATGAAATGAGACAATGTATGTAAAAGTATTTTATAAATTGCAGATACCAGGAACTATCATGTGTCTCTGCATGTGTTCCCTGTATCTTCAAAATTGCAGTGGGTGGAAGGGAGTCTTCTCTAGTGATACCTCTGGTGACACAGATTTTCCGGCCACAGAAACCCGGGGAAGTTTTTCCTGGCATGGGCTTTCTGTGGGTAACTCCTTGTGTGCTGACATGACATTAGAACCATTGCAGAGAGCAGGCCTGAGGCTGGGCCGGGCTCACACCAGCTAAAATTGAGTCTTAAGCAAGCCAACAGAATTGGGGAGACAAAGAAAAAGAGCCTGTTCACCCGTGGGAGTCTCTCCCAGTTGATTCTGTAGCCTTGTTAACCCGGAGTTGGTCTTAACACCAAGATGCGTTTGCTAGCATCTCACCAGTACCATGCAATGCTTGAGCTCCATCGAACACTTCGTCATGTTAGAGGTGTTTTCTGCTCTTTTTATTTTATTCATGTATTCACTCATTCAGGCCGGAGTGCAGTGGCACAACCTCAGCTCACTGCAACCTCTGCCTTCCAGGTTCAAGCAATTCTCCTGCCTCGGCCCAATGCCCCCTCCTAGTAGCTGGGACTACAGGCGTGTGCCACCATGCCCAGCTAGTTTTTGTAACTTTTAGTAGCGACTTGATTTCACCATGTTATTTAGGCCGGTCTCAAACTCCTGACCTCAAGTGATCCTCCCACCTCAGCCTCTCAAAGTGCTGGGATTACAGGCATGAGCCACTGCCCTTGGCCCCCCACTTCTTTTTCACTCAGCTATTCTTATGTTCATTGGTGTCCTGTTTTTTAGAAGATAATTCACAAAGACTTCAACATACAAACTAGATAACCTAAGAAAACAGAACTGTTCAGGCTACAGATAGAAAGCTTCCTATGAAATGTTTACATATTTTTATATCAGCTTTATTGACATATAATTTATATACCATACAATTGTCCCATTTAAAAGATACAATCCAGTGGCTTTAAGTATACTGACAATTATATAACCTTCACCACAATCAATTTTAGAACTAAAGAAAAGATAGCAGGCCCAAAATGGTGTCCCTCATGCTAAGGTTCTATGCCACCAAACTGAAACCTAAGTTGTTTATTTATAAGATTTGACCTTCTGAGAAACCAGGAGAAAGGTGATGGCCAAATCCCATAAAGCCAACAGGATTTCCTTTACACATCTACAAGGAAAGTCATCTTGAAATGATTAACATACTGTTGGTTCATTGTTTCTTCTTTCCTGCATGTTTTTCTACATGTAAGACTCATCCATTCTGTCTAGCTTGTGAGAGCTCTTTTCTGTGTTTTACTTCATTTATTTATTTATTTGTTTAAACGGGGTCTTTGTTGCCCAGGCTGGAGCACAGTGGCACGATATGGCTCCCTGTAGCCTCAAACTCGTGAGCTCAACTGATCCTCCAGCTTTAGTGTCCTGAGTAGCTAGGACTATAGATATATGCCACCATACCTATATGGCTGGCTAATTGTTTTGGTGGTGGTGCGGGGGCATAAGGTCTTGCTATGCTACTCAGGCTGGTCTTGAACTCTTGGCCTCAAGCAATCCTCTTATCTCAGCTTCCCAAAGCACAGGGATTATAAGTGTTAGCCACGGTGCCCAGCCCTCTGTGTTTTAGACTGGTAGACTGGATGCTGCTCAGTTCATGAATTGCTACTAAAAGCCAATTTGATCTTTGAAATTAAATTTGCTGAAATTTTGTCTTTGACAGAACATTTCCATTACCCTACAAAGAACATTTCATATAAATGGAATCATACAATAGGTGGCCTTTTGTATCTGGCTTCTTTCACTTAGGATACTTTCAAAATTCATCCATAGTAGAATATATATCCACATTTAATTTATTTCTTTTTTTAAATTGCGATAAGGTTCATATACCGTGAACTTAATCATTTTAAAGTGTTTAATTCAGTACTCTTTAGCACCTTCATTATGTTGTGAATTTATCACCTCTATCTAATTCCAAAGCATTTTCATCATCCAAAAAGCAAACCATATATTCATTAAGCAGTCACTCCCCATTCCTCCCCTCTAGCCCCTGGCAACCACTAATTTACTTTCTGTCTCTATGTGGGTTTGCATGTTTTGGACATTTCATGTAAATGAAGTTACACAGTATGTGACCTTTTGTGACTAGATTATTTCATTTAGCATAATGTTTTTCAGGTTCATTTATATTATAGCATGTACATATACTTCATTTTTTTATTGTCAAATATTCCATTGTATGGATATATCACACTTTGTTTATTCATTCATCAGTTGATGTACATTTTCATCATTTCCACTTTTGCCTACTATGAATAATGCTCCTATGACCTTCTTGTACAAGTTTTTATGTGAACTGTACACTTTCTTTAAAATAACTTTATTTTTGCAAGAACAAAACTGGAGGCATCATGCTACTTGACTTCAAACTATACTACAAGGCTAACCAAAACAGCATGGTACTGGTACCAAAACAGATATACAGACCAATGGAACAGAACAGAGGCCTCAGAAATAATGCCATATATCTACAACAATCTGATCTTTGACAAACCCGACAAAACAAGCAATGGAGAAAGGATTCCCTATTTAATAAATGGTGTTGGGAAAACTGGCTAGCCATATGCAGAAAACTGAAACTGGACCCCTTCCTTACACCTTATACAAAAATTAACTCAAGATGGATTAAAGACTTAAATGTAAGACCTAAAAGCATAAAAACCATAGACGGAAACCTAGGCAATAGCATTCAGGACATAGGCATGGGCAAAGATTTCATGACTAAAACACCAAAAGCAATGGCAACAAAAGCCAAAATTGACAAATCGAATCTAATTAAATTAAAAAGTTTCTGGACAGCAAAAGAAACTATCAGAGTGAACAGGAAACCTACATAATGGGAGAAAATGTTTGCAGTCTATCCATCTGATAACAGGCTAGTAATCCAGAATCTACAAAGAACTTAAACAAATTTACAAGAAAAAAACAACCCCATCAAACGGTAGGCAAAGAATATGAAAAGACATTTCTCAAAAGAAGACATTTATGAGGCCAACAAACATATGGCTGCTCATCATCACTGGTCATTAGAGAAAGGCAAATCAAAACCACAATGAGATACCATATCCTTCCAGTTAGAATGGCAATCATTAAAAAGTCAGGAAACAACAGATGCTGGAGAGTATGTGGAGAAATAGGAATGCTTTTACACTGTTGGTGGGAGTGCAAATTAGTTCAACCATTGCGGAAGACAGTGTGGTGATTCCTCAAGGATCTAGAACCAGAAATACCATTTGGCCCAGCAATCCCATCACTGGGTATATACCCAAAGGATTATAAATCATTCTACTATAAAGACACATGCACATGTATGTTTGTTGAAGCACTGTTCACAATAGCAAAGACTTGGAACCAGCCCAAATGCCCATCAATGATAGACTGAATAAAGAAAATGTGGCACATATACACCATGGAATACTATGCAGCCATTAAAAAGAATGAGTTTATGTCCTTTGCAGGGACATGGATGAAGCTTGAAACCATCATTCTCAGCAAACTAACACAGGAACAGAAAACCAAACACCACATGTTCTCACTCATAAGTGGGAGTTGAACAATGAGAACACAGGGACACAGTGAGGGGAACATCACACACCGGGGCCTGTTGTGGGGTGGGGGGCTAGGGGATGGATAACATTAGGAGAAATACCTAATGTAGATGATAGGTTGATGGTTGCAGCAAACCACCATGGCATGTGTATATCTATGTAACAAACCTGCACATTCTGCACACGTATCTCAGAACTTAAAGTATAATAAAAAATATTTTTTTTCATAAAATCACATACTTATGTGTAATATCAGTCCTGTGAGTCATCTTTTCAGGATGATTAAAAAGTTTATTTGCCTACAACCTTTTTTTTTTTGATAAGGAGTCTCACTCTGTTGCCCAGGCTGGATTGCAGTGGCATGATCACAGCTCACTGTAACCTCCATCTCCTGGGTTCAAGTGATTCCCCTGCCTCAGCCTCCTGAATAGCTGAGATTACAGGCATGCCTCAGCCTCCTGGGATTATGGGCATGTGCCACCATGCCTGGCTACTTTTTTTGTACTTTCAGTAGAGACAGGTTTTCACCATGTTGCCCATGGCTGGTCTTGAACTCCTGACCTCAAGTGATCCACCCACCTCAGCCTCCCAAAGAGCTGGGATTACAGGCATGAACCACTGCACTGGGCCACAGCTTTGTTTCTTTAAAGCCAAATGTAATTTCATTTGTGAAAGCTTTAATTCTATTAGTCTATGCTAACTTAAACCACCAAGGAGAAAACTAAATTAAGAAATTTAAGCTGTGTATGGTGGCTTATGCCTATGATCCCAGCACTTTGGGAAGTTGAGGCAGGAGGATCTTTTGAGTCCAAAAGTTCGAGACCAGCTTGGGCAGCATAGTAAGACCTTGTCTCTATAAAAAAGAAATTTAAGAAATTACTTAAGAAAACTGTAATTTGGGGGGATCATGTCTAGGTGGCTGCCCAAAACCCGATGATGATGGAAGTGGTGCCGAAGTAACTCTATTCATGCTTTCATGTACTAGGGGCAACTCTATTTACTTACATACTTGAGGTTCGATTTTAAAAATAACATAAACATCTAATAAATTTTGCCTATAAATCCTGCCATTAACAGGATTGCAACAGATGGTTTAGTAAAATCAAAGAAGCAAAATACAGGACAAAGTTTTTTAATGGACTCAGCGCCCCAGTAGACTCTAAGTTCTTTTTATTATTATTATTTTTGTTATTTATTATTATTATTTTTTAAAGCCAGTCAAATTTAGCAGTGGAGGGTTGTATACCAACTTTAGTGACACTAAGGTTAATAAGTTCTGATAAACCATTACCATCGGACCAGCCTATTCTTTGAGTTCTTAAGAGCAAAGATTGCATCTTGTTTGTGGTGGGCACATCAGAAATATTTGTTCAATTAAAAAATGAGGAAAGCTGTGCCCAGAATCAGATTTCCTAGCCTTTGCCCCACCCACCCACTCCCACCCTATTGTTTGCTCTTACCCCAGCCCCCAGCCCTACCTAATTCAAGGGACAAGATAGGCAGAGTCTCAAATCACAACGTATCGAAGGCAGGTGTAGTTGGAAGATTGTGTGTATCTTTGTGGGGAAAGGAGGGAGTAGCATCAGCAATGGCAAACCAAATGATCATATTCCCTCCTGCGCACCTCATTTGCCAGTTTTGGAGAGAGAGCAATTTTTTAATACCTTGGAACATTGGAGTTTGTATTGAGAAACAAAACAAAAAAGCCCCAAGGTGGCTGTGGAGGTCTCTATCCCTACTTCCAAGGCTCCCTGACCCCTCAGTGACCTGTAATTGTAGCTCTGGGAGAAACAGAATAAGCAGACAGTTCAATGCTGCTGTTTTAGGCACCCAGTCTGGTTAGTTGATGTGAACAGCAGACACTGGGGTTGGTAGAAGAAACAACTATTAACCAGACAGTCATGTACTTGGTCAGCCCCACTGCAGACACACCGGAGGGAGGTCCAAAAGCCCTTTACAGGGAAAGGCCTCTTTGCTCCTTGTTAGTTAAACCTTGACAAACATGCTGGGCAGGAATGACATACTCTCTGTGTAAGTACCTGGAAAACCCCACAGTGCTCCCACACACTCACCTTAACCGGAAGCAGCATTTTCAGATCGGTTCATGCTGGTTCTTTTGTATTAGTTGATATTCAGTTCAGATTTCAGATGTGACTTTCCCAGAGGGGCCTTCCCTGGTGCCTCATAAAGGCCAAGAGACCACAAAAGTTGAATGGCCACACCCAGCTGGGCAGACGCAGTGCCCTAGCTAGCTTCTCTTCTACCGCAGAAGCAAACTACCGGTGATGAGCAGTAGTGAGTGGGAGGGCCACCATCTAAAATGTGCTGGTCCTTTTGATTAGTTGGTAGTCAGTTTTTCTGTTTTTAGCTCCTATTCTGAAGAAATGACTGTGATTTTCACCCTATCTCCAACCAAACAGAACTGTGACCTACGTTTCCCAATGTTCATTGCGCATTTCATGCACCATTAAGTTTTGTAGTCTCCCATGTCCATTAGACCTTGCTTCCCCCTCTGGGATGTTGGGACATTGTGGGGAGCATATTGTGATGTGTTGGCATGCTGGCGTGGGGGAGGCCACAGTTGACTTGGGAGAATGTGTCCCTGGGTGACACCCACCCACACTGAGCATGATCTTCAGACAAGGGAAGTTGACTCTTACTCTACTCCCCACCCTCACTCCATGGCAGCCTGACTCACCAACCACAGCTAAGCCCGACGTGGCCTCTTGGTTCTTCTCAACGCAGTTCTCCAGGCAGCTACCACCAATTGAACTGAACTGGCACTATTTGGTAATCCGGCCTGACTTATAATAACAATTGAAAAAGAAAAGGCAAATCTGTCCTCCAAACTGGATTGTTATCACAGCATTGCTTGGATCTATTGTATTACTTGGAGCCCTGCACTTACCGTGCTATTCTGTGAATTTCTCCTAACAGCAAGAGTCTATACGGTAAGAGGCCCCTTGTTCTTTCAAAGAGAAAGAAAATCTCTCAAAAAGCATCATTTAAACTTAAATTTTAATGTTGTTAAAGCATGGAGAAGTACAGACAAGAAAACATTTGATGGCCCACATTCTTATTGCCTAGCTTGCTCCTGTCTGTATTAGATAATAATTATGACGTTACAATAGTAATACACGCATGTGGGTAGAAATACTAAACATGAAAGTATAACAAGACAAGTGCTAACTTCTATTCCTTCCTTCCTAATGATAACAGCTGTTGATTATTAATAGTTTTTAATAGGTTCTACCAGCAAAAGTGTATGTACGTATATATTCTTTTCTAAAAGTTACAAAGAAGGGGAAAAGGGTGAAGCATGCACTACAGTATGTTCTGCAGTTTGGGTTTTTTTTTTCTTCTTACTGAATTATACATCTGGCATTATTTTCTGATCCAACTCATTCATTCATTCACACGGTCTTCCAGCATATGGATGTGCCATAATATACTTAATCAGTACCCTGTTAATGGTAAAACATCTTTTTTTAAATTATTTTCTTTTTTTTATTTTTTCTTTTTTTTATAGATGGGGTTTCATCATCATGGCCAGGCTGGTCTTGAACTCCTGACCTCAGGTGATCCACTCACCTTGGCCTCCCAAAGTGCTAGGATTACAGACGTGAGCCACCGTGCCCAGCCAGTGGTAAAACATCTTTTAAAGACTTCAGGGGGTCTTTAGCCACTTGAACTGTTATTCATCAACAAAGGAGGAGGGATACTTATTTCATTCATTCACTCAAAATCCTGCAGTTCCAAAGATTATTCAGCTTGGTCCATAACTTCTGGCAAATACAACTACAAAGGAAAGCATCAGCAGAGCTGGGGCTGGGGTGTGGTATGAGCAAAGTCATTTGCAATGCACCAGAATAAAGATCACTTGAAATGATCATGAGCCATAGACACTGACAGTCCTAGAAGACTTGGTCATGTGATAGACCAGGTGGCATTGCCTGGAGTGACATGCAGCATTGCTTCAAGACCAGTATCTCCCAGAAGCCTTACAGCACTGAAAATGCTTCACTGTATTTTATTCATAAGGGGCATATTCACTGTAGCTACTGAGCCTGCTAAGCCAGACGTGCTTTCCTATCACCAAGATGCCTTGATGATACAGCCATCTTAATATACACTTATTTAAAAATTCTCCACGAAAAACACCTTTACTTTGTGTAACTCTCATTGTGCCAGGGAATTGAGTAGTCAGTTCAGGTAATATTGAAACTAGCCTTATTGACTACTTGTTATTTACGTGTCCTAGAGCATATCATCTAACCATTCTAAGCCTATAAAATAAAGGTTATGATGCCTACCCCATAAGGTTGATGGGATGATTAACTAGGACAATTTGTATCCACAGAAAACATATATGGTATGCTCCCACTTATGTATTTAAAAAGGTATCTCTATGTTTATCTACAAAGACAGATGTCTGGAAAGATGTTTATCAAAATGTTAAGCTTGGTTTTCTCCGGGTGTGAGATTTCTGAAGATTTTACGTTTTTCTTAGTTCTTTTCCATGTTGATTGGATTTGTTTGTTTTGTTTATGTAATGGTTAGGAGTGATTTTTATATTTTTTAAAAAAGCCATTTTCAAAATGTGATAATGTTTATAAGGAAAATCACACACAAGTACTCAATCAACTTTGTTACTGTTAAAAACTGTCAGGAAAAGACCACTCACTTTATACCAGAAAAATCACCATTTAACTATATTTAAGACCCACCAAAACCAATTCTTTGGGTTGTTTGTTTTTAGAGACAGGATCTGACTCTGTCACTCAGGCTGTAGTGCAGTGGCATGATCATGGTTCACTATAACCTCAAACTCCTGGGCTCCAGCAATCCTCCCACATCAGCCTCTCAAGTAGCTAGGACTATAGGTGCATACCACCATTCACCACACCCAGGTGATTTTAATTAAAAAAAATTTTTTTTTTTGTAGAGACAAGGTCTTGCTATGTTACCCAGGCTGCTCTCGAACTCCTGGCCTCAAGTGATCCACCTTGATTACCTTGTGCTAGTAGTACAGTTCTGAGCCACCATGCCTGGCCCCAATTCTTAAGAATATGGATTTTGGAATTTAAAAAAATGGATGTTTTCCTCCCTACAGCTTTTTTTTTTTTTTGGCCACAGGGTCTTGCTCTGTTACCCAGGCTGGAGTACAGTGGTGTGATTTTGGCTCACTGCAACCTCTGCCCTCCAGGTTCAAGCAATCCTTGCACCTCAGCTTTCTGAGCAGCTGGGACTACAGGTGTGCTACTACACCTGACAATTTTTTGTATTTTTGGTAGAGATAGGGTCTCATCATGTTGCCCAGGGTGGGTCTGAAACTCCTGAGCTACATCTTTTTTTTTTTTTTTCTGAAATGAAATCTCGTGCGTCTTTTTAGATACTACATTTTGAGGAAAACACTTCGCCATTTGTAGCCTTGGTTCTTCCTCTGTAAAATAAAATGCTTTTCTCCTCTATCCAATAACCCAAATCCTACACAACCTTCAGACCTTTCAGTGTTTCCAGCTGTCCCAAACACTTGAAATTCCTAGAGCACTTGCAAGCAGGGCCCTGGATATAATAACAAAACCTAGTCATGGCCAACACAGCTAATTCTCTATGCAATATCTACTCTTCTCTTTCTCTTTACCAACAGAACTTGGATTTTATGCAGAGCAGCAATGTGCCCAGTTAAAAATATTCACTTAGCCAGGTGTGGTGGCTCCTGCCTGCAATCCCAGCTACTAGGGGGTCCAAGGCAGGAGGATTGCTTAAGGCCAGGAGTTTACAATCAGCCTGGGAAACAGAGCAAGACCCCATATCTGAAATAAATAAATAAACAAAAGTTAAAATCACCTTCCAGACTTACGTGCCACTCAGAGTGGCTCAGTTTGACTACTGAGAAGTATGTAAGCAGTATGAGGTATGTATTAGTCTGTTTTCACATTGCTATAAAGAACTGCCCAAGAGTGGGTAATTTATAAAGGAAAGAGGCTTAATTAACTCACAGTCCAGCTGGCTGGGGAGGCCTCAGGAAACTCACACTCATGGCAGAAGATGAAGGGGAAACAAGGCACCATCATAAGGTGGCAGGAAGGAAAAGTGCTGAGCAAAGGGGGAAGAGCCCCTTATAAAACCATCAGATCTTGTGAAGACTCACTCACTATCAGGAGAACAGCATGGGGAAAACTGGTTTTTCCCATGATTCGGTTACCTCCACCTGGTCTTTCCCTAGGCACCTGAGGATTTTGGAGATTATGGGGATTACAATTCATGATGAGATTTGGGTGGGGACACAAAGCCACCCTATCAAAGTATAAGCAGTATTATCATATAAGGGGCTTCAAAGACAATTGTACCCCTCATTAGAAGGGAGAGATTCAGCTGATACATGCTCTTTGAACTTTATTCTTCCCCTGTTCCTGCCTGAAGAAAGAAAATGACACCTAGAGTGGTTGCAATCATCTTATGAATATAAGAACCACACTCTAAGAATGACAGAACAGGAAAGCAGAAGAAACCCAGGCCTTGGTGGGTTTTTGATAAATCCTGGACCACATGCCCCAGACTTTCTGTTATATGATAAAATTAAACCCTCAGTGGGTTAAGCCACTGTTGTCAGGATTCAGTTACATGCAGCCAAATGCAGTCCTGAATGAATATCCTATCTTAAAAGGTTGCTGTGAAGATTTGTTTGAGATAATGTTTGCAAAACAACCCAGTACCTGGAACAGAGGCATAGCCTAATAAATATTTGCTGATGAGTTGCAGTTTTCTTCCTTATAAGAGAGAATTAAGGGCTGGGAGTGGTGGCTCACACCTAAAATCTCAGCACTCTGTGAGGCTGAGGTAGGCGGATGACTTGAGGTCAGGAGTTCGAGACCAGCCTGACCAACATAGTGAAACCCTGTCTCTACTAATAATACAAACATTAGCTGAGCATAATGGCATGTACCTGTAATCCCAGCTACTCAGGAGGCTGAGGCAGGAGAATTGCTGGAACCTGGGAGGCAGAGGTTGCATTGAGGCGAGATTGTGCCTCTGCACTCTAGCCTGGGTGACAGAGCAAGACTCTGTCTCAAAAAAAAAAAAAAAAAAGAGGATTAGGAATTGAAAATCTGATCCAGATTATGCACGATAATAGAAAGTTGGGAACTTTATTTGCCAAGGTCTTAGAATAATGCCCAGCACACAAGGAACACTTTATAAGTATTTAATAAATAAATATAATCTTGACAGATGTTTATTGAATGCCTATTGTGTGCCAGGCACTGTTCTAGATGCTGGGGCTACAGCAGCGAGCAAGACAGTGTTCCTGCTCTTATGGTACTTTCACTTTAGAAAAAGTATGAGGTGGTAAACAGTAAGAAATAAAGGTCAAGAAATTGTCGAGAAAACAAGATGATGTGAAGGAACGCTTTGGGTGAGTTATAGAGGAATGCCTTCTGAAGGTGGTGACATTTGAGAACTACAAAACCCTTGGCACAAATGACTCCATCCAATACTATCAACCACCTTCCCACCCTTGCTACACTGAGAGACTTGACTAAACTCTAGCACGACTTCTGGCCCAGCCCCACTTTAAGTGCCTGCTTTTGTTCCCACCAAGACCTGACAATAGGTTCCTGATCTCTTTACTTTTAGAGCATTTACTTTAGAAAGCTTGCCATTATGAATCCTTTCCCTGACCCGTTGAGATGTAAGTATGTTACATTCAGAAATGTTTCCTCAAGGACTTGGGGGCCACCTCTTTGAAAAGCAGACATCCAGGGAGGTAGTGCTTGCCTCCCAGTTCCTTTGGAAGAGTAAGAGCCTAACTTCTGCAGGTGGCTTGCTCCAATTTACAAAACTACCTCCTGTCCTAATGATAGGAGCAGTTTGTTTCTCCTCCACAAAAGTTCCAGTTAACAAACCCAGATAGTCCAATCGGGTAGACTAAACTCCCTTAATGTCCTTTAGTATCTTTCCTTTAGCACACCTCAGCATTTAAAAGGCCTCCAAGCTTTTGTTTTGGTGGAGTTGAACTTCGTTTACACTGAAGTCTCTCTCCCTTGCTGCAGTAGTACTGAATAAATTTTGTCTTACCACCTGTAACAAGCGTCTGGCTCTGTTGTTCTTTGACACATTGAAAGTAAGACCTTATTTGTAAGAAGGAACCAACTCCTAAAAGGTCTGGAGGAAGAACATTGCAGGCAGAGGGAGACTCGTCAAAGGACCTAAAGAAGTTATGAGTTTGGCATTATGGAGGAATAGTCTTTCTGATATTACCAAAAATTTGTATTTGCAACCACGGAGAGGAAAGGGTATACAGGGAAAGTTCATATTTTGTGCAGCCTGAGGTTTATATAATTTGGATAACCCTCTTTAAGAAAAAGAACACAAAGTTCCAAATACAAATGGGGCTTTGGAAGGGACCTTTGCAAGTGAGTGGCCCCGAAGCTTAAGCTTCAGCTTTATGAACTTCCTAGAAAATTTGTTTGGACATAATCTGATGATGAAAACTAGATTTGAAGTATGAATTATTCAGAATTAATCAACTCTTTTGGCAGTGAGAAACCCATTTGCGCTAGATTAAGTGAAAAAACTAAGTGATTTATAAAAAATTAAGTGATTTATAACAAGAATCCAGGGTATCTCACAGGACAAAGCATGAGAATTTAGCTGGGGCAAATATATGTTGCAACAGAGACTCAAACACCAGCAGCACTCCCCATCTTTCACCTCTACCTCTCTGAACCTACACATGCACTTTGTATTAATCTTTTCTTTGCAGATAAGCTCCATCTGCTTTTCTGACCCATGGGATAGAAAATCATGGCCATCTAGAGCAGCAGTCATCAATTTTTTTGGCACCAGGGACTGGTTTCACGGAAGACAATTTCCAGGACAGGAGATGGAGGGATGGTTTTGGGATGAAACTGTTCCACCTCAGATCATCAGGCATTAGTTAGATTCTCACAAGTAGTGCTGAGTGCGTACCCAGATCCCTCATATGCACAGTTCACAATAGAGTCCCTGCTCCTATGAGAATCTAATGCTGTTGCTGATCTGACAGCAGGCAGAGCTCAGGCAGTAATGCTTGCTCACTTGCTACTCACCTCCTGCTGTGCAGCCCAGTCCCTAACAGGCCACGGATTGGTACAGGTCCACAACCCAGGGGTTCGGAAGCCCTGATCTAGAGCACTTCAGTTTACATGTTACAGCTCCAACCACCAGTTACATCCACATTCTCATGAAAGCACTCTGACTGAGAGGCTTGAGTCACATTCCATCCTCTGGTCAAAAACCAGCACCACTGTAATAGGAGAACACTCAACCCTGGGATCAAGACAAAGGCAGTCATCTGAGAAAGAGGGATCATTGTGTTCCAAGAAGTAAACTCAAGAGGTGTCTGCCTCACCTGTTAACGTCTGACTGTAGAACAACTCTTCCCAAAAGAAATATAATGCAAGCCACAAATGTGGGCCACACATCATTTTCAGTTTTCTAGTAGACACATTAAAGAAATACAAAGAAACATATGAGATTAATTTTAGCAATATACTTTATTTAGCTTAACATTATAACTTTAACATGTACTCAATACAAAAATAAGATATGCTATATTCTTTTTTTTTGAGATGGAGTCTTGCTCTGTCTTCCAAGCTGGAGTGCAGTGGCACAATCTCGGCTCACTGCAACCTCCGCCAACCAGGTTCAAGCAGTTCTCCTGCCTCATCCTCCCTAGTAGCTGGGATTACAGGTGTGAGCCACCATGCCAAGATAAATTTTTGTAGTTTTAGTAGAGATGGGGTTTCACCATGTTGGCCAGGCTGGTCTCGAACTCCCGACCTCAAGTGATCTGCCCGCCTTGGCCTCCCAAAGTGCTGGGATTACAGGCATGAGCCACTTTACCCAGCCCATTATGTTCTTTTTTACATACTGTCTTCAAAGTCCAGTGTGTGTTTTACATTTACAGTACATCTCAATTTGGGCTAGCCACATTTCAAGTGCTCAGTAGCCACACATGGCAGGTGGCTACCACAGTGGACATGCAGGTTTCCATTTCTTGGCTGAGATCTGGTTGATGCTGCCACCCCTGTACATCACAGCAGACCCAAGTCTGTAGTGATCAAATGCAACCATTTTCTTGCCTGATGCAGTTGTCATTATTGTGTCTCTACTCTTGAGCTCAGATAAGTGTGCAGGATTAATCATCACTGGCTTTCACAGTGCACGTAGCAGAAGCATGCTCACTGCCAAATTGCAATTACAGAGTTCTTTCTTTGATGAACTCAGAGTTAATGTCTTTGTACTTCCTTTATTCCAGAAATGAAATAAAAGCCACCCACACACACCCACACACACACCCACACACACATACACGGAGAAAGCTGCAGCTCCATCAGCAAATTGTTCAGGCATGGTAAGGGGGTCATTAGACTGGTTTTATATAGAGGCCATAAAGCATCAGGAAAGCAGATAAATTTCAAAAAACTGGTTACTCAGCTGTACTTCAGCTCAGCCTCCCAAGGGTACTAAATGCATTTCTCCAAAGTGTGTCTGCTTTCTCTTCAATTTGTTGTATCCAGGTGCATAAGTTCTATGAGGCATACTCTTTTCTCATTATATATGTATATTCCAAGCTTGACAACATGGATATTTACAGGTCAGACCTGCTCCATCTTACTTTGAGACCCTGGTTTCTAGTCTGTCTATAGATTTTTCAGGTGAGTTTTTTTCAAAAGACCAGATGTAATAGTTTAGAAGTCTTATTTTTCCTTCTGGAGGCAATTTGTACCAATGGTCTATTAATTTGATAGCTACAATAAATTGAGCACTTATTATGTGCCAGCATCAAGCCAAGTGATTACATACATGATGTTAATTCTTGCAACAGTGCCATAGGTAAGTATTGTGAACCCCCGTATTACAGATAAGGAAATAGAGGTTCAAGAAGGATTGAATAATTCACAGAAAGTCAGCCAGCTACTAAGCATCATAAGCAAGATTTGAACCCAAATTGCCTGACTCCAAAGCCTTATTTGCTGAGTTCATCATGCAAGTTGGGATAATTTCTGAAATAAAAGGTCATTAAGGCTTGCTTTAAAGGGCTAGCACTTCCACCAGATGGCTTTTTGGGGCAGGGTATCTGAGAAGAGAGGGCAGTGGGAGTAAGGTCACCAGTAAGTAGGGCTAGAAGGAAGCAAAACTGGGTTCCTTTTATGTCAGAAAATATGCAGACAGATGTGCAAGTGCCTGGGAAGGAGGCAGCTGACCAATCCTAGCGAAGAAGAGCTGGTCTCCAGTTGGCAGCCATTGTAAACCAGCTCTGACCTCACTTAGCGGCCGTGGGCAGGACACCTGGCTTTCAGTAATGTAGAGATATTGGCTCCAGCAGGTCTCCCTAAGGGGCTATTTGGATTAACTAGTTAATGGTTATATACTAGTTTGAATAGGCAAAGTGCCCAATAAATTCTCTACTCAAGCCTTTTTAGCACAGAACTGAGCCCCTGTTGATTATAAACTTTAAAGGAAGATCAAGCCCTCTTGAGTTTTATTGCATTAATCAAGCCATTTGGCAATACTAGGCCAGACAGGAAGATAATAGCATGCCCACATTAATTAGCCTACTTGACTCTGACAGAAAACACCAGTCATGTTCTTAGATCCTGAATTTAATCTTGGTAACCTCAGGTGGAGAGCAGGCCTTAAGTAAATGTTTGTTGAAAGACTAAATGCAAGAATTTGGGACCCGGTGTGGTGGCTCACACCTGTAATCCCAGCACTTTAGGAGGCTGAGGTGGGAGGATCACCTGAGGTCAGGAGTTCAAGACCAGCCTGGCCAACGTGGTGAAACCCCATCTCTACTAAAAATGCAAAAATTAGCTGGGCATGTTGGCGGGTGCCTGTAATCCCAGCTGCTTGAGAGGCTGAGGTAGGAGAATCGCTTGAACCCAGGAGGAAGAGGTTGCAGTGAGCTAAGATCGCACCACTACATCCCAGCTTGGGTGACAGAGCAAGACTCTGTCTCCAAACAAAAACAAACAAAAAAGAATTTGGCATTTGCTTGAGCACTTATTATGTGCCAGACAGTGCATTACAAATATATCAAGCTTTTTTTTTTTCTTTTTTTTGAGATAGAGTCTTGCTCTGTCACCCAGGCTGGATATTGGACTTGGAGGCTGGGAAGTCCAATATCAAGGTACTGGCATCTGGCAAGAGCCCTCTTGCTGTGTCTTCACGTGGAGGAAGACAGGAAGGCAAGAGAGAGCAAGAGAGGGTCAGACTCATCTGTTTATTAATGGCACCAATCCCAACCATGAGGGTAGAGCCTTATGACTAATATGGTTTAGATTTGTGTCCCAGCCCAAATCTCATGGGAACTGGAGGAGCGGCCTGGTGGGAAGTGATTGGATCATGGGGGCAAATTTCCCCCTTGCTGTTCTCATAATAGTGAGTGAGTTCTCACGAGATCTGCTGGTTGAAAAGTGTGTGGCACTTCCCCCTTTGTGCGCACTCTCTCTCTCCTGCTCTGCCATGGGGCTAATGTGCCTTGCTTCCTCTTCACCTTCTGCCGTGATTGTAAGCTTCCCCAGCCATGTGGAACTCTGAGTCAATTAAACCTGTTTTCTTCATAAACTACCCAGTCTCAGCTAATTCTTTATAATTAAGTGAAAACGGAATAACAAAATAATCTGATCACCTCTTAAAGGTCTCATCTCTTAATACTGTTATAATGGCAATTAAATTTCACTATGAGTTTTGTAGGGGACAAACATTCAAATCATAGCATAGAGGGAGGACAGAGAGCTTTTCTTGTATCTACTTCTCAATTGCCTTCAGCTCAAAATAATTGTTAGGTCTAAAGTGATATATTGTGAGGGGCATATTCTAATACCCTTCAGAAACATGTAGCATTTATTAAAACAAGAAAACAGTCCAGGCACAGTGGCTGTAACCCCAGCACTTTGGGAGGCCAAGGCAGGTGGATCACCTGAGGTCAGGAGTTCGAGACCAGCTTGGACAACAATGTCTCTACTAAAAAAAATACAAAAATTAGCTGGACGTGGTGGCAGGTGCCTTTAATCCCAGCTACTTGGAAGGCTAAGGCAGAAGAATCACTTGAACCTGGAAGGTGGAGATTGCAGTGAACTGAGATTGCACCACTGCACTCCAACCTGGGCAACAAGAGTGAAACTCTATCTCAAAAAAATAAATAAATAAGTAAATAATGACCAGGCGCGGTGGATCATCACTCTGGAAGGCCGAGGCAGGCGGATCACGAGGTCAAGAAATCGAGACCATCCTGGTTAACATAGTGAAACCCTGTCTCTACTAAAAATATGAAAAATTAGCTGGGTGTGGTGGCATGCACCTGTAATCCCAACAACTCTGGAGGCTGAGGCAGGAGAATCACTTGAACCTCAGAGGCAGAGGTTGCAGGGAACTGAGTTTGTACCACTGCACTCCGGCCTGGTGACACAGTGAGACTCCATCTCACACAAAACAAAATGAAAACCAACCAACCAAATAAGAAACCAATAATACAAACCATTAAATGCCATGAGCAGGCCGGGCACAGTGGCTCAGACCTGTAATCCTAGCACTTTGGGAGGCTGAGGCAGGTGGATCACGAGGTCAGGAGTTCAAGACCAGCCTAGCCAACATGGTGAAACCCCCATAGCTACTAAAAATACAAAAATTAGCTGGGCGTGGTGGCACGTGCCTGTAGTCCCAGCTACTCGGGGGGCTGAGGCAGAAGAATTGCTGAAACCCGGGAGGTAGAGGTTGCAGTGAGCCAAGATCTCGCCACTGAACTCCAGCCAGGAGACAGAGCAAGACTCCATCTTGGAAAAAATAAATTAATTAATTAAATTACATTAACAAGCCATGAGCAAAGCAGATAAGCTATGAAAATTCAGAGAAGAAAATTCAGCTTCATGGAGGAAGTAGCTAGGTGGGGCTGGAGTTGGGATTTAAAGGATGAGTATGATTTGCATATATAAAATGGAGGTAGGCGGGGCATATTAGCACAAAGGACAAGCTGTAACTGATCAAAAGTAATCAATCTTGTTTTATAATATATATGTTAGTAAAACAGGTTGGAAACAGACTTTAATCTTGCCTTGAAACATTTATCCAAATGAAGTTTTAAAGCAGCTGTTCTTAATTCAACTGAATGCTCGATGTCAATCTATGAGGAATAGTCCAAAGAGTTAAAAATTGAGCACCTGCTGGTGGTGCAAACCTGTAGTAACAGCTACTGGGAAGGCTGAGACAGGAGTATCACTTGATCCCTGGATTTGGAGGCTGTAGTGTGCCATGACCACATTTAGGAATAGCCATTGCACTATAGCCTGGGCAACATAGGGAGACCCCATTTCTTAAAAATAAATATATAAAAAGAGTGGCAAATTGGTTTTATCTCATATGCCCTTGGAGGAACAGATGTATTGTGTGTGGTGTGTATTGTGTGTTGCAAATAATTCTGAGGCTTTACTAAAAAGGGCTTGTGATTGATTACTAATGTCAGGAACAGGCACAGGATGTAGCAGTGGCTCTATTTGCCATCCCTAGATTCAGCTCAGATGTCTGAATTGCCTAGTGAAAAATGCTCCATTACAGTGGTTTTCAAATTGTTTTTGTTTTTGTTCTTTGTGGCAGAACCCATGGTTTCAATGAAATCTTACTCAGAATCCCTATCTATTAAAGAGTGGAGCTGTCCTCCTTGAAGCAGAGATTTGAGGGGCCAAGGGTCTCACTGCTGACCCTCCTCATCATTCACCATAGGGTACCCAGAGCACTCCCTGAAAAATTGCTGCTTATGAGACTGTTGGTTTTCATGTGACAAGAAGAAAAGCACGTGATAATTTGTTTATGTTGATTTAAACAAGAGGGATGATAATCACTATTTTACAGATGCAGAAACTGAGGTCCAAAGAGGTGAAGTGAAAAGCCCCAGGTTCATGAAAGATGGTTAGTGAAGAAGTCAGGACCGAGAAGCCAGATCTCCTCCCACTTACACGAGCTAGGATGTCACTGGTCTCTGGCCCTGCAGCTCCATCAGAGCTTGCCATGGGGCTGAACACCAGAGACTTCTGAAGAGAGCTGAGTTTGGGTTTAAATAAATGCAGTGAAAAAGGAGATAGTCCTGCCCTTCTGTCTGAAACTCTGCCTCACTCTGCCTTTGACTACATATCATTTTCAAAAGCTCCTTTGTCATTGACACAGTAGAGCTATGCAATCCTGAGCAGCTCCAGACTCCAGCACAGGCTGAACTTACCTCCACACTCCATGCGACTTGCAGGAACTGTGCAACCTGAGCATTAGCTTCCACTTCTTCCCTCAGCCGTTTTAAGGAGAGCCTGTCATCTCTGCCTGGACTGGAGCATGGGGTGGAGCTGCAAAGGGTGGTTTCAGGGATAGGGTGGTCACAGTGAGTCCATAGTAGGGCGTTTTACAAATTACAAAGTGTGTTTATTACCCCACCAACCCGCTCTCGCATCCTCACCACCGCCATGTGTAGCCTGGACCACTGCAGCAGCCTCCTGCTTCTCTCCTTACCCACTCTGGCTTCACTACGATCCCTTCCATTTTCCACACTGCAGTCAGAGAGGTCATTTAATAATGCAAATCTGACTGGGTCACTGCCTTGCTTAAAACCCTTCAAGAGCTTCCTATTTTCCTTAGTACCAGGCTGGAAGAGCACTTACTTGTGAAAAATTGTGTGTGTGTGTGTGTGTGTGTGTATGCATGTATACTCTTGCAAAGGAGGGTGGTTTATGATATTTAAACTGGAACATGTTATTAGTATAAGCTTCATTTGATACACAGAAGGATATATTTATTTATTCATGCATATTTATTTAGGTCCCAGCTCATCCACGAAAGAATTGAAATGGCTGGGTATATAGAACTGTTTCCACCAGGCATGGTGGCTCACCCCTGTAATCCCAGCACTTTGGGAAGCTGAGTTGGAAGGATTGCTTAAGCCCAGGAGATTGAGATCAGCCTGGTCAACATAGCCAGATCCCAAGAAAGAAAAGAAAGAGAGAGAGAGAGAGAGAGAGAAAGAAGGGAGGGAGGGAGGGAAGGAAGGAAGGAAGGAAGGAAGGAAGGAAGGAAGGAAGGAAGGAAGGAAGGAAGGAAGGAAGGGAGGGAAAATTAGCTGGGTGTGGTTTGAGCCTGACAGGTTGAGGCTGTAGAGAACTGTGATTGTACCCCTGCACTCCAGCCTGAGACCACATCTCTAAATGATAATAATATTATCATTTAGAGACCACAGCACGAGACCACATCTCTAAATAATAATAACAATAACATAATGATAATATTACATTTCCTGGGCAGGCAACAACAGGAAGCTTTCTCGGCTACATTTGGAAATGTCAGTCCCACTGTATGACCCAACTACAGTATTAAATACTAATAAATTAGTATTCCATTATTCTAAAAGTCCTGAAAGGAGACTAAGGGATGAGATGCCTGCAGAGGTGCTCTCTCATAGCATCACGATTATTTCCGAATCACTGAGAGTGCATTGCAATGTGCACGGGGAGAAACTGTGTCATTACCTAAGACAGTATCATCTTGTTTTTTGTTTTCCGTGTTTTTTTTTGAAATAGAGTCTCTGTGTTGTCCAGGCTGGAGTGCAGTGCCACAATCTCGGCTCACTACAACCTCTGCCTCCTGGGTTCAAGTGATTTTCCTGCCTCAGCCTCCTGAGTAGCTGGGATTACAGGCGTCCACCACCACACCTGGCTAATTTTTTGTATTTTTAGTAGAGATAAGGTTTCACCAGGTTGGCCAGGCTAGTCTCAAACTCCTGACCTCAGGTGGTCTGCCTTCCTCAGCCTCCCGAAGTGCTGGGATCACAGGCGTGAGCCACTGCACCCGGGCTCCTCTTGTATTAATATCACCCTAACAGTGGCCCCAGGCTCCTAAGTCATGGGGGCCATTCCCCCAACCACGTCTCTCACAATATATTATTAGAAAAGGGCCCTTGGTGGACCAATTTTTTAAACATTTTCTTTGAAGTTACTTATTTTGAATAATTAACACAAAACATTTCAAAATTCCAAAGGTACAAGAGTGCTTAAGACAAAGCTGCTCCTTCCCACTTGTCTTCCGGCCAGAACAATCACTGTTAATAGTTTCTATAAATAGTCTGTGTAAGGTTTAAATGAAGCAAGCGAGGTTCGAATGAGGCAACTGAGGCCAGTTATTGAGATAAAGAAATTTAATGGGCTCCTGGGCGAGGTGCCACGGTCCGACATGAAGGGCCGGAGTGGGGTTTTATAGAGAGTGGAGGCATTCTGACTGGTTGTGGGGAAGCAGGACGTGGGCAGGGGCAAGCTGCCATTGGCAGGTAGGCGGGATTTCCGGTGAGCGGGCCGCCCGGGGGTGTGGGACCTGAACGGGGCAAAATGCTATTGGGCAGGTTCTGGCGGGGCTTCTTTTAAATTTTGGCGGGGTTTTTTCAACTGTTGGCTAGGTGCTGAGTGCAGAGGCTAGTGTTGAGTGCAGATTTGCATGCTGAGTGCAGAAGTGGGCTTGGGGGAGTTTAACGGCAGGCTAGGTGCTGAGTGCAGAGCTACAGATTTGTGTGCTGAGTGCAGAAGTGGGCGTGGAGTGGTGACGTGGTTTCTAGGCGGGGAGGGGGGTGGGCGTGTCCAAGCTCCCGGCGAGGCGACTGGCCTTATAGTCTGTGCATACACAAGTCTGCATATTTGTGGTTTTTATTTTCATTCAAATAGTGGAATTCTCTTCAATGTCTTGTGCCTTGTTTGTTTCCTTACCTTGCTTTTTCACTCAACAGTTTATCTTGAGGCCCAGCTTCGCTAAGTGACTGTTCTCAACTATGACAGGCCTGTGTGCTTGAGATCCTTAAAGGGCAGGAGAGATTTGGTTCCTGCTAAAATCAAACTGTCTGACTTGGGGTGGGAGGGGTTCGGCTCATGTCTACTCAGCCTGATTCAGAAGCTCATCACCTGCAGGAAGGGTAGGTCTGGGGTTAGACAATCAGTGCCAGCCTTCTTCAGCACATCATTCTGGGACGCACTTATTTTTAGAGATTTTAAATTACATAGGAAATACACAAATGTATTCCTGCTAGAAAAAAAAAAGTCAAACAATACAATTGAAGTAAAAGCCCATTTGAATTCCCAAATCCAAATTTACTCTCTATTCAGAAGTATTCACTGTAGGCCAGGTGCAGTGGCTCATGCCTATAATCCCAGCACTTTGGGAGGTCGAAGTGGGCCGATCACCTGAGGTCAGGCGTTCAAGACCAACCTAGCCAACATGGTGAAACCCTATCTCTACTAAAAATACAAAAATTAGCCAGGCACGGTGGCACATGCCTGTAATCCCAGCTACTTGGGAAACTGAAGCAGGAAAATCACTTGAACCTGGGTGGCAGAGGTTGCAGTAAGCAGAGATAGCACCACTGCACTCAAGCCTGGGCAACAGAGCAAGACTGCATCTCAAAAAAAAAAAAAGTATTCACTGTAGCCATTTGATATTTTGTGTGTTTTGAGATTTTTTTAACTTTTATTTTTATTTATTTATTTTTGAGAAAGGGTCTCACTCTCACCCAGACTGGAGTGCAGGCTTACTTCAACCTCTGCCTTCTGGGCTCAAGCAATCCTTCTGTCACAGCCTCCCAAGAAGCTGGAATCACAGGTGCGTGCCACCATGCCCAGCTAATATTTTTTAGAGATGGGGTTTCCCCATGTCACCCAGGCTGGTCTCAAACTCCTGAGCTCAAGCTATTCACCTGCCTCAGCCTCCAAAAGTGCTGGGATTACAGGCTTGAGCCACCGCTCCCAGCCTTGAGACTCTTTTTTAATGGAGAGGTCGTTTTTGTTGTTTTCCTACTAACACAGACTTCAAGAGGCTGCTATCACCACACCCTTTGAGCAAACTGCTTATGGTTAATTGCAGTGACCCAGAGAGACGTTTTCATTCCATGGAGCCTCTTTCTGAGATGCTCCGCTCATCACAAACTATGAGTAACGTGATTTCCTCAAGTCCTCTAGCTTTTTTCCCCATTCCACAGACCATGGCAAGGCCAGCTACCTCCCTAGGACTTCTGTGGATTCCAGGGCTGCTTATGTTTTCCTAGTCACCTCCCATCACTACTTCCTGCTTCCCCCCCTCCTTTTGAGACAGGGCTTCACTCTGTCACTCAGGCTGGGGTGTAGTGGCACCATCACTGCTCACTGCATCCTCGACAGGCTGGGCTCAAGCGTTCCTCCTGTCTTAGCCTCCAAGCAGCTGGAACCACAGGCATGCGCCACAACATCTGGCTAATTTTTTATTTTTCTGTGGAGACAAGGTCTCCCTATGTTGCCAGGGCTGGTCCTGAACTCCTGGTTCAAGCCATCTTTCTGCCTCAGTCTCCCAAAGTGCTGGGATTACAGGCGTGAGCCACAGCACCCCGCCTACTTCCTGCTCTTCAATCTGCTGTTGGGCTCTTTGTTCTTACCTCTCTTCCCATGCTAACCATCGCCACCATCCCTTCTTTATTCTCCCAAACACCAACCATTTTACTGATGTCTGTGGGTGAAGGAGAGGTGTTAGAGCACAATGTCAAACAGAAAATAAAATTACAAAAAATTCCAGGCATCACTCTTCTGAAAAACTCCTCAGCCACTGTACCTTGGGAGGAATAGCTGGCTGAGCTCCTTAAGCCCTGAACTCAGGGCAACTTGAGTTCCCTTCTTTTTTCCAAAAGCCCTGTGCCATCTCCCCCAAATCTCTTCCCATTCAACTCTCCAGGGAGCAGCTCCCAAATTCCTATTGCTTTATCTAGTCTAGAAATTAACTCTCTTGGTATTGCAGAGTAGTTAAACAGCTCCATCTGTTTGAATCAGGGCTCTGCTACTTGCTGCCTGGTAACCTCAGATGAGTTAATTAACCTCTCTCCACTCCATTTTCTTAATACATGACACAGGACTCAGGAGGCTGAGGTGGGAGGATCGCTTGAGCCCAGGAGTCGAAGGTTGCAGTTAGCGATGATTGCACCACTGCACTCCAGACTGGGTGACAGAACAAGACCTGTCTCTTAAAAAATACATGTCTTTTTAAATATTATACATACATACATATATATATACACACACAAACACACACATATATAATATACGTGTATATATAATTATATCTATATAGGCTGGGCGTGGTGGCTCATCACTTTGGGAGGCCAAGGTGGGCAGATCACTTGAGGTCAAGAGTTTGAGACCAACCTGGCCAACATGGTGAAACCACTGCCCTGGCCCAGGTGAGAGCTAATTGGCCCCCACCTATGCTGGTGCAGGTGGAGATAGAGGATTTGCAGGTAAGCCCAGCAGGACTTGCTAGGGGACTGAGGGTGGAAGATGGGGAAAGGGGACTCAAGGATGACTTTCAGGGTCAATACATTCTAATTTAACCTCTTTTATATATATATATATAGATATATATGTAGATATAGATAGATAGATAAAATTATTATTGTTATTTTGAGGCAGAGTCTCAGGCTGGAGTGTAGCAGCATTTCAGTTCACTGCAACCTCTGCCTGCCCAAGTGATTCTCCTGCCTCAGCCTCCCAAGTATCTGGGATTACAGGGCCACCATGCCCAGATAATTTTTGTATTTTTAGTAGAGGGTAAACATGGTTTCACTATGTTGGCCAGGTTGGTCTCAAACTCTTGACCTCAAGTGATCTGCCCACCTTGGCCTCCCAAAATGCTGGGATTACAGGCACGAGCCACCACATCCAGCCTATATAGATATAATCATATATACACATATACTATATATGTGTGTGTGCATGTATGTGTGTGCGTGTGTGTGTGTGTGTACATATATATATATAATATTTAAAAAGACATATATTTTTTAAGAGACAGGTCTTGCTCTATCACCTAGTCTGGACTGCAGTGGTGCAATCATCGCTAACTGCAACCTCCAACTCCTGGGCTCAAGTGATCCTCCCATCTCAGCCTCCTG
Organism: Aotus nancymaae; assembly: GCF_030222135.1. Taxonomy (NCBI): domain Eukaryota; kingdom Metazoa; phylum Chordata; class Mammalia; order Primates; family Aotidae; genus Aotus; species Aotus nancymaae. Next base: position 17,083,247 of record NW_026988479.1, on the reverse strand, counting down.
AGTCCTGTCATATTTTAAGTCTGAGTCTCTCTCTCTGTCCACTTATTTGTGTGCTAGGTTCTCCCCAAGTAAACAGGAGGCTCCCTGAGGGCAGGAGCCTCGTCTGTCTTGTTCACTGCTCTGGCCCAGCATCTTGCATAGTATACACTTGTTGAATGAATGAACAAACGAATGAATGAATGAGGAAAATGAAGAGGAAATGCCAGGGAAATATGGTCTGAGGAAGTATTCTAAGGTAGGGGTCCCAAGAGAACTATCACTCCATACAGGAGCCTGGTTCCTCCCTGTGAGATGGGTGCTGATCTGAGCCAGGAGCATTGGCCCTAGAGTCCAGGGGCCTCCTGAGTGTTTTCCTGAGATAGCAGAGGGAGCATCCTCACCCTGCCCCAGTCATAAATACCCAGACTGCTGGACCAAAAGGGCAGAGCTGCTGCCTCCAATGCCAATTTCCACACAGCCGCTGCCTTCTTCCACCCACCAGAGAGCCCCTGAGTTGCCATAGCAACAGAGGACTGCACCAGAGTCCAAATAGGGATGTCTGCATCTCCCAGCACTTCTGGCTGGGAAGGCAGGGGGTGGTCAGTCCACAGCTGTGCCTGTGCTCTGTCTCTGGCCTGTCTTGATCTCTAAGCAAACACCCTCCTCTGCCTTTCCACCCTCATTTCACTCCCTCACTTGAAAATCTTAAAAGGATCTGGAAAAATATGGGTACTAGGCTTAATACCTGAGTGACAAAATAATCTGTACAACAAACCCCCATGCACTTTGGGAGGCTGAGGTGGGTGGATCATCTGAGGTTAGGAGTTCAGGACCAGCCTGGCCAACATAGTGAAACCGCATTTCTACTAAAAATACAAAAATTAGCCAGGCGTGGTGGCACATACCTGTAATTCCAGCTACCCAGGAGGCTGAGGAAGAAGAACTGCTTGAACATGGGAGATAGAGGTTGCAGTGAGCCAAGATTGCACTACTGCATTCCAGCCTGGTTGACAGAGAGACACTCCATCTCTAAATAAATATAATTAATTAATTAAAATAAAATAAAACAAAATATCAGGAAGCATTAATTTCAGGGTCTTCTCTGCTTTCTCTCCCCACTGTGGAAGGAGAGGGGAAGGATGGCCTTATCTTTGTGTCCTGTCCAGGCCCACAAATTGGACAAAAGAATAAAGGAGCAGGATTCTCTGATCACTTAAAGCTCTCAAGCCTGTCTGAAGAATGTTTTCTTTTTAAATACCACTTGGTTAGTCTAGCTGATCCCCTCCTGGAGTTTTTTAGTTTCTATCAGCTGCCTTTTTGGTACCCCAAAAGAGACCCCTGAAGAAGCAAAACCTGCCTTTTATGTCCCAGAAGCTAAGAGCCTTTTGAAGGAGCTGCTGTTGTCAAAATAACAACAACAGCATCTACCACTCACTAAGTGAATGTGTGACATGCATCACTTCTCTCCACCCTTACAACTGCCCTGCAAAAAAAGATATGAGTAGTCCCATTTTGTGTGTAAGGAAACTGAGGCCACACAGCTGTTAAGAGACCACACTGCAATCTGAGCCCTGGACTCTCAGACTCTGAAACCCAAGCCACTGGCCGCTGCTCTATGTTGGGAGGCATGACCAGCTCCATGGAATGACATATTTAGCTTCCCCAGCCCCAGCCAATCCCTGGGTCCTCACGTGGCTCCTTCCCAGCCATGGTGGCCAGCAGTTGTTGGCTCTGTCCCCATGCCATGTCACCCCCGCAGGGATCTGATGGAAATTTGCTCAAAGTGGGAACAAAGGCAGCATTTTTAGCCCCTTCTTTAGAAACCTTGACTCCCTGCCACATACGTGGCTGCTCGGATTGGCTGTTACCATGGCAACTGGCTGCCGCTCTCTGTCCAATTATGTCAGCCCTGAACTGCAGGGCTTCCATACCCATTTCCTGCCAGATCTCCCCAACCCGCCAGCCCAGCCCCTCTGACCTCCAGGCGGCTTTGAATGCCTATGCTTTCTAATTACAGCTGCCTTTCAATTCTCCGGTCTTTTCTGAACCCTTTGTAATCTGCATGGAACTTCTCCCAACAGCCCATCGTCACACTCAGCCCTCTGGCCCTTTATCTGTGGTTTCTACAGCATTGATTGTGTATCTGGCCTTGTAACCAGCATACACACACGCCCCAATGGGCACACAGCTTGGACACAGAAATATCAAATATCCCAGGCTCAGTGCCTAGCACTGAGATGTTTCTCCTGCAATTGTGACCTCGCTGGGGGTCTCAGTGGCCTGATTTCAAGCCAGCTTCTTTGTACATTCATTTATTCATTCAATGACTCATGAGTACCTATGATGTGGCAGGCACTAGGGATACCAAGTTAAACAAGACAAAATGGAACTTTATATTTTTGGGAGGTGCAGTGGTGATAAACATAAACTGGTAAGCAATTAAATAAGTACATGTAATTTTGGATCATGTTAAGTGTGGTGAAGAGAAAGAAATGAGGGACCCCATTTCTGGGATGAATATTTGCCTCTGTCCTCACTTAAGCTCCCCACTTCCAGCCAGAGGGGCTCACCAGATGAAGGGGATGAGGAGGAGGTGCTTGGTGTTCATTGGGCACTTTGGATGCAAGTGGCAGAGACCAAACTTCAGCAGCTTATGGAAAAGGGTGCTCTGGGCAGAGCTGCAGCTGGAGCTCTGAGGCTTGAAAGTCACCAAGACTCAGTATTATCTTTTCTCTGCATCCCTCTCGGGATGTCAGCTTCCTTTCCTTGCAGTAGCTTTTCTTTTCTTTTTCTTTTTTTATTTTTTTGAGACAGAGTCTCACACTGTTGCCCAGGCTGGAGTGCAGTGGTGTGATTTTGGCTCACTGCAACCTCCACCTTTGGGTTCAAGTGATTCTCCTGCCTCAGCCTCCCGAGTAGCTGGGATTACAGGTGTCTGCCACCATGCCCAGCTAATTTTTTTGAATGTTTATTTATTTATTGAAACAGAGTCTCGCTCTAGTCACCCAGGCTGGAGGGCAACGGCGTGATCTCCGTTGATTGCAACCTCAGCCTCCAGTGTTCAAGTAATTCTCCTGCCTCAGCTTCCCAAGTAGCTGGGATCATAGGTGTGCCCTATCACACCTGGATAATTTTTGTATTTTTAGTAGAGATGGGGTTTCACCATGTTGGCCAGGCTGGTCTCAAACTCCTGACCTCAGGTGATCCACCCACCTCACCCTCCCAAAGTGCTGGGATTACCGGTGTGAGCCACTGTGCCCGGCCTTTTTTTCAATTTTTTAACTTTTATTATTATTATTATTGAGATGGAGTCCCGCTCCGTCGCCCAGGCTGGAGTGCAGTGGTACGATCTCAGCTCACTGCAAACTCACCCTTCTGGGTTCAGGTGATTCTCCTGTCTCAGCCTCCTGAGTAACTGGGATTATAGGAGTGTGCCACCACGCCCAGCTAATTTTTGTATTTTTAGTGGGGACGGGGTTTCACCACGTTGGTCAGGCTTGTCTCAATCTCTTGACCTTGTGATCTGCCCACCTCGGCCTCCCAAAGTGTTGGGATTAAAGGCATGAGCCACCGTGCCTAGCCCAAAATAATTTTTTTTTTTGAGACAGAGTCTAGCTCTGTCACCCAGGCTGGAGTGCAGTGGCGCAATCTTGGCTCATCACAACCTCCGCCTCCCGAGTTCGAGCGATTCTTCTGTCTCAGCCTCCCGAGTAGCTTGGATTACAGGTGTGCACTGCCACACCCGACTAATTTTTGTATTTTTATTAGAGACGGGGTTCCACTGTGTTGGCCATACTAGTCTCAAAATCCTGACATCGTGATCCTACCACTTCAGCCTCCTAAAGTGCGAGGATTACAAGCGTGAGCCACAACGCCCAGCCCAAAAAAATAATTTTTATAAAAAGAAAAGAATTTGAGACAGACATCTGAGAAAGTGTGCCCTTACACCTCTCCAGCTGCTTGAAGTGGTTTCTATGAGCAATCAGGGCCCTCTCTGTGGCCTCCCAGGGCCTATGCAGGGGTAGACGCTCTGCCCAGGCACTGACTCATGGATCTGCTGCTTTGTCTGAGGGGCCATTTGCAGTCTTCTGGAGGGATGGGAGGCAGCGGTAAGAAACCAGATGCACACTTCGCTCCCCCAGAGAATTCATATGAAGGAATTACCAAGATTTTGGTGTTCATTCCTTAGAAATCTGCTTCCTCCTTATTAACTCTAAGCAAACTGCGGCTGTTTCTGAAAATGCATTTTGAATCTAAAGCTAGGCTGCATGGTCATTGAGATCTCTTCCCCTTCTTACATGATGGAAGTAGCAGGTATATCGGAGTAAGCACTGGGCCAGGAACCACGGAATTTTGTCATCTAGTTTTAGCCCTGATGAGGTCTGACCTTGAGTAAGTCCCTTGCATGGCAGGGCCCGAGATTCCTCATCTGTTAAATGCATGTTTTGACTGGCATAATTTTCTAACATCTCAGCCACTCGAATCCACCATCATAATTTTTGTCATACCTGTGTGTCACCTGTATTTTTATATACTTAGTATTCTTCTGAAAATTGAATTAGCTTTTTAACTTGGCTTCATGCCAGTCAATATGTCCAAGGAATCACATATTTAATGTACTAGTTTTATTTTTACCACTGTGTACTAGAACACTTTTTTGTTTTAGAAGACAGAGTCTCACTCTGTCGCCCAGGCTGGAGTGCTGTGGCGCAATTTTGGCTCACTGCAACCTCAGCCTCCTGGGTTCAAGTGATTCTCCTGCCTCAGCCTCCTGAGTAGGTGGGATTACAGGCACATACCACCATGCCTGGCTAATTTTTTTTTTTTTTTTTTGTATTTTTAGTAGAGACAGGGTTTCACATGTTGGCCAGGCTTGTCTTGAACTCCTGACGTCAAGTGATCTGCCTGCCTCAGCTTCCCGAGTAGCTGGGACTACAGTCACATACCACCATGCCTGGCCAAATTTTTTTGTATTTTTAGTAGAGACAGCGTTTCACCATGTTAGCCAGGCTTCTCTTGAACTCCTAACCTCAAGTGATCCGCCTGCCTCAGCTTCCCAAAGTGCTAGGATTACAGGCGTGAGCCACTGTGCCCAGCTTAGAATTATTCTTAATCATATTTATCTGCATAACCTCTGAAACCATCTTGTATCACCCTTTGGGAAATACTGGACTAGAACATCACTGTGGTTACCCAATGTCTTCTCCCCTACTGAGAAACTGTAATAATTCCAAAAGGAAATGCAATTTCAGGAAGAAAGAAGAAAAAGAAGAAGAAAAATATATATGTGTATATATATATATATATAAAATTCCTGAGCCAACAGTCAGCATAACCCTTGAAACAAAATGGTTGTGTTTTGACAACTTTCTGTCTCCCATCACAGGTATGGGACCCAACTCTTACTTCCATGCTCCCATTTCCTGAGTCTGCGGGGTCTCCTGGGCCCTGCTCACTTTCCCTTGGAAGCACCACAGAATTCCCTGCAGCCTCCCGAGTAGCTGGGGTTACAGGCACCTGCCACCCATGCCCATCTAAGTTTTGTATTTTTGGTAGAGACAGGATTTCATCATGTTGGTCGAACTCCTGACCTCAGATGATTCACCCGTCTCGGCCTCCCAAAGTGCTGGGATTACAGGCATGAGCCACTGCGCCCTGTCACTCCTAGGTATTTACTCATGAGAAATGAAAACACATTTATAGCAGCTTTATTCATTATAGCCCCAAACAACCCTCAGAGGCCCAAATAGATGAAGAGATAAACAAATTGAGAAATAGCCAGATAGCAGAATGTGATTCAGCAGGAACAAGAACTGTACTATTGACATAACACACGCAACAACATGGATGAATCCCAGAAACGTACAAGAAACAAAGGAAACCAGGCACATAGAAAAGTGATTTTTTTCTTTTCTTTTTTTTTTTTTTTTGAGACGGAGTCTTGCTCTTGTTACCCAGGCTGGAGTGCAATGGCGCGATCTCGACTCACCGCAACCTCCGCCTCCTGGGTTCAGGCAATTCTCCTGTCTCAGCCTCCTGAGTAGCTGGGATTACAGACACGCGCCACCGTGCCCAGCTAATTTTTTTTTTGTATTAATAGAGACGGGGTTTCACAATGTTGACCAGGATGGTCTCGATCTCTCGACCTCGTGATCCACCCGCCTCGGCCTCCCAAAGTGCTGGGATTACAGGCTTGAGCCACCGCGCCCGGCCCTTTTCTTTTTTTTAACGTAAGTGAAACTGTGAACAAAAAAGAATGCATATTGTATGATTCCATTAATACTACATTCAAGAACAGGCAAAAATACTCTATGGTGACAGAAATCAGAACAGTGGTTGTCTATGCAGGATAGGGATTGAGCAGAAGGGGAAATTTTCTGGGGTCATGGAAATGGTCTATATCTTTGGGGTGTTGGATATGCAAGTGTATACATTTGTCAAAACTCATCCAGTTACACTCTGAAGATTTTTGTGTTTCATTGTTTGCAATTTTACCTTAATTTTAAAAACAAAACTAAAAAAATACATTCTCTGGCCCCACCCTACTGAGTTCCTACTGAATCAGAATTCTTGGAAAACCTGCAGATTTATGTTTTACAAACCTTCCCAGGTGATTCTGACACACAGCCAAGTTTGGGAACCTTTGGCTCCTAAGCAAGTTTCTGCTGACTCATAGTTAATCAAATTGGGGGAAGTTATATGGCTGCTATTAGAAGGAGAGACCATAATAACATCTATTGCTTATTGAGCATTTATCTTCTCAAATTCTCCCAGTAACTCAGCAAGGTAGGTATTATTGTCTTCATTTTGCAGATAAAGAAACTGAGGGCAAGGCATTTGCTCAGATCAGCTGGGCAAATAGCAAAAACAACTCAGCCCAACTCTTCCTTACCACAAGTATCTCATTCTTTCTACCATTCATTCATTCATTCATTCAGCAATCAAAAACAGGTAAGTATTGTGTGCCTTCTTGGTGCCAGGCACTATGCTGGGCATAATGCCTGCCACACCAACCTCCCTGAGAAGGCTGCAGTGAGCAGTGATAGCTGTGCTAGATGAAGGCTGTAAAGCAGCCTTTGCCTCTGCCTTGTAGATTTGGGCAGGGAAAAGGTTCCCAGGCCTCTTTTGATTTTAATTATTCAGGTAGTTTCAGAGAGAAGCAGGAGGTTTATGGTTATATAACCATAACTAAAGAAAACCTCTGTGTTGCTTACTTTGGGAACTTTCCAGAAGCTAACACCAATAACGGATCATGTTAAAAATGGGTTAAAGTCATTATGAGATTATGAATAATTCACCAGGCACCCCCTGTTGCCCATTACGTTTTGTACTACATAATTGCTTCCTGGAAGTCTGCTCCCACTGCAGGGAATTGGGAGTATCCATGAAATTGAATATTTCTGCTTTTGACAAGTAAATTTAAACAAAATTGAGGATTAGTTTCAGTCCACTGCTGCCTGTCCCCTTTGAGTTGGTAAGACTGGTCCTTTACCCCCAGCAAAATAGCTGAGTGAGTAAAAAAGGGTCCCGCTCATTTGAAAGGGAAATTAGCCCCAGATCCTATTCACACCAGGCAGTGTCCCAAAGAGTCTAAGTATTTTGGAGGACTGAGTGTGGGAGTGGGGGCTGGAGGAGGGATGTCTGAAGGAGAATCAGAGTCAAGCCACAAAATGGACTCTGGATGGTGTGATATAAAAAAGAGAATGACCAGAATAAGAAGAGCAATCATATTTTAGAAAAAAAAATTGGGGCCAGGCACAGTGGCTCACATCTGTAATCCCAGCACTTTGGGAGCCCAAGGCGGGAGGATCACAAGGTCAAGAGATGGAGACCATCCTGGCCCACAGGGTGAAACCCCATCTCTACTAAAAATATACAAAAAATTAGCTGGGCCTGGTGGCAGGAGCCTATACTCCCAGCTACTTGGGAGATTGAGGCAGGAGAATCACTTAAACCCAGGAGGCGGAGGTTACAGTGAGCCAAGATTGAGCCACTGCACTCCAGCCTGGGGGACAGAGTGAGACTCTGTCTCAAAAACAAACAAACAAACAATTGGATTAGGCCAGGCTCCATGGCTCATGACTATAATCCCAGTACTTTCGGAGGCCGAGGCAGGTGGATCACTTGCATCCAGGAGTTCAAGACCAGCCTGGGCAAAATGATGAAACTCTCTCTCTACAAAAATACAAAAATTAGCTGGGCATGGTGGCGCATGCCTGTAGTCCCAGTTATTTAGGAGGCTGAGGTGGGAGGATCACATGAGCCCAGGAGGTTGAGGCTACAGTGAGCTGTGATTGCAACACTGTACTCCAGCTGGGGCAACAGAGTAAAACCCTGTCTCAAAAATAAAAAGAAAGTTGGATTAGCTGTAACTCATGTACCCAATATTAATCCTTTTAAAGTATACCTGCCACTGGTTTTTAGTATATTCACAAGATTGTGCAACCATCTCTATCTAATTCCAGAACATTTTCATCTCCCAAAAGAAACTCTATATCCATTAGCAGCTACTCTCCATTCCCCTCTCTCTCCAGTCCCAATAACCACTAATCTACTTTCTGTCTCTATGGGTTTGCCCATTCTAGACATTTCATATACATGGAATCATGCAATTTGTTGCCTTTTGTTACTGGCTCCTTTTGCTTAGCATGATATTCTCAAAGTTCATCTGTGTCATGGCATGTATCAAAACTTCATTCCTTTTTATTGCTGAATAACATTCTGTTGTACGGATAAACCATATTCTGTTTACACATTCATTCACTGATGAGCAATTGGATTGCTTCTGCTGTTTTGGCTATTATAAGTAATGTTGCTGTGAACATTTATGTACAGGATTTTGTGTGAAAATATGTTTTCAGGGTAGGTGCAGTGGCTCATACCTGTAATCCCAGCAGTTTGGGAGGCCGAGGTGGAAGGATCGCTTAAACCCAGAAGTTCGAGACCAGCCTGGGCAACATAGCGAGAGCCCTGTCCCTACAAAAACAAAACAAAACAAACAAACAAAAAATTTAAAGAAAGTGTGTTTCAATTCTCTTGGGTATATACCTAGAAGTAGAATTGCTGGGAATCTGGTAACATGTGTATAATCTTTTGGGGAACTGCCAGACTCTTTTCTACAGTGGCTGCGCCATTTTACATTCCTACCAGCAATGTTCAAGGGTTCTGCCCTTCTCTACAATGTCTGACTTCTCTAGCAATGCCCTTACTTTATCTTCCTTGTCAAAACGTATCTGTTCTATGTACTATTCACAGCTTATATGAAAACCTCATCAACATTACTGATTCCCTGTGTCATCCTTTCTAGATAACATATTCACAGCTCAAGAAGAGCTTCCTGGAGAGACAATTAATTAATCAGGACACTCCCAAATCCAAGTGGTCTGAAACAAAAAGAGAATTTATTTACTTATGTAGCTGGGAAGATAATGGGGTAGTTTATAGACTTTAAGGGGGAGTTATAGGAACCAAGACTTCAGGGTAACACCCTCTCTCTCTCTCCCTTGCTCCCTCTATCTCTCCTCCTTGTCCTCCCCCCTCTAACCCAACCCCTCCTCCCCTCCCTGTTTCTTTGGTGCCCCTTTTCTTCTCCTTCTTCTTCTTCTTCTCCTCCTCCTCCTCCTCTTCTTTTTTGAGATAATGTTTCAGTCAGTCACCCAGGCTGGAGTGCATCGACACCATCTCGGCTCACCGCAATCTCCACCTTCCAGGTTCAAACAATCCTCCTACCTCAGCCTCCTGAGTAGCTGGGACCACATGCACACACAAGCTCACTCTGCCAGTTTTTATAGTTTTGTAGATGGAGGGTTTCACCCTGTTGCTCAGGCTGATCTCAAACTCCTGAGTTCAAGTGACTGCCAGTCTTGGCCTCCCAAAGTGCTAGGATTACAGGCATGAGCCACCACGCCCAACCTGGCATCCCCTTTCTACGGCTCTCTCTCCACCTCTCATCTCTGTTGCCTCTGCTTGGCCTCATTCCATAGTCAGTTTCTTTCCTTGTAAGAATGATGTCTGGTGGAAGACTCAGACTAATACCCTCCCAGTTTAGTAACTTAGGGACAGGGGCCCTCTCTCTCCCAGCATTTGCTATGCCATGCCCATCACAGGACCAATCATGTATACAGGAAAATGTAGTCTAATGTTTGGCCCACACGGGCTCCCACGCCTGTCTCTGTAGCTAGATCAGAAGAAGGGGAAGGGATGTGTGGAAGTAGGCAGTGGCAGGCACACGCTGGGCAGCCAGAATTAATTGCTGCCAAAAATCTTAATTTAAAGGAGAAGCTCCAGTGATCGGAACTTTGGACACCATGGCAGACAGGTAGAAAGGTATGTGGGGACAGGAGGAGCTGGAAATCAACCCCAGAGCTTACTCTGTCTAAGTCTGGAGGCATCCCTGCTCTGGACAGACTCCTGGGGTAGAGAATACTGAGCCCCTAAAAAGCCAACAGGCGCTTTCCAAATTATAGTGCAACATGCACCACCACGCCGAACCTGGAGCCCAGGGCAGGCCCAGCACTTAACTGCATAACCGCCTCCCTAGTCATTTCAATCTGTGTAATTTTACTTTTTTCAAGTGAGGAGAGCAGTCTTTTTTAGAAAATGGAGGAATAACTTCAGCAATTGAAAACATTTTCTTTACTCTCAGTGGGTCCCCAAATCTGAGAAGGACTCTTAAGGGACTTGAAAATACCTCTCAACTACGATTAAACCAGATATTAGAGTCCACACATTAAAAAGAGGAAATGAGCTGAATCCTCAGATGTCAGAGCTGGAAGAGCCCATGGGACCACTTAGTTCCTTCGGTTGTTTTATAGAGGGAGAAACTGAGGCCAAGGGCTGGAAGGGACCTGTCTGGTCCTCCAGAGCACAGGAGGCAGAGCCAGCACTAAATCCAGATCTCCTGGCTCAGCGTCCTTTCCCCCTGACCAGGCCTCTTCTTGGCTGCACGCTCCCTCATGAGCACCAACTCAGATAAAAAATACAGCTCCAGGTACATAGTAAGGGTCTAAGAATGAGGTGCCGAATGCATGCAAATACTTTCCTGTTTTAATTTTCTCTTTGGGCATCATTGCAGGAATACAATCTATGCCTTGGGGAGGGTTTCTTGCTGAAATCAGCACTGCCTGTGCCATAATCTAGCTGTGAGTCACAGATTGCACAGGAAGCATCTTAATGACATTGCTCTGAGAGAGACAAGAGGAGAGTACTTGAGGGGAGGAGCAGAAAGAAGCTCAGGCATTTTTGGAAGTGGTATAAAGAGCTGCAATCAACAGACTCAATTCTGAGCACTGACAGCCTGACTTTCTGTGAGCAGTATGAAGACATTTCAGACACAATGCTGTCTTCCACAACTACAATCTAGGGAAGCACACCTACTGCTGGGACATGCTTTGGAGTCCTTTTGTTGTTGTTGTTTTCACATGAAAGTGTAAACGTCCTTTATTCAAGGGTTTAGTTCTTGTCTGTCTTATAGGTTGCAAATATTCCTCTTCAGTTTTCATTTGTCTTTTGACTTGTTCTTCTCTTCTGAAGTATTTAATTTGCATATGTAATCATGTCTATCAGTCTTTGGTGTCACCTAAGCTTTGGTGTCATAGTTCAATAGCCTTTCTACTTCAATTTATTTTTAGTTTTAGTTTTTGAAACAGGGTCTCACTCTGTCACCCAGGCTGGCCAGGCTGCAGTGCAGCAGTGGTGCAATCACAGCTCACTGCAGCCTTGAACCCCTGAGCTCAAGTGATCCTCCCTCTTCAGCCTCCTGAGTAACTGAGACAATAGGCTCAGGCCGCAGCACTTTTTTTTTTTTTTTTTTTTTTTTTTTTTTAGTAGAATCAAGGTCTCCTCATGTTGCTTAGGCTGGTCTTAAACTACTAACCTTAAGTGATTTTCCCAACTTGGCCTCCCAAAGTGCTGGGATTACAGACATGACCAACTGTACCTGAACTCTACTTCAATTTTCTTTATCGGAATTTTAAACACTTAAACTATCTGGAATTTATTTTGGCATAAAATGTAAGGTAGAAATCTAAGTTTTTTGTTTGTTTTTTCCAATAGTTCATTCAGTTATCATAATAACATTTATTGACTAATAATTCTCCTCACTTGCCAGTAATGTTTTATAGAGGCACAGGCAGAAAATGTATGCTTGTTTTGTTGTTGTTTGAGATAGAGTTTCACTCGTATCACCCAGAGGGGAGTGCAATGCCTCGATCTCAGCTCACTGCCACCTTTGCCTTCCAGTTTTAAGCAATACTCCTGCCTCGGCCTCCTGAGTAGCTGGGATTACAGGCATACACCACCATGCCTGGCTAACTTTTGTATTTTTAGTAGAGATGGGGTTTCACCATGCTGGCCAGGTCTAACTCCTGACCTCAGGTGATCCACTTGCCTCAGCCTTCCAAACTGCTGAGATTACAGGCGTGAGCCACCAAGCCTGGCAGTTGTTTTTTTTTAAAGTATGTGCACAAATTTCATGACACTACTTTTTCCTAAAGGTGCAATTTAATTTCCCTTTCCTTGAGTGTCAATTGGACTTAATAAGTTCTCTCTCAAGGGGAGGAAGGCAGCAAATCACACTGCCACGTATGCACCTATGCAACAATCTTGCATGTTCTTCACATGTACCCCAAAACCTAAAATGCAATAAAAAAAAATAATAATAAGTTCTCTCTCTCTCTCTTTTTAGCGACAGATCTCCCCTCTGCTACTCAGGCTGAAACGCAGTGGCAGAATCATAGCTCACTGCAACTTCGAATTCCTGAGCTCAAGAAATCGTCCAACCTCAGACTCCCAAGTAGCTAGGACTACAGGTGCACACCACCACACCTAACTAATTTAATTATTTTTTTTTTAGAGACAGGGTCTCTCTCTGTTGCCCACCCTGGTCTCAAACTCCTGGCCTCAAGTGATTCTCCCACCTTAGCCTACCAAAGTGCTAGGAACATAGGCATGTGCCACTACATCTGGCCTGGACTTAGTAAATTTTAATGATTAAAATATGATGGATAGTGTGAGTGAGTGATGTGTGACTTCTGAAACTAGGTCATATTATAAAAGGCATGCAGCTTGCTTCTTGCTGTCTTGGATCACCTACCCTGGGGGACACTCAATCAGTCCTATGGGAAAGGAACTGAGGCTCCCCAGCCAATAGCCATGAGAGTACACCTCTTAGAAGTGGATCTATAGCCCTTGTCAAGCCTTCAAATGACTGCAGCCCGAGTCAATGCCTTGAGTGTAAGTTCATAAGAGACCCTGAGGACTGGGGGCAGTGGCTCGAGGCTGTAATCCTAGCACTTTGGGAGGCTGAGGCTGGAGGATCACCTGAGCCCAGGAGTTCGAGACCAGCCTGGGCAACATGGCAAAAACCCATCTCTACAAAAACAAAAATTAGCCAAGCATGGTGGCATGTACCTATAGTCTCAACTACTCAGGAGGCTGAGGTGCGAGGATCACCTGAGCCCAGAGGATCACCTGATCCCAGGGAGGTTGAGGCTGCAGTGAGCCATGATCATGCCACTACACTTTAGCCTGAGCAACAGAGTGAGATCCTGTCTTTAAAAAAAAAAAAAAAAAAAAAGCCTCTGGGCCATAATTACCCAGCTAAACCACTCCTGAATGCCTGACCCAGAGAAATTATGAAATATGTTTGTTATTTTAAGCTGCTAAGTGTTGGGGCAGTTTGCTATGAAACAATAGATAATCAATACAATAATTATAGGATATTTGTTGAATGAATCAATTAGATTGTGGTGTGTTTCCCATCTATCCATTCTTTTTCTCACCTCCTACCTTTTATTACATTCCCCTTGTGCTATTTGTATAATCGAAAAAGGCTAATTAGACCATTCTGTAAAATCTCCCTGATCTTCAGTAAGTCATATTAGTTGAGATGTTTGTTTAGCTGTTTTAACAAAGACCAAATAAAAACAGTTTTAAAAAGATAGATATGGCCAGGCACGGTGGCTCACACCTGTAATCTCAGCACTTCAGGAGGCCAAGGCAGGTGGATCACCTGAGGTCAGGAGTTCAAGACCAGCCTGGTCAACATGGCAAAACCCCATCTCTACTAAAAATACAAAAATTAGCTGGGCATGGTGGTGGGTTCCTGTAATCCTAGCTACTTGGGAGGCTGAGACATGAAAATCACTTGAACCCAGGAGGCAGAGGTTGCAGTGAGCTGAGATCGTATCACTGCAATCCAGCCTGGGCAACAGAGTGAGACTCTGTCAAAAAAAAAAAAAAGGTAGATATTTATATCTCTGCCATGTGAAAGTCTGAGCCTAGGGAGCCTGGAGGAAAGGGGAGGCTCTGCTTCCTGAGGGGGTCCCAGGCACCCAGATGCCTTCTATCTTGTTGCTCTGCCATCTCCAAGAGCCACACTATCCAAAACTGCAGCCACTATACACAGGTGGCTCTTTTACTTACTTAAAATTAAATAAAATGAAAGATTCAAGTTCTCAATTGCACTTGTCATATTTCAAGTGCTTAATAGTCACATGTGGCTAGTGGTTCCATATTGGATAGTGCAGGTACAGATGTAGTATTTTCATCATCACTCTGCTCCAGAGGGTTACCTTCATCCACAAGGTAGACAATTCTGCTCTACCATGTCCACATTCTAATTTAGAGAAAGAGAGAAAATAGAGTATAAACAGTTTCCTTTCAGTGCCATGACCCAGAGGATGAATGGGTCACTTCTGTGCTCACATCCCATTGGCCAGATCTAGTCATGTGGCCACACCTATCTATAAGAGAAGCAGAAAAATGTCACCTCCTGGATAGTGGCTAACCTCAAGGTGAGACAGCCTCTTCCTGGAAGGAAGACTCAGAGAATGGACATTGGGGAACCATTAGCAGGGTGTTCCAAGTTATGTTCCTCCAGGAGTCACCAGGTCTTCTCACACAGCATGCATGTTTCTTCCCACAGCCCATTAGGCTGCTGGCTCCACAGCCCCCACCTGGGCAACAGTGGGACCTCTGCCCTCTTCAGTGTCCCATTTCTGTCTGAGAGTCCCTGAGAGAAGCCTCACAAGGGCACGCAGAACCAGCCTGTCTCTGTGGTCACCAGGCAGCCTCTATCCTTGTTTTAATCTTTGGCCCCATTTCTGCATATCTGTGCCCCTGAATCCCCTTGGAAGAGCATCACCTCTGCCTTAACCATCATGAGGAGCCTGAGGCTTTCCTGGGCCCCAAGGCAGAGCGTTTCCTGCAGAGCCAGCCTCTCTGAGCTACACCAGCTTGCCTGGGCCCTCAAGCAGCTCTGCTTGGCCCTGAATTTTGGGAATTCCCATCTTGAATTGTTCCATCAGCTCATTCTTGCTCTAAGCCCCTCTCCTTATAGAGTGTTTATGTCCAGTCCAAAGGAGTGAGTAGGGGGCACAAGTACTTCCATCTACCCCCAGACATTTCTTCTCCCTCTCACAGAGCAAAACTTCTCACATAAACAGATGGAGATCAAGGAGAGCTGTTGGGAATATGGATTGTCAGAATCAACAGCTGCCATATCACAGTGTGCTGTTCTGACCTCTCTCTGTGGACCTCACCTGAACCCCTCTGGCCTGACTCACCTGGTTAGCATCTGCCTGCTCACAGATCCACATTTCCCTTCCTAGACTTCTTTTCCAGAAACCCAACAGCTCCTCCTTGGCCGCAGAGACACCTGGCCTGCCTGTGCTTTTGTGTTATAGATTACTTAGCATTCTTGGGGAAAGAGTGCCTCCTGCACATGAGAAAGAGCAATCCTGTGTTCTAGAGAGGATTCTCTTCCCCTCTCCTCTTCAAACTGGCAATCATTGGTTAGAAATAGGTTTTTGTCTCAAGGGTGGGGAGGCAGCTGCTCAGGTGGACAGCTTGGCAACCTTCAAATCATTCATACCAGCCTTTTAACAAGCAGCTCTACTCTTGGAAATTTTAAAGGACACGAACAAAGATTTAGTGGCAAGATGCTCACTATAACTTTGTTTATAATAGTGAAAAACTGGCAATAGTCTAAATGCTCAAGAATAAGAGAATCGACTAACTTATAGACAGCCATATGATAGAACATTAGTTGGCTTTTAAAAAGTATGATGTTTATAAATATTCATAGACATGGAAAGATGGTCATGGTAAACTGTTGGAAAAAATATTGCAGTATGTTGCCTTTTTTGTTAATATACACACTGATACACATGCAGATGGATATATATCAAATGTTAACAGTGATTCGCTTGAGATGGTGAGTATTTTTACTACCTTCTTTTTGCCTATGTGTATCTTCTTTGTAAAGGAAAGAAAATGATTAGAATTCTTTGCAATTCAAAACTAGACTGCTGGCTGGGCACCGTGGCTCGAGCCTATAATCCCAGCACTTTGGGAAGCCAAGGCAGGTGAATCACTTGAGGTCAGGAGTTTACTTGACCAACATGGCAAAACCCCATCTCTAGTAAAAATACAAAAATCATTTGGGAGTGGTGGCAGGCACCTGTAATCCCACCTACTTGGGAGGCTGAGGCACAAGAATCGCTTGAACCCAGTAGGCATTAGTTGTGGATAGCCAAGATCGTGCCACTGCACTACAGCCTGGGCGATGGAGTGAGACTCTGTCTGAAAACAAACAAACAAACAAACCACCAACCAACCAACCAACCAACTAACCAACAACAAAAACCCAAAAAACAAAAATGAGAAAACTACACTGCCTCCCAATCAGACTAGCTAAAATCAAAAGGACTGATGATACCAAATGTTGGTGAGGACGTGGAGCAACCAGGATTCTCATCCATGGCTGATGGGAGTGGAAATTCTAACAATCGCTTTGGAAACCTCCGCCTCCCAGGTTCAAGTGATTCTCCTGCATCAGCCTCCTGAGTACCTGGGATTACAGATGGGGTTTTGAAATGTTGACCAGGCTGGTCTCGAACTCCTGACCTCAGGTGATCTGCCCACCTCGGCCTCACAGGACTATATCTTGAGTGGTGCCTTTAATGGTACTTATATAAAAATTCATCAAGCTGTATGTACACTTAAGATATAAAAGTTATATATCAATAAAATAATTTTTAAAAATTTTAAAAACTTTCCTTTTTTTTTTTCTTGAGACAGAATTTTGCTCTTGTTGCCCAGGCTAGAGTGCAATGGCTCGATCTTGGCTCACTCCGCAACCTCTGCTTCTTGAGTTCAAGAGATTCTCCTACCTCAGCCTCTCAAGTAGGTGGGATTATAGGCATGTGCCACTACACCTGACTAATTTTGTATTTTTAGTAGAGACAGGGTTTCTCCATGTTGCTCAGGCTGGTCTCAAACTCTCAACCTCAGGTGATCCAACCCCCTCTACCTCCCAAAGTGCTGGGATTACAATCGTGAGCCACTGCATCCAGCCTTAAAAACCTTTTTAAAAAGAGGTTTAAGAGGCTGAGACAGGCGGATCACCTGAGGTCAGGAATTAGAACCAGTCTGGCCAACATGGTGAAAGCCCTTCTCTACTAAAAATAACAAAAATTAGCCAGCCATGGTGGTGGGAGCTACTCGGGAGGCTGAGGCAGGAGAATCGCTTGAACCCAAGAGGCAGAGTTTGCAGTGAGCTGAGATTGTGCCACTGCACTCTAGCCTGGGCAACAGAGGCACTTTGGGATGCCAAGGTGGGCAGATCACCTGAGGTCGGGAGTTCGAGACCAGCCTGGCCAACATGGAGAAACCCTGTCTCTATTAAAAAAAATAAAAATAAAAATAATTTTTGTTTGTTTGTTTGTTTAAAAGAGGTTTAAGAGTTATATCAAGCAAAGAGCAGCTGCTCCAGGCCCAACATGGTTCAGCATTCCAAGGGCAACCCCTCAGGTCAGCTGACTTACTCACATGACAGAGACTCCACCCAGGGTGTGGTAGAGCAGAAATCAGTTCCATTAAGAGAAGGAAGAATGCCGAGTGCAGTTGCGTTCTCGCTTGCCTGTAGTCCCAGCTACTCGGGAGGCTGAGACTAGAGGATTGCTTGAGTCCAGGAGTTCTGGGCTGTAATGTGCTGTGCGACTGAGTGTCCGCACTAAGTTTGGCATCAATATGGTGACCTCCCGGGAGCAGGGGACCACCAGGTTGCCTAAGGAGGGGTGAACCGGCCCAGGTCAGAAATGGAGCAGGTCAAAACTCCTGTGCTGATCAGTAGTGGGATCGTGCCTGTGAATAGCACTGCACACCAGCAGCCTGGGCAACATAGCGAGACCTCATCTCTAAAAAAAAAGGAAGGAAGGAAGAACAGAAACTTGGGGAGAATAGCCTACTGCTAATAGAGGTGTGGAGTGATTCTAAAGGTCTGCATTCAGCTCTTTGTCACTGTTTGCTCCACAGTTGAAGACAGTGCTCGGGGACTCATGCAGAAGAAAGGCAGGCAAGATCCCAAAAAGGTGCTCATGGAAACGGCTGGTCCTTGCTCCACTCAAGCCTGAGAAAATCCACCTCCATAGATCTACTCCAAGCCCCACAACAGGCCAGTGTTCCTGAGGTGGCATACACATATCAGATTATTTTAGTGGTATACCAGTACATTTTTTTTTTACTAGTTGTGTATTTATTTAAAACGATAAGGCCAAGTGCAGTGGCTCATGCCTATAATCCCAGTGCTTTGCAGGGGCTGAGGTGGACGAATCACCTGACGTTAGGAGTTCGAGACCAGCCTGGCTAACATGGTGAAACCCCATATCTACTAAAAATACAAAAATAAGCTGGGTGTGGTGGTGTGTACCTGTAATCCCAACTACTGGGGAGGCTGAGGCGGGAGAATCGCTTGAACCTGGAAGGTAGAGGGTGCAGTGAGCTAGATCACGCCACCGCACTCCATCCTGGGCAGCAGAGTGAGACTCCATCTCAAAAAAAAATTATACATATATAAGTTTGTGTGCATATATAGAGGAACATAAAATCCATGACTTTATAGGCAACAATTGATTAGGGTAATGTTAAAGTTTAAAAAATGATTGTAAGATTGGGTTCAATGGCTCACAACTATAATCCCAGCACTTTAAGAAGCTAAGGCAGAAGGATCGCTTGAACTCAGGGGTTCAAGACCAGCCTGGGCAACATAATGAGACCCCATTTCTACAAAAAACTTTTTAAAATTACCTGATCATGGTGACACATGCCAGTAGTCCCAGCTACTTGGGAGGCTGAGGTGGGAGGATCTCTTGGCCAGGAAGACGAGGCTACAGTGAGCTTAATTGTGCCAGTGCACTTCAGCCTGGGCAACACAAAGAGATCTTGTCTCAAAAAAAAAATAAAGACTGTAAAGAAAAATACTGCATAAATAATGACACAAATAGTACATAAATAGAGAAAAATATCATGAAGTATGCAAATCTTTGAGGTTTAAAAAACAGTGGTTTATGCCACTTTCCTTCTGTGAACTGATCCTGGAGACCCAGGATTTTAGGGATGGGGAAAGGGGAAGTACATAAGGGGCTACTCTATGTGGGTAAATCAGGAGCAAAATTAAATCAGCAATTTGTTCGGAATCTCTGTAACAGCTATCCGAAACTGCCTGTTGGAAGTTGGAAGTTAATAGGCTACTTGCTAGAAAAACGAAGACTTCTATAGAGACCAGGAAGAGCTTTGGCTCTGAAGATTCACTAAAAAATCAACTCCAAAGACAGATTAATTGGAGAAAAGTTGTAAAAATTTATTAACCATGTATATACAGGAGCTTTCAGAAAGAAGACCCAAAGATACAGGGGAAATTGTGCATTTTTATGCTTAGCGTCAACAAATTATGGACAGCTGTGTTGAAATATGATTGGACCAAAAAGATATGCTCTGGCTGGGCGCAGTGGCTCATGCCTGTATTCCCAGCACTTTAGGAGACCCAGGAGGGCAGATCGCTTAAGGTCAGGAGTTCAAGACCAGCCTGACCAACATGGTAAAACCCTGTCTCTATCAAAAATACAAAAATAAGTCAGGCATGGTGGTGCGTGCCTGTAGTCCCAGCTACTTGGGAGGGTGAGGCAGCATAATCACCTGAATCTGGGAGGCAGAGTTTGCAGTGAGCAGAGACTGAGCCACTTTACTTTAGCCTGGGTGACAGAGCAAGACTCTGTCTCAAAAAAAAAGAAAAAAGACACGCCTTAGACAGAATGTGGTAATCCAGCCAGGCTTGTCTGTCTAGATTCTTCTTGGCCTTTCTGAGCAGCATTCCTTCCTTCTGGTGTGAGGCAGGACCCTCTCTAGAAGGGGGGGGTCTTATGACCTGCAACCAAATAAGGTAGGCCAGACCATTGCTTTATGGCCAGTTTTTTTACACAGAAAAGTGGGGAGGAAGTTAGAGTAATATTTTCATGTTTTATGGCTGGCTTTGGTGAAACGGGGCTTTGGTTGCTATGAATCCCCTTAGAGAAGAGGGATCTGTGGGTAGCCTCAGGGGAGAACGGGACTGAGAGACAGGAGGGCAGGAGAAGGTCACAGAAAAACTTTTGCTCCTGATGCTGCTTCTGAGGCCTTCATTTTGGGGTGTTATTTTCTGAGACCCAACACCTTAAAAGACAGCAAATGGTGCAGCTTTCTCTACAGGAGCTTATATTGTAGTCACAACAGAGATTTCCTTTTTGGTTTCCTAGGGCAAAGAGCAAAGGCTCCCACTCCTCACCCAGGTGATAACCCCAGAGCCATGCTCTTCCCAGTTCAGCCATCTCCCCACATGGAACTTCCTGTTTGTGGGGACCACAGACAAAATGGCTGCCCTCAGGACAGACCAAAGGCTGGGATGTCTGACAGGATGATGACCTGACAGAGTTGACAGCCATGGGGAAGTACATATACTAAACTGTTAAACAAAAAAAGACATGGAACAGTAGTGGCCAGTATCTTAAATTCTGCCAGTAGATCCATTTTAAGAATTTAGGTTGCCAGGCCAGGTGCAGTGCCTCACACCTGTAATCCCAGCACTTTGGGAGGCCAAGGTGGGTGGATTACCTGACATTGGGAGTTCCAGACCAGCCTGGCCAACATGGTGAAACCCAATCTCTACTAAAAATACAAAAAATTAGCCAGGCACCATAGTGCATGCCTCTAATCCCAACTACTTGGGAGGCTGAGGCAGGAGAATCATTTGAACCTGGGAGGCAGAGGCTGCAGTGAGCCAAGATTGTGCCACTGCACTCCAGTCTGGGTGACAGAGTGAGACTCTGTCAAAAAAAAAAAGAAGAAGAAAAGAAAAAAAGAAAGGAGGGAGGGAAGGAAACAAGGAGGGAGGGAGGGAGAGAAGAAGGAATTACACCAGATGCTTAAGTTATTGCTGTTAAAAAAGAAAGAGAGAAAGAAACTACACCAGAGACCAGGTGTGGGTGTCATATCTGTCTGCATTTCACCAGATGAATGACAGTTAGTGCCTCTAGACCTCAGTCTCTCCATTTGTGAAACAGCAAAATATATATATAGAAGAGATATATAGATATATCATATATAATAGATATGTATCATATCTATATAAATTCACCTTAAAGGTTTGTGCAAGCATTAAGTGAAATAAATATGTGCCTGAAGTTCTTGGAGCAGTGCTCAGAACACAGTAAATGCTTAATAAATACTGGCAATTACTTACACTGCTTGAGGTAGGTACTCTTATTGCCTCCACTTTTTAAAATTGTGGTAAAAAATACATAAAATTTACCATTTTAACAATTTTTCAGTGCAGTTGGTAAAGTACATTCACACTGATGTGCAACCATCACCACCACCATCCATCGCTAGAATTTTTCTCATCTTCCCAAACTAAAACTCGGTATCATTAAACAATAACTCTTGTTCTCCTCCAGCAGCCACCCTTCTACTTTCTGTCTCTGTGAATTTGACTACTCCAGGTACCTCATATACCTAGAGCTATATGAATCAAAAAGTATTTATCCTTTTGTGACTGGCTTATTTCACTTAGCATAGTGTGTTCAATGTTGATCCATGTTGTAGCGTAACAGAATTTTCTTCCTTTTTAAGACTGAATAATATTCCATTGTATATATGTACCACATTTTGCTTATCCATTCATCTGTTGATGGCTGCTTGAGTTAGTTCCATGTTTTAACTACCTGTATTGTGAATATTGCTTCCAGGAATATAGGTGCTGATAAAGCAGACTAAATATGGTCTGAGAAGGACTCCGTACATCTATATTTGAATCTTTGTGGACGAACTGTAACACAGCCTAATAGGCAGACAAGATTGAAAACCTAACTTAGGAGTGTACACCTGTAACAATAGCTGAGTCTTTGCCAATCCCAGCAGCCACACTTCAACCACTCACACACTGCCAAGTGTTCATCAAGACTGACACCAACCTGTAACCAATCCAGCTGTTTTTATACCTCACTTCTGATTTCTGTACATCATGTCCCTTTTTTTTTGTCTATAAATCTTCTTCTGCCACTTGGCTGTGCTGGAGTCTCTTTGAATCTGCTGTGATTCCGGGGGCTGCCCAATTCATGAATCCTTCATTTTTCACTTAGACTCCTTTAAATTTAATTCAGCTGAAGTTTTTCTTATAAGAGTGTATAAATACCTCTTCAAGATTCTGCTTTCAATTCTTTTGGACACGTACCCAGAAGTTATATTGATAGATCATATGGCAAGTCTGATTTTTTTTTAACTTAAAAAAAATAAAAAGAGGCTGGGCGCAGTGGCTTATGCCTGTAATCTCAGCACTTTGGGAGGCTGAGGCAGGCGGATCACCTGAGGTCAGGAGTTTGAGACTGGCCTGACCAACATGGTGAAATCCCATCTCTACTAAAAATGCAAAAACTAGCCAGGCGTGGTGGCACATGCCTGTAATCCTAGCTACTCAGGGTGGCTGACGCAGGAGAATTGCTTGAACCCTGGAGGCAGAGGTTGCAGTGAGCCAAGATTGCACCATTGTACTCCAACCTGGGAGACAAGAGCGAAACTCCATCTCAAACAATAAAAAATTAAAAAATAAAAATAAAATAAAAAGAGACAAGGCCTCACTATGCTGCCCAGGCTGGTCTCAAACTCCTGAGCTTGAGTGATCCACCCATCTCAGCCTCCCAAAGTGCTAGTATTACAAGCATGAGCCACCACACCCAGCCCTGTTTGGTTTTTGAGAAACTGCTATACTGTTTTCCATGATGGCTGCACCATTTTACATTCTTACCAACAGTGCACAAGGGTTCCAATTTCTCCACAACCTCACCAACACTTGTTCTGTTGTTTTGAATAGTAGCCATCCTAATGGGTATGACTTATATCTCACTGCAGTTTGGATTTGCCTTTAAGTAAAGATTAGTGATGCTGGGCATCTTTTCCTGTGCTTATCAGCTAGCCATTTGTATATCAAAGTACTTCAACTAAAGTACTATGCCCATTTTTTAACTGGTTGTTTTTTCTTGTTGTTGTTGAGTTGCAGCAAAGTGTTTTACATGCATTTATTTCTTTCTTCCCACATGTCACTCCCTAGAAGGAGGGACATTCTCCAGGGCACCTCAGGCACCCTCAGATGATAAGTGAAGTCTGCAATAGTAGCTAGAGACAAGAAGTACACAAAAAGGAAGGAGGGAGGGGAAGGCCAGTCAGAGAGATAAAACAAACAGGCTCTAGTTCTCTCAGTCCAGTTCATATTAAATTAGCTACAAATTATCAGTGCCTCAAATCCAAAGACAAACTGATTTCATATAAATTTCATCCTTGAGCTTCACAGGGGGAATGGGTCTTTTGCACACTCTAGAGACAGCCTTCCAGCCTCCCCAACAATGGAACAGTGGCAACAAAGACCAGAAGAAATAAGAAAAAGTCTGAGAGGCTTGGGAAGATGTTAGATCCTGTGCAAAGAGCTTTTTGGAAGGAGAAACAGAGACAGTGCTTGCTCTCCCACCACATTCTTCAGAGGTGGAGTCTTAGAACCACAGTGTAATAAGGAAGTTGATGGCAACAGAACAAATGAGGCCATGATAAAAAGTTGTGCAGAAGTGCTCGCTTCGGCAGCACATATACTAAAATTGCAACGATACAGAGATTAGCATGGCCCCTGAGCAAGGATGACATGCAAATTCGTGAAGTGTTCCATATTTTTAAACAAACAAGTTAAGGGTAAGATTCTTGCCTAGAGAATTAATGTGCGTATTGAGCACATCAAGCACTCTAAGAGCCAAGATAGCTTCCTGAAATGTGTGAAGGAAAATGATCAGAAAAAGAAAGAAGCCAAAGAGAAAGGTACCTGGGTTTAACTGAAGCGCCAGCCTGCTCCACCCAGAGAAGCACACTTTTTGAGAATGAATGGGAAGGAGCCTGAGCTGCTGGAACCTATTCCCTATGAATTCATGGCATAATAGGTGTCAAAAAAAAAAAAAAAAAAAAAAGACCTCTGGACTGTGAAAAAAAAAAAAAGAAAATGTAACCGGGGATCTTAATTTTAAAAATCACCCACTTTTCCAGCCTGGGCAACATAGTGAAACTCTGTCTTTACACAAAAAATACAAAAATTAGCCAGACGTGGTGGTGTGCCCCTGTAGTCCCAGCTATTTGGGAGGCTGAGATGGGAGCATTGCTTGAAACTGGGAAGTCAAGGTTGCAGTGAGCTGAGATTGCACCACTGCATTCCAACCTGGGTGATAAAGACAGACCCTGTCTCAAGAAAACAAAAAAACAAAATACCCCTCACCCTGCTTTTTTTTTTTGAGACGGAATCTTGCTCTGTTGCCCAGGCTAGAGGGCAGTGGCATGATCTCAGCTCACTGCAACCTCTGCCTCCTGGGCTCAAGCAATTCTCCTGCCTCAGCCTCCCAAGCAGCTGGGACTACAGGCACACCCCTACACACCCAGCTAATTTTTTGTACTTTTAGTAGAGATGGGGTTTCACCATATTGGCCAGGCTGGTCGCAAACTCCTGGCCTCATGATCCACCTGCCTTGGCCTCCCAAAGTGCTGGGATTATAGGCATGAGCTACCGCGCCCAGCCCTTCTTTTTTTTTTTTTTTTTTTTAATTTTAGTTTTTAGTTCTAGGGTGCATGTGCAGGATGTGCAGGTTTGTTACATAGGTAAATGTGTGCCATGGTGGTTTGCTGCACCTATCAACCCATCATCTAGGTATTAAGCCCTGCATGCATTAGCTATTTTTCCTAATACTTTCCCCGCTACCACACTCCCCTGACAGGCCCAGGGTGTGTTGTTCCCCTCTCTGTGTCCATGTGTTCTCATTGTTCAGCTCCCACTTACAAGTGTGAACATGCAGTGTTTGGTTTTCTGTTCCTGTGTTAGTTTGCTGAGGATAATGGCTTCCAGCTTCATCCATGTCCCTGCAAAGGACATGATCTCATTACTTCTTATTAGTATTCCATGGTGTATACATACCACATGTTCTTGATCCGGTCTATCGTTGATGGGCATTTGGGTTGATTCCATGTCTTTGCTATTGAAAGACTCACTTTCTTTTTCTTCCTTCCTTCCCCTCTCATCTCTTTCTTTTTCTCCCCTGTGGACACTCCCTCTGGCTATGCGTGCTAAGGTAATCTAATTATGCTCTTGCTTAAGAAATCCCAGAGGCTAATCTTGAAACCAGGCATGGAGTCCCCTTTCTGGAATCCTGTTTAGGGGGAGTCACGAACAATTAGTCCACCACCATCAGGCCAAAATCAAGATAACACCAGCCAGACCTCAGAACAGGCAATTAGCCCAATTAGCCAAGACAGCCATCAGAACAAGACACACAGATACACAGATACTGCACCCTGCACCGCTCCCGCATGTCTCTCATACCAAGTTTCCCTTTAAAAACCCAATGGTAAGTGTTAAAATTTAAGATGGTCCTTTAGAACGCTAGTTCACCTCTTATGTTTGGCTTTTTTTTTTTAAATGGAGTCTTGCTTTGTTGCCCAGGCTGGAGTGCAGTGGCAATCTCGGCTTACTGCAACCTCTGTCTCCTGGGTTCAAGCAATTCTCCTGCCTCGGCCTCCTGCATAGCTGGGATTACAGGCACCCACCACCATGCCCAGCAAAGTTTTGCATTTTTAGTAGAGATGGAGTTTCACCATGTTGGCCAGGTTGGTCTTGAACTCCTGATCTCAGGTGATACACCACCTCGGCCTCCCAAAGTGCTGGGATTACAGGCGTGAGCCACTGCACCCGGTGGTGCTTGGTGTTTGAATGCAGAGTAGAGCAGACAAACCTGGCTCCAGTTACAGAAAGGCAGTAATCTATGAGGCACTTTGTAAACATACTCGCTCCTCTAACGGTGATTGCAGTCCTGCCCCAGGTTCCTCCCCTTGATGTTAGAATAAGACTATAGCTTAGGAAATGTGCTAAAAATGCAGAGTCATGGGCACCATCCTTGAGACATGGCCCCAGTAAGTCAAGGTGGACCCTGGAGCCTGCATCTTTACCTAGATGCTCACAAGGAAGGTGTTGCTGGTGGCCAGAGCCCACAATCTGAGCCATGCTGGGTACTGTCAGTGACAGAGACTCCCCTGGGCTTTCCCCAGTGTGTGGAACAGTGGTCATAGACTCTGTTCCACCTTTACCTCCTCAAATCCTGGAGAGGATTCCTGAGATTATGAACAGAAAAATTAGAGGGTGAGGACATAAATCCCATGACAACAGGATTCTTTCCTTCCTTAAAGAATTTGCTAAGAGATGCTCTTATTTTTCAGGAACTTGCCCGTGTTTGCCATGTTAAGCGTGCAAGGGAGCAGTCTGGCAGATGTTCAGGGGAGAGATAGAGAGCATTTAAGAGCTGTGGTGAACTGTACATTGCTGAGCAATGAAGATAAAATGGGAATCATAAGCTAAAGTTACAAACAGAATAGGATTTGACTTATACACTTGTCAAGAACACATCCATTTGTAATTGAAATAATAATGACAGTCTTGTCTAGACATGGTGGCTCACGCCTATAATCCCAGCACTTTGAGAAGCAAGGTAGGAGGACTGCTTGAGCTCAGAGTTTGAGAGCAACTTAGGTTAATATAGTAAGACCTCCTCTATCTCTAGAAAAGTAAAAAAAGAAAAGAAAAATTAGCCAGGTATGGTGCATGCCTGTGGTCTTAGGTACTTGGGAGGCTGAGATGGAAGGATCACTTGAGCCCAGGAGGTCGAGGCTGCAGTGAGCCATGATTGTGCCACTGTACTCCAGCCTGGGTGACAAGAGTGATACCCCATCTCAAAATAATAACAATAATAGGCCGGGCATGGTGGCTCACGCCTGTAATCCAAGCACTTTGGAGGCCAAGGCAGGCGGATCACCTGAGGTCGGGAGTTCAAGACCAGCCTGACCAACATGGTGAAACCCCGTCTTAAAAAATAATAATAATAATAACAACAATAATAACGACAGTCTCATGAGCAAGTCTTTGTGCTAATTAGGCTTTATACATTAATTCACTTAAAAATACATTCACATGGCCGGGCATGGTGGCTCATGCCTGTAAACCCAGTACTTCGGGAGGCCAAGGCAGGCAGATTGCCTGAGTTCAGGAGTTCAAGACCAGCCTGGGCAACACGGTGAAACCCTGTCTCTACTAAAATACAAAAAAGTAGCCGTGCGTGGCAGTGTGTGCTCATAATCCCACTACTCGGGAGGCTGAGGCAGAAGAATTGCAAGAACCCAGGAGGTGGAAGTTGCAATGAGCCGAGATCGAGCCACTGCACTCCAGCCTGGGTGACAGAGCAAGACTCTGTCTCAAAAAAAAAAAAAAATATATATATATATATATATATTCACATATAAATGTGCACATAAATTAACAAGTAAAAACTATTAAGAGGCTGCATTTACAGATGGTCACAGATCAGCAGAGCGATACAGCCTGTGGTTTAGCCCATGAGCTCTAGATAGCTTCTGATTCAAGTCCTGGCTCTGTCATTTATCAACTGTGTGACCTTCATGAGGAACACTTCAGGCCTCAGTTTCCTCATCTGTTAAATGAGATGATACATGGCAAGCTCTTAGCACAGTCCTTGGCAGGTAGTAAAACAGCCTCTAAGTGTTTTTAGTGATTATTATTGTCATTAGAGCTGCCAGAGCAGAGCATGGGTCCCTGCCCTGAAGCAGAATGAGCTGGGGCTGAAGCCACTTTGGACTTCACACGGCCACGCAGAGATCCACAGGGATCCAAGGAGCGCAGTCAGGCTGGCCTAGATACCAAGATGGTATCCTGAGATGACAGCAACCTGCCATCTTTTCTTTGTGTCCCTTTGATGAGTGGGACATCACCAGCACTCAGGCTGGATGACTCTCCCTACACAGAAAGCATGTCCTAGAAACTGGGGAGACCTATAAAGTAAGTGTGAGTTTGCTAAGAATCAAATGAGGTAGTAGACGTACCGTGCCTGGCACATGGCAAATAATCATAATTATGCATTATTATAATCTATAATTTTATATAATTTGTTGTAGTGTCTCCAAAACACAACCTCACAAATAATAATTAGCATTAATTGAGTACCTACTCCAAGAGCCATCCATTTGGTCTGGATGCCCAATACCTTTACCTTTTCCTGATGACAGCATCCATTTTCCTTTGGGGAAGTGCCTACCCCCATCCCATTGTTCTGGTGGGACTGCCAATCACAGTCCTCTATTCCAATCCCTGACAGTTTCTTTAAAACTTGATCAGCCAGAGACCACCAGGAATGAGGCTACAGTCTGACGAAATCAGATTTCTTGTCTCCAAGCAGTGAGGTGGGGCACTCCGGAAGATCTCCAGAAGGAGGGCAGCTATCTTGCAAGATGTGGGTTCCTGCCCAAGGATTCTAAAGAAGGTTGAAGGAAAGCAGGAATCAGCTCTGGATTGGATGCTGTTTTGGATGAGGGATTAAGAGGAGCAAGGATTAACTAGGGATTGAGCATTGTCATGAGGCCAGGGCGGCTGAGCAGTTGGTTATCCCCAGTATTAGATGAGAATAGCAAAGCATGCCTCTGCCTTTGTCTTTGGTCCTAGGTAAGAGAGCAGTGGCCACTTGCAGAAGGTCCTTATAGCATTTCACAGCCACTACATGACTTTGGGAGGAACAATGTTTCTTGCAGGCTTTGTAGCTGACTTTAACTTTTCTGTCCTCTTAACCTGCTGTTTCTTTTCCAGGACAAGTTGATTTTCACTTTCAGTCCCAGGTAGAGTTTTACTCTTTTTGCCCCAACTGTGACTTTGAACAAAGACACCTTTCCACAAGACACTTTAGTGCTATTTACCAGAAAATTGTCACAATGAGTGTTCAAACCTCTGATGACTATGATGAGTAACCCCTGAAGTTTACAAAGCCTAATTGCAATTATAGGCAGCAGCCCTGCCCCACGTGCCCTGAGCTGGGACAATCAGACATTGGGAACTGGGGCAGGAGACTCTCAGGTGGGAGGCAAAGGTTGGAGCAGGCTATAAGGAAGAGCCCCAAGAGAGGCTGGGCCACAAACAGTTGTCACTGAAATTCCTGTCACTGCCTGGGCTCTTCAGGGCCTCCCTGAGGATTGTTTATCTCTTCTTTTGATTCTGGAGCGATCCCAATCATTTCCTGGTAATCCTTGTTAAAGTGAGCTAGTCAGTTTCTATTGCTTACAACCCCAGAACCCTAAATAACATATCTGTTTTTGTAGGTCTTGTGTTCAGTGCTGGGATAGAGAAGAATAACGTGCAGGCCCACTGGTGTACTCACTGTGTACCTATGATGTAAGGGAGTGATTACTCCCATGACAAAATGATTTTTCCCTTTCCAAAATAATTCACCCCTGGGTCCTTCCCTTTCTCTCCTGACCCCTCATTCTGTAAACTCTATGAATTCTCACTATATCTCCAGTGCCTGGCCCACAGTGAGCCCTCGACAGATTCACTGAATGAATGAATGAATGAAGGAAGGAATGAATGAAAGTTATCAACATCTCCATTTCTACAGATAAGAAAACTGAGCCTCAAAGAGACTCATAACTAAGCTATGCTATAACTCCCATGCTATTAACAAGTGGTAGAGAAGAAATTCAAAACCAGGCCAGTCTGCATCTTCACTACACCACACATACTTCTCTTATTCATAACCAAGGTCCCAATGAAAGATTTTAATGTCAAAATGTCACCTTCCAATTTGGTGACTCCTCAAAAAGTTAAATGTAGAATTACCATATAACTGGCCAGGCGCGGTATCTCATGCCTGTAATCCTGGCACTTTGGGTGGCCGAGGCAGGTGAATCACGAGATCAGGAGATCTAGACCATCCGGACCAACATGGTGAAACCCGTCTCTACTAAAATACAAAAAACTAGCTGGGCATGGTGGCACGTGGCTGTAGTCCCAGCTACTCAGGAGGTTAAGGCAGAGGAAACATTTGAACCCAGGAAGTGGAGGTTGCAATGAGCCGAGGTTGCACCACTGCACTCCAGCCTGGTGACAGAGCAAGACTCTATCCCAAAAAACAAAAATAAACAAACAAAAAAGAATTGCTATATAACCCAGCAATTCCACTTCTAAGTACCCCCCAAAAGAGTTTAAAGCAGCTACTCAAATAAGTACATGTACACACATGTTCATAGCAGCACTATTTGCAATAGCCTAAAGGTAGAAACAGCCCAAATCTCCATGAATGGATGAATGGATAAATAGTATATAGACACACAATAAAATATTATGCAGTCATAAAAAAGGAGTATTGATACATGATGTGGATGAACCTCAAAAGCACTTCAAGTAAAAGAAGTTACACACAAAAGGTCACATATTTTATGATTCAAGTTAAATATCCAGAATAGGTAGATCCATAGAGACAGAACACAGATCGGTGGCTACCAGGACAGGAGGGAGAGGGAATGGGGAGAAACTGCTTATTAGGTACAGAGCTTCCTTTTGGGGTAATGAAAGTATTTGAACTTTCCAAAGTGGTGGTTGTGCAATACCGTGAAAGTCCTAAATGCCTCCAACTAGTTCACATTAAAATGGCTAATATTTTGGTCAGATGTGGCAGCTCACACCTATAATCCCAGCACTTTGGGAGGCCGAGACAGGTGGATTGATTGAGCCCAGGAGTTTGAGACCAGCCTGGGCAACATAGGGAGACCCTGTATCTACAAAAAAATTACAAACAAAAAAAATAAAAATTTTTAAATGGCCTTATTTTAAAACTAATTAAGAATTTTTTTAAATTTAAAATTTAAAAATTTTACCATCTCTATGTTATATGAATTTCACCTCAATAATACAAAAATCTTAAAGCCACTGAACTGTACATTTAAAACGGTTTAAATGGTACATTTTATGTTATGTATATTTTACATACACACAAAATTCCCACTCCAGGAGCCACCCTGCCACTCAGGAACACCAAATGTTTCCCATGGCATCTCTCCTAGCCCTGGGAAACACAATAAGGACTCAATGAATGCTGATATTTTTAACTCGTTTTTAGGCTGTGCTGGAAAGAAGCCCTCTCCTGGAGGCAGTACGGTCGAATGGCTAGCAGTACAGGCAGCTGAGTTCAAACCCCAGGTCAGCCACTTATCAGCTTGGTGACCTTGGGTGATTTATAAACCTGTCTGTGCAAGTTTTCTTGTCAAGAAAATTGGAAACACAGCGCCTACTTCACAGGTGAAGTGAAATGATAATGTGTGAAAAGCACTTGGAACCATCCCTAAGACAGAGTAAGTGTTCAGTATCAGCTGCTGGGATGAGGGTGATTATATACTACAGTGGGTTCTGCTGCTCCCAACCCCTCCGTTTTCACCAGTGTTTACCATACTACCTCTCTGTAATACATTTTGTGCTTCAGGTAACTGTTTTTGGCAGGAAAGGAGCAGTTACCTTCAAAGCAAGCTGACTCCCCAAAGAGGAGTCTTCTTGTGATGAAATCCCAAGGAACCTCCAGAGACCGCCTCCTGGGTGTTTATGTCCATCAGCAGTAGGGAGCTCCCAAGAGGTGAATTCTACACAGAATGATCAGTGGTTCCTGTGCCCTTTGGCTGCTTGTGTAGTTACGCACATTTATCATGAGCTCCTCTTCTCAGTCATTTGCTAGGTGGGATGATGCCGCCCTCTGGGATTAGGACTTCCCTCATTTCCACCCAGGCTGTTTCTTGTGCTCCGTATGATGTGGAAGAGACTTAGAGACGTGGGAAGCATCCCACACAGCTGATCAGCCAGGCACAGAGGTCCATCCACCTGCAGAAGGGTCACCAGGCTCGGAAACATCCTGTCCACACCTGCAAATCTATCCATGCCTCTTGTTCATGCCCAGCCCACACATTTGATTTTTTTCTAAATTCATTGTTTTCAAAATAATTAGAAGTCTCCTGCTTACTCTGACAAAATAAGCTGCCATGTTGTGAGATGTTCTGCGGAGAGGCCTATGTGGCAAAGACCAAGGGAAGCCTCCAGCTGACAGCTCATAAGAAACTGAATCCTACCAATAAACATGTGAGTGAGCCAGTGTCCCGCAAAAGGGCTGGATATGCAGAGCGACCCCCAAATGCCAAAGAAGCCAAGAAACCAAAGGAGGCTGACAAATCCAGCTTGGTGGTAAAGGATGATCTGCTGAGGTATCTTACAGACAGAAGCGTGGTCTTGGGTGGCCACAAGACAGGTAGATCATCATGTGGTTTTTGTCTTTGGTTCTGTTTATGTGGTGAATTACGTTTATAGACTTGCGTATGTTGAACCAGCCTTGCATCCCCGGGATGAAGCCTACTTGATCATGGTGGATAAGCTTTTTGATGTGCTGTTGCAATCAGCTTGCCAGTATTTTATTGAAGATTTTTGCATCTATGTTCATCATGGATATTGGCCTGTAGTTTTCTTTTCTTGTTGAGTCTTTGCCGGGTTTTGGTATCAGGATGATGTTGGTCTCATAAAATGATTTGGGAAGGATTCCCTCTTTTTGGATTATTTGGAATAGTTTCAGAAGGAATGGTACCAGCTCCTCTTTGTATGTCTGGTAGAATTCGGCTGTGAACCCCTCTGGACCTGGGCTTTTTTGGGGTGGTAGGCTCTTAATTGCTGCCTTGACTTCAGACCTTGTTATTGGTCTATTCATGGTTTTGGGTTTTGTTGTTGTTGTTGTTGTTGTTTGTTTTTTTGAGACGGAGTTTTGCTCTTGTTACCCAGGCTGGAGTGCAATGGCGTGATCTCGGCTCACCGCAACCTCTGCCTCCTGGGTTCAAGCAATTCTCCTGCCTCAGCCTCCCGAGTAGCTGGGATTACAGGCACACACCACCATGCCCAGCTAATTTTTGTATTTTTAGTAGAGATGGGGTTTCACCTTGTTGACCAGGATGGTCTCCATCTCTTGACCTCGTGATCGTTGTGGACGACAGTGTGGCAATTCCTCAAGGATCGAGAAATAGAAATTCCATTTGACCCAGCAATCCCATTACTGGGTATATATCCAAAGGATTATAAATCGTTCTACTATAAGGACACATGCACACGAATGTTCATTGCAGCACAGTTTACAATAGCAAAGACCTGTAACCAACCCAAATGCCCATCAATGATAGACTGGACAGGGAAAATGTGGCACATATACACCATGGAATATTATGCAGCCATCAAAAACGATGAGTTCGTGTCCTTTCTAGGGACATGGATGAACCTGGAAACCATCTTTCTCAGCAAACTGACACAAGAACACAAAATCAAACACCACATGTTCTCACTCATAGGCGGGTGTTGAACAATGAGAACACATGGACACAGGGAGGGGAGCACCACACACTGGGATCTGTTGGGGGGAAATAGGGGAGGGACAGCGGGGGGAGGGGAGGTGGGGAGAGATAGCATGGGGAGAAATGCCACATATAGGTGAAGGGGAGGAAGGCAGCAAATCACACTGCCATGTGTGTACCTATGCAACAATCTTGCATGTTCTTCACATGTACCCCAAAACCTAAAATACAATAAAAAAAAAAGAAAAAAAAGAAATAGCAGTAAGACTGCGTCTAAAATACACACACACACACACACACACACACACACACACACACACACAAAAGACAGGTAGATCTGTTACTCCCCAGACCTAAGGATTATACACAATGGGGAAAGAGTAAATATGCTCTGGCAAGACAGTTAAAGGCAGCCCTCCAGAACAGTCAAGAATGCCGTGTGTGTTCCAGCCTATAATGTGTGCAATAACATCAAGGTTGATTTTTTCTTATACTAGGGACAACAAATAAAGCAGAAACCAGGAAACAAAATTAGCTGGGTGTGGTGGCACGCGCCTGTAATCCCAGCTACTTGGGAGGCTGAGGCAGGAGAATCGCTGGAACCCAGGAGATAGATGGAAGTTGCAGATGGAGTCTGCAGTCTCAGATGGAGCTGAGATCGGATCCCCGCACTAGAGCCTGGGCAACAAGAGCAAAACTCTGTTTTTCTTTTTTTAAAAAAAGACCTAGATAGGGACCAGGTGTGACAGCTCAATCCTGTAATCCCAGTATTTTGGGAGGCTGAAGCAGGAAAACTGAGGCAGGAGGATCGCTTGAAACCGAAAGGTCAACCTGGGCAACAAAGTAAGACCCTGTCTCTACAAAAAAAAAAAAAAAAAAAAAGGGGGGCGGGGCAGGGGGGAAGACCCAGCTAAACTGCACCTAGATTCCTGACCTGCAGCGACTTTAAGATAATGTTGTTGTTTTAAGGCATTACATTTTAGAATAATTTGTCATGCAGTGAAGAATGACTAATATAGGTTGAGGTTCAGTTTTACATGTTAACTTGTCTAGGATACAGTCCTCAGTTATTCAATCAAACAGTAATTTAGTTGTTGCTGTGAAGGTTATTTTGTAGAAATGATTAAAGTCTGTAGTCAGTTAACTTTAGGAAATAGAGGCAGAGCATGGGTGCTCACACCTGTAATCCCAGCACTCTGGGAGGCCAAGACAGGTGGATTTCTGGAGTCCAGGAGTTCAACACCAGCCTGGGCAACATGGTGAAACTTTATCTGTAGAAAAAATACAAAAAATTAGCCAGGCATGGTGGCACATGCCTGTGGTCCTAGCTACTTGGGAGGCTGAGGTGGGGGGACTGCTTGAACCCAGGAGGTGAAGGTCTCAGTGAGCAGAGATCATGACACTGTACTCCAGCCTGAGTGTCAGAGTGAGACTCTGTCTCAAAAAAATAAAGGGAGGAGGAAGGGGAAAGGGAAGGGAAAGGGGAAGGGGAAGGGGAGGGGAGGGGAAAGGGAAAGGGAAAAGGAAGGGAAAGGGAAGGAAAAAAGAAGGGAAAGGGAAGGGAAGGGAAGGGAAAAAAGGAAAGGAGGGAGGGAAATAAATAAGAGATTGTCCAAAATAATCTATGTGGGCCTGATTCAATCAGTTGAAAGGCCTTAGAAGAGAAAAGCTGAGGCTTCCCAGAAGAAGAAATTCTTCCTGTGGACAGCATCTTCAGTTCATGCCCAAGAGTTCCCACTTGCCTTCATCACAGCCTGACCTACGGACTTCAGAATTGCCTTGCCAACTCCCACAATAATGTCAGCCAATTCCTTGTAATAGAATGTCTCTCTTTCTCTCTCTCTCTCTCTATATAGGATAATTTAAATTGTTCAATATATATAATGCATCACAGAGAATAAAGAAACCAAAACAATATCAAAAGGATATGCCATAAAAAGGAAGGCTTCCTTCCCCCAAGGAGATCAATGCGACCTGTTTAACATCCTTCTAGAAATAGTCTATGCATGCAGGAACATATATTTATTCTTACCTCCTGATCCTCATGTTTTAGCACACATTTTATACAGAATTCTGTATCTTGCTTTTTAAAATTTATCTAACTATTGTGGTCGTCCTCCTATCAGTTTATGGAACTGGCTCCTTTTTAGTAGCTGTATTGTATTCTATTTTACGGATGTGCAAAACTATTCAATCAGTCCCTGATTGATGGATATTTAGGTTGTTCCAATCTTTTTCTTTAATAAGCCGGGATACCATGGATGCCCTTCCAAAAGGATAAAGGACTTAGATTTCTTTCTGTTGGGTATGGGACTTTCCCTCCCTTTCCCTCTCACTTTCCCCATGGAGAAGGAATATATTGGCTATATAGGTAGGGTACATCCTGTATTTTGTCCAACTTGACTTTGTCAAGACCCCTTGAATGTCCTGTGTTCAGCTTTTTTTTTCTTTTTTTGAGACGCAGTCTCGTTCTGTCGCCCAGGCTGGAGTACAGTGGCATGATATCGGCTCACTGCAACCTCCGCCCCATCAGTTGAAGTGATTCTCCTGCCTCAGCCTCCTGAGTAGCTGGAATTACAGATGCGCACCACTACCGCCCGGCTAATTTTTGAATTTTTAGTAAAGATGGGGTTTCACCGTGTTGGCCAGGCTGGTCTTGAACTCCTGACCTCAGGTGATCTGCCCACCTAGGCCTCCCAAAAAGCTGGGATTAAAGGTGTGAGCCACCGTGCCCAGCCCCAGCTTTTTAAAAATACATTCAAAAATTCATCAGAGCTGCTTTTCCTCCACAGTAATTGGCACCTAAATTAAATCACCTAAATGGCAACACTACCTGAAAAGCGTATCTCTATAAAGATTTGGACAATACCTTTCTGGTTTCATGCAGGTTCGGCTGAGGGAAGAAGGGAAGACTGAGAATTAAGGGTACTGATTTTCTTCTTCGGGAAAGGAAAACACTGTTCTTTGTCAGAAGTCCCAAGTCTTACACAGGAGCCACCGTTAATTAGAGATAACTTCCAATCATACACACGTTCTGAAAATCGGCCAATCGGCGACAGCCTCGCTGCAGTAACTGCAGTCCTAAATGTAAGCAGATCCCCAACAGCCGGAAAGGCAGCGCTCAGAGCCGGCCCCTCGGTGCTCGGCAGCAGCCAAAGAGCAAGTGTCTCGCTCCTACGCCTGCGCTGCCGGAAGTTGGGGGCGAAAGGCAGCTTTCGCCTGTGATTTGCTAACACAGCTGAAAGGCCTCAGATTCCTAAATGCTTACGCCTCAGAAACACCACCAGCCCCTTGCAAGCCTCGCTTCCCTAAACCTTACACTAAGTCAGCCCTGGGGTGTTGGGAGACTTTGCCACACAAGTACAGTTCTCTCTTGCAAGCAAACCGGAAGTTCACTTTGCATTAGATGTCAGGTTCAATGTAGCGCAACTTACCAGTTGGACTTTGTTTATGGTATGAGTTTGGACTTATGAGTGACAGATGTACAGAAGGGACTGTGAACTTGGCAAAATGAATCTCTTCCATTCTTGCAGTAGTTTATATGATCTGCTTTTTATTTGTGTATATTTGAACCCCTAATTGCCAAAAAGCAAGTGTAAATTTTGTGATGAAATTTCTGAGCAGTGGACGTTTATTAAACAAGGAAAAAGTCCTTTTGAAGTGCTTTGTGCAGTATGTAATTGTTCATTTAGTATAAAAATGATAGAAAGATGGAAACTAGCATAATGTTAATGGCTAAACATAAAAGAGATGTAAGATTTTCTCAACTAGTACTAAGAAAAGTGATACACTAACAAATTATTTTGATTAAGAGAAACTCAGATTAAGAAGACAAAATAGTTGTAACAGAGTTGTAATGGCCTTCCACACTGTATCATTATCAATCTTTCTGCTGAAATAACTGTTTGAATATACTACTAACAAAGTATTTCCTGGTTCCAAAATTGCAAGCACAATTTCAAATGCTAGAATAAAATGGACTGCCCTAATAAAAAATATAATCGCTTAATTTATTATTACAGAGATTATCAAATATCTAAACGCCTCACCTTTTTATGGCATATCCACAACACAAGCATCACAATGCATGTACAACTTTTCCTGCACGCATTAGTTTTCTCATGAAAAACCCTTGCGATAAGGTGACTGCAGGTAGAATCTCTTCCAGGTGAGACTTCAGAAACAATAGCAAACTTTTACAGCACCTCTTGAGTTAGCACTTAATGAGAAAATTTTTACTGCTTTTGTTGGAGATAATACAAATAGAACTTTTGGTGGATGTATGCATACAAGTACACCGTTTATTTGATGTTGAAGCAAAGCCTCAATGATCCTGCGGAAGATATTGGTAGTCCCGCACATGTTCTCATAATGCTGTGTAAATAGCATTGGATGTCTTCTATTGAAACCAAAGTAATTATCATGAAATTGTTCTCTTGCTTTAGTATTTATAGTGTTCTAAACTGAACATTTTAAGGATTTTTATGATTTTTTTGGCATTCACAATTCTTCATTTATCTTGCATTCAAAAATCCATTGGCTCTCTTTAACAAATGCAGCTGAGAGAATCTTCCATTTATTTCAAGCACTGAAATTATACTTTAATTATGAAGGAAAGGCCCCCAAAATTCTTGACTTTTAAAATAATCCATTGAATGATGACTACTTCTCATAGTTTTCAATGTCGATTTTGCAATAGGATTCTGCAAATTGAAAGAACAAATAGTGTTATGGAAGTACTACCCCATTGTTAAATGTATTTGTTGAATGTATTGAAGGAGAATTAATGAAAAATGCATCCCTTGAATTATCAAAGCTATTCTTAAAAGGGACATTACATATGAACAGGAAAATAAATTTTAGTTCAAAGTGGACAATTATTACAACACTTGCTATGACCATCTTTCAAGATGGATTTCATCCTTTGAAAAATTTAATTTTTTTACATGGATGTTACTAAATACTCTGCCAATATGAGTACCAGTGGAATCATCGTGTGTGGTGTGATGAAAAAGAAAGAATAAAATCTACACTACACTATATTACAGGGTTTTTTTAAATCTATTACATGAGTTTTTATTCCTTCTTTTCACTACACTACATTATGTGTTATGCAGACAGGTACAATGCTTATTCAAAGTCGAAGCAAAGCCTAAATGATTACATTACATGAAAAATTTCATGATAATGACTTCAGTCTCAATAGAAGACATCCAATGCTATTTAAGCAGCATTATGAGAACATGGGCAGGACAGCCAGTATCTTTCATAGGATCATTCAGGCTTTGCTTCAACTTTGAATAAACATTATACTTGTTTCCATGCATCCATCAAAAGTTCTATTTGTAATATACATGTAGTGTAGTGAAAAGAAGGAATAAATACTGATGACAATGCTCCTTTTTGTCAGTGGACATTTTAAAGAGTCGTTGACCAAAATGTGCAATGCAATCTTGAAGAATGGAAAGGCAAATTACGCATGAAAGATGATACATGTGCTTCAGCCAATCAAATTTGAAGAGTAATTCTCAGAGTTGGTAACTTTATGCCCGTACATATTCAATACACTGGCTTGTAATGCTAATGTCGAGCATGATCTCTCATTAATGAATGTTCGGTGGCCAAAGGAACAAAATAAATTGAATTCGACCTCTGCAGAGTCATGATAAAATGTAAATGGAACACAGATTATTACAAGGAATTTTATAAACAAATTCTGAAAAATGAAGAACTATTAGGGAGCACCAATCTCCAGGGAAATATAACAAACGAGGTATATAATTTAGAGATTTATAATTTATTTTAGATAAGCAATGAATTAGTATATGAAACAAAGCAATGAAAAAGTGTAAGTCAGTGCATGCAGTATTTTTCTGTCTCAATGTACATATGCACAGGCAATTATAAATAATTCAGATTTCACTGATGTCCTATACTTTTATTTGTTAAATCTACTCCCTCAGCCTCTGTGCTGCTGTGCCTTCGTGCCTGTCTGTAATGCCTTCCTCCTCCTCTTAAATGATCAAATCCTGACTCTTTTGAGTCCATCTCAAAATCCTAGTAATAATGGTAATGATCTCTTAGTGAGGACTAACTCTGTCCCGGGCACTGTTCTAAGTGCTTTATATATGTTAAACCATTTGCTCCTCCCTGAGATTATTATTCTTGAGAATAACAGTACATACTATGTGGCAGGTGTTATTTGCCCTAGATGCATTACATCATTTACCCTTCATGAGGCAACTGCTTTTGATAATAATAGTACATACCATAAGGTAGATATTATTTTTCCTTTTTTGTGGGTGAAGCCATTAGGAAACAAAGACATGTCATAACTTACCAGAAGTTACACAGCCCAAAAGTGGTAAAGCTGGGATTCAAAGCCAGATCGTGTGGCCATGGAGTCCATTTCTAAACCCCCCACCTGCATGTGCCCTTCTCTGCCCTGTGAGACTCTCCAAGATATGATCCACTTTCCCATTTAATGTTGAAACCACACAATTTTTTATATTGTTTTTTCCTTGTGATGGAGCCTAAAATTACCATATTTGTTCTCATTTCCCTCTTTAAAAGGAATTCTGCGATAACCAAGAGGTAGAATCAACTCAAACATCCATCAACAGATTAATGGATAATCAAAATGTGGTAGGAAAAGTCATAACTACAGTGATGATAAAAAGTTCAATGAGGCTGGATGTGGTGGCTCATGCCTGTAATCCCAACACTCTGGGAGGCTGAGGGGGGTGATCACTTGAGCTCAGGAGTTCAAGACCAGCCTGGACAACATGGCAAAACCCCATCTACACACATGCGCGCACGCGCGCGCGCACACACACACACACACACACACACAAAATAGCCGGGCATGGTGATGTGTGACTGTAATCCTAGCATTTTGCGAGGCCAGTGCAGAAGGATTGCTTGAGCTCAGGAGTTTGAGACTAACCTGAGCAACACAGTGAGACGCCCATCTCTACAAAAAAAATTAAAAATTAGCCAGGCATGTTGGCCCATGCCTGTACTCCCAGCTACAGAGGAGGCTGAGGTGTGAGGATTCCTTAAGTCTGGGTGGCGGAGGCTGCAGTGAGCTTTGATCACACCACTGAACTCCAGCCTGGGCAAAAGAGCAAGACCCTGTCTCAAAAATAAATAAATAAATAAAAAGTTTAGTGATTGCCAAGGGGTTCAGAGAGTTAAATAGGTCCTAAATTATAGTGTCATAGAATTTAGTTTCACTGTTCTAAAAAAAAAAAAAACCCTTATTTTTTAGAGGATTTTTGACACTATGTATGTCAAAATCCATAGAATTTTATAGCACAAAGAGCATACAAATTAAAAAAAATCATGTAGGTGAAGGATCCCAGGACAGAATATAGAATATGACAAAACAATATAACTGCATTAAAATGTATGAAACAACCGCACTGAAAGCTACAGTGAGGGGGAAAGATGCTGACAAAACTTGGGAAATTAGTGGAGCCTGTCAGATGAAAGGCAAAAGAAACTGTACATAAGCACTGGGCTCTGCTTGATAAAGTTGTTTCATATGGGAGTGTGGGTTACAATTCTGATACTGCTATACATGTGTACTACAATAAAATAATTAAGTAAATTATTACGATTAGCAGATAGTAGGGTAAAATGTGGTATATACATACAATGGAATATTATTCAACCTTGAAAAGGAAGGAAATCTTGTCACATGCTACAATATGGATGAACCTTGAGGACATTAAGTCAAAAAAGCTAGTCACAAAAAGACAATCACTGTGTGATTCCACTTACATGAAGTATCTAGAGTAGTCAAACTCATACAGACAGAAAGTAGAATGGTAGTTTCTAGGGGCTGAGAGAGGGGAAAATGAGGAATTGTTTAATGGCTATAGAGTTTCCGTTTTGCAAGATGAAAAAGTTCTGGAGATTGGTCACACAACAAGGTGAATATACTTACCACTACTGAACTATAGACTTAGAAATGGTTAAGATGGTAAGCTTAATGGGGTGTGTGTGTGTGTGTGTGTACCAAATCAAAAGGAAAAAGAAAAAGGGATTCTGCCTTTGCCTTCTAAGCTTCTCCCCTCTCTCCTGCCCCTTAAAAAGCCAGTTTTTGGTGGTTTCAAATCTGGGCTTTTGAGATGAGAGAGAAGGGAGAAACAACTGAGATGCCAAAACTAGGCATTTGCATCGAAAAGGTCTGAGAAATTTACTAAAAGGAAGAGGAGAACAGAGCTAAATTAAAAGGAAAGCAAGGTAGAAACCTACTTTGGCTGGTCATATGGGTGTGGTGTTGGGCAAAGATACTTTTTAGTTGAGAATTAAGCATGAGTGGTTGGCTGGGCGCAGTGGCTCATGCCTGTAATCCCAGCACTTTGGTAGGCTGAGGCAGGCAGATCACTTGAGGTCAGGAGTTCGAGACCAGCCTGGCCAACATGGTGAAACCCCATCTCTACTAAAAATACAAAAATTAGCTGGGCATGGTGGCACATGCCTGTAGTCCCAGCTACTTGGGAGGCTGAGGCAGGAGAATCACTTGAACTGGGAGGTGAAGGTTGCGGTGAGCCGAGATTGCGCCACTGCATGCCAGCCTGTCAACAGAGCAAGACTCCGTCTTAAAAAAAAACAAAACAATGAGTAGAGGAGAAAGTTTTCCTGGTTAGCAATAAAAGAAATTAAAGAAGGAGAATTTTCAGAGGTGCTCTGAGTTCCAATTTGGATCATCTTTGATTTTCTTCTAGAGACACTAATAAAAATATTAATTTTCAGTTGCTGGATTGTTCTTCTGAATATCTCTGATGAGACAATAATAACAATATTAGGTTAAACAATATGAAATTGCTGATATTTTATAGTTTTTGACCCAGAAAAGTCACAACTGGTATTTACTGACCACTTGCCATGTGTCAGGTGCAGTTCCAAATGCTCTACATGTGTCAATTCATTTCATCCTCACATCAATCCTATGAGTGGCCACTATGATCATCCTCATTTTACAATTGAGGGAGCTGAACTACAGAAAGGTTAAGAAAAGTGTCCCAGCTAATTAGTGGTTGATCCAGAATCTGAATCCAATGGGCTTCGGAGCCAGTGTTCTGATCCGCATGGGGCTTTGGGTTTTATATGCAGGGTACTACTGAGCTAGGGAGCATGGGAAATGCAGGGAGTCGTGACATATGGCTATCATTGCAGGAGGTAAGACATGGCCTCAGCAAATGAGAAGGTGGAAAACAGCAAGTAGCAATAAGAGAGGCTAAGTGAAAGCCTTGGCAGGGGATTCCAAAAAGAGGTGGAAGTGGGCATGATGTTGGAGTATAGGGGTGAGGAGTGGGGAGTCTCTAACGGGTCTGATATTGCACCTCCAGACACAAGGGAGTAGGTACAAAGGTTGAATCTCTTGTTGACCACCCTCCCACTTTGTGGATTTTTTTTCTGAGTGTATTAGATATATTGCTGCATAACAAATCACTCCCAATTTAACAGCTGAAAACCACAAGTGTTTATTATCTCACAGCTTCTGTGGGTCAAGAATTCAAGAATGACTTAGTTGAGTGGTTGTGGTTAAGGGTCTTTCATGAGATTTCAGTGAAGCTACTGGCCAGGGTTGAGTCATTTGCAGGCCTGACTGAGACTGGAGGATCTGCTTCCAAGATGGCCCCCATGGCTGTTGGAAGGAAGCCTTGTTTCCTTGCC
This sequence comes from Aotus nancymaae, assembly GCF_030222135.1. NCBI lineage: Eukaryota > Metazoa > Chordata > Mammalia > Primates > Aotidae > Aotus > Aotus nancymaae. The sequence continues at coordinate 17,039,993 of NW_026988479.1, read as the reverse complement.
ACTATAAGGCTTTTCCATAAGGCTGCTCGAGTGTGTCCCCCAAATGGTAGCTGACAACCACTGAGAAAGTGATCCCAGAGCCGAGTGTGGTGGCTCACGCCTGTAATCCCAGCACTTTCGGAGGCCAAGGTGGGTGGATCATGAGGTCAGGAGTTTGAGACCAGCCTGACCAACATGGTGAAACCCCGTCTCTAGTAAATATACAAAAATTAGCTGGGCGTGGTGGCAGGTGCCTGTAATCCCAGCTACTAGAGAGGCTGAGGCAGGAGAATCGCCTGAACCCGGGAAGTGGAGGTTGCAGTGAGTCAAGATCGTGCCACTGCACTCCAGCCTGGGCAGCAGAGTGAGACTCCGTCTCAAAAAAAAAAAAAAAAGAAAAGAAAATGATCCCAGCAAAGAAGAAGCTGACATGGCTTTTATGCCCTAACCCTAGAAGACACATCCATCATTTCTGCAATATCCTATTGGTTACTCAGGTCACTCCTATCCACTGTGGAATGGGACTACGTAAGAGTGTGAATCACTAGGAGCCGTCTTGGAGGCTGACTATCACACCGAGTCACTAAAATTTATAAGAATGTAGTTTCTAGAGCCTGGAGGTCCACGAGGGTGTGGACTTTGCTTTGTTCATTGTTGTGTCCCCAGAACCTAAAACAGTGCTGGGCACAGAGTAAAGGCTCAATAAATATTTTATAAATGAATGAAAAAGAGGACCACAGGGAACAGGTGGCACTTTACTCGGCTTGAATGGAAGCATAAGATTCATTACGTTTGCAAAGTTTTGTTGTTGTTGTTTTTCCTTCAAGACAAAATCAATCATTTCATACAAATATTAGGCAGAAATTATCCTACCCCATAGTACCCCCTTTAAAAAATATGATGAGTCAATGAGACAATGCTTTAAAAACCTTTAGCACAGTGCCCAGCACACAGTAGATGGTCAATTACTTTGATCAAATCTTTTTATTAAAATTCTTTTTTCTTCTTTTGCCAAATGTGTCGGGGTTTGTTTGTTTGAGAGTCTTGCTCTGTCACCCAGGCTGTAGTGCAGTGGTGCAATCTCCGCTCACTGCAATCTTCACCTCCCAGGTTCAAATGATTCTCGTGCATCAGCCTCCTGAGTAGCTGGAATTACAGGCACGTGCCACCACGCCTGGCTAACTTTTATATTTTTAGTGGAGACAGGTTTTCACCATGTTGGCCAGGCTTGTCTCAAACTCCTGGGTTCAAGTGATCTGCCCGCCCTGGCCTCCCAAGTGCTGGGATTACAGGCGTGAGCCACCCATCCTGGCCAGATAAAATCTAAATAAAAAGTTAGTGTGTGTCTGTAGCAGATTGTATTTTTTAAACTGGCCATACTTATATGTGTATCCCGTCCAACATGCACTTCTTGTAATATTACTGAAGTTCTTACACAGAGAGATGGGGGTCTATGTTTTCTCTTTTTAAATCTGGGAAGGGGCTTGTGATTTCTCCAACCCACAGAGCTCAGCAGAAGTGATGCTATATGACTTCTGAGACTACATCAGGAAAAGGACACAGCCTTAGCCATCTTTGTCTCCTGATATACTTGCCCTTGGAACCCACTGCTACGTTGTGAGGCAGCCCGGGAGACGAGGAGAGCCATGTGTGAGTGTTCTACTGACAGTGAGCACCAGATGCCAGACGTGTGAGCCAATGAGCTTTCATATGATTCCAGCCCCAGACTTTGAGTCTTTTTAGTAGAGATGGGGTTTCACCATGATATCATCACCACTGTATCCTGTCTGAATCTCTAGCCCACAGAAACTGTAAGAAATAAGTCATTATTGTTGTTCTCAGCCACTAAGTTTTGGGGTAATCTGTTATGCAGCAATAGATAACTAATAAAATATCCTTCCAGAATTTCCTCTAACTAGCTTCAGGGGAAAATATTTAATTACGTATTCATTCACTCATTCACTCACTCAACCATGAAACCCAACAGGGTATATGTGGCTTCAGACATGCTAATCTAGGGGGCGCAAATGTCATCAGAGTTCTCTGTCTTCTATTTGTTGTACCTTTCTGAAGTTCTAAGCTTTCCTCCATTTTTTTTTTTTTTTTTTAAGACGAGGTTTCACCATGTTGGTCAGGCTGGTCTTGAACTCCCGACCTCAGGTGATCCACCCGCCTTGGCCTCCAAAGTGCTTAGATTACAGGCGTCAGCCACTGCGCCCGGCCAGCTTTCCTCCATTTTACCACTCAAGATCTCAGGAGAGGTGTATTTCCCCCGAGTAGCTGCATAAGCCCCAAGGAAGACCTGAGTCACCTGCTGTGGCAGTGAGTCACGTTTTCAATTTCAAGTCACAGGAAATCTCCTAGCAATGAGTTTAACAATGAGTTTAAGCTATAAGGACGTTTATTATTTACTTAGAAGAAGTGCAGAAGTAGGAGGCCCCAGCACTAGTCAGGCATCAAGGATGTCAGTGTTTTCTCTCCTCCACTTTACCCTTATGCTTGGTGCTTCATGGTCACAATGTGGCTTCCCCAGCTTCAGTCATCACAACTGCCTTCAAGGCAGAAAGAAAGGGAAGGAACCAGAAACCGCCAGCGTGTTTCTCAAGCACCACACTTTTCTCAGGAAGTAAAATATCTAACCAGAAGCCATCCTCCTCCCTCACTGGGCAGAACTAGGTTACTTGGCTCCCCTGTAGCTGTGAGAGAAGCTGTGAGAGTCGTTGACTTTCCAGTTTCTCCAGTGGGAAGCAGCATGGGAGAAGGAGGCTGTGAACGGCTGCTGGGTTAGTGTCTTCCATGACTGCCTGGCCTTGAACTAATCATGGCCAGAGCCATGGAGTCTTTAATTTCGTTCAAAGGGTAGGGCCAGCATCACACAAACTCTATGAATTGAGCGGAATTTGAAGGATAACATCTGGGCAGGTTGTTTGCCCAAAGCAAGGAGGCATTAGAAGGTATAAAAATATCTGACCATACAAGAGTTGCTGAGTGTTCCATTGTATGGATGAACTCACAATTCTTTTAATTTGTCAAGTTTAGTTCCAAGACAAGAGGATGGGAGGATTGGTGTGGGTAACAGTTGAAACACAGGTGTGGAGTAGGAGTAGTACAGGGAAACAGGAGGTTAGGGCTAGAGAGCATTTCAGTATGGTTAGAGAATGGGCTGTAAGGAGGGTTAGGAGGAAATAATGGGTGATTGCAGCTGGCTGTGATCACCACGCTATGCTAATATTTCATTTAATAATCACAACAGCCACACGAGGGCAGTATTACTTAATTTCCACTCAATTCTCATGTTTCAGGTAAGAAAACTGAGACCTGGAGAAGTTGAGTCATTTGCTTGCATTACTCACTCAAGAACCAGAAATTAGCCAGACCAGAATTGAAACGCAGGTCTTTCCGATTAGTCCCCAGGTGGACCCAAGATTGGGCCTCCAGGCTTCACAGAGACCCTGCACTGGTTCCTTGCAGAAGGGCAACTCAGGGGAAATGGGCTCAGTGAGTCACCAGAAGTCACTTTCCTCCTGGAAAGGTCTGGATGCAGATGCTGCAGACTTGGTCGGTGTTATCAGATGTGTTTGGGGATTGGAGTTGGAGCTTCATTGTGAAACATCCTCATGCTGAGACAACATTCCTGGCTGGGTGTGGTGGCTCATGCCTCAGCACTTTGGGAGGCCAAGGCAGGTGGATCACTTGAGGTCAGGAGATCACAACTAGCCTGGCTAACATGGTGAAACCCCACCTCTACTAAAAATACAAAAATTAGCTGGGTATGGTGGTGGGCGCCTGTAGTCCCAGCTACTTGGGAGGTTGGGGCAGAATAATCACTTGAACTGGGGAGGCAGAGGTTGCAGTGAGCAGGGATCGCACCACTGTACTCCAGCATGGGCAACAGAGCGAGACTCCATCTCCAAAAAAAAAAAATTCTGACTCTTTAAAAACAAACCAAAACTACACCAACACTGAGCCATTCACACGCTCTCAGGATTTGGAAAAAGATACAAAACCAAAAGAACACTGAGGCAACGAGCAAGTCTGCCACACTGTAAAGGTATCAGCTCCACTATCTGTGGTCTCATCAGGGTCTCACCAGATGAAGTCTGCCCCTAGTAAGCTGGTCTGGAGCTACAGCTGGGCCCAAAGGCTGGATGAGCGCCTGGGGCTGTCCACAGTGAGCAGATTCAGCAGAATTGCAGAACGTGGCCACCCGGCTGACTGAGGAAGACCCTGTCACCATGGGCATGAAGCCAGGATTCCTTTGGCCTTTTGCTGCTGGAGGAAAACTAGGCTGATTCAGGAGGTCTCGCCACTGCTCTCTAGCACTGACCAAAGTCCGGATGTCAGACTGTGAGGTCATAAATCACAAGTCTCTGTATTCCTCTGAGCCCCAGTTTCCACATCAATAAAATGGCAATAATCACATCTGACGATTGAGCAGGATTCTACAAACTAATGGGCACAAAGCTCTCGCAAAACCCTACATAATGGAAGGCGTTACTGATGACCAGCTGCATGGAAAGTTCCCAAGTGTCCCTAGAAGTCTGGAGAACTCTAATGTTTACTGGAAAGAATAAGATAGATCTCTTGTTCTGATATAGAAGCATCCCAAATCCAGTCATATCAGCCGGGAGGCAGTGCCCGCTCGTGGTGAAAAGCATGGATTTTGGATTTGGACAGATCCCCCTGAACTGAAGTCTTAGGGAAACACTTGTGCCTCTGGCCAAGTAAAAAAGTAATGGTAAACCTACTTCACTGGAGTTGAATAAGGATTAAGTGAAATAATGCAGGTGAAATATCTGACCCTCGGTATATATAAGCCTCATGTGTATGTGTTCCCATTTATGTAAAACAACAGTGTAAGCATATGCATAGAAAGCAATTCAGAATGTACTCTCAACTATAAGCAATGGTTATCTTGGCGCGGGGCGTTGGGGAAACCAGGGGCCTGCCTTTTTCTCCATTATATAATGCTGCCAAGTTTGATCTTTAAAAAAAGGACCTTAAAAAGTCCAACTGTATTTTAAACAAAAGTTTTAATATCTGGGTAAATAGCATCTAAACAAAGAAAGAAACTGAAGGCAGAGCCAGGCCCAACCCTGGGGGACTGAGGAAGCGATTCTGCTTTGCTTGCCCCAGCTCAACCCCTGCACTAAAAAGCCCCGGCCCCAGCCCCAAGGTCCAGGCGGCTGTCCCGGGGGCAACCCGGCACCCCCAATTCTCCCTCTTCTTGCACACACACACACACACACACACACACACAGGCTCGAACCCCCGCCTCCCAAGGGAAAGTGTGTTTTTTAGGGTCTGTTTCAGGGCCAGCCGGGTCCAGGGGTCGAGGTGGGACTGTGAGTGGCCGGGGCCCCTCCCCAAGCAGAGTCAGTCCCGGCAGCTGCGGCCCGCTGAGTCAGCCCGGCGGGCGGCGCGCCCGGCGCCACGTGACCCGCCGCCACGTGACCCGCGCGGGGCCGGGCCGCCAGCGCAGTCGCTGCAGCCGTCGCGGGAGGCGTCCGCGTAAGTGGGGAGCGGGGCTGGCGAGGACCTTCCTCGCGGGCGGAAGTGCGGAGCGCTGCCCCAGCCCTCCGGCACCCGGTGTCGGGACCCCGGGGAGCCTCCCTCACCCATTTTCCAGGCGGGATTGGAGGGGCGATGGGGTCGTAATCGGGGTGAGGGACATGCTGTACCCCACCGACGGCCTCATGGGCTACGTTCGCCTAGTGCCTCCCCACTCCCACTGACCGCAGTGCTGGGGGAGCACAACGTCCTCCTTCGGAGCGATTACCTTTTCCCGCTTGTGCTTTGGGGGAAACTGAGGACCCAGAGAGGTTCGCAAAGCAAGGCGGGCCAGTAGGAACACCCTTCCACTCGTCCTGAGAGACCACGCAGCTCCCCAGGCAGAGCTCATTGCCCCACCTGCTGTAGTGGCCCAGCACGATCGATCCCGTGACCTCTCTACTTCTAGAGGAAGAGTCGCGGGGTAGGGGGCGGGGAGGGGTACAGTATCCCGCTCCCGTACCGGCAGCGGTTGAGGAGGCGGGGCTGCTGAGCCGAGCATCTGTCTGGATGGTAACAGCCAACATAGTAAATGCTAGGTGGTTTACATGCATTCTCTCATTTCATGTTCCCCGTCGTGAAATCTGTGAAGTAGGTACTATTGTCCCCATTTTTACGTAGGATTGGGAAACGGCTCAGAGAGAACTTAGGTCCTTTGACCGAGGTCCTGCGGTTGGTAAGTGAAGGAGATGAGATTAGACCCTAGGTCTGCCTCCAGTAGCGCCTCCTGGTGGGTTGTGGGTGGTGGAGGCGCCTGGCCCAGCCTCTTAGTTCCTCTGGGAATAGAAAGTCAGGATTGTTGCTGGGTGAGAAAGGCTTCTCCTGCCACCTCCGTCCCTTTCTCTGTCCCTTACCATTGATTCCTTTCTGTCATCCCCTCGCCCCCGCTGCAGGACAACATGAAGCTTATCATCCTGGACCACTATTCTCAGGCCAGCGAGTGGGCAGCTAAATACATCAGGAACCGCATCATCCAGTTTAACCCAGGGCCAGAGAAGTATTTCACCCTGGGGCTCCCCACTGGTGTGTTCTTGGATGGAGGGGGTGCCGTGGATAGGGGTGGAGAGAGTAGGCAACAGGGGCCAGGTACATAGGCTCACTCAGCCAAGGGACTTCATGGGGGCTCTGGGGTACTGGTGCTGAGAGAGCGCCTCCCTGCCCCTTCCATTTACAAAGGACCCAGCTTCTCTTATGAGTTGGTGTAGTCGCTGCCTGTTCCTGCAGGATCGTGGAGCAGAAAGGATCTTGGTTAGGCAGGAAGAACTTGATTTTTAGGCTACATCCTAAGTCAGCCTTGTCTACCAGGGTTTCTTAATAGAATTAAGTCTGATACCCTAAGGCATTCATTTTATGTAATGAATTAATTTCTCTTCTCTGCATCTAGATGGGTACTAGCTAAGTACCATCCTTGGGAGAATTGAGAAGATAGTCACTTAGATAATTTTCTGTAAGGCTTAATTAAACACAGGACCTAAGTAAAAAACAGTCCTGATTTCTTTTGGAAAAAATCAACATGTGGCTTTTTTAGAAAGATATTTTTGACCCCAGCTCCTCAAGACAAATGTCCTGATTATTTCTTTCAGAGATGGGTGGGTTTGCCCTAGTGGCCCTACATGACGCATCCATTAGAGAGAGAGGGGGAGAGAGAAGAGAGAGAGAGAGAGAGAGAGAGAGAGACTGTGTGTGTATGTGTGTGTTAGGGGGATCTTCAAACTTTTTCTTTTTTTTTTTTTGGTCTTCCTTGCAGTCCAAACTTTTTCTGTAAATGGCCAATAGTAAATACTTTAGACTTCACTAGCCATACAGACTCTGTTGCAACTACTTAACTTTTTTGTTGTTTGAAAGCAGCTATAATTAGCCTGGTGTGGTGGCACTCACCTGTAGTCCCAGCTACTTGGGAGGCTGAAGTAGGAGGATTGCTCGAGCCGGTAGATTGAAGCTGCAGTGAGCCATGATTGTGTCACAGTACTCCAACCTGGTTGACAGAGTGAGACCCTGTCTCAAAAAAAGAAAAGACAATATATAAATGAATGAGTATGGTTGTATGTCAATAAAACTTTATGGACACTAAAGTTTGGCCTGACCAACATGGTGAAACCCCATCTCTACTAAAAATGCAAAAACTAGCCAGGCATGGTGGCCTGTGCCTGTAATCCCAGCTACTTGGGAGGCTGAGGCAGGAGAATCGCTTGAACCTGGGAGGTGGAGGTTGCAGTGAGCAGAGATCGTGCCACTGCACTCCAGCTTGGGTGACAGAGCAAGACTCTGTCTAAAAAAAAAATAATACAGGCCGCAGGCTAGATTTGACCTGTGGACCAAAGGTTGCTGAGCTCTGCACTGGAGGTTTGCGGGAGTGGTATCCACCTGTGCCTGTGAACACCAATGTCTCAGGCCCTCTGGAGGCTGTGCTAACATCCTGTCTCCTAACTGTGGGGAGACCCAACCTCTGCATGGGTCAGAGTCTGGCCTTCTGAAACTGTTCCTTAGTTCCCATCATTGCAGAGTCAGATCCAAGCTCTTCAAGTGGCATTCAAGGCCCTCCAAGACCTGGCCTCTCCCTGCCTGTCCTTTGGGAACCAGCAGGACAGCATTTCCACACGGGTTCCTTGGAACATTCCTTCTGTTAGATGTGACACCTGTCAGGGTTCTGGGTGGAATCTATAGAAACCAACTCCAGCTAAATTAAGCAGAAAAGGAGTTTATTGGCTAGATATTGGAAAGCTCAGAAAATTGATGGGAAGGCTAGAGGTTTGGAAAATGGCAGGAAAGAGGAAGCCATGTGGCTCAGGCATAGCTGAGGCCTAGTCACACAGACCAACTGATTATTTTGGGTGGGCTCTGGAGAGCTGCCATTCACTCAGCAGGTATTTATTGAATACCTTCTGTGTGCAAAGCTGTTCTAGGTTGTGAGGATACAGCAGTGAACAAAAAGGATATAAACTTCTGCCTTCTGAAGCTTAAATTGTAATGGGAAAGACAGATAATAAACAATCAGCAAAATATAGAGCCTGCTAGATGGTGATAAGAGGAAAGGAGAAACATGAAGCAGGAAACGATAGGGAGTGTGTCAGCGGGGCTGGGGCTCTGCAGTGTTGGATGGTGGCAGGGAGGCTCTCAGCCAGGGGCCAGGTTCTGTGGAGCCTTAGAAGGTCTGGTGTTGCTGAGAGTGAAATGAGAAGCTATTGGGTTTTGAAAAGAGGAGTGACATGACGTGATCTAGATTTTTTTTTCCTTTCATCTTTTTATTTTGCAGAATTTCAAATATTCAAAAAAGTTGTAAAAACAGGTCAATACCATTCACCTAAATTCACCAGTTGTTACCATTTTGCCACATTTACTTTGACCTTTCTCTGGCCCTTGTTCTCTATCTGCACACACACAAGGTTTTTTTCTGAACCACGTGAAAGTAAGTTCCAGACATCCTGACACTTCTTTCTAAATCCTTCAGCACATAAATCCTGAGAATACGGACATTCTCCTACACAACTATGACACCATCATACCTAAGAAAATGAAAAATCAGGCCATCATCTCATATGCAAACTATATTCACAATTTTTTCTCAGTTGTCCACATTTATCTTTTATAGGTTGGTTTTTAAAAATTTAATCCAGTGTCCAGTCAGGGTTCATACATCTTTAGTCTTTTAATATACAGTGTCCTCCTGCCTTTTATTATGTGTGTGTTTTTATGACATTGACTTTTTTTTTCTCTCGAGATGGAATCTGGCTCTGTTGCCCAGGCTGGAGTGCAATGGTACGATCTCGGCTCACTGCAACCTCCGCCTTCCAGGTTCAAGTGATTTTTGTGCCTCAGCCTCCTGAGTAGCTGGGATTACAGGCACATGACACCATGCCCAGCTAATTTTTGTATTTTTAGTAGAGATGGGGTTTCACCATGTTGTCCAGGTTGGTCTTGAACTTCTGACCTCAAGTAATCCACTCACCTCAGCCTCCCAAAGTGTTGGGATTACAGGTGTGAGCCACCACACCCAGCCATGACATTGACTTTTTAATGAGAGTCAACTAGGGCTTCACTGCTCCTCAGGGAAGTCTTCCTTGAACCCTGAAGCACTGGGTGAGCCTGTGCTTTACCCTGTCACAACTGATGTTCCTGCTTTGTGTTCTACTCCTAAGCAGTGAGTTCTTTTAGAGTAGCTACTGTCTTTTGCTCCCTGTGTCCTTATCACATGGCCCTGTGCCTTGCACATAGTGCTTGTTTAGAGAGTATCATGTCAGTAATTAAGTCTGACATTTACTCAGGTACAGATCAGAGTGATTTCAGTCATCAGTGCACTGGGGATTCAGCAGTGATCAAGGCAGACACAGCCCTGCCCTCTTGGAGCTTACAGTCTAGTGGTGAAATAGGCATTAAACAAGCCATTAATGGATGGACGGCAGTTTGGATTGGAGTAGTGGGCAGGACTTCAGATCTGACAGAGTCTCCCTGTAAGCAGCCCTGATTCATTCCTGTATATCAGACTGGGGGTGCGAGGGGCTTTCATGGCTGTGGCCTCTCTTGCAGGGAGTACCCCACTTGGCTGCTACAAGAAGCTGATTGAATACTATAAGAATGGGGACCTGTCTTTTAAATATGTGAAGACCTTCAACATGGATGAGTATGTGGGTGAGTCTTTCTCTTTCAAGGATCTTTCCTGATTCTAGGAGACTCATGATCCTCCTCTCATTGGTCCAGCCCTGAAGAGGAATCGGGGAGCCAGTGACATTTGGTGATAGGCTCAATTATCAATACTTACCTCTTGGTTTACTCAGCTATAAAATGGGGCTAATAAAGCTGACCTCACAGGTTGTCAGCATTAAATGATATTATAATAGATGTGGAAGTTTCTTATACATAACAAATACTTAATAAATATTAGAGTATTCCCCCCCTTCTCTGCCTGCTCCCCAACTCCATGCCATTTCTTTCTGGAAAAAATGATTGCAAGTGGGATCCTGGCTGGGGTGTTTCCCCTGGGATTTGTGTCTGGGCTTTCTCTCCAGTGTGCAGCCTCCAGCTCACCTTTCTACCAGGTACACTTGGAGGGGACCTTAGATTGGTGACCTTCCTGCTGCTGAAAAGCTGTATCTTGGTCTTCTATCACTTCCCCTTCCCTGAGTCATTTTGTAATAGCTTCACTTTAAAAAAAAAAAAAATTGTGCCACTTTGACAGGCTAAGGCGGGCGGATCACGAGGTCAGGAGTTTGAGACCAGTCTGACCAACGTGGTGAAACCCCGTCTCTACTAAAAATACAAAAACTAGCAGAGCATGGTGGCACGTGCCTGTAGTCCCATCTACTTAGGAGGCTGAGGCAGGAGAATCGCTTGAACCTGGGAGGCAGAGGTTACAGTGAGCCGATATCGTGCCACTGCATTCCAACCTGGGCAACAAAGCGAGACTCTGTCTCAAAAAAAAAAGATTGTGGTAAAATACATGTAACATGACAGTTACCATCTTAACCACCTTTCTGTGTACAGTTCAGTAGTGTTAAGTCCATTCACATTGTTGTGCAACCAATTTCCACAACTCTTTTCATCTTGTAAAACCCAGGCTCTATACTCGTGAAACAACTTCTCATTTCCCCCTTCACCAGCCACCGGAAACCACCATTTTAATGTCTGTTTCTATGAATCTGACTACTCTAGTATCATGCTAGAGTATATAACTGGAATCATAAAGTATTTGCCTTTTTGACTGGCTTCTTTCACCTAGCATAAAGTCTACAAGCTTCATCCATTGTTGTAGCATGTGTCAAAATTTCCTTCCTTTTTAAGGCTGATTTGACATATTCTTAATGCTTAACATTAAACATTTTTTTTTCCTGGCTAAAAAAAAGTTGAGCTGGGCGCGGTGGCTCACGCCTGTAATCCCAGCACTTTGGGAGGCCGAGGCGGGTGTATCACAAGGTCAAGAGATCGAGACCATCCTGGTCAACATGGTGAAACCCCGTCTCTACTAAAAATACAAAAAATTAGCTGGGCATGGTGGTGCATACCTGTAATCCCAGCTACTCAAGAGGCTGAGGCAGGAGAATTGCCTTAACCCAGGAGGCGGAGGTTGCGGTGAGCCTAGATTGCGCCATTGCACTCCAGCCTGGGTAACAAGAGCGAAATTCCGTCTCAAAAAAAAAAAAAAAAGTTGATTTGGGGGAAGCCCGGAGATAGTTCTCTCTCTAACCACCTGGTGTTCAAGCTGGAATTTATTCAGGCTGAGCAGGTGGAACTGGGAGTGGATGGTGGGGTCAGGGTGAGGGGTGTGCTTGCTTGCTTTCTAAGATGGGCCCAGCCCTACCCCAGGTGGCCAGAGTGTCCCCAGCCTCTAGTCTGTGGTCATTGCCTTATGAAAAGCAGATCAGAATGTGGGGATTTCCCAGGCCTCTGGTGTGCAGTTACTCTGGCCCAGCCCTGTGGCCACAGATGGGTGGGTAGACACTTAAGGATACTGGCTCAGCCTGTCCCGAGTGGCTAGGGGTCAGAAGGCTGGTGCCCAAGGCTCCCAGATGGGCAGACCCCTGGGAGTATCTCTATAGGTCAGCATGGTGTCCTGACATCCTCCTTAGGAGGGGGGCTTTGGCTTGGCCTAGGCACGACTGAGTGTCCCATGGCCCCACAGGCCTTCCTCGAGACCACCCGGAGAGTTACCACTCCTTCATGTGGAACAACTTCTTCAAGCACATTGACATCCACCCAGAAAACACCCACATTCTGGATGGGAATGCAGTCGACCTACAGGCAGAATGTGATGCCTTTGAAGAGAAGATCAAGGCTGCAGGCGGGATCGAGCTATTTGTTGGAGGTGAGCTTGACACTCTGCAGCACTCATGTCCAGGGCCAGACTAGTGGGCAGAAGGACAAGACACCATGCCTGTCACCAGACAGCTTCCTCTGGGTGTGCTGGTGACTGTAGAGACAGAGGTGGGAGAAATGGGCCCTGCCTGGCTCTGTTACTCAGGAACTGTGTTATCTTGGGGATCTCTTTCTGCAGTTTGATGCCTTGTCTGTAAACTGAGAGGTTTGAGTTTGGACTCTTGAGTTTCTGTCTACTCCCCAGTCTTAAGGTTTTATGGATCAGTCCTGGAACTTATCTAAACATTTAACATCACAAACTCACGTAGTTCCAGAGGCTCCATACAGCCTCTATAGATAGCCAGTTGAACCCCAGAGAAGTTAGGTGACTCACTCAAGGTCCGCAGGCAGGAGCAGGTGTCTGCCTTTCCAATTTGTGCTCTGGTTCCTTCTCTGGGCTGTCCTTCTGTGTGTCCATCTGTTGCCACCTCTGGAGTTACCCATGAGGGGTAACATTGAACTGCCTTTTATTGCTCTAGAGATCACTCTTCTCTAGAAGACTGGGGAGGAAGAGGGCAGGAGCTCTCATTCTCTGAGATATTAGAACCTATTCGGGTTCTCTGGTGTTTTATTCACTGTAACTCTATCCCAGAAGCAGGACACTCTAACTATAGGCAGAAGAGACGGAGAAGGTACACTTTTCTAACAATCTGGGGAGGCAGAAGCTGTTTGGATTGCTTCTTCCTCAGCTTTTTGAGGTTGACAGCAAGTTAACAATGTCTGTGTGTGCCTCAGATAGAAATGGTGGGGAGGGTCTCCTCTGAGACAGTACGGTAAAGAGAAAGAAATGGTAGGGAGGGGGACAGATCACATGTTTAAGGTGTACCTGATCAGGGCTGCAAATGAGAAAGGTGACACAGTTTTCAATGGTTTTTTTTCAGACCCTAGTTAGGGAAGGAGAGATTGTCCATGCTTGAAATCTTGGATCCCTGGGACTCACAGCGCTGCACTGGCTCTCTCCCTGTAGGCATCGGCCCTGATGGACACATTGCCTTCAACGAGCCAGGCTCCAGTCTGGTGTCCAGGACCCGTGTGAAGACACTGGCCATGGACACCATCCTGGCCAACGCCAGGTTCTTTGATGGAGAACTCACCAAGGTGCCCACCATGGCCTTGACAGTGGGGGTGGGCACTGTCATGGATGCTAGAGAGGTAAGGGTGCAAGGGCCCCATCAGCCTTGCCTTGGAATGGACTTGCCTTTCTCTTGTTAATCTTAACTATACTGGTACCACCTACATATTAAAGATGAAGACATGATAAATAAGGCCAAAATCCTTAATGCCCTGTTACTCACTGTTCCTCTTGCCTCTTTGGAAGACATCATTATTCCCAGTGTGAGGTGAATCCCTTGAGCACTTTTTTGGTGCCTTTAGCTGACTGCCTGGGACACCAGGCTCTCTGGCCTCGGGCCCCTTTCATGCTTTTCACAGGCAGAGAGGAAGCCAGCATCACTAATGCTGGAATATTAATTTTGTACCTGACCAGGTTTGGAGAAAGGGGGTCGCTGGTTCCTTGTAGTTGGTAGCGGTCACTGTTTGGACACCAGGGATGCTTGTGCTTCTAGGCCCATGCTCAGAGATTAATAAATGTGACGATGTGTGATTAAAATGTAAGTGTTTTAAGCTGAATTTCGTTTTTCCCCTAAAAAATTGGCTATCATTTGAATTTGAATTTTTTGTGGTTCCAATTTCCTTACTTTCATTAGAACTTTAGAAGCATTTTCTCTTCCTTTCTGACGTGTATTCAGTAGGAAGCAGCTAAGACAGGTTAGATTTACATTTCTTTGCCCAAGTCAATAAATAAGCATCTAAATCAGTGAAAAAATCCATTTAAAATGAACTTTTATGAAATGAGTGATGGCACTCAGATTTCTTTTGGTAACCTTCAATCAGTACATGGGGTTTAGGTGTTTGCTTGCTGTTTTTGGCCTTGCAGCTTGGAAACGGGTTGAGGGCCGTCCTTATTGTGAGGGCATCTTGATCTGGGAAAGGGCCTGGGGCTGGAAATCAGGAAATTCGTTTTTCTAAAAAGAGTTCTGGGTTGCTGAGGGGTCCAGAAGAAATAGTCACATTCCCTCTATGCTTCTGCATTCTAATCTTTTAAGAAACGAACAGCAAATCCTGTTCACGACTCTGTGGCACATGTGAATTAAAATGAAAGGAAATCTATAGAACTGAGGTTTTTTTTCTCTTTTCCTGCCCTTGAATAGAGCTGAGTTCTTTAAGATCATTTACATTCTCAATATTTTAACTGTTAAGTGGAGACTGTGCCTTTGTTTTATTATATATAAACAAAACCATCACCCCAAGTCACATTAGTTCATAGGTTTAATGCTGTGAACTGAAAGTGACCAGATTATGGGGCAGCCTTTCTGGGATTCAGCCTTAGCGGCCCCACAGATAACTCCCATCGTTGCTTGCAAAGCGCCCTTGCTGGTGGTGCAGGTTGGCAGACCTCTTTCACAAACTGCTTGTGGAAAGTCACCCAGCCGATGAGATAACAGGCCTGGGCATGGCATGTCTGTTTGCAGGGCACCTTCACAGTCATCATCAAAGATACCTGGAGGCACTGTCATGTGGTGTTCAGGAACATGGACTTTGGGGTCATAAATGACCCTGGCCAAGTTACTTAACCCCCTGGGGCTCCATTTTCTTACCACATAACATGGGGATAATGATGCTGCCTGCCTTGGGTTATTTGTGTGATATAGCACAGGGAGCACTGAGCAAAAGTGTGTTGCGTGGTAACCACTTACAATGTGATATGAAAAACTATCATCCTTACAACTATCTGGGGTATGTGGACTGCTCCCCTCCATCACGAACTTGTTTTCTGATCCTCAGGTGATGATCCTCATCACAGGTGCTCACAAGGCATTTGCTCTGTACAAGGCCATCGAGGAGGGAGTGAACCATATGTGGACCGTGTCTGCCTTCCAGCAGCATCCCCGCACTGTGTTTGTGTGTGACGAGGATGCCACCTTGGAGCTGAAAGTGAAGACTGTCAAGTATTTCAAAGGTGAGGGAGGTGTGGGTCCAGGAGCAGGTGGTCAAGCTCAGGGTGTGCTAAGAGTGAGAAGGAGATCCAGCTTTGATCCTCTGGTCATTTTAATTGACAATTATAATCTTAATAAATATCAAACTTGACTGTATCACACTACACAGTCATTTCTCTTCTGCCTGTGACTGCAAAGATCCATTTCTGGAGATCTGTTTGCTCTGAGAAGGAGGAAAGAAAACACAGCATGTGGTCCAAGGACTATGTGGTGACCTCGCAGTGCCATTGAGCCTCAGGTTTTCTCTTTTCAAATCTTATACAGCCATTCCCCTCTAGGTGAGGCACTGAATTATCAGGAGGATCTTCCTTTCTTTTACTTTATTTTTTTGAGACAGGGTCTTGCTCTGTCGCTCAGGCTGGAATGCAGTGGTGTGATCTCGGCTCAGTGCAACCTCCACCTCCCAGGTTCAAGTGATTCTCCTTGCCTCAGCCTCCCAAGTAGCAGGATTACAGGTGCCTGCCACCATACCTGGCTAATTTTTATATTTTTAGTAGAGACGGGGTTTCGCCATGTAGCCCAGGCTGGTCTCCAACTCCTGACCTCAGGTGATCCACGCGCTTAGGCCTCCCAAAATGCTGGGATTCCAGGCGTGAGCCACCATGCCTGGCCCTTCTTTTACTTTAAAAGGATGCATGCTGCTTTAGGCTAACGTGAATATCCTCCTTTACACAAGCAGGTCAATTAGTAATTTGTTCTTTGCTGAAAAGACTAACCTTTAAATAGTCAACTCCCATAGTGATTGAATTTATAAAAGTTCCATGAATATAGTACTCCCTGTGAATAACTCTTTTCATACTTTTAGGGTGTTTATCATTTATCATAGAGAAAAGAGAGACGTGTCAGTTCTAAGACAAAATTTGAGAGCTCCTAGATGTTATGATTGATAGAGAACTCTTGCCACTGCCTGAATTAACTACTTTTTGTTTTTAACTTTTTGCAGGTTTAATGCTTGTTCATAACAAGTTGGTGGACCCCTTGTACAGTATCAAAGAGAAAGAAACTGAGAAAAGCCAATCTTCTAAGAAACCATACAGCGATTAGCCTGTGCTGGGACCGAGTGTCAAATACCCATAGGGAAAGGCAGGTCTTTCTGGAAATTGTCTTTAGAAGAAAGAATTCTATTTCTTTAATCTAGCATGGTTACTCCAGATAAGTGGGTGAACAGACTGTTCTTGGCTATGAGGCTGGGAGCCTAGTCATGGAGTTTAGCTATAGGGAGAATGACTTGTTTGTAACTTAATCAGAAAAAAAAAATCTCTGAAAAATGTATTCCATCATTTTGATGTCTGCCAAACCCAGGTTGGGAGTTTTAAGCTTTTTGTTCTGCTTCAGCCACAGTTCACATGTATGACACACTCCTGTCAGGAATTTTTCTCCTTACATGCACTGATTTTCAAGTGGGAGGGAATTAGGGGCTTGTGTATATTGGACACAACCTCTTTGAAGAGTCTTGAGAGTCCCTCTTGCACAGGCCTGCCCCTTGGTTGAGAACCATTGTTCCAGGTTAAGGCACAAATTCTCAATATCTAAAGTAAGTGCAAGGAAGCAGTCTCTCTGGTCCGTAACAAGTGCAATGGAAAGAAAACGACCCCTTCCTTCCTTCCTCTAGTTGTTTTCTAGTTTCACAGCTCTTCTCTGAACTGGGAGTACTTGGGGGAGGATTTGGGTAGGTGGGGCCAAAGAGGTGGCTTCTACTGATAAACCCAGAGCTTCAAGGGGCCCAGCCACGTCAAACTAGTCTCCCCCAGGGACTCTTCAGCACCGAAAGGAGGAAGGTGGAAGCCCTTTTCCCCCCAGAGCCCTGTTTTTGTGAAAGGCCTCACTGTGGCTCCTCTTTTATATGCTCATTAGTAGGTAGGTGGTCCACTGGGGCAACAGACACTGCCACAATTTCAGTGTTGTGTTCAGCCAGGGGGACTGTCTGGGCAGGCAGCTTAAGTGTGAGTTGAGTCACAACTCCTGAGTGTCCCGCTCTCCCGCTTCCCTAGGAAGTGAGTGCCGGGAAAACACACCAAATGCTTCTAGTATTGTTTCCCCACTTAAAATAGTTCTGCTCAGATTCACATGGTGTGGTCTGATCTTTTGCCCATTTATCCTTCTCCCCAGATCCCAAGGTGGTCTGTTGCTCTGGCTTCCTTTCATTCTCTTAGGCCTTCATGGAGTGGATGCTGCCTCCTCCTTGCTGTTTTTGTGCCTGTTTGAAGCTACCGCTGCCTCTGTTTTGGGGAAAGACCTTTGAGAGCCTGGCTCAGGCCTAAGGGCTACGTTTGGTACCCATGTTTTGTCGTTAGCTTTTCTACGTGATTGTGCTGTCATTCTGTTTTAAGTTCATGGATCAATGGATTTGTTTACAATGTGATATTTTCTATTAAATCCAGTATTTTCAAATAACATGTCATTTGTGGATTTGAGCCCCAAATTTAGAAGACTCTCTGGGCTATTTGTATATTTTAGAAAGAGCTGGTAAGCAAAGCCTCACACTCAGTCCTCTCAAGAGCTTGCAGGAAGGTCACAAGCAGAGCAGCCGTCTATTGATCTTTTCTTCAGTCATCAGAGTAAAAATAACAGATTTTATGAAAATGAAGCACTTTCATAGGAAGGTTCATTTCCTTCCTATGAAAAAGGGTAGGAATGAACAGATGAGAAATAAATTGTCATGTTCTGGCTGCACCTGAGATCCAGATGAGGATACAGCTGTTATAAAGACTAAGGCAGATTTGTGATGAGGGATAAAAAATTGCAAAGTATGGAAAAATACATTTAGGGTTTTTTTTTTAATATGATGAAATATCTTAAGTCAATATAGCCAATTAAGGAGGTAGATGTAGAAGTTGGAAGAAGGGTTTAATTTTTTAACAATTTTGAGGCTGGGTGTAGTAGCTCGCACCTGTAATCCCAATACTTTGGGAGGCCAAAGCAGGAGGATCACCTGAGATCAGGAGTTCAAAACCAGCCTGGGCAACATAACAAGACCCTGTCTCTACGAAATTAAAAAAAATTAGACAAGCATGCTGGTGCATGCCTGTAGTCTCAGCCACTCAGGAGGCTGAGGTGAGAGGATTGCTTAGGCCCAGGAGTTCAAGACTGCTGTGAACTATAATTGCATCACTGCACCCCAGCTCTAGACAACAGAACAAGACCCCATCTCAAAAAAAAAAAAAACAACAACCAATTTTGAGATATAATTTACATGCTGATAAAATTAACATTTAAATATAAATCCAGTGATTTTTATGTTTATGGAATTGTGTACCTCCTTACCACAATCTTTTTTTTTTTTTTTTTTTTGAGACCCTAAAGTCTCACTGTGGTCTCCCAGGCTGGAGTGCAGTGGTGCAATCTCAGCTCACTGCAACTTCTGCCTCCTGGATTCAAGTGATTCTCCTGCCTCAGCCTCCCCAGTAGCTGGGATTACAGGTGTGCGCCAGCACATCCAGCTAATTTTTGTATTTTTAGCAGAGATGAGGTTTCACCATGTTGACCAGGCTGGTCTTGAATTCCTGGCCCCAAATGATCTGCCTGCCTCGGCCTCTCAAAGTCCTGGGATTACAGGCATAAGCCACCATGCCCAGCACCACAATCCATTTCTATCATTCCCCAAAGCTCTCTACTCCTAACCCCAGTCCCAGGCAATCACTGGTCTGCTTTGTGTCCATAGATTTACCTTTTCTGGTCATTTCACATAAATGGAATCATGTGAGATGACATCTTTTGTGTCAGGCTTTTGTCACTAAGCATAACGTTTTTCAGGTTCACATAACACACAGCAGTAGTCCATTCCTTTTTATTGCTGTATAGTATTCCATTTTGTGGACATATGTTTTGTTTATCCAATCAAGAAAGGTTTAAATTTTAAGTATGTTAAAGAAATTAACTATATTAAAATTAAACAAAAAAGGATTTAGTGATGACAGCTAAACTGGACATGTCTGTATGAACTTGAGATCTTAGATCTGATGTCTTTCCCAAGTCTGTGTTTTCTTGGTTGTTCAACAGCACTGTCCTGCTACAACCCATGCTTATGTGTTGAAGTGGGATATATACCCCTGGGTCAGCTTGGGCCTCTAATATCAGGGCTCCTTGGACAGGAGCTAATCATATGTTTGGGGGCAGGGATCAGAGTGGGCCTGGAATATTTTGTTACTGGAAATAAGGGTGCTTTCAAAAATGTCTGGAGCTGGTCAGGCGTGGTGGCTCATACCTGTAATCCTAACACTTTGGGAGGCCGAGGCAGGCACATCACCTGAGGTCAGGAGTTCAAGACCAGCCTAGCCAAGATGGTGAAATGCCATCTCTACTAAAAATACAAAAAATTAGCTGGGTGCAGTGGCATGTGCCTGTAATCCCAGCTACTTGTGAGGCTGAGGCAGGAGAATCGCTTGAACCTGGGAGGTGGAGGTTGCAGTGAGCTGAGATCATGCCACTGCACTCTAGCCTGGGCTACAGAGCAAGACTTTATCTAAAAAAAAAAATATCTGGGGCTTGTCCCAGTAAGTCTGGGGATGAAATAAAACAAAACAAAAATGTCTGAGGCAGTTTTGAGAAGACAAAACAGCCAGTTAAATGGGTTCTCACTGACCATTTTCACAATTTGATCAAAAAGGAAATATTAAATACAGCTGACTGGATCAAGTTGAATTTGTAAAACAGCAAGTTTGATAAGAAAGGGAAAAGGTAACATTAAGTGCACAGAGTTATATTTCAGGAAGAGTAGACAGAATGTGTTTAAAGTTTTATTCTATTTAGTAAAAAGTGGCAGTGTTGACATCAATGGGTGCTGCCTTCCTTCCATTAGTTTGTTTATAAAGTAGAGGTGGACACAAGAGGCTGGCCCACTATTCCCCCGACGGCCTACTCTTCTACTCTTTCAGTCTTTCAGGGCTTGCCTCCTATGTCATTTACCAGATAACTCTTCCCTGACCCTCCAATATAAAGCTGCAACCCCCAAGTTCATATCCTTGCCGTGTGCTGTTTTCTCAGAACCTTTTACCACCAGACATGTATTTTGTTTCCCCCTAAATATAAGCTCCATGAAGGTAGATGTTAAATACTGCTCTATTCTGCTCCTATAGCAGTGCCTTGGTATCTAGAAGGCACTGGTATTTGTTGAACCATAAGCCTGGTAGTTGTCCCCGAGTAGTGATTGTATACAACAACCAGGGGAAATCATAGCATATTATATAATGGATGAACCAAATGGCCTACTGAGGAGATCTAACTTGGCAAATTTGATGCTTCTTTCCTGGGAACCAAAATACTTACTGTGATGAGATGCTAGTGAAACATGTCCATTTCCAGTAAGATACAGTGTGACAGGATTGAGTTATGCAGTAATGGGCCGGCAAAACAGTAGTAATTTGGACCCCAGGGGAGCCATTACCACCACCTGGCAGTCATACTACATTAACAATCACTTTGGGAGGCCAAGGCGGGTGGATCACGAGGTCAAGAGATTGAGACCATCCTGGTCAACATGGTGAAACTCCGTCTCTACTAAAAATACAAAAAATTAGCTGGGCATGGTGGTGCGTGCCTGTAATCCCAGCTACTCAGGAGGCTGAGGCAGGAGAATTGCCTGAACCCAGGAGGCGGAGGTTGTGGTGAGCTGAGATCGCGCCATTGCACTCCAGCCTGGGTAACAAGAGCGAAATTCCGTCTCAAAAAAAAAAAAAAAATCATACTAGTCCATTTAGCCTCCTCAAAGACTAATTTGTAAGGTCCCAAACTTCTAACCCCTCTACCCCAGCTTTCCTCTCAGCCGATGACCTCGAAAACAAAAGCAATCAGAAAAGAATGCCCGTGAATTCCCACCATCACACACCCACAAGCCAGCCCTGCTCTCACACTCTGCTGTCCTCCTGTTACCAGCTCCTTGGCCCAGCCCTCTGCTTGCACATCAGATCCCGTCCTCTCTTGCCTCCTTGAAGATGTTGTTCTGACAACACTCCATCTCTCACCTACAGCATCAAATTGTCCTCTCCTGGACCACTCCTATGGCATTCAAGACAAGATTTAAAAACAAAACTCTACCTCATTTGCCCTCTCTGCTACATCCTCATTTCTCTGATCTTCTTTAGAGCAGTTTCTGGAGTTACTCATGCTCTAACTTTAATCTCTCCCTCTTCTGTTCTCTCTTCTCCTTCTGGTATGGTAGTCTCCCTTCATCCGCAAGGTATATATGTTCCAGAATCCCCAGTGAATCTGAAATGTGGACAGTACTGAAACCGATACAGTTTTTCTTTATATACATATGCCTATGCTAAAGTTTAATCTATAAACTAGGCACAGTAAGAGATTCACAGAAATAAAACAGAATCATAAGAATACACTGTAATAAGTTATGTGAGCGTTGTCTCTCTCCCTCTCTCAAAATTTTACTGTATTGCACTTACCTATTTTTGGACTACAGTTGACCATAGAAAGTGAAACTGTGGGTAAGGGGAACTACCATATTCCTATTATGCAGAGCTGTGCTTTTCTTTCTTCTTTCCTTTCTTTCCTTCTTTCCTTTCTTTTCTTTTGAGACAAGCTCTCACTCTGTTGCCCAGGCTAGAGTGCAGTGGCAACATCTCAGCTCACTGCAAGCTCTGCCTCCCAGGCTCAAGCGATCCTCCCACCTCAGCCAGCCTCCTCAGTAGCTGGGATTACAGGTATGTGCTGCCATGCCTGGGTAATTTGTGTGTGTATGTGTGTGTGTGTGTGTTTTGTAGAGACTGGTTTTTGCCATGTTGCCCAGGCTGGTCTCAAACTCCTGACCTCAAGCAATCACCTGCCTCAGCCTCCCAAAGTGCTGGGATTCCAAGTGCAAGCCACTGCATCCAACCTACACTTTTTAAAATTATCCAGCAGTTCTTGGATATTCTGTTTTTAAAAAACTTTCCATTCCTTTTTGAAATTTTTCAGTTTCAATTTGGGCAGTTTCTATTGATGTATCTTCAAGCTCACTGATTCTTTGTGGCAGCGTTCAGTCTTATGAGCCCATCAAAGGTATTCATCTCCGTTTCAATGTTTTATTTCTAGTATTTCTTTTGGATTCCAAGTTTCCATCTCTTGCTTGTATTACCTGACTATTCTGGCATGTTTTTCACTTTTTCTATAAGAGACCTGGCACATTAATCAGTTATTTTAAATTCCCAGTCTGATAACTCCCAAATCTCTACCATATCTGAGTCTGGCTCTGACGCTTGCTTTGTCTCTTTTTCCCTTTTAGCACGTTTTGTACTTTTTTACTAAGGCCAGACATGATGTCTTAGGTAACAAGAACTGGGGTAAACAGGCCTTTAATGTAAGTTGTGTGTTTATCTGGCTAATAGGCTGCGTCTAATGTTCGCTGTAGGTGCTAGAGGCTCTGATTTTCCTCAGTGTCCTTGTCTTCCCTGTTGTCTTTGGGTTTCCCTAGAAATTCCTTCTTAAAATAGAGTCTGTGTCTTGCAGCTCTCTCTGTTGTAATCCACTGTTATCCTGGAGCCCTACTGATGGTATTGTATTGGTGAGGAGAAGTACTGCATACTCTTATGATTAAATCTGTCTTTTCTTTTTTTAGTGGAGCCTTGTTTTTTCCTCCTATGTGAGACAGGAAGGCT
Source organism: Aotus nancymaae (assembly GCF_030222135.1). Taxonomy (NCBI): domain Eukaryota; kingdom Metazoa; phylum Chordata; class Mammalia; order Primates; family Aotidae; genus Aotus; species Aotus nancymaae. The sequence continues at coordinate 17,016,976 of NW_026988479.1, read as the reverse complement.
AGAGGCAGGTTGAGCCATCCATCTGCCTTTCTCCTAGGCTAGAGAAGGCTCCTGCAAGTAGTTTTCCCTGAGAAAACTGTTCTCTGCCATGGAGAACAGAAGCTCCGGGGCTACTCTCTTTCTGGATGTATTTCAAAATGGTTACTTTCCCCTTCGTGTGTCCAAAGCACAAGGGAATTTTCCTGCCATCTTTACAGGAGAACCCAGTGAGTCTCCTTGAGGTAAAACCCACCAAAGTGTGGGGTCCTCTTAGACTAGCTCCCGGTTTTGAATTCTCAAGCTAGTTAGTCCACACACAGCTCACAGCAATTTGTTTAGATCTCAATTACTGTCTCCAGCAGCTTTTAGGTGAGCCGATCTCCTCTATTTTCCTGCTTGTTTTTGCAGTGAAGATTTGCCCTGTGACCTCAATTCACTGGCAGATGTAAGAAAAGCTGTTTATCAGTTTGCTCAGCCTTTTTCTTATTATGAGGACACCCCATTCTTTCTCAAACACATTCCAGATTTGCAACTGCCCTCCAATGAAACAGCACTTGTCAAAGTCCCAGGGACCTCAACACTGACTGCTACAATTTTTACAGCTCACAGTACTTGACCTTTTTGCAGTGTATGACACAGTTGATTACTCCTTCCCTTAAACTTGACTTGGTTTCCAAGACACCACACACAGCTGGTTTTCTTACCTTACTGGCCACTGTCTGTCTTTGCTGGTTCTTCCTCATCTCCTTGACCTCTTAGCATCTAGAGTGACCAATACTCAGTCCTTGGACCTTTCTCTATATACAACTCACTCCCTTAGTAATCTCATCTAGTCTCATGGCTTTAAATACCATTTACATGTTGACTCCCATAATTCTATCTCTAGCCTGAGTCGCTCCCTTCAACTCTGGACTAGAACATCCTGCTGCCTATCTGTCATCTCCCCTGGAATAACTACCAGGCATCTCAAACTTACCTGTCCACAACCAAATTCCTGATACTCAGCCACAAATCTGTGCTACCTACAGGTTTCTCATCTCAACTGCTCAAAAATACCTAGAAATCAACCCTGATGCATTATTTTCTCACATTATACATCAAGCCTATCAACAACTCCTATTAGTTTTACCTTCAAGTACAGAATCTAATCAATTCTCAAGATTCTAACTTCCGGCACCCTGGTAAAAGCCAACTGCACTTCTCACCTGAGCTACTGTAAATGGCCTCCTAATTGGTTTGTTTCCACCTTTGCTCACCATCCCCCTAAAACACAAGCCAGACCCTATGACTACTCTGCTCAATGCCCTCCATCTCAGAGTGGCAGCCAAAGTTCACACAAGGCTCTATACAGTCTACAGCACCACCTGCTCATATCCCGTCTCTCACTCTTCCTTGGTTTGCTTCAGCCCTGACTGGCTACCACAGTTCCTAGAGCCCGCTTACATGCTTATATCCCAAGGGCTTTGCCCATGCTGTCTCTGCCTGGAATTCTCTCCTCCCAGGTGTCCAGAAGGTTCAATTTCACACTGCCCAGCCTTGGTTCAAGTGCTATCATGATGGGAGTCTTCTCTATAAGATTCCGACATTTCCCTGCCTCCCCTAACTCTGTATTTCTTCTCCCCAACTTCTATGACTTTTTTTTTTTTTTTTTTTTTGAGACAAAGGTCTTGCTTTGTCATTCAGGCTAGAGTGCAGTGGTGTGATCAAGGCTCACTGCAGCCTTGACCGCCTGAGCTCAAGAAATCCTCCTGCCTTAGCATCCTGAGGGGCAGCTGGGACTACAGGCACATTACCACTGCAGCCAGCTAATTTTTCATGCTTTTTTTTTTTTTTTTTTTAGAGACAGGGTCTTGCTATGTTGCCCAGACTGTTCTCAAAACTCCTGGCTTCAAGTGATGCTCTCACTTCAGCCTCCCAAAGCACTGGGATTACAGGCATGAGCCACTGCACACGGCCCCATGGCACTTGTCTTCTGATGAACCAAATAATTTACTGTGTCTCTTTCCTTCTGCCAGAATTTAAGTTCCACATGGGCAGGGATATTATGTCTGTTTTATTTACTGCTACATTCTCACCACCCTGAAAAAGAGTAAGGCCCATTGCAGGGTATTCCATCAATATTTGTTAAATAAGTGAGTTATTCTAGGCAATACTATAGGTTGCGAAAAGTAGAATGAGACTGAGGGTAAGACCCACAATTGCTTTTAAAATTTATGTGTATTTATGTTGTATTAGTGTAAGTTTAGTTGTTTTTCCTTTTTTCGTTTTTATAATGAAGGGAAAAAAAGAGATACAAGCAAGGTAAAGAAGTGACTATGCTGACTTTGTACTTAGCAACTTCAGCATCAAATCTCCTTAAGTTTCCAATGTACACAATCTTCTCCAAAGCATCCTCTGGCTCAGAGAAATGTGGGAATCCTTGGAGTGGTAAATCTTCAGACAACCTGAGAAACTGTACAGACTACACAATGGGTGCTGAAAGTTGATTATTACCATCAACATTTGTTAAGAATACCCCTAAAGCTCCCAGCCAGATTTCTGACCACATTCAGTCTGGCTTGATTTTTTTTAGTTAAGATAAAGTTTGGGGAGCAGGCTGGCTCCTCTTACCAGCATCAGAGGGGACCATGATGTTACAATTCCTTGGTCCTACTTAGGGAGTTTCATATACAACTTCATTTCCCTACTTCGGTGGCTGAAGGTAAGTGCCACTATCAGGAATGACACTCTGCTATGTAACAACTGCATGTCAACTGTGGTTCACGTACACTTTTAAGTATTTAAAAATTTCTGATAATACTGCTGTTCCTGCCTTGCTAGTATTGTTAGATACCATTCTGTCTACTAACGTATAAAAGACTATAATGAAATATAATGAGAAAAATTTAAATACCAGAAGTTACATCTACTTCTAAAACAAAACATACTCTTACCTGTCTTAACCAGTGACTATATATTTTTTCATCAGTTATCATTAGTTTATTATAAAAGAGAGATACGGAAATTATTTACATGATGAAAGATTTCAGAACTTCAGTGGAATGGGTAGCTTCATGTTGACGCCATTTCAATAGTGACTTATTTCAGTCTATGTACTTTCCAAGAATGTCACCATCTCTAAATAGGAAATAATCCTTGTCATCTAGAACTACTTTGGTGCCTCCATATTCTGGGAGAAGAACTTTATCTCCAACTTTGATGGTAACTGGTTGAATCTCTCCACCCTTTCCTTTAGAACCCGATCCAATAGCAACTACTGTTGCTTGCAACACTTTTCTTTGAGATTTTTCTGGAAGCATAATGCCTCCTGTGCTTACAGTTTCAGCAGCACTCTTTTCAACCAATACTCGGTCAAAGAGTGGAAGAAACTTTCTAAACACCTGTACTGCCGTGAGTCCCTCCGCCTCAGATTCATACTCTCCTCTGGCGCACCGTGGCAAGGAGACCGCCAGTGACTATAACATGGGAACTTCTGCCACCTGCTGGCAAAGTTAATACTAGGTGGGAGATCCAAAGTCCAGTCAAAATTCTGAAATTCCCTTTCAAAGCAGCCAGCCGCGTGAATAACTTTATTATTATCTCCTCTTATTAACTCTCATTACTCTTGACAGAAAAAATAAATACTAAGTACATTAAGAGATTGCTAATGTAAATTAGAACTGTCTACGAGGCCGGGCGCGGTGGCTCACGCCTGTAATCCCAGCACTTTGGGAGGCCGAGGCGGGTGGATCACGAGGTCAAGAGATCAAGACCATCCTGGTCAACATGGTGAAACCCCGTTGACAAATACAAAAAATTAGCTGGGCATGGTGGCGCGTGCCTGTAATCCCAGCTACTCAGGAGGCTGAGGCAGGAGAATTGCCTGAACCCAGGAGGCGGAGGTTGCGGTGAGCCGAGATCGCGCCATTGCACTCCAGCCTGGGTAACAAGAGCAAAACTCCGTCTCAAAAAAAAAAAAAAAAAGAACTGTCTACGACTAAAAAAGAAGACTTTGGGCAAATGACTTTGGGCCAGGCATGGTGGCTCACACCTCTAATCCTAGCACTTTGAGAGGCCAAGGCGGGTGGATCACTTGAAGTCAGGAGTTCAAAACTAGCCTGGTCAACATGGTGAAACCCCATCTCTACTAAAAATACAAAAAAAAAAAAAATTAGCTGGGTGTGATGGAGGGCACCTGTAATCCCAGTTACTCAGGAGGCTGAGGCAGGAGAATCTCTTGAACCTGGGAGGCAGAGGTTGCAGTGAGCCAAGATCATGCCACTGCACTCCCGCCTGGGTGACAGAGTGAGACTCTGTCTCAAAAAAAAAAAAAAAAAAAAAAAAAAAGACCGCTGACAACACTACAAGTCTGTCTGGGAATATGGCTTCTTCTGATTGTCAGCCTTTCTTACCTTCACCAGCTCCTCCACAGGTCAACAGGAAGGGATACATCTACTCAACAAGCTTTGGGATTTAGCCAAGATGGCGAGCTAATTCTCACATCAGTGCACAGTCTAATGGGTCCAGCTGACTTCCTGACTTGATCAACTTGCCCAATGTTTAATGTTTCTCGAGAAGCTGAGCAGAAAAATTACCAGAACGGGTGAACAGCCTAAAACTGCATATACAGCACTGGAGTATCCTGAGAAGTAACCAATTTAAAGCTACAAAAGATCTCAGTCAAAAAGAAATCATTGATTTGCTGAGCCTGCTAGGATTAAGTTATCTGTCTTTAAAAGTTTTTTGGGCTCCTGCCCAATCCAGATATACCAAGGTATAATGAATGTTTATATAAAAATAAAAACAGATGAGACAACTGTGACAGCTGAGTGGGGTGTAAGGGAACACAATGACTAAATTTAATAATGTGGTATCCTAGAAGGGATCCTGGAACAGAAAAAGGACATTAGGTAAAACTAAGAAAATCTGAAAAAAGTATGAACTCAATAGCAATACTGCTTCATTAATGTGATAAATGTGCCACACTAATATGTTAATAAGGAAAACCGAGTATGGGGTACATGGGAACGCTGTACAATCTTTGCAATTTTTCTGTAAATCTATATTCTAAAATATAGTGTCTTTTAAAAAAAGGATGGTTTGTTAATAGGGTAGCTAAATAAAAATTATCATAATAAAAATTAAAACTAAAAGAAAGATGGATGAAACAAGATGCATCTCAATTGACAGAGGCAGGTCCTTAAGTTAGTTCGATTGCAAGCTTAAAATGTCACAGAGCTTCTATTTTGACTTTTTAAAAAAAGTTATTTGGTAGCTTATTTTCATTTATCAGCTCTAGACCCAAACTTTTTATGTAAAAATGAAGAGACACTGACTCTTCAAACTCCCCCACAAAACACCCAGGAGCCTAGGCACCATGACTCATGCCTGTAATCCCAACACTTTGGCAGGCAAAGGCAGAGGATCACTTGAACTCAGGAGTTTAAGATCAGCCTGGGTAATATAGCGAGACTTCATTTCTACTAAACATTAAAACAAAAAACAAACAAACAAAAAAACTAGCTGGGTATGACAGCACGTGCCTGTAGTCCCAGCTGCTCAGGAGGCTGAAGTGGGAGAATTACTTCAGACCAGGAGAGCAAGGCTGCAGTGAGCTATGATTACACTACTGCACTCCAGCCTGGGTGACAGAGTGAGGCCCTGTCTCAAAAGAAAAAAGACCCATGAGGTTCATACTAATTTATGGCAAATCTCAGCTCACTGGTAAAAAAGACTTTCATGAAATTAAAGCAGGTACAAAACTCTTTATTCTATCATATATTTTGCTGACACAGCAACCTTCTACAAACCCAATTGTTTTACAAGGCATTTGGGGAGTTACCCAAATCTTTCATTTTACTAAGACAAAAGTACTCTACCAAAACTATACCATCTTAAAATTAGCTCATAACTCATGCTTCAAAAATACAAGCCCTATTTTCTTTGTTAAAATTGAGTGATAAAGACTTTGCACCTAAGAGAGAATCACTAAGGTGACCAAACTTTTGAGACTAAACACCAAACACCTGTGTTGTGTTTTTACTATCACAAATGGGAAAAAAGCCTTTCGTTTCTTTTCATAAAACTATATTATAAAGGCTTCTTTCCTACTTCCATGACATCATCAACAATGTACAACAGCTTAAAATAAAATGATCTCTAGAAAATAACAACTAGCTCATGAAACTATAGAGCTTCTGAGTAGCTCTTTCTGAATAAATCTGAATTAAACTCCTCTTTGATCACAGAAATCACTCTTCTCAGGTATATATTGTAGAACAAATCATTTTAATTTCTTATCTTCAATGTATTCTTTAAATTAACCTCAATTTTTATACAAAATGTCCTGAATGGAAGATCATGAAACTATCTGGTTTAAACAAAATATGGGCCCTAAAACCTAAGCTCAGTCACAAGCCCAGGTAAAAGATGCTATTCTGTGACCTTTTTCTTAAGAATATATTATATGCAGAACAATTTTAAAATGTGATTAGTTGTCTTGGTGACAGAACAAATAGAAGCAACTCTGTTCTAATTATAAGATAATCTTAAAATTTATTTTTATTTTTAAGATTAAGCATCCTCTTTGACAATCCAAAAACATAGTCTTTGCTCACTCTGGACACACATACCTAAAACAGTTAAAAGTGATTGCTCAATTTTCAATGACAAAGTAGGAAAAAAAGAATACATTGTCAAGCTGCAGTTCAATTCTTCTGTCCTCTTTTCAAAAAAATTTTACTTTGCTACCTAGCCACTCACCAATGATAAGATAATTTTTCAAAAAGCCAACAAAACCCAGAAAAAGGAACAGGTATCAATTCAAAATTACCACCCCAAACACTGCTGTTGCAAAAAAAAAGAGTATGAAGCCAAATTCCCATAGCTTGTTAGAGAGAAGATCTTTAAAAATAATTCAGAAAGTTAGGACTGGAACTACAGTGGTATAGACAGGTTATACTGTCATTATATGCATGTACAGTGGTAAATGTGGGTAATTCAAGAACATTCAGCCTGGGAATATATTAAGCTTTCTCCTATTCCAGCAGAGGAAATAAAAACATGTGCTTCTGGAATATTAAAACTGTCCTTACAAACAGAAGGTAGGGAAAAGGTAATGAGGGAGAAGGTGGAACAAAAGTAGCTAAGACAAGTCATTTTGAATCTAGGCTTTAACACCCAGGAAAGTTGAATAGAACTAAAATTCTTCTGAGCCAGTATCACTAAATTCTAGATTTGGCCTGAAACCAGTGGACCATATACACTACTAATAAATATCAAGTGCCCCACAATGTTTGTGGTATTAAAACATATTTTTAAATTATAAATTTCCATTCTGAAAAGTAGATCAAAATGACACTGGACCATCCAGTCAGTTTCAGAGTCAAGGACTTCCTCTAAAGAGAACTGACTTGGCAGAAATTTAGATTGGTAGGAATGTGATTAACATGGAGTAAATGAGATCAGGTTCTCAGTATAATTTTCATAAGGCTTCTACCCACCCCACTTGTAAGGAGTAGTACTGAGGGAGCTCCAACAGAATGTCTTAGAAGGATACTTCTCAGAGACAAAAGGTCTCTAAATTTAACTCTTGACCCCTCTTCTTACCTAAAGCGTGGGGAAGAAAATAAATATTTAATTTTTAACTATTCAGAGCTTTGGGCACATTATAATATTCTGTAGTTTCATTTTCTGAACCTTTGGCTTATAATTTTTCTCAACTTACATTAAAAAAATGTATGAATGCACCTTCTTCAGTAGTACCACATGAAAATATAAACCTTGTTCTTCCCTAACTTCTACACAGGAAGAATGAATGAATAGTATCCTAAATATCCTGCAAAGTTACTTTGTATACTTGACAAAAGATTAGGGAAAACCAATCCACTTCCATATCTTAAGCAGTAGTTAACTAGTCTTCAATCTCATCTTCCCAAATATCGTCATCAACATCCACAGCATAAAACAGCCTGGAAGCATAAAGAAAGGTACATTTTAAAACACTTGAACGAAACAATATAAATTGCCTCTTCTTCTCTCAAAAGTATTTTCTGTACTCTTATAACATTTCTGTACATCTTTTCTTCTCCTTTAATCATTCCACTGAGGAGGGCTGAAATCTGGGTCCCTCTGAACAATCTACCCTAAAGTTGGTTAAGAACAGCCCTTTTAGGGTGGATGAGTGCCTGCCCAGCTCCATTCCCATCTGGCCTAGAAATTTAATTGGCTGTAAGTCTTTTGGCCACAGCGGTCCCACTGAGGGCCTGGATTGAGGCAGGCAGGTTTGCCACACCACTCCAGCAATGATAGTGACAAAATAAGTTTGACCATCAATGCTTTCTCTGGCAAATCTCAGCCAAAAGCGGGAAAATGAGAAATAAAAATGAAACATAAGTCCCACAACCAACTGAACAGACCCTTTCCTGGCCAAGGCGACCCCAGAGAAATCTTGAAAATGGGAGGCCAGACATACCTGGTCATAGCCCCCTCCCTCACTGACCACCATTAGGTTTTCTTTCTTAAGGGTTAAACAAACCAACCCTTTGGGAAGATTTGCTCCACAGCTGATATCAACCAACGGCCTGACACTGTCCCTCCCTTCTACAGATTTGGCACAAAAAACGGACCAGCATTTCTTCCTGCTGATAGAGCGGTTCTAGCCAGTCTATGGAGGATGTGTATACTGAGGTTTTTCTGTTCTCTGCTTCACCTTTTCATGTCAGAGAACTCCCCCACAGATCATGCTAATGCCGCCTTTTTTCTTTTTTTGAGATGGAGTTTCACTCTTGTTGCCCAGGCTGGAGTGCAGTAGTGCAATCTCGGCTCACTGCAACCTCTGCCTCCCAGGTTCAAGCAATTCTCCTGCCTCCTGAGTAGCTGGGATTACAGGCATGTGCCACCACGCCTGGCTAATTTTGTATTTTTAGTAGAGATGAGGTTTCTCCATGTTGGTCAAGCTGGTCTCGAACTCCTGACCTCAGGTGATCTGCCCACCTCAGTCTCCCAAAGTGCTGGGATTACAGGCATGAGCCACCGCTCCCGGCCAATGCTATCATTTTTTGAACACGGGTCCCCTGAATGGGAATGAAGCTCAACTGCACATGCGGCATGTTTCTCCTTTCATAAATATTCATGACTCCTCCTATAGCTTATCGAATATGTATATCTGGCTATTTGTAGGGCATAAATCCCTGTCTTCCTCTTCCCACCCTTAAAGTGTCAGTTTCTAGCTTCTGGCTGAAGGCTATGCTTCCCAACCTGTCAGAATGGCCACCTTGCAGGCTGCAACTCTTTATGAGAAATAAAGCTGGCCTTTCCAAATTAAAACAAACAAACAAAACAGTCATTTTAGAATCCAGACAAACTCTCCAGGACCAAGGATAAACAATAATGGGGGATGAGTATCACAAAACTGATACTCAGTGTATACAATATACAGAATAAGCCAAGACTGGGGAAGTCAGGCAATTTAGAAGCAACTGAACTCTTTCAAGACACTATTATTGATATTACACGTTCATCACTACATTCTATCTTCACGGTTCTTGTACCCTCCATTTGTAGAATGTTTTGTAGCTAACAATTTGTCTTCCTTTCCTTATGTAAAGTTACCTACGATTTATGCAATTTCCAATGCTCGATTTCCAACAGTTCATGGCAGGGGTTGTTTCTTCGATTTCTCTTATAGTTTCACAATACCAATGTATTTACTTAATAGACACCCCTTAACAAAGATCATCAACTGATGCTGAAAGTAGAAGCTCTTGGAGAACAGGATATTCCCATTGTGCCAAGGAATCACCCCACAGATTACTTACTAATAACAAAATGGAAAACTTACCTTTACAATAAAGCAAACAGTAGAACTGAGCACCACACTAATGGAGGACATCATGGGCCTCCTGATGTGATCCAATGTGGAATACACATCACTCCTCATGAAGTATCAGCAGAAAAAATGTTATTCTAAATCTGATCAAACTTCAGTCTAGACCTAACTTCCAGTTTATAGCAAATAGGATACAGAAACAAGCTAAAGGAAACAAGCTAAAGGACATCATGGACAAATAAAACTCTAGAAGGTAAGACGTTATATAAGACTACTGGCCTGGACTTTTCAAAAAATGAATGTTGACAACACACACACACACACACACACACACACACAGACAAACACAAAGGTGGGCCAAAGCTTTTCTGTATTAAGAGACTAAAGAGATAGAACCAAATCCATTGACTGAACTTGTTTAGATTCTGGTTCAATCAAATAACTTTAAAAGATATTTTCAAGGATAATTAGGAAGTTTCAAATATGTATGTTTACTAGATAGCAATATGCCACTATCATTACATTTTTTTAAAGTACTGTCACTATGTAGAAGCATTTCCTTATCTTAGGAGAAAAGTGGAAATATTTAGAGTTGAAGCATTATTGTAACTCTATGTAGTTCATTAAAAATGTTAAGGGAACAAATATGGCAAAGTACTATCAATTGTTAATTTAGGTGGAAAGTATCCTACTATTCATAGTCCTATCCTTTCAAGTTCTCTGTATGTTTGAAAATTTTTACTGCAAAAACTTCCACATAGTGTATATTCTCATTATAAAACTCATTTTTGAGAAAAATAATATAAAAATTCCTTTATGGGGGAAAACAGGTAAGACAATTCTCTTAAATAAGTCCAAGTACTTAAATAAAACACTGGATTTATGGTCTGCAAATCAAGTACCTGAGGAATTCTGTGTATACATACCGGTTAAAACATGGTGAAGCAGGATCATTGAAATGTCTGTAAGGGTTTGCTCTAGACAGAGAACCCATACAAATCCAACAGAAATATTGCATACAGCCAGTGCATGTCATCTTGTTACATCCATCTAATTTCTAGTGGAAAGGATAGAAAGAGAAAAACATCAAGGCTGTAAAAGCAGAAGAGACATGCACACGCCAAAAAGATTCAGTACAACATTCTCCTAGTCACTGATAACTATGTAATGCTTTCTATTTTATATTACAAGTAAAATACAGAAAATAGGTAGCTAGTGTTACTACAACTAGCTACTTGGCACAGTCTCTTCTGATAAACAGTAGATACAAATTAAACACATATAACTGGAACACGTAGTTAGATTAACATTAAAATATTTGGATGTAACAAGTGTGGGTTTTTAATTTTTACATAAATCTAAGTAAATATTTGGTACCAAGTCCTTCACTCTGTCATAGGGCTCAGGTATGTTAAAAGTGATTATATGGCCTGGTGCAGTGGTTCATGTCTGTAATCCCAGCACTTTGGGAGGCCAAGGCAGGCAGATCATTTAAGGTAAGGAGTTTGAGACCAGCCTGGCCAACATGGTGAAACCCTGCCTCTACCAAAAATACAAAAAATTAGCCAGGTGTGGCCGGTGGTGGCTGGTGCCTGTAATCCCAGCTACTCGGGAGGCTGAGGCATGAGAATTCCTTGAACCTGGGAGGTGAAGACTGCAGTGAGCTGAGATTGCACTACTACACTCTAGCCTAGGCAACAGACAGAGACTCAGTCTCCAAAAAAAAAAAAAGTGATTATATATAGTGCCAGTTTCCTCAATGGAATAACAGGAATCACCACTAGGTTCAGTTCAGACATAATAAATTAGAACAATAGAATCAAATGCAAAGATGTATTTTGATTTTAAAATCTATTAAGATTTTTAGAAGCAATAGATTTGTCTAATTATTTTGGCTCAGATTAATTCCTGAGTATATCTTACTTAATTAAACAGGTGTGCAGCATTCAGGGTAGTTCTGAGAGATCAGATTTGATTTATTTTTTAATCACAAAGATGAAGTAAGAGTTGACCATAGCTCTAGTATGCTCTCCTTACAACCCATTCAATTTTGAGGTGGATACAACGTGAGAACAAAGGTCGCTGTAAGAAAACACTTGGAAAAGGGAAGTCTACATACATTTAAGGTTGATAACAATATTTAGTAGTGAAATTTCCATCTTCCAAGTAAGAAAGTGTAATAATACCAGTATGTGTTTTCTAAGTCATAAAATTGACTAATAAGTCTTCTTAAGGTAATCATAACATGGTTGCAAGGCTGATGGCCTCCAACTCTGTCCCAAAACATTTACCTCTATTGGAGTTCCACAACATGGGCAGTTCTTGGAGTTCTTCTCTAGCCACTCTTTACTTTCCAGCTCTTCTAGTGCCTTCTGAATCACCCTCTTACCATACCTTTGTTCCAAAAATCTTTTATTGGGCTCATCTGCTTGCAGGTATTCATTTCGCAAGTCCATTAATTTCTCTAGAACGTGAAATGGAAAATTAACTTTTATATAGCTTTGTAATGATGACTAAAAATAATTTAAAATGGCACTTTTTTTTTCCCAACTCGGACCCGACTGAATGGCTCCCGCAAAGAAGGGTGGCGAGAAGAAAAAGGGCCGTTCTGCCATCAACGAGGTGGTGACCCGAGAATACACCATCAACATTCACAAGCGCATCCATGGAGTGGGCTTCAAGAAGCGTGCCCCTTGGGCACTCAAAGAGATTCGGAAATTTGCTATGAAGAACATGGGAACTCCAGATGTGTGCACTGATACCAGGCTCAACAAAGCTGTCTGGGCCAAAGGAATAAGGTGCTAAAGTTATCTGAATTAGAAGGAATGTCCCATACCGAATCCATGTGCGGTTGTCCAGAAAATGTAATGAGGATGAAGATTCACCAAATAAGCTCTATACTTTGGTTACTTATGTACCTGTTACCACTTTCAAAAATCTACAAACAGTCAATGTGGATGAGAACTAATCGCTGATCGTCAAATACATCAAATAAACTTATAAAATTGCCTTAAAAAATAAATAAATAAAATGGCAATAATCTTTATTCAATAATGCTATTCCTAGAACTTTATCATAAGGAAAAAATCCAAAGTCATATGCATGGAGATGCATATAACAATGGCAAAAAAATTAAATTTCTAAGGAAATAATGTTTGGAAGAGCCATTTAATGACATAATATTCAATTATTAAAAATATAATTAAGTTGGCTACAACTCAAAACATTCACCACAGAATCCAGAAAAAAGAGTTTATGTTATAACCCAGTAAAAATTACATATGCACAAATAATAATGAATGGAAAGGACTCGCCCAACTAGAAAAGATGTATCTGTTAAAGGTGGTAGAATAAGATAGGCTATTTTTTTTCCTTTGATTTTGATTTCTTAATGTTGGTATGTTGATGCAACTGGAAGTATACAGTTAAAGACTGACTTATCTAAAAGACACAAAGGTTGAAAGACATTTTCCACTAAGTCAGCACCATTCACCATTTGATAATGAAGAGGCCTACCTACAAGATGCTGGCTGATGCAACTGAAATTACCTATCCACTCTTTCCTCTCAGGGTACTTTCTTGGAAATAATGACACTCTGCTAACATTAGCAAGTAATAACTACAATAATAATAGTATTAATAATTATCTTTTTTTTTTTTGCTGCAGTGCAGTGGTGCAATCTGGTTCACCACAACCTCTGCCTCCTGGGATCAAGTCATCCTCCCACCTCAGCAACCTGAGTGCCTGGGACTACAGGTGTGCATCACCACATCCCATTAATTTTTATATTTTTTTGTAGAGACAGGGTTTTGCCATGGTGTCAAACTCCTGGACTCAAGCAACGCCCCCGCCTTGGCTTCCCAAAGTGCTGAGATTACAGGGGTGAGCCATTGTGCCTGGCCCCATTTTGCATTTTACATGTATTAGCCCACTGTTTCTCAAACTATTTATGATAAAGGACCATTCTTTTTTCTCCACTGTCAAAAGTTTCTAATCCTCTCAACTTCTGTATCTTATCATAGATCAGTGTAACAAATTTAACAATTTTGAATAGCACTATATTAGTTCCCTTCATCCTTAAAATAACCCTGCGAAGTTACTGTTATCTGCTCTAGCTGCAATTTTGTGAAGTAGCTGTTATCATCATCCCTGTTAGTCTGAGAAAAACTAAGCCACCAAAGTCCAGTTAAATCGACATTAAGGACCTGATTTATGATTCCTTATCTCGACTGGAGATGGCAAACACGTTTCACTCCTAGGTCTACTTCATCAGAGGGCAGTTTTCTGAGGTGCCATGTTGAGGAAGATTCTGAGGTTTCCCTGGACTCAAGGAGAAAGCATTTGATGACTGGTCAAACACATGTGCCATGGAGACAAGAATGGCAGTTTAGATGCCCTGCATTTGCCATCCAGGATCTACATTATTCCATGTTCATAGATAGAATTTGCTATGCCATTCCTTCTGGAATGTTCCTCCCTGATAACTGCATGGTTTTTCTTACCTCCTTCAAGTCTTTACTTAAACCATTTTGCCAGCGAGGCCTCCCCTGGCTTCTGTAACTAAAATCCCAAGTCCCTTCCCCTTCAGAACATTTCATATCCTATCCTTGCTTTATTTCTTCTGCCTCCTCAGCACTTACCACCACCTGATAATCCTTATTTTGTTTTCCTGTCTCCACTAGTAGTATGTAAGTTCCATGAGGGCAGAGATTTTTGTCTCTTTTGGTCACTACCACACTCCCAGAGCCTAGAATAGTCACTGACACAGAAATATCTGTTGGATAAAGACTTCCAAATTGAAGAATGAAGTCATAAGGCGCTGGCAGGGGAGTGAGATGTCGGGGAGAGACTGGGGATGGGGGTATGGGTTCACGCAGTTAAAACATACCTGCAGTCACCTTACATGGAGAGACCCCATGGTAGGTCAACCTGCACAAGGTACAGAAGGCAAAATTGCAGCTGGAGCAGATACCCATGGTGCAGCCAGGCTCCTGCATCACAGGCAGCTGGCAGCATGGGCGGGGGCAGTACACCACATCTGCCATCAGGTCCAAGGTGGACTGGAGGAGAAGGCGGTCATAACGGGCAAATAACTCTGCTTCTACTAACTCTTTGACCTAGAGGGAAATACAAAACACCATAGGTTTGATGATTCCACAACCAGTTCTGAACCTAAGGAGATTCTTAGGATGATAGGTAAAACAGATGGGCACATAAACTAAAACCTCTCTTTCACTTCAAAATCAAACCAAGTATATATTCACTGAGATGGCAATATATACTACACATATAGTTTGTTAAAACTAAGCAAAGTGTACAATTTATTTTATATTTTAGTTTTATTTCTTTAGAGATGGGGTCTTGCTCTGTCATCAGGACTGAAGTGCAGTGGTGCAATCACAGCTCACTGCAGCCTTGAACTCCTGGGCTCAAGTGATTCTCTACCTCAGCTTCCCGAGTAGCTAGGACAACAGGCACTTGCCATCATGCCTGACTGACTTTTTTTTAAGACATTGAGTCATGCTATTTTGTACAGGATGGTTTTAAACCCCTAGTTTCAAGCGATCCTATCTTGGCCTCCCAAAGTGCTGGGATTATAGGTATAAGCTACCATGCTAACCTTGTATGATTTAAATGTGTAGTTTACTTTAAGTAAAATTATGCTTTAATAAAAAACAAAAAACTGACCGGGTGCAGTGGCTCATGCCTGTAATCCCAGCACTTTGGGAGGCTGAGGTGGGAGGATCACTTGAGGTCAGGAGTTCAAGATCAGCCTGGCTAATATGGTGAAACCCCATCTCTACTAACAATACAAAAAAAAAAAAGAACCCAGGAGGCAGCGGCTGCAATGAGCCGAGATGGTGCCCCTGCACTCCAGCCTGGGTGACACAGCAAGACTCTGTCTCAAAAAAACAAAACAAAACGACAACAACAAAAAACCTAAGTAGGCTGTACTTACGCTGAAGTCTGTAAAAAAGTCAGTTAATCATTCCAAGAGATGTCCCCTTCAAATCCCAACCTCACACAGGGATAAGCTAGTGATTCCCCAAAGTTCATGGTATCCTAGCAGATATACAAAGTAAATTACCACAGTTACTTAATAATTACTTTAACACTCATCCTTGCCTATTGCAAGGCCAAAGGAAGCATTTCATTTGCTTAAGCAGTAGACTAAGACCACAGAATTCTTTTTTTTTTTTTTAGAGACGGGGTTTCACCATGTTGACCAGGATGGTCTCGATCTCTTGACCTCGTGATCCACCCGCCTCGGCCTCCCAAAGCGCTGGGATTACAGGCGTGAGGACCACAGAATTCTTAATGGATACAGTGAAACAACTTGTGGGCTGGCTCCAAGGCCTCAGACTGCCTCATAAACCCTATCAATGAAGTTCCCAAGAAGATATCTCCATTTGTGGAAGAGAATTAAGAGGCACCCATCAGCAGGGTAAACAGTTACCTGACCAGGAGTGGCCACCGAAGGGCACTTTGGTTCTGGGCAGTTGAGGCACTGAACCTGGCCATCTCTGATCTGGATTTCAAAGTAGTCCTTCAGACAGGCTTTGCAGTACACATGCCTGCACTCTAAAAAGTACATGCATTCACTACCTAGCTTCTCACAGAAACAGATATTGCACAGGAACAATTTACTATTAAAGCATTTTATCTGCTGAGCTTGATCAAAGTCCAAGATTTCCTGGATCAGATTTGACAATGATTCCACATCCTGCACAGCTCTCTCATCCACAATTTCCTCTTGGTCTGCATCAGATCCAGCAGCTCCTCCAAAATCTAGCTCTGTGTTGGGAGAGGCTTGAGCTGTCCTTCTCTGTACTTTTTTCTGAGAACCAATCTTGAGCTCAAAAGGAGAGACAATATTCAGGTATGCTAGGGTCTCTTCCTTAAGAAATTGCATCCAGGCAAACAGGACCACGCTGCCACGATGTTCTTCCCATAGATTGTCTAAGTGCTTGCATAGAGCAGATAGCTAGGAGAAAACACATGAAGATGTTGGTGAGTTTGGAAAGATGATGATGCTGCCAACTCTTGATTTCCCTAGGAATCCTTTCCACTTGCAAGTTAGGCCCTTATACTTCCTAACACCATTTTTTACTGCTATGATACACTGTGCTACAAGATAGTACAAACATTCTTATTGGAGTACTTCTCAAACTATTCAGCAACATGAGCTGGAGTAGAACACAAAGTCAGGAGCAAGAAGTATCATGAGAACAAGAGAAACAGGAAGACTCCATAAGACAGAGAAATAGCTGTACATTTTAGTCACTGAAATGGAGGACTTTTTTCTGCTCTTTAATCTTTTAGTATTGCCATAAATTTCATGTAGGAGAAAGAGCTCTAGTTCTAAAAACAAACTATTTTTCTTCCATTAGGAGTCCTAGCCCTGTCGGTATCCTAGAATAACGATTAGAAAAAGAATCATTTAAAAATACTATTCAAGTTTTAAAATTAATTTTCAGTTCTATCAAAAAGTCAACTCATCTGAAACAATCACTAACAGAATTCAGCCTCAGAGTCCATGTTTAGATTTACAAGCTGCTTTTAACTAAACAATGTGGGCTTATATCAGATCCCAGTTAATGGAGAAAAGCTGACTGACATTGACCCTGGTCCTAATCAGAAGCCCTCAGCATGATTCAGCAGCCATAGAGAAAGCTTACACTTCCTAAGCTAAGCAACTCAAGTTAAATAATTTGGAATTTTTCTCTTTAAAAGTGGTCTGTTCAATTTGAAACGCAAATATAAGAGGATTTTCCATTAGAAATATAAAATATTTGTAATAGAGCACAGGAATTACAAGCAGCTTTTCTTTTTTAGGTAAACATCCAAAAATAGGCCTTCCGGATGGCAAATTTTGTAAATTTAAATGACAAATAAAAAGGGACAAGATTTCCTGTTTCTTACACTCTGCGTAGTGCCACTGACTAAACCCTGCACAGGTACTACTACCTTACTTATTGATCAGTTCAGATTGAACAACTAATGGTTTTTTACACTGCATAAATATGCTTATAAATCAACCATGCTTTTGAGAAATCTGCTAAAATCTGTATAATGTGATAAATACTAAAAGGGAGGCTCTGAGTGCTGTGTGAGCTACGAAGTCCTATGAAGAAGCCATTCTCCAACCTCTTTTCTTCTCCAGTCCCTTCTCAAGAGAGGCAGCTGGGGCTGGGTGAGGTGGCTCATGCCTATAATCCCAGCACTCTGGGAGGCCAAGGTGGGTGAATCACCTGAGGTCAGGGGTTTGAGACCCGGCTGACCAACATGGTGAAACCCTGTCTATACTAAAAAATACAAAAAATTAGCCGGGCATGGTGGCAGGCGCCTGTAATCCCAGCTACTCGGGAGGTGAGGAAGGAGGATCGGTTGAACCTGCTAGGTGGAGACTGCAGTGAGCTGAGATCGCACCACTGCACTCAAGCCTGGGTGACAGAGCAAGACTCCATGAGAGGGGTGGGGGGGTGGGGGGGGGAGGGGGAGGGAGAGGGAGAGGGAGAGGGAGAGGGGGAGAGAGAGAGAGAGAGAGAGAGAGAGAGAGAGAGAGAGAGAGAGAGAGAAAGAGAGAGAGACACCTGGGGTGCATGTAAATTGAAGAGGGAGGGGAATTAAGGGAAAAGGAGCAAGAGACTACGTAAGTATATTGGGGGAGGAATGAGGGAAAATACTAGAAAACTAAAACCACTTCCCTCTGTCTACCCACCCCAATTCAGGGAATGACAGCTGTACGTTGTCAATTTCACTATTAACAGGTGAGAGTCATAATGACAAGGAATCAGGGTAGAGCAACAAACAAGAATTGAACCAAGAAGGAATATAAGAGACCAATTAAAATGTCAATTATACGTATAAACAATTATTTGACAAAGAATTCTACTGTAAAAATTTTAACTGTAACACATAAAACAGCTCTCTTCCCCAGCACACATCCCTGCACCCAAATCCAGCACTAAGGAGATGTTGGTTAGCTGCAATCTGAAACTGCAACCACACATCCAGTTAATCTGTCCCTGTTTTGTGCATGTGTGTGTGCGGGTGCACACACAAGCATGGATGTAAAGTATGAAGAGCTCGCTGGTGAAATGGGACTATGAATATCTAAATAATTTGGCCAATTATCAGTGACCTAAATGCTAAACAGTCTTGATATTCCTGGACAAATCATCAACTGTCTTGCATCTGCTGCCTCTGGCACAGATATTAGAATGTAAAGTAATATTCCTTTTTATTCTAACTGTATTATCTTTTTTAAGGTTTAATTTTGCTTTTAAACCATAAGCTCAAATTTACAAAAGTACTCTCACCTGAAAGATTAGATTGGTGGATGGGGGAATGAAAACTGTATGATCCAAAGAGAAAAACTAAAGAGCCCTTGAGGTCAGCAAATCTGACAGCTTTTTTTGTTTGTTTTTGGTTTTTTTTTTGAGACAGGGTCTCTCTCTGTCACCTAGCCTGGAGTGCAGTGGCTCAATCTCAGCTCACTGCAACCTCTGCCAGCCAGGCTCAAGTGTTCCTCCCACCTCAGCCTCCCGAGTAGCTGGGAGTACAGGGATGCACACCTGGCTGATTTTTGTATTTTTTTTATTTTGTAGAAACTGGGTTTCACCATGTTGCACAGGTTGAGCTTTCGTCTTAATATACATCAGTCTATCAATCTTCATTATGACTTCTAGAAAAGCAGCTGCTATTGATTCATTATCTATCCCAGAATACTTTATCTTATTTATATTTAGCTTCGAGTCATATTTTTGTCTCAATCAAGAGTTGAGGTTGTTATTAGAAAAGTATATATAACCCAGAGGAAATGAGGTTCTTTACATGAGGCCTCAAGCCTTAATGATATATCTACAGGAACTGTACACATTTCTACTTGTATACATTTATGTCTATGTGATACCAGTTGACTGTTACTTGTTATTTATATAGATTTTTACAAAGCAAAGCAGTTATTGTATTTACTCAGAAAATTTGCTTATTATAACTACATTAGCTCAATTTTTAGTCCTAATTAAAGTGAAATCTTTCATTTAAGGAATGGATAAGAACCTAAGAAAAAAAGTACTATCAATATTTAAGAAAAATGAGGAAGATCTCATAGTCTCCATTATAATACAGATTAAATAGGAAAATAGCAAGACAAGAAAAGAAATAATATACTTGATTAAAAATTACTCCTACTACAATTCGTGATTGCTTTAATTACTGCCATTCCTTTTTAAAACACCAAGCATTTTCAATTTCTTAGCATCAGGATTCATCAAGGCAAGGGAAAAAAATTACAAAACCAAAGTCATTTGTTTTTCATGCACTGAATTCAAGATCATTAAGGTAGTCTTCAATTAAAGACAATTTTTAAGTTTCTAAAAATGGATAGGAAAAATTAAGTTTCAAGTCTAACCTGAGTTGGTGACAGCCATTTGCCACTAAGTGTGAATGAAGGTGGGGAAGAGGATGGATAATCTGGTGGCAGTTCAAAGTTCAGCACAAGTGGAGGCAGAAAGCAAATGGTGTATTCAAAGCCACTATTCTGGAGACACTCATTTGAATTGCCTGAACCAAAAACAAAGATTAGAAAGGATCAGTTGGTCAATACTTGAGTGTCCATTACTGTTGAGCAATGCTCAAGAAAGACTTAATGCTTTAGTAAGAGGGAATAAAAACCCTCCCAAAGCACTTCCTATTTCCTGATTTTAACTTGGTAACCGCCACCTTAAAAAAATATTGTAACCCCTTGAAAAATCTAAGCACCAAGAAATGTATAATGAAGATACTACAACTCATTCTTGTATACACTTCTGGGTACAGTTCCTAACACTAATGACCAAGGAACACACAATGTTTTGTTGTTGGTTTAGTTTGCAGTAGACGATTAAAGACACAATCTAGAGAAAGGTGTTCATTTCTATTGAACAGCCATGACCTACTTAGACCAGCATGTGCCAACTACCCATGAATCATAGTTGGGAAAATTTGTGCCAACACAATGATCTCAGGTTTGAGGATATGATATAGCACATAACATTCTCACAATCAAAGTTTCATTTAAATTATCGCAATTACATTCCTTAATTCCTTTATAGTAGAAACATTTTGAGAAAGTGTGCATCAAGGTCTTCTCTAAATATCTGTATCAAAAGCAGTTTTGTTTTTTTCTGAAGCAAAAGATCACACAGTAACAACATGTGTCACATGTTTACAGTAGTTGAAATGATTCTGGAAACCAAATAGTATTAACCACCACCATTGTACTTGAAAATTTCCAAGTGTTTTCACATACATTCATTTTCTCTTTGATTATCCCTGTTTAACAGCCAATGACTCATGCTGATAAACTGCTAGATAGCAGACTAGGATGTATGAAATACACAGGCTAATATCCCTCTTCAGTGATCAAAAAGGTGGAATCGAATTGAAAACTGCCTGCCCCTCATTGCAATTTTCATTTAAAACAGAAACATGCATTAAATCTGTAATACTACTACCACCTATCACTAATGCCTATAAACACAAAAATGACAAATAGCTTAAGGTACACTAAGAAATAAAGAATAATCTGTTTAAGAAAATATTATTAACTAACCGCTCACAACTATCTTGAAATTCTGTGGCAAATCCAAATAGATCCTGGTTTCTCCACCTTGGACAGTCTCTGCTTTTCGAAATTCATCTCCATCGTAAATACTCGCCAGGGCCAGCAATTCATCCTCCTGAGCTTCTCGGTCTTCTGACGACATTTAATTTTCTGAGGAACTGAAAACATAAAATCAGTTAAGAATAGAAAATGCACAGAGGCTGGCCAGGCCTGGGGGCTCACGCCTGTAATCTCAGCACTTTGGGAGGCCGAGGCAGGTGGATCACCTGAGGTCAGGAGTTGAAGGCTAGCCTGGCCAACGTGGCGAAACCCTGTCTCTACTAAAAATACAAAAATTAGCCAGGCGTGGTGGCAGGCACCTGTAATCCCACCTACTTGGGAGGCTGAGGCAGGAGAATTGCTTGAACCAGGAGGTGGAGGTTGCAGCGAGCCGAGACTGTGGCACTGCACTCCAGCCCGAGTGACAAGGGTGAAACTCTGTCTCAAAAAAAAAAAGAAAATGCACAGAGGTGGGAAAAGTTTAATGTCAGTTTTAAAAATGTTCCTCACAAACAACTGCAAAGAATTAATTGATATTCTCACTTTTCTCCTAAACCAAAAGTGACAGCCAAGCTGGCATTCCATTAGCTTTGCAATAGTAATAGTCTTTTTCAAAAGGGATGGTTGTGGTACTTCCAATTCCTGACTTTATCAGTTAGGTATTTTATGACTGAATTAGAGGAAAAAAAGCACAATTTGAAAATTTTCTTTGAAAAGGACAAATCACAAATTTTCTTTGACTTGTCCACTGAACCTAGCAAAGTGACTGGCTTGCAAAAGGGGTCAAAGTATATTACACTCCTTTCTTAAAATAAGTGAATTTGCCAAGCACAGTGGCTCATACCTGTAATGTCAACACTTTGGGAGGCTGAGGCAGGCAAATCACCTGAGGTCAGGTGTACTAAAAATACAGAAATTAGCTGGGTGTGGTGGCACATCCCTAGCTACTTGGGAGGTTGAAGCAGGAGAATCACTTGAACCTGGGAGGCAGAGGTTGCAGTGAGCCGAGACTGTGCCACCACATTCCAGCCTGGGCAAAAGTGAGACTCTGTCTCCAAAAAAAAAAAAGAAGTGAATTTTTTAAATCCACAGGAATCTTTAGGGCAGGTTTTCTTAGCTTCAGCTCTACTGACATTTTGGAGTAAATAATTGTTGTTAGGGAGCAGTGTTGTGCGCTATAGAATGCTTAACAGCATTTCCTGGCTTTTACCCACTAGATACCCAATAGTGCCTCGCTTCCCCCCACAAGAGCTGTGACAACTGAAAATATCTAGCCAGGTGTGGTGGTGCTTGCTTGTGGTCCCAGCTACTTGGGGGGCTGACATGGGGGGACTGCTTGAGACTGGGAGGTCAAGGCTGCAGTGAACCATGATGGTACTACCACACTCCAGGTTGGGTGACAAAGTGAGAGAGACCCTGTCTTAAAAAAAAAAAAAAAAAAAAAAAAGGGAAATATCTTCAAATATAGCCAGAAGTCCTGGGGCAGGAAAGGCAAAATTGCTCCCAGTTGAGAAAACTGTGCTTGAGGATGTTACAGGCATAGATACTACACAAGAAAATTAGATAACTGAGCAAGCAGCAAAATATTAAAATTTTGAAACAGAGTTTGTCAAATCCAAGCAGCCATCAATATTAAGATTTACAATTATGACTCAAGAATATTTAAAAGATAATAATTTTTAAAAAGATTTACCATTATTTTAGATAATACTAAGAATTTAGCTATAAGGGCCAGGCACAGTGAGTGGCTCAAGCCTTTAATCCCAGAACTTTGGGAGACCAAGGCAGGCAGATCACTTGAGGCCAGGAGTTCAAGACCAGCCTGGTCAACATGGCAAAAAAAAACCCCATCTCTACTAAAAATATAAAACTTAGCCGGGCATGGAGGTAGGAGGTACATGCCTGTAATCCCAGCTACTCAGTGGCTGAGGCACAAGAATTGAGAATTGCTAAAACCCAGGAAGCAGAGGTTGCAGTGAGCTGAGCTTGTGCCACTGCACTCCAGCCCGGGTGACAGAGAGACATTCTGTCTCTAAAAAGAAAAGAGAAACTAGCTACAATTAAAGTATGAACTGTTGGGAGAGCAAGGCGGGCGGATCACAAGGTCAGGAGTTCGAGACCATCCTGGCCAACATAGTGAAACCCCATCTCTACTAAAAATACAAAAAAAATGAGCCGGCTGTGGTGGCAGGTGCCTGTAATCCCAGCTACTTGGGAGGCTGAGGCAGGAGAATCGCTTGAACCTGGGAGGCAGAGGTTGCAGTGAGCCAAGATTATACCACTGCACTCCAGCCCAGGCAATAGTGGCACGATCTCGGCTCACTGCAACCTCCGCTTCCCAGGTTCAAACGATTCTCCTGCCTCAGCCTCCCAAGTAGCTGGGACTACAGGCACGCCACCACACCCAGCTAATTTTTGTATTTTTATTAGCGACAGGGTTTCACCGTGTTGGCCAGGATGGTCTGGATCTCTTGACCTGGTGATCCGCCTGCCTCAGCTTCCCAAAGTGCTGGGGTTACAGGCATGAGCCACCGTGCCCGGCCAATGATATGAGATTCTGTCTCAAAAAAAAAAAAAAAAAAGTATGAACTGGCTGGGTGTGGTGATTCATGCCTGCAATCCCAGCACTTTGGGAAGCCAAGGCAGAAGGATCGATTGAGGCCAACAGTTTGAGACTAGCCCTGGGAACATAGCAAGATCCTGTCTCTATAAAAATTAGCCAGGTGTGGATGGTATGTGCCTGTAGTCCCAGCTACTCAGGAGACTGCGGCAGGAGGATTGCTTCAGCCTTGGATGTTGAGGCTGCAGTGAGCCGTGTTTGCACCACTACACTTCAGCCTGTGTGGCAGAAGACCTTTTCTCAAAAAAACAAAATAAAGTATGAATCAATGTTTTAAAAAATTGCATCAACTGAAAGATACAACACAATTTCAGATAATTTAAATGTGCAAAAAATAAGCAAAGAGAATTTACAAAAATCATTTCAATAAAACAAAAATACTACCATTCTGTCAATTAAAATATTGATCTACAATTGCATTTGCAAATATCCTCCCCTGACAACTAAAATACTTTTAATTAAAATGTTTAAAATTGAAAAGTTAGGAATTTTTTGTTGTTGTTGTTCTTGTTGTTGCCCAGGCTGGAGTGCAGTGGCGCAATCTCGGCTCACTGCAACCTCTGCCTCCCGGGTTCAAGCGATTCTCCTGCCTCAGCCTCCCAGGTAGCTGCAATTCCAGGTGCCTGCCACCACATCTGACTAATTTTTTTGCATTTTTAGTAGAGATGGAGTTTCACTATGTTGGCCAGGCTGGTCTCGAACTCCTGGCCTCAGATGATCCACCCACCTCGGCCTCCCAAAGTGCTGGGATTACAGGCATGAGTCACCACGCCTGGCCTGAAAAGTAAGGAATTTTTATATTCTAAAAGATGATACTATGAAATTTAAAATGATTTCATTTTCAAAAAATACTTTTCTAGGAGATGTTAGTTAATGGCTCTGCTTAAGCTGCATCCCTGTCTAAGACACATTTACATATTCTACTTGAGGTCAGTTAGTACCTGTTAATAACAATCAGAAGAAAAGGATATTAACACCGAAGTCTGTATTTCAGTTCAGAGTGGACTTCGCGCACATCCCATTTATTCTCTAGCTGGTGGAGCTGAGACTGCTGAAGCTGGATAAGAGGCCAGGATGTGGAACTCATATTACAAATACTATGAAAATCCTGCCATCTGCAGAAAAGAAACACAGAAGATGGTGTTAGGACCCTCTCCAAATTAAAATTCTGAATTTCCATTATCACCAATTAAGTCAAACACATCCTAACATATAACCAATCCTAATCTACAGGTGCATTTTACTCTCCTAGGGCAGACTATCTGAGCCACATGATTAAAGGAGTATTTGCATGTCCCCAGCAGCGACTAAGGACTTCTTATCTGTCTGCCCTCAGACATGCCGAGGAGCTAAGAACACCAAGCTCATATGAGAGGACAGGACACCACGCCCCATAACAAACAACCTCTTCAGTTTCTTTTTTGTTCAGTTTTTTCTCCTCTTCTGCTTCTTATATTCCTTCATTTGCCATCTCCCTCCAGTTTTTCCTCTCTCTTGCTCATGAATTTATCCTGCCAGTGACACTCAAGGTTAATTTTGATATCAAAGAAATACTTGAGTACACAAACACAAACTTTTAAGTTTTATTCTAAATGCTTTAGAGCTAGGCTTCTTCACTGGGGTGAGGGGAAAAGAGAATATAGTCCATAGTTGGTGGGCACGTGTAATCCCAGCTACTCGGGAGGCTGAGGCAAGAGAATCGCTTGAACCTAGGAGGAGGAGTTTGCAGTGAGCTAAGGTCGCACTATTACACTCCAGCCTGGGTGACAGAGCAAGACGCTGTCTCAAAAAAAAAAAAAAAAAAGAGAGAGAGATTCAGAATCAATTTACATTTATTGAGCACCTACTATGTATTCAATAAATGTAAATTATCTTCTCTTTTTGTCACATTCTCTTATTTAATCTTAATTTTACTAGGTGAGAGATATGGTGCTAATTGAATTAAGCTTTTTGTTTCTTTCTGTTAAAACATTTGCAAATGGGATGAGAGATTAATTTATGCAGTTTATGATTTTAGGTTAGTGTTCCCCATCTGTCTACACATTAGAATCTTCAGAGGAACTGTTTTTTAAAATCTCAATGCCCAAGCCACACCCCAGGACAATTAATTCAGGCCTCAGTGGTTTTCCAAGTCCTCCAGGTGATGCCAATATGCAGCCAGGGCTAAGAACTTGTACTCCAAGCAGGGTTTCAACAGTTCCTCATGACCTACCCTACGAAATTTGAGCTTGTGAAGCTGTCACCTGGAATCCAGTACCTCAATTCAGGTTGCTAACTCTCATTTCCTTCTCATTCTATCCATCTGGTCTTCGGGTGCCCTGGTTTGGGTTCAGCTCGCCACCTGGCGTGCGGAGTCGTTTGGGCCACTGCCCCAAAACCGGGGCAGGCCCACCAAGGCTAGCTATCAGCCCCAGCGCTGGGATCAGAGGGCGCTACGCGAGCGTGTGAGCTGCTGGCCAGCCTGGGGCGTCCCGAAGGAGCAGGGCCCAAACCTTCCCTTTCCTGCTCAGCTTCCCGAAGGGAGTCCCGGCCAGGCAGGCTGCAGACGCCGGGTGCGGGCGGGTTTGAGGGACTGAGGCCCACTGAACAGTCCCGGCCCGGTCCCGTTCTCTGCTTCGCGCGCCCAGAGAGCGGTCCCCACCGTACCTTCCGGCCATCCGGCAGTGCCGAACCCCAGAGTTCCGCCCTCCGCCCTTGCCCGGGGCCCACTCACCGACGCCAGCCGACCAGGCCTAGAGACGCCCCGCTGAACCGGCGCGCCGCCTCTTCCGTTCTCGGTAGCTGTCAGCTGAGCCGGGCGGATCTTGCTGGGGCGGCCGCCGGCTTAGGAAGGGCTCTGCGCAGCCGCCGTGGTCGCCCCGGTCTCTCGGGCGCCTCCTGCAGGGTAAAGGCGGCGGTGCAGGCGCGACCACTGTCACCGACACCACTGCGGGCCGGTACTCAGAGGAGGCTCTTTTCAGTAGTACTGATGGGGCCCGAGAATTCGAATTTTTACCACTACCTAGAGGTGACCATGAGGCAGTGGTCTACCTAGGGCAGAGACTCTCATGAACAATCCCAGACCTGCTTGTCTAAGTGGACTAAGCAAGCGTACTTCCTCCCGTTTACCTTCTGAAAAATGCTGCTGGTCTTTCTGGCACTTCACTGTAGAAGCATGCACTCATGGTTCATGTTCCAGTTGTAACCCCGACCGCATTTATCGAGCAGTTAGGATGCTTCAAGCACTGTGATAAATGCTCTATGTAAGTGTTCTCTCTATCTTCACTGTAACCTTATGACTTAGGTACCATGTGTTATTCTCACTTTACAAATAACGAAATTGAGACTTACGTGCAAGAATTTACCAAGGGTCACATGATTATCATCAGGCTAAGCAAGAATTATATGCATCCTGTAAGGTTTGTTCTCGCCAAGTTTAAAGCGAAGAATCTGAGGCCAGCACAAAAAGAGCCAATGCAAAGGAATTTATTCAGACTCCCGGACGAGGTTCTGCGGCCAGACAGGAGGTGCTGGAGAAGTCTGGCGGACTCCGCTTAGACGTGGGGTTTTATAGGGAGTGGAGGCGTTTGATTGGTTGTGCTCAAGGTGAGTGGGGCCTGGATGGGACAAAATGGTGGGGAGTGGGGCCCAGATGGTACAAAATGGCGGGGAGTGGGGCCCGGATGGGACAAAATGGTAGGCAGGGAGTGGGGCCCTGATGGGACAAAATGGTAGGGAGGGAGTGGGGCCTGGATGGGACAAAATGGCAGGCGAGGAGTGGGGCCCTGATGGGACAAAATGGTATCGGGTAGGTTCTGGCGGGGCTTTTTTCCGGGGTCCCAGTGAAGGGAGGCTGTGTCCGAGCTCTCCGCGAGGGAGAGGGAAGGGGGTGTGTCCGAGGTGAGGGAGGGGGAAGCATCCGAGCTCCCGGCGAGGTAGCCGGCCTTACACATCCTACCTCACACCATATGCAAAAATTAACTAAATATGGATCAACGACCTAAATGTAAGAACTAAAATTGTAAAACCTTAGAAGAAAATGTAGGAGTAAATCTTCGTGAATTTGGATTAGGCAATAGTTTCTTAGATATGAAACCAAAGGTACAAGCAACAAAGGAAAAAAATATATAAATTGGATTCACCAAAACTAAAAACTTTAGTGCTTCAAAATGTCAGAGGCATTTGAACCAGAGCAACTTCATCTTGAGTAGGGGCTGAACAAGTGCATCTTGAATAGGGGCTGTGTAAAATAAGGCTGAGCAACCTACTGGGCTACATTCCCAGACAGTCAGGCATTCCAAGTTACAGGATGATATAGGAGATCAGCACAAGATATAGGTCATAAAGATCTTGCTGATAAAACAGCCTTCAGTAAAGAAGCTGGCCAAAACCCACCACAACCAAGATGGCCACGAGAGTGACCTCTGGTCATCCTCATTGCTACACTCCCACCAGCACCATGACAGTTTACAAATGCCATGGCAACATCAGGAAGTTACCCTATATGGTCTAAAAAGAGGAGGCATGAATAATCCATCCCTTGTTTAGCATATCATCAAGAAATAACCATAAAAATGGGCAACCAGCAGCCCTCGGGTCTGCTCTGTCTATAAAGTAGCCATTCTTTCATTCCTTTACTTTCTTAATAAACTTGCTTTCACTCTAGGGACTCCCCCTGAATTATTTCTTGTGTGAGATCCAAGAATCCCCTCTTGGGGTCTGGATTGGGACCCCTTTCCTGTAACAAAAGGACACTATCAAGAAAATGAAAAGACAACCCACATAATAGAATAAAATATTTGCAAATCATATGTAGCTGATAAAGGTCTAGTTTTCCAAAATATATAAATAACTCCTGCAACTCAATAACAAAAAGACAAATAATCCCATTTTAAAATAGGCAAAAGGATCCAAATAGATTATTCTCCAGAGAAGATATGCAAATGATCAGTAAGCACATAAGAAGATGCCTAGCATCATTAGTCGTCAGGAACATGCAAACCAGAACCACTATGAGAAACCACTTTACACCCACTAGGATGGCTATTTTTAAAAGACAGATAATAGCAAGTATTGGTGAGGATGGGGAGAAATTGGAACCTTCATATGCTGCTGATGGTACTGTAAAATGGTGCCACCATTTTGGAAAACAGTTTGGGAGATTCTCAAAAAGTTAAACGTAGTTACAATAAGACTCAGCAATTCTACTCTTGGAAACATATGTTTGCACAAAAACTTGTAGATAAATGTTCATAGTAGCAGTATTCACAATAGCCAAAAAAATGGAAATGACCCAAATGTCCATCAATAGATGAATTAAGAAAACGTTATATTCATACAATGGAATATGGTTCAGCTATAAAAAGGAATAAAGTGAGCTGAGATTGTGCCATTGCACTCCAGCCTGGGTGACTGAGTGAGACCTTGTCTCAAAAAAAAAAAAAAAAAAAAAAAAGGAATGAAGTACTAATACGTGCTACAACATGGAGAACCTTGAAAACATTATGCCAAGTTAAAGAAGTCAAACATGGCTGGGTATGGTGGCTCATGCCTGTAATCCTAGCACTCTGGGAGACCAAGGCAGGTGGATCACTTGAGGTCAGGAGTTCAAGACCAGCCTGGCCAACACAGTGAAACCCTGTCCCTTCTAAAAATACAAAAATTAGCTAGGTGTGGTGGTACACACCTGTGGTCCCAGGTACTCAGGAGGCTGAGGCAGGAGAATCATTTGAACCAGGAGATGGAGGTTGCAGTGAGTCACTGCACTCCAGCCTGGGTGACAGAGCAAGACTCTGTCTCAAAAAAAAAAAAAAAAAAGTCAAACACTAAAAGCCACATATTGTTTCTCATTTATATGAAATGTCCAGAATAGGCAAATCCATAGAGGCAAAAAGTAGTTTAGTGGTTGCCAGTAGCTGAGGCAGGAGGGAATGGGAAGTGACTGCTAATAGAAATAGAGTTTCTTTGGGTGATGAAAATACTGTGGAATTAGAGAGTAGTGATAGTTGTATAGCTTTGTGAATGTACTAGAACCGCTGGATTATATACTTTTGAAGAGATAATTTTATTGCATGTGAATTATGTCTTAATTAAAAATTTTTTTAGGTACAAAGCACTGTTCTCAGCACTTAAAGTGGAATAAAATGTTGGCTCATGCTCCTGGGATCCATCAAACTAATGTGCCCCTCACAATCTAATAAGCTCCTGTGCCCACTTTTTCTTATATTTCTTCCTCCAAAAGAGTAGCTTGCAGAGCTAGGACTCTAACCTAAGCCTACAAGATTCTAAAGCTCTTACCACCATTGCCTCATAGGCAGGATTAGATCCATGGGCTAGCAACCTATGCAGTCACATAGAGCCCTGCACTTAGAAGGGCCCCAGATTTAGAGATGCCTTGCTCTTAAAATGATACAATGGACTTCAGGGACTTGTGGGGGAAGCATGGGAGGGGGATGAGGGATAAAAGACTCCAAATAGGGTATAGTGTATACTGCTCCAGGGATGGGTACACCAAAATCTCATACATCACCACTAAAGAACTTATGTAACCAAATACCACCTGTACCCCCATAACTTATGGAAAAACTAAAATAAAAAATAAAATAAAAAGAAGTGTCCTGCTCTTGATTTGATGCTATGCTTTCACCCTCTTGAAATTCTTGATAATTTTTGAATGAGAGGCTGCATTTTTATTTTGCTCTGGGCTTTGTAAATTATGTAGTTGGTCTTATACCCAGGAGAGAGAAAAAAACCAAGTGAGTAAATCAGGGCACCCAAGGGCTTACCTGGCTGCCACAGAGAGAACCTTGAAATACAAATAATCACTTCTAATTTTCTGTACTATAAATCTTGATTGTCACAGGACAGAAACCTAAATACCCTTCTAATAGATACCAAAACCAGAAACATACCTCTGAAAAATGCAAAGGAAGGAAGAAGAATCTCCAAAGCCATTCATTAATATCATTATTCATGTTTAGCAAAAGGAATAACACCAAGAGCAAATGCACAGCAACCCTACCTCAGAGTGCTCAGAGAGGGGAGACCAGAGACCTCTTAGATGGAAAAAGTGAGGGACCCCATGCACCAACCAACTTCGGAAATTCTCACAAAGTCAGAGCAGGAGGTAAATTATGACATCATGTCATGACCTCATGTCAGAGGTCACAGGATAGAGAGAATAGAGAATTTCAAAGCAGTGTTAATAATTTAGTGAATGTTTAAAGTGAACTAAAGATTTAGAGTCCAATTTTGAGGACAGAATTGGATAAAGAGAGCCTTCTAATAAGTTTTGTTTTTGATTCTAGGAAAATAATAGACTCTAGTGTCTTTGGTCTCTCCCCATATGCCTAGCCCTCCACTGTGCTAAATATTTCACGTACATTCTCTCATTTAAATGCCTAGGACCCTATGACTTATGTAATTTTGTGTCCCCACTTTACAGAAGAGAAAATTGAGGCACTAAGATTTGTTTTTTAATAAGGCCTTTTATATTTACACAATTACTATTATGACATTTTTATTCATTATTATTTTTAATATAAAAAGATGTAATAAAAGACAGCAATGTAGCCAGGCACAGTGGCTCACAGCTGTAATCCCAGCACTTTGGGAGGCCAAGGCAGGCGGATCATGAGGTCAAGAGATCGAGACCATCCTGGCCAACACAGTGAAACTCTGTCTCTAGTAAAAATACAAAAATTAGCTAGGCACGGTGGTGTGCACCGGTAATCCTAGCTGCTTGGGAGGCTGAGGCAGGGGAATCGCTTGAACCCTGGAGGCGGATGTTGCAGTGAACCAAGATCGTGCCACTGCACTCCAGCCTGGTGACAGAGCAAGACTCCATCTCAAAAAAAGAAAAAAAAAAGACAGCGATGTCATAAACTTGAGCTCAACTGTATTATTATACTTTGGGGTTTTGTTTTGTTTTGTTTTTGAGGCCAAGTTTTGCTCTGTCACCCAGACTGGAGTGCAGTGGTGCGATGTCAGCTCACTGCAACCTCGGTCTCCCAGGTTCAAGTGATTCTCCCGAGTAGCTGGGATTACCAGCGCACGCCACCATGCCTGGCTAATTTTTGTATTTTTAGTAGAGACAGGGTTTTGCCATGTTGCCCAGGCTGGTCTTGAATCCTTGGGTCAAGTGATCCACCCACCTCGGCCTCCCAAAGTGCTGGGACTACAGATGTGAGCCACCGCGCCCGGGGCCACTTTTTTTTTTGACTTTTAAGTTCATGACTACATGTGCAGGTTTGTTATGTAGGTAAAGTCATGTCATGGGGGTTTGTTGTACAGATTATTTAGTCACCCAGGTATTGTCTAGTACTTATTATTCTTCCTCATCCTCTCCCTCCTTCCATCCTCCACTCTCTAATAGGCCCCAGTGTCTGTTGTTCCCCTTTCTGTGACCACGTGTTCTCATCATTTAGCTTCCACTTACAAGTGAGAATATGTGGTATTTGGTTTTCTGTGCCTGTGCTAATTTACTAAGGATGATGGAGGCACTAAGTTCTGACCAGTATCACACAGTGGTGGAGCCAGGGTTAGAGCCAATTCCTCCTCAGTCTCTCTCCAGGAGCCTGTAAGAGAATTAGGTTTTTTTTGTAGCAAATGCACAGACAGTAAAATAGCTCTTGCCTTAAGAACTAAATGGGAAGGCCCGAGGGAAGTTAGGATTCAAGTTTATAACAGAAGGATAGGCGAGAATGAGAGCGCAGACAGAGAAAGAGATCCAATTCCACCCCCTGTCCCCAGGGACAGTGGATGATGATGGAGCCTAGGGTGAGGGGAGGATACAGTGTACAACCTAGACCAGAGGTCAGGACCCAGGCCATGGAGTGGAGATTAGGAGTGAGTCACAAACTATGGCTTGTTACTATGCACGTCAGCAGATCTGACTGTGCTTGCATTTGTTCCCATCCGTCACTGGCATCCTGTGGGCATCCAGAAACTTTGCTGAACTCATCCCACCGTCCCGAGGGGACTACCTCCTTTTCCCTAGCCACCACTCACAATCGCTCCTGAAACAAGCCCTTGAACATAGAGGGACAGCAGGGTGGAAAGGAAAACCCTGCTCAAATCTTGGATAAACAGTAATGAGCCCTTCCACAGTACAGAAGTATCCCTGAATTCTTGCTGGTCTCTTGTCATTGTATATTTGTTCATCATGTAGATCTTAAAAGTCTATTCTTGTATAGGAATCTGCAAAAAAAGAAATTTTCTTTTTTTTTTTTTTTTTTTTTTACATACAAGTGAACCATCTTCAAATGCACCCACTAACCATTTTACTTCCTTCTGTGAATGACCACACATGACTTTTGGTCCTTTTTTTTCCTACTGGCTTCCCTTTTCAAATCAAATATATAATTTTATGTCATTAATTAGTAATTTATTTATTAGTGATAAAAACAATACTATGTCAAATGATGTACTCAGGGATTACTATTTACAAGATAATTTTTTTTTTTTTTTTTTTTTTTTTTTAGAGAAAGAGAGAGAGAGAATAGGAAGGAGAAAAAAGGAAGAGAAAGAGAGAGAGAGAATGGGGAGGAGGGAGAAGGAAAAGAAAGAGGGAGAGAGAATGGGAGTATTGCTTTCTTGCCCAGGCTAGAATGCAATTTAGTAATGGGTATTGAAAACCTCTTTTATACTGATAATTATACTTAATGATGTAATCAGGAAGGAGTAAGGGAAGAAGATAACAAACAAACAGCCAACCAATATTTAATTTAAACCTATGAAATGCTATGCGATTACTGAGGAGTGATTTACTTCCAATTATATAGTCACCTTTGGAATAGGTGTGAGGTGGTAACGTATGTTTTGTGTATTTGAAGTGGAGAGTACTATAAATATTTATTAAGTTTACTTGTTCCGGGTCTGAGTTCAAGTTCTGAATATCCTTGTTAATTTTCTATCTCGTTGATCTATAGAATTGTTAGCTCTTCTTGTTGCATTGATCCTTTTGCCATTATGTAATGTCATTCCTCGCCTCTTTTGATCTTTGTTGCTTTAAAGTCTACTTTATCAGAGGTGAGAATTGCATCTGCTGCTTTTTGTTTATTAGTTTATTTTTACTCTCTGTTCAATTGGTAAATCTTCCTCCTTCTCTCTGAGTCTTTGTGTATTGTTTCATGTAAGATGGGCCCGGATGCAGCATACCGATGGGTTTTGGCTTTTTATCCAATTAAAATATATGTAAGTTTAATACCAGCATTTGATGCTAGCTGGCTGTTTTGCCCATTAGTTGATGTGAATTTTTTATTGTGTTAAAGTTCTTTGCTTTTTGATATATTTTTGGAAAGGCTGATATTGGTTGTTCCTTTATATGTATAGTGCTTCTTTCAGAAGCTCTTGTAAAGCAGGCCTGGTGGTGGTGAACTCTCTAAGTACTTGTTTGTTCGCAAAAGATTTAATTTTTCCTTCGCACATAAAGCTTAGTTTGGCTGGATAGGAAATTCTGGGTTGAAAGTTCTTTTCTTTAAGGATGTTAAATATTGGTCCCCAATATTTCTTTTCTTTAAGGATGTTAAAATTTTCTTTTTAAATAGAGGCTTCCGGCTGGGGGTGATGGCTCACGCCTGTAATCCCAGCACTTTGGGAGGCCAAGGCAGGTGGATCACCTGAGATCAGGAGTTCAAGACCAGCCTGGCCAACATGGTGAAACCCTGTCTCTACTAAATATACCAAAAAAAAAAAAAAAAAAAAAAATAGCCGGGCTTTGGTGGTGGGCATCTGCAATCCTGGCTACTCAGGAGGCTGAGGCAGGAGAATCGCTTGAACCCAGGAGGCAGAGGTTGCAGTGAGCCCAGATCACACCATTGCACTCCAGCCTGCTAACAGAGTAAGACTTTGTCTCAAAAAAAAAAAAAAAAAAAAAAAAGAGGCTTCATCCTAAGAAATTGGAAGCCCCTACACACTAGAAGCACAATTATAAATAACTAACACCTAAGTGCTGCTTATGTCCCAGGCCCCACTTTAAGTGCTGTATGTTAACTAAGATAAACCCAACATCAACCCTATAACATAGCACCATCATCATCATCTTCATACCTATTTTAAAGCTAAGGAAACTGATCACAGATAAGTTAACTAACTTGCCATTGTCACACAGATGGTAAATTACAAAGCCAATCCTTGAACCCAGGCAGTTGGTGCCCTGGGCCCATGTCATTAACCCCATTGCTATGCTTAGAACAAGTCAATACTTGGCTCAAGGAAAGTGGTCAACTGGGTCTATAAGGAGAAATAGCCAGATTACCTGCGTGACCAGCTTCCCTGGCCAGTGCAACCCGAACAGTAACTCAGGTCAGGTCATCCCAGGGTTATAGAAAGACTGACTGCTACAAGGGCTTGAGGTGGCTGACAGTATAAAATGTTTTCTGTGCTTCTGATGCAAGGTAAAATTTGATTTACAATAATAGGCACAGAATGATCATGTTTATACTCACAACCTGGCATTTTATTATTATTCCCCTGAATAACAGTGAAAAGAGCTTTGTAACCCCAAGGTAACATGGTTCTGTAAGGAGGAAAGAGGGGTGAGATTTAGCAGCAGCTGCCATCATAAATCAGTGTGCGGCTGTTTCACTCAGAGCTCCAGGCTCAACTCCTGGCTGTCATAAACTTATAAAGGGAAGCCCCTGAGAATTTATGTAACGATGGGAAGACTCATTTTCCTTCCTGCAAGAGCCTTTCTGAAGCAAGGAGAGAATTAGGCCGATTAGATTCTATATGAAGGAAAAAACCAAGCCAATGGTTTAGAGGAAGGGAAAATGCGGGTCAACTTGAGCTACTTCCCTTGCCAAAAAAATGACCTTGTAAATAGAGAGGAACATGCTGAATTCCACCCCAAATAAATAAGTGACTGGATGACCAAATGATTTAATAAATGAGTATCATCTAGGCTTCCTCCAGGGCGGTTCTTTCTGTGTAAAACAGTTCGATCTTGGAGTCACCCAGAAATGCCGAATACATAACAAGGCCAATCAACAGAGTTCGCTTTTGAATATTCATGCACAGATGATGCTCCCAGTCAATATGTTTGATTTTTTTGTGTGTTTACTAATAGATTTTCAAATTCACTGTGTAAACCAAAATTCTTTTTTTTTTTTTTTTTGGAGATGCTTTGTAATTAGTATATTAAGAAGAAAATACATTTCAAGAATTGCTTAAATTCTGATACCCAGATTTAAGCATGTGAACTTATGATGAGACTTTTAAACATACAATTAAAGCTATTCATCATAATTTGCTATACTACCAACATTAGTTACTTTGGAGCGTAAGTCAAATGGTTTAAAGTAATCCTGTAACATACCTAAAGAACACCTTCCTATATTATGCATGCAAATTACTTCTCCACATAAAGGTCGTTTCACTTTAATTTCTATGTTACTCAGCTCTGAAGTCACTACTCGGGCTTATCATGGTCCACAGACAAGGAGGGGGGTAAATAACCAGGACTGGTCAAGATATATATGGATATATGTGAATATGTATATATATACACACACACACACACATATATATACATATATATATATATATATATATATATATATATATATGGATGGCACAGCAGAAGGAAACAATTCTGGAAGTGCAAGCCTTCAAGAAGCAGCATATTATGATAAACCCCTCCTACAGAAAGGTATCATTTTAATCACTGATACCACAGGATAAATTATATATTACGCCATCTTCAAGTAACAGTTGAGGCAACAGAATAAATGCAGAGGTGTTACAATGAATCCCGCTTAATACAAAGAACTATACAGAGCAACACTTCTCTACAATATTTTTTTCCTCATTGCCAGTTAAATACGGTTTTACTTTCATAGCTTAACAATGAAGGGTCACACACTGAAGCCAATACATATACCTGGCATTTCAATCTAAGCTTGTCCACGTACATAGCTGAAGTCGATTACAAGGTTTGACCTAGAAATGCTAGGGGAACTTCTTTGTAAAGTAGTTTTTACAGGTATTAAACTGCATTTTGCACACTGAGGTCATTATACATACAGGGCAAAGTCAGAGCTTTTATATTTGCGTGTATTGTTCATTTAACTTCTTAAACACTACTATAGTTGAATATTAAAAACAGGAGCAAGTAGTGAGCATATTATTACAGTCCTTACTCATTCACTACTGCACATAAAATGCCAGCAGTGAGTGTTATTCACTGGCCCATTAAGAGGTCTGACACTGAACACCACCTCTGGGGTGATGTTCATCATCCTCATATGCTTCTCCATTGTAATGGCGCCGTCTTTCCTGATTTGGATCAAAGTCCACCAGTTCTATTTGATCCACCTCATCAGTCTCTTCCACTTCCTTCCTCTCTGGAAGGAGTTTTTCCAGCAAAGACAGTTTATCAGGGGAGAGAAAGTCATTCTCAGGAAAGTTTACCTTAAATTCGATGATTAGGTGACCTTTTTCATATGGTCTATGATAAATTGGCATGTCTTCATTTGGTACACACTTGATATCTCCATGCTTGACAATCTGACCTGGATGAGAGGTGATAACTATCGTTCGGTTGTCAAGAGTAGTTATCGGCTTTTGGAAGCCACACAATGCTTCAACCAGCTGTATGTCCATACACATGAAAAGGTCTTCTCGTCATCGAGTAAAAACATCATGGTCCTTCTGATCTAACACAGTGATAATATCTCCTGGCTCCGGTCCTGGTTCTTGGTCTCCTTCACTGTAGAATGTTATCTTCTGGCCATCTTTCATGGCTTTGTCAATATGAACCTCTAGAATCTTCTTCTCTCGAACTATCTTCCTTCCATTGCAACTTTTACATTTATCTTTAGGACTGATCCGCTCCCCATGGCCCTGGCACTCCATGCACACAGACTGAATTTGCTGAACCCTTCCAGGTCCTATCTGATGAATTCTTATTTGCATTCCAGTACCTCAGCAATTGGGACAGCACTCTACTGCTCCTTTCTTACCTCCTCTACCTTCACATTTGTCACAAATCACATTTTTTTTGCAGAGCCAGTTTTCTTGTTGCAACATTATATAAGTCTTCTAGGGTTACTGAGAGCTAATGTACAACATTCTTACCTCTCCTTTCTCTCTGCGTCCTTCTTCCTCCTCCAAAAAACGTATCAAAGATGTCCATGGGGGAGCCAAAACCGCCACCTGCTCCACCCTCTTTAATTACCTGTTCTTCTCCTTTGTCACATAATTCCCTTTTCTTTGTATCAGAGAGAACTTCATAAACTTGAGAAATGTGTTCAAACTTCTCTCTGTCATTTGGATTCTTATCAGGATGGTACTTCAAGGCCAGTTCCCTATAAGCCCTTTTCAATTCTTCCTGAGTAGCATTGGGTTTGACCCCCAAAACATCGTAGTAAGTGGTTTCTTTCACCATCTTCTACTGCCGGTGAGCGGGCTGAGGCCGCTGCGGGAAGGAGTGTGGAGCTGTGCGCAGGTCGGGCAGCTACTGCTCCTCTGCCTCTCACCGAGCATTCTGGAAAGTTCCTCCCAAAATTCCTTTTTTTTTTTAAAAAAAAAAAAAAAACAAGGAACTTGTGTTGAAAGCATACATTATTTCTCGGCACAGTTGCCAGATTAAAATATTTATACTAAAATTATTCATTGTTTATCTGAAATTCTAATTTAACTGGGCACTCTGTATTTTTATTTACTAAATCCAACAACCTCTTTCTGGACCGATAACCCTACATAAAGGAGATGATAGAAGATAGTGTCTAGGGGACATGCCTGCACCTGGGAGTCAGAAGAAACAAAAACCGGGCCGGGCGTGGTGGCTCACGCCTGTAATCCAAGCACTTTGGAGGCCAAGGCGGGTGAATCACCTGAGGTTGGGAGTTCAAGACCAGCCTGACCAACATGGTGAAACCCCGTCTTTAAAAAATAATAATAATAATAAATTTAAAAAAAGAAAAAAAAGAAACAAAAACCAAAGAAGGAGCCAGAGAAGTGGATAGAGGAATTTGCAGAAATATGGAGAGAAAACCAGGTGAGTATGGAGCTGTAATGAGTAGTGACACAGGTGTAGGGGAGAGGTGGCTATCACGAGGGTGCTGGGTTAAGAAAGACCTGATCGCTACAGAGTTTGGCCTTTCTGAGAAGTTCTAATGAGTGGTTCTCGATGAAGTTGGGGTAGAGATAAGGATACACGTCAGAATCACCCAGAATATATCAAAATCGAAATCTGTATACCAGAAGTAGTGCCCTTCCTCTCGAGGGTTAGGGAGGACATGAGTGTGTAACTCTTATCAACCCAGAACTCAAGTGGTCCAGTTTTGGGTCCGTGTTATGGTTACTAAGGCAAAAAATAAATTTGGAAAAGAACGTATAAATCTTTTCTTGTATTTTTCTTGAAAATCATGAAAGAGGCCTATAATTTGCAATAACAAATTCAGAAGTCCTTTTCATCTTCCTTCTACTTCCTTCACAGCCTCTGCTGTCGTCTGGTGTACTGCTCTCCATAATTTCCTCAGATTGCAGAAATCCCCCTCCTCCTGTCTATTTATTTTTATCACGTAAATCAACTTAGCCTGTCTTTCCAGCAGAAAGGTCCAATCAACTTCCCCAGCCCTGTCCCAAATGATCTGCAAGATGAAGCCTTTTAGAAGCAGGGAAGGGTGTGGAACTGAGCTGGCAATTACAGAATATTCTTTGGCAGTATTCTGGGAAAGGGAAAAATATGAATTTTCTTGCCCTGTCCTTGGTATTTTGTAAAGCTTTCCAAATGACTTTGATATCTGGCCCCTTTTGAGAACTGCCATTTTTTTTTTTTTTTTTTTTTTTTTTTGAGACGGAGTTTCGCTCTTGTTACCCAGGCTGGAGTGCAATGGCACGATCTCGGCTCACCACAATCTCCGCCTCCTGGGTTCAGGCAATTCTCCTGCCTCAGCCTCCTGAGTAGCTGGGATTACAGGCACGCACCACCATGCCCAGCTAATTTTTTGTATTTTTAGTAGAAACGGGGCTTCACCATGTTGACCAGGATGGTCTCAATCTCTTGACCTCGTGATCCACCCGCCTCAGCCTCCCAAAGTGCTGGGATTACAGGCGTGAGCCACCGCGCCCGGCCGAGAACTGCCACTCTTAATCAAGACATAAAACTTTTTCATTTCTTGAAAAGTCTTATTTCTTGGCAAATTTCTCCCTGCAAAGTACATTCTTTTTTCTGCACTGACCCCAGAAAGAGATGCCATTGTGTGGGAGTCAACATCTGTCATCTGTCTCTACAAAGTCCACAAAGTACCATGCCAGGAGCAGATAACTCAGAACATGTACCTGATTCTCCTAGTCAAGATTCCTGGTCTGACTAGGAATCTAAAACTTCAACCAGATCTCCCTGAAAAAAGATGCTGAGCTTGGATGGCCCAGCCACCTTCCTATCTGGGATGAGCCTAAGGATGCTTCTTGGTTTCCGCAAAGCTGCCTTGGTGGTGATGCTGTGGCAACCACAGGGCAGATTCCCAAGGAGCCAACCTGGAAGACCTGAGCTCTGGAAGCGGGCAGCCTGCCCAGCAGGACATTCGTAGGGGTAGGGTGTGATCTTAGCCTTCATTTAGCTGGCCTGGGAGTCCTCCAAGGGTCAGAGTCACACCACACTGGTCTGATCTCTCAAGGTTCCTTAGGACTCCAGGTGTTTTAAGAAGATTCTCTGACCCCCGCCCGCACCCTTCCCACTTCACGCCTCAGCTCTCCCCATGGTTAAGAACCCAAGTGTGAACAACCCCAAGGTTGGTGGTGAGTGAGGCCTTCAAGCACAACCCTAATCCTGCCCTTTAAAAAAAATATTTTGGACTTAAGCGAGGCTGTCCTCAGCTGTTTCAAACCTATTTCAGAGTACCTCCACTCCTTCAAACCTATTTCAAAACTCAGGGAAATGTCGCCTTTCCAGACAAACTCTAGTGACAGCTCCATTCACCCCTTGGCATTTGACTGCTAAAGATCAGCTGACCCCTGCAGCCAGAAGGAGGAGAGAAAATTACTAAACGGGGACCTCATTCCCAGAGGTGATCACCTTGAAAAAGTCTGGGCCTTGTTTGCCAACTTTGAAATCTCAAAGGGTTACCTTAGCTTCATGCCCCCAATGTGAATAAAACAAACAATATAAACCACCCATAAAATTTAAATTCAAACTTTCTTGTGACCTGTGTGTCATTTTTTTGCATTCACATTCTCAGTCAAAACAACACACACACACAGAGCAGATATATAACTATATGTAAATATCTCTATATATAGAACGATGTCCTCTGAAGAATATAAATGTTAACACAAGTAAAATTATCATGAATTCCATAACTCTTTCTGCGGCCTTAGTCCACATTAGGTTTTCCATTAAGAGACACTATTGTCTGGAGGTTCTAGCAGGGGAGCGCAGCCACTCGTATACCCTTGACCGAAGACCGGTCCTCCTCTACCGGGGATGGTCGTCCTCTTTGACCAGGCGCTCAGCTTCGGGAGGGACGCACATGGAGCGGTGAGGAAGGAAGGGGACACCCGCCTAGCCAGCCAGATCAGCCGAATCAACCCTGGCGATCAATGGGGTGACAGATGTCGCAGCCAGATCGCCCTC
Organism: Aotus nancymaae; assembly: GCF_030222135.1. Classification (NCBI taxonomy): domain Eukaryota; kingdom Metazoa; phylum Chordata; class Mammalia; order Primates; family Aotidae; genus Aotus; species Aotus nancymaae. The sequence continues at coordinate 16,975,361 of NW_026988479.1, read as the reverse complement.
GCGGGTGGATCACGAGGTCAAGAGATCGAGGCCATCCTGGTCAACATGGTGAAACCCCGTCTCTACTAAAAATACAAAAAATTAGCTGGGCACGGTGGCGCGTGCCTGTAATCCCAGCTACTCAGGAGGCTGAGGCAGGAGAATTGCCTGAACCCAGGAGGTGGAGGTTGCGGTGAGCCGAGATCGCGCCATTACACTCCAGCCTGGGTAACAGGAGCGAAACTCCGTCTCAAAAAAAAAAAAAAAAAAGAGACACTATTGTCATCTGTGAGTAGCTTCTCCCGTTGTGTTCTTCTGTGCAGCACAGGGGGCTGGAACTGTGGATATTTATGAACCCCAGGCACCCACTTCCTGTCTTCGTGGCTGTCCCCTGTCTATGCCTCTGTGCCTTTTTCTCTGCCTTTGGCCACCAGATGGCGTTCTGGAAACGCGTTTTCTGCATCAAAGCTCCCCTGCATTTTCTTAACTAGGCTCCCACCCTCTTCTCTGTCCCCTTCCAAGTTCAGGGTGCAGCCGAAGGGCCTCTCTGGAGGGCAAATCTGTGTGATCTTGGGCCAGTTACCTAACCCTCTGTGCTCAGCATCTTCAATGTGATGGCATGGCTGTGAGTGTCACATGAGAGGATGTAGGTAAAAAACTCAGGACATGTTCTCATTATCCTGCATTGAGCCTTTCAAAAGCTCTCCACGACCTTCAGGACAAGGTCCAAATCCTTAGCCAGGGGAACCCAGGCCCCTGCATCATCTGAAGATCCCTGCTTATGTCCCCAGTCCCATCTTCCTTCCTACTCTACCGCACAGTCCCTCTTGCAGCATGGCCAGGAGTCAGCCTGCCCACCTCAGGGCCTTTGCCCATTTTGCTTCCACCACTGGATCTGCCTCCCCCCCGCCCATTCAGCTTCCTCGGGCTCACTCCTCCAGGTCCTTCAGGAATCAGCGCGTGCCCTCCATGCGGAGCCTCCTGGCCCCACAGGCCTGATTCCAGAGCCACTCCACTGGACTCTCGCCTTTCATTTTCTCTGCCTTGCGACTGTCAGCCCCTTGTCTTGTTCACTGTGTGGCACACGGGGGGATGAATGGGGGCCTGACAGTGAGGCCATCATGTGGGCTAACAGCCAGCAGGGGGCAGTGAGCACCCTCGTGTCCCTGAGCTCCCAGGGGTTGCTTGTCTCCCCTGGAAGCTTAGGCAGCACCTTGCCCACACCAAGCTGAGGCAGACCTGAGAAATGGGATTTCTGCCAAAGAGGCCAAGAAAAAAGTGAAGGCACAAATGCAAGGCCATCTTCACCATTTGCGTATGAGGCCTGAAACCTGGAAGATAAAAGGCAAAATCATAGTCCCTATGTACTGAGTGCTTTCTCTGAGCCAGGCCCTGTGCTGAGTTCTTACCCTACCTTGTCAGATGGACGACAGCACTTACAGAAGGAAACAGAGGCTTAGAGGGGTTCAGTTTCTTGTGCAATGTCTCAGAGCTTGTGAGTGGCCTGTCTCCAGGGCCATCCTGTAGGAGGTGGCCCTTGGATTCAGGCCCTTTGCTATGGTTTAACGGGTTTCAGTGAAATAGCTGAGAAACCTCAGGCTGGAGTATGGAGTTAAAGGAAAGAAAAGCCGGAGAGAAAGGGAGGAAGTGCAGGTGACTGACCCTTAGCCACCCAAGTCCTGATGGCCACAGGCCTCCATGTCAATAAGCCCTGACTGGGGCCACTTGGGTCCAAACATAGCACCTCTGGCCCCAAGGGCTTAGTAGCAAACACCCATCTAGGGATGCTGTCCTTCATTCTCATCACCTCAAATGCTTCACAAACCTCAGGGATCAACCTTGAGGTGGGTGTAAGACAGGGAGAATGTTGGGGGCAGCAAATTGAGGGGGGCAATGAGAAGTGATAAGGCCACCTCAAAGGCCACCCAAGCAAACTGCACATTCACCTCCTTCCTTCCTGAGCTTCACTGTATGAGGAGGTGAGTGGGAGGGAGGGCATCCCTTAAAACATCCAAGAGGAGAGTGAGGGGCAGCAAAGGAGTTGTGCTTCACAGGACTCTTATAAACAGAACTGGGGAGAGAAGAATTGGAGGAAGAGGGAAAGACACAGATGAAAGGGAGGGGAAGGTGTGGGAGAGGGAAATGTATAAAAGCTTCCAAGAGGAGTGGGAGGCGGGGGGTTCCCCAGACAGAGACTTAGGCTGGACCAGATGCAGAGAACAATAGACTTCAAGGCTGGGGGGTGGGGGGCATGGAAGGGAAGGGGGAGGAGAGCCACACAGTCAGATCACACAGATTCTTGCAGCTTCTGGAATCAAGACCATGGGCACCCTCATAGGTCAGTGTGGGCAGGGAATGCCCCAGGGCCTAAGCAAAGTCCAGAGGTAGCCACAGGGTGGGATAAGTTGTGCAGATTACAACACTCACCCTTGCAATAATGTCACTGTCTGTGACTCCGGGCCGGGCCCAGGCCAAAGCCCTTCATGCATCATTTCATTTAATCCTCACAATTTGCAGCTGAAAGGGCAACTATTTTTATTCCCGTCCCCACTCTACAGATGAGGTAATGGAGGCCCAGAGAGGTTAAGTGACTTGTCCCAGATGACACAGCTGGTAAGTTGCAAAGTCAGAATTTGAACCCAGGCAGTTTAGCTCTGATGGCTGGCTCTGTTAATCACAGCTGCTTTGCAGTGAGACAAAAATGAATGATCAGGGCAGAATCAACAGTGAGAGGTAAACAAGAGTGGGAAAAAGACAGGAGTGAGAGGGGAATGAATGGGGAAAAGATAGGAACAAATAGAGATGGGGAAGGGGAGAGAGACAGGGAACATGACTTGCCCAGGAGGGGCATCAGTCCACGTGCAGGCAAGTGGAGGCTCAAGTTTTCTGCTCACTTGGTGATGCAAAGGTTCCCTTTCCCTCAGTAGCCACCTTGCTGCACCGACAGCGGCTTCCCATCTGGCCTGTCCCGGGAGCCCCTGCCTCATCCTCCTCAGTGGCAGGCCGCTCAGCTTCACAGGAAATGTTCTTTCTCTAATTGGCATTGAAACTCACAGCCCTCCCTTTTCCTGTAGGTGGGGTTTCCATAGGAAAAAGCTGCTTCTCTGTTTCCCCAGCCTAGCAACTGTTTGGAAGTCAGAGCCCCACATCCTGCTGAACTGGGTCAGGTCCCTCTTAGACCAGCTCTTGTCCATCATTTGCTGAAGTGGATCAACTAGTCCCCCTGTGGGGGGGTCTTCCCTGGCAATTCTTGATTGGTGTTTGGACATCTCAGATCATTTCCGATGAAGATGGCCTTGCCTGGGGGTCCTGCTTGTTCCATCATCATCTAACTATGGGACAAGGTTGTGCCAGCCGGTCTGGGGGAAGGAGCACTGGGCTGATCAAGCCATTCAGGAAACACTGGAGGACTTGTCCAGCCTTGAAAGAACTCTAGCGGTTTCTGAATCTAGCCCACTTGGCGGTAAGCATGATGCAACTTCTGCAACTTCTGCTGGGGCTTTTGGGACCGGGTGGCTACTTAGTTCTTTCAGGAGATTGTCAGGAGGTGACCACTCTCACGGTGAAATACCAAGTGTCAGAGGAAGTGCCATCTGGCACAGTGATCGGGAAGCTGTCCCAGGAACTGGGCCGGGAGGAGGGGTGGAGGCATGCTGGGGCTGCCTTCCAGGTGCTGCAGCTGCCTCAGGCACTCCCCATTCAGGTGGACTCTGAGGAAGGCTTGCTCAGCACAGGTAGACGGCTGGATCGAGAGCAGCTATGCCGACAGTGGGATCCCTGCCTGGTTTCCTTTGATGTGCTTGCCACAGGGGATTTGGCTCTGATCCATGTGGAGATCCAAGTGCTGGACATCAATGACCACCAGCCACAGTTTCCCAAAGGCGAGCAGGAGCTGGAAATCTCTGAGAGTGCCTCTCTCCGCACCCGGATCCCCCTGGACAGAGCTCTTGACCCAGACACTGGCCCTAACACCCTGCACTCCTACACTCTGTCTCCCAGCGATCACTTTGCCTTGGATGTCATCGTGGGGCCCGATGAGACCAAACACGCAGAACTCGTAGTGGTGAAGGAGCTGGACAGGGAAATCCATTCATTTTTTGATCTGGTGTTAACTGCCTATGACAATGGGAACCCCCGCAAGTCAGGCACCAGCTTGATCAAGGTCAACGTCTTGGACTCCAATGACAATAGCCCTGTGTTTGCTGAGAGTTCACTGGCACTAGAAATCCAAGAAGATGCTGCCCCTGGTACTCTTCTCATAAAACTGACCGCCACAGACCCCGACCAAGGCCCCAATGGGGAAGTGGAGTTCTTCCTCAGTAAGCACATGCCTCCAGAGGTGCTGGACACATTCAGTATTGATGCCAAGACAGGCCAGATCATTCTGCGTCGACCTCTAGACTATGAGAAGAACCCTGCCTATGAGGTGGATGTCCAGGCAAGGGACCTGGGTCCCAATCCCATCCCAGCCCATTGCAAAGTTCTCATCAAGGTTCTGGACGTCAATGACAACATCCCAAGCATGCATGTCACATGGGCCTCCCAGCCATCACTGGTGTCGGAAGCTCTTCCCAAGGACAGTTTTATTGCTCTTGTCATGGCAGATGACTTGGACTCAGGAAACAATGGTTTAGTTCACTGTTGGCTGAGCCAAGAGCAGGGCCACTTCAGGCTGAAAAGAACTAACGGCAACACATACATGTTGCTAACGAATGCCACACTGGACAGAGAGCAGTGGCCCGAATATACTCTCACTCTGTTAGCCCAAGACCAAGGACCCCAGCCTTTATCAGCCAAGAAACAGCTCAGCATTCAGATCAGTGACATCAATGACAACGCACCTGTGTTTGAGAAGAGCAGGTATGAAGTCTCCACGCGGGAAAACAACCTACCCTCTCTTCACCTCATTACCATCAAGGCTCATGATGCAGACCTGGGCATTAATGGAAAAATCTCATACCGCATCCAGGACTCTCCAGTTGCTCACTTAGTAGCTATTGACTCCAACACAGGCGAGGTCACTGCTCAGAGGTCACTCAACTATGAAGAGATGACCGGCTTTGAGTTCCAGGTGATTGCAGAGGACAGTGGGCAACCCATGCTTGCATCCAGTGTCTCTGTGTGGGTCAGACTCTTGGATGCCAATGATAATGCACCAGAGGTGGTCCAGCCTGTGCTCAGTGATGGAAAAGCCAGCCTCTCCGTGCTTGTGAACACCTCCACAGGCCACCTACTGGTGCCCATCGAGACTTCCAATGGCTTGGGTCCAGCAGGTACTGACACACCTCCACTGGCCACTCACAGCTCCCGGCCATTCCTTTTGACAACCATTGTGGCAAGAGATGCAGACTCGGGAGCAAATGGAGAGCCCCTCTACAGCATCCGCAGTGGGAATGAAGCCTGCCTCTTTGTCCTCAACCCCTACACGGGGCAGCTATTCATCAACATCACCAATGCCAGCAGCCTCATCGGGAGTGAATGGGAGCTGGAGATAGTGGTAGAGGACCAGGGAAGCCCCCCCTTACAGACCCGAGCTCTGTTGAGGGTCATGTTTGTCACCAGTGTGGACCACCTGAGGGACTTGGCCCGCAAGCCTGGAGCCCTGAGCATGTCCATGTTGATGGTGATCTGCCTAGCTGTGCTGCTGGGCATCTTTGGGTTGATCCTGGTTTTGTTCATGTCCATCTGCCGGACAGACAAGAAGGACAACAGGGCCTACAACTGTCGGGAGGCTGAGTCTACCTACCGCCAGCAGCCCAAGCGGCCCCAGAAACACATTCAGAAGGCGGACATCCACCTCGTGCCTGTGCTCAGGGGTCAGGCAGATGAGCCTTGTGAAGTCGGGCAGTCCCACAAAGACATGGACAAGGAGACAATGATGGAAGCAGGCTGGGACCCCTGCCTGCAGGCCCCCTTCCACCTCACCCCGACCCTGTATAGGACACTGCGTAATCAAGGCAACCAGGGAGAACCGGCAGAGAGCCGGGAGGTATTGCAAGACACCGTCAACCTCCTTTTCAACCATCCCAGGCAGAGGAACGCCTCCCGGGAGAACCTGAACCTTCCTGAGCCCCAGCATACCACGGGCCAGCCACGTTCCAGGCCTCTGAAGGTTGTAGGCAGTCCCACAGGGAGGCTGGCTGGGGACCAGGGCAGCAAGGAGGCCCCACAGAGCCCACCAGCCTCCTCTGCAACCCTGAGGCGGCAGCGACATCTCAATGGCAAAGTGTCCCCTGAGAAAGAGTCAGGGCCCCGTCAGATCCTGCGGAGCCTGGTCCGGCTGTCTGTGGCTGCCTTTGCCGAGCGGAACCCCGTGGAGGAGCTCACTGTGGATTCTCCTCCTGTTCAGGTACCTGGGACATGGGCAGCTCTTTCTCTGGTCACTCCTGGACCACCAGAAACAGCATCAGACACCCCATAACCTGCACAGTCCTCCTGTTTCTTCCTTCAGCTCACCTGGCACTTTCTGATGCTTTGGGTAGCAATGATTCAGGGAGCAGCTTTGGGATCAGCTGAACTTAGCTGTGTGATCCTAGGCAAATTTCTTACTGTCTCTGGGCCTTAGTTGTCGAATCTGTAAATTAGAAATGATAGTAAGAGTTTATATCTCATAGAGCTGTCCAGCCAATTTGATCGACTAATTCCTATAAGGCATTTACGATGCCTCACAAGTAGACACACAGCAAAGGTAGTAATTAAGAGTATAAGCTTTGGGCAAGGTTGCCAGGCTTCACTTCACTTCAAATCCTGGCTCCACTTCTTCCCAGCTCTGAACTACAGGGAAGTTAACTTCTCTGTTGAAGATGTGTGTGTTAACAGCACCCATCTTCTAAGTTTACTTGGAGATAAAATGAGTGAATGCTCTTAATGCCTGTAGAACAGCATCCATCTGACATGTAGTCAGAACTCAGCAAATTACTGCTATTACTTCCTCAAAGCACTTCTCCTTCTCCACTCTTCACCTGCCCTCATCTCATCTGAGCAACCTCCCTATGAAGAAAGCCAGCACAGGCATCACACCACCCAAGGTCAGGGGCTGCATATAATTTTTCTGAGACCCAAGAGCTTTCTGGCTGGGCCTGCAGGATGGGGCAGTGGAAATAACCTTAGAACTTTGCAGTTGGGGAGATAGGGGTCCAAATTTCAACACAGCCACTTAGGAGCAGGGCAACCTTGTACATGTCCTTCAACGTCTAAGCCTCGTTTTCCTTATCTATAACATGGGGATTATGAGACCAAACTTACCCTGTGTCTACCTCCTTGGAGTGCGAGGGCTAAATGGGATGATGAGTGCCAAAATGTCTAAGGACCCGGGCTTTTCTAGACACAAGCGGGAAACATTTCAGGGATGATTCCTGATCTCACACCCATATCTGCTTCTGTGAACCTCAGATATTTTTACTGTGCCAGGCTGCCTGCCCAAGGCACACTTCTGTTTGGCCAGGCCATCAGCTGCGATTTCCTGTGAAGCAAAAACACGGTTTCCTTCCCTTACTCCCTCCTCAGGAAGCCACCTGGAGATGGCCCAGCTGTTCTCTTAGGAATCTTGCCCTGGGAGGGGTGCAGACCCAGAGGTTGCCAGAGCCAACCATTCATTTATCCTTCCATTCATCCATCCATTTATCAGGTGCTTTTTGGATAAACTCTTTGTGCCGAACACTGTGCTGGCTGCTGGTGGACAGGTCAACAGAGAATAGGCATTATGGGTGACCCCACTGGGGTAATAGAAAGAAAGGTGCCCATTTGGGATCAACTTGAGGGTAAGAGGCAACTTGCTCAATGCTCGTATCTTTCCAGCAGCACAGTAGAGTCAGATGTGACTTTAATTTCCAGCCCTCCCACTAATTTCTACGTAGCCCCTGTGAGCCTCCAGTTCCACCTCAGCAAAAGGGCCATAATGGTATCTCTTCTCTTAGGCTGTTGTAAGAATTAAATGAGATTGCATGCCACCAGACAATTATTGTTTATCATGAGATCTATTAATAAGCTCATTTAAACCTCATAACCCACCATATGACCTGGGTCTCATTAATATTCACTTTTTTTTTTTACTGTTGAGGAAACTGAGGCTCAGAGTGCTTAAGTAATTCCTCAAGTCCACACTGATGGGAACTGGGGCAAGGGCAGATTTAGAATTTGAACCTGAGTCTGACTGATTCAAGTCTGGGCTCTAACTGTGAAGTGACCCTAAATGACAGCGCTCAGCATAGGGCTTGGCATGTAGGGAGTCATATTACGAAATGCCAGCTGTCACTTGAGCAAAAGGTGGCAGATGTCTTAGGAAGGCTTCTGGGCCTGGGCTGGAAGGTGAGATCTGCCCTGAGGCAGGCAATGAGACCCAAGTCTCCCAAGTCACAGTGAAAGCCCAGTCCTGGCCATCTCCTCTTCCACCCCTCCTCTGAAGTTGGCACTTCCTATCTCAAGCTGCACAGAGTGGCACAGTGGATCTCCTAAGGGAGGAAGGGGGTGGGCCCAGGAGGCAGAAGCAGTGTTTCTAGGAATAACAACCCAAACTCCCTGCTTTTGCAGAGGATTTTTAACTTTTTCAAACCATTTAATCCTGACAACACTGTAAAGAAGGTTGTGTGGGTATTTCTAGCCCTACATTACAGATGAAGAAACTGAGGTCTGAGGAGGTCTAAAAACCTGTCTAACACTATACAACAAGCTACAAATGGCCTTGAACTAGAACTCCGCCTCCCAATGCCCTATAGGGTCTGACTCTGATATCTCACCCATCCCCTATCCCATTCTCCAGTCTTTCTGAAACTCCACCATCTCTTCCAGCCTTTCAGCATGCAGTGCTTCTGCCTGAAACCCCCTCACCCCTTGCCCAGACCCTCACTCTCTTTCCACTTGCCAAACTCCTGTGGAGCCTTTGGGTCTCACCAGAGGTGCCGGCATGCAGTATGAACTCAGTCACATCTGTTGAAATAAATGAATAAACTTCTTCCAATACCACCCCGCTGCTTCCTCCCTGCTTCAAGTTGGGTTAGGGGCCTCTCTCTGCTCCCACAGAGCCCCCACTCTTTCCCTATGCCCAGGGGCACCCTGTGGTAACCACTCTTGCTGCCCTGGTCTCCAGTCAGCCTCCCTGTGGGGCTGCCTGCACCCTACACATCCTGACAGATATGACCATGCTGAGGGCAGCAGCTGGGTCTCTTCTCCTTCTTACTCCCACTGCAACCACCCTGCCTGGCACTTACTAAGTACTTGTTGAATGAATGAAAAGATGAATAAATGAATGATTCAATGACACCATTTTGCCTTCTCTACAACATAGTCTTACATCTGGTCCACAAAAATTGGCTGAATGTCCAAATACTGCTAAAGGGAAACATAGCTCTTTAAAATAATCTTCATCAAAATAATAACAAATTCATGGTCAGGAAATGCCTTTTCACCTCTATCCCTCAGAGTCCACCAGGCACAGGTAACTCGGAGGAATGAGTATGAGGGGAAGGGTCCAGAGGGTCCTCTTGCTCTCCTTCAGACACTCAGGTCCTAGGGTGACATGACAGAACAGGGGACCTGCCTGCCTAGGTCCCTGTCTCCGTCACTGGGCACCATCCCCCATCTGATGACACAAACATCTGAAGCCAGAGGAAAGACTATAAAAAGAAAGCACCGGCATTGAGGGAAACATCCGGCGAGGAAGTGTGCTGAGTCGGAATTGTGTGGAGTCAACAGATTTTTCCTGTCTTGTAGCAAATCTCCCAGCTGCTGTCCTTGCTGCATCAGGGCCAATTCCAGCCCAAACCAAACCACCGAGGAAATAAGTACTTGGCCAAGCCAGGCGGCAGCAGGTAAGCAGCACGTAGCCCCCACAGGCATCTCAAGGCCCCCACCGGCCGCCCCTCATGTCTGTAGCCTCTCTGAGTGAGGAAGGGTGAGCACATCCCAGAAACCAGTCTCCTGGGAGGGTGCAGCAGACAGCATCCATCCTCCCACCCTCAGAGGCTTGGTCATGGGGCAACTGTATTGATAGCAATTACAGGACCTAGAGTCACCAAGGAAATGACTTCATCCTGAGGCTGTATCTGTCCCCTGACTACAGAGGTGCTGTAAATTGCCTTTGCATCTGTAACTTTCACCTTCCTTTCTCTTGACCCATAAACATAACATGAAGGCCCCTCACTAAAGAAATGGATGTGTGGGTGTGCCCCTGTGGGCAATCCTAGAATTGAAGAGACCTTAAGAGAACATCAAATCTAACTTCTTGTTACAGATGGTGAAACTGAGGCTCTGAGTAGTCTGATTCAACCCAGCTATGTAAACTTGAGCAAGTGAGATAATCTCTCAGGACCTCAGTTTCCCCATCTGTAAAATGGAAGCCATCCCACTTCCCTTGTGGTAATGGCAGAGTTCCTGACTCCTGCATCAGTGCTCTTGCCCTGACAACTTACAGCTTCTTTTTATAAGGATGGTGAGAGGTAATGTAGAGCAGGGGTGAGTCCACACACTCCAGAGTCACACTGGCCTGGATGTGAATTCTTGCTTTATCTCTTAATCCATGGGGAACTTGGGCAATCTGCCAAATCTTCACAAATCTTGGTTTTCTCATTTGCATATTGGGGTGATAAAAGGGAACCCCTTACAGGTGTGGAAAGTTTGAATGAGATAGTGCATGCACCCTGCATTGCGTGAGGCCTGACTCAGACTCACTGCTCAATAAACATTAGTTGTCATTATCACCCACACACTTGCCACCTCCCTGCTCATTTCTTCACAGCAGCAGAAATGGCTACAGGGGAAAAAAACCAACAGAAAAAATTCCCATGCCTTAAAACCCTTCAGGGAGCCTTCCCACCTGCTGGGATGAGGGTCTAGGCCTGTCCCCAAGTGTCTATGGGAGGCAGGGCCCAGGATGGAGACAGCAGGAGACTAGGGTGCAGGGAGCAGATTCCGAGCAGCTTTAGGCTGCCTCACTCCAGCTGCACCCTCCAGATCTGCTCTTCTGGCCTGGGATTTGGCCTAAAGTAGGAAGGAAGGAATATTCAGTCACTCAGTAAGTATTGATTCAGCACCTACTGTGTGCCAGGCCCTGTTCTGAGCATCGGTGAGGGAGCAGGGAATGAGACAAGCAAAAATCCCGGCCTTGCTGGAGCTCCTCTCCTATGGAGGGGTGGACGGCTGCACTGGCTCCACTGAGGTTTCCAAAACTCCTCCGGTGTGCCAGGCAATGCATAAGCATGGGAGGGGCAACAAGGATGATAATATCAATGAACTCATCTTCACTTTGTCTGCTGAGTGCTTACAATGTGCCAGGCTCTGTGGTAGGTCCCTTTACCTACAATGTCTCATTTTACCCTCACAGCACCCCATGAGGTGGGTATTATTTATTATTCTCATTTTACAGATGAGGAAACAGAGTAAGAGGAGGGCTGGAATCACATGATCCGGGTTGGTCTGACTCTAGAGGCCAGGCTGTGTATCCAGTTCCCTGTACGGGTAAATGAATGCAAACATGAATGAGCATGAATGAATGAATCTATGTGGGAATTTCCCTACCCATGGACTGGTTGGTTTCTTTTGCAGAAGTGCAATCCCAGACACAGATGGCCTAAGTGTGAGGGCTGGAGGCCAGACAGACCCAGAACAGGAGGAAGAGCCTTTGGATCCTGAAGAGGACCTCTCTGTGAAGCAACTGCTAGAAGAAGAGCTGTCCAGTCTGCTGGACCCCAGCACAGGTAGGGACTCCCTGGAGTCACGCTGACCCTGCTTCTGCCCCATGGTGTCCAGGCTTCAGAGTTCTGCTCCAAGCCACTGCAGGGAAAAGCCATTCTGTTTCTTTGGAGGAACATGAGCAACATTTTACTTCCCTTGCAGCCTCAGAAAGTATTTATTTAAAGACCGGGTTCTACTTGGATTTTTTTTTTTTTTTTTTTTTTGAGACGGGGTCTCACTCTGTCACCCAGACTGGAGTACAGTGGTGTGATCACAGCTCACTGCAGCACTGACATCCTGGGCTCAGGCAAGCCTCCCACCTTAGCCTCCCTAGTAGCTGGGACCACAAGTGTGCACCACATCTGGCTAATTTTTTATTTTTTTGTAGGGACAGGGTTTCACATGTTGCCCAGGCTGGTCTCCGACTCCTGGGCTCAAGCAATCCACCCACCTCAGCCTCCCAAACTGCTGGCATTAGAGGCATGAGCCACCTGTAATCAAAGCCAAAGTAGGCACCTGGTACTTTGATTATTCATTTTAAAAATCATTCTAAGAATAGCAAACATGCTAGGCACTGGGGAAGCACCTTAGGTACATGATCTCATTTAAGCCTCCAACCAATCTCCGCAGGTAGAGAATTATTACCTCGAATTTACAGATGAGCAAACTGAAGCTCAAAAAAATTAAGCAGTCTTCCCAGAGTCACCCAGCTTACCAGTGATTGAAGGGGAGCCAAACCCTGAACCAGCCAGTCCTCTATGGACTTCTTACCACTCATTTGCATTTGCTTGGTGTGTTTCAAAATCCTCTCACCCTGGGAACCAAGTCAACTCTTTAATATGCTAACAATTGCAATTAAAACAAAAAGATTTTTTTTTTTTTGGCAGAGAAACAATTAGCTTTGACAATAAATACATACTGTGAACTTGAATTTAGGAATCTGCCAGCGCCCCCCGCCCCTGCTGTGGACATTGGTCAGCCTCCTTTGGCAACACACCCCAGGGCGGACCATCCCTGTGCTGTAGTTTTCTGTCTATGTAGTTAACACTGTTTCTCATGTGCTCCATCTGGCTGCAGACACACTGAAGGCACAGCAGGGACTTTCCCTTCCTTGGTTAAAAATATATTGCTAACGCTTATTGGGAACTTTCTATGTGCTAGGCCCTGTTCTAAGTATCTCATGAGAAAATCTTATGAGATAGGGGCTATTCATTATCCTCACTTCATAAAGGAAAAATGTGAGGGTCAGGGGTGTTTAATAATTTGCCCAAGGTTGTGCAGCTCATGGATGGTTATTAACACAGGCAGTGTGGCTCTAAATTTTAGAGCTGTGTTGTTCAATGTGGTAGTCACTAGCCACATGTGGTTATTTAAATTTGAATGAATTAAAATTAAATAAAATGAAATATTCAGTTCCTCTGTCATACCAGCCACATTTCAAGTGCTCAATAGCCACGTATGGCTGGGGGATATAGCTTTGGATACTATCTCTATTAGCTCTGGCTGGAACCTGTGGGCTCAGTTCCCACACGGTCCTGCTTGCTCATAGCACAAAGTGTACTGAACATAGAGGCACTGTAAGGAGTAGGGGGTAAGGAAGGAGGAGGGGCAAAAAAGCCTTTGCTGCTCACAGGCTGGACTGCCACAGGGAGACTGGGATCTTGCTGCTCCAGATCTGCTTCAGCTCTTGCTGCTTCAGATTCATATTGCCCCACTTGAGAATGTGACCATGACAATGATTTACTGATTGCATGAATTCACTGAATCTCACAACAACTCCACAAGATGAGTACTACTGTCTCACCACTTCCTAAGAGGTTAAGCCACTTTTCCCAAGGTCACACACACTGTTTCTAAGTGGCAAAGCTGGGAAATCAAACCTGAGTTGGCCCAGTGCCCACCTGCAGCTAGAACTGGTGGGTGACGCTGGGTGAATTCAGCATCACTTTTCAGCTGTTCTCATATGCCCCAGTGATTTTTCTCATTCCAAGCTTTGCTCCTTCTGAAGCTCTCTGACCCGTGTATAAGAAAAGGCCCGATCCTTTAACACCAAGAGTTCCACCCAAACTTATGGCCTCAGAGTCTCAGGGAGCTAAGGTTTACATTTCCCAAATGTTGAAGGTTAATATTTATTTTTATTCAATTATTCAACAAACATTCACTAAGGCCCAGATATGGGGCTAAACCCAAGGATCCAGTAGGGCAGGAGCCCGACACTGTCTCCCAGCCTGCACAGTCCAGAATGCAAGACAGAGATTCATTTATCAATTCAAAAATGACTAGTCATGCTTCGGAGTAACTTTTTCAAATTACATAAGTAGTATTTGGTTAATATAGAAAAATATAGATAAACAAAAAGAGAATAAATTGCTTCTGCCCAGGGGTAATTTCAGTTAACATTTTGACATATCTCCTTCCAGTCTTTTATTCTCTGCACAGATTTTAAAGTAACTCACCTTAGGCAAACATTAGATAAACGTTAAGTAGATGTTGTCCTTTTTTTTAAAGACATTGTTTCTTAAACACAAGACTTATAGTTTCTTTCCTCTGGCTTGGTCTCTACCATCAAGCCTAGGACTGGTTTCTTGAAACAGGATTTTCTGTTGAAGGGATGGGAAAGAAGTGTGATTGTGCCATTGTAAACATAGGGGCCAGTTTTTTGAATTCCCAACCACCAGAATGACTTGTCACTGCCACTACCCCAGTACCTCTCCTGGGACAGCCCTCGGACAGGCAGCCCCTCCTCAGCCTGACTCTAGGCCAGGGTTTCCTGCAGCTTGAGAGATGAAGATGTTGAGGAGGATTTGAGGATCTGGGGCCAGGTGGTAACAGTGCAGACCTTAGGTAGCCTGGGAATTCCAGAGGCCCCAGCTGGGCACCTGAAGTGTCCGGGGGGAGGAAGGGCCAGCTCTTCAGAGAGAGGGTAGGGTGGTGCCATCATAGGGAGCCTTCAGAGTCATCAGACCTGGCATTAAATTGAGGTTTGCTTGCCTAACCGATGTGTGACTTAACTTCTTTCAGCTTCGGTTTCCTCATCCATAAAATGAGGGTAATACTGTTGACCATCATCAAAGGTTTGTGTGGAAGTTAAATGAAATAATCATGGAAATTGCTCATCACATAACTACCTAATATGTGCTCCCTGTTATTACGGATGGGAACAAATGGCAGCACCAAGTCAGGAACTCCAGCCTTGGCTAAGAAAAGTGATTTTTCCCCTATCCTCAGCTAGTGGATCCCTGAAGAAGAAGTCACCCTGAGGGGTAAAAATCCTGGCTGAACTATAGAAAACACTGAGATCAGAAACACACCACAGCCCAGATTGGGAAATTCTGGAGAAAAAAGCAAATTTCTACTTCTAGGCCTTCTCCGTCTCCTGCCACTTCCTACTCGGTTCACGGGTGTGTCAGTCGACTGCTTTCCTACCCAGGGAGCTTCCCTGTCAGCGCCTCTTCCTTCCTGTCCCCCTGTGGCCACTCCGTCTGTCCCCGGCCATTTCCCTTCCCTCCTTTGTCCACTGCCCTTGCCCTGCCTACTGCCCCACCCTCACCCGCCTGGCCCTTCCTAGAGTCTGGCCCTCACTGTGTCCCCTCCTCCCTCCACAGGTCTGGCCCTGGACCGCCTGAGCGCCCCCGACACGGCCTGGATGGCGAGACTCTCTTTGCCCCTCACCACCAACTACCGTGACAATGTGATCTCCCCGGACGCTGCAGCCATGGAGGAGCCAAGGACCTTCCAGACGTTCGGCAAGGCGGAGGGACCAGAGCTGAGCCCAACAGGCACGAGGCTGGCCAGCACCTTTGTCTCGGAGATGAGCTCGCTGTTGGAGATGCTGCTGGAACAGCGCTCCAGCATGCCTGTGGAGGCCGCCTCCGAAGTGCTGCGGCGGCTTTCGGTCTGCGGGAGGACCCTCAGTCTAGACTTGGCCACCAGTGCCGCCTCAGGCACGAAAGTGCAGGGGGACCCAGGTAGAAAGATGGGGACTGAGGGCAGGAGCAGAGGCGGTAGCAGCAGCAGCAGCATCAAATGCCTGTGAACATACCTTGGACACTTCTGGATCCAAGAACCAGGAGCCTGAGGATCTGGGGACATGAGCTGGTTTCTAAAATCTTGGAACTCAGTAACTAGTGGTGGCCTGAGAACTTTAGGGTGACTGATGCTACCCCCACAGAGGAGGCAGTGGCTCCAGGACTAACATCTGACTGACCAAAGCAGCCCTTTGTAAGCGACTCTGAGTCTTTTGGAGGACAGGGACAGTTTGTGGCTAAGTGTTTGCTGGCAAAACATACATAGAGCACAAAGGGTGAGTCCTCTGCACAAAGGGTCAGTCCTCTGGCAGAACAGATGCCATGGAGTATCACTAGCAGGGAAGAACGGCCTTCTTGGGTAGCAGGAGTCAGGGGGCTGTACCCTGGGGGTGCCAGGCAATGCTCTCTGGCCTACCAATAAAGGAAAAACAGTGACTCATTCTCCTGTTTGCACCTGTCATGATGGAGAAGGGAAGAGTAATACAGTGAGGATTCTTTGTCATCCAATCCCTGGCAAGACTGTTACACTGGTCCTGGACAGGAGTGGAGCACCTTGGTACACAGTGACAGGTACACAAATAGCAGACACGTGCACTCTTAACCCTGTTCCCCTGTCACTATGTTATCAACTAATCTGCTTCTCAGCTACAAAATTAGAGCTAAGAAAGCACAACTATTTATAATGCATTTACATGAGCCAGGCTCCAGGCTTTACAATAGGATTTAATTTGATTTTCCAACAATCCTGGGAGGGAGGTATTATTAACCCCATTTCACAGACATGGATATGGGGCTTGGAAAGGTCAAGTGGTTTTCCAAAGATCAAGCAGGGAGTAGAGGCAGAGCCAGGATTTGGACCCAGGCTGGCCCAACACCAAAACCCATGCCTTCAACCTTGACACCAGCCTGCCAACCAAGCAGAGGAAAAGCAAAGGCCCTGGAGGTGAGCTGTTGGCAGCAGTGAACTTGCCTGAGCTCCCGCGGGGAACGCTGTTGAAATGAACATTTCCAAAGCTGGGAAGGCCCGCTCCTCTCTACACTTCCAAGCACAAGGCAGAAAGAACTTGGGTCTGAATTGATGCAGGCCCCTGTCCTTTCCCAGCAAGTAGCTCTTCAAGTGCAGAGGTCATCTTTCCTGATCCCATTTGTGGGTTAACCTTTCTCTGTCATTGCAGGTTCAGGCTTGTGAATTCAGGTCCCAGAGGACACTGTGTGAACTGGGTCTATGAAATCGGCACTGACAGCAGCCAGCCTTCCAGGGGATGGGGGAGGGAAGAAATAGCAGATATTTTCCCAAGGCTCAGCTTTATAATTTTCTTGGAAGTTTCTGAGCAGTCAATCAGCTAGCTTCTAAACAGTGCGGGTCTCTCCTGGACACTGAAGGCAAAAGTTCCTCTATCTGCTCCTCTTTGTGTCCTTTCTTGGAGCTCAGTGCTCATGTTCACTGTTCACAGAAATGGGCCAATCATACTCCCAACTAGTGATAATGGGCATCATACATACTTGGAATACAGTGTGGTATCATTATTCCATTTTACAGATGAGGAAAATGAGGCTCCCCAAAGTTAAGAGCTTCAGGGGCAGAGTCTCTCGGTTTCTGCTCACCTCACTCTAGGCCAGAGTGATCTCCTTACAGAACCTGTGACTTTCAGGCTGGATCACAGAACTGTTGGGTTCTGTGGGACAGTGAGAGAAGCTGGGGGAAACCAAGCAGGGTCTCCGGCCTGACCAGCCAGGTGCCTGCCACAAAACGACACTTGATGAATACCTGTTGAATGGATGTATGAATGAATAAATGTGTCAATAAATGCTTCAGAGGCCCCTTGTATCCATATTGGAGCTCCAGGTAGGACTTCATTACAAAAAAAGATTCTGTTATATAAAAGCAAAGTCTGAGAACCGAAGTACTAGAGTAGACCATGCTGACCTCCCAGTTACCAGCAAATTTTCAGTGCAGAGCCGATGTTGGGCGGGTAGAGAGAAGACAGAGGGCAGGGAAAGGTGACCTGAGGAAGCTGGAGTTAAAGCTGGGCAACTGGATCACTAGATATGTGGGACCACTGCATCATTCTAGTTCAAAAGCCCTAAATCTATACTCCTTGGGCCCCCCGAATACTAGGTAAAACTTTTGTGTTTAGGCATTTTTTAAGCATAAGATACAAATTTCTCATCAGATTCTCAAAGGAAAACTTGACCTTTAAAAGGTTATGCAGCATTGCTTTAAGATACTACCTAAACATCCACAGACATGGGCAATTGTCATAAGGAGTCTGAACTTTATCTATTTCAACTCTTCATTTTATAGCCAAAAATATAGACAGAAATGGCAGATGACTTGCCCAAGGCCCTGACAGGTTTGTGGGGGAGAGCTTTCCAAATTAAGATGGTATTTAACTGAGTGGTTGGTCAAATTAGGATTTAGATCTGGTATTCAGTATGGTGGTCTTTCTAATACACTAAGGATTCTTAATCTGAGGGCCTTGGTTGGACTGCAGGATCTACGAACCTGCTGAACTGCATGCAAAATTGGGAGGATATGCATTTTTTCTATGGAAAGAAGTAGGTACTTAGATCATATTCTTTTTTTTTTTTTTGAGATGGAGCCTTGTTCTGTCACCCAGGCTGGAGTGCCATGGCGTGATCTCAGCTCCTGGGTTCAAGCAATTCTTCTGCCTCAGCCTCCTGAGTAGCTCAGACTACAGGCGCATATCACCATGCCTGGCTAATTTATTTTTATTTTTTTTTATTTTTAGTAGAGACAGGGTTTCACCGTGTTAGCCAGGCTAGTCTCAATCTCCTGACCTCATGATTCACCCGCCTCAGCCTCCCAAAGTCCTGGGATTACAGGCGTGAGCCACCACACTTGGCCAGATCAGATTCTCAGAGATTTAGGGCCCAATTAAGATGAGGGACCACTACAATCCTCTAGGTTAGCCCTCAGCCCTGCCTTCCGCACAGCACCTGGAGAACTCATGGGTAGAGCTGCTCTTGTTCTGAATTTTGATCAGGATGGGGGTGTATGTATGTGAGGGACTGTGTTCTCTCCTGCATCAGGTATCCCTTCCTGGTGAGCTGATACCAGCACCTTTCCCAATAACAGGCTCAGAGTGAGACAGTGTCTCTGGTGACAGAATTGGGTGTGCTGAACAGGAAGATTACAGAAACTTCTTGATATCAGCCAAGATGTCAAAGCTGAGATTTGGACACGCTCAAAACAGTTTCCACCAAGATGGGCTCTGCCCCCTGGGAGACTGAGGGAGCAGGCGAGCCAGCAAGCACTCACTTAAATGTCGTCTTAATTTGGAAAGCATAGAGGGACATTTTTTATCAATAGTCAGCCATTCTCCAGCACCAGGAGTACAATGCAGTGCTCAGAGCCTGGGGGCAGCTCAGAGATTGACAGGCAGCCACCTTGTCTGTCACCCAACTTCAGTTTGGCAGCTTGCTGACCCTACCTCTTCTCTGGCTGAAATAAGAGTGAGACGGCAACCATTACTCTTGAAACTCTGGAGAGAACCAAATCCCAAAAAAGAGAGGACAGGAGGAGAGAGAGCACAGGCTTGCCCTGGCACATAGTGTGTACCTAGAAAATAGATCAGCATTTTCTAATTCCTGCTGAGTTTTGGGTACAATAGGGGAGGAGTGGAACATGATCAGAAACACACATGCAACAAATATTTTGTATTTATTGAACAGTTACTAAGTGTCAAAAGTAGCACAGGAAACCATGTGTGTGCGTGTGCGTAGGTGGCGAGCAAGGTAGGGGGCAATAAAGAATTATTCATTCAAGTTATTTAAAGTACCTACTATGTGCTGGGTAGCCTTGGTGCTGGTCATTGGGTGGGGAAGGGGTGAGTATAATCACTCATTTGTTGAACATATATTTAGCATTAAAGATAAAGTGAGCCAAATAGCCTTTTTCCCATCATAGTGTCAGGACTCTGAAAACAGCATCTCCGGATAGGGAAACTGAGGCAGCAGAGCTTCGCACAAAGGTCTCATTGGTGAGGGCGCCAGGCTGTGACCCGGCATCCTGACCCAGGCTGGCCCTGCTGATGGGAGCCACCTCCCTCTCCTCCTCTCACACTTCCTCTGGGGCACTGATGGTGAGTCATTAGTAGCAGAATTTTAATGGCAAAAGCACAGCAGTCCCCAGGTCTGCCAGTGAAGCCCATCCCCCTGGGGCTGGATCAAGACCACAGTGACTGAACAGCCAAGGACTTTTGGTCCCTTGACAATACCTTTCTCACGACTCTGCCATCCTTCCCTTTCCACAGGAGAGGCCCTTCCTTTTTAAATTGGAGAGCTTAAAAATATCCTGCCCCTCCACCTTTGGCATCCCAAATTGAATCAGTATTTAGCTCAGTAGTGACTGACGGGGAGGGAGAGCCACTGAGGGAGGGCTGCATCTGGCCTTCACCACAGGATGCCCAGTGTCCAGACTGAACCACCCCTTGGCCCCAGGTACAGCTAGAAGGAAGTAGTCAGAAAATCCAAAATGACAACAGAAGGGAGGAGGCTGGGGAGTGGGGCTCCACAGGGAGGACACACAGTGACATTTCACGCAGAGGGTGCTCCAGGAAGGCCCAAAGGCAATCTGTAGGGAAACAGGCTCTGGGCACAACTCAGTGAGGGAAAACATTGGGTTAATCAAGTTCTTTACTGGAGGACTTCTTGGAACCTCGAATATGCTGATGTGTATTGTGAATCTATAAAAAGGGGACGTCTGGTGCAGTGTTAACTTATTTAACCACAGAAACCTTTGTTTGTTTGCTTTTTTGGCAGAGAGCTTAGCGCACTGCACAGCTTAAAACCCTGAGCCTGAAACCTCAGGTTTCCTACCCTGCACGGGGCCTTGCACTCAGTGCTGGGGACCTGGAATACAAAGACAAGGTCCCTGCTCCCAAGGAGTGCCATCTGTGGAAGGCAGCCATGTGCAGGGTTCAATGGCGGTGAGCCAGTGTGCAGGGCAGCCCTGAAAAGGAGGCAGGGAGCAGGCGAGGAGCTCGAGCTAGAGGACGCCTGGGCTCCCCGGGTGAAAGGGAGGTGCTAGGAAAGTGCGACAGGACCACTTAGAAGTTCAGAGAGGTGGGGTGGGAAGCAGGGAGGGAAACGTGGACAACTATGCCCCCTCAAATCTTCTCACCTTTGAACTGACCAAGCTGGTTGCTCTTTCCCACTCAGTCACAGGATTGTGGGGGGTGGGCCCTCTATCCCTCCCAGCCCCCACCCTCAACCACATCTATGCTATTCAACTTGGGCTAACATCCAGAAGCCAGGGAACAGCTATTCACAAATTCAGTAATTGGACTCATTAGCGTTGACTCAGAAATCTTTTTTTTTCTTCCTAAGTCTCTCTCTTGGAGAAGCTTTTAAGATCCTTTAAATTGGTTAATGGAGAGTTTAGAAATGAGGACAGAGCCTCAGCTTTCAGCTCCCCCTGCCCATCTCCCTGACTCTCCCCAACATACTTAGGGCAAAAGCGATGAGATAATCCAATATCTGTTTTATTAAACACCCAGACATTTCTGGCACACGTTTCCCAAACGGGGACCTCAAAATCTACACTCTCCAGCTCAAGACTCCTAGCACTCCATCTACATTTACTCTCCCATGGGTAGGACAGTAATAATGCTTTCACATAAAATTGCAGTGTGAACTGACGGACAAGAACCCTGGAGTCAGGAGGCCCAGGTCCTCATCCTGGCTTGGCGACTCATAAAGCCACGCACCCATGGGCATCACCGCCTCCAGGGCCAAAGTGAGTATCAAGGTCCTCTCTGTGGCGAAATGCCCTTGCATTTGTCTTATAAGGCAGGAGGGCAGACACCATTGCCTTTGGTGTACAACTGAGGAAGCAATACAGGGAGTCAGGTAACTGCTTCAAGGTGACATGGCCAAGCAAGTGGCAGAGCCAGACCTGGGTCTACGCACCCTCCTCCTCTTGACTGTGCTGGCGCAGGTGCATAGGGTTTGGGGGAAGGTGGGTGGGTAACTGGCCTCTTCTTCAGGACTCAAATTGTGATATACATCTGAGAACCCACAGGCTCCATCTTTAGGGCTGAGGTGAGAAGTTCTGAAAGTCAAGCAGACACATCCAGGCATTTGGGCGAGAAACTTCTTCCTTCCAAATCAAAGGTGAAACGAAAACAATTATGAGCCCACGGGGGATGAATAGAGGTGCATGGTGGAGCTAGTCTCTAGGATGGCCTGATTCAGTGTTTCCTAAGTGTCAGCCAGTCATGGAACCACCCCTATGATTTTTGCCACCTCTCTGGATCTGTGCTCCCTTTTATGCTATGTTTTTCTTTAAACTGATTCACTTGTTTTTTTTTTTTTTTTTTGGAGATGGAGTTTCACTCTTGTTGCCCATGCTGGAGTGCAATGGCACAATTTCAACTCACTGCACCCTCCGCCTCCTGGGTTCAAGCGATTCTCCTGCCTCAGCTTCCCGAGTAGCTGGGACTACAGGCATGTGCCATAACACCTAGCTAATTTTGTATTTTTAGTAGAGACAGGGTTTCTCTATGTTGGTCAGGCTGGTCTTGAACCGACTTCAGGTGTCCTGCCTGCCTCAGCCTCCCAAGGTGCTGGGAATACAGGCGTAAGCCACCTCGCCTGGCCCTGATTCACTTTTTTTTAAAAGTTAGCTTTATCCTAGACAGAATATCTGTCAAACTGCAGGTCAATATGCTAGTCATACTTTTATATTATATGTTAAATACATAACTACTGAAATATAAAACATTAATTTGAATGCAACCTAAAATCTTCTTGTGAACCAGGGATACACACATCAAACATTGGCAAACAGTGGTACTGGTTTAAGTGTGAGAAAACTGAGGCACAGGAAGGGAGGTGAGTGATTTGTTCAAACACAAAGGCTAAGGTGAGCACCAGGGTCTGTGGACCCTCCAGTAGGGTTTTTCATAGGTCACTGAATGCATCCTTTGGTGCACAGACCACAAATGACTGTGAACGCATCCAAGGCTCACCTGTGAGGCTACCAAGTGGGGGGAACGATCAGTTACTTACTAGCCATGTACGTGAAATTGCTTGAGAACCTGAACTCTAGCTGGAATTTCTACCTGGAAAGGGTTGCTGACGCTCTATTTTTGTTATCCAACCTCCCACCCACTCTGGCCCCTAAGAGGCACCAATGACTATGTTTTATCTCACCTTAGCCAAAACCTAGTCTGACGACGCTCCTTTCCAGTGGGCAGGGGTGTGGGGGGATAGCCCTGCTGGGGGCTTCCGGGCTGGCTCTGAAATGCCGACTTCTGCAGAGGAGGCCAAGGTTCCCTGTGCTCGAGGCATGTGGTAGGTGTGAGGTTCCTGCCAGCAGGGTGTTCAGGCTGCAGAGGGAGGGGCTGGAGAAAGACTTCAGCCCCGTAACTGTCAGGTCGCTGGGCCCCGGGGCTACAAGAAGAGGTGAGAGCGCTATTACTCATGCTGTATATTCTTGAACTCCTACTTTGCAGCCAGGACTTCTGCAAGGGCTTGGTCCCTCAGGCATTGTTAACTCCCAACCCCAGTGACTCATGAGCGAGCAGGGCCCTCAGAGCCCTAGAAGGGTAATTCAGACAACCTTGGGATATTGTCTCTTGTACAAAAGCATCAGAGTAGCTACCATTTGTTCAGTACCTACTGTGCTGTCTAGCTGTGCTAAGCCCCTTAGAGTCATCTCATTTAATCCTTATGACAACCTAATGAGTTAGGTTTTACCACTGCCTTTATTTTTAGAGGTGAAGAAAGAGAGGCGCAAAGCCATGGAGTCTAAGTTCAGTGACAGTGGGGGTTAAAACTCAGGTATCGCTGGGAGTGGTGGCTCATGCCTGTAATCCCAGCACTTTGGGAGGCCGAGGCAGGTGGATCGCCTGAGGTCAGGAGTTTGAGACCAGCCTGGCCAACATGACGAAATCCTGTCTCTATTAAAAATAGAAAAAATTAGCTGAGCATTGTGGTGGGACCCTGTAATCCCAGCTACTCCAGAGGCTGAGGCAGGAGAATTGCTTGAACCTGGGAGGTGGAGGTTGCAGTGAGCCGAGATCGTGCCGTTGCACTCCAGCCTGGGCAACAAGAGTAAAATTCTATTTCAAAAAAAAAAACCAACTCAGGTTTGTTTGACTCCAAAAGCTGTGCTCTTAGCCACCACCGGGGTTGGAAATGACAAGGAGACCAGAGACTACTGCCACACACTATTCTGTCACAGGGTACTGAGCTTAGGGAAGGGATCTGTTGGCTTGGACTTGGGTCTGTACCTGCAACCTCCATGGAAAAGAGGGCTCGCAGCCTTTCCTGGGCGGCCTCGTTTCCCAGAGCCGCTGACTGCCGGTAACATCTCAAGGCCTCTCCCAGATTCCTCTGCACACCAAGACCTCTCTCATAGCAAATTCCCAAGTGGTACCTACTCTGTGAGTCCTAAGGGAGAAAATGGACAGACAAACAAATACACACACACAGGACTGAGGAACTGAAATGCTATGGCAGGAGGAAGGTAAAGTCAGGCATGCTGAGACTTCTTCCATGCAGGGTCAAGGCCGAGCCCTGGCCTGCCCCATAGCAAGGGATCTCAACTATGAAATGCCAGAGGCTCAGAGCTCGCCTAACACAAAGGAGAAGGGGATCCCTCCACCTGGGCAGATTCCAGCCAGGGCAGTGTGGAGGCTTCTCTTGCACAGGCTGCCTGAAAGCATGCACAAGGAAGGCTATAGGAAACACTCAGCCCAGTTACAGGAAACCTGGGAGTCGGGCTCCTACATTGCCCTGAAACAGCAAAGAGGCAAGGGTGGAGAGTCACCTTCTCAAAAACCTTGTGCCTTCCTGAATCTCTGCCTGGAAGGGCTGACCAAAAAAGGCAATTTTTCTCCTTTAAACAGCTATGCTCTTTGCCCGGCTCTGGATCCTTTCTCCTCTCACTGAGAGCTATGCTCAGGATCAGGTGGAGGCCAGGTGTCCAGCTGCACAGCCAGACTGTCTGCGCTCCCGTCATGGCTCTACCACTTACCAGCTGTGTTAACTCAGGCACATGACTCTACCTCTTGGTGCCTCAGTTTCCCCACCTATAAAATGCGATATTAAAAGCACCTACCTTATTAGGTTGTTGCAAGGATTATATATGCTATATGAAAAGTGCTTATATGCACTATATGAATCATATTCACTCTCCCAATTTAAAGAAACAAAACAAAACACTATTGACTCCCAACCGTGGTCCCATTTCTCTTCTACCCACCATGGTCAAATTTCTGGAAGAGTTGTCTACACATTCTGCCCCCACTTCTATAACACACAGGCCAAAGTCCCTCCAATAAATATGGCAGACTTATGCCTACAGGCCAGGTTCCAACACAGCATTGGACACATGTAAGGCCAAACCACCACCCCTGCAACGCTGCTCAGTACAAACCCAGGAAGATACAATTCCCTGTGGGGTGGAAGAGTGTTAGGTCTGAGTCCCAACACAGTGTCACATAGAAGTTGACAGATATCCTTCTGTGCACTTTTCCTGCTAGCACGCTGCTCTGATTAAAGCAGGCCAGCCAGCCCACAGGCTTGCCCTGCACATGGATGTGCAGACCTGCCCAACTTTGAAAGGCTCTGTGGGGCTCTTTCAAGCCAAGGTAGGTACAACTTTGGATATTGGTTGGTGACATTGGTCCCCTTTTGACAGCTACTGCAGATACTTTGGGCAACAGAGTAGACAAGGAAAAGCATTCTGATGCCCAGGAGTTCAATGAGCTATCAGTGTGTTAGCCAGAAAACAAAGGAAGCAGCAGTCCCCTATGTAGGGAGATCACGGTACACGCATATATTGCTTGATTTAATCCAAGACTCCAGGTCCGTCAAGATGCAACTCAAAAGATACACTGGTTAAATACACTTGAGGAATATAGCAAACCACAGATGGCCTTTTCGATGATCTACAGTGACATAAAGCTTTGAGACTTCCTGCATTAACAATAACTGTTTAACTCAGTATTTCCCAAACCTATCTAACCACGTTTTTCCTCTCATGGCTTATAAACATCTCACGGAACTAACGCTTCATGGAACACATCTCAATTGTCTGAATGCCAGTGCCCCCAGTTCACAGACAACCAGACATGCCCACCCACCCCAAGCTGAGCAGTGTTCACTGTTTACTGTCTCCACCTGATGCGTCTTCCGATTTCCCTGGGTTACCATCACTTGTAATGATGCATTTTTCATGTGTACAGGTTACACAGCACTCTCACACCTGTTATCTCAGTTAGATTTTGATCCTCACAACAACCCTGTGAAATAGTGGACAGGTAAGTCAAACATTATTATGCTGATTTTAAAGACAAGGAAACAGGTTTCAATCAAG
This sequence comes from Aotus nancymaae, assembly GCF_030222135.1. Lineage (NCBI taxonomy): Eukaryota > Metazoa > Chordata > Mammalia > Primates > Aotidae > Aotus > Aotus nancymaae. Next base: position 16,949,336 of record NW_026988479.1, on the reverse strand, counting down.
AAGTGACCAGGCCAAGTAGTGTGCTGGTAAATGTTGAACAACTGGCTCTCTAGGAGGGAAAAAGTGCTGCTTTGTGGCATTCAGCAATTTCTGTGGTGCAAATATTCCCACCATCGCAGATTTTAAGCTGCACGCAGCTCTCACAGCCTGATGCAAGCCAGCTCCAGTGCACTCCTGCAACTGCCCAAGGGTCACACAGTAAGTCATCAAGAGCTAAGGCTTGAAGCCAGCCCAAAGCTCCTATCAAACAATCTCCTAAGCACAGAACTCAGTACCAGTTCCAAAATCCCTTCTCTTATCAGGCTTCAGCCCCAACATGCTTGCACACTAGAGATCTCATACCCCATTGTTGGCTGCAAGCCAAAGATATTTCACAGCTCTCTGCTCATCCAGGTAGGGCTCCTTGGTGAAAAGCACCCCGAGGAAGGCTTGGGCCTGTGGTCAAGGAGGAAGGGAAAAAAGGCATCTTGGTCAGTTTCAGGCTCCACAGGCCCCAGACACCTTGGACAGACCCTGCCAATGGTACTCACCTCTCTCAAGCCTGAGTCTGCAGCCTGCTTCAGCATGGACACTGCCCTCTGCCGCTCAGGGTCCCACGAAGGGGCTGGGTCTCGTAGTAGGCACCTGGCATAGCGGTACTGAGCCAGGCTGTGGCCCTGGCTGGCAGCCAGTTGATAATAAAGGACCGCCTGAGGCAAAGGGAGAAACACCCAGTCAGCTGATAACTCTGTAAGCATCTTTTTCTTTCAGTGAAATTTTAAAAAATTATTTTAATTAAATAATATATAATAATTATAGAGTAGTCAGAAAATTCAGATAAGCCAGAATTTAAAAATATAAACCAAAAATAGAAACATAAAATCCCAAGAAATTCAGCCTCCTAAAGATCATTCTTGCTTAAAATGTTAGTGTTCACCCTTGCAAATATCTTCCCACATGTTATACATACACACATACATTTTAGACATCTATGCATTTGCACACACGTGTGTGTGTGTGTGTGTGTATGGGGGGGCAAAGAGAGAGAGAGAGACTTAGATCATACTATACTCCTTTATAACCTATTTTTTAACTTTAATGATACACCATGAATGTCTTTCCCTGACAATATAGATCTAGCACATCATTTTAAGGCCCAAATAGATGTAATTAACCAGTTTTCTATTGAAGAAACTTTCAGGTTTTTTTTTTTTTTGCCTTCACATACAACTTTAAGAAATACATTCTTATATATAACCTCTTTATATTCTTATCCTACTTTAAAAAAATTAATTAATCCATTCATCAAGATGCTATTCTAAGCCGAGAATACACTTGCAAAGAAGAAAGGCAAAATCCCTGCCCTCCCTGATTTTTGAGTCTAAATTCCCGGAAGTTAGGAGCTTCTTTCTTATTTTTCTTTGGTTGTAGCTGGGCTACAACCAAGTGGGAAAAAGAAGCCAAACTTTCCCCCTTCTCTGCCCACTGCTCATTTCTAGACATCGCTCTCAGCAGCCCAGCACATGGGATGGGCTTGGGGGCAGGGGAATACCTTGCTAATGTCCCGGGGGGTGCCTCTGCCATGCTCATGACACAAGCCCGCGTTGTACTGCGCTTTGCTGTAGCCTCGGGCTGCAGCAGTCTGGAAGTAAGAAAAGGCTGCCGTGTAGTCACCACTCTTCATGTTCTCTGTCCCTATAAGGCACAAGGCACAAACACTCATAGCTTCCTCAGTGAACTTCCCCACGCCCTCAGCCAGGTACCTACAGACTCCTCATCTGATCCTTCTCCCTTTCTTTTTTTTGTGCCGGACACTTTGCATATATTTCTTTCTTTCTTTTTTTTTTTTTGAGATGGAGTCTCACTCTGTTGCTGAGGCTGGAGTGCAGTGGCACCATCTCGGCTCACTGAAACCTCTGCCTCCCGGGTTCAAGCAATTCCCTGCCTCAGCCTCCCGAGTAGCTGGGATTATAGGCGCCCGCTACCACGCCTGGCTAATTTTTGTATTTTTAGTAGAGATGGGGTTTCATCATCTTGGCCAGGCTGGTCTTGAACTCCTGACCTTGTGATCCACTTGCCTCCACCTCCCAAAGTGCTGGGATTACAGGTGTGAGCCACCACACCTGGCCTTTTTTTTTTTTTTTTTTGAGATGGAGTCCAGTTCTGTTGCCCAGGCTGGAGTACAGTGGTGCAATCTTGGCTCACTGCAACCTCCACCTCCTGGGTTCAAGCGATTCTCCTGCCTCAGCCTCTCAAGTAGCTGGGATTACAGGCATGAGCTACAGCACTCGGCCCTTTGCATATATTTCTATCCTCCAAATATTTCACTGGTTTGCCATAGACAGCAGTAGGTTCTGCCCTACTATAAAGCATTCCTCCTTCTCTTGGTAATAGCATCCAGATTTCCCGTTGGGAACAACCCCTCCCCTAGTGCTGCCAATGTGCTTGCGTTCTTCCCAACCACAGAGATTTTTTCTTAGGAATCTGAACCTTGATCTGGTTGGGACAAGGAAAGAAAACGGCCCTTGTAGCTTTATTCTGACAGCAGCACTCTGAAGATACTGTCTATCAGCTGCTGCCTCTTGGGTCTCTGGAGCTTCCCTGATTCCTGTCCTTTCTGAGGCTTGGCAGGTCAATAGATCCCAATAGATTCCTTTTGTGCTTAAGTTAGCCAGAGTGGGTTTAGGTTGCTCATAACCAACAAACCCTAACTGATACAAGTGATACCATTAATCTTGTTTCATGAAGAAATTGGGAGCGGTTATACAGCAGCATCAAGACCTGAATGCAGGCACATCCAGCTCCAAAGCCATGTTCTTTTCATTGCCCAAACAAAAAGGAAACAGGAAAGGATCAGGGCACAGCCAGTTCTCAACTCAAAGCCTTTGCTCCATCTGCCTCTCCTGCCTGGGATCTCTCTTTCCACCTCCACCATCAAAGGTCCCATCCTGTGTCTGCTCTAGAACCTTCAGCCCACAATCAGCCTTTAAACACTTTTTTGGCACTTACTTAATATACCAAACCTTTTTCTAAACCGTTTCAAAAGTACAAGTCCTGTCTCCTCAATTAGACTGTAAAATCCTGGAGGCAGAGCAGAAAAAGAAATGTAGAAGAAATAACTTTGCCTAGGGTGAAGGCACCATACAAATGCAAAACATGATTATGGCTTATGCTCCTTTTGTGTTCTGCCACTGTGCCAAGCACTTGCTGAATAAATGAATATATGAATGAAGGGATGGGCAAGAAAATTCCGAGAAGAGATTCTTTGCCCATCAAAATCACATAAAGCTAATGAGGGAGAAACCAGGTTCCATTCAGCCAGCAGTGAATTAAATAAAGTTGCCTCCCTGCTGCCTGAAAACTCACTGTCCTGGGTTGACAGAGCCCTCTGCCCTTGGGGAGAAGATTCAAGAGTGCAAAGGATCCCACTATCCTCCTGTCTCCCACCCGGCTCATTAATATACCCAGATCCATCTACTCCTGTTGCTCTCTCCTTTCTCTAACCTAGACCATGCCACTGACGTGTTTTGTTTAACTGTCACTAACAGCACCTACCTGGTCTCCTGTTTCCCCTCTAGCAACCCTACAATCCATGTCTGTCTACACGCCAGCCAGAGAGATCTTTGGAAAAGTACATCAGATCATGTGACTGTCCCCTTTCCTGCTCCCGCTTAAAGTCCTCCAAAGACTTCCTGTCTCACTTAGAAAAATCCATACTCTTTACCGTGGCTCAGAAGACCTCACCTGACCTGACTCCTGCCTGCTGTTCTGGCTTCATCTCCTTCCACCCTTCCCAAGATCTTGAAGCTCCAGCCACACTCACCTTTCTTTTGTTCCTTTAGCAAGCAAAATCCAATCCTGCCTCAGGACTTCTGCACTTACTGTTCCCGCCATATGGAAAGCTCTTTCTCCAGATTGAAACAAAAGTGGCTGTTTTTGTGACGGATCTTAGATCAAAGGTCTTCTGCTCAGAGAGGACTTCTAAATCAGAAACTGCTCCTTGCTCAAGTCACTAACACATTCCCTTGTTTTATTTTCTTCATAACATTTATCAGCATCTGAGATTCTTTTTATTTGTTTCTTAATTATTGTTTTTCTGCTCCCTGAGAATAAGGACTTCTTCTTGCAAATCACTGTATCCCCAGTACCTAAAATAGGACCTAGCAAAAGGTAAATGCTCAATAAATTTGTTACAAATGAATCCCAGCTTCTTGCCTATCTGCCCACTAGACCTCAATTGGTGCTGTGGGGAGTCTGAGTCTCCACATTAGAAGGCCTGAAACGAGCCAAGTCACTGCAGAGACCAGGACAAATGGTGAAAGGGCATTTAGAGTCCTCAGATGAGGGGAAAATGTTCCTGTTCACACATTGAGAATCTGCTACAAACCTCAGGAGCCTGTTCTTTCCTAAGTGTGGCAAAGAATGCTAAGTGCCCTCCAAGATTTATTTTCTCCTTCATACATAGTAACTTGGCAGGATCCTCTGTGGCGAGGTGTGACCATGTGCCTACATTCTGGACAAGGATTTGTGCAACATCTACATTAAAGGGAAGAAGTGATCCTTTAGCTTCCCTACCTTGCCCCTTCTAGCTGGCTAGAATATGGACAGGAGGGTAGTAGCTGGAATTGCCAAACTCTGCCTCAAGATGGGAGTCAGTTTTAAGAACGTTAGGACACATTTGCATAAGAATGGGTCCCTGCCATCACTGAGCCACCATGCCAGATTTGGTCTACCTACCTGGGAGAAAATAAAATCTCTCTTATTTAAGCCACTCTCTATCCTGACTCTATCTGACCCACCTCTTACCCTTTTCATTTTCCCACCCTCCTGCCTTGATGCAGGGTCCATTTGGTTACCTAGGAAGTTGAAAGCGATGGAAACACTGAGCTGGAAGAGCTGCTGAATGGAAGTCACAGCCTCCTCGAGGGAAAGAGTTTTTGATTTATCTTGTTCCTGGGGAAGAAACATAAAGACTCATCAAGGGATGGTTCACTGGGATTGCCACCTGCCCAAGAGAATGTTATGGGGATCCAGGTGGCCAAATCTAGATAATACCTGTTCACCAGCGTGCTGAGGCTGGGCTGGTTTTGCCTTGGACTTGATGCTGCTACTGGCATGGAGGAAGCCAAAATCACTGGGACCTGCAAGGGAAAGGCCGACACCCGGCCAGGGCAAAGGAGAAAGTTGTACTTCTTTTCTCCAACTCTCCCAGCCTACCCAGGCTTTCCATCCAGCACCCTTGCCAGGAACCGAAATAACCCTCAATCACCTCACAAGGCATGGGACCTCACAGGAGTGCCAATGCCCTTCTCCGGGAATATGCATCAACCAACGTCCATCTGCCCAGCTCCCGACCACCACCAACCTCTGCCTTCTGCTGATTCCATTAGGCAGGGACGTACCTTCCTCAGAGGAGGGGCCCTGAGGACGAGCTGCTTTCAAGGAGTTATGTGAGGAGAAGTTCTGGGGCTGAGCTGAGGCTTCTTCCTGGCCAAGCCTGGGTTCTCTGAGGCCAGTGTGCCTGGGAGGTGGGCCATCAGGGCTGGGGAGGATGTGCTGCCGCAGTGCTGCAAAGAGTCAGCAAGAGTGGTCAGGTCAGAGCCAGGTGCGCTGGCTCACACCTATAATCCCAGCACTTTGGGAGGCTGAGGTGCGTGGATCACCTGAGGTCAGGAGTTCAAGACCAGCCTGGGCAACATGATGAAACCCCATCTGTACTAAAAATATAAAAATTAGTGAGGTGCAGTGGCATACGCCTGTAATCCCAGCTACTTGGGAGGCTGAGGCAGGAGAATTGCTTGAACCCAGGAGGTGGAGGTTGCAGTGAGCCAAGATCGTGCCATTGCACTCCAGCCCAGGTGACAGAGCAAGACTCTGTCTCAAAGGAAAAAACAAAACAAAACAAAAACATGTGGTCAGCTCAGAAAAGGATCAGTGCCGGCTGCTCGGGCTTGACTGAGTCCTCCCTGAGGTTTTAGAGGCTATAGGAAGAATTTGGAAACTCCTGTGACACTTCCTTCATACTCCTCCTTCTCTGATTCCTTGGCTTCCTTCCACAGGAGTCTGGAGGGGCCTGTATTTGTGCTGATCTCCCACCCTAAGCATCAATCACTCCTCTGCTTGAATTCTTCAGTGGCAGGGAGGAATCTACCTTACTCACTGTTGTAGCCCCAGTACCTAGCACTTTCTTTGATAGTAATATTGCTAATGATTATCATCATAATAAAGACAAGAACTAATGCTTAAACTTATAATTACTACGCATTTACTATATGTCAGGCACTGCCCTAAGTCCTTGATATGTATTAACTCATTTAGTCCTCTCAATAAACCTATGGGGTGGGCTTTAGATGAAGAAACTAAGGCAGAAGGAAGTTAAAAGTGACTTGTTCAGGGACATAAGACTAGTGTGCAGCCCGGCATGGTGGCTCACACCTATAATCCCAGCACTTTGGGAGGCCGAGGTGGGTGGATCTCAAACTGAGGTCAGGAGTTCGAGACCAGCTTGGCCAACATGGTGAAATCCTGTCTCTACTAAAAACATAAAATTAGCTGGGGATGGTGGCAGATGCCTGTAGTTCCAGCTACTAGAGAGGGTAAGGCAGGACAGTCACTTGAACCTGGGAGGCGGAGGTTGCAGTGAGCCAGGATTGTGCCACTGCACTCCAGCCTGGGTGACAGAGTGAGACTCTGTCTCAAAAAAAAAAAAAAGACTAATACGCAGCAGTTTTGGGACTTGAACCTTTATAATCTGACTCTAGAGCCTCAACCACTAGGCTATGTTGCCTCTGTACCATGGCACATAATAGGTGCTCAATAAAGATTCATTTATTCATGAATGACTGAGTGACTGACAAGAGAATAACCTAACTGGTTGAATGTAGGACAGGAAACCACACCCAGAATCGAAAGTGGTCTGGACCTGTGGCGCTCCCTCGGTTGGAGGTGATGGGAGGAAATGGAAAGACACTAAGGGGCAGGTGTGGCCCACACCCTGGGTGGATAGAACTTCCCCAATTCCTCTTCCTCTGACTTCAGATAGGAAAGGCAAGGAGCTGCTGACAGCTCTTTTCCTGAGGTGTGTCCAGAGATGCTTCCTGGCCAGAGAAACTCCCAGCCCAGCCCTCCTGTCCCCAGGACTGAGAACTCACAGGAGCATGGGTGCCACAGGGGAGATGAGAGGAAACGGCCCAGGGGACTGTGCCAGGAGCAGTGTTCCACTCGGCGAGGTCCTGCTGGCAGGGATGCATGGAAGTGGATCTGCCTTGCCAGCTGCAGGGCCAGCACGGCCAGAGTGCCCTGGGAGAGACAGCACATTAAGGACACGGTCGTTCACTAGTCAACTCCATCAGACTCAGCCTTACACTCAAACATCACTTCCTCAGGAAATCCAGGGGGGGCATCTCCTCTGCTACAAACTTTCACAGCACCCGAACTTCTCTGGAGCCCTGACCACACTGGCATTTAAACAATCATCTCTAGAATTATTTATCTAAGGTCTGTCTCTCCTGTTAGTCTATAAGCACAACATGGGCAGGGACCTTGTATGTTTTACTCACCAATGTATCTCTGGTGCCCAAGTACAGCACAGTGTGCTAAGATACAGTAGGGATGAGATATAAGTACAAACTGAATAAGTGCTTGACCGAGTGACTAAATAAGCAAAGAATAAGCCAGCAAAAAGACAATGGTAAGGCTGGGTACAGTGGCTCACACCTGTAATCCCAGCACTCTGGGAAACCAAGGCGGGTGGATCACCTGAGGTCAGGAGTTTGAGACCAGCCTGGCCAATATCGTAAAACCCTGTCTCTGTTAAAAAATACAAAAAAATAGCCAGGCGTGGTGGCAAGCGCCTGTAATCCCAGCTACTCAGGAGGCTGAGGCAGAAGAATCGCTTGAATCCGTTAGGCGGATGTTGCAGTGAGCAGAGATTGCACTATTGTACTCCAGCCTGGGCAACAGTGAGACTCCATATCAAAAAAAAAATTTAAAAAGATAGGGGTAGGTTGGCACCTAGTTGCAAATATAGCAACAGGTCAGAGTTCCCGTTAGGCTCTCTTTCCAGTCTTGTACAACCCCTCCTTCTACCAACTCCCATTACCCCAATCAATCACCCCAGCACACACACATCTCCAGGTGTAAGCTTTGTAAAGATGTTTCTTCTCTCACAGGTCTGCAGGAGGCCTGAGCTAGCTCTTATTCCAGAGACTGCTTAGTTTACCCTGTCTCTCTTTGTGTTATGCTTAAGAAGGTTGACCCAGGGTCGGGCGCAGTGGCTCATGTCTTTAATCACAGCACTTTGGGAGGCTGAGGCAGGTAGATCACTTGAGGCCAAGAGTTCAAGATTGGCCAACATGGAGAAGCTCTATGTTGAAAGTAGAAGGTTAAAAATTCTACTAAAGTAGAAACTCTACTAAAAATACAAGAATTAGCCAGGCATGGTGGCATACATCTGTAATCCCAGCTACTCAGGAGGCTGAAGCATGAAAATTGCTTGAACTTGGGAGGCAGAGGTTGCAGTGAGCCAAGATTGTACACTGTACTCCTAAAAAAACACAAAGGTCGACCAAGATACTTGTTGCAACAGGCACTGCATACAATAGCAAGTAAGACAGACATAGTTTCTGCCCTCATGAAGTTTCTATCTTGTGTTTAAAAAGACAAAACACAAGTACAGAGAGAAATAAATACAACTACTACTGATGCTAAATGCCAAGAAGGAAACAAATCGGAGTTGCACAGAGCATAAGAGGGGTTGTGACAAGACAAGGAGTCAGGGAGAGCCTCTCTGTGGAGGTGATTTGTGAGCTAAGGCCAGAAGAAAAGGGACCAGTATTGTGAAGAAGAGAGACACGTATCTGTGGCACTGGGGACAGCTTGTGTGCAGACCCTTTCATATGAACAGTAGTGTCAGAGCACAGTGATGGCATTAGGACTTCTGGAATCCAGGCCCTCTTCCTACTTCTTACTGTGGGACAGCCTTAGAGCTCAGATCATCTTTGGCAATATGGGAAAATGCTCCTCCCTTCAGGGTATGATATGACCTTATTCCACAGGTCCCCAGAGAGAGGTAACCCTGTCGTGGAGACATCCGAGGCTCAGCTGTGCTGATGACAGCAATTTACAGATGAGAAAGCCAAGGCTCACAGAGGTCAAGTCATTTGTCCAAAGTACACAGCATGAAAGCAGCAGGGATAGGCTGTGACAGACATGAGAGTGATATGTGTGTCAACTTCATTCAGAAGACCTTATAAGCAGAACTTTTACCTAGAATTTTGCCCGAAAAGCAAAAGATTCTGCCCGATGAGTCTTAGTGTTCATTACTAAGAATCTGACCTTATAGATCAGATTCAACAAATATTTATTGAACAACTATTATGGGCTAGGCTCTGTATTAGATACAGCAACCAAGCAGTAGAACATGAACTCCAGAGTTAAATCTGGCTCCTCTGCTTAATAGGTGTGAGTCTCTAAGCATGTAACCTAATATTTCAGAGCCTGAGTTTCCTCATCTGTAAAATGAAGGTGATATTTCCTTTGTAAGATTTTTGTAAGGATTACACAAGATAATGCAATGTATAATATTTTACATTAATAAATAATGCTATGTATTATTATTTATTGTAAGATCCATGAAAGCAAGAATATATCTATCTTGTTCTCTGCTATGTCCGTAGTACCTAGCAAAAATGCCTGGCCCAGAGAATGTGTTAGTTAAATAAATGTTTACTGAATGAAATGAGGAAAACATACAAAGCGGGGTAGCGGGAAATGGCAGTATCTCCTTGAATATGCTCCAATGCCATGGGTTACTTGTTAAATGAACACAGTGATTCCCTAGCTCTCGTTTTCAGGTAAGACTAGACATCTATGCAGGATCATTCTCATCTACATTGAAGGTCAAGGACAGGGCTGAGGATACCTTACCCATGATATGGCATCCCGTAGGGTGTTCGGGGAGACACGGGCAGACATCCACTGGAAGGCATCCTTCCATCCATGGGACTTTGGCCCCCTGCTCCTACCTGGGCCTTGGGGACCCGACCTAGATGATGTAATAAGAGGCTGTCAAATTCTCTACAAAGTAGGACCAAAGGGAGACCAGGGGAGGAAATGAGTGGCAATATGGCAGTATCTTACCTGTCAAGGTTAGGCACAGGAACCAGCAAGGTGGAGGAGGTAGTCTGAGGCCCATCTGGGCTGGTGAACTTGGGAGTCACCCTCCAGAGGCTAGGTCCCAGCGTACGGGGAAGAGCTGCAAAGAACAACCAAAACTCAGATATCTCAACAAAAACCCAGGAATCCCTGTCATCTACCTTAGCAGAGGTTTTTAAACATGGATACACATGAGAATCTTTTGTCTACTACAAATTCTAGCACCAGAACCAATTGGTTCTAGAACCCCAGAACCAATAAACTTAAGATTTCTCAGGGTAAAGCATCCACTTTTTTAAAAAGCTTCCATGTGATTCTGCTGCTTTCCTGTGGCTGCCAACCACTGTTGTAAGATGACTAGATGTTTATACACATACTCTCGATAACGTTTGGGGCGCTTTGTCTCTAAATCTCTCCTCTCTTCACTGGTTATGCTTACTCCATTGGCCCCTAATCGTCTTTAATTTCTTCAGTCCACCATCTCCTGCCATTGGACTCCTACCCCTCCCAATAGTCCCACCCATCTCCTTGGACTCCACCCTCTTCTCGCTAGGCCCACCCACATCTCAAATTCCATCAGCCCTTGACTTCCCCGCCCCCTTTCAGGCCCCGCCTTCCATAGCTCTAACCCCGCCCCCAATCGCTTTGGCTGTTTCCTCGGGCCAGCCCCCACTTCAGTTCGATCTCCTCGGCCCCGAGTGGTGCTCGCTGCTCGGACGCCCCTTACCTCTGCCCAGGAGTCCCGGGAGGCGCCACATGTCGCTGCCGGCACCATAAAGAGCTCGCAGCCGAAAGGGCGAGACCGACCCTCGGGACAGCGGCTAGAGAGGCCGCCGCGTTGCCCCCGAGTGGCCAAGTCCCCGAGGAAGTTCTGAGCCGGCCAATTAGAGGGGAGCCTGGCCGGAAAGACTGCGCTGCCGAGAGGAAGTGAGGGGAGGAGGCGTATTCCGGGCCAGCGTGGAGGTGACGTGCGGCAAGGGCATGGGATGTGGGCCCAGCCTTCCGTGGGGGATGTCCTTGGTGTTGCCACGCAGAGGCTGGGGACCGCAGGTGGCGAAGCGAGCCGCTCGGAAGCGTGACCGTTGAGAAGGGGGGCTGGAGCGGCTTCGGGGGGGCAAGAGGACCTTGCAGAAGCTGAGGCCGCGAACGAGGAAAGGCTTCGTCAGGCCCTAGGCTTGAGGAGGTGGGAGTAACCAAGCTCCGTGGCCGAGGAGAGGAGCCCCGGGGTCCAACAAAAGAAGCCAGTAGGCCGAGCTTCCATCCAAGGCCACTGCCTGGAGATGCCAGGCCAGGGCCCGACCGCATAGGCGACGAGAAACCGCGCAGGGCAAGGCTTTGATTCTGGCTTCTAACTCCGGCCCAGCTTTGTCTCACTGTGCAGCTTCATGCCAACCCCTTAACTTGGCCCGGCCCCAGTCCGCGCCAAATAGGGTCCGATGGAATGACTGGCCTGACAGGCTGGAATTCTTGGGTAGCTCCTTTCAAAATACCTGAGACATCTCCGCCCCCTATTAGAACCCCGGTCTTCAGACGTGGCAAAGGTTATCTATGTGTTTGTTCTTTTGTGGAAAAGAATAGTTCCTCTTTCACCAGACTTGAATCCGTCAAATAACGGAGCTCACATTCAAGTGTAAGGTGTTTAGATTTCCTCCCTATCCCCTTCCTGCGGGTATGTGACTTTAAAATGGGTGGAAGTCTCTAGCTGGGGTAAAAGTGTACTGGGGACACCTAGCCTGAAAGTTGTATTAATTTGCTAAACAACTTTTTATTTGGATACGGATTCTAGCTCTGTCGCCCAGGCTGGAATGCAATGGTGCGTGCGATCTTGGCTCCCTGCAACCTCCGCCTACCGAGTTCAAGCGATTCTCTTGCCTCAGCCTCCGGAGTAGCTGGGGTTATAGGCGCCTGCTACCACACCCAACTAATTTTTGTATTTTTAATAGAGACGGGGTTTCACCATTTTGGCCAGGCTGGTCTCAAACTCCTGACCTCAGGTGATCCACCCACCTCGGCCTCCCAAAGTGCTGGGATTACAGGCTTGAGCCACCGTGCCTGGCCGTTAAACAACTTTTGAGCCGTATATCAGCCCGTCCTCGGATCTGAGAAGACAGATGAGGAAAGAGCATTTGTGGCCTCCAGGAACATGGTCCAGTGGATTAAGAGTGGGCTTTGGAGTCCCACAAATCTAGGTTGGAATCACAGCTTGCTTACTCTCTAGCTACGTTATCTCGTGCAGGTTCCTTAACACTAAGTCTCAGGAGCTTCATCCATAAAATAGGGAAAATAATACCTCATGTAATTGTTGTGAGGTTTCAATAAAATAATACATTAAAAATGTTTAGCATGGGCCAGGTGCGGTGGCTTGCTGTAATCCCAGCACTTTGGGAGGCCGAGGCGGGTGGATCACGAGGTCAGGAGATCAAGACTATCCTGGCCAACATGGTGAAACCGTGTCTCTACTAAAATATAAAAAATTAGCTGGGCGTGGTGGCACGCACCTGCAGTCCCAGCTATTCCGGAGGCTGAGGCAGAGGAATCGCTTGAACCCGGGAGGCGGAGGTTGCAGTGAGCCAAGATCAGGCCACTGCACTCCAGCCTAACATCAGAGCAAGACTCCATCTCAGAAAAAAAAGTTTAGCTTGGTGTTTCAGGAATACCCTTCAAAAAATAAAAAATAAATAAATAAAAGTGTTTAGCATAGTAAAAGCCCAGTAAGTGTTAAGTTGCTGTTAATTATAGTAGTAGGGGAGGTAAGTAGGCAAGTGTAATAGATTATGTTCCCATAGAAACATGAGCAGTGGGTTGTGGGATCCCTTCGAAGGCTTCAGAAAAATAGTTGCATTTGAGCAGGGCCTTTAAATATGAATAAGGGCTTGCCAGGTGGAGAAGGAAGAAAGGCATTGCAAGCAGAGGAAACAAATAAAGGCTCAGAAGTTTGATGTTCAGAAATAGCCTTGCTTTGGGATTTGGGACAGCCACCTTTCACATTCCTTGTGTTGCTGCCCCCAAAATAAAGTAACAAACAAGTATGCTGGTTCGGCTTTGTTCTTCCTCCTGGGTCTTTTGTACCCTCCTTCCTTTCAGACTATCCATAGTTTGTGTCATTTCTCAAGTCTTAGCCCAATCCTAACTCTTCAGTGTAGACTCAACTGTTTGAGCCCTCCCTGCTGCCTACTTTTGCCAATTCCTATAGTGCTTAATTTCTTACTATACAGTTTAGTAGTAATTATATGCTATCGTGATATTTATCTCATGTGTGTAACTCTGGCATTCCCAGTTCTCTCCCTCAGGGCAGGAATAGCATTTTCCTGTTTCGTGTCCCATATAGAGCTTGATGTAAATTGTCAGCCCAAAGAATATATCCAAACAATGCCTATTGACAGAATACCTTGTATTAGTGATTATTACAGCCAAGGGTACCAGACCCCAGTCTGGGGATTTATTGATTTGAGTGGAAATGTATTCACTGCACATACAGACATGCATTGAGGGCCCTCCCTGTTTGAAGCTAGTTGAAAAGTTTTGAAGGAGAGACTAGGACATCTGTCCCCATGTATAGAATAACATGGCATCTCTTGTCCCCATAAACGGGAACATCAGCAGATGACTTGTGTGAGGGTGGATGGTGAGGGTGGCTGGAGCCCACAGCAGATCACCTGTTCAGTGCAGCTCACGAGAGTGCTGTTGGAAATGGCAGCTGCTTCAACTGCCAGGCCTCAAACCATCAGCCTTTCTTTTCTGCTCCTAAACTCTGTGGTGTTGGATTGTGGTTTAGTCCCTCTAATGCAGTCCCTCAAGTTGACTCAATCCCTCCACAAAGGTAAGCTGTCTGTCTGACATTGGGAACCTATTGTCTGCTGTCCATTTAATCGCCTTTCATGATGACTACACATGCCATTGTGTACTTTGTGTACTCTCACCACGGCGAGTGTTCTAGATACTTGTTGCCTTCATTTTTGTAGGCATTCTTAAAGTGCAGTAATCAAATATATGAGAGCTTATTTAGTGCTAAAGGATATCCTAAGTATATAACAATTTTAAAACATGGATGTGGGCTGGGTACAGTGGCTCACACCTGTAATCCCAGCACTTTGGAAAACAGGTGGGCAGATCACGAGGTCAGGAGTTTGAGACCAGTCTGACCAACATGGTGAAACCCAGTCTCTACTAAAAAGTACAAAAAATTAGCCTAGTGTGGTGGCATGCACCTGTAATCGCAGCTACTTGGAAGGCTGAGGCAGGAGAATCGCTTGAACCCAGGAGGTGGAGGTTCCAGTGAACCAAGATCACACCATTGCACTCTAGCCTGGGTGACAGAGCAAGACTCTGTCTCGAGAAAAACAAAAACAAAAACAAACCTTGGATGTGGTTGGTCCCTGCCCTCACAGAAAACAGCCTAGGAGGGCAAACAAAGTAGGCAATTAAAATACAGAGTGATATTTTAGTTACTTATTGCAGCATAACAAGCACCCCAAAATTTAGTGGCTTAAAACAATCATTATCTCCCACAGTTTTGCAAATTGACTGGGCTCAGCTGGGCAATTCTTCTGGTCTCACTTGGGGTCTTTCATGAGGTTGTAGTCAGATGGCAGCTGGAACTGTAGTCATATTAAGACTCAAGTAGGGCACTGGAAAGGCTTGGCCTCTTTCTCCATGTAGTCTCAGGGCCCCTTTGCTCCACATGTCCTCTCCAGCTGGGTGGCTGAACTTCTTACACAGTTGCTTAGAGCTTCCAAAATTACACAAGTGGAAGCTGGCAGGAACTGGCATAGCATCACTTCTGTACTCTGTTGGTTAAAGCAATTCACAGGGTCAGCCTGGAATCAGTGTGGGAGGGGAAAACACAAGGTCACGAATACAAGGAAGTAGACTTTGGAGGTGAGCAAGTGCTATGGGAACACCCATGGGAGGCCCATAACCTAGGCATGGAAGTCAGGAAGACTTCCTGGAAGCAGCAATGCTAAACTAACCTGAATGATGAGGCCTGGGAACTAACTAGGTGAAGGAGAGGAAAAGAAAGCCCAGTTCAGGCAGAGGACACAGCTGATACAAAGATCCAGGGAGGAAAAGAAAGCACAATTTAAGATCAGTGTAGCTGGAGCTGGAAGGGAGGCAGGGAGTGATGGTGATGGGGTAGTGATAGGCCTTTAGTATGGAGAGGTAAATGGAGCAAGATCGTAACACCTTGTAAGCCCCCAAGATGTTTGGACTCTGTCCTGAAGGTGTGGGACCCCTAGTAAGGGTTTTGGCAGGGGACTGACCAGGCCACAGGAATCTAAGAAAGGCTGTTGACTGCTGTATGGGGATGGATTAGAGGGGGTCAATCCCTCATTTTCACCCTGTCCCCTCTAGGCCAGTGACCTCACCATCAGCACTGAGAAACCTGAGTCATCACCTCATCTCCTCAGCACTGATACTAGCTCGTTTTGCTGTTGTTTTCTATTAGTGGAGATATATATATATATATATATATGATTTTTTTTTTTTGAGATGGAGTCTTGCTCTATCACCCAGGCTGGAGTGTAGTGGTGCAATCTTGGCTCATGGTAACCTCCGCCTCCTGGGTTCAAGCAGTTCTTCTGCCTCAGCCTCCTGAGTAGTTGGGATCGCAGGCCTATGCCACCATGCCTGGCTAATTTTTGTATTTTTAGTAGAGATGGAGTTTTGCCATGTTGGCCAGGCTGGTCTCAAACTCCTGACCTCAGGAGCGGAGATCTGATCAAAGTGTTGAGACTACGGACGTGAGCCACCCAGCTGGGATTTTTATTATAAAAGAGTACAAATGGCTGAGTATGGTGGTTCATGCCTGTAATCCCAACACTTTGGGAGGCCGAGGCAGGCAGATCACTTGAGGTCAGGAGTTTGAGAACAGCCTGGCCAACATAGTGAAACCCCGTCTCTACTAAAAATACAAAAATTAGCCAGGTGTGGTGATAGATGCCTGTAATCCCAGCTACTTGGGAAGCTGAGGCAGGAGAATAGCTTAAATCCAGGAGGTGAAGGCAATGAGCCAAGATCGTACCACGCACTCCAGCCTGAGTGACAGAGCAAGACTCTGTCTCAAAAAAAAAAAAGGGCAAATGCATTTATACAAATATTTTTGTTTTGTTTAATTTCTTTTTTAAAGAACATATCAGAAAACCTACCTGGTAGGAATCTGGATGTGGGATTGGTCAGAGGTCAATTTATACTTAAGAGTGACGTATATTAAGGAAGAGCCCTCTGGCAGGGAGTATAGAGCAAGCCAAGCTCAGTGGATTTGACCCCTCAGATAAATAATGGTTGTTGAAAAGCTCCTACTCTAGTAAAAAGTCAAATAATACTAAAGGTTCATATCAAAAGACAGCAGGCGTCTGCCACATGCTCTCTACCCTCTAATGCTACTCTCTAGAGGCAATTATTCTGAACTCCGTGAAGTGTCAGGAAGCAGTGCAGGAGAGCAGGGATTCTAGAATTGAATTGTCTAACATCCAACACAGCTGTCTCCCTTACCAGCTGGGTTATCTTGGTCAAGTTCATTATAATATCTTTTCCCTCAGTTTCTTTGTCAGTATGATGGGAATGATAATTGTACTCTTCTTATGAGATGA
Source organism: Aotus nancymaae (assembly GCF_030222135.1). Lineage (NCBI taxonomy): Eukaryota > Metazoa > Chordata > Mammalia > Primates > Aotidae > Aotus > Aotus nancymaae. The sequence continues at coordinate 16,932,612 of NW_026988479.1, read as the reverse complement.
CACAGTTAAACTGCTGGGCACACAGTCTATAAATGGTAGCTATATATGATGATGCTGAAGAAAAATCTAACTTGAGAGCAGCTGTGAGTACGCTTGGACATTAGCTACACACTGAACAAATAAATATAAGGCGTGTTTATGATTTGGCGGAAACAAGAATACAGACTCAGTTGGAGAGGTCTGTCTCTTCCCTTTGTTCTAAGGCTAAACTCTGTGTTTGTTCTCAGTCCCATTCCCTTCCTGTCCGTTTTAGAACCTTGTCTATAATTATCCTGACCCTCGTGCCAAAACATACATCTTCCTCCTACCTTTTTTCTTTCTGCCTGTGAAATATGTACAGGCCTTTCCAATCTTGGGGGAAAAATCCTTTACTTGATCCTCCTGCCCTTTTCAGCTACCATTCTGTTTCTTTCTCCCTACTGCCAGATTTCTTAATTAGGTAAAACACATGCTGCCTCCCATTTCTGCATGACTCCTTCACTTTTCAGCCTTGTCTTCCAGCTTCCATCCCTGTTCTTCTGAAATAGGGGTCACTCAGGTCATCAAAGACCACCTCATTAACTACCAGTGGACCTTTGCTCAGTCAGACTCCTTGACCCAGAGCACTTGACTCAGTTGGCCATCCATGCCTTAAATCTTACACACGAAACCTCATTGTCCACTTCCATTTTTCTGGCTACTATGTACTTTCCCCAAGCCACCCAGGAAAGGAATCTTGAACTCATTGTTGGCTCAACTTTTCCTTCTCTGTCCTCCCCCATACTAGTTTTCTTTTTTCTTTTTTTCCTCTGGTTCAGGTTTTCTCATGACCCCACACTAGTTTTGACTCTTTCTGCAAGTATTAGAAACTCACTGAAGCTAGCTTTTGAAAAAGTTTTATCAGGGTATGGAAGAGTGGCCAGGACATCTAATGGACCCCAAGGGCAGGAGACAGCTGGGACCCAGAAAAGACCAGAATTATAGACTCAGGAGGCAACAAAGTGAGCCCTTTCTCTCTGGCTTTCTTTCTGGGTTTCTCATGATCTGTCCAGATACCCTGAAGGGATCAGACACTTCCAGACCCAGCTAGTCACTGGGTCCTGTGAAAATTGCCTTCTTTTGCATCAGGCCCTTACAACTGTCTCCTCTCCAGCTTCCCTGGTCCTATGTCTCTCTTGTTTGTTTATCTCCTAACCATTCTCCTGTATCTGGTAGTGCTTCTTCTTCCTTCTGACCCCTAGTACCAGCATCATCCACATGTCCATTCTTTCCCTGTTGCTCTTAAACTCCCTCTGTGCTGTTGACTCTTAAATGAGAATACAGTGGTTAAGAGCTTGGGTTCTGGAATCCTAATAATCCTGGTTTGAATCCTCCACCACTTTCTCGGTTGTGTGAACTTTGGAAAGTTACTTGAATTTTTTGAGCCTCACTTCCTCATCTGTGAAATGGAGCACATGTAAAGCTTAGTTAGCACAATGCCTGGCACACAGAGCCCAAAATGGTAACAATCATTAGCCTTACCTTTGCCCTCTTTCCTAAGTTCCAGTCCAGGCCTCCACAACCTGCTAGGTTTATCCATTAGATGTCCTGCTGTGACCTCAGATCCACCTGTCGGAATTCCCCAGATGCTGGTGGAGGATGCAGCTTTCTGACAGCTGGAGGGCAGGGAGATTTGAAAAAGGCAGATGGTCTCACCAAATTCTCAAAGGAACCCCACACCTGACCTCACCAGGCCTCAGCAGAGAAGGCTCTGAAGAACAGCTCTCCCAGAAGACTCCAAGCCCTGTGCTGGCTGACTCTTTTAAGTTCTAGGAGGGCAAGCAGAGCTGCCATTATCAAGGCAAATGGAGGATGTGAATTCAACCTTTAAAAAAAGCCCCAGGTGGTGAGAGGAGGTGTAGCAGGATCAGTGGAGCTTGGAAGTGGGTGAGAAAGGTGAGAGCAACACCCTCAGGGCGTTGAGCTGGGTTTAGGCTGGGGCCTCCCTCAAGCACTGGGGATTTGGCAGCAGGGAAGCCAGAGATGCTCCTGTTTTTAGCTGAGCTATTGCAGGTCCCCTTTGCCGCCCTTGTGAACATTCCTCATTAAGCGCCACGTGTGAAACAGGGTGGTTGCTTTCCCCGCCCCTCCTCCTGGCTCTCCCTACCTCCTGTCTGCTCCTGGGTGGTGGCAGGTGGCAGTCTTACTGGCAGGAACCCAGGAGGGGCAGGGCTGCACTCTACCCAGCACAGAACTGGAGTCATGAGGATGGGAGGTGGGTAATCTCACAGTGGTTTTCTCAAGGCAGCGTGACCAAGTAGTTCGGAGCTCTGGCTCTGAATCAGAATGTGTGTGTGCCTGTTTGAATCTTGCTTCTGCTTTTACTCTTTTTGTGATACTAGGCAAGTTGTTTAAATTCTTTATGTCTCATCTGTATAATGGGGATGATAATAGGCCTCTCTAATAGTTATGAGTTTTAGTTAGATAATGCAAGTAAAGCACTCGGCTTAGTCTGTCTATGCAACTTGGAGCCAAGGGTTCTGTCCTTGTAGGAACGACCACCCCCATTGCTGTCTTTGTCTTCTGTTCACATATCCATCTCTGCCTTTGAACTACAAGCTCCATTAAGTCAGAGACTGAATTGTATGAATCTGTGTCTCTGGTGCCCAACACAGGACCAGCCTATAGAAGATCTTAATAAATGAATGTTTACTGTTGGAAGGAACTGGTGGAACAATGTAGAAGACTCAGGATTCCCTCTGGCCTGAATCCCACCATCCACTCTGGGTCATTTACCACAAATGGAGAGCCCAGGCCAGTCACTGTCCTGGGGGCTTGAGGATACAGCCACAAATGTGATAGGCTGTGCTCCTGGCCTCATGCAGTGAATTGTCCAGGGGGTGATGGACAGGAAACATAACAAAACTGATGCTACATTTCAATTAGGAAGGTTGATAGGAAGGAGAAGCTGGGCTGCTATGAGAGCATAGAGCAGAGAAACTATATTTTGGGCAGCAAGGAATCAGGATTAGTTTCCTAGACAATGTGACAAGTAACTGAGGCCCAAAGAAAGGGCAGGCTGGGTTGAAGAAAAGGTGGGAAGGAGCCATCCAGGCAGAGGGAAGAGCAGATGCAAAGGTCTTGAGGCAGATAGGAACTAGGCTGCTGGGTGGAAGTCAAGGTTAATGCAGCTGTAACCCAGTGATGGAAGGGGTCAGTGACCTCTCCAAGGCTGCAGAGCTAGGAGCACGGGTTATAAGAGCCTTGTAGGCTATGATGAGAATTTGAGCCTTTATCCCTGATTCTAATAGCTAACATTTATTAAATTTTATGTATATGTGCACTGTGTTAAGTATTTCTCATGTTTTCTCATTTACTTTTCACAGCTTTCCCCATGAGACTGGTGCTATTATTCCCATTTTACAGATGATGAGACTCTGGCTCTGGGAGGTACATTTGTTCAAGGTCACATACTTGGCGGTAGCAGAGTTGATTTGGACCCAGATATCAGGATCCAATCCCTGCCCCTTTAGGCCCCGCGTGGCCCAGCTTAAGAGCTAAATTTGAACTTGGATCTGCACTACACAATCCTCAAGGCCTAGGGTTCCTCTTTCGCAGCCTTCCTTCCCCCGGATTGGGGAAGGCAGGCACAGGTTCGCCCTGACCAGAGGAGCGCCCAGGCGGCAGGCTTCACTGCCTGTGGAGGCGGCCCCAGGATTGCCCGGGGCCGGGCCGCACCCACGTGACGGCCCCCGCGGGGAGCCGCCAAGCACTGCCGCAGTGCAGTGGGTGCAGGCGTGTGCGCGGTCCTCCTGCTGCCGCGGCTGTGAAATCTGGAGGGACCCCAAACAGCGGCCGGGGGCCTGGGAGGGAGGGCGTCACTCCGCGCCCGGCAGGGGGCTCTCTCCCCCCACAATCCCGGGGCTAAGCCCGCAGCCCCGCTGCCTGCATCACGTTCCCTCCAGCCTTGGGAGGAAAGCAGCGTTCATTTTTGATTAAAAATGACTATTTTTAATGAGCTTCATTCTTTATTTCTTGCTGTCCTCTCCCAGGGCCAGAAAGAGGCGGAAAGCGACACTGAGAATCCATTCCAAACGAGCAGCCAAGAGGAGACGCGGCAGCTCCCAGATGTTGATGTTTTGTTTTTTGACATAAATCTTTGCACTCATATGGGAGTTTTCATTGATTCATGTTCCCATCTGCTGAATTTCCTTTTATTTATTTAATATGGCTTTGGGGGGAAATCTTGCTCCGAGTCTCTGGAGGAACATAAACTGTGGCAACAGTTGCACACCCCCACCCATCCCCAAAAACTTTGGTTGCTGGGGGAGGGAAATTCAGTGGCATCCTGCACTCATGCTCTCCTCTTGGAGGCAAGCGCTCTAGGCCTGCATTTACGCGGCTGTTCTACTTGGGGCCTGCCCAAGGTTGTAAACCCAAGAAAGAAACAGCATGAGAGAGCTGGGGGGCGTTGAGTCTCTATTCCTCATCCTTCCTGCCCACCCACAATACCGTGTTTCCTTCATGCTAAAACACACGTACTCTCTTTTTAACAACTCGGAAATCAGGAAATATCTAACAGCGGATGTCAGTATTAAGTGTGTTAAGATTATATCCTTCTCCCTCCATTCATCCTGCACACCCCCATCCCACTAGTGATTCTTAGCAATGAAGAATCCCAGCTCTGGAGTCAGACTGCCTGGGCTTGAATCCTGACTTGCTTTCTATAATGAATTCTTGAGTAAGCTAACTGCTCTGAGCCTGGATTCCTCATCTGTAAAATGAGGATAATAGCTATCTCTTTCTCAGATATAGGTACATTTTACCGATGAGGAAACTGAAGATGAGAGTAATTAGGAGATTTGCCCAACTAGGGCAGAGCTAGGAACACCTCCTAGGTCTTTCTGATCCTCACCCTATCCCACCACCTCTTCTATGCCCATAATCTCCTGTGTATATCAAATCCAGTCCAACCGTCTCTGCATGTACCACATAGGACTGTCTTTGCAGGACAGGATATGGCTGGACTCTATAAATTGGTTCTAAGCTTACCCTGTGGGTGCCGATGCCCTTAACCCTTCAACTATGCATGCCCTTTTATTGGAATTTCTATGCGTGGTAAGTAGGCATGATGCCTTTGCATGTGCTTAGTATCTTAAGGGAGGTAAGCCCTCAAAATATGTTTATTTAAGAAAATCTGAGGCTGGGTGCAGTGGCTCACGCCTGTAATCCCAGTGCTTTAGGAGGCAAAGGCAGGTGGATCACTTGAGCTCAGGAGTTTGAGGCTGGCCTGGCCAACATGGTGAAACCCTGCCTCTACTAAAAATACAAAAAAATTAGCCAGGTGTGGTGGCACACGCCTGTAATCCCAGGTACTCTGGAGGCTGAGGCCAGAGAATTGCTTGAACCCAGGAGACAGAGGTTGCAGTGCACTGAAATTGCACCACTGCACTTCAGCCTGGTGACAGAGTGAGACTCCATCTCAAAAGAAAAAAAAAGTTGATGGTGTAAAATGGCATTTCTGTTAACATTGCCCCAAACCACATAGAATGAAATTATTGCCTTCTTGAATAAAGCCTACTCATTGGTTCCATGATTTATCACTGAGGTTGCCATGAGCTAGAAAAGAAGCGGAAATTATTAATCAAATTAAGCAGGAAAGAAATAACTCCAGAAATAATGGGAGGTGGGTAATACATTGTAGCAAAATGGCTAATTATCCACCAACATCCATTCTCCCCTTCTTCCATGGCATTAGAATTCAGCTGGGATGTGGCTGTCCAGTCAGGGTCTACATTTTCTAGCCTTTCACAAAGATAAGAATAAGTTAAAAGAAAAAAAAAGCTCAAAAAAATATGTACAGTATGATACCATTCACTTATATATCAAACTGCATACATGGGTAACAAAACTATGAAGAAAGCAAGGGGATAGTTTTACAGATATATATGTAATAGATATGTAATAATATAGGTTTATTAATATAGGTTCATATACATGTTTTTTATTGCGTTTTAGGTTTTGGGGTACATGTGAAGAACATGCAAGATTGTTGCATAGATGCATACGTGGCAGTGTGATTCGCTGCCTTCCTCCCCTTCACCTATATCTGGCATTTCTCCCCATGCTATCTCTCCCCAACTCCCCACCACCCGCTGTCCCTCCCCTATTTCCCCCCAACAGACCCCAGTGTGTGATGCTCCCCTCCCTGTGTCCATGTGTTCTCATTGTTCAACACCCGCCTATGAGTGAGAACATGCGGTGTTTGATTTTGTGTTCTTGTGTCAGTTTGCTGAGAATGATGGTTTCCAGGTTCATCTATGTCCCTACAAAGGATGCAAACTCATCGTTTTTGATGGCTGCATAATATTCCATGGTGTATATGTGCCACATTTTCCCTGTCCAGTCTATCATCGATGGGCATTTGGGTTGGTTCCAGGTCTTTGCTATTGTAAACTGTGCTGCAATGAACATTCGTGTGCATGTGTCCTTACAGTAGAACGATTTATCATATACATATTTTAGACATCCTCTGCATATGTTATATTTCACAATTACCTTTTTAAGATGTTATTTACTTGGCTGGGCACACATGGTGGCTCACACCTGTAATCCCAGCACTTTGGGAGGCTGAGGCAGGTGATTAACCTGAGGTCAGCAGTTTGAGACCAGCCTGGCCAATATGGTAAAACCCCACCTCTACTAAAAATACAAAAATTTGCTGGGTGTGGTGGCACGTGTCTGTAAATCCCAGCTACTTGGGAGGCTGAGGCAGGCGAATAGCTTGAACCTGGGAGGCAGAAGCTGCAGTGAGCTGAGATCTGCCATTGCACTCTATCCTGGGCAACAAGAGTGAAACTGTCTCAGAAAAAAAAAAAAAAATTACTTACCTGATAGGGTTGTGTGGGAACTGAATGAGGTGATGCATGTAAGGCTCTAAGCTCCACTGCCTAGTGCATTGTAGGTACTCAAAGGAAGCAACTTTTTTCATTTATTATTTTTTACTATTAAAATTATTTATTTATTTTAGAGATAAGGTCTCACTCTGTCACCCAGGCTGGAGTGAAGTGGCATCGTGATAGCTCACTGCAGACTCGAACTCCTGGGCTCAAGAAATTCTCCCTCCTCAGCCTTCATAGTAGCTGGGACTATAGGTACATGCTTCTTCCCCTGACTGGCAGTAACTTTTCATGTTGAGGGAAGGATTTGAGGCCTTGGGGAAGGCCACATAATTAGCCAATGATAAGATTTTTATAAGGTCCTACTTTTTTCTATGAGAGACATTGACTCCCCCCATATATATATATATATATATCCACTTATATATGTGTGTGTATATATATATGCATATATATACACATATATAATTGATATTGAAAATATCAATTTTTTGAGACTTCAAAAAAATAAGAAATATATATATATAAGAAATATATATATATTTCTTTTTTCTGAGGAGTCTTTTTTTTTTTTTTTTGAGAAAAAGTCTCACTGTGTTGCCCAGGCTGGAGTGCAGTAGCGTGATCTCGGCTCACTGGAACCTCTGCCTCCCGGGTTCAAGCAATTATCTTGCCTCGGCCTCCCTAGCAGCTGGGATTACACGCGTGCGCTACCACTCCTGGCTAATTTTTTTTGTATTTTTATTAGAGATGGGTTTCACCATGTTGGCCAGGCTGGTCTTGAACTCCTGACCTCGGGTGATCCACTTGCCTCAGCCTCCCAAAGTGCTGAGATTATAGGGGTGAGGTACTGTGCCCAGCTGACTTCCTATATTTGTGTATGTAAGTGTGTGTGTATGGAGGTGGTATTGATTTATTTAGGGTTAATTGATGGTCAAAAACTTAGTGAATACTTGAAAAACTTCACCCTTCCCTTCAGAGAAGACACAGAGGAGAAAAGGAAAATTGCTTGACTTGAGGAAGCCTGGATAAGAAGAGGTAAGAGCAGTGAGGATACAATTATATTTGCACTGGCTCCGTGTGAGAGGCTCAGGCAGGAGGCTCCATCCCCTGGATGTTCCACCTACACCCTTTTGTCTGTATCATGCTTCCTGCAGTGTGGATGAGGCCTCAGAAGTCAGCACAGGCAACAGTGGGATGGCCCAGACACAGCTCAGCGATGCTGAGGGAAGCTATCCTGCTGACTGTGTGCTCTAAGGGACCGTGGCAGCAGCCAAGAGTGAGAGCAGTCACCCAGCCAGAAGGCACTGGGATCAGCTAGGGACACCAGGAAAATCTGGCCAGAGTCTTCCAGCCATGCCATGCCAACAGAGCTGTGCACCTCTGGATGCCACACCCCAGGTAGGGTCCTCAGAGCCAAGACCACTCTGCTCAGTCTTGGCCATGAGCTCCTAGAGGTGCCTCCCCAAGGGGAGCCCTGTTTGGGGCCATGGGAAAGGCCTTGTTTCCCTAGCATAGTTTGCTGGTTTCCATACTATTGGCTGATAACAGTTTGTCATGCAATGGAAGCCATAGGGAGAAGGGGGTTTAAATGCTGGTCCCACTATTTAGACTGTGGATTCTTGGACTAGAGACTCCTTAAGATTTTTCCCTTCTACTCTGATCCGTTCTAGTTAATCCAATTCAGTCATTCAGTTCACTCTATATCAGGCAGGCTGTGGTGGCTCATGCCTGTAATCCCAGCACTTTGGGAGGCCAATGTGGGTGGATCACTTGAGGTCAGGTGTTTAGGACCAGCCTGGCCAACATGGTGAAAACCTGCCTCTACCAAAAAATACAAAAATTAGCCAGGTGTGTTGACCCACACCTGTAATCCCAGCTGCTCGGGAGGCTGAGTCAGGAGAATCACTTAAACCTGGAGGCAAGGTTGTAGTGAGCTGAGATCACACCACTGCACTCCAGCCTGGATCACAGAACAAGACTCTGTCTCGAAAAAAAAAAATCACCCTGTATCTGCTGCCCACATGTAATGTCAAGGTGCTTTCTTTCTCACTTTCTTTCTTTCTTTCTTTTTTTCTTTCTTTCTTTCTTTCTTTTTTTTTTTTTGAGACAGAGTCTTACTCTCATCCAGGCTGGAGTGCAGTGGCACAATCTCAGCTCACTGCAGCGTCAACCTCCCAGACTCAATCAGTCCTTCTTCCTCATCCTCCCAGGTAGTTGGGACTACAAGCACATGCACCACCGCCCCCAGCTAATTTTTTAATTTTTTAATTAAAGATGGGATTTTGCCATGTTGCCTAGGCCTTGGCCTCCCAAAGTGCTGGAATTACAGGCATGAGCTACCATGCCCAGCCTCAAGGCGCTTTTTCCAAATGCTGGCATTATGACGATGAAGAAGGAAGACATGGGCCCAGCCCTCATGGAGTTTACAGTCTATGGGAAAAGAGGTGCAGGATAAGCCATTACAATTAGGATGTACTTTACAAAAAGTAAAAGGCTCAGGGATCTATAGAAGAGAATCAGTTGGAAGCTTAACATTGTTTAGCAATGTTTCTCAAAATATGGTCCTTGGGCCACCTGCATCGGTGGTATCTGAGGTACTTGTTAAAAATTCAGGTCCTAGGCATTATGCCAGATATACTAAGTCCAAAGCTCTGAATGTGGGGCCTAAGGAATTTGATTTTTTTAAAAATTGAGGTAAGGCTAGGCGTGGTGGCTCACACCTGTAATCTTAGCACTCTGGGAGGCTGAGGTGGGCAGGTGACCGGAGGTTAGGAGTCCGAGACCAGCCTGGCCAACACAGTGAAAACCCATTTCTACTAAAAATACAAAAATTAGCCAGGCATGGTGGTGGGCACCTGTAATCCCAGCTACTTGGGAGGCTGAGGCAGGAGAATCACTTGAACCTGGGTGACGGAGGTTGCAGTGAGCCAAGATCGTGTCATTGCACTCCAGCCTGGGGGACAAGAGCTAGACTTTGTCTCAAAAAAAAAAAAGTACACTTCAGTGGCATTTAGTACATTCACAATGTTGTACAATCATCATCTCTATCTGGTTCCAAAACATTTTATCATCTCCCAAAGAAACTCGTGACTCATTAAGCAGTCACTCCCATTCTCCCCTCCCCCATCCCCGGGCAACCACTAACCTTCTTTCTGTCTCTATGAATTGACCTATTCTGGATATTTGGTAGAAATGAAATCACATGCTACATGACCTTTTGCGTCTAGCTTCCTTCACTTAACATAATGTTTTCAAGGTTCATCCATGTTGTAGCATGTATAAGTACTCCATTTGTTTTTATTGCTGGATAATATTCTATTGTGTGGATATACCACATTTTGTTTATCCATTCATCCATTGATGGATATTCAGGTTGTTTTCATCTTTTGGGTCTTGTGAATATTGCTACTGTGAATATTTATATACAAGTATTTGTGTGAGTACCTGCTTTCAAGTCTCTTCGGTATATACCTACGAATGGAATTGCTGGGTCATACGGCAATTCTGTGTTTAACATGTTAAGGAACCACAACTGTTCTCCACAGTGGCTGCACCATTTTATGTTCCCATCAGGAAGGCCCAAGGGTTTCAATGTCTCCACATTCTTGCCAATACTTGCTATTTTCCTTAATTATAGCCAGCATAGTGAATATAAAGTCATACCTCAATATAGTTTTGATTTGCATTTCCCTAATGACTATTGATGTTGAGCTTCTCTTCATGTACTTTTTGCCATTTGTATGTCTTCTTTAGAGAAATGTCTATTCAAGTCTTTTGCTCATTTAAAAAATTGAGTTATCTTGGCCAGGAACAGTGCTCAAACCTGCAATCGCAGCACTTTGGGAGGCCAAAGAGGGTGGATCACTTGAGCCCAGAGTTTGAGACCAGCCTGGGCAACATGGCAAAACCCCATCTCTACAAAAAAAATTCAGAAAATTAGCCTGGCATGACGGCACGCATCTGTAGTCCCAGCTACTCAGGATGCTGAGGTGGAAGGATCACTTGAGCTCCGGGAAGGTTGAGGGCTGCAGTGAGCTGTGATCTTGCCACTGCACTGTAGCCTGGGTAACAGAGTGAAACCCTGTCTCAAAAAAAAAAAAAAAACAACGGGGGGGCGTTGTCTTTTTGTTATCAAATTGCAGGTGTCCTTTACATATTCTTGATACTAGAAGCTTATTGGATAGGTGATTTGCAAATTGACAAATGAAATGAAAAATATCTTTTCACTTTCTTGAAGGTGTTCTTTGATGCATGAAAATTTCTAATTTTGCAGAAGTCCAATGTATTCATATTTACTTTTGTTGCATGTGGTTTTGGTATCAACTTTAAGAAACCATTGCCAGCTGGGTGTGGTGGCTCACACCTGTAATTCCACTTTGGGAGGCCAAGCTAGGCAGATCATGAGGTCAGGAGTTCAAGACCAGCCTGACCAACATAGTGAAACCCCCATCTCTACTAAAAATACAAAAAATTAGCTGTGCATGGTGGCGGGTGCCTGTAATCCCAGCTACTCGGGAAGCTAAGGCAGGAGAATCACTTGAACCCGGGAGGTGGAGGTTGCAGTGAGCAGAGATCATGCCATTGTGCTCCAGCTCAGGAGACAGTGCGAGACTCCATTTAAAAAAAAAAAAAAAAGAAAGAAACCACTGCCAAATCCAGGGTCATGAAGATTTACTCTTATGTTTTCTCCTAAGGGTTTAACAGTTTTTGCTCTTACATTTAGATATTTGATATATAATGAGTTCAAATTTTTTGTTTCTTTTTTGTTTTTGTTTTAGCCACTAAGTTTGTGGTAATTTGTTACATAGCAATAGGAAGCTAACACAGGACCAGAACAAGAAAAGTTTCTGAAGCTATGGCAGGTATGATCTAAGCTGTTCTTCTTGGGCCTTGTGACCCAGCAGATTCAACAGTGCTCCAAATATCTATTGCAGATAGGAATGCTGGCAAACCATCTGGGAATCCCTGATAGAGGAATCATGGTGTAGACTCCTAGAGTTTTTTATTGCAGCTATGCCTTCTTACACAAATAACTCATTCACACTTTGGAAAAAAAAAAAACAAAAACAAACAAACAAAAAAAACGGCTCCTGGGCTTGTTTCTGGGGCTCTGGTGGAGACCAAATGCCTGAGCTAGGATGCCAAGAGAACATGTACCATTTACTCCTTTATCATAAGGAGTATTTTAAAGGATACAGATGAACAGCCGAATGAAAGAGATGGATAGGGAAAACTATGTGGGAACGGACAGAGCTTTCATACACTCTCTAGGCATGCCACCCACCCTCCCTCCAGTATCTTCATGTGTTCAGCTATCCAGAAGCTCCTTAGTGAGTTAATATTTGTATATGATATGAGATGGGGGGTCCAACTTTCTTCTTTGTTCTTTCTTTATCCTTCTTCTTCTTTCTCCTTCTTCCTCCTCCTCCTCCTCATCCTTCTTCCTCCTTCTTTCTACTTCTCTTCCGCCTCCTTCTTTTTCCTCCTCCTTTTTTTCTTTATAAACCACTTAACATATATTTATTTACTCTTATACACAGACTTATGCAAGAAAAACAAAATGGTAAATTTAAGAGTTCAGACATCTTAGACAGGACTTGACTTCTGGGCTTCCGCGAGATGTGGAAACTTCTTTAGAAGAATTTTTGCTTTCTTTTTCTCTAAATTTTCCTTCCGTGCTTTGATGCGGGCTCATTTCTCACGTTCCAGTCTGAGAAAACGGTCCACATAAGGCATTGCGAAGAATCGTTTCCTGTTGCATCTTTTATTTAGGTGCCAAGGTATCGGCCACGGCTTGAACTTGTGCCAGATGACTCTTCCAAAGATGTCTCTTCTCCAAGCACCAGGTCGAGCTCTTTCTTGACCAGTCTGAAGAAGCCTCAGGGCATCTTTTCTTTCCTGGACAACGGTATCTAAAGCATCCATGGACTCTACTACCTTCTCCAGCCGCTCTGGACTCGGCATTGGCAATATCTGCCGCTTGGCCTCCTGCTCTGGGGTTAGGAGCATGTTCCTTTCCTTGAGTAAGACATACCAAAGTTTATGTAAATCTTCATTACTTTTGTTCCTTAGTTGCTGACAGGTTCATGCTGCTCCAGATTTTACTTTTTCTTGCCCCCAGTTTTTTGGGTCATCAAAAAATTCTTCTAGTCCTTTCCTTGACAGTATGGTATGAAGTAATCTATAGTGGTGAAAGGATGTCACATTTGGTGGACTTTTAGGCAACAAACTAAGAAAAAACCCTGTGCAGGCAGGGGCCTGCGGAGTTATTAACGACCTGGACGCCTTCAGGCAGCTGAGATTCGCCTGCAAATAAGTGCCAAACCGGCAGCAGCCATGTTTTCTCCTCCTCCTCCTTCTTTTTCTCCTTCTCCTCCTCCTCCTCCTCCTCCTCCTTCTCCAGTCTCGGTCTGCCGCCAGGCTGGAGTGCATTGGCTAGATCTCAGCTCACTGCAACCTCCGCCTCTTGAGTTCAAGTGATTCTCCTGCCCCCGTCTCCCTCCCCAGTAGCTGGGACTACAGGCACGCACCACCATGCCCAGCTAATTTTTGTATTTTTAGTAGAGATGATGTGTCACCATATTGGCCAGGATGGTCTCGATCTCCTGACCTCGTGATCCACCTGCCTTGGCCTCCCAAAGTGCTGGGATTACAGGCATGAGCCACTTCGCCTGGCCTTCTTCTTTTCTCCTCCTTCCTCCTTCCTCCTTCCTCCTCCTCCTCCTTCTCCTTCTTCTTCCTTATTTTGCACGTGGATATCCAGTTGTCCCAGCATCATTTGTTGAAGACACTATTCTTTCCCCATTGAATGCTCTTGGCACCCTTGTCAAAAATCAGTTGACTCCATAGCTATATGAGTATATTTTTGGACTCTCAATTCTATTCCCTTGATATATATCCTTATTCTGTTATCACACTATTTTGATTACTGTAGCTTTGTAATAAGTTTTGAAATCAGGAAGTGTAAGTCTTCCAACTTTGTTTTTCCTCCTATCCCTGGAACCCGATAACCACCATTTTACTCTCTGTGAGTCTCTATGAGTCAGGCTACTCTAGGTACATCATATAAATGGAATCACACAGTAGTTGTCTTTTTGCGACTGGCTTATTTCACTAATGTCCTGAAGGTTCATCCATATTGTAGCATGCATTTGCATTTCCTTTCTTTTTAGGGTTGAATAATATTCCATTGTATGGATATACCACATTTTCTTTACCTATTCAGCTGTCAATAAACATTTGAGTTGCTTTCACTTTTGGCTATTGTTGAATAATGCTGTTATGAACATGGGCATAAAAATATCTCTTCAAGGCCCTGCTTTCAATTATTTTGGATATATACCCAGAAGTGAAATTGCTGAATCATATGGTGATTCTATTTTTAACTTTTTGAGGAACCACTGTACTATTTTACATAGCAGCTGTATCATTTTATCCTCCCACAAAAGTTCCAATTTTCCACATCCTCACTTTTCTTTACCTCCCTCTCGCCCTCCTTCTCCTCCTTCCTTTTTTTTTTTTGAAATGGAGTCTTGCTCAGCTGCCCAGGCTAGAGTACAGTGGTGTGATCTTGGCTCACTACAACCACCATCCCCCAGGTTCAAGTGATTCTCCCATCTCAGCCTCCCGAGTAGCTGGGATTACAGGCACCATCATGCCCAGCTAATTTTTGTATTTTAGTAGAGATGGGGTTTCACCATGTTGGACAGGCTGGTCTTGAACTCCTGACCTTAGGTAATCCTCCCACCTCGGCCTCCCAAAGTACTAGGATTACAGGCATGAGCCACAGTGCCCAGTCTCCTTCTTTCTCTCTTTTTTTAGGGAGGGACAGTGTGTGGTGATATTGCATCGTGGTTTTGATCTGCATAGGAATCTGCCTTTTTTTGTTTTTGAGATGGAGTTTCACTCTTATTGCCCAAGCTGGAATGCAATGGCGTCATCTCAGCTCACCGCAACCTCCGCCTCCCAGGGTCAAACAATTCTCCTGCCTCAGCCTCCCAAGTAGCTGGGATTACAGTGATGCACCATCATACCCAGCTAATTTTGTATTTTTAGTAGAGATGGGGTTTCTCTATGTTTGCCAGGTTGATCTTGAACTCCCGACCTCAGGTGGTCTGCCCACCTTGGCCTCCCAAAGTGCTGGGATTACAGGCGTAAGTCACCACGCTGGGCCAGAATCAGCCTTTTTTAATGAACTTTATATTTTGGAATAATTTTAGATTTACAGAAAAGTTACAAAGATAGTACGGAGAGTTCCTGGACATCTTTTATTTGGTTTCCATTTCTCCTAATGTTATCACCTTACATTACCATGGCACTTTACCAAAACATGGAACCTGCTTTGTACTAAGCCTGCACATGCACACATGCACACACACACGCACAGATATCACTTATACTGATTATTTATTTATTTATTTGAGACAGGCTCTCACTCTGTCGCCCAGGCTGGAGTGCAGTGGTGTAATCTCAGCTCACTGCAACCTCTATCTCCCATGTTCAAGTGATCCTCCCGCCTCAGACTCCTGAGTAGTTGGGACTACACGCTCGTGCTATTACCAGCTAGTTTTTTGTATTTTTTTGTAGAGTCGGAGTTTTGCCATGTTGCCCAGGCTGGTCTTGAACTCCTCCACTCAAGAGATCCACCCACCTTGGCCTCCCAAAGTGCTGGGATTACCGGTGTGAGCTACTGCGCCTGGCTGGTTCTTATACACTTTGAGAGCCACTAATCTAGGGGTCAGGAAAGTCCTTCCAGGGAAATATATTTCAGCTGTTACTTGAAAGATGAACATGAGTGAGTAAAAGGAACAGTGTGTGATCCAGGCAGAGGAAACAAACTGTGCCAAAGCCTGGGGGTAATAAAGCACTGGGAACATTTAAGGATAATCATAATAGCAGTAATAGTAATTTATTGACACTTACCATATGCCAAGCACTGGTAAGCACTTTAGAACATTATTTTACTTAATTTTTCACAACAATCCTATAAAGTAGAAAATATGATCGCTTCTGTTTTATAGATGAAGTAACAGAATTGTAAGAAGTAGCTTGCCCAAGGCCACACAACTGTAATGTGGCAAAGGCAAATTTGAACTTAGGTCTTTCTTTCCAGATTCCTTCTCTCCCACTAGGCCCCAGTAAATTTTATTCACCTGCTTGCAGCAAGAAGCAAAAACCTTAAATATGCAGCTTTCCCTCCTTCTGGTCTACTCTTCCCACTCTCTTCCCCAGACTTCTCATCCTTCAGGCTTCAGAGAGGCCTTCCCATTTGAAAGTTATTCCTTAATGTTATTCTCTTTCATTGCATTGAAGGCTAAATTAATGAATAAATATAAATAAATGGGCTTCACAACAATTTGCAATTATATACTCATTCATGCATTTGTTTGTTTAATGCCCATCTTTCCTGCTGTGCTGTAAACTTCATGAAGGCAAGGATCCATTCTGTTTGGTTCACCTAGTACCAGGAGATGCTTACTAAGTATTTGGTTTTTTGTTTTTGTTTTTGTTTCGCTCTGTCACCCAGGCTGAAGTGCAGTGGTGCTAGCTCGGCTCACCGCAACCTCTGCCTCCCAGATTCAAGCGATTCTCCCTGCCTCAGCCTCCCAGGTAGCTGGGATTACAGGCACCCGCCACCATGGATGGCTAATTTTTGTATTTTTTAGTAGAGATGGAGTTTGGCTATGTTGGCCAGGCTGGTCTTGAACTCCTGACCTCAGGTGATACGCCCACTTCGGCGTCCCAAAGGGCTGGGATTACAGGCATGAGCCACAGTGCCTGGCCTAAGTATTTGTTGAATAAATGAAGAAATATAGGAACTCAATGAAACATTTTTTGGATGTTGAGTGAGTGACTTTTATTTTTGAGAAAGAAGAAAATCAAATGGGTTGTTGAATAACATTTAAGATATCAACCATAGGTTCCCTTTCTCTCCAGCAAAAACCTCAACTTTGCTGGGCACGGTGGCTCCTGCCTGTAATCCCAGCACTTTGGGAGGCCAAGGCAGGTGGATTGCTTGAGCTCAGGAGTCTGAGACCAGCCTGGGCAACATGGCGAAACTCCATCTCTAGGAAAACAAAATAAAATAAAAAACAATTAGCGGGACCTGATGGCACAGACCTGTAGTCCCAGCTACTCTGGAGGCTAAGGTGGCAGGATCGCTTGAGCCAGGGAGGTGGAGGCTGCAGTGAGACGAGATTGTGCCACTGCACTCCATCCTGGGCGACAGAGGGAGACCCTGTCTCAAAACAAACAAACAAAAACCCCTCAACCTTTGTTTATCCAACTGTCATACCCTATGGAAAGTGACAGTAGTTTTAATTCCATGGAGAGAGATACAGGAGACCCTGGTCTGACTGACCTGAGAAACATCTCTTTTTTGAGAAGTTCAGATTTGAAGATAGGGGTGGGAAGTCCCTATTCCTGATGCAAAAGGTTAAGGGTATCCATCGAGATGAAAATGTCATCCTAACAACTTCAGAAAGTCAACTGGCTGCAAGGAGGGAAGGGGGCAAGTGACCTCCCCAGGTCTTTTTCTACTCTGGGGTTCTGCTTTCCAGCATAGCACCAGAGTGCTAGCAGAGTGACCATGCTACAAGTGAAGGCTAATTGCTCCCTACATCCCCTGGCTCTCCCAGTGTTAAATTAGCTTTATGTCAATACCACATCAGCAGCTGGGATGAATTATTGAAGCTCATTCATTGCAGTGAGCCCAGGTTCCACTTGCTTTATGAAATGGAGGTGAATGTGAGCATATTATTTCTGTTTGTCTTGTTGCAGTCAGTACATTTTCAGTCTGTTGTTAATATAAAGGGACTCAGCCCTGGCAGGCAGATAACCCCAGCCTCTGCTTCTCATGAGAGCTACAGAGATAAGCTTGGTGGGAGTTTCAGAGCACATGAAGTGGGAGGGGAAAATTGTAGGAATACATCTGCTGGCTCCAAACTCACAGGGGCTCTTAGTTATCACAATTTACATGGTAGTTCCCAAACACCTATTCTTACACACATAAGCACAAACAGTCAACACACACATACACACATATATGCATATATACATTCAGAGTCTTAAAGGCACGCTCACCGGGGGCCCAGGAATAAAAATGTGGAGGGTGCCAACATTTTAAAGAATGATTTTCTCGAAGATTGCACATTTTAAAGCCTTTGTCTCCCCGCACCTTCAGCACCAGTCCTTCCCTAGAAGTGCTTGCTAGCTTGCCCCTGACTCTTGGCAGAGATGGCTGGCCTGGGATGTCTAAGGTCATAAACAGGAAACCCACTTGCAGGAGGCTCCTGTGTGCGTGTTGGGGAGCAGTCTTCCTTCTCTGCTCCCCTCCAACTCCCTCGTGAGTTCATATATGCCGGACTTTCAAGATATATTTCTGTTGCTTGGCCCAGATGCCAAAATTATCAGTTATAGCTCTCCATCTATCCATATATACACCTGCATTGACATTCACAGTCACAAACATGCAGCCATACTCCTACAACCTCATGTGCATACACACTACATACCCAGAGCCAGGCCTCCTAGCCATATGGGTTGGTTTGAAGACTGATGAGAAGGCCTCCTGACCCTATCTGCTGGTCACATGCCTCTCAAAGATTCCACCATTAAATATTTATCCTTTTGGGAGTACTCAGTTAAGAATCAAGACCTCAAGTCAAGGCAACACACCATAAAGTTATCATCTAACATGTTGGCAGGAGCTCACTTCTACCCAGGAAACTTCCTTCTCCTTGAGTAGCTGATTCTTACTCATTCTTCAGGTCTGATCCAGACTCCCCTACTCACCCCCTACCCCTCACTTCCCTACTATTGAGGGAAGGTAAGTTCCCCCATTATCCATGCTGATTACTCTCTGTCATTTTCCTTCCATGCACTGATAAAAACTGTAATTAAATTATTATTTATGTGATCACATTTATATAGTTTGCGGCACCAGTAGAGAGCTCCAGTTGCTTAGGAGTTGCCTTTCTCTCTGTTCTTCACTATACCCCCACTGCTAGCATCATGCCTGGCACAGAACTGATGTTCAATAAAACTTAAATGAAGGTGGAGGGTTTGGAAAAGGACGGTAAAGAAGAAGGAAAACAGATAGAAAATGTCAGAACAGATGGTTCCAAATCCCTCTGATCTTGGGCCTCTGAATATCACCAGTATCTCCCTTTCTCACCTGCCAAGGTGGCACCATGTCACTCTCCTGGGGCATGTTAAGATGCCCAGCAGAGACCAGGTGTGCTGGCTCATGCCTATAATCCCAGCACTTTGGGAGGCTGAGGCAGGTGGATCACTAGAGGTCAGGAGTTTGAGACAAGCCTGGTCAACATGGCGAAACCCTTCCTCTACTAAAAATACAAAAATTAGCCGGATGTGGTAGCATGCGCCTGTAATCCCAGCTACTTGGGAGGCTGAGGCGCGAGAATCACTTGAACCCGGGAGGTAGGTGGAAGTTGCAGTCAGGCAAGATCACGCCACTGTACTCCAGCCTGATCGACACAGTGAGACTCTGTCTCAAAAAGAAAAGATGCCCAGTGGAACCACACAGGCATAGCACTAGGGTTGGAGGAGACAGAAACTTCTCAGCTGTAAGAAACAGACTCAAAGGGCATCCTGGCCTGGTCTGGCTCCGTGCTTTTCCAGAATATGACTAAGAGCTCATAGTTCTAGAGCAAGCTTTGTGTGAGGAACCTTCTATTCCAGATGTTTTCTGGCAATTAAGATGGGAGATGTTTGTTGCCGAGAACATATGGTATTGATAATGATAACAAAAATACTATCAGCTACCATTTATAGAAAGTTTACTATATGCCAAGCACTGGGCTAAGCACTTTATATATAGTTACACATAATTAATTAATCCTCAACCATCTTATGAGAAAAGTATACCACTATTTCCATTTTGAGAAAAAGTAATTTGCCCAACATCACACAACTAGGAAGCAACTGAGCCAGGACAGGACTCTGAGGCCAAGTTCTAACCAGCAGGATAGGCTGCCTTCTATATAAGTTCCAAGGAGATGCAAGACCACCTCAAACTCACTCAACAGATATAAAGTAGTGCCCTTTAATGGACTTGGGATTTATTTGCAATCTTAGAAGCTGCCACTATTACCTTGTCCTAGAATCACCAGGACCTGGCTCCTGATTCCTGGAGTCACAGAAGAAGAGAGGTGCCAAAACATCTGGAACTGCAGGAGGAAGCAAATACAGACAGCTGGAAGGCACCTGATCCTTGGAGCTCCACAGCAAAACACTCCTGCATCCCTTGCCCTCCTGCTTGGAAGATGGGACCACTTTGAATCTTTTCCCTCTATATTTCTCTTCTCCCAGTGGTGATCCTGCGGGCTCATTTCAGAATGATGGTAGTCTTGAAGCAGGTGACAAGTAAGCCACAGAGGGCCACATAAACCATCACCAGCCAGTGTGAGAGAGAAGCTGCCACTGAAGGTGGGCCCTGTGTACTTGGGGCTGTGCTCTTGGCCTCGTGTACAGCCACTTGCAGGAAGTGAGAGCTCCAAGCCTTTGACATTGGGTCATGGTGTCTTCTGTCCACCTCTCTTCCGTATGCACTGACTTCAGCTTTGTTCCTTTAATGATTCTGAGTCTGACCTCCACGGCTTCAAATTAGGTCGGGAATCATTTTAAGACTACTATGGGCCAGGCGCAGTGGCTCATGACTGTAATCCCAGCACTTCGGGAGGCCACAGCGGGCAGCTCACCTGAGGTCAGAATTAGAAAACAGACATCAGGAAGCTGAATGGCTGTTGCAGGAGAATCCCACGTCTCCAGGATCCTGCTTGCCAACAGAACGTCCAAAATAGCAGAAAGAAGGCATCTTCCTCCTTTCTGTCTTCCAGTCATAGAAATGTGTCTAATTGAGGCCGGGCGCAGTGGCTCACGCCTGTAATCCCAGCACTTTGGGAGGCCGAGGCGGGTGGATCACGAGGTCAAGAGATCGAGACCACCCTGGTCAACAAGGTGAAACCCCGTCTCTACTAAAAATAGAAAAAATTAGCTGGGCACGGTGGTGCGTGCCTGTAATCCCAGCTACTCAGGAGGCTGAGGCAGGAGAATTGCCTGAACTCAGGAGGCGGAGGTTGCGGTGAGCCGAGATCGCGCTATTGCACTCCAGCCTGGGTAACAAGAGCGAAACTCTGTCTCAAAAAAAAAAAAAGAAAAGAAAAGAAAAGAAAAGAAATGTGTCTAATTGTAAAGGAGTCCTGGAAATGTATTCTAGCTCCCCAATCCCTGTAACACATTAGGAGAAAATAAGAATAGAGGATGCATGCCAATTGACTATATTCAGTACTAACTTGGACCCTGCCCTTTAGGAGTCCACAGACTAGAGAGAGAACACCACAATCAATGTAGGTTGAAAGGATGAGCTACAAAGTGTCTGTTTCAGACCAAGTTTAAGTGACATGTGTCTGGGTCCATAGTAGTCTTTTTTTTTTTTTTCTTTTTTTTTTTTGCGATCCGAGTTTTGCTCTTGTTGCCCAGGCTGGAGTGCAATGGTGCAATCTCAGCTCACTGCAACCTCCTCCTCCCCGTTTCAAGCGATTCTCCTGCCTCAGCCTCCCGAGTAGCTAGGATTACAGGCATGCACCACTACAACTGGCTAATTTTATATTTTTAGTAGAGACGGAATTTCTCCATGTTGGACAAGCTGGTCTTGAACTCTTGACCTCAGGTGATCCACCCACCTTGGCCTCACAAAGTTCTGGGATTACAGTCGTGAGCCACTGTGCCTGGCCAACCTTCCCAGGTTTTATGACTTGCTTAAGGGAAGAAGGGAGAGGAAAAGGTGAGAGTGGCTCTCCTGCCTCTGCTATTATTTCAAATGCCAAGTTGCCATATTTTGGAGTACTGTGTCCTGAATCCCATCATTATCCTGTCTGAAACTTTCCCAAGAAGTTTCACAGCCCAAAAACTCAGCTGGTAGATTATTGCAAAACCCATTGAACCAGTCTCTCAGTTCCAGGAATAACTCAGTCCATTTAAATAGTTAACAATTGTATCTCATTTCATTTGCTAGGTGGTATTACAAGTGGGCTTCTACCAAAGTTAGGCCTCTAAGTAGTATAATCAATCAGGCATTTAATAAGAGGCATTTCCAGACAAACACTAGAAAAGCAAACATTAACAATTAGAGCAATCTATAAATTCAGTTTTTGGGAGTGGAAGGCAGCCAGTCAAAACAATTTCTAGATTTGAGCTCAAGGCATCTTGAGATGGTGGAATGAGGACAGGCAGTGGCAAGCTGATAGATTTTCCTGGTTTGCAGTTTGCATGAGGTGTTCTGGGGAACTTTCTGAGTAACGCATACAGCAACGGGTACAAAATTGTTCATATATAGCTGTTGGGATTTCTCTGAAGTCTGTATGAAGTTGTCCAGCTTTAGCTTGCAGGGCTTTGGGAAAAGGGCAGTTTTAATTTTTACTGATTCTCAGTCATAAGGTGGGAGAAAAATTGGAAATTGTTTGGAGAGTTATAACCAGATATCAGAGGAAACTAGAAGAATTTAAGATCCACTCCAGATTATAGGTAGATAACAAAACCTCAAAAACATGAACAGGACTAGAATTCAATAATGGATGCACTTTAGTTTTCTTCTGAGATGTAATTTTTAAATCTACAGTCACCTCTGTTTCTACCAAAGGTGATCAAAATAAGACAAATTTGTTTGCAAAATAGGCCCAATTTCATTAAACCTAACCTGATTATTTGTATAAGTGTAGCAAAATGGTGATTGACCATATAGACTCATTTAAGTTTGCTTTGCTGGAATTTTTCATAAGGAATCTCAAATTGGACTTTTAAAACCCAGTAAAGTCCAGGAAGCCAAACCAAGGACCTATCATTATACTTTTCTTACAATTCCTATAGATTTGGGTGAATTCTCTCTTCTTGAAGTCCCTAAAATAACCTGAATTTCCTGAGCCTGTCAAAAAGTGGCATTACTTACTTACCTGTAAGGCAACCATACAGGGGAACCACATAAGGGAAACATGTATGCAGGCTACCAAGCCAGTTTTTTCTAAGGGGTTTAACCAGATCAATAAAGTCAGCCTTAGTTCTTTATTTTATTATTTATTTATTTATTATTTTGAGACGGAGTCTCACACTGTTGCAGGGCTGGAGTGCAATAGTGCAATCTCAGCTCACTGCAAGCTCTGCTTCCCGGGTTCAAGCAATTCTCCTGCCTCAGCCTCCCAAGCAGCTGGGATTACAGGCGCCCACCACCATGCCTGGCTAATTTTTTGTATTTTTAGTAGAGACGGGATTTCACTATTTTGGCTAGGCTAGTGTCAAACTCCTGACCTCGTGGTCCACCCACCTCAGCCTCCTAGAGTACTGGGATTACAGGCATGAGCTACCGTGCCCGGCAAGCCTTAGTTCTTTAAAGTATTCTGGTTATATATGAAAATAGGCATTCCAGTCAAAGCCTTGGTAATATGGCCAATATTTCCAATGTGTTCTGCTACAAGGGACACAGGTTCTTTTTGAACTGATGCAAATAACTATATTGCTATAAAAATAAAATTCTCACTAATAGTTTCTAAATTCTGGAGGAATCAGGTAAGGAGAAAAAGTAATGACTTTAATTTTGTTTATAAAAGTATACTTTATGGCCAGTCAGGGTGGCTCACACCTATAATCCTAGCACTTTGGGAGGCCTGTAATCCCAGCACTCTGGGACTCCTGATCACAAAGTCAGAAGTTCAAGACCAGCCTGGCCAACATGGTGAAACCCCATCTGTACTAAAGATACAAAAAATTAGCCAGGCGTGGTGCTTATAATCCCAGCTACTTGGGAGACTGAGGTAGGAAAATTGCTTGAACTCGGGAGGTGGAGGTTGCAGTGAGCCGAGACATGCCATTGCACTCCAGCCTGGGCAACAGGGTGAGACTCAAGTCTCAAAAACAAACAAACAAACAA
Organism: Aotus nancymaae; assembly: GCF_030222135.1. Classification (NCBI taxonomy): domain Eukaryota; kingdom Metazoa; phylum Chordata; class Mammalia; order Primates; family Aotidae; genus Aotus; species Aotus nancymaae. The sequence goes on along the minus strand of NW_026988479.1, from coordinate 16,908,810 downwards.
CACTTATACTTTACCAAGTGGCTGTAAGCTATAGATAGCTTAAAAGTGAAAAAAAAGCCAGGTGTGGTGGTTCATGCCTGTAATCCCAGTATTTTGGGAGGCTGAAGTGGGCGGATCACGAAGTCAGGAGTTCAAGACCAGCCTGACCAACAGGGTGAAACCCTGTCTCTACTAAAAATACAAAAATTAGCCAGGTGTGTTGGCAGTGCCTGTAATCCCAGCTACTCAGGAGGCTGAGGCAGGAGAATAACTTGAACCCAGGAGGTGGAGGTTGCAGTGAGCCAAGATCGCAACATTGCACTCCAGCCTGTGTGACAGAGCGAGATTCCATCTCAAAAAAAAATGAAAAAAAGTTTTCTTAAATATAGAAAACAAAACATTAAAGAACCAGCAATGTTTCAGACAAAAAGTCATCCCCCAAAATCATCCTTATTAGTTTATTCAGTCTCATGAATCAAATCTTGTTTTATTTGATTTTACTTTGCAGTTTCACAAATTTATCAGTTTCTTCATTAGAGTCTTGGAAATTCTTACCCAGTGCAATGGTATGATTTTTAAGTTATCAGAAATCTGAACCTGTATTCCAGAGTACTTGTCAAAATCTTTTTCATGAATATCCTTGAAGAAAAAGCAATTTTGGACAATAGTTGATTGCAAATGCTTTCAGACAAGAATAAAAGTAAAACAACCTGTTTGTGAATAACAACAAAAAAAATGGCCATGGTTAAAAATATGATGAGAGTTCATGATAATAATGACACAATTGATGAAGAAATTTGATTATTTCTGTGGAATAAAATATTTGAACATAACTAAAATTATGACTGAAAACATACCAAATTTTTAGGAATTTTTTACAGTTTCTGGAACACACATTAATAATATACCCATGGCCGGGTGCAGTGGCTCACGCCTATGATCCCAGCACTTTGGGAGGCTGAGGTGGGTGGATCACGAGGTCAAGAGATCGAGACCATCCTGGTCAACATGGTGAAACTCCGTCTCTACTAAACATATAAAAAATTAGCTGGGCATGGTGGTGCATGCCTGTAGTCCCAGCTACTCGAGAGGCTGAGGCAGGAGAATTGCTTGAACCCAGGAGGCGGAGGTTGGTGGTGAGCCGAGATCGCGCCATTGCACTGCAGCCTGGGTAACAAGAGCGAAACTCCGTCTCAAAAACAAATAAATAAAATTTAAAAATAATAATAATATACCCATACAAATATAATTCAAAAAAGGTTAAACATTTCTTAGTTGACAATGTTTCCCATGCAAATTTAGCATGTCAAATAAACCAAATTAGTTTAATATCTCTTTTTTTATAAGGTGAGAAAATAAATGCTTTTGCGATATTCCAGAGGCCCTCTAGAAGCTCCCAAATTTAGATCCAGGTCAAAAAGGTTTAATTTAGAATTTAATTTGGGGAATTTTGTCAACAATATCAAAAGGCTTATAACTCTTGATTAAATCAGGTTCTATGTTAACTATTTAATCAAAGTGGCAACAAAATATTTTAAAGGCAAGCACAGAAGGTTACAAGTTGTAAAAAAAAATCTTTAGTTGTTTTAATATTGAGAGAACTCCATTTTCTTAAGTAATCAAAGACCTAATACAGACCATGTGAAACATCAAAAATTATTCTGATAAGTCACAAAATCTTTGTTTTCTATGCCAATTACTTAAAAGGTAAAAAAAAAAACTTTTTATAATCTCTTATCAAAAGCAGACCAATATGCCCCCATCAAAAAAACTTTGTCTTTAACAGAGGAAACTAAATTCTAGTTTTGTATCAGTGTACTATTAATATAAGGCTAATTTTAAAAATGTCTTCTGAATAAATCTATCCAGTCTCAGATAGCTTTGACCACACCAGATAAGACTCCTTTCCTAAGATTTCCTTCCTCAAACCCTTTACAATGTTTTAAAAATATCCATCAACATTTCTGACCCTACATTTTTCTCTTTCTCATTCTGGGAAGATCAGTCATTCTACTTTATGACAGAGTTAATTCTCTTTTTTCCCTTAACAGAAAAACACATCCTCATGCCTTATAATTTTCCTTACCAAAAATATATCTTCTTTTCCTCACATTGTTTGCATACAGAGTTGTTACACGTACAATTTCTAGTAGTTTTAATTCCATATATTAATTTGAATTTTAAATTTTAGTATCCTTAATTTCTAGTGAAAACTAAGAAGTAAGCCGCTGTGAACTGTCACATACCAACATTCTGTAGATTAACATCATTTCATAATTTCTAGAAATATATGCATCTCCATAATATAATTTTTCAATGTGGCACAGGACATTTTTACTGAGACCCAAATATATTTAGTTCTTCTGAAGTAAGAAACAAAAGTAGATAAACTCATGTTCAGCGATTAATGTTGCAGCATTTTATCTTACTTAGAAATGACCCATTTGATAAATGTTACTCAATTTAATTTAGTATAACTTTAAGCTTTGAAGTTACCAAAAAAAAAAAAAAAAATTGGAACTATTTTTAACTGGAATATTTTGTAAAACATAATAGTGGTTGGAAAAGATTATTTATAAGCTTTTATCCCACTTATATCTCATTTAATTCACTTGTTCTTAACAATTATGCTTGAATTAAATTGCTCATGAAAATTTCATGAGACATTAAAGAAAGCTAGCCACCATCTTAAGTTATTTTTCTAGTTGACAAATTTGGCAAGTATCAAAAATATCACAGAAGCAAAGAAACTAAGTTAAATATATTAAGTAGAGATAACATAAGCTTGTTTGACTAGTAAACCCAAATAGAAAAAATGTCTGAATTATATTTAATGCTAACAATTCTGAAGACGTTTCTGATTTTAACAACAATTTAAAACTAATCTTATTTCTTGAAAATTTACCCAAGTCAACCAGGCTCACGCCTGTAATCCCAGCACTTTGGGAGGCTGTGGTGTGTGGATCACAGGTCAGGAGTTTAAGACCAGTCTGGCCAATATAGTGAAACCCTGACTCTACTAAAAATACAAAAATTAGCTGGGTTTGGTGGCAGGCACCTGTAATTTCAGCTACTAGGGACGCTGAGGCAGGAGAATCTCTTGAACCTGGGAGGTGGAGGTTGCAGTGAGCCAAGATTACGCTATTGTACTCCAGCCTGGGCAACAAAAGTGAAACTCTGTCTCAAAAAAAAAAGAAAAGAAAAGAAAAGAAAATTTACCCAGTCATGTAAACTCAAAAAAGCTTGGGGTTAGTTTCTATGTTTCTTTCTTTTTTTAAAGAGAGCGAGAAGGATGAGGTCTCACTGCGTTGTCCAAGCTGGTCTTGAACTCTTGGACTCAAGGAATTCTCCAAAAGATTCTCCTGCCTCAGCTTCTGAAGTAGCTGAGACTACAGGATCATGGCACTACACCTGGCTTAGACTCTACATGTCTGAGACTTTTAGGAATACTTTATATAAGCACTCATTTATTTCCAAACCACATTGAATAGAATTACTTTAAGGAATTTTATAAATCAATTTGATAATACTATTCAGAGGTAGGAAAAATACCACATATGCATAACATACAAATATATATACATATGTAAACATACATACAGATGCAAAGATCTTACAGCTTTTAACATGTTAGTCATGTGTCAGGTACAGTAATTCAAAACACACTAATTTATAAAATAAATGGCTAGATCTAAATTGTGTTTTTGGCAAGTATAGCAAGTTAAGATTACCTGTTCAGGCCGGGCGCGGTGGCTCACGCCTATAATCCCAGCACTTTGGGAGGCCGAGGCGGGTGGATCACGAGGTCAAGAGATCGAGACCATACTGGTTAACATGATGAAACCCCGTCTCTACTAAAAATACAAAAAAATTATCTGGGCGTGGTGGCGCGTGCCTGTAGTCCCAGCTACTTGGGAGGCTGAGGCAGGAGAATTGCTTGAACCTAGGAGGCGGAGGTTGCGGTGAGCCGAGATCACGCCATTGCACTCCAGCCTGGGTAACAAGAGCGAAACTCCGTCTCAAAAAAAAGAAAAAAGAAAGAAAGAAAAAGATTACCTGTTCAGTTTGTCTAAAGTTTTTTACTAATATTTGTGGAAAATACTTTTAAGATTTTTTACTCACCTAGTTTCGAATAGCTCCTTTTTTAAATTTTTTTATTTTTTTAATGACAATCCCCTCCCTGAAGTTTGTATTTCCAAAAGGTAACTATTAGGTTCTGAGGAAGACAGGGTAGGAAATGTACAACTCAAAGGCACAGAAAAAGAATGCAAGCTTTGGAGGCATATTTGTCTATTATCAGAGGTCAATCTCATGGAGGCTGTGGACTAATTTTAGATAAGTGACTGAGGAGACATCTAGTGGCTATCTGCCTCCAAAGCCTATCTAAGTAGACAAACATCCATTTTTGTTTCCAAATAGTATTTTTCTTTCTCTCTTTCAGCCTCAAGCAGTTGCTTTCAGGAGTCTCTGAGTCCCTTGAGAGCTGGAGACCTAAAGTTCAAGTAATTGAGGCTCTGGAAAGGGAAGGGAGAAAGGGGGCACATCAAGAATTCTAGGGAACTGAAAGGAAGACCAAAGCAAAGGGAGGAAGGAAAGGCAGAAGTAAATGGAAAGAAGAGGTCCTAGAGGAGCTAGTCTGGGGGGGATATTAGCCTTCTCAAAGAGGCAATTAAGGTCGAGAAAGAAAGAGATACACACAGAGAATACACACAGAGAATATGGTCAATGGTTGGCAGAGAATATGGTCAAAGGGAGTTTGGGAAGGAGGTGATGGATCAGTCAACTGAGATGCTCCCATGGGAAAAGCAGGATTTGATAGAGAGAACAGAGATGCCTTAAAATATATATATATTCTGTGCTGGACATGGTGGCTCACACATGTAATCCCAGCACTCTGGGAGGCCAAAGTGGGCAAATTACTTGAGGTCAGGAGTTCAAGACCAGCCTGGCCAACATGACAAAACCTGTTCTCTACTAAAAATACAAAAATTAGCCAGGCGTGGTGGTGTGCACCTGTAGTCCTAGCTACTTGGGAGGCTGAGGTATGAGAATTGCTTGAACCCAGGAGGCAGAAGTTGCAGTGAACCAAGATCACACCACTGCACTGCCCCCTGGGCAACAGAGCGAGACCTCGTCTCAAAAAAAAAATATATATATATATATATATTCTGAATATCAACTTTCAATTAAGCGAACTTCTCACCATAGAATTCTTTAAAAAACAAATTTAAAACTTTCATTTTATCCTTTTTCTTATTTTAATCAAAGATAGCAATCAAGTGACTCAGAACCAAAACCAATGTCTTTCTTTTTTTTTTTTTCTGAGACAGAGTCTTGCTCTTTTGCCCAGGCTGGAATGCAGTGGCGCCCTCTTGGCTCACTGCAATCTCCACCTCTGGGGTTTAAGCGATTCTCATGCCACAGCCTCCCAAGTAGCTGGTACTACAGACATGCACCTCCACGCCTAGCTAATTTTGTATTTTTGGTACAGTTGAGGTTTTACCATGTTGGCTAGGCTGGTCTCAAATTCCTGGCCTCAAGCGATCCAGTCATCTTGGCCCCTCAAAGTGCTGAAATAACAGGTGTGAGTCACCGTGCCTGGCCCAAAACCAGTAAGTCTTTTATGACCCAACCATGGGTGAAAGAGATGTCCTCAAAAGAAGGTACAAAAAGATTCAGTCCTCCCAAGATCTTGAACCACTCCCAAAGACAGCCTAAGGAAAACAAAGACCTTCACTGTCACAGGTGGTAAAGGATGGTGTTTGTGAAAATGGTGTATCTGGTTTCCCGTGAAATGTAGGACACTTCCAGTCACATACATACTAATCTGTGATGCCAAACTAGTGCTACTGGGATGGAACTTTCCCAGTAGAAACCAAACAATGAAGATTAAAATGAGAAAATCCAGGCCAAATGAGGTGGCTCATGCCTGCAATCTCAGCATTTTGGGAGTCTGAGGTGGGCAGATCACTTGAGGTCAGGAGGTAGGACCAGCCTGGCCAATGTGGTGAAACCCCGTCTCTACTTAATATACAAAACATAGCCAGGCATGGTTGTACATGCCTGTAATCCCAGCTACTCAGGAGGTTGAGGCAGGAGAATCACTTGAACCCGGGAGGTGGAGGTTGCAGTGAGCTGAGATCACGTCACTGCACTCCACCCTAGGTGACAGAGCGAGACTCCATCTCAAAAAAAAAATGAGGAAAGCCCCTAATGGACTGGTATTTCTTATTAAGAGTGGACAGGCAAGCAGAAGTATGATTGGACAAAGGTGAGGTATAGTCTAATGGTAATAAACTGAAGAAACCTTAGCAAGGCCTCTTTGTCCAAATTCTACTTGGTAACTCTGTGTCTCTGAGGGCAAGGAGGTTCCTTTCCTCTGGGTATGCGGAGGATACCTCTGGAATGAGGGTTTTATGGTCTACCTCAGGAGAAAAGGGAGGAAGATGGTCAGAGGTTTTATGGCCTACTTCCGGGAAGAAAGGAGAGGGGCAGGTGAGAATGACCTTCCTGCTTCTTCTGTTTTCTCAATGTCAAGTTACCACATTTTGGTGTAGTGTATCCTGAACCCATCACCAGTATGGTGACAGGTAGGAGGCCAGTTAAGCAAACACGAAAATACATTATCATAAATCAGCTTCTCATACTAATGACCAATAAGTTATTAGTTATTCCCATTCAGAATATAACAAAGACATTCAAATTCATTAAATCATACTTTTTTTTTTTTTAAGATGGGGTTTCACCATGTTGGTCAGGCTGGTCTTGAACTCCCGACTTCAGGTGATCAGCCCACCTTGGCCTGCAAAGTGCTTGGATTACAGGCATGAGCCACCACACCCGACCATATTGAATACATGTAGTTCTCTGTATATCAGTTATATCTCAATAAAGCTGTTTAAAACAGCAAATTCCAAAAGAGAGCGAGGCAAGGACAGAGCAGACAGGTAGGCAGGCAAAGAAATAGACTTGTATTTCAAGAGCTTAAATAGAGGGACAGAGCGGCAAACAAGCACACAGTTCAAACGTAGGAGTTCAAAAGTCAGCTATAGACTCAGTGTTGAATGTGAATTAATGTGTGTGTTCCTCAGACACACACACATGCACACACACACACAGCATAACAGAATTCTCTTTCTTAGTTTGAAAATTCAGCACTTTTTTTTACTATGATGGCTCCAAATGGGAGGAAAAATAATGTAGAAGGTACAAAAAGGTATGTGTGTTAGGAGGATAGGAATCAAGGTGGAGTGATAAGACTTCAGTAAAAGAAGGAAAAATGGAGTGGGAACAATGCAAGAAGAACTGGAAGTTGGTGGGAGGGCAAAATGAAAATGAACTTAAGTTGAAAGGAAGGAAGGAGGTGAATGAAAGGATGTTTGAGGAACAGAGAGGCAAGAAAGCCAACTTCCACACTCCTGGATAACTTACTGTCTATTGTACAGTACCTGGAAAATAGTAGGCATTAGATAAACATTGAGCTGAAGAACAAAGTTGGGGAGGATGGGGGAGACAGGATCACACAGGGTAAGGTATGTATGTAGTAATAACTACTAATATTTATTGAGTTTTACCATGTCGCACACCCTGCTAACCACTTTACATGATCTATCACTTTAAATCCTCACCAATGCTCTGTGAGGTAATTCATAGTATTCCCATTTGATAGATGAAGAAACAGAGGCTCAGTTCAAGTAACTCATCCAAGGTCACACAGTAGTAAGTGGCAGAGTCAGGATTTAAATGTGGACTTGTCTGACTTCCAAACCAGTGTTTCTCACCACTATATTAAATGTATTCCTGGCCAAGAGCAGTGGCTCATGCCTGTAATCCCAGCACTTTGGGAGGCTGAAGCAAGTAGATATTTGAGGTCAAGAGTTCAAAACCAGCCTGGCCAACATAGTGAAACCCTGTCTCTACTGAAATACAAAAAATTAGCTGGGCAGGGAGGTGCATACCTGTAATCCCAGCCACTCAGGAGGCCGAGGCAGGAGAATCACTTGAACCAGGAGGCAGATGTTGCAGTGAGCTGAGATGGTGCCACTGCACGCCAGTCTGAGCAACAGAGTGAGACTCTGTCTCAAAAAAAAAAGAAATTCCCCTTTGAGTAAAGGGTAGGTCTATGCCCCTCTCCCTTACCACCCCATACACATAAAAGTTTGGAGAGGACCCCAAAAGACATGGTCCCAAACCTAGTGAGGAGAGTACTAGGAGAGGAAGAATGGGGGCAGGCTCCCGGGCTGTGGAGGGACCATATTAAAGCCTGATCTTCAACAATATAAGAAAAACAATTTGAAACTTAATCATCTCCCAGAATTATGATCCCTCCCCGCAGCAGGGAGCACATTAGCAGAGCTGAGAAATGATAATTCAGCAGCCCCCAACCCAGCAGGGAGGGAAAGAGAGGAGGAGGGAGGAGAGCAGGAGGAAAGCAGAAACAGAGGGACAGAGAAAGATGGGGAATGCGGGGAGAGGCAAGGCCTGACCTCTCATGGCTCTTCTTCCTGCCCAGGTCTGACACAGCATTCCAGGGGGGTGGTCTGGTGGCACTTGGCCCTTCAATTATGCCCGGATAGGACAGGGGTCAAGGTGCTCCCTAGGTCAGTTCTCAGCACCGATGGATCCCCACGTCTGGAGCTGCATCCAAGTTCATCCGGGCCAGGTGTGGTTTAGTGGTCTTAGCCTGGTTGAAAGAAAGCTCTCGAGACACCAGGGCTGACTCTGAGCGCCCCCTTGTCCAACGGCACCCAGGCGAATCAGCTGTCCGTCAGGACCCGAGGTGCTGGACAGCTCCCGGTCCTAGAAAGGATTCTCCGGAGTCCACTGGAGAGGTGGGGCGAGGCTGCCCCCGCGCCGCGGCAGTCCCCACCCTCCGGAGACGCGCGAAGGCTGCTGGGAGCTCCTGGGGAAAGGGCTCGGGGTCGTGAAAGGGTCCCGATGGAAATCTGGTGGGGACCTTGAGACTGGAGCCCCGGGGGCGGCTTCTCCAGACGCATTCCTTCCTTCTGAGTCTAGACCTCTTCACTCCCCACACCACCCCCCGCTGGGGACAATGGCGCCTTCAGCCCCCAGAGATGAATGAGGCCTTTGAGAGCCGAACGCCACGGGGTCAGCGGCGGCCACGGGGTCCCTGGGGGCTGCCCAGCCTCCCGATCAAGGAGACTCTGGATGGGGAGAGTGGGGAGCTCTTGGGGGAGGAAAGGAATCCCATGGACCCTGTCTTAGAGACTAGTGGGCCCCGGAGAAGAGATTCATCTGGATCAGACAGTTCCCAGTAAATAAGGATTTTCAGGAGGTGGGAAGGGAAGAACCCCCACTATCTGTGGCAGGGAAGGGGAGATTCTGTGCCCCTTCCTCAGGAGGCAGCAAAGCCAGTTGCATGGGGGGGAGAACCTACCAAGCTTTTGCTACCTCTTCCCCCTACCCCACCCTCCACCCCGCCCCACCCTCCACCCCACCCGGCTCCCCAAATCAGGGTCCCACCCTCAGTTTGCATGGGGCAGCTCCCCACTTCTCTCAGTGCCCTTGTCCCTTCATCGAGGCTATCCCTAAGGCTCAGTCCCTCCTTCCTGCTCCTGTCTCCCCTCCCCTTCTTGCACTGCACAGCCTACCCGGTTTCTATGGAAACAAGCTGGGAAGGCTCTGCCAGGAGGCCAAGGCCACTACTGCTCTTGGGGGGAAGGGAAGATAGAAATGGAAAGAGAGACGCAGGAGATGAGTTCTGGCAGTTCACGGAAGGTGGAGCTCTGTTGAGAGAGAGACTTCACTGCCAGAGGGATGGGGCAGAAGGAGAGGTGTAACTGAGTGATGTGACTGAGACAGAGTGGAGGGGTTCCTCTTCATTCCCCCAATTCCCAGTGCTTCAGACATCTAGACAGGGGAAAATGGTGGATGAAGAAGGAAACCAAGAGCTCTGCCCATTCCTACCTTATGTGAGGCCCTATCCTTTTACCCCTCCTGGGGACATGCCCACTTGACAGGAGGTCTCCAGGGAACTAGAAGGTTCCCAAGAAATGGGAGGGAAAATCGGAGTGCAGTGTGAGTGGTCAGGGATGTTCAGGAATCTCCCCTAGGAAGGTGAGATAGAGGTGGGCAGAGGTCTTGGAATATCAGCTACTTTTATGGCACCCCTCTCCAGCACCTCCACTGAGGAGTTGGTGGAGGGCTGAAGACTGTTGGCTTCCTCGCCTCTGTCCATCCCATCAGGATGTTGGGCTATGAAAAAAGAAAAGCGGCCTAGTAGGGGTTGGGTGCAGAGAGGGGGAAATAAGCCTAAGGCAGGAAGGGCCAGAAAACAGGCGGGTGAGTGAGTGAGTGCAGATGTTTGTGGTTAGGGCAGGGAAGGAGCATCTTAGAAGCTTCAACTGTCAGCTCCTGGGAAGTGAGCCCCAACCCTCACCCTCTCCTGATGCTCCCACCTTAGGCAAAACTGCTCCTTGGACAGGGACTATTGGAAATCTCAGAGTCCTGGGAGATTGTGCTGTGGGGGGTTCCTTGAAAAGGGGCCATCCAGGTTACCAGAAGGTTCAGCAAAGCTTCCCTGGGGAGAGGGGGCGTGAAACAGGTACCCTGGAGCCTAGGGTTTCCTGGATCTGAGCCATTGGCTCTCCCTCAACCATAGTCTCCAGCACAGTTGTCTTGGTGTTTGCTTATTTTGGTTATTTTTTGATCAGATATTTTGGCACTGAGCACACTGCCTCCTGTTGCCATGGCAGCCGTGACAGGGGCTGAGGCACCGTGAGAAAAATACCAAAATTAATGAGTGAGTGAAAGTGCAGCCGAGAGAAAAACAAGGTTAAAAAAAGAGTTAAAACAGTAATGAAAACAGGCTTCCCAGCTCCACAGCAGAGCAGCTGCTGAGGCCTCCCCAGAGCAGCAGCCCCCCTCCCAGCCTAGGGCTCCTGGCATCTCCCAGACCTCAAGGCAGGACTTACTTGGCTTCTCCCACCCAGCTAGTCACTGACCCAGCAACAGCCACTTGGGGACCACCCTAGGCACAACCGTAGATCAGCTCCAACAGTACATCAGCTTCCATTTCAGGTAGTATCCTGCCTCCCAGAACAGCTTCTCATCTCCTAGACAATAGAGTCTCAGCCACAGCCCCCACACAACAATGGTGGAACAAAATTACCAGGAAATGGCCTCCTAGCTATACCCAAGCTTTAGAGTTATAGCTGGAGGCATCCCAGCTAGAGTCCTGCACACAGTAACAGCCCAGCCACAGTCCTGGGCAACAGCATCATAGCTATAGCCAATCCCCAGTATGCTGTCATCACAGCTACAGCTCCAGGACCAATGGCAGTTCAGCTACAGTCCTATACACAACAGTAGCTCTGCTCCTATCCCAGGTAACAGCCTATCTCCCAGGTACAGGCTCCTAGCAACAGCCTCTCATCTCCTAGGACCTAGGATTCAGCAATGGATTCAGCTACAGTCCCATCTACATCATATTAACAGGGAACAGCTTCTCAGCTATAGCCAGTCTCAGGTATGCCAGCCTCACATCTATAGCTTCAGGCCCAACAGCATATCAGTTACAGCCCTCCCTTAACATGCACACACACGCCCATATACACACAGCTTGGCAATAGCTTCTCAGGTAATATTATTGGCACACCAGCATCAGAGCATTGCAACAGTGTCCCAACTACAATCAGAGGCAGCAGCCTTGGTGTTATAGTTCCAGGCCCTACAACATCCTAGTTCACTTAGCCACACCCCATCCCAGGTACATCGATATCACAGCAAGCACCCCAACCATTCCCATACACGGCATAACCCTAGTTCCAATCCCTCGCCACAGTCTCAGCTGGAACTCAGGCACCACCAGTTTCAGAAGCCTCCCCCAATCCTTCACTTGCCAAGCAGGTCCTCCTCCCAGTTTGGTACAGGGCCAAAAGTCCGACTTCTCTCCTATTCAAATGCCCCCTCCCTTGCTCCCCAACAGTCCTCCCCCAAGTCCCTACTCTCTCACTTGCCCTCCTTCCAGGGGAAAAAAGCCACAATTCTCTTATCTACATTACCCCTGCCTCAGGTCCCCACAGAGTCCAGCCTGGCAGCTAGGGTAGGAGGGGCTGGGGAGCAGGGAGAAGGGTAGGCACACCCTGGTGCTGCTGCTCTGGCCCAGTTCTGCTCCTACCACTTGGTGCAGAATCTGAGTTTGATGGTAGTGGAGCAGGGAGGATGGAGGAGAACATCTGGGAGATTAGCATTTCCTGCCCAGCTCTGCGGCTGCTGATCCTGCTCAGCCCTGAGCAAGAGAGGAGAACAGAGAAGCCTTTGAATGGCTCCCAGCAAGCAGACTGGGGAGGGTTTGCTGCATTGGGCGGCCGGCACACGCTGGGGGCAGGGAGACTGGGGCAGCTCCTCTGTGGAAGATTTCTTCTCTCTGGGCCACTGATTCCCTCCTCGGAGCTGTGCTCAATGATGTGGAGAGTATGAGCTTTCAGGAGACAGAAAGAAGCTACTTACAGGACAAACCCACCCTGCTCTTTCACTAGATTACCCCATCTCTCATCTAGAGTCCTTCTGTTCCCCCCTACCCCTCGGGCTTCTGGGGATGAGAGATAGAGCAGGGCCCAGGCCAGAAAAGGAGTCCAATTAAGGAGGACAGCTCTGGGAGAGATCTTGGGCAGACTTTGCTTGCCCCCTTAGCTAGATTCAGAGCCAAAGATTCCACTCTTACACTGAAAAGCATCCCACAGAGAGAGGCCAGAGCTGAGAAGAGGAGGAAGTAGAAGAAAGAGGAAAGGCACAGAAGAGTAATAGGAACAGGGAAATGGGGAAGGACAGAGATGGGGAATCAGAGGCTATGGCAAAAAGAGGCCCGGCGACTGGTCATCCCATAACAAGGGCCTTTCCTCACCCAACACGAGGCTTGGCTAGGGATAGACTTTCTCATTCTTTTGACCTAGAACACTCTGCCTGGGCCTGCAGTCGAAGAAGGCAGGAGGTCCTGTTGAACTGGGGCACTTGGTACCCTGGGTTACCAAACCGCGAGCGCAGGAGAGGGAGTTCCCAAGCTGCTCAGAGATCCCTAGATGGCGCCAGAGAGCCAGAGCTGAATGGGAGAAACCGAACATTGGAGTGAGACACTGCGTGTGACACCGTGTGTGATTTGGTGAGTGTGAGTGTGATAGGGAGAGTGTGGCACTGCGAGGGCGTGTGACACAGGCCGTGACACTGTGCGGCCTCGTGGGGCAGGGACCCAGTGACTGTATAATGTGAGTCACTGGCAAATGCGTGTGGCCGCAGCACTACGCCTCCCAGAGGGCAGGTGATCAGGGGACCCTCGAATAGCCTGAGCTCAGGCATATCACTTCGTCTTTAGGCTTGTGTATCTTCCTCATCCTCACTCTAGAACCCCCGTGTCCCTTAGCCTCCTCCTCCCACGGTCCCCTCCATAGCCCCACCCCCACGGCTTGCTGCGGCCACCGAGGCTGACCGCTCTGCGTCTTCGGCCGGAGGGGGAGGGGTGGACTTTCCCCGAGCGCAGCGGGAAGGGGAGGGCCACACAGGGTGATCGGGGGTCTGGGCGGGAAGAGGGTGGATATGGAGGAGCAGGTGCCCAGGGAAGAAGGCTCTGTGGGAGACACTTCCCCTGCTTCGACTTCCCAGGGGGCAGAGCCGGGGACAGGTGTCTGAGTAGGGTAAGGAGGGGAATCCAGGAGCGGTCCTAGATGGAGGCCTGGGTGGGATAAGCGTAAGCTGAAGCGCAGACGAGGGGACAGCCTGTGTACCGGGCCTTGGGCAGTGAGGAGATGGCAAAGGGAGGGGTCCAGGCTTTGGGGAGCCGTGCTAGGGGTCCCCTCCCAGCCGGACCGAAGCAGTCCCGAGCTCCACCTCCCGGCCGGAGGGGGGGCGGGGAGGCAGGCGGGCCGGGAGGGAGGGGGGAGGGAGGGGGCGGGCCGGGCTGTGCGCTCCGCTCTCTGCTGGCTCCGCCGCCGCCGCCGCCGCCGCCGCCGCCACCGCCTCACACACTCGGGGAGCGGGAGCGCGGCGCGGACGCAAAGCCGTAGGGCTGCTGCGCCCAGAGCCAGCCGGAGCCGGAGCCCGAACCGCAGCGCCTGCCCCAGCCGTGCGGATCGGCAGCCCGGGCCGGGGCCGGCGGCGGCTCATGGACAGTGGGGCGGGCGGCCGGCGCTGCCCAGAGGCGGGTAAGGATCGGGCGGCATAGGAGGCGGCAGCGGCTTGGGGCCCGAAGCGGCCATGGCCGGCGGGAGCTGAGGGAGGGGCGCTTCGCGGAGCGAGGCCGCCGGGGCCCAGCCGGTGCTCGGCGCGTGGGGGTTGAGGTGGGGGCGGCCGGGAGCCCGGAGTGGGGGCTGCGGCCAAGGCATTCCGGCCTCCCAGGTCCACGGCGAGAAGCCGAGGGAGAGGAGGGGGTGCTAAGCAGGACCCTAGTCCTCGCGTCCCGAACCTGGGCACGCTCGAAGAGACGGGGATAAGGAGACGCCAGGAGCGCGAGGCGTGGAGGATGGGTTTGGGGAAGCGCGCGGCCCCCAGTTTGGTGGAGGGCTCCCGGAGGACGGAGCAAGCAAGGACCCTTGTCCACAACACATACATACACACTTGTTGGGCTACTAGCTCGGCTCACTCAGGCGCTTCCAGCTTCCCGCGGCTCCCAGAGGGCCAGACCGTAGACATATATACACACATACATACATCCGTACATATGTGCACACAGACATACCTCCCGCACACCAGCGCCCACTGGGGCACCGTCACCAGCTCAGAATCTGCTTCTGTGTCTGCACGATCAGCAACACGGACACACAACCCGTGGCTTTACAGAGCAACAACACAACCGAGTGTGACACCCGGCGAAGTGGACACGCAAACACAATCTCCTGCCCTTATGTACGAGTGTCACAGCCACGGTTCACTACATGAACCCTCAAAACCTAGCCATCCCCTACATTTCTTTAAGGAACACACCCTACCATATATTATCTTACCCACTTCTTGGCCAGAATATATGTACACAGGACAGGTCTCCTTGCACCCCTCGACTGCACCCACACAAACACACAACCCAGTATCTCAGCACACCCTTGACGGCACACACCCTAACACAGTAAGTGGCACCTACAGCAGCGCCTCACCGTCACAAACACAGAACCCACTGCTTCACCCATCTTAACACTGGGTGTCACACACACAAACCAACAGTGTCACATTACACCCTGCAGCGCATACACACAAACACACACACTCCGTTCCTCTCCCTCGGAGTCCTGATTCAGGCTGGAGAAGCCACCGGGATCCCTCAGCGAGCCCCCGGCGCCCCGTCACCTTAATCGCGACATTGTTATTGTAAATACCGACACAGCGGGAACCCTGGACCGGCCTACCAGCTTCCCAGCCGGCGCCTCCCCAACCCCCACTCCCGGGCCCAACTGGCCGGTGTTCCGGGAACTAGCTGGACCTGGCTGGTCGAGCCCTCACGCCTCCCCGGGGCTCCCGGGTCCCAGGTTCCTTTGCAGAGGGTGCAAGGCGGGGACTGTGATTGCCACCCTCTTCCGGCCATTTAGCTGAGTTTTCGGAGCCACCTGGGTCCCGCACACCTTCGTGGGTCCCGCACGCTTTGGCCCGTTTCACACCTGAGCGCCCCCTCCGCCTGGTCCTAGCTGTAGGCCAGTGTGTGCGCGGGCAGGCCCTGGAGCCAGAATGGAGATCGCGGCAGCCACAGGAGCAGAATTTGGAGGCGAGATGGTCTCGCACCCCTTCCCCTCCTCCCAGCTACCCTCCGTAAGTCAGACTTCTGGCCTCAGTTTCCCCAACAGTGGTCGGTTACTATTTCTTCTGCCAGGAAAGACTGGCAGGTGGCACTGAGGCCTTGGAGGATTGAGCGTAGGGTAAAACTCCCCTCCGCCAGCTACGAGAGGGTCGGTTTTATGAGAATGTCCCCGCCTAGCCGGGTTCGCGGCTTTGTGATTCCGGCGCCAGCTCCCTCCCCGCCCCCTCGCGGCGCCCGCGGCGCTGCTCGCGCCGGCGCCGCTTTGCTGGGGACCCTAGGCTGAGGTCGGAGATGCCGGGGAGGAGGGATTCCCCGCGGCGGCCTGGGTGCCGGGGGCGCAAGTGGCCCGCTAGCCGAGGCGCGTTCTTACCACGCCTCGCCCTCTCTTTGCCTTGGGCTCCTGGAGGCCGGGCGCTGCCGGGGTGGGGGTGGGGCGACCAGAGCCCAAGCAAGAAACTACCGCCATCCCCCAAGCCCCGCAACACACACACACACACACACACACACACACACACTCCGCGTCCTCTGGGAGGAGTCGCTTCGCGCGCTGGGTGTGCGCTGGGAGCGCCCGCTGACCAAGGCGGTGTGTACTGGGGCTGCTCGGACCGGCAGAGTCCTGGACTTCGTGCCGGAAGACGCCGCGAGCCTTCTAGCACCTGCTCTGGGTTAACCCTCGGGAGCCGCCAGGAAAGGGGCCGCCCAGAAAGTTTTTTATGACGACCCGTAGGGCTAGCTGTGTTGGGGGGTGAGGGAGTAGGTGGGTGTTACTTTATTGACGTGAGGGTCTGGTGGAGGGAATTGAAACCTGTAATTACAGTTAGACTAGGGTATAGGGTGGAATCGAGGGGAGAGGAAGACGGGCCACCAGAGGTGGCTAGAGGCAGTGTGGTAGGAAAACAAGTCTCGATTCAGTTCTGGCCGCATTTAGTTTTTCCCCTTCTCCTACCCACCTCCAATTCCCAATTCCAAAAGAGACTTCAGCAGGAAGGGGGTGTCTTGCTGGCCTGGCATCTTCCTAGCAGAGGGCCTACTGTTGTGGCTACTTCTGCAGGGGAGCTGTGCTAGCGATAGTAAGCTAACTGCTGGGAAGAATGGGCTTCAAGGGCCAGGAGGGGGCCTGCGAAGGTAGGGGAGGAGCTAAGTGGGAATCAAGGTTGGGGGAGGGGCAGTGGGGGAGGAGGAGGTCCTTCTGATAGTGGGTGAGGACTGCCCCTGCCGCGAGCAAGGATAGTTGGTGCAGAGATTTCTGTTCAACAGTGTATTGAGTACCTTTTATCTGCCAGGGCTCATGGTGGGTGCTGTGGATGCAGTAGTAAAATACATATCATCATTGTCTTCATCAGACTTGCCAATCAGCAAGGTTTGTTAATTCACTGAACCAAGGGGCACCTACTGTGTGCCTGATGCTGGAAATAAAATGGTCTATTCAGCAATTGGAAGACTTAAAAAAAAAATGATTTGTCTTTTACATGTAATGTAAATAGACCTTAATGTAATAGACTTTATAGGCATGAGATCTCATTTAATTCTCCCAAATAATTTCAAGAGGCAGGATTCATTATTTCCATTTCACAGTATGGAAAACAGGTTCAGAAAAGTAAATTCACTTGGTTAATGTCACACAGCTAGGAAGTGGTGGAGCGAGGGTTCTAATCCCGACAGTCTGACTCAAGCATGCCAGGTGCCTGGAAGACCTGCAGAGACTAATAGAGGGTTGTGGGAGAGAGGGGAGAGGGGCTGAGGTCTGCACACTTGCTCTCTGTGGGAGGCTTCTGTTCAGCTCCACCCCAGGCAACCCCACTTGCTTCCCCTCTCCTCCCAGACAGTCCCTTTGTCCCTTGGTGTTTTGTGCCCTCGGCAGTGGGCAGTGACCGTTGAGTAAGAGTGCTGGGGTGAGGGTGGGGAGTCAGAGCTGACCTGGCTACTAAGACAGTGGTGGCTGCCTCTGTGTTTTTTCTCTGGCCACAGCACTCAGCAAAATGGACCTTGGTCCCCGGGGTGGGCTGGAAATGAAGTTTCCGGGTGAACCCTCACCTCCATTCTCATCCCTTCCCAGATGTTGACACAGATGATATTTCCCTCAGCTTTTCTGGGATTCTGTCCCCTCCTTATCCCTTCCTCCTACACCCCTGACGGCTTTTCTGCTCCTCTATCTGAGGGACATGGGTTCCTGTGTCTGTTCCCCTTGAGGCTCTGGCTTCTCAGGGTCCTGAGCGCCCATGTCACTGGGGGGAGGTGGGGCACTGTTCCCCAGGAAGGCAGCCACAGCCTGGGGAAGGGCAGATAAGGCGCTGAGTGTTTCAGAGGCTGCCGTGTGGAACTAATGACTCCCAGTGCCCAATTACTGAGGACAAAGTTCAGAGATGGTGGGGGCAGGAGTGAGGAAAGGCCTCGTTATTGCGGCTCCTGCCCTTCCAGGTTCTCTCCCTGTATCCCTACAGGCCCCTGGGTGAAGAGCAGCAGCCTAGGGAGCCTGGGCTGTTCATCCTTGACCCTTAAGCCCGCTCTTATTCCCTCCTTACTGGGCAGGGTTGGCAGTCCAGGAATGGTGGGGAGGCCAGTGTGACACAATTAGTCAGATTCTAGCCTCAGGTATTTTTGTTCTTTTCCCACATTCTTACTTCTCAAGTCCTGGCTCTTCCACGTACTACTTCTGTGACTTAAGACAGTTTATTCTTTCTCAGCCCCTATTTGATCATCTGTAATATGGGAAGGAGCATGATAATAAATAGCACCCATTTCAGAGGGTTGGGAGGAAAGAGATCGTGTGTATAAAATGCTTAGTACTGAGTAAAATCTTAGTGAGTGTTTGCGGGAATGATGATGATGATGAGTGATGATGATGGCAGAGGTGATGGTAACAGTTTGCGGGACCTCAGGCTCTTTCTTAACTCCCGAATTATCTCAAAATTATACCCAGAGGGTCTGACCATTGCATCACAATTGCTTGGGAGTTTCTCTAGGTCCCACATCCTAAATAAAGATTCCTAAGGGTGGGGCCAGATAATCCTCATTTTGAAGGAACTCTCCAAATGCTTGAAGGGCCTAAACCCTCTTCAGCTCCTTTTCCCACTCTGAGCAGCTCCCTCTAACCCTGTTTCCCCCACTTACCTCCTACTTTCTGGGACCTTTCTGTGCCCCACCATCCCATACCTTTCTTGAGTTGGACATTATCCTCTGGTTTTCCTTCTCTTTCCAATTCAGAGTTAGATACCACAGTCCTTAACTGGTTGTTTTGCTGGCTGAAGGTAAGGCATCTCCTAAGGGTGAGAGAGAAAGTGTGAGGGGGGAGGGAGTAGTCTCACCAGCTTGTGTGCCTGTTCTGCCTACGAGGTTTGAAAGCTTATAGGGCCTCAGGTTGTGACTCTGAGATGGAGGAAGCCTGAGGTAGGGGCTTAATTCGTAGCTCTTGGAGTGGCCACACATCATTTCACCCTGACTGCCAGATCATGTCCCCCTGAATTTGCAGCTAAAATTTGTGAACAGTCATTTTTCCTGGAAAAATCTGCACCATGGTTTTATAAAATTCTTAAAGGAGGATGTGACCACAAAGATTAAATATCTTAAATATCCTTGATCTGGAGAGAACAAAGGCAAACAGTGACTTCCTTATTTCTCCTCTTGGTCAGGTTTAGGGTAATTCCCATGGGCGTCCCACATAACGCCTGGCCTGCCAAGACTTAGGCAGAGAATTGGGGTGCACAATGATACCACCTTGTGTATGCAGAGGAGGGTGGCAGCAAGATATGCTGCCCATAAGAGGATGAGTTTCTCTAGAGACGGTCCTTTGGGGATGTGTTTGGCTTGGGGTCAAAGTGGTCAAATGAGCCTTGTGCCAAGTCCATGCAGGTGGAAGGGAGGTGGCTGGAGGGTGGGTGGATCCAAATGGAGTATCAGATAAATTCCTGTTTCCTTTAAATAGATTAAGATTACAGCTGGCAGCCGGGGGACGGTAGCTCACGTCTGTAATCCCAGCACTTTGGGAGGCTGAAGCGGGCAAATCACAAGGTCAGGAGTTCAAGACCAGCCTGGCCAACATAGTGAACTCCTACTAAAAATACAAAAAATCAGCTGGGTGTGGTGGCAGGTGCCTGTAATCCCAGCCACTTAGGAGGCTGAGGCAGGAGAATTGCTTGAACCTGGGAGGCGGAGATTGCAGTGAGACCTCGACATTGCACTTCAGGCTGGGCAACAGTGCGAGACTGCATCTCAAAAAAAAAAAAAAGACTGCAGCTGGGAACAAACATACACACCAATCTGATAATGGCAGCACAGACTTTAGGGAGGGGCCTGTGCTTGGAAGGCCACACAGAGGAGGGAAAGTGTTTGACTTATCTAAGGACTCTGTGCATTCAGTGAACATTTGCTGAGAGCCTACCATGTGCCCTAAACACAGGAGACTTAAATTTTACTCCAGAAAGTTCTTAGTGGAGTAGGGCAATAGGGTAAGTGAGCAAGTAAAAGAACAATGGTTACACAGCAAGTATCAGGAAAGGCTAAGCCCAGAAAGCCAAAATAACAGTCATTCAAGAGCTGCTGAGTGCCCACTGTGTGCCAGGTCCGGGGCTAAGCTCTGAGGAGGTAGGAATAAACAGAGTAGAAACTGTCCTGCTCTCTGCCCCCCATCTTGTAGCAAAGACAACTAACACATTTTCCAAACAGGTACGTAACTACAATTGTGCTGAATGCTTTGAAGGAGTCCTTTGTTGAATACCCACATTTAGCCCACAGTATCTCAAACACCCTATTTTACAGATAAGGAAACTGCAGCACTAATCCTTTGCTTCAGGTCATGCAGCCAGGAAGTGAGGAGATGGGTTTGCCTCAGACTGCTGATGCCACAGCCCTCGATCTTCTCCACCCTCCTGCCTTACATTTGCCAAATGGTATACAGAAGCAACCAAACAAAATGGACAAATAGTCACTGAGTTAGAAACATTGTCATGGCAGATTGAGCCAGTCTTTTTTACTTCTGCATCCCACTGCTCAGGACAGAGCCTGGCACATTGTAAATGCCCAGTAAACATTTGTTAAATGCATGAGTGAGTCCCTACAGTGTACCCAGATGTGCAAAGGTGCATTGTTGGGGACAGAGGATGCGTGAATGTACAGAGTACTGTCCCTTCCTTCAGGGTGCTTGGCGTCTACCTGGAGAGGCAGAGAACTCAGGAATAGGTGCACAGCACTGAAGCTGAACAACAACACAGGCGGGCGGTGTCCCAGTCAGCCCAGTGATTCATTGCCTTGGGATTGGAGCAGACAATAAGCGGCTGTGAGTTGGAGGAAAGAGAGGTCACCGTGGGCAGGAGAAGGCTGTGGTTTCCTGGAGGACCAGAGCCTGCCTTCAGTGGGATTGATGTGGGGTGGCTGTTCCAGGTAAAAGTGGGGAAGTGGGGAAGGGAGACTGAACCAGAAGCCTCTAAAGAAACTGCTGATCCAAAGATTTGGGATTTGAATAGAGGAGAGAGTAGCCATGATTTTGTTGGAGAGGAGGGGGCATTCAAGACAGAGACAGTAGCTGAGTCTGGCTGGGATCTGCCAATGCATGACCTCAAAGCCAGAGGAGATGGGCAAAAGAAGGGGGTTATTGTGGTGGTTGGGGTGCAGCTTGTGGTTGGCTGGGGCATGCAGAGCTCTCACTAGAAGGATTTGGGGGTGGGCAGGGAGAGGTAGATGTGAAGTTGGGGCTGGATATACAAGGATAGAGGTCAAATAGGAGCCAGATGTTCATCCAGAGACCAGAGGGTGTGGGGTGGGGGAGTGGTCAGGGAATGGCTGGTGGTGTCATCATCAGCGGCTCTGTCCCAGTTAGACCTGCTGGGCTCCCAGTTGCTAAGGACAGGCCAGGGCAGCTCCCAATGACAATTCCAGGGCTAGTCCGCCCTAACCACAGTTCTGACCCCAATCTTGACCTGTGTTCCCTTGTACACACCTGCCTGTGGCAGCAGGAAGGAGAGGAGAGGAGCCCTAGCAACTGTTAATGTGCCTGTGTGTGTGCTCTGTGGCCTGTGTGCATGCTCTGTGGCCCGTGTGCATGCTTTGCAGCATGTGTGTGTGCTCTGCGGCCCGTGTGTGTGCTCTGCGGCATGTGTGCGTGCTCTGCGGCATGTGTGCGTGCTCTGCGGCCCGTGTGTGTGCTCTGTGGCCCGTGTGTGTGCTCTGTGGCCCGTGTGCGTGCTCTGCGGCATGTGTGTGTGCTCTGCGGCCCGTGTGCGTGCTCTGCGGCCCGTGTGCGTGCTCTGCGGCCCGTGTGCGTGCTCTGCGGCATGTGTATTGGGGGAAAGTCGGGGAGGGCTAACACCTACTCCTCAACCCTAACCATTTTCACAAGCCTTGCCCAATTCAAGCTGGCCTTTTATGGGGGTGGAGAACACTGGGCACCGTGGGTGATTGTCAGAAAAAGAGAATTTGAGTTGTCATACCTCATGCATATGCACTGACTTGGCATCTCAGAATAAAGAGAAATGAGACATCACCACCTCTCCCTCCAGTCAATCTTAATGGGGCCCAGAGTGAGAAGTCATGGTCCCAGGGTCTGGGGTGTGTAAGAAGGTACTTGTGTCTCTTTCCTACCATGCATGTGGGGGGGGTGCTCCAATTGGGGGTACTCGAGGCCTCACCCTTCCACTGGCTCTCTCTCCCCATCTCAGTATCAGGGTAATTACCATGGGTGACTAAGGCAGGATGCTGGTGAGAAGGAGGTATTGGGTGAAGCAGAGAGCAGGGAGGGAGAGAAGGAAGGAGGGCGGGCGGCCGGGCTTGGGCCCAGGGAACGTCAGGTGGGTGAGGGCGTTCCATGGGCGGGAGCTGCTCTAGACCTGCCAGGCCTCTTACTGGCTCCTCCAGCTGGGGCAGACACTGCTGCTACACCCAGCTGCGGATGAGATTCAGGGATCTGAGTCTCTGGAATCAGGGTTCTGTGCTGGGATTGACTGCCCTTGTGGAGAATCGTGTGTCAATGGGAGAGGGTGAGTATGGGGCCAGCTCTGGGCAGCTCATGGCCAGCCTCTTCTTCCCAGCTCATGGCCTCTGTTTTGCCTCTTCCCCTTGCAGCCCTCCTGATTCTGGCGCCTGCCAGGATGGGGCCCCTGAGGCGCAGCCCGGGCCCTGGGGGGCAACGGCTACTGCTGTCTTCCATGCTGCTAGCAGTGCTGCTCCTGCTGGCTCCATCCCCAGGCCACGCCACTCGGGTAGTATACAAGGTGCTGGAGGAACAGCCGCCCAACACCCTCATCGGGAGCCTCGCAGCCGACTATGGTTTTCCAGATGTGGGGCACCTGTACAAGCTAGAGGTGGGTGCCCCATACCTTCGTGTGGATGGCAAGACAGGTGACATTTTCACCACCGAGACCTCCATCGACCGTGAGGGGCTCCGTGAATGCCAGAACCAGCTCCCTGGTGAGCCCTGCATCCTGGAGTTTGAGGTGTCTATCACAGACCTTGTGCAGAATGGCAGCCCCCGGCTGCTAGAGGGCCAGATAGAAGTACAAGACATCAATGACAACACACCTAACTTTGCCTCACCAGTCATCACTCTGGCCATCCCCGAGAACACCAACATCGGCTCACTCTTCCCAATCCCGCTGGCTTCAGACCGTGATGCTGGTCCCAACGGCGTGGCATCCTATGAGCTGCAGGCCGGGCCTGAGGCCCAGGAGCTATTTGGGCTGCAGGTGGCAGAGGACCAGGAGGAGAAGCAACCACAGCTCATTGTGATGGGCAATCTGGACCGTGAGCGCTGGGACTCCTATGACCTCACCATCAAGGTGCAGGATGGCGGCAGCCCCCCACGCGCCAGCAGTGCCCTGCTGCGTGTCACCGTGCTCGACACCAATGACAACGCCCCCAAATTTGAGCAGCCCTCCTATGAGGCCGAACTATCTGAGAATAGCCCCATAGGCCACTCGGTCATCCAGGTGAGAGGCCCCCTCCATATAACTGTCAGGGTGACCCACCATTAGAAATGGGAGCCCACCCAACCAGGTGAGAGTTTCCTTCACTTAGGGGGAAAACTGCCAGGATACTGTAGTGAGACCCCTTCTCCCCAGCCTCAGCCAGGGGAGTCCTTCCCACCCCACCCTAGCATGGTGGTATTACTTTCCTCTATTAGGCTACTTAGGTGACAGTGACATAGCATATGAACAGTAAGCCTCCCACCCCTAAGCCAGACTCAAGCTGAGGAAACCGCTGAGAAGTGAAACTCCCTCCCTAGTCAAGTAGATCCTTCTCTGCCAGCCAGGTGAGCCGAGTTGGAACAAAGGAATCACCTTTTATCCAGGTAGAATCTCTCCTGTGATAAGAGTATCTTCCCAACCAGGGACAGTTTCCCTTTAGCCAAATGAGGTTTCCTGAAGCTGGAGGACATAGCCCCACTTTGCCTCTTCCTGACAAAGTCAAATGAGATCATTTTAGCCAGGTGGGTCCCTCAGAGTCCTGAAAAGACATAATGGGGTGTCTGTATACCTGTCTCCTCTCCTAGGCATGGGGTGCCCATAGGTGTAGGGTGCTTGGCACAGTGGGTTCAGTGGGGGGTCAATTTCCTCTGTTGAAGTTCTCAGCACCCCTATCCATGGGAACTGCCCCAGGCGCTGGGCAGCTTGGTGGGGCTGGGGCCTGGGAGGGAGCAAAGACCGCGTCCCTGCAGACAGGTGGGTGTATCTCCCGCTGCCATCTCAGCTCTGGCCTCCTGCCAGCCCAGCTCCTTTCTCCTTCCCTATGGGCTGAAGATGCCTCTCTCTTTGATGTGAGGGAGCTAAGGAGGCTCGGCCTGCCCTGGACACCGTTACCCATCCTGGAAAACCCTTAGTCCTAGGACCTCAAGCTGAAGTGGGAGACAGGTGGGAGTTGCAGCCTTTTTTTTAGAGGCTGGTGGACTGAGACCTGGAAGAGACTGAGAAAGAAAAGGGAGACAGACAGTCAGGGATGGCAAATAATGATAGCCTAGGTGCCAGGCACTGTTCTAAACACATGATATGTATTATATCATTCAATCCTTACAGTACAAGGTAAGCATTATCCCCATTTTGCAGATGGGAAATGGAGCCCATAGAAATTAGAAAACTTGCCTGATACCCTACAGCTGTTGAGTTCAGAGTCCACCTTTGCCACATCCAAGAGTCTGACTTCAGAGCTTAGGTGTGTAACAGCTTTACCACCTCCCAGTGAGGTGAAGCAGGAGAGTACAGTAGAGAGTAAGCCGAGAGGTCAGCTGGGCTTAAAAGAGAGGCTGGAAGAAAACAGGCCATGGGAAAGGAGCAGAATCAGAACTGAGCAAGGATGGGAAGGAGACTGAAGCCAAGAATCATAGAGACAAAGGGAGATAAGACAAGAGGCAGTTAAGAAGCTGAATGACCAATCTAGAGGCAAGGGAGACAGTGGGGATCCTCATGATAAAGTTTGTGACAGGTAGACTGAGGTGAGGGGAGAAGAAACTGTTAGGGTTTGGCACTCAGAGATGTGAGCAGAGACCAGGGTAGCTGGGGAACCGTGGCATCCTATGAGCTGCAGGCCGGGCCTGAGGCCCAGGAGCTATTTGGGCTGTAGGTCTGGAGTCTTCATTGTAGAAAAAGCCCAAGCAGGGATAGCTAGAGTTCCCATTGCCAAGGAGGAGAGGACTGGCAGTGGCTTGAGGGCTCACTAGGTGCATTGCGCAGCACTGCGTTAGCACTGATTTTTCAGAGACTGGTGGGTAGGAGGATAGACAGTTGGACAGACAAAAAGAGAAATAAATGCTATTTAGGGAGCACTTCCCCTGTGTCAGGCAGTATGGCTTTTTTTACCTGTGTTATCACATCTGATCCTCACCACGATCCTGTCAAATAGGTTACATTATTATCCCCATTTCACATATTCGTAGACTGAGGCTTAGGGAGGTTAAATAATTGGCCCAAGGTCATATAGTTACTTGGGAAGTGGTATAACTGAGATTTGAACTCAGGACTCTTCCGTTTTGTTATCCCAGAGACTCTGCCAAGTTATGGTTTTTCTCCCCTCACTCCCCATAGCTGTCACATTCTGTCTGGCTGTGACCTAACTCCAGCCCTCATGTTTCTCCCTGTCCAGTGATACCCCGTGGCCGTTCCCACCTGTGTCCTGTTACCCCATTACCAACCATGTTTGTATAGAGTTGGGCCGAGTGCGCGTCAGAGTTGGCGTGGGAGGGCGTGCCCGCTGACTGCGAAGGGACAGACAGTTCATTGTTTGATGCTGGGAGCCCAGCCTACTGCCAGCAGGCTCTGTGGCCTGCATCAACCCCTCCCTCCTGGCTGCAGGCTCAGGCCGGATTCCTCGCATTGGTGCCTCGCCAGCCAGTGCCAGCTGGGAGGAGAAGGAGCTACTGAAACAGGTTTCCCCAGTTTGACAGAGCGGTGGCTGGGGCCCGGCCTGGAGGGCTCCTCTGACCCACAACCCTACCTGACTTCTTTCAAAAGAAATCCCCCCCTTCCTGGGGCCTTCAGGTGGGCATGTGAGTCTTTACTCATGTGTGCAAACACACACATACACAAACACATATACCTTCTCACACAAAAAACACACATAATCATGCATTCTGACACAATCGTACACATAACGTATGTACACGCATGCATATTGTGCACATTCATACGGGCATGTACACCATCTCTACTACCCACACCTCTCTGTCTCTGCAGGAGGGTTCAGGCAAGGTTCATTGGTGAAACGGCTTCCCTAGTTCTATTGGATCCTCATCCTCTCCTGGTATTTTTGTGGGTCCATACAGCAATGACGAGCGAAGTTTGATTCTGCCCTGTCCCATCTCCAGTAGTTGCCGATAGCACTGTTTAGGATTTGCAGGCTGCATCTGGGCTCTTCAGGAAAATAGGTTAGTAATGCCTGCCAGAGTGTCCGAATTGGGAAAAGGCAGTACACACATGGCTTCTGGAAAGGGAGCGATGTTGGATTGGCTGTGTCTGCCATGCTTGTTGGAAAGGACATTGGCAGCACACATGCCCCTTTATTTGCTATCTCTGATCTAAACCATCTCTGTTCTCCTTGTTTTTCCCTCCTGCCCCATAGGTGAAGGCCAATGACTCAGACCAAGGTGCCAATGCAGAGATTGAATACACGTTTCACCAGGCGCCCGAAGTTGTGAGGCGTCTTCTTCGACTGGACAGGAACACCGGACTTATCACTGTTCAGGGCCCCGTGGACCGTGAGGACTTAAGCACCCTGCGCTTCTCAGTGCTTGCTAAGGACCGAGGCACCAACCCCAAGAGTGCCCGTGCCCAGGTGGTTGTGACCGTGAAGGACATGAATGACAATGCCCCCACCATTGAGATCCGGGGCATAGGACTGGTGACCCATCAAGATGGGATGGCTAACATCTCAGAGGATGTGGCAGAGGAGACAGCTGTGGCCCTGGTGCAGGTATCTGACCGAGATGAGGGAGAGAATGCAGCTGTCACCTGTGTGGTGGCAGGTGATGTGCCCTTCCAGCTGCGCCAGGCCAGTGAGACAGGCAGTGACAGCAAGAAGAAGTATTTCCTGCAGACCACCACCCCACTGGACTACGAGAAAGCCAAAGACTACACCATTGAGATTGTGGCTGTGGACTCTGGCAACCCCCCACTCTCCAGCACCAACTCCCTCAAGGTGCAGGTGGTGGATGTCAATGACAACGCACCTGTCTTCACTCAGAGTGTCACTGAGGTTGCCTTCCCGGAAAACAACAAGCCTGGTGAAGTGATCGCTGAGGTCACTGCCAGTGATGCTGACTCTGGCTCTAATGCTGAGCTAGTTTACTCTCTGGAGCCTGAGCCGGCTGCTAAGGGCCTCTTTACCATTTCACCTGAGACTGGAGAGATCCAGGTGAAGACATCCCTGGATCGGGAACAGCGGGACAGCTATGAGTTGAAGGTGGTGGCAGCTGACCGGGGCAGCCCTAGCCTCCAGGGCACAGCCACTGTCCTTGTCAATGTGCTGGACTGCAATGACAATGACCCCAAATTTATGCTGAGTGGCTACAATTTCTCAGTGATGGAGAACATGCCAGCGCTGAGTCCAGTGGGCATGGTGACTGTCATTGATGGAGATAAGGGGGAGAATGCCCAGGTGCAGCTCTCAGTGGAGCAGGACAATGGTGACTTTGTTATCCAGAATGGCACGGGCACCATCCTCTCCAGCCTGAGCTTCGATCGAGAGCAACAAAGCACCTACACCTTCCAGCTGAAGGCGGTGGATGGTGGCGTGCCACCTCGCTCAGCTTATGTTGGCGTCACCATCAATGTGCTGGACGAGAATGACAACGCACCCTATATCACTGCTCCTTCTAACGCCTCTCACCGGCTGCTGACCCCCCAGACACGTCTTGGTGAGACGGTCAGCCAAGTGGCAGCCGAGGACTTTGACTCTGGTGTCAATGCTGAGCTGATCTACAGTATCGCAGGTGGCAACCCTTATGGACTTTTCCAGATTGGATCACATTCAGGTGCCATCACCCTGGAGAAGGAGATTGAGCGGCGCCACCATGGGCTACACCGCCTGGTGGTTAAGGTCAGTGACCGCGGCAAGCCCCCACGCTATGGCACAGCCTTGGTCCACCTTTATGTCAATGAGACTCTGGCCAACCGCACGCTGCTGGACACCCTCCTGGGCCACAGCCTGGACACGCCACTGGATATTGACATCGCTGGGGATCCAGAATACGAGCGCTCCAAGCAGCGTGGCAACATTCTCTTTGGTGTGGTGGCCGGTGTGGTGGCCGTGGCCTTGCTCATCGCCCTGGCGGTTCTTGTGCGCTACTGCCGGCAGCGGGAGGCCAAGAGTGGTTACCAGGCTGGTAAGAAGGAGACCAAGGACCTGTACGCCCCCAAGCCCAGTGGCAAGACCTCCAAGGGAAACAAAAGCAAGGGCAAGAAGAGCAAGTCCCCGAAGCCTGTGAAGCCAGTGGAGGACGAGGATGAGGCCGGGCTGCAGAAGTCCCTCAAGTTCAACCTGATGAGCGATGCCCCTGGGGACAGTCCCCGAATCCACCTGCCCCTCAACTACCCACCGGGCAGCCCTGACCTGGGTCGCCACTACCGCTCTAACTCCCCACTGCCTTCCATCCAGCTGCAGCCCCAGTCACCCTCGGCCTCCAAGAAGCACCAGGTGGTACAGGACCTGCCACCTGCAAACACATTCGTGGGCACCGGGGACACCACGTCCACGGGCTCTGAGCAGTACTCCGACTACAGCTACCGAACCAACCCCCCCAAATACCCCAGCAAGCAGGTAGGCCAGCCCTTTCGGCTCAGCACACCCCGGCCCCCACCCCACCCCTACCACGGAGCCATCTGGACCGAGGTGTGGGAGTGATGGAGCAGGTGTCCTGTGCCTGCCTGTGTGGGGGCCAGCCTGAGGCAGCAGTGGGAGGTGGGGTGTTGGTGAGAACACTGCTGCCTCACCCAGGCACAGGGATTAGGCTGAGTGAAGATTAAGGGAAGGTGGGCTCTATGGTCTCCTCTCTGCCCTCTCCCAACTGGGAAGTGACTTGCCAAGTCCCCAGACCCTGGACCAGCTGCTGGGCCTTGTGGGTGGGGACTGGTGGGCAAGTGCGCAGAATTGGGGAGGGAAATGGGGAAGAAGTCTACTCCAAACCTAGGTCTCTATCTGAGACCAGCCCTAGGTGCTTCTCCAGGAGGGAACAGGGAGACCTGCGGTCCCGTGGATAACTGAGTGGGGAGTGTGCCAGGGAGGGGGAGTTCCCCATTGTGCCTTCTGTGTGTCCTGGCATCAACCTCTTCCTCACCACTAGGCTCCTGGGGTGGGGTTCCACATGCCCTTGGCCCTGACAATAAAGTTCTCTATTTTTGGAGTTTTGGTTTCTTATTTTCTGGAACTGAGAGAAGAAGCGAGAGAGACTGGAAGCAGCCCTTTGTCCTCAGTCCTACTTCAGTTTCTCCTTCCCTTCTCTTTGCCCCTTGCCACATCCTAGACCTGCCCACTGCACCTCACACTATCTTAGTTTACCACCTTGCCATCCACCCCCATGTCCCTATCCACGTCTGGGAAAGTGCCCTTCTGACCAGCCTTCAAACGGAGGTGTCTGGCAATGTGTCCCCTTGCCCCATGTCTGTAGGGCTTTCTTCCTAAGAATGTTCCAGAAAGGGGAGGTGGAGCTGTACCCAAGTCCTATCCCATCTGAGGCTGGATTTTTCTAATCTGCTCAAACTGAGTTGCCTCTGACAGACCTCAGACTGGAGCACCTGGTAGGGGGTGGCATTCAGCCTTCCTGCCTTGGGTGAAGGCAGAGAACCTCTCAGTTATGCCAGCCACCTTCCCCCAGGGCAAGCCCTTCCCTTAAGTCCCTTCCCCAACCTCTTCATCACAACAGCACTCAACACCCAGCAATTAGCTGGCCCTGCCCTGTGTCTCCCTACCATGATCACCAGCCCAAGCTAAAGGGAGGGGGCCGATGGGGAGAAGAGGGAATTCCGAAGTTCTCTGCATTTACCTGCCCTGCACCCACACTCTTAGGGGGTCCCCTGCTCATGAGCAGAGGCTTCCTAGTTCTGCCTTCTGCCTGTGATGCTACCGCCCTCCCCTCTTTCTGTTCCTTGCTCTGGCCACTCTGGGTTGCTGGCTCTCACTCTCTCTCTCTCCGTCTCTCACTTCTTGCTCTCCTGGGTCTACCTTGTCTCTGGTTGTGCCTGAGTGGGAGGAAGGCTAAAGCGTGGCTGAGGGGCCTCAGGTCCTGGGGGAGTCTCTGAGGCCAGAGGCAACCTATCTCCATGGTGACTAAAGAGGCTTGAGACACTCCCAGGAGGAACAAGGCGCCAGCTCTCTCCTCTGATTCCATCCACAAACTCCCCCAATGCCCTGGGTGTGGGAGAGAGGGCAAAGTAAAAACTCCCGGGGTCTTGGAGGAGTGGGGCCTGGGGAAGTGAGATCTAACCACATCGTGACCTCCAGCAACTCTCAACCTCCCATTCTTTCTCTTCCTTTTCTGTCCTTACTGGCACTGCTTCTATCTTTCTCCTATTCCTTTAGTGTCTTCATCTCTTTTTCTTTCCCAGGGTCTGAGGGATTGTCTTTTACTCAGCTCTAATCCATCCTAACCCATCCATCGAGCCACACTGAATGTCTT
Organism: Aotus nancymaae; assembly: GCF_030222135.1. Taxonomy (NCBI): domain Eukaryota; kingdom Metazoa; phylum Chordata; class Mammalia; order Primates; family Aotidae; genus Aotus; species Aotus nancymaae. The sequence goes on along the minus strand of NW_026988479.1, from coordinate 16,878,007 downwards.
CTCTCAACATTCAGATACAACCAAATCACACCACCTGTTGTCATCATCAACACACATAGGCCAAGTTTCCACTGAGTGCTCAGCATGGTACTAGACCCTGATGAAAAAATGGCTATACTTGTACAAGACAGACAAGTGAATGATGAGGCAATTGAGAGTCTAAGAGCCGAATGAGAAGTGCCCTACTAAAGCTTTTCCCAACTTATTCCATGAAGCTATGTCTCCTGCTACCACTCACTTCCATTTTTTGAGTCCTTACTAGGTGGGAGGGACCACGCTAAGCACTTTGTGTGAATTAGTTCATTCAGTGCTCATAATTCTTTATAATATTGGTCACTTTAATTTTCAGTTTGCAGAAGTGAAAACTAAATAGTGAGGCAGCCAGATTCAAACACAAAGCAGGCAGTTCTCCTATTATCTATTCTTCTATAAAAAAGGGGTTCTGTGATGAAGTTGGTTTTGGTAGTAAGAGAGTCACAATTACATTCAACTATTAAAGGCTCCATAGAGTCCTCCAAAAAAGGGGGAACGTGTTAGACGTTGTTTCAATTTTTATTTTTTTGAGACAGGGTCTCGCCCTATCGCCGGCTGGAGTGCAGCGGCACAATCTTGGCTCACTGCAACCTCTGCCTCCTGGGCTCAAACGATCCTCCTGTGTAGCTGGGAGTACAGGCGTGCACCACCACACCTGGATAATTTTTGTATTTTTTGTAGAGACAGGGTTTTTCCATGTTGCCCAGGCTGGTCTCAACTCCTGAGCTCAAGCGATCTGCCCACCTCAGACTACCAAAGTGCTGGGATGACAGGTGTGAGCCACCATGCCCAGTCTCAATTTTGTTCACCTCTTGAGTTTTCTGAATTTATTTTACCATATTGCCCCTCCCTTCCTTTGACAAGTACAGTATGGGAAAACTACAGAGGACATGGAAATGGGCTTCTGGGAGGAGAAAGTGCAACTTGAGCCAACTTGTCAATGAGGAGCAGGATTAGGGCAGGAGGGTCCCCTGCCTCCTTGCAGGGTCACTGTGAGCAAACTTCTGCAGCAGGAGTGAACTAAGTTGGAGGCAGGGAAAGGGCAGAAAAAGTAATATTCTGGCAAGAATGGAGGGCATAAGAGAAAGCTGAAAGATGAGACTGGAAGAACTGTAGGTTGTGAGGACATAGGTGCCAAAAGTACTTCAGAAAGAAATAGTCCCTGAAAGCTCATGAGTGTTTTAGATGAACTGAGTTTTAGAAAGTTCACTGGAATATATGGTGGGCTTAAAAGGGCACAGAGATGAAGGTACAGGACTGAACCTCTAAGGTTTGGACTGATGGTGGCAATGGGGGTGATGGATGGATAAATTTGGCCAAGGTTAGGGAGAAAGAACCCACAGGATTCAAGGGATAATTGGATATGGGGTAGGGACGGGGAATGAGGGGAGAGCTACCAGGACTTCCAGGTAGACATCAGCCTTCTGAGTCTGAGTAATGGGATAGTGATGAGATGATTGCCCATACAGAAGCTAAGGGAAGAAGAATTTTGTTTCAGACATGTTGAATCTTAACGGCCAGTAGGCAGAGCCAATTGGAAATAATCAGCAAGTGTCTAGAGCTTCGGGACTCAAAGAATTTGAGAGAGATTTTTGATCTGGGCTTTTATAATTTGATAGTCATAAAATTAGAGGGAACATTAAGTGTTGGGTATAACCCAACCCTCCATTTTACGGAAAAGAATCATGGGAAAAGAGACCAAGCGACTAGCTTAGTAGGCAGGACCGAAGCCCTCAATTACCAGGTGTGGGTTCTGCAGGGCGGTGGGACTGCTGGCCAGTATCTTGAAAGAAAACTGGAAAGAGAAGCACCAACAACCATGCTGCCCCGTGCCTCCCAGACCCTATGGGCCCTGTTCACCCCTACACCAGGTGGGCAACACTCCTTTGTAGCCTCCCAGACCCAAATGCCCATGTCAGTTTTGGAGACCTTATCAGTCATCACCCAGACCCTTCAGTGTTTTAGATCAATACAAGGATCCCAAGAATGATTGCTTATTCCTGAAGATGAGGTGAGCCGTCTTCAGGAATGGGGACAGTGGGGAGGCAGTTCTGGACTATCTTTCTGCCAGCTCCAAAAATCCTGTCCTGATAGTCTCTCCCACCCTAGCTGCCTTGAATGGGGCTTTAGGAGGGTAAGTCTACAAAGCCAGGGCCACCTCCCCTGGCCATCTTCATAACCTCATATCCAGAGTTACAGAGTAAGACAAAGCACTGCCAAAGTCTTGGAGGATTGGAAGGAGCTTGGAGACTCATCAGCAGGGCCCTGGGCTTGGCTGTTTTCACCCCTGGCCTCCAGGGGCCCTGGGTCTGCGCCCTCTACAAATCCTAATTTCTGGTTGGCAGGACAATCTGTGGCAGTCCCAAGTGGGTATTTGGGTGGCTGGCTGGTTATGCCAAGTGCCAAGTTGAGGTTGCCAGGTTCCAGGGCTGATCATTAACCTGTGGCAGGCCTACAGGGCTGCTGGCTGGGAGCAGCCTGTCACCGTTCCACTCCCCCGACCTCCAGTCCCCAGTCCCCAGTCCAAGCCTCCAAGTCTGGCTCCTCATCCGGTTCCTCATCCCGGCAGCCATCCCAGAAGCGCCTTCCTATTTCCTGGAAGGAGTCTCCTTTTGAGACCAGCTTTCCTAATCCCTAATGGGTGCCATGCCCTCCCCGCCATGTCCAGGCTCCTGGCAGGGCCCTACCCTCTCCAATGAATATTCTATTTCCTGATTGGGAAGACTGGGGAGTTTCCATTGTTCTGCTTTGCCCCCTTCCCCCAGGTGCCCTGGTTTGTTATCAAGCTCCTCCCTCTGTTTTCCACTCCCAGATCTCTCTGGAGAGGAGTGAAGTGGGGATGGGGGGCTGAATGGGAGAGGCCTCAGCTGGGAGTCCTGAGGCTACTGCAACATCACAAACCAGGGATGAGGAACAGAGGATAAGAAAGGTTGGCCCCTCATTTGGAAGGAGAAAGTGGCAAGAGCAGTGAGACAGGTGAGGAGCTGGAGTTTGGAGGGTGCTGTTTGGAATGAGGGAACTGTTCTGGTATTGGTGAGCTGTTTGGGAGTTAGGAATCTGCTGCTTTTAGGAAGCTATTCTAGAAATTGCAAGCTATGCTGGTGTTTAGAGGCTGTGCTGGAATTAGGGGAGTAGGGTGGTATCATGCTACTCTGGTATTGGGCTCTACACTGTATTACAGGCCATTTTGGGATTAAAGGGAAGCTGTGCCAATATTGGAAAGCTGGGTTAGAGCTAGAAGGTTGTGCTATAACAAGTGGTTGCACTGGATGAGGGTTATTGGGGTGGCGCAGGGGCTATAATAACACTGGGGCCTGAGCTGTACTGGGACTTCCACTATGTGGACTTGGCTGTACTAGGAGCTGTCCCAGAACTCAGGAGCAGTCTTCTACTGGGGCCTGTGCTTTCAGGAGGAGTGTGCTGTGCTGGACCTGGGTCCCTTCTTGGTTGCTGTTGAGGCCTGGGGAGGGTGGTGCTTGGCTTGTACCAGGGCTTGGTATGGTGGTGGGCCCTGTGGGCAAGCTGGGTGGTCAGTCGTGACAATCTCTCTCCCTGCAGTTACCTCACCGCCGCGTCACCTTCTCGGCCACCAGCCAGGCCCAGGAGCTGCAGGACCCATCCCAGCACAGTTACTATGATAGTGGCCTGGAGGAGTCTGAGACACCATCCAGCAAGTCATCCTCGGGGCCTCGACTCGGTCCCCTGGCCCTGCCTGAGGATCACTATGAGCGCACCACCCCTGACGGCAGCATAGGAGAGATGGAGCACCCCGAGAATGGTGAGGCACAGCACCATGGTCAGGGCACCCCAGGAATAAGTGGAAGCCTGGGAATGGTGACAAGGCCTTACACAAATCCTCCTCTTTTTCCTTTTTCTTTTCGGGATGGAGTTTTGCTCTTGTTGCCCAGGCTGGAGTGCTGTGGCATGATCTTGGCTCACTACAACCTCCGCCTCCCAGGTTCAAGCGATTCTCCTGCCTCAGCCTCCCAAGTAGCTGGGATTACAGGCATGTACTACCATGCCCGGCTAATTTTGTATTTCAAGTAGAGATGGGGTTTCGCCATGTTGGACAGGTTGGTTTCGAACTCCTGACATTAAGTGATCCACCCGCCTCAGCCTCCCAAAGTGCTGGGATTACAGGCGTGAGCCACCGCGCCCAGCCGTATTGAGTTCTTATGTGTTCAGTCATCATCGCCGTGCGGAGGGCTTTCAGGTATACACACATTTAATCCCCAGAACCACTCTTGTGATCTGAGAGCTTTATGGCACCCACTTTACGATGGAGGAAACTAAGGCTTAGAGAGGCTAAGTCACTTGCCCAAAGTCATACATCTAGAAAGTAACAGACCTGGGAGGGATTCAAACCCAGGCTTCTCTGACTCCAAAGCTATTGCATCCAGCCATGTTTACACTGCCACCTGGGAACAGGGACTTGAGCGAGGTGGCCAGAAGGCTCACATAATGGTGAGGAAACGTTGAGGAGGTGGGTGGTGGTCCTCTAATGGATGGGAGGACCTTGAAAATAGAGAATGGGCCCTGGATGCTACAGGAGTCTCAGAGAACGCTGTGACAATCCACTGGGGAGAGGAGTGGGAGAAGGTTTGGCACCTCTTTGAGGAAGAGAAACAGGAGGTCTGGTGAGGAGAAAGACCTGACTGGGAGGGATTTGGAGGATGATGGCAAAAGGGAGGTGTGAGCTGGAGCTGAGATCAGCATGGGAATGGATGCTGAGGTATGCTGTCAGAAAGTGTGTGTGCAGTGTGTGTGCTGTGCACATGCGTGTGCATGTGTGAAGGCGTCCATGGCAGCCTGTGGAGGAGGAGAGTGAACGAGCTAGCCCCTGAGATGGAAAGACTCTCTAACTTGGAGCTGTCCTCAGGTCTTACCCACTCCCTCAACTCAAGGCCTCCCCTCCCCACAAAAAATGGGAGTTTCACCCCCTGCCTCGGGCACAGGGCCCTTGTCTAACCTCCCAGGCACTAGATCTCAGAGTGTCCTCCACCCCACCCCGCCCCTCCATACGTGATCTCATGCCCGTCTCGTCCTTTTTGTGCCCGCGCAGAGCCGGCTGGCCGGAGCAGGCCCTGAGGCAGAGTGCCAGGTATGTGGGAGCTGCTCTGGGGTCTGGGGTCTGTGGGACTCTGCCCAACACCCAGCCTCGCCCACCCAGTGCCCATGCTGTGCTCTGAGCCATGTTGGGTACCCCAACTCTGCTCTGAGCTGTAGAGCCTTGGCACTTTGAGGGTTAACAACAGAGCTGTCCCCTCCTCACCTGGCACTGGCAGGAGGCCAAGCCAGGGTGGGTGGTGCCAGGGGAACCCCTGTCCCAGGCAGTGTTGCTCAGCCATGTCCCTGGAGGGTGGGGGGGGTCACTGCCTCGTACTGTCCCTGAGCAAGGGCAGGACAGGGACAGCTGTGACAGGAAGTGCTCATGGCCCAGCCGTTCCCATGGAGACCCCCGCTGCCCAGCAACTACACCGGCTACTGCTGATGTCAGGCAGCCAACTCCTGTTCCCGTGGGTGTTCTGGGCAGGGAGCCGGGGCAAGGCCAGGGGTGGTGGATGGTTTAGGGGCCAGAGTGAGGTGGGGAGGGGCTGCATGAGCGTGCTCGTGGATGAGTGTGTGCTTCTATGTGAATACCCCACATAGAAGCTCTCCCTTCCCCGTGGCTTTAAAGCAAGGCCTTGCTGTGCTGGGGGAGGGTGGGGGTTCCAGGACCACTGGGAGCATGTGAGGCTTGAGGGGGTTCTGAAGGAAGCCATATGCCCGATTTCATCTGACAATAGAGGTGCCCGGTGTAGTAGATTTGTGCATCCATGCCTATCTGTGTGTGTGTAAGAGAGGGAGGGAGAAAGAGAGATTGATTGTATCCTTCAATGAGGATGGGGGTTTCCTCAACCCCACCTGAGGATAGATTTGGATGTTTAAGCCAGTCTGAAGATAGAGGAGGCAGTGTGTAGATAAGTGTGTGTTTGTGCACCTGAGGGCAAAATTGGTGGGTGTGTGAGAAGAGCACTGTAGGAAAGGTGAGGCTGGAAGGAATGTGTCTATTTAGGGTTCAGTGGCTCACGCCTGTAATTCCAACACTCTGGGAGGCTGAGGCAGGAGGATTGCCTGAGCTCAGGAGTTCAAGGCCAACCTGGGCAACATGGCTAAACCCCATCTCTACAAAAAAATACAAAAATTTAGCCAGGTGTAGTAGTACATGCCTATAGTCCCAGCTGCTCAGGAGTCTGAGGTGGGAGGATCACCTGAGTCTGGGAAATTGAGGCTGCAGTGAGCCGAGATCACACCACTGCACTCCAGCCTGGGTGACGGGAGTGAGACACTGTCTTGAAAAAAAAAAAAAAAAAAGGATAAGGCTGGGCCCAATGGCTCACACCTGTAATCCCAACACTTGGGAGGTCGAGGAGGGCGGATCACCTGAGGTCAGGAGTTCGAGACCAGCCTGGCCAACATGGTGAAACCTCATCTCTACTAAGAATCCAAAAAATAACCAGGCATGGTGGTGGGCACCTCCCAGCTACTCGGGAGGCTAAGGCAGGAGAATTGCTTGAACTGGGGAGGTGGAGGTTGCAGTGAGCTGAGATGGTGCCATTGCACTCCAGCCTGGGTGACAAGAGCAACACTCCGTCTCAAAAAGAAAGAAAAAGAGGCTGGGTGTGGTAGCTCATGCCTGTAATCCAAGCACTTTGGAGGCCAAGGCGGGTGGATCACCTGAGGTCAGGAGTTCAAGACCAGCCTGACCAACATGGTGAAACCCTGTCTTTATCTTTAAAAAAAAGAAAGAAAGAAAAAGGATAGATTGTGTGAGTGTGTACAGTAGGTGGATGGTGGGAGTACATGTGTCTATTCGAGGATGCGTATGCCTGTGAGTTCAGTGGTCAGGAAGGGCTGCGTATCTCTGTCATGAGGCAGACTTTAGGTGCCAGTGGGAGGCCATGACACAAAGCTTTGCAGACGCTGTATGTCTGATGACTGTCCTTCCCTGCTCGTTCCTACAGACCTTCGCCCTTTGCCTGATGTCGCCATGACAGGCACATGTACCCGGGAGTGCAGTGAATTTGGCCACTCTGACACATGCTGGATGCCTGGCCAGTCATCTCCCAGCCGCCGGACCAAGAGCAGCGCCCTCAAACTCTCCACCTTCGTGCCTTACCAGGACCGAGGAGGGCAGGAGCCTGCGGGCGCCGGCAGCCCCAGCCCCCCGGAAGACCGGAACACCAAAACGGCCCCCGTGCGCCTCCTGCCCTCCTACAGTGCCTTCTCCCACAGTAGCCATGATTCTTGCAAGGACTCGGCCACCTTGGAGGAAATCCCCCTGACCCAGACCTCGGACTTCCCACCTGCAGCCACACCGGCATCTGCCCAGACGGCCAAGCGTGAGATCTACCTGTGAGCCCCCTTCTGGCCGGCCGGCCCCCCTCCCCCAGCCGCCGGCCAGTTCCCAAATGGGCCCATTCCAGGGCCTCACTCTCGACCCCTTCAGCGTGGACTTCCTGGCCAGGGCCCCAAGTTGGGGGTAACACTGGCCTCATGACCACGCTGGCCCTTCTCCCATGCAGGGTCCAGGTCCTCTCCCCTCATTTCCATCTCCCAGCCCCCAGGGGCCCCTTCCCCTTTATGGGGCTTCCCGCAGCTAATGCCCAAGAGGGCTCCTCTACAATGACTGAGCTCCTTTCCTTGACTTCCAGGGAGCACCCCCTCAATTTGGGCAGATGGTGGAGTCAAGGGTGGGCAGCACACTCCTAACTCATTGTTTCCCTCATGGCCGACCAGGGCGGGGATAGCACGCCCAATTTTAGCCCTGAAGCAGGGCTGAACTGGGGAGCCCCTTTCCCTGGGAGCTCCCAGAGTAAACTCTTGACGGCTAGGGGCTCCCTGAAGGGCTTTCGTTACCAAAGGTGGGGTAGGGACGGGGGTGGGAGTGGAGCGGAGGCCTCGTCTTCCCTTGCTGCCCCTGGGCTGGCCCACCTGCCTGCCACATGCCCACGCCTAGTCCCATCTGGGCCCCCCTTCCCTGCTGGTCATGCAGTGTCTGTATATAAGGACCTTGGAATGATGTTCCCATTTCTGCCTGATTTGCAACTTTTATTGTTGATGTTGTGTTGTCTTGGGGGACCCCTCTGGCGGGGGACCTGCCCTGTGCCCCTCCTCCCTGCCGCAGTGCCCCCCCAACCCAGGCCTCTATTGTTCCATGTTGTAAATACCCCTGGGGCCATGGTGGGATGGGGGTGCAGGCCAGGAAAACAATGGGTGGGTGGGGGTGGGGACGGGGGTAACATTTGCCTATCAGCAGAGCTGGGCTTTTATTTAATTTTTTTTAAAAAATATAAATCTCTATTTTTTTGGAACTGTTGCGCTGTGCCCTGGGGGGGATCCCCGCTCAGGCTGGCCTCCCACATCCAGATGAGCATCACAGAGGGGCCCTGAGGCTGTGGGGGGCAGCTGGACAGGGGTGGGATGACTGTGCCTCTGGCCTGGTTGGGTGAGTTGGGAGCAGGAAGGTTTGCTCAGGGGGTGGCTGGGTGCTGCTCCTGATACAGGGGGCCTGCATCCTGCCCCCTCCCTGCCCCCCCAACCCCCAGCCCCTGCCATGACTGACCCGTCAGCCTGTAAAACCACCATTGCCTTGATCTCAGGGGGTGGGAGGGCTGCCTCAGGGCACCCTGGGCTCCAGGCCCCCTTCTTCCAGTTGGGCTTCCCTTTGCCAGGGTCAGGGGTCCCATGGGGGAGGGGGTAGGGAGGTTGGGGGGCAGAGAAGCCCAGTCAGCCATGATGAGGTGGAGTTCTTTTCTTCACCTCAGGGGGCCAGGGTGTAAGGGGCGTCCTGCAGAGCCCCCATCTCCCACTGTGGCCATCTCAAAGCCTCAGCCCCTCTTCCTTCCAGAAACCCCCACTGCCTTGGCCCATACCTCTCCAGCTCCCTAGGGGCCCAGGCTGGGAGGCTGGAGACTCAGGGTATGGCCCTTGCTTGACTTAGTCTAAGCTTGGGGAGGTGGCCCAAGTGTGGGAGGGGTGGGTACAGGCTGCTGGGTCGTCTGGTGCCTTTGGGAGCTGTGCTGCTGGGGTCTTGACTCCTGTACCCCAAAGACCCCACCCCCACCCAGGAAAAGCCAGGGGGCTGAAGAATCACCCTATTCTCTGCCCCTTACCCCTAACTTGGCTTGGGGTGACAGTGCTAGGAAGGAGAGCATTGTTAGGCTGGTGGCCCCAGCATACACAGCCCTTCTATGGAGGGGAAGGGGTAGAGTGGGCTGGGGTGGCAGCAGCCAGGTCTAGGGGTTGGCCAAAGGCTCCTTTCCCTGGGGGAGGCCCAGGAAATGGGCAGGGGGCTTGTTAATGAGACAGCCCTTTCCCCCTGCACAAACGGGGCAGGTGCAATAGTCTCGGAGTTGGTAGTATTGGGTGCCCAGCTGGTGGGGCAGTGGCCTCAAGGATTGTCCTGGGTCCTGGAGATCAGGATTCTGGCAAGAAGATTGTATGAGGCCCATTTGCTTGGTGGAGAAGGTGGTCCAGACAGGCGGCATTCCTGGGGTCAGTGGACTCCCACTGGAAGCCCCTGGTGGCCTGGGTACCCTGCCCTGGTCTTAGAGACCCCTGAGCACTGAGTGGAAGGGCAGAGGAGCATTTTGCACAATGGAGAAGCCAGAAGAAAGAGGGTGGCCCAGATGACTGGGAGGGCTGAGAAGCACAGAGCAGAAGCCCTTCCTACAGGCAAACACAGAGCCCCCATCCCCCTGGTTGGGGCCAGGGCACTGCGTCTGTTACCAACTGGGCATTGGAGAGATGAAACCAAAGGTGGGCAGGGGATGGTGACAGCACTGGGCACTACACCTGTGGGTCCTAGGTCTGTGAAGCCCCTCCCCAATGCCTGTGTCGCGTACAGTTTTATGTACCATAGGCGACATTTGGCCAGAGGAGAGCCCCCCTCAAACCCAGCCTGACCCAGTCTGTGTCTTCCTAGAGGGGACCTAGTCGGTCCCCATCCCCCTACTTCAGGGCATGTCTCTCGGTAGGGGGAGGGTATATGGGGACATATTTCTCTCCTAGGGTCCCTGAAGCATGTCTCACATCCCGGGGTTGGGGGAAGTCCTCTGGGTATCTCTCACCTCTGGGGACTCTCTAGGCCCTCTCTCTCCCCTTGGGAGTCTCTGGGGGACATGTGTTCCTGCTGAGGACCATGGGAGCATGTCTCCCCCGCTTATCCAGGCTCTCTGGGGAGCCTGTTTTCCTCCCAGGGTTCCTGGGAGTACGTAAGGCAAGTCAGTCTGGGGCCATCTCTCTTCACAGGGAAGGAGGCTATCTCTGAAGCATGTCTGGGAAGGGATGTTTCTGGCCCTGCCCCCATCTCTCCTATGGGGGTTTCTCTGCCCTGCAGCACTTTGGGATGAGGCTGGGCATCTCTGAGTTGTCTTTTCTCCTAGGGGCCCTGAGATACCTCTCTCTCCTGAGGGTGGGGCCTCTGGAGCCATTTCTTCCCTGGGTCGGGGCTGTCTCCAGGTGTTGGGAGGGCTTGTGTTGGCCATGAGAAAGTCTCTTAAGGGGCGTCTCCACTGGGGACTTCTCTGGGAGGGGAGACTGTGTCTCGCCCACCGGGTTTCGGGCGGGTGTGTCTGCCCATGGGGAGGGGAGACTGGGTCTCCTCGGGTTACCTGATTGGGGAGGGGGGCCGTGTCTCTCTCGTGTGTAGGGGGGTGGGGGTCGGGGTGGGGGGTTTTGGGCGCGTCGGGTGCCCACATTGGGGTCGTGTTTCTCTTGGTTCGTGCCACTTCCCACCGCCTCGCTCCTCCCGGGAAGGGCCCCCGCTCCGCCCCCACCCCCACCCCATCCCTGGCGCTGCGAGCACAATCCCGTTGATTTGTAATGATTTCTGTCTCTTTCCGTCTTTCTCTTTCTCTGACCCCCCCACCCCCGCCGCGAGCATGCGCAGGCACCGCCCCTACCCCCTCCGGTTCGGTTCGTTTCCGGTTTGTTTGCTGAGCTGTCAATGAAAGACCCGTGTAATTATTCCCGAGCTTTACAATAAAAGTGTGAAAACCGGACCCCACTCCGCTTCTTCCGGGTCCTCGGGCCTGCGTCCCGTGGATAGTAGGAGCTAAATCTGGAGACCTTAGAGAGGGCTGGGGGACGCGAGGGCCGAGGGACTGAGACCTGCACTGGTGTTAAAAGGGAATGGGGTCGAGCTGACGCGGACTGAGGACAGACCCCTAGTTCATACACCTCAAAGTAACCCCTGCTAGCTCCGCTGGGTCCGACCTGCTGTGGGCACCCCTTTTCCCCCAGAACTCAGGTGCCGGACGGGGTGAGAGTGGCTGCCGGGGAACGTTGTGCTGCGCTGCCTTCTTCCCCGGGCGCCTGCAGGACGTGCAATCGTTCCCGGGTGTATCCATTCCCACTCCCCACTCTTTGGCAACGAGTGTGAATTGCGGAACTGGATGGGATAAGGGGCGGGAGACAACTGTCTGTCGGGTTCTCCCACGCTCAGGAACCAGAGTTGGAAGTCGATTTAGGGGACTGGAACCGAAAAGGTCTCAGCCTTGGTCTCCAACTGAGCTCCCCTCCCCCCTTCCGGGCTCGATCGGCTCCGGCCTCCTCCGTCCGGCTCCCGGGTAAACACCGGCTCCGGAGAAGTCGGAAAACAGAGACCGGATCAGCAGGTTCCCGGCCCCGCCTCCCGGGGCGCTGCTCCCTCCTCCGCCCCCCACCGCGTCGCGCGCTGTTGCTGGGCCCGCGTCCTCGCTCCCCGGACCGGTGCTGTGTGGGCCTCGCTCCGGACCCCGAGGTCGGTCCAGCCGCTGGGGGATTAGCCGAGCGCAGGGACTAATCCCGGATGAGCCTCGTGTAAACCCGGATCGACCGCGGGGAAGGCGGGGGTTGCTGGCACCCCTTTATCCGTTCCCCAGATGTGGAGCATCGCGGGGCCTAGAGCCCACCCCGAGGCTCCTTGCTGCTTTTGGAAAGACCTGAGTTGGAGCTGCCGTTGGGGGCGGAGCGGGGCAGGGAATGAAGAAGGGAGGGCCGTATCAGACGCGCTGCGCCGAGAGCCTGGCGGCGGGGTGACGGGGGTGTGGGGAGGAAAGGCACAGGTTTCTCGGGCAGGCTTTGAATCAACAGGGTTAGGTCAGCTCCCTAGCTCAATCTGCAACCCCAGCCCCCCACCTATCTCTAGTTACAGAATCACAGACCCTCCCCCTACCAGTGGCTGTGGCAACCCTTCCCTAAACCTGAGGCCTCACCTCATTAGGGGAGGCGCTGAATCAGCGGGGGAGGGCCCCACATTGTCTCCACCCCTGATTTGACCCCACAGTGGAGGGTGAGGAGCTCCTTCTGTCAAGGCCTAGCCCAGGAAAAGATGTCAGGAGTTAAGGAAGTTGGGGGAGATGAGGTGGCCGACTGGGTACCAGAATCTTGTCACTGGTTGATTTACTCATTCTACAAACATTTCCTGAGCCCCTCCCATGTGCCAGACCGGCACTGGACCCCAAGAATGACACACAGTCTCTGTGGGAAAGGCAGACAGGTAAACAACAACCATATCTTGTGTTTGGCCCTGCCTTGAGCCGGAAATTCTGGCAGGAGACCCAAAGGCACCGTCTCCTCCAAAGTCTAGAGGCTTCCTGGAAGGGGTGGTGCCAGAGCTGAGTTTCAAAGGGCAGATGAGGGATAGGCTACTGAGGAAGGAGTCGGCCTTGCAGTCTGAGAAGTGTGTGCCAGGGTCTGGAGGTGGAGGAGAAGGTGAGGTGGCTCAGGAGGGCAGGAGAAGTTGGAGAAGAAGGCAGGGGCCAGAACTAACGACCTGCTGGTCAACTTAAAGCGCTTGGATTGAAGGGTTGGGGAGGAGCCATTTACAGATTTTAAATCTGTGAAAGAAAAGGTCAGATTTACATTCTTCCGGATTCTGTGTTCCTCCCTTCCTTGCCCCAGGTTTCTCTGGGGATGCCTGGGTTGGGAGTGGAGACACACAGGCAGACAGACAGGAAGATGAACCAGGTGCAGTTCAGACTAGTTAAGAATGGTCCCTGGCCAGGCATGGTGGCTCACACCTGTAATCCCACAACTTTGGGAAGCTGAGGCAGGCAGATCACAAGGTCAGGAGTTCAAAACCAGCCTGGCCAACATGGTGAAACTGTCTCTAGTAAAAATGTCAAAATTAGATGGACGTGGTGGTGCACACCTGTAATCTCAGCTACTTGGGAGGCTGAGGCAGGAGAATCGCTTGAACCTGAGAGGCAGAGGTTGCAGTGAGCCGAGATCGTGCCACTGCACTCCAGCCTGGGCAACAGAGCAAGACCCATTCTAGAAAAAAAAAAAGAATGGTCCCCACCTTCCATCACACTTGGAATCAGAGACCTATGTTAGAAATCTGTCTGTACCTCCTTCTAGTGGCATGACCTTGGGTAGGTGACTGAGCCTCAGTTTCTTCCTCTGTACAGTGGGGATAATAGCGCTTACCATTACTGAAGGTTATTGTGGGGCTTCAGTGAGAACATTTGTCCACTCTTATTTAGCACACATCTAACACCTACTAAGTGGCAGGCACTGTGTCAGGTGCTAACATTACAGTGCTGAATAAGACAGGCATGATGCCTACTCTCTCTCTGGGAACTTACATTCTAGAGGAAAAGACAGATGATAAACAAATAAATGAGATAATTATAGATTGTGTTAAAGTGCTGTGAAGGAAACAAACAGTGGGACATGAAGGAGAGTAACTGGAGGTGGGGGAGGGAGGGGGCTGCTTTACCCAGCCTAGCCGGGGAAGCCTCTGCAAGGAAACCTGAAGGTTGGCCAGTGCACTCCAGCCTGGGTGACAAAGTGAGACCCTGTCTCCAAAAAAAAAGAAAAGAAAAGAAAAAGAAACCCTGAAGGTTTATAGCTTGGTAAAGAACATTCCAGATATAAGGAAATCGCAGCTTCAAAGGCCCTGAGGTGGGAGAAAAGAGCATAGTCTTAGTACTTACTCTAAGATGCTAAGCTTCCTGAGGGCAGTTACCTGGGTCTCTCTTTTCTCCTAACCTGGGCAAAGTGAGGAGAGATGGAGGGGAGTTTCCATCCTGCTGAGGCAACCCCCTTTCCCTCCACCCATCCTCTGGAGTAGTATTGGGGAGATGCGGGCCTCATCAGTCAGCCCATCTGTCCAGCTTAATCTTTCAGCTGTTCTATAGCTGCCCCCAACCCCCCTCCCAGTTTCAGGACAGGTCTCAGCCTACTATTTTCCCAGTGGGTTCTGGGGCTCCTAGTTCTCTTGGGCAGGAGGAGCAGAATAGGCCCCTCCAGAATCTGCCAGTCCAGAGCCTGGATGAAACAGAATTTAGGATCTGACCTGCAGGGGCTGAGGGGAGGATGTTTCCCAGATGAAGATGGCCAAAGGGTTTAGGGGTTTAGGCCTTTTGGAGTCTCGCACTTGGCCTGGGTCTCACTTGAGGGAGGCAACCTGGATGCCTGTCTGATTCCCCCTCAAGGAATGTTTCTTGGAACATGGATACATTTCACACAGCCGCCCGCCCCTGCTACAGAGCGCACACGGCTCCTCTCACACACACACACCATCCAGCTGCACCGTGCGTCTCCATGGCAACCAGTAGGCCTGGTCCGCGGATGTTAGAAATAAGTGCCAGAGGAAGAGGAAGAGAGAGAGGGAGAGGGAGAAGGGGAGAGAGAGAAATAAAGAGACTTAGAAAGATAGCCTCCCAAGGAGACCCCTACCCTTTTCTTACACCCCCTGCCAGGAAGAAGTGAGTGGATTTGGGCCCTGAGGATGGAGGAGCTCAGGGTGGGGACTAAGCAGTAGATTAGGGGCTGTCTGGACACAGGTAATGGGCACAGTGGGCAGTGAGGAGTGGGCAGGATCAAGGGAACTTCTTTTGACAGTCTGGTGTCTTGGGATAAGAATTCTTGGTCTAGGTGAAAAAGGCAGATGGGGGTGGGTGGGTAGGGGTGGGAGATTTGGGGAAGCTACTTTCCCTTCCTAATTGGCTGTTCAGGCCGAAACCACTTCTTAGTCACTTAGTCTAATTAGAATTGTTCCGGAGAAGACAATGGGGGAGGGGAAGGAGAAGCAAGGGTGTGAAGGGGGAGGGTGGGTGGAGACAGAACTGGGTGAAGGTGGGGGTGGGAGTTCCTTCCACCACCTGCCATCCATTCTATCACCACCCAATGGATGGGGTGGGCTGTGACTATACAGGCTGATGGATCACTCTAACAGCCCCCCAGCTGCCACTAGCACCCCCTCACGCCCACCTGCTTTCTACTCTGCCCCTTCTCATCTGTCTCGTGTATCTCTCTGTCTCTAGCTCTAGCTCTCACTCTCACTCTCTCCTGCTCACCCTGTCTAGCTCCTCACCTTCATTTCTCTCCTTCCTGGGAGTCTCCTAATCTCTGGCCACCAATGTTTGTCTATGGAACAGGTAAAGGATATAGGGTTGCTGATCTGGGCCGATCCACTGGGGACTGGAGGAGGAGCAGGGGGAGGGGATTATACTGAGAGGAGCTCTGTCTTTGGGGAGAAAGAGAGAGTAGGGCGGACACTAGCCTGGCTTGACTCCCCTGCCACACACCCACATGGGTCAGGGTGTGTGTGTTTGGTCTCTGGAGCTGGATGGGCTGACTGTCTCGGACAAGTTACTTAACCTCTCTGTGCATCATGTTTTCTAACTATGAGATGAGGATAATACATTCCAAAAATGCAGTGTGGATTTAAGGTGAGAATGCACATAAGTTGCTTAGCATGGTAAATTGTAAAGGCTCAATAAATGGCAGCTTTTATCATCACTCCAGACTCCTGTCCTTTCTCTGGGGTCCTTCTGGAGCCAGGACATCTGCATCTTCCAATCCCCTCCTGCTGCTGCTTCTCCATTTTGGGGGGCCCAGATTGCCTCTCAGATCCCGGACTCATCCCCCTTGCCTGGCTCCCAGGGCTACTCACTATAGTGTCCCTATGTAGGGGGTGAGGCTGGGATCCTGCCCTCTGCCCACAAGGTCTGGAGGGGCACACTTCTCCTCCAGCTTAGAGTCTGTTTTTCCCATCTCTGCAGGCCTCGGAGGGGAGGAAAGGGGACAGCTATAAATGATGTAGGGAAAGCGTACTTGCTGAGGGGGACAATAAGGGATGAGCAGCGTCCAGAAACCTAAATATTTCATGGGGCTGCAGTGCTGGGAAGGGCAAAGTCCCTGAGCTGTGTTTGTGCATATGCGCATGACTCCACGTGGCTTGGAGCTGTTCCATATGTCCAATGCCCTCCTTAACCCCAACCCTCAAAATGCTACACTCAGGAAAGTTGCCCTTGTGAACCCTTTCCTGGCCAGGATCCCTCCAAAACCTTCTCAGCACATGTATATTTCATTTCTTCCAGCAGTAGTCGTTCCTGCAGCTTTTAGGCTGTATGTTTGCAGTCATGTCTTTTTTTTGCCCCTGTGTTCAGTGCACCCCCCGCCCTGCTTTAGGGGCAAAAAAAAGACATGACTCCCAAGGACTGGTACCTTTAACCCTCATTTCCTCAGCCTTGTCAGGAGAACCCCATAAGTGGAAAAAGCTAGTGGGTTGGGAGCAGAGGCAGAGGTTGGGGTGGTAGGCAGGAGGTTGAGGTCTCCTGAGTTTATGTCTCTGTCATGGTTGACTAAGGAGTAAGGTGTCCATCAGAACAGGTGGGGATGGAGGGACAGCGTCTGAGTCTAATGGCTTCCATGCCCCCTGCTTGCAGATGAGCTGGGGGACTGCCTCTGCCAAACCTCTGCCTCAGGGTAGCCCCTGTAGGGCTGCTGTCTGTGACCCTGTCCTGACAACATACCTAAGTAAGGGACTAGAAGGTGTCCCTTTCAATCCTGGTCGCAGGCCCCCCCTTGTCTCTTTTCTTGATCGTATTCCAATCTATGATTATTTAATCATTGTGTGCATTCAATTTCTGCCTCTTCCCACTAGAATAAAAGTTCGCAGGAGGCAAGAACCTTGTTTAACCTATTTACCACCACCAAAAATGTTTGTTGCATGAATAAATGAATGAATGAATGAGTGGATAGAAGGAATTCTGCTTGGAAATTCTGTAGCCAAAGCAAGAAAAAGGAGGGAGAAGGAGGGCAGGCCCCAGATGAGTAGGGCTTTAGGTGAGAACTGTGGTGAAAAGAGGCAAAGAGGGTTAGAAGGTGAATGGAGTGAGTGCCATGTGTTGGGAGGGACCATGGGAAAGAGGTGGGGAAGAGGAGGGACCTGGGATGGAAGTAGATGGAGCTAGAACAAGGAGGCATGGACTTCAGTGGAAGGGATCCAGGTCCCCAGAGGCGCCAGAGTCAGGGACTTCAGGGAGGAGGAGGAGGGCAAACCTGGAACAGCGAGTCAAGGACAGGGTGTGCCCCAGAAATTTGGGTCTGGGGCCACAGTGAGTAGAGTGCAGGGACCCACCAAGAGCAGCTGAGTCATAAGGATTTCCCAGGGCCTCCTGGTACCATCAATGTCCCTGCAACTCCCTCTCACCCCCAAATCTCCTCCCCTTCCCTTCCAAGCCCGTAAACAGGAAATGCCCCAGGCTGGGCTGGACCAGCTGCCCTTACAGAAAGAGCCAGGGATCCTCCTCTGACTGGGAAGGGTGCACAAAGCCACAGGGGCTCCTGACCCTTTGATTACTCATGCTCTACCCAGGGAGGCCTCTTCGGAAGCCTCCATCCTCCCAAATCAAGGGTGACAGCAATATTAACTCATTAGCACTAAGCCCCTAGAGGAAACTGGATTTGAGAGGTAATCTCTTCACAGGGCCCCGCCTTGTTCCTTGGCCCTCTCCCCAGCCCAGGGGCTTCCTGAGAAGGCAGGCAAGGGACAGGGGAGAAAACCTGGAGGCTGGGGGGTGGGGAGATTCCCATCAGAGAGGTGGTGTCTCCCCTGAATTGGCCAGAGTGGCTATGTGTATGGGGGTGGGGGTGAGCGAGCAGAGGAAATTGGAGGTGTGCACCTGCAGTGGTTGTCATGGTAACCTGGCCCAAGGGGGTGGCCTCTCCCCCAAAGCCCTATAAAACTTGGAACACAGGCCCGGCGCGGTGGCTCAAGCCTGTAATCCCAGCACTTTGGGAGGCTGAGGTGGGTGGATCACGAGGTCAAGAGATCGAGACCATCCTGGTCAACATGGTGAAACCCCGTCTCTACTAATACAAAAAATTAGATGGGCATGGTGGCGCGTGCCTGTAATCCCAGCTACTCAGGAGGCTGAGGCAGGAGAATTGCCTGAACCCAGGAGGCGGAGGTTGCGGTGAGCCGAGATCGCGCCATTGCACTCCAGCCTGGGTAACAAGAGTGAAACTCCGTCTCAAAAAAAAAAAAAAAAAAAAAACTTGGAACACAAGAGTGAAGACACACACACACACACACACACACACACACACAGCGGCTTTGCAGAACTCCTGGGAGTGTAGTCAGCTGCCCCTCTTCTCTCTACCTCTCTGGGTGAGGCAGACACCAGGAAGGGGGCTGTGGGAAGAGGATGTGTCAGGGTGCCAGCAAGGGGGAGGCCCTCCACAAGTGGGTAGGGAGTGTGCTTTGCAAATGTGTGGGTTGGTGTGGGATCATGTGTTGCAGCATAGCTGGGGTGGCGTCCCCGTATCCACAGAGGACATGTATATACCCAGGTGACCCAACTGCAGTCCTGCAGTCAGACCACACAGGAGAGGGATTTGGGAGGGAGATGATTATTAACAAAGACAATCATAATCACAGTTATCTTTAATTGAGAGCTTATTAAATTCCAGCTATGTGGTTGTGGTAAACATTTTACAGGCAGTGTCTCATTTGCTTCTCACAACAATAGTACAAGGCAGGAACTATTAGACCCATTTACAGATGAGAAAACTGAGATTCTAAGAGGTTAAGTAATTTGTTTCAGGTCAAGGAGCTGAAAAGAGACAGGGCAAGACTCTGCAGGAGAGGAGGAGGCACAGGACAGGGGTGCCAGCTGCTGAGGTCACTAGTCCTGTCCCCAGACCCCAGGGGTCACTCATGCCCATGTGCCCCATGCTCCTTGGCAGGACTGGTCTGGTGCCATGCCAAGAGGCAAGGCTTGGGAACTTCAGATCCTGGTGCCTGCCTGGGCTGGGCCAGGCTGGTCTGGGGCAGCAGAGGGCACCTGTGAGGGTACAGGGTACACCATGCAGCGGGCATCATGATTGGCACGAGCCAGGGGAACGGCTGGCAGCCTTGTTCCTGGTAAACACGAGGAGAGGTTACTTCACAAGGAAACAGTAATTAACTTTAATTAGCACCTTGCATCTCAGAATATTATTAACATCTCAATTTCTCTAATCAAGGCAGCAGGAGAGGGGCGGCATCTGCTTTGCTGACTCCTTCCTGGCCATGCTCCCTGGCTTGGCTTGGGTTTCTGCCCGGCCCCCATCCCCTGGAAGGCGCCCAGGAGTACCTCCTCAGAGGTGGGTTGCCAAGGAGAGCCTGGGCTGAAGGGCAGAGAGCAGGTATGGGCCAGGGACACACCAGCCAGTCCCAGCAGATGCGGGGCAGCAGGACAGGGACAGGGCTCTTTACCTGGCGATCCTCTCTTTCCAAATAGACTTTAAGCACCGAGGACAGCCAGGCTTCTGTTCCTGATCCCAGGAACACACATGGCTGCCTTGCTATTTTCCTTTTTCCTTCTCTTTCTTTTCCTCCCTCCCTTCTTTCCTTTCTTTGTTTCTTCTCTTTCCTCTTTCTCCCCTCCCCTCCTCTCTCTCCCTCTTCTTCTAACTAGCCTCTTTTTCTCTTATATTTCCCACTCTCTTCCTCACTCCCCCTGTCCTCCCCATTGGAATTCTCCATTTTAACAAGCATTTATTAAGCAGCCCTTACAGGACAGGGCCTCTGCTCCCACAACTAGGGATGCAGTCATGGGCACAGGATAAATCCTGCCCTTGGGGAGTTTAGATCCCACAGGGGAGATACGGCTTGGGTATAAAGAACTCTCATTTGGGCTTCATACTGATAGGCATCATAATAGAGGGGCAGGTAAGGGGCTGAGGGTTAGCAGGAAGGAGGGGGGCACAGGAAGGACCAGGGCCCTAGTTGTGGGGCACCAAGGCATGCGGAGGGCAGCAGGATCCGGAGGCAGAGACGGCACTTGGTGCTGTTCAGCCCTCTTTAGAAGGCCATCACAAGGGAAGTCCCTGAGGGTGCAGGAAGTGACTCTCTTCATTATACCCACCCTCAGTGGCTGTTAACCCTGCCGCGTGTCTGATATTAATAACTGACTGTCCTCCTTGGTCTAATTACAGCGACCTGCTGTTTGCACAATTTGTTATTTATTTGACGGTGTCCTCGAGGTATCTTCCTAGTCCATCCAATTTGTATTTATTGAGCACCTACTATGCCTGGAGGGCTGGGTCTGCCCTGGAGTAGGCTGCCAGTGCTGGAGCTCCTCTCTACAGAGACTGGAGGATCAGGAGAGAGCTGCCTACAGGCCTGGGCATTTCAGAAAAACAAACAAAAAACACAACACACACACACACACACACACCCCACACACACACACACCCCACCCCCCGTAGGGAAGCAGGAGGTTCCCCGTAGGGAAGAGTCTGGCTCCACATTGCCCTCATCAGCACCCCTGCCCTGCTGCTGTACCTGTGCCTACAGTGTTGTTGTTGGGTAACCCCCAACCCCATCTCTATTTTTATACTATTTAGAGGATAGAGTCAGAAGATTCAAGTCCAGCTGCAAATCTTGTCCAACATTAACCCAGAGGGCAGGTTAAATGTTCAGCGGAGACCCCAATCTCAAACCCACCTAGCTGGGAGGGCACACACCATTTGATTTTATTATTTACCTTGGTTAAGAAAACTGATCACACATCAAGTTGCCAGGTGCAAAGTGGGATCGGTTATATCTGACCGCCCAGCTAACACGTGGGCCTCTGAACAGGGATGGCCATTTGCTTTTCCTTTGCTGTCTCTCTATTCCCCAGTTATGATCAGCTTTCGTGGAGGCCTACAAGTTCTCACTTACTTAATTCTCATAGTAACCTAAAGGAGTGGGAATTACTATATCCATCTTACAGTTAGGGAAACCAGACAAACAGATGAAATCACATAGCTGGTAAGAAAGTGAAAGCATGGCGGGCGGAGAACTGCTGGGATCACTTCCTCAGTTTTCATCTCTACAGTTTATTGGGGGCCCTCTGTCCTCCTGGAGCTTGAGCCCTGGGGAGGAGTGATGCTGGACATGGCCCTAGCCTTTAAGGAAAACCACTTGCCAGTTAGAAACTCTAGCTCTTGGCTGGGTGCGGTGGCTCAGTCCCAGCACTTTGGGAGGCCCAGGCAGGTGGATCACCTGAGGTCAAGAGTTTGAGACCAGCCTGGCCAACATAGTGAAACCCTGTCTCTACTAAAAATACAAAAAATTAGCTGGGTGTGGTGGCACATGCCTGTAATCCCAGCTACTTGGGAGGCTGAGGCAGGAGAATTGCTTGAACCCAGGAGGCAGAGGTTGCAGTGAGCAGAGATTGCACCACTGCATTCCAGCCTGGGCGACAGAGCGAGACAGTCAAAAAAACAAAAAAAGAAAACTCTAGCTCTCCGTCTCTCTCTCCAGCTCCTCCCGACCTCCAGCCCCAGCTCCAGCTCCTCAGGGTTGGGGGCTGGGTCTCTATAATTGTAGAGTAGTCCTCATAGGGCGGGGAAGAATCTGAAGTTTCCAAAGGCCTTTTTAATGTTGATGATTATGGCGATGACGAGGCTGCCTGTCTCCTGCCAAGACTGGGGTCTTTCTTTGTTTCTCTCTCCAACGAGGTCTCTCTCTCTCTGCCCTGAGGACTGGTGTTGTCAGAGGACCAGCATTTGCTCCTCTTCTGGCGAGGAAGGTAAAGGACTTGGCCAAGTGAAAGCTGGGGATTCAGCCCTGCGTCACCTTCCCAGTGCTGGGCCAGGGGGAGCGCTGATGTGATCATTAGCATAACATTTGCATAAGGAACAATCGAGGAGATTGGAGTCGAGCCTCAGAGGAAACACCTGCAAAGAACTGTGAATGAAAGCCTCTCCCACACCCCACCCTGAGATATTTCCTACAACCCTCCCTAGGACTGGGGAGGATGACAGGAACCCAGTGTGACTAAAGATGATGACGATTGGTTATAATTCACAGAGTGCCTACTAAGTGCCAGGCACTGAAGTCAATGTTCTATTTCTCTTGATTTTCATAACCACCCTGGGTGGTACATCTTATAAGCCCCATTTTACAGAGGAGGAAGCTAAGGCTCAGCTTCCCACTTCAGTGATATAGACTATGTTAGTGATATGGTTGGGCTTTGGAATCGGGTCATGTGACTCAGTGCCCTGCACCTGTCACAGTGGGGCAGGGTGCTCTGAGCTTACCTTAGGCACCAAGATCCAGTCTCCATGGGTTCTAGGGGATCCTGGGAGGCTCAGAACCAGAGCTGAAAGACAGGCTCCCGCATACAGACACGCATGCTTGTGCACACACATGCACAACTGCTCTGCCCCTCCCCCACCCCTGCTTCTGGAGGCAGAAGAGTTGGCTGACTTGGCCCATAACCAGGTTAGCCAAGATCCAATTAACTAGTTAGCGCAGGCAGAGCTGGGGGCAGGCAGGGCGCGCAGGAGAGCAGGACGGATGGGTCGGGTAATGTGCAGAGACAGCCAGATACAGTGGCTCCGCTCTAAACTGATAAGTAGCTCCCAGCATCAATGCGCCCTGCCCGGCAGGCTGAGCAGCCTCCATCTGGGGTGGCTGATGGGGGTGCTGGCTCAGCCTCTGATCCTTGTACCCCACCACACACACAGTCAATTCATAGCCCCTCAACCTCTCCCCTCAGCAACCCTCACTCCGACTCTGTCTCCTTCCAGGCTGGGAGGCAGGCAGTTTCTGGGAGATAGATACATTTTCACCCAAATGAGGCCAAAATAGAAAGCTGGGAATATCTGTCATGGTGCAAGAAAGGTATGGGTGCAACAACTACCTCAAGGTGGGAAGGTGGGGACGAACCTGCTGGAGGAGTTAATGGGGGAAGTGAGGATAACAATAGCTGCTCTACCCATCTTACAGTTGGGGAAACCAGACAAACAGGTGAAATCACATAGCTGGTAAGAAAGTGAAAGCATGGCAGACGGAGAACTGCTGGGATCCCTTCCTTAGTTTTTGTTTTTTTTTTTTTAAAGATGGGGTTTCACCATGATGGCCAGGCTGGTCTTGAACTCTTGACCTCAGGTGATCCACCCACCTCGGCCTCCCAAAGTGCTAGGATTACAGGCCTGAGCCACCACGCCCGGCCCCAACTTCCTTAGTTTTGATCTCTACACTTTATTGGGGGCCCTCTGTCTTCCTGGAGCTTTAGCACTGGGGAGGGGTGATGCTGGACATGGCCCCTGCCCTTAAGGAAAACCACTTGCCAGTTAGAAACTCTAGCTCTTGGCCAGGTGCGGTGGCTCAAGCCTGTAATCCCAGCACTTTGGGAGGCCGAGGCGGGCGTATCACAAGGTCAGGAATTCAAGACCAGCCTGGCCAACATGATGAAACCCTGTCTCTACTAAAAATATAAAAATTAGCCTGGTGGTGTGTGCCTGTAACCCCAGCTACTTGGGAGGCTGAGACAGGAGAATTGCTTAAACCTGGGAGGTGGAGGTTGTAGTGAGCTGAGATTGTGTCATTGCACTCTAGCCTGGGCAACAGAGTGAGACTCTGTCTCAAAAAAAAAAAAAGAACCAGTAGCCACTATTTATGGAGTTTGCTGCGCCAGGCATGGTGCAAACCATTTATGTGTACTATCTCATTTAAACTCACAATAACCATTCGCGGCAGGTACTATTAGAATCCCCATTTTGTAGATGAGATAACTGAGGCTTGGGGCACTTTAGAAACTTGCTCAAAGGGCTAGGCGTGGTGACTCATCACTGTAATCCCAGCACTTTGGGAGGCTGAGGTGGGTGGATCACCTGAGGTCAGGAGTTTGAGACTAGCCTGACCAACATGGAGAAACCCCATCTCTACTAAAAATACAAAATTAGCTGGGCATGGTGGCGCGTGCCTGTAATCCCAGCTACTCTGGAGACTGAGGCAGGAGAATTGCTTGAACCCAGGAGGCAGAGGTTGCGGTGAGCTGAGACTGCTCCATTGTACTGCAGCCTGGGCAACAGGAGCGAAACTCCATCTCAAACAAAAACAAAAACAAACAAACAAAAAAGAAACTTGCTCAAGGTCCTACGTCTGTCAAGCTGCTGCCTCAGGCTCAAAAGCACCACACTTCAGACCACCCCTGGAATTAGGTCTAGGACTAACAGTATTACCAATTGCAGTCCTACTCGTTTTTGTATATCACCTTAAGAGTTTTCAAAGGCGTTTTGGATTTATGCTTATGACAGGCCCATAAGGTAGATGTTTTCTTTCTAACGTCCGTTCTACAGATAAATGAAATTGAGGCTTGGAGAGACAATGTGACTTGTCCCAAACCTCACAAGTGATAAATGACAATCAGAGCATACACCCAGGCCGGGTCTTTCTCACTTCTAGTCTAGTACTCTTGAAAAGACAATGGAAAAAGAAAAAAAAAAATCTCATCCCAAAGTCAAGGTGGGTCATGTATCTATTTATTTGTTTATTACAAACTTATCGGAAGCCAACCGTGTGCAAGGTACCATGGTTATTCAGGGGTGGAGAAAGCAAACGCCTTCTTGCCCTTATGGAGCAGATGGAGAGGAAAGCCCTGAATTTCGGTGTTTGGGGACTTGGGGTTGCCTTGGTCAGAGGATTCCAGGGAATGGAAGGCCAAAAGCTATTCTTTCTTTGCCTTTTACGGCACCAGACCATCTCTGGTTTGATTTCCTTGTGTTTTTCAGAGGCTGCACCTGAAATCAAGAAAGTTAAGTAACTTCCCAAGGTCACACACAGAGACAGAAATGTAAACCAGCTCTCCTGACATTAAAGCTCCTTTCTTCTCAGCCTGGAGCCCCCCATTAATGGCAGGATGGGGACTTCCTAATCCTACAAGCTCTCAATTCTGTCTGACATCTTCTCACTACCCAACAGTGAAGGACAGATGCTATGCCACCCCATGCCCAGGTGAAGGGTCCCCATTTTCCTCACTCTGCTCTGGTAAGAGAATCAGCTGAATACTTGCTGCTTTGGGTAACCTGGGGCTTTGGAGTCCAGAGCTGGGAGGTGCCTGTTGAACAGGGCAGAACAAGAGAAAGGCCTACACCTGTGTGGGACGTAGCATTTGGGCCATTCTGCAAGAACGTATGTGCACATCTGTGTTGCTCTGTTTCTCTGATACCAGCACTAGAAGGGTTAAGATGCCCCTAGCCCAGGGGATGGAGAAGTTGTCTGAGCAGGAAGCTGCTCTCCCAGTCCCAAAGGCCTGGGGGAGGGGGAAGGGCGCTTTTCTCATCTCTTTCCCAGGCTCCTCAGCCTCCCTGGGGACCCAACTACATGCCAGAGAGGTGGCCCTTGACCCGTTCCCCTCCACAGGCCCTCCCCAGCCCGAGGAAAGTCTGATCCCCGCACAAGGCGCTGGGGCACTGGGAGAGTGGGACCCCTCCCAACTTCCTTACCTCTTTTTTTCCCACCATCTCACTTATTCCCGTTAGTGTCCACTCCACTCCTGTTCCATATACGCCATATTCAGACCCCAAACTTCTTCCCTCACCCCAGCTCCAGGCCCTCAGTTCTCTCTTCCAGCCCCGGCATTTGTAATCTTCTAAAAATAAAAGCCTGTGATTCAAGTAGGCAACTCCGGAAATATACAATCCAGCCCAGGCATCCGCTGGGTGGGGGACAAGGAAGGGCCCACATACAGAGAATTACCCAGACTCAGCTCACCACCATAGGTAAACACAGGAACACAGTCACATAGTCCGTTCCTGAGAAAAAAGAAGGCAAGGGGAGGAGGATACTGCCAGGTGGGGCTCTTGAACTAAAGTATCCAGCAAAAGAGTCTGGGGTCTCCTTGTGGCTTCCTGTCTGTCATCATGAGCCATTGCTCCCCTCCTACTTTCTCAGCAATGGCTTAGAGAAGTGGGAGCTGCTTCCCCCAGCCACCAGCCCTGACCATCTAGAGTCTGGACCCAAATCCTTGGAAATCCAGGCAGCTTTGGGCCCTATCCCTTGCAGGGCATCCTGTTTCCCATGATGTAGAAGCAGGCCACTTCAGGCACAGCTGTTCAGAGGCATATATTCCCCATCCCCATTGCCTCCTTAAACACCCTGGCCAGGCCTGAAGCCAAAGGGAGTCCAGGAGCTGTATCATCTAAGATTCCCCATGTGTTTCCACAGAAAGGGAGGCTCTCCAGTGGTCTGAAAGGACTCTAGCTCCGACCTGGGCCATATCCTCAGCGTGACAGAAGGTCCAGGATCAAATCACACTGGACTTTGGAAAGAGTCACTCGCATACTGGACCATATGGACTTCCTGGCTGGAATTGGTATAACTGCTCAATCATAGTACATTTGGGGACCTCACGAACTATAGTAATAATTAATTAGGAGGATAATGGCTAACATTTTTCGAGCACTTGCTATGCACCAGACCTGGGCTAAATACTACACATACATCATTCTCACTTGGTCCTGTCAGGAACTTACTTTTATAATACCTAACTTGTGGGTAAGGAAGCTGAGGCCCGGATCCCTCACAGAGCTGGCACTAGGTCACACCAGTAAATGGCAAAGCTGGGACTTGAACTCAGGTCTGCTTGACTCCACAGCCTTTTCCCCTTAACCTCTGTGCTTGTGCCAGGGCGTGAGGATGTGGAACCCTGCTGATGGACATCTGGAAAGCACCTGTGGTCTCAGGCTCAGGTGGGCAGCATTCATGTCCTGGGGGTAGAAGCCTGCTGGGAGGCTGGGGTTTCTTTCTGCGCTGCATGGCAAAGTCAGCAGGCATGACACACAGGGGTCAGTAGATCCTGGCTCCTTCCACACCCCCCTGCACAGCCTCGGGAAGGCAGCAGTGGCCAGCTGGAGGGTCTCTGGGAGGTTGCCCCATCAGCCTCATCCATAGATTCTCATCCCCAGATGACTGGCATCCTAACTGCCAGCCTACAGGCCTGACTGGCCCTTGCCAACCCCAGCCATGCAGCCTTCCAGACAGCAGAATTCTCATTTTCCTTCCATTTCCTTCTCAGGGAGGAGGGAAGGGGTGCTGGGCAGGGCAGGCAGCCTGGACAGGGCCCCACCCACAGCATTGTCAAGGAGACAAAGAACTGACCAGAACCTGCCCCTCTTGTCTGCATCTTTGGGTCTTTTTTCCAGCCTTTGTCAGCCTGGCACTTCTGCTGTTCCCCCATATCTGGCTTTTGCATTCTAGGGAAGAAGCGACTCTTCCTCTTAGGCCCACGGGAGCTGTCCAGCTATTCCCATACATGAGCAATCCCACCCAAAAGCAGACATTTTGGATTATAGCCTTTTTGGTTTAGACAAAATTTATCATATGCAAATTAGGTGGTGTGCCTGGAAGATCTCACCATTAAAGTAATATAAAGTATATTGAGTGTAGTAGGGGGTCACTCAAAGGACCCCTTAGACATATTGCCCATGATAATAGTAATGCTAACATTACCAGCTACTGTTTATTATCAGCCACAAGCCTGACACCATGCCAAGCCCTTTACATGCATTCTTTTTTTTTTTTTTTAGACATAGTCTCACTCTGTCACCCAGGCTAGAGTGCAGTGGTTCAATCTTGGCTCACTGCAACCTCTGCCTCCCAGAGTCAAGTGATTCTCCTGCCTCAGCCTCCCTAGTAGCTGGGACTACAGGCACTCACCACCATATCTGGCTGATTTTTGCATTTTTAGTAGAGATGGGGTTTCACCATGTTGGCTTGAACTCCTGACCTCAGGTGATCCACCCACCTTGGCCTCCCAAAGTGCTGGGATTTGCAGGTATGATCCAATGTGTCCAGCCTGCTTGCTTGCCCTTCCTTCTTTCCCTCCTTCCTTCCTTCCTTCTTTCCTTTCCTTCCTTTCCATCCTTTCCTTCCTTTCCTTCCTTTTCTTCCTTTTCTTCCTTTTGTTTTTTTGAGCTAGTGTCTTGCTCTGTTGCTCAGGCTGGAGTGCAGTGGCGCCACCATGGCTCACTGTAGCCTTGACACCCCAGGCTCAAGTGATCTTCCCGCCTCAGCCTGTCAAGTAGCTGGGACCATAGGCATGTGCCCCCACACCCTGCTAATTTTTTAAATGTTTGTAGCAAGACAGAATTTTGCTATGTTGCTCAGGCTAGTCTTGAACTCCTGGACTCAAATAATCCTCCTGCCTCAGCCTCCCAATGTGCTAGGATTACAGGCATGAGCCACCGTGCCTGGCCACATGGGCTTTCTTGTGGTCATTCTGCTCTTGGCTGGTTGATTCTTGTGCATACTCCGCAAGTGCACATGCCCCTCAGATAAAGTTGGAGGCATTTCCTGAAACTCTAAAACTGCTCCAGGAAGTTCTAAGAACTGCTCCAGGCAGTTCTCATGGAATAAGACATGTCCTGCAACCTGGGTTGGGCTTTGCTTTAAGCCTCTAATTGGCTGCTAGCCAGCATCTGCCTGACTCTACCAAACTCTTCTGATCAATAACTAGTGGATGCTTTTACACTTGTGAAGCATGGTTAGTCCATCTCATTATGGCAATTCTCGATAGTTTCCCCCACCAAAGAATCCCTTCATCTCTTTCATGTTTGTCAGTTGAGCTACTAATTTATATGCTCCCTTTGTCCTTTGCTTTTAGGTCCTCCCTGATCCTCCCTCCCACTGTGACCTTGGGGGTCCAGGATAAATTCCATTAAAACTCCTGCTCCCTGTTCTTACCAGGATGGCCTTGATACATAAATTTAGCTCTAGCCCCTCTGTCTGCCTATCCTGTTATCTCTTTCTTAATTTTTCTTTGGTCTTATTCGTCCTACTACTCCTCTGACTGTCTCTGGTGTCTCAATCACTGCCTCCCTCCCCTGAGCCAATGCCACGGAACCGCCCAACATGTGTAAGTGTGACTGCCTGGAAAATGTAACCTTCAAAGAGCCTGAAGTTGAGTGACAGTAAACAGAACCTTGGAGACCCAGACATCATCTAGGGTTTACATGGACTCAGCAGCAGAGACTTGGAAACAAGGCAAGATGAGAGAGAGGGAGGGATGAGGATGATCAAAAGAATGAGCTGGAGGGAAAAGTAGGAACTAGGGAGAAGTAATATTGATTCAAGCGGGCCACAGAATTCTTGCTGTCAATGAGAGAAGGGCCCTCAGAGATCAGCTAGTCCAGGAGTGGCAAAGATGTTTCATGTCATGTGCTAATGCTGAATGATGAGTAGCAGCTGCCTGGAATGCATCCAGAAAAGAGAGTGCTGTTGTTGATTAGCAATGTCTGCCATGGGCATTGGATGAGAAATGTTGGCATGTGTGCTAGGATTTACCTCACTGATCTAGTTTCAACCTCTTCATTGTAGCGCAACCCAGGAGTCTGCAGGGAAGGGACTTGTCCCAGGTTTTCACGGCAAGTTGCAGGCAGATCTCAAAGCTTTTGCGATCTCCTGAAACCCAGGTGGAATGTGCAAAACTAGATGTCCACAAGGGACTCAGGGAGAGTGGTGAGTTTCAGAAGTCCTGAGTGTGGAATAACCAGAAAAGGAGGAGCTTCCACCCTGGAGCTGTGGAGAAGAATGTGGATGTGTTGCAGACCAGACCCGAGTGACTGCTTTGTTCTCACGAGTGATCAGTTAGCTGGATCTGCCCGACACCCTGGATACCTCTTGCACCTTTTTACTCCCAGGGATAAAAAGGAAACCCCTTAGAGCAGAGACTTTAGCTCTCTCTAGACAAAGAGTGGAGAACTCAGTGAGGAAGAGAAGAGGAGGGAAAAAGGGCCTGGGCTGGGATGACACTCCTAGGGGCAGAGCCATGGCTATGTGGCAGTGGAAAGGGCCCCAAAAGAAGGCGGCAGTTAGGAGGAGCTGAAAGCCAGGCAGGAGGCACCTGTGTGTTGGTGTTTGGCCAGAGAAGAAGAAAGAGCCTCCAGGTGACAAGAGCTGCAGAATGGGGATAATGATACCCTGACAAAGCAGCAGAGCTTGGAGCTCAGCCCAGCCAGAGCCCTGGAACAGCTAAGCCTCGATGCACCACTCACAGGTGGAGGATGTGGGCCAGTGAGTGGGATGGAGGTGGGGGCTGAAGTGGCCCAGGACCAGTGCAGCCTTGGAGGTTTGCTTCAGAGCTTTTTTCTCTGCTGTTCTTCCCTTCTCTTTCTTTCTCATTCCATCTTTTACTTTCTCTTTTCTCCCTCCCTCACCCCTCTATACCACAGAGTCTCCACTGGGAGTGGAAATAGGGGAGTAGTGAGAGTGAGAAAGATCTGGAAGCTGCTTTAATTCAGATCAGCTGCCTAAGGCTATGAAAAGAAACTAGGCTGCAAGTGTCCCAACAGCAGAGAATCAGATCTGGATACCAACCCAGTTTTTCAAAAGACCTAACTGAGATCTAGTAGGTGAAGACCTCCCAGTGTCAGTGTCATGGTCAGTCAAGTCTCCCATCTGCCTTCCCTGTCTCTGTGACCTAACCTGATCTTACCCCAGCATCCCAGAGCGGGCACATAACTGGACCTGGTCAATCTGTGCCTTTCATCTCCAGGACACTGTGACTCACAAAAAGTTAATCCAGTAACATTAGCAGTGGATCTTTTGCTGAACTATTGAAAGACGAGTGCTTTCTTTCTGTGTTGTTTGCCACACTAGTCAGTGTAAGACTGGAGTTTCTTTTTTATTTTTTTTACTTTTATTTTAATTTTTTTTTAAGAGATGGGGTTAAACTATGTTGGCCAGGATGGTCTCGATCTCCTGACTTCATGATCCACCCACCTTGGCCTCCCAAAGTGCTGGGATTACAGGCATGAGCCACCGCGCCTGGCCTGAGACTGGAGCTTCTTAAACCGCTTGGAAAGTGGCTATCAGAGAGTAAAGCTAACACAATGGAGAGAGACCCAAAAGTTGAAGTGAGACAGATCCAAGTGACAATGTCTGAGCGCCTGGATTCAGCTATGCTTGAAGTCTATTCCTGTGCTTTTTAGTTATGTGAGCAAAACAGCTTAAGCCAGTTTGAGTTGTATTTCTGTCATTTACATCCAAGAGACTCTAAGTCTACTTAGAGAAACAGAGGGAGAGAGGCCAGGTGCAGTGGCTCATCCCTGTAATCCCAGCACTTTGAGAGGCCAAGGTGGGTGGATCACCTGAGGTCAGGAGTTCAAGACTAGCCTGGCCAACGGGTGAAACCCTGTCTTAAAAAAAAAAAAAAAATTAGCTGGGTATGGTGGCGCATGTTTGTAGTACCAGCTACTCAGGAGGACAAGGCAGAAAAATTGCTTGAACTCAGGAGGCAGAGGCTGCAGTGAGCTGATATCATTACCATTGCCCTCCAGCCTGGGAAGAGTGAGACTCAGTCTCAAAAAAAAAAAAAAAAAGAGAGAGAGAGAGAGAAATGGAAGGAAAGAAAAATAACCCAGAGAGAGACACAACTACAGGGATGAGGACTGAGTCTGATGGGAAAGCAGGTGTGCATGGGGGTGGGGTGGGGTGGGATAGTCCTTTAGGGTCACTGAACTCACATTCAACAGTGAAGCAGGGATAGCAGAACTTATTGGAAAGAACACACAGCCAAAGATGATTTTCCAGATGGGCCAATCTGAGGTTTCATGAAAGCTTTTTTATTGCTACATAGGCTATCTGTCTGTGTGATGACAGTAGTCCATCTGAGCTTCCAGTCTGCACAGGGTGTGGGTCTGCCTGGGTGGGGAGGAAGACAAGGTCATTGGAGTTTATCTGAACAGTCAGCAACCAGTTGCAACCGATGTTCCTATTAACAACTCATCATGTAATCCTTGCCCCAAGTCCAATTTTTTCCTTCCTTCCTTCCTTCCTTCCTTCCTTTCCTTCCTTCCCTCCTTCTCCTTCCTTTTCTTTGACAGAGTCTGACTCTGTCGCCCACACTGGAGTTCAGTGTCACGATCTTGGCTGACTACAACCCCTGCCTCCTGGGTTCAAGCAATTCTCCTTCCTCAACCTCCTGAGTAGCTGGGATTACAGGCACATGCCACCATGCCCTGCTAATTTAGTATTTTTTGTAGATGTGGGATTTCACCATGTTGGCCAGGCTGGTCTGGAACTCCTGACCTCAAGTGATCTGCCCAACTCGGCCTCCCAAAGTGCTGGGATTACGGGCGTGAGCCACCACACCCAGTTACGTCCGACTAATTTTTGTATTTTTAGTTGATATGGGGGTTCACCGTGTTGGCCAGGCTGGTCTCCAACTACTGACCTCAAGTGATCCACCCGCCTCAGCCTCCCAAAGTGCTGGGATCGTAGGCATGAGGCACCATGCCCAGCCAATTTCTTTTTTAATTCTAGAGACGAGGTCTCCCTGTTGCCCAGGCTGGTCTTGAACTCCTGGGCTCAAGCAGTCCTCCTACCTCAGCCTCCCAAAGTGCTGGAATTGCAGGTGTGAGGCACAGCACCCAGCCAAGGCCAAGCACGGTGGCTCATGCCTGTAATCCCAGTACTTTGGGAGGCCGAGGCAGGCAGATCACCTGAGGTTGACTTCGAGATTAGCCTGGCCAACCTGGTGAAACCCCATCTCTACTAAAAATACAAAAAATTAGCCAGTCATGGTAGTAGATGCCTGTAATCCCAGCTACTCAGGAGGCTGAGGCAGGAGAATCACTTGAACCCTGGAGGCAGAGGCTGCAGTGAGCCGAGATTGCGCCATTGCACTCCAGCCTGGATAAGAGTGAAATTACATCTCAAAAAAAAAAAAAAAAAGACTGATCTTTATTTATTTTATTTTATTTTTTATTTTTGAGACAGGGTCTTGGCTCTGTTGCCCAGGCTGGAGTGCAGTGGCACGATCTCGGCTCACTGCAACCTCTGCCCTCCGGGTTCAAGCAATTCTCCTGCCTCGGCCTCCCAAGTAGCTGGGATTATAGGCATGTGCCATGCCACCACGCCCAGCTAATTTTTGTATTTTTAGTAGAGACAGGGTTTCACCTGTTGGTCAGGCTCATCCATAACTCCTGACCTCAGGTGATCCACCTGCCTTGGCCTCCCAAAGTGCTGGGATTATAGGTGAGAGCCACAATGCCTGGCCAGGACTGATCTTTAAAGATGAATAAAAATATTCAACCAATCCCTGCTTGTCACATGCTAGACATCTCTCCCCCGCCCAACCCCTTCCTTATCAGATGTCCCCAGATTTCATCTGACTTACTGTATACAAAACTTAGTGATAAACAAGCCAGAAGGAGGAACTAAGCCAAGTTTGACTTGCACACAGTCCATGTTTCACAGCTCCACCACATCATGAGATGCAGCCCAGAGAGGGTGACCCCAGCTTTTACCCTCACCTTTTAGTGGCAAGATGTGTTTAAGCCCCATTGATTATAAGCTGATGAAGCAATCTCCTGGGGACCATCTACCATGGGCCTAGTCTACAGCTGCTTACAAGAGGTTCCAGGTGGGGATGGGGCTGGTGGGAGGAAGTCATGCCCAGCACTGATAAGAAACTCCCTTCCCTTGTCCTAGGCACTGTGATGTCTGCACTGAGAGCCCTCAGGCATAAGAAGGAGGACAGGGCTCTGATGAAAGACAGAGAGGGTGGAGGGTCTGTTCCTGGTGCCTGGGAGTTGCTATTTTACCCTTTCTCACCTTTTCCCCACTTCTGCTTCACTGGGAAACAATCAATGCTTTAAAAGACCAACTATAGGCTGGGTGTGGTGGCTCATGCCTGTAATCCTAGCATTTTGGGAGGCAGAGGTGGGCAGATCACCTGAGGTCAGGAGTCTGAGATCAGCCTGACCAACATAAAGAAACTCGTTTCTGCTAAAAATACAAAATTAGCCTGGTGTGGTGGCGCATGCCTGTAATCCCAGCTACTCAAGAGGTTGAGGCCGGAGAATCCTTTGAACCTGGGAGGCGGAGGTTGCAGTGAGCCGAGATTGCGCCACTGTACTCCAGCCAGGTGCTGTGGCTCATGCCTGTAATCCCAGCACTTTGGGAGGCCAAGGTGGGTGGATCACAAAGTCAGGAGTTCAAAACCAGCCTGACCAACATGGTGAAATCCTATCTCTACTAAAAATACAAAAATTAGCCAGGTGTGGTGGTGCATACCTATAATCCCAGCTACTCAGGAGGCTGAGGCAGGGGAATAACTTGAACCTGGGAGGTGGAGGTTGCAGTGAGCCAAGATCTCACCACTACACTCCAGCCTGGGGGATAGAATTTATTTTTCTGTCTCAGAAAAATAAAAAAAAAAACAAATGAACAAACAAAACAAAACAAAACAACTACAGTCCAGGGGTGGTGGCTCATGCTTGTAATCCCAGCACTTTGGGAGCCCAAGGTGGGCGGATCACCTGAGGTGAGAAGTTCGAGACCAGCTGTGGTCAACATGGTGAAACCCCATCTCTACTAAAAAGACAAAAAATTAGCCGGATGTGGTGGCGGCTTCTGTAATCCCAGCTACTCAGGAGGCTGAGGCAGGAGAATCACTTGAGCCTGGGAGGCGGAGGTTACAGTGAGCCGAGATCGTGCCATTGCACTTCAGCCTGGGCAACAAGAGCAAAACTTTGCCTCCAAAAAAAAAAAAGAAAAGAAAAAAAACACCTTCCACTGGCTGTGGATGGAATAAGAAGGAAAAAAAAAGTTTTTTTTAAAAAAAACCGCAACAAAACAAACCAACCAACTACATAAACAAAATACGTATATGTAATATATTTGCACATATAAAATATATGTAAATATATTCAATATTTATGATATTGTTATTTCCCTCCTAGATATAGAGAGCTTTCTATACCAGTAAAGTTAAGGTATAGCTAGCTCCTCCTTTCTTTCTTTTATTTTTGAGACAGAGTCTTGCTCTGTCACCCAGGCTGGAGTGCCCTGGTTAAATCTCAGCTCCCTGCAACTTCCACCTCCCAGGTTCAAGTGATTCTCCTGCCTCAGCCTCCTGAGTAGCTGGGATTACACCATGCGTGGCTAATTTTGTGTATTTAGTAGAGATAGGGGTTCCCCACGTTGCCCAGGATGGTCTTGAACTCCTGACCTCAGGTGATCCACCCCCGCCTCAGTCTCCCAAAGAGTTGGGATTATAGGCAAGAGTCACTGTACCCGGCGCTCCTCCTCTTACAGCTACGTAGTCATTCAGTTTGTTTATCCAATCCCTTACTGATGGACATTTAGTTTGTTTCTGAT
Source organism: Aotus nancymaae (assembly GCF_030222135.1). Lineage (NCBI taxonomy): Eukaryota > Metazoa > Chordata > Mammalia > Primates > Aotidae > Aotus > Aotus nancymaae. Next base: position 16,842,789 of record NW_026988479.1, on the reverse strand, counting down.
ATTTTGCTTTGCAAACAAGAACATCTAATACATTTTGTGCACATGTATGAGTGTTTCTTGAGGATTTATTCCTAGAAAAGAGATTGCTGGCTCAAAATATGTATGAATTTTTCATTTTCAAAAATACTGCCAAGTTGGAGTGGAGAACTTTTTTCTGTGAAGGAGCCCTCCATCCTTAAGGCTGAACCAGCGATGAAAGGCACATAGGGTAGAAAGAGCATGGACTTGCCGGGCGCGGTGGCTCACGCCTGTAATCCCAGCACTTTGGGAGGCCGAGGCGGGTGGATCACGAGGTCAAGAGATCGAGACCATCCTGGTCAACATGGTGAAACTCCGTCTCTACTAAAAATACAAAAAATTAGCTGGGCATGGTGGCACGCGCCTGTAATCCCAGCTACTCAGGAGGCTGAGGCAGGAGAATTGCCTGAACCCGGGAGGTGGAGATTGTGGTGAGCTGAGATCGCGCCATTGCACTCCAGCCTGGGTAACAAGAGTGAAACTCCATCTCAAAAAAAAAAAGCATGGACTTTCCATTCAGATGTATTTGGGTTCAAATCCCAGTTTTGCCACCTTTTTCCTGTGTGACCTTGGTTAAGTCACTTAACCTCTCTGATTTTCTGTTTTCTCTCTCTCTGTGTGTGTGTGTGTGTGTGTGTGTGTGTGCGCGCGCGTGCGCACGCATGCCAGGCTGGAGTGCAGTGGCACAATCTTGGATCACTGCAACCTCCGCATCCCAGGTTCAAGTGATTCCCCTGCCTCAGCCTCCTGAGTCGCTAGGACTACAGGCACGTGCCACCACACCTGGCTAATTTTTTATTTTTAGTAGAGACCGGGTTTTACTATGTTGGTCAGGATGGTCTCAAACTCCTGACCTCAGGTGATCCACCTACCTCGGCCTCCCAAAGTGCTGGGATTACAGGTGTGAGCCACCATGCCTGGCCAATTTTCTGTTTCCTTAACTGCCCAGTGGAGATAATAGAGCTGCCTCACAAAGCTGTTGCAAGGATCAAGTGGCATCTCGTAGGTCAAGCCTCTAGCAAGGGTCTGGTATGCAGGAGGCTCTTGGCCCAAGTTAGTTCCCCATCCCTGACTGAACCCTTTTCTACATCCAACATGGAAGACAAGCTCTGGGAAGTGGCTGGGGAAGGTGATTTATTAATGAATGTCACACAGGTGTCAGAACTCTAAGGTGGCTCCTTCTGAAGGTCACCTCTAAAGGCAACTCTTAGAGGTAGGGACCATTTCAAGTAAAGTAAGAATCTGCTTTTAAGAACACAGCCTAGGGCGCTGATAGAGATCAGACCTCACCGGAGGACCTCTCCCTAAATGATTTCTTCACCCCAGACACTGCCGTCTGTGCCTTAGTCTCTGCAGAGGAGGAGGAGGAAGAGAATCCTTCTCAAGAAGAGGAGGGTGTCTGGATTTTACACAGGGAGTGTCTATTCTCTTCGCAGAGAATAGAACCAGAAAATAGACATCAGACAGACTGCGGCTGGGCAGCAGAGTGGGATTTCTGTCTTGGAGAGGCTGCATGTCTTGGGGAGGCAGCATGTCTTGGAGTGGAAGGGTGCCCCACTGGAGGTCCCCACCCAGGAAGTGGCCTGTCCATCTCCTTGTCTTGGTTCACGTGGAGAGGTCTGGAAATCCTTTGGGGGTAGTGGCCAGATTGTATTCATAGTCCCAGTCAGACCCTCAGCAATGCCAAGAGCCTCTTAGCTGCGGGTCACTGTGCTCCACTGTCTCTAGGTCATCCTGCCCCACCTTCGGGGCTATAGTTTCTTTCTTCTGGAAACTACACAGGACATGAGAATCCCAGACTGGGCTGTCCTTCCTGGAAGAGGATGTGTGTGTGAGCCCAGCAGCCACTGTAATGGGGCTCCAGGTGGTGATATTGGCAAAAGAGGGGAGAGTTAGGCAGCATGGTGACAGCAGTGGTGACAAGGCCTCCAGTAGATATAGCCATGATAAGTGACGCTCGGTAGGGTAGGCTGTGGCGCCTTTATCCAGAGTCTAAACGCTTGCTCTCAGTTTCAGCTCCATATATTACAAGCTGCGTGGCCTGGGGACAGTAGCTTGCTCTTTCTGACCTGAGTTTCTTCATCAGTAAAATGAAGATGCTAGTAACACCACCCTGCCTTCCTCAATGTCTCCAACCAGCAGGTGACTTTAACATGCCAAGGGGCAAGAGTGAATTCAGGTGGAGGTACTTTGCTAAAAGCAGCCCAGATGAACTGACTGAGCAGAACTGGCTGTGTTATCCCCAGAATGATTTCTTCCTTCCCCAGGAGACTCCTGTTGCTATGACGATTTTTCCTGGTTCTCAGTTCCTGGATTCTGTGGTAGCTGGGATTTTCTGGCTGTGGCCTCACTTAGCATCTTACAGTGATGTCCTGGCTTCCTGCCCAGGCCCCACTCACCATTTCTGGTGCTGACCCTGCAGGTACCAGCTCCCTCCCAGCTGGCCTAGAGACAGGGCCAGGCTCCGTAGAAGGAACAACAGGAGACTTGCCTGAAAGCCAAATGCTGTGCCCAACAGAACCACAGAGGTAGGCACTATCTCCATGGCTCCATTTGGTGGCCAAGGGGTTGGATCTGTGCAGTCTCACCCAAAGGACACTTCTCAGGGGTCAGGAGAGGTTCAGCTCAGAACTTACACGTGATTCTAGGCTGAGGGGGAGAGAAAAGGCAGGGTGGGGGACGGCAGATTAGGCAAAGGAATGTTTCCCTAGCTCATAGTGGAAGTGGGCTCTAGAGTGCCTTGCCCATACCCTCCTCATGCTCTAGAGAGGTGGGCAAAGGACAAAGTATGAAATTACCCAGAAGAACCAGCCTCCAGATTGAGACTGGAGATGAAGGCCACTCAGTTCCCTCCATTGCAAAAAGAATAGGAGTAGGATTGGCCAGTGCTTGCAAACAAACAGGAGGGGGCAGTGTTGGGGCAATGACCTCCACCTGGGGAGGGTCAGCAAGGGAACTGTCCTTTACTGGGCACCCAGGAGATGCACCTGCACAATTTCACTCATCCTCACGACCACCTTGTGAGGTAGGCACTATCTCCATGGCTCCATCTGGCAAATGAAAAAGCTGACGGCCTGAGAGGGTTACACTGCTAGGAAGAGGTTGACCTGGGGTCGAAACCCAGGACTGCCTGTCTGAATGCTAAAGGGTGCTTTGCGTTCTTTGCCTGCCTTCCCAGGGCTCCAGACCATCCCTCCTGCACATCCGCCTCTCCCAGGCCTGCCTCCGTGTCCCAGCCCCCTCCAACAGTTCCATCTCCCAAGAGCTCCTTGCATCTCCTCTCTCACTCCTCACTCTTGCTTCCTCTTTGGAATCCAGCCACAGGCTTTTTTCTTCCATCTGAGGGAGAGAAAATGGTCTCGTTCCCCACCCCCAGGTCTTTCCATCCTCTCATCCATCCAAACCTAAGCATCTCTCTCTCCTCCCCTCCCCCTCTCTTGTTTTTTTTCTTTCTGTTTATCCATCACTAGAATCCACTCCCCTTCCCTCTTGCCTGTAGGTTCTGTGGCTATAATCAAATCATAACTTTTATTAAATTTAAGATTACTTTTTAATGGAATCAATTTCTTGTGTGGTGCTTCTCTGCCTGCCCGCGGGCTCTGCCGGCTCTGTGCTCAGCATCCCCACCCGCACAATTGTCTCTGCCGCTGGCGTTTCTGGCTAAGCTGCCTCTGAAGGAGGGGCAGGTCTGCCATCCCTAAACACACACAGAGAAACACACACACACGCACACTCTCACACACACACACCAGGATGCACCTTCCTGCAAGGCCCAGACACACAGCCACCAAACCCCAGGTGCCCACGCTGAGCAGCGGGGGTGGGAGAGGGGCAGGGGCAGGAGGAGAGAGCTGCAGAGAGAAAGATTGAGAGTGCAAAACAAACACGGAGCCGAGCAGACATTTCTCAGCCTGTTAATTTCCTACAGTTCTGTTTTCCAGCCTCAGAAACACGCTGGTTTCTGCCAGTGCACCCCCTTCCCTCTGACTGCATTGTGCAGCTGGTGAGCAGGGAGAAGTTGCAGGGAGGAGGGGGTTCCAGAAGAGCAGCGAAGAGGCTCAGGTTTTCATATGATTTATCAAAGTACAGGCAAGATGCAGAGATGCTTCTGAAGCTGTGACCCCAAAAAGAAGCCCAACTGGGAGATTTGCAGGCTGGACCAGTCTAACTCTACATGTCTGGGCTTCAGGACGAAGGGAACCTGGGGGTGCTGCAGGGAATGCTTTGGAGGTAGTAGAGGAAATGGAAAGTGGGGTTGGAGGATCACTTTGATGGAAGGAGCAGGGGCTGGGAAGAGGTATTGTGGGAGTTCTCAAAATGAGCTCATGGGGGGCCTGTAGATGGGGGTTTGCAGGCTCAGCAAAGACTTGGCCGCCTCCTTAAGCTGTTGGGATAGCTCTGGGATTTGCTTTTCTCGGAGGCTCCCTGGACAGTCTTAGGTAGACAGGAGATCATGGGTGGGCATGTGGATCTGAGGCCTGAGGATGGCCCCCCTTGGCCCACCACACTGTCCTCAGTATGGTAAACTGAGGACAGTTAGTAACTGAGTGTCAGGCAGGGGACTTCGCGTTCATCCAGGTAGATGGTGCAAAGCTCAGTGAATAAGAGCACAGCCTTTGGAATCAGAGAGGTCCACAAATCTAGACTCTGATGCTTTCTAACTGCATGACCTTGAATAAATGACCTGACTTCTCTGAGCCTGTTTTCTACTCTGAAATGAGGATTCAGTAAAATGATGCATATGGAACATCTAGCGCAAAGCCTGACAGGGTAAGAGTTCAAGTGGATTGCTAATATTTGTATTATATCTTCTAAGCACCAACCAAATGCACACACATAGCCCGTGATCCCCTGTGCCTAGGTTGATTGGGACCTAAGCCAACCAAGTATTAGCCCAGGGGGCAGACACCACAGGCAGGCTTAGAATATCATCTAAGAGGCAGGCTTCCACTCTTAGATGAAATTCATGCTGGGACCAGAGACCATGATGTTGAGTGTTCCCAGGACTGGAATTCAGGACATGGCAGGGCTCTTCTCCCTCCTTCAGGTGGAAGAGTGGCTGAGCCTTGTCAGGAAAATAGGTGAGGGACTGATGAAGGCCCCTGGGTACTGAAGGCCAAACTCCTTCCTCACCCCTGACTTTCAGGGAGCAATGAACCTGAAGCTGGGTTTCCTCTAAGGCAGAATAAAGGGAAAACATCCTGTGATCAATTCCTCCCCTGCAGCCTCTGAGAGCCTCCTGTTGGTGTGGGGACTTTAGAGGGCTCTGACATCCTTAGACAAGGCCTAGAGAAGGAAGGGTCTATAAAGATTTAATTAGGCACAGGGCATGAGTGCCCTTTCTATCCCTCCTGTCCTTCAACCCTAGGGGATAGGAAAAAACTCAAGAATGCAAACAAGGGGAAGAACTGGAAATGGCTGGTTCTGGTAGTGAAACTCCTCATGAACCCAAACTTGGGAGCAGATGCCAACATGGCTGTAGTCACAGTACAACCATCATCAGTGACTCGGCCCCATCAGGGCTGCACTTTGGAGCCTAGCAGCCTCCTTGGTGAGAGGGACAGCTGGAACCTCCTTTCCCAGGCAAGAACTCACCTCTCATCTATTACCCCTAAAAGGAGGCTGTTTCAACCAGCTCAGCAACTCCCTGGGTTTGGCCCCCAATACAACAAGCATGCCTGCTGAATCTACACCTGGACCTGTAGACTCGTAGAGTCTTATCTGGGCCTGGATATTCCCACAGGACCATTATCAGTCATGCGTACAGAGCTTTGCTGCCCAAGGGGACTTTTTGAGGCCTGAATATTATTTACTTCAATTCTCCTTTCATAAGGCACCTGAGGCCCAGATGGGGAAAGTCACACAGGACTGTGATGGGGCCTGACCGAGGTCTCCTGAATCCTCCCAGAACTGCTTGCTGTGCTTTGTGGCCCTTCCTCTGGCTGTAACTAACCCCACCTACACCTGAGGTTGCACAGGCTCACACAGCGCTTCCCATGGGCCAGGCACTTGCTCTGTGTTCCCAGCCATGCTCTGAGGCTGGTACTATTATGATTCCCATTTTACGCCTGGGGAGGCTGATGCTCAGAGAGGTTAAAAACTTCCCTAAGCTAGTATGTGGCCAAGCTAGAATTTGAAACCAGAATGTCTGGCCTCAGAATCTAGACTCCTAACCACTGGACTGTGCTACCTCTCTTCTCTGGAAGCTTCCCCTGCATCTGCACACATTTACCTTCACTTTCATCTTCTCCTGTCCTTAGCTTTCACCACCACGTTCACCATTTCTTATTTCTCATTTCAGGCTAAGCCAGATAATCACCCCAGACACATGGGCAGACTCAGCACCGCTATCACAATCCCTTTTCCTTTTATCTTCTCCATCACCATCTTAGCCTTATCACGTTCACTATCATGATCAACTTCACCATTTGTAAAGTCCCTAATTGCAAATGACTGTGTACCTACAGACCAACGCAGATCTAACCCCTGCCTTGGGATGGGAGGATAGGACTTACAGTCAAGCCAAATAGCAGGTTAAGCCACATATACTCCCTCCCTTTGTAAATAAAGGTACAAAATCAGAATGTGGAAGGCAGTCTCCTTCTTAGAGATTTTTCTGAAATAAGATGGAGGTGGTGAAGGAGAAGTTTCAAACAGCCAAAGAGTGCCTGCTGAGGGAAATTAATCAATGGCCAAGAAGATTGCTTGTCATCTTTCAATATTTATAAGAAATAACGAGCCTCCAGAGAGGGGGCTAGAGCTCCAAGGGAACAGGAGACCAGTAGATACTCTGCCCAATTCATGCCTCTAAGGAACTACAGGAGAAAGATGGAGCCATAGGCAGCTTCCACCCACTTTGGGTGGTGGCCAACACCCCATCTCCCCAGCCACAGTATCTCTTGCAGCCCCTGGAAGCCAGCAGCAAGCAACACTGCCCAGGAGTTTTAAAAGCGATTTTTCCTTTGAGCCCAAATCCCACCCACCTCCCAACCCAATGAGCTTGCTGTTTGGCTCTCCATCAGTGCTGGCTGCCAGTGGTGCCATCATCCGTCACAGGATCTAGAGGAAGGAGGGCAGTGGCTTCCCGGACCAGAGTCTCCACCCAGAATTCCAGCCAAGGCCCCAGAGCTCCCAGGACCTGGAGAATTTTTTCCCCCTGGTTGTGTTTGGAATTGGCTGGTTTTCTGGGCACCAGGCCCAGCTCAGTTTAATTTTTGTTTATTTTTATGTACAGATTCTCTTCTGTTTGGGGACGAGCTTTGTGTAAATTATTATTATTTATATGATAAAGAATAAATCACACCAAATAAAAAAACCCACAATCTCTTTTTCTCAATAGAATTACTAAATTAGGGGCTGAAAGGAACAGCCGATATGCTGGGGTTTGGTTTCAGGAAGACTTTGGACATGGATTCTCACAAAATGTCTTACTAAATGGGTTCTGTTATCCTGGATTTGATGCTACCCACGGTCAGCAGAGGCATAAGGGGCTTCCCAGAAAGATGGCAGTGGTTCAGGCCCAAGGGTGGCTTCCTGGTCCTCCAGACATCCCATCCCTGGAGAAATGAGTGGAGCATTTTGAAGTGATTTGCTAACTCAGAATGGGGGAAAAAAAGGGAAAATAGAGGAATTGGGGATTCTTGCCAGAACATGATCAAATGCCCTGAATTGGGGTGGGGGTAGGGTTCATAGGAGTTACTTGAATAGTGGCATTATTACATCAGGGAAAATGAGCCAATCATTTCTTTGCCTATTCATTAAATTTGCATGCTAAGACTCTATTGGTTGGATTGAAATGAGTCAGGAGACAGGGATGCAGATGGGCAGAGGACCAGCTGGGCCTGGAAAGTGTCCCCAAGTGGCCCCCATCCCCAGCCAGGGTAGGGAGAAGACCAATTCACCAAAAATACTGCACTGTCACCCCCTTACCATCCACCCTTGGATAAAGTTCTGTTTGGGAACTAGAGAAAGACACACCCAGAGCAAGGAATCCATCCCGGGGCTAATATCCTAAAGACCAAATAGAGGAAAAAGTCAGCAATAGTTTTTTATTTGTTTGTTTGTTTTTGTTGTTGTTGTTTTAAATCTCCTAGGACCTCAGGCTATCAGAGATTAAAAAATATCTGGGCTGGGTGTGGTGGTTCACACCCAAAATCCCAGCACTTTGGGAGGTGGAGGCAGGTGGATCCAGGAAAAGTTGGAGACCAGCTTGGTCAACATGGTGAAACTACGTCTCTACTAAAAATATAGAAAAATTAGCTGGGCGTGGTGGTGGTGCCTGTAATCCTGGCTACTTGGGAAGCTGAGTGGGGAGAATCGCTTGAACCTGGGATGTGGAGGTTGCAATGTGCCAAGATTGTGCCACTGCACTCCAGCCTGGGTGACAGATCAAAACTCCATCTCAAAACACACACACACACACACACACACACACACAGATCTGGCACCATTGCCTGTCGGCTTTTTCTCAAACTGTGTCCTCTTTCTAGAATAGACTTCTCCTACCTTCCCTCCTAAGTCCTACCTTTGCTACAAGGCACAGCTATGACCATCGTCATGGTGAGGTCCCAGAGCAGGGACTCTGGAGTCTCCTTTTAGGCTTGAAAATCTACTCTGCCACTTAATAGCTGTGGAAAATTTGAGCAACTCAGTTAATCCTCCCTGAGCCTTAGTCTCCCCATCTGTAAATGGCATAATAATAGCAATCATACATACACAGGCTTAGAGTGAGAATTAAATAAGAAAGGCCACATGTAAAATGTGCCCACACAGTAAGTGCTCTTTAAAGTGGTGGTTATTTAGGATGATACTCTGATAAGCTATCCCAGGGCTCCCCAACTGGGAATTAACTGTGTCCCACTCTAACATGTACCTTGGGAACAGAGGGATTCCACCTTTAAGGTTTCCCACTAAATCATTTTTCATAATCTCCCCTAACTCAGCTATTATGTATGAATCTGGCAGGTCCTAGCCATGCTTTGCACTTAGTAGGTGCTCACTTAGACAATAAATGCTTGTTTAAAATGTTGCCCAACTAGTCAAATTCCCAAACCCTGTAAAATCCCACTAAATTCTAATCTCTTTGTTCTGCCTCCTACACAAAGCCTGGTTCAGCCACTTCCAGTAGAGTGGGAAATGGGGAGCGGTGGAAGATGGGCTTTGGTCCCAGGAGGAGATGGGAAATGAGTGGGAAATAGATGGAGTCTGCAAGGGGTTTTACTGTGTCCAGGCCACAGGGCTCAATCTCTTTCCACCGCCCCTCCATAGGGCACTTTAAATTCTACCCTCGTCTTTGATTAACCAATGGCTGACCTGAGACATGTCTGCTTGTGTAGGTCCTCATGCAGCCAGAGGAGGTGGATATTGATTAGCTAGACCAGTGCAATGAACTGTACCGGCTCTGGATTGCCTAAGAGGCCCCTTGAGAGGTGGTCCTTGTAGGCGAAGGAGGTCCCTGAGTCACCATGTGTACTCATGCACTTGCTCATAAATAGCTATATACTTACATGTATATGTTTGGGGTAAATACTGGCCCTTTTATCTTGGTGTGTATTCAGTAATTCATTCATTTGTTCATTTGTTATTTATTGAGGCCCTACTGTGGGCTAGCACAATGCTGATGCTAGAATGTGGTAATCATTAAGGCACAATTCCTGCCTATACTGAGCATTTTTTTCTAGCAAGTGGAAACAGTAACAGTAAACAAGCAAAGAAATTAACAATTTTGTTTTAGATTGTGAAAGTGCTGTTAAAATAATGAAACAAGATAAAGTGATAGAGAGCAACAGTGCATGTAGAGGGAGCTCCTTTAGGATGGGTGGTTTGGGTCAAGACCTAAATGATGAGAACAAATCAGCCTCAGAAAAATCTGGAAACAGAGCATTTCAGGCAGAGGGCACAGCAAGTGCAAAAGCTCGGAAGAATTGCTTTGGGCCAGTGACTCTAGGGATCTGTGTCATTCTGAGGCAAATGTCAATCAGCCTTTATTGCACGTACACATTTGTATCTTTCCATTGCTGTTAGAATCATGCCAAACTCCTCACTGAGACCTACAGTCTTACAACCCCACCCACTGGCATCCAATCCCACTAGCCTCTTCAGGTCCTTCAATAAGACAGGCTCCTTCCTGCCACAGGACCTTTGCACAGTCTGATCCCACCACCCTGCATACTGTTTCCTCCCCTCTTTCAGGAATTAAATCCTACTTTCTTTTTTCTTTCTTTTCTTTTCTTTTTGAGATGGAGTCTTACTCTGTCACCCAGGCTGGAGTGCAGTGGCATGATCTCTATTCACTACAATCTCCACCTCCCAGGTTCAATGATTCTCCTGCCTCAGCCTCTTGAGAGGCTGTGACTACAGGTATATGCCACTCGCCCAGCTAATTTTTGTATTTTAGTGGAGATGGGGTTTCACCATGTTGGCCAGGGTGGTCTCGAACCCCTGACCTCAGGTGATCCACCTGCCTTGGCCTCCCAAAGGGCTGGGATGACAGGCTTGAGCCACTGTGCCTGGCCAAATCCTACTTTCTTTAGCTCTCAGGAAGCCTACGGTGGGCCACCCTTCTCCCTTCCACACTAGATCAGTTTCCCAAGTTCCTGTAGTCAACTTCTTATCTTACTTGGTGATTATGCATTATCTTATCAGATATTTATATCTGACTTCCCACCAGAATTACAACCCTCTGGGAGAGCTGGTTATCTGTGCTTTTTTGTCTGTTTTTTGAGAAGGGGTCTCGCTCTGTTGCCCAGGCTGAAGTACAGTGACCTGATCTCCACTCACTGGAACCTCTGCCTCCCAGATTCAAGCAATTCTCGTGTTTCAGCTTCCAGAGTAGCTGGGACTAGAGGCACCTGCCACCACACCCAGCTAATTTTTGTAGTTTTAGTAGAGATGGAGTCTCTCCATGTTGGCCAGGCTGGCCTTGAACTCCTGGCCTCAAGTGATCCACCTGCCTTGGCCTCCCAAAGTGCTGGAATTGGCTGGGCGTGGTGGCTCATGCCTGTAATCCAAGCACTTTGGAGGCCAAGGCGGATAGATCACCTGAAGTCAGGAGTTCAAGACCAGCCTGACCAATATGGTGAAACCCCGTCTTTTTTAAAAAAAGAAAAAGAAAAAAAGTGCTGGGATTACAGGCATGAGTCACATTCCCAGCCTGAGAGCTGGTTATCTTATCTGTATCCCCTGCATACAGGGGAATATATTGACAACCTTCAAATATATTCAGTATGTTCAATGTATTCGACATATTCAATATATTATCTCAGGGGAATATATTGGCAGCCTTCAAATTCCATGAGGCGGTCACATAGCAGAGGAAGACCATGCTAACACAGGAGCAGGGAGGTGAAGGACCGGGTGGTTAAAGAAAGGTGGGTGGGGCTCCTTCTAAGGACAGCCATTATAAGAATCAGAAGTTTCAGCTGGGCGAGGTGGCTCATGCCTGTAATCCCAGCACTTTGAGAGGCTGAGGCAGGCGGATCACAAGGTCAGGAGTTTGAGACCAGTCTGGCCAACATAGTGAAACCCCATCTCTACTAAAAATATAAAAAATTAGCTGGGTGCAGTGGTGTGCACCTATAATCCCAGCTACTTGGGACGCTGAGGCAGGAGAATCGCCTCAACCTGGGAGGCTGAGGTTGCAGTGAGTCGAGATCATGCCATTGCGCTCCAGCCTGCCCAGGTGACAGAGTGAGACTCCATCTCAAAAAAAAAAAAAAAAAAAAAAGAATGAGAAGTTTCAGGGGTATAACAGGTGCCTTAGGAGGCAGTGAGTTCCTTGTTCTTGGGGGTCTGTAAGCAGACAGGAGAATAGAGGGAGGGGCCCCAGGGAGTCTTCACGTCAGCATCAAGGTTCTGTGATTAGTAGTCCACCAGCTGATCAGGTCCTTCAACCCCAATGCAGCTGAAAAAATGGGAGCCCCAGGTGTTGAGTGGTGCTGGGTCTGACCCAGTGAGATTAGGATCTGATTTAAGGAACTTGGGGGTGGGCAGGGTCATTACCGGCTTCAGACTCAATCAGGGACTCTAGGTGGCTGCTGCTCCGCCTCCTTTCTGCCTAGTTCTGAAAGGGCTAGGAAGGAGGGAGAGCATCGGGTGGGGGTGGGAGGAGGAGCTTCCGTACGTCTTAAGTGGCTCCCCAGCTGGAGCTATGGTGCATATTTTAAGTGGAGTTTACAGACAATGGATCTCTCTAGGGCTTGGAGGGGAAGGAAGCAGAAATTCAGGACCATTCTGTGAATTCCCAAGTCCTTTGTGTCCATTGTGTGGGGAACAATGCTGTTTGTTCGGCACATTCACTCAAGATGGGGGGTGGGGGGAGATGGTTAGGCCCCGGTGTTCCAAGGTTCTTGCAGGGGCGGGGCTGCTCAGGGATGGGGTGGTTGGAAGCTGGAGGAGCTGGGGGTGAACCTTAAGGAAGGTGAGGAGTTGCAAGTCTGGTCGTGTGAGTTTGAGCTCCCGGACAGCTCTCTTTGGTAGAAATATCACTTCCCCCCATACCTCTCTACCCTTCTCCAGAGATTCTAATCTTTGGAGGCTTCTGACCTTGATGTGTTATCCAAACGGTTGGGTTGGGGGGCTGAGGAGGAGTGGAGCTGTCTGTTCACGAAATAACCTTGGACAAGCCACTGCCTCCCTGAGGCCTCACCCTCTTGCTCTGTTTCCACAGCTGAGGGGCCAGCTAGAGATGGTCTCTCACTGCCACAAAATTAGGTCCCCTCCGTACCACATCCTCAATCTCACCAAGCCTGGGCTCCTTCCTCCTGACTCTCACCCAGTAAATTCAACTCTCACCCAGTAAATTCACAATCTTGGTTGCCAGCGGAGGCTGTGTATCCCCAGAGTGAAGGAAAATGAGAGATGAGGCCAGTGTAGGGCCTAGAACCTCACTGATAAGAAAATCCGCACTTACTGGTTAGTTAGCAGCTGCGGGACACTGTGCATACATCATCTTAACAGGGCCTGGATGAAAAGCCCTGCTCCTAGCCAGGCACAGTGGTACTGAACACCTGTAGTCCCAGCTTCTCAGGAGGCTGAGGCGGGAGGATCAATTGAGTCCAGAAGTTAGAGAACAGCCTGGGCAACATAGCAAGACCCTGTCTGTTAAAAAAATAACAAAAGCCCCATTGCTGGGTTACCCTTAACATCTCTGAGCCTCAGTTTCCTCTCTGTAGAATAAACCAGATACAATAATAATAATAATAAATATCTACCTCACGGGGCTCTTATGAGAATTAAATGAGATACTACATCTCAAGCGCTGCATCTGGAAGGGTTGTAGAGCCCATAAATGTTGGCCATATACCTATATGTAACTACTGTCTCCATTTTTCAGATATGGAAAACAAGTCTTGGAGGAGGTAATATCACACAGTGTATAAATTAGGGCATGATAATTCAAATCCAGGCTGGTTGATTCTGAAGCTGAGTTGCTGACCATTGCTCAGGCCTCCTGCAGAGATGGGACTGATGCCTGTCCTGACTTTCCAACAGCACCTGCCAATGGCCCAAAAGCCAAGTTTCCTTCTCTCAGCAGGAGGAATTGCATTGTTTTCCCAGGGCTGGGGTCTGAGACTCCCCTCTAGCTCTTCCTTCCCACAATCCTACTGTAAATGAGAGTCCCCTCACTCCCCAGTGAGCTCTGCAAGGTAGTGTCTTATGGTGGAGGGACACCTGAGTTAGGGGCAGGAGCAGCCTCGGTACTCCTGGGCTGAGTTCCAGAGCCCGGTTTTTGCACCTGTCCTCTGAGCTACAGTTTGGCTGGTGGCTGAAGACCTGGGCCTGGAGGCTGAGACCTGGCCCTGCTGTGCTTAGAGCCATAAGCCCATCAGACAGCCCGGCTAGGTCTTGGATCTCCACAGAGATAGAGCTGGGAGAGGCACAGGTCCATGAACTGAGGCAGAGCTGGGAATGAGAGGAGCAGAGGCTGGAGCCCTGGGGTTGGAGGTCCACAGGGTGGCAGAAGACACTGAGCTCCTCCCCATTCCCGTCCTATCCCTTCATCCGCCTTAGTTCTACTCTTTCCATCCGTTTCTCTCTCTGCTTTTGGGTTCTCCATTGAATGAGAAGAGGGAGAAAAAAAGGAAGAGAGCTGGGGGAAGGGGTGTCCACTTTGCCAGTGTGAAGCAGTTCTTGTTCTGTGAATGAAGGTGATGTGGGTTCAGGGTGGAGGAAGGGGGGAGGAAGGAAGCGCTGGGTAGGGCAGCCTGGGATGGGGTTGCCATGGGAACGGCAGCCTGTCAGGAGCCCTGCCTTCAAAGCCGAGGTGCGTGTGTTGCAGGTTCCTGGGGGAGGCGGGTGGTGTATGCATGTCTGGGGTGGGGGAGCAGCTCTGATGTGAGCCCCCTGGGACTCCAGCTCCTGGATTCCAGATCAAAACCTTAACCTGGGTGGGAAGCATCATCATGCGAGGCTTCCTGGCAGACACCCCTCAGCCTCAAACCCTTTTCTATAGAATGTCAGGCAGGGAGGGGGTGGAATGAACCCTGCGGGGAGGTGGGCTGTGACGGAAATTGTCTGCAACACTACCCCCATCATTTCAAATGGGGCGGGAGGGAAAAGAGCTCTTACTGTAGGGGGAGAAATGGGGAAAAGGGGAGTTCACTTCATCTTCTAGGCCTTCGTTAGGGCCCAGGCTCCACAATGACAGTTTCCCGTGGCCTCTGGCTCCAATTCCCCAGAAAGCTTGGAACCTGGGAATAGGGCTCAGAGGGAAGGAAGCCCACTGGGCTGTGTGTGAGATCTCCAGCTGCCCTCACTCCCACCCCACACCACTGCCACCATGACCCTCTGGCCACTAGGTGGGGGCCATGACCCAGCATCCATGGGGTTGAGGAACAGGTCCGTCCAGACACCCGAGGTGGCCTAGTGAGGCAGTGTGGCTGAGATGTAGCCTCAGTGGCATTTGCCTTTCATGAGGTTGGCCCAGCTCATCCAGGCCCCAGCAAAACCTGAGGGCCATTAGAGGGCACTCAACACCCTGGCACTGCCAATTCATTCCCGCCTTCTCAGCTGCACAAGCAGACCTTTCCAGAGACCACCAGCCAATTCAAAACAGCTCTCAAGTGTCTGCCACTTGCCAGCACTGTGCTAGGCATTGCGGGCGATTCTGAATCTAATGAGGGAGATGGACACTTACATAGTGCACAGCAGGGGCTCAAAACACACACGCCAAAGTCAGGAAAGCCTGGGTTTCAGTCCTCATGTTACTATTTCTAACTGGTGAGTGACCTTGAGCAAGTTACTTAATTTGTGTGTCAGTTTCCTTATCTGTAAAATGATAATAGTACTGGAGATGCAGGGAGCTGTGAGGAGGATTAAATGAGAAAACATGCTTAAAGCTTTTGCTGAAGCATCTGGCACATAGGAAACCCTCAATAGGCTGGGCGTGGTGGCTCACGCCTGTAATCCAAGCACTTTGGAGGCCAAGGCGGGTGAATCACCTGAGGTCGGGAGTTCAAGACCAGCCTGACCAACATGGTGAAACCCCATCTTAAAAAAAAAAAAGGAAACCCTCAATAAAGGAAATTATTGTTAGTAGGTGAACCAAGGTGCTGAATACTAGCATGGAGGTAGAAGCAAAATGATGAGCAGTCCTGGAGAAAATAAAACTTCAATCTGGGCTGGGCATGGTGGCTCACGCCTCCTAGCACTTTGGAAGGCCAAGGCAGGAGGATTGCTTGAGCCCAGGAGTTCAAGACCAGCCTGGGTGACATAGGGAGATCCTGTCTCTACAAAAAAAAAAAAAAATTAAAAATTAGCTGGGCATGATGGCGCATGCCTGTGGTCTCAGCTGCTCGGGAGGCTGAGGTAGGAGGATCACTTGAGCCCAGGAGGTGGAGGCTGCAGTGAGCCATGATCATGCCTCTGCACTCCAGTCAGGGCGATGGAGTGAGACGTTGTAAAAAAAAAAAAAATTCAATGTGTTGAGATGATCATGGAGGGCTTCTTGGATGTGGTGCCTGATGTGGGCCTGGAGGAAGGACAGTATTTCTATAGCAGGGTTGGGAAGGGCTGTAGCAGGTAGAAGGAACTTCCATGAGGAAAGACATTTGGGAACCTTATTTTATTTCATCCTCGCAGCACAAAATGGCAGCCCCGTGTCTCCCCTCTGGGCGTCTCTCTCCTACACCCCTATTTCCAGAGGCTCTCCCACCCACCCAGAACCTGCTTTGGGCTCCCTCCTTCTGCTCCTCCTCCTCTTCTCTTCTCTTTCACTCCCACTCCTATTTATCATCATCTTTTTTTTTTTAAGACGTGGTTTCACCATGTTGGTCAGGCTGGTCTTGAACTCCCGATCTCAGGTGATCCGCCCGCCTTGGCCTCCAAAGTGCTTGGATTACAGGCGTCAGCCACCGCGCCCGGCCTTCATCTTCTTCTTCTTCCTTCCTTCTTCCCCTAGAGAAGCCAGCTCAGAGAGAGCATGTTTCACAAACAGTGAGCCCTGCCCTATGAGCGCCTGGACCAGAAGCTCTCACTCAGGGGTGTTTTTGTCCCCTCATGGGACATTTGCCAATGTCTGGAAACATTGGTTATCACAACTGGGGATGGAGGGATGCTGTAGCTTCTAGCGGGTGGAGGCCAGGGATGCAGCTACACATCCTGCAGTGCATAGGACAGCCGGCACCACAAAGAAGCACCTTTGACTCAGGTCAAATAGTCCTGAGGCTGAGAAACCTTGGCTTAGGCAGAGAACTGCGGCTGGGGAGAAATGCAGCCCCCCGCCCCAGGCTCCTGATGCGCTGCCTCCAAAACCCCACCCCAGAAGTCTCTGATCCCCTTCCCCAGTCTCTCCCCATCTTCTAGTCCAACCCTCAGTGTCCCCTGGCCTCATACCACCCGCTACTCCTGCGCGTCTGCCCCCTCTCCTAGGGTCTCGTCCCTGCTCTTATCCTCTCCCACCGCAGGGGCTGTGGAAGGCCTGTCGGGCAGGAGTCAGCCTGCGGCTGCACGAGGCTTCAGAGACGGAGCTGCCTGCTGCACTCGGTGCTGCCTGTCCACTGATTGGCCGAGGCTGCCGTTTCCATGGTGATCTCCGGCAAAGCCCAGGGCCCCCACCTTATTCCCCCCGCCCCCCACCCCCCACCCCCGCCCCGACAGGCCCTATTCAGTGGCGAGAGCAGCGACAGGCAGGTTAATAAAACAGGAGCTGCGTGAGGAGCCGGGCTGTGGGCCGAGGTCCCAGCGTGGTGGCCCGCCCAGAGGAGAAGGGGACGGATGGGGGCAGGGAGCAAGGAGCTTGTCTGCTGCCCAGTCGCCGTCCTCCTCGACTCTACCCACTGCAGGTTCTGGGGCTGCGCCAGCTCTGGGGGACTTGGGGTTCGTCTCCTGGAATGGACCTTTCCATAGTGGCCTCTGGGGGCAGTGTCCCCTCCCCAATGGGTTGCACTGGCCCCCTGTAATTAGAAGGGTTGGAGTGCTGGGGCTGGGGCTCGGGAAGGGGAGAGATGGAGATGGGGTAAAGAAGATAAATGGCAAGGAAAGACTGGAATGGGAATCGGGGCGGGAGACTGGGGTGAGATGGGGATGGGGTGGGAGTGAAGTCCAGGTTGGGATGGAGAAATGAAATGGGGAATGAGGAAGGAGATGGGAATGAGGCCAGGGGAGGAAGGAATGAGTTGGAGGAAATGGAGGGTAGAGAACTGCGCAGGAGAAGAGGTTGGGATGGGGAAAGAGAGGGAGCTGGTGGAAGGTGCGAGGTGGAGATGGGCATGGGATGCAGGAAGAAAGTGGAGATGAGAAATTGGAATGGGAGCTGAGATTGAGTGAGATGAAGGATGGGGTAGGAGAGAGATGGAGAGGCTGGTTAAGAAGGGTGCGATGAGGGAGTGTCCGGGAGATAGGCACAGCCTCTGACTAGCTCACCTCTGTGCCCAGCATAAGTGCTCAGGAAGTACGTGCTTGTCACATAGTCTGTGCTCACACACGCTTGTGGAATGAATGAATGGGTGGGAAACGCTGGGCTGTAGAGGGGAGCACTCTCCTGCTGGAATCAATGCCACACCTCTTCCTCAATACCAACACTGAGTGCTCAGTGTTGGAGTGGGGTCTGTGCCAAACTCCTTCATGGACGACCTCATTCAGTGCTTTCAATAATCCTTTGAGGCAGGCACTATTACTATTTGACGGAGGTCCAGAGAGGTTGAGTAACTTGCCCTAAGTTACACAGCTCTGGTTTTTGCCTCAGATATGGTGGACACATGGTCAGCTCCTGTGTCTGGACCTGAGTATTTCTGGCTGAAGACCCAAACCACAGAGATTGGCAGGGAGTTCTGTGTCACAGGAGCCCAAGGATGGAGTCTGGCTGTGATGCTGAGCAGAGAGGCAGGCTCCTGGATTGCCATCTATAGCTCAGTTTTCCTGGCTGGTGGAGTTGCTAGGTCTGCTATTGCTTGGTGCATCATTGCAGTCGCAGCTCCGTATGACAGATGCAGAGATCCTTAGCAATCCTCAAATGCTGTCACTGAGGCCATCCATTTTGAGACAATGGGGAAGCCCAGAGCAGGTGCCCCAAGGTGTGGAGTGGAAAGGACTTTGAAATAAAATAATATAGTCCAGCTCTGCCATCTGTGTTGTGACCTTAAGCAGAGGACTTAATTTCCCCAAGCCTCAGTTTTTCCATCTATAAAATGGAGAAAATAATACCTCCTAGGGTGATGATACAGATTACAGTGAGATGATGTCTATGGAACATCTGGTGCAGAGAAAGTTCTCAGGAAATGTGGTTCCCTTTTCGCCAGGGTGCCTTTGCAGGTGCTTCTATTTCTCCTTCTGGGAAGTATGTGATCCCTCACTCCAGGACCCAGAGGGGAGAAGGAGAAAGCAGGGACTCCTGCCTCCTAGTCTGTGTTGTCGCCACCCCAGAGGACTCAGTGTGAGAGGGGGGAAACTGAACTTTATGGGCTTAGAAAAACGAGCGGGATGGGTTTGTCTCATGCAGTGAGGACTTTTTTTTTTTGTCTCCTCAGGGGGTTGATGGATGCAGGCTGAAGGAAGGAGGTGAGGTTCACACCCCATCCTTCTCCCTCCACTCTAGCCCTTCCCCACCCCCAGCCTGAGCAAGGGAGGAGCACTGAGGGAGGCCAGGCCTCTGAACTGGAGCCAGAGCCTCTCCATCCCATGCCGACCAGCTGGCTGCTGCCCTTCCAGCCTGCTCGTGGCCAGTCAGGCCAGGCTAGTGGCTAGGAGCCCAGGCCTGGGAGGGCAGAGGCGGCTGCAGCAACCTGAGCACTCGATAAACCATTAATTCTTAATAAACGACAGGCTGTGCATTATTTAACAATAATGATACTTTCTGTTCCATTATAGATTAAAACACGGGCCCCTTCTTATTAATCCTGCTTTTCAAAAGCTTGTAAATCCTGCATAGCCGGAAGAGATAAAAGCCGGCTCATCCCCATCCTGGGGCTGACACGCTTGCACTGACACTTGGCTCAGAGGCTCAGCCTGTGTACGCACACGCGTGTGCCCTGGCCCACCCACCGCCCAGCTGCACCAACAGCTGCAGGTGCAGGGCTACCGCCACTCCCCACCTTAGATGCGCTCCCCCTCCCTCGGTATCCTGTCTCTCGTTTTTGTTTTTCTTCCTCAGCATTTTTCTCTGATATTTCTTCTCCATCTCGCTTCTCCTTCTCTTTGTATCTCCCTGTTTTCTCTGTCTCTTCTTCCTCCTCTTTTCCAATCTCCCCCTTTCTCTCTCTCTCTCTCTCTCACACACACACACACACACACACGAATGTACATCACCTGCCTCTCCATCACCTGACTCTCCTTCGTCTTCACACCATTCAACCAAACAAACCTGCGATATGCACAGACTCTATCTCCATATGTTCTTTGCTTTTTTCAGGGGTCCTCAGAGGGATGGGGTGGGGAGAAGGAAGATAATTCCACAGAGAAGATAAAGAAGGAGCACAGAGAAGAGAGGCAGAAGCAGAAAACCCAAGACCAAACAGGCTGAGTAGGTTCCGAGTCCCTTTGGCAGGCTCTGAGAGTCACATGGAGAGCATCTAGTACAATCCTCAGTGGATGCTCAAAGCCCCTCTGTATTACCCCCAGGTTCTATTTACATACTCCCAGGGACAGGGAGCTCACTACCTATGGAGGCAGCCTTTTATATTGCTGCAAAGCTTCTATTACTTGAGAGCTTCTTAAATAGGAGTCCATATTCACTTTCAGCCTTCCTTTGGCAAATGCCAGGCCTTTGGAAATCTGAAGGCTGCCAGTCCAGTTTTCTGATGACACCCTTGTTCTCAAGCTAATCTTCCCCATCCTTCCTCCAGGCCTCATGTATCAGTGGGCTGAGCCCTCCTTTCATCCTAGTTCCCCTGCTCAGTGCCCACCGAGGTGTGTCAGAGAACCAGTAAGGTGACTCCAGTGCTGACCACAGTCCTTCCTGTGGTGCAGCCAGAACAGGGGCCAGCTAGGCCCTCCTCCCATCTGTGGATCAGAAACCATTGCTGAAGTTTTGAGAAGAAAAATCACACTGACCTTGAATGTCTCTCCCAAGGTCATTGCAAAAAATAGTATCTGTTGTTATTTATTGAACGTTTACTACTCAGTAGGCACCCTTTTTACATCCCTTACCTTGTTCAATCCCATAAGAGTTGTTCCATTATTATTCCATTTTGCAGATGAAGTAACACACTTGGAGCAATTAAGTTAATTTGGCTATGGTCACACAGCTAAGTAAGTGGTGAAGTCAGAATCTGAACCTGGTACTGACTCTGAAGCCCTTGCTTTTCATCTGTGGACGATATCCCCAGGTATTTGGAAACAAAAGTGGTTGTTTTAGCCAAGTGGGTCCCCTGAATCAGAAGTACTGCTGTCCACAAAGCTAAAAATATTCTCTCCAGGGTTGGACAAAAGGTGTCCCACCATGGGCTTTCCAGATGGCAATGGAGATGAGGTAGGGATCTCTGGCATTTCAGTTGATCTTTGTCTTTTTTTAATTTTTTATTAAAAAAAAAATTTTAATCACCTCCCCCACCTTTTTTTTAATTTTTATTTTTTTACGCACCTCCCTTCCGGCATTTCAGTTTATACTTGCTGGATGTTTCTTCAGGTTGAGGAGGAAGATATGGTTCCTAGCAGTTAATGAATATTCCACCTGCCAGGTTCTATTCATCTCCTTTAATCTTCACCATGACTCTGTGCAGTGGATGCTAGCCCCATTTTAAAGAGTAGCAAACTGAGGCTCCAAGAGATTAAGTTGCTGGCATTTATGCTTATAGCTCCAGAGTTTTGGAGCTTGTCTGTGATGTTTCCTAAGAGCAGATGAAATGGAACACTTACTTTTATGGAATGAGGTGTTGCCAGATTTTTTTTTTTAAATGGGCAGATGTGCGTGTGTGGTGGAGGGGAGCAAATGGAAGAGGAAGAGTCTTCAAGAAACACAGAATTGGGGAGGGGGACTGAACGGCTTTCTTTTTTTTTTTAAATGCACAAATGGGAAATTTAACTTGATCCCTTGTGGCTTCTGGGCCAACCTCTGAGTGAAGTCGGATCACTTTTGCAAAGGAAAATTTTATCAATTTTTTGGCTTTTATGGGGCTTCCTCAATGAGCAAAATCTCTCCTGTTGGTGCTTAGAGAGGATTTCTCTGCTTGGCCTAAAGTGATGCCATGTAATCTCCCAAAAAATATGGTGCTAATATTCGCCGGGTTAGGGTTAGTTATTTTTATGTCTTTGTCATTTTGTTTCTCCGCAGCTCTTTCTGCCGCCTGGAAAGGACGCGGCGGACACTTTATTTCCAGAGTCATATTTTTTAATTTGATCAAAGCAAATTTCACTCGTTCTCTGTATAAATTATTTAACTCATTTCTTTTAGGTTAAATGTCTCAATAGAAAGATAGAAAGTCTTTCCATCACATTCTCTTCCAGGATTTTAATCAGCTCCTGTAGATGGTGTGAACTTCTTTCTCAGTCTTCCATCCTTCTCTGTCTTAAGTCTCTCCCTTCCTCCCTCTCTCTCCCTATCTGCTCTTCTCTGGCCTCTGCCCCTGACACCTCCTGAGTCCTGGAGCTTAGCCCCAGCCTCCATTCCCTTATGGCTCTGGGTGGGGAGAATGGGGGCAGTTTGAACATGCAGGGCCCTGGGAGCACACACCAAACCGCTTCGGTTGGATGAGTTACCAAAGGCACCCTTCCTCTGAGCTGGCCCAGCCCTTAGCCCTGCCAGCAGTGTCAGGGCTCAATGGCAGGCCCTGCTTGTGCCCCTCAGCCAGATCTCTTTGTATGACCCCAAGTTGCTGCTCCTGCCTCTGCCAAGACGTGTGCTTGACCCCCACTCCCATTTCCCCTCTAGGGCTGTAGTCTCAGGTTGAATTTAAATGTAGGAGCCTCTCCCCAAATTCCAGCTGTTTCCTAATAAAAATTCCGTCCTAATCGCTCCTTGTCACAGGCCAGATTTCTTATTTAACTCTGGTCTGGTTCCCTCAGTCCCGGGGCTCCTCAGGTAGACCCCTCCACCCCTGAGGCTGGAAGCCTCCCTCTGACAATAGTGCAGGGCTGGGAATAGGAGACCCAGGCAGAGGTTTGGGCTGAGAAGTGGGGTGCTGCAGAGGACTCCCTCCAGGGAGGGGCTTGGGCTCTGCTGGAGGGGCCTGGCCTCCCACCTTGGCAGCTCCATCTCTGGCCCCAGGCGCCGTCAAGGGAACAGAAAGCAGCAGGGCAAGCTCATTACCCCGTGAACACTCTCTCTTCCCTCACATCACATTGTTTCAGCCAAGAACAAGTCTCCAGTGGGAATTCCCTTTCGTCTTACTTTTAAAATATACAGTAATTAACAAACTAATGCTATTAACTGCAACAACGAGGAAATTACAATAAAATCGCTGCAGAGTCCACAAGCAGTGGGTGTAGGGACCAGTGGGTCCTGGCTCCGTGTGGAGGGGAGGAACCCAGTCTGGGCCCAGGTGTCATCATCTCAGTAGGAAACTTCTGCTGGGGCTGGTGAGTGCTCTGCAGCTCAAGCCAGGACTTGGACACAGCTGCTCCATTTCCTGTGCAGGAAGAGTCAGGATCCCGGCCATTCTTCCAACCCCGGAGGTTTGCTCTTTTATGAAACTCTTAAATAATAGAGTTGTGGCCCAGTGCTGACCTGGGCATGTCTGCGAGGACATGGCCCCTGCTCTGAAGCAGGCGCAGTGACTTCCCTTCAGGGTCACTGTAGGTTCCGACAAGGCCTCCAGAGGATGAGGCTCAAAGATAGCCTGGGGGAGGGACTGCTGTGCGTCCACTGCCTCCTTCTCTGGCCCTGTGGAAGCATCATCAGGGGCTCCCTGTCCATCCTTCTGCCTTCCTTCCAGCACAGTCAGGCTGTGCCTCCCTTCCTGGGAGTCTGTTTCCAGTCTGACTTCAGTCTTTCATGCTGCAGTCCTCTGTTATTTCCTCTGGTGAGTTCCCAGCAAGCCTAGTTGATAAATTCCAGGGCTCTCTCCCACTCTTGCCTCTACCTCAGGCTTTACAATCTCCCTGTCAGTCCTTAAATCCTCTTCCCCCATCAGGGAGCCATGGTCACCAGGAAGAGCAACCTGTTCTCATTCTCCCTCCCTAAACTTTCTCCCAGAGGCCACTCATCTTCTTGCATACCAACAAATGGCTGCTCAGAACTTTTAGAAGTTCTGTTCAGATATCCACGGAGAAGCTGCATGCTTACCCCATTTTACAGATGAGGAAACCAAGGCTCAGATAAATTAAGTGGCTTGTCTGAGATCACACAGCCAGGCTGAAGCATCATCAGGGCTTGAACTGTGGTTATGTTTTCCACAGGTCCCACCTTCTTTGTCTCTTCTTGGCTCTTAGGGGAACAGATACTCCAGGGGAGAAGAGATAAACCTGGCTTTCCTTGATCTCCGTGGCCATGCTGGCCTGGGGAGTTGAACAAAAAATAAAAAGATAGCTCATCTCATCTTTCCCATTATGACAGACAGCATTATGAATTGTGCTATCACAATGCAGATTTTATACACAGGGAAACTGAGGCTTGGAGAAGCACAGAGCTTTGCCCAAGGTCACAGGGCTGGTGGTGACCAGAGCCAGAACTTAAACCCAGTCCTATCTGCCTGCAGAGCTCACCCATGCCCTTAGCCACTCGCCTGAGGGTGAGACACAGCCTGACTCCGACTTGAAGTCGGCCACAGTGAGTCCAGTGGGCTGAGTGCTGAGTCTGAGGACCTCATTAGGAGTGAAGCTGCCACACGTGTCAAACCCCCGCCAGCCCCGCTTGGACTTGCAGCACACAGTGTAAACAGCCTTACTAATTCACCAAACTCAATCACGTTACCGGGATGGATTTTCCCATCATTACTCCTGAGTGAGTGACAACCTGCTCAGACACTTGCCTTCCCCACTGCCTTGGGAGAGTCTCAGAAATCAGAATGCTTCGCTCCCTAAGTTGATTTCAACTTGTCCTAAAGTCATTTTAATTGGTGAAGCGTCAGAGGCAATTTGGGTGACTTTCTGAGAGCCCCTTTGCACCAGCACTGGGCTGGCGGGGAGCAGGGCTGGAATGCTACCTCCACCCTTGGTTGGCACTTTCCCCTCTGCTGATTGGTCAGGAGGCCGTGCTCTGTGCTTTATTTTCATGTTTCTTGCTGAAGTTCCTCCGGCTGGTTCCTGAGGATAACAAGATTCATTTTCTCAATGACTCTGACAGATAGGATTGTTATTGTTATTACACTCATATACCACCTTTCCTCTGAGGAGCTTAAGGCGCTTTACAAATTTGAAAATTATCTAATAATCTTCCAGCAACCCTGAGAGAAGGGGAGAAGCTGCAGTTAGAGGCACTGCGGTGCAGCCAAAGGCCCCCACATTCCTCACCCCGACCAGGGAGGGCGGGCATGTGGCCACCGTTGGGCTGGGGGCACTTGGGGCTGGAGGCCTCCCGTGGCTCCTGCTGAATAAGGAAGAGGGAGATGCCTTGCTGGGAGGAGGGAGACAGAAGAAGGGAGGAAGGAAGAGAGGAAGGGAGGGAGACAGACCCAGCTCCAAAGGACAAAATCCAATGGGAGGGAGCTCAGGCAAGGAGAGTTTTCTTTAAAGACACAAGAAATGAGAGGAAGCAGGAAGCTCCCAGGGGCTTGCGGGAAGGAGAGCTGAAATTCAAAATGGAAATCTACCAAAGCAGCAACTAGGCCGGTTGCAAAGGACTCAGCTGAGGCATGAGAACATGGGCAGAAATATCAAGAGAACTCAAATTGCAAATTTAGATGGTTGCTCTGAGGTGGGTGTGGGAAGCAGGAAGCCTCTGTGGACCTCTTTTTCTTTTTCACCTGTGAGCTAGGAGGTATGGCATTAAGGTCTTTGCCAGCCTGACATGCTATGATTCTGTTTTCCTTGAAATTTCCTCTTGCCAGAGCTGGCCATAGTAATTGCAGCACCTTTACTACGCGTGAAGGGAAAGCTACTATCAAAGTGACAGAAGGGCTCAACTGCATTGCCATTACTTTCTTGAGAAGAAGGTGTGCCACACACCGCCTTATTTGAGGCTGCCCTTTTGGGATTAGGGATTTTGACGGTTCTAGGTGCTAGCCTTTTGGGGACTAAGTACGGCATTATGGTTAAGAACTGGTCTCTGAGATCAGACAAACATGGTGACCTTGAGCAAATGACATAACCACTTTGACCCTCCGTTTCCTCGTCTGTTCAAGAATAATGATTATGATGACTTGGGGATGCTGTCAGGATGAACTGAGAGGATGTGTAGAAAGTGCTTGGCACAGTGCCTGGCACAGTCAGCCATGGAGCTGAAGATGAGCAGGGGATGTAGATGCTGGCAATAGGGCTTCTGAAGGGGAATGATTTAATTTGAGTTTTTCATGATCTCCCTGGCTTTTGAACGAAGAATGGATTCAGGAGGT
Organism: Aotus nancymaae; assembly: GCF_030222135.1. Taxonomy (NCBI): domain Eukaryota; kingdom Metazoa; phylum Chordata; class Mammalia; order Primates; family Aotidae; genus Aotus; species Aotus nancymaae. Next base: position 16,816,909 of record NW_026988479.1, on the reverse strand, counting down.
GGATGGGAGTAGAAGTCACGAGACCAGTGAGCAGACTATTTCAGGAGGTAACAGAGTAGAGAGCCTCATATAATTTCTATCCTCCACTCACTCAGGGTCTAGAATAGAGTGATTCTCAATGTTGGTTAAGCGTTAGAATCACTCAGTGAGTTTTAAGAATGCTGATGCCAGGCTGCACCCATACCACTTAAATTAGGGTCTCTGAGGCTAGGACCCCACATCAGTCCTCTCTGAAGCTCCCCAGATGATTCCAATGCACTGTCCCAACACAATCACCATCTCCAAGAATAGGAGGAAGGGAGTTCCTTTGAGCACCTACTTTGTGTCTGTGGCTATGCCAGTTTAATTTGCTTACATTTGGCCAGTGAATCCCCACCACAACTGTGAGTGATGGGCATTACTGTACCTACTTCATGGATGGGGAAACTGAGACTCAAAGTATTTTGCTTCCCTTCCTCCTTGCCTTGAGGAAGTCACTTAAGCCTCTTTGAGACTCAGTTTCTTTGTGTAAATTGGAGATAATTTCTACTCCATAGCATTGTCAGGAGAATTAAACAAGGCAGGGCTGCCTACATCTGGAACATATTAAGAGTACAATAGATTGTAACTATTATTAGCAGAGCCCCAGGCCCCAGAGTTAGTAAGAGGCGGAGGCAGGCAATGAGCACCATACTGCACCATCCCCCATTGCACAGGCGCCAGCTCCACGGAAGGAGGCTGAATTCTGGCTTGTTCCTGTGGGTTCCCGGTGAGTCCCAGCCCAGGCACAAGGATCAGAACACCCTGACCATGTCTGTGAGTCAGCGTCCACACCAGACACTCCAGGCACATGGTTGCAGTTTTAGTAGGCCCTCCCTGCTTTTTTCTGAGTTATGATTCCCTTTCACAATTAGGGGCAAGTGGCTTGCCCAAAGGCATAAAGTAAGTTAAAGACAGCTAGGGATGAGGGCTGCCTAAGCTAGGGGTGACGTTTCCTGCCTAAGACATTTTCCTCTTCCACAAGGGAGTAGAGGGGAAGGTGAGGCTTGTCGCATTGGGGGATCTATTACTACCATATGTTTTTTTTTTTTTTTTTTTTTTTTTTGAGGTGGAGTCTCACTCTGTTGCCCAGGCTGGAGAGAAGCAGTGCCATCTCGGCTCACCACAACCTCCGCCTCCTGGGTTCAAGCGATTCTCCTGCTTCAGCCTCCCAGGTAGCTGGGACTACAGGTGCATGCCACCATTCCAGGCTAATTTTTGTATTTTTAGTAGGGACAGGGTTACACTGTGTTGGCCAGGCTGGTCTCGAACTCCTGACCCTGTGATCTGCCCTCCTCATCCTCCCAAAGTGGTGGGATTACAAGTGTGAGCCACTGCACCTGGTTAATATATCTTTTTAAAAATAAGAAATTCCAGGGCTGGGCACAGTGGCTCACGCCTGTAATCCCAGCACTTTGGGAGGCCAAGGCGGGTGGATCACGAGGTCAAGAGATCGAGGCCATCCTGGTCAACATGGTGAAACCCCGTCTCTACTAAAAATACAAAAAATTAGCTGGGCATGGTGGCGCATGCCTGTAATCCCAGCTACTCAGGAGGCTGAGGCAGGAGAATTGCCTGAACCCAGGAAGTGGAGGTTGTAGTGAGCCGAGATTGTGCCATTGCACTCCAGCCTGGGTAACAAGAGCGAAACTCCATCTCCAAAACAAAAATAATAATAAAAAATAAAAATAAAAATAAGAAATTCCAAAACATCCAGCCCTCTAAGATACTGTGGAGCTGATATCATTGATTCATTATCACTTATTCATTCATATCACTAGAGCTAGCACTTGGAGCTAGAGCACCAAGAAAGGTGGGTGGTCTTAAACCCAGTCCTATCTGCCTGCAGATCCCACCCATGCCCTTAGCCACTCGCCTGCAGGGTGAGACACAGTCCGACTCTGACTCAGGGTCTGAGAGCAAAGGCTGGGACCAAGGCACTTCCCAGCGCTGGTGGTGGTTCCAGCTGACCCTGGGTAGATCCAGTACCATGCGAGCTCCCACTGCTATCCCCCATCCCAGAGATGACCCCCAGCTGGAGCTCAGAAGTTTTTGTCTAGGTCTACTCTGCCCATGCTAGGGACCCTTTGGTTCCTGAGCCATGTCAATAGAACAGAGTGGTTATGAACACAGGCTCTGAAGTCAGGCAGACTTAAACTTCAATCCCAGCCCTGCCTCTTTTGAGCTGTAATACCTGGTATAGGTATGTTAACTTCTCTAAGCCTCAGTTTCCTCATCTGTAAAATGGAAATAAGTGAAAAATAATGTAGATCAATTTGATTGATAAGGAAAGAGCGCCAATATATATTATTCTTTGAAAACAAAATGATACCAAGATGCAGAACCGTTTTATATAGTATGAACCAAACCAAATGATTAAAAAGGGATATCACTATATGTTGGGGGGACTTATATATGCATATCAGAAAGTCCGCAGAACAACCGAAACACTGCTTCTTTGTGGAGTAGGGCTGGGATTGGCGTAGGAAAAAGAGTTACTCTTCATTGAATATAGCTGGTAGTATTTGAGTTGTTTACTTTGTGGAGATTTTCTTTTTTCAATTAAACTACTTCTAAAAATTGGGTTAATAATACTTACAGGGTTAACTTGAGGATTAAATGAATTAATGCATGTAAAGTGTTTAGTACAATGTCTAGCACAGAGCAAGTATTAAATTCCACACCACGAATATTTCTTGGGCACATTATAGATTCAACTGGTCCTAATTCTCCAACGCTTCCACCGCTTTCACGCCCTTGGCAGAGCATCAGCACTTTCTCTGGCCAAGGGGGAGCTTGCATAGTTGGGCATGCTCTTTTGCATTCCTGTCTTTTGCAGAACATGCCTCAGGTAGCTGCTCGTTCAACAAGGATGAGAGATGCGGGGAGGCAGGCTTGCATCCAATTCACAGGTTAGAACCAAGCCCAGCTGAGCCAAGTCCAGATCAACCAAAACTCAGACAAGCTGCAGGAAACAATACTGCTTGTTGTACCCTGACTTTTGGGGTGGGTTGTTAATACGGCATTATTGTGGCAAAAGCTAATTAATACAGAGCACCTACTAATGCTGGGCCCTATGTTAAGTACTGGGGATACAGGGGTGAACAAAGCCAGATACAGTTCCTGCCCTCGTGGAGTTGATTCTCTAATGATGAGAGGACCAAGAGAGCATTTCATGGCAGGGAGTGTTGATCTAGGTGGAGGGTCAAAACAGCTTCCCTGAGGAAGTAACACTGGAACTGAGGCCTGAAGGATGACTAGGCGTTAACTAGGTAAACTCTTCTAGACAGGAATAGAATGTGCAAGAGCCCTGAGGCTTGAAGGAAGCATGGCTCCTACCAGGACCTGACAGTGGCTGGATAAGAGGGGAAAGAGTGAGATGAGGATGTATGTGTGAGATGATTAGGGGTTGGGGTGAAGATCAGGCAAGGTTTTAAAATTTTATTTTATTTATTTATTTTTTAGATGGAGTCTCATTCTGTGGCCCAGGCTGGAGTGCAGTGGCGTGATTTCAGCTCAGTGCAACCTCCGCCTCCCATGCTCAAGTGATTCTCCTGCGTCGACCTCCTGAGTAGCTGGGATTATAAGCATGCACCACCGCGACAGGCTAATTTTTGTATTTTTAGTAGAGATGAAGTTTTGCCATGTTGACTAGGCTGGTCTTGAACTCCTGACCTCAGGTGATCCGCCCACCTCAGCCTCCCAAAATGCTGGGATTACAGGTGTGAGCCACTACGCCCAGCTGGATTTCTTTTTTTAAGTAACAGGAAATTACAGAAGGGTTTGAGAAAAGGGTTTGGTGGAAGTTAGAGGAGACAAATTAATTTTGGAAGAGTCCTTTGGACTGCGGTTATATACTTACTGGCGGTTATCTTAGTTGACGCAGTAGTAGAACTATTACAACATCTGGGCCCCACTCTGTATCTCTGCCACGTTGTGACTTTGCTTTTGTGTCCAAACCAAGAGGCTCCAGGCCCCCAGCCCCTTCCCTAGATTACTGGTGTTCTTGAAAATGTAGGGTCTGGCCAGGTGTGGTGACTCACGCCTGTAATCCCAGCACTTTGGGAGGCCGAGGCGGGCGGATCACTTGAGGTCAGGAGTTCGAGACCAGCCTGGCCAACATGGTAAATCCCCCATCTCTACTAAAAATACAAAAATTAGCTAAGCGTGGTGGCGTGTGCCTGTAATCCCAACTACTTGGGAGGCTGAGGCAGGAGAATTTCTTGAACCAGGAGGCAGAGTTTGCCGTGAGCCGAGATCACGACACTGCACTCCAGCCTGAGCCACAGAGTGAGACTCCATCTCAAGAAAAAAAAGAAAGAAAGAAAGAAGGAAAACATAGAGTCTTGTTCATCCACAACATGTATGTTTCCAAAACTCTTGCCCATCTTCTGGGCATCATGGGTCTCTCCCAACTGGGCTGGTGGTGCTGGCCTCTGGACTGGTAGAGGCTGAAGGCTGCTCCCAGGGCTCCTCACCTGAGGCTGGGTGATGACTCCTCCCAGAAGGGTGGGAGGGGCAGGAGGCACCAAAGGCCCTGCCATCTGCAAACCTTACATCAGTGCAAATCAATGCAAGATTAAAATTCATGATGGTTCCAGGGCACAACTGCAAACAATTTGTTCAGTAAACTTGGCTCTAATTGGTATTCGTAGAATTTCCTGTTAATCAGGACCCTTGGGCTCCGTGGGACTGGGATGCTCTGTCTCCCCATGACAGGGCACGGAGCATGTATGGGTGGGTGTGAGGAGAAGGGGAGGGAGAGTGTTCAAATGTGGGTGTCTGTAATTATGTGGCTGGAATGTCTCGGTGTGTGGACACAAGTGACAAAATGGGTGTTCATCCACAGCTTTGCCCAAGGGGTACCTCTGTGCCACTCTGTGTGGATCTCTGTGTTGGGAGGTGTGGGGTGAGCTGGTCTGTTGGGGAGTGTGTCAGGTGTGTGCCTAGGTGTTGAGGTAAGGCATAGTAGTGGGGTACATGTCCAGACATTGAGGATGGGCAGGTCAGAGTGTGTATGCTGGGGCCTGTGTGTATTTGTGTGTTGGTTCCTGCACATGGTGTCCAGGTACGGTCTTGGGTCAATATCGTGTAGGTAAGAGTCTGCATCTCAGTGTAGGAGCTGTTGGGCCCACAGCTCACTTTGATTTCTCTCTGGCTCCAAGAGATGGTTAATGATGGTGATCAAGTTGGGTCCTCAGAGGGGTTCTTGCCCAGAGCCCCTGGTTTATCCATGCTTGCTGTCACCAAAGTGGAGTTGGGCTCTCAGTGGCAACATTCCCCTAACCCTATGCCCACCACTGCTTTCACTAGGGCCCTGTTATCCATCACCCACCATAAACCCAAGACCCAAGGCCTAAAGGCTTCTGAGGGTTCTGCTGAAGATTTTCAATGACCTCAAATAGAACCAGAACTCACATGAAGAAATCCAAGTCACAGATGATTAATTAAATGCTTACAAAAACCTAACATTATGCCACTGCAGAGCTGCTCACAGGGCTATATACAAGTCATAGGTATCGTGGGACCTGGGTGTGTTTTATTGTGTGTGATGTTATGTAACCTGTAGTTTCCAGGAGTAAGGAGACATCAGCAGATCTAAAGGCAGCCAGCCCCCAACTCTCACTTGCTCGCTTTCACAGGGAGGAGTCTTCTGCCCTTGTGCAGTGATGGGGGTCACCTTGGTGCACTCAGACAGAGACTGACATCCTGACACAGAGACTGGAAAAAGGTGTAGCCGTGTGTGTGTGTGTGTGTGTGTGTGTCTGTCTGTCTGTCTGTGTGTGTGTTTTCGGGCTTCTGAGTGCCAGGGCTGCCTGTAGTTCACATCTCTGAAATCTCCAAAGAGTTGTATCCTCAGGCCGGGCGCAGTGGCTTACACCTGTAATCCCAGCACTTTGGGAGGCCGAGGCAGGTGGATCACCTGAGGTCAGGAGTTCGAGACCAGCCTGGCCAACATGGTGAAATCCCGTCTCTACTAAAAGCAAAAAGATTAGCTGGGCACCTGTAGTCCAAGCTACTCAGGAGGCTGAGGCAGGAGAATGGCTTGAATCTGGGAGGCAGAGGTTGCAGTGAGCCGAGATCGCGACACTGCACTCCAGCCTGGGCAACAAAAGCAAGATTCTGTCTCAAAAAAAAAAAAAAAAAAAAGAGTTTTGTCTTCAAACACGGAGAGTGACTGCAGCAGCGCTTGTATAATTGTGTGGAAGGGACTGTGCCTTATGCCCAGATGGTTATGATGCTTCTTTATGTGTGTGTGTATGTGTGTATGGGGGGGTCCAAGCAGATAACTTGCCTGGGGGTGAGGGCGTTTGGGGGCCGTGTGGGTGGCCCCAGCCCTAGCATCCCTCAAGATCAATGATCATTACTTCAGCAGGGGCAGCTCTTGCCTTGGGCCCACCCTCCCTGATTCCAGCAGCTGCTGCTTTTCCCCAAATTAACCCCTCTGCTCCAGCTTCTCATCTTCCTGCTGGGGGCTGTGGGCTCGCTGGGGAGGGGTCTCTAGGGGACAGTGCCCCCAGTAGGCAAGCTGATCTTCCAAGCCTCCTGCCCCCACCCCTGGTCCAAAGGGCGTCCTCTTCTTTCTTGCCTGTGGCTGTGGAGAGCAGGGATCCTGTGACTGCGGATCTGAGTGTGACTCTGTGTATGCATGTGCAGGAGGCTAGGGCTGGGCTGTGAATGTTTCAGAAGCACCATGGCAGGGCCCTGGCTGCCGAGGAGGGGCAGGGGCCCAGAAAGGTGCAGTACTTGAAGAGGGGCCTCTCTTGTTCCCAGAAAAGTGTCCTGAGCCCCTTCTGGTAGCGGGGAAGGGCAAGAACAGCCTGAATTGCAGGCAACAGGGACGTGGCTAGGGAAGTTATAGGCCCATTTTAGCTTGTCCAGCAGCACCCAGGAGAGTTGGCCCAGGCAACAGGCATGCAGCACCCCTCCACCTGCCCACAGGGCCAAACCCAGGTGATGGAGACTGAGATGTCAGCAGAAGTTGCTGGGGAGAGGGGGAAGCTGGGAGTCAGATGAGAGAAGAGAGAAAGAAAGGAAGAGTTAATCCCAGAGGACCTTATCTGAATGCTCTGCCACCTCTCTGAGTCTGGGGAGGAAGGAATGGGTATAACAGAGTCAAGGTGAGACCCAGGGAAGGTGCAGACAAGGGACCCCACCAGGGCTGCAGGAGGTGGATGGACAGCTGAGCCAAGCTGGGCATTTGGAGCTCTTATGGCTGCATGGAAGGACCCTAGGCCACAACTATGCCAGGTGGGGATGGGATATCACCCAGAGCACCCTGGCTCTGACTTTAAGACATTCCAGTTCTGCCACGTGTTGCTGGGACACAATTATGAGCAAGACCCAGGCCAGCCCTCGTGGAACAAGCAGGCTGCTGGAAGAGGCAGGGAAGTCAGCAGTCTGGAATGGGAGAAGCTCAGGCCTGTGGTCACCCAGAGGCGGCACATGACCCAGCCTAGGAGACAGAAAAACTTGAAGGAAGTGACAGCTCAGCCTAGGCCTGAATGATTACGGTACCAACACGAGTTATCATTTGTAATAATGGTAACAAATGGTTACAATAGTGAGCACCTGCCACGTGCAAGATATATTATCTCATTTACTTTTCTTAACTGCTTTGTGAGTGAGGCACTTGTATCCCATTTTACAGATGAGAAAACCAAGTCCCAGAAAGGTACAGCACTTTAAGAAGATATAGCTAACAAGTGAGAGAACCAGGATTTCAAGTCCACCAAACCTAGAGTATTTGCTCACATTGGGCACAGCCTCCTGGGGTCCTGAGTCACCTTTCCTTTTTTAAAATTTTATTTTTAAATTTTCATTTATATATATATATTTTGAGACAGAGTCTTGCTCTGTCATCCAGGCTGGAGTGCAGTGGCACGATCTCAGCTTTTTACAACCTCTACCTCCCAGGTTCAAGCGATTCTTCTGGCTCAGCCTCCAAGTAGCTGGGATTACAGGCGCACATCATCAAGCCCAGCTAATTTTTTTTTTTTTTTTGAGATGGAGTCTTGCTCTGTCACCCAGGCTGGAGAGCAGTTGCGCCATCTCCGCTTACTGCAACTTCTACCTCCCGGGTTCAAAGGATTCTCCTGCCTCAGCCTCCTGAGTAGCTGGGGGCTACAGGCACCCACCACCATACCTGGCTATTTTTTTTTAATGTATTTTTAGTAGAGATGGGGTTTCATTATACTGGCCAGGCTGGTCTCGAACTCCTGACCTTGTGATCCGCCCACCTCAGCTTCCCAAAGTGCTGAGTGTGCACCACAGTGTGCACCACTGTGCCTGGCCTAATTTTTGTATCTTTGGTAGTGATGGGGTTTAACTATATTGGCCAGACTGGTCTCAAACTCCTGACCTCAGGTGATCTGCCCACCTCGGCCTCCCAAAGTGCTGGGATTATAGGCTTGAGCCACCAGGCCTGGCCTATTTAAAAAATTTTTTTTGAGACAAAATCTTGCTCTGTCACCCAGGCTGGAGTGCAGTGGTGTCATCTCCACTCACTGCAACCTCTGCCTCCTGGGTTTAAGTGATTCTCCTGCCTCAGTCTCCCAAATAGCTGGGATTACAGGTACCTGCCACCTTGTCCAGCTTTTTATTTTTATTTTTATTTTTTTTAATTTTTAGTAGAGACAGGATTTCACCATGTTGGCCTGGCTGGTCTCAAACTCCTGACCTCAGGTAATCAGCCCGCCTTGGCTTCCCAAAATGTTGGGATTACAGGCATGAGCCACTGAGCCGGTCTCTGAGTCACCTTTCCTAACTTCAGCAGCAGCAGCAGCAGCACAGGCTTCTGGGAACCCCTGCCGAATCTAGGTGGCTGGCCTGGCTGCCTGGACCAGGCCCCAGTGAGCAAGATACAGAGGAGATTGGAAGGAGCAGGTGAGTCCTCAGCCCCATGTTTGCAGAGACTGACATCTACCTGGCCTTGTTTTCATTTGCTTTTTGGTGGAGAAGGGAAAAGGCCCACGTTTTTATGACGCTAGCTTGTGATTCTGTTTTCTGTTTAAATTCTGGGTGAGGGAAAAATAAGAGACATCAGAGAAACCTTCAGAATCTCATTTCGAGAGTCTGAGCTGCAGATAAATGAGCCTCCTGCAGAAACGCTACATCAAAGCGAATTTTCTCAGCTGTATTTTCTTTCTTTTAATAGGGCCATTTACTACATTAATATTCCAGGAAGTCATTTTAATTTCATGTTTATCATCCATTGGGAAAGTTAAACAGGATCAATATGTAACCAGTGGCGAATTGGGGGATCTTGGGGGAGAAGGAAACGTTCGGAGGCTTTGGTGATTCCACAACTGGGAGTCCTTAGGAGGGGAAGTGTGGGGAGGGGAGGAGGCTTTGGAAGGGAAGGAGGGATGGGAGGGAGTGGGGGAGGGGAGGGGAAGCACAGGGGAGTTGTAAGGTGGTAATTGTCTGAACATGCGTTAGAACAATTATTGAGTATCTACTAGTGTGAGACATTGCTCATGCCATAGGTTTTTTCATTCTCACGACTCATGAAATAGGTATTCTTATTCCTATCCTTACACATGGGGAAACTGAGGCTCAGGAAGTTTGTCATATGCCCAAGATCTTGGAGAACTCTGATTCATTCCTTCAATAAATATTCGTTTAGTACCTGCTATGTGCCAGGCATTCACCTAGCAGCTGGAAGCTTTAGGTCAATGAAAGTTAATTTACCAAAAGCCTAAGGATCCATGTCAGATCCACTGAATGTCTCTTTCAGCGAATTGCCTGCTTCTAGTGATACAGGTGGGCCCTGACTTTATGGAGGTTATAGTCACATGGGAGACAGGCTTTCACCAAATAATCACACAAGGAAAGAGACATGCAACTCTGTGGGAGAGGCTCAGGGCTTGAGAGCCTGGAATCAGGGGCTTCCTCCAGTATAGCAGGTCAGGGGAGGTTTCCCAGGGGTGGTGATGCTCCCACTGAGATCTGAGGGCAGCATGGTGGGCAGCTGGGTGAGAAGGAAGAGCAGAGCCAGCTCCAGGGAGCAAGGAAAGGGATACTGCAGTCAGGAGGAGCAAGGGACCTCAAGGGGCAGCAGAGGTGGGACCTTCTGAGCCAGGGTAAGGACTAGGGGAGCCTCAGAAGGCCATGAGGCAGATTTATACTCTGGGTCAAGTTGTTTGACCAGGGTCCTCTGCCCTGGGCTCTGTAAAGCAAATGCCTGGACAATGGAAAGAAAAAGGGCTGGAAGCAGTGGATCTCCGATAGAGCCCTGGGAGACAAAGCTGGATTTTAAAAGGAAAGGATGGGTCCTCAGGAATTGAGAGATGGAGAAGGCAAAACCCTTGGAATCATCCGCAGTGATTCCTTCTTTGTCCCATTCATCGCTTTTGGTGATCAGCTCATCCTGCAGGCTTTCCCTTCACAATACATCCAGAATCAGACCTCTCACTGCCTCCCTGAACTAAGCTGCCACCTACTCTCACCTGGGTTTTTGCAATAGCCTCCTAACTCTTCTCTCTGCTTTTGCCCTTGGCCCCCTGTAGTCTAGTCTCAATACCACCGTCCCAGCGATACCTTTAAAACATAAATCAGATCATGCCTAAAACCCTCTGCTAGATTCTTGTCTCATTCGGATAAAAGCTAAACGTCCTTACAAAGACCAACAAGACCCTACACTAGCTGCACTTCCTCTAATAATTTGTGACTCCAATTCCTACTACTCTACCTTTGCTAATACAGCTATTCTGGCCTCCTTGCTGTTCTGTAACATGACAGGTGGTCCCACCTCAGAGCCTTTGCACTGCCGTTTCCTCTGCCTGAGCAGCGCTGTTCCCCCAGATGTTTGCTCGCTCCTTCGCTTCCTTCAGGTCACTTTCTTGGTGAGTCCAACTCAGACTGCCCTGTTTGAACCGCGGCCCTCCCCGTCAGCGCTCTACCCCTCCTCTGCTGCCTCCTTTGGTTCTATTGCATTTACTTTCTCTAATATAGGTTATAATGTACTTATTTGTCTTGTTTATGGTCTGTCTCCCACTAACTGTAAGTTCCACAAGGGCAGGGATTTTTGTCCATTTTGTTCACTGTTTTATTCCCAGTGCCTAGAACAGCACCTCCGTGTCATAGGTGCTCAACCAGCCAGATAAGAAGGGACACTTACCTATTTTGGGAGGCAGAGAGCAAGGCTTCAAAGGGAATGCTATTTCTGCACTAAGTTGTTTTAAATTTAGTTTTATTTCATTGGCTCCTAACATCAGTTGTTCATGTTGACAATTACTGGCCCCATGTTATAGATGATGCAATTGAGGCTCAGGGAGGTAGTGAAGTAAGTGGGAGAGGCCAGGCTTAGTGGCTTGTGTCTATAATCCCAGCACTTTGGGAGGCTGAGGAGCTTGGACAAGCTTCAGTCCTCTCTGTGCCTCAGTGTTCTGATCTGCAGAATGGGAACAATCATACTACCTATCTGCAAGGGTTGTTGGGAGGATTAAATGGGATAATACATGCACAATTCGTTTGCTCTGGCTACATGGAAGGTGTTCAGTAATGTCAGCTAATATTATTGGAGCTGCACTCTGCTGCCTGAGTCAGGCCTCTGGGCCACTTTCTACCCAGCCAGGGATCTCCATCCCATTTCCACAGGGGACTTCAGGTTGGCCCGGGGCTCTGCCTTCACATGGCAGTGGTCAGGCTTGTCCAGTTCCATTTGCTTAGGAGGAATTTAATTTCTCCCTAAGCTGAGAGTCTTCTGCCCCCTCCTGCCCTCTCTCTTGCTCTCATCAGCGGCAAAATGAGCTCTGGGAGCTTTCCCCCTGGTCCAGAAACCCAAGGTGAAGAATTTCATTAACAATCAAGAGGACATAATCAACATTCTAATAATTCCGGATCCACACTCCCCTTTTGCAGCCCCTCCAAAGTGCCCCCATCCCCCCACTCCACCCTGTTCCTGGCTCTCCCAGACACACTCACCTTGACAAAGAAATCTCATTTCCTCTCCAGCAAGATTTGCTTTGCTATTAAATTCAGCACCTTACCTCCTGCCCTGATGATGAGGGGACGTACTCTGGACTTCTCAGAATCCTGCTTCTGAAAGAGACACTAGCAGGAACAAGGACGTCACGAGGGACTTGCTTCTCTTACACCTCCTGGAAGGTTCCAGGGTGGGGTCATACACTTTTCCCCTAGGTCCTCAGGAACCTCACACTAGATGGCCAGAGAAGCAGAACTTCTGTTGTGAGGGGAAGATGAGGTACTCTAGGGATTTCTTCTCCAGACCCGCTGAGGATCTAGAGGTGACACGTGACCTTTTCAGTGGGTTGCATTTTACCCACCTTAAAGCCCCTACCCCAGCCTTTAGGAAGTTCTAGCCTGGACCTCCTTCTGGCTATATAACCTTGGGCAAATTCATCCTTCAGAACCTCAGTTTCCTTATCTATATAATGGGAATGATAGCAATCGTGCCTCTCTCTCAAGGTTGCTGGGGGAATGAAATGAGATCATGCTTAGCGGAGTGGCTGGCATGGATTTGGCACACAATCGATAATAGCTGCCACTATTATCATAAATGCGGCGGTGTCTTCGGCACTTGAAGTCTGCAGCATGGTACTGCCACCCGCCTCTCTCCCACCTCATTCCTTCCTTCATCCACTTGGAATACATGATTGCGTTTTTATTGATGTAGTGATGTGGAGCTGCATATGTTCAACAGGCATTTACGGTATAGTGCGGTCAGTGCTGTGGCAGGCTAAGTGATGGAGGCCATGAGAACCCCAAACCATAAAGGAGGTGGCTCATTGGTGGTCAGAGGCTTCCAACAGGAGCCGACTTTTTTTTTTTTTTTTTTGAGACAGAGTCTCGCTCTGTCACCCAGGCTGGAGTGCAGTGGCGTGATCTTAGCTCACTGCAATCTCAGCCTCCTGGGTTCAAGCAATTCTCCTGCCTCAGCCTCCTGAACAGCTGGGGCTATAGGTATGCACCACCACACCCAGCTAATTTTTTGTATTTTTAGTAGAGATGGGGTTTTACCATGTTGGCCAGGCTCGTCTCCAATTCCTGACCTCGTGATCCACCCACCTCAGCCTCCCAAAGTGCTGGGATTACAGGCGTGAGTCACCGTGCCCAGCCCAGGAGCCGACTTCTGAATTGAGACCTGAGGAACAGAAAGAGATTTGCCTGGAGATAATGAGTGATGGGGACTCTGAGGGTGGAGACCATCAGTGCCCAGGCCTGGAGGGGAGAACAGGCAGGGACTCAAGGACCCTGTGTAATGGGGATGGCAGTCAGTAGCTAAGGCCATAGCGGAGGAGTTTGGCTTTCATCCTGAGGGCAGTATGGAGCCACTGCAGGACACTGAGGAGAGTGGTGACCTGAGTGTTCTCATAGAAATATCTGCCTGGTTGCAGTGTGGGGACCAGAAGGGAGAGGGGTGAGGGTGGAGAGTGAGGAAGTTGGGCTGTGGAGATGGAGAAAAATGGACATGTGCCTTCCAGAAGTGACTGTGACCAGGGTTGGTATTCTGATGATGGGTGGCTGAGGAGTCTGGCTGGAGCACTCCACCCCTGGAGGGTGCTTGGAAGAGGCACAGGGGTTGAGGGGAGCTTGGGGCCCTGCACATCGGGGTTCTGTGTGGAGGCATCTTTTGTTCCCTGTCTGGGAAGGGGCTTGAGGGAGCCTTGAGGAGTTGGAGGCAGAGTGAAGAGGAGGAGCCCAGGAATCTCCTACAACTCCAGCTTGGCCCAGCTGAGCTCTCTATGCAGCTGAAGCCACAAGGATTCCAGGCTGGAGGGAGGCTATGGCAGGATGTTTAATTCTCTAATCTCTGAATCCTCCTGAAATCCCTTTCAGCCTTGCACAGCCCCATGGCGCACTCCCGATGGTGGCTGGTGGGCACCTCCTTGTGCTTCTTGCACACACACCACACCCCAGCCCATACATCCATACACAGATGCATACACAGAGCATGTTTCAGGCCCCGATGAGCCCTGGCAGAAGGGAGGCAGGGACTCAGAGAGCACCTAGGAGAAAAAGGAGGCGGTGGGAGAGGTAGGAGAGAGAAGAGAAAGAGGGCAAGGAGGATCTTGGAGGCTCTCTGGTGGTGATAAGGCGGCGATACTCCCAGCTCCAGTTTCCATGGCTCAGGATGGGATTAACCCCTGAGGGGAGAGAGTAGAAGGGAGAGGTGGCACTGTGCCAAGTGACAGGGAGCGTGCTGTCCCTAGTGGAGATTTAGTTGGCTATCAAACCTCCAGACCCCTTCTCTTCTAGCCCCCCTGGGGTAGATGGCTCTGTGTCGCCTCCCCAAAGCCACCTATGCCCTTTCCCCTCCGGAGGATCTGCAGCAGGTCTTGTATGTGTGCACGTACATGTGTATGACAGTGTGTGTGTAAGCTTTAAGAGAGGGAAGTGTGGGGGTGTAGAGGGAAAGGAGAGGAAGCAAAGCCTGGCCTCCTGTCTAACACAGACAGACAGGAGGGCTGTTCCCACACTTGGGGGAGGTAAGACAGATGGTGGGCAGCCTCCCTGAAGGTCTCTCTCCCTCTCCCCTCTGGCCTCCAATTCTCCCTCCAAACGGCAGCCCCATCACCCTCCTACCTAAAATCTTTCTACAGTTCTTCAGTGCCCTCAGAATAAAGTCCAAGCTCTCAAGCCAGCCTCTGTCCACCCTCCAGCCTCTGCTCTTGACACTAAAGCCGCCATGCTTCTTCCCAGTGCTGTTCCCTGTGCTTAGAACCTTCTCCATGTCCAGCTGCACACCATATCCTTGTTTACATGGCTAATTCTTCCTCATCCTTTAGATCTCAGAAACTAGGAACCTTTCTTAGACTAGACCTCCAAGCTAGATAACGTTTCTCCTTTGGATATGGACCCCAGGGCGCCTGCTGGCCTCCCCAGCCCCTACCGCCATTGCCAGTGCTTCCTCCATCCCAGCCCTGATGGCTGTGCTGTAACTGTGAGGGCAGGAACTTGCCTTGCTAGAATCTTCGATGCCTGGCATGGTGCCTAGCACTCATTACATATTGGTGGAAGGAAACCCCAGGAATTACCAAATGGTAATCTTTCTTTTCTGCTAGTAGAAGCACAGAGAAAACTGAAACGAATCTCAATCTCCCTGACACTGACTATTTTTTTAAGAGACAGGGTCTCACTATGTTGCCCAGGCTTGCCTTGAACTCCTAGACTCAAGTGATCCTCCTGCCTCTGCCTCTCAAATAGCTGGGACTACAAGCACATGCTCCCACACCTGCAAGAATCCTGTATTTTTGAGGCCCAGACAGTGGAAGGGACTTGCCCAAGGTCATACAGAGGGAGTATCTGAACCAGGAAAAGAACCCAGGAGTCCTAACTCCCAGACCCTTGTCCTCCCATGGTGGAGGGAAGAAAGGGAAGGCAGCTGGCAGGAAGTGTACAGGAGTTGCAGTGGGGAGAGGTTCAGTGTGAGGATCCCGCGGCAGAGCCTGTGATGTGTGCACAGACACGCGTGTGCTGCACCTCATGGCTGGGCATCCTCCTCAGCTCATGTTCTTGGTTGGCCCACAGTGAAGAGACTCAGCTGCCTGGAGGAGCCTACCTAGGACTGGATGGTGGGGGTGTTGGGGAGCAGAGCTGTCCAGGCCCTGGGATTGAGGGTTGACGTCATCTCAAACCCCTGTGGAAGCTGATGGTGAAGACCCAAGCGGCAAGGCAGGCAGTGGGGACACAATCACAGGCTAATAGCCTCCCAGACTGAGAGGCAATTAGGGGCAGATTCCCAGCAGACCTGGAGGCAGGGGGAAGGGCAGTTCGTTGTTTGGAGGTGGGAGTGGGGCCTATATCTGCAGTCCTGCACTCAGGGTCAGAGGCGCCAGAATGGGAGCATGGGTGGGGTAAGGAGACCTCCAAAAAGAAGGAACAGCTGCAGACATGGGTGAAGCAGAGGGGTACTTGGAGGTAAAGCACCATCATGGAAGATTAATAATTGGGAAAGTTACTTTCCCTAGACCCCAGATATAATAGTGAAAGAGACAAGCTAAGTCAGTTTAGGTCCTTAGACTTTCTGCCTGAGATTTCCCTCCCCGTAAGATAGGAACAATAATAATAGTATCTATCTTAGAGAGCGATTGTGGAGGTTATATGAGAAAAAAGCATACAGAGCACTTAGCTCAGAACCTGGCCCTCATCAAGTGCTCAGTCAATGATCATGACGATGGTGATGCTTTAGAGAGGTGGTATCATACTGGGCACTAACAGGAGCCTTCGAATCATGCAGATCTGGGTTCAAATCCCAGCTTTTCCACTTACCAGTTCCATGACTTTATGCAGAATACTGAGCCTCGGGTGTGTCATCAGTAGACAGAACAAATAAAGTATTTACCCCAGCCAGGGGTGAGAGGAAGTGTGACGGGATGTAAGCTGCCTGGGACTCAGGTTCTCCCTAAAGGATAAGTGCCCCAGATAGAGCCAGGCCACTTCTCAGGTCTCAGATCACAAGCCTGGCCCAAGATCTTCTATCCTTGAGATCACAAGGCAGCCCTCTCTGACCCCTGGGTCTGATCTCAGGGGATCCCGCAGGGGCAGCCATACCACTCCAGTCTGTCCAGGACAGAGGTCTGGAGAGCTGGCTTTCAGCTGGAGCCTTGACAGAGACCAACAGGTACACGTGACTGTGGTTGGAGGGCAAGTTTTATTTAGAGATTAACCAGATAGCTGCCTGCCACATCTCTGAGAAGCCAAGAACCTGTTGGACAAGTTCAGTATTCCCAGAACTGCCGCCCAAGCCCAGGTCATCAGCTTGGAAGGAAATGGAATGAGGTGAGTGGGGAGGGATGATGGTAATTTAAACTGGCCTTTATCTGTAGTGTCTTTATCTAGTACTTTATCTACATTATCCAGTGTGATCCTCATATCAACCCTGTGAGGAGGTCCATATTTTACAGACAAGGAAACTGAGGTCAGAGAGGTGAACGCCTGGTCAGAGGCTGCCTAACTAGTCACTGGCAGCCCTAGGACTCAAATTCAGAACTGTCCCAGAGCCTGGGCTCTGCAGTTCGCTCAGCAGTTTCTGAGCTTGGGGGAAGCTCAGAATGGGGGAAGCTATATTGGGCAGGATCCCCTCCATACCCAATTCTGGAGGTCTAGAGGAATATGAAAATTGGACCTGGCTATATTAGCAGCCCCCCTCCCCGCCTCCCCATTCAGATGCTGGTGATCCAAGGACTGCACTTGGAGAACTCTGCCCTAGGACCACTGGGGAAAGGCCCAGGCTGGAGTCCAGACTGCAAGGGCATTGACTGGACCTCGCAGGAGCGTGGGTGCAGCAAGGGCAGGAGATGGCCCCACACCTGTGTTCCAGATTCCAAGGTCTCTTCCCACCTGCCTGCCCACCCAAAGAATTAGTCCAGGTGTTTTGAGGTAAGGAGGAAATCTAGTCCCAAGCCTGCCGAGGTGGCTGCTTTGGGGTAAATATAAACCTGGACTTCCTAGGCCCTGGATCTCAGCAAGCTGGGCCCAAGGTGACCCCTCATTGGTTGGTGGAGAAGGTGGAAATCAAATCAGTGGTACCCAACTCCCTGGAAGAGATGCTGACCTAGCTGCCCTCCCTCCATCTCCAACACAGGCTTTGGAAGAGGGAGCCACACTCCCTCCCCAGGGCCCAGCTCAGTCAGCTGGGTACAGCAGCAAGAGCATGTGTTGTCATGGGCCTGGGTTCAAATCCCAGCCCTGTTACTTGCTGTGTGGCCTGAATCCCAGTTTTCTTCTCTGTAAAAAGGGGATAATGGGCTCTACCTCTGCAAAGATTAATAAAGAACATTTACAAGGAAAGCACAAGCATTCTGCAAATGTTTGTTTTCTTTCCTCTCTGGCAACTGAAATCCACCATTAGCAGCAGAGACGTCCCCAGACTCCTCTTTAAAATGCACAGAGCCGGGAAGAAAGGGACAGTTATTAAGTCCACCTGAGATGAAGCACATGCAACGCTCTTTCACAGCTGTAGGATGGAAATGATTATGTTGTTCCAGTTATTGAGTTACTGATACCTGAGAAAAGCAGGGATAGCGGGCCTTAGAAAGCAGATTCTGGTCCCACTCCCTTATTTTATTTTATTTTTATTCTTTCCACTCCCTTATTTTTAAAAGGGGAAAGGCAGAGAAGAGGAGCTGCTAGCTCAAGGTCACCCAGAGTCAGGGACTGGAAGAGTCAGGCTCACATCCAGTTCTCCTGTGATTTTGCTTATGCTAGGATAGACAGGTCCTGGGAGGTGGGCCCAGGCCACTCTGGGATGGGAAGGGCCCTAACAAGGTAGCCCTGCTGCTGCTGTCCACTTCCCTAGCTCTTGGAACAATGCCTGGCACATAGTAGGTATTTATTGAATGAGGGCACCCAGTAGGCATTTATTGAATGAATGAATGAATGTGATGGCAGGAAGACAAAGGTGCCCTCCCAGGACAGGAAGGTGTCTCTGTGAGAGACTGTGGTCACCTTGATAAGGGGCCCTCAGGGCCTTCCCAGGGCTGAGCCCACATGTCCATCTCATCTCCTCCAGATGGCAGCTATGGGGGCAGAGGAAGGAAGATTCCGAGAGGAGAGGACTGAAGCTGCAGCCAGGTGGATGGAGGTTAGACAGCAGGCGAGCTACGGGAAGGAGCACAGAACAGACCCTGGGATGGCTTCTTCCATCAGAGCTCTCTGAGGGAGGAGGGGGGCTCTGTGTGTGTCTAGGGGGAGGCAGGGGAGCTCTGTGAAGCTGTGGGGTGCCTAAGAGGGTCCTGAATCACACGCTCAGAGCCTGAGACACCTGGGGGGCTCCACGGGCAAAGGCCACCTCCACTCCTCAGAGGCAGATCTAGCTCCACTCTGGCTGCAGAGAATCCTGTCGCCATGGAGATGGGGAGCCAGCTCCTCTAAGAGCATTGGCGGCACTGGGCGTGGCCTGCTCTCAGCATGATTTACAGAGGGGGTGGGCAAGTTGGGGCAGCAAAGGAATTCCATAGGACCCTGTTAGGCACAAGGTTGACTGACACGTGCAATGTGGCTGCTGCTGGCTTTAGAGTCCGTTGACCTAGGCCTGAGTCCCAGTTACTAACTGATGGCCCTGAACAAGGGCCACGGCTTCTCTGAGCCTCAGTCCCAGCATCTGTAAAATGGTTCACAGGGTATTGTTCACAGGGTAGTGGTGACATTCACTCAAGCCTGTCTATGGGGAGCACAGAGCTGGGGCACAGTGAAGACTCGGTAACTGGTGACTATGACTTCTTAATTGGTGTTAGGATTGGTGCTCTGCAGAAGCCCGCCCCAAGGCAGCAGCCTCCTGACCTCAGCCTGCTTCCTGGGACTCCCAGGTGAGACTGGAGAGAGGCCTGACTCCTTCTCCACAGACAAAGGTGATCAGGAGTCAGGAGTTATGTCATCCTTTGAACATGGGCCTGGAGGCTCTGCCGCAGGCACATCTGAAAAATAAATAATAACAACGTGAATAATTCACAGAATCTGTGTGAATAATTCACCATGGCCTCCCAAGCACCAGCCGATTAGTCACCGCAGACCCGGCTCCAGTCTTATCTGCCTCAGGCTGCCCCACTGGCCCTAGGGAGTGCGGCCTGGCCTCAGGGGCAGGAGGTGGAGGGCATGCGGGGACACTTGGAGGGGCCCTCTGGAGGCTGCAGGGTCCTGGGTGGCAGCCGGGAAGTAGGGCTGATGGTCTTTCTGGGTTTTACAGAGACCCACAGGCTAGGGAAGCCAAAGGGGATCAGCCTAGGGTCCCCAAGTGAGTGGGACCCTGCATCTGGCCATCTCAAGCCGCTTTCCTCTCTGGGCTGCATTTTGGAGACTTGGACTTACTATATTATAGTAGCCAGTAACCAACCCTGGCTGGGCAGTGCTAATGCAGTCCCATCTCTACAGGGACCCAGGCTGTACCTCTTAGCCCTGAAATAAATCTTGAGAAGCCCGTACAGCCCTATCATGTTTCTCTTGGGAGTTTGGACAAGGTAGGGGTGAAATGCCTCAGCTCAGGACTCAGACATCAGTTCAGCTCTCACTTGCCTGTTACGTGACCTGGACAAATGGTTCAAATGTTCCAGGTCTCCATTTCCTCATCTGTAAAATGGGGACTAAAAAACACCCACCTCATAATATTATTATTGTTCTGCAGATGAAATGATGTAATGACCGTAAATTGCTTTGTGTAATGCCTGGCACATAGTAAGTGCTAAAAAGCAGTGGCTGTTATAGATAGATATTTGTTATCTTTCTAAAGATAGCATACTGGGGATTCAGGATAAGAAGAGGGATGCTCAGACATTGCAGATGTTCATATAAACCATGATCTGCAGGCCCAAGAGATGGGGATAGACTGCTAGGCTGTTTGTTAGAGTGTAGGGGCCTCTGAGATCCTCCAAGTACACACTCACTCAGAACACTGAGTCTCCTGTTTCCTCCTGAGCGCCCGCCACCTTTGTAATTCTTTTCTTTTTTACTTTTTTATGATCTGCCTTCCCCACTTGACTGAGCTCCACAAAGACAGGGCCCTCATCTGTCTTGTTCTCCATTGTATCCCCAGTCCCTAGAATATGGCCTGGCACATAGTAGGTGTTCAGCAAATATTTGTCAACTGAATGAATGGATTCATCAGGAGGCATGAAATCATGAAGGGCTGCAGGAACAGAGTCTTCATCACGGTGGCAGGCTGGGCCACGGGGCGGGGCAGGAAGGCCTCTGGGACAGTTTCTGGGTGTGCAGCTCAGAGAGGGGAAGGTGGTCTGGGCTGGCCCTTGCCAGACTGGCTGCTGGTGATGCTGAGGGCTGTGGTGATTCCCATCTGTCCCTTTCTTCCCCACCTCCCAGGTAAGCTCTCTCAAAACCAACAGTACAAGGGAGGCTTAATGGTGGCACAGGCCCGCTGTGTCTTCCCCAGTAATGATTTAATCACTTGTTTAGAATTTCCTGTGGCATTAATGATTATCCCCCAGAACAGGGGGAATAATTGGCTGTGTTCTCGTGGTGAGCGAGCTCCCTATTAGCGGGGAGCTGAGCCTGTTCTTCTATATTCTTCCTCTCTCACCTGCCTGCCACTCACTTGCTGGGTGATGGAGATGGATGAGCTCATGTGTGCAAAGGAGCTGGGAGGCCACCTGGAGGCTGCAGGGAGTGGGGGGAGACTGAGAAAGAGATACACAGAAATGCTTGGATAAGCAGCAAGAAGCAGAGACAGAGAGAGAAAATGATATTACGAGTCTGTGTTTTTAGGCCGAATAATCCCCAAACTGAGTTCACGGCTTCAGTTCTTCCTAGTAGCTTCACTCATTGTTTGCAAAACCTTCCGTGCATGGACTCATACTCTTCTGTTGTGCACACGTGGGCAACTCTAGAGCAGTGGTTCTCAGAGTGTGGTATTTGGGCCAGCAGCATCAGCAGCACTTGAGTATGTGGTTGAAATGCACATTTTCAGGCTCCTCCCCAAACCTACTGAATCAGAAACCCCAAAAGTGGGGCTTTGCACTCAAATAGGCTTTCTGGTGATTCTGGTGCACCCAAATTTGAGAAGCCCTGTTCTGATGTATACAGTGTGTAGAGTTGTGTGAGGTGGATGCATGTGCCATGTGGACGTGCCACGTGGACACACATGCGGGTGTCTGAGCATTTGGAGCTCTGTCCCAGCCAGGAAACTGCAGCAGCAAAGGCCCAGGCAGAAATCAGGCCCCCACCAGAGGGCTCAGGGCTGCCTGCTACTTGGAAGGAGGGGCTCAGGTTCAGCTATCAACTCCCCCATCATAGCCACCTACCCATTGGTGGCCACAAGACTCCCCTAGCTGGGATAAGAGGGGGCTAATGTCCCTGCCAAGCCTTCCATAAAGTTGGCCTGTCAGCAGGATCTGCGGGGAGCTGCTGGTCTCATCCTTGACACTCCAGTGTGGCTGAAACAGGGACCACATCCTGGCTCCCGTACCCTAGGGACTTACAGTCCTAGGGACCCGTCTCGCTCCTCCTGACTGCTGTTAGGCTTGAAGAAGTGAGTTTTCAGGGATTAATTAATTTAAGGAGGATTATGCAGGACCGGGGGAATGATTTATCAGTGGAGAGAATGGCAGCACCCACCTGCTGGAGCAGCTAGCAGTGCAGCATCACTGGGGCCTGTGCGTGACATTTCAGGAGGAGGAGGTAGGTGCGGTGAGAGAGAGAGAGACCTCGAGGCTCTGAGAGTAGCTCCAGGGTGTGAAGGTGCTGTGTGGGGGAGGGGAGGGTAAAGGATGGGGAGGAAAGGAATCTGGGGAAGGAAGGGGCGGGCAGAAGGAGGAGGAGGACAAAGAAATTGGTTAAGTAGAGGGGGAGGCCACAGGAGGGTGGACAGACGGATAGAAGGAAGGGAGGGAGGGAGGGAGAGGGGAGGGGAGGAGGAAGAGAGCACAGAGGGAGAAGCTCTGGATGGAGAGGGGAAGATAAGGAGAGGTGAGGAGGCTAGGACAGCCAAATAATGCAGTGCGATCCCAGTGGGGTCTATGGCGGAGCTGGCTGGAGGGAAGTCACTAGGGAGTGGGGGCTCCATGCCCAGGAAGGAGGGGTCATGGGGGCCTCTCTCACCCTAGGCAAACCTGAGGGAAGGGGCATGGGCTTGAAATTCACAATGAATTTGAAACAGCTGAGAAAAGTGAGCTGCTTATTGAGTTTTGTATTTAACAAGACAAATAAGTGAAAGGAGTATGAATAATTAGGAAGTAATGAAGACTCTGCAAAAATAGCATTTTATTTTTAAAAAAAAAAGAGCAAAGAAAATACTGAGAACATGTGCAAACTGGCCATCTTGGGCAGGTGAGTGAGTCAGCAGGCCAAGACGCAACCCCTGACAGCCCAGCTGGGCCTGGGGATGGGAGGAGAAAGCAGCCAGGCGGCCAAATCCTGCCAGGGAGTGGGCGGGGACGTTGACATCATTCACCCCCACCCCACGCCCCCCCCACTTCCCAGCCTGTGGCTTGGCTCGCTCTGCCAGGGCACCCAGGACCCATTTGGAGGAGACCATGCCACTCCCCAGCATGATGCTGACCTCAAACGTCTAGGCCCAAACCCCAGGTATCTCTCGCTTCCTTTAATTACCACTGGGGACCTGCCATCCATTAATTTTGTGCAACCCTTTCTGAACTCCATTCTATTTTCAGCTTGTGAAGACCCCTTGGGGGTAACAAATTCCAGAAGTTGGACAGCAGCTGTGTAAAGCAGGACTTCCCTTTAGAAATCCTAAATTAAGTAACAACAGCTTTAGAAGGGACCTACTGGCTCTGGGCTGATGCTGTCTTAGCAGTAATTTGGGAGGTTTGGGTCAACACTGCCCCCTTGCTGGGCGGGGTGGCTCATGCCTGTAATCCCAGCACTTTGGGAGACTGAGGTGGACAGATCACGAGGCCAGGAGTTCAAGACCATCCTAACCAACATTGTGAAACCTGTCTCTACTAAAAATACAAAAATTATCTGGGTGTGGTGGCGCATGCCTGTAATCCCAGCTACTTAGGAGGCTGAGGCAGGAGAATCGCTTGAACCCGGGAGGCGGAGGTTGTGGTGAGCCGAGATTGTGCCATTGCACTCCAGCCTGGGTGACAGAGTGAGACTCCGTCTGAAAAAAACAAAAAACAACATTGCCCCCTCACCCCTTGGTAAGGGAGCCCCTTTGCTCCTACATTCCAAATGTTCTGAGCTTTGGGGTCAGACAGATTTAGGCCCAAACAGGGACACTACCACTTCCTGGTTGTGTGAACTTTAGCAAGTTACTTATCTTTCTGTCTTCAGTGTTTCTATCTGAAAACAGATTAATAATTATATCCTCTATTTCCAAGATTGTTGGGACACGATAAAATAATGTATGCAAATCATCTCAAATGTTTCTCGGCACATGGTAAGTGGGATCTCTGTGGAGCACCCACTCTGTGCTGAAGGCCTTTCTAGGAGCAGGTGACAGAATAAGACAGGGAGGTTCCTGCCCTCAGGGAGCTTCCATCCCAGGAGGATGCTGGAATTGACTATAGGCCAGAAAGCAAATCAATGGGGGATTCCAAAGAGTGGTCTGAGCTATGAGGACAATGAAAAGGAGACGGGTGGGTGGGGGATAGATGGGGCTCATCAGAGAAGGCCTTTCTGGCAAAGCGACATTTGGGCTGAGACGTGAGCTAGAAGAAGCCAGAGTATGATGTGGGGGAGGCATTTTTGTGAGTAGTCTCAGAATCTGTAGGTAGTTCAGGGCCACATTTTTTGCATCCTGCATGGTTTCATAGAATTTGACTCCCTGCCCCTCATCCCACTCTTTATCTCAGGTTTCCCCTGTCTCTGAGTTTAGAGTCTTCCTGTCTGTTAATGGGTCCTGGGTCTGGGAAAGTGGTAAAGCAAACAAGTCTAAGAGCCCTGCCTCCTCCTTCCCTCACTCCCTCACTCCCACACTGTCCCTCCCGTGGTTCTCCCGCCTCTCTGGCTGCCCAGGGTGATGGATGCCTCCTTGCAGGGCTGAGTCATGTGTGCCTCTTGCAAGCTCTGGGCAACATCCCTGCTACTGCTGCACTCCCTGCTCCACTCCCAGTCCCTGTGGGAAGGCAGATTTATAGGGGTTTTCCCCGGGGAATGCACATGCATCTGCTTTACCCTGGCTTGGAGGTGCAGGAGAATGGGCTGCTGCTCAGATAAATTTTCTTCAATGCACAGATGGGGAAACTGAGACCTGGGAGGGAGAAGAGGTTCCTAAGGTTGTGCTGCCCCGAATCGGGGCTGAGCAGGGGCTTGAGGCCAGATCTCCAGACTCGGTCCAGTGTTCTCCTTCCTGGCACACTTGGCTGTTTGCCCATACTTAGGTCTCTGTCAGGATCTTAGCTTCTCAAATTCCAGACCTAGGTCTGTGCGGCCCCCTCTCAGGAGCCCCAGCCCAGCACTCTGTGTAAGTAGCCTCCATGAGCAGTGATGGCCTAGAGCGCTGTATTGAGGTTTTTGATGCTGCATGGGGCTTCATAGGAAAGTGTTATACAGTATTCCAGTGCTTCTCAAACTCGAAGGTGCATCAGAATCACCTGGAGGACCTGTTAAGCCACAGATTGCTGGCTTTCACCCCCAGAGTTTCCCATTCAAGGGGTCTGGTGTGAGGTCTGATGATTTGCATTTCTGAGAAATTCTCAGGTGATGTTGATGATGGTGGTCTAAGGACCGCACTTTGAGAACCTCAGCTATAATTGATTAGTGCTGTCTGCTCTGGGCATGAGAATAGGGCATTGTGACAAGTCTGACGTATATTTGCCATCTCTCTTCCAGTAGGACTGTGGGATCTTAGTGTTATAAATCTATAATTAAATTATAAATCTTTATTTTGTAGACAGCCAGAGTAATTTTTTCAAAATGCAAACCTTATCATATGACTTAAAATCCTTTGAGGACCCTGCAGACAAAGAGAACATGACATAACATGGCTTACAAAGTCCTACCCAGTGCGGCCACTGCCCACTGTTACAGCCCATCTCACATCCCAGGGCCACTGTGTCTCTCCCCAGTCCATCTCATTGTCTAGTGTAGCTTTGGCCTCAGGGCATTTGCACATACTGTTCCCACTGCCTGGAATGCTCCTACTGCCCACTTAGGCTCCTTGCCTAATAAACTCCAACTTGTTTAGAGATCTCAGATCAGTCATTGTTTCTGCAGGGACACCATCCCCAGCCTTTCTGGTCTGGTTGAATTCTCCCATCATGTGTTCTCACAACACAGTGAGCCACTGCCGTGACGTGTTTAGCACAATTATAGTTACATGGAAGTGGTTATTTGATTAATGTCTGTCTGGACCAGACTATGGGACCCCACTCTAGGAAGGACAGAGACCATATATTCTTTCCATTTATTATTGATTCCAAAGAGCCCAGCATGGTGCCTGTTACATGGTAGGGGCTCTGAAAATATTTGTAGAAAGAGAGCAAGAGGGGATGATGTGAATTTCCATTGGGCTTCTGTTTAAGATTTTGCTGGAAGGGGAAGGAGGGATGTGGTCAACCAGAAACCAGCAAATGTTTACTGAGTACCTGCCGTGTTTAGAGGTATTTAGGCCTCAAGGCCTTGAGGTTCCTTTGCCTTAGCCGAGAACAAGCTCCAAGGTAGACAGTGAGAAGGGGGAAAAGAAACTTGAACTTACTGTGCCCTCTCTGTGGGCTAATCTTTTGCTCTATATATGCTATTTTGTTGCATTCTCAGAATGGGTAAGCATGATTCCCATTTTCTAGATGAAGAAACTGAGGTTCTGAGAGGACAAGTGGATTGTGTGTGAGGCCTGTGCATGAATTCCCTTCTTCCTTCCATCCTAGTAAAGTCTGAGAGGGCCCAATAAGGAAAAGCACAGATGTCAGGGTGGCTGAGAGGAGGGACTCTATGTTCCGGTCAAGCAATTCAGGCTGTTCTTTCACCAACTTTACAGACCTTGTTGCTGGAGGCACAGGTCATTCAGCAGTGGAAAGACAAAGTCCCTGCCCTCATACAGCTCACATTCTAGTTACAGGAGACAGAGAACAAATAAACAGATAAACAAGGTACTGTCAGATGGTGTAAATTCTCTGAAGGAACTAAATTGGGATAATGGGCCAGCAAGTGGTTATGGGAGATAATATTTTATCTTTGATACAGAGTCTCACTCTTGCCCAGACTAGGGCTGGAGTGCAGAGGTGGGAATCGTAGCTTACTACAGCCTCAGACTCATGGACTCAAGTGATCCTCCTGCCTCAGCCTGTAGCTGGGACTTCAGGTGCAAGCCACCATGCCCAGCTATTTTTTAAAAAATATTTTGAGGCCAAGGCAGGCGGATTGCCTGAACTCAGGAGTTTGAGACCAGCCTGGGCAACATAGTGAAACCCTATCTCTATTTAAAAAAAAAAAAAATGCCCACCCAGGAGATATTTTAAATGGGGGCTCCAAGGAAGGCCTTTTGGAGTAGGTCAGTGGTCCCCAACCTTTTTGGCACCAGGGACCAGTTTCATGGAAGACAATTTTTTTCACAGACCCAGGGTTCAGGCTGGGTTGGTGGTGATGGTTTCAGGATGAGACTGCTCCACCTCAGGTCATCAGGCATTAGATTCTCATAAGGAGTGAGCAGCCTCCATCCCTCACCTGTGCAGGTCACAACAGGGTTCCACTCCTATGAGAATCTAAAGCGTTCTCTGGCAGGAAGCAGAGCTCAGGTGGTACCCAGTCTGTGGCCTGGGGGTTGGGGACCCCTGGAGTAGGTGACATTTAAACCCAGTCCTAAATTATGAGAAGGCTCCAATCAGGGCCAACTTCTCCATTAGAGACAGTAGCACAGCGCCCACAATACTTTTAGGGGCCCTCAAAATATTTTAATTTCTTTTAAAATAGAAAGAAAACAATAAGCTTTTAGGTTAATCAAACTATATGTTAAAATAGTTTCTTTTTCTCTTTTTCTTTTTCTTTTTTTTTTTTTTTTGAGACAGAGTCTCATTCTGTTACCAGGCTGGAGTGCAGTGGTGCAATCTCAGCTGACTGTAACCTCTGTCTCCAGGTTCAAGCCAGATTCTCCTGCCTCAGCCTCCTGAGTAGCTGAGATTATAGGCACACACTTCCATGCCCGGCTAATTTTTTGTATTTTCAGTAGGGACAGGATTTTGCCATGTTGCCCAGGCTGGTTTCAAACTCCTGAGCTCAGGTAATCTGCCCACCTTGGCCTTACAAAGTGCTAGGATTACAGGCATGAGCCACCATGCCTGGCCAAAATAGTTTCTTTAACATAACCATGCTTATACCAATGCAGTGCTAAAATATAATTTGTGTAGATTTTCATGGAAGAAGGGACCCACAAAGGCAAAAGTGCCTAGGACCCACACAAATCACAGTGTGGCTCTTGCTCCAACCCTGGGGAAAGCCACAGAAAAGCATTCCAGACAGAGGGAATGGCAAGTGCAAAGGTCCTGAGGTGGAAATGAGCTGGACATGTTTGAGAAAAACAGTAAGAAGGACTGGAGGGAGGTGAGTAGCTTGGGGAGAGTGATGAGAAATGAGTCTGCAGGGTCAGATCATGGAAGGTCAGTGCATAGAGAGATGCAGGCCAGGGTGGGGAGGTGAGCTGATGACCAAGGGGCTGCCACTGACTGCTCTTGGGGGCAGCGGGTACTGAGCTGCTTCTCAGTGTCAAAATGGCTAGGGCAGTACCTGGCCTTGCGAGGTGACCAATGTATCCCCTTTGGGGGAAGGCTTGAATACAAACCTGCCTGCTGCATCTCTCCAGCCAAGATGCAGGCCCAGGGAAAGCCTGTCTCCTGACAACTCACAACCCCTAAGAGATTTCCCGGACCCGCCTGCTCCCGAGAAAAAAACTGAGCTGTGCCTCAGGCACAGTGTGGAGCAGGTGTTGTTTGGCAGGTGTTTCTGAGTTGGGGGCTGAGCCCCTCTGTCTCGGCCTCATTTCTGGGGCTCACAGCCCCTCCCTGGGACAACCAGTTTTGGAGTGGGGGATGGGACTTCAGCAAGTGAGATACAGTGAGGAGCTATTTAAAGCTGCCGGCAGCTCGCCCCTTCTGTTCGCGGCTCTGCTGGGTGGGAGCTGCCATCGTCACGCACCCACCGGTGCCTCAGGAACACAGCAGCCCAGCGCACCCACACAGAGACACGTGGGGAGGGTCTTGGTGCACCTCCACAGGCTGGCAGGGGTCCCGCAGCTTGTAGGGCAGGGCTGATAAAGCAGGAATGGACTCTGGACAGCCCATAACTCTCACCCCAGGTTTCTACCTACAGCCCAGAAAAGTGGCCTACATTTAGGTCACCTGCCCTCCGTTGGCTACAAGTGCAAACAATTAACACCTTCCTGAGGGTGTTGGTGGAGGCGGAGGGCTCTTTGGGCCCTGTGGGACTGGTAGTGCTTCTTGTGCCCTGGAGGTGGTCCCAGGCCTGGGGGGAGGAGCTACCAGCACCCAGCCCTCCCAAAGCTGTAGCCTGGAATGAGCGTCTTCCTGGAATGGTGGGGACCCATTCCTGCCTCACTTCACACCTCCCAGGGCCCCACCCCAGGACATTGCATAGGGCTGCATAGGGCCTGCAGGGTTAAAAGTGCAGGCTGTGGAGGCAGGTGGGCCCTGTTATGAATCCAGGCATGAACTTGACATCTTTGAGCCTCAGTTTTCTTCTCTGTGAAGGGGTAAGGAGGCACTGGGATGAAGGCGACCTATGAGCCTTTTTCTTCTCTGTGATATGGGTATAAAAACAATGTCCACTCAGATGGTTGGGGAGATTTTGAGTTAAAAATGTCCAACCTTCTCACAGCCTAGCAGAGTGAGAAATCAATGAGTGAAAGCTTTTACCTATATTATTGTTGTTATATGTATTTGAACTTGCTCTCCTCTCTCCCGAACCAAACGGTCATAGTGGTCCTCTTCAGGACCCTATGGACACAGATACGGGCTGCAGGGTGCTGGGGAGGGGAGTCAGCAGGTGAGTTTGGCCTCCGGGTGACTGTACGCGCCGTCTGCGGCCCGGACACACACTGGCCGCTAGCACTTACTGGGACTCCCTGTGAAGTCATCAGCCTGCCTTGATGACTGCTGGAGGCTCCATGCCTGTTCTGATGCTTACCAGCAGAGCATCCTGCTCACAGACCCAGGTTCAGGAGCTACCGTCAGCTCCTCCTCAGGTGAGAACTGCTGATCAGCCAGACCAGGGCAAGGGGAAATTTGGGCTCTTCTTTTTCGACTAGAGAGATAAACAGTTCTATGCAGGGTCAACCCTGAAACACAGAGCCACCTGCAGGGCCAGACCACAGTGATAAGGGGATCTCTAAGGGGAATGTCCTAAATAGGGAGGGCCTCTAGTGACTCAAAACTGCACAGGGAAAGGAGAGATGGAGAAGCCACGGGACTGGGAGGTGAGGGCTAGAAGCAGCAAAGTGAGTACTGGGAGCAGCGGCATTAGGTGCAGTCGGGGAGACAGGTGAGGAGCAGGTAGACGGAGGTTCAAGGAGCCCCGCCCAGTGGCCTTTCACCACATCCAAGTTTCTCCACCTCCTTTAATGACTCCTTCTGACCCAACCCCTTCATCCACATTCACCATCCCTTGAATCCTCATGCAATGTCCCATCACTCCAGCCAGCGTCCCCTTCACCACACCCAATGCCCTCTTCTCCCCTCCAGGCTATTTTCACTGAACCTTCACTTTCATCCCATTTGATTGCATCCCAAGGTGCTACAACCCCCACCCAACCCCTCCATTATCCCACCCAGGGTCCTCTCGAGCCAGCCCCAAGTCCTCTGCCAAAGTCCCAGGACTCCAACTCCAGCCCAGCTAGTTCCCTTTTCCAGGTCCTCATCACCCCCACCCCACCCTCCGTCAGCCGCCCCGGAGCTGAATCAGAGCCATAGAACTAACATTTTGCACACGCGTCTCTCCAGATGACAGGCAAGCTGGGCCTTCTGCCCTCGGCCCACACACACCCGTGCTCAGGAAGCGCACAGAGCCAGGGCTGCACCCCACAAGAGGGCTGGTGTGGGGGTAGGGGCCCTTCCCAATAGGAGAGCTAGCCCGGCCCTGCCCCCTTGGGCCTTTGTTCAAGGCTTGGGACTCACCTTTTAGGGAGTAGAACATGTGTGAGGTGGAGAAATACACAGGGCTGGCAGACAGAGGCAGTGAAAGAGCGCCTATCAGAGACAGGGACAGGAGAGAGCAAGGCGTGACAGGGAAACAGGGAATGAGAGAGAGGCAGGGATGGAGGCTGAATTAAGACAGAGATCGTAAACAGACAAGGAGAGACAGAAATAGGAAGAGAGAAAAGGAGAGGAACTGAGGGAAGAACCAAACTCTCACAGGGAGGGAATCCAGAGGAAAGGAAGCAGAGATGAACAAAAGGAAGAGGAGGCACTTGTGAGCCTGGGGGAGGGAGAAGAAAAGGGGCCCTGAGAGGGATCAGCATCTCAGATGGGAAGGAGCTGTCAGGAGCCTGAGTACACCCTGAAGAGGGGCCTCGGAGAAGCTCAGGGGAAAACAGAACCCAGGGCTTCTGCAGGATGATCCAGGGCTGTGCCTGGAGAAGGAGAGCAGAGGCAGCTCCCAGGACTCAGAGGGGAGCTGCTGGCAGGTGTACTGAAGATACTGGGGAGGACCATGCACTCTCTGACCTGGCATAGCCTGGGCCCAGGACTCCTGCCAGGAAGGGTTGGGCTGATCCCAGAGCAGGCCTCCTGATGCTAGCCAGTGTGCTTTTGCTGCCCAGCATTGCTGCTGCCCAGTTATATGGCTGATAGCACCATTTATTTGAGAACCTACTATGCACCAGGTACTTACAGTCATGCTCTCTTCCAATCCTTTCACACAAAATGCATGCAAAGCCACCATCATTGTTACCCACTCCTTACGGATGCACAAACTGAGACTCAGAAACATGAAAAACCTTGTCTGGATCTGACTGCACCATGTTACCTATGAGCCTTTTTTTCTAGCGGGACCATGAAGTCCCATCTAAGCATTAACGTTTTGTGAGTCTGTGGTTTCCCCACGCACCAGTACATATACATGGGTGGACCCCAGGAGACACACACATGCACACACACAAGGGTATCCCCAGAGGGGACTCGGTATCTGTCCTTCATCTGTCCCATGGCTTCCCCACCCCCAGCCCCAGCTCCTCTTGCTTTCCCTCCACAATATCTCAGATCACCTCCCTCTAGCTCAGCAGCTAAGCACAAGGATGACGTCATTCCTTTTATTTAAAGAAAAGGGCTGAGCTGGAGCTCAGGATGGGGGACCATGTGGTAGCACGAGCCAAGTGACTGGCCTCTCAGCTCCTGGCCTCTTCTGTCTCCCGATCTGCAGTCTGCTGAGCTGCCTCATGACCCCCACCACATCCCCTTGAGAGCACCCTGAAGAGGGCCCTGCTCAGCATGAGAGCAGCATGGGGAGACCGACGGGTTAACAAAGAAACAAGGTGCCCGAGGTCTGCGAGGGTGCTACCAGCTAGTGTGTTTGTTAAGGGTTCTCTGGAGTCCCAAGACATGCTTTTGTTAAAGGCATCAGGGGAAACTGAGGCTCCAGGACATTAAGTCATCCAAGGTGGTTATCTGTGTGTGGCATTCCAGTAAGAGGGTGCCAGGGAGGAGGACTGAGTAGAGAACTTATTACCAGAATCATTAGGTCTAAGTTCTTTTTCTTTCATGCTCTACTGGTCAGAGTCTAATTACCTGTTTCTTCCTGGAACACCTGAGAGGGGGCTTCAGTACAGAAAGAGCCCCTGGCCCAGGAAAAGTTCTGCTCAGTTACCATGGCCTGAGTTCTCATCTGTGCCTGGACCTCTCAGCAATATCTCCAACTCTTTCATGCCCCAGCCTCACTCCCTTCTGGAAGGTCCTTTTTTGAGGGATATAGAGCATTTGGTACCTCATTTAAATCTAACAACATTGCTAAGAGATTGGTACAACTATTACCCCATTTTCCAGACCAGGTAACTGAGGCTTGGAAAGGGTAAGCAATCTGCCCAAGTCACAGAGCTGGTAAGTGGCAGAGCCGGGGTACAAACCTGGGCCTGTCAAGTTCTAAAACCATTGTCCTCTGCTTCTCACTATCCTGTAGGACTCTCCCCCAAGAAACCCTGTGCTCCCCTGCAATGGACTGAATGTTTGTCTCCTCCAAATTCATATATTGAAATCCTAATCTCTAAGGTGGAGCCTTTGGAAGGTGATTAGGTCAGGAAGTCAGAACCCTCACGAATGGAATTAGTATCCTAATAAAATAGAGCCCAGAGAGCTCCTGCACTCCTGCCATGTGAAGACACAGCACAAAGGCACCGTCTGGGAGAGGCGGGCCCTCACCAGACACCGAATCTGTCAGCACTTTGATCTTGGACTTTCCAGCCTCCAGAACTGAGAAATAAATTTCTATTGTTTTTAAACTACCTGTTTTATGATCTTTTGTTATAGCAGCTCAAACAGACTAAGACATCCCTCAGTGAGGTTAAGAGGTTTATCTGCCAGCCTTTCTTCTCTACAACCTTATCCCAGCAAGAGACTCCACACCAGGGGACTGGGACCACTCTCTTCTGTTCCCCCATCAGTTCCCAGGGTCTCTAACTCTGGCAGTCTTCAGTGAGTCCCTGCCAGAAACAAGCAGAGATGCTCGTTCTATATTTTATTTAGTCACTAATTGCCTGCATTTAAAAGGCATCACAGTGCCATCCACGTCCTCTGCTTCATGCCCTGATGCGTGTTTCTGCATGAAGGGACACTGGGGCAGGGGAGTGAGGGGGAGAGGGGCCACAGTCTCCCCAATGACAGCTTTAAAAGCCTGACCCCGGCGCTGAGTGCTGGAGGATGTCAGGTTGTCACCCTGAGAAGTGAGAGGAGGCATGCAGGGGCTGGGGCCTCTGCAGAAAGGAGGAGAGAGGTCAGAGCCCCGGCGAGGGCCAGGAAAGAGTTAGGGGGGGCACTCCATGTCTCCACTCACCCCTAGGATGAGGGCCTGGCTGATAGAAAACTACCCAGAGTGCCTTGTTTTCAGCTCCACTTTCCAGCCTGGAGGACTCTGCAACAAGCAATTGCCTAGAAAAGGGTACGTACGGTATGGGCCTCAGACGGTCTCGTCTGCTGCGATCAGTAAGGAGACAGCATTTGAGCCTTGGCTTTGCCCAAGAACAAGAGAAGGTAGTCAGGGGAGACGGAGGTAAGGGTGGGAAGGTGAAGGAAAATGGATGAGACAGGTGATAGGTAGATGGCAGCTAACTTTTGAGAAGGCTCCAGGATTCTCCCTTTGCGTTTTCTACCTGCTCAGGAGGTGCACACCCCAATAGATGAAGAGAAAACTTGCTTCTCACCCTTTCCCAATCATTTGCAAGTCTAACTCTGAGCCTAATATAACCTCACTCTGACACCAAGGCTCATACCAACAGCAAACCTACAATCAGCCACAACCCTATTGACCCTCTCCTTATCTCTAAATCCAAGCCTCATCCAATGGCAATTTCAACCCTAATCCCACCCTTTATACCAAAATCAAGCCAAAGTGCTCCAACTCAAACCCTAATAGCAATTATAATCCTAATATCATTTCCAACCCCAACCCCAACCCCAATCTTATCTTTTTTTTTTTTAAATGGAGTTTCGCTCTTGTTTCCCAGGCTGAAGTGCAATGAGGCAATCTCGGCTCACCACAACCTCCGCCTCCCAGGTTCAAGCAATTCTCCTGCCTCAGCCTCCCAAGTAGATGGGATTACAGGCATATACCACCACACCTGGCTAATTTTTGTATTTTTAGTAGAGACAAGGTTTCTCTATGTTGGCCAGGCTAGTCTTGAACTCCTGACCTCAGGTGATCTGCCTGCCTCGGCCTCCCAAAGTGCTGAGATTACAGGCATAAGCCATCTCGCCTGGCCAACCAATCTAATCTTAACCAATCCATCACTCATCCTGGACTTCAACCCTGGTTCTTACTGTAATCTCCATCTCAGAGGGAAGTCTACCCCCAACTTCCTTCCCAGTCCTTACTTCTCACTTGACCCAACCCCTTCTCCAACAACAATTTGACCTCCTAACTGCCATTGATACCAATCACTTGCCCTGGCACCCCATCTAGCCCCTGACTTGGCCCCATGGCACCTAGACAAGGCTGATTGAGGGTTAGAGGACTGCCATCTTGAGCCAAGCCACCAAGCCATGGGAACTTCAGGGTGGTTCCCCCTTTTCTGAGTGCTCAAGGTCCCAGCTCTAAGAGCTGGGCTCTTCCTGCTGTGTTCAGCTCCCAGCCACCGGCCCCAATGACACCAGCCACTGGGCCAGAGCTAAGAAGCCATGCTTCCCCTGAGGAATGGCAGGAAATTAGCACTTGGCTGGGCTGCCCTACCACTGCTATTCCTCACACCTCGCTGAGTAATTTCTACAAGACCAAAGCCTGAGCCTAATGGGCTGCCTGCTTCCAGCCCAGTGGACAATCAGGGAAGGTAGCCCCCAGGGTCTCCCACAGACGAAGGGGCTCTATGCTCTGCTGAAAGGATGGTGCTTACAGTTGTCAGGAGAGAAGGACACTCTGAAAGCTTGGGGTCCTACAGCTGTTGGGAGAGAATGAGCAAGTTAGAGTGCTCTGCTGAGCCTAAAAAGCAGGAAGACGTTCTCTGTGGCGATGGAAAAAGGAGTCATCCCTATTAGTGACTTGAGTGCCAAAGAACCATGTCTGGGCTCGGCACACACCAAGTGATGAAGCCTCCAGCATGTACAGACATCCAAGCAACCCCACCGAGAACAGCTCTGTGTACCATGCCCTGTTCTTGGGCCCACCACTGTCCACCCTCGAGCCACCCGGTGACGAACACCAGTCATCGCCACCGCATGGGCTGGCACCCCACCAGTCCGCTGTCATCACCCACCCCTCTTCCTGGGGTCGGTCTGTCTGCTCAGATGGGGAGCTGGATGGCTGGGCTGGCTGCCAGCTCTGCGTTTCCTGCCGGGCCCAGTGCGCCGTGGTTGCTCACCAAAAGCTAACTGAACGGTCTGAACTTTCTCCAGCTTTGTTTCCCAGCAACTTCCACTTCCTGGGTGGGTGGAATGGTGACTTCTGCTCCATCCTACAAGGAAGGCAAGATGGCCTGGTGGTTAAGAGGCATATCTCTAGAAACAAACAAGCATGCCTGAATGCTAACCAAAACTCCAGCTCTGTCATTTGCTCTCTGGGTAGGCTTTGGTCAAAGCACCTTGACTTCTCTGAACCTCAGTTTTCTGTTCTGTAGAAAGAAGGTAATTATGGTATCTGTCTCAAAGAGCTGCTTTAAGAATTCAGTAAGGTAGCACACAATAAGTGTGTGTGTGTGTGTGTGTGTGTGTGTAAGTGCTGAGTGTAGTGGTACTGGCTGATACACAGTAGGTCGCCAGTAGCCTAACTTCAAGATCGGGTCCCAAGAGGAGGTCAGCTTGGTCATTGTCCTGGAGGAAGCCCTAAACTTGATATGTTTACAGTCTTGTTGGAAGCACCCACTTTGCTTTCCCTACATCCCACCAGACATTCTCCTTTCCCCCTGTCCCACCCTGGGCCAGGGAACCCAATCATTCTTTCATTCACTCATTCACACATTCACTCATTCAATATCCAACAAATATTTATAGGTCGATTATTCTAATCCAGGGCCTGTGCTATGAGCTGGGAGATAAGTAAATAGGTCAAGTTTCCTACTTACATAAAACTCATGGCCTAATGTGAAGGGGGCTGGGTGCTTTATCAGTGCTAGGGTAAGGGACACACAGAACACCCTGGTCTAAGGATGGCTTCCTGAAGGTGGACTTGTATAAAAGAGTGTCCCAGGCAGAGGAAAACAGCCCCGGCCAAGGCCTGGGTGGGAGAAGACATGCAGGCTGTGGGTGATGAGAGTGTCCCGAGTTGAAGTGGAGTTATAGGCACTGGTGCACCACACAGGCTGGAGTTCGTTCTCCTTCCTGGGAGCTCTCCCTGCTGGGATGGTCCTGCTACTTTTCCTTCTCAGCCTCCACAAGGAGACATGTCCTGAGCCCCTGCCTGGTTGTTGGGGAAAGGAAGGAGAGAGGGTGAGACCCAGGAGAGGAATTTGCACCCTGGGAGGGCCTGAGATGGAAAGAAACCAGGAAGGGTGATTACTCAGCTGGAGATAATATCCACAGTAACCAGCACCACTGAGGCATTCACTCCATTTTCTTGTTCAATCTTCATAACAGCATTACAAGGAGATACTCTCATTAGTTCCATTTTGCAAATGACAAGACTAACGCACTGAGAGTTTCAGTAACATGCTTCACACCTACAGAATATGGGCCTGGTGTCAGTCCCCAGAGCCTGTGCTCTTAACCCCCAGGCCACCCTGGATATGGGCAGCACAGGGGTGGGGGTGGGGACCAGGGACAGGAGGGCAGTGGAGGGAATGGTTCTTGGGGTGATTCCCCTTGGCCTCTAGACCAGTCAGTCTCCTAGACACAGACTGGGGAGCAAGTGCCTGCCTGAGTCTGACAGGACAAAGTCCCCCATTCAGAACTCAATGATCTCCTCTCCCAGCTGCTCTGCTCCTTGCAAAGCATTTTCCCTTAATAGCCTCCCATTCAACGGGATGGCTGCAGCCCGCATCTGTGGAAACCAGGCCACAGCAACTCCTCCTACCAGGCCAGCAGGGCTGCCAGGGCCATGGTCACCATGTCCTGAGCTTCTCCTTGTCCCTCCAAGTCAGGAAACTTCCAAGCCCCTTCCACTATACCTGCTGTTTCCAGGACTCTGAGCTGCTTTCCCTCAGATCAGCCTGTCCTTAACTTTTCTCTGCACAACGATGTTCAGGGTGAGGTCGGAGAGCAGGAGGATGGGTAGAGCTCCTGGATTCTCATCCCCTCTCTGCCTCTAACCTTGGAAAAGTCACTTCACCTCTTTGGGCCTCCCATTTCCTCAACTGTAGAATAAGAAGAGGGCCCAGCCTGAATTCAGAAGCCCAGCTTTGAATCCTGGATCTACCACTAACAAGGTGTGACCTTTGACATACCTCTCTGAACCTCAGTTTCCTCTTCTATATAAACAAATCAACCCACCAGCTGAGAGGATTCAAAGAGATAACCCATGTGAGGCACTTAGCATAGTGCCTGGCTCACAGTAAACAATCAATAAATGTTAGCTGTAATTATTGTTATTACCATTATCATAATTAGTGTTTTCCAAACTTTTTAGCTATAGACTTTTTTTATGTCCAAATGCAAATTTTTAAGCAGAACCCCGATACCATATGTAAAAGGTGACATGCTGGAGGGGTGCTTGCCACCCCTTTTGCCAGCTCCTCCCAGCACTGACGCACAGGGGCCTCTGGTTTTGACCAGTAAGTCCAGACCAAGCTGATTACCAGACCATCCTGGGAGGATTTCAAAACTAATATCCCAAGCCCACCTCTAGATTCTCATTCAGGAAGTCTAGGGTAAGCCCAGAGGGTAGAGCTTATAGAATCATCCAGGTGGTTCTAATGATCTCCCAGGTTGGGGCACCATTAAGGACCTTTCTGGGTCTGACACCAGGACTTAGAGTACAAGGGCCTCCTTCCCTATGGTCCTTTCTTAGGCTGAGAAATAGTCCACGAAGGCCCAGTGGGTTCTAGCTGTTTCCATGCCCTCTCAGCTGGCCTTCCATCTGGGTTCCCTTCTGCGAGTTCTTTCTCTGCTGTGTTCAGCTCCCAGCCACTGGCCCCAGTGACACCAGCCACTGGGCCAGAGCTAAGAAGCCATGCTTCTCCTGAGGAATGGCAGGAAATTAGCACTTGGCTGGGCTGCCCCACCACTGCTATTCCTCACACCTCGCTGACCAAAAGGAAACACAGAGGCAATGCTCCTTGACTTACCTCCAGGCCCAGCCCACAGCCACCAGGTTTCTGCTCCTCCTTTCCAGGCCAATCTGTCTCGAGGGCTTCCCATGTGCCAGGCACTGTGCCAAGTACCTTACATTTACCATCTTGCTAGGTCCTCACAAAGCCCTGTGAGGTATGAATTATCATCATCCCTGCTTGACAGATGAGAAAACAGAAGCAGAGAGAGGTGAGGCAACTTGATCAAAGCCACACAGCTGTAAATAGTCAAGATAAAACTCTACCCTAAGCCTGCTTGACCCCATAACTCATGCTCTTACCTGTTCTGCTGATGTCCTCTCCTCTGTGCCCTCAACTCCTAACCCTACTCTATCAGCCTCTACTGCCTGCCTCCCACATCCCCAGGAACCTGCAAAAGCTTCTCCCAAGGAGCATGGCTTCAGACCACAACTCCAATGGCAGGCAAGAAGCACCACAGCAGGGCTGACCTAACTGGTATCTGAAAACACCCTAGGTCCCAAATAGGGCTAGAGGGACTAGGCACTTGCTTGGGAGATGAGAGATGAATGGGTGAATCCAGCCATCCAGCTAGTCTTTCCTAAGTGGATCTTCCATCTGCTATGTGGCATTCATCCATCCATCCAGACACCAGGTCAGCCTGCATTTACCAGCCCTGGTCATCCATCAATCTTCCTTCTGACATTGGAGGCACCCGATGGTTCCTCACTTGCCATGTTGCTCATCAATTGGTCAGTCCATCTTTACAGACAAAGGGCCTTGGTTTGTGAGATTCCTGGGTGGAGATCCCTGATCTCAGTGAGAACAGACCTAGCCACTGTTCCCACAGACCTCATAATCGGACACCCACAGAGCCAGCATCCGTCCAGCAGCGCCCCCAGGTCATGTGGCAGAACAAAGTCTCCCTTTCTGCCCCTACCATCACCTCATCTCCCCGGGGCTCAACTGCCCCCACTGCTGGGGACCTTTCCCTTTGTGACCTGTCTTGGTAATTTGGAAGGTGATTAACAGCAATCACGCTAGAGTTTGACATCCAGGCACGGCCGCTAAATTGAGGCTCACAAAGCCTCCTTGACATCCAATATGTTATATGCTTTTCCCCTTAATTAGGAGCTAAAGTGGATAAATATGAAGTTGTCATGGCAACAGCCTCCCGGGTTGGTGGAGGGATGCAGCTCAGTTTCCGTCGGCTGGCTGGCTGACATGTTGGCTGAGGGACCAAACCGACTCCTGGGAAGGGTGGGATGGAGCGCTCTCATGTTTCCTGGAACATGCCCTCCTAGCCCCAGTTCTAGTTACTCTTCCCATCACTGCTCATCAGACTTCACAGAGCCTGATAATGCCCCACCTGGTCCGTAGATCTCAGTTGGTCTAACTTCCTCATGGCATAGCTAGAGAAACTGAGGAGGTTGGTTGCTGCCCAAGGAGTGAGAGGCAGTCAAGATCTAACACCCACATCTCTTGACTTCCAGACTAGAGTCAATAGTGGTTCTTAACTGTCTGGAGGACCTAGATCCCTTAAAGAATCTGTTGAAAGCTATGGATTTTGCAACATAGGCCAGAGAGCCACACAGTGGGGTTCCGACCCAGGACTGCAGTGAATCTGCTTTTAAAATTTCATTAATAGTTGAGCACTTACTGTGTGCATTTTCTCACATGGTCTAAATTAATCCTCAGCAATCCTATGAGGTAGGTACCATAATTATCCTCATTTTACAGAGTTTCAGAGAGGTTCAGCCATTTTCTCCATGTCACACAGCTAGCAGGTGGAGGAGTCAGGATTTGGACCCAGGTCTGTCTACTGCCACCTGGACGGCCTTTCTCTGACCCACAAGTAATGACTATAGCAGCTATGGGGTTTCAGCCAAGGAGTCTTTCTCTTGCCTAGGGAAGTGAGGACACTCTGAAGAACTCCTCCCTCTCTTCTTCTAGCTCTACAAAAGGATGGGTGGAGGAGAGCCTCTCGGCTCCTGTCTCATACAAGTCACCTATTGAGGAAGGGCCAGCCCCAAACACTGCTAATAGAGGTCAAGATGTTTATATCTTGAAGGAAGAAGCCAGGGTTCCATTCAAAGAACCTACAAAAGAAAGCAGCTCAGAGCTACCAAAGTCCTATTTTTGGGAGACCAAACTGGGTCTTCCTCCTTTCCCACCTTCTCCTTCTTTGCCAAAGACCGACTGCAGAGCTCTGTGTTTGGGCAGGGAAAGGAGGCAACACTCCCTCCCCAGCCCCCAGCCCAGAGCATGTCCCCTTGCTTGGGGATCCATCAGGCCCACGTCTTGCTGGCAGGTGGGAGGGGAGCCATGCCTGCCTCCCTGAGGAGCTGGGACTCGGGGCTCCTCCAGCGCCCCCGCACCACGTGGCGTGGGTGCTGGCAGCGGGAGCTGGGGCTGGTGGCTTGGCCCCCGAACTTCCTTTCCTTCCAGTTCTGACTAAAAATAGAGACAGCAAGGACGCATCTCATTCTGTCAGACAGTGTAGGGGGGACGCCTGTGCAGACATAGGCCCCCTTCTTTCTGAGCATGTGAGATCCAGCCCCCAGTTCTCCCTACATACGCCCCTGCCTCACAGTCTGCCTCTGTAGCAGCAGCCTTTGCCCAGGATCCA
Source organism: Aotus nancymaae (assembly GCF_030222135.1). Classification (NCBI taxonomy): domain Eukaryota; kingdom Metazoa; phylum Chordata; class Mammalia; order Primates; family Aotidae; genus Aotus; species Aotus nancymaae. Next base: position 16,776,065 of record NW_026988479.1, on the reverse strand, counting down.
GGGTTAGGGCAGGGGATCTGCCACTTTCCCCAAAGTCTCAGCGAACATTCTCATTGGTTTCTGACTTCAGGGAGGGGTCTGGGTCAGGGCTGCAGTCCAGTGAAGTGGAAGGCCTGCCTTCATGGGTTTCCTCTCCCTCTCCCTTCAAGCCATGCAGGATGGGTGGGAAAAGGCTGTCAGGATTGGGCCTCTTCATACCTTTCGGTACTGGAATTAGGTACAGAAGTCTAGGCAGCTGAGTGGAGCCCTAGGGTGGTAGTGGTGGGTGAGAGAGAGCATGTGCTCTAAGGATGTCTTGTATCTTACACTTCTCAGGGAATATGACTGTCAAGCCCCAGGGTCCCTCCTGCCTCTTGGTTTCCTGCAGGTTCTCTCCCCAGGTGATTGAGATAAACCACCGGTCTCCTGTTTGGGTGCTGGGTTCCTGTAGGCAGCCCCACCCATCAGAGAGGCTCAGGTGGGGTCTACAGTAAGAGTGAGGGAGGAGTCTGGAATCATCTGCTGTCCCCCTCTACCCAGCTTCCCACACCCAGCTGCCCAGTTCAGAGCTCTGCTCAGGGAGAATGCAGCCTCTCTGCAAAGTCCCTTTTTGAGATCAAAACATACATACACACACACACACACACACACACACACACACACACACACACCCCTTCCTGGACACAGGGTGAATTTATAAGACTATGCCAGGTCCTGAGGGCAAGAAAAGCTGGGGAGGTGGGGCCAAGCTGTGGGTGGGCACAAAAATGGTACCTCTACCATGGCTCCTTGTCACTCAAGGGAATGGTTTCTTCCTGGGGTAGAAGCCAAGCTCCAGACCTCTTCTGATTCACCCCCACCCAATCCAATCCAGGCATGCAAGACTCTAAACACCTACTGGTTTAATTGCACAGGAGGTGATGAGAAGCCGGAGAGAAGAAGCAGTTTGTTGTTTATTGCTAGTGCCTGGAACAGTGCCTAGCACATAGTAGGTGCTTGGAAACCTTTGTTAAGTGAGTGAATAAAAGAATGAATAAATGAATGAATGGGATGCAGGCATGAGCAAAGACAGGAAGGGAATCATTAAATCCATCATTATGGTACTTTTGCCATGGGGCTGGACTGAGAAATTAAAGCCAAGGGCAGGCTAATAATTTGGGCCTCTTCAAACCAACACTCTTTCAATATTTGTTCAATATTTATTTGGAGGAGAGGCTGTGCAGGGACTGTGCAGAGAGTGGGACCTGCTCGCAGCCCTCAACCTCTCCTCTACCTGCTGAGCAATTCACTGCTGGCCCTAACCTCACTGAGCTTCACCAAAACTCTTTGGTTCTCCAGGACCCACCCCCTCAGAAGGGAAGGGAGTTTAATGTACAATTGTAGCCCAACTGCCCTTGGGGATCTCACCTCTGTACCTAGCAGCTTACAGAAGTGTTCCTGCCAACACTCCCCACCCCCACGGCAGTTTGTGCCTGGGAAATCCTCTTTTCTCCAGCTCATTAGGTGACCAGCGAAGCCTTAGTACCCCTTAGAGATGAGTGTCCCTGACAGCTGCCTGGTGGCCCCCCTCCATTAGGCCTCTTCTCCAAGTGACTACGGAGGGGAACGGCATGGAGGGGGATTTCCTCAGTGCCTTCCTCAGCTCCTGGCCACCCCACCACCATATTTAGGAGGAAAGGTCAGGATGGGGAGGGGGAGTGTGTGCAGGGGTCAAACTCTGTTGCTTCTAGTTTGGAGCAGGTGAGAGGAGAGTGACCAACTGGCTGCCAGAAAGAACTCCCACTTCCTCCCAGTGAGCTCTAGATCAGGATCAGGCCTGTAGCTCTTGGTCCCCAGTCTGCATGGGAACATCCTGAGCCCCATGAGTAGCAGCCAACCTGAGGTAGATGGCATCAGAGCTGCTGAAGTAATACTGTCTGATTTCCATTCCCTGGGGATGCCCAGAGAAACCAGATGTCTGGCCAATGAGGCGCTCACCAGAGCAAAGTCTTTAAGTAAATACATAGTCACTCACTTCCGTTTCCTCCACGCTGCTCGCCTCACCCTCCCCTGCTTTTTGCATGCAGGCCCCAACTCCCACCTCAGCCCACTGGCCTCCTGCACCCACGGCCTCCCTGCAGCCAACTTCCCATCTCCCACCCCACAACCAGCCTCTCCATCCCCTCCTCAGCCCCCTACCACCTGAGCAGCCATAAAATGAAACCTCTGAGCACCTGTGCAGATGAATAAATAATAAAAACATAACACTATTTCTTGAGCACTCACTGTGTGCCAGGCACTAGGCTAAATACTTTGCTGTTGTTGTTGTTGAGATGGAGTTTCGCTCTTGTCGCCCAGGCTGGAGTGCAATGGCACGATCTCGGCTCACCGAAAACTCTGCCTCCCAGTTTAAGCAATTCTCCTGCCTCAGCCTCCCAAGTAGCTGGATTACAGGCATGTGCCACCACGCCCTGCTAATTTTGTATTTTTAGTAGAGTCAGGGTTTCTCCATGTTGGTCAGGCTGGTCTTGAACTCCCGACCTTAGGTGATCCACCCTCTTCGGGCTCTCAAAGTGCTGGGATTACAGGTATGAGCCACTGTGCCGGGCTCTAAATACTTTCTTATGTGCATTATCTCATTTACTCCTCATATATCCCCTGTCCCCTGAGATATGGGTACCATAGGCTATTCAGGGCAAGGCTCTTAGGTCAGAGTCTCAGCCTCCCCATTTACCAGCTGTGTGACCACAAGTAAAGCACTCAACCTCTCTGAGCTTGGTTCCTTGTCGGCAAAATGCGGAGATTAAGATAGAGTTGTATTAAGACATAAAGAAATATAGGCTGGACATGGTGGCTCGCACCCTTAATCTCAGCACTTTGGGAGGCTAAGACAGGCAGGCCAGTTGAGCCCAGGAGTTTGAGACCAGCCTGGGTAACATGGCAAAACCCCTGTAGTCCCAGCTACTGTGGGGTAGGCGGTGTGCTGAGGTGGGAGGATCACCTGAGTCGGGGAGGGCTAGGCTGCACTGAGTCTTGATCTTGCCACTATACTCCAGCCTGAGCAACAGCACCAGACCTGGTCTCAAAAAAATAAAAAGAAAAAGAAAGTTCTTAGCACAGTGCCTGGCACAAAGGCTGGTTCATGCCAGCTGTTATCACTATTATTATCCTCTTTTTAGATGAGAAACCAGGGAGGTTGTCATATGCCAGCGTCGCATGTGGCTAGAACGTAGCAGCGTCAGGATTCTAACCAAGGCCTCGCTAGTCCTGTCTGAGGGGCTGCAGGCTGGGGCCAAGTCAGATATTCTCTCCCTCCCTGGCTCCCTCCTCCCCTCCAGGGTCACAGGCTTCTCTTTTTCCTTCCTTGCCTGTGGAAAGGAAACCTCATGGCTCCCTAGTGACAGCCAACATCCCACAATGCTCTCGGGAATGTGTGCACACGCCCACCTGCCAGGCCCGGAGGAATTCAGGCTTTAGATTTGAAAGGTAATTCAATCCCCCCATGCTTCCTCCCCTCCCCCGCAGCGCTGGGTGTTGGCGACAAAGACCCAGTTTCAGAGGAATAAGCCCGCAAGTGCAGCGCCGCAGGCACGCGCTCAGCCTGCTCACAGGCAGCCCCTTGGTTGTAGGCACACGCTCTGCACCTTGCAGCAGTTACTGGATACATAGCCCACCCCTGTGCAGCAGTCACCCACCCCTAACCCGCCCACCCCCGGCCTCTCAAACCTACGGGCTCTCTGTCCCTCTACCTTGCCTCATCCTGAGGAAGCTCCCCTTTCCCTACCCATTCATTTCTCTTCCTTCCAGGCCCCAGAGGCTACTTCTTGGAGTGAGCACTCTGTGACTGCCCCTTCACCTACAGTGGGGCAGTCCCCTGCAACCCCACACCCCCACCCCTGTTTCTTTCCACCATTGGCTCAGCTCAGCCCAGGCTCTGAGATTGGTGCCCAGCACTTGGGGCTGGGGCAGGAGGAAGCCTGGAGCTGCTCAGCGCTCCTGTTTAATTAATAATGGGTAATAAGTCAACATGTAATTAGAGGATGAGGGCATGTGGCTGTGCTCCTCAGGCTCTGCCCTGGGAGAGTGAGCTGGAGCCTGGCCACACATGCCCCTGCACTGCCCCAGTCCTCACCAGATTAGCCCCTTGTTTCCCCTTGCTTACGCTGGGTCCTGCCAGGTGTCTCACCTGTGGTCCCTCCTTTATTTAGCCTTCAGGGTCTTCTCCACTTATTCCCGCCATGATTTCCTCCCTGCCTTCCACACTGGGTGGAAGGAGCCCATTCCCCACAGTCCTAGGGATCCCAATGTGTCTCTGGGTATCACAACTTCCTGAGGGGCCAGGCCAGTCCCCGACTCCCTTGAATACAAGAAGTCCCTGGAAGGAATCCACAGCAAATCGAGCCCCACACCTCTCCTGCTGACCCCATTTGGCTCCTGCGCTCGGTCCTCTCTATCCCCCTCCATTGACATTCTCCCCCTTCTCTCCCACTCAGCAGGGACCCAGTGAGAATCCTCCAGGCACCTCCCCGTCCCAGCCAGTGGCCTGTCCTCTTCCTGTCCTCTTCCCTGGTCCAGCACCTAGAAAAACCTGTTGATTGATGGAAGGCAGCTCCCTCTCCAGCCCTCCACACTTCACTGCCCACGGGAGAGAGTGTGTTGCCCTCCAGTGGCAATGGCTGGCAGTAGTCTAGGGAGGAAAGGGTGTCCAGGCTCCTTGGAGTCTCAGGTTCAGTCCATCTGGGGGTAGGAGGTGGGGAGAGAGAGCACCACACCTCTGTCAACTCACCTTTGTCCACTCACCACTTGTAGGCTGGGTTGCTGACTACCTTTCCCAGTAGCCTAGTTATCTCTTACCCTGTTACTCTGGCCTTGTGGATCTGTGCTATCAAGTTCACCTCTGACCCCTTTCCCTAAAGTATCAGTGAATTAGTAAATGCCAATAAACATGATTAACACTCCTGGGTGCCAGGCAAAAGGATTTGCAAGCATTGGCCCACTCAGTCCACACAGCAATCCCGAGACAGGAGCAGTTGTCAATACCATTTTACAGATGAGGAAACAGTTGCAGTGAAAACAGCCAGGAGGAGTTGAGCTAGGATTCTGATCCTACAGTTGGGCTCTTCCCCAGGAGATAGTTGGCCTAGGGTTAATGGTGGAAGGCTGTAAGGAGGTGAGAGGGGGGTTAGGGAGGGAAAGGGGTGTGGTATACGCAGGGGTGCAAGGGGAGTGCTGGGGGGTGTGGGAGTGTCAGGAGCAGGAGAGGATTCCAAAGAGTGACTCAAGGGGGCACATGAAGTGTGGGAGAGGTGTGTGAGAGGTGGGGGAGTGTCAGGCATGTGAACAGGTGTAGAAGGTGGAGTGGATGGGGTGGTGGTGTTCGCAGAGCAGGTGAGGGGTCAAAGGGCAGGGCGAGGATAAAGTAGGAGGGGAGGGCAGTGTCAGGTGTGTGGGGTGTGTGAGGGAGAGGTGGAGGGGGAGGTGGGAGGGGTAATCAGGGTGAAAGGCAGTGAGAGTGAGTAGGTGGGGGGGTGCTAGATGTGGAGGGGGTGTAAGAGTGCATGGAGTGGTTAGGGAGAAAGTGAGAAGGGTAGAAAAAGGTATGAGGAGTGAGCAGGTCCCTGAGAGCCTGGAGGACCCAAACAGGGGAGGGGTGAAGGGGGGGCTGGGTGGCATGGAGAGGGGTGGATGGGCCTGAGAGGCTTTGGCAGTTTGGCTTTTGTCCCTGCGCATGTCCCCAGCTGCCACAGTCCCAACCAAACCTGGCCTTACTGCCAGGCTCATTTCAGGGATGGGTGGAAATTTCCATTTCAGCAAAATCCATTTGTAAAGCCCTGGAGCTTTGAGCCTCGTTCTGCTCTGCCCGCCTGGTTCCGGCCTGCCCAACTAGCCCCACTCTCCACCCTAAACCTCACTCTTCTCTCCCTCCCCAGCAGGCAGAGCTTGGGCTCAGAGCCTGGCCTCCCTCAGCCCCACTCCAACCCTAGCACTGCAGCCTACAGAGGACCACCCTCTCCCACCCTCCAGCTGAGCATCTTGACATTCTAGGGTGCCCCAAGGACCTGGGCAGAAGTGGGAGATTGGTCAGTGCCTTGCCTCAGTTAGGGGACCATCAGCATGCAGTCTACCCTCCTGCCCCCGTCCCAGTACAGAGGGTGGTTTCGATGTTACAGCACAGCAAAATGGGAAGAGTTCTTCAAGATAATCCTATTTAGACTCTTTTGTTTTATAGATAGGGAAATGGAGGCCCAGAGAGGAAAAGGTACTTACTAGCCCAGAGCTACACAACTGGCTGGTGTGCAAAGCCAGAATGACCATATTGCCTAGAGGAGGAGTTGCAGAAAAACAGAGCCATGCAAACTTCAAACGGGTTCTGTTAAAGAGGTGTGTCTTCAGCCTGTGATTTTACTTCTCTGCACCTCAGTTTGTTCATCTACCAAGTGGAGCTTTTGACCATTCTCCCAGGCTGGTGTGATGATGATGAGCTGACCACAGCCAGATGCAACAAAGTGGGGGTGAATCACAAAAGCCCCAGGGTTCTCGAGTTCATGGGGGAGGCAGGAGCAAAATCAGTTCTAGATTCATCCTGCCATTAGTGTCCAGATGCCTTTACCTTGTCCCACTGCTTCCCAGGAACTACAGAAACATTAGGGAAGAGTAGGGATGACATGGCTAGGGATTGAGACACTGGGTGGGAGGTGAACTTGTCTCCTGGGGTAGAAAATGAAGGCACAGTGTGGGCCATCTTATTCAGGCCTCTGGGCAATGAAGGCTTTTCTTCTCCAGCTTGGAAAGAGTGGCCACTCTGGCCTCAGGGTAGAAACATGGGTTCCCTCAGGGTAGAAACATGAAGGGCCAAAGTCAAAGTCCTTCATTAGGGGGAAAGACTGAACTCTCCTAGGACAGGGGCAAGGTCTATCTTGCTCACTTCTGTATTCTGGCACAGCATCTGGCATGGAGGGTATACCCCTCAGGCCTTGCCACAGCTAGAGGTAGCTCAGGACAGATCTAAGTAGCTGGTACCAGGGAATCACCTAGGACTATCTGACCTAGACAGCTCTCTGACCAAGCCCCATGTCTTAGGCACACACTGTGACACATGCTGTGGCACATGCTGGAGCCAGCCTTAGCTCTGGCACATGCCCCAGCACATCCTCCAGCTGCTGCCCTCCTTCCCCAGCCCCCACAGGAATCCCAGGCCCCATCTGCTCCACTTCTCTGCATTTCCCCTGAACATCTGGACTGCTCCTGAAATCTGGCTCCTGGTTCCATCCAGAGAGAGCTGCTGGAGGGAAAGAAGACTCCTGGGTCCCATTAGTTCTGAGCTGGGGCCAGGGAAGGCCTGCCTGACCCCTACTCCCAGCCTGCAGCTGCCAGAATGAACTAGCCTTACAGAACCCTGATTCCTGTCTCCTGTTCTCCCTACCCTTGAGCAACTCCTCAGCTGTGGGGTTGTAACATGCAGCATACTCCATACAGCCTCCCCAACATCTGCCCGTGGTCACATGGTTCTCTGGGATAGAATCTGCGCATGTATTTAGATTTGCACTCTACACACAAAGTTACTAGAGCTTCCTGTCATGGGCTGTGCTCCAGAACCACACACTCTAAGGACAGGCTGCTCCTCTCCTTCCCCACCCTGTGGTGGTGGTGGTTGAGGCTGGAGAAGGTAGCGGGTATGGAGGAAACAAGGCCCTTGGTCCTTGGCAACAAAAATTCTGAGTCCTACTTCAGAGACATGCATCCTAGGAGGGCCAGGCTCGGAATGACCTTGGCCCATACCCTTCCCCTTTCCCCAGCACCCCTGCTTTACTTCTACTTCATCTGCTTCCTTACTCTCCGCAGGCGATCCAAGGTTCTTGTTTTGTTTTTGGAGAGAGGCTCTCGCCCCTACAGGATGCTCTCCATGGTCCTGAACCAGAGTCCTGGGGCACAATTACTTCTCAAGCTTGAACAAGCGGTGGCTCCTGGCACACATCTCAGAGGCATTCTGACCCGAGTTAGAAAGGAGATGATAGTGAAAGGGAAGTCGGTGGAGAGAGACAAAGAGAGTGTGTGCAAGACACACAGGGCTAAAGAGACAAACGCGAGACTGCCAGGAGGAAGAAAATGTGATTTTGTTGTTCCTTTTAAGAAAGGTGATCTTTCCCCGTACTTGGTTTCCTCACTCTTTGCGAAGGCCAGCTTCTTGCTCCCGTTTGTCCCTGCAATTCTCTAGACGTCTCACTTTCCATTTCCTTCTCTCAATCCGTGTCCCGCCTCTCCCTGACTTTGGTTCTGTGTGCTTGGGGACCACCCAAAGCCCCGGCCCTAAAGGCCCAGCTGTTTTTGCTTCCTCCTCGAAAGCCCAGAGAAAAGACTCCCCTCCAGGTTTCTCTCGTCCCATGCCCCTCTAAGAGCAGGTCCGGGGCTCAAAAGGCCTGCTCAGTCGCCCTAAGAGTGGCGCCCGCCCCAGCCCGGTCCCCTTCCAGTCGCGGGATACCTGCGGCGCTGCGGGGCTGGAGGGAGAAGGCCCGTACAGGCCGAGCCAGCCCGGGAGCCCCCGGGGCCGCGCTGGAAGGAAGGAGCTGGGGAAACAGAAGAGTGGCAAGAGGTTTCCCGCTTGGTTGTGGCTGTTATTATTTATTTATTCATGTATTTTTTATTAAGGAGGAGATGTCGGCCTAACGAGCGAGCGGGGAGCCCGGCTGGCTCAGAGGGGTGGAGCTGGGGGTAATGGGGGGCTATCTACGCACGCAGGGCCTCTCTCCAGCTGCGGGGACCCCCTCGGAAGCCTCTGCTCGGCGCCCCTCCCTCTCCCTTTGCTCCTCGCTTCTGCAGTGCCGAGGGCCCCCAGCACACTCCCGCTTCCCCTCGGGAGGGACCTTCCTCTCTCGGCGTCACCTCTACCGGGTGCTGCCGACGCTGGAGCCAGAGCTGGAGCCACAGAAGGCGCCTCTGTTTCTCTGCGGAGAGCCCCTTTCCAGCGCCCCACCTGGCCGTCCTCTCACCCAACCGTCCCCTCCCAGGCTCCTTCTCTGACTACAGAACCAGCTCCCTGCCCTTGACAGAGAAGGAAAGAGTCCAGTCCTTGTCCCCTAGTCCTTTATCAAGAACCAGACTTAGCTTCAGCTTTCAGCCAAGAGCAAGCTTCTGACTGACCGAGGCACACTTCAAGTCTTAAATCAGTTCTCAACAGCTGGCTAGCCTCAGACCTAGACGAAATCCTCAGGTCCTGGAAGTGGACACAACTGCAGCCTGGTCCCAATTTTGAGGCTTTATCTGGGAAGCTAGACTCAGACTAAGAACTCCCTCCAATGGTAGGGCTACCCTTAATCTCGGTCCATATTTGTGGAATAGCCTCAGACCCAACCTCCAGCTCCTAACCCAGGCCCAGAGTTTAGGGCAGTCAAGAAGCTGGAAGGTTTTGGAGGTCAGTGGCAAAAACAGTTGGGTGAGTACGGCCTGTGGAGAGGGGACAGCTGGTTGCTTTCTTTGGCTCAGACCACTACAGCTTTACTTCACTGGTGGAGGGTCACTTCCTGCTTATTGCAAGGACCTAGCTGAGGGTACACTCTGGTTTTATGGGAGGGCGTGTAAAGTGGGGCTTTGGGAACCTACACCTATGTGAGCACAAGGTCACGGTTTCCATCATGCTTCCTTTGATGTCCAGCAAATGCTAGACCAATGGAAATAATTTCTCCAGCAAACATCAGTAGAGCCCTGCTATGTGCCAGGACCTGGGGACAGAGAGAACGTCTCTCTTTTTTTTTTGAGACAGACTTGCTCTGTTGCCCAGGCTGGAGTGCAATGGCTCAGTCTTGGCTCACTGCAACCTCCGCCCCCCAGGTTCAAGTGATTCTCCTGCCTCAGCCTCCCGAGTAGCTGGGATTACCGGTGTGGACCACCATGCCCAGCTAATTTTTGTATTGTTAGTAGAGATGGTGTTTCACCATGTTGGCCATGCTGATCTCGAACTACTGACCTTGTGATCCGCCCTCCTCAGGCTCCCAAAGTGCTGGGATTACAGGCATGAGTCACTGCACCCAGCTTGAGCCACTGCACCTGGCTGAGAACATCTCTAATAAGCCCGCTCTGTCTAATGGTGGCTGGAGGTGGAACAGCATAAACATCTTAGCAGCACCTAACTATTGAGCATGTACTTATGCCAGGCCGCGTTCTTCGCAGCATTATCTCACTGCATCATTACAGCCCTACAAGGTACACAGTTATTGTTCCCATTTTATTTAATTTATTTTATTATTACAGAAGTAATAAGTATGCATTGTGCAAAATTTTAAAAGTACAGAAAGCAAAAATATAAAAATGAAAAGATTATACTCCTACCACCGTTAACACCTTCATGTATATCCCTCCAGATCTTTTTCTTACATACAAGTATCTTTTTATCAAAATGTGACTGAATTATACATACTGCTTTATGATCTCCTGTTTTTTAACCAACAATCTTTACCTTTTCTATTTCAGTAAATTTTCATCCCTTTTAATACCCAGAACCTATAAAAATTTCCCCAAATGACCCCCAAGAAGTCCTTTACAGTTGGTCAGAATCCAATACAGGGATAACATCTGATCATTATGTGTATTAAATTGCTTAATATGGCACATTCCCTGGGTTTTTTGGCCATTAATGCATTGAAATATTCAAGTTAGTTTTCCTACAGAATAGTCTTCCTCCCAGCTGCCTGGTTACTTCCTTTTGCTGTTGTTGAGCTTGAGAAACTATCCTGGTGTTTCCTATAAAGAGGAAGTTAGATCTAAACGCTAGAACAATTAAAGTTCCACATTCTTGGCTAGAATACATGTGAAGCGATGTCATATAATTCACTTTGCACCACATTAGAAGACATAGAACATTGAATTCATCCACCATGAGAAGTGCTCAGATGGACACTGGCTGATGAAGCACACCTCAAGTCTTTTTTTTTTTTTTTTTTTTTTTTTTTTGAGACGGAGTTTCGCTCTCGTTACCCAGGCTGGAGTGCAATGGCGCGATCTCGGCTCACCGCAACCTCCGCCTCCTGGGTTCAGGCAATTCTCCTGCCTCAGCTTCCTGAGTAGCTTGGATTACAGGCACGCGCCACCATGCCCAGCTAATTTTTTTGTATTAGTAGAGACGGGGTTTCACAATGTTGACCAGGATGGTCTCGATCTCTTGACCTCGTGATCCACCCGCCTCGGCCTCCCAAAGTGCTGGGATTACAGGCTTGAGCCACCGCGCCCGGCCACCTCAAGTCTTAAATCAATTCTCAACAGGGGGCTAGCCTCAGACCTAGACTAAATCCTCAGGCCCCGGAAGTGGACACAATGGCAGCCTGGTCCCAGTTTTGAGGCTTTATCTGGGAAGCTAGACTCCCCACCTTGCCTCTAGTAAATTATGTTTGTGGGTTACTCTGACACCACGCAAATGTCCATTTCCCCATCAGTCGTTCGCCTAATGGTTATTAATACCAATACATAATCCTTGCCTGATTACTTTCATGTTTAAAGATGAAAAATCTGAGACTCAGACTGGGGAACAAAGTCATTCAAGCTCCCACAATCAGCAAATTAGGACTCTGACTAGAAATCAAGTTTTCTTTCTCTTTTTCACTATACTGAATTGGGAGCATGTTAGGTGCCTGGCACAGATTTAAATGTGAAAAACCTTCTGGGCAGGGATATTTCCCCTCCTTATGGACTAGGCTGACCAGAGGTGGCAAAGGTTCTTGGTGAGGCCCAGTCTGCCTCCTGGTTGAGCACTGATGCCACTAATATGGTTATCAGTGAAGCAACTCAACTCAGCAACATGTGGCAGCCCATGCTAAGTATTTTACGAACATTAGCATCTTGAATTCTCCCAAGAAACCTGCAAGGTATATATTATTACTAGGCCCCCACTCTTTTACAGATGAGAAAAATGAGGCTCAGAGAGGTTATGTACTTGCCTAAGGCTGCACAGCTAGTGATCAGTGGAGCCAGGATTTGTTCTGACTCCAAAACTCAGGCACTTTACCATCTCCCTGACCTGACCTCTCAAGCTGGCCTCCCTCTGATTCCTAAGGCTGAAGAATGAAGCTAATGAACAAGGCTTGGGGTCTCCTCCTTGTGGTTCTGACACTGCCCACAGCTCTGTGACTATCTGTCAGCAGCAGCAAGAACATCACAGGGTTATCTGGGTCCCCTCTGCTGGCCTACTCACCATTTGGCTCTTGCCAGAATATGACTTGGTTCTCCAGCCTCATCCCATTAATCCTTCCAAGCTCTGCTCCCACTGACCCCAGCCCTGGGCCTAATGCCTCCATCAGAGCTCCTCACACTTGTTTATGAAACCCTTTCCTTTGCTGACATTTATATAGTTGAAATCCCAAGATTACCCTTGAAGGAGGCAGAGAAATGGGTTCCATTTGATAGATGCAGACACTGAGGCTTGGGGTGAGGAAAGCTCTGGGCCCAGACCGGCTGCATCCTGTCCCAATCAGAATTTTCAGGATGGGCTCTAGGCCCCTTAGCAAAGTCAGGACTAAACCCAGAGTTGGTGCCTTGCTGCTATTAGGAATGTGAGCCTTGTCCTTGGGTGGGGCCTGTGACAGTGGATTTGGGGTCAGCTCTGTATCCTCTAGCCCTGCCAGGGAGCAAGTCTCTGAAATGTCACCAGCACAGAGGGCATCCTGAGAAATGTCAACAAATGCTGATTTGGGTCCCTTGACAGAGGGTTGGAGCCAGCATTCTTCTGCAGAGCCTCCCTCCACCATCTCCCTGTTCCCAACTGCAGAAGAAAGAGAAGATAAAGAACCCTTAAAGTTTGCCTAATTCAACCCCACTAACTTATAGATGGGAGAACTCAGGCCCCAGAACTCATAGAGCAAGGCAGCAGCTATTTTTTTTCTCTTGAAACATCAAGAATTAGTCATGGACCTCCACCCATGCACCCTATTCCCCATTCCCCACCACAGTCTATCTTCCTCCAAGCCTTGGAGTCTGGATCCCCTTGAGTCAAGACTCTGGTTCCCAGAAGCCATGGGAGCAGAGGGAAGGCCTAAGGAGCCAGCTCAGGGCTATGGGTCCAGTGTTAGGGGCTTCAGGAAGGAGAACAGCCTGAGCCAGCCGCCATACCACCCTCTGCCCTCCTCACCACAATACTAGATTGACACCTGGACCAGTTCTTCCTGAACCTCCAAAATGGAGAAAATAAAGATCCTACCAAATGGTGGAGGCAGTGACACAGTAGCCTCCGTGTGCTCTGGGAACCGAGTGCCTTCTCCGGACCCTGTGTGGCTAGTGCTTCTCCCATTTTGCACCTCTTTCTGTGACAGCCCCTTGCTCCATTATCCTTCTTGCCCCAGCCCAGTGAGTCCTACCTAGACTCCATCCTTTCATTTTCACTGCTGTGGAGTAAAAAAAGACCCCATCTCTCCATCTCAGGCAATCATCCAAGGCCCTGAGAAGTCTGGACCTCATGTTTTTGGCTACAGAGTCTGCATTCTCCACTCCTCTGGCCCTCCTACTGTTGTCCATACAGTGGTAGTATACAGTGACTGTTCAGAGTCCTCTCTGTGCTTTGTGTGTCTCTGTGCTGAGAACAGGAGTTGAGTGAGGGGTGTTGGTTCCATCCTTATCTTCCATGCCTGCCATATCATAGGTGCACAGCAAATATTCATCGAGTAAATAAATGTGGAGGTTCAAGATCAGGCCAGGCCTGGCCTTAATAATCTGCATTTCTACCTCGAAGCACTTTGAGGGTGATCTTCCCCATAGACTGTAAGCTGTTCCTTGAGGATAGGGACAGTGTTTTCTGGTTCATGTCTGCATCCTAGTGATTAATCCAGTACCTAGCTCACAGTAGATGTCTATTAAATCTTCATGGAAGGGAATATGTGAATGAATGAATGAATGAATGAATGATCCATACATACATACATACATGAATGAGCAACCTAGGCAGAAAAGGACTTTTATCCTATTACTATAATGAGGAAATGAGATTTAAGACAGAATAGAAACCTCGCTTTCACTTCCCACATGTTAAGTGGTAGAGCCAGGATTTTAATGTAGGGAATGCTGACCCAGGAGGTGTGGAGCTACTGACCAGGGAGTAGGAGATAAAGGTGGGTGGAAGGCAGGATGGGCAAACCTCAGGGATGAGGTCCAAGCAGATGGAGCGTCTGCCCAGGAAGAAGGACTTTCCTAGAATTTTCCTGCCTCCAGGTGGAGAAGCAGGGAAGCCTAATTGGTTTTTTCAGCTCCTGGAGCTGGATCCATAAATCATGGCTCCATTGAAGGCACAGGTGCCTCCTCTCTAGGGACCTCGTGTGACTTGATGCAAGTTCCCAGTGACATGAAGAGGCTTGCAGCCTCCACGTGCAGGTCCCCATGCCACCCTGCCCAGAATAGAAGGCACTGCTTGATAAGGTCTGCCCATCAGCTGCAGTATTTGAGGTATGCCGGTACCCAAGGGAGGAGCAGGGGAGGGAAGGGGCCCAGGAACAGCAGACGAGCACAGGGAGGGAGAGTGAGAGAGTGATGAAGACCCAAATAGCCTTCCTTCAGTGAACTCCATCCCATTCACCATTTATTGAGTACCTACCTTGTGTCAGACCCTATGCTGGGCACTGGAGACCCTGAGACAGTCAGATGCAGGAGAGAGAGGGGGAGAGGCAGCTACAGAGACAATAATCACAACATGGGTGATAAGTGCTTGAAAGGGATGTACAAAGTGCTCTGGGAGCTCACAGCACCAGGCCATTAATTCTTCCTCTGGTGGAGAGGATTTTGGAAGACTTTGCTGAGGAGGAGGTGTTTCAGCTGCGTTTGGTATGCTTTGAGGTTGGCGGAGGGAGGGAAGGGCGCTTCAGGCAGAGGTGAGCATGTGCAAAGGCAGTGGGTATGAAAGAGGAACTAGGGGATTTCTGTGTGGCTGAAGTCGAGGGGGAAGCAAAAGGAGACACTGGATGGGAGCCTCAGGCCAGTATTTGAAAGGCTATGAATGGTCCTACTAGAGAATTTGGATTGGATCCAGTCGTGGGCAAAGGGGAGCTATTGAAGAATTTTAAGCAGGGGTGTGTTTTAGAAAACCTTGTCCAGGGAAGATGGAATGAACCAGGATGGTGGCCAAAGGGCAGAGAAAAGGGAATGGAATCCAGGAACATTTTGGTGGAAGAATGGACTAGACTTTCCCTGGCTCTGTCATTCTTTTGGACTTTTCTTGCCTTTCTAGGCAGGATTCAAGTTCCCCTGGGGATGGAGGCTGCTCCCTCCTTTCTCTGTGTCTGCTGCAGGCTTCTGCATACACAGAGCTGAACCTACAGGGTTTCACTGACTGACAACAACAGAGCAGCAGAGCTGACTCCCAGTGGTCAGGGAGTCCTGCTCTGCGGATGACCTGGTGACTTCTCTCCAACTCAATCCACAAGCCCCAGAGCAGGATGAAGCTTAGCCCAAGCCTCTGGGAAAGGCCCAGGAGGTCCTCCCAACCGTCCCTTCTTTTCTCTCCCTCTTCTCCTTCCCCCTCCTCCCCTGAGCCCAAGCTTTCTTGCTGGGAGGCTCTCAGAGCCAGCAGAGCTGTGGATGAAATGGTTCGATGGCTCCAGCCCAGCTGCTGCCATGGCAACCAGGCTGCCTGCCAGACCCAGTCAGGAGCAGGCCCAGCCTTCCTGCTCCAGAACTACAATTCCCAGAATGCAAAGCACCTGAGGCTGTGAGAGAAACCCACCTCCTAGATGGTATCCAGCCACAGCCTTCCACCTTGGAAGGTGCATATGGGCATCCCAAAGTGAGCATAGTATAGATCATAGGCACCTGTGTGTGTGAAGAGACCAGGGGATACTTCTCGAGGAGGCCTGAGAACCCCTCTTAATGTTGGCCCACTAGACATACCAGAAGGAGGCCATTGGCTTCAGGAAGGAACAAAGGCTGAGGATGGGTACTAGTCCTGTTTTTGCCACTAACCTGTGATGTTGCTTGAAAACTGTCTCTCAAAACTCCACTACCCACAGTCTCTAAAACCACCTTCACAGTCCAAGCCCAGAAGGTTGCAACGCACCACTAATTGGTCTCTTTGCCTCCTCTAGACCCCCTCCCTTCCTTCTTCATGCTGAAGCCTAAGTGACCTTTTCAAAATGCAATTCTGATCATATCACTACCTCCGATGCTCAGCTCCTGTTGTTTAAACTCTTCAGTGTTTAAACCTTCGCTCTTAAATGAAGAAGCAAATTCCCTATGTCAGCTGACAAGGCTCTGCATGGTCTGGTCTCTGTCTAGTTTTCAGCCTCCTCACTCACTGCACATACTTCAACCCTTCTGGACCTTCATTTCCCTGCAGAAATCATGCTCCCTCCTGCTGCAGGGCCTTTGCACAGGCTGCTCCCTCTCTCTTCCTCCAGAACACTTTTTCTCCACTATTGCTCTACACAAACTTCTCTCTCTCACAAAAATAGCTTATTCTAAGGAAGCCTCCTCTAACCTTCCTGACTTAACCAATCCTCCTTTTATGTATTAGTGTTGGCCATGAACCTCTCCTTTATAGCACTGTCCCAGTTGCACTTTTACATTTATTTGTACAGGCAACCATGCACCTCCCCACCAGATCATAGCCTCTGTGAGAGGAGGGAGAGAGCCTTTTTGGATATGACTGCATCCTCAGGGTTTAACACCATATGTGACACATAGCAGATGCTCAAGAGCCATTTATTGAAATAAATAGATCTTTAAGTCTCATTCTTCCCATCTGAGTGCCCCCCATGTGTCAAGCACTGTAGCGGGGGCAGGGACACAGTAGTGGACAAGACACACAGGCATGGTCCTTCCTATTATGGCACTCACAGTCTAGTGGGAGACAGGCATTGAATATATAATGACCAGAGTGTCAAGTGGTGCAAATGGCGAAGGACATAGAGCCACAGTGGCACAGAGCCCTGGGATCTGGAAAAGTCCACCAAGGAAGAGAAGCAGGTGTCACCAGACAAAAGGAATGAAATAATGTCAAAGAATGTTTCCGGCAGAGGGAATGGCACGAGCAAGGATACTGTGAGGCAGAGAGGGCTTGGATTGTTTGAGGCATGAACTAAGGACAGAGTTACTGGAGCCTATAGTGAGTGGGAGGTGGTGGTAGCTCCATCGACATGCTTTGATTTTCCTAGCTAGAAGTGCAGATGAGCTGTCTTTTTTATCTGACTGGATCTTGTTTTCTATACTCCTCCCTTTATTTTCAGGCCCAAGCTGAGGTCCAGCGTTGACATACCAAGGCTGACCCACTCCTAGGTATATGGCCTTCACCCCTGAGCACCCACTGTTGTATTCATATGTCTGGTAGGGGCCCTACCCATGTCCAGTCTGATGGGCCTGTGACATTTGTGTGTGTATTAGGGGGTGGTATGCTGGGGTAGCAGTCAATCAATCCTGTAGCTTACATTGCTGACAAGTCTGGGGGAGATCCCTTGAAAAGGGAGACTGGCCTGGGGCTTAGGGGTGGGTGCGCAGCTTGCCTGGGAAATGAGGCATGACTTACCAGCTGCAGAGACTTCAATGGGTGGGGGAGGCAAGAGGTCCCTGGGCACAGGGCAGGGAGAGCTCTTCTCATATCTCTTCCTGTCCTCCTCATTCTCAAGGGTCCTGGGTAGGGTGAGAAAACTCTTTCCAGCAGGTTTAACCCTTCTTCTGAACTTGGTGGTTCCCCTACAAGTAGTCTGAGGGGTGTGTGTGTGTGTGTGTGTGTGTGTGTGTGTGTAAAATGAAGTGGCACCTGGGGGCTAGAAATAATGGATTTTAGCTTTCTTTTCTTTCTTTTTTTTTTTTTTTTTTTGAGACAGAGTCTCACTCTGTTGCCCAGGCTGGAGGGCAGTGGCTTGATATTGGCTCACTGCAACCTCCACCTCCTGGGTTCAAGCAGTGCTCTGCCTCAGCCTCCTGAGTAGCTGGGATTACTGGTGCGCACCACCACACCCAGCTAAGTTTTGTATTTTTCAGCGAATTTTTGTGTTTTTAGTAGAGACTGGGTTTCACCATCTTGGCCAGGCTGGTCTTGAACTCCTGACCTTGTGATCCATCTGCCTCAGCCTCCCAAAGTGCTAGGATCACAGGTGTGAGTCACCATGCCCAGACAGCTTTAGCTTTCTTATTCCATTGCAGGTATTCCAACCACTACCCCTCTAACACACACACACACACACACACACACACACACGCACACACACACACACACACACACACACTGCACCCCAGATCCCTGGTTTTGCTGAGGTTTCCCTGTCAGCAGGAGTCTCTAGCTTACTCATTTCTCAGAATAGTGTTTTTCAAAGTGTGAGCTTCAGACCCACTGCCTCAGAATCCTGTGGAATGCTTGTGAAAATTCAGGTTCCCAGTGGACTCTGATGCATGTAGTTCACAGATTACCTTTAAGAAGCACTGTCCTAAAGGATACCTAATTCTGCCTAAAATAACTACTGAAGCATTCCCCTCCTCAGAAGTGTCTTCCCATGGTGACCCAACCCTGGACTCTGCATTCTCTCACTCACCTCCATACCTCTGGTAGGAGGGCAAGCCAGCCCTGTCCCTTCAGACCCCCTTCCAAATCTATGCTGTTTCTTGCATTCTGTAAACATGGACCAAGAACTCATTATGTGCTGGGTGCTGGGGTTCTGGGAAGAACCTGGCAGCCAGGATCTTTCTCTACTCTCGTGGGTCTTATAATTTGGCAGTGAAGACAAATACTGTAAAAGCAAATAAATAAATAAACAAGATAATTGTGGCAGGTGCTATGAGGAAGATAAAACAGCTATCTGATAGAGTATGCCTGGAGGGGGCTGCTTAATCTGGGGGTTCGAGGAAGGAGGCCACCTTGGTGCCTGTGTTTTTAAGGAAGGTTCTGGAAATAAAAGAAATAACTCTTCTCTCTCTTTGCTACTGTTTTTATCTCTCTTCTTTCTTTGGCTCAGCTTGGCTCTCTGTTTCTGTTTCAACTCCCTCTTTGTCTCATTTATTCTCTCCTCCACTGCTTCCCTCCCTCCCTCTCCCATCGCCTTCCTCTTCTTCCCACCCTACCTCCCTCTCTTCTGCTCCCTTCAGAGGAAGTGAAGAAACTAGATCTTCTTGCCTTTCAGGCTAGATAGCAGTAATTGAACTGTGGGCTCGCTCAGCAGCTGGACCTGAGAGTGGGGCTAGAGGAGGGATCGAGGAGGTCAGAGGGGAGTTGGAGGAATGAGAGCAGGGAGGGGCCTGGGAGGGCAAGGGCACTCAAAGGGGCTGGAGGTGGCTACTGAGCCAGGTAATCTAATCAGGGGGTGAGTCATAAAGATCACTTACTCCCGAGCACAGGACCAGCCTAGGAAATCACATTAATTTAAAGAGGGTGTAAAATCCACAGAGAATTCCCCTCTTTCCACCACACACATGAAGATAAACTGTCTTCAGCTTCCAATATGATCTTACAACAGCTTGTCAGTGACAAAACAGCCTCAAATCCTCCCATTTATCAAACGGCCAATCCTGTTAGCAGCTTAAAAGAGACATAATTACCTGCGGCCTTTTGTGTGATTCTTTATACTAACACCGCTTCCTTCTTCCTGGCAGCATTCCAGAACGTGAGCTCAGAATTCATTTCTGGTGACAGAGGGGAACTTCAGAGATGTTAAAGTTGGGGGGCAACAGGGGTTGAGGTGAGAAGTTCTGCACTGTGGGCAAGTCTTGGGCTGAGATGTGGGTTAGCACCATGGACAGTGCCAAGGGCTGAGGGAGCCTGGGAGCGGCCTTAAAGCGGGCACCACTCACGTTGGCAGACACCTGGGGATCAGCAGATACCTGCCAGAGGCCGGCAGGCATCTGGAGGGCTAGGTGCCAGCAGCCTTTAGCGAGAAGGCAGAGTGGAGGCCTCTGCCCAGGGTGCATAAGCACTGAGAGGAGGGACAGATTGACGTGGCTTGGCCTGTAGATAGTAACTTGGGTAGAGTTCTCTACTCTCAGGCAGAGCCAGGAGTTTTTGAATCTGCCATGCTGCTACCAGGGAGAACGCTAATGTTCTCAGCTAATATTTACTGAGTGCTTGCTATGAGCCAGGCCCTCTGCTCAGCACTTTACACACACGATCTTAATTAATATAAACCTCATGCAACCCTATTTTAACATTCCATTTTATAGATGAGGAACCAGATAGCAAGTGAGGCTAAGTCACACGTGCAAGGTCACCCAGAGGTGATTCAAACTTGTGGTCTATGAACTGGGCTGCCTCCATGGCAGTCTCTGGTCATGAGGAGAGATCGGTTCTGTGATTCTGGGTTGGTCCCTCTCCCCATCTGCTCTTGTCCCTCAGGGAGCTCAGTTGGGGCAGGTCTCTGCTCTCAATACTTTGGGGAATAAGAGAACCCCATGGCATGACCTTGCCTTCCATGGAGAATAAGATTTCCTAAAAACTGGCTTCTCTCTGGCAAGAGCTGCTCTACAAACTCTCATCTGCATTCCCTCAGCCCGTCCCTCTCCTGGCTGGTTCAGCTCCCTGCTGGGCCTCATCCCTCTATTCCAGGAGGTCACCTCACCCCTCTCCTCCCACTTCCCACTGCCGTGGCCCTACTCGCTTCCAGCCTTCCCCACACTCTTCCACTTCCCAGGAGGCCCAAAGGAATCCTCTCCTAGGAAGAAACCATCAGAGTCCATTTGGAAGCCAGATAAAGAGGCAGACAGTGAGACAGACAGCAAGAGACAGATGAGAGACAGACTGAAGATGAAATGTGGAGCACTGTTAAGTCAATGATTATGGTCAAATCCTGTTGAGAGACGAGCCCAGGATAAGCTATCCAGGGGTATCTCACAGGGTTTATAGACTCACTTTGGCTCGGCTGGCTCCCCCTGCCCTCAGCCCTCCATCCTTGCCCCTCTCCCTCCATGGGCTGCCTCCCAGACCAGCATCCTTCTCCCTAACCCACCCAGCCTCAGGGCATTCATCACTGGGTAAGTGATTTATCAAAGGCTCTGACAGTTGCTGTTTGGCAAAATCAATCTGTGAAGAATGGGACCAACCCAAGGCCCCCTGTTCTCCTGAGCCCCCACCATCAATCTGCCCCAAAGGAACTTCATGGCTTTGACATCAGCACTGCACCCACTCCTACCCCAGCCTTGAGTGGGTCTCTGGATCCCTTCCTGTCCTTAGAGAGAAGGGAAAGAAGGAAGGAGAGAGAGAGATTGAGAGTGTGTATGCGTGTTAGTGCCTTCTCTTAGATGTTTATTTTGTTGTTTTTAAGTGAGAAAGTCCCAGCTCTATTAAATGCAATCAATACTTGGCCCAAGAGAAGCTTCCCTTCTCTGAGACATTTGAAACCTGGTCAAATCATTTTGCCCCAATACAAAGTAATTTATCAATTTCAAAACCTTTCTATTCAGTGGAGGCTGTAGAGTCCCCATTCCTGCCTGCCATCTTCTGCTGCAGGACGGGCACACACACATGCAAACACACACACACACCCAGAGTTGCGCATAAACTCCTTTTCTCTCTCTGCAAACACCCTCCCTCTCTCCCACCTCCCAGAGACTGCAGAATGTCTTCCCCTCAGTTCAGCCTCCAGGCTAGGTGCCATCCTCAGCATCTTCAGCTCAGCCTGTGTGCTCCTAGCCCAGAGAGGCTGCAGGTCCTGCAGGTCTGCAGCACTCAGCCCTGGGGAGATGGAGGTAGGCACGAGTACAGCCACGGTACACTAGTGAGTGTGCTCCTCTTCACCTGGTGTGTAAACAACGGAGTGGGGTGGGGTGAGAACTCTGGTTCATAGGCAGGGTCCAGAACTGGGGCTAGGAGGCTGGAAGGAGCCCCAGTGCCACCAAAGTTGTCCCTCAGGACCTTGGCCCAAGTCTCCAAGGGGCAAGCAAGATCAGCTAGCTGGAGTGAGGTTTGCTGGCTGAACCTGAGGATGATGTCACAACACTCTCCTGCCTCTAAAGCTGCTATTTTTGCCCTCGAGGACAGGCTGTGTCTAAAGGGAGATTGTGACAGCAGCAAAATCACCTTGCAACTCACCCACCCACTCCCAGGAAGAGTGGCTTGAGCCTTTACCGCTCCATTAGATTGGATTCTCGGCAGAATTCTCGGCAGGTCTTTTGCGGCTGCCAGCTGTGGTGGCCAGATAGGCCACTGACCTTTGAGGAGGGGCCACCCACTGAATGGTTAATTTAAATGCTCTCCTTACAATGGACTCTGCACATTTGGCCCTCAGAGAGTGACTGAGAGAAGTGACTCAGCAAGCTAGAGACCTGGTTCACAAGGGAACTCAGGAGTGTAGATGACATATGAACTTTCTGAAACCTCTACCCACAGAACAGTCAATCCAAGGGCCTTACCTTGGCATTCAAGGGCCCTCCATCTGGCCTAACCTAAAATCTCCAGGAGACCTTTTATGCCTACTATTCGGAAGGCACTCTGTAAATATGTGTGCAATCAATGAATGGGTGGACATCTCTGTGTAGCTCTGTCCCCTATTTTGTGCCTTCCCTCCCCAAGTCTATCATAGCTCTTCCAGGGTGAGAACCAAGGACTTTGCATATCTTTGGAGTCCTCATAGCTCCTTGCCCAGGGCTCTGCACAAAGTAATATTAAACTAGAGTGAGCACAGTGCCCTGTGGTTTACAAGGTATTTTAATATTAACTGTCTAATTTAATTCCACAATAATGCTGGGGGATAGATATTATCCTGTTTTATACTGAGAGGACCCAAGGTTCAGAGAGGTGAAGTCACTTGTCCTCCATTACACAGCAAGTAAACAATAAACCTGGGATGCCAATGCAAGTTATCCGAATCCAGATCCTAAAATCTCTCCACCTCATTCCTTTGTTCATTTATTACATAAATAGTGAGCTTCTTCATGCCAAATGTTAAGCTTTCTTCATGGCAATCTGAAACCAGGTGACATTGTGCCCTATTTATTTGTAGATTGGAAAATAGAGGTGAAGTGATTTGCCCAAGATGGAACAGTAAATAAATAGGAGATGGAAGTAGATTGAGCCCAGATCTTTTATTACAAATCCAGAGTCTCCTGTTGCACCTCACAGAACGGTTTTTTGTTTTTTGTTTTTGTTTTTGTTTTTTGAGACAGAGTTTTGCTCTTGTTGCCCAGTCTGGAGTGCAATAGTGTGATCTCGGCGGCAACCTCCTCCTCCTGGGTTTAAGCGATTCTCCTGCCTCAGCCTCCCAAGTAGCTGGGATTACAGGCATGCACTACCATGCCAGCTAATTTTGTATTTTTAGTACAGAGTTTCACTATGTTGGTCAGGCCAGTCTCAAACTCCTGACCTCAGGTGATCCACCCACCTCGACCTCCCAAAGTGCTGGAATTACAGGCGTGAGCCACCATACCTGGCCTCACAAAATATTTTGTAGTAACATTCATGAAGAACCAACTATATGCCAAGCACTATTCCATTTAATCTTCACAACATCTAACATGGATTCTATTATCACTTCCTTCTTAGAGATGGAGAAACCAAAACTTTGAAAAGTCCGGTGCCCAAGCATGGTAGCTCATACCTGTAATCCCAACAATTTGGGAGGCCAAATGAGGTGGATTGCTTGAGTCCAAGAGTTCAAAACCAGCCTGGGCAACATGGCAAGACCCCGTCTCTACAAAAAAAAACCACACAAAATTAGCTAGGTATGGTGGCGTGTGCCTGTGGTCCTAGTTATTCAGGAGGCTGAGGTGGGAGGATCACCTGAGCTGGGGAGGTCGAAGTTGCAGCGAGCTGTGATTGTGCTGCTGCACCACTCCAACCTGGGTAACAGAGTGGGATATTGTCTCAAAAATTAAAATTAAATCAAAATTGAAAAAAAAAGAAAAGAAAAGAAAGAAAAGTCCAGTATCTAGTAGTCAAGCTAAGAGTTGAACTGTGTTTCTCTGACTCCAGATCTGAGCTCTAGGCCATACCAGCTTACTGATGATAATAATAAACACTCATTACACATCCAAATAATCAGTAATCAATACTTATTGATTGAATAACTGGTCACTGTAGACATTATGTTCATGGCATAGCTAGGGAAAAAAAGCTGTAAATTCTGGGCTTGCAAGCCAGCATCTGGTCCTTGGTCTGCATTGTGACTCACAAGCCCTCTGTTCCTAATAATAACTGCCCCTACTTCTTGAGCGGTCACTGCATGTCAAGTCCTGTGCTAGGCCCCTTACATGCACTCACACAACCCTATGTAATCCTTACATATGGCATAGGTATTATCTTCCCTATTTGAAGGATATAGAAACCAAAGTTCAGAGAGATTCAGTCACTTGTCCCCAGCCACACAGCATATGAGAGAGACACTATTGTAAAGATGCTACCTCTTTCCTTGATCCTGCAAACCATCTCAGCACAGCTGCTCCAGTCCCAGCACCTTACCATGATTGCCAGTGGGGATTATAAACATCATTTCTCTGGGAGTTTGGGAAGAGAGTAAAATGGTGGCACCAAGGGGCACTGCGGCTGAAAGTGGTCCCCAGTGCTAAGTAGAGAGACATACAGATCCAGGGCTTAACTCTGCTGGGAGACAAGTAGAAACCGGGAGTCAACGAGGAAATAGCTGGGAGGGTAGCTGACTTCTGGGAATTCAGTGCCCATTACTAGCTCTTTGATCCCCCAGACCCATCTCTCCAGAGCTGAGAACTGCCCAAGACTCTTCTTGGAGGAGACATCCCTCCCCTTAAGGAATGGCTGCAGCGCCACTTGGCCCCACCACTGCATCTCACATTGATGGATGAATGTGCCTCTGCAAATTAGAGAAATAACTAATGTACTGCTCCTGGACCCTGCTGCCTACAGGTGGAGGGGGGTCTTCTGGGTTAACTCAAGAACTGGAAGGAATCAGTTCCCTGAATAACAACCCAAAGCAGCAGTGGGGAGAGGCTTCCAGCCTGGTGGGGGTGGATTTACATTTCCTACAGGGTATTCTCAGTGTCACCTCTCATCACCATAATATTTACATCAAATGCAAAAGGCCTCCTCGAAATAGAGCCCTGAGGTTGTAAATGCCAAATCCAAGAATGTCAGTGAATGCAAAAGATCGAGTTCTTTGAGCAGCAGTCTCCCCCCGCCAGGCAATGCCTGCTGCAACCCTGGGGGCAGGCAGGGTGGGCTCCAGAGCTACCGTGAACCTCACCCAAAATCAAGAAAGACTGTGAACATGTAGGGAGCCCAAGGACATACATCTCTGGTCCAGGAACACCAGGCAGCCTTGTCTCTTTCACTTGACTTCACTTGAAGTCTGAGGAAATGTGTTCACACATGTTCCTTGTGCTGGAAGGGAGGCCAGGCCACCTCATGGACAGGCAGACAGCTGGACAGATGGACTCTCTCCGATGAACCCCAGAGCCTCAGTGATCAGGCCTCAATAAGGTCTGTAGTCCAGTAGCTGACTCCTCTACCCAACATGTCCTTGTTCCTCTCGCTTCCCCCTTGGGGCCTAATGAAGCTTTTCTGAAGTCACTCATTCATCAAACATTTATTGAGCACTTATTAAGCGCCAGGCCCTGGGAATACAATGGTGAACCAAAGAGACACAGTTTGTACCCTGAAGGAGCTCATGTTCTAGTGGGCAAAACAGATAATGAACAAGTGAACAGATAAATAACTTCAGATGCTATTAAGTACTGTGAAGAAAATAAATTGGGATGAAGGGGTAGAGAGGGAAGGAGGGAGGCTGCTGGTGCCTGGGCAGTCACGAAAGCCCTTCTGGGAGGTGGAGTTTGACCTGAAGAATGAAAATAAGCCATCCTAGAAAGATTTGGAGGAAAAAGCAGACAGATCTTGCACAAGCAGACAGATCAGCAGGTGCAAGAGCTTTAAGAAGAGATGGGCACATGTGCTAGAGGAGCAGAAAAAGGCCTGGTGCTGGGGCAGAGTGAGAAGTGGGGTGGAGGAGGGGGCAGAGATGAGGTTAGAGAGGGGCATGGTCTTGCTGGCCATGGAAAGGAAGAGGAGTTCTTGCTAAAAGCACTGGGAGGCCATGAGAGTGATTTGGGCAGAGGATGGTACTATCTGATTTACATTTTAATTTTGCTCAGATTATAAAAATCTTGGTCTAGTTCTGGCCTCACAAGTTACTCACTGTGAGATCTTGAGCCAGTTGCTGCATTTCATTAAACCTCAGGTTCCTTAAGAACTTATAGGGGTGTCAGAAGAACACTGTGTGTCTAGTTCAGAGCTCAGCATCAATAGCCGCACAACCTATGTCCCACTTTGTCTCTCTCCCCTCTGCCTTTCCTCTGAGCTCCAGCCTCTCCCCAGCTGTCACACACTAAGTGCACCCCAGGGCCTAGCTGAGATCCTAGAGTGGAAGGAAGGGACTCATCCACAAGCATCAGGACCAGCTGAGGTGGCCCCAGTGTTCCCCTTACCAGTGCCCCAGCATTTGAGGAACCACACCTCAGAGTCCCAGGAGATTAAACCCTGCATGGGTACACCTGGGGGTCGCGTGCTGCCAGGGAAGTGGCCAGGATGTCTGGGCCCATTTGCATGCAGACACTCTGCATTTCCCTGTATCTTCATGCCATTTGCTACACCAAAATGGCAGGCCCAGCATGCAAGGGAAAGATTATCATTGCTATCTGAGATCATGCTCCTCCTCTACACTCACCTGCATTCCTTCCCTGTACTTTGCATTCAACCTTTGATCCCAGAAGTTGCCTGGGGGAGAAATGGGAGAAAAGGGAAGCTGGAGGGAGCCAATGAGGAAGGCAGTTTGGAGACTAAGCCAAGGCTGAGAGCAGACAGGGTGACCCTCACTTCTCCCAGAAGCTGGGTCCACACTGCAGCCAGCTCCAAAGTGAGGAGGGGGTGGCTGCCTGAGAGAGAATCCCCCCAGCAGCTGCCTGGATAGCCACAAATCCACTTGACTGGCCTCGAGGAACAAGGCAATTCTGCCTCCCTCCTAGCACTGGGATCCAGAGAAAGGATGTGATGAAGTTAATTAATTGCTTGTAAAAAGTTCTTTGGAAGGAAAAGAGCCATCATGTCTGGGAGCCAGAGGATGGCAGCAGCAAAGTCCTGCCAGTTATGACAGGGGTGCAAAGGGCAGGGCTGTGATGGTGCCAGGCAAGAAGGGAGTGGTACAGCAGAAGGAAGGGACATGGGACAGGCCTCAGAGAATTGCCTCAGGGAAGCCTCTGATCCTGGAAGGTTTGGGGAGCTGACAGGGGGAGAGAGTTTGGATGGGCAAGGGGGGTAAGGCCCAGGCTGGCTCGTCCCAGTGCCTGAGATAAGAGGAAAGAAAAACACACCTGAGCTAGGGACTCTTCCTTCCCCTCCTCACCGGGATGCTCTTCCTCTTCCTTCCCACTGGCTGAGTCTGAAGCCAAGGGTCCCCCCAGCATGCCTCCTGGCTGCCACCGCCCACCCTGACTCTGGAAGATCCTCTCCTTTCATTCTTTTGGGGCCCATTATCCCCTCACGACCCATGTGAGAGACCCTCCTCATTCACATCCAGCTTCTCAAAAATTCCTGTAGCCCCGACAAGGCCCCCAACTATATCTTGAACTTTATATGTAGGTTCACTGTACTCAGCATCTCCACCATAGCCAGAGGCACTGAAATAGGGCAGTCTGGAAAGGGGCAGAGAAAGCTGGTGCTGCGGAGCCCAGGGGTGCTGACCAAGGTGCTGAACAACCTCAATTCCTGCTACAGAGAAACTTCACAATGCTCCCTGGGGACCCTATTGTCCCATGCCCGCCCACACACCCACCCTGGCTCCACCTCCAAGGCTTCATCCTGAATGTGAACCTTGTAAGGGAGCTCCTCCAGGTTACAAGTCAGCCCTCCCTACAAAGCCGCAGCCTCTGCCGCTCCCTTTTTGTCCTTAACACTGGCTCTGTCTGTTCTACCAGCCCTGTCAAGGACAGCCCCTGCAATCTGACCACGCAGCAGCTGGCAGGGCCCGGGGCTGCACTTGACATCCTGATCCAACCATATTCTTAGAGAGGAAGCAGGTTGGGAGTTCCGCATGCTTGCACACACCTGCACATATCATGCACGCGCTCACACTCTCAATGTCAACCTAGACTAAAGAAGTGCTTTTTAGATTTCCTGGGTCACGGACTATCTGGCTGTGATCTCCTCAGAAAAAAGATGCATAGGTACCCAACCCTTTGCACATCCCATCAGGAGGGCCTCGGATAGTGGTAGCCCTTCCTGATTCCTGCCCTCCACTGAAAACCTTGCCCAGGGAGTGGGGCTCTACCAAGAAGACATTCTCTGGGCAGATGCACTGAGTTTGGGCACTCCCCAGGAGCTGTGCCGGTGGGGCTGGGCTGAGGGGCAAGAGGAATCAGAACCATCTCCAAGGCCACCTCACGAGAACTCAGGGGTTCTATATCACACATGCCTCTTGCTAACCAATGCAGTCAAGGTATCATCCACTCTGCCTTGATCTTTCTTTCTTTCTTTTTTAAGATGGAATTTCACCAGGTTGAAGTGCAGTGGCACGATTTCAGCTCACTGCATCCTCCACCTCCTGGGTTCAAGCAATTCTCCTGCCTCAGCCTCCCGAGTAGCTGGGATTACAGGTATATGCCACCATGACCAGCTAATTTTTGTATTTTTAGTAGAGATGAGGTTTCTCCACGTTGGTCAGGCTGGTCTTGAACTCCCGACCTCAGTTGACCTGCCTGCCTTGGCCTCCCAAAGTGCTGGGATTACAGGTGTGAGCCACCGCGGCCAGCCCTTGATCTTCTTGAATCAAGACAGATAAGCTCTAAGCTCCTGGTGTCTACCTGAGTCATTGCACAGTCTGACCAAGTTTTTGCCATTTACAATGAGCACCAACCCTATAGATAAGGAAACAGGGCTCTGCCTGGCTTCAAATCTTCCTGTGATAAAGCACAGACCAACTTCTTTGGGTTCAATTCACACACCTGTAGATTGTGCACATACATGCACTGACATGCAAGGCACACACACAGGTCAGGACACACATACACAAGTCATGCAAGAGCATACAGAAACACATGAGTCATAAAAACAGGCTGAAACATGCAAAACTCCAAAAAGTGCATGCATGTACAAACTATTCACATATGTATAATCACAGTCATGCAAACCATATGGACACACATACATGCTCTAACATGTGACCCCCCCCATTCTCACCTCCTAGGGACTATCCCAGCCCCACTGAACTTTCCATTTCTCTCTGCCATGGTCTCTCACACCCCTTGCCTTTGTGTAATCTGTTCTGTATGACAGAATCATTCTTCCCTTCTTTTCCTCACATGGTAGATTCCTAGTAAGCTTCTGTATGAGGTACCTGGGGCTGCCATAAAAAATTACTACAGACTGGGTGGCTTTAAAACAGCAGAAATTTATTCTCTCACACTTCTGGAGGCCAGAAGTCTGAAATCAAGGTGTCAGCAGGATTGGTTACTTCCTGGAGGCTCAGAGAGAAAATCTGCTCCATGTCTCTCTCTGAGTGCCAGAAAGGTTCTAACCCTTGTCTGAGTGCACTAGGAGAGGCAAAAAGCAGTCAACTGTGGTCTCCGTCCCTCAAGAGCTTCCGGTGGCTGCTATCCTCGGCTTGTAGACACACCAACCCCAACATTGCCTCTGTGGTCACATAGCACTCTTCCTGTGTCTGTCTGTGTCCAAAGTTTCCTCTTCTTAGAAGGACACCAGAGTCTTTCAATCTGGGTGCACACTAATCCAGCATGACTTCATCTTAACTTGATGACAGCTGCAAAGACCCTATTTCTATAAATGGTCACACTGACAGGTACTTGGAGTTAGGACTTGAAAATATTTTGGAGGGGGTGGGACACAATTTAACCCTCAACAGACTAAGTCTTAGCAAACTTCTCCTTTCTCCCTGAGTCCTCCCTGATCTGTCTCCCTAGACTGGTTAAAGTCAGGGCCCCTGGCATGTGCCCCCACATCATGGCACTTAGCTTACTTATTATTATTATTTCTTTAACGGTCTCTCTTCCCAGATCTGAGGAGCTAGGACAGTCCATTTCTTTTCTTTCTTTTTTTTTTTTTTGAGATGGAGTTTTGCTCTTGTTACCCAGGCTGGAGTGCAATGGCGTGATCTCGGCTCACCGCAACCTCCGCCTCCTGGGTTCAGGCAATTCTCCTATCTCAGCCTCCTGAGTAGCTGGGATTACAGGCATGCGCCACCATGCCCAGCTAATTTTTTGTATTTTCAGTAGAGACGGGGTTTCACCAGACAGTCCATTTCTTACTTACCATCATATCCCCAGCACCTGGCACAGTGCCCAGCTGTGACAGGAGCTCAATAAAGGCTTGTTGAATTAATTAAACCATGTATTGCCGGGCGCGGTGGCTCAAGCCTGTAATCCCAGCACTTTGGGAGGCCGAGGCGGGTGGATCACGAGGTCAAGAGATCGAGACCATCCTGGTCAACATGGTGAAACCCCGTCTCTACTAATACAAAAAATTAGCTGGGCATGGTGGCGCGTGCCTGTAATCCCAGCTACTCAGGAGGCTGAGGCAGGAGAATTGCCTGAACACAGGAAGCGGAGGTTGCGGTGAGCCGAGATCGCGCCATCGCACTCCAGCCTGGGTAACAACAGCGAAACTCCGTCTCAAAAAAAAAAAAAAACCATGTATTTACGTAATGCAATATGTGAACCATAATTCACATGCATGAGCACACATACCTTACATATGTGTGTAAACATGCAAATCAAGGGTACATATAGACACATGAAAACTACATAAAATATACACATACATGCCAGGCCCTGAATACAGTTCAGCAGATTCCAATTAGCCAACCAGTCATGGATGAGTTCCAAGAAAGTCCAACCCTTCTCTAAGTGCACTGGGAGAGGCAAAAAGGGGTCACCTATGGTCCCTTGCCCTCAAGGGACTGATGGGCTAATTGGAAAAACAAGACTAATATATGATGAGAGATACCGTAGAATTTAGTTCTATTCTGTGAGCTGTGAAGGCTCAGAGGAAGGTGTTCTTGTTGCAGGCTGGAGTAGTCCAGAGAGGTTCCCTGGGGGAGGTGAGAGTTGAGCTCAGCCTTCCTGTGTGGGCAGGATTTGGACAAACAGAGAGAAGAGAGACGGGTGAAATGTAGAGAAAAGGAGAGGCATAAAATCAACATGTACTACAAAGGCCCAGGGGCCAGCTCATGGGATCAGTCTGATGGAAGGAACCCATACTAGCAGCTGTGTAAGGAAGGGAGCTCTAGAGGCCAGAGGCCCCCAGTGCCAGATGGAGGTTCTCCAGCTTGTCACAACCCCCAGTAGTCCAGGCTCTTCCTGCTAGGCACGGGGAGCTATTTCTCCAGAGCTATGTCACTCTGGCTTCAAGGGGCTGGGGGGAAGGCAGGAACAGGCTGACTGTGTATCTCAAGTCATGGGAGCATGGGCCCAGACCCTGGCAGGACTCCTCCTCCCCAGGAAGCCCTGAGTGGCAGCAGCACCTGCTAGAAAGGCAGAGTCAAGCCCAGTGACTCCCTGCCTGGGAGAGATACATGACAAAAAGCAGAAAGCTTCAGGGACACCTTTGTTAGCAAAGCAGCCCCTGTCAACCCCCAATGACAGGGTGGGTGGGTGGCCATCAAGTGGAGAGAAAGCCTCTCAGAGCTCCTTCCCAGCCCCAGAGCCCTGACACTAGCAGGTCCCTTGAGACAGGCCTTAGAACTCCTGGCTTCTCATTACTGCAGCTCTCCAGCCTCAGATCCCCATGGTGACAGTGCCCAGCTAAATCACTGGGATGAGCTGGGAGAAGTGATAAGAGTCCTGTCTATGAAATACTTTGCAACATTTAAGAGCAGGAGCTCTGGATATTTGGATTCAAATCCCAGCTCCATGCCATTCTTGCTGTTTGTTCTTGGGCAAGTACTCAACCACTCTTGAGCTACAGTTATCCCCATTCTACAGCTGAGGAAATGCAGCTGCATTTCCTCAGCTGTAGAATGGGGATTACTGTAGCTCTCTCCATCAAGGTTATGTTGCTTGAGTGACTCTCATTAAATTCAGGAAATGGGAACTGTATGTATTTGTGTAAATACTTCAATTCCATCTGCATTAATATTCATGGCTGATGTGTACTCTGAGCTCAGGACATCCAATCTCAACTCAAACAGCAGACAGGAGAACCTCACAGGTTGCCCAGGCTGTGGAAGAGCGCCTTAGTGTATGGGCATCTAAGCACCCTTCTCAGGTCCCGCCACAGAGCACAGCATTGTCCCCTGCCCCTCTCCCATGCCTCCCACAGCCCAGGAGGTCACAAGAAGACAACGTAGTGAAAGCTGATGAGGTATCAGTTTCACGGCCATAGCATGCCCTGCCCAACTGGGCCTGAGCCTCTTCCTGACTGGGGTGTAGCCTGGGGCTTTAGCCTAAGCTCAGTTAAGGCCAAGAAGTAGAGAATGACTTAGCAAGGAAGAGGGGGCAGCAGTATCTGCCCCTCATAAGGGAGGCTGTGGGGATGGTGAGCTTTTTTTCAGTACAGAAAGAAATGATCATTTCTCTAGCTTTAGGAATCCTGCAGCAACAGAGAAGGGCTGAGTCTGGGACTTGGGAAGCCAATATAAGGCCTCTATAATCCTTCAGGCCTCTGCCTGAGCTTGAAATTGTCCATGTTCAGTGTTGTGGGAAGTTTCCACATTCTCAGTGTTATGGGAAGTTCCTGTTCAGGGAACTTGGGCAGGGAACTTGGAGAAGCCCCCAAGAAGACAGTTCCAATGTTGACTAATTCCTTTGAGTGAAGCACTGCCCTTTTCCACTGGATACCTTTAAAATGCAATCACACCTTAGTTTGAGTGAATTATAAGATTGACTGAGAAGAGATCACTAGAACCTCCGTGGGGAGGAAGGGAATTTTGACATGGAAAGTGCCAAAGGAATGGAATTTCAAGGTCAGGCAGAGAACTTAGAGAAGCTCCCAAGAAAAGAGTAGAGACTGCAAGGAAGAGAAGAGGGGCCAGAGGATCAAAAAGAGAAAATTTGGCTTGGGCCTGGGGCTTTCCTACTGTGGACATCACCTTCCTGTCCCTTCATGCACTGCTCAGAAAGGCCCCAGCAGCGAGTAGGGGAGAGGTAGGCAGTAAGTCCTGTGTTCGAAAGGTGAAGTGATGTTCCTGAATCTATAGTGATGGGGCTCTGGAAAACCAGTCCCTGGGGCACCTGGGTGAGTCTGTGAAGAACATCTGGGCAACCAGGTAGAGCTGGAGCCAGGCAAGGGGTGATATTCACCATCTCTTGGACATCTGTGGCTATTGGCTCTGCAAACGACACGGGTGACAGCCCTCCTAAAAGAAGCAGGAGGGAAGTGAGTGGTCCGGCCCAAGTGAGCACTGGATATGTGAGAATGGATGATCATCCCTGCTGGAGCACTGGCCGGCCAAGCAGGCTCAACGGAGAGGGAAGGACAAGAAGAAGCCCATACTGGACAAAAAGAACAGATGGAGGGGACGACATGAAGGGGGCCAGAGGATAAGGGAGGGGAGTTCAGGGAACAGGCAGACAAGAAAGATCTAGGGCAGGTGGACATGGGGCCATTGCCCAGGCCACAGGGACTCAGGGATCTCTCACCCACATCATCTGAAAAGACAAAGACAGCCTCACAAAGGGGTGACCAGGCTTCCTGGCAGTTCCCTTCCCAGCTCTTCGTAAGGACTCAGTCTGCTAACTTGAGCCATTTATTCAAGCTTACCCATGGCCTTCCGCAAATCCTGGATTACTGGGGAATCAGAGGCCAAATTTCTGGGCTCGCTTTAAGGTGAAGCAAGGCACTAACAACGCTTAGATAGACAAGCTCCCAGAAGAACTCGTCCTAGAGTCGTGCACAAGCCCAGGAATGTCAGAGTCCACTCTCGACCTTCTCCTCCTCTCTCAACAACTAGTCCCCAAATTCCTAGCCAAGACACAGTGGGATATGCGGGGGTGGGGTGGAGGCAGTCCTAGATGTCTTTTTCTCTTCTTCCTCTTTGGCCTCAGAGAGCCCTGTCCTCCAGGCTGCTGGGCCCCAGGGAGCCTCTGTGAAACCCCATTTCCTCTCCATTCAATGACAAAGTCCCTCCCCTCCGACTCTCTGACTTCTGTCCCACATCCTGAGCATTTCTAGGCCAGAACCTCCAGCCACCAGGATCACAGAAGCCTGTCGGCCCTGCAGCTCCAAGCAGGCTGAAACGCTAATTGGTGTTAACGGAGACCAGGCCAGAAACTCACAAAAGATCCCCTCTTCCTGACCAAAGCCAGGCCTGGGGCGCAGCCAGGCTGCTGGCTTCTGCCATCTGCTAGTGGGGGGAGGGGATGGTGTGGGGGAGAGGGCACAAGAGTGGGGTGACCCTCTGGGGCTCCCTTCACCGGAGGCTCCTATACACTTAGCAAGAGGCTGGCTTTTCTTGCCACCCCTTAAAACAACTCCTCAGGTAGAGCAGAGCACCTTAAGGACTTTGCCCCCTCAAAGCCTGCCCCATATGCTTATTTTAATCTAATCTTGCTTAGAACAGAAAGCCCTGAAGTCAGACTGCCTGTGTTGATATCCCAGTATCACACCTTAATGTGTGCAACCTTGGACCAAAAATGGTGCCTCTGTTTTCTTGTCTGTGAAAAGGGAGTAATACTACCTACCTCACTGGGCTGTGGTGAAGATTAAATGCGATCCAGAAAAAGCTCCTAGCATAGTTCCCAGCATGTAGTAAGCACCCACTCAATGAATGGTAATTGTAGTTCTGTGATTATGATTATTATTTCTTAGGCTCAGTTCCCTTTGTTGTGGGAAGTTCCTGTTCCAAGACTTCAACACAGAACATAAAGAATGGAATAGAGCAGGCACTCCAGAGAAGTTTTTGAATAGATGAAAGGAAGGGAGGGAGGGAGGAAGAGGGGGGAGGACGAGAGGAGGGAGGGAGGGAAAGAGGGAGAAAAGAAAGTGGATGCATTTATCAGAGGTAAAACCAGTTTTATAAGTAGACCCCTGTTCAACGCTCCGTCTGTCATTGTCTATAATTTTACCAATGTTGACTAATTCCTTTGAGTAAAGCACTGCCCTTTTCCTGTTGGATCCCTTTGAAATGCAAACAATCACACTTTAGTTTGAGTGAATTATAAGATTGACTGAGAAGAGATGGTTTGAACACACTAGAGCCTCCGTGGGGAAGAAGGGAATTTTGACATGGAAAGTGCCAAAGGAATGGAACAATTTTACAGGAGGCTGGCTCTAAGAAAATTGAGTGCAGGACACTGCAATTTCCCTTAGTAACAGTTCAGATGTGGCTGAACCTCATATTCAAGAATGTCTTTCCTTGTCTCTGTCCCAAATCCCTCACGCTGTGGATTATAGGACAAAATGATCATCTATTTCTCCATGTTATGGGCCCAGCACAGAAGGTATGACTATATTTGTTCCTGGAGATTTCTTTTTCTCATGGCAGGAACTATCCATACGCAATCTCAATCCTAAAGTGATTTTCATTTGCTGGGGAAATTTGAAGACTATCTCTTGCCAGTCTGAGGTTAAACACAGAGGGAAATCTAAATGCAATTTTCCTGTTTGAGAAGCAGTTACAATATTTTTAAGCAATTGAAGCTTCACAATTTCAAATGCAATGTGCAGTTAGGCCTCAACTACAGGAACTACAGATTTTTCAGTTTACAAAACAGTGGAATATCTCAGTGGCTTTTCCCTGAGTGCTGAGTCTTTGCTTCATAAATGGAGATGTTCTGGGAAACTTGGTACAGTTTTATTGGTGTTCAGCTTTTGGCTGGGGCCTTTTAAAGTAAATGTTACATGGGGAAAACGTTAAGAGGAAAGATGTTATAACAAAGTGTCAGAGCAATAATACATTTTTAATAGCATTATTTATAAACATTTATTGGCTTTTGGAGTTAACAAACACTCTGGTCCATCCCCAATGAGCAGTTGCAGTAAATTTAAAGAACTTGTCTTGCCTTTGGCACAGTGAAGATGACCCAACTAGGATTCTCGTGTCTTTTTACACAGATGGTCACGGGCACAGACCAACTTTTGGAGGCTGGGGCAGAGAGCATACAGACACCCTTGGCCAGTTCTCATATTTTCCCTAGTCCATTTTCCATGACTGGAAAGCCCAGTTGTTATGGTCTAAATGTTTGTTTCTCTTCAAAATTCATAAGTGGAAAACCTAATCACCAATGCGATGGTATTAGAGGTAGGGCCTTTGGGGGTGGTTAGGTCATGAGGATTAGTGCCCTTATAAAAGAGTCTTCTTGGCCAGACACAGTGGCTTATACCTGTAATACCCCACTTTGGGAGGCTGAGGCAAGAGGATTGCTTGAGCCTAGGAATTCAAGACCAGCCTAGGCAACATAGCAAGATCCCATGATATAGTTTGGATATGGGTCTCCGTCTCAAATCTCATGTTGCATTATAATTGCCAGTGTTGGAAGTGGGGCCTGGTGGGAGCTGATTGGGTCCTGGTGGTGTACTTCTCATGAATGATTTAGCACCATCCCCTTCTTGGTGCTGTTCTCATGATAGTGCGTTCTCGTGTGATCTGGTTGTTTAAAAGTGTACGACATCTCCTTGCCTCCCTCTCTCTTGCTTTTGCTCTGGCCATATGACGTGTCTGCTCCCCCTTTACCTTCTGCCATGATTGTACATTTCCTGAGGCTCCCCTAGAGTTGAGCAAATGCCAGCATCATGCTTCCTGCACAGCCTGCAGAACCATAAGCCCATTAAACCTCTATTCTTTATTAATTATCCAGTCTCATTACCTGAGGTCAGGAGTTCAAGACCAGCCTGGCGAACAGGGTGAAACCCTGTCTCTACTAAAAATCCAAAAAAAAAAAAAAAATTAGCCAGGTGTAATGGCAGGCACCTGTAATCCCAGCTACTCAGAAGGCTGAGGCAGGAGAATCACTTGTACCTGGGAGGCAGAAGTCGCAGTGAGCCGAAATCACGCCATTGCACTCCTGCCTGGGTGACAAGAGTGAGACTCTGTCTCAAAAAAAAAAAAGAAAAAATTATCCAGTTTCAAATATTTATTTATAGCAATGCAAGAATGGCCTAATACGGAAAATTGGTACTGAGGAGTGGGGCATTGCTACAAAGATATCTGAAAATGTGGAAGCAGCCCGTAATCCCAGCACTTTGGGAGGCCAAGGTGGGCAGATCATTTTCGGTCAGTAAATCAAAACCAGCCTGGCCAACATGGTGAAACTCTGTCTCTACTAAAAATACAAACATTAGCTGGGCATGGTGGTATGTGCCTGTAGTCCCAGCTACTCAGGAGGCTGAGGAACAAGAATTGCTTGAACCCAGGAGGTGGAGGTTGCAGTGAGCTGAGATCACCCCTCTGCATTCCAGCCTGGGTAACAGAGTGAGACTCTGTCTCAAAAGAAAAAAAAAAAGCAAAAGCAAAAGCAACTTTGGAACTGGGTAACAGACAGAGGTTGGAAGAGTTTGGAGGGCTCAGAAGAAGACAGGAAAATGAAGGAAAGTTTAGAATTTCTTAGAGACTGGTTAAATGGTTGTGACCAAAATGCTGATAGTGATGTGAACAATGAAGGCCAGACTGACAAGGTCTCAGATGGAAATGAGGAGCTTAGTGGGAATTGGTGCAAAGGTCACACATGTTATGACTTAGTAAAGAGCTTGGCTGGATTGTGTCCATGCCCTAAGGATATGTGGAAGTTTGAACTTGAGAGTGATGACCTGGGGGCTGGGCATGATGGCTCATACCTATAATCCCAACACTTTGGGAGGTGAAGGTGGGTGGACTGCTTAAGCTCAGGAGTTCGAGACCACCCTGGGCAACATGGCAAAACCCCATTTCTACAAAAAATTAGCTGGGCGTGATGACGTGTGCCTATAATCCCAGCTACTCAGGAGGCTGAGGTGGGAGGTGGAGGCTGTAGTGAGCTGGGATTACACCACTGAACTCCGGCCTAGGCAAGAGAGCCAGACCATGCGTGAGAGAGAGAGAGAGAGAGGAGAGATGATGTGATGACCTAGAGTATCTGGAGACAGAAATTTCTAAACAGCAAAGTGTTTAACAGGTGGCATGGCTGCATCTAACACTCTATACTCAGATGTGGGAGCAAAGAAATGACTTGAACTTGGAACTTATATTTAAAAGGGAAGCAGAGCATAAAAGTTTGGAAATTTTTCAGCCTGACCATGTGACAGAGAGGAATTTGTTTTGTTTTGTTTTTGAGAGAGGAATTCAAGTAGGCTGTGGAGCAACCACTTGCTAGAGAGATGGCACAACTAAAACAAAAGCCAAGTGCTGATAGCCAAGACAATAGGGGAAAGGCCTTGAAGGCATTTCTGAGACCTTCCTGGCAGCCAGTCCCATCACAGGCCCTGAGGCCTATGGGGAAGAATAGTTTCATGGGCCAGGCTCAGGACCCCCACTCCCCTGCACAGCCTCAGGACACTGGCTGCTCAGGCCCAGCCTCTGCTCAAAGGGGCCCAAGTACAGTTCGGTCTGCAGCTCCAGAAGGTGCAAGCCTTAAACTTCAGCAGCTTCCATGTGGCGTTAAGCCTGCAGGTGCAGAGTGCAGGAGTTGAGGCTTGGGAGCCTCCATCTAGATTTCAGAGGATGTATGAGAGAGCCTGGGTGCCCAGGCAGAAGCTTGCTGCAGGGGCAGAACCCTCATTGAGAACTTCTACTAGGGCAGTGTGGAGGGGAAATGTGGGGTTGGAACCTACACACAGGGTCCCCACTAGGGCACTGCCTAATGGAACTGTGAAAAGAGAATCACCATCCTCCGGACCCCAGAATGGTAAATCCACTGACAGCTTGTACCCTGCACCTGGAAAAGCCACAGGTACTCAAGGCCAGCCTGTGAGAGCAGTCTCGGGGGCTGAACCCTGCAAAGCAACAGAGGCAGAGTTGCCCAAGGCCTTGGAAGCCCACTTCTAACACTAGTATGCCCTGGATGTAAGATAAGGAGTCAAAGGAGATTATTTTGAAGCTTTAAGATTTAATGACTGCCCTACTGGGTTTCAGATTTACATGGGGCCTGTATCCCCTTTCTTTTGGCTGATTTTTTCCTTTTGAAAAGGAAATGTTTACTCAATGCTTGTACTCCCATTATATCTTGGAAATAACTAACCTGTTTTTTATTTTACAGGCTCATAAGTGGAAGGGGCTTGCCTTGTCTCAGATGATACTTTGGACTTTGGGCTTTGGAGAAAATGCTAGAATGAGTTAAAACTTTGGGGAAGGCATGATTGTATTTTGAAACATGAGAAAGCTATGAGATTTGAGAAGGGCCAGGGTGGAATGCTATGGTGTGAAGATGTGTCCCCACCCAAATCTCATGTTGAATTGTAATCCCCAGTGTTGGAGGTGGGACCTGGTG
This sequence comes from Aotus nancymaae, assembly GCF_030222135.1. Taxonomy (NCBI): domain Eukaryota; kingdom Metazoa; phylum Chordata; class Mammalia; order Primates; family Aotidae; genus Aotus; species Aotus nancymaae. The sequence goes on along the minus strand of NW_026988479.1, from coordinate 16,736,858 downwards.
GGAGGTGATTAGATCATTGGGGGTGGATTTCTCATGAATGGGTTAGCACCATTCCCTTGGTGCTCTTCTCATGGTAGTGAGTGAGTTCTCATGAGATCTGTTGCTTAAAATGGTGTGGCACCTCCAACGCCCACTCTGCTCCTACACTGGCCACGTGAAGTGCATATTCCTCCTTCACCTTCTGCCATGATTGTAAGTTTCCTGAGGGCTTGCCAGAGGCTGAGCGGATGCCACCATCATGCTTCCTGTAAGGCCTGCAGAACCATGAGCCAATCGAACCTCTTTTCTTTATAAATTACTCAGTCTCAGGTATTTCTTTATGACAATGAGATAATGGCCTTATATGTAAGGCCGGCTGCCTCGCTGAAGAGCCAAATGGACACACTTATCTCTCTATGCTGACTCCCCACACACACTCCTATCAGACCTCTCTATGCTGGCTCCCCACACCTGCTCCTATCTGGTTTCTCCATGCAGGCTCCACACGCCCACTCCTGCATTCCTCACTCAACCCTTTCAAAATTTAAAAAGCCCGCGGAAGATTTGTCCAACGGCAGTTTAACATTAACCTCCCCAGCCAGTCAGCCTACCAATGAAACTGTCTGCTCTTTGTTTCCCTAACAATCAATCAAATCTCCTTACCAATGAAATTGTCTGCTCTTTGTTTCCCAATGACCAATCAACTACCTCCACTTCTTATAAAACCCCACACCCTGAGAAGCCCATTGCAACTTCTCTGGCCCCTTCCTGGACCACAGAACCTCGCCCGGGAGCTGAATAAATTGGATTCTCATTTTTTCTCACTGGCCTCAGTTTCCTCATTTTAACTCGGCAATATACCTTACATTATTCACCCTATCCCTTTAAAAAATTTAAAAATGAGACTTTAGAGAGCTGCTTTGCCATTTCCACCACGTGAGGACTAGTGACAAGGCACCATTCTATGAACCACAAAGTGGGCCCTCACCAGACACTGAGTCTGTTGGTTCCTTGATTTTGACTTCTCAGCCTCCAGAATTGTGAGGAATAAGTTTCTGTTGTTTATAAGCTACCCAGTTTATGGCATTTTGTTATAGCAGCCCAAACAGACTAAAGCACCAGTCCACTTCCTGAATTACCCCCAGCCCTCAACATGAACTCCACCCACTACAGCAAGTGAACAGAGGGCTCTGAAGACACATGAATCATGCTGTCTACTCTGTCCACCATGGCTACCAAAGGGGTAGCCACAGGTGACCCATCTCCATGGCCCCAGCTGATTGGGCCATTGCCTGGCACCTGGTAGATGAGTTGTGGCCTGGTAAGAGGAAAAGGATGAATTGGGCCAATCCAGCATCTTTCTAGGGAATTTAAGCAGGCAAGCATAAGGGGAATGGGGAGTTCACAGGGCGTGATGGACATGTGTTGTTTTTGCCTGCCTAGCACTCATTTCACATTTTTTGCTGGTGATAGCACCCCAATATTCCTTGGGGTATAATCCTAGAGTTTAGATGAGCTAGTCTCACCTACGAGTTTAGGTGAGCTAGTCTCACCCCAGATTCTGAAATAGGACCTCAATTCCCAGGCCTGGCCCAGTCAGTAGATTTTTTCCCCCGACCACAATGATGGGTTCAAGATGGGGAAGTGAATTAATTAAGATATTGATCAAGCTACTGTAACAAAGAGGCCCAAATAACAAGGATAAAGCAAGATTAAAATTTAATTCTTTCTCATATAAAAGCTCAAGTAGATATAGTAGTTCTGTTCCACAAAAGTTCTCAGAATCCCAGGCTCCTTCTATCTTGTTGCTCTGCCCACTTTGGGGGGGTGACACTTATCACCACCAGGACCACATTTCAGCCAGCCAGAAGGCAAGAAAAAGGAAGGGGAAGCACAACCATTTCTTCTAGGGGAACAGCCCAAAATTTGCACACATCATTTTTGCTCATGTATGATTAGCCAGAACTTAGTCCCAAAGCACAACTAGTTCCAAGAGAGGCCATCTTGCCAGCTAAAATATTCTACCACATTGGAAGAAAAGGAGAACAGCTGTTGGCAGACAACCAGGAGCCTCTGCCATAGCAACCATTCCATCAACAAGATGGGAAAGTCTGTCCAAAGATGGAGTTAAAATAGCAGAAAGAAGAGACGAGAGATGGCAAGAATATTATCAAGGCCCGGAGACCCAGCCATGCTGCACGCTAGTTCTACTTTTGATTTTTCATATATGAGCCAAAAAATTCCTTCTTTTCCCTTTTGCTTAAACTATTTCGAATTGATTTCTGGCACTTGATTCTAAAGAGTTCTGGCTGATTAATGGCAAAATCAGAAGGTAAAAGTTCATAAGGAAGAAAGAGGGCAAAAAGACCATAAATGGGAAGCCAGCGTCATGAGGAAACGAGAATCTCAAGACAGAAAAGCAGGCCAGGTGCAGTGGCTCATGCCTGTAATGCCAGTACTTTGGGAGGTCAGGGCAGGCAGATCACTTGATACCAGGAGTTTGAGACCAGACTGGCCAATATGGCAAAACCTCATCTCTACTAAAAATACAAAAAAATCGCTGGGTGTGGTGACTCACACCTGTAATCCCAGCTACTCAGGAAGCTGAGGCAGGAGAATCACTTGAACATTGAAGGCAGACATCGCAGTGAGCCGAGATCGTGCCACCGCCTAGGAGACTAGAGTCTTATTCTGTCACCTCTCCAGCCTGGGTGAAAGAGTAAGACTTTAGTCTCCAAAAAAGAAAAAAAAAAGAAATTAGCTGGGTGTGGTGGCACGTTCCTGTAGTCCCAGCTACTCTGGAGGCTGAGGAGGGAGGATCACTTGAGCTCAGGAGGCAGAGATTGCAGTTAGCCAAGATCACACCACTGCACTTCAGCCTGGACAACAGAGTAAAAACTCACCTCAAAAAAAAAAAAAAAGGACAGAAAAGCAAAAGCCACAATACATAGAAAATGGCTGGTGAAAGAAGAGGTGGACACAGAGAGAAGCTAACTTAATTGAGCTATTACCTCTTCCTGCAAAGGTCCTTCCTCTAAGCCATTCTGAGGTTCAAATAAACTAGTTCAGTTACAATGTATATGGAAAGTTATGTTATTGGTAAAAATATTTGCTGTTCCTCCCTTGGGTGCCCTTTCTGAAAGTGGAATATACTTCCCATTGATGACAGGCCTGGCCATGTGATTTGCTTTGGCCAATAAAATATGATGGAAAGGTTTAAGAATCAGTGTGCTCATCTGTTGGGCTGGGCTCCAGAGTGAAGAAAGCAGGGGAGCAGAGCTGCGGCTGACCCATGGCAGACATGTAATATAAGGAAGAATTAAACATTTGTCATAGTCTTCAGAGATTTGGGGACTGTTTGTTACTGCAACATAATGTAACCCACACTGACTGATACACAGTGTCTACATAGCCTATGTTTATAGCAGTTCCTGCTCATCTTCTAGCCTGATTATTCACTGTTTCCTAGGTTTTCAGGCACATATTTTTTTTAGAGTCTTCTCTTACCTTTTCTTATAACCAAGAAATAAGTCTTAAATAATCATCCTGATATATAATAATTCTGGAGAGCTCTATCCATTAAGCCAGGAATTACAGGACTCATGTTTCATGATCAAGTATCCTTTTTTACCAGGTCCCTCTCCGGCTCTTATTCTCCAATACTTCCTGTAGCCTCAAGAGGACATGGAATAAATAGATCTGATTATTATAAAATTGTGCAATTGCATGATTTAAAGTAATTTTATTTTACTGAATTTCATATTTATAAATTTTAAATAATTTCTTTTCTTTTCTCTTTTTGAGATGGAGTTTCACTCTTGTTGCCCAGGCTGGAGTGCAATGGCATAATTTCGGCTCACTGCAACCTTTGCCTCCAGGGTTCAAGCGATTCTCTTGCCTCAGCCTCCCAAGTAGCTGGGACTAAAGGCATGCACCACCACACTTGGCTAATTTTGTATTTTTAGTAGAGATGGGGTTTCTCCATGTTGGTCAGTCTGGTCTTGAACTCCCGACCTCAGGTGATCCACGCGCTTCAGCCTCCCAAGGTGCAGGGATTACAGGCATAAGCCACTGTGCCTGGCAAAGAATTTCTTTAAAACAAAATCAGAAATGGTTCCTTTTACAGATGCTGACTTCTCAAATTTAAGAGAGTCATAGATTTGAGTACATACTGCACTGCTGATGATAATGATGATAGAGACATAAATTTATGCAGAACTTTTATATTTCCAAAACATGTCACACATTTGCTTGCTTTAAATTCACAACAGCCTGCAAATATTATTCCCATTTTACATATATGGAGACTGGGGATGAGAAAGTTAAAGGAACTCTTTACAAATTATGGAAGTGGTACTGTGTCTCCCAGCACCTTGTTCTCCTGCTGCTTCTCTTCCACCTGCTACATCTGCCATAGCAGGCACTTATAGGAAAGGGGGGCACCTACCTCCATGACAGAAGCTAGGGAGGGGTAGTCAGAGACACCCTTGAGTTGAATAAATAAGTGAATACATGAATATATGACTAACTGAATGAATGTGTGAATGGATGGGTGGATGATAGATAAATGGATGAGTAGATTGATGGGCAGATTAATGGATGGATGGGTGGGTGGATGATGAATGGATGGATCTCTTTTGTATGGATGAATGGGTAGATAGATGGATGGGATTCCTGTGGTCTGAGAGAAAATGCAGTGATGTTCTCTCAGAGTCTAGAAAGTGTGTACAGACACTTTTTACTCTACCAGCCAGAATTCCTTATGTTTAGCCCATATCTTAACCCTGCCTGCCCAGGTATTTCAATCATCCTTCATCCTCAAGAAAATAGAATGTCTTTCAGCCACAAGTGTATCTATTTCTACTCTACAACTTACTAGCCATGTTCATTGCACCTCTCCCTACCTCAGTTTCTTCACCTGTAAAATGGAGATTAAAATAGCATCTCCTTCATAGAGTTGCAATACATAATATATAGATCGATCATTTAGTAAAGTACCTAACATATCACAAATTCTCAGTAAATAATAACTATCATCCTTATTATTCCCTAAAGTTCAGGATGGTTGCTGTGAAAATCAAAGTGAGTCCCCACTCACTAAGCAAGCCATATTGTCATTATGGTCTTCAGCCCTTTTTCACTAGTGGCGGAATCTGCAATGATACAATAACCTTTATTTTATTATACAGCCCTTGGAAATTGAGGGTTTCAACTGTGTCAATTAATTCCTTCGCAGCCCACGTTGGCAGTGACAATCAGAATGTCAAAATGTCTCAGAGGATTCCTAGGAAATCTGTGGCACTTCACGAAGAGGCTGCCCTGGGTGAGAGACCAGCCAGAGTGAATTGTTAATACACTTCCCAGGAAGGGGGATTCTTCCGAAATGCTAATACAATCAACTGCAAGGCAAACTTCAAGCTTCTTGTTCAGTGATCAGAGAGGCACTCCCAGAGCAAGGGCGTTCTCCACTGTGCAAGCTAAAGGCCCCGCTTCCTCACCCGGCCTGGGTCTGCTCCCCGGAGGAGCAGCGCATCCTCAGCACATTGCAGCTGCCCAGCATGGGCTGCAGGTACTGTGTGTCCCCATCAGCCAGGGCAGTGCCCAGACTGTGGCTGCCGGGACCCAAGTCTGCTCCAAGGAAGCAGCACGTTTCTGAAGGAGGCTTAGCCAAGAAACCATTATGGAGTGAGAGAGGAGATATCTGGATACATGAGGGACTGCCCAACTCCTAGCATTTGTTCCTGGGACCCAGCCTGTAGCATCCTCTGGAACCAAACTGCCTCTGTTCAAACGCTTGCCCCCACACTCCACCTCCTAGCTATGCGGCATTGCGTGCATTACTTAACTTTGCATGCCTTACTTTTCCCATTTGTAAAATGAATATAATAACAAAACCTACCTCCTAGGGTTGTGTGAGGATTTAATGATTTAATAAATAAAAAGCGCTTAGAACAATGCCTGGCACATGGAAAGCACATATAAAATGTTCGGTATTATTATTTATTCTCTCATATATTCCCTCATTCATGCATTTATTAATCTTTCCACTCATCCACTGATTCCTACACTCATGCATGCATACATCCAACATTCTATCTGAACCCTTATTAACAGATGAGGCCATATTAAAAATGAATAATAAATATCAAGGTTAGGTTTGAGAGACAAAGAGCTACCAAGGGTAGCCTGGGAAAGGTATCCTAAACCTCTGCTTTGTGCAGGCAACATGCTCAAAACCTCCATCCGCATGCCTTTGCTCACGTGGTTTTGTCTCCTCAGATGCTTCTCTCCCTCTTCTCCTGCCCCCCTAATCCCAGAAAACCCTTACTTATCCTTCAAGGCCCAGTTCAAGGGTTATCTCCTGGGTGAAACTTTTTCAACTCCCAGACATAACTATTCTCCATCTCCTTAATGAGTAAATGATTGATGGAATGAATAAAGGCTCCCACAGCTCTGTGTTCATGTTGATGTTACAGCCTGTATTACCTTGGATTATAATTAGATGCTCATGCTTCTCCTGCCTGGAACACTCCCCCTTAAGGAGGCTGCTTCTACTTACCCTTCAGGCCTTAGTTTAGATGTCACTTCTTCCAGGAAGCCATCTTTGACTTACCAAATATAGTCTTGGGGCCTCTCCTGCAAGCCCCAACACCCCCTGCTCCTCCCCCATCCCCACACTGGTCACACTGTGGGGCCATTTGTGCCTCACCTGACTGAGGCTCCTGTGGGACTCCATCCTCTGTGAGACGAAGGCCAGGTTGGTCTTGCTTACCATGACGTTCCAGCACCCATTCATGTCAGGTACAGTGTCTACAATATGACTGGCACTTCCAGAGGGTTGTGCAGCATGCTGCTGTGCATGGCAGCCCTGCCCTGGAAAGGTGCCTGGCACCGAATCAGCGGACAGTAAGTATCTGGTAAATTTATAGAAGTTGGCAAAGTTCAGAAATCTCCAGGTGCCTGTGTCAGGTGTCACTCCTATTGCCCCTCCAGGCCCCTCTGGGAAGAGCAAAAGTGTGGGAGGCTGTCTCCCTCCTCCTCCTTCAGGAGGTATTCTATGTTTAGGAAGCTCTCAGCACCTGGAGGTAAGTGGGGTGTCAATAACAGATGGTGTGGAATAGGATGGTGTAAAGGGAGGCCAGTGCCCTGAGCCTGAAAATAAGGAAGCCGCTTCTCTCACCTAAATAACAGAAAAGCGAGTGCTACCCACAGATCACATAGGCTCTGCCTCTGGCTTCCCTCCAGCTCTGACAAAAGACACCTGAAGCTCCTCCGTCTTAAAACATTTAGGTATCCCAGGACTGAACCATCAGAAAGCAGAAAAGGGAAGTGGTTAAGAGAGAGCAGGCCACATTTCTAATTCCAGCCTCACCTCATTGTTAGCTGTGTGGCTTAAGGCAGATTGCTCTGCCTTTCTGAGCTTCATTCCCTCATCTGTTTAAGGATAATACTTCACAGGGGAGGTATGAAGATTAAATAAAACAACACATATAATATACCTGGCACAGAGTAAATATTCGAGGAATGTTTGCTATTATTATTATTTAACATCTTGTCAGATTCAGATGGGAACTCAGAACAGATGTGTAATATGGCTTTGATCCATCCACACCTCAATCTAGCCCTTCATTGAGGCTCAGAGGAAAAGAGGAATTTGTCAGAACCACATCTGGTATGGAGACAGAACCTTCCAAAATGATGTTCTTCCCACCGCATCATCAGTAAAATGTCACTGTTAAGTGAGAACTTACTTCATTTCTTTCCTTGGCATCTGAAGGCTACATACATGGCGTAGGATGAGCCTGAACGCTGCATTGAAATTGTGCATCTGTTTGACACTTTCCAGCTGTGTGACTTTGGGTGAGTTGTTTAGACTCTCTGAGCTTCATTGTCTTCATCTATAAGATGAGAAGAATCATAATAGTTCCTGCCTTAAAGTGAAGAATTGGTAAGACGATCAGGAAATATACCAATGGCACTTAATACACTGTCTAAGTAACTGACTCAGAGTAACAGACTAATCATTGTTCACGCCTATTATTTTATTAGCAAGTCTTAGGGTATATGGCTGTTGGGGAATAGAGAAATTTATGTCCTTGATTGAGGCTTTTATTCTTCCTGGAAGTCCAGGCTCTGGAGCTCCCAATATGGGAACAGCTCCATTCCTATCTCAGGCCTGAGGACCTCCCCTCTCCCCACGTTGGGACTACTTCCCCATTGCCCTCCACGTTGCCCCTCCTATCCCTCCCGGGCAAGTTGTGGCCTGCCACTCCTTTCCTGGTGTCTCTCACCAGGGAGCACATTCTTTCTCCCACATTCTGGGGCCTATGAGCTACAGTTCTTATCAGTGTCAAAGGAACCCAGGCTCTTGCAAGCTGGGCTGGCTGCACGGGCTTGCTCTGTCTCCTGCAGGCAGAAGAAACCTGCTCTCACGGTATTGGATATCAACACGCTGCTGGGTGGCTTCTGTGTGTTTTGCTCTACCTGTCTGTAGCCAGAGATGGTGGCTGATCCTTGGGGAGGTCTAAGTGGCCTGGGTTTTGTTCCCAAATTGGCATCACCTGCCCTCAGTCTGGTGTCATCCAGAGAGCTGTTTATCTTCCTAGGTCCCAGAATAGCTGGGAAAGTGTGGGGGCCCCTGTGCTCTGTCATACCTGGGAGGCGGTATCCCACAAGAAGGGACTAGGGGATTGCCGGAGAGAGGAGAACACCTGGACCCACCCCTGACCCTCACACCTCCCACCAGCTTCTCTTCCAGGAGCAGATCTGGGGGCCCCCACCTCCAGGTGCCCAGAGGCCTGAGAAGTTGTCGAAACCGCTGAACCTGACGTGTTTAACTGCAGGAGATGCCAGCCGTCTCCTCCAGATGCGGGCTAAAAATACAGAGGAGCAAGGAGCCTCGGTAATGGAGACTTTAAGAGCCTGTGACATGCAGCAACGGCTGTGCGGCAGCTAATGAGCTCCAAGCCGATCGATGCCCGCGCCTCGAGTGAGTGTGTGGGCTGGGAGCTGGGATGGGGGTGTCACTCAGCATTTGTCCATCCTAGCTGAGAAATCTGGAATGTCGGTGTGGGCCAGGAGCTTGGAGACCAGCTCAAGTGAACCCTTGATGTTCAGATGGGGAGACTGAGCAAGTGACAGAAAGTAGGAAGGCACATCAGAAAGAGGTAGAGGCCTCAAGGGACTCCAGCCTGATCTCTGCAGTAGGCTCCCTGCCCTGTTCCCGGCTCTGTGTTTCAGAGCCCAGCACAGAACCTGCATGGGAAGACCCTGGCAAATGGGTGATAATTGACCGAATGAATGGATGAGAGTGAGTGAGTGAATCAATTAAATGTCTTCCTCATTGCGGCATGGCTTCCCAGTGATGGGGACTGTAACTTCATTATCCTATTGCCCTAGGAGCACCTGGCACAGAGTAGGCACTCAAAAGCTACTTGCTGCATGAATGAGCACCTAATCTGCTTCTTGATCTACCCGCTTCCTGCGGGTGGAGACAAGGAAGCCTATAAAAATTATGCCTGAGGCCTCTTTTCAGTGGTCCTACTACTCAAAAATGGTAGAATTCTACCTACCAGAGAGAATAAAAAACAACACAGCAGACATTTATTAAGCACTCAGCAAGCACAGTATTAAGAATTTGCACAAAATATCTCATTTAGTCCTCACATCAATTTATGAGTTAAGTTCAATTTTTATACCCATTTTAAGCAGGATAAACAGGCGGGAGCTCTGAAAGGTGGTGTGGCTTGCCCTGAGTCCTGCATGCCTCTGGGAAAGGAGGAGCCAGGATTCAAACCCATGCCAGCCTGCTCCTCCCTCCTTAACCACTGCACTACCCAGCCTCCCTTAAAGTACAGCAGGAGAAGAGAGGAGAATGGTGGGCCAGAAAAAGCCTTGCAGAATGGAGTCAAAAAAATACCTCCAGGGCCTATAAAGTGTTTGATAAATTCCAGGAGAAGAATAGGAAGAAATAATGAGCATTTGTCAGAGCCTTTTATAGCATATAAGACGCTTTTCCCTGCATTCTCCCATTTGATCTTCACCACAGGCCTGGGAGGAAGGTATTATCATTATCTACATTTTATTGGTGAGGAAAGTAAGGCTCCCACACCTCTCAGCTAGGGCTGGGCAGACTGCACACCTAAGAGGGTGGTGGCTCAGCAATAAGGACTCACTGCTCATCTCCTGGACGCTGTCATAACCTCTCTGCAGATTGGCATTGGCTCCAAAGGAAATCTAGGTTGAGGCTCACATGGCATTTCTGTGCTCTCTATAACCACAGGGGAAAGGCCAGCAGGGCGTAGAGGCCAGACCAAACGCCACCTCCTCCAAGGAGCCTGCCTGGACCTGCCACCCTCTTACTCTCCTCTGAGCTGTCCATCTCTTTCATTCCTTTGACAGCCCCTCCCAAGGCAGAGCTTGTTATCTCTGCATCATCACAAAAGGAATTAGCCAACAAGAGTGACCCTTGCCAGTGGGAAGGTAAACACCGGGTGCAAGAGTTTGCTCAGGCAACAGTGTTAAACCGGCTTAAGAACAGAAACTATGTGTGGAATGAGACCGGAGTCCCGCACACTCTCCAGGCCCCTCCGGCTCTCAGCTACTCTGTTGGCTCCTTGATCTTCGGAGCACGTGGCCAAGAGTGGGCACAAAGCAGGTGTGGCGCCACTCTTCCTAATACTCCCCTTGAGAAACAGCATGAGCAAGGGCTGCAAGGAACTCCTGTCCTACAGTCAGTTCCGTTTCTCAAAAGGGAATGGGAGTGTCAGGAAGTGAATGCCCTGTGATTATCTGGAATTTCCTCAGTTCAGCATAGGGTCAGTGGTGTACAGCATGCCTCACCATCTTTGCTTTTTGTGCCAATTCAGATAGATGAAAAAGTATTGCTGCTTCTTACTAACTATATGAAAATGAAAACCCAGGTTTTATGGGATTGAATGTTTTCGACCGCAGTTACCATATATGATGGGGTATGACAGTCCTTGTGACTGAAAAGGTGAAGCTAGGGTAGGAATGTGCCGTAGCAGGATTCTTGCAGGCTTTCAGCCTGTGCGGAGCCCCTGCGAGGTGCCAGGCATGTGCTAGGCTTTGAGGCTATAATGCTGAACCAGGCAGACAGTCCCTACTGCTGGGAATTTCCAGCCTAGGGGACAGACAAGCGGACTTCACAGGATGATGGCTGGAAGCTCCTGACCCAATCGTGGAAAAGAGAAGATTCTGGGGGATAGTGGCCCCTGGGCTGAATTCTAAAGGATATGCAGGAGCAGATGGTGCAGCAGTTATGACTCCAGGTCTGGAGTCAGGTAACCTGAGCTGGAACCTGGGCTCTGCTACTTCAAGCTCATGACCTTGGACAAATTCCTTGACCACTTTGTGCCTCAGTTTCTTCATGTGTAAAATAAGCAATGTAATAGCAACTTATGCCAGGTGTGGTGGCTCAAACATGTAATCCCAGCACTTTGGGAGGCTGAGGTGGGCAGATCACCTGAGATCAGGAGTTTGAGACCAGCCTGGCCAACCTGGTGAAACCGTTGCCACTAATAATATGAAAATTAGCTATGTGTGGTGGTAGGCGCCTGTAATCCCAGCTATTTGGGAGGCTGAGGCAGGAGAATTGTTTGAACCCGGGAGGCAGAGGTTGCAGTGAGCCAAGACTGCTCCATTGCACTCCAGTCTGGGCAACAAGAGCAAAACACCATCTCAAAAAATAATAAGAATAATAGCAACTTACTCCGTAAATAATGTGGGGAGATAAATGAGTCAATACATAGAAAGCACTTGCAACAGTGGCTGGCCAATACTAGGGATCTACTGCACATCAGCTATCAGTATTTTTACCTTGTAGGTTGCTGTGAGGATTAAATAAGATAAAATTGGGCAAGCAGTTAGCCCAGAGTAAGTGCTCAATAAATGTAAGCTGCTTTTATTTTTGTTATTAAGTAGGCATTTGCCATTACTAGCCAGGTGGATGGGAGGCGAATCCAAGGCAGAGAGAACAAGCATATGCAAAGGCCTGGAGGCCAGACAGAGCCTGGCGCATTTGGCAAAGTTTTGAAGTTCAATTAGACTGGCACAGAGCCTGGGTTCCAGGAGTGATGCAGGCTAGGACTGGAGAGGTGGACGCTGGGGCTGGATCTGGAGGTGTTGGGAATAGTGAGCCTCCCTCACCCCACAGGCAGAGTGCCTCTGCTAGGAAGCCTTGCCTGGAGTAGTGGGGAGGTCGGCAGTATGAGGAGGGCCGCTCTACCCTCATCCCCACCCTGCCCAGTGCCACTCTGCTTAGAGCTGCTGGCTGTCAATTAGGCAGCTTCAGTGCAAGAGGCTCTCTTTCCTCATGCAATACATGTCACATCCGGGAACGATCAAAACATCTTTGCTTTGGCAAAACGTCTTGTGCTGCATGTTTGTTCTTTGGAGTCTGAGCGTAACTCTTGTTGTTCCCGAGATACCTGTGATTTGCTGGTCTCTGACAGCCATTACCTGCTCAAAGTCTCTGCCTGCCACACAACCCACCTGGTAGCACCCCCATTCTTTCTTCTGCCATCCCCAGAGCAGTAAATGCCTCTCCTGGCTACAGGGTTTGGGGCCAGCAGTGAATCAGACACAGTTTGCAAGGATGGCCAATTTTAGAAATCACCTCTACCATTTGGGAACATCTACTGTGCGCCAGGTGCTTCAAATGCTTGTTTTCAGTCTGCCCAACAACCCCATAGTTAGAGCTCATTACAGAGAGGATAGGAACTGACCCAAGTCCACCGTTGATAAATACGAGAAATAGGATTTGAATTCAGATCTCTGCACCGTAGGCTGCACACTTGCCACCATGCCGGGCTGCCTCTCTAGTTCACTTGCTCACAGCTGCTGATCCTAAAGGGAGGGGCTTGGGACAGCTGAAATTCAACGTTGGGGTCAACTCATGGGAGTCAATTCATCTGTCCCCAGAACCTTCCAGTCCTAGGACAGACACCACCCTTGGAGGTACTAGATCCCCAATGTCTGTCTCCAGTGCTTGGATCCTGACCAGCCCCTCACCTGTCTCTTGCAAACTCAATCCTCCTAAGCTCTGACACCTCCAAGCTCCTTCCTGGGGTGATCCTTTGGCCTCCAACACTTACCCACCAAATCTCCACTTCGAGTCAGTGTATTAAGCAACCAATTCACTGTTATTATCATTATAATGGGGGAAGCAGAGCCTCATGTAAAGCTCGAGGTCCCTCCCCTGTTCCCTGTACCCCTTATCTTCCCTTTCTGGGATCTCTAAGGGGGTGGGAACTGAAGGAGATACAGGCTCTCCATTTCATGGTAAGTTCCTGGACAGCAGATCCCTATGTGACTTATTAGCCTGTTTCCCTAGTGCTTGAACCAAAGTAGGTGCTCAAAAAATATATACTAAGTAATAATATCCACCTGTGCCCTTGCTTCTTGAGCTACACTAAGCATCTGTTTCACATGATCCCATTTAGCTAAGGCAGTAACCAATATAAAGTAGGTATTATTTTCCCCACAGAAGAGGAAACTGAGGCTCCTAAAGATGGAGCAATGTGCCATAGACCACTGCTAGGAGGTAGTGGGGCCAAGATTGAAAACCCAGGGTTGCCGGACTCTAAGCCTGTGTTTCTGAACCCCCATCCTATACAGCCCCCTTAATGAAATCCATGGATGAATGTCCTGCCCAGTCAGCTGCACCCAGCCTGACCCTCCTCACAACCTCCTAGGATGCTATAGTCCTCCACCCATGTTGCCCCCTCTTCTGCCCACAGGCTCAGAGCAAAGCCTCTCCCAACAAGGCTTATTATTTCTAATCTTAGGAGAAAAACCTCAGTTCAAAGGCATTTTCAATTCCATTCAAGTCAAGGAACAGTTCTCACTTTGCCTCTCTGACCCCCTACCACCCCCACCTCCTCCTCCAACTGGCGCCAATAACGCAAGATAAATCTTTCCTCAGAAATATAATAGTTGTTCTTCCTCTTCCCGTTGAAGCCTCTGCCAGGTAATTAGCATATGCTGACACCTTGATAGACGAAAAGAAAGGCATGAGATAATTCCCTTTTTCTTTAACCATTATAGTATGAAGCAGCCTTTCAATTTGCTGGTTACCCAATCCAGCATTCCTGAACGCAGCCCACCGTGTGACATGTTATTCTAGCTGATCCTACCATCTCTGGTATTCATCACCAACCCTGGGTCACACTTGATAGAGCAAACTCCCCCTCTTCACACTGACACCTTTCTGGGAGGAGGGGCAGCCAGGGTTCAGAGGGTCTGGAAATTGTGGGGATGATGTAGTCATACTTGGATGAGCACCCCCAGCTGGCAGTCTCAGGCTTTGCAAGGGCCTGCAGAGGCCTAGGGGTCACTTTCAGAAGCCCTCTCTCCTTCCTCTCTTCCTCTCCTGCTCCCTAAAAGAAGCTAGCCTTTGATCAGACTTTGAGAGCCCCTGTATTTGGTGCAGAAGGAACCTCAGCTTGGAGTTAATGGCTTTCTCTCTTCTCACCAACAAATGCACACACAACATGCACAACACACACATACACACAAAACACACACACACACAACATGCGTGGACACACAACACACGTGGACACACACACGCACACACACTCCCACTCTGGGCTCATGGGCCTGGGGTCTCAGGGCTGTGCTCAACCTCTTTGGAGGGACTGTCCCTCCATGGCCATTTATATACTCACAGGGTTGATTTTATCCTTGACGTCTTGGGGGGTGAGGGAGAAAAGACATTTAATTCCTTCATTTTACATAAACAATGTAGTAAGCACCTACCAGGCACTATTCTAGACATTGAAGATATAGAGAAGAACAAGACAGGCAAGGCGCCCGGCCTCATGGAGCTTATAATCCAGCCCGACAAAGCATACAAGAAATAAGCCAGTAAAAGATATTTCAGATGGTGATATGTGCTTTTCAGGAAGACAAAATCCAATAGGTGAGGCAACAGGGAGAAAATAGGAGGACTATTTTAGACAGGGTGGCCAGAGGGCCTGAGATTTGAACTGACGTGTGAACGCAGGCGAGCAAGCCAGCCACACAAGAGCTGGGGAGAACGTTCCCAGAACAAACAGCCAGCGCAAGCGCTCAGAAATGCACCAGGTCCTGCAGCTGGGCCCGGTTTCTTTGGAGGGGTCTGTTCCACCCTGCATAGCTTTGACTTTCCCTGGTACTACTGAGGGTGAGACCAGCAGCTTGCTCATCCATTTGCTGAGGGTAGAGAAGTGCTGCCTGGGTCTACCAGTCAGCTAGGACTTTCCAAGGCTCGGGACCACGCATCACGCATCTAAGAACAAACCAGAAACCAGATCAACCCTGTCATCCTGCCAATGACTGCCCAAGGAAACTTCTAGCCCTCCCATCCCTCAACCCCCTTCCTGAAGGACAGGTCCACTCCAGGCAGGAGGCTCAGTGGCCTTAACTTCTCTCTTTCCTGGTTTGCCCATCTGCTCCTCCTCTTGGCTGGGACAGGTTCTGGACACCCCCATGCTGGGCCCGGGGGACGGGTGGAGAGTGGGGAAACAGTGTGCCTGCCAGCCTTCACCAGTGCAGACACACATCCTTTCCTCTCAGTTCAGCTAAGATAAGGTAAGACTTTTTAAAGGAAACATATCGAGCAAACAGAGGGAAGAAAAAAGGGGAAAGAAGGGGGAAATGCAGATGCTGGGAAACGGGAGTCCACAGAGCTGAGGTTCCTTACTCTGAAGGAACTTATGCCTGGCTACAAGCTCACGTGACCTTCTTCGGACTTAATCTTCCACCACCACCACCTCTGTGGCTCCAGACACAGGATGACCTTGAGACCGCCCCCAGGTTGAAAGGTATAGACTGGTCACTGTGTTTGCTATTCTGTTGTGGGAGAAGGGTCACCGGACACAGGCCCAGAGCCCAGCTGAGCCTCATGGAGCCTGTCCTTCCCCTGCTTCCCAGGGTTTCCTGTCAGGACTTCCACATGCTCAGCCTCAAACTGGCCTCCCACCCCACCCTCCCCCACCCCAGTCTATTCTCCACTCACAGTGTTTTAAAAAATTATATGTGAATCATATTATATCACTTATGGTTAAAAACTTCCACTGAATAAACACTATGATGTGCCAATAAAGAAGGGCTTGGATACACGGGATGGACAGTACGAACTGCCACCCACAACCCTGTTCAGAGAAGCGCCCGTTGCCCCAGTACTGGCGCACAGTTGGGAAGGAGCCTCGAGCTCTCAGCCCCTCCCAGATTACATCAGCTGCAAAAAGCAGCCTCATCCAAGATCATGCCACGTTCCGGGGTCTCCACACCCAAGCACTGACTGACAGGTGAGATGAAGGACAAGCCATCAGCCCAACTTCGGACAACTCCGGAAGGCCCGTCCAGCCTGCCGCTGCCAGACCTGTGCTCATCTCGCTCTGCCCACTCCCGCCTCCTGCCCCTATTCCACGAGCATGGGTCCCCAGGAATTCCTAAATAAAATCACACACAAAAACAAAAGGAAAAAAATTCTGCTGGCCTCCCATAGCATTTTAGATTTTTAAAAATATAAATATGCGTATTTTTTACGAGGACCAGCAATGCCTTGCACGCCCTGATCCTTGCCTGCCTTTCTCACCTCGTGTCACCGAGGCCTTCCCTGGCTACCTTGTCTAAAATTTCAACTTCACATCATTCCTTTTTTATCCTCCTTAGCATTTATCACTATCTATCATACTACATATATATATATTTAAACTGACTTGTCTTGTTTATTTCCTGTCTTCCCATTAGATCATGAGCCCGATGAGGGCAAGAGTTTTGTCTGTTTGGTTCCTCTTGTACCCCCACAGGTTAGCGCAGTGTCTGGCGCACAGCAGGTGCTCAATAGTTGTTGAGTGAAACAACAAATGAATCTTCTACCTATCACTATCTCACACAGTACTTGGACTATAGCAGACATAAAATAATATTTGTAAAAAAAATAAATAGCCATGTCTGCAAGTGGGCCTCTAAGATCCTTTTTTGCTCTAAGGGGCTCCTTCAGTTCCCTCCAGTTTCCCAAGTCCTTTCTGTTGACCCCTCCAGGGGTCTGGTGACAGAATGGTCCAAGTCTGTCCCTGCCACGCATAAGCCCAGGATCACAGACTCTCTGACCATAGACAGTGTCATCAGTGATTACAGCTTTAGAGACTAACTATGTGGGTTCAAATCTCAGTCCTACTACTTACCAGCGGGGTGATCTTAACATCTGTGAACCTCTCATCTGCAAAATGAGGATGATGGTACCTACCTCATGGCTTCTACAATGTATTTATTGAGTGCTTGTCTCCCTACTCGACCCTGAACTCTCAGAGGGCAGGAACCAAGTCTACAAGTTCACAGTGACTCCTCGGCACTTAGTAGGTGCCTGATGAACACCAGTGAGTGAATTTCCATGTTTCCCATTCTACTTGGCACCAAGTATGGGCATGAGCAAAACTGGCTGGATGACACAGCAGAGGCAGATCTCCACTGGCCATGCTCTGATGGTTTCTGCCCATTCTCCTGGATTGAATTACCAGCTGAGAATTACCACTATTTTCTCATTTGGTAGGTGGAGATGGGAAAAGGAAGTCCGCGGTGGTGACCATCATTTACCCTATGCCCAGGGTCCTCTGCCTACCCCCAGATCCCCAAGCTACCACATGGCTTCTCTGCTTGTGAATCTCTGACCAAACCCCAACCTTTGCTCTGGTTCCCCCTCTCTCACTCCAGAATCCAGCTGAGTCCCCCTCCCGCCTCCACACAGCCTCTGACAGCTTCGGTCACATTGCTCTCTCCCCTTCCTGAACACCCACTGCATATATCGACTAAATCTTGCTTCCTGGCATTTGCTTCCACCCAGGCTGGCATTTGATTAGATTCTGCCGCAGGTTCTCATTCTACCTCTCTGTCAGATCTCCCCGAGTGGACTTTAATAACAACAATAATAATAATAATAACGTTGCCTTACATCTGGGAACCCACTGGACACTCGTACAAAGGGATTCCATTTCTTTTACCTCTCTCTGTCTCTATAACCACCCCCAGAAAGTGGGCAGCACAGAGATCATCTTCCCCATTCCACAGATAAGGCCACCAAGGCTCAGAGAGGCTCACATCAGTAACTCCTCACCCAAACCTGCTCCTCTTTCACCATCTCAATAACTGGTACCACTGTCCACCAAGTGTCTAAGCCAAAAGCTTAGGCATCACCATCACTCTTCACCTCATCCTTTCTTTTACAGCCCCTGATGAAACCTAAATTTCTCTCCAGACCACTTACTCCTCTCCAGCTCCACCATCTTGGCTCATACGTGATGACATCACCCCTGCCCTGGAAGATTGCAAAGGTCTCCCTCCCGGCCTCTGCTACTGTCCCACCCTACCCCATCCATTCTGTACATTGCATTACAATGGTCTTTTTGTGATGCATAGCCATTCATTCATTGATTGAACAAATAGTTACTGAGGGCCTATTCTGTGCCAGGCACTGTTCAAGATGCTGGGGGTATAGCCATGAGCAAAACTATTGCCCTCGTGGGGCTTATATTCCAATGGGGAGGTGAGGGGTCAATATTAAGTAATCAAGTAAATGTATAGTATTAGATAGTGATAATTGCTATGGAAAGATAGAAAGCAGAGGAGGGAGTCAGGGAGTGCTGTGGCAGGATATGGGCTTGTTATTATATAAGGTAGGGAGAAAAGCCCTCACTGAGCAGACATCTGAAAGAAGTGAGGGAATGAGCCCTGCTGATACCTGGAGTTATTCCAGGCAGATGGAACAGCAAGTGTAAAATCCTGAGGTGGGATGGCACTTGGCAAGTTCATGTTTGAGGAACTGCACAGAGACCAGCAAGGCTAGAGGAGTAAGAGGAGAGGGAGAGGTCTGGCAGAAGGCCACACCTGGCGGGGTCTGTAGGCCATGATAAAGACTTTGACTTTGACCCTGAGTGAGATGCTGCACCAGTGGAGGGTTTGAGCAGAGGCGTGACACAATCATTTTAATTGGCTTACATTTTAACAGGAGCTCTCTACCTGCTGCGTGAAGAACAAACAGTAGGGGCACAAGGTTAGAAGTGGGGAGACCAGTTAGGAAGCCACTGCAGTAACGAAGGGAAGAGATGACAATAGCTAGGACTAGGGTAGTGTCTATGGAAGTGGTAAGAAGGGATTTGATGCTGGATGAGTTATGAAGGTAGAGCTAACAACGTTTGCTGATGAGCTGCATGTGGGGTGTGAAAGAAAGGAGTCAGGAATGATGCCAGGGATGACTGCAAATTTGATGTTGTCGCTTCATCAATTTCCCATTGTTCTTAGGTTTGTACAAACCCCTTCCCGTGGATTATAAGGTCCTTCGTGATCTGAACTTCCTACTCACCTCTCACCCTCCCCACACCATGGCTTCATCTTCAGCAACAGTGAAGAATAATACTCTTTAACAGTTATTGAATGTCAACCTCAAGCCAGGCCTGGGCTAAGCATTTTACAAATGGCATCTCCTCCATTCTCCACCACAATCCAATGCAATGGATATTATATTAACCCCTTATTATTAATAGACCCATTTTACAGAAGAGAAAACTGAGGCATAGAGAAATGAAATAATTTTACCAAGGTCACACAGCTAGTAAATAGCAGACCCAGAATTTGAAGCCAGGTATTTGATTCCAAAGCTGTTTCTTTAACCACCTTGGGAGATGGAAATTTCAGTTCTCCAATCAGCCCTGACTTCACTCTCATAATCTCTTTGCCCTCCCAACAGCCAATTTCTCTGGGCTTAGAATATTTTTCCTCCCATCCCTCATACATCCCTCACTCTCGATCTTTGGTTAAGTTGCCCTCCTCTGGGAAGTCAGGTCGGGCACCCCTCGTCTGTGCTCCCACAGTTGCCTGGGCTTGTTCTGTTACAGCTCTGCCCACCCTGTGGCCAGGCTGTTTATGGACCTGGGTCTCCCTGAGTAGACATGAGTTCTCTGTGCAGAGAGACCAGGTTTACCTGTCTCATAGCTGTAACCACAAAGTGAAGAACATGGCTGGTACGCCAGCACTCAGTAATTATCAGGTAACTGATTAATGGGACAGAGCCTAAACTTAGACATTCTACCTCTAAGAGGGATGCACTTTTTAATCTGCCCTCTAATAATCTCCTAGGTCTGTGCTCCACACCACTCTGCCTTCCCATAGCCCCTACACTGCTACCTACATAATAGATAATAACAGCTAGCATTCCCTGAGTGCCATACGCTCTCTCATTTAATCCCCCCAACACATAATGAGATAAATATGATTACAATCTCTATTTTACAGATGAGGAAACTGAGGCTCTCTGAGGTTCAGTGAATCCCCTAGGGTCAGAATGTGGTACTGGGATGCTGAACAAACGTTGTTGACTTGAACTGATAACATTGGCACTACCTTGTGCCTGCTTTCTCCGTGTCCACCGATGTCAGCACAAAACCTGGCGCAGAGTGGGTGTTCACTCACCAAGCCAGCAAAACCCAGTCCAGCCGCGGAAGGAGGGGAAACCTCCTCTCTCCTCTCCCGCTCCCCCAGAGCTCCCTCTTCCCATTCATCTCCCCTTCACACCCTTAATAAAAGCCCTGAGATTGACCGATTGAAGGGTGTGATTTCCCCGGGAGAGCAGCATCATTTACATGGGAACATTCAAACACGAACAGAATTCTTCCGCGAGGGCATAGGCTTCAGAAGATAGCTGTGGATGGAGAGTTGCTGGAGGAGCGGGTGCCGTGGGATGGAGAGCGATCCCTTATTTATTTATTTCCCTCCAGGAGCCTTCACCTTTCATTAAAACAGCCTCCGGATGTAGGTGCAATCAAACATTCATTAGACAAGCAAGTTACATTTTTAAAAAAACTAACAACGCCCAAACACACACACATCCACACATGCAGCAATAATCAATCTGAGAAATGAAACCGGTCCTTCGGGAGAGAAAAGCAGCCTGTGTTTCTCTGCACCGCACTCCCCAAGCCCTGCGTCGCCCCCACGGCGAACAGCCGGCGTTGCCCCGGGGCCCGCTCCCCACGCCCCCAGCCAGCGGGGCCTGACCCGAGGGGTCCCTCCACGCAGGCCCTCCCACTCCTGTCCTCGGGCAGGGTTTCCCCACGGATCTGAAGCGCACAGAGTTCTCGCATCTGTTCGCAAACCCTGACTCGAGGCTCCGAGTTCAGCACCGGGGGTCGTCTGCACAGGGCAGCGGGCATTTCCCTAAAGACCGGTGGTTGGGGGAACGGGGATAAGGGGCGGTTGACCGGCGAGGTTGGTACTCCTCCGCCTCTCAATCAGGACCGGCTTCCTGGAGGAGGGGACCGCGGCGGAGCCGGGAATGGGGGCAAGGAAGTGGCTTGACAGATGGGGAGTGGGAGGCTCTTCCCAGCATATGGGGCCGCGTGGGCGGAAGGAGTCTGGGCCTGGCGGTGGGGAGGGGTGGGCACGGGGCTGCAGAGACGGTCCCCGGAGCGGGGACGCGCGCGGAGTGAGGGTGGGCGTGTGAACGGGACGGAGAGGGGAGGAGATAAGCCCCCTAAAGGTGGGGGCGGGGAGTGGGGGCGGCCTTGGATGCGCTCACCCGGGAGCCTGCGGAAGGCGCAGCACGCCCAGCGCCTTGCACAAGGGCGCCCCCTGATGGCGCCTCACGCGGCACACACGGTTTCCATTTTCTTCTGACATCAGTGTAACAAAATCCTCAATTGAGCGCTTCCTAGAAGCCTGGCGCTGGGCTGAGGTCTCCTTTGGAAGCCACTACCGTGCCCATTTTACAGCTAAGAGAACGGAAGCCCAGAGAGGTGATACAGCAAGAGCCAGGATTCCAATCCGTGCATTCATTTCTTCAGCAGTTCTTAAGAAGTCCCTCTTGTAGACTGGGGGCTGGAGGTACTGCAGCACACAGATGAACAGGTCCCTGGCCTCGCGGGGCTGATAGTCTAGGTGAGGAAACAGCACACAAATAAACACATAAATGAGCAAAATAATTTCAGTGCTGCGGAGGAAACAAACCAGGGTGTGGAGCTAGGCAGCAACCGTGCTCGCTCGGTTTCCCCCAGCCTGCCTCCCCCTCACTGCTCCCTGGGGACCGGGATTTGTCAGCCTTGGCTTCAAGGCAGGCAGCAAAGGAAGGTGGCTCTGGGGGTGGAACGAAGTGGGGGAGTGCAGATTCCCAAGGCCAAAAACCGCTGTCATCTGGGTCCCCGCCACCCCCTCACATGTACTCCGGCTAGCACCTGCAGCCCTAGGCGTTCCCACTGTGGCCAAGCGGCTGAATTATTTCCTCATCTCAACCCGATGAGTTTTTAATCTGTCTTTATACAGCAGCCTGGCTGCCTGTGCTGGGATTATTACTGAGTTCTGTGCACATCGATCCTGCCTCCCCTGGCCTCTCTCTGACCAAGTGAGGCTCTGAGATGGCGGTGGGAGGGGTCTTGGCTCTGGAAAGATTTAGGGGAGTGCCAGTGCTTGCTGTGGGCTGGGGCCTGCAGCAGTCACCTGTCAGATGCCCAGGATTCCAGGAGCACTGTCCTCAAGGCTGGGCTGAGCCAAGGTGGAGGGATATGGGTATGAAGAGGCAATGTTTGTGATCTGAGCTCAGGAGATGGGGCTGTTCCAGCAGTACCAGGCTATTGTCTATTTGGGCAGCTTTGCAACTCTAAGGAGAGAGATGAAAGGAGGAAGGAGAGGCTAAGATTTCCTGGGACAAGGGCAGAAGGTAGGGAGAAATGGGGTCTAGTCCCAGTTTTGCTACTTACCAGCATGTAAGTGCATTTGCAAGCTTGTAAGTCCCCTCGAATGACTCATCTGTAACATGGGAGTGATTGCAGTGTGTGTTCCGTGAGGTAGTATATGCACAGAGCCTTCATATATATAAGCACTCAATAATGTCAGCTATTAGTAGTAGTATCATTATCTGTAAAATGGGAGTAGGAATCCTGGCTCTGCTTACTGGAGAGATCTCTCATGAAACTCAAATGGACAGAAGCACCAGGCCCATGTGAGGGACTTTTGTTATTGATCCGCGACCAGGTCAACAGCACCAATAATGGCATGGGGAAGCATGAGGCAGGCACACATGTTCAGTCTCCACATTCAATCAGTGGCAGACACACTCAGTCTCAGCCTTTCAAACATGCAGGCTAGATACACCCTCTCCAGCCTTCCGATCAGCCTGATAGTGTGGAATGTGTGACAGAAGCTCCTACATGTGACTTTTCATCTGCCATGGTGCCAATGGATATTTGAGAGTGGCCTTTCAGGCATGCAAATCTTAGCATCACACATGGCCCTGGACAAGCCCCAAACACCTTAGCATGGCCTGGGGCTGTCTTCTGCCCCTGCCTTGTCTTTCATCTCCTGACTCTTGTACTCTGAGCTCTCTATGCTCCTGTGATACACTTGGCCTCTCTTGGCTCTGCCTTTGTATGTGTAATTCCTTTTTCCTGGGACTCTTTTCCCTTCTAATATCTACCTCTTTGAGGACAGGGACTCTGCCAATTGGTTGATCAATAGTAAATGATCTATAAATATTTGTAGAATTGACAACACCCCAGCTGATGCCTAATGGCATCATCTGAACCCCAGCTGACGCCCAATGGCCTCACTTCTTAGGAAAGTCTTTCCCTGCTGCTGAGGCTGGGTGGAGCCTCTAGTTTCACCTTCTACAGCCTCCTGTAACTCCTCTTTGAAATTCACGTTTGTGTCTGTCTCCAAAACTCAACTTCGCAAGGGCAGGGGAAGCTCCTTCTTGTTTACTGCTATATCTTCAGTGTTCAACATATACTAGTTGCTCAAGAAAGGTTTTGAATACGGAAATAAATGGAGGAATGGTACTGGAACTCCGTGTCTCCTGATTTAGCCCCTCCCACAGACCCTCTACCCCCATCTTCAGAGGAATGACTTTGAATGTCCTAGGACCAGGTCTTTGCTCCCCTCCTCCATCTCTCCATCTCTCCATCTCTCCATCTCTCCATCTCTCCATCTCCTTCGTCCTTAGCCATCCACTCACAGGCCACATCTGGGCACTTTCATCCTTGGTTGTCCCTCCCGGTGAAAAGTAGAGCCACCACTGCCCCTGAGCTGCACTTCTGAGGGCAGGCCCTAGGCCCACCTCCCTTCCACTCTCCAAAGAGCATAATTCTGGGTCTCCAAACACAGGGAGGCTGGGCACCCTTCTCCCCTCATCAACCAGCTGGGTCTAGCAAATGCCGAGTCATTGCCTGCTGGTGGCTGTCTCCAGCTCCTCCAGCCTGAGGAGCTGCCAGGAGCAAACCCAGAAGAACCACCCTTGGCAGCAGCCAAAGCACTTCACACCTGAAGCCAAGGAGTTCCTGCCTCCCTTCCTGCAGACTCCCACCTCTGCAAAGATGGTTGGAGGTGCTAAAAAGGGGCATCGGGCCAGGGTGGAACCCCAATGCTGTCGCATCTCAGCACCACCTCCGCACCCCACCCTCTACTGCCAAGGTCCCCTGGAGACATGCTGGCAACTCAGCCTCAGTTTCTCCACACTGTCCTTTCTGCTAAGAAGCTGGCAAGGGAATATTTGCAGGGCTGCTCCAAAGCTTCAGTGCCCGTGAATGCTGACTAATAATTAAGCCCCTACAAACTGCCTGTAGATATCCATAATCCCTTTTATTTATACAGCACTGAGCACATTTCAAAGCATTTTCACATATATTATCTCATATGATCTCCCACAATAATCCTATTGGGTAATTATTGGGGGAAGGAATTAATGTCCTTATTTCAAAGAGGAGAAAACCAAGACTCAGAGAGGAAGGAATCTTGTCTGAGGTCACACAGCCTGTGGGCGGGGGGCAGAACTGGGCCTCCCGTGCAAGTTCCTGAAAGTCCAGGGTTCTTGATTGACCCCTGGTCCAGGATCCTGGAGCCAAAACTCAGAGTAGCCTACACAGTATAAACCCTTCCAGCTCTTATGCCCATTCCAGTCTCTTAACCACAACAGCAAATAATTGCTGAGTATGCATATATGTACACAACTTGAATTATCTCACTTAACTCCCAATACAACCTTATGATATTGGCCATATTGTTAGCCCCCACATTACACATGAGATGGCCAAAGCTCAGAGAAGTTAAGTAACTTGATTTGAGTCACACAGGCTGTTCAGACTCTGGATACATGCAATCTTAGTCTGAACAATCTGAGACTTTAACTCCTACCCATAGGTTCTGTGGCTTAACTGAGGCTCCTACCCACATCAAACCTCCAGAACCTCTTCCTTGGAGTCTAGGATCACTGAGAATCTCCCTTTTCCGTGGCTGTCTGCATTCCCACATCACTCATGTATTCACTCATTGATTTGACAAACATTCATGAGGCCACCTCTGTGCCTGGCACTAGGCATACCATGGTGGACAGTGGCACAATGTCCTGTTCTGGAGTAGCTAGCCCAGGCTGGAGAAATCTGGGAGGGCTTCCTGGAAGGGTACCCAAGATGAATCTTGAAGGATGAACAGGAAGCAGACAGAAGAGAAGGAAGAGGGAAGAATGTTCCAAGCAGATGAAGCCAGAGGCAAGAGAGAATGGGGCCTGCTCAGGGACCCTGTAAATGAGGCAGTTTGTCTGGGAAATAACAAGGAGGAGAGAGGGGAGGTGAGGCTTATGTAGTGTTCACGGGTGGGAGGATGTGGCGGGGAGTGACCTGGTCAGGTCTGTGTAAGGATGCTGTGAAGCCTGGGGAAGGGGAGGGAACCGGGATGCTGTCTCTTCCAGAGCAGGATCTTTCTAGTTACCTTTGGTGCTAGACCTTTGGAGCCAGCCTGGCAGGCTGTGGGGATTTGGGGAGGGCAGCCTTCCAGGGCACCCTTGGCTGAGCTTCGGGGGCCTCTGGAGGCCTCTGGGAGGATTGCGGATGGGATGAGGTGTAAGAGCCAAGGTTTCCTCCCTACAGTGCCCAGTGAGGTACTCACGTGAAAGCAGACAGGAGGAAGGGCATTCTAGACAATGGGAACAGCATCTGCAAAGGGCCAGAGCAGAAAGACAGCAAGACCATCTTGGAGCTAGCATAGTTTATACAGCTGAAGCCAGGGTGTGGGCTGGATGGAGTTGTTCCTGTGCAATAGGACTGAACTTGGGCCTTAATGGGTAAGAGTCTAGGGATTCTGTTGCTGGTACCCCTAGGTTCAAAGCCCAGCTCCTTCAAACTATGCATCTGTGGGAAAATTATTTAAGCTCTTTGGTTTTTAGTTTTCTCATCTGCGAAACAGGGTTGCGGTGAGGATTAAGCAAAACAATGGGCAAAGTACTTAGCACATAATAAATACTCAGTAAGTACAATCTATGTCATTGTCACTATCACTAACGTTATCATTACTAACAGCCTCACAGTGGGAAATCTTAGGTGGAGCACAACTTCATAAGGGAAGAATCTCATTTTAAAAAGTAAAAACAAGTTGCAACGTGTGCTTATCTGCAATCTCCACATTCACCGATATGTGTGAAATTTCATCTGCAACTGTTTTCTCAGAGCGTCATCCCATTCCAAATCAAATGACGAATGTTGGATGTTGCAGGAATGACAGGGGTATTACAGCAACCGACAGCAGGCTCGAGGTGGGGCTCATATGCAGGGGAGTGGAGAGGTCTCTCTCAGTCTCTGGAGGGGTGACAACCCCATGTTTCTAAACCAGAATGGTGGAGGACACTTTGGGGAGGGGAAGCGGCTCTATCTGCCCCAGTTAGGATGAGAGAGAATCAGCCGAGTTTTGCTAGAGTGAATGCTCTGAGCAGAATCTGGGATACAGCCCATGCCTCCACAAGTTTTACAGTCTTCAAGGTTTGTTCATTGATCTCTTAGAATTGGAGTTTTTTTTTTCTCGCTGTGTCACCCAGGCTGGTGTGCAGTGGTGCGATCTCGGCTCACTGCAACCTCCACCTCCCAGGTTCAAGTGATTCTCCTGCCTCAGCCTCCCAGAATCTGAATTGTCTACGCTTTGATATTACGATTTGCAGATGTTAACCACGAGACATAGTTCCAACATGGTCAGACAGGTGAACCAGGACCAGGAAGACTGTGCTCTGTGGTCCTACCAACCTGGTTCAAATTCCGCCTCTACTTACAGAGCATAGGCCTTAGACAAGCTGTTTCTCTGGGTTTTGGTTTCCTTGCCTATAAAACTGGACTGATCATTAGACCCACCTCAAGAGTTGTCTTAAGATTTGATGAAGGCTGGGTGCGGTGGCTCACCCCTATAATTCCAGCACTTTGGGAGGCCGAGGCAGATAGATCACCTGAGGTCAGGAGTTGGAGACCAGCCTGGCCAACATGGTGAAACCCCGTCTCTACTAAAAACACAAAAATTAGCCAGGCGTGGTGGCGGGTGCCTATAATTCCAGCTACTCGGGAGGCTGGGGCAGGAGAATCACTTGAACCCGGGAGGTGGAGGTTGCAGTGAGATTGCACCACTGTACTCCAGCCTAGGTGACAGAGCAAGACTCTGTATCCGAAAAAAAAAAGATTCAATGAAATAATTATAATGCACAGAGAGCACTTGACACAGTGCCTGGCACGTGATCAGGGCTCAAAAACTAGTAGTTGTCAGAGCTGATATGATGTCTCCTCCTTCTGGAAAGTTTGACCAATTACACAGCCCCAGGTGGCCTGCTCACAGACTGGGAGGAGAAGCAGGGGTGTTCTCCCTGGGGATGACAGACGTTCCAACCAGACTACTTTCCCCTTAGGCAATGACAGGTGGGCATTTGGGCACAGAAGGATCACTGTGCCTGGGAGGGTACAGTGACTCCTTCCTGTAACTGGGGAACATGTTGGGCCTTGGCCTCAGCTTTGAGAACAAGGAAGGAGGCCAACTTAGCTACTAGACTGGGTGAATAAGAACCCAAGTGCCCTACTTTGCCCTGGAGCCACACAGGTTGAGGAGTGCAGAGCCTGGGTCAGGGTGAGGTCTGCATGGGAGGTGCTGGTGATATGGTATTGGTAAAGGCAGGGAGCAAGGCCTTTGAAATTCAGAAACATGAAATTTAAAAAACTGCACACACAGAAAGAAATATTTTTTTGCAGCTGTTTTGGCATTTGAGGAGTAATTTACCAACTTCGAGATCGACTTAATGAAGCTGGGGGTAGGCAGCTTCCATGGGAGTTGTGCTTCCTAGCAATCTTCAGCCACCCAGTCGGCAAAGAGGGCTGAGCATGTGTTTGTTAGGGAGCATTAACAGTACGTTGTGTATTTGTCATCAGAATGGAGCCCCCGGGCACAGGGGTAGTGCCCATGGTTGCTCAATGCTTTATTTGTCATGTGGCCACTGACACAATCAATTGACCCCCTTACACACCGCTGTTTATTAGCCATTGTATAAATATTTCACCCCTCCCCAGCTGACACATAATCTCTTCTTCGCTGCCTCTGAAAAATGAACGTTTCTCTGTAGACTCTTAAATGAGTATGTGTCACAGCTATGTCACTGATTAATTTTTTTTACCACCATGAACAACGATGCATAGAAATGCAACTTATATTTATTTCCCGGCTTGAGCCCAGCTGTCTAAAAAATTCCACCAGCAGCTACGACTGACAGACAGCTATCCCAGCGCTTGGGCGTGCTGATATGTGGTTGTGTGAGTGCCAGCTTGTTAATTATGGGCTCTCTCTTCCGGCCTGGCTGCAGAGTAACCAGCCACAAGGACCTTAATCACTGTTGGGGCCTGGAAGGGCCTGCTTCAGAAGGCTCCAGGGGCCGAATCCCAACCCGACCTAACCACACACAGTTTTTTTCTTGACCACCTTTTCTCCTGGACCCTGGTTTGGGAATGTCCCAGAAGTCACCTCAATAATACTTATTGTACCTTAAACCCTTCACCCACTGATCTGTGAAGACAGGGACTCAAGTCTTGTTTGCTTGGCACAGGGTGAATGCTCCATAAATACTCACTGAGATGAAATCAGCTAAGGCGTAATTACTGCACAACATATCAGTCACTTGACATGTATTACTCATTTCATAGTAAGAGTACCTACTATGTGCTGGATACTTAGCCAACTAGCAAGACAGATAGACCTATAGACCTGGGCCCAGAGGAAAAGGTGGCCATCAGCTAGAGAAAAAAATTGAGTGTGTGGTTAGACAGGTGGGAGCTGGACCCTGGAGCCTTCTGAAGCAGGCCCTTCCTGGCCCTGTCCATGATTAAGGTCCTTGTGGGTAGTTACTTGGCAGCCAGGCTTCAGTGAAGTTTAGGTTCTGGTGGTGAAGGACTAGAGGTTCTAGGGATAGAACTTCTATTTGTAGAGATGCTATTTGTACCCTGTTTGCAGCTGAGAAAACTGGAGGACAGTTCTTGCCTTTGGCCACATAGCTCACGAGCAGTGGCACCGAAATAAGAGCCTGTGCCTTCTGACCCCAAAGCCTGCACACCTAACCACTCTTGGCCAACCACCCTGACCCCACTGTCCTTCAGCTGCTTCAGTTTCTCCTCCACT
Source organism: Aotus nancymaae (assembly GCF_030222135.1). Taxonomy (NCBI): domain Eukaryota; kingdom Metazoa; phylum Chordata; class Mammalia; order Primates; family Aotidae; genus Aotus; species Aotus nancymaae. The sequence continues at coordinate 16,707,428 of NW_026988479.1, read as the reverse complement.
ATAGCTCTCCTTCCCTCCTTCCCTCTTCCCTCCTTCTCCTTCACACTTTCTTCTTCCTGGCAGGCTCTCAAGTCACCTTGGGCTTCAAAGCCAATTCAGCATCCCTGCCCCCAGCTTGACCCCGTCCATCTGCTGCTCCCTGCTTCCCCATGCCCCCAACTGACACAGAACAGAACCTTCAGCAGGTATCTAGGTTGCCCCTACCCCACCCCCAACCACCATGCACCTGTGTCCTTTCCCTGATGTCATATAACCACGGGCTAGGAGCCAAGTGCATAACACCTGGGGATACTTTCGGTAGATTAACTAGCTCCACCATTGCCCACAAGGCTCTCAAGAGACTGACAGGAGAAATAGAGACCCCTCCCCCTCTAAGGCCCAAGCAGACTTGGGCAGCTCTGGAGGCAGGGGCTGCACATCCAAGGAGCTGATCCTCCCCATGTCATGTCCATGGAGCCCACAGGAATCAAAACTGCAGATGTATTTGGCAAGGTAGCGAGTGTGGAATGGGAGTTGATCTGAATCCCAGTTTCTCTATTTACCGACTGTACATCCTAGGGCAAGTGACTTCGTTTCATCTTGGGTTGTGTCTTGAAGATGCTAGTACCTGTTTCTCAGAGCTGCTGGGAGGTTGAGGAGAGCTCACATGGGACAGCACCCACACTGCTGCCTGGCGTATAACAGGTGCACAGCAAACAACAGCATCTTGCCTTCCCTTTTGGCAAGGCTGTGATTCTGACCTATCTTGATTAATCATCTAATCAGAGAAGAAACCTGGATAACTCATGTTCCTATTGATACCTTAGCCCATCCTGACCCAGGAGACCCCAGCACAAAAAGCACTGCCTCTCTTCTTCCCTCCAGGCCTGAGTGGTGTGGAAGGAGGTGAAACTGCTGTGGATGGGGCTGCCCTTCAATCAGCATCATCCAAAATCATAGCCAAGTCATAGCTACATACAAACATTCAGTCCGTGCAGCACGGAACAGAGCATATGTTTTTTTTCTTTTCTTTAAAAAAAAATTTTTTTTTTTTTTTAATAGAGACAGGGTTTCTCCATGTTGGTCAGGCTGGTCTCGAACTCCCGAATTCAGCCTCAGCCTCCCAAAGTACAGGGATTATAGGTGTGAGCCACTGCGCCCGGCCTAGAGCGTCTGTTTATGTACATTATCTCACTGAAAAGTCACAAAACTTGCTGAGTTAGGTATGACTGGTTTCATTCTACTGACAAAGAAATCGAGGCCCAGAAAGGTTAAGAAAACTACAAAATGTCACACTGAGGCAGAACCAGGACTTCAACCTGGGTTCACCTTATTCCCAAGACAGTGCTGTTAACTACCATGTGTGCCACATCACTCATGCCCTCTTCCTCGCTGCGTCCACCAAGCTCCCAGGGCATTGCTGAAAGCGGCCGCAGCCGGCATGACCTCTATGACGTCATTGAGAGCCTGCTCTATCACCTCAATCGGCCTGCCCTGTCCCACCTGCTAGGCCTCAGTGGAGCCAGGGGCAGGGTCAGAAGAAGCAGCTCAGATGACACAGCTGGGCTGGGACAGGGACAACAGCAAACCTTGAGAAAGGGTTGATGCAAGAAAGGGGTCCACACAACTGGCCCTTCAGCTGGCTGCTTAGCTGTGCCATCCGCGTACATTTCCTTGTTTAAAATGGAGCACTGAGCCCCGGAAATCAGGACAAAAGCACCACCCACAGCTCTGGTCTCGATGACTCAGATTCCACCTCCCACAGCCTCCTCCTGTGTGTGTTTCTGAATACGTGTGTACCCGCGCGTGCGCCCCTCCAGCGCGTGAGGCTGTTAGTTGTGTGTGTGCGTGTGCGCATGTACAGAGATGAGCACACATGTGCACATGCCTGAGCTGCGTCCACCTGCATATCTGTCTCCAAGCCCAAGCTCTCAGAATACGATGACCCACAGGGTCAGTGAGCATCATAACATCGATAGCCACATGCTTCCCATGCTCAGGCTCTGTGCCAAGCACTTTACACGCAGTGTAGCATAGTCTTTACTGCAGCCTTATTAGGTGCCTACTATCATTATTCCCATTCTGCTGACGACGAAACTGAGACTCAGAGAAGTTAACCTGCTTTTCCAAGGTACACAGCTAGAAAATGGTGCAATTCTCAGCTGTCAAAGTCTGTGCCCAGTAAGATGTGCTTTTCGCCTTGCTCCCTCTAGGGAGTTTGGAGAGAAGTCCCCAGGGGTGCTATGTAACCAGAAGCCAGCCAGGGTCCCTGAAGGAAAGGGGGCCAGAGCCTTGGAGGAAAGGGGGTGAATAGCAAATAGACACTGAACAGGAGGGGGCAGGGCAGCTGTCTCCCAGAACAGGTGTCAGAGAAGCTGTGACAGCCTCTTAGAACCACAGTGGCAAGCCTTCTTTACATGGCGATTTGCATATATTTGCATGTATTTGCATCACCAAATCTGTGGAATCGGCCTTAATGGTCCCTGCCTCGGAAGACTGGCAGAAGTTGAGAGAGTGGGAGTGACAGGGAGGGCCTGGGGAATTCAGGAAGGGAACGAAGGGAGAGGTAGTGCTGCGGAGGTCCTAGAAAGCGCTGGGCACCGTTAAGAGACAGTTTCTAGGAGAAAGAAGGAGGAATCTTTCCCAAGTACCCTGGGAAGTCTCCTCTCCCCGAGTCCATCTCCTGGGGGTAGCAGGGAAGAAGATCGGGGATACAGAAATCAGGGAGAGCGTCGGAGGATTGCGGACCAGTGCCAGTGGACAGCGGGGCGGGCCTCGCACTGCGTCTTCCTCCCCATTTGGGGGCTGCCCACTCGGCCGCCGGAGCCCAGTGGCTCGGTGTTGGGGCGCCACCTAGTGGAAATATGCGGTAACGCGCCCTCTTTCTGCCCGCTCTGGAGGCAGCCTCTTCCTGCTGCTGCTTGCACGAAAGTCAGTCACGTCGGCTTGCAGACTCCCAACAGCAGGCGGTCTGAGGGAGCCTAGGGACCTGCGGTGTTCCGGAGGATCACGGGCAGGGGAACTTCCCACGGTGGGGGGCCAAGTTAAAGCGAATGGGCTAATACAGCTTAGTTGTGAAGGGCCAAATCTGGCTGTATGACCTTGGCAAATTGACCTCTGACTCAGTTTCCTCATCTGTAAAATGGGAGTGATAAGATTTACTTGTGAGAATAAAAGAAGATAATATCTATTATTAGTAGCTTCACAGAAGGGCCAGGACTTTAAGGACTTTCGACTTGTGCGACCTTGAGACCTCATTACAATTTGTCGCCTAAGCTTTTAACCTCTTCACCCTCTTCCTGGCCCTGCTTATTAGCACAACGCCTGCCGCACGAGGAGCACTTCATCAGCAGGAGCTGCTGTGGTCGTTGCTATCATTATTATCACTGCGAGGGTGCTCAGGCCTTGCGCAGGCAGCACCCCAGCCCCACTCCCATCTGGCCTGGTCTGGTAAGGGTATGAAGGGAGTTGAGAGGCTGGAGGTGAGGGGCCACTTCCCAATGAGTCAGGAATAAAGAGGAAGTCACAGGCAGATAGGAGTGAAAAGGCCATATTGGGTCACAAACTTTGTGGAACCTTCTCAAATTCCCTGTCGTCAATTGCTAGATAAGGAGGGGACTCAGCGTTGGTTCACAGATGGTCAGTGTGATATGTTGGTGAGAGTTAGAAGTGGATTGCTGCCACATCACGGCCCTCTTGGGGCAGCCCTAAAAGACAGTGGGGAAGGGAAGTTCCAGGGTGCAAAGCTTTGAGCAGTACACTTGGGCATTGGCTTTGTCTAGATGACCAAGTAGCTGGAGGTATGGATACTCCCTGGCTCTTGTGGAATAGTGAATGTCCCCTGGTCAAGAGCCCCAAGGAACAAAACCAAAAGCAAGTGACAAAGTGGTCTAGGAAGGAGGCAGATGGGTGGACTGAGAGTGAGCACCAAGCGTGCAAACTTCTAGGTCTCAGGTAAGCAACCTGCAGAGCATCTGTTGCCAGGACCTGCTCCACAAAGAGATAGAATGATTCTCCTGGTGAGTGAATCTCTCTCCCTGTCAGCCCTGAATGCCTGCTCAAAAGCCTTTGAACAGCATAGTCGTGCTGCCAGAGATGGAGGCTATATATGAGTCCAACAGCATGGGATCCCTCTCACCAAGGATGAGCTAGTTCTACCACTTTGATTGCGCAACCTGCCTGCAGCCAAGACCGGCGCTGGGCCCTTAATGGCTCTCTTCCTCAGAAGACCAGCCAAGCCTCTGGTGGCAGATCAGTTATACTGACCCTGTTCTTTCTACTCTGGAGGGGACAGTAATTTGTCCTTACTGGAATCAGTGCGTGCTCCAGATTCAGGCTTGTCTTCCACAGTGTTTTGACCAAAGAAAGTACAATAATGCGGTCATCAAGGACTTCTATAGTTTCTGCTCTTGCATTTAGGTCTTTGATCCATTTTGAGTTCACCTTTGTATGCCGTGTATGGGATGCTGATCAACAGATTCATTGGGCTCACTTGGTTGCTCCTCATCACCCAGAAGCCACCAGCCTGATGGGACAATGGGACAGCCTGTCAAATGCTCAGTGAAGATACTGGCAGGAACATGATGGGTCCTCAATTGCTTGACGTGGTATTTATTTTGAACAGTACTATGTTCCTTATACATAGAAATAGCAGGCCCTGGAGTCTAATGTGGAAGTGGAAGTGGCCCATCTCACTCACATTTGTAGAATATTTGCTTTCTGTCCCCCAAACTGGAGGCTCTTCCAGTTAGAGTTTCTAGTTGCTAGGGAGGGAGAACTTACACCAAAGAACACAGTAAAGTTTCCACTAAACTGGAAGCTGTGACAGCCACCTAGCCACCTTACGTTCCTCATGCCAGTGGACCAACAGACAAAGAAGGGCCTTAACGTGCTGACCCGGGTCAGTGATCCTGATGGCCACGAGGAACCAGGGCTGTAGATACAATGTGTGTAGATACAATGAAGGCAGGGAGTCTGGCCCCAGCCAGAGGATTCGCTGTGGCATCTCTTGGAACTTCCTACCCAGTAGCAATTGACAACGGACAACTTCAACAACTATTCTAAAAGGACGGGCGACAAAGGAATCAGATCTCTTGGGAATGAGTCTGTATAAATCTCATCAGGCAAGTAGCCCAGATCTGCAGAGGGCTAGCGGAGGGTCACAGAAGGAGGGAGAGAATATCAGTTACGGACTCAGGACACACTACAGCAGTGGGACGGTAACTTGCTTCATAGCCCTCTCACCTTTATCTTCCTTAAGACCACATCTGGCACCCTCTGGAAGGGGACTTGATTCCAGTAGACTGCACTTCTCCTCTTGAGGAAAGAGTGAGGGCCACTTTGTTCCTGTGGGGGAAAATGCCGTGTATGGTGGCATGGAAGTCAGTAATAATGGGGAGACTTGAGTGGATTTCAGCAGCCTAAGAAATGGGCTGCCCTGAGACACAAACTTTCTTCTCAAATTCTTTCACTACCTCCTTGCTCTCTCTAAGGCTGCTCCCCTACTTTCAGACTTAGATAAAATGCCACATTGTACAGTGTGGAACCTGGTTTCCAAGTGCCACCAAGGGCCAGGTAACAGAACCTAGAAGCATGGGAGGGTAACTCTGTGGGGTGAACCTTGATCCTTGGGAGACAGGTCATGGGTGGGACCTGGGGACTGCTCCAAGGTGTCGTTTCTCCTTACCTTCTGGAGAAGTCCCACCCATGTGCTGAGAGAGCGCCCCTACTGAGCAGCCTTCAGTGTCTCTGCGAGGCCCATATGAAGCGGGGCAGGACAGGAAGGAGCCGCACGGTCTTGCCTTGCACACACCCTTTCCTCTCCCTCAGCTCAGGGCTTCCACCTGAATCCTGACCACAGGCTCTGCTTCTCAAAAACCTAAGACAAGGGGATTCCTGAGAGCTGTTTTCCCATCTGTGTCCCACACTGTGGTCACTGCTGGAGCCTGACTTTGACCAGTCCAGCATCTCTGCTGAAGCCAAAGAAATGGAGACCCTGGGGGACAGGAAACAACCAACTACTTTCCAGATGGGAGAGAAAGTGGGTGGACATCTGAGAGATGAGGGACGAGGGGCAGGCAGGGTCGGGAAAGTGAGTGGGAGATCAGAGGGTAGGAATTTAAGTACCAGTGAAAACTGCCCCCTGTAAATAGGTCTTTGCAGTGAGTTTTCTAGGAAAGAATGATTAGATCCTAGAAGTGAGAAGGGAGCACAATATTCCCCTTCCCGCCGTGGACTAGGCACCCCCATCCATGCAAGGCAGGGAGTGAGTTCTGACATCCTCGGGGCTCCATACTCTGAGGTGGGGCAGTGTCTTACCCACAGATGCTCTGATCCAAAGAGTGAGTGGATGGTTGGCCACGCAGTGGCTCTCTCCTGTAATCCCAACACTTTGGAAGGTCAAGGCAGGCATATCACCTGAGATCAGAAGTTTGAGACCAGCCTGGCCAACATGGTGAAACCCTGTCTCTACTGTAAAATTAGCCAAACGTGGTGGCGCATGCCTGTAATCCCAACTACTAGGGAAGCTGAGGCAGGAGAATCGCTTGAACCTGGGAAGCGGAGATTGCAGTGAGCTGAGATCACGCCACGCACTCCGGCCTGGTGACAGAGTGAGACTGTCTCAAAAAGTAAATAAATAAATAAATACATAACCCATTCTCCGGTATTTTGTTACAGCAATGCAAATGGACTAAGATAGCCCCCCACCCTCTGGCCACTCCCAAAGCCCCAATTCATAAATACTGCATGCCAGGGCACAACCCCATCTCTAGAGTACAACCTCACACTCCAATGGAGTTTTGTGCCCAAAACAGGACTGACCCAGCAGCAATTTGGTGGTTTGCAGGGAGGTAGGGCAGGAACTGAGCATGTCCAAAAACCTCTAATACCCGCTTTGCACCTGCCCCTGCTTTCACTCTTTTGTCTTTCTTTAAATGTGTGCAGGGTGCACCAGAAGCTTAAAACTGTGGTCTGCTACATTCCTGGAGTCATCCCTGTCATTCTCCTGCCTCCAGGAAAAGCCCAATTTCTGCATTTTCAGGCAGAAAGAAGGGAAGGTGGGATGAGGGACCTGAGCCCCAGCAGTCTACAGTCTGCCCTGCCTGCCTGGGATTGGAAGGACCCAGGTCTTTGATAGTTGGGTGCAGGGTGTTTTTCTAGGGAGAGATCCGCCACTGTTAGAGTCTCAAAAAAGTTTAAGATCTGCCTATGCTGTCCAATATTGACAGCCAGTGGTTATTTAAATTTAAATTAATTACAATGAAATAAAATTAAATATTCAGCTCTTCTGGCTCACCAGCCTCATTTCAACCTCTCAATGGCCACCTGTGGCTACTGGCTGCCATATTGGACAGCACAAATGTAGAACCTGGTCCATCACTGCAGGAAATTCTATCGAGCAGCACTGCCGTTAACTTTATGTACAGAGAAACTGAGGCCCAAAGAGATGACTTGCCCCAAGCCCTTAAGGGATATCCTTTATAAATATTGTACTTTATAAAGTACTGGATATCCTTTATAAAATATTTTGCAGTAAAATTGCATTAAAAATCTTATAATTACAGCTCATGTCAATAGCCTAGGGTGGAAGGAGACAGGGTCCCAGTGGTGGGAGTGAAGATGCAGGGGAAGGGAGGTGTTCTGTGTTTGTTTCTTCCCTCCCCCTGACCCCTGGACTGCCCCAGCCCTCCAGGAGGAAGAAGGCTTAGAGGCCTGGAACTCCCTCCTCTCCACAATGATGACTTCATCCTCACAAAAATGTAAGGAAGGCAGCGGGAAGGGGCTCGCGGAGGGTAGCTCTGGAGTCTACAGGGAGATGGCACAGCCCTCAGGCCAGAGGAATGAGGTGTAGGGAGGACTGTGCGGACCCTAACCAGTCTCCATGTAGCATCTTCCTAAAATTCAAACCTCAATTCATGAGTCTATCACCCCATGCTTAAACTCTTCCCTGGCTCCCCATGGCTCTTGATATGGAGACCAAATCCCAAACAAGACCTCCAAGGGCCTGCATGGCCTGGCCCCTGAAATCCCTTCAGTCTCAGCTGGTCCAAGCTCCCTGTCTCTGATCTGTCTCCATTACTCACCAGGCTGACTTCTACCTCAGGGCCTTTGCATTAGTGGTTCTTCTGCCTAGAACACTCACTTCCACCCCGCTTAACTCCAACCCATCTTTCTGAGATCTCAACTTAAGCAGAGCTCCCTGGAGAAGCCTCCTAGACCCCAGGCCAGGTCACCCACCTCTGTTATATGCTCTTACAGTGCTTCCCTTCAGAAGATTCATCTTGGTTTGTAATTACACATTTACCTGGGGATTGTTTGATAAATCAATGTCTCACTTCCCGGGCAGGTCATGCTCCCCAAAGTCTCCTGTGCATGTTGCTGTATCTCTAAACCCTTGAGCAGTTGTTGGTCCAGAAAAGATACTTAATAAAAACACGAGAAATAAATGAAGGGATTGAATGGGAATGTTCCTTCCTCTAAGAAGCATGCTTGGCCGGGCGCGGTGGCTCATGCCTATAATCCCAACACTTTGAGAGGCTGAGGCGGGTAGATCACCTGAGGTCAGGGGTTCAAGACCAGCCTAGCCAACATGGCAAAACTCTGTCTCTACTAAAAGAATACAAAAATTAGGCCAGGCGCGGTGGCTCACGCCTGTAATCCCAGCACTTTGGGAGGCCGAGGCGGGTGGATCACGAGGTCAAGAGATTGAGACTATCCTGGTCAACATGGTGAAACCCCGTCTCTACTAAAAATACAAAAAATTAGCTGGGCATGGTGGCGCGTGCCTGTAATCCCAGCTACTCAGGAGGCTGAGGCAGGAGAATTGCCTGAACCCAGGAGGCAGAGGTTGCAGTGAGCCAAGATCGCGCCATTGCACTCCAGCCTGGGTAACAAGAATGAAACTCCGTCTCAAAAAAAAAAAAAGAATACGAAAATTAGCCAGACATGGTGGTGGGCACCTATAATACCAGCTACTCAGGAGGCTGAGGCAGGAGAATCGCTTGAACCCAGGAGGCGGAAGTTGCAGTGGGATAATCACTTGAATCCGGGAGGTGGAAGTTGCAGTGAGATGAGATCGCACTATTGCACTCCAGCCTAGGTGTCAGAGGGAGACCCTATCTCAGAAGGAAGGAGGGAAGGAAGGAAAGAAGAAAGGAAGGAAAGAAGAAAGGAAGGAAAGAAGGAAAGAAAGGAAGAAAAAGAAAGAAAGAAAAAGGAAAGAAAGAAAGAGAAAGAAAGAAAGAAAGAAAGAAAGAAAGATGCTCCTCGGCATCCCCCTGGGCTCTGTCTTATCTCATCAGGACCAGATGTGGGTGATGGGTGTGCCCTCTATCATCCAGAGGGTAAGGGCAGGAAAGGAGTGTGACCTGGAGGCCACTGGAGACCATGGAGGCAATCAAGAGTTGCAGGGGTTACAGGAAATGCAGTAACAAAAGTGATGGAACTGATAAGGTGACAACTGGGGACCTTGGAGAAAATACAATACAAGTATAATGTGGTCTAATTTGGCAATAGGATGACACAGGCTGATTGATTAAAACAGGTAACGGGATATGCCAGAGTGATGGAGAAACAGGCAAGCTGGATGCATTCCAGAGTTACAGTGGAAGTAACTGCCAAAAATAGGAACAAGAAACGGGAAACACTTTGAGCACTTACTGTGCGTCAGGTCCTTTCCACGCATTACCCAGATATTTCCATAGATTAATCTTTACAACCCTGTCAGTTAGGCACTATTATCTCTCCTTTTTTCAGAAAAGGAAACTGAGGCATAGAGGGCCAAATAGGGCTAGATAATCTGCTCGAGTCACACAGCTGATAGAGGCGGCATCAGGATTTTAGAGACTGCGTTTTTTGGTTGATTTTTTGTTGGTGTTGGTGGCGGTTTTTTGTTTTGTTTTGTTTTGTTTTTAGAGACAAGGTCTCACTGTGGTCACCCAAGCTGAATGCAATGGTGTGATCTTGGCTCACTGCAATCTCTGCCTCCTGGGCTCAAGCAATCCTCCACCTCCCCTTCCTGAGTAGCTGGGACTACAGGTGCACACTATTGCACTTGACTAATTTTTTTTTTTTTTTTTTGAGACTGAGTCTCACTCTGTTGCCCAGGCTGGAGTGCAGTGGTGTGATCTTGGCTCAATGCAACCTTCGCCTTCCAGGTTCAAGTGATTCTCTTGCCTCAGCCTCCCCAGTAGCTAGAATGACAGGCTTGTGCCACCATGCCCAGCTAATATTTTTGTATTTTTAGTAGATACGGGGTTTCACAAATTGGCCAGGCTGGTCTCAAATTTCTGACCTTGTGATCTGCCCACCTCAGCCTCCCAAAGTGCTGGGATTATAGGCATGAGCCACTGCGCCTGGCCTGCACTTGGCTAATTTTTAAATTTTTAGTAGAGACAAGGTCTTGCTATGTTGCCCAGGTCCTGGTCTCTAGCAATCCTCCTGCCTTGACCTCCCAGAGTGCTGGGATCACAAGTGTGAGCCACAGTGCCTAGCCGAGAGACCTTGTTCTTAATTACCACACACCGTCCGCTTTTGGTGAACAAAGTGGCCTCCAAAGTGATTGTGGCTTAATAGTCTATCATTTGAGCGGGGAGCAAATTGAGACATGGAAGGGACTATTGAAGAATTCCCTTCTACATCTCATTGCTTGATTCTTCCCTTTCCTCTGCTAGCTGGTGCTCCATCCAACCCCCTTTTCTTTTTGAGATGGAATTTTTTGCTCTTGTTGCCCAGGCTGGAGTGCAATGGTGTGATCTCTGCTCACTACAACCTCTGCCTCCTGGGTTCAAGTGATTCTCCTGCCTCAGCCTCCTGAGTAGCTGGGATTACAGGTATGTGCCACCACGCCCAGTTAATTTTTTATATTTTTAGTAGAGGTGGGGTTTCTCCATATTGGTCAGGCTGTTCTCGAACTCCTGACCTCAAGTGATCTGCCCTCCTTGGCCTCCCAAAGTGTTGGGATTACAGGCGTGAGCCACCTCGCCCAGCCACTAGTGTCCTTTTTGTCCTGTGTATTAAGATTAAGATTTAAGATGTACTAATGTCGTGTTCCTTCCTATTCCTCCCTCCCTGCAAAATCCCAGAGAGACTAAATTGAGCGATAAAAATTGTGGGAAAGAGAAAAACAGGGCTGGTTCTGGTTAGAACTTTAGAGAGATAAGGTATTGAGGAGTGAGAAGTCCCAGACAATTAAGATTTGTGGACTGGGCACGGTGGCACATACCTGTTATCGCAACACTTTGGGAGGCTAAGGCAGGAGGCAGGTGGATGGCTTAAGCTCATGAGTTCGAGATCCACCTGGGCAACATGACAGAACTCTGTCTCTACAAAAAAAATACAAAAATTAGCTGGGCCCAGTGGCATGCAGCTGTATTCCCAGCTATTCTGGAGGCTGAGGTGGGAGGATCGCTTGAGCCCCAGGAGGTTAAGGCTGTTAGTGAAATGAGATTGCACCACTGCACTCCAACCTGGGTGACAGAGCGAGACCTTGTCTTAAAAAACAAAATTAAACAACAACAAAAAAAACCCAAAAGACTGTGAGCAACATAGAAATATTGGCATAGGCTTTCAGGTCTTTCGAGAGATGAAGTATTGGAGAACCTGTCCACTCTTTTTGGTTTCCCTGGGTCACGTGAGCCCTGCGGCTTATATTTGGGTTACATCAGAGCAGGTAAATCAGTTGATGATGGTCACTAATGCAGTCTCTCTAGTCAGGGTGAACTGGGTCTGTGGGGTCTTAAGATTTAGGTTTGGAGAGAGTCCCTCCCTAGTACCCTTTGTCCATGAAGCTCTGAGGGAGTCACAGAAGGAACCCCAAAAGGTAAAAGCTCAGATTGCCAGGCTAGCTCTGGAGTAAAGTGAGTTCCCTTGCCCAGTCTGCTCATCTTGTTGTAAGCAAACTCTTTGACAGCGAGGGTGAGAGAGGTCTGATTAGGGAGCAGGGGCCCAAGATAGCCTCCTAGGGAAGAAGCCCTCCAAGGGGTGCTAGCCACCCCTGCTACTCAGTTTCAACCTCATTCCTATGACCTGGTTCACCTCTCACACTGCCATTCCCCCTGCCTCTTATCTTAGATGCCTCAACTCTTTCAGGACACACGTGACCACTCTCCTTTCCTGATTTCTCAGACCAACAACCCTCCCCCACCCAAATCATCTTGAAGGCATATATCCCTCCAAGTGAATGGCTGACCTGGTGCTCTACCTCATTTTTGAGTATTCAAAGATTAAGCCCCAGAAATCCATACTTTCCACCCTTGAGCTCACAGACCTTCCTTTTGCACATCTCTTAGGGGCCAGGGCTCACGTCTGCTACAGACTTTGCCAGGTTCATGAATCTCTGTGCCCTCACATGAGACAGGGCCAGTGCTCTCCCAAGGGAAGGAGGAGAGCAGAGAAAAGCCATGACACCTGGACCCCTCCGCTACATCTCCACAGAGAAGAGTTGGAGCAAAGATCTCACTGTATCCACGTTCAGGTCACAGATGTCTTAGCCATTGTCTTCTGGGGCCTGGGATGCCTCTATCCCCTGCAACCTGTTTCTGCCCTTGTAAAGGCTAAGAATGATAGAGAGGAGGCAGGGCGTAGTGGCTCACACCTGTAATCCCAGCACTTTGGGAAGCCTAGGCAGGAGGATCACTTGAGGTCAGGAGTTCGAGACCAGCCTGGCCAACATGGTGAAACCCATCTCTACTAAAAATACAAAAATTAGCCAGGCATGGTAGTGGGTGCCTGTAGTCTCAGCTACTCTGGAGGCTGAGGTGGGAGAATCACTTGAACCCAGGAGGCAGAGGTTGCAGTGAGCTAAGATTGTGCCACTGCACTCCAGCCTGGGTGACAGAGCAAGACTTCATGTCTGACAAAAAAAAAAAAAAAAAAAGAAAAGAAAGGATGGGGAAGAAGAGACCTGTGCTTCCCAGGCCAGAGCCTAAGGCCCAGGATTACCTACTCGTCTAGCTCCCAGGGACCCTAGAAGCAATAGATTCTCTTTGCTCCACTGCACCCAGGCTACTGTTGAGTCTGTCCTATCCCTTCAGAGACAGATTATGAAGACAGAGAAAGGCAGACACAGACAGAGGCACAGAGAGACAGACACAGAGGACATCACAAAGAGATTCAGAGAGTGAAGAAAGATAGACATACACTCAGGGGAAGACAGAAAAAGAAAGAGACAGACAAAAATAGGAAGAGAGAGCAATAGAGATAGAGGCAGACAGACAGAAGAGAGTAGAAACTGAGAAAGAGAGCTAGGGATAAAGAGAGAAGCAAGACACAAGCCAGGGGCCAGAAGCCTCCACCCATCCCATATCAATGAGCCAAAAAGGGAAGTGGGGTCTGAGGGAAGAAGCCAGGTGTCCCTCTCTGTGGCTTTGCCCCATCATCTGGCATTGGTGTCCTTAACTTGGAGTCAGTGGACTTGGATGAGAAAAGAATATTGCTTTCACTAATCTCTAGCTGAAATTTAACATTTCCTTCAATTATGACAATAGCAACAAACCAGTCATTTTAGCCATAACTATGGCTTTGTCACCAGTAGAAATCACATATATTTATATATTGTATTACAGTATTGCAGATCTTTTCAAATACCATTTATGCTCATCACTGCGTCAAAATTATGTGAGGTATCAGCCTACCACTAGATCTTATTTAAAGCATTAATAAAGAAGCACATATATTACTATATCACATTGGTTTTATAACTGTATTACAACATAATTGGTTTCCGTCGTAATCCTATATATTTTATTTTATGGATTTTAAAACATTATTCTGAGATGGGGCCATATACTTTATTAGATTGCCAAAGGGGGACATGTCACAAAAAGGTTCTGAACTCCTGCATCTAGCCCCTGATCTGGACTCCCCAGCACCCATTCCTGAAACCTTCTGCTCCCTTCTCTTGCTGGGTTAGTCTGAGTCCTTCAAGAAGAAGCTGCCAAGGCAGAATGCGAGAATTTGACTAGGGGAGATGCCTGTGAGAGAGGAGGGGGCCCGGAGCTGGGAGAGCTGTGAAGGAGAGAGGGAAGGAAGGAAGTTTGAGAGGAGCATCGGCAAAGCTATTGGGAAATTCTTGAACCAAAGTCAGCTGTCAAAGGAGTCCCCTATCTCCCAGGAATGGGCCTGCCTTAGGATCTCTGCTGAAGCTCTGTTATTGGCTGGGAGCAGCCCAGTGAAAAGCTGGCCTTAGATTTCAGAGAGAAGCAGGTAGGGGCATTGGTTATTTTCTCTCTCTTTCCTTCCTTCCTTCCTTCCTTCTTTCTTTCTTTGTTTCTCTTTTTCTTTCTTTTTTGACAGTTTCACTCTTGTTGCCCAAGCTGCAGTGCCATGGCACAATCTTGGCTCACTGCAACCTCCACCTCCTGGGTTCAAGCAATTCTGCTGCTGCAGCCTCCCAAGTAGCTGGGATTATAGGACTTTTTGACCATGCCCGCTCATTCTGTATTTTTAGTAGAGACATGGTTTCTCCATGTTGGTAAGGCTGGTCTCAAACTCCCGACCTCAAGTGATCTGGCCACCTCTGCCTCCCAAAGTGCTGGGATTACAGGCATCAGCAACCACACCTGGCGGTTAATTTCACTCCTCACAGTGTAAAGTCTGCTCATAGTGTAAGGTCTGTGAGGAGCATTCTCACTGCCACCACAGCTGCCCATCCAGAAAAAAGGACATGGTGCAGGGGTCCTGTCCAGAGCAGTAGGTGAGCATGGTAGTTATAGATGTAGACTTGGAGAGTTGGCTATTTTCTAGCTGCAGCGTCTTGAGCAAGTTAGCTAATGCTCCCTGTCTCCTTATCTGTAAAATAGAGGTGATAAAATTTCCTATTTACAGGGATATTTGTGAGGATTAATTAAAGTTTGCAAAGCAATGTTTACATAGAGCCTGGGGCATAGTCAGCTCTCAATAATTGGTAGCCCTTATTATGGCCATTGCAATTATTAATTATTTTATTACTATCACTCTCTTTCTCAAAGGTAAGACCAGGGAAAGGGGGGCTCCAGGATGCTGAAGAAGACAGTCCCTCCCCTAGCTGGGGCAGCTGGAAGAGGTGGGAACCACTTCCACCCACTCCCCTCTTCTTCCCCTGAGGCAGGGGTCTTCCCCTTGCTACTGACAGTTCCTGTGTCTGCTGACTCACAGCCAACTTCCTCTGATACAAACAGGAAAACACAGCCGGCCAGCGCCCCCCCTCCAACACACACACACACACACACACACACACACACACACACACACGGCCAAACACTGGCCCTGCTCAGAGGGGGAAGTGCCTGGGCCCCTGGGAGACAGGCTTCAGGACTGGTGTCAGGGCAAGATGGGGGGAGGAGAGAGGAGCCATTCCTCCTCAGGCCTCCGTCACAATCTCCATGAAATTTTAGAGTGGGAGAGTGGGCTTCTCCCACGAATGAAACGGCTGCTTGCTTTCAGGGAACTGCCTGCCCCAAAACGGCAACCTCAAACTTGGTTTGGAAGTAGGGATGTTGCCTTGCAGACCGGACCGGCATCCCTCGGAGGAACCTAGACTGGGCCCTTAGGGATTGGGGTGGGGAGAAGCAGATGGGGACCCCTCTGCTGGGTCTCTGCGCTTGTTGCCCAGGCCAAGTCTCTGGGCAGCTTGGAAGGCTGTGACTTCCCATGAATTCTGGATGTCCAGCTTGCCAGGGTCTAGCCACCCTGCTGGGCGTGGGAGAGGTGTCCTAGGGGCTTAGCGCTCGACCCTTCCTCCTCCCTTTTGGCAGGACTGGAGGGCGTGGGAGCAGCGGAGAGGATGCAAAGACGTCCCTGGCGCTCTCCCTTTCTCGGCCTCTACCTCCATCCCCATCTCCGTCCTGGTCTCTGCCTCTTTGTCCCTCTCCCTGAGGCTGTCTCGGTCCCAACGTGTTCTGGTCCCTTCTCGGCCTGCGAGAGGGCAGACGGGCAGACCCGGAGATAAGCAGGGCGGTTGGGCAAGGAGCCCAAACCCTCTGAAGGCCTGCGCTTGCACAAGGAGTGGCCGGGGCCCAGCGGAGGGAACCGGCCGGGCGGGGCGGGGCTGGGCCCGTCGGGGGAGGGCAGAGAGGAGGCGGGGTCGGCGCGGCGGGACCCGGAGCCTCGGACGCGCGGCGGGCACCCGCGAGCGGACGGCGGCCGCGTAGTGAGGTGAGGACCCCCGCGCCCCCCGGGTCCCTGCTTCCCAGACTCCTCCCCATCACCTTCTCCAGGACCTTCGTGGGCTCCCAGGGCCCCCTCGGCGCCGGCGGCCCTCCCCCTCCCCGCCACGACCCGCCCCTCCCTCCTGCTGCCCGGCCTCTGCCCGGTCCCTCCTCGCCCCCTCCCTCGTTGCAGCCTGTGCTGCCCGCGACTGCCCGCCCCGCCCCCGCCACTCCTGTCCCGCGAGCACCTCGGCTCCCAGTCCCGTGCCCTCGAGCCGGGCTTGAGTCACCGGGAAGCCGAGCCCTGACTCAGGCCCCGAGGCTCAGCACCCCGGCCCTGGCTTGGGAATGAGGCCCAGCTGAAGAGTGGCAGAGGGAGGCCAGCACTGATGCTGGGACGGAGGGGGTGTCCTGGTCACCGACAGAGCACAAGAGCAACAGGGAGAGTGCCGTGCAGGCAGAGGCGGACACAGAAACCCAGGCTCAGAGGTGGACAGAGACAGATACAGCTTAAAATCTGGGTAGAAGGAGGCTGAGGCAGGAGAATTGCCTGAACCCAGGAGGCGGAGATTGCGGTGAGCCGAGATCGCGCCATTGCGCTCCAGCCTGGGTATCAAGAGCGAAACTCCGTCTCAAAAAAAAAAAAAAAAAAAAAAAAAAAAAAAAAAATCTGGGTAGAATTGGAGACTGAATCAAGGACAGGCTTAATAACAGAGAGCAAAAGAGGGTGGGACAAGGAGAGGGACAAAGATGGATTGTGAGGCTGAGTTGGAGTGGGGCAGGGACAGTGACAAGACAGAGATAAAACTCAGGAGCCACAGAATTAGAGATAGGTCTACGAAATAGACCAGGGTTAGGGTCAGGCTGGCGGAAGGGGACAGAGCACAGAGACCTGAGCCCAAGGAATGGGCAGGGAAAAGGCAGGCTCAGAAAAGGAAGGCTTGGAGAAAGCAGAGGTCGGGGGACGGCATTTCGCACTGCTGAGTCGCTACAAGGCATGTGCACACACATATGAACAGCATATGAACATGCTGCTGGTGGATGGAGAGTCCAGAAGCCTCTGCAGTACCCCTGACCTCTGGTCCCTCATCTCTCTGGCCTGGTTCTCCGCCCCCATTCTTATTCTTAAAGTAGCCTCCACCCAGGGCTGGGACCCCATATGTTAGGACTGGTTAGGGCTCTCTGGGTAGACTGACCAAGGCAGACAGGATGTGGGGGCGGCCAGGGCTGGAGGGACAGGAAGGAAGTCTGAGCAGAGACAATAGGTGGAAGGGGAGGAGGGACTGGGAACAACCAGGATTAGGATGGCAGGCCTGCATACCTCAACTCTGGAAACAAGAGGGAGTGGGGTCTGTAGCTCCTTCCTCCTACCTAAGCGGCCCCTCTCCCCATCTTAGTCCACAGCTGATCTGGCCGCATCGTTGTCCCCTTCTCCACACCTCCCTACCTCACTCTGCCCCTGCAGCGTTCTAGCATCTTGTCCCACGCTTACTCAGTTGGATGTGCAATCAGGCAGGGGCAGAGCTTTGACCCAGACCCAGGATGGGCAGAAGCTGGGGGGCCAACACTAGCATTGACTTGCTGTAAGCCTGGGCAAGCCCCTTCCCCTCTGTGGGTCTCAGTTTCCTCCACTTCAAATGAAGCCCCTCCCCTAAGTAGAGAGCCATTTCTGTTGTTCTGGGAAGGCTCTGCTTCCAGATTGCAAGGCTTTCAGGATCTTTCTTTGGAGGAAGATTGGAGGCTACTGCTCACTGTCCAGGCCCCAGACTTTGGGACAGGGAGGGGGAATCTCAGCCTGAGCCCTCCCTTCACCCTGCCCCTCCCCCCAGCAATGGCCTGAGCCCCCATGGCTGCCCCTCAGGACCTGGACATCGCTGTGTGGCTGGCCACCGTGCACCTGGAGCAGTATGCAGACACGTTCCGACGGCATGGCCTGGCTACAGCGGGTGCAGCCCGGGGCCTGGGCCACGAGGAACTGAAGCAGTTGGGCATCAGCGCCACAGGGCACCGGAAACGCATTCTGCGCCTGCTGCAGACAGGCACCGCAGAGGTCTCCCTGGATCCCAAATCAGATAGTGCCATGGAACCATCCCCCAGCCCAGCCCCCCAAGCCCAGCCCCTCAAGCCCGTGCCGAAGCCCAGGACAGTGTTTGGTGGACTCAGTGGCCCTGCCACCACTCAGAGACCTGGGCTGAGCCCAGCCCTCTGGGGACCAGGAGTGTCCAGGAGCCCAGAGCCCAGCCCAAGGCCCCCTCCTCTCCCTACTTCCTCCTCTGAGCAGTCTTCAGCCCTAAATACTGTGGAGATGATGCCTAATTCCATCTACTTTGGCCTGGACTTAAGAGGCAGGGCACAGGCAGCTCAGGACAAGTGAGTAGTGTTGGCTCCCTGGGGGCTGATGCTGGGGGGAGTGGGGAGGAGGGCATGAAGGGGATGGAGGTGGGGAGCTGGGCATGAAGGCTTGTTCTTCCTCCTCTCTTCCTAAGTAACCAATAGATCTTTCCCTTCAGGGCCCCAGACAGCTCCGAAACCGCTGCCCCCATCCCTGCCCTCAGGCCCACAACAGGCACAGGTAACTGGGTTATCAGGGGTTGCAGGAGAGGGATGGTACCCTCAGGATCTCATACACTCCCAGCGATCTCCTCTTCCCCGTGCGTCCCCCTCTCCTCCTGCCAGTGCACATCATGGATCCTGGTTGCCTGTACTATGGTGTCCAGCCTGTGGGGACTCCAGGGGCCCCCGACAGAAGAGAGGGCAGAGGTGTTTGTCAGGACAGAGCTGAACACAGGTGAGTACTAAGTAGGAAAGTGATGGGAGGGAGGAGCAGCTGAGTCGGTGGTGGCCATGATGTATCCACTTATATAATGGAAAATTGGGAGAAGTGCTTTTCTTTTTCTTTTTTTTTTCTTTTTTTGAGTCAGAGTCTCACTCTGTCACACAGCACACTCCCTGAAGTTTTAAGCAGAATTATTCTGTGTGGGAGGTTTTCCAGGTTTAAATGGTCAGCTGTGCAAGTAGTCCCCAGAATTCTTTGTGATTTTTTGTTTGTTTGTTTGAAATGGAGTGTGTTGCCCAAGCTGGAGTGCAGTGGCATGATCTCGGCTCACTGCAACCTCTGCCTCCTGGGTTCAAGTGATTCTCCTGCCTCAGGCTTCCGAGTAACTAGGATTACAGGTGCATGCCACCACACCCAGCTAATTTTTGTATTTTTAGTAGAGATGGGGTTTCGCCACGTTGGCCATGCTGGTCTCGAACTCCTGACCTCAGGTGATCCTTCCACTTTGGCCTCCCAAAGCACTGGGATTACAGGCATGAGCTACCGTGCCTGGTCAGGAGAAGTGTTTTTCGTTTGTTCGTTCAACAAATATTTATTGAGCAACTATCATATGCTAGATGTAGATGCTTGGCATAGATCAGTGTACACAGAATTCCCTGCCCTTGTGGGGAGATAATCCATTAACAATAAACATAATATGTTAAAAACTATAGAATGTTAAAAGGCGTTAAGTGCCGTGGAAAAAATAAAGCGGAGTAAGAGGGCTGGGGGACTGGCCGACCGCGGTGGCTCACTCTGTAATCCCAGCATTTTGGGAGGCCAAGGCAGGCAGATCATGAGGTCAGGAGTTCAAAACCAACCTGACCAACATGGTGAAACACCAGCTCTACTAAAAATGCAAACATTAGCTGGGTGCGCTGGTGGATGCCTGTAATCCCAGCTACTCGGGAGGCTGAGGCAGGAGAATTGCTTGAACCCGGGAGGTGGAGGTAGTAGTGACTCAGGGAAAAAAAACAACAAAAAAAGAGCTGAGCATGGTGGCTCACACCTGTAATCCCAGAACTTTGGGAGGCCAAGGCAGGTGGATCACAAGGTCAGGAGTTCAAGACCAGTCTGGCCAACATAGTGAAATCCCAGCTCCACTAAAACTACAAAAAAATTAGCTGGGCATAGTGGTAGGCACCTGTAATCCTAGCTACTTAGGAGGCTCAGGCAGGAAAATTGCTTGAATCTGGGAGGTGGAGGTTGCAGTGAACCAAGATAGTGCCACTGCACTCCAGCCTGGGCGACAGAGCAAGACTCTGTCTCAGAAATAAAAAGATTTGGGGAGGGCTGAGGGACAAAATGGATGGACTTCAATTTTTCATTTATAGTTAGCAGAGCATTAAGAAGATGACATTAGATTAAAAACTTGAAGGAGCTGAAGGAGTTAGCCATGAAGATATGTGGGTGAAGAGTGCTCCAGGCAGAGGGAGTGGCTGGAACAGAGGCCTCAAGGCGGGTGGGTGCCCAAGGGAATCCAGAAGCAGTGAGGAGGCCAGGGCAGCTTGGCTGGGGCAGATGGGCCAGGGTGGGAAGAATGGCAGGAAATGAAGTCAGAGAGGTTAAAGAGGCCAGATAAGGGCCTGGCACAGTGGCTCACGCCTGTAATCCCAACACTTTGGGAGGCCGAGGTGGGAGGATCACCTGAGGTCATGAGTTCAGTTCCAGCCTGGTCAACATGGTGAAACCCCGTCTCTACTAAAAATACAAAAAATAGCCAGGAGTGGTGGTGCATGCCTGTAGTCCTAGCTACTAGGGGGAAGCTGAGGCAGGAGAATTGCTTGAATCCGGGAGGCAGAGGTTGCAGTGAGATCATGCCACTGCACTCCAGCCTGGGCAACAGAGTGAGACCCTGTTTCAAAACCAAAACCAAAACAAACAAACAAACGAAAAAACTAAAACAAGAGGCCAGAGAAGGTAAGAGCTTGTAGGGACTTTGGCTTTTACTCTACGTGATATGGGAAGCCATTGGAGGAGTTTTGACTTTATAAAGGGATTCCCCAGGTTGCTGTGTGAAGAGTGGTCTGTATGGGCAAAAGGAGAAGAAGCAGAGAGACCAGTTGGGAGGTTTTTGCAGTAATGGAGGTGAGAGACCTCAGAGTATAGTGTTAGTAGTGGAGATGATGATGAGTGGCTCTATTTTGAAGGCAAACTGTCAATTGGCCTCTCCATTCTTCTGTGAGAAAAAAGAGCAATGACAAATGACTTTGAGGGCTTCCGCTTGAGCTGGTGCTGACCAGTATGGTAGCCATTAGCCACACATTACTACTGGGCCTATGAAACGTGGCTAGTCTCCATTGAGATGCACAATAAATGTAAAACACTTGCTGGATTTCAAAGACAATATGAGAAAAAGCAATACTGAATGAATATAACAAATATAAACATAAATTATCTTAGTAATTTTTATGTTAATTACATACTAAAATGTTAATGTTTAGGATATATTGGGTTAAATAAAATATATTATTAAAATTAATTTCACCTGTTTCTTTTAATTTTTTTAAACGTGGCTACTAGAAAATTTAGAATTACGTACTTGGTTCACATTGACTTCTGCTGGACAGCACTGTCCTGAGCACCTGAAAGTTTCTGGAGCTGCCGTGGTCTGAGATGGGGAAGACTGTGCTAAGGCAGGTGGGAGGTGAGGGTGGATTGGGGGTGCAGTTCTGGACGTGTTGATTGAGGTGTAAGCTATGCCTTCAAGAAGAGGTGAAGAATAGACCACTAAATAGACCAGTCTAGAGTCTGGGGAGAGGTCGGAGCTGGAGACCTAAACTTGGGAGTTGTCAGCACTTAGATGGGTGTGTAGAGCTGTGAGTGGGTCCAGATAGAGAAGAGGACCAAAATCAAAGCCCTCGTGCACTCCCATATCTAGAGGTTTGGGAGAAGAGGAAGAATCTGCAAAACAGACAGAAGAGAAATAGACAGCAAAGCAGAAAGCCAGAAAATGTGATGTCATAGGAGCAAAGTGAAGAAAATAGGAGAAGGGAGAGGCCAGCTATGTCCTATGCGGCTGAGGGGTCTGCTGCTGTGTATGATGGGACTTAGAATTAACCCTCGTAATTGGAGGTGACTGGGGATCTTGACAGGTGTAGTCTCAAAGTAATGGGGTGAAAGCCCAATCAGAGTGGGTTATAAGAGAGAAAAGAAATGTATAGAGAGTGTCTTTTGAGGAATTTTTCTGTAAAGAAGAGAGAGAGTTGGAACAATTGTTACTAGTGGAAGTAGAGCCAAGAAAAGAGTGTTTTATTGGACGCAATGTTACGTAGCTTTGTAGGTGAATAGGAATGATCTGGGAGGGAGGGACAGTTAGTTATGTAGGGGAAAGGACAGTGGGGGGTGTCTAGAGTGATTGTGTAGGTGAGAGAGATAGAGAGAAATAGGATTAAGTGCGCAGAGGAGGATCTGGCTTTAGACAGGGGTGTTTATTATAGTCACAGGAGGAAGACAGAAGATGTGTGTGAAATTGGGTAAACGTGGCACTGGGAGTCTGAGGGATTCTCATCTGATTACTTCAATTTCTCAGTGAAGTAGGAAACACAGAAGTTGGAGTAGCAATTCTCAACCTCACTTGTATCATAGGCTGGGGAACTTTTAAAACTACAAGTGCCTGGGCTCTAATCCCCGAGATTCACATTTAAGTGTCTGGTGCGGAGCCCATGTACTGATATTTTTTAATGTTTCCCAAGTGATTTTGTGCTGTTAGGGTTGAGAACCCCTGGAAAGTGATAGAGAATAATAGAGGATTCTACTCAGGGTAGTTAAGACGACATAAGCAAAGACCTGAAAGATGAGAAAAAGCAACCCAGGGAAGCATGGGAGGAGGCAAGTTCCAGGTAGAGGGAAGAGCATGTGCAAAGGCCCTAAAACAGGAAGGAGAATGTGGCTATAAGCAAGGGCTGGGGCAACACAGGATGAGGTCAGGGGAGTGGCCATGGGCCTCACTGTACAAGTTCTGCAGCCCACTGGAATTTGGGTCTATCCTAAGTGCAAATGGGATGCTATTGAAGGGCTTCCTGCAGGGGAGTAAAATGGTCTCATTTGCAATTTTTTTTTTTTTTTTTTTGAGACAGAGTCTCCCTCTGTCGCCGGGCTGGAGTGCAGTGGCGTGATCTCAGCTCAATGTAACCTCTGCCTCCCGGGTTCAAGTGATTCTCCTGCCTCAGCCTCCTGAGTAGCTGGGATTACAGGCACGCGCCACCACACTCGGCTAATTTTTGTATTTTTAGTAGAGACAGGGTTTCACCGTGTTGGGTCAGGATGGTCTCGATTTCCTGAGCTCATGATCAGCCCGTCTTGGCCTCCCCAAGTGCCGGGATTACAGGCGTGAGCCACCGTGCCGGGCCACTTCATCTCCATTTTTAAAAGAGCACTCTGGTGGCTGTGGGAGAATGATTGTGGGAGGGAGGGCAAGAGTGAAAGCAGGTGGCCAGTTAGGCAATTTGCATCACCCAAGTTGACGGGAACTTGGTCCAGGGAGCAGCCAAGAACTTTTTGGAGAAAGAGCCAAGACATATTGATTAGCCATGGGCAACCATGACAGGGAGCCATTTACACAGCCCTTCCCAAACTTTTCCATCCAAGTCATACTACTGGCACAGGAAATGGGCTGAAATTTTCCCAATAAAAATTCCAAGTATTCTCAGGGAAGCAGCTCCATGATAATCTTTTGGGTTCTGAACCTCCCTATTCTCCTGTTTGACAAGCAGATTCAGGCTGGGCATGGTAGCTCACACCTGTAACCCCAGCAATTTGGGACGCTGAGGTGAGAGGATCACTTGAGCCCAGGAGTTTGAGACCAGCCTGGGCAACATAGCAAGACCTCATCTCTACTAAATATAAAAATTTTTAAATTAGTCAGGTGTGGTGGCCTGTATATGCCTGTAGTCCCAGCTGCTCAGGGTAGGAGGATCCCTTGAGCCCAGAAGTTCAAGGCTGCAGTGAGCCATGATTGCACCACTGCACTCAGCCTGGGCAGCAGAGAGAGAGAGAAAAACCCTGTCTCAAAAGAGGCCAGGCGCAGTGGCTCATGCCTGTAATCTCAGCACTTTAGGAGGCCTAGACAGGTGGATCACCTGAGGTCGGGAATTCAAGACTAGCCTGACCAACATAGAGAAACCCCATCTCTACTAAAAATACAAAATTAGACAGGTGTGGTGGTGCATGCCT
The DNA here is from genome assembly GCF_030222135.1 of Aotus nancymaae. NCBI lineage: Eukaryota > Metazoa > Chordata > Mammalia > Primates > Aotidae > Aotus > Aotus nancymaae. The sequence continues at coordinate 16,683,332 of NW_026988479.1, read as the reverse complement.
GTAATCCCAGCTACTGGGGGGCTGAGGCAGGAGAATCACCTGAACCTGGGAGTCAGAGGTTTCGGTCAGCCAGGATTGCACCATTGCACTCCAGTCTGGACAACAGAGCAAAACAACATCTCAAAAAGAAAAAAAAAAAGAAAAGAAAAAAGAAAGAAAGAAAAAGAAAAGCAGATCCAGTACCTGCCAGGCATTCTATTATTAGGTGATATGAGTAGGGTGGAGAAGTTACAACGAGGGTATCCAGGGTACTTGTCTAATGTGTGTCCCTCCCCGTCTTGGCCCCCACAAGGTTCAGCAGGCAGGATCTGGAGGCACGGGAGGATGCTGGCTATGCCAGCCTTGAGCTACCTGGAGACTCCACCCTCTCACCGCCCACCCTGGACACAGAGGAGACCAGTGATGATCTCATTTCACCCTATGCCAGCTTCTCCTTCACAGCAGACCGCCCCATGCCCCTGCTCAGTGGCTGGCTAGACAAGCTCTCCCCTCAGGGGTGGGTGCTGGGAGGGGAAGGGAGGGAGAAGTGAGAGGCTGGGAGGTGGTTGCAGGGGACAGGCCCCAGGTGCCTCCAGACCCTATGATCTCCATAACCCTGTGCAACCCCAGATACTGATCTTGGCTCCTTCCTTTCTCAGAAACTATGTCTTCCAGAGACGCTTTGTGCAGTTCAACGGGAGGAGTCTGATGTACTTTGGCAGTGACAAGGTGGGGAGGCTGGGAGATGTGACATGGAGTTGAGGGAGAGGGAGGGCTGAGAGGGGCTCAGAATTGGAAGGAGGGAAGCCCGTGGTGGGGAGGTGGTGACTGCATGACTGATGTCAGCATTTAAAGTAGCTGGCTTAGCAGCTGTACCCACTGCTTGTGGATTGAATGCCAATCTCATAAAAGCTGGTGCAGGACCCAGGGGTTAGCACACATGGCTCAGTTCCTGTCCTCATGGGTTATTGAGCTGTCTCTCCAGGATCCCTTCCCTAAGGGTGTGATCCCACTGACTGCCATTGAGATGACCCGCAGCAGCAAGGACAACAAGTTTCAGGTCATCACCTGCCAGAGGGTGTTCGTGTTCCGCACAGAGAGCGAGGGTGAGGCCACAGCCCCCTGGGCCAGGGCAGGAGGGAGGGAGGGAGGCTGTGTGAGCAGTAGCCTCTGACCTGCCTCTCCATCCCCACCAGCTCAGCGGGACACCTGGTGCTCCACGTTGCAGTCCTGCCTGAAGGAACAGCGCCTCCTGGGCCACCCCCGGCCCCCGCAGCCACCTCGACCCCTCCGCACTGGCATGCTGGAGCTTCGTGGACACAAGGCCAAGGTGTTTGCTGCCTTGAGCCCTGGAGAGCTGGCACTGTACAAGAGTGAGCAGGTGACGAGAGTTGGGCCAGGGCTGAGGGGCCTGAACTCGTCCCTTCTGGGACTTCATGATACCCACCCTGACCCCACCAGGCCTTCTCTCTGGGCATTGGGATCTGCTTCATCGAACTGCAGGGCTGCAGCGTCCGGGAGACCAAGAGTAGAAGCTTTGACCTGCTCACACCCCATCGCTGCTTCAGGTGGGGCCTGGACCAGTGGGAGGCAAGGCTGGGGGATGTTTGGGGGAGGACTTTTAGGGGTGCAGAGGACTGGAGGCCTCCTCAGTAGGATGTCAGTGTGCAGGGATGGCAGTCCAGTGAACTGGGTCAAGATGTCAGAAAGGTCTGGGCTGCCCCAGGTGTGGCCTCTGGTGGCTCCTGCAGGAAGGGCCAGGGGATGGGACATGGCAGCGAGGTCCGAGCCCACGAACTGGCTGTCCACCCCTCAGCTTCACGGCCGAGTCCGGGGGTGCTCGGCAGAGCTGGGCGGCCGCTCTGCAGGAGGCAGTAACCGAGACACTGTCTGACTACGAGGTGGCTGAGAAGATCTGGTCTAATCGGGCCAACCGGCACTGTGCGGACTGTGGGGCCTCTCGACCAGACTGGGCTGCTGTCAATTTGGGGGTGGTCATCTGCAAGCAGTGTGCAGGTGAGGATTGGCGTCAAGGCCCTGTGGGGAACAGGAAGGGCTGGGACTGGAGGGCCCAGGGCACCCATGCCTTGTGCCCCTCCCACCCTCACACACCCTCACAGGTCAGCACCGGGCCCTGGGTTCTGGGATCTCCAAGGTGCAGAGCCTGAAGTTGGACACGAGTGTCTGGAGTAATGAGATAGTGCAGGTGAGGGGATGGAAGAGGGGGATGGTGGGAGGGGTGGAAGGGAGCATCCAGAGGCAGTCCTTGGGCCAGGCTGGGGACAGGAATGGAACATCTGAGGACCCTTGAGTTCCTGTCAGCTGCCTTTGCCCCTTGTCATCCCACAGTTGTTCATTGTCCTGGGAAATAATCGTGCCAACCGCTTCTGGGCAGGGAGCCTACCCCCAGGTGAGGGACTGCATCCAGATGCCACCCCTGGCCCCCGGGGAGAGTTCATCTCCCGAAAGTACCGGCTGGGTCTCTTCCGGAGGCCCCACCCTCAGTACCCAGATCATAGCCAGCTTCTCCAGGTAGGAGTGACAGAGCGGGACTGATCTGGGGTGGGGGTGGGGGGTCAGGAAATACTCTCTGAGTTGGAATGCCGAGATTTGAGTGGTGGGGCTGTTTTTAGCAGTCATACAACTGTCCCCGGGGCTCTCAGGTTGGCTTTTGGGGCTGACAGAGGCCCTTCCCTCCCTGCAGGCACTGTGTGCAGCTGTGGCAGGACCCAACCTGCTGAAGAACATGACCCAGCTCCTCTGCGTTGAGGCCTTCGAGGGCGAGGAGCCCTGGTCCCCCCCAGCCCTTGATGGCAGCTGCCCTAGCCTCTTGCCCCCAGGTCATCCCCCCAAGTGCTTCCTCTCTCCCCACTCCCAGGAATTCTCTGATCCAACCTGTGATTCAGTTCTTTCAGGGGGCCTCAATTAGCCAATCAGAGTGGCCCAGCCTGGGCAGTTTCCTAAACTCTCAGATCCACCAGGGCCTATTTCCTGTTGTCATGCGATAGCTGATGATGGTCATGGCTGGGGAGGGTCTGCGTCTTCCAGGTGCTAGTGCTGGTCCACCCTGACAGGCTGACCCATAGGTCAGGACTCGTCTCCCTGGAGACAGTCTGATCTCAAAGAAGTGATCAGCTTAGTGACACTCATCTCCATTGGTCAGGCCAGCCAGGCTGAGACCCTTACAGGATGGCACATGCAATTTGAGGTGCCCACCCAGAGCTAACAGCCTGGTTGGTGGCTGGTGGGGAGAGGCAGTGGGCAGGGGCTGGGCCAGAGGCCTCCCCGTCTCATTACCTCCTGCCTCTCTCCTTTTCAGTCTGGGTGGTGAGGGATCCACCTCCTTTGAGTTCTACTTGGCTGTGCTTCCGGTGGAGTCAGGTCCCACTGTCTTCCTCCATTTCATCCCTTCCCCAGAGGGGCTCAGGTGATCCCATTGCACTTGGTTCAGCTGACTACTTCCCCTTCCCCTTGCAGACCCCTCCCCTGGTGTGTACAATGAAGTGGTGGTGCCTGCCACTTACAGCGGCTTCCTGTACTGCAGTCCCATCAGCAACAAAGCTGGACCCTCACCCCCTCGCAGGGGCCGGGATGGTGAGGGGGAGCCAAGGGATGGGAAGATACAGGGACAGAAAGTGGATGGGTTTGAGTTTACTGTAGAGGGACAAGGAGGAGAGGGCTGGATTGGAAAGCGGGGCCATGCCTAGGAGTGGGATGGGGTCCTTGGGGTGAGAGAGGAACCATGCCAGGTGGCAGCACTGAGTGATAGTTCAGAGCATCTGTTCTGAAGTTAGACTGTCGGGGTCAAATCCCAGCTCTGCTACTTCCTATGTGTCTTGGGCAAGCTACTGAAACTGAGCCTCAGTTTCCCCATCTGCAAAACAGGACTAAGTATAACACCTCATAGGCTTATTGTGAAGATGACTGGGATCATACATAGGCAGAGGGCTTGGCACAGAATAAATATCTGGTAAATGGGAACTATGAAGGGGTGGGCCCAGAGGTCTGCTGCCCCCTGACTATCTCTCTCTGCCTCAGCTCCCCCCCGCCTATGGTGTGTGCTGGGAGCAGCTCTGGAAATGTTTGCATCAGAAAACAGCCCTGAACCCCTCAGCCTCATACAGCCCCAGGATGTTGTATGTCTGGGTGTGAGCCCCCCACCCACTGACCCAGGTGACCTTGACAGGTAACAGCCCCCCCCCCGCCCCGTGCTCACCGAGCTTCCCCTTTTCTCTTTCCAACCTCCAGCCTGACAGCCTCCCTCATTGGCCCCATTTGCCTCCCTGACCTCATCTTCTCTCCAGGTTCCCCTTTTCCTTTGAACTCATCCTCACTGGGGGGAGGATCCAGCATTTTGGCACAGATGGAGCTGACAGTCTGGAGGCCTGGACTAGTGCTGTGGGCAAGGTGAGACAGGAGAGCCCCCTCGGCAGCAGCTCATGACTTCCTTGTCCCCACATGCTCCCGTCTTCTCCTCTCTTATTCCTACAGCCACTTCTTCCACTAACAGCCAAGGGTGACTGAGCGCCTATTCTGTGCCAGGCCCTGTGTTAAGCATTGCCCACTTGGTATCTCATTTAATTTTCACAACCCTCAGAGGTAAGATTTTACATATAAGGAAACTAAGTCTTAGAGTTTACGAATTCACTTGGTTAAGGTCACAGAGCTAGGAGGCAGCAGAGCACAGGACTAAAAATCAGGCCTCTGCAAAGCTCATGCCCGAAACCTCACTGTGCCATAGCCTCTTCCCACGCAGAAGCTACCTCTGATTCCCACTAGCCACCCTCTGCTCCGGTTTTCCAGCAGGCCCAGAGACAAAGCTACCTTCCTATTTCCCAGCTTCTCCATTCTTAGATAAGTCCATATGTCCCTCCTGTATGCCATTCCCAGAATTGAAAGTTCAGGCCCTGGAGTCAGACATCCTAGGATTTGAATCTCACAACTCTCAGCCTTGTGAGCTTTTCCACATCTGTAGAGTGGGCGTAAAAGACTCACCCCCTAGGGTTGAGGATTAAATGACATGTGAGGCCCACACACAGCAAGCCCTCAGTATGTGGGCGTTGAAATAATAATGATGGTAGTGACGATGACGATGATGATGACAATCCCTCCCATCCTAAGACAGCTTTTCCCTAAGCTCTGTTCCATCTTCAACTTTTCACCCTGGTGCCTTCCTTGCCCTCCTGGGAATGCATCAGAAAGTCGAGTGCAGCCTGCAGTTCCCCTTTGACCCCTTACAGTTGCCCTCCTCTGCCCATGCCCTCCTGAACTGCTACCCTGCAGGTCACCAGTGCCTTCCCATTTCCAAAGGCCAAGGCTGCCTCCCGGCCTCACCAGGTCATCTCTGCAGCATCTGGCGCTCCTCTATGGGAAATGCTCTACTGCTCTGGCTTTTGACCCCCCCTCTCCCAGGCCTCCTACAACTCCTCACACTAACACGTTGTCTCCATATCTTTTCAGGGCTCTGTCGTGGCCCTCCCAATCAGGTTTAAGTCTCTTCTCATTATTATCTACACTTTCCAAAAAGCTATCCCATCCTTTAAGGCAGTGCTACCCGGAGGGTGCTGTGAAGACTGTCACACCATAATAGTCCATGGACTATGTGTTATGGTCCATGACAGGATAAGCACAGAAATTGAGAGTAAGCATTTAGAATATTTTATAGCAATTTGACAGAGTAATTTTATGTGTTGAATCTAATCATTAAAAAAAAAAAAGGCTTGGGCCAGGTGCGGTGCCTGTAAATCCCAGCACTTTGGGAGGCTGAGGCTGGGGAGCACCAGGAGTTTGAGACCAGCCTGGGCAACATAGTGGGACCCTGTCTCTACAAAAAAATTAAAGAATTAGCTCACCTGTAGTCCCAGCTACTGGGGAGGCTGAGGTGGGAGGATTGCTTGAGCCCCAGAAGTTGAGCCTACAGTGAGCTGTGTCATGCCACTGTACTCCAGCCTGAAAAAGTGAGGCCCTGTCTCAAAAAAAGGGAGTGGGGTTGTCTGTCTTAATTTTTTAATCTAGATTTTCTAGCAATTCACTTTTATTATTATTATTATTTTGAGATGGAGTTTCGCTCTTCTCACCTAGGCTGGAGTGCAGTGGCAAGATCTCGGCTCACTGCAACTTCCGTCTCTCGGATTCAAGTGATTCTCCTGCCTCAGCCTCCTGAGTACCTGGGACTACAGGTGCATACCATCATGCCCAACTAATTTTTGTATTTTTGGTAGAGACAGGGTTTCACCATGCTGGCCAGGCTGGTCTCGAACTCCTGACTTCAGGTGATCTGCCTGCCTCAACCTCCCAAAGTGCTGAAATTACAGGCTTGAGCCACCAAGCTTGGCCACTTTTACTATTTTTAATGAAAGTACAGTATTAGCTGGGTGTGGTGGCTCATGCCTGTAACCCCAATTTTTTGGGAGGCCAAGGCGGGTGGTTCACCTGAGGTCAGGAGTTTGAGACCAGCCTGGCCAACATAGTGAAACCCCGTCTCTACCAAAAATATAAAAATTTAGCCAGGTGTGGTAGTGGGCACCTGTAGTCCCAGCTACTCTGGAGGCTGAGGCAGGATAATCACTTGAACCCAGGAGGCAGAGGTTGCAGTGAGCCGAAATCACACTACTGCACTCCACCCTGGGCGAGAAGAGCAGAACTCCATTTCAAATAAAAGGAAGAAAGAAAGTACAGTATTGGTTAGTGACACCGTGGGACTTTAAAAAGGAAAAAGGAAGAAAACCCTGGTCCTTTACTGCAGGTAGTTTGAGAAGCACTGCTTTACAATCCTTTCTTCCATGAAGCTTCTCCCCAGCCCACTGGGGTGGTGAGATTTCCCAGGGCATCATAAGTCTTCAGGTGTAGTATTTTGGCTATAAAGAAGGAGTATGGCTTTTTGGTTGGGTGCAGTGGCTCAACTCTGTAATCCCAGCACTTTGGGAGGCCAAGACAGGAGTTTGAGACCAGTCTGGGCAACATGGCAAAATCACATCTCTACAAAAAAAAGCCAGGTGTGGTGGCATGCTCCTGTAGTCCAGCTACTCAGAAGGCTGAGGTGGGAAGATCACCTAAGCTGGGGGAGGTCGAGGCTGCAGTGAGCCATGATCACGGCACTGCACAAGAATGAGTTTTCTTTCTTACACCCACACCTCAATTAAGGGTACAAAGCTGCCACATGGGGGTCTTCTCTATGTTGGGGAGAGTAAACTGAATTGAATTGAATTTCTTTCCTGTCTTTCTCCATCCATCTCATGTCTCCTCCTTGGCTCTCTCCTTTGCTCTCTCCCATCCCTTTTCATTCCTGTTTTTCTTCTGCTTTCTCTTCGTATTTTTCTATGTTTTTCCCTATCCTGGTCACTCTCATTTCTCTCCCCTACTCCTTGTCTCTTTCCCCATCCTCCTCTCTCCTGTCCTCCCCTTGCCTCTACAGTGGTTTTCCCCGCTGAGCTGCCACCAGCTGCTGGGCCCAGGGCTGCTGCGGCTGGGCCGCCTATGGTTGCGGTCCCCTTCCCATACAGCCCCAGCCCCTGGTCTCTGGCTGTCAGGGTTCGGCCTCCTTCGTGGTGATCACCTCTTCCTGTGCTCAGCGCCGGGCCCTGGCCCCCCAGCCCCTGAGGACATGGTGCATCTGCGGCGGCTACAGGAGATCAGTAAGTGGGGAGGGTGGAGGGACAGGGATGAAGGGTGGCCATGGGGGTGCATGGGAACAGACCTTTTTTATTTGGAGGTTCTCATAGGAAACAGCAGAACATAGTGGCTTCACGTACGAGCTCTGAAGGGAAACTGCCCAGCTTGAGACCCCACCTCCATCACTTCCTAGCTGTAAATCCCTGGACAAGTTACTTACCTCGCTGTGCCTTAGTTTCCTCATCTCTAAAATAACACCTTCCTCAAAGGGCTGTAGTGAAGTTCAAATAGGGTAATGCATCTAAAACACGCATTGCAGAGCCTGACAGGCATCTTTTAAGTGCTCAATAAATGTTATATGTTATAAATGTTATTAATATTATTATTATTCTTTTGGAGACAGAGTCTCACTCTATCCCCCAGGCTGGAGTGCAAGGGCATGATCTCAACTCACTGCAACCTCCACCTTCCAGGTTCAAGGGATTCTCCTGCCTCAGCCTCCCAAGTAACTGGGATTACAGGCACCTGCCACTACACTGAGCTAATTTTTGTATTTTTGGTAGAGACAGGGTATTATTGTGTTGGCCAGGCTGGTCTCAAATGCCTGACCTCAGGTGATCCACCTGCCTCAGCCTCCCCAAGTGCTGGGATTACAGGAGTGAGCCACTGTGCCCGGCCTGTAAATGTTATTATTATTTGGAGACATTTGCTGGTTGGGTCCTGGGAGAGGGATCTGGGTACCTTCACTGCTTTCCTTTCTCTTAAAAGAGGAACAATGTAAGATAATATTTTAGGACTTTGGAAACAAGAGACCTGGGTTTGAGCTCAGCCTTGCCATTTTATAGCAAGTAATCTGGGGCACGTTACTCAACCTTTCTGAGCTTAATGTGTCACCTGTAAAATAGGAATAATAGTACATAACTCATAGGATTCAATTGAACATTTTTTGTAATGCTCCTAGCCTGGCATCTATGTACCTTAAGCATTTAATTAATAATAGTCTCTATGGTGAAGATGGAAATGATGAAAATGTCCACTAATTCTCCTCCCAGGTGTGGTTTCTGCAGCTGACACCCCAGACAAGAAAGAGCATTTGGTCCTGGTGGAGACAGGAAGGTAAACGTTGCCCCTGCCCTTGACCTGGGGCTCCCCTTCCTGGAGCTGAGCCCACACTCTGCAACCTGGTCTGCTGGACCATTGCCCACTTCCTCAAAGTTGCTTCCCCTGCTCCAGGATGAGCTGAGTTGGGTGTTGCTGCCCTCTGCTGGTGGCTCTGGGAGATCTGGTCCCCATGCACCTGGGCCTCTCAGGAGCTGGCTCTGATTCAGGCATTTTGGGTCTCAGGACCCTGTATCTGCAGGGAGAGGGCCGACTGGACTTCTCGGCATGGAACGCAGCCATTGGGGGCGCAGCTGGTGGGGGCGGCACTGGGCTGCAGGAGCAGCAGATGAGCCGGGGTGACATCCCCATCATCGTGGATTCTTGCATCAGTTTTGTTACCCAGCATGGTGAGTGGGCACTGGCTGATACTGAACCAATGGGGGTGGGGGATGGGAGGATGCGGGGGTGGAGAATGTGGGCACAGCCAGGGTGGAGGATGAATTGCCTGGAAGAGCTTTGCCTCTAGAGACTGCTGCTGGACCCCAGCTGGCCATGACTCTTGGCAGGCTGCTTTGCTTTTCTGAACCTCAGTTACATCATCTGTAAAATGGGGCCAATGGTCCTCATTTTCCAGGATAATTGGTGACAGTAAGACAATGCCTGCCAAGCCTTGAGTACAGGGCCTGGCATTTAGTAAGTGTTCAGAGGTTTCGTCAGAATGTGGAGGGTGAGAGCAGCACTGGAAATGTGACTGAGGAAACGGAGCCATGGCAAATAGCAAGCAGCTGTGAGGTGAGAGCTGAGCTGCACAGCACACTCCCTGAAGTTTTAAGCAGAATTATTCTGTATGGGAGGCTTTTCAGGTTTAAATGGTCAGCTGTGCAAGTGGTCCCCAGAATTCTTTGTGTGTGTTCTTTTTTTTTTTTTTGAGATGGAATCTTGCTCTGTCACCTAAGCTGGAGTTCAGTGGCATGATCTTGCCTCACTGCAACCTCTGCCTCTTGGGTTCAAGTGATTCTCCTGCCTCAGCCTCCCAAGTAGCTGGCATTACAGGTGTGACCTACCACACTTGGATAATTTTTGTATTTTTAGTAAAGAGGTGGTTTTACCATGTTGGCCAGGCTTGTCTCAAACTCCTGACCTCAGGTGATCCACCTGCCTCGGCCTCCCAAAGTGGTGGTGGGATTACAGGCGTGAGCCACCATGCCTGGCCCTTCGTGAGTTTTTTATCCAGTCTAAGTAAGGACCAAATAGAATCTATCTCCCCTGTGAACTCTCTTTAGAAAGCTGGACTCTTGAGAAGGAAAATTCACAGGAGACTAAGGTGGGCAGTACAGTGATCCCTCAATATCCACAGAGGATTGGTGCCAGGACTCCCGTAGATACCCAAATCCATGGACGCTGTCTCACATAAAATGGCATAGTATTTATTTGAATATCACTTAGGCGCATCCTCCTGTAATTCTTTAAATCATCCCTAGATTACTTGTAATACCTAATACAATGCAGGTGCTATGGAAACAGTTGTTATACTATATCGTTTTATTTTTATTTTGTTGTTGTTATATTGTTATCTAAGGGTTTTTTCCCAAATATTTTTGATGTTGGTTGAAACTGCAGCTGTGGAGCCCATTGATACAGAGGGCTGACTGTAAAGAAAAAAAAACAGCACCTCCACAAACCTACAGATAATTGTTAATCGTCTTGGGCAATGGATAGTCAGTGGCTAGTAACATTTTCCATGCCTTGGCAGTGGCTTTGTTCAGTGACCTCCCCCACTCGCTACATCCTTATTTATTCTCAGCCTGTCTTGTGTTCGAAGGAGGAACTAAGTCAGAGGCTCAATGAAAAAACCCTGGATAAAGAATATGTGGCTGGGCACGGTGGTTCAAGCCTGTAATCCCAGCACTTTGGGAAGCCGAGGCAGGTGGATCACCTGATGTCAGGAGTTTGAGACCAGCCTGGCCAACATGGTGAAACTCCCTCTCTACTAAAATACAAAAATTAGCCGGGCGTGGTGGCAGGTGCCTGTAATCCCAGCTACTCGGGAGGCTGAGGCAGGAGACCTGCTGTGAGCTGAGGTTGCAGTGAGCTGAGATCACACCTCTTCACTCCACCCTGGTCAAAAGAGCAAAACTCCATCTCAAAAAAAAAAGAAAGAAAGAAAGAAAAGAAAAGAAAAGACAGAAAGAATCTGGGTGTTCATCCCCTCCCCTCCAAGTTTTCTGCACCACCACTGTTTAGTCAGCATACATTGGTTGAGCTGCTACCATGTGTCAGATGCTGGGAATAAGGCAGTAAGCCAGGAGGGTCCTAGGAAGTTTATTTATTACCCATCTCTTGGGTTATAAATAAGAAAACAAACAGTCTGTTCTTATTATTTGTGGAGTTATGTTCTGTGTCACTGCAAATATTTAATTAGTGAATACTGAATCACTGTCCTAGGGGAAATACAGGGTTAGGGTCCGGCTAGCCTCTGGTTACAATAACATTTTTGTCAACTGATCAGTATGTATCCTTGTTTTATGTGTTTTCTATTTAAAGACACCTTATTTTATATATACTGTTTGATTTGTTAACACTGAACTCAAGGCCAACAGCACTGTAACTCGTGCCGGAAAAGAAGCTAATCTAACACATGTATTTTTCTCTGTAAGGCATGTCACAGCTTTCTCACACATAGAAACACTAGACAGCATTCCAGCACTACACTTGGGCCATTTTAAACAGCAAAATCACCAACAAAAAGCACAAAATTGTGGCTCTAAATATACCATTAAAAGCATACACTTGTTTAGAGTAAGAACATGCACATGGGGGAGGGGACTCAAATTTTTCTTCACTCTGTTCATCAACGGCGATGAAAATGCCAAAAGTATTGATTTTGAGGTTACAAATAAATTTAACAAGTGGTAGAATGTGCAGATATGGAATCCACAGATAATGAGGATGGACTACAAAGTGATTTTAGACAGTGCTATTTAAAAATAGGATGGTGAGGAGATACAGTGTGATGGGGGTTGTTATGTGTGATAGTGAGGTCAGGAAAGGACTTTCTGAGGGTGAAGACTCCAGCAGAGACCTGAGAATCAAGACTATGGAGGCATAGATCTCCTCCTCTCTGAATCCCATGCCCCTATCAGCTACATACCACATAGGGAGGCCACGGATGGGCCATGGTGGGCGGTGGTAGCCTTTGCACCTTGGTGAGCAGAGACGGCTGGCTCTTCTCAGGGCTACGGCTGGAGGGTGTATACCGGAAAGGGGGCGCTCGTGCCCGCAGCCTGAGACTCCTGGCTGAGTTCCGTCGGGATGCCCGGTCGGTGAAGCTCCGACCAGGGGAGCACTTTGTGGAGGATGTCACCGACACACTCAAACGCTTCTTTCGTGAGCTCGATGACCCTGTGACCTCTGCACGGTTGCTGCCTCGCTGGAGGGAGGCTGCTGGTATTTCCAAGATCCCTGAGAACAAAAGCCCAACTGGGATCTCTGCCCTCCCCGACCAGAATCCATGGTTTGGCAGCCCCCCTCCCCATCACTTCTCACCCTGGGGGATCATCCAGAGACTTGGCTCAAGGGGAGGTGGGAAGCAGGCAGAGACACATCCGTCCTGCGTTTGTGTCTAAAAATCCCTCCCTCCACACCTGGGTCCTCCCCAGCCCTCCTCCATTCCATCCCCAGAGCTGCCCCAGAAGAATCAGCGCCTGGAGAAATATAAAGACGTGATTAGCTGCCTGCCGAGGGTCAACCGCCGCACACTGGCCACCCTCATTGGGCATCTCTATCGGTCAGTATGGCCAGACCTTCCTCATCTCAATCTGACCCCGCAGTTTTGTTCATTCATTCATTCATTCATTTGTTCATTCCACAAACAGTTGTTAAGTGAAGATGTCATAGTGTTAAGGTTCAGAGAATGAATTTGGGGGGTCAGGCAGACCTAGGCTTTAATCTGATGCCATCGTTCTAGCTGTGTGACTTTGGGTAAGTTACTTGTTCTCCCCGGGCCTCAACTTCTTCATTTCTAAAAGGAGGTAATGAATGATGTAATGACTCATATCACCTCATAGGTTATGATAGAGTTAAATGAAGGCCAGGCACGTGATGTCTCACACCTGTAATCCCAGCACTTTGGAAGGCTGAGGTGGGCAGATCACCTGAGGCCAGGAGTTCAAGAGCAGCCTGATCAACATAGTGAAACTCCACCTCTACTAAAAATACAAAAATTAGCCCGGCATGGTGGTGCATACCTGTAATACAGCTACTCAGGAGGCTGAGGCACAAGAATCACTTGAACCCAGGAGGTGGAGGTTGCAGTGAGCCAAGGTTGTACTGCTTCACTCTAGCCTGGGTGACAGAGGGAGACCCTCTCTCAAAAAAAAAGAGAGAGTTAAAATTCACAAAATTCTTAGTATAGTACATGCCAGTACATCTGGCATGTCATAAGCCTTCAGAAATGGTTAGCAATCAATATTATTTTGTTTTATTATGCTATGTCAGGGAAAGGGTTAGATATAAGAAACAAAGATGAATAAGATGCACATCTTCCTTTATCCATCTGTTAGGGAGACAGGCCTTGAGCAATTCTGGGGAGAAACCCTTTCTGTATTGCACTGATTATACTATATTACAGGGGCCAGGTGCGGTGGCTCACACCTGTAATCCCAACACGTTGGGAAGCCAATGCAGGAGGATCACTTGAGCCCAGGAGTTGGAGACCAGCCTGGGTAACATAGCGAGATATCCCATCTCTACAAAAAATAATAATTAATATAAATAAATAAATAATAAATATATATTAAAGGGATTGGTCAACTACAGGCCCATGGGCCAAATCCAGCTTATTGCCTATATTTGTAAATAAAGTTTTGTACATAAAGTGTAAAGCCACACCCATTCACGTTTATATTTTCTATAGCTCCTTTCATGCTGCAACAGCAGAGCTGAGGAGTTACAACAGAGACTGTCTGGCCTGCAAGCCTAAAATGTCTACTATCTGTTCCTTTACATAAAAAGTTTGCTGACCCTTGCCTTATCTGTCTCCCCTAGATGGGGAGGTCCTTAAGGCCAATATTATCTTACTGCCTTATCCCAAGCACTTAGCCCAGGCATACAATAGGGACTCAATACGTGTTTGCTGAATGAATGGCTACATTGATGAAGACCCTGGCACCCCTCTGCAGGGTGCAGAAATGTGCAGCTCTAAACCAGATGTGCACACGGAACCTGGCTCTGCTGTTTGCGCCCAGCGTGTTCCAGACAGATGGGCGGGGGGAGCACGAGGTGCGGGTGCTGCAGGAGCTCATCGATGGCTACATCTCTGTATTTGATGTAAGCTTTCCTGACCCCTAACCCACAACCCCTCTCCCCTACCCTTGCAGGACCTAGAGACTCTGATCCTGCTCACCCCAACAAACCCCCAGCTGAGGCCTCTGGTGGCCCACTACACCAGGAACCACCTCCCAGAGCCCTGGGCCTTTTTCTCCCACAACCTAATTTCCAACATCTTCACCCCCTTGGTTCTTAGCTCTTCTGGCCTCCAACCCTCTTAAACAGGTCCTCCTTGGCCTTGAGATCTTCCCTGCAGATCTTCTCCCAGCACCCCAACACTCTTTTGGCTCTTTCACAGATTGATTCTGACCAGGTAGCTCAGATTGACTTGGAGGTCAGTCTTATCACCACCTGGAAGGATGTGCAGGTAATTCATCCTGACCTTAGTCTCCTGAATGGGGCAAGAGGAGACATCAGGACAGGAAGCTGACCATCTTCCAAGTTGAGGAAGTTTCCTTTCCAGCCTGTCCTTCTGGACACTAGCACTCAGTTCTCTGAGAGACAGGGGAAACCCAACGAGAGAAGTGCTTTGGGGAGTGGGGTTTGGTTAGGGTTTGTTCCATTTGTTCCACCATGAGGATTCTTCCTGGTGATGATCTTGGCACTGGATAGTTGGTTTTGGTGTACTGTGGGAGCATCAGGCAAGACCTTACTTCTAAGTGTAAGAGATCCAAGGAGGAGTTAGTAAAGTCAGACAAAGCATGGAGAATAATAATAATACATAGTCAGGATGGCCGAGCGGTCTAAAGAATAATAATAATAAATCTAATAGCAAACATAGCTGAGGACTTATTATCTTCCAAGTACCTCTAATCTCATATTAGTATCATACAACTCCATGAAGTAGGTAGTCTTATTTTTTTCAAATAAAGAAACTGAGGCTCAGAGGGTCATTTATTCAAGGTCATTCTATAGCAAGTGGCAGAGCCCAGGCAGTCTGATTCCACATCTGTCTTCCCAGTCACTCTGATGCCTTGGGAAGCACATATGCAGCCTAAAAATGCAGTTCTGTCACTCCCAGAGTTCTCCCTTTTAAGGGCCTGAGTGACATTGGGGTTGGGAGGAGACCTTTGTTGGAAGAGGCGCTTAGGAGGCAACCAGAGGAATCTTCTGACTTTGATTTCTTTTGTATCCTCTTTTGTCCTTCTGACTTTTTACCCCTCCCCTTAGCTGTCCCAGGCTGGAGACCTCATCATGGAAGTTTATATAGAGCAGCAGCTCCCAGACAACTGTGTCACCCTGAAGGTTGGTCCTGAGGGGACTGGAGGGGAGATAAGAGGATAGTGAGGTACCAGGGGCAATGACCTAACCAGCATGGGTTTTCTGCTCTTGCCCTGACCCCAGGTGTCCCCAACCCTGACTGCTGAGGAGCTGACTAACCAGGTACTGGAGATGCGGGGGACAGCAGCTGGGATGGACTTGTGGTTGACTTTTGAGATTCGAGAGCATGGGGAGCTGGGTGAGTATGACCATGCCTGTGTGTTCATGCATGTGTATGTGCGTGTGTGTGGTTGTATGGTCAAGGTCATCAAAGACGTCATGTTACCAAATACAGTAGACTTATCCACTCATCCATGTAAGGGGACGTTCAACACAGTTGACTCACCCCCTCTTTCTCAGTATTCTTCCATCTTGGCCTTAGTGACCGCCATAAGCTCGTAGCTTACCTTCTACCTCAAAAGAGGCTTCTCTTCCTCTTTTGCCCAGACTCCAAATGTTGGAGACACCCACAACTCAATTCTGGGCCCTTCTCTCTTATTTATCTACATTTCTCCTTGGATGAACGAATCCATTCCCATGGCTTTAAATGCCATTAGTAAGCTGACACCCAAATTTATATCTCTGGCCCACATCTCTCCTCTCAGCTCCAGACCCACATATCCAAATGCCTACTCAACACCTCCACTTCTGACAAGCAACTCAAATTTAAAACATCTAAGACCAATTTAGATGATTTCTAGCCCCCTTTCCTAAGAAAAAGCCTAGGCCATTCTCCAGTTTTTCCGAACCCAGTAAATGGCACCACAATTCACCCAGTGATTAAGGCCAGAAACCTGGCAGTCCTCTGGGACGCCTCCCTTTGCATCATCTTCATACTCAACTCACCAGCTAGTCTTGTCGACTCCGTTAGAATCGGTCACTTCTCTCCATCTCCACTGCTACCACCATCCTAGTCAAAGTCACCATCATCTTTTTGTCTCCAACAGTAACCACTAAAATGTGTGGCCCCAGAAAGAGTATGGCTGGACAGTGTTCCATTCTTGCGTCTTTACAACCCATTTCCACGCAGCAGCCAAATGAACATTTCAAGCATAAACCAACTCATATCATTCCTATGGTTAAAACCCTTCAAAGGCTTCCCATTGAACTTAAAGTATCATTCCAGTCCTTACAATGGCCTACACCGCCCTGAATGTCTGGCCCCTGTGTCCTCCACGCCTCATCTCACATCACCTGTTCTTCTATCTATCCTCTTCACTGTAGCTACATTGAATGTTTAGTTCCCCAAATACATCTCTCCTGATTCAGAGCCTTTGTTCTTGCATCTTGTCATGCTTGAAATCTTCTATCACCCAATCTTAGCATGGTTTGCTCTTCCTAATCCTTCAAATCTCTGAGTCTCATCTTCATGTGCCACTTTTGAAAGGTCTTGCCTGACTACCCTACTTCAGTTGCTGTCCTATTGCTCGCTCAGCTTATTGTTTCTTGCAAAGCAATTATTTGTCTGAAATTATTTTGTCGTCTGTGCACTCACTAGACTGTGTGCTTTGCGAAGGCAGGCCACGTGTATCATGCTCACCACCATATCCCAGGGCCAGCACAGTGCCTGGCATAGAGATGGTGAAAAATAAATATCTGTGGTTGGATAGTTGAATGGACGAATGAATGACTGGTGAGAGTTAGGGGCTTGGTATGCATATTCGGATTGATATATACCCTCACCTTACCCCTTAAGAGCGGCCACTGCATCCCAAGGAAAAAGTCTTAGAACAGGCCCTACAATGGTGCCAGCTCCCAGAGCCCTGCTCAGCCTCCCTGCTCTTGAAAAAAGTCTCCCTGGCCCAGGCTGGCTGCCTCTTCACAGGTGAGCCTCCTTCCTCTGCCCAACATCCCCCAGGCCTCTCCCCTAGCACCCTCTACCCAGGATTGTTCATCTGCACCCAGGTATACGACGTGAGAGCCCAAGGGTGGGGCTGCTGCGGTGTCGTGAAGAGCCACCCCGCTTGCTGGGAAGCCGCTTCCAGGAGAGGTTCTTTCTGCTGCGTGGCCGCTGCCTGCTGCTGCTCAAGGAGAAGAAGGTGAGGCCCTGGGGCCAGAAGCGTGGGATGCTGGGTGGCCATGGAGGAGGAGCCATGACTGCACCCACCCTCTGACTCCGCAGCCCACACTCTTATCAATCTATTGTTTTCATGCCGCCGACTTCTGTGACCCTGTGACCACAGACCCCATTGCTTCTATGACTTCTTGACCTCATTAACCACAATCTCTCATCTCTCGACCTCACTGACTCTGTTTCTGTTCTCAGAGCTCTAAACCAGAACGGGAATGGCCTTTGGAAGGTGCCAAAGTCTACCTGGGAATCCGCAAGAAGTTGAAGCCCCCAACGCCGTGAGTTTTCTTCCCCAGCCTGCACTTCTAGGGCCTTCCTGCTTCATCCCTCTGCCTTTTCTGACTGTCCCATCACTGTTCTTTGTCTCCCAGGTGGGGCTTCACACTGATACTGGAGAAGATGCACCTGTGAGTACCTCCTGCCCTGGCTTCTCCTCTGGCCCAGCTCTGCACCCTGTCTTTTCTCCTCCCTCTTTCTATCCTCCATTCCTATAGCTGTGACCCTCTCTTTCTCTCTGATTCCACTCTGATCACCCCAGCTACTTGTCCTGCACTGACGAAGATGAGACATGGGATTGGACCACCAGCATCCTTAAAGCTCAGGTGAGGGGAAGGAAAAGACTGAGGGCTGGTTCTGTGGTCCCCCTGGGGCCCAACTATCCCCCTCAGTGCCCTTCATGCCCACTGGTGCCAATCCCTCACGTTCTCACCAGCACGATGACCAGCAGCCAGTGGTCTTACGACGCCGCTCCTCCTCTGACCTTGCCCGTCAGAAGTTTGGCACTATGCCTTTGCTGCCCATCCACGGCGATGACAGTGGAGCCACCCTCCTCTCTGCCAATCAGACCCTGGTAAGGCACCCTGCCTGCCCCAACCCCTGATTCCTACCGTAACCCTTGTCACATTGCAGTAGGGAGTGGTGTGCCTGCCAGCCTGGTGCCACCCTATGCTCACTGTCCCCCTCCCTTCTGCCTTCTCCGCCCCATTGCCCACCCCTGTCTCCTGTTGCTAGTCCTCACTGTGTCTTTATGTCTTTCCCTCCCCTTGTCCCCACCCCACCTGTGCCCAGCGGCGACTACACAACCGGAGGACCCTGTCCATGTTCTTTGTGAGTATTGTGCCTGCTCCAGCAGTGTGCCTGTCAGCCCTGTGTTGCTCTGTGCTGCCTGAGCCCTAGGTGTGCTTTGTTTTCCTCATGTAGACCATCAGGATGTGTGTATGTTGTGGGGGGCAGGACAGAGAGAGAGAGGAGAAAGAGAGAGGAGGCCAGAAAGAATGAGGACAATGAGGGATGTAAGATGTGGTAATAAAAGGAGAAAGTTGGCCAGGCGCAGTGGCTCATGCCAGTAATCCCAGCATCTTGGAAGGCTGAGGCGGGTGGATCACCTGAGGTCAGGGGTTCAAGACCAGCCCAATCAACATGGTGAAACCCTGTCTCTACTAAAAGTACAAAATTAGCTGGGTGTGGTGGTGCATGCCTGTAATTCCAGCTACTTGGGAGGCTGAGGCAGGAGAATCGTTTGAACCTGGGAAGTGGAGGTTGCGGTGAG
Source organism: Aotus nancymaae (assembly GCF_030222135.1). Taxonomy (NCBI): domain Eukaryota; kingdom Metazoa; phylum Chordata; class Mammalia; order Primates; family Aotidae; genus Aotus; species Aotus nancymaae. The sequence goes on along the minus strand of NW_026988479.1, from coordinate 16,664,433 downwards.
CCGAGATTGCGCCATTGCACTCCAGTCTGGGTGACAAGAGCAAAACTCCAACTCAAAAAAAAAAAAATGGAGAAAGGTGTCAGAGAATCTGTGAAATAGAAGGCAAATGATGAAGTGAATGCATTTTTGGAGTTAGACAGACCTGAGTTCGAACTCCAGCTCTACCATTTACTCATTATGTGATGCTGGGCAACTCCCTTTGCACTTCACTTGACTCTTTTGCAGTAAAACACACTGCATAGGGTTGTTCCAATATTATACATGCCAAGTATTTTGCAGCATCTGGCCCAGAGGAAGAACTCAGTAATGTTAGTGATTAATAATCTGGTAACCCTAACTCTGTGTCCACTCCTGCCACCCCATTCCAATCCAGCCGATGAAGTCATCCCAGGGGTCTGTGGAGGAGCAAGAGGAGCTGGAGGAGCCTGTGTATGAGGAGCCAGTGTATGAGGAAGTAGGGGCCTTCCCTGAGTTGACCCAGGACACCTCCACCTCCTTCTCTACCACACGGGAGTGGGCAGTGAAGCCAGAGAACCCCCTCACCAGCCAGAAGTCCTTGGATCAACCTTTTCTCTCCAAGTCAAGCACCCTGGGCCAGGAGGAGAGGCCACCTGAGCCTCCTCCAGGCCCCTCTTCAAAGAGCAGTCCCCAGGCACGGGGTTCCCTGGAAGAACAGCTGCTTCAAGAGCTCAACAGCCTCATCCTGAGGAAAGGAGAGATCCCTGCAGGCCTGGGAAGTCCTTCCCAGCCCTCCAGTCCCCAGTCCCCTGGCCCCATTGGCCTTCCAACACAGACACCTGGTTTCCCCACCCAACCCCCCTGCACTTCCAGTCCACCCTCCAGCCAGCCCCTCACATGACCCTAGGACCAGCAGACTGAGAGAGTAGGTACCAGAAGACCCAGAAGCTCTTATCATGGCACTGCTGGCAGCTTCCTCTGCCCTAGCTGTAAAGACTCCAGAATCCAGTGTGGTGCTGTGGAAGGAGCACTGGACTGAAGGCTTCAGTGGCTGCATGTCCCAGGACAGGTCATGGCATTTTTCTGTACCATGAGTAACTGAAGTAAGGAGAGTAGTGAATGTCAAACTGTGTTTCTCAGAGCCATAGCCCCACATATTTTCCCTCAACAAGGGCAGCTCCTGCTTTATATATTTGATATGTTAGGGGTTCTATGAGACATTTTGGGTTTTAAAGGAATGGTTTTTTTCTGCATTAAAGAAAAAAATGCTTTGGAAACCAGAGGCCTGGATGATGTTCAAGTCATCCAGTTATCCTGCCCCACTGCCTACATTCTGGAACTACAAAGAAGCCTGGAGTAGGGAGACTGATTGAGTTTGAGGGGCTGGGACCGGGGGAGCCAAAAATAAATGAGTCATTGTCAATAAACCTTCGAAACAAAAGACTACCATTCTCATCCATTCATTCATTCAACAAATATGTATTGTGCACCTAATTGGTGCCAGGTCTGGGGATGTAGGATAAACAAAACAAACAGGGCCCCTGCTCTTATGGATCCTCCGTGGAGGGGAATAGAACATAGCAAATAAACACATAAACCAGTACTTGAACAAGTGAGTTTAGTCCTGTGAAGAAACTAAACCAGAGTGATTGTGGAGGCTGGGTGCAGTGTCTCATACCTGTAATCCCACCACTTTAGGAGGCCAAGGTGGGCAGATTACCTTAGGTCAGGAGTTCAAGACCAGCCTGGCCAACATGGTGAAACCCTGTCTGTACTAAAAATACAAAATTAGCAGGGTGTGATGGCATGTGCCTGTAATCCCAGCTATTTGGAAGGCTGAGGCAGGAGAATCACTTGATCCTAGGAGGCAGAGGTTGCAGTAAGCCAAGATCACACCATTGCACTCCAGCCTGGGTGACAGAGCAAGACTCCGTCCCCCACCCCCCCAAAAAAAGAGTGATTATGGAGATGGCCTTTGGACTGGATGGGAAGGCATCTGTGAAGAGCTGCAAAGTAAGGGAAAGAAGCTGTTGGAGGAGAAAGGTAGAATGCTGGAAGGAGGAGCTTCTGGAGAAAGAAAGCAGGCATGAAGAATGCTCTGCACTGCAAGGAACTTGGTCTACTGGGGGAACAGCAAGGAGGCTGGAGCACAGTGAGCAGGGTCTTCCATGCATAGCCTTGAAGGCCATGGATTCTATTTGGATTTTATTCTGAAGCAATTGCATTTTAAACAAGAAAGTGATGAGATCTTATTTCCCTTTAAAAAAGAAAAAAAGATTGATTACTCTGAGTACTGTGTGAACAGTGGGTTGGGGTGGGGGCAGTGTGGAAGCAAGGAGACCAGATATTAGACCAGAAGACTAATAATGGTGGCTTGGACTAGGATGGTGGCCTTGGAAATCAAGGGAAGTGGAACAATAGGTTTTTGTTTGTTTGTTTGTTGTTGTTGTTTGAAATAGAACCTATAGGACTTGCTGATGGATGGATGGAGGGGTAGGAGAAGGCACACTGACTCTGGGTTTCTGACTTAACTAACTGGAGGAAATGTGGTGCCATTTAAAATGTTACCTGGGGGAGGATCAGGTTGAAGGAGTTTTAAAAGATCTAAAAGTTGAGGTTCCTATTATATATACTAGTAGAGGTGTCACTGGGGAGTTGTAAGTGTGAATCTAGAGTTTTGAGCCATGTCAAGGGTACGAAGACAGGTGCCTGAGCCAAGGGAGCTTAGGTGAGGAGGATGAGGCATGGGGTGAGGCTCCTCAGAAATTACTGCTTGGGCTGGAAGATCCTGAAGGTGGCAGGGGCTTCCTGCGCATCTCCCAGCTCTCACCGACTCACTGGTATCGTTTAGTTTTCAGCGGGGCCCAGTCTTTTTTCCTTTGGGCCTGGTTCCTTCCTGGCTCCAGGCATCTTTCCCACCCCGCTCACGCTTGCTTTTCCAGTTAAGCGGGAATTAGGAAAAGGTCTGGGACCAGCCCTTTCTTCGTCAGATGCATCTTTGCTCAGGTGCCCAGTGACTCAGTTTCCCTGGTCACACATTGAGTTTCTCGCCATTCCTCATCATTAGCTCGGGGACTGGTGATCTACATATGCAAATGAATAATTATCAATAATTACAGGCTGAATCAGAGGCTATGCTACAAATAGAACTCAGGCGTCTTGACTCAGAAGGCTGGGGTTCTCCCCACCGCCCAGCGGACGCTGCGTCTGCCCCGTCGCCCGGACCCTTCCGGGGTATTCTCGGTAGTAACAGGTTTAGTTCCCCTGCGGCGCCCTCTCGCTTCCGCGCCCTGCGCCGTCGCCGGACGAGGCGTGGGCGGGCAGAGGGCGGGGCCTGGGTAGGCCTGGGGCGGGGCTCCACAGTGGGCGGGGCTTCTTCAAGTTCCGGAGTCCAGTCGCTGGCCGCCTTGCTGGAGCGGAGATGCAGCCGCCGCCCCGAAAAGTAAGCTTGGACCTGAATGGGGTACTCCTGGCGGGCTGGAGGAGCAGAGGGAGCTAAGGGGGCACCCGACTCTGGGTGGGAGACGGGAAGTCGGAAGGGGTCAGAGGCCAACCCAGAAGTAACAGAGGAAACAGCTCAGCCCCTCCCCGGCCCCGCCCCCTCACCGCTCCCTGCGCGGTGTGTTTTTTTAGGGCCTCGCGCCGGGGGTCTTCATCCTCTCCTTGCCCCCACAGGTGAAGCCGGCCCAGGAGGTGAAGCTTCGCTTCCTGGAACAGCTGAGCATCCTTCAGACCCGGCAGCAAAGGGAGGCGGATCTGCTGGAGGACATCAGGTAGCCCCTAAGCCCCTTCACTTACACTCACCTTTGTCGTTGCACGCCTCTTCTCCCCAACATATATCTGCCCGGGTGGAGGAACGGGCCAAGAGCTCCCCAGCCGACCCATCCACAGCCCTCACCCTAGGCCTGGCCTCTCCAGATACTGAATAGGAATGCTCCCCCACCTAACCCCCCCACCCCACACCCACATTAACACACAGGAACCCTCCCTCAAAGCCCTTGACTCTACACCACTGCCCCCACACCCACAATCAAGCTTAGGGCAAAATCCCTCTCCCTCTTCCAGACCTGTTGGAAGGCTGGCAGACAATGTACCCAGGCCCCCATCAGTCTTCACCCCTAAGCCCACATATGAACCTCCAGGGTAGGGAGGATCCTGCTGGGGCCCTGAGCAGTGAGATGAGGGTTTCCTGTGTTGCAGCTGCCCGAGGTGATCTCAAGGACTCTTATCAGTCCCATTCCCGCTGGGTGTAGTCACACTCTAGGAACCTGGCTCCCCCGCTTCCTCCTGCCCAGAGTAGAGGACTGAGGATGGGAGAACAGGACCAAACGTAACCTTATCCCCCACCTCACCCCCCACCTGCAATCTCCACAGATCCTACAGCAAGCAGAGGGCAGCCATTGAACGGGAGTATGGGCAGGTATGGGACTTTTCTCTGGACCTTACCTCTTGTTCCAGCCTCCTTTACATCACCAGCAATGTCTGTCCATACCTATCCCTACTATGGTCAAGAGCAGATGCCTAGAGTGAGACAGACTGGTGTCAGACCCCTGCTGTGTAATTGTAGCCGTGTGACCTTGGACAAGTTACTTAATCTTTCTTGGTCTCAGTTTCTTTCTCTGTAAAATGGGAATAATAATAATACCTTCGTGTAGTAGGGTTGTTGTAAGGATTAAACAAATTAATGACTATAAGGCATTTAGCAAAGCAAGTGGCACGTAACGTACCCAAAGAATGGTATGATTATACTCTGATCTCATATTCTCCCAGTTGGGGTGGGTCTTTGAAAGGGAACTTGGTCTGTGATGGCTTTTTCACCAGGCACTCCAGAAACTGGCTGGCCCATTCCTGAAGAGGGAAGGGCACCGGAGTGGCGAGATGGACAACAGGTGGGCCGTATGGAGGCAGTGGGCCACAGGGGCTAAAAAGTGATGGGGAGCTCAGCCCCAGGAACCTGTGGGGATGAAGGCCTAGCAAGTGGGGAGGGCATGTGAGCTGCAGGTAGAGCTGACACAGCAGCAGCAGCGGAGCTGACCCAGCAAGGACACTGTGGGTTGGGTGGAGGGCAGGAGTGAGGCTTGTGGCTGAGCTAATGGGCTGATCGATTGATGGGCTCCCAGACAAGGGAGGACTGGAAAGCACTCTGTCTCCCATGGTGTTGGTCAGGGGGCGGCGGGGGGCGGGTCTCATGAAGCTGTGGAGTGCTCTCCTCCTCAACACAGACCTTCTCTGGGGAGGGGCAGGACAGTGTTTGGTGCCTGGCGCTGCCTGCTGGATGCCACCGTGGCTGGGGGCCAAACCCGGCTCCAGGCATCCGACCGATACCGTGACCTAGCAGGGGGTACAGGGCGGAGCGCCAAGGAGCAGGTGCTTAGGAAGGTATGGCTCAGAGGATGGGGTGAAGGAAGAGCTGGCTTGGGACCAGAGGTGGCCTAGGTCAGGACTTTGTGTATGCATCCCGATAGGGAACAGAGAACCTCCAGAGGGCGCAGGCTGAGGTGCTGCAGTCTGTCCGGGAGCTGAGCCGAAGTCGGAAACTGTATGGGCAGCGGGAACGAGTGTGGGCCTTGGCACAGGAGAAGGCAGCTGATGTCCAGGCCAGGTGGGGTCATGGAGAGTGGGGAAGCCCAAGGTGGGGGAACAGGGAGGTGGGGCTGTGTGGGGTTGGAGCCAAGTCACCAAACCTGGGCCTGACTCTGATCTCATATTCTCCCAGTTGGGGTGGGTCTGACTCCTTTCCCTCCTCCGCACAGGCTAAACCGAAGTGACCATGGGATCTTCCACTCTCGCACCAGTCTCCAGAAACTGAGCACCAAGGTTTGAGGGATGAGGGCATAAGTGTGGGGCAGGGAAGAGAGGGGGCAGAGTAGTCTAGTGGTTTGGAACCTAGGTGCATAAGTATGAGAGACTGAGTAGAATCCAGGCTCCCCTGCTTCCTGGGTTGGTGACCTTGGTTAATTTACTTGACCTCTCTGAGCCTTATTTTCTTCATTTTTAAAATGGAAAGAATACCTTTTTTTTCAGTCCTTTAATATGCATTTATTGAGGGTCTATGTATAGTAGCCACTGTTCTAGACACCACGGATACAGTGGAGAACACTACCAATGGAGTTCCTGCCCTCACAGCCTGGTTAAGAAAGACAGACAGCAAATAAATACTTATGTTAGGATGAAAACAAAACAAGGTACTATGATAAAGAATGACAAAGGGGTAGAATTTAGAGGGAGGCCTCTCTGAATAGGTGGCCTAACTGTCAAGAAGGAGCTGGTCTTGCAAAGATCTAGGGGAAGAACATTCCAGAAAGAAGAAATGGCAAGTGCAAAGGCTCTGAGGTAGCAATAACTTTGTAAGCTTGAGGAACTGAGAGAAGGCCAGTGTGGCTGGAGTACTGTGAGCAAGGGAACAAGCACTTGAAAAGAGGTCAGAGAGGTTGCCGGGGCCAGCTCATATTGGACTTGGTGGACCATGGTAAGGAACAGTAGATTATATTTTAAATGTGTGCAGAAGGCACCAGAGGATTTTGACCAGGAGTTGTGAGTATGCAAAATTTTTAGTGTAGTGCCAGGCACATAGTAAGCACTCAATAATGTGAGAATCCATTCTGGATCTGGGTTCTCAATTGGTCTTGGAAGGACTCTGGGGGTCGAGGGCTTCCTACTGACACCAGTTTACCCTCCTAGCTGTCCACCCAGTCAGCCCAGTACTCCCAGCAGCTGCGAGCAGCCCGCAATGAGTACCTGCTTAACTTGGTAGCTACCAATGCGCACCTTGACCATTACTACCAGGAGGAACTGCCAGCTCTGCTCAAGGCCAGTCTTAACCCATATACCCATCCCTCAGCAGGGAGGGAGAGGAGGACCTTCCCCTGCTTCTTGATGCCCATGACACTGGGTAGTGCAGGGGATCTTGTCTGCTTAGAGTGGGTAGATGATAGATACTTGGGCTCTGGTTCTGCTCCTAGCTGGCTGCATGGCATTGTTCAGTACACTTAACCCTTCTGAACCCCAGATTCCTCATGAGGGATAACCCCTTCTTTGCCTATCTTATAACATTAATGGGGCTCAAAGGAGAGAATGAATGTGAAGTAAACTGCTAAGTGCTCTGCACACATGAGGGCCTTTCTCACGAATGTCTTCTTCCCTCCTTCCCATACCTCATGCCCATCACCCATCAAATCTGGAATGAGCCTACTGTACAGTAGAGGTCTGGGGGAAGGGTGGTGTCAGTATCTTTGGGTTTTCTCTAGGCCCTGGTCAGTGAGCTGTCAGAACACTTGAGGGACCCCCTGACCTCCCTGAGCCGCACTGAGCTGGAAGCCGCAGAGGTCATCTTGGAGCATGCCCACCGCGGGGAGCAGACAACCTCCCAGGTGTGGGCTTCAGCCTGTAAGAGCTCCCCAGGGATCCTTTTTACCCTTCCCTCCCAATGCAGACCTTCCCACTGCACATCTGCCCCTTTCCTTCACACGTCCTCTTTCTTCCAAGAAGTGCTAGGGACAGGGTTGGAGAGTGAGCCAGTGAATGAGTGACTGACTTTTCCCATCCCCTAGGTAAGCTGGGAGCAAGACCTGAAGCTGTTTCTTCAGGAGCCTGGCGTATTTTCCCCCACCCCACCTCAGCAGTTTCAGCCAGCAGGGACTGATCAGGTGAGACCTTCCTGCTTGTTGGAACCGGGCCACACATAAAGGGGACTATGGTTTAGGCCTCCTCCTCCATTAGCCTTGTCTTTGTGTTAACTTACTGCATGTTATACCATGGAAAGGGGGTTTCAGAACTCCAGCTCACCTCCCTCCCACGAGAACACAAAAACACACCTCAGTCTACCTTTCAGTCACTTGACTGCACCATCCTTTTCATTCTACCTCTGTCCCTCGACCTGGATCCCGTTTCTGAAGCTCTGTGTCTCTGTGTCCACATTACCTGTGTCCATGCCATAGGCATGTTCCCCTTCGTCTTTGTCCTTGTCCTTGGAGGTCAAGACAGAGTGGAAAAAGGAGGGAACTGGAGAGAAGGAGCAGCCTCACGTCCTCTCACAGCACCCCCTGCCCCATGCAGGTATGTGTCCTGGAGTGGGGAGCAGAAGGCATGGCTGGCGAGAGTGGCCTGGAGAAAGAAGTTCAGCGCTTGACCAGCCGAGCTGCCCGTGACTACAAGATCCAGAATCATGGGCATCGGGTGAGGTGGGGGGCACAGGTGTCATGCGCACCTTCTTATCTCAGCAAGAAGAGCTGAGAGGGGATCCTAGAGCCATTGGGGGTGTCATGGAGCTACAGAGGGGAGGGAAAGGTTTTTGTTTTTTGTTTTCTTAAATGGATGAGAGGTATTTTAAGGTAACAGTGTGGCACAGTAGTTAAGAGCAGAGTTTTTGGAACTAGACTGATATAGGTTCAAATTCTCTTCTCTGCTTCCTAGTTCTGTAACTCTGGGTAAGGGAGTGACTTAACCTTCCTGGACTTCAATTTCCTCATTGCTAAAGTAGGGCCAATAATAGCGCCCACCTCATAGGGAAGAGTAAATGACATAATGGGTATGATGCAACTAGCAAAGTACCAGGCCCATAGCAAGTCATGCCCAACAGTATCTCCACCCACCCCTGTTCTCTGCCTTCCCAACCAGGTACTGCAGCGACTGGAGCAGAGGCGACAGCAGGCTTTAGAGAGAGAGGCTCCAGGCATAGAACAGAGGTTACAGGAAGTGCGAGAGAGCATCCACCGGGCACAGGTGAGATACAGCCCTGGGGTTAGAGATCCCACCTTCTCAGGGAAGCCTCACTCCCTCTACTTCTCTTTCTGATGGTGGGAAGGAGAGAAGGGAGAGGCAGAAAATAGACACTGCCATGGGCCTGGTTCCACTAACTTACTTCCTCCTCATGCCAGGTGAGCCAGGTGAAGGGGGCTGCCCGGCTGGCTCTGCTGCAGGGGGCGGGCCTAGATGTGCAGCGCTGGCTGAAGCCAGCCATGACCCAGGCCCAGGATGAGGTGGAGCAGGAGCGACGGCTCAGCGAGGCTCGGCTGTCCCAGAGGGACCTCTCTCCAACTGTGAGCTCCTCCTGCGACACTACCCATACATACTTAGAAGGGAAAAACTCCAGTGGAAGACAGACTTTATAAAACTGGAATCACAGTTGTGCCTAACTCATAGGGTTATTGTGAGGCTTAAGTGAAATCATTCATATATAATTCTTTGCATAATTTCTGGCATAGAGTCTACAGTAAATTTTTATTATGAGCATAATAGAATGATTAAGAAGTAGGGCTCTGGGGCAATCTGTAAGGCCTTTAAGTACCAGCAACTCCGCTTATGAGCTGTGCAATCTCGAAAAGTGACTTAACCTTTCTGAACATCAGTTTCCTTGTAAGTAAAGCGAGGTTAATAGTTGTGCAAAATAAAACTGGCTCTTTATGAAGATTAAATGAGACAATATGCATAAGATACTTAGCATTGAGCATGGCACATGGTACGCACTCAATTGCTGTAATGCTGCTATCACTTTTAGTATTATCCTGCTCTGTGGTGACTGTGGTTGTGTACATGATGAGTGGATGGGTGCTACTACCTTGGAGAGGGATCCATGGTGTCCTTCAGGGGGAAGATGGAAGAGTGGGAGATATAACCAGTGCTCGAGAGTGGGCCCCATATGAGGTCAGTTCTTTGCCCCTCCAGGCTGAGGATGCTGAGCTGTCTGACTTTGAGGAATGTGAGGAGACGGGAGAGCTCTTTGAGGAGCCTGCCCCCGCAGCCCTGGCCACCAGGCCCCTCCCCTGCCCTGCACATGTGGTATTTCGCTATCAGGTATGAATTGTATGGGAACCTCTGATGGGCAAGGGTAGGGGGACAGCCAAGACCTTAATCCTTCGTGTGTGGCCCAGGCAGGGCATGAGGATGAGCTGACCATCATGGAGGGTGAGTGGCTGGAGGTCATAGAGGAGGGAGATGCTGACGAATGGGTCAAGGTGGGTATGGGACCCTGGGCTCTGACTTTGGGTTAGGGGCAATGGGAGGGACTTTTCTGTGGACCCCATGAACCCAGCCAGGCAAAGCTACAAGCCTGAGTAGAGCAGAGCCAGGGTCATGGACTGCTGAGGTAAGTCTGATATCTGTTCCCATTGCTGGGTGAGCAGGCTCGGAACCAGCACGGCGAGGTAGGCTTTGTCCCTGAGCGGTATCTCAACTTCCCCGACCTCTCCCTCCCAGAGAGCGGCCAAGACAGTGACAATCCCTCCGGGGCAGAGCCCACAGGTAAGAAAGGGAAATTTTGGGTCAGGGGACCCTTGGTATGGAGAATTGTTAGGGGTTATAGCCCTGAGGTGTCAGGGTCCTGGGGCACCGCCACCTGCCTCCCTCTCACCGTCTCTCTCGGCCTCTGTAGCATTCCTGGCACGGGCCCTGTACAGCTACACCGGACAGAGTGCAGAGGAGCTGAGCTTCCCCGAAGGGGCGCTCATCCGTCTGCTGCCCCGAGCCCAAGATGGAGTAGATGATGGCTTCTGGAGGGGAGAATTTGGAGGCTGTGTTGGGGTCTTCCCCTCCCTGCTGGTAGAAGAGCTGCTTGGCCCCCCAGGGCCACCTGAACTCTCTGACCCTGAACAGGTGAGGCTTACCTTCTCTCTGAACTCCCCAGGCACCTCTGGGTTGACCCTCCCACCCCAATAAAGCTTCATATTCATCTTAATGCCCTCTTTGCTCCTCAGGTTTACCTGTAGTGGCCTGGGGCTCCCCATCTCCTGTGGCTGGGCAGGGGAAAGGGAAACCAAGGCAGCCTTCATAGGAGTTTGGGGGTTCTACTTTAGTGCTGGATAGATCTGGGTTCAAATTTCTATTGCATGACGAACAATGATTTAACCTCTCTGAGCTTGTTTCTTCACATGTAAAATGGGGATAATACTTACTTTAGCAGGCTCACTATCATAATTAGAGATAATCGAGGTAAAGCCTTTAGCACAGTGGAATGCAGAAGGTGCTTCAATATAAGAATGCCTGTTGTTATACTGTATATACATACAGCAGAAGAGCATAGGAGTGGGCATCAGGAGAGCTGGGTTCTAGCCAGCACTCTGCCAATAACTGGCTCTGTGATTTTGGACAGCTGGCTTAACCTGGGTCTTACTTCTAACATAGGAGTCATATTAATAAAAATGCCTACCTTGGCTGGGCACAGTGGCTCACGCCTATAATCCCAGCACTTTGAGAGGCTGAGGCAGGTGGTTCATGAGGTTAGGAGTTCAAGGCCAGCCTGATCAATATGGTGAAACCCCATCTGTACTAAAAATACAAAAATTAACTGGGTGTGGTGGTACACGCCTGTAGACACAGCTACTTGAGAGGTTGAGGCAGGAGAATCGCTTGAATCTGGGAGGCAGAGGTTGCAGTGAGCCAAGATGGCACCACTGCACTCCAGCCTGGGTGACAGAGCGAGAGTCTGTCTCAAAAAAAAAAAAAAAATGCCTACGTCATGGGGTAAAGGTGAGAACTGAATGTATTAGTACGTGTGAAGTGCTAGCAGAACACGTGAGATGGTAAATGTAAACATTCAATACATATTGGCTGTTGAAATATCTGTCAGCCACAACCCCCACCTGAATACAAGCATTTGGCCACTACCTGTATTGGGAAGTGATGAGGAAGGAACTGAAAATGGGATGAGAGGAGAAGCTGGTAAAACCTCCCCATCTGCCAGGAATAACTCTGTGCCCACCCCACCTCCAGGTGCTGCCGTCCCCTTCTCCTCCCAGCTTCTCCCCACCTGTACCTACCTCTGCGTTGGATGGGCCCCCTGCACCTGTCCTGCCTGGGGGTGAGTGGAGGGAATTGGGGGCCTTGGGAGGCTAACGAACAGGAAGAACAAGGAAGCTTGGGCTCCTAGGTCACCCTCCAGTCCTCTCCGTGCCCCCAGGCATCTTGCAATAAGGTCTTGCAGCTTGGTGGACAGCACTTGCCTGGGCTCTGGAGCTAGGCTGACTGATTCAGGTCCTGCTCTGTCACTTCCAAGTATGTGACTTGAGGTGGGATTCTGAGCCTGTCTGGGCCTCAGTTTATGTTCTTTATGAGGTAAGGAAAAGGTACTAGCTCACTGAATTGTTATGAGAGTTAAAAAAGATGCCTGTGGACTACACAGCATTGTGCCTGGCACAGTAAGTACGTCGTCACTGTTATTATTTTAAAAATTAGTGGGCTGGGCATGGTGGCTCACACCTGTAATCCCATTACTTTGGGAGGCTGAGTCGTGTGGATCACCTGAGGTCAGGAGTTCAAAACCAGCCTGGCCAACATGGCGAAACCCCATCTCTACTAAAATACAAAAATTAGTCAGGTGTGGTGCCCACCGGTAATCCCAGCTACTCAGGGGACTGAGGCAGGAGAATCACTTGAACCCAGGAGGCAGAGGTTGCAGTGAGCAGAGATCGTGCCACTGCACTTCAGCCTGGATGACAGAGTGAGACTACATCTCAGAAAATAAAAAAAAAAGCTAACTTTTCTCACTGTGCCCTCCCAATGTGCACTTTTTGCTCCTAGAGTCCGGATACCTACCTTTATGTCATTATTTTTTCTCTTCTGATGCTTACCTTTTTTTTTCTTTTTAAATGTCTATAGCAGTTTTATTATTTATTTTAGATTCAGGAGGTACATGTGCTTGTTTGTTATGTGGATATATTATATACTGGTGGAGATTGGGCTATTAGCGTACCTGTTACTCAAATAGTGAGCATTGTACCTGATAGGTAATTTTTCAGCCCTCACCCCTGCCTCCACTCCCTTTGCCCCCTTTGGAGTCCTGGGTGTCTGTTATTTCCATCTCTCTGTCCATGTGTACCTGTTGTTTAGCTCCCACTTACAAGTGAGAACATGCAATATTTGGTTTTCTGTTTCTGAGTTAGTTCTCTTAGGTTAATGGCCTCCAGCTCCATCCATATTGCTGTGACATGGACATGATTTCATTCTTTTTTATGGCTGTGGAATGCCTGCCTTTTCTAAAACCTTCTGGTACTTCCACCTTGTCCACAAGGAGTCTCCCTCCCTGGAGTTACTACCACCCCAAGTTCACTTGGCGTAACTTAGCACTTAGTCATTTATTGTGTTTTTTGAGGTTTCATTATTGGTTTCTTGACAGCCATTGGGGGTGGGAGTGCTGTGTATCCTATCTCCCTTTGTTTTGTACCTTGAGCAGAGCTCATTATACAGCAGTTGCCCAGTAAATGTTGAGGATAGTGGATGGAGTGATGGTGATCATTAATTTAGCAAATATTTATAGAATGGCACTGTCCTAAGTGCTGGAGATATTGAACAAAACAAAGTCTGAAGACTGACTTGTGGTTCTTGTTTCCAGACAAAGCCCTGGACCTCCCTGGGTTCCTGGACATGATGGCACCTCGACTCAGGCCGGTAAGGGCCCTTGCCTTGGGGAAGAGTGTGTGTAGAGGGTCATTCCACCCAGTCCTGTTGTGTCTGCAGGGCTGTGGGAATAGGGATAACCTTAAGGGAGGACTCTGGAGAACTAACTGTGTGTTCCCTACAGATGCGTCCACCACCTCCCCCGCCAGCTAAAGCCCCAGATCCTGGCCACGCAGAACCCCTCACCTGAAGGCCAGGGAATCCCTGACCCCCCGTGATGCTGCTGCCCCTATCTTCAAGCTGTCAGACCACACCCTCAGTGATCCAGAGCAACACAGCCAAAAGCTGGAATCTCCCTTATTTCCACCCTCACCTCCAAGGGTAGAAATTTGCCCCTTCCCACTTCTGGGGCTGGAACCCACTCCTTTTTTTTCAATTGTCCTATCATCTCAAGGAATGAACTACTCCTTTCTCTTCTGCCACCACCCTACTTAGGGTGGTGAAATGCCTGAAATCTCTGGGGCTGGAAACCATCCATCAAGTCTCTAGTGGTCCCGGCCTACCTCTGTCTCCACCCTGGCTCTGTGACCCACCCCACTCTGGATGCCAGGGTCACTGGGGTTGGGCCCGGGAGAGGAACAGGCCTTGGGAATCAGAAGGAGCTGGAGCCAGGATGCGAAGCAGCTGTAATGGTCTAAGCGGATTTATTGACAGTGAATAAAGGGCACGAAGGCCAGGCCAGGGCCTGGGCCTCTTGTGCTAAGAGGGCAGGGGGCCTACGGTGCTATTGCTTTAGGGGCCCACCAGGGGCAGGAGCCTATTCCCAGCTGCCACGCTCTATCATATAGAGCGAGGTGTTGGGGAAGGCGGGTCAGGCAGCCTGTTGCAGGCAGGGGAAGGAGAAGAGACTGAGGGGCCATGACCTCTCCTGAGGCCCCTCAGCCTGAGACCATGCAACTCCAGGTGGAAGTAGAGCTGCTCCCTCAGCTGGAGGGCAGTCCTGTCCAGTGGAGGGGAGGGCCTTCACGCCCACCCACCCCCTGGCCCTGCCAGCTGGTAGTCCATCAGCACAGTGAGGAAGGAGACTTGGAGAAGAGGAAGAGTAACAGTGTTGCTGCCTATTCAAGCTGTGTCCAGCTTTTCCCCTGGGGCTGCAGAACCTTCCCTACTCCCACCACCAAACCAAGGGATTTATAGCAAAGGCTAAGCCTGCAGTTTACTCTGTGGGTTCAGGGAGCTGAAAGGCTTAAGTAGTTTAAGTAGGTGATGGGAAGGCAAGATTACCTCATTTAGGGCTCGGGCAGACTCACCTCACATACCCCCTGCTCCCCGTGGTAGAGACACCTGAAAGAAAGGGGAGGGTCAATAATCAGGTAACAGGAGTAGGTTCTATCAGTGCCCCCAGAGTAGACAGCAATAAGAGCTGAGCCCAGTGCAGCCCTGGCTGTGTTTTCCTACCTGGTGATTGGAAGTGTCTGGTTTGCTTGGCTGTCCATTTTCCTCTTGAGTGGGCAGCCCTGGGCTTGGGCCTCTCCCTCCGGCCCTCAGTGTTGGCTCTGCAGAGGCTCTGGGGTTCCCTTCAAGTGCACGAGGGGCTAGGCTGCTGTCTCTGAGTCTTCCATTCTGTACTGGGGGGCTGGCTAGGACCTGGGGCTGTGGCCTCTCGGGGGGCAGCCGCTCCATGGCAGGCATCCCTGCCTTGGGCTGTCCTCCTCCAGACCCCTGACCACCCCCTGGGTCCTGTCCCCCACCGGAGCCCCAGCTCCTGTCCGTGGGGGAGCCATCACGGTGTTCGTGCAGTCCATAGCGCTTCTCAATGTGTGTCACCCGGAACCTGGGAGGCGAGGGAACACTGGGATTTAGGACCACAACTCAGAGGCTGCTTGGCCCTCCCCTCTGACCAGGGACATCCTGGGTTTGGTGGCTACTTCCCTCAAGCCTAAGGTAGGGGAGGCCTTCTAAGATCGTAGGGCACGCTGTATGCCTGACTCCTGCTGGAGCTCCCAGTCCAGGAGGAAAGAGCCAGGGCCCACTTTTGGGATCAAGTGCCTGATCTTTGGGCCCCCTACCTCAACCTCCCTTTCCCTGGAGCACCTGCCCCACCTGCCCACAGAGAACACAGTGGTCTCCCCTGTCCGGGGGCGGCTTTTTCCTTCCTTGGACCGTCCCTGGCGGACAAGTGGAGGCCTCTTGCTGCGGCTGCAATGGATGCAAGGGGCTGCAGAGCCCAGGTGCACTGTGTGATGATGGGAGGGGGCTCCGTCCTGCAGGCTGGAGGTGGCATCCACACTGGACGGCAGGGATGAGGGGAGCAAGGGGTAACATTTCCATTTCTCTTCATGTTTTGTTTCTTATGTTCTTTCAGCATGCTCCTTAAAACTCCAGAAGTCCCAATTTCCCCAGACCCTGACATTTTTTCATGTCTTTAATAAACTCAACATTAAGATGTTAGTGACCACGTATTCTTCCTCTCAGGGCTGTTTGCTAAAAAGAGCATTGCTTAGCCCAAAGGAGTGGCACTAGAGGTGAATGTTAGGCTTGACGATATCTAGATGAGAGATACGGTTTGAAGGAATCAAGATTTCTACAAAACTTCTTTCTTCCTGTAAGTTAGCCAGCCTTGCCCTTCCCCCAACCCCATACATGCAAGGAGACTGGGAGAGGATTGTGCTGGAGGAGAGGATACTCTCCAAGGCAAGCTAAGTCATGCTGGCCCTTGTTTCCAGCTCACCTGGACAGCTGCACTGTCCCTTCTCCTTCACTGTCCCCCAGCATCTCCTTCAAGGCCTCAGCATTGGCTGAGGAAGAAGGAAAAGAGGGAGTCAGTGGAGGTGGAGGTCAGGGCAAGAGAAGGTTGGAGAAGGAGGGAGCAAGGGGCTAGGCTAGACCCACCTTCATTTTGGATGATGCAGCGAACAATCCTCTCCACTGTGTCCTCATTCATGTCGTCATCCTCAGCTGAAGGATGAAAGAGATTGGCAAGGAAGCAGGAATGAGTCAGCTTTGGGGGAGCATTACCTGGTGGCCCCCATCATTTATTGCTCAGGACATACCCTTTTACCTACTTGCTATCATGCTGGACCTCAGCATTTCAGGGACCATAAAAGATGGGGACACCAATGGGAGCCCAAGACTACCATCAGAGGACCCTTCCTGCCCATGCTGCCTTTTCTAGTTTTGCTTTCAGAGTGGTGTCCCCCCACTTGCTGACTCAAGAGTGCATCACTAGGCTTCCTGAGCAGGCTCTATCAGGATTTGGCCTGGGTCTGTTGGTCAGGGAGGCAGAGGTGAGGGGCAAAGGTGTGGGGAGAAGGGAGAAAGGTGACTGAGCCAGGGTTCCAGGCTCTTCACTTACGGGGCCGAAGCTGGGCATCGTCAGGCTCAGAGCCCCTCGACGTGCGGCAGCGGTAGCCCTTCTTCTTGAGCACGTGGCAGATCATGAAGCCTACCAGGCCCATGAGGAAGAAGACCAGCACAAGCAGGAAGAGCATGTACAGCCCATGTTGGGGCGGTTCCAGGTCAGGCTGTGGTTCCGACATGAGGCCCTGGGGGGCGAGCGCGGGCCAGGGCGCCTCCTGGGTTTAGGGGGCTGCAGCTGGGAATGGGGGAGGGGTAGGAATGCCTTGCTCAGGATCTGAAACAAGCTAGTCTCATCTGTCCGGCTCCACCCCCTACCCAACCAGGGAGCTGTCCGGGCCAAGGGTGCTGGTTCGCCAATACCGCCCGAGGCAAGAGGTCAGCGGCTACGCAAGCTCTGTACCACAACCCTGGTCCCGCTTCCCCGACGCCCCGAGCGTTCCCCTTTCCAGCTCGTTCGCGCTTCTGTCCCTCCCAAGGACACTGCAGCACGAGATGGGACGGAATTATTAGGCGGCGGGAGCAGAAATCGCGCCTGAGTCAGCGCCCTCACCTCCTCCGCGCCGGCCTGAGCCAGGCCTCTGCAACCCCCTCCTCTCAGTACTCCCGCACCCCTTCCCCTTTTCGGTTTCTCCCACCCTGACCACCTGGCCGACCCAGTACCGGTGATTTGGTTCTGGTTCCGGCTTCTGCTCGGGTTCCGGCTCCAGCGGCGTCCTAGTGCGGCTCAGGGCCCCCGACGCCCTCCCGGCGCTCATCCCTTGATTCCTCCCCTCCCCCTTCGCCGCCTCACCGGCCCCGGGCTGTGGCTATAGATACCGGCGCCGTGGCAGGCGGGGGGAGGGAAGGACAGAGAAGGATGCGGGCTGGCTGGGAGCGGCGGCAGGCTTCGAGCAACTCCGGCCCTGGATCAGAGAGATGGCCGCCTCCGCAGCCGCCCTGGCTTCCCAAATGCCTTCGCCCGTCGCGGGCCCAGGACCAGCGGGAGGAGCGCAGGTGTACGGGGCGGAGAGCGTGAGCCTTGCGCGCGCGTGACTGCGCCGGGCCCCCCCGGGGCAATGTGCGGCGCGGAGTCTGGGTCCGGGTGGGGGACAGGCTGTCCGGTGTGGGTGTTGTCCACTATCCGGCACGCCTGGCGCAGCTCCTGCCCTCAGATGCCCCGACCGAGCGGGGAGTTAAGAATCTTCCCCGAGGGCTGGGGGAAACCGGCTTTCCGCACCTTTGAGGGATGGAGTGGCGGGACCTTCGTAGCTTCCTAGAGAAGTGACCACGGCCTGCGCCCGGTTTGGGGCAAGCGGCTGGATGGGATGGCTCGGCTTTCCGAGGATCTGACCCCCGGCCGGAGAGAAATGGCCCTTGCATCCTAGGAGCGATGCTACCAGTTCCCCGCCCAAGCCTGGACGCTCAAAAGCCCCAGATCCCCGGAGAGCGGAGACGGGCGAGGGGCGGAGCTCCTCTGGGGGCGTGGCCTGGGTGCGGCTGGAGGCGGGCCCGCACCGCCCAGTTCCGCAGAGGCAGGCTACGTGCTGGCGCAGCACGCACGGCCGGGGCGGGGCTGGCGGCGGGCGGCGGAGGCGCGGGGCCTGCTCCCGCCGGCACCATGGCCAAGACCGTGGCCTATTTCTACGACCCCGACGTGGGCAACTTCCATTACGGTGAGGAAATAGGGATATGCACGAGGGGTTGGGACGCCGAGGTTTGGAGGTGGGGGTTGCAACTCCAGGGGGTGAGAGCTGACGAACTCTCTTCTCCCCACCCCCAGGAGCTGGACACCCCATGAAGCCCCATCGCCTGGCATTGACCCATAGCCTCGTCCTGCATTACGGTCTCTATAAGAAGATGATCGTGAGTCCCGCTGCCTCGGCCGTGGGTTGAGGGGTGGGGAGAACTGTGGCGGTAGGGATAGGTGGGCTGGACTGAGTGCATTGAATGCGACCCGCCCCTAGGGTAGGGGGAAGCTGGATAGAAGACACCAGGAGTACCTTGAATGTGCACGGTGTTGGGGGTGGCGTCCTCTGCTTAATTGAAAGTACTTTCTCACCTCCGGTCCTCCACCCTCTGACTGTAGACAGACTAGCCGTTGGCCTCGGGTTAGGGTGATGTGGGACTGGTTTGAAGACAGAAGGTGTGTTCCTCCTCTGCATTTTAGAGTGTGGATAGGACCTAAGTCTCAGGAATTGGGATGGGGGGAAGGATATCACTGTATCGGGGTGTGAGATTTACCCTCAGTTCCCACTCCTCCTTTACCATCTTTCTCTACCTCCGAGGAGCTAGGGCTCCAGGGTGAAACAGTGCTGCCATGTTTGTAAGTGTGTATGTGTGTGTGCAAGAGAGGAGATATCTTAGGTATTGCGTTTTCAGCCTAGAATACCTCTACATGGTTCTGCTTAATTGCTATCCAGTTTTTCATCTCCCAGACATACACATGCTGTCCCCCGAGCTTGGAATTTATGGCTGTGATATGGGATGGTAACAGTTAAGCCAGGCCGGGTGTGGTGGCCCATGCCTGTAATCCCAGCACTTTGGGAGGCTGAAATGGGAGGATCGCTTGAGTCCAGGAGTTTGAGACCAGCTTGGGCCACGGTGGGACCCACATCTCTACAAAAATAAAAAATAAAAGTAGCCATGCGTGGTGGGTGTGCCTGTCGTCCCAACTACTTGGGAGGCTGAGGTGAGAGGATGGCTTGGGCCCAGGAGTTTGAAGTTACAGTGAGCTATGATCATGCTGTAGCACTGCAGCCTGAGTGACAGGGAGGACCTTGTCTCAAAAGAAAAAATAAAACAGCCCAGGCTTTATGTGTTGCTAGGGAACTAGTGAACAATATCAATGAGTGTTCATTGCTTGTGCCAAGGCACAGACAAATGGATTGATCATAGAAAAGACTGAGGTGATGTTAGTGCAGGAATCTATATTCCTTGAGATTGTTTGCCTGTATGTACCTGTATGCATTTTCTGGGAGAAGAAAAGCTCTTTCTTGTCCAGTTTTCAAGGAGGTGTGACACATCCCCCTCACTTTCCAAAGATAATAAATCTTTGATTTTATTTAGAAAGTTGACATATATCCCATATAGTTGACTCCAGAAAGAAGAATCCAGAGGAAAGGGGACAGAATCAGAGCTTGGGGGAGGAGATAAGCATGGAGAGAAATGGGAATAGGAAAGCCAAGGAACAGGGCAGGTGAATCTGGGCTCAAAGTTGAGAAGGTACGATAGGTTGAACTGGAGGTGGAAAGGAAAAGAAGTGGTCTTCAGAGGGCTGAATTGTAATAAACCACCTGGTTAATTGGAGTTTCTCTTCTGACTTAAGGATTGTGGGATGAGGGTATTGTTATGTTTGGTTTCATAGAATCTCCAGGACTGGGTTCAGTATGGGTGGTCTGAGCCTGTGGAGTGGGGCTGACCCTGCCTGAGTTCATCTTGTATCTCCATCCCGAGGTCTTCAAGCCATACCAGGCCTCCCAGCATGACATGTGCCGCTTCCACTCCGAGGACTACATTGACTTCCTGCAGAGAGTCAGCCCCACAAATATGCAAGGCTTCACCAAGAGTCTTAATGCCTTCAATGTAGGTGATGACTGGTAAGGAAGGACTGGGACTTTTGATGTCCAACAGTTTAATTCCAGTCCCTTCAGTGAGGTCTTTTGGCAGCAGTGGGAACATCTGAAGGCGGGCCTGCTTGTCAAAGAATCATAATTCACTTATTTGTTTATTCAATAAATATTTATTGGTCATTTGCTGTAGACTAGGCCCTGTGCTAAGTGTTGGGAATGCAGTGATGAACAAAACCAAAATTTTAATATTGTATTTTTGCTAAGTCTTACGAAGAGGAGATATATGACAGATTATAAGAGTGTATACATGGTGAATTTTCTAGCTTGGTGGAGTGGCTGGCTTCCTAGAGGAAGTAAAGATTGAGCTGAGATCTGAAAAAAGAGTAGAAGTAGTCAGATCAAAGGTGGTTGGAGGGTGAGGGGAAGAGTATAGCAGCAGTAGGGACAACATGTGCCAAGGGTCTGTGGTAGGATTGAGTATGACTCATTTAAGGAACAGAAAAAAGGCCAAGTGCAGAATATGAAAAGGCGGTGAACTGAATTGAGGCTAAAGAAATGGGGCCTTTTGAAAGTAAACAGCTCTATTATGAATTGGGGCTTTTACCCCTAGAGTAGAGGGAAGTTATCAAAGTGTTTTAAAAAGCAAGAGATCTTAAGAGGACTATGGGCAGTTAAAAAAGCAAACAAAGGAGTGGTTTGATATCATTAGGTTTACACTGAGCTTGTATCATCCATAGAAGAGTCAGGGTTATGCTCTATGGGGAAGGGAGTGGACAACAAAGATAAACCACGATCTTTTCTTACACTCTACATCTATGAAAAAAATAGTGACCATCACTGCTACTGTTTACTCAATTCTACTTTTGTTTTTAAACTTTTTACTACGGAAAATTTCAAAAATTTCTGAAAGTGAAGTAGTGCGGTAAACTCCCATACATCCATCACCTAGCTTCAACACTTATGAATAAATGGTCACTCTTTTTTTTTTGAGATGGAGTCTTACATTGTAGCCCAGGCTGGAGTGCAATGGCACGATCTCAGCTCACTGCAACCTCTGCTTCCTGGGTTCAGGTGATTCTTCTGCCTCAGCCTCCCGAGTTGCTGGGATTGTAGGCGTATGCCACCACACCTGGCTAATTTTTGTATATTTAGTAGAGACAGGGTTTCACCATGTTGGCCAGGATGGTTTTGAACTCCTGATCTCAGGTGATCCACCAGCCTTGGCCTCCCAATGTGCTGGGATTACAGTTATGAGCCACTGCGCCCGACCAAGCAAATGGCCACTCTTAACTTCGTCTGTACTCCCTCATGTTAGATTGTTTTAATGCAAATCCTAGATGTCACATCCTTTTATCCATGAATATTTTATTATGTATCTCTAAATGATATTCTTTAAAAAAAAAAGTATTATCAAACCTAAAAAATGAACAGTGATTCCTTAATATCATCAAATATGCAATCAGTATTCAAATTTCTGCAGTTGTCTCATAATTATTTTGTAGTTAGTTTAAATTAGGATTTAAACAAGGTCTGCACATTGCATTTGGTTGATATGTCTCTTAAGACTTTTAATTTGTAGCTTTTCTCTCACCCCCTTGAATTTATTTCTTGAAGGAACCAGGTTGCTGATCCTGTAGAGTGTCCTACGATAGCTACCATTTATTGAGTGTTTACTCTGCTAGGTATTATGCCAAGGGTTGCTGGTAAATCCACTTAATTCTCATACCAAACCTTAGATGTATTATAATAGACCTTTTTCTGATGTTATACATAAGTAAACTGAGGTTTGGGAATATTTAGGTAACTTGGCCTCAGTCACATAACTGGTCATTGAAGGGTGCATGATCCAGATCCCAGGTTTTTAAGCCACTAACCTGTTTTCCTGAAAGATCTTAATGACAGAAGCAGCCAGGGCTAGAGGATAGAGGCCAGCTCATTAGGCTGGCATTGCCACCTTTCCAACCTTATCCCTACACCTCAGCTGCACGGGTTGCCTTCCTGGAATGCCCTTAGTTTTCTTTTCAACCTCTTCAAGGCCTTCTCAGCCTTCACACCACCTCCATGAAGGCTTTCTTGACCATACCAGCCCACAGAGCTCTGTCCTACACACACTGCCCTGCTCATTTGGTGTTCAGTCATGGGCTGTCTGGGGAGTTTTCTTGTTTTTTTGTTATTCCTGCTGATATTTCTGAGCTCACTTTCTAGGTCTGAGAATACAGGGTCAGTCCTTAAGCCACACTGGGGTCCTGTAGATGTTCTTTGTGCAATTAGGGAATGCTAATTAGAATACTACCTCTGGGCCATTTATACTGCATCAGTCTTCCTGTCAAACAAGTTACAGTTGTTCTTATCTGTATTTCAGATGAGAATCAGGAATTTTTCTTCTGTTTAATGAATTTCTGATTGTTTTCAAAGTGATCTAACATAAATAGCCAAATTGTACTACAGGCCTTTAAATGAAAATTTAAAAAAAGCATTTCCAGGCTGGGCCTGGTGGCTCACACCTGTAATCCCAGCACTTTGGGAGGCTGAGGTGGGCAGATCACCTGAGGTCAGGAGTTTGAGATCAGCCTGGCCAACATGGCAAAACCCTGTCTCTACTAAAAATGCAAAAATTAGCTGGGCATGGTGATGCATGCCTGTAATCCCAGCTATACCTGGAGGCTGAGGCGGGAGAATTGCTTGAACCCAGAAGGCAGGGCTTGCAGTAAGCCAAGATCATGTCACTGCACTCCAGCCTGGGCAACAGAGTGAGACTCTGTCTCAGAAAAAAAAAAAAAAAAGAAGGCAATTCTAGACCTCTCTCTTTTACCCATAAATCCTTCTCCCTAGTGACAGTCACTTTCAGCTCCTTTCCCTAGGTCTTCTGGTATTTATCTTTGGATTTTTAAATAATAATAATATGAATCCACTATTATTACTAATTTGTAATATGTAGGTAATACCTATTATATACTAAGTACTATTCTAAGTGCTTTACAACCATTAGCTCATTTAATCTCAACAACCCCTATGAAGCAGGGTCTATTATTGTCTCCGTTACAGATGAGGACACTTAGGGACAGAAAGGTTAAGCAGTTTTGTACAACCTCGCTAGTATCATTAGCAGGTATTTTGTTGTTTTTTTTTTTGAGTTCGAGTCTTACTCTGTCGCCCAGGCTGGGGTGCAGTGTTGCAATCTCAGCTCACTGCAACCTCCGCCTCCCAGGTTCAAGCAATTCTCCTGTCTCAGCCTCCTGAGTAGCTGGGAGTACAGGCGCATGCCACCATGCCTGGCTAATTTTTGTATTGTTAGTAGAGACGAGGTTTCACCATATTGGCCAGGGTGGTCTTGAACTCCTGACCTCATGATCCACCCACCTCGGCCTCCCAAAGTGCTGGGATTACAGGTGTAAGCCATCTTTCCCCGTCCGTAGGTGTTAAAGAGCTAGAATTTGAACCTAGGTAGTCTGGCTTCAGAATCTGGGCTTGTAATCATACTGCCCTCCTGAGTTGTCTCTCCTTGCTATTTCTTTGTCAGTTTTAGGCATTATCTGATAAGCTCTTAGTATGGGGTATGAGCATTTAGTCTTCTTAGAATCACATTGTCTTCTTTCCCCTCCCAGCTTCATAGTAATTTAAAAATAAATCAGTATTCTATGTTTACATTATTATAACTCTGAAAGATTCATTTATTATCAAGCCAAATGGTGTAGTGTGATTTAATCTATTTTCTTCTAAAGCTTTTTGTTTTTCCTGAAGCTGACAATTGCATTATTTTTTCATTTGCTTAGTTTTCTAGATATTAGTCACTAATTCTTTCCAAACCTTTTGAGAGACTGTAAAACCCTACAATTCTTGCTTGAACCTGGGAGGCGGAAGCTGCAGTGAGCTGAGATAGCACCACTGCACTCCGGCCTGGGTGACAGAGCGAGACCCCATCTCAAAAAACAAACAAACAGGCCGGGTGCAGTGGCTCACACCTGTAATCCCAGCACTTTGGGAGGCCAAGGTAGATGGACCACCTGACATCAGGAGTTTGAAACGGGCCTGACCAACATGGCAAAACCCTTTCTCTACTAAAAATACAAAACTTAGCTGGGCGTGGTGTTGGGTGCCTGTAATCCCATCAACTCTGGAGGCTGAGGCAGAAGAATCGCTTGAACCTGGGAGTTGGAGGTTGCAGTGAGCTGAGATTGCGCCATTGCACTCCAGCCTGGGCGACAGAGCAAGGACTCCATCACAAAAACAAACAAAACCTACAGTTCTGTTTTTCACATGGTCAAATGTGTCAGCTGCAATATTTTTATATTTATTGTTTGAGACCTAAAACTAGGGATTGCTTAAGCCTTTCTTTTTTACAAAGTGAGGTTTATGTAGGTATAACTTGCATACAGTAAAATTAACCTTTTTTAGGTGCAACACTTCAGAGAGTTTTGATAGAATATATCAAGGTGTAGGGCCAGTGCTGATGGCTCACGCCTGTAGTCCCAGCATTTTGGGAGGCCAAGGCGGGAGGATCACTTGAGCCCAGATGTTCGAGACCAACTTGGCAACATAGTAAGACCTTGTCTCTACCCACCCCGACAACCACCAAAAAAAAGCATCAAGGTATAGGAAATTTCCATTACCCCACAAAGGTCAACTCATACCCTTTTGTAGTTAATCCCTTCTCTCCAACCTAGATCCAGCCAACTGTTGATCTGATGTCTGTCCTTCTAGTTTACCTTTTCTAGAATGTTACATAAATGGAGTTATACAGGAAGTATCCTTTTGTGTCTGGCTTCAAGCCTTTCCTTTTTATAAAGAATAACAATGGTAATAATTATAGCTGACATTTATTAAAGGCTTACCAGATACCATATACTGTGCTACAGGCTTTTCGTGGGTTATCATCACCGTTTTACGTATGTAGGTATACAGTTCTTTCTTTAAAAGTGTGACTATGAAGAATATTATTGAACATTGTGTTAAAATGTGTTACACTTAGAAGATTAAGAAAAACAGAGCTCATGTTGTCATCCAACTTATTTCCTTTTTACATGTGTACTTCAGTGTCTGGAAGCTGCTTGCTTCTTTCCCCAGCTGGGATACAAACTCCCTGACTATTAAATGCTTCTTGATTTCCCATCCAGTGCCTTGCACAGGGCTTGGTACATAGTTTGGTCCAAAATATTTGTTGAATAAATTTGCAGGTAGCCCAGGTGTGTAGGAGAGGGAGAGAAGGTTCTTGAAAAATGGAGATTGGAGGAGTCTGGGGTAGGGAGGGAGGTATGGCAAGGGCCCAGACAGAGGCAGGAGGGTTCCAACTTGTTCCTCTTCCCTGCAGTCCAGTGTTTCCCGGGCTCTTTGAGTTCTGCTCCCGTTACACAGGCGCATCTCTGCAAGGAGCAACCCAGCTGAACAACAAGGTGACATAGTCTCGAGTCCTGTTCCTCCTTTCCTCTGGATCCCTGGACTTAGGGATTTAACCCTAATCCTGGGCTCCCAGCTTGAGGGGTAGGAGGAGGACTGTGACTTGGGTGTTTGTCTTTCAGATCTGTGATATTGCCATTAACTGGGCTGGTGGTCTGCACCATGCCAAGAAGTTTGAGGTGAGTGAGGAGGTGATGGGAAAGACTGTGGCCACTCTTGGGTAGGTGTTTAGGATGATGGTGGGGGGCAGCTGGGTAGAGGAATTGCTCCTCTCTTCATGAGACCACTGTCTTGCCATAGGCCTCTGGCTTCTGCTATGTCAACGACATTGTGATTGGCATCCTGGAGCTGCTCAAGTAAGTAGCCTAGGAGGAGATGGGGGCGGTTACAGGATTCTTAGCTGAGGAGGTCTCTCAGACTCAGCCCTGACCTTGACCTTCCTCCTCCCTGACTAGCTTCTCCCAAGTTCTTGATGCTTTATTCAGGCTGCCTCTTCCACTGCTGCAGATTCCCTGCTGCCTGCTCACATTTCAGCCTTCTCTGCATATCTGTCTCTTGTCCCTGCCTCTAATCTCTAGGCTGGAGCCCCCAGTTACCTTTAGGGAACTGGTGATATTAAGTTTCAGGCGACCAGGGCAGAAGCAGACTCTTCATAGTTCTAGATCTGGTGTTTGGGAGGACTGGGTCGGGGGGTTCACTTCTAGCTCAGACC
This sequence comes from Aotus nancymaae, assembly GCF_030222135.1. Taxonomy (NCBI): domain Eukaryota; kingdom Metazoa; phylum Chordata; class Mammalia; order Primates; family Aotidae; genus Aotus; species Aotus nancymaae. Next base: position 16,638,132 of record NW_026988479.1, on the reverse strand, counting down.
CTGGCTTTGCCTTCCCTCCAGGTACCACCCTCGGGTGCTCTACATTGACATTGACATCCACCATGGTGACGGGGTTCAGGAAGCTTTCTACCTCACTGACCGGGTCATGACGGTGTCCTTTCACAAATACGGAAATTACTTCTTCCCTGGCACAGGTATGGGAATAGGGATTACTTTCCCCTTCACACCCATCAGCTCTTTACTATGAGTGCCTCCTTCTCAGCCTTCTGGTCTCAGCTCAGGTGTTCCCTCCTCAGAGAAGCCTTTCCTGACCACCCCAGTTATAGTCACCTTCCCCATTACTCTGTCACCTCAGCCTCGTTGTTTCCCTCAGAACACTCACTGCTATTTGCGTTTATTGTAGTTTTTTGTTTTGTTTTGTTTACTGTCTCCCTCCTCCTTATGCCTACTCCCTAAGAATATAAGCTTGGTGGGATATTGGTAATTTCTTTAGTTCTATTCATTGCTGAATCCCCACCACCTAATACACAGTTGGCTCAGAGTGGATCCCCCAACACTGTTGAATGAATGCAAGCTGCAAGAGACTTAGTGGCTCTAGGGAGTTTATGATGAAGGTGCACAGATGCAGTGAGAGGCCCCCAGAGTGCAGATTGGGGTTGAAACATCTGGGTTGTGGGTGCTTCCCATGTGTGGCTACCACCACCCACTTCCCTATAGGTGACATGTATGAAGTTGGGGCAGAGAGTGGCCGCTATTACTGTCTGAATGTGCCCCTGCGGGATGGCATTGATGACCAGAGTAAGTACTGAAGTCTTCCCCCTGTTCCCTAGGTCCCTTCTTTTTCTCCTTGAAATAACCTCTTCTGCCTGGTTGTCTGCTGTTGGGTCAGGTGTCCTTAAGGATGAATGGCCTTCAGAGGGACCATGAATCCCTGGAAATCGTATGCAACATATCATGTGTATGTGCATTTTCTGGGAAAAGTCATTGGCTTTCATCATTTACTCATAGCAGTCTGGGATCCCTTCCAGAAGTTTCAAACCAATGATTTGGTTCTTTGGGTTGCCCCTTTCCTGGGCTACATGCTCGCTCAACCCCCTTTTTCCTTTTGTTCCCTGTCTCCCCATCCCCTTGGGGTGCCAGGTGCCCATCTTTGGCCCTCTCCCAGGTTACAAGCACCTTTTCCAGCCAGTTATCAACCAGGTAGTGGACTTCTACCAACCCACGTGCATTGTGCTCCAGGTAATACTGTCAATGCCTCCTCAGGAGTGTTCTGACTGGGCTTGGGGGAAGACAGCAAGGGAAGAGGAGGTTCTTTAGGTTGGTTGGGTAAGGGGTATCTGATCAGTTATCTCACTGCATTTGCCTGGGGTTTTGCTTTTTGCAGTGTGGAGCTGACTCTCTGGGCTGTGATCGATTGGGCTGCTTTAACCTCAGCATCCGAGGACATGGGTGAGACTTGCTCTCCTTCCTCTCCCCAAGGTTTTTAAGTGGTCTTGGACTTTAGTCCAAGGGTGGGGGTAGTTGGGGAATGGGTCTTACCTCTACTAGGAAATCAAAACTAGCTACAAACTGTACTTGAACTAGAAATGTCATCTTGTACAGGGTTCCCTAAATGGTTATTCATTCACAATATATTTTTATTAAGCACCTATTATGTTCCAGGCATCATGCCACATCATCGGGATGGAATGAGGAGACTCCCATGAAGTTTACAGTTTAGGAAACAGACAAAAAATAAATAATCAAATGAAATAGATCGTTATAAATTCTATGAAAGAAAGAAAGAAAGCTGAGACACAGGATACAATGAGGGACCTACTTTAGATAGTATGATTTGGAAAACATTTTCTAAGGAAGTAAAATTTGAGCTGACACCTGGTGACCAAGAAGGAGTCTTAAGGAGACATAAGGGGAGCAGAGAGAAGCCTGTCCCAAGCATTGACAAAGGCCCACAGAAGGCTCTGAGGGGTGGGCCCAGTGCATACACCTGTAATCCTAACACTTTGAGAGGCCAAGATGGGAGAATCGCCTGAGGCTAGGAGTTTGAGGCCAGCCTGGGCAACATAGCAAGAGCCATCTCCACAGGAAAAAAACAAAAACAAAATTAGCTGGGCATGATGGTGCATGCCTTTAGTCCTAGCTACTCAGGAAGCTGAGGCAGGAGGATCACTTGAGCCCAGGAGTTTGAGGTTACAGTGAGCCATGATTATGCCATTGGACTTCAGTCTGGGCAACAGAATGAGATACTGTTTCTTTAAAAAAAAAAAAAAAAAGGCTCTGGCAGGAATGAGCTGATGCAGTAGAACACAGGGAGCAAGCTGGAGGTAGTTTGAGTTGAGGTCTGAGAAGCTGACCATGGTGAGATTGTGCAGAACCTTTAGACCCTGATAAGGAGTTTGAATTATATTTCAAAGATGATGGGAAACCACTGTAGTATTTTTAAGCAGAAAAGTGACATGATCCGATTTGTGTTTGAAAGTGATTATTCTGACTGCTGAATAGAGAAAGCTTTGGGTAGAGGAAATGGGGATGAAAGTGGGAAGACCAGTTAGGAAGCCATGGTGTTGGTTAGGTACCTAGACCAAGGTGGAGGAGGTGGCAATGGAGAGACGTAGATGCTGTGGGATATTATATACATATTATATATATTTAGATGGAGGCATGTGTGTGTGTGTGTATGTGTGTGTGTGTGTATATATATATATTTTTTTTTTTTGAGATGGAGTCTTGCTCTGTCATCCAGGCTGGAGTACAGTGGCATGATCTCAGCTCACTGCAAGCTTTGCCTCCTGGATTCAAGCGATTCTCCTGCCACAGCCTCCTGAGTAGCTGGGACTACAGGCACGCACCACCATGCCTGGCTAATTTATTTTGTGTTTTTAATAGAGACAGAGTTTTGCCGTGTTGCCCAGGCTGGTCTTCAACTCCTGAGCTCAGGCAGTCCACCTGCCTCAGCCGCCCAAAGTGCTAGGATTACAGGTGTGAGCCACTGCACCCAGCGTAAGTTATATTTTGAAGGCTAGAATCAACAGAACTTGCATTGATGAGAGTAGTTGATTAACAGGCAGGGTGTCAGGGAGGGTGTTGGGCAGAACAGAGATGGGACTGTGCTTTATTTTAAAATTTTTATTGAGGCACAGAATATAAAGTATATACAAATCTTAAGGGTTTAACATAATGAATTTCACTATCCAGATAAAGATGTAGAATATTTATAGTTCCCTTGTGCTCCTTTCAGGCAATACCTAAAGGTATGTACCTTGTCTTTTGATAACCAACCTCCTCCACTCCATCCTCTGGTTCCTTTTTACAGGGAATGCGTTGAATATGTCAAGAGCTTCAATATCCCTCTACTGGTGCTGGGTGGTGGTGGTTATACTGTCCGAAATGTTGCCCGCTGCTGGTGAGCATCCTCCTGATTTCCTCCCCCGTTGTCCACTGTGAGCTAGGGGGTCCCTCAGATATGGCCACATGGGCTCTTCAGCGCACTTGGTCAGCCTGCTCCCCTCTGCTGGTTGGTTTCAGGACATATGAGACATCGCTGCTGGTAGAAGAGGCCATTAGTGAGGAGCTTCCCTATAGTGGTAAGGACCACCCCACAACACCCCCACAACAGGGAGGCCATTCTCACTAGATTTTAGAATGACTTGGTTTGAAGGCAGATGGGAAATTTTACACTCTTAGAGCTCTGCAAACTAAACCCCTGGCTCAGAGCAAGGAAAAGATTGGGCAACTATTATGTAGGGGCTCTGGATGGGAAGGAAAAAGACTGGGAAGTCTTGGTAGCTGCCTTTCTTAGTCTGAACCATACTTTCTCCTCTCCTCCCTAAGAATACTTCGAGTACTTTGCCCCAGACTTCACGCTTCATCCAGATGTCAGCACCCGCATCGAAAATCAGAACTCACGCCAGGTCAGCAGCTCAGAAAAGCTGAGCACAAACTTTTCCTGAAAGGCGGAGCCCAGGAGAGGTCAAAGATGTGGGATGTAGAAAAAACCAAAGAGAAGGAAGTTCTAAGTCATCACTGTCACTGTTATTGGCTAGGAGGCAGTAGGTTAAAGCAGAAGCAGTTGGGGTTGGTGGGGAGGGACAGCTATCAGTTGGGGGACCTAAACTTGAGGTACCACTGAGATGAAAACTAGGATGGTAGGGGTCAAAGGCAGCTGGGAGAGTGCATGCCCTGGAAATCACTGGGAACTACTCACTCTCTATTCCTAATCTCCAACCAGTATCTGGACCAGATCCGCCAGACAATCTTTGAAAACCTGAAGATGCTGAACCATGCACCTAGTGTCCAGATTCATGATGTGCCTGCAGACCTCCTGACCTATGACAGGACTGATGAGGCTGATGCAGAGGAGAGGGGTCCTGAGGAGAACTATAGCAGGTCTGGGAGCAGGGACTTCACGGGGTTCCGGTAGGCTTGCTGGGGAGGCTTAAAAGGGAAAAAAGTAAAAGGGAAGGTATAACCTTATTGCCCCTGGCTTACCTCCATGTCTGCTACAATTTCCTCACTCTTTTCTTTGCTATTTTTAATGACAAAAGTAACACATATTTATTGTAAAATTTTAAAACAGCACCAGAATATGTTGTTTGCTTTCACACAATCCTAGACCTATTCCACAGGAGTAACTACTGTTAATAGTTTCTATTTTTTTGGATAGGCCTTTTTCTATAGATTGCAAGTATACTGTTCTGTATGTACATATCAACAAACACATACTCATTTACAATTTGTGTGGTTTTTTGCTTTTTGTGAATACAAATAGGGTCATTCTATATATGCTGTTTTACATCATATAGCTGGTTCCATGTTAGCTAATATAGCTCCGCTTCAGTATTTTATCAGCTGTATAATAATCTATTATGTGGCTAGCATAAAATTTAACCAATTACCATTGATAGACATTTACATTATTTTCCATGTTTTTGGTATTACAATAATAATGTGTCAGTGAATCCCCTTACATATACATCTTTGCATGCTTGTTTCAGTGGGTTAGATAGTTGAATGGTTGCTGCTAGGTCAAAGGCTGTGTGCACCGATTTTTTTTATTTTTTTGAGACAGGGTCTCATTCTGTCACCAGACTGGAGTACAGTGGCATTATAGCTCACTGCAATCTTGAACTCCTGGGATCAAGTGATCCTCCTGCCTCAGCCTCTCGAGTAGCTGGGATCATAGGTGTGCACCACCACACCTGGCTAATTTTTTAATTTTTTGTAGAGATGGCGTCTTGCCTCGTTGCCCAGATTGGTCTCAAACTCCTGGGCTCAAACGACCCTCCAACCTCAGCCTTCCAGTGTGCTGGGATTACAGGTGTAAGCCACTGCGCCTGACCTAAAAATTTTTTATATTTACTGCCAAATTGCTGTCCAGAAAGTCTGTAGTGGCTTATAGTCTTGCCAGCATTTTCCTCAGTCTTTCCAGGTCTTGAGTTAGACAGGTCATTGCCTACATACTGCTCCCTAAGGCTCTTTGATATCATTGCTCTGTTAATTTTTTCAGGTGGGATAATTGTATTTAGGTTATTTATTTATTTATTTATTTTTCAAAAAAAGTCTTTATCTTTCTGAGATAGATACTAAATATTTGTAGATGAAATGAATTAGGGGAAGAAAGGATAGGGTAGAATTTTTTTAAATCCCAAAACTTTGCTGAAAAATGAAAGGAAAAGACAGCAGAACCCAGAAGTGCAGAAACAGATGCAGTTAATTGAGAACAGATTTTCTTATGTGACTGAGGGATAACCACAGCTGGACACTTGTGGGACACGCAGTCCTGCTCCCACACAGTGTTAGAGGTCTGAGCCGACTCTGCTGCAGAGCCTGATGGACTTCTTAGCCCCTACCAGAATCTGCTTCTCTGTTTTAGAGTTCAGGCCTCTGTATCTCTCCTCTGGACCTGGATTTTACTGCTCTGACTCTTGGGGACCTCTCTAACTGTCCTCCATGAGTATCCCCTGATTCCCTCTCCTGGGCGAGGAAGTATCTGAACATCTGGCTTCAGGGCTTCCAGGACTTCTGAAAATTGCTTTTCATTGTCTGGTTTGGTTTGGTAAACCTGTTTTAAGTTCTTCCTTTTGTAGAGGTTTGAGTTTTTTATCAATAGCTCCAGGCTAGAATCTGGGCCTAGTCTCTGTATTATTATAATACCACCCACTTTCAACAGCCAGAAGAAGCCTCAGGCTCTTCCTTTTCCTAAGCCCTACCTCTCTGTCAGACCACCCACTGAGTTTCTGTTCTTTGATGCCTAGAGCTCCAGCTTGCATAAGACTTGCAGAGTAGTAATAGGAAGAGTTAACACTTTTTGTGGGTTTGCCAAGCAGCAGACACACTACTAAATGCTGTCTGTTAAAACATATATAGCATCATCCTGTTGCCATCAGACAACTCCGGTGACTCTTATTCTGAGATTAACACAAGAGCAGTCTAAGGCTCAGAGAGACTTAAGTAACTTTCTTTCTTATTTTTTTGAGATGGAGTTTTGCGCTTGTTGCCCAGGCTGTAGTGCAATGGCACGACCTCTGCTCACCACAACCTCCACCTCCCAGGTTCAAGCGATTCTCTTGCCTCAGCCTCCCAAGTAGCTGGGATTACAGGCATGTGCCTTCACGCCTGGCTAAATTTTTTTGTATTCTTAGTAGAAACGAGGTTTCTCCATGTTGGTCAGGCTGGTCTCGAACTCCAGACCTCAGGTAATCCACCTGCCTCGGCCTCCCACAGTGCTGGAATTATAGGCATGGGCCACTGTGCCCTGCGAGACTAAGTAACTCTCTGAACATCACATGGCTAGTTAAATATCAGGACTGAGATTCAACCTGAGTCCCTGACTCTACACCTTTAACCCTCGTACACTTAGAAGTAACTGAGACATTGCTCACCAAGCAGATAAGGCCTTTCCTGGCTTAGTTCCTCAGCTTCTCTTTGATGACTTTCTCAATTCTCTCTGTCCCAGAGAATACTTCTTCAAAAAGAAAAAAACTAGTATTGAGTACCTATTGGGCCCTGTCTTGCTTTCCTATCCCTTCTTTCACTATGGGTTTATAATACCACGCCATTCTTCTTAAAATTAAAACTCTCCTTTACCTAGCACTTAGAAGAAAATCCAAATCTTTGAATGTGGCTTAAAAAGGTCCTGCATGCTACCCTTACCTACATCTAGGATCTCATCTCTACTCTCCTCCATGCACAGTGCCCCAGCTGTCCTGGCCTCCTTGTTCTTACTGGAATATATCAGTCTCTTTCCATTTCATGACCTTTGTACTTGGTTTTCTTGCGGCTTGGAATGGCCTTCCTGAAGTCTTTGTCTAGCCAGCTCCTCCTCAGACTTTAGGTCTTATATGCATAAGGTCTTATGTCCCTAATATTCCTGTCTCAAATTTCACCCTTTTCCTCCCGTCACCTTCAGTCATATCACTTCATTTTATTAATTGTACTCTCCATCATCTGAAATTATCACATTTATTTGCTTTGTTAGTTATTCATCCCATTTATTAGGTAAGCTTTTTGAGGATAGACAAACCTTGTCTGGCTTGTTATTCTCTACTGTATTGCTAAGGTTTATGACAGTGTCTGTACAGAGTAGTTCCTTAATGTTTATTTGATACGTGAATGGGTGAATGAATAGCAGTCTCTACCAAAAAGAGGAGTGGTTCTCAACGGGGCCTGAGAAATGGCTTTGGAAGAGTGTGCTGGGAGAAGATTGGAACTTGGAGTGACATCTTGACCTCTCTCCCCTTGCTTTGCAGGCCAGAGGCACCCAATGAGTTCTATGATGGAGACCATGACAATGACAAGGAAAGCGATGTGGAGATTTAAGAGCGGCTTGGGATGCTGTGTCCCAAGGAATTTCTTTTTGCCTCCTGGTTGGGCTGGAGGGAAAAGGAGTATCTCCTACAGTCCTGGAGTGGTCACACCAGGGCTTTTGCTGACTCTGGGAAAGAGTCTGGAGACCCCATCTGGGTCTCGAACCATCAACCCCATTTCCTCTCTCTCCCAAGGCCTGACAATGGTACCTATTAGGGATGAGATATGGACAAGGATAGCTATCTGGGACATTATTGGCAGTGGGCCCTGGAGGCCAGTCCCTGGCCCCTCTTGCCCCTTATTCCTTCCCTGCTTCCCTCCAACTCAGAGATTTTGAGGGATGAATGGTAGACAGGGACTGAGATTGCCCTGGACTTCCTCCTCCCCTTGCTTCCAGGGAAGGTGAAGAAAGAGGGATTTGGCAGGAGCTCTGGCTCCTAACACCTGAATCTCAGATGATGGGAAGTATGTTTTCAAGTGTGGGGAGGATATGAAAATGTCCTGTTCTCACTTTTGGCTTTATGTCCATTTTACCACTGTTTTTATCCAATAAACTAAGTATTTTTTGTACCTTTTGCCTTTCTAGGAATGTTAATTCTTGCTAGTTTCCTATTTATGAAGGGAGAGGGAAATGAACGTGATGATGCATGTAATAAAAGCATAGTTAACATTCATTCAGCACTTACCCTATGTTAGGCCCTAAGTATGTATTCTCTTTTGATTATTACATATATGTGGAGTCAATAGAGCATTTTGGTTAAGAGTTGGACAAACCCGACCAGACTGAGAGAAGTAGATGACTTCGATTTTGAATCTGGTTGTTGAGAGTAGTGATGCTAGTTGGTGAAGATACACAGATAAAACATGTTAAGTGCTTAGCACAGTGCCTGACATAAGAAGTTGCCCATTATCTATGTGAACAACAATGCTAAGTACTGTTAGTAGCCACAAACATGGACCTTTCTCTGGAAGAGTTTACAATCCAGTCAGTAGTATGATAAATATTATAGCAGATATAGACTGGCACAAGAAAGAGGGGTGATAAATGGATCACTTCCTTCCCTCCATCCTCTGATTCTGTCTGTTCTCAATGCTAGCTTTGAAAGTAGCTTTTGAACTTTTTGGACAAAAGGTCTGGAAAGCTCAGCACTAAGTCAAGTTTGAAGTATAGGATGGACAGCTCTATGTAACATTCTATCAGGTCACTGTTAGAAGCTCTGGACCACAAGAGAGATGAATGCCAGATTTAGGAGACAGCCAGCTTGGCAGAGTTCCTGGTATATCTCAGGCCCTTGACTAGGCACTGGGGCCCTAGAGTGAGTAAGTCACTGACTGCCCCTGAGGAACTTACACTTGAAATCTTGCTAGCTGTGGTCAAGATGATTCAGTCCATATTGTGAAGGCCAACTGGTAGCCATATAACTGTCACACAGGGACAGATGTAGCTAGGAGAGTGGATGAAATTGCTCAGGGAGAAAGTCATGCTAGAAGAGCAAAGAATATACTTTTGGAGAATACCTTTTCTTTCATGTTTGGTTTATGTCAGTGGGGAATCCTGGTTAAACATAGGGCTTGGCAGCAAATCAGACTAAGCTGGGTTTAAATTTTATATCAATTATGCCTTCTTGGGCAAGTCACTTCAACTCTCAAAGTCCAAATTTACTATTTATAAAATGGTGAGCTTAGCAGAATCTATCACATGGGACTGTGGGGACTTAGAAAAATACATGTAGAGTGTTTTGCATAGTGCCTAGAAGACAGCAAGGGCATGGTTAAGTGGTAACTGTTATTGCTGTTTAGGCATATGCTGGCAATAATTAGTTTGTCCTGTAGGAAATTAAACTCCAGAGCGAGTCTGGTTTAGTCCAGCGCTTGCACTGGACAGAGCTCTGTTCTTGGTACATTGCTTTCAAAACATGGTAGCTGTCACTTTCATAATTTTTTCATGTGTTCCATGGGTATTGCACACATTAAAAACTGCATTCTTATGCAAAGCCTAGCACTACTTTTCTTCCAGGATAATGGTCTCATGCGATTTTTGGTCTGGGGTGTGACAGGGTCCAAGCTGTCAGGCCGTACAGCCACGTGGGCGCACCGTGGGAGCAGAGAGGCCTGCCCTGCTCCAACCGCCAGGGGGCGGTGCTCCCTGCCTCGGCCGCGGAGAGCTGCACCGCCCACTCGCCACCCCGCGACGTGGGTCCGAATGGTTAGGTCCGCCGGGCAGGTAGTGCGCTTCCGCGGCTTCCCTCCACCCCTCTCCCTTCCCCCATTGGTAGGGGCTGCGGGTCCGGGCGGAAGTGGGGCAGGCGGGCGGGAGCGAGGCGTCATCGTTGTATATTCATGAGGCGCGCGCAGCCCGGCATGCTAATGAGGCGGGGCGCGGCGGCTGGCTAAAGAGTGGCTGGGCGGCGGCGGGCGCTGAGCTGCCGGGCGGGAGCGGCGTAGGCGCGGGGTCACCGGCCAGCGTGAACCGGGACATGGAGCCACCCGGCGGGGGCTTGGGGCCCGGCCGAGGTACCCGGGACAAGAAGAAGGGCCGGAGTCCAGATGAGCTGCCTTCGGCGGGCGGCGACGGCGGCAAATCTAAGAAATTTGTGAGTGTCCCTCCCACCCCGCTCCTGCCCGGCCCCGTAACCGCCCTCTGGACCCCTGCAGCCTGCCCCAGGGGCGCCTGCCCCGCTCTGGGGAGCCGCCCCCGCGCCTCCCTTCCTCGTTTCGCCGGTCTGCGGCTCTGCAGCCCGACATCCTCCGCCTCCTGGACAGAGGGAAGCCCCGGAGTCTCACCCTGCTCCTGCCCCGGCCACTTCGGGGCTTCCCTCGTTTCCCAGCCCGTACGTCTGCCTTCCCGCCCCCATAGCCCCGGCCGGCTCTCAGCCCCATCTCTCCCCTCTCAGCCTCACTTCCTTTCTTCTTCCTCTAGTACCCGAACACGCCTCCTCTTTTTTGGTCCCCTCTTCTGGGTCCATTTTCTCTTCTTACCCTTACCCCTTTTTTGGTATTCTCGTATTTCCTTCTCCTAAAGGTCACTTCCTTCCCCATGATTGATCCTTTTTACCTGCTAACTTTCGTCCCGCCCAGTCCCCCTGGGCCCTCAGCCCGGTGTCACCTGATAATCCTTCCCCTCAGGAATGTTACCTGACTTGAGCCCTACCCCCTCTCCTTTGGACGTTTGTCCTTGCGATTACAGGAACGGGTTCCTGCCCAGGTCTTACAGCCACTGGGGCATGACGTTTATTTGCTTAACAGTATTCCTCTATCCAGAGAACCTGTCTCTTTGCCCTGTTGCTTGTCACTTTTCAGAGGGTTAGAACGCTAAGCCCTTCATGACCTAGGATGGTGATAAATCTCTCCTGTGGGAAGAAAGTTGGACTGCGAGTTCAAGAAGTTTGTAATTGAATTGCTTTTTATGCATTTCCCATGATAACCATCTGCTCAACTCCTTTTCTACCGCCTCTTGTTCCCCAAGGCGACTGCTGGTATCCCTTTGCATACCTCTAGAAGAGTAAGCTTTCCTCAAGTGCCAGTTACTTTCAATCCGAGTCTGAAGGAATATTGATATTCATGGAACCGTATCATATTTCCTTACCTTTTGCCCACATCAACGTCTCTCTCCAGGGAGCCGTTTGGTTGCTTTTTGCTATAAAAGCTTTGGAAGATATGGGGCACTGTCCAAAAGAGGAAAAGAGTCTTGGATATTGATGATCATTATAATAGCTAGTTATAACTGTAGCTCTTATGTCTCTTCTTCCAGGTATTTATGCCCTTACCCTAGTGTATCTTTCTACTAAACAAATGGCTTGTAATTCTTACCTCTTTCTCTTAGTCCTACCTCCCAACATTTTGACCCAGCTCCACAAATTTGGGAGGAAAACTGTTAAAGTGATAGAAACTGGAAGAAAATGTTGTTTCATGGCCGGGCGCGGTGGCTCAAGCCTGTAATCCCAGCACTTTGGGAGGCCGAGGCGGGTGGATCACGAGGTCAAGAGATCAAGACCATCCTGGTCAACATGGTGAAACCCCGTCTCTACTAAAAATACAAAAATTAGCTGGGCACGGTGGCGCGTGCCTGTAATCCCAGCTACTCAGGAGGCTGAGGCAGGAGAATTGCCTGAACCCAGGAGGCGGAGGTTGCGGTGAGCCGAGATCGCGCCATTGCACTCCAGCCTGGGTAACAAGAGCGAAACTCCGTCTCAAAAAAAAAAAGAAAATGTTGTTTCATGACCTAGAGGGTTGAGATGTTAACCCTGGAGGGTTAGGTGTTTAATTCTAAACAGAATTAAAATAGTGACTCATCTCTTCCTATTTCTAGCAAGACCAAGTGCTCCTGGACTGCCCCAAGTGACATCTGAGCTGTCAGTAACCACCTGTTTTTATATGATGAACACCTTTTTTCCCCCCTAGAAATAATAGGGTTAAGAGTATTGACACCCCTTCCTTTTTTGGTGACTAACACAGCATTGACCCCCCCACCCCTCGGTTAGCTTTCCTTCCAAAACTTAAGTTCTAGGGCTCATATTCCTTCTATTTCTATATCTTTTTGTTTTGATTTTGTTTCCATGGGTACTGTTTGACCTTCCTCACCCGAATTCCAACTATTGCTGCTGATTTGTGGTGACCTCTATGACTTGTTTTCCAGTCTTGAGTAGACTTTTCTGTGTGTTTTATTTTATCTAACAATTGTTGATTTCACAAATTGTGAAGTCTACTATGTGTGTGGTGCTGCAAGGTGAGAAACCTGAGGAAGCTAAGCCTCTTTTCACCTGTCTTTTGGAATGTCCATGGAGTCTTCTGTATGCTTAGTGGATTTGGCTCAGGGTTGTTGGTATTTGTTTTAGAGAGGGTGGAGCTGAACCAAGTTCTCTTTTCTTTCTGTGATGTTAGTCTTAACCCTTAATCTGCTGAATTTTTAAAACCAGATAGCTCGGGTAATGAGGAAAATTGCATTAGTAGATAGGAATTGGAAGGTTTTTAGGAAAGTAGTGCTGCTTAACCCTTGTATTGCCAAATGTTACCTATCTCAAGGCATCAGAATATTCTGTCTTACTCGTTGCTCTTTTTATGAGAACTCTGTGGAAATGAAAGAGAAGGAGGAGCGTTGCAATCCACTTCTCTTTATGTCTGTGTATGTATATGTGGGTGGGTGGAGTGGGTGAGATTGCTGGTGTGCTTTTGATACCAGTGGCTTAGTTTTCTTGAACTATAGGCTAAAACTGAACTCAAAGCTCTTTCGCCTACTCCACCTTTTCTAAAGTATGTGTCCTCTGGAACTCCATTAAGAATGTACTTTATAAAACTGCACTGGTTTGGACTAAGTGTGCCCTAAGGTTGTTTGCATTTGAGGGGTTATAATTCCTTTAGCTGCTACATACCTTTCCTGGCTTACGCAGGTTCTAAATATGGATTAACTGATGAGAACATAGAGCTCACAAATTGTCTAAGATCTGCTCTTACACTCTGAGCATCTTGTGTGGTAAGGAGATAGAGACTCAGTTTAAAAGTGGTTGGGCATCATCTTTTTTCTTTTTTGAGATGGATTCTTGCTCTGTCGCCCAGGCTGGAGTGCAGTGGCAGGATCTCGGCTTGCTGCAACCTCTGCCTCCCAGGTTCAAGCAATTATCCTGTCTCAGCCTCTCGAGTAGCTGGGACTACAGGTGCCCGGCACCATGCCCCCTTAATACTTGTATTTTTAGTCCAGACAAGGTTTCACCAAATTGGTCAGGCTGGTCTCAAACTCCTGACCTCAGGTGATCCCCCCGCCTCAGCTACCAAAGTGCTGGTGTGAGCCACCACACCTGGCGGGCATCATCTTTTAAAAACATATGATTGTTAGAGATGCTGACAGTGAGTGGCTGAAGCCAAGGTGCCTGGTATAGTACCTCTTGGTTCTTCATGAGTCTGTCTTCTCCCAGGCCATGAACATACCCCCTCTCCAGCATTATTCCTGTTCCTTTCAGAAGTCCTTAAGATGAAGGAAGATAAAAATTCTAGGTGAACAGAGGGTTTTGACTTTTCAGCAGTGATGAATGTGGGTGTCAAATAGATTTCTGAAATATATGTAAGGAGAGTAAGTAGAACTGGGATGTTAGGAGACTGGAGAGTGTTCCTGCATTCAATAGACTTTACGTGCATTCTCATATAATTGAGAAATTGATGCATTCTAAGAGAGAATGTTACTTCCTGATTTAGCTAGAAGCATAACTTGGTAAAACATGAATTTTGGTGCGGGAATAGAGAGAATAATTTTTTTTTTTTTTTTTTGAGAGGGATTCTCTCTCTATCCCAGGCTGGAGTGCAGTGGCACGATCTCCGGTTACTGCAACTTCTGCCTCCTGGGTTCAAGTGATTCTCCTGCCTCAGCCTTCTGAGTAGTTGGGATTATAGGCGCATGCCACCAAGCCTGGCTGATTTTTATATTTTAAGTAGAGACAGGGTTTTACCATGTTGACGAGGCTGGTCTCGAACTCCTGACCTCGTGATCCACTGGCCTGGGCCTCCGAAAGTGCTGGGATTATAGGCGAGAGCCACCACGCCCAGCCAAGAGAATAGTTTTTAAAATTTTGTTTAATTTTGGATGCCTATATTGAATTATTTTCATTTCGTAGTTACGCACTCTTCTAAACACAAAGTAATAGAGTGTCAATGTTTAGTTTTATACCCCTATCCAAAAGGAGAGCAAGTAAAGGTAAAGGATGCCAGATGGAATTTTTTTTTTTTTTGAGACGGAGTCTTGCTCTGTCTCCCATGCTGGAGTGCAGTGGCTCCGTCTCGGTTCAGTGCAACCTCCGACTCCCAGATTCAAGTGATTCTCCTGCCTCAGCCTCCTGAGTAGCTGCGATTGTAGGCGCCTGCTGCCATGCTTGGCTAAATTTTGTGTTTTTAGTAGAGATGGGTTTCACCATGTTGGCCAGGCTGGCCTTGAACTCCTGACCTCATGATCCACCTGCCTTGGCCTCCCAAAGTGCTGGGATTACAGGCTTCAGCCACTGCTCCTGGCTCCAAGTGGAATTTTAAGCAGATATTAGGAAACAGAACATGGAAGAAGTAGAGTTTGTTCGTGCACATTTCTGCTTATATTGCCTTAAAGAAAACATTAATTTTAATCCAAAAGTTTGCAGAAAACTGAAAAATATACGGAGAACTTTGTACACACTTTTTAAAAACAGATGATAAATGCAAGGATTATTTGGTTTGGAAAGAGGGAGGAGAGCCTACAGGAATGTTAGTGAGATGTTTGAGATGACAGAATGATAGCTTAAAAATTTCTGCTGTTCTTCCTGCTTTGTCTTAAAGACAGACCATAACTCTACTTGATATGATTACCTGTACTTTCTCAAAGAAAATTCTCCCTTACAGAAGGTGAAAGTGAGGGAATGCCTTAGAATTAAAATCTCTGCCTTGGGAGAGTTGGTAAATGTTGAGATAATTTTTTAAAAAAGGGCTGAAATTTTTATGACCTGTAAATTATGTTTTATTATGAAAGCTAAGAAAATAGTGAAACAAGATTTAATTTTGTTGATGGGTGCATGGGTCAGAATAGACTAATTTTATTTCCTGTGTTGTAGAATAACCTTTTGTTATTGCCCAGGGCCCTCGGTGTTTTATAAATGTATTGCCAGTTTATTCTTGGGGAGTGTTATCTTCAGTGAAATGTAATAGAGATTTAAAAGATAAAGTTATATGTCACATATGATTTAGAAGAACAGGTTAAAATAATTTTTATTGATAAATACTAGATGTTATAGAGAAGCAAAGAGTTTGTATACGCAGGTGTATATATCCTTCTTTCTGTCTCAGTAGCTGAAACATTCGTGGCTACAAAAAACCATCTCCATTTTGAAACAAACTTAGTATTACTTAAGTGTTTTTTTTGTTATTGTTGTTGAGCTTCCTATTCTTAATTACCTTTGTTGGAAAGCCGTAGGCAAAAAAATTCATTTTGTGCTACCAGCAAAGCAATGGATGTTTGCCCCTCCTTGGGGTTAGGTGAGACAGAGCCACATTCTCCCCTTGTCCAGCTGCCTGTCACCTCCTCCCTCTGTTTTTATTTCTTTCCTACTTCTGTGGGGGCTAGTTTGAGCCCTGTGAATAGCCAGGCCTTTGGGGAATTAGGGGTAGTCAGAAGCTGTCGATACTAAAATTTCTTAAAACCTTGAAGCTAAAATTGAAAAGCAAAGACTACTTTAATTGCTATGAACATATTTTACTGTATTTTCTCCCCCTTTTTTTTTTGAGATGGAATTTCACTCTGTCACCAGGCTGGAGTACAGTGGCATGATCTTGGCTCACTGCAACCTGTGCCTCCGGGTTCAAGCAAGTCTCCTGCCTCAGCCTCCCGAGTAGCTGGGACTACAGGCAAGCGCCATCACACCCAGCTAATTTTTGTATTTTTAGTAGAGACAGAGTTTCACCACGTTGGCCAGGGTGGTCTTGATCTTTTGACCTTGTGATCCGCCCACCTTGGCCTCCCAAAGTGCTGGGATTACAGGCATGAGCCACCGCGACTGGCCTGTTTTTGTTTTTTCACAAATTTCTTAGAATCAAGGAACCCTTTTTAAGGAAGCAAAAGAATTACTGAAGGAAAAGAGAAATGGCCAATATTTTAATGAATTTCACCACCAATTACAGTGTAACTCTCATTTTTCTTTCTACTTGGAAATTCTTACTTCCATTCATTATTAAATCTTACTGTGAATGGTACCCTTAAAACTTCAGAGTTGGAAGGGACTTTAAATGTCAGGTCCAAATACCCACTCAGTGCAACAGTCACTTCTTGCAGTTGTAGGTTGGAAACATCAAGGGACTAAGAGGTGGAAATTGGATGGACAAATGGAGGAGGAGCAGCAGATATTTTGGATTCTACATTTCCTTTACCAAATTTCAGGATCTTGGGAATGGCCCCAGTAGTAGGAAGAGATTATATAAAAGGAACAAATATACTAGAAGCTGTGGGATTGAAAGGAAAAAGACTGAAGAAACTGGCTCTCCAGTGCTTGGCTCTGTAACAGTTCGGGAGAGTCAATTTGCAATATTTGTTTAACTTTCTTTCCTCCAAGGCAGGGGATAGAACAGATAAGGGGATGCAAATGAGAATAAGCATAATGACATTGAATTAAAGGAAACACATGACATTTTTTTTTTTTTTTTTTTTTTTTTTTTTTGAGACAGAGTTTCGTTCTTGTTACCCAGGCTGGAGTGCAATGGCACGATCTCGGCTCACCGCAACCTCTGCCTCCTGGGTTCAAGCAATTCTCCTGCCTCAGCCTCCCGAGTAGCTGGGACTACAGGCGTGCGCCACCATGCCCAGCTAATTTTTGTATTTTTTAGTAGAGACGGGGTTTCACCTTGTTGACCAGGATGGTCTCGATCTCTTGACCTCGTGATCCACCCACCTCGGCCTCCCAAAGTGCTGAGATTATATGCGTGAGCCACTGTGCCTGGCCTGACATTCTTATATGGAAGATGGGAAAATTCCATCCTTGGTGATGGTTATGACTGGTCCTTAGACAGTAGCTATCTGGGCATTTTGTTAGGGTAGGAAATACAGGTAGAGTTTATGGTGTCCTGTATTATTTTCTGGATTTCTAATTTTGTAACTTATTTCCTGTCTTGTGAGTAGTGTCATCTGAAGGCACTGGATTTGTAATTTAAGATTTAAAATCCTGTAAGGACCCAAGACAGATTGATTTATAAACCATTTTTGATACTGAAGGTCACAGAAAACCAAAGAGCATACATTGGTAGTTGGCTTTACGTCTCAGATAGATCTGTGTTTTAGTTTCAATGCCAGAACTTTAGGATTAAGTGGAAAATACACCCTTCATCTCTGTTTTTACAACATTATTCATGTATAATTAAAATACAATAAACTGCATATTTATTCATGAAACCATTTTCATAGTCAAGATAATGAATATATCAGTCACCTTCAAGTTTCCTCTTTCCTCCTTTGTTATTCTTCCCTCTCACCCATCCCTGTCCTCCCATCTCCAGATTACCACTGATTTGCTTTCTGTAACTATAGTTTGCGTTTTCTAGAATTGTGTATACATGGAATCATACAGTGTGAACTCTTTTGCTGGGGGCTTCTTTTAGTGTAATATGTGGTCTTGCATATATCAGTAGCTTATTCCTTTATATTGCTTATTCCTTTATATTACATTGTATGGATTTACATAATTGTTTATTCATTTACCCTATTGTTGGACATTTGGGGTGTTTCCAGTTTTGGGAGTGCAGTTTTTGTCTGTGAACGTTCATGTACAACTTTTGGGGCTGGACATATGTCTTCATTTCTCTTGGGTAAGAACCCATGAGAGGAATGACTGGGTCATATGGTAGTAGATCTATGCTTAATTGAGAAATTGCCAAACTATTTTCCAAACTTGTTGTTCATTTTACACTCTCACCAGCAATGTATAAAAGTTCCAATTTCCTGGCAACTCTTATTATGATCAGTCTTAAATTTTAGCCATTCTGGTGGGTATGTGGGGATATCTCAGTATGCTTTATTTTTTATTTTTTTAGACAGTTTCACTCTTGTTGCTCAGGCTGGAGTACAGTGGCACGATCTTGGCTCACTGCAACCTCTGCCTCCCAGGTTCAAGCAATTCTACTGCCTCAGCCTTCTGAGTAGCTGGGATTATAGGCGGCTGCCAGCATGCCCAGCTAATTTTTGTATTTTTAGTAGAGAGGGGGTTTCACCATGTTGGCCAGGCTGGTCTTGAACTCCTAACCTCAGGTGATCCACCTGCCTCGGCCTCCCAAAGTTCTGGAATTACAGGCGTGAGTCACTGCGCCTGGCCTCAGTATGCTTTAATTTGTCATTCCTTAATGATGTTGAACATCTTTTCTTATCCTTACTTAAACTATTTATATGTCTTTTTAAGAATCTGTTCAAGATTTTGTCCATTTGCTATCTATGTATCTTCCTTAAAGAATCTGCTCATGATTTTCCCATTTTTCTCTTTCTTTCTTCTTCTTTTTTTTTTTTTTTTTGAACTGGTAGTCTCACTCTGTTGCCTAAGTTGCCTAAGTTGGAATAAAAGTAGTGCAGTCATGGCTCACTACAGCCTTAATCTCTTGGGCTCAAGGAGTCCTCCTGTCTCAGCCTCCCAAGTAGCTGAGACTGCAGGCATGTATCACCACTCTTGGCTGTCTTTTCATTTTCATTTGAAGAGCCAAAAAACTTAATTTTTTTTTTTTTTTTGAGGCAGAGTTTCACTCTGTCGCCCAGCCTGGAGTGCAGTGGCATGATCTTGATTCACTGCAACCTCTGCCTCCCGGATTCAAGCGGGTCTCCTGCCTCAGCCTCCTGAGTAGCTAGGATTACAGGCGCATGCCACCACACCTGGCTAATTTTTTTT
This sequence comes from Aotus nancymaae, assembly GCF_030222135.1. Lineage (NCBI taxonomy): Eukaryota > Metazoa > Chordata > Mammalia > Primates > Aotidae > Aotus > Aotus nancymaae. Next base: position 16,619,002 of record NW_026988479.1, on the reverse strand, counting down.
TTTTTTTTTTTTTTTTTTTAGTAGAGACAGGGTTTCACCATGTTGATCAGGCTGGTCTTGAACTCCTGACCTCATGATCCGCCCACCGTGGCTTCCCAAAGTGCTGGGATTACAGGGTTGAGCCACCATGCCCAGCCCCCAGAAACTTAATTTTAATGGAGTCTGATTTTTTTTTTCATTTTTGTTTTGTGTGTCATATTTCAAAAACCTTTGCCGAAATTATAGTCACTAAGATTTTCTCCTCTGTTTTGTTTTTTGTTGTTGTTAAAAGAGATGGGGTCTCACTTTGTTGCCTGGGCTGGAGTGCAGTGGCACAATCACTGCAGCCTTGAAACTCCTGGGCTCAGCCTCCCCAGTACCTGGGACTATAGGCATGCACCATCATGCCTGGCTATTTTTCTTTTCTTTTCCTTTTTCCTTTTTTTGAGGCAGGGTCTTAGTCCGTCACCCAATCTGGAGTGCAGTGGTGCGATCATGACTTAACTGCAACCTCAACCTCCTGGGCTCAAGCAATCCAACCACCTCAGTCTCCTCAGTATCTGGGACTACTGGCATACACCATAATGCCTGGCTGATTTTTTTATTTTTCTTTTTTTTTTTAACAGTGGTGGGGTTTCACTATGTTGCCCAGGCTGGTCTTGAACTCAAGTGATCCTCCTACCTTGGCCTCCCAAAGTGCTGGTATTACAGGCATGAGCCACTGCACCTGGCCCAATTTTTTTTATGTTTTAATTTTGTAGAAATGGGGTCTCGCTAGGCCGGGTACTGTGGTTCATGCCTATAATCCCAGCACTTTGGGAGGCTGAGGTGGGCAGATCATGAAGTCAGGAGTTTGAGACCAGCCTGGCCAAGAGCCCAGCCTGGCCATATGGTGAAACTCCCTCTCTACTAAAAATACAAAAATTAGCTGGGTGTGGTGGTGGGCACCTGTAATCCCAGTTATTTGGGAGCCTGAGGCAGGAGAATTGTTTGAACCCAGGAAGTGGAGGTTGCAATGAGCTGAAGATTTCATCTTTGTACTCCAGCCTGGGTGACAGAGCAAGACTCCTACTCAAAAAAAAAAAAAAAAAGAAAAGAAAAGAAAGAGAGAGAGAGAGAGAAAGAAAGAAAAGAAAAGAAAGAAAGAAAGAAAGAAAGAAAGAAAAATTGGGTCTCAATATGTTGTCCTGCCCAGGCTGGTCTCGAACTCCTGGCCTCAAGTGATTCTCCTGCCTTGGCCACCCAAAGTGCTGGAATTACAAGTGTGAGCCACTGTGCTCAGCTGCTCTCGTTTCTTCTAGAACTTGTATAGATTTAGCTTTTAAATTTGCCTCTTTCCTATCATGCGTATGTGAGTTCCACACATTTACCTTGGGATATAAATTTTCACTTGTTGTCAACCCAGAACATTTCTGATACTCTTAGGGTTTGAGGACTTTCAGATTCCATGTATCACGGAAGCATTTTTTTCTTGTTAGGTGGTGGTGGCAGCAACCTTTTGTTTTCCTGTATTCAGTATGCTACAGATTGTATAATGCCAGTCTTCCTGTTTATAAATATTAATGAATGTTTAGCATCTTTATAAATAAGGAAAATTAATTCATTCCAGACTAGGATAGGGAATAATAACAACAGTAGCAGTAATAAAAGCAGTTGTTTGTTGCATACTTAACTGTATCCCTGGTGCAGTGCTAAAGAGCCTTAGATTCATTATCTCATTAATCTCTACATTGACCTTATAAAATAGGTACTGTTATTATTCCCATTTTATAGGTAATTAATCTGGAACTCAGATCAAGCAGCCTGCTTGAGGATACAGAACTAGTGACACAGCTAGGATTCAAACGTAGGTCTAGCTGATTCAAAACTCATGGACTTACTCACTTTTGTACTGACAGTTTATGTGTGTCTAGTTTATGTGCCTGCAGTATAAAAGAGTATTCACTGCTAGGAATTTCTTAGAAAATTTTGGTGGTATTCCTTTAGAGTTCTTTGGTCATCTGCAGTCTATTAAAATGAACTGGATTCTCCTAGATTTAAGTTGGCAGGACAAAAGTACCGGGTTTAGATGTAAAAAGTATAGTGCCTAAATGCGTTTTTTTTGCATTCAGTAATTTAGACTTTGAAGCCATTGGAAGAATCTTAATTAAACCTTTTGTAGGCATGAAAAAGTAGCTATTACAGTGCTTGCAAAACCTATGTTTCCCTTGGATCATGAGTTATTCGGATGATGCCTAAATTATTATTTTTTAATGTAACTTTCTCCTTTGTAAGTAGAGCAGCTCTAACAGCATCACCTGCAGGAGTTTTAGTTGTTTAAATTGCTGAGAGCAGCAAGTAGTGGTAACAAACAGGGAGGGGGAAGCTGTTACTAGACCATCTCTATAGTTATCCTTTTTATTATTTATTTATTTATTATCATTTTTTGAGACAGAGTCTCGATCTGTCTCCAGACTGGAGTGCAATGGCACGATCTTGGCTCACTGCAACCTCTGTCTTCCAAGTTCAAGCGATTCTCCTGCCTCAGCCTCCCGAATAGCTGAGACTACAGGTACTCGCCACTATGCCCAGCTAATTTTAGCATTTTTAGTAGAGACAGGGTTTCACTAGGTTGGCCAGGATGGTCTTGACCTCTTGACCTTGTGATCCACCCGCCTCAGCCTCCCAAAGTGCTGGGATTACAGGCGTGGGCCACCATGCCCAGCCAGTTACCCTTTTTATATTTTAGAGTTGACATTTGGTATTCTTAAAGCCCTCTGTTTGTGCCCCTGAAACTTGACTGTGTAATGTTGCAAATAGCTAATAACCAGGATCACTTCAGAGTCTGGGAACTGCTGAAGTTTGTTCCTTAGACCTGGCAGTTATTTGCCAGTGATTAATAATTAAGACATTGCCACAGAGGTCCAAGTGCCTGGAACTGGGATTTTTTTTCTGGTGACTGGTGGTGAGTAGTAGGGAATAGAGTTTCTTTTGTGTTTAATGAAAGAACATGTCTCTAGGATTTAAAAAAACCTCTACATTACTTTGCATAGTATAAGGCTATCAACTTTTATTATTAAAAATGAAAGCAGGCACTTTGGGAGGCTGAAGTGGACCGATCACCTGAGGTCAGGAGTTCAAGACCAGCCTGGCCAACATGGTGAAACCCTGTCTCTACTAAAAATACAAAAATTAGCCAGATGTGGTGATGTGTGCCTGTAGTCCCAGCTACCCGGAAGGCTGAGGCAGGAGAATTGCTCAAACCTGGAAGGCAGAGGTTGCAGTGAGCTGAGATTGCACCATTGCACTCTAGCCTGGGCGACAGAGTGAGACTCCATCTCAAAAAATAAATAAAAATGAAAGCAGGATTTGACTCAGTGCTCTTCGAGATTGTTAACATACATTTAAAATGAATAATTGCTAAGTTCCCATATCATTTGAATCTATTGATATGAACTTTAATGGCTATAGAAAGGGTTACATTGAATATTAAATAAATAAAGAGAACAAGGATGAGTTTTCAAGTCTTCAAGATATGTCTGGATAGCCACAAAAAATACTAGTGGCAGTAGGAGTGCACCATTTTTTTCTTAAGCACATGTACTCCCACCCAGAGCTATAAGAATTCCTTCAGTTCCTTCATTTGGCCATAGAAGCAAAATAGTTTTGGACTATTCTAAAATTATTTCATCTTGCATGGGGCCTACAGGGATATTTTTAGTTTTCTTAGTTTTTGTGAAAGATGTATGTCAGGCTTAGAGGTCTCTAGTGATTTCTTTCTTGATTCTTGTATTTTTAAAAGATAGGAGTTGGTCTTAGTTGGCAGCTCTTTGCATCCGCCAGGGCTGTTCGTTACTTACTTCTAGGTCTGTGGGTGACGTCTGTTTCCTGTGATTGAAACCGCAAGAAGAAGTGGTGAGAAGCCACTATAGGATATGTATTATCAGGCAAGCAGCAGGCATTGGGCTGCCCTCAAAAAGAGCAGTAGTACTTAAGTACAGTCTTTAAGGAGTCAGAAGAGACCCTAGAAGTGATCTGACCTAGCCTCTTAAAATGAGGAGGACACTGAGGTCTAGCAGTGTTAAGTTGCTCAAAGTCATGTAATTAGGTGACCTAGGTTTTAGACTCCACTAATATTCTTTTCAGTATTCTTTCTCACATTGCATTGTCATACCTAAACTTTGTAACTGTGCCTTGTCAGAGTGTTTCCTTAAGCAAAATACCACTGGAGAAGAGTAAATACTGATAGGCATTTTGGATATGGGTATTGGATGATGATGTTTTGCTTTTAGATGATGTGCTAATGATTTTTTGTGTGTGCTTTTTTTTGAAAACATATATATATATATATTTGAAACAATATGTAAGAACCCCAAATTTTCATTTTTCATTTTTGTTTTACATAGTGTTTGTATATTTTAGTCATTAGCTATGCGCAAATATTTTTACAACATTGCCTTTATAGTTAACAGATGTTTTTTTGCTTTTAAAATAGTGTCATAAAAATTTTCCAGCTTTCTAATCTTTGAAAATTGCTAGCTTAATTTGAAATGGAAATGTATGTTTATCATAAAAGTGATTTTTTCTAAGAAAATACAAATGTATATAAAAAGAGTAAAACAGTCCCCTACTTTTTCAGAAATTAACTTTTTTAAATGGTTAGAACCAAAGAAAACAATACATGATACATGAAAGTTTCTTTGGATCCTAAGTACTTTGGTGTGAAATTCTGTGTGTTTCTGTTAGAACATAGTTTAACACAAGTACAGTTGCTAGAAGTATCTGAACCTTATTTTAACACTTGCTTATATTTCTGGTGACAAAGAAATAAGATTTCATCTTCATGCTCTTCTCCCCTCCTCCCTAAGATTTTTAAAAAATCTTTTTCTGGATGTGTACCAGTCCAGAAAATATTTACTATGGTTTCATAAGATCAAGTCTGGCCTTTTGAGTAGTAGTATAATTTTTGGATTAATTAAGTGGTTGTCAGTAGGACTAGGATTATTTTTGGGTATTCAGGAGTGGTGTGAGGAGAGAAAAAAGAGATTATTTAGAAATGAAAAGACTTTGGGAATAGTATTTAAAGCAGGGTATCCTCATACTTTGTACCTCTATGTAGAAGCGGTAGCAGTTGCAGAAACTTCCTGCTGTCTGCTAGGCCTTGGGTGTGTCACACACATGCCCACCGCGAGGAAGAGTAGATGTCCTGCTACTCACATCATAACATGGGAGGAGAAGACAGTTGCTACGGTGATTGGGAAACAGCATTCCTGAGTCACTGACTATTTCTAAATGAATGGACAACACCCCCTTTTTTTTTTTAAAGGAGTGATTGCAATCTTCTCTAAGCTCAGGCAGCAAAAGGAGAGGCCTAGTAAGAAAGGAAGAGCAAGTATCAGTATTTGGAGCTTGAGAAATATGTTGAAATTTTGGAAAAATAGCTTAACAAATTGTTTTGTTTCCTATATATGTATTAAAAAGTTTTATCAGAACCTTAGAATGTTTGAAAGGAAGGAAGATTTGCTTATTGTTCTCTCACCAAATGACAGAATATCCATGCTGTCTTTCACCTTCTGGACAGCAAAGGATACAGATGTGCCTGTTACACCTTGTAATACTTGATAGGAAAGTAGGACTTCCAGACTCTGAGCACTTTCTCTGTTGGCAGCTTGTTTGCCCAAACCATGCGTGCTTTGTAGTGCAAGGGGCTGGCAATTTATGTCGATGGTCCTGAAGGAATGCAGCATCCTCAGCCTGGTTTCCATCTGCTCTGCTGTGCTGGAATAGTGAAACTGGCGTGGCCGTTCCCCCTTCCCTCTGTCAACTGTCTAGGATGCAGGCTACCAGTTGCAGGGCTTTAGGATGAGTTGAGCTGAGCTGTAGGCAAAAAGTTACTTTTCCCCTTTCCCCAAGATACTTGCCTTCTCGGCCTATTAGAGAAGTGATACTTTGGACCTGTTGGAGGATCCAGTTCTACTATTCAGATAGTTTTCCTATCATTTTAATTATAATTGGGAAATAAGGTTTATTGGAAAGCAGACTCACCAACAGTTTTAGACAGTTGTGCATCTAAAGCAACAGTTTTAAGTTAGTTGCTTTAAATTTATAAGTAAATTATTGAAATACAGAATGAACAATAGTTACTAATTTTTTTTTTTTTTTTGAGATGGAGTCTCACTCTTGTTGCCCAAGCTAGAGTGCAGTGGCACGATCTCGGCCCACTGCAACTTCCACCTCCCAGGTTCAAGTGATTCTCCTGCCTCAGCCTCCCAAGCAGCTGGGACTACAGCCACATGCCACCACGCCCAGCTAATTTTGGTATTTTTAGTAGAGACAGGGTTTCATCATGTTGGTCAGGCTGTTCTTGAACTGCTGACCTTGTAATCTGCCTGCCTAGGCCTCCCAAAGTGCTGAGATTACAGGCGTGAGCCACTGTGCCTGACCCAGTTACTAATGTTTTTTATGTGGCATTTCTGACTTTTGCTTGACATGGGCCACTGCCTAGACTCTTTCTTTGCTCCTGGGTAGAGTTAGGAAAAAGATGCTGATTTTGGAAGGCAGGGGTTGATTGATACTCTTTTAATTAGGAATAAGAGATCTTGGACTGTCCTCTATGTTTCCTTTGTTGTCTGTTGTATGAATTCTAACAATTTTATTATTTATTTATTTTATGTTTTATCTGCTTTATTGAGGTATAGTTGATATACATATTGTTTATATTTATGGTATACAACATGATGTTATGATATATGTATACATTGTGAAACTAATGAGTTTAACTCTCCAATGCTTAGTTTAGCTGTGGGGCTGCTGAGGCAGTGTGAACTAAATCCTTCAGCACTTTTCCTCAGTGATCATGGAGAACATGAGCCTATCATTTCCAATTCTGGGGACTGCTAGGTAGTCTTCAGCCTTCTTTCCCCTAAACACATTTAGCTTTTCTACGTTTATAGTTCATATTTTTAAATTCCTGTTCATTTTGTGCCCTTCTTCTAGACTTCCTTTCCTCTCAGATGCCCTTTTTCTTTCCTTATTTTCTTTTTTGAAGTGGGTACTCCAACTCCACGCAACTCCTGTGTAGGCTTTGGGCACCAGTATAGTAGTGATGTCAGAATCTAGTTTGTTTCTCTGTAAATGCTAGATGAAATATTGATTCAATTGCTGTTGTCTTTGGGCCATTCCTTGAAAATGGAAGGGAAGTTCTTCTCTGCATTTAAAGTTGTCCATTATTTCCTTTCTCTAGTTCTAATTGACTTCTGTGTAAGGAGTGGGAATTGAAGAAAGGAAACTAGCCAGTTCCATTGGTTCCATCATATATTATTTAACTTTTACAAAGTATTTTGCAAAACAAAGTGCTTTATATTTATTTTATTATTTATTCTTCATACTAGTCCTCTGAGACAGTGCAGCCCTAGAGATTGAAAGACTGAAACTGTGGTAGATTTTTAAAAACTCACCCTGACTTTACATTCCTTTAGTGGAAATGTGATAAATTTTGTGGCAAAGCTAGATCAGGACTCAGTGGTAATTGAATTCAAGACCATATTATGACCTTCTGTTGCCTCAGTACCCTGTGGAGCTATGTCAGTCCTGTGATAGAATAAAGAAATTAATCAGAGCTGGACCCTGATCTCTGCATGATTCTAAGCGACATATACCTTACCTTAACTTACCTGTTCTTTCTGGGTAGGTAGATTAGAATATGAAAGGAAATTATTTTTGGCTATAGTGATACTTATTTCCCATTTGACCCATAGGTAGACTTTGTCATTATTGAAGGCTTACTGTTTTTCAAAGGAGGTAGAAGACACTCCTAGTTGACATGCTATCCCATAATTGAATATTTTCCCCGAAGACAACTCACAAATATGTCCTGTGGGCTCCAGTCAGGGTTCCCTGGTCTTATTCGTAGGGAAAGACATTACTCTTGAAGGTTTGATCTGATGGTCTACTGAGCTATCTGTAACGATCAGAGTGTACTGTCATAGACCTTGACTTGAAACTCTTTTCTTACTTTTCTCAATTTGAATAAAGTAATGAAAGAATAAATATACTGTGTTTTGGATGATGCTTCCAAACCTAAAGTGATGCTAATTTTAAAATGTATTTATTAAAATGTGGGGCACATCATTTGAATAAGACATGATTTTGCCCTCATGCAATTTAGTCTGGTTCATAGAAACAGTTACAACAAATGTTTTGTTAAGAAGGTTCTAATATAGCTCAGGTGTGGTGGTTCATGCCTGTCATCCCAACACTCTGGGAGGCCAAGGTGGGTGGATCGCTTGAGGTCAGCAATTCAAGATCAGCCTGACCAACATGGCGAAACCTCATCTTTACTAAAAAAAAATAGAAAAATTAGCCAGGTATAGTGGTGTGGACCTGTAATGTCAGCTACTGCGGAGGCTGAGGCAGCAGATTGCTTGAACCCAGAAAAGGCAGAGGTTGCAGTGAGCTGAGATCACACCACTGCACTTTAGCCTGGGTGACAGAGTGATACTTTGTCTCAAAAAAAAAAAAAAGGAGGCTCTAATGTAAAATATTTAGAACCTGACTAAAGTGAGTCCTTTAGTTATTTTTGTGTAATAATTGTGGCTAAGTGTATAATTTATAGATAAGGAATAGATTTTTCCTTATGCCATACTGTTGGAGTAAAGCGTCAACTAGTCTATCTTCAGGTGTGTATTTTACAACAAGTCTTGTAGCACATTTGTCTTTACAGAATGATTTCTCACCACTCCATTTTATTTATGACCTCAGTGGTCCTAAGAGGTATGTGCAGGGGTTTAATAAATGGGGGAACTGAAGCATGAAGAATTAAACTGGTTTGCTCAAAGTCATACTTGTAGTTTTCTAGGAAGCCAGAAATAAAAATCAGGACTCATGAGCCAAGCGAAGTTCTAGATAAATTCCAGAGTTCAGCAATTTGCTTAAATGTATTAGTTTCCTATTGCTTATAACATCACCACAAATTTAACAGCTTAAAACAAAACACTGGCCGGGCACAGTGGCTCACATCTGTAATCCCAGCACTTTGGGAAGCTGAGGCCAGTGGGTCACGAGGTCAGGAATTCAAGACCAGCCTGGCCAAGATGGTGAAACCCTGTCTCTACTAAAAATACAAAAATTAGCCGGGCATGGTGGTGGGTACCTGTAATCTCGGCTACCCAGGAGGCTGAGGCAGAGAATTGCTTGAACCCAGGAGGCAGAGGTTGCAGTGAGCCAAGATTGTGCCACTGCACACCAGCCTGGGCAACAGAGCGAGACTCCATCTCAAAAACAACAATAAAAACACAAAACACATTTATTAGCTCATAGTTCTGCTGGTCAGAAGTTTGGCATGTATAGTGTATCTGGATTCTCAGAATATTACAAAGCTGAAATCAAAGTGTCAGACTGGGCTGAGTTCTCACCTGGAGGCTCTGGGGGAAAATCTGCCTCCAAGGTTATTCAGATTGTTTGCCAAATTCAGTTCCTTGAAGTTGTAGGGCAGAGGTTCCTGTTTCTTTGCTAGCTGTCACTGGGAGGCTGTTCTCAGAACCCAGAGGCTGCCTACAATCCTTGCCTTTTGGCCCCCTCCACCTTCAAGCCAGAAGTGGTATGCTGAATCCCTGTGTCTCTGACCTCTAGATTTAAAGTGTTCATGTGATTGGGTCAGGCCCACTTAGATAATTTCCCTTTCTTAACAGTCAGTTGTGCCTGAGCAGGCATGGTGCTTTATGCCTGTAGTCCCCACTACTTGGGAAGATTGCCGGAGCTCAGGAGTTCAAGACCAACCTGGCAACATAGTGAGACCTCGTCTCAAAAAAAAAAAAAAAAAAAGTCAATTGTGCCTAAAATGTAACCTAATCACAGGAGTAATATCCTATCATATTCGCAGTCTTGATGATTATACAGGGTATGTTCGATCATATTCGCAGTCTTGACGATTATACAGGGTATGTTCGTCAGGCTAGCAATCTTGGGGGACATCTTAGACTTCCACCTGTCACATTAAACATGTTCTTCACAATAAATTAGCCCAGTAGCAAGGGTGGACGTCAGAAAAGAGATAAGTAGGAGTGGAGTGTATACTGAGGCAGTTAGTGAATTGTGTTGTGATTATACAATTATAAGAAAACCTGCAGTTCCCAGGGATCCTGGGCCTCCCAGAATCATCAGAGTGTAGGGACCAAGTGGCATTCAGCTGTGCTGTTCTGGTGGTAGTCCATTTAGCCAAGAACTCAAATATAATTGTAGTTGTCTATTACAAGTTAGCCTTAACAAAATCTTTAGAAAGTAATGAAATATAGGCTTACAGTGCGGGTTTATATTTCCTGTGTGCTAGCCACATGGTTCTTACAATTACTGTCCATGATTTACTGTCCACGTGAAGCACAGAGGTAGGAATTAGAAACACTTTTTTTTTTTTAAACACTTTTTGCTATATAAAATGTACTCTGTATTCAAAGTAATGTTTAGTCATATTCTCTTTTTAGATCGCTGCTAACCTCTCTGCTGCTAGGAGCTACCGAAGTACCTTTTGCTTGGCTACATGAGCATCCTATGCCAAGAGACCATGCTTAGTTGTCTGAGTATTCTGGGCCCTTTTTCTGATTAAAGTGAAAAGTTAAAGATTTAGAGAATCAAGTAGAGGTGAACCAGTCTCTTGGATGAGTTTTCTTGTGTCCTGAATTTACAGTAGGTTCAATTCTGTTACTAAGCAAACAGAGGGAGCCTCTGTGCAGAAGACTGCCATTGGCCTATTTTTAAAAAGCTGAAGTATTAATACACACAACTACCACCACCTCAAGAACAAATCCAGATATGCAAAATAAGTTTTAAATTTCCTTTATGTTTGTTGTTAATAATTAATCAGAGTGTTTCAAACTCGTTAAGTCATTAATTAGCTAGGAATTAATACCTCAGGGTCTTTTGATTTTTTTAAAAATTTATTACAAACTATAAAGTAGCTAGGAAGTTTCTTATTTCCTGTAGATGGTAACCAAAAGATTTATCTTACCACATATTACATTAGGATGTGGTAACTGAATCAGAACTTGAATTACTCTCTGGAAGGGGAGTAAAGGGACAGCTTTTTATTTTTATGTTGATGGATAGTCTTAGTGCAGAGAAGTACCCAGCCAAATATATTTATATTTGATGCTGTTACTTTTGATGTACTGTACCTTTGAGCAATTTGTATTGATTTAAGTAAGATTTGACAGCATTGAGTACCTTTTGGAGAAGAGAAGCTCATTTTAATAAATGTAATTCTATGAAATTATTTTCCTTTACCAGCTAATGACCTTTAGACATTTATCTACTCATCTAATTCTATTGCATAAAAATTCCTATAGAATAAATGTTTTCCTACCCCTTTAAAAAATATTTTATGTTTTCATTAATAATTATTTGCATATAAATGAAAGATATAAAACTTAAGTAAGAAAAATCTAATGTGTATATAAAAGGTAGCATTGCCACTATTAGATGGAGTCTTCTAGGCAGAGAAAAACTGAATACCATCTCAGAGTCATAGCCCAGCTTCAGATTCTCTGAGTGTTTGCAAGTGTGCGTAGATTCTAAGGACATTACTTGGCCAGGACATGAGTAAGGCCTGGGAAACAGAGCTCGCCACAGTTGAGCATCTGGCAAGGCTGCAGTGAGGGCCAACTACTAGACATCGAACAGAAATAAGGTTGGAGGAGTACACTGCTCTGTATTTTCTGCTTCTGAGCTTACCATATGCAACGTCCAGGTCTCCTGAATAAGTCAAAGCAGGAAAATTCTGTGGGTTGGAATGAGTATCCTTGACAGTCCAGGTAGTAGAGTAGAAAAGGAAAGAAACTGTTAACATATGGTCCAGGCAGGGCAACCATCTGTGTCAGGTTCACCCAGGTATTGTCAGTTTTAAAAGCCAAAACAAAAGCAGATGATGATGATGACAGGCTTCAAGGGTCTGGCTCAAGTCTCATTGCTTTAACTGGTGGTTCTCTGTAGCTGGCACATACAGTCACCCTGGGAATCTTTATCCTGGGGATTTCCTTCAATTTCCTCATGTGTCAGGTTTCATTTCTTGTATTTCAAGTCTTGCACTTTCTTGGTTTGTGTTCTCATTTTGGTGGAGCATATCCTACAGTAGCTTCCTGGATTATATGGGAACAGATTTTTTTTAAAGCTTAAATGTCTGAAAATGTCTATTCTAAGCTGACATTTGATTGATAGCTTTTTGTTGGGTATAGATTTGTAGATTGGAAATTATTTTTCTTCAGATTTTTAAAGGCTTTGTTCCATTGTCACCCAGCTATTGATATTATTGTTAAGAAATCCAGAACTGCTCTGAGTCCTTTGCATTTGATCTGTTTTCATCCTTTCTGTGGAATTTTGTAGGATTTTCTTTGTATTATAGTGTTTTGAAATTTCATCATGATATGCCTTTGAATAATCTATTTTTGTCCTTTGTGCTAGAGACTTACCTTCAATACTGGGAAATTTTCTTTATTTCCTTGATAACTTGCTCTCTATTTTATGTTTTCTCCTATTATTTGGATATTGGACCTCCCAAACTGGTCTTCTAATTTTCTTATCTTTTTGTTGTACTTTTTGGGGAATTTCCATAATTCTTCCAGTCCTTTTATTGAGTTTTAATTTCTGTTCTCATATTTTTAATATCTAATAGCTCTTTTTCCTCTGAATGTTTCTTGTGGATATTAATGACTTTTTAAACATCTTCTTGTTGCTTACTGTTTATGTGGCAAGTTGTGTCCCCCACCCCCCTTTTCTCTCATGTTAGGAGCTTTCCTCAGTTGTCTGATAATCCTGGATTGTCTACTTATGTTTAAGAATGAGGGATTACAAAGCAGATTGGAAACTTTAGATGCAGGGGTAGGATTTGAAAGCTGAGTGGTTTGCTGTAGGACTGCACAGTAGGACTCTAATGTGAATCACATTGTAAGTTTAGATTTTCTAGTTTTAGAGACATGTGAAATTAAGTTTAATATAATTTAATCTATCTAAAATTACTTCAATATGAATGAAATATAAAAATTATTAATGAAATATTTTATTTTTTTGTATTGTTATGAACTCCAGTGTTTATTTTACATTTACAGACATCTCAATTGAGATGCTAATTTATTTATTTTTTTTGGTTGTAAGTTTATTCAATGCAAAATAATTCTCTCCAGTTTTACTGAGGTGACTGACCTCGTCCATGATCAAATCTGCCTCTAAACTGGAATTGGGCTGCTGACCCAGCCCCAGCCTCAGCTTTCTTGTTGGCACCAGGGGCACAGCACTCCATCTGTGGGTGTCTCTGTCTGCTTCCCCTCTTGTGAGTCTTGCAGGTCACTCACCCTCCGGACCTTTAGGCCGAGGCCTGCCAGTCTCTGGACGGCTACAGCGTAGGGTGGCAGGCACAATCTCCAGGGGCAGATGAAGATAGTCACGGAGATACTGGATACCCTCATTGGTAAGGCACCAGTAGAAATGTCTCCAGGCAAACTGTTTCTTCACTTAGCCTCGGGACTTGAGCGACTGCACGGCCTTCATGACAGTAAGGTTGAGCACATTCTTGTCTGCCAGCTCCGGGTGCTTAAGCATCTGGACATCCTTCTTGGCCACCATGACTCTCTCCTTAAAAAGGAGTTCATAAATGGCAATCCAGTTCTTCTTAGGCATCAATATCTCAGCGGCTGTAGGGTCTAGGGCTGGGGCTGGAAAGCTGAGGTGATAAATTTTTATTTATTTATTTGTTTATTTTGAGACAGTCTTGCTCTGTTGTCCAGGATAGAGTACAGCGATGTGATCTCAGCTCACTGCAACCTATGCCTTGGGGGCTCAGCTGATCCTCCCACCTCAGCCTCCTGAAAATGTAGGACTACAGGCAAACGCCACCATCCCTGGCTAATTTTTAAATATTTTTGTAGGGGAGGTTGTCATGTTGCCCAGGCTGGTCTCCAACTCCTGGACCCAACCCATCCACCCATCTCAGCCTGCCAAAGTGCCGGGATTACAGACGTGAGCCACAGCACCCAGTTCCTAAAATTTTTTTAAGCCTTTTTTTTTTTTTAGAGCAGTTTTAGGGTCACAGGAAAATTGATATGAAGGTACAAAGATTTCCCATATCCCCCGCCCACACACATGCATGGTGTTACCAGTCGTTCTCACACTGCTATGAAGAAATACCTGAGACGGGTCCTTTATAAAGGAAAGAGGTTTAATTGACTCACAGTTCTGCATTGCTGGGAAGGCCTCAGAATCCTTACAATCATGGCAGAAGGCAAAGGAGAAGCAGGCACCTTCTCCTTTGCCTTCAAAGCGTGGCAGGACAGAGTGAGTGCAAGCAGGGGAAATGCCAGATGCCTGCAAAACCGTCAGATCTCATGAGACTCGCTTAATATCACAAGAACAGTGTTAGGGAGACTCCCCCATGATCCTATTTGCCTCTACCTCGTCCTGCCCTTGACATGTGGGGATTACAGTTCAAGGTGAGATTTGGGTGGGGACACAGAGCCAAACCATATTGCATGGCCTCCCCCATTGTCAGCATCCCCCACTGGAGTAATACATTTATTGCAATTGATGAGCCTGCATTAACACATCAGCATCACCCAAAATCCATAGTTTATATTAGGGTTCACTCTTAGTGTTGTACAATTCAAGAATGACGTGTATCCATCACGATAGTATCATACAGAGTATTTTTCACTGCCCTAAAACCCCTCTGTGCTCTATTTATTCATACCCTGCCCACCCTACCTGCCTCCCCCAACCCTTGGCAACCACTGTTCTCTTTACTTTTTCCATGGTTTTGCCTTTTCTAGAATGTCGTATAGTTGGGAACATATAATATGTAGCCTTTTTATTTATTTATTTATTTTTGAGACGGAGTTTAACTCTTGTTGCCAAGGCTGGAGTGTGATGGCGCAATCTTGGCTCACTGAAACCTCCACCTCCCGGGTTCAAGTGATTCTCCTGCCTCAGCCTCCTGAGTAGCTGGGATTACAGGCACCCGCAAACATGCCCAGCTAATTTTTTGTATTTTTAGTAGAGACGGGGTTTCACTATGTTGGTCAGACTAGTCTTGAACTCCTGACCTCAGGCAGTCCACCCACCTCGACCTTCCAAAGTGCTGGGATTACAGGTGTGACCTACTGCACCAGCCTCCTTTTTCTTTTTTTGAGACAGGGTCTCGCTCTGTTGCCCAGGCTGGAGTGCAGGGGCGTGATCTTGGCTCACTGCAGCCTCCACCTCCCAGGTTCAAGCAATTCTCCTGCCTCAGCCTCCCAAGGAGCTGGGATTACAGGCACCCGCCACCACGCCCAGCTAATTCTTGTGTTTTTAGTAGAGACGGGGTTTCGCCATGTTGGCCAGTCTGGCTTCAACCTCCTGGTCTCAAGTGATCCACCCACCTCAGCCTCTCAGAATGCTGTGATTACAGGTGTGAGCCACTGTGCCCGGCCATATGTAGCCTTTTCAGGTCAGCTTCTTTCATTTAGCAATATGCCCTTAAGGTCAGCACTAAGACAACAGATAACATTCTGTTGTCTGAATGTGCCACAGTTTAGTTATCTGTTCACCTACTAAAGGACATTTTTGCTGCTTTCAGGTTTTGGCAATTATGAATAAAGCTGCTGTAAACATTCCTCTGCAGGTTTTTTTGTGTGGACATACGTTTTCACTTCCTTTGGAAAATAAATACCAAGGAATGTGATTGCTGGATCTTATGTTAGAATATGTTTATTTTTTTAAATTATTTATTTATTTATTTATTTTTTAGAGACGGGGTTTCACCATATTGGCCAGGATGGTCTCGATCTCTTGACCTCGTGATCCGCCTGCCTCGGCCTCCCAAAGTGCAGGGATTACAGGCGTGAGCCACTGCGCCCGGTTGAGTATGTTTAGTTTTATAAGAAACTGAAACTCTTCCAAAGTGACTGTACTATTTTACATTCCTACCAGCTATGAATCGAAAATTCTTGCTCGGCTGGGCGCAGTGGCTCACACCTGTAATCCCAGCACTTTGGGAGGCCGAGGTGGGTGGATCAGTTGAGGTCAGGAGTTTGAGACCACCCTGGCCAACATGGTGAAACCCCATCTCTACTAAAAATACAAAAATTAGCCAG
Source organism: Aotus nancymaae (assembly GCF_030222135.1). NCBI lineage: Eukaryota > Metazoa > Chordata > Mammalia > Primates > Aotidae > Aotus > Aotus nancymaae. The sequence goes on along the minus strand of NW_026988479.1, from coordinate 16,602,935 downwards.
GCATGGTGGCATGCACCTATAATCCTGGCTACTTGGGAGGCTGAGACAGGAGGATTGCTTGAATCTGGGAGGTGGAAGTTGCAGTGAGCCAGGATCGCAGCACTGCACTCCAGCTGGATGACAGAGCGAGACTCCATCTCAAAAGAAAAAAAGAAAAAAGAAAGTTTTTCCTCCACATCTTTGCAAGCATTTGGTGTCATCAGTGTTACGGATTTCGGTTATTCTAGTAAGTATGTAGTGATATGTTATTTTAATTTACACTACCCTGATGACATATGACATTGAGCTGCTTTCACAAGTTTATTTGCCATTTAAATTTTGTTAAAATTGAATAAATTGTAATAAATTCCTTCTCACGTGCACTAGCCACCTTAGTAGTGCTCTATAATTATATGTGCCTAGTGGTACATGTTGGACAGTGGAGCTCTGGAGTGATCTACTTGGATTATGTCAGAAGCTTTAAGTTGATTCCCCAGAGAAGACTCTTCTTCCAGCCTTCTGACTCAAAGGGAAAGGCCAGGCTGCTGGGGCTCTAAGAGACTATAGAGGGAAAACTGCTGGGTGTCTCGGTATATATTATGCATAGGTCTACTTTTCTTTTTAGTGTAGGGTCCCTGGCATCCTCCAATCCAGAGACCCTCTGTTTTACCCTCTTCTGAGAACAAACTTCAGGCCTCTGCTGGAGGAAGGGAGGGTAGTCTCCCAGTGGCATGATTGAGGGGTGGGGTAGGATCTAGGGATCTAACTGCTTCTTTAACAGCTTTCAACCAGTCTTCTTTTTAGCCTCCCCCTCCTTTAACTCCCTTTTCCATAGGTGTCTGATGCCAGTCATTTCCGAGCCTTTTGAGGATCCTACAGTATAATTTGGGCTGGTTTTTCCTCTTTCCAGTTTAGGACTCAGCTTTCTGAAATCTGTTGGATTTAACGCCTCTAGTTCTTCTAGTCCCAATCTTCAAAATTTGCAGTTGCTTTTTTGTTCTTGCCAACCTTGTAGGCTCTTTCTTTGCATCATTTCTTATTTTCTAAACACCTGAGGTTTCAAGGAGAGAAATTAGATGCTTTGGTTAGGTCTGACATCTTTTACCTGAAAGTTGCTATTAATCTGGATTTATAAGCCAGATCTGGATATTTCAAAAAATATTTTATTCTATATTTATGCTTCCTTCAGTATCTATATTTGTAGTTAAAGGTTTAAGTGCTAATGTTTAGTGGAGGACTCAATAGAAGGGCCAGGAAGTGAAATATTTACCACAGCCAGGCTAGGACAGTAAGGATTTGGTTTGGGAGCAGAAGATAAGTGACAGCAACCAAGGAGATTGATAAAAGTGATGTAGGTAGGATGATTAGAGACTTAATTTTAAAAAGCTTGAACATCTGAGACATATTGCATAAATAAAGCTCCAGTAGCATTTATCTTCTTGGACTCAACTATTTTTTAGTTTTTTAATTTTTTTTTTTACTTGTCATGATCTAGGAATTTATTCTACATTTCAGAGAATACACATAACTAATGATACAATTTAAAAATGACTACTGAACAAAACTGTTTGCCAACATAGTATACATAGAATCTGTAAGAAGAACACACATAGTATTAACTAACTAAACAATATACTCTTAATATACTGTAGCAGCAGGTTTCTATTTTAATAATTGAGCTTGCTGTTTTAGTGTTCTATTGGATTCTAAGAGTTTTACCTGTACTGACTATGGTGATTCACTTTGCTGGTTGTTGCTGCCCTCTGATGGACTAGCTGAGGAAATGCAGCTTTTTTCATTCATGGATTATGTGCTGACCTTCCCTAAATTGAACACTAAAACGTGGATAATTTTTTTTTTTTTTTTTGAGAAGGAGTCTTGTTCTTGTTGCCCAGACATGATCTCGGCTCACTGCAACCTTCACCTCCCGGGTTGAAGCGATTCTCCTGCCTCAGTCTCCTGAGTAGCTAGGATTACAGATGTGAGCCACCACACCTGGCTAATTTTTGTATTTTTAGTAGAGACAGGATTTCACCATGTTGATCAGGCTGGTCTTGAACTCCTGACCTCATGATCTGCCCACCTCGGCCTCTCAAAGAACTGGGATTACAGGCTTGACCCACCGCATCTGGCGGATAATTTTTTTTTTTTAAGGATAAAATCTATTTCTGATGATCCTCCAGGAAAGCAAGGGAAACTGGCATCTTCCTTCTTATAAAAAAGGAAATCTCCCTTCCTTTCTTTTCTATCTAAAGGCAAGACTTAGTGGACATCGAATAGGAAAAAGGCAGAAGAATTTGGGGAATGCAAAGATTCGGTTGCTTTGGAGTCTGGATGCCTGAGTTTCATATCCATCTCATCCCCTTATGTGACCTCAGTGATTTACTTCATCTGGCTGGGCTTCAGTCTCTTCATTAATATAATGAAGAGGTGGAGTAGACTTGGAGGGTTTCTCCAGGGATTGACATTTTAGGGTAGCAACCCTAAATTATATAGTATTTGTTCATAAGAGATATAATGACTAAGTTTCAGGCTCTGCCATCAAGTAACTTAGTCTGGAAAGGGGTAAGGAAACAGACATCAAAAGAGAATTGTAATCCATTTTTAGTGCTGTGAGACAGGCAAGTACCTATTACTGTGGAAACACAAGGAAAGGTACATGACCATTTAGAAGAGGGATCATTCTATAGGGCTGTTGGAGTTAGCCTTGAAAGGACAATCGAGGCTGAGGAGGCAGCAGCCGAGGGCAAGTCTAGGGTGTTGAGACAGTGTCATCTATTTGGAGATGAAGACGGAGTTTGAGGTGGAGGGTTTGCTGAGAGATGAGACTGCGGGGAAAAGCTAGGAGAGTCATATGTCATGTACAAGAATTTGGATTTCAACATAGGGCAGTGGAGAGCTATTGAAGGCTTTTAAATGGGGTAATAACATGGACAGCTTGGCATTTCAGAAAGATTACTCTTGGATAGAGTATGGAGAATGGATGTGGTATGGGGCAGATGGGACTGAAGGCAGGGAGATCAGTTAGTAGGCTGTTGGAATAAATCAAACAGGAGACAATATTGGTGTGAACTTAGGTAGTGCTAGTAGACATGGATGGAAGAGAGATGAATCGAGTCTGTAGGCAGAAAGAACAGGTTGCTGGTTCTCCCACCCCACCACCACCTTTTTTTTTTTTTAACTTAAGCTGCAGCTGTGACCAATTCATCTGCCATTAATTCTTTAGACCCAGGTTCTATTATCTACATTACATTCATCCCAGAGTTGTTTGCTTGTTGCTTGGTTCTGAGGGAACTCTTTGAGTTTGAGGGACAAAATTTTGAAAGCAATTGCTCTGGGAGCAAATAACTTTAACCTGGGCTACAGTAAACCAAATTTGTATGCACTCATCCTTTTTGTGCTTGTTTCACCTTCTGTATGCCAAGGAACTTAGGGTAGTGACAAAAGGAACTGCGTTGTTGGTCATTTTGGGTGGTGCTTTCTGCCTCACCATCCTTCTGCCTTGCTTCTAGTAATGAGAACACATGAAATAACTGTACATTCCGTGGACACTTTCTCATGGCAAGATTCTCATGGTTTGGGGTGAGTGATTATCCCTCAGCCACTAGAAGCTTAACCTCTTCTGGACCATGGAGTTCAGTTTGTTTTATTTCAAAAGCACCAGGTTGGTGGAAAATGGACCAAGTATAGATTCACAGTTTACACTGGATTTAATGGAATTGTGTGACATGGGGAACATGAACATAATATTGTCGATTTTTCTTGTCCGTAAAAGAGGAAAAATAGCTTTGTGGCAGAAATGGAACTAGTTTTTCATTAGTTGGGGAAGGTTAGTCAAGAAACATTTACCAACTGGGTGTGGTGGTATGCGCTTGAAATCCCAGCTACTCAGGAGGCTGAGGCGGGCAGATAACTTCAGCCCAGGGGTTTGAGACCAGCCTGGGCAACACAGGGAGACGCCACCTTTTAAAAAAAAAAGACAGAGAGAAAGAGATTTACTATACTCTTCTAAGGACATTAATGAAAAAGAAAAATTGTTTAAAATTAAGCAGAATGAAGAAAAATTTCCACTTTCCCAGACTTGCTCATTTAGACTTTTTTTGAGGGGGCGGCGAGAGGGGTGAAGTATAATATGTATACAGAAGAGAATGTAAAACATACAGAATAATTATAAACTGGACAGTTGTGTGATTCATGTCAAGATACAGAATATTGTAAACACCCCAAAAGCTGCTTTGTCCCCTTCCCCAGTCACAACCCCCCCATCCCAAGCAACCACTGTTTTGACATTTATGGTAATTATTCCCTTTACGTAATAATTTTACATCCTAAATAATATAGTGCTACATGTTTTTAACCTGAATATTAATGAAATAATTCAATATTATGTTTATGAATAGCTGTAAGTTCATTCACTTTCTCTGTGAAATTGCTTTCCTTGTACTAACGTACCAGTTTATTTGTCCACTCTACTCTTTTAGTTCACATCATTCATTAACTTATACACAATTATTTGTCTTCTGGTTTGTTGAAGCAATAAGTCAGACAACTTTTGTCACAATAATATCTGTCAGAGTGGCCAGCCATAAACACTGTAGCACAACATCCATCTGAAGGACACTCCCAACAAAGGTTGGGACTACTTTTGCCATTCTAATTAGCCTTAGGGCAGGACAGCCAGCTTTACTTTCTTTCTCATGCTTTTTCTTCCTGGGAGTAGTGTGAAATTTTTTCTTGGTCCCACCACAAAGCCTCAACACAAGATGAAAAGTGGACTCCTTTTGAATGCTGTAGAAAGCACATCCCCCTTCTAATTGCTTGCCAGCAAAGATCAGTCTTTACGGGTCAAGAGGAATTCCTTCCTCATCCTGGATCTTGGCTTTTACATTTACTGCTGTGTCCAAGGGTTCAACCTCAAGAATGATGGCCTTCCCCATAAGGATTTTTTTTGGGGAATGGAGTCTCACTCTTGTTGCCCAGACTAGAGTGCAGTGGTGCAATCTCAACTCACTGCAACCTCCACCTCCCAGGTTCAAGCTATTCTCCTGCCTCAGCCTGAGTAGCTGGGATTACAGGCACCTGCCACCACGCCTGGCTAATTTTTGTACTTTTAGTAGAGACGGGGTTTTGCCATGTTGGCCAGGCTGGTCTTGAACTCTTGACCTCAGGTGATCCGCCCACCTTGCCCTCCCAAAGTGCTGGGATTATAGGTGTAAACCACCGCACCTGGTCCCCCATAAGGATTTTTATGAAAATTTATGTTTTGGTGGTGGTTCCAATACATCCAGTTGGCAGATCAGAAAGCCCATTCTACTCTGGATGGCCATTTCCATTGTTCTCTGTTTTACATGTTATCGTGTTACTCTGAACACTCTTGGTATAGACATTCCACTACACGTGTGCACAATTCAGCAGGGTGGATACATAGACATTTGTTAGTTGCATTGTACTACGTGTGCATATTTAACTTTACTGAATAGTGCCTTACTGTTTTCCAAAGTGGCCATAGCATTTTACAGTACCACCAGGAGTTCCTGTTGATGTATGATTAAATGAACATGAAAACTTTTTCCAGTCTTGAGAGTGTGAATTAATATCTTTCTGTGTTTTTAATTCGCATTGCCTTACTTACTATGAAGTGGAGCATTTCTTATACGTGTGTCAGTCATCAGCTTTAGATTCTGTCCAGTTCTGCATCTTCTTTTTTTTTTTTTCCTTCTTAAGAGTCATATGTTAGTGACCTTAAAAGTCTTCCTGCTCCTTGCTTGAGGGAATGTGCTAAGGACTCCTTCCGCGGCAATCATTAGCTTGTGGAAAGTAGCTTAGATCCTTTCAACTTCTCTCCCTTTTTTCCCCAACCCATGTGGTGTTTGGGAGGTTTCCTGGTACTTCACTGATTTCTCTTCTTTCTTCTCCTTCCTTTTTCCTGTTCCTAGACTCTGAAGCGGCTCATGGCAGATGAGGTAAGGACGTTTTGTTTGGCATGTGCATGTTCTAGCTCATTGCCTACACTATAATATTTACCAGTTTCCATAACTTTGACTTTCTGTAACTTATAATGGTGATATGGCTTCTACTCAGAGTATCTCAAGGCTTTTTTCCTGACTCTTTACTCTGTGTTTGGCCCATTGCATGCATTTCCCTGGACATTCATTATCTTCCTAAGTTAGGCATGCTCTTTAAACTCCAAGCTGACTTGCAGTCTGAATGCCACTCATATCACTTGAAGCCCTATAATACTTACAGATAATTATTGTTATTTTCAAACAGGGAGAGCTGATAAGCTGTAGCTTATTGGTGACTCTTTGATTTGAGCATCGGTATTTGAGATTTGAGGAATGGTTTGTTAGCATTTGTTTGGCAGAGAGATGGCATATATACCCCTGAAGTACATTGTATTCTTTGCTGACTGGATGTCATGAAAAGGGGATTCTGAAGAATAGATATTGAACTTTTGCTGCCTACATCACACAAGTGCTGTGGAGTGTACAAATTAAAGAGAAAGGAATGGATCCTGATTTTAAGGATAAATTTATCCTATGTGGCTTATATCTATTAAAATCTATGGTAATACTTCCTGAAGGGAGGCATCCTCTGGAGTCCTAGCCACATTTATTATTGGGTAGCTAGAAGAAAACAAAGGGCATTTTATTGATAGAACTCTGTCATGAGAGGCTTTCAGTTCTGTACTGCTACAAGGCTTAGAAATGGCAGGGGAGATCAAGAACAATGTTTCTTCTATTTTAAAGAGGTTTGAAATCTTAATACTTTGGTCCTCTTTGAACATAGATGAGAGTACAGAGTCAGTATGCTAAGTTAGATAGGAGGAAGACTGATTTCTTCTTTTCATGTCAGAAGAGTCTTGAACTGCTCATGAACCAGAGGAACCATGCATGTGTAAGAGGTTAAAGGGGTAAAGAATTTGCTGTGTGATTTGTTTTGTAAGTGAAAATGGATCACTGCTAACACTTTTTTCTCTTTCTCAGCTGGAGAGATTTACCAGCATGAGAATTAAGAAGGAGAAGGAAAAGCCCAATTCCGCTCATAGAAATTCTTCTGCATCATATGGGGATGATCCTACAGCACAGTCATTGCAAGATGTTTCAGATGAACAAGTTCTGGTTCTCTTTGAACAGATGCTGGTAAGTTTTCCATTCCCAAAATGTTGCTTCTTCCTGTGCATTTATGGCCATGATTAGCTCTTTTTTATGCATAGTCCCCTAGCTAGCCCTTTATTATAAAGAATTCCAGGCTTAATGTGGAACTTTTAAAATGTTAACCCTATCATCCCATAAGTAGGGACTAAATATACAAGTACCAGTTCATAAGACTGGAATCTGTGCTTGGAAACATCCAATCACTGTCTTGTTAATGTCCTTCTGCCCAGCAACACTTTACCCACAAAGACATAGTGGACCATCTCACCCTGTGTACCAAAGATGGTAATATGGAGACCACCTTTGGGTTAAGCCGGAGCAGATAAAGTGTCGAAGTATTCACAACAAACTCTGTATAAAGGAGAAACTGAGGATGGAATATGATTTGCTGATTTAGTGGTGAAACTGGAAAGAAAATACATAGAATTGCTAGAAGACCTTTAAAGATTGTGTCTAAAGTGAGCTAAGTAATGAAGTATATGTGCATGTAACTTACTTCACTGTCCTCAGTGAGGAACACCGAATAAGGAGGACATTCAGTGAGTGTCCATTAGTGGTAAGTCTTGGAAAGTTTTGATGAATACAAGATTTCATAAGACCTGTATTTTGCATGGATATCTGATCTCAGATTCAAATAGAGACTAGTTGCAGGTCTACCTTACTTAAAAGCTTAGGTTTAAAATCCTTAGCACAGGGCCTGGTACGTAGTAAGCACTCAACTGGTACTAGTGTTATTTTTTTTTCACTGAATCTTTTAGTTTGTCTCTTAATATTCCAAGTGCATTAAGAGTCTTAAGAGTATGATCTGTCAAGATAATCTCTTGGCCTTGAATTGCAAGTTTAGGTGTCTCTTGGGCCAGGCAGGTAGTATAAATAAGGGGTAAGCAAGCTAGATAGAAGATGGCAAAATAAGTAGGGAATGTGGCAAATTGAAGAGAGGCTTCGGTATTTTTGTTAGAAAGACCAGCCACACTCAGTTCTAGTAGGTGGTGGCATTCCAGTTGGGAATGCTTGCCTAGTAGTGCCAGATATTTCTATTTTTCAAAAGAAGTTAAAAATCTGTAATTTAAAAAAAACAATAAATCTTGAATAACATCAAATATCCTAGTCACTATTTGAATTTCCCCAGTTAGGTCTTTTCTATTTTTTTGAGTCAGAGTCTTGCTGTGTCACCCAGGCTGGAGTGCAGTGGTGCAGTCTTGGCTCACTGCAACCTCTGCCTTCTGGGTTCAAGCGATTCTCCTGCCTCAGCCTCCTGAGTATCTCTGGGATTACAGGTGCCCACCACCATGCCCAGCTAATATTTGTACCTTTAGTAGAGACAGGGTTTCACCATATTTGTCAGGCTGGTCTCTTGGCCAGGCTGATCTCAAACTCCTGACCTTGTGATCCGCCCTCCTTGATCTTCCAAAGTGCTGGGATTATAGGTGTGAGTCACTGTGCCCGGCAGGTCATTTTTGAAAAACCAGTTTGTTCAAATCACAATTCCAAGTATAGTCCATTGTACTGATACTCTCAATTTTCATTTAAACTGTAGGTTTCTCTTCCCTTTTTTTTGAGATGGAGTCTTGCTCTATCACCCAAAATGGAGTACAGTGATGTGGTCTCAGTTCACAGCAACCTCTGCCTCCCAGGTTCAAGCAATTCTCCTGCCTCAGCCTCCTGAGTAGCTGGGATTACAGGTGCACAGCATCATGCCCTGCTAATTTTTGGGTTTTGAGTAGAGATGGATTTCATCATGTTGGCCAGGCTGGTCTTGAACTCCTGACCTCATGATCCACCTGCCTGGGCCTCCCAAAGCGCTGGGATTACAGGTGTGAGTTACTGCACCGAGCCCACTTTTTCTTTTTATCCTTACTTTTGATATATTAAAAAAAAAAAACTTGCTGAAGAAATCATTTGACCTGTAGAGTTTCCCACAACATGAAATTTGATGGTTGCATCCTTTGGTACTGTTTTACTAGAGATCTGTATTTTTATGTAAGGTCTCCCAAATTTAAAATGTTGAGCTAACCAAGTGAAACATTTTGTCTTTGGGTGTGATTTAACTTGAGGGCCACCTTTTTGTAACTTCTATGTTCAGTTTATCTGCAAGAGGGAAAAAGCACCTGGCCGGGCATAGTGGCTCACACCTATAATCCCAGCACTTTAGGAGGCTGAGGTGGGCGGATCATGAAGTCAGGAGTTCAAGACCAGCCTGGCCAACATGGTGAAACCCTGTCTACTAAAAATATAAAAATTAGCTGGGCGTGGTGGCAGGCACCTGTAATCCCAGCTACTTGTGAGACTGAGGCAGAAGAATCAGTTGAACCTGGGAGGTGGACGTTACAGTGAGCTGAGATTGCACCATTGGACTCCAGCCTGGGTAACAAAGCAAGATTTCAACTCAAAAGGAAAAAGAACCAGGAATTAAGTCCCAAAATCTTCAAATTAATTTTGCTACTTGCAGAAGAAGTAGAATAGATCCCTCCACCCCATATTTTCCTCAATTCAAATAACATTCTGGAATTATTAGGGCTAAATTTGTGCCCTCCAAGGTACTAGGTTTGGACACATGGTCGTTATGCATGTAGAAGTATCAAGCAGAGCCTTTCCCCAAACATACATCAGATTATGTCTGTTAAGGGGCCTCTGCTTTATCATAGAATTTCCAGTTCTTTCTTCATGGGAAAGGAGTTTGTACAGGGACTGAGTTAACCAGGGATAATGGGTTTGTAGACCCTAGAGTTGGTGCAGTTGATTTTGCAGGTGTTTGGATTATGTCAGTTATCCAGTGCTTCAGTCTGAAGAGATTTTTAAGATCCATCCTTGATGCAAAAAAACATTGTCTGTGGTTTTCTTCCAATGATACAGAAGAAATTTTTCACTTATATTGAGACCGTTTTTCTTAGAGAAAAAATATGTATTAAAATGTCTAGAGATTTATACTAAAATGTTAACTACACTTAATCCTTGAGGAATTTTCATCAGCTATAATAGCTTAAATTTCTAGAGATCAAGAATTTATTTACTCAATAAGCATTTTATATGCTCAACTCTTCACTAAGTATACTAATGTTAAACACAACATTTATAAGGAATTTGAGACAATTTTGTTTTTTCTCTTTTTTCGCCTTCTCCTAGCTGGATATGAATCTGAATGAGGAGAAACAGCAACCTTTGAGGGAGAAGGACATCATTATCAAGAGGGAGATGGTGTCCCAGTACTTGTATACTTCCAAGGCTGTGAGTCCTGGGGCAGGTATCCATGACATGGGAGACTGTGCCCTTGTCTTGGACCTGTTTGTTTTGCCAGTTTTATGTAACATTTTATGTCTGCATCAATTCTGTTTCACTCCGCTATATAAACCCATTAACTTTTTACTGTCTTATTGAGTTACCATTCTTCCATACTTTTTGCATGGTTAAATCTTCATGAAGTATGTAAATATAGGGAATGAGATAGGCAGTTTTAAGTCTCACATATTTTGGTGGTATGTGTGATGGGTACCTGCCCTGATAAACTTGGCCTGATGTGGTGGCTCGCTCCTGTAATCTCAGTACTTTGGGAAGCTGAGGCAGGAAGATCGCTTGAGCCCACGAGTTTGAAACCAGGCTGGGTAACATGGTGAGACCTTGTCTCTACTGAAAATTAAAAATAAAAACAAAATATAAACTCTATTGAGTAATACTAGTCCCTAATTTATGACTGGGTCCACTGTTACTAATCTGTATCTATGCCTTCTGTCCAGGGTATGAGTCAGAAGGAGAGCTCTAAGTCTGCCATGATGTATATTCAGGAGTTGAGGTCAGGCTTGCGGGATATGCCTCTGCTCAGCTGCCTGGAGTCCCTTCGTGTCTCTCTCAACAACAACCCTGTAAGGTGAGGATTCTGAGGAGATCACAGGAGTAGGAGCCCAATGTTGGAGTTCATTGGTGGTGACTGAAAATCAAAGGAGCTGGTGAAGTATGAGAATAGTCTGAATTGGAAGTAGAAAGTTGTCAGGATAAACTTTGTTTGGCAAATAAGTATTTATTGATTTGATATTGCATTGTCTCTATCTGTTCCTTACAGTTGGGTGCAAACATTTGGTGCCGAAGGCTTGGCCTCCTTACTGGACATTCTTAAACGACTTCATGATGAGAGAGAAGAGACTGCTGGGTAAGGACTTCCAGGTCTTTGCAACTTCTACTTGGAAGGTCATAGGGGACTTGGCTATTTGCTCTGAAGGAGAAAATAGCAGTTAAATGTAAAGTTTTGGGCTAGGGGAATGTACTGTTAGCTGAGAAAGGGTTTATCATAGTGGTGACTAGAGGATGAATGATGATTATAGATACAGGAAAGGGAGGAGGAACTTAAATTTCATGTTGAATAACTCTAATATATACCACATAATATTGTTAGTCTCCCAGCACTGGTTCTTTTTCAATCTGGAAATAAAATCTGATTTAGTGCTGCCCTGTAATCTGGTCTGGGTCATATCCATTTGGAAGTCTTATAATATACTTGGGACTAGTATTGTGGCAGTCTTCAAGGTTGGAACAATTTAGGTATACCTTGCACTGTCTTAGGCTACCTTGAAGCCAGCCTGAAGCAAAATACTTCCTGGAATCTTTCTGAAACAAAATAATACAAGGCCAAGATCTGTATATACCTTCTCAGAGTTGAAACCTGTGAAGTAGTGAGGCAAGCAGCAATAGATGGGATGTTATCCTGATACAATTTAGCACTTAGGAGCCTAGAGAGAGTTAAAAGGAAGGTTTTAATGTAATACTGAATTCCTGGATTACAAGAGGATCAGCCAAACTTCTTTGATGGTGAGGATCCCTCTTAGTTACCTATTTTCATCAGTGTTTCTGGGCAAAGTGCCATGTGCTAGAATTTACTTAGCTACTAGTTGGGGTTATTATTCCTAAGAACCTTGTTTGCAAGATTAAAAATGGGAAAGTGGTAGAGAATAAAGGGACCTCACTGATGATGTCTTCTATATCCAGAAGTTACGATAGCCGGAACAAGCATGAGATCATTCGCTGCTTGAAAGCTTTTATGAACAACAAGGTGAGATTTTTTTCATTCTCATTCCAAACCCCATCTGGACCCCTGCTCTTTCTCTTCTATTGGCAAACTCAAAATAGGAACTAAGAATATGAGGTTCAAGACTTCTAGCTTTCTCTTTTAGTATCATAACTGTTTTTCTTTTTTTCTGAGACAGAGTCTCACTCTGTCACCCAGGCTGGATTGCAGTGGCGCAATCTCGGCTCACTGCAACCTCCACCTCCTGTACAGGCACGTGCCACCACACCTAGCTAATGTTTTGTTTTTAGTAGAGACAGAGTTTCACTATGTTGGCCAGGCTGGTTTCAAACTCTTGACCTCAGGTGATTTGCCTGCCTCGGCCTCCCAAAGTTCTGGGATTACAGGCGTGAGCCACCGTGCTTGGCTTCATAACTGTTTTTCATTACCATGCGGACATGCTTCTATGGACATTTTTTTCTCAGTTCTAACTTCTGTTGCAGAGAACAGGCTCAATTTTGTTTCTCTTTCGTTACTTTCTTTTGCTAATTCTTGAATTTCCTGACTTGTAGTAATTGTTTTTGGAAGATTTACTTTATTTTCTGTTTCTTTTTTCTTCTAGACTGTTTCTACTTTAGAATTTTTTTATCTTCTTTTTGTCTGTTTAGTAATTCAACCCAGGGAGCCCACAATCATATGCCTCTAAGTGCAAATCTCTCTTCCTCACTGTTTAATTTTATTATAATTAACTTATTCCATTGGATTAGGAGGGAGAGAATTAACAAGAAACATAAAAGTCAGAGACTTTTATTCTTGGAAGACATATAATTATTTTGTGTCTCCTGGAAAATTATTTTATGTTCATCTCTAATTATATTGGGAAAAGTATTCTACCCTGTATTAGTTTGCTAGTGTACCACAAAATTAGGTGTCTTAAACAACAGAAATTTATTATCTCACAATTCTAGAGGATAGAATTCCAAAATCTAAGGTATCAGCAGGGTTGGTTCTTCTGAAGGCTGTGTGTGATCATGTGTTCCATACCCCTTCTAGTTTCTGGTAGCTTGCTGGCAATCCTTGGCACTCCTTATCTTGTAGATGCATCATCCTGATCTCTGCCTGTGTGATCACATGATGTTCTCCCTCTGTATATACCCATATCCAAATTTCCTCTTTTTATAAGGACACTGGCCGTATTGGATTACGGAACCATTCTACTCCAGTATGACTTCATTATAGCTTGACTAATTATATTTGCAATGAGTATTTTTCCAGATGAGGTTACGTTTTGAGGTACTGGGGGTTAGGACTTCAGCATATGAATTTGAGAGGATACCATTCAACCCGTAACTACCCCTAAACTTGTCCCCAGTTAGATGCTGTCATCTTTCATCCTCCTTTCTTTGTTCTTGGCCCTACTAGTTTGGAATCAAGACCATGTTGGAGACAGAAGAAGGAATCCTACTGCTGGTCAGAGCCATGGATCCTGCTGTTCCCAACATGATGATTGATGCAGCTAAGCTGCTTTCTGCTCTTTGTATTCTACCACAACCAGAGGACATGTATGTGACTGGAATCATTTTTCTTCTTCATTTTCAATTTTATTGTTTTCTTAGTTTAGAGGACAATTGAGTTGATTGGGTGTCCCCTTGGTCATAAATACTAGGTAAGATTGTATTTCTTCCCAGAAGTGAACACTAAGAATCTTAACATTTAAGAACAATTCCTAAGTGATTGGTGCTATCCTGAATGTTCCACTGGTTATCAGACATATAGCAAGATGTCTCCTAATGTCTGTATTGTCTAGGACGAGGGTTTCTTTTTACTGTTCTTTTTTTTTTTTTTAATTCAGAAGTGGCACAATGTTATTTTTAAAATTCAAACATTATAGAAGTATATAAAGTAAAATGTAACTGCCTCATCCCTTTGCTAAATCCTATTCCGTGGAGAGAACGACTGTTAATGGGATAATATAGTCTCATAGAATGTTTTCTAGGCATAGACGCACATATTGAGTTCCTTTGATTCTAGACATCTGCCACCCCAAGAGATAGTATCTTAAGAGCTGAGGAATGTCACTTATGCCTATAAAACCAACTGCATATATAGGATAGATTTTTATTATTGTAGAGGGATTTGGTTTAATGAAAGTTAAATCATTCTTCTCAACTTGTTTCTTTTTAATAGTAGATCTTGGACATTTTTTCTATGTCAGTACTTACAGATCTACCTTATTATCTTTAGTGGCTGTTTAGTATTCTGTATGCATGTATGTAGCCCTATAATTTATTTAACAATTGCCCTGTTGCTGGACTTACAGATACTTTTTAAAGCAGATTTCTGTACCTGTTCCAGGTGATAATTTTTACAAATGGTACTGCAATGAATGTCCTTGGCATATCTTCTTTCACATTTATGCATATATGTTGGATACATTTCTGGAAGTAGACTATATGTTACATGCATGCAAAATTTATTAGTACTGTTAAATGCCCCTCCAAAAGTTGTTATCAGTTTATACTTCATGGAACAGGGGACTCGATTAGTATTTATGGATAGAAGCCTAGGGATGGGTTTTAGGGAATGCATTTCTCTGAAGAGATGGTCCTTAGTTATCAGCAGTTTCTGGAAACTGAGTGGTAAGAATAATAATGTAGAAATCTGTAACACTGATAATGTCCTTTTTCCTAACTGGTCTGTTCCCCTGTGTAATCTACTCATTACACATATCTGCGTCAGAATACCTGGAAATTTCTCTCCCTTTCCTTTCTCTTGGGCAGGAATGAAAGGGTTTTGGAGGCAATGACGGAAAGAGCTGAGATGGATGAAGTTGAACGTTTCCAGCCGCTGCTGGATGGATTAAAAAGTGGGACCTCTATTGCACTGAAGGCATGTATATCCCCTGAAACTGGGCCCAAGAATAGAATTCAAGATGTACAGACTTAAATTCATTTGACCTTTTACTAGAATACTTGGAGTGGCTCCCAACTATATATTTTACATTTCACAATCTGTTCTGAAAGGAAAAGATCAACCTTCTCTCTAAGAAGATAAAGAATGAACTGTTTTCCTCATTATGAGATGGAAAAGGGCATGGTATCTGTTTGTAATCTAGGAAAACTGAGACCTGCAACAACATATACTGTCAAATCCTTGGAATCATTTAGAGTTTTGGGCTCGCTAGATCTGTACTCAAACCAGGTTTCATTGCTGTAGTAGAAAAGTCATTGTTAGAGTTTTTGTATTGTATCTTTCAGGTTGTATTTGGGGACCTAAGAATGTATGTAAAGAAAATGGATTCTTGATATCCAGGAGTTAGCACTGACATAGCTGCTGAATTTTCACATTTTAGGTTGGATGCCTACAGCTGATTAATGCTCTCATCACACCAGCTGAAGAACTTGACTTCCGAGTTCACATCAGAAGTGAACTGATGCGCTTGGGGCTACATCAGGTGTTGCAGGTAAGATACTACACTTCATTAGAAAGGCTAGCCTGGTTCCTTCCTGCTCTATGGCTCAGCAATCCCTGGGACAACTCTGGTTTTCAATTAAAAACCAGGTTGAAAAGCTTAGGTTTCTAACCACATAGGATACTTTTGGGTTCCCTAACTTCTACTTTTGTTGTTGACAGGACCTTCGAGAGATTGAAAATGATGATATGAGAGTGCAACTAAATGTGTTTGATGAACAAGGGGAAGAGGATTCCTATGACCTGAAGGGACGGCTGGATGACATTCGCATGGAGATGGAATATCCTTTTACCGACTCGTTTCAAGACAAATGAGACATTCATTGTATTTAGTTCCCTGATCCCTGTGTGGAATGTTTTGAGGGATGATGACTCAAAACGGCATTAGGCTTGTGTGTCTTCTCATTAAATAAGTCATGTGTATTTTTATTGCTGCTGGCTTTACTTACCTTGTTATAGACCAGGGAAATCAGTAAAGGTGATCTGAGGGTTGTTGAGCATGGAAGCCATCACAATCATTGTAAACTTCCTAGAACATGATAGCTTAGCTTACTAAGATGTAGAACTGAATTTTGTAGATGTTTGGACTGACAGAAGGAGTAATTTAGTTACCTGTTAATATTTTCAATAAGTAACTTTGAGGCAGTTATCTCTTAGTTTCTATCTACTGCCTGATCTTCAAGCCAAGTACTTACTAGAGAGCCTCTGTGTGTATAGTAGCACCCAACTCACTGGTCCCTTGGCAAAAGGACGTTTTAGAGAGCTTAAAGTTTCTAGTGAGGTTTACAGGAAGAACAGCCAGTAGAATGGAAGTGGCGTCTTGCAACTTTTCCCTAGCTTTTTCAAAAGTTGAATAAGCCACTTGTCAAACATAATTTCTACATCCTTGCTTTCCTTAGCTTATTCCCCTTTTTCACTGACTTTAGTGAAGTCTTCCAGATTCTCTTAAACACAGTGAAGGATTCAAAGGCAGAGCCACACTTCCTTTCCATCCTGCAGCACTTACTTTTGGTCCGAAATGATTATGAGGCCAGGTAAGATGGTGTGCTTATGGGAAGTTTTGAATTTGAGCCTAAAAGGGGAGAGTGAATTCCTTAAATTCAAAGATTGTTCTGTAAAGGGAAAAAGTAAAGACAAAGACCCAGGAGTCGGCTTCTTCAGTCACAGATATAAAGGAAGTTGCCTTATTTTTTTAATCTAACTCAAAGGCATCCCTGTGGAAGAGGTCAGAGTATGTAAGGTGAAATGCCCGTCTGTTTTTGGAGGGAAGTAGGTACATAGGATGAAGATGATAGCAAAGAGAGGTGGCAATTTTAAATTCTTTCTAGTTTCCTGGAAGTATAGATTTAGCAATAGCACTATCCATCACAGGAAGGATCAAACCCAAATTTTTAGATGGAAAGTATTGGCACTAGGAGGCAGATGGCAGGAAGTTTTGATTATCTGAAGTAGATGGGGTAGCTGATGTAGAAAAAGAAGTTTTCTTAGCATGGCAGTGATACTTGTGTTATCTTTAAAAAAATTTTCCAGGTCTCTCAGTTGTCAAAGCAGTTATGTTTTCTTGGTCCTGAATACTTCTGAAAATTATATTTTGATTTTCCTTTGATGACCCCATTTTATTTTCTTGTAGACCTCAGTACTATAAGTTGATTGAAGAATGTATTTCCCAAATAGTTCTACACAAGAATGGGGCTGATCCCGACTTCAAGTGCCGGCACCTCCAGATTGAGATTGAGGGATTAATTGGTAAGCACACTCTTCTATCTGGCTTCTCCAAGTTTTGCTTCTTCCTTTCATTCTGCATCTTTTTTCAGCGAAAATGTCAGAGAAGATACCTTTCCAGTCCCCAGATATTTCTATTTTTGTCCTTTCTTACATCATAAACAGCATTTTTGCTAGGAATCTATAGGTCTTTAGTTTATTTCTACGTAAAACACACACCAGCACCTTTTGCCGAAACTCCTGCTGGTCTCAGAAAGTCAAAAGTGTCACTCATAGGCATTCTTCATGCTACCAGCGTGGTAGCTTTACCACATACCCAGAGATCACATGTTGAACTTAACTGAAAGTTTCATTTCTTTGTCTAGTGCAGAACATTAAGAAAGATAATAAAACTAATCAAAAAGATAAAAGACTGTTCTTTGGAAGGGCTTGGGTATAAAAGAAATAGACTAAGAGAATTGGGAGCTTTACTTACTGACTCTTCTTCTTTTCAGATCAAATGATTGATAAGACAAAGGTGGAGAAATCTGAAGCCAAAGCTGCAGAGCTGGAAAAGAAGGTGCATATGAGACCAAAAACATGTGTTTGAGTATATCTCGCTTTGAGGATTATTATTTTCCTGACCTGTGAGACACTTTTTTCTGTGGTATTTTGGAAGCATTTAGCACCTGATGTATAATTCCCAGGGGAAACCATTCCAGTATAGGTTAGTCATTGGAGAAAGTGATATGGATGTCATTTTGAGGAGCTTTCCTGGTGGGTTTGCAGTTCTTGGGCTACTAGGCAGGAAAAGAAAGACAGATGATACTCATATAATAGTGATGGGACTCTCAGGTTTGCTTGGCATTTTAGGCCTCTTATCCCTAGAACATTAGGAACTGAGGTCCTTTGAACAGTAGAAGTGGAAAATGTCTTTGAGGTTTCTTTTTCTCTTCAATTGTTAAGGACTCTCACTGTGGTTAATAGGTGTTTTTATCCTAGAGAATATTGGGATTGTACTACCATGGCTGTCCTAAATACCTTTAAAATCTTTGTTTTGTTTTTTACTATAAAAATAGGGAATCTATGGAAATGAACTGATTCCCTTCTCCTTTAATCTTGATTTTAAGGTTAGAATCATGGTGCTTTTTTTCCCCAAGCATAGCCTGAAATTGTGAGCTCTGTAGATCAACTATTGGCCCAAAACAGGAGATGGGGGTGGGGGGCAGATTCCAGCACCCCCAGGCAAAAGAGGAGGTGAGGTGAATTATGGGTAATAATACTTGTGCTTCTTACTGAGATGGAGAGCCTACTGGGAGCCTGATTCATTTTTTTCTCTAGCTGGACTCAGAGTTAACAGCCCGACATGAGCTACAGGTGGAAATGAAAAAGATGGAAAGTGACTTTGAGCAGAAGCTTCAAAATCTTCAGGGAGAAAAGGATGCACTGGATTCTGAAAAGCAACAAATTGCCACAGAGAAACAGGATCTAGAAACAGAGGTGTCCCAGCTCACAGGAGAGGTAATGCCTGAGCAGGGAAGGCAGAGTGACCTGTAACCTCAAGATGCACATGGCTTAGAACAGGAGTCAATCATCTCACTCCTAGGGAGGGATCAGCTACTAATAGGCAATCTAGTTACATGGTGCATATTTTAAAAATAATATACTGGTTTTTGGTTTGTGTTGGGGGTAAGTAATGCATAAGACAGAAAATCTGGAAAATACAGAAAAACATTAAAAATGAAGGTGATAAATATTCTAATAAATTAGGAATAAAAACTAAACTGTTACACATTAGCTGATTTTCTGTTAGTTTAGTCATCTCTGCACAGATGTATCCTTACACACTCCCTGTGCAGTAGTAAATACTTAAATGATCTTTGATATCTGATAACTTGATTACTTATGTGGTTATATAATCATCTGTGTAGCACATATATTAGTTATATAACTAGAACATTTGATTTACTTGACCTTTACATTTTCTAATCAAGGGAGAGTTTAACATAAATGTTGAAATTGTCTTTTTAATACAAAGCATTCTGAACTAAGAACATGAAGACCTGAATTCTAGTTTTGTCT
Organism: Aotus nancymaae; assembly: GCF_030222135.1. Classification (NCBI taxonomy): domain Eukaryota; kingdom Metazoa; phylum Chordata; class Mammalia; order Primates; family Aotidae; genus Aotus; species Aotus nancymaae. The sequence goes on along the minus strand of NW_026988479.1, from coordinate 16,583,552 downwards.
CTGCTGCTAAGCGTGTGACTTTAGGTGATCATGTGATCTCTCTGACTCCTCTCAGTTTCTCCATTTGTAAAATGCGAAGTTTGGATTAAGTAATTTGTTAGATTCCTTCTAGCCCCAGTAGTCCCTGAAGTGAAGTGAGAAGTACTCACATTGATGTTATTTCTGTAGGTTGCCAAGCTGACAAAGGAACTGGAAGATGCCAAGAAAGAAATGGCTTCCCTCTCTGCAGCAGCTGTTGCTATAGCTCCTTCTGTTCCTAGTAGTGCTGCTGTTCCCCCTGCCCCTCCTTTACCTGGTGACTCTGGCACTATTATTCCACCACCACCTGCTCCTGGGGGTAGTACCATAGTTCCTCCTCCTCCTCCACCACCACCTCCTTTGCCTGGGCGTGTTTGCATCAGCCCTTCACCCCTTTCTTTACCTGGAGTTACTGCTATCTCTCCACCCCCTTCTTTGCCTGGGGGTGCTAGCATCCCTCCACCCCCTCCTTTGCCTGGGGGTGCTAGCATCCCTCCACCCCCTCCTTTGCCTGGGGTTGCTAGCATCCCTCCACCCCCTCCTTTGCCTGGGGGTGCTAGCATCCCTCCACCCCCTCCTTTGCCTGGGGGTGCTAGCATCCCTCCACCCCCTCCTTTGCCTGGGGGTGCTAGCATCCCTCCACCTCCTCCTTTGCCTGGTGGTGCTGGAATCCCCCCACCACCTCCTCCCTTACCTGGAGGAGCAGGAATGCCACCTCCTCCTCCCCCTCTTCCTGGTGGTCCTGGAATCCCTCCACCTCCTCCTTTTCCTGGAGGCCCTGGCATTCCTCCGCCTCCACCCGGCATGGGTATGCCTCCACCTCCCCCGTTTGGATCTGGAGTTCCTGCAGCCCCAGTTCTGCCATTTGGGTTAACCCCCAAAAAGCTTTATAAGCCAGAGGTGCAGCTCCGGAGGCCAAACTGGTCCAAGGTAAGAATCTCTATTTCTTCACCAGTAGATCTTTTTTTTTTTTTAATTTTTGAGATGAAGTCTCATTCTTGTTGCCTAGACTGGAGTACAGTGGCATGATCTTGACTTACTGCAACCTCTGCCTCCCAGGTTCAAGTGATTCTCCTGCCTTAGCCTCCTGAGTAGCTGGGACTACAGGCGCTTGCCACTACACCCAGCTAATTTATTTTTTTTATTTTTAGTAGAGATGGGGCTTAACTGTGTTAGCCAGGATGGTCTCAATCTCCTGACCTCGTCAGCCACCCACCTTGGCCTCCCAAAGTACTGGGATTACAGGCGTGAGCTGCTGCGCCTGGCCTCACCAGTTGATCTTAAGAAACCATTTTACTACCAGTTTTCTACTTTTTGTGCATGGATGGGCTGCACCTCCCTATGGCTTACAGCTTTCCGTCTTCAAGTTTCACTCATGCTTATGTTTAGTTTATTCAGCAGATATTAGGCATCTTCTATATGCCATACATCACCATGGAGAGTTCTGTGAATCCTGTACTCTGAATTTAATCTTAACTAAACTTATACTTAATGTTTTTTGCCTTTTCTCTGAGGCTATCAATACCATGGTAACACACAGTTTGATAACAGTCATTCAGCAGTCTGCAAGCTACTGATAATTGTGCTGATCCAGAAGTCATGGATTTATGAATCCACTCTACCCCAGTTTCACAGGATATAAATTATACAGCCCATATTTGCATGCACAGTATTGTTCCCATGATGTGTTTGAGATGCCTGTGATTCTGAGTTAGTTAGCCTTTTGCTTCTAGAAAGTAAGTTAATATAAAGGAGCTTAGGGATTTATTTGCTCATAAAATGAGCAAGTTTGGCACAGTTAGCCAAACTGGTGGGGAAAATATGATGGAGAGCAAGAGAAGATGTGAAATAAAGCCTTAATGCTTCTGAAGCTAGAGGATTTGGAGTTAGGAGGAAGATACATAGTATACATGAATCTAATTCTTAGATTTATGAATCCATAAACAAATAAACTGGAAGTATTCTCTAATACTAATCCCTCTCCTAATCCCACCACACTATTCTGTGCTCAGGTTAGTCTTATTCTAGTAAGACATTGTTGATAATCAGCCAGCTAACTATTTTACAGACTCATTCTATTTTTAGGATGGAAAGTACAGGGCTCAGTTCACTAATTTTTAACACCCTGCCTTTATCCACAGTTTGTGGCTGAGGACCTCTCCCAGGACTGCTTCTGGACAAAGGTGAAGGAGGACCGCTTTGAGAACAATGAACTTTTCGCCAAACTTACCCTTACGTTCTCTGCCCAGACCAAGAGTGAGTACCTTCCTCTTTGATGCAAAGGTCCAGTGTAGGGCTTAGAATATTTTTTCATTAGGTTTCCTATTCCCTTTCCTTCCCTGGGTGAGGGTAGAAAGGGTATGTTGGATGGAAGACAGATGGATTTTCCCATTCAAAAGAAAGAAAATACGTTATTATATTAAATATTATGGAGTTATATGGTTGGGAAAGAGAACTGTTGTATGTAGGTATTTTGCATCAGTGTAACTTGTAGGAATATGAGATTAACACAGCTTGATTTGGGCTCATTTTGATGATACTCTTGAACAGATTCTGGCACTGCCTTAAGGTGCAATTCCCAGTCCTAAGTACTTAATTAATAAGGGTTGGATAGAGTCTTTAACAGTTCGGGTGGCTGAGTGACTGTGTACATTAACAAAGAACCGTATGTGATACCTTTTCTTCCTTCCATTTCTTTCCAATATTGAATGCCTTCTCCCTCCTGGCACTTTGCTCCTGAAGCTTCCAAAGGTAAGAATACAAAAGAGCCTTTTAGTTTGGTCTCTTGAATATTAGAGAAAAAGATGAAATAAAGAGGAATTTCTCATTAGAAAACTGAGACTAGAGATTGACGGTTGATTTGTCTTTGCTAGGTTTTCTTTTCTTTCTTTTTTTTTCTCTCCCTTGGACTTCAAAAGGACTAATAGCTTTGGTATTAACTAACAGGGAAGAAATTTTGTTACATGTTAAACTACCACATACTTATCTCTTTAGAAGGTGAGGGACAATGTAAGTAATAATACCGTTACCTTACGTTTGTGTTGTTTTACAATTTTTATAGTGCCTTAACATCTATTACCCTATTTGACATGCAAAGAAGCCTTATAAGACAGGCAGGATGTGCATTATCTCCACTCTGTAGCATATATAGACTCCGAACAGTTAGGTAGCTTTCCCAAGGCTATGATCAGAACCAGGAGTCTTGACTTCTGGTCCATTTTTTTCTATATAAATTCTTGCTTTTCTTTTTTAACCTTCATATGTTTCCTTTTATTTTAGAAGTGCCAATTTACTTTGCCTTCTTCTTTATTCACTTTTAATTCTTGTGGTTTTGTGCTGCCTTGTGATAGGGTACTTGTTAGTTATTTCCCTGAGAGAGATAGTATTTCAGATATCGTGTCATGTATAATGACAGTTATAGCCCAATAATTTTGTATTTTCATCTTCTTCCAGCATTTTTGTTTGTTTAGAGGTTTATTACGACCTTAGTGATGAAAATTAAGTGCAACTTTGGAGCATTTATTTTCCCCGCCTCTCCCTAGTCAATTAGTATTTTTTTTATTTTTATTTTTTTGAGACGGAGTTTCGCTCTTGTTACCCAGGCTGGAGTGCAATGGTGCAATCTCGGCTCACCGCAACCTCCGCCTCCTGGGTTCAGGCAATTCTCCTGCCTCAGCCTCCTGAGTAGCTGGGATTACAGGCACGTGCCACCATGCCCAGCTAATTTTTTGTGTTTTTAGTAGAGACGGGGTTTCACAATGTTGACCAGGATGGTCTCGATCTCTTGACCTCATGATCCACCCGCCTCGGCCTCCCAAAGTGCGGGGATTACAGGTATGAGCCACCGCGCCTGGCCTCAATTAGTATTTTTAAAGGTGATTCTTATTTTTTTCCTTAAGTGATCTGATGAAAATAGAATGCACTTTGTTCTAATAAGGAGTCTAACAGATTGCGAGGTGCCTTGGTGGCCCCTAGTTGTGTGTGTGTGTGTGTGTGTGTGTGTGTCTAGGAGTATGTGTGTGTGTCAGGTCTGTCTTGTTGCCCTATCATTCAGGACAAAATGGCTTTTTCCTCTAAGAAAACTGTCACCTTGCATGCCAAAGTCCAGCCTAAGGGATTACTTTGACTCTCATAATTAAAATACTGTGATGGTGGCCACGTATACTGTATTAGTGTTTCAATAAAGACTAGTTGACAAAGTCAAAATTAGATGATTTTCTAATTTGTAAGTTCACAGAATCCCTATATTGGCCTCTGGCATAAGTTTCTTTCTTGAGTCTAGGCTTTGCACTCTTAGTACCACTGCAAATGAACACCTAGTGGGCCCCTTTTCTCCTTTCCCCTCATCTCCATTTTTTAATTCTATTTGTATTCCTATTAATTCTAGCTGGGTTTTATACAGTTTAGTGGTCTTCTTGGGCATTATATTCTCATTATGAATTGGGAGATAGTAGTATTTTAAAAATACCAAAGTGGCCCCTTTCTTCACAAAAGGCCAAAAAAAAAAAAAAAAGAAAGAAAGAAAGAAAACTTTAGTAAAAAGTCTTTGTGCTTCTTATTTAGGGTTTAGGTTTTTGTCAGATAAGGAATTTCAAGCTCTCAAAACTTCAGAAGTAAGCACTTAGAAAACACAGATCAGTATGAGAGCAAGTGTACTTTACTTCCAGTGCTTTAAATATCTCTAGTATTTATATTTCAGAAAAAGACTTTCATCCTTACTACTTTTTAAAAGTAATTCTTGAATACTGAATTGAATATTGAACCAATTTAGTGTGAATACTGAAGCCAATGTCAGTTGCCAAGTCTTTCATTTATAGTCTTAATATTGATGATATAATTCAATGATAGATAACTACTCATTATCAACCTTATAAATAGTTCATCTTCCAGATGAAATAGCAACATAGATTAAATAACTTTTTCCAAACTATATAAAAAGTGTCAGAGCCAGAGTTCAAACTCTAAACAATGACTCCAAAGTCCCAGAAGTGTACATACTTGCCCCAAGAGCCCCTGAAAGCTTAGATCCAGACAAAAGCTGCAAAAAGGGGATATGCTGCCTTCAGGAACCACTTCATTCATTCAGACGCAAATGTCCTTGAATTGGCAGTGACTGAGTAGAAAAAAGGGAACAATAATAGATTAGGGAAAGTAAGTGAGATACTGGATATTTAGGGTTATAAAGGAAAAGGCATCTTCTGACTATATTCAACTCGAGCAAAACTAATCCAGTTGAAGAAATAAGACAGGTTTATCTCTTTGTTTTGTTTTGTTTTTTTGTTAAGACATGTTTATCTAGTAGAAACACTGCTTAGCTGATTTCAGCCCAGTGGTTGCCAGTGTTGAAGAAGAAGTTATTTGAACACTAGGTTTTCACATATTGCATTATTTCCTCTCTTGCTTGATAAACACAACTCTACTATTTGTTAAATATGCCTGTATCCCCCTTATGTTTTACTGATACCTAAAACTTTCAATATACCTACTGGCCCCTCCAAGAATGGGCATTGAAGAAAACACATGCCTCACTCTGCACATCTGCCTTCTGTAGTGAAGTCTCCAGTTACTGCTTTATTAAGGTTCAGGAATATGTGTGCCTTTTTACAAGAGAAGAGCTAAGGGACAGGTATTGGTCCTAAAATTTTATCCTCCAGATTCTTTTACCCATTATTTTTCTTTTAAAGATGAGTGTCGTGTTTCTGAAGGCTTTATTTCCCATAAATGAGGAATTTACTTACTCAGTTAACTTGTTCCCTGCCAGGGAATATTTTGAATTTACACTTTATAGAAAATGCCATAAAACTTCTAGTCCTTTTTCACGTTCTCACTTTCCTTATTATAATGATCAGCAAAGAGTCTTTTATCATGGTCTCTTTGTCAGCTCTTTTTGAATTTCTTGGAAACATGTCCAGTAGTTAAATTTTTTTTTTCCATCTTCTCCAAGGGCTAATTTTCATTGATATAGTAGCCTTAGGCAGTTCATTATTTGTATGTACAAGATAAACCAGTTTTCATTTTGCATTTCTTCTCTTACTCTCTTTTGTTATATGATCACTATACTATCACCTCTTGAATCATAGCACGGTGGATAACTCATGTCCTACGTACAGTGACTTTTATTTTTAGGTTTATTCCTTCCTTCCAAAAACAATACAGAACATTAGACTTGTTAGAGATGCATTATGGGAACTGTGAGCATCAGAACAGTTCTCCAAATATTTAATGGCAGTAATTTAGAAAAATCTCTGGCTAAAAGTAAGATCTTCACTAAGAGCTGAAAATTTTATTAAAAAATAACAAGTATTCTAGTTAGCATTTGACTGTGTGGCTCCAGTTCTATTGTTCCAGAAGTCAGAACTGTTAGCCACAACAGATAGGTTTACTTGTCTGCTGCTCTGGCATAATTTTCTTGCTTCAGGCTTCAGCAGGAGCCCCTTTCCCAAAGAGAATTGGAGGGTCTTTTTTTTTCCCTGTTATTCTTTTTTGTCCACTAGGTGGCACTCACCCAGTTGCATCTTTATTAGTGAATCTGTAGCTTCTGCAGCTTTAACCTTTAGCAGCAAGATTTTGTGAGAGCTCAACCTGCTCTACCTTGTTCAGTGAGTCTCTTGGCAGAAAGATGTCTGTTTCATCAGTTCCTTATTCCACTCAAGTGTGTAGGATTAGGACTAGAGGTACTAGTCAAGTGAACATTTGTTGGGATTCTTACCTTTTAATTACTTAGTTTCTCTTGGGTTTTGAGTGGGGTCAGACTACTAGCACAAAGAAATTGGGAAGTTCTGTAATATCAGATGATAGTCCCTTGTGATTTAAAAACATAAATCCATCCCTATCATCTGGGGTTGCCAGAAGTCCTTCACATGGAAAAAGTACCATACCGCCTTCAGGTTGTTATCTTACTGTCACTAGTGGCATAAAAAAGGAACCTAAACTACCCCCTCATATGCCCCTCTACACCCCAAACTTTTCATTACCATTTGCTTTTAATCCACTGGATCTAATATTATGCCATGTATCTTGGTTTATGTCATTTACCACAGGCAGCCCCAGACTCCTAGGTCATCCTTTATTTTCCATGTTAATCGCCATAAGGTCCTGTGTGGTTCCTATTCTGTCTCCTCCCATCCCACCTAAGCTCCTGAAATGGGTCCACTGTACCTTCTTGAATTCATGGTCCATTACTGGCAAAACCTTTTTACCTTGCTTTGCTGGAAACCTGGTTTTCTCTCAATACTGCTTTCCCTTTTGCTTGCTCCTGTGGTTGTTTTTCTTTGTTCTCATAAACCTCACTCCAGTGGGCTTGGAGACAGGGTAGATGTCATCTTTGTTCTTCATTGCCACTTTCAGATCATTTTGCCTTTCTTTTTCCTAAAAGGAAACAGTTCCTAAAAACCAAAAATTTCAAATCTTTTGACATAAAGTTATGTCACCCATTTTCTCTCTTCATGTTGTCATCTACTGCCACCCACATTACTCCTCATTTCTCAACCAATTTAGCTCTCGGCTTATATTCACTCTCTTCTGTACTCCAATACTACCTCTGACTTAATTCTTAGGAATTTTTATACAAAAAGGTCATGATCCTACCAGTATTCTGGCCTTTCAGTTCCTTGAATTCTACAGATTTTGTCCTCTATCCTACCTTACCCATTTCACAGTATGGTCATTGCAGTGAGTGTAGCCCTTCTAGGATCTCATTTCATACCACCAGGATTCTATCTTTTTACCTTATTCTCTTTGGTGTCCTGACCCCAACAGTCCTCCAGCCCTGCTGAGACCTCTAATCCGTTCACACTGTCCTTCACCTTCTTGATGACTTCACTCTTTCCCTCAGCTAAAATTCCTTGGTAAGTCATTATAATCATTCCCTTGGGCATTATTCTTCCATTACCTCTCTCATTTCATACTTGATTGGCAAAACCACAATTCTGGTTAATTCCATTTCTGTCTTTGTCCTGCTCCTGTAGGTGTGCAACTGAACATGGCTGGAGAAAACCACACAACTGGGCCCTCCTTTGATAGACTTTCTTCTCTTAGCTTTCAGGACAGGAAACACTTTTACTTTTCCTGCTAACTCACTGGCTGTTCTCCCAATTTTCCTCAGCTTAATTTATGAAGTTGCTTGGCCCTTGATATTGCCAGGCAATCATATTTTGAGCATTTCAGATTCATTTAATTTCCTGCTCTCCTACAGATTATTTCACACCTTTTTTTCCTCCTCAACAGCCCAAACTTCCCTCATCCTCATTCTCAGTTGAGGATGTTTTCTTCCTGCTTCACTGACAAAATTTAATCTGTCAGAAGAGGAACTTCCAGAGACTTCCATCATTACGTTTATCTATCTCTGTCTTCCTCTGTTACCATGGTCCTGTCTAAAGCCAGTTCCTGGACTAATTTGTTATCTTCCTTTTAACAAGTATGTAGCATACACTGGAAATGTAAGATAAAAAGATGTCCTGTTAAATCATACTTTTTATATGCTTATGTTATTCAAATAAAGGAATGGGAAAATCCTTTTTAGTTCAAATGAGAAAGTGTGGCAAATTTTTGAATAAAACTTTACTGGAAAATTATGGGGCAAGGAAATTAAACTTACAGAAACATGGGGGTATATATACTTCTTTTTAAATGCAATTGGTGTGATCTCATACAGTATATACTGTTTTGTATTTTGCTTAACATATTTCAGCATCTCGATGTCCTTACATGTAGATCTGCATCATTATTTCAGATAGTTACATGTAATACAAATAAGTTTTCCATTTTTTTATATTACAAGCAGTGCTTTAGGAAACATCTATTTCTAGTTGTCTTTGCAAGCTTGTATTTCTGCACAGTAATTTCTTAAAAATCAGATTTCTGGGCCCAAGTTTCTAGGTACAAGATTATAGCAATTTACACTTCCACCAAAAATAAAAAAATTATTTATGGTAATGTCTAGTAGGGGAAAAGTGATAACTTGTTTTAATCAGACCACTAATAAGATTGCACCAAAGGTTATCTTTCATACCTTGACTCTATCTGTAAAGTGAGATATATGAACCTAAAAGATGTCTTTCAGTTCTAAACTTCTGATTCTGTTACTCTGGTTTTTTTTCCTTGCAATAAGCTGTCTTCAGTGTTATCTGTCATGTCAAACTCTTCTTTTGCTTTTGACAGCCTTCTAAGTCCTTTTGTTATTTTGTTTGTTTTAGTCTAAGTTTCATTCTCTTACTCTGTGCACCAAAGTTCAGGCCTTAGGAGCTGCTTCTTGCTTACAACCAGTGTTTAGGAGTATAGAGCTAAACTGGGGCAAAACTTTAAAGCTATTGCATGAAGTCTGCTGATGTAGTTTCCACAGAAGACTTACAGGTGGAAGTTTAAGGGACAGCGTCGTCAGATAAAGGAATTAAATTTTAATTTTCTTCTCGACTTGGGGAATTTGATATTTTATTTGCAGCAGTGTGCTTTTCTGCTTTCTGCCACCAGATGGCACATGGAACTCTTTTATTTTAGATGTGTCATTGTTACGTTTGGTAGTGATGTCATCACGTTTCACGTTAGAGAGAGGCAACCTCTGTCCTTTCCAAATACACACTGCTTAGTATACTGCCCTCTACCTGTCAGGAAATTTATTTGGAGGACTGATCAGCCGTTAAATTACGCAGAAAGCTACAGCTTTCCCTTTTACAAAGGATCTTGTCCTGTTGCAGCTAGTATTTTCTACAGTAGCAATATTAGTGCTCTTTTTCGGGTCCAGAGGCTGGAAAAGGTTTTTGTTTTTTATCTGATGCCTTCATGAAAGCATATCTTCCTTTGAGAGGGCTCGAAGAGAGGACTGTATTTTATCAGCTTGGTAGCTCATTGTAGCCTCATTATATACACACTCATAATCACATCTCTGTCTCAGTTTCTGCTGAAAAGGTACTTTAAGCACATAATAGAACCTACCCACATTATATATTGATAACTAGCCAGAGGTTATATACTGAATCCATTTTTTCAGGGAGTTCTCCTGGTCTAACTCGGATAGAATATGCTGATGCAGAAAGTTTCACAGTCAAAAGGCAACCCTTTGTGTCATTTGTTAACTCCTAATTATCCCCAGCTCGTCTCATTTTTAGAGCCTCTTTCTTTCTAGTCATCCCAACTTTAGTGTATACCTGTATCACACTTTTCTAGAAATATATAGACTGAAATGGTAACTTTTAAATCCAAGGTGCTATCTACCATTATCTGTGGATTCCAGATTTTATTTCTGACCAAATGTCCTTTTAAATGTTACTGTCTGAGACATAGACTATCTAGTTGGGGGATCAGTATTACTTAAACTTATAACATCTTGGTACAGTCAGTCCTTAGCCTTAAATGTCTGTTGATACCAGTAAATATCAAACTTTAGTATAAGGATTACATGAGGAGCATGCTAATGGTATGAATTAAGCCACTCGTTACCTTTTCTCTTAATAATATTTTGATATCTGTATCTGAATAGGTATTATATAAATACTATCCCTGTTCTTATGGAGGTCATATGAGACTGATTAGGAAACAATTCAACATCTTCTGTTGACTTAGCAGTCAATTTTGGAGCCACTGTTTCAGAGGCACTTTAAAAATTATTTTCTTTTCTTGCCATCTTCCAAACCAGGTCTCAGTAACTATCTTAGAAGAATGTTTTGAAGAAGTCCTCTGTGGTCAGTGAAGTAGCTGGGAACCACTTAGAGACTGACTCAGCTGGAGAGGCTGGATGGAGGGCAGAGTGATTAGGGCAGAGTATTGTGCTGGACTCAGACTTGTATAACACAGAAGGAACTGTGAGAAATTGGAGGAGGGAGAGATCAAAATAAGAATGTTACAGCAATACAGACATAACTTTTGTTCAAGCTTGGTTATTCTCTTGCTATGGAGACCTGAAGTTGGTAGAGATTAGAGATGTGTTTAGGCAAAGAAATGAGATATCCAGCAAGTGTCAAAGCAGAGCTAGGGTTTGGGGTGAGCAAGAGAGTGATCCGGTGCTCTCTTACTACATACTGGAACTCAAAGCTGTTGCCTCAAGGAAAAGACACTGTTCTGAGGATCCCTTGACATTACACTATTTGGGAGTTGTTGGACCTGAAATGACTTTGCTGCTGTTGCTGAACAAGTCTCCCTCCAAACATAAGGTTGTAGACAGGCTAGTTTGCAAGGAATACTAAGGGTATCTCCATATAATGCTTCCTCTGGGGCTTTTCTTTGAGCCTGTTACCTGTTTTTCTGCGTGGATAACATAAGTGGTTCAGAAGTAAAAACATTATTTAAAAAAAAAAGTCTTATTCCCACCCTAGTATTCATCCATGCCATCCTTCTCCTTCTTCCCACTAGAGGTAACCATTTTTATTAATTTGATTATCCTTTCAGACTTAAAAAAAAATTATAAACAAATACTGATACATATTCTTATCCTTCCTCCTCTTACCAAAAAAAAGGAACGTACTATCTATACTGTTTCTATACCTTGCATCTGTATCCTGGAGATTCTTCATATCAGTATGTAGAGACTTTCCTCATTAAAAAAATTTCTAATTTTCTGATAAGAAGACATTACTTTTATAATGAACACAGGGATAAAACGGAGTAATGAAATAATCTGTCCCTTTTTTTTGAAATGGTAGCTACAGTAACCCATTTGATCTGACTGCATCTTAGCATATATACATGCCCTTTTGATCTTCCTTTAAAAACTCTTACATAACAATGAACTGAAGAGTTAGTTACCCATATCAGCTCTGTATATGTATGGCAACTCATACCAGAGTTTATAGCCATTATGATATGGGGAAGAGAGGCTTGCAAAGTTCTGCCAGGGAACCTTCCAGATTTCACTTGAGTGTGACACTCGAACAGGGATAGATCTTTGTACTGCTAGCAAAGGAATGCTACTCTATAAAAGATCTTTAAAGGAAAGGAGTGGCCTACCTCATTTGTTTTCTTGATTCTATTTCAGTTTTTGTTCTGGAGATTAATTGCTCTAGAACTTAGTGTCCTGTAACTGTCCCATGTATTAGAACTCTCGCCCATTGCCTTTGGAGCAACGTGGAAGAATGCTTGTGATTCACTGTTTGGTGTGAAAAACAGGAAACAAATTATGTACACCTTATAATTGTTTTGCATTAAAAACAAATGCAGAAGCAAAAGATTAGAAGGGAATATACCAGAATACTGTCAGATTTTGCTAGGGTACTAGGTAATTTTTCTTTTGATTTTTCTATAACGTGGTTATATCGTTTTTATAATGAAAAAGACAGGGTTAAAAAAGAAATTTCAGTGTCTGGGATGCTTGTAGAAGATTCTAGAAGACTTCTAGATTTCTAGAAGTACTTGGACCTGATATTTAATCTGCCAAGCCGAGTACTAGCATTCAGTTCTATAAAGCAAGTAACAGCATCCTTTACTTCACTCGTAATAGTTTCTTTTTGGAAAAAAACATTCCAATATAAAAAACTCTTTCATCTCTAAGTAACATTGGGCAAAGGACCCCAGTGATATAACAGAAGGGCATTGGTAACACCATTTCTGCAAGATGGGATGGAACCATTCTTTCCTCCTGATCCTACAATAATCCCAACTTTTCTTAGAGCCAGTGATTTCTTCTTTTAGATCTATTAGACGGGAAGATACAGCACTCTCCTGTGTGTGTGTGTGCATTTCTCTTAGCAAGAAAAACTGTAAAAATCCTTCCCAAGAGTTTCCTCTTTTTCTTATTCTGCTTGCATTTTTCTTTTCGGCCACGGGGTGTGCGCAGTTGAGCTATTTTGGCTCAGGTTCCAGATTGTGAGGTCAGAGACTAGGGATTGGTGGAGAAGATCAGGTGACTTTCAGTAACAGAGATGGCGGTCCTGCCCTCATCTCCACCCTTTCCCCCCTCCTCTTTCCCCACCCTTTCCTGGCTTCTACCTCAGGAACAAAGAAGGGAAAAAAACAGCAGTATGACGAAAGCCAGCAGCTGTCTCTGCAGACTCAGGCTGGGGGCTGGGTGTTTATTCCGTCTGTTCTCTTTGTTCTGCTCTTACCCTGTTACTTCCCTTCCCAACCCTGAATAAAACAGAGAGTATTTCTAGAATCCTTTGTTACAGAGAGTGGTTTAGAAATCTGCAGTTTACTCAGTATTTATTTAGGTTAGTGTGGGTGAGACACAGCAGAGATTAAAACTGACCTGGAACACCTAAAAAAAACGATGAAGGTACTTTGCCTTCTCATTCAGTCTTAAATTATGAATAGCTATTTAATGTCAGATTTGTGACAGGGGATTATCACCTATTATTTCCAGTTATCAAAACATTATTTCCATAATGCCTAATTAGTATTATCTTTGTTTTATAATTGAGAGATGTGAAATAGAGAATTAGCATGTCCTTTGCTTATTAAGATTTTATAGCAAGTAAACACCAAGCCAGAATTTAAGCCTAGATATATTGGGCTTAGAATCCAGCACTTAGTGAAAGGGAGTGGCAAGGACACAGGCATGTTGAGAGACCTCAGGTGCTTGCTTCCAGTGACTGTGTAAAGTCACTGTGCTAGTGCTCCTTGCTTTTTACCAGTGGTTAGTGTCCTGATTTCTTCAACAAATAGATTTCAGGAGAAAACATGAGATGGAGAGGAACATATAGATTAAGAGAGAATTTTAAATTTTATCAACCAGTACAGGATATGGAACTTATTTAGATCTTGATCCAAATGAACTAAACAAAACACTTGACATTTGAGACAGCTGGAAATTAGTGTGATAATGGTTGCATGGCATTTTTTAAAAAGTCATCTTTTAGAGACGCATACAGAAATAATTGTGGATCATATATGGGATTTAAAAGTGGGTTAGGGTATAGATTAAACAATTGTTCATGAGTTGGTAACTGTTGAAACTCAGTGATATATACATGGGGATTAATTATTCTGTTTTTTATGTATAATTTTTCTGATAATAAAACATTTTTCAATCCAGGAAGAGTTTTATTCCTAGTACCTTATTTTAATGCCTTTTCTTCTGCCCTCTAGCCTGTTGTTTCCTTGCATAAACCTATCCTATCTCTTTGCTGACATACCTGAGTTTTTGCTTGGGACAGTGCCTGTCCTTCCAGTCCCTCCTCACCCACATCTCAGAAGCAGATCTCTTTTTAGGATTCTCTAATTGAGTCACCATCCGGGGTGTGCTGGGAAAGTATCTGGGAAACTCAATGACTATATTCTTAATGACCAAATGCTTGGTGAAGTTCCCAAATTTTTAATACTACTTTTCTGCTACCCTTTCAGACTTAGATCTGTCCCCTTCTTTATAACTCTTCAGCGTCTGGTTCTTCCTTTGGGATCCTGTCTGGCTTTGTTCTTGTCCTTCAGGTTTGTTCATTAATGCCAGTTTGCCCTGTCCCTCCTTACCAGCTTGCACATCTGTGACGGTCTGGTTCTGTGGGATTTTGCAGATAAATGTATGTTTTGGCCAAGATATCAGTGACATGGTTACCTTTTGGCAGGCATAACTGCTATTTGGTTGGCATGATGTTTTTTCCTTCTATAATGTATACCTTAATAATTGTTTTAAAGTGCTGACTTTATCCCTTATGTATATTACAACCATGAAGAATATAAATTAGAAATCCTCCATCTGGGCATCTTCTTATTTTAACACCCAATGGGACCCTTTTGCTCTCTCCTCTTCCCAGAATTAGAGTTGATGCAGTGCTTATTGTATGCTAGGTGAACTTGGCAATTCCAAAGCTATGCTACCTTCACAGAAAGTTATTTTCTAGAGAGATTATTAAGTGTTCTTATCTTTCAGATATGCCTCAGAGATCTAGGATTCTTCCACAAAGACCCTATTTCTTTAGAGAAAACTGTAGTGATGCCAGAGTCTACCTGTTTTTTTTTTTTAACTTCTTGTGATTTTTGTGTACCTGTGTTGCCATTATCTCACTTTAGGGATGTTGGATAAACTGTCATATTTGTGCAGCCTCATTTGACCAGTGGCAACCATTAGTGACTTGTACCCATGAGTTTTTCCAGTTGTTTCTCCTTTTTTTTTTTTTTTTTACCTTTCTTACGTGTTCTCTTTTAGTCAAAGATACTTGGCTTACTCAAGGGAGGTGTAGTGTAAGATAATGGAGGGTGTTGCCTGTAGAATAGGTACAAATGCTACAGGCTTTATCTTGGTCAGAGCAAGTAGTGTTTTGATCCTGAGTGAGTGAGGTTGGGTGGAGCAGCTTTATGGCTCAGCCTGTCTTCCAGCCCTGCGGATATAACTGGTTTAAGAGTCAGTCTGTGTTCTCACCAATGTTCTTGCAAAGTCCATTTTTTATCCCACTTTCTTACTCCCTCTTGCAGTTCTTAAGAACTTAGTTTCCAGTATGTCAAGCAACTCCCTCTCCTCCATTTCCTGTTTGTGATCTTCATTGAGAGTCACCTGCAACAGGAATTCCTGGGGAAGTGAAGGCTATAGCTGTGGGGTTCGGGGCGGTCATTAGTCCGTTATTGAAGTTGGAAATAGTGTACTATAAAAGGACCTCCCTTCCGTTCTGTTGTCTCCTGGAAACTATTACTAATCATAACCAAGCAGTAACTGGGATCTAGGGCTGCTGACTTTATGCCCTTTGTCTTTAGAGACTGCAAATTATTTTCCCTTCTTCTGCCTCAGTTTCTATTCTTTGAATTTTAGAGTTCAAAAATCATGATTTGTGACAAAATTGATCTGGACTCGGTGGTACTGATTGTTTTGACATGCAAAGATAGTGAAGAACATAAAATAGGCTCTCTGTGTTGGACGGCAGGGGGTGCCCTTTCCCTTTGCTTTACTGTCTGGCACTCCCTACTGCATTCAGCCATTTTAGACAGATTGTTTTTGCTCCCAGCTAACTCCATTTTGTATTTGTGACGCAGGAAAAAAAAAAGGAGTTAGGCAAAGGAGGAGTCTGATTTGGGAAGGGAGGAGACAGGCTGAGGCGCAGCTACTGACTCTTTTACTCAGCAGTTGCTCATCAGGGACACACCTAGCTGCAAGCTGCCTGCATCACGAGCAATCGATGCAGCAAGACCCTGCCAGCAGAGCACAGATCAAAATGGTTTGGCTGCCGAACGCCTACTAACAGTGACAGGGTGCTGGCTTTTGAGGCAGCAAGCCAGGGCATCCCCTCTGCCTCATCTAGACTCTAAGCCTGGGTTTAGGTGTTTTTGCTACAGAGATGTTTAGGGCAGTATTACTAATTATAGGATCAGATAAGAAGACAAGATACCCCCCCCGAAAAAAGAAGAAAAGGAACCCCTTTCACTCAGCTGTCTTGGGAAGAATCAAATGCCCTAGTGACTCCAGGGAAATGATCTTGATTTTATTTTTGAAACCATGAAAAAAATGCACACATACAGACATATATAAAGAGACTAGTATGAACACCCATGTGTCCATCACCCATTTAAAAAACTTGACTAATAGCTAGTCTTATTTTCATATACCTGTATCAGCTTTGTCCTTGCTACCCATTATTTTTACATGTATCCTTGTTCATATTATTTAATCCTTAAGTAGTTCAGAATGTGTGTCAAAAAATTAGGACTTTAAAAGAAGATAATTACTACCATTTCACATTAAAATATTCTTTAATATCATCAGATAGCCAGTTAGTGTTTAAATTTCCCAAATTATCTTATGATAGTTGTTTTTTAAAAATAGTTCATTTGAATCAGAGGCAAATAAAGTCTACACATTGCAGTTGGTTGATGTCTGTATAGATTCCTTTTCTAGCTTGTGTTGTCTCTCTTTTATTTTTTATTTTGGAATTTATTTATGGACTTAATTTCTTTTAAAAAGAAGATCTGTCAGGTTGGGACCGAAAAGATACAGAACCAGACTTCCCTTCTTCCCAGAGCAGAGCCTCTCATCTTAAGGATTTCCCCCAGAGACTATTGGAGATGAAGTGAAGGAGCAGTGCTCTGCCACCTTCAGAGGGAGAAAGGGCCGGACTCTTCCTTTTCTCCTGACATGATAGTCTATTACCCTCTCTTGAGAAAAGTTTGCAAACTGCTTTTAACAGAGAACATGGTCACAGAAGTGGACCTTACCCATTCTAAGAATTAAAGGAGAGCTTTTAAGCTTTGGGACAGCTGTGTTTGGCAACTATGTAATAGCTGCATCCCTATGGTGATTCTAGAGCATCTGCTTTTTTTCCCAAATACTTTTTTTACTTAAGTAGCAGCTTTCTCCCTGGGAAGACCCAATTAATTAACAGCACTTCATGACTTTTACAGAAAGAAAAAATATAATAGGGGCAGTGGGTGAGGTTGTGGTGAAAAGTCCTTTATGGCTTCAGGATTATATCATCTCTACTCCTCCCCTTGGCCTTTTTGGAGATACTCCCTGAGACTGACTTATATGCAAATGATCAGATGAAAGCTCTTGCTTAATATTCTTTCTCCCCCTTCTGAAATGGGTCAGTGACTCTGACTTTCAGCAGCCACAGCAAGCAGTCTATTTTCTTTCCCAAAGAGAGGGCACAGGTTATAGAAGGGAATTAGCAGGGTCTGACTTCTTGGCAAGGCTGGCAGGACACTCATAAAGTCTGGTCCGTGGAGACTAGATTGGCCCCATGTCTAGTTTGGAAGCTACAGTTCTCACT
The DNA here is from genome assembly GCF_030222135.1 of Aotus nancymaae. Lineage (NCBI taxonomy): Eukaryota > Metazoa > Chordata > Mammalia > Primates > Aotidae > Aotus > Aotus nancymaae. The sequence continues at coordinate 16,565,919 of NW_026988479.1, read as the reverse complement.
AGCAAAGGGCTTAGAATCTGCTGAAAAGTCGGGATTGCAGCAGCTAGAAACATGGATCCTGCCATGGCCACACTTTTTAGCCACATAGCTAGGTGTAAGGGTCTCTCTTTTCTACTGTTATCTGTAGAGAGTCACAGTCTTTGCAGATACAATTTTCCTCCTTTCCTTTGTGCTAAGGTGCTATCTGTCCCCACCTTTTTTTGTTCCTTATTTCACACAATTCTATAAACTGAAATTACTCAGCCCTTGATACTGTTTTTTGGGTGAGGCGTAGCATGAGGCCTTTGTTCTGGACTTCTCATCTTTGTTCTTGTGAAAATGGGGGCTGGAACCCAAGCATTCATAAGGCTGTATAATAGGTGCTTTAATATCTGGATGATTAATTAGTGCATCATTCCTGTAAGAAGGCAGGGAAAGTGGCAAATGGGAGCATTCTATGGGTTCTACATATGACTGAGTGTCTTTACTGCTGGTTTTCAGTGGGCATTCTTCCTAACCCACCATCAAAGTTGAACCAGGCCTACCTGTCTAAGGATATGAAAATATAATAGGTGATGCCCAGAGCCATGCCTTTCTTGCCTTTCTCACAGTTTCCTGGTTGGTGACAGTTTTTAAAATTTATACATAGTTACATTATGACACTATGTTAACAAATCAAACTGTTTTAATTTGTTCTTTTTCCCTTGTAGTCTTTGCCTATGCTGTATATATAGCATTTACGTGGTTATAATCAGAGGGATACGTGTGAGTGTATCTTGGTTTTTCTTCTTTGTTTCAGGTTGAAGTGTACAAATCATGTATGTAGCATTACATTTTCGAAAAATTAGAAAGGAAATTTACATCCATGTAATCAAGGTCTGATTCTGAGATGCCGTTTATGTACCCCGCTTCCAGTTACAACTGAACCTTCACCCTCAACTCAGAGTACCCACTGTCCTGAAGTATTTTGCCTGTAACTTTTGGTATATATACTTTGTCAAGGAAGTTTCTTCTATCATGCTAAGAGTATTTATTCTGAATGGATATTAAAAATTTGGTCAGTTTTTTTTGTATTGTTGAGATGATCATATAATTTTTTTCCTTTAATCTATAATTATGGAGAAGGATATTAACAGATTCCTGTTACACTGATTTTGCATTTCAGTCTAACTTGGACATTATCTGTTATCCTTTTTATTTTACACTCCTTAATTCACTTTGCTATTAGGAATTTTGTGCCTATGATTTTTTTGATACTGTTCTTTCACATTTTGATAGTGAAGTTATGCTAGCCTCACAGCAAGAGTTGAAAAATAAATGCTTTTTCTATTCTGTCAAAGAATTTTTTGCATAAAATTGGAGGAATTATTTATTCCTTGGGTGTTTGGAATAATAGCTGGTGAAGTCATCTGGGTCTCTGAAGATATTCTTGACTACTGATTTAATTCTTTTATGGTTATAAGACTGGTTTTCTCTTATTGAATAAGTTTTGATATGTTATAGTTTTCCAGAAATTTGTCAATTTCATCTAAATTTCCAGACGTATTTTGTACGATATTATTCCTCTTAATGCATGAGTCTGAGCCATATTTAGTTCAGTCCTGTATTTTGTTCCTGATGTTAGCTACCTATGCCTGATTTCTCTCTTTTTCTTTCTTGCTTTAAAATATTGATCAGTCTTACTAGGGGTTTGTTGAATTTACTAGTCTTAAAAAAATTTTTTTGAGCCAGAACTGTTGGCTTTGTGAATCTCCTCTGCTTACAGGTTTCACCAATTTCTGTCCTTATCTATATCTTTAAATTTTTCTTTTGATTTATTTTACTGTTCTTATTCTAATTTTTTTTAACGGGTTCTTACCTCTTTAGTTTTTAGTATTTTTTTTCTCCTTCATATATGCATTTGGGACTATAAGTTTTTGTTTAAATTATTGTTTTGGACACATCCCTTAAGTTTGTTTGTTTGTTTTCTTTTTTTGAGACAGGGTCAAAAAAAGACAGCTTGTCACCCGGGCTGGAGTGCAGTGGCGCTATCTCGGCTCACTGCAACCTCTGCCTCCTGGGTTCAAGCGATTCTCCTGCCTCAGCTTCCCAAGTAGCTGGGATTGCAGGCATGCGCCATAATATCCGGCTCATTGGCTAGGCTGGTCTCGAAGTCCTGACCTCAAGTGATCTGCCAACGTCAGCCTCTCAAAGTATTGGTATTACAGGCGTGAGCCACCACACCTGGCCCATATCCCTGAAGTCTTGATAGGAAGTGTATTAGTTTGCTAGGGCTGCCATAAGAAAGTACCACAGACTGGAGGTCTGTTGGGTGCCATGTTGGGATTCTTGTTTTTTTCCGGTTAATGTTGTAAAAACTCGCATACAGTCTCAGATTGGTGGGGAATTTCAGTCTTTCCCCAAGGTTTTCCAAAAAATCTGGCTGGAACAAGACAGAAAACTGATAAATCTTTTCAGAGGTGCCCAGCTGAATTATCATTGGTCCCTTATCTCTTGGGGCATAATCAATGCAACTTATGAGTTCTTGTTAAAGGTCATATGAAAACACCATCAGTTAAGTGCCATTTTTCAACTGAACAGACCTTCTAAGAAGAATATAGTTTGGCCTCTTTCTTAATTGGCCAAATACAAGTTGGTGTCATAACTCCAGGCCACAGTGAGTTACACACTGTAACAGCAAAGCTGTTTTCCTTAAGCATCAACAAAACAGAATGAAAGGTTCCAATAGGAAAATATGGGGGGTTTTGTTTTGTTTTTTATCATTACCTAAGAGCTTTAGGCTAATTGCCTGGTAAATAGCTATCTATCTTATGGCCTTTGACAGGGAACCTAATCCCCAAGATAGGATTCTGTTCTTCAAATCAGTCTTGAAATCTTCTGCATTGAAACATAAGTGTTTGTGACCGGCTAGAGAGAAGGTCCTCAGGGGCCAGGGGCTTCTCAGGCTTATGTTCTTACTCCATTGCTTGCTTCTCTGCCCTCAGGAGCAGCTGTAGAGGGTAGTCTTCATTAAGCTCGAGCATATGACAAAGGAGCAGAACAGAGCAGAAAAGCAGCTTATTAGATATAGGCTTTTCATGATAAATTGCTTGTATTCATTTTGAAACTAAGCATCTATTGGATAGTCATTATACTATTTCTATTTAGATAGGGTAGATCAAGGAGCTATGAAAGTTTGCATTTTGCTTTCTAGGTTTGAAAATTTTGTTTGATTTTGACTGTGACCTTCAACCCTTCCAAAATATCCTTATGTTAATTTCACTTATTTCATTGCCAAAAGATGAAGGGACTTAAATTTTGTTATAAGTGTTCTGTCCTGTTAAGAAGTTTTCATATTAATTGTGTATAGATAAAATTCTGTTTAGCTTCATTTCTTTGAATTGTTGGTGCCATCTCAGCAAAGGTCTGTGGTTATTTTTCTCCTTGAGTAGGAGCTGTCGTATTCAAGCGTCCTGTTCTCTTAAAACTCTCCTTTTAAAAAATAAACACTTCCATATCATTTTGTTTTGGAAGTCTATTAATGCAATCCCACTTTTTCCCCCTAGTTTCTAAATGTTACAGAGTGGGGAAAAGGCTCAGGATCGTTTTCACCCTACAGTGTTGGCTGTCTTTTATTTTACTCTTGGAAATAGAGACTTCATTAGGGTTTTGACGTTTTGGGAACCCAGTTTTACCATTGTGTCAGTGAAAGAAGGTTTGAGAGCATATGATCTAAATAAATATGTTTGAAGGGTTAGTTTGAATTTTAAAAGTAGGTAATAGCCAAATAGCATTCTTACCCCTTAACAGACGAAAACTTCTTTGTCAAAGGAATTGGAAAATGTGAAAATATTTTTTCCAGATAAAGCAAAATGATTCATATGCCACTTCCAACTGACTAATGAAATATAAGAGACAGACTGAAAAAGTGGATTATGAATCCTAAAACCCTTTCTGTAAATACGTAGTTAAAGATGGATTTCCAGCATCTGACATGACGGTAGGTTTCTTGTTAACCAGTTTTTCTTCTTTCTGGGTGATTACATGTGAGTATGTGCACATTCTGACCAAAATAAAATCAGGGCCTCAACTTGGTAGTTTACTGAAAGTTTCTGGGCAAATAGTTCATAAAAACTGTTTACCTCTAAATGCAGTGTGGCTGGTTAAAAACAGTGAATATCCTTCTTCCAGCTGTAAAGGATGAAGCATGTTAAGTGTTAGCCAGGCAGTAATGAAGCTAAGTAGCCATACAGCAGCTCTGTCTGACAATGTTGCACTGGATATTGCAGTTTACTTTAAGGTGCAGATGTAAGCATTTAAAAATAACAATAATTTGGCACCAAATAAATATGCGTAGCATCTTTTGGCCTGTTAGAGTCAGGATTTAAAGGGAGTTGAATTTGAGAAATGAATAAATAAAGGTGCCTTGGTGCCTGACCCCCTCATTCCTGTGTGTGACTCTAAGTACTCACAGATGTGTCCAGCGACTCAGCACGGGCAGGTGGGTTAGCCTGGGGTTCTACCTTGGCCCTGGGAATAGACACTGTTGGGCCTTTGGTTTTGTTGGGCTTCCTTTTGTCTTTACGCTCCATACAAGTGGTAGAAATATAAGTTCTAAAGCACTTTTGTGAAATACAAGCCAAGTGAGTGTTCTAAGGAAAATGCTTTTGTTTCTGCTGTCTCAAATAAGTGGCATTTAAAAACAATTATTAATAAATATTTTTAATGGTTTAAAAAAAAAAAGAAAGAAAGAAAGTACCACAGACTGAGTAGCTTAAACAACAGAAATTTATTTCTCACAGTTCTGGAGGCTTGAAGTCCAAGATCCAGGTATTAGCAAGTTTAATTTCTTCTGAGGCCTCTCTCCTTCTCTTGCAGATGGTCGCCATCTTGCTGTGCCCTCATGTGGCCTTTTTCTCTGTGTGCGCATTCCTTGTATCTCCTTGGGTCTAGATTTCCTCTTTATAAGGACACATCAGATTTGAAGTAATTTCCACATATATGGAATGTATTAGTTTCGTATTGTTACTATAACAAATTACCACAAATTTAGTGACTTAAAACAATGCAAATTTATTGTCTACAGTTCTAGAGGCCAGAATTCCTAAAATTGAAATGTTGGCAGGGCTGTATCCCTTCTGGAGTCTCTAAAGAAGAATCTATTTCCTTGTCTTTTCCAATGTCTAATGGCCGCCTAGATTCCTAGACTTATGGTCCTTTTCCCAGTCTTTAAAGCCAGCAGCATAACATCTTCAGATCTTTTTCTCTGACCTCTGCTTCTCCATAACATCTCCTCTCTGACTCTGGTCCTCGTATCTCCTTTAAGAATCCTTGTAGCTGAGTGTGGTGGCATGTGCCTATAGTCCCAACAGCTCAGGAGGCTGAGGCAGGAGGATCGCTTGAGGTGAGCAATTTAAGGCTTCAGTGAGCTCTGATCACACCACCGCACTCCAGCCTAGGTGACTGAGTAAGACTGCAACTCTACAAACAAACAAACAAACAAACAAACAAACAAACAAACTTGTTACTATACTGAGCCTACCCAGATAATCCAGATTAATCCTGTCATCTCAGGATCCTTAATTAAATCATACCTGCAAAGTCTCTTCTGCTACATAAGGTTGCTCAGTATTCACAGATTCTGGGAATTAGAATGTGGACATCTTTGGAGGACCATTATTCTGTCTACCACATGGAGTTTTCAGGATTTTTTGTTATTTCTTGTTAATTTCCAGCTAATTGCATTCTAGTAGGTGCTCTTGTGATTTCAGTCTTTAGAAATTTGTAGAGTTTTTCTTTATGGCTCAAAATATCGCCAAATATTATAAATGTTCTATGTGCACTGAAAGAACATTTATGTGGTCCTCAGTTACGTGAAGTGTTCTGTATGTCTCCATTTGTTCCTGTTAATTGTGTTGTTTAAATTTTCTGTATTCTTCCATTTTGTTTGATTGTTTTATCAATTACTAAGAAAGAAGTCAAAATATCTCACTTTGTGGAATTGGCATTGTAGTTCTATTTGGTTTTATTTTATATTTTTCTTTTTTTATATATATATTGACATAATTTTAAACATACAGAAAAGCTTCTAGAATAGCACAGAAAATTTCCTGCATTTACTTGACCACATTTCTCAACTGTTAACATTTTATCTTTGTCTTATCTTTTTCTCTCTCTCTGTGTTATGTATGCATGTGTATGTGTGTGTAGTATTTTTTATTGAATTATTTGAGGGTAAGTTAGACACGATGCATTTTTTTTTTTTAAGAGACAGGGTCTCGCTCTGTTGCCCAGGCTGGACAGTGTTGGCACTGCAACATTGAACTCCCTGGCACATGCAATCCTCCCACCTCAGCCTTCCGAGTAGCTGGGACTACAAGCATGTGCCACCACACCTGGCTCATTTTTTGATTTGTATTTTTTGTTGAGATGTGGTTTCACTGTGTTGCCCAGGCTGTTCTTGAACTCTTGGGCTCAAGTAACCTTCCTCCTTGGCCTTCCAAAGTGCTGGGATTGTAGGCACGCGCCACTGAGCCCCACCTAGTGTGTGTTTTTCTCCCTCCCTCCCTCCCTCTCTCCCTCCCTTTTTTTTTGAGACAGAGTTTCACTGTTGTTGCCAGGCTAGAGTGTAATGGCACGAGAGTGTAATGGCACGATCTTCGCTCACTGCAACCTCCGTCTCCTGGGTTTAAGTGAGTCTCCTGCCTCAGCCTCCCGAGTAGCTGGGATTACAGGCATGACCCACCACGCCCAGCTAATTTTTGTATTTTTAGTAGAGACGGGGTTTCTACATGTTGGCCAGGGTGGTCTTGAACTTCTGACTTCAGGTGATTTGCCTGCCTCAGCCTCCCAAAGTGCTGGGAATACAGGCGTGAGCCACCTCGCCTGGCCCCAGTGTGTATTTTCTAATAACAGGTCCATAAACAAAGTACAGTTGTCAAAGCTAGAAAATTAACATAAATGCAATACTACTATTTAATCTGCAGACTTTCTTCAGATTTTGTCAATTGTCTCAATAATATCCTTTATAGGAAAAAATCCTAGATCATGCACTGAATTCAGTTGTCTTGTATCTTTAGTCTCATTTAATTGGAAGCAGTTCTTGTTATGGTCACCTGCAAAGGCATATAGACCCCCACTTAAAATTTGGTTTGGATATTAAGACTAATGATGTCACATGCATAACAAGAAGGTGTGAAAAGGTTTGTTAACTTAAATAATTGAGGTCCAGGCGAGCAGGGCAATCCTCTAAAGCAGGTTTGAAATGGCTTTAGAGAACAAGGGAAGGATAGCTAGGCATGGTGGTATACACCTGTATGCCTAGCTACTCAGGAGGCTGAGGAGGGAGGACTGCTTGAACCTGGGAGGCGGAGGTTGCAGTGAGCTGAGATTGCGCCACTACACTTGAGCCTGGGCAATAGAATGACATTCTGTGTCAAAAAAATAAAAGAAAAAAGAAAGAAAGAAAGAAGAAAGAACAAAGAAAAGAGACTGGCTTGGGCATTTATTGTGGTTAGGGGCTTGGGCTAGGTTGAGAGTTCCTGCACAAGAGCAGACTTTGCCTAGTTTGAATTTCCTGCTGGTTCCCAAGGAAGGAGCATCTAGACTTTCATATCATCTTGCCTGAATATGGGACATAGAGGAAGAGGTGAGGTTTACATCCAGTTTATGATGGGATATAGGAGGTAAGAGAAAGAGGAGGAGGTGAGCTGTCAACAATTAACATGAAAAAATGAAGTCAGACTCTTTGTTATAGTTCCTCAGTCTTTATCTTTTATGACCTTAATATGTCCATCAGTTTGAACTTTTCTCCTGTGTCCTCATGATTAGGTTATACATTTGGGGTGCTTTATATATCTTAAGATAATGGTTTTTTTTTTGTTTTTTGTTTTTGGAGATGAGTCTCGCTCTGTTGCCAAGCTGGAGTGGCAGTGCAATCTTGGCTCACTGCAATCTCCGCCTCCTGAGTTCAAGTGATTCCCTTGCTCAGACTACAGATGGGCACCACCAAGCCCAGCTAGTTTTCTTGTATATTAGTAGAGATGGGGTATCACCATGTTGGCCAGGATGGTCTCGAACCCCTGACCTCAAGTGATCTGCCCACCTTGGCCTCCCAAAGTGCTGGGATTACAGGTGTGAGCCACCACGAATATTAGGTACATATAAATTTTAAAATCCTATATTTTCCTGTTGAACTAAACTTTTTATCAGTATAGAAGGTCCGTCTTCTATAAGTTCCCTCTTCTATACTGCTTTTTGTTGCCTTAAAGACTATTTTCATCTGATGTGAATGCAATTTGGACAACTTTCTTTTAGTTAGAATTTGCCTGGTATAGCTCTACATTTTCTTTCTTTCTGTATCCTTGTTCTAGATGTTTCTTATAAACAGCATATACTTGGACTCTTGTTTTTTAATCCACTTGACACTATTGGTCTTAACCAATACAGTGTGTAGTCTGTTTATATTTAATCTAATTACTGAAATATTGGGGTTTAAATCTACCATCTTATTTTGTGCTTTTTATGAGTCCCATTTGTTGCATATGATGTGTTGATTTTCATTCCATTCAAAATATTTTTTGTTTCTGTTGTGATTTCTTACCTGACTCCAGAATTATTTATGTATTTGCTTAATATGCAAATAATTGGGTATTTTTTAGTTATCTTTTTACTGATTTCTTTTGTTTTGTTTTGTTTTGTTTTTGAGATGGAGTCTTACTCTGTCGCCAGGCTGGAGTGCAGTGGCACGATCTCAGCTCACTGCAACCTCCGCCTCCCAGGTTCAAGCGATTCTCCTGCCTCAGCCTCCTGAGTAGCTGGGATTACAGGTGCCCACCACCACACCCGGCTAATTTTTGTATTTTTAGTAGAAACAGGATTTCACCAGGTTGGCCAGGATGGTCTCGATCTCCTGACCTCATGATCCACCCACCTTGGTCTCCCAAAGTGCTGGGATTACAGGTGTGAGCCACCGTGCCCAGCCCTTTTTACTGATTTCTAGCTTAGTACTTGGAATTATTTCTATCCTTTGAAATTTGTTGAGGCTTTCTTTTACCCATATATGGTAAATTTTGGCAAATATGCTACGTACATATGAAAAAAAGATCTAAGTTATTATTATTGGGTACATTGTTCTAACTTGTCAATTAACTTTGTTAGATATGTTCAGATTTTCTATATCCTTATCAACTTTTTATCTGCTTGTTTTATTAGTATTGTGTGAAGGGTATTAATTCTTCCACTGTGTTTATGGATTTGCCTTTTTCTGCCTTTAGTTTACTCAATTTTTAACTTTATATGTTTTAAAACTAAATTATTGGATATATTTAGATTTAGAATTATTGTATCTTCCTCAAGGATTGACCCTTTATTATGAAATGTATGTATTAATGCCAGTTATTAGAGATGACATCTCTATCTGATCTTAGTATAGCTATACCAGTTTTCTCTTGGTTATTGTTTCTTTCAATTAGATATCCTCTTCCACTATTTTACCGTCAACATATCTGTGTCTTTATTTAAGGTGTGTCGCTTATTAGCAGCACATATTTGGTGAGCATGTTTTGTAACTCCAGTCTGACAGTTTTAGTCTTTTCATATATTTATCCATTTGAGTTAATAGATACCATATTTCTATTTGTTTTCTGTTTCGTTTTCATGATTTATGTTATTTTTTCTGTTTTTGCCTTCTTATGGATTAATTTAAAACTGTATTATTTCACATTTCTCCTATTGTTACATACCTTTTTACTACCCTCCTAGTGAGTACCTTAGAAATTACAACATGCATACTTGACTTGTTAGTATTAGTAGTATTATTATTATTTTTTTGAGATGGAGTCTCGCACTGTCGCCCGGGGTTGGAGTGCAATGGTGATCTCGGCTAACTACACCCTCTGCCTCCCAGGGTCATGCAATTCTTCTGCCTCAGCCTACCAAGTAGCTGGGGTTACAGGTGCACACCACCACCCCTGGCTAATTTTCTGTATTTTTAGTAGAGATGGAGTTTCACTGTGTTGGCCAGACTGGTCTTGAACTCCTGACCTCGTGATCTGCCCACCTCAGATATTTGACTTATTCTAGTCTAATACAAATTATAATTGTAGTACCCTCCAGATAATGCTAGACCTTTACAACATTTCTTTATTTTTCTTTTTTAAGGCAGGTCTCACTTTGTCACCCAGGCTAGAGTACAGTGGCATGATTATGGCTCACTGCAGCCTCAATCTCCCCAGGCTTAGGTGATTCTCCCACCTGAGCCTCCCAAGTAGCCGGGACTACAGGCACTTATCACCATGCTTGCTAATTTTTGTGCTTTTTGTAGAGACAGGGTCTTACCTTGTTGCCCAGGCTGGAACATTTTAACTCTATTGTATACCTTCCTTTTGAGTTATTGGTGTCATGCATTTTGATTCTGTATGTGCTTTAAACTCCACAAATATTTTTACTATTATTATGTAATACCAATATTCACCTTAAAAACACCTTTCTAGTGTTTTTGCTTCGTGTCTGCATTTTTATATTTCCTTTGGGATAATTTTTTCTTTCTTTTACCTGAATAAATACTCCCTTTAGTATATTAGGTCAGGTCTGCTGGTAATGAATTCTGATTTTGTGTGGATATAGCTTTATTTCATCAATATTTTGGAAGATGTTTTTGTCTTTTCTTTTTTTAAAGAATTCTAATGTCCATCTTATTGTTCTTCATTTGAAGATAATATGTTCTACCTCCTGCTATTTTAAGGGTTTTTTTTTTTTTTTTTTTTGGAAAGATGGAGTCTTACTGTATTTCCTGGGTTGGTCTTAAACTCCTGGACTCAAGGGATCCTCCTACCTTAGCCTCTCAAAGTGGATTACAGGTGTGAATCATCTGGACCACCACACCCAGCAAGGATTTTTTTTTTTAACTCTGATTTTTAGCAGTTTTACTATGATGATCTGCCACACTGTGGTTTTCTTTTTATTTATACTTGAGGTTCTCTGAGCTGCTTGATTCTATGTGTTGGAGGCTGATTGTGTTAATCTGAAAAATACACAACTATTTTCTCTGCAAATCTTGCTCCTGTCCAGTTTTTCTTCTCTTTCTGGGCCTCCAGTTGTACGTATGTTGGACCATTGGGCCTTTTCACTGTGTCTCACATGTCCATTACACTCTTTTTCATTCTTACCATTTTTAGTCTCTGTGCTTTTAGTTTGGATCTTTGTTATTATCTTCCAATTCACCCATTGCTACTGTGTCTACTGTTACCTTTTGAGTTTTAATTTTAGTTATATTAATAACATTTTTTAGTTGTAGAATATACATAGATTTTTAAAAAGTAAATTCTACTTCTCTGATGAACTTCTTCATCTTCATTTATTTTTATGTTCTCCTCTATATTCCAGAACATGTTAACCAGAGTGGTTTTAAAGTCCTTGTTGTCAGATTGTAATGTCTGAGTTGTAGGTGAATCTGTTCTTGTTTGTTTGTTTCTTGAACCTTGGGCAAATGGTCCTCCCTTTTGACATTTTTAGTAATTTTGATTAAATGCCCAGGCATTACATATAAAAACGGTGGGAACTCCAGATGATATTACCTTTCTCTGGAAAGAAGTCACACTTCCCTCTCTAGTCAGATAATAGTGGAGGCTGATTGTATTTAATCCAGTCAGGAATTGAGCTATGCCAAGACTTGGCTCTGTTTTTGGAAAAGCTCGATCTACCTCTTTCACCCTGTTCCTAGAGTGTAGTCTTTCTAAGGCTTTCAGCTGTGAGCCTGTTATATTCAACTTTAAGGATGTAGCCTTTTGTGCTCCCAGCTGAAGGAGGAGAGTTTTGTATTTTTGTTTGTTTGTTTTTTGAGACGGGGTTTTGCTCTTGTTGCACAGGCTGGAGTGCAATGGCACCATCTCAGCTCACTGCAACCTCTGCTTCCTGGGTTCAAGCAATTCTCCTGCCTTAGCCTCCTGAGTAGCTGGGATTATAGGCATGTACCACCACGCCCAGCTAATTTTTGTAGTTTTAGTAGAGACAGACAGGGTTTCGCCATGTTGGCCAGGCTGGTCTCGAGCTATTGACCTCAGGTGATCTGCCCACCTCAGCCTCCCAAAGTGCTGGGATTACAGGCATGAGCCACCATGCCCAGCCCCAGAGTCTCATACATTTTTATGCCTTGATTTTGTGTTATTCTTAGGGAAGTTTTCATTTAATCAAGATTATATTTCTGTTTTTTATAGTTAGATTTTTAATGTATCTGGAAGTTAGTTTTGTGAATATCAAAAGGTTAGATCTTACTATACTTCTTTAAAATGGAAACCACTCTTCTCAACACTATTGATTAGACTAGGATTCAGCAAACTGCAGCCAACCTGTTTTGATAATAAGGTTTTTGTGTGTGTGTGTGTGTGACGGAGTTTCGCTCTTGTTACCCAGGCTGGAGTGCAATGGCGCGATCTCGGCTCACCGCAACCTCCGCCTCCTGGGTTCAGGCAATTCTCCTGCCTCAGCTGCCTGAGTAGCTGGGATTATAGGCACGCGCCACTATGCCCAGCTAATTTTTTGTATTTTTAGTAGAGACAGGGTTTCACCATGTTGACCAGGATGGTCTCAATCTCTTGACCTCGTGATCCACCCGCCTCGGCCTCCCAAAGTGCTGGGATTACAGGCTTGAGCCACCGCGCCCGGCCGATAATAAGGTTTTATTGGAACACAGCCATTCTATTAGTCATTGTCAGTGACTGTTTTCTATTATGCCAGCGGAGTTGAGTAGTTGCAACAGAAACTATTAATATTTGGCCCACAAAGCCTAGGATATACATCTGTTTATGGAATTTCTTCATTTGCTTAATGTGTTCTTCTCTCGGTCTCACACTGTTTTTTGTTGTTGCTTTTTTTCTGAGACAGGGTCTCACTCTGTTGCCCAGACTAAGTACAGTGGTACAATCACAGCTCACAGCAGCCTTAGCCTTCTGGGCTCAGGGGATCCTCCCACCTCAGCTTCCTGAGTAGCTGGGACTATAAGCTTGCACCACTATGCCTGACTAATTTTTTATTTATTGTAGAGACAGACTGTGTCACCTTGGCTGGTCTTGAACTCCTGGACTCAAGCAATTTTACCACTTGGCCTCCAAAGTGCTGGAATTACAGGCATGAGCCACTGTGCCCAGCTGTTCTCATACTGTTATAGTTATTTTAGCTTTATCGTACTGTATTTTATTGGCCTTAAAGATACAATTTGTTTAGTCAGGTTTGCTGAGGTGTAATTTATCTATAGTAAAATTCACCCTTTTTATATGTACAGTATTATATGACTGACAAATGTATATGGCCGTGTAATCACAATCACTCCAAAAAGTTCCTTCATGTTTGTCAGTCCTCCTCCTTATTGCCAAACCCTGGCATACCACTGATCTGTTTTCTGACAGTTTTATCTTTTCCAGGCTATCATATAAGTAGAATCATACACTTAGTAGCCTTTTCAGTTTGGATTCTTTGAATTTAGCATAAGGTACTTGGGATTTCTCTGTGTTGCATGCATGTTCATTCATTTTTATTGCTGAGTAATAGTCCATTATATCCATTCACTGGCTAATGGACATTTGGGTTGTATCTAGTTTTTGGCAATTATGAATAAAGCCAATAAAAACATTTGCATACAAGATTTTGTCTAGACAAATATATTTTCATTTTGGAGGGATAAACACCTAGGGATGAGATTGTTGGGTCATATGGTATGGTAAATATATCTTTAACTGTGTAAAAAACTGCCAAACTATTTTCCAAAGTGGCTGTACCATTTTTCATTTCCACTAGCAATGTATGAGAGTTGCAGATGCTTTGCATCCGCACCAGCACTTAGTCTCGCCAGTTTTGTTTTGTTTTTAGTGATTTTGAAAGGTTAGACACTGTAGTTTTAATTCCTAATTAGTTTAATTCCTAATGTAGTTTTAATTCCTAATCAGTTTTCCGTTCATCAGCTATCCTACTACATAGCTTTCATGACTTGCTGATGATATTGAGCAGCGTTCTCTGTGCTTATATCCTCTTTGGTAAAGTGTCTTTCCAAATCTTCTGTCCATTTTTAAAAATTGGGTTGTTTTATTATGATTGAGTCAACTTTTTATGTTTTGGATACTAGTCCTTTGTCAGATGAGTGTTTTGCAGATATTCGCCCAGTCTTGTCTTCTCATTTCTTAATAATGTCTTCCAAAGAAAGGAAGTTTTTAATTTTGATGAAGTCTACTTCATAAATTTTTGTTTTTATGTTTTGTATTATTTCCTATTGTTCCAGGTGGGCTGCATTGCCTTCTGGAGCTCAGTGTCCTTTTCCAAGCTCTTGCAGTATTTGGCTGAATTTAGTTCCCTGTAATTGTAGGACGTAGGTCCCCGCTTTCTTGCTAGCCATCAGCTAGGGCTATTCTCAGCTCCCACAAGCCACCCACCATTTCCTGCTACATAGCATCCTCCTCAACATGACAGTTGGCTTCTTCAGGAACTCCAGAGAGTACCTGCTACAGCTTTGAATCTCTGACTTTTCTTGTCTCTGACCTCTAAAACTTCATTTAAAAGGGCTTATTACAGTAGGTCAGGCCCATCCCTACTCAAGAGGAAGGGTTATTTAGGGCATGCACACTAGGGGGTAGGAAACCTGGAGGCCAGCTTATGATTCTGACTACTGCATGGTTTATACTTTTTTGTGTCTTATCTGAGAAATTATCACCACCTTAAAGCTGTGAAGATTTCCCCTATTCTCTTCTAGATGTTTGGTAGTTTTAGGTTTTCCATTTAGATCTATGGTCCATCGTGCATGCTTGTCTATATGCATGTATACATTTATTTATTGATTGTATTGGCATTCACGTATCATAAAATTCATCTTTAAAGTATACAATCCCATTTTTTTCGGTGTGTACAGATGCTTCTTGACTTACAGTAGAAATATGTCCTGAAACCCATTGTGAGTCATATACAATCCCATTTTTTTCGGTGTGTACAGATGCTTCTTGACTTACAGTAGAAATATGTCCTGGGGGGCCAGGCGAGGTGGCTCATGCCTGTAATCCCAGCACTTTGGGAGGCCGAGGTGGGTGGATCACAAGGTCAAGAGATCGAGACCATCCTAGTCAACATGGTGAAACCCCGTCTCTACTAAAAATACAAAAAATTAGCTGGGCATGGTGGTACATGCCTGTAATCCCAGCTACTCAGGAGGCTGAGGCAGGAGAATTGCCTGAACCCAGGAGGCGGAGGTTGCGGTGAGCCGAGATCGCGCCATTGCTCTCCAGCCTGGGTAACAAGAGCAAAACCCCGTCTCAAAAAAAAAAAAGAAAAAAAAAATATGTCCTGAAACCCATTGTGAGTCGAAAATGTTGTTAAGTTGGAATGCATTTAATACACCTAACTTACCAAACATCTTTCTCAGCCTACCCTACCTTAAACATGCTCAGGACACTTATATTTAGCTTACGTTTGGACAAAATAATCTAACAGAAAGCCAGCTTTATAATGTTGATAATGCATTTTGAATCAATTTGAAGTACAATTTCTACTGAATGCATATGGCTTTTGCATCATCATAAGCTAAAAAAAAAAATAGGTTGAACCCTCTTAAGTCAGGGATAGTCTGTATTCAGAAAGTTGTCCAACCACTGCCACTATCTAATTCCACAGCATTCTTATCACACTTATAAGAAACCCTCACTCCACTAGCAGCCATTCCTTACTTCCCATTCTGCCCAACTTGGCAACTGCTGATTTACTTTCTGTCATATGGATTTGCCTGTCATGGACATTTTGTGTCGATATAATCAATAGAGTATGCAGCCTTTGTATCTGGCTTCTTTCACTAATCATGATGCTTGCAAGGTTCATGTTACAGCGTGTATTAGCACTTCATTCCTTTCTATGACACCACATTTTGTTTTTCCGTTGATCAGTTGATGGACATTAGGATTGTTTTCACTTTTTGGCTTTTTTTTTTTTTTTTTTTTTTGAGACAGAATCTCACTCTGTTGCCCAGACTGGAGTGCAATGGCACAGTCTTGGCTCACTGCAACCTCTGCTTCCTGGGTTCAAGCAATTCTCCTGCCTCAGCCTCCTGAGTAGCTGGGACTACAGGCACCCGCTACCACACCCAGCTAATTTTTGTATTTTTAGTAGAGACGGGGTTTCACCATATTGGCCAGGCTGGTCTCGAACTCTAGACCTTGTGATACACCTGCCTCGGCCTCCCAAAGTGCTGGATTACAGGCAGGAGTCACTGTGCCTAGCCCACTTTTTTGGGTATTATAAATAATGCTGCTATGAACATTTTCTTTTCTTTTTTTTTTTTTTAAACTAAACTGAGATGAAGTACCAACATTATTATCTTTTACCCTTAAATTCTTCAGCATGCATCTTCTAAGTACAAGTTTCGTAACCACAGTGTAGTTATCACATTTAGAAAATTTATCATTGATAGGATACTGTTATCTAATATACAATCCATATTCAAGTTTCACCAATTGAATTAGTTTTTAAACATGTAAGGCAACTACCAGTTTTATTGAGGTGAAATTCACATTATATAAAATTAACCAGTTTAAAGCAAACAATTTAGTGGCATTTAGTATATTTGCAATGTACAACCATCATATCTATTGTTCCAAAACATTTTCATCACTCCCGAAAGAAATCCTTTACCCTTTAAGCAGTTGCTGCTTATTCCTCCATCCCTTCAGCTCCTAACAATCACCAATCTATGCCTTTTCTATAGATTTACCTCTTCTGAATATTTCATATAAGTGAAATAATATATGTGACTTTTGTGTCTGGCTTCTTTCACTTAGCATGTTTTTGAGATTTATCCACACTATATCTTGTTATCAGTAGAGCATTACTTTTTATGGCAGAGTAATATTCCATTGCATATGCCACAGTTTGTTTATGCATTAATTGACAGACTATTTCGTTTTCTTTTTTTTCCAAGATGGAGTCTTGCTCTATTACCCAGTCTGGAGTGCAGTGGCGCAATCTCGGCTCACTGCAACCTCCTCCTCCTGAGTTCAAGTGATTCACCTGCCTCAGCCTCCTGAGTAGCTAGGATTACAGGCATGCATCACCAGGCCCAGCTAGTTTTTTGCATTTTTAGTAGAGACAGGCATGTTGGCCAGGCTGGTCTCGAACTCCTGACTTCAAATGATCCACCTGCCTTGGCCTCCCAGAATGCTGGGATTATAGGCATGAGCCGTGGTGTGCAGCCCTTCATTTCTAATATATATAAAGAAATATAATTTAGAGGGTAGTGAGAGCAAACATCACCTTGTTTTTGGTTTCTAGTGTCTCAGCATTCAATATTTCACTATTAAGCATAAAGTTATCTGTAAATGTTTCATAAATATACTTTATTAGGTTGAGGAAGTTCCCATTAATTCTAAATTCACGTAGAGTTTTAAATCATGAATAGGATTTTAAATTGTGTCAAATGCTGATATGATTTTTTAAACACCTCTGAAATCATGATGTTTCTCACAATGGATGTCATAGTTTCATTGGCGGGACTCTTTCATTTTTAATGATGCATAAATTAATGTGTATTTTATAATGGCTGCCATCATGTATACGATGAAATAGCCCAAGCTGGAGTACAGTGGCATGCTTTCAGCTCACGGCAACTTCCCCCTTCCAGGATCAAGCCATTCTTGTGCCTCAGCCTCCTGAGTAGCTGGGACCATAGGCAAGTGTCAGCACACTTGACTAATTTTTTTGTATTTTAGTAGAGATGGGGGTTTTACCATGTTGCTCAGGGTGGTCTTGAACTCCTGAGCTCATGTTATCTGCCCACCTTCACCTCCCAAAGTGCTGGGATATTACAGGCATGAGCTACCACGCCTAGCCTGAAATGGCATCTTTTGATAGGTGATAGTGCAGGTGTTTTGTCTGTTTAAAAATTTTCCCGAGACAGGGTGCAGTGGCTCACGCCTGTAATCCCAACACTTAGGGAGGCCAAGGCGAGTAGATCACCTGAGGTCAGGAGTTTGAGACCAGCCTGGCCAACATGGTGAAACCCCATAACTACTAAAAGTACAAAAATTAGCTGGGCATGGTGGCATGTGCCTGTAATCCCAGCTACTCAGGAAGGAGGCTGAGGCAGGAAGATTGCTTGAACCCGGGAGGCGGAGGTTACAGTGGGCTGAGATTATGCCACTGCGCTCTAGCCTGGGCAACAGAGCAAGACTGTGTCTCAAAAATCAAAACCAAAACAAAACCAGAACCTTATGCCTTATGGGATAAACAAAAAGCAGTAGTTAGAGGGTAATTTATACCCATAAATGCCTATATTAAGGAAGAAGAATGATCTTAAATCAATAACCTAACTTCAACCTCAAGACACTAGAAAGAGAAGAGCAAGCTAAATCTAAAGCAAGCAGAAAGAAGGAAATAATAAAGATTAAGGAGGAAATTAACAAAATAGAGAACAGGAAAATATAAATAGAGAATATCAATGTAATCAAAAGCTTATTCTTTAAAAAGATAAACAAAATTCATAAAACTAGCCAAACTGACCAAGAAAAAGAGAGACTTAAATCAGAATCAGAATGAAAGAGTAGACATTACTACCAACCTTCCAGAAATAAAAATGATTACAGAGAATACTGTGAACAATTGTACACCAACAAATTAGATAACCCAGATGAAATGGCAACTTCCCAGAAATATACAAACTACCAAAACTGATGCAAGAAAAAATACACAATCTGAATAGACCTATAACATGTGAGGAGATTGAATCTTTAGTCAAAAACTACCCAAAAACAAAAGGCTCAGATATCTTTACTGCTGAATTCCATCCAACATTAAATGAAGAATTAATACAATTAATACTAATTTTTTACAAACTCTTCCAATAAATAGAAAAGGAGAGAATATTTCACGACTCTTTTTTTTTTTTTTTTTTTTTGAAACAGGGTCTCGCTCTGTTGCCCAGGCTGGAGTGCAGTGGCACAGTCTCCACTCACTGCAACCTCCACCTCCTGGGTTCAAGTGATTCTTGTGCCTCAGTCTCCCAAGCAGCTGGGATTACAAGTGTGTGCCACCATCCCTAGCTAATTTTTTTTTTTTGTATTTTTAGTAGAGATGGGGTTTCACCATGTTGGCCAGGCTGGTCTTGAACTCCTGGCCTCAAGTGATCTGCCCTCCTCAGCCTCCCTGAGTGCTGAGATTACAGGCATGAGCCACCACGCCCCACCCACATCTCATTTTATGAGGCCAGTATTACCCTGATGGCAAAATCAGACAGTGACATCATAAGAAAAAACTATAGAGCAATATTTTTAATGAACATGCTAGCAAAAATCTTTAATGAAAAACTATTGACTGGGTGTGATGGATCACGCCTGTAATCCCAGCATTTTTGGAGGCTGAGGTCAGTGGATTGTTTGAGCCAGGAGTTCAAGACCAGCCTGGGCAACATGGCAAAACAGTGTGTCTACAAGAAATATAAGTTAGCCAGGTAGGCTGGGCACGGTGGCTGATGCCTGTAATCTCAGCACTTTGGGAGGCTGAGGCAGGTGCATCACCTGAAGTGAGGAGTTTGAGACCAGCCTGACCGACATGGTGAAACCCTGTCTCTACTAAAAATTCAAAAAGTAGCCGGGCATGGTGGTGGGTGCCTGTAATCCCAGCTATTTGGGACACTGAGGCAGGAGAAACACCTGAACCCAGGAGGCAGAGGTTACTATGAGCCGAGATCATGCCACTACACTCCAGCCAGAGCTATAGAGTGAGACTCTGCCTCAAAAAAAAAAAAAAGTTAGCCAGGCATGGTGGCTCATGCCTGTAGTCTCAGCTACCTGGGAAGCTGAGTTGGGAGGATTGCTTGAGCTCAGGAGGTTGAGGATGCAGTGAACCATGATTGAGCCATTGCACTCCAACCTGGGTGACTGACTGAGTGAGACCCTGTCTCAAAAAAAAAAAAACCCTCAAAAACAAAGATTCTATTCTGATTTATTTACAGTGTTTGAGTATATTGCTTTGTATAGTTTTCTTAGATGTTGTTGTCGGTATTACAATATATGTATATAACCTATCCAGTGTTTTACCAAGTTGAGTGAAGTGTGGAAACTTTTTTTCCTTGTAGGTCTCTTTGTCCTCCTCACTTTTTAAATACAACTGTCTTAAGTATTTCCTCTACATGAAGCTACTCCATTTTGGTGGAACTGGAAGTGTATATGCTTGTCTTTAATCTGTCAACCTTACTAAATTATTAATTCTTGTAATTCTTCCTTGGGTTGTCTTGAATTGCTATATATAGTCATATCTTCCACAAAATGACATTTTTATCCCTTCCTTTCTTATGTCTATACCTTTTATTTTTCTCACTAAAAGCAGAAAAAAATTGAATATGGTTTTCTGTATCTTAATATCAATAATAAATGTATATATATTTTTTCACTTTTCTTACATAAAATGAGATATTTACATTTTTTCTCCTTCCCTACTTCTTAGTTTTTGTGATATAATCCAGATGTGTTATGTCTCCATTTTTTTTTTTTTTTTTGAGACGGAGTTTCGCTCTTGATACCCAGGCTGGAGCGCAATGGCGCGATCTCGGCTCACCGCAATCTCCGCCTCCTGGGTTCAGGCAATTCTCCTGCCTCAGCCTCCTGAGTAGCTGGCACGCGCCACCATGCCCAGCTAATTTTTTGTATAAGTAGAGACGGGGTTTTACCATGTTGACCAGGATGGTCTCGATCTCTTGACCTCGTGATCCACCCGCCTCGGCCTCCCAAAGTGCTGGGATTACAGGCTTGAGCCACTGCGCCCGGCCTGTCTCCATTTTTATCTGACCATAATTTTCATTTTTTATATGATTTTCTTTTTTTTGGAGACAGGGACCTCTCCCTGTCTTCAGGCTGGAGTGCAGTGACACAGTCATGGCTCACTGCAGTCTCAACCTGGTGGGCTCAAGTGATCCTCCTACTTCAGCCTCCTAAGTAGCTGGAACTACAGGCATGTGCCACCACGCCCAGCTAAATTTTTTTTAAATGGAAACAGCGTCTCACTATGTTGCCCAGGCTGGTCTCAAACACTGGATTGAAGTGACCCTCCTACCTCGGCCTTCTAAAGTGCTGGGATTATAGGCATGAGCCACCATGTCAGGCCTATTTTTTAATATGATCTATCTTTACCTACTTCTTCTCTCACTTTATGTCCTGTTCTTCTCCTCATTCCATCTACTTTTAGCCTTAGTGGTGCTTTTGCTCTTCCTTCAACAACACATCCAACATGCTGTATCTCAGGGCTTTGCATTTGTTATTGCCTCTGCCTGAAATGCTTTTGCCCTTTCCCCCTGGATATTTATGTGGCTTTTTCCCTCACTTTCTAAGAGATCTTTACTCAGATGTCACTTTCACAGTGAGATCTTCCCTGATCATCTCTCCAAAATTGTAACCTGTCCCGCCACTCATCAAATCCACCATTCTTTTTTCTATTTTTCTTTTCATAACAGCTATGATAATATAGCATATTATTTTCTATTAACTGGTCTATTTTATTTCTTTTTATTAGAATGTAAGTTCCATGAAGGCAAGAATCTTTCTCTGTTTTGTTCACTTCTTTTACTTCCATTGCCCAGAATGGTGCCTAGCACATATAGGTACTCAATAAATAGTTATGGAAATAATTAATCTTTGTGTATTTAGTATTTTTCTTCCTCAGATTGGAAATACTGAGTTCCAGAACAGTGAAATTTTTTTGAGACAGGGTCTTATTCTGTCACCCAGGCTGGAGTGCAGTGGCACGATCATGGCTCACTGCAGCCTCAACCTCCTGGGCTCAGGTGATTCTCCCACGTCAGCCTCCTGAGTAGCAGGGACTACAGGTGTGCACCACCATGCCTGGCTAATTTTTGATTTTTTTTTTTTTTTTTTTTTTTTTTTGTAGAGACAGGGTTTTGGAACCATGTTGATCAGGTTAGTCTCAAACTCCTGAGCTCAAGTGATCTGCCCTCCTCAGCCTCCCAAAGTGCTAGGATTACAGGTGTGAGCCATTGTGCCCAGCCAGCAGTGGATGTGTTTTATAGTTCTTTATACCCTTTGTATGTAACTTTTTTGTTTTAATTCTTATTTATTTGTACCAGGTTAATACTTTTCATATGATTTAAAATTCAAATGGTTTAAAAGGGTTGTGTTCAAAAGTATTCCTTCCACTGTCATGTTCAAACACCCCATTCCTCTGCTCAGAAGCAGCTAGCTTTGTCAGATTATTTACTCTCCTTTCAGGGATATTCCCATATGACTTTCTGAAAAGTTGATACCAAGTTACACTATAGGACAAAGTATTTTTACAATTATATCTGTCCAGAATAGTTTCTTGTTTTTTTTTTTTTTTCCTATGTACTGCTCAACCCTCTTTGGATAGCCAGTATCAACCATTGTTTAGAGAATGCTACTATCATACGAGCCATCAAGGGAGTGCTGTAATGAACTACTGTTTTGCCCATGCCCTTGAAGTTCAAAATCTAGGTGGGATGAGAAAGTATCCACACTTAATAAGTAACAAAGGCTTTAAAAAGATCAAGATAATAACTATGAAATGTCACAAAATATTGAATAATTCATTGTTGAATGAGATATAGGTAACCATGAAAGTTAGTTTATCAAAACAGAGAGCGAGTATCATGTATCAGGGAATGTTTCACAGAAAGAGAAGACTTTGATGGCTTTGGATAGTCTGAAAAGAATGTAGAAGGAAAGAAGTATATTTTACCTTCTATGTGTTCACCAAGGTGTGATATTGAGCAATAAGATCCTACAAGAATATATTTTTATGCCATAGGATTTGATAGGTGTATAACAAAGCCTTTGTCTTATAGAACAGAGACTATATATATTTATAACGGAGTTGGAAGAAATGATATAAAGAGTTACTAGGTTCAGTGAGGGTTCAGAAAGCAATCATAGGCAGTTGGGAAAACCAGATTTTTTGGGGGAAAGTCATGTTCAAAATGGAGCTTAAGGTGGGGCACAGTGGCTCATGCCTGTAATCCCAGCCCTTTGGGAGGCTGAGGCAGGCAGATGGCTTGATCCCAGGAGTTCAAAGCCAGCCTGGGCAACATGGTGAAACCCCATCCACACACAAAAAATGCAAAAATTAGCTGGGTGTGGTGGTACACACCTGTAGTGCCAGCTCCTTGGGAGGCTGAAGTGGGAGAATCATCTGAGCCCAGGAGGTGAAGGCTGCGGTGAGTCATGATTGTGCTATTGCTCTCCAACCTGGGTGATACCATGAAATGCTGTCTTTAATAAAAAAAAGATGGAGCTTGAAAGAAGAGTCGAGAATTTTAATGGGCACAAATGGAAGGATAACATGGTGGAAGGGAACTACTGCCAACCAACTGTTTTTGTGAATAAAGTTTTAGTGGCACACAGCCATGCCCATTCATTTATGTATTATCTGTGCCTGCTTTCATGCTACAGTGTCAGAGTTGAAAAATTGAGGCAGACTATATGGCCTGTGAAGCCTAAAATACTATCTGGCCCTTTATAGGAAGTTTGCTTAGCCCTGCAAGTAGATAGGATGTGAGTAGGAAAGCATTACTAATAAATATTGAAGAAAGGAAAATGAGATATTTATTAGAGTTGGGGGAGGTTCAGTGATAGAAGGGTGGTTGGTTGAAGAGGAGGTTAGTTTTGAAGGAATACGATAGGGAGACCATTGTAATAGAGAGAAAGTGAGGGGCCATTCCAGCTGGACAGTAGTAGTTCAGTAAGGCACAGAGGTGGTTTACTCTTAATCATGCTTTTCTAATCTTTTCCCTGCTAGCCAAGAAGGATCAAGAAGGTGGAGAAGAAAAGAAATCTGTGCAAAAGAAAAAAGTAAAAGAGTTAAAGGTGTTGGATTCAAAGACAGCCCAGAATCTCTGTGAGTATCTCTTGATCCCAACTATTTCAATGTGAAAGAGTTCTTTTAAGAACTTTTAGTTCCCTTGAGTCTGTGGTCCCTTGATATGGAACTTTAATTTGTTGAATTCCTGCTATATGCCAAGCATTGCACAGTGAATATTCAGTATCTTATTTAATTTCTTCAGTAGCACTGCAAGATTTTTAAGTATCCAGTTTTATGTGAAGGAAACAAGCTAAGATTTTTAGGAATTTGCCTAGTCATAAAGCTAGTAAGAAGGAGGTCTGGGATTTGAGCCTTTTTTAATTTTTTTCCACTCTGTTGTTGCCCATGCTGGAATGCAGTAGTGCAATCACAGCTCACTGCCACCTTGGCTTCCAGCGCACAGCTGCTTCTTCCACCCCAACCTCCCAAGTAGCTTTGACTACAGGTATGCACCACCACACCCAGCTAATTTTTTGTAGAGATGGGATTTTGCCATGTTACTCAGGCTGGTCTCAAACTCCTGGGTTCAGGTAATTCACCTAGCCGAGCCTCTGACTTTCTTATTTCTTTTTTTTTTTTTGAGACAGTTTCGCTCTTGTTACCCAGGCTGGAGTGCAATGGCTCGATCTTGGCTCACCGCAACCTCCGCCTCCTGGGTTCAAGCAATTCTCCTGCCTCAGCCTCCCGAGTTACTGGGACTACAGGCATGCGCCACCATGCCTAGCTAATTTTTGTATTTTTAGTAGAGACAGAGTTGCACCATGTTGACCAGGATGGTCTCAATCTCTTGACCTCGTGATCCACCCACCTCGGCCTCCCAAAGTGCTGGGATTTTAGGTGTGAGCCACCACGCCCGGCCTTGACTTTCTTATTTCAAAGTCCTTACTATGTCCATTGCATTCACAGGAAGTCTACCACAGATGGTCTAGCCACTGTACATTTTCTCTTTCCCACTTTTGCTTTTTTATGAAATAAATAGAGAAGATGTCTTGCTATGTTGCCCAGGCTGGTCTTGAATTCCTGCCTTCAAGTGCTCTCACCTCAGCCTCCTAATATGTTGTGATTACAGATGTAAGCCACCATGCCCAGCTTTCACTTTCTGATAAGTAAAGGTACTAGCTTGGCTTCAATTAAATCTAAAATTACTTTGTAATTTAAAATAACTAAGGTAAATCTTGTACTTCTCAGAGTAGGATCTGTAACTCCAGAGAGGAGTTCTGTTCTGAACTTTCCACCTATATTCATAACTGTTTGGTAGCAAAATTTCAAGTAAGAAATTCCTCTGCAAAGTTGATACAGGCAGTACTTATTTGATGATCAGGACAAATGTTAAATTATTGTTAATTTCAATTATTCATCTACCTACTTCATACTGAGTAATATAGCCTTAAATATTTATTTGACAACTATTTCAGGGTCTGCTATGTTATAGGCTCTATTAGGCACATACTAGGTATGTGTTCCAGAGATGAAAGGGTATGTTCCATAAAACCCACTCACCGTCTTGTAATGCAGTTATTGTCCGTTTTTCCAAATGAGAAAACCAAAGTTGAAATGATATGAAGTGCCCAGATCACACAGCCAATAACTACACATACCCATAAGTAAAGTCAGTGATATAATGAGAGCAGTAAGCTGTCACATCACTCTTGACTATATAATCTTAAATTATTAGCAACAACTATTACTAAATAGTGTCTGTGGTGAAATCCTTTTATGGAGACCGAAGTAGTGTGAGTCAGTTCCTCTTCCCAAGTGTATCTCCAGGGGCACAAGTTATGAATAATTGTTGTTTTAAAAAATGATACAAGGAAGACTATGGTGTAGTACATTATGATTTCTAGTGGAATGATATTGATATGGAAAACAGAATTCAAGAAAAGAAAACTGAAAGTAGTGTAGGGTAGGACGGTCTGGAAGTGGAATTTAGTGATTCAATGATGATTAAATGTCTCTCATGTGCTAATGATACAAAGCTGAATAAGACATAGTCCCTATCTGCATGAACCATGTGCCTGGTAAAGACAGAAAGGCAGATGATAACAGCACAGATTGATAAATGCTATGTTGGAGGTTTGCTAGAATGTTTATGAGAGTACTGGGAAAGGAGGCATCTAAATCAAATAGGGGCAGTGTTGGAAGGGCAAATCCCAGAAGATATTCTAATGAAGGTACTACTAAAAGTGAGTTGAAAGAACAATTAAGGATTTAAGGAGGCTGCGCGTGCTGGCTCATTCCTGTAATCCCAGCACTTTGGGAAGCCGAGGTGGATGATTGATGCCAAGAGTTCAAGAACAGCCTGGGCAACAAAGCAAGACCCCTTCTCTACAAAACATTAAAAAATATTAGCTGAGCCCAGTGGCATGTGCCAATAGTCCCAGCTACTCAAGAGCTGGGGCAGAAGGATCACTTGAGCTCAGGAATTTGAGGTTGCAGTAAGCTGTGATTGTGCCACTGCACTGCAGCCTGGGCAACAGAGTAAGACCCTGTCTCAGAAAAAAGAATTAAGTGAAGGCGGGAGGGTTGGCTTGTTTCAGGAGAGGGATCAGCATGTATGAGAGCATGAGATAACATTGTGCACTTCAGGAACTGCAAGTTGTTTAATACAACTGAGTATACCTATGGAAGTTATAAAGGGAATTTTAATCGGGAAAGTGAGTGAGATTGTCCTGTGTAATTTTTAGGAAGGCTGCTTTGGCAGTGATTTTGAGGCTGGATTGCTAAGGTCAGGGGATACTATAGGCAGAGGTGAGTTATGTCAGAGGTAAGACGTGATCAGGGACTGAAACTAAGGTGATGAGAATAAGAGAGGCAGAGGATATTAAGAAAGTGGAATTAAGCTAGGTACAATGGCTCATGCCTGTAATCCCAGCAGTTTGGGAGACCGAGGCAGGTGGATCACTTGAGGTCAGGAGTTCAAGACCAGCCTGGTCAACATGGCAAAACCCTGTCTCTACTAAAAATAGAAAAATTAGCTGGACATGGTGGAGTGTGCCTAAAATCCCAGCTACTCATGGGGCTGAGGCAGGAGAATTGCTTGAACCTGGTAGGCGGAGATTGCAGTGAGCCAAGATTGCGCCACTGCACTCCAGCCTGGGCAACAGAGGGAGACTCTGTCTCAAAAAAAAAAAAATTAGCCAGATGTGGTGGCGCATGCCTATAGTCCCAGCCACTTGGGAGACTGAGGTGGGAGGAGGATTGCTTGAGCCTGGGAGGTCCAGGCTGTAGTGAGCTATGATTGTACTACTGCACTCTAGCCTGGGCAATAGAATGAGAAAAGGTAGAATTAATGGAATTTAGTGATTGACTTGGGATAAAGGGAAGGTGTTTTGAAGTTTAGGTCACTCTGCAGAAAGTGGTACCATTTACTGAAATAGGAAAATTCAGCAAGAACAGATTATCTTTTTGGGGAGGTGGATGTGAGTGAGAGGTAGCAGGATCATATCTTACCTAAAGTATATACTCTTTAAGAGGCTGCCATCTTTTCATTGGCTTTGTGGCAATGGAATAAATCAGTCGTGTAAGTGAGAGATAATAGGCTATTTTAGATTGCTATAAAGTGAAAGAAAGAGAAACGGGTAATTTAGAGAGGAACATGGAACATAGAGTAAGATAGGAAAACCTTGTTTATGTATATATGCTGAAGGGAAAGGTGTGTGGGGCTGCCTCTTCTGTTGACACATGAGGAAAGGATGAGTACATGAGGGTATATATACTTATACACAAATCCCTATATGAGCACATGCACCAATTAGCTTACAGAAGTGTTGGCATAGTTTTCTTCCAGTCCATTCCAAAAGGCGTATCCAAGTCTTTTCTAGTCTGATTCTTTTTTTTTTTTTTTTGGAGACAGAGTTTCGCTCTTTGTTACCCAGGCTGGTGTGCAATGGCGCGATCTCGGCTCACCACAACCTCGCCTCCTGGGTTCAGGCAATTCTCCTGCCTCACCCTCCTGAGTAGCTGGGATTACAGGCACGCACCACCATGCCCAGCTAATTTTTTGTATTTTTAGTAGAGACGGGGTTTCACCATGTTGACCAGGATGGTCTCGATCTCTTGACCTCGTGATCCACCCGCCTCGGCCTCCCAAAGTGCTGGGATTACAGGTGTGAGCCACCGCGCCCGGCTCTAGTCTGATTCTAACCGAGAGCCTTAGTGCTTTATTTTTAAGTAGCATAAGAGAAAGCCGAGCAAGTAATTTGACCAGTGGCTTCAGTTTTTCTCAGTGAAGAGGAGCAGGGTCTTCTTGGAACAAACAGGGAGGTGGTGGGGCAGTGGGGAAAATGGGAATATGTTGGAGGACCTGCCAAGAAGGGTAGGAGAAAGTGCAGTAGGGACACATGGAAGAGAATTGCTAACAGCGCCGAGGCCCCAGTTATCATTGGGGCTACTGCAAATTCACAGACTCCAGTATATATCAGCCCAGGTGTCAGAGTAGGGAAATGAAGTGGCTAGACTGACCAGGGACTGGAAGGTGAAGGAAGCAAAAGAACAGTAATAGTAGTTGTAGTAGTAGTAATACTAATGGGAATCTTAGCAGAGAGCAAATGAAGTGATGGTGTAGAGGGTCCTGATGAAATAGGAAAGGCAGAGTAGAACTGATGTATTCACAGAAAACAGAACAATCAGGAGACTGGAAAGAGACGTCCTAATAGGGTTGAAGATTAAAGCGAGAGATTAGAAAGGGAGAGCTAAGGGCTGGGCACAGTGGCTCACGCCTGTAATCCCAGCACTTTTGGGAGGCCAAGACAGGTGGATATCTTGAGGTCAGGAGTTCGAGACCAGCCTGGCCCACAGGGTGAAATCCCATCTCTACTAGAAATACAAAAATTAGCCAGGCATGGTGGCACACACCTGTAATCCCAGCTACTCGGGAGGCTGAGGCAGGAGAATCACTTGAACCTGGGAGGTGGAGGTTGCAGTGAGCCAAGATCATGCCACTGCACTCCAACGTGGACGACACGAGACTGTCTCAAAAAAAAAAAAAAAAAAAAAGGGAGCCGGGGGAGCTGAAAAAATAGGATGTGTTTGTTAGGGAATAGGATCTGGCAGTTTAAGGTCGAGGCAGCTTTGAGGATCAAGTCCTGAGACCGGGGAACTAAAGTAAAGTGGGGTGAAAGTCTTTGATGTATGTAGACTTTTTTGAGGTGGGTCTCACTTGTTGCTCAGGCTGGTGTGCAGTGGTGCAATCACAGCTCACTGCAACCTTGACCTCCTGGGCTCAGGTAATCCTCCCACCTCAGCCTGCTGAACAGCTGGGACTACAGATGCACACTACCACGCCTGGCTAGTTTTTGTATTTTTTTGTAGAGATGGAGTTTCACCATGTTGCCTAGGCTAGTCTCAAACTCTAGAGCTCAAGTGATCTACCCACTTTGGCCTCCCAAAGTGCTAGGATTATGGGCACGAGCCACTGTGCCTGGTCTAAAAGAGCCCTGTTAGGAAGATTATCCAGCATAGGTTTGCAGGATGGGTTGGAAACAGGAACAGACTGAAAAGAACATGTCTTAATATTTCATTTTCTGGCAGCAATCTTTTTGGGTTCCTTCCGCATGCCCTATCAAGAGATTAAGAATGTCATCCTGGAGGTGAATGAGGCTATTCTGACTGAGTCTATGATCCAGGTAAGGAGCAAGGTGGTTCTGCTGGAGCGGGTTCTTCTGTGTAGCTATGCACTGGCCTCATCTCTGTGGAGATGAAGAGAATCCTCCTCTAGCATTGCTGACTTATGAATGCTATCTTTTAGAAACTGCCTTTTCTCTGGTGGTCAGGTTATTTCTGGTATATTTTGCAAAAGTCCTACCATTTCAGTGCTACCTCTCCTCTGCCACCATGTTTCCTTTGTAATGGTCCTTGGGCAGTGTGTGGGACTAACAACAGAGTAAAAATTTTGTTTAGCGTTGTCAGCAAATCCGCCTCCAACTGAGATGTCTCTTCTCTCTTTCAGAACCTCATTAAGCAAATGCCAGAGCCAGAGCAATTAAAAATGCTTTCTGAACTGAAGGATGAATATGATGACCTGGCTGAGTCAGAGCAGTTTGGCGTGGTGGTGAGTGAGGCCCTTCTCCGCCTCCCGTATTTCCCTCCCCTCTAGAGAGCAGCCTGGGCATTTGCTCCTTGCCTCTTGCCTGTTTTTGAACCTGTCTTGGTCTCTCTCTTCTCCCTGCTCTGGAGCTCTGATCCTCCCATAGGAGGCTCAAGCCTGTATCTTTTTCTTACTTCTCTCTCTTTTGACTGTAATGGAACTGCTTGTGTTCTCTACCAGATGGGCACTGTGCCCCGACTGCGGCCTCGCCTCAATGCCATTCTCTTCAAGCTACAATTCAGCGAGCAAGTAGAGAATATCAAGCCAGAGATTGTGTCTGTCACTGCTGCATGTGAGGAGTTACGCAAGAGTGAGAGCTTTTCCAGTCTCCTAGAGATTACCTTGCTTGTCGGAAACTACATGAATGCTGGCTCCAGAAATGCTGGTGCTTTTGGCTTCAATATCAGCTTCCTCTGTAAGGTGAGCTAGAGGAGGACAACACAAGGAAGGCTACAGCCTCTAGGAGTTCAGCGTTGGCGGGAGGCCATCTTAGACGTGTCAGGATTTAACAGTTTCTCCTCTTGCTCTAAGCTTCGAGACACCAAGTCCACAGATCAGAAGATGACGTTGTTACACTTCTTGGCTGAGTTGTGTGAGAATGACTATCCTGATGTCCTCAAGTTTCCAGACGAGCTTGCCCATGTGGAGAAAGCCAGCCGAGGTGGGGCAGTTGGGGATGAAGTTAGAAGGTGGTTCTAAGCCCAAAAATCTCTGGATGGGGAGGGAAATAAGACACGGATTAGATTTTAGAGCATTTTCAGTTCAGACTATTTCAAGTGGATATGGAATAGGATTTAGGCATGGTGCCTAAGCCACAAGGGAGGAGCTGAGGAGACATCTTTATGTGTAGAAATAGGAAGTACTCTTTCTCTTCCTAGGGGAACACCAAACACCAAAACACAGCTAGAAGGGCAGGTGTTTTTAGTCTAGGTTAACAGTTCTCCTCATTAAGAAAACAGACTAGAACAAAAATTAGGCCTCGCTGTCCTGGAACTAGACAAAGAAAAAGCAGCATTCATTGGAAATCAGAACAGATTTCTGCCCCGCCTCTATATTTCTATGTATATCTCCTTCCTCCCAAACCCTGTTCTCTAAAATAAATGAGACCAAGATCTCAGGGGATTTCGTAGATTTGTGTTAAATTAAATGAAGCCTCTCTTGTGTTCCTAGTACTGCATACCTTGTGAAGGCTGGAGGTTCAATGATCAGATAATTTGTAGTCTCACTGGAAAGGTGAAAACTTACGTGATACAACTAAAGTACATAAGGGAATTAAAATTAAGTTCCTAAATGTGTGTATAGACTGAAGCTGTGCTCCAAAGGGTGAAACTAAGGGGTATTGAGGCTGGAATTATTAGTAAGCTCTTGCTCTCTGTTTTTGTAGTGGTTTTTTGTTGTTTGTTTTTTAGTTTCTGCTGAAAACTTGCAAAAGAACCTAGATCAGATGAAGAAACAAATTTCTGATGTCGAACGTGATGTTCAGAATTTCCCAGCTGCCACAGATGAAAAAGACAAGTTTGTTGAAAAAATGACCATATCCTCTCTTGAAAGGAGGGAGTTATTCCCTAGGAAAGGAAAGAAAACTTCCTGTAGTGGGGGGGAAACAGGATAGATAGGGCAATATACAACTTTTTCTCTCTTAAAAAACTCCTTTTCATTAAATACATAGTTTTTTGGATTTGTAAGTATTTTGAAACAGGCTTTCACTGTGTCATCCAGGCTAGAGTGTAGTGGAGCCATCATGGCTCACTGCATCCTTGACCTCCTACGCTCAAACGATCCTTCCCCCACCAGCCTCCTTGGCAGCTGGGACTATAGGCATGTGCCACCAGGCCCAGCTCAACTTTTTTTACATTTTTTTCTTTAGAGATGGGGTCTCACTTGTGTTGTCGAGACTGTATAGTTCTTAGAGCATTCCATTATTGTGGAGTGGAAGCACACCATGCAGATCAACTGAAAGTCCCCCCAATTCCCCTGCCTATACCCCATCTCCACTACACACACACATGCCTCCCTCTCCTTCCCTCCCCAAAGGTAACCGCCGCCACTGGACTTCATTCTGGTTTGTACCTCATACATTAATTTTCAACAAAAACTGCATTGTATTGATTTTTGCACATAATACATCTTGGCCATGTTTCTGTAGTAGTATTATTTATAGACCCCTTTTAAACTGCAGCCTTCTATTTTATAGGTGTACCACAGTTCATGGTTTACTATTCCCCTATTTAGGGAACCTACCTGGCTTTGTTTTTTGCTGTTATAAACAGTGCTGTATTGAACATCCCCATGCATATCAGTACTCATCTTTGAGTAATTCCCTGGGCTAGAGAAGTAGGTCTGCTTCCTGGTCTTGGTCCTTTACTCCTTGGCTGCACAGCTTTGTGAAGGATGCCCAGGAACAGTATAACAAGCTGCGGATGATGCATTCTAACATGGAGACCCTCTATAAGGAGCTGGGCGAGTACTTCCTCTTTGACCCCAAGAAGTTGTCTGTTGAAGAATTTTTCATGGATCTTCACAATTTTCGGAATATGTTTTTGGTGAGCAAGGGACACTTGCTGACTGAATCTTTTGTGGCCATTTCTCACTGTCCACTGGATTCCTGTTGGCTGGTGGTAGGTGTACAATGCCCATGTGTTCTTTCCTCCCCTTCCCTGCCCCAGCAAGCAGTCAAGGAGAACCAGAAGCGGCGGGAGACAGAAGAAAAGATGAAGCGAGCAAAACTAGCCAAGGAGAAGGCAGAGAAGGAGCGGCTAGAGAAGCAGCAGAAGAGAGAGCAGCTCATAGACATGAATGCAGGTAAGGAGTGAAGAAGGGTTGATGGGTTGATAGGAACGTTTGGAAGACTTCTCTGCCTAGAGTCTAGAGGCCAGAGAGAATAGCTCATGTCCGAACTCACCTCCTGGCAAATGATTTTTGGCCGTCTTCTACCTCCAAGATCCTGATGCTGGACTTTAACCCAATTCAGATACATACACATTCCAACTTGCCCTGCTAAAATCCTTCTCTCTCCTTTGCTGGCTCTTGCATTCTCTCTCATCTCTCCTGTGATTTTAGTATTGCTGTGATACATACTGTTTTCCTTCTGCCTGTCCCAAGTTAGCTCTGGCCTGTTTTCATTCCCTCCACTAAATCTTTTGGGTTTTTTTCTCTAAAATATTTTCCTGACGCGCCTCCTATCTTTTAATTATGGTGTGTCTTCCCTTTCTGCTTATGGCACAAAGTACTATGTCCCTAGTATCTTAGCCCAGTTGTATACACAATTAGATTGTAAATGGATTGAACTTTTGGAGGGGGATGGGAAGCCGGCCACCTCTTCTCTTTCTTCAGCAGAATCTCTATTTCACTGCTAGAGCATGTCTTTGTTGAAACATATGGTTTCAATTACTGGCCCTCTATTTCCTGTCTCTGCTTCTTTCCTGCTGCCGATTCCCTACCCCTTCGCCCCCACTGCTCTCTCTGTGGGCAGCGGAAATACAGCATATGCTGCTCACACAGCACTGAGCTGATGCCACCCTCCTCCAAACCTGAGGGGCCATGAGTCTTCTGAAAATGGTGTTCACAGAGCTGCTGAGTTTGTTAGGAATCAGTATTTTACAAAGCAGAGGCACAAGGGCTGCTCTGGTACCTCTTGCTACCAGGGACTTTTCTTTATACTTTTCTGGAAAGCAATTTCCTTGCCCTTACCCCAGTTGTAAGCCACAACTTTGTAATGCTATTAAAGCCCACACCAAGTATTCTTCACCTTCCCTTGGGACTCTGGCATTTGTACCCGGGTACTGGCTAGGATGTAATGGGGGAAGGTGGAGTCCTGCTGACATGTGCAATGAAGACTGCACCCGGCCAACAGGTGGCGTAATGGACCGTGCCGAGTTTCCAGTACCCAGGTCAAGAAAATGAGGGTAGAATGTAGGTCAGATGCACTGGTGATGCTCAGCCAGCAGGTGGCGCTGGGAGCAGTGAGCCCCAGCCTTGGAGCTGGCAGCCTATGGGCTTTTGGGATTTCACAGTTTCAGATTTCACTATCCTAAGCTGTTGCCATGGAAACTGAGCCAGGCTAGAAGAAGGATTCTACATTAACTCTTTGTATTCCAGCCAGGCTGCTCCTCTTAGATGCAGAGGACTTAGACATTCAGGAAGACATAGCCACTGGAGACAGTACTTCAGGAAAGTGCCCTCTTGATCAGTGGTCTTTCCTCAGCCCTGCTCTGAAGCCTAACCAGTCTTCATAACTGGTCTTGGAGTTGGGCAGTTCTGTAATTCTGTTGCTAGATACTTTTCTGCAATTAGGGATGGGGTGGGGAGGATGGCATTGCAGAAAAATATTCCAAGGTTTGCATTGGATAACAGGCAATAAGATCTTTTGTTTTAACCATTTATAAGCAGATACAAGGAAACATGGGCTTGTGAGACTTAAGGGTGAATTTTCTTTGTCTCTTCTTAGCTGCCAGCAGCTATGCCAGAGGGGACACCAAGCAATAGCAATGCATTTAGTGTGGGGCTTGATGTTTGCCATGCTGCTCTGGCCGAAGAGTTCACATCTCCATCTTGTTCTTTATAACAGAGGGCGATGAGACAGGTGTAATGGACAGTCTTCTAGAAGCCCTGCAGTCAGGGGCAGCATTCCGACGGAAGAGAGGACCCCGTCAAGGTAAGTAAGCACTGGAGCTCATCCTGGGTGTCAAAGGGGGTGAGGCCTCTCTACTCCTGCCAGAAGTTCAGGAGTTTCTAAACTGCTCCACAGAAGATGATTAGAGCATCACTATGCTTGTCCCTGCATCCGGAGCGGATTATCTAGTCCTCTTCCTCCCATGTTCAGAGTAGTGAGTTAGAAAACTGGGGTTTGAGGGACTGGCAATAAAGCAGTTACATTGGATTATGGCGTATTTCTCCCCACTCTTGAAGCAAATATTTGGAACAAGGGAACTGTGCTGCAGGACACAGGAATTTGAGTGGACATTTGTGTGTATGAGCAAAAGTTGATCTAAATACAAAAGGTATGCTAGGTATAGATTGAAATTCAAAGACAAAATAAGTCAGAGTTCTTACTCTGCGCTTCACAAGCAGAAGACATACATAGCGAGAACTAAAAATAGAAAGTATAAAATTTTGTAGGGAGGTTAGGCATCATTGTTCCCAATTAGAAAAATATAGAGGAGCATCTCATTGAAGGATTGTGCTGTGTCTGAAACTCCCTTTTTATTGAGTGCATTTCCTCTGTTGCCTTTGCCTTCCCCCCATCACTCTCCTGCAACCTCCTTTCACATGCTTTGGAAGATCTAAGTGGATTACACTGAGCTAGAGATTCTAAAAAGAATTATGGAGCTAGGACACATGATCCAGGCATGAGTATGGGGAACGATTAATGAATGAGTTTTCCTTGAGGGCAGCTTATAGTGGCCAAAAGACTAGTTCAAAAGAAGGTATAGCCAAGGCTGCCCCTCATGTGGAGTTGACCTGCATCATTATGTCTAGTGAAGGTCTTTTGGGGCTAGCAGTGGTGACTTCTTTCCTAATTTGAAGAGTGGGAATTACAAAAAAGGCGGCATTAAAGGTTTCTACTTCAGAGGGACTTAAATCTATGTTCCCTATTTCCTGGCTGTTGCACTATATAGGCCCATTTGATAGTGAGTTTTACTTTGAGATTATTGTAAAGAGAGGGAGTTATACAGCTTGCTTTGGCCAGTGCTTAGCTATTAATTCAGTGGTATCTGTAGGGCCTGTAGTACCTGCCACAGCCTGGAAAGGGGGACCTTAGAGCATGCCAGCCTATATAAAGTCAGTATCCTGGCCCAACTGTTTTCGATCACTGTGAGTTTCATTTGTAATGGCTGACTGCCCATTTCTACCTATACTCTGAATAACCAGAGTGATACTCCCTTCTGAGGGTTCTCCTGTAGGACTTCAGAACCTTCCCCAAACTGAAAGCTCCTAAGTCAAAATTCTTATCCATTTTCTGGCATTCTCTGAGTACAGACTTTATAAAGGGGAAGAGAAGTAGATAGAAGAGCTGAGTACTCTCTGAACTAGAGCATTTAGTCTTATATAGATAGGTGTTTGCAAGGAGAGTACAGCTAGTCGTACTATTACTCCTATATTTAGTCTTTATAGTTCTTACAGCATTGTTTCCTACCAGCCATATAAGGTGATGTGGCCTTAACATTAAGCATTTCTAGCCTTACAAAAGTACATTGCATCTCGTTGTTTTTCTTGACCCCATCAACTAAGTGCCTTTATCAGACTTTTGGTGGGGAATTCCCTTTTAAGCCTCTTCCTGTGGAACTAGAATCCCAGATGCTTCCTATACACAGATAGCCAGACATCAGTGGCTTCCCTCTGCTGGGGAAGCCCCGTTCTTCACTTCTTTCCATGTGGAAAATCAGAACTCACAGGTGGAGGAGGGAGGGATTTTGTTGGAACCTAACCTTCCAGCAGAGGACATGAATTAGTCAAAGTACTCTTTCCCATGCAAGAGGGAATAGGAGGAGACTTAGACTGGGAGATGTTAAACTGGAAAGTAGATGAAATGACAATTACATATCTTTTAAGTGGCTCCAGCCTATAAGCTTAACTTTCTAGGCTCTGGGTTCACTAAATACACTTGAATATATCTGGGAGAATCTCAGGGGAGACATTCATAGTTGTTCAGTAACTCTTTAGACCTTGGTGCATTCACATCATGTAAAGTGATGTGATGTGGCCTCATACTAACATAAACAGGAGGATAGCCATCAGAGTAGATTACAAAGAACATAGGACTAGGTAAGGATCAAAAGACCCAAAGTCACATCTAGTTCTGATGCTGTCTGTGTTAGCCTAAGCAAGTCACTTATTGTTTCTTGGACTCAGTTCCTCAGGTATAAAATGAGTGCTGGACTAGAATGAATGGTCTCCAGGGTCCCTTCCAGCTCTAATATTTTTTTATGCAGTGACAATACGATTAAGAGGAGAAGAGGAGAGAGATGCTGGACTGAGATGGCCCCATTCTCTAACTGCAAAGGCCCCAGTGGCTCTGGGTTTCTCTCTGTGGCTACTGGATTTGGCTGTTCCACCCCTTGCCTGGCTGTCTCTGACTATTCCTCCTGACTGATTGCTTTGAGCCAAAAAGACAGAGGCACTGTCAAGCATATCTGCCTCACAGCCCTCATTATTTCCAGAGAGGCAGCTGTCCCTATTCAAAGACACTAGCTTTTTACCTAGAATGTAAAGGAATGTTGAAATCTTCCGGTCTCTGGAGACCTCGGGGAGTGACCAGTATACAAAGACTCATTGATGAGTTGGAAGAGGGGAGTTACTATCAGGGTCAGTTCATTAAAAGCAACATGTAAACTGCTGTGATCTGCAGGGTGTGGGAGAACAATGGTTTGAGTGTCAAGGGGAAGAAGCCATGTGATTGTATTAAGGCTACTATTTCAGGCCCATGATTGAGTCAGCTTGTGGTTTTAATGACTCAACTTTATCTCTATGTCTGAATTGTGGCCTCTTGTATACAAGCCATTTGCTCACTGGGATAAAAGCCAAGGGAAGAAATTCATCTCTTTCTTCCTTTCCTTCCCTCTACCATTTCCCAGCTTCCCTATAAGCTCCATTCATCTAATAGAACCATAGAGTTGAAAAGACGCTAAAGACTTCTAGTGATTAGTATCTAACCTGCTCATAGGGGAAAGGAATTAAAACCAGATAAGGTCTTGCCCGGGTCTACATGGCTGTCTAGTGACAGAGCACTGTAGCCCACTTTTGTGACTCCCAGTCCAGGGCTATTTCCACTCAGCCTGCATGACTGGAGAGGAGATGGCAGTGCCCCTCAGTATGGGCCAGAAATATTCTTTCATACCTTCCAGCAAGGAGCATCTTGGACATGATGACATTGCTTCAGGGAGGTTCTCCGATGACCACCCGTGTTAGTCTATTTTGTGTTCTTATAAAGAAATACCTCAGAACTGGGTAATTTATAAAGAAAAGGGGCTTATTTGGCTGACGATTCTGCAGACTGTACAGAAAGCTTGGTGCCAGTATCTGATGGTGAGGCCTCAAGAAGCTTCAATCATGGATCCACCCAAATGGGGAGCAGGTGTATCACAAGGCGGGAGAGGGAGAAAGAGAGATGCCAGGCTCTTTTAAACAACCAGTGCTCATATGAACTCATTACTGTGGGGGCACCAAGCCACTCATGAGGGATGCACCCCGTGACCCAAGCGCCTCCCACTTGGCCCCACCTCCAACATTGTAGGTCTCATTTCCACATGAGGTCTGGAAGGGTCATACATCCAAACCATATCGCCTCCTATCTAGAGAAGGTTGCTAAGAATATTTCCTGTACCACTACTTACTCTACCCCCACTTTTGTAAAAATAGGACAGGACGCATAATTAGGAGAGTTTGAGACAATAATGAGTGATTTAATGTGGCAATGATTGCCCCATCTGTCCTAGTTTCCTCTTCCCTAAGGAAGCTTATTAACGAGAACACTTCCTCTTTAGTAATAGTTCCTAGCCTATGTTTTATAAAGGTCTTTTTTCAAGTCACTAACCGTTTTAAAATTCGGCTACACTTACGTTATATGGTTGATTTTGCTGGTGTTTTTATCACAGCCCACCCCTAACTTCTAGGAATCTGGCCTCAGAGAGCTTTCACCAGTATCTCAAGATTGTTCCCTTTTCCCCCACGGCCTGTGGGACTATTCTCCTGGAGTTAATTATCCTCTTTGATAGCATCTAGTCAAAATATTTATCTGGTTCTATGGCTACTTTTCAATAGTCTTAACAAGTGAGTAAGTTAGGGGGACGCGGGGGAGGTCAGTTTTTCTTGATTGTTCAACCTGCTGATAATAATGGTGACCATGTAGAAAGCTGGGAGACCTGTTCCAACAGGAGCTTTCTCATCTCCTGACTTAGGCCACATCACATCCTCCATGGTGTACAGGCTTTCAAGGCTTAAAAGAGAAATTTTGATCTTCTCCCTACCTACTCTCTGCTCCTGGTTCTATGAAGTTTGTAATACATCAGAAGTTTTTTGAGCCCAGAAAAGTCTAGAAACACCACTTGGTAAAGCCGGGTGTGGTGGCTCACGCCTGTAATCCCAGCAGTTTAGGAGGCTGAGGCGGGTGGATCACAAAGTCAAGAGTTTGAGACTAGCCTAGCCAACATGGTGAAACCCCGTCTCTACTAAAAATGCAAAACTTAGCTGAGCATGGTGGCACATGCCTGTAATCCCAGCTACTCAGGAGGCTGAGGCAGGAGAATCACTTGAACCCAGGAGTTGGAGGTTGCAGTGAGCCGACTTCACACCACTGCTCTCCAACCTGGTGACAGAGTGAGACTGAGTCTCAAAAAACAAAAAGAAAAAAAAGAAACACCACTTGATTAGGTACAACTGGTATCTTCTTATTTTCGGGGAAGAAACCACAGAAAGAAGCAGCTTAAGACCTGCCACACGGGAACTCTGCCTTCTCCTGTGTTGCTCAGGACAAGTGGCCCAGTGTTCCTTTTCCCAAGGTCTGGAGTCAGGAGTTATTTCAACATATGTACAGCACTAGAGTCACACACACACACAGAGTTGCGGTGTCTTCTCAACTGCTGGAGACTGAATTCAAAGGAATAATAAAATGATACGAAACTACCACCCTTCTGGACATGAGAAGTAGGGTCTAGAGTGGGAGTACTTCAGAAGAGAGTGGGAGCGTTTGCAGGAGGCCTGAGGAAGATTCTGGTGCTAAGGACGGTATGAGAAATGTATACATTTAGACCATCATAGTCACACTCACGTGGTCTCCTTTTCCTCTCTTGTCAGTCACGGAGGCAATAGTTTATCTTCATAATCCAATAAGTGGTTTTGTAAAATTCCCACAGTCTTGGTCACATACCTCTGATCTATAATTAGATAAGCCCTCTGGCTGGCTGTCAGGGTCTTCACTATTCTTTCTCCTATTAGTAGACAACCTCTTGTGCCCCTGGGAAATAGAGGAGGAGGAGGAGGAGGAGGATACCTTAAAATTGGTAACCTGTGTGCACGCTGTGTGTTCCCTGCTTGAGCTATGGGCACCCTCTCCTGGGATGAAAACAGTAGCTCTGGGTCATGACTCTGCAGGGAGAGAAGGCCTGGTTAAGACTTGGGCTTTGGTGGGGTGTGGTGGCTCATGCATGTAATCCCAGAACTTTAGGAGGCCAAGGTGGGAGGATTGCTTGAGCCCAGGAGTTCAAAACCAGCCTGAGCAACATGGAGAGACCCCATCTCTGCAAAAAATACAAAAATAGCCAGATGTGGTGGTGCATGCTTGTAGTCCCAGCTACTTGAGAGGCTGAGGTTGGGTGGATTACTTGAGCCCGGGAGGTCGAGGCTACAGTGAGTTGTGATTGTGCTGCTGCACTCCAGCCTGGGTGACAGTGAGATTCCATCTCAAAAAAAAAAAAGAATGCCAGGTGTAGTGGCTTACGCCTGTAATCCCAGCACTTTGGGAGGCTGAGGCGGGTTGATCACCTGAGGTCAGGAGTTCCAGACCAGTCTGGCCAACACAGTGAAACCCGTCTTTACTAAAAACACAAAAAAATTTGCTGGGCATGGTGGCATGTGCCTGTAATCCCAGATACTTGGGAGGCTGAGGCAGGAGAATCGTTTGAGCCTGGAAGGTGGAGGTTACAGTGAGCAGAGATCGCACCATTGCACTCCAGTCTGGGCAACAGAGAGAGAGTCTGTCTCAAAAAAAAAAAAAAAAAAAAAAAGCAGGTGGGGTAGGGGAGCTGTCTGATCCCGTTTGGCTTCTGCCTACCTAAGGCTTTCCGCTGGTCCAAAGAAGGCACTTTGTTCCAGTTCTACAGCTGCCCCAGTCTTGGTCTTCATTTAGGAGTGCTCAGCTCTTTTATCTGGTACTGCTTTCTCCACTTCAGCTTTCCCAGATCTCCAGGAAATCTTTTTTTTTTTAAATTGAGATACCATTTACATGCCTAAAATTCACCATATTAAAATGTACAATTGAGGGGTTTTTACATTATCCACGAGATCATATAACCATTGCTACTATCTAATTCCAGAACATTTTCATCATCCCCAAAAGAAAAACTCCATAATACCCATTAGCAGTCACTTCTGATTCTCTCCTCCCCTTGCCTCTGGCAACCAGCAATCTGTTTTCTATCTCTGGATTTGCCTGTGCTGGACATTTCATAGAAGCTGACCCATAACATATGGCCTTTCATGTCTGGCTTCTTTCATCCCAGACAGCTATTTGTGTATACACAGTCGCTCCTGTGCTGCTCTGGGACATGGGAGGAGGAGACATCATGAGATGGCATGGTCCCAAGGAGCTGCCTTCCTGTTGCAGATACTGGGGCCATAAGCCTGGCTGCCATAAATGAATATGAGAGTCTTGGGGATGAAACGCAGCAGTTAGAACAGAGACTCATGGATTGATTTGCTGCTTCTTTTCCAATCTGGGATGACAGCCAGAACTTGACCATCCCTTAGCCACATGGGCTGAGCTTTCTTTGTAGGGGTCCTCTCCTGGCCATCCTTGATTCCAATTCTCCTTCCCTGACATAGCTTTTATTACTACCTCCCCACCCCACCCCCACATATTCTGCACACCTCATAGGGCCCTTGGCATTTGTATCACAGCTGCTACCTTTGAAGAAGTGGGAAAGAGCTAAGGTGTGTGGGCATCTGTTGTTGGAGGAACACGTGGGAGTGTGATGCCAGTACGTGGCTGCTGTTCCTCTTTGCGGGAGTCCCTCCAGCCCCCTACCGAAGGCCGCCTTTTGCTAGGAACAACCCTTCCAGGGCTGACTGAAAAGCGTTTTGGTCTAGAAGTTTCCTGGGACCTTTCAAGAAAGCAAAAACAATACTATGTACTAAGCTTGAGCCTATTTAATTCCAACATCCCTATGAGGAGAAAAGACTTGGAGTACTTCATCTCTCCCTAAGTCACATGGCTAACACTTCAACCCAGTTCTATCTGTCTAGCTGTGTTCAAATTTTTGTGCTGTTTGCACACAGAGAAGCAAGGGGGCGAGGCTTGCTCTCCTGTTGCACCACACTCTCTTATATTCTTTGCCACCCAAGAGTATATTCCACATGCTGGATCTCTGCCCCTCTTTCTTCAAAGTAAAGGCCTCTGTGAACTGGGCAAGGTAGCCACATCTGCATGGCTTACAGCTGATTATCTGCTGTAGAGTTTGAAAGAAATTAGAAACGAGGCCTTCCATGGACAGAGTCTCTCGTGTCTTCTCTTGCAGCCAACAGGAAGGCCGGGTGTGCAGTCACATCTCTGCTAGCTTCGGAGCTGACCAAGGACGATGCCATGACCACTGTTCCTGCCAAGATGCCCAAGAAGAGTGAGGCAGTCCCCACAATCCTTGAGGAAGCCATGGAGTTGGTTGGCCGTGCAAGCTAATATGAGTCCTGTGACCATGGCACTCCTCAGTGGAGTCCCAGACTGTCCTGCCCTGCAGCATGTGCCTGAAGGCTCAAGGGGATATTCCTCTGGGGCGGCCACTCCCACCACCCTGACCCTGTCTTTCTCTCTGGCCTGCTGCTCTCTGAACATCACATACAGCTTCAGCTTGCCTGGAGGCCAGAAGGAAAGGGCAGTGTGGGGAAGGCCTGAGACCAGCCAGCCCTGGCTGTTGTATTACCAAAGCA
The DNA here is from genome assembly GCF_030222135.1 of Aotus nancymaae. NCBI lineage: Eukaryota > Metazoa > Chordata > Mammalia > Primates > Aotidae > Aotus > Aotus nancymaae. The sequence goes on along the minus strand of NW_026988479.1, from coordinate 16,523,396 downwards.
GGGTCCGTGTTTGCTGCCTTAACCCTGTCTCCCGTCTAATGCTCAGAGGGCCTCATCTCAGACAAGGCCCAGCCTGCTTTTTTTCAGCCCTGACTTTCTAATGGGCTTTCTCCCTAGGTCAATCTTGCTGGATTTGTGCTTTTCTTTTGTGGTTTCTCTGGCCCTGAGAACAGCATGGGGCTTGTAAACCTTTGGGCTAGATCCTACCTTTCACTGCTGTTGTCTCCGCTCTTCCCTCTCCTGGCTGTGGTTATTTATTAGTGGTGTGGCACTGGGAGATGCTCCTAAGGAAGCAGGGAGCAAATCCCACCTTTACCCCACCTTCCTCGGAAAGGCCTCCAAAACAAAGGATCAGGACCACTTTCCCTGTTCTGTGGCCCAGGCTAGAGCCTGTGGGCAGGCAGGCAGGGCATAGCGACAGTGTGGGACCTGCCCCCAGCATCTGCCATGCTTTATGCCCTCGCCTCTCTGGACCCTCTGCACCAACCCCAGGCTACTGAGCCACGCTCCCTCCTCATGCCTCCCCTGGAGCTTTGGTGCATCTCATCTGGACTATGGGTTGTGTTGTGACCATCCCAAACCCTCACCCTCTGTCTACAAGGAAATGGGAGGTGGAGCCTCCTGGCTGAGAAATTGTTTTGCAAATGGATCTATTTTTGTATGAAAAAAATTTTTTTAAAGAAAACTCTTCCTTCCCCCTTTCCCTTCCATAATGTAAGAAGCTTTGGTGGCAGGTTCCAGAGTTCCTGGGATTTCTTCTCACAGGCCCAATCCTGAATGTGCCCTGGACCTTTTGGACCCTTGAGGCCAAGGCAGATCCTCTCTCCCAGAGAATCTGGGACAGAAGGAGCTTCCCCTTCTCTGGTTGAGCTGGATCAGGCCTAAGAGTAGCAGGAGCTCTAAGACCAGAGTTTTTATCAATGTATAAATGTATCAAGCCAAATGTGCAGATGCTAACTGAAGATTCTGGGGAAGTGGGCACCAGGAGTGCCTTTGTACACTGCACCCCAGCTCTCTTCTAAAAGAGAAGTGGGTGGGCAAACTGTTTGGTGGCTCCAACCACAGGAAGCTCCAATTCTCTGGCGTAGGGTGACAGTTTTGCCCTCCTTGTGCCCCTCTCAGCTTTCCATCCTCAGCTAGGAAGAAAGAATGGCACTCTTGGGCTTGGCCTAGAATTAGAGTTGTTAGAGCCAGAGGAAGCTTAGGAAACATGAGGGTAATTACAGTGAGGCCTTACTGCCAGGAGCGCTTGTGTATAAAGGGGCAACGGCAGCTCCTTTGGGCTATTCCTGGGAAGACTCTGATGCAGGGCATCTGTTGCTCCCCTAGGTCACCTCCTTCTCCCTGCTCGCTGACATCTGGGGCTTTGACCCTTTCTTTTTTAATCTACTTTTGCTAAGATGCATTTAATAAAAAACATAAAAAGTGAAAAAAAGAGGGGTGGGGGACAAAATGCAAATCTATTTCCCTTGCCTCTTAGGGTTCTGGATGTCATCACCTCCAGTTTGTTGGTTTTGTTTCCAACTCTTAATAAAGCATTGAAACAGTACTGCCTTACAGCTTCCTGTATGAATTTCTGAGCTGTTTTCTTTTCTCTCTAGTCCAGGCTCCTCTAGTCTTTTCTGCCTCAAATCCCTGGTTGACCTGACAAATCACTATGCAAAAGCTAAAGGTGCCAGAGACTTTGCTTGTGCACAGGGCTATAGATGATGAATACATGGTGGCTTCTGCCCCACCAGAGCTCACCTGGGCCGTTTGCCCACAGTAGAGGAGTAGGCACCTGGTTCAGCTCCCTGACTCTTCCACATTGCTGCTACTTGGCTTGGAACCCTTTTTTAGAACTCAGTTGTAGCCCTTCATGCCCCCAGATGTCACACAAGGTTTCCTGGCAGTACCTGTGTCTCTTGCTAAGGGAAGCATCTGACTCCCATTTTCCCATCCCCTCTGCTCTATTGGTGGCTGCAGACCACATTCCAGACTAGAGGGGCTAACCCTGGGGTGGAAACCTGAGTCTGTCCAGCAGAGGCTGGGAGCCCGAGGTCATGCTCCAGATGACTTGCCACTTGGAGCCATACTTGTCTGAGTGCCTTGTGACCTACACATAAAGCCTGACCAGCAATGAGCAGGCCCAGGATAGACAGGGAGGGGCCAGGAGAGGACCACAAACCCAGTCAGGCAGGGTCTGGAACTGGAAATAAAGGCCTTTTAAATAGCCCTGTAGCCTGGGCAGCTGCTTCCCCAGTATGGCCTGAGGTGTGGGGATGGGCTGCCTGCCGCCTCCCTCCTGTCCCCCTGAGGCCACGCGTTTCTGGTTCAGAGTTTTATAGGCACACATACCAATTAGGGGACGAACCACAGCTGCTCACACGCTCTGCCAGTCTGCTGGCCTTGCCTGGAATAGAACCCAGGCGCCAAGTACCGCGCCCCTCCTCGGCCTGGTTTTGAGAAACAAAACCCTGCTTCCATCTCAGCAACCGTGCACACCACCCTTCCTCCCACGCTAGAAAGTCGCCCCCAGATTCTTAAGTTGGAAGGTTTGGTTTCCATGACAACAGACTTGAACTGGCAGAATGGGTGACCTGGCTCCGGGAGGCTCCGCGGCGCAGAGGAAACCGCATACCCTCGCTGACAGGCCAGATAACCCCAGTGGCTCTGTCTTTGCTTTCTTGGGTCCTTCCGGGTAATCCTCCCCCCGCGTTTAAGTCCCCCCTCCACCCCCAGCTGCAGCAACCTCGGAATCCCACAGTGCTTCGAAGAGGCAGGAGGAGGGGGCGGGGAGATGGGAGGGCAGGCGAGTGAGTGGAAAAGCACTGAGAGGAAGGAGGGGAGCTGAGTGCCGGCGATCTCAGTCCTGCACGTCCTTTCAGTCCCCTTGACCCCCGCAAGAAAAGGATGAGCCCTCAAATTTCTTAAGCTTCGCTGCGGAGAGGTCAGGGGGAAGGCGAAGTCCAGATGGGGAAACTGAGGCTCGAGTTTCAGACTTGGCTTTCGAAGAATCGCCTCCCGCATTCCCTCCCACTCCCGCAGCGTTCCCAAAACCCCTAGGCAGCGGGGGTGGAGGTGCGGGGGCAAAGGAGAGTCTACCCTCCTCCCGCGAAGCCCTTCGGGGCGCTTCGAGGAGGTAATTTTCGTCGGGAAGGGGCTGGAACTAAGGAAACGTCCTTTGCCCCTCCCCCTCAACGCTGTTTGCCCGGCGCCAACCCGCCCCCCTCCCGCCCGCGCCGGGGTCTCCTCTTCTGCCTGGAGACAGCCGCAAGCGTAGACTGCACACTCAGTTGCACACTGACACGCCTCACTCAGATCCCCACCCCCACAGCGGACCCGCAAGCCGATCACACAACGGCACAAGGTTCACACACAGATCCACAAGCACAGTTACAGTCAATCACACACTGTCTCATAGGCACAAGGGCATTGCAAATATACGCAGCCATATTGCAGTCATACACACACGCGCGCGCGCACACACACACACACACACGCAATTCGGAAACAGATTTAGACGCGCAATGACACAAAGACGCCCCCCGATTCCGCCCTTCTTCCAGCACCCACCTCTCAGCTCATCACTTCATGCACATATGCCAGGAGCTTCCATCGCTTACACAGAAACGTTCAGCCTTTCAGAAGAAACCTTTTTATTATTTTTTTGTCGAAGAAAAAAAGCCATATAAATATTAGAGTATAAAACTTGCGTGAGACACAGGAAGAGGGTGGGGTGGGAGCTACGTGACTATGCGAAGAGAAGCGCTTATAGGAGTGAGTACAGGGGAGGGGGTCGCCGCAGCGCGTGGACACAGCACAAAACACGACACGGGCTGCCACGGGCAGATCAAGGACAGGCGGCTGCGCCCGCCGCCCGCTGCCCACCCGCCATCACGTAAAAGCACACCGCACTACACTACTGGCTATTCTACACCAGCCGAAAGAGGGAGAGGGGGCTCTACACTACTGTAAGGGCAGGTCTGGGGCTCTCTGGCAGCCCCGCTGGATGGCCGGGGCCCCGGGGGCAGAAGGGGGTGGGAGAGGAAGATCTATGCACAAGGAGGCACTGGGGAACGTTAACCAGGCTATGGCCACTAGGGGGCGCACTGGGGGCCTGGGCAGTGGCCTTCACGGAGAAGAAATGGCACCTGGTAAGGTGAAGGTCAGAGGCTTGAGAAGGGCAGGGGCCCTGTGGAGAAGCCCCGTCCTGGACTGAGACTTTCTGTTCATTTGGTCCCTGCCCTAGCTCCCTGCCTCGTAACCCAGGGACTAAGAACGCCCTGGCTGGCCCACCCTTCCTGCTGGGGCTCCACTACCCTTCCACCAGTGGCACCTCTGGAGTACCCAGCACCCACAGAGGTCCCTCTGACCTCTCCAGGGGATCTGGTCCTAAACCTGCTTTGAGCTTCCTTAGACTGAAATGCCAGTTTAATCCATTGGTCCTGGTAGCTCAGCCCAAAGCTGGCTGCCTGGGCTGAGCCCTATATGTAGTGGGGAGGGTCCAGCCTAGTTCTTGGTTTATGGCTGGAATTTGGAGGATCTTGTCAGTCCCCTGGGGACATACAGAGCCTCCTGCAAGGCCCTGATGCCTTGATGTGTCAAGCTTTGTCCATGCCCCCACCATCCACATCCACATACTTCCCTGCTTTATCTTACCACCCCATACTGTCTTGGAACATGCAGTAGAGTCTCTTGTTTGAGGAGGAGTGGGGGAAGTCACAGCATGCAGTGGGAATGTCAAACAATGAAACCAAAACAAAACAGAAGACTGGTCCCCAGGGCGTCAGGAAGAGGCTTGGTAGCAAAATGCCCTCCCTAAATCCAGCAAGCATCAGTACCATGGGGATGGTGACCATGTCCTCCAAAACATGAGCATTGATCTCAGGCTCTGGAAGGAGGTGAGGGGGCTGGCACCAAACCATGCTTTGGGGGAAGACTGAGAATCAAAAGAGAGGCCAAGAGGTCGTGATGCCTTTCCAACTCTTCAGCACTAAGAGCCTTGTAGGTTACCTGGTACCTCAACACCCCAACCACCTTACTCAAGAGAGAGGAACTGTTGGAGTGGGGTAGGGTGGGGAGGAGAGAGCAGGGGATGGATGGGCCTGATTGATTTGGAAGAGGGAGGAGTTCAGCTGTAACCAAAGGGGGTGTGGCAAATGGTTCTTGCTGTCTACACTAACCCCACTACCCCCATGGGTACAGCAATTGATTGGATGGGGGTTCCCAGCAGAACTCCCTTTGCATATTCAACCCCCTGGGGGTAAAAGGGGGTGGGTGTTGACTGGGCACTTGTTTCTGTTTCCCAAGGGGAGCATGGCCTTGGCCCCTACCAGTATTCTGGGGGTGAGCCCTGAAACTCTGAGGCCTGGGTACAGGTAAGGAGAAGCTGGGCTGGTTGGGGGGGAGGCTGCCCTGTGGCTCTTGGCCTGGCCTCCATGTTACTTCTTCTCCTTCTTGCCCGACTTCTTCTTGTTGCCATTGCCACCTGCTGGGGCCTTGCCATCCCGCTTGCCAGCTGCGTTGGTCAGTGTGGCATTGCTGCCTGGGATGTAGACGTTCTGGCGGTAGTCGGGCACATGCTGCAGGGTGAACTGGGGTCCGTAGCGGGCGCTCAAGCCCATGGTGCCGGCACCCCCTCCCAGGGTGGAGCTCCCATCAGCGGCTTCTGCAGAAACAGAGGAGGATCAGGTGGGAGCTAAATCAGGGTTCTCAACAGTCACTCTCTTATACTCCCATCGGTTAATGAATGCCTACACGGCACTCTGGGCCCTGACCATGTGAGCACTGGGAATACAGGGGTCACCAAGGTAGACTCTCTCCACAAGAGCTGAGGGTAGCAGTTAAGAGGCTCTGGAATGAAAAAGTCTAGGTTTGATTCCTAGCTCCTTTTCTTACTCACTGTGATCCTAGGAAAGTCTACCTAACCTCCCTGTGCCACTTCATTTTTCTCATCTGCAAAATGGGGATGATAATGGTAACCACCTCTTCTGGTTTTAGGGAAAGCTAAATAAGAAAATGTGTGTAAAGCACCTAGAATAGTGCTGGTGGATGAAAGTGTTCACAACACATTCGCTGGTACTTCTCTCAGGGCTGTGACACGGACTCTCAGTTCCTTGCCCTGGTCCTTCTCAAGGGAGCCTCTGATTTCCCACACTAGACCACAGGCTCCTGGAGGACAGCAGCCATGGTTTGTACATGTCCCTAGCTTTTGCCAAGCAAGGCCTGGCACGGAGTAGAGATTCAGTAGTTCTGTTAGTAATTGTGCAGGGTGGGGGTGAGGGGCATTCTTCCAAGCCTCCATTTCAAAACAGCATTTTTTTTTTTTTTTGATATGAGGAGTTCCACTCTGTCGCCCAGGCTGGAGTGCAATGGCACAATCTCGGCTCACTGCAACCTCCGCCTCCCGGGTTCAAGTGATTCTTCTGCCTCAGCCTCCTGAGTAGCTGGGATTACAGGCACGTGCCACAATGCCTGGCTAATTTTTGTATTTCAAAACAGCATTTGACTGCCTACCTTGTGCCAGGCACTCTGCCAGATGCTTCACATGCACGATCACTTTTAACCTCTGCACCACAGCCCAGCCAGGTATGTGGTATGACTCCCATTTTACAGATGAGGGAATCAAGGCTTAGAAGGACCAAGGCCATACCAGGCAGCACTTGTTAGAGGGGGATTCAGGCCCAAGTGTACCTAAACGCATGCTGGAAGGGACAGTCAGTCACCACCACTAGGAGCAGCTTGGACCTTATCCCTGCTCTGAGTGAATAGGAGGTAGACAGAAGATGGAGCAGAGTCCTGTTCTATGAAGCTGCGGAGATGACGCTCTCGGGGACTAGACATCTCAGGGACACTTTAGGCACAGGCTCAGTGTCACAGCTAGGTGACATCAGAGAACACCTCTGGCCCAAAGTCCCACTGTACAGAAGAAGAAACTGGGGGCCAGAGAAGTCCACACTCTGGCCCTGGTTCTTGTCGGAACCAGGAACTTGTTTAGAATGCAGCCTCTCGGAGTTGCCAGCTGATTTGTATGCACTGTAAAGGCTGAGAAGCACTTTACTACCTGATAGGGTTGCTGTGAGGACTAAATGGGACATGCTTCGTCCTGTGCAATAACCATCATCACCATCATCATCCAGCATGTCATCACCTCTACTCTTCACCTGCCCTGACTGGGTGGGGGTGGGAGAGGAGGTAACAGGAGTTTGACTCCTTGGGGCTTGCTGCTGGAGGCCCTGAGATCCTCTGTGGCTGGGATATAGTTAAAACCTCAGGGATGCCCAGGCCAGCCCAGGCCTAGCTGGCAAGAGAGCTTCCCTCCCAGCCTCCCTCTGCCCCCACCCTAGACCCTGGGAGTGGGTACAGAGAGTGACTAAAGCGGGAGAGGCTGAGTAATCCTGGGACATCAACCAGGGATTGAGAAATAGAGAGACAGGAAATATTTTCAAGCCAGCATAAGAGGGGGAGGGCACATGGGAGGGGAGAGCCGGGATGCGCCTCGGTTTTCCTCTTCCACGCAGGAGCGCTCGGGTTTCTCCAGCCTCCATTTCGTGTCGCAAATCCCCGGAGCTGAGAGACTTCTGGGGGCGGGGGAGAGGGGTTGGGTGGGAGGGAGCAGCTGCCCACTTCCTCCTCTCCTACCCCAGCTGGCCCCCACCCCCAGCCCTTTCATTCCACTGACATTTCTCTGTTTTCCCTAATTAACTCCAAAAGGGAGCCAGGTCCACCACCACCCCGCCCCCTCCCCTCCGGCCATCAGCCTCTTCCAGCCTCTCCCAGCCGGGGAATGGAAGGGGTAGGGGAGGGGTCCAGATCTGTCTTCAAAGAGCCAGGATTCCAGAGTGATTTAGGGGCTAGAGGGGAGACCTCAGAGGCGCCAGAGAAAGAAGAGGGGTGGGGGGTGGGGTAGTCTCCAAGCACACAGAAAAGAATGAGGAGGAACTCGGAGAAGCAGGGAGAAGGGAGGTAGAAACAGAATGACAGGAAGGGCCTGACTTGAGTAGCTAGAAGTTCGGCCCACCCACGTCCTGTGTGCACCCAAGATCTCTGAGAAGCACCCCAAGTGGGTGAAAATGACAAAGCCATCCCCCACCCACCTCATGGTGGGTGCCCTGAAGTCAGGCTGGACCAGGAGGGAGAGAAGATATGGAAATCAAGAATGTAATAGAAAGAGAATATCTGCCCTGTTCTGCCACTAAGGACCTGTGTGACCTTGGTCAAGGCCCTGCATGGCTCAAGCCTCTTTCCCCATTAATGAATCTGAGGGGAAGAAGTTGGATTGCAGTTGTCCAGTTCTCCAGTGCCCCTCCCTCTACACCCCACTCCCTGAAAGGCCCACCTTGGTCAAGGGCTGGGATTTTCTCTTGGTCCAAGGAGAGGCTGACTTAGGAGAGCCTCAGAAAGCTGGACATCTTATGGCCTGGACGAGCTGGGGGTGATGCCTCGTCTCCTGTGCCAGCCTGTACTCAGGGAAACTTGGCTCCCCAGCTCCCTGACCTCCCTGTGTCCTCTTAACCCACCCCAGCCCAGGCTGAAGAACCAACTCCAGAGTAGCCCAGGGAGGCCTGATTAGCTGGAATCCAGCTGGCTGAGCTGCAAACCGCAGCCTCCTTAACAGCACCCCTCCCCTCAGATGTTTATTTAAAAAGCCTCCTCCCAAGTGTTGGTTCTTACTCTCACTCTTACTTAACCCCTCTCAGCAGCCCCACAGGCTTGGCTGGGTTGGACTTCAGGAACCTCTCCGGTTTCAGGGCTAGGAAGCGGGTGTGAAAGTGAGAGCAGGGCCTGACCCACCACCTCCACCTCCCCCAGGGTCCATTCCCCAGAGCCCAGGCTTAGACGAGGGTCAGGCCCTGTGTGGGCCAAAGGAGTGAGGCCTTGACAGAGGAATGAGCTGCATGACCCGCTGGAAGGGTTTGGGACCATAAATACTGATTTCACTTCTGTTTTTAACATCTGGATTTAGGCTAGAAAGCTGCTTCCTGGCCTCAGGGCGCAAGGCCACAACAGCTAAATATACCTGTTTATTTCCCTCAAGAGCCCAACTTGGCATCTCCTGAGACCCAGCTGCCTGCCATTCCATACTCAGTCTCTGGCCTCTCTGGAGTCATAGCCCCACCAGACCTGGGACAGCTCTGCCTCAGGAGGCTGGCAGTCCCTGCCACCTCTCTCCATCCCTTCATCAGCCACAGGCCTGGCCCCACTTAACCTCACAGACATCTGGGGTAGGGTTGCCAGATTTAGTAAACAAAAGTACAGGGCTCCCAGTTAAATTTGAATTTCAGGTAAACAATGAGCTTTTTTTTTAAGAACATTATGTCTCATGCAACATTTGAGACTGGCTTATGCTAAAATAGTACTTGCTGTTTAGCTGAAATTCAAATTTAACTGGGCATCCTGTATTTTATCTGGCAACCCTGATCTGGAAGAATAAAGCAGAGCTTGAGGAAGAGATTAGCCTCTAGTCCTGCTCAGCTAATAGGAAAGCTCAGGCTGGATCTAAAGGCAGTCATAGTTCCTATAGCAGAAAGGGCATAAACTCGGAAGTTGAGCCAGGTTAGAACCTCACCTTGGCAGCTCAAAACTGGGGACCCTGAGGCAAGTGCCTTCTCTGTTCTCTCATCTGTCAAATGTGAGAAATCAGACCTGCCTTGAAGAGCTATTGAGAGGAGGCCCGTAAAGTTTGTTTAGCATGTGCCCAGGTGTGATGACAGTGCTTCTTGTGATTTCACCTGGTTCTGTACCCACCAGTCCTCCGGTCGTGCTGGAGGGCAGTGCTCTCAGCTCACGACACAGGGCAATGCCTTAATCCTCTGCCAGCCTCCCTATAAGCCCAGGATTTGCTGCTCCAGAAGCTAGTCTTTATTAATAGGCATTATTCTAATTCTGCTTTTTACCCAGTAAAAAATGGGCTTGGGTCAGCAAAGATAATAATATATTGTGCCCTTACTTTCTGCCAGTCCTGTGCTGAGGGCCTTGCATTTGCCCCTGGTAACAGCACAATGAGATCTGTTAATACTGTGCCCATTAATAGTAAGTGAAACTGAGGGGTTTAATAACTTCCCTAAGGACTCATTGCTAAGTGGTGGCACCAGGATTTGAATCCAGATTGGCCTGCCTCTAAAGCCCGTGCTCTGAAGGAGGAGTGATATTCTTCCCCTGCTCTGGGCCCTAGTGACTTTTCAGGGACAACCACCATTGGCCAAATCTCTGTTACAAAGGAAACTCTCAGTCAACCTTATGGGAAAACCAGAATCCTACCCTGGAGTTAGGGGCAGCAAAAGAGGAGCCTCCCGTAAAGAGGAGGTGTTCTCGCTGCTGGAGATTTCCACACCCACTTTCATTGCCTGAGGGTTTGTAAGGACCAGGCCCAGAACTCTGTGGTATGGCCTTTGTGGTAACATCTCATTTAATCCCTACAACAACACTTTGGGGTCCCTGTCCCCATTTTCTAGGCTGAGGAAACTGAGGTTTAGAGAGATTGAGCAAATTGATCCAAGTCCCACGGATAGCAGTAGTAAGTGGCAGAGCTAGGACCCAAGCTACGCTGTCCCATTCCAGAGCCAGACTTGTAACCACCGTTCCCTCCATGAGTCTTTCCTTGTTCTCTCCCTTCCAGGTATCCCAGGACCCCTAATCCCTCTGCTGTTCCTTAGCCACAATTCCAGGCTTTACGTTTGGAATCGTGGGTCCTCTCAGACCTGCCGAAAGATCTGGAGAAACTACACAGGTTTGATATGCAGTCTGCGGGCATGGTGGCTGTGGGATGTACCCCAGAGCCCCAGGTCTCCCACTCTCCCATGCACACTGGCACCACTTACCGCTGGCGGACGCCAGGATCATGGCTTGCAGCATCTCTGTGTCAAACTGGTTGTTGGGCCAGGTGCCGGTGTCATCGCCATTTTGGGAGCTGAGGAGAGAGTAGGATGGTGAGCACAGACTCTCAGGCTGGCACAGCTCATGCCCCGCCTGTCTCTCCCAGGGCTCCCAAACCTAGTACCCTATCCCTACCCCATGCTTCTCTCAGTAAGGTAGGAGGCACTTCTACAATCCTTCAGAAGCCAGAATCCCACAAGTCAGACCCCCAAACCAGCTCTTTACTGTCTCTGATGCATTTTTTTCTTTATTTGAGACAGGGTCTTGCTCTGTCATCAGAGCTAGAGTTCAGTGGCACAGTCTTGGCTCACTGCAACTTCTGCCTCCTGGGTTCAAGCGATTCTCATGCCTCAGCCTCCTGAGTAGCTGGGATGACAGGCAGTTTCCACCATGCCCAGCTAATTTTTGTATTTTTAGTAGAGATGGGGTTTCACCATGTTGGCCAGGCTGGTCCAATGCACTTAACATGGCGCATTTCCCCACCCACCATGAGACAGCCTGGCTTTCTGTCACAGGGAGATCAGACCCTCTCCAGAGGACTGTGAAGGTGGGAAATGGAAGAGAATGTTCCAGAGCTAGAGAAAAAGTAGGGACCTAGGAACTACCTAGGAGGAGATTTAGGAGGCCCCAAGAGACCCTGGAGCAGGGAGAAAAAATTTCTTTTCTTATTTTGAGACAGAGTCTCGCTCTTCTTGCCCAGGCTGGAGTGCAATGGCACGATCTTGGCTCACTGCAACCTCTGCCTCCCAGGTTCAAGCGATTCTCCTGCCTCATCCTCTCGAGTAGTTGGGACTACAGGCATGCACCACCACAGCAAGCTAATTTTTGTATTTTTAGTAGAGACGAGGTTTCACCATGTTGGCCAGGATGGTCTTGATCTCCTGACCTTGTGATCCACCCACCTCCGCCTCCCAAAGTGCTGGGATTACAGGCGTTAGCCACCATGCCTGGCAGGGAGAAGAAAATTCTAAAATTCAGTGGTTTCCTAAGCCCGCAGAGTAAAATCCACAGGCATATAAGAACCTGCCCCTCCTATTTTATAAGAACTTCCCCGCCCCATTCTCAAACACTCTATCATCAAACCTTCTCCAAGGTGCACTTTCCTATCCCTCAAGTTCCCTCTTGCTGCAGATCCTGGGCAGATGGTGTTCCCTAAAATGCCAGTCCCCCAACCTTTGCCATGGTGACACAAATAAAATTTATCAGAGGGGATCTCTAAATCTACCCAGACTGGGCAGGTGCCTCCCCTGTACTCCCACCCCAGTGGCTGCCCCACGTGGCACTAGTCACACTGCAACTGCTGTCTGCTCCTCCACCACACTGACCTCTGTGAGGCGGGGACTCCACCTGCTTCCTACCAAAGCACCTAGCACCAAGCCTAGCGCTTGGACCTAATTGAAACTTTTAGAAACTTTGAGTGTTGAAAAAACATGAAATGATTCATAATTATTTTTTGAGATAGAGTCTCGCTCTGTCACCAAGGCTGAAGTGTAACGGCATGATCTTGGCTCACTACAACCTCCACCTCCTGGGTTCAAGTGATTCTTCTGCCTCAGTCTCCTGAGTAGTTGGGACTGCAGGTACACACCACCACACCTGGCTAATTTTTGTATTTTTAGTAGAGACAGGGTTTCATCATATTAGCCAGGCTAGTTTCGATCTCCTGACCTTGTGATCCACCCATCTTGGCCTCCCAAAGTGCTGGGATTACAGGCGTGAGCCACCACATCCGGCCTGATTCATAATTTTAAAAAATACTAAACTATAAGAAGAAACCTCTACTTCTCAGAAGGTTCAACTCTACTTGGGTATTTCCCATAGTGATAATTTCCGTGTTTTCTGAATTTCCAAGGATTACATTATTTCAATTTGCAGGGGAGTGTTGGTGGGAAACAGCCCTGGCACATACACACAGTCTGCCCTTTAGGTAACTGTTTGGCACCATCTAGCTCAGAGAAGTTTTTCAATAAATATTTTTTGCCTCCATGAATGGGAAGAGGCTAGCAGAGACAGTTATGTGACTGCAAGGTAAGAAGAAGGGTTTGGCACCATGGGAAGGGCCATAGGATAGGCCTTGAAGGCATGAAAGTGTGTGTGTGTGTGTGTGTGTGTGTTTGTGTGTGCACATTTTGTCATGGTGAGTGAGCACAACCAAGAACTGCTTTACAATTTTTCAAAGGTCTGTCCCTGCTTTTGGTTTTGCCCAGTCTGGGATTCAGCCTAAGAACAGACACAACAAGGCTGCCGTGTGTGACCTCTATACCACCACAAGGAACATAAAGCAGGGTTGAAGGGTTGATTTATTCCCATAAAGCGGGAATCTCAATCTCCTTCCCCAAAGTAGGAAGAGTTGTAATTCTGTTTCCGTTGATTCAACAATTATTTCTTGAGCAATTACTATGTACCAGACATAGAGCTAGGTGCTGGGGTAATGGCTGTGAATATGACAGAAATAGTCCATCTTTATGATGCTCATGGTGGGCACTGAGAGGCTGATATTAAATAATTACACAATATGGTAATTGCAATTGTGATACTTGCCATGGGCTGTGTCAGGGGCTACCAGAGGGTATAAAGAGAGGTGGGGGCCGGGCATGGTGGCTCACGCCTGTAATCCCAGCACTTTGGGAGGCTGAGGTGGCGGATCACCAGGTCAGGAGATCGAGACCATCCTGGCCAACGTGGTCTCTACTAAAATACAAAAAAAAAAAAAATTAGCCGGGCATGGAGTCATGTGCCTGTAGTCCCAGCTACTCGGGAGGCTGAGGCAGGGGAATCCCTTGAACCTGGGAGGCAGAGGTTGCAGTGAGCCAAGATCGCACCACTGCACTCCAGCCTGGCGACAGAGTGAGACTCTGTCTCCAAAAAAAAAAAAAAAAAAAAAACAGAGAGAGGCAGGGTAAGCAGCTTGGCCAGTCGAGGCTTTCCTGAGGGAAAAGACAGTGCATTTAAATATGAAGAAATTATCCAGGTAGTTTTCAGAAGAATACCAGCAAATACATGTAGAAGAAACGATAGAAAATCACTGCTTTGTAATTGCTGTTGTAGAAACAGATACAGGCAGGGATCATCAGTGAATACTAAAATAGCATGAAGGGCTGCTGCCTATCTCAAAGTATCATCCACGGATTACTTCATCACAAATATTTTAAAATATCTTTATAAAAATACATTTTTATAATGGAGAGATCTGGGACACTGTTTTTACCACATGGACAAACTCAGCATCACTCGTAGTGTGACAGGCGACGATAGATGCGTCCCAGTGTAATGCTGCGAGAAGGATTCCTACCAAGGTGTGTAACCTGAATCTAACCATCGGAGAAGAGCCAGCACATCCAAATTAGGGGACATTTTAAAGGACGACTGGCCTGGATTCTTTAGAAATATCCATGTCATTAAAAAATTATAAAGACTAAAAGCCTGCTCCAGATTAAAGGAAAGGAAAGAGGCGTGACAACCAAATGCAATTGATGCTCCTTGATGAAATCTTGTATTTAAAAAAAAAAAAAAAAGGCCAGGCACAGTGTAATCCTAACACTTTTGGAGGCCAAGTGGGCAGGTCATGAGGTCAGGAGTTCTAGACCAACCTGGCCAACATGGTGAAACCCCATCTCTACTAAAAATACAAAAAAATTAGCCAGGCGTGTTGGCATGTGCCTGTAATCCAGTTACTTAGGAGACTGAAGCAAGAGAATCGATTGAACCCGGGAAGTGGAGGTTGCAGTGAGCCGAGATTACACCACTGCACTCCAGCCTGGGCGACTAGAGCAAGACTCTGTTTCACAAAAACAAAAACAAAAACAAACAAAAAAATAAAACAGGATAAAAGAATACACTGAGAGCATTTATGAAAATCTGCTGGTGGATTTTATATTATTGTATTAATGTTTAATTCCTCAAATGTGATCATTCCTTTGTGATTATATAGGAGAATGTTGGCCAGGTGCTGTAGCTTATGCCTGTAATCCCAACACTTTGGGAGGCTAAGGTGGAATGATTGCTTGAATCCAGGAATTCAAGACCAGCCTGGGCAAAATAGTGAGACCCTGTCTCTACAAATAAATAAAAGATTACCCAGGCATTGTGTTGCGCACCTGTAGTCCTAGCTACTCAGGAGACTGAGGTGAGAAGATTACTTAAGCCCAGGAGGTCAAGGCTGCAGTGAGCTGAGATCACACCACTGCACTCCAGCCTGGGTAACAGAGTGAGACCTCCTCCCATACATATATATATTTATGAGAGGGGAGAATGTTATTGTTCATAGGAAACATATACTAAAGTATTTTAAATGTTATGATGTTTGCAACTCACTCTTAAATGGTGCAGGAAAAGGACTCTGTGTATGTGTGTGCGTGCGTGCGCGCGTGCACAGAGGGAGAGAGAGATAAAGATAAAATGTGTGAAATATTAACAATTGATGAATCTAGGTAAAAAGAGTAAAGGGTACATATTTGGATGTCTATCATTCTATTTTTCAACTTTCGATGGGTTTGAAAAATTTCAAAGTAAAAAGTTAAGGGGTAAAATTAAGTTACCCAGGAGAAGTGCAGCGTTGTGGCAGAGGGCTTTCCGGGAAGGAGTAACAGTCCCAGGCCTCTGAGGCTGGAAGGAGCTTGGTGAGTTCAAAGGACTAAGAGAAAGTCAGGTGGCTGCCACAAGGGAGGTGGTGATTTTGGTGTCATCTCAAGAGCTCTGAGAAGCCACTGAGGTATTTGAAAAGGGGGTTCTCATGACTGGATTTAAGTATTTAAAAATCACTCATGCTTCCGTGAAAGGATGAAGGGTGGGAGTTTCTATGGGAGAATGGCAGCCTCTGTCTCCATGAATATCCAGGGTCCTTACTTCCAGCCTGACTGAGCTCTCTCTGGGCCTGGCTGAGGACGCAGGGCCAACGCCAGGTGGTCCCAGCCCCAGGGGAAGAGGCCTAGTGGGAATAGAGTGGGGAGAGCAGGCAAGCAGGGAGGGGTTGCCGGGAGGAGAGTGCGGGTGTTGTCAGGTAGACCATGGAACCAGATGCCACAGGTTAGGGGGATGCCCTGTCATGGTGGGCAGTGGTGTTGAGGGAATAAAGCTACGTGGAAAGGTGGGCTTGGAACCATGACAGTCAGGACTGTAAGGAGGAGTCCTAGGAAATGGTTGAAGGTTGAGGGCCAAACAGGTGGGTGGGCTGCCAGCTATGTGAAACGGGGTGAGATGAGCAGAGGGGAGAGACAGAGACTTCTTTTTTAACCATTTACTGAAAGCTTCCTAGTCTAAGCTGACTGGGTAATATACTTGTCTTTTTTATTCTCAGAACCACCCTGAAAATAAGCTATTATGATTATCTATATTTTCAAACAGATGAAAACAGGGCTTAGAGAGGTTGAGAGACTATACCAGAGTCACACAGCTGGACCTAGCAGACTTGCAACCTGAAAGCCAGCCTAATATGAATGCAGAGCCTATGACCTTTTTTTTTTCTTTTTGAGCTGGAGTCTCACTCTGTTGCCCAGGCTGGAGTGCAATGGCACAATCTCAGCTCACTGCAACCTCTGCCTCCCAGGTTCAAGCAATTCTCCTGCCTCAGCCTCCCGAGTAGCTGGGATTACAGGTGCCCACCATCATGCCCAGCTAATGTTTCTATTTTTAGTAGAGACGGGGTTTCACCATGTTGGCCAGGCTGGTCTCAAACTCCTGACCTCAAGTGATCCACCCACCTCAGCCTCCCAAAGTGCTGGGATTGCAGGCATGAGCTGCCGCTCTCCACTGCCTATTATCTTATACACAACAAAGTACTGGGCTTCAGCAGGGAGGCCTTGGAGCCCCAGCAGCAGATATAAGGGACTCTTCCAGGATTTGGGGAATAGTGAAAAGTAAAAGTGGAAGAAATGGACTACATTTAGTCAACCATTTTCCAAGCACCTACTATGTGCCAGTGCCTGTGACAGGTCCCAGGATTTAAGAGATGATAAATATGGTTCTTGCCCTACTGATTTCAGGGTGTGTGTGTGTGTGTATAAGGGAGTATCCCATAGACTGGGCTATAATAAAATACTCCCTACATCATGCTCAAAAAAATCTAGGAAGTCACACTGACAACAACCTGAATTTAATTGTGTTAAAATGTAAATGAGGCCAGGTGTGGTGGCTCATGCCTGTAATCCCAGCACTTTGGGAGGCTGAGGCAGGCTGATCATGAGGCCAACAGATCGAGCCCATCCTGGACAGCATCATGAAACTCCATCTCTACTAAAAATTAGCTAGTCGTGGTGGTGTCCGCCTGTAGTCCCAGCTACTCAGGAGACTGAGGCAGGAGAATCACTTGAACCCTGGAATTGGAGGTTGCGTTGCAGCGAGCCAAGATCACACCACTGCACTCCAGCCTGGAGACAGAGCAAGACTCCATCTCAAAAAAAAAAAAAAAGTAAATTAATGTGTATGTTTTCTAATGTAGCAAATGCCTATTAGCATTAGAAAAATAATGTGTATATTCATATGAGGGGTTCTGCAACAATCAAATGACTTTTGAAGAATTTCAAAAGATATGGGGGAAATTCTCATGATATACTGCAAAGAAGAAAAAAGCTATAATTCTGATGGACAGTATGGCCTCAATTGCTATTTAAAAAAAAAAACTGATAAGAAATGTACCACGTGACTGAGAATAACAGTTCTTGACATGTGAATAAAGTGTCACATAAAAGTGTGACATGTTTGTGAACAATTTAGGTGAATAAGATTTTTTAAAAATGAAGCTTGTGCATGTTCTTTGATACACAAAGAAAAGAGTTTAGAAAGACATATATGAACAAGTAATGATTCAACAAATAAATTGCAAAAATGGAAGATGGAAGGGAAGTCTTTTACATTAAAAGAGCTTAAGATACCTAAGAGACACTCACCCAAATATAAAATGTGGACCTCATAAAAGAATCATCTGACTGGGCATGGTGGCTCACGCCTGTAATCCCAGCATTTTGGGAGGCCAAGGAGGGTAGATCACTTGAGACCAGGAGTTCAAGCCCAGCCTGGCCAACATGGCAAAACCTTGTCTCTACTGAAAATACAAAATATTAGCTGGACATGGTGGCACACGCCTGTAATCCTAGCTACTCGGGAGGCTGAGGCACGAGAATTGCTTGAACCTGGGAGGCGAGAGCTGCAGTGAGCCAAGATTGCACCACAGCCTCAGCAAGAGAGGGAGACACTGTCCCAAAAAAGAAAAAAAAAATCATCTGTTAAAGATAGTGGAGACCCAGATGAAATTATATGATGTCTGAGATTTGCTTCAGAACAATCCAAGGAGAGCATAAGGGTAGGGATACAGGTGAAACAAGGTAAGGCACTAGCTGAAGCTGGATAGTGGTATCACACAGGTTCATGACACCATTCTCTCTACTTTTGTACATATTTGAACTGTTTCATATTAAATTAGTAGTTGGTGGTGGTTCTCCCTAGATTGTAGAATGATGGGTGGTTTTCCTTTTAATTTTTTTTTCTATTTCTCATGTTTCTATAATAAGCATGTACTATTTTATAAGCAGAAAAAAATTAAGTTGCTATTTGTTTGTTGAATGACTGCCCAAACTGAGAGAGAGCAGGGATATTGTCTCTCAGAGGAGGAAGGCTGGTATTGTGGAGCCACCAAAGAAGAACAAGCTGAGGACCGGGGGAAGCCAAATGGAGACTTTGTGCAGAGGCTGGGGACAGCTGCATGACGGGGCCTGGGTAACAGCCTGAGAAGGGGAACATGGTTTTTTGGGCTCAGAGCTTGAGACAACAGCTATTGGGATCAGATGCCCAAAGGATGACCTGAAAGGGATAGTGGTGGGGAGGAGAAGCATGTGGCAGGCAGGGACTTAAGAATATAAGTCTTCTTCATCTTTCCCCCCGTTTCGTTTCTTTCTTTCTTTTTGAGATGAAGTCTCCCTCCGTCACCCAGGCTGGAATACAGTGGCGTGATCTTGGCTCACTGCAACCTCCGCCTCCAGGGTTCAAGCAATTCTTCTGCCTCAACCTTCCGAGTAGCTGAGACTACAAGTGTGCACCACTATGATAGGCTAATTTTTGTATTTTTAGTAGAGATCGTGTTTCATCATGTTGGCCAGGCTGGTCTCAAACTCCTGACCTCAGGTAATCTGCCCACCTCAGTCTCCCAAAGGCCAGGTCTTCTTCCTTCTGTCTAGGCAGTATGACCCAGTACTGACTTGAACTGGAACCAAGGTTACTGAAGAACTCAACACTAGCCCTGCTTTGAAGCTGGTGTGCCTGACCAGACCAGGCTGGAGGGCAATGGGCAATGTGGTGGGGATGGAGTGAGTCAGGGCAGCACCAGAAGGCTGGAATCAGGGTAGGACTGAATAAAACAAACCTCTCCTCTTCATCTCCTCACTTCAATGGCAGCAAAGAGAAAATTCCCTGTTATTCTTTTGATCCCAGGGGGCCTCAACACAGGGCTTTTGCATAGACTTTTCCCCCCATCTGGAATGCTCTTCCTTCTGTGTAGGCAGTGTGACCCAGTGCTGGCTTGAACTTGAACCAAGTTTACTGAAGAAGTCAACACTGGCCCTGCTTTGAAGCTGGTGTGCCTGACCATCTAGAACGTTCTTCCTTCTTGTCTTCAGCTGGTTAATTTATATTCATCTTTCAGATCTCAGTACAACTTCATTTCCTCCAGGATGTCCTCCTGCCCCCTAGGTCAAATCCCTATTATACGTCCTCACCACCAGGTACAATTCTTCCTAGTGCTTATGACAGCTTCAGTCGCACACTTATTTTTGTTATTATTTGGTCAGTATTCATCTCCTTCAATGCACTGTAAACTCCTTAAGGGCAGGGGCCTCCCACATCGAGAACACTGCCTGGCCAATAGAAAGTGCTCGCTGACCATTTGTTGAATGAAGGAAGGAGAGAAGTTGAAGTTACTGGACTAGATCCTAATGCTTATTTCATCTTGGCCACTTTGGAGCCACTGAATCAAAAATGTTTGTTGCGGCCAGGTGCGGTAGCTCACGGCTGTAATCCTAGCAGTTTGGGAGACTGAGGCGGGTGGATCACTTGAGGTGGGGGAGTTCGAAACCAGCCTGGCCAACATGGTGAAACCCGTCTCTACTAAAAGTACAAAAATGAACTGGGCGTGGCAGTGCATACTTGTAGTCCCAGCTACTCGGAGGCTGAGGCAGGAGAATTGCTTGAACCTGGCAGGCAGGGGTTGCAGTGAGCCGAGATTGTACCAGTGCACTCCAGCTTGAGTGACAGAGCAAGACTTTATCACACACACAAAAAAAAATGTTTGTTGCATCCCCCACAAGTTAACTAAGGAAGTGGAGAGAGAGAGGAGAGAGAGAGAGAGAGAGAGAGGGAGGGAGGGAGGGAGGGAGGGAGATTCCGCACCTTCTCCTCCATATCTCCAAGAGCTCCCACATGTATTCCAGGCCACTAAGCCTCTCATTTGGTGAAAAGGGAGTTGAGACAGGGGTAAGGTGCTCACCTCAGAGGACACATGAGAGGCAGTTGGTGGGGCTTCCAGGTTCAACAGTGAATTCTGCTTCAAAGACAGTGTATGGTCTGGGGTGGTGGTAGGTAGGGGGAACATAAATGGCCTAGAATTTCTCAATGTCACCCCCTCCTAGAAGCCTTCCCTGATCTTCCTCCCCATTACACTCACATTGTTCTCTGCCTCTCAGAACTTACTATGATTTATAGCTAGATTCTTTTTTTTTTCATGATCTCAGCTCACTGCAACCTCTGCCTCCCCGGTTCAAGCAGTTCTCTTGCCTCAGCCTCCTAAGTCACTGGGATTACAGGTGCCTGCCACCACACCTGGCTAATTTTTAGTAGAGATGGCGTTCCACCATGTTGGCCGCCAGGCTGGTCTCGAACCCCTGACCTCAAATGATCTGCCCACCTCAGCCTCCCAAAGTGCTGGGATTATAGGTGTGAGCCACAGCACCCAGCATTTGTGTGTGTGTGTGTGTGTGTGTATAACTTGTTGCAAATTTTCTGTCTCCTCTGCTGGCCTAGAAGCCTATGAGTTCTGGGATCACATCTACTTGCTCACTCTTGTTTTTTTTTTTTTTGTTGTTGTTGTTGAGATGGAATCTCACTCTGTTACCCAGGCTGGAGCGTAATGGCACAATCTTGGCTCACTGCAACCTCCGCCTCCTGGGTTCAGGTGATTCTCCTGCCTGAGTCTCCCCAATAGTCGGGATTACAGGCAGACACTACCACGCCCAGCTAATTTTTGTATTTTTAGTAGAAACAGGGTTTCACCATGTTGGCCAGGCTGGTCTTGAACTCCTGACCTTGTGATCCACCCGCCCTGGCCTCCCAAAGTGCTGGGATTAGAGGCATGAACCACTGTGCCTGGCCTACTTGTTCACTCTTACAGCCCAATGTTTAGCACAGGGCCCTGCTCATAGTAGATGCTAGATAAATATCTGTTGAATAGGTGAATACATTAATGACGTAATGGATAACTTATGAGAAGGCTGGCAAGGCCAGCAGGGAGAAGGGCAACAGCTGGGGTCAAAGGAGGGGCAAGTACAGCCCAAGCTTTTGATCTGCTGCTTTTTAGGGGCCTTCTAGGAAGCACCTTGCATTCCTAAAACCAGTGACAGGACTGTGCGTGCCCAGGCTGGAATCTCTGCCGTACACCAAGGGCTCCTGGATCCTTGTGGCAGCAAGGCTTTGGTTGTTTGCGGGGTGGGGAGGGAAGATTCTTGGAAGCTCAACCTCTATAGCAACTTGGCAAGTGTGGACAGCAGTACTCAACCATTGAGGAGGTAGAGTAAGGTGGCCTAAGCTCCTGCTTCTCTCCCTGGGCTCCGGGACTGCTCCAGGCTCCTGACTTCTAACTGGGAGGCCTGGCCCAGAGCCTATCCCACTCTGTTCAGACCAACTGAAGGTCTTTCTGCTAAAGTTTCCCTCCCCTTCAGCCCGCAGGGGGTTCCTGTCTCAGCAGGAATTCATACCAGATTGAAATGAGCAGCTGGGGCTGCCTGGATGGGAGGGTGTGTGGTAGAGAGCTGCGATCAAAGGCTCTGTGTGTGAGGGACAAGGGAGGGAGAGAGTGTGGTGGGGGTGGGTGTGTGCTAGCTCGCCCACAAGTACAAAAAAAATGAGAGACAGAGACAGAGGCTCAGAGAAAAAGACATGATAAAAGAGAGAGATAAAGAGTAACAGAGAACAAGGCAGAAAAAGACAACAGGCACAGAAACAGAGACAAAGAGACATGGCAAGGCTGAGAACAGAGAGGAAAGCAGAAATAGTGAGACGGAGAAACACAGAGGCTGGGGATAGATAGAACACAAGGGCACTACTAGGAAATGGTGAAAGGAGAAACAGAAAAGAGGTCCAGGACAAGGACAGGGAGGCAGAGCTAGAGAAGGAGAAAGAGACTGAGTCTGAGTCTCGTGTAGCCACTAGCTCCACATGTATTGAGCACTTATGCCATGGCGGCACAGTGGGCAGCACAGATCAATGCAAGCAGACAAAGGACAGGGATGGAGGGCACGGCAATCAGTACAGAAGCTGAGACAGAGATAAAGAAGAGCGGGAGAGGCAGAGACTGCAAAGCGAGATAGAGACTGAAGGAAGGACCTAGAGGTAAGAGAAAGTGGCAAAGACAGAAACTCAAGAAAAAGGGGCAGAGACATGGAGACCGCCCCCCAGACAGAGAGGGCAGGACAAGTAGGGGCAGAGGACAGTGGGAGGAGGGCCGGATGAGGGAGGCCTGCTCCGTGCCCTGCCCAGTCCTTCCTCAGTCCCGTCTCCAGCTGTGCTGCCTCCACTCTACCCAGGCTCTGGTGGGCCTCGGCTCTGGAGGCATGGGAGGAGGCACTGACTGCGGACGGCCTCCTTAGGTCAATTGTTTTTCTGCCTGAGCCGGGGGTCAGAATAGAGCCCAGCTCAACTCAGAGGAGGGGGTTAGGCAGTACATGGGTATAGAAAGCCTTGCTTTCACCCAGAGACCAGCTTAAGACCATCCTTTGGTTCCACAGAGCCCTCAGGGCATAGGAGAATGTGCAGGTGGTGGGGAGGAGGGAAGGGGCAATTGTGTGAGTTGATTTCCACAACAGTCAGGGCAGGCGCCTCTTCCTTCTGGGGTCTGTGTCAGCCCCACACACACCAAGATCTCCCTGGGATCTCAAACTGAGAGATAAGCCATTTGTGGCAAATGCTGAGCCCTCCCCCATCTCCTCCCACGTCATCCCTGAGAAAATGCCGCAGAGAAGAGGGTGGGCTGGAGAATCAGTCACCTACCCGCTGGTGCCGGGTCTCTGGGCCTGAGAGAAACGCCAGTCCGTGTTGGGCGGGGCTTGCTGTGGAGAAAACAGAGGGAAAGGGGCTGAGTACCTGTGAGAAGTCAGAATGTCACCCGAGCCCCTGGGGATGGGCCGGGAGAGAAGGAGGGGAGGGGCACAGAGAAGAAAATGGGCTGAGAGGGCAGGGGTGGACTCATCTCCAAAGACAAAATATATCTCAGGTCTCCGAGGTCTGAGGTACCAGAAACAAAGAGACAAATCACATTTCATCTGACTACAGTGAGCAAGCTCAGACTCCTTTCCTACACAAATGGCTCCTTCCTCCCTGCCCCCAGAGTCAGAACTCCTGAGCCAAAATTCAAGGACTGAAGGCATCTTCTGTGGAACTGGGGGAAAAGATGCAGAGAAAGCCCCCTAAAGTGGCAGAGGCTTTTCAATGAGAATTCCACCAGCCCTAGAATGAATTTATTCAACTCCTCAGCTGGGAACAAAGCATCTTCTGCAGCAAGATGGCTGCTGCTCCGGGTAACCCTTTTGGTGCCAGGTTGTGCAGTGCCACATTCAAAGGGACACCTCCTTCAGCCCCTTGGCTCGCAAGGATCTCTTCCCACAGCTAAATACATTATTAATTTAGGAGTCATGCCAGATTGGGCCTTTGCAGGGCATCCAAGTCCCGGGACACTTCTCACTCCTAGAACTCTGTGCCAGACAATGGTCTGTGACTAAGGAGAAGAGAACAAGGCTGCTCTGTCTGAGACAGAGAAAAATGGAAGGGATGCAGAGGGAAGGGATCCAGCTCCCACAGCCTCCAAGCAGGGCCAACTAAGTCTCCAGGGGTCCCAAGGGGCTGATTTGTAGCCATCTCCCACCTAGCTGAAGGTGTGGGGCTCTGGCCAGCCACTTTATTCCCAAGTCCCTCTGGTCTTTCCAGGGGATGTGTTATCCCATCACATTCTCATGGAGCACTCCTAGAGCCATCTCCTCACTGGTTCTGCTGTGGGCTGGTAATTAAATACTCACACTTGCTCCCAGAAGCAGAGAGTGTGAGAATCTCAGATTACTCCAGGGAGAAGGAAGCTCCAGAACTGCCAGTGACTCACTCTAAGGCTCACAGGTGGCAGTGATGTGAGCAGAACCCAGAATCCTAGCATTCCAGGTGCATCAGGAGTCACCAGCAACATTCTGGGGCTGCCACGGAGAAAAGCACAGGGATGGCCAGCCCTCAGCCACTGCATTCCTAGACACAGCAGAATCTACACAGAGATGCAGCGATTGTGACAGCAGGAAAGGGAGCTGGGGAAACTCAACCTACCTAAGGACACCTGGGCCAAGTTTGCGCTGCGAAGGCTGCTCAGAAATGAGGAGCCACAGAAGACTTTCCCCACAAGTGATGTCCTAAAAGAGAAGGAACTCCACCCTTGCCCCATCCCAGCAAAAGCAAAATCCCAGCAGAGGCAAGCCCCCTCCTCTCCTGTCCTCGAACTTTTAAAGTTCCAAGTGTCAAAAAATTCAAAGCACAAATTCTGGAGTTAGACAGGGATTAGATTTAGATTCCCTCTTACTTGCTCTGTGAACTTGAGCAAGTCACTTGACCTCTGTGAAGCTGTTATAAGAGACGGACGTTAGTACCTAGCCAATAGCAATGCTAGGAAGAGCAAATGAGATGAGGTTCTTAAAGGAGTTGTATAGTAAGTTTCTCTCAATCAGCTATCAAAATCACCTGGGGGTGTTTCAGAATACAATCCTGATTTTATAGGGGCAGAGTTAGGCACAGATATATTTTGAATAAAAGCTCCTGGAGTTGGGGAAACTTGTGATTTTTACGATTGTAGTTTTCTCACACATAAGGGCACCCTGGCAGCAGGCAGAGCCTGTCGCTTTCCATCTGCCAGAGGAGACAGGACTTGTTAGACTCTTAGATACTTTGGTCACCTCCAAATCTCTGACCCTAGATCGCTGGGAACAATGTGATCACGACGGCGCCAAAAGCCTGTATCTCCGGGCTTTGAGAGCCAGGGCGCTCCAGGTTTCCACTTCCTAGAGGAAGGGGCCGCTGGTGCCACTGGAGTGCCAGGCCTGCTGTCCTATAGAGACTCACTCACTCGCCCAAGACCGAGCCCTGCTGCACCTCGGGCTACCGGGCAGCTCTGCCTGTCCGCCTGCTCGAGGCTTCTGGGTTGAGGGGTCGCCACCCTCGAGAGGAGCCCCGGGCCCATCGTAGAGTACTGCCCACCCGGCGCTTAGAGCGCTGAGTCGCTCCAGCGGTCTCTGCGCCGCGCCTCGCTCAGGCCGCCCCCAGGCGACCTGGCCCAGCCCAGGGCGCGCGTGGGAGAAGTGAGAGGCTCTGGAGTCCTCACCTGGACCTGGGCAGCCGCCGATCTGGGACCCTCACTAAGGCGGGCACAATCAGCTAGGAGTACCCCTGAGCTCGGCGGAGGGAGCGGCGGAGGGGAGCTGCAAGTGGCCAGGGACAGGCCTGTGAACCGAGCTGCGAGCAGGTGGGAGTGAAAGCTGGTATTCGCGTAAGTCCAAGTGCGATGGGTGTGTGCGTGCGTCCGTGCACGTTTGGCGAGGCGTGGCGAGGCGTGGCGAGCCTGTGCACCGTGTGTGGGCCGTGGGAGTGGCCTGCAGGGAGGACGCGCAGGAGCCCCGCGCGCACACCTAAGTCCTGCAAACAGATGCGGTTGGGTGATGCAGAGATAGGGAGGGTAACGGCGAAATCACAGATGCTGGGAGTTGGGGAGAAACCGAAGAGGAAACGTAAAGACCCTCAAGCAAGCCGGAGTCGGCGCCTAGGAGGCTGGCTGCAGGGGTGGATCTGTGACTGCCTCCTCCCGGGACCCCCGACACCCGCGGAAATCGCCTGAAATTCATCGGAAGTTCGACGGGGTCCCCCGCCTTTTCTGAGTGTGAGAGTGGGGGGTCAGTCCCACCTCCCC
Source organism: Aotus nancymaae (assembly GCF_030222135.1). Taxonomy (NCBI): domain Eukaryota; kingdom Metazoa; phylum Chordata; class Mammalia; order Primates; family Aotidae; genus Aotus; species Aotus nancymaae. Next base: position 16,497,352 of record NW_026988479.1, on the reverse strand, counting down.
TCACCCATAGTCGCCACCACCCCCCGGTGCTCGGAGCCCCATCCCTAATTCGCCACTCCTCTGGTTCCGCGCAAACAGTCCAGTGGTCCCGAGAATCGGGTGGAGCGCAGCCAGCGGCCGAGCAGGCCGGAAAGGAGTGGATGCAAGTTCAGTCCTTTAAGAGGACGGGCGGCTTCTCCAGTGCCGCCCCCAGGGGTCTCCCGGGGCGGCGCCGAGCCCCTCACCTGGCTCCGCTCCCGCAGCGTATTAGAGCGGGACCGGATGGCGTCAGGCTCCAGCGCCAGAGCTGTGGGCTGCTGAACGCTGAGGGGTCTTAGAAAAGTGAAGTCACTGCCGTCCGAGGCCGGTGAAAAGCACGTCCTGTAGCAGTGGCTCTGCGAGTCTGTGGGCCGCAGCGTCACCTCCATGTACTTGAGCGTGCCGTCCGAGCTCACCTGCAGGTTGGGGCCGGACTGCTTGTAGAAGTCCCGGGACGGTGAGTCCTGGCGCCTGCAGCACTGCCCTCCACCCCCGTCCTCGTCTGCGTGCCCCTGAAGGCACTTAGCTGACAGAAAGGTGAAGGTGACTAGGGATAAGAGACTGACAGTGGCTAGAGCCACAATGAGGTAAAGGGTAAGGTCTGAACGCTCAGGAGGGTGTATGAGGAAGTCACTGGATTTGGGCATTTCCTCAGGGTCCTCATCCTCCAGAACCAGCAGCACTGTGGCTGTGGAGGACAGTGAAGGATCACCATTGTCCCTCACCAGGACCACCACCTGCTGGGTGTCAGAATCATCCTCCAGTAAGGCCCGGGTTGTGCGCACCTCACCAGTGTGTGTAGACACAAGGAACAGTCCTGGGGCTGTGGACTGTGGCAACAGTGAGTAGGAGAGCCACGCATTGTGGCCTGCATCAGCATCCACAGCTGTCACCTTGGTGACCAAGGAGCCAGCAGGAGCAGAGCGAGGGAGACGCTGGGGGACTGAGTGTTCCCAGCCTGGCCGTGGGTGCAGCACAGCTGGGGCATTATCATTCTGGTCCAGGACAAACACGTGCAGAGATGTGTTGGCATGCAATGGTGGAGAGCCAGAGTCTCGAACCCCCACCACAATCTGCAGCATCTGCAGCAATTCATAGTCAAAGGTACGCTGGGCAAAGACCCGTCCATCCTCTGGGTTGACATACACAAAGGAGGAGGCTGGGGCTCCCTGAATCTGATTTCCTACAATGGAGTAGGTGAGCCGGGCATTATCCCCAATGTCTGGATCTGAGGCAGCCACGGTGCAGAGAAGGGAGCCTGGAGGCCGGTTTTCTGGGATGTAAGCAGTGTAAAGCTGCTGGTTGAAGCGAGGTGCATTGTCATTAACATCTGAAATGTTGAGCCTAATGGTGAGATGTTTGTGCAGGGGAGGTGAGCCAGCATCGCTGGCCAGCAGCTCAATGATATAGTGGGATGTGACCTCCCGGTCCAAGGGCTGGCTGGTTAGCATCGAGTAGTGGTTCTCAGAAGGCTTAATCTGAAATGGCAGGTCCGGAGAGATATCAAGGCTCACTTTACCATTTCTACCTGAGTCTCGGTCTCGCACATTGAACAACCCCACTACTGTGCCCACTGGTGTGCTCTCTAGGACAGGGTTGGCCAAAGAGGCCAGTAGCACCTCTGGGGCATTGTCATTGACATCCCCCACATCCACCTGAATCACACAGTGGCCCTCCATGGCAGGCTGTCCCTGGTCACGGGCTCTTGCATGAATTTCATAGAAACTCGACTCCTCAAAATCTATGGGACCCAACACATGGATTGCCCCACTGCTGGGGTCTAGGCCAAAGAGGTTCCGCACTGCCTCAGATGTGTGGTCTCCGAAAGAATAGTCTAGTTGGCCGTTGGTGCCCTCATCTGGATCAGTGGCATTGAGGCGGAGCAGCAGAGTACCAATGGGTGCATTCTCTGGGATTCCCACACGTAGAACTGAGGATCGGAAGATTGGAGCATTATCATTGATGTCCAGCACGATGACAGAGATAAGGGTGGTTCCTGAGCGAGCTGGGGTCCCCCCATCCACAGCAGTAAGCACCAGCTGATGTCTTGCCTGGGCTTCACGATCCAGCTGCTGCTCTAGCACCAGCTCTGGGAATGGCTTCCCATCTTTTAGGGTTTTCACATTCAGAGAGAAGTGGCTGTTGGGGCTCAGAGTGTAAAAGCTCACAGTATTAGTGCCCACATCCGGATCCTGGGCACTGTCCAGTGGGAATCGTGCCCCAGGTGCCGCTGATTCTGATATGCGCATCTCTCGCTCAGGGGTGGCAAAGCTAGGAGAGTTGTCATTGAGATCCAGGATCTCTACCTCTACACGGATTAGCTCCAGGGGGTGTTCAGTAACCACCTGTACTGGAAGCAGGCAGCTGGTGCTGGCTCCACATAGGCTCTCTCGGTCAATCTTTTGATTCACTGCCAGGGCACCACTCATCAAGCTCAGGGAAAAATAGCGCCCATTCTCCTCAGAGCCCAACTGCAGCCGGCGGCTCAACAGATCTGTCATCTTCAAGCCCAGATCCTGAGCAACATTCCCCACCAGCGTCCCCGGCTCAGACTCCTCCACCACTGAGTAACGAAGCTGCCCAGACACCCAGCCCCAGCAGCACAAGGACAACATGCACAGCACTTGCCATTTCCCAGCGAGCTGTGGGGGTATCTTGGGCCCCATGACCCAGAAGTCCCTTCCTGGAGAGTAAGTCTGTGCTGTCTTGTCTCCAAGGTAGACCCAGGGCTTGGAATGCAGCAGCTGAAGTCTCTTATGTCTCCTTCTAGCCTCTTAAAAACTGCTCGGAGATTTGCCTGCCTGCAGCAGTTCTTCTTAGTCACCGAGTGGCGGGGGTGGGCAGGGGGGAGGGAAAGTGAATTTGAGTGGAGCTGGGGAGCTGGAGGAGGAGAGGCGGGCTGGAAGAGCAGATCTCCCACCTCGGCTCTGAGTCTGATTGGCCAAAAAGTCTGTTTGCTTTCAACCAATTATGAAGTCTCCTCAATCCTGGAAACCTTGGGAACACACGCTGCAAATCTGTGTCACAGAAGCTTCCTACCTCCCCACTCATTTCGTGCTGCAGGTTGATTCAGCCCCCTTGGCAGCAAAGTTTGACAGCTCAGATGGTGCTCAACAGGGAAGACAAAGTGATACAAAACTCCTCAGCATTCTGTCCCAGCAACTTCCTGCATGACTTCAGAAGCTTCCACCACTTTGCTTGAACCAGCAAAATCTTGTCCTTCCGGAAGAGGTAAAGCCCATTTATTCCCCCTACCTCCTCCATCCTTCTGAATGCTACTAAGGTGAGAGAAAACATTAGTAAGAACCTTCTAAAGTCTGGCCCTGACTCTCCAGCAGTGCTTTGAGGAAATCTCAATGTGAGCTGACATAAGACAGCTTTTCTGACACCCCAGACTCAGAATGTGGAATGAGTGTTACAGCTTTTGTGTAGGGGAACATTTCTGGGGTCAAATCAGGTCACCCAGGAGGGTGGTCAGAGGCCAAGCATGGATGGCCTCTAGGTTTCATGGTTTCACCAAATTCAGGAGAACTTAACTTAAAGATGCACAGAGTGGCTGTTTTTATGAATTAGCCAACTGTAAACCAGTTTTCTGGCATAAGTGATTTCACTTACTGCTTTTTTCCAAAGGTAATGACCAATTCACCCCAGCCTTCCAATTTACATCTAGTTCAAATCCCCAGTAGGGACTTGAGCTGAGTCCTGAAGACCCAGACCAAAAGATCTATGCTCCCACTCTGATGTGTGCCTCTCTATTCCCTTAGTTCGCTCCTCTTTCTGCTCTCTGCTGTGTTTCAAATAGAGAGGTCCCTTCATGGTGTACTAGATACTGTGAGACAAAGATTTTAGTCCCCCTCAATCCCTTGGGAATTGGTAACCTAGAGTTAAGTTACTTCAGACCTGATCCCCTCCTTCAGGAAGAGTAGAGAAAACAGACACCTTTGTCCAAGTGATTGCCTGGTGCACTGTACCCTGTGCACTGTAGCCTCTGTGCTCCCACAGTCCATCAGCATGCTTCCACAACAGCCTGACTCTTGATCACCAATTTCATTTCTTACTCAGATATGGGCATGACCCACCCCCAATGCTAAATTGTGACAACTCTGGTCAATTCAGAAAACAGTTACAAAGCACAGCATCTACCACATAGTTACCTCTCACAAAAATGGTGACATCAGTATGGGCTCTTACAGAGAGGCCAGTACTCTCTAAGAAATGGCTCAGCCCTATGCCTGGATCAGAACAACCCTCAAGCATTGGCTGAGCCTGCAAAGGTCTCACCTCTAGCCCATAGAGAAGATCAGAGGGTGGGCAGCTTGGGCGAACAGGCTCCCCTGCCATAGGTGCACTGGGTGACTTCACCATCATGAAGCTATCGCTCCGAGTGGGTGCAGAAGCCAAGGGTGTACAGCCGTGAGAGTGGCCTCCCACATCAACAAACTTGATAGGATCATCTGACCCTAGCTGGATTCGGAGGATCCCATTGGAAGGGGGAAGCCCCTCCCTCCTTCGAGATCTGGTGAGACAGGCACAGGTGCCAGCAGGAAAGCAGGTCACTCCACAGGCTGCCCCACGAAGACACTTAGAGAGTAGTGCCACGAACGAGCCAAAGGAGACGAAGCAAATTGCCACTAGGGACACAGCCAAGTAGAGGGTTAGACGAGATTCTCCTTCCCTTGGAGCTGAAGATTCTCGAAGATCTGGGACAACTGGATGAGTGTCTTCCTCTAAGGACACTAAGAGAGTAACAGAGGTAGAGAGTGGTGGGCTACCACTATCCTTTACCACAATGACCAGCTTCTGCGGTGGGAGGTCAGCTGGGATGGGAACAGCCGTCCGAACCTCCCCAGCATATCGAGAGACTGCAAACAGACTGGGATCTGGGGCCTCCAGGAGCTGATAGGAAACCCAAGCATTGTAACCTGAATCCAAGTCCACAGCAGTCACCTTTGTGATTAGGTGGCCAGCACCAACTGATGGAGGCAGTGCTTGAGGACATAAGGAACCAGGCCGAGCTCGAGGACGGAGCACAGCTGGGGCATTGTCATTGAGGTCCAGCACGAATAGACGAACTGTCACAGTGCTGCTAAGGGGTGGGTTGCCCCGATCCCGTGCCTGCACCTCAAACTGCAGTGTCTGGGTTTGCTCATAGTCAAAGGATCGAGTAGCATGAACAGCTCCTGTCTGGGGGTTCAGAGAGATGAAGGAGGAAGCTGACACATCTCGATTCCTGGGCTCTAGGAGTGAGTAGGAGATAAGCGCATTCAAGCCAGAGTCTGGGTCAGAGGCTGCAAGGGAGCAAAGCAGGTCCCCTGGGCGATTGTTCTCAGGAACAAACACCTCATGTGACCTCTGAAAGAAAGAGGGTGGATTATCATTCACATCTGAAATATTGAGGAAAATAGTTCTGTGGGTACTCAAAGGAGGGTTTCCAGCATCAGAAGCAGTGACCATGATGTCATAGCTAGATTTGGCCTCTCGATCCAAGGGTCCAGCAGTCACCAGGGAGAACTGGTTCCTGAAGGCGGACTTGAGGGCAAATGGCAAGTGGTCAGGAATGCGTAGGCTCACATCTCCATTTGACCCTGAGTCTGGATCCTGTACACTGATAAGTGCTACCACAGTGCCAGGTTCTGCACTCTCAGGGAGGGTTCCAAGCTCTGAGGTCACTGTGATGTAGGGGGCGTTGTCATTTACATCCAGGAGATCCACTCGAAGGCTGCAATGTTGCTCCATGGCTGGAGAACCCCCATCTCGAGCCCGCACATCAAATTCATAGTAATTCTCACTCTCAAAGTCTAGGGGCCCCAAAAGAGTAAGCTTTCCCGTAGTGGGGTGCAGGCTAAAGAGGTTTCTCACGCGATCAGGGGTATGACCACTGAAATAAAAGGTGACATTACCACTGGGACCCAGGTCCGGGTCGGAGGCATTGAGCTGGATGAGCACCATGCCCGCTGGTGCGCTCTCCAACACACTAATCCTGTAGCTGGATTGCTGGAAGGCTGGGGCGTTGTCGTTTACGTCCAGCACGGATACCCGGAGCTCTGCGGTGCCAGATCTCGGCGGGTTCCCTCCATCCACAGCAGTCAGCACCAGGCGGTAGTCCGATTGCTTCTCCCGATCTAAAGGCTTCTCCAGGAGTAGCTCTGGGACCAGGCTGCCGTCGCTGCGCTTCTTCACATCCAGCGCAAAGTGTTCATTGGAGCTCAGCCTATAGCTGCTGATGGAATTGCTTCCCACATCTGCATCCTGAGCCTTTTCCAACGGGAAACGCTGTCCTGGAGGAGCTGCCTCCCCAATTTCCAAGTCCAGCTGCTGCCGCGGAAAACGGGGGGCGTGATCATTCACATCTACGATCTCTACCTCTGCTCGGTACATTTCCAAAGGACCTTCCGTGACAAACTCCAGGGGCACGATGCAGCTGACACTGAGCCCACACAGTGCCTCTCGGTCGATTGGGTTCTTGATGAGCAGGGCTCCGCTGTCCAAATCCACACGGAAGTGTCTTTGGTTCACCTCTCCAGCGACCTGCAGCCTGCGAGCTGACAGACTGTCCGTATCCAGCAGGAAATCTTGGGCGACATTCCCTACAAAAGTCCCTTCCTGTGACTCCTCTGGGACCGGGTAGCGGATCTGCCCACAAACGTAACCCAGGTGGTAAAAGAGGAACAAAAGGGTAGCCCCCCGCCAGATTTCTGCCCAGCTTCTCACCTTGCGGAGCATTGCTGCCGCCGCTAATTCTCTACTTGCTCCTGAGACGCGGATGAAGCCGACCCGCCCCAAACAGCCACAGCAGCTGGAGACACCTATCTCCCTTTCCCCGCGCCAGCTCTGGCGCGGCTGGGCCGGCGCCGTAAGGGTTACGCGCCGTTTTTGCTGGTGGCGGGGTAGATTTGTCTGCCTTTCACCACCCGATTGGCAGACAGCGGCTCCCGGGCTCAGCCAATAGGCTGAGCAGAGAACGTCCCAACAGCAGCAGGGTTAATGCGTTGCAGCACTGTGGGGGAAAAAGCCCACCCTATCCTCCTCGCTCTCCCACGCCCCAAAAAACCCAACCTATCTTTTCGCCTTCCCCCTGCTCAACGGCATATTTGTCTACGGATTGTTACCTCTGTGGAGGTAACAATCCAACATAGATGGGTTTTTCTTTTTTTTTCCTAACACACCAACTGACCCCGCCCCTTTTCGGCGGGGAAAACAGCCACAGCCTGAGCCCTAGCAACCTGCGGCCCACTGAGAGAGAGAGAGAGTAGCCATTGGAGAGTGGTCACTTTGTACAAGCCAGTGTTGTCATCAACCAGTATTCTAAATGAGTAGCTTCCGTCTCAGTCCGATTATATTGGAGCAACTGCTAATTAGAACCACTGCCATATATTCAAAACTCTGCCCTTCTGCAGATTATTCAAAAACGGATCCATCTCTTTGCAGAAAAGGCTTATACATTAATGTAGATAATTAAATTTATGCAGTACAGGTTTTCATTGTAACAGGAGGCGCAGCGGAAACCAAACCTCTCTTATTCAGACATTTGCTAGTGATACTCTAGATACACTAAATTACCATTCATTGATTTCAAGGACAGTATAGAAGCACGGTGGAGGAAGCCAGGAGAGGGAGATGTTTCAAAAACAGTAAAGAATCAGCGTGTCTGGGAGGTGCTAAGGACCAGATCTCATTACCTGGCAGAATGCTAATGTTCACAGATTTAACAGCTTCCTTGAATGATTGAGATCAGCTACCAACAGCATCGTGCCTACAAATTCCCTTAATTTGACACCAAGGTATTCTTGATATGTTGTTAATTACCAATGGAGACCATTTCAAAAGAGCAAGCTTTTCACTTCACCCCAAGGGACCTCTTGGAGCTGGAGACTTGATCTCACCCCACCCCCACCCTCATCCAGACCTCCCAGCAGCCTAGCTACTCCTCTGCACAACAAGCACAGAAACAGCACACTTCACACTGTAGGTACGTGCAACCTGCAATCTGAGTGGCAAACACACCAGAGCACAGAGAGAGAGAAAAATCCAGCCTGATCTGGACATGAGATTTCTTAATTCAACCAAGTCCTCACCTAGGTTACACTGGCTGCCAAAAAAAGCAGCAACCACTGGAGTTCTTATCTTCCCCCAATTTTTTTTCAAGCCCTGGATCTTCAGGAATATCCTTTTGACTATGGTGGGAACAAACATTCTGGTCTCAAAGAGAGGGATCTGGTTTTTTGTGTTCTTTTACACACACACACACACACACACACACACACACACACACCCCTAAACCTTCTCCCATGGGAATAATGGAGATATAAACCAGCCTGATCTATTAGGTGTTTATGCCAGAATTCACTGTCTCTGTGAATGGCACTGTCATCTACCCAGCTGCCTTAGTCAGAATCTAGGGGGATCAACCTTGACTCATCCCTGCTCCTCACTTCCTATATCATGTCAATCAACAAGTCTGGATGATTTTATTGTAGTCATCTCCCTCCATCTGAACTGCCACTGTGCTGGTTCAAGCATTTATCAGTCTTCTCTTCAAATATCGCAATAGCTTTCAAACTGATCTCTTTGCCTTCAGTCCCAATGTGAAATGGACTGGGGTCCATTTCACTTATGACTGACAGAAAAATCTTTCTAAAACAAACAAAAAACCCTGATGATATCATATATATGTCAGTTCAAAATTCTGCAGTGACTAGCACCTATATGGAATAAAATAAAAACTCTTTGGGATGGCCTAAAAGTAACTCAGGATCTAACTCCTGCCTACTTGCTTTACATCATTTCCTACAAAGACTGTCTGTTTTACACACACACATCTTTTTTTTTTGAGATGAAGTCTCATTCTGTTACCCAGGCTGGAGTGCAGTGGCGTGATACTGGCTCACTGCAACCTCTACCTCCTGGGTTCAAGTGATTATCCTGCCTCAGCCTCCCAAGTAGCTGGGATTACAGGCAGCTGCCACCACACCTGGCTAACTTTCTGTATTTTTAGTAGACACGGGGTTTCACCATGTTGGCCAGGCTGGTTTCAAACTCCTGACCTCAAGTGATCCACCCACCTTGGCCTCCCAAAGTGTTAGAATTAAAGGAGTGGGCCGCCGTGCCTGGCCACACATACACTTTAAGGCTCAGTGATACTGAAATATCATATCCTTCTGCATGGAATTTCTTGCAGTGGCCCTTCCCTGCACTGTCCTTTCCCCTTTACTATCTGACAAACTACTACTCAACCTTTAGTTCATAGCTCAAGCATCACCACCTCTATCATTCCTTCCTGATTTCCCCAGGCTGACTTAGGGGTTTCTTTCCTTTTGGTCCCACTGCATATCTCCATTATCTTTTTTATTTTTATTTTTTGCATGTCTATCTCCTATGGTACTCTGGGTACCAGAATGATGTCTTTTAATTGTTTACAGTGTCTGGCACATAGGGATGCTAATAAATGGTGAATATTGGTATTATTTTTAGTTCAACAAATAGTTATTGAGTACTTGCTCTGTACAGGCACTTCATATGCATTACTTTTCACTCTCACTTTTGCAAAGTAGATATTCTCTTTATTTTGTAGGTGAGGAAACTGGAGTCTAAAGAAATTAAGAGACATCTAAAGTTAAACAACTAATATGTGCAGTACTATACTTATATTAGCAAGTACACACCAAAACAAGTACCCAGTCTGTTTTACTAGAACCGGAGCATCATAAAGCCTTAATCCTACATATCTTTGACTTGACCTTTATATGCCAGCCATATGATTCTCCCCTCTCTAGATTTTTAAAATATTTTATTTTACTTTATTTTATTTATTTATTTATTTTTTTGAGATGGAGTGAGTTTTGCTCTTGTTGCCCAGGCTGGAATGCATGGAATGATCTTGGCTCATGGCAACCTCCGCTTCCCAGGTTCAAGCGATTCTCCTGCCTCAGCCTCCTAAGTACCTGGAATTATAGGCACCCACCACCACACCTGGCTAACTTTTGTATTATTATTATTATTATTTTTTAGACACAGCTTCGTTCTTATTGCCCAGACTGGAGTACAACGGTGTGATCCTGGCTCACCACAATCTCCACCTCCCAGGTTCAAGTGATTCTCCTGCCTCAGCCTTCCATGTAGCTGGGATTACAGGCATGCGCCACCACACCCAGCTAATTTTTTATATTTTTAGTAGAGACGGGGTTTCTCCATGTTGGTCAGGCTGGTCTTGAACTCCTGACCTCAGGTAATCCACCTGCCTTGGCCTCCCAAAGTGCTGGATAACAGGCATGAGCCACTGTGCCTGGCCAACTTTTGTATTTTTAGTATAGATAGGGTTTTGCCATGCTGTCTGGGCAGATCTTGAACTCCTAACATCAAGTGATCCACCTGCCTTGGCCTCCTAAAGTGCTGGGATTACAGGCATGAGCCAGTGCGCCCAGCCCCATCTCTAGATTTTTATTGAGACATAATTCACATACCATATACAATTCACATATTTAAAGTGTACAATCCAGTGGTTTTCAGTATATTTACACATAAGAAACCGATGCAATCATCACGAAAATCTAATTATACAACGATTTTGTGACATCCCTCCAAAAAGAACGCAATACCTATTGAACAGCTGTAGATGTTTAAAGAATAGTTACCCAGGTGCTAGTGGTTTAGGAAATTTTTTCTGTTTAGATGACTGAAATACCATTTTATGTTGTCCTACAGTGATCTTTTAGAACTATTCTATGTAACACTTTAAGGCTGGGAGACCTTATCGTGTTGTTAAAAAAATTGGGCCTGGTCCAACAAAGTTGGATCCTGGTTCTACGAATACCAGAATAACACTTTGCTTACAAATATGCTAAATGATGGATTGGCAGGTTCTAGAGTAGTGGTTTTCAAATTTGTCTGCACATTAGGATCAAGTGGGGGCCTTCAAAAAATTATGATGCCTGTGTCCCACCCCAAGAGATTGTGCTTTAATTGGTCGGGGGGTAGCCTGGGTTTCAGAATTTTTAAAAGGTCACTAGGTGATTTTAATGTGCAACCAAGTTTGAGAACATTGTTCTAGGAAAAAGGCCAGTTGTTGTCAAGGCTGACCAAAAGAGCAGCAGCTGTTTCTTGCTGGGTTTCATCCTTTTTTAGCCTTTTCATATGTGCTTCTATTTTGGTATTTTTGGTTTTTCTCATATGCTTATTTCCAAGGTGTGTTTAAGATTTTAGGTGGGTGAAGAACTAATAAAAATAATAATAGTAATAGCTAATAATTTTTTTTTTTAGACAGGCTCTCACTCTATTGCCATGGTTGAAGAGTAGTGGTACAATCACAGTTGACTGCAGCTTCAACCTCCCAGGCTCAAGCAATTCTCTCACTACAGCCTCCCAAGTAGCTGGTACCACAGGTGCATGCCAACATGCCCAGCTAACGAAAAAAAAATTTTTTTTTGAGACAAGTTCTCTGTTACCCAGGCTGGAGTGCAGTGGCATGATCTTGGCTTACTACAACCTCTGCCTCCTGGGTTCAAGTGATTCTCCTGCCTTAGCCTCCTGAATAGATGGGATTACAGGCACATGCCACCATGCCTGGCTAATTTTTGTATTTTCAGTACAGACAGGGTTTCACCATGTTGGTTAGGCTTGTCTCAAACTCCTGACCTTGTGATCCACCTGCTGCAGCCTCCCAAAGTTCTAGGATTACTGGAGTGAGCCACCGTGCCCAGCCCCCAATTTTTTTGGGGCGGGTAGAGACAGGGTCTCACTATGTTGCCCAGGCTGGTCTTGAACTCCTGGCCCCAAGCAATCCTCCCACCTCAGCCTCCCAAAATGCTGGGAGCTGGCTAATAATTTTTTAACGGTTACGATATGCCAGGCATTGTGCTAAGCACTTTGCATACATTATACCATGCATGAATCTGATAAAATACTTATTATTCCCTTTTGCATTTTTGGAAGAGGCTTAGAAAGCAGATCAAGTAACTTGGCCACAGATTCATAGTATAGTTGGTAAGTGGTAGAACTTCATTTATCTAACTGCCAAATCCAAGAGTTGATAGCAATGATGCACTGAGTAATAAAATAACAGCGGTTCTCCTATAGTTGAGAGTATGTATAGGGTTCTCTCCAGGGCAAAGGCCTTGCATTCACCTGGCATGGATACCATGCCTTAACGGTATCCTTGCATACCACCCTAAATGAATGCTTTACCTTTCTAAGGATATGAATTTCTCTACTTTTCACATTGTACATATACTTAAGAAAAACAAGGCTGGAAGGACAGGGACTGACACTGGAGGCACCAAAAAGACTCTCCTTTTGTAGTTTCTGGGTTTTTTGTTGTTGTTATTATTAAAGAGACAGGGTTTCCCGATATTGCCTAGGCTGGAGTGCAGTGGCTATTCACAGGTGTGATCCCACTACTGGATAGCACAGCGGTTTTGACCTTCTCCATTTCCAACCCAGGCCAGTTCACCCCCTCTTAAGCCACCTGATGGCCCTGCCTTCCCAAGAGGTCACTGTATTCATGCTGAACTTAGTGCAGACAGTGGATTGATCAATAGATCAGCATAGTGCACCACAGCCCAGAACTCCTGGGCTCAAGCAATCCTCCCACCTCAGTCACTGAGTAGCCGAAACTACAGGTGTACACCACTGAGTCTGGCTACTTTGTGCTTTTTGTGTGTGTGTCATCTAGATTTATGTTCAAAATAAATTATTACTTTTATAATTAAAAGTGGTTATCTTTGGGTTTGGAGATTATAGTTTTAATTTTTTAAATACTTTTCTGTATTTTCCAGCAAACATGCATCACTGTTACAAGGTAATTTGTAAGTAGGGTGCACATTATTTCCAGTAGAGTACTCGAAATAAAATTTAAAGGATGCCCAGAATTTCATTTTGTACATAGAAAATTATCTGAGAATGAGATACAGGATCTGTGTAAACAAAGGAAAATTATTTAAAAACTATTAGTTTTAATGCAAACATCACAATCACTTGAAAGGTGGGGGAATGATGCAGTTTTTGTATTCCTAGAAGCTGCCACTGGTTAGAGGTATCCAGCAACTTATTCCTAATGTAAACTATACCAAGCCAAACTCTGATCGCTGAGATCTTGTGTTTTGGCTGAACCACCCCTTAGCAAGACTGGTCAGTTGTGATAGCAAATGAATGCTGAGGATATGAATTGGGTCTACAGATGAGTCAAGTATCTCCCCTTGAAATGCATGCCACCATTTCACAAAGGCACTAAATTTGATCTAGGAAAAGTCAGGTGAAAGTGTGAATGCATAATGAGGAAAACATCTTCATCACTAAAAAACAGCTCCATTCCTTCCTCAATATGATGTAGAAATAAAAAAGCACTAACAGGGTCAAGCATGACTTGCTAATCCTTACCTGTCCGGGAGGGGCGCTCTCTGCACCCAACACCTGCCTATAGAACACGGGATCGCAGCTCCGCAGCGTGTTCTGGCGGCTGGCCAGTGGGCTGGCTGCACCAGGTTTCTTCAGCAGCGGGTCGCTGCGGCGAGAGTCCGTGGTGAGATACACCTGATGGTAAAGTTGCGGCGACATCAGGCCTCCCCGCACGGCGTCCGCGTGCAAGGAGGGCCCTGGTGTTCGGTACAGTGAGCTCACCGGGGCTCGGTATAGGTCTCTAGACTGCTTCCACTTGTAAACTTTGAATATGATTACTCCGAACGCTGTGACCACGAACCCCACAGAAACCAGGATTAGAGAAAGAAGTAGATAAAAGGTGAGATTTTTGTTCTGCTCCCGGGGGGCAGAGCCAGAGGGGAACTCGGCTCGGGCCTCAGGAGAGTCCTCGGTTACTGACACGGTGAGGGTAGCGGTGGTGGACAGCGAAGGCTCCCCATTGTCTTTGATCAAGACCGTGAGAGTCTGCCTGGGTGAATCTGTGTCCTGGACTGGGCGGGCAGTGCTGATTTGACCAGTGTGGAGCCCTATGGCAAAAAGGCTCTGGTTAGGGGCTCCCAAGAGACTGTAGGAGAGCCAGGCATTGTGCCCTGCATCGGCGTCCCAGCCTACCACCCGTGACACTAGGTGGCCTGCTGCGGTACCTCGAGGCAGCATCTCCACCGAGCTCCCACCTGGCCGAGGATATAGGACCTGGGGAGCATTGTCATTGCGATCAGTGACAAATATGTTCACGCTGATGTTGGTGGCCAGGACCGGAGTGCCCCCATCGCTGATATGAGCTGTTAATTCAAATTCCCGTCGATCCTCGTAGTCTAGGGGCACTAAGGATGACACTATGCCATTGTCACGATTTATTGTGAAATAGCGACCCACTAGTCCGGTTTCAGCTCCTTGCTCCAAGAGAAAGAAAGAAAGTCGAGCATTCTGCGGGGCGTCGGGGTCCCAGACACTAAGGTTTAGTATTGGAGCCCCTGGGAGGTTGTTTTCTTCAATGTAAACGTCGTAGGAAGATTGAGAAGATTGTGGAGGGTTGTCATTGATGTCGGACACTTGAACACGCACTACTGTAAGGGCTGAGAGGGAGGGAGTTCCCGCATCTCGGGCGGTGATGCTGAGGTTGTATTCTGGCACAGTCTCCCGATCCAGGTCTGCACTGGTTTTCAAAGTGAAGTAATTCTTGAGGGAAGAAGTAAGGCTGAAAGGTAGACCTGGTGGAACTTCGCAGGTCACCAGCCCGTTCTCGCCAGCATCAAGGTCAGTCACACTGAGCAAAGCGATGACAGTTCCCAGAGGGGCATCCTCGGGTACTGGGCTATACACGGAGGTGACTGTGATCTCCGGGGCATTGTCATTCACATCCACAACTTCCACCAACACTTTGCAATGTGCTCCTTCGGGATTGGCGCCCTTGTCTTTGGCCTGGATGTAAATCTCATGGAGTTTGGTGTCCTCGAAGTCCAGTCGACCCTTGATTGTCAGCATCCCGGTTACAAGGTCTAAGGCGAATAGTTCCCGCACGCCGGCGCGGTTGTGGCTGCCGAAGGAGTAAATAATTTCACCGTTGGGGCCTTCATCCAGATCCGTTGCAAGGACGTGCACCACGCGCGTGCCGGGGGGTGCATCCTCCAGGACGCGCGCCCGGTACAAGGACTGGTTGAAGACAGGCGCATTGTCATTCGCGTCCAGCACCGTGATGTGGATAGGCAGGCTGGCGGAGAGAGCCGGGGTTCCTCCGTCCAACGCGGTCAGTACTAACTGGAGACTAGGCTCTCGTTCTCGGTCCAGGGCGCGCTCCAGCACCAGCTCCGCGTACTTGGTGCTGTCCTCCCGCGTCTGCACGCGAAGCGCAAAGTATTCGTTTCGGCTCAGCTCATAGGTTTGTAAAGAGTTGCTTCCCACATCGGGATCGTGCGCGCTCTCGAGCGGAAAGCGCGTCCCCAGCGCCATGGCCTCGCTAATCTCCAATTTCATTTCCCGGGTAGGGAAAGCAGGATTGTTGTCGTTGATGTCCTGGATCACCACTTCCACGCTGAACAGCTCCAGCGGGTTCTCCACTACCAACTCCAGAGTTACAGTGCAAGAGGGCAGTGTCCCACACAGCTCCTCTCGATCCAGACGGTCGTTCACGAACATCTCTCCGGTCTCCCGGTTCACCTCAAAGAATTTTCGGCTAGCTCCAGACACCACCCGGAGCCTGCGGGCTGACAGGCTACCGAGATCCAAACCAAGGTTCGCGACCACATTGCCCACAGCGAAACCCTTCTCTCTTTCCTCCAGAATCTCATAGTGAATGACGGTGGAAGCCTTGTTCAAGGCACTAAGCAGAAGTAAAACTCCCACTACCCTCCCGGTGCTTACCAGTCCTCTCCTCCAGGCCTCTGGGACCATCTCACTCAAAAGCAATTCCTCTCAGCGGGGTCCAGATCGTCCCTGCGATTTCGCTGAGAAACTTTCAGCGGGTTAGCGCTTGGGCGCTGGGCGCCGAGTCCGACATGGCTTTCTGGATGCCGTTGATTTGCTCGCCGGCTGTTCAGTCTCTGCCTCATCCCGGGGCGCAGAAAGGGGACGGGCCGGGGCCCGATCTCCAGCGTCTTCATTGGCCGACAGCGGCACACAGAGTCCCAGCCAATAACTGCACGAAGAATGAGCTAGCGCCGGGCTCTCTGAGCAGGACACGCGCTAGCGCCAGGAACTTCACTTTCCTTTGGCTTCTTTCCAGAGTTTCCAGTCAAAGCGCCTTGCCAGTATCTGTGCACAGGAAACCTACCTTAGGGAAAGCCAGCCGCGGGGCAATGAGGCTAGCCGTTCTGCAAGTCTCCAGTCCAAATCAAGACACATTAAACACTTGAATCGCTTTCTTTGATCACAGGAAGGGGGATCGAACCAAACCGAAAACGACACAACGTTGTTTGGGAAAACATCAACAAATCTGGTTTGTTGGAAGACAAACAATTAGCCGGACCCTATTTGTAAGGAGGCACTTAGCATTTCCGTGGAGACAATAATAATTTCAGTTTTATCTCTTACCAAATGAAACTAGCATTCCCTGTCATTTCCTCACTTTCTGGAGCTACTATCAAATTAACAGGAGTTACTATCTATTGGTTTAACTCTGTCTTATAAAATTTAAAAGTACAACTCAGATTTTATTTCTTTTAAAACTGGATGTCATTGTTAGCTCTCATTTTTTAGGAACCAGGGAGAAAGTTAAAATTTCCCTACCCTGTCTTTCACAAGGAGCATGATCTCAATCGTAGATCATAATCTGTTGTTTCCCTTTACTCGATCAATCCTTTTCCCAAGATCTTGGGTACTATAAGCCACAAGAAGTTGCACTGCTAATGAAGAAGAAGACAGAGAAGATTTTAAAAAGAAAAAAAGCCAGACCTATTTACCACCTAGGATCTTTATAAAATTATTGAAATAATGGCAGCAACGCTTCACAAATCTTTAGAGAAATACAAAGCCTTTACCCACAGAATAAAGAGCCTTGAGTTTTCTGGATTTAGAACTGTAGTCGCCAAACAAAATTGCAGTGATTAGGATAGTGAATAAAAGAGTCCAATGTGATGCAAGCCAGAGTTGAGATGTATATCCTTGAACAAGAAACCAGCCTCTAGTGTTCCTGGATTTCTATTCTATTAAATGAAGAAGTCAGGTAAAGAGCTTGGCACAGAGTAAGCCTCAATTAATGATGCAAACCACCCCATTAGATGTAAAGTGTTAGAGCCTCATACTATCTCTGTATACTTGTTTTGGACATCACTTTGATTGCATAGAGTCCTTTTGAAGTATAACAGAACCTTGAACATAGGTGGAGAGGTAGGCACATAGGTTAGGTAGATAGATAAGAAGTAAGGATATATAGGATATTTCTCGAAGAGATGAAAAGCCATATGTGACCTATATGTCCAAGTCTTTAACACTTCAATTAATCTCTGAAAACTCCCAGGTTTAAATGCTCAAGTTTGATAATTAGCCAGACCACTAAGAGGGCTGATAGGCATCAGAAGATAGAACACATTTAGAATTTAGAATATAGAGTATAGCCCAGTCACTTGCTACTCAAAGTGTGAGGACCAGTGGTCTAGGCATTGGCTGGGGAACTTGTTAGAAATGCAGAAATGCTCTCCTTCAGACCTACTGAGCCAGGATTTACATTTTAACAAAACACCAGGGTGATCTGAAAACACATTAAAGTTTGACAAGCACTGATCTAGTGGGTTATTCAGAGATACACTGGTTTGTCAATCTTTTTTTACCCCATTCAGCATCACTTAATTCACAATCTGTTTTTTGAAAATCAGCTTTTAAAAACGTAAGCAGTTTTCTCAATAATAAGGCCTGTCATTTTCTTGATAATAAGACCTGTAGTTTTCTGAGGCTTTGTTGTTGCTGTTGTTGCTTGTTTTTTGGTTTTTGTTTCTGAGACAGGATTTCACTTTGTCGTCCAGGCTAGAGTACAGTGGAACAATCATAGCTCACTGCAACCTCCAACTCCTCGGGCTCAAGGGATCCTCCTACTTCAGACTTCTGAGTAGTTGGGACTACAGGCATAAGCCACTGCACCCAGATCATAGTTTTCTTAAGATCTCTTCATGAAACAACAGAACCCTTGTGTATTCATTCTCCACAATAATGAGGTTGATCTTCCTAAAATTTTAATTGGTTCACACAATTCTCCAGCCACTCCTCAGTAGCATCGTATTGCTCTTGAATTAAAATACCAAATCCTTTGCATAGTGTCCAAGTTCTCCCGTCTTCTCTGTCTCTCTCACTATACTCCATTTCACTGCTTTGATTGTGGTCAGAACCCCAGCTCTTCCCTGCCTCAGGGCCTTCACACAGGCTGTTCTTTTGCCAGGAAAGCTGCTTTCTCCTTCCTCCCTTTGCTTTGCTAATTTCTACAAATCTTTCCTGTCCATTGAACTTGGCATGACTTTAAATTTTATAGTTATTTTTGCTTAAGCAAAATGTCTGCTTCTCCCACTGAAAAAGAAAAAAAGAAGCTCCAGGAGGGCAGGGACCATTCTATTTTGGTGGCCACTTGTATCCCCACAGTCTAGCACAGGAGGCACTTAATGCTTATTAACTTAGCAATCTTTATGCTAATGGCATAGGATAATAATCATAGCATACACTAAGGACTATATATGTATTCATTTGTGTGGACCCAATCTCCCTGGAAGTAAGCATTTTTGGAAGATGCATTTACTCCTCCAAGTTACCAGTGGGCCTAATGAAACTATTTCCTAGCCCTAATGATCTGAAGAGATAATATAGTTTGCCAAAGAGCCAAGTGAAGTGTGGTAATACAACTCACAGTGGATAATAAACAAAGATGCCATAACTTGTTGTATCACTTATTTCTAGGGGAAGAGGAAGGACCAGTATACAGGATTTATATACTGATTCAACACAATTTCCCAGTCTTTATCTTTTTTCTTCTCTGTTTTATAATTTCAAGAGAGCTTCTGATCAATGGGATGCAGCATTTATAATATAATTTAAAAATAATATAATATAATTTTATAAAAATAATATAATATAATTTTAAAATGGAAAATGGATATATTATATGATTGATGTCTTATGTCTTAGTGTCAAAAAGATTCAAATTCCAATACTAGATATTACACCTAGAAGCTATGTAACCATGAAACTTTTATTTTTAGTTTCTCTTTTATTTTCTTTATCTATAAAACGGAAATAATAATAGGACTCATTGTTATAACCACAGACATGTCAATCATTTTAAAAATCTTTTAACAGTTTTCTACATACAATATAGTGCCCCTATATAATGCAGGGATTTTTAATAAATTTATACAGTAATGCAACCAATCCCACAATCCAGTTTGGAATATGCTCATGGCCCCCAAAACTTCCCTCATGCCTGTCTGTAGTCAATCTTCCTACCTTCAGCCTCAGGCAACCATAGTTTTGCTTTTTCCAGATATTTTATTAAAAAGGAATTACAAAATAGGTAGTCTTTTATATGTCTTTTATATGGCATAGCATAATGTCAAACTCAGCTTTTAACCACACCCTCAGATGTGTTAGGTCTCTAACCTTCCTCACCTGGTAAGTGACACTTCTATTCCAGCTAGAATTTCAGAAGTAATTTTTAGTATTTTTTTCTGCATCTCCACATCCAGTAAATTACGAATCCATATCAATGCTTACTACTCCCAAAATATATTTTGAAACTATCAATTACTAATCCTATCTATCGCCACCCCTGAGTCAAAGCCACCTTAAATGCTGTCATAGCTTCCTTGGTGTTATTCTTACTCCCACTTTTGCATTCCCTAAATTCCATTTCACATGCAGAGACCTGAATAATCTTTTGAAAATGTACATGAGATTATACATCTTCCTTGCTAAAAACATAACTAGAACTAGCTACATAACTTTTAAAATGAGTGCAAAATAAAAATAGGGGGATTGGAGGCCAGGCGTGGTGGGTCACACCTGTAATCCCAGCACTGTCGGAGACCAAGATGGGCAGATCACTTAAGATCAGGAGTTTGAGAGCAGGCTGGACAACATGACAAAACCCTGTCTCTACTAAAAATACAAAAAATTAGCCAGGTGTGGTGGTGGGCACCTGTAATCCTAGCTACTATGGAGGTTGAGGCAGGAGAATCACTTGAATCCAGGAGGCAGAGGTTGCAGTGAGCCAAGATCACACCACTGTACTCCACCCTGGACAACAGAGGGACACTGAGAAAAAAAGAACGAAAGAGCGAGAGAGAGAGAGACGGAGGGAGGGAGAGAGGGAGAGAAGGAGGGGAGGAAGGAAATAAGGAAGGAAGGAAGGAAGGAAGAAAGAAGGGAGCTTGGACTTCTTATTAAAAATAATTGAGCAGGCATGATGGCTCATGCCTGTAGTCCCAGCACTTTGGGAAGCTGAGGCGGGAGAATCACTTGAGGCCAGGAATTTGAGAGCAGCCTGAGCAACACAGTGAAAGCCCCATCTCTACAAAAACAAAAACAAACAAAAAACTTATCTGAGCATGATTGTGTGTGTTTGTTGTCCTAACTACTCAGAAGGATGAAGTGGGAGGATCACCTGAGCCCAAGGCTGTAGTGAGTTGGGCTGTTAAGAGGATTTTATATATTTTTTCCTTATGTGCAATAATTTAATAGCATCTTGAATAGGATTTTCTGATATTATTAACCCTCTGGGAATAATATTTGGTAATTAGACAGTTAGCTAATATTAAAATATATATTAGGCAATATTTATTGAGAGTTTCCTCTGTGCAAAGCAAGGTCAGCTTCATGGGCATGTGACCTGTGCAGTGACACGGGGCTTCATGCTTAGATGGGACCCCTTGCTTCGAAGGTCTCTATCCTTTGGTTAGGGCTCCGCTGTTATCATCTTGAAATTTTTAATAATTTTTTTTTGACTCAGGGTCTTGCTGTGTCAGTCAGGCTGGAGCACAGTGGACTCACTACAGTCCACTACAGTGGACTCATTACTGCCTCAATCTCCATAGGCTGTAGTGAGTCCACTGCACTCTCCGTAGGCTGTAGTGAGTCCACTGCACTCCAGCCTGGGTGACACAGCAAGACCCTGAGTCAAAAAAAAAAAATTATTAAAAATTTCAAGATGATAACAGCGGAGCCCTAACCAAAGGGTAGGGACCTTCGAAGCAAGGGGTCCCTTCTAAGCACGAAGCCCCATGTCACTGCACAGGTCACATGCCCATGAAGCTGACCTTGCTTTGCACAGAGGAAACTCTCAATAAATATTGCCTAATATACATTTTAATATTAGCTAACTGTCTAATTACCAAATATTATTCCCAGAGAGTTAATAATATCAGAAAATCCTATTCAAGATGCTATTAAATTATTGCACATAAGGAAAAAATATATAAAATCCTTTTAAAATCCTAAATATCATCTAGCAGTCTTTTCATTCAATCTAATTTGTCTATTTGAACAGCATCCTAAGCTCAAATTATGGGCTCATTTGAGGAAAAAATGGAATAAAAACAATTAACCAATAAATCAAACAAACATGTTTCAATTTAGTCAAGTGGAACATTTAAGGATTTGGTGAAGAAGCTGAATGGTTTAGCCTTCATATTTATCTGAAGTTTACATGAATATTTTGCATACTTTGATTTGATAAGGTGATCTGTGAATTTTTTTTTATTGTTTGCTTTTTTTTTTTGTTTATTTGTTTTTGAGACAGTCTGTTGCCCGGGCTGGAGTGTAGTGGCATGATCTCACATCACTACAGCCTCTGCCTCCAGAGTTCAAGTAGTTCTCGTGCCTCAGCCTCCCAAGTAGCTGGGATTACAGGCATGCCACCACATCCAGCTAATTTTTGTATTTTTGGTAGAGACGGGTTTTCACCATGCTGGCCAGGCTGGTCTCGCACTCCTGACTTCAGGTGATCTGCCTGCCTCAGCCTCCAAAGTGCTGGGATTACAGGCGTGAGCCACCACACCCACTCTGAATCTTAAGAATAAGTTTTATATGACCTCTATTCTATCCACAATATTTTTGCAATTACAAATAATGCTGTAATAAATAACCTTGTATATATGTATTTTTGTAATTTTTGAGGTGTATAGTTATGATAAATTCCTAATAGTGTGATGGGTCATAGGACAAATGCATATGTAGTTTTGTTAGAACAAGAAGAAATTATGCCATCAAAATATTTTGAAACTTATTTAGTTACTTATTTATTTATTTATTTATTTTTTTGAGATGGAGTTTCGCTCTTGATACCCAGGCTGGAGTGCAATGGCGCGATCTCGGCTCACCGCAACCTCCGCCTCCTGGGTTCAGGCAATTCTCCTGCCTCAGCCTCCTGAGTAGCTGGGATTACAGGCACGCGCCACCGTGCCCAGCTAATTTTTTGTATTAGTAGAGACGGGGATTCACTATGTTGACCATGATGGTCTCGATCTCTTGACCTCGTGATCCACCCGCCTCGGCCTCCCAAAGTGCTGGGATTACAGGCTTGAGCCACCGCGCCCGGCCCTACTTATTTATTTCTAAGATAGAGTTTCACTCTTGTTGCCCAGGCTGGAGTGCAATGGTGTGATCTCGGCTCACTGCAACCTTTGCCTCCCAGTTTTAAGGGATTCTCCTGCCTCAGCCTCAGAGTAGCTGGGATTACAGACATGGCCACCACACCCAGCTAATTTTGTATTTTTAGTAGAGACGGGGTTTCTCTATGTTGGTCAGGCTGGTCTTGAACTCCTGACCTGAGGCGATCCACTGGCCTCAGCCTCCCAAAGTTCTGGGATTACAGGTGTGAGCCACTGCACCGGGCTCTATTTTTTTACTTTAATTTTTATTTATTTATTTTTGAGACAGAGTCTCACTCTGTAGCCAGGCTGGAGTGCAGTGGCGCCATCTTGGCTCACTGCAACCTCTGCCTCCTGGGTTCAAGCGATTCTCCTGCTTCAGCCTTCCAAGTATTATTACAGGCGAGCGCCACTATGTCCAGCTAATTTTTGTATTTTTAGTAGAGATGAGGTTTCACCATGTTGGTCAGGATGGTCTCGATCTCTTGACCTCGTGATCTGCCTGCCTCAGCCTCCCAATGTGCTGGGATTACAGGCATGAGCCACTGTGCCTATTTTATTTCATTTTTTGAGACAGGGTCTTTCTCTGTTGTCCAAGCTGGAGTGCAGTGGGGTGATCACGGCTCACTGAAGCCTCAACTTCAAAAGGCTCAAGCAATCCTCCTGCCTCAGCCTCCCGAGTAGCTAGAACTACAGACATGTGCCACTATTTCTGTCTAATTTTTAAATTTTTGTAGAGAAAGGGTCTTGCTTTGTTGCCCAGAATTGTCTCAAACTCCTAGGCTCAAGCAATCCTCCCACCTTGGCCTCCCAAAGTGCTGGGATTACAGGAGTGAGCCACCGCACCCAGCAAAAACAATAATTTTGGAGGTCAAAAGCCTAAGGGGGAAAAAAAGTTTACCCCATCTCCCATTTTAGTGCTATTCTCTTCTAGTCTTAGATCACATTAGTACCTTCTTATTGTTTATTATATCACAAAGGTTAAATATGTCGGGAAACTACCTGTAAAAAATTTACTAAATTTGTCCACATGAAAATCTTCCATAAGACCTACATTCTCCTCAGAAAGAATGTGTTTCAATTTTGCCCCCATATTTTGCTATTACATTGCTATCTAACTTGTTAGTTCTCACCAAATGGGTAGCCTTGTATGGCTGAGTTATTTATTTATTTATTTATTTATTTATTTATTTATGAGATGGAGTTTCCCTCTTCTTGCCCAGGCTGGAGTGCAATGGCATCATCTTGGCTCACCACAACCTTTGCCTCCCAGGTTTAAGTAATTCTCCTGTCTCAGCCTCCCAAGTAGCTGGGATTACAGGCGCCTGCCACTACACCCAGCAATTTTTTTGTTTTTAGTAGTGACAGGGTTTCACCATGTTGGCCAGGCTGGTCTCAAACTTCTAACCTCAGATGATCCATCTGTCTCAGCCTCCCAAAGTGCTAGGATTACAGGCATGAGCTACCATGCCTGGCCTATTTTTTTCTAAATGAAGTAATTCACTTCAACATATAAAAGAGGAAGAAAGAACTGTGGCTTTCTGATCATTAAAATTTTCTGGCAGCTGGGTGTGGTGGCTCACGGATGTAATTCCAGCACTTTGGGAGGCTGAGGTGGGCTGACTGCTTGAGCTCAGGAGTTTGAGACAGCCTAGGCAACATGGTGAAACCTTATCTCTACAAAAAATATAAAAATCAGCCTGGCATCGTGGCATGTGCTTATAGTCCTAGCTACTCGAGAGGCTAAGTGGGGGCACTTGAGCCTGTGAGGTGGAGGTTGCAGTGAGCTGAGATTGTGCCACTCCAGCCTGGGTAACAAAGTCAGAGCCTGTCTGAAAAAAAATAAAAACCTTCTGGCACTATAGAAGTTTCATACATGATAAAGATTCTATCTCAAATCACTGAGACAAAGATGAAGTTCTTAATAAATGGCATTGGGACAACTGGATAGCCATTTGGGAAAAAAGATACAATTAGATCCGTATCTCAGCACATACAAAAATAAACTCCAATTAGATCAAGGATCTAAATGTGGAAACCAAAGACCATACAAGTACTATCACTGGAAGAAAACAGTGATGAATGTTTCTATAACCTAGGTGTGGGGAAAATTTTCTAACTATTACTCAAAACCTAAATGCAATATAAGAAAACATTGATTTGGCCAGGTGCCGTGGCTCATGCCTGTAATCCCAGCACTTTGGGAGGCCAAGGGTAGATCACTTGAGGTCAGGAGTTTGAGGCCAGCCTGGCCAACATGGTGAAACATTGTCTCTAGTAAAATACAAAAATTAGCCAGGCATGGTGGCATGCACATGTAATCTCAGCTACTCAAGAGGCTGAGACATGAGAATCACTTGAACCTGGGAAACAGAAGTTGCAGTGAGCTGAGATGGCAACATTGCACTCCAGCCTGGGTGACAGAGTAAGACTCAATCTTAAAAAAAAAAATTGATTTATTTCATTACACAAAAACAAAGAGGAAAAAATTGCATTGCAAAAAAATACCAAAAGGCAAATGACAAGCTGTGAGAAAATATTTGCAGTCTGTTTCTTGGATGAAAGGCTAATACAAGAAAGTTCACAGAAAATGCATATTATGAAAAAAATGCATGGATTTCAAAATATTTCTTGCACCAAAATAAACCCATACTAACTTCTTATAACATGTCTGAATAGGATCTAGTTTGGGGCACTAAGAAGAATAAGATATCAGTTTGAAAAGAGCCCCTATAAGAGTAACATGAATTCTGCTGAAGTGGAAACAAGAAGAGACATCACATTTGTGATGAAGCTTGAGTGGAAGAATGGTGAATAATTGATGTTTTGTGAAAAGTTTATGGAGACAATGCCCCAAAGAAATCAGCAGCTTACAAATAACTAATTTGTTTTAAGAAGGGATAAGACAATGTTGAAGATGAAGCCCACAGGAAAAGACCATCTACATCAATTTGGGAGAAAAAAAAAGAACTTATCTGTGCTCTAATGAAAGAATACCTACAATTAACAGCAGAAACAATAGCCAACACCATAGATGTCTTAGTTAGTTCAGGTACACAGTTCTAACTGAAAAATTAAGGTTGAGGAAACTTTCCATTAGATTGGTGCCAAAACCATTACATCTAGATTAGCTGCAAAAAAATTAGCCAGGCATGGTGGCATATGCCTGTAGTCCCAGCTACTTGGGTGCCTGAGGTGGGAAGATTGCTTGAGCCCACGAGGCCAAGGCTGCAGTGAGCCATGATGGTGCTCCATTACTCCAGCCTGGTAACAGAGCAAGACTGCGTCTCAAAAAAGTAAAAATAAAATAGATCAGCTGCAGTAAGACCAGAGCTTTCAATGGAAATTTTAAACAAGTGTGATCAAGATCTTGAAGGGTTTCTTCAAAAGAACTGTAGTAGCAGATGAAACATGGCTTTACCAGCATGATCCTGAAGACAAAGCACAAGAGGCAGAAGTGGTTCAGTCAACACAAAAGCAGAGTGGTCAAGAGCAAATGTCATGGCAATGGTTTTTTGGGAAGCTCAAGGCATCTTGTTTGTTGACTTTCTGGAGGGCCAAAGAGTGATAAGATCTGTTTTTATGAGACTGTTTTGAGAAAGTTACCAAAGCTTTAGCAGAAAAATGCCTGGGAAAACTTCCCCAGAGTCCTCCTTAATTATGACAATACTCCTGCTCATTCCTCTCATCAAGCAAGGGCAATTTTGTGAGAGTTTTGTTGGGAAATCATTAGGCACCCAATACATTCCTGATTTGGCTTTTTCTGACTTGTTTTTGTTTCCTATTAAAAGTCTAAAGGGCATCCATTTTTTCTTCAGTAACCAATATAAAAAAGACTGCATTAACATGGTTAACTTCCCAGGACCCTCAGTTCTTTAGGGATGAACTAAATGGCTGGTATCATCGCTTACAAAAGTGTCTTGAACTTGATGGCACTCACGTTGAAAATTAAAGTTTATATATTTATCTTTTAATTCAACTTTTTCATAAGCATTTAGAATCCCTTCAGAGATCCTCTAAACTTTTTTATAAATTTAGGCTGAAACACTTAAAAAAAAAAATACTAGAAAAATGAAAATAAGACATGAAGAGACAATTCAAAAAAAAAATATAGAGTCATTTGTGGTGGTCCATGGCTGTAATCCTAGCACTTTGGGAGGCCGAGGTGGGAGGATCACTTGAGGCCAGAAGTTCAAGACTAGCCTGGGAAACATAGTGAGACTCCCACATCTCTACAAAAAATAAAAAAATTTGCTGGGCATGGTGGTGTCCATCTGTAGTCCTAGCTACTTGGGAGGCTAAGGTAGGAGGATTGCTTGAGCCCAGGAGTTTGAGGCCACCATGAGCTATGACTGCATCACTGCAATTCGGCCTGGGCAACAGAGCAAGATTCTTGTCTCTAAAAAAACAAAAAAACATATAAACTGGCCCTTAAACATGTGAAAATCTATTTAACCTCATTCATAAGAGATATTTTAATTAAAATTATTTGGAGATATCTTTTTACCCATCAGATTGGCAACAATTAAAAAGCTTGACAGTATACTCTGCAGAGAAGACTGTAGGACAATGGACATTCTCATCTATTTGTAGGAATGCAAGATGGTACAACCTATACAAAGGGGAATATTTAACAATAGTTATATTTAACATTAATATTTAATAGTTATATCTAAGAAAACTACATATGTCTTTACCCTATGATCCAGAAATCACAATATTAGGTATTTATTATGCATACACACCTCAAAAATTACAAATATATATATATATCAGGTTCTTCATTAGCATTTATTATAATTGCAAAAATATTGGAAACTACTTAAATGACATGTCAAAAATGGGTTGAACAGATTATAATATGTACACATACAATGGAGTTGGTTTATTTTGTTTTTGTTTTTGGTTTTTTTTGAGACAGAATCTTACTCTGTCGCCCAGGCTGGAGTGCAGTAGTGCGATCTAGGCTCACTGCAATCTCCGCCTCCTGGGTTCAAGCGATTCTCCTGCCTCACCTCCCAGGTAGCTGGGACTACAGGCATCTGCTACCACCCATGGCTAATTTTTGTATTTTTAGTAGAGACGGGGTTTCATCATGTTGGCCAGGTTGGCCTTAAACTCCGGACCTCAGGTGATCTATCTGCCTCAGCCTCCCAAAGTGCTGGGATTACAGGCATGAACCACCACACCCAGCCTTACAATAGAGTTTTATGAAGCTATTTCAAAAATGAAGATTTCTATAAATTTATATAGAATGACTTCCAGGATATACTATTAGTGCAAAAAGCAAAGTGAAAACTTTTCCTTTCAACCATGTGAAACCAGATATATCACTATAACAACTAGGAAGTGGATCAAAATGTGTGAAAAAAGCTTTTAGACATTGGCTTAAAAGACAGTGCAGGATTCTAATCTGTGAGAGAAGAGAAGCAAATGAGGATATGCAAACTAGGATCTCCAGGTTTTTGCCTGGAGACAACTTTCAGACTGTGGGTCAGGAAAGGGGAAATTCAAAAATCACATCATGGTTTTGCTGAGTTGAGAAACAGATATTAGAGTTTGGGGAGATTGAGATAGCCAGAATTTATGGGACAGAGTACTGGAGAGAATGGAACTACACAAAGAACTCCAGAAATATGAATATGGATCCCCAAGTCTTTGGCTAAATAATAATCTGAGCATGCACAGAGTGCACTGACACTCCTCTGCAGCTGGGCAAAGAACAACTGCCAGGGAGCTATTAGCTGAAGAATTATTGGTGGTCACATAGGGCTGGGAAATGTTTGAATTCCACTTTGCCATAATAAAGAGATCCTGCTGAACACTTAGATTAATCAAAAAAATCAGAATTAAGTGGTAGGTCTAAACTAGCCCAAGGCAAAAGTTACTATAGACCTGTCCTAACAAAGGTTAAAAAAGTAAAATAAATAAATTAAAAACAAAAACAAACAACAAAAAAAACAAGCCTTAAGGCCAGGTGTGGTGGCTCACGCTTGTAATCTAGCACTGTGGTAGGCCAAGGTAGGCAGATCACGAGGTCAGGGGTTCGAGACCAGCCTGGCCAACACAGTGAAACCCTGTTTCTACTAAAAATATAAAAATTAGCTGGGTGTGGTGGCCGGCTGTAATCCCAGCTACTTGGGAGGCTGAGGCAGGAGAACTGCTTGAACCCAGGAGGCAGAGGTTGCAGTGAGCCAAGATCGCACCACTGCACTCCAGCCTGGGCTAGGCTCTGTCTCAAAAAAACAAAACAAACAAAAAAACAAGCCTTGAAAAGATCAACCTGATCTGCAAAAAACATAATAGCTTTCCTAAACAAACTGCAATACTTCTTAAAGAAAGACAAAATCCAAACACTCAAAAGTATAACATTTACAATGTCTGCTGTCCAATAAAAACATTAATAGATATGCAAATAAGCAACAAACTGTGATCCCAAACCAGGAAGAAAATCATCACTAGAAATTACAGAGGTGACAAAATGAGCAGATAAGGACTTTGAAACCTCCATTATAAAAAAATTAAAGAAAAAAATAAATCTTTACTTCTTCATTAAATCAAAAATTTAAAGAAAAATATGAAGATACTGAGGAGAGAAATGAAAGAGTCAAATGAAACTTCTAGAAGTGAAAAATACAATATATGAAATGGAAACTTCACTGGATGGGATTAGCAATACAGTAAACACTGAAGAAGTAAAAGATCACTAAACAACACTGTTACTAATTTGATCTAGTTCACAATTATAGGATACAACAACCACTAGTAGCAGAGTACAGTTTTCAGAGTTACACAGTTGTGTGTAAGCAATACTCACCAAGATAGATCATATTCTGTGCCATAAAAGAAATGTTAATGGGCTGGGCGCAGTGGCTCATGCCTGTAATCCCAGCACTTTGGGAGGTTGAGGCAAGTGGATCACCTGAGGCCAGGAGTGGGAGACCAGCCTGGTCCAACATGGTGAAACCCTGTCTCTACTAACAATACAAAAATTAGCCAGATGTCGTGGCGGGTGCCTATAATCCCAGCTACTCTGGAGGCTGAGGCAAGAGAATCGCTTGAATCCGGGAGCTGGAGGTTGCAGTGAGCTGAGATTGCACCACTGTAATCCAGCCTGGGCAACAGAGCGAGACTCCGTCTCAAAAAAAAAAAAGAAAGAAAAGAAAACATATAATATATATTTTTGGATCACAATACAATTAAATTAGAAATCAGTGACAAATATATCTTTGGGTAATATTTACAGATTTGGTGACTAAACAATACAGTTTAGGCCAGGTGCAGTGGCTCACACTTGTAATCCCTGCCCTTTAGGAGACCGAGGCAGGTGGATCACCTGAGGTCAGGAGTTTGAGACCAGCCTGGCCAACATGATGAAACCCTGCCTCTACTAAAAATAGAAAAAAATTGGGCCCAGGTGCGGTGGCTCACGCCTGTAATCCCAGCACTTTGGGAGGCTGAGGTGGGCAGATCACCTGAGGTTGGGAGACCGAAACCAGCCTGAACAACATGGAGAAACCTCATCTCTACTAAAAATAGAAAATTCGGCGGGTGTGGTGGCGCATGCCTGTAATCCCAGCTATTCGGGAAGCTGAGGTAGGAAAATCGCTTGAACCCCTGGAGGCCTAGGTTGCGGTGAGCCGAGATCATTCCATTGCACTCCAGCCTGGGCAACAAGAGCAAAACTCCATCTCCCAAAAATAAAAATAAAAAATAAAAAAAAATTAGCCCGGTATGGTGGCATTCACCTGTAATCGCGGCTACTCCAGAGGCTGAGACAGGAGAATCACTTGAACCTGAGAGGCAGGATCATGTCACTGCACTCCAGCTTGGGCAACAAAAGTGAAACTCTGTCTCAAAACAAAAAAGAAAAAAAATGCACTTTAAAATAATCCATGGGTCAAAGAAGAAATCGCAAGGTGTATTAGAAAATACTTTGAACTAAATTATAAAGGAAATATAACATCCAAAATATTATCATTGCAAACTACACATCTGACAAAGGACTGATATCCAGAATCTACAAGGAACTCAAACAAATCACCAAGAAAAATAAAACACAATCCCATTAAAAAGTGGGCAAAGGATATGAGTAGACATTTCTCAAAAGAAGATATACAAATAGCCCACAACATATGAAAAAATGCTCAACATCACTAATCATCAGGAAAACGCAAATTAAAACCACAATAAGATACCACCTTGCTCCTGTAAAAATGGTTGTTATTATTAAAAAGTCAAAAAATAAGAGTTGGCATGGATGTGGGGAAAAGAGAACACTTATACACTGCCAGTGAGAATGTAAATTAGTACAACCTCTATGGAAAACAGTATAGAGATTCCTTAAAGAGCTAAAAGCAGATCTATCATTCAATCCAGCAAGCCCACTACTGGGTATCTACCCAAAGGAAAAGAAGCAATTATATGAGAAAGACACTTGGACACATGTTTATAGCAGCACAATTCACAATTGCAAAGATGTGAAACCAACCTAAGTGCCCATCGACTAATGAGTTGATAAAGAAAATGTTGGATATATATACATATATATATGGGATGTAAACATATATATATACACATATATTTATATGTGGGATGTGTATACACACACACACACACACACACACTATGGAATACTACTCAACCGTGAAAAGGAATGAAATAGTGTCCTTTTCAGCAACTTGAATTGAACTGGAGCCATTACTTTAAGTGTGTGTATATATGTATACATACATATATATACTTCATGTGTATATATGTATACATACATATATATACTTCATGTGTATATATGTATACATACATATACAATATGTATATGTACACACATACATATAATGTATGTATATATACACACATACATATAATGTATGTATATAAAGTTGCAACAATAGTTTATTCATTCAACTGTTGGTGGATATACAGATATGTAACTGTGTTTACACATATGTAACTGTCATCTATATCTATATCTATCTATCTATCTAACACAGAGCCCAGAAAAAACCCACACATACATATGTACATGGCCAGATAATTTTTTATTAAGGTGCCAAGATTATTTAGTGGGGAAAGGATAGCCTTCTCAGCATGTTTTTCCAAAGAGACAATTGGACATTCCTTTGGAAAAAATATGAATTGTTACCTCACACCATACACCATATATAAACATCAACTCAAAAAGATTCATAGACCGAATTACAAATGGTAAAACTATAAAACTTCTAGAAGAAAATATAGAAGAAAATCATCATAAGTTTTTAGTAGGCAAAGAGTTTTTGAATAGGACTTAAGAAATACAAACTATAAAAGAAAAAATAAATTGGGCCTTATCAAAATTACAGATTCTGCTCTTCAAAAGACACAACTAAGAAAGTGAAAAGACAAGCCACAGTCTGGGATAAAATACTCACAAAATATGTATGTGACAAAGAGCTCACATTAAGAATGTATTTTAAAACTCCCATAGCTCAATTTTAAGAAGACATTCAACTCAGTTAAAGATGAACAAAACATAGGAGCAAATACTTCAAGAAGATATACAAATAGACAATAAACACATGAAAAGATGCTCAGTATCTCTAGTCAACAGGGAAAAACAGTTGAAACTTCAGTAAGATAGTATTACACACCCACTAGAATTGCTAAAATTTGAAAAATTGACATACGAAGCATTGGTGAGAAAATGTAGCAAGTGGAACTCTTTATACATTGCTGATGAAAATGTAAAGTGATATTACCACTTTGAAAAATAGTTTGGCAGCTTCTTATAAAGTTAAGCATATACTTCCCATTTCATATGACCCCAGAGCAATTCTGTTTTTGGGTATTTATCCAAGAGAAATTTAAAGAATAATATGCCTACAAAAATAAAAAAAAATATGCCTACAAAAATACTTGCACATGGTTGTTCACATCACTTTGATTCAGAATAGCACCAAACTGGACACAACTCAAATGTTCACTAACAGTTGACTGAATAAACAAATTGTGATATATCTACACAATACAATACTGCCCAGCAATCAAATGGTACACACTGCTGATACACACAGCAGCATGAATGAATTTCAAGAACTTTGGAGCAAAAGAAGATGGATACAAAAGAGTATATGTTATAGGATTCCATTTAGATGAAATTCTGGAAGAGGCAAAACTAATTTGTAGTGACAGGAAGCAGATCAGTTATTGCCTGTAGCTAGAGAAGTAGTGAATTGATTGGAAAGGGACATGAGGGAACTTTTGAAGGTTATAGAAATGTTCTACATTTTGATTGCATAGTGGTTACACAGATGTAAACATTTGTCAAAATTCATTGTACTGTATAATTTTAAAAAGTGAATTTTATGGTATATAAATTATACTTCAATACATCTGGTAAGGCTGGATATGGTGGCTTATGCTTGTAATCCCAGCACTTTGGGAGGGTGAGGCAGAAGGACTGCTTGAGGTCATGAGTTTGAGACCAACCTGAGCAACCTAGTGAGACCCCATCTCCACAAAAAAATAGAAAAAATTAGCTACCCACGGTGTACATGCCTGTAGTCCCAACTACTTGGAAGGCTGAGGTGGGAGGATCACTTAAGCCTAGGAGGTCGAGGCTGCAGTGAGATCTGATCACACCACTGCACTCCAGCCTGAGTGACACAGCAAGACCCTGTCTCAAAAACCAAAACCAATAGCTGGGCATGGTGGTGCATGCCTGTAATCTCAGCTACTCAGGAGGCTGAGGCAGGAAAATTGCTCGGACCTGGGAGGTGGAGGTTGCAGTGAGCCAGGCCGCACCACTGTACTCCAGCCTGGGCGGCAGAGTGAGGCTCCGTCTCCAAACAAACAAACAAAATTAAGTTGATAAGTTTTAAAAAGCAAAGGGTGAAAGAGTATGTACAGGCAGTCCTCACTTTGGGTGGTTGTACAGGACCTTAAAAATTACTAATGCAGGGGACCTCCTCTTTTGGCGTTGGAGCCCCCCTCACTCTGTCTCTGTACCAGGGAGCTTCTTCTGTCTTCTCCCCTCCTTCTTGCTTATTAAACTCTCCACTCCTTAAAACCACTCCACGTGTGGCTCTGTCATTTTATCTAAATCAGCATGAGGACCAAGAACCCTGATGTTCCTCCACTCATCAGAGCAGTATCATTTTTGTGCATGGGCCGGGAAAGGAAATTCAATCATCAGACTGAGTCAAGAAAACTTATTTTAAACTATTTTCGGCCTTTAATAATTAAGTAAGGTAGGCCATGCGCTGTGGCTCATGCCTGTAATCCCAGCATTTTGGGAGGCCAAGGCAGGTAGATCACCTGAAGTCAGGAGTTTGAGACCAGCCTAACATGGTGAAACCCTGTTTCTACTAAAAATACAAAAAATTAGCTGGGAGTGTGGCATGTGTCGGTAATCTCAGTTACTCAGGAGGCTGAGGCAGGAGAATCACTTGAACCCAGGAGGCAGAGGTTTCAGTGAGCCAAGATGGTGCCACTGCACTCCAGCTTGGGCAGCAAACTCCATCTCAAAATAATAATAATAATAATAAAGTAAGGTATACCGCTGTGAACAAAATTTGGAGCTGTTCATTTTTCTCTGCCTGGTTCCTGTAAAATTTGGAGACTATCTGTAAGTACTCTTAACCTATGGCAATGCAGTAGTTTGCCTCAGTACAATAAGAGTCCATTTTTCTTTGTCAACAGAACACAAGGGGCAAAACTGATTATTTTACCAAGGCTTTAACTGAAAGAGTATGTTTCCCTTTAAGGAATCAAGCTTCATATGCAGAGCCAATAAAAGCCCCTTGGAGAGAACTGGCCTCATACCTTGTCTACACAGTCCCTGCACAGTGTTCCTAACCTGTAGTCAGTAAAGAATGTCACTTTCTAACAGGTCTGGAAGCTCCAAGTTTATCTTGGGACCTCAAGAGCAGAGGATGACCCAACTTACAGGTATTAGAGGATACAAACCCATGGCTAGGCTTGGCTTTTAAAAAAAGTGTTATCTGAAATTCCTTGTGGAAGAGTTTCATCAAAGCCAATCCAAAAGGCCTATGTAGAAATAAACATTCTTGCTGCACTTTATGCAAATAATCAAGCCAAGTATAAGACTAAAGTTCATTCATAATTAGTTTTTACCAAAAATGACTGGAGAGAAAAATTTTGCTCCAAAGCTTATCATACATGTGACATTAAATTCTAGTCTCATTAACTGTTTTTAAGCTTTTTACCTACATTTTAGACTAACCCTGCTTATTCCTGTGAATTAAGTGGTGATCTTCTGCAGCTTGAAAAAAAAAAAAAGGATGGGTAACATAAAAAGGTGAATCAGTATGCTAGTTCTGGGCAATTATCTTGCAAATCCTGCCAGGTAATGAAAGTAAGCAAGGTGCTCATAATCCGGAGGTTTCTTTGTTTGGGAAAATAAAACCAAGGAACTTCATATACCCTCAGAGCGGAGTTCTATATCTTGGCAAGTAAAATTTTAGGTGGAAATTACTTACCACACCACACTTGTAGAAACTGCTGTCCTCATTCTACTATTTGCAGTAGGGTTATACATGGTAGCACCTTCTAACTGAAATATTGGACCGAGTTTCCATTGCTGTGGTATTTTGCTTAAGTAGTATCCTTATAGCAGGGATAATAGTTACTGACAAAAAGGAAGCATGAAAGTTTTAATATCTGAGTGAGCTAGGACTTTTTATTGGGGTTAGTAATGCAGTTTTATTTATTTATTTAATTTTATTTTGAGACGGAGTCTCGCTTTGTTGCCCAGGCTGGAGTGCAGTGGCACAATCTCAGTTCACCTCCCGGGTTCAAGAGATTCTCCTGCCTCAGCCTCCAGAGTAGCTGGGACTACAGACTACAGGTACATGCCACCAAGCCCAGCTAATTTTTTTTTGTTGTTGTTTGTTTGTTTGTGTTGAGACGGAGTCTAG
Organism: Aotus nancymaae; assembly: GCF_030222135.1. Lineage (NCBI taxonomy): Eukaryota > Metazoa > Chordata > Mammalia > Primates > Aotidae > Aotus > Aotus nancymaae. Next base: position 16,461,942 of record NW_026988479.1, on the reverse strand, counting down.
CTCTGTGGCCCAGGCTGGAGTGCAGTGGCACGATCTTGGCTCAGTGCAACCTCCGCCTCTTTGGTTCAAACGATTCTCCTGCCTCAGCCTCCTGAGTAGCTGGGATCACAGGCTCCTGCCATCACCCCCAGCTAATTTTTGTATTTTTTTTTTTTTTAGTAGAGACAGGGTTTCACTGTGTTAGCCAGGCTGGTCTATAACTCCTGACCTCGTGATCCGCCCACCTCAGCCTCCCAGAGTGCTGGGATTACAAACGTGAGCCACTGCGCACGTGGCTAGTTTTTTGTATTTTTAGTAGAGCCGGGGTTTCACCATGTTAGGCGGTATGGTTTTGATCTCCTGACCTCATGATTGCCCGCCTCAGCCTCCCAAAGTGCTGGGATTACAGGCGTGAGCCACCACGCCTGGCTAGTTTCAGCTTTAATGGAAACATGCTGCTTTTGGATTAACATCTCTAGTAGAGTAAAATCTACAGGCACTTAAAAATCAAATTAAAATTATTGACAGGCTCAGGGAAAATGCCAGCTTCAGACTCGAGTGGCTACAATTCTTTTTTTAATAAATTCCAGTCTTCTTTATGGAATTGGTTAACCCCTTTATTAAGCTCTCTGTTGCTTATATGTCTTGTATTGATATTTGGACCCTGTATACTCAATACTATAACTTGAATTGTTTATTCTCGCCTAGAAGCAATCCAACTCCAAAAATGGTGAGGTAGACTGAACCACACATGGATGCCCATTCTTCTGAGGACCCTTAGATCGACCCCAGGAGGAGCCCTAGGTGCTGTTCCCCCATATGCTGCCCCTTTTCAGCAGGAAGTGCCAGAAAAAGTAATTGCTCAAAACCCCCTAACATTCGTTAGTGTGATATTGCCAGAGGGAGGAATATGGTAGGAGTTACTAAGAAATTATTTTAGGCAGATAGACAGGAAAAGGAGTCCTTGGGAAGTTTTCATTTTTAAAAACATATCCGAAAAGGTTTCTTGTAAACCCTCAGCTCTTAGAGCCAGGCCGGCAACCTTTGATATGCAAATGCAGGCCATTAGAAACTGGATCCATTCAACATGGCGATTCCCCTAGCCTTCTTGCCCTTGCCCTACATGTTCCTGGCAACATGGCCACCTCACATATCTCTACATGTGTAGAACATCCTTGGCGCCCTATATTTGCATATTAAAAGGCTAGGGTGGGAGGGCCAGCATTTTCTCAAGCTACGTGAATCACATCTGGTCAAACCGATCTCCTGAGCCCTATGCAAATAAGACATCACCTCCTCCAGCTGGTATCCAAGGTAGGTGGGGACCTCCTCAGCTTTGGAGCCACCCTCCCTCAGTCTCTGTACTGGGGAGCTCCTTCTTCTGTCTTCTCCCTTCCTTCTTGCCTATTAAACTCGTCCCTCCTTAAAACTACACACAAACACACACACACACACATTGCTAATGTAAGATGAAACTATGTAAAGTGATCTTAATAATCAATGGGAAAAAATGATTGCTCTATGACCTTCAAAATTTTTTGTCAAAACATAAAAACTCTCTTACTATTGATCGTAAATTTATAGGAAAATAAAAATATAATAAAACTAATATTTATTTATTTATTTATTTTTGAGATGGAAGTTTCACTCTTGTTGCCCAGGCTAGAGTGCAATGGTATGATCTCGGCTCACTGCAACCTCTGCCTCCAGGGTTCAAGCGATTCTCCTGCCTCAGCCTCCTGAGTAGCTGGGATTACAGGCACGCGCCACCATACTCGGCTAATTTTGTATTTTTAGTAGAGACTAGGTTTCTCCATGTTGGTCAGGCTGGTCTCGAACTCCTGACCTCGGTAATTCTCCTGCCTCAGGCTCCCAAATTGCTGGGATTACAGGCATGAGACACCACTCCTGACCTAAAACTACTATTTATTTACTACAGTGTAATTTAAAGCATTAGAACCATGCAGAATTATTTCCTTGTAAAAAATATATCACGATGCATTTGGCCTCTTTTCATTCTATAACTTATAATATGTAATAAGCACCTTTTCTTCATCTTGACAAATTGCCATATTCCTTTCTAAGTTCAGATCAACTTCCAACATTTTATTTATTCTTGGAGGTTTCAATGTTGTGAATTATCTGAGAGTTCCTTTAAAGTGAGTTTTTGCTGGCATTACTTTCTCTGGGACATCTTCATCATTTTCATCACATCTACTTTTCTCATTCATGTCAATAAGTTCACTTACACTAAGCACCTCTGGCTGCCCATCTAGAGATTCCTGAAAGTAGCAGTGTAAACATTCCCATGGCCAGCTATTTCTTCTATAACTCCATTTATGTTCAGTTCAAATTTCACTGAAAACATTATCACTTTTGTTTCTTTGCTGCACTTTTATCTTTGTTGGCCAATTCTTGATACATTTTTGTAAAATGTTATGTGGGTTTATCACTGGGAGGCAACACGACTACGTGCTTTGCTGTCTGTGCATGAACTAAATAATAGGCACACAGAGACTAATCACTGACATACTTTGAAAGAAGTCATGTGATTGGTCACATTATTTTGCTCATTTGTTATTTTCTTTCTTTTTTATTTTTATTTTTTGAGACAGAGTTTTGCTCTTGTTGCCTGGGCTGGAGTGCAATGGCGCCATCTCTGCGCACCGCAACCTCTGCCTCCCATGTTCAAGCAATTCTCCTGCCTCAGCCTCTCAGGTAGCTGGGATTACAGACAATGCCCAGCCAATTTTGTATTTTTAGTAGAGACAGGGTTTCCCCATGCTGCTCAGGCTGGTCTCAAACTCCTGACCTCAGGTGATCTGCCCACCTCAGTCTTCCAAAGTGCTGAGATTACAGGCATGAGCTACTGTGCCCAGCCTCATCTATTATTTTCAAAGTGATCTGTGGACTGAAGGGCTAGCACCCAAGTTTGTCCTTTATGCAACTACTCAAAGTTAATATGCCAGGGTAACTAAAATTTGAATTATTTTTAGGAGACTCATGTTATTTAAGCTGCAGTAAGAAATATTTTTATATTTAAACTGTTTAAAGCCAGGGCTATCTACATAGTATGTTACCTTTTGTGTAAGAAATAAGAGGACATAAGAATATATAAATATATGTAGGTTTTGTTTTTGTGTTTTGCAAAAAGAAACACAGGGAGAATAAACCACAAACGAATGAAATCGATTATCTACAGAGTGTGGTGTGGTGTGAATGAGGCAGAAGGTGAAGAGGAGGAGTGACAGTTTTCTGAGTACACTTTTTTTTAATAGTTTTGACTTTATGTTAATGCTTTACATATTCAAAAAAGAATACTAGGCTAGGTGTGGTGGCTTATGCCTGTAATCCCAGCACTTCGGGAGGCTAAGGCAGGAGGATCACTTGAGCCCAGGAGTTCAGGACCAGCCTACGGCAACACAGTGAGACCCCATCTCTAAAAAAAAAGAAAATCAAAAAATTAGGCAGGCATGGTGGTGTGCACTTGTAACCCCAGCTATTTGGGAAGCTGAGGTGGGAGGATCGCTTAAGTGCAGGAGGTTGAGGCTGCAGTGAGCTGTGACTGTACCACTGCACTCCAGCCTGGGTGACATAGCGAGACCCTGTCTCAAAAACAAAACAAAACAAAAAATCAACAGAAAGTATACTAATCAATCGGAGTGTGGCAAAACTCTAAAACTGCACATAATAGAAACACACTTTAATGAATCACATAACTATACTACAAGTAACTTTTCAAGACAGTACTTTGACAATATACCCTCAGTTTAAAGACAACCAATTGTAAGCAAATCTTGCACTCTATTGGTTTGTTTTTCTCATTGATGTTGTTATTACAATTCTGAAACTACTTTCTGTGTATTTTAGGATGGAGCAAATGAGTAAATATATATAGCATTGGGAGCTAGGATTCTTACTGTTGGAAAATAAAAATAGAAAGATGGAAGGGGGAAGGCTAGGAAGAAACAGAGCTGGAGGTATCAACATGAACTTATGATTATGAGGGAGTGTGTGTACAATATAGATGTGGGTGTGTTTGTGTGTGCTTTTCCTAGGTCTGTCTGCTGACAAGGCCTAGAAACAGTGATAGTCCATTAGCAGTGAGCATACCTCACACCCAGATCTTAGTTTCTAATACTATTCCCTACCAAAAAGAAGCAAGGCTTTTGGACAAATGGTTCATCTCAGAACCGGATCAAGGAAAGTATGAGTCTCTAGTATCTTCTTTTATTAGAAAGTAAGAAAGGGTTCAAGAAAATGAGAGCGGTATGGCAGAAGGACACAAGAACCAGCTCGAAGAGGTTCTTATTGGTAACATCTACGACAATTTGAGGTCAAAATTAAAAATGGCAATAATGGAATATAACGCATTGCAAAAAACAGATGAGCTGCACATAAATAAATGAGAAAAGAAAGTTCTTTCTTACTGTAAAATACCAACTAATAAAAGTAGAATAAATGATCACAAATGGAGTTAGAAAATCATCTCCCCTGAGTGTGGGCTGGACCAAGTGATTTTGCTTCTAATGAACAAACTACAGCAAAAATGATAGTATGTCACTTTCTTGTTCTCTCTCTCTTTTCCTCCCTCTCTCTGTCCCTCTGTCCCTCTCTCCTTCCCTTCCTCCCTTCCTTCCTTCCTCTCTCTCTTCCTCCCTCCCTGCTCCTTCCTTTCTTTCTTGACAGGGTCTCCTTCTGTGGCCTAGGTTGGAGTGCAGTGGTGTGATCTTGGCTCACTGTAACCTCCACCTCCTGGGTTCAAGCAATTCTCTGGCCTCAGCCTCCTGAGTAGCTGGGCTACAGGCATGCACCACTACACTACCTAATTTTTATATTTTTAGTAGAAACAGGGTTTTTGTCATGTTGCCCAGGCTGGTCTTGAACTTCTGGGCTCAAGCAATCCATGTGCCCTGGCCTCCCAAAGTTCTGGGATTACAGGCGTGAGCCACCATGTCCAGCCTGGTATGTCACTTTCAAAATTAGTTTTATAAAAAGATTGTGGCTTTCAGCACATTTGCCCTCTGGCATTCTCCTTTACTTGCTCTAACAGAAGCTGGCTGCTCTATGGAGTTCCACATGGCAAGGAACTGAGGTAGACCTCCAGCTCACAACCAGCAAGAAATTGGAACCCTTATTCTAACAATCCACAAGAGACTTAATTTTGCCATTAACTATGTGAGAGAGATTAGAAGCTACTGATTCTTTAGATAAAACAATAGCCCTAGGTGACACTTTAATTGATGCCTTGTAAGACTCTGAGGCAGAGGCACCCAGCAAAGCTACACCAGTCATGATCTACAAAAATTTATGAGATAATAAATGCTTCTTTTAAGCCACTAAGTTTTATGATAATTTGTTACACAGAAATGGCTAATAGACTACCAAAAAATGTCTAGTTTAAATATAATCATGAGGTCCAGGCGCAGTGGCTCACACCTATAATCCCAGCACTTTGGGAGGCTGAGGCAGGCTGATCATCTGAGGTCAGGAGTTCAAGACCAGGCTGGCCAACATGGCGAAAACACTGTCTCTACTAAAAGTACAAAAGTTAGCTGGATGTGGTAGTGGGCATCTGTAATCCCAGCTACTCAGGAGGCTGAGGCAGGAGAATCGCTTGAACCCAGGAAGTGGAGGTTGCAGTGAGTCAAGATTGTGCCACTGCACTCCAGCATGGGTGACAAGAGAGAGACTCCATCTCAAAAAAAAGAAAAAGTGTGTGTGTGTGTATGTGTATATATATCTGTATATATACACATACACACACACACACAATCATAAGGAAACATAAAACAAATATAAATTAAAGGTATTATACAAAGTAAATGGCTTCTAGTCTTTACAAATGACAGTTTCATATAAACAAAGCAAGGCTGAGGAACTGTTCCCGCTTAAAGTAGATTAAAGAGACATGGCAACTAGGCCAGGTATGGTGGCTTATACCTGTAATCCCAGTACTTAGCTGAGGTGGGCAGATTACTTGAGGCCAGGAGTTCAAGACCAGCCTGGCCAACATAGTGAAACCCTGTCTCTACCAAAAATACAAAAATTAGCTGGGTGTGGTGGGGGTGTGGTGGCACATGCCTGTAGTCCCAGCTACTCGGGAGGCTAAGGCAGGAGAATCATTTGAACCTGGGAGGCAGAGGTTGCAGTGAGCCAAGATTGCACTGCTACACCCCAGCCTGGGAGACAGAGTGAGACCGTGTCTCAAAAAAAAAAAAAAAAAAAAAGACATGGCAACTAAATGCAATGTGTGATATTTTAGACTAAAAAAATTACTATAAGGATATAGTAAAATATACTATAAGGTATGGTAAAATTTAAATATAGATTATAGGCTAAATAATTACATTGTATCGATGTTAAATTTTCTGATTTTTAATAATGAAGTTTAATTATATAAAAGAATGTCCTTATTAGGAAATACACAATGAGGTGTTTAGGAATAAAGAAACATGATTTCTACAACTTACTCTCAAATGGTTCATAAAAATAAAACTATGTGTGTGTACATACACACACATATATATACGTACACACTTGGTGTGTATGCAAATATGTATATATAGATACATCTCTTTTAAAAACTTAAAAAAATTTTTTTTAATTTTTTTGGGAGTCTTGCTCTGTCACACAGGCTGGAGTGCAGTGGCACGATCTCAGCTCACTGCAACCTCTGCCTCCCGGGTTCAAGTATTTCTTGTGCCTCATCCTTAGGTGTGGGGCACCATGCCTGGTTAATTTTTGTATTTTTAGTAGAGATGGAGTTTTGTCATGTTGGCCAAGCTGGTCTTGAACTCCTGGCCTCAAGTAATTTACCTGCCTCAGTCTCTCAAAGTGCTGGGATTACAGGAGTGAACCATGCATCTGGCCTATAGATACATCTACATAATACATGGATGTATATATACACACACACACACACACACAAAGTGATAAAGAAAATTCATCAAAATATAAAATGTTAATGATAGGTGCATCTGGGTAAGGAAGATACAGTTCTTTGTACAATTCTTGCAACTCCTCTGAAGATTTGAAATCATTCAAAACAGAAAGTTAAAATGAAAATTCCTTTTAAAAATACCTATCAAAATTACACCTATCTACCCTTTGACACAGCAATTTCAATTCCATTTCTGGAAATTCATCCCAAAAATATACTGCATATGTAAAAATTGATCTAGGTACAGGGCTATTCAATAGAGCTCATTTATAAGAGACTAGTTAATAGTCCAATGGAATACTAAGCAGCTGTTAAAAAAAGCTTTCTATATGTTAATATGGAATTTTTTTTTTATTTTTTTATTTTTTATTCTCCACCACCCCCAGTATGGAAATATTTTTAAAGCCTATAGTGTGAAGAAGGGAAGACACAGAGTGATGTATGATATTTTATCTTTTTGTAAAAAAAAGTGTGAAAATAAAAAGATATGTACATATTTGCATAAAGAAATGCTGAAAGGATACTTAATAAAGTTATAAAATGTTTACCTACAGAGACAGGAGGAAGCAAGGGTGGAATAGGAGTAGGATAGGGATGGGAGTAAGACTTCTCAATATATACATAGTATATTGTTTTGATTTTTAAACCATGTAAATATATTTCCTATTCAAAAACAAAATAAAGAAAACTACTAAGATGGAGGTAGATGGCAGATTTATAAAGATTCAAAGGAAGGATCACTTGAGATATTAAGTGGAAAGAGCAAGTTGCACAACAGTATATATACTGTAAAATAATCCCTGTTGTGCAAAGAAAACCCCACAAATACATTTGCATACACATAGAAAATGCTTGTAAATGTACATAACCAGGTGTTAAGAGTAGTGATATTTCAGGGGTGAGTCTGAAGCATGGTGAGGATGAGGGAGGCTAACTTTCTTTCTTTTTAAAAAAAACTATTATTATTATTATCATTATTCTGAGACAGAGTTTTGTCCTTGTCACCCAGGCTGAAGAGCAATGTTGCAATCTCGGCTCACTGCAACCTCTGCCCCCTGGGTTCAAGTGATTCTCCTACCTCAGCCTCCCAAGTAGCTGGGATTATAGGTTCCCACCACCATGCCCAGCTAAGTTTTGTATTTTTAGTGGAGACAGAGTTTTGCCATGTTGACCAGGCTGGTCTCAAACTCCTGACCTCAGATGATTGATTCACCTGCCTCGGCTTCCCAAAGCACTGGTATTAACAGTCGTGAGCCACTGTATCCGGCCTATTTTATTTTCTTAAATTTATTTTCAATTAAAGTATAATTTATATACATTCAACATGCAAAACTATTAAGTTCAATGAGTTTTGGAAAATGTGTACATCCTTACAACCCACCCCTCTATCAAGATATGGAACATTGCTAACTTTCTGGGGGAAAAAATTCTACCATCATTAATATTGTTGGTTTCAACATTAAAATGCTGAGGACTCTACAGGATGTTTAAGGTATGTGTGGACATAGAATCCTCCAAGTGTACTCATAACATTAAAACCCAACAATTTTGTTATGATTGTTATGCATCTTTTATCCTAAACATTTCTTCTATGAAGTTTTACAGATGGTGAAGAAAAACTGAGGCTAAAAATTTCCATGGAGCACATACAATCATGTGAAAGTAAATTAAACAATAAAAATTAAAACAGCCTGAGAACTCCAGACACAGAAAAAAAAACTGAACACCTGGACTAGTCTGAAGAGTAGAGTATGAATTAGACAGCAAATTTTCCTGGGTGCTGGTTACTTCTTACAGTGAAAAAAAGACCAGGAAGATAAATAAAACACAAAAATATCTCAGCCACGAACCCCAAAACATACCAGTGTAGAGCTATCAGGAAGCTTATTATGCTCAGCCTTATAAGGATCCCACCCATCTGACTAGAGTATCACATGGAAGAACTCAGAGTAAAAGAATGGTGACCACATGTCTAACCACACACTAAATATCTGCACTGTTTCTCAGATCCTTCAGATGAATATGCCTGCAACTCAACTCTTGATTTCTCTTAAATCCACTGTTCTCTAGTCTTCCACTCTCACTAAGTGGTAGCTTTGTTTATCCAGTTCCTTAATGTGGAAACTCAGGAATCACTCTTAATCCCTGCTCCCCATTTATGCATTGTATTTATTCAGTTAATAATATTTCACTGAAGATTTACCACTTGCCAGGCAAGATAACAATCTTTGCAGACACCCAGAAATATAATAAGAGACAAAACAGCCCCTGCCCTCATGAGATTTATATTCCACCTATTCCATTATTAAGTCTTATTGAGTCCATTTCCTAAATATATCCAGAATTCATCCATTTATTTCTACATTCACTGCCTCCCCTTTAATCCAAGCCAACTCTTCTTTCATTTCTTACCAGGAATATTGTCATAGTCTCCCATCTTGTCTTCCTATTTCTATTTATAGCCCTCATAAATCAATTCTCCATATAGCAGCCAGGGTAAGCTTAATAATTCAAATATCGTGTCACTGCCTTGTTTAAAATGTTTTAATAGCTCCTAAGTACAAGGATATTTAGAACAAAATCCAGAATTTTAAGTGTGATTTACAAGGCTCTCCCTGCCTTATTGAATAATTTATTTTCTGTTTCTAGCTTCCCTGGCTCTTTTCAATTGCTTGAGTCACACCTTTTATTTTATTATTTATTTATTTATTTTTCGAGATGGAGTCTCACTCTGTTGCCCAGGCTGGAGTGCAGTGGTGCGATCTCAGCTCACTGCAACCTTGCCTCCCAGGTTTAAGCGATTCTCCTGTCTCAGCCTCCTGAGTAGCTGGGACTACAGGTGTGCACCACCAAGACTGGCTATTTTTTTTTTTCTATTTTTAGCAGAGATGGGGTTTTACCATTGGTCAGGCTGGTCTTGAACTCCTGAGCTCATTATCTGCCCACCTTGGCCTCCCAAAGTTCTGGGATTACAGGCATGAGCCACTGCACCCAGCATTTTATTTTATTTTTTAAAAAGACCTTTACACATGCTATTTCCTCTGCCTGACAGTTTCTTTTTTACTCTCCTTGTTACCTAGATAACTTCTACTCATCCTACAGATCTCTCTAAATATCACTTTCTGAAAAAAAAAAAAAAAAAAAAAGCCTTCCTTGACCTTTGGATTAGGCCAGGCTTCCCTGCTATAAGCTTTCTCTTAGTGCTTTTTTTTTTTTTTTTTTTTTTTTCTTGACTGGGTCTCCCTCTGTCACCAGGCTGGAGTGCAGTGGCAAGATCTCGGCTCACTGCAACCTCCAACTACCTGGTTCAAATGATTCTCCTGCCTCAGCCTCTGGGGTAGCTGGGATTATAGGCATGCACCACCATGCCCGGCTAATTTTTGTATTTTTAGTAGAGATACGTTTTCACTATGTTGGCCAGAATGGTCTCGATCTCCTGACCTCGTGGTCCACCTGCCTTGTTCTCCTGAAGTGCTGGGATTACAGGTATGAGCCACCACACCCAGCCCCTCTTAGTGCTCTTCTATTTCTCCTTGTTGGTTTTTATCAGACCTGTAAAATACCATGTATTAGAATGGCGCCCATTATCCAGGAATTGTATCTGCCTTGTTCAATTGTATATGGGCTCAAGTGAGTCACCCTCCTTGGCCTCCCAAAGTGCTGAGATTATAGGTGTGTCTGGCAAGACAAGCTCTTTGTACTATAGAGAATGATGCAATGGACATGGGTAGGGAAACAAAATGCAGTATAACTTATGGTATATTACATACTGCAGATGATGGAAGCCTGAACTTATGAAGACTGGTTTCAACTTATATTCTCACAAAATATAGTGTAAGAATAGAGCACCCTGCATCTCTTATTTTTCAAAAGCATATAAAATACACAAAAACAATGTTTTTTCTCTAAACTAGAAATGAACAATTAGAAAATACAATTTAAAAAATACTATTTACAATAATATTCAAAAACATCAAATATATAGGGACAATTTAATGAAAGCTATACATGACCTCTCTACACTGAAAACTAGAAAACATAGCTGAGAGAAATTAAAGAAGACCTAATTAAATGGAAATATATACCATGTTCATGGATTGGAAGTGTCAATATTGTTAAGATGATCCTTCTCCCTCCTTCTCTCTCTCCCAATAAAGCTATAGACTCAATACCATCCTATTGAAAAATCCTTACAGGTTTTGTCCTGCTGAGAACTGACAATATGATTTTCACTTATTTGGAAAGACAAAGGACCAAGAATAGTCAAAACAGTAGTGAAAAAGAAGGAAAAAATTGGAAGACTTACCTACCTGACTTCAAGACTTACTATAAAGCTACAATAATTAAGACAGTGTGCTATTAGCAAAATAATAGAAAAATGAAACATGATCAAGAAATATAGAAATAGAACTACATATATCAGTGAAATGACTTTCAACAAAGGCACCAAGCCAATTCAACAGAAAGAGGAAAATCTTTTCAATAAATGGTATCGAAAAAATGGGAAATAAAGAACTTCAACCCCTACCTCAATGAATTGCTGCCTCATGCCAGATGCAAAGATCAGTTTTAAATAAGGTAAGTAGAAAGGAAGAGTCAAAAGTGTCAAATAAGTGCCTTTTGCTCTCTAGACACAGTCACTGTCTCACCTACTATACTGCCAGAGCAAAGTATTACACAATATAAATCCGGTACGTGCAAGTGACACATAGCTGTTGAGATGCTTGACTTTTCTTTTCTTTTTTTTTTTTTTTGAGACGGAGTTTCACTCTTGTTACCCAGGCTGGAGCGCAATGGCGTGATCTCGGCTCACTGCAACCTCCACCTCCTGGGTTCAGGCAATTCTCCTGCCTCAGCCTCCTGAGTAGCTGGGATTACAGGCACGCGCCACCATGCCCAGCTAATTTTTTGTATTTTTAGTAGAGACGGGGTTTCACCATGTTGACCAGGATGGTCTCGATCTCTTGACCTCATGATCCACCAGCCTCGGCCTCCCAAAGTGCTGGGATTACAGGCTTGAGCCACCGTGCCCGGCCGATGCTTGACTTTTCTTGGTTTCCAAGCCTTAGCAGGCTTTTCAGGTAAGCATGAGAATCTAGAGTGACGATGCCAAATTATCTGATTTACTGAATCCCTTTTCAAGACCAATATCCAGGTAGCATTTAAAATAAAATTAACATAGCTTAGATGGACCACAGAATCCATACCAATAAGGAAACCAACTGTGAATAACCCAGACACATTTTTATGCATTTTCCTACTAACATTTCTTTTCTCTTAACTTACCAGTAATTATTTGACTGTTTTCAGACTTTTCATATTACCCATTTTACCTAATTATGTTTTCCAAAGGTAACTGGTTCCTTTTCATTTTTTGTCTTTTTGGTAATATTTTATATTGTAAGCTTCCAATTCACTGATAGAGAAATATATGAGGAATTTTCTATGTAAATATTATTCTATAATTTTTGAAGTGTTTGTAAACTACTAGTTCAGTAAAATGTTATGCTAACATTATCTGGATCAATCTGTACAACCACCTGATTATAAAACAGTCCATATACAACATTCTGTGTTAGCTCAAATTCATTTAAAGCATTTGAATTTGGCATAATTTCCAAATCTTTAAATAAGTCATAAGGAGAGAAACTCTTTATTTGTTTGTTTGTTTTGGGACAGGGTCTAATTCTGTCACCTAGTCTGGAGTACAAAAGTGCAATCACAGCTCACTGCAGCCTCAACCTTCCCAGGCTCAGGTGATCCTCAAACCTCAGCCTCTCAAGTAGCTGTAACTTGGGAGGCTGAGGTTTGAGGATCACCTGAGCCTGGGGAGGTTGAGGCATGGGTCACTACAACTTGCTAATTTTTGTATTTTTTATAGGGACAGGTTTTTGCCATGTTGCCCAGACTGGTCTCAAACTCCTGGGCTCAAGTGAGCCACCCTCCTTGACCTCCCAAAGTGTTGAGATTAGTGTGTCTGGCAAGACAAGCTCTTTGTACTATAGAGAATGATGCAACGGACATGGATAGGGAAATGAAATGCAGTGTAAGTTATGGCATAGTTTGAAGAGCAAGATTCAGCTTGAGAAGGAGACTAGAACACTCAGTCATAAGATCCTCTTCAGTTGAACAATAATTTTCAAAGTTTCGGTCTGGCAACTTTCATTGGTCATATTCTTAGATACATTGAAATTATAGGCTAACTTTGTCAGCCAGAATGTCTTTTTGCAGTGAGAGGAAGTTTCTTAAATAGAAAATGAAACAGTTGTGTGATGAAGGAGAAGTGATAAACAGGAATTCTGAGTTGTAAATTTACATATTTCATACTACAATGGCCAAGATTTGTCTCTTCCTTTTTTTTGGATTAATACAATTTGAATATCAAAGTAAAATTATAAAATATACTCAAATACATATAAATATATATAATCAAACACATTCCCTACTTACAAGGCCCCAAATGTTCTGGCATGTCTGATACTCTTGTCTGCCTGACTACTGTCCCTCAAGCTCACCATGCCAAATATTTCTCATCTTAGGACTTTGGTCTTGCTGCTTTAAATACTATTTACTGAGAACTCTGAAAATATTTAATGCTAGAAGAAAACTTACTTACTTGTGACTAAACTTAGTTTCATCAATAATTTCTCACCTTGGAGAGTGGATTCTTCCCAAGCAATCAGAATCATCCAAGGGGCTTTGGCAGTGAAGCTGCTACTGAGTCCTGAGGGGTAGGGATTCAAAAAGGAAGTTCACTCAGCCCTGGATTCGTAGGAGAAGCACACTCGTGGTAGGAATATGGCATCATAGAGCTACAGTTACCCAAAAACCTGGGGCCTAGCGAGGGATAGACATCCGTGGGAAAGACTCAAAGACAGAATCATTTTGGGGTCTATGGCACTTTGAAACCAGCACAAATAATGCAATCAGAAAGAATAAAAAGGAAATTAAAGCGAAGGTAATCACCAGATAGAAATTAATTTTGGATTCAGACTAACTTTGCAGAGTGATCGCTGAGGTTCAGCAGAACCTCCTGCAGGCTGTCAGTGAAGATCAGGGGCAGCGTGGCAGTGGTGAGAGGGGCAGCTGTCCACCGCAGTGCACTGCGACCAGTAGGCGGGGGCAAGTCACTTTCCTGTTTCCCAGCACGCTTGCTGTCCGCACCTTGTGGGTGAGCATTCCAGGCTGAAGAGCCCAGGCTTGCTGGCCTGCAGCACGTGGTAGGACAGCCACGCATTGTGTCTCACATCTGGGTCTACTGCCACCACTTTGGTGACCAGGTAGCCAGGCTCCGCGGTGCGCAGCACCATATCCAAGAGCACAGAGCCGTCCGGCTCCAGAGCTGGAGTACAGCACCCATGGTGCGTTGTCATTGCAGTCACCCGCTAACACCCGCAGGCTCACGTTGGCGCCGAGCGAGAGCTAGTCCTGGTGGCGGGCCTGCAGCGTGAGCTTCAAGGCGCCCAGCTGCTCTTGGTCGAAGGCGTGCTGTGCATTCATGGACACCTAGGACAACTGCGCCTGCGGCTCCAGGTCACTGGCCACATAGAATAGGGGACTTGGTTGCTGGGTTCCAAGTCCAGGTTGGAGGCGTCTACTTGCCTATGGAGGCTTTGGGAGGATTGTGCTTGGCCACGTGGATGACATAGGAAGCCTGGTAGAACACCAGAGCATTTTCGTTGACATCACCAATGAGTAAAGTGAGGCTTGTGCTGGAGAAGAGGGTTGGCTTGCCTCTGTCGGTGGCAGTGATGCTGATGTTATATCCTGGGTCTGTTCCTGGTCCACAGCCCCATCTGTTACAAGCATGTAGTTAATTATTGGAGGAAGAGTCAATTCTCAAAGGTGCTTTTTCTTGTATCAGATATGTGACCTCATTTTCTCTTGAATCCAGATCTTGTGATTTAAAGATCTTGTGATTTAAATCTTGGACAGTGATTACTGCCTAAGGTGCAGAATCTTTAAGAATCATTGTGGAATTAGAAATAAAAATTGCCTCTAGGATATTGTCATTATCTTCTAGAATTTCAGTCTCCACTGTACACTGGGCAATGAGTCCTTCTCTATCACTTGCTACCAAAACCATGGAATATTTTAAAATCTTGAAAAGTCCAGTGTACTTACAGTTTTCATTTCTCTGCTATTTGATCAAGGTCAAACTAGATATGGGTACTCTGAGTTTCGAAGCCATATGTGATCTCTGTCTGACACTCTAGTCCTGGTCTGTGGCCCTCATTCTCAGCATGGAAGTGCCTGGATACACATCTTCCTGAAGGCTGATGTTGTACACATCCTAACTGAACACAGAGTTGTCATTGTCTTCAACCAATAGGATCAGGAGCTGGGTGATGCTGCTTTGTTTGGAGGCCATATATGGCTGCTAGCCCTGAGGGATGGGAGCTCTGCTTTTCCTGGTCTAGTGGCTTCTGTAACACAAGTTCAGCATATGTCTTTCCACTGTTGGTCTCTTACTTCAAAGGCAAATATAGAGTTGCTGCTAAGGTGACAATTTTGTAAGAAATTGCCCCCAACATCAGAATCTTCCACAGGTTCTATTGCAAATCTTGTTCCAAGCTGGGTCAACTCAAAGATATTTAACTTAATAACATCCCTGCTGAACCATGGTGCACGATCCTTCACATCCTGAATCTATATTAATGTGAAAGAATTTAAAGAAATTTCAACTGTTTTTCTTTTTTTTCTTTGAGACAGAGTCTCACTCTGTTGCCCAGGCTGGAGTGCAGTGGTGTAATCTCAGCTCACTGCAACCTCCACTTCCTGGGTTCAAGTGATTCTCCTTCCTCAGCCTCCCGAGTAGCTGGGATTACAGGTGTGCACCACCATGCCTGAGTAATTTTTGTATTTTTAGTAGAGATGGGTTTCACCATGTTGGTTAGGCTGGTCTCGAACTCCTGACCTTGTGATCCGCCCACCTCAGCCTCCCAAAGTGCTGGGATTACAGGCATGAGCCACCATGCCTGGCCTTCAACTATTTCTAAGCATATGGTCCAGACAATAATTAGGGGCATATCTGCTCCTGATCCATTCAGTCACTCACAAACAAGTCTCCACTTTCTCCACTTAGAATAAAGTCTTCTTTCTCAGCATTAACCTAAAGCTTTCAAGAGGGCGTGTCCTGGATGCTGAGTCCCAAATCCTTGGCAAGGTTTCCCACCACCAAACTCTTGGTCAGCTCCTCTGGAACTGAATAATGGATCTGCATAGAGAATGCCCAGCAAGACAGAAATAGCAGGAAGGCAATCAGTAGTTGCCTTGGTTCCACCCAGCCTGTCAGTCCAGCACCATTTCCCATCTCTTCCGCAGTTGGGGTTGCTTCTGCTCCAGCCTAGATAAGCCCCTTTCCAAACTATCCTTGGATTATAGAGTCTCCAGCCAAGAAGAAGCTGAACTCATTGCCTGTAAGTCTGTTCTGTTTCTGCTTATAATTTGTAGAACTAGGAGCCATAATAGGAATGTTGTGGGTTTGCTCTTGGATTTGCATTCCATGAAATTAGAAAAGCCAGCAAGCGGGAATGTTTGGGGATCAGCTCATTTATCTTTGTTTCCACACTGGCCAAGCATTCTGAGTCCCTACTCTAGAACTGCAACCTGAAGAAATGAGATCACACCATTCTATAGAGTTAGTTGAGAGCAGAGAGAAAGATGTTTCTCACTGGAACTTGCAAGCTGAAAGGCAGTAGTACAGTCTTGCTCCTGCAATGAAATATTCCTGGGAGTTTATAACCTCAGGGATGTCAGCACATGAAGCCAAAGTGATGGCTTATTTTTATTTCTTCTTGATGTTTGAGTATTTGTAGGCTAAGAATCTTTCTTTCGAGAGAGAGATCCAAGATGGCTGATCACTAGCAGCTCGGGCACCTAGCTCCCAGCGAAAGTGCAGAGAACGAGAGGACGCCACACTTTCAGACGAATATTTGTTGCTCACGGACCAAGAGATTCCCAGCGGAGGAGCCCCACGGGTCGCCAGGGCGACTCTTGTGGCCGGTGCAGCAGTTTAGCTGGCACCTTAGAGTGGCAGTTCTTGGTGCAGAGTCCGGAGATTCCCGGGCAGAAAAGCACCATCAATCTTAACACTGCTGTTTTGGCCGGCGCAGTGGATTGCTCAGATTTCAGCACTGGGAATCAACTAGTTGGACGTCTGCTCAGAGACCTAGTTAGAAAGTCAGTAATTACAAAGACGACAGAGGGATAAATATATAATGAAGGGAAGAAAGCAGCCTAAAAAGGCAGAGAATACTCAAAATCAGAGTGCCTCTCCCTCTACAGGGGATCGCAATTCCTCATCAGTAACGGAACAAGGCTTAATGGAGAACGAGTGTGTTCCAATAACAGAAGCAGGTTTCAAAATGTGGGAGATAAGAAACTTCCGTGAATTAAAAGAACTTCTTCTAACCCAATGCAAAGAAACTAAGAACCTTGAAAAAAGGTTTGACGAAATGCTAACGAGAATGGACAATTTAGAGAGGAACATAAGTGAATGGATGGAGCTGAAAAACACAACATGAGAACTTCGCGAAGCATGCACAAGTTTAAACAGTCGAATTGATCAAGCAGAAGAGAGGATATCAGAAGTCGAGGACCAGCTCAGTGAAATGAAACGAGAAGACAAGATTGGAGAAAAAAGGATAAAAAAGAATGAGCAAAGCCTCCAGGAAATATGGGACTATGTGAAAAGACCTAATTTACGTTTGATAGGTGTACCTGAATGTAATGAAGAGAATGAATCCAAGTTGGAAAATACTCTTCAGGATATCATTCAGGAAAACTTTCCCAACCTAGCAAGGCAGGGTAATATTCAACTCCAGGTAATACAGAGAACACCACAAAGATATTCTTCAAGAAGACCAACCCCAAGGCACATAATCGCCAGATTTATTAGGGTTGAAATGAAGGAGAAAATACTAAGGGCAGCCAGAGAGAAAGGTCAGGTTACCCATAAAGGGAAACCTATCAGACTTACAGCAGATCTCTCAACAGAAACCCTACAAGCTAGAAAAGAGTGGGGACCAATATTTAACATCCTTAAAGAAAAGAACTTTCAACCCAGAATTTCCTGTCCAGCCAAACTAAGCTTTATAAGCGAAGGAAAAATTAAATCTTTTGCAAACAAACAAGTACTTAGAGAGTTCACCACCACCAGGCCTGCTTTACAAGAGCTTCTGAAAGAAGCACTGTACATATAAAGGAGCAACCAATATCAGCCTTTCCAAAAATATATCAAAAAGCAAGAACATTAACACAATGAAAAATTTACATCAACTAATGGACAAAACAGCCAGCTAGCATCAAATACTAGTATTAAACTTATATATATTCTAATCGGATAAAAAGCCAAAACCCATTGGTATGCTGCATCCAGACTCATCTCACATGCAACAATACACAAAGACTCAAAACAAAGAGAAGGAGGAAGATTTACCAACCAAACAGAGAGTAAAAATAAACAAATAAACAAAAAGCAGGAGATGCAATTCTCGCCTCTGATAAAGTAGACTTTAAAGCAACAAAGATCAAAAGAGGCAAAGAAGGACATTACATAATGGCAAAAAGATCAATGTAACAAGAAGAGCTAACGATTCTATAGATCAACGAGACAGAAAATTAACAAGGACATTCAGGACTTGAACTCAGACCCAGAACAAGTAAACTTACTAAACATTTATAGAACTCTCCACTTCAAATACACAAAACATACATTACCACCTCATACCTATTCCAAAAGTGACTACATAATTGGAAGTAAATCACTCCTCAGTAATCGCATAGCATTTCATAGGTTTAAATGAAATATTGGTTGGCTGTTTGTTTGTTATTTTCTTCCCTTATTTCTTCCTGACTACATCATTAAGGATAATTATCAGTATAAAAGAGGTTTTCAAAACTCATTACTAAATTGCATTCTAGCCTGGGCAAGAAAGCAATACTCCCATTCTCTCTCTCTCTTTCTCTTCCTTTTTCCTCCTCTTCTTCATTCTTTTTTTTCTTTCTTTAAAAAAAATAAAAATACAAAAATAAAAAAAAGAAAAAAAGAAAAAAAAAGAAAATACTTAAAGACAAAAAATCACCAAAGCTTTGGGTAAAAATTCGAAAAAAAAAAAAAGAATCTTTCTTTCTTATCTCCACCTCCATGCCCAGGCTTTAATTTTTACATGTAACGCAGTCTCAGAATGAACTGTTGGCTGAATCTTCAGCTGAAATTACATAGGAAGCTTCTAAGAGGTTTCCCAATATGGAAATCTTATAAACTGAGGCACCTATTTTCAAAATGTATCAAACAAACCAGATCCTTAGCCTTTTAAGATAAATCAGACAGTTGGCTCTTCTTAGGGTTTTGAAATAGAGGAAAAGTCCATGTAAAATCATTCATTTTGCACTACTATTCTTTTTTCTCCAAGAGACCACTTTCCAATCATTGAACTCAAGCATTGTATTGAGTACTTAGAAGGTGTACAAACTACTGTGTGAAATATTTCATAGAGTTAATGATGAACTAAGAAATTAGACCTGCCCTCAATGACAGTACATAGAGTAGATCCTTACATGACATGTCTAAGAAAAAGTATGGTGGTACCAACTTCTTTTGCATACAGATTAAATTATTTGTTTTAATTCTATGGTCTCTCCAATGGCAGTTTTAAAAAAACGTTTTCCTGAACCAGAGCTCTTCCTATATGATATCCAGAAGTCTCAGCCTTTATAAAATATTTTTTTTCCAATTAGCTTTGCCATAGGCTGGCTATCTTTTGCCATCAGTATTTTAGGAATGCACCCTAAACAGTATGCCCTGTTATTGGTAATTTTCCATTAAGAATGGTTTCTTAAAGGTGAAGTCAAAGTGTAACATGAGAGAATAACTATGTCTCTTTCTTGAGATTTAGCCTCATCGGTTTGATCAACATTCCTTTGAAACTATGTGTTTGCTTTTTTGAACCTAACATCTTATATGAGGATAAAGCAGATTTTGCACCACAGCTATTCAATTCATGATCATAGTTATACTCTGTTACATGTCACAAAGAAAACTGATACAGTTCGCTCATTTGTCATTAGCCTTATAGTTCACTGAAAAGTGAGGTATGAGTTGTACAGTCTCCTCAACATTCCTAGGCTATTGCTGCTTCAAAATGCATAATACTTCTGGAATGAAAGCAATAGAAGAATGTTCTCTGACTAATTACATTCCAATTTTAGATGCTATAAAACAATGACGCTACAAGTTTTAAATTATAGCTGAACACTTTAACTTATTAGATAAAATATGCATACCCACCTGTCATACACATAAGAAGCCAATCAAAGTCCTTAACATAATTTTATGACTGGAATTAGAAGAAATGTAAACACATCCAAACCCACTGCCCAGCTAGTCTCAGAAAACGATCAACAAATATGTTAATTATCAATCCTAAATTATCAGCAAGTATCCTAAAAATCCTAAAGCTTGACAACCGAACCATAGTCATCACCTCTCATCCAGGTCAGACTGTCAAGCATGGAGATATCAAGTGTGTACTAAATGAAGGCATGTCAATTTATCGTAGACCATATGAAAAGGGTCACCTAATCATCGAATTTAAGGTAAACTTTCCTGAGAATGACTTTCTCTCTCCTGATAAACTGTCTTTGCTGGAAAAACTCCTACCAGAGAGGAAGGAAGTGGAAGAGACTGATGAGATGGATCAAGTAGAACTGGTGGACTTTGATCCAAATCAGGAAAGACGGCGCCATTACAATGGAGAAGCATATGAGGATGATGAACATCACCCCATAGGTGGTGTTCAGTGTCAGACCTCTTAATGGGCCAGTGAATAACAGTCACTGCTGGCATTTTATGTGCAGTAGTGAATGAGTAAGGACTGTAATAATATGCTCACTACTTGCTCTTGTTTTTAATATTCAACTATAGTAGTGTTTTAAAAAGTTAAATGAAGAATAAAGGCAAATATAAAAGCTCTGACTTTGCCCTGTATGTATGATGACTTCAGTGTGCAAAATGCAGTTTAATACCTGTAAAAACTACTTTACAAAGAAGTTCCCCTAGCATTGCTAGGCCAAACCTTGTAATTGACTTCAGTTATGTACGTGGACAAGCTTAGATTGAAATGCCAGGTATATGTATTGGCTTCAGTGTGTGACCCTTCATTGTTAAGCTATGAAAGTAAAACCGTATTTAACTGGCAATGAGGAAAAAAATATTGTAGAGAAGTGTTGCTCTGTATAGTTCTTTGTATTAAGCGGGATTCATTGTAACACCTCTGCATTTATTCTGTTGCCTCAACTGTTACTTGAAGATGGCGTAATATATAATTTATCCTGTGGTATCAGTGATAAAAATGATACATTTCTGTAGGAGGGGTTTATCATAATATGCTGCTTCTTGAAGGCTTGCACTTCCAGAATTGTTTCCTTCTGCTGTGCCATCCATACACACACACACACACACACACACACACACACACACATATCCATATATATCTTGACCAGTCCTGGTTATTTACCGCCCCCTCCCTCCTTGTCTGTGGACCATGATAAGCCCGAGTCGTGACTTCAGAGCTGGGTAACATAGAAATTAAAGTGAAAAGACCTTTACATAGAGAAGTAATTTGCATACGTAATATAGGAAGGTGTTCTTTAGGTATGTTACAGGATTACTTTAAACCATTTGACTTACGCTCCAAAGTAACTAATGTTGGTAGTATAGCAAATTATGATGAATAGCTTTAATTGTATGTTTAAAAGTCTCATATATTCACATGCTTAAATCTGGGTATCAGAATTTAAGCAATTCTTGAAATGTATTGTCTCCTTAATACACTAATTACAAAGCAAAAAAAAAAAAAAAAAAATCCTAAAGCCAAGCCATTAACTTCAATTCTTATATGGCCCAAAC
Organism: Aotus nancymaae; assembly: GCF_030222135.1. Taxonomy (NCBI): domain Eukaryota; kingdom Metazoa; phylum Chordata; class Mammalia; order Primates; family Aotidae; genus Aotus; species Aotus nancymaae. The sequence continues at coordinate 16,440,109 of NW_026988479.1, read as the reverse complement.
CAAATAACAATCATCAGTCTTCAGCTTTCAAGATCCCATTGAAGTAAACTGCTTCTTTCGGCTGGGCGTGGTGGCTCATACCTGTAATCCCAGAACTTTGGGAGGCCAATGTGGGTAGATCACGAGGTTAAAAGTTCAAGATCAGCCTTACCAACATGGTGAAACCCCACCTCTACTAAAAATACAAAAATTAGCCAGGCATGGTGGTACACGCCTGTAATCCCAGCTACTCAGGAGGCTGAGGCAGGAGGATCACTTGAACCCAGGAGGCAGAGATTGCAGTGAGCCGAGATCATACCATTGCACTCCAGCCTGGGTGACAGAGCGAGACTCAATGTCAAAAAATATATAAAGTTTCATAGAATCCTTGTTTAGATTACACTATGGTTCAGACAAAGAAAAAGTAACACTCACAAAATTGTCTCATACAAAAAATATGTCCTCCATCTTTTATGGCTTAAAACTATGGCTTCTCAATCAAGAACGTGCCTAGGCACTTAAGATTTTTAAACTAGCTTTCACAAAAATTTTAAAATAGTTTTATTTCCACCCACAAATTATTCCATTGTACCACCTGGAGAAGCACAAAAATCATTATTACTTTTCCCAACAGGACGTCGAGTGTGCTGGCATTGAATATATAAATCCTTTTTTTGTCAAACACTAAAAATGGCTACTGTTAATTAATGTTGTGAATCAGATGATTTTTTTTAGCCCTAGTCATCACCACGACCTTTCAAATTAAATATGATTATTCCTACTTTGCTGAAGCTCAAAGAGATTCAATAACTTGCTCAAGGTAATACAGTTAAGAAGTTACGGAATTGCAAAGTTGCTGTCCTTCTATGATACATCCGAAAATTCAGAATGCTGGTATCAGGTAACCCCCAAAATACATTATTTGTTTATTCATTCATTCAACAACTACGTAATAATGCCTATTCAGCTCAAACTGGAAACAGAGTTGATTCAAATCACTTATATTTGAGATATGGTCTAAAGATATTGACTATTCATGCTCTAACTCTCAATGATTTGTTCCTAAATTAAGTTAGGTAAACAGAGGTTAGAATAATTAGACCATGTTAGTTTAGCTTCCCAAATCGTTTGTTTTTCTATTACGTCTTTCTTTCTATTTGACTACATATGAGAACTGGCCATGTGATAAACATTTACAAGACAACGGGGGAGGGAGTGTTAATTGTCCTCTATTTCTCTCAATATTACCTATAGAATACTGTACTTATTAAATTATATTTGAAAACTAATGTAAATAGAAATTTAGTATTTTTAGATGAACTCAAATACTTTATTTTTAAAAAATCAGACAAACAGAACCACACACTCTGTATTCCCTCCTCCCCACCACGCTTTTGGTCTCAGAAGCAACAACTGCCTCATTTTAGAGCCCTTGGATGTCTTTCATTCTCCAAGTGGTTTCCATCCAATCTCTCTTCTAAGTCTGGGTTTTAACTATTGTATCTATCAAAGTAGATAAGAAGCAAACAAAGAAGAAAGAAAAAATAATTGGGATGTTATGGTTCCCTACACCGTTACAGAATTCACCACAAGAAATCAGGCAATGCTCAAAGAGTATTACACTTTAGCATTCAATAGCTGTAAACACTCTACAGTAAGTATAAAGTTCTCAGATAACTTTGTACGTTTCAGAAATTTTCCTATACTTGTAAAAGTTATGGGGAATTTAATGTAGAAAGCAGAGGAAATCACTGAAATTTGCCACAGTACCAAAAAAGTATTCAAAACACATTTTGTTATTTTGAATATTACACAAAGGCATCATTAATATCATTAGCGTAGGAAATGGGCAAAATAAATGTCTAACTTGGAAACACATACAGATGTTGTATTACTGAAATGCATAACAGAAGTGAAAAATAGTCTGTTTTGCTGTTTTTTCTCATGGCAATACAGTATACTGTATATTTAAGTGATAACATTTTAAATGCAGAAGAAATAAATTCATCATATTTGGAAGTTCATGAATGACTTAAAACCATGAAATGACTTGGGACACTGAGAAAGTATAAATGGATATATCCCTAATGGCAGGAAGAACTACTGCACTACGAAAGAAACTAAATTCAGTTCATGAATTTGCTAGTACTCTCAAGTGTAGTTAAAAGCCACTCTATTTATAAAAGTTTACTAATATTTTTATTTACATTTTCCATTGAATTAGATTTCTCCCCTCTAGTTAAACAGATCAGTTGATATCAGATGCTCTACATAAAACTGTTGCTTGGTCAATGGGCAAAAAATTAAAAGCAGAAAAAGAGCATTATCGTTGATAAGTTAGAAAATGATATGGAGTATTAACAAAGTAATTTGTAAATTGTTAATAAATTGTATTTATTATATAAAATATATGTACATGATATATAAATCATTATAAATAAGATATGAGGGAAAGTGACTGGATTGTTGTTGGTGTCCATCATATATATATAAATTTATTGATGTCTGCTTTATAAATTCCAAATGTACTAAGGAATATATTTCTCCAGGCTCAGAAAAGAATATTTGATAGGGCTGAGCACTGTGGTTCACACTTGTAATCCCAGCACTTTGGGAGGCTGAAGAAGGAGGCTAGCCTGAGCCCAAGTTCCAGATCAGCCTGGTCAACATGGTGAGACCCCTTTCTGTACAAGAAAGTAAAATAAAATAAAATAAAATAAAACAAAACAAAATAAAATAAAAGTAAAAAGCAGGGAGGGGGCTTGCGCCTGTAGTCCCTGTTACACTGGAGGCGAAGGTGGGAGAATTGCTTGAGCCTAGGAGTTTGAGGCTGCAGTGAGCTATGATTGTCCCACCGCATTCCAGCTTGGGCGACAGAGCGATTAAAAAAAGAAGAAGAAAGAAAGAATATTTGGTATAAATTTTGATATAAACTCACCTGAATTAACGCATGACTGTCTTTAGAAAATACGGAATCACCTGACACCAAAAGGGGCTCGCTTTTCTCACAGCTCTCCTGGCTGATAATCGTGTCAGCATAGTTGGGCTGGGGGAAGATCAGGTGACTCTTCCGCGAGTCCGCGGTGAGGGAGACCTCGTGGGAATAGGTCTGCAGGAAAGCCCGCGCCCCGTCCACGCCCACAAAGTGCGACGTCGGCGCTCCTATCAAGCCGCCTCCCGAAGCCTGCAGCAGGCGTGACTTGTGCCAGCGCCGCAGCTTGAGCGCCAGCAACACGATGATGAAGGCCAGGAAGACGCAGGAGACCGCGGCCACCGACACCACCAGGTACAGAGTGAGGTCTGAAGTTTCAGAATTAGCTGGAGACTCGAGGCTGCTAAGGTCCGCCAGGACTTCGGGGATGCTGTCGGCCACGGCCACGGTAAGCGTGACGGTGGCCGAGAGAGGGGGCTGGCCGTGGTCCTGGACGGCCACCACGAGGCTCTGCTTGAGCGCGTCTCTGTCCAGCAGGGCCCGCGCCGTGCGCACCTCGCCCGTGTGCAGCCCCACCGCGAAGAGTCCAGGCTCGCTGGCCTTGAGCAGGCGGTAGGACAGCCAAGCGTTCTGGCCCGAGTCTCTGTCCACCGCCACTACCTTGGTCACCAGGTAGCCGGGCTCTGCGGAGCGGGGCGCCAGCTCCACTCCGGTGGAACCGTCTGTGGGGAGGGTGGGATACAGGATCTCGGGCGCGTTGTCGTTCTGGTCCAGCACGAACAGGCTCAGTGACACATTGCTGCTGAGGGGCGGGTCCCCGTTGTCCCGCGCCATCACTTTCACTTGCAAGTCCCGGAACTGCTCGTAGTCGAAGGAGTGCAGCGCATACAGTACCCCAGTGTCGGAGTTGATGGACAAGTAGGATGATAGGGGCGCCCCTTGGATGGTGTCCTCAGCCAGGGAATAAGTGATCTGGGCGTTCTCCTCACAGTCGGGGTCGTGGGCGGTCATAGAGACGAGGGAAGCGCCTCTGGGATTGTTCTCTGGGATATAGGCGGAATAGGAGGCCTGAGGGAAGACTGGCGGGTTGTCGTTGGTGTCTGCCACGTTCAGCGAGATGTGAGTTTCCGTGGACAGGGGCGGGGTTCCCCGGTCAGTGGCGGTCACTATGATGTTGTAGCTAGGAACCTGTTCCCTATCCAAGACTATGTCTGTGACTAAACTATAATAATTTCCGTAGGATTTTTCTAATTTAAAGGGCAGGTTTCCTTGGATGAAACAGATCACCTGTCCATTTTCCTCAGAATCCTGGTCATTTACATTTAAAAGGGCAATTAATGTCCCTCTGGGAGAGTTTTCAGGAACGGAGCTGGTGAGAGAGGTGAGGACCACTTCTGGGGCATTGTCGTTCACGTCCAGAACAGTGATCAGGACTTTGGCTCGTGCAGAATATCCTGCGTTATCCATTGCTTGCACTTCCATCTGGTAGAATCCTGACTCCTCGTGGTCCAACTCCGCTATTGTTGATATTGTTCCTAAATTATAGTCTAGTTTGAAAACTTGGGCCGCCTTGTCGTCCACATACCGGAAGGAACACCTCACTTCCCCATTGACTCCTTCATCAGGGTCGGTGGCGTTGACTACCAGCAGCTGCGTGCCCAAGGCCACATTCTCCGGAATGCTCGCGCGGTACTCGGACTGAGCAAACGCTGGTGCGTTGTCGTTCACATCCATAACCATCACGCGGATGCGCGCGGTGCCTGTGCGCACCGGATCTCCCCCGTCGGAAGCCGTGAGGACCAGGTGGTGAGCGGCCTTTTCTTCGCGGTCCAGGGCGCGTTCCAGCACCAATTCTGGGTACTTATTGCCGTCGGCTCCATTTTGCATGGCCAGGGAGAAGTGAGTATTCGGGCTCAGCTCGTAGCTCTGGAGAGAGTTCTTCCCGATATCCGGATCCCAGGCGTGGGGTAGAGGGAACAGCATCCCAGTGGCTGCGTTTTCACTCATTTTTATTTCTAATTCACTTTCACGAAAGTAAGGAGCATTGTCGTTAATGTCCCTTACTTCTACTTCCACTCCGTATATTTTCACTTTATCCTCCATCAGAATGTCAAGATTTAATTGACACTTGACAGCCCCCATACAGAGCTCCTCCCGGTCTATCCTGCCCGCAGTGACCAAGCTGCCGCTGCGTGGGTTCAGGGCAAAAAGCTGCGTCCTACCTCTGGGGACGATGCGGACTCCGCGCTCCGCCAGCTGCTGGGGCTCCAGCCCCAGGTCCCTGGAGATGTCGCCCACCCTAGAGCCTTTCTCCAGCTCCTCCGGAACTGAATAGCGTATCTGGGTGCATCCAGTCTCCCACAGGGTCCCCAGGAGAACTCCCAGCAGGACCAGCCCTTTGCAGTCCCCGTGCAGTCGCGCAAGAATCATTGTCACCTTCCTCCAGAATTATTTTCAATTCTGCCTTTAACCACTGAAGTCAGGAGCAGTTCTTTCGCCCCTAGAATGGGGCAGTTGGGGAGTCAGAGCTCCTCTGTTGTTTCCGCATAGTCCCAGAGATGGTTCATTCCTATCTGCTTTGTACTTCGGGCGCGTGCAAGGCGAGCAGGATCTCCACTTTTCTCTCCCGGATTGGTGAACAGCGGCGCTCAGAGTCGTAACCAATTACTGCACAATCTTGAACTCCCAGAAAGGATATTTCGTTTTTATACCTTAAATAGCTCCACCTCCTGTTCTTCAAAAAGGGATGGAAATCTACAGTATTCGCTTTAGTAGAAACTTTAGTGAGGTTTTCTTTTTTTCTTCCAATGAGCTTTTTTTCCCACTGAGCTTTTAAATGAATTTGAAGTTTCTATAAATAATAATTTTTATTTTAGAATTTTAGTGCATCTGCTTTGAGATTATTGTTCCTTCAATACACCTATTATGGGGGATGTCTCCCTAGGAGTTCCTCATTTCGACAACTCATATAACATAGTAAACTTTGTAATTCAGCTATAATTTGGGTAAACATTTTTCAATAGATTCCTTGAATGATCTTGAATGGAAAAATTAGTTTACCAGGTTGTTGACATTTAACGCTTAAAAATCAAATTTTCATGATAATATGAAAACCCAAAGATGAGATATGTGATTGCATATACTATCAGAATCACAGTTAACAAGAATCCAAGTGAAAAAGAAACATTAATATTTTTTAGCATAAAGTAGAAGCATTCCAACTTGCATTACCTGGAAAGAATGGTAGTACTCCATGATTCTATTAATACATTATATTTCAAAAATATTTAGTGTGGAGGAAACCGGTAAAAGAAAATTGGTAGTCCAAAGAATATTACAGACTTACCTTTTCCTGGGTAACTGACCTAATTGTAATTACTGAGAATTACTGGTAATACTTTTGGAAGCCCATTAAAACATAGGGAAAAAAATTCTCCTTAAGAAACAACTGGCTACTATACTTTTATAAGTGTAAATATTTATACTGTGAGGATAAGATGTTTGATAGGCATAAAACAAAATAATATATTTATTGGGAAGAAATATATAGGTAGCTGTGAGAAAAGATCAGACATAAAATTGTGTTTGCTCAGATTACAAGAATCACAAGTAAATGTACTTGAATATTATTATCAAATAATCACCATGTTCTTATTTTTTAAAGCTTTTTTCTCTACCAGTGCCAGGCAACTGTAGCCTCAGCTATTGTGGAGACTGAGGTGGGAGGATCACCACAGCCCAGGAGTTTGAGTCCAGGCTGGGCAACACAGTGAGATCTTCATCTCATTTTTTAAAAAGCATTTTCTCATGCATTTTCCTCGAAATTTATAGTTAATGGATGAAAGAAAAAGCCTTATATACTCAAGATATTGATGTCCCAAGAAACATCACAGAAAAAAATTCATTCTTCAATTAAAATAGCTCAACGACAGCAGTATCATAGTATTCATTTCTCACACGTGTGTGTGTTTGTGTGTATAAAGAGTGTCTCAGGTAAAAATGGTTAAAATGTTTCAAAAATACATTAAAGCTAATAATGAAGTTACTGGCCCACACAGAAAGGAACTGGAAATATTAAGAGTAGACAAACAAACCTGAGGCAATAGTAGATATAATATGTTTAAGATTTTCTTGCCAAAATATTGGTCTGAAAATTAAACCACACTCATTTGTAAATGAAAAACATTCATTGGAACTCACGTGAGTAGAAGCGACAGAGTTAGAGCTTCTCTTGTTATTCTCTTCAGTGACGTTTGCTACTAGAGAAGCTTCATTAGAAATATCTTGTGGGGGGACCATTTCTGGCGTCATGGTGAGAAAATTAAATCTTGTTTTTTGAGAATCCGAGGCAACATACAGATTGTAGGAATAAGGCAAAGTTCCCTCATTGTAGTTGAGAGAAACCCCTCGTCTAGTCTTAGAACAGAGACCAGGCTGAAAGCAATCACAGGCAGAGGGGCCGGAGGAGCGTCGCAGGCGCAGAGCGACCGCCAGAATCACTGCTAGGAAGAAGAGCACAGAAATCAAGGCCAAGGCCACCACCAAGTAAATCTGCAGCTCTCTCTGGGAATTAGAGGGCACGGGACCGTCACTGAAGTCTGGCAGTGCCTCCTGAAGGCTGTCTGCGAAGACCAAATGAAGCGTAGCGGTGGCGGAGAGTGGCGGCTGTCCTCCGTCACGCACAGCAACCAGCAGGCGCTGTCGGGCGGAGTCCCTGTCTCCCAAGGCACGTGCCGTGCGCACCTCGCCCGTGCGCAGTCCCAGGCTGAAGAGCCCAGGCTCGCTGGCCTGCAGTACGTGGTAGGACAGCCAAGCGTTGTGTCCCGAATCCGCGTCCACCGCCACCACCTTGGTCACCAAGTAGCCGGACTCTGCGGCGCGCGGCACCATATCGAAGAATGCGGAGCCATCGGGCGCCAGCGCGGGGTACAGCACCCGCGGCGCATTGTCATTCAGGTCGCCCACCAACACGCGCAGGCTCACGTTGGCGCTGAGCGCGGGCGAGCCGTGGTCACGGGCCTGCAGCGTGAGTTCGAAGGCGCGCAGCTGCTCATGGTCGAAGGAGCGCTGCGCGAACACCACCCCGCTTTGTGCGCTCACGGACACGTAGGACAACAGTGTCTGCAGCTCCAGGTCACTGGCAACAATGGAGTAGGAGACTTGGCCATTCAGCCCTAGGTCCAGGTCAGAGGCGCTGACTTGTGCGATGGAGGCTCCGGGAGAGTTGTTTTCTGCCACGTGGACCATGTAGGAGGCCTGGTGGAAAACCGGAGCGTTGTCGTTGACGTCACCAATGCGTAGGGTGACGCTTGTGCTGGATGAGAGTGGAGGCTTGCCCCTGTCGGTGGCAGTGATGGTGACATTGTACTCCGGGGTCTGCTCCCGATCCAGGGTCCCATCTGTTACAAGCTTATAGTAATTATTGGCGGAAGATTCAATTCTAAAAGGAACTCTTTCGTTTATGATGCATGTAACCTCCCCATTTTCTCCTGAATCTTTATCATGTGTTTTGAACAGAGCGATCACCGTCCCGGGTTCTGCATCTTCAGTTACAGAACTGGACACCGAAGTAAAAACCACGTCTGGGGCATTGTCATTCTCATCTAGGATTTCTAGTATAATTTTACATTCACTGGTCATGCCTCCACCGTCCTTAGCTTCTATGCTCATGGTATAACTGCTACGAATTTCAAAGTCTACAAAGTCTTTTGATTTAATTTCCCCATTTTGATTGTCTAGCACAAACATATTTCCAATGTCATCTCGTAGAGATTTGAAAGAGTAAGTGATCTCTGCATTGATACCCTCATCCTGGTCAGAGGCTGTCACCTTTAGTACAGAGGTGCCTGGGGGCACATTCTCTCTAAGGCTGACTTTGTACATATCCTGGCTAAAAACTGGGGCATTATCGTTGGCATCAGTGACCTCAATTTGAATTGCAGCAGTGCCAGTTAGGACTGGGTCACCCCCATCCACTGCTGTCAGGAACAGGAGATGGAAGCTCTGTTGTTCCCGGTCCAGGGGCTTCTCCAACAGTAATTCTGGAGCATTCTTGCCTTCAGTCTTATCCATCATCAGAGAGAAATGCTCATTAGAGCTGAGTTGGTAACTCTGGAGAGAGTGATGCCCTACATCTGCATCTATAGCAGATTCCAGGCCAAACCGAGTGCCTGGAATTGCTAGTTCATTGATTTGTAAAACAATGCTATTTTGGGAGAAATGAGGTGGATTATCATTTATATCTTCTATCATCACATTTATGTGAAAAACATTTAGAGGATTCTCTGCTACAATCTCTAAGGGTATGACACACAGAGGATTTTGAGGACAGAGTGACTCTCGATCTATTCTGTCACTCACAAGTATGTTCCCATTCTCAGTGTTCACAGTAAAGTATTGTTTCTCTGCACTAACTCTAAGGTTTCGGGCCAATAAATCCTGAACATGCAGCCCCATGTCTTCAACAAGGTTCCCCACCACTGAGCCCCGGACCATTTCTTCTGGAATAGAGTAGCTCATCTGCTCCGAGAGCGCCCCGCAGAACAAAGGCAGCAGGAAAGGAAAGAGTACTTGCCGCCACCGGGTCCTGGTTCTCTGCTTCACCCTGTTTCCCATCCTTCCTGTGCGTTGCTGCAGTCTCCGATGTTAAGAGAAAATGTTTCGCAAACTGCTTTTAAAATATTTAGTTCCACGAACAGAAAACTCAGTGATCCCAGTTTGAGGGCATCCCGATCCGTATGGAATCAGATTTGCTGGAGCAGAAAGCCCGTCTGGGCCACTCGCCTTTTGACTTGCTTCTGCGACTAAGTAGAATGTCGTCCTGGTAGATCCCAGGCTCCAGCTCTTGCAGCACATTGGCCAACAGCGGCGCTCTGAGTCTATTTAGAAAACTGCAGCCAGAAGCCTTTGCTAATTCAATAGGATTCAGAATTTAGACAGATGTGTTGGACTAATGTATAGGAAACTAGACACTTTATGAGTTTTGGATGTGACTATTTTCCAGTGTTTACTACCAAAGAAGATTCCTTAGAGGCGGGATCTATACAACAGCCATTAACCCAGTAAAGAAAAGTTAAAAGTTTTTCTAACCAGAAGCAATGCATATATTGGAAGAACTAGGCAAAGTCTTGTCTCCTGATGTAGAACCAAAACCATGTGGGAGAACATCCCCACCAAGTGGCATGGGAAAATTTTGACCACTATGAAATGATACACAGTATTTTTTTCAATCTGATGTGCAGATAATTTTCCTCCTATTTTATCAGAGAAAACTGGAGGAGCATTGAAAGCTATATAGGGCAGATTCAGAATAAAGATAGCCAAATCTTTCTTATTACTTATAAAAGAGGTTTCTGAAGAGGATTATTAAGTGTTTTACACTTTCATCATAAAGAGAATATAAAAGTATAGCCTAGTAGGTTGCCATAGGAATTTAATAGCATGAAATGTGAGGGTATTTTATGTTTATCCTCTATTTAATGGGACTATATGTTATACCTTAACAGAACTTTATCACTACCTCCAAATAAAAATAACCTTAATATCACGTTTCAAAGCCAACCCTTCCTTTTTGTTCTCCAAGATCTTGGGTGCAAGTTCCTAGTTAGTTTAGATTATTAGGTTTTAAAATATGGAACAATCTCCTTTTCCCAGCCAAATGCCTTGTATCATTTTTATTTATCTAATTCCAGTCCAGGTACAATACCTTACATCATTTTTCTCAGTTTGGAATTCCACAAGTATAAATCCTATCCCCAGATGCTCAAAATACCCTAACATTTTTATGGACTTCAAGACAATTTAGGCATCTGTTGGATGACTTGCCTTTCCTACAATTAAAATTATTTTTGTCCAAGCACTAGTCAGTTTACAACTAATGACATAAGGTAAATTCTTAAATGAGAAAAATAAACTTGAAAGGGAACATTAAATATGCAAGTAATTTGGGACAAATATCTATAAGTGATGTGAGAATGTTGACTGAATTGATTATGGAAATGATTCCTGTGATCAAAAACCCTGGATAAGTCTTATTTCCTCATTTGGCTTTCCTAGACATTGCTTCAGATAACATGTACATCAGGCAACTATCAAGCTTCAATAACAAATTGGTCTGAATACAAGAACTGAATGTACTATTTGCCATAAGAATGACCTTATAAAAGAAAGAAAGAAGGAATCTATGACTCCCAGATATACTGAAAATGAGCAAAAAATAGCCAGAATGATGCTAGCTAAATCAGTCTCATGAAGTCCAAATACCTACTTTCAATCTTATATATTCGCAAACTACTCTATTTGAATAAATCTGTAGACATCTTAAGCACATTTGAAAACAGCTTTTTGAGAAGCACTGAATCAAAATCAAGTTATTTCTATATGTGGATTTACTACATTAAAAAACCTTCCATACATAGAAACACAGACACCAAAGTAAAAGAATAAAAGGAATATAAAATAAAAGGAAATAAAAGAATAAAATTTCAATAATTCAATTATTTTCTCAGAACAGTCACTGTAACTTCACTGCAGTAATGGAAAAGATGTCTAGAACTTAAGAAAAAATGTGATATGAATTTTATCTCCCAAGGAAATCCAGTAGTTAAAAGCCAGTCAATAAGTCTGTTTTGATAGGATGAAGAAATGAGACAAAGTTCAAATAGTCAACAGGATCTAAGCATATTACCAGCCACCAAGAATCAAAATAGAATTGCTCAGAGAAAAGCTTACATGTATAAGTGTGTGTGTGTGTGTGTGTGTGTGTGTGTGTAGATAGGTGAGAAAGAGAGCTAGAGGAAGCATGTTATTAAATCAACAGGATCAAAATTTGAACATTAGCAGTAATAGCAAATAATGGTGGAATATAACTACAAATCAGTGGAGGCACTGCAAAATTGAAATTGAAATTAAAAGTTTGTAAATCAATTTGTATCAAAAAAATAATAAATTGATAGCCTCATAGACTGATAATAGAAAAATAATACTAAAATTCAACTTACTCCAAACCAAACCAACATAGTTGAATTGCCCCTTTGAAATCACAAGAAAATATTCCAGGGCTGAAAAATGACTTTCACAAAAACGTTCTGACAGATGATGGTAATCTCATGAAAGGCAAAGTACAACTCACATGTATTTCTCTAAATATATATGAAGTAAATATATGCCCCCCCAAACCAATTTTCATAACAGGCTCAAAAAACATCTTAAAAGACTTGTGCCAAGATACCAACAATTAGGAGGCAGAGAAATAAATCTCACCTGATTACTTGTCGGGTCACATTTGCCTAAAACGATAGCTGAGTCTTCAGCTATTAAGAGTGACTGGCTTTTCTCACAGCTCTCCTGGCTAATGAGCGTGTCTGCATAGTTGGGCTGGGGGAAGATCAGGTGACTCTTTCGCGAGTCCGCGGTGAGGGAGACCTCGTGGGAATAGGTCTGCAGGAAAGCCCGCACCCCATCCACGCCTACAAAGTGTGACGTCGGCGCTCCTATCAAGCCGCCTCTCGAAGCCTGCAGCAGGCGTGACTTGTGCCAGTGCCGCAGCCTGAACGCCAGCAACACGATGATGAAGGCCAGGAAGACGCAGGAGACCGCGGCCACCGACACCACCAGGTACAGAGTGAGGTCTGAAGTTTCAGACTTAGCTGGAGACTCGAGGCTGCTGAGGTCCGCCAGGACTTCGGGGATGCTGTCGGCCACGGCCACGGTGAGCGTGACGGTGGCCGAGAGAGGGGGCTGGCCGTGGTCCTGGACGGTCACCACGAGGCTCTGCTTGAGCGCGTCTCTGTCCAGCAGGGCCCGCGCCGTGCGCACCTCGCCCGTGTGCAGCCCCACCGCGAAGAGTCCAGGCTCGCTGGCCTTGAGCAGGCGGTAGGACAGCCAGGCGTTCTGACCCGAGTCTTTGTCCACCGCCACCACCTTGGTTACCAGGTAGCCGGGCTCTGCGGAGCGGGGCGCCAGTTCCACTCCGGTGGAACCGTCTGTGGGGAGGGCGGGGTACAGGATCTCGGGCGCATTGTCGTTCTGGTCCAGCACAAACAGGCTCAGTGACACGTTGCTGCTGAGGGGCGGGTCCCCGCTGTCATGTGCTGTCACTCTCAGTTGTAAGTCTCGAAACTGCTCATAGTCGAAGGATTGTAGGGCATACAGAACACCAGTGTTGGAGTTAATAGAGATATAGGAGGACAGAGGCACCCCCTGGACAGTGTCATCGATCAGAGAGTAAGTGACCAGGGCATTCTCTTTGCTGTCCGGGTCCAGGGCGGTCACTGAGTAGATGGAGGCACCTCTGGGGTTGTTTTCGAGAATGTAGGCAGAGTAAGACGAGTGAGGAAAAACTGGAGGGTTATCGTTGTCATCTGCCACATTCAGCCAGATGTGAGTTTCGGCAGACAAAGGCGGGCTTCCCTGGTCTGTGGCTGTCAATGTTATATTGTAGCTCTGGACCAACTCCCTGTCTAGCACTCTGCTTGTTATCAATTTGTAATAATTTCCATAAGTCTTTTCTAATTTAAAAGGCAGGTGGTTCGGAATAAAACAGGAGACCTGACCATTTTCTCCAGAATCTTGATCTTGCACATTTAGAAGAGCAATGACTGTACCTGGAGGAGAGTTTTCCATAACTGAATTAATAGAAGAGGTGATAGTTATTTCTGGAGCGTTATCATTCACATCCACAACAGTGATCAACATTGTCGCGGTGGTAAAGAGACCTCCACCATCTTGGCCTTGAATTTCCATCTCATAGAATCTATATTTTTCAAAATCCAGAAACCCCCGTACTAGAACTTCTCCAGTTTTTGAATCCAACTGGAATATTTCAGAAGCCTTGCTTTCCATGTTCCGAAATGAATACATTACTTCCCCGTTGATTCCCTCATCTGGATCCGTTGCGTTTACCACCAGCACCCGAGTTCCGGAGCTGAGATTTTCTGGAACACTCACGCGATATACGGACTGTGTAAACATTGGAATGTGGTCATTCACATCGAGGACCACCACACGAATGGGAATCGCGCCCTTTCGGATGGGGTCACCTCCATCTAAAGCTGTGAGGAGGAGGAGGTGAGCAGCCTCTTTCTCTCGGTCCAGGCTTTCCTCCAGTACTAGTTCTGGATTTTTGGCCCCATCCGTTCTGCCCCGCACTTGCAAGGAAAAGTAACTATTAGAGCTGAGCTGGTAGCTCTGGAGGGAATTCACTCCCACATCTGGATCCCTAGCATTAGGAAGAGCAAATCGCGCCCCAGGAGTTGCATGCTCACTAACTTTTATCTCCACTTCCTCTTCTTGGAAGCTGGGGGCGTTATCATTAATATCCCTTATTTCCACCTCCACTCCGTAAATCTTCAAGGTGTCTTCCACGAGAATCTCGATATTTAAAAAACAGGAGGACACTGTCTCACAGAGTTCCTCCCGGTCTATCCTGCCTGCCGTGATCAAGCTGCCGCTTCGCGGATTCACAGCGAAAAGCTGTGTCTTCCCCCTGGAGACGATGCGGACTCCGCGCTGCGCCAGCTCCCGGGGCTCCAACCCCAGGTCCTTGGAGATGTTGCCCACGAAGGAGCCGTTTTCGGTCTCTTCGGGCACCGAATATCGGATCTGCCTGGCCCGGAACCCCCGCAGTGTCCCCAGGAAAATGCACAGCAGCACCAGCCGACTGCGGTCCAGGCGCTGTAGCCGATTCGCCATGGCAGGCTCTAAGCCGATATTCCGCGGTTTCTGGAACTAGTTTGTTGTGAATCAGCTGATGTATCTATGAAGTCCCAGACCGACTGCATCCAAAATATATCAGAAAGCGAAGGAAAGTACTTTTAAGTTTCCAGTGTCAGGATCTGTGAGTATCCATCTCACTCCGCTTTGTGTGGTAGAGGCGGAGGAGGGAGGGACTAGATAGCGCACAGCTTCCCATTCCCTGATTGGTGAACAGCGGCGCCTAGAGCCCATTCTTATTATTGCAACGACTAAGAAATTACCGGAGAAATGATTACTCACGTCGTCGTGAATCACACGTATTTGTAGAACTTAAAACTGTTATACACAATAATTATAATGTGATGTTAAAATTTTACCAAGAACCCCCATGAAAGGAGTATAATTGCTCCTTTTAATAAAGAGCTTGCTTAATTTTTAAAACGTTTTCAAAATATATTACTGGAATTGAAAACTTGCAGGTTATAGTTGGTTCCAACTGATTTTTACCGACTGAAAGGAGCGACATTTCTGGAAGTGGAATAACACGGTCTCGATAAAATCATCACGTAGGATGCATAACCATTAATTCTTACAAGTGTTTCTTTGTTGAGTAAATGAACATGAAACACTTAAGAAAAATTGAGTAGTATCAGGATTTCAATTAAAATACCATGGCGTAAAAGAATACCTGTATTTTATATTTTTAACCAAAAGGTATTCTATTTCATGAAAATTTCATCTGAGATTACCCATGTAGTTTGCTTTAAAATGTCTTTGAATAGTAGAGGCATTTTATTTAAACTTTTAACAATGATAACCATAAATTTCGCCTATATTTTGGAGGCCCTATGAAGAGGTTATCTAGAATCTTAAAGTAATATCACTATATTGAAATACATTGGCATATTGTAATATAAAAAGGATTGAATACTTTTTAAACACTTTACCTGTTTAAAAATCTTCTTATCTGTTTCAACACCAGGAGTTAAAATGCTAGCCAGTAGCACAGAAGAGCTATCTTTGTTGAGGTTATCTTGTGTGGCTGGACAAAGATCAACAGACGTGAGAAAATTAAATTCTGGATTCATTTGATCCCCAGGTACACTAAAATTATAGGCATAGGGCAACGTTCCCTCATGGTAGTTGGGGGGAACCACAGGTCCGGACTTGGAGCAGAGAACTGACTCAAAGCAGCCCCCTGCAGTAGGGCTGAATGACTGTCGTAGGCGTAGAGCAATCGCTAGAATCACCGCGAGGAGAAAGAGCGTAGAAATCAAGGCCAAGGCCACCACCAGGTAAAACTGCAGCTCAGCCTGGGAGTCAGAGGATGTGGGACGGTCGCTGAAGTCCGGCAGTACCTCTTGCAAGCTATCCGCGAACACCAGGTGCAGCATGGCAGTGGCTGAAAGGGGTGGCTGTCCTCCATCTTTTACAGCGACCAGCAGGCGATGGCGGACCGAGTCCTTGTCACCCAAAGCACGCACCATGCGCACCTCGCCCGTTCGCAGACCCAGGCTGAAAAGCCCGGGCTCACTGACCTGCATCACGTGGTAGGACAGCCAGGCATTGTGCCCCGAGTCGGCGTCCACGGCCACCACCTTGGTCACCAGGTAGCCTGGCTGCGCGGCCCTCGGCACCGTGTCGAAGAGCGCGGAGCCGTCGAGACCCAGCGCAGGGTACAGCACCCGTGGTGCGTTGTCATTACGGTCGCCCACCAACACGCGCAGGCTCACATTGGTGCTGAGCGCGGGCGAGCCCTGGTCGCAGGCCTGCAGCGTGAGCTCGAAGGAGCGCAGTTGCTCGTGGTCGAAGGCGCGCTGCGCGAACACCACCCCACTCTGCGCGCTCACCGACACGTAGGACGACACCGTTCGTGACTCCAGGTCAGTGGCAACGATAGAGTAGGAGACACGGCCATTGGGCCCAAAGTCCGGGTCAGAGGCACTGACTTGCGCTATAGAGGCACCCGGCTGGTTGTTTTCTGGCACGTGGACCAGGTAGGCTGACTGTCCGAAAACAGGCGCGTTGTCATTGACGTCAGTGATGTGCAGGGTGATGGTTTTGCTGGAGGAGAGCGGAGGCTTGCCCCTGTCGGTGGCTGTGACGGTGACGTTGTACGCTGGGGTCTGCTCCCGATCCAGGGCCCCATCTGTTACTAGCTTGTAGTAATTATTAGAAGAAGAATGAATCTTAAATGGAACGTCTCTACTTAAACTGCACCTGACTTCCCCATTTTCCCCAGAGTCTCGGTCCCGTGTTTTGAAGAGGGCAACAACCACTCCTGGAGGGGAATCCTCCATAATCTGATCAGAGAGTGAGGCGATGGTTATTTCTGGGCTGTTGTCGTTTTCATCTAGAACTTCTATAATTACTTTACACCGTGTTGAGAGAGATCCTCCGTCTTTTGCTTCTATGTTCATCGTATATCTTTCCACTTCTTCAAAATCCAAAGGCTGCTGAGTTAGAATGTTTCCTGTAGTGTAATCCAGAGAGAATACGTGCTGAGCTTTGTCAGCCACACCAACGAAGGAATAAGTGATCTCCGAGTTGAAGCCTTCGTCCTGGTCAGTGGCCTTCACTCTCAGGACGGAGGTGCCTGGAGGCACGTCTTCCCGAAGGCTGACCCTGTACACGTCCTGGCTGAACACTGGGGGATTGTCATTGGCATCGATCACCAGGATTCTTATCTGAGCAGTACCGCTTCGGGGAGGGGTCCCACCATCTAAGGCGGTCAGTACCAAGTGGTGAACGCTCTGTGTTTCCCGGTCCAGAGTCTTTTGCAGTACTAATTCTGGATATTTGCCACCATCAGGATTGTCTTTCTCCACCAATGAGAAATACTCGTTAGGACTTAGTTGGTATTTGCTCAGCGAATTCATACTAATATCAGGATCTTCTGCAGACTCAAGAATTGTTCCGATCCCCGGGCTGACGGATTCACTGATTTCCAAGTTTATTTCATCTTTCTGGAATTGAGGGGCGTGGTCATTAACATCCTCAATCATTACAATGATATGAAAGATATTTAAAGGATTTTCCACCACAGCTTCCAATTGCAACTCACATCTTCTTCTCTCTTTGCATATCTGCTCACGGTCTATTCGGTCCTTCACTAGTAAGTCCCCGCTCTCCGCGTCTACGCTGAAGTGCAGCTTCTCCGCGCTAACTCGCAGCTTGCGAGCCGACACATCCAGGACACTGAGCCCTAGATCCTTAGCGAGGTTTCCCACCACCGAGCCCTTGGCCAGCTCCTCCGGAATCGAGTAGCGGATCGGCTCACACAGCGCGGGGTAGAACAAAGGCATCAGCAAGGGAAATAATACCTGCCGCGGGCCGGCCCGGCGCCTCTGCACGCAGCTCCCTCCCATCGTTCGCTCGGATTCTCGCTGGGTCCTCGCTTTTCCAGTTGGAGAAAGTGCACTCTACCGCGCTAGAAGACCATTCGGCCCAGGACGGGAGGAGTCCCGGGTCTTGGGGCTGGGAATCCGGTGTCCTGGGCAGGGTCTGCGCAGCCGGGACGCCTGTGTGTGTGAGCTGGTTTTCTTCTTTCTGTTGCTGGCTGCGCAGGGGATTCCAGGCTAGAGGCTGAAGGATCCCGGGCGTCAGCGCTTGCTCTGCACTGGCCGACAGCGGCGCCCAGAGGCTTCGTGTGGGACTGCAGCTTGGCTTTTCTCCATCTCTTTCAATGATTTTTTTTTAAAAAATACGAGTTGGCAGCCAAAATATTTGAATCTTCTTCCTCAGTGATTCCTTTTACATCACGAAATATATTTCCACTGGTCACACTACCATATCTTTTTATGTACGAAAATTTACATATATCTTGCGTAAATATTTTCTTCAAAATTTAAAAAGGCACAAAAGAATACAGCGTGAAGGTTTATAGGTCTCCTATCCCATAGCCCATTGCTATCCAATCCCTCCATCCAGAGGCAATCATTCTTGCTCCTTTGAAGAGTAATTATCCATGAAGCTGGAAGTACTGAAGATAAGTCATAAACTTTTTTTGCCTTCCATTCTAGCCTATATTCAGCTGGAAAGTAATCATTCCTTCTTTCACATTTAAGTACTGGAATACAACCATCGCCATAGTCATTACCATCATACAGGGTGTCCTGTATTGCTTTTAAATACTTATATTTTAAAATATTTTCTTACAATAGCTACAATGTCCAAAAAGTAGTTTTTTAAAAAAACTCTGTATTTTTCAAAATTATAAAACTATTTGAGATGAATGCACAATAATTTTGAATCTCATAAACAGAAATATAAAATAATAGTTTCAATGATTTAATAGTTAATAATTGTGACCCTAAAGAGTGTGCTTTCCTTCCAAAGACCTATCATTGAACAAATGTTGACTGACATGAAAAAAAGTCGTGGTCTTATAAAGGTCTTGAGAAACTTTGGAATGATATTTGACTTTATACACCATATTTTGTAGAATATTAGTAATAAAATTAAGAGATCAACCTAATACATCACTATCTTCATTGAATTAAATGGACTCATCAGTACCTCTTCTGATCCTTTGTTTAGAATAATTTCCCCTACTTCTTTGCATATATTCTTTCCTTTTTTACAGCTGTGGTTGTTGGTGCTTATATTCTGATCTGCAGAAATGGCATTTTTTCTTGGCTCTAAGTTTATTTTGCTTCTCAATTTCAGAGTTTCAGGTATTTGCCTCCCCATACATTAAAGAGCCACTGAAACAGCTTTATCATATATCTCTTGCTCCTGTTATTGGGAACATGTACAAATTTATCTGTCTTCCTAATTTATATTTACTTTCAGCCTTAGTAATTAGAAAATTTAACAAAAAAGACAAAAGCAGAACCCCCAATGTTCTTAATTTCACCCTCTATACCCTTTTTAGAATCCCTATTGAGCAACAAAATTAAATTAAAATGCTATATCTTCCACATAGTAGTGCAAAATTAGAGAATTATATGCAAAAAGGATGCTGCAGTGTTATCAGGTATAAACAGGACTGAAAAAAATCTAAGCATATATTGTTATAAATAAATTGTTAATTCAATACTGATGAAAAATTTAAGTATATTCAACTGCAACTATCACCACAGAGTATAGATTGACAAATATATAAAATGAAGTTTGAAAAAGGACTATTGCTCTTCTACTTGGGAAGAACTGCATTGAGTAATCTTGGATTTGGGTTGTATTTCCAGAGACCATAATGCATTCCTTTCTGATACGTACCTATTCTTACCAGAGCTGCCTTCAGAACAAGAGGGTTGCTTAAGGGGCTGGAGTTTCGTATGTGACCACCCAGGAGGAAATATAAATCGACAGGTACTTCTGTGTGGAAGTTGTCTTAGGAATTGCCAATATTATATTCAACAAAACAATAAACTATAAGGTTCTGCAGAGCTAATCATAACAAAGCCTTATGACAATAGGCCTTGATTGAGACTAGGTGAATTTTACCAAAAGGTAAAACAAAACAAAACAAAACAAACAAACAAACAAAAAACCTGAACAAACATCAAATTCTACTCATCAATGTTTTAGCATTTACACTTTCCACCTTCATGCTGCAAACTTAAAAGTAAAACCGATCATAACTTTCTTAACAAGAGACAAAGAGGAAAAATAAAATAAAACTCACTGGAACCAAAGGGGTGTCCTCTATAGGAAACTTCGAATCATCTAATAAAGACAAAGGATCCTTTTTCTCACAGCTCTCCTGGCTGATGAGCGTGTCTGCATAGTTGGGCTGGGGAAAGATCAGGTGACTCTTTCGCGAGTCCGCGGTGAGTGAGACCTCGTGAGAATAGGTCTGCAGGAAAGCCCGCACTCCGTCCACGCCCACAAATTTAGAGCCAGGTACGCCTGTGAAGCCGCCTCCTGAAGCCTGCAGCAGGCGTGACTTGTGCCAGCGCCGCAGCCTGAGCGCCAGTAGCACAATGACGAAGGCCAGGAAGACGCAGGAGACCGCGGCCACCGCCACCACCAGGTATAGAGTGAGGTCTGAGGTTTCAGAATTAGCTGGAGACTCGAGGCTGCTGAGGTCCGCCAGGACTTCGGGGATGCTGTCGGCCACGGCCACGGTGAGCGTGACGGTGGCCGAGAGAGGGGGCTGGCCGTGGTCCTGGACGGCCACCACGAGGCTCTGCTTGAGCGCGTCTCTGTCCAGCAGGGCCCGCGCTGTGCGCACCTCGCCCGTGTGCAGCCCCACCGCGAAGAGTCCAGGCTCGCTGGCCTTGAGCAGGCGGTAGGACAGCCAAGCGTTCTGGCCTGAATCTTTGTCCACCGCCACCACCTTGGTCACCAGGTAGCCGGGCTCTGCGGAGCGGGGCGCCAGCTCCACACCAGTGGAACCGTCTGTGGGGAGGGCGGGGTACAGGATCTCGGGCGTATTGTCGTTCTGGTCCAGCACGAACAGGCTGAATGACACGTTGCTGCTGAGTGGAGGATCTCCACTATCGCTGGCTGTCACCTGCATCTGTAGCTCATGAAACTGCTCATAGTCAAAGGATCTGAGTGCATACAGGACGCCACTGTCTGAGTTGATGGATATGTATGAGGACAGAGGTGCCCCCTGGATGGTGTCTTCAGCCAGGGAGTAAATAATCCGGGCATTCTCTTTGCTGTCCGGGTCCAGGGCGGTCACTGAGAAGATGGAGGCACCCCTGGCGTTGTTCTCTGGGATATAGGTAAAGTAGGAGACACGAGAGAAGGTAGGTGGGTTGTCATTGATATCTGCCACTTGCAGCGTAAATTGAGTTTCCGTTGATAGAGGTGGACTTCCCCCATCGGTGACTGTTACTGTGATATTGTAAGAGGATACCTGTTCCCTGTCAAGAGCTCTGTGTGTCACCAATCTGTAATAACTATCAATGGACTTTTCTAATTTAAATGGTAGATACGCCAAAATGGAACAGGTTACCTGTCCATTCTGTCCAGAGTCTAAATCATGCACATTTAAAAGGGCTACGACTGTTCCCAGAGGTGAATCTTCAGTCACTGGACTAAATAGAGACGTGAGGGTCACCTCTGGACTGTTGTCATTTACATCTTCTACTGTAATCAACACTTTCGCAGTTGCAAGATATGCTCCTCCATCTTCTGCTTGTATTTCTATTTCATAGAAACTTATTTCTTCATAATCTAGATTTTCTGATATTTTTATTTCTCCAGTATATTTGTTTAGTTGGAACTTCAACAGTTGCATGTCAGGTAATTTTCGGAATGAATATGTCACTTCTCCATTGGCACCTTCATCCCTGTCGGTGGCTGTGACTGTCAGCAGCTGAGTGCCCACAGGCAAATTCTCAGGAACACTCACTCGGTATTCTGGTAAGGTGAAGACCGGCGCGTTGTCATTTGTATCGAAGACGGTCACACTGACGAGGACAGTGCCAGATCGGAGAGGGTCACCTCCGTCGGAGGCGGTGAGGACCAGGTGGTGAATGACCTCTTCCTCGCGATCTAGGGCACGCTCTAGTACCAGCTCCGGGTACTTGACGCCATTGGCACGGCTCTGAACTCTTAGGGAGAAGTGCTTGTTGGGGCTGAGCTGGTAGCTCTGCAAAGAGTTCACACCCACATCCGGATCAGTAGCTTCCGGGAGAGGAAAACGCATTCCCGTAGCGACATTTTCATTAATTTTTACGTCTAGATTTTCTGCTTGGAACTTTGGGGCATTGTCATTGATATCAGTTACTTCTATTTCTATCCCAAAAAGTTTCACCCTGTCTTCCACAAGGATGTTAAAACTCACCAGGCACCGCGCGCTCTGAGCGCAAAGTTCCTCCCGGTCTATCCTCCCCGCAGTGACCAAGCTGCCGCTGCGCGGGTTCAGAGAGAAAAGCTGCGTCCTACCTCTGGAGACGATGCGGACTCCGCGCTCCGCCAGCTCCCGGGGCGCCATTCCCAAGTCCTTGGAGATGTTGCCCACAAAGGAGCCTTTCTCTAATTCCTCAGGAATTGAATAGGAGATCTGCCGGGCTCTAGCCTCCCATGGAATCCTGAGGAAAAGGCAGAGCAGGACCAGCTCCCTGCAATCCGGGCGATTCCTTTGAGCGGCCATTGTAGTCTGGTTACAGAATTCTGCAAAGTCCTCACTGGACACGTTGTGTGTTTCAACCGGTTCCTTTTTCTTTCTGTGGCTGCAGGGTGTCTCTGTAGCCTGCGCACCTTAAATTCTGGAGTGAGCTTCCCTGCAGCCCAGCAGCGGGTTTGTGGGGCTTTGTGTAGTTAGAGCCCTGAGAATCCGGATTGAGCTCTGGCTGCGTTTTCTCTCCCAGTAGGTGAACAGCGGCGCTCAGAGTCCTAAGAAGTTACTGCACCCAAGTGATACATGGAGTGGAAAGTAAACTCCATTCTGTTGGATTATTTTATTTTACATAGATTCTTTTTTTCCCACTCCTATCTTTAAATCATTTACTATATGTAGGTTTCTTACTGGAGGTGTGATAAAGTGGAATTAAAATACTGTAAATATCACACGACAATGTTTGGTTAAATATATATTTGCAACATGTTTTCCCAACAGAAATGTACATACTTTAAAAGGTAAATAATGCTTATTTTAGGTCATATGAGTGTCTAGGTATATTCAGAAAAGTCTTACAATTTTATTTGAAATTGTGATTTAAATAGTCCTTATTTTATTTAGTATGCATTCACACAAAGACTATATTAAATAAACTCTTCATGAGATAACTCACTTTGAAGCTTTATAATTTTAACTACTTAATTCACTAAATTTATTTAGCTTAGGATTGTGTAAGAGGTTTTCAAAGTACTCTTCTAGAATAGGTTTACTGAGCCTTAATGAACCTTTTTGTGAAAAACGTACTTTAACTTATAGGCATACAAGTTAAGTGGATCCATTTAAATGATTGCACAGGTAATCACAAACTAAAAAGAACATATATTACAGTTGCAAATTAAAATGTTTGCATTATAACGAGAAAAGAAATATGTAGAATTTGAAGTACTAAAGATTTTAAAAAACAAAGTTAGATGTAGTGATACAGGTTTTTAACCAATAAGTGTCTATGTCAACTTGTTTTCATCAGAGCATTAATACTAACACAAATATTCTTTCTTTTAGGCAGTTTGCATGAAAGGCCAAAGTCAAGTAGTTCACATATCTTCAACTGTGTGTGCCCATCAACCCAATAGCAATCATTCCCTCAAATGTAAAGACTTTAGAAGTTCACTTCTTTCACACAGAGAACAGGATGTTCAGAAGTGTTTATGTCACTATGCCTCCCAAGTATAGAACTCTTCAAAGATTTTACCTTTTTTCTTCAAAAATCTTCTATCAGAGAATCAGACAGAGACTGAGAGCAAAGGCAATAGCATTTCATTTGATTTTTTGGAAATGTCTTTTTTTTCTTTTTTTCTTTTTGAGGCAGGGTCTTGCTCTGTCACCCAGACTGGAGTGCAGTGGAACAATCACAGTTCACTGCAGCCTAGACCTCCTGGGCTCAAGCGATTCTCCCACCTCAGCCTACAGAGTACCTGAGACCACACGCACATGCCAACACACCCTGCTAATTTTTAAATTTTCTGTAGAGATGGGGTCTCACTATGTTGCCCAGGCTGGTCTCAAATTTCTGGAGTCAAGAGATTCTCCACCTCCACCTCCCAAAGTGCTGGGATTACAGCACACTTGGCCCTGCCTGTATATTTATTTATTTATTTTAGAGACAGCGTCTTGCTCTGTCACCCAGGCTGGAGTGCAGTGGCAAGATTAGGGCTCACTGCAGCCTTGACCTCCCAGGATCAAACAGTCCTCCCAGCTCAGCCTCCCAAGTAGCTGGGACCACAGGGGAATGCTACCACATTCTGCTAATGGTTTTGTTTTTTGTTTTGGTTTTGGTAGAGATGGGGATCTCCCTATATTGCCCAGGCTGGTCTCCAACTCTCGGGCTCAAGTGATCTTTTCCGCTTCAGCCTCCCAGAGTGCTGTGATCACAGGTGTGAGCCACTGGGGCTGCCTTCTGAATAATTTTAGGCCTTAAAAACATATAAATAAGATATGGTGAATTCACTAAGTCTTAGCACATTTGAATAGACAGGTTACTTGTTTATTTTCTTAGATGCCAAGACCACTGCTTCTGTTCACTAGTCAGAACTTTACAAAATATGGTGACTCATACCTGTACTCCCAGTAGTCTGGGAGGCCAAGGCAGGTGAATCACAAGGTCATGAGTTCGAGACCAGCCTGGCCAACATAGTGAAACCCTGTCTCTACTAAAAATACAAAAAAATTAGCCAGGTGTGGTGGCAGGCACCTGTAATCCCAGCTACTTCAGAGGCTGAAGCAGGAGAACAGGAGAATTGCTTGAATACAGAAGGCGGAGGTTGCAGTGAGCTGAGATCGAGCCCCTGCACTCCAGCCTGGGCGACAGTTCAAGATTCCATCGAAAAAAACAACAAAAAAAAAGACAAACTAACTTCAATCTGGTGACATTCTTTTACAAAAAGGTAGAGCAACTTATGAACCAAACACGTAGCGGAAACTATAATTGACAAAACATTGAGAAAAGATGATAAAAAGCTATGAATTTTAAAATATAATTGTAGATATGAAAATAAAGTAGCATGCCTAAAATATGAGAAACTAGTAGACTATTAGAGAAATCACGCACAAAAAAGAGAAACTCACCGAAGTTAGAGTCTCAGGATGTGAAGTCAAATCCTCCCCACCATGAGTTGGAACTAAGGCTCCAGGAGAATCACTGCAAACCATGTCTTCATTGGAATGTAAGGGCGCACTACATTTTAGGAAATTAAACTCTTTTGTACCTGTATGCGCAATGCACAGATTATAAGAATAAGGCAAAGTCCCCTCACTGTAGTTGGGGGGAACTATAGGTCCAGACTTGACACAGAGACCAGGCTGGAAGCAGTCCCAAGTAGGGCTGAGAGAGCGTCGCAGGCGCAAGGCAATGGCCAGAATCACAGCAAGGAGGAAGAGCACTGAGATTAAGGCCAAGGCCACCACCAGGTAAAACTGCAGTTCAGCCTGGGGGTCAGAGGGTACAGGACGGTCACTGAGGTCTGGCAGTATCTCTTGCAAGTTGTCTGCGAATACCAGATGCAGCGTGGCGGTGGCGGAGAGTGGAGGCTGTCCACCATCACGCACAGCGACCAGCAGGCGCTGGCGGGCTGCGTCCCTGTCGCCTAAGGCTCGAGCCGTGCGCACCTCGCCCGTGCGCAGCCCCAGGCTGAAGAGCCCGGGCTCGCTGGCCTGCAGCACGTGGTAGGACAACCAGGCGTTGTGTCCTGAGTCGGCGTCCACCGCCACCACCTTAGTCACTAGATAGCCGGGCTCTGCAGCGCGAGGCACCATATCGAAGACCGCGGAGCCATCAGGACCTAGAGCTGGGTACAGCACCCGCGGTGCGTTGTCATTGCGGTCGCCCACCAACACGCGCAGGCTCACATTGGCGTTGAGCGCTGGAGAGCCATGGTCGCGGGCCTGTAGCGTGAGCTCGAAGGCGCGCAGCTGCTCGTGATCAAAGGCGCGCTGCGCGAACACCACCCCGCTCTGCGCGCTCACGGACACGTAGGACGACAGCACAGGGGGCTCTAGGTCACTCGCCACGATACAGTAGGAGATGTGGCCATTGAGCCCCAAATCCGGGTCAGAGGCGCTCACTTGCGCGATGGAGACTCCTGGCGGATTGTTCTCGGCCACGTGAACGAGGTAGGATGCCTGATCGAAAACTGGAGCGTTGTCGTTGACGTCAGTGACGTACAAGGTGATGGTTCTGCTGGAAGAAAGAGGTGGCTTGCCCCTGTCAGTGGCTACGATGGTGACATTGTATTCTGGTGTCTGCTCTCGGTCCAGGGCTCCATCTGTCACCAGCTTGTAGTAGTTATTGGAAGAAGAATAAATCTTGAATGGAATATCTGTTTCTATATTACACCTGACTTCTCCATTTCCTCCGAAATCCAGGTCTCGTGTTTTGAAGAGGGCAATAACCATTCCTGGAGGGGAATTCTCCAAAATCTGATCAGAGAGAGAAGTGATGACTATTTCTGGGCTGTTATCGTTTTCATCGAGGATTTCTATGATTACTTTACACTGGGTAGAGAGACCACCTCCATCCTTCGCTTCCACTTCCATGGTGTATCTTTCTACATCTTCAAAATCAAATGACTGATTATTCTTAATCATACCTGTTTTCTCATCCAATGAGAACATATGTCTTGTGCTCTGGGCAGTGCTTCGGAAGTAGTAGTTTATCTCGGCATTGACCCCCTCATCCTGGTCAGTGGCTGTCACTTGCAACACAGGGGATCCAGGGGACAGATTTTCACTAAGACTAATTCTATATTCATCTTTGCTGAACACCGGGGGGTTATCATTGGCATCCTTGACAGAAATTTCTATGTGAGCGGTGGCACTTCTTGGAGGGTCCCCTCCATCCAAGGCAGTCAATATCAAGCTGTGAGATCTCTGTTCTTCCCGGTCTAGGGGTTTCTCCAGAGACAACTCTGGGTATTTGCCACCGTCGGAATTCACTCTAACCATTAATGAAAAATAAGGATTAGGGTTTATCTTATAATCTTTAATTGAGTTTATGTTTATATCGGGATCCGTGGCAGGGTCAAGCGATATTCGTGCACCAGTGGATGCAGATTCGAAAATTTCTAAATGTATTTCCTTTTTATCAAATTGAGGGGCGTGGTCATTAACATCCTCAATCACCACAATGATATGAAAGATATTTAAAGGATTTTCCACCACAGCTTCCAATTGCAACTCACATCTTCTTCTCTCTTTGCATATCTGCTCACGGTCTATTCGGTCCTTCACTAGTAAGTCCCCGCTCTCCGCGTCTACGCTGAAGTGCAGCTTCTCCGCGCTAACTCGCAGCTTGCGAGCCGACACATCCAGGACACTGAGCCCTAGATCCTTAGCGAGGTTTCCCACCACCGAGCCCTTGGCCAGCTCCTCCGGAATCGAGTAGCGGATCGGCTCACACAGCGCGGGGTAGAACAAAGGCATCAGCAAGGGAAATAATACCTGCCGCGGGCCGGCCCGGCGCCTCTGCGCGCAGCTCCCTCCCATCGTTCGCTCGGATTCTCGCTGGGTCCTCGCTTTTCCAGTTGGAGAAAGTGCACTCTACCGCGCTAGAAAACCATTCGGCCCAGGACGGGAGGAGTCCCGGGTCTCGGGGCTGGGAATCCGGTGTCCTGGGCAGGGTCTGCGCAGCCGGGAGCCTGTGTGTGAGCTGGTTTTCTTCTTTCTGTTGCTGGCTGCGCAGGGGATTCCAGGCTAGAGGCTGAAGGATCCCGGGCGTCAGCGCTTGCTCTGCACTGGCCGACAGCGGCGCCCAGAGGCTCCGTGTGGGACTGCAGTCCAGCTTTTCATTTTGAATTCGGTCTCCAAAATGTATACATTCTTCGAAAATGCAGGTGTACATTCTTACCAAATTTTGCTCTCATCATAATATTATAGGAGATATTTATATGTTTTGTGTTTTAAATAAATTTATTATGCACAATTTCAAACTTATACGACAGTAGGGATTATATAGTATTATATAGTATTATATAGTGAACCTTCACATAGCCATCACCCACCTTCAACAATGATCACCACAAAGCCAATCTTTAACATATGCTGTGCTCCCCCATTATTTTTAAGTAATACAAGATATAGAATGTCAATCAATGCTTCTTTTTAAGATGAGACATCAAAGTCAAGAATTTTATCTTTCAGCTTATGTTCTACAATCTGTTACCAATGCACAACAAGTTAAGTCCTACAGAGTTTAAGAATAATAGAATTAAACATTTTCCACACTCTACTCAGTTATCTATCTGGTGAGGCTTGTGTTTTGGTTTTAAGGGCAAGAGACATTTTTGTGGTATTGAATAATTACCTACCATGACATACAAGCCTTCACTGATATCTGTTATGTTTTCCCCAGATTAACACACATTTAAATATTTATAAATACTAAGTATGAAGGATATTCCTCAGAACAGAAACTGTAACAATTTTCTTGTTGCATGGTTAAAAATATGAGCCTGAAGGATGCTTTATTTATTTATTTTTTGCTACCAGCTTAAGGGAGAAAATGTGTTTGAAATAATTAAAATGTCTATACATCATAACGGATTTCCAGGCATTTTAGCACTTATTTTCTTATAAATAAAACAATGGAAATCCAAGTAGTTACAAACAAGTAAAAAATTCATTTCCACAGAAATGCCAGCAGTCATCAATGTATCTATGGATCACATGTTTAGAACAGAATTTTGAGTCAACCTCAAAGCTTATTTTCAAATGTCTCATGAAACGTAATTTACTACTTGAAACAACACTAGGTTTAAAAATACTACATTATTTTCTTCCTGATAGCTAAAAACAGTAAGATATTTTTAGAATCTTCCCAGCAGTTCTTGAGAATATTTTCTTAAATTATATCTGAGATGAAAGTTCATTTCTAGCCTCAAAAGTTGGAGAATTGAGCCAGAAATAATATATAAGTGAAAGAAATATTTTTAATTCCTTGTTTTGTCATTTCACAGTGACAAGTCTTAGAAACTTCTCTTGAGAAAGCATATACTATATAAAAGAAGAATGTCCAACTATTCTCCACAATTTACATTACAGCATGAGGAAATTAAGACCTCTGAAGATATGAAAATAAAGGATGTTACAACTTTCACCATTAAAGGGGAAAAATGCTTTACTAGGCTTTGGAAGTGGATAACTGAAGTTTAATCTTCCTCAGAAAATATCTTTAAATACAAACAGACTTTATACGCTTGTGATCTGAAAAATATCACCTCAAAGGGGTGTTTCCCTATCATAAAAATGGAAGAGTAGAAGCAATAAATCTGGGCTTTCAGCTGTTTCTCTAAGAAGAATACACTTACCTTATCAATTTACCCTTAAAAACATAGTATGACCTGCAGAAATGATCTTAGGAGTAAGAATTTGCTGGGTGAGGTGGCTCACATCTCACCAGTGTTTTGGGAAGTTGAAGCAGGAAGATTGTTCGAGATCAGCCCAGGCAACATAGCTTGCTAGTCCTCCCACCTTAGTCCTAGCTACTCTGATAGCTAAGGTGGGAGGATTGCATAAGCCTAGGAGGTTGAGGCTGCAGTGAGCTTTACTCACACCACTGCACTCTACCCTGGACAACAGAATGACACCCCCCATCTCTTAAAAAAAAAAAGGAGTAAGAATTTTGTGATGTGAGTCCACTGCAACCAATCAAGCAACCTTACCCAAAAGCCAACATCAATGCAGCTGCCCCATGAAGAATGGTTTATATTGATGGTAGATTAATTATTATGAGAACATGAAAGTTATTATCAGCAAATATAATTAATAAATGCCTCCTTTAGATGGAGCAAATATTAGGCCCAGTGAAAAACGACAAAACAAGAAATATCGACTTATACTACCTTAAGTACAAACAGTTAAAGAGAAGCCAACTATAATAGAAAGTAAAGGGCCAGGCACAGTGGCTCACGCCTGTAATCTGAGCAGTTGGGAGTCTGAGGTAAGCAGATCACTTGAGGTCAGAAGTGGCCTGGCCAACATGAAACCCTGTCTCTACTAATAACAACAACAGCAAAAAACTAGCCAGGAATGGTGGCACGTGCCTGTATCCCAGGTACTTTACTCGGGAGGCCTGCAGTCCCAGCTACCCTACTTAGGAGGCTGAGGCAGAAGAATCGCTTGAACTTGGGAGGTGGAGGTTGCAGTGAGCTGAGATAGCACCACTGCACTCCATCCTGGGCAACAGAGTGAGACTGTGTCAAGAAAGAAAGAAAGAGAGAGAGAGATAAAGAAAGAAAGAGAAAGAAAGAGAGAGAAAGAAAAAGAAAGAAAGAAAGAAGGAAAGAAAGAAAGAGAGAAAGAAAACTCACCTGAACCAAAGGGGTGTCTTCTATAGGAAACTTGGAATCAACCGAAATGCATGAAGGCTCATTTTTCTCACAGCTCTCCTGGCTGATGAGCGTGTCTGCATAGTTGGGCTGGGGGAAGATCAGGTGACTCTTCCTTGAGTCAGTGGTGAGGGAGAACTCCTGAGAATAGGTCTGTAGGAAAGCTCGAACCCCATCTACACCCACAAAGTGTGAGGTGGGCACACCAGCCAACCCATCACTTGTAGCCCGCAGCAGACGTGAGGAGTGCCAGCGCCGCAGCCTGAGGGCCAACAGCATGATAACAAAGGTGAGGAAGACACAGGAGACCACTGCAACAGCCACAACGAGGTAGAGAGTAAGGTCTGAGGCCTCCAGGTCTGCAGGGATCTGAAGACTGCCCAGGTCAGCCAGGATATCTGGGATAGTGTCGGCTACAGCTACTGTGAGTGTGACAGTGGCCGAGAGAGGGGGCTGGCCATGGTCCTGTACAGCCACCACAAGGCTCTGTTTGAGTGCATCTCTATCTAGCAGGGCCCGGGCCGTGCGCACTTCACCTGTGTGTAGCCCCACAGAGAAAAGCCCTGGCTCACTGGCCTTGAGTAGGCGGTAGGACAGCCAAGCATTCTGGCCTGAGTCTCTGTCTACTGCCACCACCTTGGTCACGAGGTAGCCAGGCTCTGCAGAGCGGGGTGCCAGCTCCACACCTGTAGAACTGTCAGTGGGGAAGGCAGGATACAGGATTTCAGGGGCATTGTCATTCTGGTCCAAAACAAACAGTCTCAATGACACATTGCTGCTAAGTGGTGGATTTCCATTGTCACTTGCCCTCACCTGCATTTGCAAATCTCTAAACTGCTCATAGTCAAAGGAGCGCAGGGCATACAGCACGCCAGTGTCCGAGTTAATAGAGACATAGGTGGAGAGAGGAGACCCTTGGATGGTATCCTCTGCCAAGGAGTAAATAATTCTAGAATTCTCATTGCTATCAGGGTCATAGGCAATCACCGAGAAGATGGAAGTACCTCTGGCGTTGTTTTCTGGGAGGTAGACTGAGTAGGAGGCTTGAGAGAAGGCAGGTGGATTATCATTGATGTCAGTCACTTGCAGGGTGATGTGAATTTCTGTGGACAGGGGTGGAGTTCCTCTGTCTGTTGCAGTCACCGTGATATTATATTCTGAGGTTTTTTCTCGGTCAAGAATTTGGGCCGTCAACAATCTATAATAATCTTCTTCTGAATTTTCTAATTTAAAAGATAGATTCTCCTGGATAGAACAGACAACTTGACCATTCTTCCCGGAGTCTCGGTCATGAGCATTGAAAAGTAGAACTACTGTTCCCTGAGGCGCATCTTCTCTCACTGGGCTAAACAGAGATGTAACGGTCACTTCAGGTCTATTGTCATTTACATCTTCAACCGAAATGAGCACTTTTGTCCGCCCTTTCAATCCTCCACCATCTTCGGCTTGTATTTCCATTTCATAAAACGAACATTCTTCATAATCCAGACTTTTTGCTATTGATATTTCCCCAGTATTTTCATTAAGTTGGAATAATGGAGATTGCTTTTCATTAATTTTCCGGAATTTGTATGTCACTTTTCCGTTGGTTCCCTCATCCGGGTCGCTGGCTGTTACAGTAAGCAGCCGGGTACCTGGGGGCACGTTCTCAAGCACTTTCACTCGGTAAATCGGTTGAGCAAAAACCGGGGCATTATCATTTGTATCCAGCACTATCACATGGATGCGCACTGTGCTGGAGCGACGAGGCTTGCCGCCATCTGAGGCCGTGAGGACCAGGTGGTGAGCAGCCTCTTCCTCCCTGTCCAGGGCGCGCTCCAGCACCAGCTCTGGGTTTATGGCTCCATCGTCTCCAGTCTGCACGTCCAGGGAGAAGTGGTGATTGGGGCTGAGCTGGTAGCTCTGGAGGGAGTTCACGCCCACATCCGGGTCAACAGCTTCTGGGAGTGGATAACGTGCTCCAGGAACCGCGATTTCGTTAATTTTTACTTCCAGACTTTCGGCCTCGAATTTTGGGGCACTATCGTTAATATCAGTTACTTCTATTTCTATTCCGTACAGTTTCACTCTGTCTTCAACCAGGACTTTAAAGTTAACCAGACACCGCGGGCTCTGAGCGCAGAGCTCCTCCCGGTCTATCCTCCCCGCGGTGACCAAGCTGCCGCTACGCGAGTTGAGAGAGAAAAGCTGCGTCCTACCTCTGGAGACGATGCGGACTCCGCGCTCTGCCAGTTCCCGGGGTTCCAGCCCCAGGTCCTTGGAGATGTTGCCCACAATATAGCCCTTTTCTGTCTCTTCAGGCACGGAGTAGCGAATCTGACTGGCCCTGGCCTCCCATAGCGTCCCCAGGAGCGAGCATAGCAGGACTAATCTTCCGCGTAGCTGGCATCTGGTTGGAGCTGCCATTGCTGCCACGCTTTGGAATTTTGTCAGAATGCTCTCTGTGCGCGCTGCTTCACCAAGTTCTTTCTTCCCTCTTGCAAAATATGGTGATCCTTTTCCTCAAGAGAAAGCCAGAATACCCTAAGTTAAGAGGCTGAGTTTCGCTGCAGCCTGGGAGCAGGTTCGTGGGATCCACCGGGTTTTGTGTAGTCGCAGGACTGGAAATCCGGATGGAGTCCCGATTTTTGCTTAGAGTTGGTCAACAGCGGCGCTCAGAGTCCTAAGCCGTTACTACACCCACTGATATGTAACAGTATTATATCAAATGGCTGATAGAGAAAACACTACTCTAATTATGATTTTAGATTTCTCCAATTGTTTCTTGCATTTGTATTTCAAAAGCAACCTATTTTTAAATATCTGAGTTGTAAATAAAGTGGAATAAAATTTCTGTAAGTGTATTATTAAATCGCAAACCATCGCTTAATATTAATTTACTTTTCTTGCTAGAATTTTGCACTCTCTTTCTGAGATGTAAATTATAATTTCCTTTCTGTGATGCTTCAATTTTTCTGTATATCTTAACTATCAATTTTCTGAAGTAATATTTATGTGCAATCTTCTTTGGAAATATATTCATTTTTAATTTTTGTACCTATATATTTTTAAATGTAAAATATACAATTGTATTGAATACATATATAAGGATAGATTATTCACTTTGAAATTATTTTATGGGGTTAATTTATTTTAAATGTAAAATTCCTGGAGAAAGGTTTCTTTTAAATTTTTGTGTTAAAAAAGTAATGTTAATTCAGCAATAGTTACAGTTGTTCTCACCTAATATTGCCAAATATTAACGGAAATAAGGTTGGAAATTTTTACATTTTGTGATTCCTTAAACTTTTCTGCTATTTCAAAAAACGTTTAGTTTTTTTATGTGAATACATAAGGCATGCACAGACTGTGTTTCAAAGATTCAAATGCATATAAACTGAAAAGCAAGTTTATATTTTAATCTTCTATCAATAAATTGTGCAACTTTAAAGTGATCTTGTTTGTTTGTTTCTGAGACAGAGTCTCAGAAACGCTCTTTCACCCAGCTGGAGTGCAGTGGCAGGATCTTGGCTCACTGCAACCTCTGCCTCCCGGGTTCAAGCGATCCTCCTGCCTCAGCCTCCTGAGTATCTGGGATTACAGGTGCTCACCACCATGCCTGGCTATAAAGTGATCTTAAACTTATTATTCTATGGGTCTATTCTATTACGCAATAATTTGTGAAAAAAGAACAGAAAATAAACAACAAAGATAACTATTGAAAGGTTAAAAGTAAATGGTATTATAAGAAATCTCAGCACTTTGTAAGGAACCTATTTACTGAATCATGCACCAAGAGAAACCAAGCAAAATACTTATACCATGTAATGGGAACTTTGTATGTACACAAGACTAGTAGTGTTAGCCTTAAAAATGGAATAATTCTGCATTTTCCTTCCCTCCTACAAGGATGTTGAGAAAACATCCAGTTATTTATGTTTAGAGCTCCAAACGGTAAGACAAATCCAGTGTCTTTTTCCCCTTTTTTCAAGAATATTTGTCAGGATTCTGAGCAAGAGAAATTGAGGCAATAGCATCTCTTTTTCTTGTAAGTTTCTTCTGGTAATTATATAGAGGTAGAGCAGGATTTTGCATCCAAGGAAACCTGGATAAACTTAGATAATGATTTGAACGATTTGGACCTTCTGAGTTTGGTAAGTCAGTCTCTCTCTTTCCCTCTCATACACAAAAATTATAGTATTTTTCTTAAAATTTTAGGAGATTCTAAAAATCATATATCCATTAGGTAGAGATAAGAAAGTACACATGAGGAATTAGCATGATAAAGAGATGTAAAGGACCAGCGAAATCAATGAAGAAAGACACCTAGAAAGACACCTACTAGCAGTTTCTTTGCTTTAAAAGGTGAATTAAATGATTACATACTTTAAATTTAATGTTCACCTACATATAATAAAATATAAACCTGTTAAAGAATGGGACAATCAATGGGTAAATTTCATTAGCTTTGCAAAAGAGGACCAAAAAAGTCCCAAATGTTTTTGCTAGGAAGCGAAGAGCAAACTCTCACCACTTTGTAAATCTATAAGGCTACTTCTTCGATGTGAGATAACCACTCATAATTCACTACTTCTCTTAAAAAATGATAGGACAGCTTTCTGACCAGCTGTAACTTCCCTAAGACAACTCATTAGACCTGAAAATATATGGCAATTTCATGTAAATACAGAATATTGAGTGGATAATGAAAAAGAGTAGACATAAATGAAACTCACCAACTCAGGATGGGAAGTCGACTCACTGGAATTACAAAGTGGAAATAAGGCCCCAGATGAATCACCACAAAGCATGTCTTGTCCTGAACTCAATTGCTCACTACATTTTAGGAAATTAAACTCCGTCTTTCCTGTATGTGCAACACATAGATTGTAGGAATAAGGCAAAGTCCCCTCGCTGTAGTTGGGGGGAACCACAGGTCCAGACTTGACACAGAGACCAGGTTGGAAGCAGCTCCAGGCGGCGGGGCTGAAGGAGCGTCGCAGGCGCAAGGCAATGGCCAGAATCACGGCCAGGAGGAAGAGCACTGAGATCAAGGCCAAGGCCACCACTAGGTAAAACTGTAGCTCCGCCTGGGGGTCAGAGGGCTCAGGGCGGTCGGTGATATCCGGCAGCACTTCCTGCAAGCTGTCGGCAAAGACCAGGTGCAGTGTGGCGGTGGCAGAGAGTGGCGGCTGTCCACCGTCACGCACAGCGACCAGTAGGCGCTGGCGGGCTGCGTCCCTGTCGCCCAAGGCGCGAGCCGTGCGTACCTCGCCAGTGCGCAGCCCCAGGCTGAAAAGCCCGGGCTCGCTGGCCTGCAGCACATGGTAGGACAGCCAGGCATTGTGTCCTGAGTCTGCGTCCACCGCCACCACCTTGGTCACCAGGTAGCCAGGCTCTGCAGCGCGCGGCACCATATCGCAGAGTGCAGAGCCGTCGGGCCCCAGCGCGGGGTACAGCACCCGCGGGGCATTGTCGTTGCGGTCGCTCACCAACACACGCAGGCTCACGTTAGCGCTGAGTGAAGGCAAGCCGTGGTCGCGGGCCTGCAGCGTGAGCTCGAAGGCGCGCAGCAGCTCGTAGTCAAAGGCGCGCTGAGCGAACACCATCCCGCTCTGCGCGCTCACGGACACATAAGAGGCCAGGGCCAGAGGCTCTAGGTCGCTGGCCACGATGGAGTAGAAGACTTGGCCATTCAACCCCAAGTCCGGGTCAGAGGCACTGACTTGCGCGATGGAGGCTCCAGGAGGATTGTTCTCCGCTACGCTGACGAAATAGGAAGCCTGGTGGAAAACCGGAGCGTTATCGTTGACGTCGCTGATATGTAGGATGACACTTATGCTGGAGGAGAGGGGCGGTTTGCCCCTGTCAATGGCTGTGATGGTGACATTGTACTCCGGGGTCTGCTCTCGGTCTAGGGTTCCATCTGTTAGCAACTTATATGAATTTTTGGACGAAGAGATAATCTTAAAAGGGATTTCACCTTCTAATCGACAATTAACCTCCCCATTTTCCTCAGAATCTTGGTCATGTATTTTGATCAAAGCAATTAGTGTTCCAGGCACCGCATTTTCCAGAATCATTTCAAGTAGAGAATGGAATGTAACTTCTGGGCTATTGTCATTTTCATCTTGAATGTTAACTTCAACTGTACATTGTGCAACCAGTCCCCCACCATCCCTCGCTTCTACCACCATTGAATATTCCTTGATTTCTTCAAAATCCAGTTTCTTTTGAGTTGTAATTTCCCCGCTCTTTGAATTCAGACCAAAGATTTGCCCGGTTCTATAGAAGGAATAAGTGATTTCTGAGTTGATGCCCTCATCTTGGTCGGTGGCTGACACTTGCAGCACAGTGGTGCCTGGTGGCACGTTTTCCGGAAGGCTGACTCTGTACACGTCCTGACTGAATACAGGGGGATTATCATTGGCGTCAGTTACCTGGATCCGGAGCTCAGTGGTGCCACTTAGGGGTGGATCTCCACCGTCCAGGGCAGTCAGGACTAAACGATGGTAACTCTGTTGTTCCCGGTCTAAGGTTTTCTCCAATGCCAGTTCTGGATATTTACTACCATCTTGTTTCTCCTTAATTATTAATGAGAAACTTGGGTTAAGAGAGAGTTTATACTTCTGTAGAGAGTTTAAGCCAATATCTGCATCTTCTGCTACTTCTAATATAAATCTTGTGCCAGGCTGTGCAGACTCACTTATTTGCAGCTCAAAGGAATTTTGCGTGAATTTTGGTGTGTGGTCATTAATGTCCTCGATCTCCACATTCACGTGATAAAAGTTCAGTGGATTTTCAGCAACAGCCTCAAATTCCAGAGCACAAGTTGGATTCTTCCCGCAGATCTCCTCCCTGTCTAGCCTGCTGCTCACAAGCAAGTCCCCGCTCTCTGCGCTCACCGTGAAGTAAGGCTTCTCCGAACTGACGCGCAGTTTTCGAGTCGGTAACTCCTGGACGCTGAACCCCAGGTCCTTGGCGAGGTTCCCCACTACGGAGCCCTTGGGCATTTCCTCGGGAATCCTGTAGCGGATCTGCTCACCGAGCGCCGGGCAGAACAAAGGCAGCAGGAAGAGAAAGAGCCCAGGTCGCCTCTCAGCCCGGCCCCGCTCCCCGGCGCCGCTCCCCATCCCTCTTGCTCTCTCCTCAGCTTGCTCACCAGTCTGGAGATGCCGGGTTATAAATAACCTCTGTATTGCAGATTTTCGGATCTCCGAAGGGACTTTAGTTCCAGTTCCAGTTCAGGAAAAGATTCTTCTTTTTCCGAGGAGGAAGCGGTGTAAAGGCTGGTGCTGGGGAGTCTGAGCTGGGGCTGCCCTGGAAAGTGCGCTGCGGCTGCGCGAGATCTGGCGCGCCAGGCTCTCCACTTTGGCCAACAGCGGCGCCCAGAGTCAGCACTAGGAAACTACAGCCTGGGCTGCTCCAGTTTAACCAGTGCAGTAATTGTATTTGTGTGCCTAACTTAACAAGCAAAGCTTTTACATTCATATGTTTAATCACAAATTATAACACCCTCTTTAAGGTATCTTTCTACTTTTTCTAAATTGTTAGAACTATCGCATAGAGTTTTTACACAAACCTGCATACATTGGTCCATTCTTTCACCATTCTGCAAACATACCTTGAACTAGCTAGAGCTAAGTATTGCCCTTGTCACTGGCAATAAAATAATGAATAAGGTACAGGTCTTGCTCTCAGAGAGTTCATACTATACTGATTTCAAAAAGTCATTTTTCTTTATTAGCTATGATATGTGGAAACAATTTTATCATTCTTCTGTTCATTTCTATAATTTCCACCACTCAATATATCTACTGTTTTACATTACACATATTAG
Organism: Aotus nancymaae; assembly: GCF_030222135.1. NCBI lineage: Eukaryota > Metazoa > Chordata > Mammalia > Primates > Aotidae > Aotus > Aotus nancymaae. Next base: position 16,401,785 of record NW_026988479.1, on the reverse strand, counting down.
GGAAATCTATGCTATTTAAAACTATTTTGTAAAGTCGTGGCAATTTTGTATCAATTCCCAAACATCTCCTCTTGCTGACAATATTAACATTCTTTAAAAAAAAATGTATCTTTACTTTTCTTCTTCAGAAATGTTCCTTCAAGTATTTTGCCCATATGATGTAGCCAAGAAATGATACACACTACTATGTTGCTCTTTTTCATACCCCAAGATACTTGTCTTATGTCATATCTTTTATAGTATATAAATTCATTCTTAAGAGTTATCAGGGAAATGCTTATCTATTCTGCAATACAAGGTACAAAGGGATATTCTAGTGGATTGCATTATTACCCTATCTATATACCATCATTCTACTGAAGAAATAACTTTGGAATTGGATAAATTAAGCTCACAAGTTTATTTACATAAATTTGTAGAATATGGTGACATTGATCAACCATTTTTAGTCCATTTGTCAGATGAATAAAAACAACTAGCCAACATTTTTAGGGAGAGTAAGAATTCTCTTTCCTATCAGGGCAACTTTCATCACAGTTTTTAAAATTGCATCGTGCCAATGATATATTGTCCTCTCAAATGTGCATCCAAATGGCATACAAACTATGAAGTTAACTCCCATTCCACTGAATATGTACCAAACAGTAGAACACTACACAATCCTTAGGAAATACTCTTTTCATTAATAACAAAAATGTATTGGGTCATCTTCTTCTACCTTATAATAATTCAGGGATTAGCTTTATTCAAATGCTACAAGAAGGAATGCAGGAATACAGGAATGAGCAGCATAGACTGAGTTATTACTTTTTTTTTGAGACAGAGTCTCACTCTCTCACCAGGCTGGAATGCAGTGGCACGTTCTTGGCTGACTGCAACCTCCAACTCCCTGGTTCAAGAGATTCTGCTGCCTTAGCCTCCCAAGTAGCTGGGATTACAGGCATGTGCCACCAGGCACAGCTGAGTTTTGTATTTTTAGTAGAGATGGGGTTTCACCATGTTGACCAGGATGGTCTTGATTTCCTGACCTTGTGATCTGCCTGCCTCGGCCTCCCAAAGTGATGGGATTACAGGCGTGAGCCACCGCATCTGGCCCTGAGTTATTACTATTAATATTAGTTTTTTAAGAGGCAGGGTCTGGTTCTGTCACCTAGGCTGGAGTGTAGTGACATGATCATAGCTCACCGCAATTTCAAACTCCTGGGCTCAAGTGGTCCTCCTGTCTCAGCCTTCCAAAGTGCTGGGACTTCAGACATAAGCCACCGTGTCCAGTCAAGACTGAATAACTTTAACCGAATCGATCGGCTTATTTAGAACGTGTCTACCTGAAACGTTGGTTCTTAAAATCAACATTCTCACCATTTTACATCGATGCACAACCAAACCAGCTCATTGCACTTCTATTGAAATATATTCTTACCTATTTTACAAAAGTCACTTTCAACAGTTTAAAACCACGTTTTAATTCGGATCTAATGTTTTGCTTTTGTTTTGTGTTTGGCGGAACAATGGACATTCTAGGCTTTTAGATTCCACGTCTCCATGGGCATGGAACCCAGGTAACCATTGTCACACATACTTAATATTTAGTAACCAGTATTATCTCCCACCAAGATCCATCTTTAAAGTTTGTTCATGTTTTGAAAGATGGTAAGAAGTATTAAAGTTTTGAAGGGCACTGGTACAGAAACAGGGCTCAGAAAAGAGGTTCAAAATGAAGAAATCTACAAGAGCATAGTTATAGGTTCAAATGCTAAACATAACTAAAAATTCTGAGATACATTTTACTTTTACTAAGCTAATACAAGGCTTTAGATTTCTTGATAATTTTCTGAAGTTCTAATTTAAGATACATACACACACACATGCATATGTGAACAATAGCAAAGTTACCAGTATGGATGAGTAGGTACTTCTTAAGTGAATGAGTGATAATAGAAATAAAATACTGGAAGGCTTAAAATTGTTGAACAATCTTTTCCAAGCTGTTCAAAAGCAAATGAAACAACAACCTATGACTATTAGAGTTCAGTGTTATAGTAACCCCACCAAAATAAACCCAAAACTATGTGATATGCCTTAAAAATTATTTTCAACTATCTTCACAATGTTTTTCAAAACACATAATTTATGCCAAATAAAATTCATCTGGAAATTAAAAGCAAGCAAAGAACTAAACTCACCTGACCATGATCAGCTTCATTCTTACATTCATGAAAATCTATGGATGTTAATAAAGAATCATTTTTCTCACAGCTCTCCTGACTGATGAGAGTGTCTGCATAGTTGGGCTGGGGAAAGATCAGGTGACTCTTCCGCGAATCTGTGGTGAGGGAGACTTCGTGGGAATAGGTCTGCAGAAAAGCCTGTACCTCCTCAACACCCACTAAATGTGAGGCAGGCACGCCCGCCAATCTGCCACCGGAATCCTGGAGCAGGCGTGACTTGTGCCAGCGCCTCAGCTTGAGCCCCAGAAGCACAACAACAAAGGCGAGGAAGACACAGGAGACGGCAGCCACCGCCACCACGAGATAGAGTGTGAGGACCGAATCATCCGGGTCCACCGAAGGCTTCAGATTGCCCAGCTCGGCCAGGACTTCGGGGATGCTGTCGGCCACGGCCACGGTGAGCGTGACAGTGGCCGAGAGAGGGGGCTGGCCGTGGTCCTGGACGGCCACCACGAGGCTCTGCTTCAGCGCGTCTCTGTCCAGCAGGGCCCGCGCCGTGCGCACCTCGCCCGTGTGCAGCCCCACCACGAAGAGTCCAGGCTCGCTGGCCTTGAGCAGGCGGTAGGACAACCAGGCGTTCTGACCCGAGTCTTTGTCCACCGCCACCACCTTGGTCACCAGGTAGCCGGGCTCTGCGGAGCGGGGCGCCAGCTCCACTCCGGTGGAACCGTCTGTGGGGAGGACGGGGTACAGGATCTCGGGCGTATTGTCGTTCTGGTCCAGCACAAACAGGCTCAGTGACACGTTGCTGCTGAGGGGCGGGTCCCCGCTGTCGCTGGCTGTCACCAGTAGCTGGAGGTCTCGGATCTGCTCATAGTCGAAAGATTGCAGTGCATACAGGACACCGGTGTCAGAGTTGATGGAGATGTAGGAGGACAGAGGCGCCCCCTGCAGCGTGTTCTCCGTTACAGAATAAGTGACTTGGGCATTCTCCTGGCTGTCGGGATCGTGTGCAGTCAAGGAGAAGATGGAGGCTCCTCTAAGGTTATTCTCTAGAATATAGGCTGAGTAGGAGGCATGAGGGAAAGTAGGAGGGTTGTCGTTAATGTCTGCCACGTGCAGGGTGATGTGAGTTTCAGTGGACAGAGGCGGTGTTCCTAGATCTGAAGCCATCACTGTGATATTGTAGATAGAGACATTTTCTCGGTCCAAATATTTCCATGTCACTAACCTATAATAATTATCTATTGACTTTTCTAATTTAAAAGGTAAATTATCACGTGTGTAACAGACAACGTGACCATTCTTTCCAGAGTCTCGATCATGCACACTCAAGAAAGCAACTACTGTCCCAGGAAGAGAATTTTCTAACACTGGGCTAAACAAAGACGTAATGATCACTTCTGGTCTATTGTCATTTACATCTTCCACAGAAATGAGCAATTTGGTCCTCCCTAGAAGTGCCCCCACATCTTCGGCTTGTATTTCTATTTCATAAAACGAACATTCTTCATAATCTAGGCTTTTTGCTATTGATATTTCCCCAGTATTTTCATTAAGTTGGAATAACGGAGATTGATTTTCATTAATTTTCCGGAATTTGTATGCCACTTTTCCGTTGGTTCCCTCATCCGAGTCGCTGGCTGTTACAGTGAGCAGCTGGGTACCTGGGGGCACGTTCTCAAGCACTGTCACTCGGTAAATCGGTTGAGCAAAAACCGGGGCATTATCATTTGTATCCAACACTATCACATGGATGCGCACTGTGCTGGAGCGACGAGGCTCGCCGCCATCTGAGGCCGTGAGGACCAGGTGGTGAGCAGCCTCTTCCTCCCTGTCCAGGGCGCGCTCCAGCACCAGCTCTGGGTTTATGGCTCCATCGTCTCCAGTCTGCACGTCCAGGGAGAAGTGGTGATTGGGGCTGAGCTGGTAGCTCTGGAGGGAGTTCACGCCCACATCCGGGTCAACAGCTTCTGGGAGTGGATAACGTGCTCCAGGAACCGCGATTTCGTTAATTTTTACTTCCAGGTCTTCGACCTGGAATTTTGGGTTATTATCGTTAATATCAATTATTTCTATTTCTATCCCAAATAGTTTTCCTTTATCCTCGACCAGGATGTTAATATTTATCAGACACCGCGGGCTCTGAGCGCAGAGCTCCTCCCGGTCTATCCTCCCCGCAGTGACCAAGCTGCCGCTGCGGGGGTTCAGAGCAAAGAGCTGGGTCCTACCTCTGGAGACGATGCGGACTCCGTGCTTCGCCAGCTCCCGGGGCTCCAGCCGCAGGTCCTTGGAGATATTACCCACGAAAGAGCCTTTGTCTGTCTCTTCTGGCACCGAGTAGCGAATCTGTCCCCTCCCGATCTCCCACAGCGTACCCAGCAGCGCGCACAGCAGGATCAGCTCGCCGCGTCTGGGGCGATTCTGTGGAGTGGCCATTGTTGTTTTGCTGCAGAATCCTCTCAGAATCTTCACTGTGCCTAAGTGTGTCTTATTTAGTTTCTTGCCGCAGCTATGGAGATGATAATCCTCCGGAAACCTAGAGTGCCTCCAAACAGAGGTGGGGTTTCGCCGCAGTTCAGCAGTTAGTTTGTGGGATCTGCGGGTCTTTGTGAGGTGTGAGATCTGAGTGTTTTCTGTTGCATTTCTCTCCCAGTAGGTGAACAGCGGCGCTTAGAGTCCTAAATAGTTACTGCACTGAGATACAGATTACTTCTCAATGTAATACTCTGCTAGATTACTAAGAAAAAAAATACCATTTGCTTATTACTTTGTTTTGAATTTGATTTATCCCTAAACACATATTTTAAAAGAAACAGCCAAAGAATGAGATGAATGTTTTATTTAATGTTATTAAATGATCACATTAGATCAGAATGATCAGATTGTAGCATCGGATTAAATTACATTTCTGCAATACATTTGGTCTTCAAAAAAATAACATGATACTTTCATTTCCCATTGCGCTCTAAGCTTTACTGTAAATGTCTCCAATATATACTAACAAATAATTAAGAACTTCAGTTGTCACAATAAATAAATTTATCTTAAGACTAAAATAGACCTACTGGAGATGACCGACTCAGAAATTGTTTTATTTGGTTTAAACTACTTAATCATATAGAAGCTTTCTATAGAGCTGTTACTGTTAAATTATCCTTCTAAATGCCACTTGAACTACACATTGATAATGTTTTCAAATAAAAATTGTGAAATTTCTATAGGATAAATGCTTTTACCATTGCAGTTTTATGAGATATTATATTGGTTTACTATTTTATTTACATTGTTTATATTTTTCTATTTGAATACTTGGAATGAATATACAATAAAAGCAAAGCTCCATCCCATCCCTTCTACCAAAGAGATGATTACATTTTAAAGCAGACTTCACTTTTTAAGATAGACGTATATTCTAAAGTTAACTTTACCTACTTTGATCTAAAGAACTGCAAAAAGTAATGACTACATAATGCTTCCTAAGAAGTCAAACAATAAATGTGAATACAAAAAAGTCTCTTTCCCTTCAAGACCAGCCTGAGCAACACAGATCAGCCTACTTCACCATTCCTTTGAAGAATGGTATTAAGTTTTTTAACTGACTAAAATTTTCCTAAGACAGTTCATTAGATCTGAAAACTTTATATTTTTCTGTGAATATATTTTCTTATGCATATGGAAAACTGAGTAGACAATGGAAACTATACCAGTTAAATTTGTGAAGGAAAACATTGTCTCTATTAAAAATAGAAAAATTAGCCAGGTCTGGTGGCATAAGCCTGAGTTCCAGCTAGTCAGGAGGCTGATGCGGAAGGATTGCTTGAGCCCAGGAGTTTGAGGCTGCAGTGAGCTATCACTGTGCCGCTGCACTACAGCATGAGTGATAGAGAGAGACTTTGCCTCAAAAAAAAAAAAAAAAAAAAAAGGAAAAAGAAGAAAAAAGAGAAAAAGAATCAAAAGAGGTCTCTTTCCTTCAGCAATTTGTAAAGTGGCCATTAATTGAAGCAGTTGCTTAGAGATACCTAGCAAAAGGCTCATATAATGTTCCTTGGTATTTTGTATGCACATCAGATTGGCAGTTTTGTCTAAAAATTTGAAAGATTCAAGACTATATTTATCTCCTAGAGATAGCAGAATGATTAGAAGACCTCTAGTTATATTAGTTTAGGGCTATAGAAAAGGCAGTTATACATCATATATTAGGGTTGTATGTGAGAGGAACAACAGACACAAAACATTGTCTTTTCTTTGATGAAGGACATAGAATGAGCTTGAATACAGTCTAATCCTGAAACTCTATGTTGCAAGTAAGGAGAATCTGCCTTTGATCTTCTAATGAGCATGGAAGACCATTTTCTAAGTAAAAGGATCACATACACACACACACAGCATACACTGCATACAACCACAAGGGGTCCATGGACATAAAAATCCAGCTGAAGACTCCTTATTCTAGGAACACTTGAAACAAAAGGGAAGTTAACACAAGAAATAAAACAGTAGACTAGTATGGAGATCATACCAGGTAAATTAGTGAAGAAAAGTGTTGAAGTTTAGCTTAATTTCTTTGCTTAATATTTTTATACTTATGGTATGTCCAAGCTGAAGAAAGTATTCATCATATATTAGGCAATAAGAAGGAAAATGTATGGGAATATCTCATTCACTTTTTAGGAGAGTCAACAACTGTTTAACATTTTCATTTTGTGGTTAAAACCACACCCTCATTGCTTTGTAAATCTAAGCTCCGTTAAAAAACAAACAAATGTTGGGCCATGCAATTGCTCCTACTTCACTCCTCCTTTGAAGAATGGTATGATAGCTTTTTAACATTCCCAAAATGATTCATGAGATCTAAAAATTATATATTTTTCTGTTAATACATATATTTTCCTATGAATATGGAGAAATGGATAGGCAATGTGAAGTAAGTTATACTTAAAGGAAACTCACCTGATGGGAAGTCAATTCGCTGGAATTACAAAGTGGAAATAAGGTCCCAGATGTATCACCACAAAGCATGTCTTGTCCTGAACTCAATTGCTCACTACATTTTAGGAAATTAAACTCCGTCTTTCCTGTATGTGCAACACATAGATTGTAGGAATAAGGCAAAGTCCCCTCGCTGTAGTTGGGGGGAACCACAGGTCCAGACTTGACACAGAGACCAGGTTGGAAGCAGCTCCAGGCGGCGGGGCTGAAGGAGCGTCGCAGGCGCAAGGCAATGGCCAGAATCACGGCCAGGAGGAAGAGCACTGAGATCAAGGCCAAGGCCACCACTAGGTAAAACTGTAGCTCCGCCTGGGGGTCAGAGGGCTCAGGGCGGTCGGTGATATCCGGCAGCACTTCCTGCAAGCTGTCGGCAAAGACCAGGTGCAGTGTGGCGGTGGCAGAGAGTGGCGGCTGTCCACCGTCACGCACAGCGACCAGTAGGCGCTGGCGGGCTGCGTCCCTGTCGCCCAAGGCACGTGCTGTGCGCACTTCGCCCGTGCGCAGCCCCAGGCTGAAAAGCCCAGGCTCGCTGGCCTGCAGCACATGGTAGGACAGCCAGGCATTGTGTCCTGAGTCTGCGTCCACCGCCACCACCTTGGTCACCAGGTAGCCAGGCTCTGCAGCGCGCGGCACCATATCGAAGAGCGCAGAGCTGTCGGGCCCCAGCGCGGGGTACAGCACCCGCGGGGCGTTGTCATTACGGTCGTTCACCAACACGCGCAGACTCACGTTGGCGCTGAGTGCAGGCGAGCCGTGGTCGCGGGCCTGCAGCGTGAGCTCGAAGGAGCGCAGCTGCTCGTGGTCGAAAGCGCGCTGCGCGAACACCACTCCGCTCTGTGCGCTCACGGACACGTAGGACGACAGCTCCCGAGGCTCCAGGTCACTGGCCACGATCGAGTAGGAGACTTGGCCATTAGGTCCCAAGTCGGGATCGGAAGCGCTGACTTGTGAAATAGAGGCTCCAGGAGGGTTGTTCTCGGACACATAGACTATATAGAAAGGCTGTGAGAAAACCGGAGCGTTGTCATTTACATCGCCAATGTGCAGGGTGATGCTGGAACTGGAGGAGAGGGGAGGTTTGCCCCGGTCTGTGGCCGTAATAGTGATATTGTACTCTGGATTCTGCTCGCGGTCTAGAACAGCATCTGTCACTAATTTATACGTGTTTCTTGAAGAAGTTAGTATTTTAAACGGAACATCACCCTCCAGTTTACAAGTAACTTCTCCATTGTGTTTGGAATCCTTGTCACGCACTTTGAGCAAAGCAATATGTGTTCCCAGCTCGGCGTCCTCCATAATCAGGTTGGGTAGAGACTGGAATATCACTTCTGGAACGTTGTCGTTTTCATCTATGACTTCTACCTCCACTGTGCATTGCGCAATCATTCCTCCACCGTCCCTTGCTTCTAAAACTATGGAATATTCTTTGACTTCTTCAAAATCTAATGTATTTAAAACAGTTATTTCCCCGGTGTTAGAGTTCAGGTTAAATTGGGTGATCTGACTAGCTTCACTGAAAGAGAAAGTGATCTCAGCATTGACACCCTCATCCTGGTCCGTGGCAGTCACCTGTAGCACCGTGGTCCCCGGGTACACGTTTTCCGAAAGTCTCACCCTGTATACGTCTTGACTGAACACTGGAGCATTATCATTGGCATCAGTCACTAGAACCCGTATTTGTGCAGTGCTACTTAGGGGTGGAGCCCCAAAGTCCAAGGCAGTCAAAGTCAAGTGGTAGGATTTCTGCTTTTCTCGGTCCAAAGGTGTCTTCAATACCAGCTCAGGGTACTTACTGCCATCTGATTTCTCTTTATTTGTCAATGAGAAATGATCACTGAGACTGAGTTGATAACTCTGCAGTGTGTTGCTACCAATATCTGCATCATGGGCAGATCCTAATATAAATCGTGTGCCAGGCTGTGCAGACTCGCTTATTTGCAGCTCAAAGGAATTTTGCGTGAATTTTGGTGTGTGGTCATTAATGTCCTCGATCTCCACATTCACGTGATAAAAGTTCAGTGGATTTTCAGCAACAGCCTCAAATTCCAGAGCACAAGTTGGATTCTTCCCGCAGATCTCCTCCCTGTCTAGCCTGCTGCTCACAAGCAAGTCCCCGCTCTCTGCGCTCACCGTGAAGTAAGGCTTCTCCGAACTGACGCGCAGTTTTCGAGTCGGTAACTCCTGGACGCTGAACCCCAGGTCCTTGGCGAGGTTCCCCACTACGGAGCCCTTGGGCATTTCCTCGGGAATCCTGTAGCGGATCTGCTCACCGAGCGCCGGGCAGAACAAAGGCAGCAGGAAGAGAAAGAGCCCAGGTCGCCTCTCAGCCCGGCCCCGCTCCCCGGCGCCGCTCCCCATCCCTCTTGCTCTCTCCTCAGCTTGCTCACCAGTCTGGAGATGCCGGGTTATAAATAACCTCTGTATTGCAGATTTTCGGATCTCCGAAGGGACTTTAGTTCCAGTTCCAGTTCAGGAAAAGATTCTTCTTTTTCCGAGGAGGAAGCGGTGTAAAGGCTGGTGCTGGGGAGTCTGAGCTGGGGCTGCCCTGGAAAGTGCGCTGCGGCTGCGCGAGATCTGGCGCGCCAGGCTCTCCACTTTGGCCAACAGCGGCGCCCAGAGTCAGCATTAGGAAACTACAGCCTCAGCTGCTTCAGTTTAGCCAACGCAGTAATTAAAATTGTGTGCCTAACTGAAAAGAACAAAAACTACGTGGATACGTCTATATATTTAATGATGTCTAAAGATGTATTCTTAGAAATGCATTCATCCTAACTTTGAAGATTTTTAGGCAAATCATGTGGATGCAATAAACACCTGTTTATTGACATAAGCTTTCCCCAATCTTCAAACATGCACTATCTATACAAAGCTAGCCATAACACAGACTTGGCCTAAACCACCTCAGAGCAGAGTAATTTTGCATACTTACCCATTAGCAATATACTGTATACATTTTATCTTTCTTTCATTGTTCCTAACATTTTCTCACTTTTCTAAATATCTCCAAATTTATTTCAACTTTTTTTCCTGGGGAGTATCATTAATGCCAAAATTGCCTTTTAGAAGGTGCGATTTATACTTATTTTCAAATACATCTCCTTTCTCAATAGTTTCAGTGATTTCATTACAGGAATATTATGTGATTCTCATTTCAATGATTACAGGCAATAACCTATTCCTCTCCTACTCATTACACAATTATTTTCCTGGTTACAAAATACAACATTCATCTTCAAAGTTATCAGGGGGATAATATGCAGCATCAAAACACAAAGTCATTGAGGTCTGCTGCACTGAAGCACTGCTTCCTACCTCTGCACTTACATTCTTTGATGACCTCAGAATTGAAGGAAACAATCCCTGGAAAGTTTGATTACAATAACTTACTGAGTTTAGGGATTATGTCTCTCCATTGCCTAAAAATAATTTTATGCATCTAATAAATTTTGGTCTGGAGATTTTCTTCTTTTTTCTTTTTGAGACGGAGTCTCGCTCTGATACCAGGCGGGAGTGCAGTGGCACAATCTCAGCTCACTGCAACTTCTGTCTCCCTGTTCAAGTGATTCCTTCGCCTCAGCCTCCCGAGTAGCTGGGATTACAAGGGCACCACCATGCCTGGCTAATTTTTGTATTTTTTAGTACAGATGGGGCTTCACCATGTTGGTCAGGTTGGTCTTGATCTCTTGACCTCATGATCCACCCGCCTCAGCCTCCCAAAGTGCTGGGATTACAGGCGTGTGCCACCGCGCCCTGCCCAGAAGATTTTCTTTTACAAAATAGCTTATAACCATATTTCTGCCATAGGACCTTCCCTCAGTAACATTGTTAGTGTCAGCAACATTGTCTTCTACCCCAAGTGATTTTACATCTGAAATGTAGACACAGCAGAACTTGTAAAATGCATCTCCCCCACCACTATTGTACAGTCGATCATGTGCAAAGTACCACCAAATACAACACTAGTCTAAAAAGAAGTCTTTTTTCTTTTAAGAGACAGAGTCTTGCATATGATCTAGGAGGGCCTCTAATTCCTGGGTTCAAGCTGTCCTCTTGCCTCAGCCTCCCATTCAGGTGGACTATAGCTTGTAACACCATATCTGGCTAAAAGTGTCATTTTAATTAATACTCAAAGGTCTCTGGAATCAAGATTACCTTGTCATCCACCCCTTCTCTCTGACAAATCACTTGATATAGATAAGAACACGGAAGCAGTTAATGTTATACAAAAGAACACGGAAGTAGTTAATACCAGATTGGGTTACTTCCAATTGAATTTTTCAATATACTTAATGAATAAAACCAACTACTGGTCTAGGATGTGTGTACATAAGATGGCCTAGGGTTTGAGTACATAAGACAGTTGAAACAAAGCCAGCATCCCCAACCTCCCACTTTGATAGCCCACAGACACACTTCACCTAGCTATTCCACTAAAACAGCAAATTGGAATTCTATGTTAAAACATGTAACTGCCTATGTCACAAATGCAAATGACAACACTTGAAACGACATTTGACATAGTATATTGGTTTTGTCTGGCCTTTAGTGTGGCATTAGACTTGATATCTGTCTTTGATATAGATCTTAGTGAACTGTGATACACACACATTTCATCCTTTAGGCATAAATCTAACCTTCCACTATCACCCATTAACAGATGATTATACTTTAAATAGGTCAAGAAGCAATTAAGATTTTTTAGGACCACCAAGCTGAGGTACATGAAGGCAGAATCAGGCACAGAAAAGTCTTCACATGGAAGAAATATTTCAGAACCTGTTATATATTTGAATGCCAAAGAGAATCCTAAAAAGGCAGCTGAGGTCTGTTTTATTCCTGCTAACCTCATGCAATATGAAAGACTCGATTCATTCTCATTTAAGAAAGTAGGTGGAAATTATAAAATGCAATAGTCCACTTATTCATAATTTTGTCCATAGGCTTTCACTAAAGAAATGATACTGTCTCCTATGCATTCTACATTAAAGTATCACCACTGAAGGAAACTGGGAAACTCATTTTTACCTCTATAAAACTTTTAAAATCCCTATTTTCAAAACACTGGTTTTGCAAAATAATAGAGAAATATCATGCAAACAAATTCCTCATGGACATAAAGGAAGGGCTGGGCTCACCTGAATACTTGGCACGTCGTCTTTGCATTCATGAAAATCTACGGATGTTAGCAAATCGTTTTTCCCACAGCTCTCCTGGCTGATGAGTGTGTCTGCATAGTTGGGCTGGGGGAAGATCAGGTGACTCTTTCTCGAGTCAGCGGTGAGGGAGACCTCATGGGAATAGGTCTGCAGGAAAGCCCGCACCCCGTCTACACCCACAAAGTGCGAACCCGGCACGCTGGCCAAGCCACCTTTGGAAGCCTGCAGCAGCCTTGACTTGTGCCAGCGTCGCAGCCTGAGCGCCAGCAGCACGATGACGAAGGCCAGGAAGACACAGGAGACCGCCGCCACTGCCACCACCAGGTACAGCGTGAGGTCAGAGTTGTAAGGACCGTCGGAGGGCTCAAGGCTGCCCAGGTCAGCCAAGACTTCGGGGATGCTGTTGGCCACGGCCACGGTGAGTGTCACGGTGGCCGAGAGAGGGGGCTGGCCGTGGTCCTGGACGGCCACCACGAGGCTCTGCTTGAGCGCGTCTCTGTCCAGCAGGGCCCGCGCTGTGCGCACCTCGCCCGTGTGCAGCCCCACCGTGAAGAGTCCAGGCTCGCTGGCCTTGAGCAGGCGGTAGGACAGCCAGGCGTTCTGGCCTGAATCTTTGTCCACTGCCACCACCTTGGTTACCAGGTAGCCAGGCTCTGCGGAGCGGGGCGCCAGCTCCACGCCAGTGGAACCGTCTGTGGGGAGGGCGGGGTACAGGATCTCGGGCGTATTGTCGTTCTGGTCCAGCACGAATAGGCTCAGTGATGTGTTGCTGCAGAGAGGTGGGTCTCCGCTGTCACGTGCGGTCACTCTCAGTTGTAGTTCTCTCAACTGCTCATAGTCAAAGGATTGCAGTGCATACAGGACTCCAGTGTCAGAGTTTATGGAGACATACGAGGACACTGGTGCCCCCTGGATGGTGTCTTCAGCCAAGGAATAAGTGACCTGGGCATTCTCCTCGCTGTCGTGGTCCTGTGCAGTCACCAAGAAAATGGAGGCCCCTCTGGGGTTGTTCTCAGGAATGTAGACTGAGTAGGAGGAGTGGGGGAAGGTGGGTGGGTTGTCATTGGTGTCTGTCACCTGCACGGAGATGTGAGTTTCCCTTGACAGGGGAGGAGTCCCACCATCTGTGGCTTTCAGTGTGACATTATACATAGAAAGTGTTTCCCGGTCCAAGTTTTTGGTTGTGACCAATCTATAATAATTATCTATTGAATTTTCTAATTTAAAAGGTAGATTTTCTGGAATGGTGCAGGTCACCTCACCATTCTTTCCAGAATCTCTGTCTTGCAGGTAGAAAAGAGCAATTACTGTCCCAAGAGGTGTGTCTTCAGGGATTGAGCTACTTAAAGACGTCACAGTCACTTCTGGAGCATTATCATTCATGTCTAAAACTGTGATCAGTACTTTCGCCTTTGTCAGACTACCAGGACCATCTTGAGCCTGAACTTCCATTTCATAGAAGGCAGTTTCTTCATAATCTAATCCTTCTAAAGTTGATAATTCTCCAGTAAGTGAGTTTAGATGGAACATCTGTAGAAGTTTAGGGGTTATTTTCCGAAAGGAATATGTCACTTCCCCATTGACTCCCTCGTCCAGGTCGATAGCATGTATTGTGAGCAGTCTTGTGCCCACTGGCACATTCTCGGGGACAGTTACTTGGTACTGAGGCAGAGAGAAGACAGGCGCATGGTCATTCACATCCACCACTGTTACCTGGATGCGGGCGGTGCTGGATAGGGGCGGGTCGCCGCCGTCAGAGGCTGTGAGGACCAGGTGGTGAACCCTCTCTTCCTCCCGGTCCAGCACCCGCTCCAGTACCAGTTCCGGGTACTTAGTTCCGTCGTCTCCACTTTGCACAGCCAGGGAGAAGTGGCGATTGGGGCTGAGCTGGTAGCTCTGGAGGGAGTTCGTGCCCACATCTGGATCCCCAGCCTCACTTAACGGAAATCGAACCCCAGGAGCTGCAGTCTCCATTATTTTTACATTTATTTCTTCCGTCAAGAATCTTGGAACGTTGTCATTAATATCTATTATTTCCACGTCTATAGGGTAAAGATTCATTTTATCTTCCATCAGGATGTTAAAGTTCACCAGACATCGCGGGCTCTGATCGCAGAGCTCCTCCCGGTCTATCCTGCCCGCAGTGACCAAGCTACCGCTGCGCGGGTTCAGGGCGAAAAGCTGCGTCTTACCTCTGGAGACGATGCGGACTCCGCGCTCCGCAAGCTCCCGGGGCTCCAGCCCCAGGTCCTTGGCGATGTCACCCACAAAGGACCCTTTGTCCGTCTCCTCCGACACTGAGTAGAGAATACGTCCTGCCCAGGCTTCCCACAGGGTCCCCAGGAGGATGGAGAGCAGAACGAATCCTCTGCAGTTACGGCTCCTCGGCTGAGCCGCCATAGTCGTCCTGCTCCTTTTGCTTAGACGCCCGTCTCGGGAAGTGCTTCTGAATGCGTGCGGGTGTGTCCTGGTGGACCCCTCTGTCTTCAGAAAGGGAGCTCAGAATCCGCAGGATAGAGGCTTGAGTTTAGTGCAGGCTGGGAGAGGGCCTACCGCAATCTGTCGTTTCTCTGTGCTGTAAAATTCGGTGGTTTCTGTGGGATCTCTCGCACCATTTTTCCCTGGTTGGTGAACAGCGGCGCTCTGAGTCCTTACTAAGTTACTGCACCAGATTGATGCACAATACACTGATTTCATAGAAAATTGTTTCATTTTTCAAAATTTCCCTGTTAAATTTCCTTTTAAATATCCCTGATAATTTAAAAATCCATTTTAAGACACCGAATTAATGTAACAGTGTTTATGGACAGGTGTTTGATAATCTTAGATAATTTTTTTAGAACTCTGCTTTGCCTTGCAACTTTCAAGTGACTCTTTTGGGCACTGACTTACACGTTATTGCACATAGGAAAATCAGCCATTGAAGGCAAAAAGGTAAACTTTGTTTGAATACGTATGAAAGATTTTATGTAGAAAATATTTACATCAGTGTATATAAATTTTAATTAATTCAATATTAATTGAACACATATATCCTAGACACCACCATGCAAGATTCAGAAAGTCAAAATTGTTTTAAAAGATATAGACATATTTTAATAAATTTTTGATTGTGTAGAACCTTAGAGATGGTATAACAGCTTTATTTTGACCATTTAAAAAAATGAGAGAGAATTGCCTTGTTCCTGATTGTATAGGAGCAGAACATTATAGAAATCCAAATATTCTCACTCCCAGTCTTATGAGAAAAGAAAGAAATCATTGTTGGTCTTGGCTATAACAATCAGCTATAGAAGCAACCCATTTTCTACACAAGGCAGAAATCTGCAGAGATCCTACTGGGCTGTGAATTCATAAGAAAGTGGATAATGGATTGGCTGATTCTTTTCATTATGCAATTCAAGTCTTCATCTTAGCATGCAATTCAAATCTTCATCCTACCCTATTCTAGTGTAATTGATAAAAAAAAGGATCTCTAGACAGTATTTGAGCAAAATGCAGGACTGTCCTGAGAGGATCCTTAGAGGTACTCATTTCTCCATTAATGTTGATAGAGTAAAACTAAATTATTGATGGTTCCAAGGCTACCCTTTGCTAGCAGAAATAAAAGAAAGTTCCTTTCACACATTTGCAGAATAAAAGAGAATGACATACTCTGGAATAAAGACCTGGCAAGAAACAGTCTTGCTTTGTAAATTATTTTGGGTCTTGGAGAGTAGCTGGTGGCACCAGGAGGAGAATCCAGAACTAACACTAAGAAAGCTTAACAGTTTTGTGGGAGGCTCCTAAGTAACCTATTTATGCTTTCTGGTGGCATTGCTCCAGAATACGGGGAATACTTTGAAGGAAATTCTGCTTTGATTTATCAAAATAATCCATAGTTATGTTTGCATTCACAAAGTAGATAATTTTTTTTTCAAAATCTTAAAATTTATTTTAATGTATTTTGGTGGTAAAATCTGACTAACTTGAACTTAATTAAGCATTGAAACATCACTTTAACTAATATAAAGATATGCATATTCTTCATTTACCTGCTTAGTATTAATATTTATACTTTGTATTTCAGTATACAATTATAGGGCACTATCCTAGAAGTGCCCTATAATTATAAGGGATATTATGTAATATACATTACATGCGCTGTATTGACTTTGTCAAATTGGAAGACTATTGAATGAAAGTAGATAAGTTTAAAGGAACTAACAGAGGTATTATAGATGAATTCTGTAAACTGGAGTTAAATTCTATTTGTTTAGTAGTACTTTTTAACTTCTTGTTGAAGCAAGCAAAGTGTAAGGTCATTGAATAACACAAATACTTGCAGACATTTTCAAACAAACTTTCTTGTTTGGAGGTTACAGCTCTCAATGTCTTGATCCATTCCTACCTGATGCCTCAAAATTCATAGCTTCATCTCACATTTGTTTCTTAGTCTATTGTTTTTAAAAAGTCTTAATTAACTTATTGTGTCTTGGTACCTTCTTTGGAGAGAAAGAAATAACATCTAGTTAAATTATAGACTACTCTGAACACAAAGCATACACACCTTAGCAAGTAAATGTCTTCATTCTCTCTAGCATTCACATTTTCTGAGTTATCTCATATTATAAAATTAAATATTAAAGATCTTTACTAAACCACCAAGATACATTTAATAAAATCTAACATAAGCTCATCATATCAAATTGAAATCATTTCATGATTTAAAGAGGGTATATTCTTATTGACTAAGATATTGGGAAGAATCCTGACCATTTGTTTGGTTGCATTAAAAAAAAAAAACTCTGATCCTGAAAGACCAGCTTCTCCTGAAAAAAAAAAAAAAAAAAAAAAAAATTCTGATCCTGAAAGACCAGCTTCTCCTGGTAAAAAAAAAAAAAAAAAAAAGAAAGGAAAAAAAATTCTGCTTGGCTTCCCAGGTATCAAATTGATTATCTTCTTTCTTTTCTTTTTGGGACATTTTTTAAAACTAAAAACAAACAAAAAAGTTCTTTGAAGTTCCATTTAGATTTTCATTCTCAAGCAAAGATATAGGTATTTTCCAATGATTCTCCTCTGAAATTTTTTATTTGAACCCCATTAAATTTGTTCTCCCATTTGCCATTCAGTCATCTATTTTTAGAGATATTCCCCGTAAGCAGACACTACCAAGCATGATTTAAAATAAATTTTTACTCTTAAATACTATCAGGCACACAGTATGCAAAAGACATTATAGTAGGCACACAGCATCGGACACTTACAGTTACTTGATAACAACCCAATAGTTATAATAATGGTGATGTCAACAAATACTTGTTCACTATACTGCTTTATAGTTTGAAAGAAGTCTTATAAAATTATTTACTTAGAATCTGAGTTAGATAGATAAAGAACGTCTTGTTTTAAAAGATAATATAAGTAGAGTTTATTTGGGCCAAACTTGTGGATTGCAACCCAGGAACATAGATTCAAGTTGCCCTGGATACACACTCTATGAGCAGCAGGTACAAGTGGATTTCACTCCAGCCTGGGCAACAGAGGGAGATCCTATCTCTGGTAAGTCTTTTTAATCTTAATTTTAATTGGAAGATAATAGTGATTGTAACTGACCCAAGTAAATGACAGATAGTTCTAACACCGAAAATCAAGTGTTCCCTGCTGCAGTTTTCAATGATCCCTATCTTTTTAAAAATAATTTTGATTTCTAGGTAATAAAGGTGAAACATCTGTCATATGAACCTGTCATTTATAATTATTAAATAACACTGAGAAAAAACAAAATATTTTTTTTTTCCTTGAGAGAGAGTCTCATTCTGTCTCCCAGGCTAAAGTGCAGTGGCACAATTATAGCTCACTGCACACTCAGAACCCTGGACAAGGACCCCTAAACAAGCCTCCTATCAGAGATTCTCCAGTAGCTGGTACTACAGGCACATGTCACAACATCTGGCTAATTTCTTTTTTTTTTTGATAGAGACAGAGTCCTGCTATGTCGCTCAAGCTGGTCTCAGACTCCTAGCCTCAAGGGATCCTCCCGTCTCAGCCTCCTGAAGAGGTGGGATTACAGGTGTGAGCCACCACTCTACCTACAACCAAGATCTTGATCTTCTTTAATACAGACCTAAATTAAGTTTATTTTCCCACATCAGAAAAACAAAGAACCTTACAAATGTCACATAGTAGGAAAAACCTAAGAAACGAGATGTACTCGATCCGAGACACAGCTTGCCAAGAAGAGAAAGAGAAAGAAAAACTAGGACATGCATTATTTTCCCCCACAAAATTAAGACTTAAGAATGGTTGAAAGAAAAACATTAAAATTATATGATTCCCTGCAAAGCACTAAGAAAACTAAGCACTAATCAAAGATAATTTTTAATCCTCATCAACCAATAAAAACAATACCCTCACCTGAACAAGGGAATCTTCTGCTTTACAAAATCATGAATCTTCCTGTACCAAAAGAGGTTCACTTCTCTCTCAGCCGTTCTGGCTGACGAGCGTGTCTGTATAGTTGGGTTGCAGGAAGATCAGAAGACTTTTCCGCTTCTGCGGAAATAAACTCACCTCAAGTTGCTTGGGGTCTCCTTTCGTTTCAAGTAAATCCTGAGTTATCAGAAGAGGCTCGTTTTTCTCACAGCTCTCCTGGCTGATAAGCGTGTCAGCGTAGTTGGGCTGGGGGAAGATCAGGTGACTCTTCCGCGAGTCCGCGGTGAGGGAGACCTCGTGGGAATAGGTCTGCAGGAAAGCCCGCACCCCGTCCACGCCCACAAAGTGCGAACCCGGCACGCTCGCCAAGTCACCTCCCGAAGTCTGCAGCGGGCGTGACTTGTGCCAGCGCCGCAGCCTGAGCGCCAGCAGCACGATGACGAAGGCCAGGAAGATGCAGGAGACCGCGGCCACCGCTACCACCAGGTACAGAGTGAGGTCTGAGTTGTGAGAACCGTCTGAAGGCTCAAGGCTGCCCAGGTCGGCCAGGATTTCGGGGATGCTGTCGGCCACAGCCACGGTGAGTGTCACGGTGGCCGAGAGAGGGGGCTGGCCGTGGTCCTGGACGGCCACCACGAGGCTCTGCTTGAGTGCGTCTCTGTCCAGCAGGGCCCGCGCTGTGCGCACCTCGCCCGTGTGCAGCCCCACCGTGAAGAGTCCAGGCTCGCTGGCCTTGAGCAGGCGGTAGGACAACCAGGCGTTCTGGCCCGAATCTCTGTCCACTGCCACCACCTTGGTCACCAGGTAGCCGGGCTCTGCGGAGCGGGGCGCCAGCTCCACGCCAGTGGAACCGTCTGTGGGGAGGGCAGGGTACAGGATCTCGGGCGCATTGTCGTTCTGGTCCAGCACAAACAGGCTCAGTGACACGTTGCTGCTGAGGGGCGGGTCCCCGCTGTCGCTGGCTGTCACCCACAGCTGTAGGTTTCTCAACTGCTCATAATCGAAGGAGCGCAGGGCGTACAGAACGCCCGTGTCAGAGTTGATGGACACGTAAGAAGACAGGGGCGCCCCCTGGAGGGTGTCTTCCGCCAGTGAGTAGGCGACTCGGGCGTTCTGGTCCACGTCAGGGTCCAGTGCATTCACAGAGAAGATGGAGGCGCCTCTGGGGTTGTTTTCAAGGACATAGACTGAGTAGGATGAGTGGGGGAAGGTGGGTGGGTTGTCGTTGGTGTCTGCCACATTTACGGAGATGATTGTTTCTGTAGACAGAGATGGTGTTCCTTTGTCTGTGGCTGTCACAGTGACGTTGTACAAGGACACCGCTTCCCGGTCTAGAGCTGCATTTGTCACTAATCGATAATAATTGTCAACTGATTTTTCCAATTCAAATGGGAGACCTCTCGGGATGGAACAGGTTACCAGGCCATTCAGTCCAGAGTCTCGATCGAACACTTGAAAAAGAGCGATTATTGTTCCTGGAGGCGCACTTTCAGCAATTGTTCTGCTTCCAGATGTAACAACCACTTCTGGTACATTATCATTGACATCCAAGATAGTTATTAAGACTTTCGCTCTGTCTCGAAGACCTGGCCGATCTCGGGCTTCAACACCCAGCTCATAAAAGTTCGAGTCTTCATAGTCTAGATTTGCAGAAGTTGAAATCTCTCCAGTCAAAGCATTCAAACGGAAAATTTGTGAGATCTTTTCTGTAATCTTCACAAAGGAATAAGTTATTTCCCCGTGGACTCCTTCATCCCGGTCGGTGGCATTTACTGCTAACACTGGTGTGCCTACTGGCAGGTTTTCAGGAACACTTACGCGGTAGACAGGCTGAGTAAACACTGGAGCGTTGTCATTTGCATCTAGAACTGTTACCAGAATTCTGGCGACGCTTGAGCGGACAGGGTCACCGCCATCCATGGCAGTAAGGACCAGGTGGTAAACGGCCTCTCCTTCCCGGTCCAGGGTGCCCTCGAGCACCAGCTCCGGGTACTTGGGCCCATGGGCTTCGCTTTGCATGTCCACTGAGAAGTGACTATTGCTGCTGAGCTTAAAGCCCTGAAGGGAGTTCTTTCCCACATCAGGGTCATAGACCTCCATTAGTGGAAAACGAGAGGATGGAGCTGCGTTTTCGAGAATTTTCACTTCCAATTCTTCCTTTAAGAATTGGGGTGTATTGTCATTAATGTCCACTATTTCCACTTCCACGGGATAAAGGTTCAACTTATCCTCGACAAGAATGTTAAAACTCACCAGACACCGCGGGCTCTGAGCGCAGAGATCCTCCCGGTCTATCCTACCCGCAGTGACCAAGCTGCCGCTGCGCGGGTTCAAAGAGAAAAGCTGAGTCCTACCTCTGGAGACGATGCGGACTCCGCGCTCCGCCAGCTCCCGGGGCTCCAGCCCCAGGTCCTTGGCAATGTTACCCACGAAGGAACCTTTCTCCAGCTCCTCGGGAATAGAGTATTGGATCTGCGCTGTCGCAGCCCCCCACAGCGTCCCCAGGAGCGTGAGGAGCGAGAGCTGCTCGCTGCGCCGCGGGCGCCTCTGCAGAGCCGCCATTACTGGCCTGTTAGAGACTTCCTTGGGATTAAGGGGAAGAAAAGGTCCGCATCACTTTTGCGCTTCTCAGAAATAGAAGTGAAGGTCCTTCAACAAGCAGAGAGCAGATGCGAAGCGTTTCAGGTCAGAGTTTGTGCACAGCTTTCCTGCTTTCCTGTCTGATTTGCTTTGTGGCTGGAGAATATAACTCGAGTTTCGTTGATTTTTCTTGCCCAGGTTAGTGAACAGCGACGCTTAGAGTCCTAAATTAATACTGCATCGTTTTGTGAAACTATCATATAGAGAATTTTATTTCTGCTAAATCTGCAAAGGTGACACTCATAAATATTTCCTTCCCCAAGATGATGAAGCATTTAAAAGAATGCCAGAGATTCTTTCAAATAATTTTTAATGTTCTCTGAAGTTTACCATTCATTTTTTTGAAAATATCTTTTACGACCTCGGGGAACAGAAATAATATTACAATCTTCTGTAAATCTTGAATGATCACAGTCCACCATCATTTACATTAGTCCCATTTTCAATAAAGGTACTAGCAACCACAAATACATGTTTTAGAGACAAAGTCTCCCTCTGTCTCCCAGGCTAGAGTGCAGGGGCACAATTATATCTCATTGCAGCCACAACCTCCTGGGCTCAAGGAATCCTCCCACCTCAGCCTCCCAAATAGCTGGGACTACAGGCATAAGCTACACAAACACATTTTGAACCAATTCACTACAGTGCCCATGACAAGAGTTGCCATTTTAGATCCCATTATTTCTTTTGATTACCATAGAAATTAAGAACTGCCCTGACATAGGCAACATCCATGTATACATTTAAAAAAGTGCAAAGGGAAGTAAAAATATTATATACAAGTTACATAAAAATGTCTTAAGGTATATATTATATTTTATATATTTTAGGATTGACTGCATCAAAACTAAGCAAATTGCTTAATTGTGCATATTTGTGTCTAATTCTGGATAGATATGTCTGAAAATGACAGAGTGAGACAATACTGTGTTAAGGATGTTTCTGGGCCCAGAGCGGTGGCTCACACCTGTAATCCTAGCACTTTGGGAGGCCGAGGTGGGTGGATCACTGAGGTCAGGAGTTCAAGACCAGCCTGGTTACCATGGTGAAAACCCATCTTAAAAAAAAAAAAAAAGAATGTTTCTGATTATAGCATATTAGGATTAACAAAAGTTTCAGGACTATCAAAAGGAGGGTATCTATGCAAGAATAATCGCAACACAGATAAACCTACAAAGAAATTCCCAGACACCCTACTCTACACCCAGAAAATCAATAAAATAATGTAATCAGAAAATATTTACTCTGTATACTTTTCATCTCTAAATCCATGAATTGAAACCCACTTATATTTATGGATGGAAAGGTTTGAAGAAACTCACCTGTTGCAAATTGCCTGAACTAGAAGGCATTTTTGGATTGTCATTACTAGCACTTTCAAACCAAGATGCTTCATCGCGTAGAAGATCTTGTGGTGTAGCATCTTCAGCCTTTATATTGAGAAATTTAAACTCGGTGTTTGAGGAATGTGAGGCAGCACACAGATTGTAGGAATAAGGCAAAGTCCTTTTGCTGTAGTTGGGGAGAACTCCAGGTACAGTCTTGGAGCAGAGACCAGGCTGAAAGTAGCCCTCAGTGGGGGGTCTGGAGGAGCGTCGCAGGCGCAAGGCAATTGCCAGAATCACCGCGAAGAGGAAGAGCACAGAGATCAAGGCCAAGGCCACTACTAGATAAAACTGTAGCTCCGCCTGAGGGTCGGAGGGCGTGGGGTGGTCGCTAAGGTCAGTTTATATCTCTTGCAAGCTATCCGCAAAGATTAGGTGCAGCATGACAGCGGCTGAAAGAGGTGGCTGTCCTCCATCATGAACAGTGACCAGCAGGCGCTGGCGGGCCGCCTCCCTGTCACCCAAGGCACGCGCTGTGCGCACCTTACCCCTGCGCAGCCCCAGGCTGAAAAGCCCAGGCTCACTGGCCTGCAGCACGTGGTAGGACAGCCAAGCGTTGTGTCCCGAGTTGGCGTCCACCGCCACTACCTTGGTCACCAGGTAGCCAGGCTCTGCAGTGCGTGGCACCATATCGAAGAGCTCAGAGCTGTCGGGCCCCAGCGCGGGGTACAGCACCCACGGCGTATTGTCGTTGAGGTCACCCACCAACACGCGCAGGCTCACATTGGCGCTGAGAGCCGGTGAGCCCTGGTCGCAGGCCTGCAGCATGAGCTTGAAGGCACTCAGCTGCTCGTGGTCGAAGGCGCGCTGAGTGAACACCACCCCGCTCTACGCGCTCACGGACACGAAGGACGACAGTTCACGCGGCTCCAGGTCACTGGCCACGATCAAGTAGGAAACAAGGCCATTAGGTCCCAAGTCGGGATCCGAGGCACTGACTTGTGCAATGGAGGCTCCTGGCAGGTTGTTCTCAGCTACAAGCACCATGTAGGAGGCCTGGTCGAAAACTGGAACGTTGTCGTTGACGTCATGTATGTGCAAAGTGATGGTCTTGCTGGAGGAAAGCAGTGGATTGCCTTTGTTGGTAACTGTGATGGTCACATTGTATTCTGGGATCTGCTCCTGGTCCAGGGCTCCATCTGTCATGTGTTTTTGGTATCTTGAACAATCTTAAAGGGGAACTTTCCTTTTAGTTGGCATAGCATTTCTCCATTAAATCCAGAATCTAGATCATGTGTTTTGATCAGGGCAAAAACAGTCCCCAACTCAGCATCTTCTCATATATGTTGGGATTCAGAAGCCACGGTTATCTCCGGGGCATTATCATTTTCATCCAAAATATCTATTTGTATTTTACAATATGCAGTGTGATGTCCACCATCCTTTGCTTCCACTCCAATTGTGAAGCTCTCTCTCTCTTCAAAGTCCAGTTCTCCAATAGTGGTGAGTTCCCCCGTTTTACTATCCAGCTTAAACAGTTGTCTCACTGCCTTACCAATATTGATGAAGGCATAGGTGATCGCGGCATTGAAGCCCTCATCCAGGTCAGTGGCCAGCACTCTTAATACCGAGGACCCAGCAGGCAGGTTCTCTGCAACACTGACCCTGTCCTGAGTAAATACTGCGGAGTTGTAGTTTGCATCTGCGACAATTATCGTGATCTGGGTGGTACAGCTTCTAGAGGGCTCGCCCCCATCCACAGCTGTGAGGACCAGGTGGTAATGTGGCTGCTTTTCCCTGTCCAGGGGTGCTTTCAGTACCAGTTCTGGGTACCTACTGCCATCCAGGTTCTCCTTCTGAGTCAAAGAGAAGTGCGGATTAGGGCTGAGGTAGTACTGCTGCAGCGAATTGACACCTACATCGGGATCTTGCGCAGATTCCAGGGCAAAGGTGGCTCCAGTGAGCGCCAGTTCGCTGATTTCCAGCTCAGTCATATTTTGGCTAAAGGTTGGTGGGTTGTCGTTAATATCCTGGATCAGCACAGTTACATGAAAAAAGTTGAAAGGCTTTTCAGCAACCATTTCGAATTCCAGAACACACGCCGACTTCTTGCCACAAATCTGCTCTCGGTCTATATGGTCGCTCACAAGTAAGTCCCCATTTTCGGTATTCACGGTAAAGAATTTCTTCTCTGCACTAACCCGCAGGTTCCGAGTAGCCAAATCCCCCACGCCAAGCCCCAGGTCCTTGGCGAGGTTCCCTACCAGAGAGCCCCTGTCCAGCTCCTCCGGGATAGTGTAGCGGATCGGTTTGGACAGCGCTAGGCCTAACAAAGACAGCAGGAAGAGAAAGGGCATTCGCCTCCGCCCTGTTGGGCCCCTCCATCCGGAGCTGTTTCCCATCCCACTCTCTGCGCCTTTGCCTTTCTAAATCCGAGGAGTGGAGATCTTTAATCCCAAGAGTTGTCTGAGCAGGACCAACTACTTGCTTTGTCTCGTTGCGTGGGTTCTCTAATGATGTCTCCGCTTCAGGACGCCGGATATAGAGTGCACTTTTCTTCCGAGTCGGCTGCAGCGGGCGGAGCCAATGCTTTGCACAGCACTAACCGGCAGCGGCACCCTGCGCCTCCGCTGCAGAACTGCAGTAGTGGTGACTAAATCAGCTCCAAATGGGCCAGTTAGGAAAAATATCTGCAGCATACTGATAGTGACACTCATTCTTCCCATTTTAAAAGGACTTTTGAAAAACATTAAAATATTTACTACATCTTTAGTCTGTTATTTCTTTTGATTTGAGCTTTATCCATCCAAATCAAATGCCTTTTACTTGTCAAAGGGCAAAGACAATCTTGCTCAATCTCGTCATGCTTTTAGTTTCCATTTTCATGAAATGGTCATAATAACATCTTCTCTGCTTACTTTAGTAGAAATGAGGACCAAATAATACATAGAAAATCATACAAATGAAAGCTATTTTTTGTGATGGTGTAGTATAAAGATGCTTGAAATATCAGCTTCATGTGTATTGTTATTGCATTCTATTTCCTTTTCTTCCAACTTTTAAAAGTTATAATCTCATAGCTTTTAGTTTTATTCTATGTTTTACTTTCTTCTCTTTTATCTTTATCATATTCCCTCAAAAGAAGTTGTACGTAGTAAGGAAATGATTGCCCTTATAAAATAAAAGTATAGTAAGAAGCAAGAGGGTCTCTTTTCCTTTGTTTCCAAGTGTCTACTTTTAATTAAATAAGTATGATTGAAAACTTTTTTTCTATAGAGGTGGGGTCTCACTATGTTGTCCAGGCTGGTCTAGAACACCTGGTCTTAAGCAATCCTCCCACTTCAGCCTCCAAAAGTGCTGGGGTTACAGGCGTGAGCCACTCTGGCCCAGATGAAAAACTTTTACAAAGGATGTTTTTACATACTACATCACAATGGTCCTGAATTGTACTATTTCTTTTCAAGTAGCCTAACAATGATGAGTTATTAAAATTGGGGCATGAATTGTGTGTCTTTAAAATTATATTATTTGATTATGTAAGTAATCCTTCTGTCCACTTCTCCTTGGTTCTCAGGTTACCATCTGATCATCCTACCCTTTTGTTACTTACACTTTTCCCTGGTCAATAACATGCCGTTTTCCATGTTTCTGACAGGTATCAGACAGTTTTAATTCCATTTCCAAACCAGAAAATCTTCCTGAATAATGTTAACCCTACATAATGTATTGTTATTCTAAAACTAGGCAGGTGTGCAGCAATAAGCAAAGAGTTCCACGTTGAACTCACCTTATAGTGGAAAAGCATTATAGCATCTTAAACTACTCATGGTATCTAGAATTCTAGACAGCCACCCACTGGCACCTTTATACAAACATTAAAAACCACTGACTCAAGAATTTGCTCCAAAACATGCCAAGGCTAGTGCCTTCCAACATACTGCCAAGTGTTTATTGTATGAACACTTCAATTAGTATGGAAAATTATCCTTCAGAACACATATAAAACTAAAGATTCAGGTACTTTTAACTATATAGTATATACAGTGCATATACTCAGAATGTATGGATCAAGCATTTTATAAAGTCTGTTAGTAGTTTATAGAGAGTTTAAAGATATTTTTCCACTGCACACAAAAAAGTTAACTCAGAGGAAATGTACCCAAATCTATAACCTTTACTTTTTCCCAAACGCCCTACTCTGAGAAGCATATAACATTTTCTTAAAAAAAGAAAAATGGAAAAGCAAGTTTTCACATAGGAGTGAACGATGTCAGCACCTGTTATATAGATTCTCTTGTTACTCTTTGGATGCATTCACTATTCAGTGAGTCTGCACATTTTACATTTTGGTCAGAATGTCCTTGTGTATGTATGCGTGTATATAGGTGCATATATATATATATATATATATATATATATATATGGACATTCTGACCAAATAAAAATAAAAATAAATAAAAATCAGGTGGTCTTAGGTTCTTTAATGTGTCAATTAACCTTTCATGTGGTAGCTTGCTATCCCAATATTTTATTACCTTTTCCCCTTATTTAGTCATTATTTGAAGCTGATGTTCAAGGTGTTAAAAGTACAAAATTTGAAGGATTAATTAAGAATATTTTAATAAGAAGCATCTGAAAATCATCTTCAGCAAATCAGATGCAGAAGGGAAATCTAATAGTTCTTTCATTGCACAAGACATCCTCCTGGAATTTGAGGCACATAGACTAGTATTTCATTAAGGCAAATCTATTAATTTAAGATGAGCACATTACTTAGAAATAAAATTTAAAAATTTGAACCATCCTTAAGTTGAATTGTTTTTTTCAAATACAACCTTAGACTCAAGTAATAAAGGATAATTGCACCCACACTTAAAGAAACACTAACACATTCAGTAGGTATCGATTCTAATAAGTGAACAGATTATCTATACTAGAAGAGCCACGTGTGTGACATATTTATATTTATTGAATGCAGCAGTATGCAACTCTTTGGAGACTTCACATTACAGAATGAAGCCTAATTTTAAGGTTCCTTTACACTGACTTTCCTTCTCAACAAGCCCACATATCCAATAATTACATGGCTTAACACAAACTCTCCAGATTTTAGAATGCTACACGTTATCATCACTATAAATTCAATCTACTTTTCTGATATGTATGATGCAGAAGTTCTCTGTACCTTTCCACTGATTAATGTAAATACTGTAAATTAGTTCCTTAAACAAATTTCAGGTAGCCTAAAATATCAGTCTACACATTATCCTTTCAAAACACTTTCACTAATGGTGTCTAGGCAGATATTCAAAAGAGAACAAATACATCTAACAATCTGAGTTAATGAAACTTCTCTTCTATTAATAGAACTGCAGTTCCAATATAACAAAATCCTTGGGTAAAATGATTATATTTTACCACTTTCTTTGAAGGTATTTGTTTCACTTAAGTCTGCAGATATCAACTAGATTTCCCAAAACAATTTAAAAACAAATGGAGAAAGTATAAATTATCAAATAAAATAAAATTAATCTCCAATACAGCAAATAACATTCCACTATTTATGTAGCTAGCTGATTTTGAATATGACAGAAAAATGAAAGAGGAAGCAAATTAAAATGTTCCAGTCATCCTCATCGAAAGAGAAAACTAACCTGAACTCGTCGTTCTTCTTTGTTTGCATCTACCTCATCCGATATCAGAAGAGGCTCGCTTTTCTCACAACTCTCTTCACTAAGGAGTGTGTCTGCATAGTTGGGCTGGGGGAAGATCAGGTGACTCTTCCTCGAGTCTGCGGTGAGGGAGACCTCATGGGAATAGGTCTTCAGGAAAGCCTGAACCCCATCCATGCCCACAAAGTGTGAGGCGGGCACACCTGCCAACCTGCTGCCTTCAGACTGAAGCAGGTGTGACTTGTGCCAGCGCCTCAGCCTGAGCACCAGCAGCACGATGACGAAGGCTAGGAAGACACAAGAGACTGCAGCCACTGCCACCACAAGATAGAATGTGAGGTCCAAATCCTCAGGGTCAGTGGGGGTCTTAATGCTGCCTAGGTCACCCAGGATGTCAGGGATTCTGTCGGCCACAGCCATGGTGAGCGTGACAGTGGCCGAAAGAGGGGGCTGGCCGTGGTCTTCGACGGCCATCACGAGGCTCTGCTTGAGCGAGTCTCTATCCAGCAGGGCCCGCGCCGTGCGCACCTCACCTGTGTGCAGCCCGACCGTGAAGAGTCCAGGCTCGCTGGCCTTAAGCAGGCGGTAGGACAGCCAGGCATTCTGGCCTGAATCTTTGTCCACCGCCACCACCTTGGTCACCAGGTAGCCAGGTTCTGCAGAGCGGGGTGCCAGCTCCAAGCCGGTGGAACCGTCTGTGGGGAGGGTGGGGTACAGGATCTCGGGCGTGTTGTCGTTCTGGTCCAGCACGAACAGGATCAGCGACACGTTGCTGCTAAGTGGAGGGTTCCCATTGTCGCTGGCTGTAACCCACAGCTGTAGTTCTCTCAACTGCTCATAGTCAAAGGATCTCAGTGCATACAGGACACCAGTGTCAGAGTTAATGGAGACATAGGAGGACAAGGGCACCCCCTGAAATGTATCTTCAGTCAGGGAGTAGGTGATTCGAGCGTTGTCACCGCTGTCGGGGTCATGGGCCATCACAGAGAAGATAGAGACACCTCTGGGGTTGTTTTCTGGGAGGGAGGTGGAGTAGGAGGCTTGAAGGAAGTTGGGTGGATTGTCATTGACATCTGCCACTTTCAATGGGATGTGGTTTACTGTAGAGAGTGGTGGGGTTCCATGGTCAATGACGGTTAAAGTGATATTATAATCTGAAGTCTCTTCTCTGTCCAGGTGTCTAGTTGTTAATAGGTGATAGTAATTGTCAACTGACTTTTCCAATTTAAAAGGCAGGTTTCTAGGAATAGAACATGCAATCTCACCATTTTCTCCAGAATCATCATCATGTACGCTAAACAGCGCGATTACAGTTCCGGGAAGGCAGTCTTCAGAGAGGGAACTGGTGAGAGAGGTGAGGATCACTTCGGGGGCATTGTCATTCACGTCCTGTACTGTGATCAGCACCTTAGCGCTGGCAAGAAGAGCGCCTCCATCCTGAGCTACCACTTCCATGAAGTAGAATCTGGATTCTTCATAGTCCAGTGATTGTATAGTTGAGATTTCCCCCAGGTTGGAATCAAGTTGGAAAGTCTCTGAAATTTTGTCTTCTTCATTGCGAAAAGAGTAGGTCAGTTTCCCATTTATTCCCTCATCTGGATCCGTGGCGGTTAGCGTGAGCAGCCGAGTGCCCACAGGTATGTTCTCTGGAACACTCACGCTGTACTCGGATCGAGTGAACAGGGGAGCATTGTCGTTTGCGTCGAGGACCACAACACGGATGTGCGCGGTGCCGGAGAGTACCGGGTCTCCGCCATCTAAAGCTGTGAGTAGGAGGTCATGAACAGTCTCTTTCTCGCGGTCTAGGGACTGTTCCAACACCAGCTCCGGATACTTTTGTCCATCAGTTCCGCTTACCACATCCAGAGAGAAATACAGATTGGAGCTGAGCTGGTAACTCCGGAGGGAGTTCACACCCACATCCGCATCGCGCGCGAAGGGAAGCACTAAACTGGTTCCTGCAGCCGCATTTTCATTAACTTTTACTTGTAACTCTTCATCCCGGAAACGGGGGCAGTTGTCATTAATATCGATTATTTCGACTTCTACTCCATAAATTTTCATTTTATTCTCAACCAAGATGTTAAAGTTCACCACACACAGCGGGCTCTGAGCGCAGAGCTCCTCCCGGTCTATCCTGCTCGCGGTGACCAAGCTGCCGCTTTGCGGGTTCAGGGCGAAAAGCTGCGTCCTACCTCGGGAGACGATGCGGACTCCGCGGTCTTCCAGCTCCCGGGGCTCCAGCCCAAGGTCCTTGGCGATGTTGCCGACGAAGGAGCCTTTGTCCAGCTCCTCTGGCACCGAGTAGCGGATCTGCCCGGATCCTGGCTCGCACAACGTCCCCAGGAGCGTGAAAAGCAGCACCAGCTCTCCGCAGCCCCAGCGCCTCGGTGGACTCCTCATTGTCTTCTCTCGGCCCAATTTTCTCCTAGTCCTGTTTCAGCCCGTTGCTTCCTTATTTATCTAAAGCTGATGGGTACATATTCCCTGACGAAAATTGGAGTGGAGGGTTGGCTTTTCGTAGGAGCTTGTCTGGTCTGTGCGTGTTTAGTATGGAGGGAGCAGAGTCGGGTCACCGCTGCGGCTTCTTTCCCACTTTGGTCAACAGCGACGCTCAGAGTCCTAACAAGTTACTACACCAAATTCCATTTTTATTTCTCCTAAGTTTAGTTATATTTTTATTTCTAACAATGTTGCTGTATCCTTAATGATTAACTGTGTAGCATTGTTTATGATAGTTACGCTTAAATTCTGAAACAGCAAGAATTCCACAATCCCTGAGATCAATATGATTATTAGATTCCAATACATTACAAAAGTTTTATTTAATTCACCATTGAGCCTATGTCCTTTATTTACCTCTTACCTATATTTAGTCCATTAAATTAGGATGTTCAAATTCTTACCTTTG
This sequence comes from Aotus nancymaae, assembly GCF_030222135.1. Lineage (NCBI taxonomy): Eukaryota > Metazoa > Chordata > Mammalia > Primates > Aotidae > Aotus > Aotus nancymaae. The sequence continues at coordinate 16,370,507 of NW_026988479.1, read as the reverse complement.
TAGGATTCCAGATTTCACCTTTTTATTAGGATACATTTATAAAAACATGCTTAAGACTGCCAAGGAAACAAATCCAGTTCTTAATGCACCTTTCCAAAAAGGCCTACTGATTTATGTAAGTTGTATTAGCTGTCATATGCAGAAATAAAGATCTTTGTTACTTGTGAGGACTTTCAGAAAGTTTCTGCACCATCTCAGACAGCGTTTGAGTTGGGTTAACTATGCATTTTTATGTTTTTCTATTTCCACATTCAAATATTTGTAGTTCCAGTGACAATCAGTATAGCAACTGTGGAGAATGGGGCTTTATTTTATCATCCATGCAGGAAAGCATGACCAGATACTTATCATCGAGCAGCACTGAGTGGCCTTTCTATGTTGAGACAGATATTTAATGCTATAATCTCTATACGGCAACAGAAATAGAAAAACTTCATGATTGAAAAAAATAGACATTTCAGAAAGTCATTTTATTTAATGACACTTTCATAGAAAAGTAAGAAAATAAAAAATTCTATATAATTAGGAAATTCAAAAGCAAAGTTTTAAGTAATATTTGGTAGAAAATGATATGAGCATAGGTTGTACGATTTTTCTCAATGTGCAATTTTTCTCAAGAGCAATTTGTTAATATGCATGTTAGAGAATGATTTCTCACATTTGTTAACTGCACTCTTTGTAGCAGACACCTCAGACCTCAAACATTGCCTATCCTTTAAAAATAGATTTGTGATTCCAAGACATTTAGCTTATTGAATCTTGGTCTTCAAGTCAATGGGACAATGTCCCTGTGGTTAACAAGTCATGCCATTATATAAAAGTCTTTCTTCTTTGGTTCCCAATTTCCAAGAACTAGTAAAATGAGGACTCTCTTTACTCTGAAGTACTATGGTTCTAAGAGGAAGTAAAACTAAAATTTGAATAACAAAGAGCCTGAATGTGAAAGAAATTGCTTAAAATCCCAATAGTAACAAACATTCAGAGAGAAGTAGTGTAAAGATGAGGAAGAAAACGAAATACAGTGCAGAATCTCATGCAGTAAAGGTTTGCAATTATGGTAAATAAATCTCACACTTCAGACAGAAAACTCTTAAAATTCAGTTAGATAAGATTAAGATAATTAAGGCACAACATTGACCAAATCTAACTCACAAATATGCAATGGAACTTCCTACCCAAGTTAGGTGATTTGCTAAGAAGCAATAAAACCAGAAGTGAAAATAAATGAATTAAAGCTCACCTTTAAACTAGTATCTGAGGGAAAGGGGACCCCAGCGTCTCCACGATTTGCTATTCGTTCCCAAGAGGCATTGTCACAGAGGAGATCTTGTGCGGAAGCCACTTCCGGGGTCACGTTGAGAAAATTAAACTCTGTCTTGGCTGTTTGTGAGGCAACACACAGATTGTAGGAATAGGGCAATGTTCCCTCACTGTAATTGGGGAGAACCCCAGGTCCAGGCTTGGAGCTGAGACCAGGCTGAAAGCAGCCCCAATCGTCTGCCCTGGAAGAGCGCCGCAGACGCAGGGAGATTGCCAGAATCACCGCGAGGAGAAAGAGCACAGAGATCAAGGCCAAGGCCACCACCAGGTAAAACTGCAGTTCTGCCTGAGGGTCAGAGGGCTCTGGGGGGTCGCTGAGGTCTGGCAATACCTCCTGCAGGCTATCCGCGAAGATTAGGTGCAGCGTGGCGGTGGCGGAGAGTGGCGGCTGTCCTCCATCACGCACGGCGACCAGCAGGCGCTGGCGGGCCGCGTCCCTGTCGCCCAAGGCACGCGCTGTGCGTACCTCACCCGTGCGCAGCCCTAGGCTGAAGAGCCCGGGCTCGCTGGCCTGCAGCACGTGGTAGGACAGCCAAGCGTTGTGTCCCGAGTCTGCGTCCACCGCCACTACCTTGGTCACCAGGTAGCCGGGCTCTGCGGCGCGTGGCACCATATCGAAGAGCGCGGAGCCATCGGCCCCCAGCGCGGGGTACAGCACCCGCGGCGCATTGTCATTGAGGTCGCCCACTAACACGCGCAGGCTCACATTGGCGCTGAGCGCAGGCGAGCCGTGGTCGCGGGCCTGCAGCGTGAGCTCGAAGGCGCGCAGCTGCTCATGATCGAATCCGCGCTGAGCGACCACCACCCCGCTCTGCGCGCTCACTGACACGTAGGATAAAAGCTCCTGTGGCTCCAGGTCGCTCGCTACAATAGAGTAGGAAACTTGGCCATTGGGGCCCAAGTCAGGGTCAGAGGCACTGATTTGAGCGACAGAGGCGCCAGGAGGATTGTTCTCTGGCACGTGAACCATGTAGGATTTCTGCTGGAAAACAGGTGCATTATCATTGACGTCGGAGATGTGCAGGGTGACAATTATGCTGGAGGAGAGGGGCGGCTTGCCCCCGTCAGTGGCTGTGATGGTGAGATTGTATTCCGGGGTCTCCTCCCGGTCCAGGGCGCCATCTGTCAGTAGTTTGTAATAGTTCTTTGAGGAAGATTTCAAAATAAACTTGGCATTTCCCAACACTTGGCAGTAAACTTCTCCATTTTCTCCAGAGTCTCTGTCTCTCGTTTTTATCAAGGCGATGATTGTTCCTGGTGGCGAATCTTCTGGTAAGGGAGTAAATATTGAAGTCACAATAACTTCAGGTGCACAATCGTTCTCATCAAGAATTTCAACTTGGATAATGCAGTGGGCTGCTAGATCTCCAGGATCTTTTGCTTCGATACTCAGAGTGTAACTATTTGCAATCTCAAAATCCAAATCATCCTTTGTCGTGATTTCTCCTGTTTTTTCATTTAAGTTAAAAAAGTGTTTCACTTGTTCGTCCACATTATGAAAGGAGTAGGTGATCTCCGCATTTATGCCTTCATCCTCGTCAGTGGCCGTCACTTGAAGCACAAAGAAACCTGGGGGCACGTCCTCCCTCAGGGTGACCCTGTACACATCCTGGCTGAACACCGGAGGGTTATCGTTGGCATCTGTGACTTGGATTCGGATTTGGGTCGTGCCACTTTGAGGTGGGTCTCCACCATCCAAAGCTGTGAGGATCAGTTGATGGAAAATGTGCTCTTCTCTGTCCAGAGAATGTTTTAGAATTAACTCAGGATATTTACGTCCATCTGGAGTCTGTTTCTCAGCGAGATCAAAGTACTCGTTGTCATTAAGGTGGTATCTTTGTAGTGAATTAGGACCAACATCTGAATCCAGGGCTGGGTCAAGTGGAAATGTTGTACCTGGCTTAGTGGATTCGACAATTTTTAAATCAATCTTACTCTGTTTGAATAGCGGGGTATTATCATTTATATCCTGCACAATTACTGCTATGTGGAAAATATTTAGCGGGTTTTCAGCGACAGTGTCGAAATCCAGAATGCACAGAGGCTGCTTCCCACATATCTGCTCTCGGTCTATTCTGTCACCCACAAGTAAGTTCCCGCTGTCTGGGTTTACTGTGAAATATTCTTTCTCCGCGCTAATCCGCAGCTTTCGGGCCGGCAAGTCCCGGACGCTGAGCCCCAGATCCTTGGCGACATTTCCTACGACAGAGTTTTTGGCTAGCTCCTCTGGAATTGAATAGCGGATCTGGTCTGGGAGAGCTCCGGGAAACAAAGACAAGAGGAAGGGCAACAGTACCTGCAGCCACTGCACCAGCCTGCGCCTCCCTGCGCTCGCCTTCATCCTCTGTCTCCCTCGGGCTCCCTTTGCTCCTTTGCCCATAGGAGAAATAAGCCTTACGTGGATGGCAGAATCCGGGCTAAGCCGTCCGTAGATGGCAGAATCCGGGCTACGGTTTCTTTTCCTGCTTTTGTTTTCTGTTTCCAAATCTATACTGGCCTCCTCTGTGTGGTTGGTTTATGCAGGAAGTTCCCCTCTAAGAGACTCCCAAACGCTTCTCTGCTATCTTCTCTTTGTTCTTTTGACCGACAGCGACGCTCAGAGGTTTCCTCAGGAAACTGCACCAAAGACTTGTAAATGTTTGCTAAGAACTTTTTTCTTTTTTCTTTTTTTTAATTTATAAAGTCTCAATTTGTTTTTAAATAGGTGAAAAATTCATATAGTTCCAAATTCAAAAGGTGCATTCAGCATAGGTTTTTCACTGCTTTTATCCCGGCTTTTGATGAGGAGAAATGCTTTCACAGGGGAAATGAGTATTAATGTTTCTTGGGTATCCTTCCAGAGACATGTTTTGTATAGCGCAACAGATTTTTATAAATGTTCTGTCTCTCTTTTTTATTTTGACTGTTACAAAAGTTTATTTAACAAAAAGTCTAATATGAAAATGTACATGACTTAATTTTTACATCATAGTAAAACAGGCCCTATGGAGAGAGGACATGGGTTTCTCCGCTGAACAGCCATTATTTATACTCATTCCAAGGCTTCTAACATGATGATACTATTTCCTCATATTACCACCATTCCAATATTGTTCTATTGTCCGCTAGTCGCCATCTCCACACATTCATCTATCACAAGATTCATAAAGGGATCAAATCCCCGCAATATTCCTTGGACATGTCTGCCACCATTTAACTTCAATGATAACTTCTTGTCCATAAATTTTTTCAACTCGAGAGGGTGAGCTTTGCTCATGATGGCTACTCTGCAGGTACACAGAGCTCTGTCTCCCTTTTTTACACTAATGTAAGCATACAACATACCATGATCTGCACATTGCTTCTTTATTTGTTATATCTTAAAGATTGTATCAGTACACAGAGAGCTTTTCCTAGGCTACTAGATAACTATATTATGAACTCCACAATATGAATATACAACAATTTGTTTAATCAAAATTGTTATTTGCTAAAAGAAATCCACTGCCCATTCTAACAAAAACATCTTTTTAAAAAAATTTAATTTTAGGTTATAAATTATCTGCTGTTTTCCTAGACCTTTAAAACATGGGCCACTCTCATTCTGGAATATATTCCTAATGCCATGTGAATATGCTTAACAGAGTTTCAGGCCAATTGAGCATTTCCAAATTATATTTTATGGCTTAATTACTTTAAACAATCTCTCCTCAGATGTGAGTTGTCTCTCAACATTCACTTGTTATTTCCACTTCCTGCTCCCCAAGCCAGGTAACTGCGTCATATCATATTCCAGTTTACTCTATGTATTGAACCAGAACTTTCTATGAATACAAAACCATGTAGAAACTAAAACTCTCCTTTGTAAGTCAAACTGAGACATATTCCACAGTCTATCGCTCCAACTTTCAGTTATCAAATTACACTAATTTGTATAAGCATATGCATTCATGAATTTTGAATTAACTCACAGAACTAAATGAAAGCACAAAGAACAAAAGAGTTGCATATGCCCTAAACACAAAATATTTTCCCCCATATAAAATAATCCCAGAACCACATGGCGAAATATCTGAAAGCAATTTGTAGGAATAGGGATGAGGCCAACTTACTAAGCAGCACAAATCATGTCAGTCCAGAACCCAAGTTACTCAACCTTTGCCAGAGGTTCACATGATGAAAAGAGAAAAGTCTCCAGAAACTTACGTTTTCTTTCAAAATCAAGAAAGTCTCAATAGTGACATCATGATAGATGATTTTAAAATTATTAAAGTTACTCCTACAGTTTACTTAAATATGAGTGAAATTAACTGGGAAAAATTTCTGATAATCACAGGAGTGCACCAAAGGAATCACCCATAGTCACTGCTAGTGCATCTCAGAACAGCAACAATAAAATGTTTGAAATATACCAGTCCATTGGGAACATATCCTGTTAAAGTTGGATCTAAAAGTTAAACTCATAAATCGCCAGTATTTTTAAATTGACATTTTCTAATTATAATGCAAAATACCCTTTCAAGGAAGGAAAAGTAAACTTCAGGCAAAGCATGTACTGTGTAAAAACAGGAAATTAAAAAACCCTCAGTCCAGAGCCAACAATAACTTCATGAGAAGGAGTAATGTAAATGTGAATTTACACAGTCACCTATTTCACAGGTCTCTTGTATCTTTTCAGTAACACCTAAGGGAAAAGACATTTATTTATTTATTTATTTTTATTTTTATTTTTATTTTACTTTTTTGGAGACAGAGGATTGTTCTGTTGCCCAGGCTGGAGTACAGTGGTGTCATCTCAGCTCATTGCAACCTCCGCCTCCCAGGTTCAAACAATTCTCATGCCTCAGCCTCTCAGGTAGCTGGGACTACAGGCACTCCAGGCACACACCGCCATGCCTGGCTAATTTTTGTATTTTAGTAGAGACTGGGTTTCACCATGTTGCCCAAACTGGTCTTGAACTCCTGAGCTCAGGCAATCCACCCTCCTCAGACTCCCAAAGTGCTAGGATTACAGGTGTGAGCCACCATGCCCAGCTGGGAAAAGGAAATTTAAGGAAATGAGGTGGCTTACAGTTGTAAAATTAGAAAATTCTGGTTGAAACTACAACTGAATGAAGACCAAAAAGGATAACTAATAAACAACATTTTTTGTGTAGTAAATACTATTGATAATTATTGAAAGGTCATCCACCACTCCTCTTTAATGCAATAAAACATTAAAAGAGGTGCCATTATTTGATATATTACATATATAATTGCAGACATTTACACAACTCTGTGTCTATATTTCAGCATGGTATGATCTATTATAAGATTGACTCACCTGAAGATTAGGGTCTCCTTTTGTTTCAAGTAAATCCTGAGTTATCAGAAGAGGCTCACTTTTCTCACAGCTCTCCTGGCTGATGAGCGTGTCTGCATAGTTGGGCTGGGGGAAGATCAGGTGACTTTTCCTCGAGTCCGCCGTGAGGGAGACCTCGTGGGAATAGGTTTGCAGGAAAGCCCGAACCCCGTCCATGCCTACAAAGTGGGAGGCAGGCACACCCGCCAACCTGCTGCCTTCAGACTGAAGCAGGCGTAACTTGTGCCAGCGTCTCAGCTTGAGTGCTAGAAGCACCATGACAAAAGCCAGGAAGATGCAGGAGACAGCGGCTACTGCCACCACGAGATAGAGTGTGAGGCCTGAGTTGTCTGGGTCTGCTGAAGGCTTGAGGCTGCCCAAGTCAGCCAGGACATCTGGGATGCTGTCGGCCACAGCCACAGTGACTGTGACAGTGGCCGATAGAGGGGGCTGGCCATGGTCCTGGACGACCAGTACCAGGATCTGCTTAAGCGCGTCTCTGTCCAGCAGGGCCCGCGCCGTGCGCACCTCGCCTGTGTGCAGCCCCACTGCAAACAGTCCCGGCTCGCTGGCCTTGAGCAGGCGGTAGGACAGCCAGGCATTCTGGCCTGAGTCTTTGTCCACTGCCACCACTTTGGTCACCAGGTAACCAGATTCTGCAGAGCGGGGCGCCAGCTCCACGCCAGTGGAGCCATCTGTGGGGAAGGTGGGGTACAGGATCTCAGGGACATTGTCATTCTGGTCCAGCACAAAGAGGCTCAGTGACACATTGCTGCTGAGTGGAGGGTCTCCACTGTCACTGGCTGTCACCAGTAGCTGCAGGTCTCTAAACTGCTCATAATCGAAGGAGCGAAGTGCATACAGGATCCCAGTGTTGGAGTTGATGGAGACATAGGAGGACAGGGGTGCACCCTGGAAGGTGTCTTCGGCCAGGGAGTAAGTGATTCGGGCATTGTCACCACTGTCGGGGTCTTGAGCAGTCATAGATAAGATGGAGGCTCCTCTGGGGTTGTTTTCAGAAATGTAGGCAGAATAGGAAGCATGAGGGAAAATAGGTGGGTTGTCATTGATGTCCGTCACCTGCAGTGAAATATGAGTTTCTGTAGATAGTGGAGGATTTCCCTGGTCAGTGGCAGTTACAGTGATGTTATATTCTGAGACTTCTTCCCTGTCCAGTGTTGTGTGTGTCAACAACCGATAATAATTTCCATAGGTCTTTTCAAGTGTGAATGGTAGATTATCTGGAATAGAACATGTGACGAGGCCATTCCCTCCTGAGTCACTGTCATGCACATTGAAAAGTGCAATTACTGTACCCGGGGAAGAAGTTTCCTGGACTGAGCTGGTGAGAGATGTAACTGTGACTTCTGGAGCATTGTCATTTACATCCAGAATGGTCACGAGTACCTTGCTTCTCGCTCGGAGACCAGGCCCATCATGCGCTTCCACATCTATGTCATAGAATCCAGAGTCCTCATAATCTAGATCCCCCAATATTGTTATATCCCCACTCAGAGGATTCAACTGGAATAGCTGGGATATTTTGTCTCTTACTTTCCGGAAAGAATATGTCACTTCTCCATTGGCTCCTTCATCTGTATCAGTGGCTTTTACAGTGAGTAGCCGGGTGCCTATAGGAACGTTCTCACGAACACTTACGTGGTACTCGGACTGAGAGAACACGGGAGCATTATCGTTGATATCCACAACTATTATGAGAATCCTGGCCGTGCCAGAGCGAACAGGGTCACCTCCGTCGAAGGCGGTGAGAACCAGGTGATGAACCGCCTCTTCCTCGCGATCTAGAGCGCGTTCCAGCACCAGCTCTGGGTACTTAATCCCATCGGCCCCGCTTTGCACATCCAGGGAAAAGTGACCGTTTGCGTTGAGCTGGTAACCCTGCAGGGAGTTTACCCCTACATCCTGATCAAAAGCTTCAGGAAGAGGAAATCTTGTCCCAGGATTTTCATTTTCAGCAACTTTTATTTCCCTCTGTTCTGTCCCAAAACTGGGCGGGTTATCATTAATGTCGATTATTTCCACCTCTACCCGCAAAATCTTCACTGTATCTTCTAGGAGAATCTCCAGGTTTGTCACACAGTTTGGAGATCTGTCGCAGAGCTCCTCCCGGTCTATCCTGCCCGCGGTGACCAAGCTGCCACTGCGTGGGTTCAGGGCGAAAAGCTGTGTCCTACCTCTGGAGACGATGCGGACTCCGCGCTCCGCCAGCTCCCGGGGCGCCAGCCCCAGGTCCTTGGCGATGTTGCCCACCGCTGAGCCTTCTTCCTGCTCCTCAAACACCGAGTAGCGGATCTGTTCGGCCCTGATTTCCCCCACAGCCCCCAGGAGAAGGCAGATCTGGAGCAGCCGGGTGCGGTCCGGGCGAATAGGAGGCGCCGCCATTACAACCCCGCCGCGGAGTCGCCTGTGCTTCGGTTTTCCCTCTGTGGAGGCTTGAGGAGCCCCAGGAGCTTCTGGGTCCAAAATAAAGTGTATTCACAGCCGGAGATCTCAGGGCTTCAGCTTGGAGCTTTCAAAAAGCTCCAGGACCAGTGCTTTGTGCTGCAGAGATCTTGTGATTCTGATTAAATTTCTGGTTTGTCTTTTCCCCCGATTGGTGAACAGCGACACCCAGAGTCTTAACCTGTTCTGCAATTTATTCTTGGTAAATAAAGTATATTTTTTATACTTTTCTATTCCTATTTTTCCAAGATAATAAAAGTCAAATTCCTGTTTTTGATTTGCAATAAAAATTCAAGGATAATCCAAATCTTCCTGTACAATAAACTTCATAAAATTATTTATTTTCTTAGAGAAAATATGACTTTTTTTCTCTTTTTTTTTTTTTTTTTTGGCTAAGAATGTTCTCTCCCTCTTTTCAGTTTTCACATTATTCATCCCCACAGCCCATTCTCGGTACAGAACATGGTGTGAGGGACATATTTATCCCTCCTAAAGATAAAGGTGGACTTGAAAAATGGAGGAGAGAGATAGGTGAAAAGACAGTGGGACAGGAGCTTGGAGGTCCGGCTTTAGTCCCAATTTATGCAGTAACAAGTTTCCTCCCATGAGTTGACCCTCTAGAACCTGGGGCAATGCTTCAATTCCCTTGCAATAAACCCACCTACTGTTCAAGGGTTAGCCTTACCCCTGTACAAATGAGATTGGCAAATATGATAACAGGTTTGGGAAGAGAATTTGCTCATTAATTTTGTATTTAGTAGATTTTTAGCCACAAGCTATACATATGACTATCTTGTTCACAATGTGTCCTCAATCTTTAGAACTACACTTCTCACAGAGTAGTACATTCCATGAAACCTTTTGTTTCATGAAACCTTTCAACGTTTCAGGAATGACCAGTTCAAATGCAGAGCCTAAAATAATAGGTAAATAATTCTGATCTTAAAAATAAAAAAAGAAATAAAAAGAAAAAGACTGAAGCGCTATAAAGTGCAGATAATAGTTTGTAATTTTTTCACATGACACATTCAGTATTACTTTACTATAATTCCTAACTTTAATTTAGCTCTCATCTTAGAAATAACCAGTAAAAGGAAATGTTTAGGTAGCTGAACATGGACTATCATTACATGTGCCATCACTTTCTTGCTTATGAATATTTAGAGTAATTTACTAATCTGAGAAAATTTGAGATAAAGCAGTACGCCAGTTCTTAAGCTTATTTCTGACTTAACAATAGCAGTAGAAATGACTCATGCAAATGTGCATTAGCTATACAGAATTTAAAAACCCTCAGACTTCGAGTAGATTAAAGGTGTTTTTCACAATCTCAAAGACCTCATAAACTGCAGATGACTAAGAGGTGAAATAAGATGTTTGGAAATAAATCTGACAGTATGCATTAAAAACTCTCAAAATGTTTATAGATTTAACTCATTCCTCAGAAATCTATACTCAAGAAACGAAGTATGGAAAATGCTTTGTAAACCCAAATGTTCATTACATTCCTTGTTTCAATAGAGACAAAACAGAAAGAGCATAAAAATAAATAACTAAAGAATGGTTAAGAAAATTGTGAAATATCATTGACTGAAATTATAGAGTGGGAATAATACTGACCCAAAGTTAGTGATACAAATGTAAAATTGGACAAATATCTGCTACTCGTGATGAGACAATCATTAAGAGTCTTAATGATTGGAAGGCTGTGTTAAATATACATGTTGCTGCAAAAAGATAAATTAGAATGTAATTGATGAAGATGAACATAAATTTTAACTTGGGTGGGAAGAACTATAAATACATTTATAAAGAGCTAAGAATAAGATGACTTGAAAATATAGTATCACACATGAACTAAGAAAAGGCACTGCTATCACTAAAGGTGTTAACATCTACGAAAAAGGTCCTTTTAGCAATATTTGCCAACCATACAGAAAGGTCAACAGTAAAGACTGAAAATTAAATTGCCAAGAATACTGAACAAACAAGAAAGCAATCTCCACCTATGTAACACACCCCTCTCCCACTAGATACCATCACTAGAACAACGAAAGACAACCAAAATTACTTATGCACCAGTGAGAAGAAAATGCAATATATAATTTTTTTTTGAGACAGGGTTTCACTCTCATTGCCCAGGCTGGAGTGCAGTGGTATGCTCTTATCTCACTACAACCTCCCGGGCTCAAGCGATCCTCCTGTCTCAGCCTCTTGAGTAACTGGGACCACAGGCGCATGCCACCTCACCCAGCTAATTTTTGTTTTTTTAGTAGAGATGGGGTTTCACCATGTTGGCTCTGCTGGTCTCAAACTCCCTACCTCAAGTGATCCATCTGCCTCAGCCTGGTTAAGTGCTGGGATTAAAGGCTTGAACCATTACGCCGGACTGCAATATATAAAATTCAAATAGATATGCAGAAACTCACGTGAGAAGAAAAAGAAGGGTCACAAGCGATTTCGTGATCTTCATTACTGGCACATACAACCATAGAAGGATCATCACACAGCAGATCCTGAGGGGGAGCCATTTCCGGTGTCAGGTTGAGAAAATTAAACTCTGTCTTTGCAGAATGAGAGGCAACACATAGATTGTAGGAATAGGGCAAAGTTCCCTCGCTGTGGTTGGGAGGCACCCGGCGCCCAGACTTGGAGCACAGACCCGTTTGAAACCAGCCCTCAGTGTCGAGGCTGGCGGAACGTCTCAGGCGCAGGGCGATAGCCAGAATCACTGCGAGGAGAAAGAGCACTGAGATCAAGGCCAAGGCCACCACAAGGTAAAACTGCAGTTCTGCCTGAGGGTCAGAGGGCTCCGGGCGTTCGCTGAGGTCTGGCAATACCTCCTGCAGGCTATCCGCGAAGATTAGGTGCAGCGTGGCGGTGGCGGAGAGTGGCGGCTGTCCTCCATCACGCACGGCGACCAGCAGGCGCTGGCGGGCCGCGTCCCTGTCGCCCAAGGCACGCGCTGTGCGCACCTCACCCGTGCGCAGCCCCAGGCTGAAGAGCCCGGGCTCGCTGGCCTGCAGCACGTGGTAGGACAGCCAAGCGTTGTGTCCCGAGTCTGCGTCCACCGCCACTACCTTGGTCACCAGGTAGCCGGGCTCTGCGGTACGTGGCACCATATCGAAGAGCGCGGAGCCATCGGCCCCCAGCGCGGGGTACAGCACCCGCGGCGCATTGTCATTGAGGTCGCCCACTAACACGCGCAGGCTCACATTGGCGCTGAGCGCAGGCGAGCCGTGGTCGCGGGCCTGCAGCGTGAGCTCGAAGGCGCGCAGCTGCTCGTGGTCGAAGGCGCGCTGCGCGAACACCACCCCGCTCTGCGCGCTCACTGACACGTAGGACAACAGTTCCCGCGGCTCCAGGTTACTGGCCAGAATCGAGTAGGAGACGCTGCCGTTGGGTCCTAAATCCGGGTCAGAGGCGCTGACTTGTGCAACAGAGGCGCCAGGTGGGTTGTTCTCAGCCACATGAACCACGTAGGAGGCCTGATGGAAAACAGGTGCATTGTCGTTGATGTCGGAGATGTGCAGGGTGATGCTTGTCCTGGAGGAAAGGGATGGCTTGCCCTTGTCGGTGGCTATGATTGTGACGTTGTAGTCTGCTGTCTGCTCCCGGTTTAGGGCCCCACCAATTACCAGCTTGTAATAATTCTTTGAGGTGGATTCTAATTTGAAGGGAACTTCTTCCTGAATATAGCATGTCACCATGCCATTTTGCCCAGAATCCTTGTCTCGAACTTTTATGAGGGCTATTACAGTTCCAAGGTCTGAATCCTCCGGAATCTGGTTAGAGAAGGACATTAAAGTCACCTCTGGGGCATTATCATTCTCATCAACAATTTCAATTTGAACATTACAGTGAGCTGTGTGTACTCCTCCATCCTTGGCTTCTACACCCAACACATATCTACTTGTCTCTTCAAAGTCCAATGTGCCATTGGTTGTAATGTCGCCGGTATTTGGATTAAGACTGAAGAAGAGGCTGGTACTTATCGGGGAATTGAGGAAGGCATAGGTGATCTCTGCGTTAATGCCCTCGTCCTGGTCTGTGGCCATCACCCGCAGCACAGAAGTTCCCCAGGGTACGTTTTCTTGGAGGCTAACCCTGTATACATCCTGTGTAAACACAGGAGCATTATCATTGGCATCAGTGACTCGGATCTTGATCTGGGTGGTGCTGCTTAGAGGCGGGTCCCCACCATCCAGGGCAGTCAGGATTAAGCGATGGGAGCTCTGATGTTCCCTGTCCAGAGGTTTTTCCAGCAGTAATTCCGGATATTTACTTCCATCAGGGCTTTCCTTCGTTGACAGAGAGAAGTGTTGATTGGGGTTGATGGTGTATATCTTTAGTGAATTACCTTCCACATCTGCATCTTGCGCAGAATCCAGAGGGAATTTTACCCCGGGTAAGGCTGACTCACAAATTTCTAAGTCAATGTCTTTTGTAATGAAACGTGGTGCGTTATCATTAATATCTTGGATTATAACAACCACGTGGAAAACATTCATTGGGTTTTCAGCAACCGTTTCGAATTCTAGTGCACACTCAAGTTTCCTTCCGCAAATCTTCTCTCGATCTATCCTACCGTTCACTAACAAATCCCCGCTCTCTAAACTAACGTTGAAATAATCCTCTGCACTAACCCGCAGTTTTCGAGCTGCCAACTCCCGGATACTGAACCCCAGATCCTTGGCAAGGTTCCCTACCCGTGAGCCCTTGGCTAGCTCCTCTGGAATCGTATATCGGATCTGCTGGGAGATGGCCCCGCAGAACAAAGACAGCAGAAAGGGAAACAGTACCTGACTTTTCATCCTTTCCGCTTCTCTGGCTCTTCTCTGCATTTCAGGAACTCTCCTCGGAACTTCTTTTCTCTGGGATTGTTTTTAAAAGCAATGACAGCACCCTGGACTTTGGTGATTTGAGTGTAGGACTTATTTGTTAGGCGGTTGAGGGTGCACAGGAGCAGCGTCTGTGCTCTGAGGTGCACCGGACAAAGCAGGAAGGCACCCTGCCTGACGCTCAGGCAGAATTGAGAAGCCTTCACTTCTTTTTGGTCGACAGCGGCGCCCAGAGGTTGTCTTGGAAAACTGCACAGTGCCCAGCTATTTATCCTCAAAGCGCAATCTCTTGAATCTATGTACCCTGTCTTTAATTTGCTGGAAGAAAGCAAATACTCACATTTTCCCCTTTAAATTTCACATTTTCTGGTTTGTCATCATCTCATAAGGGTCTTAATCATTTTGTATTCTTTTTTCATTTAAAAAATTCACAAGGTACACAGCCATTTTTTTTGTTTTGGGGGGCAAAAAAGTCTTCAGTGATTTCACTGCATCTATAAACTCTGGCATGACTGGTGTATCCGAATAAGTGAATGGATAATTTTTATTCGTATTTTTAGTGAACTATAATACTTACCTTTCTTAAATTCATCAGAATAAGTTCCCTTATCTAGTATTTTAAATCTCTTCACATATATGTTATCAATTCAGTAATTCTTTTCAAAGGCAGTTTTTACAAAAAGTAATCACAGCCTTACAGTTATGTTAATATATTTTTCTTCTTTTTAAAATACAGAAGACCTTTCCAGTTAAGTAGGGCAAAGTCTGATATTTGTTAAAAGGGCCAATTTAGCATTAGGGTACACATACTTGCTTTTATAAAGTGGACTCTCATATAAGGTATATTTATTTTTTATGAAAATAGTGTTTCTTTTTATATGAATGTATATGAAATACTCTAGGCTGGGTGCAATGGTCTGTAATCCCAGCACTTTGGGAGGCCAAGGTGGGCAGAACACAAGAGGTCAGGAATTTGAGACCAGCCTGGCCAACATGGTGCAACCCCATCTCTACTAAAAATACAAAAATTAGCTGGGTGTGGTGGCAGGTGCCTGTAACCCCAGCTACTCAGGAGGTTGAGGCAGGAGAATTGCTTGAACTCAGGAGACAGAGGTTGCTGTGAGCCGAGATCATCCCACTGAACTCCAGACTGGGTGACAGAGCAAGACACTGTCTCACAAACATTCTCTATAATGCCAGTTCTCAGCTCCAGCTGACTTATACCATTAATGAGTACAACGAGTTTGACTTGACCACTGGTAAATATTGGAGAGGTATTTAGAGTTCTTACACACCCAATTTTGGAACTAATTCTGTAGTTCCAGGCTTAGAACCAGTCTTGGTTCAAAGCAAATCCCTTTATTTCAAATGCATTACTAAATGAGATCCAACTCAACAGTTTATTCTACTGTTTTGCAGTGCTCACCCATACTCATACTTCAGTCAAAACAGCATATTATCTGTTTTCTTAAGATACCTTTTCTCTTGTTTCCCATGTATCATGCCTTTATACTTTCTGTTTCTTTTATAATGAACTTCTCCTTTCTGTTGTAATGAATTCTTGCCCATTCTTAAAAAAAAAAAAATCCTTCTTAGTGAAAATGGGATGTCTTAGACCTTTCATTACTTGTACCAGTAGGTGGAATTGTATTGGTTCTGTATTCTCAGTGTATTTTCATGACACATATATGACTATGTTTCATATAGAATTCTTAGAAAATTCTCTTTGAGCATCCATATTTCCTCTGGCACTAGCCAATTAATTTTTTTCTCCTTATAGGGGAAGTGATACTAATAGTATAAACTTTTTTTTCCTAAAAATTATATGTCAAAAGTTATGTGCCTTTTTCATTTGAGATAGGGTCTTACTATGTTACCCAAGTAGGTCTCAAGTCCTAGGCTCAGAAGTCCTCCCCTGGCTATGGGCCTTTTAAATTCTGTGATGTATTTGCATGATTGAATGAGAATAAATTTTACTCTGCTTACGGCTTTTGTGTTCTGGCCCTGTTGCCTCATACATTTAACTGTGCCTATTCCTATTGAGGAATATATTAAGGGAGGAATCTATTCTTTTTTTTTGAGTTCTAATAAAATATACTTTGGTCTAATTTTGGATGACTCTCTTATGTGACTTCATGAATGAAAATAATTTCATACATTTAAGAATAAGCCAACAATTTCTGTCTCAAGAAAGTTGTAGAACACGACAAAAGAACGGACTTCTATTCCGTTGTTGGAAGAGATGGTCGGAAATCTCTTGCAGAGGCTAAGACATATTCCTCTACATTCTTTTAATATCCTTCTCAAGGGCAAGAAATACCACTTCAAGGCTCATGATAGTTTAGGTAGGTGAACTTTCCACCCTCAGGCAAAAATGTTGAAATCAATATGAACACACACATAAACATATACTTTAGGCATACGTAACAGGCACTATAGGTAAAACCATTTGACCAGTCTCTATATTTTTATTCTACAATTTTTATGTTATTGAGATGAAAAGAATGACACGCTAGACATGGTGGCTCATGGCTGTAACCTCAGTACTTTGGGAGGCTGATTTCAGACCAGCCTGGGAAACACAGCAAAACTCCATAAAAAAAAAAAACAACACACACACACAGAAAAAAAATTCACAAACAAAAAAATTAGCTGGGTGGGTGGCTTGTGCCTGTAGTCCCAGCTACTCAGGAGGCTGAGGTGGGAGAATCACTTGAGTCTAGGAGGTTAAGGCTGCAGTGAGCTGTGATCATGGCACTGCACTCCAGACAGTAAGATCCCATCAAGAAGGAAAGAAGGAAGGAAGGAAGGAAGGAAGGAAGGAAGGAAAGAAAGAAAGAAAGAAAGAAAGAGGAGAGTGCTGCCTTGGAAGGAGTCAAACATAATTTAATTTCATGGGTGCATAAAATCTCTTTTATTCATATGTCTTTTTACTTGTATGTATCAGGATAGGCTCTATAGTCTGGAATGACAAACTCCAAAGCACAGGGATTTAAAATGAAAAAGTCCTATTTATCACAGGTATACAGACCAGTGTTGTGGTTCTCCTATCATAGTTACTCAAGGACCCAGGTAGAAGGAGCGGTTACAATTTCAAATAGTAACTTAGAGATCTGGAAATTCTCATAAAGGCAGATTCCTCTAGGAAGTGACACACCTTACTTCCACTCACAATGGATTATTGGTTCCCTAAGCCCACTCAACCATAACCAGACCAGGGAGCGCAGTCATACTACAGGCCCAGAAACAAAGGGGGACAAATATTTAGCCAACAGAACTAATGGCAACCTCATGGCTTTGTTTTTCAAATACATATGCGTTAAGCCTTTATAATAACAAAAATTTGCATAATTGTTCTTCATAATATTCAAAGAAATAAACTCACCTGAAGTTGCTTGGAGTCTCCTTTCGTTTCAAGTAAATCCTGAGTTACCAGAAGAGGCTCGCTTTTCTCACAGCTCTCCTGGCTGATGAGCGTGTCTGCATAGTTGGGCTGGGGGAAGATCAGGTGACTCTTTCGCGAGTCCGCGGTGAGGGAGACCTCGTGGGAATAGGTCTGCAGGAAAGCCCGCACCCCGTCCACGCCCACAAAGTGCGAAACGGGCAGTCTCCCCAAGCCACCTTCCGAAGCCTGCAGCAGGCGTGACTTGTGCCAGCGTCGCAGCCTGAGCGCTAGCAGAACGATGACGAAGGCCAGGAAGACGCAGGAGACCGCGGCCACCGCTACCACCAGGTACAGTGTGAGGTCCGAGTCGTCGGTTTTGACAGAGGGCTCGAGGTTGCCCAGGTCGGCTAGGATGTCGGGGATCCTGTCGGCCACGGCCACAGTGAGCGTGACAGTGGCCGAGAGAGGGGGCTGGCCGTGGTCCTGGACGGTCACCACGAGGCTCTGCTTGAGCGCGTCTCTGTCCAGCAGGGCCCGCGCCGTGCGCACCTCGCCCGTGTGCAGCCCCACCGTGAAGAGTCCAGGCTCGCTGGCCTTGAGCAGGCGGTAGGACAACCAGGCGTTCTGGCCTGAATCTTTGTCCACTGCCACCACCTTGGTCACCAGGTAGCCGGGCTCTGCGGAGCGGGGCGCCAGCTCCACGCCAGTGGAACCGTCTGTGGGGAGGGCAGGGTACAGGATCTCGGGCGCATTGTCGTTCTGGTCCAGCACAAACAGGCTCAGCGACACGTTGCTGCTGAGTGGAGGGTTCCCGCTGTCGCTGGCTGTCACCAGTAGCTTCAGGTCTCTAAATTGCTCGTAGTCGAAGGAGCGCAGCGCGTACAGGACGCCAGTGTTGGAGTTGATGGAGACGTAGGAGGACAGGTGCGCCCCCTGGAGGGTGTCCTCGATCAGTGCATAAGTGATGCGGGCGTTGTTGTTGCTATCTGGGTCCTGGGCTGTCACTGAGAAGATGGAGGCTCCTCTGGGGTTGTTTTCTGGAATGTAGGCGGAGTAGGAGAACTGAGGGAAGGTGGGTGGGTTGTCATTGATGTCAATCACATGCAGGGTGATGTGAGTTTCTGTGGACAGTGGCGGACTTCCCCCATCTGTGGCTCTCAGACTGATATTATATTCTGACATTTGTTCACGGTCCAGAGATGTGGCTGTCACTAGGCGGTAATATTGGTCTATCGATTTTTCTAACTTAAATGGCAGATTTCCCAGGACAGAAATTGCAACCTGCCCATTCTGCCCAGCATCTCGGTCATGCACGTTGATAAGTGCAATTTCTCTTCCAGCGGTGCCCTCTTCTAGGACTGAGCTTGTTAGAGAAGTGATTGTAATTTCTGGAGCATTGTCATTCACATCCAGAACCGTGACTAGAATCTTGGCTCTTGAAAGAAGACCTGGTCCATCCTGTGCTTCAATTTTAATTTCATAGAACATGGCATCCTCATAATCTAGACTTTTTAATATTGACACTTCTCCAGTCACTGAGTTGAGATTGAAAATCTCAGAGATTTTCCCAGGCATTTTATCTAGAATATAAGACACTTGAGCGTTGAATCCCTCATCAGGGTCGGTGGCATTCACCGTGAGCAGCCAGGTACCCACTGACGCGTTCTCCCAAACACTTACACGGTACTCAGGCTGAGTAAACATTGGTGGGTTGTCATTTGCATCCAGGACTATCACTTGGATATGCAAGTTGCCAGAGCGGACAGGGTCACCACCATCAGAGGCAACCAAGACAAGCTGGTGAATTTCTTTTTTCTCACGGTCCAAGGCCCGCTCCAGCACCAGTTCCGGATACTTGGCCTCCTCAGAGACACTATTCACAGCCAGCGAGAAGTAGTCGTTGGGGGTGAGCTTGTAGTTCTGCAGGGAGTTCATGCCCACATCTGGGTCAAAAGCAGTTTTAAGTGGAAACCGGGTTCCAGGAATGGTTAGTTCACCAATTTTTATTTCCAATTCCTCTGTTAGAAAATTAGGAGCATTGTCATTAATATCTTTAATTTCTATTTCTACTTCAAAAATTTTCAATTTGTCCTCAACCAGGATGTTAAATTTTACCAGACACCGTGGGATCTGAGCACAGAGCTCCTCCCGGTCTATCCTCTCTGCGGTGACCAAGCTGCCGCTTCTCGGATTCAGAGAGAAAAGCTGCGTCCTACCTCTGGAGACGATGCGGACTCCGCGCTCCGCCAGCTCTCGGGGCTCCAGTCCCAGGTCCTTAGCGATGTTGCCCACGAAGGAACCTTTATCTAGCTCCTCAGACACCGAGTAGCGAATCTGCCCGGATCCTGTTTTGCACAGCGTCCCCAGGAGCGCGCACAGCAGGGCCAGTCCTCTGCCATTTCGGAAACTCAGGCAATTGGTCATTTCCTTTTCGGTGAATTGCTTTCTCTGAATTCGGTTCCAGTTTCCCACGATGGACTCCAATCTTATTTTCTCAAGAAACGAAGTCTTTCGCGGGCCTAATTCACAGGTCAAACAGACAGTTGACTAAGGGGTGAGGTTGGCAACCGCCCCAGATCTTCTGAGTCTGATTTGCTGGTTCTTTGTATTTTAGGAGTAAGGAAATGGTGAACTCGTTCTCCAGCTGCATTCTCCTTCTTGAGTGGTCAACAGCGACACTAAGAGGCCTAACCGTTTACTGCAGCCTCTCAGACAAACACGAATTACTGTTTTTGACTTATCCAACACCTGAAATCCTTCTTGTGGGGACTAGTGTTGATTCAACATAATTGAATTGATGTACAGTGTGACTTCAAGTTATCTTTCTTGGGACTCCATGCACTAACCTCACTGCAACCAATATTGCCTCAAACATAGTGGAGTTACTGTTTTGAAATGTTCAGTTTAAGAAACACACAGTGACAAAGAACTGGTCCTAACGACCAACACAACTATTAAAAGACATGATCACCACTTTTTCTTCCACCACTGAACCTTGAACATGTATTTATTGTTATACTTACTACATTTATCAGGGTTATTTGATAAGATAGCCACCTCCTCTTTCACCTTTCCCTCTCTATAGTCTTAACTCTGTAAGAGCTGAGACAAGGAAAAAAAAGAGAAAATAAACACACAGAAATACTAGCCATATTTATACATTATATTTCATTAAGTTTGTTCTTGGAAGCCAGATAACTTAGTCTCAATATTTGTTGTTATTTAATATTTATTAAGCAAACACACAATTAGGTGTCAGACAATATGTCAGTCTGGGGATTTAAGGTGAGCAATGTAGACACAGTCACTTCCTTCACAGAGATTATAAGGATATAAAAGCAAACATGGAATTGCAGCATACTGAGACAATTGTCATAATGGAAGAAGCCAAGGGGGTTAGGGGGGCCTTCAATTGGGCCTTTGAGGTTAGCAAAGGCTTTCCCAGGAAACATGAGAGGAGTGGATCAGTGAAAAGGCCTGGATATGAGAGAAAACAGCATGACAATGCCTAGATGTGAGAGAGAAATCACAGACCCTCAGGGTACTGAAAGTTCTCTTTGTTTAAATCGAGACAGTAAGGATGTTTTTTCAAAACCCACAACTGAAACTAGTAGAAATAAGCTTTCATGTTCCAGAATCTCTTTCCCTGTAAGTTTCCAATTACAGAAATATGAGTATAATATATTTGTCATTTCAATCATGATGCATTACATATCTATGCATAAGGCATTTATTCTTGTGGAGTTACTACACACACTATAAATAACTTCGCTTTGATTTTCCTGTTTATTATTCACTTACAAGTAAAGATATTATGACATATTATTCCACAGTGAGTTCCAATTTTACTCATAGAGAATTATGTAATAGTAGTAACCAACACAACACGTTGTCTCAGAAAATTTTTCCTTAATCAGATGCAACATAAAGAATCACAGCACTTTGAGAGATATGGTATCATTAAATAAAAGCCTCAATTATTGTATGATAATTCCCAAATAAAAATTTAAAATGATACCAGTTACATAGAATATTAGTGGGTTTATTATTTTCTGTTATGAAGTACATAACCAACATACTAAAAGCCAATATAGGAAGAGGAATGGAAAAAGAAAATTGGTCAGAGGGGCACTGGGATTGGGTGAGGGATTGGGGACATTTCTAGCAGTTGCTGTGAGTAGGAAACCTTGAGAAGAACAAAGAAGATCTTTATGGGCAATTGTATGATACAAATTTTTGTATTTGTATCTTTTCTTTAAGCAAAAGTATATTGAGGATATACATTATTTTAAAGATTAAAAGGCAATATGGTTCCCACATATGAGAAAGATAAAAAAAAAAAAAGAGAGAAATCTGTCTACCATTACTCTACAAATTTATTATAGAGCAAATGATAAATCAGTTGCTTCTTCAAGGAACAGATAGCTTGGAGACTAATGTGATTTTTAAAACTAAGCCAAGATAATATGACATACCTTCCTGAAACACTGTAAAGAATGTATATTTCTACATTTCCATCTTTTTTGACAGGGAAGGACATGCAAGTTAAGGAAAACAACTTCACTGCCAAACTGAAAGAAATATATTAAGACCGAGTGAGAAAGAACTAGCCAACTAAGGTGTATCACTGTTCATACACAAATTCAAATATAAAATAAAAGTCATATTTTAAAAGAAGAAGGGACCTGAGTAGCATCAATTCCAAACTTTATATTTTTAACAAAGAAAAAATTGTTGATCCGGTGGATGAGATGATTTGCCCAGGGGTGGAGAAGAAAGTATGAAAAACTAGACACCCAAGTTACTAATGCAGTGCTCTTTTGATAATCATCTATTAACTCCTGGTTTACATTCATGGCACAATGACTCTAGCCTTTTCTTCCTCTTACAGCCTATGAACATTAAGACCTACCAAGAAGTAATTCACCAAGACTCACTTCCTAAAACTTGACTATACCGTCAAGAAAATTTGGGGAACAAAATAGATACAGTAAACAGTGGAGGCAAGTAAGTGAATTATTTCAGCAAACTAGCTAGTATGTATATTGTGAAAAGATAGATTACCTGAGAAAACGTTTCTTCTCTTTCATCTTCGAGTAGAGATTGAGGTGCTGATAAAAAATCCTTTTTCTCACAGCTCTCCTGGCTGATAAGGGTGTCTGCATAGTTGGGCTGGGGGAAGATCAGGTGACTCTTCCGCGAGTCCGCGGTGAGGGAGACCTCGTGGGAATAGGTCTGCAGGAATGCCCGCACCCCATCCACGCCCACAGAGTGCGAACTGGGCACCAAGCTGCCTCCTGAAGCCTGCAGCAGGCGTGACTTGTGCCAGCGCCGCAGCCTGAGCGCCAGCAGAACGATGACGAAGGCCAGGAAGACGCAGGAGACCGCGGCCACCGCTACCACCAGGTACAGAGTGAGGTCCGAATCATCGGGCTTGGCTAAGGGCTCGAGGTTGCCCAGGTCGGCTAGGATGTCGGGGATCCTGTCGGCCACGGCCACAGTGAGCGTGACAGTGGCCGAGAGAGGGGGCTGGCCGTGGTCCTGGACGGTCACCACGAGGCTCTGCTTGAGCGCGTCTCTGTCCAGCAGGGCCCGCGCCGTGCGCACCTCGCCCGTGTGCAGCCCCACCGTGAAGAGTCCAGGCTCGCTGGCCTTGAGCAGGCGGTAGGACAACCAGGC
Organism: Aotus nancymaae; assembly: GCF_030222135.1. Lineage (NCBI taxonomy): Eukaryota > Metazoa > Chordata > Mammalia > Primates > Aotidae > Aotus > Aotus nancymaae. Next base: position 16,347,499 of record NW_026988479.1, on the reverse strand, counting down.
GTTCTGGCCCGAATCTCTGTCCACCGCCACCACCTTGGTCACCAGGTAGCCGGGCTCTGCGGAGCGGGGCGCCAGCTCCACGCCTGTAGAACCGTCTTTGGGGAGGGCGGGGTACAGGATCTCGGGCGCATTGTCGTTCTGGTCCAGCACGAACAGGCTTAAGGATACATTGCTGCTGAGTGGAGGGTTCCCGCTGTCCCGCGCTATCACGCACAGTTGCAAGTCTCGGAAATGTTCATAATCAAAGGACCGCAGTGCATAGAGGACCCCAGTGTCAGAGTTCATAGAGATGTAAGAGGATAAGGGTGTCCCCTGAATGGTGTCCTCTACGAAAGAGTAAGTTATGTGAGCATTGTTGTTGCTGTCGGGGTCGTGGGCGGTCACTGAGAAGATGGAGGCTCCTCTGGGGTTGTTTTCGGGAATGTAGGCGGAGTAGGATGTGCGGGAGAAGGCGGGCGCGTTGTCGTTGATGTCTGCTACCTGTAGCAAAATGTGAGCATCCGTGGACAGGGAGGGGTTCCCTTCATCTTTAGCGGTTAGAGTGATGTTGTAAAAGGAAAACTGTTCCCTGTCAAGGGCTTTGGTTGTAACCAATCGGTAGTAATTGTCCACTGACTTTTCTAACTTAAAAGGAAGATTATCGGGGAGTGAACAGGTGATGAATGCATTCTGTCCAGAGTCTCTATCATGTACATTAAAAAGCCCAATTATGGTTCCTGGAGGAGAGTCTTCAGAAACTGAGCTACTAGCAGATGTCATGTAAAATTCTGGAGCATTGTCATTCACGTCCAGAACTGTGACGATAACTTTCGTTCTGGTCAGAAGGCCCGGACCATCCTGAGCTTCAATATCAATTTCATGGGATGTAGCATCCTCGTAATCTAGAACTTTTATGATTGTTAGATCTCCAGATGTTGACTTAAGCTCAAATACCTCTGAGGTTTCTCCAAGACTTTTCTCTAGAAAATATGCCACTTGAGCGTTGTAGCCCTCGTCTGCGTCAGTGGCAGTCACTGTGAGTATCCGAGTGTCCACGGGCGTATTCTCCGGAACGCTTACGCGGTACTCGGGCTGTGTAAAAACAGGCGCGTTGTCATTCACATCCAGGACCTTCACGCAGATGCGGGAGGTGCCAGATAACACTGGATCGCCCCCATCGGAAGCTACGAGAACAAGGTGGTGAACAGCCTCTTCCTCGCGGTCCAAAGCGCGCTCCAGCACCAGTTCTGGGTACTTGTTCCCATCAACACCGCTTCGCACGTCCAGGGAGAAGTGGTCATTTGGGTGGAGTGCGTACTTCTGAAGGGTGTTCTCACCTATGTCCGCATCATGCGCACTCTTAAGAGGAATCCTGAATCCTGGCGTAGTGGTTTCACTGATTTTTAGCTCCAGTTCCTCTACTCCAAAGCGAGGGGCATTATCGTTAATATCTGTTATTTCCACCTCTACTGAATAAATCGTCAATTTATCTTCCAGCAGGATGTTAAAATTCAACAGACACTGCGCGCTCTGACTGCAGAGCTCCTCCCGGTCTATCCTGTTCGCAGTGACCAAGCTGCCACTTCGCGGGTTCAGAGCAAAGAGCTGGGTCCTACCTCTGGAGACGATGCGGACTCTCCGCTCTGCCAGTGCCAGGGGCTCCAAACTCAGGTCCTTGGCGATGTTACCTACGAAGGAGCCTCTGTCGATCTCTTCCCGCACAGAGTAGCGAATCTGCCCAGCCCTGGCCTCCCACAGGGTCGCCAAAAGGAAGCACAGCAGGACCAGCGTTCTGCAGGGTGGCAACTTTTGCAGAGTCGCCATTTCCTTCATGTCGCAGTTTTCTCCGAGTCAACTTCCAGCATCCAGTGCGGATTCCAATCTTTATTCCTCAGGGTGTGTGATGACCAGCATTCACGGGACCCAGGTCCCTATGGAGAGAACTGGTGGGCTGTTCGACTGAATTTCTTTAGTACCCTGAAGCTTTAGGGCCAAATCTCCAGCCCCTTGTGCCGTGGGAGCCGTATTGCTGGATTGGATGTCTGGCTGCTTTTTACTCCTTAGGTGGTCAACAGCGACGCTCAGAGGCCTAAATAATTTCTGCACTTGCTCAGGAAAACCTGAGTTACTTCTTGTTTGTTTGCCTTTGCTGACTTTCAAGTTGCTTTAAAGAATTTTACAGCTCTAAGGTACCCTAGAAGTTGATCTTTCAAAGCAGGAATCTTTTTATCAGGATCAATAAGAATAGTATAAATGAACGAGACCTTGATAATAGTTGCTAGGAAAGTATTAGTGACTGCTCAAGACATTAACCAATGCCACCACTGCCCTTGCTCCAAACATCTTCCATCTCTTATTGTGTAGTCAGAAGTAGTAAGATCAACTAAGAAACGTTAGCTGCATTTTCTTCTAAGGTTATATGTTTTGAACTTTTGTGGTTGATGGCTTCAAAATTTGCCTTTAAATTATTGAATCATCAGACACTTAAATGGGTACATGTGCCTCACACTTTGCACGACTGGGGCTGGAGATAGAAATGGTGAATGTGATAAACACTGGCTCTGCTCTCAAGCATGAAGGATGGAGGAGAACATAGGAAAGTAAAGAGAGTGTAATAGAGTATGGCAACTGCTGTGATATGAGGTGGGAAATACTGGGTGATGAAGGAATACCTAGGAAGGGTATCCAGTCTAGATTTGGGATCAGAAAAGTCTTTTTGAGGGTGTAATTGAAGCTGAATCCTAAAAAGTAGGATTGAATCAAGAAAAAGGCTGGAGAAGTGTTCTAGAACCTCAGAACAAATGCTTGAAGGTGAGAGACAGCATGGAACATTAAAGAAACAGAAAGCAGGTCTACTCAATAAAGCTAGAGCCAGAAGGGGTTTTTCACCACATTAGGAATCAGTCTTCAAACTTGTTTGAGGTTGCCAGGTTCTTTTTCTGATATTCATTTTCCAAGGGTGTAAAATATAATGCAGTGGATGTCTTCTTACTCCTGTTTCATCTTTACCATTTTGACCAATGTCAAGCATACAATTCTGTGACATTAAATACATTCAAATTAATTATAATATAATTTAGTTATATTATAATTAAATTCAATTATATTCTGGTGTGACCATTGCCACCATCCATCTCCAGAACTTTTTCATCCTCCCCAGCTGAAATTCTGTACTTATTAAATAGTAACCTCCCATTACCTTTCACCCAGTGCTTGGCACCTACCATTCTACCTTTTGTGTTTATGAATCTGACTACTCTGAAAACTTCATACGTGAGGAATCATACAGTAAATGTCCTTTTGTGACAGGGTTATTTCACTTGACATAATGTCTTTGAAGTTCCTCCATATTGTAGCATGTAACAGAATGTCCTTCCTTTTTAAGGCTAATAGCCCATTGTATGTGTGAACCACCTTTTGTTTACCCATTGATCTGTCAATGGACACTTGGGTTACTTCCACCTTTCAACTATTGTGACTAATGTTGCCATAAACATGGGTGTACAAATATCTGTTGAAGTCCCTGTTTTCACTTCTTTTGGGTAATAACCAGAGCAGAATTGCTAGATCACATGGTAATCTTATGTTTAAATTTTTGAGAACTCACCATATCATTTTCCACAGCAGATGTATCATTTTATATTCACCAGCAATGCACACGAATTCCAATTTCTCCATATTGTTGTTAACACTTCTTTTATGACAGCAATTCCAATGAATGTGAAGTAGTATCTCATTATGATTTGAATTTCCCTAATGACTAGTGATGTTATCTTTTCATACACTTTTGTCCATTTGCATATCATCTTTGGAGAAATGTCTATTCAAGTCCTTTGCTCATTTCAACATCCAATTACTTGAGATTTTTTGTTGTTGAGTTGCGGGAGTTCTTCATTCTGGATATCCATTCTTAGATACATTATTTGGAAATATTGTCTCTCATTATGTGGGCTTCGTTTTGACTCTATTGATGTTGTTCTTTCCTGCACAATAGTTTTTAATTGTGATAAAGTCCAGTATACTAATTTTTTCTTTTGTTGCTTGTGCTTTTGGTGTCATATCCAAGAAATTATTACCAAAATCGATGTTATGAAGATTTCCTCCCGTTTTCTTCTAAGAGATGTATAGTTTTAGTTCTTAAACATAACAGGTAAAAGGATTTTGTTGCTTCTGAATTTTGCTTCTTTGATCCATTTGCATTAATTTTTGTATGTGTTATAAGTGAATTGCCCATTTCTGGTGACACTTTAGTCTGTTTGCCTTTTGGCTCCTTCCTGGTTGAAATTTTTTCATTTTTACTTTCATCCATTCCTCTGAGAACACTGAAGAAAAATGTATTGTAAAGAACCGATATCAACTCACCATGCTTTCTTGTAGAACTACCATGGTATATTTTGCTTTTGTTTTTCATTTTTATGTTTGTGTTTGTGTTTGTTTTGTTTCATAGAGAATGGGTCTTGTTACACTGGCCAGGCTGTATTCAAACTCCTGGATTCGAGCAATCCTACTGCCTCAGCCTACTCAGCAGCTGGGATTATAGGTGCCCCACTGTGCCCAGCTCTCTTACATGAGTCCTAACATTAGACTTGACAGAATTTTCATTTTCTCCCACTGGTTTTATTACAATATTTATTATCTGCTTCCATTACTTAATCCTCAGAATCCTTCCTTGGTTGCATTTCAAAATGTATCTCTTTGTTATTTTTTCTTTCATTTTATTTTAGTTTACACTCATTATATGTTTTTTATCTTCTTGAATGGCAAGCTAAATGTATGTATTTTAAATAATTTTGTTTACTTTTAAAAAATTTTTGTATTTGTCTATAAATTTACTCCTAATTAGTTTTAGCTGCATCTCACAATTTTAAATAAATAATCTTTAAGTCCTTCTTTTCTGAGTAGTTTTCACTGTCATTGTGATTTTTGAAATCCAAGAGTTGTTTAAGGGTGTAGAGGTAAATATCCAAATATTTTCCCCCTTTTCTATTTATAAATGTTTGCTTTGTGATTTAAGTATGTGTTATAAAGCATGTGCATTATTGGTACTTTAGGATTTTCTGAGCCCTTTTTTGTGATAACTAGGTAATAAAATGTTGTAGATTTTCTATCTGTTTAAGGATGGCTATTCCATATTTGTTGTGTGTAGAACAGATCTATTAGAATCCTAGTAGATCAAGCTTTTAGATTGTGTTGTTCAAATCTTCTTTATGTTGACTAGTTTTCTGCCTCTGGGGTCTATTATTTCTTATGGAATTATGTTAAAATCCTCTGGTATTTTCTAAGCTATATTTTTGGTAATAGAAGCTCATATTTTAATATCCTTTTGATCATCTGTTCTTTTTACCACAATAATCAGTTCATTTTTTAAAATCACAATTTGTGTTTGTTGCCTTAAATACTACTTTGTTCAAGCCGGGCGTGGTGGCGCATGCCTGTAGTCCCAGCTACTTGGGAGGCTGAGGTGGGAGGATCGATTGAGCCCAGGAGTTCCGGGCTGCAGTGCGCTATGCCGATCGAGTGTCCGCACTAAGTTCGGCATCAATATGGTGACCTCCAGGGAGTGGGGGACCACCAGGTTGCCTAAGGAGGGGTGAACCTGCCCAGGGAAAAAACAGAGCAGGTCAAAACTCCCGTGCTGATCAGTAGTGGGATCGTGCCTGTCAATAGCCACTGCACTCCAACCTGGGCAACATAGCGAGACCCCATCTCTTAACAAAATAAAAAATATATAATTCAACAAAAATAAGAAAGGGCAAGCAATAATTTTGCCACATCTCCAAATTTTAGGTAATTCTTTTTGTATTTATTGCTGTTTGTTTATAGTCTTTTTTGTATTCATTTTTTTCTTTTTTTTTTTTTGAGACAGAGTTTTTCTCTTGTTGCCCAGGCTGGAGTGCAATGGTGCAATCTTGGCTTACTGCAACCTCTGCCTCCTGGGTTCAAGAGATTCTCCTGCCTCATCCTCCCAAGTAGCTGGAATTACAGGTGTCCACTTCCATGCCTGGCTAATTTTTTTTTTTTAAGACGGAGTCTCACTCTGTCACCAGGCTGGAGCTGGAGTGCAGTGGCATTATCTCGGCTCACTGCAACCTCCATCTCCTGGATTCAAGCAACTCTCCTGCCTCAGCCTCACAAGTAGCGGGGACTACAGGTGCTTGCCACCACACCCAGTTAATTTTTGTATTTTTAATAGAGAAGCACTTTCACCGCGTTGGCCATTATGGGCTTGATCTCCTGACCTCAGGTAATCCACCTGCCTCGGCCTCCCAGAGTGCTGGGATTACAGGCGTGAGCCACCATGCCTGGTCTTGTATTCATTTTTTCTATCTTTTCTTTAATTGTTTTGTCTAGTGGTGTTATGCTTACCAAAGTTCACTATATATACACATATGTATATATATTCACCTTTTTTTGTATTATATCGTTTTATTTTTGAAATTTAATTTGTAAACCATTAAATATTTTATTTATCAGAAAAAATACTACTTTGTTATATTAATATTAACATGACTGCTTTCTTTGTGTGTGTGTGTACATATACATTTAGTTTCACTGTTTCCGTGTATTTTTATTTTAAGCATGTGTTTTCTTAGAATCCAAATTTTAAAAATCAGCCAATTTTGTAATCTTTGTCCTTTAATAGGTAAATGTAGCTCATTTGTATATAAACAGAAAAAAATTAAAATTATAAGAACTGAGAAAGTCCAGAACTGAGATAACTTAGTTATCAATTGAGAGTAGACTCTTGGTACCAAGCAAAAAGTAAAAATAAAAATGCAACAGACATACAGCAAGAATGCGAGAAAGTCTTTAAAAGTTATCAGAGAGAAAACAGATTACCTTAAAAAATAACAATGGATTGAAAGAAAATTTCTCTCTGGTAACAATAAATTCTACAAGACAAAGGTGTTTTGAAATTTTGATCTGTACAGTTATTTTTAGTGGAAGAGCTTTTTTTTTTTTTTTTTTTTTTTTTTTTTTTTTTTTTTTTTTTTTCTGTTCTACGCTACCTCCTTCTCTTCTTCCCTCCTTCCCTCCTGGGTTCAGTGCTCATTTCTAATGGCTTTGAAATAGTTTCTATCTGACCCCAGGTCCCTGGCCATAACTAGGTCTCTTAATGACCCTTTAATGATGCCCAGCGGTAATATTCTGGATACCACAGTTCACATCTGAGAGACTTGGTGTTCACTGTCTCTAGCCAGCATCCATGTCTATCTCTCTTACTTGGTCTACACAGCTTACAAAAAAAAGTTATAACCACAGGAATTGGTAGGCAGCTTTTATTATTTTTTTCTTATTTTTATGTATATATGTATTTATTTATTTAACATGGTGTCGCTCTGTCACCCAGCCTAGAGTGCAGTGGCGCAATCACCGTTCACTGAAGCCTTGACTTCCTGGGCTTAAGCGATCCTCCCGAGTCAGCACCGGCCCCGCCCCACCCTGAGTAGTTGGGACTAGCAAATTCCAAAGTACCTGTTTGACTGGTCTCGAACTCCAGGGCTCAAAGGATCCTTCAGCCTCAGCCTTTCAAACTGCTGTTATTACAGATGTGAGCCACTGCCCACAGCTAGACAGCATGTTAATACATCTTTCTATCCCTTTTTAACCAGTGGAAGGCCCTCATTACTTATTTTGGATTCAGGTGGTAAGTGTGGTCCAGGTCATTTATCTAGTCTGAAGCACTTGTACCTAGTACATTGCTGGAGTCAGTTTCCTAACCTTCAATTTCTGCTTTTAAGTCCAAGACAATAACTCACATGGCTTTAGACCAGCTCACCACTTCGCTTTTGCTTTCCTCTTCTTACATTTTATGTATCTTTGTATTTTATTGAAGCAGAGTAAATATATCAAACCATGGACTTACTCCCCTACCATACATTTTTTTCTTTCTAAAGAGATAACACATATTAAAATAGGATATATACTTGATTTTTGTTAGTCAGTTTCATTACAGGTATAAGTCAGGAAGCTTCAAAATTATTTGTCAAGTTGCATGATAAATTTTCTGTTGATCGTTTTGTTACTCCATAAATTACTTAAATATATGTATCCTTCAGTACAGGCACCACAGCTCATGCCTGTAATATCAGCACTTTGGGAGGCTGAGGTGGGAGGATTACTTGAACCCAGCGGGTAGAGGCTGCAGTGAGCCATGATCACGCCACTGCACTCCAGCAAGACACCATCTCAAAACCAAAAATATCTGATAATAAATATAGAACAAAGGGCTAAGATATTCAACAATAATTTAAAATTACAGCTTACACAGATTTCTACAATTTTTTTTTTTTTTTTTTTGAGACAGAGTCTCACTCTGTCACCCAGGCTGGAGTGCAGTGGCATGATCTCAGCTCACTGCAACTTCTGCCTCCCAGATTCCAGAGATTCTTCTGCCTCAACCTCCCAAGTAGCTAGGAGTACAGGAGCATGCCACCACACCCAGCTAATTTTTGTATTTTTAGTAGAGATGGAGTTTCACCACATTGGCCAGGCTGGTGTCAAACTCCTGACCTCATGATCCACCTCCCTCAGCCTCCCAAACTGCTGGGATTACAGGCATGAGCCACAACCCCCTGGCAGAAATTTCTATAATCATATATGAACACAACTAAAACCACTACTCTAGACAATCTTCACCTCTTCAAATGCCCCCGAATAAAATATCAGAGTGTCCTGATAAATGACATCTACATTAAATTCAGGGGTGAATTAGCAGATATTTATAACAAGAAAAATTGAAAATAGTGTTAGTCATTTAAATATTGGTGAGCCTTTTCTAGTTAAACCCTTCCAGATAAGATGATGGCAAACCCATCATCTTATGGGTTTAGCCCAGAGGCAAGTAAGAGAATGTTAGATGCTAGATCTCCCTGTTTCTAATGCAGTGCTCTTTCCAAACAGAGATGGCATCTCACACACACCTTCAACCCAACCATCTACATTATGATTACAGTCTCCTTTTGAATGCAAGAACAATTATAAATATCCCTGCATATGAAAGTGTAGACTCATTTAATCTTGATTTTCCAGTACTTGTAGCAAAAAGCTACAAAGATACATGGGTTAGAAGAACTATCTGTAGTAAAGAATGAACTCAAGTAAGTAAAATCAAGAATTATTATCTAGATAGCTTATACAAAAATTTACCTGAGAAAATGGTTCCTTTTTGTCTTCCAGTACGAACTGGGGTGCTGATAGAAAATCTGTTTTCTCACAGCTCTCCTGGCTGATAAGCGTGTCAGCGTAGTTGGGCTGGGGGAAGATCAGGTGACTCTTCCTCGAATCTGCGGTGAGGGAGACCTCGTGGGAATAGGTCTGCAGGAAAGCCCGCACCCCGTCCACGCCCACAAAGTGCGAGCTGGGCGCGCCTGCCATCCCGCCTTCCGAAGCCTGCAGCAGCCTTGACTTGTGCCAGCGCCGCAGCCTGAGCGCCAGCAGCACGATGACGAAGGCCAGGAAGACGCAGGAGACCGCGGCCACCGACACCACCAGGTACAGAGTGAGGTCCGAATCGTTGGGTTTGGCGGAAGGCTCGAGGCTGCCCAGGTCGGCTAAGATGTCGGGGATCCTGTCGGCCACGGCCACAGTGAGCGTGACAGTGGCCGAGAGAGGGGGCTGGCCGTGGTCCTGGACGGCCACCACGAGGCTCTGCTTGAGCGCGTCTCTGTCCAGCAGGGCCCGCGCTGTGCGCACCTCGCCCGTGCGCAGCCCCACCGTGAAGAGTCCAGGCTCGCTGGCCTTGAGCAGGCGGTAGGACAGCCAGGCGTTCTGGCCTGAGTCTCTATCCACTGCCACCACCTTGGTCACCAGGTAGCCGGGCTCTGCGGAGCGGGGCGCCAGCTCCACGCCAGTGGAACCATCTGTGGGGAGGGCAGGGTACAGGATCTCGGGCGCATTGTCGTTCTGGTCCAGCACGAACAGGCTCAGCGACACGTTACTGCTGAGGGGCGGATCCCCGCTGTCCCGCGCCATTACTTTCAGTTGCAAATCCCGGAACTGCTCGTAGTCAAAGGATCGCAGTGCATACAGTACCCCAGTGTCGGAGCTGATGGACACATAGGACGACAGGGGTGCCCCCTGGATGGTGTCCTCTATTAGGGAGTAAGTGATTTGCGCATTCTCATTGCTGTCTGAGTCGTGGGCCCTCACAGAGAAGATGGAGGCGCCTCTGGGGTTGTTTTCGGGAATGTAGGCAGAGTAGGAGTCTTGATGGAAGACTGGAGAGTTGTCATTGATATCTGTCACTAGCAGTGAAATGTGAGTTTCAGTAGATAGAGCTGGAGTTCCCTGGTCTGTTGCTGTTACTGTGATGTTGTACCCAGAGATAAGTTCTCTGTCCAATGTTCTTTCAGTCACTAAACGGTAATAATTATCAACTAACTTTTCCAATTTAAAGGGTAGATTTCCAGGAATGAAACATGTGGTGTAACCATTGTCTCCTGAGTCCTGGTCAAGCACACTTATAAGAGCAATTATGGTCCCAGGAGGAAAGTTTTCTGGAACTGCAGTGGTGACAGAGGTGATGGTCACTTCTGGGGCATTATCATTTACATCCAAAACTTTGATCAGTACCTTAGCTCTAGCCATGAGCCCCGCACCATCCTGGGCTTGAACTTCCATTGAATAAATTTTGTATTCTTCAAAATCCAGCGGTTCTTTATTTGATATTTTTCCTGCATAAGAATCTAAATGAAATATTTGAGCCACTCTGTGATCTACATTATGAAAAGAGTATGTTACTTCTCCATTGGCTCCCTCATCAGGGTCGGTGGCATTTATCATGAGCAGCTGAGTGCCCACCGGCACGTTTTCAGGGACATTCATATGGTATTCTGCCTGAGTAAATGCTGGAGGATTGTCATTTGCATCTACCACCTGAATGCAAATTCGGAGGGTCCCTGAACGGACTGGATCACCCCCGTCAGAAGCTGTGAGGATGAGGTGGTGGACAGCTTCTTCTTCTCTGTCTAGGGGACTCTGCAGCACCATCTCTGGATGTTGGGGCCCATCGGTCCCCTGTGGCACATCCAGGGAGAAATGAGGGTTAGAGCTGAGTTGGTAGCTCTGGAGTGAGTTCATACCCACATCAAGGTCTTGCCCAAAAGGCAATGGGATCCTTGTACCTGGAGTAGTTATTTCATTCATTTTAAACTCCAGTTCCTCTAATTGGAATTGAGGAGTGTTGTCATTAATATCAATTATTTCCACTTCAACAGGGAAAAGCTTCATTTTATCCTCAACAAGGATGTTAAAACTCACGAGACACGGCACACTCTGAGCGCAGAGCTCCTCCCGGTCTATCCTGCCCGCGGTGATCAAGCTGCCACTTCTCGGATTCAGAGCGAAAAGCGGCATCCTACCTCTGGAGACAATGCGGACTCCGCGATCTGCCAGCTCCTGGGGTTGTAGCCCTAGGTCCTTGGCGATATTGCCCACGACAGAACCTTTGTCTGTCTCTTCTGGCACTGAGTAGTGAATATTCCCAGCCCCAGCTTCCACCAGTAACTCCAGAGAAAGATACAGAAGCATCAGCCGGCTGCAGCTGGTCAGCTTTTTCTGAATCTTCATTGCTCTCTAACTTTGTAGTTTTCATCCAGTCCAGTACCAAGGGTTTCGTTTCTGCTTTTCTGAGCTGCAATTAACCCAATTTTCAGGAGAATTCTGAGTGGAGAGTCATCCAGAAGTAGGATTTAGACAGTCTTGGACAGTCTGTTTTCAATCTGACGGTGATGGAGGTTCTAAGAGGGCTTTTTTCCCCTCCTCCTGACGTGTGTGTACTGCCCGTATCTCCCAGATTGGTGAACAGCGGCGCCCAGAGTCCTAACCAGTTACTGCATTCCTAGAAAATACTTAAAACTTCTTCATTAACCTGGTATTTTCCTAAGTTTTAATCTATTGTCAAGGAAATAATTCTACAATATATGTATGAAAAGGAGAAACTATATGTTCACTTCCTTAAATGTGCCTAAATATCACAAAATTACAATATACAGGAGAATCTCAGTATTCCCAAGCTATCTACTTTCCTTGTTTGCTATTCAGGAAATGATAGTGAAAACCTAACATCACAATGAGGACAAACTCATCTCTCCACTTTTTCTGTAGTAAAGCTTGACCACTTGATAATTTCCCAGGCCATATAGGGCAGCTCCCCTTTGACTGGAGAAGGGAAAGTATTGGAGGGAAAAAGAATCTTTTAGAATATCAGCTAGACTTTAAAAAATTGTACTATCCATTTCGTTCCAATAATGATTTGAATATTTATCAGAAACCTTGGGATTTTGAAGGGCATGGTTTAACCCTATCCTTATTTTTCCTCTTTTTTTTGAAGTGTCTTTGCATTATGTAGGTTTTTAAAAATTCTTAAGATTCACCCAAAGGTAATATATTTTGAAAAAACAAAACAAAACACTGAGCTCTTGGAATTTCACTGAAAAGTCACATGAATATATAATTTAAATTTCAAATTTCAGAGACAAAGTCTATGATATTATTCCTCACAACTGAAAAGAAAAACGGTCTCATCTTTATTTTTAGACAGGCTCTTATAATATGTATTCCCCTACAATCACGCTTAATATTTTCTCCAAGAGAAGTTGGTTTTCTTAAATCACAGTATTTTTTAACCAGTAAGATGAGAATGTGGCCTTCCTTTTTATTTTTTATTTTTGAGATGGAGTCTTGCTCTGTTTCCCAAACTGTAGTGCAGCGGCGTGCTCTCGGCTCACTGCAACCTCCACCTCCCTGGTTCAAGTGATTCTCCTGCCTCAGCCTCCTGAGTAGCTGGGACTACCGATGCATGCCACCACGGCCAGCTAATTTTTGTATTTTTAGTAGAGACAGGGTTTCATCATGCTGGCCAGGATGGTCTCAGTCTCTTGACCTTGTAATCCACCTGCCTCGGCCTCCCAAAGTGCTGGGAACAGGTGTGAACCACCACGCCTGGCAGCGGCCTTCCTTTTTTTACTCACTGCAATATTAGGAAAGGTTTACTAATTAATATGTCTCAGGCTTAGAGTAACTTACTTATCTTTACCCCAAAGTTAGAGAAGCATGCTATCTGCACTCCAGGATCTGATATTTTCAGGAACAAATTGAGTCAGCCAACCCATGGACACCATGACTGAGAAAAGTTAAAAATGAGGAAAGAAAAAAACAACAAAAGGTCTCAAGAATAGTTTTTGGAAAGAGAATATTAGTTCTTATATAAACAAATCTACAGTTTATCAGCTTCTCAAAGACAAGTATATGGAGCCAAAGAGTAGAAATTTAAAGATGCAATAAATCACCTTCAATATTGCAAGGAAAAAACTCTTTAACAGAAAACATAACTTTTCAGAACACAGATTAATAGGCACAAACTTTTCCCCAAAGAAACTGTGAGCTAATGAGGCAAATTAAAGTATACATAAAAACTAGCAAGTAAACCTGTAGAGCTCCCCACTCTCAACAACCAAAAACATGCAGGAGTGATTTATAAAAGTATGATAAGTATAAAATAAAAATGTTAAAATATCACACAAATACATTTGAATCAAAGGTAACATTTAAAGCATTGCTGGCCAGGCACGGTTGTTCATGCCTGCAATCTCAGCACTTTGGGAGGCCAAGGTGGGCAGATCACTTGAGGCCAGGAGTTCGAGACCAGCTTGGTCAACATAGTGAAACCCTGTTTCTACAAAAACAAAAACAAAATAAAACAAAGTTTCATTGCTGGCACTGCAGAGAATATCTGGTTGAAAGCTGTTTCTTGAGTTTAAAGAAATCAAGATTTTAAAAATATCTAAAGCCATACACATTGTAGGAATAGGGCAAATCTCCTTCCTTTAAGTTGGAGACAGCTCCATATCCAGGCTTGGATCACAGAGCAGGCTGAAAGCAGCCCCAGGCAATGGGGCTAGAGGAGGCGTTGCAGGTTCAGGGAGATGGCCAGAGTCACACTGAGGAAAAACAGCATGGAGATAAGGCAAAGGCCATCACTAGGTTAAACTACAGCTGTTCGGTGCTGTCTGCTGCCTGCTGTTGGGTGCTGGGCGATTGCTGAGTTTTGGCAGCAATTCCTGCAAACTGTGAGCAGCAACCAGGTGCAGCATGATGATTCATCTTTGACCATGGTGACCAACAAACCTTGGCAGGTTGCATTTCTGTCAACCACAGTGACACAGCACACATCTAGCTCATGCACATCTTTAGTTTGAAGAGCCACATTAGCTGGCCTTTGTGCCCCAGCTGGTGTCCACTTTGGTGACAGGATAGCTGGGTTGCATTGTGAATGGTGCAGCATCAAAGAGGGCCCCACTTGGCTGTAGCTCCCGGTATAGTGTCCTTGCATTTTCTCAATGGTCATCCGCCATCACATGCAGGTTCAGGATGACACTGAGCCAGTTGAAGCCTGATCACTGCCTGCAGAGTCAGCTCAGAGAGTCTGCATGAACACCATAGCATTCTGCACTCACTGACATGTAGAATGACAGTGCCCACAGTGCCAGGTCACTGGTCAAGAAGAAACAGGAGGCATGTGGGACCCTAAGTCAGGGTGGGAAGTGCTAAATTATGTGACGGAGGTGCTGGGCAGTGTGCCCAGTCACCCAAAAGAAGTAGGAGGCTTGTTGAAAAACGAGCATTTTTGTGGATGCAGATGGTATGCAGGATGATACAGGAGAGGGACAGTTTGTCCTTGTTGGTGGTTCTGATGGTGACATTGTCCTTCAGGGTCTGCTACCAGTTTAGAATTCCATCTGTGAGTAGCTGACAAAGAATTACATCATAATTCTTGGAGGTGAATTGTTTGCCAGTATGATCATTTCTCTCTATAATAATTTTCATCTTTCATTTAAGGTCTTTTAATCCTATTGTTTTGGTTAGGGCAACCACAGTTCTTACCTCTGATAGGACTAGATACCCAGCTGAAAGTTACCTACACTGACTGCATTATACTTCTCAACCTCCATTTCAACCAGGACTCTCAAGTGGATCCTCAAACTTCATTAGTCTTCTCTTCCATGCTGTAACTGTTACTCTTCAAAATCAAGTATTTCTGTCATTATTGGACAGGAAATACATTCTGCATGCCCTGTAAAGTTGTGTAGATTGTGCAACAGAACTCTATCTTAAAGGTATGGTCTTGGTCAATGGGGATCACCTGAAGAATGAAGAGGAGGAGGTGGAGGGCAGGTTCTCCTGCAGCCTAACTCTACTTACAACATTGCTCAATATCTGATGACTGGCATTGGCATCCACGGTCTGTGTCTTGCCCTAAGCTGTTCTGCCATCTACCCACCACTAAGTGATGGCAGCTCTGCTCCTCTGGTTGAGGCTTTCTTTCTTTCTTCTCTTTCTTCCCCCCCTCCCCCCTCCTCCTTTCCCCTTCCCTCCCCTTCCCCCCTTCTTCCCCCTTCCCCCTTTTCCCCCTTTTCCTTTTCCTTCCCCTTCCTTCCTTCCCTCCCTCCCTCTCTCCCTTCCTTCCTTTTTAGAGTTGGAGTCTGGCCATGTTACTCAGGCTGGAATGCAGTGGCTATTCACAGGTGTGCTCATAGCTCGCTGCAGCCTGGAACTGGCCTCAAGCAATCCTCCTGCCTCAGCCTCCTGAGTAACGAGACCACAGGAGCCCACCACTGCACAGGCTCAGGAGTTCTTCGATAGTAGCAATTCAGGGTACTTACTGCTCTAGTACTCTCCTTTACTTCTGGGGAAAGGGAAGATAGCTATTAAAACTAATCTGATCTATTTGTACAGAGTTACTGCTGGTGTTCAAAATCTACTGCAGACTTAAGAGTAAACATTCCTCCTATTGTTTTCCAGAATTTCCAAAACAAAATGTGTGCGAAAGCCATTATGTTATTTATATCCAAGATGAATACGTTTATATGAAAAACATTTATATGATTTTCAGTGCCTTCAAATTCAAAGGTCCGAGGGTCTTCCTTGGGCATAACTGCTAGATCTATCCTATCATTCTCAAGCTCGTCTCTGGCTCATTCTCTGGCTGTAAAGACAGGCTTCTCAGCACTTACCTGTTTTTCCTGTCACCGAGACCCAGCTCTTCCGAGAGATTCCCAACCTTTAACCCCCTAGCCTTCTCTTCAGAATCTCACAGCGTATCTGCTACGTAGAATAAAGACTAGGTAGAATAAAGACCTCAGGCAGGGAAACAGCGCAGCTTCCTGCGCTCCTCACGCCTTCCTTAAGGGGGATTTCTTCCTCTATTTCTTCTTCCTGCTGTACTCAGATCCAAATACCTCTCGCTACCGTTGCTCCCTGCTTCCTGCTTCCAAAGGTGCTCAGGAATAAAAGGCAGCGCCTCACTCGGGGTCACTAGACATTCTGACATTCCTGACCAAGATATTTGGAGCAGATTGCGAGAGAGACAGCGGGCAGAGTCCTCTCCTGATGTGTTTCGCAGAAGCCTGCGGGGACCGCTGCGTCAGTGGATTTGCTTTGTTTCACTCCAGCCACGGATTGGCGGACAGCGGCACCCAGAGGCCCAGTATGATATCCACAGCAGGTTAGTTTTCAAAGTCCTCACAAGAGACTATATTGGCTTTTTTTCCAGAGACTTATTTAGTAAGAAGAGTGCAAATCACCATTTTTGATAAAATATTAACAAAATGCTCATTTCATAAAATTTAATTCAAACATTTTAATTTATTAAAATTCTTATTTATTTATTTTTGAGACAGAGTCTCGCCCTGTCACCCAGGCTGGAGTGCAGTGGTGCGATCATTGCTCACTGCTCACTGCAACCTCCCCCTCCAGGGTCCAAACAATTCTCCTGCCTCAGTCTCCTGAGTAGCTGAGATTACAGGTACTCACCACGATGCCCGGCTAATTTTTGTATTTTTAATAGAGATGGGGTTTCGCCATGGTGGCCAGGCTGGTCTGGAACTCCTGACCTCAGGTGATCCATCCGCCTCGGCCTCTCAAAGTGCTAGGATTACAGGCGTGAGCCACCGCACCCAGCCTAAAATTCATTAAAATTCTACTTAAGAATCCTTACAAATTTTTTCCTCTTGACATTTCCTTTTCAAGATGACAGACTATTGAAACTTATTTTCCATAAAAATGGCTACTCAAGAAATTATCCACTGTAAAAAATATATAAAAAATTCTCACTGTAAATTCAATATATTAAGGGGAAAATTTTCACGTAAAAGATAGAAAACACTGATAAAAATGTAAAATTATGAGTAACTGCATTACATAATTACTGATATAAAGAATTTATATTTGATGCCTATCTATACTTTAAAGATAGATACATACTTTTACAATTCCAAAAGTAATCATCTCTTTTATGGATATTTTGGTTGCTCATGCCATTTTTCCTCTTCTAACAGTTCCTTTTAGTTTAGGTGTTCACCCTTCACGTACCTAGGGAAGCAGAACCTATTCAGAGCTGTAGTAGGTTCTGATAAATTTAATCTAATAATGGTAATCTCATCCTCTTGACGGTGCTTAGTTAGTAATATAGACTTAAAATAATAACTTAAAGCAAGGCTTCTCAATCTTGGTACTATTATGAGCCATATAAGTCTTTGTGGTGGGGAGCTGTTTTGTGCCTTGTAGAATGTTTAGCAATATCCCTGGCCTCTATGTACTAGATACCAGTAGGACCCACCCCCACAGTTGTGATAACCATAAATGTCTCCAGACTACCAAATATCACTTCACCTTCCCCCAACCATTTTCAGAAACATAGGCTTAGGGTATTTCCCTAGTGAGTATTACTGAGCCAGGAATAGGAACATGGCCTAAGTTAGTCCAACTGGATTGAAAGACTGCTTGAGAAGAGTCTCTTAACTTGTCATGGACAAGGAAGAAAGTTCTTGAGTTATTGCTGCTGGCTGGTATCTTGTGAGTGCAGCCTTTGGAACTGTACAAAGAGAGGAAAGCAGAGCTGAAAGCATAATAGAAAAAGCATAAATAACTGCTCATTCTTCAAAATTAGGAAGAAAAAAAAAACAATTTGTGCTATACCATGATTGTATCAAGACTAGAGGCAGTTAAACTTCTAGACCTGCACTGTCCACTAGCGTAACCACCAGCACGTGGCAACTGAGCACTTGAAATGCAGTTAATCCAAACTCAGATGTGCTGTAAGTGTAAAACACATATTAAGTGTTGAAGCTTTAGTACAAAAACAAGAATGTAAAGAGTATTAGTAATATCTTAATTGTAAAGATATGTTGCAATTATATCTTAGATATATTGGATTAAAGTTATTGAAAATTTCACTTGTTTCTTTTTGCCATTTTAATGTGGCTACTAGATAACCTAAAATCACATCTGTGGCTGACTGTCTGTGGTCCATAGTATATTTCTATCAGACAAAGCTGCTCTAGACTACCTGTTTTTTGAGATATTAGATTTTCTTACTGTTTAAACCAGTGTAAATTAGATTTTAATGTTTTTCCTATTAAAAAACATCTTACTTGATAGAGGAACTGCTAAATATTTTTAATTAACCTTTTTACCTTAAAATATATGGTGATATAGCAACATATACACTGACTGGCTTTTCTGTGGTGTTTGCTATTTCCTCACTCCTATAATTTTCTGCCTCCTAAATATAAGCAGGATTTCTCCCATCACCCATAATTTAACCTCTAAAGTATAAGCAGCCCTTTAAGTAACTAGAAAGTGTATTAAAGGGAATTTTCAAACATACAGGATTATTAGTAACCTGATTGTCACACTCCTTAATCACAGGTAGGAAACCTTTGGAGGACTTGTTTCCACATCGGGGAGTTTATTGCTCTCCCCAAATCTTTTGTTCACTAGTATCACAGATATTCCATGGAACAACCACAGGAGTGTAATTCATCAATTCAGAGTTTTTCTGAATGTCTAATGAATTTTTTTTAAACTGGATTTATCTGTAGCCATACTTTTTTTTTTCTGAGACAGAGTCTTGCTGTGTCACCCAGGCTGGAGTGCAATGGTACGGTCTCGACTCACTGCACCAGGTTAAAGCAATTCTACTGCCTCAGCTTCCCAAGTAGCTAGAATTACAACTGATTTTTGTATTTTTAGTAGAGATGGAGTTTCACCATGTTGGCCAGGTTGGTCTTGAACTCCTGACCTCGTGATCTGCCTATCTTGGCCTCCCAAAGTTGGAGTACAATGGTGCAATCTTGGCTCACTGCAACCTCTGCCTCCCGGGTTCAGGCAATTCTCCTGCCTCAGTCTCCAGAGTAGCTGGGATTACAGGCACACGCCACCAAGCCCAGCTAATTTTTTTATCTTATTTTTTTTTTTTTTGGTATTTTTAGTAGATATAGGTTCCACCATGTTGGCCAGGCTGGTCTTGAACACCTTACCTTAGGTGATCCTCCCACCTTGGACTCCCAAAGTGCTGGGATTACAGGGATGAGCCACTACACCCAGCAGATTATCTTAATGTCTACTGATAAATCCAATTTTTTAAAATATGTAGGGTCAATATAATTTCCTCCCCTAAAAAAAGCATTTAGACAATGTGTTAAACTCAAAAGCAGAAAATATATTTCAGGACTGAAGGAGCTAGATAACATTAAAAAACCTCAGTTAATCCTTTTAACTATGCCTGGCAATCTTCCATGTAAAGAAAGGTTTAGAAACTAAAATACATCATAATTTTGGAAAACCAAAATTGCATACAATTTATCTCGTTACCTTCTATGATAAGAATATTTGAGCATCATAAAACTCAGGGGAGATGCTGAGTAATATTTGGATTATTTTCATTATAATCATGACCTCACATTTTATATGGTTAAATAAAACATGGCCAAGTATGATGGCTCACACTGGTAGTAGAAAAAACTTCATCTTTGAAAAAGAGGAAAGAGATCATTCTGAAAATTATACATAAGTCAGCTAACATTCTTCAACACATTATAAGCAAAGAGAAATAATGTACAGTTATCTGGAAGGGCATACTTTCTCCTTTAAAATTAAGATTAAAAACCAAACTAACGTCAGATCATTTTAATTTCCTACAGAACAGTATCTCAGGCTAGCTAAACCACACTCACACACGCTATTAGTAAACTTCCCCACCTCATAACAATTAGAATTGTCCCGGATTAGAGAGGAAATGTATGTAAAGTGGTAATATCTCATTTTAAAGTGACAAAGAATATATTTTCTCTCACAAATTATTATAGGGTTTAACACTATGATCTTTCTAGATGGATCAATTTTTTCATTCAGTTAGCAAATATTTTTTGTGTATCTCCCATGTTCTGGTACTATGAACTGGGACACAACGACCAAGATAGAAAAAGATCACTATCGTGGAGCTTTGGATCATAAGGGAATAAAGTGAATTTTGGAAATGTTAATTACATCTGGAGAGAATACTCTCAAATTCAGGGGTAATTAATATTTTAGAGGATAAAAATTAAATATTAATGGCCTTGATGCTCTACCAAACAGATCTTATTTTAAAAATAAATAGAAATAAGTACCGTTATCCAGTTATGCCAAAATACTAAAAGTATGCGTTGAAGAATACCTGACTATCCATAGAAAAGACAAGCAGAAAACAGCAAAACAGAGATAGAGTAAAAAAAAAAAATCCAAAGTAATTTAAAATTAGGGTCATGAGAGGCAGGAAATAATACTTCCATTATATCAACTTTAAAAAGATGCTCAGATATCAGACAATTCTGTCTAAAATGAACCTGTGCATCCAGAAGAACACTTCCTTCACTGTTTACATTTACATCTAAATCAAGCACATAAAAAGGAATCATTTTTGTTTCCCCAGGCTTATATCAGAACAGAAGTAAATCCAGAGGTACGATTCCCCTACAGGCATTCTCACAATTTAAAAAATGTAGACTGTGGGCTGGGCACGGTGGCTCACACCTATAATCCCAGCACTTTGGGAGGCCCAGACAGGCGGATCACCTCAGGTCAGGAGTTGGAGACCAACCTGGCCAACATGGTGAAACCTCTTCTCTACTAAAAATACAAAACTTAGCCGGGCGTAGTGGCACGTGCCTGTAATCCCAGCTACTCTAGAGGCTGAGGCAGGAGAACAGCTTGAACTCCCGAGGTGGAGGTTGCAGTGAGCCAATATCGCGCGCCACTGCAGTCTAGCCTGGGTGACAAGGTGAAACTCTGTGTCAAAAACAAAAAAATTACATACATATATAGAGGGACGTAGAATTACATAGTGAGCTGTATGTCCTCACTCCACTGATTCGGGTACTTTAAAATCCATTGCATAGCAGCTACACATTCTTGTATTGGCACCAGATTGGTTAGACAATGGGGAGCATCCGAGATGTTTCCAGAAGCAAGGACTCCCCCATCTCCGGGGATCACCCGGAAGTCTAAAAGCCATTGGGCCCCAAAGCGATCCCGTAAAAGTGCTGGCTTAGCGGGGGACGAATCTGTATCTTTCTTCGAACTGCCAACCTCTAAATATTTTGAAACCAACAGCGCTCACGAAACCCTGCAATTTTCATCCCGGAAAAGCAGTTCTCGCGAAAAGACGAACTTCACGTAGGGTAGCGTAATTGCGCTATTGCGCCTGCGCAAGCCGTGCTCCGCACTTCCTCCCGGGGGGGCTGTCACTCACAGCCGCCTCCCGCCCCGCGCCGTGACGTAGCACTTTCTTTTCCGCTGGGTTGGGCACTCAGTTGGAGGGTCCGCGAGCTCACGGGTGTTGTGCTGCGGTCTGCGGCTCGCGTCAGAATTTCGCGCTGCCCTTCCTGGGCCGTTTTATCAGTAATCGGTAGTCGCTCACTCTGCCAAGTAGCAGGAAGAACAAAGGAAACGCCGGGCTCCCTCCCGCTTTGCTCCGTTCGGCTCCCCGCCGCTTTCCTCCGTTCGGCTCCCCGCCGCTTTCCTCCGTTCGGCCTCCTCCCGCTTTGCTCCGCTCGGCCTCCTCTTCCGTTCCCTCCGGCCGGGTGAAACTGAACTTATAATCGTCACTGGATTGTAAGTACCCGAGGCGAAGAAACTTACTGCGCCCCGATTTTTTGAATGTCTTTGTTCCGGGAGAGTCTGTGACTTGGGAGTGTCTCTGCTGGGCTTTCTGGGCCGAAAACCGTTCCGCGGGAGCCGCCATTTGCTTTCCTGCTCTGTAGCTAGCTAGCTCTGTCCGCGTTGTCCGGCAGCGGCACCTAGAGGTTGGGACTTGGCATTACATCTGACTTAATGAAAAATCTGTGAATAAGCCATTGTGTCAGTAACGACTGGTGCTAAGTCACAGCATATTTAGAGAAAAGACTTGGACTTAAAACTAAGGCAAAATAGACGCTTAGCTGCTGATCTACAGAGAACTTCTTGTAATTAAACGATTTCAATTCATAGCAAACGTGTTTTAAACTGTTGCAGTAGCTGGAACTTTTCATTGTAACCAGCATTTATTGGAGAAGTGAGTCACAAAGAAATAAAGATGAGTAAAAGCAAAGATGATGCTCCTCACGAACTGGAGAGCCAGTTTATATTACGTCTGCCTCCAGAATATGCCTCTACTGTGAGAAGGGCCGTACAGTCTGGTCATGTCAACCTCAAGGACAGACTGACAATTGAGTTACACCCTGATGGGCGTCATGGAATTGTCAGAGTGGACCGTGTTCCATTGGCCTCAAAATTGGTTGACCTACCCTGTGTTATGGAAAGCTTGAAAACCATTGATAAGAAAACCTTTTACAAGACAGCTGATATCTCTCAGATGCTTGTAGCCACAGTTGATGGTGATCTCTATCCTCCAGTGGAGGAGCCAGTTGCTAGCACTGATCCTAAAGCAAGCAAGAAAAAGGATAAGGACAAAGAGAAAAAGTTTATCTGGAACCACGGAATTACTCTGCCTCTAAAGAATGTCAGGAAGAGAAGGTTCCGGAAGACAGCAAAGAAGAAGTATATTGAATCTCCAGATGTGGAGAAAGAAGTGAAACGATTGCTGAGTACAGATGCTGAAGCTGTTAGTACTCGGTGGGAAATAATTGCTGAAGATGAAACAAAGGAGACAGAAAATCAAGGCCTGGATATCTCTTCTCCAGGAATGTCTGGTCACAGGCAGGGCCATGACTCATTAGAGCATGATGAGCTTCGAGAGATATTCAATGACCTCAGCAGCAGCAGTGAGGATGAAGATGAGACCCAGCATCAAGATGAAGAAGATATAAACATCATTGATACTGAGGAAGATCTGGAGAGACAGATACAGGACAAGCTAAATGCATCAGATGAACAGCACCAGAAGAATGAAGGAACCAATCAGCTGGTTATGGGAATTCAGAAGCAGATTGACAACATGAAAGGCAAGCTCCAAGAGACCCAGGACAGGGCAAAACGACAAGAGGATCTCATCATGAAAGTGGAAAATCTGGCTCTCAAGAACAGATTTCAGGCTGTACTGGATGAGCTCAAGCAAAAGGAAGATCGCGAAAAGGAGCAACTCAGCTCTTTGCAAGAGGAGCTAGAATCACTCCTAGAGAAGTAAAAAGAACTGTTACTGAATTTCAGTCTTCGGACTGGTCAGCAGTAGAAAATTCTTGGCTTTAGTTACTTGTACTGCATATTAAGACCTTGCCCTTCCTAGTCCCTCTAATGCTGGGTGTTCTGTTGAATTCTTAATTGTTTTTAATTTTGTTTTTCAGCAGACTTAACCTTGTTTTGCTAGTTGTTGATCCTATAAGAAGAATTATATAGGCAGAAAAATGATTGTAGGAAAGTTGCAGTATTAGTGTAATGTATGGTTCAACCTTAATTATAGTTGCACTGCAGGACTTTGCTGTTTATCCATTTTTCTAGAAGCTGATGTTGCTGCTTTGTGATGACATGAGATCAATAAGAAGAACCTAGTCTAGAGACAGTGAAGCTGGTTTGCATATGTTTTCCCATGCAATAGCTGTTTTCCCAGTTTTTCAAAGCAGTTTCCCATATGTAGAACTGCAAATTATTTTATAAAGTTTTCAATACAATAAATAAAAGCATCTGTTTTTCACCTTATAGTGTATCTTGTTCTTTAATGGTTGGTGGGAGTCAGATTCTCTTGGGAGTTGTTTTTGTGATGGAGTTTAGTGACTGAGCAGTTTGATCCTGTTCTGCAGGTAGAGGCAGTTGGATTTTATGAAAAAAAAAAAGGAACATAGCAGGGATAAAGAAATTGGGAGTTGTCAAGTTTGCATCATATTAAGGTTCCAATTCTGCTTGATGTACTTGAAAGCTGGAAAACATTGGATACAGAGCTTTCTTAAACTACCATAATTTCTGTAGATGAAGGCCTTTGTGCCTTTTTTTTTAAAAGCACTAAATCTACCTGCTTAAAATGTTGGAAACAAAGCAGTGGTTATCAGGTGCAGTCCAATGAACCATTCCATTGGTTTGGTTTAAGATTTTATTTCTAATTTTCAATTGAGTTCCTACAATTATTTAATATTCTGAGAACTGAGGTTATTTATCGATGTCATTTCATCAAAAATGCTGATAAAGTAAGTGGGTACCAAACTTCTTATGCTCTAAAGATAATCTAATCCTTACAACATGAGCTATTTTTGAAAAACCAGTTACTGGTAGAACTTAAAAGATTCAGAGTTGTATGCAATTCATTTTTGCCAAGTTGATTTATGAGAAGCTTTGATTTGAAAATATTTAAAGTCCATTTTACTTTTTTCTTTCTTTTCTTTCTTCCTTTGCTTCCTTTCTTTTCCCCTCCCTTCCTTCCCTCCCTCCCTTCTTCCCACCTTCCTCCACCTCCTTTCCCTTTCTGTTCATGTTGCCCAGGCTGGAGTGCAATGATGTGATCTTGGCTCACTGCAACCTCTGCCTCCCAGGTTCAAGCAGTTCTCCTGCTTCAGCCTCTCAAGTAGCCACCAAGCCCAGATAATTTTGTATGTTTAGTAGAGATGGGGTTTTACCATGTCGGGCAGGCTGGTCTTGGACTTCTGACTTAGGTGATCAGTCCACCTTGGCCTCCCAAAGTGGTAGGATTACAGGCATGAGCCACAACACCCAGCCTAAAGTCCATTTTACTTCTGTCTGACAGGACACAGTATTGAAATGTTATCTAAAAAAAAAAATCAGTTATCTAGTCCTCAGGTCTACAATTATATATGCTGACATTTTTGCAGACTTGAGAAGGCTATTTGTCTTTTTAACCAAAACATCTTTATGACAGATTTTCATACAGAATATGGGAGCTTAAGCAAGGTTTCCCTCAATATCTAGGTTTTGGATTATTTCTCAAGGTTTGCAAATAATATATATTTAAAAAAAAACAGTTTAGGATGCTAGGTGATGAAATTTTCTGTTTCGGTAATCTAGGTATATTGCTACACTTAGAAGATTGACACTTGAAAAGCTCCCATGATATCTGGTTTTACAGTGGATCATTTATCAAGTAGTTTATTCTTACCAACATCTCAACACCAATGGTGGCAGTTCCATCAATAACAGGAAAATTGCTAGATACAATAACAAAGTAGTATATTGATCTTAGTATTCCCGTTTCAGTTATGAGTTCTAAATGGACTCTAAAATCCACAATTCCGACATTCATACTTCAGCGCTTCAGGTTTAGTTTAGCCAGGTGTGTTCTAGAAACACTTGGAAATCTCTTGGGCAACTCACGTCTAACTGTTTGAAATGGCTGGGTGCGGTGGCTCACGATTTATAATCCGGACACCTTGGGAGGCCAAGGCAGGCGGATCACCTGAGGTCAGGAGTTTGAGACAAGCCTGGCCAACATGGTGAAACCCGTCTCTATCAAAAATATTTTAAAAATTAGCTGGGCATGGTGGTGGCCATCTGTAACTCCAGCTACTCGGGAGGCTGAGGCAGGAGAATAGCTTGAACCTGAGAGGTGGAGGTTGCAGTGAGCCAAGATCATACCACTGTACTCCAGCCTGGGTGACAGAACCAGATTCTGTCTCAAAAAAAAAAAAAGTTCAAAATGGAACTCTTCTTCCTTGAAAATTTGCTTTTCCCTGGGTTTTAGGGAAAATAAATGGCACCACTACACATCCCAACTGTGGAAGCTGGACACTAGAGCCATAACTTTACATTTCTCTCTTTCCCTCATTACTTCTGATTTTACTTCTTAAGAAGCTCTTCACTCACTCCATCCCTACAGCCACTTTTCTAATTCAAGCCATTATTATCATCTAGCAAATGGCAGTAGCTTCTTTACTATCCAATTTAGTTTTGACTGCTACTGAAGTAATTTTTCTGAGGCATATTTGATTGTGTTACTACCATGCTTAAAACCTTTCAGTGGCATCTCATCACTCTCAGGTCTAGGCTTATATTTCTTAAAAAGATGCACAAGATTATCAGTGCTCCATTTACCTTTTCGGCCTCAGCTCACCACTTTCATTCAGTATATGGTCAGTCCACTCTAAACTTACATTTTTTTCAAGGAATTTACTTTTTTTCACTAGTGGGCGATAGATCCT
Source organism: Aotus nancymaae (assembly GCF_030222135.1). NCBI lineage: Eukaryota > Metazoa > Chordata > Mammalia > Primates > Aotidae > Aotus > Aotus nancymaae. The sequence goes on along the minus strand of NW_026988479.1, from coordinate 16,321,121 downwards.
TTCAACAAGCTGTTCACTCCACCTAGATGACTTTATCCTTTGTTTGAGTTATACTTAACCCTCAGGTCTCAACCTAAGTGTCTCTTCAACAAGGCTTTCCCAACCCTTTTCTCCATCTAGGTTAAGCAACCCTATTATGGCTTTGGACTTTGCGCTTTCCTCTCTCATTTATTCAACAAATAGTTTTTTGTGCCAAACTACCAGCTACTGGATACGAAGTGATGAACTAAGCATTTAGTGTCCATAAACTCATGTACTCCATGGTCTACTGGGATGAGTATCTGTTACAACTAAAGTGTAAATTATTTGTTGTTAATATCTCCTGCTTGGCTTTAAATTCACTGAGATACTTTGCTTCATTGGTGATAGTAAACTTACTAAAGAACAGTAGAGAGATCAAAATCTTAACGTCAAGGTATGTCATGCATGGTTTGTATCCTTCTAGCTCAATTTCCTATTAGTTGTATGACCTTGCACAGGTAACAATCTGTTTGCCTCAATTTTCTCATCTCCAAAGTGGAGGCAATAGTACTATCTATCTCATAGGGTTATTGGGCTGTTGGCTGCTGGCTGCTGAATCATATAAAAGACTTAGAGCAATGCCTGGAACATAGTAAACAGCAGAAGTAAATTTACCATCATCGCAACCGATTAGGGTATGGACCATAACAGATATTAAATAATTAAAGAGTGACTGAAATGGTAGAAAAAGTGTTTATAGGGAAACTACTATTCTAAATTTAATTGATTTCAAATTTAAGAAATTTTAGAGATAATTTTCAACCAAATTCAGATGGGAAAAAAATTTCTAAATCAAATCTTATAAATTAGGTTACAGCAGAAATAAAGTTTACTTCAAATTTATCTGCAGCATAAACGAATTGACTCAGCTTACTACTGTAGTGGTATTTATTGAATTTATTTATGGCTAGCTTTGCATTAATATAAAAAAGATTCCGTAATGGAGAGTAATTATCTGATACATAAGCTTCAAAAGAGAAAGATTTAAGATTGGGATCCATTTCCCTTCAAGTAAATCCCAAGTTAACATAAAAGACATTTTTCTCACAGCTCCCTTGGCTTATGAGTGTGGTGTGTAGTTGGACTAGTTTTCAGTATTTCTGGTTTTATGAACAAGTTTGTAAGAACTTTTTTAAAAATTCATATTTTAAAATATTATAAAAATAAGACTCCTTGAAAAACAGCTGCAGAAATTTTACTAAAAATAAAAAAGTCATCACTCTCACATCAGTAGGGCAAACTGCTCAACATTTTCATATGTATTTCAGGTATTTGGTGTACAGTCAACTACATATGTGTGTTTTGTAAAGCAAAAAAGTATGACTTTGTTATAAACACTATACTGCCACTTCATTTAAAAAGTTGTGTACCTTTATCAACATTTTTAAATCTACTTTTTTTCATGATACCAATTTTTTCTTAATTTTATCCATGCCCCTATTGATGGTTACTTAGGTTGTTTCATTTTTAATTTGCTATTACCCAGTATTCTGTAATAAACATTCATGTATATATGGACTTTGTTAAGAATTCTAAGTGAAAACATAAACTAGGAAGTCCGTTTACTACATAGCAACCACACTGACCTTTTTTATATACTTTGAATGCTAAGGCAACTGTAAGTGCTAAACTTTGAAGGAAACTGTAAGTGCTAAACTCTTTCCTACTGCAGTTTAGCACTTACAGTTTCCTTTTCTTGGAACAGTCACCAGATATTCTCATGGATGACTTTTTGTCGCTGAAGGCCCAGGTCAACGCTTATTTTCCTGGTAACCCTATCTGGCCATTCAATCTATTCTTAAGGAGCTTGTGATTTAGATGTTTCATCATGTCAAGTGCCATGTCATGTGCAGTGCTCTTGATTAAAAAGTTGGAAGGTTCTTTGCCACTACTTTCTCATACATGTGTTCTGGAGGATATGTGCTTAAAAACAAAAGCAGCATCATTTTGGTTAGTTGGAATCAGGGAAAATGGTTTTAATTGCTTAAGGTTGCCTATTAGGCAGTGTTACAGTATATGCTTGGCCCTGTTTTCTCCAAGTCCAACTGTGTAGTCAAATATATTTCATAGAACTTGACCTCATGGAATCTGTCTCTATTATTTGTGTTACTGTGCCTGACAATTCATTGAAGGTGTACTTCTTGTACCGATCCCTGGCTTTGGTGTTACGGAGTATGGGACACTCCAGCAGCTATAACAGAAGTCCAAGTAGTGACAAACTGAGGCCTTTTGTGCACAACCAGCAGAACTTGCCAGTGATGTGAGTGATCCATCTTGGAATCAGATTTTCCAGCCCCTGGTTAAGCCTTCAGATGACTGAAACTGCAACTGACATCTTGACTGAAACCTTATGAGAGACTCCTAAGTGAGAAATACTCAGCTAAGCTGCTCCTAAATTCCTGATCCACAGAAACTATATGACATATAAATGTTTGTAGTCTTTTATTTCACTTCATTTTGGAGTAATTTCTGATGCAGCAGCAGATACCAATACAAATTTTTGCTACCTACCTAGAAGTGAGGTGCTGCCATAAAAATCTAAACTGTGAGAGTGGTTTTGAAATCAGGTCTGCACATGGAGAGAAACTGCTCTGGAATTTTGCACACACAGAAACTATGTGATATAACAAATGTTTATTGTTTTTTAATGCCACTAAGTTTTGAGAGTGATTTATTATGACTTAGTATATAAGTTATGCCTGTACATAAATGTCATTTGAAACCATAAGCAGGGTTTCTTAGAAGAGTAGGTGGAGTTAATAGATGGAGTGCCTTCTACTCTTAAATTCAGGTTCTAATATTGGTCCCTGGTAGAAGTGTCTAGAAAAGAAAATACAATATGGGGTGTTGGTATCAATTGGGAGCAATTATTATTTCTGTGTGTTCTTGATCAGAGAGACAAAGTGAGGAAAAGTGTGATATGGTGAAATATGTATTTGGTCTTTGACTCTGGTATACAACTGCTAAAATCCTTAGAAACTCCAAAGTGATGTCTTTTTGTATGCAAATGATTGCTTGATGACTTGCAGCCCCTAGGTAGCTTTAGGATGGGGGCTGGTTTCCAGAAAGACCAAGGCAGGATTTGGATCAACCTCTAGGGAAGGGGAGAGAGGCTGAAGGTTAAGCTGATCCTCAGTGGCCAATGATTTAATCAATCACTCCTATGTAATGAAGCCTCTATAAAAACCCTGGGTTCAGAGAGCTATCTGATGGCTGAACACATGGAGGTTTTTGGAGGATGGAGCCCTGGGGAAGGCATGGAAGCTCTGTGCCTTGTTCCCTGTGTTTCAGCTTATGTATTGTTTCATCTGTATCCTTTTGTGATATAGTTTATAGTAAACCAGTAAACGTTCTTCCCTGAGTCCTGTGAACAGCTCTAGCGAATTAATCAGACCCAAAGAGGGGCAACCTCAACAGGAAGCTGGTCTGTCAGAAGTTCTGGAGCTCCCGACTTGTGACTGGTGTTTGAGGTGGGAGTGCGGTATAGTCTTGGGTACTGAGTACATAGCTTGTGGGATCTGATGCTTTCTCCAGGTAGATACTGTTGGAAAATACCCAGCTGGTTGTCTGCTGTAGTACTGATTGTTTGCTTGGTGTTGGGGAGAAACCCCCACGCATTTGGTCACAGAACTCTGCTGTGTTGATTGTTGTGGTGTAAGCAGAAGCAAAACATCTCCAGTGCATTTTTCCACTCACAGAAATGGTGCTTAAAGACTGGCAATATGTGTGCATCATGAACTGTCGCCCAACGGAATCCATAAGTTTTGATTTCACTCTCAGGAAAGGGAAAGGGGAAAAAAGATTTTGTTTTTTGTCTTGCTCTGTCACCCAGGCTGGAATGCAGTGAAATGCTTTTTATAGAGGCAAAGATAACCTAGCATGGCTGTTTATACAGCTAAAGAAGATAAAACAGCAATGTAGGACTTAATCTGCTTATTAGCAATAAAAGATAAAAGATGTTTTATATATATATATATATATATATATATATATATATTTTTTTTTTTTTTTTTAGACGGAGTCTCACTCTGTCACCAGGCTGGAAATGCAGTGGCGTGATCTTGGCTCACTGTAACCTCCGCCTCCCAGGTTTGGGGATTCCTCTGCCTCAGTCTCCCGAGTAGCTGGGACTACAGGCACATGCCACCATGCCCGCCTAAGTTTTTGTATTTAGTAGAGACAGGCTTTCACCATGTTAGTCAGGATGATCTCGGTCTCCAGACCTCGTGTTCCAACCACCTCAGCCTTCCAAAGTGCTAGGATTACAGGCGTGAGCCACTGCGCCCGGCAAGATGTAAAATATTTTTTAAATGTTACTTAGATAACACCTTTACAATAAATAACCTTAATTATATGTTTTAGGCTTGTTAAAAACACACGCCTTCACTGAAGAGACTCCCCAAACAGGCTTTGTGTGAGTAACATGGCTGTTTATTTACCTGGGTGCAGGTGGGCTAAGGCCGAAAAGGGCTTTAGCCGGAGGTCTTTGAAAGTTTTTGTTTCTTGTCAGGCCTTGTTCCCTTATCTGAGGGGTCCGGAGGTCTCTGCAAGTTTTTGTTTCTATGTCAGGCCTTGTTCCCTTATCTGAGTGGTCTGGAGCTCTCTGCAAGTTTTTGTTTCTATGTCAGGCCTTGTTCCCTTATCTGAGTGAGCCGGAGGACTGTGCAAGTTTTTATCCAAATGGGTCAAGGTTTTTCTATCTGTGCAGCCGTGGGCATGTCTCTGGGCACAACACCCTGTGCTAGTTCCTCATCAGTGCCTGCAGCTTGAATTTTTTCCCAGGCTGCTTTTTATGTTATGTGGGGACGAGACAGTGACCCATGGACCGGGGGCTCTCCAGGGACCATTCCCTTGCTATCTACCTAAGGCAGGCTAACTAACTCCTTTCAGTTTCAACAGTGAAATAATTTGCTTTCTAAAATGAATCTCAGGGAAGACTTCTGGCCTATTTCACATGAATAAATGAATCTCAGAGAAGACTTTTGGCCTATATCACATGAATCTAGAGAGATCAGAGAGAGTAGAGAATTGTAGACTTTGAAAACAGAAATTTCAAAGCTGAGGAGTTGCTCAAGCTAGAAATGCAGGCCCAGGACAGAGGGACACTTTCTGGTCTTGAGCCAAAATCTCCAGTGGTTTTATGCACACAACAACTTCCTGGAAATACTTATCACCCCTCCTTAGAGGACTGGGCCAGAAGAAAGAGAACCTACATTTCTTCTGAGTTCAGCAAGAAGATCATGAAGAAAATGTGCAGGTTTGATACTCCATTGCCAGATATGACCTTTCTGAGGTATCACATATACCTCATTACTACTGCTTAGCATCCAATGATTGCTAGGGCAAAGAATGAATTTCTAACTGTAATATCATTCGGCAATGCAAGATGCAGACCATTTGGCCTTGACAGTAGACCAAAGGGTGTAATAAATTACAGAAAAGATTTTTCAGAGTTAAGGGACAAAGCATGCTATGTGGAAGTGAAGAAAAATTTAAAATAAGGCTAGGCATCAGAGAAATGATTTGATCAATTTACATCTTGGAAACAAATACCATGGCACTAACTTAAAGAATATGCAAAGCCACAATACAAAAACACAACTAAGGGGACAGTTCCTTAAACTCAGAGATTCCATCACTGATGACACACACAGTATAAAATTTGGATTCCACTTTTTCCTTCTAAGTTTTGTTTTGAAATATCACTCTTCTAACTACAGAACAAACATCTAGACTGTGTCAGATCCTTGAAGAGAGAAACCACACACCATTAGTGTCTGAACAGTCAGAGCTCAATACAATACATTGTAAATGGTGTGAGTTAAAGACATATTATATAGATAATTTAGTGATAGAACCCTCAAATTTCTTTACACACAGTATTTCAAATTACTATACTTCCGCTTGGAGATCTGAAATGATACAAATTGTACCCTAATATTGAACCATAAATTAAACGAATAGGACAGGAAAAAAATTCTCCTGACTGAGATTTTGATTCCTCACTCCCACCCCTCTTACTTGCCTCATACTATTTTTGTTGACGATATTGATTTAAATCTTTAACGGATGACACGTAAGAAGTTATGCTGACAACAAAGCTAACTTAGACTGGCTCACGAGTGCCAGGCAGGGGGACTGTGGACTCTGAAATGATCCACTTACTGTTAAACGCCGGTCCCATTTTCTATTTAGTATAGGCCTGCTCTGACGAAGCACCACTCCATAGCTACTCTCCATTTAAGTATGGAATATATAACTTAAATTTATAAATAACTTTAAAGTGTAAACGTGATTTTCTTTTAAAGTAAAAGTGAATAAATGGAAGACCAACCATAGCTCTGGGGCACACCAGGCCTGACACTGAGTCTCCCCTCCCCTAAATGTCCACAGCAGCCTTTATTGGTCAATATCTCATTTCCCTGACCCTCTTGCTTCTGGCACTAAGGCTAGAGTTACCACAGAGGCTTCAAAGATAGCAAAAAGTTCGAGGAAACAAAGTTTCTCACAGGAATTACATTCTGCCAAGTGATAAACACACATGGTACAGACTATTATTAAGACTGGTAGCCTATTTCTTTTCAGCTTTAGAGGCTGCTTAGAAAACTTGTTACTGAAACAGACTCTGCTGGTGGTCTTGGAGCAACACAGAATGATGGGGCTTACTTTACTGGTGACGAGAATGACATGGCCACAGATCAGTTGCTTATCTCCAAGTCTGTGGGGATCAGATAGATGAACTACGTTTTGGGCTGGGGAGTTGTTCTTTGTTTTGGAGGGGTTTTGTAAGTGTACATATACATATATATGGTATATAGTTTAATAAAATTACTTTTCTTATGTTTCATTGCTTAGTCACATCCCATACACAGTTATCATTAAAATTTACTGTTGGCCAGTACCAAATTTAGAAGACTCTAGCACTGTAAAGGCATGGGAAGGTATTATGGACCTCAAAGTAAATTTCAAAAAGAGCTTGTCCCTAACATGACTCACTGTGGAGTGAAAGCACTAAGTTCTGTTTAGTTCCACCTGAGAGTAGACAACTTTTACTCACGAGTGTTGTTAGCAAACAGGGAACAAAAGCTGCTCCTAGCTTTGGTGCTTTCTGTTCCCCAGGAGGGTTTCTGGCTGATGGAGGCAGTGAGTCACCCAAAACGCATCGACAACCCTGAAATGGGCCAATAGAACACCCTAGAATCCTACCCAGGCCAGGACCAGAGACTGGAAGCTAAGAACTGTTACCAGCCACATGGGTCTTCATCAAAGCATAGCTGTACAGCTCCAGCTCCTTTGAGGGGGAGAAAGGAAGCTGGTGCAGAAAGCCTGTGCTGATTCCCCAAGGCCTGATGATACTCTAGACCACCCCTAACCATATAGGCAGGATGCAGAATATAATCTCACTTTGAAAATGAATAGTACTATTTTAAGGGTATTACTTCTTGGAAAAATACACAATGCTTACTCTGAAACTTTAACTCAAGAATGTCAAAGCCACACCTGTATGCAGGCACCTTCTCCTCTTAAAAAGACAGAGTATTTTGGTTTTCAGCTACCACATGAAGACTTTTCAAAACTTTAACTGCCTAATGTAGTACACATGTTAAGCAGACTTTAAAAGAGATCCTGGCCAGGCATGGTGGCTCATGCCTGTAATTCCAGCACTTTGGGAGGCCAAGACAGGCAGATCACTTGAAGTCAGGTGTTCAAGACCAGCCTGGCCAACATGGTGAAACCTCATCTCTACTAAAAATACAAAAATCGACCGGGCATGGTGGCGGGTGCCTCTAGTCCCAGCTATTCAGGAGGCTAAGGTGGGAGCATTGCTTGAACCGGGGAGGCAGAGATTGCAGTGAGCTAAGATGTGGCTCCCCACAGCACACTAGCCTGGGTGACAGAGTGAGACTCTGTCTCCAAAAAAACAAAGAGAGATCCTACACAATCATTCATACCTATTTCACAAAATATGACCAATTCTGGATTTTGGGGGGTGATATTTGAGATTATACATAGAACCAAATTATTTTACTCACAACATATTACCATCCAAACTGCATGTACACACAAACAGGTTTATGCAAAAGCCCTGACAGAATGATACTTGGTTTTTCAGATTAGGTACATAGGGTCAACCAGTCCACCCTGTACATCCCAGCAAAGGCAAGAGCAGCAACTTTCCTATTTCGATACAATTATGGGCAGAAGTTATATGATGTAAAATAGAGGCCCTTCCATAAAGTTAAGGTTTAGGGTAGAAGAAGGGAAGACAAAACCAAAATTCCCATGAAGTCAGAATTCGCATTGGTCTTGTACTCTGTTGAACCCTGTGATGAACTGTAGTCCTCAGACTCATGGACTCGGATCCAGGTTCACCAAGACACTTCAGTATGCTTCCAACTGGCTCATCATCATCTTCCTGCTGTATTCATAGACCACAAACAGCGCCCCATTTGCAGGGACTGCTCGAATCATAGTAGCTTTCAGTCCAGAATATAAGGCTGCTATTCCTTCATTTTTCACAACACTTAAGAGGGTACCAATAAATCCTGCCTGTTTTCCATACATAGAAAGAACTTGAATTCTGGATTTAATACAATCCACTGGGAACACGACAAGCCAGAGAGAAATTCCAGCAACTCCACCACTTAACATCAGATGGAAAGGGCCTAGTTCATCTTTTGATCTCCCTGATGCAAAAAACGATCGGCTCAGTTCATAGCCACCAAAGAAAAAGAAGTAACCTGGTACTTCTTGAAGTAGAGTACTAGAGAGTCCGTGGTAGAAGCCCAAGGGGCCATCCTTTTTAAGGATGCTCTTCACGACAGACCAAATTGTGTTATGGCTTTTTGCTATCTTCCCTGACATCTCCATTTCATACATGGTCTGTAGCCGGCACTTCACAAGCTCAGTGGGGCAGAGAGCCAACGCGGCAAATGCAGAGGCAAAGGACCCCGCGGTCGCAGTCTGTAGATCACTCAGCTTTGCCTGCTTGTCCAGTCCAGCCATTTTCCTAACAAACTGCTGGCAGAACCCGTAGCACATGAAGAGGACCGAGTTTTCGGCGACATAGGCCATCAGTGCTGGGCCGGTGCCCCTGTAGAAGCCCCGGAGACCTACTTGGGCGTAAGTCTTCAGGAAGCAGTCGGTGAGGCCCTTGTACAGGTCGGGAAACGTCTGCATCTTCACTTTTATTGTGTCGAATGGCTGCCCGGTCAGTACACACGCTGTCCCCCCGGCGGCCCCCGCTGTGAGGTCAATCGCGGCTTGGATGCCAGGACTGGACTTCATGTTCGCTCACTCTTCTGAGGGTCCCAGTGGAAGGTGACTAACTCCCCAGAGCGTGGGACGGGCTTTTCACGTCCCACTGCAGCGAGCGCGGGGCTTGGGGTTGGAGTTTGGGGGTGGAGGAGCCCTGCCGCCTGTTCTAGGCTCTCACCCCAATACTGGGGAGGCCGCTTAACCCCACGCTCTGCCGTGCCCCGCCCTCCCCCACGCCGCGCGCACTGAAATAACCCCCAGCCACCGGCCCCGCACGCGGCTGAGTCCCTGCGGCCCATGACGCACTGGCCGGGCCCCAGCCCCTCCAGCCTGGACCGCGCCCCCTATCCCCGCGCCCGCAGGCGGGTGATGTAGACCCAATAAATACTTTTAGTGAACTGCGACCGGGCACGGTGGCTCAATTCCTGTAGCCCAGCACTTTGGGAGGCTGAGGCAGGAGGATTCCTTGAGCCCAGGAGTTGGAGACCAACCCGGGCAACATGGCAAGACTCCAGTTCTACAAAAACACAAAAATTGCCAGGCCTGATGGTGTGCTCCTGTGGTCCCAGCTATTCAGGAGACTGAGGTGAGGATCGCTTGAACTTGGGAGGTCGAGGCTGCAGTGAACTATGATCGCACCACTGCACTCCAGGGTGGGCAACAGAGTGAGATCCTGTCTCAAAACCAAAACCAAGAAAACATTTAAAGCTTTTCGATAAATTCTTGCAATTATGGCCGGAAACTCTAGGAGCTGCTATTCAACTGGCGGCAAAAGAAATGCTGTCCTAATCAGCCAGCTTTGTTTCTTTCCTTTTCTTTTTTTTTTTGTCAGGGTCTCAGTCTGTTGCCTAAGCTGGAGTTCAGTGGTGCAATCCCAGCTCACTGCAGCCCTAGTCTCCCGGCTTCAATCCTCCCACCTCAGCCTGCTGAGTAGCTGAGACTAGAGGGACTACAGGCGCAAGCCACCACATCCGGCTAATTTTTGTATTGCAGAGACAGGGTTTCACTATGTTGCTCAGGCTGTTTTCGAACTCCTGAGCTCAAGCAATCCACCCACCTTGGCCTCCCAAGGTACTGGGGATTACAAGGGTGAACCACCGCACCTGGCCTGTCCCACACTTCTTATCATGCAAAAAACAAAAACAAACAAAAAAGAAGATGCCCTCACTTGAATGGAGCCTGAATTCAGAGGGTAAATCTACAGAAAAACTGCTTTAAAGTAGGAAAGATAGCCCAGGTGGGGTTGCTCATGCCTGAAATCCCAACACTTGGAGAGGCCGAGGCAGAAGGATCATTTGAGACTAGGAGTTCAAGACTAGCTTGGGCAGCAAAATGAGACCTCCTCACCAAAAATAATAATAAAGTAAAGAAGACAAACTGTCAGATGTGCTGGAACCAGAGCAACTCCATCTTTAATAGGGACTGGATAAAATAAGGCTGAGACCTACTGGACTGCATTCCCAGGAAGACAGACATTCTAAGTCACAGGACAAGATAGGAGGCCGGCACAAGATACAGGTCACAAAGACCTTGCTGATAAAACAGGTTTTGGTAAAGAAGCCAGCCAAATCCCACCAGAATCAAGATGGCGTCATAAGTGACCTGTGGTCGTGGTTACTGCTCATTATACGCCAATTATAATGTATTAACATGCTAAAAGACACGCCCACCAGCGCCATGACTACTTACAGGTACCATGGCAACATCAGGAAGTGACCCTATATGGTCTAAAAAGGGGGAGGAATCCTCAGTTCTGGTAACTGGACCCCTTTCTCAGAAACCTGATGAATAATCCACCCCTTGTTTAGCATATATTCAATAAGTAACTATAAATATCCTTAGTCAAGCCACCCATGCCACTGCTGTGCCTATGAAGTAGGCATTCTTTTGTTTCTTTACTTCTCTAATAAACATGCTTTCACTTTATGGATTTGCCCCAAATTATTTCTTGCATGAGCTCCAAGAACCATCTCTTGAGTCTGGATTGGGACCCATTTCCGGGAACCAAACGATCTGAGGCTTGTTACCTGAGAGACAATGACTGCTTTTGATCAGAAAACCTTCAGCGAGCTGCCCATGCTCCTCACTTTCCTGGGGGGGCAGGGAGGAGGTCAGGGTACTGTGGGAGTCCTTAGCTCGGTAGATGTGATACTGCTTGCCTGCAGAGCTGGAGAAATGCTATCACATGGCAACATCCCCAAGGACTGGGGCTGCAATCCTGGGAACTGGTGGAACACAGAGTCCTTACATTTCTGGAGATAGGACACAGCACTACAAAATTGACTTGGACAATGGATAGTATGTATATACTGCATTGCTAAGAAACTTGATAGAAAAGAGCTGGGTGGCTCAGCACCATGCTTTCTAAGTTTTGAGGTTCTCTTTGAGGACCCACACAGCCTTATGTAGTAGAAGTAGAAATTTGTCGCTTATACATTGTCGGTGGGAACATAAAATAGTTCAACCCCTATGGAAAGCAGTATGGAGATTTCTCAAAGAACTAAAAATAGCACACCCATTCGACCGAGCAATCCCACTATTGGGTATCTACCCAAAGGAAAATAAATCATTTTATCAAAGACACCTGCTCCAGGGACAGTGGCTCATACCTGTAATCCTAGAACTTTGGGAGCCAGAGCTAGGTGGATTGTTTGAGCCCAGAAGTTCCAGACCAGCCTGGACAACATGGCAAAATGCCATCTCTACAAAAAAACACAAAAGGTAGCCATGCATGGTGGCATGCACCTGTAGTAGCAGCTACACAGGAGGCTGAGATGGGAGGATTGACTGATCTGAGGAGGTGGAGGCTGCAGTGAGCTGTGATCCAGCCTGGGTGGCAAAACAAGACCCCTGCACTCATATGTTTATGGCAGCACTATTCACAATAGGAAAGTCACAGAATAAACCTAAGTGTTCATCAACAGTTGATTGGATAAAGAAAATGTGGTATATGTATACCATGGAATACTATGTAGCCATAAAAAATAATGAAATCATGTCCTTCACAACATGGATGGAGCAGAAGGCCATTATTCTAAGTGAAATATCTTAGAAACAGAAAATCAAATACTATATGTTCTCACTTATAGGTGGGAGCTAAACAATGGGTACACATGGCCATAAAGATGGGAATAACAGACACTGGGGACTCCAAAAGAGGGGAGGGTGGGAGGAATTGAGGGTTGAAAACCGACCTGTTGGGTACTACATTCACTATCTGGGTGATGGGTTCATTAGAAGCCCAAACCTCAGTATTACACAATATACCCATGTAACAAACCTGCACATGTACTCCTTGAATCTAAAATGAAATTAAATTTAAAAAGAAGTAGAAGTTCAGGATATAAATGACAACATACCTAGCTTTCAAGGCAAGATGTTTTTTGGACATTAGTGAGGACACCACTGTCAGGACACACTTTTTCCTCCCAGATGTTCATAATCCCAGCATTGGAATGAATTCTCTCCAGTCTTACATTCCAAGCCATAGTCGGCCATGGGTAGTAAAAACGAAATCTGGGGGTAAGAAAGTATGATGAAAGCATTCTCTCTTTCATTTAGAAAACTTTGTCTAATTATCCTTGGCTGTCAATTAAAAGTGAGGTACTTCAGAACAAACGTCTCTTAGAAAATTAAAAAAAAATTTTTTTTTTAATGAGCAAAAGCAAATTGTGCATGGATAATTTGTCAACAGGTAGTCTTCATTGTAGTAAATAGTACCCTGGGCTTGTCTTTGGGAAATCCCCAAATGTCAGCACTTGCAGTTCTTTTCTCTGGGATCATATAGTTTCTTCAGAGAATGCTCTTCAAACCTTGACTGTGTATGTAGGGTGTGGTGGGGGAGAGGTAGGTTATAAACCTGGATGCTGATTTAAAGAGAACATGACAGGGGAAGAGGGGCAACGCTCCTGCAGTAAATATATAGACTTTCACGTAATTTTTTCTTTATTTGATGCTGTGCCTACTTTCTCTGTGTTTGGGCCTTCATTGGTTCAATTTATCCAGAAAACAAAATTTCCATCTTCTGTGAGATGTAGTTATCTGGCTTCAGAGTGAGAGAGAGATCCTGGACACCCAACAACTCTGAACACAGACTTTAATGAATCTCACATCTCTAATCCTATACCTTCCTACCTTCCCTGGGAATCTTCTGTTTACAAAAATTTTGCCTCTTACAGGCTGTATATCAAGTGGGTTTGTCTCTCTTTGGTATAACCTCTTGCAGACATTTAGCATGTAACTTTTTCTAATCTATGAATTCATTTGTCATTTCTCTGTTTTGGTGTCCCAGTAATGGGTTGACATCTCTCATCCATTGTTGTCTCATCTCCTATTCTCTTTGTCCTTAGAGGTTAACATATTTTAAAAATCCTTTGTGCTATTTTATTTAGCAGCCTCTTAGGTAAAGCAGAGAGGATAAGAACAGTCTGCAAGTTGAAAATAGAAAACTTCATTAGCATTTTTATATCCTTGATGTCATGTTTGAGGAATTTTTTTCTATGTTTTGATTTCATTGTCAGGAAAGGGAAGGGGGGCAAAAGGGTTTTGTTTTGTTTTGTCTTGCTCTGTCGTCCAGGCCAGAAAGCAGTGGCACAATCATGGATCACTGTAGCCTCAGCCTTTCAGGATGAAGTAATCCTCCCACTTTAGCCTCCCAAGTAGCTGGGCCAGAGGTATGTGCCACCACACTCAGCTAATTTTTATTATTTTTCATAGAGACAGAGTCTCACTATGTTGCCCAGGCTGGTCTCAAATTCCTGGGCTCAAGTGATACTCTCACCTCAGCTTCCCAAAGTGCTGGGATTACAGGAATGAGCCACCATACTCAGCCCAGAAATTATTTAAATAACTTATGAAGTAGATTTTGCCACAGTAACCTAATATAAATTAGAAATCTTCTGGCCTGGTGTGGTGGCTCACACCTGTAATCCCAGCACTTTGGGAGGCTAAAGTGGGCAGATCACTTGAGGTCGGGAGTTCAAGACCAGCCTGACCAACAAAGAGGAAACCCCATCTCTACTAACAATACACAATTAGCCAGACATAGTGGTGCATGTCTATAATCCCAGCTATTTGTGAGGCTTAGGCAGGAGAATCACTTGAACCCGGGAGGTGGAAGTTGCAGTGAGCCGAGATGGTGCCATTGCACCCCAGCCTGGTCAATAAGAGCAAAACTCCATCTCAAAAAAAAAGAGCTACTATGATTCGAGCAGTCCCTGCAAATGGGGCGCTGTTTGTGGTCTATGAATACAGCAGGAAGATGATGATGAGCCAGTTGGAAGCATACTGAAGTGTCTTGGTGAACCTGGATCCGAGTCCATGAGTCTGAGGACTACAGTTCATCACAGGGTTCAACAGAGTACAAGACCAATGCGAATTCTGACTTCATGGGAATTTTGGTTTTGTCTTCCCTTCTTCTACCCTAAACCTTAACTTTATGGAAGGGCCTCTATTTTACATCATATAACTTCTGCCCATAATTGTATCGAAATAGGAAAGTTGCTGCTCTTGCCTTTGCTGGGATGTACAGGGTGGACTGGTTGACCCTATGTACCTAATCTGAAAAACCAAGTATCATTCTGTCAGGGCTTTTGCATAAACCTGTTTGTGTGTACATGCAGTTTGGATGGTAATATGTTGTGAGTAAAATAATTTGGTTCTATGTATAATCTCAAATATCACCCCCCAAAATCCAGAATTGGTCATATTTTGTGAAATAGGTATGAATGATTGTGTAGGATCTCTCTTTGTTTTTTTGGAGACAGAGTCTCACTCTGTCACCCAGGCTAGTGTGCTGTGGGGAGCCACATCTTAGCTCACTGCAATCTCTGCCTCCCCGGTTCAAGCAATGCTCCCACCTTAGCCTCCTGAATAGCTGGGACTAGAGGCACCCGCCACCATGCCCGGTCGATTTTTGTATTTTTAGTAGAGATGAGGTTTCACCATGTTGGCCAGGCTGGTCTTGAACACCTGACTTCAAGTGATCTGCCTGTCTTGGCCTCCCAAAGTGCTGGAATTACAGGCATGAGCCACCATGCCTGGCCAGGATCTCTTTTAAAGTCTGCTTAACATGTGTACTACATTAGGCAGTTAAAGTTTTGAAAAGTCTTCATGTGGTAGCTGAAAACCAAAATACTCTGTCTTTTTAAGAGGAGAAGGTGCCTGCATACAGGTGTGGCTTTGACATTCTTGAGTTAAAGTTTCAGAGTAAGCATTGTGTATTTTTCCAAGAAGTAATACCCTTAAAATAGTACTATTCATTTTCAAAGTGAGATTATATTCTGCATCCTGCCTATATGGTTAGGGGTGGTCTAGAGTATCATCAGGCCTTGGGGAATCAGCACAGGCTTTCTGCACCAGCTTCCTTTCTCCCCCTCAAAGGAGCTGGAGCTGTACAGCTATGCTTTGATGAAGACCCATGTGACTGGTAACAGTTCTTAGCTTCCAGTCTCTGGTCCTGGCCTGGGTAGGATTCTAGGGTGTTCTATTGGCCCATTTCAGGGTTGTCGATGCGTTTTGGGTGACTCACTGCCTCCATCAGCCAGAAACCCTCCTGGGGAACAGAAAGCACCAAAGCTAGGAGCAGCTTTTGTTCCCTGTTTGCTAACAACACTCGTGAGTAAAAGTTGTCTACTCTCAGGTGGAACTAAACAGAACTTAGTGCTTTCACTCCACAGTGAGTCATGTTAGGGACAAGCTCTTTTTGAAATTTACTTTGAGGTCCATAATACCTTCCCATGCCTTTACAGTGCTAGAGTCTTCTAAATTTGGTACTGGCCAACAGTAAATTTTAATGATAACTGTGTATGGGATGTGACTAAGCAATGAAACATAAGAAAAGTAATTTTATTAAACTATATACCATATATATGTATATGTACACTTACAAAACCCCTCCAAAACAAAGAACAACTCCCCAGCCCAAAACGTAGTTCATCTATCTGATCCCCACAGACTTGGAGATAAGCAACTGATCTGTGGCCATGTCATTCTCGTCACCAGTAAAGTAAGCCCCATCATTCTGTGTTGCTCCAAGACCACCAGCAGAGTCTGTTTCAGTAACAAGTTTTCTAAGCAGCCTCTAAAGCTGAAAAGAAATAGGCTACCAGTCTTAATAATAGTCTGTACCATGTGTGTTTATCACTTGGCAGAATGTAATTCCTGTGAGAAACTTTGTTTCCTCGAACTTTTTGCTATCTTTGAAGCCTCTGTGGTAACTCTAGCCTTAGTGCCAGAAGCAAGAGGGTCAGGGAAATGAGATATTGACCAATAAAGGCTGCTGTGGACATTTAGGGGAGGGGAGACTCAGTGTCAGGCCTGGTGTGCCCCAGAGCTATGGTTGGTCTTCCATTTATTCACTTTTACTTTAAAAGAAAATCACGTTTACACTTTAAAGTTATTTATAAATTTAAGTTATATATTCCATACTTAAATGGAGAGTAGCTATGGAGTGGTGCTTCGTCAGAGCAGGCCTATACTAAATAGAAAATGGGACCGGCGTTTAACAGTAAGTGGATCATTTCAGAGTCCACAGTCCCCCTGCCTGGCACTCGTGAGCCAGTCTAAGTTAGCTTTGTTGTCAGCATAACTTCTTACGTGTCATCCGTTAAAGATTTAAATCAATATCGTCAACAAAAATAGTATGAGGCAAGTAAGAGGGGTGGGAGTGAGGAATCAAAATCTCAGTCAGGAGAATTTTTTTCCTGTCCTATTCGTTTAATTTATGGTTCAATATTAGGGTACAATTTGTATCATTTCAGATCTCCAAGCGGAAGTATAGTAATTTGAAATACTGTGTGTAAAGAAATTTGAGGGTTCTATCACTAAAT
Source organism: Aotus nancymaae (assembly GCF_030222135.1). NCBI lineage: Eukaryota > Metazoa > Chordata > Mammalia > Primates > Aotidae > Aotus > Aotus nancymaae. The sequence continues at coordinate 16,304,013 of NW_026988479.1, read as the reverse complement.
TATCTATATAATATGTCTTTAACTCACACCATTTACAATGTATTGTATTGAGCTCTGACTGTTCAGACACTAATGGTGTGTGGTTTCTCTCTTCAAGGATCTGACACAGTCTAGATGTTTGTTCTGTAGTTAGAAGAGTGATATTTCAAAACAAAACTTAGAAGGAAAAAGTGGAATCCAAATTTTATACTGTGTGTGTCATCAGTGATGGAATCTCTGAGTTTAAGGAACTGTCCCCTTAGTTGTGTTTTTGTATTGTGGCTTTGCATATTCTTTAAGTTAGTGCCATGGTATTTGTTTCCAAGATGTAAATTGATCAAATCATTTCTCTGATGCCTAGCCTTATTTTAAATTTTTCTTCACTTCCACATAGCATGCTTTGTCCCTTAACTCTGAAAAATCTTTTCTGTAATTTATTACACCCTTTGGTCTACTGTCAAGGCCAAATGGTCTGCATCTTGCATTGCCGAATGATATTACAGTTAGAAATTCATTCTTTGCCCTAGCAATCATTGGATGCTAAGCAGTAGTAATGAGGTATATGTGATACCTCAGAAAGGTCATATCTGGCAATGGAGTATCAAACCTGCACATTTTCTTCATGATCTTCTTGCTGAACTCAGAAGAAATGTAGGTTCTCTTTCTTCTGGCCCAGTCCTCTAAGGAGGGGTGATAAGTATTTCCAGGAAGTTGTTGTGTGCATAAAACCACTGGAGATTTTGGCTCAAGACCAGAAAGTGTCCCTCTGTCCTGGGCCTGCATTTCTAGCTTGAGCAACTCCTCAGCTTTGAAATTTCTGTTTTCAAAGTCTACAATTCTCTACTCTCTCTGATCTCTCTAGATTCATGTGATATAGGCCAAAAGTCTTCTCTGAGATTCATTTATTCATGTGAAATAGGCCAGAAGTCTTCCCTGAGATTCATTTTAGAAAGCAAATTATTTCACTGTTGAAACTGAAAGGAGTTAGTTAGCCTGCCTTAGGTAGATAGCAAGGGAATGGTCCCTGGAGAGCCCCCGGTCCATGGGTCACTGTCTCGTCCCCACATAACATAAAAAGCAGCCTGGGAAAAAATTCAAGCTGCAGGCACTGATGAGGAACTAGCACAGGGTGTTGTGCCCAGAGACATGCCCACGGCTGCACAGATAGAAAAACCTTGACCCATTTGGATAAAAACTTGCACAGTCCTCCGGCTCACTCAGATAAGGGAACAAGGCCTGACATAGAAACAAAAACTTGCAGAGAGCTCCAGACCACTCAGATAAGGGAACAAGGCCTGACATAGAAACAAAAACTTGCATAGACCTCCAGCTCACTCAGATAAGGGGATAAGGCCTGGCGTAGAAATGCCTTTGTCTTTTGTATCGTCAGCAGGCTCCCAGGAAGAAGTTTCTTCTCACTTTGTGGGCAAGGGCACAGTGGGCTCCAGTGGGTTCCGATGGGTACTTTCCTTTCTTTTCTGGACTGTAAGTCTGGGCTCTATGAATCATCACTTAAGCCCCTGATTGTTCCTTGCCCAAGGTCCCAGGCCAATCTTCCTGGTTGGTCCCGTGTCAAGCTGAGTCACATGTTCTCCAAGGCAGCCCTGGGACTAGGCACTTTCCTTCCCCTTCCCAGCCCCTAAAAACCCTGGACCCCAGCCTCACACAGGACACCCTGTTCAGGCCCCCCTCTCTGCTGACAGAGAGCTTTCTTCTTTTGCTTATTAAACTTTCTCTCCAAACTCACCTTTGTGTCTTCTTGGAGGTAAGACAAATAACTGGGTGTTATCTCAGACAACTAGAGACTGTTACATCTTGGTGCATTGCTGAGACTACAACAAAACTGTAATCAGGGTCTGTGGCCTGCCTCCTGAGCTCCACTGTCCACACTGTTCTTGACTTCCTCCTAATGACGTTTAAAAGGTAGACTACTATCTTCCTGTTTCCCAGACCTCTTCAAGGTTGGTGGCATCACCAGTACTGATGCTCTATTCCCTACATGAGGCTTAGTAGATTTTTCAAAATCTGTTCAGGCTGGCTTTAGTCTGCATGTTGAGAAGAAAAACTATCACAGGTGGTAAGTAGTTTTGCAGACAATTGATGTCTAAACAATCACGCATATTCTGTCTGTGAAAATAATGTCCCCAGAAAGGGCATTTTTATCTCTTGCACAGGGAAGCCAGATAATGATGTATATAGCTAGTATTTCTACTGCAGCCTGAAGAAGTTTCACTGGGTCCTCCTCAACAACCTGATCTCTCAGCAGACATGAACTAGAGCGTGTCTCCACAGATCTTCTTTAATCATTGATTTACAAGCAGATCTTTTGTGCATTTGGAAGAAGTGTTCTTTTCTGACTTTGGAGAAATGGTGGACTCACTTCTAGCCAGCGCTCAGGGCTCCTCATCTAGGTTCCCCAGGATGGCATAAAAAAGCCTTCTCCAACTTTTTGGTACTGGACTCAGGCGCTCATTTAGACAGACAGAGGCAGCTCAGGAAGGTTAGTTAGTCTTCTGTTCTGTCTGCAGCCTGCTGCGGCTCTGGTGAATGCATTATGGGATTTATATTTCTACTCTCTGCTTCTGTTTCTTTGTCTGGCTCCCCTCTTCTCTTTGCCATCTGGAGTCAAAGCTGATCCACGTTGATAAGACCCTTGCTCTATGTCCGAGTGTTGGTGATTCTCCAGGTTGATTCTGTTCTGTGCCTGCATCAGAGCTGGGCAGGAAGCCTCCTAGGTTCTGCATTTTCTGTCCTGGAGAAAAGATCTAAAGGCCTGGTAGAAGTTAAACATGTTTGGCAAGAATATATCATTGGTGATTTTCTGTGCTTTATATTCTGTCACTTATAGAATTTTCTAAAAATAAGTCCTGTTGAACCTCAGATTCATAGAATTGGATTATGACAGATTCTCGTCATTAGTCTATACATGGCCTGCTTTATTTCTTTACTTAACTAGCCAGTGTCAGATTTAAAATCCTCAATACTTGGTTGCATATCCCTAGGCTCTGTACTAAGTGTGTGACCTTAGTCAAGTTTTCTAACTCTGCGTATTGTTTTCTTCAACAGTAAAATGAGGATTATTACCTCATAGAGCCATGTGAGAATTAAATGAGTTAATATATGCACAGTAGTTAATGTGGTGCCTGGTATTTGGTAAACTGTGTATGTGTTGGCTTTTATATTATCTCCAGTTTCCATCTATGATCCTTTGCCTTATACCTGAAATAGCTCTTTTAGAATTTCCTTTAATATGGGTCTGCTAGTGACAAAGACTCTTCATTTTTGTCTTAAATTGTCTTTCACTTTCATTCTTTTAAGTTAATTTTTCTAGTTTTGCATTTTAAATTACTACTGAGAATGAATTTTTTCAGGGTGTTGCTTAGCTGTCTATGGTTCTTTTAAAAAAATGAGTTCACCCAGCCTGGGTAACGTAGGGAGACCTCATCTCTAAAAAAATAAAAAATATTAGCTGAGTGTGATGGTGCGTGCCTGTGGCTCCAGCTACTTGGGAGGCTGAGGTGGGAAAACTGTTTGGGCCCAGGAGGTCAAGGCTGTGGTGAGCCAATGTCATACCATTGCACTCCAGGCTGGGTGACAGATTGAGACCCTGTCTCAAAAAAAAATAGAAAAAGAAGAAAGTTCATTTTTCCCTAATTTCTATTGTTTTTGTGGTAAAATATATATAACATTTGTATATATAAAATATATATAACTTTTTTTGTGGCAAAATATATATAACATATAAAATTTGCCATTTTAATCACTTTCAGTGTGCAATTGAGTGGCATTAATTACATTTGCAGTGTTGTGCAACCATCACCACTACCTATTCCCAAAATTTTCATCACCCCAACAGAAATTTGGTACCCATTAAAGCAGTAATTTCCCACTCTTCCCATCCCTGGTAATCTCTAATCTGCTTTCTGTCCCTTTGAATTTGCCTCTTTTAGACATTTCATATAAATAGAATCATACAATATCTTTTTGTGTTTGACTTATTTCACTTGGCGTAATGTTTTCAATTTGATTAGATAATAAGTTACACTATTCAAACAACTATATAAAACTTACTATGAGAAGTCTTACTCCCACCCCACCCCATGTTACTTCTTTACACTTCATTTCCTATAGATAGATAATTTTTTAGTTTTTATCATGATAGTGTTTTTCTTTTGTTGTTGCTATTTGTTTTTGAGACAGTCTTGCTCTGTCGCCCAGGCTGGGGCACAGTGGCATGATCTCAGCTCACTGCAACCTCTGTCCCCTGGGTTCAAGTGATTCTCCTGCCTCAGCCTCCTAAGTAGCTGGGATTACAGGCCCATACCACCACCCTAAGATACTTTTTTGTATTTTTAGTAGAGATGGGGGTCTCCCTATGTTGGCTAGGCTGTTCTCGAACTCCTGGCCTCAAGAGACTCGCCTGCCTCGGTCCAAAGTGTTGGGATTGCAGGTGTAAGTCCCTGTATCCGGCTATCATGACAGTATTTTTATGCACAAATGTGAATATATGTTCTATGTCTCCTTTTATAACAGAAAATGTAGCTATTTTAGCCTGAGTCTTCCCAAAAGCAGAGTATAAGACAAGGGGTTAGGCCAGGTGCAGTGGCTCCCACCTATAATCCCAGCACTTTGGGAGGCTGAGGCGGATGGATTGCTTGAGCCCAGGAGTTCAAGATCAGCCTTAGCAACATGGCAAATCCCTGTCTCTACAAAATAGAAAAACAATCAGCTTATAGTCCTAGCTACTTGGAAGGCTGAGATAGGAGGATTGCTTGAGCCTGGGGAGGTTGAGGCTACAGTGGGTCATGATTGTGCTAATGCACACCAGCCTTGGTGACAGAGTGAGACACTGTCTCAAAAAAGACAAAATATGACAAAGGGCTTTTATACCACTAATATATTAGGAAGTACAATCCCAGGTAACAAATGAGGGGCCAGGAGACTGCAGCCAGAAAAGAGGAAGAGCCAATTTGAGGGTGCATTATTGAATTGGTTATTAATTGCAACTGATTTCTTAAATCCAGTTCTCCAAGAAGTCATATATATTGTGTCTGAGGGGAGCTAGTTGGAGGAGTGGTGAGAGGGAAATTTTATTTTTTATCCTCATCTTCCTCTGGTCAAAGTTTCAGCACACAGACATTAACTACCCACACTTCTGAATTGTGTATATGTGGATGCTGAGCAAGGTTCCATGGCATCCTGTTAAATTGGTTTCAACAGGAAAGCCTTTGGGTGACAGCCAGATGACCTGTGACACAGTTATTAGGGGAAAAGTACTGTTAAGGTTGTACCTATGTGAAGTCCGTGCCCACATGGAGTTGGCTTCCAGTATTCATGTCTGGAACAAAAGATAGGCAAACTGAGAACATCTGAAATGGAGCATAAGAGGTATCTGATATAGTTCATCCACTGCACCACTATGGGCCTGCTCATATTCTCCATTATATCCAGCTTCCATGCTATTATTCAATATGAGGCCTCCATTTTGTGTGTGTATGTGTGTGTGTGTGTGTGCATATGTGTGTGGTGTGTGTGTGTGAGAGAGAGAGAGAGAGTAGAGAGTATGCCCTCACTTCTTATCTGACAGCAGAGCAGTAAGTCCAATCCACAAAAGATTTTCCTTTAAAGTATAACCAAGCACAATTTCTAAAGAGACTTAAGAGTTAGTGAAACAAGCTACAGTTCCTTCTGGACCTGCTTGGAGATAAGACATTTACCTCTGAAGAGTTTAAGATCTTAATGCCTTGATTTTGTCATGGTTGCTTCAGTTGCTCGTTTACCATTGACACTGGCAATGGAAACACCAAGAGATACCCTAGTGAATCTCCTGAATTCCAGACATATCATTTATGGAATGAATTATGTTGGAACAACCCAAGCTTCTCATGATAACCAGAGACACTTACCACCACAATCACATTAGCTCTTTTTTTGCTTGTCAACTGGTATGAACAGCTCAGCATGATCAGGTGGTAACCAAGTTCAGATTCAACTGAAATGCATCGCTTCTCGGCCTTTTGGATAAGATCAAGTGCAGATTCAACTGAAATGCAGCAGAGCCTAGAGATTTCATGGATGGGAAGCAAAAATGCAATTAGATCACTGGAAGCATTGGTGGGAGGAGTTAATCCTATTCCACCACTTAGTTCATGGACTCATGTATTCTAACTACTTGGGATGGAATTGTTGGTTCAGCTCCTATTCTGCATTTTAGAGGACAGCATTCCCAATCTTTTAGAGTGATCTCCAAAGCTAGTGCCTTAGCAAAGCTTTTTAATAGACCCTGCCATGATTTATTGGCTCATTGTTTGATGGTGGTGGGAGGTAAAGGCATACATTGTAAAATTTGTGAATCTCTTGTCATGTATTCAATGTCCTATATCTATCTATTTAATTTGCCACAAATGGATCCCTCATTCTAAGGCAGTGTTTTATAGGATACCTTGTTGATACATCATTCTGTAAGCCTTTGAATAATATCACTGTCAGAAGAATTGTGAAGAGAGGGGGAAAAAAACACTTTCTAGAGTAGGTATCAGTACCAATAAGGATGAATTACTGCCCTATCCAGAGTGAGGGGAGTCTGATAAAATCAACTTGCCATTAAGTGGCAGACTGGTTTCCTCAAGGAATGATACTGAGGACTCAGCATTCTGCTGACATTCAGAAGGGGTAATATTCTGCAAAGGAAAAACTCAAATAATTAAGATGAAAAGAAAGAAAGAAACAAACAAAAACCCAGAAGGGGTAATAGATCAGCCATAGTGAGAGGGAGCCCCTGCTGCTATCCCCATACAAAATCTCCATCTACTCCCATGGCCTCCCTGCTTACCAACTCATTGCCCCAGTAGTGGGATGGCTGATGAAGGAGGCTGACTGATCGCTACAGAAGTCATCCAATTCACCTGGTTGTTGAAGACCTCTCCTATGGTAGAATTATCTTGTGAGCATTAATGTGAGATGCAAAGATATTTTTGTGTTATTTTTTTTGCCCACTTTCTAGTTCTTCCATATACATTTTCCCCAGTTTTCTTGTCTCTAATATAATAACTGTATTTCCTCTAGATGCTAGACCAACCAGCCAATCCCTTTGCCACTGCTACTATCTACATATAGCCTTACCTCAGACCACTTCTCTTTCCATTAAGAGTGCATGGCCAAGTGTACTTCTCACAGCTCTGCTTACATACAGGGTTTTCCTTTGCCACCGTCCTTTAGGGTCCCCCTTGAGTAACTTAGCAGTTAAGCACTTTTTGCTTGCACCAACATATGTACCAACCATTTGTAAACTGGGACCAAGATCTTTTCTCCTCTGTCAGTTGATCATAGGGAATTTTCCAGTGAAAATATAGGTGTGAGTTGTGAATTGCTTTGGTACAGTAGAGGTTGGTGAAAGGAGATTGTAGATCATGTGTTTATGAAATTTGTTCTGGACCTGCTTGGAGCCAATCCTGAATTTACTATTTCTCTTATACAAAGGGTTTCTCTTATACCTATCTAACCTTATGATCTAGTCAATCTGATGATACCAAGTTCTTGTTGGCCGCTCTGATGACATAATTATTTGGTGTCTCATATAGTTTGGATACTTGTCCCCACCAAAATCGCTTGTTGAATTGTGATTTCCAATGATGGAGATGGAGCCTGGTGGGAGGTGTTTGGATCATGGGAGCAGACCCCTCATGGCTTGGTGCTGTCCTCACAGTAGTGAGTTCTTGTGAGATCTGCTTGTTTAAAGTGTGTGGCCCCTCCTTTATGCTCTCTCTTTCTCCTGCTCTTGCTATGTGATATGCAAGCTCCCTCTTCATCTTCTGCCATGAGTAAAAGCTCCCTAAGGCCTCCCCAGAAAACAAGCAGATGCTGGCACCATGCTTGTACAGCCTGTAGAATTATGAACCATTTAAACTTCTTTTCTTTATAAATTACCTAATCACAGGTATTTCTTTTATTTCTATTTCTAGCAATACAAGAACAACCTAACACAGTGTCCCATTGTCATCTATTCAGTCTCTACTAGGATTCAGGAGCATGATGGTATCTATTTATAAGTACTGAGAAATTACCTACTGTAGAAGGCATGGGTCTATACCATTTAGATTTACCATTTATATTATTAAAAGATCTGCACATTAGCTTTCCTATTGTGCCAATCACAAACTCCACACAGCATCATTATCCATCATGGGCATTACTAGCAACATCAGAGTGGCTGGATTGTGTCAGATGGCTGGTATCATAGCCTGGACCTCTTACTCAAGAACCTTCTCAAACCTGATAGCATTTTGAGTTCCAGATGTGGTATATGTTACCTCTAAAATCCAAAGAGACTGTGCCTCTTTCTTAATGGTAAGCAATATAAGTGATAATGACTTATATTTTATCTCAGAGGGTGCTTCTTTGCATGCCCAAGACCCCTAGAATCATCACTGATATGACAGTCATTTGAGTATTCATAGGGTTAGTCTTTTACTCTTTGACATGCTAGGCCATCTAGGGTCCTTCCTTGCTACTTACTACTCACTAGGTCCATTTAGAATGATGTCATCTATGCAGTGACCTAGCATTATGTTCTATAGAATGTTCAATGTTGAAATCTTTGTGGAGTACATTATGAAAGAAAGCAAGAGAGTTAACATAGCTTTGGAACAAGAGAGTTGAATGTGTTCTTTTTTCTTGGTATGAGAAGATGATGAACTGCTTTTGATTTTATTCCCTGGTGTAGTTTTAGACAAGTGTATTCACCAGAAAAATAGCCACCTACCAAGGTGCCAAAGTTATATTGATCTGGCATGACAGCTGCAATTGGAGCTACCACTTGGTTAAGTAAGTATATTGCAGTCCATTGTCATCACTCCAATCTGTCTAGTTTTTGCAGAGATTGAACAAATGAATTAAATGGGAATTTGATGGGGACTATCACCTCTGCACACTTTAAACCTCAAGAGGTAGTGTTAATCTCTGAAAATCCTCCTGGGATGCAGCATTACTTATGATTTACTATCTTGGCTAGGGAAAGGGAAATTTCAGGGTTTCCACTATAATGTCTCTTACTCTCTTATTTGTCAGGGAATAAATAAAAAGTTTTGACATCAGAGATTCCTAAGACCCCAGGTTTGGTAATTTGCTAAGACTCACAAAACTCAGCATGTAGTCATACTCATGGCTATGATATATTACAGCAAAGGGATACAAGGCAAACACTGAGCAAGGGAAAAAGGCATATCAGATAAAGTCTGGAGGAAACTAGGTATAAACTTCCAAGAATCCTCTCCCATTAGAGTCACACAGGTTATGATTAAATCCTCCTGCATCAAATTGCAAGAAAAAGTGTAAAGTGTTATCTACCAGGGAAGCTTGCCTAAACCTAGGAATTCAGGGTTTTTATTGGGAACTGGTTATGTGGGTATCTTCTGCCTACATAGTAGGTAGCAAAATCCCAGACTCCCAGAAGAAAAACAGGTGTTCAGCATGAGCCACATTGTTTGTATATACAGTTTAGGCACAGAAGACCACCTTTATGGGTTATGAAATGATGTGGACACTCTCAAAATCCGTCTTAAATGCAAGCCAAAGGCCAACCTTGTAAGCAGGGCTTTCGAAGGCTAGTAGTCTCAGGTCTGTTATGTTAACTATTTTCTTCCATCCACTTGGTCATTGTCCAAGGTATCTTTACAAAAATTATTATCAATAGGACCCACATACCAGGCTGAGATCAGCCTACTGTATTGGCCTCAGTTATGGCTTCTAGATCTGGCCAATTAAAACAAATCCCGGGGCTGGGTGCAGTGACTCATGCCTGTAATTCCAGCACTTTGGGAGGCCACGGTGAGTGGATCACCTGAGGTCAAATGTTTGAGACTAGCCTGATCAACATGATGAAACCCCATCTCTATTTACAAAAAATTAGCTGGGCGTGGTGGCTAATTTCAATCCCAGCTACTCAGGAGGCTGAGGCAGGAGAATCACTTGAACCTGGGAGGTGGAGGTTGTAGTGAGCCAAGATTGTGCCATTGCACTCCAGCCTGGGCAGCAAGAGTGAAACTCCCTGTCAAAAAAACAAAACAAAAAAATCTCATTAACCATAAAGGTCTATCTTAGAAAGCCAGGTGTCTTTCTCCTTCAGTTTTTGCATTAACCTTTTTTGTTCTTTTAACCTGGCCCAAGACATCAACTCAGGCACAGCACAACTCTGACTAGTAAATTAAAGTTAACTCAAATGCCTTGTAGGGTTGAGACAGTGTCATGAGAGTCAGGGTACCCACGAAAGAAATATAAGCCCAGAGGGTACACACAGTACCCCTGGAAACAAAGAGTTTGTAGGACACCCCAAGCAGGACATACATTAGTCAGGCAACAAGATTAAGAAAACCTCTAAAGTAACCTTCCACTGTGGGCCTTCCTGCTCCACGATTCTCAGTGCAGTCCAAATAATGCAGGTTAGTCCTTAGATTCGTAGGGACTGCCTGAGGCAGTCAGTTCCAAACAGATTTTTTCATGCATAATATCAGTTCATCCATCTCATAAGTGTGGGCAACATCTGGAAGTGGTCCTTTGATGTCTCATAGTCACCTGTGACCATAGGCTCAGCAGTCTGTTTGAATTCAGAGTGCTCACAGCAGCTTGGAAAGCCAGCATGGGTAGTTCTCCTTCAAGAAGGGGGAAAAGCATCCAGGAACAATTCTGAAAAAAAAATCATTAACACCCTACCCTCTCCCTGCGCCTCCCCAGGTGCTGGGTATGTTTTCTCCATTGCTACAAAATTAGTGTGTCGCATTCACAATTATAACTTTGTATTTTCAATCATCTCCTACTCTCACTAGGGCCTTTCATCCAGAAGGGTTATTATATGCAAGAGGGAAAAAAGCATTTTTACAGGAAAACATTTTTACACAACTTAAGTAGAAAAACACATCATGGTAAGGAATTTGTCACAATGACCCTGAATTTTCAAAGATTTTTCAAATTGAGTTTATAGCCTCTTGTCCCTTTAGTCACAGTCATTTATCCAGTGGCCAGCCTAGCATCCCAGAAAAGAGCAATTCCTTTCTGGGGACAGCTGCATTTAACAATCATATCGTCTTAATATTACAGGAAAAAAGGTGAGGGAAGTAGAATCAGGCTGTAAGTCTATTGTTGCAAATTGCAACCAATCCAGAAATCTAAACACAAATCTACAGCAGTGGGACTTTCTCCAAAGGAGGTCCAGAGTCTGATCTGTCAGGAATGAGGAGAAGGGTCCAGTCACTGTGATGTGGCCAGTCCCAAACTGCAGTTAGGAATGCAACCAGTCTCTGTATATCTCTCTATATCAGAAATGTAGAGCCAATCAGCACCTAAATTTTAGATGGCTCCATCAGAATGGTCCAGCCAGTATTTATGACATTTTCATTGTTTGAGGCCCCACAAAGAGGTATCTTAAATCTGCAACAGTTGCAGAATCGGTGTTCTGTTTCTTGAGCCTACCCCTGCTTTCAGTTTAGCACAGCTCATTCTGAGACTGAAATGGTCCATTAGAAGATAGTCAGATTTTAGCTTAGTGTCAGGTTCAGACAATTAAGATATGTGAATTCAGGATTCCAAAAAGTCAGTGGGAAGGGATGGTGAGAACACTCTTGTGGGGATCCCCCACCAGCGTAGAGGCCCCTCCGTGTCTCCGCCATGACGGGGTTTGAGCCCAGACACGTTTCCCTCCACTGGGTGCAGTCAAGTGAGGTGGCTACAGGAAGACGTGGGAAATGTTAAGCTTACAGAGAGTCACTCTCAGTTCACTGCTCTTAGAGCATGACTGAGGTAATGCCAGCTTATTGTTTTTCTGTTGAAGTCCCTGTTCTGGGCTAGTTCTATGACTCTGTTTACCTGTAGTCACAGAAGCATTGAGATCATTCACTGTATTACTAGAAAATTGCTCCCTTCCTGATTTATTGCTTGCCCACATGTCTTAGCGTCATTTTCTGTAACAATGGATAAGAGGATAAGAATCTTTTGTGACCTTTTGGTAAGCTCGCATGTTGCCCCCTCCCTTGGTTACTTTGAACCTCCTTTGGTTACCTTGTAACTTTCTGTTTTTTCCCCTGATAATGATTCTGTAAGAAAACTGACATCAGTCACTGTACGTAAAATCATATATAAACTTCTGTGCACAAAGAATAAATCGCTGATCTGAGCATAGCTCATTTCAGACCTCCGGACCCATCTTCTCTATCTCCCTTTTTTTCCACGCACTCTCTCTTCCAGGTATTAGGACCCTCTTGCTGGTCAAGAGACCCCCGGCAGACATGCCAGTCTCACGGCCAACGACATCTGTTGCCCAACGTGAGTGACCTGGACACGGGAGATCAAAGTGACGCTCAATTCAATTAAGAGTAAAGTGCCGGCTGTTCAGTAAGCGAGTTTTGGTTACTTTTAAACTTGTAAATATAAGTTGTTGATTTTATTGTCAATCTGGAGTAAAACTATGGGAAACATTGAGTCTAAGGAACATAATATGTTTATTCAGTTGTTGCATTCTATGATCAAGTCTCATGGTCATAATGTTAAGCAGAAAACTGTGGAGGAATTTGTGCACATTGTTCGTGAAATTTGCCCTTGGGCTCCTGAAGGTGGTTTTCTTGATGAATCTGCTTGGCTTGCTATAGGTGAAAAGATTGATCAATTTTGTGCCCACAATGAGTCTTTGCCTCAGTCAGCTGTTTTACTTTCTGTTTGGCCAAAATTGCGTGATTGTGTTTGTCCTTGCAAACCTCCTGCTGCTACTGCTCCTTCGTATACTTCCATACCTGATGTTTCTACATCTTTTTCTGTTACCTTTTCCCCACCCGTACCCTCTCCTCCACCCGAGCCTCATACTCTCCCCATCCTGATATCCCGCCGCTTCCTGATGTTGAAACTCTTTCGGAAGTTCTAATTGACACCACACAACAGCAGACACTGCCTCTATACTTGTTAAGCAGTTGGCTTTTGAAAATGCAAACACCGCCTGTCAGGCTGCTATTAGACCTTGGCGCCACAAGGTGGATCTCCAAGGTTACATTCGCCTGTGTGCTGATATTGGACCCGCTTACCAACAGGGTCTGGCCATGGCTGCAGCTCAGGCCGGTATGACTGTTGCTGCTTTTCTTAAACAAAAATCTAATCAGACCAAACCTAATCTAAAATGTTTCCGCTGTGGTGGTCTCGGACATTTTTCTAAGTCCTGTAAAACACCTGTCCAGTCCTCTCTGCCACTTTTGTCATTGCCGGCTCCTCCAACGCCTGCAAAGCCATCTCCCCGACAACCAGAGTAATGCCCACGTTGCCACCGTGGTAATCATTGGGCTAATGAGTGTCATTCTAAACATGATGCTCAGGGTAACCCACTGCAACCACATTCGGGAAACTCCCAGAGGGGGCTGCCCTGGCCCCCTCAACAACTCGGGCAATCTCCCATTCCCCAAAATCCGTTTCTCAACTCTTCCCAGCAACCCCAAATAGTGCTAGACTTGACCTCTGTCCCTCCGCCACTCAAATATTAACTCCTGATATGGGACCACAGGCTATCTCTACTGGTGTTTTTGGCCCTTTACCTCCTAATCATGTTGGTCTTGTCTTAGGACGCACCAGTTGCTCCTTAAAAGGTCTTCATGTTCTCCCTGGTGTTATTGATTCTGACTATACAGGTGAAATTAAGGTTATGATTTTGTCTCCCACAGGTGTTTATACACTTGCCCCTGATCAGCCCTTTGCTCAGTTGTTACTCATACCTGTTAATTTGCAAATTGGCTCGCCGCTTGTAAATGACTCCAGAGGAGACTGTGGTTTTGGATCTTCCTCTTATGCTTATTGGATACAATCAATCTCTGCCACTAGGCCTGAATTGTGTCTTACAATTAATGGAAAATCTTTCAAAGGTCTTTTGGATACTGGAGCTGAAGTCTCTGTTATCTCTTCTAAATTTTGGCCTTCTTCTTGGTCGGCCACCCCCACCATGACAGCCCTACAAGGTAGAAGAATGAGTAATCATCCCTTACAATCTGCTGATCTGCTTTCCTGGACTGATCATGAGGGCCATTCTGGCTCCTTTCACCCGTACATTGTCACTGGAATTCCTCTAAACCTCTGGGGCCGTGATGTCCTGGAGGCTATGGGGGCTCATTTGGTTACTGGTGGTAAGGCCTTGAACATGATGTTGCAGCAAGGTTATCAGCCTTCTAAAGGACTAGGAAAATGTTTGCAAGGGATGCCTGAGCCACTTTCCTTGCCACAAAAAACTGATCATTCTGGACTGGGTTATTTTTCCAAGGGACCACTGTAATTCCCAATACTCATGCTGATGCCATTACATGGAAATCTGATGTTCCAGTGTGGGTAGAACAGTGGCCCTTGTCCTCTGAAAAGATTTCTGCAGCCCGTGAGTTGGTCCGGGAACAACTTGCTGCTGGACACATTCGTCCTACTAACAGTCCTTGGAACTCTCCTGTTTTTGTCATAAAGAAAAAATCTGGTAAATGGTGTTTATTACAAGACCTTAGAAAAGTTAATGAAACTATGGAAATTATGGGACCTTTACAACCTGGTTTGCCTTCCCCTGTTGTTGTTCCACAACACTGGCATTTGATAGTCATTGATTTAAAGGACTGCTTTTTTACTATTTCCTTGTCGCCTGCTGATTGCAAACGCTTTGCTTTTAGTATTCCATCAACTAATTTTGAACGCCCGTATGATCGATATGAGTGGGTCGTTCTTCCACAAGGCATGGCAAACAGTCCTACATTATGCCAGTCTTATGTTGCTAAAGCTATTTTTCCTGTTCGCCAGGATTTCCCTGATGTGCTCCTTTTACATTACATGGATGATTTATTATTGGCAGCTCCCACACACCTTCTGTTGTTTAAAGCATTTTTCTCTTTACAGCAGTGCCTTGATGCTGCACATCTCGTCATTGCTCCTGATAAAATTCAAACTGCCACACCCTACCATTATCTTGGTCGCTTAATAGAACACAACCATGTGTCTTTTAAAAATCCTATTTTGTCCACGGCTAATCTTAAAACCTTAAATGATTTCCAAAAATTTTTGGGTGATATCAATTGGATTCGTCCTAGTTTAAAATTAACTACTGGTTAGTTGAAGCCTTTATTTCATGTCCTGAAAGGCTCTTCTAATCCAACCTCTCCCAGGTCTTTGTCTCCTGAAGCCTCAGAAGCCTTACAGTTGGTTCATCACGCTCTATCACAACAAAAACTGTCTAGAATTAAAAATGATGCTGCATGGTCTTACTGTGTGCTACGCACTGCCTATACTCCTACTGGTGTTTTCTGGCAACAAGGAGTTTTGGAATGGATGCATCTTCCTGACACCCGATCTAAAGTTATTTGCCCTTATTATGATCTTGTGGCTATTTTAATTACCAAAGGCAGACAGCGTGCTCTTACTCTGTTTGGAT
Organism: Aotus nancymaae; assembly: GCF_030222135.1. Taxonomy (NCBI): domain Eukaryota; kingdom Metazoa; phylum Chordata; class Mammalia; order Primates; family Aotidae; genus Aotus; species Aotus nancymaae. Next base: position 16,288,613 of record NW_026988479.1, on the reverse strand, counting down.
TTGAACCACCTATTATTATTGTTCCCTATTCTGCTGCACAGCAGCAGTGGCTTTGGCAATTTTGTGATTCTTGGCAATTAGCATTTGCAGGCTATCCCGGTCAGATCTCCTGTCATTATCCAGTTGACAAGATTTTACATTTTTATTCACAATGCTCTCTCATTTTCCCTCAAAATTGTGTAAAAACTCCTCTGCCCTCTGCAACATTGGCTTTCACTGATGGCTCATCCACAGGTCTCGCTGCTGGCACCATTAACCAACAACCCTTTTCTTTTCAGACTGAGGAAACCTCTGCCCAGCGTGTGGAATTGCTTGCCGTTCAGCATGTTCTTACTAATTGTGATGTACCTTTAAATTTATATTCTGACAGTCAATATGTAGTTAATTTGGTTCAACATCTTGAAACTGCTCCCCTTTCTCTTTCAGACTCCTCTTCTATAATTCATCTTCTTCTTCCTTTACAACAAGTTATTCGTCACCGTCTTTCCCCATTTTTTATTGGACATATCAGAGCTCATTCTTTCCTTCCAGGACCTCTGGCTGAAGGAAACACCTTTGCTGACCAACTCACTCAACAAGTTTTTCCTGTTTTAACATCGGTTCAGCAAGCACAGGCCTCTCATGCAGTCCATCATCAAAATGCTCATAGTCTCAGGTTACAGTTTAAGATTACCAGAGAGCAAGCTCGACACATAGTTAAATCTTGTGAGGCTTGTGCTCCACACTTGCCTGTTACTCATCATTTAGGAATTAACCCTTGAGGTCTCCTGCCTGCTCATATTTTTCAAATGGATGTTACTCATTTTTCTCCCTTTGGTAAATTGCAATATGTTCATGTTACCATTGACACTTATTCTCATTTTGCTGTTGCTTCAGCACATACAGGTGAAGCTGTTAGAGATGTTGTTGCTCATTGCTTATGAGTTTTTTCTATTTTAGGTGTTCCAAAAATCTTAAAGACAGACAATGGGCCAGCTTATGTTAGCAAAGCTTTTGCTTCCTTTTGCTCTCAATTTCAAATCTCTCACCGAACAGGCATTCCTTACAATCCTCAGGGTCAAGGCATCGTGGAACGTTTCCACTCTGTTTTAAAAACTCTTTTACAGAAATTACAACATGACCCTTCTTCTGCCCTTTTGCTTAAGTCTCCTCACAACAGATTGAACCATGCCCTGTATGTTCTCAACTTTTTAACTTTAGATGCTGAAGGCCGTTCATCAGCTGATCACTTTTGGCATCCACAAAACAAACCTACTCCTGAGGTTTTGTGGAAAGACTCTCTCTCTAACCAATGGCATGGGCCTGATCCCGTCCTCATATGGGGACGAGGACATGTTTGTGTTTCCCCAGGTCCACTGAGTCTCCTGTCTGGGTGCCTGAACGTCTTGTCAAGCATGCCCCCTCGCAACTCTCCACAAAGCCTCATCTCCCGCTTTCGCCGTCTTCATGTGATGACGCCTCAAAATAACTCCAGCGTCCTTCGCAGACAATGCCGTAGACGTCGCCCCAACTCTCCAATGCCTCGTCGTGCGGTGTCCCTTCCCACCTGGAATCAAATACGCCATCTCAGCGCTGAAGCTTCCCACCTCATTCGTGAACATGGACAGTCTTGTACTCCTTCTAATTTTTTTTTTTTTTTTTTTTGGCTATGTTGGCTATTCTGTCATGTCAAACCACTACTCCAGTTCAAGCTCAGGCTCAACCGTTGCCTGATTCTCAGGTTCTTTGGGCCTATGTTCCCGATCCCCCAGTTCTTCGCCCGGTCACTTGGAATGATCCTTCTTTCTCTGTTTACCTCAATGATACCTCTGTTTTTGGACTTCCCTCTTCTACTCATATTATTCCTCAATCTGCTCCCTACTCTTATGTAGCTCAAGCTGCCAGTCCTCCCATGTGTTTTCATGCCCCTGCTTCTTCAGACACTACTTTTCCAGACCTTCCTAAATTCTCTCCCTTACCTGTTACCCCTTTCAAAACCTCTCCTTACTGCTTTCATTTGGATTTTAAACAACTTACTACCTACGAAGGTCCTTCTAATTTACTCCCTGGTGAATCCTATTTCGCTCGAAATTGGTATTTGATTTATTATGGCATTAAAGAATCCTGGAATCTTCTCCTAATTTCCCTGATAAAGATAGACCTTGTTGCAACCCTACTAATCACTCTTTTGATTCCTTTCCTCCATGGAGAACCTGTTACACAGTCCATCAAGCTGTATGGTATACCTTGTCTTCTGGTTTTACTTTATATGATTGGTCTATTCCCTTTCCTCTTAGTAACTTTGCTCCTCATTACCATGTCCCCGGTGGTTGGAGCACTCCCCTTGTCTCCACTCCCTCTGGTCGACTATTCCCTTCCCTTTGGCGACTCTTTCCTGCTTTGGTGCCTGCTTATTACAAGGTTGGCTCTCGTAGCCCTACATATGTCTCTTCATCTTCTCCTTATCACCGTCATCATGTTAAAGCTTGTGTTGCTGCTCCTTATGCGCTTCTTTATGGTTCTATCAATATTATTTTTACCTCTGAACAATATTATATTTCTTGTTCTTCCTGTACTCTTACCAATTGTTTGGATTCCTCAGTTTTTCCTACACCCACTATTCTTGTTGTTCATCAACCTCCTTATGTTATGCTCCCTGTTAATATTTCTGGTCCCTGGTATGAAGAATGCAGTCTTCAAATACTCCACCAAATGCGGGACCTCCTTCTTTGCCCTAAACGCTTCATTGGTTTACTTGTTACTGGTATTCTGGCTATTGTCTCTATTGTTGCCACTGCTGCCACAGCAGCTGTTGGTCTTGCTCATAGTGTTCAAACTGCTACTTATGTTAATCACCTTGCCCAAAATATTTCTGTTTCCATGGGTACTCAAATGGATATTGATAAAAAACTGGAAGTTAAACTTAATGCTTCAGAACAAACTGTTACTTTATTGGGTGACAAAGTGTACAACATTCAATCCCATCTACTGTTACGTTGCCATGTTGATTTTAAGTATATCTGTGTTACCAATACCCCTTGCAATGATACTCAATGGCAATGGCCTTTAGTTAAGGCTCACTTACAAGGTGTCTGGAGTCATAATAACTTGTCCCTTGATATTCTTAAGCTTCAACAACAAATTCATGCTATTGATTTTTCACGCCAAGTGCTTCCACGGAATGATACTGTTGCCCGTGACATTGTTAACACTTTGTTTTCCTGGACACGTGGTTTTCACCTGCCCTCCTTCTCAAGCATTTTGGCTGTTAGAGGCTGTGACCTTCTGCTTCTCATTTTTCTGCCCTTCCTGTTCCTCCTTGTGTTCTCCTCCATCCAGAAATTGCAGTTCAAACTATTTGAACTCAATTTAAAAAAATAAAAATGGAGGAGATGTGGGGATCCCCCACCAGCGTAGAGGCCCCTCCGTGTCTCCGCCATGACGGGGTTTGAGCCCAGACACGTTTCCCTCCACTGGGTGCAGTCAAGTGAGGTGGCTACAGGAAGACGTGGGAAATGTTAAGCTTACAGAGAGTCACTCTCAGTTCACTGCTCTTACAGCATGACTGAGGTAATGCCAGCTTATTGTTTTTCTGTTGAAGTCCCTGTTCTGGGCTAGTTCTATGACTCTGTTTACCTGTAGTCACAGAAGCATTGAGATCATTCACTGTATTACTAGAAAATTGCTCCCTTCCTGATTTATTGCTTGCCCACCTGTCTTAGCGTCATTTTCTGTAACAATGGATAAGAGGATAAGAATCTTTTGTGACCTTTTGGTAAGCTCGCATGTTGCCCCCTCCCTTGGTTACTTTGAACCTCCTTTGGTTACCTTGTAACTTTCTGTTTTTTCCCCTGATAATGATTCTGTAAGAAAACTGACGTCAGTCACTGTACGTAAAATCATATATAAACTTCTGTGCACAAAGAATAAATCGCTGATCTGAGCATAGCTCATTTCAGACCTCCGGATCCACCTTCTCTATCTCCCTTTTTTTCCACGCACTCTCTCTTCCAGGTATTAGGACCCTCTTGCTAGTCAAGAGACCCCCGGCAGACGTGCCGGTCTCACGGCCAACGACACACTCTCAAAATCCAAGTTCCCAGATGCCAGCCAACAGCCAACCTTGCAAGCAGAACTAAGGATCGCAGTATTAGGCCTACTGTGTTGACTCTTTTTTGCACTAGTTTTTTCTAGCTAATATCCGCTCCAATTATATACTTAGAGGCCTGAGAAATAACCACTTGGTAGGTCTGTTGACCCTTTGGACCCACTATGAAATGAATTTGGGCACAGACGCCATGCATCTCTTGATCTCTGTAAGCCTCCACTGTCACTGGAGGACCATGATGGTGTTTTAGGATACCTTGGATTAGAGGCAGCTCAAGAACTACATATAGCCTTCATTGAGAAGTCTGGATAATCCACTTTCCCAAGTGCAGTTACCCAGGAAAATGGCTGCAGATCTCTGACAGAAAGGCTAGAAGGGAGCATCAAAAGTCTATAGTTGCAGTTTCATTTTCTTCCTCAAAGGGAGTCAGCTTCCCCTTCAAACAATGGGCTCTGGTGTGGTGATCTGACTTAGATCTAAATATAGTGTGAGGAACTGTGGTATAGTTTGGATGTTTGTCCTCTCCAAATCTCATATTGAAATTTGATCCCCAGTGTTGGAGGTGGGACCTACTGGGAGGTGTTTGGAGCATGGGGTGGATCTCATAAATAGATTAGTGCCCTCCCTTGAGGGAGAGAGTGAGTTCTTACTCTATCCATTTCAGAGAGATCTGGTTGTTAAAAGAAGTCCCCTGCCCTCCTGCCTCCTCTCTCACCATGTGATCTCTGCACACAGTGGTTCCCCTTCACCTTTTGCCATGAGTGGAAGAAGCCTGAGGCTCTCACCAAAAGCAGAACTCAATAGTATAAGGCTATAATTTCTCTCCAAATTGATTTTTATATATCTCAGTTGCATATATGTAAATTTGATATATATATATTATGTAGCATAATATATATGTTATATATATTTGAAGAGATTCATAAATATATTCACTCACATTCAAAGTCCTGATTTCTTTTTTAGAACTTGACAAGATGATTCTAAAATTAATATGGAAATGTAAAAATGCAGGAATAGCAGACTCATGACAGCATTATTCATAACAGCTAAAAACTGGAAACAATCCTTGTATCCTTTAATTTTAGAATAGAAATTTAAATATCAATTCAAATTCAATTTAAAATAATTTATGTTATATTTATGCAGCAGGGAAAGAGAACAAAGTTGAGTTACACACAACAACGTGGATAAATCTCACAAATACAATGTTTAGTGAAAGAAGCCAGGCACAAAAGAATACATAATTATTATTTCACTTATATAAAGTTTTAAAAATATGTAAAACTAAGACAGGTAATAAAGTTAATAAAGACAATGAAGGAATTATTATAAAAGGTGTTTATCTGAGCAGGAGAGAAGAAGTAGCAACTCAGATGAGCCATGAGAGTGACTTCTGAGTCATTGGCAATGTTTTGTTTTTTATTCTTTTGAGATGGAGTCTCACTCTGTCACCCAGGCTGGAGTGCAGTGGCATGATCCAGTTAAGATTATTATTGAGATAATTAGGATGAGCCCTAATCCAGTAAAACTGGTGTCCTTATTAAAAAAAAAGGGACAATTTGGACACAGAGACAGATACGTATACAGGAAAGATCATATAAAGAGACAAGCGGCTGGGCACAGTGGCTCACACCTATAATCCCAGCAATTTGGGAAGCCGAGGCAGGTGGATCCCTTGAACTCAGGAGTTCTAGATCAGCCTGGGAAACATGGCAAAACTTCAATAACAAAAAAATTAGCCTGGCATGGTGGTGCGTACCTGTAGTTCCAGCTACTCAGGAGGCTGAGGTAGGAGGACTGCTTGATCTCAGCAGGTCGAGGCTGTAGTGAGTCAAGATTGTGTCACTACACTCCAGCCTGGGTGACAGAGTGAGACCCTGTCTCTAAATAATAAATAAATCTAAAGAGACACAGGGAGAAGACGGCTGTCTACAAACCAAGTTGAGAGGCCTAGCACAGATTCTTTCTCACAGCCCTCAGAAGGAACTCACCATGATGACACCTTGAGTTTGGATTTATAATCTCCAGAACAGTGAGACAATACATTTCTGTTTAAGTTACTCCATTTGTGGTACTTTGTTAAGGCAACTCTAGCAAACTAATACAAATGCAAAACCATACTTCTTGCCAACTGTCCTTTCAGGAAAAATGAACAGATAAATTTCCTTTCAGGAAGAACTCCCCTTCCCTCCTTCTGAGCCAGTCTTGTGGGATGTTATACTCTAGAAGTCTCTTTCTGGCTTGTGCCAGATTTTTGTGTGACAGTATTTCTAAATCAGGCTTAAATTTTCCTTCTGTAGTATCTGATCACAAAAAACTTCTAATGAGGCCATAGACGTATGTTGAAAGAGAGTCTCTCTTTATACTAGTAATGCAGCAGTAGTAAGTGCATTGCTAGTATAAACTACCCACTCATGAAATATACTTGTGCATTCCAGACCTGCTCATATATGATCTAGTGTTACCACTTCCACTTGAATATAGAGTGCTGCTTGGCTTGGTAACCCACTTATAATCCCAGCTACTTGGGATACTGAGGTGAGAGAATGGCTTGAGTTCAAGGAATTCAAGACCAGTCAGGGCAACATAGCAAGACCTTATCTCAAAAAAGAAAAAAAGTTGAGTGCTGCTACACATGCCCAAGTTTTGATAAATTAGGTAACATCTAGTATCCTATAGGCAGCTCAGATCAGATGTTCACTCAGTGTCCCATAGTCAGATGTTCAATCTCTACCATGGTTCAATAGTAAGTAAGGAACATTGTTATAGGATTGGGATTTCTGGAAAGCAGACTCTGAGATAGAATTAGTGTGTAGGGTGTTTTTTAGGGGGTTCCATTGGGGTTAGCATCTGTAGGATGGAGGTGAAAGAGGCAGGATTCAGCAGAGAGAGCAGTGGGAGCTTTGGAGCTAAAATGGCCTGTTAGAATTGTGCTGCATTCAGCTGAAAAGGCCAGGCTATTTTGTGTGTGTCTTTTTTTTTTTGGCGGGTGGTAGGGGAGAGGGGCTTGCTCTGTTGCCCAGGCTGGAGTCCAGTGGCATGATCACGGCTTATTGCAGCCTCAACCTCCTTGGCTCAAATGATCCTCCCACCTCAGCCTCCTGAGTAGCTAGGACCACAGGCTCACACCACCATGTCCAGCCTATTTTTTAAAAAATGTTTTGTAGAAATAAGGTCTTGCCATGTTGCCCAAGCTGATATGAATCCTGGGCTCAAGTGATCCTCCCACCTCTTGCTCCCGAAGTGCTGAGAACCATCACGCCTAGCCAAGGCCAGGTCTTTATATTCTTATCTCGATTAGCCATTGGATGTAGCCTGCCCTGGGAAAAGTGTAATCTGAGATGATACCACGAGAGGTTGACAGCTGAAGAGTGCCTACTGACAGCACTTCTGGCACTCCCAGCAGCACTCCTGAAAACAGGTCTTTCGTGGAATGTATCTGAGTGGTACATCTCCATGGTCTTACAGTTTGCCCTCTGTGCAGCTCAGATCCTTTTCATATCTTCATATATTTCAGGGAGCAACTTCTTCTGATTCTGGTGGGCCTCTCCTCCTGGAGGAAACTTAGAAGAGAAAGTTTAATGGGATGAACTGCAGCTCCCACCACTGAAGTTGGCCTCAGGTTAGAACTGATAATCATAATCTCCCTTCTCTAATACCCATTTGAGGTTTCTCCTCATCCTCCACTAGCTGGTCTGCTGGTCAGAGTGGCTTATTTGGTGGTGTAATCCAGACCTTCATCCCTGAGAGACCTGAACCCTGGTCACCATGCCCTTCTTGATCCAGGACTGTTGCATTTATTCGCTTACCAAATAATTGGGCAGGGCTGTACCAGGAGGCACCCAAGTGGGTCAACTAGGTGTCAAACATATTTTTCGTAGCCCCTACCATGTAACAGCAGCCCTATTTCAATCTGATGATCAGTGTCAGGTAATCCTGCTGCAATAGTGACTCCTTTTCTTGCCTGCTGAACCCTGGACATATGGAACTCAAAGAATTGAGGCCACTGATTTGGCTTAAAATATATTTAGAATCTTGCTGTGTCCTCTGGTAGAAATGTTTCCCTTTAGGGACTGGGACTTCTAACCCTGCAGATCAGAGTTGCAGAAATGGGAATCACAAGTTCCCTAAGTAGGTCATTGGGAACCATGGTAACTGGGCCACTCACTGATCTCCATTGCTAGCAGGTTGAAAATTTGGCTGTGCAAGTTTATTAAGTAAAATTTTAAGACTTCATATTGTTCTGATGCCCAATATCCCCACAAACAGGCAGTGAACAATTGGTGACTAAGTGCAAAAGTATGACAAACTTGGTCCCTGCCACAAGCTCCTCTCCTTGCCCTCCCCTGACTACTGTGATATAGCTCCAGTCAAACACACCAATGAAATCCCATCTACTCTGACTGCTAATAAAGGTATTGGCCCAGGGGTCACTCTCTTGGCTCCCCACCTGCTTGTTGAATGAATGTGTTCCCTTGGCTTTCCCGTGGGTTTCCCACGTGGCGTGCTGCATCTCCCTCTCTAGGACACCTGTGTGTATGATAAACATGCTACTTTCATGTGCCTCTCCCAGTGTAATTTCCACAGCCACATTGGAGTGGTCCTTAAATACCCCACAATAGGGACTTACATTCCCGTTTACAACACAGGAAGCAGCTAGATCAGAATTGGTAAGTGAGGCACATGCAGAGCCTTCATCTTTGCCCCTGCAGCCTCTGTTCAAGTGTTCATCACTGCAGCCTTAAGGAGGATTTTCCCTTATCACCAAATTTCCAGGCAACCCCTAAGTGAGGCTGTAGTGCAGCTGACACTAATGGGCAGTTTGCACCCCACATACCAGGCTGACCCATCCGTGAACTAAGCTCAGTGTTTTTCCTTCCCTGTCAGTTAGTTGTAAGGGTTCCTCCTTATGGCTATAGGTGGGACCTGAGGGAGGGGAGCCCATGCCACAGGGGTGGATGAGGTGAGTGTCCATGCTACCTACCTAATAGAGCTTGTTTATGCTTTCTGGTTCTTCTTATACTCAATCTAATAGTTAACATTTCCAACTTTACACTAGATTGTGCTGGATCCCACTTTATGACTGGGCAGGTCTGACAGAACCCCCAACATGGTAGATAGTTCCATTTACATAGTAATTTGGTGTTCCCTGATCAGGTATTTAGTCTCTACTAGGCCAAATAGCACACCAGGTTTTTTTTGTTTGTTTGTTAAACTGTTCTTACATTGCTATAAAGAAATACCTGAGACTGGGTAATTTATAAAAAAAGAGGATTAATTGACTCATGGTTCAGCAGGCCGTACAGGAAGCATGGTGCTGACATCTGCTCACTTCAGAGGAGGCCTCAGGAAGCTTTTCCTCATGGCAGAAGATGAAGTGGGAGCAGGCACATCCACATGACCAGAATGCCAGCAAGAGAAAGAGAGTAGGGGACGTGCGACACACATTTAAACAACCAGATCTCACAGGAACTCACTCTTTATCACAGGAGGCTTCTATTTGCCCTTTTCTGTTATGATGGTTCTTACAATAGATCAAGGACCTATGGGGGTTGGGGTTGTGTCTTAAGAATGTTTACCCGAATTATATCTTTGGAGATGAGGGAAATGACTACTGTGTGGGTCTGCTAGGCCCAGTAGATCCACTATGAACTGGATTTTGATGAGGAATTTATTTATTACTTTATCCTTAGATGGCTCCATTCTATATGGGCCCATGACACTTTGGATTTCTAATTGTTAATTTGGCCCTGTGTCTAACAGTCCTTGAAGTATTTGGATATACTACTTTTCTCTGTGAACAGTTTTTCAAGTCAATGTCTGTAATACATTTGGGGAAGGACAGGGGGAATCATTACAGTGTGTACACTTACCATATGTTATAGAGTCCTTCATCCTAGTAGCCCAGTCTCTTCAATCAAAGGGTTCTGTTCTGAAACTGGCTGAGATCAAGAAACTGGGCAAGATATTATAGCTTTTATTGGAACAGCTGCCCTTAGCCAATAAATCATCCATCCTTTATCCCTTCTCACAGTTTAAGTTGAGTAAGAGCCTTATCAGCTGTTCATCTATCATGCCCATAAGGGAAGCCACGTTCTACTAACTGTCTCCACAACCCTGTGAATCAAGAACCCTTGACTACCACCCGACATTTACCGCTAAGTTGCATCCCACTAAAATTTGATAGTTAAATGCTGCTACCTGACCTTTATTTTTTTCATATTACTGTCATTCCCATGGCTATCAGTAAGTGTGGTTCTATAATGGTCTCTCCTATTGTCAATCATGATCTACAGAGAATAGCCATCGCCATCACTGAATTTCTTGATGATGTTTGTGCTGTTCTCCTTGGTGCCTTACTTATTGCTTCGGTAAATGATGTAACCTCTAGGCTTTCTCATGGGTCATAAACATCTAGTGGATTTTCTGGCCTTACATAGTTGCGATGGCTAATTTTATGTGTTAACTTGACTGGACTAAGGGATTTTCCAGATAGCTGGTAAAACATTTCTGGGTGTGTCTGAGGGTGTTTGTAGAAGAAATCGCCATTTGACTTAGTAGACTGAGTAAAGAAGATCCATCTTTACCAATGTGAACAGGCATCATCCAATCTCTTGAGGTCCTGCATAGGACAAACAGGCTAAGAGGGAGTGAATTCTGTTTTTGAGCTGGGACATCCATCTTCTCCCACCTTCGGACAGTGGTGCTAACTAGTTCTTGGCCCTTGGGACTCTGGGACTTATGACACTGACTTCCCTGGTTCTGAAGCTTGCAGTCAGCAGGTAGTGAGACTTCTTAGTCTCCATAATTGTGTGAGCTGATTTTCATAAATCACACACACACACACTCTTCCCCCTGTTGTAGCTCTGTTTCTCTGAGACCCAAACTGATTGAATAGTGTATCCACTTAAGAATGCAAATTTTCCTAGGCTTTCTAATCTCTTCCTCTACTGTTTGCCATGAGAATTCTGGTTATTTTGATCTAACTTAGTGTGTGCCATCACTTTTTGATGCTTCTAGAAGTCATACTAATAGTGTTTATTCCATATGAATGCTTGTCAGAGGGTTAATTTCTATGTGTCCCAAATCAATAAACCCTTATCTAATCCTATACTCCAACTGCCTTAATTGAGCACCCTCAGAATCCAGTAGCAGGTGTATTCCTCTGGCTCCTGCTGGTATATGCTGTCTAGGACTTGCAGCCCTTTTAGGGTAGAGCTCTTTGATTCCCTCATTAGGCTTAATATCTCCAGGGTTATGCTGTGAGCTAACTCTACTTGTGTTTAGTGGCCAAAAGGGGAGGTAGAGGCAGATTTTGAGGGTCATACATATTGTCTTATAAGAAAGAAGCCTCTGCATCATCTTAAGGAAAGGGCTATCTTTTAATAAGGAGGCGTGGACCACTTCCGCAGGCTCACAGAATCAAGGAAAATCTTGAAATAAAGATGCAGGGGACATTGACCGTTATATTCTCATCTTATGAGTCAGGGTACCATCTTTCCCCAGTTGGAGCCCTCAGTCTGGCACAGTAGACTTGTCTTGGATGGAAGTTAGCATTATCAGGAGCTCAGCTAATCTGACAGTATATCCTGGCCTTATCCTCAGCTTTCTCTGCTCTCCTTCTGTAGGAAATATGAGCCTCTTTTTACTCTGCCTAGGAATCATTCTGGCTTTTACATCTGGCTTTCGATTTCTGTTAATTACTCTCAAGTCACTTGAATTTGGCCATAGACACACATTCCCATTGTCCCTATGGCTACGTTTTGCTATTTCTCAAATGCCCAGTAGTAGATTGAAACAGTTAATGCATTCTCTTCCACCAGCAGAATTCACCATCCCAGTTCACCACCAGTGAAAATTTTAACAACAGGACTGCCACCTTGTGGCAGAAGCTGTGTTCCACCCACTACTAGTTATAGGGCCCTTATTTGCCAGCTGAGAAATGATACAGCTTGAAACCCCCATCTTATTGCTCGCTCTCTAAGACAATTCCCATTACCAGTAGTTACATAATTCCTGAGGAAGCAGGCTATGAGATGGAGTTCAGTGTAAAAGATGTTTATTAGGGTGTACCCTTGGGATTACCAGCAGTCTAAGAAAAGAGGAAGGAAGTAGGCAGAGGGATAAGTCCAACTATGATGCAGTCCCTACTATGGCCTTGCTAACCTCACCAGGAGCTCAGAAGCAAAATGAACCTTTAGAGTTGTTCCACATTAAGCCAACATGGCTGGAACTTCATACCCTTGTCTTGATCTGCCATTAAATGTAGGAAGCCCCAGGAAGAGCATGACCTTAGATGAGGCAGATGTGTATAACTGAGGGCATCCCTGAGGATTCTGACAGCTGGACTCTGTCTACTGATAACAGTTAAAGCACTGAGGCAAAAGGACCTCCTTGAAGATGGATGGGGTAGTGCATCTCCATGCCCATTAAAAACTTTTTTTATAGGCTGGATGCAGTGGCTCACACCTGCATTTTGGGAGGCCAAGGCAGGAGGATCACTTGAACCCAAGAGTACAAGACCAGCCTGGGTAACATAGTAAGACCCCCATCTCTACAAAAAAAATCAAAAAATTAGTCAGGCATGGTGGTACATACCTGTGGTCCTAGCTATTCAGGAGGCTGAGGTGGGAGGATCACTTGAGCCCTGGAGGTTGAGGCTGCAGTGAGCCATGATCACACCACTGCATTCCAGCCCAGGTGTCTCTGTCTCAAAAAAACAAATAAAATAAAATGAGGGAGAAACCTTTGTTTTTCCCCACAGAGCTCAGGGAAACATTTTCTTATGTTTACTGGTTTGTTATAAAGGATGTTCCAAAGGATACAGAAGTGATGCATAGGGCAAGGTATAGGAGGGGAAGGGGAGCAGAGCTTCCATATCCTACCAAGGCACACCACCTTCCAGGAACCTCCAGGTTTGCAGCTATCCAAAAGCTCCCAAACTCTATCCTTCAGGAATATTAATAGAAGCTTCATTACATAGGCATGATTGATTAAACCATTGGTCATTGGTAATCAACTTAACTTTCAGCACCTCTCCTCTTCCCGGAGGTTGCAGCGTGGGGAAGTCCTAACTCTCTAACCCTGCCTTAGTCTTTCCTGTGACCAGCCTCCATTCTGAAGCTGCCCAGGGACTTCCATCCATCAGTCATCTCATTAGCATACAAAGACATCACTTTGAAGTTTCTAAGGATTTTAGAAGTTGTATGTCAGGAAAAGAGGTCGAGGGCCAAATGCATAATTCACCATAATCACAGTCCACTTCTGATGTTTGATTCCTTACATTAAAAAGATTTACAACCCAAAAGACACCTTCACATTACTGGAATCTCATTCAACCATTAATAATTAGATTAGTCCATCATCATATTGTGTGAATATGTCTCCCAGGGTGAGGCCACTCAAGTTTGCAGGATTTTCATTGATCTTATCAGGTTCTAAAAGCAGCAGTGATCTTGGCTTTCCCCTGTAAGACACCTGGTATAATTGAGCTAAGAGACAATGTCATCTCTTGCTCTGAGCCTCTTTCAAGGTGTTAATGTAACGTGATATTAGCTTTATCTGAATTCATAACCCACTTATTCCTTTACTCTTAGCTGCTATCCTTTCTTCACTTTATTAATAACCTTTGCAAAGGACATTAGAATCAACACTGTGCTGGTCTAGATTGTAGGCTTCACTATTGGTAATTACCTTCTCCTCAGTTCACTCTCATTCAGACAGGCTAAGGTTATGTAGGTCCCAAATTATTGTGCCATTTTTACCACCAGGCAGTGTAGCTGCATTCACTGTTAACCTCAATTTTGCACAATCCACTCCCCATCAGGTCCTTAGCAATTCTGATATGAGGCTTAAAAACACATTTACAGTTTCTTGTTTAGGAATCATCCCTGCTTACAGTACTAGTAGTTACAGATCTGGTCCTAGAACCACTTTTTATAAAAAAAAAAAAAATCAGAGGATCAGCCTTCCAAACAGGATGTTGCCCATTCACCTTGGAACCTTGGAACTGTCATCCACAAACTCAGCAGTTATTGAGTGGTTAGTTGAGAGCTGTTTATAGGCACTGTGCAAGTGTTGACAGAACCCAGCAGCTCCTCACACAGTTTTATAGTCAGTACTTACAGTGACTTTTATCTAGTTCACTAGGCTGACTGTTCCCTCAGGAACACTCCTGTGTGCTTGGATCACATATAGCCATCTGCAGTTCAGTAGTGAGCTGTGTGTCCTGCCTCGACCTAAATATGCCCTTCCACTCTGCAGAATTTAAAACCAAATAAATTTTACCAGTGTGTATTGAAGAATATTACAAAGGATACAGATGAAGAGATGCATAGAGGTATGGGGGAAGGGGTGCGGAGCTTCCATGACCTCTGTGGGAGCACCATCCTCTAGGAGCCTCCACATGGGCAGCTGTCTAGAAGCTCCAAAAACATTTTTAAAAACTTTTTAAATTTTAAAATAATTTCAGACCCAAAACATTTATACGAATAGTATGAGTTTCCACTTGTCCTTCCCTCAGCTTCCTCAAATGTTACATCTTATCCTCAATATAAGAAATTATTAGCAGGGCGCGGTGGCTCACACCTGTAATCTCAGCACTTTAGGAGGCCAAGGTGGGTGGATTACAAGGTCAGGAGGTCAAGACCAGCCTGACCAACATGGTCTCTACTAAAATACAAAAATTAGCTGGGCCTGGTGGTGGACGCCTGTAATCCCAGCTACTCAAGAGGCTGAAGGAGGAGAATCGCTTGAACCCAGGAGGCAGAGGTGGCAGTGAGCAGAGATCATGCCACTGCACTCCAGCCTGGGCAACAGAGCTAGGCTCATTCTCAAAAAAAAAAAAAAAAAAAAAGGAAAAGAAATTATCACTTATACAATTAACTAACCTAAAGACTTTATTTGCCAATTGTTCCACTAATGTCCTTTTTCTGGTCTAGGAATCAGTTATGTCTCCTTAACTTCTTCTAATCTAAGACAGTTTTCTAGTCTTTTTTTATTTTCTATGACCTTAACATTTTTAAAGAGTGCTGGCCAGATATTGGTTAAATGTCTCTTAATTGGGGTTTGTCTAATATTTCCTCATGAGTAAATGTTGGTTGTACGTTTTGGCAAGAATAACACAGAAATGATGCTTAGTCATCATATCAGGAGGTATGTCAGGTTAATGTTTTATATTGGAGATGTTAACTTTGGTTATTTGATAAAGAGTTTGTCTCCACTGTAAAGTTACCATTTGCCCTCTGTAATTAATAAATATTATAACAGTATCTTTGTAATTAACAAGTATCATATGAGGAGCTGCATCGAGAATGATCTATTTCTTAATAGGATAGTATCCTTATATCTTAGGATATATATCTTAAGATATATCCTATATCTTAATAGGATATATCCTTAATAGGATAGTAGTTATTTACTGAAAAGTTAGACCTATGTTCTAAGTCCCAGAGGCCCACACTATGATTCTCTTGTTAGGGAATGTCTTGGGCTTCATAGAGCATTCTGCTATAGTCGACACTTTAAACATAATTTTTTTTTGAGAGAGCGTCTTGCTCTGTCACCCAGGTTGGAGTACAGTGGTGTGATCTCAGCTCACTGCAACCTCTGCGTCCTGGGTCCAAACAATTCTCCTGCCTTAGCCTCCTGAGTAGCTGGGATTACAGGCATGTACCATCACACCCAGCTAATTTTTGTATTTTTAGTAGAGATGGGGTTTCACCATGTTGGCCAGGTTGTTCTCAAACTCCTGACCTCAAGTCACCCACCCGCCTTGGCCTCCAAAAGTGCTGGGATTACAGGCATGAGCCACCATGCCCAGCCTTAAATATCATTTTATCTGCGGGGTTATAAGTCCCAAGTGGCGTTCCTGTTCTTAATGCATCCTGGAGTACCTGTAGAACCTTCTCTGATTTGGAGTTCAGTTTAAAGCTGGCAGCCTTAACAGTTACTCAGCAAAAGATCAGAGAAGGATGCCAAAAGATAATATGTTGCCTCCAAAATCAAGAAACTCACCAAGTTTCTTTCTTTCTTTCCTTCCTTCTTCCTTCCTTCGCTCACTACTACCTCCACCTCCCTGGTTCAAGTGATTCTCCTCCCTCAGTCTCCCAAGTAGCTGGGATTACAGGCATGCACCACCACGCCGGCTAATTTTGTATTTTTTTTTTTTTTTTTTTTCTTTTTTAGCAGAGACGGGGCTTCACCATGTTGATCAGGATAGTCTCCAACTCCTGACCTCAGGTGATCCACCTGCCTCAGTCTCCCAAAGTGCTGGGATTACAGGCACGAGCCACTGCACCCAGCCATCGTTTTTCTTAATGGTAGGGAGTGCAGGGGGCCAGCAGCAACTTGTTTTTCACTTTCTTGGAAATATCTTAACATGCCCTAGATTTCTGAATCCCCCAAAACTTCAGAGAGGGCAGTTCCTTAAATTGTTGTGGGGCTTACTTATCTCCTCCTCTGACGTATATATGTCTTATCAAGGCATCTATGGCACATGTTACTCGCTATTGAAGAGGTACTATCAACCTGATCCCGTTAGTGTGGTGGAAAAATGTGATGTCCTATGGGATGGTGAGATAATCAGAACCTTGTATGACTTGCAGAGGTGCAGGAGCATGCCTAACATTTGTGGTATCTGGGGCAAGAATAAAAACAGAGATTTATTTTCCTGAACCTTTGGGACTTTTTCCTCTACACTATTGAAACTGTGCCCCAAAGAGTTAAAGAAACCAGTAACTAATAGAAATTCTTGAGTTTTCATGATGGCAGACGAAAAACAACTTGCTGAAACTCCTTCTGCTTGAGAGAAAATAACTAGTTGAAATCGGTTAGAACCTAGATAGCTAAATGGAGTTTGCACAGAATAAGCTTGCTTAGATCACAGCCTGAGTTTTCACCACAGGTGTCATACTAAATCCCCCTGAATTTGCACGAGACCCTTGAGGAGGCATGAAGAGGTAACTGAGCATGCCCAAGGACTTCCCATACCTCCCCTTTCCTTCCACCAATCACCCGCTCTCAGAATCCACCCCCTAAACCTTTTCTAACAAAATTACTGCCTGAAAGCCAGCATGGGGAGACACTTTTGAGGTTTACTTCTGTCTCCTTGGGAGTCTATTTTCTTTCTTGTGTGTGTGTGTGTTGCTATAACAAAGACTTTTAACATAAAGCTTTTCTCAAAAACGCAGTGTCATATTATTGGCTTCTAGCATATCAGGTGGTGAGTCCCTTTTGCTGGATAACATTATCCTAAGGCATTATTAGTATATTAATTTCCTTTGTTAAATTTTGGCTGTCATCGAATTGAATCAGCTGACCAAAAGAGAGATAATGATGCTAAAGCTTGAACACTGAATTCAGAATCTTTGGCAAATGCACCCACCGAAACTCAATTCAATCTAAAGGTTTTTCTTTGTTTTCTCTTCTAGCATACTCAGTTCTCAAACATATTCCTAAGATTTCTGTGATGTAGTTAGCAAAATCATTCAATCCTTTCAGTATATATGCCTTCTAATATTGAGACTGGCTTGGTGCTTGTCTCTCTTGAGCGTGCGAGGATATAAATCTAATTAGAGGTCTAGAGGCAATGAGAGTTGGTAAGTGGAGGGCTTGGGAAAATAGCAACCTCTTGCAATTTAACTCTCTCAGCTGAGGGCATTACAGACTATGCATGCAAAGAGGACAGTCTTATTAAAAAGGAAAATGAGTTTGCTTCTGCTAGGATAAAAAATACAATTCAAGATACAATTACATCTGAATTCACCCAGCTGTCCCCATTCCCATTCTAAGGATACTACTCTTTCTGGATCAGTACTCTAGCAATTTCATTAAAAAACATGCAGTGATTGTGTATTCAACATTATAATTATTTATCAACCCTGAAGTATCAGACTTTCTATCAGATTTTTATCTATGTCAGTCCAGTAGCTGTAGGATAAAAGAGATGTTTTTAAAGCAATCACAAAAATATTTGATTTTCATATCTTTCCCAACCCAAGAATTTTAAAACCTAGGTTTGTTATTTTCTTTAATTAAATTCTCTAGTGCAGTCAAAAGTAACCGCCATACCCCCTGAACCTTTCTCCTACCCACCATAATGTTTTGGCACAGCAACCACTTTGCTTGCCAGAGAATTACCTTCAAGTAATTAACTCCAGATGAACACAAGTGATAACCTAAGTAAATGTTTATTTACTTAGGACTTACCAGGGACTACCAATATCTTATTTTCTAGAGGATATAGGACTATCATTGCCTTCAAATCTATCCAGATCATATAATCTATCCTAAATTTCATTCGGTGTTTGTTGCCTGCAATTTCTGCTACAAAATATATTTTTCTGGGTTCAGAGCACAAAACAAAAACAACTCTAATCAGTTTAAGCAGAAAAGTATTTAATAGAGATAATTAGATTTTTCTAGCATCATTGGAATGTGCAGAGAAGTGGAACTCAGGAAGTATTGAGTTCCAAGAACAACTTGCTGTAGCTCTGACCCACAGTCAATAGGCCACTTTTACTGTTGCTACCATCTCTCAATACCCACACAGTTGCTCCCAGATATAGGGACACTCTATCTGGCTGTTGCTCCTGGTGACACTGGAATGCTGACCTTCCTTCCATAGCTACTTCTTAACCCTTTGCTTGTGCAACCAAATATACCAATATAGCAGATGCTACTGATGCCTGTCCTTTAGTCCCTCAGCCCACCTCAGAGTTTACCTGCAGTTCAAGGAAAACTTTTTAGCAAGCGAACAGCAGCTTCTCATGTGATGTGATTTGGCTGTGTCCCCACCCAAATCTCATCTTGAATTGTACTCCCATAATTCCCACATGTTGTGGGCGGGACCCAGTGGGAGATAATTGAATCATGGGGGCAGTTCCCCCATACTGTTCTCGTGGTAGTGAATAAGTCTCATGAGATCTGACTGTTTTATCGGGGGTTTCCACTTTTGCATTTTTCTCATTTTCTCTTGCCGCTGCTATGTAAGAAGTGCCTTTCACCTACTGCCATGATCCTGAGGTCTCCCTAGCCGTGTGGAAGTGTAAGTCCAATTAAACCTTTTTTGCTTCCCAGTCTCAAGTATGTCTTTATCAACAGTGTGAAAATTGACTAATACATCATGTCAAGCACTTTTGTCTTTCTACTTCTCTTCCTAGGAGGGTTTCCTCTGATGCCATAGGAGCTTGTTCTGCCCATTCACACTGTGATCTGGAATTTCCAGAAATTTAATGCCCCTAGGGTTAATACTCAATAAAGTATGGAAGCTGGATATCAGTCTACTACTAACTTTCTGGTTCCTTGGTGGGATAATTCTAAAGCATGTTCCACACAATTCCTCATAGGGTTCCCTAGCAAGATTGAGGCCCTTGTATTCACAATGGTAACCTGCTTACTAAAATAATAATTTTTAATTTATTGATGTTTCTCCCTTCTTTTTCTCAGTTTCCACACTTCCTTACCTGTCCTTCTCTAGGTAACTTTTTAAATAAATTAATTGCACCTAAGTCCTTGTCTCTAGGTCTGCCTTTGGGAGAACCCAACACAGATAGCACCTTAAAAAGCAAATTCTAAGGATAGGATTTTGGACATGAATTACTTGCTGGTCACATGCCAACAATCCAATGCTGGTAGACAGCTGGTATTAGTGACAGAGCTGCAAAGCAGCCTGAAAACACAACCATCTAAGTTTTCTTTGTTAAAGTTAGAATCCTGATAGGAAATAAATATTCTACACACTGAGTCCTGGGATGAAGACATTTGGTTGGAGGTACTTGAGATACTTATATTCTGAACTTGAATTACTTGCTGGTCACATGGCAAGAATCCAGTGCTGGTAGAAAGTGGGGTTGTGATAACCCCTGTCATGCTGTAGCATCACACTTACTAAGACTCTCACCTGTGGAGGACTGAAATGAGCAACAGAACTATTGGCTTATGCAATAGTTTCTGCACATGACACAAATGGAAAATAATGTAATTGAAAGGATTGTGAAATTGGCTTCTTTTTTCTACTGAACCTTAGCCCTGAATAAATAGTACGATTAGCTCAAATTATCCACCTATCAATTTAGATAATACTGTGAAAGCCAAAGGCCTTCCATGAAAAAATTTTTAAAAACATCTCTTTCCTACAGCTGGAGGGCTAGATGTGTTGAAAATCAATCTCAGTATTTAACTGTATTAGTGACAGAGCTACAAAGCAGACTGAAAACACAACCATCTAAGTTTTCTTTGTTGAAATTAGAATCTTGATAAGAAATAAATATTCTACACACTCTGAGTCCTGGGATGAGGTCATTTGGTTGGATGTACTTGAGATACTTATATTCTCAGATTCCTTTGAAGTCTTTCTAGCCATGAGTCCTCCTTTCTAGGGAAATGAAGCCTTGCATTGCTTGGAGACAATGTAAAGCCTTCATCTGATATTAATGCCTTGCAACATGAAAGCTATCCTATTCAAGACCTGTCCCCACTGCTTTTATACCTATAACTAACGTTAAACAATGATTTAAGCTGGAAAGTACAACTCCTGCTCAAGAGAAAAATAAATCTTATTCATTAGAAAATAAACTTATAAAATCATATTCACTAGAGAAGCTACAAGGCATGGCTAATATGTACCAGGAGAAACTGGGGATTATGCTTGGAAATCTTCAACATAAATTTATGTGTGTGTGTGTGTGTGTGTGTGTGTGTGTGTAATACACTGCTGGACAGAGGAATGTTTGGGGTATGAAGATACTCTTTCTCGACTTCAGATTTGTACTTCAGAATTGCCTCCTGGCAATAAAACCTATGATAAGAACTAATACATTGCTGGGCATATTAGTTCTTATGAAGCTTAGTCCTCTTGAAGCTTGGGCATAATGATGGACTATAATAAACAAGTTGGAGATATCAGAACTGCCTTGAAGAGTACTGAAGGAGTCAGAAGAATCAAATATATTAGGGTAGATTTATTAGATGACATTAGACAAGTCATCTGCAGAGTCTCTTCTTCAGGAGAGTCCATAGACTTCCATACATTTTATTTATTTATTTACTTACTTACTTACTTATTGAGATGAAGTCTCGCTCTGTCACCCATGCTGCAGTGCAACGGCACAATCTTGGCTCACTACAACTTCTGTCTCCTGGGTTCAAGCAATTCACCTGCCTCAGCCTCCCAAATAGCTGGGATTACAGGTGCCTGCCACCATTCCCAGTTAATTTGTGTATTTTTAGTAGAGATGGGGTTTTGCCACGTTGGCCAGGCCAGTCTTGAACTCCTGACCTCAGGTGATCTGCCCGCCTCGGCCTCCTAGTGCTGGGATTATAGGCATGTGCCACTGCACCTGGCCCATACATTTACTTCACTAATGCAAATCGGGATACACTAATGAAGGGACATTAGTATTTTTTTTTCATTTTGATTTTGTTTTATTTTGCATTTCATATATTACCAGTTTCAAATTCTCACAGGATCAGCAATGACAACAGCCACCTAGTCTCTCAAGTCTGAATTGGCAAGACAGTCAGCTGTGGCTGACATTAAAGCACTGATATGCTACAAAACAAAAAACACTGCACAATGTTTCCTTCATTTCATTTTTCTTAAACAAATGCCTGACACAAAGGCTTACTGCTGAAGAATGGAAATGTTTTTCTTCTTCATGCCTAAAACTAAACATTAAACTTATCTGACAGGGCTAACAAGGTCACTTTAATAATTAATGGTACACACATGAAAAATCCTTTATGATTCATAAATATTTTGTTACACAGGGTACAAAAATACTTTTCACATTCTGGTTGATTTCAAGGGTGTGCTGTAGAGAGGTGAACAGAACAGGCAGAGAGGGCTTTCTTATGACTGTTGGCCCATCCAAGAAGATGAGAGCAGAGGAACCCAATTTGAAAGGAAAGAGCAAACCCATCTATCTGTTCATTAGTGGCTGGAGCTGAGCCTGGAAGTGTGTAGGGCCCTGGGACTCGGGCTTCCCTGAAGTGGAGTGGGTGCAGGGGTGGGGTGAAGAGAGAAGGGCCAGACAGGATGACTCACTGGGAGCCAGGACCTGTTGCTGTGATGACACTGTGAAAACAAACTGTACACTCATCTATACTCAAGTGTAAGTGTCTTAATTCACACCAGAAAACATACAAAATTAAACATCTCATTTCCTCAAGGGGAAGCTACAGAAGCAAATTTGGGTGGGAGATCAAACCTTGCTGGGTCCTACTGAGGCCTCTGAGTTGGATTTGGGTGCCCCAGTGAGAAGGTCCCCAAATCCTCCTGGCAGGCGTTGGAGAAAGGCTTGAGGATGCAGAGCAGGGCTGAGGAAGAGGAAGGAGGGGAAACAGGAAGCAGTCCGCTGAGTCAGGCTTAGGATTCACAGTCTCTGGTGTAGCAGTAGCTCTGCACAGGCCTCCTGGGGGTGGTGGGAGCTCAGGGCACCTGTCCAGGCACCATCAGAGATTCCCAGAACCCACTCCATGGTGACCAGACTGAAGAACCAACAAAACTTAGGATACTTCCATCCTTGCTGGGTGATGTCAGAGGAAAGGTACCAGGGCACCTGAGCATGGAGGGTGGCAGCAGCAGCAGTGGCAGCTGGGTAGGTGAATGCAGCATGGGGGATGGCTGAGGTCAGCTCTGTGTTATACAAAGGGTAGGGGGCCCAGGTCTCTGGGGATGCAGGGATCAGAGCAGCCCCCATCAGGTCATATGGGTTCCATGAGATGAAGTGTGCCCCTAGGGCGGGGTACACGTTGGTTGGATTTGGAGTTACCACTAGCTTGCTCTTGGCCATCTTGGTGTTGACTTTGGCAAACTCTAGTCTCAGGATCGAAGCGAATACTGTTCGGCACATTCTTGGCTGCTTCTGCGTGAGTGTCCCTGAATGATTGGGGCACTGTCCTCCTTGATTCTGTATGTCCATTGAACCAAAGGCCATTATGTCATTCTAATACATATGTTACCTATATATTCTAGCTGTTCATAACAACACATATTCCTATAGAATATAGAATATATGGGAATTAAACGGTGAAGGCAGGACTGGCCCCTCTCATCAATGATCATGTTGAACTGCTTGAAATATATGTGTTTAAAATTTTCAGTACTCTAGGCTATATGATTAGAGGTCCTTACCCTGAAAGGATGATGCTTCCATCAAGATACACAGTAACTGTTTCACTGAACCTGAAATAATGACTTGTTCCTGATAATTTTGGGTGTCTCATGCCAGTATACAAGGAGCCAATAAATGAATTACTAGGACAGTAAGATAATTGGACCTTGATTACCTCTAGGAGCTAGGGATGTTGCTTTATAATGAAGACTGGGAAGACCATATGTGGAACTCAGGAGGCTTGCTGGGTATCTCATACTGCTTCCATGCCTATTGATAACAGCCAATAGGCAATTGCAGCAACCATACCTGATAATAGCAAGGTCTCAGAAGCTCCAGTACCTCAGGGGTAAAGGCCTACCATATCAAGCAAGCAAGCTAGACCATGCCATAGATGAGGGGAACCTAGAGTGCATGACAGAGGAGGAAGACAATGGGTTTCAATGACAGTCTTAGGAGTAGCTATAGCACTGGAGTCTGGGAAACCTTTTAATTTTAGTCTTCAAAAAATATTTTGTGGCCAGTTGCTACCTTGAAGCATCAGTAATGTAGTGGACTCAACGTGTAGCACAAGTGATTGAGTGGCAAAACACATGGACCATAGTCGATGCTTTTGATGGTCCTATCCATAGCCCTTTGACCCATCTTAAAGTTCAATTTTGTTTCTGCTATATTTCTGGTACATTGTTCAGTTCTACTGTAAGAACTTGTTTTACTGCCTGAGAGGTTTCAACGGTGCCATAAAAATTTGCTCAGCTCACAAGCAGGACATTTAATAAATTCAAGGAATTAAATATCTTTCAGATAAACCTTCAACCAATGAAGGTTGAAAGTTGATGGGATAAATACTGTGTCCCTCTATGGGAAAATTCCTTAACACAGTCAACCTGGTTAGAGTTCCCAGTGGAATTAAACTTTATATGTCCACCATGATAACCCACTTATTGTCCTACTTTTCAATGGCTTTTCTCACTTCTCTCATTTTTTCCCTCTCTTCCTGTGATTCCTGAGATCACTTCCCAAACACATTTTCCCTACCCAAGACCTTGTGGAGTCTTGTTTTAGGGGAACTCCAGGTAAGACAGGCAGAAGAAAGGATTTTGCCTTTAAACTTGTGTGTGTGTCCAATTGGTGGAAGCCAATTTGAATCCATACTTCTAGCTGTAAAGGTATCTCAGAAATGTGATGTTTGGTTTGCCGTCTTCTCCAGTTCACTGGAAGGAGACAGAATATAGGCTGAGTGACCCAATACAGTATTCCTCATATTATTTAAAATGTGGCCCACAAATTGCATTTTTGAGCCAAAGAGAGGAACCAAATTACTCCTACTTCTTCTTTGTTAAAGGAAGATGTTCTTTTAAAGTATGTAATTTAAAATGTGAAGAATTCTGCACAAAATATTTCTCTAATAATTTTACATAGTTATCATTGACATTTTAATTTTTTTTTTTGAGACACTGTGTCACCCAGGTCAGAGTGCAAGGGCGAGATCTTGGTTCACTGCAACTTCCACCTCCCATGTTCAAATGATTCTTGTGACTCAGACTCCTGAGTAGCTATGACTACAGGCATGCATCACCATGCCCAGCTAATGTTTGTATTTTTAGTAGAGATGGGTTTTTGTCATGTTGGCCAGGCTGGTCTCAAACTCCTGGCTTCAAGTGATCCATCTGCATTGGCTTCCAAAAGTATTGGATTACGGCTCCAAGCCATTATGCTTAGTCTATTCTAATATTTTCTTACAATTTTTATTTTGGGTTAAGACTAAACTATCACTAAATAAACAAATAACTGTATTTGTTTGTAGAGACTTAAAATAAGACGATTTTGGGGTTCAACACAAAACTGCCTCAAAACGTATAAATAATAAAAATAGTAAAACATCTGTATTTACAGAACTGGATCTGTAATTTGGCTCTAAAAGTCAAAAGGGAATTTTAAGCAAAACTTTCACATCATGTTTTTCTTTCTTTTTTTTTTTTTTTTTGAGACGGAGTTTCGCTCTTGTTACCCAGGCTGGAGTGCAATGGCGCGATCTCGGCTCACCGCAACCTCCGCCTCCTGGGTTCAGGCAATTCTCCTGCCTCAGCCTTCTGAGTAGCTGGGATTACAGGCACGCACCACCATGCCCAGCTAATTTTTTGTATTTTTAGTAGAAACGAGGTTTCACCATGTTGACCAGGATGGTCTCGATTTCTTGACCTCGTGATCCACCCACCTCGGCCTCCCAAAGTGCTGGGATTATAGGCGTGAGCCACCGCGCCCTGCCTCACATCATGTTTTTCTATATCTTCCTTCTTATGTGAGCGGCATGCATTATTACTATGTTTTTTTTTACTTGATAATATTACCAATACCAAATTCTCTACTTCTAGGTACGCAGGAGGTTTGAAGTTCTCTGTCACCTTCAAATGAGGCATAACCATGTTTTTTTTTTTTTTTTTTTTTGAGATGAAGTCTCACTCTGTCACCCAGGCTAGAATGCAATGGCACCATCTTGGCTCACTGCAACCTCTGCCTCCTGGCTTCAAGCGATTCTCCTGCCTCAGCCTCCCAAGTAGCTGGGATTACAGGCATGTGTCATCACACTCAGCTAATTTTTGGTGTATTTTTAGTAGACACAGGGTTTCACCATGTTTACCAGGCTGATCTCAAACTCCTGACCTCAGGTGATCCACCCGCCTCAACCTCCCAGTGCTGGTGATTACAGGCGTGAGCCACCACGCCTGGCCTCCATGTATCTTAATTTTGCTGATGGAAGTGTTGAGTCATTTCAGGAAGAAAGTTTTTGTTTGCTGATATTTTAATCTCTAACTCATTTTTCTGCTGCAGCAATTTGAGGAAGAACGTATTGATGATGAAATGTCATAAGATCTAAGTAGCCTGGAATGCTGGTCTATCACATGAAGGACAGTTTCCCTAAAGAGTTGTCTGGACTGAAATAGACTTTTGTATGAGCAAGAAATAAACTTCTGTTTCATTAAGACACTGAAGTTTTCAAATTGTTTATTATTGTCACAAAATCTAGCGTAAAAGTAAATTGCATTCAACTAAATTGTGTGCTTTAGGAACACATGCATTTGCTCATTCTTTTTGGACTATAACCTTGAATTCAACTGGCAATTTTTCCTAGATTATCTGTTTTTATAAGCAATGGGATACTGAATGGGTTTACTTAGCAAGAATTAATGTACATATAACTCTTAAGTTAATATGGGTGAGATAGGTTCTGGATACATGAATTTCCTGTGCATGACTTTAGAGAACAAATTGCTTGTGTTTTCTTCTTATTTCATAATATTGTCTGGTACAACTGATTTCATGTGCCTTCCATTACCTAAACACTGATATCTACTAAGAATTAATAGCAGATATACATTATCTAAATGTGAATAATCTGAAGTTTTATTACCTCCAAAACAAAATTAAAGATTGTACTAAAGTATATATCAGACAAAAATTTTTTATAATCAGTAAAAATTTAAAACTTACATATAATTAAAGGCACAGTTGACTTTATATCATTTGTAAGATATACTCAGAAGGTGTCATAATAAATAATTGTAATGTTAAACATTACTACTCATCCAGAAAATGTATGACTAGTGTTATAATAGCTTTGACATGGAATTAATTTTAATAGATTTTAAACACTTATCAAATCATTGGGTTAGTTTTAATCAAGATTTTCAATGAAAAAAATTGTGTGGTTCAGATAATTATATAAGAAAGCTAATTGTGTTATAATTTGAAAGAAGTATTTTAAAATAAAGTATGCACATAAAATATATCAGAACTAGGTAAAAAGATACAAATATGCACCTTTAAAATGTATCTGGACTATATTTGTTTCCTAAATTTTTTTCAAAAGTTATTAGCCCATGAAAACGAGTCTCTTATATGCCATCTGGTGCCAAGATTTTGTTCTCTAGTATCTTTATTTAATTAAAGAAACTAGGCCTCTTTGTAAGGATAGTCAAATACATGTCTGGATTAGCAACAAAATGTAACAATTTTGTGACCTCTTGTTATTGCCAGAAAGCAAAGACAGTTTCAAAATAGAGTTGAGTTAAAAGGCTACAGAAGCCAGTTTAAGAGGTCTCATAATGATTAATTATAATAGTTTAATTAGTAAAAATGGATAAAAGTGTATATTTAATTAAAACAAGTCCATAAATGCCATGAGTATAAAATAATACTAGACAAAAAAAAGTTTTACTATTTACTTTCCCTTCAAATAATTAGAATTATACTAAAGATGATTTTTAGTTTATTTGTTCATCCTGATGCCAACACTTCACTGTCTTGGTTACACTGTCTTGGTATATGCAGACATATAATATGTATTACAAATTTATATATTTAGTGTGTATGATGATTGATAGATAGATAATGTGCTGCTTGTCACTTGCCAATTTCTACAATATAGACTGCTTGGATTTTGATTGGGCTTTCATTAAATCTATAGGTCAACTTGGGTGAAAATGGATATCCTAAAAATATTGAGCTTTTCAATCCACAATAATTGTATATCTCTTCATTTATTTAAGTCTTCTCAATTTCTCTTTGCAATGTTGTGTAATTTTAAGTGTAAAAAGCTTGCATATTTTTAGTTAAACTTATTCCCAATTATTTACATTTTATGCTACTATAAATGACACTGTTTTTTATTTTTATAATTCATATGTTTGTTGTGATTATATAAAAATAGAGTGAATTTTTATATATTAAACTTATATCTGAAAACTTGAATTTATTCATTAATTGCAGTAGGTTTTTTCAATATACACAATTGTGTCATCTGTAAATAAAGACAATATTTTTCTATTTGCATCTCTTTTTTTGCCTTATATTTATTTTCATGCCTTTTTGCATTGACTAGATCTTTCATAATGATGAATAGAAGCATTGAGAACATTCTGATCTTGACTCCAGTCTTAGAGGGAAAGCATTCAGCATTTTATCATTAAGTATGATGGTGAGTTGTAAATCTTTTAAATCAGCGTAAGGATGTTCTCATCTAGATACGTTGAAAGTTTTCACAAGAGTACATTTTTAATTTTTTTGGTTTTTATTCTTTTTCCTTTTCTTTTTTCTTTTCCTTCCTTCCCTTCTTCCTTCTTTCCTTCCTTCCTTCCTCCCTTCCTTCCTTCCTTTTCCTTTTTGATAGAGTCTTGCTTTGTTACTCAGGCTGGAATGCAGAGGTGCAATCAGCACTCACTGCAGCCTTAATCGCCCAGGCTCAAGCAATCCTTCCACCTCAGCCTCCCAAGTGGCTGGGACTACAGGCACACACTACCATGCCTGGCTAATTTTTTAATTTTAGTTTTGTAGAGACAGGGTCTTGCCATGTTGCCCAGGCTGGACTTGAACTCCCAGGCTCAAGAAATCCTCCCACCTTGGCCTCTCAAAGTGCTGGAATTACAAGTGTGAGCCATTATGCCTGGCCCGTTTAGAATTTTTTAAAAAGACGTTTTATGTATCTATTGAGATAATTCAAATTTGCTCCTTTATTTTGTTAATACAATGAATTACATTGATTGTTTTAATTTAACACATACTACAGTTATTATTTAGGGATTTTATTTGGGTTTTGAATAACAGAAAACTCCCAAAATATGCTCACAAATCAACAAGGTACTGATTTTTCTCCTAAGACAGTCCAGAAATAGGTAGGGAAAGCGTGGTGTAGCACTGAACAATGCAATGGGGAATAAAGGTACTTATTTATTCATCTTTCCTGCAATATTGTATGACTTAGAGAAACAGAGTCTTGAGAAGTATTATGGGAACTGCATGCTCACCATAAAAATTAGAACTTTGATAAATGTGGAGAAAATGGAGTCAGAATATTAAAGAAAGCCTCTAATCATGAAATTCTATAACAGTGGTTTGAATAAAAAGGTTTAAGCTTGCAAGGAAATTCAGGCAGCTATGCCAGTCTAGCCACCAAAGCAAGATCATGAAGGATGACGAGCTTATAGAGATGTTTGTGGAAGCTATCACTTCTTTTTCCTTTTTTTTTTTTTTTTTTTTTGAGACATGGTCCCACACTGTCATCCAGGATGGAGTGCCATGGTGCAATCTCAGCTCACTGCAACCTCTGCCTCCCAGATTCAAGCAATTCTCCTGCCTCAGCCTCCTGAGTAGCTAGGATTGCAGACATGTGCCACCACACCCATCTGATTTTTGTATTTTTAGTAGAGAAGGGGTTTCACCATGTTGGCCAGGCTGGTCTCAAACTCCTGGCTTCAAGTGATCCACCCACCTTGGTCTCCCAAAGTGCTGGGAGTACAGGTGTGAGCCACTGTGCCCAGCCTGGAAGCTACCACTTCTGAGGGAATTGAAGTTAAGTGCTTAGGTGGTTGGCTTAGTGCTGGTGTTGTTCAACACAACCAGTCGTCAAGAAGGCATGCTTAAAGTTTGGAACTGATGAGTACTTATAGATCTGTTTGTCAGTCTGCTACTGCCACATCCTTTCGAGATTTATGGCTTTTATTTTATTTCTTCATTCTAAATGTCATTCAGTTTCCTCTTTTGTTCAGCTCTAACCTATGAATCATACAACAAAAAGGATTCTGGAAAATGTATTTCTAAGCCATTTAAAACAGTCCAGCACAATCATCATTACCCCTAACTTTCATCCACATGGTTGCAAGGTCCCTCTTTTCAACTTGAAGTGTTGTGTTCAACTTGAAGCAATAGCAAAATACAGAAGATTAAATCACCAGGTCAGAGGTCAGATGAAAAGTTCCTTTTTCAATAACTTTGCACATTTCAAAATTCCTACCAACTATATTGACCAAAACATTTAGTTGTAGAGTACACTCTCTGCAAAAATCTGCTGAAGATACCTCTTTCAAAAGTGAAGTTGAAAAATTCTAAGTTTTCTTAGTAAGGAAGAAGGGCAGGGTAGATTATCAGGTAAGCAAATCCTAGGATCTGTTATGGCAAGTCAGAAAAAAGAAACCCTCAAAGTGCCAAAGTCAATAGCACAATGACCACTTGCATTAACTATAGTGAAGTTTACTTAGAAACAATAATAAAATAAATTTTAAATTATTTTATTTCAGCCATAGGTGCAAGGAGACTTCACAATGGAAATTAGACACTTATATAAGTAAACTATAATAAAAATAATATGTATCAAAAGTCCTATGAGATAACTGAAAGGATTCTGGGAGCAATAGTTGTCATCATGAAGGTTTTTATTAGAAAATAAAAACTATAAATTATGAGCTGGGGTCCACTTCTAGGATGAGATACTAATAAAGCACTTTCATATTTACAAGATTTTAAAGATTTGTCTTCTGGTGTCAATTTTGTGTATAATAAAAGATGTATCTGAAGACCTTCCCACATGAATTACTTTCACTGAGTTTCTTTCCAATGTGAATTTTCAGATGTCTTTGAAAATATGAGAAAAAAAACTAAAGGATTTTCCACATTCCTTATAGTCATACCTCCCAGTATGAGTTCTCACTTGCTAAGGCATGAAAAAGACTTGAAAGTTTTCTCACATTCTTTACATTTATTTATTTTCAGTATGTGTTCTCACATGTGTACTAAAGTGTGAGGGATTACACTTTCCTACATTTTTTGCACTTATGTGGTTTCTTTTTAATGTGAATTGTACCTCAATTTGAAAAAACTAGACCCAAGATAAGGTTTTTCTACACTCCTTATGCTAATAGAATTTCTCTCCAGTGTGAGTTCTCACACTGTTTTGTAAGGGATGAGGAATAGCTGAAGGTATTTCTGCACTTCATTCACTCAATGTGTTTATTGGTCAGGGGTCTCCAGAGAAACAGAACCATTAGAAGATAGATAGATGGATAGAGAGATAAAGAGAATTTATTATGGGAATTAGCTCACATGATTATGGAGGCTGAGAAGTCCCATAATATGTCATCTGCTAACTGGAGAACCAGGGAAGCTAGTGGCATAGTTGAGTGCAAGTCTGCAAGCCCAAGAACCTGGAGGGCCAGCAGTATAAGTCCCAGAGTACAAAGACCAGAGAATCTGGACTTCTTATAGCTAAGGGCAAGAAAACATAGGTGTATCAGGATGAGAAGGGAGAGAAAATTCACCTTTCCTATACTTTTTTATTGTATCTAGGCTCTCAACTGATTAGACAGTGTGCAGCCACACTGGATGAGGGCAGATCTTCCTTACTCAATCCACTAATTCAAATGTCAATCTCTTCTGGACCACCCTCATAGACAGATAAAAAAAAATAATGCTTTCACAGCTACCTGGGTATCCTTAACCCAGTCAAATTGACTCATAAAAATAACCATCACACAATGTTTCTCTAATGTGTATTATCACATGTATGGTAAAATATGAAAAATAAATGAAGGATTTTTCATATTGTTTATAATCATAGAGGCTGTTTTCAGGGTTTGTACTCACATTTCTATTAAAAGAGAAGGGCAAACTGTATGCTTGACCATCTTTCTTATATGTATAGGGCTCTTTTTTTGGTTTATTCTCATTTGAACAGGAAGTTTGAGGAATAAATGAAGGCTTTTCTTCATTCTCTATATTCATAAATCCTCTCTCCAATGTTAGTTCTTACAAGTACAGTAAGAGATGTGGAAGAAATAAAGGCTATCTACATTCTTTTATATCCATAGGGTAAATTACAATATGAGTTATCACATATGCTCTAAAGGATTAGGGGCAACAGAAAGTTTTTCCACATTTTTATGTTAATAAGATTTCACTTCAGTGATGGTTTTCACATGTTTTCTAAGAAATTAAAGAAATGGAAAGCGTTTTCACATTTTTTATATCTCCTCCACTGTGAGTTCTTTTTTTTGGAGATGGAGTCTCACTCTGTCACCCAGGCTGGAGTGCAGTGACATGATCTTGGCTCCCTGCAACCTCTGCCTCCTGGGTTCAAGCAGTTCTCCTGTCTCAGCCTCCCGAGTAGCTGGGATTACAGGTGCACACAACCATGACTGGCTAATTTTTGTATTTTTATTAGATATGGGGTTTCACCATATTGGTCAGGCTAGTCTTGAACTCCTGACCTCAGATGATCTACACACCTTGGCCTCTCAAAGTGCTGGGATTATAGGCATGAGGCACCATGCCCAGCCCACTCTGAGTTCTTACATGTACACCAATAAATGAAGAATGAACAAAGGCTGGCTTACATGTATATTCATAGTATTATTCTCCAGTGTGAAATTTTTCATGATTCCTAAAATACAAAGAACACATAAAGGGTTCCCTATATTCCTTGCTTTGATAGGGTATGTGTTCAGTGTATGATGCCATGTGTGTTTTAACAAGTGAAAGATCCATGAAGACTTTCTTGCATTCACTGAATTAATGTAATTTCCCTGCAGCATGAGTTCTCTAGTGCACATTTAGATTTGAAATCTGTCAGAGGTCTTTTCACGTTTATTACTCTCATTATCTTTGTCTCCAATTTGAAGTATTTTCTACAGAGTAGATATCAAGATCTTTTTGAGAGATTTTCAAATTTGACTATATTCATAGAGGTTCTTCATCATATGAATTCTCAAATATATGTCCTGTGTCTTGTGCTGATCCATCTATGTCATGGCAAAAAAATGGGGATTACATAATTGAAAGTTTTTTATATGGTAGCTTAAGTTGTATAATACTAATTGAAGGTAGACCATGATAAGAAAAGGCCATACCCCTGAAACTGTTGTAGCTAAAAATTGAACTAAGGATATACAATGGAATTTGAAAAATATATAATCAAGTCAAAAGAAAAGAGTAAATGAGGAGCAAAGGAATGAAAATGGAGGGTATGAATAAAAATTGCAATAGAGCCAATCATATTATATATAATTACATTACATATAAAAGAAATAAACTCTCTAATTGAAAAGCAAACATATTAACACCAGATAAAATGCAAGATTTAATGCTATGTTGTTTTAAAAAGATGCTTTTTAAATATAAGGACAGGTTGAAAATAAAAGGATGAAAAAACATATCATGAAAACCTTAAGTATAAGACATTTGGGCTGACTATATTAATATCAGACAGAGTAACTAGAGACTAAAAGGGACATTTTATAATAATGAATGTCAATTCATCAAGAAGCTATTTATTGTGCATGTAATAACAGAGCTTTAAAGTACATGAGGTTAAAAACATGATAGAACTGAAAGTAAATAAAAAAATTCACAATCACAGGTGAAGAATTTAACACTTTTCTCCTAGTAATTGGCAGAACATGTAGAAAGAATGTTAAGAATAAAGAAGATCTAAAAACATTATCAAGTGACTTGATTTAATATTTATAGAATACTCAACCAACAACTGTAGATTATACATTTCTTTCAAGTACACAGGGGAGAACTCACTAAGGTAACTTACATGCTGAATAATTTTTAATGACTTCACAAATCTCAAAGGGTTGAAATTATACAGAGTATGCTCCCAGACCAAAAGATAATTATTTTGGATATCAAAAACATTATCTTTGGATATTTAGAAATTAAGCAACTCAATTATAGTCAAGTAATGGATCAAAGAAGAATAGTTCAACATGAATGGCAATAAAAACAACATACCCAAGTTCATGAAATACAACTTAAGTAATATATAGGAAGAAATGTATACCTTTAATTTATATTTTTATATATTTTAATGTATGTTAGAAAAGAAAGGCTTAGAATCAATGATCTAAGCTTTCAGAGAGGCTAGAAAAAGAAAACTAAACTCAAAGTATGTAGAATAAAAGAAAAACAGAAGAACAGAAATCAGTAAAATAAGAAACAAAAAGTAGTCTAGAAAAGGTAGTTTACACCTGTAATCCCAGCATTTTTGAAGGTTGGGAGGATTGCTTAAGCCCAGGAGTTTGAGGCTAACCTAAGCAACATAGTGAGACACTGTCTCTACAAAAATTTAAAAAATTAGCTGGATGTGGTGGCATGCACCTATAGTCCTAGCTATTCAGGAGGCTGAGGCAGTTTTTTTTGTTTTTTTGTTTTTTTGTTTTTTGAGACAGAGTTTTGCTCTTTTGCCCAGGCTAGAGTGAAATGGTGCCATCTCGGCTCACTACAACCTTTGCTCCCCAGGTTTAAGTGATTCTCCTGCCTCAGCCTCCTGAGTATCAGAGATTACAGGTGCCCACACCACACCTGGCTAATTTTTGTGTTTTCAGTAGGGATAGGGTTTCACCATGTTGGCCATACTGATCTCGAACTCCTGACCTTGGGTGATCCACCTGTCTCAGCCTCCCAAAGTGCTAGGATTACAGGTGTGAGCCACCGTGCCTGGCCTCAGGAGGATCTCTTAAGGCTAGGGGTTTGATGTCACAGTGAGCTATGATTGCATCACTGTACTCCAGCCCTTTTTTCTCTGAAAAAAGGAAGAAAACAGAAAATAATAGGAAAAGCAATAAAACCAATGCTTGGTTTGTTTTAAAAATTAATAAAATTGAAATACTGATGCAATACCAATAAAGACAAAAGGAGGAAAAACATAAATTACCAATACCCATAGCGAAAGGGATGCCTCACTACAAATTCTAAATATATTGACAGATGAGTGAGAAATATTATCAATAGCTTCATGACAATAACTTCAACATTTTGATAAAATAGGCAAATTTGCTTAAAAAACACAAGCTGCCAGCTGACAGAAGAGGAAACAGAAAATTAGAATTGCGGCATATTTATTTAAGAAATTGAGTGTGCAATTCAAAATCTTCTCATAAAGAAAATGTCATTCATGGTTGGCTTCTGCAATAAATTCTATCAAATACATAAAGTAGAAATAATAACTGTCTTACATAAACTCTTTCATAAAAGAAGGGGAGGAAACAATTGCCAAGTCATTTAATGAGGCCAGGAGAACCCTGAAACTAAATCCTGGCAAGGGCATTACAAGTAAAAAAATGTAGATCAACATCTCTCATGAATGTAGATGCACAAATTCTGAACAAAATTAGCACACTGAATTTACCTAGTAGCTTATATTTTTCACATTGCTGCATGTTACCTGGAGGAAAAACATACTAACAATTTTCCTGGACAATCATGATTATGCAGGTACTGCTCCATTCCCAGTCTGCAGGACTCCAGCTCATGAGATCTGCTTGGATGTCTTTGTATTCTTCCATCGTTGGTCCTGCTACTCCATATTCAGAATAGGACTTGCTTCAGATTTCTTTGCTCAAATTCCAGCTGTGGCCATCATTGCTACCACAGTGATGTTCATTTGAACTTGTAAGTGGGAAACAACAAACAACTGGGACGAGGGTGAAGCAAGTAACTCAGATGCAAATTTTAAGTTATTAACCAAAAACTTGGAGATAAATACTATTTGTTGCAATACTCTAAAAATTAAAATGTAATGTAAACACCCATGAGAAACAAAATATGAAATTTTAAGTAAAGACAGGAAGCACCTTGCTCTTGCACACATTTGCCACATTAACCTCACCCTCATCCTGTCAGATCCTACTGTCAACTTTGTTTCCTGATCACACTGGGGGAAAAGTTACCATACCTACCTCACAGCTCTTACCCTGAGCTGCTCCTTCAAGGCCAAAAAGGTCACGAAATTCTAAATCCAATAATGTTGGGATTGTTCAATTTACAAGAGATAATTTCCTTTCATTTGAAAATATAATCTCTTCTATAATATGTTGCCAATGCTAACTTTATTAAATACATTCATAGATTAAAGAAAAAATATCTTAATGTGGAAAAGGTTTGGAAAAGCAAGGTTACTCTGATATTTATCTCTGCACTTTGTTGCCACTGTCTAATAAAACCACCCACCAGAGACACACACGTATACGGGCACAAATATGCACACACACAAATATACAAACCACTCTGGGGTTTTGTGTATTTGTAGCTGAAGTGCTCTAAAATTGTTTGAGGCATCACCATTTATGTATTATGATAGATTTTTGTTGATATTTTGGTGACTATGCTGATAATGGGAAGTAATGCTCTCCTCAAGGTATTCCAGATCAGTCTAAGAAAGACAAAAGTATTAATGCTTTAGAGATACCTTTAAATTCTAGATTTTACCATTAAAACATTTATTAAATAAGATACAAAGAGAGTAGTACACATTGGGATCTCTAGGCCTACTTCAAATCATGCATTTCTACATGTGAGAAGGTTGTCAGGAATTAATCAAATATGTTACTTGGAAAAGGCAAGAGAAAGACCAAATCTAAAAGTAGTAGTGATGACCTTTCTTCTCTCATTTGGTATACAAATTAATATTATCTTGAAAATGACCATCATTGCCACAAGTGACAGGGACTACTAAAGATTGGGTCCTAATGGTAATACCCTAGAGGAGATGGTATTTACTGTTCTCCGGCCATTAATATTCATAATGGGGGCTGCAGGTATGGTACACACTTCTGAAAGTCCTAGAATTCACAAGAATTTTTCATTTGTTTGTGATTATGCTGACAACCAGAAGCAATACAGTTATCAAAAGCCCCAGTCAGTCAGATAATGATTACTGCAGTCAGAAACATACAAAGCTCAACAAGAAATTCATGTATTTAAGTCATTTTTTCATTACATCTCTTCCTATGACATACTATTAAGGGGGCATCTAGGTGTGTAAGAAAAACATCCACTTAAAAAGATGCTAATGGCTACTGTGCTGGCTAAAATGAATGTTCTATGGAAGATTTTGATGAAGAAATAGATGTCACAGGCCTCACTGATTTTAGTTTTCATTTTAAGAGGAAGCACCTCAACTGCCACCATTCCAGATAGTCTACTTTGTCCTCACTGGCCATCAGTTTTCTTTAGTGAGCTTAGCACTATACAGAAATTCAGCAGCAATGTTGAGTTGCCATTGTCACCTATGACCATTACACAGAAAAATGCCTGGATGTTCAAAGTAATTGACCTACCATCTGTTACCCTAATTGTGGCGTAAATTTTTTTTTTAATATTTGCAGACACATAAAACACAAGAATTATGGAAAAAAGATTAAATGAGATACTCTTAATTTCAAATCATTGGTGTTGGTGAATACTGACACATGCAGATATGCATTTGCCTCCCCTCTTACAGGGAGTGCATATATCTTGACCCCACTGAACTCATGTGAAACAAATGGGAGCAGTTATGTTGTTAAACCAACAAACACAAACCTCCTGCTTCCTAGCCCTAGTTTGGAGTTGATATAAGCCCACCAGTATTTCCAAACTTGGTACCAGAAAAGGCATGAGTCAACTTACAATAATTTTAACATAAATTTTAGGCTCCTGAAATATAAGTGCATTTTTCCCCATGTGAATGAAGCTGGTCTGCAGTAAAAGGGAATGAAACCAGCAGGATAGAAAAAATGGTCTTTTAAGTTTTTGTTTGTAATTGTTACTGCCTTACGCTTCAATCAGTTTTGATTTCCAATGGTACCTTAAATTACATTATATACGCCAATAGCTTCTCAATAAATTCTGTTTTTTATCTTGAGAACTAATTTGAATTGGGTTTCTGTTGATTAAAAGAATTTAGACTAACAGAGGTATTAAGTTGGCAAAAGATCTTTCTGGTTAGTACATTTTCTGTTACCATGAAGTATGATTTTCTAACAGTCATTTTCAATGTAGAATATAAGAGACACGCAGAAGACCATATGCTTTTTAAACATGGTTCTGAATGTTGATGGCACTAGTGATAATTTGAGGCATAACATTTAGGGACAGGCTAGTTGAGAGACACAAGGTTCCTTGAAGGAACATGCTCAGGAACATCTTTAACCTCCATTCTTTGTGTCTGCCAGAATTTGGAATGTCTGACTTCCCTGGCGTGGATCAGACTTTTAACAACTGTCAGATAAAAATTTCTGGTCAGAAAGAGAACTTGGAACATAACATGGGCAAAGTATTGCATATGCCTTTTTATGTCATGTCAAATGTAATATCCAAACAATATTGGGGTATTTCCAGAATTGCCTATTTGGACATTTTCAATCTTTTGAATATCCTTAGTTCTTGACCTGCTCATTCACCTTTGAGATCACCTGACACAAGAGGGTTCCCATAGCCTCCCATAGGTAAAACTTCCGCAGTGATTCCCAGGCTACCAATCCAGCATTAGAGACAATATTCTGATTACTTTTTGTTACATTTCCCAGGATAGAGGCTGCAGGGTTTTTCTCAGATTACATTTCTGTTCATGGAGTATTCCAGTGAGGCTTCTGAGTTAGATTTTCATTAAACATCACCAAAGTGAACTCTCATTGAATGTTACTTGGCTTTGTTTGGGAAAAAAGACAAGCCTCTCCCTTAATAGATTGGAAATATACATGAAAGAAGTTTGCTATTTAGTGCCTATATTCTATTGATTTTACAGGAAAGAAATTCATTTTTACAGGAATAGGCATTGGATTAACCAAAAAAATTCATTATGTTTATATCTCCTTTGTTCTTTTGCGAAGAAAATACATCTTGTATAAGATTAGGAAACCCTTAGAGGATTATCCCAAAGATAACTCATAACACTTCATTATGACCTCATAATATCCAGAGAGACCTCTGCTAGCACAGCCAACCTTTCAACTTTTAAGAAAATCTTTTCTAAAAATTCAGCCATCAGCCAAAAAGGGATAATTTTATACACATTTAAATAGTTGTATTAACTAAATTATCTAAAATGATACATAATTTCCATGTTTACAGTAATCAAACTAGAAATAGAAGTTCCGTGTTGCTGTTTTCAATAGTGGTTTTACAGGTGTAGTTGTTTAGAGGACACTGAAGCTTATGTTTACAATACCAAAAATATAGCTAATGGGTTTCTCAGAAAACTATCGTCCTCATTTAAATTCATTTGGGGAAGAAATTCAAATTATTTTCCACTTTCCAGTTGTTGGAATAAGGTACCTTCCACCTTGTAAATGCTGTCATTTGACCACAACTACCTATATATTCCAATTGCCATTTAGGAAGAAAATAAAAGCAAGGAAGGGAAATAAAGCAAGAAGTTCAATGGCCTTAGATTAACATCATAAAAGGCAAGTTGAGATTTATAGAAATCTCAAAGAAAGTCTCTAAAGTCTGAGGGAGAAAATAGGTAAAATGAATGGCTCTGTTTATGTTGATGAGTCTCTATTCTGCTAGTTTCTAAAAAACTTATTTCACTGTCCTTAACTTTTTTATTCACTAAGAAATAATGACTTGTCACTCATGTTCAAAATTGTTATGTGTGACATAGAGGAGAATTGGTACTTCCCCTTCCAATAGCCATAATCCACAAAAACATGGATTGCTGATCTGCTTATGAAGATTTTCAGAATCCATATTTAGTCAATTTTACCAAGTAAAATTTTTAGTCTTGCTACTTTCCTGCCTGTGATGGAGACAGGGTATTCTGGATTGCTGCATTAACGTCTTAGTTATCTTGCTTAGGATACCGTTAATGCAGATTTAAAAGCATACCTGACATTTATCAGTTCACTTTTTCATTCTGTTCTCCAAAACTCAACTTTGAGAGATGATATTAGCCAGGAATATTTCTTTGAAAATTCAGTTATTTGCATATGTTTGCCAATTGTGAGATGACTAAATGATGCTATAATTTTAATTGCAGTAGTTCAGAGTACTGTCCCTTGATAGTATCCCAGGGAAAGCAATACAACTGATGCAAGACAGGTGAGGCTCCAAATTAGGGCTTATTTCAGGAGGGTTTTTGGCTTCATACATAAAAGAATTCAAGGGCAAGCAGGTGGTGTTAGACAGCAATCTTTTATTGAAAGGGACTGCTCCTTGTTGAGCAGGGCTAACCCTTTTGCAGTTCACCCAGAGTTAGCAGTAGTAGCTTATGGGTTGTTGCCAACCGTATTTACACTCACTTACACCAACTTTCATTTACATGCAAATTAAGGGGTGAGTTAATGCAAATTGAGGAGGGGTTATTCAGAACTTTCTAGAAAAAGGGGCAATAACTTCTAGGTCATTGCCAAGGAAAAAGGCAGTAACTTCTGGCTTGCTATGACATTTGTAAATTGTCATGGGGCTGGTGGGAGTCTCTTATGCTAATGAGCAGTGAGGGCAATTAGAGGTTGCCTTCAGCACCACCTGCTAGTTCCTGCGAGTTTTTTCCCTTCAGTTGTGCATCACCTGCTGGTTCCTGCCAATTTCTTCATTTCATCCTGTTCTGACAGGGAAATAAGTCATG
Organism: Aotus nancymaae; assembly: GCF_030222135.1. Classification (NCBI taxonomy): domain Eukaryota; kingdom Metazoa; phylum Chordata; class Mammalia; order Primates; family Aotidae; genus Aotus; species Aotus nancymaae. The sequence goes on along the minus strand of NW_026988479.1, from coordinate 16,248,244 downwards.
CTGGTCTCCTACCTCACTCCTTCTCTGACAACTGTCTCACACATCTTAAGTAGACAACTTGGAACCTAGTCTGACAACTGTGTAAAAAAGTAAAAGTAAAAATAAAAATCACCTGCACCAAGGAATGTGGGAATACATCCAGGGAAACTCCTGCTTTCAAGGTTTGGGACTAATCCTCTGTCGTTTGAGAGCCCAAATTAGGACTTATCACAGGAGGGTTTTTGGCTTCACACATAAAAACATGTGTCTAGTCTCTTCAAAGAGTCTTCTGTGTGATTGACTGCCCTGATTCTTTCAAGGCAGTAGTAAAAGGTTGCCCTGGTATGCCTGTGGCTTTCTCTCCAGAACATGCATCCTTTGCAGTGAATCTCTTGATTTTAACATCTTTTGCAGTCTGAATCATCAGGTCCTGGTTCCTTTTTGCTTCACAGATCTTCTCTCATCTAATTCCTCTCATTCTTTTCCTGCTCACATTTTACTATAAGCAGCAAGAAAGAAAAAGGCTGAACATTCAACCTTTTGCCTGAAAATCTCCTCAGCTAAATCTCCAAGTTCATTGCTTACAAGTTCTTGCTACATAACTACAGGACACAACTCAGCTAAGTTTTCTCTCACCGTATAAAAGGATTCCCTTTTCTTCCATTTCGGATAATATTTTCCTCATTTCTGCACCCTCACCAGCAGAGACTTTAACATTCTTCTTTCCTTTCTTTCTCTTTTTCTTTCTTTCTTTTCTTTCCTTCTTTCTTTCCTTCCCTCCCTCCCTTCTTTCTTTCCTTTCCCTTTCTTTCCTTTCTTTCTTTCTTTCTTTCTTTCTTTCTTTCTTTCTTTCTTTCTTTCTTTCTTTTTTCTCCTTCCTTCCTTCCTTCCTTCTTTCTTTTTCTTTCTTTCTTTCTGAGATGGAATCTAGCTCTGACACCAGGTTGAGTGCAGTGGCATGATCTAAGCTCACTGCAACCTCCGTCTCCTAGGTTCAAGCAATTCTCCTGCCTCAGCCTCCCAAGCAGCTGGGATTACAGCCACGTGCCATCATACCCAGCTAATTTTTGTGTTTTTAGTAGAGACAAGGTTTCACCATGTTGGCTAGGATGGTCTCGATCTCCTGACCTCATGATCCACCCACCTCAGACTCCCAAAATGCTGGGATTACAGGTGTGAGCCACCGTACCCAGCCAACATCCGCATTTCTACCTACAATCTATTTAAAGTGATGTAGGTGTTCTCTAAGGCAACGTATTTCTCTACCATGCTCCTCACTTCCTTCTGAGTCCTCAGTAGCAGAGTTGTTAACACCATATTTCTACTAACAGTCTATCCAAAGCAAGCGAGGCCTTTTCTGTCATGCCTGTCAAAGTTCTTCCAGCCTCTGTCCACTCTGTCCAATTCAGAAGCTACCTGCACATTTTAGGTGTTTGTTACAGTAGCAACTCACTTCCAGGTATTAAAATCTGTCTTTATCAGAGTCAGCCAGAGAAACAGGCAGCAGGAGATGTATAGTAATCAATTTATTGCAAGGAAATGACATATTCAGTTGTGGATGGTGGCTAGACAAGTTCAAAATCTGTACAGCAGGCAGTTGGGAGGGCAGGATGGAATTCTGGGGCATAAGCTGAAGCTGCTGTCCAAAAGCGAAATTTCTTTTTTATCTCAGGGAAGACTTAACTCTGCTTTTCTGGCCTTTCTACTGATTGAAATAGACCCACTCAGATTATCTAGGAGAGTCTCCCTATTTTAAGTTTAGCTGATTGGCAACCTTAATTCCATTTAAACGTTAATTTCTTTGCAGTATAACATATTCATAGGTTTCAGACATTAGGGTGTGAATATCTTGGTGGTCATTATTTTGCATGCAATACCATTCTAGAGTATCTGCAAAGTTGAGAAACTCCTGGAGAGAGAAGAGTCCAAACAAGAGAGCAGATGTTTTTTCCTCAAATAATTCAACTCCTTCACCAATATATCTTTTAATAAATTTTGTTTGGTTAACTAATATTAATTCTACAATGTATTTTCTTTCAAATTCCTTATCAATCACAACAATGTCACCATCCAAAGACAAATAGATGTTGGCATACTGTACCATCAGAAGCTCCTTTAAGCCCAGAATTTGGAACTCTGTTAAGATTTTCCTGCTGTGACAAGAGGAAATTGTAGGAGATGCATTACTTGGTCCTAGTGTCTATTGGCTTTATAGAAACACCTTAAACACAGTAAATCTGGGTATTAAAAAACCTGTCCAGCACTCTTAATAGGATCATAACTTTAGATGGAGATAAGGAAGAACCCATTAGTCTTTTCTATGTTAATTTACATGAGAAAGAATACATTTTGCAGACATATTTTTATGAGATGACATATGTGTTTTAGAATGAAAGCCTAATGCTTACAAGTGTGATCTTGAAAAGAGTAGTTTAAAATTATCTATATTTCTCCCTAGTGAAAAAACAAAACTCCAAGTAGGAAGCTTGGAAAAACTACACGTAGATAAATGTGAAATGATTCCACCCCAAACTTTTATCAAAAAGTCAGAGCTGTGTAAATAAGAAAAACTAAAACAAACAAACAAACAAACAAAACTTTAAAAATGAAATACGACTTCAAAAACCATACATTCTTATGTAGTGTCATATAGTGTGAAAGGTACATTCAAAATTAGAGTTATGTTTAGGTCAGGTTAACTTTCGTATTATCCTTCAGGAATAGATACTATAAATTTATTCAGAAATACGAAATTTCCTGATATGAAATATTTATAATAATACAATCATTTGAAAACTAATTATATAACAACCAGGCTGACGAAATGAGCAACATAACTAAGGACAAGAGTATAAATTTTTTTAAAAAGTGGAATTAAAGATTACTACAGGTTTAACAGAAACAAACTGAAAAGTGAGGACAAAATTAATTTTAAAGCTTCAGATACTACATTATTCTAGAAATCTGATTTCCTCCTAGAGTCCTGGCTCAGAATATTGGGGAATATGGGCTTCAGGAACTTGAACTCACTACTCTCAGAGCCTCCCGACAGACACACCTCGTACTGGTAGCTCTGGGACAGGGTCCCGGTGCCGCTCACGTCCACCAGATGCCCTGGAAAGGGGCCCTCGGGCACCGAGCAGCGACCCACCGAGGCCGCCCTGCTCCTCCTGCACAGCCGCACCGCCACGAACAGGAGCACCGAGAACAGGAAGAGCGACGACACCGAGGCCAACGCCACCACCAGGTAGACGGTGAGCGAGTCGGCCTGGGCCTGGGCCGGGGCCGCCTCCGGGAGCGGCAGGTAGGGCTGGGAGAAGCCGTCCACCAGGAGCACGTGCAGCGTGGCGGTGGCCGAGCGCGGAGGCTCGCCATTGTCCTTGACCAGCACCACCAGCCTGTGCTTGGCCGCGTCGCGCTCGCTCAGCAGCCTGGCGGTGCGCACCTCGCCATTGTGCGCCCACACGCCGAACAGCCCGGGCTCCGTGGCCTTGAGCAGCTGGAACGACAGCCAGGCGTTCTGGCCCGAGTCGCCGTCCACCGCCACCACTTTGGTCACCAGGTAGCCCGGCTCGGCCGCCCGGGGCACCAGCTCGGTGCAGGGCGCGGAGCCGTTGTGCAGCGGGTACAGCACGAAGGGCGAGTTGTCGTTGGCGTCCAGCACCAGCACGCGCACCAGCGCCTCGCTGCTCAGCGCTGGGGAGCCGCGGTCTGTGACGCCCACGCGGAACTCGAACGCCTGCAGGGCCTCGTAGTCCAGCGACCGGAGGGCGAACAGGTGTCCGTTGTCCGCGTTGATGGCGACCAGGGAGGCGAGGGGCAGGTTTGTGTCCTGGGGCGGCAGCAGCGAGTAGGTGACCTGTGCGTTGGTGCCTGAGTCTCTGTCTGTGGCGCTGACGCTGCCGATGTGCAGGGCGGGGCTGTTGTTCTCGCGGACAAAGAGCGTGTAGGAGGTTTGTGTGAAGGCAGGGGCGTTGTCGTTGACGTCGGAGACCCGCACGGTTATGCTGTGCTCGGTTTTCAGCCTTGGAGTCCCCAAGTCTGTGACGGTGATGGTGATGTTGTACTCGGCTCTGGTCTCTCTGTCCAGCGCTCCTTCTGTTACCAGTGTGTAGAAATTCTCAACAGAAGGTTTCAACTCAAAAGGAACATCATCCTGAATTGAGCAAGTCATTTTTCCATTTTCCCCAGAGTCTCGGTCTCGAATCCTAAAGAGGGCCACTTCTGTCTCTGGAGAATTCTCGGGAATAGGGCTGGTAAGTGATGAAATACTTAGTTCTGGGGAGTTATCGTTAACATCCAGCACCTTGACAGAGACAGAGCATTTTCCAGAAAGTCCCCCGCCATCAGACGCCTCAATATCTAGGTCATATGAGGACGTTGTCTCAAAATCTAGTTTTTTAATTAGTCGAATTTCTCCTGAGATGCTGCTTAGCTCAAAAGGTTTGCTTATCGCCTGAGAGCTGTAAAAAAGGGAGTATGATATCTCTCCGTTTGTCCCAGTGTCTAAATCCCTAGCAGAGACCTTGACAACTAGGGAGCCTATGGGGCTGTTCTCTGGGACCTGCACCTCGTAGAGCGCCTGCGCAAACACCGGGGCATTGTCATTGGCGTCCAAGACCAAGATGAGAATCTGGGCGGTGCCAGATCGTGGTGGAGAGCCACCGTCCAGCGCTGTGAGGGTTAATCTGAGCTCGGCCTGCTCCTCGCGATCCAGTTCTGTGTCCAGCACCAGCTCTGGGTATTTCCTGCCATCCCCTCGGATGCGAGTGGAAACATGGAAATGAGAGTTGGGAGAAATACTGTAGTTTTGAACGTCGCTGCTGCCCACGTCCAAGTCCCAAGCTTTTTTCAGAGGAAACACAGTCCCAGGGGAGCTAATTTCTGGGATTTTCAGGGTCATTTCTCTTTCAGGAAACTCAGGAGAATGATCGTTTATGTCTCTCACTAGTAGTTCAGCTCGAAACACTTCCAAAGGCTTTTTCAGTAACACTTGGAAACGCATTATACAGGGCTCGGTGGGGCCACACAGCTCCTCCCGGTCCAGCTTCTCATTTAATATCAACTGCCCGGTCTGCAGATCAAGCTGCAAGCCTTGTTCGTTATCCTCAGAAACTACCCGGGCTCCCCGTGCTGCTAACTCCCGGACTCCCAGCCCTAGGTCACTGGCCAGGTTGGCCACAAAAGTACCTCTCTCTGTTTCCTCCATCACAGAATAGCGACGGGGTTCCCAGCCTGCCAGAGCCAATTCCAGTAAAAGAAGGAGAATCAGGACTTGCCTTTGTTCAGGAAAGCGCTTCCCTGCAGGCTCCATCTTTACTTCTGCAAACGCCCCTTTCAAGGAACAGGGGTCAGAGCTACTTCAGGGAGCGATGGGACAGAGGCAGTGATCGATCTGTCCGTTGATAACCTTCCGGACACCTAGGGCAACAGTATTCTGCGGGGACACTGGTCCGTGCTCTGCTCTTAGGCTGAAAGAGGTCTGAAGTAGCTCGTAGTATTTCCTGGGCTTTTTTCTCTTTTCCTTTTTTTGAAGCCTTAGCCTGCAGCGCCACCATGCGTTGTCTTTACTTAGAAACAAATTGCTACAATTGATCTGTATTCTATTAGAAGTTTGGATATTGGGAGGAAATGACGCAATCACATGTCACACAATTATAATTATTCATTTCTTCATTCAAAGAAGTATTATTGCTCTCTATGTGCCAAATTTTGAAATGCATCAGTAAACAACCCAGACATGGTCCCCACCCTCCAGAGCCTGTAGTCTGGGTGAGGTGCTCTGAGAGAAACTAAGAAGTAAAAGAAGACATAATAGTAATCAGTTATCTTGTAAAAATAATAACACATAGCCACGTAATTTCTTAAAATTTTCTCAGCAAAAAAAGAACGGATTCTTTGATTTCTTTCAAATTCTAGACAGCCTATGTACCAGAATTGTGCTCCCATCGGTTGAATTACATCAAGGAAAAAGCTACAAGTTCATCCCAGTGTGATATCCTTTCTACATAAAGTCAGAGAGTTATGATTTTATGAAATTTTAAACTGGAAAAATACACGAGGGCACTGCCTATATCTCTTACTTTGCTTTTCCTTTCTTTTTTTTCTTGCTTTGAGATGGGGTCTTGCACTGTTGCCCAGGCAGGAGAGCAGTGGCACAATCACTGCTCATTGCAGCCTAGACTGCCCAGGCTCAAGAGATCCTCCCACCTCAGCAACTGTAGCTGGGACCACAGTTGTGCACCACTATGCCTGGCCAATGTTTTAATTATTTGTAAAGATGAGGTCTTGTTATGTTGCCTAGGCTGGTCTCAAATTTCTGAGCTCAAGCAATCCTCCCACATCAGCCTCCCAAAGTGCTGGGATTATCAGCATGAGTCACCGTACCCAGCCCTGCCTTTTCTCTCTTGTATTTATTATCATCTGACATAGTATAGAGGTACTTATTTTAATGTTTCCTTTCTGTTTCAACCCCAAGTGTTAGAACTTTATTTTGTTCATTGCTGCATCCCCAATATCTAAACTAATCCCTGGCACATAGTAGGTGCTCAATAAATATTTGTTAAATGGATTCTGTAATAAATCACAATTAATTAAAAATTCTGACAGATTCTCCTCCTACTATAGAAGTCCCTTCTTCCGCTGAGATCCAAGTTCAATATATAAGATAGATAAACAAAGACAGCATGTCCATAAAGTAGCTGTTTCCTATACCCTTTAAATAGTAATTTGAAATAACTCAAAATGACCTCAAATGTCATTTAATTAAGTAGCAAAATAACCTAGTTAACCATAAGCAAGGAATGTATTATATAATAAAAAGAAAGAACATAAAAACAAGATTATGAAGATCCTAAAGATAAGGATTATGTCTCTTTTAGGCACGTATCTTTCACTGTCAAGGTTTTTTTTTACACTAATGTTATTATGACATGGTATTTAAAACTCTTATATAGTAACATTTTCTAAGACTTTCTATGAAACACTTCAAAGACTGTACCATTGGAAAGATCCTTCAGTTCTTCTCAAAATTATATATCCTAACAAAAGCTAGTGCATGTCCCTTATAGACAACTTATATTTTACAAACCCCTTGATCCCAAATTATTATATTAATATGAAAAGCCACAATAAAAACACAATAGTAAGAAAGGTCTAACTTGCCAATAAATGTAAGAATATCTAAACATGCTTTTGACAACAAAAACCTCACTTAGCTGTCTTAATTAGAGGGAAATTTATTAAAAAGCACATATTTGTCTCCAAAAACCCAAGGGAAAAAGCAGACTTGGGAGGGTCTTGAAAATTTAAAACTGGAAAATCTACAACAAGGTCATTCTTTTGGTACCTCCTTTTTTCTTGTCTCTCAATAAGTTGTCATTCTATATTTCTCTCGAGGTGTTTAGTCATTCTGGTTACATTCCTAACAAAGAGACTATATGGTATCTGGTTTCTAAAGCCATTTTTTTTTTTTAAACAGAGAGAATCAGATTAGCCCAGCTAGGATCATCTTATTTAAGTGTTTCAAATCACAGAGCAAGGTGGGTCATATAAAATAAATGTGGCTGCAACAGTACACTTCTGCTAAAGACAGGGAGAAGTTTCCAGAAAAAGATCAGGTGGACCAGATACACACCACAAGCGGGATCTATAATTTTAAAATCTTGAGATAATCTGGTAATCATTAAATAATGCTCATATGGCAGAGCAATCCCACACTTTGGGAGACCAAGGCGGGGGGATCACCTGAAGTCAGGAGTGTGAGACCAGCCTGGCTAATGTGGTGAAATCCCATCTCTACTAAAAATACAAAAACTAGGTGAGCTTCATGGCAGGTGCCCGTAATCCCAGCTACTCAGGAGGCTGAGGCAGGAGAATCACTTGAACAGGGCAGGCGGAGGTTACAGTAAGCCAAGATTGTGCCATTGCACTCCAGCCTGGGTGACAATAGCAAAACTCCATCTCAAATATAACAACAACAATCATAATAGTGCTCAAATATGTTATATAATGAAGATAATAAAAGGAGCAGAAAAGTCTTTAAGTTTGGGGAAAATGTAGTCTTTCCCACTTCATGCTATTTTGAAATAAAGCCATGCGATATTTACAGACACTTCTCCATTTAAAACTTGAAGGCTTACAGGTAAGCATAAGATAGATTAAACAGAATATGGACTAATAATCACCATATTATCATGCTTGTCCTCTAAGCATCAAAAGTTTAGGAAAAGCTTCTGGAAAACAGTGAAACAGAACGGAACTGGAGTCTTCAAATCAACAGCCTGTGATTTTGAGAAGTTGATAAATTGAACACATATGACTTTTCAGTAATGAATAAACTTGAAAGTTGTATCCATCAAAATACACATGATAAAAGGAGACTAAATATGAACAAAGAAAGAAAATGTCTAATCTTAGCTAGGAAAATGAAATCAGCAAAATCTTAGAAAATTTATGTAGACCAAAAGACATAACAGAGACTTAATAGATTGAGAAAGAACTAAGCTTTATCTTAAATGCTCTGAAAAATCTACAGATTCCTAATTGAATCCAAAACCATTTACAAAGTTGGACTTTCCCTCCCGTCATTCACAGTGTTCAGATACTCAGGGACAACAGACTTCAGGAATTTGAACTCATTTGTCCCAGAACCTCCCGACAGACACACCTCGTACTGATAGCTCTGGGACAGCGTCCCGGTGCCGCTCACGTCCACCAGATGCCCTGGAAAGGGGCCCTCGGGCACCGAGCAGCGACCCACCGAGGCCGCCCTGCTCCTCCTGCACAGCCGCACCGCCACGAACAGGAGCACCGAGAACAGGAAGAGCGACGACACCGAGGCCAACGCCACCACCAGGTAGACGGTGAGCGAGTCGGCCTGGGCCTGGGCCGGGGCCGCCTCCGGGAGCGGCAGGTAGGGCTGGGAAAAGCCGTCCACCAGGAGCACGTGCAGCGTGGCGGTGGCCGAGCGCGGAGGCTCGCCATTGTCCTTGACCAGCACCACCAGCCTGTGCTTGGCCGCGTCGCGCTCGCTCAGCAGCCTGGCGGTGCGCACCTCGCCATTGTGCGCCCACACGCCGAACAGCCCGGGCTCCGTGGCCTTGAGCAGCTGGAACGACAGCCAGGCGTTCTGGCCCGAGTCGCCGTCCACCGCCACCACCTTGGTCACCAGGTAGCCCGGCTCGGCCGCCCGGGGCACCAGCTCGGTGCAGGGCGCGGAGCCGTTGTGCAGCGGGTACAGCACGAAGGGCGAGTTGTCGTTGGCGTCCAGCACCAGCACGCGCACCAGCGCCTCGCTGCTCAGCGCCGGGGAGCCGCGGTCTGTGACGCCCACGCGGAACTCGAACGCCTGCAGGGCCTCGTAGTCCAGCGACCGGAGGGCGAACAGGTGTCCGTTGTCCGCGTTGATGGAGACCAGGGAGGCGAGGGGCAGGTGTGTGTCCTGGGGCGGCAGCAGCGAGTAGGTGACCTGTGCGTTGGTGCCTGAGTCTCTGTCTGTGGCGCTGACGCTGCCGATGTGCAGGGCGGGGCTGTTGTTCTCGCGGACGAACAGGGTGTAGGAGGTTTGTGTGAAGGCGGGGGCATTGTCGTTGACGTCGGAGATCCGTACGGTTATGCTGTGCTCGGTTTTCAGCCTAGGAGTCCCCAGGTCCGTGGCTGTGATGGTGATGTTGTACTCGGCTCTAATCTCTCTGTCCAGCGGTCCTTCTGTTAACAACCTGTAGAAATTCTCAACGGAAGGTTTCAGTATGAATGGAACATCATTTTGAATTGAGCAAAGTATTCTTCCATTTTCCCCAGAATCTCGGTCTTGAATGCTGAAAAGAGCTACCGTGGTCTCGGGAGAATTTTCGGGGATGGGGCTTCTAAATGAAGCCATGGTCAGTTCTGGGGCGTTATCGTTGATATCTACCACCTGTATTTTGACAGTGCATTTTCCAGAAAGACCTGCCCTATCGGAGGCTTTAATATCCACCTCATATGCCACAATTTTTTCAAAATCTAATTTTCTGATTATTTTAATTTCTCCCGTTCGTTCATTAAGTGCAAATGTCTTGGAAACCTCTTCATCACCATAAAAAAATGAGTAGAATATTTCACCATTAATTCCCATGTCTAAATCTCTAGCAGAAACAGTGGCAACAAGGGATTCCAGAGGGCTGTTTTCTGAGATCTGCACCTGATAGAGTGGCTGCACAAACTCAGGTGCATTGTCATTGATATCCAAGATTTCAACGAGGACCAGAGCAGTCCCAGTTCTGGGAGGAGCCCCACCATCTACTGCCATGAGAGTTAACCTGAGTTCAGCCTGCTCCTCCCGATCCAGGGCTTTGTCCAGAACCAGCTCTGGGTATTTTCTGCCTTCACTGCCATTTTGGGTGAGAACGTGGACATAGGAGTTGGGGTAGATGATGTAGTTTTGAATGTTATTGATGCCCACATCCAAATCTTGTGCATTTATCAGAGGAAACACAGTTCCTGGAGGAGTGTTTTCCATGATTTTCAAAATCATTTCTCCTTCTGGGAACACAGGGGAATTGTCATTTATGTCACTGACCAGAAGTTTAAACCTATATATCTCCAAAGGTTCTTCCAGTAACACCTGGAATTGCAGCACACAAGGCTCAGTGGTGCCACACATTTCGTCCCTATCCAGTTTCTCATTTACTTGAAGGTCTGCAGTCTGAAGGTTTAGCTGAAAATATTTTTTGTTATTGTTAAAAATAACCCGAGCCCTCCGACGGGATATTTCTCTTATTTCTAGCCCTAGGTCCTTTGCTAGATTAGCCACAAAAGAACTGCTTTCTGTTTCTTCTGCTACAGTATAAACGTTCCGCTCCGCGCAAGTCTGAGACAGCATAACAAAGAGAAGCAGAACTTGCCTTAGTCTAGGAAAGTGCTCCTTTTCAGCCTCCATTTCTCCAACACCAGCAGCCTTCAGGGTCCGGATGCCTGTGTTGTGTCCGTAGGCAATCGGCTCTGGGAATCAATCCTTGCCGCAACGGCAATTTTCGGTTAAGAAAGTCTCTTCTCTTTGATAGATCTATACGTGACTGTCTGAATTGTAACCAGAGACCTAACCATCTGCAAGCCTGTTTTCCCGCAGCCTTAGCTTACAGCGCCACCATGTGTTGTACTTAAACCTAGTTTGCTAAGTATTCCACAAAACGTATTCTACTTCCTCAGAGCTGTGCAAAAATAATGGATTATATATATGGGGCTTATAAATTAAAATTCTGCCTTCTACTATCCTGTGAGATTATGAATGTGGAAGTGGTACCTGATCCTATGGGAAATGATGCAAGTGCAAAGTTAACTAAATTTGTTTATTCAACACACACTTATGATTTCAGATTATGCGCCAGTCACTGTACTAAGTACTGAGAATACAGATCCCTTCTATGTCCTCATGGAGCTTACGATATAATGTCTACTATGTTGTATAGTGGAGGCTTTGGGGAAATTAAGCAGAAAAAGGTGTGTAGTTATCAGCCTATTCCTAAAAAAAAGTATGTATCTCATTAAACTCTTAACTCACTGCTAGCAGAGTAGATGAAGAGATTCATTCTCACATTTCAGGAGTATAAACTTAAGTGATGTACTAGCTAAAGCTAGTTTATTATGCAAACTCAATAGGTAGCTTAAGGAGTTGTGGATAACTTATTTGTGAATATTGTCTAAGAACTGTGAGCTTGTTATGTTGACTTGTTACATTATCTAAAATAATTCATAAAGAGCATCACCATCTATTGTTAATACCGAGATACACACATGTTGAAGCTGAGAGTCAGTCACCGAGATTTTGAAGAGGGAGACAGCCAATATCACTGATATAATGGCTGAAGTTAAAGTAAAAAGTAAAATGCAGAAGAAAATAAGTTCATCTGAAATAGCTGGTTAAGCTTATTCCCAACTAGAGAAGATCTCAACTCATTTTTAGTAAGCAATCACATATCTCTTGTGGATTCCTTGGAATCCTGAAATGCTAGCATGGAACTGAAATTCTCTTACTTCTAAGGAAAAGGAAAACAACTTGGGGTCTTCCCAACTGCACCAACTTTAGACAATGTTTTACTCACAATGTTTAAATAATAGACATTACTATGTGTTCTGGCATTCTAATTACCTAACTGACTGTGAAAACTAAAGATGAACCAAATAAGAATTATGTGTTTCATATTGGTTTAATTCTCTTAAGGTGTAAATCACTCAAATCAACATTCTATTTTAAAATGTTTCCTTCTATACAAACAAATTTGATTAAACTTTCAAAATATGAGAACGTGCCAGTCACAGTCAAAATCTGATGATGGACAATTTTCCTTACAGAAGTATATTGGTCATTGATCCAAACTCATTATTATGAATTTGCATGTCCAAGAAAATGTGTCCTGAATGTCTATGCAGTTTTGAATATTAATGGGATAGAAGCTTGTACCTGTCAGTAACCTAATGGATCAAAGTTAGTTTTTCATTCCCATCTTTCACCTCTTGCATACATTTTCTTCTTTCTAAGACCTTAGCTCCTAGGCTTGGCGGAAACTTAAATTTTTTTCATTAGGCTTTCTAGCATTAGAGTATATCAATCAAATAATATTTATTTCTATAACTGAAATCATGAATCAAATCATATGTTCTATAAATTGGGACTAATTATGGAGCCAAAAGATTTTTTATTACATGACAAAAATAATTCTGTTCACACTGAGCTCAGCAAATAATTTTTAAAAGAAAAAGTCTGCTAAGGAGGGTATGAGGATCCTGAGAAAAGGTACAGATACCCAACCCATAACAATTTCAGTGTTATTATTAATTTCAAACTAAAAGTATTATTTAAAAAGTAATCCTGGGACACATAAAATAATGGAGGGAAACTTAAGTTAATGAGACATTTCATAAAGTCCTTTGTAGCATTTATCTGTTGAAAGACCTCATAAATTATTTACAAATTTAAATTTTGTTACATAAGCCTCTAGTATAGATTTGTTATCTCTAAGCTCGTACATCCTGTATTTCATTCATTAAGTTAATATTAGAAGCATGTAATAAAAGACCAGGGTTTCATGGTATATAGTCTAATTGAGTACTCAAGGTTGTACATACCTTTCATGTCTCTTTTAATTTCAAGAATTCCCCTTCAAGACAGGTTAAACAAAAGAATTTTGCTATTAGCAATGGAGTCTGAACCCAAGAGCAATTAGACACTGGGGACTTAGGGGGAACTGGACTTAGGTGGACAGGTCTAGAACTAAGTAGCTGTCTTAGTCTCTACTGTTTCCTAGGCTTCTACCTCCTCCTTTCACTTTTACTCTTCCCTTCCATTTTCTCTCCTTCTTTTTCTATCTAGAAACCATTCTCAGCTTCCAGTTACACAAGTATAAACATGGCTACCTCATCCTATGCTCAACACTTATTCAAGAGGAAAAAGTGTTGAATTATATCTCAATCACAAATTTAGGGGTTTGGAGAATGTTGCTATTCTAGCTGAAATCAAGAATCTATCACAGGACCAATAAAAAATGATCAGGGCTCATGCCTATAATCCTAACACTTTGGGATGCTGAGGTGGCAGGATCACTGGAGCCCAGGAGTCCAAGACCAGCCCGTGTGACTTGGCAAGACTCCATCTCTTTAAAACAAGCAAACAAACAAAAAAAAAGAAGAAGAAGAAGGGGGAGTGAGAAAAGAAGGCCTACAATGGAATAAGCATCACACTAGTGATCTTGGGTAGTATAGAGAAGTTCTCAGACAAGAAAGGAACATGAGCTGTATATATATATGGGGGAAAAAAACCCTAAGTACAGGAAAAATTTTCACAATGTTTGCCAGAAAAGTAGAATGTAAAGATTATAGATTTTTTAAAAAGAGAAACTTAAACTAGATAACATTTTTAAAACCAACCTAACCAGTAACAGGCAATTATGTTTTGATTCATATCATGTCTGTAATAATATTCTCAATCATATAAAAACTGTTTTGGTTAGAGGATCCACAGTCAGAACACCTAGAAATATGAATGAGCCCAACGTGCAATTAAACTTGAAGGAAAAATAATGTGTATGTGAATTATGTGAATATATTATTTGAGGTTGCATTTGGGAACAAAGACTAAGCAAATTCCAGCTCTCTCAATTTTTTCACAGTTAATAAAAACAAAAAATAGACTTAAATTCTTTACTGAAAACTCTTGAGTAAAATGAAGTTACCCAAAATGAAAAACTACCTAACAATGAATAAGATTTCAAAGAAATACACTCATTCTAAAAGTTCTGCATCATAATCAGATCCCTAATTGAATTCCAATGCCATTCAGAAGGGTGGGGCTGTCTCCATTTCACTTCCCCGGGGCACCAGATTGGGAATTATTGGCTTCAGAAACTTGAACTCATTTGTCCCGGAACCTCCTGTCAGACACACCTCGTACTGGTAGCTCTGGGACAGGGTCCCGGTGCCGCTCACGTCCACCAGATGCCCTGGAAAGGGGCCCTCGGGCACCGAGCAGCGACCCACCGAGGCCGCCCTGCTCCTCCTGCACAGCCGCACCGCCACGAACAGGAGCACCGAGAACAGGAAGAGCGACGACACCGAGGCCAACGCCACCACCAGGTAGACGGTGAGCGAGTCGGCCTGGGCCTGGGCCGGGGCCGCCTCCGGGAGCGGCAGGTAGGGCTGGGAGAAGCCGTCCACCAGGAGCACGTGCAGCGTGGCGGTGGCCGAGCGCGGAGGCTCGCCATTGTCCTTGACCAGCACCACCAGCCTGTGCTTGGCCGCGTCGCGCTCGCTCAGCAGCCTGGCGGTGCGCACCTCGCCATTGTGCGCCCACACGCCGAACAGCCCGGGCTCCGTGGCCTTGAGCAGCTGGAACGACAGCCAGGCGTTCTGGCCCGAGTCGCCGTCCACCGCCACCACCTTGGTCACCAGGTAGCCCGGCTCGGCCGCCCGGGGCACCAGCTCGGTGCAGGGCGCGGAGCCGTTGTGCAGCGGGTACAGCACGAAGGGCGAGTTGTCGTTGGCGTCCAGCACCAGCACGCGCACCAGCGCCTCGCTGCTCAGCGCCGGGGAGCCGCGGTCTGTGGCGCCCACGCGGAACTCGAACGCCTGCAGGGCCTCGTAGTCCAGCGACCGGAGGGCGAACAGGTGTCCGTTGTCCGCGTTGATGGAGACCAGGGAGGCGAGGGGCGGGTGCGGGTCCTGGGGCGGCAGCAGCGAGTAGGTGACCTGGGCGTTGGTGCCTGAGTCTCTGTCTGTGGCGCTGACGCTGCCGATGTGCAGGGCGGGGCTGTTGTTCTCGGGAACAAACAGGGTGTAGGAGGTTTGTGTGAAGGCGGGGGCGTTGTCGTTGACGTCGGAGACCCGCACGGTTATGTTGTACTCGGTTTTCAGACTGGGTGTCCCCAAGTCGGTCACGGTGATGGTGATGTTATATTCATTTCTGATCTCTCTGTCCAGTGGGCGCTCTGTTACCAGAGCGTAAAAATTCTTGAAGGTAGGCTTCAAGAGAAAGGGGATTTTGTCCTGAATTGAGCAAACCATTCTCCCATTGTCTCCCGCGTCTTGGTCTCGTATGCTGAAAACAGCGACCACCATCTCAGGTGAAGAGTTTTCCGGTATGGGGCTAGTAAGAGACGTCATGACTATTTCTGGCGGGTTGTCATTCATATCTACAACCTGAACTAAAATGCTTGCTTTTCCAAAAAGGCTCCCGCCATCAATGGCCTGAATGTTTATGATATAAGATTGAATAATCTCGAAATCTAGAGGTGCTTTCAAATAGACTTCGCCAGAAATTGGATGGATTTCAAATGTTTTCCGTACATCTCTGGAGACGTGGGAAAATGAATAAGACAGTTCTCCATTTATTCCTGCATCTAAATCTGTAGCAGATACCTTGATGATCAAGGAGTCCAGAGGGCTGCTCTCAGGTACATGAACCTCATAGACTGGCTTCTCAAATTCGGGGGCATTATCATTGATGTCCAGGACCACAACGTGAATCAGTGTAGTCCCAGACCTGGGTGGAGACCCACCATCCACGGCTGTTAACGTTAAACTAAACTCAGCCTCCTTTTCTCGATCCAGGGATTGGTCCAGTACCAACTCTGGATATTTTCTGCCCTCATCACTGTCTCGTAATTTAAGGTGGAAATGGGGATTGGGGCTTAATGTATAGTTTTGAACACCATTCTTCCCCGCATCCAAGTCCTGTGCACTATCTATTTGGAATAAGGTTCCTAGAGTAGTACCTTCAGAGATTTTTAGAAGTATATGACTGTCTAGGAACGTGGGAGTATGATCATTTATGTCTTTGACCAAAAGCTCAGCCCGAGAAAACTGCAAGGGATTTTCAAATAACACCTGGAAATGCAATATACATCGCTCTGTGAGATCGCAAAGTGCTTCCCGGTCCAGCTGCTCATTTAAGAGCAAGTCGCCATTCCGTGGATCTAACCTCAGATAAGGTTTATAGTCATCAAAGATGACTCTGGCCCCCCGTGCAGCCAGGTCTTCCACATCCACACCCATGTCTTTCACCACGTTGGCTATAAATGTGCCGACCTCCATTTCCTCTGCTACGGAATAGCTCCAGGTCTTAGAACATACCAAAGACCCTCCCAGGAAAACAAAGAAAAGCAGCACTTGCCTTGTCCGCTGAGCTCTTCTTGCCTTTGCAGGCTCCATGGCTCCTTAGGTAAACGTCTTTCTGGCGAAAACGTTTCAACTAAATCAACTAGCAGCTCTGAAAGTTGCTCCTCTCATCTATCAGCCTGGACCTTTGGGAATCTAGAAACTTGTAATCCTGTCGCGAAGGCGTTGATGGTGCTCTGCCTTTTGAAAGCCTCTTTTCTCCTGGTTTTCCAGCGCTTTCCCAAGGGTAAGGGAAACCAGCGTATCTGCCGTGTTACAAAAATTTCACCATCTTATCCTGCAGCGCCACCATGCGACTCTGCAGATTTTCAGGTTTTAAAGTCAAATAAGTTTCATGCAAAATATTACTTTTTCTTGTGTGCTTGTTGATAAATTTAAATTATATTCTCCTCCTATATGCCTATTTTCCGAGTTGCATTTTTGTGATATGAGATGCTATTACCTACCTTTCCATCATCAGCCACAATCTGCTACAGCTATGATAGATAGAAGCATATTTAAGATGTAGACCCTGCCTCAAACAAGTTATGATCTCTCTGAGAAGACAATATATTAAACAACTGAAGATAGTGAAGAATACTCTTACGTGTAATTGGCTTAGTAAGCAAGAGATTTTTAGGAAAATTGAAAATGGGAATTAGAGATCTTAGCTCTCTCAACAACTACCCTTAGAAAAGAAGAATGTCTTTGTGTACTTGAAAATGACCTGGTATATGCAAATAAATAGTTGCTTAACTGGTATCATTTATTTAGGGGTACTCAGTAGAAGACTTACCTGGCAAGAGTAGAAAATAAAAACTCAAAAGTAGTGAGTAAAGTCAAACATTTCTAGTTTTTAACCTAAAAGCAAGTCCAGTTTAACATTTTAAAAATATGAACAAATTGGACCTCAGTTTAGTTGGGAAACTGAATTTCATCATTTGCAGACCCAGGCTTTCCAGAGGCACAATTCTAAATATGTTTATCTATGTATTTATTAACTGGTTTAACAGATATTTGTTGAGAATATACTTTGTGCAAGGAATGGTCATAAGTGTTAGGGATAGAATGGTAAACAGACAGACATAATTCCTGCCATGCAAGAGGGAGACAGAAAAATGACCACATATTTTAAATAGAGCACAATAAATGTCATGATAAATAAAGTTTATGCTACTACAAGGGCATAGATGATGGTCATCTAACCAGAATTTGGAAATACAGGACAAACTTTTCTGGAGAAAGCATATTCTAAATAGATACATTAAAAATTAGTAGGAATACTTTAAACAAAAATTGGGTATGGAGTAAAATTGTTCAGGCAAACTAAAAACATGATTGTGCAGATCCAAATAAAGAAGTATTTGGAGGAACTAAAATAAGATCAATATGGCTAAGACACAGAGCAAGAGGAGAGAAATGGTAAGAGTTGAAATTGGAAAGATCACCAAATATTTTGTAAGCTATGCCAAAGCATTTGGACTTTACACCAGTAGAAATGCAGACTTACGGGCCGGGTTCGGTGGCCCACACTTGAAATTCCAGCACTTTGGGAGGCTGAGGCAGGCAGATCATGAGGTCAGGAGATTGAGACCATCCTGGCCAATATGGTGAAACCCTGTCTCTACTAAAATACAAAGAATTAGCTGGGCATGGTGGTGAGAGCCTGTAGCCCCAGCTACTCGGGAGGCTAAGGCAGGGGAATCTGCTTGAACCCAGGAGGCAGAGGTCTCAGTGACTCAAGATTGTGCCTCTGCACTCTAGTCTGGTGACACAGCAAGACTCTGTCTCAAAAAAAAAAAAAAAAAAAGCAGGGTTATTAAAGGGATTATAATTAAAACAGAAAAGTAACATGATTATGTTTCTACTTTTAAAAAAGATTATCCTGTTTTAGAGTTGAGAATAAATTCGAGAGGAATAAGATTAAAGGTGAGAGATTGATTACAAATGGTTACAATAATACAAGTAAGAGGAAATACTGGCCTCAACTAGAAATACGGTGAAGGGGTTGTATTAGAATAATAAAACAATAGGGGATGGGGTGATAAACGGAGGGAGTGGGATAGAAAGGAATGAAGGTAAATGTACTTTGTCTTCAGGCTTAGGGAACTGAGTGAGTGTTGGTTCTATTAACTGATAAACACAGGAAGAGCAGAAGAAAGAGGAACAGATATGGAGCTGGAGAAGATATATTGTTTTGAGGAAGGGAACAATTTTAACTTAAAATCGTTGAGTTTGAGCATCCATATAGATAGTTATATAAATTAGCTTCTATTACATAAATATATTTAAGGAAAGACATTTGGGCTACAGTCACATTTGGGATTTACTGACATAAATGGTGATTAAAGCCCTTCATGAAAGATAATAAGTTGCAGATTATAAGAAGTATATTTGTATTTGTGATTTCAGACGTGATGTAATTTTCAGAGACTACCATCTCCAGAGAGTAGCCATGGTCATAGGTTACTAGGCTAGAGTAGAGGTGAATGTCATTAGAGATGAACAAGGCTAGAAACAGAGAGAGGTCCCAAACTCTTAGATCCAGAGATGTCACAAGGGATGGGCAAAGAGGAAAACTATAATAAGTTACATTTAAGAGATAAAATGTCTTTACACTACTTCATTCCTGTCATCTGGAATAATTTAAAATTAAACTGATATCAAGTTGATTTCATGCTCTCATTTGATGACTCTTAAATGCAAAGACCATTTAGGTATAAAGATTTACTAACTTCCTTCAGCACATTAAAGATTTATTACTTCCATGATTTTCCATTGCTACTGTTGAGAAACATGGAGCATAGCTGTCAGTCTGTCATGTGTTTGAGAGTTCAATGTCCTTTTCCCTTGGCTTTTGGGGAAAAAAAAGAGTTTTCTTTTTCTGTGGTTTTCTGAGCTTTCAATATAATGTTTCTAAATATGGATATCTTTTAAAATTTATCCTGTTAGGTTTATTTAGGTCTCTTAAATCTGCTTATTGATGTTTTCATCAATTCTGAAGAATTCAAATTATTATTTCTTTATTGCTTCTGATACAATTTTTCTCACATCTCCTTGGGTTCTGGTTAAATATAAGTCAAACTGTTTTTACTCTGTCCTCTGTTTCTAATATTCTCTTCTGTATTTTTCATCTTACCAACTTTCTAACCTACATATTGGATAAATTATATCCTAATCTATCTTTCTGTTCTGTAATTTTTTGTTTAGTTGTATCTAATTTTCTATTAAATCTTTTAGTCAGTTTAAAATTTTGATTATGATTTTTTTTCATTTCTAGGAGTTCTATTTTTTTATTTTCTAATCTGTCAAATTTTATAGTATTTTGTTCCCTGTACATCTTCAAGTTTAACTTTTATTTCAGTTAAAGTGCCTAGCACATTATAGACTGTGTCCGATAGTTAAAATCTTTGAAGTGCTTGCAAGTTTATTTTTATGTTCCTTTTTTTTCTGCTGGCTCTCACTCATAGTGTCATGCTCCCTTGTGTATGCAGTTATCCTTGTTTATGTTAAGAACATAAAAAATCAGTTGTATGAATGATTTGAGGCTTAGAGTGAATAAACATTCAAACATTGAAAACTATAAGAAGTCACATTCACAATCACTGTAGGAAGTCACATTTCATAAAAGATCTGCATTTGAGTCTATCAGTTCCTGGGAGCACTACCTGTCAAGGATCACCTTAAATCAAATTTAAGGCTAAAAATCAAGTTCAAGGCTGAAATTCCCCCACAGGAGCTCATCCACTTCCAGTTTACTTTCACTCCAAGGGTTTGGCTCTTAGGGATCCATGCTTATTAATAGAGGTTCAAGTTTTCCAGGATTACCAAGGAAAAAGTAGATTTCTGGCTTACTTATCTCTCTGGGTTTCCTTTTAACATTAACTCATCTGACAATATGTTAATGTCTTAATGGCTAATTGTTTTTAGTGAAATCATTGGGCTACATAATTTTTATCTCAGGGATATTGTTACAACTCAAAACTGCAAGTAAACTCTTAGCTTTCATAGTGTATGGGCAACTGATCTTTCTGGGAGGCTATAGAAATAATACGTATTTTTAAACAACTTCAAATGATCAATACTAAATCAATTCTATAATGACATAATGAATTTAAACAATCTCTTGGAAGAGTCAACTATCATTGGCATTGGTATTCACTCTCACTTCTTTCCGTACCCCTTGTTCCCCTATATATACATAAATATCTTCTTTTCTATGTTCTCTCTTCTCTTCCTTCAGAATATGTACATATTTGCATATTTCTATAAATATAAGATATTGTGTATTATATGTGTGTATAGACATATATATATCACTGTACTATAAATCTCCATCTCTTTTTTCTTTTAAAACATTTGAGATTTATCCATGTGATTGCATGCTAACTCCTTTTGATCAGTGCATAGTAATCCTTCACTAACATGTTACATATTTTATCAATTATTTTATGGATGGATATGTAGGTGGGGTCTTATTCTTCACTTTCCCAAGATGAATATTCTTATATACATCATTTTGTAAAGCTTTATAACAGTTTTTTGGCTTATATCCCACAATAGAATTGCTGAATTATAGAGTGTATATATATATTAAATTTTACTAAATACTATAGGAAGCTCTCTAAATAGGCTGCACATGTGATTTCCTATTATTCCACTTGATATTACCCAAATCTCTCATCTTTACTAATTTTAGTGTATGTTTCACCAACTAAACATCATTTCAAGTTATTTTCAGACTTTCTGTTTTCCCTTTTCTCGAATTCCTTTTTCTTTGTCTTAAAAAATTCTATTGTCTCTCCTGGCTTTGTTGGTGTTGTTGATTTGCAAGAGTTATTTGAGTAATGTAAATATTAATCTTGTCAGTTAAAATACTGCAGGTGGCTTCTCACTGTCATCTGTTAGTTTGTCTGTGCTATCCTTTAATTTTGAGAAATCCACATAACTAACAATTACTTGTTACAATGAAAAGTAAAATCAGTAAAAATTGCATGAAATAGAGGAAAAAATTTCTAAGGAAATTGGAATTTGTTTCACCTATTTCACAATGGCAAGTGAAATTCCATTATATCCACACTACATCCTAGTTATCAAAATGTCTTATCTATAATCTTCTATTGAGCTTTCTTTTAGATCTGAGATATAATTTGTAACATGATGAGGCATCTATAAACCATAAATGCCTACCCATTCCTTCTTTGTAGGCATCCAAGAGAGACTACAAAGTATTAATGATGTTTTATCTTTACTCAATAATTAATGGGAAAGTGAACCTAAGTCATTTTTTTTAACAGTTTAAATCTTCATTTCAATTTCTTATGAAGCTCTTGTTTTGTACTCGTCTGATGGAAAGTTATTTTACCCAGGATAAGACCCTAAACTATTTTCTGTTTTAGCAATAAACAATACAAAATTAAAGCTAGTAAAGAGAGTGTGTTTTAAGAAAACTAGGCAGGGTGCAGTGGCTGATGCCTGTAATCCTAGCACTTTGGGAAGTCAAAGCAGGTGGATCACTTGAGTTCAGGGGTTTGAGACTAGCCTGGGCTACATGGCAAAACTCCATCTCTATAAAATATACAAAAGTTTAGCTGGGCATGGTGGTGGGTGCCTGTAGTCTGAGCTACTTGGTAGGCTGAGGCAGGAGGATGGCTTGAGCCCAGGATGTCGAGGCTGCAGTGAGCCAAGATCCTGCCACTACACTCTAGCCTGGGCAACAAAGTGAGACCTTGTCTCTCAAAAAACGAAAACAAAAAGCTAGCCGAGGTGGGAAGATCTCTTGAGCCAACGCGTTCCAGACCAGACTGGGAAGCATGGCAAGATTCTATCTGTACAAAAAAAAAAAAAAAAAAAAAAAAAAAAAAAAGAATTAGCTGGTGGCCTGTGCTGTGGTCCCAGCTAGTCAGGAGGCTGAGGCGGGAGAATCACCTGAACCCAGGAAGTCAAGGGTGCAGTGAGCCATGATGGTGCCACTGCATTCCAGCCAGGACAATGGAATGAGACCCTGTCTCAAAAAACATAAATAAATAAAATTAAACTAAAAAAACCAAAGAGCAACAGCAAGGCCGAGAGCATTATAAAACTCTTACTCCACAACAGCATTATCAACAAAAGTAGTTACAGAAAACAAATACTTAAGAAGTTAATAATTTCCAGTGTGACCACTTTAGTTTCATCATAAAGTAAATTTTGAAAAACTAATAAGGTTCTCCAGAACTGAAAATGAAGGGATAGCATCTTTTTTACCCTTTATGGTGAACATTTTCAGAGAGAACAGTGTGATTAATGCACTATATTTTCGACCCAGATTCAGCAACACTTTTTATTTTTACTTTATATTGTGATGTTGTCTAGATTTAAATTACATATGTAATGACATTAGCACTTAATACTTTAGTTTGCATATCCAAATAATTGAGAATATTGTCTTGCATAACAACAATACCATTATCAGAGCTAAAATAGCAGTAACTCCATTAATATAACATTTTGACCAAATAAATAAAAAACCAGAAAACACAGATTACATTTCCATGTCATATTAGCCACTAATAAAGATTTTTAGAGCAACTGTGAGAAAAGCAAGCGCTATGCATGCAACTACGGTACAACCTAGAATCCATAAACGGTTATGCAAAAGTACCATTAGCTTGCCAAGAATAACTAAAAATTAGAAATATAAAATAAATAGTTTTATTGAATGTTAAATCCAAAGCTATTCCGATAGTTCTCGATTTCCCCCACATTCTTACCAGTGTCATGAACTTGAAAACTGGGGATAATCGGCTTCAGAAATTTGAACTCATTGGTCCCCGAACCTCCCGACAGACACACCTCGTACTGGTAGCTCTGGGACAGGGTCCCGGTGCCGCTCACGTCCACCAGATGCCCTGGAAAGGGGCCCTCGGGCACCGAGCAGCGACCCACCGAGGCCGCCCTGCTCCTCCTGCACAGCCGCACCGCCACGAACAGGAGCACCGAGAACAGGAAGAGCGACGACACCGAGGCCAACGCCACCACCAGGTAGACGGTGAGCGAGTCGGCCTGGGCCTGGGCCGGGGCCGCCTCCGGCAGCGGCAGGTAGGGCTGGGAGAAGCCGTCCACCAGGAGCACGTGCAGCGTGGCGGTGGCCGAGCGCGGAGGCTCGCCATTGTCCTTGACCAGCACCACCAGCCTGTGCTTGGCCGCGTCGCGCTCGCTCAGCAGCCTGGCGGTGCGCACCTCGCCATTGTGCGCCCACACGCCGAACAGCCCGGGCTCCGTGGCCTTGAGCAGCTGGAACGACAGCCAGGCGTTCTGGCCCGAGTCGCCGTCCACCGCCACCACCTTGGTCACCAGGTAGCCCGGCTCGGCCGCCCGGGGCACCAGCTCGGTGCAGGGCGCGGAGCCGTTGTGCAGCGGGTACAGCACGAAGGGCGAGTTGTCGTTGGCGTCCAGCACCAGCACGCGCACCAGCGCCTCGCTGCTCAGCGCCGGGGAGCCGCGGTCTGTGACGCCCACGCGGAACTCGAACGCCTGCAGGGCCTCGTAGTCCAGCGACCGGAGGGCGAACAGGTGTCCGTTGTCCGCGTTGATGGAGACCAGGGAGGCGAGGGGCGGGTGCGGGTCCTGGGGCGGCAGCAGCGAGTAGGTGACCTGGGCGTTGGTGCCTGAGTCTCTGTCTGTGGCGCTGACGCTGCCGATGTGCAGGGCGGGGCTGTTGTTCTCGCGGACGAAGAGGGTGTAGGAGGGTTGTGTGAAGGCGGGGGCGTTGTCATTGACGTCGGAGACCAGCACGGTTATGTTGTACTCGGTTTTCAGCCTAGGGGTCCCCAAGTCCGTGACGGTGATGGTGATGTTGTACTCGGCTTGGCTCTCTCTGTCCAGTGCTTTTTCAGAAACTATCGTGAAAAAGTTCTTGAAGGTCGGTTTCAGGATAAAAGGGAGATTGTCTTGAATAGAGCAAATCATCCTCCCATTGTCCTCAGAGTCTTGGTCTAGGACACTAAAAAGAGCTACTAGGGTCTCTGAGGCATTCTCTGGAATTCTTTTTGTAATCGACGACATGGTCACTTCTGGTGGGTTGTCGTTTATATCCATAACTTTAACTAGAAGGGTGCATTTTTCTGAAAGACCCCCACCATCTGTTGCCTGAATATTTATAGTGTAGGACTGTATTGCTTCAAAATCCAGGGGTGATCTCAAATTAACTTCTCCAGACATTGGATTGATTTCAAATGTTTTACGAATATCTTCTGATGCATGGAAAAATGTGTAAGATATTTTCCCATAGTTTCCTGCATCCAAATCCTTAGCTGAGATGGTAACAATCCAGGAGCCAAGGGGTCTATCTTCAGGGACCTGCACCTCATAGAGACTCTGAGGAAACTCAGGGGCATTATCATTGATGTCCAAGACTTTAATGAGAACCAAAGTTGTCCCAGACCTGGGTGGGGATCCACCATCCAGTGCCGTGAGTGTTAATCTGTGTTCAGCTTCCTCCTCATAATCTAAAGCTCTATCTAGGACCAGCTCTGGGTATATCTTTCTGTCACCACTGTCTGGAATTTTAATATAGAAGTGAGAATTGGGGCTAATCGTGTAGTTTTGGAGACTGTTGCTTCCGACATCCAAATCTTGAGCACTCTCCAACAGGAATGTAGTTCCAATAGTGGTACCTTCTGATATTTTAATAAGTATTTCATTGTCTAGGAATGTAGGAGAGTGATCATTTATGTCTTTGACATGCAGCTCAACCTGAAAAAACTGCAAAGGGTTTTCCAAAACCACCTGAAAATGTAGCACACAGGGCTCGGTGGAGCCACACAGCTCTTCTCGGTCTAGTTTCTCATTTAGGAGCAAGTCCCCAGTCAGCAAATCAAGGTGCAAATACTTTTTATTATCATCAGACACTACCCGGGCTTCCCGTGAAGACAGCTCCTCCACCTCCAGCCCTAGGTCCCTCGCCAGATTAGCCACAAAAGAGCCAATTTCTGTTTCTTCTGCAACAGAATAGTGTGCAGATTCAGTACCTGCCCGAGACAATCCCAGCAAAACAAAGCATATCAGAACTTGCCTTTTTTGCAGAGCGAGTGCCCCTCTGATCTTCATGGTTCTTTCAGGCAAACTCTTGTGAAAAAATTCAAGCTCAGCCCCAATTTTGGAAACTGAAGCTCTGGTTTTTAATAGGAAACCCCTGGAGAGTGTATCCTCCAGCAGCCCTGTAGGTGAATCTCCTTTAATGACTGTCTTTTCAGTGGGTTGGATGTTTTCTGTTCTCCTGAATAGCGAAGGTCACTGTGCCAGCCTTTGTACTGTTCTCATCTTATCCTGTAGCGCCACCATGCGTCTTTATGGTTTTTTTCATTAAAAACGTTTTCCTCTTTGAAAAAGCAATTCCTAAATATATCCGGAGTATTCAAAATGAATCCCAGACATCGTATTTTTTACCTTTAAATATTTCACTAAGTATTTCTAATAGATAAGGCCTTTTAAAAAATAATTGTAATACAGTGTTCACAACAACTTTAGCAATAACTCCTCGATGTAACTTATACTGATTTGGCTTTCCCCACTTCTCTCCAAAATTTTCTTTGCTATTGGTTTGTTTTAATTTGAATCCAGAAAAGGTCCATACACTGCATTATCACTGTTTTGAATGCTTGACACAAAAGGATCTGTTAAATAGCCTGAAGAAATAAATTTGTATTTAAGTCATTTCTTGAGTAATTACAAATATATTCTCTCCTTCACTCTTGTAAATACTTGTTAAGTCAATTGTAATTAGTAATGTCATTACTTTTTTCACTTTTATATTCTAAAAATGTAAAGAAAGACATGGCTCAAATAAGTTAGAGATAATTCTTGCTATTATGGAGCTCACAAGTTAGAAAACTTGGCAGACAAATAACTGAAGTATGTCATAATGTATGCATATATAAAAATAATATAGAAATACCTAGAAGGGACATTTTGTAGCTAGGAGGTTGCATATCTTAGTGGTTAGGAATATGGGATCTGGAACCAAATTGTCAATATTAGAATCCTACTTCTGTCACTCACTATCTATAAACTTGGACAAGTTACAGATACATTTGTTTCCTCACCTGTAAAATGGGGTAATAATAGTATTTGCTTCTTATGATTATTATCGTAGGCATCTAATGAATTAATATTTACAAAGTGGCTTGTAAGTGCTGGTTAAGTGTCTGTCAAAAAATAAAATAATTAAGATCTAAGTCAGACTTGGGACATCAGTGAAAGCTTTCCTGAGGTAATGAACAATACATTGCCATCTGAAGGAACTAGCCAGGAGAAGGAGGAATATTTAGATGGACATTTTGAGGAACACAGAGAAGTGAAGTATGCCTTGAACTTTAAAATCCATGGAACGGGAGAGTCTTAAGAATGAAATTAGGGTTAAAAAGCAGGGTGAGAATATGAATCATTATAGAGGTCATATCATACATCCTTGCATTTGTTCTAAAGGTAATTCAAAAACAAAGAAGGGTTTTAACATCTTATTAACATGATCACATCTGCATTAAAAAAATCAGTTTGGCTACAGTATGGAGAATTAATTTCAGGGGGAATGACTGGGGAATCAAGGAGATCTGATAAGAGATGATGATAGTCTGGCTGAGGGTAATGCCAGTATGGATGAAGAGAGGAGGGATGAGTAGAAAGGTATTAGGAGATAAAACATTTTAAAGTGTTGCTTGACAGGTTGCATGGGGAGGAAAAGGGGAAAGACTCAGAGATGATACCCCACCTCTGGACTGAGCAACTGGATGGCTAGGAGTGCCATTCACAAGGTAGGGAATGCTGAAAAAACATGATTGAGGTGGGAAAGATGAAGTGTTCAGTTTTGAACATGCTGATATTAAGATAAGTGCCTGTAGAATGTGTGTTTGTGGAGTGTGTGTGTGTGTGTGTGTGTATGTGTGTGTCTGCATATAACCGAAGCATAGGAAATAAATCTGGGCTGGAGATATGGACTTTGGGATTCATCAGTATATATGTGGTGATTGAAACCATGAAAGCTCTAGGATAACCAAGCAAAAGTATGTCAAATAAGTATAGAAGAGGCTTGGCACAGAAATATGAGAAACATCTTCAGTTAGAGGAGACAGGGCAAGAAGTATATTTGAAAAGATAAGGACGGCTCAGAGTTCAAAATCATGAAATCAAAAGCAAATAGCATTTTAAGAAGATAAGGAAGGTCAACAGCTGAAAATGCTTCAGAAAAGTCAAGAAAAATAAGTATGACAATTATCTATCTGACTTAAAAAGATGGTCATTGTGGAGGATTCAGATACATATCTGACAAAATCTGTTTTCCCTTGCTTCTGTAGGAATAGAACTATACCCAGGTACATGGTCATGAAGATAGATTGCCCATCCCAGCCTCCCTTGTAGTTTGGTGTGGCCAAGTCAATTAAGTTCTTACAGATGGATTGTGAGCAGAATTTCTGTCTGCCCCTTCCACGTCTGGAATAGAAATCATCTGGATATGCTTCTTTCTTCTAAGCGAGCTAGAACCCAAGTATGGCAGTGACCCAGCTATACCCATGCAGATTATGGTATTGCCATAGGGAATTTTGAAGCAATTACTTGAAAGAAAATTTGGTTTCAGAAGGACTGTAAGATCAAAGCTGCCCTACATACCTAATAATTTTTACATTGCTACTGTCATGTGAAAAACAGAGACATGTTTACAAGCCACTGTGTCATTGCATCACATTGTTTCCACAGTATAATCTTACTGAACTTGCACGGAAATCTTTGATAACCTTTGCAATAGCAGTTTCAATAGAATGGTTATGAAGAAAATTAGATTTTACTTCACTGCCAAGTGAGAGGAATGAGGAAGCAAAAATGAGATAGCCCTTTCAACAATTTTTTTTTTTTTGAGGCAGGGTCTCGGTCTGTTGTCCAGGCCAGTGTGCAGTGGTGCAATCATGGCTCACTGCAGCCAGGCTCTGAAGAAATTTGTAAAGAATGAACAGGCTGTTTAAGGAATAAGAAATACATTGGTATCTGGAGAAGAATTCAGACTCAGAGGTTATTTTTTAAGACTAGAGAAACTTGAATATATTTAAAATGCCTATGTGTAATGTTCAGTAGGGAAGGAGAAAATTAAGATACAGAAGAGATAATGCAATTCCCCTAGAAAGGGTGTTAAAGATGGGATCCAGGCAATGTATGAAGGGATTGGACTTAGACTGGTGGGAGAGACCCCAGCAGTTGAAAAGTATAGATACAGATGCTGTTAAAGCTGTGGAGTAGGGGACAGGAAAATGAATTTCTAGCTGATGGAGTTTATTTTCTCAATAAGGTATTAGGCAAGTTCATCTGCTAAAAGGGGGCATGTAAATGGTAGGGTAAGAAGTTTAAAGTAAGATAAGTAGGTTTGAAATAGATGTTGTGGTGAATAGAAAAGAGAGCTCATTAGAAAAAATACAAAAGGAGTTCTTGGTCTCAGAGCCCAATTAGGTTGAATATACACATTTATAGTGGCAGCGGTATTGCTGATCTTGTCAGTTTGGTCTTACAGAGTGCAACAGCCCCGGTGTAAGAGAGGAGGAGGACTATATTCATGTGGGCTGGGGTTTCATCGAGTGGTTTTAGTGAAGGAAAATTGAACAAGGGAATTTAGAATATGAGCGTGAGAGTGATTGGGAGTGGTAAACCAGGAAATCAGCTGGATAGGAAGGAAATTAGAACAGGAGGGTTTGATAGGTAGTAGCAGCATCATGGAATGGAGCTCCTGAGAAGCTCAAAGACAAGATGTGATATGAACAGCAGAATGAGAAGGTTATAGGTACAGACAATTACGCTCTCAGAAGAAGATATTTGAAATTATTATATCATAGAATGGTTTCTAGGTGGGGAAAAAGTACAATATCTAGCCAGAACATTAATGACTGAACAACAGGGGTAGAGGTAAAGACCTGGAGACTGAGAGGTCATGTTGTTAGATTAATCAGTGGATTCACTGATTAAGTTCTTTATCTTTCTATTTCAAGTTATTTAATATAACTTATTAAATAACTTATTTCAGTTATTTCCAAGTATCTGGTGGCAGAACTTGAAATAGAAAGATAAAGAGAACAATGTGTTTGTAAGATAAAATGTCCTTTTTTTCCCCCTTACTCTTGTCTAATGAAAAAAGTCTGTTATTTGGTTTTTGTTGTAAGGGTTTTTGACAGAATCCATTCTGTAAGCCTGGGCCATCTCTTGTGTCTCTATTTTCTGTGTCCTTTAACCCCCACTGGATATAAAATTATGTTCTAAGTTACTTATAACCGATAGTTCTTTCATGTAAAATTGGCTGATACAGCTTGATTCCTATGCACTGTTTTAAGTATAACTATAAATGAGGTCTTTGAAGCATAAGAGTAAAATTTGTTTTTAGCAATACATTCTAGGAGAATTGGTTGGTTATATGTATTTGAGCTCCTGGTCACTCCTCATAAGAGCCAGGAAACTCATAGTTCTTTTTATAAAGAGAGGAGTCCTGCTGCTCATATATCTAGAAAAACTGGAAGTAATAGGACGAGTACTTGGCCCTTTTCTCCACTGTTGCACCTGCTAGATTTTCTATTTGAGCATTTGAACTACTCTTTCCTCCTCCACCAGTAGAATTAGGCTGCAGTGAGCCATAGTTGCACCACTGCACCCCAGCCTAGGTGACCGAGTGAGACTGTGTCTCTAAAAAATAAACAAACAAAGAAAGAAGAAAAGAATAATTACTCAGTTGACATAATTCAACAGAACTGGTAGTGAAATCTTAGTAAGAAGTGGAAACATTAGGTTGTCTTAGATATGCTAGAAAGAGAGATTACACTTCTTGGTATTATCAACTGACTAATACCCAGTCCCTCTACAATGTTAGGATAAAGTTTTAAAATATCTTCAAGAAGCAGTTGAGGCCAGGTACCCACACCTGTAGTCACAGCACTTTGGGAGGCTGAGGCAGGTGGATTGCTTGAGTTCAAGAGCAGTCTGGACAATATGGTGAAACCCTGTCTCCACTAAAAATACAAAAATTAGTGGATGTGGTAGCCTGGGCCTGTAATCCTGGCTACTTGTGAGGCTGAGGTGGGAGGATCACTTGAGCCCTGGAGGCAGAGGTTGCAGTGAGTGGAGATTGCACCACTGCACTCCAGCCTGGGTGACAGGGCAGGACCCTGTCTCAAATAAAAAAAAAAAAAAGAGAGAGAGAGAAGCAATTGAGTCTATTTTGTGGCATTGGAAGTAGTCATTTTACTCATCCCCACGAATTTCCTCTTTCCCATGCTTGCTCTCTCTCTCGCATACACAATTCCTTTGCCTTTATACTCTTACTCATTTTGTTATCCTACACTTTTCTCCCACAACATACAGACTTTATACTTCTTGATAACGTTCATGGAAAATCTCCTCCTCCTACCATGAAGTCTTTTTCTTACATAGTAATGTCAGATCCTCAAAGGCAAGAGTGGTTTAATATGAGACAAAGCTACTCCTCTACAGTGGTTTGAAAAAATTTTTTAATTAGAACCTAAAGGACTATTTTTTGATACTCTCAGTGTTCAACAACTGGTATACTTTTACATGCCCCAGAAAAGTGG
Source organism: Aotus nancymaae (assembly GCF_030222135.1). Lineage (NCBI taxonomy): Eukaryota > Metazoa > Chordata > Mammalia > Primates > Aotidae > Aotus > Aotus nancymaae. Next base: position 16,217,045 of record NW_026988479.1, on the reverse strand, counting down.
TTTTCAAACTTTGGGCTACTATCCATTAGTATACCATGAAATAAATTTAGTGGATCATGACCACATTTGAAAACTGAATAGAATGAAATAATATAGGTAATTTCAAATTACGTCACAAAAGACTAAGCGTTGTTGACAAACATTTCTTTCTATTATGCTTGTGTGTTGCCAAATATGTAAAATATTATCTTAATATTGGTTGTAGTAAAAAAAAGTTTGAAAAATAGTTTCTGGTGTATATACATTAAATTTTATGATAGTAAGGGCAAACATTTTTTATACATTAACACACAAGTCCACTTTGTGCTATACAAATTATTATTTTGTACAGGCATCTGCACTCCACTAGATTGCATTAGAGCCTTGTGACATTAATTAAACAATTATACCTTCATACTCCCAGATTCTGTGAATGGCCACAATCTTAATGTGCTTGCATAATCCTCTCCAGGATGAATGAGGAAAGGACACTAAGAAACTGGTCTTCTGACCCTTTCAAACCAAATGATAACACTTAGAGTTGTATCATAGGATATAGGTTTTCTGGTTTACTTTTGAGAGTAATAACATATTTAAGGTTAACTAAAAACGTACTGTATTAAAAAAACACATATGATGTATCTTAATAGCAATCATTATTTCAAAGCTGCAAAAATAAGAAAAATCAAATGAAGAAATGCTGGAAAATTTGAATGACTTCTAAATTGGTCTATTTTATTTTACTGTAAGCGTAATTCTGTGTGAAGTTCAACTGAAGAGAGGAACATGGAAAAATGTGACTTGGTATTGTTCTTTAGGGAGGCAAATTAATTACAAATTAAGACCATCTAGGTTAAAGAGTGAATTGCTACCTTTTAAGAACCAGGAATAAAAGTAAATGTTCACTTTAAAGCACAGGGAGAAAGAAAAGGAGAAAAATCGCAAGTAAATCAGTACAATTTTAAATACACACAAATTGGGGAAAATAAACATTGGCATAGAAATGCCGCAAAATAAAATACCTATGGAATATAAAAGTCGATTATGGTCACTGAATATTGAACCCAAAGCTATTGGGGAAGGTAGAATTTCCCTCTATTTCCTTCCCAGGGCACTGGGGAGAGAAGTTGGGGATAATCGGCTTCAGAAATTTGAACTCATTTGTCCCGGAATCCCCCAACAAACACACCTCATAGCGGTAGCTCTGGGACAGGGTCCCGGTGCCACTCACATCCACCAGATGCCCTGGAAAGGGGCCCTCGGGCACCGAGCAGCGACCCACCGAGGCCGCCCTGCTCCTCCTGCACAGCCGCACCGCCACGAACAGGAGCACCGAGAACAGGAAGAGCGACGACACCGAGGCCAACGCCACCACCAGGTAGACGGTGAGCGAGTCGGCCTGGGCCTGGGCCGGGGCCGCCTCCGGGAGCGGCAGGTAGGGCTGGGAGAAGCCGTCCACCAGGAGCACGTGCAGCGTGGCGGTGGCCGAGCGCGGAGGCTCGCCATTGTCCTTGACCAGCACCACCAGCCTGTGCTTGGCCGCGTCGCGCTCGCTCAGCAGCCTGGCGGTGCGCACCTCGCCATTGTGCGCCCACACGCCGAACAGCCCGGGCTCCGTGGCCTTGAGCAGCTGGAACGACAGCCAGGCGTTCTGGCCCGAGTCGCCGTCCACCGCCACCACCTTGGTCACCAGGTAGCCCGGCTCGGCCGCCCGGGGCACCAGCTCGGTGCAGGGCGCGGAGCCGTTGTGCAGCGGGTACAGCACGAAGGGCGAGTTGTCGTTGGCGTCCAGCACCAGCACGCGCACCAGCGCCTCGCTGCTCAGCGCCGGGGAGCCGCGGTCTGTGACGCCCACGCGGAACTCGAACGCCTGCAGGGCCTCGTAGTCCAGCGACCGGAGGGCGAACAGGTGTCCGTTGTCCGCGTTGATGGAGACCAGGGAGGCGAGGGGCAGGTGCGGGTCCTGGGGCGGCAGCAGCGAGTAGGTGACCTGGGCGTTGGTGCCTGAGTCTCTGTCTGTGGCGCTGACGCTGCCGATGTGCAGGGCGGGACTGTTGTTCTCGCGGACGAACAGGGTGTAGGAGGTTTGGGTGAAGGTAGGGGCGTTGTCATTGACATCAGAGACCAGCACGGTAATATTGAGCTGTGTTTTCAGCCTAGGGGTCCCCAAGTCAGTGACGGTGATGGTAATGTTGTATTCATCTCTGCTTTCTCTGTCCAGTGGTCTCTCTGTTAGTAGGGTGTAAAAGTTTCCCATGGATTTCAGGAGGAATGGTAGATCCTCTGGAATGGAGCAACTTATTTTCCCATTTTCTTCTGAATCAAGATCTGAGACACTGAAAAGTGCAACCACAGTTTCAGGCTCATTCTCAGGTATTGGGCTGGTAAATGCAGACATAGTAACTTCTGGAGCGTGATCGTTCACATCCATCACTTGAATCAGAACGGTGCATTTTCCAGAAAAGGTTCCAGCATCTCTTGCCTCAACATTGACTTCATAGGACTGCAATTTTTCGAAATCAAGTTGTTTTTTAAGTTCAATTTCTCCTGTCAAGGGATTGATCTTAAAGGTTTTGCCAATCTCGTCGGAAGCTTGGAAAAGTGAATAGGAAATCTCTCCGTTGACTCCTGTGTCTACATCCGTGGCAGAGACCTTGACAACCAGGAAGCCTACTGGACTGTCCTCAGAGATCTGTACCCTATAGAAAGGCTGCTCAAATTCAGGGGCATTGTCGTTGACATCCAGGACTTCGATGTAGACCTGAGCAGTGCCAGATCTGGGTGGAGAGCCACCATCCAGGGCTGTAAGTGTTAATCGGAGCTCAGCTTCCTCCTCTCGGTCCAGCGCTTTGTCCAACACCAGCTCTGGATATTTCCTACCATCACTGCGTTTGCGGGTGAGGACCCGAAAATAGGAGTTGGGGCTGATTACATAGCTCTCAATATTATTTTGGCCTACATCTAAGTCCTCAGCATTCTTCAAAGGAAACGTAGTCCCAGGAGGACTGCTCTCTGACACTTTTACCAGCATTTCTTTGTCTAGAAATACTGGAGAGTGGTCGTTTATGTCTGTTACTTGTAGCTCAGCCTGAAAAAACTCTAAGGGACTCTCTAGCAACACCTGGAAACGTAGCACACAGGGCTCTGTGTGACCGCACAGATCCTCACGGTCCAGTTTCTCATTTAGCCACAAATCCCCGGTCTCCTGGTTGAGGTGCAAATGTAGTTTGTTCCCTCTAGAAACAACCCTAACCCCCCGCCTGGAGAATTCCCTCTGCTCCAGGCCTAAGTCCTTTGCTAAATTGGTTACAAAGGAGCTACCCTCAGTTTCCTCCACCACAGAATAGCGCCTAGGTTCCGCCGCGCCCGCCAGAGATAAGCCCAAAAGGAGAAAGGTAAAAAGGACTTGCCTTTGTCTGCAAATGAACTTCCTGCCGGCTTCCATTGTTCTTGCTTTGTTCAGCTTCTGGGGAGGACGGTTCCGTGGGACTGTAAAGTCACCAGTATCTGAGGCCATGGTTTTTTCAAAGATGCCTCAGAAATATTCCTGTGAGTAGTCCTTTCCAGAGGACCCAGACCTCCTCTCGTTAGCATCCAAGCTTCCCGTAGGCTTCCAGGTTCTGCTGTTTTTTGCGGGTTAATGGAGCTGCAGCTGCAGTTTGCTTTGTACCTTCTTATCCTGCAGCGCCACCAAGCGTCCTCACAGGCTCTTACACTTCGTGGGATCATAATAGATGTAATATTCTCAACTCTGCCTTTATGTACCCAGGGGCTATGTAAGATTACAATACCTCCTTTAATATCACGGAACGTTATTGAGCAGACAACTGACAGAAGGAGAAATTACATTAGTCTTTGAACAATGCTAACTGAGTTTGGGGCAAAAAGGAAATATTTAGGTAACAGTATAGAGCTTGGCAAAAAGAATATATGAAGAAACTTTCAAATATAATTGGAGTTAACATAGGCAACATTTAGATCTTTATACTTTTATTTCCAGGAACCACAGGAATAATTAGTAGCTGTGAACCTCGAACAAATTATTTAATCGCTCTGTTTTAGTTTCTTCATCTGTAAAGTGAGAACAATAATAGCACCTACCAGGTAGGGCTGCTGTGAATTCCCCACCTCACAGATGAGGAAACTGATGCAAAGAGAGATTAACCTTAAAAATAAACTATATACCCGATATGTGGCAATTTGATGCTATCAAGTAGCTGTGTCTGTATAAGTCAGTTAATATAACTAGAAACACACCTCAAAATTCAAATGGTAGAAGAATACAGGAGCATGACTATCTCAGGTAGAGAAGTTATGTCAAATAATGAAGGGAAATGAACAAGGAAAGGCTGGAGAGTTCGTCTAAAGAGAGACAAAATCTGTAACAGCAGAGGTAATTTTTTTCTGGGAAGGATGTCCTTTTGTGTTACCTCCACTTCTAACAGCATCAATTAAAAAAACTTTTACTGTGAAATTTTTCAAATCTCATAAAAGGAGAGGAGTGTAATGAACCTCCAAGTACTCAGAACTAGCTTCAGCTATTATCAATGTTTTGCCACAATTCTTGACTCTATGCCTCCAACATTTTCACATTCCAGAGGAACTGAATTTCACCCAGAAATACTTAATTATACATTTCTTTAAATGCATAATGACTTTAAATGACTCTAAAAATACCCTTAAGTACAATGCCATTATCATACCTAAAAATTAAGTTAATATTATTTAATACTCATCTATATTCAAACTCTTCCAAGTGTTTCAAAGTCATTGTGTTGTTTGAATCAAAATCCAAACAAGATCCACACATTGTATTTGATTGGTAGATCTCTTAAGATCGTTCCTAGTGTAGACCCCCCTCCTTCTATTTTTAATGCCATTTATTTGTTGGAGAAATTGGATAATTTTACCCTCAGACCATGAAAGCAATTTAAGATTTTACTGCTGTGAAGTGTTTTCCCTTATATTTTGTCCCACCAGTGACATACAGTAATACTACCTTTATTAGAGTTACCAGCACAGATTTATAATATATTCAGGACACAACCATGCAAAAATTACCTATTTAAAAAATAAAAGTTAGTTACAAAGTTTTATAACAAACAATGCTTCTCCTTAACTCCTCAGAATTTCTAAAAATTTAATGATCATCTATGTTGTATATTACACATATAAAACTATTCTTTTTCTTAAATTTTCCTGATTCAGCAGTGCAGTATAATTAATAGAAAACTGCTAAAAAAACAAACTCTAAAATCAGGAAGATGTATTACAAATGTAAGTATGAGTGACTCTGGAAATATACTACAATGTGAAGAAAACAATTAACTAGTAACACAATCAAAATTATGTACTATTCCCACTCAGTACCACTAATCTTTTCTGTTAAATGAAAGTTATATGTTCAGGAGAAAATGGGACGGTGCAAGTTGCTCTTTCAATTTTGCTTCTTACTTGAGATTTGGAGAGATCAGAGCATTAGTAATAATAGCTAAAATTTGATTCTCATAAAAGCAGGATTATTGGTTTATAAGAAAATAAAACCATAGATAAATACATACATTATTATATCTAAATAGGATTGAACAGTAGTATGAATATGGTAAAAACATTTCTTCTCTTTGCCAGACGATATCTAATGACAAAAAATAGTATGGAATCAGAGCAAGGTCACTGACCCAAAGTCAGACAGATCTAGGACGGATGCTCAGTTTTGTCACTTATTAGTTAGTGGACCTTAGAGAACTTACTGAATCTCTAAGACCATCTATTTATTTATTCCTAAAATACCATGCCACATATGTTTCTTCTGAGATTAAAAGTGTTAAAATAGCATATAATTCATAAAATGAGTGTTTCAAAAAAATTTAAGTTATACTGCAATCTACGCTTCTGAAACTAGGGTGGGTATACCCAAACAGCATTCTAATCAACTCAGAAAATGAGAGTCACAGTAATTTTGAAAACAATGGAAAGCAATTTAAAATGTCTCAAGACTTACCATTTAATAGACATTACATTAAACATAACTGTTAGACGTGAAACGTTACCTATATACATTTCCTGCTTTGTGTAGGGTTCTTGGTACTAAATCTGGATACTTTTCTATGCAAAGAAATTTATTTCATAACTTGAAGAGTACATATTTGAAATGATCTAAAAGCACTCCTTTACAGGCACGTCACAATAAGTTCCTAAATAAAAATGTATTCATACACACGGGTTTTACTTTTCATCCTTTATCAGAAACCCAAATTATTCTGAAATGGGAGATTTTCTTCGACTTCTCCACTTGTGTTCTGGGGTAGGAGGTTAGGAATAATTGGTTTCAGAAACTTAAACTCATTTGTCCCGGAACCTCTCATCAGACACACCTCGTACTGGTAGCTCTGGGACAGGGTCCCGGTGCCGCTCACGTCCACCAGATGCCCTGGAAAGGGACCCTCGGGCACCGAGCAGCGACCCACCGAGGCCGCCCTGCTCCTCCTGCACAGCCGCACCGCCACGAACAGGAGCACCGAGAACAGGAAGAGCGACGACACCGAGGCCAACGCCACCACCAGGTAGACGGTGAGCGAGTCGGCCTGGGCCTGGGCCGGGGCCGCCTCCGGGAGCGGCAGGTAGGGCTGGGAGAAGCCGTCCACCAGGAGCACGTGCAGCGTGGCGGTGGCCGAGCGCGGAGGCTCGCCATTGTCCTTGACCAGCACCACCAGCCTGTGCTTGGCCGCGTCGCGCTCGCTCAGCAGCCTGGCGGTGCGCACCTCGCCATTGTGCGCCCACACGCCGAACAGCCCGGGCTCCGTGGCCTTGAGCAGCTGGAACGACAGCCAGGCGTTCTGGCCCGAGTCGCCGTCCACCGCCACCACCTTGGTCACCAGGTAGCCCGGCTCGGCCGCCCGGGGCACCAGCTCGGTGCAGGGCGCGGAGCCGTTGTGCAGCGGGTACAGCACGAAGGGCGAGTTGTCGTTGGCGTCCAGCACCAGCACGCGCACCAGCGCCTCGCTACTCAGCGCCGGGGAGCCGCGGTCTGTGACGCCCACGCGGAACTCGAACGCCTGCAGGGCCTCGTAGTCCAGCGACCGGAGGGCGAACAGGTGTCCGTTGTCCGCGTTGATGGAGACCAGGGAGGCGAGGGGCAGGTGCGGGTCCTGGGGCGGCAGCAGCGAGTAGGTGACCTGGGCGTTGGTGCCTGAGTCTCTGTCTGTGGCGCTGACGCTGCCGATGTGCAGGGCGGGGCTGTTGTTCTCGCGGACGAAGAGGGTGTAGGAGGTTTGTGTGAAGGCGGGGGCGTTGTCGTTGACGTCGGAGACCAGAACGGTTGTATTGTACTCAGCTTTCAACCTGGGGGTCCCCAAGTCAGTGACGGTGATGGTGATGTTGTACTCGGCTCTGCTTTCTCTGTCCAGCGTTCTTTCTGTTTCCAACGTGTAGTAATTCTTAACGGAAGATTTTAGCACGAATGGAAGGTCTTCCGGGATAGAACACACCATCTTTCCGTTGTCCCCAGAGTCTCTGTCTCGTATACTAAAAACCATAACCACGGTCTCCGGCGTATTTTCTGGGATTGGACTGGTAATTGATGACATAGTGATTTCAGGAGCATTGTCATTTACATCCATCACCTGAATTCTGACTGTAGATTTTCCAAAAAGTCCTCCCCCATCTGTGGCTTGAATGATCATTGAGTATGACTCAATTGATTCAAAATCCAAAGGTGCTGTTAAAGTAATTTCTCCAGACTTTTGATGAATTTCAAATGTCTTGTGAATATCTTCTGAGGCATGGGAAAAGGTATAGGATAGTTCACCATTTGTTCCAGAGTCTAAATCCCAGGCTGAGACGGTCACAACCAGGGAGCCAAGGATGCTATTCTCTGGAATCTCCACCTCATAAAAAGCCTGTTCAAACTCAGGGGAGTTGTCATTAACGTCCACAACCACCACCCTGACCAAGGCAGTTCCAGACCTGGGAGGGGACCCGCCATCCAGAGCAGTGAGGATGAAACTGAGCTCCGGTTGCTCTTCATAATCCAGCGCCTTGTCCAGGACTAACTCGGGGTATTTTCTATTGTCTGGATTGACTCTCATTTTAATGTGAAAATGAGAGTTGGGGCTTATTGTGTAGCTCTTTACAGCATTGATTCCTACATCTAAATCCTTTGCACTTTCAAGCAGGAACACAGCACCAACAGGACTGTTCTCTGGGATTTCTAGGAGCATTTCTTTTTCCAAGAAGATGGGAGAGTGATCATTTATATCCCTGACCTGGAGCTCAATTTGTAAAAACTGAGTGGGGTTTTTCATTAACACCTGGAAATACAGCACACAAGGCTCGGTGGAACCGCAGAGCTCCTCCCGGTCTAGCGTTTCACTTAAGAGCAAATCCCCACTGTGTGTGTCTAGCTGCAAACACTCTTTGTTATCATTAGAGACCACTCGAGCCCCACGCGAAGACAGTTCACTCACCTCTAGTCCCAGGTCCTTTGCCAAATTTCCTACAAAGCTTCCACTCTGCATTTCCTCCATCACCAAAAAGCGCCCAGGTTCAGAGCCCGCCTGAGACATTCCCAGCAAAACAAAGAAAAGCAGGACTTGCCTTATCTGCAGTGTGCCTGCTCCTCCGTTTTCCATAGCTTCTTTTCCACAACCCCAAAATCTTGAAGAATTGCCTCAGTGCCACTTGGCAGTTCCGGGAAATATGCCTCTCATCTGTCCACCAAATCCTCGGAAACCTATGGATTTTAACCCTGTTGAATGGCTTCTAGGTTGTCCCTTAAAGGATTGTTCTTTCTGTCTCCCCAGTTCTCTGCCTGTACTGGATAACAGGGTCTTCAACGTCATCCTGGGTTAATTTTTCTCTTGGTGTTATCCTGCAGCGCCACCATGCGTCTCCACAGATTTTCACAGTTCGATGAATACTACCTAAATTTTGTTTACATAAATATCTTCCAGAAGCAAATATTGTGTTTAAATAAATCCTTCTGTTTAAGTGATTAAAAATATATTCTATCTTCCATAATAATCATTTTATATTCTTTATAGTTTGTGACGATGTTTGTATTTGTTTTAAAGCATTTATTCAATGTCTTTCCCCACTCTCCTCACAACCAAACATGCTCAATTGTGGTGAATACAGATACGAGATGTGATTCCTGGCCCCCAGGAATTTGTAGTGTTTCCGAGATGATTGTAAGCCTGAAACAAGCAGGGTATAACCGATTGTTGAGCTGAATGAAATTTTATCAGTACTTGGCTTTCCTTAAGTGGTTAGGGAAAGGGAAAGGGAAGATCATCTCAGAAGTCCTTTCTGAAGTTATGAAACTGTATTAATCATGAGATAAGGCATATCTAGGTCATTGTGACAGAATAAAAATGCACTTATGTAGATTCCCTTAATAGCAGTGAACTATGAACTGGTAGAAAATGAAGTAAGATATTGGGGTAGAACACATTATGTAGACCTATCATTTATTTCCAGTTTTTCATAATTTATAAAAAAAGTTCATAAATACACTAGCATGAACAAGTTAGTTTCATTTAAAGCAGACTCTTACCCCTAAAGCTGGCTTCCCCCAGGTTCCCAAAATTTATTGTAGCCACAACTGTGGCTGTTTTCTCTTTTAGCTCAGGAAAAGAGATTCAGGGTCTATCCCTAAACATAGAACAAAAACCTAAAACCTAACTTTCACTCTGATTAGGCCAAGTAAGATCATGTGCATGCCACTGATGGAATAATTGTTTCAAGAGGTATGGAATTATAGGTAGAGATTTTAGTTCTAGAATCTAAAGGCCCATTTCTGGCCCTTACTTTGTTTTAATCCTGCCTGGGACCACCTCTTAAGGTTGGGATGGTTTCAGTCCTAGCCAAAGTACATCGTTGGTTCATAATGAAGGAGATTGTTTGGAATAGATGCTAAGGTCTCACCCGTGATGTTTACTATAGAAGGTCTTAAAGTGCACTAAGAATGGATGGAAGAAGGATCCAACAAGTCTGCATTTTAAAATGTTAAATTTGAATAATATTCTTCAGCTGGATACATGGTTGAAACAGTAATTGGTACAAAAGGGTAAAAGTTGAAAAGTAGATGGATTGACTATACACAATTAACCTCTCTTCTTTCAAAATATGCACTAAAGTGTCAGAAACATAATTAAAATTGTAGGAACTAACAAAGATTAAGAATGTGTAAGCAAACACACGTATTTTTTCTAGGACAGAAAGCAGGTGGAAGAGCAATTAAGTTAGCAGTTCCAAAAAATGCCCCTAAAGTTCCTGCATTGAAGATACTCACAAGAAACACAATCTTATTTAAGTACAAGATTTGGAGGAACCAGATGTATAAGAAGACTGAAGTCAGTTAAGGATGGAAAAAAGTTATTAGTTGTAAGTATTTGTAGAGGATAATTAAATTCTCTATTCTTCTCATCATCCTACATAGACAGAAATGTAACTCACAGTCAGAGAATAGAAGGTTTATTCTCTGGAGAAATTTAATAGACTTTCTCTAGTCTTGGGGATCTAGGCAGAGCTGAGCACAAATGTGAGATGTCAAACTGAAAATAGGAAGAGTAAGCAAACCTTTGCATTTTGCATGGTGAGACTTCTAGTCCCTTTCCATGCAATACTCTTAGATTGTAGAACACAAGATATATACCTGGCCCCCAGCCCACCCCACATAGTGGATATTATAGAATTCTAATCTGGAGAATATGAAAGTCCCAAATAAAGACACAATTGATATTTGGGGTCTCCTATGGTAATAGCCGTATCCTAGCATGGTTATATTAGAATGAACCCTGCCATCGGCAGGTACTGTTCACTCAGAGTTGATTGTCAGCATTTTGATATATCATCCTTCTAAAATATGAGAAGATAGCCAAGGCATTTGAGGAAACACCTATAACATAACATAGACCAAAACTACCACCATCACTACCACCGTGAAGAAAAGGAACAATAATATAGAAAGCAGAAGAAAGCTTTTGAAAATGTCGGATTAATATTCCCAGAGAAAGAAAATCTAATAAATGCTAATACTTATTTAGTATTTACTCTATGCCACTCATTGTTCTAAGCGATTCATAATGCATTTATCCATTTAATCTAAATAGTAACTGTATGAAGTATGTATTCCTATTGGTTAGGACTTAAGTGCTCCTTACTAGCTGTATTATCTTGGACAAGTTCTTAACTCCCCTTAGACTCACTTTCACTTTTAAAGTGGATATATTATAATAATACTATATAATGCATTTTTAAAGAATAGCTTAATTATAAATGAGAGAAAATATTACATTTATAAATCTTGACAGGATACCAAATGTTTTTCTCTGAAAAAGTTTCAGAGAACCAAAAAACAGCTCTTAAAAGTAAATATTTGTCAGTCATAAAGAAAAACTTAAATATGAAAGATTGAGTGATTAAATAAATTGTCCAAAAAATGGAATGAGAGGCAAAGATAAAATAAGAAATGAAAAAAGGCTTGGAGTCTTATAGAGTCAACCTAGGAGGTCTAATATTTAACTGAGATTCTTGTTGAAGTGAGAATTCAGAAAACCCAGGGGAGAAATTATAAGTAAAACACACTAAGAAATTTTTTTGATTGTTTTCATGTATAGACAGGGTCTCACCATGTTGCCCTGAGTGGTCTCAAACTCATAGCTTCAAATAATCCTCCTGCCTCAGCCTCTCAAAGTGCTGATATTGCAGGTGTGAGTCACCATGCCCAACCAAAATTTCTCAGAAATAAATCTGATAGTCTGAACATTAGCCAAGGGGTCTAGCACACTGTAATTCCAGCTACTTGTAAAGCTGAGGCAGAGGGAGTTAGGGGCTGCAGGGGTGCTATGATTGTGCCTGTGAATAGCCACTGCACTCCAGCCTGGGTGATACATTGAGACACTGTCTTAAAAAAACATGAACAGGGCATAGCCATATGACTAGATTAATAAATAAAGAGCCAGTACTAAGGTATTTTCAGAAGACCAGGGGAATCTTTTTCAATGCTCCCAGAAAGAAAAAAGGGGGAGATCACATAAAAAGACATAGAAATCAGAATGGAATCAGTCTTCTGAACAGTAAAGGAGCAGTGCTTTTGAAATCTGAGGGGAAATTATTTTCCACCTAGAGTGTTATGCTCAAACTATCAGCCAAATGGGAAAAAAGAAAATAACACAGCAAGCTCTCAAAGAGTTTTACTTCCTGTGTATCAGTTTTCATGGAGGTATTGAGAGATGTGCATCAACAAAATAAGAGAGTAAACTAAGAAAGAAGAATCTATTGGATCTTGTAAAAGAGGACCAACAAGGAACGTATTTTTAAAAGTCCTAGGGTGACAGCCTGTAGCACAACCAGTGTAAATGAAGCAGAGATTTGGGTGAAAGATCACCAAGAAATAAACATAATTGATAGGTACTGATATATTTGTATATTTTGAGAAGAAAGAGATTCAAATGAGAGAATGTTAGGAAACTAATAGCAGTAAATGGAAAATTATGTAAGTACAAAACAACAATATTCAGCTCTAGGAAAAATGTTTTTCAAGAAAGGAAATGTAATCACACTACACTAATGTGTATTTTGAAAAAACCTTAACAATATGGACACTATTAGTTTAACTTAAAAAAAAAAAAAAAAAGCTTGGCTGGGCACGGTCGCTCATGCCTGTAATCTCAATAGTTTGGGAGACTGAAGCAGGTGGGTCACCTGGGGTCAAGAGTTCAAGACCGGCCATCTCTACTAAAGCTACAAAAATTAGTGGGGTGTGGTGGTCGGCGCCTGTAATCCCAGCTACTCAGGAGGCTGAGGCAGGAGAATCACTTGAATCCAGGAGGTGGAGGTTGCAGTGAGCCAAGATCATGCCACTGTACTTCAGTCTGGGCGACAGAGTCAGACTCTGTCAAAACAGCAACAACAATACACCAAACTGTGACAATTCTATTGGGAGAATAGGAGAAAGGGAAAGGGAATGTGTAGTGTTTATATTAGTTTATATTAGTTGGAAAGAAAATCTTTTTTAAAAATTCCATAGCAAGAAATGATTAAAGTATAAAATGGAATATCATGGTATAACAGTAAAAACATATATTTAGAAGTATTGAGGTAATTCTAGAGTAAGCCACTCAACAGAAGCAGACTGGAAATTAAAGAGAATATTGTTTTTCTTTCTTCTTTTTAGGAGATGGAATCTCACTCTGTCACCCAAACTGGAGTGCTATGGCAAGATCTTGGCTCACTGCAACCTCTGCCTCCCAGATTCAAGTGATTCTCCTGTCTCAGCCTCCAGAGTAACTGAGATTACAGGGGCATACCACCACGCCCAGTTAATTTTGTATTTTTTAGTAGAGACAGGGTTTCACTGTGTTGGCCAGGCTGGTCTTGAACTCCTGACCTCAGATGATCCGCCCACCTTAGCCTCTCAAAATGCTGGGATTACAGGTGTGAGCTACCCCACCCAGCCAAGCCACTGATCCCATCCTTGTTTTTCTTTATAACCTTTAGTTCATCTTGATTTTTACATTTGAAAACAATGAAATAAATTTACAAAATAAAAGGAAAAGTGAATATTTTTCCAACAGTCCACCAATATTCTTACCCACAAATTCTCAAAATGTTCTAATATTTCTATTTATGTTCATGCAGTTTATTACATTTTGTTTGTATTATAAGACATGATCTGTATATGTAAGCATTAAAAATATTAGCCAAGTAAGTGTAGTGTACTTAAGAAAATAATACAAGCACAAAGGTATTAATGAAATTTAATATTAATCACAAAATAATATTTAATTTACCATGAGCACATTAATAATGAAATGATGTATGATTTAGAACTAAACAATGGGGCTTTTTAAATTAATAAATAGAATGTTAGAATAAGGTTGGAAGTGCAGATACTACTTCTTCCATGAAGGAAGTAAAATACACAGGTGGTTAGGATCATAGGATGCAGGTGGTGAAAAATACTAGGCGAGACTCCGTGTGATGGCTCCCACCTGTAATCCCAGCCTTTTGAGAAGCTGAGGCAGGAGAATCACTGAGGTCAAGAGTTACAGACCAGCCTGACCAACATAGTGAAACTCCATCTCTACTACAAATACAAAATTAGCTGGATGTGGTGGCACGCCTGTATTCCCAGCTACTTGGGAGGCTGAGGGAGGAAAATCACTTGAACCCAGGAGGCAGAGATTGCAGTGAGCTGAGATTGCGACATTGCACTCCAGCCTGGGCAACAAGAGCGAAACATTCTCTCAAAAACAACAACAACAACAACAAAAATCAAAAATCATAGGAGAAAAATAAAAACTCAGTTTCTAGAATGAGAAATAATAAAATAATAAGTAAATTATTGTACACTTGAAAAGGATCAAAACCTTAAAATTATTCTTTAATTGGATACTATCTGTTAACTAATACAAAAAGTATTTACAATGTTATTCACAATAATATGCAATACTTGAAAACTGAAACTAGGCCTGGCGCGGTAGCTCACCCGCCTCATCCCAGCACTTTGGGAGGCTGAGGGGGGTGCATCGCTTGAGCTTTACATAAAATACAAAAATTAGCCAGGCATGGTGGCACACGCCTGTAGTCCCAGCTACTTGGGAGGCTGAGGTGGGCTGATCGCTTGAGCCCAGGAGGCAGAGGTTGCAGTGAGCCAAGATCGTGCCACTGAACACCAGTCTGGGTGACAAAGCAAAACTCTGTCTCAAAAAAAAAATTAATTAATTACAAACTTAAAAATACAATTAATTGTATTGCATAACAACGTAACTAGTTTAAAACTAAATAATATTAATATGGTTATGTAAAACTAAAAAAGTACATGAAAATGTAAACAGCATTCTTACTAAAAATTAAATTCAAAGCTATTTCGAAAGGTGGGGTTTTCTTCACTCATCTTCCCAGGACCCTTTGCCTGGATATTAGGGATAACTGGTTTTAGGAACCTGAACTCACTGGTCCCAGAACCTCCTGCCAGACACACCTCATAGCGGTAGCTCTGGGACAGGGTCCCGGTGCCGCTCACGTCCACCAGATGCCCTGGAAACGGGCCCTCGGGCACCGAGCAGCGACCCACCGAGGCCGCCCTGCTCCTCCTGCACAGCCGCACCGCCACGAACAGGAGCACCGAGAACAGGAAGAGCGACGACACCGAGGCCAACGCCACCACCAGGTAGACGGTGAGCGAGTCGGCCTGGGCCTGGGCCGGGGCCGCCTCCGGGAGCGGCAGGTAGGGCTGGGAGAAGCCGTCCACCAGGAGCACGTGCAGCGTGGCGGTGGCCGAGCGCGGAGGCTCGCCATTGTCCTTGACCAGCACCACCAGCCTGTGCTTGGCCGCGTCGCGCTCGCTCAGCAGCCTGGCGGTGCGCACCTCGCCATTGTGCGCCCACACGCCGAACAGCCCGGGCTCCGTGGCCTTGAGCAGCTGGAACGACAGCCAGGCGTTCTGGCCCGAGTCGCCGTCCACCGCCACCACCTTGGTCACCAGGTAGCCCGGCTCGGCCGCCCGGGGCACCAGCTCGGTGCAGGGCGCGGAGCCGTTGTGCAGCGGGTACAGCACGAAGGGCGAGTTGTCGTTGGCGTCCAGCACCAGCACGCGCACCAGCGCCTCGCTACTCAGCGCCGGGGAGCCGCGGTCTGTGACGCCCACGCGGAACTCGAACGCCTGCAGGGCCTCGTAGTCCAGCGACCGGAGGGCGAACAGGTGTCCGTTGTCCGCGTTGATGGAGACCAGGGAGGCGAGGGGCAGGTGCGGGTCCTGGGGCGGCAGCAGCGAGTAGGTGACCTGGGCGTTGGTGCCTGAGTCTCTGTCTGTGGCGCTGACGCTGCCGATGTGCAGGGCGGGGCTGTTGTTCTCGCGGACGAAGAGGGTGTAGGAGGTTTGTGTGAAGGCGGGGGCGTTGTCGTTGACGTCGGAGACCAGAACGGTAATATTGAGCTGTGTTTTCAGCCTGGGTGTCCCCAAGTCAGTGGCGGTGATGGCGATGTTGTACTCGGCGCTGCTCTCTCTGTCCAGTGGTCTTTCTGTTTCCAACGTGTAGTAATTCTCAACTGAAGATTTTAGCACGAATGGAAAGTCTTCCGGGATGGAACAAACAATTCTTCCGTTTTCTCCAGAGTCTATATCTTGGATACTAAAAACCATAACCACGGTCTCCGGCGTATTTTCTGGGATTGGACTGGTAATTGATGACATAGTGATTTCAGGAGCATTGTCATTTACATCCATCACCTGAATTCTGACTGTAGATTTTCCAAAAAGTCCTCCCCCATCTGTGGCTTGAATGATCATTGAGTATGACTCAATTGATTCAAAATCCAAAGGTGCTGTTAAAGTAATTTCTCCAGACTTTTGATGAATTTCAAATGTCTTGTGAATATCTTCTGAGGCATGGGAAAAGGTATAGGATAGTTCACCATTTGTTCCAGAGTCTAAATCCCAGGCTGAGACGGTCACAACCAGGGAGCCAAGGATGCTATTCTCTGGAATCTCCACCTCATAAAAAGCCTGTTCAAACTCAGGGGAGTTGTCATTAACGTCCACAACCACCACCCTGACCAAGGCAGTTCCAGACCTGGGAGGGGACCCGCCATCCAGAGCAGTGAGGATGAAACTGAGCTCCGGTTGCTCTTCATAATCCAGCGCCTTGTCCAGGACTAACTCGGGGTATTTTCTATTGTCTGGATTGACTCTCATTTTAATGTGAAAATGAGAGTTGGGGCTTATTGTGTAGCTCTTTACAGCATTGATTCCTACATCTAAATCCTTTGCACTTTCAAGCAGGAACACAGCACCAACAGGACTGTTCTCTGGGATTTCTAGGAGCATTTCTTTTTCCAAGAAGATGGGAGAGTGATCATTTATATCCCTGACCTGGAGCTCAATTTGTAAAAACTGAGTGGGGTTTTTCATTAACACCTGGAAATACAGCACACAAGGCTCGGTGGAACCGCAGAGCTCCTCCCGGTCTAGCGTTTCACTTAAGAGCAAATCCCCAGTGTGTGTGTCTAGCTGCAAACGCTGTTTCTTATCCTTAGAGACCACCTGAGCCCCGCGTGAGGACAGTTCGCTCACCTTCAGCCCCAGGTCCTTTGCTAGATTGCCTACAAAACTCCCGCTCTGCATTTCCTCTGCCACAGAAAAGCGCCCAGTTTCAGAGACTGCCTGAGACATTCCCAGCAAAACAAAGAGAAGCAGGACTTGCCTTATCGGCGGAGTGCATGCTCCTCCCTTCTCCATAGCTCCTCTCCTGTAAGCTTCTTGCAGAATGGCTTCAGTTTCGGAGAATGCGTCTCTGACCTGTTCACAAAATCCTCAGACGTCTAAGGATTTTAACCCTGTTGAATGACTTTTATGTCACCCTCTTGAAGGCTTGTTCTTTCTGTCTTCTGATTTTCTGTGTGCACTAGATGTCAGTGTCCACAACGCCATCCAGTAGAGTTTTTTTTCACGATATTATCCTGCAGCGCCACCAAGTGTCTCCATAGATTTTCACAGTTTGGTGAAAGCTACCTAAATTCCATTCTCTTGTATGTCCTCCAGAAACAAATATTGTTTTATTCATTGTGTTCAAGTGATTACAAATATATTGCACCTTCTCTAATAATTGTTTCATATTCTCTTTAGTTTGAGATGCTGTTAGCATTCATCTTAAAGCATTTATCTTTCTCCACTCTCCACACAACCAAACCCGCTTAATTGTGTATACAGAAATACAAGATGTGATTCCTGGCCCCAGTGGTTTGTAATCTCTGTGAGAAGATTGGAAACATGAAACAACAATAATATTATTAAGCTGAAAAAATTACATTACTACTTGACTTTCCTTAGGTCGTAAGGAAAAGGCGAAGTATACCTGGGTCATTTTAGAAGCCCTTTCAGAGAATATGAAACTGGATTAACCATGAGATGGGACATACTTTGATGTTATGATAGCACTAGAAGGCATTCATATAGATTTCCTTGGTAGCAAGGAATTGTGAACTGCTAGAAAGTAAAGTAAGACATGGAGAGTAGAACATATTATGGGAATCCTTGAGTTAGTTCCAGCTTCTCAAAAAATACTAAGTACACAAGCACAAGCATATTAGTTTCATTTAAAGCAGGTTTATTCCTAAGACTGGCCTCCCTCAGTTTCCCAAGATTTATTCCAGAAACAACTATGGCTATCTGCTTTCTTTTTCAGCTTATGAAGAGAGAATGAGAGAGATTTTCTTCCTCAATAATAAAGAAAATCTTAGCCCTCATTCTGATTAGACCAACTAAGAGCACTTCAGCCTGTTGATGAAGAAATCAGTGTCTCAGTACATACAGGATTAAAGGTAGAGATTATAGTCCCAGAATCTAAAGACTCCATCTTTAGCCCTTTGTTTTATTCCAGTCAGAGATTACCCCTCAAACCTGAGGTGGTTTCAGTCCTAGCCAAAGTGCATGGCTGCTACATAATGAAGTAGATAGTTGGAACAAGTTGGAATAGGATAGTTGGAACCTACCAGTGATGTTCATTATTAAACATCTCAAAGTACTCTCAAGAATGGAGGACATCTAAGAAGTCTGCATTTTTAAAATGATAAATGTGAACTACATTCATAAAAATGTGAACTAGATACATGGTTGAAAAATTATCAGTTCAGAAGAGGAGAACTTGAATAGTATGTGGATTGACTATACAATTATCCTTTGTCCTTAAAGCCCCTCTAAAATGACAGAAAAGTTATAAAAAGGTATGCACTCACAAAGGCTAAGAATACATAAGTGAATACACAAATTGTCTGATGATAGAAAGCAGATGAAAGAGCAATTGACAACAGTTCCGGGAAATGTCTAAAATAAATTTCCTGCCTTGGAGATACTAAAAACAAACTACTGGGTTTTCCCCACATAATCCTAGTAGATACTAGACTTGGATGAACCAGGTGTATAAGAAGGCCGAAGTTAGGTAAGGACTTTAAAAGGAAGTTATTAGTTAAAAGTATGTATATAGAATAGTTGAATTCTCTGGGCTTTTCACCATCCTACAAAGACAAGAAAATAACTGAGAGCCAGAGAATGGAAAGCTTATACTCAGGAGAAATTAGATTATATTCTGGAGAAATTGTACTATCTCCAGTCTTGGAGATCCCAGGCAGAGCTGAGTGAAAGTATGAGTTATGAAACTAAAGATAAGGAGATTAGGCAAAACATTGCATTCTGAATAGTGAGACTTCTAGCCCATGATACTCTCAGATTGTAGAACACAAGATATATGTCTGACCTCTTTTCTATTGAACACCAAAACATTTTGTATTGTAGAATTCTATCCTGGGGAATATGAAAGGTGCAGATAAATACTTACATGTACTGATATGTGGGGGTTTCCCAAGGTAGTAGCTCTATCCTAGCATGGTTACATTAGAGTGAAGACCTGTCATCAGCACTCATGAAGGGTTGACTGTCAGCATTTTCTATGTCATCATTCATATATATAACAAGATAGCCAAAGATCATGAGACATTTGAGAAAATGCCTACAACATGAAATAGAAAGACCAAAACTAATACTACCACCACACACACGAAGCAACAGGAGGGAATAGATATAATTCAGAAAACAAAAGAAAGGCTTAAAAAATGTCTGATTAATATCCCTAGAGAAATAAAATGTAATAAGAGCTAACACTGACTTATTTTAAGTTTATTATTCTAGTACCTCATGTATTTACCCAGTTAATGTTAGCAATAACCATATCAAGTACATATTTATATCTGGAAGACAAACAATAGCTTAAGGCTTACGTGCCCCTTACTAGCTGCATAGCCTTAGGCGAATTCTTAACTTCCCTGTGACTAACTTGGAATTTTAAAATGGGTACAATAATAACTGTTACTGTATAATGCATTTTTTTTTTGAGACAGAGTCTCACTCCGTCACCAGGCACCAGGCTGGAGTGCAGTGGTGTGACCTCAGCTCACTGCAACCTCTGCCTCCCGGGTTCAAGCAATTCTCCTGCCTCAGCCTCCTGAGTAGCTGAGACTACAGGCGTGTGCCACCACACCCAGCTAATTTTTTTGTATTTTTAGTATAGACGGGGTTTCACCATGTTGGTCAGGATGGTCTCGATCTCTTGATCTCATGATCCGCCCATCTCGGCCTCCCAAAGTGCTGGGATTACAGGCATGAGCCACCACGCCCAGCCTATAATGTGTTTTTAAATAATAAATAGATTAATTATAGGTGAGAGAAGATTTACATTTGCAGATTTGTAATAGGATATTATGAAAAAACAAAGAGCTCTTAAAAATAAATATTTTTTACCCAAAAAGAAAAACTTAAATCTGAATATTGGGTAATTAAATAAATTGCTTAATTAATAGAACAAAACATGAGCAAAACTCCGTCTCAAAAAAAAAAATAGAACAAGAGATGAAAAAGAAGAAAAATAATAAAATTTAGAGTCTCAGAAAGTCAACCCAGGAGGCCTAATACTTAGTGAGATTCTGGTTAAAGTGAGAATGTAGAAAACTCAATGGGTAAGTTATTAGTAAAACATTAAAACATTTCTCAGAACTTACAGTGAGAGTCTATATGTTAACAGGGTATGCCTGCATGACCAGACTCATAAATAAAATGCCTGTATTAAGGTCTTTTGAGAATACCAGGAGAAAGTTTTTCAATGCTTCCAGGGAAGGAGGTAAGAGAGAAGGACACATAAAAAGAGGTAGGCATCAAAATGGAGTCAGTCTTCTAAAGAGCAACTTGACATGCAATAGTAAAAGAAACAGCTTCAGCTTTCAACATCCGAGGGAAAATTAGTCTTAATTTAGAATTTTATACCTAGTCAAACTATCCAGCAAATGAAAACAAATCAAACAAAAAAGATGTCTTCACAATGAAGAAAGGAAATGTAATTATAGTACAGTACACAAAGGCATATTCTGAAGCACTTAGCAATATAGATACTAACTACTAATTTAACTAAGAAACTGTGACATCTATATTGGGAGAATAGGAGAAAAATAATTTGCAATGTTTGTATATGTTTGCTAGTTTGGAAATAAGAAAGCTAAATGCTTTTCTATTATACAAAGAAATGATTCAAGTACAAAACAATACCAAGATATGGCATCGTAAATGTACGATTTATAAATATTGAGATAAATTCAAGAAGAAACCACACTGTGGCAAGGGACTGGAGGAAGAGCTAATTAAAAAGCTATGCAATGTTAGTAATATATATAGTATATTTTTATTTTTAATATATGGTAATATGAAAACGAATGAAACTATTGTTTTTTATTCTAACCTTTAGGTCCTCTTGATTTTTAAAAATTTGGTAATTAAATTTGCAACATAAAAAATGAACATCTACAACAATCTCAACACAAATTTCAAAATGTTTTTATTTGTATTCATTTTCATGTAGTTTATAATTTTGTTTCAATTATAAGGCATAGTTTCTTTTATACATCAGAAAAGATAACATAAGAAAATATTGGCCAAGTGAAAGTAGCATGCTTAAAAGATAAAATAATAAGTATAGCTATGGATATTACTGATGTTCAATATTGCTCACAATATGCTTTGTTTCATTGTGTCATAAGCATAGCAACAGAGAAATATTTCTTTTTAAACGTTGTGATTTAGAAATAAATGACATGGTTTTCAAAAACGAGTATATAGAATGATAGAATAAGTTTGCAAATGTAGATATGCCTTCTTAAATAGAGCAAGTACACTGTGCAGACAGAAGTGATTAGAGTCATGCAGTGCAAGATCTGAAATAAATCAAAACCTCTGATTTTTATGATGAGATATAATAGTAATTAATTGCTTAGGCAGTTTGAAATAATTAAAATCTTAACACTATTATTTAGAAACAAGTACTAATTAAATGAAACCTAGCTGTTATTAATGAAAAATATCATAAAACATTGTAAAACCACAGGGATATACTACTCTAAAGTAACGCTTGAAGTTGCATAATAACTTCAATTTGAGATTTAAAAGTAAACTAATGGCAATATGTTTATATAGCACACCAAAAGTACATGAAACTATAAATAGACTTTACTGAATATTAAATCCAAAGCTATTTCGGAAGGTGGAATTTTCTTCACCCTTCCTCCTGGGGCCCTGTGCCTGAATATCCGGGATAATTGGTTTCAAGAACTTGAACTCACTGGTCCCAGAACCTCCCGACAGACACACCTCGTACTGGTAGCTCTGGGACAGGGTCCCGGTGCCGCTCACGTCCACCAGATGCCCTGGAAAGGGGCCCTCGGGCACCGAGCAGCGACCCACCGAGGCCGCCCTGCTCCTCCTGCACAGCCGCACCGCCACGAACAGGAGCACCGAGAACAGGAAGAGCGACGACACCGAGGCCAACGCCACCACCAGGTAGACGGTGAGCGAGTCGGCCTGGGCCTGGGCCGGGGCCGCCTCCGGGAGCGGCAGGTAGGGCTGGGAGAAGCCGTCCACCAGGAGCACGTGCAGCGTGGCGGTGGCCGAGCGCGGAGGCTCGCCATTGTCCTTGACCAGCACCACCAGCCTGTGCTTGGCCGCGTCGCGCTCGCTCAGCAGCCTGGCGGTGCGCACCTCGCCATTGTGCGCCCACACGCCGAACAGCCCGGGCTCCGTGGCCTTGAGCAGCTGGAACGACAGCCAGGCGTTCTGGCCCGAGTCGCCGTCCACCGCCACCACCTTGGTCACCAGGTAGCCCGGCTCGGCCGCCCGGGGCACCAGCTCGGTGCAGGGCGCGGAGCCGTTGTGCAGCGGGTACAGCACGAAGGGCGAGTTGTCGTTGGCGTCCAGCACCAGCACGCGCACCAGCGCCTCGCTGCTCAGCGCCGGGGAGCCGCGGTCTGTGACGCCCACGCGGAACTCGAACGCCTGCAGGGCCTCGTAGTCCAGCGACCGGAGGGCGAACAGGTGTCCGTTGTCCGCGTTGATGGCGACCAGGGAGGCGAGGGGCGGGTGCGGGTCCTGGAGCGGCAGCAGCGAGTAGGTGACCTGGGCGTTGGTGCCTGAGTCTCTGTCTGTGGCGCTGACGCTGCCGATGTGCAGGGCGGGGCTGTTGTTCTCGCGGACGAAGAGGGTGTAGGAGGTTTGTGTGAAGGCGGGGGCGTTGTCATTGACGTCAGAGACCTGCACTGTTATGCTGTGCTCGGTTTTCAGCCTTGGTGTCCCCAAGTCTGTGACGGTGATGGTGATGTTGTACTCGGCTCTACTCTCTCTGTCTAGCGGCCCTTCTGTCATTAGGATGTAAAAATTCTCCACGGAAGGTTTTAGTAGGAATGGCAGATTCTCTTGTATGTAGCAAACCATCTTTCCATTTTCTCCAGAGTCTCTGTCTTTAATCTTAACAACAGCAAGTGCCGTCTCAGGAGCGTTCTCAGCAATATAGTTGGAAAATGATGACATGATGAGTTCAGGGGGATTGTCATTGATGTCCAGTACTTCCACCAAAACCCTACATCTTGCAGAAAGGCCGCCACCGTCTATTGCCTGTATATTTAAGTTGTAAGAATTTACTAACTCATAATCAAGCAATTCTCTGAGAACGATTTCTCCAGAAAAAGGATTGATTTGAAAGGTTGTTCGAATATTTTCTGAGGCATCAAAAAACGAATAGGCTACTTCTCCGTTGACCCCAGAGTCTACATCTTCTGCTGATACCTTAACAATAAGGGACCCTACTGGGCTGTTTTCTGGAGCCTGGGTCTCATAGAGCGCCTGTGTAAACTGTGGGGCATTGTCATTGACGTCCAAGACCACGATGTGTACAGTAGAGGTCCCAGACCTGGGTGGAGATCCACCATCCAGTGCTGTGAGGGTTAAGCTGAGTTCTCCCTGTTCCTCCCGATCCAGTGCTTTGTCCAACACTAGCTCCGCATATATCATGCCTTCATCACTGCCACTAATTTTAATATGGAAAAAAGAGTTGGGACTGATTGTGTAGTTTTGGATACTGTTAAGTCCTCCATCTGGATCCTGAGCTCTTTCTAGTCGAAATGCTGTCCCTTCAGCTGTATTTTCTGATATTTTTAAGGCTGTTTCTTTTTCCTGAAATACTGGTGAGTGATCATTTATATCCCTAACTCTCAGCTGAGCCCGGTAAATCTGAAAGGGATCATCCATTAAAATTTGGAAATACAGTATACAGGGCTCTGTGGAGCCACACAGCTTCTCTCTGTCCAGTTTCTCATTTGTGAGCAAATTCCCAGTCTGTGAATCCAGGAGCAGGTATTGTTTGTTATCATCGGAAACCACCCTGGTTCCCCTTGCAGCCAGCTCCCCCTCTGCTAGTCCCAGATCCTTTGCCAGATTGACCACAAAGGATCCTCTCTCTGCTTCCTCCATCACCGAATAACGTCCAAACCCAGAACCCGCCAAAGACACTCCCCAAAAAACAAAAAGAAACAGGACTTGCCTTTGTCTTGGAAAGCACAACTCTGTGACTCCCATAGCTTCTGAATACGTATTTCCTAGTTGGTTACAACCACAGCTCCCAGTATAAAAGAACAGCAGTAGGAAACCGTACACCTACGCCGTGTAGCACAGGGGTCTTTTTTGACCGTTTCTTTTCCCAATCTTGGGCAGCTACAGCTTCTATTTTAAGTTCATCGGTCTGTGACTTACACAGTGTCCTCAGTTCATTCCCCAAATCGTCTCTTTAGGCTGCAGCGCCACCGTGTGGCCTCCACCAGATTTCGATAGTTGTACCCATTTGTGTGTGTGTATTCAGACAATTTTCCTTTAGAGCCTCATTTAAGTTTTTCATTTTTCTTTTCCTTTGTCTTGTAAAAATTAACTTTGAGACAGAGAAATGGTCACATTGTTGAGATTCTCCAATTCATTTTGGGAAAAGTATTTAAACTGTCCCTCCTCTATGCTCTCATAAAAACTTGTGTATACCACTATGATTGCCCTGTAAATTCTACTGCTTCTTATTTCATGCCAGTCTGTTTCTTCTTCAATATGTGGGCTACTTAAGGATAGGATACCTAATCATCTCTGGGTGACAAATCAGAGATGCAGTAAATACTGGCTGCATTAGGACATGCATAAATAAACTCAGGTGGGTAGAACATGAAACATTTTTCAGTTCCTTTCAATTCCTACCATTTGAAAAATTTTGTCCTTTCACTTGCTCTTTGCAATTTGTTTCCTTACTTTCACCTGTCTTTGTTTTTTCTGTTTTAAGTTTAAAGTAACTTACAGGGTTAAAGAAGAGATTGATCCTTATTTTAAGGTCCCCTCTTAACTAAAATTTAGCAGGATCTAATTTCTCTGCACCAAATAAAGGGAGGTAAAGAGTAGAACACACTAACACCTATCTGAACACTATTAAAATTAAGAACAGAGTTATAATGTGTTTTTTACATAGAACCTTATTCCAGGGCCTTATATATAGAAAGAAGTTCTATTTTTCTAACATAGGCAAGGCAAACAGATTAAATCAAGGAATGTTGTGGAGGAAAAGGCTAGACACTACCAACACACTCTTCTAATTATTGAATTTAAAAGCCACACAACATAAACCTCTACTTTGTGATTGCTATTGTTTTTCCAACTGAATGGCACTGGGCTGTTGGCCATGAAAAATTTAAGAGGAACCTTAGGAACCTCTGATTTATTTATACAGAATGTAAAGGAGCAAATTAAATATTTTCACACGATCCTATAGAATGACTAAACTTACTCCTTTCTGTTTTTGATGGAGGGGGGAGTTTCCAAACGGAAGCCCATTTACATATGCTCAATGCCTTACAGCTGCTTTTTTTCTAGGGCTGATTAGAGGTTTATCATATCACTTATGACAGAAACATTATATTTCAAATAGGAAACTATCAATGCTGGGAAAGTAGAATTTTTTTTTAAAAGGTAAAATTTAAGAAAATTGTTGTAATGAACATTAAGGATGGCAAACCAATAAGAATACAAGTTTCAAAATAGAAGAAATATCAAATAGTAAAATCACATGTTACATGCAGCAGATTATTTTAAGAAGCAAAAAGTTCTAGGAAAAGGAGAACTAATGAACAATGTAGACACAATGGATAAAAAGTTAATAAAGACATTTACAACTAGCAAAAAACATATAATAATGTCACCTTTGAAAAAAAATTCTATTTCACTCACAGGATTCTAGTAAGAAATGTGTCATCAGGATACAAAATTTAAAAAAGTTAACTTGTGAAGTTAAGCATAATATGCAAAGCTGAAGATGAATCAAACAAAAAAAGCATCTTTTTGGTGGTGGACATACACAATGTAGTTATCCAAGAAGAATATATTAAAGAAGTAAGTGTCTTTATTAAATGAGTCCCTATCAATAATTAAATCCAAAGCTATTCTGGAGAGTAGAAGTTTCCTCTATTTCTTTCCCACAGCTTTGGGGCTGGAGGTGCGGGATAATTGGCTTCAAGAACTTGAACTCGCGGGTCTCTGAATCTCTCATCAGACACACTTCGTACTGGTAGCTCTGGGACAGGGTCCCGGTGCCGCTCACGTCCACCAGATGCCCTGGAAAGGGGCCCTCGGGCATCGAGCAGCGACCCACCGAGGCCGCCCTGCTCCTCCTGCACAGCCGCACCGCCACGAACAGGAGCACCGAGAACAGGAAGAGCGACGACACCGAGGCCAACGCCACCACCAGGTAGACGGTGAGCGAGTCGGCCTGGGCCTGGGCCGGGGCCGCCTCCGGGAGCGGCAGGTAGGGCTGGGAGAAGCCGTCCACCAGGAGCACGTGCAGCGTGGCGGTGGCCGAGCGCGGAGGCTCGCCATTGTCCTTGACCAGCACCACCAGCCTGTGCTTGGCCGCGTCGCGCTCGCTCAGCAGCCTGGCGGTGCGCACCTCGCCATTGTGCGCCCACACGCCGAACAGCCCGGGCTCCGTGGCCTTGAGCAGCTGGAACGACAGCCAGGCGTTCTGGCCCGAGTCGCCGTCCACCGCCACCACCTTGGTCACCAGGTAGCCCGGCTCGGCCGCCCGGGGCACCAGCTCGGTGCAGGGCGCGGAGCCGTTGTGCAGCGGGTACAGCACGAAGGGCGAGTTGTCGTTGGCGTCCAGCACCAGCACGCGCACCAGCGCCTCGCTGCTCAGCGCCGGGGAGCCGCGGTCTGTGACGCCCACGCGGAACTCGAACGCCTGCAGGGCCTCGTAGTCCAGCGACCGGAGGGCGAACAGGTGTCCGTTGTCCGCGTTGATGGAGACCAGGGAGGCGAGGGGCAGGTGTGTGTCCTGGGGCGGCAGCAGTGAATAGGTGACCTGGGCGTTGGTGCCTGAGTCTCTGTCTGTGGCGCTGACGCTGCCGATGTGCAGGGCGGGGCTGTTGTTCTCGCGGACGAAGAGGGTGTAGGAGGTTTGTGTGAAGGCGGGGGCGTTGTCGTTGATGTCAGAGACCTGCAGGGTTATGCTGTGCTCACTTTTCAGCCTGGGTGTCCCCAAGTCTGTGACGGTGATGGTGATGTTGTACTCGGCTTGGCTCTCTCTGTCCAGTGCGCCTTCAGTCATTAGGATGTAAAAATTGTCAACAGACGGTTTCAGAAAAAAAGGCAGATTATCTTGAACATAGCAAACCATCTTTCCATTTTCTCCAGAGTCTCTGTCTTTAATCTTAAAAACAGCCAATACCATCCCAGGAGAGTTTTCAGCAACAGAGTTGGAAAGTGATGATATAATCAGTTCAGGAGGATTGTCGTTGGTATCTAATACCTCTACCAAAACTGTACATCTTGCAGAAAGGCCTCCACTGTCCATTGCCTGTATATTTATTTCGTAAGAATGTACTAGCTCATAATCAAGCAATTCTCTGAGAAAGATTTCCCCAGAAAGAGGATTGATTTGAAAGGTTGTCAGAATATCTTCAGAAGCATCAAAAAATGAATAGGATACTTCTGCATTGACTCCTAAGTCTACATCTCCTGCGGACACTTTAACAATAAGGGACCCTACCGGGCTGTTTTCTGGAGCCTGGGTCTTATACAGCGCCTGTGTAAACTGTGGGGCATTGTCATTGATGTCCAAGACCACGATGTGTACAGTAGAGGTCCCAGACCTGGGTGGAGATCCACCATCCAGTGCTGTGAGGGTTAAGCTGAGTTCTCCCTGTTCCTCCCGATCCAGTGCTTTGTCCAACACTAGCTCCGGATATATCATGCCTTCATCACTGCCACTAATTTTAATATGGAAAAAAGAGTTGGGACTGATTGTGTAGTTTTGGATACTGTTAAGTCCTCCATCTGGATCCTGAGCTCTTTCTAGTCGAAATGCTGTCCCTTCAGCTGTATTTTCTGATATTTTTAAGGCTGTTTCTTTTTCCTGAAATACTGGTGAGTGATCATTTATATCCCTAACTCTCAGCTGAGCCCGGTAAATCTGAAAGGGATCATCCATTAAAATTTGGAAATACAGTATACAGGGCTCTGTGGAGCCACACAGCTTCTCTCGGTCCAGTTTCTCATTTGTGAGCAAATTCCCAGTCTGTGAATCCAGGAGCAGGTATTGTTTGTTATCATCGGAAACCACCCTGGTTCCCCTTGCAGCCAGCTCCCCCTCTGCTAGTCCCAGATCCTTTGCCAGATTGACCACAAAGGATCCTCTCTCTGCTTCCTCCATCACCGAATAACGTCCAAACCCAGAACCCGCCAAAGACACTCCCCAAAAAACAAAAAGAAACAGGACTTGCCTTTGTCTTGGGAAGCTGAACCCTCTGGCCTCCATCGCAGCTGCTTTCCTTAATGTCAGTTGCAATGATAATGCCCCAGCACAAACGGCAATCACAAACCCAAACTTAGGTGTAGCAGGGATCTAGGATTTTTAATTTTTCCTTTTCCAATCAGTGACTGCTACAGCTTTTCTTCTCAGCCCGTCTGTCTCGATCTTTCCTTTTTGTCGATGACTTCCGTAACATTCTGGTCGATTTTGTTCCTCCATCTCTTTAGCCTGCAGCGCCACCTTGTGGCTTCCGCACACTCAAACGGCTATGCCCAATTTTTGTGTTTGTCTATAGTCATAAAAATTCTTCATTGCTTCATGAGAAAAGGTACAAATTGAATAGTTGAAAAAATGTTTCTAGCAATAACCCTGTTCATTTCTGTGTTAGATTTGGCTCTGTACTAAGCCTTTTGCCTCTGACACAACTCTTATGCAAAAAAAGGGAAAATTGTGGGTGCCTTCTGGAACCACCAAAATAATATATTTTATTTTCTCAGAATCATTGGGCACAGGAACACCAAAAATTAACCAAAAAAACTTATTTCACATTTTCTTCAAAAAACTTCTTCAAAATCTCATTAGATTGCCTAACCAGAATCACCGCTCTGTAGTCCAGAACCAAGCATTTAGGCTGTCTCTCTACTGTGCTTCTCTAAAACTTATGCATACAACTATGTTTACTCTATAAATATTATTGCTTCCCATTTCATGCCGGTTGTCCCTTCATCAATGTGTGAACTACTTGAGAACAACTATGCCTTACTCATTTTTGGTTGGCAAATCAGCCACTCATTAAATGCTTGCCATATTAAGGTATGCATAAATAAACTCTAGTGAGTAGGATATGAAACAATATTCAGTGCCTTTCAATCTCTACTACTTGAAAGTTGTTTTCTTTAATTTACTCATACTTTACAATTTGTTTCTTTTTTCTTATATTAGCTTTAAAATAACTTGCAGAGTTAAAGAAGGGACTGACTGATCTCTATTTTAAGGTCCCTTTTAATGGAAATCTAGTAGACCTTAATTTCCGTGATGGAGGAAACTGAGAGAGGATCCTTTGTGGTCAGTCTGGCATAGGATCTGGGACGAGCAGAGGGGGAGCTGGCTGCAAAGGGAACCAGGGGTGGTGGTCCCTTTTAATGGAAATCTAGTAGGCCCTACTTTCTCTGAACCAAATAAGGGGAGGGAAAACACAGATCAAGCTAGCACCTATCCTGACACTATTGAAAGTGAGAACAAATTATAAAATCTGACTCACATAGAATTTTATTCAAAGGCCTTATGTCTAGAAAGAAGCTCAATTTTTCTCATAACAAGCAAGAAACAGATTAAACATAGGGATGTTTTACAGAGAAAGGGCTGGATACCGCCAACATAAGCTGTGATGTCTATAAAAGCCAAACCATAGAAACCTCTCCTTGATGAGTTCTATATTTTCCAACTTAATGAGACTGAGTTATGGGCCATTAAAAACATAACAGGGACCTCTGATTTTTAAATTCAGAATTAGAAACAATAAATTATTAAATATTTTTACATAATATCTTTGCCGTTGGCTACAAACATAAACACATTTACACATACTCAATGTCTTACAATAACTTCTCTTTATTTTTAGATAAGCCTGGTTGAAGATTTCTCATATCACTTACAACAGAAATATTATATTTTATTTAGGGAGATATCAATACAGGGAAAATAGAACTTTTTTAAAGAAGGTACCTTTGAATGGCCACATTGGCTTATGCCTGTAATCCTAGAATTTTGGAAGGCCAAGGATGGAGGATGACTTGACCCCAGGAGTTCAAGACCAGCCTGGGCAACCTAAAAATTTCCATCTCTACAAAAGATTAGCCAGGTGTGGTGGTCCAAGCTACTCAAGGGCTGAGGTGGGAGGATCCCTTGAGCCTGACAGGCAGAGGGAGCAGTGAGCCAAGATTGTGCCAATGCACTCCAGGCTGGGTGACAGAGTAAGACCCTGTCTAAAAAGAAAACAAATAAAGAAACATTAAGAAAATGTTACAAAATTGAGATTCAAAAACCAACAAGAATACCAATTTTGAAAGGAAAATAGAAAAAAGAACTGTAACATAGGAAACCTGATACATGCAGCAAACTATTTTAATGCTTGAAGCTCTAGGAAACTGAGAACTAACATGAATAATGGAGCAAAAAATGAATAGAAAGTGAAGAAAACATAAAGACAAAAATTTTAAATAATATCAACTTTGAAGATAAAGTCTATTTTGTTAATTGGGATTATATGAAAACACCTCTTTGGGTTGAATATGAAGAATAGGGAAACTGAACTTCACTATATAATTGGAACTAAAAATCAGAGAAAAGTAACACCTTCTGGGTGGTGGTGACCATGGACATTTTAATCAACACGACAATAATAAAAAGTTTAATTATTCAACGAATGGGTTCCTACAAATAAATCCAAAGCTACTGTGAAGTGTGGAATTTTGACCTATTTAGTTCCCAGTTCCCTAAGACGGGAAGTTGGGGATAATTGGCTTCAGGAATTTGAACTCATTGGTCCCGGAATCCCCCGACAGACACACCTCGTACTGGTAGCTCTGGGACAGGGTCCCGGTGCCGCTCACGTCCACCAGATGCCCTGGAAAGGGACCCTCGGGCACCGAGCAGCGACCCACCGAGGCCGCCCTGCTCCTACTGCACAGCCGCACCGCCACGAACAGGAGCACCGAGAACAGGAAGAGCGACGACACCGAGGCCAACGCCACCACCAGGTAGACGGTGAGCGAGTCGGCCTGGGCCTGGGCCGGGGCCGCCTCCGGGAGCGGCAGGTAGGGCTGGGAGAAGCCGTCCACCAGGAGCACGTGCAGCGTGGCGGTGGCCGAGCGCGGAGGCTCGCCATTGTCCTTGACCAGCACCACCAGCCTGTGCTTGGCCGCGTCGCGCTCGCTCAGCAGCCTGGCGGTGCGCACCTCGCCATTGTGCGCCCACACGCCGAACAGCCCGGGCTCCGTGGCCTTGAGCAGCTGGAACGACAGCCAGGCGTTCTGGCCCTAGTCGCCGTCCACCGCCACCACCTTGGTCACCAGGTAGCCCGGCTCGGCCGCCCGGGGCACCAGCTCGGTGCAGGGCGCGGAGCCGTTGTGCAGCGGGTACAGCACGAAGGGCGAGTTGTCGTTGGCGTCCAGCACCAGCACGCGCACCAGCGCCTCGCTGCTCAGCGCCGGGGAGCCGCGGTCTGTGACGCCCACGCGGAACTCGAACGCCTGCAGGGCCTCGTAGTCCAGCGACCGGAGGGCGAACAGGTGTCCGTTGTCCGCGTTGATGGAGACCAGGGAGGCGAGGGGCAGGTGCGGGTCCTGGGGCGGCAGCAGCGAGTAGGTGACCTGGGCGTTGGTGCCTGAGTCTCTGTCTGTGGCGCTGACGCTGCCGATGTGCAGGGCGGGGCTGTTGTTCTCGCGGACGAAGAGGGTGTAGGAGGTTTGTGTGAAGGCGGGGGCGTTGTCGTTGACATCCGATATCTGCACTGTTACGTTGTACTCCGTTTGCAGCCTTGGAGTCCCCATATCTGTGACGGTGAGGCTGATATTATATTCAGCTTTTGCTTCTCTGTCCAGTGCTCTCTCCGTTACCAAGGTGTAAAAGTTCTTGACTGAGGGTTTTAAAAGAAAGGGAAGGTCTTCCTGGATGGAGGAAATCGTCTTCCCATTGTTCCCGGAGTCAGGATCTGAAACGCTGAAAACAGCAACTACAATCTCAGGCGAGTTCTCTGGGATGGGGCTGGTGAGTGCAGACATGGTCACCTGTG
Organism: Aotus nancymaae; assembly: GCF_030222135.1. NCBI lineage: Eukaryota > Metazoa > Chordata > Mammalia > Primates > Aotidae > Aotus > Aotus nancymaae. The sequence goes on along the minus strand of NW_026988479.1, from coordinate 16,184,573 downwards.
GAGGATTGTCATTCACGTCCACCACCTGCAGGAGAAGAGTGCACTTTCCTGAAAGACCTCCCCCATCTGTGGCCTTGATGTCCACTTCATAAGACACAGTTGTTTCAAAATCTAATTGTTTTCTCAGTCGAATTTCTCCCGTTATAGGATTAACCTCCAAAGTCTTACTGATATCCTCCGAAGGCTGAAAGAGTGCGTATGATATTTTCCCATTGGCTCCGCTGTCTAAATCCCTGGCGGAGACGGTGGTAACCAGGGAGCCAAGGGGGCTGTTCTCTGGAATTTGCACTTTGTAGATGGGCTGCTCAAACTCAGGGGTGTTATCATTGATGTCCATCACTTCAATGAGGACCTGGGTGGTTCCAGATCGCAGCGGAGAACCCCCATCCAGCGCTGTCAGGGTTAATCTTAGTTGAGGCTCCTCCTCCCGATCCAGCTCTTTATCCAACACTAGCTCAGGATATTTCCTGCCGTCATTGCGTTCTCTGGTTAGAACCCGGAAATAGGAGCTTGGACTGATTTTATAGTTGTGAACATTATTGCTTCCTATGTCCATGTCCACAGCATGATACAGAGGGAACTCAGTTCCTAGAGGACTGTTTTCCGGTATTTTTAGAACCATTTCCTTTTCACTGAACACGGGAGAATGGTCATTTATATCTATCACCCTCAGTTCAGCCTGAAATATTTCTAAGGGTTTTTCCATTAACACTTGGAAATGTAGTGTGCAAGGCTCAGCGGGACCGCATAGCTCCTCTCGATCTAGCTTCTCATTTATGAGCAAATCCCCAGTTTGAACCTTGAGCTGCAAATGCTGTTTGTTCCCCTGGGAAATGATCCTGGCCCCGCGGCTGGACATCTCTGCCAACCCCAACCCCAGGTCTTTTCCTAGATTTGCCACAAAAGAGCCTCTCTCGGTTTCTTCCACTATGGAATAGGGCCCCAACTCGGCGCCCGCCCCAGACAAGCTCAGCAAAACAAAGAAAACAAGGACTTGCCTTTGTCTCCGATTGTGCATCCATCCAATCTCCATTGCTCTTTCTTGAAAAGTTGGTTCACAGAAGCTTCATGTATCCCCAGGATCCTAGTAGCACGGTTTTGCAGTCCAGAATGTCAGAACCAAGCAGCAGAGTGGTGTCTTAAAGAGGTTTCACACTCGCGTTTGCTCTGGCTCAGCTATTCTTTTGCTGCCAGGCTTTGGGAAACCGTCTGCTGGATCGTGGAGCTGGGTAGGCAATTGTATTTTCCATCATCTTAGCCTGCAGCGCCACCATGCGTTCTCACTGATTCATATTTTCTGCTTTAATTTTGGAGGCAAAATTCCTCTAAATATACTGAGTAAGCTATGCAATATGAAACACTGAGTCCTATTTTCATGTGACTTTGATGTGAACAGATGGACCTCTGTGATGTTGCAAGGGAGGAGTAGAAGAAGCAAACAGTCACATGTTATTGACTGTTTAATGCTGTTGTTAGTGATTTAAAAAAATTATTTTAATTGAAATGAACATTTAATTTGAGGAGAAATATACACTTAGGAGCAAAATGTTTCTTTCCTATTTGAATCATCTAGCCCAAAATATCATGAGCAAACTGTTTCTGACGTGACATGGGAGCAATTTCACAAACACATATTTTTCATTCTACATGTTACAGACACTAGGTAGAAACTGCATCACTGCAATCAGTAGTAGTTCTAAAGAGGATGGTTAACTAACGCTTTACTAGAGAGCAGTTTAATTCCTCATTATCACCTAGGTCTGAGAACTGAGTTTTCACAACTTTCAAATTATTTTAAAATCGTTTCCCAGACAGGTAGATCTCAAGGTCAGGCCTGCCACAGTTTTTGAATTGGTTTTTATCATGACAAGAATAATTTCTGTTTTATTCTACTTAAAAAGAAGATATACTGAAATATAATTAAAAACATACAATACAATCCACCCTTAAAAATTATGAACCTACTATATACCCACGAAAATTTTAAAAAGTGCAATCTACCCATTTGAAATATATGATTCAGGCCAGGAGTGGTTACTCAGGCCTGTAATCCTATCACTTTGGGGAGCTGAGGTGAGTGGATGACGAAGTCAGGAGTTTGAGGCCAGCCTGGCCAACATAATGAAGCCCCATCTCTACTAAAAATACAAAAAACATCTTGGGAGGCTGAGGCAGGAGAATCGCTTGAACCTGGGAGGTGGAGGTTGTAGTGAGCGGAGAGTGCACCAATGTACTCCAGCCTGGTTGTCAAAATGAGACTCCATCTCAAAAATAAATAAATAAAATATATGGTTTAATGGCTTATGATATATTCAGAGTTGTGTATTCATCATCCCAATTTAGAACATTTTAATCACCTCGAAATAACTCTGTATCCTTAACTATTACTTCTTATCCCCCAATAATTCCCTCATCCCTCTGTGCTGAGCCTAAGCAACCATTAATCTACTCCTTGTCTCCATAGAGTTTCCTATTCTGGACTTCCATATTATGGAATAATATAACATGTTGAGTTTTGTGGCTGGCTTCTTTCTCTTAGCCTAATGCTTTTGAGGTTCATCTAAGTGGTAGCATGTATGAATATTTAATTTCTATTTTTGGCCAAATAATATTCCATTGTATAGAATATCACATTTTGATTATCAATTCAACTGCTTATAGACATTTGGGTTGTTTTCACCTTTTGGCTATTATGAATAACATTGCTATGGACATTCACATTCATGTACAAATGTCTATGTGGTGTTTTCATTTCTTTCTTTTTTTCCTTTTACTTTAGATGGAGTCTCTCACTCTGTCGCCAAGGCTGCAGTGTAGTGGCACGATCTTGGCTCACTGCAACCTCCACCTCTGGGGTTCAAGCGATTCTTGTACCTCAGCCTCCCAAGTAGCTGGGATTACAGGTACCTGTCACCATGCTCACCTAGTATTTTTGTACTTTTAGTAGAGACGGGGTTTTGCCATGTTGGCCAGGTTGGTCTCAAACTCCTGACCTCAGGTGATCTGCTCACCTCGACCTCCCAAAGTGCTGGGATTACCACCACCCCAGCCTTGTTTTCATTGCTTTTCTCTTTCTCTTTCTTTCTTTCTGTTTCTTTCTTTCTTTCCTTCTTTCTTTTTCTTCCTTCCTTTCTTTCCTTTCTCTCTCTCTCTCTCTTTTTTTTTTGAGACTAATCTTGCTTTTGTTGCCCAGGCTGGAGTGCAATGGCACAATCTCGGCTCACCACAACCTCCGCCTCCCAGGTTCAAGCAATTCTCCTGCCACAGCCTCCCGAGTAGCTGGGATTACAGGCATGCACCACCATGCCTGGCTAATGTTGTATTTTTAGTAGCGATGGGGCTTCTCCATGTTTGTCAGGCTGTTCTGGAACTCCTGACCTCAGGTGATCTGCCAGCCTCAGCCTCCCAAAGTGCTGGGATTACAAGAGTGAGCCACCACACTCGGCGTTTTCATTTCTTAAGAATGGAATTTCTGGATCATGTGATAGTCCTATGTTTATTTGAGGAACTACCAAGACTGTTTTACAAACTGGCTACACCACCTTATATTCCCACCCACGGTGTATTAGGATTCCAATTTTTCTGTATTCTCCCAATACTTGTTATCTAACTTTTTGATTATAGCCATTCTAATGGGTGTGAAGTGGTGTCTTGTAATTTTGATTTGTATTTCCCATATGACTAACGATGTTGAGTATCTTTCCATGTGTCTATTGGCCACTTGCATATCTACCTAGAAGAAATCTCCTGTTAGATTTTTGCCCATTTTAATTGGGTTATTTATCTTTTTATAATGTAATTATAAGAGTTCTTTATGGACTGGACACAGTGGCTCACACCTGTAATCCCAGCACTTTGGGAGGCTGAGGCGGCAGATCACGAGGTCAAGAGATAGAGACCATCCTGGCCAACATGGTGAAAACTCATCTCTACTAAAAATACAAAAAAGTTAGCTGGGTGTGGTGGTGCATGCCTGTAGTCCCAGCTACTAGGAGGCTGAGGCAGGAGAATTGCTTGAACCCGGGAGTCGGCGGTTGCAGTGAGCTGAGGTCATGCCACTGCATTCCAGCCTGGCGCCTGGTGACGGAGTGAGACTCTGTCTCAAAAAAAAAAAGTTCTTTATATATTTGAGATAAAGTCTCTTATTATATGTGGATTCTTTTGCTTGGGTTTTCTGTTTTCATAGTTTAAATTGCAGTGAAGATTCAGTATATCTTTCTCAATTTAGTGTTTTTGGTTAATAACTTCTAGAAGTTTGTTAATTTCCTTGCCTTCGGTTAAATCATCTAATCAATGAGGCCCAAACTGCTGGTATGAAGACCTTTCTGTGTCTTTGGCCACAGGTATTGCCGCTAGACTGGATAATTTTCTTCCAAGCAGCCAGTGTGTGGTAGACAGAATAATGGCCAACCAAAGATGTCTATCCCCTAATTCTCTAAATCTGCAAATAGGTTACCTTATATGGCAAAAGATACTTTGCGGATGTGATTAACATGTTGAGGCTGCAGTGAGCTTTCATTGAACCACTGCACTCCAGCCTGGGTGACAGAGTGAGATCCCATCTCTAAAACAAGAAGAAAAAATAACTTTTCAAAGGGAAGATTCTCCTGTATTATCTGAATGGGACAGAACACTTCCTGGCTGTGGTCAGAAAGAGCTATGACTATTGAAGAAGGGTCAGAGAAGATGCAATGTTGCTGGCTTTGATGACGGACAAAGGGGACCATGAACCAAGTAAGGTGGGCAGTGTCTAGAAGAGAGAAGACAAAGAAACGCATTCTTTTCTAGAGCCATGAATGGTATGCACCCCAGCCGATACCTTGATTTTCCATTAATAAAACCCATATTGGACTTCTGATCTACAGAATTGTAAGACAATGCATTTTTTTGTTTTTGTTTTCAGTTTTTTCCTTTTTTCATGGGAATTACACAAAATAGAATTTATTAGACTTTCAGTATTCTGTATTGCCAAAAACCTATGGCAATACCGCAAAACAGTAATGATGTCCATGTGTGAAGTCATGTTTTATTCATCCCAGCTGTCAAAAAAACATTTTGATCAACTATACTAGAAGAAAGACTGACTTATCTTTCTCTTTTCTCTATAGAAAATGTTATAAAATCATTCATAAGAAGAGGCAATCAGATAATATGTGATCAATGAATGTGGAAAACAGGTATGTGACAGCTGTATCAGGCAGTTATTGCACAAAACATATTCTTTTTCTGGATTTTGTGGTGTTGTAGTCTTCATTAGCTTTTTAAAAATTTGCAATTTGTTATGGATTCCTATGCTGAATGTATAATTCCATTCTTACCTATTTCTGTATGTGTAATGTTGTGTTTATTTCTTTTTAATTAATTAATTAATTTTTTTTTTTTGAGATGGAGTCTCACTCTGTCACCCAGGCTGGAGTGCAACGGAGTGGTCTTGGCTCACTGCAGCCTCTGCCTCCCGGATTCAAGCAATTCTCCTGCCTCAGCCTCCCAAGTAGCTGAGATTACAGGTGCCCGTGACCACGCCCAGCTAGACAATGCATTATTACTGTTTTAATCAATAAAGTTTATGGCAATTTTTTATAGCAGCAATAGGAAACAAGTACATAACACGAGTATGGATTCTCATGCACCCAGCAGTTGAGTCAACAGAAATTTATAATTTCCATAAGAATAGAATTATCATAGCAATGCTGGAGAATGTCTGATTCAACTACAATGAGTCATTTTTTTCAGAATAAAGTCATTTATGACCCATACAAATATATTTTCAGCATAATTTTTAGGAAGAGTTGTCAAAGACATATGCTTAATTTTAACAGAAAACAACCGGAGCCCACCAGATTTTTTCTACTAAATTTCCCAAATCTCTTAGTTATTAAGTGATAGGAATTCCTTCACAACATTGTCTATATTTTTCAGAAATTAGGTTTTTAATTTATAATTAAAACTAGGATAGCAACTACTTTCAAATGTTTCAAAAGAAACGTGTGTATACATGTACATACATCACAAATATGTATTTGGGTTAGGAAAAAAGAATGAGGAAAGAGCACAGTCAATTCAATGCAACCATAGAGTAACTCTATTCCCTATGGAGGCTTTCAGACTATTCAGACTCATTTCTGCAACAATGAATGTGACATATTGACAAGATGACAAGGTATGGGAATATAATTAGACTGATTGACTCAAAATGATTATCACTGTGGTGTCTGATCCAGCTTACTTAGGTCAGTGCTTCTATAAGAGCTTTGGGTTTAGTGGTCTACATTAGTGTGGTCATTGGTGTAGAGACAAATACAAACTATAAACTAAAATTTACATTTTTACATGGGAGTTTAGTTCATGGAATCGAAGTAGAAATCATAGATAAATTTCACTTTCTTAGTTAGAAAAACAACGCTACCAGTTACTGCCAATACACTATATTGGTTAAAAACTGGGGCATTAAGTTTAGGTAGACTTAGATTATATTTCAGATTTTTCATTTAATTGCTTGAGAATTGTGAGCAAGTTACTTAACCTTTCTAAGCCTCAGTGTTTTCATATCTAAAAAAGGAGATAATATATGAACCTTTTAGAGTTTGGGAGTAACTTCAAAAGATAATAAATGTAAAGCACCCTGTATACCACTGTAAACTACGTTTTGACTAAATCAGAAATCAACAAATAAAAGCTTAAAAATTGGATTAAACTACATATTTAAGATCTGTGCGTTTTACGTGTATATAATATTTTAATTAAAATTATAGTTCATAAGTTTAAAAAAATGAGACATAGGCAATATAGAGATGACATGATGACTCCATGATCACCAGGGACTCTTATATCTTTTAACTTTATTTTTTACTATCTTAATCCTTAATGTTTCAATCATTAGGGTTCAAAAAGGCTGTGGTACTAGTCATGAAATACAGATTCCAGGCAACAAGGAGCACTTAGAGAAGGAAAAAGGGGGCCCTCTTCCTAGATGAATTATCTCCCTTTAAACAGTGTTCTTGGAGGTGAGTATAGCACTTGTACATACAGCTCATCCACTAGAACCCAGTCATATGTTCAATTTCCAAGCCAAAAAGGCTGGGAAAATGTAATGTTTTCACTAAGCAAACTAACGCCCTAAATGAAATCTGAGATCTATCATTAAAGAAGAAAAGATAAATGGATATGGGCCGGGCGCGGTGGCTCATGCCTGTAATCCCAGCACTTTGGGAGGCCGAGGCGGGTGGATCACGAGGTCAAGAGATCGAGACCATCCTGGTCAACATGGCGAAACCTCGTCTCTACTAAAAATACAAAAAATTAGCTGGGCATGGTGGTGCATGCCTGTAATCCCAGCTACTCAGGAGGCTGAGGCAGGAGAATTGCCTGAACCCAAGAGGCGGAGGTTGCGGTGAGCCAAGATCGCGCCATTGCACTCCAGCCTGGGTAACAAGAGTGAAACTCCATCTCAAAAAAAAAAAAAAAAAAAAAAAAAAAGATAAATGGATATGAGTGGCCACTGCAAATTCCATCACAGATGGTCAGTATTTCTCCAAGGGGAAAAGCTAACTTCATTACCATTAAATAAATATGGTGAAGGTTTCCTCCTATTTGAACAACACAAATATATAAAGCAATTAAAAATAATTATATTAAAACAAATACTGATATATTAATGAAAGGAAGCAAAATTACATAATACTTTAAGAGAAAACAGCATCAAAGAAGACAAGTAGTACCAGGGCGTAATAAAGCAGGAGCCAGACATTCTCGCTGTACCAGCTTTCTTTCCTTCCTAATTACACTTCACTGCAACCTTAGTGTGTTACTGCTCTGTATACACTTAATGGTATACAGAACTACCTGTAAAGTACTAAAAAACAAATCGACAAGGAACTACAACCGATTATGTAGAACCAATTTCTCATGTTTTTCCCGCTTCTATACTCCCAAGCTATTCCAGAACTAGTATTTGTACAACTATTGAACTCATCAGTGTTTTGATTGGCAAACTTTAGGACTATTCAAATTGGTATACTGATGAAGAAAAGATGAGATACCATATTTAAAACAGCGACAACTTGAGAAGTCCCACTGGAAGATTATAATAATTTGGAATTTACACGAGGTTCACATAAACACCATACTCTAAATTTATCATAAACATTAAAATATACGCAATGAAACTAATTATTTTAGTTGAATGCTGAAACCAAAGTCGTTCCTAAATTTGGAGTTTTCTTCCATTTCCGGCACAGGGGAGGGGCCCTGAATATTGGGTAATATTGGCTTCAGAAACTTGAACTCATTGGTCCCAGAAGCTCCCGCCAGACACACCTCATACTGGTAGCTCTGGGATAGGGTCCCGGTGCCGCTCACGTCCACCAGATGCCCTGGAAAGGGGCCCTCGGGCACCGAGCAGCGACCCACCGAGGCCGCCCTGCTCCTCCTGCACAGTCGCACCGCCACGAACAGGAGCACCGAGAACAGGAAGAGCGACGACACCGAGGCCAACGCCACCACCAGGTAGACGGTGAGCGAGTCGGCCCGGGCCTGGGCCGGGGCCGCCTCCGGGAGCGGCAGGTAGGGCTGGGAGAAGCCGTCCAACAGGAGCACGTGCAACGTGGCGGTGGCCGAGCGCGGAGGCTCGCCATTGTCCTTGACCAGCACCACCAGCCTGTGCTTGGCCGCGTCGCGCTCGCTCAGCAGCCTGGCGGTGCGCACCTCGCCATTGTGCGCCCACACGCCGAACAGCCCGGGCTCCGTGGCCTTGAGCAGCTGGAACGACAGCCAGGCGTTCTGGCCCGAGTCGCCGTCCACCGCCACCACCTTGGTCACCAGGTAGCCCGGCTCGGCCGCCCGGGGCACCAGCTCGGTGCAGGGCGCGGAGCCGTTGTGCAGCGGGTACAGCACGAAGGGCGAGTTGTCGTTGGCGTCCAGCACCAGCACGCGCACCAGCGCCTCGCTGCTCAGCGCCGGGGAGCCGCGGTCTGTGGCGCCCACGCGGAACTCGAACGCCTGCAGGGCCTCGTAGTCCAGCGACCGGAGGGCGAACAGGTGTCCGTTGTCCGCGTTGATGGAGACCAGGGAGGCGAGGGGCGGGTGCGGGTCCTGGGGCGGCAGCAGCGAGTAGGTGACCTGGGCGTTGGTGCCTGAGTCTCTGTCTGTGGCGCTGACGCTGCCGATGTGCAGGGCGGGGCTGTTGTTCTCGCGAACAAACAGGGTGTAGGAAGTTTGGGTGAAGGCGGGGGCGTTGTCGTTGACATCCGATATCTGCACTGTTACGTTGTACTCCGTTTGCAGCCTTGGAGTCCCCATATCGGTGACGGTGAGGCTGATATTATATTCAGCTTTTGCTTCTCTGTCCAGTGCTCTCTCCGTTACCAAGGTGTAAAAGTTCTTGACTGAGGGTTTTAGAAGAAAGGGAAGGTCTTCCTGGATGGAGGAAATCGTCTTCCCATTGTTCCCGGAGTCAGGATCTGAAACGCTGAAAACAGCAACTACAATCTCAGGCGAGTTCTCTGGGATGGGGCTGGTGAGTGCAGACATGGTCACTTGTGGAGGATTGTCATTCACGTCCACCACCTGCAGGAGAAGAGTGCACTTTCCTGAAAGACCTCCCCCATCTGTGGCCTTGATGTCCACTTCATAAGACACAGTTGTTTCAAAATCTAATTGTTTTCTCAGTCGAATTTCTCCCGTTATAGGATTTACCTCCAAAGTCTTACTAGTATCCTCCGAAGGCTGAAAGAGTGCGTATGATATTTTCCCATTGGCTCCGCTGTCTAAATCCCTGGCGGAGACGGTGGTAACCAGGGAGCCAAGGGGGCTGTTCTCTGGAATCTGCACTTTGTAGATGGGCTCCTCAAACTCAGGGGCGTTATCGTTGCTGTCCACCACTTCAATGCGGACCAGGGCGGTTCCAGATCGCGGTGGAGAGCCCCCATCCAGCGCTGTCAGGGTTAATCTTAGTTGAGGCTCCTCCTCCCTATCCAGCTCTTTATCCAACACTAGCTCAGGATATTTCCTGCCATCTCTGAGTTCACGGGTTAGAACCCGGAAATGGGAGCTTGGGCTGATTTTATAGTTGTGAACATTATTGCTTCCCAAGTCTAAATCCACAGCATAATTCAGGGGGAACGTAATTCCTAGAGGACTGTTTTCCGGTATTTTTAGAATCATTTCCTTTTCAGTGAACACGGGAGAATGGTCATTTATATCTATCACCCTCAGTTCAGCCTGAAATATTTCTAAGGGTTTTTCCATTAGCACTTGGAAATGTAGTATGCAAGGCTCAGTGGGACCGCATAGCTCCTCTCGATCTAGCTTCTCATTTATGAGCAAATCCCCAGTTTGAACCTTGAGCTGCAAATGCTGTTTGTTCCCCTGGGAAATGATCCTGGCCCCGCGGCTGGACATCTCTGCCAACCCCAACCCCAGGTCTTTTCCTAGATTTGCCACAAAAGAGCCTCTCTCGGTTTCTTCCACTATGGAATAGGGCCCCAACTCGGCGCCCGCCCCAGACAAGCTCAGCAAAACAAAGAAAACAAGGACTTGCCTTTGTCTCCGATTGTGCATCCATCCAATCTCCATTGCTCTTTCTTGAAAAGTTAGTTCACAGAAGCTTCATGTATCCCCAGGATCCTAGTAGCACGGTTTTGCAGTCCAGAATGTCAGAACCAAGCAGCTGAATGGTGTCTTAAAGAGGTTCCACACTCGCGTTTGCTCTGGCTCAGCTATTCTTTTGCTTCCAGTCTATGGGATACCGTTTGCTGGATCGTGGAGCTGGGTAGGCGATTGTATTTTCCATCATCTTAGCCTGCAGCGCCACCATGCGTTCTCAGTGAGTCATATTTTCTGCTTTAATTTTGGAGGCAAAATTCTTCTAAATGTACTGAATAAGCTATGCAATATGAAACACTGAGTCCTATTTTCATGTGGGTTTTGTGTAAACAGATGAAGCTCTGTGATGTTGCACGGGGAAGAGTACAAAACAGACTGTCATTTGTGTTATTGACTGTTTAATGCTATTGAGATTAATGATTAAGTAAAATTCAAAGAACATTTAAGCAGAGATGGAATATACACTTAGCAGCAAAATGTTTCTGAAGTAACATGTGAACCGTTTCACAAGTACCTCTTTTTTATGGTACCTATTATAGACACCATGAGTAGACACTGAAAAGTTGCAGTCAGTGGTAGTTCTGAATAATATTTAACAATTGCTTTATTAAAGAGTATATTACTTCCTTTTCTTTATAACACCTAAGCCCGAGAACTGTGTGTTTTTACAACTTTAAAGTTATTGGAAAATTCATTCCCAAATAGGCAAATCTCAAGGTTCTGTCTGCTACACTTTTGAATTCCCCCCACTTTTTAAAAATATTATGAAGAGAATAATCTTTGTTTTGTTATTATTTTCTTAAAACAGTTTTAATAAGATATAATTGACACAATACAATTCACCCATTTAAAATATATATTTCAATGAGTTTTAATATATTCATGGATGTGTATCCACTGTCACAATTTTAGAATATTTTCATCTCAAGAGAAACCCTGTATCTTTTAACTATCACCCTTCCCCTTCTCTCATCCCTCTAATATATGTGTGTGTGGGTATATGTGTGTGCGTGTGTGTGTGTGTGTGTGTGTGTGAATAGGTTAACAGAAAAAGACTGAAGAAAGAGAATAAGAAATTCAAGAAATGCAACTACAGGTTAACTCTATTTCCTATTTAGACTCATTTCTTTAATAATAAATATGGCATGTAGAGAAGGTACAGGAATATAAATCAGGTTAATTCACTTATACTAAAAACTATTTGTGGATCTGTCCCAGCATATTTAGAGCTTCCATAAGAACTTTGGATTTATTCGTGTAGAGTAGTGTGGTCATTGGTGTAGAAACAAACTATAAACTAAAACTTATATTTCCACATGAGAGTTTAGTTCCTGAAGAGTAGGAATAACATAAATTTCACTTCCTTTGTTAGAAAAACAATGCTATCAGTTAATGCCTGACAATACAGCATACTGGTTAGACTTAGATTATATTTCAAATTTTTACCTCTTTACTTCAGAATTATTAGCAAGTTGCTTAACCATTTTTTTGTGGGGGGATGAGGTCTCACTCAGTCACCCAGCCTGGAGTGCAGTGGTGAAATCTTGGCTCACTTTGGCTTCTGCCTCCTGGGCTCAAGAGATTCTCTCCCCACAGACTCCTGAGTAGCTGGGATTACATGTTCACGGACCACACCTGGCTATTTTTTGTATTTTTGTTAGAGTTGGGATTTTGCCCTGTTGCCCAGGCTGGTCTCAAACTCCTGAACTCCAAGAGATCAGGTTGCCTCAGCCTCCCAAAATATCGTGATTACAGGTGTGAGCCACTGCTCCCAGCCAAGTTACCTTCCTAAGCCTCAGTTTTCTCATATGTAAAAAAGGGGATAATATGTTAACTAGCTTAGTATATGGGAAAACATTTAAAAGACAATAAATGTAAAACACTCTGTACACAACTTTTAACTAAATTTTAACTAGATTAGAAAAAAAAAAATAAAGCCTTAAAAGGATCAGATTAATTTCTACACTTCAGAGCTGTGCATTTTACTAAATACATTTTAATTAAAATTGCACTGTTAAAGAATTATGATTAGAGTCCACTGGATATACTAATGAAGACAAAATGAGATACTATTTTAAAAACAGTGCAAACAAGAAAAATACTATGGGCAAATTTAGTGTAATTTAAATTATATACTATGTTGACAGAAAACCGTTACTTTGAATTGATTATAAAAATGAAAATACAGAATATGAAAAACAATTACTTTAACTGAAGGCTGAAACAAAAGTCATTCCTATAGTTAGTTTTCTTCCATTTCTAGCCCAAAAGAATGGCCCTGAATATTGCATAATACTGGCTTCAGGAACTTGAACTCATTTGTCCCGGAACCTCCCGACAGACACACCTCGTACTGGTAGCTCTGGGACAGGGTCCCGGTGCCGCTCACGTCCACCAGATGCCCTGGAAAGGGGCCCTCGGGCACCGAGCAGCGACCCACCGAGGCCGCCCTGCTCCTCCTGCACAGCCGCACCGCCACGAACAGGAGCACCGAGAACAGGAAGAGCGACGACACCGAGGCCAACGCCACCACCAGGTAGACGGTGAGCGAGTCGGCCTGGGCCTGGGCCGGGGCCGCCTCCGGGAGCGGCAGGTAGGGCTGGGAGAAGCCGTCCACCAGGAGCACGTGCAGCGTGGCGGTGGCCGAGCGCGGAGGCTCGCCATTGTCCTTGACCAGCACCACCAGCCTGTGCTTGGCCGCGTCGCGCTCGCTCAGCAGCCTGGCGGTGCGCACCTCGCCATTGTGCGCCCACACGCCGAACAGCCCGGGCTCCGTGGCCTTGAGCAGCTGGAACGACAGCCAGGCGTTCTGGCCCGAGTCGCCGTCCACCGCCACCACCTTGGTCACCAGGTAGCCCGGCTCGGCCGCCCGGGGCACCAGCTCGGTGCAGGGCGCGGAGCCGTTGTGCAGCGGGTACAGCACGAAGGGCGAGTTGTCGTTGGCGTCCAGCACCAGCACGCGCACCAGCGCCTCGCTGCTCAGCGCCGGGGAGCCGCGGTCTGTGGCGACCACGCGGAACTCGAACGCCTGCAGGGCCTCGTAGTCCAGCGACCGGAGGGCGAACAGGTGTCCATTGTCCGCGTTGATGGAGACCAGGGAGGCGAGGGGCAGGTGCGGGTCCTGGGGCGGCAGCAGCGAGTAGGTGACCTGGGCGTTGGTGCCTGAGTCTCTGTCTGTGGCGCTGACGCTGCCGATGTGCAGGGCGGGGCTGTTGTTCTCAGGAACAAACAGGGTGTAAGAGGTCTGTGTGAAGGCGGGGGCGTTGTCATTGATGTCGGAGACCAGCACGGTCATATTGAGCTGTGTTGTTCGTTTGGGTGTCCCTAAGTCAGAGACCGTAATAGTGATGTTGTACTCGGCTCTGCTTTCTCTGTCTAATGGTCTCTCTGTTAGTAGGGTGTAAAAGTTTCCCACAGAAGATTTCAAGAGGAAGGGTAGATCCTCCGGAATGGAGCAACTTATTTTCCCATTTTCTTCTGAATCAAGATCTATGACACTGAAAAGTGCAACCACAGTTTCAGGCGCATTCTCAGGTATTGGGCTGGTAAATGCAGACATGGTAACTTCTGGAGCGTGATCGTTCACATCCATCACTTGAATCAGAACGGTGCATTTTCCAGAAAAGCCTCCAGCATCTCTTGCCTCGATATTGATTTCATAGGAGTGAAATTTTTCGAAATCAAGTATTTTTTTTAGTCGAATTTCTCCTGTCAAGGAATCGACCTTAAAAGTTTTGCTAATCTCGTCTGAAGCTTGGAAAAGTGAATAGGAAATCTCTCCGTTGACTCCAGTATCTACATCCGTGGCAGAGACCTTGACAACCAGGAAGCCTGCTGGACTGTCCTCAGAGATCTGCACCCTATAGAAAGGCTGCTCAAATTCAGGGGCATTATCGTTGAAGTCCACAACTTCAACGTAGACCAGAGAAGTGCCAGATCTGGGTGGAGAGCCACCATCCAGGGCTGTAAGTGTTAACCGGAGCTCAGCTTCCTCCTCTCGGTCCAGCGCTTTGTCCAACACCAGCTCTGGATATTTCCTACCATCACTGCGTTTGCGGGTGAGGACCCGAAAATAGGAGTTGGGGCTGATTACGTAGCTCTCAATATTATTTTGGCCTACATCTAAGTCCTCAGCATTCTTCAAAGGAAACGTAGTCCCAGGAGGACTGCTCTCTGACACTTTTACCAGCATTTCTTTGTCTAGAAATACTGGAGAGTGGTCGTTTATGTCTGTTACTTGTAGCTCAGCTTGAAAAAACTCTAAGGGACTCTCTAGCAACACCTGGAAACGTAGCACACAGGGCTCTGTGTGACCGCACAGATCCTCACGGTCCAGTTTCTCATTTAGCAACAAATCCCCGGTCTCCTGGTTGAGGTGCAAATGTAGTTTGTTCCCTCTAGAAACAACCCTAACCCCCCGCCTGGAGAATTCCCTCTGCTCCAGGCCCAAGTCCTTTGCTAAATTGGTTACAAAGGAGCTACCCTCAGTTTCCTCCACCACAGAATAGCGCCTAGGTTCCGCCGCGCCCGCCAGAGATAAGCCCAGAAGGAGAAAGGTAAAAAGGACTTGCCTTTGTCTGCAAATGAACTTCCTGCCGGTTTCCATTGTTCTTGCTTTGTTCAGCTTCCGGGGAGGACGGTTCCGTGGGACTGTAAAGTCACCAGTAGCTGAGGCTATGGTTATCACACAGATGCCTCAGAATTTTTCCAGGGAGTAGTCCTTTCCAGAGGACCCAACCTTCCTCTCTTAGCATCCGAGCTTCCCGTGGGCTTCCAGGTTCTGAGGCTTTTTGCCGTTTAATGGAGCAGTAGCTGCGGTTCTGGTTTGTACCTTCTTATCCTGCAGCGCCACCACGCGTCCTCACAGGATCTTACATTTAGTGGGACGATAATAGATGCAATATTCCCAACTCTGCCTGTGTGTACCCAATAAGTAAGGTTACACCACCACCGTTAATATCGCCGGAGGTTATTAAGCAGACAACTGCCCGAAGGAGAAATTACATTAATCTTTCAACAATGCTAACTGAGTTTGGGGCAAAATGAAATATTTAGGTAACAGTCTAGCTTGGCAAAAATAATTACATGCAGAAAATTTCAAATATAATTGGAGTTAAATATAACAGGCAATATTTAGATATTTATACTGTTATTTCCATGAGCCACAGAATACTTAGTAGCTGTGAACCTTGAACAAATTATTTAATCATTCTTTAATTTCCTCATCTGTAAAGTGAGGATTATAATGGCACCTACTACATAGGGCTGTTGTGAATTTTCCACCTTACAGATAAGGAAACTGATACAAAGAGAGATTAGCCTTACAAATAAACTATATACCCGGTATACAGCAATTTGATACCACCAGGTAGCTGACTATACATGAATCAATTAATATAACTAGAAAAACACCTCAAAATTGAAATGGTAGAAGACTACATAAGCATGACTATGTCAGATAGAGAAGTTATGTCAAATAACGAAGGTAAACAGACAAGGAAAGGTTGAAGAGTTTGTCTAAATAGAGACATAATCTGTAACAACTGGTGATTTTGTTTCTGGGGAAGGATGTCCTTTTTTGTTACCTCTACTTCTAACAGGATCAATTTAAAAAACCTTTTATTCTGAATTTTTTCATATAAAAGAAGAGTATAATGAACAACCAAGTACTCAGTACTAGCTTCAACTATTATAAACGTTTTGCCATAATTCTTGACTCTATCCCTCCAACATTTCACATTCCAGGTAAACCGTATTTTCACCCACAAATACTTCACTATACATTTCTTTAAATGCATAATGACTTTAAGTGACTTTAAAAATGCCCTTAACTATAATGCCATTATTATGCCTAAAAAATTAAGTTAATATTACTTAGTACCCATCTATATTCAAACTCTTCCAAGTGTTTCAAAGTTATCACTAGTGTTTGAATCAAGATCCAGGCAAGATCCACCCATTGCATTTGATTGGTAGATCTCTTAAGATCTTTCCTAGTGCAGACTTACCTCCTCCCATTTTTCATGCCATTTATTTGTTGGAGAAATTGGATAATGTTACCCTGAGACCATGAAAGCAATTTAAGATTTTACTGGTGTGAGGTTTTTTTTTTTTTTTTTTTTGCCCTTAGATTCTATCCAACCAGTGATATAAACTAATACTACCTTTATTAGAGTTGCAAGCACTAGTTTATAACATTTTCAGAAAATAACCATGCAAAAATTGTCTAGATATTTTAAAAACTAAAATAGGCTATAAATATTTATAAAAAACAGTACTTCTCCTTAACTCTTCAGCATTTCTAAAAATTTTAATGATCATCTATGTTTCTCTTTGATATTATACATTTAAAACGATTTTTTCTTAAATATTCCTGATTCAGCAGTACATGATAATTAATAGAAAATTTTTAAAAACAAACTTTCAAATCAGGAAAATGTACTACAAATGGTAAGTATGGGCGACTGTAGAAAAATACTACAATGTGAAGAAAATAATTAATGATGCGATCAAAATTATGTAATATTCCTACTCAGGACCATTAATCATTTTCTGTGAAACAAAAGTCCTATGTTCTGAAGACAAGGAGAAGGCACAAATTGCCCTTTCAATTTTGTTTTTTACTTAAGATTTGGACAGATCAGATTATTAGTAATAATAGTTGAAAACTGACCCAGAAAAGCAGGATTATTGGTTTATAAGAAAATAAAACCATAGATAAATATGTACATTATTATTTCTAGATATAGAAAAGATTGAACAGCAGTATGAATATGATGAAAAGACTTCCTCTCCTTAATTAGGCAGAAACTTGCCAGGTGATATCTAATGAGACAAAACAGTATGAAATTGGAGCAGGGTCACTGACCCAGAGTCAGACAGATCTAGGACAGATGGTCAGTTTTGTCACTTTTTAGGATCTTAGCGAACTTACTGAATCTCTAAGACCATCCATTTTGTCATTCCTAAAATATGACACCTCATATACTTCTTCTGAGATTAAAAGTGTTAAAATAGTGTATGATGCACAAAAAGCATTTATTAAAAATGCTTAAAAAGATACTTTACAATCTATGCTTCTGAGACTACAGTAGGTACACTCATACAGTATTCTAATCAACTCAGAAAGTGAAAGTTGCAGTAGAAATAGAAAACAATGGAAAGCAATTTAAAATATCTCAAACAAGACTTACCATTTAATAAACTATATTAAGCATAATTATTTGACATAAAACATTACACATACACATGTCATGCTTTGAGAAGGGTTCCTGGTACTGAATGCAGATTCTTTTCTATGTACAGAAATTTATTTCTTTACTTCAAGAGTACATATTTGAAATGATCTAAAGACACTCTTCTACAGGCAGCTCAAGATAAGTTCCTAATTAGAAATGTATTCACAGACACACATTTTAAGTTTTCATTCTTTATCAGAAACCCAAATTATTCTGAAATGGGGGATTTTCTTCGACTTCCCTACCTGTGTTCTGGGGTAGGAAGTTGGGGATAATTGGTTTCAGGAATTTGAACTCATTTGTCCCAGAGCCTCCCGACAGACACACCTCGTACTGGTAGCTCTGGGACAGGGTCCCGGTGCCGCTCACGTCCACCAGATGACCTGGAAAGGGGCCCTCGGGCACCGAGCAGCGACCCACCGAGGCCGCCCTGCTCCTCCTGCACAGCCGCACCGCCACGAACAGGAGCACCGAGAACAGGAAGAGCGACGACACCGAGGCCAACGCCACCACCAGGTAGACGGTGAGCGAGTCGGCCTGGGCCTGGGCCGGGGCCGCCTCCGGGAGCGGCAGGTAGGGCTGGGAGAAGCCGTCCACCAGGAGCACGTGCAGCGTGGCGGTGGCCGAGCGCGGAGGCTCGCCATTGTCCTTGACCAGCACCACCAGCCTGTGCTTGGCCGCGTCGCGCTCGCTCAGCAGCCTGGCGGTGCGCACCTCGCCATTGTGCGCCCACACGCCGAACAGCCCGGGCTCCGTGGCCTTGAGCAGCTGGAACGACAGCCAGGCGTTCTGGCCCGAGTCGCCGTCCACCGCCACCACCTTGGTCACCAGGTAGCCCGGCTCGGCCGCCCGGGGCACCAGCTCGGTGCAGGGCGCGGAGCCGTTGTGCAGCGGGTACAGCACGAAGGGCGAGTTGTCGTTGGCGTCCAGCACCAGCACGCGCACCAGCGCCTCGCTGCTCAGCGCCGGGGAGCCGCGGTCTGTGACGCCCACGCGGAACTCGAACGCCTGCAGGGCCTCGTAGTCCAGCGACCGGAGGGCGAACAGGTGTCCGTTGTCCGCGTTGATGGAGACCAGGGAGGCGAGGGGCAGGTGCGGGTCCTGGGGCGGCAGCAGCGAGTAGGTGACCTGGGCGTTGGTGCCTGAGTCTCTGTCTGTGGCGCTGACGCTGCCGATGTGCAGGGCGGGGCTGTTGTTCTCGCGGACGAAGAGGGTGTAGGAGGTTTGTGTGAAGGCGGGGGCATTGTCATTGACGTCGGAGACGAGCACGGTTACGTTGTACTCGGTTTTCAGCCTGGGTGTCCCCAGGTCGGTGACGGTGATGGTGATATTGTAGTCAGTGTTCCGCTCTCGATCCAAAGGTTTCTCTGTTACCAGAGTATAAAAGCTCTCTACAGATGGCTTCAGGATGAAAGGTAGATCGTCCTGGATGTAGCACACCGTTCTTCCATTGTTCCCGGAATCTCTGTCTCTAATTCTGAAAACAGCCACGACTGTCTCCGGTGAGTTTTCTGCAATTGGGCTAGTAAGTGAAGACAGGAGCAGCTCGGGTTGATTATCGTTTACATCTGTTACCTCAACCACCACAGTGCATTTTCCGGAAAGCCCGCCGCCGTCTTTGGCCTGAATAGTTAATGTGTAAGTCTGAATTGCCTCATAGTCCAATTCCGCCTTAAGATAAAGACTGCCAGATGTTGGATTGAGTTGAAACGTTTTGAGGATTCTTTCAGTGGCATAAAAAAACTCATAGGCTATTTCCCCATTACTTCCGGTATCTAAATCTCTAGCGGACACCGAGACAACCATGGAACCAACCGGGCTATTTTCGGGCGCCTGCACCTTGTAGAGCGACTGCACAAATTCAGGGGCGTTGTCATTTATGTCTACAACCATTATGCGCACAAGGGCGGTCCCGGATCTGGGCGGAGAGCCGCCATCCAAGGCCGTGAGGGCTAAACTGAGTTCTGGAATGTCTTCCCGATCCAGCACTTGGTTCAGCACCAATTCGGGATAGATATTCCCCTCCCCACTATCGCGGACTTTAATATGGAAATAGGCATTGGGGCTGATGGTGTAGTTACTCAGGCTATTGGTTCCAACATCTGAATCCTGTGCACTTTCTAGGAGAAATGCTGCCCCTGGAATGGCGCTTTCTAATATTTTCAAGGAAATCTCTCTATCTAGAAATACTGGAGAGTGATCATTGATGTCTTTGACCCATAGTTCAGCACGGAAAATCTGAAAAGGCTTTTCCAATAACAACTGGAAAGGCAGCACACAGGGCTCTCTGGGTCCACACAGTTCCTCTCGGTCCAATTTCTCATTTAGAAGTAAATCACCAGTAAGCGAATTGAGCAGTAAAAATTGCATGTTCTGGTCTGAAATAATTCTAGTTCCCCGGGCTGTCAGTTCCCCTACCCCTAACCCTAGGTCTTTTGCCAGGTTGGTAAGAAAGGCACCTCTCTCGGTTTCCTCCGCCACAAAATACCGAAGCGGTTCGGCGCCAGCCAAAGACATTCCCAGAAATACACAAAGAAATAGGACTTGCCTTTTCTGCACAGCACGCTCCACTCCGGCCTCCATTCTTCCTTGGATCAGTCTTTCAAAATGACTTCCACTCAGTCTCCTGCAGCTCTCACAAATGGCAGCAGCCGAATCCTTTGAAACGAGCTGAATAACAGCAATGTTTGTGGAAAAGGATCCTCACTTTCCCCCAATTCCTATTACCACGGTTTCCTTTCCTATACTTTTCTGGTCAGATTTCCTCTTTACTCTGAAATCTGTAACATCCTTTCTTTGCGAAGATATTTCTCTCTCTTTTTAGGCAGCAGCGCCACCTTGCGTTTTGTGAATGTTATTCCCGTTCTCAAGACTAGAACAAAAAGATGGCGGATTGAAGGAATTCTGCAACCAGAGTGACTTGTCCCCGGTATCTTTGCTGTTTCATTCCATCGTTATCCTCAAATGGTCACAGAAATGCTAGTAAGTAATAGCTGATGTTGTTTTCCCCTGTGATAATCTGGATTCGTAGAAAAATTAATCTGTTGTCTTCTTAAATCCAGGGGCACTAAACCCTGGTTCCCCACCGAAATCTAAGAAAATCTCCTATTTTAAAATGGATAGTAAAAAAAAAAAAAAATGAGAAAATGAAGCCTCTTCCCTGAAGTTAACAAATATTCGTTGAGGACATTTTATTTACTTGTAAAGTATTTTAACAGTAATGATGTGAATATGGCAGAATAATTGACCTTTTCCAATTTCTTGTGAATTAAATAATTCTTCCACTTTCCAGGTCTCAACTCTTTACCTGTGATATTTCTTGGAACACTTTCTGTCTCCCCCAATCCAACCTTCATCCTTCACCTGCTTGAAGTATTATATAGAAATTATTGTTCATCTATAATTTCAGTGACTAGAATTTCCAATATCCAATGAATACTCTTAAAATTAGTAATAACAAGTATGTCAATCTTGCATTTATGAAAGTACTTCTAGCATTTCATCTTCAACTATGATGGTTGATCTCAATTTGAGGTGAATACTCCTTTTTTGAATCAAGAAGCTTTTCTTTTTCTTTATTCTTTCATATTTTGAAGTAATTTTGATAGTTGTTGAAATAATACATTTATTCTTTAGTTTCTAAATTATTGAGTAATTGATATAAATGACATTTAACTATAATGTATTATTGCTTTAGTGCACAGATAGATTTGATGTGTCAGCATGGTTTTAGGATTTTTCTAGTTCATGTTGTTTTCCTTGTGTGTGTTTGCCTTTTACAGCTTTAATATTAAACAATTATACTGGCATCATAGAATGTGTTAAAGAGCTTTTTATCTATTTTTATACAATAGTTTTAATAATTATATTTCTACACGCTTAATTCCAACTTGCCTTTTGAACTGGTTGGGTTTGGTGGCTTCACCTGTAGTAGATCTGTGATGACCATTTACATTTTACCTCTGGTTTAAGTACAATCTGTTCAGGTTTTGTACTTTTAAGTAACTCGCATTTTATTTTGAAAATCATTTTATCTAGTTTGCAAATTGCTTGGCATTGTTTTCATTGTGCTATTTACCTTTAATTGTATCCCTATTCTTATTAGTTATATTTAGCATTTTATCTCCTTTTTATTCTCGGTAAGGCTTGCAAGAGCCCTACTTTACTGATATTTTAAAATGCATTGTTTCTAAATAATATATGACCTTGCTCCAAAGTTAAATAGCACTTGGAGGCTTATAATAAAATACAAGACTTTTCTACCCTTTTCCTCCTCATTTTTCTTAGTTCCTCTCCTAAAATGTAGTCATTTTAAAGCTCTTTTAGTTATCTCTTCTGCCACTAATCTGTTTTCTGATGTATTTTGATTAATTTTAGAAATTATCAATTGACTATTATGTTGGATTACATTTTAGGTATTTTAGTTTTCTTTTACTTACAATATATTGGGAACATTATCATATATTAATTATATTTTCTTTTTCACTTTTTTCTTGAAGTTAATAATTGCCTTGCCTTTTCATTTACTTGATTTTTTACCCCTATCACTTATTCATCCCACAGATACAATTGCCTCTCAGTACAATTTTCCCTATAGTCATTTTCATTCCTCCTGAGATTTCGATTTTCCTTTAAGCTGGGTAGTTGCTCTCTGTGACTACTGCACAGCTATCATTCTGGATTTTTTCTTTGCTGTCATTCTTGGAATTCTTTGCCTTTTATTCTGGATGTGTTTGCTATTTCTGGGATTTTATTTATTTATTTATTTTTATTCTTTTTTTCTTTATTAAAAGTGTTTATTAAATAGAAATCCCCATTCTGATTTCTTTTTTTTTTTATGAGAGAAAGAAAGAAAGAGAAAGAAAAAGGGGGAGAGAGAACAGGAGTCTTGCTCTATTGCCCAGGCTAGAATGCAGTCTAAAAATAGGTATTAAAAACCTCTTTTATGCCAATAATTGTGCTTAACAGTGGAGACAGGAAGGAATAAGGGAAGAAAATAACAAATAAACAGCCAACCAATATTTCATGTAAGTCTGTGAAATGCTATGCAAATGCTGAGGAGTGATTTACTTCCAATTATATAGTCACTTTCAAAATAGGTGTAATATGATACTGAGAAAAATGTATATTCTGTGGACCTGGGGTGGAGAATTCTATAAATATTCACTAAGTTTTCTTATTCCAGGTCTAAGTTCAAATCATAGATGTCCCTATTAATTTTCTATGTCATTGATCCACCGAATATTAACAATGTGGTGTCAAAATCTCCCGCTATTATTGTGCGGGAGTCCAGGTCTCTTTATAAGTCATTAAGAACTTGTCTTATGTATCTGGGTGCTCCTATATTGGGTTGCATATATATTTATAATGATTAATTCCTGTTGTTGCATTGATCCTTTTACCATTATGTAATATGTAATGTCTTTCTTTGTTTCTTTTAGTCTTTGTTACTATTAAAGTCTATTTTGTGAGAGATGAAAGCTACAACTACTGTTTTTTTTGTTTTTTTTTTTTTTTTTTGCTGTCCATTTAATTGGTGAATCTTCCTCCATCCCTTTGTTTTGAGTCTTTCTATGTCGTTGCTTGTGAAATAGATCAGGATACAGCGTACCGATGGGTTTTGGCTTTTTATTCAATTTACCTGTCAGTGTCTTTGATTGGGGCATTTAATCCATTTAAATTTAGAATTAATATGAATATTTGTGAGTTCAATATTGTCATTTAATGCTATCTGGCTATTTTGCCCATTCGTTGATGTAGATTCTTCATTATAGAGATACTTTTTACGTTTTGGTAAGTTTTTGGGATGACTGATACTGGTTGTTCCTTTCTGTTTGTAGTGCTTCTTTCAGAAGCTCTTGTAAAGCAGGCCTGGTGGTGGTGAAATCTCTGAGTGCTTGCTTGTTCGTGAAAAATTTTCTTTTTCCTTCGCTTATGAAGCTTGGTTTGGCGGGATATGAGATTCTGGGTTGAAAATTCTTTTCTTTGAGGATATTGAATATTGACCCCCACTCTCCTCTAGTTTGTAGGGTTTCTGGTGAGAGGTCTGCTGTGAGTCTGATAGGCTTCCCTTTATGCGTAACATGACCTTTCTCTCTAGCTGCCCTTAGAATATTCTCCTTTATTTCAACCCTAGTGAATCTAGCAATTATGTGTCTTGGAGTTGCTCTACTGAAGAATATCTTTGTGGTGTTCTCTGGATTAGCTGGAGTTGAGTATTGTCCTGCCTTACTAGATTAGGAAAGTTTTCCTGAATAATATCCTGAAGAATATTTTCCAACTTGGATTCATTCTCTTCATGACATTCAGGTATACCTATCAATCGTAAATTAGGTCTTTTCACATAGTCCCATATTTCTTGGAGACTTTGCTAATTCCTTTTTACTCTTTCTTCTCTAATCTTGTCTTCTTGTTTCATTTCATTAAGTTGGTCTTCGACCTCTATATCCTTTCTTCTGCTTGATCAATTCAACCGTTAAAACCTGTGCATACTTCACGAAGTTCTCATATCGTGTTCTTCAGTTCCATTAATTCACTTATATTCCTCTCTAAGTTGTCAATTCTCATAAGCATTTCGTCAAACCTTTTTTCAAAGTTCTTAGTTGCTTTACATTGGGCTAGAACATGTTCTTTTAGGTCACTAAAGTTCCTTATTATCCACTTTCTGAAGCCTAAATCTGTTAATGGAACACACTCGTTCTCCATCAGACCTTGTTCTCTTGTTGATGAGGAACTGTGATCACCTGTAGAAGGAGAGGCATTCTGATCTTGGGTATTCTCAGCCTTTTTACGCTGGTTTCTTCCTATCATTGTAAGTTCATCCATCTGTCATCTTTGTGATTGCCTACTTTCAAATTAGGTCTCTGAGTGGACCTCCAACTTGTTGATTCTCAGCTCCAAAATCTGAGCAACCCACTGCCCAGCCAAAACACTGGCGTTAAGATTCGTGGTGCTTTTCTGCCCAGGAATCTCCGGTCTGGCTTCCCTCTTGAGTCCCTTCTTCAATCAGGTAAATGGGTGACTCTGCCTTCCTGGAGCTCCAAACGTCTATCAAAAGGGGACCCAGTCCCGTTTACTCTGCACAAAGAACCACCGTGCCGGGGCACCGGCAAAACCACGACGCCAGCCACAAGAGTCTCCCTGGCGACCCATGGGGCTCCTCCGCTGGGAATCTTCCGGTCTGTGGGTAACAAAAATTCGTCTGAAATTGTGGCATCCTCTCGTTCTGTGCGCTTTCTCTGGGAGCTACAGTCCCGAGCTGCTAGTGATCAGCCATCTTGGATCTCCTATTTCTGGGATTTTATATCTTGCCCTTTTTCAGTTTGCTCTATGGCATTACTAAATCACATCCTCCAATAGGTTTATATGATTGAAAAGCTGCTACAATGTTAGGAGGATTGCTAGTGATAGCCTTCAAAATCCCTGTCTCTTGAGTCAAACAGCTCCTTCCTGGACTAGTTGTTCATTATGCCTGAGACTCAGTTGTCATCCTGGGATCATCCTTCAGCATCACCCAGAGATTCATTTCACTTCTGTCCTGTTTTGGATCTTCTCATTTCTGCTTCTTCTATCTTTCCCGCTCTTGAATTAGGTTCTCATTTTGATAGATATCTTCCAGTAGTTTTCAGGGAAGGGTGTTTAAGAGTTCAATGTTTTCATAATCGTAAACATACTAAAGGATCTTTATTCTACCTTCAAATGTAATTAGTAGTTTCACTAGGTATAGAGTTTTAGGTTGAAAATAATTTTTCTTCAGAAATTTTGTTTTGCCAATGAGTTTTCTAAACCAATCTGTTTGCTGAGAAGTCTGAAGCTTATCTTATTTCTTATCTTCTATATGTGACCTATATTTTATTTTTTTGTTGTTATAGTGTTTTGTCATTGTCCCAAGCATTTTAAAATTAAACAATCATATGTTTTGGCTTGGGCTTATTTTCCATCCATTGTGAAGTATAATTGATGAGATATTTCATCTAGGAAACTAATTTCCTTCTGAAATCTCCTTAAATTATTTCATTAATAATCCAACCCCCATTCCTTTTTTAGAATTCTTATAATTCAGATGTTAGGCCTCTGGTACAGTTCTCTAATTTCTTTTTTTTCCCCTCCTTCTTGCCATTTAAAAATACTTTCGCAGTATTTTCTAGAACATTTTCTTAACTTATCTTTAAGCCCTTATATTGAGATTTTAATTTCTTTATTAGGCTAGTATTTTCTAAGAGCTGTTTTTGTTTTTGTTTTTTTTTTTAAAGAGCTCTCTTTTTGGATGTGTTTTTTAAATGTAATAACTTCTTTTTTCATCTGATGATATTAATGATAGCTTTTCCCCCAAGTTTTCCTCTTGCTGCAAACTTTCCATTTTCTCCAAGTTACCTTTTTATTCTTTGCTTTGTTTTAATTTCTGTATTCTCTTTCAGAAACTTTCTTCATGTGTATGTTCTTATTTAGTTTGGGAGACTACGGAACTGAGTGATGGCTCTGAGTAGGTGGGTATGCTTGTCCACTTTGATTTTTCATTCTGAAGTGAACTGAGAGCACTGATGAATGGGGAAAACTCAGTGTCAGTATGATTAGGTCTTTCCAGTTAGACTGGCCAGATTACCTCACTCTTTAAAATCCCCTATCCAGAAGGAAAAGATATAGATTGAAAAAGGTGAAGGATTAAGTGGGTGAAGAAGAGTACAGTTTTGCACCAGGATAGGATGTTATGCTTAATATCAAATAACTTCCCCAAATCTCAACAGCTGAACACAATGGAAGTTGATTTCTTTCTCATATAACCTATATAGTTCAGCCTGGGGCCTTCCTCACAGCAGTCAGTCAAGGATCTAAACTTGTGGAGATCATCTTCACATATACTTTCATGATCACTATAGTGGGAAAAGATGTGTTTAACCATGGCTCCAAAAACTTCAGCCCAGGATGGATATATATCACTTCTCACATTTTATTAGCCGAAGGAAATTACATGGCTACACATAATTTTAAAAAGAAATAGAATTGAAATTCTGTCATATGTCTAAGAAGAGGGGAACCAAAATATTTGTAATTGGTTCTAATGACTATCATAACATTTGAACAATCAACCAGAATTCAATATTTAGTTGGTTACTTACTTTTGCTACCCATATTACCCTTGTCCTCAATTTTCTTGGTGGAACCCCTCATATAATAACCCTCCTTTTTGCACTCATCAGAAAATAAAACTCCAGTCTTACATTAGGGTCAAGGGGGTAGGTAGGTTACTCAGTGACTGAAGTGGGGAAATGTGATCTGACTGCTAGAGATTTGACTGCTTTACAGGAAGCTTTAACACAGTCCTTCTTACTGGGCATGTTACCATCATTTCCAGAGGATCTAGGGTTGACATTTCAGATGCCTCTAGAAGTCCCATCATCTAAACAGAATTGATTCTAGTCTCATAGTCTAAACAGGATTGATTCTCAGCTCTTCCCACTTCATGATTGGGAGTTGATTTGTGAGGTCTACTAAGTCATTCATCTGTTTTCCAACTTAAAAGAGTTTTCCCTGTTGTCTTCTACATTATTCTCTTCATCCTCATTATGTTTTTGAAAATATGTTTACTTTTTGTTAGTGCATTTTTAGAGGAAGCCAAATGAAAGGTGCATATGTAATACACCAATTATATGTAGAACCTAAAATATCCTTGGCTTTTTCAAAGAAATCAATTTTTGTTTAATTGGTCAAATCTTATCTAGTTTTATTCTATTTAATTAATTTATGCTTTTATATTTTTAATTCATTCATTTTCCTTATTTTTAAAATTCTTTTTTGATTCTTGAGTCATTTACTTTGTCCCTTTGTTCTCAACAAACTGTGATTTCTAAAGTAAGTATGTAAATCTTACGTTTTTCTCTACCCTTTTACTCTTACCTTAAATATCACTTCATCAGTTTACCTTCACGTTAGAGACAAAGCCATAATAACAATGGCTTAAACAAAACATCAAATAAGGCTAGTGGCTGAAATGCACTCTATGGTATCTGGGACCCAATCTCATTCCATCATTCCATCATTGATTTGCTGTCTTTGGGACATGACCTTTACTTCATTATCCAATATAGCTTCCTGATATCCAGTCATTACATCTCCATTCATGCCAACAAATAAGAGGAAGGAAAGGGTGTGATTTCATTTTTTTGTGTATTTTCATTTCTTAAAAGATTACTTCCATAAGGTATTCCATGGCACTTGTGCTTTTATCTCACAGTCTATAATTTAGTTACAAGATGACACCTGGCCTCAAGAGAGGTTAAAGAATATAATCTATAGCCTACATACCTACATAAGCAGCTAAAAATAAGAAGTATATTAGTAATAAATAAGGGGAGAATGTATATTTGGGTTAAAGTAGCCATCTATATTATACCCACTTAGACATGATCTATAGCCCCAGGTGCCAACTGGAAGCAGATAGGGTCAAAAAAGTTGTCCAAATCAGAGCAGTTATTAAAGGAACATATGACTGTCTCTCTCCATATTGGTGGTGTGGCTTGTAGCCAAGAGAATTCTTGTTCTACTGAAAACTAAGCCCAGGAAGCAATAGATAAGTAATTCAGGTGCTAGGACAAGACCTTTTAAACAAACAATGTTTCCCCTAGTGTGCCATTGGCATATGCCATCCATTCCTATTTCATTTTATAAACTTAATAAAGAATTCAGGGTTTAGAAAGGTTAAAACTCCACTTTCCAGACTTCTTGGAATTATTATTCTGGATGTAAATTAGGTTTTACCAATGAGATTCCTTCATGTGAACTTTAGAATACAGCCAAATGTTGTCTTCCACTGTTCCCCAACAACGTCAGGGAAAAGATATGAATGCTTGCAGCCAAGTCAGCATTCCTCTGTCTAGCCATCAGCTTCATAAGGAACTGGAGACCATTGTGGGATTCAGACACTCTCTGTGCCAGTGTGCAGCCATCAGCTTGGAGGTGGGAGAGGGTGCTGTGGGAGCAACAGTTTTGGTAGTAGTAGTAGCATCAGCTTCCTAATTTCTGTGCTGCAGCTCTGGTCATATGCCTTCAAAACCAGTTCAGTGCTGACTCTCTTACTTCTGCTTGTCCAGTTCTTCCAATGATTTTATATAAGTATATAAATCCTTGCAGCTGATATCTTTTTAGGTTTTGGTTAGAGACACACAGAGTGGTTTTTGGTTTTTGTCCTGAACTCTGAATAATTCATCCAAACCCAAAATTTTATTCCTTCACTCAAATTATAAGTAATAGGAGCCTCTTAATTAGAGTTCATACAGGAAAAAAGTATAAAACACCAAATCATCAAGTCTTTAAGGCACTAGTACCTTGATCTAACACAATTTAGTTTAAGAATAAAGGAAAATAAAAAATTTCAGATGTAATCCTGAGAGACAAAGGATAAAAGTGTTTGATAAATATGATGAATATCTTTTTTAAAAAGCAGAACATGATCTGAAGATGAATAAAAAAATCTTTCTTCCTCCCCTAATGTGTAACACAATAAGTCAAAATTAGTTTTAAAAATGTATTATTTGTAAACAAATAAGAAAGGGCTCAATATCACATTATACATTTTAAAAAATGGAAGTTAGATCACATATTTTAAATGATATATTGTTAGGTGAACAAAGCAAGTGGCAAATACTGTAAATAATAAATGGGCATTTTATAAAAATAAAGCAATAAAATATTTTGTTATCGTGTTTAGGCTTACTAAGCCAGAAACAATAACAGACTGAAATTCCTTTGTTACTTTATTCAATGCTTATTCACCTATATTTATTCAATACAGTCATGTGTGGCATAATGACATTTTGGTCAACCATGGATGGCATATACAATGGTGGTCCTGTAAGATAGTAATGGAGCTGAAAAATTTTTGTTGCCTAGTGATGCCATAGCTGTAGTAATGTCATAGTGCAATGCATTATCTGTTCTATGTTTAGATACACAAACACCATTTTGTTATAATTGTCTACAGTAGTCAGTACAGTAAGATGATGTACAGGTTTGCAGCCTAGGAGCAATAGGTTATACAAAGTATCCTAGGTGTGTAGTAGACTACATAATCTAGATTTGTGTAAGTACACTCTATGATATTTGAACAATAATGAAATCGCCTAATGACACAGCTTTCAGAATATATTCTTGCTATTAAGCAATGAATGGCTGTATATATTTTTCTAAGCCCCTAAGATAAAGAGCCCTCTCTGTGAAGACAGTATTGTCTAGCAGAGAAGGGAAATTATTGATTTGTCTGAGCAGAGTACTCAATGGATGAAACATTGCATTCAATGGATTCAAAGGAAAAGTAACCTAATAATTATATAACAGAAATGGTGGAAAAACTAAATCTTCAGGTTGAAAAAACATTAGACAGAGCTTGTCATTTCTGAAAATGATAGTATTGATAATTCATATGACCCTCTTAAGGAAAGCAAAATATAATGAATAAAACTTAAAAAAAACTTCAAAACTAGTGAAGAGCAAAAAATATTGTAGAATTGGGCAGAAAAAGCCCAATTTTTGATGGAAGCCTGGAAGAAAGGGATAAACAGTGTATCAGAACAACAAAACTTCTTTTTTTTTTTTTTTTTTGAAACGGAGTTTCGCTCTTGTTACCCAGGCTGGAGTGCAATGGCGCAATCTCGGCTCACCGCAACCTCCGCCTCCTGGGTTCAGGCAATTCTCCTGCCTCAACCTCCTGAGTAGCTGGGATTACAGGCATGTGCCACCGTGCCCAGCTAATTTTTTTTGTATTTTTAGTAGAGACGGGGTTTCACCATGTTGACCAGGATGGTCTCGATTTCTTGACCTCGTGATCCACCCGCCTCGGCCTCCCAAAGTGCTGGGATTACAGGCATGAGCCACCGCGCCCGGCCAACAAAACTTCTTATACTCTCAGGGCATTAAAAATATTTGTACTCAGGCTTTGATCTGAAGCTCTGTGGGATTAAAGAAATATAAATCAAAGCTCAGAGATAACCACAGTTGCAGCATATTATAGAAAGATTTTCTTCATATTGAGGGAACCCTCAGGGATACAACCATAATGTAACTACAGTGTAAACACCAGCAAATCTAAACTTGCTCTCAGCCTCCAACTCCAGGGAATTATATAGAAGTCTCCCTGATGCTAAGCAGGGAAGAACAAAAGGAAAAAAAAACATGCCTGGGAAGCTGTAACTACAGATTGTTATGTGTGTGTGTATGTATATTGAGATGGGGTCTTACTATACTGCCTAGGCTGGTATCAAACTCCTGAGCTGAAGTTATCTTCCCACCTCAGCCTCATGAGTAGCTGGGACTACAGGTGCACACCATTCCATGTGGCCCTCTTGTGTATTTGTATTTTGAACATACATAGGTTGAGATGCAAGAAACCTCAAGCCATTTAATTAATTGTGATGGTCCACTATTGATAATGTTTCCAATATCCTGGCTGAAACAAATGAAAATTCATTTTGAAAGATGTAACATACGCAACCTAGGCCTTGTAGATACCCCACAAATAAATTTTCAAGGGCAATCAACCATGTACATCCTGCAAAAAAACAAAGACATCATGAATGGGAAGGAGCAGAAACCAAATATGGCAGACATAGGCCCGTGCAAGCTTCAGATATTAGAAGTATCAGGCCAATTTTAAAACAAAATATACTTACCATATATAAATGATATACTTGAAAATATATGTATGAACAGATTGAAAAGGCTTGCTGAGTTCCAGGGAAAAGTAATGTATAATTACCATAGTCAAGATAATAATCTGAAAACAAGTTACCTACAGGTGAAGCAAACGTGCTTCAGAATTCCCCTGAGCAACATTTAATACCAAAACAGAATGGAAATGTCTACAAGATTCTGAGGGAAATAAATTATAGTTCAATTATTTTACACATAGCCAAGCTGTTGGTTAAGTACAAAGACAACAATGCAGCAAACAGGAAAGAATTGATAAAACCTTGCACTAGTACTGATGAATGCTTACTGAAAAAGATACTACTTAAGAATAAAGGTCAAGTGACTTATAGATGACTGTAGAAACTAGGACAGAAGAACTAATGTAATATTTTTTTTTTTTTTTTTTTAAAAAGACATTTATTCAGCGTCACAATCAGACTATTACATTTAGCAATCAACAGCATGGGTGCAAAAAAAAAAAAAGAAAAAGAAAAAGAAAAAATCTACATTAAAACCCTTTGTTGGAATGCTTTACACTTTCCACAGAACAGAAACTAAAATAACCTGTTATACAATTAGTCACAAATACAGTCCTCGAGTTTTTTGCCCATACACATGAGTATTTGTCTAAATCATGTCTTCTTTGTAGCAGCTAGGCCCTGCCACCACTGTGCTTGGCTGAGTTCACAAATCTGTTGTAACCTGTAGCTTCCCTGTCACTTCTCTGGCTCTCCTCTCCTGCTAAGCTTTGTTTCCTAATTAAAATCTTCTGCCACTGCCATAGCTACTGCTGCTACTGGAACCGCCATAGCCACTTTGGTTTCGTGGTTTGGCAAAGTATTGGCCGCCACCACCATAGGGGCCAGAGCTTCTGCCTCCAAAGTTTCCTCCCTTCATGGGTCCAAAATTTGAAGACTGATTGTTGTAACTGCCAAAATCATTGTAGCTTCCACCACCTCCAAAATTGCCTCCATCATTACCAAATCCATTATAGCCATCCCCACTGCCACCATATCCACCACCACCACGGCTGCCACCAAAGCCACCACGACCACTGAAGTTTCCTCCACGACCAAAGTTGTCGTTCCCACCGAAACCACCTCCACGACCACCACCAAAGTTTCCAGAACCACTTCGACCTCTTTGGCTGGATGAAGCACTAGCCATCTCTTGCTTTGACAGGGCTTTCCTAACTTCACAGTTGTGGCCATTCACAGTATGGTATTTCTGAATGACAATCTTATCCACAGAGTCATGGTCGTCAAAGGTTACAAAGGCAAAGCCCCTTTTCTTGCCACTGCCTCTGTCAGTCATGATTTCAATCACTTCAATTTTTCCATACTGTTCAAAATAATCTCTTAGGTGATGTTCTTCAGTGTCTTCTTTAATGCCACCAACGAATATTTTTTTCACAGTTAGGTGGGCACCTGGTCTTTGAGAATCTTCTCTTGAGACCGCTCTCTTTGGTTCCACAACTCTTCCATCCACTTTGTGTGGCCTTGCATTCATGGCTGCATCCACCTCCTCCACAGTTGCATACGTGACGAACCCAAAGCCCCTGGATCACTTGGTGTTTGGATCTCTCATTACCACACAGTCTGTGAGCGTTCCCCATTGCTCAAAATGGCTCCTCAGGCTCTCATCGGTTGTTTCAAAGCTCAACCCTCCAATGAAGAGCTTCCTCAGCTGTTCCGGCTCTTTAGGAGACTCTGACTTAGACATGATCGCAGGGAGAAGAGAGACTTTAACGATGCTGCTTCGGCGGCGTCCACGGGCAGAAAGGCGAACTAATGTAATATTTAATGTCAACAAATCTTTGAGGAAAAGAAAGTCAATAGAAAAATTTTATACCCAGCTAAACTGTATTTCTTAAGCATGTGAGAATTCAAAAATACCGTACCTATGAATTCTTATCTAAAGACCTATATCTGATGAAATTCAGCAAATCTAGAGATAAAACAACATAAATGATTCAGGTACAGGAGAACTAGCACAATATGACTGACAGTAAGAACTGCATTTTACTCCAGTTTGAGCACACTAGTTTCTCTCAATTTTTTCCTGAAACTTTATGTAAATGATAGAGAGCAAGAGTTTAAAATAAACAAAGCTACAAAGAAAAAAATAATGGAAGAAGAATAAACCATAGAGGAGACAAGTCACAAAAATTTTGGAAGATGCAAAGCACACAGACAATTGGCAACTGAATTTCCTTCCTTCCTTCCTGCCTTCCTTCCTTCTTTCCTTCTTCCTTCCTTCCTGCCTTCTTTCCTTCTTTTTTTCTTCTCTCTCTCAAATGAAAAGGAAAATCAAATCTAGCCAAAGTAATAATCCAGATTGAGGATCTAGGGAGAGGCTAAAACAACATTGGCTGAAAATCTATGTAAAGAATATTTATATATCTGAGAATTCCTTTTGTAGTCAGTAAAGGAAGGCACTTTCCCTTTTCTCATCATAGCAGAAAATGGGAGGTGTAATATCCATAGCGGTTTAATAGAAAGGGCTCTGGACTAAAGGACACCAGCACAATTTAGGGCAGGACTGAGATCTTAGTGAGAAGAGGGTTAAAAAAAAACTACAACAAATTAAGACATTTTTCTCTCAAACCAAGGCGCTTACAAAGTACTAGGTGTCAAGTTTATAATAACTTCAATCCCACCCATCCTTACTGAATTCCTCTCTGAAGAACAATGTGAGCCCAAGAGAGAAAACTTACAGATATTGACATTTTGTCTCCAAATAAAATGTTTCCTGTTTCATTACCCTAAGGTGAGGTCTACCACTCAACTAGTCCCACTCAAACATACAATGTTTAATAGGCTTTTGAGTGCCTGATTTTAAAAAAGAAAAAAAATAGGCTGGGCACAGTGGCTCACACCTGCAATTGGAGCACTTTGGGCAGCCGAGACTGGCAGATCACCTGAGATTCAGGAGTTTGAGACCAGCCTGACCAACATGGTGAAGCCCCATCTTTACTATAAATACAAAAAATGTAATTGAGTATGGTGACGAGTGCCTGTAATCCCAGCTACTTGGGAGGCTGAAGCAGGAGAATCGCTTGAACCCGGGAGGTGGAATTTTCAGTGAGCCAAGATTGTACCACTGTACTCCAGCATGGGAGACAGAGTGAGACTCCATCTCAAAATAATAATAATAATAATAATTGGGCTTCGTCAAAACTTTAAAAACTCTTTTTTACTTCAAAGGATACTATCAATAAAGTGAAAAGACAATTCACAGAATGGCAGAAAATATTTGTAAACCATGTATCTGAGTCTAGTATCCAGAATATATAAAGAGCTAAAAAAATTCAACAATTAAAATATTTAAAAATTAGATTACATAATGGGCAAAAAATTTGAGTACACATTTCTTTAAAGAAGATATTCAAATGACCAGTAAGCTATGAAAAGAAATACATCATTAGTCATTTGGGAAATGCAATTCAAACCACAATAGGATACTACTTCACACCTTCTAAGCTGGCTATAATAATAATAATAAAGTGTTGGTGAGGATATAGAGAAATTGGAATCCTCACACATGGTTGAGAGGAATGCAAAATGGTATAGTCACTTTGGAAAACCATTTGACAATTCCTCAAAAAGTTACATGGAGTCAGTATATGACCCAGTAATTCCAATCCTAGGTATACACCCAAGAGAACTGAAAACATGTCCATGCAAAAACTCATGCATGAATGTTCCTAGCAGTATTAGTCATAATGGCCAAATAGTGGGAACAAACCAAAATGTCCAAGTGATGAACAAACAAAATGTGGTACATTCATGCAATGGGATATTATTCAGCCATAGAAAAGAGTGAAGTGCTGATGCATGCTATAACATGAATGAACCGTGAAAACATTGTGGTGAAAGAAGGCAGACAGAAAAGGCTACATATTGTATGATTCAATTTACATGAAATATCCAGAACAGGCAAATCCAAAGAAACATAAAGTTGATTAGTAGTTTCCAGAGGCTGGAAAGAGGAGGGAATGGGGAGTAAATGCAGATGGGTACCAGGTTTCTTTTTTGGGATGATGAAAATGTGAAAATGTTCTGGAATTAGGTAGTGGTAATAATTATATAGCCCTTTAAATATACCACTGAACTCAATTTTTAAAAAGGTGAATATTATGGTTTGTGAATTATATCTCACCAAACAATTTTAAAACTGCAAGGCTACTATAGAAAGAAATATGCAGAGACTAAGAAAAAGCTTTTTAAAAGTAAAACTATCATAGCAAAAGTTTAAAATTCAGTCATAAAGGAAATTTACTGGAATCCAGGAAAATAAAGACAGAAGATAGAACAAGGATAAGAAAAATTAAATATCAAACTAGGTCACTATACAACTAACAGGAGTTGCAGAATAAAAAAAGAAAACATGTAGTAGAGGAAAGAATTTTTTAATTAAAAAACCTCAATAACCCTGTTCTAGTCTGAAGAACATGTCTCAAGATTGGCAAGTCTCACTGAGTAACTCGTGAAATAAATTACCAAAATTCTTACACTCTGACATAGCGATGAAATTCTAGAAGATTGGAGATACATATAAGAACCCTAACTTACCTAGAGCAAGGTTTCTCAGCCTCAGCACTATTGGCAGCTGTGATCACCAGAAGTATTTCCAGACTTGCCAAATGTATGGCAATTGCCAGACATTTACCAAAGGTGGCAAAATTGTCATTGGTTGAGAATCAAGAATCCAAAAGGAAAACAAAGGTTCTCAGAAAAGAATGGGTAATCAGATTGTTGATGACCATCTCAACTTTGGTAATTAGAAGACAACAGAGGAATGCCTTCAAAATACTGGCAGCAAATAATTCCTAACCTATAATTCCACACCCAATGAAATCTTCAAATAGACATCTGAGTTTGTGACATCTGAAATTTTTATATTCAAGCAATCAAAAGATTTATTATCAAATATTCTTCTGAAACTTAAGGGAGAAAACCAAACAAGAGGAAGATGTAAAATCCAGAAGAGGAAATCAAATGGAAGAGGAAGATAAATTTCCAAGTTAGTGGGAAAAGCAAACTGTCAGCTGTGCAGTAGGTTTAGAGAGCAAACAATGTACAATGAATGGAGCAAGACTCTGAATAGCTCCAGGATGGCTCCAGGAGAAAAGAATGGAACCGATAGATTTATGAGTTTAACCTAAGTTAGAAGCTTTAGACTTTACATAATTTTTTTTTTTTTTTGACAGAGTTTCGTTCTCATTACCCAGGCTTGAGTGCAATGGCACGATCTTGGCTCGATAGATTTATGAGTTTAACCTAAGTTAGAAGCTTTAGACTTTACATAATTTTTTTTTTTTTTTGACAGAGTTTCATTCTTATTACCCAGGCTGGAGTGCAATGGCACGATCTTGGCTCACCGCAACCTCCGCCTCCTGGGTTCTGGCAATTCTCCTGCCTCAGCCTCCTGAGTAGCTGGGATTATAGGCACGCGCCACCATGCCCCGCTAATTTTTTGTATTTTTAGTAGAGACGGGGTTTCACCATGTTGACCAGGATGGTCTCGATCTCTTGACCTTGTGATCCACCCACCTCGGCCTCCCAAAGTGCTGGGATTATAGGCGTGAGCCACCGCACCCGGCCCAACTTTACATAATTTTTAAAGATGTACATAGAAAAGTAAGTTGAAAAAGAAGGCAATTATGACCTTAAAGGTAAAAAGAAAAAAAAAAGTCTTTTCCTTTTCAATTTTTTTTTTTCGAGACAAAGTCTCACTCTGTCGCCCAGGCTGTAGTGCAGTGGCACAGCCTCAGCTCACTGCAACCTCCTCCTCCGGGGTTCAAACAATTCTCGTGCCTCAGCCTCCTGAGTAGCTAGGATTACAAGCACTCACCAACATGCCCAGCTAATTTTTGTATTTTTAATAGAGATGGGTTTCACCATGTTGGCCAGGCTAGTCTCAAACTCCTGACCTGAGGTGATCCACCCACCTCGGCCTCCCAAAGTGCTGAGATTACAGGTGTGAGCCACCATGCCCAGCCTGCTTCCTCACTCGTAAGGCTTAGGTGTAACTAACATTTTTATGGTGACAATTATATAAACATTATCTAAACAGAATTTTGATATTGCTAGGTAGATGAAATGTGCAAGTTGTGTGTGTGTACCTCTTAATAAATGGATATCTAAAACTGGAATTTGAGAAAAAGCACTTTATAAACATATGTGATTTTTAAAATTGGGAAGTAAATATGGAAAAACACACATAAGAGCATCAAAAGTGGTTGCCCTGGGCAGTCAGACTTGAATAAAAATTTTTAAAAAGTAGCATTATATGACTTTTAAATTAAAATTTAAAAACTATGAAATGCCAGCTAGGTGTGGTGGCTCGTGCCTGTAATCCCAGCACTTTGGGAGGTTGAGGCAGGTGGATCACATGAGATCAGGAGTTCAGGACCAGCCTGACCAACATGGTGAAACCCCATCTCTACTAAAAATACAGAATTAGCCAGTTGTGGTGGCACATGCCTGCCATCCCAGGTACTTAGGAGGCTGAGGCAGGAGAATGGCTTGAACTTGGGAGGTGGAGGCTGCAGTGAGCCAAAATCGTGCCACTGTACTGCAGCCTGGGCAACAAGAGCAAAACTCTGTCTAAAAAAACATATGAAATGCCTTAACAGTTATGGGAAGTATTCTTTCAAAATACATTGTAAATGTTAGAAATATTGATAAGGTAA
Organism: Aotus nancymaae; assembly: GCF_030222135.1. Lineage (NCBI taxonomy): Eukaryota > Metazoa > Chordata > Mammalia > Primates > Aotidae > Aotus > Aotus nancymaae. Next base: position 16,146,356 of record NW_026988479.1, on the reverse strand, counting down.
TATATATACAATACAAAAAGTATAAGTAAGGTTAAGAAAGAAGAGAAAGGGTATAAAATGTTTATTTGCTCATTTTTAAGCAGACAGTTAAGTAATGCTAATGTCTTAATATGCATCTAATATTGCTTTTTAACCTTCATAGGGACTACTTATCAAAGCTAAAGCAAGTTCTATAGTCTCACACTTTGTTTTATTATATTCAGTCTGATCATCTTAATCACAAGCTATCAATTATAGATCTGTTTTATAAAATTATTTTCATCTAGCGATTCTCTTGCCTCAACCTCCCAAGTACCTGGGATTACAGGCACTTGCCACCATGCCTGGCTAATTTTTGTATTTTTAGTACAGATGGGGTTTCACCATGTTGGCCAGGCTGGTCTTGAACTCCCATCCTCAGATGATCTGCCCACATCGGCCTCCTAAAGTGCTAGGATTACAGATGTGAGCCACTGCGCCCAACCGCTATCTATTATTTTAAAAGAAGGAGAATCATTATTTACATACCAAAGCTATTTATTATTTTTAAAAAAGTAATCACAAGTCAACCAACCTTTTTTCTATTACTCTTTCATGTAACAGAAGTTAAGTCCTTTAGAATAACAGCTGATGTCTGTAAATATCAATTTTGAAAGAAAAAATTCAAGAAAGTAAACATCATCTAGGTAAAATATTGATTCATTTGAGGAAAGAGTAGTATTTTTGAAACAACATAATAGAAATGCAACAATTTACAAGATTGCTAAACTTTTTGCATAAATGAAAATTATTTTCTAAACTAAAAGTTGTCATTTACAATAGAGTTAGAGTCATGCTGATGACAATCAAAGTTTCAAATACCATTTTCTTAATCATATCAGTGATCAAGTTCAAATATTGGCAACCAGAAAACACCTGTGAGTTCCAAAATCTGACTAAACAACAACCACCCTAGGAAACACCATTTCTCTGCTCTGTTATTGTGTGAACATGCTATAACTAAGAGAGCTGACAACAACCACAAGAAAAATTAGAGGGAATGGAAAATAGTCCAGCAGATAGAAATAGCTACAAATATGACAGCCGTTACTAATGTGTGAATATGTGGCTCTATGTGAATGAGAGAATTGGGAACTTATAGATCATTCAGTGAATTCTATGATTTATCATGACGTGATGTCTGTTAGATTCCTAAGTGAGCCCAAAATGATTCCTGGAGTTGGAGTTTGTCTCGCTGTCCCTACCAGTCCCTTCACCCAGGAAGTTGGGAAGTATCGGCTTAAGAAACTTGAACTGGCTCTCAGAGCTTTCTGCCACGTAAACTTCATACTGATAATTCTGGGACAGGGTCCCGGTGCCGCTCACGTCCACCAGATGCCCTGGAAAGGGGCCCTCGGGCACCGAGCAGCGACCCACCGAGGCCGCCCTGCTCCTCCTGCACAGCCGCACCGCCACGAACAGGAGCACCGAGAACAGGAAGAGCGACGACACCGAGGCCAACGCCACCACCAGGTAGACGGTGAGCGAGTCGGCCTGGGCCTGGGCCGGGGCCGCCTCCGGGAGCGGCAGGTAGGGCTGGGAGAAGCCGTCCACCAGGAGCACGTGCAGCGTGGCGGTGGCCGAGCGCGGAGGCTCGCCATTGTCCTTGACCAGCACCACCAGCCTGTGCTTGGCCGCGTCGCGCTCGCTCAGCAGCCTGGCGGTGCGCACCTCGCCATTGTGCGCCCACACGCCGAACAGCCCGGGCTCCGTGGCCTTGAGCAGCTGGAACGACAGCCAGGCGTTCTGGCCCGAGTCGCCGTCCACCGCCACCACCTTGGTCACCAGGTAGCCCGGCTCGGCCGCCCGGGGCACCAGCTCGGTGCAGGGCGCGGAGCCGTTGTGCAGCGGGTACAGCACGAAGGGCGAGTTGTCGTTGGCGTCCAGCACCAGCACGCGCACCAGCGCCTCGCTGCTCAGCTTCGGGGAGCCGCGGTCTGTGGCGCCCACGCGGAACTCGAACGCCTGCAGGGCCTCGTAGTCCAGCGACCGGAGGGCGAACAGGTGTCCGTTGTCCGCGTTGATGGAGACCAGGGAGGCGAGGGGCGGGTGCGGGTCCTGGGGCGGCAGCAGCGAGTAGGTGACCTGGGCGTTGGTGCCTGAGTCTCTGTCTGTGGCGCTGACGCTGCCGATGTGCAGGGCGGGGCTGTTGTTCTCGCGGACGAACAGGGTGTAGGAGGTTTGTGTGAAGGCGGGGGCGTTGTCATTGACGTCGGAGACCCGCACGGTTATGCTGTGCTCGGTTTTCAGCCTGGGTGTCCCCAAGTCTGTGACAGTGATGGTGATGTTGTAGTCGGCCCTGCGCTCTCTGTCTAGTGCTCCTTCTGTTAACAAGGTGTAGAAATTTTCTACGGTAGGTTTTAGAAGGAAAGGGAGATTGTCTTGGATGGAACACATTATTTTTCCATTGTTCCCGGAGTCCGGATCCGAAATTCCGAAAACAGCGACCACAGTTTCTGGGGAGTTTTCTGGAATATCACTGATGAGTAAGGACATGGTCAGTTCCGGAGCGTTGTCGTTTATATCCATCACTTCTATGGCTACGGTGCATTTTTCTGAAAGACCCCCGCCGTCTGAGGCCTCAACTTCTACATGGTAAGATTGAATTTCCTCAAAATCCAACACCTTTTTTAATCTTATTTCTCCTGTGATTGAATTTATTTCAAAAGCCTGAATGATTTGATTTGAGTATTGGAAAAATGAGTAGGAGAGCTCCCCGTGGGTCCCAGCATCTAAATCTGTAGCAGAGACAGTAACGACAAGGGAACCTATAGGGGCGTTCTCTGGGACCTGCACCTCGTAGAGCCGCTGAGCAAATTCAGGGGCGTTGTCATTGATATCTACAATCACTATGAGAACCTGGCAAGTCCCGGTTCTGGGCGGTGACCCACCATCCAGCGCTGTGAGGGTTAACCTGAGCTGGGACTGCTCCTCGCGGTCCAGCGCTTGGTCCAGCACCAGCTCTGGGTATTTCTTGCCGTCGCTGTGATTGCGAGTGAAAAGGTGGAAATGGGAGTTGGTGCTAATTGTGTAGTTCTGAACTGTGTTGCTACCTACGTCCAAATCTTGAGCTATTTTCAAAGGAAATAAAGTCCCTGGATGGCTGCCTTCAGAGATTTTCAGGAGGATTTCATTTTCCAAGAATTCTGGGGCATGGTCATTTACATCTTGGAGCTGTAGTTCACCTTGAATAAACTGCACCGGATTTTTCAGTAACACCTGGAAATGCAGTATACATGGATCTGTGTCACCGCACAATTCCTCCCTGTCCAATTTTTCTTTTAGGAGCAAATTCCCACTCTTCCATTCGAGCTGCAAATACTGTTTGTTTCCTTTGGAAAGAATCCGGGCGCCCCTCGTGACCAGCTCCCCTACACCCAGCCCCAGATCTTTTGCTAGGTTGGCCACAAAAGAGCCGCTGTCCCTCTCTTCTAGGACCGAATACTTAATGGTAGCGCTGCCCGCCTCCCACAGTAGTAATAAGAAAATAATGGCGGTCACTTGCCTTTTCTCTGGCGCTTTGGGGAGCCGCGTCTCCATCATTTCTCAGGATCCAATCACAAAATAATTGCTTTACAGCCAACTCAGCTATCTTGATTTAAATATCTTGAGTTAGTTCTTTTTAACATTGACCGACATGGGACGGCTGCCTCTCGGAAACCTTCTATCCCCAGTAGTGAAAAAATGTTTCCTTTTCGAGCTGCCAGAAAACCCGCACAGCTTTTCAGGAGACACTGATTCTGCCGTTTTTCACTCTCTTAGCCTGCAGCGCCACCAAGCGTTCTGCTTTACAACTTCAGGTAATTTTCATTTCAAAGCACACTGTAATAGTGTAATAGCTAAAACATACAGCAGGCCTTTTAGGTCATAGCCTGTTATATACTCCCTTTCCCCCCACCTATTATGAGATCTTGTTCAGGTAGCTAACAATAGTTGTGACAGCAAAAGTAATGTCTGTATCTATATTCATCTTCCTTATAAAGGTACAAGTTCAGTACACAAAACTGCTCCAGGCAAATTCATTTATTAACAAGTATTTACCTGGAGGGACAGTCATGTAGCTTCTTGAGATAATACAGTAAATGAAACATAAAAATTCTTGTTCTTGGAAAATTTACATCTATAACAAAAATACTAATTTGTTCTATTGTACTGGAAGAAATTATGAACTTTCATCAAAATCTAGTTCCACTCTCAAATTGTAATGTGCCTGTAACTCCAGAAAGAAAATAAAAATATTATTTCTTGTTAGTCTCTGGTCTACATAACCATTGGGGATTTTTTTTTTTTTTTTTTTTTTTTTTTTTTTTTAGATATGGTCTCACTCTGTCACTCAGGCTGTAGTGCAGTGGCTACAATCCTGGCACACTGCAACCTCTACCTCCCAGGTTCAAGCCATTCTCCTGACTAGCCCCCTGAGAAGCTAGGACTACAGGCTGATGCCACCACGCCTCATGAGAAGCTGAAACTACAGGCACGTGCCACCATGCCTGGCTAATTTTTGTAGTTATAGTAGATACGACGCTCACCATATTGGCCAGGCTGGTTTCGAACTCCTGACCTCAAGTGATCCACCCACTTCGGCCTCCCAAAGTGCTGGGATTACAGGTGTGAACTCCCATACCTGGCCACCCTTTGGGATTTTTTTCCTTCATAAATTCATTATGTGCAGTGCCCAGTGAAGTTTTGAGTTTAGAGAAAATGGCAATTTGTTTTATTAAAAATCAATATAGGCCAGGTACAGTGGCTCACACCTATAATCCCAGCACTTTGGGAGGCCGAGGCAGGCAGATCACTTGAGGCCAGGAGTTCAAGACCAGCCTGGCCGATACGGTGAAACCCCGTCTCTACCACAGCGCATGCACCTGTAGTCCCAGCTACTTGAGAGGCTGAGGCAGAAGAGTCACTTGAACCCTGGAGGTGGAGGTTGCAGTGAGTCAGGATCGTGCCATTGCACTTCAGCTTGGGTGACAGAGCAAGACTCCATCTCAAAAAAAAAAAAATCAATATAAGCTCAGAATCTAGGCAATGTTTTTTTTTTTCTTTTTGACAGTCATAAGACAACAAAGTTGACAAAGTCAAAAATACACTTTCTGGGGAAGGGTATTGACTTGTCTGCATTGGACAGGACAGCACCCCAGTACATCCTCTAGGATTAAGGAGATGGGGATATTGGAAAACACTACAGCTCCAACTAAAGCCGAGTGACTGGAGTGAGAACAATGGAGAAAGAAGTCTCACCAAAGAAGAATGCTATTCTAAGGAGAAGAGGGTATATATCTGAGAACACAAAAAAGTAAATGTTCTCCACACTCACCGCCAATAAAGTTGGTATTCATCCATGACAGTGAGTTCACTTATCTGGACACAAAACACAGTCAAATATAATTTAGGTCAGCCCAGTTCCACTTCAATTAAGAATAAAAATAAAATAATCATTGAATTGCCATTTTAATATACATTGCTTGCCTTTGATAGAAAGTTGAAAGAGGGATTTTTACATGCAGTATCACAAATACAACTGACACAAATAAGACTATGGGCTAAACTGTGAAGGTAAATGGTATTATGGTTAATACAGGCAAATGATGCTACACAACACTATAAGGGAAAATCTGATGTTACCGAATAACCTGCTGCTAATACCCTACTTAGATCTTGGCAGATATCAAATATCTTGAGAAAGTGAGAGGAGAAGTTTGGCAAATATAATTTCAAAGCTTTTAAATTTTCAAATTGTTAGACAAAGATGAAGAAAAAATGTGCTGTTAAGTATTTTATTTTCTATAATGGTATAAAAGAGTGAGGAGTGTTTTCTGTTTTGGAGAAAAGAGTGATTTGAGTAGGGAGTGATGTTTCATACTTTCACTCATTGGCAAGGATATTTTATTGTAGAAAGGATATTAACATTTCTCCATTTGTAGATACTATAGTTTTTTAAAATCAATATTAGAATGTTAGTAACATTCAACAAATATTTATTAAGCACTTATAATCGGCATGATTTTTTTTTTTAAAGACCATTAGGTTCTTACAAGAGGCTCACAAACTGACTTGTTGACCCTTCAGTAAAGTTTATATTCACAGAAAATATGAATTGATCATCATGGGATACTGAAATACTCATAAGTATGAATGGCTACCTTAGTGGTTTAGCTATTATTAGTTCTTATTTTTAGTGTTACACACTGTAGGAGTTACCACAAAATGAGACATTGGAAGATTAAATAATATGAAATGCTCACATTTTAAAAACAGTCCTACATAGCAATAGTGAAACAACTCTTACCAATAGCTAGAAATACAATTTTACTTAAGGATTTAGAATACATCACTTTGCCGGGGGGTGGGGGGGAAGAATAGATAATTTCAAAAATTTTTAATTATGCAAATAAAAATTTACTTTCTGTTCATTTTGTCAAATACCCTCCAGTGAAGTAATAAACTACTAAGCATGAACAGGAAATACTAAGATACCCACTATCTTTAATAAAAATTTCAACCTAAAGAATAGAGGTAAAATAAGCAAGAAACAGACCATCAATAACATGTAACTTTAAGTTAAAACAGTAAAATTTCGTAAAATAATCCCACACTTAACTGAATGGGAAGCTATTCCGAAAGGTGGGGGTTTCTTCTATTTCTCTCTCAGTGCCCTGAGGAGGGAAGTTGGGGATAATCGGCCTCAGGAACTTGAACTCACTTGTCGCGGTGCCTCCCCTCAGACACACCTCGTACTGGTAGCTCTGGGACAGGGTCCCGGTGCCGCTCACGTCCACCAGATGCCCTGGAAACGGGCCCTCGGGCACCGAGCAGCGACCCACCGAAGCCGCCCTGCTCCTCCTGCACAGCCGCACCGCCACGAACAGGAGCACCGAGAACAGGAAGAGCGACGACACCGAGGCCAACGCCACCACCAGGTAGACGGTGAGCGAGTCGGCCTGGGCCTGGGCCGGGGCCGCCTCCGGGAGCGGCAGGTAGGGCTGGGAGAAGCCGTCCACCAGGAGCACGTGCAGCGTGGCGGTGGCCGAGCGCGGAGGCTCGCCATTGTCCTTGACCAGCACCACCAGCCTGTGCTTGGCCGCGTCGCGCTCGCTCAGCAGCCTGGCGGTGCGCACCTCGCCATTGTGCGCCCACACGCCGAACAGCCCGGGCTCCGTGGCCTTGAGCAGCTGGAACGACAGCCAGGCGTTCTGGCCCGAGTCGCCGTCCACCGCCACCACCTTGGTCACCAGGTAGCCCGGCTCGGCCGCCCGGGGCACCAGCTCGGTGCAGGGCGCGGAGCCGTTGTGCAGCGGGTACAGCACGAAGGGCGAGTTGTCGTTGGCGTCCAGCACCAGCACGCGCACCAGCGCCTCGCTGCTCAGCTTCGGGGAGCCGCGGTCTGTGGCGCCCACGCGGAACTCGAACGCCTGCAGGGCCTCGTAGTCCAGCGACCGGAGGGCGAACAGGTATCCGTTGTCCGCGTTGATGGAGACCAGGGAGGCGAGGGGCAGGTGCGGGTCCTGGGGCGGCAGCAGCGAGTAGGTGACCTGGGCGTTGGTGCCTGAGTCTCTGTCTGTGGCGCTGACGCTGCCGATGTGCAGGGCGGGGCTGTTGTTCTCGCGGACGAAGAGGGTGTAGGAGGTTTGTGTGAAGGCGGGGGCGTTGTCATTGACGTCGGAGACCTGCACGGTTATGCTGTGCTCGGTTTTCAGCCTGGGTGTCCCCAAGTCTGTGACGGTGATGGTGATGTTGTACTCGGCTCTGGTCTCTCTGTCCAGCGCGCCTTCTGTTACTATGGTGTAGAAATTGTCTACAGAAGGTCTTAGTAGAAAGGGAAGATTGTTTTCTATTGAACAAATAACCTGTTGGTTATGTCCAGAGTCTGCATCCGAAACACTGAAAACTGCCACTATGATCTCTGGCAAGTTTTCTGGGATGGGGCTGATGAGGAACGACATGGTCAATTCCGGGGCGTTGTCATTCACGTCCAGGACCCTGACGACTAAAGAGCATTTTCCTGTTAGGCCTCCGCCATCTGTCGCCTCAACATCCACTTCATATGACTGAACTTCCTCAAAATCCAAAGCCTTTCTCAGACGAATTTCTCCTGTGATTGCATTTATTTCGAAGGGTTGGTTGACGTCATCGTCTGGAAACAGGGCATAAGATACCTCCCCAAACGATCCTGCATCTAAATCTCTGGCTGAGACGGTAATAACCAGAGAGCCGAGGGGGTTGTTCTCAGGGACTTGCGCCTCATAGAGCTCCTGAGCAAACTCGGGGACGTTGTCATTGATGTCCAAAACCTGGATCTGAATCTCAGCGGTCCCTGACCGGGGCGGAGACCCGCCATCCAGCGCGGTGAGCGTTAGCCTGAGTCGGGGCTCCTCCTCGCGGTCCAGCGGTTTGTTCAGCACCAGCTCCGGGAACTTCCTGCCTTCGCTGCGATTCCGGGTGAGAACATGGAAGTGAGGGTTGGAGCTGATTGTGTAGCTCTGAAGGCCGTTGCTGCCAGTGTCTAAATCATGTGCCATTTTTAAAGGAAATATCTTTCCTGGTGTAGTAATTTCTGATATTTTCAGGAGCATTTTTCCGGCAGAGAATTCCGGGGCGTGGTCATTTATATCTCTGACTCGCAAGGAAGCCTTAAAAAACTGCAAGGGGTTTTCCAGTAACACTTGGAAAGGTAGCACACACGGCTCAGTGGGGCCACACAGCTCCTCCCGGTCCAATTTTTCATTTAGCAGTAAATCATGGGTCTGTGGATCCAGCTGCAAATATTGTCTGTTCCCTTTGAAAACAACCCGGGCGCCTCGTGCAGCCAGCTCCCCCACCCTCAGTCCCAGGTCCTTTGTCAAGTTGGCCACAAACGTGCCACTTTCTGTCTCCTCCAATATGGAATACTGAATCGATTCAGAACCCACCTCTCCCCAAAGCACCAATAAAATGAAGAACGCCACTTGCCTTTTCTTGTTATGTGCTTTAGTTTGCTTCATGTCTGTTGTTATGTCTGATTCCAGAAGAAAAATCCTTTTCAGCTCCCAATCACCACATCCACAGTCGACTCTCGGAGATGTCTTTGCTAGAAATTTTTAAATTCGCTCTTATAACTTGTCTGGCGACGACTGCCTTCCTGGACACGTCTATTTCAGCTTTAGCGGTAAATGTGGTCTGTATTTTTACTTGGCTTCTGGGTGAAACGGAGTCCACCGAATCTGCAGAGCTTTCATCCACTCTCTTAGCCTGTACCGCCACCACGCGTCCAAACTAACAATTTCAGGAGTTGTTTTCAGGTCAATAGCATTTCCGAAATCTGAGCATTACAAAGACTTTTAAGTTGAGTCAGTGTTTCTCAAGCTGAGTCTGTGGACCATGTGCATAAATAATTGCTTGGGAGCGTTGGTTTTTTTTGTGTATGTTTTTGTTTTAAGCCAAGAAGTACATATGATAGATGTATCTAAGCCAAACACTATTTAAAAGAGGGACTAGAAGCAATCAAGTATTTGATAAGCATTTTAGGATTCTACTCTATTTTTGGATGGATAGAATTAGACATTGTTTTAAGAGGTTTGTGCATTTTTTTCTAAATTTTTAAAAATCAAATTCCTCTCTTACATTATTTAATCAAGGTCCAAATATATTACCATGTTGTACAAACACGATGCAATGCAGAAAATCAGCATTCAAGAATCACCTTCACCATCTTCTCACAGTACAAAAAACAGCATGTCCTATAAATATAGGCCAAATTAAGGTACTGTAAAAAAGGTGAATTACATTTGAGTGAATGCTGTGGAATTCAATGAAGGAATATTATGGCTATATCCATTCTCATCTCACTAGTTTCTGCTCAGATATGTTAAAAAATGTATCTCTAAACAAACTGGAAATGTATGAAATAGATTAATGCTCATAGAAGAGTCAAAATATGCCAAACAATTCCATTCATTTCAGATTGATTTCGTATTTATTGAGAGATGAAATCAGTTGAGCTCAAGCAAAGTTCACTTCAGGTAAGAGCCAAGGTGATAGAAGATTAAAAATCAGGATATTTTCAAACACATAAACTCTGGGTAAAATAAGTAAGGCTAAATAAAATCTAAACTCTGAATAGCTGAGATAGTCTTGTATTCAAAATTACCTCCATGTAACCAAAAAAACAAAAGATTATCAGTGTGACCAGCTGCCAAGGTTCACTTGATAGATGTTAGAACACACTGTTCTTTGAGGATGTGAATAACAAAATGAACTTATAAAGTAAAACCAACAATCATAAACATCTTGGATGGGTGTGGTTTCTTTGTTGAAACAAGGCCATTATTTCCCACTCAGTCTTAAATGCTTCCTTTTTGGAGTGAGCATTCTGAGTTCTGATTCCAGCTTAACAGCATCCGCAAAGTTTTTTATCCACTCTCTTCAAAGAAAGTTTATCAACAGTACAGTATTTGTCCAATTCCATTTAGATCCTTGAAATGTCTTTGATAACATTGATAGTTTATAGAAAGAAGATAACATCTCAAAGTACCCCCAAAAATATCAGTTGGGTGTATCAAGAAACTGCCTTTTTATAGAAAATGGATTACATTAGATTGTTTCAGGAGAATGTGTCTCTGCTTTGCCCTCCTTTGCTTTGATTTGATTTGCTAGAGTAGAGTTGAATTAAGTTTGCATTCATAAACATGTTCTCATAAGGAATCATTAACTTAAAAATTTTATTATGGAAAAATTCCAACATATACAAAGTAAACAGATTAAGCCTCTGTACATAACCAGCTTCACGTTCTGTCTTCTTGTCCTGTCTATACCTTTCTCTCCATTCTCTGCTTCCCACTCAATGATTACTTTTGCATAGTTCTTTCCTTAAGGCAATGTTTACAGAAATTGAAATGTACCAATCTTAACTGTACCATTGTAACAAATGGATCCATGTGTGTAATTCACATTTTTTTCAAGATATAGAACATTTTCATCATTCACTGGGAATCATCTTAATCTACTTTGACAGCTCAGTTTTATTAACTGGGAAGCAAAACCTTGGTCTCATCTAGACACATGATGGAAAAGTAGACGATGTGAAAAAGCACCATACCCCATATTCTTTATGCTCATGAATGCCAACGTGAAGGGATAGATTCATTAGCTTAATCGTTACCAGTAAGCTGAAATAACATTTTAACTGATGAAGTGTTGTAACTTATGTTAAACTTAATTTTATGTAGTTAGCCTGTAATTATAGGTTCAGCAGCCCTGGTCTGAAATGCTTGAGACCAAAAGTGTTTCAGATTTCAGATTTTTATTTTAGAACATTCGCATGTGCATACTGGGATATGTTGGGAATGGGACCCATGTCTAAACATGAAATTCATTTAGGTTTCATACACATCTTATGCAAATAGCCTGAAGGTAATTTTATGTAATGTTTTTGAACAATTTTGTGCATGAAACAAAGTTTGCATTGTGTACTTATGTGTGGGATATTCCACTTGTGGCATCATTATATAACCTTATGGCTACTCCTGCTTTATTCATTTATTTATTGGCTCAAAAAGTTTAGGGTTTTGGAGCATTTCCTATTTTTGGATTTTTGGATTAGGGATACGCAACCTGTACAGCTGATATAGCTGATTTCCATTTTATGTTTCAGTTAATCCCATTAAAATTTTAAAACATTATTTAGCTTTATCAAAAGAGAAAGATAAAGACCTTCAAGGACAAACTGATTATTTTAAAGCTCTTCTTTATCTATATGGAAAGAAAAACACAATAATACAGGGAAAAGATAGAGATGATATATAAGCAATCACTTAAAGAAACCCAGTTAATAGGAGATATGCTGCCAGAAAGTCGATAATATAAATGATTTCATACTAAATCACATTTGAAATCTGAAATGTTTGGGCAAGACTTTTTGTCAGTATTGCCAGAAGTTCATTATTTTATTTTATTTTCGGTGTTTTCCAAATAACTAGTTCTTTGTTTCTTTGTTGCTTTCTTTATTACTTTTGTTTAAATTTTCTTGATTTCTTCTACTATCTTCGTTATTTCCTTCCTTCTGAATGTTTTGGGTTTATTATCCTCATCTTTTTCTAGATTCTTGAGGTAGAAGCTTGAAATTGATAAACTGGTGGGTGATGGATTTGAGAATTTTCCTCTTTTCTAATGTATGCATTTAGTACTATAAAGTTTTCCTCTCTGCACTGTGTTAGCTATGTCTCATACATTTGGATGTGTTGTATTTTCATTTTCAATTCAGGTCAATGTATTTTTAAATTTCCCTTGAGATCTTCTTTTTGATTAAAAGATTATTTAGAAATATGTTTCTTCATATCCCCCAAGTGTTTGAAGGTTTTCCTCTTATCTTTCCATTATTTATTTTAAGTTTAATTTAGTGCTTGGAGAACCCACTCTGTATGATTTCACTATTAATTTGATTGAGGTTGGTTTTATGGCTGAGGATGTGGTTATATATGTTCTGTGAGCATTTGAAAATAATGTCTATTCTGGTATTGTTTATTCTGGTGTATTCTGATATTGGAGTGTTCTGGTGTATTCTGGTATAGGAGTGCTTTATAAATATTAATTAGATGCTGTTGGTAGATGATGTTGTTGAGTTCTTCTGTATCTCTGCTGATTTTCTGTCTAGTTATTCTATCAGTTGTTGAAGGTCATTGAAATGTCCAACTGTAATTGTTGATTTCTCTATTTCTCTTTCTATCGGTTTTTGCTTCATACATTTTGCAGTTTTGTATATATACATCTAGGATTGCAATGTTTTCTTCTATCACTATATAATATCCCACTCTGTCTCTGATATGTCTCTTGCAGTCTCTGATTATTTTCTTATGCTCTCATGTCTACTTTATATGACATTATGGCACTCCTGCTTTATTTATTTATTTATTTATTTATTTATTTATTTAATTTTTGAGACAGAGTTTTGCTCTTGTTGCCCAGGCTGAAGTGCAATGGCACAGTCTCAACTCACTGCAACCCCCACCTCCCAGGTTCAAGCAATTCTCCTGCCTCAGCCTCCTGAGCAACTGGCATTACAGGTGTGTGCCACCACACCCAGCTAATTTTTAGTAGAGACAGGGTTTTACCATGTTGGCCAGGCTGGTCTTGAACTCCTGACCTTAGGTGATCCACCCACCTTGGCCTCCCAAATTGCTGGGATTACAGGCGTGAGCCACTGCACCCATCTCCTGCTTTATTTTTTTCATTAATAATTGTATACATTTTTGTCTTTTCCTTCCAATCTGCCTGTATCATTATATTTGAAATTAAGTTTCTTTGAGACATACAGTTGGGTTATGATCTTTTAACCCATTCTCCCAATGTTTTTGTTTTAATTGATGTGCTCAGACCATTTACATTTAATGTAATTGTTGATTAGTAGAGATTAACGTTGTCATTTTTTGTTTCCTGTTTTTTTCTTTGTTTTCATTTTCTAACTTCCTGTGGGTTATTGGAACATTTTTTAGAATTCTGTTTTGATTTAGTTGTAGTGGATTTTTTTAGTGTATCACTTTTTACAGCTTTTTAGTAGTTACTCTAGGTATTATACTATATATTCGTAACTTACCAGTTTACAGATGTCATTTTACCGTTTCAGTTGAAGCGTAGAAAATGCACCTCTCTTTGTGTCCTTTTGCCCTCCTTCATTTATAATACGTTTTAAATAATTTCTGTACATACACTTAGGACCACATTTAGAAAGTGTTATAATTTTGGATTTAACCACCAAACATAATTTAGGAACCTCAAGAGAAGAAGAAGTCTATTGTATTTACTCATATTTTTGTTTCCTCTGTTTTTTCTTCTTTCTTGATGTTCCAAGATTACTTTTTAAATTGTTTCTTTCTGTTTGGAGAACTTGAATTAGCAACTATTTTAAGGTAGGTATACTGGCAACAAATTCTTTTCCTGAGGGCTGGTTTCACTGGATATAGGATTTGGGGATGACAGTTCTTTTCTTTCAGCACTTGAAAAATATTGTGCAACTTTCTTCTAACCTTTATGGTTTCTGAGAGGAATCTACTCTGATTCAAATTGTCATTACCCTGTAGGTAAACTGTCATTTCTCCTTCATTACTTTAAAGATATTTTGTCTTTAGTTTGCAGAAATTTGACTATGATTTCTGTTGGTATGGATTCCTTTGGGTTTATCCTGTTTGGGATTTGTTTGGCTTCTTGAATCTCTGGTTTATGCCTTTTGCCAATTTTCTTTGTTTCCAGCCATGATTTCTTTGAGTACATTTTTTTTTTTTGAGACAAAGTCTTGCTCTGTTGCCCAGGCTGGAGTTCAGTGGCATGATCTTGGTTCACTGCAACCTCTGCCTCCCAGTTTCAACCGATTCTCCTGCCTCAGCCTCCCAAAATACAAAAATACAAATTTACACAAGCACTCCCGGCTAATTTTTGTATTTTTAGTAGAGATGAGGATTTCACCATATTGGTCAGGCTGTTCTCGAACTCCTGACCTCATAGTCTGCCATCTTGGCATCCCAAAGTACTGGGATTACAGGCATGAGCCACCTCGCCCAACCCTTTGAATACATTTTTAGCTGCACCTTCTTTCTGATCTCCTTCTGGGACTCCAATGACACAAACGTTAGATCTTTTGGTATGGCCCCACAGGTTCTTGAGCTTCTGTTCATTTTTTATGATCTATTTTCTCTTTCCTCTTCAGAAGGATAATTTCTATTGTTCCATCTTCTGGTTCATTGATTTTTTTGTTCCCTCCATTCTGCTGTGGAGCCCATATCTTGTGTTTTTATTTCGATTATTATACCTGGGTGTTTTTTTTTTTTTGGTTTTGTTTTGTTTGTTTGTTTGTTTGTTTTTGACAGTCTTGCTCTGTCACCCAGGCTAGAGTGCAGTGGGTCAGTCTTGGCTCACTGCAACCTCCCTGCCTCCCGGGTTCAAGTGATTCTCCTGCCTCAGCCTCCCAAGTAGCTGAGATAACAGGCATGTCCCACCACATCTGGTTAATTTTGATGGTTTTGGTAGAGATGGGGTTTCACCATGTTGGCCAGGCTGGTCTCAAATTCATGACCTCAGGTGATCCACCCATCTCAGTCTCTCAAAGTACCGGGATTACAGATGTGAACCACTGCAACTGGCCCAATTATTATATCCTTAATTTCTAAAATTTCCATAAGCACTTCTTTATATCTTTCTCTTTTTTTTTGGCCAAGACTCTGTTTTTCATTTGTTTCAAATATGTTCATAATTGCTCATTGAAGCATTTTGATGAGGTCTGTTTATAAATATTTGTCAGATAATACTGACATCTGTCATCTTGGTGTCAGCATCCCTTTGTTGTCTTTTTCATTCAATTTAATATTTTCCTGGTTCTTGGTATGACCCAGATAGTCCCTTCCAGGATGTGTCCGTACCGAAAAGGAACTCTTGCCCAAGTGTATGAGGCAATATATCCAATAATGCTTATAACAGCATTGTTTATAGTAACAAAACTCTTAGAACAGCCAAAAAGTCAATCATTAGTAAAATGAATTTAAGGGTAAAAATGTATTTATACAATGGAATACTATAGAACAGTGTAAATTAATGAACTGAATTAATATAAATAAATTCAATACCATAATGATTAAAAAGAACAAGCTCACAGAGGATCCATACTACATAAATTCATTTATATAAACTGCAAAGGCAGATAAAACTAAATGATATATCATTTAGGAATACATGCTTATCAATTACAACTATAAATAAGAACAAACAAGTACAAAATTCAGAATACTGATTGTTTTACACAGGGTTGAAAGACACATAACGTCTTTCAACAGGGAGGCACACAGACTTCCAAGGTCTTGGCATCGTTCTAATTCTTAAACTGGGTAATGGGTATACGAGTTACCATGTTATTGTTGTTTTAAATTGTACATATATGTTGTATACACTTTGTACATACATGCTGTATACACTGTTTTGAATTTTGATAGATTTTAAAATAGAAAAAAGTAAAAAACAAACAGCAAATTCTGAGCTGGGCATGGTAGTATATTTCTGCTACTCAAGAGGCCAAGGCAAGAGGATCACCTGAGCTGAGAGGTTCAAAACCAGCTTGGGTAACACAGCAAGACCTTGTTGCTAAAAAAAAAAAAAATTCTTTAATAAAAAATGAAGCAATGTCTCTGGGGTCAGCCTGACTGGATTCAAATTCTACTTCCACTGCTTATTAGCTAGGTGACTGTTGAAATCCTAACTCCCAATGTGATGGTAGGAAACAGGGCTTCGAGTGGTAATTAGGTCATGAAGGAATGGCCCTGAATGAGATTAGTGCATTTATGAAAGTGATTCCAGAGGTTCTCTTGCCTTTTTTCTTCCACGTGAGGAAATAAGGAGAAGTCAGCTCTCTGAAACCTGGTAGAGGGCCCTCACCAGAACTCAACCATGCTGGCACCCTGAATTTATACTTCCAGTCTCTAACACTGTAAGAAATAATTTTATGTTGTTTATAAGCCACTCAATCTATAGTATTTGTTACAGCAGCCTTAACTGATTAGGACAGTGGCCTTGGGCAAGTTGCTTTACTTCTGTATGTTCTAGTTTGTTCAACTTGAAAATATAGACACTAATTATTCCATTATTTTGAGGATTAAATGAGGTATGTATCAGACATTTAGAAAATAGCCAAGTATGTAGTAATGTAGTAATAATTATGTAGTAATAATAACACTAGTACATAATCCATAATGTTTAGTAACAAGAAAGTTCGTAGAAATTTAAATATGCCACTAGTGTTAAAAATTCATTAGAAATACTAAAAAATAAAGTGAGAGACTTCAGAACATAGAAGAAAGCTAAAGATGTAAAATAAAAGAGAATATAAGAAACATATAATTGAGAATATTCAATATCTGACAAGCACAGGTTTCAGAAGAAAATAACAAGATTAAACTTAGGGATATAACTATTAAGAAAATAACAGTAGACTATTCTGGCCAACATAGTGAAACCCCGTCTCGACTGCAAATACAAAAATTAGCTAGGTGTTATGGCGCATGCCTGTAGTCTCAACCACTTGAGAGGCTGAGGCAGGAGAATCGCTTGAACCCAGGAAGCAGAGGTTGCAGTGAGCCCAGATCAAAACACTGCACTCCAGCCTGGTGACAGAGTGAGACTCCGTCTCAAAAAAAAAAGAAAAGAAAAGAAAAAATAATAGTAGAAGTGGGCTGGGCACAGTGGCTCACACCTGTAATCCCAGCACTTTGGGAGGCTGATGCTCATGGATCACTTGAGGCCAGGAGATCAAGACCAGCCTAGCCAATATAGTGAAACCCTGACTTTACTGGAAAAAAAAAAATCCAAAAAGAAAAACTAGCTGGGTGTGGTGGTAGGCACCTATAGTCCCAGCTACTCAGGAGGCTGAGGCAGGAGAATCAGGAGGCAGAAGTTACAGTGAGCTGAGATTGCAGATTGCACCACTGCACTCCAGCCTGGTTGACAGAGTAAGATCTGTCTCAAAATAATAATAATAGTAGAAATGAAGTAATCCCAGAGAGAAAAAGGTATAAATTGTTAGAATACATAAATACATTTAGTGTTCAGCAAAATGAATGAAAAAATTATAATACTATTATTAAATTCAAGGCATCTAAAAAAGAAAAGAGAAAATCCTGAGGGAAAGAGACACGGAAAATTCCTTTCTTCACAGAAATATAGAGGGAGAGAGAGAGAGAGAGAAGGAGAAAGAGAGAAAGGGAGAGAGAGAAAAAGAGAGAGAGGTGAGGGTATAAAAAGGATCAAGAATCACACTGGCATAAAATTTTTTGTCAAAATTATAAATCTATAATCAATGTATTAATTATTTTAAATTTTCAGCCTGGCAGATCCAGAAGTCTTTTTTGTGAACCCTCCTTTAGGAAGACACTTCAGGATATATTGCAGCAAAGAGAGGGAATCAAAAGGGAGACAAGAGATCTGCTAAGTAATGTATTCAACCAGGAGAGGTATGAAGATAAGCTGATAGTTTTGTACAGACTTAGAGATCATTTATTCCAGATGGAAGTAAAAAGCTAGAGGGCTTCAGGTTAGGAAAGGCAAATTATTGACTGAGATTTTGAAAATATGGTAAAGCTAGCTAATAGAGTCTAAAATAATGAATCTATTTGGTCTTGATTTAGTAACATACTGTTCTCATTGGTACAACATTGGATCCAAAGAGCAGGAAAGATAGTCTCTATCACCAAAAAATATAGTGAGAGACTTAGAACATAGAAGAAAAACTAAAAATGTAAAATAAAAGAGAAATATAAGGAACAGAGAAACAACTAAGAATATTCAATATCTTTTTTGTTTGTTAGTTTTCTTAGTTTGTTTATTAAGAGTATTCAGTATCAGACAAGCACAAATCTCAGATGGAAATAACCAGATTAAACTTAGAGATACACCATTAAGAAAATAACAGTAGAAATGAAGTAATCTCAAATCTTAGATTACTTAGATCCCTAAGTAATCCCAGACTACTTAAAGTTTTCAGTAAGTAATAGGGCTCTGCAATGAACAATGAGAAAGAGAATCAGCCCAATAACCTGAAATTGTTCTGACACTCAGATGTTGGCCATGATCTTCTCCTATTGAATGATAACCATTTCATAGAAAACCAAGACCAGAAGAGATCCTTGTGACCCTGATGGACCAAGACTTCATGCTTAAGGAGAAACAAAAACAAGAACTATGTCTAAAACCAAAAAAGAAAAAGACAAAAGAGCCCCCTTTCCTTGCTAGTATGAGTGAATGCTGCTTATTTAGCAGTTACAGATTTAATTTCAGTGTTCTTCCCACTTCCTAAGTGAAATTCATTAAAATAATATAGAATTACCCCAATTTTCTGAAAGCGTTCAATCCAGAGCTAACCTGTACTTCTTGAACCTCCGTTAAAAACAGTTAACAGAAGCCCAAATCCTATAGCTTCTTTGTGAGACCCTGTTACTAAAGTGACCCATGTTTCCTATTGTGTGCAGTCTCTTTCATTGCAACAAATCAATAAACCCAACTTTGTTCTGATACAGTGTGTTCTTGATGATTTGGGACTTCAGGGCATTCGTAATTTATATAGTCATTAAAAGTAAATTTTAAATATTATCTTCATGTTCTAAAATGTATCTATAGACAAGACAAGGAATTCTTAGCTATGGGAGTAAAAATGTAAAATGTAAAAGTAGAAGTTCAACTGAGAGGTTGGAAAGTGTAAGAGAGAAACAAATATAAAAGGAAGAATAAGAATGCTATTCTTTTTTCATACAAAAATCAAATAAAACTTATTAGTGGAACAATAAAGAGGTTTCAGTTTGACCAGAGAAGTACCCAAAAATAGTAATATGGCTATATCTGAAAAACAAAACATGAAAGTTGTTTTAGGTGTGCTAGTTACTCAGCAATCACAATAGGAAATTAATTGTCTAAAGTTTATGAAAAAGTTACTATATTAGCTTGCTCAGCTGCTGTAGCAAATACCACAGACTGGGTGGCTTAAACAACCAGACATTTCTTTCCTTACAGTTCTAGAGACTGGAAGTCCAAGATCAATGTGTTGGCAGGGTTAGTTTCACTAGGAGGCCTCTCTCTTTGGCTTGAAGATGGCTATCTTCTTCTAGTATCTTCACATAATCATCCCTCTGTGTGTTCACATGCCTGCCATCTCTTTCTCTATGTTCTCATCTCCTCATCTGATAAGTACAGCAGTTGTATTGGATTAAGATCTACCCTAGTGAGCCGTTCTGATATGATTACCTCTTTTTAAAGACCTATCTCTAAAAACAGTCACATTCTGAAGGTAGTGGGAGTTAGGGTTTCAACATATGAATTTAAGGGAGTATGGGAACACAGTTCAGCTCATAACAGTTACAAACATATTCCTTAATGGTAAAAAAATAAAAACAAATATAATAAGAGCTTTAAAAAAGGTATAAAATGCTTGCCAATGGGATAAAATAAAAAAACAGACCAGTTTGTTGGCAGAAATGTGGAAAAATTTGTACATCCAGACAGTGGGGATGGCAGTGTAAATTAGTACAACCACTGGAAGACTATTGAGAAATGTCTACTAAAAGTAAACATGTACTTACAAGATGGTTAACAATTTCACTCCTAGGCATATACCCAACAAAACTGCATGCAGGTTGCCAAAAGTCATGTAAAAGAATGTTCACAGCAGTATAGTTTCCCATCCCAAATACTGATCTAAAGGATAATTTTTTTTTTTTGAGATGGAGTTTCGCTCTTGTTGCCCAGGCTGGATTGCAATGCCTCGATCTCGGCTCACAGCAACCTCTGCTTCCCAGGTTCAAGAGACTCTTCTGCCTCAGTCTCCTGAGTAGCTGGAATTTCAGGCATGTGCCACCACACCAGGCTAATTTATGTATTTTTAGTAGAGACCAGGTTTTATCATGTTGGTCAGTCTGGTCTTGAACTCCAGACCCCAGGTGATCTGCCCTCCTCTGCCTCCTGAAGTGCTGGGATTGCAGGGATAGTATATTCATACAGTGAAATATTATACAGCAATGAGAATGAAAGGACTAAACTTAAAAGCTGTATTACAGTTAAATTTCATAAACATAATGCTAAGTGAAAAATGCCAGACACAGGTAGCTTATACTCTATTACTCTGTTTATATAAATTCAGAAGAGGCAAGATTAAACTATGGTATTGGAAGTCAGCATATTTGCTATACTTGGGCCAGTAGTGATTGTAAGGAGTAATTTTTGTGGCACCTGGGGTGCCAGTGATGTTCCATTTTCTCATCAAGCTGCTGGTACTAAATATGTTACCTTGTGAATATATATTGAGTTGAATATAAAGTATTTGTTCACTTTCCTTCATGTAAGTAATAATTCAATTAAACTGTTTTCAAAAAGTTTGCTAATAGAAATCGGGACTGCAAAAAAAGAGTAAATAGAAGATTGTTGCATTTTGCATATTTTCTAACGTATTTGATTTGTTAGCATATGTATTTGTCTTTGTTTTAAACAATTAAAATACAGACAATGATGTGAAACATTTTTAGGTTTTGCATTTTAGCATCAAATATATAATACTCAGAGTGTGATAAAATAGAATGGGCAGAATATATAGAAAATAAAATGAATATTTGATTTTATTAAGATTGTTTATCACAACAAAAACCAACAAGAAGAGAAAAACAAATCTCAGGAAAATTAACAGCATGCATGAATTTGGAATGTCTCTGTAAATAAATGCAATGAAAATAAAATTTAATTTTCAACAATTGGACAACATAAAGCTTAACAGACAAATCCATTAAAAGGGGAAATAAAACCTAAATCTCAAGGTGAAATTTTTGTCCATGACACTTTCAAATTCTAGATCTGAAAAAGTTTGGGATAAATGGCACAAAACAATGCGTCATAATGAGATCGCTAGTTGAATTCAAAGCTATTCCGGAAGGCTGCAGTTTTCCCTACTTCATCACCAGCACCCTGGGGCAAAAAGTTGGGGAAAATCGGCTTCAGGAACTTGAACTCATTTGTCCCAGAACCTCCCGACAGACACACCTCGTACTGGTAGCTCTGGGACAGGGTCCCGGTGCCGCTCACGTCCACCAGATGCCCTGGAAACGGGCCCTCGGGCACCGAGCAGCGACCCACCGAGGCCGCCCTGCTCCTCCTGCACAGCCGCACCGCCACGAACAGGAGCACCGAGAACAGGAAGAGCGACGACACCGAGGCCAACGCCACCACCAGGTAGACGGTGAGCGAGTCGGCCTGGGCCTGGGCCGGGGCCGCCTCCGGGAGCGGCAGGTAGGGCTGGGAGAAGCCGTCCACCAGGAGCACGTGCAGCGTGGCGGTGGCCGAGCGCGGAGGCTCGCCATTGTCCTTGACCAGCACCACCAGCCTGTGCTTGGCCGCGTCGCGCTCGCTCAGCAGCCTGGCGGTGCGCACCTCGCCATTGTGCGCCCACACGCCGAACAGCCCGGGCTCCGTGGCCTTGAGCAGCTGGAACGACAGCCAGGCGTTCTGGCCCGAGTCGCCGTCCACCGCCACCACCTTGGTCACCAGGTAGCCCGGCTCGGCCGCCCGGGGCACCAGCTCGGTGCAGGGCGCGGAGCCGTTGTGCAGCGGGTACAGCACGAAGGGCGAGTTGTCGTTGGCGTCCAGCACCAGCACGCGCACCAGCGCCTCGCTGCTCAGCGCCGGGGAGCCGCGGTCTGTGACGCCCACGCGGAACTCGAACGCCTGCAGGGCCTCGTAGTCCAGCGACCGGAGGGCGAACAGGTGTCCGTTGTCCGCGTTGATGGAGACCAGGGAGGCGAGGGGCAGGTGCGGGTCCTGGGGCGGCAGCAGCGAGTAGGTGACCTGGGCGTTGGTGCCTGAGTCTCTGTCTGTGGCGCTGACGCTGCCGATGTGCAGGGCGGGGCTGTTGTTCTCGCGGACGAAGAGGGTGTAGGAGGTTTGTGTGAAGGCGGGTGCGTTGTCGTTGACGTCGGAGACCGGCACGGTTATGTTATACTCGGTTTTCAGCCTGGGTGTCCCCAAGTCAGTGACGGTGATGGTGATGTTGTACTCGGCTTGGCTCTCTCTGTCCAGTTTTCTCTGTGTCACGAGGGTGTAAAAGTTCTTGAATGTGGGCTTCAAAACAAAGGGGAGGTCGTTCTGGATGGAGCAAATCATCCTACCGTTGTCCCCGGAGTCTGGATCAGCAACACTGAAAACAGCAACTACAGTTTCCGGGGCGTTTTCTGGGATAGGGCTGGAGAGTGTCGACAGGGTGAGTTCGGGGGCGTTGTCATTCACATCCACCACTTCTATAGCCACAGTGCATTTTCCCGAAAGGCCCCCACCATCTGTGGCTACAATTTCCACGTTGTAATATGGAGTTGCCTCGAAATCCAATGCCCTTTTCAGGCGAATTTCTCCTGTTATTTGGTCTACTACAAATGATTGAGTAACTTCATCACCTTGAAATAGAGCATAGGCTACACTCCCATACGCTCCTGCGTCTAAATCTCGGGCAGAGACAGCAACAATTAAGGAGTTATGGGGGCTGTTCTCAGGAACCTGTACCTCATAGAGTGACTGTAAAAATTCGGGGGCGTTGTCATTATTGTCCAAGACGACAATGCGAACTGTGGTGGTCCCGGACCTGGGCGGAGCCCCACCATCGAGTGCCGTGAGTGTTAAGCTGAGCTCAGGTCTCTCCTCCCGGTCCAGTGCTTTGTCCAGCACCAGCTCTGGGTATTTTCTGCCGTCTCCGCGATTATGAGTAGCCACATGAAAGTGGGAATTGGGGCTGATTGTGTAGTTCTGAACAGTGTTGCTACCTATGTCGAAGTCCTGTGCTATTTTCAAAGGAAACACAGTCCCAGGCTGGGTGCCCTCTGAGATTTTTAGGAGCATTTCCCTCTCTGGGAACTCTGGAGAATGGTCATTTATATCTGCGAGCTGCAGATCAGCTTGAAAAAACTGCACTGGGTTTTCTAGTAAGAGTTGGAAATGCAATATACAAGGTTCTGTCGCCCCGCACAACACCTCCCGGTCTAGTTTTTCATATAGAAGCAAATTGCCGGTCTTTATATCAAGCTGCAAGAGCTCTTTGTTTCCTTTGTAATGGATTCGCGCGCCGCGAGTGGCCAGTTCCCCCACCCCGAGACCCAGGTCTTTTGCCAGGTTGCCCACAGAATAGCCACTTTCTGTTTCTTCTGGTATGGAATACCTAACTGCCTCAGAGCCAGCCTCCCACAAAAGCAACAGTATAGCAAGAAACATAACTTGCCTTTTCTGTGGCGTTTTTGCTAGCGCAGTCTCCATTGTTCAGACCCGGTCCAGAAGGCGCAGTTTCTTCAACTCGGTATATAATCCATCCAGATAATTTGCTTAAATAACAGCGAATTCAATCTTTCTTGACTGACTTGCACAAGAACGACGCCCACTCTGAAGATCTAGCCACTAGATCTTACCTAAAATGCGTCCTTCTTTTAGAAAGCATTCAGTTTGGATTCCCCAGCTTAATGGCGCCTGGGTTATCCGCAGAGCCCACTATTCACACTCCTAGCCTGCAGCGCCACCAGGCGTCCTAATTTACTATTGCATACAGTATTTGCCATTTCATCCTAAATTGTAACCCTGATGTGTATCCATACTCTTCTGTCATATAAGCTCTCTCGATGATATCTCCAGTTCTTAGTTACTGAAAGTTCTAAATAAACGTTGCGGAGTTAACTTTCAGTGAGAGATTACTTTGGAGAAAAAAACTAAAGTTATATATTAATCTTCTCCATAAAAGTACCTTTGAGTACACAAACATACTTTTTTTGGTGGGTTTCTTATTTGATTACATTCAGTAAGTGATTATGAATATCTACAGAAATTTAAAGTTTTAAGAAAAATTACTTTTGAAGTAAACACCAATAACACCGAGAAAATGGTACAAATCATAGGTGTACAACTCAATCAATTTTCACAAAGTGAGCACACTCCTATAAGCAGAACATAGATTAAAAATAAAATACTACCCAAACTCAAGTTCCCACCTGCTACTGTCTAGTTACCACCCTCTCCCTAAAAGATAAGCATTGTCCTGACTTCTGTTGTCATAGATTTTTTTTTGCTTTTTTTTTTTTAACTTTATACAAATGGAATTGTATAAAGTTACTGTATACAGATTGTTACTCTCATGTGTTTGGCTTCTTCTTCTCAATATTATGTTTGTCAGATTGATCTATGGCATCTTGTTCTAATTTTTTCATTCTCATTGCTTTATATTATTCTGTTGTATGAATATACTATGATTTATTTATCCATTCTCCAGTTGGTGAACATTGGGTTTTTTTCAGTTTTAAGCTATTTTGGGTGGTACTGCTGTAAACATCCTGTACTAGTCTTTTGGTGACCACATATATGTGTTTATGTTGAATATATTCAAAGGAGTTGGATTGCTATGTATTAAGGTGTGCACATATATTTTGCTTTAGCAGATAATGGGAAAATTTTCATAAGAAGTTGTACTAATACCAGCAAAGTATGAGAGTTCCAGTTGCTCCACATTCTTGTCAACATTTGATGCTATCTTTTCCATTTTTAACCCTCTCTGGTGAGTGTGTGGTGATATCACATTGTAATTTTAGTTAGCATTTTCACTGGTGATTAAACAATTTGAGCATTTTCATGTTTATCGGCCATTAGGATACACTCTTGTGAAGGGCTTATGCAAATCTTTCATACTTTTCTGGTGGGGAGGCATTTGCCTGTTTGTTCTGCAGAAGTTTCTTATATGTTCTGGAAGTCCTTTTTCAGATACATGTATGTAAACGTCTTTTCCGACTCTATGTTTATGTTTCAAGTCTATTATGGCATCTTTGATGAATAACATTTCTTAACTTCAGTCAGATTTGTCAATAATTTTCATTTATGTTCAGCATTTTTTTGTGTTTTATTTAAATGTTCACAAACTCCAAGGTCATGAAAATATTTTTGTATGATATATTTTTGAAAGATTAATTATTCCACTTTTCATATTTACAGCTATAATCAACCTGAAATTAATGTTTTCAAGTGAATGAGATTGGAGTCAAACATTTTAAAATGTAAGTATCCAAATGCCTTACACCTTTGTACCATCTATTTAAAAGACAATCCATTTTCCATTGTTTTTCAAGTGTCATTTTTGTTATAAATCAGGTGACCATAGCTCTGAAGATGTTTTATTCAATCTTGTTTATCCTGCAATAACTATGTTAATTATTATAGCTTTATCATGAGTTTTGTTATCTGAGAAGTAAGTTCTCAAGTTTTTTTAAAAATACGCTTTACTTTTAGAGTGGTTTTAGGTTCACAGCAAAAATGAGAGTAAAGTACAGAGATTTCACATATGCCCCTGTCTCCACACCAGCACAGCTTCACCCATTATCAACATCCTCCACCAGAGTGGTTCATTTGTTACAACTGATGAATCTACATTGACACATCATTATAACCCAGAGTCCACAGTTTACATTACAGCTCACTCTTGCTGCTGTATATTCTATGGCTTTGAACAAATTTAAAATGATATGGATTCACCTTTATAATATCACACAAAGTTGTTTTACTGCCCTAAAAATCCTCTGTGCTCCACTTATTTATACCTCCCTCCCTCTCCTAGAATCCACTGCAAATGGATTTTTTTTTTCTGTCTCCAAAGTTTTGCTTTTTCTAGAACACCATGTAGTCGGAATCATACAGTATGTAGTCTTTTCAGATTGGCTTCTTTCACTTAGTAATATCCATTTAGATTTCCTCCCTGTCTTTTCATACGTTGATAGCTCATTTCTTTGTGATGCTGAATAGTATTCTATGGGTTGAATGAACTGCAGTTTGTTTATCCATTCACCTATTGAAGGACATGTTGGTTGCTTCCAAGTTTTGGCAATTATGAATGAAACTGCTATAAATATCCCTGCACAGGTTTTTGTGTAAACATAAATTTTCAACTCCTTTGGGAAAATCCTAAGGAACATGAATGCTGGATCACATGGTAATAGTATGTTTTGTTTTTTATTCAACTGCCAAACTGTCTTCCAAAGTGTGTGTACCATTTTGCATTCCCACCAGCAATGAATGAGAGCTCCTGTTGCTCTCATTACCAGCATTTGGCACTGTCAGTGTCCTGGAGTTTGGTCATTCTAATAGGTGTGTAGTTGTACTTCATTGTTATTTTAATTTGCATTTCCCTGTTAACATATGATATGGAGCGTCTTTTCATATGTTTATTTGCCAACTGTATCTCTTCTTTGGTGAGGTGTCTGTTAATGTCTTTGGCCCATTTGGTTCTTGTTGCTGAGTTTTAGTAGTTCTTAGTATATTTTGAATAACAGTCCTTTATCAGATATGTCTTTTGCAAATATTTTCTCCTAGTTTATGTCTTGTCTTTTCATTCTCTTCATAGTATCTTTTGCAGAGCAGAAAGTTTTAATTTTAATGAAGTCCAGTTTCTTAATTCTTTCTTCCATGGATTATGACTTTGGTGTGGTATCTCTAGTTTTGTTCCTTTTCTTCAAGATTGCTTTGGTTATTTATATGTTAAAATAAACTTAATGTTTGGCTCATTAATTTTCACAAATAAATCTGCTGAAATCTTGTTTAGGATTTTATTGAATCTATAGATTGACTAAGAGAGAACTGACATATTCCCAACATCGACTCTTCCAATTAGTGAACCTTGTATATTCCTGTAATTATTTAGATCTTCTTTCATTTTTCTCAATATTTTACAGTTTTCAGTGAAGTCTGAACACTAGATTCGTTCATACTATTTTTGAAACCATTGTGCATAATATTTAAATTTTTCACTTTTTATGTTGCTACATAGAAATACAACTCATGTTTGTATGTTGACCTTGTATCCAGTGGCATTGTTAACTTCATTTATGAATTCCAGTAGCCTGTAGATTCTTCATGGCTTTTGATGTATATAATCATGTCTACTTAAAAAGATATTTTAATTTTGTCCCTTCGAATCATAGTGCCTTTATTCCTTCTTTGCTTTATTGTGCTGTTTAGGATCTGTAATAAAATACTAAATTGGAGAAGAAAAGACAGGTATCCTTGTTCATTCTTGATCTCCAGAGGAAGATTTTCAAAAATTTACCATTAATGATGTTTCCTGTAGGTTTTTAAAGTCACTCTGAAAGTTCCCTTCTATTTTAGTTTGCTAATAATGTTACCATTAGTGTGTACTGAATTTTGTCACATGACTTTTTTCTGTATCCATTGAAATAATCATGTTTTTTCCTTTATCTTTTAATATGGTAAATTATAATAATCAATTTTCAAATATTAAACTGCCTCTGTATTCCTAAAATAAACTCATTTCCAGTAATTTATTATTTCTCTTTTATACATTTCTAAATTTTACTTGCTAATATTTTTATTTTTATTTTTTATTTCTTTTTTAACTTTTTTGAGATGGAGTTTCGCTCTTGTCACCCAGGCTGGAGTGCAGTGGTGCAATCTTGGCTCACTGCAACATCTGCCTCCCGAGTTTAAGCAATTCTCCTGCCTTAGCCTCCCGAGTAACTGGGATTACAGGCTTGTGCCACCATGCCCAGCTAATTTTGTATTTGTGGTAGAGATGGGGTTTCTCCATGTTGGTCAGGCTGGTCTCAAACTCCCAACCTCAGGTGATCCGCCCGCCTCAGCCTCCCAAAGTTCTAGGATTACAGGAATGAGGCACCATGCCCAGCCTTTGCTAATATTTTTAAAGGGAATTTTTCCATATATATTTATAAAAAAGAATAGTTTGTCATCTTTTTATAATATCTTATTCAGGTTTGAATGTTATAACCTATTCAGATTTATGTTGACATCCAAATGATTTGGGAAATGTTGTCTATTTTTCTACACTCTGAAGGAGTTTGTACAAATTAGTGAAAATTTTGACATAATATTCAGGAGAATTCACTATTGTGAATTAGAAGAGGTTTTTAATGAACAACTTTAATGTAATAGATAATAGGACTAATCGGATCTTCATTTCTTCCTGTTTCAGTTTTGGAAAATTGTGTTTTTAAAGGACGTTTTCTGTTTTATTTAATTGTCAAGTTTATTGAAGTAAAATTGCTCATAATATTCCCTTTTTATTTTTTAAATGTCTGTAGGCTGCTAGTTGTGTGTGTGTGTGTGTGTGTGTGTGTGTGTGTTTATTCCTGATATTGGCAGCTGGTGTCTTCCTCATTTTTCTTGATTGTCTTAAAGTTTTAAATTTCAATCATTACAAGAAACCAACTTTTAGCTTCCCTGATTTCCTCTGTTGTATATTTGTCCTTTTTTTAGTTTCTGCTTATGTATGTGTATAAAATTTTCTTCCATCTTTATTTGCATTTGATTTGCTATTCTTTTTCCAGCTTCTTAAGATAAAAGCTTAGATTATTGATTTTTGGCCTTTCTTTTCTAACATGTACATTTAAGGTTTAAAATTTCCTCTAAGTACTGTTTTGATATGCCAGATCTTAATTTTTCCCAGTTCAAAATATTTGGAAATTTCTTCTTTGACTCATGGGTTATACAATTTAATTTTAAAATATTTGG
This sequence comes from Aotus nancymaae, assembly GCF_030222135.1. Taxonomy (NCBI): domain Eukaryota; kingdom Metazoa; phylum Chordata; class Mammalia; order Primates; family Aotidae; genus Aotus; species Aotus nancymaae. The sequence goes on along the minus strand of NW_026988479.1, from coordinate 16,117,304 downwards.
AGATTTCCTGTTATATTTTTATTTCTGACTTAATTCCACTGTGGTCAGAGAACATACTCTGAGTCGTTTCAATTCTTTTTTTTTTTTTTTTTTCAAGAAGGAGTTTTGCTCTGTTGCCCAGGCTGAATGCAGTGGTGTGATCTCAGCTCACTGCAACTTCCACCTTCCAAGTTCAAGCAATTCTCCTGCCTCAGCCTCCCGAGTAGCTGGGATTACAGGTGCCTGCCACCATGCTGGATAAATTTTGCAATTTTAACTACTAAAATTGCAAAATCACATGTTGGCCAGGCCGGTCTCGAACTCCTGACCTCGTGATCTTCCTGTCTCGGCCTCCTGAAGTGCTGGGATCACAAGGCATGAGCCACCATACCCTGCCTCAATTCTTTTTTAAAAATTTGAGACTTCTTTTATGACCAAAAATATGAACAATTTTTTTATATCCTACATGCATGTAAGAAGAATGTGTATGCTCCAGTGTGCTATGTCAATTTATTTGAATATGATGTTTGTGTTGTTCAGATCTTCAATATTTTTTGCGTGTGTTTTGTCTTTTTATTCTAATAGGAATTGAGAGAGTTGTATTAAATCTCCCAGTGTAATTGGGTTTGTCTACCTTGCATTTGTATTCTATCAACTTAACTTTATATATTTTGTAGTTGTCTAATTGGGATGTATTCAGTCTCAAAACTAACATATTTCTGATATATTTATTTCTTTAGTAGTACACAACACTTCTCTTTATCTCTAGTAATGTATCTTTCCTAAAAGTATTCTTCGTCTTATGTAAGTATAACTACCTAGATTTATTTTGGCTAGTGTTTATATTACTATATACTTTATCCCATTCTTTTAAACTTTTACTCTTTCTGTGTTCACACACACACACACACACACACACTTATTTGATAGAATAAAGTTGAGTTTTTCTTTAATCTAGTCTGACAATTTTTGTTGTTTAATTGTATTATTTAATCCAAATATAAGTAATATAATATCTAATATCTTTCCATTTATACTTACCATCTAATTATTTTCTATTTGTCACTAAAGTTTAATTTTTTTTGATTATTCAAGTATTTGTAATTTTTATTCCTTCAGTTAGTATTTTATTACTTTGAGGGTTATCCAAGAAATACCAGCATCTTCAATCTGCAAGAATCTAACACACATTATTAATTTTACTACTTCCATGATAACGCTTAGAGCCTTTAACACTTTCTAACTCTATTTATACCTTTGCCTTGTACGTTATTGTTGTTATAAATTTAAATTATATATATAATTTAAATCACTTAAGAAACTAGCATTAATATTATTGCCTTGTGTAATCAATATTCAATCAACATTCATTTACATTTACCTTTCTTGTTGTTCTTCATTTCTTCCTGCAATTCTGTGATTTCTTTTGGATTGATTTCCTTCTGCCTAATGCATTTCATTAAAAGTATTTCTTGGCCAGATGCAGTGGCTCACGCCTGTAATCCCAACACTTTCAGAGACTGAGGTGGGCAGATCACTTGAGGTTAGGAGTTTGAGACCAGCCTGGCTAACATGGTGAAACCCCGTCTCCACTAAAAATACAAAAATTAGCTGGATGTGGCGGCACATGTCTGTAATCCCAGCTACTCATGAGGCTGAGATGGGGAGAATAGCTTGAACCCAGGAGGTGGACATTGCAGTGAGCCAAGACTGTGCCACTGTACTCCAGCCTGGGTAACAGAGTGAGACACTGTCTAAAAAAAAAAGAAATAAATTATTTCTTTTACTGCAGGTGTGACTGTCATTAATTCTCTCAATTTTTTTCTGAAAACTGCATTCATTTTTGAAGGATATGTTTGGCTCCTTTAACAGAAATGTATTATTTTTTATATGGTTGCTTTTGAAATTCTCTCTTTGACTTTGGTCTTGAGAAACTCTCCTATGATATTCGTAGGTGGGCTTTGTTTTTATTTATCCTGCTATTATTTATTTCTTGTGAATCTTGAAGGGTTAGGGATTTTCACCAATTTTGGAAAATTCTTTATCATTGTCTCTTCAAATGTTGCTTATTCTTCATTCTTGCTCTCTCTTTTAGTATGTTAGAGTTTTTAAAAATTACATTCCACATATCACTAATGTTCTTTTCTGCATTTTTCATTATTTTTTTCTCTGTGCTTATATTTGGATATTAATATTGAATTGTCTTGCATCTACTTATCCTGTATCCTTTTATGGCTTTGCCATTAAACCTTTTAAATAGTTTTAATTTCAGACAATATAATTTTTCAGTTCTAGAATTAACTTCCACTTTTAAAGTTCAGTTCTCCATTGAAATTTTCTCTTTATTTACTCTATTGTTCTTTATTTTTAACGTATTAGTCTTACTTATGTTAAAATCATTCAGTTAATTTTAATACCTGAATAATCTGTGGGTCATTTGTATTGTCTGTTTTTTCTCTTGGTTTTTGTTCATACTATCCAGTTTTTGATGTGTGTACCTAGTAATTTTTTATTGAATGTTGAATATTTACATAAAAAGCTATCCAAGGTTAAGATATTATCTTTCTCCAGCAAGAGTTCACCTTTTCCTCTGTTAATTTGATAGAGTTATGTCTAAACAAATCATCTAAACTGAAACAGGCACTGGGCTTTGTCAAGGTTCTTTGCAGTCCTGATAAGCACTTGGCTCTCCAGAATTTTCAGCTGAGAACTTGGTATATTCTCCACAGCCTCTTCCCACGGCAGGTCCTAAACTCTGATCTTTCAATAGCAAAACTACTAAAACTTCACTTTGCTTTTCAGGAATTTCCTAATTAGGTTTTTAGTATTAGTTTGACAAGTGTCCTGAGGGGAAAATTTGGCCATGAACTTGAATCTTTCAGTCGACCCCAACGGCTATTTAAGATACTCTGTCTCTGACAAAAGCTTTTTATTCTCAGACTTAGCAAATTTCCTCAGGGTAAAACTCTCCTGTCAAGAGTCAATTTTCACCTCCAAGAATTTTCCTTCTGAGGAATCTTAGTCCACTCAGATCTTATTATATTATCTGTTTTCAGTTACTTCAAACAGATAATTTTACATTTTAACCAATTTTTAGAGTGGCTTTCTGCTGATAGATAATTCATCTATTCTGGAAGCAGAATTTCACCAAATATACTAATAAGTAAGTTTTAACCTTAGACAATTTAAAATATATTTTGTAACTTTTAATAGTAAAAGAAGAGGTGGTCATTTTGTTTTGTTTTGTTTTGAGACAGGGTCTTGCTCTGTCTCCTGGGCTCAAGCAATATTCCTGCCTAGCCTCCTGAGTAGCTGCAAGTACAGATGTGTGCCACCATGACCAGCTAATTTTTTGTTGCAATTGTTGAAACAGGGGTCTCACTATATTGCCCAGGCTGGTCTCGAACTCCTGGCCTCAGGCAATCCACCTGCCTCCGAAGTGCTGGGATTATAGCCATGAACCAACACACCCAGCCTCAAAGCCATCTCATTTAAATAGGTAATAATAAATGGAAGAAGAATTAAAGTTGACTACCATATTTATGTCTTACATATTTGTATATGGTCTGTTCTCACTTTTATCTCTTCTTCACTTCGATTTTTAAATCGAATAAATGCTAAAAACTATGTTTTAAGAATAACTTAAACTGTCAATAACTGTCCTTTTTATTTCATTACATGTTTAGAAAAAAAGAGTAATTCAGGAAAAGTGTAAGTAATTTAACTCCAATAGAATGATACTTGAAATTTAAAAATAAATATTTGATTATAAAGCAAGTTCTTTGATTGCTCATATTCTGCCAAAAGTAAAATAGAGGTGTCCTATAGTTATATCCGTACAGTTTTAACTAGTTTACTGCACTTATTGATCACAGCATAAAACAATTATAATTCAGATAAATTTATTATTGTTCCAGTCTCTTCAAGGACAAAATAATATTATTTCATGCAAGTGCAACTGTGGCATAATTGAGAAGTTAAATTAATTCAAAATAACTGAAGGCTACATTAAAGAACAAACAAAAGATAATTAAACATCAAAAAATTATTTTTTGTAAAGACTGTCCATATCTGCAAAGTAATGTAAAGTGAAAAACCTGAGATCAACTGATTATCAGATTTAAACAGAATAGACAAGATGCAGAAGAAATTTCCCAATTCTTTTGAAAGATGGGGAGAAGCTGTAGGAAAACCAAAAAATATAAACATATTAATGTATACTTGGATTTCTATTTGTAGGGCCAAAGGAAGTACAAGGAGACCTGGAGTTCTCAAATGTCTTGATTTTGGGAAGAAATGTAGGGCTTATTTCAGATTCTGAGATTATTTTTTAAAAGGTGATATCAGGCCATGATTTAACAGTTTTATTTAGTGAAAGGTTATGGCAAAGTATATGAGATTTTTCTCTTTAATAATTATTAGTAAATGATGTTATTTTTACAAAAGTTAATATTAGTATTTATGGAACATTACCATATGCTAGGTAAGTAGCAACCAAATAAACAAAATAATCACTAGACATACGATTATGTCTCGAGAGGAAAAGGGTCACAATTTTAGTGCATTACTAATTTAATGAAATGCATGTTTATATACAATTTCTGAAAATGAGTATACTAAATTTTATGCTCATGGCTATTAAGAGGGCTTAGCCTAGTACAGTCAACCAGAAAGGAGAAGGTAATTATAAAGTTAATTACAAAAAATTTCAAACACTCTGGCCTTGCAAACATTAAGTTATATGGTAAAGGCAGGCACAACAAGTATTTAGAAATTCAAGAGTTCATATATTCACTTAAAAGTTCCATTAAAAAGATGTTAATGTAAGAATTTCATTAAAATATAATTTATTTTTATCCTAATTGAGTAATTTATAGTTATAGAAAGATTAACCACCAATAGATCAAATATAGAGAAAATAATATTCAGTATAACTAAAAATGTTAAGTAAAATTTGTAACAAATTTAGCTATATCATGTATAGATTTGAAATTGTGTAAATATTTAGATAAGTAGACAATTTTTTAAAATAAAGACATTGTAATGGGAAGTTTGACAAAACTAATAACGGCTCACTAAACTAAATACAACACTTAACTGAATACAAAGCTATTCCTGAAGTTGGGGTTTTCCTTAATTTCCCTCCCGGTGTCCTGAACCAAGAGATTAGGAAATATTGGCTTCAGGAACTTGAACTCACCAGTCCCAGAGTCTCCCGTCAGACACACCTCATACTGGTAGCTCTGGGACAGGGTCCCGGTGCCGCTCACGTCCACCAGATGCCCTGGAAAGGGGCCCTCGGGCACCGAGCAGCGACCCACCGAGGCCGCCCTGCTCCTCCTGCACAGCCGCACCGCCACGAACAGGAGCACCGAGAACAGGAAGAGCGACGACACCGAGGCCAACGCCACCACCAGGTAGACGGTGAGCGAGTCGGCCTGGGCCTGGGCCGGGGCCGCCTCCGGGAGCGGCAGGTAGGGCTGGGAGAAGCCGTCCACCAGGAGCACGTGCAGCGTGGCGGTGGCCGAGCGCGGAGGCTCGCCATTGTCCTTGACCAGCACCACCAGCCTGTGCTTGGCCGCGTCGCGCTCGCTCAGCAGCCTGGCGGTGCGCACCTCGCCATTGTGCGCCCACACGCCGAACAGCCCGGGCTCCGTGGCCTTGAGCAGCTGGAACGACAGCCAGGCGTTCTGGCCCGAGTCGCCGTCCACCGCCACCACCTTGGTCACCAGGTAGCCCGGCTCGGCCGCCCGGGGCACCAGCTCGGTGCAGGGCGCGGAGCCGTTGTGCAGCGGGTACAGCACGAAGGGCGAGTTGTCGTTGGCGTCCAGCACCAGCACGCGCACCAGCGCCTCGCTGCTCAGTGCCGGGGAGCCGCGGTCTGTGGCGCCCACGCGGAACTCGAACGCCTGCAGGGCCTCGTAGTCCAGCGACCGGAGGGCGAACAGGTGTCCGTTGTCCGCGTTGATGGAGACCAGGGAGGCGAGGGGCAGGTGCGGGTCCTGGGGCGGCAGCAGCGAGTAGGTGACCTGGGCGTTGGTACCTGAGTCTCTATCTGTGGCGCTGACGCTGCCGATGTGCAGGGCGGGGCTGTTGTTCTCGCGGACGAAGAGGGTGTAGGAGGTTTGTGTGAAGGCGGGGGCGTTGTCGTTGACGTCGGAGACCAGCAGCGTTATGCTCTGCTGGGTTTTCAGCCTGGGTGTCCCCAAATCAGTCACGGTGATGGTGATGTTGTACTCGTCTCTGGTCTCTCTGTCCAGTGGTATCTCTGTTACCAGGGTGTAAAAATTCTTCAAAGTCGGTTTTAGAATAAACGGTAGATCATCTGGAATAGAGCAAATCATCTTGCCATTGTCTCCAGAATCTCTATCTCGAATTCGAAAGATACAGACAACCATCTCAGGAGCATTTTCTGGGATGGAGCTGGTGAGTGAAGATATGATAAGTTCTGGGGGATTGTCATTCACATCCACCACCTCTATGACTACAGTGCCTTTCCCAGAAAGGCCTCCTCCATCTGTGGCCTCAATTTCTACATGGTAAGATTTAATTTTTTCGAAATCCAATTTTTTCTTCAGTAGTATATCTCCCGTGACTTCATTTATTGAGAAAGTTTGTTTAATTTCATCTGATGCTTGGAATAAGTCATAAGAAACGCTCCCGAAGTTTCCAGCATCTGCATCTCTAGCTGAGACCCTAAGAATTGGAGAGTCTAGGGGGCTGTTTTCCAGGACCTGCACCCGATACGGGGTGTGCACAAACTCAGGAGCATTGTCATTGACGTCTATGATCAGGATTCGAACCATGACCGTGCCAGACCTAGGTGGAGACCCACCATCCAGCGCCACAAGGGTTAAGCTGAACTCAGGCTGCTCCTCTCGATCCAGTGGTTTGTCCTGCACCAAATCTGGGTATTTCTTGCCCTCACTATGATTTCGAGTGAGAATGTGAAAATGAGAATTGGGACTGATTGTGTATTTTTGGAGACCATTGCTGCCCACATCCAAATCCTCAGCTATTAACAACGGAAATAGAGTCCCTGGCTGGCTATTTTCCAGTATTTTCAAGAGCACTTCCCTTGCAGGGAATACTGGAGAGTGGTCATTTATGTCCTGGATCATTAGTTCTCCTTGAAAAAATTGCACCGGCATTTCCAGGAACACTTGGAAATGCAGTACACACGGTTCAATACGACCACAGAGCTCTTCCCGGTCTAGTTTCTCCCTCAGAAGCAAATCTCCAGTCTGACTATCCAGCTGCAAACGCTGCTTGTCATCGTCAGACACCACCCTGGCTGACCTGGCGGCCAGTTCCCCAGTTCCCAGGCCCAGATCCTTGGTCAGATGGGCTACAAAGGAGCCGCTCTCTGTTTCCTCCAACACAGAATAACGAATAGGCTCAGGGCGGACCCGAGACAAGAACACCACCAAAATAAAGGCCAACACTTGCCTGTTTGGATGAACTCTCTCTAGCTTCTTCATGTTGGAGTCCTTATATCCAGGTCCTTATATCCAATCCCTTCAGCAACCACAAAAAGACTTGAGACATTCAATTCTAATTTTTTGCTTGGAGGAATCGTCACAAAGTTGCTTTTAATATTAAATTTGTTCAGTATATCGCTGCCCCAAACCGTTGGTAACCCTGCACTGCTTGCAACACTTCTGTGTGTTTTTGATTGCGTCTAGCGACACAAAAGAATACGCGAGCTTTTTAGAGCTCTTTATTCACAACTTAGCCTGCAGCGCCACCCTGCGTCTTGATTGAGAAATTAACAATTTCGAGACAGCGTATTTGGGAAGTTTTCAAATGAAAGTCGTTTTTAAGTGTAAAGAATTTCTTTACAAACTTTGTTATTACATTAAATGGCATAATTTAAAAGGTTATTTCATTACAGTGCATGAACCAGAATAATCATGAACACAAATCAAGAAGATATCTCAGTCTCCCCACACACTTAGCAGTGAAACTTCAAAGAACTCCATTTCTCCTTTGCATAATCCAATCACAGGAGACAAATTTTTAGACACTTTCAATTCAATTCATAATAGTTACATATGTTCTTTTCTAAGAATGTGAGGACTTTGTGATGATGCAAAAGTTTACAATGTTCTCTACTACGTGGTCTAAAGGGGGACTATCTTTGAAATGGTATTTTCACATTTTGCTATTTTAGTGTGCAAATAGTAATAGAGGTGAATGAACAGGTATCTTGTTCTGTATCAAGCAATTTACAGTGTGAGCCTACACTGAATCTAGGAGTAAGGCAAATAGTATTAGAATCACAGATTCTTAGAACTAGAGAGGAAATGAAAGGGGTTTTACAGATAAGGAAACTGAAGTTCAGAAGTTGATAGGACTTGATTATTCTATGTGATTATTATCAGGATAATGTCAAGACAAAAGTGAGTAATGATCATAGAATTTTGTAAGGTAAAGGCTTCAAGCTGAACTTATTTAGTGAGATAGAGGGAATCTATATTTTATAATGAGTTTGCCTGTTACCACATTCACCTTTTGTATCCCAGAGAACATATTATTTGACCAGCTAATTTTGGGGAAAACAAGAAGTACTGATTTAAAATACTTTAATCTGTGAGCAAAGGGTGACTTAGGCTGTGCCTACTCAGATATGGTGAAGTAAAGAGACTTGTGTATAAAATGGATCCCAGCACAGCATGTAGCTACTGTGATTACTCTCAAACAATAAGAAAGAACTGGCATCACTGAGACACAGTTAACCAATTTATTGGTCACAATTAATATGTTGAATGGAGCACACTTATCTTGTTATTTTATTTAACTATCCAATTCATGTGATTATAATTTATAATTAATGTTAAATGAATTATTTTTAGTATGAAATCTGATATTTCAGATTCTGATAGTAATAGAAAGTATTAGTAAACATTATTTTTGAAAGATAAATGGATTTTATTCAGTACATACCAGTTGAATTAATAAATTAATCCACTCAAATGATGTTTTTATCTGTATAAGCTGATTATTGTCAGATCACATATTCAGTCAAGAACACGTCTGAAACTGAATACAGATTTTGAGAATATAATACTTGCTAAGCATTATATAACTAAATTTACTTTGATTCTATTTCTATTAATTAATTCCTATAAGGGATATATCTATGGCAGTAATAATAATATTAATATCTTAGAATTTTCTTTCACATTTAAAGTAAATCAGAGAAGATACACTATGCATCACTATTAAATGAAAAACAATTAAAAATATATAGTGAAAAGAATAAAAAGAAAGAATATTATTTTAGACATAAATGGAAAACAAATCTCCTGGGCAAACCAAAGAGAAAATTGTTTTAATATAGTAACCAGGTTTTAGTTAGATTCAAGTTAATGCATTCAGGACAAAATTCAAACCATATTTTATTTACTTATTCCTACATGTTGAAATAGAGTAGGAACTGGCTCTTTTCAGTTCCTTTTGCAATCCAAAAGTAAATGAAATCTCAATAACATTAACATATATATTGACTATATGCCAGATATTATTCTAAGCATTTTACATATATTGACTCATTTTATCACCCCAACAACCCTATAAGCTGGGCACTCTTATTAGCCACATTCTATAGATGAAGAATTGAGGCACAGAGAGTTTAAATAACCTGTCCAAAGTCATATAGCATGTGAAATGGCAGAGCCAGGATTTGAACTGTTACAACGTGAATCAAAAAACCATTCTTTTATAGGCCTAAGTAGAGTTGGAGAGGTGAATAACGTTTTAGATAATTTAGATCCCAACTTCAGCCTTGCCTTGGGTACATAGTTATCATAGGTGAAATATATTTATATTCAAGTTTTCAATTATTGTTAGAAACTTACAAATGATTTCTCTCTCTTTAGAGATAGTTACCAATAAAGAGAGATGTTTATACAAACTTACAAATTGGAAAGAAAACTAATATTCAATATTTTTGTCAAGATCATTAATCAGGTGAAAAAGATTAAGAGTGACATAATGAATTACTCATTGCGTAATAATGTGTATTCTGCTGTTGCTAGATGGAGTATTCTGCTAGGTATTGTATAAAAATATGTGTAGATCTTTTGAAAAGTTGTTTACTTTCTGAAAAAGGGTTTAAAGTTACAACCAAGAAGGGTGGTCTAAAAGAATGGCCTAGCATACTATGCCATAGATTATTTCCCTAATCTCCCATATCTATCAGAAAAAAAACAGATCTATTATACTTGAATGGAGGATAAACCAATGATCTAAGATAAGCTAATGATATAAAGAATGAGCACCTGAAAACTATTTCATCTCAGTCAGGAAAGTCATATTATTCATTCTGAAGGATTCATATGACTATTTACATAATTGGTTGCCAGATCTGAAGTGTGATATTTAAATTATTTTTATTTTAAATATACAAAGAGAGATGAAATGGAGGAATACACAGGAAACCAATTGCCTCTTGGGTAAAATATAGGCAAGGACCTTATCATTGAAGGAAAGATAAAAATAATTTTAAAGAAATTTCAGGCTTAGCATGGCAGCTCATGCCTGTAGTCCCAGCTACTTGAGAGGCTGAGGTGGGAGGATCACTTGAGCCTTGGAAGTTGAGGCTTCAGTAAGCCATGATTGTGCCTGGGTGGCACAGTGAGACTCTGTCTCAAGAAAAAACAAAACCAAAAACCACAAAAATAAATAAATGAGTTCAGCAGGGTTTCAAGATACAAGATCACTATACAGAAATGAATTGTATTTCTTTACAGAATTGAACAAACCAAAACTGAAATCAAGAAAACAATTCAATTTATAATAGATATCATCAAAAGGAATAAAATGCTTAGGAATAAACTTAGCAAAACAAGTGGGAGAACTGAACACTATAAAACATCATTGAAAAAAATTGAAGAAGTCTGAGTAAATGAAAAGCATTCGTGGATCGGAAGACTTAAGATTGTTAAAATATTGGTACCCTCCAAATTGCTCTACAGATTTAGTGCAATCCCAATCAAAATTTCAGTTGGCTTTTTTGCAGAAACTGACAAACTGACCGTAAGATTCACACAAAAATGCAAGGGACCCAGAATATAAACTTAGGAAAAAAGGAACAAAGTTGAAAAGCCCACACTTTCTGACTTTAAAGATTTATTCTAAGTCAGATATTACATGAGTATTTTGATATATTAAACTTATAAATACTATTTTTATTCTAGAAGAAATTATTATAAATTATCTTAGATTCCAATACAAATTTCTCAAGATAAACTCTAGTTATTCAAGCCTCTCCTTCCTACATTTACATTTCCATGAATATGACTTTAAAAATATCTTACAGGTTTAAGTTTGGAAGGTTATAGCTAATGTAAAATTTACTTTGCTTTCACCACTGAGCACTGTTGTTTGCTTTACAGCTATTTCATTCCAATGGTCAGCTGATGAATCTGATGTACCTATTTAATAGAACATTCCAGGAGATCATTCCTTTTATAAGAACTTCTAATAAATTCCACAAACCAATGATATTAACCATTTATTATTGTTAGCTTAACATTTTGAAATAGTGCTATTGGAAATATGATTTAGGAAATAATAGTCAAAATCTAATACCTATTTCACCCTTTATCTCTCTCAAAAATTAATGTTTAATTTTCCTCTATTCTTCCCTTTCAAAGTAAGAACAAAACACTATCAAGTCATCATTAAGTTTTTAAAATACTCTTTCATTTTTAAAATAGACTATTCAAAACTTAGAAGTACAAATTTAACAATTTTAACTTTAGGACTCTGTATATTCAAATCCCTTTTTAAATATTCTTTTCTTTTTTGAGACAAGGTCACACAGGCTGGAGTGCAGTGACACAATCATAGTTCACTGCAGCCTCAAGCTCCTGGGCTCAAGCAGTCTTCATGCCTTGGCCTCCTAAGTAGTTGGGACTACAGGTGCAAGCCACCACATCCAGCTAGGTTTTTTTAAAAAAAAATATAGAGATGGGGTCTTGTTATGCTGACCATCCTGGTCTTGAACTCCTGGCCTCAAGCAATCCTCCCACCTTGGCCTTCCAAAATGCTGGAATTACAGATATGAACAACTGCAACTGGCCCATTGTTCGATTTTAACATGCTGAACCAAACTTGCATTCCTGAGATAAATCCCACTTGGCCATGGCGTATAATTATTTTTATGGGACACTAGAGTCAGTTTGCTAACATTTTCTTGAGAATGTTTGCATCTGTATTCGTAAGGGAAATTGGTATTTATTTTTTTCCTTGTGTTATCACTGTCTGGTTTTGTCATCAGGTTAATACTGGCCTCTATAGAAAAGAGTTGAGGAATAGTTCCTGCTCCTCTGTTTTTTGAATGAGTGTATCAAGTACTGGTGTTAATTGTTTAAACATTTGGTAGAATTCACCAGTGAAGACATCTGGTCCTGGGCTTTTCTTTCTGTAAAGTTTTTGATTACTGGTTCAATCTCCTATTACAGTCTATTCAGGTTTTGTGTTAGGTTGGTATAAAAGTAATTGTGGTTTTTGCCATTGAAATTAATGACAAAACCCCAACTACTCTTGCATCAGCCTAGTATTTCTCCTTAGTCAGTTTTGGCAATTACAGGTCTATTCACATTTTCCTTAGTTAATTTTGGTAGTTTGTGTTTTCTATTTAATCTAAGGTTTTTTTCCATTTCATCTAGATTTTCTAATTTTTTGACTTAAAATTGTTTATAATATTCCCTTATAATGTCTTTTAAGACCTGTGAAATAGGTCATACTTTTCCCTATTTTTTCTTAATTTTAGCAATTTATTAAATTTAGCAATAAATTACCTAAATTTAGTAATTTAGTAGTCCTCTCTCTCTTTTCATCGTCAGTCTAGCTAAAGCTTTGCCAATTTTGTTGAACTTTTCAAAGTTTATTTTAGTTTATTTTCTGTATTGCTTTTCTATTCTCTGTTTTATTTATTTCCACTCTAATTTAATAATTTTCTTTCTTCAGCTTGTATTGGTTTTAGTATGCGCTCCTTTTTCTAGCTTCTTAAGGTAAAAGTCTGGGTTACTGATTTGAGACATTCAAAAAAATATATGGATATTTCAGCTAAAATTTTCTCTCTAAGCATAACTTTTATTGTATCCTGTAAGTTGTGGCATGTTGCATTTTGGTTTTTATTCATTTCAGAATATTTTATAATGTCCCTTGTGATTTCTTCTTTGATTCATCGGTTATTTAAAAATGTTTAATTTCCACATATTTGTGAATTTCCTAAATTTTCTTCTGCCATTGCTTTCTAATTTCATTTCATTACAGCTGGAAAACATACTTTGTATGAGTTTAACTCTTTTAAATTTTTTAAGACTTGTTACCTGTTTTATGGCCTAATATATGGCCTAATATACAGTCTATCCTGGAGAATGTTTCATATGCACTTGAAAATAATGTGTATTCTGCTGTTGCTAGATGGAGTATTCTGCTAGGTATTGTCGGTTTATAATGTTATTCAAGTCTTCTTTTCTCATGTTGATACTCTGTTTCATTGTTTTCTCATTTATCAAAAATTGTGGTATTAAAGTCTTCAGCTATTATTGTCAAATTGTCTATTTCTTCATTTGTGTCACTGTTTGCTCCATTTATTTTGGGTTTCTATTATTAGGTGCATATATCTATATTTATGATATATTTTCCTAATGGATCAATCCTTTTATTATTGTAAAATTCCCCTCAACTTTTTATTTTTAGTAATATTTTTGTTTGTTTTATAGTATATTTTGCTTGATATTAATGTAGGCATTCTAGCTCTTTTGCTTACTGTCTACAGAGTATATCTTTTTCCATCTTTTTACTTTCAACCTATGTATGTCTTTGAATCCAAAGTGTCCCTTGATAGATAGCGTATAGTTGGATCATTTTAAAAAATCCACTCTGCCAACTTCTGCTTTTTAATTGGAGTATGTTATCCAGCCACATTTAACATAGTTGCTGATAAGGTAGATTTATTGGCAATTTGCCTTGCTTTCTACATCTTGTTATTTTGTTCCCTCATTATTTTCTATTGTGTTAAATACATATTTTCTTGGGTACAATTTTAATTGACTTGTCATTTCTTTTACCTTTTTAAAGTTATTTTCTTGGTGGTTTTCCTGGTTAATAAAATTAATATCTTCTACCAATCTAGTTCAGATTAATACCTATTTAATTTCAATAGAATATAGAACTTTATTTCTATATAGTTAGTTATCTCTCCCCTTTGTGTTATGTTGTCATACAAATTACATCTTTCCCAATTATAAACCCATGAACATAAATTTATAATTATTGCTTTATGCAGTGGTCTTTTCAATAAAAAGTTACAAATAAAAACACATTTATAGTTCTGTAGATATATATATGCCTATAATGATGCTTTTATTTTTTCATGTGGATTAAAGTTACTCATTGGTGTCCTTTTATTTCAGCCCAAATGACTACCTTTAATATTTCTTTGTAAAGAAGGTTTGCTAACAATGGAGTCAGTCACTTATTGTTTATATGGTAATGTCTTAATTTCTCTTTCATTTTTGAAAGGCACTTTTGGTGGACATAGAATTATTGGTTGATAGTCCCTTTTAGCACTTTGAATGTATCATCCCACTCCACTTTGGCCTCCATTATTCTGTAAGAAATCAGTGTTAATCATATTGAGGATAAGATTTTTGAGGATAAGGTAAGTGATGAATTGCTTCCTTCTTGCTGTTTTTAAGGTTCTCTTTTTGTCTTCTCTTTTGATAGTTCGATCATGATGTGTCAAGGCATGGATTTCTTTTACTTTATCCTGGTTGGAGTTAGTTGGGCTCCTCAAATGTGAAGATTAATATTTTTCATCAAATTTGAGAAATTTTCAGCCATTATTTCTTCAGCTATTCTTTCTGTTCTTTTGTCTCTTTCCTGTCCTTCTGGGACTTCAAGTATGTGTATTTAGTAGACTTCATGGTGTCCCACAGGTCTCTGTACATTTTCATTTTTAAAAATCTTTTTGTTCCTAAGACTAGACAATCTCAGTTGATTTCCTTCCTTCCTTCCTCCCTCCCTCTCTCTCTTTCTTTCTTTTCTTTCTTTCTTGTTTTTTTTTTTTTTTTTTTTTTTGAGACAGTGTCTTGCTCTGTCACCCAGACTTACTGCACTAGATAAGATCTGCTTCAGGCCAATCAAAGACAGCCTTGCAAGTGGAGTCCTCCAGGGAGCCACCAAACAGATCAAATAATGGCAATTATTTGTGGTGCTGTTCTGTTTCCTCTGGTGGCTGCCAGGCTGCTGATTTTCATTGTGATTGCAAATTGTTAGTTTTAAAGGCTACTAAGTATTCTTTTAAATGAGATGGAAATAGGCCAGTTAAAATGCCACAAAACCACTGTTTTTAACCAAGAGTCAGACTTCTTTTTTCTCAATAAATTCACCCTAAGTTGCTGCACATCTTTGTTTAAATTCCAGAGTTCTGAAACAGTTAATTTTGACAATTTTTCTCAGTTTCCTCATTGTTTCCTGGAGAAGAGGTTTTTCGGAGGTCCATCTTCTATCATTTTCACTGATGTTCAGAATACATTCTTTTTAAAAATTGCAGTAAAATATAAAAGAATACCCTTTCTTGTGGCACTGTTTACAATAGCAAAGACCTGGAACCAACCCAAATGTCCATCAGCGATAGACTGGATAAAGAAAATGTGGCACATATACACCATGGAATACTATATAGCCATAAAAAAGATGAGTTCATGTCCTTCATAGGGACATGGATGAATCTGCAAACCATCATTCTCAGCAAACTGACACAAGAATGGAAAACCAAACACCGCATGGTATCACTCACAGGCGGGTGTTGAACAGTGAGAACACATGGACACAGGGAGGGAAGCATCACACACTGCGGTCAGTTTCGGGGAGCTAGGGGAGGGACAACGCGGGGGTGGAGAGGGTGGGGAGGGATAACGGGGGAAAAATACCAGATACAGGTGATGTGGGGATGAAGGCAGCAAACCGCCTTGCCGTGTATGTAGCTATGCAACAGTCCTGCATGATCTGCACATGTACCCCAGAACCTAAAGCATAATTAAAAAGAAAAAGAGAAAAAAAGAATATCCTTTCTTGTAATAACAAACATCATCAACGAAATTTCAATACTGCCAGTTACCTACTTCAAATTAAATAGAATTGAAACATTTGGGATGAAGAAATTCATTTCCTCAGAGATAAAGAAATTTAAACAAAAAAAAAATCTCAGAAAATACAATTTAGAGAATACAATTTCTTTTTCTAAAATAAATCCCAAATTGTTCTAGAAGTTAAATTTCTTTTCAAAGTCTTTCCTCATAGATAGCTCACATTAATTAAAGATAATTGGCTTCAGAAATTTGATACTTGTTTCTGATATTCCAGTCAGAAATTTCTCACACTGAAAGCTCTAGAACTAAGTCCCAGTGGTGTTGATACTCCCAAAATGCCCAGGAAGAGGTCTTCTTTTGAGCGGCAGTGCACTAAAGTTTCCCAGTCAACCCTCCACATCTGAGTAGCACTGAACAGAAACAGAGATAATTGAAAGAGAAAGAAGCCTGAATCAAATCAGTGATCAAGAGAATGGAAATCCTCCTATGGGTGGTTAAAGGAATGGAAGAGAAGACTGTGGCAAGTCCTAGACCAGGTGTAGGATGGTCATGGCAAATAAAGGTGGCTTCCAGTTGTCCTTAGTAACAGCACCAGCTTGTGCCTGGTCGTAGTTGTTACTTAGGAGCCTAGATGGCATGCTTCACATGCTCCATATGGTGCTTTACATGCTCCATACTTCTAGGTTGTGAGCCTATGTGCTAAACATCCAGGGTTCTGCAGTGTCAAATCACCAATCACCAATAAAATAGTCATGAGTTCTGGCCTAAGTCATCATCTGGGTTACCACTTTGTTCTACCTGGCCAGCTCAGTGCACAATATAGAATTGCTTTGTAATAAATTTTCTTTGTTATCTAGCTATTACAGTTGCGTGTCATCCAGGATCTCCACATCTTGACGCTCAACTCCAGAAAGCCCCAGACACATTTAGAACAAGAGTCTCAAAAACCAGGGACATCAAACCATACAGGTTCCATTGCCCATGCTGATGGATACCAAGACAGGGCTGAGGAATATGTCCTTGGGCGGCTGTGGGAAAGTGACTTAGGTATTAGTCCCTAGATTGTCTCTGTTTTTGCCAGTGATACTATTGGCATTCCAAGTAGGACTTTTTTTTTTAATTGTGGACTAATAAGGTACATGAGGAAGTTTGGGTCAGGAAATCGTTGACAGTGTTGAAGAACAGTATGATTATGTTGTGCTGTATTTCTGCATGTTAGATTCCACTCTAACAAGAGATGGTAAAGAACCCTGACTTCTCTGTTACCAGGATAATTTTATTTTTTGAGATAGAGTCTGGTTGTATCACCCATGCTAGAGCATGATCCTGGCTTGCTGCAGTCTCAATTTCCTAGGATCAAGGATCCTCCCACCTCAGCCTCTTGAGTAGCTCAAGAGGCTTGACGTCAACTACATGCCACCACATCCAGCCAATTTTTAAAATTTTTTGTAGAGACAGAGTCTCACTATGTTGTTCAGGCTGTTGTTGAACTCCTGGGCTCAAGCAATCCTCCTGTCTTGGCTTCCCTAAGCGCTGGGATTAAAGGCATGAACCACTGTGCCCAGCTCCAGAACACTAATTTTTGACAGATGGTTTCATGAGGAGATTTTATTGGAAGGAGCAAATTCATTTTGCATTATTACCAGAGTCCAGAGTCCCATGCCATTAAAAAAAAAAAGCAACCACTATTTCAGTGGAATCTTGGATTATGTTATTATCTTTCTGAGCATTACCATGAATGCTGTTACTTGAATCAAGACAATGATTCTTTCCATATAGTCCCCATATGTCAATTACTTCAGTCACAATTTAGCTTTCCTCAAAATCAACTTGTTTACTCTGCAGAGTTTAAAATGTTTTAACATTTTAAATTTCTCCATTAGCTTCCATTCTATAGCCTTAGCAGAAACCATGACAACCAAGAAGCAATGAGATTTTTGCCTCAATGAGAAAATGCAGAACAATACCACCCAAAAGAGCATGGGTCCCAGCTCAATCACATTTTTAGTGCTTGTTCCAGAACTTTTACCTGGGTGTGGCAAAGTTGAGCTAAGCTTTTAAATTAAGGCTTGGGTTTGCAGAGGCCGGGGATGAAACCACCGTGAGACCCCTCTTCTCCTTCCTCCCTTCCCCAAGATTGTCAAAACAAGTACTACCGTGAAAGAAGCTTCCAATAGGAGATAAGTTCTCAATAAAATATCACCAAGCAAATGAAGAAGATTAACACC
Organism: Aotus nancymaae; assembly: GCF_030222135.1. Taxonomy (NCBI): domain Eukaryota; kingdom Metazoa; phylum Chordata; class Mammalia; order Primates; family Aotidae; genus Aotus; species Aotus nancymaae. The sequence continues at coordinate 16,098,985 of NW_026988479.1, read as the reverse complement.
ATAAAAAACAGACTTAACAAATACAAGAGTTGTTTTATCTACTGTAAGAAATATAAATTCAGCACAACATGGAAAGAATTTAAAAGTAAAAGACTCAAAAAAAGAAGAAAATAGCAATTGTGAAACAAGAACAAATAGTTTGAAAACTTGCCAAATGAAAATTTTGAAAAGAAAATTGTAGTTTCTCAAAGAAAAAAATGCAGTACTTTATATCAATCTCAGGTTGGGAACTACCATATATCTCCAACAGCAAGAATAAAGAAACACATCTAAAAGAGAGTAAGGAAGTTTACAGATAAAAGAATGAGAAGTAGACTGACATTATACTTTTCATCAACAGTGTTAAATACCAAAAGAATAGAAGGAAAATCAGCTTAAAATTTTAAATCTATGATCAAGCAAACTATTGATTAACCACATGCACATTTGACATTAAAATAATTAGGAGTAACAGATTTCTCACTTAAAAAAATCTAGCAATTACTTTAAGAAGCAAAAGACATTCCCAGAATAAAATAGAGGAATATATAGAAAACCTGTTTTTTTTTTTTTTTTTTTAGAAAAAGGAAGTCCTCATTTGTAAGGAAGTAGAATTTATTCATTAAAGATTTATGAAAAGTATGATGGTATAGTGAGTGACCCCACTAGTTTTAATGATTGATATTTGAATAGAGCTTGGTCTTATAACAACCCCACATAAAAATTTAAAATTCATTTGTATCCCTTTAATTTTCAGTGTTAAAAACTAGGTTGTGAATGTCAAGGAAATATTTATTTCTGAACTAATGTATTTGTAGAGAGAAAAAGGAATTATGCACAAAATCAATAATTATGTTTTAAAAATAAATGAATGATTGGCTATTAAAAATTGTTTTAAGCCTTTAGGATCTTGCAAATTTTATTTAATCTTGACATCAAGACTAATCTAAGTTCAATAGCAGTACCAATTAGAGGCCAGAGAATTTAAATACCAATTTCAGGAAGCTAATTTGACATACAAAAAAGTCTGATATTTAATCTATTCTTTGTCCCTGAAATCAAATATATTAATAAGCTCAATTTGGAAACAACTTGGATACTAATACATAATTTTACAGTTATCCAAGTTTCCACAAGTCTTAAGATATGAAGGGAGACCATTAAAAAAATAAATTGGCTCTATAGAGAATTATTCTTCATACTCCATCCCTTTCTGAATACAGTTAGTTCTTTTGAAATTCAATGTGTAGATCAGGTCCAAATAAATAAGTTCATAAGTCCTTAGAAAATTCTTTTATTTCCCAAATAATTTAAAATTTATTTATTTAACAAATATAAACTGAGCATCTACTATTAATGAGGCATTGTGCTACTTGCTGGAAATGCCATTATGAATAAACCAGAAACAGACTCTATCTTAAGGTTGCTTAGAGTCCAGTAAAGTCATTTTATATATTCTACAGTGAGGGAAGGGAGTAAAATTTTCTCTTACTTTTTGATAATTGGAATGCTGGTGAGATCAACTTGTAAATATTTTACAATAATGAATTATCAGCCTGCCTAGAAGAAAAATTACTAGAAAATTATTAATGTATAAAGTCATCCCTTTTACCTTTTGCCAGACTTTTAGTTTGCAGAATTTCAAAACATGGCAATAATAATTAGTACTGTACATGTGATATTCTCTCTGTTACATATTTAATGAAATACCCAAATGAATACGTTTTTGGAAGCTGTCTTCAAATAAAAGGGTGAAAGGTTTCTAACTGCCCTAAAAAGAAGCAACTTTGAACCAAGAATAAGATGTGATTGTTTCCCATCTTCAAATTTAGTCCAGATTATCTTTTCTGGCTTTGCTAAATTCTGTTTATTTTCTCAACAATGTGTAAATCCAGTACATCTAAAAACCAAACTACTAATTGTATCTGTTCTTCCAGCTTCAGTGTCTAAATGATTCAGCATATTGCCTTTTGAACATGTTAGTTCCCAAATGAACTGCCTCTATACTTTCCACAGTTGAATACTTCCCTGGCTCTGATACCACTTGGGACTAAGGCAATCAAAGAGAGATAAATCTTGATCAGAATTCTATGCCTTTTCCTGATATTCATGGAAAATCAGCTAAGTATGCAAAGAAGAAAAATATCTGACCAAAAGAGCCAGATTCAAACATCTCTATAAAGTACTTAAAGTGAAAGGAAATATTATATTAATTTTCCTCTGACTATTAAGGACTCACATTTAGCTGGGCATGGTAGTTCATACCTGTAATCCTAGCACTTTGGGAAATAGAGACAGGAAGATCCCTTGAGCACAGGAGTTTCAGACCAGCCTGGGAAACATGGAGAAACTCCATTTCTACAAATACATTTAAAAAAAAAAAGCTGGGTGCACACATCTGTCATCACAACTACTTTGGAGGCTGAGGTGGTTAGATCCCTTAAGCACAGGAGATTGAGACTGCAGTGAGCCATGATTGTGCCACTGCACTCCAGCCTGGGCAACAGAACGAGGCCCTATCTCAAATGTTTTTTAAAAAAGGATTAAAGGTCTGGCACAGTGGCTCGTGCCTTTAATCCCAGGTCAGGAGTTCAAGACCAGTCTGGCCAACATAGTGAAACCCCGTCTCTACTAAAAATACAAAAAAATTAGCCAGGTGTGGTGGTGTGTGCCTGAAATCCCAGCTACTCAGGAGGTTGAGGCAAGAGAATCATGTGATTCTGCTGCAGAACAATACCACCCAAAAGAGCATGGGTCCCAGCTCAATCACAATTTTAGTGCTTGTGCCAAAACTTTTACCTGGGTGTGGCAAAGTTGAGCTAAGCTTTTAAATTAAGTCTTGGGAGGCGGATGTTGCAGTGAGCCAAGATCTCACCATTGCACTCCAGCCTAAGCAACAGTGCAAGACTCCGTCTCAAAAAAAAAAAAAAAAAAAAAAAAAAAAAAAAAGATTTATGCATTTGATGATCAGTTACATAAAGTGACACTATTTAAATGTGATAATAACTACACTTTAACAGATGTTTGAAAGCATGTCAATCTTAAACTCTTTTGCTTTTGGGGGAATTTAAAAAATCTTTGAGAAATTCTCTTTTCTCTAGTCACAAGTATTTAATTCCTGGAAAGTTCTATGGATGTTCTATGGATGAGGAAATGCTTATAAGAAGAAAATTAATTTTTTCCTAATACATTTCCCTAATTAGGAGCTAAATATTCTGTTGCTTAAAATACTTTTTTTGGTTTCACTCAAGAAAACCACAAGGTTTGATGTTTTGGTTGCTTCCAGATTTTATTCTTAGATGTAGCTAATTTAGAGTTTCATAACGATATTGCCCTCTCCTTTTTAGAACCTTCTATTCTTACATAACTTCTTTTAATTACATCGTGTAGGAGGTAGAATGTCGATATGGATGGACAGTTTCTATCCCAGAAAGATCATATATAATCCTAAATCATGTCAGGTTAAATTCTGAAGGAGGGAACCAAGACAGGGAAAAAGGAAAGTATCTTTCTCCTATATCACCATACAGATGGCAAGTAAATATTAATAATAAAGAAGGATTGGATAGGACACTATTACCATGAAGTATTTAGATCTCATAAACGCATGTATTTTCTTGAAAATAAAAATTGAGTCCAGGCGCCGTGGCTCACACCTGTAATCCCAGCACTTTGGGAGGCTGAGGTGGGCAGATCACGAGGTCAAGAGATGGAGACCATCCTGGCCAACGTGGTGAAACCCTGTCTCTACTAAAAATACAAAAATTAGCTGGGTGTGGTGGTGCGTGCCTGTAATCCCAGCTCCTAGGCAGGCTGAGGCAGGAGAATTGTTTGAATCCAGGAGACAGAGATTGCAGTGAGCTGAGATATAGTGCTACTGCACTCCAGCTTCGCAACAGAGCGAAACTCCATCTCAAAAAAAAAAAAAAAAAAAAAAAAAAATGGGCCTCAGATTGGTAAAACATCTCAGAATTTATGAAACAAATAATTGTCATCCTACCAGACATCTTAATAAACAATGTTTGTGTGCCGAATGGAAAAGAACAGTCAGTTTTTAAAATGGCATAGGTTTAATTTTTTTCCTCAGTCATCATGAACACACTTTAGATAAACCAAAGAGTAATTATCCATACTGGTCTATATTTGTGTCCATAGTTTGGCCAATATAAGCACATAAAATATTGAAATATTAATTGCAAATGTCAACACAGAAGAACTAAATTACTTTCATTTGAGTACTATGTTCCTAAAAAGATAATATATTACTATATTTTAAATAAAACACATTCTCGTCTATCCTCAAAACTTCATTAACCACAGACAAAACTGCTTTGGACATATTATATACAACACATTATACTAATATATTCACAAGTGAAATTATAAAATTGGTGGTTTGGAACTCTCTTTGCATTATTTCATAATATAAAATTTGAAATGAGTTACTTTAAAAAGCTATTTGAAATCACCATTAAAAGAAAATGAATTTCTTTTTGCTCCCCATCAGAAAAAAAGAAGGAAGAGTTAAGACTGCATTGGCAAGCTAGGACGAAAGGAGAGAATATGCATGGATTAACTACAGAAAAAGCAGAATCAATATATAAACAAAATGTTCTACCGACTAAGGATTCTTGATTGAAATACAAAATATTCAGAGCCAAACAACTACTTTTTCAGTCCTTCTGTTAATGCAACCTAAGCCATTTCTGGATTTGGAATTTTGCTCTACTGCTACTCACCTTGAACCAGACCAAAAGAGACCTCAACAATGGGTAAAACAGTAAAAAAGGACTTTCCACAGTATTGAGATGAGGCTCAATAGAACCTTATTAACACTTAACTGAATTCAAAGCTGTTCCTGAAACGGGTTTGCCTCGCTAACCCTCTCTGCACCCTGAGCAAGGAAGTTGGGGATAATCGGCTTCAGGAACTTGAACTCATTTGTCCCAGAACCTCCCGACAGACACACCTCGTACTGGTAGCTCTGGGACAGGGTCCCGGTGCCGCTCACGTCCACCAGATGACCTGGAAAGGGGCCCTCGGGCACCGAGCAGCGACCCACCGAGGCCGCCCTGCTCCTCCTGCACAGCCGCACCGCCACGAACAGGAGTACGGAGAACAGGAAGAGCGACGACACCGAGGCCAACGCCACCACCAGGTAGACGGTGAGCGAGTCGGCCCGGGCCTGGGCCGGGGCCGCCTCCGGGAGCGGCAGGTAGGGCTGGGAGAAGCCGTCCACCAGGAGCACGTGCAGCGTGGCGGTGGCCGAGCGCGGAGGCTCGCCATTGTCCTTGACCAGCACCACCAGCCTGTGCTTGGCCGCGTCGCGCTCGCTCAGCAGCCTGGCGGTGCGCACCTCGCCATTGTGCGCCCACACGCCGAACAGCCCGGGCTCCGTGGCCTTGAGCAGCTGGAACGACAGCCAGGCGTTCTGGCCCGAGTCGCCGTCCACCGCCACCACCTTGGTCACCAGGTAGCCCGGCTCGGCCGCCCGGGGCACCAGTTCGGTGCAGGGCGCGGAGCCGTTGTGCAGCGGGTACAGCACGAAGGGCGAGTTGTCGTTGGCGTCCAGCACCAGCACGCGCACCAGCGCCTCGCTGCTCAGCGCCGGGGAGCCGCGGTCTGTGGCGCCCACGCGGAACTCGAACGCCTGCAGGGCCTCGTAGTCCAGCGACCGGAGGGCGAACAGGTGTCCGTTGTCCGCGTTGATGGAGACCAGGGAGGCGAGGGGCACGTGCGGGTCCTCGGGCGGCAGCAGCGAGTAGGTGACCTGGGCGTTGGTACCTGAGTCTCTATCTGTGGCGCTGACGCTGCCGATGTGCAGGGCGGGGCTGTTGTTCTCGCGGACGAAGAGGGTGTAGGAGGTTTGTGTGAAGACGGGGGCGTTGTCATTGACGTCGGAGACCAGCACGGTTATGTTGTACTCGGTTTTCAGCCTTGGTGTCCCCAAGTCTGTGACGGTGATGGTGACGTTGTACTCGGCTCTGGTCTCTCTGTCCAACGCTCCTTCTGACACTAGGGTGTAAAAGTTCTCTACAGATGGTTTCAGGACGAAGGGGAGATTGTTCTCAATGGAACACCTCACTCTCCCGTTGTCTCCAGAGTCTAGGTCAGAAACACTGAAAACAGCCAGTACAGTCTCTGCCGAGTTCTCGGGGACAGGGCTGTTTACTGACGACAAGGTCAGTTCCGGTGGGTTGTCATTGACATCAACCACCTGGACTACGACTGTAGACTTTCCAGATAGGCCTCCACCATCCTTGGCCTCAATGTCGACTTCATAACTATTAATCGCTTCAAAATTCAAATATTTGACTAGTTGCATATCACCAGTAATTGGATTTAGTTGAAAAGTTTTGCGAATTTCTTCAGAAGCATGAAAAAATGCATATGATATTGTCCCAAAACTTCCCGTATCTAAGTCATAAGCCGAGACAGTGACAATGACAGAGTTAACGGGGGTATTCTCTAGAACTGTAACCTCATAGAGAGGCAGTGCAAATTCTGGTGCATTGTCGTTTATGTCTAAGACCTGGATGTTGATCTGGGCTGTCCCAGACCGAGGCGGAGCGCCGCCGTCCAGCGCGGTGAGCGTTAAGCTGAGTTCCGGCTGCTCCTCCCGATCCAGCGCTTTGTCCAGTACTAGTTCTGGGTACTTCCTGCCGTCCCTACGACTGCGAGTGAGTACATGGAAGTGGGAATTCGGAGAGATAGTGTAGTTTTGGAGGCTGTTTCTTCCCACATCCGAGTCCTCAGCATTTCCCAAAGGAATTACTGTTCCTGGTAGAGTGCTTTCTAGGATTTTCAGATGCATTTCATTTTCAAAGAATACCGGAGAATGGTCATTTACATCTATGATATGGAGCTCGTTTGTAACAAACTGCAAAGGGTTTTGCAGTAATATCTGAAAATGCAGTATGCATGGTTCTGTGGGGCCGCATATCTCCTCCCTGTCCAATTTCTCATTCAGTAGCAAATCACCTGTCTGATGACTGAGCTGAAAATGCTGTTTGTTGCCTTTGGATACAACTTGGGCCCCCCTCGCGGCCAGTTCCTCTACCCTTAGCCCCAGATCCTTTGCTAGGTTGGCTATTAAAAAGCCCTTCTCTTTTTCCTCAGCCACCGAATAGCGTCTTGACGCGGACCCAGCCAGAGACCCACCCAGAAAAACAAAGAGAAGCAGGACTTGCCTTTGTCTAAGAAATCGCTTTCCTCCGGCCTCCATTGCACTTTCTTTCTGTCACGTTCTTCCAGGGAATGTCACCGAGCTGAACCTCAGACAGCGCTGGGAAACAGTCTTTTGCCCCACAGCCTTTGCAGACGGCCTAGCGAATAAGCCCTTCCAGAGGCTCACAATTGCTTGCTCAAAAATCTGCCTGGGCTCATAACCCCTGGTGTACCACACTGGATCCGTGCGTCACCGAGAATCACAATGCCTGTGGTTTAATTCGCCTTCTTAGTCAACAGCGCCACCATGCGTTCGCTTGCAGTTTCAAAATCTTGGAGAAGGTGTTTGTGTTTTGTTTTATTGTTTATTCTTATCAATCCTAGTTGACGCTACTGGAGGAGTATCTCATGTTATGCGAATTAAATAAATGCTATCTAGGGAAATAAAATGCGCTCTTATCTAAAAGCAGTGATTGTTCTTGGTAGAGTCCTCATTTACATGATTTTTCGGAAATGTACACATACTAGACTACCCCTCCTCTTCTGTAATAATTACACACAAACTTAAAAAGATTTTGCTCTAAATGATAGCATGCTTCGCTATCCTATTTATGTTTGTCTTTTTTTCCTAAACTTTGTGAAATGAGCACGAATTTCATACACCAGAAAAATACAAGGAAAAGACACCTCCTGCAAGGTAGTAAAAAAGAAAATATATCATGTCAGGGGTAGATCCAGAGGGCTACAAATGCCTAATTTCTTCCACATCATCACACTTAAGGAAACTTAGAGTGCTTTCTCTTCTTATTTCAGAGCAAATTTACAATTATTCATTTCATCTGTATTAACTTATTTCCACAGGTAATTGTTGAGTTTGTAGAAGTTAGGCAAGTAGTGGTAACAAGACAGACAATGTCTGTATATCTTATAACAATTTTCCATCTAGTGGGTGTACAGTCTTTAAACAGATGTTTAAACATTGTGAAAAGTGCTGCATAGAAAAGGTACTGAGTTCACTGAAAGTATGCAATACAGGGACCTAACTTCACGGAGAGGGATTAAGATAGTTTCCCCCAATGTGTACCATTTAATCTGAAACATGATATAGGAAAAGTGTGCCAGGCTAAGAAATGTGTGAAGGCCCTGAAAGAGTAAAGCATAGTTATTAGAAATAATGAAGGAAGGACAGCAAATACAAAACTTAATGTCCCAAGAGTAAGTGGAAAGGGAAGGCTGAAAAGTAAGCCAGGGCCAAATAATGGGTGCTTGGATTTTATTCTAAGAACAAAAGGAAGCCACTGCAAGGTTGTAGGTAGAGAAATAAAACAGTGCCAATATGTGTTCAGTGTAGCCTCTTTTGTACTTCTACACAATTATCAAGAATGTTGAATGTTTGCTCTTAACACTAGTGATACTAAAAATAACAGCAATTTCACTTTTATGTCTTTATGCTGAGTATAACTGCAAGCTATTCAAATACCTGCTATCATTTGGGGTAGAAGAAGAGAAATTTTGTGACTTATCCAAAATCCTAAAGGTAATGAGTTTGTTGATCAGAGGCTTTTGATACCAACATATGCTCTACACAACTGCTAATCTCAAAACGAGAACTTCAAAATTAATATTATAATTTTAATAGGATAACTCATTCAAATGTATATAAAAATAATATAAAAATGTAAGATAGACTGAGTAACATTAATAATTAAAATTTGTTTTAATATGTGGATCAGAAAGTAAACTGCAAGAAATGAAGGCAGTTGGATGAGTCATTTAGGGAACTCTGGAAGGAAATTAAAGTCATAAAATCAAAAATTACAATTTCTCCATCTGTATTCCTAAAGCCAGTGGACAGGAGAGGAGGCTCAATTTAAGCAGTAAGAGAAAAAGGAAAAATATGTTGAAGGAAAGCGACACTAGAATGATAACTGCATGTTTGAATAATGGTGACCAATTCAATTAATAATAAAACTATAATTCATTGTACACCAAGGAGTATTTGATTCCAGCAAAATGTTTTAAGTATTTTAGTTTATTTAAATATCAACATATCACAAGTAAAATACTTTTCTTTCAATTATTCAAAAATTTTATTAAGAATCTATAATGTTCTGGTGATTGTGTAAATCACACAATAAAGGAGGGAGCTGGTGAGAAACGTAACTCAAACACCTTTATTAAAAAGCATTGGAAAGTCTAGGGAAAGGAAAGAGGGAAAAACAGTAGTCAGTGCAAAAAATATACTGAGTGGTGCTGGATACATTTTTCTCCCTAAAGACTTTTTTCTAAGTGAGTCCTAAATGCTCCAGAAAATGTTTTAAAAAACAGCCATACCAAGCTATATCTGAAGTTTCTAAAAGTTGGTCAAGGACAAAGACATAGACTCCTTTACATTTTCTGGATTTTAATGAAATGCTCAGAGTTAATAGGTTATTTATAATTTTAAAAGACTTTAAAGGGGTGACTGGAATAAGCAGAGTACTCTTAAGAAACCATTTGAAAGAGAAAGCATGATGAATTAGCATGCCTTTGAAAACTGCTACTCATGTATCATTTATCTACATTTTAGAATACTAATGAGTCATTTTTGACAAAAATTTATTAGAGCACTTATAATGTGAATGCCTTGTAGAATCCAACAATTAACATTCTTACAATCTCTAAAGACTAATAATTTTCATATGTTAACAGTTTAAAGAAGTACATATATTGAAAAAACGTAAGGATGGTGCTTGCTATATTATTCCTAAATATAACTATTTAAAGGTTTAGCCAATGTGAATTCACAGGGTAGAATTTACACTTGCCTAAGAGGATATAACAAACACAAATATACTGGGCTGGAAAATATAACTCATGTAATGATAAATATTTTTAATGTAGGACTTCAAAATTATCTAGAACCATGGACTATGAGGTCTGGAAAAGAGGCTGTAACTTAAAAATCAAAGATTTCTGAAAATACAAAATCTACTTTTATACTTTAAATGGAATTAAATTGCAATGAAACTAATCAAAAATTAGAATACAAAGAAAATTTGCATTCATTATACCGCAAAAAAACTCATACGTTTATAAATATCAGTAACATGCATAGAATTGGAATAGGATAATACTTTCTAATAAAAAGACACATCTCCAATCGGCAAAGCAGTAAAAAAGGGCTTTCCACAAATTAAACGAGACTAGCCTCAGCAGACCCTTATTAATACTTAACTGAATTCAAAGCTGTTCCTGAAACTGGGGTTTGCCTCGCTAACCCTCTCTGCACCCTGAGCAAGGAAGTTGGGGATAATCGGCTTCAGGAACTTGAACTCATTTGTCCCGGAACCTCCCGACAGACACACCTCGTACTGGTAGCTCTGGGACAGGGTCCCGGTGCCGCTCACGTCCACCAGATGCCCTGGAAAGGGGCCCTCGGGCACCGAGCAGCGACCCACCGAGGCCGCCCTGCTCCTCCTGCACAGCCGCACCGCCACGAACAGGAGCACCGAGAACAGGAAGAGCGACGACACCGAGGCCAACGCCACCACCAGGTAGACGGTGAGCGAGTCGGCCTGGGCCTGGGCCGGGGCCGCCTCCGGGAGCGGCAGGTAGGGCTGGGAGAAGCCGTCCACCAGGAGCACGTGCAGCGTGGCGGTGGCCGAGCGCGGAGGCTCGCCATTGTCCTTGACCAGCACCACCAGCCTGTGCTTGGCCGCGTCGCGCTCGCTCAGCAGCCTGGCGGTGCGCACCTCGCCATTGTGCGCCCACACGCCGAACAGCCCGGGCTCCGTGGCCTTGAGCAGCTGGAACGACAGCCAGGCGTTCTGGCCCGAGTCGCCGTCCACCGCCACCACCTTGGTCACCAGGTAGCCCGGCTCGGCCGCCCGGGGCACCAGTTCGGTGCAGGGCGCGGAGCCGTTGTGCAGCGGGTACAGCACGAAGGGCGAGTTGTCGTTGGCGTCCAGCACCAGCACGCGCACCAGTGCCTCGCTGCTCAACGCCGGGGAGCCGCGGTCTGTGGCGCCCACGCGGAACTCGAACGCCTGCAGGGCCTCGTAGTCCAGCGACCGGAGGGCGAACAGGTGTCCGTTGTCCGCGTTGATGGCGACCAGGGAGGCGAGGGGCAGCTGCGGGTCCTGGGGCGGCAGCAGCGAGTAGGTGACCTGGGCGTTGGTGCCTGAGTCTCTGTCTGTGGCGCTGACGCTGCCGATGTGCAGGGCGGGGCTGTTGTTCTCGCGGACGAAGAGGGTGTAGGAGGTTTGAGTGAAGGCGGGGGCGTTGTCATTGACGTCGGAGACCAACACGGTTATGTTGTGTTCGGTTTTCAGCCTGGGTGTCCCCAAGTCTGTGACAGTGATGGTGACGTTATATTCGGATCTGGTCTCCCGGTCCAGGGCTGTGCTTAACACCAGAGTGTAAAAGTTCTCCACAGAAGGTTTCAAGAAGAAAGGAAGATCATCTTGGATGGAGCACACCATTCTTCCGTTATCTCCGGAATCAGGATCTGAAACGCTGAATACAGCAATGATGGTGTCCTGCAAGTTTTCTGGGATCTGATTGGTAAGCGTGGACATGGTCAGTTCCGGAGGATTGTCATTCAAATCCATCACTTGGACAAATACCACACAAGTTCCAGATAGGCCCCCACCATCTGTCGCCTGAATATTTACTGTGTACGTCTGGATGGATTCGAAATCCAGTTTCTGTCTTAAAAGGAGTTCTCCCGATTTTGCACTTAATCGAAACGTTTTGCGAATGTCTTCAGAGGCTTGGGAAAATGCATAAGATATTTCTCCGTTAGTTCCAATGTCTAAATCCCTGGCAGAGACGGTGGTAACCTGGGATCCAACAGGGCTGTCCTCCGGGACCTGCACCTCATAGAGCAGCTTTGTAAACTCTGGGACGTTGTCATTGATGTCCACAACTTCAATGCGTACCAGGGCCGTGCCAGACTTGGGTGGAGTCCCGCCATCCAGCGCTGTGAGGGTTAACCTGATCTCAGGCTGCTCCTCTCGATCCAGGGCTCTGTCCAGCACCAGCTGTGGCAATATTATGCCACCGGGACTGTCTTGTAAATTAAGGTGGAAGTGGAAATTGGGACTGATTGTGTAATTTTGGAGACTGTTGGTTCCTACATCCAAGTCCTGGGCACGTTCTAATAAGAAAGTAGTTCCAGGAGTGATACTCTCTGGAATTTTCAAAAGTATTTCTTTGTCTAGGAAAACTGGGGGGTGATCATTTATGTCCCTAATTCGTAGCTCCGCCTGAAAAAACTGCAAGGGATTTTCTAGTAACACCTGGAAAGGCAGGACACACGGCTCTGTGGGGCCGCACAGCTCCTCCCGGTCCAATTTCTCATTTAACAATAAATCCCCGGTCTGCCTATCGAACTGCAAATGCATTTTTTTCCCTTTGGAAACGACCCTGGCCCCCCTCACAGCAAGTTCTCTCACCTCCAGCCCCAGGTCTTTCAACAAATTGGCCACAAAGGAGCCACTCTCCGTTTCCTCAGCCACTGAATAGTGCCTAGGCTGGGAGCTAGCCTGAGCTATGCCCAGCAAAACAAAGAATATCAGGACTTGCCTTTGTTTCGGAACGCGCTCCTTCCCCTCTCCGGCCTCCATTGCCTTCTGGTCTCGCAGCAAACCTGCTCCAGCTCGGGCTCACGTTGTCGCTGACTCTATCTCCCCGTATCTCGCTGACACTGGGCTGAATGGACAATCCTAGGGCCCAAATTTCCCGGAGCGACCGCCCTAGAAAGCCTTCTCTTCCTGGTCGCTGCTTCTTTAGCTGAGTATCTGGATAAAGAAGCGTCGGCTGGTGCTTTGCTGCTTCTACTTCTAAGGCTGCAGCGCCACCCCGCGTCTCTTCCGAGTATTTATTTTCTCCTAAACTAAGAAAATCCCAATGCTTTCTTGCAGGCTGATGGCAGCTCGGGCTCACGTTGTCGCTGACTCTATCTCCCCGTATCTCGCTGACACTGGGCTGAATGGACAATCCTAGGGCCCTAATTTGCAGGTCGAAATTGAGTATTTTCAAGTAGCGTCTCTTAATGTACCGAAGTCTTACTGGCGTTTCGAAAGGCTCTTCATTCCACCCATAAAGACAGGGCAAGAATAAATAAATCTTTAAACAGATCCAAGCCATTTTTTTTCAAACTGGAGAAAATAAATTTCAGAACCTGGAAGGGAGTGATCTGAGTCCTAAGATGCTTCAGAAAGAAGACTTTGACTAAGAAAGTTCTGTTTTTGTTCAGCGTTTGGCCATGTGTGCAACTCAGTGGTGGTTAGGTTACCATCGTCACACTCACTCAAACCCAACTGAAAAACACAAAGACCCAGGAAAAGCACAGAATCCGAATAAGAGTGTTCTAAGGGACACTGAAATGGTTTCCTTACTCATATTTCTTTCTTTGCACTGCTTCCACTTCACATTTCCCTGAAATTTGATGTGTCTGAACCTCATAAAACTCTCCAAGAGCAGCCAGATATGTTCTTCTTGTAAATATATCAATATTATTTTCCTTTCTAATTCCTAGGAGAATTTTCAACATAACCTCAATTCAATTACCACATCTAGCAAAGTTAAGAGCAATTTCATAATATTAAATAGCCAGCAAATATTCCAGTTTCCCAAATTATCTTTAAAAATGTATTTTTAGTGATGGGTTTTTCAATCTAATTCTAAGCAAGGTATATATGTTGTAGTTTGTTGTTAGGCTTTTAAATTTTCTTTTTGGGTTTTAAAAAAATGTTAATGTAAAGAAATAAGTTATCAAGCCACAGAATGACATGAAGGAAACTTAAATGCGTATTTCTCAGTGAAAGAATCCAGCCTAAAAAGGCAATGATACTGTATAATTCCAATTACATGGTACTCTGAAAAAGGCCAAATTATAGAGACATTTAAAAGATCAGTGGTAGCTATGAAGAAGAGGAAGGGGGATAAAGAGGCTAAACACAGGGGACTTTAATTTACAATACTACAATGGTAGACATAGGATATTATGCAGTTGTCAATATCCACAGAACTATACAACACAAAGAGTGAACACTAAACTATGAAATTTAGTTAATAATTCGCCAGTAATGGTTCATCAATTATAAAAAAATGTAGCACAGTAATGCAAGATTTCGATAACAAGGAAACTTTGAGTAGGAGAAAATGGCTATGTGAGGGGAATGTCTGTACTATTTGCTCAATTTTCTATAAAACCTAAGGCTGCCTTAAAAAATAATTTTAAATATTTGGATATGTCTAAAAGAACCACTGGGTTAAAAAAACTGGGATAAAGAAAAAATTTAAATATATAGAAAAGTTAAAAGAACTATACATAAACTACAACTCTAACCTCCATCCAAACTTAACAATTGTTTATATTTTACCATATTTTTTCTTTCTTATTTTATACACACACATCCCCTTTTCTGCAAACTCATATGAAAGTACCTTGCAGATATCATATTTCACCTCTAAATAATTCAGCAGGTATCACATAATTATAATATTATCTCATACAATCATAATGCTACTATCATACCTAGGAAAATTAGCAACAATTATACGATGTTATCTAAAATCCAGTCCCTATCAAATTTCACTAATTGTCTTTCTATTATCTTTTCCTCAATTTTGATAAGAATTCTCATTCACTCCAGTTCCTTTGAAAAATGCCCTTACTTTAACCATTTGTTATAAGGAATGTCTTAGAAACTTTGTCTTTCAACCAACTTTGATCATTGTATTTGGGTGTTAGATCTATTTACTCTAGAATAGTCCCCGATCTTTAATGACATTGAATTTCTGAAGTGTCCAGACTAGTTGTTTTGTAGGATGTCCTACATTCTGAATTTGTTTAATTGTTTCCTCGTGGTATCATTTAACCTGTTCTTCTATCCCCTGTATTTTCAGAAAACTGTACTGGATGACTTATTAAATATAACAATAGTATAATATTTTTAAAAGCTATCATTTATCCTCTGTGAGTGGCTAAAAAAAAGGATAATCACAGGTTCCCTTTCTTAACATTTAGAAAACAAATGCCTATCTCTACCTGTTGATATTATTTTTTGCTTTACATGATTATTACTTTTATATGGATGTTATAATAACTCAGCATATTTTAATTCATTGGCATTGAGCATTATTCATCAAGGTGAATAATTCCCAAGGCCCAAGTCTTTAAAAACAGCTTTTTATATAAACTGCAAAACCTAATTAGGGTCAGAAGTAGATGTAGTGAAATCAGTTTTATCATACAGGCAGATTATAACTGTTAGGTTACTTGAAATTTTATATTTAACTAGATATATGGTTATTTCCTTTGGACAGGTTTTCTGAACTAAACCAGTTATAGTTAATTTGGGATAACATAAAGGGGAGGAAAATAGGTAATATGAAGAAAATAACATAATCTTGCTCCCCTCACAAGCTGGAGAACAGAAAACTTAATATCTAAGATATTTCAGAGGATACAATAATCAATAACACATTAGGTTTTATTGTGTAAAAAAATTTACAACCTCCCATGTTGTCATACGTGTCCTCACAATTCAGAAGGTTTTACCCATCTTTCACTTTAATGCTATTAATACATCTAAAAATAAAAGTAAGTTTCTCTTTTTCGAAGATGATAGAACCAACACCAATATTTTATATTTGTATATGGGTTTCCAGCTTTAAATGCATTCTATCGGCTATGCTATTTTAAATCATTTATTTTCTTAAACCTTGATGAGAATTCACATTCCTTCTTTACAAATACTCTTACTTTCTTAATATCCTTTAAGAAAGAATCATATATATTAGATTAGAATTTATAGCATATTTATAAGTTTGAATGAAATACCATGTTTACATATAGTAATTATTTATATTGTAATGAGAGAATCTATTACATAATTTTAAAATTATGTTATTACAGTAGGTTTAATTTCTTAGGTTTGGCTTTACTTTTCATATAGTGTACAAGCAGAGACATTATCCTAGGAGTCACTTTCACAATTCTGAAGATTTCGTTTCAATAAAATCTAACATATTAAAATATTACACAAATAATCATATATAGGAATAGAAAAATATTTTCAAAAACATACTAAAAATGAAAGCAAGTCATTATAGTCTTATTACAAAAGATCAGCCATTCAAAAAATAAATAAGAACGCATTGTTTGAGTATCTATCATAATTAAGTTTGCCTGTCTTTTTTGAGCTAAAGGGTGATTTGATCTTTTGAATGCCATGAGATGAAAATTACAAGAATTAAGAGAAAGGTAGTCAAAGGGATTTACATGACCATTTTCCTATCAAAGATAATGCCAAACTATATGAAGATATTATCCCCACTGCTATCCTTCTTTCAATAGAGAGGGATCTTCAGCCCTTCAATGACCTTCTGCCCACAAGCTGGCTTTACTTAGTTATAAGGTGGCAGAAGAAAGAAGGGTTTTCAGTGATCTACTACTAATACCCTGTAGAAAATCTGAGAGAAATACTCTAGGATGAGAAGGGAGTGTTCTGTCATAGTTTATTACCCTAATCTAGGGTGAAAATTGGGGGCATGCTCAACTAATTCACTTTTGCCTTATTGAGGATACAAATAAGTTTTCCCATCATCTATTAAGACATACATTTCATAAAGCTCAAGCAAACAGGATTTCAAAATAAAGGTCGGCTAGACGTGGTGGCTCACACCTGTAATCCCAGCACTTCGGGAGTCCGAGATGGGTGGATAGCTTGAGCCAGGAGTTGGAGACCAGCCTGGGCAATGTGGCAAAACCCCATGTCGACCACATACCAAAAAAAAAAAATCAGCCAGGTGTGGTGGCTCACGCCCACAGTCCCAGCTACTCAGGAGACTGAAGTAGGAGCATCACTTGAGCCCTGGAGGTATAGGTTGAAGTGAGCCAAGATCCAAGATCACTCTGCTGCACTCCAGCCTAGGTGACAGAGTGATGCCCTGTCTCAAACAAAACAACAAACAAACAAGCAAACTAAACATCAAATAAATGTCATTCAAAAAGGAGAAATGGTGTTGTTTATTCTCTTCCCACAGTACAAATAAGCAAGTAAAGGTTTTTAAAGTGATACCTGCACAAGAATCTTGCCCATTTTTGTTTAAGGAGAACCATCATAGTCTGTTAGGACAATCTGTCCCCTCGAAAATAAAAATAATGACCAGGACTGCAGATAGAGCTAGATAAGACAGATATAAACAGAAATAGAGATGAGAGAGAGAGAGGTATGACCTCTTCCAAAAATCTCAGACATCTTTTTATGATTAAAATAGGCTAAAACTTAAATCAGGTTTAGGTAATCTGGTAGATGATTGAATTTTCACCAAGATCACTATTGAAATTTTACTTTAAAAGAAAATATAGCTAAATACAATATCAAAAATTAGTAACTAATGAAGAAATCCAAAGATGTAGAGAGGCATAGAATATGAGGTGAGGGAAAGAAACCTGAAACTCTGACTACAAAATGCAAAGCATAAATAATCAATTTAGATATGCTAAAGAAATATAGGAAATAATGCTTAGAAATTATAATTAATATATATTTTCATATTCCCAATATTCTTGGGGTCTGTCAAGATGTAGCCAGTAGAAATAGCTGACCAGCAGCAGTTGTTGTCTGAATCTGGAGTACATAGGTGGCATCTCAGTGTCCTTGACCATAACCTGAAGTCTATGATTGGCTAGATTAGTATCAGTCACAAGCCTGGTGGTGCACACTTCCCAGTCTTGGGCTAACATGCTATATAGATGGAGACTCAAGTCTTTGAGTAACTGATAGGACATGAAGACCTTCCAGACCTAGTCTCCTTCTACTGCCACCACCTTGAACATCACATAATCCATTCTGCGTTAAATACAACACAAAGGAGAATTGCCATTGCCATCAAATATTGCCACCAACACCAACACCAGGCTGCCTGGCTCAGTGTAGTAGTATCTGTTTCCCTCATACAGAACTTGACTCTTAAAGGCCTTACAGTTCAAAGCAAACAGATTCTTTGTGTCCATTTTCATGGAGTACTGTACATACTGAGACACCAGAAGCAAACAGGTTATTTGGGTGTTTTTCTAAGTCTCTGCCTATGGCATTGTGTTGCTAAAATGCACTCTCTAGGGATGTGTTTTCATGCTTGATAAGTGTAGAGGCAGTTTGGTGAAAATGAAGACCTGGTTATGTTATGTTTCCTTTTCAGCTTAGGGTCTCCAGATCTCTGGCAGTGATCATAGAATTGTACTTGTCTTTATCTACCTCTATTGAAGGTTTTAGGGTGAAGGGAGGGTGGTATTATGAAGCCAAAGTATCTATTTTTTTTTCTGTTGTCTGGATCTGAAACACAGGAAACAGCAGATATGATCTAAAAGCAGATATGGCTCCTTGGGATGTAGTTCACAAATGATGACATAATAATTAGGAGTGTACTGTCTTTTACATCAACAATGGGATTGACGATCTCAGAATCCACACTGTAGATTAGCATAGCCTTGGAATTTATGGGTTTGAGTGATGGGTTTGCTTTTGGTACTTTTATACCAATGTATATGTTTTATTAAAATTTTCGTTAAGTCTTCAATAGTCCGGAAAAACCTTAAAGATGGTTTTCTATTATATCTTATATCCAAATTCCTTATAGAAAAGTGATAGCCAGGGAGGAAAAACTTTTTTTCTGGGATTACTGTACTGAACTAAACTGTATATTACAGCTGAGTAAAGTCACTGATAACCAACAACTCTGGTGAAGACCAATGCAGATTTGGATCTGTATGGTGACCCATCATCCAATATCACGATGGTTAAATAAACCTCGACCTATTTCTTTCCACTGACAAAATTTCCCATCCTCTCAGGATATTTCCTGTCACCATTTTCCTAGCAAACAGAAGAGAAGACGTGGGAATTGGGATCCAAAATATGCTTATGAATACTGCTCTGTCTACATGTTCTGCCATCTATAAGGTCTCTACAAGATGCTCTCCTTGATTTTTTGCAGCATTCCTAGATCCAGTAGTACACAACTAGTGAACGGCTATTTACATCTGTGAGTCCAAAACACCTTGGGAAAATGTAACTCATTTCTCAAGGCAAATGAGTAACTCAAATGAGTTACATTTTTCCAAGGTGCCTTGAGACTCACAGATGGATCCAATTTCTATTTAGTACCAACTCCCGAGTCTTTTGATTTGAAAATGCTGGGATTTTTTTTTTAATCTATAGAAACATTAATTACTCTGTCACTCCCCTAACTCTCAAGTTCCCCATTCTAAGGCCCAAAATCTCTGAAAAATTAGCAATGAAGGAAGAACTATCCAGAGCCTCTAGAACAGAATTCTGCAGGTCAGTATCCTGATTGGTACATGCTTAGTAAAACAGAATCACCCTTTGCTTTAGACTGGGCTTTAAGTATTACATTATTCCTTCTTCTAACACCTTCCAGCAAATATGGTCCTGCACAAACTCTGATCACCCTAATGTTTATATTACTTATGCCACCAGAATCTTAGGCATCCAATACAACTTTCACAGGGCAATATAATATGAAACATACAGCACTGTATTTGCAATCTGCTTTAACCATCATTTGAACTTGCACCTGTGGTGCCATTATAGGACCTCCTTTAGTGTATTAAACTCTCCAGAAAGAAAAAAAGTATTTGATAAAGGCAAATGGAAATACCAAACACTTCGCATTTACGTAATTTATTATCCAGTGTATTGAATAATGTCTGTTTTCATTTTCTCAGCAACTATCATAAATATATTAAATATCAGCAAATAGGTCTTATTTGAGGCATATTCTGTTGTATCTTCTTTAATTTTTCCAAACCACACTGGAGAGTATTAAACATTGACATGAAGAAAAAAAGATAAGATTATTTTGTCAATCCATTTTACATGGCATTTAACATACGGGAGATGCTGCAATATTAATTGCCAAAGAATTAATCATTTTTGATGTTTAATAAGAAAACTTTGTAAAAATTAACAAACACAAATCTAACATTGAATAAAGAAGCTACACAGCAACTCAGTTGATTTATGTCTTAAATAATGAAAAAGACATTTATTTCTACAATTTTTTTTTCTTGTAGTTTTACATCTGCATTTGATTTTGTGGTCATCAACATCACCAAAATCATCAAATGACTATTTCAAATAAAAAGTAAAAACCATATATTAAAAATAGTGATCAAGTAGTTACTTAAGTAGATGGAGACCAGTCCTGCTGAAAAGTAGACTATCACAACTTGTCAACCATCATTTACGAAATATCAAGAAAAGCAAAAGATGACTTTAAAATAAATAGCTTGATCTTTTTTGAGAAGTTATGAAGATTATCATTTTACGGATAGAAGTGGGATGAGTTTCCTTGTCAAGCCATAGAATATCTGCTAAGACAGTCTACTCAAAGTTTTAGAGATAATTTACCTTTGAGAAAGATCAAAGGAAATTAGGTATGAGCAGAAAAAAATGCATTCCTTTTCTGTGCTTAACAATAAAGAGAAAATACACTACTAGCTTCTAAATAGATCTTTGTGAAATAGATAAAAAGATAAAAATCTAAGCCATCAATACCTGTTAACTGTTAATGAACAATTAGCTATGTTTCAAGAAAAAAACACGATGGAAATTAGAGCCATAAAATAACAAAAACATTTAGAAAGGTGCTGTTTTTCTCTACCTTTTATCCATAATCCAAAAGGAAGAATGCCAAGGATGACAGCTGTCTCTATCTACTGTCTTGTTTTGAGCTTCCTGGAACCTAGTTTCATTGGAAACAAAGAGATGTGTGTAGTTCTCTTTTCTGGCCTGCCTTATTAGGTTGTCAGACTATGGAATATTTTACGTATCCCATGGAAAGAAAATTCTCGTAGGAAGAATCAAGTTGTTTTTTTTTTTTTTTTTAATCTCAGGATCCTGAGATTATGGTTCTTAAACATATGAAATCTTTCCAGAAGCGCTCTAGGATGGGGCAGGTAAGTGTCCACATGACTAATTCTATGTAATTGTTATCCAATGGCATTGTCTTCCACCGTCCTTCACATGAAGAAACAATTTCTGAAACTATTTCTGCTGTTAATTGCCTGAGTATTTACCACGTGGCACTGAAATTGCCTCGTAATTCTCTTGGAGTGGATCTTTGTGATGCAGGGGTGTCAGCGGTATTTAAAATGTTCTGTCAGCATTTAAAATGCTCTCCGGAGGTTGCAGAATTCAGTGAGACTGGAGAATTCAGAGAGCCAATTCATAATTATTTACTCAGACTAAATCTTCAGCCAAGACAATGACAACCAGGTTGCTGTGAGACGTGCATCTCAAAGACTGTCATTGATTGTCATGATTTGGACCCAGGAGGTCTCAGATATCTACCATTCTTCTCTGGGAGAGTTAAACTTACCTTGAGTTGTCGTTCATCCAGCGATTTTTTCACACGTATGGCCAAATTACTTACCCCAATATTGCATAGCACATTATTGTGAAAATGGAAATTGAAACTAAGTGTGTAGTTTCCAACTATAGAAAATTCACCCAAACCTCATGCATGTCCCTGGTAAACATTCTGGAACATTTAGAATTTTTCAAAGGAGGGAACGATTACACTTCAGACACAGATTTTTCTCAAAAGGCAATTTTTTTTTCAGGTAATACTTGGAAATGCAGGGCTCCTATAGGTCCGATTTTCTTTCTGGGAGCAAGGGCTCCTCTGTGGGTCGATCTAAAATGTTACTTGATTTCTTTGGAAACGATCCTGCTCCAGTCTGTCCTCCTGCCGCTCCCCTTTCCGTCCCCAGCGCCCATCTCCAGAAACCCTGGCCATAAAAAGCAGTTTTTCCTTTTCCTGGGTCGCCTGCGCTACGCCCAGGAAGAAAATGAAAACTCCCGACCTGCATTTTCTGCCAGATGTTTTCTCGCACAATTTCCTGTATATCCTCTCAGTGCGTTGCCTTTTGTAAATGAAGTCTTCGGAAGTCCTGTAAGACTTCCAAACATTTGTGTTGTCCCCATTCTGAAGAAAGTTCTAAAATATGAGCTCACTGCGGACGTTTTCCAACTCGAATCTATTCCCAGCACCTTTCAGATTTTGTCTTTTCTAAGATGGAGTCCGCAGCAAATGCAGGGCTCCTCCTCCTCCTACTTTTTAGCCTGTGGCGCCACCAGGCGTCTGAACTGAAAACCTGGGGTGTACAGCGCTTTCCCGCAGAAACTGTCAAAATCTGTTCTCATCCACATCTAGTGGCAGAATTCTCACCTCTTGAGAGATTTAATTACTTCTCCAATTTTTAGTTTACTTAATGTGAACAAAAACAATGGTCAATTGTTTATTACCATAATGTCAGCTGTGAAATTTCCTTTGAAAGGAACCGAATTGGATTTCTTCCATTTTAATCAAGCCAGTCATTTGGCCATGAATTCATTGAATTGATTAATTCTTCGCAGGTATTTTTTACACACAGATTATATTCAAGCACTGTAAAAGACATTGAGGATATAAAGTTGAGTAAAGCCTAGTGCCTACACAGCAGGAGGTTGGAATCTAAAAAGGTAACTCAGGGTAATTTGCATAGGCATTATGAGGTACTCAAAAGGGATATTTAAGTAAGAACAGAAGTGAGGTATCAGGAAAGCGTCTCAGAGGGGGTGAGGTTTGAGCTAGGTTTAATTTTATGGTACCAACTTAAACACAAACACATTGAAATGATTTTCTACTGCAGATGAAGTATTTCCGACTTTGCAGGAAATAAGATTTTTCTCAAACGATGTGAATGAACATCATGACCCATGGGGAGGCGGAGTTTGCAGTCTTTCAGTCAGTCGGTCAACATCACAGAGCCTTGTATGAAGTGTCAAGGGATGACAACTAAAAACTAGGGATAAGCCCCTTTTTTCTATTTGAACTTGACTCATATCCTCAGTTCATAGGAAAATCCTGCAGCTTGAGTTAGCAATATCTTAAGGAAATATTTAAAGTGATGATTAAGACTTTATGATGTTAAGATTCATGATTAAGACTTTATGATGTTAAGATTCATATTCAAGTCCTGGCTCTGCCTCTTCACATACATTAAATTAGGAAAACTATTTAATCTCTCAAAATTCTGTTTTCTCATCTGAAAAAAATATGGATATAATAGTGTTAGCTCCTTCATAAAGTTGTGATAATTAAATGAAACAGTGCTTATGAAATGCTCAGCTCAGAGCCTGGAACATTATGGTACTTCATAAATGTTAACTATTATTAGTGTAATACTATGAAAGCAAGAACTTCTCTGCACTGTCTTGTTTGCTCCTACAAACAACTATAAGTCTAAATGACTCCTACACTACATTCTAACTCAATGGAACATGCAGGA
Source organism: Aotus nancymaae (assembly GCF_030222135.1). Classification (NCBI taxonomy): domain Eukaryota; kingdom Metazoa; phylum Chordata; class Mammalia; order Primates; family Aotidae; genus Aotus; species Aotus nancymaae. The sequence continues at coordinate 16,075,488 of NW_026988479.1, read as the reverse complement.
CATTCTTAATCTAAAATCTTTAAGCTCATCATAAGTTATGAGAATTTAACCTACAGTTTCACCCTTGTTGAATAGGAATTATTTTTATTCCTTCATATTCAACCTCTCTCTTTTCAATGAATTATTTGATTTTATCATCCAACTTAAAAATTCTGCCAGAAGCTGGGTGCAGTGGCTCACACCTGTAATCCGAGCACTTTGGGAGGCCAAAGTGGGTGAACTGCCTGAGCTCGAGTTTATGACCAGCCTAGGTAACATGGTGAAATCCTGTCTCTACTAAAAATACAAAAAATCAGCTGGGCATGGTGGCACATGCCTGTAATTCCAGCTACTCAGGAGGCTGAAGCATGAGAATTGCTTGAATCCAGAAGGCAGAGGTTACAGTGAGCTGAGATCATGCCACTGCACTCAGCCTAGGCGGCAGAATGAGACTCTGTCAAAAAAAAAAAAAAAAAAATCTTACCAAGATCCCACATTTCCTTTCAACTACCATCCCATTTCTACAAATTTCTTAAATATTCAAGCTTCTTTAAAGGATTTTATACACATACTGACAATACTTTCTCAATTCCTGTCTCTCCTCAAACTTTTACAATTCAACGCTAAAAGTGTTCATTAATTCACTTCCATAATGCCAAATTCAGTAGATAATTTTCATTCTCTTCTCATTTGAACTTTCAATAACATTAAATATAGTCTACTATTCCCTCCTTCTTGAAACAGTCTCTTCTGACTCATAAAAACACACTCATTCGCAATTTTTTCTCTCTATCCATTCCTTTTCAATCCCTCTGGGGACTCATTTATCCTTTACATATCAAAGTTTCTTAATTTTGTTTCTCCTATACGCTTTCTTTCCTTGTTCTATCTTCTCTTTCATGGAATTTTAACATAGCAATTGCTACGTACTATGTGTGCCATAGTGGGAAGACCCTTTAAGCTCCCTGATCTTACTAAGATTCTTCATTTATACAACGTATAATGTGTTCTTTATACTAACACAATACCTAATTTCTCCAAGACTCAATTTCTTCATCTGTGAAATGGGCAATAAATTCTTAGAAGACAATGAGATCAAAGATACAGAGAGACATATTAAAACATTTTTTTCTTTTTTCTTTCTTTTTTTTTTTTTTTGAGACAGAGTCTCACTCTATTGCCCAGGCTTGAGTGCAGTGGCACGATCTGGGCTCACTGCAACTTCTATATTCCAGGTTCAAGTGATTCTCATGTCTCAGCCTCCCAAGTAGCTGGGATCACAGTTGTGTGCCATCACACCTGGCTAATTTTTGTATTTTTAGTAGAGACAGAGTTTCACCATATTGGCCAGACTGGTCTTGAACTCCTGACCTCAGGTGATCCTCCTGCCTCAGCCTCCCAAAGTGCTGAGATTACAAGCGTGAGCCACTGTGCATGGCCTAAAATAATTTGTTTTAATTAAATTGTTTTTCTTTTTTTTAGATGGGGTTTCATCCTGATGGACAGGTTGGTCTTGAACTCCTGACCTCAGGTGATCCACCCACTTCGGCCTCCCAAAGTGCTAGGATTACAGGTGTGAGCCACCGTGCCCAGCCAAAATAATTTTTTTTTTATACTAGTCTCCTGTCTACATGGTTTGGTAGCCCTGCCATTAATCTATCTTAATTTTTTAAAACCAAGAAGTCTATCTTGAAGGCCATATTCATGTTGCAGGTACACTGGCAAGTCTCAAAACTTTTTCGCTTTTCCACTGTTGACAATGGAATGTTTCTCAAAGAACTGCTATGACCTAAGTTTCTTAAGAAACCCATACATGGTAGATTCTTTCAAGATCCAGGACGCACCTTCCATACTGTACTATCATAATGATTTTCATATGTTTTGCCGCTTTTGAGGGGAAAACGAAGGGTTTAATTTCTAAAGCCTAAAAAGGAAGATCTTTAGGCTTCTGAAGATGATAATCAGAAGTATCTGACATCTTCATCTCTCTCACCACTCTGTCTAATCCATCATCAAGTTTGGTGTATTTTCTCTCCAAGTTATTATGACAAATTATTCCATTTCTATTTGCATCAACAACCTCACCCAGGATATCATCTTTGTTCACTGGACTCTTATAAATACGTCTCTTGTCTTTTTCACACCCACTCATCCAAGTTCTCCACAGAGCAGTCAGAGCAATCAGAGTGACCTTGTAAAAATGAAAGTAAAATTCTGCCATTCTGCTACTGAAATCTTTGCAGTGACTTTTCATTGCTTTAATAATAAAGTTTAAAATCCTCAGTATGGACTAAAAGATTTGGCATGACCCAGCCCCTGCCTGGCTTTTCTGGCTTCATTTTTAAAAGTAATTCCTCTCCTTAATAAGTGACTTCCAGCCACATTGACCTTCTCTCTATTCTCCAGGATTTCTCAATTCCTTCTAGTCTTCCTGTTTTTTTCATGTGATGTTCTCTCTGTATCCCCATGTTGGTTAGCCCTTGCTTTCTTTTTCATTCTAGTCTAAATGTCAACTTTCTCAGTGAGGCCTTCTCTGACTCCACTAATAGGGTATATATCTCTACACACATATGTATATATGCTAGATATATAGTCTTTCCCAGCATACTATAAGCACCATGACAGCATGATATTCCATGGAACATAATGGTTCCTTTGTTAAGTGACTAAATCTGATGTAACATTCATATTTATTTCCTTCCCCAAATAATAAAGATGACCGGCATATTATTTGACAAGCATGTTCTGAACAATACTCTGCTTTTTCCCAAAAGAATATGAATTTTGGAATGAAAGGCAATTCGTATTGAACGAAGAAGACTAATATCCTCCCACCAGACTATCAGTAATTAGATGACAGGGACTCTTATTCATTCATTTTTGTTTCCTCTTTTATTTAAATATCACCATAGTTCAGTCTCAGACTAGATATCAACTGATAAAAAGACTATATTTTGACTGGGTGTAGTGGCTCACGCCTATAATCCCAGCACTTTGGGAGGCCAAGTCAGGCAGATCATTTGAGGTCAGGAGTTTGAGACCAGCCTGACCAACATGGAGAAACCTGGTCTCTACTAAAAAATACAAAATTAGCCGGGCATGGTGGCACATGCCTGTAATCCCAGCTACTTGGGAGGCTGAGGCAGGAGAATCGCTTGCACCAGAGAGGCAAAGGTTGCAGTAAACTGAGATCACCCATTGCACTCCAGTCTGGGCAACAAGAGCGAAACTCCATCTCAAAAAAAAAAAGACTATATTTTATTTATAGAAATCTGGTCCACAGAGATCTGATAAAGATTATCACTTTCCTACTTCTGAATTATTATTTACAAACTTATTATCAACCTTATTTAGGGAAGAAATACTTTAATCAAATAATCCCACAAATGGATCAAAGAATGAAATTTGGCTACATACTACAAATAAGGGATATGGTGGCTCTATGAGAGCCTATAAAATCCTCTAATAGTAGATTTTTATCCAGTCAAGAGCAGTCAAAAAAGGCTTCCCTGAAAAAATGGCAAGGATGGATAGGCAACGAAGGAGCAAACAGCAATTCATGAAGAGAGAACAGCATGCACGATATAGTGGAGTTCTCTAAACACAGAAGTCTTAATATACACATTCCCCCCATTCAGATTTTCAGTGAGGACCAAATTTGTTCATAACTTCCTAAAGGAGCAAATAGTACTTGGGACTAGAAGATGACAGTAGCTTCTTGCATTGTGAACTTCCTAAGCCAGCAGGAAAAACAGATGTGGTTAGGAGCCAGACCGTGTCTTTCTTTAAGAGAGCTTTTTTGAGTCCCCTTCAAATTAAAGGAAGAAATACAGTGCCAGCATGTATTAAATTCATAAAGGTTTTTACTCTCATTTCAAAGCTTGCTGCAACTAATGGCAATCAAGAAGACCGAAGGCCGAGCGCGGTGGCTCACGCCTGTAATCCCAGCACTTTGGGAGACCGAGGCAGGCAGATAACCCGATCGGGAGTCAGCTTGGCCAACATGGTGAAACCCCGTCTCTACTAAAAATACAAAAATAGGGGAGCCGTGGTGACGGGCGCTTGTAATCCCAGCTACTCCGAGGCTGAAGCAGTAGTATCGCTTGAATCCAGAAGGCGGAGGCTGCAGTGAGCCGAAATCACGCCACTGCACTCCCGCCTGGGCGACAAGAGAGACCCTGCCCCAAAACAAACAAAACACCACTGGCTGTCACCGTCGTCCGCACAGTGAGACATCTGTTGAAGCTGACGCGTAATTTCGGAGGCTGTAAAAATTCCCACCTCCTAAATTACACATCAAGGAGAGAAAAACGGTTCCGTACGGACTGATTCTAAGAATCCCGAGCGGTCTACTGGCCTCACTTCCGCTTCCTTCTGGTAAGACTGCTTTTACAGCCGGTACCGGAAGTGCTGGAAGCAGAGACTTCCGGCCGTCTCGGTCTTAGTCTAGTCCGGGGAGTTTCCTGTCTTTTTGCGTACTGCACTAACCGAGCGACCGATTGATTCCTAAGTTTAGCTGCTGTTTTTATTGAATTAATTAAAACTTTTGAAATCTATTCTGTAAGATCCTGAGAAAAATTGCGGCTATAGAAGCTGTTTTGAAATGCGCTCGGCTTCCGACTTCTGCAAGGGGAGGCAGCTGTTCCTTGTGCAAGAAAAGCCGAACTGAAAGAGTATGAAAAGGAGGGAAAGGGATCTGTGATTTTATTTGGATTTTTTTCCCTGTTTAGGCTGAAACATTTCTCTACTATTTCTGGCACATTCTGGGGATGAGATAGCTGCGAGTATTCTGCAGTGCTCTCATCAGCTGATCTGAATGCTCTTCACTTGCTAGAATCACAGCGTTTTGATCGTGTTAAGAAAAATGATCATGTTAAGAAAAAAAAGTTATGAATAGGGATTAAACTTTAAGTAGCATAAAGACCATTTTAAAATGCATACATTTGAAAATGGGCCCTCCTTACATATGTAAAGTGTAATTTGAGACAGTTTCTGAATGGAATTAAAATACTCCAAGTTAGAAAATTACACAACCCAGTGAATTTATTTCTGTAGGTTACTTTTCGAGGATAGGTTGGTAACTGTATACGTGGGTTGATTGTGCTAGTTACATCTGAAAGTCTATTAAATCCGGCTTCTGAAGTGGAAGTATTACGTGTGAGTGTTTTATGTGATATGGAGCAGCAAGGTAAAAAACCAGATGTTGAGAACTGGTGCGTTCATCTGCATAGGCAAAGGTTGGAGAAAAAAGTAAGAGTAAATCTGGGTAGGTTGAACAAACAGGCTGGAGCGTCTAGGAGGAATTATTCCCAGGTTGGTTCAGGTTTTTAACAGAAAGCTTTCAAGGAGGTGTACTTGCTGAACTGCTGGTACAGAAAATTATTTTACTGAGTAATAATTGTCTAAAGTAGTTTGCATAAGTAGAGTAAACTTCTCTTTCCTCAACTTTTCATTCTCTTTTGGATTCTCTCTGCTTCTCCCAATTTTTTTCTCCTTTGCATTGATTTTTCTTCCCCGTTTTCAGTGTAGAGTAAGGTCAGGTGACTGAGTACAGAAAAAGTGCTCAGTTGGCACCTCACCAGTGAATATAACCATGTACAAAGGGAAATTAGCTCATTAAGATAAAAACAAGACAATTTTCCTGTAAACTATAAACCTATAATATCACAATCAGAGGGGGTTTTAGGAAGTAGGGCAGGTTTTATTTACAAAAATATTTGTGTGTGTATATTTGTTGATAGATGGTCTTCCATAAAGAAGCAGGTACAAATAGCTACAATGGAACTGTATAAATCGACACAAGTGGGAATTGATTCAAGTTTATTTAGTGAATACTAAGTGCAAAATAGTAGAGTAAGAATTATTACTTTAACACTAAAGATAAAAGCAGATTAAATACTTCTGAATAGGTGTAATTCACATGTAAATTACCATATTAAAAAGAGATCTAAAACAAGAAATGCCTGGATTGACAAATAGCAATTTAAAAATAAATACCTACTTAAAATACATTCAAGAGGATCATCTTTTTTCTAGAGCTGATTGTTTTTTCCTAACATGAGGTATTGTCTGACAGTGCCACTTCTCGCTCTTAATTAAACATAATCAGGGTTCAGATTTGGTCAAGTAAAATACATTTCAGGTTCTCCAGATACTAGCATAGTACGTGGTGTGTACTGATTACTTAAATGTAAATTCATTGAAGAGAATCCAGGTACATTTGGACAAAAACAGCAGTTTTAATCAAACATGTTGACATTCTGTTCAGTATGATTTCTTCTTCTGTTTATTTATTCCATTATTTATTCAGATGGCTATTGCTGTTTTCCCTTGTATAAATCCACGCACACTGAATATGCAAATATGTGGAGAAAAAAATTTCAAGCCACCTTGTCAGTCACAATTTGAGATTGACAAGTATTCAATTGAAGATCAGTTGAATTTTTTCCTTCATATCCATTTGTGATGTGAGATGAATAATCAAGTTTTATTTGAAAGCAAAATAGAGGTTTTTAAGATTTTGCAGGGCTTACAAAGCATAATCTAAATAAACAGATTTGTGACTGTGTGCCTTTTGAGTATTCTGGGGTTTTCTATTACCTCTTAGTTGTTCCAGAAAAGAATTTTTTAAAAAAATTTGAGACAAGGTCTCTCTTTGTTCTCCAACTCCTGCCCTCAAGGAATCCATCCACCTAGGCCTCCTGAACTGGGATTACAGACTGAGCCTCCCCATTGGCCTTAAAGTTTTATAAGGCTTTCTTGTGTTTGTAAAAATATCATCTTGAAATTCACAATAGTGGTATTTTTATGATTTTTCTAGAAAAAAAAGTGAGGTGAATGGAAGTCCAATTTAGAAATGTTAAGAGGTCAGTGGAAGTCCAATTGAGTAATACATTATGAGGTTTTTATACTGAGTTCTCTGAGAGCTCATTTGATTCAAAAAGAAGTCTGCTTATTTACTAAGGGAACAATGAATTCTAATTAAGTTTAATGTTTAGGAACAGGCTTTTCTCATATTCTAAGGCCAAGGGATATTTCACTCTGAAACCATTTTGAGGTCAAAGAAGTGCAGTGTTAACTGAAATGTCAGGAAGAAGGGAAACTCCAATTTGTATACCCACTAGAGAAAATGTGTTTTCACAGGGTTCACTGGGAGTGCAAAGGCTTCAACCAAAAGTCACTGAAGTTTTAGTACTTTATTGAGTTCAAATTTGAATGTTTTTCAAGACATTTTTTCTTTAATTATTTTTTATTAAATTATATTTATCTGTTTGTATGAATAATAAGTTCAGGGAAAGTTAATTTTAGAGGGAAATTAGAAGTTCCTTTTATGGTTTCTCATGTATTTAGTGACTGTTTAGAGATGGGAATATATATTTGTGGATTTTATTTTCAAGATTAAATTTTCAAATTCCTTTCAAATGTATGTATAATTAGATCAACCAAATCTCTAATTTATGGCAATTAGAGATGATCAAATTCACACAAAATTTTGAATGGAAAGCATATTGCATTTACATATAGATCAGCGAATCCTGCACATTAACACTATGTCATGTTTTACAAGTAATATTTAACTCTTAAAACTCAGATCCTGGGTGACTTTTAAATGATGTAAATTGTATTTGACAACTTAACTGATGTCAATGTGTTTGTATAGTTTACTGTGAATTCAGTGGATTTATTGATAGACTGCTGAATTTATGTTTTTTTTCTATGTGGGCCTTTGGAAGAAAATATACAATTATTTCATGAGATCTGTGGTGAAATTTAAGGAACTAATTAGCCTTTGATAGGATTTCTTCTTTCTCCTGTCCAGTAATCCCTGAGTTCAAGCAAGTTCACTTAGTGTGTACTTTAAAATGAAATGATAAGATTTAGCAAATGGATGAATTTCCTAATAACTCATGACCAGTGTGTTCAAAAAGTTGCAGTTAAATTCAGATTAATCAATATCATTTCAGTTTGAAGTCAACAGGTGATATCAGTAAATTTATTTAATCCTAGAGAAGAATTCTCAGTAAATACCTGAAAAGATTCCTAGATCCATATAGTATAGATGAGTTATTGGGTTTATTACAGTTTTAAAATTAAATTACTTTGTTTATAAGGTGGATTTTAAAACTTTGTATTTTTGATTTAATTAAAATTGAGTGAGGAATAATTCATTCTATGATCAATTCACATTAATGCAGAAAGCCATAGTTCCTACAAACACTGATTGCTCTGTTCAGGCCATTACAGAAAAGATTCTGTGCATAAATCACTTAAAGTTACTCAATTTAAAAGTTTCCAACTTAAATTTATTTTATTCTAAAATAGTATTTTTTTTTAACAGCCAAGCATCTTGACTAAGAAATCTAGCTGTTGAGAAACCTCTAGACAATGTCAAAAAACCTGTTTATTTCAGTCAAGTCAAGAAAATGTTGGTAAAACTGATTATTTGTTGGTAGTTTTTTAAAAAAAACATAAAATACAAAGAGAAAATAATATAACAATGACTAGCCTAACCACCACTCAGCTTTATGAAATTTTAAAGTCTGCTTTACTTGTTCCAGATCTTTCAGAAAATAAAACATAGATGTATTCAAGCCTCCTGAAAATATATTATCTCCCCCTTTACAAAGAGGTAAAATAATTTTTTTTTTTTGAGACCAGGTCTCACTCTGTTGCCCAGGCTGGAGTGCAGCAATGCAGTCACAGCTAACTGCAGCATGGACCTCCTGGGCTCAAGCAATCCTACCACCTCAGCCTCCCAAGTAGCTAGGACTGCAGGCGTGCACCACTATGTTTGACTTGGTCCTTCCTTCCTTCTTTCCTTCCTTCCTCCCTCCCTCCCTTCCTCTCTCCCTCTTCCCTTCCTTCCTCCCTCCCTTCCTTCTTTCTTTTTTCTTTTTTCTTCTCTTTCTCTGTTTCTTTTTCTCTTTCTTTTCTTTCTCCCTTTCTTTCCTCTTTCTCTTTTTCCCCTCCCTCTCTCCTTTCCTTCCTTCCTTCCTTCCTTCTTTCCTTCCTTTCTTTTCTTTTCTTTCTGACAGAGTCTTCCTATATTGCCCAGGCTGGTCTTGAACTCCTGGCCTCAAGCAAACCTCCTGCCTTTTCCTCCCACAGTGTTGGGATTATAGGCATGAGCCACTGCCTCCGGCCCGGATATCCTTATATATTTCATCTGGTTGATATCTACTCAGTTTCAGAGGTGCTGCATCTAGAAGTTTAATTACATTATTTTATCTGCCTTTCTTCATCTTGGTAAGATGAAGCCAGACTGTGTTCCTGTGTTTTTATTTTTGTTTTCAGCCAGTTTACACTTATACTAGCAGTGCACGAGAGCTGCTTTTATTTCATGTGCTCTGTAACCCTTGTTATTTTAATAGTTGCCAATCTGGGTGTGTATTTCACATTGGCTAAAATATGCATTTTTCTGTTACTAAAGAATTTGAGACCTTTCATATGTTTATCAGCCACACCACTTGGATTTCCTCTTTAAGACTTTTGATGCTTTTTATTAGGTTGTATGCCTTTTCATTGTTAATTTGTAAATACCATTTATAGGCTTTGAATACTAGAACTTTGTGGTTTATACATGGTACAAATATCATTTTCCAAACCGAGGCTTTTCTTTTCACTCTTTTTATGGTGTTCTTTGATGACTAGGTTTTACTTTTAAGGTAGTGAAATGTATCAGTCTTTTCTTTGGTTTGTACTTTTGTGTCCTGTTTAAAACATTCTTCCCCAAAGTTATAAACAGATGTTCAATATTATCTTCTAAGTGTTTGTATTTTGTTTCCCACTTTCAGATTTCTAAGTAACCTAGAATTGATTGTTTGGTATGGTATAAATTAAGGACCCAAGTTTTATGTTTTATATGGATACTTAATTGTCCTAGCACCCATTTAAATGAATGCTACCTTTTTCCAATGGCTGTGCTCTCTTTCCATGTATATGTTAGTTTATTTTAGGTGCTCTAAATTAGTTCATTTTTCTGTTCCTCCACCAGTACCTCACTGTGTTAATTATTGCAGCTTTATTTAAATAAACTTTTATATCTGGACTAGCAAGTCCTCTTGCTTTGTTCTTCATATTCAAGGGTTACTTGGCCATTGGCCCTTTGCATTTCCAAATATTTAGTGTCATTTAGTCTTGTTGAACAAATCAACATGTAGACCACCACCACCAACAAAAAAATACCTGTTGGGATTTAATTGGGACAGCACAGAATCTATAGATAAATTCAGGGAGAGTTGATTTCAAGTCTTTAATTCTTTCATATGTTATATGTCTCAACTTACTTAAGTATTTTAAATTTTCTTAATAAAGTTTTACATTTTTATTTTTGGAAGCCACACACATCTTTTACTAGTGTTATTCCCAGGATCCTTTCTGTTTTGAATACTATTATAAATGATATAATTTTTATTTTTTTATTTTTTTTTTTTATTTATTTTTTTGAGATTGAGTTTCACTCTTGTTACCCAGGCTGGAGTGCAATGGTGCGATCTCGGCTCACCGCAACCTCCGCCTCCTAGGTTCAGGCTATTCTCCTGCCTCAGCCTCCTGAGTAGCTGGGATTACAGGCACGCGCCACCGTGCCCAGCTAATTTTTTGTATTTTTAGTAGAGACAGGGTTTCACCATGTTGACCAGGATGGTCTTGATCTCTTGACCTCGTGATCCACCTGACTCGACCTCCCAAAGTGCTGGGATTACAGGCATGAGCCACCGTGCCCGGCCATGATATAATTTTTAAATAAAGTTTTACATTTTTATTTTTGGAGGCCACACATCTTTTACTAGTGTTATCCCCAGGGTCCTTCCTATTTTGAATACTATTATAAATGATATAACTTTTATTTTTTATTATTTTTATTTTTGAGATAGGATCTCACTCTGTCACCCAGGCTGGAGTGCGTTGGAGTGATCCTGGCTCGCTGCAACCTCCACCTCCCGGGTTCAAGTGTTCTCATGCCTCAGCCTGTGGCATAGCTGGGATTATAGGTGCATACCATCGTGACTGGCTAATTTTTGTGTTTTTAATAGAGACAGGATTTCATCATGTTGGCCAGGCTGGTCTTGAACTCCTGACCTCAGGTGATCCACTCTCCTCTGCCTTCCAAAGTACTGAAATTACAGGCTTGACCCACTCACTGCACCCAGCCAATATAATTTTTCTTTCTCTCTTTCTTTTTCTTTCTTTCTCTTTCTTTCTTTCTTTCTTCCTTCCTTTCTTTCCTTCTTTCTTTCTTTCCTTCTTTCCTTCCTTCCTTCTTTCCTTTTCTTTCTTTCTCTCTCTCCTTCTTTTTCTTTCTTTTCTTTTCCCTCCCTCCCTCCCTTCCTTCCTCCCTCCCTCCCTCCCTCCCTTCCTCCCTTCCTACCTTCCCTTCCTTCCCTTCCTTTCTTTTCTTCTTGGGGTTTTGCTCTTGTTGTCCAGGCTAGAGAGCAATAGTGTGATCTGCAATTTCTGCCTCCCAGATTCAAGTGATTCTCTTGTCTCAGCCTCCTGAGTAGCTGGGGTTACAGGCATGTGCTACCACACCTGGCTAATTTTGTATTTTCAGTAGAGATGGGGTTTCTTTATGTTGGTCAGGCTGGTCTCGAACTCCTGACCTCAGGTGATCCACCTGCCTTGGCCTCCCAAAGTGTTGGGATTACAGGCGTGAGCCATGGCACTCAGCCAACTTTTAAAAATACATTTTCTTATTACTTGGTTGCCTAGTCCAGCATGATTTTTTTTCTTTTCTTTTAAATTTAGGTTCAGGAGTACATGTGTAAGATTGTTACATAGGAAAATTGTGTGTCACAGAGGTTTGGTGTACAGAATCTTTGGTTACCCAGGCAATAAGCACAGTATCAATAGGTAGTTTTTTTAATCCTCCTCCTCCTCCCACTCTCCACCCTCAAATAGGCCCTAGTGTCTATTTTTCCCTTCTTTATGCCCTTGTGTACTCATTGTTTAACTCCCAGTTGTAAGTGAGAACATGCAGTATTTGGCTTTCTGTTCCTAAATTTGTTCACTTAGGATAATGGCCTCTTGCTCCATCCATGTTGCTGCAAAGGACATAATCTTGTTCTTTTTATGGCTGTGTAGTATTCCATGGTATGTATATACCACATTTTCTTTTCCAGTCTACCATTGATGGGCATTTAGGTTAATTACATGTCTTTGCTACAGCATGATTTTTTACATTGATTTTGATGGGATCTGCTTCTACTCATGCATATAGTATGAAGATTATTTTAAACTGAAGACATTTGAGATTTAGCAGATGCAGAAAGAGGCCTGTTTGGAGCTTTCTTTATCTGATGAAAGGCCAAGCCTAGGCCAAGCCTTCTGAGAGTGAAGCTGTCATAAAGTAGTACTTCTGGGAAGCTTCATTCAGGAAGGAAACAGAGTGAGGCTGCCATAAATCCTCTCCCTGGGGTAATTTTGCAGTCAAAAAGGAGAAAGACCACTTGAACCTGCATAAATAAACATTATCACAAACAATCATACCTACCATTTGTTCCTCTGAAAGCCCATTTTTCTTTCAAAAAAAAAAAAAAAACTTCATTTTTTCTTCCCATAGAAGGCATTTCTCCCCATTCCCTTCCTGCTATTAAGTTGGTATATAAGCCCTTATCTCTAGCTATTCAGTGGGCCTCTTCATCTAAATGCTCCTGCACATATGTAAATAGTTTCCTCCTGTTACTCTGTATGTCAGTTAATTTGCAGGTTTCCAAACTCAGACCTAAGTTTCTATAAGATCCTTCATCTACAACTTTTTAAATATATCTGCTTTCCTCCTGTCCCTACCCCTGCTTATGCCTGGCTGCCTCTAATCAGTTCTAGATTTTTAGTGTTGTCATTTCAAGAATGTTATTGTCTTCTCATTTCATATTACTATAAAGGAATACCAGAGGCTGGATAATTTGTAAGAAAAAGAGGTTTATTTGGCACATGGTTCTGCAGGCTCTACAAGAAGCATGACACTGGTATCTGCTTCTGGTAAAGACCTCAGGAAGCTTCCAATCATGGTGGAAGGCAAAGGGGAAGCAGGCATTTCACTTGGTGTGAGAGAGGGAGCAAGAGAGAGAGGTGCCAAGCTCTTTTTAATTAGATTTAGTGGGAACAAATGGAGCAGGAACTCAGTCATTACCACCAGGACTGCACCAAACAATTCATAAAGGATCCTCTTCCATGACCCAAGCACCTCCCATCAGGCCCCACTGCCAACACTGGGGATGAAGTTTCAACATGAGATTTGGAAGGGACAAAAATCATATCCAAATATATAAATTATAACTGATAAAAGTTATATATGATTCCACTTATATAGTATATAACCCCCAGAAGTTATATGTACTATATGATTCCATTTATATAACTTATATGCTACATATCTCTATATATAGATATAGTATATAACCTTTTGGGGTCAGCTTTTTTCAATTAGCATAATTCTCTGGAGATACCTCGACAATGTTATATGTCTCAGCAAGTGGTTCCTGTTTATTGCTGAGTAGTATTCCGTGGTATGGATTGTTGTTTCTAGTCTGCGGATAGTATGAATCAAGCCACTATAAGCATTTGTGTGCAGGCTTTTATATGAACATATGTCTTCCATTTCTCCAGGATAAATGACCAGGAATGCAATTGCTGGGACATATGGTAGTTGTGAGTTTTGTTTTGTAATAAACTGTCAAACTATTTTTAGAGTAATGTGCCATTTTTTTTATTCCTACCAGTAGTATGTCACTAATAACAGTTTCTCCACATTTACCCCAGGCTTTGGTGTTGTCTCTCTTTTTTTTTTTTTTTCATTTTAGCCCTTCAGATAAGTGTAAATTAAATCTTATTGTGGTTCTTCAGAGTAATATGCCATTTTATTTTCCACTAGTAATATATGACTGATATAGTTTCTTCACATCCCCTCAAGCATTTGGTTTTATCTATTTTTAAAATGTTTAACTATTTGTATAGGTGTGCAGTGATACCTCATTGTAGTTTTTAATTTGCATTTCTCTAATGTTTAACATTGCACATCTCGTGTATTTATTTGCCATCTGTATATCTTCTTCGGTGAAATGTCTCTTCATGTATTTTGTCAACGTTCTAATGGATTGTTTGCTTTTTTACTGTTGATTGTGTGTGTGTGTGTGTGTGTGCACGCTATACTATGAATATGTGTTGTGTGTGTATATATATATACATATATAATAAAATACGTATTCTAGATGCTAGTTCTTTGTTAGAAATGTTGCTTACAAATATTTTCTCCCATTCTGTAGTTTGTCTTTTCATCCTCTTAACAGGGTCTTTGGCAGAGCAAAAATTTTTAATAGTCTGATTTATCAACTTTTGCATTTGTAGATTACATTTTTGCTGTCAAGCCTAAGAAATCTTTGCCTAGGCCTATATCCCAAAGATTTTTGTCACACACACACATATATATATATATTTATATATGTATATATTTATATATGTATATATTTAAGTATAATAGTTTTACATTTAACAGTTAAGTCCATAATCCATTTCATTTTTGTATAAGGTATGAGACATAGATTGGGGCTCAATTTTTTGCCTGTGGATAGCCAACTACTCCTGCACTCATTGTTTAAAAAGTATCTTTCCTCCATTGGATTGTCTTTCCTCCATTACATTGCTTTTTCACCTTTGTTTAAAAAAAAACAGTTGTGTATATTTGTGTGGTCTATTTCTGGGTCTTCTATTGAATTCCAGTGGTCTCTGTGTGCATTTCTCCACCAATATCATACAGTCTTGATTACTATAGGTATATAATAAGTCTTGAAGTGGGTAAACTTATTATGCCCATTTTATTCTTTTCTTTCAAAATTGTTTTACATCTAGTTCCCTTGTATTCACACATAGATTTTATATTAATTTTGTCTATATGGAAACATTTTGCTAGGATTTTAATAGGAAAAATCTGTATATCAATTTGGGGAGTATTTACACGTTGAATTTTCCAGTCCATGAACGACAGCGTGTTTTTCCATTTATTTAGATCCTCTTTGGTTTCTTTAATCAGTGTTGTGTAGTTTTTAGCATACAAGTCCTGTACATCTTTTGTTAGATTTACACCTAAGTATTGCATTATCTTTTGAGTAATTGAAAATATAGAAATACAGTTTATTTTTGTGTATTGCATCCTGTGACCTTGGTTTACTCACTTATTAGTTCTAAGAGTAGTATTATAAATTCCTGGCTGGGCGTGGTGGCTCATACCTGTAATCCTAACACTTTGGGAGCCCAAGGTGGGTGGATCACGAGGTCAAGAGTTCAAGACCAGTCTGGCCAATGTGGTGAAACCCTCTCTACTAAAAATACAACAATTATCTGGGCTTGGTGGTGCAGGCCTGTAGTCCCAGCTACTTGGGAAGCTGAGGCAGAAGAATCGCTTGAACCTGGGAGGTGGAGGTTGCAGTGAGCCGAGATCATACCACTGCACTCTAGCCTGGGTGACAGAGCAAGACCCCATCTCAAAAAAAATTTTTTCTTGTGGTTTTCTATTTGCATAATTATGTCATCTGTAAATTCCTTTCTGATCTGTATACTGTTTTGTTTGTTTGTTTGTTTTTTGAGACAGAAATTTTGCTCTTGTTGCCCAGGCTGGAGTGCAATGGCACGATCTCAGCTCACTGCAATCTCTGCCTCCAGGTTCAAGCAATTCTCCTGCCTCAGCCTCCCAAGCAGATGGGATTACAGGTGCCAGCCACCACTCCAAGCTAGCTTTGTATTTTTAGTAGAGACAGGGTTTCTTCATGTTGCCCAGGCTGATCTTGACCTTCTGACCTCAGGTGATCCACCTGCCTCAGCCTCCCAAAGTGCTGGGATTACAGGTATGAGCCATTGTGCCTGGCCTCTTTATGCCTTTTATTAAATATTTATTGCATTATTGCACTGGGTAGAATTTCTATCACTTTGTTGAGTAAGAATGATGAGGGCAGACATCCTTGTGCCAAATATCACAGAAAATTCATCTTTTTTTTTTTTTTTTTTTTTTTTTTAAGACAGAGTTTTACTCCTGTTACCCAGGCTGGAGTGCAATGGCACAGTCTCGACTAACTGCAACCTTTGCCTCCAGGGTTAATGGATTCTTCTGCCTCTGCCTCCTGAGTAGCTTGGATTACTGGTGCCCATCACCATGCCCAGCTAATTTTTGTATTTTTAATAGAGATGAGGTTTCAACATGTTCACCAGACTGGTCTCGAACTCCTGACCTCAGGTGATCTGCCCACCTCAGCCTCCCAAAGTGCTGGGATTACAGGCATGAGCCACCATGCCCAGCCAAAATCATTCAGTCTTATTTCATTAAATATAATGTTAGCTGTAAGATTTTTATAGTCATTCCTTGTCAAATTAAGGAATTTTGCCTATATTCCTATTTTAAATCATGGATGGGAGATACGCTTCTTCTGTATCAATTGATATGTTCATGTGACTTTTCTTCATTATCCTGACAATATGGTAGATTATATTCATTAATTTTCTACTATTGAACCAGTGTTTCATCCCAGAAATGAGCCTCACTTTTTATAATTACTGAATTATATTTACTATTATTTTGTTAAAGATTATTTTGTCTGTGTTCATAAGGATTATTGATCTGTAGTTCTTTTGTGATATCCAGTGACAATTAGGCATCTAGGCTTTGATATTACTTTTTAAGAAGTTTTAAATTTCAAATTCAGTTTCCTTAATAGTTATAGGGCTATTCAAATTACCTATTTCATATTGGGTGAGTTAAGGTAGTCAGTGTTTGTCGAGGAATTAACTCATTTTATCTAAGTTGTCAAATCCATGGGTGTAGACTTGTTTATAGTATTCCCTTATAAAACTTCTGACAGCTCCAGTCTTTAGTGATATCCTGTTTTATTTCTGATATTAATACTTCAAGATTTGTCTTTCTTTGATCTTTTTAAAGAACAAACTCATTGTTTCAGTAATTGTCTATTTTTTTGTTTTGAATTTTATTGATTTTTGCTCTTTATTTTTTCCTTTTTTTTTCTGGCTTTGGGTTTATTTTGTTCTTCTTCTAGGTTCTTGAATGGGAGCTTAGGTTAGTGATTTGAGACTTTTCCTCCATCCTAATTCATTACTATAAATTTTTCTCCTACCTCTGTTATAGCTGTATCCCACAAAATTTGATATGTTGTACATTCATTTTCATACAGTTCAGTGCATTTAAAATTTTTCTTTGAGACTTCTTCTTTAATCCATGAATTATTTAGACATGTGTTGTTTAATTTCCAAGTGTTTGGAGATTTCATCTCATCTTTCTATTATTGATTTCTAGTTTGTTTCCATTGTAGTTAGAGAACACCTTCTGTATCATTTTACTTTTTTAAAATTTGTTGAGATTTGTTTTATGGCCCAGGATATGATCTGTCTTAGTATATGTTCTGTGAATATGTAATAAAGAAATGTAATTCTGTTCTTGCTGGGTGGATCATCCTATAAATGTCAGTTAGATCGTGTTGACTGATAGGATTTTTGAGTCCTTGCCGAACTTTGCCTAGATGTTCTACTAATTGTTGGAAAGGAATGTTGAAGTCTCCAAACGATAGTTGTCTATTTGTCTATTTCTTCTTTCAGTTCTATTAATTTTTGCTTCACATATTTTGCACATCTGTTGTTTTGTGCATACAAATTTAGCATTCTGTGTCTTCTTGGTGAATTAACTTTTTAAGTCATTATATAATGTCCCTTTTTTTGTTTGTGGTAATTTTTTTTTCTCTAAAGTCTACTTTATCTGATATTAATATGGCTATTCCTGCTTTCTTTTGATTATTGCCTGCATTATATATTTTCCCATCCTGTGCAGCTCAGGCTAGTCTTGAACTCCTAACCTCAAGCTGTCTTCCCACCTTGGCCTCCCAAAGTGCTGAGATTACAAGAGTGAGACAGCACACCTGGCTGGAGAAATCTTTTGAGGCCAGGCATGCTGGCTCATGCCTGTAATCCCAGCATTTTGGGAGGTTGAGGTAGGTGGATCACTTGAGGTCAGGAGTTCGAGACCAGCCTGGCCAACATGGTGAAACTCTGTCTCTACTAAAAACACAAAAAAATTAGCCAGGCATGGTGCTGCATGCCTGTAATCTCAGCTACTTGGGAGACTGAGGCAGGAGAATTGCTTCAGCTTGGGAGGCGGAGGTTGCAGTGAGATGAGATGGTGCCACTGTACTCCCGCCTGGATGACAGAGCGAGACTCTGTCTTAAAAAAAACAAAAAAAAAGAAAGAAAGAAAGAAAAAGAAAAACCTTTTGAGCACATTCTTCTCCCTGGAAATCTGTGTGGTACATATTTAGCTACTGATTCAGTTATATTCAGTCATTTTAATTGGATTAAGTCCATTCAATTTTACTATTTTTCTTCAACCAGCTTTTCCAGGATATTCATTCTCATAGCATTGTTCGTAGGTTTTTCTTTTGAATTGTTAATCTCTGCTATATCTTTAGTTTTGTCTAGGTTTTTATGCCAAATATTATTTACTTTTGCCTCTTTTTTCTTTTCTCAATCACATAATTTTTTTTTTTTTTTTTTTTTGAGATAAGTTCTTGCTCTTTCACCCAGTCTGGAGTGCAGTGGCATGATCACAGCTCACTGCAGCCTTAACCTCCTGGACTCAATCCATTCTCCCACCTCAGCCTCCAGAATAGCTGGTACTATAGACATGCACCACCATGCCTGGCTAGTGTTCATACTTTTTGTAGATCCAGAGTTTTGCCAGGTTGTTCAGGATAGTCTTGAACTCCTGGGCTCAAACCATCTGCTCTCCTCAGCCTCCCACAGTGTTGGGATTACGGGCGTGAGCCCTGCTTCTGCCATAATTATATACATAAAGATTCCTTTATCATATAAGCATTTAACGGTACCTATTTCTAAGTAGTGTTTTAGTTGCATCTTCCAAGTTTTGGTATATAGCATTTTCATTATCACTCAGGAAATATTTTTGGATATTCATTATAAATTATTTTCCTCAAATTTAATCTTTAACACTTTACATGGGAAGTTTATGATTTTTAATTATTGATTTCTAATTTAATTAAATTGAGGTCAAAGGATGTTATCTTGGCTCAAGTCTGTAATCCCAACACTTTGGGAGGCAGAAGCAGGTGGATCACTTGAGGTCAGGAGTTCGAGACCAGCCTGGCCGACGTGGCGAAACCCTGTCTCTACGAAAAATAGCTGGGTGTCCTGGTGCATGCCTGTTATCCCTGCTACTTGAGAGGCTCAGGCAGGAAAATTGCTTGAACCCGGGAAGTGGAGGTTGCAGTGAGCCAAGACTGAACCACTGAACTCCAGCCTGGGTGACAGAGTGAGACTCTGTCTCAAAGAAAAAAAAAAAGATGCTGTCCTTATAATATAAATTATTGATGTCTGTTATATTTATTTTGTGACCTAGTATGTTGGGAATACTAGAAAAATAATGGGAATAAACTGTAGAGCAAAGGGTTCTCACTATATATATGTCTTTTAGATCAAGCCCATTCCTTGAATTATTCAAATCCAAATTTGGATTTCCGAGCTATTTTCTATTTCATTGATCTATCAAATACAGGAACAGGTATGTTTAAAACCCCACGTATGATTACGGACTCAGCAATTTTTATTTTAAATCTGTTTGCCAGGTAATCCTGTAATCCCAGCCTGTAATCCCAGCACTTCGGGAGGCCGAGATGGGTGGATCACCTGCAGTCAGGAGTTTGAGACCAGCCTGACCAACATAGTGAAACCCCATCTCTACAATTTTTTGTAAAAATACAAAAATTAGCCAGGATTGTTGGCGAGTGCCTGTAATCCCATCTACTCGGGAGGCTGATGTGGGAAAATCGCTTGAACCTGGGAGGTGGAGGTTGCAGTGAGCCAAGATGGTGCCATTGCACTCCAGCCTGGGCAACTGAGCAAGACAACATCTCAAAAAAAAAACAAAAAACTGTTTGCTTTACAAAGTTTGAGGTTATATTAGATACACTCCATTTCAGAATTGTCCTATAATGCTTGCTGTCATTAGGATGTTTGTTTTTTTTCTGATATTTGTACAGGCTTTCTGATATTGATATTCTGATAACTGATATTCATATTTAGCATTATACAAGTATGTTTTCCATGTCTTTCATTTCATTTTACTGTGTGGCAGGCAGCATAATACCCCTCAAATATGTCTACATCCTAATCTTTGGGCCCTGTGAATGCTACGTTACATGTCAAAGGGAATTAAGGTTGTACATGGAATTAAGGTTGCTAATCAACTGACCTTAAACTAGGGAGACTTTCCTAAATTGTCCTGGTAGGTGCAGTGCATTCCCAAGGGTCATTAAGATTGGAAGACAGGCTAGAGAGGAAAGTGAGAGAGTGAGGTGGATATGTAAATATGAAAGAAAGGTATAGAGAGATGCAACATTGCTGGCTTTGAAGATGAAGGAAAGAGCTCTCCGGGAGCTGGAAATGGCAAGAAAAGAGACTCTTTTCTAAAACCTCTGGAAAGGAATGTAGTATTGCAGACACGTTGTTTTTATCCCTGTGAGACCTGTGTCAGACTTCTGACCTACATAACTATAAGATAATACATATGTGGTGTGTTAAGCTACTAAATTTGTAGTAGTTTGTTGAAACAGCAAGTAGAAAACTGATACACAGTATTTTAAAGTTTTAGTTATGTCATTTGTAAAAAGCATTTAGTGGTGTTTTGTTTTGATCCAATGTGATAGTTTTGTCTTTTCATAAATGAACTTGGGAGACTGAGTATTGCTTGAAGCCAGTTCAAGACCAGCTTGGGGAACGCAGAAAGATAATTTCTCTATAAATAAATAAATACATAAATAAAATGAACTGTTTGTCTTTATTGTGATTACTGATAAATTTGGATTTATTTTTCTAATATTGTTTTGTACTTTTAATCTTCTGGGGCTTTTTCTCTTCTTTCCTGCTTTTTACTGGATTAAGTTTTCTTTCTTTTTTATTCTGCTTGTTTGGAAGTAGCATCCTTTTTCTTTTTAATCCCAGGTGCAGATAGTTAATTGTATTTCTCAGTTTAGAGTATATTTTCAACTTTGGTCTTTGCAGGAATCCCCTCATTTTATTACTTCACTTTCCCCTAACTTTTAGCACTCCTATTTCTCTGTTTACATACTTAGCACATATGTTTAATATGTGTCTTTAAGTATATGTTTATGCTTATAAATTATGTTTTATTGTTTTTGTCCCTGTAAAATATGTTCATTGGGTATGCATTTGAAGTTTCTTATTCCATTTCTAGCTTTTTAAAAGACTCGAATTGTGTTTTTGAGTTCTAGTCCCATTGATTTTGAACATCAAGTTTGTTGTATATGACCTCTATGTGACATTGAATAGTGTACATTACCATTACAATTTTACCCTTTCTTTTTCCTGTTGTTGGACAACTACATTTTATTTAGTACCCAGCTATTACAACCAAGGCCATGATGGATTCATTGTATATGTTTCCTTACATATCAGTGTAATAAGTTCTTTGTTATATTTATACAGAATCTGGGTAAATACATACATTTATGTTCATTAAATCCTTCTAGAATGCTTTCCAGAGTTACTGTACCTGTAGTTATTTCCTTCAGATATGTGTTGTCGTTACTCCACATCTTGCCAAAACTTGGTGTTTTCTAGCTTTCTAATTTTTTTCATTTGTTGAATATAAAAGTAATTTTATTTTTAATTTGTAATTATGTGATTACTCATGAGTTTGAGCATTTCTTCCTTTGCTCTTTTCTATTTTCTATAGCATTGATTATCTTTTAAATATTCATTTTCATGAGTTCTTTGTGAGTTCTAAATGTCAATTTTTTGTTGGTTTCAGACATTGCAAATATTTTCTGCATTACGCTATCTGCCTCTTATTTTTTATTTTGCCTATCTGAGCAAAAATCATAAATATTGAAGTATATATATAAATCATTTTGCTTTATAATATGTACTTCTTGGCTGTTGTTTAATCATTTCCTACCCTTAGAGCACAAAAATATTATCCTAAATTTTTTCTTTTTTTCTTTTCTGTTTTTCTTTTGAGATGAAGTCTCCCTCTGTCGCCCAGGCTGGAGTGCAGTGGCACAATCTTGGCCCACTGCAACCTCCGCCTCCTGGGATCAAGCAATTATCCTGCCTCAGCCTCTGAGTAGCTGGGGCTACAAGCAAGCACCACCATGCCCAGTGAATTTTTGTATTTTTAGTAGAGACAGAGTTTCACCATGTTGGCCAGGCTGGTCTCAAACTTCTGACCTCAAGTGATCTGCCCACCTTGGCTTCCCAAAGTGCTGAGATTACAGGCATGAGCCACCGTGACTGGCCAAGAGCTTACTGTTTTTTTGTTGTTGTTGTTTATTTGTTTTGTTTCATTTTGTTTTGTTGAGACAGTCTTGCTCTGTTGCCCAGGCTGGAGTGCAGTGACACAGTCTTGGTTCACTGCAACCTTCACCTGCCAGGTTCAGTGATTCTCCTTCCTCAGCCTCCCGGAGTAGCTGGGATTACAGGTGCCTGCTACCATGCCCAACTAATTTTTTGTATTTTTAGTAGAGATGGGGTTTTGCCATGTTGGCCAGGCTGGTCTCAAACTCCTGGCCTCAAATGATATGCCCTCCTCGGCCTCCCAAAGTGCTAGGGTTACAGGCATGAGCCACCGTGGTGCCTGCCCAATTTTTTCTATTAGTCTTATTGTTTACTATTTATATCTAGAGCTTTAATCAATGTGGAGTCCAACTTTATATGGCATAAGCATGTATCCAGTTTATTATTTTCCATTTATGAAGCAAATTTTCCCAACATAATCAACTAACCAGTCTGCCCTTATTGTTTTTGGTGCAAACATTATCATTTCTCAAATTCCTATATTTTATTTTCTGTTATATTGCATTATTCATTGGTTGAGTTAGGTGTTCTTGTGCTAGTTTTCTTATTACTTTAAGTTTGCAGCATATCTTTACATTTAATAGGACAAGCTCATCTCATACCTGTTATTGTAAAAGACAAATTAGCTATTTATGAAAATATATTGTTTTATACTGATATTAGAATGAGTAGGTTCCTCAAAAATCTACCTGGAATTTTAATGAGATTTTATGAATTTGTAGAATTGCATTGAGAGAGTAGGCTACTTCTGTTAAGTCATTCCATACATAAACGTGGTATATTTCTCCATTTGCTTGAGTATTTTCTATCCTTTAATAGCATTAAAGTTTTTCTCCATAATGGTCCTGTGAATTTTTTATTGAATTTATTCTCTGATTCTTTATAGATTTTGTTGCTATTACAGTACATATTTTACTTTATGTATTATTTTCTAGTTGGTTATTACTGGTACAGAGGAACACATTTTCCCCCTTGGTTGATACTGTATGTATCTAGAACCTAGATGACTTTAGCAAAGGTGCTAGATTCTAGTGACTTTTCTTCATAGACAATTATTTCATCTACAAATACCAACACTGTTATCTCATCTCTTCCACACCTTATACTGCTTAATCCTTTTTCAAGTTTTGTAGTAGTGGCCAGGATCTGTTTACTCTGTTAAGCAGTAGTGTTTCTGGTAGGCATTCCTTTCTTCATCCTTATCTTGTTGAGACTGTTTCTGAGGTTTCCTCATTAAGTATAATGTTTACAGTAGATTTTTGATATATAGTCTTTTTAAAGATAAATATTTCCATGTATATTATATGTAAGTGTTCAACTTTATTTTTTTTTCTGTTACTATTAACAGTTTATTGGAAGTTTGATAAACTATAAAACCATCCAGACTAGTTCCTTTTTGGGGGGTGTCAGGTCTGTGATTCCCATTTCAATTATTTTGATAATCATTATCTATTCAAAATTTTTATGACATTTGTACCAATTTGTCATTTCTATTTTTCTATAAATTTCTCTAAGCACTTAATTTTTCACAATATCTTATTTATTTACTAGAGTATAGTTACTTCTTATTTATTCTGTATTTTAAGTTATTGTACCTTTTCCTTTTGTAGACATCCTTTCTATAATTTTTCTATTCTATATATACATATAATAGAATATAACATTTGAAATATATAGATACATATTTTAAAATCACTGCATTTTCTTTGGCTAATTTCTATTCCTTATGTATATTTTAACTGATTTCTGCCCTTATTATTACATCCTCTTTCCTCTTTGAGTTTGCTTATTGCTTTTATAAAATGTTTGAACTCATTCGCTTTAAATATTTTTTTGACATATGCATTTAAAATAAAAAAACTTCTATCTAAATTCTACTTTTTCTCTGCCCCACAAATTTGGGCTCATTATATTTTTACCATTGTTAAGTTCCAAGAACATTATACCTTTTTTTAATACTTCCTCTTTAACTCAAATATTACTTAGTAGTTTTGCTATTTAAGTTTCAGTAAAATAGGATTTGTTTGAAGAAATGTTTTGGTAATTCTTTAAAAATATTTTTGCATTTTAATAAACATGTCTCCTTTGATTTACCTAGATTACTTGATGCTTCCTTTCTGGACTAGTATTCAGCCATTTCTTTTATTCAGTCATTTTTTAAGATCATTCTGTGTGTTCAAAAATGTATTTTTTGCTGTCGTGAAATTATTTCTTAATATATTGCTGCACATCAATTGTGATTTTCAAGTATTCTATATTTTTACTTATCTTTGAGTGATGTTTCTCAATGGAGTGTATTAAAAACTCCATCTTAGGTGCTGACTATAGCTATTTCTTTCCATATCTCTTGGGTGTTCCTCTATGTATCTTGAGGCTCCATTATTCAGTGTATCTATTTTCATGATCATTATATCTTATTGATTTATATTCCTTTTTTACTTTTGTTTAATATTATATTATTAAAATTATTCTGTATCTTATTGGGTTAATATTTGGATGTAATTCTTTTCTCATCCATTTACATTTAATCTTTCTTTATAACAACTGTTGTGACTCTGTTTCTTGTAGGCTCCACATTTTTAGGCCTAGGCCTTGATTTTTAATTCAAACTGAAATTCTCTAACTCCTGATGGGTGAGCTTATGTGTGCTTATTTTAGTTGCTGTTATTTTAGCACATATCTCTGCCATTGTATTTCAATATTTCATATTTATTTATTGTTTTTTAACCCCTTTCCTGACTCCTATTGGCTCGATAAGATTTTCTTCTGCTAACTGGAAAGTCATGCATTCTGTTTATATTTTTCTGGTGGTTACTGCTAACTTATTAAGACCTACGCTCACATTCTTTTTCTTACCTATGTCTTAAATTTATTTGTGTAATATCTGCAAGGCATTTTCCTTTGATCCCAGAATGTTGGGATTATGATTCTTAAAGAGGTGAAATCTATTTCAGGAAGTGCTTCAGTGTAAGGCAAGTAGTGACAACATGATCAGTTCTAAGAAATTTTACTCCAGCATCCTTCACATGAAGATCTGTAAGAAAAACAATATATTTCTGAAAATACCCATACTATAAATTGGCTGAGTATTTGCCACATAGCACTGAAATTTCCTGGTAGTTCTCTTGGATGTTAATGGTACACAGCCATCAGCTATTCTTTCTCTATTTTGTTAGTCTTTTCCAAGAACCAATACCATGTATTGCTTGCATCCAGTGTTGCTAATAAGAAATCTGTTGTCAGTTTGATCTTGTTTTATTTTACATAATATGTTCTTTCTCTTTGTCTTTATTATTCTTAAATTTCACCATAGTTTGTCTAGGCATGGCTTTGTCTTGTTTACTGCTCTATAAGCCTTTCAATCAGAGGCTTTCTTTCATTATTATTTAATTCTTAGATATTTCTTTCTATAATTCCTTCAAAAACCATTTTCTCCATTTTTGTATTTCTGTTCTTCTGGGACACCAATGTTTGTGCATTACTACTTTTAGCCTCTATATCTCTTAACTGTAATTATATATCTTCTAATTATTTTCCTTTCCCTACATCCTTCTGAGAGAATTTTTTAATGTGATATTATAATTCACTAAGTAGTTCTTCAGCTTTATCTTTTCTATTAATTATCTCATCTATTATAGACTTTGCTTCAATAGTTACAGTTTTATGCCTGCTATTTTCACTTTATTCTTTAAACTATTTGCAGTTGTTATTCTGTATAGCTTATTTCCTTCCTTAAGCTTATTATGCTTACTTTCAAATTCTTAGTTTAACAGTAATAATATCTCAGTTCTGATAGTAACAGTGTAAGTTTAAGTACATATATTTTCAACTATAACTACTATACCTAAGTAGTTATACTTTCAAATATACCTACCTATTTTGAGCCAATATTATCAGCTATTTTTTCGATAATGTGTATGAAGAAGAGACATGGGCCAGATCTAGTCCTTGTCAACCAAGATGAGATAGAGAGGAAGGGAGAGGATGCAGTCTATGGTGGAATTTCCTAAATGCCAGGGAATTCCAGTTAATCACTACTGTCTTGTAGCCCCCTAATCAAGCAATTCTTCAGGTTTGGATTTCACCTTCCATTCACTTTTTTTCCAGGAAAAAGCATTATATGAAAAAGTTACTGTAAATTATAATTTACCAACAATGGGATTTGGGGTGAGGGAAAGGGGAGAGGGTGAATGTCCAAGGCTAGTTCATCTACAATTAATTAATATAAATTTTGACCCAAGCAGATTTTTTTAATTGCCTTGACTTTTACCCCTGATGAAAACTATACCAGCAATCTGAACTGTTGCCACTTACTTCCAGTGAGAAAGCAGGAAATCACTGTCCAAAAGTGAGAACAGGAGATTTATTTTTAAATATATCATACCACAGACATGACGGCTTGCCCTCCTCCCCAGGCTGCAGCCACCACTAAGCCTTAACACACCAGTATAAAACAGACTCCAGCCTCCTCAAAAGCTTCTTAGGGTTTTTCCATTATTTCCTAAGTATCTTATCTAAGTTCTCTGTCTCTCTCTCTCTCTCTCTCTCTCTCTCTCTCTCTCTCTCTCTCTCTCTCTGAAAGAGTCTTGTTCTGTTACCTATGCTGGAGTGCCGTGGCACAATCTCAGCTCACTGCAACCCCTGCCTTCTGGGTTCAAGTGATTCTCATGCTTCAGCCTCCTGAGTAACTGGGATTACAGGTGTGTACCACTACACCTGGCTAATTTTTGTATTTTTAGTAGAGATGAGGTTTTGCCATGTTGTCCAGGCTGGTGTTAAACTCCTGGCGTCATGTGATCCACCCACCTTGGCCTCCCAGAGTGCTAGGATTACAGGTATGCACCACTGTGCCCAACCACCTAAATTCTATAATGTTTCAATGTATGATTTCTCTATGACTGCTCTTGTAGTATCCATAACCCATGCTAATCTATCATCTTGGCAAGAACCAGAATCAATATATTTCTCTTCTCTGCCATTTCCTCTATTCTTCTTCTGGAACATCTCAAGGACCTATATTAGAGTTTTCCATCTATCTTCCATATCTCCTGTGGCAGCTTTAAAATCTGTTCCACAAATTCTTTACCACTCCTTTATTCAAGCGGTAGGACAAATGTCCCCTCAGCTTGAATTTCATCTCTGTAACTGCTTGACCAGTGGAAAGTATGGTGAAAGTGATACTTGCTCTTGTAACCAAGCTACCGTATTTTATAGAATCCCAGACTGCATACACAGGACACATCCAAGTATTCTGGTTAACTGCCAGCATCAAACATGGAAGAGACGTCATCTCCAAATGATACTAGCTCACAGCCACTATGTCACTCCCAGCATTTGAGCCTTTCCAGCTAAGGCCTCAGGCATCATAGAGCAGAGACGGTTCATCCCCATTGGCCTTGTCTGAATCCCTGGTCCATGAAGTTCATAAGCTTAATATGTCTGTTTTATGCCTTCAAGTTTCAGTGTGGTTTATCACAATAAGTAACATCTTTTTTTTTTTTTTTGAGATGGAGTCTTGCTCTGTCACCTAGCTGGAGGGCAGTGGCATGATCCCAGCTCACTGCAACCTCTGCCACTTGGGTTCAAGCGATTCCCCTGCCTCAGCCTCCCAAGTAACTGGGACTACAGGTGCCACCATGCTTGGCTAATTTTTTGTATTTTAGTAGAGACAGGGTTTCACCATGTTGGCCAAGATGGTCTCAATCTCCTGACCTCATGATCTGCCTGACTCGGGTTCCCAAAGTACTAGGTTACAGGTGTGAGCCACCACAATAGGCCTAGATAACATCTTTTAAATACTCTTTTGTAATTTTAATTTTTGTTCTGTGTTATTAGGCAGATTTTAAAAATCTTTCTTTATCTCAGATAAAAGAGTTTACTGAACAACAAAATTAATGATACAATTGGATTATAACCCAAATAATAAAGTAAATATCCATGCGTCCATATATAATTCCATAGTTACATACCAATTTATTAATTTAGTCTTCTTCAGCTTCCAGACTAAAGTTTATACCATCTATTGAGGTTTTATTACAGTGAATAAGTTTCATTTCTAAAATTTCTGGTTGGCTGTATTTATATGGGTCCATTCTTATTTTATTTTAGTCTTTTTTGTTTATTTCATAATTTACTATCTTTTGTGGGTGTAACTTCTAAATTCATCTCTGTAAACATCTTAAACAGTTTTATTTTGAATGACACTTTTTTGAAAATGTCTTCCTTTTCATTCCTCTCCCTATCTACATCCATTTCCTAGACCCTGGACATGGTCTAGAATCAGGTCATATAGTAATGGTTTGGGCTTCTGACCCAACATGATACTGGAAATAGTACAGATGACTACATTAAGTCTGGTGGCTACAAAGCCCAGACATATTCTGGATGTTGTGTCTGTGTCCTCCAGTCTTCATAGGCCTACAACATGCTATTATGTGTAGCTTCAGGAATTTTTTGGCAATGGCTTTTCAGCTTACCTTGACTCATCCTACCTCTTGGCTCTAAGCAATGACACTGGCTTTTATTCTCCATTTTTCATTGTGAACATTTTGTTCCTGAGAGCCCATAAGAGCCAAACTAATGGTAGCCAATGCCAACTTCCCATCCTGATAGCTTGGAAATCCAAGGATTTTATTCCTGCTCACCATTTTGTGTCTCTGTTCCATTTCTGGAGTCTTGCTCTGTCACTCAGGCTGGAGTGCAGTGGTGAAATCTTGGCTCACTGCAACTTCTGCCTCCCAACTTCAAGCGATTATCATGTTTCAGCCTCCTGAGTAGCTGGGATTAGAGACATGTGCCACGATGCCCAGCTAATTTTTGTATTTTTAGTAGAGATGGGGTTTCACCATGTTGGCCAGGCTGGTCTTGAACTCCTGACCTTAGGTGTTCCACCCACCTCTGCTTCCCAAAGTGCTGGGATTATAGGCATGAGCCACCGTGCCCCATCTTGCTTTTTTCTTTTTTTTTTTCTGAGATGGTGGAGTTTTGCTCTTGTTGCCCAGGCTGGAGTGCAATAGCCTGATCTCGGCTCACTGCAACCTCCGCCTTCCAGGTTCAAGCAATTCTCCTGTCTCAGCCTTCT
This sequence comes from Aotus nancymaae, assembly GCF_030222135.1. NCBI lineage: Eukaryota > Metazoa > Chordata > Mammalia > Primates > Aotidae > Aotus > Aotus nancymaae. The sequence continues at coordinate 16,046,051 of NW_026988479.1, read as the reverse complement.
GAGTAGCTGACATTACAGGTGCATGCCACCACGCCTGGCTAATTTTTGTATTTTCAGTAGAGACACTCTTTCATCATATTGGTCAGACTGGTCTTGAACTCCTGACCTCAGATGATCTGCCCACCTTGGCCTCCCAAAGTGCTAGGATTACAGGTGTGAACCACCGTGCCTGGCCACACTGTATTTTTTTATTTTTAATTTTTACCTCTTATTGCTGTGTTTAGAGTAGAGCATGATACACAGAAGCATAAACTTACTTCACCAGTCTGAACAGAAAACCTTTGTTACTTTCACTTTTTAACATTCTGTTTCAATGAGGTTTTTTGTTTGTTTTTGTTTTTTTGTTGTTGTTGTTTGTTTTTTTGAGACCTAGTCTCACTCTGTTGCCCAGGCTAGAGCACAGTGGTGTGATCTCAGCTCACTGCAATCTCTGCTTCCCAGGTTCAAGTGATTCTTGTGCCTCAGCCTCCCAAGTAACTGGAACCACAGGCATCACCCCCCACACCCAGCCTGTTTCAATGTTATATAAATACAACAAATGCTTTAATAATATTTTGTAAAAATGTTACATATATTTGAGAATGAAGTCAAACTTTTGGTTCAAGAATGAGTATACAATTAGTATCTTTAGTACTTTGAAGATATTAAACTCTACAGATATGGGAGAATCATATGAATGAATTATGCTTCCAAGAAAAAGACAAATTCGTCAGCAAATGGAAAACAACAAAAACACAGACATGATAAAGAAATTATTTATTTTGGGGGAATTACATAAAATTAGACCAATTCCATTTCTTGTATATCTGTAAGTCTAATTTCAGCATATAAGTCTATTTTAAAATAGCGCCTCTAATATACATAGTTCAAAACATATAAACATGCCTGCATAATAAATTTTTAAATTTTGTTTATATGTATTTTAAAATTTATGACTAATTAAAATTTAAAATTATGTTAATATAATTTTCATTTAAAATTAAAACATGAATAAACCTTAATGGTATTAATTTGTGATTGTTTAAAATAATCTAACATGTAGAGTTACAAAGAAATGCTAATTTTGATAAAAATGTATTCTATATGGATAATTTCAGTCTTAAAAATCTGCTCGACATCTCAGAATAAAGAGTTTGCTGAACAACAAAATAAATGATAGGATTGGTTTATAACCCAAATAATAGAGGAGATATCCAGGTGTCCTTACGTAAAGAAACAACTAACTAACTAAATCAGTTGGGGGAGACATAACAAGTGTTCCTTCCAGAAGAATTCTGATTAATGTAAAAGGAATTTGAGAAATAGAAAATCACCATTAGAATGCCACACTATTAATTGCCACAGGAAATATTTGGCAATAAATACTAAAATTGATTTAAGTAAAAACATATTTGCACAGTTTCAAAGTATATCCCCCAATTATTTATTAATTACAAAGAGATAAAAGTATAGTTGAGCAACGTGGCAGACATTATGTTAACCAAGCAATCAAAATTAACATAACCTTAACATTACTGAAAAATGGCTAACATACTTAAAAATGGCTAACATGGTACATTTTATAAATTCTTACCACAATAAAAGAAAAAAAGAGATTAATATCACCAGTAGTGTGACATTGGCATCACATACTGGCTGACACGATGCACTGAAAAGGACACAATATCATTTCTGCAGTATTTTTCCCAATAATGCATAACCTCAGTTTAATAATGAGAAAACAAAGAATCTCAAACTGAGGAACATTCTACAAATAACTGGCTAGTATTCTTCAAAAGTCTCAAGTCATGATAGACAAGGTAAGAGTAAGGAACTGTCACAGGTGACAGAGACTAAGGAGGTGTGATAAACGCTTTGCAGGATCCTGAATTGGATGCTTAAATAAAAAAAAAGAACATTGGGGGAAAACTGGTAAAACATGAATAAGATCTGTAGTTTACTAAATAGACCTAAACCAAGATTAATTTCTTAATTTTGTTAACTAGTATGGTTATGCAAGATGTTAGCATTCAGGGAAGTTAGGTGAAGGATATACAGGAACTATCTATAGCATTTTTGCAATGTTGTAAGTCTAGAATTATTTTCTAATAAAAAGCCTTTTTGTACAAGACACTTTTCAAGGTTTTATAGCTTTGAATACATATAAATAGTTCTAATATCGCTTGACACTTCGGGGAGAGTAATTGTCCTGATTATTTCCATTCTTTGTCTTAATTTGCTGATGGAGACCTGGACTTAATCTCAGCTGGTGTGTAGAGCTCTCTCCTAATACAAATTGCTTATCTCACATTCAGTGAATTGATATATTCTTAATTTTAAGTTATCAGGTAGGATTAGAATTTTCTTGGGAACTTGAAGTCTGAATAAAATGAGATTAGAGTGACAAAATTTTCACCTCTCAGAGGCAAAAATAAGAAAATAATGGTAAAATAAATTTTTCATTAAATCGATATTTTTTAAATTTAAAGGATAGTTTCTTTTACGAGATTATTATCTTACCATTTTTATATTAAAGTGACATTTTATTTATGGAATAATTGTAGTGTGAAGTGGTAGATTTCATTTCATTTAATTTGAAAAAATAATAAGTTGACAAATCTACATCTTCTGTCCATTGTGTGTGTGTATATATATATATTCATGAACTTCACTGCTATTTGAAATGCAAAGTCCTAAAATCAGAAATCTACATCATTTTCTTTCCCTATCCTTGACATTAAGCCAGGCTCCACTGATTATGTTCACATCGTAAAGTGTAATGAAACACAGTTAATCCAGTAGCTTTTACTTAAGCATGTTTTATTAACTAATTATTGCTTACCTATAAAAACTAATTCTAGGTAGGCATGGAGGCTTACTCCTGTAATCCCAGCACTTTGGGAGGCCAAGGCAGGTGGATCACCTGAGGTCAGGAGCTTGAGACCAGCCTGGCCAATATAGTGAAATGCCAACATGGTGAAGCCCTTTCTCTACTAAAAATACAAAAATTAGCTGGGCATGGTAATGCACACCTGTAGTCCCAGTACTCGGGAGGCTGAGGCAGGAGGATCACTTAAACCCAGGAGATGGAGGTTGCAGTGAGCCAAGACCATGCCACTGCACTCCAGCCTGGGTGACAAAGCAAGACTCCACCTCCAATAAATAAATAAATAAATAAATAAATAAATAAATATTCTCTTTTCTCATTTAAAGGAAATAGAAATTTCAGCATGTCTTCACCTATTGGAGCCCAAATATACTGGAACACTATTCTGTGTTTTGTGTAAGAAGACCTTTACTCTAAATCAGCAGAATCATAACTCAATGTATGTAAAATATTTAATATTAAAAATAAAAGCAATTCATTGATATCGTGCATTTGCTTCATCTATTCTTAAAATACTAAATAAAACATTGAAGGTAGCCATAGGTTACACTAGTTCTGCCCTAAGTTTCTCCAACATTTAAAAAAAAAAAACACTGGCCAGGTGTGGTGGCTCATGCCTTTAATCCCAGCACTTTGGGAGGCTGAGGTGCATGGATCAAGAGGCCAGAAGTTCAAGACCAGCATGGCCACTGTGGTGAAACCCTGTTTCTACAAAAAATACAAAAATTAGTCGGGCATGGTGGCGGGCGCCTGTAGTCCCAGCTACTCAGGAGGCTGAGGCAGAAGAATCGCTTGAACGCAGGAGGTGGAGGTTGCAGTGAGCCGAGATCACACCACTGCACTCCAGCCTGGGTGACAGAGAGAGACTCCATCTCAAAAAATAAATAAATAAATAAAATTTTAAAAAGCAGCACTAAATTTTAGTATATTCCTGGCCAACAGGTAAACAGCCAGTTGGTGCCATTAGGTATCAGTCATAAGACCAAGAATGAAGTTTATATCAATAAATATGATTTGGAATATTTGGTAAGTATTTTAAGAGATAATGCTCTACACTTAGAATTCCAGGTACAAATATTGTGCCCTCCTGTGCAGGAAGGAAGAGGATGTATTCTAGTGACTCAGAATTTACACACATTTGTATAAAATAAGGCACATAATTAAAGCCTCATTAAAGCACACATTTTTTTTTTTAAATGAGGTCTCACTGTATTGCCCAGGCTGGAGTGCAGCAGTGCAATCATAGCTTACTGCACCCCTGAACTCCTGGGTTCAAGCAATCCTACTCCTTCAGACTCCCAAGTAGCTGGGACTACAGGTATGAGCCACCATGCCCTTCTCTAAAGCAAACTTTTGACTTTCAAGGCACAGTTAGTAGTATTGGGAGAATCCCTGAAATATGTTAATATTTTAACATTGGCTTATTTTAGAATAAGAGGAAGCAGACTAGCTTATGAAAGCAAAGCAGTGGTGATCAAAGAGAAGTCTAAATTGTCTCCTCACTCCATTTCATTTTATGAATGATTTACTTAAAATGCCACTTTTTCTCAGTTTGCATGTGTTAACTTCAGATTACTCAACGAAGAAAATGGCTTACAATCAAATCTGGTACTACCTGAAAATGTATCTTTCCTTAATGCCACTTAATTAGTATTAATGAACTTTTTTATTTTAATGTCTTTATTTTGAATTTGCCCTACAGATTACAAAATGGTTTACAATAAATGTTGTATAACACTTAATGGCACAAAATAGTTTAGAATGTTCTGTAACATTTACTATTAACCACAGCAGGCCTTATTTATTTATTTATTTATTTATTGGGAGAGTGTCTCACTCTGTTGCCCAGGCTGGAGTGCAGTGGCACACTCTCAGCTCACTGCAACCTCCACCTCCCAGGTTCAAGCAATTCTCCAGCCTCAGCCTTCGAGTAGCTGGGATTACAGGTGTGTGCCACCACCGCCTGACTAATTTTTGTATTTTTAGTAGAGACTGGGTTTCATTCTGTTGGCCAGGCTGGTCTCAAACTCCTGACCTCAGGTGATCCACCTGCCTTGGCCTCCCAAAGTGCTGGGATTACAGACGTGAGCCACCGTGCCTGGCCAGCCTAATTTATTATTATCCTCATCCATCCTCCATTTCCCTTTATTCAAATAGCTTCTCTCTGGGACTGCAAAGATAGACATCTGGATGGGAAAGAGGGAGATGTGAGACTCGCCTATGGCTCCAAACAATCATTAAAAAATCTATATCTAACTTAATTTTGGAGAACATTCCTAAACTGAATCTCTTTATCCTTATATTTGCCCTTACTCATATTTGCAAATAAGTGAAATCCTTTTTTCTCCACCCTTCCTCCCACCATGATTAATTTGGAAGACCACCATATGTCAGGCATTTCTATGATTATGATTATGAATGATTGTAGGCAAGGTATTGATCAAAGATAATCCCTTATCAGGGGCAAGAATTTAGAGATTTCTGAATAATAAATTATATCTCTGCTTGTCAAACCTAATCACTTCCCAATATATCAAAAAGGGAAGGTAGTTCTCTTCCTTATGCATGCACAACTTTCTACTGGAAAATAATTTAGAGGCAAATGAAAGGATTTCTCTATGGAACTAAGCATTTCCTGGGTCAGGATCAACGAACTTCTAGGGGAAATGTCAATAATGGCTCATTCATTACTTGCTAGCACAGAGATGGAAAAGCAGACGTTCCTACCACATATGCATTTATAGAGGGTGACATTTATTTAAACAGAATTCCAACTGCAGAAAGTATTACAGATATATGATCTGGGGATTGGGATAAGTGCTTTGTATGGAGTAAGCCAAGCCTCACTCTGGTTTTCACATTTTCACCAAACTAGGTATTCTTATCTTTACTAAAGCTGCAATCTACTACCAGTTTTTGTTTCAATGAAGGTGAAACATCTTTGCATGCCAAGTGTAAAATTCTGCTTTTCTTCTCTCACTGAGAGCTGTAAATAGGAGCTACATATAGTCATCAGATACCTGGTCATGGTCCGCTGATCTCTGAGGCTTACTCCTGTCAGAATTTGGAGGTAAACTGGAGACAGCCTCTGTTTTTATCTCTCCAGTGGCATGAGGGAAAGGGAAGTTGGGCATAAAGCGCTTAAGAAAGCGAAACTCACTATTGCCAGTGCCAGTGGCTGAACACATTTCATAGGGACAAGGCTGGGATAAGGATCCATTGCCTCGCCCTTGTACCAGATTGTTAGAGAAATTACAGTCATCATAGAAATGCTCTTGAATTGTGAACTTTTCTCTATATTTAATCTTTTGGTAGACATGTATAATGAAGATCACTGTGACAGAGAGGAGAAAGAGAAAGGAAAGGATGGCCAGAGAAATGACCAAATATTTAGTGGATGGATTTACCTTTCTAGAATGCTTGGATGGATCCTGGAACTGCAGGTAGGGCTCTGAAAAGCCATCTACCAGCAGGATATTTAGTGAGACAGTAGTGGAAAGAGCTGGTTGGCCATGATCCTGAACAAGAATGATCAATTTATGCATCATGGGGTCTCTCTCAGATATCTGCCGTAACATACGTATTTCTCCATTTTGTCTTTGAACAGAAAATAACCCAAGGTCAGTGGCCTTAAGTAGATGATATGAAAGCCAAGAATTCTGACCTGAGTCACCATCCACAGCCACCACTTTGGTCACCAGGTAGCCTGCCTCTGCAGACCTGGGTACCAGGTCATTGCAGGGCAAGGTGCCATTCTGCAGTGGGTACAAGATCAATGGACGATTGTCATTGTCATCTAGGACAACCACTCTGACAGTAACTTGGCTATTCAGTGGCAGGAAGCCCCCATCAGTTGCCTTTACCACAAACTGAAAATCTTGAATGGCCTCATAATCCATGGTTCTCAGTGCATAGAGCTTCCCATTGTCTGAATTTATGGAGATGTAAGCAAAGACTGATAGATCTCCACTTTTTGGAGGCAACAGAGAATATGTTATATGGGCATTTTCACCCAAATCAAGATCCTCAGCATGGACTTTGCCAATAAAAACTGCAGGACTATTGTTTTCTTGAACAGTCAAGATATAGGAATCTTCCCGAAATACTGGAGGATTATCATTAATGTCAGATATTATCACCTCTATCACAGTCTCAGTGGACAAGCTAGGTGGTCCAGTATCCTTGGCAACAAGGGTGATATTATAGCCTGAGACCTCCTCCCGATCCAAGCTTCTATCAGTGACCAGCGAGTAAGAATTCCCGAATGTATGTTTGACTGCAAAGGGAAGGTCTCCTCTGAGGAAGCAGGTGACTTTTCCTCCCACTCGAATGTCCCGGTCTCTGAGAGTGAAAAGGGCTACTACTGTCTGTGGTGGTGAGTCCTCAGGGAGTGGGCTGGACACAGAGGAGACCATCACTTCGGGAGGATTGTCATTCACATCCACCACTTCTACCAGGACTTTGCTATGGGCAGAGAGGCCTCCACCATCTGTAGCTTGAATGTCAATGTCGTATGTTTCAATGGCTTCAAAATCTAGAGGTCCTCTTAGTCGAACCTCTCCAGTTTGAGAGTCAATCTGAAACGTCTGGAGAATTGCTTCCGGATTTTGAGCTAAAGAGTAAGTTATTGCTTTGTTGATGCCCTTGTCTAGGTCCATGGCAGTCACCATGGCCACCAAAGAGCCATTGGGGCTGTTCTCTGGGACCTGGGCTCGGTACACCAGTCGCGAGAACTGGGGCACGTGGTCGTTAACGTCCAGAACCACCACGCGGATGTGAGCGGTGCCAGACTTGGGCGGGGACCCACCGTCTACCGCCGTAATTGTCAAGTTGACTTCAGGCTGCTCCTCTCGGTCCAGTGGTCTGTTCAGCACCAGCTCAGCATATTTAGGCCCGTGGCTGCGGAAGCGGGTGTGCAGGTGGAAATATGCGTTGGCACTCAGGGTGTAGTTTTGGAGGCCGTTGAGGCCCACGTCCAGATCCTGGGCGCTCTGCAGAGGAAAACGTGAACCCAAGGGGGTGCTCTCTGGAATCTTTAAAAGCGGCTCCTTGTTTAGGAAAACTGGGGCATTGTCATTGATATCAAATACCCTGACCTCGGCACGGAAGGACTGCAGAGGCTCCACCAGGACTATTTCAAAGCGCAGAACGCACGGGTCTGCTTTGCCACAAAGTGACTCCCGGTCCAGTTTCTCCTTCACGAACAAATCTCCGGTCTTGCGGTGGAGCCGGAAATGCATTTTGTTGCCGTCGGAAACCAGCCGCGCCCCGCGCGCAGCCAACTTCCCTACCTCCAGTCCTAGGTCCTTAGCTACGTTGGCCACAAACGAGCCGCTCTCCATTTCCTCTGCCACTGAATAGCGGATAGTTGTCGCACCCCCCACAGATAGGCACAGAAGAATGAGAAGAGATCCCACTTGCCTGCTTTTTCTGCGCGCACCCGCCATCAGTTCTCACAAGCGCACTCTCTGCAATCGAAGCCAGCTGTTGCAGATATACTTTCACTTTTCTCCAACAGGTTACTACAACAGCTGCTCTCTGCTTCACTAGCCTCTAACCGCAGCACCCCCAAAGCCAAGCCGAGCCGGTTAAGCTGTTTTGCACTTGAAAGAAAATTTGCATTGAGCGACTCAACTCCCTAGTCTAGCGAATGTATTAATAGATATGTTCTCATTCCGGAGAGTTGAGTAGAGGTTGAAAGTCTGTTGCCAAAGCAACAACAGTCTCCACTGTTAATTCCCTTTAAGGAAAAATAAAGCGTTTGGGAATTGAGAAGCCAATGAGATTAGTTGTTCAAGCTGAAGTCATTCTATCTGCTAGCCGTCTGGAGCCACTGAAGCAGTGGGCGAAGAGCAACAAGTTTAAGCTACATCTGCACTCTCTGCAGTCCATCCACAAACCAAGAAAGAAGCACAAGGATCCTGCAGGGTCTTCGGAAGCCCAAGCCACATATATGAGGGAGGGAGCAGGAGAACGCAGAGGAAGTGGTCAGTAGGAAACGGAAAGGGAACAGACAGACATTCTCCTTCAGAAACTTGAGGTCCAGTAGGTACACTGACAGGGGCCTAAGCCAACTGGCCTCTTGATTTGCGCTGTGCTATATCAGTGCTACTTCTACGTATATGCTCCCCTCCAAAATATGTGTATACATGTGCACAAAGGAAGCAGCAGGCTTGTCACCTATGATTATAATGGCAGTACCGTTTATTGGATATGATTTCTATGTACTGACACTATGACAAGTGATTTACAGGCATTATTTAATTTAATACTTGCAACAACTGTATGATGTTGACATTTTAAAAAAAAAGAAAGACAAACAATAGGCGCGGTTATGTCAAGGTCCCCTACCTAGCAAATATTAGGAATAAAACTCAATTTAATTTTGTCTGATTCCCAAGTGTATGCTCTTAATCATCACACTACTCTGCTTCCCGGATAATATAATGAATAAATCAAATGAAGATAAATATTTGGTTTTGGATTTTAAAGGATATAAAATAAGATTGCTTACACATATTGAGAGTTGCCTACTAGAAATACAGGAGATATTTCTTGAGAGTTTCCTTTATGATCACAGAATGTTTAAGAATGATAAGGCATTTTGGAAAAATGAGATCCAGTCTCCTTCTCACCCACCCTCCACTTTTTAAAAAAACAAATGGAGAAACTAAGGCCCCAAGTGATAAAGTCACTTGCCCAGTTCACACAGCTATTCATGGCAGTGTAGGAACTAGAACTTGTCTTCTGATGCTGTCTCATGCTCATTACCTAAAGCGTTTGATTTCCCATTTGTGCTCAATATTTTTTGTCCCAGGTGCTATACAATCACAGCCACTTAAGAGAAATCTAAATTATATTTTCTAACAGGAAAAAAAAATGAATGAAAATAGAAAGTGTACACAAGATTAATTACATTCTGACATGAGGGAGTTAATGAATCTCTCAATCTCTGTTAGACATTTTAACACCTGGCTTAAGTGTGCATCCTTAAACAGTTTTAGTTTTAGTTTTGCCTCTTTTGAAAACTATATATCTTACTTCAGTATGAGTAAAAATAAAATAAAACTATATATCAAGTAAGTGTACAGTAGGTAATCCTTTGAATTTTGTTTCTTTCCCTCATTATTTAGCTCAATGTGAGATTGGTGTTATCTTTAGCTCTAGTTCATTTATTTCCATTACTGTATGGAATTCCAGGGTATTGTCAATGCTCTTTAGCTAGAGAACATCAGAGACACACCTGTAGTTGAACAAAGTTATATTTACTGACTTATTGTAACAAGGGAAACTGCACACTGTAGGGAATCATGGAGCGTCTCAGTGAAGGAATGTTAGAAAGAACATATATTTGGTTTTGTGTTAGAAGATTTGGGGGAGGTTTGAAGCAGGGTGCTCCAGATTGGATGCCATCATAAGTGGAGTTAATTCTATGCTGAGTATATTGATAATTCTTATGTAGAAGGTATGAGGAATGGAGTGAGGCTAATGCTGTGATTGGTTGATTGGTAAATAAGCTGTAGTGACTAATATTAGCCAGGACAGAAAGATATTTGGGCATTTTTGTGGAGTGGACAATACTCTTTTTGTCTATATTTAGACACACTTATGGTGTGCTCTTGTTTCCCTCTTGCTCCATCATAGTCACAGAGTGGCCCTGTCTGATACTGGTGTCCTATGAAATCACTTTTATTCAACAGAAGATCACTATGGGCTACCTACGAGTGTCAGGCCAGATCTTAGCTCTCATGGACTGCTTTTGTCTTTTTCAGTATGGATGCAGAATTCATTTACCCATCTTATTGTTCTGCTGCTCATAGCATATCATTGTACATGTCAGTGTGTGCACATGTATACACACATTTTGGGGGGAGTATCTACATAAAAGTAGTATTGGTATCATACAGTATGTTCTTTTCAACTTTACATGATGTCACCAAACTGCTTTCTAAGAAGTTGTACTGATTTACACTCTCATCAGCAGTTCAACTTCTAGTTGCTCAAATTATTTCCAACACTTAGAATTACTAGTCTTCTAAAATTTTGACCATTCTGGTGAGTGACTGTGTTCATATTTCATTGATTAATTTGCATTTCTTTGATTATTAATTATTGGTGAAGTAGGGCATTATTTAATATATTTTTAGTTATTGGAATATCCTTTTTTGGGAAGTTTTTTACAGTTATCTTGCCTATTTTTAACATTGCATTGCTTACCTTTTTCTATTAATTTCTATTACTTCCTTATATTTTGACTATGAGTCCTGAATATATTTAAAAAGAGATGTTTATGCTTAGTCAATATACATAAACAGGGAATAGCCTTGAGCAATTTGGATAGAAAAGCACATACTACCCACTAATGTTACTTAGCATCATCAAAAAGGCTACTGGAGAGGTTTTTAAAGAAGGAAATATTTATTTAGTGATGCACAAATTATGCAGAAGCTTCTCCCATCCTAGGAAGTCTTAATACAATCCATTTCCAAATAATTCATTTAAAAAATTGTAAGTTAAAAAAATATATTCTTGACTGGGTGTTGGCTCATGCCTGTAATTCTAGTATTGGGAGGCTGAGGCAGGAAGATCACCTGAGGCCAGGAGTTTGAGACCAGCCTGGGTAACATAGCAAGTCCCTTGTCTATAAATAAATAAATACATAAATAAATAAATAAGGCATGCTGGCAAAGCCTGTAGTCCTAGTTACTTGAGGAGGGAGCATTGCTTGAGGCCAGGAACTTGAGGATCCAGTGAGCTATGATTGTACCACTGCACTCCAGCCTGGCTAACAGAGTCAGTGCCTGTCTCAAAAAAAGAAATTATGAGGTAAAGTATAAGCAATGCTGCTTTTCTTTTTTCTTTTCTTTTTGTTAATTTATTGACAGATAAAATTATATTTACCATATACGACATGATATTTTGTAGCATATTTACATTGTACAATGACTAAATTCAGCTAGTTAACATATATGTTACCTCACATAGTTATTATTTTTGTGGTGAGAATACTTAACACCCATGTCTTGGGCATTTTTCAAGCATAGAATACATTGTTATTAACTATAGCCACCATGTTGAACAATAGACCTTTTGAACTTATATCTCTTAACTGAAATTTTGTATCCTCTTGGCTCCCCAACCTCTCCTTCCTCATTCCAGCTCCTGGAAAACACCATTCTACTCTCTAGTTCTATGAGATCAACTTTTTAAGATTCCGCATATAAATGAGGTCACACCATTATGAGAAACAGTATACAAGTTTCTTAAACAATTAAAAATAGATATCAACCATAGAATTTAGCAATCCTACTACCAAGGATATATTCAAAGGAAATGAAATCAGTATGTTGAAAAGATTTCTGCACTCCCATGTTCACTGCAACATTATTCACAATAGCTGAGATGTGGAATCAGCCTGAGTGCCCATTCGTGGCTAAATGAATAAAGAAAATGTATCATATGTATATAATGGAACATTCTTCAGCTTTCACAGAAAAGGAAATCCTGTGATTTGCCACAACATGGATGAACCTGAAGGAGGTTATGTTAAGTGAAATAAGCCAGGCACAGAAATGCTGCTTTTCAATTCAGTTCTTCTGAATCTTAATCTATTTGGTTAGCCCCAGGAGATCTATTAATATCTGCTTGATGGAATCAAAATCCAGAATATTTTCTTTTTTCCATGGAAAACCTTAGGACATTTGAACATGGTGCTGTTTTGTTTTTTTAAGTCTGTATTCTTTCCGGTGAAGGTAGAATTGGGGGCCCACAGACTAAATCTACAGCTTGTAAAGGCAGCATCAAAACCTACATGTTGGGAAGAGGGACAATCCACAGTTAGTATGATACCATGAAGTTTTGTGAGAACAAAAATTCACTTCAAAACTGTATCTGAGTACTAACTTTTAATTACTTTATAAATCTTATTTTGGAATATTTTACAGTTTTGGAAGAGTTACAAGAGTGTTCGTAATCACTTATAACTTACCCATTGACTTACCTTAACTAAACTTTAATAAGGCTTCCCTTCTCCTCACAAGCCCCTGAACTTTAGCTGGCCCCAAATCTTGAGCAAGCTCCAAAAAGCAGAGCATCTCCCACTTTATGGTTCATTCTGAGAACTGGCCAACCACAGAAGGGAAAATCGTATTTCCAGTTAAAGTGCCCTGACCATGCCATCTGCTCATCCTGCCCCCTTGCCCTGCTCCCACACAAAGGTCCTGCTAGCCCTACTTACACCTTCTTTTTTTAACTCCTTTTTTAAGTTGATTTTTAGACATTTGAAGATTTCTGTTGTCAGAGGGCCTGTAATAGTCTTTTTAGAATAAAACTGTTCCTTACCTAAATCCAGATTTGTTTTTATTAGATATAATAATAAATGACCATATAAACTTCACCTAGATTTATCAGTTTTGCTACATTTGTGCACTCTCTTTTTTGTTGTTGGCCGTGAGATTGGCACTTCTGCCAAGGATCTCTTGACCAGCAAGAGGGTCCTAATACCTGGAAGAGAGAGTGCGCGGAAGAGAAGAGAGAGAGAGAGATGGGTCTGGAGGACTGATAAGAGATATGCTCAGATCAGCGATTTATTCTTTGTGCACATGTTCTTATATATGATTTTACATACAGTGACTGACGTCAGTCTTCTTACAGAATCATTATCAGGGGGAAAGAACAGAAAGTTACAAGGTAACCAAAGGAGGTTCAAAGTAACCAAGGGAGGGGGCAACATACAAGTTTACCTAAAGGTCACAAAAGATTCTTATCCTCTTATCCATTGTTACAGAAAATGACGTTAAGACAGGTGGGCAAGCAATAAATCAGGAGGGGAACAATTTTGTAGTGATTCAGTGAATGATCTCAATGTTTCTATGGCTATGGGTAAATAGAGTCATAGAACTAGCCCAGAACATTGACTTCAGGAGAAACACAATAATCTGGCATTACTTCAGTCAGTGAACTGAGAGTAACTCTCTGCAAGCTTAACATTTCCCACGTCTTCCTGTAGCCACCTCACTCGACTGCACCCAGTGGAGAGAGACGTGTCTGGGCTCAAACCCCGTCATGGCGGAGACACGGAGGGGCCTCTACGCTGGTGGGGGATCCCCACACTTTTTCATATTTATCTATTACTATATTATATAATACATTATTATATACATGCATGCATTATTTAAAAATAGTTATCTCTCCCTCAATTTTCATGAGAGATGTATACCTCCCCACTCCAATGGTGCTGAGTTTAGCTGCACAATATGCTTTGACTTTACATTGGGGTTAATATACTTTCCTACCTCTTGATTTTGGAGTTGGCCATACGAGTTGCTTTGGCCCTCAATGGGATGTTAAGAGTGTTGTGGGTTGAATTTGTCCCTCAGAAAGATATGTTGAAATCCTAACCACTGGTCCTTGTAAATGTGACTTTATTTGGAAACACAGTCTTAGCAAATGTAATCAAATTAAAATGAAGTCATACTGAATTAGGGTGGGCCCCAAATCCAATGAATGATGTCTTTATAAGGAGAGAGATTTTGGAGACTCACAGTCACACATAGGAAGAAGGCCACATGATAACTGAGACAGAGGTTGGACTGATGCTGCTACAAGGATTGCTCACAACCACCAGAAGCGTGGTAGAGTCAAGGACGGATCTTCCTCTATACCTTCAGGGGGCGTGGAACCCTGCTGATGTCTTAATTTCAGACTTCTAGCCTCCAGAACTGAGGGAGAATAAAATTTCACTGTTTGAAGCCACTCAAGTTGTAGTCATTTCTTATGGGAGCCCTAAGGAAACTAATACACAGAATGAAGCAAGTTTGTGGGTTGAAATGTGTTTGCATAATTCGACTTGTCCATTTGCTCTTCTGCTACACTCATAAGAACATTCTCTGGATAGCTTATTGATAAAAGAATTATGAAAGACATGTGGAACAGTACCAGACATAACCTGCATATTGAAGTGAAGCATGGCTGATCTCAGCCTAGATCTACTGACCCCAAGATGCATGAATGGGGAGTAATGTTGCTTTGAACTACTATTTTTTGAAGTATTTTGTTGCACTGCATTCTGTGACAATAGCTAACCTATGTAATATGTAATCATTTTATTTTGGCATAGTTAGATGCAGACATTTTGATATCATTCCTAAATATCTCAACATGTACCTCTTACAAACAGGGATGGTCTCCTTCATAACCTCAATAAAATGATCACACTTAGGAAATTTAACATGAATATAGTACTATCATCTAATATATACTTCATATTCTAACGTCCCCAGTTGTTCCAAGTATGTTCTTTGTGCCGTTTTTTTTAATGTAGGATACAATCAAGGATTGCACATTGCTTTTAGTTCTTATGTTTCTCTAGTTTACTTTAAACTGAAACAGAGAAAACATTTTATGATGCTGTTTTTTAATAACGCTAACTTCTTTTTCATGACAACATTGTTTTTATTTATTTACTTTTTAAAAAACTTTTATTGTAGGTTCAGGAATTCATGTGCAGCTTTGTTATGCAGGTAAACTCGTGTCACATGGGTTTGTTGTATAGATTATTTCGTCATTCAGGTACCAAGTCTGGTACCCAATAGTTATTTTTTCTGATCCTCTCCCTCTTCCCACCCTCTACCCTCAAGAAGGCTCCAGTGTCTATTGTTCCCCCTCTTTGTGTCCATGAGTTCTCATCATTTATGTGCCATTTATAAGTGAGAAAATGCAGTATTTGGTTTTCTCATCCTGCATTAGTTTGCTAAGGATGATAGCATCCGGCTCCATCCATGTTCCCACAAAAGACATGAGCTAGTTCTTCTTTATGGCTGCATAGTAGTCTATGGTGTATATGTACCACATTTCTTTATCCAATCTGTTATTGATGGGCATTTAGATTGATTCCATGTCTTTGCTATTGTGAATACTGCTGCAATGAACATTTGTGTGCATGTGTCTGTATGGTAAAATGACTTATATTTCTTTGGGTATATACCCAGTAATGAGATTTCTGGTCCGAATAGTAGTTCTGTTTTAGCTCTTTGAGGAATTGCCACACTGCTTTCCACAATGGCTGAACTAATTTACACTCCCACCAACAGTGTATAAGTGCTCACTTTTCTTTGAGACTTCATCAGCATCTGTTATTTTTTTACTTTTAATAATAGCCATTCTGACTGGTTTGAGAGGAAATCTCATTGTGGTTTTAATTTGCATTTCTCTAATGATTGACACTGATGTTTTTAAAGAGTTGTTTTACAGCATATCCCTCAATTTGGAATTTTTTATTGTGTTTACCCTTGGTTAGATTGAGGTTAAATATTTTTGCAAAAATACCACATAGATGATATTGTGTTCTTCTCAATGTATGACATCAGACGGCATATGATGTCATTTTATTCCATCATTGGTGATATTAAGTTTGGCAATTTAGTTATAAAATGGTGTCCATCAAATTTTTCAGTTGGATGGGTACCTTTTAATTGTTTCTATAATTAATTAGCAATCTGTGGAGAGAAGTTTGAAACTATGTGAATATGCTATTCCCAAAACAATTTTATTAACCATTGGTTTCCAACATGCATGAATGATGCTTATATTGAATAAATACATATTTGTACTTATATTGTTTAAGTGTAGGTGCATACATACATCTATATGGAATCATGAGACTTACACTTTCAATACATTAATACAGCTATCTTCATTTTTCTCCCCCACTTCATATTTTATATTTTCCTTGTCCCAAAGTGAGAATTCTTAGTTCCCAACAGCATGAATATTTACTCATCATCTAAATCTCAAGCAATACATTAAAGAATTTTGGAATTATTACACTATTACCTAAGTGCTAATTAATTTTTTGAAAATCCACTTAGGGAGGCCAGAAAAATGTAGTTAGTCTCATATTGAAAAAACATATATTTTCTGCTCATAAAATTAGTTTAGATCAAAATTGATTCTAACATTTATGTAAAATGTATTGATTATTTTTATTTATCTTTAAGTCATAGGTTTAAACGTTTCTGAAATTGTTCTGCTGATAATTTTGTCACTATTTTCAACTTCTTCTAGAAAAAAAATACCTTAACTAGAGTATTGGAGAGTCTCTTCCTATTTGTTTCATCTATTATTGTATCAAAAGTTCAGGTAGTTTCAGAAATTTAATATTGATAATATTTATTGTAATCATAATTTTTATGAGCAGGTTAATATTTGGGATCCCCTCTAATTTTCATTCATATATATATTTTTAAGCCTGAAAAAAGTTGTCAATTTTTAGGAGCAGATGTATTTTGAAACATTGAAGTCACACCTGCAGCTGTAAACTTTACTTACTATTTTAGAATTCTGTTCTTCTATTGTGTCTTTTCATGCATTTAAGTTTTCTTATTCATATTAGCAGAAACAGGATGCTTTAGTGGATAGAAGTTCTTTTTTGGCAGCTCAGTTTATTGCAGCTGCTCTTGATCTCCCATCTGTTGCTTTAAATGACAATGCCTCTTATTGTTCAACCTGTGCATGTGTGTATAAAGTTTCCTTCTCCCACAGTAACGCAAGAAGCTGTAATATAAACCAATACCACTTATAAACAGAACTTGTATTACACTCTTATTTAAAACAGATGTCTTTCATGCTGTTATTATTCATGCTTTTTTTTCATATTGATAGAATAAGCTATGGATGTCTTTCCATAAAATCTTACAAGTGTTTGGAAATGCCTCAATTTAACCAAATAGAGACTATATTAGAGTGCTAATTTTTCCCTTAATAAGTTCTTATCCATTTCTCTTTTTTATAAGTAAAGACAATTGTTAACAACACCAGAATCAGTACCTACATTTTTATTGAAATTAATATCTATTCAATAAAATTTTGTTTGAAATCTTAGAACAGAAATGGTAACTATTATTTTATGTTAAGTAAGTAACTGTGGTAACCATTATGTTTTTGTTCTATGTTAAGACTCATAGAAGAGTAAATGAGAAAATAGCTATAAGAAAAGCAAATACTAACTGGGTTGGTTGACATATAAAGCCAAGTGTGCCCCCTGCATGGGTCTTTTTTCTGAGAGTGATAAGTTTGCTTACTTGGGAAAGGATTTTATTTCACACTCAACTTGCTAGAATTGATTTTACACTGGAACTCACACATTTGAACATACAGTAAGACTCTGAAACAACATTTGAACAAGGCATTTACCCTATTTTTTTCTTGCTATTTATCAAGATGTGTACTTACAAAGCAACTTAAATGTTTCTCATCTGAAGTTGGATGTACATAATTCACAGTAATTTAATCATCACTATGTAAAAGAGTGTAAATAATATACACAGACTAAGAGTAATAAACATCCATAAATTTCCTGTATTTTTACCACTTTGATAGTTTACATATTAGGCTTGGAAAAGATGAAAGGAGACAAGCGTTTTCCTCCTAGAATTCTCACCACCTCTTACTAATTCCTAAATATAATCATACTTTTTATTTTCCAGAAACTGAGATCGGAGTAGTACTCTCGGCTAAGCTTCTTGGAATATGTTTGGCTAACAATAGAAAGCTTCCTTAGTATTTCTTTCAGTAAAATATACCCTGTGGAAGTTTTTGTAAATATTTGTAAATACCTATCTATACAGATACTTTTAAAATACCTTTTGATAATCAGATGTGTTGGAAGAAATACTTGGAGAAATTTAAACATATTCATGAATTATTTTCTTGAGTAGAAGCGAGAAATCACTCTGAAAATTCTACATTTTTCCATTTCTCTTGAAAAATAAGCAGATCTCCCCAAAAAACACTTCCTGACGCCCCAAATCCCAAAGCTCTTCAATTACGTCTTAAAGTTTTAGGTCTTAATCGAAAGTACACTTTAAACTTTATCAATAGCATTTTCCTCATCTGCCACCAGGTGGCAGGTGGATCTACTTTACGAGCAAGACCCCCGACCCCGCCCTACCGGAAGCTGTCATGTAAAGGAACTCTCTCTGACCACGCCCAGAGTTCAGCACCCTGACCACGGACAGCGACACCGCCCAGTTTAGACCCGTGACTCGCTGCAGAGGTTTTCACTTCACAAAGGAAATGGCCAATCCCAACTGGTTCCAAAGGCCGCGTGACTGGCTAATTTACAATGCCAGAGGTAGAGGGGGGTAGGAACCCCTTGTTTTGGGAATTTTAAGCTAGCGGAGGAACCAGCTGATATTAAATACTACTCCATATTGCAAAATCCTGTGGTTGTTTTTCTCTCTCTACTCTCCGAAATCTCAGTGACTCGTAAATGCTGTTTTGCTGCGGTACAGGGGCTGGATTACCCAACCTCTGTGTGTTGGTTTATTCCGACAAAATGAGTAAGACAGCAAAGGCGGTACAAAAGTCAGTGTGACTTATGGCTGCCAATACCTTGGTTTGCACAAAGCTGCCTGTCAGCTTTCCTACCACACCAGCATCGGGACGGACTACATTTTCTTGTTCTTGATTTCCGATTAATTAATCTCGAAAACACAAACAGCAGCTGATTTTTTGTTGTTGTTCGCTTGAAATTATTAATTTAGGCAAAGAGACTGGGGAAGCACGAGTGTGTTCTAGAAGTAATGGTTTAGATGTTATCTTCCAGTTGCCTAGCGACTAGTTAGACAAACAGAGTACTTGTGGGTGGGGATTATTTGCGTTTTAGAATGGCAAAAACCCAGGGGCAAATGAAAATGGATATAGGATAGCATAATATATTACCCGGGACTAGCGTTTATAATCAATCTAATTAAATCTCAGTGCTGAGGAAGTAAGCAGCGCTAAAGAGGAACAGTAGCCATTTAAGGTTCACAAGTGGATTAAATTAAGCCGAGTTTTTGTTGTAATTTATCAGTATTAAATGGATTGCTTTCTCTTTCCTCGCTGTTTTGGCGGCGATAAATTCGGATCTTTAACCAGCAGAGGGCGAGTCGACTGCATTTTTCAGCCCTCAGACACTCCCTCTTACTCCCTTCCTTCTCTGCCCCTGGGAAATTAATTTACTAAGCTCTTCAAATATAGACCAAGCTGAGAAGGTGTTGTGGAAGGAAAGCAGCGGGCAGGACTTGGCAGAGTGCCCGCCCTGTCAGCCTTGGATGTGTGGCTACACCGCACTCCTGACGACACGGATCTCCTTGCTTGGGGCTGCAGTGGGGATTGCAGTGGTTGTTGCAGTAGGAGGCGGGATGAAAAGTACCCCCATCCCCAGAAGCCATAGATATTTAGGATCACTAGCTTCAGAGAACTGAGAGGACCAGCCTAGTAAAATGAATGTAAACTATGAAGGTGAGAAAGAGGACAGAAGCTCCAATTACGTCTCAGGGCCAATAACTAAGCGAGCTGGAACAATAACCAATAAGAGGAGGGAGGAGCTCTGCTCTGGCTTTGCCCCTCTGGGAAGAAAAATTGAAGGATGAAGAGAAGGGAAAGCGAGGAGATGAGGGCAAAGACTAAGAGTTTAGCTGAGTCATCTTTAAAAGACAAGCAAAGTAAGCCAGTCCAAGGGGAGAGACAATGAAAGCAAGCCAGCCAGAATGCAGAGTAGAGCAATAAAGCATGCTGTAAAAAGTTAATTTATTGTTGGGCGGAGCCCTCTTTCTGGAGGGACATACCACTTGCTCCAGAGGGGTGATTTACTTTGTAGTGTAAGATTTTTCAGAGTCCCCCTGGGCAGGCAGCCAGAACTTCCATTAATTCAGCATGTCCTTTCTTCTTCACATATTTATGTCTCAGAATTCATCTAACTGTTTCAAACTAGTAAAATTATTTTTTTCTAGAGGCCATTAAACTAAATTTTATGCAGTATTGCATTTTCTCTCCCTCAGTCATTACATTTCTGTAGTGCTTGTGTTTAAAGAACATCATTTCATTAATAAATTCAATTCATAAGATAGTATGAATTATCTTTTAAAAACCTAAGTACTAAGTCAGTGAACAGGGACTTAATGAAAGAGAATATCTAACTAGCCAAAAAGCATACGAAATGTTTACAAAGTTCTTAATTGTTAAAGAAATGGAAATTTAAGCCGGTACGAAAAGCCTGTATCCATCCAAGAGCATGGCTAAATAAATAAATAATAAAAGCTGACATTTTCTAGCCTTGGAAAGGATGAAGCAGTTCCACTGTCACACAGTACTGGTGGAGTGTAAATTGTTACAATCACTCTGGAAATCTGGCAGCATTTACTAAATTTCAATAAAGCATACCCACAGATATGCACTCTTATGTATATATCCAATAGAAATGCCTACGTGTATGTACAAAAAGACATGGACAAGAATGTTCATCATAGTTCAAACGGAAGCAATCCAAATGGACCTCAATAATTGAATGGATAAAGATGTTGTTGCCATATACAGAAACATACATAGCAAGGACAATTTTTAATAAACTACTACATGCAACAATATGTATAAACCTCACAGACATAATGCAATGTTTAGCAGGAAAAAAATCAGAAATAACCTTTTTGTGTGGTTATATTAATATAAATCTCAATAATTGTATAAACTACCCTAAGATGATAAAAGTGAGGATAGTGGTTACTTTGGTGGAGATAAAGACTGGAATGGGAAATGAGGGAGACTTCAGGATTTGGTCATATTCTATTTCTTTATCTGGATGGTAGTTACATGAATGCATTCACTGCAAAAATCTATTAAACTGCACGTTATGATTTGTTTATGTTAAGTATGGTATACCGCAATAAAAATATACTTAAAAATTTTACTGATACAAATATTTGTACATATTTATGGAGTACATGTGATATTTTGTTAAAAAGACATAAGACAGATTATGTCATACCCATCCTTAAAACAGTTTGATGTCTTCCCATTGCATTGACAGTAAAATCTAGATTCCTTAATGTGGCCTATAAGGCCCTGCATAAACAAATCCTCAATTTCCAATCTTATTAACTACTTTCTCCCTCAGTCACCACATCTGAATTACTCTGACCTTCCAACAGTTCGTAGAACATTGATCAATCTCTTTTCAGTCTTGGGGGGCCTTGAGCTTGCTGTTTTCTCTACCTGGAATGGGTTATCACCAGCTCTTTGCATGACATGTTCCTTTTAATCCGTCAACTCAGATTAATGACATCTCTGTAAAGAACCTTTCCTTGACTTCCATCTAAAATATCTGGGTGATTTTTTCTATTTGCTGCTGTGACAAACTGTCACAATGTTCATTTCTCCTTGCTATGTAATATACTCACAGCTGTGAGGACTAGAATATAGACATCTTTGAGAGGGATATTATTCTACCTACCACAATATACTTATTTTATTGATTACAGCATCATGCTTATTTTGTTAGAGCACTAATCATAATTTTAGATAATTATATATATATATTTACTTGTTCACTAACTCCTCCACTCCAATGTAAATTCTAGTGAGAGCAGAGACCCTATCTGTCCTGTTCTCGTCTGTTTTCCAGGTGCTTAGCATAATACCTGGCATATTGCAGGGGTTCAGTAGGTATTTGTGGGAATAATAAGTAAATTATTAAAGTTTAGCCTATGCTTTGGTACTTAACAGCTCTGTTTGCTTTTTATCATTCTTGCTCATATAAAAGTGTATATTATGTCTCAGGCATAGAGAAATTTCTGAAGAGATACCAGCATAGATTTTTTTTTCAAGTTCTCCATCATACTAACTCAGTATAAAAAATCATGTCTGCAGATACAGGCCCATATATGTCATATAAGCCCATATATTTAAATTGATTGTAATAATTTACACTCCATATATATCTTCATATATGTATATACCTATATCTTCATAATATAACTTTATACTTTTATTGACTTTAAAATGATAGCTCATAAATTGCCACTGCATGGAAAATAGCACATCACAGGACTCATGAAACTGAAGCAAAAATAATCTAGAATGAAGAGTTGAAATTTGTGATAGTCACATGAGAAAAAATGTGGTATATGGGGCTGTAAGTATAATCCTATGATGAAGCTAGAAAAACAGTTATCTGTCATCAGATAATCCTTGTTTATTTCCCTTTTGCCAGGTTGTAATACCAGATACCAGAAAATTTTAAATTCTTGGTGATTTACTCATTTATTCAGCAGATATTTATTGAGCACCTATGAAGTGCCAGACACTAGACTCTGGGCATTTAGCATGAATAATATGTGGTATGCATTATTAAGAAACCCCTGCCATTAAGGAGCCCACAAATAGATACACAACATTATATGAAATAGTGGCAAATGTCATAAAGGAGAAGGGGGATGATAAGAAATCAATTAAGGGTTTTGAATGGAGATTTGATTTATATTATAAAAAGATAAGTCTATCTGTTATATGGGTAGAAGAAGGGAAATCCATTAGAAGGCCATGGCAATAATGCAGGCAAAAGATAATGGTAGTTTGAACTAGGGTGGTGGTGCTGAAGTTTAAAAAATTGGTTGGGTTTGGAATATATTTTAAAGAGAAAATTGGCATGATTTCTTGATGGATTTAATGGAATATTAAATAATAAAAAAAGAATGTTCTCAATTTGTTTTGAATATCTTAGTGATTGGTGGTGTCATTACTAACACGGGGAAAGTTAGGGTTGGTTTTGGAATAGAAAAATCAAAAATTTTACTTTGGACATGCTAAATTTTAAATACTTATTAACCATCTAAGCCATATCAAGTGGCCAATTGAATATTTGGATCTGAGGACTTAGAGGAGATACCATATCTACAAATATGAATTTTAAAGTAAAGATTAGGAAAACTATAATTAAAGCAATGAAATGAGGTCACCTGGAAAATTCACATAGAAAGAGAAGGTGGTGAATCCTAGCATACTTCAACATTAGAGGTCTAGAAAATGGAATGAAGTCAGCAAAGGAGACTGAAGGAGAGAGTGACCAGTATGGTAGGAGGAAATCCAGGAGAGACTGTTCCCTGAGAGCCATGTGGAGAAACTGTTTTAAGAAGGAGAGAGGAAATGCTGCTGGGAGTTTGGTAAAATGAGACTTGAGATAGAAAGATGGACACCTCTTGTGACCTTGGCAGAGCAGATTCAATGAAGTAGTAAAATAAACACCTGATCTAATATGATAAACCATTGTGAAAACATTACAGAGCTTGAGTTCATTTTAAATAACGTTACTTGAAGTAGAGGTCATATGAATTGCTAACACTGATGGTCTATACGCATATAAATAATTAATTAACTTCTAAATTCACAATTTCTTAACATCAGTAGATCAAAGTATATAGATTATTTTACTGTAATGATGGCTGCCTAAAGGGAGTGCTGAGTCATAATTTCTTCATAGTTCTGAAGATACTATTTAATTCTATGATCTGTAATAATGGAAATAATAGTTTTAGATCCTTCCCTTCTTCTGAGATATTACAGATACCTACTCTGGGCCTCAAAATAGAAAAATAAGCTTCCTGTTGAACCTCCTATTTTGTTGTTGTTGTTTGAGGACTCCATGTGATGCACTGATGTTTGCAAACAAGTTCTTTATATTACTTGTGTTTGTATCACGGTGAGGTTGTTTCCAATAATTGTTGTAATTACTAGGTCTTCTAATCTTGCAATTTGTCTACTCTACAAAGCTCATGTCTAACCTGTGAGCCCATTAAAGGAGCTTTAGAATGCTGTGACCTGTGCCAGCTTTTTTCCACAGCATTGTTCAGTCAAGGGACTTCTCTTCTAAAGATTTTTTGTTGTTGTTGTTTTTGTTTGTTTGTTTTACCTAACACTCAATCACCACAATAGTCATTCAGTTACTAAATATTATTAGGCATCTCCTATGTTTGGCCTATCCTAAGGTCAGAAAATGTAATATTAAATGAGATGGACACCCTCCTAGCCTCACAAAACTTAGATCCTAAGTAAGACGTGGACAAAAAATTGTTACAACAAATATGTTACAGACCTCCAGGTTGAGAATACAGGGTAATAGAAGAACTCAAAACTACAGATGGGAGATGGGAGGCTGGGAAAGGTTGGGCTCTGAAAGATGAAGAGTTATCTAAGCAAAGAGGAAGGAAAACAATTGCAAAAAGCTTGTACAAAGATTTAGAAGCAATGAAAGGATAGTGCATTTGAAGAACACTGTGGGAAAGGGAATAAACTTTATCATTTTTCTCTCCTTTAGGGTGACTTGCCTTAATTCTTCTTAGTGACCTTCAAACCACCTTAAAAATTG
Organism: Aotus nancymaae; assembly: GCF_030222135.1. NCBI lineage: Eukaryota > Metazoa > Chordata > Mammalia > Primates > Aotidae > Aotus > Aotus nancymaae. Next base: position 16,021,002 of record NW_026988479.1, on the reverse strand, counting down.
ATTATTCATTGTCAAATTTTATTTTTTGCTTGTAAAGGCTATTTGTTTTTATGTAGTAATCAGTATTCAATAGCTAATAAATATAATAGTGCTCATCTGTATTAGCTAATATTTCTCTAATTATTATATATTAATAATTATATAATTAATTATTGATTGATTATATAATAATCTCTAATTATTATATATTATATATTGTGTGTTATATAATATTATATAATAATTAGAGAAATATTAGCTAACACAGATAAACAGTATTATAAGGTGATAATTTTAGTAATATTTTTGAAATTTGTTTCAGATAATTTTGGAACATTTTAAAAGTATTATTGTCTAACTCTTCTAAGATTGCCTAACCACTCCAATTGTTCATTAATTCATTCTCATGAGGGTCTAAGGGATTTCAGTACAGATTAAGCATTTCCTCTTATCACTGTTCCATAATATGAATCATGATGAATATAATAATTTATCAAGAAATATTTAATAAGTGATGCTTCATTTCTAATACGCTCTGAGTATAACACTGAAAGAAATTCAATTTTTCTAAAACTTAATAAACACAAGATAACACCAAACTGATGATTCATCCTCTTATTATTCCTGGAAATCTGGATGTGGAAGAGGTAAATGAAAACAGATAATTAGGTGTTGTGCAGAGTTTAAATTATAATATTTTGTCTGTGAAAAATTGAAGAGATACCCAGTATAGTTTTAATTTTATGTATAAGAAAACTGCAGACCAGAAAAGTAGAATGTCCAATATTATGTCTCAAGATAGCAAAAAAGAAAAGAAAAGAAAAAAAAAAAGTCCTGGAAATCAGATTCTGACCCAAGTCTAGTGCTTTTCTCATTATGTGAATATCTTTGCTCCTCACTTTTTCTTTCCTTTCTTTTTTTTTAGATAGAGTCTCATTCTGTTGCCCAGGTTGAACTGCAATGGCCTGATCATGGCTCACTACAGCCTAGAACTCCTGGGCTCAAGCAAACCTCCTGCCTCAGCCTCCCAGGTAGCTATGACTACAGGTGTGTGCCATCACACCTGGCTTATATATATATGTGTGTGTGTGTGTGTGTATATATATATACATATATATATATATGTATGTATTTGTGTGTGTGTGTGTGTGTGTGTGTGTAGAGACAGGGTCTCACTGTGTGTTACCCAGGCTGGTCTTAACTTCTGGCCTCAAGTGATCTTCCTGTCTTGGCCACCCAAAGTGTTGGGATTATAGGCATGAATCACCACACCTGACCTCAAAGTGCTTTTGATCTTTAAAAGTTTGAGGGCCACTGTTTAGAAATCCATTTGTATAGTCAATAAACAAATATTTGTAAAGGACCTATGATATTTTAGGATCATTCTAGGTATTAGGGATACAGCAGTGAATGACTGACGAAAATCTCTGCTTTCTGGGAACTGGAGAGATCATCAGACCACTGATACAAGCTGGGATATCTATAGGACTGGATACATTTGAATTTCAGGTGTGTGCACATATATGTGTGTGTGTGTATTCAGTTTGTTTCATTTATATTCGAGTTTATGAAGACATAATTTCCATGCAATAAAACTCATTATTTCAAGGGGTACAACCTGGCAAGTTTTGACAAACATACATAGTCACTTAACTACGATCACAATAAAAATAAAGAATATTTTCATTATCCCAAAAAGTTATTTCATGTCCCTTTGTATTTAATCCTTTACCCCACCTGCAGCTTCTGATAAAATTGATCTGATTTCTATCCCTGTGTAAATGGAGTCACACAGTAGGTACCCTTTTGCATCTAGCAATTTTCATTTAGCATAATGCTTTAAGATTCACCCACATTATTGCGTGTATCAGTAGTTGGTTTGTATCCATTTGTCTCCAGTGTTCAGTAATTGAGCTTCAGTTTTCACATCCTAACTCTGCACAAAGACAAAGTGAAAAGATTTTGAATCAACTAGTGTGGAAAGTCTAGTAGGAGATTCTCCTTCAACAAAAGAGAAACCCTGAGAATGAGTACAACTTAGTGTTAAGCGAACTAGATATGACTTCCACCCAGGGACTACCAAAAAAGCCTGAGTGAAAAACCTGACTGTTCCTGAGACTAACTGTAGGGGGAAGGATGGTGGGGAGTAGGGATCACCACTAGGGATTTGGGATCACTTCTGGCTCTCAGGTAGTTTTTTTATTTTTTAATCTAATTTTTTTAATTTTTAATTTTTGTGGGTACATAGCAGGTGTATTATTTATTCTCACATAGTTTTGAAGCTTGTATTCACTGGACATGGATAGTTGGGAAACAGAAACAAAACTTCAAGTTGAAAATATAATTTTATGTTGATCTCAAACTTGCAGTACCCCTGGAAACTGGACAAAGTAAGTACAAATTATCTCTAGAATAATCCACCTTTATTTGAATTATTTGAAGGCCACCAGGCTTCAAATAATTTCTAAACATAGAATTCTAAAGAAAGTGAGCAATTTACCATAAAAAAAATCAAGGTAACAAGATTGAGATCCAGAAGAAATAAAAACAGCTGAAGCAGACATGCAGTGACTTCAGATAAAGAAATTATTGAACATAATATAAAAAGATTATATTTAATATATTTAAAGAAATAAAAGACAAGTTTGAAAATAAGCAGAGGGAAAAACATGAGGAATGAGCAAGCATATTTGAATGAAGAATACATAAAACTTCTACAAATGTAGAAATGTAATAAATAAAAGTTTAAAATTCAGTTAATAGGTTTAAGAACAAATCAGATACAAATGAAAAAGAATAATAGTCAAGAAGACAGGCAGAATGTAAGAAAGAGAAAAGAGATAGAGATTATAAAAAGAGTTTAAAAGACATAGAAAATAAAGTGAAATGATAAACATAGGTACAATTGCAGTCTCAGAAGAATAAAAGAGAAGTAGAAGCAATATTTAAAAAGATAATTAATTAGAATTTTTCATAATACCAAATTACAAATTCAGAAACCAAATGAATCTCATATAAGATAAAAACCAATAAACACATACAGTATAATTGCAGAACAATGAAGATGAAAGATTATCTTAAAATAGATATAGATATAGAAGAGTGATTTCTTTTAAAGTAATGACAGACTTCAGCACCATAGGAGGAAAAACAACAGTGTGTAAGGAAAGTATTTCAAGGAAGAAGAGGAGGTTAACTATAGCCAATGTTGCTGAAAAGTCAAGCAAGATGAGAACTGAGAAATGAAAAGAGCATTTTGGTGGAATGGTGAAAGTGTGATTGGAGTGGACTCAAGAGAGAATGGAACATTTACTGAGTATGTTTGTTGTTGCCAGTGGTATTGGTGGTATAATTCTAAAGCCATTTTGTGTGTATTATAGAATAGAAAAAAAAAGAAGTAAATATGTCAGTGCTGTTTGGAACCAGGGTTTTCACTGAAGAAGAAGGGAAACACAAATATCAAATAAGGAAATGTAAAGAAGAACCCTATGTGATCGGATTTTATTGGAAGTACCTGTATTCGAATAAGTTCATGAACATGAATTCACTAAAAGAGCCAGAAATAGACACATAGTAGCAATGAGCACATATATCACTTGGATCTTGGCTTCTAAACATCATTTCCCAGTAAAAGGAACCAGAGATTCTAAACATCATTTCCCACTAAAAGGAACCAGAGATCCCAAGTGAAAGGCCTAATTCCAGACCTGGGGCAAGAAAAATATAAAATAAATCTGAAGTATCTTGTATTGCTAGAAAGCAAGAAATGTTCAAAGCATGGAGAGGTCATATCAAAAGGACACTGCTCACTTGGAAGGGATCCCACTGTCCAAACTGAAGAGATATTAAATACCAAAAATTATAATGATGGTAATGTCTTATAACATTTAACAAATTTATAAAAATAAATCTATTTCTCCACATTGAAATTCAAAAAGAGAGAGAGAGGAATAGGGAAAACTATTCTTATGAAAAATAGGACTAATAAGTAAAGAAGGAATGATAGAATTAGAAAACTAACATTTGGTAACCTCCAACATAATGGATATTATCAATGAGCAACATCATTGGATTAAATCTTTCAAGGGAGGATGATAATCACAAGTTCTCAAAGTGTCATCCCACAAATTACCTACTAGGTGAAAATGTATCTCTACAATGAAGAGATATGGTGTTTACTGCCTTAACTAAGTAATCAAACCATCACCAAAAATAGTGGTACAACCTGACACTGTATTCCTCCTGAGAAGATGCTACTTGTGTGTGTGACTGTGTGTGTCTGCATGTGTGTGTACTATATATACATACATGTAGTATTCTTGCAAAAACAAAGTTTAACCTCAGTCTAATCATCAGAGGTAAGAATTAGACATGTCCAGAACGTGAAACATTCCACAACAAAACTAGCCAGAAATTTTTTTGTTCAGTCAATGATATGAAAAACAAATAAAGTGGTAGAACTGCTCTAACTTGAAAATTATTTAAGGTCAATAATAACCAAATGCAATGACTGAAACATGATCGGATCTTGAGTTTTTAAAAAACTATACAATTTGAAGGCAATTGATGGAATTTGAGTATGGACTACATATAAAGTAGTATTATCAAAATATATTAATTTCTGTATGCATGAAAATGTCATCATGGGCCAGTCATGGTGGCTGAAGTCTGTAATCCCAGCAGTTTGGGAGGCCGAGGGGGGTAGATCATTTGAGGTCAGGAGTTCAAGACCAGCCTGACCAACATGGTGAAACCCCATCTCTACCAAAAATACAAAAATTAGCCAGGTACGGTGGTGTACACCTGTAATCCCAGGAGGCTGAAGCAGGAGAATCACTTGAACCCAGGAGATGAAGGTTGCAATGAGATGAAGTCATACCACTGCACTCTAGTCTGGGCAACAGAGAGAGACCCCGTCTCAAAAAAAAAAGAAAAGAAAAGAACGAAACATAAATAAAAAAGAAAATGCCATCATGATTATGTAGGAGAATGTCCTATTCTTAGGAAGTATATGCTGCTTTACTTAGCAGTGATGTGTCATGTCTAAAACATACTTTGAAATGTTTTAGAATTGAAATGTTTTAGTCTTGAAATTGTACACCAAAAATTTACACAGAGAGGAAGAGAGTGAAGGAGGGAAAGGGAGAGAGGGAAGGAAAGGGTAAGGGAGGGAGAAAGAGAGAAGCAAATGTGGCTAATGTTAAAAGATGAATCCTGATGAAAGGAGTACAGAGGTTTGTTTGACTATTCTGTCAACTTTTCCATAGGTTTGAACTCTTTTTTTAAATAAAATTGAGCATTGCAATGATCTCTTCAGGCCAAGTACTAATTTCTAAAATGAATAATAGTGGTTTCAAATGAAGTCATTTGAACTTACAGCCAAGTAGCTATGAGTACTAATTGTTTAAATACAATTATCTTAAAACTTAGGCTGGGTGCAGTGGCTCACACCTGTAATCCTAGCACTTTGGGAGGCTCAGGCAGGTGGATCACTTGAGGTCAGGAGTTTGAGACCAGCTTGGCCAACATGGTGAAACCTCGTCTCTACTAAAAATACAAAAATAAGCCAGATGTGGTGGCACACACCTGTAATCCCAGCTACTCAGGAGGCTGAGGCATATGAATCACTTGAACCTGGGAGGTGGAGGTTGCAATAAGCCAAGATCACACCACTGCACTCCAGCCTGGGCAAGAGAGCAGGACTCTATCTCAAAAATAAAATAAAGTAAAAGATAAATATGATCATTTTAAAACTATGAAAGAAAGGAATTAGAAGAGGAACTGGAGATAGTATAGGGAACACTTTCAAGGAATTTTTTGTATAAAGAAGAAAGAAATGTGCAATAGCTGGGAGGAAAAACGAGGTCAATAAACAGTTATTTTAAGATGGGAGAAATAACAACATGCTTGTGTGGTGATGGGAAAGAGAAAGTTGATAGCACAGGGGTGGTAGAAAGCAGTGTCCTTGAGTACATGACACAGAGAGTTCATCTAGTAGTCAGTCACAGAACACAACGTAGAGTACAAGAGAACAAAGGCAGATCAGTAGGTCAATGAGATAACTTATGGGCAACTCCTATGATCACTTCATTTATCAAATTTATTCAAAGTTAGATGCTCTACTGATGGAGAAGTGGGAGGAGTGCTGAAAGTGGGAAAGAGATCAGAAGGTAGGAATCAGTCAAGGTAGGATGGATGCAGATGAGAAAATAAATGGGCTAGGGAAATACAATATAATTGCCAGACAACATTAAGGGTCATTTGATATTTGTAATCACAAATATAAAGTGAGTGCAGCTAGCAATACTGTGTTTTTCTCCTGCTTGTAAGGCCGGTCGCCTCACCGGGAGCTCAGACGCACGCCCCCGCCTTTTTTTTCCGAGAGCTCGGACACGTCCACCCCCTTGCACAGCCTAGCCTTCCCTTAAAAAAACCCCGCCAGTATGCAAACAAAGTCTTGTAACTCAGCCAATAGCAGTCGAGTCCTGTATGCAAACAAAGGCTTGTACCCCTACCCCATAGCAGTCCTGCCTTGCCCACACCCTGCTCTTCCACAACCAATCGAACGCCTTCACTCCCTATAAAACCCCACATCTGAGAGGAGTCCGCACGACTTCTCCGGCCCCTCCTGTCAGACCGCAGAATCTCGCCCAGGAGCCAAATAAATCCTTCGCGTTGGATCTTCTCGTGCTGACCTCAGTTTCTTCATTTTAAACTCGGCAAGAACCCAAGAAACCTTACACTGCTACATTAATATATGTGAATGCAGGCCTGCTGCGGGCAAAGTTTTAGGTTTACAAGGCTTTGAATTTATAAATCTAGTTTTTTATTTATGAAGCTTTGGATTTTTATAAGCAAGTATATTAAAGTGAGGGAGGCTCAGGGATTTAAGGCTATATAAAATGGAGTGATTACAATGATTGACCACAGACTTTTCACTGAATAAGAGGAATTAGGACATGAAGGTGGTGGGCACGATGAAAAGATGGCAGGACTAATAGATTTTATGTATTGGAATGGTTGGCATTATTTTCCAGGTTAGGGTCTTAGAGGGAGTAAGCTGGGAAAATTGTAGGGGGAAATTAGAAAGTCTGATGCTTGAAACTGATACTTAGAAATTAGGAAATTGTTGCAGTCATTGATAACATAAAGATATCTGACCTTAGATGGGAGTAGGTAGCTGAGGTCAGTAGAGTACCAGGTAATTCAAGGAGAGAAGGTCAACCAATGGAGAAGGTAGGCTGTTAGAAGAAACATTTACGTGGATACTGAAATCACCAAGTATTATGTTTAGAATGGTGCTGGAGAAGATGATGAGCCAGCAGTTAAAATTATCAAGAAATGACAGTGAGTGACATGGGATCAGGAGATGACTGCTACAAGGAGAGGTAGTGGGTGGTAAAATTTGACAACACGAGATTCTAAGCTGAATGTTGTTAGGCAGAAGGGAGGTAGGGAGATCTGGAAGTGGCAAGGTGGGTGGCAAGGTGGGGTGATCTGGAAGTGGCAAGTGGTAGGGTGATCTGGAAGGAGCAGGGAAGATAATTTCTTACTTCTAGGTCCAGTGGTATAGAGGCTAAGGAAAAGTCACAGCTACATTTTGAGAAGAAAAATGGAAATAATCTCCTTAGGGAGAACAGTGTTCAGTTTTAAAAAAAGAAAGGAAATTTTCATGAAAGAAGCTTCGGACATAGAGAATTTTGCTAATGGTGGACCGCAGGGCATAATGGAAGGACTTCAGGAGTTGAGGAAAGGTAGAAATAGGGTAAAAAAAAAAAAAAAAAAAACAATATACAGAACAACATGGGAGTTACTCTCTGGGTGAAAGGAGATGATCGGGGAATTCTGAACTTTTGGAAACTGCCATAAACCACAACCTTAATGTTGATGGTCCCATGGCACACAGTGATGGTAAGGCTTTAAGTTGGGGCTGAAGGATTTGGATCTTGTCACAAATACACAGAATTCTGGGGCTCTCACTTAGCTAAAACTGATGTCTTCCTTTAAGCACAGGGCCACAGAGAGACTGCTTTTGACCTGGGCCAATGCAGATGTGGAGACCACAGACAAGGGCAGTTGCTGTCTGGTGTGAGTTTCTTTCCATCTGCCTTGGATATTATCCATAAATGGAGGAATCAAGTTTCTGGCTTTGTACCCTTTTTGAAAACAAACCCATTCCTGAAGCCCATGCTTCTCAGGTGATCAGAATACTGGGATGATAGTTGTGCTGCTGATGCTGCTAGCCCTCACATGGGGCAGTGACCTGAGAAAACCAAAGAGCAATAAACATGACTAAAATTTAGCACTGAGCTGAAGAATATTCATGTTTCTCTATGGCTAGGATGGGTACTCTTGACATACGGAAAGTTCAGTTATAACTTCCAAAATGAATTTTTTTAAGTTTAAAAATTTGCTACTTTTTATCACCAAGATCACAAACACAATGGCCTAATCGGTAACTGTGGACATTTTGAAACATCCTAATATTTAAGAGGAAATTAAAAGTAAGCCTTGCTTACTATCGATGTTAAAAATCACAAATAGACACACATACTGAGTCACTGTAATAATTCTCTGGTCTTAGTTCACTGAGTCTCTGCACATTCAATTTGGCATCAAATAACAGCCCATTCTTCTCTGCCACAGTGGTCATTTGGAGCTGATGAGGACAGAGATAACACTTTAGCTACACAGAAGAAGAAAGAAGTGCTCTAAGGTGACATTTTGTTTTGAAAGAAGTCTGGAGATGTAAGTTTGTTGATCTGTTTTTATAAACGACGCTTACCAAAATTGGAGACTTTCACCATAATGTCTTTTCTTAAATCAACTTAATTAATTAGTGGTTAAGATATTTGAATTTGCCTTTGGTTATGTCCCTCACATTTGAAAGTCATCAAATTATTCTTACCTACAATTTCTCCATCTATGCAAGCAAAAAATAAATCTGCCTGAAAGCATTAAAAGGGATTTCCAAGTCATTGCTGACTTGAAACCAGGGCACTTCAACTTTAACCTTCAAGATATTCGTGTTCACATCTTCACTTCCAGGTCTTGGCTAACACTCAAGACAAACAAACTGCTTTCAGAAGAAACCTCACTTATGCAAAGACAGGAGCCAGAGGCAGATGCCAAATTCAAAGTGGGACCCTGTAAGTAATGATTACAAAATAAATTAGGTTCCTAGAAGGATATGATGTACCAAGAGGGATGAACAACCTTTTGTTAAATAGCACGCTAAGATGATGATAGGAATTTAGTTCACCTTGATACCAATTCACCTAAAGTCAATTCTCCTGATGCCAATTTACCTAATTAATTCATCTAAAATTAGCATTTTCTAGAGCAATGGTTCTCAATCCTAGCTATGTATTAAGTGATTCTGACCTGGGGAAGTTTTCAAAACAATGCCCAGGCCACAACCCCAGAGAGTCTACTTATTTGGCTTGTAGTAGAGCCCAGGCATTGTCAGATAAAGTGTAAGACATCAGTTTGATGTAAATTTTAGAGAAAACAAAGAATATTTTCACGTAAGTATGTCCCAAATATTGTATAGAACACATTGCCTGAGACATACTAAAAAGTTATTTGTTATTTATATGAAGTTAAAATTTAACTGGATATCTTATGTTTTCATTTGTTTAATCTGGCAACTCTATCTGTAACTCTAGGTTTAGCCAGGACTAACGACCACTGCTCTAGTGTATATAGGTCTTATAAATTGGACTGGGTTTATTTAACATTTTCCAAGTAATTTTTCTTTTTTCTTTTTTTGACACAGGGTCTCACTCTCTCACCCAGGCTGGAGTGCAGTGGTGTGATCTCGGCTCATTGCAACCTCTGCCTCCAGGTTCAAGGGATTCTTGTGCCTCAGCCTCCTGAGTAGCTGGGATTATAAGTGCGGGCAACCACACCCAGCTAATTTTTGTATTTTCAGTAGAGAGAGGTTTTTACCATGTTGCCCAGGCTGGTCTCGAACTCCTGGCCTCAAGTGATCTACCTGCCTTGGCCTCTCAAAGTGCTGTGATTACAGGTATGAGCCACCATGCCTGGGCAATTTTGCGTTTTTTTGGGTTTTTTTTAAGTATACTTTTTCCATTTCTAGGCAGTTGAATTCATTTTTTAGGCTGTTAGTTTCTAAAGGACTGTCTAATGTGTGTTTTATTTTTATATTTCTAATAAAGATTTATAATATAAATATTTATAATAGATATGTATGTAATAAATATTTATAATAGATATGTATGTAATAAACATTTATAATATATATTTTTATTCATCTTATTTAACCGTTTTGATAATTTACTTCTTTTTGGCCATTGGCTATTGTTTTATATTTATTTGTGCTTTTTCTTATTAATTTGTAGGAACTACTTATATGTATAGAAATTAGTCCTCATCTATGACATAAATAACAATATATTTTGTCTTTTGACTTAGTTCATGTGATTTTTAATGCAATTTTTTAAATTATATATGAAAAATAAGTATTTTTTTCTATAATTTCTCAGTATTCTGTTATTCTTATAAAATCTCTCCCCCTACTTTGAGATTATTTCTTAAAATTCACACATTTCATGGCAGAGTCTCCAATATTCTCTCCTCTTTAGATAGAGAATGCTTATTTCTAATGGGTCACATCCTTGCATCAAGTTGTGACCATGTGACCATGTAATTTTTGTTGTCTTTTTTTGGCCAGTGAGAAATAAACAGAAATGTTAAGTGGGAACTCTGGGAAACCTTAAAAAACTTCCTCTCTTGTTCCTGCTCCTGAAACAACTGGAGATCTAGCAGCCGTACTGAACTATGAGAGACCTTGACAATGTCCCCTGCTAAGGGTGGCAGAAGAGAAAATACGACCCTAGATCCTTAATGTCACAGTAAAGCCACCTCTGCAGCCCTGACTCCCTACTTCCAGGCTTCTTTTTATGAGAAAAATATAGTTGCCATCATATTCAGTCACTTTTGAGTCTTTTAAAAATATGCTAACCTAAACTAATCCTACTGCTACACATTTGCTCTTAATAATTATATTATTTCTCTCTCTCTCTCTTCCCCCTCCACCCCGTGTATGTGTTTTACTTCATCTTGAATTTATTTTGGCATATAATTTTTTTCAGTATTTTATTGTGGTAAAATACACATAACATTAACCATCTTAACCATTTTTAAGAGGATAATTCAGTAGTATTAAAGGCATGTATTATGCTGTACAGTCATTATCACCATTCATACATAACTCTTTTCATCTTGTGAAACTAAAACATTGTACCCATTAAACCATAATTCCCCATTCCTTCCTCCCCACAGACACTGGCAACAAGCATTATTTCTACCTCCATGACTTTGATTTCTCTAATATTTCATACAAGTAGAATAATACAATATTTTTCTGTCTGTGACTGGCTTATTTCAATTAGCGTAATGCCCTCAAGGTTCATCCATGTTGTAGCATGTGTTAGAATAGCCTTCCTTTTCTAAAGTTGAATAACATTCCATTGTATATATATCACATTTTGTTTTTCCATTCATCCATTGTTGGACACCTGTGTTACTTCTACATTTAAGCTATTTTGAATAATGTTGCTTTTAACATGGGTTTACAGATATCTCTTTAAGACCTTGCTTTCAATTATTTTTGGTATATACACAAAAGTGGAATTATTGGGTCATATGGTAATTCTATTTTTAATTTTTTGAGGAATGGTCATACTGTTTTCCACTGTGACTGCACCATTTTACATTCCCATCAATGGTGCTCAAAGGTTACAATTTCTCGACACCCTCACTAACACTCGTTATTTTCTGTTTTGTTTTGATGGTATTATCCACGAAACAAATGGCTACCATCAAAAGGATGTGTGGTAGCCAACCATATCCTGGGTGTGAGCTGGTATTTCATTGTAGTTTTGATTTGCATTTCCCTGATGATTAGTGATGTTGACCATCTTTTCATGTGCTTATTGGCCATTTATATGTCTTCTTTGGAGAAATGTCTACTCAAGTCCTTTACATTTTTTTTTTAAGACAGAGTCTGGCTCTGCAGCCCAGGCTGGAGTGCAGTGCCACAATCTTGGCTCACTGCAACCTCTGCCTCCCGGGCTCAGTCCATCCTCCTACCTCAGCCTCCCAAGTAGCTAGGACTATAGGCGTGCACCACCACGCCCAGCTAATTTTTGTATTTTTTGTAGAGACGAGGTTTTGCCATGTTTCCCAGGCTGCACTTGAACTCCTGAGCTTAAGTGGTCTGCCTGCCTCAGTGTCCCAAAGTGCCAAAATTGCAGGCATGAGCCTCTGTGCACAAGCTTCATTTTTAAATTGAGCTGTCTGGTTTTTGTTGTTGAATTTTTGGAGCTTTCTACCTATTCTGAAGGTGTATATCCTTTTAAAAAGTAATACATGCTAACTTAAAAAGAAACAAAGACACATATAATCAGAAAGAAGACACAGACTTTTTACCACTACTTAAAAATATACATTAAGATTTTTGATATATTTCCTTCTAGTCTTTTGCTTTCTTTTCTTTTCCTTTCTTCTTCTTTTTTTCCCTTGAGACAGGATCTCACTCTGTTGACCAGGCTGGAGTGAGGTGGTGCAATCATAGCTCACTGCAACCTTGAATTCCTGGGCTCAAGGGATCCTCCTGCCTCAACCTCCCAAGTAGCTGGGATTACAGGGATACACCACAATGCACAGCTAATTAGGGTCTCACTATGTTGCCCAGGTTGGTCTCAAACTTCTGGGCTCAAGTAATCCTCCTGACTTGGCCTCCCAAAGTGCTGGGATTATAAGCGTGAGCTACTATGTCTGGCCCAGTCTTTTTTCTTTGTATTTTACCTTACATAGCAAAGTACTTGGCTCATAATAGGTGCTAAAAATATTGGTTGAATAATTAAATAATGTATAATATTTTACATGTTGATTTTTGCCTTTTAAGGACAACTTCATTAGTAGATGGAACATAGGTTCATAACCATTATTCTATCATTACTAATAAAAAGGTAATGGAAGGGCTGGGCACGGTGGCTCACACCTGTAATCCCAGCACATTGGGAGGCCGAAGTGGGTGGATCACCTGAGGTCAGGAGTTTGAGATCACCTGGCCAACATGGTGAAAGCCCATCTCTACTAAAAATACAAAAAAATTAGCTGGGCAGATGCCTGTAATACCAGCTACTTGGGAGGCTGAGGCAGGACAATAGCTAGGAGGAGGTTGCAGTGAGCTGAGATTGCACCACTGCACTCCAGCCTAGGTGAGGGACTGAGACTCTGTCTCAAAAAAAAAAGATATTAGTGCATATGGCTTTGTCTAAATGGAATTTCCAGGAATGGAGAAAACACTTTAAACATCTTTAAAGCTTTGGGTACACAATGACACAGTGTTGAATGTTGATGGGCATTAATAAATAATATTCCTCTTTGTGGCCAATATCTAAAGCAATAGACGTATGAAACACAGAATAAGGCAAATGGAGACCAAAATATCATATTTATCACTAATAAATCTATTATTAGAAATATATTTGTATCTCCAGGCAAATATGCATCTTCAACTGACCTGCAGAATTTAACCCAGGGCAGGCCTCCCTGTCACACCAGCAGGAGTAGAGTAGAGCAGGGGCTCCAGGTGAAGAGTTTAATCCAAGAGGAAGAAAAGAAAACAGGAATAGTTTATGCACGCCCAGTGTATCCTTTCAGCTCATTTATCAGGTAAATCTTTTCCCCTAAAAAAGAGGGATCCAATAATGTCAGGAGTTCGAGACCAGCCTGGCCAATGTGGTGAAACCCTGTCTCTACTAAAAATACAAAAATTAGCTGAGTGTGGTGGCTTACACCTATAATCTCAGCTACTCAGGAGGCTGAGGCAGGATAATGGCTTAAACCCAGGTGGCGGAGGTTGCAGTGAGCCAAGATTGCACCACTACACTCCAGCCTGAGCAACAGAGCAAGAGACTTCATCTCAAAAAAACAAAAGTGATCTGGTATAGAAAGGCTAGAAACATCAAGTCATCAGAGACCCCAAGGATGGAAAAAGGAGTGGAGAGAAAGTGTTACTGCACTTATTTATAAGAACTAAAAACTGAAATTTCAAAAACTCCTTAATAATTAAATAAGTAATAAATGATATCTAATTAGGTTTCTACTTTTGATTACTAATGAAGTTGAACAGTTGAACATTTTCCACAACATTTTAAAATGTGTTGGTGAATCATCTGTACATATGTCTTGGAGCTTGAGCATTTTTCTGTCCATTTGTATGATTTATTTACATAGTCAAAATTTTCTTTTATCGTACTTTCTGTTAATATTTTTGGCAATTTATTTGTCTTTTAATTGTGGGATATAAAATAAATTTATGTAATCAAATCTGTTTCATTCTTTGTGCTTTAATTTACTGCCTTTAAGCTTAGAAAGTCCTTCTCTCCATAATAGACATGCATTTTTGTTTTATTCTAGTTCTTTTTTTTTTTTTTTTTTTTTTGAGACGGAGTTTAGCTCTTGTTACCCAGGCTGGAGTGCAATGGTGCAATCTCGGCTCACCGCAACCTCCACCTCCTAGGTTCAAGCAATTCTCCTGCCTCAGTCTCCCAAGTAGCTGGGACTACAGGCACGCGCCACCATGCCCAGCTAATTTTTTGTATTTTTAGTAGAGACGGGGTTTCACCATGTTGACCAGGATGGTCTCGATCTCTTGACCTCGTGATCCACCCGCCTCGGCCTCCCAAAGTGCTGGGATTACAGGCATGAGCCATTGCGCCCGGCCCTATTCTAGTTCTTTATGGTTTAATTTATATTTATTTATTTAATCCAACTAATATTTTTGGGTTTTCTATAGTATGGATAAAAACTGTTTTGTCTGCCTTCAACTTACCTGCGTTCTCCTTTTAGCTCTCTGTGTTTTCACTGACTCCATAGACAAGCAAAGAGAGAGGGAAAGAAGTGAAAAAGAAATAAAAATTATGTGATTTTTGTTTTCTTAATTAGAAGGGGACAGTCATCTCTGAAAGCAACCAAGTTTTTGTAAACACTTTTTCTTTCTTTGATCAGTAGCCTAAGATGCACATGTTTTCTTTCTTTTTTTTTAAGACAGCATTTCACTCTTGTTGCCCAGGCTGGAGTGCAATGGCATGATCTCTACTGACTGCAACCTACACCTCCCAGGTTCAAGCGATTCTCCTGCCTCAACCTCCCAAGTAGCTGGGATTACAGGTGCCCACCACCACACCTGGTTAATTTTTTGTCTGTTTAGTAGAGACAGGGTTTCATCATTTTGGCCAGGCTGGTCTCAAACTCCTAATCTCAGGTGATCCACCCACCTCGGCCTCCCAAAGTACTGGGATTACAGGCGTGAGCCACCGCACCCGGCCAACACATGTTTTCTTAAAATAAAAGTAACTTTGAAAATATCCAGTATAAACTCTAAAAGTGGAAGAGAAACAATTATCAACTGAACTTACTTTTAAGGCATACAAATATATTCAGAAAAGAGTAAACTTATGTTTTCATATGTCCCATATGAAATGCCTTGAACTGGAAAAATTAAATTGTTAACTAATTAAACATTAAGTAGATTCTAATTTTTTTAATTGTTGATTTTCTTAGTTGTTACTGGGAGTTTCAACCATAACCTGACTCTCACTGGAGGTAAGTAGATTATAAAGACTTTAATAAGGATAGTATGGGAAGAAGGTGGAGGAAAAAGAATCATAAAGAGAGAGAAAAAAAGTGGTGAGGTGGGGTAGAAAGAATAAATGGGGAAGAGAAAGAGTATAGGAAAGAAGATGAATTGGGGAAATGGGAGAAGGGAAGAGAAAAAAGAAAGAAATGGAAATTCATCCTCAATCACTCAAAATGGGCGCAGGTACCATATTGTCAACTTTTAAAAAATGGCTTATATTTATTTAGTGCTTCCTCTGAGCTTGACCCTGATTGAAGCTCTTTATAGATGCTAATTATTTCAATTTAATTATCTCTCCTATATACAATTAGACATTACTGCCAAAATTTACTTTGTTGGTATTATTGACATGCATTATTAACTCAATAGATCTAACACTCTGTAAAGCAGGCTTGAGGTCTGCTATTTGGGCAGTTAATCGTACTTCTATTAAGGTATCCAGGGAACTAAAAACAATGACATGTGGGCTCCTTTTCCAAAAAGAATGAATGGCAAAATCTTGCACCCTCCTATGTGGTCATTATGAGGACTCAAGGGTGGAGCTCTAGAGCCAAGGCACTTGGCCTACTGTATTTGATAGTTTCTAAGCTCCTGATCCAGCAAGCCCTCTGGGACACAGGCCTAATGCACTATGTTCCTTGTACTGAAATATCAAGTCTGCATTTATTACAGTAATTATCCATTGCATGAATATATGGACTGAACATTGATTCTGAGATCACACATTGTAATCTGTCTAATATATCCACTGGGCCAAATAATACTATCCATTTTTCACACTGTTTTAAAGCCAAATTTGCTGCTCAGATACTTAAAGGCATCTTGTATTCTGGTAAATAGTTGACACCATAAGTCAGATCAGTCAAATGATAATCTTTTGATGGAAGAGACGGAAAAAAGGTGTATTTACATGGTAAAGAAATGCAAATTAAACCATAATCCTTTGTTTATCATGTTTTCAAAGACAAGGAAGATTATTAAGATCCAGTGTTGGGCAAGGTGTAGAAGAAATTCTACAACAATATTTCCAAATCAGCCACTGGTAATGCAGTATACTCTTGCCAACAGTTTATGAGAATTTAAACCTCATATATATATATGAAGTTTAATGTACATATTTTTTACTTAGTAATTCTGCTTTTTAGAAATTACCCTGAGGTAATAGCTGGACATATATGCCAAATGTGGTAAAACAGTATTCGTGGTAGTAAACATTTGAAAAATCTTTATCTATTAATGGAGGACTAGTTAATTATACTATAGCTATATTATGAAATACTAATGCAAATAATTAAATAGATTTATATTTATGTGGAAAAAAAGCAAGTTACAGAAAGTAAGACTAGTGTGATCCTTCAAAAACTACATGTGTATTTACAGAAAATGCATCTTCTCCCTCTTGATGCTCTCTTGTATGCAAAGAGAACTCGGAGTCACACCCTTAACTTTTCCATACTCCTTTATTTGTTCTGCTTTAGGAGATTTTAGTGACTTATTTGATTGGCAACTTGGGTAAGAATAAATAGTTAATACTTGGCTCAGCACTGTCCTTCTTCCTCCTGGAACTGAGCTTTCTGCTGGGAATAATAGCTCTTTTCTGCTCAACACTGTCTTTCTTGTCAGACACTGAGATTAAAAATTTGAGTAATTCTGGGGTTCATCTAGCAGTCCCATTTGGCACTCACAGAAATCTACATTCTCTAACACATCTTTATTACTAATAAAAGAAATACTTTTGCCTTTTTATGCCATTCTTCTGTCTTATTTATCAACTAATCCAGTACCCTGGAAATGAGAGAAGGCTGCTATTTATTGGGTCCTTTCAAGCACCCAGTTATAAATGCATGAAAAAAGGAATGAAGGAATAGATCCCAAACTCTTAATGGTGCCTCTCTGGAGATACTTCACTTGCTACTTTCCAAATTCTGAACATCTGTGTATTTTATTAAAAAATAAATAAATAAAAGCTTGTTTTACTTTTAGAATCAAAAAAGGGAAATTAATATTGATATTTCATATTGAATAAAAAGATTAATAAAATATACATAACAATGAGATATTACTCTCTATATAAAATTAACATGGCCTCCCTAAATTGTACTACTTTTGGACCTCAAACATATAATGAAATGTCTATTGTCATTCACTCCTGGTGGCCTCTGGTCATGCAGTAGAGTAGTAACAGAATGACTGCCTTGTCATTGACTAGCTGTGTGACATTGAATGAGTCATTCCCCTTTCTGTGAGCCTCAATTTTCTCATTTGTTAAATATGTTTCCTTGGGGCCCTAAGTTTCTAAGATTCTATACGCTGATGTGTAGTATACATCTAGGGAATGACAGCTCTCAGCAAGCTATTAAAGTTGTCTCTAAGTATCTGATCTCCCTTTTTCTGAGAATTCTTCCTACCCACAGTCCTCTGGCCCATGGCTGATGGGACCACGGGCAGCTACCTGACTCCAGGTGATCCAGTAATTTTTTTTTTCCAGGAAGAATTTAGAACTGGGAATTAGAAACAGAACGTAGGTTTTTATGGGCCAATAGAACCTAGTGTGTATAAATTGAGAAGCTGTGGTGAAGAGAAGGAGAGAGAGCTGATTGGTAGAGATAGGGAAGAATGAAACAGACTAAGAAAGATAATTAGAGAAGACAAATTTTAAAAAGAATTATTCTGGCTTCCAAGTTACTGGTTCTGGTCACTTCTGAAAGCCCAACCTTACTCCCATTCTTAGTTTCAATGAAACAAACTTGCGTCCTTATAATAAATCATCCTTTTTAGCTTAAACTAGATGGTGTTGGTTTCTTTAACTCACAACCTAAGAATCTATTCTAAAATGCACACCTCTGTCAGCAAAAATGGTCTCATCTCACAGCCCCTTGGCCGTATCATTCCAAATCTATGCAAAGAAAGTATCTGAGTGATTCTATTTGTTTAGCCCATACAAGGCTTCCTCCCCATCCTATAAGCATCCCCAGGCAAGATCTAGCACTGCCTATCTCAGCTACTGATCCCAAAAATATGTACCAACCACCTATGTCCTAGAACTGACTTGCCAGATATCTGGGTTGGGCTCTAAGCTAGAATACCACTGTGAAAAGTGTGAAAGGAAGGATGGCACTTCCAGACTCCAACATTTCTGAAAAATTGATCATAGGCTTGACGAGGTCCGAGAGGAAAGTGATCTGGAAAGCTACAGCAATTGGGAAGAAATGTGTGCTATGTCTGGCTGATGAATTCTATTAGCCATCAAGAATGGAATATACCTGATTTAGGAATGTAATTCTTCTTTTTTCTTTTTCTTTCTGTTTTTTTTCTTTGAGACATGGTAATGCTATGTAACCCAGGCTGGAGTACAGTGATGTGACTGATTATAGCTCACTGTAATCTCAAACTCCTGGACTCAAACAATCCTTCTGCCTTGGCCTAAAGTATTGAGATTACTGGTATGAGCCACTAAACCCAGACTGGAATTATGCCTTGAAAGGCTGGTTTATGGCAGGAAAAAAAAAAAACAAGAAAGAAAGAAAGGCTGGTTTAAAGGATAAAATAGTATTAATAATTTAATAAGGAAGATTTCATGAAGTTTATAGCCAAATGGTTTTGTAATTCAGATTTTTCTAACACATGAATGGCTGCCTTGGTTTTTGGTTGTCTTGGATTCATTACTTGATAAGCAATTTATTTTTCTTAAAATGACATCAGCTCCACTGGTACAAAGTTAATATGTCTACCTCTCAGATAACATGTTAACAACCTAGAAAATAAAGTTAGACTGCTTTTTATCCAATGTTCAATCTATATTAAAATATCACAGGTCTAAGCAAGTATTTGAATTGTCTTTGAGACTTCCTCTTTCATACATACATTTCAATCTGTGATTGAATGGAGAAGTCTTTGGATGAAATGAAGCTCCCATGAAATTATTCTGGATAAGTAAATGAAGACATATATTTCTAACCCTTTTCTGTTTTTCTTGTGAATGTCTGTCTTTGTTTTTCACCATTTATCTATAAATAGAGCCACAATTCATCATTGAATACTAGGAAAGAGTGAGTTCTAGTAAAGGAACGTGATTACTATGGAGGGAGTCATATAAAGTTAATAATAGTCTTCCAAACCTTTTTTTTGGAATATACCTAGACCAGGTTTTATAAGGCTCAGGCACTAAATTTATCATTGCAAACAAGTGCTATTCTTGGTTTTGAGTAGCAAAAATCTGGAAAAATTAAATGCATTATGACATTACAATCTAGCCATTATATGGAATTTATACAGAAATTAAAAAGAATGATTTAGAAATGAACTAAAAAAATCTTTACGTTATCGTAAATTTTTTTTAAAAATCCACAGGGCAACAAGCATGGAATCATTTTGTTTTTATATAAAAAAGAAAACAGGCTGGGCGCAATGGCTCATGCCTGTAATCCCAGCACTTTGAAAGGCCAAGGCGGGCAGATCACCTGAGGTCAGGAGTTCGAGACCAGCCTGGTCAACATGGTGAAACCCTGTCTCTACTAAAAATACAAAAAAATTTAGCTGGGCATGGTGGCACACACCTGTAGTCCCCACTACTTGGGAGGCTGAGGCAGGAGAATCACTGGAACCCAGGAGATGGAGGTTGCAGTGAGCCGAGATCCCACCACTGCACTCTAGCCTAGGCAACGAGCAAAACCCTATCTCAAAAAAAAAAAAAAAAAAAAAGAAAACAATTAATTTAAACCTACGTGTAAGTGATATGTGTGTGTACAGAGAAAAATGCAGAAAAACACAGTTGAAATCATTAACATTGGATACCTGTGTAAGAGAGAATTGAAAGAAGCTGGTGAGGAAATTAATAATTTTTCTTTATATATTTCTGGTTTATTTGATTTATTTAAAAGAACACATATTACTTTTATAATAAAAATTTAATGTCACATAAAATTAAATAAAGTATGCCAGGCGTGGTGGCTCACGCTTGTAATCCCAGCACTCTGGGAGGCTGAGGTGGGTAGATCATGAGGTCAAGAGTTCGAGACCAGTCTGGCCAACATAGTGAAACTCCGTCTCTACTAAAAATACAAAAAATTAGCTGGGCGTGGTGGCATGTGCCTGTAGTCCCAGCTACTCAGGAGGCTGAGGCAGGAGAATCACTTGAACCCAGGAGGTGAAGGTTGCAGTGAGCAGAGATCGGGCCATTGTACTCCAAACCGGGGGATAGTGCAAGACTCCGTCTCAAAAAAAAAAAAAGAAAAAAAATAAATAAAGTAAGTCTAGTGAAAGCCAACCCTAAAATGAGAACTGGTTGCTATGTGCCACTCTTAGGCACAATTTCAAAGGGAAGACAGCACCATGCTCATTTGCTAAAGCCCCCCTCCGTGTGTGTGTGTGTGTGTGTGTAAAGCCAGAAGAAATTTCTCAGGTTGCAAGGTGTGTCCTGCCAGCCAACAGTCAAGCTAATTTGAGGGGAAATAATGTAACCGGCTTTTTCTACAAGGAGAAGCAGCACATGAAAATATGACATAGAGTCAAAGAGTGGCCAACTTTCCATTTCCTGGAGAAGCTCCCCGGACTGAAAGTCCTTAGGAAGTGTATCTGTAGTTTTGTTTGTTTGTTTACTTGTTTTATTTTATCTCTTAATATTTGGATGGTTATTAAATCTATATTTAACAGTAAAATTGCATTAGTGTTTGGTCAGTTACATTTGTACTTTAGATTGGGTTTATAACTTAAACATAATGTTTATATAATTTAAGCATAAGATATACTACTATGAGATCCTGGCACTTAAAATCTTACCTAGGAGTCTAAAATCCAACCGCCAAGGCTCTAGACACTCATTGGAGAAACTCATCCTTTAAAATTAGATCAATTGCAATATTTCTAAAGAGCAAATCCTGTACTCTGTATTTGTGAGACCATATCAAGTAGCCTGGCCCTTGAGATACACCTTGTCTTGTCCTTTATTGCCTGTGAAATCCCAGGCAAGTCTGTGGGTGATTTGGCATTTCTGTTTTGCCCATCTGCCAAAAGAAGTTGTTGGAGGTGACTCTTCTCTTTCTCTCTCAAGCTGTTGTACTTAGAATCACATAGGATTTATTCATTTAAACAGGCAGAGTGACTTCAAACCTTTTGGTTTCTGGCTTTCAGATCACTGATAATTGAGGTGAAATAGCTGCCAACAGACTGGTCACTTGACTGTTTGCTTAGGGACCTGATTATTATTCAAGATAGAAATAGGCAAAACGTTATGAAACTGACTTTACTTCTTTTCCTCCTGCAGTGAGCAAAAGAGTGGAGGAATAAATAAAATATTTTTATTGCCAAGTCTATGTTGATTTATTTTGCCATCCCTCATTCACATTTTAGTCGGTAGGAAAAGTTCCCTTGGTTTAATAGCTAAATCTCTGAAAAGGGGGTGAGGTTTGGAAGAAAAAGAGTAATAGTAATAATATTTATCAAGTACTCTGGTGTGCCAGACCTGCTAAAAACTTTTCAAGATTACCTCACAAATCTATAAGGTCTATAATTATTACCATTTTAGAGATGACTGAAAAGCTGAGAGTAGTGGTTTACCCCAAATTCCCCATCTAGTTAGTGGCACAGCTATACCAGTTTATTTATAGAGTCCCTATAAGTCCCAGTTAGCCTGGGACAGTCCAGATTTACATCTTGAATATTGAAGTAATAATTAATGATGTCTCCTGTTCCATTTCAAAAGTGGACTAAACAAATTACACGGCCACTCTATCTCAAGGTTTCTCAATCTTGGTACTATTGACACGTTGGCCTGTGAAATTCTTTGTTGTAGGGGCTGTCCTGTGCATTGCCGAGTGTTTCACAGCATCCTTGGCCTCTACCCAGCAGATGCCAGTAGCACCATCCACTTCAAGTAATGAAAAGCAACAATGCCTTAGACATTGCCAAACGTCCGCAGGAGGGCAAAATTGCTCCTAACTGAGAACCTACTGCATCTAAAGCTTATGTTTATAAAAATGTAACTACAAAAGGACAGAACAATCTATGTGTTACAACTGAACCTATGCAGTAGAATGGCTGGCGTATAACTTGTACTTAAGAAAAGTTCTTCCTTTTTGTAGAGATGGGATCTCGCTATGCTGCCCAGGCTGATCTTGAACTCCCGGCCTCAAGCCATCCTCTGGCCTTGGCCTTCCAAAGTTCTGAGATTACAAGCATGAGCCACTATCCCTGACCTAAAAGTTCATTTCTTGGGGGTGTCACTTGGCTTCCCAGTTGTTGAGAGGTGCAAGGACTAAACAAGTAATGAAAAAGACACCTAGAAAGGCTCTAGTGATAAAAATTGATTTGTCGAAATTCCCAATAGAGACGACTGAAATAGTGTAACTATAAAGTGACGCAGCAACCTTCTCTCTGCCCGTTCTAGTAATTTGGAGTTTGGAGTTTGAATCTTTAATCCATTGGGGCTTTTGCCTTAGTAATGAACATAAAAGCTAAAGTGATAGAGTGTTACAGTGAGTTTCATACTGCAGCAATCTTCTTCAGTATTAATTGCTTATCAGTGTTCTATTTCCTCCTACTCTTATACTTAGAAATGACCACCATTTCTTTCATACCACCATTTTCATTTATTAGCAATAACAGAGGAAATACCAATAGCACCAATTCAAAATGAATCCACATGACGTGTTTTATCCTTACAGCTGTAATAACTAGTAACTAACATGGATTGGAAAGCACTTCGCAAAGGTAAAAAGTGCTGTACAGATACATTATAATTATCATCATTAATAAATTAGCCCGATTCTCCTAGTTCAAAAGGCACGTAAGGTCAGATACATGGGCTTCAGTGGGGCAAAATGATCACAACCTACAATGTAGCAATGGTTCACATGTGTTGGCAACAAGTTTTACCCCATGCAATCCTGCAGAGCTGAAGTTACACACCCTTCAAAATATGGGAGAATGAAGCTAAAAGTAGACAAGACAGTTTTTTTTTTTTTTTAGATTTAATGCTTTGTTTTTAAATAACAGACTCCTACCTCTTTTATATTAACACCTAAATAGATAATATAATTAATCAAACTTCTAAATTGTACATTGTAACAAAATTAAAATGTCTTATTTAAGGTGACAGTAAATTGTATTACTTTCTATGAGCTGATATTTCAGATACCATTAGAATTTCAAAGCATTCTGCAACTTCAAAGAGGTCAAATAGGTCAAATTTGTGCTTGCACACCCTCATGGAATATTGTCAGTATTCATTCCAAAATTGTTACTAGAAAAAAACAGCTTTATCCATTCCCTTGCCAGCAGAAGTCTTGGCAAGAGATGGCTCTTGGCTGGACCATAAATAAAATTCCTTGAATCACCAGTATCTTGATTTAAGAAAGAAATTTTACTGTATCTTTCATACACAAAAGCTGATTAACAATGGTTAAAAAAACACTACTCCACTTTTTCACAGGTGTACAAAAGGAAATATAATGGAATTACATTCAACAATAAAGCTTAAAGTTCACTCTAGGTAATAGTTGCATTAACATTCACATACACAAGCACAGAGTAAGTATATTTCAGGAGTCTTATAATAGCATACAGCATACATATGGGAGATTGATTTCAGGTAACATCATAGGTGTTAGTAAGATTAGCAATTCAGAGTGTTATAGAAAAGGAAAACTAAACCAAAGAGACGGTGTAGGCTAGCACACCAAGACAAGTCACAGAATTAGAGGGTTGAAAAATCTGCTCACTCTATGAGAAAACAATATTTTTCTTTAATTTTTGGGTCTCGATATAGTTGGTTAGAGAAGGTTGTGTATCAAAGTGCACATAATTGTTTCTTAGAAAAGAGAGAGAGAAAGAGATAATTTTATTTAGTAATTAATACATGCAAGAGGCAGCCCCAGAGTGACCTGAAAGAGTAAAGCTGTGATTGGCAGGTGGCCGATATAATACAGATGTTTCAGGCAATTCTCTTAAAGCACTTCTGTAGCAGCAATGATCATTTAAATGGCTGTAGACTGAATTCTCTTTTAAGGAGAGTTTAGGGGAATTGTATTCATATTTCTCTTTAAAGATTTATAGCTATAGACTTTCTCTTTTTTTAAATAAATCTATGAAACAACAAACAGCGAAAGGTGAGGTGTTGGGGTTTTCTTTTGCTTTTGCATAAGTGTTGGAAAAGGATCTGCCCTTTTCATAAACATTGTGTGCAAAAGAATTTTTAATAAAGTGAGCACAGGAAATGAATAGGAAACACATCAGATCTGCTTCTGTTTCCCAGGATGGTTCTCTGTTAAACACTGAACTGTTGGCTTGAAGGTATGATGCAGATTTTAGGTACAATGACATCACAGCCAACAGACTTTAGGGTGTCCTAAAGCCTTGTCAGTGGGAGTAGTTGTGTCTCCTAGAGGGTGGCCACCACCTCTTGCGTTGTAAGATTTAGAAAGTCTGGTCCCTTCTAGTTTACATCCCTCCACACTGATAACTTCCGCTGTTTATTTGTCTTTGTTTTCTTGCCTTCCTTGTACCAATTAGTCTAAGCTGGCCCGTCTCAGCCAATATCTGGCACTTCCATACCCGTGGTGGCCACACATACCCAGTGACCACAAATACCCAAGCTGCTCAATCTCAAAACTTTTCAGCCTGCCCTGCAAGTGTCAAGACAGGATCCCCGGAGCACAGGGCAGAGAGTCCAACCTCTCACTGGCGGGGCTGGGAAGCCTCTCCTTTGCGGCGGAGGAGAAAGGAAACTTGGGTCTGCTTTTTAGGTTCTGAAAACAAGCCAGAGTGGAGAGAAAGAGTTAACACCAGACTTAGTAAAGCTTTTAAGACAAAACCTGTTAAATGCGTTCTAGACAGACACAGGGAACTTTCTGCAGATTTCTGAGGTCTCTAAGAGGGCTCATGTAGATAGGAAAAAGGAGCAGGGAGTTGCTACATGGGAGAGATTTGCCATTATTACAAAAACTGGCTAAGTGGCTTGTTTCCATTCGAGGACCTCACTGGTCACTGTTGTCAGTCGTGCTGTTCCCTTTCTCTTTTTTCTCCTGGGTCTTGTTACCCTTCTTCTTTTTCTTCTTTTTCTTGGTCTCCTCCTTTTTGCCGAAGGTTATGAAGTCACTTTTGTCAATTTGGCTGTTAGTAGGCTCCTGCCGGATGGAGATGATTGCAGGAGATCCTGGGATAATGAATTTGTCTGGCAACTCACCGGGACCGGATTGTTTGGGGTTGCCTGGTCCGTATTTAAAGGTCCAGCTGTTGCTATTGACACCTGCACCGACTGGAGGGGACACTTCTCCTGCCTCTGGTTCTGAAAGACAAAACATTACAAATCATTAACAGGGTCGACACATGCTCTTGTTGCCACACTGCTGATAGAGTACAGAAGTACTATATAGACAGGCTGAGCCCCCTGCCAAAAATCATGAGTTGTTTCTACAAGTCTGAGGGCAAGGCAAGTGTTTACTTATTTATTTATTTGTTTAATTTTTTTGAGACAGAATTTCTCTCTGTCACCCAGGCTGAAGTGCAGTGGTAAAATCATAGCTCACTGCAGCCTCAACCTCCTGTGCTCAGTTAATCTTCCATCTCAGCCTCCCAAGTAGCTGGAACTACAGGCACATGCTACCATGCCGGGCTAACTTTTTAAAAAATTTTTGTAGAAATGAGATCTCACTACGTTGCCCAGCCTGGTCTCAAACACTGGAGCTCAAGAGATCTTCCCACCTTGGCCGCCCAAAGTGTTGGGGTTATAGACATGAGCTACCATGCCCAGCCAAGGCCATTATTTAGAGACAAGCAAGAGGGCAGGTTTTCTCACCAGCATACCAAGAATCTAGATTTATAGTAACACATTTTTGGTTCTTTGTGAAGAATTTCCTAAAGAATACAGTTGTGATTATCTTGACTGGGAATGGAATGGGAAATATAATGGCTAACGGCAGAACATGCTCCTTTTAGTGACTAGATTAAACTTTGGCTATAACTGTATTAGGATGTCTATTTTGTCCAAAACAAGAAAAATTAGTTGAATCAATTATTTGATCCTAATTTTATTGTAATAACCTTGAAGGGTGGTGGGATGAAGCAGAAGAGAGATGGGAATACACAGCATAAGAGGATGGAATCCTGTTGTAAATTGAGCCTATTTGTTTAGATAAAGCATTGGAGCCAATTTTACTTTCCAAGCCAAGTTCCTTCCCTCAATGCTCTCACAGTCTAGTTAGGACATACACTCAAGCAACTAGAAACCAACTTAATACACGCAATAACTAAGGTATATGTAACGCATTGTGGGACTTCAGAAGAAGAAATTATTAATTATACTTGAGAAAGTTAATGGAGATCCCAGAGGAGGTGAAATCTGCCCTGAGTCTTGGGAAAATGATATGCATCCACAGGAGTTTTCAATAGAAGACATTCTCAAAAGTCTAATTGGAAGACACACCATAAAGTATACCAATGACTTCTAGAAGAGTAGAAGTCAGAGCTAGAGAGGAAGGATAATGGTCTGTCTGGGAAAAGTGATCCCAGTGGCCATGACGTTGGGACTCTGACATCACAGCAATGTTTATGTATCTGACACTGCTCCTTTGGTGGACACGTGAAAAGCTCCAAATAAACTGTTTATGTTCAATTACGTAACATAGTTGAGGGTTGTCTACATCTGCTATTTCAATTTCCTATCACTTCTAAGTCTCCTCTAATTTGTTGTCAGTGAGCAGTAATTTTCTAATATAAATCATGTCAAGTTCATTATGTTACTTCCACAACCAATGGTCACATTTTAGTCCTCATATTATCAAACTTCTCTGCAGCATTTGTCATCCCCTTCTTGAAACACTTACTCCCATGAGTTCTTTGTCATATAGGAGAATAACCCCAATAAGTTCTTACATGGACTGGACCCTTGTTACAAAAGGAGATTAACAAGAAAAAAAAGCAAACAGAAGTTTATTAACATGTATATTTCATATATACATGACAGACACCCAGAGAATGAGTGGTTCTCAGAAAGGTGGCTTAGAATTCAGCTTCTTCAACAAAGAAAAGTAAATTTTTAAAGAAGTGTAAGACAAAGGAAAAGACCTTTAAGAACTTTCAGTCTCTAATGGGTGGCTACCTGGGGGAAGGCAAATGAATGGCAGATAAAGGCCAATTTGTAAAGCTTGTTAATGTAGATGATTCCTCCAGTATCATTTCCAGGCCAATAAGAGTCCAAAGTTGTCTTCAGTGGTTAACCTTTGTTCTCCCCGGTGGTAGGAGGCAAAGGAGAGAGGTAGAAGAAGGATAAATTTTGTCTTTGTAAATTTTATGTTCTTTTAGGTAAATAGATGGAGGTCAGAAGACCTCTCCTGTATCTGCTTCTTCCTTTCTTTTTTATTTTTTTAATTTGAGACTGAGCTTTGCTCTGTCACCCAGGCTGGAGTGTGGTGGCGAGATCTCGGCTCACTTCAACCTCCACCTTCTGGGTTCAAGCATTTCTTGTGCCTCAGCATCCTGAGTAGCTAGGACTACAGGTGCATGCCACCATGCCTGGTTAATTTTTTTTTTTAATTTTATTAGAAGTGGGGTTTCATCATGTTGCCCAGGCTGGTCTCAAACTCCTGAGCTCAGGCAATCTGCCTACTTCGGCCTCCCAAAGTGCTAGGATTATAGGCATTGAGCCACTGTGCCCGGCCTGTGGCCTGTATTTGCTTCTTTTTAATTGCCTTCAGCTCAACAATCTTTATTTTAGGGCAGCATATTCTGGCCTCCCAAATCAAAACATTCTCCCGACCTTTTTCTCTGGCTGTTCTTTGTCAGTTTCCTTTGTCAGCTTCTTTATCAGTCTCCTTATCTGTGTGTTGAAGCTTCCTTGGGTTTGGCCCTAGACTCTTCTCTATTTTCTCTTCACTCTCTCCTTTTGGGATCTCAGCCATATCCGTGTATATAAATACCATCTGAATAAGCTGATGAGATGCAGACTTATATTTTAAGCCCACATCTTTCTGTGCTCCAATCTCATGTATAACTGCCTATCTGGTATCCCCAGTTGGAAATCTCATGGGCATCCCAAACTGAAGGAATCTGAAATCAAACTCTTGATTCCTTGAATCTATTTCTTTCTAAATCCTTTCAGTTTCAGTAAATGACACTCTATTTACCCCATTTCTCAAGCCAGAAAGTTCAGAGCTAATTATTCACTTTATTCTATTCTTCATTCTCCATTTATAATACATCATCAAGACCTGCCATTTCTGCCTCCTAGATATATCTTGACTCTCTCCTCTTCTCCCAGTTTCCACTGCCACCACTCTTTCAGGACACCATCATCACTTATCTAAATTGCAGCAATAGCCTCTTTATTCAGTTTGCTTCCACTTTTGCTTCTCTCCAACCCTTCACAGAGTGGCCAGAGTCATCTTTACTTCTTAAAGTCTCTCTTTAAAAATTGAAGTATAACATACATACAGCAAAATCCTTTAAAAATAGAATCAGATTATATCACTCCTCTGCTTAGGCTTTTAGGCTTTCTATTGACTTGGGGAAAAAAAAATACACTTTTTACCATGATATGTAAGTCCCTTCAATAATCTGATTTTTATTTATTTATTTATTTATTTTTAATTATTTTTTTTTTTTGAGACGGAGTTTCGCCCTTGTTACCCAGGCTGGAGTGCAATGGCGCGAGCTCGGCTCACCGCAACCTCCGCTTCCTGGGTTCAGGCAATTCTCCTGCCTCAGCCTCCTGAGTAGCTGGGATTACAGGCACGCGCCACCATGCCCAGCTAATTTTTTGTATTTTTAGTAGAGACGGGGTTTCACCATGTTGACCAGGATGGTCTCGATCTCTTGACCTCGTGATCCACCCACCTCGGCCTCCCAAAGTGCTGGGATTACAGGCATGAGCCACCGCGCCCGGCCCCTAATAATCTGATTTTTATTTTTTCTCCAATCTCATCTACAAATCTCCCTCTTACTATTATACTCCATCCATACAGGGCTTCTTTCAGATCCTCAAATAGACTTTGGAGTTGTTTGTTGTTGTTGTTGTTTGTTAGAGACAGGCTCTCACTCTGTGAGAGCAGGCTGAAGTGCAGTGGTGCAACCATTGCTTGCTGTAACCTCAAACTCCTGAACTCAAGCAACCCTCCTGCCTCAGCCTCCCAAGTGGCTGGGACTACAGGCCACCATGCCTGGCTCATTGGAGTGGTTTTTACCTCGAGATCTTTACACATCTGTTTTGCTTTTGTCTTGAATGGTCTCTAATCCATTCTTAGCATGACTCCTCATTCTTCAAGTCTGTGTTAAATGTAACCTCCTCAGAATGGCATTCTATGACATTCCTAGCCAAGCAGCACCCCCTTAGCCTATTAGTCTCTATTACTATAAGATTCACAAAGGCAAAAATATATATCTGTTTATTCGCCAATGTGTAACCAGTGCCTAGCACAAATCCTGGCCCATAACAGTTGTTTAGTAAATACTTGCTGGATGAATGAATGAAAGGACTGATGTGAGAAGTGGAAGTGGTACCCACTCTTTAGTAGACTGGACAGCTCTCCACTGAGGCACTTTTCGGGTCCCTAAAGACAATGAGGTAATGCATGTAAAGTGCTAAGCTTGATCCTTAGCACAATGCAAGAATTCAATAAATGGTATCACATATGGGCAATTATATATAATGCAGCTCTTGGGGCTTAGGATGCCAAGATAAAGATATTGCAAATTTACAGTGGGCAGTGAGGAGAGGGAGCAAGAAATTTTCTTCCCTCTTCCAAACCCTTTGCCTTACACCATATGTCCCCTGGCAGAGCTGACACTATAGCACTTTAGAGATGGGAAACCAGCCGGGCGCGGTGGCTCACGCCTGTAATCCCAGCACTTTGGGAGGCTGAGGTGGGCGGATCACCTGAGGTCAGGAATTCGAGACCAGCCTGACCACTATGGTGAAACCCCATCTTTTAAAAAAATTTAAAAAAAAAAATAGAGATGGGAAACCTAATTTTTCTCTGATACTAATGTCTTTGATCTATCTAAGTTAATCAAATCTGCAATTGAGCTCAGCCAGAATCTGCCTATTTACCTTTAAAATACAGGCCCTGTCTCTGAGAAACTGAGACAAAAGAGAGAAATGTATTTAAAAGCCTTGGATTTGGCGCCTAAAACTGTATTTCAGCACCACTCCACAGTCCGTTAGTTGGCTTCACAGAGCCCAAATTGGAAATTGTTTTTCAACCATAACCAGGACTCTGCATGAGGCCTAAGCACAGTCATCTGGAGATGCAAAACACAGAGATATCTTCATCTTGCAAAGTTAAAGGACATTAATGGCTGTGCGTATAGGCAGAGGGAGGCCCTCACAGCAGGACTGCCACGAGTTAATCCACTTCTTTTACATCTCACTGAGCTTCCCGTGGCCTTTGCTGGAAATCCTGGTTCTATATGACTCAGCCTAAATTCCAGGAAGCAGAGATCTAGTCAGGTGCCTCCTCCATATGTCCAGCTTCCGCAGAGCAGAACAAGGTGTGGTTTCTGCAGTCCCTCACAGACCATTGTGCCTCACCTGTTCTGGTTGTTGTATAAACAAACATCTCTGAGAGCTCAGCAGCATCCAGACTGTGACTCATTCCAATGAAACAAAAGCTTAAGGATCTGACAAACACTGACTGACTTCTAATCCGAGTTCCTTTTGGCTAAGAGCACTAAAGAGGCTTGGCTGGCTTTGCCTATAAAATGTCATGCCTTTGGGGCAGAATCAAGGAGATACTCCCTTTTGAAGAAGATGAAAAAGAAAGAAGTACATTTCTACCCCTAACCTCAACCAGGGGCCAGTCTTATTAAATGGTCAATCAAGGAAATGTTCCTTCTTTCAGGGCTGTCTCCTTTCCCTTCTAGGATCTCTGGCAAGTCCCCTCCCTTATGCTTCCAGGGTTCTAGCTCACCCTCAGGCAAAGACAGGACTGAGGATGCAGTCAAGACCCAAATGAATGGGCCTGTTAAAGGCTAGAAAGAGGATTTCAGACACTCATAAATCTGGTAGGGATCTGAATCTTTAGGCAGAGCCCTTCCCAGACATTCAGGTTACAACCCAACAGGACTTAAACGTTTTAATAGAGTACAATCATAATTACACACAATATGGTTTTGCTTTTTTATTGGATTAGCCAATTTCTTCACAATGGGTAAAATGAAAACAACATATATTTTAATAAAAGCACACAGATCTTCACTTCTACTTTAAAAACTGCCCTCTAGGGCCAGGAATGATGGCTCACACCTATAATCCCAGCACTTTGGGAGTCTGAGGCGCACTTGAAGCTAGGAGTTCAAGACCAGCCTGGGCGACATGGGAAAACCCCATCTCTACTAAAAATACAAAAATTAGCCAGACTGTGGTGGTGGTGCATGCCTGTAATTTCATCTACTTGGAGGGCTGAGGCACGAGAGTCACTTGAACCCAGGAGGCAGAGGTTTCAATGAGCTGAGATTGCACCATTGCACTCTAGCCTGGGCAATAGAGCAAACAAAAAACCCTGCCCTCTGGAAGTAGCTGGCCACTTCATGTAATCCTATAATCCAATTTAGAGACCTCCCTTAGGCACTGCCCAGGAGTCTTTTTGGCAAAATTTCCAGCTTTCCTCTTTCATGCTAAACTAACCCTGGCCGCCTGAGTTGATGGAGTCCTAGCCTCGGGGACTAGGAATGATGGGGTCAGAGGCTTTGCCAATGCAAATGCCAGGAAAGGGCCAGAAGATTGCGAAGCAAATGCCAGCTTTGTTAAACTCACCCTCATCCCCATTTGAAACTGTTCTGTTAAGGCCAGGAGGGCTTTTCTGATTTACACTGACTTTCCCTAATAGAAGAACATAAACTCATTTTGATCAAGGATACTATTTTCAGGAAAGTTCTCAGAGGGGCACATGCTGGAGGGTGTTGGAGGGTGTTGGCTTTTCTTTTCTTCTCTTCATCTTGCTCTGTTCTCTTTCTGTTCTTGAGGACCTGCCCTGGTTCTCTCACTAGTGCATAGTCCTGGGCCATTACATAAATATCTCTAAGCCTCAGTTTCCTCAACCACAAAATGGAGATGATCGCCTTTCTGTCTGTATCAGAGGGTTGTCAATGTAGTTAACATTTATTGTGTCCTTCCTATGTGCATGCAACAGAGTTAAACAGATCTGCACGCCATATAGGTTTTGATTCTGACAAGAACCCTATGAATTAGATATTGCTAATATCTATGTCTGTGTTATGTGTCTGTTTTATAGATGAGGGGACTAAGGACCAATGGTCAGATGGTCACTAACTGGTGGAGCCTGGGACTCAAATCTAGGGAGTCTGACTCCAGCTAGGAGACTCAGATCCTGAGCTGTATGACAAGGTTATCCTTTGAAAACCCTAAATAGTTATACAAATGTGCCAATTATTATGGTTATTGCCTGTTTTGTTACTACTTGAGAGGCACAGAGATGCCAGCAGGAGCCCTAAGCCAGAATGAGTTGAAAGAAGCAGTGGAGGTGGGGGAAGGGGTGCGGACGCAGCCCAGCCTCCAGGTTTCGACTCCGCCCCTTCGCTTCCCATTCATCCCTTTGTTACCAGCTCTGGGATTTCAACGCTGAGGTTAATAAAGAGCTTCCAGAAAACCCATCATTTTGATTAAAGTCGTGGACAATCTTGCCAGACAGCACTCTGGAGCCTGCCTACCGCCCACTCTGCTAAGTCAGTGCAGCCCGCAAAGGCTATTAAATGATTACAGCCGTTTCCGGCCCAGACAGCTCCCCTGGACTCGTTCTTGGGCGCGGGCGGCTGCTGCTGCCTCTGGATGTCCAGCGAAGTCAGGGCACCGAAGGCTGTGCAGATTCTGGGTTTGCAAGTGAACATCCAGGCTTTCTGCGCAGGGACACCCCGCCTCTCCCTCTTCCTTGTATCCGCTCACCACCCAAGCCAGCCACTGCAGTCTTTTTCAAGCAGCTCTGATTTCTTCTGTGCCTTCTTGGCTTTGGCCATCCATTTAATCAGTCTCTCGCTCTCTGTTTCCCTCTCTGTCAGAATTTGGCCGATTGTAGAATAATAGTATATACTCACGTGGACCAAAGGCAAAAATCATCCTCCATCAACCCCTGAAACAGCCCGGGTTGTAAAACACATCTCAGGCTCCTTCCCCACCCCCTATTTCGTCCTCTGTGGGGTTTGTGGACCAACTGGACAAGCTCCGCCTTCTCCCACACCTTAACCCCCAACCCCCGCCAGTCCTTATTGAATTCGGCAAACCTAATCTGAGTAATCACAGCCCACAAAACACAGGAGAATCGTGGTCTGAAACCCAAATCCTGTCCAGGATCAGAGAGAGAGAGGAGGAAACTAAATCCACCTGGGCTAGTATTTCCAACATTTCCCCGGGGCTGCTTAGTCCTTTAATTGACAGTGGAAAGAATTTTCTATGGAAACAGGGAATGTAAAAATACACTCCCTGTTCTCTGTAAGACCTTAGGCTCTATAATCAGAATAGTAGGCTTAAACCTGGCTACATCATGTAAATTATGTGATGTTTAGCAAATTATTTCAAATCTCTGGGCTTCAGTTTTCATCCGTATAAAAGGATCATAGTGCCCATCCCAGAGTGTTATTATAGGATTAAATGTAACTATCCTCATACAGCACATAGCATAAGTGCCTAGCACAAGGTAAAAACTCATTAAATTTCACTTAGTAAGATCAGAGCAGCAGAAGATTCATTTGTTTAAGGACTGTTGATTGCTTATTATGGATTAGAGAGTTTATTGGGTATTTTGCATGTATTTAATTTTAAATGATTTAATTACAATTAAAGCTATAATTATAAATGTATTTATTTAAATACATATTTAAATATATCTGTTTATTTAATTGTAATTAAATCATTTAATTGCAATTAAATCATTTGATTTTATTTATATATATATATAGAGAGAGAGAAAGAGAGAGAGAGAGAGAGAGACTGAATCTTGCTCTGTTGCCCAGGCTGGAGTGCAATGGTGCAATCTTAGCTCACTGCAACCTCCACCTCCCAGGTTCAAGTGATTCTCCTGCCTCAGCCTCCTAAGTAGCTGGGACTACAGGCACCTGCCACCAAGCCCAGCTAATTTTTATATTTTTAGTAGAGACGGGGTTTCACTATATTGGCCAGGCTGGTCTTGAACTCTTAGGCTTGTGATCCGCCCGCCTCGGCCTCCCAAAGTGCTGGGATTACAGGCGCGAGCCACTGCACTCGGCCTATTTAAAGAGTATTTATTGTATCAAAAAGGAATCTGAAGGCTTAAATTACAGCAAGATCATTTGTTTTCAATCACACAGAATTTTTTTTTTTTTTTTTTTTTTTTTTTTTTTTTTTTTTTTAGAGATAGGGTCTATATCTATTGCCCAGGTTAGAGTACAATGGTAAGGTCATGGCTGACTGCCAGCTTGGACCTCCTAGGTTCAAGCAATCCTTTCATCTCAGCCTTCTGAATAGCTAGGACTACAGGTGTGCGCCACTATGCCCGGTTAAGAATTTTTTTAAATATATAGACATAGGGGTCAGGCACAGTGGCTCATGCCTGTAATCCCAGCAATTTGGGAGGTTAAGGTGGCGAGACCAGCCTGGCCAATATGGTGAAACCCTGTCTCTATTAAAAATACAAAAATTAGCCAGGCGTGGTGGCCTGTAATCCCATCTACTCCAGAAGTTGAGACAGGAGAATCACTTGAACCCAGGAGAAGAAGGTTACAGTAAGCCGAGATCATGACATTGCACTCCAGCCTAGGCGACAAGAGCAAAATTCCATCTCTACTAAAAATACAAAATTAGCCAGGCCTAGTGGTGGTTGCCTTTAATCCCAGCTACTTATTATTATTATTATTTATTTTTTTTTTTTTGAGAGAAAGAGAAAGAGGGAGAGGGAGAAGGAGAGAGACAGAGACAGAGAGAGAGCCTTGCGGTGTTGCCCAAGCTGGTCTTGAACTCCTGGCCTCAAGCAATCTTCCTCTGCCTCCCCAAAGTGCTAGGATCACAGGTGTCAGCCACCACATTCAGCTCCACACAGGGATTTGATAATGAAGGTGAAAAATTATTCTCACATTGACTCCTTGGTTCAATAATCAAATAGTTTTTGTTTGTTTTGTTTTGTTTACTTCTGGTGAAGCCTTGCAGATGAGGGAAGAGACAGAGTTGAGCGCCATTCACAGGCCTAGCATTGTGATCTCTAGAGCAGTTGGGAGAGTGGTGTGTGTGTGATTGGTTGTCAGGCTTAGCAATGGGGAGGCTGATCACCACTCCCCAGAGACTGCTAAAGCTGCTACTCCTGGGTGTTTTACCCTCTTTGGGTGGAATGAGTTGAGCTGGAAGAAGATTTTTTGGCTGTTTGGTGCCCCAAGCTACAGCTGGGCT
Source organism: Aotus nancymaae (assembly GCF_030222135.1). Classification (NCBI taxonomy): domain Eukaryota; kingdom Metazoa; phylum Chordata; class Mammalia; order Primates; family Aotidae; genus Aotus; species Aotus nancymaae. Next base: position 15,984,988 of record NW_026988479.1, on the reverse strand, counting down.
AATTTTCAGTAATCTTGGAGCGGAAGAGATAAATACACTTGGCATATTTTTAAAGCCACAGCTCTTGCTTTGTGCCCAAAATAACTCTGCCATTTCTAGGTTAAGAGTATAAAGACATCATGTGCTGCGAACCCAGATTCAAACATTGGAATGGCTGGTCTCCGTAGTTAGCTAAAAAAAATATCACATTTCTTCTTTCCGCGAGCCCCCCGCAACCCAGCAGGTCTCAGTCTGAGTGGTTTTCTCTACCTTGTATCCTAGTTGCTAATGTCCCCTAGGATGTAGGGAAGGCAATTTCCCTTTATAGCCTCTTCTCAAAATACCCCTCTTCAGTTGGCTGTCATATCCAGGGGGTAACAAAATGCTTAAAATGTAGGTTCTTGGGTAACACAGACTTGAGCTGGAATCTGCTTCACCACCTATCCCTTGAACTCTGAGCAAGTCACTTGGCCCCTTAGCTCCCATTCTTTCATATGCAAAACAAAGATAACAATAACCATCTAATGGGACCGTGAACATTAAAAAGAGACAAAGCTCATAAATCACACAGATCAATGTCTGTTATGCAGAAACTCTGAAATAAAGAATGGGCATTGTTACTATCTAGTATTTCTTTACCAATCCAACTTTCACTTTAACCACCTATTCCTGAATGCAGTACTTCCAGAAATTCTCTTTTCCAAGGACCCTCTCCTCATCAGGCTATACTCCCTCTAGGGGATTGAAGATTTCCAGCTGTAATGTTTTCCAGCTTAGAAATGGTTGCTAAGTTGCTCTCCATAGCCCTCTGAAGGAGGCTGCTTAGACATGGTGAAAAGCACACTGGACTAGGTATCAAAAGTCTTGGGTTCAAATCTCAGCTCCAGCATTCTACTTTCTACTTTTTTCTATGATACCGTTTAATTGACATTGACTTACAGCTTCTTCATCTGTAAAATGGATATAATAGCTACCTCCCAGAGGCATTGTTATTTATTCAACTAAACTTATTATTTACAAGGCCAAATACAGTGGCTCATGCCTGTAATCAAGCAATTTGGCAGGCCAAGGCAGACAGATCACCTGAGGTCAGCAGTTTGAGACCAGTCTGACCAACATGATGAAACCTATCTCTACTAAAAATACAAAATTAGCTGGGCATGGTAGCGCATGCCTGTAATCCCAGCTACTTGGGAGGCTGAGGCAGGAGAATCACTTGAACCCGAGGCAGAGGTTGCAGTGAACTGAGATTGTGTCATTGCACTACAGCCTAGACAACAAGATCAAAACTTTGTCTCAAAAAAAAAAAACTTATTTACAATAAACTAGACATTATATTAGGAATTAGGGATGTAGGACAAGTACCCTGTTCTCAAAGAGTTATAATACAATGGGAGAAAAAGACAAGTAAATGAATAAATACAATAATAGTTGTAAAGAATAAACAAGGTAGATAAAATCTGGCATAAAGATGGCATTAAACTTTCTAGAGATGGTATGTGCAGTGGTTAAGAGCACAGACTCAGAAGTCAAATAGTCCGGCTTCAGATCCTGGTGCCCTTACTAGATGTGTGACCTTATTTAATCCTATGGGTCTCAGTTTTCTTAGCCGTAAAATGGGTATAATAATACACAAATTTCTGGGTGTGGTAATATAGATTAAAGTAGTTAATACTTGTAAAGTGCTTAGAATAATACTTGGCACATAGCTTAACTGTTCAATACAGGTTAGCTATTATGATTCACAAGCAAATTTTCTTCTCTGTCTGCTCTAGCATTCTCAGCTGTGGAGGCTATGTCTGTTGATGATGATGTCACTGAGTTAAGTGATATATAACACTAGCTCAAGGTGGGGATGGGATGGAAGGCTCAGAGGGAAGTATTTAGCAGCCCAACCACAGGTAAGTGAATGCCAATTTGCTAATTTGATATTTTTATATCCTGTGACTGTAATTCTACTTCCGGAAATTTATCCTATATAATACTAGTAAGCATGCATAAGAAATATGTATAATAATGTATATTGCATTGTTTAGAAAACATAGATGACAACAGGAAATTGTATAAATTATAATATAGGCATACAACATAGTACTATACCCTTACTCCAGAAGATTGTGGCAAGTCTATATGTACTGACGTAGAAAGGTGTTTGTTAACACACACACACACACACACACACACACACAGACACACACTGTATAATAATATGTATAGCATTATTCCATTTTGCTTTTTGAAAATCTCTATATAGGCATGCACCCCATAATGATGTTTCAGTCAGCAATGGACCACACATATGACAGCTGTCCTATAAGATGATAATAATGTATTTTTATTCTCTTTTTCTTTCTTTTTTCTTTCTTTCTCTCTCTCTCTCTCTTTCTTTCTTTCTGACTGAGTTCAGGCTGGAGTACAATGGTGCAATCTTGGCTCAAGGCAACTTCCGCCTCCCGGGTTCAAGCAATTCTTCTGCTTCAGCTTCTTGAGTAGCTGCGATTACAGGCATGCGCCACCACACCCGGCTAACTTTGTATTTTTAGTGGAGACAGAATTTCTCCATGTTGGTCAGGCTGGTCTCAAACTCCGACCTCTGGTGATCCACCCGCCTCAGTCTCCCAAAGTGCTGGGATTACAGGTTGAGCCACCACGCCTGACCTATTGTACCTTTTCTATGTTTAGGTATATTGAGATACACAAATACTTATCATTGTGTAACAACTGCCTACAGTATTCAGTATAGTAACATTATGTACAGTTTTGTAGCCTAGGAGCAATAGGTCATACGATAGAGCCTAAGTGTATAGTATGCTATATCATCTAGGTTTATGTAAGTACATTCTATGATATTTGTACAATGAAAAAACAGCCTAACGACACATTTCTCAGTGTATCCCCATTGTTAAGTGATGCAGTAAATATTTGGAAGAGTGAACCCTAATGTAAACATGGAAGTTGGATGGTAATGATAGTTTCAATAATGATGTCAATACAGTTCCATCAATTGTAATTAATGTACCACTCTGGGAAGGATAGCATTGTGGGGTGCGGGGGGGGGCGTGTTTTTCACGTGGGAGAGCAGGAGTGCATGAGAACTCTGCACTTTCTACTCAACTTTGCTGTGAACCTAAAACTGCCCTAAAAAGTAAAGTTGATTAATTAAAAAAAAAACATTTGGAGGATACACACAAAATTGTTAACAGTGGTTGCTTCACTGAAGGGGAGTGGGATTGAGGGAAATAAATATTTCTATGCAAATAATGCTGTATTGTTTAATACTTGTATCAACAATGTAATTCTATTTTATTTAAAATACATTAATTTAAAATGTAGACGGAATTCTGGAGATGCACACTAAATTATTCGTAGTGGTTACTTTTGGGAAGCATGATTGGATGTAGGGAGTGAGGCACTACTCACTTTATTTTAGTCCTGCACAGATATGATGTTATGACTTTTGTTTCTTCTGTAATTAAATCAAAGAGAGAGAGGTTCAGAAGAATACTAGCCCAACATGGTTCAAAAACTAGCCTGGACCCAGGATTAGCTACATAATTTGCAGGACTCAGTGATATTTGCCAAATGAAAATGGGTGGAGGGAGCCCTTGTTAACAAATTATTAAGAAAGTCAAGACAGTGATAGAGTAATATTAAAACACACAGGGCCTTTCTAAATGCCGGGCCCCATGAAGCCAGCCTTGCCTGGGCCTGAGCACTGCTGGGTTCCTCCTTTAGCACCACAACTTGACACTAGTTTCAAAGGTTTCACACTGCCTCCACCACCTGACACTCTACGAGGCAACATTTCACCCGACAACAAAATGGCTTCTGACTTTGGTCGGGTTTTCAAACTTTTCTTGTCTACCCTCCCCCCTTACTTGGTTACAATCTGTGCTTCTTAAAATTTGGCAGCAATCCCAGGCTCTGTGTTGCTGTGTCACTTCTTAGCCTTGGGCAACCATTTCTAGACAAGCAGTGATATCTCTGCACTGAGGGTATAAAATGGAGGTGCTCTCAGCACACTCAAGCATAAGACAGGCAAGATAATGGAAGAACCCTCGACCCCACCCTGCACACTTCTGTATCATTCCATGTAATCTAGCAAAAACATTTTGAATCCTCCTTACTGTGCCAAGTATTGTGTTAAGTGCCAGGAGCATTAAATTGAATGATAATAGTTCTGACGACATTTTTTAGTGGCTACCATGAACTAAGCATGGTTCTAAGCATTTTGCATACATTATCTCATTTAATCCTTACAACACCCTATGGTCTCTCCTCTTTTATACATTGATAAATCTGAAGCACAGGTTGCACAATTATTAAATAACAATAGAAATCTGAGGCACTGTGCAATACCATGCTATCTCCCTTCAGAAACTAACAGGAGACACATTTTAAACCTGCCCTTTACTCTCCACATTTTCTCAGACATGACATACCAAAGTGACCAGGATTATCTAAGAACATTTCCAAGGCCAGCCCTTTTTTTTACAACAACAACAAAAATGCTGCATTTACTTCCCTTTTTGATTCTCCTTTTCTTTTCTTTCTTTCTTTTTTTTTTTAAAGATGAGGTTTCACCATCATGGCCAGGCTGGTATTGAACTCCTGACTTCAGGTGATCCACCCACCTCGGCCTCCCAAAGTGCTAGGATTACAGGCGTGAGCCACCGCGCCCAGCCATCGATTCTCCTTTTCTAAACACTCAAAAGTTTCCACTATTTGGTTTGGGAGAAGAAAAACACTAAGTTGAAAGCTCATAGCTCATCTTGACATGTTATTCAGGACAATGTTTCCCCTTTATTTGAGGTTTGATTTCTGAGGTTTCAGTTACCAAGAGTCAACCTTAGTCTGAAAATATTAAATGGAAATTTTTGAAAATAAACAATTCATAAGTTTTAAATTGCAAGCTGTTCTGAGTAGTGTGATGAAATCTCCAGCCTTCCCACTTCATCCTGCCTGGGACGTGAAACATCCCTCTGTCCGGCTTAGAAAGTGTCTTGTTATCAGATTGGCTGTTTTGGTATCACAGCATTTGTATTCAAGTACCCTTATTTTACTTAATACTGGCCCCAAAGCACACGAGTATTGTGCTTAACTTATAAATTAAACCTTACCATAGGTGCACCTATGGAATAACATAATGTATATAAAGGTCAGTACTAAATTAGGTTTCAGACATCTGCTGAGGGTCTTGGAACGTATCTCCCACAGATAAGCTGGGACTACTGTAGGTTGATTTTGGAAAATTCAGTAGAGTTAAGGAAACTTAAAATAATCTTCTTTCCTAAACATAAGCCAACTAACCTTCTAGTGGGTCTCCACAGGCAACAAATGAAACTACAGTTCTTTAGCAGGCCGTTTAAGGTCCTACAAAATCTGATTCCAGTCTACCTTTCTGATCTCATTTCCTAACATCTCTTTATCCTACCACATCCATCAAATGCACTCATCCTATTAATCCAGCTTATATACTTCAGGTTTTTGTTTTTTGTTTTTGCGTGCACGCATTGTTTCCTTTGCCTGGAATTCTCTTCCTCTCCACATTCTACTTGCCATCCTGCAATACCCAGTATTTTTACTGTTTTTGAGACAGGGTCTCATTCTGTCACCCAGGCCAGAGCATAGTAGCATGATCTCAGCTCACTGCAACCTCTGCCTCTCGGGCTTAAGTGATTCTCCCACCTCTGCCTCCCAAGTACCTGAGCCTACAAAAGCATGTCACCGCACCCAGCTAATTTTATATTTTTTGTAGAGATGGGATTTTGCCATGTTGCCCAGGCCGGTCTCAAACTCCTGGGCTCAGGCAATCCACCTGCCTCGGCCTCCCAAAATGCTGGGATCACAGGCATAAGCCACTGCGCCCAGTCTCAATATCCAGCATTAAATGTCAAATTATCTCTGACTTGGTCCCCTGAATTTCCAGTTCCATCTTCTGGGGTCCCACAACATCCACTGTTCATGGTTGCTGAGAGTATTTGGGCCTTATGAAGACTATCTCAAGATATAGTCTATCTCAAGACTATCTCAAGATATCTGGGGACTATCTCAAGAAAGGCAGACCAGCTTACCTTATTTACCTAGGGATTGTATTGATTATAACATAGTAGACCCTGGATCCCATTCTGGACCAACAGGCCCTGGTGGTTTGTCCCAGCTTCCTTCCCCTTCATTGACCCTGCCTATGCAGGGCATTATTGTGGTCCTTATCACATGACAATGTAATATCTCCATCTTATTTCTTTACATTTCTGCCTTCCCTATTAGAGTTATAAGGGCAGGACTGTGTTTTTTTTTAATATTATATTTGCATCACCTAGAACAGAGCCTGGCCTGACCTAAGTGCTTAATAAATGTTTGATGATGACTACAGTCACACATCACTTAACAATGGGAATATGTTCTGAGAAATGCATCACTAGGCATTTTTGTTGTACGGACATCATAGAGTGTACTTAGTGTACTTACACAAACCTAGATGGCACAGCCTATTACATACCTGGGCTATATGGTACAGACTATTGCTCCTAGGCTACAAACCCATAGAGCATATTACTGTACAAAATACTGTGCAACTGTAATATAATGGCAAGTATTTGTGTATCTAAAAATAGAAAAGGTACAGTAAAAATATGTTATTGCAATCTTATGGAACAACCATCACATATGTGGTCCATTGTTGACCAAAATGTTGTTAGTTTGGTACATGACTATATATTAAAGGTCCCAACAAAATTCTACATTACAGCCACGCCAAGTAAAGCATCCCTAGAAATAATATCTATATACTTCACTTCTTTATCTCTCTCTGTCTCTGTCCATCTGTGTGTGTGTGTGTGTGTGTGTGTAAGAAAGCAAGGAAGGAAGGAAGGAAGAAAGGAAGGAAGGAAGGAGAGAAGGAAGGAAGAAAAGAAAGAGGGAGAATAGGAATAAGGATTTTAAAAGAGAAATGCTGATGATGGTGGTTAATGATGGAATTCCAGGGACCTAGCTGGGAGGTGCTTTTTGTGAGGATCTTTCTAGTGCCCTTCAAATCACAAACATTTAGAAGGTATTATCCAGGAGACAAGGTTGTGACCCTGGGTGAGAAAAGACCAAAGAAGCTAATTTATATCTCTAAATCCCCAGATTCAGAGAAAACATACCAAAAAGCTAAAGAAATTCGCTTTAGTGAGCTTCCCGCTAAAGAAATTTCCCAAAGGCAAATATTTAGAATCGATTTATACTGGTTGCAACAGAAGGAAATTGATGTGACATTGACCACTGAATAAACACAGCCCTGCTGACTGCAGACTGCAGAAACAGCAGTTGGATTGACATCTTGGTGACACAAGGAGACCACAGGGGATGCTGGACTCTGGGGAGGCTCTTTCATGGGTCCCATGGCCTAATCATTGCCAGCAGTATAAGGGTTGATTTAATCTCGTCAGAGCTGCTGAAAGTGTGGAGAGGCCATAAGCTTTGGAGATACCCAGCTTGTTTAGAATCTCAAGGAAAGAGAGTGAGATCGAATTGTTATACAAAATGGTCCTAAAAAACAAACAGATCCTTAGATACATATGCATCCATAAAATTAACCGTGAACCATCCTACCTTTCTATCCCCAACACAGGAAGCATCACAGGAAAAGCAGGTGGGATTTAGGAATACTGGATGGAGCATTACTCACCCCTCAACCCCTAAGACACACATACACACCAATCAGGCTCTTTCTTCTTTGATTTTTTCAGGGAAGTTCTAGATATAATCTGCTTTCACTTAGCCACAGATGCTAGATGCATACAAGGCAGGCAATATGTGTTGCCCTGTCTCCTGGCATCACTTGTGACAGTGGCTTTTCTATTAGTTACCATGCCCTGGGATTGAATCCTTACGGATTGGCCTCTGGGTGATCTAAAGAGTACTGTTCTCTGCTGCCTGCACCCAACTCTTGGAACAATATCCTTTTTTTTTTAATTGCATTTTAGGTTTTGGGGTACATGTGAAGAACATGCAAGATTGTTGCATAGGTACACACGTGGCAGTGTGATTTGCTGCCTTCCTCCCCTTCACCTGTATCTGGCATTTCTCCCCATGCTCTCTCTCCCCAACTCCCCACCCCCCACTGTCCCTCCCCTATTTCCCCCCAACAGACCCCAGTGTGTCGTGCTCCCCTCCCTGTGTCCATGTGTTCTCATTGTTCGACATCCACCTATGAGTGAGAACATGCAGTGTTTGATTTTCTGTTCTTGTGTCAGTTTGCTGAGAATGATGGTTTCCAGGTTCATCTATGTCCCAGGTTCATCCATGTCCCTACAAAGGACACGAACTCATCGTTTTTGATGGCTGCATAATATTCCATGGTATATATGTGCCACATTTTCCCTGTCCAGTCTATCATTGATGGGCATTTGGGTTGGTTCCAGGTCTTTGCTATTGTAAACTGTGCTGCAATGAACATTTGTGTGCCTGTGTCCTTATAGTAGAACGATTTATAATCCTTTGGATATATACCTGGTAATGGGATTGCTGGGTCAAATGGAATTTCTATTTCTAGGTCCTTGAGGAATTGCCACACTGTCTTCCACAATGGTTGAACTAATTTACACTCCCACCAACAGTGTAAAAGTGTTCCTATTTCTCCACATCCTCTCCAGCATCTGTTGTCTCCAGATTTTCTAATGATCACGTTTCTAACTGGCATGAGATGGTATCTCAATGTAGTTTTGATTTACATTTCTCTAATGACCAGTGATGATGTGCATTTTTTCATATGTTTGTTGACCTCATGTATATCTTCTTTTGTAAAGTGTCTGTTCATATCCTTCACCTACTTTTGAATAGGCTTGTTTGTTTTTTTCTTGTAAATCTGTTTTAGTTTTTTGTAAATTCTGGATATCAGCCCTTTGTCAGATGGATAAACTGCAAAAATTTTTTCCCATTCTGTTGGTTGCCAATTCATTCTAATGACTGTTTCTTTTGGCGTGCAGAAGCTGTGGTGTTTGATTAGGTCCCATTTGTCTATTTTGGCTTTTGTTGCCAATGCTTTTGGTGTTTTGGTCATGAAGTCCTTGCCTATGCCTATGTCCTGAATGGTTTTGCCTAGATTTTCTTCTAGGGTTTTTATGGTGTTAGGTCTTATGTCTAAGTCTTTAATTCATCTGGAGTTAATTTTAGCATAAGGTGTCAGGAAAGGGTTCAGTTTCTGCTTTCTGCACATGGCTAGCCAGTTTTCCCAACACCATTTATTAAACAGGGAATCCTTTCCCCATTGCTTGTTTTTGTCAGGTTTGTCAAAGATCGGATGGTTGTAGATGTGTTGTGTTGCCTCCGAGGCCTCTGTTGGAACAATTTTTTATTTTTTATTTTTTTTGAGGCAGAGTTTCGCTGTTGTTACCCAGACTGGAGTGCAATTGCGCGATCTCGGCTCACCGCAACCTCCGCCTCCTGGGTTCAAGCAATTCTCCTGCCTCAGCCTCCTGAGTAACTGGGATTACAGGTGCGCACCTCCATGCCCAGCTAATTTTTGTATTTTTAGTAGAGACGGGGTTTCACCTTGTTGACCAGGATGGTCTCGATCTCTTGACTTCGTGATCCACCCACCTCGGCCTCCCAAAGTGCTGGGACTACAGGCGTGAGTCACTGCTCCCGGCCTAGGAACAATATTCTTAAACGTGGGGCAGAACAATATCTCTAAGTCCAGAACACAATAATGTAGTGAGAACTATTTTTCTCCTCTCTCCACATTTCCACCTTTGCTCTTAGAAAAGAGAATGTCCACCAAACCAATACTCCCATCCTTTGAGGGGATGTGCTAGGAAGAGAACTTTCAACTTTAGCTCTACTTCCTTCCGTACTCTTCCCAGGAAGGGAGAGTCATTTATCTGATTGGATAGATCACTGAAAGCATGACTTTAAATGGATCATGCTTCTTGATTGAGCAAAGTTAGCATCATCAGTCACTGTTCTTTCATGACACATCTCACCTTATCTCTTTCTCTACACTAGCTCAACCTTTACTGAAGTTACACACACACACACACACACACACACACACACACACACACAGAATCACCTCTGCCTGAACATGAAAGACCCTGTGGTAGGCAGATTAATGGCCCCACCAAAATGACAGCATCCCAATTTTAGAACTTGTGAATATGTTATGTTACATGGAAAAAGGGACTTTCTGTTAATTTATTACTGCAATCCTAGGAAACTAACACAGATTTTGGTATCTGGAAGTGGGATTCTGCTGTTATAAATGCCTAAAAATGTGGAAGTGGTTTCGAAATTGGGAAATGAGCAGAGGAGAAGAATTTTGAAGAGCATGATAGAAAGGGCCTAGGTTACCTTGAACAGGCTGCTAGTAGAAATATGCGCATTAATGGCTCTGCTAGAGCGCACCCAGAAAAAAGTGAGGAGCAAACTTAAATTGTCATGAACAGATTGCTGTTACAAATATGGACATTAAAGGGGCTGCCGGTAAGGGCTCAGGTAGAAATGAGGAGCCTATTACTGGAAACGAAAGAAAAGTGGATCCTTGTTATACAGTTGCAAAAACACACCTTGATTTTAGCTCAGTGAAACTCACTTTGGACTTCTGACTTCCAGAACTGTAAGATAATGATTTGTGTTTTTTAAGCCATGAAGTTTATGGTTAATTTGTTACAGCAGTAATGGGAAATAAATACAGAGCCCCCTACAGTTGGCCTAGAACTCAGACAGTAAATAGTCTTTTCCAAGTTACCAAGCTATTCCCTTCACATATCATGTGGGACAAGATAATAGTAATGTGTTAAGTTATAGGATTCAGCAGCAAGCAGACATGGGTTCAAATACTGCCTTTACCACTGCATTTATTAACGAATTCAACAAAATATGTTGAGCATCACTGTGTGTTAGGCATCCTGCTAGACACTGAGAATACAATGGTGAGCAAAAAACATTTTTACTAGTTGTCTGAATGTAAGAAAGCCACTTAATTCTTATGAGCTTTAATTTCTTTATCTGAAACATGGGAATAATAATGTACTTCTCTCAATAATAATGTACTCAATTTTAAGTATGCAACACATGTAAAATGCTTATCACAGTTTTCAATAAATAGTAGCTATTGTCTTCCTTTCTCTTATTCTAAGAGACTATTTCTACAATCCAGGAGACAGCAGTATGGGATTTAAAGACATAAAACTTGACCCAAAAAAGACCCACTCATTGGAACACACACTTAAAAAGGCAATGTCCTAAGGGCTCTATTTTTGCTAATAGGCTTTAGCTGAGAGAAGGGAGCTTCTGTATTCCATAGTTCATCATCCAACACAGAGCCAAACTCACAGGCTCAAAGGTATCCACCCTAGGGCTGGTTACATACCTAGCCATGCTCTTACCCCCACAAATCTGGACTCTCTGACAACAGTTTGGTATGCATCTAATATAAATCATTCATAGTGGCTGAGGCCTTCTAGTCTTACTACAGACCTTTAGGGTATTCATCTGACTCCAGGTGATCATAGGAAAAGAGATCCAACAGGTGTGTTCTTAGGTAAGACAGTATCTATGATGCACAGTCAAAAAAGACAAGAGAGAAGGCTTGGGGAATGTCGTCTCACTATTCAGCTTGATACATGATGCCACCTAGAGCAACAGCTCTGGACACAAGATTGGGCCCATGTTGGAAGTAAGCCCAAGCTGGTGAACCTTCTTGGAACATCACCAACAAACCTGCTTGTTTAGACATTCTGTACAGGGCAGGCTTTACTTAAAGTTTGTTTGGTTGGTTTTTCACAGGCAATGGCCCAGGGTGTGTCTCTTGTCTTCAGCAGACAAGGGACACAAAAATGTTACAATAAACTTATCCTCCATGTTCTCTTTTGAATCCACATTTGGTTCTTAAAAGTTACCTTTTCATTCCCTAACTTTCTATTGTTATGCCATTTGAGTCTGACTTCTACAAAGCTCTCAATTTCCTGTTTCAATATTAGCACAAACATCCTTTTTCCCCCTTACTTACCTTGGTATTACCATCTTCGGAACTGACTTCTCTCATCTTTCGCCTAGCCCACTCCCTTGGAGATAGACCATTTCAGGCAGGGCTGTTGCTGAGGAAGCTCTCAGTCTCACTGAGATAAAAGTAGAATGCCATGTATCTCTGCTCTCCCTCTTTTTCTGATTGTGGGTAATGGAGACTCCCAAGTGCTGAGGCAGAGAAGATTCCTCTCCAGACCACAAACTCATTGCCAGGCTTCCTGGCAGTGACTAATCTTATGGCCCTTTCCTGGGGGCCCCTAGTCTCTAGCCAGTGCTTGAACTGAATATGTTTCTCCAGATTAGGTAATGACCTTTTCAACTGCAAAGCTGACTGCCTCTGTGAAGATAACATTTTCAAGTTCCTTTGAAATCTGAGCAGAGTTTCTTTTAAAATATTGCCTTGAAAGGCCTTTGCTGTCACTGGGACAGACTTTCATTTTTAGTTTACTTGTATCAGTGAGGCTGAGGGCAGGGCTTGCTGGAACCACAAAGCTTAAAGGAATTACAAACTATCATCCTCCTCTGCCCTCAACCCAGGTTAAAAACAGGTCTTTCTTGTTAAAGCACCTTCCAGAAGGAGTTCCAAGCCTACCAATCCTAAACAATCTCAGCAATTTTTCCCACAGAGTGAAGTGCAGACTCTCCACCCTCCATATCTGCTTTCCCACAAAGCTCTCAATCACACAGGTGGCCCATCATCTTTGAGCTGAGTCAGGTGGCAAAGTTGGGGAGCCCCCACTTTCTTGGCCCTTTGTGACACTGATATCTCCCCAGAAGAAACTTGAAGCTCCCTTTTGACAAGGGGCTTAAAAATTCAGCTACAAAGAATGGTGTATAAAGAAAGCTAGAAGGGAGGGTAATTCAGAAACTGTTTTACGCAACACTCTTAAACAAAAGAAGGAGAAAGTGTTTTATTTTTCTAAGGTATATTCAAAAGTTGTTTCTCATGACAAGGTTTTCAGTGGCCAGACGGTATTGCCTCAATGTAGCTGGCATATTAAAGGAATCAATGATAACTGAAGGAACTATAATAAGTCTCTATTCCCTGACCCTGCATTAGCCTCCTTCTCTCCATCCATGGGCTTGAAGGAAACTGCAGCCTAAGAGAACAGTGTTGCCCTTTTCTCCTCACTGCACTCTTTAAAATGTTACATCCAGGAGCATATGTCCGAGCACACACGAGATTGGATAGGTTTCAGGAGACACGTGATCTCTGTTTGGGGCTACTGTTATGGAAGAAATTCTTTTATTATGTATCATGGTCTTAACCCTGACTATTTTCTGCCCAGGCCACCAATCCTATAAGCATTATTATGGGGCAAATGAGAGGTGCAAGGCAATACAGAGCGTCTAGGGAAGTAACTATCTTATAATCTATTCATAAACAAAAATGTTTAATTTCAGAAAACCAGCCAGGAAATCTCCATTCTAGTCTTTTATTTACATGACCATTAAAAGTGAAAGGTGCAGAGTGTTTCCCCAAGAAGAAGATGCAGAAAGTCACGAATGGATGGAGCCAGCAGACTTAAGTAAGCTTCATGGCTTCTCCTAGATAGAGGATGCTAATTACCCTTCCCACACCCTTGTTTCCTCCCTTCAGACCAATCCAAAACAAACAATTCTTTATTTATCATAAGCTGCAAACAGAACTCCAGCAGACACAATGAGCTTCACACTCCCGGAAAGTAAAAGTGCATCTTACAAGCACTTACTTTCCTCAGGTAGAGAAAGCTAAGCCAAGCTGGTACTCCTGGGCTGTCAGATGGCAGGTGAGAGCGGAAGATACTCACAGGCGGGAGCTGCCCCACTCACATAGATCCCTGATCTCTTTTCTTTTCCTAATGAGAATATGCACACACCTCCCAGGACTGTCATTGCTATGACAACAGTAGAAGTTGAGGTTGAGCAGGTTAGTGGAACAGCATGCTTTCTAAATTCTCCAACAAGGCCCGAGGCTGCACTCACTCATGAAACAGAAAAATTCATGTTGACAGTGCTCCCAAATAGATTCCTAAGAATCATGCTTTCTTTCTGGGGAAGGTTCAGTGATGGAATCTCCATGGAGTCTTTCCATGGGGAGTTGGTTTTGTTAGAGAGGTAGGAATCCTTGAGACAATTAAGAATATAAATTCCCATATAAAACTAGGGCACATAAACTGTGTCCATTTTCCACAGAGTAAATAGATGTGGCAAATCAGAGCAAAAGCAATCCCTTAACAAAACGAAGAGACAGGCCCTTTCAAAAAAATCTTCTTTATAGCAGATCCTTCCCACATAGAATACTCAGAACAACCTGGGTCTAAATTTTGAAGCTGAAGGATAGACTCATACCTTGAAGAATCATTTAAAAATAGCTACCATTTACTAAACCCTTGTTGTTCTTCAGACTCTGTATATATGTGTGCATTATCTCATCCAAGTCTTAGAACAACCCTATAAGGTAGACACCACTATTCTCCCTATTTTATAGAGGAAGAAACTAAGAATCAGGAACATTAAGTAATGGTCTCAGGAACATACAATTAATGAGTGGCAGAGGTAGAATTCAGAAAGGGTCACTAACGCCCAGGCTTGAGCTCTTAACAATTGTCTCTCAGGCATGGGGAAAGGCGCCCCGCTTCTCACAAGAACGGGAAACAGATGCCTTTCTTGTATGGATTCTGAGTCTGTAATGATATAAGACAACGTCAGGAATATTTACCTTAGACCAATTATTAAACTTTAGAGTAGACTGGTATCACATTGAAGGCTTGTTAAAACATAGATTGCTGAGTCCCATCCTGAGAATTTCTCCCTCCTTCTCTTCCTTCTTTGCCCCTTCCCTTCCCTTCCCTTCCCTTCCCTTCTCTCCCCTCCCCTCCCCTCCCCTCCACTCCCTTCCCCTTCCCTTCCCTTTCCTTCCTTCCCTTCCTTTCTTGTTTTTTGTTTGTTTGTTTGTTTTTGATGGAGTCTCACTCTGTCGCCCAGGCTAGAGTGCAGTGGTGCAATCTCAGCTCACCGCAACCTCTCCTCCCGGGTTCAAGTGATTCTCCTGCCTCAGCCTCCTGAGTAGCTGGGATTACAAGCACCTGCCACCATGCCCAGGTCATTTTTGTATTTTTAGTAGAGGTGGGGTTTTGCCATGTTAGCCGGGGTGGTCTCGAACTCCTGACCTCAAGTGATCCACCTGCCTTGGCCTCCCAAAGTGCTGGGATTTTTACAGGCATGAGCCACCAGACTGGCCTCCATCCTGAGAATTTCTGATTCATTAGTCTAGGGTAGGGCTGGAGAATTTGCATTGCTAACAAGTTTCTGGGTATTGCTGGTGTTGCTGCTCCTTTGAGCACCATTGTCTAAACCAAGGTTCTCTAACTAAGTGTCATTGCCTGAGTGGCTTCCCCTACCTAATTAATCTTTCACTGTTTAGTCCCAGATCCCCTGGGGTCTTGACAAGCTATAACGTTATCTTCTGCAGTGCTGTGTGTTTTGAAACCTTCTGAACTCTTCTGAAAACAGTGAACATCTCCCACTCTAAAACTAATGTACTGTTGCCTTAGGTAAGACCTGAGATTCCGTGAAATGTAGAAAGAGGAGCTGGAAGAACCAATAATAGATAACAAAGCAGCCTGGTACACTGAAGCCAGACCAGTTCCCTCACAGGCAGTGGCAGTCCTTTTATAACCTCTGGGATTGCCTCTAGGAACTGTTCACAAGAGGGCATTCATTAAAACCTCTTCAGGGCATTCGTATTCATGAAGTTAAAAAGAGCTGTAACACAGTGACTGGCCCTTTAATGTCCCTCCCCCCTGAAACACATTCCTCCCTCTGAAGAAGAGGCTGTAACTGTATTCCCTGCATTCACGATTGAGCTAATTTTCTCTCTCGGCTCAGTCTCGAGGGAAGCTGAAAGGAAATAAGAAAGCCTGTGGTCCAGGTCTGCTCACACAGAGGGGAGGCTAGAGAAAGGGGCCAGTAATCAGGATTAACCAATTTAATGCCTGACTTGTTTATCCTGCAGAAAACATCACTTGGTGATGCTCTTGTTGATCCCTTCAGCGTGTGGCATCTTTATCTTAGGCTTTTGCAGACTGTGAAATTAAATGAACAGCTTCGTAACAAAGCAAAAGAATTCATCAGTGGAGGAAAAATAACTTTAAGAAACACACATGCATGAGGATCAGTGTAAGGCAGGCCTCAGTTCCTTTATGCAGCCATTGCAAGTGTTGGGATGAGAAGAGCAATATACAGCTGGTTCACTGAAAGGGCTCGGATGCAAGTATAAGGAGGCTTAGGCACCAGAAAGAAGTCTTTTGGAAGCAACTCCACCTTCACCATGAAGTTTTAAGGGCAACAGAATCAATGAAAGGTAGGCTCTATTTGAGTCTGGAAACAACCAAATTTTTTGGAGCATTTTCCTTTCTTCAGGCAGCAACTAATAAATCCTCCTCACTCCATCTCCAGGAGGACAGTTGGGATGACTGGATTGTACAGATGTCAGGATGACCCAGATAACTTCACAGGGTCTATATCTGGCCCTGCAAATGAGAACTACTGAATTCTGGCCACCAGGCTATCAGCCAAGGCTATATCATAGATTGCAGAAAAGTAGTCCAGAAAAAAACGAGTAAGAAGATTAGACATTTATTAACTATATGCCAAGCACTATGCTCAGTTATTTTTTTCTCCTTTAGTGCTCATGGTAACTCAATAAAATAGATGTTATTATTATTACTATACCCAATTTACAGAAAGGGTACTAAAGAAAATATGAATTCAGGAGGTTTGTCTATGTTCACCCAGCAAGTAAGCTTGGTATTAGAATTCAACTTAAATCTGACTCTAAATCATAATCTTAATCTTTATGCCATATTCCCTCCAAGCAGTGCAGAACATATATTGAATCCTAAAAGCCTAAAAGTACCAGAAGGACAGGAGAGAAAGCAGAGAATCTCTTTAACTTTACATCATTGATGCAGAGGTATGTGTTGAAAAGTGTGGTTAGATCACCACGGAGTAGTTAGAAGATACAAACTCTATCCAGCACAGTCCAAGAAGACTGTGCCTCATGCGTCAGCAGCCAGGCACAGTCCTGGATGAAATGGGAATACAAGAGGGGCTGGAACAGTAAGAAATGGAACAATGGAAATCCCCTTCTCTATCTCTGTTAAAAAAAAAAAAAAAAAAAAAGAGGTTCTTAACATCTTTTGAATCTGAAAGAGGAACTTGGCTAGATGCATGAAATATCAATACATGGTTCCTATTTCATGTTTTCCTAGGAATACCACAAACCAGCATACCCAATGGGAGGGAGAATGTATTCAAAGTTAGTTTTTGGCTCACCAGATCGACCTACAATGCCTTCATAAGAACAAGAAAAACTCTGAAATAAAGGCAGGGTAGAGAGTCATGATTTCATGTGGCTTCTTTGGGAAGTTCTCACTTCCCAGACGCCTCCTCATCCTGCAACACTTGGCAGTCTAAAACCACTTTCTCCTCCATCATTTTCACTTTCTCATTGGCACTGAGGGTATAGATTTGTCAATGAACTATTTTATGTTCTTCCCTTTGCCATCTGGCAATATTAGCTCTCTAATGAATTGCTTCAACTTGTATATTTTTTGGACGAATGTGACTTTTAGTTGAATTGTGCAACATCCATAAATAGCAAATCCTGACTGATTAGAATCAATGAACGCCCTTAGAGTTGTCAGCAAAAATGGGCCCTTAGCTGAACATTACTTAGATAATAATTTGAAAGGCATCTGATTATTTTTGGGAAAAAACCTTTTACACACACATTCTATGTCATCTATTATGTACGTAGATATGTGTTTGAATTTGAATGGATTTTTGCAAGCGAGCCATGTTACAAATATAAGTGCTAGATATACTTGGATTTGGAGCTAAACACATTTGGGTTTGAATCCTACCCTCTGCCACTTACAAGCTACATGATGTTGGGTACATTTCTTAATCTCTCTGTCTCACCAATTTCTCACATATAGAATAGATATAATAAATCCCTTGCAAGCTTAACTTAAGGAACAAATGAGACCACACATGCAATGTACTTGGCACAGTGTCTAGGCATATTATGGCTTAATAATTAGTAACTACTATTATCATCACGCTGTTCTATTAATAGAGGATTAGAGCAAACCCAATTTGTGGTCTCTACCAACACTTAATCTTTCCCTTCTGAAAACTGCTATAGCAATGGGCCTCCAAAGCCCAGTGTCTATTATACAACACTGCTTTAGTGATAGGGCAAGAATAAGGATACCAAGGAAATGTGAGTTTAAGCAATTTTCCTATCCTCACCCAGCCATTGGGTTTTTTTTATACAACTTGGCAGATTCTCTTTTGGATTAGGAAATGGTCCCTATTATCCCTCCAAACTAAGAAATTGTGAGGGGGTCATGTTTGGCAACATGCATGCCAAGGCACTAAAAGTCAGTCTGCAGAATGTTGTTGATGTGCAGAAAGAAGCAGATTGACTTTGACTTGAACTCAAATAAAATAATTCCTTGGTTCTGATAACTTTCCACTTTCATGATAAACCATCTTCCATCTTTTCTTTCCTCCCTCCCTCCTCCCCTTCCCTCCCCTCCCCTCCTTCCCTTCCTTCCTTCCTTCCTTCTTTTCTTTCTTTCTTTCCTTCTTTCTCTCTTTCCTTCCTTACTACTTTGGGTGGGTTTCCATAGTCTTCAACCAAAAGATCTTTGTTAACAGTGTCATCTCTGTACATGAGGCCACCAGATCTTCTCTGTATGGCTTGGATAGCCTAAGCATTTGAAAGGTATCTGATTTAAACAAACAAACAAACCCCCAAAACTTCATACACTCACATGCACACATGAGAGCACACACGCTTTCCTTATGTTATCCTTTTTCGACTCCTGAAGAGCATTAGGTATAAAATCAAAATAGTCATATATGTAAGGAAATCAAGTATGCATGAAAAAAAGGGAAAAACAAAAAGGTGTTTTTTCAAAAAAGAGCCATAAATATTCCTGATATTACAAAAATAGGTCATCTGATCACTTTGCAGAGCCCAAGAAAGAATGGAGAGACCCCAGCTCTTTACCTGGTGTTGCACTGGATACTGTTGGCCACTGTTGATCAGGCCCTCCTGGACCAGCCCGTAGAATGCCAGCCTCCTCTAGGTGCACAGAGCTGAGTAAACACACAGACCCAGATAATGGTTAGACCATAAATGCTTTCCCAGCTCTTCTTCCACCCTCAGAAATTGCTTACATCTATGAAGACAGGGCTGCAGCTAACACATTCTGCTCATGCTTGAACTGAAGCAATTACTGCTGAGCAGTCACCCTGCATAAACTGCAGGAGCATTGCTGACTTACTTACTGCCTGCTATACTATTCCAGGAATACACATGTTCTATCCTTATGGCAATTTTGTTTTTTATTAATGCCACATGGCACTCACTAAATCTAACAGGAAGCCCATCAGAGGACTAAGCCATTTTAATATCTTAACACTGAAGCAGATGAGGAGGGCTTGTTCTCAAAAGTCCCAAGCCTCTCTTGCCAGTTCTCTTGTTTCTGGGTTCTCTACTCTAAAGAGGAAAACACACCAAAATTATTGGCTGATAATTGGAGTACTGTTCCAATTTGGTTATCCAATTAATTCTTAACCTTATTTTCTGTTTTACTCTTCCTATATCTCTTACACATAGATGACCCACCCTGTATTTCCTGAGACTAGAGAAACCTGATCACCACCACTCACAGATCCCAGTTCAGAAGAGATTAATTCAACATAAAACACTGCTGGGAGTGAGATACAAACTGGGAGACCTTTAGAGGCAAGCAGAGACAGAACATAAATTGTTCAAGGGAAAAGAAAACATGGTACAGTATTCATTTGTGTATATCTAATACTAGCAAATATTAATCTCTCAAATATTTGTTGGATGAATGAATGAATGATGGAAGAAAGGAAGAAATAAGTGTGATCCTAAGAGAAAATGTCCAAGAAAACCATCTTCAAAATTAGAAGACCTTTTTATTTTATTTTATTTTATTTTATTTTATTTTATTTATTTTTGAGACAAAGTCTCACTGTTTCACCCAGGCTGGAGCATAGTGGCTCAATCTCAGCTCACTACAACCTCCACCTCCCAGGTTCAAGCAATTCTCCTGCCTCAGCCTCCCAAGTAGCTGGGACTACAGGCAACTGCCACTATGCTCAGCTCATGTTTGTATTTTTAGTAGACACAGCGTTTCACCATATTGGCCAGGCTGGTCTTGAACTCCTGAACTCAAGTGATATGCCTGCCTCAGCTTCCCAAAATGCTGAGATTACAGGCATAAGCCACCATGCCTGGACTAGAGGACCCTTTTAAACTAGACATGTGTTTATCTTGAAAGCCAAATTTCTAAAATAAAATTTAGACTCCTGACTGAAGGGGTTATACGAGGCAACAGAGCAGACAAACTTGAACTAGTGGGAAGGCAACATATAAGTTCAATATTTTCTCACTCTTTGACTTCAAACAACATATCTAGTAGAAATCCACTCATTAAACTCTGACCTTTTGCTATTCTTCCCTTCATCTATACTCTGGAATTACCTGATTGTTTCCCAAATATTAACAGCTTTCAAGTGTTCCTGGATTCTACCAGCAAATTGTGTGAGCTCAATCAGATTCATGAAGGTGTAACTATCCCGGAGCCAGCTCAGCTCAAAGCAGCATTTTTTAAAGAATAGCTACATGATATCTGAGACTGGAAAGGCCAAGAAGCCAAGCACACATATGAAAAAGGTGAGTATTACTTAGGTTCACAACTCATTTAATATGTTCAATATATTACAATGCAAAAAAGAAATGGCATTTTAATTTTGATTTTTATTTCTGACCTTACTAAAATCTCATAATATTTTAATTGAAACCTGAATAGGAGCACATTTGGCTTTTTTTTTTTTTTTTTTTTTTTTTCAATTTGAAAATGGGATAAGGTTGACTGGGTGCAGTGGCTCACGCCTGTAATCCTAGCACTTTGGGAGGCTGAGGTGGGTGGTCACCTGAGGTCAGGAGTTCAAGACCAGCCTGGCCATGATAGTGAAACCCCATCTTATAAAAAAAAAAAAAAGAAAATGGGATAAGGAAGTTATGTTTTAATGTTTTATTTCAAATATAGTTTTTAAGGCACAACTCATAGCTTTGGTACTTTTCAAGCAAAGCACTAGTTCAACTGAGAGAGAAAGAATTGACACTGTAAACCATGCTTTTACCAATGGCATGGCTCCACCAACAGCTCAGATGCAGGCAAAAGCACAAGTTGGTCTCTAATAAATATAAAGAATTTCTTCTGATACCTAATATTCTGATATCTGCATGAGTGTTTCTGGCCTAAATATGACTCAGGTTCCAATGTGACATCTCACCAAGCCAACTACTAATCTTCAGCCCTTCACCGATTGCTTCTGAATCAGAAATAGCACCCAATGTAATGACTTCTGTTCATTTGTAATACTTGAGAGTATGTTAATTTATTTCAATCTGATGCATTTTAAATGGACTAAAACTAATTTTACATTAACTCTACACATACTTTTGTAGGCTTTTTCCTTAGGAACTGATCTAGGTTTGATGAATATTCACTTGATAGTTGTCCAGATATCTTGAAGTGTTTAAGTTTGAAGATTATTTCTTCTTTAAAATTAAATCCTTTTCATAATAGTGATCATTTGTTTCTTGGTCCTTCCCATTTTGTTTCCAAAGACATTCACAAATAATGAATCTTTTATTTGGCCTTATGGCATGGATACTAGATCACCTCCAGAAATAATGGTAGTTCATCAATTACCGTCAGAGAGACAAAGTAGGGAAAGCAAAATTATATTTAATCTGATCCTCCGGGTAATGCTATTGCTCTAGGTTAATTTAAAGTAAGCTAGATTTGGTCTCCAGATATCCAGTAAACGCCCTTTACATGTCTCATCCTCTGAAAAACCTATGTCATTGATGACAATAAGTTAGCACCATTATGGGAAAGATGAGGAGACTCTACTCTAAGAGGGGTTAACATGAACAAGAATAGCAATCAATCATTGTGGGTAATAGGATGTAATAATCAATGTGAGACAGAAAAACAAGGTAGACAACATGTACGTATATATTACGCAAGGTACCCAAGCCTCAAAGCATCAGTATTAATTACGGTTTTTAAAGGAAGGAAATAAAACATAAGAAGAGAGGGACGAAGGAGGTTGAAATTACTTCCCTGTAGAAATTTTGATGGGAGAAAATACACAGCAGCCTGTTTCTGTGATTCTACAGAGGACTCTTATATGCCAGCACTTGGTAAGCATTTGGCACTGACCACTTCCAATCTTTCAAGGAATAGACGTGGGTACAAAATAATTGCATTTTTCTGGCAAAGTTAAAGCTTTTTAGCCTTGACAGTTGCTTCTGGCCTATGGAGATGCAGTTTATCTGAGCCATACTAAGTTAAGGTTACTTCTGAGTGAACGAGGAGGGAAATACATACCTGTGCATGCCTGCTCTCAGGGAGGCAGAGTAACGCCAGTCAGGGTTGGGTTGTCGTGGCTGCAAAATCACAAAGAGAGTTTTCTGTTAAAATGACAAGACAATGTTCTCCCAGCAATGATTCCCTTAAATATTTCCAGGCATCTAAAAAAAGTGTTGAATGAGCCATTTCCTGTGTGACTCTATGATGATATCTATACATACAGCACTTTAGAAGAAAATTAGTTCATCAGGGTCCTCACACAGATTAGATATCCTGGAAGACTACATTTAATAATCTTGTAAAGGCCAGCTTTGGCTTTGCCTTGCCCAATACATGTCTGTGTTCTTAAAATACTAGGGGAAGAACAGTCTATTTTGAGACAGGAAAAGCTTCATTGCTTTTGCCCTCAAGTGCACCATTAAGGGAACATTCCCAATTCAGTATTATAGCTATAACAGGGCACATGGCTACACAAGTTCTGCTGGCCTGGCTGGACTGCAGAGGACTGCAATCTGCTGCTGGCTTTGCAGACTGCAGCATATTCGACCCAGGGCAGATGTGCCCAGTCATAACACCAGAAACTGATAACAGCCTCTTTGCTGATTGAAGAGGGATACTAGGGAGAGGAAAAGAAACTACTGCAGAGTTTGACCTTGTTTTGCTACCTAATCCTTTTCATAAATTTGTACTTGTTCCTGCTCCTTTCTGAATGCTTTCCCTCCTCACTGAATCACTGTTCACTAAACTCTGATTGTTTAACAGGGAGTAGCTGAAATCTAAGAAAAAATCCTGATTCATTTTGGACCAGTTGTGTATTGGAAAGATCTGTTGCCCTCTTTCTACAAACTGTCAGTCTAAAGGGAGAACAAAGAGGAAAATATGGGTACCTAAAGACTTAAAGACTGTTGGGAAAATTATGCGCTGGTTAAAAGTTACTCAGAAATCACTGGGACATTATCAGTCACCATCACTATCCTGTATCAGTAAGCAAAAATGTTACCGTGAAAAACTTGTGACACTCCTCTAGATGCATTTTCATGGGTAGAGATTAAGGTGGCCCTGTCACTGAATATTGAGGTATAGTTGAATGGATAAATGGGGGATAAAAGTTGTATTTTGTATTTTCCTCTACATTATACTTATCATATTTGGTAGAAACAAAACCATAGTAACATCAATAGACTATTCCAAATTGTCAATAATTCTTATTCCTATCATTCATATAGTTCCTTCAAGGGATGCAAAGTATCTAATAAACACATTTCTTCATAACACCCAGGAGAGAAATCATCACCATCTCAATTTTCAGACAGATTTATAGATGGCTACATGATATTCAATATTCAGAGATTTAGCCAAAGTCAAGGCCCAGAAAAAGTTACAACTCTGGGATACTTTACCTCAATGGTCCTCACACACTAACTACTCCCTCTGTTCTTCCAATCTCCTGGCAAGATTCCTCCTTGGTTTTCAAGTTCACACAATGCTATGGACATTCCATATAAAGTAGCGTAAAATTATCTACAGAACAAATCAAAGGAGTTTGCATCTTCTACTAGTGGTGTTAGAGGGAACAAGAGAAAATATTTGTAAATCATTTTATAAACCTGGAAATAGATCTGGAATACTTTTTATTAATCAATCATCACCACCATCTCTCCCCTCTCCATCAGGAGCATTATCGTTAGCTTGTCAGCTGAGAGAACCTTCCTTCAAGAAAGACTGTAACATCTGTTGAGTAAATGTTGCCAATTTTTCTATGATTGGGTAACATTCATGATGAAAATTGCTGCAACTTGATCTTTGGAATGAAATCACCAAACTCATTTTGCTGAAAGGCACAGTTTTAGCAGGACTGACCAGGAAACTCGGTTCATTATACAATCTCTCTTTCCCAATGACACATTAAATTTGTCATGCTGCTATTTTCTATACTAGTCCACAGCAACAACATGCTTCTCAGATTCATTTGCCAGAATCACAGTTACAAGATTTCTTACGGCAGTAAGATTGGGCAGGGAAAAAGAAAGAAAGAAAGCATTTAATATGTTTTAAGTAGCTTCATACTACTAGATTTTGCACTTAATTACATACTATTGCATTTATCCTGATTCTTTGTAAACTCTATGAAAGTGATTGTATCTGTTTTGCTCATTAGACACATGCATATCTTCGGCTATTCATAAATGCATAGCAATATAGTCAGAGTCTAGCAGGGTTCTGGCATTTGAGAGGTTTTTAAAAATGTGTTTAAATAAATGAACTATAATGCAAAGTCAACATTATTGTACTTAAATTGCAAAAATGAGAAATCTGAACTTTAGAGAGATTAAATTACTTGCCTGATTGCTGAGTTCAGCTGACAGTCATGCTTAGGTCTCCTTAACACAAAAGTCTGTGCTTTATTTATTTGTGTCTATTTTTTTATTTGTTTTGAAACAGGATCTTACTCTGTTGCTTGGGCTGGTGTGCAGTGGTGCAATCTCGGCTCCCTGCAACCTCTGCTTCCCAGGTTCAAGCAATTCTCCTGCCTCAGCCTCCTGAGTAGCTGGGATTACAGGCACCCACCACTGTGCCCGGCTAATTTTTGTATTTTTAGTAGAGATGGGGTTTCACCATGTTGGCCAAGCTGGTCTTGAACACCTGAGTTCAGGCAATCCACCTGCCTCTGCCTCCCAAAGTGCGGGGATTACAGACTTAAGCCAACATGCCAGGGCAAAAGTCTGTGTTTTAAATAAATTTACATGAAATGGCGTATATTTTTCTTCTTTGTCTTTTTTACTTCTGAGTTTCCAGATATTGATGTATTTTAAAAACAATACAAAATTAAAAGTAATAAAATGTACATGAGTTTTATCCAGAACTTGATTAAATTCAGAAAAATTCAAGTTAAAAGGTTGACTACTGATATATGTGACACAGTAAGACATATGTTAAGCCTTGAAATAACTATGATTATTTAGTTATTTAATACTTGGATGGTACCTCCCTGGACTATGCTTACTTTCTATTGGTGAAGAACTCCAATATGTCGTATTGTTTCAAAGGTTAGTCTTTTGGTAGAATAATACAAAACTTCATATGTGGAAAAATTCAATGAGGTAGTCCATATGAGTGATGTAGTATTACTGAAGAATAAGAATACACTTGTGTTCCTATTAAAATTATAAAAAGATTTAATTTATCTTGTAATGGTGTTATTTTTGATTTATACCATAGAATATTTGAGCTACAGAAGGATGAATCACCTCTTCTAAGCTTTAAAGTAAGATAAGTTTAAAATACCATATTTTATTCATAAACTTACACAACTACTCAATAAAATAATATGCTATCTTCTTAACATGGAAATCCATGTGGAAGACATCAATAAATTGCCCTCTGGGACATGAGACTGCATATAATAGCTCCTTTTCCTTCCTAATAGGACTCTGTTAAGAATATATCCACTGCAGATTTTCCATAGTGCAAGTTTGTGAACATTGATACAAACTGATAGGCAGAATTCCAAGATGGCCCCAAGATCCCTATATATACACCCTGAATAATCTCCAAGATTGTGACTGTGAGGGATGTTATTCCCATGATTACATTATGTTATATAGCACAGTTGGCTTTAAGAAAGGAAGATCATCCGGATGGGACTGACATAATCACATGAGCTCTTTAAATCTGGGTCTAGAGGTCAGAGACAGAGTCGGAGAGATTTGAAGCATAAGAGGAATTCCATGTGAGGGAAGATTCTCCATTGCCAGCCCTGAAGATGGAGCAGACTATGGGACAGGAGTCCTGAGTCCTCAGTTCTCTACGAACTGAGAGTAACCCCAGGCCATAGTAAATAGGAAAACAAGATCTCAGTCTCCAGGCAACTGGATTCCGCCAATAATGTGAATGAGATTGAAAGCGGATTCTTCCTCAGAGCCTGCAAAAGAGAACACAGCCCAGTTGTGTTCATTTCAGCCTTGAGAATACCTGAGCAGACAACTCAGCCACATGGTACAGGACTGTTAGATAACAAATAGGTGGTGTTTTAAACCACTTATTTGTGATAATTTGTTGCAAAGCATTAGAAAAGGGATATATAGGGTTGCTGCCAGGCACTGGGCAATACGTTGGCTGGGTCTTCAGCAGGCTTCCCAGGGACAAAAATGGCTATGCCTAGTGATTTCTACCTCCGTTACTACGTAGGGCACAAGGGAAAGCTTAGATATGCCAACAACAGCAATTACAAAAATGATGTCATGATCAGAAAAGAGGCTATGTGCACAAGAGTGTAATGGAAGAACTGAAGAGAATTATTGATGACAGTGAAATTACAAAAGAAGATGAGGCTTTGTGGCCTCCCCCTGACAGGATTGGCCGACAGGAGTTTGAAATTGTAATTGGAGATAAGCACATATCTTCTACCACGTCAAAAATAGGTTCTCTTATTGATGTAAATCAGTCAAGGATCCTGAAGGCCTTTGAGTATTTTACTATTTGGTACAAGACTTGAAACGTTTAGTTTTCAGTATCATTGAATTACACTTCAAGATTAAACCAATTTAAATTGTATGTTTTTCAAGCTGTTTGTATATTTAATTAAGGGATAGAAGGATTTGTCATTTACAGTATTGGGGTTATTATGAATGTGAAGCAAACGAAAACGTTTATATATAAATTGAAAATAAGAAAAGGCATTAGCAAGCTTAACGGTTATCCTTACTTGAGTCCACGTGGGTTGGACAGTTCCCACACATTAAATTCTGTAAATAAAAGCCACCTTTTGTTAAAAATTTGCTCTAATAAAACATATCAAATCCTGAAAAAAAGAGAGAGAGAGAGATAGACTGTTGTTCATTAAGGCAAAAGGGAATGCAACATTTAAAATAATTATTATGGGGCCAGGCGCGGTGGCTCACGCCTGTAATCCCAGCAATTTGGGAGGCCGAGGTGGGTGGATCATGAGGTCAAGAGATCGAGACCATCCTGGTCAACATAGCGAAACCCCGTCTCTACTAAAGATACAAAAAATTAGCTGGGCATGGTGGCGCGTGCCTGTAATCTCAGCTACTCGGGAGGCTGAGGCAGGAGAATTGCCTGAACCCAGGAGGTGGAGGTTGCAGTGAGCCGAGATCGCGCCATTGCACTCCAGCCTGGGTAACAAGAGTGAAACTCTGTCTCAAAAAATAATAATCATCATCATCATTACGTTGCATATTGGTCTTCTAGTACATCAAAATGAGGGCTGGGTGTGGTGGCTCACACCTGTAATCCCAGCACTTTGGGAGGCCAAGGTGGGCGGATCACTTGAGGTCAGGAGTTGGAGACCAGTCTGACCAACATGATGGAACCCCATCTCTACTAAAAATACAAAATTAGCCAGGCATGGTGGCACATGCCTGTAATCCCAGCTATTTGGGAGGCTGAGGCAGGAGAATCACTTGAACCCGGGAGGCAGAAGTTGCAGTGAGCCACAATCATGCCATTGCACTCCAGCCTGGGCAATAAGAGTAAAACTCTGTCTCAAAAAACTAAAATAAAATAAAACAGAATAAAAAGCC
The DNA here is from genome assembly GCF_030222135.1 of Aotus nancymaae. Classification (NCBI taxonomy): domain Eukaryota; kingdom Metazoa; phylum Chordata; class Mammalia; order Primates; family Aotidae; genus Aotus; species Aotus nancymaae. The sequence goes on along the minus strand of NW_026988479.1, from coordinate 15,956,976 downwards.
CATAAATTTGAGAATTCTGGGTGGAATATTTTCCTCTGAATATAGTCATTTAGAATCCTAATTTACAGAGCAGGAAAGTAAACCTAACTTTAGAACTTACCTAACGGGTTCCAGTACAACAGGAAGTGCTAGGTCTGTTTAGTTATGGATGCACAGCCTGCTAGCTCAGCAGCTACTCTCTCACTCACAGTTGTACCTCCTTGGAGCCCAGAGTTATGACCCTGGAAGGCCAAAAAGGAACTGATGGTGCTTATGTGCCAAGGAAGTAAGATTTCTCTTTACCTTTGCAATGTTAGATATTTCTTTGCATTTGTCAAGTTCAAATTCTTGAAAGAAAAACCCTTGTATAATTTTCAGGTTAGCAGATTTAAAACACTGCAAAAGAATCCTCTTGACCTTTGATTTTTGAAGTAATGGTTATAGATTATACTACTCCAAATATTATCACATGAATAAGCTAAATTTATAGTCATATTATAATAGGCACAACATTGATCTAGGTGAAGTTCTGTAAAAACCACATTTAAAGTCACCCATAAAACGCCATCAGATGCAGCTCAACCCCTGAGTTTGGTGACAGGTATGCTTCCTCAAACTGACATCATTCTGACCTCTCATTGGGAGCAAAACTTGGTAGGCAACCAAGGCAAGTATCCAGAACTGACTTTGCTAGTCTGTCAAGTAGACAGCATGCCAAAAGGCAATGTATAATATGCCAGGCTGTGTCCCCTGCAGAGTGTTCTGAGTTAGACCAGATGCCCATGTGATGGCTCACTCCTGGGTCAGAAGGAAAGAGTAGGCCAATGACATTCAAGCTACAATAGATAGATTTCTTCTTCAGTCAGAATGTGTACAAGATAAAGAGACAGAGAAGAGCTCAGCCATAATTCCATCTGGGTCAGCAATCCATAGAAAAATCAAAGAAGGAGATAATTTAAATAAATTATCATATTATCAGACCAAAGAAGATAAACTTTTACTCAGAAGAATAGTCTTATAACCAATATGAAATTTGCAAAATAAAACAGCCCCAGTCATTATAAAGTGACTATCAGAGGATGAAAAACTGGAGTGGAAGTTCATAGATATTAGTCTATTCTTAGTCTATTCTGACCATTCTGCAAATTTTATAAATTCACTACCATGTCACTTTATGCTGAGTGTAAACCCTGTTCCAGGATAGAGTCACCAGGTAGAAAAGTCACTGCTGGGGGAAAAAAGAACAGGTGCCACTGAAAGAAGAATTAACTCTTTCAGCTCGCTATATCTGGAATTGGGGTGAATATGCACACACAGTGGCAGAAACAACTGAAGGTTTGGTGACTACAGATTGCTTTAAAATAAGTGGAAGTAAATGCAAACTTAACGCATCTCTGCCAGTCTTTTGTAATTTCCACATTGTGCCAACTGGGCCTACTAAGACGCTGTTGGACAAATGTACCAGAGTACTCAGAGTGACTCATTATCAATCACAACGCCAGGACCACAAATGCACTGAATCTACCTTAAGATTTGGTTTCTTATTATGGAGACTCTGAAGGGAGTGCCAACCAAATTCAGTATCAAGTTCAAAATTTCCAAAGAGAAATTCTGCCCCATTGCAAAATAGTTACTTCAGAATCCTCACGGCACAAGTGATTCATGAAATAAGCTCACTATGGGGTAAAATCTACTAACAGATTAGACTCTGGGGTTAAATTCTGATGTTTAATAAGCAACAAGAGAAAAATCGTGAAATAACGGAAATAAAAGATCTTAACAGGCTTTGCCAATAGTGAAGCAAATAAACAAATACAAACATATTAACAGCATGTGCAACATAGTGAGACCCCGTATCTTAAAAAAAAAAAACCTAGACGGACACGGTGGCACACACCTATGGTCCAAGCTACTCGGGAGGCTGAGGTGGGAGGATTGCTTGAGCCCAGGAGGTTGAGGCTGCAGTAAGCCATATTCATGCCATTGTACTCCAGCCTGGGAGATAAAACAATACTCCATTTCAAAAAAAAAAAAAAATAGTAGTAACTCACTGGTATTCCAATTTGTTACCTGCTTCTACGCAAGGAATTACTCTTTTTCCAAAAGCAGTTAATATATATGACTAGGTGAATTAGTGATAGCTTAAATGCCTGAATATCCCATATCAAAGGGAATATAAACATTGGAACTTCTGTCTACTGAAGAAAAGTTTTTGGAGTCAAATGGATACCACTTAAAATAACACTAGCAATGTGACTGTGTATATTAATCTAACCTCCCTGAGCTTATTTCCTCATATGATAGATGTTAACAAATATTTGTTTAATGCATGACTTGTGGATAATGAAATCACATATATTCAATATTATAATATTCAATATATTGAATAATCTTGAATAATAGTCAAGACTCAATAATATGAGATATATGTGCACGTAAATGTGTGCTATACATGTATCTATGTAGCAGGGTGGTTAGTGAGTACAAATTCCCTAACTCTTCCTCTCTAATTCCCATCTACTTTTAATATAGGCACATGGTATTAATTGTACCCCAGGACTTTCCTGCCATCTGTAGTAACTAGGTAGAAAAAAAAGAAACCCTAGCATAGGAATTTAACAGGTTGATCAGGTAATGACTTTCAGAATTGAGTGACTTTTGGTCCCATCGTGGCATACTATAACAATGTGACTCACTCCTTGTAATTGCAAAAATTTCTGAAGCTGCAGATCTTGCTGCTCCTCACTGGATTTCCAAAAGTACCTGGCAGAAATCTGCCTTTATTAAAATCATGTACTCTCCTGGCAAAATCTCCCAAAAGTAAGCACTTTCTGACATAATTTTCTCCCTAGATTAAACGTTTGTGTACCAAAGTACATATTAACATACAGGTCAATGTAAGACAGAAATAGTTTATGTATCAAATTGCCCCAAGCTCTGAGTCAGGAGAGGGAGGGTAACAGTGTCATTCCTCTGAGCTTCTGGCTCACAGCTGGTGGCAAAGCTAAGCCTGGCCTGAGTTGTTCATGCCTCTTCACCACCTGCAGCCCACCCCAGTCCCAAAGGGCTTCACAGGAATTTGTTAAGCAAATGCCTACAGCAACCTTATTGAAAGTTAAACCCTTTTATGTGCTTTCAAATGCTACGATCTAAAGAATTCTGAAAACTCTTTGATTCCCCCCCTACCCCCGCACTGTTTTTTCTTAATCTGCAATCTGCCTCCCGTGGTTATTCAGCATTGACTAACATCAGGACTTCTGATAAATGAATAAATCTATCTGAAATGTCCATGAGAAAATCTACTCTCAATCAGGAATGGGAACTTTTGTGCCTGTGCATTACATTCCTCAAGATTATCATGAACTTGAAATGTGACCATATGGACATTACTAAAAATACAGCAATATGTCAATAAAAATATATTGCAAAAAATAGGGGAGAGACAAATATTGTTCAAACATTGTGTAGGTAGTTCTAAAAGCCCTTTCTACAAAGTAATTATTTGGAAAGATAACAATTCATCACTATTTATGACACAAAATTTTGGCTTTTGAAATCCAAGTTTTAAGTATCACAAACCATACCTCTATTTTTCAAGAGTACATATAGAGACAAACACACAACACAAACACACCCACATATTCGTGTACTTTCTAATAATTTATGTACATTCTTCATAATGAACAAGCTGGCCTTATACCTACTTAAAACTCAAAACTAGTGCATATACTAACACCTGCTGGTACACCTTACTGTAGAGTAAGCCATCCGCTTTCCAAGCCAGCCTTTTGAAGCTATTGCAAATCAAATTTTAGATCCAGAAAATGAATGTATCTTTTGGAAGTACTGCCATAAAACTTAAAGACATGAAGGACTTGAAAAGGCTACTTTACATCTCATCAAAACCATAGGAACTGTCAACAGAAAATCAGAAGATTACAGACTGCATTTAAGCTAAATGCAGGGAAATCCTCTTACAATGAATTGAGTATACCAAGAAAGGTGGCCATTGGAAAAATTCTTTTTCCCTTCTCTTCCTCCCAATCCCAACTTGTCTTGGTGTTCATCATCCCCCCACACCCCTAATCCACTCATTCTAATACCTCCCTGGCCCAACCAGACAAATTGGTACTTCATCTCTCTGCCTTACTATCATCCACCCCCTCTGACAGCCCCCTACAGAAGAGTTGCCATATTGTACAGCCAAAGCAAACTTTAGCTCCAGTGTGATATCTAACTACTACAGCTTTATTACCTGTGACATGAATTTCCAGAGGATTCTATCACATAGGTTAAGTGCAATTACCAGAAATATTAATTAGATAATTTCCATGATAGACAGTCCAGAGTATAAACAGAGACAGCATATAGTGGTGACTATGATCGCCCCTAGAGGTCTCAGGGCTTTTTAAGAAACATCACTCCTATAGGAATTCAAAAGAAAAATTTCCCTGTAGATGATATAGCAGAGGCCATTTCTCCTTGAGTCTCATAACATTACTCCCTAAAACATAATCCTTATTCCAAGGTCTGTTCTGTTACTCTACAAATCTGTCTCTTAGCATTAAATATTAAGACTAATCCTCACTTCTCGAACAATGTTATGGACAAGTCTTCATGTCTCTGAAAATGGAAAATAAAACAATTCTTTAGGGCTATTTTTCTAGAGAGGAAACAGCAGATTATGATCAAATTTTAGATTATATATATATATATATACTCAGTTTATCAAATAACTCTTGTCACTGTTAAAAAATGGCTCAATAGGGCCAACCACAGGATATTGGGGGATGTGTGACACATGCATGTGTTTGTAGAACACCCCCTGACCATTATCTCACCTCATTTTGAGGAACAGCCTCGTTTTTGAGAATAATCAGGTTCCCAGCACTCTGACCACTTTGGCCTGTGAGGTTCCTGCTGTCAGTCACTGATGCTTGGGCTCCCGAAGGCCCTGGTCCTGTCTGGGCCCCTGTATTGTAAAACATGAAAGTGTCACTCCCTGAGCCTGCTGTCAGACAGGCCTTGTAGCAGTAGGTCTTGGTGAGGGAGCCATTCCCTCGAACTTCAATGAAGTGAGGCTGCACTTTGAGGCCATGCGGTATCCTGGCATCAATATTGTTGTTGGCCTGTTTGTAAAGTTCTGCAGGGGACCTCTCCCTTACTCCACAGAAGCCTCCACAGCATGCAGTGCCATACGCAGTGTAGTGGTAACACTTGATGATGCTCAAAATGATGATTGTCAAAAGAAATATAAAAGACACTGTGCTTAATGCTATTATTAGATAAAGGGTAATTTCAGAGTATGTCCGAGGGCTCTTAACATGTCTCTGAGTGTCAGGGAGGATTTTGGAAACCCTATCCACCACAGCTACTGTAATGGCCACAGAAGCTGATAGTGATGGCTCTCCATTATCTCGGACCACCACAGTCAGGTTGAAAGTGGTACCACTCTCATCTCCTATCTTCCTGGTAGTCCTAATTTCTCCTGTGTGCAGCTCTACTTTAAAGAGGTCCAGGTCAGAAGTCTGGGCTAGATGGTAAAAAAGCCAAGCATTTTGCCCAGAGTCTGAGTCCATGGCTATGACTTTGGTGACCAGGTAGCCAGCAGGGGCAGTTCGAGGCACCATCTCAAAGGCTGCTGATGAATTGGTTGAGGTAGGGTACAGAATGTGAGGGGCATGGTCATTCATGTCCACCACATACACGTTGGCAGTCACAGTGCTGCTCAGTGGTGGTCTCCCCTTGTCCTGAGCCTCCACAGTCACAAAGAACTCCCGAAACTTCTCGTAGTCAAAGGAGTTGACAGCATAAAGGCTGCCACTGGCACTGTTAATGGAGACATAGGAGGTGACTGGCAGCCCTTGAATCTCCCTCTCCAGAAGGGAGTAGGTCACCTCTGCATTCTCCTTTTCATCTGGGTCTGTGGCTTGCACAGTACAGAGCAACACACCTGGCAAATTGTTCTCCTGGATATAGATGGAATAGGAGTCCTCCAGGAAGCTTGGTGGATTATCATTGATGTCAGAAATCTCAACCTTCAGTGTCCGCTGGGATGTAAGCTGTGGCATTCCCCCATCAGTGGCTGTCACCGTGATGTTATAGGCAGTCACCCGCTCTCGGTCCAGCGGGCCACTCACCACCAGGGTATAGGAGTTTCCAAAACCATTCAGTCGGAAAGGCAGTGTGGCCTCCAGACCCAGGCTCACTTTCCGGTTGGGGCCTGAGTCTTGGTCATTGACACTGAGAACGGCCACAATGGTGTTAGGTGTAGCATTCTCAGGCACTGGGCTATACAGGTCTGTGAGCACCACCTCCGGGGCATTGTCATTCACGTCCACGATGTCCACCAGCACCTTGCAGTGACCTGCCATGGGCACTGGACCCCGGTCAGTCGCCTGCACATAGATCTGGTAGGAGGAGGCTTCCTCATAATCCAGCCCCCCAATTACTCGCACTTCCCCAGTACTGGCATCTATGCTGAAGAGCTGTCTTTCCCGGTCCGACGTGTAGCTGCTCAAGGAGTACCTGAGCTCACCATTGGAGCCCTCATCCGGGTCTGAGGCATTCAGCTTCACCACCAATGTGCCTGGGGGTGAGTCCTCCCGTAGCTGGACGCGGTAAGTGGACTGGTCGAAGGCAGGAGAGTTGTCGTTAGTGTCCAGGACACGCACAGAGATCTGTGCCGTACCCGAGCGGGCTGGGATGCCCCCATCCACGGCTGTGAGCACCAAGTGGTGCAAGGCTGCCTGCTCCCGGTCTAGGCCCCTACGTAGCACCAGCTCAAGCACTTTACTGTTCTCCTGCAGGGGCTTAAGGTCCAGCTCGAAGTGCTCGCTGGGGCTGAGCTCATAGGTCTGCACCGAGTTGGCGCCCACGTCGGGGTCCTGCGCACTCTCTATGTGAAAACGCGCTCCAGGCGCCACCGATTCGCTTACCTGAAGCTGGTAGTTGGGCCGCGGGAAACGCGGTGAGTTGTCGTTGATGTCCAATATTTCCACCTCAACGGCGCTCACCGCCACGGGATTGTGCGCCAGCACTTCCAAGCTGAGCAGGCAGCGAGGCCGCTGCTCACACAGCGCCTCCCGATCAATGCGCTCGTTGACGAAGAGCGCTCCACTCGTCAGGTCCAGCTCCAGGTAGCGCGGACTGGGCGCACCCAGATGGTTGATGCGCAAGCAACCCGGCCCCAAGCGCCGCAACTCGAGCCCCAGCGCGCGAGCCACGTTGCCCACGAGCGCGCCGGGTGCCTGCTCCTCTGGCACCGAGTATCGCAGCTGGGAGGCCACTGGGCCCGCTAGCAGCAGCAGGAAGAGAAGAGGCAGTAGCAGCAGCCAGGGCATGGGCCGCCGGAGCCGTGGATGCTCTGTCGCCGCAGGTCTGGTGCCCGCCTGCTCCATAGCCACTGGCCGCGGCGGAGGCAGCCGGGCAGGGCCGAAGGCGGCAGCTTCCCCAGCCGTGCTCCACGCCCGGGCCCCGCCTCCGCTCGTGCCACCCTGCGCCCGCTCCCCCACCGCTCACGCGCTAGCAAACGCCTGGAGCCGCTCCCTCCGTAGGCCCTCCCAAGGGCTCCTGGCCCCGCCGCCCTCGCTGACTCCCCATATTCCAGCTCCTCTGCTCGCCTCCGAGTCGCTCAACCCGGCTTGGCTTCCTGCTGCTGCTGCCTCCTCCAGGGGGAGGGAAAAGGAAGCAGAAGGGGAGACGGAGGGGGAGGGGGAGGGGGAGGAGGGCTCAGCAAGTCAGGCTCTGATTCCGTGCCGAAGTGGCAAACAGCGAACCCGGACTGCTCAGCCTCTCCAGCCCCATCTCCTTCATCCTGGACCTGCCGGATCCCAGCGGACCGCAGGAACACGGCCACTCCCTTTCTCCCTACCCCTCCTGTCCTGTTCATCCAGTCTCCACGGTCTCTCGCCTGCTTAACGGGTCTTTAAGGAGATTAGTCTGGGAAAAGCAGTCAAGTCCCTAGAAGTCTGGCCATCAGCTCCCCAGAAGAAAAGATTTCCAAGCGCAATTCAGGAAAATAAACGGAGGGGCCTTGGCTAAGTATGGGCACCCGGGCGGCGGCTCTAACATAAAAAGGAAACAACGCAGTGGGGCGGCGCTCTGGGGTTACTGGCGGTGGGAACTATTCACCTGACCCCTACATCTTCCCTAGACACTCTTAAGTACTGCAGAAAGTGCTCAACTCCTGGGGCAAAAGGAGGGGAATGGCAAATGCTGCCCTCTTTCCAGGAGCAAGCCTAAAACCAACAACCTGGAATCCAAGACTCAATTCTGCTCCCGGCCAAGTGGCCCTTACTTTCAGTGTGTGCCTTGGCAAATAACCAATATTTGAATGTTTAAAATGCTCTATTAAAAAAAAATCCATGAAACTGTAGGCAAATCTGTTATTTGATCCATTTTGACGATAGTGGAGAAAATCTGGTAAAATTTTTAAAGAGATTCTTCCCTCAAGCTTTTTCGAATCTTGCTTCAAATCTTTTTCATTTATCATACAAGATGTTTTCTTTCAAGAGTGTTTTAAAATTTTTTCTTTAATGGATAACAATGTCTTCAAGAGTCTGCAAAACAATTAAATCAAGAGAGTTACTGTTGATCTCCTAAGCCAGGCTGGAATTTGGATTCCATTAATGCTTTGCAGTTTAAAAAAAAAAAAATCTGCTGTCGTTAAGCAAAACGTGGAAGTCTGGGATTTATCTTACAATAACCAGCAATTTCAATGGCTGCAGCTTCTCTTCCTTAAATATAAGACTCCTTAGACTTCTGTTCTTCTGTGCCCCTTAGATTCTTCTTGTACTGCAACAGAGGCAATGCAGAGACAACAAATTCACTTCAGTAAAGGAGAAGGCAGAAGGATCAGAGGAAATCTTTCCAAGCTGTGTCATTGCCTCTGCTGCTCAGAGGCAATGAATATTCACTCTTCCCAAGTCCTCACATTTCTTCCAGAGGAATTTGAAATCTATTGGCTCATGTGCAAAAAGCACTCACTTCCAGTATCCTCTCATCCATATATCTTCCTCTATGGGTCATTTTCTAGCTCTGGAGTGGAACAAAGTCAGAGTGAGACCTGTCATTTGGCATGCTTCCCTCCTAGCGGGGATGCTTAAAGGAGCCAAGGTTGTGATCCTGACCCCCAGAGTTCAAAGGCCTGAACTAGCACATCCCTAATCCCTAGCACACTCACTAACAATGCTCCACTACCTACCTAGTTTTATTCCGGAGAAACACCCAGCTTCCTCCTATCACTCCTGCTTCTTATTTGTCCTCTTTGTTCCCTCAAGGGTACAGAGTAGGAAGTAATTTTCATCAAAATCTATTCCTGTCTCCTTTCTTGGGTCTCTGCCTTCTTCCTCTTTTCTCTGCATCCTCCCCAAACATCCCTACAATAATTCTGTCTCAGTTTGCTGTGGTAATTTGATCTGTGAGGCCTTAATCTCTCAAGTGCACAAATTGTGGACCTGGCCTATGTCCTCACCCATTACTTATTTCTGAAAATAGATGGCTTATAAGTGGAATCAAGTTGTAAGTTGTCAGAAAAAATTATCTTTCCTCCCGTCATCTGCTCCCAGCCCTCCGAGTCGCTGCCATCTCTGCCCACAGCTCAGAGACCTGGCCACTGGGTGTTGACCAGGCATAGACCTGTGACTGTGAAAAGATCATAGGCACTTAAGGAAGAGATTACAGTGACAGAGACTTGGTGATTTTTTTAATGGAAGCCCCCAAGTGTCATGTCTCAGGAGAAAAACCTGGATTCTCCTTTCAGCACTCTTGTCATCTTCCAGCAAGGACACATGCCAGGTTGTCCATTTTGCTGTTTTAGGCCCGTTAGGTATTGGAAGCTCCAACTAATATTTGCTGCCTTAATTATTGAGGAGGCAAACATAGAGCCAACACAATCAGCCTCCTTTTGAAAGACATTGTACTAAAGAGATGGTATACTCTATTTGGCACTACAATGATTTTGTTCCTCACACTACTATACTCAGGCTTCTGCCAACTTTACTAGTTGTTAGAATGTGATTGCTCAGACTGTTGTTAATTACCCTTTCTACAAATATTAATGCTAATGCCTTGACCACACCATTATGCATTCCTTTACTTGGACCTTCAAGAACTCCCTATTAAAAAGTAGAAGAACACAGTAATTAGAAACACAGACTTTGGAGTCAGTCACACCCCTGCCAATGACTAACTGTGTGGCTACGGACATGTTACTTAACCTAAGCTTCATTTTACTCATTTTAATTAAGGAAAACAACAGTAAGCAACACTCATAGGGTTATTATTATGATTACGTGAGAAAATGTATGTAAAGCAATTTGCACGGTGACCAATAAGTATATTATTGTTGTTCTTGCTGTTGTCATGAAATGCAACAATGTATTATCATCGGATAACACCTTAGTTGGCAGCCTTACATGTAGCACGGCCCTTTAGGGATCAAACACAGATAAGCACATGTAACTAGGCCATATAGGAAATCAACGATGATAGGGAAGATGAGTATACAACAAAGTTAAGCTTTCCCAATTACTTCTGGAACTCTATCACATTTTGAGAAAAAAACAGCCCCTTTTTATATCACCAAGGAAATGGGACTTCTGTTATAAGAACTCCTTCAAGGGATTTGTTTCCTCACAAGAGATTTACCTTTTTAGGATACATAGAAATAATTTAGCAACAGAATATGAAGTTAGTTCCTAAACATGCTGTAATCTACAGTACCCAGTATGGAGCTTAGCACAGGTGCTCAATTAATGTTTTTTGAAAAGAACTAAATTTACAAATTTACCCGTGTAATTCTAATACAAACAGCATCTTATTTTCTCTCTTCCTTTTAAAATCTTGTATATGGCCGAGTAAGGTGGCTCACACCTGTAATGCCAGAACTTTGGGAGGCCGAGGTGGGCGGATCATCTGAGGTCCGGAGTTCAAGACCAGCCTGACCAACATAGAGAAACCCAATCTCTACTAAAAATACAAAATTAGCCAGGTATGGTGGCTCCTGCCTGTAATCCTAGATACTTGGGAGGCTGAGGCAGGAGAATTGCTTGAACCTGGGAGGCGAGACTGCAGTGAGCCGAGATTGCGCCATTGTACTCTAGTCTGGGCAACAAAAGCGGAACTCTTTCTCAAAAAAAAAAATCTTATATACATTTCAAGGTCCAAGTGAAAACCTACCTAATCCATGAAACAGTGTCTATTCTAAACACAAGTGTTTTATTTGTTTCATTTTCACAGTCTACAGCATATCACTGTAAGCTGACGTGTGTCATTTTTTAAATTCATCCAAATACTTTAACATCTCTTTAATTATAAGCAACCTAAAAGCAGGAGACATGTCTTATATTTCTGTCTCCTTCACAATGTAGAAACCCTTATAGACTTTCAATAAATGTTTATTGCTTCATTTTCTTCAGATCTTATTTTTAGTAAATTCAAGAAAAGCTGCTATATCCCTTTTCTGTATAGAGATAGGGCATATCTTATGGAGAGGAGGTTGAGAATCTGAAATGATTTTACTATTGATTTCTTCCTTTAAAATTGTCAAATGAAGATATGACAATTTTGGACCCTAAGAAAGGCTCTGTCAAAAAAGTAATATAATACTTTTTCTACTTTATATTAAAATTAAAATTATAAAATAAACATATTCCTTGCTAATAACTAACAAGAAAAGTGACATGCTTGGATAGGACATTATGTTCATTTAGCCCTATGCTAGACAAGAACTTTGAAATAGTATCCCTCAGTTGTCTCTCTTAATTATGTTTGTTAAATACATCTATCATGAGATCACAGGGCATAGGAGCAAAACCAATTACAATACAACAGAATTAAACCTGTGGGGAAAATGTTGGCACTCAGTAAGCTCTCCTCATTCACATAAATTATTCTTTCTCTATTATTAACACCATTACAGACCATTTTACTTTTGGAAACCAAACGATCTGGAGTCTTTTGGCCACAGAACAAAAATACATGCTCATTAGTTTGATCAGCTTTGGGGCTGGTCATTATAAGAGTATCTGTCAAATAGGGAAGGATCTAGTTTTCATGTTTTAATTTATGTATTTACGTTGTTCTACAAACTGAGCCCAAGTTATATAATAAAAGAGAGAGACAAATGGTCACCTCTAATGTTTAGTGTTGACCAAAGTAGTTTTTAAAAATGCCATCTTGTTAAAAAACAAATAGGATTTCTGATCTTCATGCATCCCCAGAAGGAAAATACTTTCCAATATGATTATAGCATTATTTACAGATAAAACATTCAGTGGATGGGAAGATGACAAAAGTTTTGATGGATAAACTTTTTCACATCTCCCTTCCTCCAGAAGAAATATATCAGTCAAATATTTGGCATTAACAATTGGCTTTTAGGGGGAGATCCTCTAAGTTTTTAGTTCTAAAAAACTAATATATTATTGATAGTTGGCTGAGGTGTCTGAAAATTGCTTAAAATAAACGAAGACAGCAGGGCACGGTGGCTCACACCTGTAATCCCAGCACTTTGGGAGTCTGAGGCAGGTGGATCACGAGGTCAGGAGTTTGAAACCAGCCTGGCCAAGATGGTGAAACCCCGTCTCTAGTAAAAATACAAAAATTAGCTGGGCACAGTGGCATGAGCCTGTAATCCCAGCTACTTGGGAGGCTGAGGCAGGAGAATCGCTTGAACCTGGGAGGCAGAGGTTGCAGTGAGCCGAGATGGCACCATTGCACTCCAGCCTGGGCAACAGAGTGAGACTCCATTTCAAAAAAATAAAAAATAAAATAAAATAAATAAACAAAGAGATTCAAGCCATCTTTGGATGAGTAACAACGAAAAGAGAGAGACAGGCTAAAGGCTTAGGGTAGATTGTATAATATTAACAGATAAAATCAAACTAGTCAGTATTGGGGGAGCTTTACTTCTCTATAAGTATTCTCAATTGAGATGGCCTATCAAGAATCATAGAATATTAAAGTATTTTTAAAGTATAAAATTCTTTAATTCTTTTTCATTGAAGAAAATGATTAAGTGAAACTTGAACCTCAAGATCAATAAAGAGATAGGAGACATAAAAGTGATATAAATAAGTATCTGTGGCCAAATAAATGATCTTCCAAGGCACTTAAAGAACTTACAGATGTGACTAGAGAACCCAATTTCCTATCTTTTAAAAAGTGCCATTGAGCTTGATATAAATTCCTTCAAAACTCTAATATTACTAAAGTGATTGTTTATGAACACTTAGAAATGAAGGCATTCATACTAAGGACTACTTTGGCTTAATTAAAAACTGGTAACGTAACCACATAGACTTAAGATTGTTTTTCATATGGGCATTTTAGATTTTAGTTGCTAGAATCATTGCCAAAATAAATGCAATAATATCAAAAGAAAATTTTAAAATAAGAAATGCTGCAGGAACAGTTCATGTAGAATTCATGGTGACATTAAACAAAGTCTCCCAATATACTCATGTGGACCAGATAAAGAAAGAAAGGCAGCTGCAAGACAGTGTAGTTAGGTGATTTTTTAATTGTTTAAATAACATGCCAAAAAGTATTTATTAATGGAATGCTTCAACTTAAAAGGAGAATTCTAATGGGGGACTACAGGGATCCTCTCTTAGTCTTATCCCATTCAACATTTTATTAATCACTCAAAACAAGGAGGTACCAAGTGTCCATGCCAGTCCAGCAGCAAGTTGAGCATTTTTAGAACAAGAATTGCAACTGCCTAGGTTATGCTATGTTTCTAATTCACTAAACTTAGTAGCAATTTTCTATCTGAAACTCAAAATATGCCCCAAAATTCGTGAGTGTGCATTGCAGCTAATTTCTGGCTTATAGTTGCCCTTAAACCTGTTCCAAGTTTCCATTCATCATTTGGGACCTCTTATTTTAATAGAAAACCTTGTTTGTTCCCATTTCTCTTCTGTAACTCTTCAGATTTTAGCCACAGACTAAAATAAGATGGGTATTTGGCACTAAAGAACGTCCTCGTTCCCAAGTAGATTTTAGCCAAAGCATTCATTGATTTGGATAGGGGTTTAAAAAATACATTTCAAAAACATGTTAGATATTGTTGAAGTACCTTGAATTTGAACTGTTTTCCAACTGTTTTCCTAAGCTCAGTCTATATGCAGGCCACAGTTTCTCTTTTCTATACCCACTATGTTTGCTGCTTGGAACTAACAAACAAACCTGCACTTCTGTGTCAGAAGGATTACTTCTCAAAATTATCCATTCAGATACATAGAGTATCAAGTAATTATTGACTTTTTGGGCACTAGCCCCTTTGCATCCTAATGCCGTGGCACTTGAGAGTTGGCATATATTTCAGCACATATCTAACCTCATGTACTCCTCAAAGGACCCTAATGAGGTTGGTATTGATGAAGAAACTGGGTCCCAAAAAGGTGAAAGAATTTATCAGAAGCTCCAAGAAGCTTCTTTTTACCATGGTTCTGTTTCTTGAGATTCTGAAATAACACCTGACCACTACACATGCAACCCCTAACTTAAGAATCATATTATCAGTCTCAAGCTATTAATATCTAAGTATTTCACAAGGAATACTATTGTTCTCACAAACTACAAATTTCTTTCTCTTTTAGAAATTTCGATAGAATCGTCTGTACATTTTTTTTAATAATAAACGGCTAGACTTAGCAAAATCATGATGCAAAATAGATTTATATTTCATATCCCAACTTCTTTCAGTACCATATTCTTCCTACCTATGATATTCTGCCTTAGTAATGGTGCTTTACAAGTTGCTTTGATTTTTCTGATATAAATCCCACTCATGTATTCTTTGATAGATTTTGTTACATAATTCCTTTAGCAGTTACAGGCATAATACATCATAATGTGGGTAAAATATAAATCCTCTAAATTAGCCATGTCAATATACACTATTTTTACTGAATATTAAAATACACTTTAAGGCATTTTGATGAGATAATATTATCTAAAAATTTTCCCTTTCAAAGTTCATTTTATTAAAGTTATTTAGGAATGATTTACAAATTCTTCAATTTTGCTTCTGTGTTTTTTCTTTTTTCTATCACAAGCAAGGAAAGCATACTATACTTGGCTGATAGAATTGAAACAAAAAATCTAGTACTGATTCTATTTATACAGCATCTGTGAATTAACAGTCTTAAAAATCTTAAAATTATTTAGTTTGATGCATATGTAACAATATGCTTGGTTGATGCCAACTTCAGCTTTTCAGCACAAAATAGAAAAAAAAAATACGCAAACTCTCAGATCAGTCAACACTTTATCTTAATTTGTGACTTTTTTTGAGACAGGATCTCACTCAGTCGTCCCCCTGGAGTGCAGTAGCATGATCACAGCTTACTGTAGCCTCAACCACTGGGCTCAGTGATGCTCCCACCTCAGCCTCCTGGGTAGCTGGGACTACAGTCATGCACTACCACACCCAGATAATTTTTGCATTTTTTGTAGAGACAGCATTTCACCATATTGCCTAGGCTGGTCCTGAACTCCTGGGCTCAAGCAATCTGCCCACTTCAGCCTCCCAGAATGGGCTCACCTCACCCACCTTCAGACCCCTACTGAATGTCTGAAACCAGGGATAATATTGAATACTATATATACTACATTTTTTCCTATACATACATACCCATGATGAAGTTTAATTTATAAATTATGCACAGTAAAAGATTAACAACAATAACTAATAATAAAATAGAACAATTATAACAATCAATACACTATTATTACAGGTGTGAGCCACCATGCCCAGGCAGACTTTTCTATATCTATTATATATTTATTGGCCAATTCTTTAATAAACCCAGTGAATCAAAGATACTGGAATGGTAACTTTAAGATATAAAAATTAAAACAGAATGGTTTGATAATTTGCTAGAAATAGAAAGCTGATTTCAAACAGAATAGGTAAAAATCTCACTTTCTCTCTTTCCAATTCAGTGTTACATCTATTATAGCAGAGTTGTCACTCTAGGATATTCAATATCCTTTATAATTAAAATTTCATCATAGCCTTCTGTGATTGGTTTTGTGCAGTACTCTCAAGCTGGACTAGTATTCCTCTGACCCAATTATCATAAGCTCATTTAAGATTTCAACTGTGTATGAAACATTTATTGGTTCATAAATCAATGTACACATAGGATATATTGGACAGCCATGCCTCCTAGGATATGTGGATTTAGTGCTTTTTAACCTAGCAGGAGTTGAAAAATAAACGAGATTTTCAAATTATAAAAAGTCATTCTTTGCAAAGGTCAGTGTTAACTTTTGATGACCTGTTAAGAAAATAGCAACAATCCTGATAAAGTCAGACCGTGAACTTCCTGTGATTTGTTTACTTTTTTATCTCTTCTTTATTTTAACTAGGTACAACAACATTTAAAATGTATACTTCTTTTTTTTTTGGAGACGGAGTTGTCTTTCATCTCCTTTAATATATGAGAAAGTTTCAAGCTCTGGTAGTGTGTCTTATCTAACTTTAGTTAGCTAGCAGATAGGCCACTGATAGGTTTTATGCTTTTTTTTTTTTTTTTTTGGAGACGGAGTTTCGCTCTTTACCCAGGCTGGAGTACAATGGCATGATCTCAGCTCACCGCAACCTCCACCTCCTGGGTTCAGGCAATTCTCCTGCCTCAGCCTCCTGAGTAGCTGAGATTACAGGCACGCGCCACCATGCCCAGCTAATTTTTTGTATTTTTAGTAGAGACGGGTTTTCACCATGTTGACCAGGATGGTCTCGATCTCTTGATCTCGTGATCCACCCGCCTCAGCCTCCCAAAGTGCTGGGATTACAGGCGTGAGCCACCATAAAATATATACTTCTTATACCAAATTAAATTTGTTCAGAATTGTTAAAAGCAATGAAAATGAAAGTTCTTTAAAAAATAATTCCCTTGTAGACTAGACCAGTAACAGATAATTATATATCACTCCAGGCTTTTGACTGTGCTATATAGATATACACACCAATACATTTTACCAAAATGTAACCACACTTTACACACTATTGTACAACTTTACTTTTTGCTTCTGTGTTTTTTTTTCTCTTTTTTCTATCACAACCAAAGAAAACATACTATACTTGGCTGATAGAATTGAAACAAAAAATCTGGCACTGATTCTATTTATACAGCATCACTTATTAATAGTCTTAAAGATCTAAAAATTATTTAGCTTGATGCATATATAACAATATGCCTTGGTTGATGCCAACTTCAGCTTTTCAGCACAAAATAGGAAAAAAAACATACAAACTCTCAAATCAATCAACACTTTCTCTTAATTTGTGACTTTTTTTACTTTACATATCTGATGAACCTAATTTTTACTTAATATATATGATGAACATCCTTTCACATCAGTAGATGTAATTCTGCTTCTTTCCTAATAAAAGCTACATAATATTCATTGTCTAGATATTTCATAATTAATTTTTACTCCATGATTGAATATTTAAGTGTATTTGAGAAAGTGTGTGCATGTATATGTCTGTGCGTTTATTCTGGGAAGTGCTTTGGTAAAAGTACAATAGTCCCTCCTTTTCCACAGTGGATACTTTTTAAGATCCTCACTGAATGCTTGAAACCAAGGGTAATACTGAATTCTATATATACCATGTTTTTTCCTATACATACACATACCCATGATAAAGTTTAACTTATAAATTAGACACAGTAAAAGATTACCAACAATAACTAATAATAAATTAGGACAATTGTAACAATTTACGATAATAAAAGTTATATGAATGTGGTCTCTCTCTCAATATCTTACTGTACTGTGCTCAGCTATTTTCCGCAACTGCTGAAAGTGAAACTGTAGGTAAGGGGGGACTAGTGCTTGCATATTTAAACTTTAGGTAGACATGCCAAAGTGCTTTCCCAAATTTTTGTATCTATTTATATTCCCAATCAGTAATCAATAAGCCAGTTTATATACTTATGATTTGCCTCCAAAATTCTTAGCTCATAGTGTAGTAAAGAAACACACAGAATCATGTCTATAGCAATATTTCATTTTCCTTAATAAAAAGCCCTTAGTCACATTTATAATTTATGTGACTCCCATAAATATCTAAATGCTCACTGAGAAATTCAGACCACTTCCTTGAATTTATTTTACTTAAATTGACTGATTCAGTATAGTATTTTCATGTAAATTTTATCCTATATCCTGCAGGGTTAAAGTTTATAACTTTAAGAATATGCATTCATTGATATCTAACTCTCCACACCTTTATTCAACCATTTAACTCAAGATTTTAAAATATTAAATTTAAAACTGAAGCAATAATAAATAGCCCACCAACCAAAAAAGCCTAGTTAGGACCAGACAGATTTACAGCTGAATTCTACCAGCGGTACAAAGAGGAGCCGGTTCCAATTCTTCTGAAGCTATTCCAAACAATGGGAAAGGACAGACTCCTCTCCAACTCATTTATAAGGCCAGCATCACCCTGATACCAACACCTGGTAGAGATACAACAACAAAAAACTTCAGGCTGATATCCCTGATGAGCATTAGTGCAAAAATCCTTACTAAGATACTGGCAAACCAAATCCAGTGCACATTAAAAAGCTTATCCATCATGACCAAGTAGGCTTCATCCCTGGGATGTAAGGCTGGTTCAACATACACAAATCAATAAATGTAACTCATCACATAAACAGAACAATAGACAAAAACCCACATGATTATCTCAATAGATGCAGAAAGACCTTTGATAAAATTCAATATCCCTTCATGTTAAAAATCCTCAACAAACTAGGTGTTGAAGGAACATACCTCAAACTAATAAAAGCCTTATGACAAACCCACAGCCAATACCATACTGAATGGGCAAAACCTAGAAGCATTCCCCTTGAAAACCAGCACAAGACAAGGATGCCCTCTTTCACCACTCTTATTCAACATAGTATTGGAAGTTCTGGCTAGGGCAATTAGGCAAGAGAAAGAAATAAAGGTATTCAAATAGGAAGAGAGAAAATCAAATTATCTTTGTTTGCAGATGACATGAACCTATTTTCAGAAAACCTCATGGTCTCAGCCCAAAAGCTTCTTAAGCTGATAAGCAACTTCAGCAAAGTCTCAGGATACAAAATCAATGTGCAAAAATTGCTAGCATTCCAATACACAAACAACAGGCAAGCAGAGAGCCAAACTATGAATGAACTCCCATTCACAATTGCTACGAAGAGAATAAAATACGTAGGAATAGAGCTAACAAGGGAAGTGAAGGACCTCTTTAAGGACAACAACAAACAACTGCTCAAATAAATCACAGTGGACACAAACAAATAGAGAAACATTACATGCTTATGGATAGGAAGAATCAATATTGTGGCCATACTGCTCAAAATAATTTATAGATTCAATGGTACTCCCATTAAACTTCCATCGACATGCACCACAGATTTCAAAAAAAAAAAGGAGAATTCCCAAGCAAAAAGGGAAAAGCCCCTTATAAAACCATCAGATCTCATGAGAACTCACTCACTATCATGAGAATAGCATGGGATAACCACCCCCAGGATTCAATTACCTCCCTTCCACAACATGTGGGGATTATGAGAACTATAATTCAAGGTGAGATTTGGGTGGGGATGCAGCCGAACCATATTAATATGAACCAAGAAAAAGTCTCTATAGCCAAGACAATCCTAAGCAAAAAGAACAAAGTTGGAGACGTCATACTACTTGACTTCATATATACCACAAGGCTACAGTAACCAAAACAGCATGGTACTGGTACAAAAACAGACGCAAAGACCAATGGAACAGAAGAGAGAACTCAGAAATAACACTGCATGCCTACAACCACCATCTGATCTTAAACAAACCTGACAAAAACAAGCAATGGGGAAAAGATTCCCTATTTAATAAATGGTGCTGGGAGAATTGGCTAGCCATATACAGAAAATTGAAATTGGACCCCTTCCTTACATCTAATATAAAAATTAACTCAAGATGAGTTAAAGACTTAATTCATAAAAGTATAAAACCACAAAAACCCTAGAAGAAAATCTAGGTCATGCCATTCAGGACATAGGCATGGGCAAAAATTTCATGACAAAAGTGCCTAAGCAATTTCAACAAAAGCAAAAATTGACAAATTGGATCTAATTAAATTAAAGAGCTTTTCTGCACAACCAAAAAAACTGTCATCAGAGTGAACCAACAACCTACAGAATGGGAGAAAAACTTTGTAGTCCATCCGTCTGACAAAGGTCTAATAACCAGAGACTACAAGGAACTTAAACAAATTTACAAGAAAAAAACAAGCCCATTAAAAAGTGGGCAAAGCATGTGAACAGACACTTCTCAAAAGAAGACATTAATGTGGCCAATAAACGTGAAAAAAAAAAACTGAACATCACTGATAATAAGAGAAATGCAAATCAAAACCACAATGAGATATCTTTTCATATCAGTCAGAATGGCAACTATTAAAAAGTCCAGAAAAAACAGATGGAAAAAAAGGAACACTTTTACATTGTTGGTGGGAGTGTACATTAATTCAATCATTGTGGAAGACAGTGTGGTGATTCCTCAAAGATCTAGAGACAGAAATACCATTTGACCAAGCAATCCCAAAGGAATATAAATCATTCTATCATAAAAATACATGCATGTGTATGTTCACTGCAGCAGTATTCACAATAGCAAAGACATGGGATCAACCCAAATGCCCATCAATGATAGACTGGATAAAGAAAATGTGGTACATATAAACCATGGAATACTATGCATCCATTGAAAGGAACAAGATCTCATCCTTTGCAGGGATGTGGATGAAGCTGGAAGTCATTATCCTCAGCATAATAATGCAGGAACAGAAAACTAAACACTACATGTTCTCACTTATGTGTGGGAGCTGAATGATAAGTACACGTGGACATATGGAGGAGAACAACGTGCACTGGGGTCTGTCTGAGGAGCAATGGGAGGGAGAGCATCAGGAATAATACCTAATGGATGCTAGGCTTAATAACTAGGTGATGGGTTGATCTGTGCAGCAAACCACCATGGCACACATTTACCTGTGTAACAAACCTACACAACTTGCACATATACCTCAGAACTTAAAAGCTGAAAAAATAAATTAATTAAAAATAAATAAATAAAATAAATATTAAATTTAATTCTTGGATAAATACAATGTTTAAGCAAAAATTTCAAAACACAATGTCTAAGGCTCAGTCTAGTAAACCTAAGTAAGCTCATAATAAACAGACTCTTCCAGAGATAACAACTGTTACCTCTGGCCAAAATATGTAAAGTAAATATCTGAGGACTCCGGAGAATAAACAAAAGCAGGCAGTTTTTGAGGAGAAGGGTGCTAAAACTTGGAGAAAGGAATCAGCATGAAGTGAGTTTCCTGCTTTTGTTGCTTTGGCCTAATGGCAGATCAAGGTTGTGACATACCATGAGGAAGCTAAAACTCTGACAGATAATCCCTAGTTTCTCCAACTTGAGGGACAACGGGAAGGAGCCAGGAGCAACAGCACTATAATCCACAACTGAGAGGGGTAGGGAATCCTTGAGTGCACAGAACAAAAGAAGGTGAGCCCCTAAATTCTATGATTAAATTCTTTCCACATCTCTGCTGTCCCCTGAATCACATATAAAAAGCAAAGGCTAAAGCTAAAAGAACTAAACTGAAGTTTGAACTGCTACCCAGCAGAAGCAAGACAGATTTTGCATTTTTAGTCTAACGAAGTTTATTCTCTACTAAAACAAAAAACATCGAGACCCTTCATAGGAATATAACAGTGATATGGTTTGGATCTGTGTCCCTGCCCAAATCTCATGTCAAATTGTAATCCCCAGTGTTGGAGGTGGGGCCTGGTGAGAGGTGATTGGATCATGGGGGTAGATTTCCCCCTTAGTGCTGTTCTCATAATAGTGAGAGAGTTCTCATGAGATCTTGTTGTTTAAAAGTATGTACCACCTCCCGCTTCTCTCTCTCTTGCTCCTGCCACGTAAGACAAGCCTGCTTTCCCTTTGCCTTCCACCATGATTGTAAGTTTCCTGAGGCCTCCCCAGAAGCCAAGCAGATGGCCAGCATCATGCTTCCTGTACAGCATGCAGAAATGTGAGCCAATTAAACCTCTTTTCTTTCTAAATTACCCAGTCTCAGGTATTTTTATAGCAGTGTGAGAACAGACTAATAGAGAAAATTGATACTGAGAGTAGGGCATTGCTACAAAGATCCTGAAAATGTGAAAGTGACTTTGGAACTGGGTAACAGGCACAGGTTGGAATAGTGTGGAGGGCTCAGAAGAAGACAGAAAGGTGAGTGAGAGCTTGGAACTTCCTAGAGACTATATTATGCCCCTGCTGTAGGAATCTGTGGAACTTTGAACTTGAGAGTGACCTTTAGAGTTAGGGTATAGGGCAGAAGAAATTTCCTTTTTTTTTTTTTTTTTTTTTTGAGATAGAGTTTCACTCTTGTTGCCCAGGCTGGAGTCCAATGGGGCAATCTTGGCTTACTGCAACCTCTGCATCCCAGATTCAAGAGATTCTCCTGCCTCAGCCTCCCAAGAAACTGGGATTACAGGTGCCAGCCACCATACCTGGCTAATTTGTTGTATTTTTAGTAGAGATGGGGTTTCACCATGTTGGCCAGGCTGGTCTTGAAGTCCTGACCTCAGTTGATCCACTTCTGGCAGAAGAAATTTCTAAGCAGCAATGTGTTCAAGATGTGGCATGACTACTTCTAACAGCCTACGCTCATATGTGTGAGCAAAGAAATGACCTAAATCAGAACTGATATTTAAAGGGGAAGCAGAGCATAAAAGTTTGGAAAATTTGCAGCCTGCCCATGTGGTAGAAAAGAAAAGCCCTTTTCAGAGGAGGAATCCAAGTAGGCTGGAAAAATTTGCATAAGTAAAAAAGAGTCAAGTGCTGATACCCAAGACAATGGAAAAAAGGCCTCCCAGGCATTTCAGAGACCTTTGCATCGGCCCCTCGCATCTCAGGCCTAGGAAGAAAGAATGGTTTGGTGGGCCAGGCCCAGGGCCCTGCCACCCTGCACAGCCTCAGGACACTGCTCCCTGCATCCCAGATGCTCCAGCTCCAGCCATAGCTAAAAGGGGCTCAGGTACAGCTCAAGCCATGGCTTCAGAGGGTGCAAGCTGTAAGCCTTGATGGCTTCCACATGGTGTCAAGTCTGCGGGTACACAAAATGCAAGAGTTAAGCCTTGGGCACCTCTATCTAGATTTCAGAGGATGTATGGAAAAGCCTGAATGTCGAGGCAGAGCCTGCTGCAGGAGTGGAGCCCTCGTAGAGAACCTCTACTAGGGCAGTGCTGAGAGGAAATGTGGGGTTGGAGACCCCACACAGAGTCCCAACTGGGGCATTGCCTAGTGGAGCTGTGAGAAGAGGGTCACCACTCTCAAGACCCCAAAATGGGAATCCATCAGCAGCTTGCACCCTGTGCCTAGAAAAGCTGCAGGCACTCAATACCAGCCCATGAGAGCAGCTGCAGGGGCTGAACCCCACAAAGCCACAGGAGTGAAGCTTTCCAAGGCCCTGGGAGCTCACTCCTCACAAAACAGTATGTCCTGGATGTGAGACATGGAGTCAATGAGGATTATTTTGAAGCTTTAAGATTTAATAACTGCCCTACTGGGTTTGGACTTGCCTGGGGTCTGTAGCCCTTTCTTTTGGCTGATTTCTCCCTTTTGGAACAGGAATATGTAGCCAATGCCTGTATCTCCACTGTATATTGGGAGTAACTAACTTGTTTTTTATTTTACAGGTTCATAGGCAGAAGAGACTTTTGACTTAATGCTGGAATGAGTTAAGACTTTGAGGGACTGCTAGGAAGGGAAAATTGTATTTTGCAATGTAAGAACATCATGAGATTTTGTGGGGGACGGGGGCAGTGGCAGACTGACATGGTTTGGATCTGTGTCCCCACCCAAAGCTCATGTCACATTGTAATCCCCAATTTTGGAGGCAGGGCCTGGTGCGAGGTGATTAGATCATGGGGCGGGTTTCCACCTTGGTGCTATTCTCATAATAGTGAGAGAGATCTCGTGAGATCTGGGTGTTTAAAAGTGTGTAGCAATTGCCCCCTCCCTTGCTTCTGCTCCAGCCACGTAAGATGAGCCTGCTTCCTCTTTGCCTTCTGCCATAATTCTTGAGGCCTTCCCAGAAGCCAAGCAGATGGCCAGCATCATGCTTCCTACAGCCTGCAGAATTGTGAGCCAATTAAATTTCTTTTCTTTATAAGTTACCCAGTCTTGGGTATTTCTTTATAGCAGTGAAAGAATGGACTAATACAAACAGAATGATGAATCTCAAAAATAACACATTAATAATATCAGAATATAATCAAAATTACCTAATATGAAATACCAGAAAAATGTGAAGCATTTTTAAAGGTAAAGATCATCAAGAATCCAAACCTGAGATGACACAGATGTGGGAATTAGCAGACAAGGACTTTAAAGTAGCTACTATAATTATATTCAATAAGATAAAGGAGGCAGGGCATGATGGCTCACACCTGTTATCCCAGCACATTGGGAGGCCGAAGCAGGCGGATCACAAAGTCAGGAATTTGGGACCAGCCTGACCAAAATGGTGAAGCACTGTCTCTACTAAAAATACAAAAATTAGCTGGGCATGGTGGTGTGTGCCTGTAGTCCCAGCTACGTGGGAGGCTGAGACAGGAGAATTGCTTGAACTTGGGAGGCAGAAGTTGCAGTGAGACAAGATTGCATCTCTGCACTCCAGCCTGGGTGACAGAATGAGAGTTTGTCTCAAAAACAATAATAATAATAAGATAAAGGAAAACATGCTGGTGAGAAATGAAAATAAAGGAAATCTTATCAGAAAAAAGGAAAATATAAAAGATCCAATGGAAATTTTAGCAATAAAAATATAATCTCTGAAATTAAAACTCACTGCCCGAACTTAGTCAAAAAATGGAGATAAAAGAGACAAAAGTCAATGAATCTGAAAATAGATCAATAGAAATGATCCAATCTGCAGAAAAGAAAAAGGACTGAAACAAAATAGAGTCTCAGAGACCTATGGAACAATATAGAATATACAAGAATATAAAAGAAATGTATAGTCTAAAAGGACCAAATTTAACCCTACTATGATAAAACCACACAGTATTTTAAAAGTACCATATGTATATAATTGGAGTACAGAAAGGATAAGAGAGAAATTAGAATTAAAAAATTTAAGGATATAAAGAACAAAAATTTGTCAAATTTGGTTAACAATATACATTTACATGTTTGATAAACTCAGCCAACCTGAAACAGGATAAAAATAAAGAAAAGCATAAATGAACACATCATAGTCAAACTTCTAAGCCAAAGTAGAAAATCTTAAAATAAGTGTCCCCCAGCCATGCAAGAGCAACAAAAACAATCATATTGTACACAAGAAATAATGACTTAAATGATTATATACTTCTCATCAGAAACTATGGGCATTAGAAGACAGTAGAGTAACATTTTTTTAATGTGGAAGAAAATAAAATCTGTCAAAACCCCAGAATTTTATATCATTCAAAATGCAAGATAAATAGATCTTCAAATAAAGGAAAACTAAGATGAATCACTGCAGCATATATGCCTTACAAAGAGTGCTAAATAAAATTTTTCAGGTTGAAGGAAAAAGACATTATGGAGAAACTCAGCTCTTTAGGAACAAAATAAAGGCATTGGAAATGGTAAATGACTAGGTAAACAGAATTGACTATTTTTTCCTTCTTAATTCTCTAAAGTACATAATGACTGCCTAAACAAAAATTACAACTGTGTCTTGTAAGGTTTGTATTGTATGAGATTTAATACAAATGAAAACTATAGCATAAGCAATGGCATAGGAAGAACTAAACAGTCTTATATGGTTGTAACTTTTCTATATTTTATAAAGGTGGTACACCATTAACTGTAAGTGAACTGAGCAAAGTTAAATATGTATGGTGCAATCCTTATAGCAACCACTAAAAATGCAAATTTAAAAAATCTAAAAATAGGTATATCTAAAAATTAAAAGGGATTCTGAGGAATATCCAAATAATTTAAAAGACAGTAGATCAGGGGGACAGGAGAACAAAATCAGAGGGGACAAATAGAAAGCAAATAATATATTGAAGGACACAAATCTAAACATATCAATTATTACACTAATGTGAATGGGCTAAACACTTCAATTAAAAGACAGATATTATCAAAATGGGTAAAACAGCAAGATCCAACAATATGCTTCTACAAGGGTATACTTTAAAGCAACAAAAAGTAAAATTAATAAAAAGCAATGTGCCATGAAAACAGAAAGCATGAGACTAGAATGGCCACATTAATATCACACAAAAGCTACTTAAAGAAAAAAGTATAACCAGCAACAAAGAGATATTTTACAACGATAAAAGGCTCAGTAATCAGGAAATTATAACATATAAATATATAAATACAATATTTATATATAAATAAATATACAAAATTATATATATTTATATATAAATGAATATATAAATGTGTGTACCTAATAACAGGGCCTCAAATTATATGAAGCAAAAATGGATACAAAGAGATAAACACAACGATGATAGATGATTTTTAACACTGCTTTCTGAGCAATTGATAGAACAACCAGACAAAAAAGTAAAGACACAGAAAATCTGGATAACAATAATTTATATTTATAAATAATTACACCCAACAATTACAGAATATAAATTCTTTTCAAGTGCACTTTATATGTTCATTGAGATAGACTGTGGCTGGGCCACAAAACAAGTCTAAACAGATTTTAAAAGACTGAAGTCATGCAGAGTATGTTCTCTGACCAAAAGAAAATTAGATTAGAAATCAAAAGCAACAAGATAGCAGGGAAAACCAAAAATATTTGTAAACTTGAACACACTCGTAGGTAATGAATGGATGAAAGGATAAATCATAACAGAAATTAGAACATACTTTTAAACGAATAAAAATGAAAACATCACATATAAAAATTTGTAAAATGCAAATAAAGTAGTTTATGCTAATAAATTTGTGGCTTTAATTTTTTATATTAGAAGAAATGTCTAAAATCAGTTACCTAAGAATCCATTTAAAATCTAAAAGAGAGCAAAGTAAACCCAAAGTAATATAAGAAGGCAAATAATACAGACAAAAGCAGAAAATAATGAAATAGAAAACAGACAAACAATAGGAAACATATCAACAAAGCCAAAAGCTGGCAAAAAATCAACAAAATTGATACATTCTTAGCTAGACTCATCAAGAATAAAAGAGGATAGAACACAAATCACCAAAATCAAAAATGAAAGAGATGTTATCACTACAGATTACACAGATATTAAACGATGAGAGAATATTATTAACAACTTTGTGCCAACAAATATGGTAAATTGAATGAAACTGACAAATCATTTTAAAAATACAACATAACAAAATTGACAGAGCATGAAAAAATACAAATATTTTCATTTTTAATAGAAAGTCTATGAAGGAAATTGAATTTATTATCAGAAACTCTCCCTAAAAGAAAACCCCTGGCACAGAATGTTTCACTCAAGGAAGAAATAACACCAGTATTACACAACTTCTCAGAAAATAGAGGAAGGTGTAATGAAAGAGGTGTAATGAAAACATTACACCCCAAGAAGAAAAGATATTCTTTACAAAATTATTTACAGATATTCTACATAAACACAGATGTAAAAATATTTACCAAAATATTAAATTAAATCTAACTATGTTTGAAAAGATAATAATACATCATGACTAAGTGGGATTTACCCTAAGAATGCAAGGTTTTTTCCAACATTCAAAAATCAATTAGTGTAATCCAACATATTAGTAAAATAAAGGAAAATCATATGCTCATTTCAATAGGTTTAAAAAGCATTTGACAAAATTAAACAATGTATCATCATAAACCCTGAGCAAACTAGAAAGAAAAGGGTACTTCTTCAACTTAATGAAGCATTTGTGAAAAAACTATGACTAGCAGATACTTAATAGTAAAACGTGGAACACTTTTCTCCTAAGATCAGGGATAAGGCAAGAATGTCTGCTCTCACCACTTCCATTTATATTGTACTGGAAGTCCTAGCCATTGTAATGGCAAAATAAATAAATAAATACAAATATTGGAAAGGAAGAAATATTCTCTATTTGAAATTAAAAATCTGTTTAAAATCCATTTACAATAGAATTTTTTAAACCATAAAATACATAATAGTATTACAAAAAACTTTCAAATACTTAAAACTACAGAGCATGCTGAAAGAATTATTTAAAGACCCAAGTAAATGGAGGTATATATGTTAATACGATTTGATGACTCAATATTGTTAACATACCAAATCTCCCCTAAATTGATCGATATTTTAAATACATTTCTAATAAAAAACCCAGTGGAATTCTTTGTAGACATTGAAAAGTAAATTCTAAAATTTACATGAAACTTTAAATGACCTAAAATAGCCAAAGCAATTTTTACAAGTAGAACAAGGTTGGAGGATTTCACAGCTGATTTTCAAACTTATAAAGCTACAATATCAAGACAATCTACTTTTAGTGAAAGGATAAACATATAGATTAAAGAAATGAAAATAGAGTCCAGAATGAAGCCCACATATTTATGGTCAACTGATTTTTTACAAAGATGTGAAGATAATGCAATAAAAAGAGCAAGTCCTTTCAACAAATGGTATATTGGATTATCTTACTTGTTTTTCCTGTCATAAATAACAGGATTTTCTTGTTTTTTTAAGGCTGTGTAGTATGCCATGAATATATACCCTATTTTCTCCCCCCAGAAGTAACTATACATTTTATTACTTTTATTATTCTAATTGACACATACTTTTACATATTTATGGGCTACAATCTGATGTTTCTATATATATACACATTACATAATGATCAAATCAGGGTAATTAGCATATACATTACCTGAAACATTTATCATTTCTTTGAAGTTAGAACACTCAAAGTCCTCTCTTCTATAATAATTTTGAAATATACATTATTCTTAACTATAGTCACTCTACTGTGCAATAGAACACCAAACTTACTCTTCCTAATTGTAACTTTGTACCCATTGACCAACCTCTCCCCAACCTCTTTTCCTTACTAATACCCTACCCATCTTTGGTAATCACTGTTGTACTCTGCTTCTATGACATCAGCCTTTTTACATTCCACATGAATGAGATCATGCAGTATTTGTCTTTCTGTGTCTGGTTTATTCTACTAAACATAATGTCCTCTAGATTAATCCATGTTGTCACAAATGACAGGATTTCATTCTTTCTAATGGCTAAACAGTATTCCATTGTATATATAGTTTATATATTCTTTATCTATTCATCCGCTATGGACACTTAGATTGATTCTGTATCTTAACTATTATGAATAAAGCTGCAATGAACATGAGAGTGCAGATAGGTCTTTAACATACTGATTTCATTTCCTTTGGATATATACCCAGTAGTGGGATTGCTGGATAGTTGTTTTATTCTTAATTTTTTGAGTAAGCTCCATATTGTTTTCTATGATGATTGTACTAATTTACATTCCTACCAACAGTGTGCAAGGGTTCCCTTTTCTCCACATCCTCTCCAACACTTGTTATCCTTCCTCTTTTAATAATGGCCATTCTACCAGGTGTGAGGTGATATCTCACTGGGGTTTTAATTTGCATTTTTTCTGATGATTCATGACGTTGGGCATTTTTTAGTATACCTGTTGGTCATTTGTATGCCTTCTTTTGAGAAATGTCTATTCACGTTCTTTGCCCATTTTTCAAATTATTTGTTTTTTTACTATTGAGTTGTTTGAGATCCTTATATATTTGGTATGTTAACTCCTTATCAGATGTATGGTTTGCAAATATTTTCTCCCATTCTTTGAATTGTCCCTTCACTCTTGTTTCCTTTGCTATGCAGGAGTTTTTTAGTTTGATGCAATCCATTTGTATATTTTTGCTTTTATTGCCTGTGCTTTCAGGGTCATATAAAAAACATCATTGTTCAAATCAGTGTTATGGATCTTTCCCCCTGTATTTTTGTTTATTAGTTTTACAATTTTAAGTCTTCTGTTTAAGTCTTTAATCTATTTTGATCTGACTTTTGTATACAGTGTGAAATAAGGATCTAGTTTCATTTTTCTGCATCTGGATATCCAATTGTCCCAACACCATTTATTGAAGAGACTGTCCTTTTTCCATTGTATATTCTTGATACTTTTGTTGCAAACCAGTAGATGGTAACTGTGGATTTATTTCTGGGAGCTCTATTTTGCTCCATTGGTCTACATGTCTGTTTTTTATGCCAGTACCATGCAGTTTTGATTATTCTAGCTTTGAAGTATATTTTGAAGCCAGGTAATATGATGTCTTCAGCTTTATTTTTTGTTTGTATATTTTGTTTTGTTTGTTTATTTATTTTGCTCAATATTTTCTTTGAGTATTTGGGGTATTTCATGGTTCCATGCAAATTTTAGGCAAGTTCTTTATATTTTTGTTAAAAAAATTCATTAAAATTTTGATAGGAATTACATTGAATTTGAATATTGTTTTGGGTAACATGGACACTTGAAACAGTATTAATTTTTCCAAGCTATCAACATGGAATATATTTCCATTTATTTGTGTCTTCTTCAATTTCTTTTATCAATATTTCAATGTCCTCAATGTTCAGGTCTTTCATCCTGTTGGTTAAGTTTATTCCTAAGTATTTTAATTTTCTCATAGCTATTGTAAATAGCATTGTTTTCTTGATTTCTTTTTCAGATAGTTCAATACTATACAGACATGCTATTGATTTTTATATGTTAATTTTTTTATCTTACAACTTTATTTTGTTTATTAGTTCTACCAGTGTTTTGGTGGAGTCTCTAGGGTTTTCTTTATATAAGACCAAAGATAATTATGAGTAAAAAATAATTCATGATCCACAACTATTACAGAAGTAGATCCACCAGAGCGGTTAAGACAATACTCTTAATCACAACCATCTAAAGAAGAATAAACCAATGTAAAGAGATGTTTCTGGAATTATAGGAACTGTACAGTGAAGTAGATGGTTAAGAGAAATAAGGATGGTTCTAATATCTCATTTTACAATTATGGGGCAAAGATCACTGTGGAACCATGACAGACTTGTAAAGTACAAAAATAGGAGAAATAAACCCAGCATTTTTTGCATGTAAATGCCCAGACTTACTAAGGTGTTCCAAGGCAAAATAACCTGATAATTACTGTTATTAATAGGATACACAGAACATATAAATAAGGGGTATGGACTCCCAGTCCACACTTGCTTAGCATACTACACTGCTATAGAACAATATCCAGAAAAATTCTGAAGTAATCTCTACAGTAAGTAGCCAGGAAAACTGTGATCTCCAAATACTTCATGAAATATGTTCATTGCCACTGTTTAAGAAGCCTCAGTTCAGGCACAGTGGCTCACACCTGTAATCCCAGCAATTTGGGAAGCCAAGGCAGGTGGATCACTTGAGATCAGGAGTTCAAGATCAGCCTGGATAACACAGTGAGACTCCATCTCTACAAAAAAAAGATTAAAAATTATCCAGGTGTGGTGGCACATGCTTGTATTCCCAGCTACTCAGGAGGCTGAGATAGGAGGATGGCTTGAGCCTGGGAGGTTGAGGCTGCAGTGAGCAGTGATCACAGCACTGCACTCCAGCCTGGGAAACAGAGTAAAACCCTGTTTAAAACAAAACAAAACAAAACAAACAAAAAACCAGCCTTGATTGACCCTTTAATTTTCGACTCTCCTAATCTTCAACCTCTTCTTCTCTAGCACTGTTTTCTCATGAGATATAAACTTACTCAGGCCTCCTTGATCTTTAACAAGAAACCTTTCTGTATACCAATCTGGTTTTCCATATTTTGATGATAATTGCTTTTGGAGGATACTAAATAGTTCTGTCTCTGCTTTCTTAACTCCTTTAACTCTTTAACTCACTGCTTCTCCCATAACCACACTTCTGAAACTGCTCATGCTAAAGTGCTCATGACATCATAATGACCAGTCCAATGAACACTTTAGAGACTTCTTACTTGACTTCTGCGACATCTTACAACTTTAATCAACTCATTTTCTTCAAACTTTCCTCCTTTGCTTTGCATAAAGGACCACTTTCTATTTTTTTCCCTACATCCCCTACTGCTTCTCAGACTGTAGAGTTTCACTCTCTCAGACCTTTAAATGTGTTCCCCAATATTTCGACCTTGTCCCTTTTTTCACACTTTAGACATTGTTCATGGATAGCTTTATCCATAATCCAGCTTCAATGATTATCTTTATGCAGATGAATCAAAATCTATATTTAGAATTCAGCTCCACTCAGATCAACAAACTCAACTATTGTCTATGTCTATTTACGTGACATTTTGCATACTGAACTCAACGTTTCCATGAACCTTGATAGCATCTGTTTATTATTTTATTGTATCTCCCACATTTAGCAACTAAGCCCTATCAATTTTGTCATTTACATCATGTTAAAGCCCTTGCCTCTAGTGTGAATTTAAATATCCATAATTTCTTACCTGTATATTTTAGTAATCTCATTTCCTCTACTCTGGTACTGTCCAACAGATACTACACAATATTGCTAATAATGTCTTCCCAAAATTTAATTTTTTTCATTTTTTTTTTTTTTTTTGAGACAGAGTCTTACTGTGTTGCCCAGGCTGGAGTGCAGTGGCATGATCTCGGCTCACTGCAGCCTCCACCTCCCAGGTTCAAATGATTCTCCTGCCTCAGCCTCTGGAATACCTGGGACTACAGGCGCCCACCACCACACCCAGCTAATTTTTATATTTTTTAGTAGAGGCGGGGTTTCACCATGTTGGCCAGGCTGGTCTCGAACTTCTGACCTCAAATGATTCACCCACCTTGGCCTCCCAAAGTGCTGGGATTACAGGCGTGAGCCACCACAACCAGCCCCCAGATTTAATTCTGATAACAGAATGTCTACACTTTAAACTCTTTAAATCTTTTTCAATTTTTTTCTTCATGCTTATTCTTAGAGATAAATTTTTGAAAAAAGTTGTTATATTAAAGTAAAATAATCTTACTGAAATTTTTATTGACACAGGGCCAAATCCAACTAGTTTGTGGAAAATATGCCTTTGTAATATTCTAACTAAAAATACATTATGCCATCCCATTTGTACAAGATGTTTAAATATTTTTCAACAAAATTTTGTACTTTCACTTCATATTTCTAATTAAAGTTATTCCTGAAAATTTTGTGTTTATTGCTTTTTTAATGAAATCTCTTTTGCCATTTTATTTTTTACTATTGACAAATATAAACAGTATAATTACATGTGACATCCTACATGGGAATATTTTTCTGCCTCAATCCCCCCATCCCCTACCATACTGAGTTGCTTCCCCTCTGAGTTTCCTAGATAGCATGTATTTATTTCCATTGTAGCTTGAATTTGATTATATTATAACTGATAGTTTACTTATTTATTGTTAGATATCATTTTGTTTTTTTGAAACAGAGTCTCACTCTGTCACCCAGGCTGGAGCTCAGTGGTGCAATCTCCATTAACTGCAACCTCCACCTGCCCCTGGTTCAAGGGGTTCTTGTGCTTCAACCTCCCAAGTAGCTGGGAGCCACCGCACCCAGCCTTGGATATCTTTTAATGATATGGATATCTTATTTGCCTAAACATTTTAAATATCTTATGCTCAAAAATGTATTTTAAATAAAATATCTAGAATAGAGAAATAAGGAAATTGTTTTATGTCAAGTAAAGGCACAAAGATCACCTTTAATAAAATTTGATTAGGTGAATGTTTTATGTAAATGAATGTGCTCTCTTGGCTCAATAACTAAACATTTCATAATAGATCAGGTTTATGAATTATTTTTTCCAAAATTAATAATAAGAGATATAAACCCCCTATCAAGGTTTAGGGAAAGTAAAGATACTGTTTACAAAACAAAAGTAATTCAAATATTTTAAAATATACATAAAAGCATTTCAACATTACTTAGATGCTAGTTGCTGGTGATAGAACTCTATGATAGGGAATATCAGGTAATGGCAGCCTAAATTATTTACAGCAGCCATCCTACTGAAATCAACTAAATATTCTTGGATAAAATATTAAAACAATTATCTTAAAAGCACTGATTATCTAATAAGATAATGGGGAACTGCTAGGACAAATGGTGAAGGAAACCTAAGCCCAGAGAGGTAAGCAGAATATTGAACTTGACATAAACTTGGACATAAATTGTAGGAAGACAGAAACTAAGAAGCAGGATGTACTCAAGATGAGGAGTCTTCTGGGATCTCCAAACTACATTAAGCTGGAACCCCAAAGGACTAATCTTTCCAAGTCATGGTATGTGAAAACTAAACCCACCTACCCTCAGCCCAGAAAACTGCTGGGGAATTTGATTTGACACCAAAAAGGCCAGAAGGAAAATAGGAAAGGAAAACTTATTCCTATAAACTTGTAGCTAGATACTAGATATCCTGCATATTTTTAGCTGATAATATGTAGTCAAAGTAGCCAAGGATCTTCAAGTCTTGAACTTGATTTAAA
This sequence comes from Aotus nancymaae, assembly GCF_030222135.1. Classification (NCBI taxonomy): domain Eukaryota; kingdom Metazoa; phylum Chordata; class Mammalia; order Primates; family Aotidae; genus Aotus; species Aotus nancymaae. The sequence goes on along the minus strand of NW_026988479.1, from coordinate 15,922,384 downwards.
GTGGTTTATAAGCAGTAGAATTCATGCACTCGAAGGTGTATAAAAATCTATCATGAAGAACAGCACTTCCATCCAAGATCTCAGGATATCTTGACAAATATTATTTTCAGGATAAGGACCATCACAAGTCAAATAAAAGTTTGCACACTTAAAAATATGGAGCTGTCCAGCTGAAACAGCACACAGCAGACATACACTTGCAGACTTCAGACTCTGGAATTATCAGATGAAGATTTACTATATTTATATAAATAAATGACAAGCTTAAGAATATTTGCAGGAGCCAGACACAGCGGCTCATGCCTGAAATCCCAACACCTTGGGAGCTAAGGCAGTAGAATCACTTTTGCCCAGAAATTCAAGATTGCAGTGAGCTATGATCACACCTGAGTGACAGAGCAAGCCCTTGTCTTGAAAAAAAAAAAATGCAGGGAACAGAAAACTATAAAAATATTATGGCAGACTTGAACAATAATAATTACAATTTTTAGAATGAAAAATACAATAACCAAAATTAACAACTCAAGGAATACGTTTAATAGCATATTGGACGCATAAGAAGACAAAATTAGTAAAATTGGAAGAAAGATAATAAATTACTGCTAAAGCAGCACAATGAGACAACAGTGGAACTTAGAAGATAGTAAGTAGGTAACTTTAATACACCAAAAGGAAATAAATGCCAATCTTGAATTTTACACTAAAGGAAAAGTATCTATCAAGAATGACATTTCAGGCAAACAAAAGCTGTAATAATTTATCACCAGCAGAAATAGAGGTAAATAATAAATAATGCTAAAAGTTTCAATTTAGCAGAAATATATCACATATTTAAATTTGGTTAAGCATCTAATAAAATAAAATAGCCTTAAAACATATGACACACACACAAAAACAGATTTACAAGAAAAAAACAAACAAATCCATTCGAAAGTGGGTGAAGGACATGAACAGACACGTTTCAAAAGAAGACTTATATGAGGCCAAGAAACATGAAAAAATGCTCATCATCACTGGTCATTAGAGAAATGCAAATCAAAACCACATTGAGATACCATCTCACACCAGTTAGAATGGTGATCATCAAAAAACCTGGAGACAACAGATGCTGGAGAAGATGTGGAGAAACAGGAACACTTTTACACTGTCGGTGGGAGTGTAAATTAGTTCAACCATTGTGGAAGACAGTGTGGCAATTCCTCAAGGATCTAGAAATAGAAATTTCATTTGACCCAGCAATCCCATTACTGGGTATATATCCAAAAGATTATAAATTGTTTTATTATAAAGACACATGCACACATATGTTCACTGCGGCACGGTTTACAATAGCAAAGACCTGGAACCAGCCCAAATGCCCATCGATGATAGACTGGACACGGAAAATATGGCACATATACACCATGGAATACTATGCAGCCATAAAAAAATGATGAGTTTGTGTCCTTTGTAGGGACATGGATAAATCTGGAAACCATCATTCTCAGCAAACTGACACAGAACAGAAAATCAAACACCGCATGTTCTCACTCATAGGCAGGTGTTGAACAATGAGAACTCATGGACACAGGGAGGGGAACATCACACACTGGGGTCTGTTGTGGAGGACTAAGGGGGTGACTAAGGGCGAGACAGCAGGGGGCAAGGAGGTTGGGGAGGAATAATACAGGGAGAAATGCCAGATACAGGTGACAGAGAGATGGAGGCAGCAAACCGCATTGCCATGTATGTACCTGTGCAACAATCCTGCAAGATCTGCACATGTACCCCAGAACCTAAAGTACAATTAAAAATATATATTTAAAGAAAGATGCTTATTCATTACAGAAATACAGATCAAAGCCACAGTGGGATACCATTTCACATCCATTACGATGACTATTATAAAACAAAACAGAACAGAAAATAACAAATATTCGTGAAGATGTAGAAAAATCCTAACCCTTGTGCATTACTGATGGAAATGTAGAATGATGCAACTGCTATAGAAAATAGTATGGCAGTTCCTCAGAAAATTAAATATACAATTACTACATGATCCAGCAATTCCACTTCTAGGTATATACCCAAAAGACTTGAAAGCAGGACTTGAACAGATATGGGTACAGCTATGTTCATAGCAGCATTCATCACAACAGCAAAAAGGTGGAACAACTCAAATGTCTATTGAGGAATGAATAGACAAACAAAATGTAATTTATATATATAATCAAATATTACTCCTTTTAAAAAGGAAGGAAATTATGACAAATGCTACATGGATGAAGCTTGAAAACATTATGCTAAGTGAAATAAGCCAGATGCAGAAGGACAAATATTATATGATTCCACTTATAGACGTTCCTAGGATAGTCAAATTCATAGACATAAAGTAAAATAGTGATTACCAGGACTTGGGGGAGGGAGGAATGGTGACTTCTTGTTTAACAGATACAGAGTTTCCATTTGGGCTGATAAAAAATTCTAGAGATTGACAGTGGTGATGGTTGTACAACAATGTAACTATACTTAACGTAACTAAACTGTACACTTAAAATAGTTAAAATGGTAATTTTATAATATATATGTTTTACCACAATAAAAATGTGTCTTGTAAGCACAAAAAAAAAATATGACACAAAAAAATTGACAAAATCCAAGAAGAAACAATTCACTATTCATAGTGGAACACTTTAACATAATTTTCTCAGTAACTGATAAAATAATCAAACAAAAATAATAAAAAAGAATGTAGAATATTTGAACGACACAACTAGCAAAGCTGACTTAATGGACATATACAGAACACTACAACAAGCAATGTCAGAATACTGTTTTTTCTTGACCATGAAGAACATTTACAGAAATTCACCATTCACACCCTGAAATACTCTATAATAACAATGAATGATATACAGCTACACACAACAATATAAATGTATCTCACAAATGATAATGTTCAGCAACGCACACACACATACAGTTGGTTATTCCTATCCATACGGTTTTCGGTATCCTTATTGATTTTTTTTTTATCTCCTTGTTCTATCTGTTTCTGAGCAAGGTATGTTAAAATTTTCCATTTAACCAAACTAATACAACAAGAAATAGAGGCTCTGTACAATTCTATAAATATTAATATTATAGACATTGAATTTATAATTAAAAATATTTTCATGAAAAGAATTCTAGGCCTATAAGTGTCACTCTTAATTCTTCAAATGTTTATAGAAGAAAAAATACTGTTTCACACAAACTGCTAGGATCTGAATGTCTGTGTCCCTGCCTCCTTTGCAATCATAAATTGAAATTATAACCCCTAAGATTATGATATTAAGAGGTAGGGCCTTTGGGGAGACGATTAGATCATGAGGGCAGAGCCCTCATGAATGAGATTAGCGGTCTCATAAAAGAGGCTCCAGAGAGCTACCTTGCTCCTTCCACAAGGTGAAGACATCTCAAGAAGGTGACATTCTGTTTTATGAACCAAGGAGTGGGCCATTGCCAGACACAAATTTGCCAGGGCCTTGATCATCAACTTCCCAGCTTTCAGAATTGTGAAAAATAAATTTTTGTTGTTTTTAAGCCACCCAGTTTATAGTATTTTGTTATAGCAGCCCAAATGGAGTAAAACAAACTCTTCTGAATAAGGAAAAGAAAAGCAACACTTCTCAACTTACTATATAAGGCCAGGATAGCCTTGATGCCAAACTCCAACAAGAGCATTAAAAAAAGAAAAGAAAAGTTAAAACCCAATTGTGTGTGCATGTGTGTGTGTGGGGGGGGCTTTTATTTTAAGTTCAGGGGTACATGTGCAAGTTTGTTATAACGCAAACTCATGTCACAGGGGTTTGTGGTACAGATTATTTCATCTTCCAGGTACTAAGCCTAGTACCCAATAACTACGTTTTTAAAAATACCTATTTTTTCTGTAGAAACAAATTTCTATCATAAACATATTTTTAAAAATTGTAAACAAATGTTAGAAAACTAAGTCCAATAATATAAGGAAGGATAATACATCACAAGCAACCTGGGTTTATTCCAAGAATGCAAGATTGATTTATCATTAACAAATCAGCAATATAATGCATGGTATTAATAAAATAAAAGGATAAAAATCCATGTTATCAGTTCAATAACAGAAAATATATGATAAATTCAATACCTATTTTAAAACTTCCTCTCTGAGACCAGGAATAAGACAAGACTATTCATTGACATTACTTCTATTCAATATTATACTGAATTTCATAGACAATGCCAGAAAGCAAGAAAACTATATGATTAGAAAGTTTTCTTGTTCATTTGTGGGATTTTTTTTGTTTCTATTTTTGTTTATTTTGAGGCGGAGTCTCACTCTGTCTCCAGGCTGGAGTGCAGTGGTGTGATCTCACTGCAACCTGGACCTACCAGGTTCAAGCGATTATCCTGCCTCAGCCTCCCGAGTAGCTGGGACTACAGGCACCCTCCACCACGCTAGGCTAATTTTTTTTTTTATTTTTAGTAGAGACGGGGTTTCATTGTGTTAGCCAGGATGGTCTCGATCTCCTGACCTCATGAGCCACCTGCCCCAGCCTCCCAAAGTACTGGGATTACAGGCGTGAGCCACCATGCCCAGCCCAATTAGAAAGTTTTTAGAAGACCAGGCATGGTGTATTCCTGTAATCTCAGCACTTTGGGAGGTTGACATGGGAGGATAGCTTGAGTCCAGGAGTTGGAGACTAGCCTGGGCAATGTAGTGAGACTCTATCTTTATTTTTTTTTCAAAAAAGAGAGAAAGTAAAAAATACAATCATAAAACTAACATTATTTGGAGATAGCACAACAGTATATGTAGAAAATGTAAAATATAAAAATATGAGATTTTACAATTTAGCAAGAATATTGGACCCAAAGTTAACATAAAATCATATTATTTCTACATGCTTGCAACAAAAGTCAATTATAAAATTAGCCTTTTTTTTTTTTTTTTTGAGCTAGACTATCACTCTGTCTCCCAGGCTGGAGTGCAGTAGCACGATCCCGGCTCACTGCAACCTCTGCCTCTCAGGTTCAAGTGATTCTCCTGCCTCAGCCTCCTGAGTACAGGCATGTGCCAACATGCCCAGCTAATTTTTGTATTACAAAATTAAACTTTAAAAATACCATTTAAACTAGCATTAAAATATCAGCTATCTAATAAAGGTTGTTCAGTACCTCTACATACACACACGCACACAAACACACATAAACATTAAGATAAAATAATAAAATAAATGGAAGAATATATCTTGTTAATGGGTTGCCTGTCTCAATATTGTCAATATATTAACAAGCCTCATATTTTTATAGATTAAATAAAGGTCAAAATAAAATATTTTCAATATACTCCATATTTTCTACAGATTCAATAGAGTACCAATTAAAATCAGAGCAGGGTTTTTTTTTTTTTTTTAGAGAAACTGAGAAGCTGAATCTACAATTTATATAGAAATGCAAAGGGCCTAAAATAGCTAAGATAATTTTGAAGCAGAAGAACAAAGTGAGAGAACTTACACAATTATACATCAATACAGATGAAAGCTACTATATTTAATACAGAATGGAATTGGCACAATAATAGACAAATTGACCAATGAAACAGAATAGAGAGTCCAGAAACAGAACAACTCTATAAAGTCATGTAGTTTATGACAAAGGTAGCACTGCACAGTAACAGTGAGAAAAGGACCATCTTTTTATTCAATAGTGCTGTGTATGTAGACAATCTAACTAGATTTACACATGGAAAATATAAATCTTGACTTCACATTACACTATATTAAAAAACAATTTCAGGTGATTTAAGATCTAAATGTGCAAGCTAAAACAAGAAAGCTCCTGGAGCTACAGCAACCACTAAACAGATATGTTTATTTAAGCTTAAATTAATTACAATTAGTAACATTAAACATTTAGTAGCCCATTTTCACCAGCCACGTTTTAAGTGCTTGGTAGCCACATGTCCCATATATGCAGATAGAGAAAATTTACAACATGTCAGAAAGTTCTATTGGATAGCAGTGTTATAGAAGAAAACACAGGAATATATCTTCATGATCTTGAAGCAGGATATGTTTTCTTTAAAAGGATAGAAAGAATACTAAATAAAAAAGACAATATTGGCTGGGCATGGTGGCTCAGGCCTCTAATCCTAGCACTTTGGGAGGCCAAGGCAGGCAGATCACGTAAGGTCAGGAGTTCAAGGCCAGTCTGGTCAACATGGTGAAACCCTGTCTCTACTAAAAATACAAAAATTAGCCGGATGTCGTGACAGGTGCCTGTAATCCCAGCTACTCAGGAGGCTGAAGTGGGAGAATTGCTTGAACCCAGGAGGCAGAGGTTGCAGTGAGCCAAGATAGTACCACTTTACTCCAGTCGGGACAACAGAGTGAGATTGTCTCCAAAAAAAAAAAAAAAAAAAAAAGACAATATTGATAAATTGGAGCTCATTAATTGCTAATCAAAAATACCATTAAAAAGTATGGAATAGGTCTAAATACTATACTTCTATGAAGTAACCTCAAGTTTATATTTTTAAATGAAAAAAATCAAAGTAAGGAAGAATGTGTATTGTATGGAATGGTAGATACTAGACTTCTCTAATATATTTTGTTTTATCAGTTTATTTTGGAGCCATATAAATATTTCACATAATTATAAAAGAAAATTAAAATTTAAAAAGCAAGCCCTAAATTTGAAAGCAAATTGAAACAAACCTAGCTCTGTAAGTTGGTGGCTTAACTACACAGAGAGGAACTTTTCCAAGATACTTTAAAACACAATAATTTGACTGTACATGCCTACTGGACATTTATAAGGATGTGCCTTATAAGTGAAAAGAAAGGCAAAAACCTAAACTGTTACAGTATCATATTGTTCCCATAGTGCTGAAATTGTTTTCTAAGTCCATTGTTTGAGTCCTGTGTAATAACAAATGAGTAATTCTGCTGAGGTCAATGGAAACTGGGATTTGAGGCATAGGAGAAACACAAATGTAAGAGTAATGAAGTTAAGTAAAAACCTCGGAGTGCTGAACTAGAATTTGATTAGTATAAACATGTGATGTATTTTATCTTTTAAAAAGTGGAAAGCTCAGTAACTGAAAATACCTAGAAACACCAACTGACCCAGCAGCAATAAACACACCTATCGTTCAGATTATATCTCTAAATATCATCTTTCACTAAAAATAAGTGATAGGACTTTGAATAATGGCTGATTCAAGGTCTGGGAAAGGAAATGTACAAGATAATCTGGACAGCTTGTCAAACCAGAAAGCAAGGAAGCACTCAAAAGACTACTAAGATTCATGTGAAAAGGACTCAGGGTGTTATCATTGAGGAAAAGTGGGTGATGAGCACATGAGATATCTCTGTACTAGTTCTGCAACTTTATGTGAATCTATAATTATTCCAAAATAAAAGGTTTAAAACAAGATACACAAACATACTCACAAAGACTCAGGAGCAAAGCTCAACAGTTCCCAACTTACCAAAGTTAACATAATGTGATCATTAAAAAGATAATAATTGCCATGGATTGAGCCATATCAAACATGTTTAAGTCAATGAGCTCATAATGACACCTAAAAAAAGTCATTGGTCCTTTTAGTAAGATGGTCAGGAATCCGTTTATAATTTTGAATACTGCTAAACAAAGGGAAAGAATCAAACATTTATCCTGCCTTTCCTATGTGAACTGTACCTCAGGGTAATCAAATAGTTGAAGACCCGTTACAGAAATGTTGCAATTAATTTAAAAAAAGAAGAAGAGGAAATGATAGAATTAGAACAGGGGTTCTCAAAGTGTGGTCTATGAACCCTTTGGGTGTCTATGAGGTGAAAATAATTTTCAAAACAATGTTAAATATTATTTGCATTTTTCACTATATTTACACTTGCACTGATAATGCAAAAGCATTGGTGGGTAAAGCTGGGCACCATAGAAGGAGTCAAGGCAGTGGCTCCATACGGTACTGGTGATCATTACATTAATGATTGGACATTTGCAGGAAGAAAAATACCAGTAAGAATGTCCTGGAAAAAGCACTGATTATTATTAATTTGTTAAATCTCCACCATTAAGTACAAATCTTTTAAATATTTTGTGTGAGGAAACAGAAATGAAAAGTATGTTTAAAGTACTTCTGTTGCACACTGAAGTATAAACATATAAGGAAGGAAATAAATTAATAAAATAGAAAAAGTATTAAAACAGAAAGCAAATATACAAGAACGAGAACCCAAAACACCAAAAGTTAGCCTTGGAAAAACTAATATCATTAATAAACTACTTCCAAGTCTAGTCAAGAAAAATAAGCGGTGACAATAACACCAGGATTGAAAAGGGAAACATCACTACAGATCCTGTAGATGTGAAAAAAGTCACAAGAGGACATTATAAAAAACTTTATGCCAAAATATTCAAAAGTACATATAAAACTAATATATATCTGAAAAAAATAAAATGTATAGAAATAAGTGCAATAAAAATACAAAGAAATTTGATCTCAATTAAAATTTTCCCACAAAGAAAACTTTAAGTACACTGATCTTCACTAGTGAATTCTACCAAATATTTAAGAAAGCTGTATCACCAATCTCAGCAAACATGTCCAGGGAAAAGAAAAAAAAAGTGTGAGAGAGACAGAGAGACAGAATTTCCAACTTGTTTAACAGGGCCAGCTTAACCTTGATACCACATCTTATTAGTGTTTGGTAACACTAATAAGAAAAGAAAAAGACAAATCAACCTTAAAACCCACTATTAAGACTTCTTAATTGGTTGTTTTTATATTTTGCTTTTAAACAAAGCAGCTGTAGTTTTTGCTTAACAATTCTAAGGAATAACCATAACGTTTCTGAATTCAGAGTACATTTTGAAGGTATGTCATTAGAGTGCCCCTATGAACACAGAATATCTGTAGATGGTAACCAAATGGCTCTAGGAACAGCCAAGGAATATAAAGTGTTTATCTTTCTCTACAGCACAGGAGAATATGAGATTGCATATTTATTTCTAGATTCAAAACAAGTTCCAGATGAATATATAACCTTTTGTGTTTACAGTCCTTTCTTTTTCATAAATGCAGTATAAAAGAGACATGTAATTTATTTATATCCTGAACCATTATCTTACTCCATCAATTGAAACTGGGAACAAAATGAGTGGCTACCTTTATTATTTAGCTTTGTTTCTTAAGAACAACCCTTGCCAACAAATTCCTTACTTCCCATAATACTTTAGTCAGGATCCTGGACTGTAATCCATATTCATTTGAAGTTCTGCCAAATGTTAATATTTCTGATATTCATATGGCATGCATTTATTTGAGCATTGTAAAAACCTTTCAGCAATTTAGTCCACCTTCATTCCAACCTAGCTAAGTGAATTTAGTTGTTGAAATATTGTTTCCCTCTAACAGAAAATACTGAAGACAACAAAAGTCAGTAAATTACTAACAGTATGAGACATGTTGTCAATACTTTCCCACTTACATGTTTCCAAGGCATTGCTTTTCCCTTATGTCCACTCAAATTATAATGTTCCTTTTTATTTCCTTTTTACTGATTTGAGAGTCTCTATTATACATACTGTTAGGTTATCTATATGAATTTTTTAAATTTGAATTTCATATGTCATACAAACTTCCTTAGTTTCATCATTCTAAAGTTTTTTAAAGTGTGGTTATCAGCATCAAAGTCAAAATAGATATACAAAACATCCAGTTAACCTATGGAAAAGTCTACTTGTGGAATGTATGTTAAATAAAGCACCTTGAATGCCATAAACAGTCTACCACTGTTAACAAATGACATTGCAAAGAAGAAATATCCTATTTCCTACGCCCTCTGGCAAAAAAGAAGATGGTTTAATTCTAGAAGAACAATACACTAACATAACATTGGTATGTTCAAAATATGTATAACTTTCATGTGGAAATTTAATAAGGTCAGTTATACATTAAGTGTTTCATGCATTCTTGCTACATTAATATATTTATACCTTTAAAAATTGCCAATGCAATCAATGTTTAATAAGTAGAAATGTATATCTCAGAGGTACCATCTTAGATACCATTCTAAAAAAATTTAAATTGCCCATCAAAAATATTAACAGAAAAAAATGGACATGAGGTACACATTGTCTAATTGTTAAACAATCGATGGATCAATTTTGTTTATACCTTCAATATTATCAATTGGAAACATAGAGATAAAAACCATGTTTTCCTGAATTTCTTAAACTGATAATTTTTTAGTATTACAAGCTATGTTAATAGATACGGTAAACTTACTGTAAACTAAAATGAAAGAACTTAGAATTTGAGCCAAATATAAACACACATGCATCGACATGATTCTATAAGATTCAGACACACATTATAATCATTGTTAAATGTCATGTTTTTCAAATGATTTGAAATAAAATAAAAGCAATAAATATTTTATTTCTAGAATTCTGTTGTTATTAAGGCATTAAGGATACTGTGACAAGAATTCTTTTCTCAAGAATTAAGATCAGATCAATATGTAATTGAACAGGAAGAAGTAAATAACAAATGCCTTTGTGAATTACAAATACCCCATATTTATAAAAGTTATTTTATTCATTTTTTTATGAATTATACTTCATTGATTTATAAGGAAATATGCAGCCCACAAAAATAATTAGCAGACCAATGAGCTACCTAAAAAGCGAAATATCAACAATGATGGAAAAAGATTGTTCAACTGTATGAATGGAATGGTACAATATTCCTGAACATTTGAATAGTATATCTCTATTATTTTGTTTATCATTTACATAAGTTTAAAAATGTGGTAGAAAGGGGTTTTTTCCTCTGTTATTTCCTATATTTTTTCCTTTTAAATAGCTAATTTTCTTTCTAACTTCTAGATCCATCAGCCTTCCTATCACTTAAATTTCCTTTCTGGTCTAGTGAAAATGTATTTCTAAAAAGGTTCCTCACTCCCAAACTTTATAGCCATTACTGGTATTCTCATCTTTTTTTTTTTTTTTTTTTTGTTACAGAAAGCAATTAAATAAAAGAAATAAATAGTGAAGTTTCTTGGTAGGAAAAGTGTTTACATATTAAGTGCTCTGATACCTGAAATTTAGCATTATAATACACCCATTTCCTTCCCTTAAATTAACTGAGATTCCATTAAATAGTATCCACTGCAAATTTCACAATGTAATGATGTGCATATCTATTAATTCCTTTGTCACCTATAGAACTGGACTCATACTTAGTCCCAGACATGGCATTGAAGATTTTCATGCTAGCTCCAGAACCAGAAAATTCCTCTGTTATTAGTGTATGTCATGAGGAAGAAAATAATCATTGAAACAATACATTTGAAAATGACCTTTAAACTGCTAACCACATATACACATCTAAAGTAGAAAAGTGAGTTAAAGGTTTTCCCTCTATGCTGAACAGTGTTACCATCTAATTCATATATGTACATATTTATTCATTCAGTCAGCATTTACTAAGCATATCTCATATGCTGGATTCTATTATATCATGAAAATATTAAGTACGCAAAATTATAACACATGTAAATTTATTTTATTTACGGTTAACATCATTACTTAAGAAAGACTAGCTTACAAGACACTTTTCTTCTTATTTCCTAGAATAGTAAAACGAGGAATGCTTCATTTTCCTTCCTTAATTTCTACATATCTTCTCTTGTATCCAGTATTTCTATGAGAAGTCAAAAAATAATAATGTAGAATTGCTTAAAAATGTTGAGCTAATTCCACTCAAGAAGTTTGAGGGCCAGCTGCAGTGGCTCATGCCTGTAATCCCAGCACTTTGGGAGGCCTTGGTGGGAGGATCACTTGAGGCCAGGAGTTTGAGACCAGCCTGGGCAACATAGTGAGATCCCCATCTCAGGAAAAAAAAGAGTTTTGAAATGCCAAGGGCCACTAACAGATAAATTGGAGTATTTGAATCACTTAACTTTTAGATACATTTCTCCCAAATATAATATTTATTTATTTGTTAAGTGTATCTGTCCTCTAAAATAAATTAAATCCAAGTTGAATGGACTTTGGATGGTAACTGCACCTTTGAACACATGAATGTTTCTGCCATAAAAATTATTCATCTTTCCTCTTTGTAAAATATTATCAATAAAAACACAAAACAAAAGGGTGTCTAGTCCTATATCCAACAATCTATCAGTATAAACAGATGTTATGAACAGGCTTGTAATTTCTGTGTACTTAAACACTGCTATGGAGCTATTAGCTATGTTTTAGGGTGTCATTCCCAAAGAAGACACCTTCACCAAAATGGTATTCATGAAAAGTATAGACTAGAGAATACACTGTATTTTCTTAAATGGTATATCATATTCAACATCCAACTAAAATGCCATCTCTATCACAAAGCCTTCTCTGACTCCTTCCTCTCCACTCAAATGTTTTCTCATGTTCTCCTTCTCCCTTCCTTTAATCCCCATTGCAATTTATTTTTACATTTTATGTGGTTATTGTCATCTTTTAATAAAGGATTGCAACAATTTAAGTAAATGTCTCACCTTCCATGATATTATATTCATTTTATGCAGACTCTTACATATTTTTCATTCTTTAAATATTAGAGTGCCTTACACATCTATTGCTTATAAAATATTTTGGTATTTTATTTTGAATTTTAGACCTTTATGCCATATTACTTTTATTGTTCTTAAATAGGTTTTAATTTTTTACACTTGTTTCTCAAAAACAAACTGTAAGCCCCTTGAGGCCTAGGACAATCTTCTAATACTTCTATATTTTTCCTCTTTGTAAAATATTATCAATAAAAACACAAAACAAAAGGGTGTCTAGTCCTATATCCAACAATCTATCAGTATAAACAGATGTTATGAACAGGCTTGTAATTTCTGTGTACTTAAACACTGCTATGGAGCTATTAGCTATGTTTTAGGGTGTCATTCCCAAAGAAGACACCTTCACCAAAATGGTATTCATGAAAAGTATAGACTAGAGAATACACTGTATTTTCTTAAATGGTATATCATATTCAACATCCAACTAAAATGCCATCTCTATCACAAAGCCTTCTCTGACTCCTTCCTCTCCACTCAAATGTTTTCTCATGTTCTCTTTCTCCCTTCCTTTAATCCCCTTAGCACAGGATGTGCTAAGAAGGAGTGCTTAATTCAATTGATGACATGTTGCCAAAGGCTTGTCTAAGAAACATTCCAGAACATAGTTAGCAGCCAGCCATCTCCTGGTCAAAGGAATCAAATTCCATAAAGTTTGCTTACCATGGCATTGACATTAGCGTGATCCCCTTTCCTATTCCGAACCTGAATACAGGATATTGGCAAATTCAGTCCTACCCCAGTGGCAAGATTTCGCAGGTCAGCAGCATTGTACTCCCCACGCAACAGCAAACTGTTATTATCAGAACTAAGTCCTAGAGAGGCCCGATAGAGATAAGTCTGAGAAAGTCTCTCAACTGTAGTGACATCTATGGTGGCTGATGTCATGCAAGGATTTGAAACCATCTTCCTTCCATACCTCAGATCCTCTGTAGAGTGACAGCAGCTCTGAGGGCAACAGCCTGGGTTCTGGCACAACTTGGTACACATGACGAAAAGTAAGCACCCCAGAAATAAAAAGGAAATACAGGCCAAGGCAATTACTAAATACAAGTCCTGGGCAGAAAGCTGTCCTCCTGGTTCCCAGACATCTTCAAAGTCTGGAAGTAACTGAGGGACAGAGTTGCTCAACAGCACACCCAGAGTGACAGAGGAGGAAAGTGGTGGGTCTCCATGGTCCTGAACCACTACCACCACCCTCTGCTTAACTGCATCAGTGGGAAGAACTAAGCGAGCAGTACGGAGCTCACCTATATTGGCTGAAATTCTAAAAAGACTAGAGTCAGACGCCCGGGAGATGTGGTAGGAAAGCCAGGCATTGGAACCACTGTCTGCATCCTCTGCTACCACTTTTGTAACCAAGTGTCCAGTCCTGGCAGAGCGGGGCACAATTTCCACTGGAACAGAACCATTTCTGGGCAAGGGAAACAAGATAACTGGAGAATTGTCATTCTTATCTACCACAAACAAGTTTATAGTCACTGTCGCACTTCTGGGAGGAATGCCACCATCCCGGCCTTCTACCTGAAAGTGAAACCCCCTGAGCTGCTCAAAGTCAAAGGAAGTTTTGGCAGTGATGGCCCCACTGGATGATTCCACTGCCACCAAGCTAGAGGCTGGTGGCCCCTCAGAGATAACATCCAACAGCTCATAAGAGACAAGGCCATTCTTCCCCAGGTCGGGGTCCTGGGCAAACACTCGGCCTAGAGAGGCCCCAGGGCCATTGTTTTCAGCAACGAAAAGTTCCTGCTGCAGTTGAGGAAAGCTTGGTGTATTGTCGTTCACATCAGCAATTGACACAGTGATTATCCTTCGGGTGCTAAGTGGGGGTGAGCCACTATCTGAGGCCGTGATTAGGACTTGGTATTCACTGATCTGCTCCCGGTCCAGGGGCCCATCAATCAGCAGGCTGTAGTAGTTGTCAAAGGAAGCCGTCAGCTGAAAAGGGCCTCCACTGGACATGCTACAAATGACTCTACCATTGGAACCGAGGTCTTCATCCTTTACACTAAAGAGAGCAATCACTGTGCCAGGAGCAGCGTCCTCAGACACTGGGTTCCAAAGAGTCATGAAGTCCAGTTCAGGGGCATGATCGTTCACGTCAGTCACCTCCACCAACAGTTTGACGGTGCTAGCTAGACCAAAGGCACCTTCGTCCCTCGCCTCAATGTATGCCTCCAAGAGCGTTTCAGGCGGACCTAGTGAAGCAGCTACTTGCACCTCCCCACTTTTAGGGTGCACATGAAAGCGGTGTCGTAGCTCTGCTTGCGTGCTATTGCTTAGGGAGTATCGGACTTCCCCATTGGACCCTTCATCTGGATCCAAGGCTTGAACTTGGAATAACACAGTCCCATTGGGTGCAGTCTCTGGAACCTTGGTGCGGTATACGGAGCGCTCAAATACAGGCACGTTGTCATTTGTGTCCACCACAATGATAGTGACTTGTGCGTCTCCTGAGCGGGCAGGTAGCCCACCGTCCCGAGCTGTTAGCACCAGAAGGTGGCTGGCGCGCTGTTCGCGATCCAGTGCTTTCTCCAACACCAACTCTGGGTATTCGCTTCCGTCAACCCGCGATCCCATGTCCAGGCGAAAGTGCTGGCTGGGGCTTAGGCTGTAGCTTAGCATCCCATTGCTTCCCTCGTCGTCATCTTGAGCATTCGGGAGAGTAAATCGGGCTCCGGGCATCAGGAACTCCGGGATGTGCAGCTGCAAGTCGCCGGCAGGAAAGAGAGGTGAGTTGTCATTAGTGTCCAGGACGTGAACGCGAATCTTGTGCAGCTCCAGCGGGTCCTCGAGCACCAGGTCGTAGGTCAAGACGCAGGGAGCTTTGGCCCCGCACAGTCGCTCGCGGTCTGCCGGCTCTCTGACCACCAAGCTGCCGCTTGCCAGGTCCACCCCGAAGTAGAGCTCGCGGTGGCTGGAAAGGAAGCGAAAGTTCCGCGAGGACAGAGTGGCCGCTGGCAGCCTCAAGTCCGCGGCGACATTGCCTACGGCTACGCCCCGCTCCGTCTCCTCCGGCACTGAGTACTCGAGCTGTCCGGCGGCAGCGCAGCAGGAAACCCACAAACATAGAACGGCCACCCCCCAGCCTACCATCCTCCCTCTGGGCATCCACGTTCGACCAACGCGGTCCACCAACGCTGACCCAGGACCATGCTCCGGACTCCCGGAGAGCACGAGCCGCGGGAAAGAGCACGCTCCGGCCGGCCGTCACTGCTCCGGGCTAGAGATACTCAATGACCTCCGACGTTGCGCCTCCGGAACGCCGGCATTGCCCGGGCTGGCCGGCTGGGAGCCGGGCTTGCTAGGCTGGAGGCTGGGCAGCCGTCTGGGAAAGCGAAGCCGGCCCGGTGTTGAGGAGCGCAGCGCCGCCTAGGGGTGTAGAGACGAGGCTGCCCGCCCGGTGCGAGAGGTGCCGTCTCCAGTAGCAGCGAGCGGGCTGGGGTCTCGCCCACAGCGCTGGCAGGGGGCGCCGGGCGGAGCCTGGGAGACGCCCTGAGACACTAACAAGTCTCTCCTTAAACGGCGTTTTCTAGGGCAACGCCCTGAGGCTGTCCCTGGAGCCTTAACCTCCACAACCTCTGCCTGCAGACTGCTGGTAACTGGGCTGAGCCTGCCAGCCTTTGGGAGCCGCGCGTCGAGTCCCGGCGCTCCGACCCCGGCGCACCTCTCCCGCGGAGAGGGCGGGACTCCGCGTGGAGCCGCCGGGCGGAGGCGGAGAGAGGCGGGACCGTGAACGTGAGGAACCACGCCTTCTAGGCTTAAGGAAACAGCAGCCACCCAAACAAGTGCTGCGCGGCTTTCCGCCCTGGATCCTGCTGCGATTTGAAGTCTGTCCTGCACCCTCTTGTATCCCAGGAGTTGCCAAGAGTGCAGTAGAGACGACAAGGAGGGAAAGATTGGGGAATAGTGTTCGCATCCGACTGCCTGCGGACTCTGGCTTTTCGAGGCAGCAGAGCCAGCGAGCTCAAGGCTTTTTTGCGTGACAGCAGTTTCTCCTTCCCCAGGAGGCTCTACTTGGGAGTGCTTTGCAAACGGCTCTTGACAATCTGGGTGAAAGAGGGAGTCATAAACCAGTCAATACCAACAACTAGAAACTCAAAGATTTGACAACCTGTCCCCAAAGAGGACGTGAGAAGAAGTGGAGGGGAAAGTACTGAGATGCTCATCAGAGTTTGGCCAGGAAACTACTCTGTAAATTTTCTTTCTGTAAATATTTAGAAAACACCATGAGGCAGGATTAGAATAGGCTGGATGCCCATCCTTTCCCCAGCCTCGCTTTTAATTTAGTCATCTACATGGAATTTGGGACAGTGATCAGTTCTATGAAAAACATCTCTGAGCCACAACAAATACACCAAAATTCTGCCTAACACCCTACAACCAGTCCCTTTCCCTAAGAAGGTGAGCCAAAAGGAGACTCATTGACTATTGACTGTTAAGCACTAAATTCCTCATTCAAATCCTTCTTTTAATACAGGGGCACTGTTCAAAGACCCAATAATCAGAATTTGAAAGGCAAAATCTGAACACAGATCAAGAATTAAACTTTCCAGGACATATTTTCTGGTAGAAACCTGCCTAAAACTAACGATAATTATTGAAGCTGGGTGATGGTACATTGGGGTCAGTTACACAATTCTCTCAACTTTAGTGTATGTTTGAATTTCCTTCCTTCCTTCGTTTCTCTTCCCTCCTTCCTTCCTCCCTTCTTTCCTTCCTTCCTTCCTCTTTCTCTTTCTTTCTCTCTTTCTTTCTTTCTCTCTTTCCTTCTTTCTTTTGAGATAGGTGTCTTGCTTTGTTGCCCAGGCTGGTCTCAAACTCCTGAGCTCAAGTGATCCTCCCAACTCAGCTCAGTTTCCCAAAATGCTAGGATTACAGATACGAACCACTGCACTCACCCTGCTTTTTTTTTTTTTTTTTTTTTTTTGAGACAGGGTCTCGCTCTGTCGCCCAGGCCGGAGTGCAGTGGTGCGATCTCAGCTCCTTGCAACTTCCCCCTCCCAGGTTCAAGCAAGTCTCTTGTCTCAGCCTCCCAAGTAGCTGGGATCACAGGCACACAACACTATGCTCAGCTAATTTTTGTATTTTTAGTATAGACAGGGTTTCACCATGTTGCTCAGGATGGTCTCGAACTTAGCCCACCTTGGCCTCCCAAAGTGCTGGGATTACAGACGTGAGCCCCGCGCCACCGCGCCCAGCCTCAACGTGCATATTTCTATAATATTTTAAATATTTTTAAATTGCCGATTAAAATGGTGGAGAGAGGGGTAGCTCTGGCATTCTCTTTTTAACACTAAGAGTAGGATTGATAACTCCAGTGCTCCACCAAAAACCAGTTACCTCCCCTGAACACACAAACCTATTCCTTATCTCTTTCAGGGAACTAGAAAAAGCACACTGTGATATAAGGCAATGTAAGTAGTAATACTCCTTGGCTAGTTTGCCTTTTTGAGTTAAGAAACCAAAAGATCATTGATACCAAATCTCAGATAAAATTAAAGGAGGAAACATGTCAGCCTATTAGGTAGAGTCACAAGTACAGACCTCAGTAGACCTCACCAGGATGCAAAACAGTCCATAAAAAATAACTTATTCTTCACCAAACTTCAAAACCAAAACTAATTTTCTGCTTCAATGCCAGAGATTAGTATTTTCATTTCTTTATTTTAAATTAATGCTGCTAAGCAAGCTAACTGCTTTGAATGAAAGGTTATTCTTTCTGTCTTAAACAGATGAAATACAAAAGGAAAGATGTACCCAACTTTTGGCAGACCCCTTACTTTTAGATCTGCAGCCAAGCCTCCAATAATACCAGGTTAAGGAATTCTGAGCTGCACCTAGAGGAATAGTATGTGTGGGTGTAGATAGGGCATGAGGAAAAAGGAAAAATGCATACAGAAAACAGCATGGGAAATCTTCACAGAAACTCCTCCTCCTTCACACTTTCTCAGATTTTTGGGTTCCCTTTTCCCATTTCTCTATTTAAACTGCCACTGACGTCTATTTTCAAAAGATTTCATTTGTAAAAAGAATACGGAAAGCATCCACCTAGCAGGATTTGTCCCTCCATTTGCCTCCCTAACTTTTGGCATAACATTGGATTCTTATTCAAGTAAACTGGGATTTGTGAGAAAGTAACATTTAAGAGAGAAGTATATCCCAAAGATAAGGAAGGCTAAAGAATTTTGCCACTTAGATAAGATAACCAGATAAACATTAAAATTATGAATTAACAAAACTTCTCTTTAGCAGGACCTTTCATTGCTGGTATTTCATTTTGTCCTTTTTTTGAGATAGAATCTTAGTTCATCATCCAGACCGGAGTGCAGTGGCATGAACATGGCTCACTGCAGCTTCTGCCTTACCAAGCTCAGGTGATCCTCCCACCCCAGCCTCCTGAGTAGCTGGGATTACAGGTACATGCCACCATGCCTAACTAATTTTTAAAAATAGTTTGTAAAGATAGGGTCCCACCATGTTGCCTAGGCTGGTCTGGAACTCATAGGCCAAATGCCACCATGCCCAGCTAATTTTTTAATTTTTTGAAGAGATGAGGTCTCACTATGCTGTCCAGCTGGTCTCAAACTCCTGGGCTCAAATGATCCTCTCACCTTGGCCTCCCAAATTGTTACAGCAGATATGAGCCACTGCATCTGACCAAAAATGTATCTTTATATAATTCTTTTTTTCTATTTCACCTTCATAGTGTGACCCTAAAAACTTAAAGTCATACTCCCATTGGTCAAATAAGTGCTGACATGAGGAGGCCTAGCTGTTTCATTCTAAATACTATGTATGTAGTAATAGTGTCCAAAACTGCAGTCTTACAATGAGGGAAAACCATTCTCATGGTCCACCTGTTGTCCTTGATATGCCACTGACTGAAGACAAACTAGATTTCCATTGCTGGAAGTAAAAATCTGAAATTTATTTGTATCTCAAAAATTTTTCTTGCATGATGTCTTTGGATTTTTTCCCCTTTGTATATGTATTTGGTCTCTTTGAAGACATCTGTTAGCAGTATACTGTATCTCTTTTTTCTGTATTCCAAAGCTATACTTTTCTCTCCAACTCTTTAAAATTCTTTATTCTTTTCCGCTCATTTTTCCCAACGTTCTCAAGTGTTTCTTTTTCTTCTTGACTGTATGGAAGCAGAGCCTGTTCACTTTTTTACTGCTTGCAGTATAGCCATATTTACTGTTTGATGGAGTAGTTTATGTGTGACATCGTTTTAACATATCTTCAACTGACGAGAGCTGGCAGCTGCAGGGCAACTTGTCATCCAGAGTTTTCTCCTTACTTTGCCACACCCTTAGGTTCAATCGTGAAATAACAGTGCATCTGCTCACTGTCATATTTAGTCCTGCCTTCTCTCCTATTTTGTATCGACGAATAGGATTATGAGAAAATCCTGCCTTCAGCCTCTGTACCTAGATCTTTTTTGTTCCAAAACAAGGAGTCATTGGTTTTGCATCTCAGTGAGAATCACTACTCTAGAAAACACCAAATTGCCAGCCCTCTCCAAGATCTCCAGTGACAGATATCCTCTCCTAGTATTTGTATATCTTGGTCCAATCTTCATTGCACTTAGTAACTTATGTTTTTTATTATTATTATTATTATTTTAGAGAAAGAAAGAGGAAGAAAAAGGGGGAGAGAGAACAGGATTCTTGCTCTATTGTCTGGGCTGGAATACAATCTAAAAATAGGTATTAAAAACCTCTTTTATGCCAATAATTGTGCTTAACAATGGAGACAGGAAAGAATAAGGGAAGAAAATAACAAACAAACAGCCAACCAATATTTCATTTAAGTCTGTGAAATGCTATGCAAATGCTGAAGAGTGATTTACTTTGAATTATGTGGTCACTTACAAAATAGGTGTAATATGATACTGACAAAAATGTATGTTCTGTGGACCTGGGTTGGATAATTCTATGAATATTCACTAAGTTTACTTATTCCAGGTCTAAGTTTGAATCACAAATGTCCCTATTCATTTTCTATATCGTTGATCCATCGACTATTAACAATGTGGTGTCAAAATCTCCCGCTATTATTGTGCGGGAGTCCAGGTCTCTTTATAAGTTGTAAAGAACTTGTCTTATGTATCTGGGTGCTCCTATATTGGGTGCATATATATTTATAATCATTAACTCCTGTTGTTACATTGATCCTTTTACCATTATGTAATGTCTTTCTTTGTTTCTTTTAGTCTTTGTTACTATTAAAGTCTATTTTGTGAGAGACGGAAGTTACAACTCCTGTTTTTTTTTATTTTTGCTCTCCATTTAATTGGTGAATCTTCCTCCATCCCTTTGTTTTGAGTCTTTGTATGTCATTGCTTGTGATATAGATCTGGATACAGCCTACCGATGGGTTTTGACTTTTTATTCAATTTACCTGTCTGTGTCTTTGATTGGGGCATTTAATCCATTTAAATTTAGAATTAATATTAATATTTGTGAGTTCAATATTGTCATTTAATGCTAGCTGGCTATTTTGCCCATTAGTTGATATAGATTCTTCATTATAGAGATACTCTTTACGTTTTGGTAAGTTTTTGGGATGACTGATACTGGTTGTTCCTTTCTATTTGTAGTGCTTCTTTCAGAAGCTCTTGTAAAGCAGGCCTGGTGCTGACGAAATCTGAGTGCTTGCTTGTTCGTGAAAAACTTTATTTTTCCTTCACTTATGAAGCTTAGTTTGGTGGGATATGAGATTCTAGGTTGAAAATTCTTTTCTTTGAAGATATTGAATATTAACCCCCACTCTCTTCTAGTTTGTAGGGTTTCTGGTGAGAGGTCTGCTGTAAGTCTGATAGGCTTCCCTTTATGGGTGATGTGACCTTTCTCTCTAGCTGCCCTTAGAATTTTCTCCTTTATTTCAACCCTAATGAATCTAGTGATTATGTGTCTTGGAGTTGCTCTACTTGAGGAACATCTTTGTGGTGTTCTCTGGATTAACTGGAGTTGAGTATTGTCCTGACTTACTAGATTAGGAAAGTTTTCCTGAATAATATCCTGAAGAATATTTTCCAACTTGGATTCAGTCTCTTCATGATACTCAGGTATACCTATCAATCGTAAATTAGGTCTTTTCACGTAGTCCCATATTTCTTGGAGACTTTCCTCCTCCTTTTTACTCTTTCTTCTCTAATCTTGTCTTCTCATTTCATTTCATTAAGTTGGTCTTTGAACTCTGATATCCTTTCTTCTGCTTGATCAATTCGACAGTTAAAACCTGTGCATACTTTGTGAAGTTCTCATTGTGTTCTTCAGTTCCATTAATTCACTTATATTTCTCTCTAAGTTGTCTATTCTGGTTAGCATTTCATCAAACCTTTTTTCAAGGTTCTTAGTTTCTTTACATTGGGCTAGAACATGTTCTTTTAGGTCACTAAAGTTCCTTATTATCCACTTTCTGAAGCCTAAATCTGTTAATGGAATGCACTCATTCTCCATCAGGCCTTGTTCTCTTGTTGATGAGGAACTGTGATCACCTGTAGAAGGAGAGCGGCATTCTGATCTTGGGTATTCTCAGCCTTTTTACGTTGGTTTCTTCCCATCATTGTAAGTTCATCTACCTGTTGTCTTTGTAACTGCCTACTATCAAATTAGGTCTCTGAATGGACGTCCAACTTGTTGATTCTGAGCACCAAAATCTGAGCAACCCACTGTGCCGGCCAAAACAGTGGCACGAAGATTTATGGTGCTTTTCTGCCTGGGAATCTCCGGTCTGGCTTCTCTCTTGAGTCCCTTCTTCAATCAGGCAAATGGGCGACTCTGCCTTCCCGGAGCTCCAAATGTCGACCAAAAGGGGACCCAGTCCTGCTTACTCTGCACCAAGAACCACCATGCCGGCCACAAGAGTCGCCCTGGTGACCCGTGGGGCTCCTCTGCTGGGAATCTTCCGGTCCGTGGGTAACAAAAATTTGTCTGAAAGTGTGGCATCCTCTCGTTCTGTGCGCTTTCTCTGGGAGCTACAATCCCGAGCTGCTAGTGATCAGCCATCTTGGATCTCTCTACTTACGTTTATATACATTATGGTTGAGGTTCAAATGTTTTACAGAGTTTCATCAAAGACGTAACTTTATTTTTTTGTCTGCTTTACTTTTTGTTGTTTTTGGAGTTTTATGGAGGATAAGAGACAGTTAAATATACATTTTCATTTATCTATAGTTGGTAGAAATATCACTTTTTGCTTAGTGGGATTTCCACATTTTGACGGTATGTGGGAAAGTTACAATTTTTGTATTTATTTTTTAAACTAGTTGTTTCATTGAACTGTTTTTTAGTTATATTTTTTCCTTTGATTCTCTGGGATTTTACAAGCATAATATTATATTGACTATAAATTTTATCATTTAATAATATATTTTATCCTCCTTTCTAACATTTTATATATATATGCTGTATATATATATATACACACACATGTAAATATGTATATATGTATGTAAATATACACATATACATCTTATCTTGTGTTATCTAGAACATCCAAGTCAATATCAAACAGTAGCCAAGAAGTGTCCTGTTATGCTTACTTTTTTTATGGGAGTAATTCTTGTGTTTACTGTTTAAAATTTAGATGGCTAGTGTTTGATGATGACTGTCCAATTTTTATTAAAGTTCCTTAAAATATCTACCATATAATATAGTAAAGCTTTTTTTAGAGAATGTTGTATCAGCAGATTTTTATTACAGGTTAGGCACTATCTAATAAACTAATGTCAGGTAGAATGGTTTGGTAGTGGTTACAGGCCTCGCTTTTCAGACATGGCTGATTTTACCTACAGCACAGAGGAAAATTTAGTGTGAATGTTTATCAAATATATAGAAACACGAAACTTGAAAGTAGGCAAAATATATTATGTGATTGAACCATACAGATTAGCTCTTAATACAATGACATTCAGCAAATTTGAGGGTTTTTTTTTTAAGTAAGTATAAAAGTCTAGGACTTTTTGATCTGTGGCTTAATATCATCAGTAAAGAAGACATGAATTATAGTTGTCAATCTATTGTGAAAAAACTGTATTTTATGTCAGTTAAAAAATGCATTAGCTGGGTATAGTGGTGTGCACCTGTAGTCCTAGCTACTTAGGAAGCTGAGGCAGGAGGATTTCTTAAGCCCAGGAGTTCAAGGTTAGAGTGAGCTATGATTGCCCCACTGCACTCGAGCCTAGGCAACATAGCAAGACCCTGACTCTGAAAAAGTAAACAAATACAATATTGTGCTCCCTTACTACATACGTAGTGTTTAGAATGAAAGGGCTAGATATCCTACTCTTGGAACCGATTTGATGAACCAAAGTATGACTTTAAGTTCTAAGGACCACACTTTGAAAGTGAAATAGAAAAACTGAGTCTAACTAATTGCATAAAACAATATGTAGAACTCTATTGTTGGACCAAAAACATATGTAACAAATTTGCCAATTATAGTATAAAAGAGGTGTATGGGAGAACAGCTGTATCTGATAAGGAAATGACACCAGATAGTAATATGAATCCACAAGAATAAATGAATAGAATTAGCAATGATGAAAAATAAATGCTATAAATATATATAATTTTTCTCCTTTTTTCTCTTAGTGCCTCTAAAAGATATAAAATTACATAAAGTAATAATTATTATAGCAATGTATTGTTGGGTATAAAATACCTATAAATGTGCATTGGTTTTCTGTGGCTGCTGTGACAAATTATTACACACTGGGTTGCTTAAGACACAGGCTTTCTCCCAGTTTTGGAGAGGAGAAGTCAAAACTCAAGATGTTGGCAGGGCTGCACTCCCTTTAGAGGCTCTAGGGAGAATCTGTTTCTTGCCTTTTCCAGGTTTTGGTGGCTGTTGACATTACTCCAATCTCTGCCTCCATCTTCACATAGCCTTTTTCTCTGTGTCTGTTTTCTCATCTTCTATTTCTTATTTAAAAAACAAAACAAAACTTTTCATTGTAATTAGCCCCCACCTGGAAAATTCAAAATAACCTTATCCCCAAATCCTAATGTAATTATGTCTTCAAAAACTGAATTCCAAATGAGATCACAGGTTCCAAAGGTTAGTATGTGGACATATATTTTTGAGGCCCACAATGCAATCCACCAAAAGATGTAGTATGTGTAACAATAATATAAAAGGTGGAAGAGGAATAAAGCTATCTAGAAGAAACATTTTTATATTTCACTAGAATTCAGTTAATATAAATCTGAAGCTGATATCAATAAGTGAAAATGTATATGGTAAACTCTAGAGAAACTACTGTGAAAATAATTCAAAAGATATAGTTTCAAATTTATTTTTAAAATACCATGTTACATTCTAAAATATTCACTTAATAAATAGAAGTCAGTAAATTAAAAGTATAGGAACAAAAGAGAATTAAGATATATTAAAAAAGTAGTAAAATGACAAACATAAATCCAAATATATCAACATCATGTGAATGGATTAAACAACCAAATCAAAAGGCAGAATTGTCAGACTACAATTTTTAAGAAAATAAGATCCAACTATGTGTTGTCTACAGGAGACACTTTTGGATTCAAAGATACAAACAGGTTGAAAGTAAAAGAATGGGAAAACATATATTGTGCAAACAGCAACCACAAGATAGCTGGAGTGACTACACTAATATTAGACAGAACAAACTACAAGACAAAAAAATGTTACTAGAAATCAAGAAGAACATTTTATAATAACAAAAGGGCCAATTAGGAAGATATAGCAACTAAAAAGAGATTTGCACCTAATAATAGAGCCCCAAAATGCATGAAGCAAAAGCTGGCAGAAATTAAGGGAAAAGTAGACAATAGTTATAATTGGAGACTTTAATACTCCACTTCCAATACTAGATAACAACTAGGGAGAAGACCACTAGGAAATAAAAGATATGAACAACAACAACAAGAAAGATATGAACAACACTAAAACCAACTAACCTGAAGAATATCTGTCTTAGTCTGTTCAGGACATTATAAGAAAATACCATATACTGTGTAGTTAATAAACAAGAGAGATTTATTTTCACAGTTCTAGAGGCTTGGAAGTTCATGATCCAGGCACCGACGGATTTAGTGTCTGGTAATGGGCCACTTTCTGGTTCATGGATGTCACATTCTTGCTGTGTCCTCACATGGTGAAAGAGGCAAAGCACCTCTGTGGGGCCTGTTTTATAAGGACACCAATCCCATTCATGAGGGCTCTGCCCTCATGACTTAATTACCTTTGAAATGTCTCACCTCCTCATGCCATCATCATGAGAATTAGATTTCAATATATGAATCTGGGGGACACAAACATTCAAACCATAGCAACATCTACAAAACATTCAGCCAACAGCAGCATAATATACATTCCTCTCAGTTTCACATGGAACATTATCTAAAACAATCCTCAATAAGTTTATAAGGATTGATACTATCCAAAGCATTCACCTTGAGACTTGGAATAGGACAAGGATGCCCACTTTCACCACTTCTATTCAACAGTCCTAGCCAGAGAAATCAGGCAAGAGAAAGAAATAAAAGGCATCCAAATAGGAAGAGAAGTCAACCTGTCTCTCTTAGCAGACAATATAATTTTATACCTAGGAAACCCTATATTCTCTGCCAAAAAGCTCCTAGATCTTATAAAACCTCCAGCAAAGTTTCAGCATACAAAATCAATGTACAAAAATCAGCATTTCTATACACCAACAACATCCTAGCTGAGGGCCAAATCAAGCACACAATCCCACTTACAATAGACACACAAAAATAAAATATCTAGGAATATAGCTAATCAGGGAGGTGAAAGATCTCTACAAAAAGAATTATAAAACACTGCTGAAAGAAATCAGAGATGATACAAATACATTCCATGCTCCTGGGTAGGAAGAAACAACATTGTTAAAATAACCATACTGTCCAAAGCAATTCGGAGATTCAAAGATGTTCCTATCAAACTACCAACATTATTTTTCATAGAATAGAAAAACAAACTATCTTAAAATTCATATGAAACCAAAAAAAGAGCTCAAATAGCCAAAGCAATCCTAAGCAAAAACAAAAACAAAAAGAACATCACACTACCCAACTTCAAACTATACTACAAGGCTATAGTAATCAAAACAGCATGGTACTAGTACCAAAACAGACACATAGACCAATGGAATATGTTAGAGAACCCAGAAATAAAGCAGCACACCTACAATCATCTAATCTTCAAAAAAGTGAACAAAAACAAGCAATGGAGAAAGTACTTCCTACTCAATAAATATTGCTGGGATAACTAGCTAGCCATATGCAGAAGATTGAAACTGGATTCCTTCCTTTCAGCATGTACAAAAATCAACTTGAGATGGATTAAAGAGTTAAATGTAAAACCTAAAACTATAAAAACCATAGAATAAAACCTAGAAAACATCATTCTGGGTATAGCCCTGGCAAAGATTTCGTGACAAAGATGCCAAAAGCACTTGCAGCAAAAACAAAAATTGGCAAATGGCGCCTAATTAAAGAGCTTCTGCACATCAGATTATTGGGGTGGAGCAAGATGGTAGAATAGAAGCCTACACTATTTTCCCCCCATATGAACATCAAATTGTAACAACTATCTGCACACAGAAAAGCACCATTACAAGAACTAAACATCAGGTAAGCAATCATAATACCTGGATTTAACAACATATCACTAAAAGAGGCATTAAAAAGGGTTGGAGAGATAGTCTGGAATCACCACCACCACCTCTCCTATATCCCCCAACAGCAGCTGAGCAATGGATAGTCTGTGTACTTGGGGGAGGTAAAGCACAGCAACTGGGGAACTTTACATTAAACTCAGTGTTGTCATAGCAGGAAACAACATCGTGCTGGACTCAGCCAGCAGCCTGGGAGCTGAAGCGCATGACGGGAGCTTTTGGAATAGACCTAGCCAAAAGAAAATAACTCATCCCAGCAGTCAGAACTTGAGTTGCTCAGCAAGTCTCACCACTATGGGCTTAAGTGCTCTGAGGTTCTAGGTATACCTGAAAGGCAGTCTAGAACACAAGGATTCCAATTCCTAGGCAACTCCTAGTGCTGGGTTAGGCTCAGCACCAGAGGGCTAGGGTGGCACATGACCTAGGAAGTCATCAGCCAGGGCAGCTAAGGGAGTGCTTGTACCACCCAACCCCTAATCCCAGTCAGTGAAGCTCACAGCAACAAAAGTGACTCCTTCATTCTGCTTAAGGAGAGGAGAGCAAAGAATGAAGAGGACTTTATCTTGCATCTTGGATACCAGCTCAGCCACAGTAGGATAGAGCACTGGGCAGAGTCATGAGGCCCCCATTCCAGGCCCTAGCTCATGGATGACATTTCTAGACACACCCTAGACCAAAGGAAAAGCCATTGCCTTGGTGGGAAGGACCCAGTCTTGGCAAGATTGATCACCTGCTGACTAAAGAGCCCTTATGCCCCAAATAACCAGCCGTGATATCCAGGTAGCATGCTGTGGGCCATAGGCTCTGAGATGTGTTGACTTCAGGTGTGATTCAGCACATGCCTAGCTGTGGTGGCTGCAGTGAATGAATCCTTCTGTTTGACAAAAACAGAGGAAAAAGTAACGGGGACATTGTCTTGTACCTTTGGTACCAGTTTGGCCACATTGGAGTAGAGCAACAAGCATGCTCTTGGGGTCCCCAGGTCCAGGCTTTGGCTCTTGGACAGCATATTTGGATCTTCCCCAGGACAGAGGGGTGCCCACTTCCCTGAAGAGTGAGTCCCAGGCCTGGCAGCATTCAGCACAAGATAACTGAACAGCCCTTAAGCTTTAAGTGAACGTCAGCAGTGGCCAGGCAGAATCCTTGTGGACCAATGGTAGTATTGGCCATGGGGAGAGGCAGCTCTGCATGTGGAAAGAGGAGAGAAGAATAGGAAGGACTTTATCTTGTGGTTTGAGTGCCAGCTTAGCCACAGTCAAATAGAACATCAGGCAAATTTCTAAGGATTTTGATGACAATCCCTGGCTCCCAGGTGGCATCTCTGGACCTTTCCCTAAAGGGAAGGATGCAAACTTGGCTGGTGTCACCACCTGTTGTTCATAGAGCCCTAAGGCCTTGAGTGAACATAGGTGGTAATTAGATAGTGGTTGCAGTGGGCCTTGGACAAGACCCAGTGCTGTGCTGGTTACAGGTCTGACCCAGCTCAATCCCAGGTTGGGGGTCACAGGGTTGCTTGCATCACCACACCCCTAGTTCAAGGTGACCCAGCACCTTAAGAGAGAGTGAGAAACTGTTTGATAGAGAGTAAGGGAAAAGAACAAGTGTTTTTACCAGTTAATCCAGATAATTATTCTGAATCTTATTCAAGACCTCCAAGATAGTACCTCTATGAGTCTGCAAAAACCATAGCATTATTAGGATTGGGACCCAAGCACCTTTGAATGCCTGGAAAGCCTTCTCAAGAAGGACAGGCACAAACAAGCCCAGACTGCAAAGATTACAAGAAATACCTAGCTTTTCAATGTCCAGACACTTACTGGTAAGAATAAGCATACAGAAAAACACAGAATATTGTAACACCGTAATTGTGGTGCGTAAACTTACCTTAAGTAGAAAGAATAAATGATGAACTAGTCAAAAATAATGACAAATTGGTCAGGCATGGTGGCTCACACCTATAATCCCAGCATTTTGGGAGGCCAAGGCGGGTGGATCATGAGGTCAAGAGATCGAGACCACCCTGACCAACATTGTAAAACTGTCTCTACTGAAAATACAAAAATTAGCTGGATGTGGTGGCGCATGCCTGTAGTTTCAGCTGCTTGGGAGGCTGAGGCAGGAAAATCGTTTGAACCTGGGAGACAGAAGTTGCAGTGAGCTGAGATAGTGCCACTAAACTCCAGACTGGTGACAGATCATGACTCCATCTCAAAAATAAATAAAAAATAAATAAATAATGACAACTTTTCACAACATAGTACAATAAGACATAAAGAGAAACAACACAAAGTTAAAAAGCAGGAGGACAAAGTTAAGTGTAGAACTATTAGTTTTCCTTTTATGTGTTTGTTTTTTGTTTATGCAATCTGTGTTAAGTTGCCATCAGTTTAAAATAATGGGCTATAAGATAGTGTTTGCAAACTTCATGGTAACCTCAAATCAAAAAACATAGAAGGACACACAAAAAATAAAAAGCAAGAAATTAAATCATACCACCAGAGAAAATCACCTTCATAAAAAAAGAAGATGGGAAGGAAGAAAAGAAGGGAGAGATGACTATGAAATCATGAGAAAACAAATTAAAAAGTGGCAGGAGTAAGTTTCTACTTAAATGAAAATATTGAATGTAAATGGACTAAACTCTCCAATAAAAACACATAAGGCTGAATGGGTGAACAATGACTCACAAGAAATACACCTCACCTATGAAGATACACATAGACTGGAAAATAAAGGGATGGGAAAAAGATATTCCATGCCAATGGAAACAAAACAGGAGCAGAAGTAAGCTACACTTATATCAGATAAAATAGATCTCAAGACAAAAGCTGTAAGAAGAGACAAAGAAGGTCTTTGTATAATAATAATGGGGTCAATTCAGCAAGAGGATATAACAATTGTAAATATATATGCACCCACCACTACAGCACCCAGATATAAAAAGCAAATAGTATTAGAGCTAAAGAGAGATATAGATTTCAATACAATAATAGATGGAGACTTCACTCCACTTTCAGTATTGGCCAGAACTCACAGATAAAAACTCAACAAAGAAACATCAAAATTAATCTGCACCATAGAACAAATTGACCTAATAGATATTTATAGAACATTTCATCCAACAGCTGTAGAATACACATTCTTCTCCTCAGCACGTGGATCATTTTCAAGGATAGACCATATGCTAGGTCATGATACAAGTCCTAAAACATTTTTTTTTAATGGCATTATATCAAGCATCTTCTCTGACCACAATGGAATAAAATTATAAATAAAAAAGAATTTTTGGAAACACATGAAATTACATACAAACACATGGAAATTAAATGATATGCTCCTGAATGACCAGGGAGTCAATAAAGAAATTTAAAGGGAAATTGAAAATTTTATTCAAACAAATGATAATGGAAATACAACATACCAAAAACCTATGGGATACAGCAAAAACAGTACTATCAGAGGGAAATTTATAGCTGTAAGTGCCTACATTGAAAAACAATGAAACATCAATTAAATAACCTAACTACACATCTTAAAGAAATAGAAAAGCAAGAGCAAAGTAAATCCAAAATTAATAGAGAAAATAATAAAGATTAGAGCAGAAAGAAATTTGAAATGATGAAAATACAAGAGAGCAACAAAACAAAAAAGTCAGTCTTTGGAAAGATAAATAAAATTGGCAAACTCTTAGCCAGAGTAATGAAGAAAAAAAGAGAGAAGACCCAAATAAATAAAATCAGAGATTAAAAAAGGAGACATTACAACTGATACTGAAGAAATTCAAAGGATCATTAGTGGCGATGATGAGCCACTACACGCCAATAAATTTAAAAATCTAGGGGAAATGGATAAATTCCTAGACACATACAACTTACCAAGGTTGAACCATGAAGAAATTAAAACCTAAACAGACCAATAACAAGTAATTAGATCAAAGTTGTAATACAGGATATCAACAGAATGAAGAATAAAAACCATATATCACTTCAATTGATGCTTGAAAAGCATTTGATAAAATTCAAAATCCCTTTATGATAAAAACCCTCAACAAAATTGGCATAGAAGGAAAATACCTCCAAGTAATAAAAGCCATATAGAACAAATCCACAGCCAACATCATACTGAATGGGGAAAAGTTGAAAGCATTCTCCCGAGACCTGGAATAAGCCAAGGATGCTCATTTTCACCACTTCTATTCAACATAGTACTGAAAGTCCCAGCCAGAGTAATCAGACAAG
The DNA here is from genome assembly GCF_030222135.1 of Aotus nancymaae. Classification (NCBI taxonomy): domain Eukaryota; kingdom Metazoa; phylum Chordata; class Mammalia; order Primates; family Aotidae; genus Aotus; species Aotus nancymaae. The sequence continues at coordinate 15,890,825 of NW_026988479.1, read as the reverse complement.
ATAAAGAAATAAAGGGTATCCAAATTGGAAAAGAGGAAGTCAAACTGTTGCTGTTCACTGACAACATGATCATGTACTTAGAAAACCCTAAAGACTCATCCAAAAAGCTCCTAGATCTGATAAATACATTCAGTAAAGCTCCAGGATACAAAATCAATGCACACAAATCAGTAACACTGCTATACACCAACAATAACCAAGCTGAGAATCAAATTAAGAGCTCAATCCCTTTTACAACAGCTGCAAAAAAACAAAATACTTAGTGTGATGGTTAATACTGTCAACTTGATTGGATTGAAGGATGCAAAGTATTGTTCCTGGGTGTGTCTGTGAGCGGGTTATCAAAGGAAATCAACATTTGAGTCAGTGGACTGGGAAAGACAGACCCACCCTCAATCTGGGCAGGCACAATCTAATCAGCTGCCAGCACAGCCAGAAAAACAACAGGCAGAAGAACGTGGAGAGATTAGACTGACTTAGCCTCCCAGCCTACATCTTTCTCCTGTGCTAAATGCTTCCTGCCCTTGAACATCAGACTCCAAGTTCTTCAGCTTTGGGCCTTAGATTGGCTTCCTTGCTCCTCAGCTTGCAGATGGCCTATTGTGGGACTCTGTGATTATGTGAGTTAATACTCCTTAATAGACTCCCCTTTATATATACACATATCCTATTAGTTTTGTCCCTCTAGAGAGCCCTGACTAATATAGATTTTGGTCCTAGGAATGGTTCTAGAGAAACAGAATATTAAGGATGCAGTCCTTTCATTGGTTTTGGGGTTCCTTGGCATTCCAAAAATGCTAAGGACTGTACTTCTAATAGCATGGAGAACACTGATAGTCCTTGGCACAAGCTTTCTAGAGCATTATGTAAAATAAATTCATTTGACACTCCTGATTGACCACTTTTGAGAGACAAGGAGTTTAGTAACTCTATATTATAATACCTTTGACCTTATGTGGAGAATCAAAGAACATAATGAACTTGGTTGGTTGCTCCTAAGTTCACTGGACAAAGTGATGAAAGAAAATGATGAACTCAGAGATTCTAATTCCTGGCTTCAGAAGCAGATACTGAGCCTCAAATCTGCTAAGATTACCCTGAGTGAGAGTCTTATCTCCAGTAGAGAAAGAGCTGAAATTGTAGGAAATCAGACACAGGTTCTTATCATGCAAGTGGCTGACCTTCAATGAAAGGTGCATGCACAGCCTCACCAGATGTCTACTGTTGAAGTGAGGGCATTGATTGGAAAAGAATGGGACCCTGAAACTTGAAATGGGGACATGTGGGAGAACCCCGATGAAGCTGGGGACACTGAGCTTGTAAATTCTGATGAATTTTTTATGTTATTTTATTTTATTTTTTTCCAGAAGAAACAACTTCCTCATCCCCAGTAGTGACAACATCCCCTCCCCAACCCATGCTGCCATCAGCCTTTCCACCCTTATCTGAGGAGATAAATCCTTCACTGCCTGAGGGAACAGTAATGGCCTCCCTTAAGGCAGTTGCCAGGCAAGATAATGTTAATTCTCCTCAGGATCCACCCCCTACCATGTGTTTGCTTCTAAACCTATAACTAGACTAACGTCCTGGCAGGCCCTTAGGGGTGAGGTTCAGAGTATGACCCATGAGGAGGTGTGCTACACTCGAAAAGAACTGCTTGAGTTTTCTAATTTACATAAGCAGAAATATGGAGAACAGGCATGGGGATGGATATTAAGAGTGTAGGATAATGGTGGAAGGAACATAGATCCAAAGCATTGGATCAGGCTGAATTTTTTTATTTGGGCCCGTAAATCAGGGATTCTACATTTAATGTTGCTGCCTGAGGAGTTAAAAAAGGTTCTAATAATTTTTGTGCTTGGTTAGCTGAAATACTGATTAAAAGATGGCCAACTGTAAGCAAGCTGAAAATGCCTGATCTCCCTTAGTTTAATGTAGAGGAAGGGATCCAAAGGCTTAAGAAGATTGGGATGGCAGAGTGGATTTGTCACTTTAGACCTACTCATCCCAGCTCGGAGAGTCCAGAAGATATACCCTTGACCAATATTTTGCAAAATAGAGTTGTGAGGGGAGTTGTCCCCTTCTACAAACAAGAAAGGGGCCTATTTGGGCCTATTTAGATTTTGGAGGCAACACATTCCTCATTTGAGTGTGTTACTCTGGCCCATTTATCAAGTGACCCAAAAGGGTCTCAGTTTTGAGTGAAGTCCAGAACAGAAGAAGGCTCTACAACACATGCAGGCTGCTGTGCAAGTTGATCTGTCACTTGGGCCATATGACCCAGCAGATCCAATGGTACTTGAGGCATCAGTGGCAAATAGGGATGCTGTTTGGAGCCTTTGGCAAGCCCCTATAAGTGAATCACAGTGGAGATCTCTAGGATTTTGGAGTAAGGCCCTCACATCTTCTGCAGCTAACTACTCTCCTTTTGAGAGCCAGCTCTTGGCCTGTTAATGGGCTTTGGTCAAAACTGAATGTTTGACTATGGGTCATCAAGTCACCAAGCAACCTAAACTGCCTATCATGAACTAGGAGCTTTCTGACCATCTAGCCATAAAATAGGGTGTCCACAGCAGCATTCTATCATCAAATGGAAGTGGCATATACGTGATCAGGCTCAAGCAATTCCTGAAGGCACAAGTAAGTTACGTGAGGAAGGGGCTAAAATGCTTATGATCTCCACTCCTGCCACCCTGCCTTCTCTCCCACAGCCTGCACCAATGGCCTCATGGGGAGTTCCCTATGATCAGTTGACAAAGGAAGAGAAGACTAAGACCTGGTTCACAGATGGTTCTACACAATATGCAGGCACCACCCGAAAGTGGACAGTTGCAGCACTATAGCCCCTTTCCAGGACATACCTGAAGGTATGTAATCTTCCAGTGGGCAGAACTTCAAGCCGTGCACTTGGTTGTGCACTTTTCATGGAAGGAGAAATGGCCAGATGTGCAATTATATATTGATTCATGGGCTGTAGCCAGTGGTTTGGCTGGATGGTCAAGGACTTGGAAGAAGCATGATTAGAAAATTGGTGACAAAGAAATTTGGGGAAGAGGCGTGTGAATGGACTTCTCTGAGTGGTCAAAAACTGTAAAGATATTTGTATCCCATGTAAGTGCTCGCCAACAGATGACCTCAGCAGAGGAGGATTTTAATAATCAAGTGGATAGGTTGGCCCATTCTGTGGACACCACTCAGCCTCTTTCCCCAGCCACCCCTGTCATTGCCCAATGGGCCCATGAACAAAGTGGTCATGGTGGCAGGGATGGAGGCTATGCATGGCCTCAATAACATGGACTTCCACTCACCAAGACTGACCTGGCTACGGCCACTACTGAATGCCCAATTTGCCAGCAGCAGAGACCAATGCTGAGCCCTTGATACGGCACCATTCCTCAGAGTGATCAGCCTGGTGGCAGATTGATTATATTGGACCTCTTCCATCATGGAAAGGGCAGTGGTTTGTCCTTATCGGAGTAAACACTTACTCCAGATATGGGTTTGCTATCCTGCATGCAATGCTTCTGCCAAGACTATCATCTGTGCACCCATGAATGCCTTATCCACTGTCATGGTATTCCACATACCATTATCTCTGACCAAAGCACTCATTTTACAGCTAAAGAAAGGGCTCATGTTTATGGAATTCACTGGTCTTACCATGTTCCCCATCATCCTGAAGCAGCTGGATTGATTGAATGATGGAATGGCCTTTTGAAGTCACAATTACAATGTCAACTAGGTGACAATACTTTGCAAGTCTGGGGCAAAGTTCTCCAGAAGGTTGCATATGCTCTGAATCAACATCCAATATTTGGTACTGTTTCTCCAATAGCTGGGATTGATGGGTCCAGGAATCAAAGGGTGGAAGTGGAAGTGGCACAACTTACCATCATCCCTAGTGATCCACTAGAAAAATTTTTACATCCTGTCACCGTGACATTATGTTCTGCTGGCCTAGAGGTCTTAGTTCCAGAGAGGGGAATGCTGCCACCAGAAGACACAACAATGATTCCATTAAAGTAGAAGTTAAGATTGCCACCTGGACACTTTGGGCTTCTCTTATTTTAAAACCAACAGGCTAACAAAGAAGTTACAGTAGTTGGCTGGGGTGATTGACCCAGACTATCAAGATGAAATCAGTCTACCACTGCACAATGGAGATAAGGAAGAGATTCATGAAATACAAGAGATCCCTTAGAGTGTCTCTTAGTATTACCATGCCCTGTGATGAGGGTCAGTGGGAAACTACAACAGCACAATCCAGGCAGGACTACAAATGGCCCAGACCCTTTGGGAATGAAGGTTTGGGTCACTACACCAGGAAAAAAAACCATGACCTGCTGAGGTGCTTGCTGAAGGCAAAGGAAATATAGAATGAGTAGTAGAAGGTAGTCATCAATACCAGCTATGACCACGTGACCAGTTGCAGAAACGACTGTAATTGTCACGAGTATTTCCTCCTTCTTTGTTAAAAACATGTTTGTACTAAGAAAATATCTTCATATTGTTTCCTTTTCCTTTTTTTTTTTTTTTTGAGACAGAGTCTCACTCTGTCTCCAGGCTGGAGTGCAGTGGCATGATCTTGGCTCACTGCAACCTCTGTCTCCTGGGTTCAAGTAAGCCTCCAGAGTAGCTGGGACTACAGGTGCCCGCCACCACACCCAGCTAATTTTTGTATTTTTAGTAGAGACATGGTTTCACCATGTTGGCCAGGATGGCTTCCATCTCTTGACCTTGGATCCACCTGCCTCAGCCTCCCAAAGTGCTGGGATTACAGGCATGAGCCACTGTGCTCAGCCTCCTTTTTCTTTTATCATGTGACATAAGATTTATTAACTTCATATCAGTATTTAAGTGTTGTTAATTTTATATAATAGCATTTGGGTCAGGAATTGGTGCATTCCTGGTTGTATGAAGAGTAGTTGTATTATGTTAGGCATAGTTATAACCTTATTCTTGTCTTTATTTGAATATGAGCTATAATTTCAGGAGGTGTGTATGGGTTCAAGTTGATTAGAGGTGGACTTGTGATGGTTAATAATAAGTATCAACTTGATTGCATCAAAGAATGCAAAGTATTATTCCTGAGTGTGTCTGTGAAGGTGTTATCAAAGGAGATTAACATTTGTGTCAGTGGACTGGAAAAGACACACCCACCCTCAATCTGGGTGAACACAATCTAATCAGCTGCCAGTGCAGCCAGAATAAAAGCAGGCAGAAGAACATGGAGAGACTAGACTGGCTTAGCCTCCCAGCCTACATTTTTCCCCGGTGCTGGATGCTTCCTCCCCTTGAACATTGGACTCCAAGTTCTTCAGCTTTGGGACTCAGATTGGCTTCCTTGCTCCTCAGCTTGCAGATGACCTACTGTTGGGCCTTGTGCTTGTGTGAGTTAATACTCCTTAATAAACTCCCCTTTACATACACATCTATCCTATTAGTTCTGTCCCTCTACAGAACCCTGACTAATACACTTAGAAATATACTTAACCAAGGAGGTGAAAGATCTCTACAAGGAAAACTACAAAATGCTGCTGAAAGAAAATGTAGATGACACAATCAAACAAAACATATCCCATGTCCATGGATGGGAAGAATCAATACTGTGAAATTCACCATACTGTCAAAAGCAATCTTACAGATTCAATGCAATTCCCAACAAAATACCATTATCATTCTTCACAGGACTAGAAAAAAACAATCCTAAAGTACATATGGAACCAAAAAAGAGCCCACATAGCCAAGGCAATATAAAACAAAAAGAAGAAATCTGAAGGTATCACATTACCTGACTTTAAATTATACTAAAAGGCTATAGTTACCAAAACAGCATGGTACAGGTATAAAACTAGGCACACAGACCTATGGTACAGAACAGAGAACCAAGAAATAAAGTCAAATACTTATAGCCAACTGATCTTCAACAAAGCATACAAAAACAAAGTGTGAAAAGGACACCTTATTCAAGAAAAGGTACTGGATAACTGGCAAGCCTCATGTAGAAGAATGAAACTGGATCCTCATCTCTCACCTTATACAAAAATCAACTCAAGATGGATCAAAGACTTAAATCTAAGACCTGAAACCATAAAAATTCTAATATATAATGGCAGAAAAACTCTTCTAGACATTGGCTTAGGCAAAGAATTCATGAAAAGAAAGTGCAACTACAACAAAAAAAGTGCAACTACAACAAAAATAAATAAATGGGACCTAATTAAACTAAAAAGCTTCTGCATAGCCAAAGAAATAATTAGCAAAGTAAACAGACAACCCACAGAGTGGGAGAAAATATTCACAAACTATGCATCTAACAAATGACTAATATCCAGAACTTACAAGGAACTCAAATCAAACAAATCAGCAAGAAAAAAAAAATCCCATCAAAAAGTGGGCTAAGGACGTAAATAAACAGTTCTCAAAAGAAGATATGCAAATTGCCAACAAACATATGAAAAAAATGCTCAATATCACTAATTACCAGGAAAATGTAAATTAAAACCACAATGTCATAGCACCTTACTCTTGCAAAATGGCCATAATCAAAAAATTAAAAAAAATAGATGTTGGCCAGAATGTGGTGAAAAGGGAACACTTTTACACTGCTCCTGGGAAAGTAAACTAGTACAACCAATATGGAAAACAGTGTGGAGATTCCTTAAAGAATTAAAAGTAGAACTACCATTTGATCCAGCAATCCCACTACTGGTTATCTACCCAAAGGGGGAAAAAAGTCATTATACAAAGAAGATACTTGCACATGCATGTTTCTAGCAGCACAATTTGCAATTGTAAAAATATGAAACCAGCCCAAATTCCCATCAATCAATGAGTGTATAAATTGTGATAAATATATACACATGCATATATATATATATACACATACATATATAAAATACACCATGGAATACTACTCAGCCATGAAAAGAAATGGAACAATGGCATTCTCAGCAACCTGGGTGGAATTGGAGACCATTATTCTAAGAGAAGTAACTCAGGAATTAAAAACCAAATATTGCATGTTCTCATTCATAAGTGGGAGCTAAACTATGAGGATGCAAAGGCATAAGAATAATACAATGGACTTTAGGGACTTGGGGGAAAAAGTTTGGGAACAGGGTTAAGGGATAAAAGACTACAAACGGTACCGTGTACATCGCTCAGGTGATGAGTGCGCCAAAATCTCAAAAATCATCACTAAAGAACTTATTCATGTAACCAAATGCTCTTTCCCAAAAACCTACTGAAATAAAAAATTTAAAAACTTAAAGTATATTATTATTTTTTAAAGTGTATCATATTTATAGTTGTTACACTGTGAATAGCACAAAAAATCGACGAATAATTTTCTGATATTTAAAAGGTATTATCCAATGCAGCAAGGAAGTCACATCATTGACAAACAAGTGAAGATTCAATGTCTGTGTCATTTTACTCTGTGTTATTTGTTAAGATAAATGAAAATATCAACAGACATTTATGTGAGAACTATACTCATCAACTACAACCATAGATAGGTTATGGATAGAAAAGTTCAGCAAAAATCAGGGAACACATTTTGTGAGACTGGATAATAGGGAGAATTGTATATTTTATTACTATTTTTAAACTGTTTGCTAAACATCCTTTATAACAGTAAAATTTATAATATACATACATACATTTATATACACATATGTGTGTATTAAGTATTTACCAGGCCAACACCAGCTACACAGTACCCCAATTACACTTATTAGAAAAATTTATCACTCTAATTTAAAGTGAACAACACAATAGAACTATTATCTATGGTACCAGCTCAGAACTATAATGCAAGGAATAATATTTTAAGTTTGATCAAGTGAATTCCATTGATATATATTGTACTTAATTTTTCCTAACTGTACCAATGTTTCTGTAAGTAACCACAATCCTTCCTATATTTTTGAAAATACTCATTTTTTAAAATGCATCTTTTCCTCAATAAAGATGCTGTCTTTATTGTATGCTAAATTTACTAATGCACAATGAGATACTACCTTACTCCTGCAAGAATGACCTTAATTTAAAAATCAAAAAGTAACAGATATTGGCATGAATGTGGTGAAAAGGGCACTATTTTATGTGTTGGTGGGAATGTAAACCAGCACAACCACTATGGAAAACAGTTTGGAGGTTTCTTAAGGATCTAAAAGTAGAGCTATCATTTGATCCAGCAATCCCCCTATCAGGTATCTACCCAAAGGAAAAGAAGTCATTATATGAAAAAGACACATGCGCATGCATGTTTAAAGCAGCACGATTCACAATTACAAAAATATGGAACCTAAATGCCCACCAACAAACAAGTGGATAAAGAAAATGTGGTATGTATATACCATGTAATACTACTCAGCCATAAAACTGAATAAAATAATAGCCATTGCAGTAGCTTGGGTGGACCTGGAGGCCATTATTCTAAGTGGAGTAACTCAGAAATAGAAAATCAAATATCATATGTTCTCACTTACAAGTGGGAGCTAAGCTATGAGAATGCAAAGGCATAAGAATGATATAATGGATTTTGGGGGCTTGGGGGAAAGGGTGGGAGGGGAGTGAGAAAAGACTACAATATTAGGTACAGTGTACACTGCTTAGGTGACGGGTGCACCAATATCTCAGAAATCACCAGTAAAGAATTTATCCATATGACTGAAAACCACCTGTTTCCCCAAAACTATTGAAATTTTTTTAATTCTCAAAAATCTGGGTATAGAAGAAACATACCTAAACATAATAAAAGCCATATATGACAGACTTACAGCTAGTATCATACTGAATAGGCAAAAACTCGAAGCCTTTACTCTAAGATCTAGAATATGACAAGGATGCCCATTTTCACCACTGTCATTCAATATAGTACTAGAAATGTTAGCTAGAGCAATTAGACAAGAGAAAGAAATAAGGGCTTCCTAGGCCAGATACAGTGGCTTACACCTGTAATCCCAGCACTTTGGGAAGCTGAGGCGGGAGGGTCACTTGAGCCCAGGAGTTTGAGACCAGCCTGGGCAACAAAGCAAGGCTTCATCTCAAAAACAAAAAGAGAGAGAGAGAGAAAAGACATAAAGGACATCCAAATTAGAAAGTAAGAAATCAAATTATCCTTGTTTGCAGATCATATAATCTCACTTTTAAAAAATCTAAAGACTCCAAAAAATACTATTAAAACAATAAATTCAGCGAAGTTGCAGGATAGAAAATCAACATACAAAATTAGTAGCATTTCTATGTGTCAACAGTGAACAATCTGAAAATGAAATTAAAAAGTAATCCCATTAACAATAGCCACAAATAAAATTAAATACCTAAGAATTAACCAAAGAAGTGAAAAATCTCTACAATGAAAACAATAAAATGCTGATGATGGAAATTGAAGAGGACACCAAAATTGGAAAGATATTCCATGTTTATGGATTGGAAGAATCAATATTGTTAAAATGTTCATACTGTCCTAAGTAATCTACAAATTCAGTGCAATCCCTATCAAAATACCATGGACATTCTTACAGAAATAGAAAAAACAATCTTAAAATTTGTATGGAACCACAGACTACCCATAATACCTAAAGCTATCTTGAGCAAAAAGAACAGAACTGGAAGAATCACATTATCTGACTTCAAATTATACCACAGAGATATAGTAACCAAAACAGCAAGGTACTGGCATAAAAACAGACACATAGACCAATGGAACAGAACAGAGAACCAAAAAACAAATCCACACACCCTATAGTGAACTCATTTTTGACAAAGTTACCAAGAAAATGCACTCGAGAAAAGACTTGCTGGGAAACTAGACACTCATATGCAGAAGAGTGAAACTAGACCCCTCTCACCATATACAATTGAATTAAAATGGATTAAAGACTTAAATCTAAGACATCAAACAATAAAATGACTACAAGAAAACATTGGAGAAACTCTCTGGGACATCAGTCTGGGCAAAAATTTCTTGAGTAATATTCCGCAATCACACCAAAGGAAAAAATGGATATATGGGATCACATCAACTTAAAAACCTTCTGCACAGCAAAGCAAACAATCAACAAAGTGAAGAGACAACCCATAGATTGAGAGAAAATATTTACAAACTACCCATCTGACAAATGATGAATAACCAGAATGCAGAACGAGCTCAAACAACTCTATAGAAAAAAATCTAATAATCCAATTATAAAATGGGCAAAAGAATTGAATAGACATTTCTCAAAAGAAGACAAGTAGCAAACAGGCATATGAAAAGATGCTCAACATCACTGATTATCAGATAAATGCAAATCAAAACTACAATGAGATATCTTCTTACTACAATTAAAATGGCTTTTATGCAAATGACAGGCAATAAAAAATGCTGGAGAGGATGTGAAAAAAAAGGGAATCCTTTTACACTGTTGGTGGGAATGTAAATTAGTACAAGCACTATGGAGAACATCCTCAAAAAGCTAAAAATAGAGCTAACAAGTGATCCAGAAATCCCACTGCTAGGTATATAACCAAAAAAATGAAAATCAGTATATTGAAGAGATAACTGCACTCTCGTTTGTTGCAGCACTGTTCACAATAGCCAAGATTTGGAAGCAAACTATGTGTCCATCATCAGATGAATGGATAAAGAAAATGTGGTATGTATACACAATGGAGTACTATTCATCCATTAAAAAAACGAGATTGAGCCATTTGCAACAACCTGGATGAAGCTGGATGTCATTATGTTATAAGTGAAATAAGCCAGCCACAGAAGGACAAACATCATATGTTCTTACTTATTTGTGGGACTGAAAAATCAAAACAAGGCCGGGTATGGTGGCACATGCCTGTAACCCCAGCACTTTTGAAGACTGTGGTGGGAGGATCACTTGAGCCCAGTAATTCAAGACCAACCTGGGTAACAAAGTGATACCTCACGTCTACAAAAAAAAAAAAATTGAAAAAGTAGCTGGGCATGGCAGCACATGCCTGTGGTCCCAGCTATTCAGGAGACTGAGGCAGGAGGACTGTTTGAGCCCAGCAGGACAAGGGTGAAGTGAGTTGTGTTCATACCACTTCACTCCAGCCTGGGCAACACAGCAAGACCCTGTCTCAAAAAGAAAAAACAAAACAAACATTTGAACTCATGGAGATAGACAGTAGAAGAATGGTTAACAAAGGATAGAAAGTTTAGTGGGGGGTGGACATAAGGGGAGATTTTTAATGAGGAGAAAAAATAGTTAGAAAAAATGAGTAAAACATAGTATTCGATAGCAGAAAAGGGTGACTATGGTCAAAATAATTTAGTTGTACATTTTAAAATAACTAAAAGAGTATAACTGGATTGTTTGTACAAAGAATAAATGCTTAAGGGAACTGCCATCCCATTTTCCATGATGTGATTATTGTACATTGTATGTTTGTATCAAAATATCTCATGTTCCCTATCAATATATATATACCTATAATGTACCCACAAAAATTAAAAAATAAAAACAACTATGAACAGAGTAAACAACCTACAGGATAGGAGAAAATATCAGCAAACTATGCATCCAACAAAGGTCTAATATCCAGAATCTATAAGGAACTTAAATTAACAAGCAAATAACAAATAACTTCATCAAAAAATGGGCAAAGGGCCAGGTACAGTGGCTCATGCCAGTAATCCTAGCACTTTGGGAGGCCGAGGCAGGTGGATCGCTTAAGATCAGGAGTTAGAGACCGGCCTGGCCAACATATCAAAAACCCCATCTCTACTAAAATTACAAAAAAATAAAAAATATTAGTTGGGATTTGTGGCTTGTGCCTGCAGTCCCAGGTACTCAGGAGGCTGAGGCAGGAGAATTGCTTGAACCCAGGAGGTGGAGGCTGCAGTGAGCCAAGATGGCTCCACTGCACTTTAGCCTGAGTGACAGTCTCAAAAAAAGGAAAAAAAAAGGCAAAGGACATAACAGACACTTCTCAAAAGAAGATATACATGTGACTAATAAGCATATGAAAAAATGCTCAACATCACTAATCATTAGAAAAATACAAATCAAAACCACAATGAGATACCATCTCATACCAGTCAGAATGGCTATTACTAAAAAGTCAAAAATAACAGATGCTGGTGAGGTTGCAGAGAAAAGGGATTGCTTATATACTGCCAGTGGAAATGTAAATTAGATCAGCCACTGTGGAAAGCAGTTTGGAGATTTCTCAAAAAACTTGCCATTCAACCTAGCAAATCCCATTACTGTGTACATAACCAAAAGAATGTAAGTCATTCTACTATAAAGATACAGGCATGTGTATTTTCATCATGGCACTATTCATGACATGGAATCATCCTAAATGCCCATCAGTGATGCACTGAATAAAGAAAATGCAGTACGTATACATCATGGAATACTATGCAGCCATAAAAAAGAAAAAGATCATGCCCTTGGCAGCAACATGGATGGAGGTGCAGGCCATTATCCCAAGTGAATTAATACAGGAACAGAAAACCAAATACTGCATGTTCTCACTTATAAGTGGGAGCTTAAAAAGAATGTGAAAAGACAATACCCTCAATGAGAAAATATTTGCAAATCCTATATCTAATTAAGTAATTGCATCTAGAATATATAAAGAACTCTTACAACTCAACAATCAAAAAAAAAAATAAACCAACTAGAAATTGGGCAAAAGATCTGAATAGGTATTTCTCTAAAGAGGATATAGAAATGACCAATAAGCACATGAAAAGAGGCTCAGGAGGAACCAAAAGGTTATGGGGCTTTTGATGGTGTTAAGAATTGGAAAATTCAAACAGTACCAACAAGTACTCACTGGAAAGCATAATAAAACAATTTGAGAACAGTAGTCATAGGTGGAAATGGGAAAATCGAAGGTCCTAATTCAAAAGTTAGAGGAAGGGACTACAAATAGTTTGGATTATGCTAAACCTGTCTTAGCCCTAAGAACTTTTCAACTAGCAAATATCTTCTTGCAGCAAAAAGCCCTATACTGAGGAGGAACTGTTAGGAATGGAGTCCAAACAAAGGTGGGGACGGGGGACAATTAAAGGAAAAAGGTCCAAGCAAAAGAGGTAAAGAGTACCACAAAGTAAGATATTAAAAATGATATTTTTATCATTTCATGACAATAGTTGAATAGAAATCTATAGAGAAACAAAGATAGGAAAATTATCCTGGTCTGTTTCTTCTAAAAATATGGGGAAACACTTTTCATATAAACATGATAATAAGAAAAGAATTATGAGCAAATCTGATACAAAAGTTTTTTAAAGGAGGGGGAAAATAATTACACTAAAGGAAATAAATACACACAAAAAAGAACATTCCACAAATTGCTACATAATATTTGAAAACAACTTAAACAATTTTAGAAAATAATAAAAAGCTATGCAAGAATACACAAATCAGAATTAGAGAGTCTCAGTAATGACATGATTGGAGAAAAAAAGCTTTGAAAATCAGGCTGAGAAAACTAAGTAAAATATTAGAAATAAAAGCAAAATGGTTTTTTCAGAAGTAAACACTAAACCAAAAGGCACACAATAGCAAATAAACACTATGGATAATGCCTAAAAACAAATAGAAGATGGAAACAAGATAAAAAAGTAAAATTCTTTTTTAAAAAAAGAGCTAGATAGGATTTAGAAGTGTTAGCAACAAAAGAAAAGCAAAGAATATCTGATACAAATATAATTGGAGTAATTGAAGAAGAAATCTGAAATAATAAAACAGAAGAAATACTAAAATCTATAATTTAAGAAAACTTTCCAGGAAAATAAACTTCAAAAATACTTGTAAATAAACTACCACTTGTAAAGAAAATAAAATTACATTATCATTCAACATCTTTAAAATGAGAATATAATAGCATAGAAAAAAACATATAACTATGGAAAGAAAGTCAAAATCAGGGATAATTATATAAAGGGGCATTATTTCAAGTTATCTGAAACTTCTCATCTGAACACCAGGAGCCAGAAGATACTGGAATAAAATAAAAGTATTTAAAAATCAATTCAACAGAGGACTTACATTACCAATATGCAGAACTGGTCATTTGAACCAACCATACCATTGAAGATACTGTAAAATGTGAAGGTATCCAATGACTAATAAAGTCATGGAGAATTAACAGGTAGAGATTCTGAAAAATATCACAAATTGAAAAGGTAAAGTAACTTTCTGCCCACTTTGGACCTGGGTTGTTTCTATATAAGAGGTAGGGAGTCAGAATGACTGAGTAGTCTAAGGTACCAGACTCAAAACAAGAAGAGAATTCGAAAAACAGTAAAAGAAAAGTGACAAGTCACATACAAGAAAATTCCCATTAGACTAACAGCAGATTTCTCAGAGAAACTTTACAGACTAGGATAGAATGAGATGATATATCCAAAGTGCTGAAATTTTTTTAAACTATCAGCCAAAAATACTATACCCAGCAGAGCTATACTTCAGAAACGAAGGAGAAATAAAGTATTTCCCAAACAAGCAAAAACTGAGGAAGTACATCAACACTAGATAAGTCCCACAAGAAATACTTAAAAGAGTCATACAACTGTTTGGGCTTTTTTTCTTTTTGTGAAGAACGGGGTCTTGCTATGTTGCCCAGGCTGGTCTTGAACTCCTGGGCTCAAGCAATCTTCCTACCTCTGCCTCCCTAAGTGCTGGAATTACAGGCATGAACCACTGTGCCCAGCCAAGAGTCCCACAAGAGTCATCTGAAGGCTTAATGAATGGTATCTACCACCATGAAAATGCAGGAAAGTATAACACTCACTGGTAGAGCAAATACACAAAGAAAGAGAAAGGAATTAAAAGTTATCACTAAAAAACACCACCAAATTATAAAGGTAAACAATAAAAGAGGAACAAAGGATATACAACACAATCAGAAAACAGTTAACAAAATAACAGGAGTAAGCCGTCACCTATCAAGAACAACCTTGAATGTAAACAGGCTAAACTCCCCAATTAAAATAAATAGGCTGAATGAATACAAAAAACAAGACTCAAGGGTATTCTGGCTACAAGAAACTCATGTTATCTGTCAAGACACATAGACTGGACTTGAAGAAACAGAAAAAAAAAATTCTACACAAATAGAAACAAAAAGCATGTGGAAATTTCTATACATATATCAGACAAAATAGGTTTTATGTTAAAAAAACATAAAAAGAGACAAAGACGTTCATTAAATGATGATAGATCAATTTAGCAAGAGAATATATGATTGTAAACATATATGCATTCAGGACTGGAGCACCCAGATATATAAACCAAATTTTATTAGAGCTAAAGAGAGAGATTGACCCCAATACAATACTTGTTAGGTACCTCAACATCCCACTTCTGGCATTAAACAGATAATGCAGACAGAAAATCAACAAAGAAACATTGGACTTAATCTGTGCTATAGACCAAATGTACCTACCATTTACAGAACATTTCATCCAACAGCTGCAGAATGCACATTCTTCTCATTACCACATGAAACATTCCCCAGGATAGACAATATTTTAGGCCACAAAATAAGCCTCAACAGGTTTAAACGATCAAAATTATATCGAATATATTCTCAGATCACAGTGGAGTAAAAGTAGAAATAATAACAAGAAGAACTTTGGAAACTGTACAAATACATGGAAATTAAACAACAAGCTCCTGAGTAACTATTGGGTCAATGAAGAAATTAAGGAGGAAATCTTTAAAAATTTCTTGAAACAAATGAAAATGTAAGCATAACATGCCAAAACCTATGGGATACAGCAAAAGCAGTACTCACAGGGAATTTTACGGCAATAAATGCCTACATCAAAAAAGTAAAAATATTTCAGATAAACAACCTAACGATGCACCTCAAGGAACCAGAAAATCAAGAACACACCAAACCAAAAATTAGTAAAATGAATGAAGTAATAAAGATCACAGCAGAACTAAATTAAGTAGAGACTAAAAACAAAATTAAAAAGATCAATGAAACAAAAAGGTGGTTTTTGAAAAGATAAACAAAATCAGTAAACTGCTAGGTAGACTAACCAAGAAAAAAAAGAGAGAGAAGACTCGAATGAAACCAGAAACAAAGAAGGAGACATTACACTGATACCACAAAAGTTCAAAGGATCATTACAGACTATTACAAACAACTACACAGAAACAGTTGGAAAGCACAGAGGAAATGTATAAATTCCTAGACATGGTTGGGTGTGGTGCATCATGCCTATAATCCCAGCACTTTGGGAGCCCGAGACAGGCAGATCACTTGAGGTCAGGAGTTCAAGACAAGCCTGACCAACATAGAGAAACTCTGTCTCTACTAAAAATACAAAATTAGCCGGGCATGGTGGCACACGCCTGTAATCCCAGCTACTCTGGAGGCTGAGGCAGGAGAATCACTTGAAACTGGGAGGCAGAGGTTGCAGTGAGCCAAGATCACACCATTGCATTCCACCCTGGGAAATAAGAGTGAAACTCCATCTCAAAAAAAAAATTTTTAGACATGAAAAAGTCACCAAGATTGAACCAGGAAGAAACAGAAAACCTGCACAGACCAATAATGAGTATTAAGATTGAATTAGTAATAAACAGTCTCCCACAAAGAAAAGCCTAGTACTAGATGGCTTTACTGCCGAATTACACCAAACAGTTAAAGAACTAACACCCATTCTTCTCAAACTATTCCAAAAAATTAAAGAGGAAGGATTCACCCTAACTCACTCTATGAGGCCGGCATTACACTGATACCAAAACCAGACAAAGACACAACAAAAAAAGAAAACTGCATGCCAATATTCCTGATGAACATAAATGCAAAAATCCTCAACAAAATGTTAGCAAACCAAATCCAACAGCACATCAAAAAGATAATACACTACGATAAAGTGGGACTTATCCCAGGGATGCAAGGATGGTTCAACATACACAGATCGAAAGTGCAATGCATCACAGAAACATAATGAGGAAACAAACCATATGATCATCTCAATAGACGCAGAAAAAGCATTTTATAAAATTCAACTATTCTATTATCAGAAATAAATGCAAAATAATGTTTCTGTTTGTCCTTCATGATAAAACTGTCAACAAATTAGGCATAGAAGAAACATACCTCAACATAATAAAGGCCATATGATAAATCCACAGCTAACTGAATGGGAAGAAGCTGAACACCTTTCCTCTGAAAACTGAAACTAGACAAGGATGCCCACTTTCACCACTTTTATTCAACATAGTTCCAGAAGTCCTAGGCAGAGCAATTAAGCAAGAGAAAAAATAAAAGGAATTCAAATTGGAAAAAAAGAAGTCGAATTGTTCATCCTTACAGACAACATGTTCTTGTATATAGAAAAAGACTCCACCAAAAAACTATTAGAACTGATAAGTGAATTTAGTAAAGTTTCAGGGCTGGGCATGGTGGCTCACACCTGTAATCTCAGCACTTTGAGAGGCCAAGGTGGGTGGATCACTTGCACTCAGGAGGTCAAGACCAGCCTGGGCAACATGGCAGAACTCTGTCTCTACTAAAAATACAAAAAACTTTGCCAGGCATGGTGGTGCATGCCTGTAGTCCTAGCTACTCATGAGGCTAAGGTGGGAGAATCAGTTGAACCTGGGAAGTCAAGGCTACAGTGAGCCATGATCATGCCACTGCACTCCAGTCTGGGTGACAGGAGTGAAACCCTGCCTCAAAAAGAGAATGAAAGCTTCAGAATACAAAATAAACATAAAAAGATGACTAATGTTTTTATATACCAATAATGAACTAGTGAAAGGATATTAACAAAACAATCCCATTTGCAATAGCTACTAAAAATAAAATATTTGGGAATAAATTTAACCAAGGAGGTGAAAGACCTCTACAATGAAGACAACAAAACACTGATGAAATAAATTGAAGGAGACAGAATTAAATAAAAGATATCTCATGCTCATGAATTGGAAGACTTAATATTGTTAAAATGACCATACTATCCAAAGCAATTTACATATTCAATACAATGCTCCTGGTATAAAAATACCAGTAGCATTATTCACAGAAGTAGAGAAAACCATTCTAAAATTTATATGGAACCACAAAAGATCCGGAATAGCCAAAGCAATACTAAGCAAAAAGAACAAAGCTGGAGGCATTACACTACCTGACTTCAAAATATACTATAAAGTTTTAGTAACCAAAACAGCATGGTGTTGGTATAAAAACGGACACATAGACCAATGAAACAGAATAAAAATAAAAAAGTAAATCCACGTATTTATAGCCAACTGATTTTCAACAAAGATGCCAAGAATACACAATGGGGAGAGGACAGTCTTTTCAAAAAACAGGGCTGGGAAAACTGAATATTCATATGCAGAAAAATGAAACTAGACCCTAACTCTCATCATATACAAAAATCGACTCAAAATAAAGACTTAAATGTAAGACAAAAACCATAAAACTACTAGAAGAAAATGAAGGGGAAACACTACAGGACATTGGTCTAGACACAGATTTTATGGCCAAGACTTCAAAAGCACAGGCAACTAAAACAAAAAACAAATGAGATTATATTAAACTAAAAAGCTTTTGCACAGCAAAGGAAACAATTAACAGAGTGAAGGAAAAACCTGTAGAATGGCAGAAAATATTTGCAAACTATTCACACAACAAGGGACTAGCACAGAATACCCAAGAAATGCAACTCAACAGCAAAACAGCAATGACAACAACAACAATAATAATAATCTGATTAAAAACTAGGCAAAGAAACTAAACATTTCTCAAAAGAACACATACAGATGACCAAGAGGAGTATGAAAATATGTTCAACATCACCAGTCATCAGAGAAATGCAAATCAAACCACAAAGAGATATCATCTCACTGCAGTTAAAATGGCTATTAGTAAAAAGCAAAAAGTAACAAATGCTGGTAAGGATGCAGAGAAGAGAAAACTCATAAAGGCTGTTGGTGGGAATGTAAATTAGTACTGTCACTATGGAAAACAGTATGGAAGGTCCTCAAAAAACTACAAATAGAATTACCATATCATCCAGCAATTCCACTACTGGGTATTTATTCAAAGAAAAGGAAATCAGTATGTCAAAGTGATCCCGATACCCCCCATGCTTACTGCAGCACTTATTGTAGCTATTCACAATAGCTACTATGTGGAATCAACCTCAATATCCATCAACAGATGAGTGGATAAAGAAAATGTGTATACGCACAATGGAATATTATCCAGCCATAAAAAAGAATGAAATCCTGTCATTCATGGCAGTATGACTGAGCCTGGAGAACATATGTTAAGTGAAATAAGTCAGGCACAGAAAGATAAATACATTTTCCCACTTATATGGGAGCTACAAAATTTTATTTAGCTCATGGGAGCAGTATTGTGGTTATTAGAGGCTGGGAAGGGTGGGGGGAAAGGAGGATGGGGAAAGGCTGGTTAATGGATATGAAAGTATAGCAAGATAGGAGGAATGAGTTGTGGTGTTCTGTAGCACTGTAGGATGACTATGGTTAACTATAATTTCTTATATATTTTCAAAAGGCCGAAAGAGTGGATTTTAAATGTTCACCATACAAAAATGATATATGTTTGAGATTATGGATATGCTAATTACCCTGATTTGATTATTATATATTGTATACATGTATCAAAACATCACTGTGTATCCTATAAATATGTACAATTATTATGTACCAACTGGAAATAAAAGGAAAAAAATAGGTGAATGAATACTGAGATATACTTTTGACAATCTCCAAGGGCTAGAGAAACAAAAGTCAGAATCCTGAGTCTATAAGTCATGGTGAAACTTCTTAAACAATCTCTCATGTTTGGCTAGGAAATTGAATAACTATACTTAAAGAATACATGTAAATTTTAGATAATGAGGTTTTATCTACATTTACCTTAAGCTTGAAATAGATTGAGGTTACCCATGATTACTAGTGCCCCAAGCAAGATGCCTGGCAAAAGCTGATTAAAATTCATTCCAGAGAAAGAAAATGTTATAAGCCCCAAATTATTTCCAGGCAGAAGTATTTAATACAACTTCCAGCATAAAAGCAAAGAACCAGGTTTATGTGGAAACAAAACACCATGAAGATACAATTTTAAAGCACACAACAAAAATAGACCCATGGGGATCCCAGTTATTGGACATATCAGAAACAGATGCTAAGACCATGAGCTTATTGTGTTCAGGATATAAATGCCAAGCTCGAAAGTTTCAAGAGGAAACAAGAAATTATACAAAGTAACAATAAATTTGAAAAAGAACAAATAGAAGTATTTTAGACCATTTGTGCTGCTATAACAGAATGCCACAGACTGAGTAATTTATAAGAACAGAAACTTATTTCTCACAATTCTGGAAGCTGGGGGAAGTCCAGGATCAAGTCACCAGCCTCTGGTGAAGGTCTTCTTGCTGCATCGTCACATGACAGAAGGCAAAAACATAAGAGAGGGACAGGCTCCTTCCATCAAGTTCTTTTACAATGCCATTAATTGATTGATTCACGAGAGCAAATCCCTCGTGATCTAAATATCTCCCAAAATTCCCCACCTCCCAACACTGTTGTATAAAGGATTAAATTTTCAACACACAAATTTGGGTGGACAAATTCAGACAACAGCAAGAAGAGAGAATTACTAACCTTTAAGATGGGTGAACTATCCGCAATAAAGCCCAAAGAGTAAAAGGTGTTAAAATAAAAGGTAGAAATAGATGGGATAGAGTAATAATGTTAAAATATGTTTAATTAGAGTACTAAAATAATACTATAAAAATACAATGGAGCAGAAGCAACTTTGGAGAACATTGTAGCTGAGGATATCCTCAAAATGATGTAAAGGCATTAATTCACAAATTCAAAAATCCTATACAATGGACTTTGGGGACTTGAGGACAACAGTGGGAAGGGGGCGAGGGATAAAAGATTGCAAATATGGTACAATGTATACTGCCAGGTGATAGGTGCACCAAAATCTCACAAATTACCACTAAAGAACGTACTCATGCAATCAAATACCACCTGTATCCCAATTACTTATGGAAACACAAAAATTAAAAATTTTTCAACAAAAAAAAATCTGAACAGTGTTTGAGAGAGCAAACAGAAAAATCTAAATTCTAATGAATCCAGAACAGGATGATTATAAAGACATCATGGTAAAACTGCAAAATATCAGACACAAAGAAAATCTTAAAAGCAGCCAAAGGAAAAGAAATAGAATACTTTTAAAGGAATGACAGATTGACAGTTAAGTTCTTAACAGCAACAATGGAAGCCAGTAGACACTGGAATAATATTTACTATGTGCTGTGAGAAAAATGTCAATCTAAGATTATATCCTTAGAAAAAATGTTTTTCAATAATTATATAAAGACATTTTCAGAAAAACAAAACCTGAAATTGTTCCTCACCAGCAGCTTTGGACTAAAGGAAACTCTCAAAGTATTCTAACATGGAAAGACAATAATCCCTGATGAAAGGTCAGAGGTGCAAGAAGTAAGGAAGAGGAAAAAAACTGGCAAATATCTAAGTACATTTAAAACAATGTTGATTGTAAAAAAGCATACTATTATCTTATGGGGTTTTAAAATATCTTTAAAGCATGACAAAAATAGTATATAAGTCAAGAAGGATTAAAATGATTTAAAAAGGGAAGGTCCCTGCATTGCCCAGAAGGAGGAGGGGTTTCAATTAACTTTTGATTTCTATATATTAAGGATACATGCTTAACTTTCTAGGGTTGCTAGCTATTTGGAAAAGGGCTTCCAAATAATACAAAAGGAAACGGGACAATAAAAAGTACTCAGTCATTTCAAAAGAAGATCAAAAAGGAAGGAAATAGAGTCACAGAAATAGTGAGACTAAAATAATGCACAAAAAATTGAAAGATTTGTGCCTAAAGATATCACTTGGTACTGTAAATATAAATGAAATAAATACTCAAGTTAAAATTTAAAGATTATCTAAGAAAGAGTATTTGTTCAAGTTATCCATCGCTATACAGTAAACCATTCCAACTACCTAATATCTCAAAACAACTTACTATTACCTCTCTTGGTTCTTACTCAGCTGGGTGTTTTTTGCTTGCAATCAGGTGCAGTAGTGTACTGGTTAATACTTAACAACTAGCTCTCTGGGGAAAAAAAAAGAGAAATAAAACACTCTGTTTTGTAGCATTTGCCTGTTTCCGTGGCAGAAATACTCCTATTTCCATGGCAGAAATACTCCTACCATGGCCAATTTCAAGCTACCAAACTAACATCATTGAATACAGAGTTGGGAGTAAATTCACATAATTAGCTCTTATAAGCCAGTACAAGAGCCAGCTCCAGCACATTACAGTCATTTGAAGCCTTCTACATTTTTCTGGCACCAAAACTTGGAAAGCTAAGAGAGCTGGAGATTGGTTAGTAATTTTTGTATCTATTTGGCTTTTACAAGTCCAGCTTGAGCTTTTTCACAGTGTAACAATCTCAAGGTAGTCAGAATTCTTACATGGTAACAGACTTCCCCCAAAACAAATATTCTCAGAGACCAAAGCAGACTGTCAGACTTCTTATGATCTGACTTCACAAATCACGGAATGTTACTTCCAACATTAAGACTAGTCAAAGTCCAAGGAAAGAAAAAATTAGACTCTGCTACTCAATGAGACAGTAGCAAAGAATTTATGGGCATCTTTAATATGCCCACTATATTAAAAAGTTTAAAATAAAAGGCTGGAAAGAGGACATCTCCTACAAACACAAATAAAAAGAAGAGGAATGAATCAGCATAATTAATATAAAAAGTACTTCAAAGCAAAAACAAAAATCAGAAAGCAGAATTCTGAAGAAAGTAAATTCATAAGAGTGAAATGTTTAATTTACTAAAAAGATATACTAATTCTAAATTTGTATGCACCTAATAATACAACTTCAAAATAAATAAAGAAAAAACTGAATTCTAATATCTAAACAAATATACATTTATGGTAGAAAATTTTAACACATCTATGTCAATAATTGATAGAGTAGGCAGCTTTTTATAATGGTTTCAGTATAGATTTTAATAACATTACTAACCAAGTTAACCCTGCACCCAATAATGCATTATACACAATTATATTCAAGCACACATAGAATGTCCACAAGAACCAACTGTATGTTATGCCACCAAGCAAGTTCCCACAAATTAGAAAGATTGAGATTGTATATTCTCCAAGCACACTGAATTTTAATTAAAAAAAAAGGTAATTGGAACATAGTTATATGCTTAAAAGTTAATAAACATACCAATGTCAAATTTTTTAAAAATATGACATAAATTATAAAATACTTGGAACTGAAGGATAGTGGAAATGCTACATGTAAATACTGACGGGATGCAATGAAAACATTACATAGAAATGGATTACTTTAACGCGTATAGTAGAAAAGAAGAGCTAAAGAGTAATGACCTAAGCATTTATTTCAAGAGGTTATAGAAAGAAGCTAAAATAAACAAAAGAAAGTTGGCCAGGCATGGTGGCTCACTCCTGTAATCCAACACTTTGGGAGGCCAATGCAGGCGATCACTTGAAGCCAACAGTTTGAGATCAGCCTGGGCAATATGGAAAAATCCTGTTTCTACTAAAAATACAAAAATTAGCCAGGTGTGATGGCGTGAGCCTGCAGTCCCAGCTCCTTGGGAGGCTGAGGCAGGAGAATAGCTTGAATTTCAGAGGTGGAGGTTGCAGTGAGCTGAGGTTGCACCACTGCACTCCAGACTGAGGTAGACACACCAAAAACTCTGTCTCAAAAACAAAAAAGGAAAAGAAAATGAAAATAAAGTCAATGAGAGAAATAAAACTGAGAGCAGAAATTAACTTTTCTCCTCTTGCGTAATGCAAAAATCTTAAAAATGTTAACTCATTTCAATTCCTGAGTCATATGCTATTTTGTCACATTTTAAACATCATAAGAGATTAATATTTTGTTTACACAATTAATATTCTTTTAAATAAACATACAAAAACAGGTTCAACAAAGTTAAAAAGTGGGTTCTTTAAAAGAACTGATATGACAACCTCTTGTGCCGTTTATCCAGAAACAAGAGACAAACAAAAATAATATCAAGAATGGAAAATATCACTACAGATTCTGTAGAAAGTGTGAGCCTATAACTGAGAATTTTGATTAAGAATAGCTGAAAAAATATTATTTACATAACTGACTCAAGAGTAAATTAAACTCTCAATGGTCCTTTTACTATTAAGTCAGTAATCAGAAATATTACCACCAATCAAAATCCTGATGCAGATAACTTCAACAGTGAGTTCTCCAATCAAATAAGAATTAATTCAAAGATTATACAAACTTTTACACAAAATAGAAAATTGTCTGTAAGTTTTCAAAGATCATTCTTCTTTGTTAAGTATTCAAGTTATGCTAGATTCTTATTTATAACTTGAATACTTAACAAAGACGAAATTAGGAAGAAAAACAAGGACATATCAGTATCACCTGGAATAAAGATGCAAAAATCTTTTTGAAAATTTAACAAAATAAGTAGTATATAAAAAGGATTATAATTATAATCAAATGATATTTATCCAAGCAATTAGAGGTTGGTTTGCTGTAAGAAAATCATAAATCATAAATTGAACACATTAACATTGCCAAAGAAAAAATTTATACCTCCCTCAAAAGATGCAGATAAAATGTTGGATAACATTCAACCTCAATTCTAATGTTTTAATTTTTAATTTCTGTTTTGAGACATGATCTCACTCTGTCACCCAGGCTGAAGTGCAGTGATGTGATCATAGCCCACTGCAGCCTCAACCTCCCCAGATCAAGCTATCCTTCTAAAATCAAAAAGAGTGGGTAGAATAATTCCTAGAGCTCTCAAAGGGCTGGGAATATTTCACATTCCTACCAGTCCAAGAAGAGAGACCTCTTAATGCACAGGGCATTAGGTGGTGTCCTCAGGAGAGTATTGCTGTAATAAAAGGCCAAATTTGTCCTACATTAAAACCTGCTCTGTATGTGCACTAAGAAATCTTAAAATGAAACCTTTAAAGGAATAAATTGGTACAGAGCAACTTAATTTCATGTCAGAACTAACTCCAAGACACTTTAAAGCAGTTTTTCAACAGCAGCACTACTGACATATTGAACTGACTAATTCTTTATTGTTGGGGGGCTGTCCTGTGCACTGTAGGATGTTTGGCAGCAATTGGATGGTGTTTAGCAGCATCTCAGAGCTCCATCATTAGATGCCAGTAGCAATTCCCTAGCTGTAACAACCAAAAATGTATCCAAGCATTGCCAAATTATCCCCTGGGTGCAGGTAGAGGGGGCAAAACTGTTTCTTATTGAAAACCACTACTTTAAAGAAACACACACACACATGCACACACACACACACAATCCAGCATTTGACAATGTAAAATTTACAATGTCCAGCATTTTATCAAAGATTACTAGTCATGCAAAACAGCAAGAAAATATGTCCATTCAAGAAGATAGATCAATAAAAAGAAGCAAACTAAGGACAAAAATGTTAAAATTATCAGACAAGAAAGTCAAAACATCTATTAGACATATACTAATATGCTCAAGCATATAGATAAAAAGATGAATATTCTCTGGAGATATGTAAAGTAAATTTTAAAAGAGACAAAAAAATTTTATACAAATCAAAAATAAATATGATCTCTGAAATGAAAAATAAACTGTTTAGGATTAAAGATATGATACTGCAAAAGCAAAGATTAGTGAACTTGAAAAATGTGTCAATAAAAGATATTCAAAATGAGGCACAGAGAAAGAAAAATGAACAAAAATGAAGAACGCTTCAGTGACCTGTGGGACAGTATCAAACACTCTAACGTGTGTATCTGGAGTCCCAGAAGGATGGAAGGGACGAAAAAATTATTAAAAGAAATATGGCTTATTTTTTTCCTGAATTTGATAAAAATCATAAATCCACAAAATAATAAACTTCATTGCTAAATGTCTAATGTATAGGACATGCCTGGCACATAGAGAACACTCAGTAAGCATTTATTAAATGCATTTAATTAATGAATGTTCAATATAGGATTTGGGAAGACCTTTCTAACTAAATATGCAGACCTTAAAATCCATAAAGGGAAAAAGATGTATTTTAATTCATACACTTGTATAGCATTTATATATGACAAAATATAGTACAAACAAATGAACAGACATAACACAGGAGGAAAACATATTTGTGATGCAGATAATAGATAAACACACCACAGCACATGTATACCTATGTAACAAGCCTGCACATTCTCCACATGTATCCCAGAACTTAAAGTATAATTAAACAAATAAATAAATAATTTTTAAAATTCATCTATAGAGATACTTTATTTATTTATTTCTGAAGTAAAAGTAACAAAATTAGAGAAATGGAGAAGAAATTACTGGTTGCCAGTATTGAGAAAAGCAGATGTGGCTATAAAAAGGTGATTATCAGTAATCTGGTTGTTATGGAACTATGTTACATCTTTACCGTATCAATGTCAATATCCAGGTCGTGATATGGTGTTATGTTTTTGTAGCATGTTACTACTGGGGAAAACTTAGTGAAGAATACGTAGCATCTCTCTTTACTATTTCTTCAACCACATGTGAATCTAGAATTATCTCAAAATAAAAAATTTAATTAAAAATGTCAAAAAATAAACAGTTAACATCTATATGGTACAGAGAACTTTTTCAAATTGAAACTAAAATAAACTTTTTTCAATAGAAAAATAGGCAAATAATTTAATGGATAAATCAAAGAAGATCAAATACAAATCACCAAAATACATATGACGATATGCTCAAATTCACTAATGCTATATAGGAATTTAAAATTAAAGTAAGAATGAGACGTCATTTCATAGAGATCACATTGGCAGATAGTAAAACCACTACTGCTTCTTGAGATAGAAAGAGTGCTCATAACTGGTTGGTTCCAAAATACCTGGAAGGCAATCCAGCTACAACAGTTTTGATACTTCAATTCTACATCTGATTATTAATTTCATAGAAATAACACCAATATTTTAGGAAATATGTGAAATGATAGTACAGCATGGTTCATGAAGATAACAGAACACTTGACACATTGTGATTGCCCATCAGTAGGTAAATAATATATAATTGCACACTTACACTGTGGAATACTACATAGCTATTAAAAGCATTAGATTTGCAGAGACTGCCAAAAGGTCACCAAACATTTTGGAAATCTCTGCAAACTTTGGAAAAGAAACAATAACAAAAAACCTACCAGGTACATATACATATGTATGTGTATAGGTGTGTGTGTGTGTATATATATATATATATGAGTCAGTAATGATCTGAGTGCAAATAAAAAATTGAAAGAAGTATCACAAGGTATTTTGCATGGGATCCATGAGAGGGGAACACTGATGTGCATAGAGGACAAAAAATTAGAGACCAATCAAAAAAGGTAAAGAAATAAAGGAATGAAGGAAGGAAGGAAGGCAGACAGGCAGGCACACTGTAAAAAAGACATTTATATCAAAAGTTATGGATCTCTTTAAAATAATATATGTGTGCATATATGTATACATTAAATTAAAAATTTTAAATTTAAGATTATAATTATCTTCATTAAAACATTTTCTCAATGTTTAAGTTCTCGCAACGTGAGAAATTTTTTGTAAATGCTCAATTGCACAATAAATACTTACAACTATTAAGAATACAACAAAAACAAAATATTCTTGTTTGGCACATTTCATTATAGTTTCTGAGTTAAGATTTCACTCTGAAGAATAACTCAATACATAATGTCTATAGCAGAGTTGTTAAATTCGATAATGACGGGCAAAATTAAAATTAAACTAAAGAATAATTTGAAATTGGCAGGGAAGATGACTTAAACAACTGCAAGGAAGGCTAAAGCGTTAAGACAATTTTTAAAAATATACGCTTACCTCTTTCAAACATTCTGAGTCCTCCTCCCTCTGGCCTGTTCCCTCTGCAGGACCCAGACAAGGAGGAAGGCTGGGACTGAAGGCCATAAGGTCTGTCTTGGGTGGGCCCTCCTCAGAGCACACCCTCTGCCGCCTCTGCTGCGAGTACGACCAACTCCCTATCGCGCTGGAACACACCAGAGTGGACTTGACCGGCGCGCACGCGCCCTCGGTGGGCGGCGCCGAGCACCTCAGCGCGGTATACAGCAGCAGCGTGAGCACCAATAGGCTGGACACCGCGCAGATGGCGATGATCAAGTACACGTTGACGTCCACCAGCGCCGCTTCTGGACCCACAGCGCCTGCCAACGCCCTCGACGACGCCTTTGGCGCTTGGCCGCTCTCCAGCAGCGACACCAGCACCGTGGCTGTGGCTGTCAGCGCGGGCTCACCATGGTCCTTCACCAGCACCAGAAGGCGGTGGTGTGGCGCGTCTATTTCGTCCAGAGTGCGCGTTGTGCTGATCTCGCCCGTGTACAGCCCCACGCGGAACGGGATGTGCGCGCCGACCGCCGCCGGCTGCAATTCATATGAAAGCCAAGCATTGTAACCGGAGTCGGCGTCCACTGCTCGCACCTTTGCCACCACATGGCCCGCACCCGCCGACCGCGGCACCAGCTCGCTCACTGTGCCTCCAGCGCTGCCAGCCCGGGGAGTCAGCAGCGCAGGCGCGTTATCGTTCTCGTCCAGCACGAACACCTGCAGCGTCACGTTGCTGCCCAGAGGCGGCACGCCCGCGTCGCGCGCGCTCACCTGGAACTGCAGCAGCTCCAGCTCCTCGTGGTCCAGCGGCTGCAGCGCGTACACCTTGCCGCTCTCCGCGTGCACCGACACGTAGCTCGACAGCGCGCGCTCGCCCACCCGCCGCTCCACCAGCGAGTAGGACACCAGCGCATTCTCCTGCGCGTCCGCGTCCCGCGCAGACACCGTGAAGATGTGGCATCCCGGCGGGTTGTTCTCCTTCACGAACACCGTGTACTCGGGCTGTGCGAACTCTGGCGCGTTGTCGTTCACGTCGGCCACCTCCACGGACACGCTGGCCGTGGCCCACAGCGAAGGCGATCCCCTGTCACTCGCGGTCACCACCAGCTCATAGGCCGACACGCTCTCGCGGTCCAAGGCGCTGTCCAGCACCAACGAGTAGTAATTCTTGTAGGTGGACACCAGCTTGAAGGGGACGTGCGGCGTCAGGGTGCAGGTGACCTGTCCGTTTGAGCCAGAGTCACTATCGGACACACTGATCAGGGCAATGATGGCGCTAGGTGAAGTGTCTTCTCTGATGGGGAGTAACAAAGAAGTGATGGTAACTTCTGGGGCGTTATCATTTACATCTAGTACTTCCACCAAAAGGGTACAATAACCCGCCATAGGAATATTTCCTTTGTCAACTGCCTCCACGGATATTTCATACAATTTCTTTTCTTCGAAATCTAGTTTGCCTTTTGTCCTAATTTCTCCATTATTGGGATTTATGGTAAATGCATATACCACTGCAGGCGATACAGGCCTTCTAAATGAGTAGACGATATCTCCATTTGTACCTTCATCAGGATCTGTGGCATTTAGCTTGATCACTAATGTTCCATTGAATGCGTTCTCCAACACTGTCACTTTATAAACGGATTGGTAAAATTCCGGGGCGTTGTCATTCACGTCCAGAATTGTGATGAGCAGCTGAACTGTGCCAGTCAGCTCGGGTTTACCTCCATCACTGGCTGTCAGTAATAAACTATGTTCCTGAATTTCCTCTCTGTCCAATGTTTTCCTCAGTATAAGTGATAATGAAGACATTTGCTCACGACTATTTTGTGTGTCCAAAGCGAAATAATCGTTGGGATCCAGTCGGTAGGTCAATGCCGAGTTTACACCAATATCTGCATCGGATGCGCCATCTAGCGGAAATCGAGTTTCCGGTGGTCTAGATTCTGCAATGATTATTCGTTTCTTGCTTTCAGGGAACATGGGAGGGTTATCGTTAATGTCCCTCACCTCCACGTCCACATGGAAAACCTGCAGCGGCCTGTCCACGATCACCTCCAGGTGGATGCTGCACTCCGCGCTCCGCCCGCACAGCTCCTCGCGGTCGATCCGAGAATTCACAAACAAAATGCCATTCTGCAGATTTACCTCCAGAAGGTCCCCGTGTGTTTTGGACGCCACCCGGAACAGGCGCGGCACCAGCTCCGCCAGCTCCAGCCCCAGGTCCTGCGCGATGCGGCCCACGAAGGTGCCGTGTTTTGCTTCCTCGAGGACGGAGTAGTGAAGCTGGCCACTACCGGTCTCCCAGTTTGCGAGAAGCAGAAGCCAGAGCAGTAGTTGCCGCGGCCTTGGGCCTCCTTGCCAGGAAAACAGCATGGTACACTACAAAAAAAACTTCAGAAATATCTGCAATATATAATACCTTATCTTAAACTGCCTCTCAATTTTTGTGGCTTCCCAGTGCGAGAGGATTTGCTAGCGGTATTCCGCTTTCTGGTAAATTTTCTGCAAGAAGGAAGAAACGGCGGCTCTTCGCGGAAACGTTCTCAGTGAAGAGCGACACCATGCGCATGAATGTGTAAGTGTAAAAATGACTCAATCTTCATATTTTCCACTGATGTGGGATTTTTTCCGTTGCATTTCCTGACATTTTCACTGCAAATACGTCATTGAAGATTAAGTGCTTACCTTCCCAGAAACAGTAAATCACTCCATTCTGTTCAGTATTGGATATTAGCTGACAATTGGTCGATGAATTTCATCTTGCCACAAATTTATTTTTCCCACAAATTTATTTTTCCATGTGTAGGACTTCCATGCAGAATTTTAAAAGACGGAGAATATTTGACATTTGTTTTGGAACAATTGATCTCTAGTTCTGTATAGTCATGTAGGTTTTTGTGGGACTGTCCTCTTCCTGTGATATTTTTCAAGACCTCCTCATGCAACAGCCATTGATTCCAAAAAGAAACGTAATAATCACACAAGAATAACATGGGTGAAGGTAAAAAACATTGGTAAGTGATATATCAGCTTTTAAATAAATATACCATATTTGTAAATTTCCCTCAATGTGACTTGAGATGTGGATAAAATATTTATATTCGAAAGAAAGTGTTTAGTAAATATGTGTGTGATTTCATATGTAAGTGTGTGTATGTGCATAAACACAATAATTTAGACAATTTAGATACAACAATGCTTTAAAGCTTTGGATTCTGTTTTTGTAAAATATGCCTGGAACTAGTATCCTATTTATTTAATAGAATTTAAATTACTACCAGTTGGTTAAACTTTCCATTTTCTCTCTCCATCTTATTTCATCATCACTGAGTAAAACCTTACCATCATTTAAATTGACTCTAATCTTCCAAGAAACAAGTTAGGCAAAGATGTTAACATATCTTTAGCAAAGAAGAGAGGAAGAGGATCTTACTTTAATATATTGTTATAACTATTTCTACCAAGCCATAAAGTCCCAGGCCAAATATTGTAATGAAAAATATATCATAGCTCCAATAATTATCTTGCCTGTTCTGTGCACAACTCTATAGGAAATGACTGTTGGGTTTATTTCCATAGCTCTGCTTTCCTCCGAAAATTTAGGCAGAGTATTTGGTATTCACTTGCCCTCATCATCCTCTCCTGCTCCATTACTTTTACTAACATAGTATTCCTTTTATAATGGATATTGTTCCTTGACTCTTTCTAATTCTTTCTATCAGACCCTACATTTCTTTATTTACCTCTTCACATAATTAGACTACATAGTCAACCATTTAAAATATGCCCTTCCAGACACGCTAGAATCATTCACCTATTTATATTACTCCTCTAACATTCTTTTTAGTCTCCAACACAGTTACCCTAACAATCCATTTTCTCTATTCTTCCTGTTAAGCTGCTCAATATAAAGTAGTCACTTAGCCATGATGATTACATTGTCTTCAAGTTTACTCTCACCTTTACCTCAATTAGGCTCTCAAGTGAATTCATAATTAATTCCTCCCTCTTGCTTAAAGAGATTCTTCCATATTCTCTTCCCTCTCTTCTCAAGTTCTCAGCCTCATTTCCATCAGTTCACTTTCAGATGATTCATACATTGAGAGATGTCAACAAACAGAAATTCAATAGCTCTCTTCTTATGTCATCATTTTTCCTTATAGTATTTGTTTTCATTCTCTACTAATTCTAAGGAAAAACTGTTCCCACTTTTAAGGTCAACCATATGCTCTTAAAAATTATTTTCTATTCTCTCTTTCATAGTTTTCATCTACATTCTCCTGCTGCCTGTCTTATTTTTAGTATCTTATTTTTTACTTGTTTCTTTCCCTCACACTATGAAGATATTCAAACATCTTTAACTAAAATATGTACACACACAAAAAAATTTAAACATTCTACTTCTGGGGGGAAAACCTATTCTGTTTATCTTTTCCCTTCACCCTTAACTTCTAACATATACTTTATACAATGCACTTTGAGTTTTATTTCAGATTTCTGTTGTCTTTCATCCTGTGATTTTAAGCCTACTATAATAGGTTGAATGTCGGTTCCCAAAAAGTTATGCACACATCTTAATCCCTGGAACCTGTGGATTTTACTTTATATGATGAATGATGTGATTAAGTTGAGGATCTTGAAAGGAGTTTATCCTGAATTATCCAGATGGGTCCTAAATACAGTCACATGTACCTTTGTAAAACCAACACATAGAGAGAGACATGGAGAGGAGGGGGCAATGTGACCATGAAGGCTGAGAAGGCTGAGATTGCAGTGGTGCAGCCACAAGCCAAGGAACACCAGCAGCCATCAGAAACTGGCTGGAAGAAACAAAAACCCGTTTCTTCCCTGGGGCCTCCAAAGAGAGTACAACTCTGACCACACCTTGACTTGGACTTCTGGTCTCCAACACTGTGAGAGAATAATTTTTTTGTTGTTGTTTTATAGTACCCAGTTTGTGGTCATTTGTTATAGCAGCCATAGGAAGTGACACACTTACCCTCTTAAGTACCTGAACACATTGCTTTTCATTTTTCAGTGTCTGCCTTGGCAATTTTATTATTTCATGAATTTATTTTTTCCCTAAATGAGTATTCCCAAAATGTATGTCAATAATCTCTTCTGAGATCTAGACCCATATTTCCAGTCACAATGGTATTCTCCTAGGACCTCAAAGTAACATTTTCTTAAATGTTCATCTCCATTCCCTGCCTGCTCAAATACACACAAACTGTTTATCTAGCTCTGTCCTGCAACTTGGTTAATGGCAATCTCATCTTCTCAGTTGAACAAACTAAAAAAGTGAGAGTCACCTTCCACTTTTGTTTATCTCTTATCATTTGTATTGAATTTGTCATTATCCAGCTGCTTCTACTTTGCCAATGCCTCTTGTATATGTCTTTTTCAATTCATTTCTACTACCACAATTTAAGTCTCCATTACTTGCTACCTAATTTATTATAAAAGAAATAGTTTTCCTGCCTTCAGAATCTCCCCTGCTCTAATCCCTCAAGTACCACCTTCATTTACCATCATAAACTGTGCAGTTGTTCATGCTTATCTCTTCATCTCTAATACTTTCTTGGTAAAATGTTATCTATCTTTCAAGACACTTTTCAATAAAACATCTGATTTCTAGGGCTTACTCCCATTTCAAAGGTAGAGGGGATTGCCCAGGTGATACATTTCAATACCATGTATTTATTTAAAATTATTGATTGAAGCTGAGAGAGGTGGAGCCTGCCTGTAGTCCCAGCTACTTGGAAGGCTGAAGCCGGAGGATCACTTGAGCCCAGAAGTTCAAGTCCAGCCTGTGCAACATGGCATTTTTTTAAAAAAAGTGATTGAACATGTACTATATTCCAGATCCTAAAATAAAGATATGTAAGAAAGCAGATATAAGCCTGGAAGTTTTAATGCCTTCACAACCAGGTTCGGGTATGTAAGACTTTATTTCCTGGTTAAAGAGAAGCCTCTGGATATTTTTATAGAAATAGAAAGTTAAAATATGTAAAATGCACACAAGAAGATTCACTTAATAATAGGCACAGTACAGTGGCATACCATGATACGTTTGGGATCATCCAAAACTGGGTTTGAGCCATGGTTGGTACCAACTGTACTGTATGGTACAGATGGTCAAATATTTTAAAATTGAGAAATGATTTTATTATATTTCATGTAAATAAGAGCAGTACAGTAGCTATTCCCACTTGAAATAAAGAAGGTATTGCGTGAGCAATGAAGAAAATCATTCATCGTATGTCAGACATATTATTTATATTATTGTGATAATACCTGGAATATAATGTGAAAATATCTAGATTATACTGAAATTAGAATGGTGATCAAGAAGGCTATTTTAAAAGCCAAAGCACATGAGGAAGAGTTAAGCCATTAATGGTATCTGGTGACTCTTTCTACCATTCTTGCAACTTATCTGTAATCTTGAACTTATGAACAAATTAAAATAAATTTTAAAGTTATCAAACATCTGGCCAGTTTTAAATCTAATATACTATTATTTTTCAAGGTTAACCAGTCATATAATAGAAAAGATTATAGAAAAAGAAAAATTTTAAGTGTGGTTCTCCATGGCCTCCATTATATCTCTATATTTCCTTCATTAATATTACACAGATACATAAAAGTTCAAAATGAGTAAGAATGACCACAAAATGAGACATGCAATAGTTTAAAGGATAAAATCGTAAGAAAAATAAGAGAATGTAGTAATAACCTAAATGGAAGTTCTTCAGGGAAACAAATATATCTAAATAATATAACTTACTTCACTGGGAGGACTTAAACAATCTTCTCGAGACAGCTGAAGGCTTGGACTGAAGGCCATGAGGTCTGTCTTGGGCGGGCCCTCTCCAGAGCACACCTTCTGCCTCCTCTGCTGCGAGTAAGACCAACCCCCCACGGCGCTGGAGCAAACCAGTGTGGGCTTGCCCGAGACGCACCCGCTCACAGTAGGAGGCGCAGAGCACCGCAGCGCCGTGTACAGCAGCAGTGTGAGCACCAACAGGCTGGACACCGCACAGATGGCGATGATCAGGTACACGTTGACATCCAGCAGCGCCATTTCGGGACCCACAGCGCCCACCGAGGCTCTCAACGACGCCTTTGGAGCCTGGCCGTTCTCCACCAGCGACACTAGCACAGTGGCGGTGGTCGTCAGCGCGGGCTCGCCATGGTCCTTCACCAGCACCAGCAGGCGGTGGCGCGGAGTGTCCGCCTCGTCCAGGATGCGTGTCGTGCTGATCTCGCCCGTGTACAGCCCCACGCGGAACGGGATGCGAGCGCCAACCGCCGCAGGTTGCAACTCGTAGGACAGCCAAGCGTTATAGCCAGAGTCAGCATCCACCGCGCGCACCTTCGCCACCACGTGGCCTGCACCCACAGACCGCGGTACCAGCTCGCTCACCGCACCTCCCGCGATGCCAGCCCGAGTTGCCAACAGCGCTGGCGCGTTGTCGTTCTCGTCCAGCACGAACACCTGCAGTGTCACGTTGCTGCCCAGAGGCGGCACCCCCGCGTCGCGCGCGCTCACCTGGAACTGCAGCAGCTCCAACTCCTCGTGGTCCAGCGGTTGCAGCGCGTACACCTTGCCGCTCTCCGCGTGCACCGACACGTAGCTCGACAGAGCGCGATCGCCCACCCGCCGCTCCACCAGCGAGTAGGACACCAGCGCATTCTCTTGCGCGTCCGCGTCCTGCGCCAACACAGTGAAGATGTGGCATCCCGGCGGGTTGTTCTCCTTCACGAACACCGTGTACTCGGACTGCGCAAACGCCGGCGCGTTGTCGTTCACGTCGGCCACCTCCACGGACACGCTGGCCGTGGCCCACAGCGAAGGGGAGCCCCCATCCCTCGCAGTCACCACCAGCTCATAGACCGAGAGGGTCTCTCGGTCCAGGGCGCTGTCCAGCACCAACGAGTAGTAATTCTTGTAGGTGGACACCAGCTTGAAGGGGACATGAGGTGTCAGTGAGCAGATGACCTGTCCATTGGCTCCAGAGTCACGATCCGACACGCTGATCAGGGCGATGACGGTACCCACCTGAGCATCCTCTTGCACAGGGAGCGACAATGAAGTAACCACTACTTCAGGGACATTGTCATTCACGTCCAGAACTTCCACCACGACCATGCTGTGACCTGCCATGGAAGGAATCCCTTTATCAATGGCGTTAACCTGAATTTCATAGGCATTATTCTCTTCAAAATCCAGTTCACCATAAATTTTAATTTCACCTGTGTCTGGATTTATTGAAAACACACATTTCTCACTCACTGGCAAAATCATTTTGATCCCATAGGAAATTTCTGCATTCAGTCCTTCGTCTGGATCGGAAGCGTTTAGTTGGATCACTCTCGTGTCGTTTTGGACATTTTCAGACAAAACTACTTTGTAGCTGGGCTTATCAAACGCCGGACCATTGTCATTCACATCCAGGACGGTTATTTGAATCTGAACAGACCCTGTTAGCGCTGGTTTACCGCCATCGATTACCATCAGCAATAAATTGAGCTTTGGCGTTTGCTCTCTGTCCAATAACTTGCGAAGAACTAATTCAGGCAATATACTTTTATCTTTTTTTGTTTTTATTTTAAGCTCAAAATGCTCATTTAGACTTAACGTATAAGTCAAAAGAGAGTTTACGCCGATATCCGCATCAGAAGCGCCCTCTAGAGGAAAATGAGAGTCCAGAGGCGCAGATTCAGAAACAGGTACCTTTTGTTCCCTTTCTCTAAACACCGGCGGATTGTCGTTAATGTCCTTCACCTCCACGTCCACATGGAAAACCTGTAGCGGCCTGTTCACGATCACCTCCAGGTGGATGCTACACTCCGCGCTCCGCCCGCACAGTTCCTCGCGATCGATCCGAGAATTCACAAACAAAATGCCATTCTGTAGATTTACCTCTAGAAGGTCCCCGTGTGTTTTGGACGCTACCCGGAACAGGCGCGGCACCAGCTCCGCCAGCTCCAGCCCCAGGTCCTGCGCGATGCGGCCAACGAAAGTGCCGTGTTTGGCCTCCTCCGGTACGGTGTAGTGGAGCTGACCGCTCCCCATCTCCCAGGCTGCGAGGAGCAAAAGCGAGAACAGCAGAGGCTGGGATCCCGGGCCTCTTGGCCAGATAATCATTGCAGAAAATGAGGCCCTGAGTTGGGACAATCAGTTTTAAAGGATCGCTCGCCTGAGGTATTCTATGAGCAGTCACCCTTTTCTGTAAGTACATATTCAATAATTTTTTTCCAGCATTATGGTCAATATGGAGTCGATCCTATTCCGTGAATGGTTGGAATGTGGGTGCGGAGAAAGTATTTTCCTGTTTCACCTTTTGAGTGTAGAGCGACATCCTGTGACTGATTATGTAAGTACAAGAAAGATTCTGAGGTTCTTTTTGTTTTAGCCACCTCCTGGGTCACTCTAAATTCTACTGTTTCGACTTTGGGACATTTTTCATGGATAATTTATAAATGCAGATTTAGTGAATATACATGATATTAGTAACAAAACATCAATAATTTTATTACACTGTAATTTAAAAATATTTTCTGCTTCAAAGTATCATAAATTTTTTCAAATGCAGTATGCTAGAAGCCACATTTAAACTATCCATGGAAAATAATATACAGAATAATATACATCACCTCTGCCCATATCCAGCTGACAAATTACACTGTTTCAGTAACTTTTAACCTTCACAAGCACTCCATCATAACATTTTAGAAAAAGTTAAGAATTTCATATTTAACAAAGAATAAGAAACTAAAATATATCTATTACTAAACAATATTTCACTTATATAAATTGTCTTATTCATAAATCTGATGAAAGAATTCATCATAAATATGAAGAGTGTTATTGTTTTTTGGTTCCTTGATGCTTGAATGTGATAACTTTTCACATAACTGCTCTCATTTCCATTACATGCTAAAACAAAGCTCAGGAATAGATTCTGGAAAGTTTTACTCTAGCAAATGTAAAGCACTTTCATCTGAAATATTTAGTTGAAGCCTCCAAATTTCACACTATCCCAAAGTAACAATGGAGCACGAATATGAGAAAGATCTCTCAAAGTGTTTTGGAGCCTAATCTCTTTGACTAAAGTCAAGAGACTAAGAAGTTGATATCAACCTTTTGCTTTTTCTCTAAATCTTTCCCTACAGGTCATTTAGTAGTTAAGATATGCTTCTCTTCAGAAAATCAGAATGGTGACTGTGATGCCAGGGGGACTCAAAAGACCTTTCATGATTTTGTTCACTAATTCAAGATCAACTTTAAGAGAAAACAAAACACAGATAAGATCCTACAGCTCATTGTGAACAAGTACACATAGATTTCGTAAGTAATACGTCAAAATCTTTAAACCAATTTGTTGCCATTCATTCCTTTTACATATAATAATAAAGGCAACTGAAATATGACACCTTTGCAAAACCAGAAAAGAATAATGAAGAAAGGCTCTAAAAGTATAAGATAAATCAACTATAAAACTTTAAGTAATCAAAAACCTATTTGAATTTTGATGCCATCAGGCTAATTATTTAAATTTTCTAATATTACCACCAAGCCACCAAGTTTCTTCCTATTTTTCATTTTCAAAGTAGTGAATGTACTATAGGTGCTAAGGAACTTTTTTTTTTGGAGATGGAGTTTTGCTCTTGTTGCCAAGACTGGAGTGCAATGGTGTGATCTCGGCTCACCGCAACCTCTGCCTCCTGGGTTCAAGCAATTCTTCTGCCTCAGCCTCCCAAGTAACTGGGATTACTGCACATGCCACCACGCCCAGCTAATTTTGTATTTTTAGTAGAGACAGGGTTTCTCCATGTTGGTCAGGCTTGTCTCAAACTCCCGACCTCAGGTGATCTGCCCGCCTCAGCCTCCCAAAGTGCTGGGATTACAGGGGTGAGCCACTGCACCTGGTCATGAGATTTAATTTTAAAAAATGGGTGACTGAGCAGGACTCTATCTCAAAAAAGAAAAAAAAAATGTGTTATGTAGTTCTCACACACTCTTCAACTTAAACAAATTGCTAAGCCAATAGGAACATCTAGGTTTAGTTTAATACTTAACCAAACCAGAAAACAAGTTAAAATTATAATTTTATATCATAGAATGCAATCTTGGCAATTAAGAATAAGTCCAAAAGAAACAACTTTGTAGAAATCAGTCCAAGTAATTTGAATTATCTAAAATAAACA
Source organism: Aotus nancymaae (assembly GCF_030222135.1). Taxonomy (NCBI): domain Eukaryota; kingdom Metazoa; phylum Chordata; class Mammalia; order Primates; family Aotidae; genus Aotus; species Aotus nancymaae. Next base: position 15,851,633 of record NW_026988479.1, on the reverse strand, counting down.
TTGGTTATTTATGTGATATAAAAATAATAATTTACAAATTTTTAACCTGTACTGAAGACATTGCAAAGTCTTTAAAAGATCCTGAGTTATTCCAAAAACTTCATCTGGAGATGAGTAATGTATGTCCTATCTAATCTTCACATTTATTATATTTACAAAGTTTCATAAGTGGTTTGATGGTTTAACCACTTTTGAGTCTGAAATATTTTATATTTTTATCTTGTTGCCTTCTCTTGAATACTTAAAGAATGTTTTTAGCCAATTAATATTAAGGTGCAAAAGTTCTCAATCTAAAGTCTATGAATGGGCTTCAGCATAAACTCTTTGAATATTGTGCCAAATGGCACAATATTATTGAACGTTATGCCTCTATAAGGGGGGAAATAGCTAGATGTGATTCTCAAAATGGTCAGTAATTCCACCACTCTACCTGTAGTAAGAATAACAAAATATGAAGAATGACTCAAAAGTAATTGACCTTTGCTCAAATCTTCAGATGGGATTATATCATGCGGAAAGAAAATTTCAAAAACATTAAAGATAAGGCATTAAAAGAGCAGTTAAAATGTGAGGTGAATGAAACTGATCATTGTCAGTAGGTACTCACATTAATATATTTAATTTTTTCTCTGCTAGATGAATCTGAAAAGCTTCCTAGTTTCCTTTGGAAAAATAAATCAGGCCATTTTGTTTGAGTATGCAATAGTCGATAAATCTCTTGCCTTTTCACGGAACAAAATCAAAAATGGACAAAAATTTTTTTTTGTTTTTTCAGTTTGGGGGTCCCACAATGATAGTTCACTGCAGCTCTGAACCCCTGGACTCAAGTGATCCTCCCACCTCAGCCTCCCAAGAAACTGAGACTGCAGGTATGCACCACTAGGTCTGGCTAATATTTAAATTTTTTGTAGAGATAGGATCTCACTATGTTGTCCAGGCAGGCCTCAACTCTTGGGCTCAAGCAATTCTGCCTCAGCCTCCCAAGTAGCTGGGATTACAGGCCTGAGCCACTTTGCCTGGCAAGAACATGAAGAATTTTAGTTATATTATTTCCATAAAAGCAGCATGTAAGAATGCAAGGCTTAACTTTTTTCTTCAAACAATATGAAAACAAGTATTATCACAGGAATAAAGGGAAAAGTAAAGACTGTTTCATAGATAATAAATTTATGATGAATATTTAACACTGAGAAAGAAAGAAAGAGAGAGAGAGAAATGAAAGGAAAGAAGGAAGGAAGGAAGGAAGGAAGGGAGGGAAGGAGGGAGGGAGGGAGGGAGGAAAGAAAACTGGCCAGGCATGGTGGTTCATGCCTGTAATCCTAGCACTTTGGGAGATCAAGGCACATGGATCACGAGGTCAGGCGTTGGAGATCAGCCTGACCAACATGGTGAAACCAGTAACTAAAAGTACAAAAATTAGCCAGGCATGTTGGCACATGCCTGTAATCCCTGCTACTCGGGAGGCTGAGGCAGGAGAGTCCCTTGAAGTTGGGAGGCCGAGGTTGCAGTGAGCCGAGATCTGACCACTGCACTCTAGCCTAGGGGACAGAGTGAGACTCTGTCTAAAAAAAAGAAAAAAAGAAAAACGAAAGAAAGAAAAGGAAAGGAAAGGAATAAAAGAAAGAAAAGTAAATCATGTCATACCTAATGGAGTATTCTAGGTCTGATACAAGCCTGAAGTTAGAAAAGCCAATGGATTAAGTGCAGTGGCACATGCCTGCATTCCCAGCTACTCTGGTGACTGAAGTGGGAGAATCCTCTGAGCCTAGAAGTTCAAGGCTACAGGTCACCTGTGAATAGCCACTGTACTGCCATCTGGACATCATAAGAAGATCTCCTCCCTTTAGAAAAAAAAACACCAATTGCTCTAACAATATGGAAATATCAAGGCAAAACTCTGCTAAAAGAGAAGAAGGAGTAATTTTAAATAATCCATAGTTATTATGGTCATAATTGAAGGTCATAGTTGAAGTGGCATGGGTACTTTAGTGAAAATAGTAATTATTTCTATTCAAGTGACTACAGAAGATTCATTCTTGCATCTTATTTCTTTCAATATGTTCTAACCAAATAATAGAAGAAACAGAACATCTATTGGTTAAAGAAGCCTGATTATTCTTATGATTAAAAGATTGAAGATGTGTAGCATTTGGCATTTCACGAACAGAATTTGTTATCTAAAACAATATTCAAAATGCTCATTAGTCATAAAAACTTTCCCTTAAAAATCCGTGAAAAAAAAATAGATTTTAAATAATTTCACATACACTTCCTGAGAGGTGAAATCTGTAGAAAACTCACCTGTCCTGGGTGACTTGACACTGCCTCCTGTCTTTCCCCTTCCTCCTCTTTATTCAGATCTGGAGGAAGACTAGGGCTGAAGGCCATGAGGTCCGTCTTAGGTGGGCCCTCCCCAGAGCACACCCTGTGCCGCCTCTGCTGCGAGTGCGACCAGCTCCCCACCACACTGGAGCACACCAGCGTGGGCTTGCCGGGAGCGCACGCGCCCTCAATGGGCATCGCGGAGCACCGCAGCGCCGTGTATAGCAACAGCGTGAGCACCAGCAGGCTAGATACCACGCAGATGGCGATGATCAAGTACACGTTGACATCCACCAGTGCAGCCTCTGGGCTCCCGGGGCCCACCAATGCCCGCGACAAGGCCTTTGGCGCCTGTCCGCTCTCTACTAATGACACCAGCACGGTAGCGGTGGCCATCAGCGCAGGCTCACCATGGTCCTTCACCAGCACCAGAAGGCGGTGGCGCGGCGAGTCCACCTCGTCCAGGACACGCGTTGTGCTGATCTCGCCGGTGTACAGCCCCACGCGGAACAGGCTGCGCGAGCCGCCAGCCGCCGGCTGCAGTTCATATGAAAGCCACGCGTTGTAGCCTGAGTCAGCATCCACTGCACGCACCTTCGCCACCACGTGGCCCGCACCCACCGACCGCGGTAATAGCTCGCTCACTGTGCCTCCCGCACTGCCAGCCCGAGTCGCCAGCAGCGCCGGCGCGTTATCGTTCTCGTCCAGCACGAACACCTGCAGCGTCACGTTGCTGCCCAGAGGCGGCACGCCCGCGTCGCGCGCGCTCACCTGGAACTGCAGCAGCTCCAGCTCCTCGTGGTCCAGCGGCTGCAGCGCGTACACCTTGCCGCTCTCCGCGTGCACCGACACGTAGCTCGACAGCGCGCGATCGCCCACCCGCCTGTCCACCAGCGAGTAGGATACCAGCGCGTTCTCCTGCGCGTCCGCGTCCCGTGCAGATACCGTGAAGATGTGGCAGCCCGGCGGGTTGTTCTCCTTCACGAACACCGTGTATTCGGGCTGCGCGAACGCTGGCGCGTTGTCGTTCACGTCGGCCACCTCCACGGACACGCTGGCCGTGGCCCACAGCGAAGGCGAGCCTCCATCCTGCGCGGTCACTACCAGCTCATAGGCCGACACTGTCTCTCGGTCCAGGGCGCTGTCCAGCACCAATGAGTAGTAATTCTTGAAGGTGGACACCAGCTTGAAGGGGACCTGGGGCGTCAGCGAGCAGGTCACCTGTCCGTTGACACCTGAGTCACGGTCAGACACGCTGATCAGGGCAATGACCGTGCTGGGCTGAGTGTCCTCTCGTATTGGGAGGGACAAGGAAGTCACGGTGACTTCAGGAAAGTTATCGTTGGTGTCTAAGATATCTACCCAGACTGTACAGTGACCTGCCATTGGGGGAGTCCCCTTATCTGTAGCCTGTACTTCAATTTTATAAAATTTGTTTTCTTCATAATCTAAAGTTCCATTGACCCTCACTTCTCCATTATTTTGATCTAGCGTAAATAAGGGTCTTCCATTGGGCTTAATTGACGTTAAGGAGTATGTTACCTCTCCGTTGACTCCTTCGTCTCTGTCTGTGGCGTTTAATTTTATCACAAGAGTCTCTTTAGCAGCGTTTTCCATAAGACTCACCTTGTATTCTGATTGATCAAACTCTGGATCATTGTCATTAACGTCCAAGACTTGGACTAACAGCTGAACGATGCCAGTAAGCTCTGGTTTCCCCCCGTCTGTAGCCGTTAGCAGCAAATTAAGTTCCGGAGTTTTCTCTCTATCTAGAGACTTCTTTAAAATAAGTGACAATCTTTTAATTTGCTTACTATTTGTTGATGAGTCTAAAGAAAAATACTCATTTTGACTTAGCCTATAGGTCAATAGAGCATTCTCTTCAATATCAGCATCAGAAGCTCCCTCTAGTGGAAAACGCGAGTCCGATTGCTTAGATTCCGCAATCCGCAGCCTTTGTTCTCTGAGAGAGAACACCGGCGGGTTGTCGTTAATGTCCTTCACCTCCACGTCCACATGGAAAACTTGCAGCGGCCTGTCCACGATCACCTCCAGGTGGATGCTGCACTTCGCGCTCTGCCCGCACAGCGCCTCCCGATCGATCCGAGAATTCACAAACAAAATGCCATTCTGCAGATTAACCTCCAGAAGGTCCCCGTGTGTTTTGGACGCCACCCGGAACAGGCGCGGCACCAGCTCCGCCAGCTCCAGCCCCAGGTCCTGCGCGATGCGGCCCACGAAGGTGCCGTGTTTGGCTTCCTCGAGCACCGAGTAGTGGAGCTGACCGCTCCCCACCTCCCAGAATTCGAGTAGGAGAAGCCAGAGCAGTAGTTGTGGGGTGCCCAATTCCCTTCTCTGAAAACTAAACATTGCATACGAAATTGGCTTCCAAAATAACTTCTTTACACTTACAGTGCCAGATTCTTCAGTTTCAGGTTAAAAATCTCTCTGAATTCTTGAGAAGTTTCAAAGAATCCTTTAACGGTGGCATCCGGTATGATGGAGTCCCTTTGTATGGGAGTGCCTGACTGTTCAGACCAACCTTTGAATGAACTTTTCACCAAGTAAAGAGCGACACCTTGCGCCTAAAATTGTGAGTACTGTGCACTACATTACCACCATAGAATTTCATGTTTTTGGTTTTTTCCCCTAAGGTTTTCCAAAGTGCTTATTTGTGGAATATTCAGATTATAAGTCATAGTGAAACAAAATATATATAGAAAAGGCATTTTATTTCTTGATTAACATCAAATTTAAATTATTGTGTCTATGTTTGACTTAGCATTATAAAATTATTCTTTTGCTTATCTAAAATACATATACAGAGAGAGAGAGAGAGAGAGAGAGAATTCAGTTGTTAAGGTGCCCTCCTGAAAAACTAGGGCCAAACATTTCCTAAAAGTGTTGTTCCTCATATAAAAATATTATCAAATTTGAATTGTTTTACTTTCAGTCTCCCTTGTTACTTTGGTTGCTAGGAAACTCAAAGAAAAATCTGAAGTTTTATAAAAGGAGCTCTTTACTCTGGGAGGCCGAGGCGGGGGATCACGAGGTCAAGAGATCGAAACCAATATTGGTCAACGTGATGAAACCCCGTCTCTACTAAAAATACAAAAAATTAGCTGGGCATAGTGGCGCGTGCCTGTAATCCCAGCTACTCAGGAGGCTGAGGCAGGAGAATTGCCTGAACCCAGGAGGCGGAGGTTGCGGTGAGCCGAGATCGCGCCATTGCACTCCATCCTGGGTAACAAGAGCGAAACTCCGTCTCAAAAAAAAAGAAAAAAAAAAAAAAAAAGGAGCACTTTTTAGTCTTTATGTTCCACGTGCTCTATTCTTATCTCTGTGCCTTTTCATATTTATTTTCTATAGTTCTGGTCTTTATTGTTATTTACATTTAATTGTTTTCTGACTATAAGAAAAACAAATATATTCTCAAACTTGTTAGTTTTTGTAAAAATTCACAAAGGAAAAGTCTATTCATCTAGAATTTCTATTTTACACATGTTATTTCTAATTAAGCCATAGTAGCATAATATGAGGTATCAAAATTGGGTATTTTATGTAATGGAGTCAATGATATGACAGAAATAGGCTTTTCAACTATAAAATAAATTTTATTATCATTCGATAGAGTAAATAAAATCACTGTGAACATCTCTGTGCCACATTGGTATTTCCAAGTCACCAACATTGGTTCCTTAATCTAATTTAGTTATATTCATGAAAATTGTTTCTTGCTGAAAGAATTTTGGGTTTGAGATCATAAGTTCATGGAAAACAAGGAACATTATTTTTAATTATATCTCCTCTAAGTGCCTGATATTATGCTTAAAATGTAGAAAATTAATCAAACGAATTCAACTAAATAGTAAATTACCTTAGTGTTTGTGAAAATGGAATTTCACAGAATACTAAGTAAAATACAGGAATTGCTTATGAGAGTTTTCATTGCTTAAGTTGTAATTTGCTTGAATTTTCTTTATCTTTTCATATATCCTTAGGATTTAGGAGGGAAAAAGGTAGATGCAACAAAATTTTAGAGTAGAAAGTAATTTAGAATAAGTATCATTCTAGCTTGAATATTTTGTTGTATAGTTTTGATGGTTTATCTCCAATATAAAAATACTACAATGGCATATGAAAAAATTATCACATGTGTATGCTAATATTTTATACATATTCAACTATTAATTTGAGATTCTGTTCTGCTTTTTTCAAATTTACTCTTTTCCCAATGTTGTCATAACACTAGACCTCTTATTAAGATAAATGTAAAATTCTATATTAAAAAATTAAAGGAGACATGTCAACTTTTATGACAGTTAATTCCATTATGCAACTGTAAAATAATCAATTATAATAACCTCTAATCACAATACAACATTAGACCAGATGGCAATATATTCAACAAGATATTCAAAACATATCAGATTTATTTTGAACAAAAAGAAACAATAGATCTTCAATCACTTCACTATGAGAATTGGGGATGAAGATGTTACATGAAATGTAGAGTCTTCCAAGGTAGGGAAATGAGCATGAGAAGGTTTACTCTGGAAAGATGATGATATCACATATTTGAATTAAAACAAGATGTTAATTTAGGTATTAATTTCCAATCATACAGTATTTTGTGCATATATAAAGTGATACTAAACAAATACCAAGTCATAAAAGAGTTTGATATAGTATATGAATCAATGACCCATCTTTTGCATTTTGGCTGTGATATTCCAGATGTCACCATCTCAACCAGCCCCTAGTGAAGACGTTATGCTGTCTTTGAACTCATCTTTGAGAATCAGCCTAATATCTGGGTATAGGCTAACGCTAAGAAATCATTTCAATAGTTATTGTTAACTGAATTTGTAAAATCAACTGAAGATTAAGGAACTTTATGTCTGACCTTTTCTTTATCAATCAGGACATATAATCTGCCTGTATGTCCTGTTAGTCATATATGTATTAGAGTGTATAGTTTAGTGTCTCACTAATGCATGTTAACCACTGATATTCTATAACAGACCTAGTGCTATGATTTCTCGAAAACACACAAATAAATTTTGACACCATTGTCAGAACCCCAGGAGGTTCTCCAAAAGCAATGGATTAGAAGTAGATTATCCAACCACTGTATTAACAAAATTATAAAATTTACTTAGTGATGCTAATTCTGCAGTTTCATGGCTTAGTCAAGTAAAAACAGTTATTTGTTCACAAATCATCTGTCAGTTGGTACAAGCCTCTCAGCCAACAATAAGACTGAGGAAGACTGAAAGACCTACACACATTTGAAGATTTTCATGGGAATCTATGTCTTTAAAATTGTTATTTAAGTATGCAATATTGTAAACATTTCTTGAATCCTTTAGCCATGTTCAGAGTCCCTGAAATAATAATATCAACATTTATACTTATCCCAAACACTATTCACAGCAAAGAAAGAAGGATGTAATTTTTGGTATGCAGTATTTAGTTTGGGTGTTCTGGAAGGATCTTGGAAACCAGTTTTCTGACTTTTCTCACATGTTAAATGATTCTTACCATATCACTTCCAAACAACAGATACATAGTTCTTATAAGGCAACTCTTAATTATTTAACAATTACATAACCAAAATATCTATCTCAATATGCCATTGATTAAGCAAATGATAATGATGATCATGAACTCTTACAAGAAAAAAATCACTTAACATAGAAAACTTAGTGTTATCTCAATCATGCACTGTACAAAATTAATGATGAAGACAATCATGAAGTTTCTTCTAAGCACAACAGAAAGGAAGATTCGCTTGTACACAGCTTGTGCTTGATTTTCCTAGCCAAGACTATGTTTGAGCAGAGAAAAGACTTACTGGAGAAAGTTCTACATTATAGTGAACAAAAGAATGAATCAGAAGTCTGAAAGATATGCATTTGAATAATATCTCTACCATGCCCTGGCACTGGGTAAAACAGATAAATATCTTAGCTTCTCTTATTTTATCTTTAACATTGGAACAGTCATATGTACTTTACAAATTATTATAAGGATTAAATGAAATAATGTATTTAAGTCCCTCACATGATGTCTAACAAATATATTGATAAAACACTCAAACAATGATGATTTTTTATCACTAAGTTACTGATCAATGTTTGCTCTTGTTCTATAGTTATGGATGAAGAGAATTCCAGCACGGTAAAGTAGGACAGGTTTTTCCCTTTTCTGAAGATTCCCTTAATGTTTATCTTCATGGAAATCATCCTCTCAGAAGTTATTTTTCTAGGTAGAAAATAACCACTAATTCCTTTTCAGCATTTATATTAACTTTACCCTATCTGTAACATGGTTACCCTCCCCTATGTAAATATACTATTTATTTACACAGAATTAAAGGGGATCTCATTTGTAATTAGAGCCAAAAAGAGCAAAATAATTTTCCCTATAATTTGATATACATCTTTATAGCTATAAATACATATTCCCTGGGATCGCTTTAAAGAAAGTAATTTATATTAATGTGGTGTGGAGGCAAAAATAATTTGCATCAAATATATCAAGAGGACATAATATTACATTCTAAGGTATAATTAACACCACAATTGTCAAGTAGAAGTGCCTTTATTAATATTTCATGGTTCTTATACTTAAGTTATTAAAAACAATGACTGTTTTTTGGTAGAGATAGGGGTCTTACTATTTTGCCCAGGCTGGTCTCAAACTTCTGGCCTCAAGCAACCCTCCTGCTTTGGCCTCCCAAAATGCTAGGATTACAGGCTTGAGCCACCCTGCCAAGCCCAGGAATGCCATTCTGAAGACCATGCAGCTTGATGAACAGAGACAATGGTATCACACCTCATCACGTACAGAAAAACTCTCCCACACTCAAAGCCCAAATAAGTGTGAATTTTCCTCCCCTAAAATATTTTCATGCAGCCAGGTATCAAAATGAAAGAAATACAATTATACCAGTGCTCAAATAAATCTTCCCAACATAGTAGAAGAGCTCAATATCTTAAACTGGAGGACAGCAGAAATCAGTTCAACAGGTAATTAAACAGAACTGACATTAAAGAAAAAGGAGAACAAAATTGTTGGCTATCTGAAGTAGTTGAAGATTGTGAAGAAAATGACCTTAAAATGAAATTATAAGAAGATTGAAGACAAAAATTCAGAAGTAAAATTACCTTTAAAGGCAAGGCTGAAACACCATCCACTGCAATCACCATCTCAGAAAAGACTGCCATCAATCATGAAGAAACAAAATTGTTTGTGAATGAAGCTGCCTCAACCCTGCTCACCACCATTTGTGAAAGATGATTTACAGATTATAGAAATATAAAAATTTAAACCTTTTAAATTCAAATAATTATGATTTTATGAATTAAATATTGTCATGGTATTTTTGAATACATAAGACGAATGAGTGGAGGACACAAATCAGGGTAAGAAAATGAATAGGAAGAAATAACTTGCTTCAAAATTGAGAACATTTGACCTTCTCATAAGGATCATTATTCATCATGATCCTTCCTGTAAGACTTAACTTTCTCATTTACAGGAAACATCCATTCAGTCTATTTCATTATTAGTATTATCATTATACTTACCAACTGAAGAATATTCCTAAAGAATATTCATGACGACTGTGGTAAAAAGTGATGAAGATGGCTAGGCTTCTACACTTTTTGCTTTGAGACACAGTTTCACTCTGTTGCCCAGGCTGTAGTACAGTGGCCCGATCTTGGCTCACTGCAACCTCCCCCTCACAGGTTCAGGCTATTCTCGTGCCTCAGCCTCCTCAGTAGCTGGGATTACAGGTGCTCATTAACACACCCGGCTAATTTTTTTGTATCTTTAGTAGAGATGGGGTTTCACCATGTTGGCCAGGCTGGTCTCCAACTTCTGACCTCAAGTGATCTGCCCGCCTCGGCCTCCCAAAGTACTGGGATTACAAATAGGCGTGAACCACCCCACCCTGCCCCAATGTACTTTAAATAAACCATCTCAAAAGAAAAGCAAAACAAAATAAATAAAGCAATCAAATTAAGCAATAATTTGGTGAACATTACCAAAGTTACTGTGAGGGACATAAATAGGAACGAAATACTTTCCAGGATTACAGTACTTACATTCTCAAAAATTTCCTATTGAAATCCATCTCCAAAGCCCGAAAAATGGGGAACACTACAATTAAAAGCCAGGAGGACCTTGGGCGGCGTCTCTCCAGAGCACAGGATCTGCCTACTCTATTGCGAGTAAGACCACTTCCCACTGCGCTGGACCACACCTGCTTGGGCTTGCCCGCGCGCACAAGCCCTCGGTGGGCGGCGCCAAGCACCGCAGCGCGTGTGCAGCAGCAACCTGAGCACCAACAGGCCGGACACCGCGCAGACAGCGATGATCGGGTACACGTTGACATCCACTAGCGCAGCCTCCCGAACCCAATGCCTGTCAATGCCCGCAAAGAGGCCTTCCTCGCCCGGCTGCTCTCCGCCAGCGACACCAACACATTGATCGTTGGCAGTAAGCGACGGCTCGCAGTGGTCCTTTACCAGCACCAGCCGGCGGTGGCGCATAGCTTTCGCCTCGTCCAGCGTACTCCTCTTGCTGATCTCTCCCGTGCACAACCCCACGCGGAACGGGTGTTGCCAGCCTACTGCTGCAGCTCATGAGACAACCTTCTACCGCGCGCACCTTCGCCACCACGTGGCCTCCACTCACCTAATGTGGCAACAGCTTGTTCACAGCGCTGCCAGCCGACCCAAGGCGCCAGCAGCGCCAACCAAGTTGTCATTCCTGCAGTAACACCTGAAGCGCTACGTTGCTGCCCAGAGGCTGCATGCCCCCGTCGCGCGCGCTCCCCTGGAACTGCAGCAACTCCAGCTTCTAGTGGTTCAGCTGCTGCAGCGCGTACACTTTGCCACTCTCTGCGTGCACCGACACTTAGCTCGACAGCGTGCGCTCGCCCACCCGCCGCTCCACCACCGAGTAGGACACCAGCGCGTTCTCCTGAGCATCCCCGTCTCGCGCGAACACTGTGAAGATATGGCAGCCCGGCGGGTTGTTCTCTTTCATGAACACCATGTACTCGGGCTGCATCAACGCCAGAGTGTTATGGTTCACTGTCGGCCACTTGCACGGACCCGATGCCCGTGGCCAACAATGAAAACGAGCCCCCGTTCCGCGCGGTTACCAACTGATAGATTTGCTCTTTTGGTCCAGGGCGCTGTGGCGCACCAACGAACAGGTGCTGGGCAGCGCCTATTGAAGGTGGACACTAACTTGAAGGGACGTGAGGCATCAGGGTGAGGGTCACTTGTCCCTTGACACTGAATTTAGCGTCAAGTACACTGATCAGGGCTATGATGGCACCTAGTTGAGTGTCTTCCTGTACAGGGAATGATAATGACTTACTGCTAACTCTGGAACACTATCATTGATGTCCTAGACTTCTATTGAGTCTGTGCAGTAGCAAACATCGGGGAATTGCCTTTGTCAACTGCCTGTATTTGAATCTTCCATTATTTAGTTTCCTCCAAACCTATCTTTATATTTACTTTTCTTTCTCCACTGTCTGAATCTATGCGAAAAAGGGCTTCTATGTTGGGGGAGACATCAGTTGCAAAGAAACAATGTGGCTGTTTGAAACCTGTCCAAATCCAAAGGGTTAAGTCTAATAGCCAGTGTACCTGTGGGCACAGTGGTTCACGCTTGTAATCCCAGCACTTTGGGAGGCTGAGGTAGGTGGATCACAAGATCAAGAGATCGAGACCATCCTGGCCATCATGGTGAAACCCTGTCTCTACTAAAAATACAAAAATTAGCTGGACGTGGTGGCACGTGCCTGTAATCCCAGCTACTTGGGAGGCTGAGGCAGGAGAATTGCTTGAACCGGGAGGAGGAGGTTGCAGTGAGCCGAGATTGCATCACTACACTCCAGCCTGGGTGACAGAGTGAGGCTCTGTCTCAAAAATAAATAAATAAATAACCAGTGTACCTTCTCTTGCATTTTCCAGTAATTTCACATGACAGACTGCTTTGCCAAACACTGGGGCATCATCATGTACATCCAGCACTGTGCCATGTAATGCTTTGGTGCCTGTCAGCTCAGCTTTGCCCCCATCAGTTGCTTTAAGCACCAAAAGTAACTCTGAAGTGACTTATCCATCTGCATTTTAAAAATACACCTTCAAGTGGTTTTACCTACTCTTCATTGGTTGGTATTTCCCGGGAAAAATAATCACTGGGATACAGTATGTAAATCAGCAGAGCATTGGCCCCTGCTGCTGCATCCCAGACACCCCCTAGTGAAAAACAAGAATCAAGAACCCTTGTTTTCTAAATAGATCATTTTGTGTCTCTGAGAACACTGGCAGGTTGTCTTTAATGTCTTTCACTTCCATCTCCATATGGAAAATCTGTAGCAGCTTGTCCACAACCACCTCCAGGTGGATGGTGCACTCCAAGATCCGCCCACACAGCTCCTCGAGGTCGATCCGAGAATCCACAAACAAAATGCCATTCTGCAAATTTACCTCCAGACGGTCCCCATGGCCTTTGGAATCCACCCAGAACGGGTGCAGCACCAGCTCCACCAGCTCCAGACCCAGGTCCTGCACGATGTGGCCCAGGAAAGTGTCATGTGCCATCCTTGGCCTCTTCCAGGATGGTATAGTGGAGCTGGTCCTTCCCCTCCTCACAAATTTCGAGGAGCAAAAGCCAGTGCTGTAGGCTCTGGGATTCCTGGCCACTTAGTCTGGCAGCTAACATCATGCCTCTCTTTTGGTTAGTAAAACAATATTTCATGACTAGAAAGACATAGTTCCTCTGAGATCTTTTGATTCCTTGTTCCTGAGGTTCCACATGATCTTAATGGGTGTTTGTGGTTTTTAAAGCACAGGAACAATGGAGCTTCTTTCTGATCTAGGAATAATCCGATTTTCGCCTGTTTAAAAAATACTTTTCTTGGAGAACAACAATATCCTGTGGCTTAATACATAAGTGGATTTGACTTCATATTATCTCACTTACCTTCCATGTTCCTAATTCCTACATATGCATTTATGTGGTGATTTTTTTTTTTTTTTTGAGCTTTCAAGTCCTTTCCTATACCTTCTTGTGTGTGACCAGTACCTCTTCAAAAGTAGGTTTGTCTTACAAATTAGAATTCCATAAAGAATTTTTTTTTTTTTTTTTTGAGACGGAGTTTCACTCTTGTTACCCGGGCTGGAGTGCAATGGCGCGATCTCAGCTCACCGCAACTTCCGCCTCCTGGGTTCAGGCAATTCTCCTGCCTCAACCTCCTGAGTAGCTGGGATTACAGGCACGCGCCACCATGCCCAGCTAATATTTTGTATTTTTAGTAGAGACGGGATTTCACCATGTTGACCAGGATGGTCTCGATCTCTTGACCTCGTGATCCACTCGCCTCGGCCTCCCAAAGTGCTGGGATTACAGGTGTGAGTCACCGCGCCCGGCCCCATGAAGAGTTTTATCTTGTATGTAGACATCCTAAAGAAAGTACTACTGTGCCAACTGTATTATCATGTGAATGAATATGAAATAAGTCCATATTTGCTGGATACTTGTGTTATTATTTCCTTTACCTTTTTCAATTTTTGAAATAAGGTCTCACTTTGTTGTCCAGGATAGAGTGCAGCGGCACAATCATGGGTCACTGCAGCCTCAACCTCCTGGGCTCAAGTGATCCTCCCACCTCACCCTCCCAAGTAGCACTATAGTAGAAACTACAGGCATGTACCACCACGCCTGGCTTATACACATAAGTACACACACACACACACACATATATACGTAAGGAGTACACACATATATATGTGTAAGAGGTACACACACACACATATGTAAGGAGTACACACATGCACACGCATATGTGGGGGGGGTGTGTGTAAGGAGACCCCATCATATATATGTTCAGTCCAAGGTATCTCTATGTTTCCCGGGTTGATCTTGAACTCCTGGCCTCAAGCAATCCTCCAACCTTGGCCTGTCAAAATGCTGGGATTACAGGTGTGAGCCACTATGCCTGGCCTTAAATTAGTACTGATGAAGAGATTAATGCACCTGTATACCTGAGGCTTTTATGACTGGTATGAGTTTTTACTAAATTTTGTATATTACTTATAATATGATATTCAGGAGAATTTTTTTCAAATATCAGAGGAAGTATATATATCATAAACCTATTTTGATATAATAACAAATATTATATCATTTCTAAACTCTGCATTAATTTAGCATCTATAATTTCTAAGAGCTGGAGACAGGGCACAGAGAGTATTAAGACTGAAAGAAGGCTATGTTTAAATTCTTGCCACAATTGTCTTTTTTGATGTTCCTAAACTTGAACAATAATTTTAACTTCTATTTGAAGCTATTTATGAAGCACATATGAGTAACAAATTCAATCTCCATACTCAAAGGGAAAGGAAAGAAAAAGTAATTGCTAAGAGCTGTAGGCAAGATGATAAATCCATGGCATTGGTGTTTGGTGACACTAGAATTAATAAAGTTTTTTTTTTAATGAAATCGTGAGTATCAGGTAACAACCAATTTCAGAAAAACACAATCGATAGTGCAGCTTTGTCACTAGGCAACTAAATTAGCTTTCATTTCTGAGTCATACAACCCAACCCTGTTTAAGATGACTAGAGAAGCTATTTTTTTCTTTTTTTTTTTAGGTTTTGGGACTAGAGAAGCTATTAAACTAAACTTTACAATATAATAGATCAGTAGAAAACATTGTAATTTTCTCCTCAAACTTTTAATATTAATTAGTAATAAAGTATTTTCAATCTCAAAATTTAAAAGTGTTCAAATGCTCTTCGTTATTAAACATAAGCATGACTCCTTCCTCAAAGTGAAAGAGTTAATACCTGAATATCATAAGCAATGCTTAATGATAAAGGAGCAGATAACTGCCGGATAAAATTATGTAAATAACTAAAACACACACTTTCTTCTGCTAAGTAAAGTGAATAATACAAACTGACACAGATACCACTACAACTAAAATAAAAATGAAAACATTTTTAAAGTTCAAAACATTTAACTTAATTGCTAAGATTAAGAAACTTTAAATTGCCACCTATTTACTGCACTATTGGGGAAAAACTGTAATCGCTGAACACTATGGCAGTATAAGCTATGGTGCACTACACGTATTCTACACATGGGAGAAAACACATTTTCGCTGAAGAGATATTGATCAGTTAATTAACAAAAAATCATGTTAATTTTTTGTTAATGTAAATACAATCAAATCAAAATTTAGATTGGAAAATGAAATAACATTAATTAAAATACTAACCTTACAAATGTTTGTAACGAAAAGTGATTACGAAAGTAAATCATCAGAACTGCAACCCGTATCATATATTTGTATTGGAAAATATTAGTGTATTCAGAACAAATTGTTATTTTAAAAAATTAAAGTAACAATCAAAAGCTGACACAGTGGGTAGGATAGAAAAAATTTAAAAAACACTGGAATAAGTTATATTACAAGAGTATCACTAGAAATATTCAGGCATAAATGGTATGTAGACGAAAATGAAATATTCTGAGATATACATTTGAGAAAATGCGGTAAGAGAAAATATTATCACAAAGCACAAAAAGAAAAGGAAAATGTAATAACCCACCTTCCTAGAGTGGTCTCCTCCAACAGGCTGATCTTCTGCTTCCACATCTACTGTTGGGCACGGTGGAAGGCTGGGGCTGAAGGCCATGAGGTCCGTCTTGGGCGGGCCTTCCCCAGAACACACCCTCTGCCGCCTCTGCTGCGAGTAAGACCAGCTCCCCACCGCGCTAGAGCACACCAGCGTGGGCTTCATCGGCCCACAGGCGCCCTCGGTGGGCGTCGCTGAGCACCGCAGTGCCGTGTACAGCAGCAGCGTGAGCACCAGCAAGCTGGACACCGCGCAGATGGCGATGATCAGGTACACGTTGACATCCACCAGGGCCACCTCGGGCGCCACGCCCACTGACGCTCGCGACGAGGCCTTGGGTGCCTGACCGCCCTCCACAAGCGACACAAGCACAGTGGCTGTGGCCGTCAGCACCGGCTCGCCATGGTCCTTCACCAGCACCAATAGGCGCTGACGCGGCGAGTCAGCTTCATCCAGAGCGCGCGTCGTACTGATCTCCCCCGTGTACAGCCCCACGCGGAATGGGATGCGTGCGCCAACCGCCGCCGACTGCAATTCATACGACAGCCACGCGTTGTATCCCGAGTCAGCGTCCACTGCGCGCACCTTCGCCACCACTTGGCCCGCACCCACCGAACGCAGCACCAGCTCACTGACTGCACCGTTCGCTCTGCCAGCGGGAGACGCCAGCAGCGCCGGCGCGTTATCGTTCTCGTCCAGCACGAACACCTGCAGCGTCACGTTGCTGCCCAGAGGCGGCACCCCCGCGTCGCGCGCGCTCACCTGGAACTGCAGCAGCTCCAGCTCCTCGTGGTCCAGCGGTTGCAGCGCGTACACCTTGCCGCTCTCCGCGTGCACCGACACGTAGCTCGACAGCGCGCGCTCGCCCACCCGCCGCTCCACCAGCGAGTAGGACACCAGCGCATTCTCCTGCACGTCCGCGTCCCGCGCCGACACCGTGAAGATGTGGCAGCCCGGCGGGTTGTTCTCCTTCACGAACACCGTGTATTCGGGCTGCGCGAACGCTGGCGCGTTGTCGTTCACGTCGGCCACCTCCACGGACACGCTGGCCGTGGCCCACAGCGAAGGGGAGCCCCCGTCCTGCGCGGTTACCACCAGCTCATAGGCCGACACGCTCTCGCGGTCCAGGGCGCTGTCCAGCACCAAGGAATAGTAATTCTTGTAGGTGGACACCAGCTTGAAAGGGACATGGGGCGTCAGAGAGCAGGTGACCTGTCCGTTGGCTCCTGAGTCATGGTCAGACACGCTGATTAGGGCGATGACGGTGCCCACTTGAGCATCTTCTTTCACTGGGAGAGACAGAGAAGTGACAATCACCTCAGGTGAATTATCATTTTCATCCAGTAATTCCACTAGGACCGTGCAGTGACCAACCATAGGTGGATTTCCCTTATCTGTAACGTCTACATGAATTTCATAAGTGTTACTATCCTCAAAGTCAATAGCATCGTTTACTTTTATTTCTCCCGTCGTTTCGTTTATCCAAAATTTCCTTCTTATCGTGGGTGGGACCAAAGAGCTAAATGAGTATATAATTTCCTTGTTTATTCCTTCATCCGAATCAGAAGCGTTGAGCCATATAACTAACGTTTGGTTCGCTTGATTTTCATACATCTTAACTTCATAAACCGGTCTATCAAAGATAGGGGCGTTATCGTTGGCATCTAACACCAGGATAAGCAGAGAAACAGATCCGGTAAATTCAGGTTTGCCTCCGTCGGTTACTGTCAATAACAACTTTAGCTGAGGATTTTCTTCACGATCCAGCAGTTTCCGCAGAACAAGCACTGGGAATTTGTCTTTGTCTTTTTTGTTCATAATATCAAGAATAAAAAACTCATTTGGACTAAGTTTGTAAGTAAGCAATGCGTTCTCTCCAACATCCGCATCAGATGCGCCTTCTAGCGGAAATCGAGAGTCAAGCAGTCTGGATTCAGGTATTGAGAGCTTTTGTTCTGTTACGGAGAACCTGGGCGAATTGTCGTTAATGTCCTTTATTTCCACGTCCACATGGAAAACCTGCAGCGGCCTGTCCACGATCACCTCCAGGTGGATGCTGCACTCCGCGCTCCGCCCGCACAGCTCCTCGCGGTCGATCCGAGAATTCACAAACAAAATGCCATTCTGCAGATTTACCTCCAGAAGGTCCCCGTGTGCTTTGGACGCCACCCGGAACAGGCGCGGCACCAGCTCCGCCAGCTCCAGCCCCAGGTCCTGCGCGATGCGGCCCACGAAGGTGCCGTGTTTGGCCTCCTCGGAGACGGAGTAGTGGAGCTGACCGCTCCCCACCTCCCAGGATGCGAGGAGAAGAAGCGAGAGCAGCGGACACCCCAAGAATCTACATCTGGAAACCATCTTATCCTTCTCCTGTTTTACAAATCGACGAATCAGCTAGAATGCATATACGACCTTACATTTTCTGTCCTTTTCTTACATCTATTTTCTTTCGAAATGGCTGAGATCTCAGAGTGAAGCTACTTCCTAGTCCTTTAGAAACTGGATGATGCCTTTGTTCTAAAAAACCATTTTGTGGACGACAGCGACATCCGGTGGCTTTAGGTGTAAGTACAATTCCATGAGTTTACAACTTCTTTCATTCATGTATTAATTTTTTACGTATTTTTATGTCTATGGACTTTCAAAGCCTCACATTATGTCTCTTTACAGATAATAATAATAAATGTTGATCTCACGTGCAATATTTTCTTAAATGTAGAATCTCAGAGTAGTGATTTCTTCCCTAACTACATGATTATCGATAGCTGAATTTCAACATGCCCTTAATATTTGCATACTACTGAGTATACTAATATTTTATTGAATAACAAGTTTAGTTCCCTTTATGTTCTGACACTTAACTTACTTCTCTTTCTCATTATTTTGAGATTTAATAAAGTTTATTTAGACACTAATGTCATCTGTGAGGTGTTTGTAACTCCTAAGTTTTAAATTCACTAGAACTTAGAGAGATCATTAGCTTCAACATCAGACATTTCTCCGTTTAGATTTCTATTAACCTATTCACTAGCCACGTGATTTGGTGAAAATCATCTAAACTCTCCCTGTCTCATGTTCCAATTTTATAACTTTAGCCTAATAGTATATGGTGGTTGCGTTAATTATAATATATTAAGTGCTTGCAACAGCACCTTAAGGAGAGTGAGTGCTTCATAAATGGAAACTATCCTCAGGCCTCAATGTGACCATATTTGTTTTCATGAAGCTTAATACCAAATCTGGCTCATCGGGCAAAATTATTACCTATAGAACGTGGTCACTCTACAGTGCCTTAATTATTGCTACTGCACAGGCCGACAGTGGTGTTTTCCATATTTAAGAAAACAGAAAAGTACTGTTTTTGAAAAATCTTTTATAAAAGGAGAGGTTTCATTTTATAATATCTTACATGGACAAAAAGAATCTTAATTATGATTCTAAAAAAGTAATTAACAAATTTATTATTTCTGTTTTCAGAGACAAATGCTTTTATCCCTGTTATATTTACACTTTTCAAATGCCCAAAAGACACAGTTCTTAAATGTATCTAAAAATTTTATCAATGTCAATGAAGTTTTTCATTACCACTTGCTGTAAAAATATTTTTTCTCTCTCAAAGTTATTGAAATCAAATATTCAGGAATGAAAATTTTATATATCTGTGCTGCTGAAAAAAAATGGGTTTTCTATCTTTCCAAGAAAGAAAAACTTAACAACAAATTTTGGTCTTACACAAGGGTTAATTTATTTTATTTAATGATGTTATGACTTTTGTAAATAATATTTTTAAGTGTGCCAATAACTTTTAACTCTTTTTTATTAAAATCTGAATGACAGAACAACAATGTTTATAAAAAGAAAAATGACAGAAATGGGTGTCACTTAATCAACAGTTTACGTGTCCTACTAAACTCTGTTTCTATACTTCTCTACTCCTTTGGAATGCCTCTTGTGTCAACATTCATTCAAAATCTGATTTTAGAGATTACTTTTTTATAAACCTTAAATTAAAATGTAATGAGTTACCTATCAAAATATCAATGTTCTGTTTCAGCTATCTGGAGTGTAAAAATAAGTTTGCCATTGGTCGATCATCTCCACACACAATAAAAACAACTCAATTTCTACTAATGTATATTTTATACCAAGTAATAACATAAATATTCCAATGTAGACATCCAATAAAAAAGTGGAGAGTAGTTAAGTTACTCTTTTTCTTTTTTGAGACAGAATGTTGCTATCACCCAGGCTGAAGTACAGTGGTGCTGTCACAGTTCACTGCAGCCCCAATGTCCCAGGCTCAAGCAATTCTCCCACTTCAGCTTCCTGAGTAGTTGGGACTACAGAGGCATGCCATCATGCCCAGCTAATTTTTTTGACCCTCCCACCTTGGCCTCCCAAACTTTGGGATTACAGGTGTCAGGTCACATCTTTTTAAATTACAGAAACTTGCACTGTCAAGTATCGAATAGGGCTATGGATCTAAAACTTCAGTTGTATGAGAATCATCTCGGGTGTGCTTTAAAATGACAATTTGCTCATACTACCCATTTCAGAATTTCTGAGGTGGAATCTTGAACTAGAACATTCAATGAGGACTCTAGGTGCTGCTAATGCGTTAGCAGGTCTAAGGATAGGATGATCATAGGCCCCAGTTTGTCTGGGACAGGCTCAACTTGGGTCTGTGATCTTGTATACTTATTTACAATGCCCCCTTTTCTCTCGAAGTGTCTAAGATATTGGGTGATAATTTAGTTTTCCCTATATAGTAATTGTAAGGCTGGTCTCCTCGCCAGGAGCCCGGACACACCCCCCTCCCTCTCTGGGAGATCGGACACGCCCACCCCCCTCACACAGCACCTAGCTCTCCCTTAAAGAACTCCGCCAAAATGCAAAAGAAGTCTTGTAAATCTACCCAATAGCATTCGAGTCTTAGCTACCCAATAGCAGCCGAGTCTTGTAAATCTACCCAGTAGCAGTCGAGTCTTGTAAATCTACCCAACAGCATTCAAACCCTGCCTACCTGCCAATAGCAAGTTTGTCCTGTCCATGCCCTGCTCTCCCACAACCAGTCAAACGCCTCCACTCCCTATAAAACCCCACCCCTCCTGTTGGACCACAGAACCTCGACGGGAGCGGAATAAATTCACATTGAATCTTCTTGTGCTGGCCTGAGTTTCTTCATTTTAAACTCGGCAAGAACCCAAGAACCCTTACAGTAACTACAACTTGAAAAGAACTGGGATAGGAGGAGTTTCATTATTGTTTCATCATTCTGACTTGAGTTAAGGAATGTTAACTACAGAAGCATATAAGGAGAGCTATTACACAAAATAGGAAAGTGTCTTCTGCTCTCACCTCTCTGTTTTGAACTTGCCAGACTGTTTTAAATTTTACCCTCTCTGGATCCCAGTGAGTTAATATTCACTAATGATCTCAAGAGATAAATTTATTACTAAGGTGTTCCCAGCTCTTCTGATAATTTGCATATGATGAGAGCCCATATGCTGAGACAGAATGAAGATTAATATGAAGTACTAAATTACCAATCGCACCAACACAGCCATAAATAATAAAGAATAAATTTTATGATTACTGATGACATAGTAAATGCTTCATAAGTACCAGCTCTAAGAGACTGGAGGACATGGGCGGGGGGAAAATGACATCTGTAGCATCCCTCTATTCATACAATCAAATACCTGAGCCCAAGTTTCAATGGCACATGAAACTTGAAAAAACTGCAATGACAAAGATACTTGAAAATATAAGTCTATATTCAAGGTGAGTTGTGCTGATAGACATAGATAGGTTTAATGATGGGAGCTCAGAGACCACTCAAGTTCTGAAAGAAAATTAAAAAAAAAAAAAAAGGCTGGGCACAGTGTCTCAAGCATGTAATCCCAGCACTTTGGGAGGCCAAGGCAGGCAGATCATAAGGTCAGGAGTTCAAGACCAACCTGGCCAACATGAGGAAACCCTGTCTCCATTAAAAATATAAAAACCAGTGGGGCACAGTGGCACGTGACTGTAATCCTAGCTACTCAGGAGTCTGAGGTGGGAGAATTGCTTGAACCCGGGAGGCAGAGGTTGCAGTGAGCCAATATCACACCACTGCACTCCAGCCTAGGTGACACTGAACTCCAGCCTGGGTGACAGAGCTAGACTCCATCTCAGAAAAAAAAAAAAGAGAGAGAGAGATGACAAAAAATATATAATGTAGCATGGTCCAAATAGTGTTTTAAGGGAAAATTTTAAAAATTAAAATATTTTATTTTAAATAAATGTTACTTGCATTTTCATAGTTATTATTGTGGCTCTATTCTCAAGGCCATTCTGATCTTGCTCCACTGAGTTTTTTTATTAAGTCATACCTTATAAAATATCTGACACAACATTAAATAAAATAGCTGAAAGAGAAAGAAAAATATAAACCACATAGCAAAAACTCAACAAGTGAAGTTTTTAAAAATATAAATTAGAAAACAAGCAAATAGCTTGCACTAAAGGTAGAGTGTGGGGAACTGCCATTTTGGAAAGTCACATACTACAATTCAGGAAATATAACATGTAGTGGCATTAAAGGTGCAAATCTCATATCCAGATTTCTGCCTTGTGTTACATATGAGCTGAGAGGAGAGAAAAAGATTTTAAAAAAACATATTTCTGTCTTATGGATTATTGACTGAAAAAGTTAATTCTTATCTAAATTGGTAAGGGTAATTTTTTAAAGTTACAGACTATGAATTTTAAGAGAACTCAAAGTTTGAAATCTTTACATGGCTCATCATTTTATCACTAAATGGAGAAAATTTCAATTAAAAGGAGAATGTCTTCTTGAAGAAAGTAAACACTTGTTAAAAAGTACTTTCTCTAATTTCAGTAAACGACTGAAATTCAAAAAATTTCTAAGTGTAGACACAATTTCAATCAACATTTCCCTATAATCTACATTGTCAGACATTTAAGAACATATTTCATACAAGTTGAAATGAAGGCTGTGTTTATAACATTTATTGACATAATTTGATTCCTAAAGTGGAACAACTGTTTTCTAAAGTTTAGTGGAAGTTCCTTATTAAAATAATAGATACTGAGGGGTGCTGAACAATCCAATGTTTACACGCTCTCCATCCAGAAAAATGTAGAGAACTAAAACATTAACAAAGTAACAATTGCTATATATTTTTGCTTGGGTTTCTTATAAACAATACAAGTAGACTTAAAATACTATACAAAATTTAGAAATAAATAAATGATAGTGACATTAATTTTTAATGAATGACTAACAACTAAATTGGTTTCCAGGTGCTATAGCAGCACAGTATCAGAAATTTAATGTTGCTTTCATTGCAAATTTAAATAAAATTAATTCTGTACCCAATAAATATCTATTTAATATACGGTTTATGATTCTCACTAGAAGTCAAGGCAAAGTCGGCTCCAGTGTTAAGGGGTTCACTTTACAAGAAAAAATACAGGCCAGGCGCAATGGCTCACACCTGTAATCCTAGCACTTTGGGAGGCCCAGGCAGGCAGATCACGAGGTCAAGAGATCTAGACCATCCTGGCCAACATGGTGAAACCCTGTCTTTACTAAAAATACAAAAATTAGCTGGGCGTGGTGGTGTGGGCCTGTAGTGCAATCGCTTGACCCTGGGAGGGAGAGGTTGCAGTGAGCCGAGATCACACCACTGCACTCCAGCCTGGCGACAGAGTGAGACTCTGTCTCAAAAAAAGAAAAAAAAGAAAAAGAAAAGAAAAGAAATCATGAATTTCTAGAAAAATGAATAAAACTTCAAATTACTGGGAGTAATTTAAAATATCTTTCAAGAAAAATTAAATAATTATATAAAAAATAAAATACTTCAATAAAATAGAACAACCTACCTTCTCAGATGAATCTAAAGAAGCAGAGGGTTCTCCCGTTCGCTCTATAGATCCAGGACAAGGAGAAAGGCCCGGGCTGAAGGCCATGAGGTCGGTCTTCGGTGAACCCTCGCCAGCGCACACTCTCTGCCTCCTCTGCTGCGAGTAAGACCAACTCCCCACTGCGCTGGAGCACACCAGCGTGGGCTTGCCCGGCGCGCACTCGCCCTCGGTGGGCAGCGCTGAGCACCGCAGCACTATGTATAGCAGCAGCGTGAGCACCAGCAGACTGGATACCGCGCAGATGGCGATGATCAGGTACACGTTGACATCCACCAGCGTCACCTCGGGGCCAGTGGCACCCACTGACCCTCGCGACGATGCCTTTGGTGCCTGGCCGCTCTCCACCAGCGACACCAGAACGGTGGCAGTGGCCGTCAGCGCCGGCTCCCCATGGTCTTTCACCAGCACTAGGAGGCGCTGGCGCGGTGCATCCGTCTCCTCTAGGGCCCGTGTCGTGCTGATCTCGCCCGTGTACAGCCCCACGCGGAATGGGATGCGCGTGTTAACCGCTTCCGGCTGCAGCTCGTATGAAAGCCACGCGTTGTAGCCCGAGTCTGCGTCCACTGCGCGCACTTTCCCCACCACCTCGCCGGCGCCCACCGACCGCAGCACCAGCTCGCTCACTGCGCCGCCGCCAGTGCCACTCCTCCGAGATTCCAGCAGTGCCGGCGCGTTATCATTCTCATCCAGCACGAACACCTGCAGCGTCACGTTGCTGCCCAGAGGCGGCACGCCCGCGTCGCGCGCACTCACCTGGAACTGCAGCAGCTCCAACTCCTCGTGGTCCAGCGGTTGCAGCGCGTACACCTTGCCGCTCTCCGCGTGCACCGACACGTAGCTCGACAGCTCGCGCTCGCCCACCCGCCGCTCCACCAGCGAGTAGGACACCAGCGCATTCTCCTGCGCGTCCGCGTCCCGCGCCGACACCGTGAAGATGTGGTAGCCCGGCGGGTTGTTCTCCTTCACGAACACAGTGTACTCAGGCTGCGCGAACGCTGGTGCGTTGTCGTTCACGTCGGCCACCTCCACAGACACGCTGGTCGTGGCCCACAGCGAAGGCGAGCCCCCGTCCCGCGCGGTTACCACCAGCTCATAGGCCGACACGCTCTCGCGGTCCAGGGCACTGTCCAGCACCAATGAGTAGTAATTCTTGAAGGTGGACACCAGCTTGAAGGGGACGTGGGGCGTCAGGGAGCAGGTAACCTGCCCGTTGGTATCCGCGTCTAGGTCAGTCACACTGAGCAGGGCAATAACTGTACCTAGTTGTGCATTCTCTTTTACAGGAACCGAAAGGGTTTTTATAGTCAACTGTGGAGCATTGTCATTAACATCCACAACTTCCACAAGAACTGTACAATGACCAGCCAGTGGTGGGAAACCTTTATCGACAGCCTCTACTGGGATCTTGTGTGCTCTACTTTCTTCAAAATCCATATGTCCTATCACTGTGATTGCCCCACTTACGGGATCCATGTGGAACTTGGATTTTATATCTGGTGAAACATCACTGGAGAAGGAGTAAATAATATCCCCATTCAAGCCTTCGTCTAAATCTGAGGCATTGGGGTTAATCACCAGCGTTCCGATAGAAACGTTTTCTGGTAACTTCACCGTATAGAGGGTTCTGTCGAACACTGGGGCATTGTCATTGACGTCCAGCACTGTGACGAATAACTGAACGGTGCCAGTCAGTTCAGGCTTGCCTCCGTCGGTGGCCGTAAGCAATAAAGGAAGCTCCGGAGTTTCTTCTCTGTCTAAAGGTTTCTGTAGTACAAGTCCAAGAGGTTTTACCTGCTGGTTGCTGGTTGGCACGTCCAGAGAGAAATATTCATTGGGGCTCAGTCTGTAAGTAAGCTGGGCGTTCTCCCCGGTATCTGCATCGGACGCGCCCTCTAGTGGAAACCGAGAGTCAATCGGCCTGGATTCCGCGATGAACAGATTCTTTTGTGTCGCTGGGAACAAGGGCGGGTTGTCGTTAATATCCCTCACCTCCACGTCCACATGGAAAACCTGCAGCGGCCTGTCCACAATCACCTCCAGGTGGATGCTACACTCCGCGCTCCGCCCGCACAGCTCCTCGCGGTCGATCCGAGAATTCACAAACAAAATGCCATTCTGCAGATTTACCTCCAGAAGGTCCCCGCGGCCCTTGGAATCCAACTGGAACAGGCGCGGCACCAGCTCCGTCAGCTCCAGCCCCAGGTCCTGCGCGATGCGGCTCACGAAGGTGCCGTGTTTGGCTTCC
Source organism: Aotus nancymaae (assembly GCF_030222135.1). Classification (NCBI taxonomy): domain Eukaryota; kingdom Metazoa; phylum Chordata; class Mammalia; order Primates; family Aotidae; genus Aotus; species Aotus nancymaae. The sequence goes on along the minus strand of NW_026988479.1, from coordinate 15,825,458 downwards.
TCCAGGACGGAGTAGTGGACCTGGCCGCTCCCCACCTTCCAGATCGCGAGGATCGTAAGCGAGAGCAGTAGATGCGGAGCCTCTGGGTCTCCTCGACTTGAGTACAACATTTCAAATACTCGGCCTTTTCTAATTGGTGAAAATTGCCTCCAAATTAGGAAAAACCGTCTGATTTCGTCAGTCCCATTCTGCTGTGTTCGCCATTGCTCAGCACAGACAGAGTGAAAAAGAATGGAGTCTCTTTCCCTGGAAAAAGGGCTGTATTTGTCTGGATTCAGAGAGAACATCGCGGCAAAGAGTGACATCACGTGGCCCAAAGTGTAAGTACATATTTCATGAATAAAAATTTTATAATTATTCTGCGAAACTTATTTCATTCTCTTAATTTTTTCTTAAGTAATCATTGTTGAAACAGAAGATCCTGTTTCTCTTGTTGGAGCCTTCTTAGCAGACTGACTGCCTCTAAAAGTTTAGTATGCTTGTGGTTTTCTCATTTCTGAGAAAATTCTCCATGTAAGTTTTAAATAATGACAGAAATGGAGTAACAATTAAAATAATTCCATTGAGCAATCACAAATTTTAAATTACAAAATTCTTTTGTTCTGGAATTCAGAGGCTCCCATATGGCTCAAAATGGATTCTGAAGTAAGAGAAATCTAGGAGTTGCAATCTCCAGTGAATATAGGAGCCCAGAAATCTACTGATGAAAAAGGAACTAGGCCATGTTCAAAAAAAGGAATCAAGAAAAAGGAGGAACAACTGAGGTAGTTTTCTTGGAGGTAGTTTTCTTGAGTAATTCTATGATTTGAAATGGTGGAAAATATTTTAAGAAAAGCGAGAATTGACTTTAAGGTCTTGCATTGTGGGGAGAAAATACATTTTTCTCTTTTGTAACATTTTATAATCTGTTTCCAGAAAGGTGTTGCTTTGATTCTTTCCAAGCTTTATCATTTATGAATACTCTCTTCTTTGTAATCTCCAAATCGTTTGTATTATATTAACATATAATATAATACAAATATATTTTATATAATATATTTTAATTTCATTATTGCTCATCCTTAGTACTCAGGACAACTTCTTGGGATTCTTTTCCTGCCTAGGTTCTAGAAAGTTCTCTTGTGAGTTTTACTATCTTATTTCAAAGTGCAAGTACATTAATTAAATCTAGATTTTAGTGTATCTCAAGCCTAAAGGCAAAATCGTGACAGTTTATTGTGCCATTGATGTTTTTGCATATTTATCTTTTGTTTCATATTTCCACTGATAACAACCTAAGAGGTGCTTTTAATAGTTGCGTCTGTCCTTGATTATTGCAGTAGCTTCTCATTTTGTCTTCCCATTCAGCCTTCTTTAAAAAGCCATAATTTATTTTGCTCAAAGTAATTTAATAGTCAAATTCCTTAATCACTCAGGATCATTTAGTCTATTGCTCAGAAATCAAGAGATCTTCTTACATTGTTTTTTCTGCTTTCATTCTCTGCAGACTGTATGTTTTAACCAAAGTGGACTTTTCTATGTTTCCAGTCATATTTATGCTTTTCTGTGTCTTCAATTTTGCTTATATTTTCTTCTTCCAAGAAATGTCTATTATTCTCAATATTCTCCCAGGGGGAAACTTACTCATTTAAAAACCACTGAAAACACAGCTTGCCTCTTCAATTATTTCTTTAAAAATTCAAATAGAAAATGATTGTCTTTCAACTTCAACCTCACTATGATTTACCTCTTTTATACTTGTTACATTATCATGCCTTGCATTGTGTGACTCATATTCTTTATTTGACCTCAAATTTTAAAGCCAGAGGCTGGGTCTCAGTAATAATTCCTGACATCATGATATTTTATTAGAGATCTGTAAGGATCCCATTTAATGTTTAATGAAGACTGGTTACTACAGTCTTCTCTACTTGCTAAGAAAGCATTTTAAAAGGCTATTCTAGCCAGGTGTGGTGGCTCACGTCTGTAATCCCAGCACTTTGGGAGGCTGAGGTGGGCAAATCACAAGGTCAGGAGATCGAGACTATCCTGGCTAACATGGTGAAACCCCGTCTCTATTAAAACTACAAAAAATTAGCTGGGTGTGGTGGTGGGCACCTATAATCCCAGCTACTTGGGAGGCTTAGGGAGGATAATTGCTTGAACCCAGGAGGCAGAGGTTGCAGTGAGCTGAGATTGCACCACTGCACTCCAGCCTGAGCAACAGAGCGAGGCTCTGTCCCCCAACAAAAAATAATAAAAATAAAATGCTATTCTATAACACTCTATATAAATGGTTTACTTAATTCATAGAACTACAAAATAAATTGACTTTAAATCATCATTAAAACATTGTGTATCACATTTTAAGAAAAATACTATTAATGGAAAGAAACATGAAAAGATCTCAAACACCTACTCAGCCCTCTGCAGGATCTCAGGCAACTTTTAAAGATGGGAAACATACAACTATCAATGTAAGATAGTCTACATATTCCTTGTGAGGACTTTAACTTTTCGAAAAAACTTTTTGTTCCACATAGGTGGTGTTAACTCGACTTTCCTAAACTCATAACTTTCAGATTTTTTCATTCTACCACACAACATTCAAAGTACTGACACATCCTAGGTTAATCTAAAAATGACTTTATAAAATATAATTTTTACATAAAATAAGATTAATATGGAAGGCCATGATGACTTTCTGACATTTTAGATTTCCTTTTTGCAATCACTAACTTTTTTTCTCTTCAGAATGATAATGACTAAATTTTATTATATACCTATCACTCACCAGAATTTAATATTAATAATATACAACTATTAACTTACTTGATACAAAAAAATGTATGCAGTAGAATTCACATTTATCACGCAAACATATAAAGCCAAGGAACTGAATAACAAATCCTTCACCAAAGGCTACACATACAAAAATTGGTAAAAGGAGGACTTGATTTAGAGAGCTTCAGAATCCACAGTACTTAATAACTAACTTCTGATACATTTCAATTTTAGAAATACTTAATAGCTAAAAGCATCATCATAATTAGAATAGTGAAAAGTATTAATGTACAAGAAATAGGTTTAGACTTCCTCACTTTGAAAGCACAACCCCTAATTCAAATACCAAGTAGAGAGTTGAGGACACAGAACTAAATGAGAAGTTGCCAAATACAATGCTAGGTGGTGGGAAGAATCCTTCTATTTTTGATATTTTGTAAAAGTCAATTAAATGTTTAGGAGATTTCAGTAATTAAAGTAATACTGAGAACCAGGTAGACATAGACAGAATAGGAAATATTACTTTCACAAATGAAAAACTACACATGCTATTCAAACAAGATAATAAAGATAAGCTTTTTTTTTTTTTTTTTTAAGATGGAGTTTCACTCCTGTTGCCTAGGCTGGAGTACAATGGCGTGACTGCACTCACCACGACCTCCGCCTCCCAAGTTCAAGCAATTCTCCTGCCTCAGCTTCCCGAGTAACTGGGATTACAGGCATGTGCCACCATGCCCTGCTAATTTTGTATTGTTAGTAGAGACAGGGTTTCACCATGTTGGTCAGGCTGGTCCTGAACTCCCGACCTCAGGTGATCCTCCCACCTCACTTTCCCAAAGTGCTTGGGTTACAGGTGTGAGCCGCTATGCCCAGCAAGCATAATTTTTAAAGTCCTTAAAGGACTAAAATGTAAACAATTTGTTGTTATATAATGTGTTCTAACAGTCAAATAAAATGCTAAGCATGGACAGGCATTAAGAGAACTGTAAAATCAACTACAAAAGAATTCTGCTTTGAGGTTACCTTCAGTTGGACAAGGGGGATAAAATATGCTCATAAATGATTACATTACTGGTTCATAAGTGATTAAAAGGTTTAAAACGACACTGATAACAAACTATAAGAATTCAGAGTCCCAGAAATCCTTCATTCCCTTTCAGCAAGATCCATCATTCCCTCCAAAGCAATATGCTCAGTCTAATGGGTATTTAATATCAAGGCAAGTCAGACAGACACAAGAAGCAAAGGTAAAAAGACAAGAAGAACAAAAAGAAAGAAAAGGTTGAAAGACACCAAAGTAAAGTATCCTGGATTTTTCAAAGATTTGTCCCAAAATGCTAAATATTTTCACATGAACTAATGGGCTGTGACAATCCCAAATATTCTGTATAATAAAGATTTATAAATTATGTGACTGGTTTGCAAGAATGGAATTACCATGTATAGTTTTTCTGATGAAAATATTTTTCTAAGTCATGTACTAAGTATCACTTTAATGTGAAATATTATTGGTAATATTCCAACTCACCAACAATGAATTGAATGATTAGAGTTTAGACGATACTTCCCAGACTAAAGTAATCATTTTCTCAACATAGAGGCTCAAAAAACTATTAAGTTGTTGACAACACAACTGTAAAAATTCATGGAGAATAAAAAACATGTCTCCAAATAGTAAAATGGTCTAAATAACAATTAATTAAAAGAAGCATTACAAATCTGCTCCTCCTTTGATTTTACTTCTTAACTAGTTTATAATAAAATTATGAAGAATATGAAAACTATCAAATTTTGAAAAACACTATTATTCTGTATTTTATCACTACACTGCTTAAAATGGCAATAGTGAAACATAAAAAATATTTGCGACTGCCAGACACTAAAAAGTCAGATAATAAGATGAATAAACTGAGATATTAAAGTGAATAAAATAAATATAAGAACAATATAATATTTAAAACATAAATTTCAAAGTACAGCATATAGAGTAAGCTTAAGAGTTCAGTGCATAAGGACAACTTTGGGGGAATATGCTCACCAAAGATCCAAATATACTGGACGTCATTAGATTATTGTTCAGAAAAGACGGCTGTAAGGCAGGCCAAAATAAATATTCAGTTAAAAAAAGAAATTATCCAATCATAACTTGAGTTTCGAGATAGACTCAACTTGTAGAGAATGATTGATACTGTATTATGTCACTGAAAAATTCTATTAATAATAAAATGTTTCTAAAAACTGAAACAATGTTTAAATTTTCACTATAAAATATGGAGAAAAATAAATATGAAATACTTTTAAAGTCATTATAATTTCCGCAGACAGAATTGATAAGTTCTAAATTTAAATGGACTTACTTTGAGGCCATGAGCAACATTTAAATCTTGCTGTTCGCCTACGTCAACTGATCCCAGATCAGGAGGAAGGCTGGGGCTGAAGGCCATGAGGTCCGTCTTGGGTGCCTCCTCCCCAGAGCACGCCCTCTGCCGCCTTTGCTGCGAGTACGACCAGCTCCCCACCGCACTGGAGCACACGAGAGTGGGCTTGCCCGCTGGGTCCACGCCCTCGATGGGCGGCGCTGAGCACCGCAGCGCAGTGTATAGCAGCAGCGTGAGCACCAGCAGGCTGGACACCGCGCAGATGGCGATGATCAGGTACACGTTGACATCCACCAGCGCAGCTTCTGGACCCACAGTGCCAGTCAACGCCCTGGACGACGCCTTTGGAGCCTGGCTGCTGTCCACCAGCGACACCAGCACCGTGGCCGTGGCTGTCAGCGCCGGCTCACCGTGATCCTTCACCAGCACCAGCAGGCGGTGGCGCGGAGAGTCCGCTTCGTCCAGGACACGAGTCGTGCTGATCTCGCCCGTGTACAGCCCCACGCGAAACGGGATGCGCGCTCTGCTTGCCGCTGGCTGCAGCTCATAAGAAAGCCACGCGTTGTAGCCTGAGTCGGCGTCCACTGCGCGCACCTTTGCTACCACGTGACCCGCACCCACCGACCGCGGCACCAGCTCGCTCACTGCGCTGTCGGTACCACCTACTCGAGGAGCCAGCAGCGCCGGCGCGTTATCGTTCTCGTCCAGCACGAACACCTGCAGCGTCACGTTGCTGCCCAGAGGCGGCATGCCAGCGTCGCGCGCGCTCACCTGGAACTGCAGCAGCTCCAGCTCCTCGTGGTCCAGCGGCTGCAGCGCGTACACCTTGCCGCTCTCCGCGTGCACCGACACGTAGCTCGACAGAGCGCGATCGCCCACCCGCCGCTCCACCAGCGAGTAGGACACCAGCGCATTCTCCTGCGCGTCCGCGTCCCGCGCTGACACAGTGAAGATGTGGCAGCCCGGGGGGTTGTTCTCCTTCACGAACACCGTGTACTCGGGCTGCTCGAACGCTGGAGCGTTGTCGTTCACGTCGGCCACCTCCACGGACAAGCTGGCCGTGGCCCACAGCGAAGGCGAGCCCCCGTCCCTCGCGGTCACCACCAGATCATAAGCCGACACGCTCTCGCGGTCCAGGGCGCTGTCCAGCACCAACGAGTAGTAATTCTTGAAGGTGGACACCAGTTTGAAGGGGAAGTGGGGTGTCAGGGAGCAGGTCACCTGCCCGTTGGCACCTGAATCGAGGTCGTTCACGCTTATTAGGGCGATGACAGTACCGAATTGAGCGTCTTCACGTACCGGCAAGGATAAGGAAGTCAATGCTATCTCAGGGACGTTATCATTTTTATCCAAAACTCTCACTAAAACGGTGCAATGACCCGCCATGGGAGGGTGGCCTTTGTCTGTCGCGTCAATACGGATTTTGTATAAGTTTACTTGTTCAAAATCCAAATTACCCCGAATCACTATTTCTCCTGTATTTGGATCTATGCTAAACTGGTCAACAACCATGGTTGGAACAAGGCTATTAAAAGAATATGAAATTGCCCCATTCGCTCCTTCATCCCGATCAGAAGCATTCAGTCTGATAACTGTCGTTCCGTTGTCTGAGTTTTCGAATATTCTTACTTCGTATTCAGACTGTTCGAAAGTGGGAGCATTATCATTCACGTCCAGCACTGTGACCAGCAGCTGAACAGTGCCTGTGAGCTCAGGTTTGCCCCCATCTGTGGCTGTCAGAAATAAGTTGTGTGCAGGAGCGTCCTCTCTGTCCAAGGATTTTCTTAATACGAGCTCAACCAGTTTATTCTCGTCGTTCTTTGAATTCACATCTAGCATGAAGTAATCATGAGAGCTAAGTCTGTATGTCAACACGGAGTTAGCTCCAATATCTGCATCGGACGCGCCCTCTAGCGGAAACCGAGATTCTGGCATTCTGGATTCTGAAATAAACAGCTTTTGTTCTTTTACCGGGAACACTGGCGGGTTGTCGTTAATGTCCCTCACCTCCACGTCCACATGGAAAACCTGTAGCGGCCTGTCCACGATCACCTCCAGGTGGATGCTGCACTCCGCGCTCCGCCCGCACAGCTCCTCGCGATCGATCCGGGAATTCACAAACAAAATGCCATTCTGCAGATTTATCTCCAGTAGATCCCCGTGTGTTTTGGACGCCACCCGGAACAGGCGCGGCACCAGCTCCGCCAGCTCCAGCCCCAGGTCCTGCGCGATGCGGCCCACGAAGGTGCCGTGTTTGGCCTCCTCGGAGACGGAGTAGTGGAGCTGACCGCTCCCCACCTTCCAGGCTGCGAGGAGCAGAAGCGAGAGTAGTAGTCGCCAGGATCTCAGGTCTCCTCGCCAGTGATAAACCATGTTAAATAGTCGTTTTCTATAAGAAAATCTTATCTTAATATAAAGATGAACGATTATACTTTCCAGAGTCTTTTAATCCAATTCCGCTGCATCTGCCATTGTTCGGCCTTTAGACAGATGCTCTCAGAGGAACGACTTTGAACCTTGACTAAACGGAACTTCTTGGTAGACAGCGACATCATGTGGCTTCAAAAGGTAATGATTACGTGAATTACTTCAGCAGTATTTGGGTTCTTTTATGCACTTTCTATTTCTTTATCATGCTTTAATAGTAAATCCTTAACTTTATCTACTGCAGAGGCATTCACACAGTCCGGATCCTTACATTAGTTTTAACTTGGATTTCTTTCTTCATTAGGAAAGGAGTTTCTTCTCAATGTTTTAAATATTCTATCAATTAATAATACATTTAAGTATGACCTGTATGTCATCGATATCAGAAATGTAAACTATCCTCCATAGTTTCGTGTGGAAGAAATGCATTAATATTTACTTGGTCACCAGAAACACTGGTATATATTATTCTGAGGTGAGCATATAATTCTAACTTTTCTATATTTTATCTTCTTGTGGATTATTGTTAAATTTCTGCTTTTCTTTATGCAAAAAAGTCAAATTACCTATACAGTTTTATTTACTGATGTAATAAAAATATGTGCATATTATTTACACTATTTCTCGATATCTCTATAGGTTGTTAAATTAAGTCTCTCACTTAAAACATTTTCCTTTGTGATTTCTCTGACATGCCAAACTCTAGTAGTATTTCCACCATTGGCTTGTTAGTTCTTCGTCTTTCTTCTGCTCCAAAATGTGGATATTTTCCAGATACATGCCTTCAACCTTTTTTCCCCAATCTTTTTATTTAATGTTTCTATTTCCAGGGCTTCAAACTAGCCTGTTACTTGAAGTATTCTTAACTCCATATCTACAACCCTCATTTTCATTTCTACCTGACTTTTTACCTGTATACCCTAACATTGCCTAGAAAATGAGCTGACTGAAATTAAAAGAATATCTAATCAATAGTCACCCAAAACCCAAATAATTAAAAACTCACAATTTTTATAGTATGACCATTCTCCACAGTTACTCATATGTATTTTTATGACTTCTTCTCCCTTGCCTACCATACTCAAAGTTTGTATACATCCCATATCTCCTTTCATGTGTGATAATTTTTGCCTTTATTAGTACAGCTTTTTCACTAGATTGCACTAAAATCTTCAGCAAGTTTATCTTTCTCTTGACCAATTGTCAAGACATTAGACTTCCATCTGGGAGATAGGCTATCTGACGATGAGCCAATCACCTCGGTGCTAAGGTTAACCACTTTCCAATATGAGTCGTATTTTATAGGAAAGATGTTGTCTCTTTCTTGGCACATTCTTTATTCAAAGTTTTTCTTCTATTCCTTCATCTTTATCTGTCAAAATTCTATTCATCTTTCAAAGTCCACCTCAAAAGTAAATCTCCATGGATTCATCATGGATGCCTTCATTGCAGGTGATTAAGAGCTCCTCTGAATTTCTACAAAATTGTTACCAAAAAAAATTAGGTAAAACAGGAAAGGTGAATAAGGGCATTTTCTGTGAAATGATTTAAATTTTTCCTCACATTATTTACACAAAGACCATCTTCGTAGTTGATTCTAAATAGTAGCGAACAGTTTGTAAAGAAAACAGCATTACTCAATGTCTCAGGAGTTTGAGACCAGCCTGGGCAACATGGTAAGACCCCAACTCTACAAAAAAAAAAAAAAATACAGAAATTAGCTGGGCATGGTTTTGGGTGCCTATAGTCCCAGCAACCTGGGAGGCTGCCATAAAAAGATCATTTGAACCTAGGAGACAGAGGTTGCAGTGAGCCCAGATTGTGCCACTTCACTGCAGCCTGGGTTACAGAGTGAGACCCCGTCTCAATAATAACAACAATAATAATAATCATTGGTGAATACAGTTTAGGCGGCTAAGGAGGATCCCCTATCAACTTCAAATATTTCCCAAAATAAATAGGATATTTAAAACTTCCTTAATAATATTCTAGAAAGATTTTAAATACACATATATGTAAGCATAAAAGGAAAATAACAAAGCAATAAAAACAGAATTACAATTACCATCTTGAAAGTCAAAGATATTTATAGATTTTTCTTCAAAAGTGAATATTCTTTCAACAGGAGAAGCAAACTTGGTCTGCTTATGGTTGGCATATTACTGCTCAATGGTAAATAATTCTATTGATTATCAAACAGGTTTTTGACTTCATAGTGCCTCTACCCTTATTCACTTTGAAAACAGTAACATATCCTAAAGTAACTTCCTGAAGTATATTAGAATATTACGAACAGTGAAAATTGACTGTCAGTTCTGAGTTTTTATTTTACTTTATTTCATTTTTGAGGCAAGGTCTTGCTCTGTAACCTAGGCTAGAGTTCTGTGGCATGATGACTGCAGCTTGGACCTCCCTGGCTCAAGTGATCCTCCCACCTTAGTCTCCTGAGTGGCTGAAACTATAGACATGCATCATCATGCACAGCTAATTTTTTATATTTTTTTTTCTAGAGACAGAGTCTCTACAGAAGATGCACAAGCTGGTCTCAAACTCCTAGACGCAGGCAACGCTCCTGCCTCAGCCTCCTGAAATGCTGGGATTAGAGGTGTGTGCCACCACGCCCAGTTAGCTATCACTTTTTTAACCAATCAAAGCATTTGCAAAAAATTTTAAGAGTCTGGATGATTCAGTTATTGTTTCATTAATGTCCATAATACAGAACTGGGTGAATAAATAATGACATATCTATATAACAAAGTAAGATGCAAATACTTTTTAAAATAAAAAATCAAATCATCAAAAAGGAGTAAGCTCTAATGAAAAAATATGACACAAAACCCAATATATAATTTAGGCTGGAGGCTGTGGCTCATGCCTGTAATTCCAGCACTTTGGGAGGCCAAGGCAGGCAGATCACTTGAGCCTGAGTTTGAGACCAGCCGGGGCAACATGGTGAAACTCTGTCTCTACTAAAAATACAAAAAGAAATTAGCCCGGCATGTTGGCCAGTGTCTGTAATCCCAGCTACTTGGGAGACTGAGGCATGACAATAGCTTGAACCTGAGAGGCAGAGATTGCAGTGAGCCAAGATCAAACCACTGCACTCCAGCTTTGGTGACAGAGTGAAACTCTTCTAAAAAAAAAAAAAAAAAAAAAATATATATATATATATATATATATATATATCACACACACATATATACATATACATATATATATATATAATTTAAAGTGGAAAAACAAAAAATGCAGAAGGGTAGATTTCTACTGTAATCACTTCTTTTTAAAAAGAAAAAATTGAAAGACAAAAGGCAGGCTGGGTGTGATTGCTCATATCTGTAATCTCAACACTTTGGGAGACCAAGGTAGGAGGATCGCTTAAAGCCAGGAGTTCAAGACCAGCCTGGGAAAAAAAGACTCCACCCCATCGCTACAAAAATAAAGTAAAATTAGCCAGGCACGATAACACACAGACTGTATTTCCAGCTACTCCAGAGGCTGAGGTGGGAGGATCCTGTGAGCCCAGGACTTCCAGGTTTCAGTGACCTATAATCCTGCCACTGCATTTCAGCAACCTAGATGATGAAGTGAGACCCTGTCTCAAAAAAAGAAAGGAGAAGCGAGGAGAGGAGAGGAAGAAGGGGCAAATTCTAAAAAATATATATAGGCTATTTACAATTTTGCGATTGTAAATATATACATATATTTATAATTTGGCAATAATCTTGGAATATATATAAAAAAAACTAAAACTGCCTCAGAAATTCAGAATGGTAAAGTGAATGGTTTGGGGTTGGAGGAAGCAAGGAGATTTTTCTCTATGTATTAGATTTGACTCTTTGAAATTTTGAATGTGAATATATTTCTTATACCAGCAAGGAACAAAATAAAAAATACTATTAAACTGCCATTTAAACTGTTTTTAAATTGTTCATATTAATTCATCATAAGCATGGCAAATACATTTCAACAAAATTAAAAAGAAGTGAGTACTAAAAAAACATGATAAAAAGAAGATAAATTGATGTAAAAGAAATTTTTTAAATTCAAGTTCTAGATTACAGATAAAGAGGGAAAATTGAACAGAGGGTTTTGACACAAGTATATTTTATAAAATGAGGACAATACATAGAATAAATATTAGGTAAAATATATATTGAAATTTGTTTACTATAGCATTTACAAATATTGACTATCAAAATATGGATATGTAAATATTTAATTGTGTAAATACACTATAGAAGAAAGGTGAACTCATTGTTCCAGTGAGCGAAGTCCTCCTCCAAAAATAGAGAGTAACCAATATAAACCATAGATTTTGATCTACAGTATTATATATCCCAAAAGTATATATTAAATGTAATTCCAAATAATTAGTGCAAATACAGTATAACACTAAAAAATTATATATAAAGCTATCAACTAAAAAAGAAATTATGAAAGAAAATTTAAGGAGACAAATTGAACTAATTATTTTTAAATTGTTGGAAACAAGATTATTTATGACTCACATTGTCTGTAGAGGAGGGACCCTGAGGAAGGCTTGGACTGAAGGCCATGAGGTCGGTCTTGTGTGGGCCCTCCCCAGAGCACACCCTCTGCCGCCTCTGCTGTGAGAATGACCAACTCCCCACCGCGCTGGAGCACACCAGAGTAGGCTTTACCAGACCACAAGCGCCCTCGGAGGACGGCGCAGAGCACCGCAGCGCAGTGTACAGCAGCAGGGTAAGCACCAACAGACTGGACACGGCGCAGATGGCGATGATCAGGTACACGTTGACATCCACCAGTGTGGTCTCTGGGCCTGCAACGCCCACCGATGCCCGCGACGATGCCTTTGGCGCCTGGCCACTTTCCACCAGCGACACCAGCACAGTGGCCGTGGCTGTCAGCGAGGGCTCCCCGTGGTCCTTCACCAGCACCAGAAGGTGGTGGCGCGGTGCATCCGTCTCGTCTAGGGCTCGTGTCGTACTGATCTCGCCAGTATATAGCCCCACACGGAACGGGATGCGCGTGCCGGCTGCCACCGGTTGCAATTCGAACGAAAGCCAAGCGTTATAGCCTGAGTCAGCGTCAACTGCGCGTACCTTCGCCACCACATGACCGGTGCCCACAGACCGCGGCACGAGCTCGCTCACAGCGCCACCAGTGCCACCCACTCGAGGCGCCAGCAGAGCCGGCGCGTTGTCGTTTTCATCCAGCACGAACACCTGCAGTGTCACGTTGCTGCCCAGAGGCGGCACCCCCGCGTCGCGCGCGCTCACCTGGAACTGCAGCAGCTCCAGTTCCTCGTGGTCCAGCGGTTGCAGCGCGTACACCTTGCCGCTCTCCGCGTGCACCGACACGTAGCTCGACAGCGCGCGATCGCCCACCCGCCGCTCCACCAGCGAGTAGGACACCAGCGCATTCTCCTGCGCGTCCGCGTCCTGCGCCGACACCGTGAAGATGTGGCAGCCCGGCGGGTTGTTCTCTTTCACGAACACCGTGTACTCAGGCTGCGCGAACGCTGGAGCGTTGTCGTTCACGTCGGCCACCTCCACGGACACGCTGGCTGTGGCCCACAGCGAAGGGGAGCCCCCGTCCTGCGCGGTTACCACCAGCTCATAGGCCGACACGCTCTCGCGGTCCAGGGCACTGTCCAGCACCAATGAGTAGTAATTCTTGAAGGTGGACACCAGCTTGAAGGGGACGTGGGGCGTCAGGGAGCAAGTAACCTGTCCGTTTACTCCAAAATCTTGGTCAAACACGCTAATCAATGTGATGACTGTACCTGGCTGGGCGTCCTCTGAGATAGGGAGAGACAGGGAAGTGAGAGTCAACTGTGGAGCATTGTCATTAACATCCACAACTTCCACAAGAACTGTACAATGACCAGCCAGTGGTGGGAAACCTTTATCGACAGCCTCTACTGGGATCTTGTGTGCTCTACTTTCTTCAAAATCCATATGTCCTATCACTGTGATTGCCCCACTTACGGGATCCATGTGGAACTTGGATTTTATATCTGGTGAAACATCACTGGAGAAGGAGTAAATAATATCCCCATTCAAGCCTTCGTCTAAATCTGAGGCATTGGGGTTAATCACCAGCGTTCCGATAGAAACGTTTTCTGGTAACTTCACCGTATAGAGGGTTCTGTCGAACACTGGGGCATTGTCATTGACGTCCAGCACTGTGACGAATAACTGAACGGTGCCAGTCAGTTCAGGCTTGCCTCCGTCGGTGGCCGTAAGCAATAAATGAAGCTCCGGAGTTTCTTCTCTGTCTAGAGGTTTCTGTAGTACAAGTCCAAGAGGTTTTACCTGCTGGTTGCTGGTTGGCACGTCCAGAGAGAAATATTCATTGGGGCTCAGTCTGTAAGTAAGCTGGGCGTTCTCCCCGGTATCTGCATCGGACGCGCCCTCTAGTGGAAACCGAGAGTCAATCGGCCTGGATTCCGCGATGAACAGATTCTTTTGTGCCGCTGGGAACAGGGGCGGGTTGTCGTTAATGTCCCTCACCTCCACGTCCACATGGAAAACCTGCAGCGGCCTGTCCACGATCACCTCCAGGTGGATGCTGCACTCCGCGCTCCGCCCGCACAGCTCCTCGCGGTCGATCCGAGAATTCACAAACAAAATGCCATTCTGCAGATTTACCTCCAGAAGGTCCCCACGGAATTTGCACACCACCCGGAACAGGCGCGGCACCAGCTCCGCCAGCTCCAGCCCCAGGTCCTGCGCGATACGGCCCACGAAGGTGCCGTGTTTGGCCTCCTCCGGAACCGAGTAGTGGAGCTGACCTCTTCCCGCCTCCCAAGCTGTTAGAATTATAATAAACAGCAGTAGATGTCGGCCCCCTGGGTCGTATCCACTCGGGAACACCATTTCAAATTATTGGCGTTTTTTTCTAGTCAGCAAAGCTTGCCTCCGAATTTATAGGAATGTTTTTATCTCTTCATTTCAATCTCGATGTGTGGCCATTGTTGTGCATCCAAAGAGTGAGAGTGGAGCGTCTTTCCAGTGCGAAAAGGAATGACTTCCTTTTGTTGATTATGAAAGAATTTGCGGTAAAGAGCGACATCATGTGGCCCAAATAGTAAGTAAGAATGACAAACTATTAATCGGATGAAAAGTTTTATTTCAACCTCTGAATTTTTTTCTTCATTGTTGTTAAAGGTTAAAAGAGCATTTTGCATACTTGTCAGAGGCATTCTTAGGTGACTGATGATTTTTTAATATTTAGTGTGGCCATAACTGTAGCTTCTTCACGCCTTAAACTTTTTCTTCATACAGTTTTAAATAAAGGTAGAAACCCAAGTGACAAAATGAATCTAAACAACCTCAAGTTTAAATTCATTTGGTCTAGATCCCAGGAAACTTCATATTCTTGATTCAATGTCCCTTGTTAAGAACAATCCTGTACTCTTTTGCGGACCCAGGATCTCAAGAATCTACTGACTGATGAAAGAGAAACTTAGAAAGATATGTGTGTGTGTGTGTGTGTGTGTGTGTGTGTTTAACTATTCAGATGCTTTTCTTGGGAAAACAAAACGAGAAGTTTTGGGGGAATCTTTGAAGGGGAAGAATTTGTATCATGTGAACTTTTTGAGGAGGGAGTATTTTGAATTTTTCACTATAGCAGAATCTATATATATATTGTTTTAGGATTTCACGATTTTGTATTTGTTTCCTCATTCTATCCTTTTGAACACTTACGTGTTATGAATACAAGCCTGTTTTTACAATCTCAAATATGATTTATATTATTTCTTTTCTAATATGTTTATTTTATTAGATAATTTTCAGTGCTCACCCATCATACATAGAGCAGCCCTTTGATCAAGTCTTGAGGTATTTCATCCTTTTTGGATCTACTTTACAGCGTTAGTTTTCTTGAATGTTTCACTCCAGTGTTCCCAATGGCATGTAAAATAATTATGTCTGTATTCAGATGCTTTCCTAAATAAGTTTTTATAATTGCTGCTCTCCTGGAGTATTGCAGTATCTTCTTATTTTGTAAGCTGTCCATTCTAATTTCATTCATCCTTAATTTAATCCTTGCAGTCGCCTTCCTGAAACCCTTTTTATTCCTATTGCTTCACACTTTTTGACAGCCTTCAAATGACTTTTGAAGAGTGTCAAAATTACTTGTCTATTTCTCAAGGTTACCTTAAAGGTTTTTCTCATATGGTCTTGCTTTACCTCACACTCTCTCTTATAGGAACCATGTGCTTTACCCAAAGTGGACTATTTCTTATTTCTAGGTACATTTGGAATTTTCTGTGTATTCGTTTACTTAAATTATTCTCTTCTCAAGAATACCGATTAGTCTCCATCTTCTCCCTGGGAAAACTCTTTCTGTTTTACAACCAGTAAAACGTCATTGCTCTTCAAGGGCTCATTCAACAAGGGGAAAAGGCCAAGATTTTTTTTCAGTTCCAGTCACCCTGTGATGTACCTTTCTAGCACCTCTCACAATATTCTTCCTTTTACTATCATGGTATTTATGTAGGATACTTATCTTTATTTATCTATTAAATTTGAAGCCAAGGACTGAGTCTTGTTAATTCGATGGTTCTTAGCAGGCACAGTGTGATACTCTTAGAATCCCTCCTAGAAATTTTTTTTTTTTAATTTACTCACTAGCAACGCTATAGTTCTCTACTTCCTGAGAAAGTATGCTGTTTTGAGGTTGTTAGATATCATTATCTACACAAATGATGCTCTTTAGTATAATCATAGACAATTTTGCCACTCTTAAGTATGTAGAGGAAGTTTTATGTTTAATTTTAGTGCAATATTAATTATAATGCTTAAAGATTATCATGTACTTCTTTAAAAAAAAAACACAAAACACTACTAATAGTTTCTGCCATTTCAAGAATGGAAAATGCACACATTAGGGAATACAAACTGCAACTCAGTCCTCTAATGGCCCTTGAGCAACTTTTAATGTGGATGAATACACCATTCAAGCTTAATGTGTCTAATGTTTCCTGGGAACATGGACAATCCTAAAAGTTAAAACCACCTTCAGGAAATCACAGAGGACTCAGCAAGTTAAATGTCTTTTGAATCCATAAAACTTTTCCACTGTCCAAGTCTTAATTCAATTTTCAACTTTGAAGCACTCATTTTAAATTACTTTTAATGTAGAACATGGCATTCAAAATGTTAGCGACATCTCGGATTAATTTGATAATTATGGACTCACTATGAATAACAAAAGTTTATCTTTACATAAAATAAAAACAATATGGAATCCATAATGAGAGTTTTCTAACATAAAATGACATAATGTTTTTCTTTTCCTCTTTGGAAAACTAGTAGCAAATTTTATTAAGCACTTACTAGTTGGCAATCATTGTTATAAGCACCTTACAATAGCAACTTACTAAAACTTTATGACAATTCTATCATTGAAACTATTGTTTATCATTCCAACTTTACAGGAGAAACTAAAATGGAACATGAAACAATCCATCCACAAAACAAAATTGGTAGTGATGGAATTTAGGCAAGGAAGGATTAGCACCAAAACTCACAATCACTACTTTTTGCTGCTTTTCATTTAAAGAAATAATGAATAGCCAGAAATTGTGGCTCACACCTATAATCCTAGTACTTTGGGAGGCCAAGGCAGGCAGATCCCTGGCACTCAGGAGTTTGAGGCCAACCTGGGCAACATGGAGAAACTCCATCTCTACAAAAAAGGGGGGTGCATGGTGGTGCTCGAGTGTAGTCCCAGCTACTCTGGAGGCTGAGGTGGGAGAATTGTTTGAGCCTAAGAATTCGAGGGTGCAGTGAGCCATGATTGCACCACTGCACTCCAGTCTGGGTGAAAGAGCAAGACCCTGTCACACACACACACGCACACGCACAAAATAGTGAACAGTTTAAATTACTGTACAGAAACAATGAAAACATTCACACAAAAAATAGATTTAGACTCCATGAAGAGAAGCCCATCAAATGAAATTTGATCAGAAATAAGAGAGCTGCAATGCCAGAGGAATGCAGTTTTCATATGAATTTACTTGATCACAAGGTCCAAATTCTCTTGAATCACTATTTTCCCAGTATTTAGAGTGGTAGTAAACAAATCAATAACCATAAGTCGTATAGATTTATTAAAGAGTACGAAATCTCCCTATTCACTTCTTCATCCCAATCAGAAGTATTCAGGCTAAAAACTACTGGTTTTGTCCTTTATTCCTCAATAGTTTAAAAGAGGGACAATAAATAAACACTATTGTCTCCTGGAATCACGAGTCTAAAAAGGAAACCACAGATAAACAGATATGATGATTAGAGTTCTTACACAAAATGGATAAAATCAAAGTGTTAGCTTAATAAAAGTCTCAGCAGAAAAAAACATTGAAATAGAAAGTGTAATGACAAGTGATACAGTGGAGCTCAAATTTCAATATATTATCAAAAAAAGAGTATATGTGAAAAAATTATCATAAAGCCCAAAGGCAAATGAAAATCCTATATAATTAATCAGAAAAAAATACTACTATGAATCTGAATTAAAATGCAACAGAAAAGGATGTATCCAAGAATATATTTTGAGTTTGAAGACAAAAATTCTGAGGGGCAGATTGTGAACAGCAATCACTAATTCCACTTAAATTATGAATATTAGAGAAGCAAAGAGATTATAATAAAAAACAGAATGACATGAAAACGTGACTATTGTAAAATTAATTAAAAATTAAAAACAGAAATATGAGGAAAACAATTATAAAAATTAACTGTTAATTATGAAAATTCACTTACTTTGGCGTCATGATCTTCATTTAATTCCTGATTCTCCGCCCTTAAATCCTGATTCTCCGTCCTACCCATCACAGCAGGACAAGGTGAAAGGCTGGGGCTGAAGGCCATGAGATCCATCTTGGGTGGGCCCTCTCCAGAGCACGCTCTCTGCCGCCTCTGCTGCGAGTACGACCAGCTCCCCACCGCGCTGGAGCACACTAGCGTGGGCTTGCCCACCGCGCACGCGCCCTCGGTGGGCGGTGCTGAGCACCGCAGCGCGGTGTACAGCAGCAGCGTGAGCACCAGCAGGCTGGATACTGCGCAGATGGCGATGATCAGGTACACGTTGACATCCACCAGCGCCGCCTCCGGGCCCGTGGCGCTCACCGACGCCCGCGATGACACCTTTGGAGCCTGGCCACTCTCCACCAGCGACACCAGCACCGTGGCCGTGGCTGTCAGCGCCGGCTCACCGTGATCCTTCACCAGCACCAACAGGCGGTGGCGCGGAGAGTCCACCTCATCCAGGACACGAGTCGTGCTAATCTCGCCCGTGTACAGCCCCACGCGAAACGGGATGCGCGCGCTACTTGCCGCTGGCTGCAGTTCATACGAAAGCCACGCATTGTAGCCGGAGTCCGCGTCCACTGCGCGCACCTTTGCCACCACGTGACCCGCACCCACCGACCGCGGCACCAGCTCGCTCACTGTGCCGCCTGTACCACCCACTCGAGGAGCCAGTAGAGCCGGCGCGTTATCGTTCTCGTCCAGCACGAACACCTGCAGCGTCACGTTGCTGCCCAGAGGCGGCATGCCAGCGTCGCGCGCGCTCACCTGGAACTGCAGCAGCTCCAGCTCCTCGTGGTCCAGCGGTTGCAGCGCGTACACCTTGCCGCTCTCCGCGTGCACCGACACGTAGCTCGACAGAGCGCGATCGCCCACCCGCCGCTCCACCAGCGAGTAGGACACCAGCGCGTTCTCCTGCGCGTCCGCGTCCCGCGCTGACACAGTGAAGATGTGGCAGCCCGGGGGGTTGTTCTCCTTCACGAACACCGTGTACTCGGGCTGCTCGAACGCTGGAGCGTTGTCGTTCACGTCGGCCACCTCCACGGACAAGCTGGCCGTGGCCCACAGCGAAGGGGAGCCCCCGTCCCTCGCGGTCACCACCAGATCATAAGCCGACACGCTCTCGCGGTCCAGGGCGCTGTCCAGCACCAACGAGTAGTAATTCTTGAAAGTGGACACCAGCTTGAAGGGGAAGTGGGGTGTCAGGGAGCAGGTCACCTGCCCGTTGGCACCTGAATCGAGGTCGTTCACGCTTATTAGGGCGATGACAGTACCGAATTGAGCGTCTTCACGTACCGGCAAGGATAAGGAAGTCAATGCTATCTCAGGGACGTTATCATTTTTATCCAAAACTCTCACTAAAACGGTGCAATGACCCGCCATGGGAGGGTGGCCTTTGTCTGTCGCGTCAATACGGATTTTGTATAAATTTACTTGTTCAAAATCCAAATTACCCCGAATCACTATTTCTCCCGTATTTGGATCTATGCTAAACTGGTCAACAACCATGGTTGGAACAAGGCTATTAAAAGAATATGAAATTGCCCCATTCGCTCCTTCATCCCGATCAGAAGCATTCAGTCTGATAACTGTCGTTCCGTTGTCTGAGTTTTCGAATATTCTTACTTCGTATTCAGACTGTTCGAAAGTGGGAGCATTATCATTCACGTCCAGCACTGTGACCAGCAGCTGAACAGTGCCTGTGAGCTCAGGTTTGCCCCCATCTGTGGCTGTCAGAAATAAGTTGTGTGCAGGAGCGTCCTCTCTGTCCAAAGATTTCCTTAATATGAGCCCAATTTGTTTATTGTCATCACTGTTTATTTTCACATCTAGCCCGAAGTATTCGCTGAAACTGAGTTTATAGGTTAAGATAGAATTTGAGCCAACATCTGCATCTGACGCGCCCTCCAGTGGAAACAGAGAATCTGGCAGCCTAGATTCATAAATCAGCACTCTTTGTTCCTCTACCGGGAACACTGGCGGGTTGTCGTTAATGTCCCTCACCTCCACGTCCACATGGAAAACCTGCAGCGGCCTGTCCACGATCACTTCCAGGTGGATGCTGCACTCCGCGCTCCGCCCGCACAGCTCCTCGCGGTCGATCCGAGAATTCACAAACAAAATGCCGTTCTGCAGATTTACCTCCAGAAGGTCCCCGCGGTCTTTGGATGCCACCCGGAACAGGCGCGGCACCAACTCCGCCAGCTCCAGCCCCAGGTCCTGTGCGATGCGGCCCACGAAGGTGCCGTGTTTGGCCTCCTCGGAGACAGAGTAGTGGAGCTGACCGCTCCCCACCTTCCAAGCTGCGAGGAGCAGAAGCGGGAGGAGCAGACATTGCTTTCCCAATCTGTCGTCCGGAGTAAACACCATGTCAAATACCTCTTGTTTTATCTCCATTAGAAGATCTTTCGCATAAAGATAAAACACTGTATATTCCCGAATTCATTAATCCATTTCTTCTGCGTCCGCCATTATTCAACAGTCAGGGAATGATGCAGTAATAGAAGAAATTTGAATGTTGGCTAGCTATAACTTCATGGTAGACAGCGACATCATGCGGCTCCAAAAGGTAAGAAATTAATTCACATAGCAGCGCTATACTGTATATTTTTTAAACGGTATCTTCTTTTCTCTACTTTTATAGTAAATCCTCCTCATGTTTTTGATTTGCACAGTATCTCTACTTCTTTTATTAATTTAGAGTGATTTAATTATTCACAGCTAACCAACTTTTCTACCAATATTTGCAACATTAGTATTAACCAGTTTAACAAATTTAAGTGTTAACAGAATTGCTCTTGGAAATCAGAAATGTGAACTATCCTACACACTTTGGTAGAAAAGAAACTTGCCCACATATATATGTCATAGGACATGCTATTATATATTGCTCTGGGGAAACATTTTACAAAATTATCAAATTTTGGTTGAATTTTTAAAGGCTTATAGATTATTGAAGTCCATGCTTTCTTTGTTCAATAAACATCAGATGCTGTTAAGGTTCTTTTGTGTAATGATGGAAGATAAGATCCTAGAGCATATTCTTTATCACATTTAATTTATATGCCACTTATATTAAGACTCTTGCTTAAAATACTTTCTTTTCATAGACTTCGACACTTCAAATTGTACTGGAATTACCACCCACTGTCCTTTGCTGTTTTTGATTCTTCAGCTGTCCTTAAATGATCTCATTCTTTTCTCTCAACTTCAGCCCTGTCCTATATCCTTTCCTTTAATTGTTCTCATTTGCTTCCGAGTTTTGAATAAGACTTTCATTGAGGTATTTCCAAATCCATATCTTCATCCCTTCTTTCTATGTTTCTAATTTTTACTTTCACCTATACATGCTGACTCTTAGAAAACAATTTGTTAAATATCAAAGCATGACCAATTATTATTATTTTTAATGAATAAGAGGTTCTTATGTTGCCCAGGCTGGCCTCAAACACATAGTCTCGCCTCTTCAAGTGCCAGGACAACTGGCCTGAGCCACCGTGGCTCCCAATATGACCAATTATTAATAATCCCCAAATCCAAATTTTTTAATTCATATTTTTAATGACATCAGCATTTCCCATGTCAGGTACATTACTTTTTAAATTACTCCTTTTCTTGGGCTTGCCTTATTCCCCATCCACCTAAATCCATCTGTCTTTCACATACTATCATATTTATCTTTATGAGTACAGTTTTCATTGAATTTTACTAAACCTAGAAATTCCAAGACATTTGAGAAACTTCTAGTAACCTAATATATAATCACATATGAGGTGATCAATTTTTGAAGGTTATTTACAATTACTCTCCAATGTGACTCTTATTTTTCTGACAATATAGACCACTTGCCCTTCCTCTTTCCCAATACTGTGTTTGTTTTAGCTGGGTTTTTAAATTACATCTACATTTACCTGCAAAAATGTTATCCTCATATAAAAGTCAAGGCCAAATATCAAATCAACTCCACCCTTAGTTTATCCTCAATGTTATCCATTGGAAGTGATTAAACCCCTCCTTGAAAGGAGAAAATTAGGATCACCAATAAGACTTTTCAATGACATGATCATCTTCACCTCCCTCCAAAATTCTGAAATACAGTGAAATGCCTCGCAGACGATTGTAATGCAAAACCTTTACTTCCATGTGAAATTTTGTCTTAAAATAATTAACCTGGATCTATTCAGTAGTCCTTATCACTGACTTTCTATTGCAGTTATTTTAGGCAAAGGGTTCAATTTCCTAACCAGTCACAACCCCTAAAACAAGGAGGTTCCTATAAAAAAAGATAAGCTGCACAAAATACACAAAGACTTGATATATAAAGAGATATATAGTTTATATCTCAAAATAACCTAACTTGATTTTTAAAATGTTGACCATTGTTACCTATAGATTTACAGGGTGACAAGAACTGTTTCTCAATTTCTAGAACTTACTCAAAGTAACTAAGGACATAAGGAATATATAAATAGTATGATAGATGGGTACTTATAGAATTACATGCATATGAGAATAAAAGAGACAGGCAAAGCAATAGAAATAGGGAATTCGCATTTTATCCTGTGAAATGTGGACTATTTTTACCTGACAAACCCACAATCCCCCCTCCCCAGAGTAGAAAAATGGTTCTCATTATTTCAAATGGAGATGACACTTGTCTAGAGTATTCTCAAACATACAGCTTTAATAAACAACTCTTTGTAAACAACAGACTCAAGAAGGGAGTTTGTATCGTGGTATATTTATGTTTTTAATCTGAAAATGAAAAGTAACAACAAGCAGTAAAATTTTTCAACCAAAATATAGTAGAATTTGCACAACTGAGGGGGTTCACAAGTACTCATCAATATAGTAATTTAGGACAGGCACGGTGGCTCACATCTGTAATCCCAGCACTTTTGGAGGCTGAAGCGGGTGGATCACCTAAGATCAGGAGTTCAAAACCAACATGGTGAAACCCCATCTCTAGTAAATACAAAAATTAGCCAGACGTGGTGGCTCATGCCTGTAATCCCAGCTACTTAAGAGGATGAGGCAGGAGAATCACTTGAAACCAGGAGGCTGAGGTTGCAGTGAGGCAAGATTGTACCATTGCCCTCCAGTTTGGGCAACAAGAGCAAAACTCCATCTCAAAATCATAATATACATATATGCATACACACATATATATATACACACACATATAATTTATAAATTGAAAAATATGCAAGTTTCAAGAAAATTAAATCATTGCTCCACTAAATGTTAATGTTAAGATGAGGGAAAAATAAGCAACCATATATCTAAACAATGGAACACCATAGATCTAGATAAGAGAAAAATAAATCTACCTCAGTAATGATAACTCATGATCATCAAGATATACTAGTAAGTGAAAAAAGCAAGCTTAAAAGTAATACGTGTTTTTTAAAGGGGTAAGGAAGTTTATTTGTATATAAAAAATCTCTCTAGTAGCATACCCAAGAATGCTTTGGCTTCATGAAGAAGGTGAAAGGGACAATTTAACTGTATTCTTTTGCACTTCTAAAACAGTAAACTATGTATATGTGTTTCCTATTCAAAAAATGAAAACTCATTAAATTTTTGAATTGCAATTATCAAATTCATCATGGGTATACAAGGTGAACTGCTTAGGCAAAGTTGAAATAAATCATATACTGCAAAAATATACCCGAAAAAGAAATAAATTAGTTTAATAAAAATAGTTAATTTAAATTCAACAGAAACAAAAGGCAAAATTAGAAGAGTAGTGTTAAAATGTTTTTATAGACCCAGGTACTCTGGCTCAATTCTGTAATCTTAGTACTTTAGGAGGCTGAGATGGCAGGATGGCTTGAGACTAGGAGTTCAAGAACAGCCTAGGCAAAGTAGCAAGACCCCTATCTCTAGAAAAAAACCTTTAGTTAGCATGTGCATGTAGTCCAGCTAGCTACTTGGGAGACTGAGACGGAAGGATCACTTGAGCCCAGAAGTTTCAGGCTTCAGTGAGCTATGGTCAGGCCACTGCTGTCTGAGCAACAAAAGGTCTCTAAAAAATAATAAACTGAGACTTTGAGAATGACTCCAACTATGTCTTATAATTATTTTCATATATATTTAGAGATTAAAATTCAAAAGCTATTATAAAATATAATTTTTAAAATACTTAATATCACAGAAAGCTGATGAATCTGTTTCCCCAACAGAAAAGCCTCATAAAAGCATGTAGTATATGAATTAGAGCAATAATTATATACTATAATATTTATGTACTAAGGCATAATTTTTAAAAAACGAAAGTGTGGGAATGTGATATTTAATATTTAAAAATCGGGAAGGAAAGTGGGATGTTAATATTACAAAACTCACGTTTTCTGTAGAGGTGGGATCCTGAGGAAGGCTTGGACTGAAGGCCATGAGGTCAGTCTTGGGTGGGCCTTCCCCAGAGCACACCCTCTGCCTCTTCTGCTGCGAGTTCGACCAGCTCCCCACCGCACTGGAGCACAATAGCGTGGGCTTGTCCCGCGTACACACGACTTCAGTGGGTGGCGCCGAGCACCGCAATGCGGTGTACAGCAGCAGCGTGAGTACCAGCAGGCTGGACACCGCGCAGATGGCGATGATCAGATACACGTTGACATCCACCAGCGCAGCCTCGGGACCCACAGCTCCCTTGGACACCCGCGACGAGACCTTCTGCGCCTGGCCACTTTCCACTAGCGATATCAGCACTGTGGCTGTGGCTGTCAGCGCAGGCTCTCCATGGTCCTTCACCAGTACCAGAAGGTGGTGGCGAGGTGCTTCGGTCTCATCCAGAGGGCGTGCTGTGCTGATCTCGCCCGTGTACAGCCCCACGCGGAACGGGATCCGCGCACTGCCAGACGCTGGCTGCAGCTCATACGAAAGCCACGCATTGTAGCCTGAGTCGGGGTCCACTGCGCGCACCTTCGCCACTACGTGGCCAGCACCCACTGACCGCGGTACCAGCTCGCTCACTGCGCCGCCAGTGCCACCCACCCGAGGCGCCAGCACTGCCGGCGGGTTATCGTTCTCGTCCAGCACGAACACCTGCAGCGTCACGTTGCTGCCCAGAGGCGGCATGCCTGCGTCTTGCGCGCTCACCTGGAACTGCAGCAGCTCCAGCTCCTCGTGGTCCAGCGGCTGCAGCGCGTACACCTTGCCACTCTCCGCGTGCACCGACACGTAGCTCGACAGAGCGCGATCGCCCACCCGCCGCTCCACCAGCGAGTAGGACACCAGCGCGTTCTCCTGCGCGTCCGCGTCCCGCGCCGACACAGTGAAGATGTGGCAGCCCGGCGGGTTGTTCTCCTTCACGAACACAGTGTACTCGGGCTGCTCAAACGCTGGCGCGTTGTCGTTCACGTCGGCCACCTCCACGGACAAGCTGGCCGTGGCCCACAGTGAAGGGGAGCCCCCATCTCGCGCGGTCACCACCAGCTCATAGGCCGACGCGCTCTCGCGATCCAGGGCGCTGTCCAGCACCAATGAGTAGTAATTCTTGTAGGTGGACACCAGTTTGAAGGGGACGTGGGGCATTAGGGAGCAGGTCACCTGCCCGTTGGCACCTGAGTCACGGTCAGACACGGTGATAAGAGCAATGACCGTGCTGAGTGGAGCGTCCTCTTTGACAGGCAGGAAAAGGGAGGTTATGGCCATCTCTGGGGTATTATCATTCACATCCAGGAGTTTCACTACTACTTTACAGTGTCCTGTTAATGGAAATGCACTTTTATCCATGGCATCAATATTAATTTCATATGAGTTACAGTCTTCATAATCCAGTTCCTCCTTAACTTTTATTTCACCAGTATTGGAATTAATTATAAATTTAGACTTTACATCGTCCAGAACAAGATTACTAAAGAAATACACTATTTCCTTATTGATGCCCTCATCTGCATCAGAGGCGTTCAGTTTAATAACTAATGTCCCACTTGGTGCATTTTCCAACAATCTGACATTATAAATGGATTTATCAAATTCCGGGGCGTTATCATTCGCATCCAATACGTTGATCAACAACTGAACTGTACCTGTTAGTTCAGGTTTTCCTCCATCAGTTGCAATCACTAATAAACGATGTTCTTGTGTTTCTTCTCTATCTAAAGATTTCCTCAAAACTAGCTCTAAAAAGTTCGTTTCTTCTTCATTTGTTTTAACATCTAAGTCAAAATATTCGTTAGGATTTAACTTGTATCTCAATTGTGCGTTTGCTCCGACATCCAAATCCGACGCGCCCTCTACTGGAAACCGCGAATCTGGCATTCTTGATTCTAAAATGAATAGTCTTTGTTCTTGTCTGGAAAACCTGGGCGGATTGTCATTAATGTCCTTTACGTCCACGTCCACATGGAAAACCTGCAGCGGCCTGTCCACGATCACCTCCAGGTGGATGCTGCACTCCGCGCTCCGCCCGCACAGCTCCTCGCGGTCGATCCGAGAATTCACAAACAAAATGCCATTCCGCAGATTTACCTCCAGAAGGTCCCCGTGTGTTTTGGACGCTACACGGAACAGGCGCGGCACCAGCTCCGCCAGCTCCAGCCCCAGGTCCTGCGCGATGCGACCAACGAAGGTGCCGTGTTTGGCCTCCTCCGGGATCGAGTAATGGAGGTGGCAGCTCCCTGCCTTCCAGTAGGCGAGAAGCCAGAGCAGCAGGAGCCGGGATCCCAGACTTCCTCTCCGGGAATATAACATCGCAATCTCCTTCCAATTATCAGCTATCTATCGCATCACCACACAATGTATTTTGTAAATTTAATTCCTAATTAACTATATATTTTTTATGTTCTCACCTTTTTGAGCTTCTTGGCAGAGCCAAATGGAAGGTCCTCTTCCTTTCTGTCTAAGGAAAATGTACTCACTGTATTCCTGCGAGGTTGGGAAGGGAGAAAAACCTTGCGGTGTCCAGCGACATCATGTGGATGAAAGGGTAAGTGTTTTACTTTGTTTTGCTTTATTTAGCTTATACTCGTCAAATATTTCTCAAATATTTTCATTTTCAATGACATGATTATCATTCTTTAAATCACTTATCTCTAACCAGAATATATCATTAAAAGCTATCTGAAAGTGTTCATATAAATACATCATTAAAATATTACAGAAAAATACATCTAAAGTCATGAAACCCAAATCCTTACTAAAGAAATTTGTATTGGTGTATTTTACACAGTGAGGAGTTTATGTATTTTCAAACTGATAAAAACAACTTTTAAGAGTTAAAGTTTTGACTTCTCTCATCTGTATTTAAATATAAATAATGAAAATTTTTTGGTTTTTCTGTACTAGTCAATGGAATGTTTGTATGCTATCTCCATGTTATTCATAAAACAAATTTTTATTCCAATTTTCAGTGTTCAGTAGTGACATTTTGTTGATGTTATTTTCAAAAACAACTAAAACTATTTTAATGGCATTCTCACCTGAGTTTCTTCTTGGAAGTCTAATTTTCAAATCGGTGAAAAACTATTTCTTTATAACACCTATCTACTTTTTGTATTGACTCAAAAACCGTAACGAGGTATTTCAACTTTTTAGAAATCTTCAAATTAGAAGCATCTAGATAGCATTGCTATTACTGATAAAGGAGTTATTAAAAACTGTAAAAATCACATATCTTTGCACTTATATGGCAAGTCAAAATCGTACTGTTAGCTATATGACATACTATTCCACAAAATGTTTAGGTTCCAGTAAAAATAATTATATTGAAAAGAATAGTATTTTATTAACCAGGCTACCTTTATATTAGTTTCATCACTTTGTAATCTCCCGACTGTTACTGGATGGTATCATTTGAACACAACCTAGTAAATATAGTGAACTTCACTTAATAAATATGGGTGAAAGTAAATATGCCAAATTTTCTATAGAAGAAATAGCTAACATTTTGCTTGTATATATACTCCATAAAATTACTTAAATATTACAAAATATCCCTTACCTGTGAAGACAAGAGAGACCAAGAGATCAACAATTCTATTGCTTCCTACTTTTACATTTAAAATATAACTTGATAAGAAAAAAAATTATCAGAAAATTCAAAGTCAGTGGAAATTCACTTGATTTCTGGAGTTCTAACTTGTAAAGAAATAAGATATTGTAACAGAATTGTTTCTGATACAGTCTTTAAAGGTGTATTGACCATTTCCCTTATAAGATTCTTACTATCTCTACTATCATGACTTTGCACCAATATTTGGATCATTGAAACACAAATCAATTTCCAAGACTACTTGCCTAATAGATTTCATGCTGATAATTTTTAAATATTTTAATACACAATGGGAAAAAATCAAGAAAATATAATATTTAGAAAATAGCATTAGCTGATGTTAGCCACTTTCTATTCTATCACAGTAAATAATGTAAAACTACAAAGCTATGGCATCAATTATAGAATTTTATGCAACATACACAAAGACAGCCTTTGAAAAAAGTAAATATTAAGTATTTAAAAGTCAAATTAACAGTGTAGTATTAAGAACATGTGCACTGTAACCTGCAGAGTATTATAATACTGAGGGTTTCTTTTTTCTGTTTTTGAGACAGAGTCTCACTCGGATGCACAGGCTGGATGCAGTGGCTCAATCTCAGCTCACTGCAATCTCCACCTCCCGGGTTCAAGCAATTCTCCTGCCTCAGCCTCCTGAGTAGCTGGGATTACAGGCATGTGCCACCAGCCTGGCTAAGTTTTGTATTTTTAGTACAGACGGGGTTTCACCATGTTGGTCAGGCTGATTTCGAACTCCTGACCTCGTGATCCGCCTGCCTTAGCCTCCCAAAGTGCTGGGATTACAGGCATGAGCCATCGTGCCCAGCCCTAAATACTGAATATTTTAAAAGAGATACTCAATGGAGAAAAAGTCATTA
The DNA here is from genome assembly GCF_030222135.1 of Aotus nancymaae. Classification (NCBI taxonomy): domain Eukaryota; kingdom Metazoa; phylum Chordata; class Mammalia; order Primates; family Aotidae; genus Aotus; species Aotus nancymaae. The sequence goes on along the minus strand of NW_026988479.1, from coordinate 15,796,207 downwards.
ACAAAATCAGTTAACATGCCCCTCTCAGTCTGGAAAAAATATCTCACATAATTATATGGATATTTCGGGAGAAAACAAAACTCGACATTTGATTCATCTTGACATCTGTTAAATTATATTTACTTTTTGAATTATCACTTGTATTTGTGTTACAGTGATCAACTCTTATTTTAAATACTCCTTTCTCAATAACTATAGATTATCTAACCTGAATTCCACGGGAGACTCCACAGGAAAATAACATTTCAAAAAATCTTCTTCCAAGTCATTTTTTTCAATCAATTATTATAGATTATTTTCTTGACTGATCCAGTTAATCGCTCCTTTAGATATTTCAATCATGTTTAAGCACCATTGTGTAAATAGAACTTCTTCCTTGAGAAAAAATTTAGATTTAAAACTGTATAGTGTTTTAAAGTGTCTCCATTTAATTCACTAAAAACCTTTAGAAATACAGTAACATTAAAAAATGTAATCTTCATAAGGGTATAAATATCTTTCATTCTTTACAAAACCCAGAATAAAATTTTAATAAGCTATAATCTTTCTTCACGTTATCTGTAGAAATTATATAGATATACCAGATTACAGAGAAGAGGAAATGTTGAATCAATTGTATACAAATGTATAATAATTTATGCACATGTCACTTGATCCTTCAAAAATTAATTCTGTAGGAAAATTAATTCTACTATAAGGATAGTAAGAAAGGATACCATGTACATATAACACACATCTTAGCACGGCCTGTACAATGATTCACAGAGAAAGGTATAACTGCCTTATAAAGGACTGTGCTAATATATCCATATTATATATCTTCTTTGGATAGAAAATATGAGAAGAGTTCTAGCATATCTCTGAGATAGTGAAAAATTATTGTTATGCAATTATATTGCACTCATTAATGTCAAATGGACAATGAAGCTAAATTCAAGAGATGTAATCTCAGGCATCTTTTTTTATACCTTTAACTATAGTTGATTTTATACAACTGGCTGACAAAGAGTCTCACTCTCACCCAGGCTGGAGTGCAGTGGTACAACCAAGGTTCATTGCAGCCTCAGGCTCAAGTTATCATTCAACTTCAGCCTCCCAAGTAGCTGGGACCACAGGTGTGCACCACCAATCTAGCTATTTTTTTTTAATTTTTTGTAAAGATGGAGTTTCCCGATAATGCTCAGGTTTATCTTGAAATCCTGGGCTCAAGCAATCCTCCCATCATGGCCCACAAAAGTGGTGGGATTACAGGCATGAGCCACCATACCTAGCTTGATTCATCATTAAATGGAGAAAAATAATAATCTCTCAGGTTATATCTAATTTTAAAATCCAAGATCAAGTGATTGAAAACTTGGTGGGAGGAAAGTTTCTTTTAAAATCAGCCAGTACCCAAGTTAGAAATTTATTTTTAAAAAGAAAAATAAAATTCTAAATCTGAAAAATGCCATTATTGAAGTTAATAATTCAATTGATGATTTTGATAGTGGCCTGGAATAACAAGATAAAATTCCTAAAGTAAAAGATGGGTCAGAATAAAACATAGACGATGAAACAAAGAAAAAAGGTGATTTTAAAACAGAAATGCCAAATAAAAGGCAAGGGATATAGTGAAAAGATTTAACATACATGTACTTATAGTCACAGAAGAATAGGAGAGAAATATGAAGTAGCAGCAGTATTTGAAGGCATACTGCTCAATCTTCTCTTAAACTGATAAAATATATCAACCCATAGATAAGGAAGCTTTGAAAACTGCAAGCCAGATTAAAATCAAAGCAAACTAATACTGGGAATATAATAATAAAGCTGTTAAAAATAAAAATTAAAAAAACAGAGAAAGTATATAAAGTAGCTAGAGAGAAAAAAAAACACTAATTGAACAATGAACTTGACAACCATCATCTCAAAAGAAGACCATGGAATGTCATCTTAAAAGTGCTGGCAAAAGTAACTTCCATTCAATACCCAAAACTATTTCTCAAAAGTGATAGTAAAATTAAGACATTTCCAGATCTGTAAAAACTTAAAGGTTTCTTTACCAGCAGGCCATACTAAAGGAAATATTAATTTCTTCACTAGGAAAATGATTCCAGAAAGAAATACAAATAGGTGTTAACTGTGTTAACAATAGGTATTAAAACAATGATAATAATGTATTGTGTGTCTAGAATATATAAATAATTGAAAGGCATATCAGTAAAAAAAAAGGAGGGTACAAGTAAATGGTGTAATGATTCAAGGTCTTAGCATTGTCTGGAAGTAGTAAAAGTATTGATTTAATTGAGGTAATAAGTCAAGGATGTGTGTTATAATCAATAAAAGAGGAAGTAAAAGAGGAAATCAATAAAATAATTTGTAAAAGCATATATAACCTAAAAAGATATCAGAGGTAGTGACATCAGTAAGATGCTGTTATAGGAATTCCCAGACCCTCCACAGATATACCAACTCAACAACAATACAAGGACCAACTCCCATGGTGATAAATCCAGAAACCAGTTAAGAGGATCCTGTGCTTCAAGCAGTATACAACTAGCTGTGTAGGAGCTGATAGGAAAATCTGGGGCACTTTCCCTATAGTCCTATGTAGCAACACAGTCCCATTCAACAGGAGGAAACTCCCAGCTCCTGGCTTCTCCCTGAGAAGGGAAAGAGAAAGTAAAGCATGTATTCAATGTTCTGATTTTTCAAGGGGGCTGTCTTGCATGTCCCAGAGCATTGATGGAACCTGGCATATTCTAGACTCCTGAGGGCAGTTGAGAGTAATAAAGAGCTGGGTGGTGGGCTGATGCTCCTCAGGACCTGTGACACAGCACACAGAGCACAATTCAGCTCAGCAATCTCTCCCTCATGAAGGAAAGAGAAGAGTGAAACATGCATCCAAAGTTTCTGATTTTTAGTGGGCAGTCCAAGGGACTAGTTTCTGTCTCACCTAACTCAAGGCACTGATAGGAGTCAGCAGAATCTATAACTGAGGGCTTCTCAGAACCTAAAAGAGCCTAGTGAATACTGCTGCTCCAGAAGGCCCACAGTACAGCACACAGACACTACAAAGGGCAAAAGATTAGAACTTCTAAAAAAAATCTGGCAGATCCCTCTAATTAGGAATTATAAACACAAGTCCATAGAAGATTCATCCACAGAAAAGGTTTGAGAGGTCACCAGAATCTCTAGCCAGGCCAGGCTGATTAGTAAAGATCTTTCCATGTACCAAATCCAGGCCATAAAGACTGGGAGAGGTAGCTAGGGTGTTTTTGTATTTTGTTTTTAATGTATAGATATTAACACAAAGTAACAAGAAATATGAGGAAACAGAAAACATGGCCCAATCAACACACGCACACACACACGCACATCTCCAGAAACAAAACCTAAAGAAATAGAGCTATGTGAATTACTTGACAAAGTATTCAAAATAATTGTCGTAAAGCGAGCTCAGGAAAATGATACATAAGCAGAATGATAATTTCAGCAGACAGAAAATATTTAAAAGAGCTAACAGGAAATTTTGGAAGTGAAGAATACAATAATTGAACTAAAAATTTTACAGACATCTTCAACAGCACACTTAATCAAGTGGAAGAATGAATCAGTGAACTCAAGGACACATAATTTGAAATTATCCAGACAGACTAGCAAAAAGAACAATGAATGAAAGAGAGTAAAGAAAGCCTAAGAGATTGATGAGACATCCTCAAGCAGGTAGCTCTACTCATTATGAAGTTTCAAAAGACGAGGCAGAGAGAGAAAAGGACAGACAGCTTATTTTAAAAAATTACACCTGAAAACTTCCCAAATATGTAGAAGGAAATGGACATCAAGATTCAATAAATGTTAAGAATGTAGAAAGCAGCACAAAAAAAAAAAGACTCATAATATACAAGAGAACACCCTTAAGTCTACCAGTAGATTTCTCAGTAGAACCTTGCTAGCCAGAAGGAAATGAGATGTTATACTGAAATTGCTGAAAAGAAAAAGAACTGCCAACTAAGAATACCAAATACACCAAAGTTTTTCTTCAAAAATGAAAAAGAGATAAAGACTTTCCCAGTTAAACAAAAGCTGAAGGTGATCGCAATTAGACTTGCCTTATAAGAAATGTTTAAAGGAAGTCTTTCAAGTTAAAACTAAGGGATGCTAAACAGAAATACACAGGTATATTAAAGTATAAAGCTCACTAATAAAGACAAATATATAGACAAAAACAGAATACTATAATACTGTAATGGTGGTACATAAGTCACTTTAAAATCTGATATTTTAAAATCTGGTTAAAAGACAAAAGTACAGAAAAACTAACTATAAAAGAATGCTAATGTATATACAATATAAAAAAATGTATTTTGTGACATCAATAATATAAAATGTGGGCAGAGGAGAAGTAAAACTAATGAGTTTTGTTTTTCAATTGAAGCAAAAATGCTATCAGTTTAAAATAGATTTTTATAAGAGTTTTAAAATTTAAGCCCCATGGTAACCACAAAGAAAATACCTATGGAAGATACACAAAAGAAAACAGGAAAGGAACAAAAACATAGCATTACAAATATCAATAAAACACAAAGGAAGACAGTAAGAGAAGGAAAGAGGAGCAAAGAGTCTACAAGCCAGACAAAAAACAATTAACAAAGTGGCAACAATAAGTCATGCTCTATCAATAATTACTTTAAATAAAAATGGAATAAACTCCCCCAATCAAAAGATACAAAGTAGCTGAATTGATTTTTTAAGACCCAATTATATGCTGACTACAAGAGATTCACTTTAGACTTAAAGACATAAATAAGATGAAAGTTAAAGGATATTTTAAAAATTCATGCAAATTATAACCAAAAGAGTGCAAACGTGAAAATGGATTCATCAGACAAAATAGTCTTTAGTCAAAAAGTGTCATAAGAGACAAAGAAGGACATTATATATTGATAAAAGTCAATTCACCAGAAAGATACAACAATTATAAATATATATGCACCCAACATTAAAACACCTAAATAAATGAGGCAAGCATTCACAGAAATGGAGAAACAGATAGCAACACAATACAGTCAGGTGTTGTATAAGAATATTTCAACCAATGACAGACCACATGTACAAGAGTAGTCCCATAAGATTATAATCGAGCTGAAAAATTCCTATCACCTAGTGATGATGTAGCAGTCATAATGTAGCACACTACTCACATATTTGTGGTGATGTTGGTGCCAACAAACCTATTGCACTACCTGTCATATAAAAGTACAAGATAGCACATACAATTATGGACAGTAATGTACAGTACATAATACTTGATACAGATAATAAATGTTACTGCTTTATGTACTTACTATAGTATACTTTTTAATGCTATTTTACAGTGTACTCTTTCTGCTTATAAGGAAAAAGTCAACTAAAAAAAAGTTAACCATAAAACAGCCTCAGGCAAGTCTTTTGGGAGGTATTCCAGAAAATATTGTTATCATAGGAGTTGATACCATCATATGTATAATGGCCCTAGAAGACCTTCCAGTGGGACAAGATATGGATGTAGAAGACAGTGATATTGATGATCCTGACCCAATATAGTCCTAGGCTAGTATGGGTGTTTGTGTCTTCATTTTTAACAACAACAACAAAAAGACACTAAGTAAAAGTGAAAAATTAAACATTTTAAAAGTCAGAAAAGCTTGTAAAATAAGGATATAAAGAGAAAATATTTTTGTAGAGCTGTACAATGGGTTTGTGTTTAAAGGTAAGTGTTATGACAAAAGAGTCAAAAGGTTAAAAAAATTAACAGCTTATAAAGTAAAAAAGTTACAGGAAGCTAAGGTTAATTTATTATTGAAGAAAGAAAAATAAATTGAGACAGAGTCTCACTCTGTTGCTCAGGTTGGGGTGCAGTGGCACAGCCATGGCTCACTGTAGCCTTGACATCCTCGACTCAAGGATCCTCCCACCCCCCAAGTAGCTAGAACTGCAGGTGTATGTATCTACACCTAGCTAATTTTTTTAAATTATTTTGTAGAGACAGGGTCTCACTATGTTGCTCAGGCTGGTCTCGAACTCCTGGGCTCAAGTGATCTTCCCTCCCCAGCCTCCCAAAGTGCTGGGATTATAGGCATGAGCCATCATGCCCAGACTGTAAAAGGATTTTTAATATAAATTTAGCATAGCCTAAATGTATAATGTTTTAAAGTCTACATTAGTGCACAGTAATGTCCTGGGCCTTCACATTCACTCGCCATTCACTCATGACTCACCCAGAGAAATTTCTAGTCCTGCAACCTCCATTCACAGGGTAAGTACCCTATCCAGGTGCACCATTTTAAAAATCTATACAGTGTTCTTACTGTACCTTTTAAATGGTCAGATATATTTAGGTATATAAATACTTACCAGGCTGGGTGCGGTGGCTCACGCCTGTAATCCTAGCACTTTGGGAGGCTGAGGTGGGTGGATCACCTGAGGTCAGGAGTTCAAGACCAGCCTGGCCATCATGGTGAAACCCCATCTTTAAAAAAAAAAAAAAAGTGAAAAAAAATAAAAATAAAAAATAAATACTCACTAATGTGTTACAATTGCCTATAGTATTCAGTACGGTTAACATATGTACAGGTTTGTGGCCTAGAAGCAATAGATTATACAGCCTAGGTCTGTAGTAGGCTATACTATCTAGATTTCTGTGAATATGTAAGTACACTCTCATGTTTGCACAGTGATGAAATCACCTAATGATATAATTCTCAGAATGTATCTCCATCATTAAGTGATATGACTGTAGTAGAAGTTTTTGGTACCCTACTTTCAATAAGGAATAGAACATCCAGACAGAAAATCAGTAAGGAAGCAGAGGACTTGAACAACACTATAGATGAAATGGAACTGACAGACATATACAGAAAATTCCACCCAACAGCAGCAGAATCTACATTCTTCTCAAGCACACTCAGAGCATTTTCCAGGATAGATCACATGTCAGGTCACAGAACAAGTCTTAATAAATTCAAGAAGGTTGAAATCTTACTAAATATCTTTTCTGACCACAGTGGAATAAAACTAGAAACCAATAGTGGAATTAAAACTGGAAAATCTGCAAATATGTAGAAATTACACAACAGAATTTTGAATGACTAGTGGGTCAAAAGGGAAATCAAAAGATAAAGTAGAAAATATGTTAAGATACATGAAAATGAAAACACAACATACAAAACTTACGGGATACGATAAAAGCAGTACTAAGAAGGAAGATTAAGCTGGGTAAGCTCAGTAGCTAACACCTGTAATCCCAGTGCTTTGGGAAGCCATGGCACAAGGAATACCTGCAGGGAGCTACGATTGAGCCTCTGTACTCCAGCCTGGGCAACATAGCGAGATTTTGTCTCTTAAAAATGAAAACAAAGACAAAGAAGGAAGTTGTAAATGCCTACACTAAAAATGAAGAAAGAAGAAAGATCTCTAATAAACAACTTAACTTTACAACTCAAGGAACTAGAAAAAAAGGACAAATGAGGAAGCTCAAAGCAAGGGAGGAAATATTATAATAAACATACAAGCCACGAGGTTGAAAACTACTAAAAAAGGAATTACATTCAGAATATAGGATTTTTTAAGTAATAAGAAAAACACAAGATAAAGGAAGAAATAAAGTTTCATGGAGGCTAAAAATAAGAGAAAAAAGAAAAACAAAAGAATAGAGAAATAGAAGATTTGAACAGCTATTGCACAAAATAAGATATAAAAATGGCCGAAAATAAAATAGAAAGTTACTAAATCTCATTTAAACATGAAATAATTTCAAAATGAGATAATACAATTCACCAGGTAAAATGACTAACACGAAAATAATCTGACAAATGTAGAGATGATGTGGAGCAGCAGAAAGCCTCATATACTACTGGGAATGTAAATAGGTAAAAACTTCTTGGAAAATTGATTGGTGTTAGCTACTAAAGACAAAGATCCACACATATTCTGTGACCCACAAACACAACTCTTAGGCAAAAAGTTAGGAGAAATCTGTGTATGTAGGCATCAAAGAAATGTACAATATATTTATGATGGCATTATTTGAAATAGACATTGAGGCACAATGCAAAATCCTAAACAGTAGAATAAATAATGTATAGCATATTTATGAAACGGTACTAGAAACAGAATTAAATGAACTACAACTGCATGGATGATTTCATATACAGTGAGTGATATACAAACAACACACAAATGCTCATACATTTTGTGCAATTCCAATTAAACTTTCCAAAACAGGCCCCAAGCAACCACAGTTATAACAGGCAAATGTGTGGGTACAATGGAGGAAAAATAAGGGAAGTGATTTGGCAGGTGCAAGCGAGGGGCTTCGGGATGGAGGCAACAGAGGTTTTCACTTCCATACAATTTATGGAGCTTTATTATTTCAGCCTGTGCCCATTTGTTTATGTGTTATAGGTTAAAAAATAGTAATATGTTTTCTAAAATGTTATTACCAAAAATAAATAAGGTAAAAATAATGTAAATTTGCTAGAAATTAGTTATGTTAATATGTATCGAATAATGCACCATAAAATGAAGGAAGGCAATAGATACTGTTCTGATGTCCTATAATTCCAAAAGACTTTATTTAAAATCGATATGTAAAAAAGGTAAAATTTTAACCCAGGGAAATTTGATTCTTAGAAATCAATTTACGAAGAAGTTGATAGGGAAAAACAATACGAAAATTAAACAAAAGAATGTTATACACTAACCTTTGCAAAGGATTCCTCAGTCGGCTGCAGCTGATCTTCTCTGTCCCTAGAGTCAGATAAACTGGGGCTGAAAGCCATGAGGTCGGTCTTGGGCGGGCCTTCCCCAGAGCACACCCTCGGCCTCCTCTGCTGCGAGTTTGACCAGCTCCCCACTGCGCTGGAGCACACCAGCGTGGGCTTTCCCGGTGCGCACCCGCCCTCGGTGGGCGGCGCCGAGCACCGCAGCGCTGTGTACAGCAACAAAGTGAGCACCAAAAGGCTGGACACCGCGCAGATGGCGATGATCAGGTACACGTTGACATCCACCAGCACAGCCTCCGGACCCACAGCGCCCGCCAACGCCCGCGAGGAAGCCTTTGGCGCCTGGCCACTCTCCACAAGCGACACCAGCACGGTGGCAGTGGCCGTAAGTGCAGGATCGCCGTGGTCCTTCACCAGCACCAGCAGGCGGTGGCGCAGAGTGTCTGCTTCGTCCAGGGCACGCGTTGTGCTGATCTCCCCCGTGTACAGCCCCACCCGGAACGGGATGCGCGCGCCGCCAGTCCCCGGCTGCAGCTCGTACGAAAGCCACGCGTTGTAGCCCGAGTCAGCATCCACCGCGCGCACCTTCGCCACCACGTGGCCGGCACCCACAGACCGCGGTACCAGCTCGCTCACTGCGCCACCGATGCCACCCACCCGAGAAGCCAGCAGTGCCGGCGGGTTATCGTTCTCGTCCAGCACGAACACCTGCAGCGTCACGTTGCTGCCCAGAGGCGGCACCCCCGCGTCGCGCGCGCTCACCTGGAACTGCAGCAGCTCCAGCTCCTCGTGGTCCAGCGGTTGCAGCGCGTACACCTTGCCGCTCTCCGCGTGCACCGACACGTAGCTCGACAGAGCGCGATCGCCCACCCGCCGCTCCACCAGCGAGTAGGACACCAGCGCATTTTCCTGCACGTCCGCGTCCTGCGCCGACACCGTGAAGATGTGGCAGCCTGGCGGGTTGTTCTCTTTCACGAACACCGTGTACTCGGGCTGCGCGAACGCTGGCGCGTTGTCGTTCACGTCGGCCACCTCCACAGAAACAACGGCTGTGGCCCACAGCGAAGGGGAGCCCCCGTCCCGCGCGGTCACCACCAGCTCATAGGCTGACACGCTCTCGCGGTCCAGGGCGCTGTCCAGCACCAACGAGTAGTAATTCTTGAAGGTGGACAGCAGCTTGAAGGGGACATGTGGCGTCAGGGAGCAGGTCACCTGTCCATTGACACCCACGTCTTTGTCAGACACGCTGATCAGGGCAATGACTGTACCCAGTGGAGCGTCCTCTCTAATTGGAAGTGATAAGGACTTGAATTGCAAATCTGGAACATTATCGTTGTTGTCTTCTACTTCCACAATAACTCTACAATGGCCAGAAAGTGGGAGCTGTCCCTTATCAATGCCCTCTACAATAATTTCATAGGATTTGCTTTCTTCAAAATCAATATATCCCTTTACAATAATTTGTCCAGTAATTGGATCTATGTGAAACTTGGATTTCACATTTGGGGAAATATCATTTGAGAATGAATAAACAATGTCCCCATTCAATCCTTCGTCTAAATCTGAGGCGTTAAGTTTAATTACCAATGTTCCATTAGGAACATTTTCTGGTAACCTCACCTTATAAAGCGTTCTGTCAAAAGCTGGGGCATTGTCATTGGCATCCAGTACTGTGATGAGTAACTGAACGGTGCCAGTCAACTCGGGTTTGCCTCCATCAGTGGCTGTAAGCACTAAAAAAATCTCCGGAGCTTCTTCTCTGTCTAAAGATTTCCGTAATACAAGCCCAAGACCTTTTACCAGCTCGTCATCAGATGGTTTTTCCAGAGAAAAGTATTCATTTAGGCTCAGTCTGTAAGTGAGCTGGGCGTTCTCCCCGATATCTGCATCCGATGCGCCCTCTAGTGGAAACCGAGAGTCAAGCGGCCTGGATTCCGCGATGAACAGGTTTTTTTGTATTGCTGGGAACACCGGAGGGTTATCGTTAATGTCCCTCACCTCCACGTCCACATGGAAAACCTGTAGCGGCCTGTCCACGATCACCTCCAGGTGGATGCTGCACTCCGCGCTCCGCCCGCACAGCTCCTCTCGATCGATCCGAGAATTCACAAACAAAATGCCGTTCTGCAGATTTACCTCCAGAAGGTCCCCGTGTGTTTTGGACGCCACCCGGAACAGGCGCGGCACTAGCTCCGCCAGCTCCAGCCCCAGGTCCTGTGCGATACGGCCCACGAAGGTGCCGTGTTTGGCCTCCTCGAAGACCGAGTAGTGGAGCTGACCGTTCCCTGCCTCCCAGGCTGCAAGGAGAAGAAGCAAGAGCAGCAGACACCGGGATTCCTGGCCTCTTCCCCAGGAAAACTCCATCTTTAGTGCACAATACTTCGTTCTGATTAAATATCGTTTCTCGAAGTCAAGATAAATCTTTTGATCGGTCAGTCAAGTGCAGCTGCATCCTCCATATCTCAGACTCCGAAGAGTGTATATCGTTCCTTCCAGTAAGAATAGCAGGAATTTCCCCTTCTTTCTTCTCTCGTGTATTTTATGGTAAAGAGCCACATCATGTGGTTCCAAACCGTAAGTAGCAATTGTGCAAACCCAGGCTCTACTATCAACTACTTGTTTTTATTTATTCTTTCAGCAGTTTTGGAGAATAGAATTACATTTTGTACAACTGTGGTACACATAGTATCACTGATTGATTGAGTGTGACCCTTAGTTTCACCATAGGGGTAACTTTGACTTCAGTGGAAATACTTTTTTCAACACAGGTTTTCAATATTACAGAGACCTAACTAGAGTTAATATACACTTTGTAAACATGTAACTGTAAAGTGTTGATTAGAAAAACTCATAACAGATTCCTTGTGTTCCCAAGAATTCCAGGGCTTTTATTATTATTATTAATGATAACACCCTCTTCACCATAGTATTTCTGGTGCTGTAAACTTGAGGGGACTGGTCTCTAGGGAACTTCTGGTACCAAGACCAAGCCATTGAAAGGGAAATTTGTAGACGTTTTATAAAAGAATCAAAGACCATCAGCATTTAATTGAATGCCTTCCTTGAGTCATGTCAGGACTGAAAGTGCAAGGAAGCAGAAAGTTATAGCAAATAGCTTGCATGGAAAAGCATTCCAAATAATTTTATTCATTGGAACTCATTTGCTCCCGCGAGCGAGGCTGGTATTCTCACTTAGACTCTTACAGTTTGTAAGTACCTGCTTGTTCTCCAGTATGTAATATGCCTAAGCTTCTACTTTGTCCTATAGTGCTTATATATTTTAGCCAAACTGAATATTTCCTGCTTCCAATGACATTTTTTACTAAACAAACACGTTCATTTTGTCCTGTTTGTAAGTAATCCACATCATTTCTAAACTCTTCTAAAGCCAATTTACCCCATTTTATAACCACTTAAAACTTCCCTGATCCATGAAGAATGTCATGATCAATCCAATTGAACAGCCATTTTTTCTTCTTTTACAAACTGCGGCACTAAGGTTGAAACACATGGACCATTTATTACATTAATTTATCTCTTATAATCATTGGAGTATGTGTGTCCTTTTTCAAAATATAAATTTTAAAAGGAATAGTTGCATCTTAATTGTTTAATAGCTCAGAGGTACTTACCTAATATTTGCTGAATATTTACCCTGTAACAAAGGTTTGGTTTTCTTCCATTGCCTAATAAAATTTAAGGTGATTGCATAGCTAGTTGGAAAATGCAGTTTTTCAGCAGCCTCTAAAATTTTCTAAAGCTACAAAAAAAAATTCTTTAGACAGTTCCCCAATTAAGATATATTTCAAGTTCCATGTTGACAACTTGGGTTTTAGCTTAATTTTTATTCCAGTTCTTGGTAGTCATGATCTTTGAATCATCCTGGGTTTTAATGGGCAATGAAGACTTCCCAATAAATAAATCACAATACATTTTTCTACATGAAGAAATTTCATATAAAGAGACATAATGGTAGCCATGTAAAAACTTCCTTTGTCTCCTGTGTTCATAAAGTTCTTTTCATCCTGTTTGTCTAAATAAAAAAATCAATCTAGTGAAAATAACTTTAGGCTCCCTCTCTATAAAGAGCTACACTCACGCACACACACACACACACACACAACCCAAAAAAACAACAACAAAACACCAAATTTCTGAATCAAAACAGAAATCAGAGTACTTTCACTATTTGGGGACCCAAACCAGATTTTTACAAAATGATCATTGACATCAAGCACATCGAAAAAAAGGAGAAAGAATTCCATTTTCACCCATTTCATTTGTAATATTTTCATTTACAAAATATTTTAATGTACAGATGCAGAACGCAGTAGAATAGAAAAGGATGTTTCTTTGGTAGCTATTCAGTGTTTACTTGACATAGCATCAATAATACATCTCTGAAGTGAAAACTCTGAAGTCTTCAAAATGTCTTTGCCAAGAATCTTGTAAGACAAAAATTTCAAGAGGCAAGCTGGATTTGAAGACTGAAGTTCCATATGTGGGAAGACAAGCACTTTGGCTGACTCTTATTATATACAAGAGGCTGATAACAGAACTAAATTTTAAAAATATTGACCTGAGTTGGACATGCTATGGCTACTACTTGATGGACAAGAGAGCAACAAAGGATAGTGCCAAAAAAGAAAATAAAGAAAATAGAAGTTGGGGGAAAGAGAGGAGTCAAGAAACATATCTAATTCACATGTTAGACCTCCCACAATGTCAATGCGTATTAACCAGGTTTCAGTTGGTTACTATTTCTCTCTAGTGGCAGGGAAACTTAAATGGGAGTCCAACTAATTGCTAGAGGAGATAACCAAATATGAGGGGGAGAGATTAGAAAAAAGTCTCACTTCAATCTCATTTGGTTTCAGTTATTTGGAGTTTTCTGCTTACTGCATGGCACACATTAATAGGCAGGATGGTATTCAGAGAAGGTAACCAGTAATAACATTCACTTATCAAACTTATTTCATATTAGCGCCCTTAGTATGTTATGCAAACGACATTAGTAAATAGAAAGTTTTGCTAGTAGGGATAGTTTTAAAATTAGATATCATAATTATTTTCAAGGTATTGTTTAGATTGAAAATTTTTTTTTTTTTTTTTTTTTTTTTTTTTTTTTTGAGACGGAGTTTTCGCTCTTGATACCCAGGCTGGAGTGCAATGGCGCGATCTCGGCTCACCACAATCTCCGCCTCCTGGGTTCAGGCAATTCTCCTGCCTCAGCCTCCTGAGTAGCTGGGATTACAGGCACGCGCCACCGTGCCCAGCTAATTTTTTGTATTAGTAGAGACGGGGTTTCACCATGTTGACCAGGATGGTCTCGATCTCTTGACCTCGTGATCCACCCGCCTCGGCCTCCCAAAGTGCTGGGATTACAGGCTTGAGCCACCGCGCCCGGCCGAAAATTATTTTTTAAAAGATTTAAAACATTCTTTTAAAATTAATATATAAATATACCACAGAACTATTAAATTTTCACTTGATATTGCTATTTTAGTTATTAGTAATAAAGGAGTGATAAACTGAAGATGGACAAAGATACAATTCTAAATACAATTGTTAGTCTCAATTTTTTTCCCAATTGGACAATCAAAAAACAATAAACAGTATTGCCAAATGAGAGCACAAGGCCTAAAATGAATCATATTCAAGTAAAAAAGAAGGATTGAGACTCCAAACAAATGAATAAGAGAATAAAAAAGGTTCCATAAAAGACAACAGGTGTAATGATCTCATTTTTGAAATTGAAGGTGGAAAAGCATAATCAATAGCGAGTTATAAGCATTTAGGTGAACTCACAGAATGGGCAAGTAACATTGGTACTAACATGTAGTGGGAAGTCCAAATTAAAATGGCAAAATATATTGAAGAAGCATTCTGCAGGGGTAAGTACAAAACAAGTCAAAGTCAAATTCTCTAAACAATGCAATTCATCTAAGAAAAACATTTGTTTTTACCCAGCCATTTGGCAATAAAATAATCCTACTACTGCACCTACTAACAAAACAAAACTATAAGTGTGGATCTCACTACTTACCGCTGATTTGGTTCAAAAATTAGCAACAAAAATCTTAACATTTTAACCACAAAACCAGTAACTGGAAAAGTCTAACTATGAATCACATAATTCATACTTAACTATTAACTTGTTTCCAAAGGAGTGAAAACATTGAGGAATGAAAAAGACATTTGGAAAGAGTAAATAAAAATTACTCACTTTGGCTGAGAGATCAACGTCCACATCCAGTTGCTCCTCTCTATCCCGGCTAATTGGACAAGGTGGAAGGCTAGGGCTAAAAGCCATGAGGTCGCTCTTGGGCAACCCCTCTCCAGAACACACCCTCTGCTGCCTCTGCTGCGAGTATGACCAGCTTCCCACTGCGCTGGAGCACACCAGCGTGGGCTTCACCGGCCGACACGCACCTTCGGTTGGCGCAGCCGAGCACCGCAGAGCAGTATATAGAAGCAGCGTGAGCACCAACAGACTGGACACCGCGCAGATGGCGATGATCAAGTACACGTTGACATCCACCAGGGCAGTCTCAGGGCCCGCGGAGCCAGCGGACGCCCGCGACGAGGCCTTGGGTGTCTGGCCACTCTCCACCAGCGACACCAGCACCGTGGCCGTGGCGGTCAATGAGGGCTCACCGTGGTCCTTCACCAGCACCAGGAGGCGCTGGCGTGGGGCGTCTACCTCGTCCAGGGCACGCGTCGTGCTGATCTCTCCAGTGTACAGCCCCACACGGAACGGGATGCGCGCGCTGCCAGTTCCTGGCTGCAGCTCGTACGAAAGCCACGCGTTGTAGCCCGAGTCAGCATCCACCGCGCGCACCTTCGCCACCACGTGGCCGGCACCCACAGACCGCGGTACCAGCTCGCTCACTGCGCCACCGATGCCACCCACCCGAGAAGCCAGCAGTGTTGGTGTGTTGTCGTTTTCGTCCAACACGAACACCTGCAGCGTCACGTTGCTGCCCAGAGGCGGCACGCCCGCGTCGCGCGCGCTCACCTGGAACTGCAGCAGCTCCAGCTCCTCGTGGTCCAGCGGTTGCAGCGCATACACCTTGCCGCTCTCCGCGTGCACCGACACGTAGCTCGACAGCGCGCGCTCGCCCACCCGCCGCTCCACCAGCGAGTAGGACACCAGCGCGTTCTCCTGCGCGTCCGCGTCCCGCGCCGACACCGTGAAGATGTGGCAGCCTGGCGGGTTGTTCTCTTTCACGAACACAGTGTACTCGGGCTGCGCGAACGCTGGCGCGTTGTCGTTCACGTCGGCCACCTCCACGGACATGCTGGCCGTGGCCCACAGCGAAGGCGAGCCCCCGTCCCGCGCGGTTACCACCAGCTCATAGGCTGACACGCTCTCGCGGTCCAAGGCGCTGTCCAGCACCAACGAATAGTAATTCTTGAAGGTGGACAGCAGCTTGAAGGGGACATGTGGCGTCAGGGAGCAGGTCACCTGTCCATTGACTCCTGAGTCGCGGTCGGACACGCTGATCAGGGCTATGACTGTGCCAAGTGGAGAGTCTTCTAATACAGGTAAAGATAGTGATTTGATAACCAACTCAGGTGCATTATCATTGATGTCCACAATTTCCAGTAGAACTGTGCAGTGATCTGACATTGGGGGATTTCCTTTATCCGTGGCTTCTACTTGGATTTCATATGACTTACTTTCCTCAAAATCTATGTTACCCTTTACACTGATGTGTCCATTGACTGGATCTAAATGGAATTTTGACAGAATATCGGCTGATACGTCTGTATTGAAAGAATATGCAATATCTTTATTTACTCCTTCATCTAAATCAGTGGCGTTAACGATCACCACTAGGGTACCATTTGGTGCATTTTCGAATAATCTGACTTTATAGATCGTCCTCTCAAACACTGGAGCGTTGTCGTTTACATCCAAAACAGTGATCTTTAGTTGAGTCGTGCCAGTGAGCTCTGGTTTCCCACCATCAATTGCTGTTATTAGTAAATGATACTTAGGCGTGTCCTCACGGTTTAAATTTTTTTTCAACACGAGTCCTAGAGATTTAATTTCCTCATCATTTCTTTTAACGTCCAAGGTAAAATATTCAGTGGAATCAAGACTGTAAGTCAACAAAGAGTTTGTTCCGATATCTGCATCTGACGCGCCCTCTAGCGAAAACCGAGAGCCAGGCTGTCGGGATTCGGAAATAAACAGATTCTTTACAGCCACTGGAAAAACTGGCGCGTTGTCATTAATGTCCTTCACTTCCACGTCCACATGGAAAACCTGCAGCGGCCTGTCCACAATCACCTCCAGGTGGATGCTACACTCCGCGCTCCGCCCGCACAGCTCCTCGCGGTCGATCCGAGAATTTACAAACAAAATGCCATTCTGCAGATTTACCTCCAGAAGGTCCCCGTGTGTTTTGGACGCCACCCGGAACAGGCGCGGCACCAGCTCCGCCAGCTCTAGGCCCAGGTCCTGCGCGATGCGGCCCACGAAAGTGCCGTGTTTGGCCTCCTCGGAGACGGAGTAGTGGACCTGGCCGCTCCCCACCTCCCAGGATGCGAGGAGCAGAAGAGAAAGCAGCAGACACTGGGCTCCAGGATCTTCTCGCCAGGTGAACAACAATGCAAGCATTTTCCCAATATTAGATTGTCTTTACATTGATCCAAAATTTAAAAATAATTCGAGTTCCTTATCTTCATTTCTTAAACTCCTCGCTGTTACGTTGTAGAGACGATGAAGCAAAGCAGCATCTGAATACGTAAGGCACACTGTATTTCTTTTGCGGAGAAAGACCTTGTGGTGGACAGCGACACCATGTGGCTAAATTTGTAAGTATCAAATATGTAAATATATCTTCTTTTCCTTATATGTCGTTTGAACTTTCCCAAAATTTCTAGTTTCAGTTGTAATTTGGTCACTCCTCAAAGTCCTTATATTTTATCTAAATGTTTCCTTAGAAGTTTTATACTAATTCACTATCAATTGTGCTAATTGATGACATAGAGTAAAACATTGTGATTCCTGTTTCAACAGTGGACATCTATTGGAAATGTTTTCCATGTGATAGCTACTTTTCTACTTCTCTTAATGGAATTATCCCATTAAATTCTCATGATCCTCTGAAATAGGCTTCAATATTATTTGCTTTTACAAACACATAAAGGTTAAGTAAAACTATATTAACTGGTGGTATGATGGTATTTCAATCTGATTCAAGACACCTTATCATTAACCTCTTTACCTCGCAAGCTACATTTTATAGAAAAACCAGATCCTTCCAGATCTCTGACCATTAAAACATTGAGACATTGAAGTATTTGTAAAATGTGTGTGTGCCATATATATTAAAACATAAATATATCTACTTTTATATTATTACAGCAACTGTTAATTTTAAAAATATGTACTTTTGTTTAAATTTGTAGAATGTCTATAAATCACTCCCATGACCTTTTTTTTCAAGAACTATAACCGGGTCAACTATCTTGACTGTTACTTACATAAAGATTTCAGAAGTCAGTCCTTTACAGAGAAATTCAAACAGGAAATTTGTTTCCTATTGCGGGAATGTGATTTGTATATTTGTTACATTCACATCACATCAATTAAAAATATATTATGCTTAAATTTTTTCCACACTCTTTAGGTATTTGAATTTACCTGTAGATACTAAAATGTTAACAACATAAAATAATTACATTTTTGATTATCTCCACTCTGGATGAATCTCTAGATTCCAGTTTCCTTAAAAGTTGTTACTTGAAAGAATTGGCGATTTAACCAATCAGTAAAGAGAGAAAAGTAGCATAGGTATATGTCAGAATTTACTCAACATATTTAATGCTATACAATAAAACATTCTAAAGATCTCTGTAAACTCAGTGAGAAGCATGAATCCTCTGAGCATTTGAAAGTGGGGCAAAGAAAATTCATGGAAAGAGGTCAAATTTAGAGAAATAAAAGAATGTATTAATTTTTGCTTATAGCCAGACCATTTAAAAATGAAATCAAACACGTGACTTAAATATTTGGGGGAAATGTTTTTATTCCGGCTTTTGTTTCCTATGTACTCGTTGAATGGAAGCCAGGACTGCAACTTATTCAGATTTTATCATTTATATTTAGAATAGGATAAATTGCCAATTTTTTCATGAATAAATATTTTGAATTAACTTTTTCAAGCAAGATAAGTAAAAATGTAAGTTAAATTAACGATATCTGTTAATATCAAACTTACATAATTTATAACTGATTCTGTTGTGCTATACTATGACGAAGTAAACATTACAAATTATTTCTGAAAAGCATGGATATAGGAAATAATTATAGCTATTAATATTCCAGTTAGCACTTTTCTGAATTTTGAAAGATGGTAGCCAGCTTGAAAATAGTGAGATAAATTTAAAATATTAAAACTTTATTGACTTCATATTAATGAGATGCCTTTGACAACTTATTGTAATACCACACATTTCAGTACCTTTAAGAGTTATACTAATTGCAAAATGGAATGTCCCATGGGAATTTATAACAGAGTAGACTCTATACTCACTATCAGGAGATAAAGGTAATATTAAAGGAAGTATGAGTTGAGAAGATTGAGCCATTGTGTGGAAATAGTATCAGTGAATAGTTTCTACTACCACCTAGACATCTTCTTAGACAACCAAAAAAAAAAAAGTAAATAAGAATTTAAAAAAAATAATGTATAGAGCAACAGATTGTGACTCCTGGAGATTTGGACACGTATGAATATATAATTTTAAAAGCTTATCATTTACCTATGGTAGAAACATAGTGGTCAAGTATAACTTGGAAATGCATATTCTGACCTAACTATGAAACTGCTAAAGGTAAGATTACTAGTGGAAGTTATTTCTATGATTCATCAATACACACATGTATTTGGGGAAAAAAGAGCAAATAACTATGAACCAAATAGTAGAAGACTGTTTAAGACAATTATTTCATTGCAATACATCTTCCTTTGGTTGAAAAACCTAAAAAAAATTCTTTCCAAGTGTAACATTTACTTGTCACGTTCAGTGTTTTAATTACCCAAAATAGAGATTTCAAATAAAAATGTAGTCATCCAAGACATTTTGAGAAAACCCTAATTTTATTAGGAATATGGATACTTCCAGGTAAAACTGAGTGAGCTCACCTTAATGAAAAATGTATTCCCAGGCATAGAATTAGATGCCAGAAGAAGGTAGTCAATCTCTGCAGCGGGAGGCCTGCATACATTGGCCTAATGATAATGATACTGGAAGGATGATTTATCAACCATTAACATAAAGACTGGATTAGAGTAGTCTCCACTTAAATGAAGAAAATGTCCCACCACCTGAACAACGCCAATGTGATTTTTAAATGTTAAGATTTTCAAATTAAACAAAATTGAGAGGGTCTCTTTTCTCAATAAACTCTATTTTTGCCTGACAACTCAAAGATTCTGCAAGTGTGAAATCCTTATACTAAATGATAGGTTATTTTACTTATAAAAAACATATTTAAGATTAGCAGTTATTCCTAAGTGCTGTCATTTTGTTGTAACAACCTGTGATAGATACTTTTGGAGATTCTGGCATTAAAAGATCCACTCAGGCTCAGGCTACTTTCAAATACAAAAAAAAGGCCAGGTGCAATGGCTCACTCCTGTAATCCCAGCACTTTGGGAGACCAAGGTGGGTGAATCACTTGAGGCCAGGAGTTCAAGACCAGCCTGACCAACATAGTGAAACTCCATCTCTACTAAAAACAAAAAATTTTTAAAAATTAGCCAGGCATGGTGGTGGGTGCCTGTAATCCCAGTTACTCAGGAGCCTGAGGCAGGAAAATCGCTTGAACCCAGGAGGCAGAGGGTACAGTGAGCTAAGATCACACCACTGCACTCCAGCCTGGGCAAGAGAGCAAGACTCTGTCTCAACAAAAATTTTAAAAAGAAAGAAAGGAAAAAAGAAAAGAAAATGTAGTTCATTAGCTATTGCATAGACAAGGGCATTATTGATCCAAAGAATAATCTAAGAAATGTCCAAAATACAGGTTATTCCAAACCCTATCTGACAGAATGGATAGACAGTGTCAATTGAAAGTATGTATTATATAATCAAATTCTTTAATTTCTTCTGATTGTGATTTTCAATTTTTAAAAGAGAGAAAATATTTATGGGTAATGTTTAATTTACAAATTATGCTAAGGTGTTTTTCAGTCTTTCAAGATCTATTACTCATGACTTAATTATGGAAATGTCAAAATGTAAACATAAGAAAAAAGTAGATTGTTTAAATTGTTCACTAAATGCAAGAAATTGATCTCTAATTCATATCCAATATCGCACAGTAGGATGATATAAAATACATGAAGAATTATGAATCGAAATAACTAATAGAAATCATATAGAAATTAAAAAAAAAACAATTTTAGAATTAGTGAGAAAAATTGAAAGACTCACCTTTCCTACATATTCTGATTCTGAGAGCTGTCTCTCTTCTGTGGAGTCTGGACCTTGAGATAAGCTGGGGCTGAAGGCCATGAGGTCCGTCTTGGGCGAGTCCTCCCCAGAGCACACCCTCTGCCGCCTCTGCTTCGAGTAAGACCAGCTCCCCACGGCGCTGGAGCACACCAGCGTGGGCTTTCCCGGCGCGCACTCACCCTCGTTGGCCGGCACCGAGCACCGCAGCGCCGTGTACAACAGCAGCGTGAGCACCAAAAGGCTGGATATCGCGCAGATAGCGATGATCAGGTACACGTTGACATCCACCAGCGCAGCCTCTGAGCCCGCGGCGCCCACCCACGCCCGCGATGAGGCCTTGGGTGCCTGGCCACTTTCCACCAACGACACTAGCACCGTGGCCGTGGCTGTCAGCGCCGGCTCACCGTGGTCCTTCACCAGCACGAGTAGGCGGTGGCGAGGCAAATCCGCCTCGTCTAGGGCACGTGTCGTGCTGATCTCTCCCGTGTACAGCCCCACACGGAACGGAATGCGCACGCTGCCAGTTCCCAGCTGCAGCTCGTAGGAAAGCCACGCGTTGTAGCCTGAGTCAGCATCCACTGCCCTCACCTTCGCCACCACGTGGCCAGCACCCACTGACCACGGCACTACCTCGCTCACTGCGCCGGCAGTGGTGCCAGCCCTAGGCGCCAGCAGAGCCGGCGCGTTATCGTTCTCATCCAGCACGAACACCTGCAGCGTCACGTTGCTGCCCAGAGGCGGCACGCCCGCGTCGCGCGCGCTCACCTGGAACTGCAGCAGCTCCAGCTCCTCGTGGTCCAGCGGCTGCAGCGCGTACACCTTGCCGCTCTCCGCGTGCACCGACACGTAGCTCGACAGAGCGCGATCGCCCACCCGCCGCTCCACCAGCGAGTAGGACACCAGCGCGTTCTCCTGCGCGTCCGCGTCCCGCGCCGACACCGTGAAGATGTGGCAGCCCGGCGGGTTGTTCTCCTTCACGAACACAGTGTACTCGGGCTGCTCGAACGCTGGCGTGTTGTCGTTCACGTCGGCCACCTCCACGGACACGCTGGCCGTGGCCCACAGCGAAGGGGAGCCCCCGTCCCGCGCGGTCACCACCAGTTCATAGGCCGACACGCTCTCGCGGTCCAGGGCGCTGTCCAGCACCAAAGAGTAGTAATTCTTGAAGGTGGACAGCAGCTTGAATGGGACGTCTGGCGTCAGGGAGCAGGTGACATGTCCATTAGTGCCAGAGTCGCGATCCGACACCGTGATTAGAGCAATGACGGTTCCCAGGGAAGCGTTCTCTGAGATGGGAAGTGAGAGAGACGTTATTGAGACTTCCGGTGTGTTATCATTGATGTCTACAAGTTTTAATAAAATTTTACAATGTCCCGACATTGACGGGGTTCCTTTGTCAGTTGCAGTGACCTGAATCTCGTAGGATTTTGATTCTTCATAATCTAATTTTCCCTTAGTTTTGATTTCCCCTGAGCTGGGATCTATTTTAAACTTAGTCTGTATAGTGGAGGAAACATCACTACTGAGTGAATACACAATCTCGCTGTTTGATCCTTCATCTGCATCAGAAGCGTTTAATTTAACTACTAAGGTCCCATTTGCAGTATTCTCTAACAATTTTACTTTGTAAACTGATTGGGCAAAAGTTGGTTCATTGTCATTTACATCTAATACCTTAATAAGTATTTGAACGGTGCCCGTGAGCTCAGGTTTGCCCCCATCAGTAGCCACCAGTAACAAATTAATCTCGGCAGTTTCCTCTCTGTCCAGCGATTTCCCCAGAACGAGAGACAAAGATTGGCTTAGTTCATCATTTGTCTGTATATCTAGGAAGAAAAACTCACTGGAGCTGAGCTTGTAGGAGAGAAGAGCGTTTACTCCCGTATCTGCATCAGATGCTCCCTCTAGAGGAAACCGAGAGTCAACCAGTCTCGATTCGAAAAACCGGATAGTCTTTACTGCCATTGGAAATACTGGCGGGTTGTCGTTAATGTCCTTCACCTCCACGTCCACATGGAAAACCTGTAGCGGCCTGTCCACGATCACCTCCAGGTGGATGCTACACTCCGCGTTCCGCCCGCAGAGCTCCTCTCGGTCGATCCGAGAATTCACAAACAAAATGCCATTCTGCAGATTTACCTCCAGAAGGTCCCCGTGTGTTTTGGACGTCACCCGGAACAGGCGCGGCACCAGCTCCACCAGCTCTAGGCCCAGGTCTTGCGCGATGCGACCCACGAAGGTGCCGTGTTTGGCCTCCTCGGAGACGGAGTAGTGGAGCTGACCGCTCCCCACCTCCCAGAATGCGAAGAGAAGAAGCCAGAGCTGCCGAGTCCAGGCCTTTCGGGTCCTTCTGATAGAAGACGCCATTGCCAATCCTCAGTGATTTGATCAAATTAGAAGAGCATGTTTTGCAAAAATTTAAATATTCTAATCCCTGTTAAAGTCCTGCTGCTTCCCTTATTCCTCCGCTTCTCTGGAGTAACAAAGGGGCTCTGGGTATTTTCTTTCCTAGAGAACACTCTATGGAAGACAGCGACATCATGTGGCTCTACTGTTTATTCTGTAGATTTAAAATTAGTTAATTTTCTGGTCTAAGTTTACTCACAACTTTCATCTTGGAAAAATACCTATTATAAGCCCTAAAATATATTCGCTTTTTACCCTTTTTCACTCTGGTAAAAACGCACAACATAAAAATTACCATATTAACTATGATTAAGTGTACATTTCAGTAATGTTAAGTATATTCACATTGTTATAAATTTTTCATCTTGGAAAACAGAAATTCTATACCCATTAGACAACAACTCCCCTTTTCACCCTCACTCCAGTCTCTGGTAACCACAGTCCTATTTTCTATTTCTATGAATTTTGACTACTTTAGATATTTCATATAAGTGGACTCATACAGTATTTGTCTTTTTGTGACTGGCCTATTTCACTTTGCACAATGTCCTCAAGGTTTATCCATGTTGTAGCCTGTGACAGGATTTCTTTCCTTTTTAAGGCTGAATGAAAGTCCATCACATATACACCAGGTTTTGTTTAATCATTCAAGCATCCGTGGACATTTGAATTGCTTCCATCTCTTGACTGTTGTGAACAATGCTGCCATGAACATGGGTGTGCAAATACTTCTTGAGACCCTGCTGTCAATTCTTTTGGATATATTAACATTTCCCACTGTTTCTTCAAATGAAGAACATAGTAATCAAAGGTGTTTTAGTTCATTGAAAATATATGTATATATACTATTGTTTTGTGATTTAATTTTGATTTTTTAATTGTTTGCAGATGTTTGGAAATTAATAATTTTTGTTTCTCATTTGGATAATGATTATTAATTTAGAATATTTCCTTTTCTATTACATTTAGACTTTTATGCAAGAATAATATAATTGATCTCTTTTTTAGTGTTAATTACTTGAGAATATTTTCTTTTGTTAATTTTTAGATGATTCCATCACAGTCAAAAAAAATGAAAATACAATAAAGATAAGATGAGGATGAAATAAAATGAATCAAGAAGTAGGATAGCATACAAAATGCCTAATAAAGGGTCACTTTCAGTTACTCTAAGCATGTCACAAATTTTGTTTTCAACTTTCTAGAGCAAAGAGAAAAGTAAAATTAATTGCAAAATTTGCAATGTCCATAAGAGAAAAGCAAAGCTCTTGTTAAGAAAAGCTAGCTTTTTTCCCAATAACAATTTTTCCCTTGTGTACAGTATCTTAAGATACTTATTTATACCATCTATGAGAGTGTGTATTTACTCTAATCATATTCATAACGGATTATTCATACTCTAATCATATTCATAACTATATTTATCATACTCATAAATGATTTAAGCAAAAATAAACCAGAGAATCACTTATTGGCTTGTACTTAAAAATGGGTAATTAATTACTGGTTTCAGGCAGAACTGGACCTACACCCTTCCATAATTCTATAAGGAAAATAATCTCCACATTTATAACTCCTTTTCCTCTGCTGACCTTCTCAGTTAAACTTTTCCATGTGCTGGCAAAATGGCCAAAGTAGCTTTTTAGACTACAAATTACCAGTGTAGTGACTCTCACCAGAAAGTGCCCTTTTCTAATAGTCCAGCAAAAATCCTGAATATTACTTCCTACAGCCCAGTTTGGATGACATAAATTTCCTTTAGTCAATAATTGTGATTGTTCTCACATTGGCTAGACATGGTTCACTTGTTCATTCTTGAAGCCAGAAAATGAAATCAGTTTCACCTAAATTATGTGAACTGAAAAGTGGAAGGTTGGTTCTTATGTGAACCGAAAAGTGGAGACCAAAATTCTCCTGGAGCTTAAACTAGTTGCAGATAGCTACAGAACTGGTCATTACAGCATTAGGTGGTTGCAAAGCAACTGCATATGTATGATACCCAGTAAGCATTATTTAATCTATGGCCAACATTGACCACTGTGAACACATGAAGGAATTATACCAAGAATCCAGATACTAGCTTCAGGAAACATGGCTTGCTTGAGAAAATTTCTGAAATCATATAAAGTAATTGTACTGGATTTTCAGAATGACATATGTGGGGGTATAAGGACATTTTGTGCTGTTATTTAGGATTTCTGAGAATCTAGAATACTTCTCTCTCTCCCCCGGAGATAGAGTACTGTTGCCAGATATGCAAGTACATTTCCCCCACAATGGGGAAAAGAGACTAATCAGCCAAGCTCAGCAAATATCCCTCCTCCCCCTGATATCTCTTGGTACCTGTAGTGGGTCAAAGATACCCCAAAAGACGTCTATGCTCAGAACCTCAGAAAGTGACTGTATTTGGAACAAAGGTCTTTGCAGATATAATGAATGTGAGGATCTTGATATGAGATCATCCTAAATTAGAGAAGGCCATACATCCAATGATGGTTGCCCCTTATAAAAGACAGAAAAAGAGAAGGCATATAGTAACACGGGAAAGAAAGAAATGTGAAGACAAAGGCAGGAACTAGAGTTATGCTGCCACAAGCCAAGCAATGCCAAGAGCTACCAGAAACTGGAAGATGAAAGAAAAAATGTTCCCCTAAAATCTTCAGAAGAAATGTGGTCCAGGCAACACCTTGATTTTGGACTTCTGGCCTTTGTAAGAGAGAAGAGGTTTATTCTTACAGAGACTGTAAGAGAATAAATTTCTGTTATTTTAAGCCACCAAGTCTATGGTAATTTGTTGCATCAGCCCAAGGAAACTAACAGAGTATCCATTGCTAAAATTATACCCTTTGCACCTATCTACGCAACTGCATATCCCATAACATTTACATGTCCAAGCACTCATTGTTGCAAAACCTTCAACCTAGTCTTTCACAAAACTACTGCAAGACCCCAGAAGAAGAAAACAACAAGAGGAATGGATGCTAAGCAAGAAAAAAGAAGGAATATCTATGACTTTTTAAAATTCAGCTTATTATTGTTTTAATATTTTTCATCTGCTATTTAAGAAAAAGAAAGCAAAACACAGTAGTTTTTTTATGGAATTCAAGTTATCTAATCTGCTTAACGGTCACGTCTTAGTAAAAAATATCAATAATAATGTTCTCCTACAGTTGTATTTCCTGTTGTAAAAAAAACTCTCCTCTTAAAATTTCTTCTGTTCGTATTAGCTTAATGGCAGTGGGATCCCAATACATATGCTGTTGTGAGTTGATGTTCAGTTTTCCCTCTAAAATAAAAACAATTTTATTTCTTGTAAATAAAATTACAAGAAATAAAAGTTATTGGATACTTCATATGACAGCTTTTCTTCACGTTTGCTCAGCATCCCAGATTGTTTTGACTTTACGGCATCTCAATGTCAACCAGTGCTTATGTAATTGCTGAACAGGAAAAGAGAGCAGAAGTCTTTCACTGGCAGTTACATAATTGTGCTTGGAAGTGACACACCATTCACATTTCATTGGCCAAAGGAAATCATACAATTGTGCTACCTCAAAGCAACAGAAAAGTGAAATCCTCCAGCATTCTCAGAGGAATATTGGTAGTGGCCTTGTCCAGGACCAATATAAACTATTTCTCATTTTCATCTATTTACATCCTTGACTGACCACAAGTCTCTAAGGTCCCTTAAATGATACTTGCTAGCTTGTAGAAGACAACTTGTGAAGAAAGACAAACCTACTGAAACACATGTTAACTATATGAAGATTTGGAATGGAGCAAGATAACTACCAATGAGAAATCCATTCATATTTACATTAAAGTAAATACTAAGTGACAATACCACTCCACAATCATCTTTTTCTCCATTCTAGAATTATCTTTTTGTAAAAATCACTTTTCAAATTTTGTATTCATACACCCATTTATTTTGGTTTAATAGTAATTCACTATTATTTGAGATTCACCTTCAAGTTAATACCCTCAACTAACCTACAAAACTAAATAAAGTAACATTGAATGTATCTAAAGGCAATCCTGTCTGGACATTAATATTGTTAGCAAATGGGCTATGCACAGTAGCTCAAGCCTGTAATCCTAGCACTTTGGGAAGCCAAGGCAGGTGGATCATCTGAGGTCAGGAGTTCGAGACCAACCTGATCAACATAAAGAAACCCATCTCTACTAAAAATACAAAATTAGCCGGACATGGTGACGCATGCTTGTAATCTCAGCTACTTGGAAGGCTGAGGCAGGAGAGTCGCTTGAACCCGGGAGGCAGAGGTTGCGGTGAGCCAAGATCATGCCATTGTACTCCAGCCTGGGCTACAAGAGCAAAACTCCATCTCAAAAAAAAAAAAATATATATATATATATATATATTTAGCAAATAAAGCTTTGGGAACAAAATAATGTGAATTGGAAAGAGAAATTATTTTGTGATTTTCTAATCTATTTTTCCAATTTTATAATCCTGCAATGTTTGTCTCATATTTTGAGGAACTGGGACATTTTCTTGGCAACATGATCCTAAGATCATTTTTTTCTGATTCTTGCCAAAAGGCTGAGTATGATAATATATTGAAAGTTATAGAACATCCTTACAGCCTATTTTTTACAATACTTGAAGCAACTGTATAAGTTGTTAATACTGTATCAACTCAAATCTCTGGAAACTTAACTAGCAAATTACATTAATTTCTCATAGAATGTCTTCACAAGGGGACATTCATGTATGTTTGAATGTTTGACAAAAATATATTTATTTAATACTTAAGTAACTTCAGAAGTAAACATAGGAAATAAAATTTAACATTATGCCCTTGACTGAATGACTAGCAAATGCAATATTGCCTACATCAAGTATATTTCCATAGATTTTGCAAAATTGCTATAAAACATACTTCCCAGTATATTGCTCAACCTTTACACGATCATCAGTAATCAAACCTTCCTTGATTTTATAGCAGAAAGAGGCTATTTTTTTCTCTCTTGAAGAAATGGAATAGAGAATTTCTTTTTATTATTATTTTTCATGCTTCGATATTGACTTACAGGAAGGTAAGTATTAGGATTTGCACTTAGCCTAGGCTTGATTTTTGAAATGACTCCCACCTTTCTCTTGATCTTTTACTTTGGCTTTTAAGCAGATTTTTTAATAATTTGCTTTTGCCAATGTCTTCCACTGTAAGCTACCTTAAATATTTTAGGAAAGGTAAAGAACTGTATTAGAGCAAGCAAGTTTTGAATATTCTTGGGAAATTTGAAGAAAACTTAGTAATAATACTGAACTTAGGTTTTCTGAACCTCTGCTCCTTTATCTACAAAATGTGACTAAAGTTTCCACTTCACAAAATCATTGGAAGGATTGAATTAGCTAAAAAGTAAAGAGTTTTAGAACATTTGTGAGTGAATGGGAGGTGCTTAATAATTGTTTCCTAACTGGATCCCCGAAATAGCAAATACTTGCACTATTAGGCCTTCTAGACCCAGGAGAATTCAAGGTTAATGGCATCAGGAAATTGTTCACAACGACAATGAAGTCGAGGTTGTATTTTTTTAATATAAAGAAGTTAAATCGCTAAATAAAATGGTATTTTTTGTTTGGTTGGTTTGGTTTTTTGTTTGTGTGTTTGTTTTGAGGTTTTTTGTTGTTGTTATTGTTGTTTTTGAGATAGAATCTCACTTTGTTGTCCAGATGGGTTGCTGGGTTCACTGCAACCTCCGCCTCCGGGGTTCAAGTGATTCTCCTGCCTCAGCCTCCCCGAGTAGCTGGGATTACAGTTGCCCGCCATCATACCTGGCTAATTTTTTTGTATTTTTAGTTAAGACAGGGTTCCACCATGTTGTCCAGGCTAGTCTCAAACTCCTGACCTCAGGTGATCTGCCGCCTTGGCCTCCCAAAGTGCTGGGATTACAGGGGTGAGCCACCGCCCCTGGTGAATAAATGTATTTTAAATTACATTTGTTTAAAACTATTCAGTTTATTGTTCACTTTGAAACTTAGCCACGTAAAGGAAAGGCAGATGACTTCTGTAACTTCACCTAGAATTGTTTGTATGGGGCTTGACATTTCACCAGAAGATATAACATAATAAGTTACCCTGAATATGACAGTTATTTTACTACATTGGTATCCTGTGTTGAATATGATCATTACCTTGTGTTGTAGCTTTTTTTAACCTGCCTTTAAATCAAGAACTATGACAATTTGTCCCTAAATTTTTTTGTTTGTTTTCTAGTTCCATTCAAGACAAAACTGCTATTAATAGAATATCTGCATTCACTGGTACGATTTGTTTCAATGTTAGTGAACACCCTGAAGACATTTTTTAAAGTGATATTTTAAAAGATGATTAGACAAGTTAAATGTGAAAAATATTTAAAGCCAAAGCTCGAAAGTTGGACTTACATTACCGGAAAGATTCAAATTTACTTCTGGTTGTTCATTTCTTTCTGACGTGTTAAGACTTGGAGGTAGGCCTGGGCTGAAGGCCATGAGGTCCGTTTTGGGTGGGCCCTCCCCAGAGCACACCCTCTGCTGCCTCTGCGGTGAGTTCGACCAGCTCCCCACCGCGCTGGAGCACACCAGAGTGGGCTTGCCCGGCGCGCACACACCCTCAGTGGGCGGCGCTGAGCACCGCAGCGCCGTGTGCAGCAGCAGCGCGAGCACCAGCAGGCTAGACACCGCACAGATGGCGATGATCAAGTACACGTTGATATCCACCAACGCCGCCTCTGCGCCCGCGACACCCACCGACGCCTGCGACGAGGCCTTTGGCGCCTGGCCGCTCTCCACCAGCGACACAAGCACAGTGGCCGTGGCTGTAAGCGCCGGCTCACCGTGGTCCTTCACCAGCACCAGAAGGCGGTGGCGCGGCAAGTCAGCCTCGTCCAGGACACGAGTCGTGCTGATCTCGCCCGTGTACAGTCCTACGCGGAACGGGATGCGCGCGTCACCTGCCACCGATTGCAGCTCATAGGACAGCCACGCGTTGTAGCCTGAGTCGGCGTCCACTGCCCTCACCTTTGCCACCACATGACCCGCACCCACCAGTCGCGGCACCAGTTCACTGACTGCACCACTAGTGCCAACCACTCCAGGCCCCAGCAGCGCCGGCGCGTTATCGTTCTCGTCCAACACGAACACCTGCAGCGTCACGTTGCTGCCCAGAGGCGGCACGCCCGCGTCGCGCGCGCTCACCTGGAACTGCAGCAGCTCCAGCTCCTCGTGGTCCAGCGGTTGCAGCGCGTACACCTTGCCGCTCTCCGCGTGCACCGACACGTAGCTCGACAGAGCGCGCTCGCCCACCCGCCGCTCCACCAGCGAGTAGGACACCAGCGCATTCTCCTGCGCGTCCGCGTCCTGCGCCGACACCGTGAAGATGTGGCAGCCCGGCGGGTTGTTCTCCTTCACGAACACAGTGTACTCGGGCTGCGCGAACGCTGGCGCGTTGTCGTTCACGTCGGCCACCTCCACGGACACGCTGGCCGTGGCCCACAGCGAAGGGGAGCCCCCGTCCCGCGCGGTCACCACTAGCTCATAGACCGAGAGGGTCTCGCGGTCTAGGGCGCTGTCCAGCACCAAAGAGTAGTAATTCTGGAAGGTGGAAACCAGCTTGAAGGGGACACGGGGCATTAGGGAGCAGGTCACCTGCCCGTTGGCACCTGAGTCATGGTCAGACACGCTGATGAGGGCGATGACGGTGCTAAGTGGAGCGTCCTCTCTGATGGGCAAAGACAATGAAGTTACCGCCAGTTCTGGAGCATTATCATTTATATCCAGCACTTTCACCAAAACCTTGCAGTGATTTGACATTGGAGGACTTCCTTTATCAACTGCCTTTACTTGAATTTCGTAGGATTTTGTTTCTTCATAATCCAGTTTGTCAATTAACCTAATTTCTCCTGAGCTGGAATCAACTTTGAATTTTTCTTGAATGTCAGGAGAAATACCACTGTCAAAGGAAAAGACGATTTCGCCATTTGCACCTTCGTCAGCGTCAGAGGCATTTAATGTGGTCACTAATGTTCCATTTGCTGCAGTCTCTAATAAGTGGACTCTGTATACTGCTTGGTCAAATAGTGGGGCGTTATCATTAACGTCGAGCACAGTGATCAGCAGCTCAACTGTACCTTGCAGCTCCGGTTTGCCCCCATCAGTGGCTGTCAATAATAAATGAACTTCTGGTGTTTCTTCTCTATCCAAAGATTTTCTCAATTCAAGCCAAAGAGATTTACTCAGTTCCTCACTTGCCTGTACATCCAAAGAGAAATAATCACTGGGGCTGAGGGTGTACGTTAGAAGAGCGTTAGCACCAATGTCTGCATCGGCAGCTCCTTCTATCAGAAAACGCGAATCCAGGAGTCTAGATTCAGAAATGAATATTCTTTGTTCTCTACTTCTGAAAACGGGCGGATTATCGTTAATATCTTTCACCTCCACGTCCACATGGAAAACCTGCAGCGGCCTGTCCACGATCACCTCCAGGTGGATGCTGCACTCCGCGCTCCGCCCGCACAGCTCCTCCCGGTCGATCCGAGAATTCACAAACAAAATGCCGTTCTGCAGATTTACCCCCAGAAGGTCCCCGCGGCCCTTGGACGCCACCCGGAACAGGCGCGGCACCAGCTCCGCCAGCTCCAACCCCAGATCCTGAGCAATGCGGCCAACGAAAGTGCCGTGTCTGGTTTCCTCCGGGATCGAGTAGTGGAGCTGGCCGCTCCCCACCTCCCAGGCTGCGAGGAGCAGAAACGAAAGAAGCAGATCCCGGGTTCCCAGGCCTCCTCTCCTAGAAAACACCATTGCAAAAGCACTACACCTGTCTTACTGCTCTCTCCTTACTTCAAAATCATACTATTTTATCTAGTATTCCCAATCATCTATCTCGTCACCGTTTCGGTCTTCTCTCAGGCAGTGACAAAATGGAGCTTCCTCCTTTACTTTTAGTGATCACTATGTCTTTTCTATTCACAAGACTCTGTGGTATACAGCGACATCATGTGGCCAATGTAAATTTTAGGTCCATTCATTGATTTTCAAAATGCAATATCTATACCCGCCTGCAATGTATTCAATGCAATCATTTTCAATTCTATGTCCTTTAAAGACCCAAGACTTTTAAAATCTCATTGGAGAGTATGTAATCCGGTATTTTCCTTTAGTAATGATTAAAAACATACTACAATTAAAATAGAAACTTTAGGATGTACTTAAATAACCTCTCCTTACATCATTTTATTTAAAACGATTTATCGGCTCATATATTTTTATTATAAATATTTGCAACTGAACGTCAAAGTTTTAGAATAAGGTACTTTAGCTGCTAAGATTTATCTTATTCTAGGATGGCCTGGGTGTTTATTTTTTAAATGATATGATACACACACATACATATGTATATATAGTTATCAGGTACTTACAGATTACATTTTTGGAAATTTTCTGAATACATGTAAAATTCCTTTAATGTGGTATGAACAACTTCATCATTGTCTGATACTTTAAATATTAGAATAAAGATATTTGTGACATTTTCCTTTGTTGCTTGTTATATAATGACCTAAGTATTGAACTTACAACTTTGACTTCCAAAAGTCAGTACTCCTAATTTATTCAGTGTACACTAGATCTTTTATTCCTATGTTAAATTTTCACCCATGCTTTTTTCTTATCAAGAACAAACATTGTCATATTACAACAAAAATAATATGGATATTGAATTGCAATATCAGAGACACATACTGAGAATCTTAATATAGTCCATAGTCAAAAGAAAAATGTAAATCTAATGCAAAGATATACTTAAAAAATAATTTGAGAATAACCTACCTATTAATAAGCCTCTCTTTCAACTTCAGTCCAATTTATAATCAGAATCCCATAGCTACATCTTAGTTTGACTAAGAAATGTGATCAGAATAAGCTATCACTGGTTATTTTTAAAGGAATAACCGTAATGTTTCTATTTTAAGCATAAGAATATTTAAGAATATTAATATGAATAAGGATTATTTAATCCAGTATGTCTTCATAATCAGAAAGCCTAAATCCTTGTTTATTTGATAATTAAAATGTAGATAAAACATGGAGCTATTTTTTTTAACAAGCAGTTTATATATTTTAACAGTAGTTCAATGTAGTAATTACTTTATTACAAAAGATACAGCAATATAAGATACATGAATTCTCTTAGTCCAAAAATGAAGCAAATTTTGAACTTGGAAACATTCTAAAGGTTAGCAGATTTAGAGAACATTGTCAACATTTGAAAGTGCAAAGTAGTTTAATGTGTTAAAAATTTTGAAGAATGACACACAGTGGTGAACTCTCTGGGTTTTTGCCATATCTATTCCAGACTTGTAGCAGAAGAAGCCAACAACCCAGAAACATCACTTGGTACTGATGCAAATAGCTTAAAAAAAAAAAAAAAAGCATGCCCTCAAGGCAAAGGACGAGGAAATAGGCAGCCTAGAAAGAAAAAAAAAACTCCTAGATAATTATTTACTCCAGGTAATCACCACAGAAAAAGACTGCGGCCCCACACCAGCAAAAGTTGAGTGGGGAATCTAGATTTACACTCTTACAAAGCTGTTATGAGGAACCCCAATACTTCTGGTGGTATCAGACCAGTCCAAAATATGAAACTGAGACTTTCATTTTCCCAAATGCTAACAAGCTCCACAGCTGTGGTACCAGAGGAGGCCATGTGGGCAACCTAGACTAGTACCTCTATGCAGAAAATAACGTGGTGCCACTTCTCCCTCTCTGCTGGGGTGGTGCATTAGTCAATTTTGCATTGCTATAAGGGAATACCTGAGGCTGGGTAATCTATAAAGAAAAGAGGTTTATTTGGCTCATAGTTCTCTAGGCTGTATAAGAAGCATAGTGCCAGCATCTGCTTTTGGTGAGGGCCTCAGGAAGCTTTCAATCACAACTGAAAGCAAAGGGGGAGCCAGCATATCACATGGTAAGAGAGACAGAAAGCAAGAGAGAGAGGGAGGAGGTGCCACACTCAGAAAAAAAAAAAAAAAAAAAGATCTCATGTGAACTCATAGAGTGGGAACTCACTCATTATCAAGCACCAAGCCATTCATGAGGGATCCACCCCAATGACACAAACACCTGCAACTAGGTCCACCTCCAACATTGGGGATCACATTTCAACATGAGATTAGGAGGAGCCAAATATCCAAACCGTATCATTCCACCCCTAGTTCTCTAAATCTCATGATCTTCTTACGTTGCATAATCCAATTATTCCTTACCAATAGTTCCCCGAAAGTCTTCACTTGTTCCAGCATCAACTCAATCAAAAGTCCTAAGTCCCATCTGAGACTCAAGGCAAGTTCTTTCTGCCTATAAGATTAAAAAAAAAAAAGGCATTTACTTCCAAGATACAATGGTAGTACAGCATTGCATTGGGTAAACATTCCCATTCTAAAAGGAAGAAAATAGCCACAAGAAAGGAACAGCCCCACCCAAGTAAAACCACACAGGGCAGACATTAAATCTTAAAGCTCTAAAATAATTATTGACTCCATGTCCTGTACCCAGGACATACTGGTGCACAGAGCAGACTCCAAAGGTCTTGGGCAGCCCCATCCCCGTGGCTTTGTAGGATGCAACCCCATTGATGATATCATGGCTTGGAATTGAATGCCTGAAGCTTCTCAGGCTCAGGGTGCAAGCTGCTGGTGGCATTCTCAGATCATTCTTGGATCTAGAGGATGGTGGTCCCCTTCCCACAGCTCCACTAGAAAGTATGCTGGTGAAAACTCAGTGGGAGAGCTCCAACCCCACATTTCCCCCAGGAAATGCTCTAGTAGAAGTTCTTTGTGGGAGCTCCACCCTGTGGCAGGCTTCTGCCTAGGCATGCAGGCTTTCTGATAGACTCTCTGAAATCTAGGCGGAAGCTGCCAAGCCCTCTTCACACTTGCATTCTGTGTGCCTACAGGCTTAATACCATGTGGAAGCCACCAAGGCTTATGGTGGCCTGCACTGTCCAAAGCAGTGGCCAGAGCTGTACCTGTAGCCCTTTGAGCTCCAGCTGGAGCCAGAACAGTAGGATCCTGGGAGCAGTGTCCCAAGGCTTCACATGCCAGCAGGACCTTGGGACTGGTCCTCAAAATCATTCTTTCCTCCCAGGTCTCTGGATCTGTTATGAGAGGGGCTCTCTGGAAGATTTCTGAAATGGCTTGGACGCCTATTTCCCATTATCTTAGGTATTAGTACTCAGCTTCCTTTTAGTCATCCTAATCTCCATGGCAAATGGTTTCTCTGCAGCCCTCTTGAATCTATTTCCTGAAAATGCTTTTTCCTTCTCTTACTACATGGCCAGGTTGTGACTGTTGCAAATTTTTACACTTCACTTCACTTTTAAATATAAGTTCCAACTTTAAGTCATTTATTTGCTCCCATATCTAATCATAGGTTGTTAGAAGCAGCCATGCCATAACTTCAATGCTTCTCTGCTTAGAAATTTCTTCCACCAGATATCCTAGGTCATCATATACCTAAGTTCAACCTTCAGCAAATCCCCAGGACATTGACACAATGCAGCCAAGTTCTTTACTAAGGCATAATAAGAGTGACCTTTGCTCCAGTTCCCAAGAAATTACTCATTTCCATCTGAGAACTCATCAGCCTGGTCTTCACTATCCATATTTCTATCAGCATTTTTGTCACAACCACTTAACAAGTCTCTAAGAAGTTCCAAACTTTCCCTCATCTTCCTGTCTTCTTCTAAGACCTCTAAATTCTTCCAATCTCAGCCCATTACCCAGCTCCAAAGCTACTTCCACATCTTCAGATATCTTTATAGCAACAACCCAGTCTTTGATACCAATTTTCTGTATTAGTTCATTTTGTATTGCCACAGAGAAATACTTGAGACTGTAATCTACAAAGAAAAGAGGTTTATTTGCCTCAAGGTTCTGCATGCTGTACAGGAAGCAGGGTGCTGGCATCTGCTTCTGGTAAGGGCCTCAGGAAGCTGCCAATCATGGATGAACACAAAGGGAAGACCAGCATATCACATGATTAGAGAGAGCAAGAAGAAAAGGAAGGCGATACCACACTCTTTTAAATAACTAGATCTTATGTGAACTCAGAGTAGGAACTTACCCACTACCCCAAGAATTGCACCAAGTCATTTATGAGGGATGCACCCCTGTGACCCAAACACCTCCTGATAGCCTCACCTCCAATGTTAGGCATCACAATTCAACATGACATTTTAAGAGGACAAATATCCAGATAATGTTAGAGGAGGTTTAGTGGAGAGCCAAGACCTTTCACCATGTGATAACAAGGGCATCTCTCTATGGTCTATGGAGAACACATGTGGAGCCAAAACTTCTACCCCACCTAGAAGTATAGAGGACATGTCCATGCATTTGTCAATGTAGGTCTACAAGAAACTTGAACTTTATCTTCAAGTGACACTAATGAGGTAGAGCCCAAGACCTCTCTGATAGAGCAGTATCAAGAGAAACTAGCTAAAACAGAATAAGGAAGCTCCAGAGTCTCAAAACATGATATAAAAATGTTCAAGTTTCAATATAAAGAAATTGCTCATTGCGCCAATGACCAAGAAGATAAATTAAATTTTAAAAGTAACATACAGATGTCAACAATTAGATGAAAGAGCTGTTAGAATTCTCTGATAAAAATTTTAAAGGAGTCATCAAGAAAATGCTTCAATGAGCAATTGCAAATATGCTTGAAACAAACAAACAAAAAAGTAGAAACCCTCGGCAATGAAATAGAAAGTCTCAGCAAATAAACAGATGATGAAAAGAATGAAATGAAAATTTCAGGAAAAAAGTACAATAACCAAAATAAAAACCCAAATAGAAGAATGGAGTGGTCAAAAAGGAGAATAAGGAAACTAAAAGAAAAATAGAAATTACTGAATCGGGGCAGAGCACAGAGACTCACACCTGTAATCACAGCACTTTGGGAGGTGAAGGTGGGAGGATTGCTTAAGCCCAGGAGTTTAAGGTTATGGTGAACTATGATCATACCACTACACTCCAGCCAGGGCAACAGAGCATGACCCAGTCTCTAAAAACATAACAAATAAATAAATAAATATTACCCAATTTGAAAAACAGCAACAAAATAGACTAAAAGAATAAAAAAGAACAGTACCTTGGAGACATGTGGGACTATAACAAAAGCTCCAGTATTCATGTCAATGGAGTACTGAAAGAAAAGGCAAGGAAGACAAGGCTGAAAATAATTCAAAAAATGGCTAAAAAGTTTCCAAATTTGATAAACAATATAAGGAGGTGAGTGAACTCCAGAGACTCCACACCAAGACATATAATAGGCACACTTTTGAAAATAAATGACAAAGAAAAAATCTTGGGCTGGTGCAGAGGCTCATGCCTGTAATTCCAACACTTTGGGGGCCAAAGTGAGAGAATTGCTTGAGCCCAAGAGTTCAAGACTGACCTGGGCAACGTAGTAAGACCCTGTTTCTATAAAAAATAAACAAAATTAGCCAGATATAGTGGCATGCACCTGTACTCCCAGCTACTTAGGAGGCTGAGGTGGAAAAATCACTTGAGCCTGAGAGATCAAGGCTGCAGTGAGCTGACACTGTACCACTGCACTCTAGCCTGGGTGACAAAGCAAGACAATGTCTCCAAAAAAAAGGCGGGGTGGGGGGGATGATGAGGGGGGAGCACTTTTGACAAGATGGCCAAATAGGAACAGCTCCAGAGCGCACT
The DNA here is from genome assembly GCF_030222135.1 of Aotus nancymaae. Lineage (NCBI taxonomy): Eukaryota > Metazoa > Chordata > Mammalia > Primates > Aotidae > Aotus > Aotus nancymaae. The sequence goes on along the minus strand of NW_026988479.1, from coordinate 15,757,844 downwards.
TCCCAGCGAGAGGGAAGCACAAGGCGAGTGATCTCCACGTTTTCAACTGAGGTATCAGGTTCATCTCAATGGGACTGATTGGAGAGTGGGTGTAGCCCAAGGAGGGCAAACTGAGGCAGGGTGGAGCACTGCCTCACCTGGGAAGTGCAATGGGCCGGAGGGCCCTCCCTCCTACCCAACAGAGGCCATCGGAAATGTTTCCAGCCACTCTGGAGTTCCAGTTCGGATGCTGTGCTTCTCCCACGGCCTCTGAAGCCCACAGACCAGGAGATATCCGCCTGCCAACAGGCACCACGGGTTTCCAGGGCAAATCCGGGCAGCCAATTCAGCCAGTGCTGAGAGTGCCCAGCACAAATCTGAGCAGCCGTTTTGACCGGCGCCTGAAGCGCCTGTGAGACAGAGTCGTCCATACCCCTGAGAGAAAGAGGGCTGAAGGCAGGGAGCCAGGTAATCTGGCTCCAGGGGTCCCACCCCAATGGAGACCAGCAAACTGAATCCCATGGACGTGGGATTTTCACAGCCAGCATAGCAGTTTGAGCTGGACCTTGGACGTTCAAACTCCATCAGGGGAGGGGCGTCTGCCATTACCAAGGCAGCTCTAACCTTACCTGTGTAAACAAAAGCACAAAAAAATTTACACAGCAGCTGCAGGGAGCCTGGGGCAGCTCAACAATGCCTCTGCAGGCAGACTGTGACTAGACTCCCTCCTTCATGGGCAGGGCATCTCTGAAAGAAGGCAGCAGCCTGTCATGGACTTATAAATAAAGCCACACCTTCCCAGGACAGAACACCTGGGAAAAGGATCAGTTGCAGCAGACTAAACGTCACTGCCCAGCAGCTCTGAAGGGAGCAATGGAGCTCCCAGCATAGCACTTGAGCTCTGACAAGGGACAGACTGCCTCCTCAAGCGGCTCCTTGACTGACCTCTGTATATCCAAAGAGTCACCTCATACAGGAGAGCTCTGGCTGACATCTGGCAGGTACCCTCCTGAGAGAAAGCTACCAGAGGAAGGAACAGGCAGCAATCCTTGCTGTTCTGCAGCCCCTGTGGGTGATTCCCAGGCAATCAGGGTCTGGAGTGGACCTCTAGCAGTCCTGCAGTAGAGAGGCCTGACTGTTAGAAGGAAACCTAAAAAACAGAAAGAATAGCCTCAACATCAACAAAAAGGATGTCCACTCAGAGACCCCATCCAAAAGTCACCAACTTCAAAGACCAAAGGTAGATAAACCCACGAAGATGAGAAGAAACCAACACAAAAAGGATGAAAACACCAAAAACCAGAACACCTCTCCTCCTCCAAGGGATCACAACTCCTGACCAGCAAGGGAAGAAAACTGGATGGAAAATGAGTTTGATGAATTGACAGAAGCAGGCTTCAGAAGGTGGGTAATAACAAACATCTCTGAGCTAAAGAAACATGTTCTAACCCAATGCAAAGAGACTAAGAACCTCGAAAAAAGGTTAGACAAAATGCTAACTAGAATAACCAGCTTAGAGAAGAACATAAATGACTTGATGGAGCTGAAAAACACAGCAGAGAACTTCGCAAAGCATACACAAGTTTCAACAGCTGAATCGATCAAGCAGAAGAAAGGGTATTAGAGATTGAAGATCAACGCAATGAAATAAAATGAGAAGGTAACATTAGAGAAAAAGGTGAAAAGAAATGAACAAAGCCTCCAAGAAACATGGGATTATGTGAAAAGACCTAATCTACATTTGATCAGTGTACCCGAATGTGACAGGAAGAATGAATCTAGGTGGGAAAACATTCTTCAGGATATTATACAGGAGAACTTCCCCAACCTAGCAAGGCAGGCCAACATTCAAATCCAGGAAATACAGAGAACACCACAAAGATACTCCTCAAGAAGAGCAACCACAAGGCACATAATCATCAGATTCACCGGGGTTGAAATGAAGGAAAAAATGCTAAGGGCAGCCAGAGAGAAAGGTAGGGTTACCCACAAAGGGAAGCTCATCAGACTCACAGTGGATCTCTTGGCAGAAACCCTACAAGCCAGATGAGGGTGGGGGCCAATATTCAACACCCTTAAAGAAAAGAACTTTCAACCCAGAATTTCATATCCAGCCAAACTAAGCTTCATAAGTGAAGGAGAAATAAAATCCTTTACAGACAAGCAATTGCTGAGAGATTTCATCACCACCAGGCTTGCCTTACCAGAACTCCTGAAGTAATCAGTAAACATGGAAAGGAACGACCAATACCAGCCACTGCAAAAACATACCAAATGGGAAAGACCATCAACACAATGAAGAAACTGCACAACTAATGGGCAAAACAACCAGGTAATATCAAAATGGCAGGATCAAAATCACACATAAATATTAACCTTAAATGTAAATGGGCTAAATGCCCCAATCAAAAGACACAGACTGGCAAATTGGATAAAAAGTCAAGATCCATCAGTGTGCTGTATTGAGGAGACCCACCTCATGTGCAAAGACACATAGAGACACAAAATAAAGGGATGGAGGAAGATTTACTAAGCAAATGGAAAGCAAAAAAAAGCAGGTGTTGCAATTCTAGTCTCTGATAAAACGAACTTTAAACCAACAAAGATCAAAAAAGACAAAGAAGAGCATTACATAATGGTAAAGGGATCAATGCAACAAGAAGAACTAACTGTCCTAAATACATATGCACCCAATACAGGAGCACCCAGATACATAAAGCAAGTTCTTAATGACCTACAAAGTGACTTAGACTCCCACAAAATAATAGTGGGAGACTTAAACACTCCCCTGACAATAGTAGACAGATCAACAAGACAGAAAACAAACAAGGATATCCAAGATTTGAACTCAGATCTGGACCAAGCAGAGACCTAATAGACATCTACAGAACTCTCCACCCCAAATCCATAGAATATACATTCTTCTCAGCACCACATTGCACTTACTCTAAAATTGACCACATAATTGGAAGTAAATCACTCCTCAGCAAATGCAAAAGAATGGAAATCATAACAACCAGTCTCTCAGATCACATTAGAACTCAGGATTAAGAAACTCACAAAAACCGCACAACTGCATGGAAACTGAATAACCTGCTCCTGAATAACTACTGGATAAATAATGAAATGAAGGCAGAAATAAAGATGTTCTTCAAAACCAATGAGAATGAACATACAACATACCAGAATGTCTGGGACACATTTAAAGCAGTGTCTAGAGGGAAATTTATACCACTAAATGCCCACATGAGAAGTGAGGAAAGATCTAAAGTCGACACCCTATCATCAAAATTAAAATAACTGAGGAGCAAGATCAAACAAATTCAAAAGCTAGCAGAAGACAAGAAATAACTAAAATCAGAGCAGAACTGAAGGAGACAGAGACACAAAAGACCCTTCAAAAAATCAATAAATCCAGGAGATGGTTTTTTGAAAAGATCAACAAAATAGATAGACCACTAGCCAGACTAATAAAAAAGAAAAGAGAGAAGAATCTAATAGATGCAATAAAAAATGATAAAGGGGATATCACCACCGAGTCCACAGAAATATAAACTATCATCAGAGATTACTACAAACAACTTTATGCACATAAACCGTAAATCTGTAAGAAATGGATAAATTCCTGGAAACTTACACAAGTTGAATCCCTGAATAGACTAATAACAAGGTCTGAAATTGAGACAGCAATTAATAGCCTACTAACCAAAAAAAGTCCAGATCCAGACTGGTTCACAGCCGAATTCTACCAGACGTACAAAGAGGAGCTGGTACCATTCCTTCTAAAATCATTCTAAACAATACAAAAAAAGGGAATACTCCCTAACTCATTTTGTGAAACCAACATCATCCCAATATCAAACCCTGGCAGAGGCACAACTAAAAAAGAAAATTTCAGGCCAATATCCATGATGAACATCAATGCAAAAATCTTCAATAAAAAACTGGCAAACTGAATGCAACAGCACATCAAAAAGCTTATCCATCACAATCAGGTAGGCTTCATCCCAGGGATGCAAAGCTGGTTCAAGATACACAAATCTATTAAACGTAATCCATCATATAAACAGAACCAAAGACAAAAACCACAAGATTATCTCAATAGGTGCAGAGAAGGCCTTTGACAAAATTCAACAGACCTTTATGCTAAAAACTCTCAATAAACTAGGTATCGATGGAATGTATCTCAAAATAATAAAACCCAATTTTATTAATTTATTTTATTAATTTATTTTTAATAATAAATAAAATTTATTTTATTTTTATTAATTTATTTTTAATTATTCAATAAAATTGAATGGGCAAAAACTAGAAGGATTCCCTTTGAAAACTGGCACTAGACAAAGGTGCCCTCTCTGACCATTTCTATTCAACATAGTATTGGAAGTTCCAGTCAGAGCAATCAGCAAGAAAAAGAAATAAAGGGTATTCAATTAGGAAAAGAGGAAGTCAAATTGTCTCTATTTGCAGACAACATGATTGTATATTTAGAAAACCCCCGTCTTCTCAGCCCAAAATCTCCTTAAGATGATAAGCAACTTCAGCAAAGTCTCAGGATACAAAATCAATGTGCAAAAATCACAAGCATTCCTATACACCGATAACAGACAGACAGCCAAATCATGAACAAACTCACATTCACAATTGCTACAAAGAGAATAAAATACCTAGGAATATAACTAACAAAGGATGTGAATGACCTCTTCAAGGAGAACTACAAACCACTGCTCACGGAAATAAGAGAGGACACAAACAGATGAAAAAACATTCCATGCTCATGGTTAAGAAGAATCAATATCATGAAAATGGCCATACTGCCCTAAGTAATTTATAGATTCAATGCTATCCCCGTTAAGCTACCATTGACCTTCTTCACAGAACTGGAAAAAACCACCTTAAACTTCATATGGAACCAAAAAAGAGCTAGCATAGCCAAGACAATCCTAAGCAAAAAGAAAAAAGCTGTAGGCATCATGCTACCTGAGTTCAAACTATACTACAAGGCTATTGTAATCAAAACAGCATGGTACTGGTACCAAAACAGAGACATAGACCAATGGAACAAAACAGAGGCCTCGGAAACAATGCCACACACCTACAACCATCTGATCTTTGACAAACCTGACAAAAACAAGCAATGGGGAAAGGATTTCCTGTTTAACAAATGGTGTTGGGAAAACTAGCTAACCACGTGCAGAAAGCTGAAACTTGACCCATTCCTTACATCTTATACAAAAAATAACTCCAGATGGATTAGAGATTTAAACATAAGACCTAACTCCATAAAAACCCTAGAAGAACACACAGGCAATACCATTCAGGACATAGGCATAGGCAAGGACTTCATGACTAAAACACCAAAAGCAATGGCAACAAAAGCCAAAATAGACAAATGGGATCTAATTAAACCTAAGAGCTTCTGCACAGTGAAAGAAACAATCATTAGAGTGAACTGGCAACCAACAGAATGGGGAAAATTTTTTGCAATGTACCCATCTGACAAAGGGCTAATATCCATAATCTACAAAGAACTAAAACAAATTTACAAGAAAAAAACAATCAACCCCATCAAAAAATGGGTGAAGGATATGAACAGGCACTTTTCAAAAGAAGACATTTATGTGGCCAACGAACATGAAAAAATGCTCATCATCACATTAGAGAAATGCAAATCAAAACCACATTGAGATACCATCTCACACCAGTTAGAATAGCGATCATTAAAAAATCTGGAGACAACAGGTGCTGGAGAGGATGCGGAGAAATAGCAATGCCTTTACACTGATGGTGGAAGTGTAAACTAGTTCAACCATTGTGGAAAACAATGTGGCGATTCCTCAAGGATCTAGAAATAGAAATACCATTTGACCCAGCAATCCCATTACTAGGTATATGCCCAAAGGATTACAAATCATTCTATTATAAAGACACATGCACATGCATGTTCACTGTGGCACTGTTTACAATAGCAAAGACTTGGAACCAACTCAAATGCCCATCAAGGATAGACTAGATAAAGAAAATGTGGCACATATACACCATTGAATACTATGCAACCATAAAAAGGATGAATTCATGTCCTTTGCAGGGACATTGATGAATCTGGAAAGCATCATTCTAAGCAAACTGACACAAGAACAGAAAACCAAACACCACATGTTCTCACTCATAAGTGGGTGTTGAACAATGAGAACACATGGACACAGGGAGGGGAACATCGCACACTGAGGTCTGTTGGGGTTTGAGGGGCTAGCAGAGCTATAGCAGTGGGTGGGGAGGTTTGGGAGGGATAACATTAGGAGAAATACCTAATGTATATGACAGGGGGATGGAGGGAGCAAATCACAATGACATGTGTATACCTACATAACAATCCTGCAAGATCAGCACATGTACCCCAGAACTTAAAGTATAATTTAAAAAAAGAATTAATAACAGCTTTAGATAGTAATGTTAATCATTAGAAACACCTAATTTACATGTATTCTATAAATCTAAATATGAATTTACATACATTCTGTAAATCTAAATACGGAATAAAATGAGCCATACCTCTTCATTTGAATACCAAGTTTTCTTTGGCTTGAATTTTTTTAAATATTAAAGAAGTACTTTGTTTAAAAAAGAAAAGGAAGAAGAAGAAAGAGAAAAAGAAAAACTGGCAAAGTGAACCAAAAAAGACCCAATTACATGCTGCCTACAAGTACCTCACTTGAAATATAAAAATATAGAAAGATTCAAATAAAAAATTTAAAAGCTATATCATGCAACCATTGATCAAAGTAAATCAGAAGTATCTATCAAATAGAGTTCAGAACAAAGGAAACTACTGAGATAGAAAGGAAAATTAGGCTGGGAGGCCAAGGCAGGTGGATCATTTGAGGTCAGGAGTTCAAGACCACCTGGCCAACATGATGAAATCCCATTTCTACCAAAAATACAAAAATTATCCAGCCAGTAGTGGTGTGCACCTGTAATTCCAGCTACTCAAGAGGCTGAGGCAGGAGAATCGCTTGATCCTGAGAGGTGGAGGTTGCAGTGAGCCAAGATCGCACTGCTGTACTACAGTCTGGGTGACAGAGTGAGACCCAGTCTCAAAAAAAGTAAAAAAAAAAAAAAAAGGACAGGAAAATTATAAATTACAAGGAGTCAATTCACCAAAAAGACATGGCAACCCCAAATGTGTATGCATCAAACAACAGAGCTGTAAAACAAAATCTCATAGAACTAAAAGGAGAAACAGATAAATCCACAGTTATAATTGGAGACTTCAACACTCCTCTCTCAACAAGTAACAGAACAACTAAAGGGAAAATCAGCAAGAATGTAGAAGAACTCAGCAACATCACTAACCAAAGGCAACTCATTGACATTGATAGAACACTATTCAACAATCACAGGCTGTGCACAGTGGCACACACCTGTAATTCCAGCACTTTGAGACATTGAGGCAAGTGGATCACTTGAGTTCAGGAGTTTGAGACCAGCCTGGTCAAAATGGTGAAACCCTGTCTCTACCAAAAATACAAAAATTAGCCTGGCATGGTGGTACACGCCTGTAGTCCTAGCTGCTTGGGAGGCTGAGGCAGGAGAATCACTTGAGCCTGGGAGGTGGAGGTTGCAGTGATCCAAGATCTCACCACTGCACTCCAGCCCAGGCAACAAAGGGAAACTCTGTCTCAAAAAAAAAAAAAGACTCCATCTCAAGAAAAATAAATCACAAAATACATAGTCTTCCAAATGCCCACAGAACATATTTCAAAACACATCATGCCCTGAGTCATAAAAGAAGCCTCAGTAAATGTAAGACGTGAAATCATACAGAGTATGTTCTGTGACCACAATGAAATCAAAGAAGAAATCAATGACATAAAGATAAAAGAAAAATATTCTAACATTTGGATGTTAACATATCTCTAAATAATCCATGGGTCAAACAGGATGTCTCAAAGGAAATTTTAAAAATACATTGTATGAGGTAAAATTTCAAAAAAAATGATTTAAAAAATAACACCAACACAGATCTCTCCCAGAAAATACAAGAGGTCTTCAAAAAGTTCATGAAAAAAATGCATATTATACAAAAAGTGATGCATGAATTTAAATAACGTTTACATCAAAATAAACTTGTATTAACTTGTTATAACACATCTGAGTAGGATCTAGTTTAAGCCACAAAGAAGAAAAAGACATCCGTTTGAAAAGACTCACGATCAGAGCAACATGAATTCTGCTAAAACTGAAGCAAGAACAAACGTCAAATTTATGGTGAAGCTTGGGTGGAAGAATAGTAAAATCACTGACACTTTATGAAAAGTTTATGAGGACGATGCCTCAAAGAAATAAGTAATGTACAAATGGATAGCTCATTTTAAGAAGGGATAAGATTAAGTTGGAGATAAAGCCTGCAGTGGCAGGCCATCTGTATCATTTTATAAGGAAAATATTAATTCCTGTTCATACCTTAATTGAAGAAGGCCAATGATTAACAGCAGAAACAAGAGCCAATACCATAGACATCCCAAATGATTCAGCTTACACACTTCTGACTAAAAAGTTAAACTTGAGCAATCTTTCTGCTCAGTGGGTGCCAAAACCGTTGCACCCTGATCAGCTGCAGATAAGAGCTAAGTTTCCATGGAAATTTTAAACAATAGGATCAAGGTTCTGAACAATTTCTTTGGAGAATTCTAACAGGAGATGAAACATGGCTTTAGCAGTATGATCTTGAAGACAAAGCACAATCAAAGCAATGCTACCAAGAGGTGTAAATGGCCTAGTCAAAGTAAAAGCAGGCTGGTCAAAAGCAAAGGTCCCAACACACAGAAAAAGTAAAGGTCATGGCAACAGGTTTTGGGGATGCTTGAGGCATTTTGCTTGTTGACTTTCTGGAGGGCCAAAGAATGACATTTGCTTATTATGGGAATGTTTTAAGAAAGTCAAGCTTTAGCAGAAAAATAACCAGGAAAGCTTCACTGTAGAGTCCTTCTACACCACAACAATGCTCACGCTCGTTCCTCTCATCAAACAAGGGCAATTTTGCAAGAATTTTGATGTGGGAAATCACTGGGCATCCGCCATACAGTCCCAATTTGGTCATTTCTTTTTTACTTTTTTTTTTTCAAGATAGGGTCTCACTGTCACCCAGGCTGCAGTAGAGTGGCATGATCTCAGCTCACGGCAACCTCTGCCTCCTGGGTTCATGCAGCTCTCCTGCTTCAGCCTCCTGAATAGCTGGGATTACAGGCATGTGCCACCACACCCAGCTAATTTTTGTACTTTAATAGAGATGAGTTTTCACCATGTTGGCCAGGCTGGTCTTGAACTCCTGACCTCAAGTGATCTGCCTGCCTCAGCTTCCCAAAGTGCTAGGATTACAGAGGTAGACCACCATGTCTGGACCCATTTGATTATTTCTGACTTTTCTTTATTTCCCAGTCTTAAAAAATCTTTAAAGAACATCCATTCTTCTTCAGTTAATAATGTAAACAATTCTTCATTGACATGGTTAAATTCTTAGGACCCTCAGTTCTTTAGAGATAGACTAAATGGCTGGTATCATCCCTTATAAAAGTGTCTTGAGCTTGGCAGGGCCAAGACGGCTGACTAGAAGCAGCAGTGGTTAGAGGCTCCCACAGAGAAGAACCAAAACAGCATGTGAATCCTGCACTGGTAATCAAGGTAGCAAGGTTCTATCATAAGGACTGACTAGGCAGTTGGTGTGATCCACGGAGAGCAGAAAAAGCAGGGTGGTTCATCAGCCTACCTGAAAGCCACATGGAGCAAGGGCAAACCCCACCCCTAGCCAGAAGGCAGTGAGTGAACATGCTACCTAGCCTGGGAAACCGTGCTCTTTCCACAGATCTGTGCAACCCACAGATCAGAAGATTCCACTCTTGAGCCCACACCACTAGGGCCTTGGGTCTCAACTACAGAGCTACACAGATTCTCAGCAGCCACTCTGCTGGAATCTGCCTAAGACTAATGAGTTGGAGGGTGGCGGGGGGAGAAGCACCCATGATCACTGCAACTGCCTGCTGCCTAAGGCAATTGAGCTCCCTGCAAGAGGGATGGCAGCTATCGCTGCAGCTGCTAGCTGCCTAAGACACTGATCTGGGAGTACGGGGAAGGGTGGCAGCCACCAAAACAGATACATAGACCAATGGAACAGAATAGATATCTCAGAAATAAGACCACACATCTACAACCATCTGATGTTCAACCAACCTGACAAAAACAAGCAATCGGGAAAGAATTCCCTATTTAATAAACAGTGCTGGGAAAACTGGCTAGCTATATGCAGAAAACTGAAACTGGACCCTTTCCTTAAACCTTTTACAAAAATTAACTCAATATGGATTAAAGACTTAAATATAAAACCTAAAACCATAAAAACCCTAGATGAAAATCTAAGAAATACCAGTCAGGACATAGACATGGGCCAAAAGCAATTGCAACAAAAGCAAAAATTGACAAATGGGATCTAATTAAACTAAAGACCTTCTTCACAGCAAAAGAATTATCCTAAGAATGAACAAGCAACATACAAAATGGAAAAACAATTTTGCAATCTACCCATTTGACAAAGGTCTAATATCCAGAATTTACAAGGAACTTAAATTTACAAGGAAAAAATAGAAACAACCCCATTACAAAATGGGCAAAGGACATGGGCAACACTTCTCAAAAGAAGACATTTATGCAGCCAATAAACATGTGAAAAGAAGTTCAACATCACTGATCACTAGAGAAATGCAAATCAAAACAACAACAAGATACCATTCACACCAGTTAGAATGGTGATTATTAAAAAGTCAAGAAACAACAGATGCTGGTGAGGCTGTGGAGAAATAGAAATGTTTTTACATTGTTGATGGGAATGCAAATTAGTTCAACCATTGTGGAAGACAATGTGGCAGTTCCTCAAGGATCTAGAACCAGAAATACCATTTGATCCAGCAATCCCATTACTGAGTATATACTCAAGGGGATGTAAATCATTCTCTTATATGGATACATGCACACATATTTATTGCAGCACTATTCACAATAACAAAGACATGGAATCAACCCAAATGCCCATCAATGATAGACTGAATAAAGAAAATGTGGTACATATACACCATGGAATACTATGCAGCCACAAAACAGATTGAGATCATGTCCTTTGCAGGAACATAGACGAAGCTGGAGGCCATCATCCTCACCAAACTAACACAGGAATAGAAAACCAAACACCACATGTTCTCACTCTTAAGTGGGAGCTAAACAATGAGAACACATGGACACAGGGAGGGGAACGACACACACCTGGGCCTGTCATGGGGGTAGAGGCAGAGACAGCATCAGGAAAAATAGCTAATGCATGTGGGGCTTTATACCTAGGTGATGGGTTGATAGGTGCAGCAAACCACCATGGCACATATTTACCTATGTAACAAACATGCACATTCTGTACATGTATTGTGGAACTTAAAACAAAATTAAATTTAAAAAATTTAAAAAGTGTCTTGAACTTGATGGAGCTTATGTTGAGAAATAAAGCTGATAATTTTTATTTTTATCTTCTAATTCCATTTTCCATGAACTTTTGGAAGTCCCCTCATAGGAAGGTAATCCAGCTAAGTAGAAGGAACACTTCTCAATGTATGCTATGAAGATAGTATCACCCTGATGCCAAAACCAAAGACAATAGAAAAATAAAAAGAAAATACAGACTGATAACTTTCATAAATTTAGATTTCAACATTCTTTTCAAAATACTAGCAAATAAAATTTTACAGTGAATAAAAAGAATCACACACCATGACCAAGTAGATTTTATTTCATATATTCAATATTTGAAAATCAGTCATTATAATCTACCATATTGATGGGCTAAAGAAGAAAAGACATAGGTTCATAATGATGATATCAATAAATGCAGAGAAACATTCAACCAAACTTCAATATCAATTCATGGTTTTAAAAAAACTCAGAGAAATAGAAATAGAGGAGAACTGAGAACTTTCTCAACTCAGTAAGAAGCATCTATGAAAAACCTATAGACAGATTTATATTTAATTGTGAAGGACTGAATGCTTTTATCCCAAGATCAGGAACACGGCAAAAATATCTGTTCTCACCATTCTGTTTCAACATAGCACTGGAAGTTCTGCATGATGCAATAAGGCAAGAAAAGTAAATAAGAGGGATACAAATGAGAAAGAAATAAAACTGCTTTTATTCATGTATGACACAACTGTGTACTTTAAAATCCCAAAGAATGGACAAAAAAAAAACACTTCTAGAATAAATAAATTCAGCAAGGTCACCAAAAAAAAGATGAATATAGAAAAGTAAATTGTATAACCATATACTAACAATTAAAAAATGAATACCAAAATTTAAAATATAATGCCATTTACATTAACTCAAAAAGTATACTTAGGTGTAAATGTAAAAAAAAAATGTACAGGACTTGTGTTCCAAAAACTACAAAAACTACATAACACTGATGAAAGATTTTTAAAATCTAAATAAATGGAGAGACATATGCTGTGCTCGAGTTGGAAGACTCAAAAAGTCATGGAGAGGTACTGGTTTTTCTAGAATCAATAAAATTTTACACAATTTCTACCAAAATGCCAGCAAGATTTTCTGTGGGTATAGATGAGATGACTGTAACATTTATATAGAATAGCAAAGGAACTGGAATAATTAAAACAATTTTGAGAAACAAGAAAAAAGTAGGAAAAATCAATGTACTCTATTTTAAGATTTTTACTAAATAGCTACAGTAATCAAGACTGTGTAATTTAATTAGATGAATAGACATGTAAATCAATGGAACAAGATAAAGTAAATAATGCAAAAATATGTCCACCTGAATTTTGACAAAGGTGCAAATGCAACTAACTGAAGGAAAGATAGCCTTCCAAAAAATGGCGTTGGAGCAATTGGACATCCACAGGCAAAAAAATAAACTTCAACCTAAGTCTCACATCTTATACTAAAATTGATTCAAAATTTATCACAAACTTAAAAGTAGCATAACATTCTAAAGCTTTTAGAAAACAACATAAAGGAAAATATTCAGGATCTAAGGCTAGGGAAAGGGCTCCTAGACTTGACATCAAAAGCATAATCTAAAATATGAAAAGCTGATTAAGTTGAACTTCTTAAACATTTTTAAACTTTTACCCTGTGAAAAAACATATTGCAAGCATAAAAGACAAGGGTAAAATTTTGGAGAAAATGTTTGCAAGCACATATCTGACAAAGCACTTATATCTAGAATATATTTTTAAAAACCACTCAAAACTCAACAGTAAAAAGCAAACAGCCCAATTAGAACCTGGACATGAAAAGACATTTTACCAAAGAAAATATGCAAGATCGCAAAGAAATACATGGAAATATTTTTAATGCCAGTAGCAATTAGGGATCAACAATAAAGCTACAATTAGGTATTACTAGATACCTATCAGAATGACTAAGATAAAATGTTCAAAAAGCCAAATGTTAGAAAAAAATCAGAGAAACCAGATTACTCATACACTCTGGTGATAATGCAAAACGCTATAGCCACTCTGATAAAGAGTATGGCAGTTTATTTAAAAAAAAAAAAAAAAAACCAACTACCCGTGGATCTGTCATATAATACAATAATTGCATTTTCTGGCATTTATTTCGTAGAAGTAAAACCTTGTGTTTGCACAAAAACCTTTACACAAATAGCAATACAAGGTTCATTCATAATATTCCTAAACTTAAAACATCCCAGATGTCCTTCAGTGGATGAATAATAAATAAACAGTAGAACATCCATATAATGGAATTCTATTCCATTATATATATACATTCAATAACCCGGATGAAGTTCCAGAGAATTATGCTGAGTGAAAATGACTAATCCCAAAATGTTTCATATTGCATGATTTATTTATATATCATTCTGAAAATAACAACATTTTTAAAGTGGAAAACAGATTAATGGTTGTAAGAGTTAAGAAAGAGGTCTGCCAGGGGAGAAAGTGAGTAGGGGCATAAAAGGTCAATATAAGGAATCCCTGTAGTAATGGAAATGTTCTGGATCTTAACTGTATCAATATCAATATTTTGGATGTAATGTTGTACTATAGTTTTGGAAGGTGTTACCATTGTAGGAAAGTGTGTAAAGAGTACATCGGATTATCATTTCTTATCATTGCATGTGAGCCTACAATTATCTTAAATAATAAGTGTGTTTGTCTGATTTGCATTGCTATAAAAAAATACTTGAATTCAGGTACTATATAAAGAAAATAGGTTTATTTGGCTCATGGTTCAGCAGACTGTACAAGAAGCATGATAGCAACATCTACTTGTGATGGCCTCTTCTTCCTGAGGCCTCAGGAGCTTTTATTCATGGCAGAAGGTGAAGGGGGAGCAGGCATATTACATGGCAAGAGAGATGCCAGGCTCCTGTAAACAAGTAGCTATTATGTGAACTAAGGAAGTGAGAATTCATTCATTACCAGAGGGAAAGCACCAAGCCATTCATGAGGGATCCACCTCTGTAACCAAAATACCTCCCACTAGACCCCACCTCCAAAACTGGGGACCACATTCCAACATCAGATTTGGAGGATACAAATATCCAAACCATGTCAACAAGTTTAATTATAAAATCAGAAGTGAAGATAACAGTCATGTACAAGGAAGCTTCAAACTTTCGTTCCCCAACAGAAACATCAACAAAACAAAAGAAAACAAAACAGAAGCAGTCTGAATAAACTTTGTAGGAGCTGTGGAAAACAGTCAAAGGTTTACAACAACCCAGTAAATGCCCAATCAAGAAAAAAAATTGTGAACGTATTCAGACTGTAAGAAAAAAAAATCCAGCCAGAGCTGTGGCTCATGCCTGTAATCCCAGCAATTTGGGAGGCCAAGGCAGGAGGTTTGCTTGGGAGTTTGAGACTAACCTGGGTAACACAGTCAGACTCCATCTCTATAAAAAAATGAAATGAAAAACTAGCTGAGTGCAGTGGTGCACACCTATAGTCCCAGCTACTCAGGAGGCTGATGGAATTGAGGGAAGAAATAGATAACTGAACAATAATAGTTGGAGACTTCACTATTCCATTGTCAATACTGAATACAACAACTATGCAATGATCAACAATGAAATCAAATACTTTAACAACACTATATGCAAGCTATACCTAACAGCCATCTATAGAGAATTCCATCCAACAGCAGAATACACATTCTATTCAAGTACATATGGCACAGTTTCCACGACTGACCATATGCTAGGCCATAATGCACCCTCAACAAATGTAAAAGTATTGAACTCATAAAAGAATAAGCAATCACAATGAAAATTAGAAATTAATAACAGAAATAAATTTGGGAAATGCATCCCATTGATGTTAGACAAATGTCCAAACACTGTAAAGGCTTTGTTGCTTTTCTTATATTCATAAAGATTCTTACCAATATGAATTCTATAATATGTAGTAAGACAGAATTAACTCTATATATTTCCCTACATTTCTTACATTCATCAAGTTTCTCATCAGTTTGAATTCTCTGATATTGAGCAATGTGTCCAGACACAATAAAGGCTTTACCACATTCTTTACATTCATAAAGTTTGTCACCAGTATGAATTATCTGGTTCTCAGAAGAACTCAAATCAGATCAAAGACCTTATGTTCCTTACATTCATGGAATTTGGCACTTATATGAGTACTCTGATGTTGAGTACATTGTCCGGATACAAGAAAGGCTTTATTGCATCTCTTATATTCATAGGTTTTCACCATATGAATTCTCTGATACATAGTAAAGATTAAAATTTAAATATCCTTCCACAGTTCTTATATCTTTTCAGGTTTTTCAAAAATATGAATTATCTTATAATGAGTGACTTACCTGCACACAAGAAAGGATTTCTGACATTCCTAATATGAATGAAGTGTATAATCAGTATGAATTCTAATTTACAGAATAAACTCAACTCATTCTAAACACCTTCCCACATTCCTTATATTCATAGAACTTCTTACCAGTATGAATTCTCTGGTGTTGACTAAATAGTCCACACAAATAATACCTTTCGCATATTCTTAACATTGATAAAGTTTTTAATCAGTATGAATTCATGATGTCTGTGATAAGGACTAAATTATATTGTAATGTCTTCTCACATTTTTTACATCTATTGTATTTTTCACAGTATGAGTTCTCTGATGTTGAGTAAATTGATATCCACTACTGGTCATCTCAAATTGTGGTCACACCATTTCTAAACAGAACAAATTTTCTTTCAATGTATAAGTAATATAATATCACTTCTGTTTATAATATAATAATAGATTCTGGCTTTTATAAATTACATGATACAAAATTTGAAATTTCTATAAGCAGTTACTATTGTAGATAATAATTTAAGTAAAATCCTCCTCTCAAGCATGCTCTCACAATTTCAATTATTTCTAAAACAGAGGCTTCAAGGTTAATTGTATTACTTTTTAATCTGATTCCTTAATTCCTGGATTACATCTTTAGTGTCTGCTCTCCAGAATTCTGGGTCCAAAGGCTGCTGTGGTGATAGAAGTTTATCCAGAAATAGATTGGCATAGCTCTAATGACAGTCTCATTAAAAAAAATTTTGCTGGCTCATGCCCTCTGGGTAAATGTGAAAAAAATATTTTGCTAGTAAGCTAGGTTTTTGTTAGAGACAGGGTGTCTCATCTGCTACCCTAACTGGAGTGCAGTGGCATGATCACAGCTTACTGCAGCCTTGAACTCTTGGACGCAAGTGATCTTCTCATCTTCAGCTTCCTGAGTAGCTAGGACTACAGGCATATGCCATAGGCACCCAGCTAATTTTTTTTATTTGTACAGATGGGATCTTGCTATATTTTCCAGGCTGGTCTTAAACTCCTGGGCTTAAGCAATCCTCCTGCCTTGGCCTCCTAAAGTGCTGGGATTACAGGTATGAGCCACCACACCCACCCAGTAAACTAGTTTTGTTCAGCTTACTACTTAAGCCCTTCCAATAATTTTGTTAGCACATAATTTTCTGTGTGAACCTCCTCCTGATTAAAAGTAGCTGCAATTGTTTGATATTGGCACTGAACATTAGTCAAAGATTAACTGTGTAACACGCTAAAAGATAAAAATCAAATAATATGTGAATCTCAAAGTGACTGGGTTAGGATAAAAAAATCAAATAATAAAGAAAAGCATTTGTATTAATTTCACAGGGCTGCTGTAATAAATTACCACAAACATGGTGGCTTAAAACAAATTTATTCTCTCACAGTTGTAGAGGCCATATGTCTGAGATCAGAGTGTTAGCAGAGTTATCTTTCCACCAAAACGCTCTAAGAGAGAATGTTCCTTCTCTGTTCCAGCTTCTAGTGGTTGTTGACATTCCTTGTAGCTGTATCAGCCCAATATGTTCCTCTATATTAATTTGCTTCTCTTCTCTGTGTCTTTTTCTATGTCTTATTTGGACACTTATCATTAAATTTAGTGCCAACCTTGATAATCCAGAATAATCTCGGATGATTAACTTGATTACATCTGCAGAGACCCCTTTTCCAAATGACGTCACATTTCCAATAAGGTCCATATATTAGGACACGACATATCTTCTTGGAGGCCAACATTCAAACAACTAGAGCATTTAATAAGGTTCAATACATAATTCTGATCAAAAATAACTTCTAGGAAAATTCCTCTACTTGGTAAAACTACACATTAAAAACCTATAGTAGATATTAACTTGATATAGAAAATTTAAATATATTACCTTGAAAACTGAAAATAAAATATGGATGCTTGCCATCATCTCTACTGTTTAATATGGTACTATAGGTCCTGGCCCCAATACTATAAGACAAGAAAAAAATAGGCCAAGTATGGTGACTCAAGCCTGTAATCTAAGCACTATGGGAGGCCAATGCAGGAATATTGCTTGAGCCCAGGACTTTGAGACCAGCCTGAGCAACATAGGAAAACCACATCTTCACCAAAAAAAGAAAATATTAAGTTATCCAGGTGTGTATGCACACACCTGTGGTCCCAGCTTCTTGGGAGGCTGATGTGGGAGAACTGCTTAAGCCCAGAAAGTCAAGGCTGCAGTGAGCCATGATTGCACTACTGCACTCCAGCCTGGATGACAGAGTAAGACAGAAAGAAAGAAAGAAAGAAAGAAAGAAAGAAAGAAAGAAAGAAAGAAAGAAAGAAAGAAAGAAAGAAAGAAAGAAAGAAAGAAAGAAAGAAGGAAAGAAAGAAAGAAGAAAGAAAGAAAGAAAGAAAGAAAGGAAAGAAAGAGAGAGAGAGAAAGAAGAAGGAAGGAAGGAGAAAAGAAAGAGAAAGAAAGAAAGAAGAAAGAAAGAAAAAGAAAGAAAGAAAACAAAGAAAGAAAGAAAAAGGAAGGAAGGAAAAGAAAAAGGCAGAAAGGAAGGAAGAAAGAAAGAAGTTGAAAAAGGCAGAGATAAAACTCATTCATTATTTATTATTGATACAATAATCTACATAGAAAAACAAAAATAAGTCATAGATAAACTCAGAACTAATCAGAAATATCAGCAAAGATGCTATTTCTTCTGATATTAATTCAAGAGAAATTTTAACTTATTAATATTTCACTATATTATCAATAATCTAACAGAAAATATAAATAAAAACTAACATACCATGCACAACATTGAGAAAGCTATAAAGATGGCTGGGAATGGTGGCTAATGCCTATAATGTTGGCACTTCGGAAACCCAGAAAGGAGGATTGCTTGAGCTCGGGAGTTTAAGACCAGCCTGGACAACATAGTGAGACCCCATCTCTACTAAAAATTTTAAAACTTATCCAGGCATGGTGGCACATGTCTGTTGTTCTAGCTACTTGGGAGGCTGAGGCAGGAGGATCACTTAAGCCCAGAAGTTTAAGGTTACAGTGAGTTATGATTATGCCACCTCACTCCAGCCTGTACAACAGACCAAGGCCCCAACTCCAAACAAAAGCTATAAAGCATCTATGAATTAACTAAGAGTACACAAGATCTCAATGAGGAAAGATACAATATGCTTTTACAGTAGAGAGAAGATTCTAAATAAATAGAGACACATTCTATGTGCCATTCTAATAGCATCAGTTGGGTGCCATTAATTAATATGAAATACAATCACTCCAAATTAATCCATAATTAAAAATCATTGACATCAAAATTCCAGTGGTTTTTTGTTTTTTTTTTTTCTTGAGACAGAGTTTCACTCTTGTTGCCCATGCTGGAGTGCAATGGCATGATCTTGACTCACTACAACCTCCACCTTCTGGATTCAAGCAATTCTCCTGCCTCAGCCTCCCCTGTAGCTGGGATTAAACGTGCCCACCACCATGCCCAGCTAATTTTTGTATTTTTAAGTAGAGATGGAGTTTCACCATGTTGGCCAGGCTGGTCTCAAACTCCTGACCTGGTCAAAATCATCGTAACTTTTTACTGAAGTTACTGAAATAGCCCTTTATTGTATCCTGCTTTTACCCTTTCCTCCTACATCATATTTCTATATGGCAGCCAGAGTAATCCTTTGGCCACATCACTCCTGTGCCAAAAAGAGTAGTTCTAGCCTCCTACTTCCCTCAGGAAAGCAAAGACTTACAGTGACAAACAGAAACCAAATTATCTGTTTCTTTTATTACCACTCTGACCTCATTTCCTTCTAGTAATTATTATCTCTCTGATCCAACATACAGATGTCTCTGCTACTCCTTTAACACACCAAGCATTCTTCCTTAGGACATTTGCTCTAGTTTTTCCCTCTGCCTTCAATGTTTTACCCCAAGGAAACAGCTTAGCTAACTCCTCACATCCTTCAAGTTAGATATAATTTCTTAATGAAGTCTATCCTGATTATTCTATATAGCTCTTTAATATTGTGACATATTCCTCCCATCTCCCACAGATTTCTGATTCTCTTAATTTGTTATACTCTTTCTTTATGCCAAAGCACATTTTATCTTCACCTTAATAAATGTAATTTTCTCATTATTTTCTTGCTTACTGTCACATCTCTTCATAATATAAGTTCTTCAATGGTTAGGCTTTTTGTCCATTTTGTTCAGTGATATATACCTTCCCTATAAGAGTTCCTAGTACACAAAAGGTGTTGTGTACTAGGAAATACATACATATTGACTAGACAACTTATAACAAAATTTAAATATTAGTTTTGGCCTGAGATTTGCAAGGTGAACCAAGAATAACTCAATGGTTTACCGCTTCAGCAACTAAAATAAAAGAATTGCCATCAATACAAATGGAAAGGATTGTAAGAGAAGCAAGTTTGTGGGAGAAAAATCAAGAGTGCAATTCATATATACTAAGTTGTAGATGTGTATCAATCACTCCAAGTGGAAATGTCTAATATACAGTTGGACATATGAGTCTGGAGTTCAGGAGAAATATATGGGCTGGAGTTATAAATTTGAGAATTATCAGCATACGAATACCGTTTAAAATAATGAGACTAGGCTGGGCATAATGGCTCACGCCGTAGCCTCAGTACTTTGGCAGGCCAAGGTGGGTGGGTCACTTGAGGTCAGAAGTTTGAGACTAGCCTGGCCAACATGGTGAAATCTCACCTCTACTAAAAATACAAAAATTATCCAGGCATGGTAGTGGGCACCTGTAATCCCAGCTACTCTGGAGGCTGAGGCACGAGAATCACTTGAACCCAGGAGGGAGAGATTGCAGTGAGCCATACACCATTGATCTCCAGGCTGGGCAATAGAGCGAGACTCTGTCTCAAAAAATAAAAAAGAAGAAGAAGAAAAAGAAGAAGAAGAAATGGAAAGCCAAAAGGAAAGATGTTCATACTCCTTCATGATCACAGAAATAAAAATTAAAATTAATGGAGATAACACTTTACACCTATCAGAATGTCAAAAATACAAAAGCTAGTAATTTCACATGTGGGAAAGAATGTTGACAGAAAGGACCCTCATGCTTTGTTTTTGAGAGTGTAGTCTGATGCAGCCATTCTAAAAACCAACTGAAGACCATCTGGAGCTACTTTATCAAATTAAGTACAATACTCTAAGAACCATCAGTTTTATTCAAGTTGTATCCAAAAATAAATTATCATTCATGTACAGAAAGGGATTATAAATATAAGGATATTAATTGGCAACATTATATCAAAGTGTGATTCTCAAAATGTTAAAATATATTCTTACAAATGTATAATAAGCTGGCCAAAGTTTTACTTACTTTATTAATAATGTAATCAGCAAAATAATCAAGCCTGTTCTGATTATTGTTCACCAGGACAACAAAGCTTTGGTGGTTAACTGCTCTATTTGACAGATAAGAAATAATCATGCAACTATAAGTTTTGCAGAACTGAAAAAAGTCTGAGCCCTAATCAGTTCTGCAAAACTAATTTATATTCCTGTTAAGAATCAAATGATTGTCAGAGAAGCTTATAGGAAATACTCTAAAATTATTTTTAAAGGTCATGTAGTTATCTTTTTGCTTTGTTTCCATGTTTTGGTTCTTTTTTCTTATTGTCCTTCCATGTGATTATAAATAATTCCAAAATATCATTTTTCATCATTAAAAGGCCACCTTGTTGCAAGGATTTTTTGTTGGTTTTCTTGTGGTGGTGGTTTGAGTGGATTCATAGATAAAGCAAAGATTACTCACTAACACACATAAGCCTTCTTATTGTATGGTAAATAAATCCAGAACCACACAGTTCTAAGCAACTACTATGTCCACAGAATTAACTTCTGTCTGGAGATTATGTAAGGAAGATTGCATGTGTAGCCTCTATCTTTCAGAGATGTTATTACTCACACTTCCTCATTTAATCTAATTCTAGAAAACCAAAACAAATATGTTAATCTCAGATTATTTTAAGGACCAGCAATTTTGAATAAATTTGTCTTTCCTCTAGGTCTCCAAAATTTGCTAAAATTCCTAGCCTTCCAATAAGTAACCTTTTTATTCCCTGTAAGGCTAGAATTTATAAGACCAAAATAACAGAAACCAGATTAGATTCATAGATGGGCTTCTTAGACATTGGCTCTACATGTAAAATACAACTCATGTTTCTTCATGATGATATTTTCATACTTAATGAAATTAAATCTGTTCTCAAATATGACACTTCCAGTGTGGTCTGATTGCACAAATGATTTGTCCAATTCTATACTGGTTTTGTTTAAAGAGACAGATTCTTATGAAACCTATTGACATAAAAACTAAGGGAAGTTCTGATTCCAGGGAGGATGGAGTAACGACATTCCACCCTGTTTGTCCTACCGAGTACAACTAAAAATGCTGGACAGAATACATGAAGCAGCATGCCTGAAAAGTTAATGGTAGCAGGAAGATTTGGGAAGGAGTCCAAAAATTGAAGTTTCTCTAAACCAGCAAGAAATTTATCATTTTTCTCCTCAAAATTGCCTAGTTTGAACTCAAAGCCATCCTGAATCCCAGAAGTCCACACCAGCTGCAGACAAAAAAGAGTTCCAACAGAACTTTTCATTTCTGGTCTGGGAATCTGAAAGGAAAGTACTACAGCTCAGAGATAGTGGAGAAATCCTTTTTTTCTTCTTTTTACCCTTCTTTCTTGACCCATTCTCCAGGTACTAGGCAGGTGCCTAAAGCTCTGAGGAAGTGAAATTCTTCTCTCTGATCAGAGAATCTGTGTTCCCAACAGCATGAATCAGATCCCTGTTGCTTTTTTAAAATTTTTTTCTGTCTTCCTTCTACTTGATCCTAAATTCAGACACAGTCTTAAGAAGTTTGTGGCAGAGAGGGAAAGCTGAAGCCTCTGTTTTCAGACTGAATGACCAGAAGTAGAAGCCCCAAGGAGCCTTGGAGACATAAATGGATCAGAGGAGTAACCTCATAAAGTTGTGTATAAACTCCCAAAATCATTGTTAAAGGTATGTAAATCTCACCCTAAACACCATACCGCATGCTCTAAGAGCTGAGCTGCCAAGAAGAGTGACAGCAGCAAGAAGGAAGACTAGGAGTTCTCCAGCTTCACTCTTTCCATTCCCACCAAAATCCAACTAGCAACTATCTACAGACAAAAATACCATCCTAAACATCTCAGAACTCAGGAATGAGGCTGACACACTCCCCTGGACTCAGGAACCAAGAAAAGCCATGATCAAACAGTAAGAGCAGTAATTCTGTTTGACTAACATCCCTCCCCCAAGCCTGCACAGTACCACTCACAGGGAATTCCACTGGACCCATGGTTTCTACAGTGGGAAAAGTTAATTCAAGAGAGATATTCAGCTTCTCCACCATTTGGAACCTCTCACAGGAGGTTCACACCTGTCTTGTCCCACAGGTCAGAGTGGGAGTATTATCTTGTCCCACAGAAAAGAATAGGAGTAATGGCATGACTAGACCACCTAGATTCAGTTAGAAACACAGAATATGGGTGGGGCTCACAGTGACTAGCACTCAGATCTTGGTAGCTGATCCACATTCCACCCAACAGAGGCACTACACCAAAGAAACTAACCGACAGCAATTCCAGCCAGGGATACACCAGACAGGGTTATCGTGGCCTTAGAGCACCCACTAATACTTTATTGGTGGTGTGTAAATCATTTATATTTTTAGTCTGAAGGTTAAAAGACAAAACTATCATTTATATTTTTAGTCTGAAGGTTAAAAGACAAAACTATTAACAATAATGAAAACTATAATAACTTGTAATATTATTGTAAAATGCAATAACTTGTAATATGTAATATACAATGGTGTAAATTAGGACATTGAAAATTCAAAATGTGAGGGGAAAGTGAGTTAAACAGTAAAGGTATTTTCACTGTCAAAGTAAGTTGTTGTCCAAGTATGGTGTCTCACGCCTGTAATCCCAGCACTTTGGGAGGCTGAGGCGGGCAGATCACCTGAGGTCAGGAGTTTGAGACCAGCCTGGCCAACATGGTGAAACCCCATCTCTACTAAAAATAGAAAAATTAGTCAGGTTTGGTGGCGAGTGCCTGTAATCCCAGCTACTCGGGAGGCTGAGACACGAGAATTGCTTGAACCTGGGAGGGAGAGGTTGCAGTGAGCCAAGATCATGCCACTGCACTGCAGCCTGGGCGACAGAGTGAGACTCTGTCTCAAAAAAAAAAAAAAGTAAGTTGTTATCAGCTTAAAATAATGTTATAACTACAAGTTTTTTTTTTTTTTTTTTGTAAGCCTCATGGTAGGCACAAGGAAAAAAACCTATAATAGATACACTAAAAATAAAAATCAGAAATCAAAACACACTGCTAGAGAAAATCACTTAACCACAGGAAAGACAGTAAGAGAGGAAGAAAAGAAAAAAGATCTACAGCACAACTAGAAAATAATCAACAAAATGGTAGTAGTACATTCTTACCTATTAATAATTAATTTGACTATAAGTGGATTAAATTAAACCATCCAGTTAAAATTGATAGAGTAGCTAAATTGATAAAATAAAACACCCAGCTATATGCTGTTTACAAGAAAGTTGCTTCATTTTAACGACAAACACAGACTAAAAGAGATGGAAAAAGAATTTCCATGCAGCCAGGCATGGTGGCTCATGCCTATAATCCCAGCACTTTGTGGGGCCAAGGTAGGTAGATCACTTGAGGCCAGGAGTTCAATCCCAGCCTGGCCAACATGGCAAAACCCCATCTCTAACAAAAACACAAAGATTAGCTTAGCATGGTGGTGCATGCCTATAATCCCAGCTACATGGGAGGCTGAGCCAGGAGAATCACTTGAACCCGGAGATTGTGCCACTGCACTTCAGCCTGGGTGACAGAGCAAGAATCTGTCTCCAAAAAAAAGAATTTCCATGCAAATGGAAATTGTAAGAGAGCAAGAGTACCTATATTTATATCAGATAAAATAGACTTTAAGTCAAAAACTCTAAAAAGAGACAATGAAAGTCATTATATAATAATAAAGGGTCAGGAGTATATAACAATTGTAAAACACAAAAGCATGCAATATTAAAACACCTAAATGTATAAAGCAAATATATTAATAGATCTAAAGGGAGAACTAGACTGCAATACAATGATAGTAGGGGAATTTGCCACCCATTTTCAGCAATGGACAGGTCATCTAGACAGAAAATCAACAAAGAAACATCAGATTTAAACTGCACTGTAGACCAAATGGACCTAGCAGAAATTTACAGAATATTTCATCCAATGGCTACAGAATACATATTCTTTTCAACTTCACATAAAATATTTAACAGACTAGATAATATGTTAGGCCACAAAACAAGCCTTGACAAATTTAAGATTGAAACCATATCAAGTGTTTCTTCTGACCACAATGATATAAAACTAAAAATCAATAACAGAAAACGAATTTCAGAAATGTTATACATTCACAGAAATTAAATATACTCCTGAAAAACCAATGAATCAAGAAAGAAATTTAAATATCCCTTTTGGACAAATAGAAATGGAAACACAATGCACCAAAACTTATGGAATCCAGCAAAAGCAGCTCTTAGAGAAAAATCTATAGCAATAAACACCAACATACAAAAATAGAAAGATTTCAAATAAAGAATCTAACATCATACCTCAAAAAACTAGAAATACAAGAATAAACTAAATCTAAAATTAGGAGAAACAAGTAATAAAGGTCAGAATATAGGTGAGATGTGGTAGCTCATGCCTGTAATCCCAGCACTTTGGGAGGCTGAGGTGCATGGATCACTTGAGCGCAGGAGTTCAAGACCAGCCTGGTCAACATGGTAAAACACCATCTCTTCCAAAAACGGGAAAAAAAAAAAAAAAAGCCAGTCATGGTGGCAGATGCCTGTGGTTTCATCTACTCTGGAGGCTGAGGTGGGAGGATCTCTTGAGCCTGGGAGGTAGATGTTGCAGTGAGCCAACATCACCACTGCATTCCAGCCTGGGTGACAGAGTGAGATCCCATCTAAAAAAACAATCAACATATAAATAAATGAAATAGAGACTTGGAAAAAAAATTACAAAAGAGCACCAAAATTAAGAGTTGGTGTTTTGAGAAAAAATAAGATCAACCAATGGTTAGCTAAACTACCTAAAGAAAAAAGAGAGAAGACAAACAAAATCAATGATCAAAAAGGAGACATTATAACTGATACCACAGAAATAAAAAGGATCATAAGAAATTATTACAAACAATTATACACCAACAAATGGAATAACCTAGAAGAAACAGATAAATTCCTGGGCACATACAACCTACTAATATTGAATAGTGAAGATAAAGAAAATTTGAAGAGATCGGTAATGAGCAAGGACATTGAATCAGTAATAAAAAGTCTCCCATCAAAGAAAAGTCCAAGACCTGGTGGTTTCATTACTGAATTCTACCAACATTTAAAGAAGACTAATACCAATTATTCTCAAAATATTTAAAAATACTAAAGAGGAGAGAATACATTCAAACTCATTCTACGAGGCCAGCATTACTCTGATACCAAAACCAAAAAAAGGCTCCCAGTTACTCCAGGGGAAGGAGTGAGTTGAATTGGAAAGGAGCAACCTGCCTTCACAACATGCCTCTGGAATCCTGGCAGGAGGAGACCCCTCAACCACCATGGACACTTGAGCTGGCAGGGACAGCTGCTTACAGAAGTGGTAGGGGAAGCACTCCAACTGGTGCAGAGTCCAGAGGGTTTGATGTGGTAATGTCTGTAGAGAAGCATAATCAGGGATGCCCATCCCCCTAGGCTTGATTTGCTCCCGTAAGAGGCTTTAGCCCTAAGGGAACTGTTGGACATAAACTCTGCAGGGCAGTCTTGCCCACCAAATGAGGTCAGTCTGATGTGAGCACCCCTTGGTCTGCTGACCTATCCCAGGGCCCCAGCCTGGCTGCATCTGCTTGCCCTGGTGCTCTGGAAGTGCTGCATCATAGCTCCTGTGCTGGCGGACTGCACAAGCCCACCCACTACCTCCTTTCATTGCAGCTCCCTCCAGGCCCACAACCACCCCTACATTGCTGGTGCATATGTGCATGGGTGGATCTTGCCTTCTCTGTCCTGCCAGCATGTGTGTGCACATGCACCTTGCCCTGCCACCGCTGCCAGAGTAAGTGCACCCCACTCCACCCCTCCCCTACCATACTTCCATTGCAGTCGGAGTGCAACCCAGCCCCGACCAGCACCCTGCCCCAGCACCAACATTGTCACCAGAGTGAAACTAGGCACAGAGAACAGTGGACCCTCCACTGCCCTAAGTGGCAACCTACACCTACATGAAAATTCACAGAGGGTGCACACAGTCCTGCACCTACCAGCACCTTGCCCCCATGCTAAAACCACCACCAGCACAACCACACACACAGTCAGTCACTAGCAGGGACCCCCAACCCCTGAACCATGCTTCTTTGCTGCTGCTATGAATGCCTGAACACCCATGAGCACCTGGCTACAACCAATAAGCATGTAACCTGCCATGCTGCTTCTGGCACATGCAAATGAGGATGGACTCCACTGCCACCACCCTATGAAATGCTTTGCCTGTCAAGGCCCACAGGAATGCTGAAACCAAATATTTATTTGGACTGAAACTTCAGTCCACCCAGTGCAGTGGATTCCTAACCTCAAGGAGCCAGAAAACAAAGTTGGGGCCCAATATTGGTCCCCCAGAGTTAGAGCACACAGTCCAGGAGTTGTGAGCTGAGCCTTGGCCCCCTGAAATCTTCCAGAAACAAAGCCAGTCAATAGAACCCACCTTATACCACAATCAAGCCCTTAAGGTCATCAAACAGGATAACGAAAAAAAAAATCCAAAGGACAGCAATTTCAAAGACTGAAGAAACAGCCCACAAAGATGAGAAAGAACCAGTACAAGAACTGACAACTCAAAAAGTGAGAATGCCTTTATTCCTCCAAACGACTGCACTAGCTCTCCAGTAAGAGTTCTGAAAAAGGCTGAGATGACTGAAATGATGGAAACAGAATTCAGAATATGGATAGGAATGAAGATAATCAAGATGCAGGACTACATTGAAACAATCCAAAGAAGCTAAGAATCACAATAAAACAATGCAGAAGCTGCCATACAAAATAGCCAGTATAGAAAAGTACATAACAACATGACAGAGCTGAAAAACACACTATAAGTATTTCTTTTTTTTTTTTTTTTTCCTGAGGCAGAGTCTTGCTCTGTCACCCAGACTGGAGTGGTACAATCTCAGCTCGCTGTAACCTCCACCACCCAGGTTCCAGCAATTCTCCTGCCTTGGCCTCCCAAGTAGCTGAGATTATAGGCACCCACTACCATGTCCAGCTAACTTTTTTTGTATTTTTAGAGAAGACAGGGCTTCACCATGTTGGTCAGGCTGGTCTTGAACTCCTGACCTTATGATCCACCCACCTCAGCCTCCAAAGTGCTGGGATTACAGGCGTGAGCCATCATGCCTGGCCTAGAATTTCGTAATGCAATTGCAAGTATTAATAGTGGAATAGGCCAAGCTGAGGAAAGAATGTTGGAGCTTAAAGACTGGCTTTCTGAAATAAAACAGTCAGACAATAATCAAGAAAAAAAGAATGAAAAGTAATGAATAAGACCTCCAAGAAATATGGGATTGTGTAAAGAAACCAAAGCTATGACATATTGGTGTGCCCGAAAGAGATGGGGAGAACGGAACCAACTTGGAAAACATACTTCAGGATATCATCCATGAAAACTTTCCCAACCTAGCTAGAGAGGTCAACATTCAAATTCAGGAAATGAGAGAACCCCAATAAGATAATTCATAAGAACATAGGCCAGGCACGGTGGCCCAAGCCTGTAATCCCAGCACTTTGGGAGGCCAAGGCGGGTGGATCATGAGGTCAAGAGATCGAGACCATCCTGGCCAACATGTTGAAACCCCATCTCTACTAAAAATACAAAAAATAAAAATTAGTGGTGGTGTGCGCCTGTAGTCCCAGCTACTCGGGAGGCTAAGGCAGGAGAATTGCTTGAATGCGGGAGGTGGAGGTTGCAGTGAGCCGAGATTGTGCCACTGCACTCCAGCCTGGCACCTGGTGACAGAGTGAGACTCTGTCTCAAAAAAAAAAAAAAAGAAGATAATCCCCAAAACACATAATCATCATATTCCCCAAGGTTGAAATGAAAGAAAAAATTTTAAAGGCAGTTACAGAAAAAGGCCAGGTCACCTACAAGGGGAAGCTCATAAGACTAATAGTGGACCTCTTAGCAGAAACCCTACAAGCCAGAAGAGATTGGGAGCCAATATTCAACATTCTTAAAGAAATTTCAACCAAGAATATCATATCCAGCCAAACTAAGCTTCATAAGTGAAAGATAAATTAGATCCTTTACACACAAGAAAATGCTGAGGGAATTTGTTACCACCAGACCTGCCTTACAAGAGTTCCTGAAGGAAGCACTAAATATGGAAAAGAAAGACCATTATCAACCACTACAAAAACACACTCAGGTACACAGGCCAGTAACATTGTAAAGCAACCACACAAACGAGTATCTACAATAACCAGCTAACATGATGACAGGATCAAATTCACACATATCAATAATAATCTTGAATATAAATGGGCTAAATTCCCCAATTAAAAGGCACAGAGTGGCAAGTTGGATAAAAAAGCAATACCTAATGGTATGCTGTCTTCAACTGACCGTTTCACACACAATAACACCCATAGACTCAAAATAAAGGGAGGGAGGAAAATCCACCAAGCAAATGGAACTCAGATAAAAGCAGGAGTTACAATCCTAATTTCAGACAAAATTGGCTTTAGACCAACAAAGACCAAAAAAGACAAAGAAAGGCATTATATTTTGGTAAAAGGTTCAATTCAACAAGAAGACCTACCCATAAATATACCTGCACCCAACACAGGAGCACCCAGATTCATAAAGCAAGTTTTTAGGGACCTTCAAAGAGACAGACTCCCACACAATAGTAGTGACAGACTTCAACTCCCCACTGGCAGTATTAGACTAATCATCAAGTCAGAAAATTAACAGAATTATTCAGGACCTGAGCTCAGCACTGGATCAAATGGGCCTGATCAATATCTGTGGAACTCTTCACCCAAAAACAACAGAATATACATTCTTCTCATTGTCACATGGCACATACTCTAAAATCAACCACACAATTGGACATAAAACAATCCTCAGCAAATGTTAAAGAACTGACATTATACCAACCATTCTTTTATACTAACGACAGTGCAATAAAATTAGAAATGAAGACTCAGGTCAAGAGATCTAGACCACATGGCCAACATGGTGAAACCCCATCTCTACTAAAAGTTAAAAATTAACTGGGCATGGTGGCGCATGCCTGTAGTCCCAGCTACTTGGGAGGCTGAGGCAGGAGAATCTCTTGAACCCAGGAAGCAGAGGTTACAGTGAGCCGAGATCATGCCACTGCACTCCAGCCTGGCAACAGACTCAGAAGAAGGGAAGGGAAGAGAAGGGAAGGAAGAGGGAAGGGAGAGGGAAGGGAGAGGGAAGGGAGAGGGAAGGGAGAGGGAAGGGAGAGGGAGGGAGGGAAGGAAGAAAAGACATCTCTATTAAAAATACAAAATTAGCCAGGCATGGTGGCACATGCCCGTAATTTCAGCTACTTGGGAGGCTGAGGCAGGAGAATCACTTGAACCTGGGAGGCAGAGATTGCCGTGAGCCGAGATCATGACATTGCACTGCAGTCTGAGCAAGAAGAACGAAACTCTGTCTCAAAAAAGGAAAAAAAAAATCCACAATTGGCTGGGCTTAGTGGCTCATGCCTATAATCCTAGCACTTTGGGAAGCCAAAAAGGATCACTTGAGCCCAGGAGTTTGAGACCAGCCTGGACAACATGGCAAGACCCCATCTCTACAAAAAATACAAAAATTAGCCAGTGTGGTGGCACCCACCTATAGTCCCAGCTACTCAGAAGGCTGAGGCAGGAGGATAACTTGAGCCCAGGAGGTCAAGGCTGCAGTGAGCTGTGATCATGCCACTGCACTCCAGCATGAGGGACAGAGTGAGACCTTTTCTCAAAAAAAAAAGTCAAAAAATAACAGATGCAGGTGAGATTGCAGAGAAGAAGGAACATTTTCACACCGTTGGTAGGAGTGTAAATTAGTTCAACCATTGTGGAAAATAGTGTGGTGATTCCTTAAAGAGCTAAAAACAGGACTACCATTCCACCCCGCAATCCCATTACTGAGTATATGCCCAAAGGAATATAAATTATTCTATCATAAAGACACATGCATATTTTCTGCAGAACTACTCACAATAGCAAAGACATGGAATCAACCTAAATGTTAATCAGTGGTAGACTGGATAAAGAAAGTGTAGTACATATACACCATGGAACACTATGCAGCCATAAAAATAATAAAATCACATCTTTGCAGGAACATGGATGGAGCTGGAGGCCACTGTCCTTAGCAAATTTATGCAGGAACGGAAAATCAAATACTCCATGTTTTTACTTTTAAGTGGGAGCTAAATGATGAGAACACATGGACACATAGAGGGGAATAAAAGACACTGAGATTTATGGGAGGAGGGAGAGGATGGGGGAAAGTTAACCAACAGGTACTAGGTTTAATACCTGGGTACTATTCCAGTGCCTCCACTCCATCCCCCGCGGGTCTGCTCTGTGTGCCATGGACGGCATTGTCCCAGATAGAGCAGTTGGTACAAAGCGGGGATCTGACGAGCTTTACTTTACTTATGTCACCAACGGACCGTTTATCATGAGCAGCAACTCGGCATCTGCAGCAAATGGAAATGACAGCAAGAAGTTAAAAGGTGATAGCAAAAGTGCCCGCGTCCCCTCCAGAGTGATCCACATTTGGAAGCTACCCATCGACGTCACTGAAGGGGAGGTCATCTCCCTGGGGCTGCCCTTCGGGAAGGTCACCAATCTCCTGATGTTGAAGGGGAAAAACCAGGCCTTCATCAAGATGAACACGGAGGAGGCTGCCAACACCATGGTGAACTACTACACCTCCGTGACACCCGTGTTGTGCGGGCAGCCCATCTACATCCAGTTCTTCAACCACAAGGAACTGCAGACTGACAGCTCTTCCAACCAGACACGTGCCCAGGCGGCCCTGCAGGCTGTGAACTCGGTCCAGTCGGGAAACCTGGCTTTGGCTGCCTCGGCGGCAACTGTGGACACAGGGATGGTGATGACTGGGCAGAGCCCTGTGCTGAGGATCATTGTGGAGAATCTCTTCTACCTGGTGACCCTGGACGTGCTGCACCAGATTTTCTCCAAGTTCGGCACAGTGTTGAAGATCATCACCTTCGCCAAGAACAACCAGTTCCAGGCCCTGCTGCAGTACGCGGACCCCATGAGCACCCAGCATGCCAAGCTGTCTCTGGACGGGTAGAACATCTACAACGCCTGCTGCATGCTGCGCATTGACTTCTCCAAGGTCACCAGCCTCAACGTCAAATACAACGACAAGAGCCGTGACTACACGTGCCCAGACCTGCCCTCCAGGGACAGCCAGCCCTCGCTGGACCAGACCATGGCCGCGGCCTTCGGCCTCTCTGTTCCCAACGTCCACGGAGCCCTGGTGCCCCTTGGCCATCCCCTCGGCAGTGGCGGCAGCTGCAGCGGCAGGCCAGATCGCCATTCCGGGCCTGGCTGGGGCAGGAAATTCTGTGTTACTGGTCAGCAACCTCAACCCAGAGAGAGTCACACCCCAAAGCCTCTTTATTCTTTTCAGCATCTATGGGGTTGTGCAGCACGTAAAGATCCTGTTCAATAAGAAGGAGAATGCCCTGGTGCAGATGGCAGATGGCAACCAGGCCCAGCTTGCCCTGAGCCACCTGAACCGGCACAAGCTGCATGGGAAGCCCATCCGCATCACACTCTCGAAGCACCAGAACTTGCAGCTTCCCCGCGAGGGCCAGGAGGACCAGGGCCTGACCAAGGACTATGGCAACTCGCCCCTGCACCACTGCAAGAAGCCAGGCTTATTCAATATATATATCCAGAACATATTCCCACCCTCGGCCACCCTGCACCTCTCCAATATCCCACCTTGAGTGTCCGAGGAAGATCTCAAGGTCCTCTTCTCCTGCAATGGGGGCGTCATCAAAGGATTCAAGTTCTTCCAGAAGGACCGCAAGATGGCGCTGATCCAGATGGGCTCCTTGGAGGAGGCGGTCCAGGCCCTCATTGACCTGCACAACCAAGACCTCGGGGAAAGCCACCACCTGCAGGTCTCCTTCTCCAAGTCCACCATCTAGGGGCACGAGCCCCCCACGGCCGGGCCCCCTGGCGACAACTTCCATCATTCCAGAGAAAAGCCGCTTTAAAAAGCAGCTGAAGTGACCTTAACAGACCAGAGATTTTATTTTTTTAAAGAGAAATCATTTTACCTGTTTTTTAAAAAATTAAATCTAGTTCACCTTGCTAACCTTGCGGTGACGGGTGACAGCTCAGCCTCTTGGTGACTGTGCCAGCGGGAGCTCCCGGCCCTCCACACCCAGGGCCAGATCCTCGGGCCGTGCCTTGGTGGGGTCTGTCGGGCGTGGGGCCTATGGGTGGGCGCCCCAACCACGACTCGGCTTCCTTGTGCCTTAAAAAACCTGCCTTCCTGTGTCCACGCACCCACCCTGGGTGTCCTGGGGACCCAAGGGGCAGAGGTCACACTTCAGAGAAAGGCGGGGGCCCAGCAGGCTCCTGCAGGATCATGTGTCTGGGGTGTGGCAGCCACTGCCTGCTACACCCCAACCCCTGCCCTCTAATCAAGTGATGTGATTTTGCTCTCCCACCCTGCCCCCAGGACCTTCCCCTCTGCCCCCAGGCGCTGGCCCAGGGTGCCCGCTGCTGCTTTCAACTGCGGAGCTGTTCGTCATAATCTCTGTATTATATACTTTGCAGTTGCAGACGTCTGTGACTAGCAATATTTCCAGTTGACCAAATATTCTAATCTTTTTTTCATTTATATGCAAAAGAAATAGTTTTAAGTAACTTTTTATAGCAAGATGATACAATGGTATGAGCGTAATCTAAACTTTCTCGTGGTATTATCTTGTATGCTGTTTTATCTTATTCCTTGTCATTAAGTCACAGGCGGAACCCAGTTTCCAGAGAGCAGGCGGGGCCGCCCAGCAGGTCAGGCACAGGGAGCACTGGTCCGATCTTAGCGCAGAGCTTCTGGGAAGGGGCGGGCGCGCCGCCGCCTCTGGCATCGCCTCTGGTTGCCTTACACCACACCTTCACCTGCAATCGCCTAGAAAACTTGCTCTCAAACTTCTTCAGGGTTTTTTTCCTTCAAATTTTGGACCAAAGTCTAATTTCTGTTTTTCGCCTGTCTCTGATGCTGGGACCCGGAAGGCAGGCGTTGGTCTCGACTTCGCTGTGCTCTTCCCCCGCCTCTGCACGGCCTGTCCCGGGGGCTCCGGGATCCTCCTTCCGTAAAGGAGAGTGTAACGAGGGTATAAATATTTATAATTTTTTATAGCTGTTGTGAGACACGAGGGGCAGCGACGCGGATTTTTATGGAGACACAGATGTATATTTTGCTAGCGGCAATTCCAGGCTCAGTATTGACCGCCGAGCGGCAGGGACCCCACGCACGTTCCATTGCCGTCCCGATGGCTCTCAATGTGGAGAGAACCGATTAAAACCGTTTTATAACCAACTCCTCCCTTCTCTGTAGCCCTGTGTTCGCTGTAGAGGCAGGTTGGCCAGTCTGTACCTGGACTTTGAATAAATGTTTTCTGTATCCTCAAAAAAAAAAACCTGGGTAACGAAATAATCTGTACAATAAACCCCTGTGACACAAGTTTACCTATATAACAAACCTGCATTGTACCCCTGGACTTAAAATATAAGTTAAAAAAACTGATGATGTAAATTTATGGTATTGATAAATATAGTACAGTACTGTAAATGTATAAAACAAAAATTAAAAAGGCCTTTAAACATATTATAACTTGCTTAATTTCATCCATAACACGAATACAAATTGAAACCACATTGAGATATCATTTTTCATCAATCAGATGGACAAACATTTAAAAAAAACTGACAATAGGCTCTGTTAATAAGGCTGTGGAAAAACAGGCATTCTCATATTGTTTGTAGCAGTGAAAAACATGGTAGAACCACAATGGAGGGAATTTGGCAATATCTTCAAAGAATGATGTATGCATTTGTCTTTTGAACTAGCAATTCCATCTTTAAGAATTTAAATATATACCTTCACAAATATAACTTTATATACACAAAGTTATTTATTGTGACATCATTTATAATAAAATAACTAGAAAACAACCCAATGGTAATCAGCTGAGACTGAATGAAATATGATGAATCTACTGAACAGTGTCAATGGTGTACAATATAATTGTTAAAAGAAATGAGAAAGGTCTCTATAAACAATATAAAGAAATGTCCAGAATATATCAATATTCAGGAATAAAAGCAAGGTAATAAGCAGTACACGTGGTATGCTACTTTTATGTAAGATGAAAAGAGAAAATAAGTATGTGTGTGTCACAGAGAGAGAGTGATTTGCTTAATTTGGCAAAAACAAACATGAGGCATAAATGTTTTTCCAATGAAAATGTTAAGAATAGGGAGGTGTAATGGAATGAAGGAACAGGAATGGTAATGAGACTTCACTGTGTTTAATTTTTTAAATATAGGTTTGACTTTGAACCATATGGAATCAACAAATTTTAAAAACAAATTAAAACATACCTTAAAGTGAGGCCATGAGTGGTTGCTCACACCTGTAATTCCAGCACTTTGGGAGGCCGAGGTGGGTGCATCCGCTGAACCCAGGAGTTTGAGACCAGTTTGAGATCAGACTGAGCAACATGGTGAAACTTCATCTCTACTATAAATACAGAAAATTAGCTGGGCATGGTGGCACGTGCCTGTGGTCCCAGCTGCGCAGGAAACTGAAGTTGGAGGATCATTTGAGCCTGGGAGGCAGTGAGCCAAGATTGTGCCACTGCACCTCAACCTGTGTGACAAAGTGGGATCCCATCTCAAAAAAAACAGATACCCTAAAGTGAATATTAAAAGAACTACATAAACCTAACAGTATAACAAATTGATAATATAACCACAGAGTGGTGGAAAATTCATTCAAGTAGGTTTTGAACAAGCAAAGTGACTCTACATCCTAAGGAAGACATTCTAAGGACAAAAGGAGCTTCAAAGAAATCTTGAATTTTACATACTAGGTTTATTGTTAGTATTGTTATTGATAGTAATGTTGACGTTGTTTTGTGTGTATTATAAGATGGGGCCAATAAGTAAATATGCTGATATTTGGGGGACAAAGGATCTCTCTATGAAAGAAGGGAGATACAAATACAAATTTAGCATCTCGGGGGAGCCCATTTCTTGGTTCATAAGCAGCTGTCTTTTCACTCTGTCTTCACATGCCTGAAGGGTCAAGGGAGCTCACTGGAGTCTCTTCTATAAGGTTGCTGGTCTCTCATTCATGTGAACTCCCCTTCATAGTAACCTCCCAAAGACCCCCATCTTCAAATACTATCATATTGGGGATTAAGTTTCAACATATAGATTTTGTGGGGAAATAAACATTCAGTCTATAGCACTCCCCAATTAAAAGACATAGATAGGCTGAATGGATAAAAAAAATAAATAAACAGGATCCAACTATCTGCTGTCTACAGAAGACTCACATCAGATCTAAGGGCACACATAGGCTATAAGTAAAATGATGGAAAAATCTATTTCATGCAAATTGTAACAAAAAGAGAGCAAAGTTGGCTACACTAATATTAGACAAAACAGACTTCAAGTGAAAAAATACTATGAGATGAAGAAAGACATTATATAATTTTAAGAGTCCATTTTTAAAAAGAGTCAATTTACCAAGAATATATAACAATTATAAACAATTAGGTACCAAACATCAGAGCTCCTAAAGGTATAAGCCAAACATGGACAAAATTGAAGGGAGAAATGAAAATAAACACAATAATAGTAGGAGATACCACTACCCTTATTTTCTTTTTATTTTTCCTCTTTCTTCTTCTTTTACCAACCCAGTATCTTTTGACTTCAAGTAGTATGTTTTTTCTTTTTTTTTTTTTTGAGACAGAGTTTCGCTCTTGTCACCCAGGCTGGAGTGCAATGGCGTGCTCTCAGTTCACTGCAATGTCCCCCTCCTGGATTCAAGCGATTCTCCTGTCTCAGCCTCCCGAGCAGCTGGGATTACAGGCGCCCACCACCACACCCGGCTAATTTTTGTATTTTTAGTAGAGACGGGGTTTCACCATCTTGGCCAGGCTGGTCTTGAACTCCTGACCTCATGATCCACCTGCCTCGGCCTCCCAAAGTGCTGGGATTACAGGCGTGAGTCACCATGCCCGGCCACTATTTTCTTTATTTTTATTTTAACTTTTTAATTGCCTTGTCTTTGTCAGGCATCAATACTCTTATTTTCAATAATATATAGAAAAACCAGATAGAAGATCAATAAGGAAATAGAGGACCTGAGCAATACTATAAAGAAAGTGGACATAACAAACTTATACACAACACTCTGCCCAATAACAGTAAAATACCATTTTTCTCAAGTGCACACAGATTATTCTCCAGGACAGACCATATGTTAGGCCACAAAACAAGTCTAAGCAAATTTTGAAACACTGAATTCATACAAAATACAGTTTCTGATCACAATGGAATGAAACTAGATATTAATAGCAGAAGGAAAACAAGAAAAGACAACACATTCTTAAATAACCAATTGATCAAAGAAACCAAAAATAAAATTAGAAAATATCTGGAGAAAAATAAAAATAAAACCAGCTAGACATGGTGGTTCATGCTTGTAATCCCAGCACTTTGGGAGGCCAAGGTGGAGGAACACTTAAGGCCAGGAGTTCAAGACCAGCCTGGGCAACATAGTGAGACCCCTCCCATCTCTACAGAAAAATTTAAAATTTAGCCCAACATGATAGCATGTGCTTATAGTCCTAGCTACATGGGAGGCTGAGGTGGGAGGATCAAGAAACAAAAGATAATAATAATAAACCCTAGGCTGCCAGAAGAAAGGCAATAATAAAGATTAGAGCAAAGATAAATAAAATAAAGAATGTAAGTTGGTTTACTGAAAAATTAAAAAAAAAAAAAAAAAAAAGAACAAACCTGCCAGGCATGGTGGCTCATACCTGTAATCCCAGCACTTTGGGAGGCCAAGGTGGGTAGACTGCCTGAGGTCAGGAGTTCATGACCAGCCTGGTCAACATAGTGAAACCCCATCTCTACTAAAAATACAAACTTCGCCAGGCATGGTGATGGGCACCTGTAATCCCAGCTATTCGGGAGGCTGAGGCAGGAGAATCACCTGAACCCAGAAGGCAGGAGTTGCAGTGAGCAGAGATTGCGCCACTGCACTCCAGCCTGGGCGACAGAGTGGGACTCCACCTCAAAAAAAAAGGACAAACCTTAGCTAGACTGAGAAACAAAAAGAGATAATGTAAGTAATTAAGATCAGATACAAATACAAATTCAGTGTCTGGGGAGAGCCAACTTCTTGGTTCATAAAGAGCCATCTTTTCACTCTGTCTTACATGCCTGAGGGGCAAGGGAGCTTCAATATCACAAAAATTAAAATGATTATAAGAGAATTCTGTGAACAATTGTACACCAACAAATTGGATAACTAGAGAAAAAGAATAAACTCCTAGAAACACACACCTACCAAGACAGAATCATGAAGAAATGGAAAATCTGAACAGACCTACAGCTAGTAAGATTGCATCAATAGAGAAAGCTTCCAATAAAGACAAGCCCAGGACCAAATGCCTTCACTAGATAATTCTGCCAAGCATTTAAAAAAGAATTAACAGCTGGGAGTGGTGGCTTATGCCTGTAATCCCATCACTTTGGGAGGCCGAGGTGGGCAGATCACTTGAGGACAGGAGTTCAAGACCAGCACTTGGTCAACGTGGTGAAATCCTGTCTATTAAAAATACAATAATTAGCCAGGAATGGTGGTCCATGCCTATAATCCCAGCTACTCGGGAGACTGAGGCGGAGAAGATTGCGGTGAGTCGAGATCGAGCCACTGCACTCCAGCCTGGGCGACAAAGCAAGACTCTGTCTCAAAAAAAAAAAAAGAGAGAGAGAGAGAACACAATACTGCTCAAATGCTTACAAAGAATTGTAAAGTACAAAACACTTCCAAACTCATTCTATGAAGCCTGCATTACTCTGACACCAAAGCCAGACAAGAACATTACAAGAAAATAAAATATACAAACTAATAACCCTTATAAACATTGATGTAAAAATCCTCAGCAAAATACTATCAAACTGAATGCAGTAGCATATTAAAAGGATTATACACCATGACCAAGTTTGGTTAATTCTGGGATGCAAGGATATTTCAACATATGAAAATAAATCAATGTAACACACCACATTAACAGAATGAAGGAAAAAAAATCACATGATCAGTTCAGTTGATGCATATAAGGTATGTGACAAATTTTAACATGCTTTCATAATAAAAATACCCAACAAACTTGAAATAGAAGGAAATTACCTCAATATAATAAAAGCCATATATGAAGATCTCATAGCAAACATCATACTCAATGATGAAAGATGAAAATCTTTTCCTCTAATACCAGGAGTAAGACAAGAATGCTCACTTTTGCCACATCTGTGTTAAATGTTTATTTATTTACATAATGTTTAACATATAGTATTTAACATAGGTCTGGAAATTCTAGCTAGACCATTTAGTCAAAAAATAAAAGAAAAGAAAGAAAGAAAGTAAAAAGGCATCCAAATTGGAAAGGAAAAAGTAAAATTATCTCTGTTCTTAGATGACATGATCTTTTTTTTTTTTTTTTTTTTTTTTTTGAGACGGAGTTTCGCTCTTGTTACCCAGGCTGGAGTGCAATGGCGCAATCTCAGCTCATCACAACCTCCGCCTCCTGGGTTCAGGCAATTCTCCTGCCTCAGCCTCCTGAGTAGCTGGGATTACAGGCACACACCACCATGCCCAGCTAATTTTTTGTATTTTCAGTAGAGACGGGGTTTTTTGCATTTTAGTAGAGACAGGTTTTCACCATGTTGACCAGGATGGTCTCGATCTCTTGACCTCGTGATTCACCCGCCTCAGCCTCCCAAAGTGCTGGGATTACAGGCATGAGCCACCGCGCCCGGCACAGATGACATGATCTTATAAGCAGAAAACTGAAGACTCTACAAAAAAAGAAATTCAGTAATGTTGCAGGATGTGAAATTAACACATAAAAATCAGCTCCATTTCTGTACACTAAGAATGAAAAAATCTGAAAAGGAAATGTTTTAAATTCCATTTACAGTATAATCAAAAAGAATAAAATACTTAAGAATAAATTTAACCAAGCAGACAAAAGACTTGAACACTGAAAACTACAAAACATTGCTATAATAAGTTTAAAAAGATACACTAAATGGAAAGACATCTTGCATTCATGAACTGAAAGAACATGTATAGTTAAGATGTCAAAACTACCCAAAGTGATCTGCAGATTCAACGCAATCCCTATCAAAATCTAATTGCATTTTTTTGCAGAAACAAAAAATATATTCTAAATTTCACATGAAATCTCAAGGGACTCATTATAACCAAAATAATCTTGGAAAAGAAGAACAAAGTTGGAGGCCTCACACTTCCTGATTTCAAAACATATTACAAAGCTATAGTAAGCAAAATAGTGTGGTGCTGGCAAAACAGACATAAAGATCAATAGAATAAAATCGGGAGCCCGGATAAGTTGACTCATGCCTGTAATCCTAACACTTTAGGAGGCTGAGGTGGGCAGATCACTTGAGTCCAAGAGTTTGAGACCAGCCTGGGCAACATGGTGAAACCCCATCTCTACTACAATCACAAAAATTAGCTGGATGTGGTGGCATATGCCTGTAGTCCCAGCTACTCAGGAGGCTGAGACAGGAAAATCACTTGAAATTGGGAGGCAGCAGTTGCAGTGAGCTAAGATTGTGCCACTGCACTCCAGCCTGAATGACAGTGAGACTCTGTCTCAAAACACACACACACACACAGAATAAAATAGAGTACCCCAAAAGATTATGTTCAAATGATTTTTGATAAGGATGCCAAGACCACATAATCGGAAAAGGACAGTCTCTTCAACAAATGGTGCTAGGAAAACTGGATATATACATGCAAAAGAATGAAGTTGAATCCTTATACCACATACAAAAGTTAATTCAAAATGGATTAAAGACTTAAATATAAGACCTAAATCTATAAAACTGCTAGAAGAAAACACAGTGGGAAGCCTTCATGGCATTGAATTTGCCAACAATTTCTTGGATATGACACTAAAAGCACAGGTGATAAAAGCAGAAACGGGCAATGGGACTACATCAAAACTTTAAAACTCCTTGCTTCAGAGGACACAATCAACAGAGTAAAAGGCCTACCTATGGAATGGGAGAAAATAATTGTAAGTCATATATCTGATAAGGGGTTAGTATCCAGAATATACAAAGAACTCTTACAATTGAACATCAAAATAAATAAATACTCCAACTATAACATGAACATTTATCTAAAGAGGATATGCAAATGGTTAACAAACATATAAAAAGATATTCAATATCAGGCTTCTCTGCCTATGTAGTAGCCATTGTTTATTCCTTTACTTTCTTAATAAACTTGCTTTCACTTTATGGATTCACCTCAAATTCTTTCTTGTGTGAAGTCAAAGAACCCTCTCTTGGGGGT
The DNA here is from genome assembly GCF_030222135.1 of Aotus nancymaae. Lineage (NCBI taxonomy): Eukaryota > Metazoa > Chordata > Mammalia > Primates > Aotidae > Aotus > Aotus nancymaae. The sequence goes on along the minus strand of NW_026988479.1, from coordinate 15,716,128 downwards.
CTGGATGGGGACACCTTTCTAGTAACATCTTTCTGGCAAACCATGAAGAGATGATACTGAGAAAACTTCCCAACCCAAAGGAAATGGACTGTAGCACCAATTGGCTGACATTGAAGTCAAGAAAACTTTTCTTGGCCAGGCACGGTGGCTCATGCCTGTAATCTTAGCACTTTGGGAGGCCAAGGTGGGTGGATCACCTGAGGTCAGGAGTTCAAGACCAGCCTGGTCATCATGGTGAAACCCCATCTTAAAAAAAAAAAAAGAAAACTTTTCCTTTAAGCTGTTTACAGTTTTTAACAATTAAGTAAAGTATACTTCTGTGAACAAAATTTGGAACATATTTGTTTCTCTCCCCCTGATTTCTCCAGAATCTGGAAACTAATTGTGAGTATTCTTAACTTACAACATGATAGTTATTTGCATAAGTGTAATAAGAATCTGTTTTCTTTTGCAACAAGACACAATTAGAGAAACTGGTTATTTTTCCAAAGCTTTTTTTTTTTTTTTTTTTTTTTTTTTGAGATGAAGTGTCACTCTGTTGCCCAGGCTGGAGTGCAGTGGTGTGATCTCAGCTCACTGCAACCTCTACCTCCTGCAGTCAAGCAATCCTCCTGCCTCAGCCTCCTGAGTAGCTGGGGTTATAAGCACCCACCACCACACCCAGCTAATTTTTGTATTTTTAGTAGAGACAGGGTTTCACCATATTGGCCAGGCTAGTCTCAAACTCCTGACCTCAAGTGATTTGCCTGCCTCGGTCTCCCAAGTGCTGAGATTACAGGTATGAGCCACTGCTCCCAGCCTACCAAAACTTTGACTGGAATGGCGTGCTTTCCTTTAAGGAATCAAATTTGACTTAAAGCCAAAAAAACCTCCTTGGGAAAGCCAGCCTCATACCTTGTCTACACAGTTCCTGTACAAAGTTCCCAATCTGTGGAAAGTAAAGAATGCCACTTTCTGACAGCCCCAAGTTATCTTGGAACCTCAAGAGGAGAGGTATTACAAACCCATGGCTGGGCTGAACTTTCAAAAAATCTTAGACTGGGCATGGTGGCTCACACATATAATCCCAGCACTTTGGGAGGCAGAGACAGGTGGATCACAAGGTCAGGAGTTCAAGACCAGCCTGGCCAACATGGTGAAACCCCTTCTCTACTAAAGATGCAAAAAATTAGCCAGGTGTGGTGGCACGCACCTGTAATCCCAGCTACTTGGGAGGCTGAGGCGGAAGAATCATTTGAACCTGGAAGGCGGAGGTTGCAGTGAGCCGAGACTATGCCATTCCACTCCAGCCTGGGCAACAGAGCAAGACTCTGTCTCAAAAAAAAAAAAAAAATAGTCTTATATGAGACTCCTTATGGAAAAGAGTTCCATCAAAACCAATTAAAAGAAAACTATGTTACAAATAATTATTCTTGCTGCACTTTATACAAATAATCAGGCCAAGTATAATAAAGCAAATCAGTCTTACCATGATTTGTCTTTAGTAAAAATGGGAGACGGGAGAGAGAAAAATTTTGTTCCAGGAACTATGGTACACCTTTTATCAGATTTTAGTCTCATCAGTTGTTTTTGAGGTTTTTGTCTGCAATTTAGACTGCTTATTCCTGTAAACCAACCAGTGATGTCTGGCTGATACTCAGAAGAAACAAGAAGGATGGGTAATATAAAAATCTGGATCAATACTCTAATTCTGGGCGTGTATTGAAATCATCTAGTGACTCCATATTAGCTCGGTTCCAACAGTTGCCCAGCTCATGTAAAGTCTTCTTATTTAGTTTACTTGAGATAACTTTGCTTATTTTGCTTTACTGTTGTGGAATATATCAGTATTGTACTCTTTGTTTAGAAATGCAGAATAAGCCTACTCCATGTTTTCTCAAATTAAACACTTATTAATCTTCCAGATATCACCTTTTGTCAGAACTCAAGAGTTACAAATGGCGATTGACATACTGATGCTTTCTATTGAGCTGCCCTCTACCCTGAATACAAGAGACCCTAATAATTAGGTAGGAATATCATTGCCCCTATTCAGCCTGAAGAAGTTACAAAACATGGATCTTCATCCTACTGCAGCCCTTAGGATTAAAGGTTTTCTTATAAAAAGGAAGGAAGGGCCAGGCGAGGTGGTTCATGCCTGTAATCCCAACACTTTGGGAGGCCGAGGCTGGTGGGTCACTTGAGGTCAGACATTCGAGACCAGCCTGACCAATAGGATGAAACCCTGCCTTTACTAAAGATACAAAATTAGCCGGGCATGGTGACACATGCCTGTAATCTCAGCTACTTAGGAGGCTGAGGCAGGAGAATCGCTTGAACCTGGGAGGCAGAGTTTTCAGTGAACCAAGATCATGCCATTGCACTCAGCCTGGGCAACAAGAGCAAAACTCTGTCTCAAAAATAAATAAATAAATAAAAGGGAGGGAGGAAATCTGTCAAAGGCCTTTGAATCAGAGCAACTCCATCTTGAATGGAGGCTGGGTAAAATAGGACTAAGACCTACTGGGCTGCATTCCCAGTCACATTCTAAGTCATAGGATGAGATGGGGGTCACAAAGAGACAGGTCACAAAGACCTTGCTAATAAAACACCATGTGGTAAAGAAGCCAGCCAAATTCCACCAAAAGCAAGATGGCAAGGAAAGTGACGTTTGGTCATTCTCACTGCTCATTATATGCTAATTATAATGCATTAGCATGCTAAAAGACACTCCCACCAATGCCATGACAGTTTACAAATGCCATGGCAACCTCAGTTCCAGAAATTGCCCACCCCTTTTCCAGAAAACTCATGAATAATCCACCCCTTGTTTAGCATATAATCAAGAAATAGCCATAAAGATAGGCAACCAGCAGCCCTCAGGGCTGCTCTCCCTATGAAATAGCCATTCTTTATGCCTTTACTTTCTTAGTAAACTTGCTTTCACTTAAAAAATATACCCAACATCATTTATCATTAGAAAAATGCAAATCAAAACCACATGAATATCATCTCACACCAGAAAGAGAGAGAAAATAAGTGTTAGAAAGGGTGTGCAGAACTTTGTGCACTGTTAATAGGAATGTAAAATGGTGCAGCCTTTATAGAAAACAGTAAGGCAGTTTCTCAGAAAATTAAAAGCAGAATTACCATATGATCTAGTATTTCCACTTCTGGATATATGCCCAAAAGAATTGAAAGCAGGCTCTCAAAGAGATATTTGTTCACCCATCTTCATAGCAGCATTATTCGCAATAGCCAAGAGTAAAAGCAATCCAAAGCCCACACAGACAAAACGTGGTATATACATATAATGGAATATTACACAGCCTTAAAAAAAGAAGGATATTCTGACACATGCTACAACATGGATAAACATTGAGAACCTTATGCTAAGTCAAATAAACCAACTACAAAATGACAAATACTGTATGATTCCACTGATATGAGGTCCCTAGAGCAGTCAGATTGATAGAGACAGAAAATCAAATGGTGATTGTCAGGAGCTGGAGGGAGGGGAAAATGGGAAGCTGTTGTTTAACGGGCATAGAGTTTCAGTTCTGCAAGATGAAGACAGCCCTGAAGAGGGGTTTCCCAACAATGTGAATGTACCTAACATTACTGAACTGTACACTTAAAAATGGTTAAGATGGTAAATTTTGCATTATGGATTTTACCACAACTTTTACTTTTAAAAATTATTTAAAAACTGGCTGTCCAAAAAGGAAAAGAATATCAGGTGAGATTGGAGACTACAGAGACATGACAACTAAAAAGCAATGCATGATCTATAATTGGTTCCTGACTTGAAAAAATATTATTTATATATTATATATATGTATTTATATATGTATGTATGTATGAGTCCAAATGTCCAACGAAGTAACAAATGTCATTCTTCATTTCTTGCAGGCACTCACATTCTCCAAAGAGATCTACTGAATTGTCTCTCATCACATGGCTCCCTAGATGAAAGGAAAGGTCTCACACTATGACAACCTTCCCCCAACCCTCTATCAAGGATTCTGACAACTCTCTCTTTCCCTAGTACCTTCTTTATACCAACTGGGGGTTGGGGGAAGGTAAGGGGGTGATATCGTGATTGGTTATCAGAAAGCTGGCTTGGCCACCAACTCTTGGCAGTCAGGTGGAAGCTACTTTTAGAATTAGTCCTTTGTGTTTTCAGCATAGCTCAAATTCCTGGGCAAAAGGAAAACTCTTAGCCAGACAAGGAAGCTCATGCCTGTAATCCCAACACTTTGGAAAGCCAAGCCGAGAGGACTGCTTGAGCTCAGGAGTTTGAGACTAAACTGGGCAACATGGTGAGATCCCTTCTCTACAAAAACTTTTAAAAAATTAGCCAGGTATGGTGGCATGTGCCTCTACTCCCAGCTACTCGTGAGGCTGAGATGGGAGGATGGCTTGGGTCTGGGAAGTTGAGGCTGCAGTGAGCTGTGATTGTGCCACTGCACTCTGATCTGGGCAACAGAGTAAGACACTGTCTCAAAAAAAGGAAGGAAAGCTCTTGCATGTTATCCTTTTACTTATTATGGCAATTATTATTCTCTTTTCCCTTTTTTTGCTTTTACAGGCTGGTCAAATATCCATTCATTTGCTCTTTTCTGTATATGGGTGTAGGGGCATGGCTGTGCCATGTTGACCTGCCAACCTTATATGTATTCACATAGGCCACACAGGCAAGGCTTAACCATAATTAATCAAAGACTTAGCAGAACATTCTATGATCCTTGGGGAACATGTGAATATAGGAGGCTTATGAGGAACTACCACAAGGCTATTTCCAACTCATCTCCTTATCTTCTTGGGAGACTGTCATGAGGCAGTTCCTATCACTTCCCAGGTTCTGGTAAGATATGAGGCGTTCTGCCTCATCTTTCTTAGGGCAGAACTGCAAGCCATAAACTGCTTAGTTGCAGATGAACTCAGCTCCTCAGCAACAGGGTGTCTCGTTACTAATGTTACCATCCCCTTTAGTATTGGTGCTGTCCTGTAGGGGATCTGGAAATTTTGCTCATTTCCTTTTGTGTCTATGTAAGTAATAAACTGTCTGAATCAAATAAAGGCTGCTGTTGTTTTACTAATTAAAGGCGACAGGATTTGCCTGAGAATGGGTTCTTATGTGTTTCAAAATAGTTTCTTTTTCAAACCTTCTCAACTTGTCATGGCAACTAGGGATTTGGGTTCACATGTGGGAGAGATGATGGTAGTGAGAAGCTGCTTAGAGGAACTGTGGGAATCTGGAAACTTGGTGAAGAGCAGATTTACTCACAGAGTAGGTCTCAAAAGGCTTTCACCAAAGCTGACTTCCAGAGTTTCTGTCCCAACCTGAAACCTCTCCAGCTCCTGACCCAGCCTAGTTTTCTCAGGAATCCAAGCCTTTTTAGACCCCTCCTTGAAAAAGGGTTCTCTCCCATCTCCAAGGAAAAGATAAGCTTGGTGGGGACATACAGAGAGGACTAAAGAGGGTCCACGGACATCAAACTTGCCCCCAAAACACAGACAGGAAGAAGCATGTAAATATATCACTGAGATAATGCCAAAAGTAGATTAAATTTGGAGTTCCTTGACAGACACGTGTCATGAGTTGGTATACTCCGGGCAGTGGGGTCAGCCTAGGCCTGAATGGTTCAGGAATGATACTGAGTTTGGAGTTTCCTTATACCCACAACTTCAAGACCAAAACACTCAAACCTGGGTAGCACCCATCTGAGGATGCACACCACCGAGAGAAAGCCATGTATTCTCTTCCCTAAAGAACTGCCTCCCAGCTATGTCTAGGCTCACTCTCCCTCCTCCCACTCAGTGGTTACCTGCCACAAGTCTTGGACCAGCCTCAGTACTTCCCAAATGAGCAAATAGGGGTCATTTTAGCTCAAATCAACTTGCACAGCCAGTACCTGAGTCAGACCCATGAAATCCTCACAAACTGCCAAAAGCCAGCCTTGGGTCTTTAAAGCTACCAGAGCTTCATTGTTACCTGGTTACTAGGTAATAACCCACAACCATTACCCCTCTCTGGATCTGGGCCTAAACACTTTGGGTTTTTTTGTTTTTTTTTTTGCTATACAGTCTTGCTCCGTCGTCCAGGCTAGAGTGCAATGGCACTATCTTAGCTCATTGCAACCTCTACACCTGAGTTCAAGCCATTCTTCTGCCTCAGCCTGCTGAGTAGCTGGTATTACAGGCATGCGCCACCACACTCAGCTAATTTTTGTATTTTTAGTACAGACAGGGTTTCACCATGTTGGCCAGGCTGGCCTCGAACTCCTGACCTCATGATCCGTCCACCTCGGCCTCCCAAAGTGCTGGGATGACAGGGGTGAACCACCGCACACAGCACACGCCAGTATCTCATAGCTCTTTTGTATTAATACTTTTTCTGATTACCTGAAATGATATACCACACAGAAAACTGTATTAAGAGTTATCGAAGAACGTGCAAAGAATTAACAAGAGGTCCAAAGAAAAGTAAGCACATGAAAAAAAGTCAGTCATTAACTTCAGGAAATATAGAAAGAAGAAAAGATTCTTTCTTCTGGGTTCTGTTCCGCTAGGAATAATACTTGCAAAGGCATAACAATGTTAACATGAATATTCATCTAACAAAAAATTGTTAGGGCCAGGTACTGTGGCTCATGCCTATAATCCCAACACTTTGGGAGGCTGAGGTAGGAAGATGGCTCAAGCCCAGGAGTTTGAGATCAGCCCATGCAACATAGTGAGACCTCATCTCGACTAAAAATAAACAATTAGCTGGCATGGAGGTATGTGACTGTGGTCCCAGATACTGGAGAGGTTGAGGCAGGAGGATCACTTGAGCCCAGGAGGTTGAAGCTGCAGTGAGCCATGATTCACACCACTGCATTCCAGCCTGATTGACAGAGCAAGATGCTGTCTCAAAAAAAGAAAAAGTAAATTATTTCAATCATACACAAACTATCCTAATTAATATGAAGAGAAAGAACACTTCCTAAATGATTTTCTAATGCTAAAATAGCCTTGATAGTGAAACCTATTTAAAACACACACACACACACACAAAAGGAAAAGCCCAGTCTAATGTCATTAATGTATATAAATGCAAAAAACCCCATACTAATTGTTAGCAAATGAATTCAGTAGTACATAAAGAAGAATAATACAGCATAAGTAAGTAGAATTTCTCTGAAATGTGAGGTTGACTTAACATTATAAAAGTAATTACTATATATGCAACATTAATAAAGAGAAAATCATGATTATCGAAGTACATGCAGAAAAATTATTTTATAAATTTCAACATCCTTTCATGATTTTAAAATAATCTTAATTAATCTTAAGATTTTTAGTAGATCTTAGTTGTATCACTAGGCACAAGAGAATATTTTTAACTTGTTAACGGTATCCAGGAAAAAAAAAAAGCTAAAGCAAACATCATACTTAATGGTGAAATGATGAAAGCTTTCCCTTTGAAATCCAGAACAAGACAGGGATGTCTGCTATCATCACTTTTTTTTTTTTTTTTTTTTTTTGAGATGGAGTCTTGCTCTGTCACCCAGGCTTGAGTGCAATGGCCCGGTCTCGGCTCACTGCAACCTCCGCCTCCCAGGTTCAAGCGATTCTCCTGCCTCAGCTTCCTGAGTAACTGGGATTACAGGCACCTGCCACCACGCCTGGCTAATTTTTGTATTTTAGTAGAGATGGGGTTTCACCATGCTGGCAAGGCTGGTCTCAAATTCCTGACCTAGTGATCCGTCCACCTCGGCCTCCCATAGTGCTGGGATTACAGGCATGCTATAATCACTTTTAATCATCACTGTCATCACTGTTCCAAAGGTCCTAACCAGTGTATGTAAGAGAAAGACATAAAGGTGGCCGGGCGCAGTGGCTTATGCCTGTAATCCTGACACATTGGGAAGCTGAGGCGGGCAGACCACCTGAGGTCGGGAGTTTGAGACCAGCCTGACTGACATGGAGAACACCTGTTTCTAATTTAAAAAAAAATACAAAAATTAGCTGGGCATGGTGATGCATGCCTGTAATCCCAGCTACTCAGGAGGCTGAGGCAGGAGAATTGCTTAAACCCAGGAGGCAGAGGTTGCAGTGAGCCAAGATCGCACCATTGCACTCCAGCCTGGGCAACAAGGATGAAACTCTGTCTCAAAAAAGCAAAAAGATATAAAAGTATAAAGCATTCACATGTCATTCTCCCTGGGTAGAAAAAGAGGTGTGAAAGGTATAAGGAGATTATTTCCATAGGATTTGGGGGAACAGGTGGTATTCGGTTACATGAGTAAGTTCTTTAGTGGTGATATGTGAGATTTTGGTGCACCCATCAACCAAGCAGTATATACTGAACCCAATTTGTAGTCTTTTATCCCTCACCCACTTCCCACCCTATATCCCCAAGTTCCCAAAGTATATTGTATCATTATTATGCCTTTGCATCCTCATAGCTTAGCTCCCACTTATGAGTGAGAACATACAATGTAAAACTCTCCATTTGGAATTGATATGATTATAAACATTATAATATCCAGAAAAAATTACAGAAAAACTAGTAGGTATTTTATTGAAGATTTTTGCTTCGATATTCATCATGGATATTAGCCTGAAGTTTTCTTTTTTAGTTGAGTATCTGCCTGCTTTTGGTATCAGGATGGTGTTGGTCTTATAAAATAAGTTAGGGAGGATTCCCTCCTTCTGTATTGTTTGATACAGTTTCAGAAGGAATGGAACCAGCTCCTCTTTGTACGTCTGGTAGAATTTGGCTGTGAATCTGTCTGGACCTGGACTTTTTTTGGTTAGTAGGCTATTGATTGCTGCCTCTACTTCAGTCCTTGTTATTGGTCTATTCAGGGTTTCAACTTCCTCCTGGTTTAGTCTTGGTGCAGTACAAGTGTCTAGGAATTTATCCATTTATTCCTGGTTATAAAATACTGGCAAAGAGATTGCAACAGCACATCAAGAATCTTACCCATCACAATCAAGTAGGCTTCATCCTGGGGATGCAAGGCTGGTTCAACATATGCAAATCCATAAATGTAATCCATCACATAAACGGAACTAAAGAAAAAAGCCACGATTATCTCAACAGATGCAGAGAAGGCCTTCAACAAAATTCACCAGCCTTTCATGCTAAAACTCTCAATAAACTAGGTATTGACAGAATGTAATCATAAAATGATAAAAGCTATATATGACAAACCTACAGCCAATATCATACTGAACGGGCAAAAGCTGGAAGAATTCCTTTTGAAATCAGGCACTAGACAAGGATGCCCTCTCTCACCACTCCTATTCAATATAGTATTGGAAGTTCTAGCCAGAGCAATCAGGCAAGAAAAATAAATAAAGGGTATTCAATTAGGAAAGGAGGAAGTCAAACTGTCTCTATTTGCAGATGACATGATTGTATATCTACAAGACCCCATCATCTCAGCCCAAAATCTTCTCAAACTGATAAGCAACTTCAGCAAAGTCTCAGGATACAAAATCAATGTGCAGAAATCACAAGCATTCTTATATACCAATAACAGACAGAGAGTCAAATCAAGAGCGAACTTGATTCACAATTGCTACAAAGAGAATAAAACACCTGGGAATACAACTAACAAAGGATGTAAAGGACCCCTTAAAGGAGAACTACAAACCACTGCTCAACGAAATAAGAGAGGACACAAATAGATGGAAAAACATTCCATGCTCATGGTTAGGAAGAATTAATATCATGAAAATGGCCATACTGCCCAAAGTAATCTATAGATTCAATGCTATCCCCATCAAGCTACCAATGACCTTCCTCACAGAACTGGAAAAAAAAATCACTTTAAACTTCCTATGGAATCACAAGAGAGCCCGCATAGACAAGACAATCCTAAGCAAAAAGAACAAAGCTGGAGGCATCACACTGCTGGACTTCGAACTATACTACAAGGCGACAGTAATCAAAACAGCATGGTACTGGTACCAAAGCAACAGATCAGAGGCCCCAGAAGCAACACCACGCATCTACAACCATCTGATCTTTGACAAAACCGACAAAAACAAGCAATGGGGAAAGGACTCCATGTTTAATAAATGGTGTTGGGAAAACTGGCTAGCCATGTGCAGAAAGCAGAGACTGGACCCCTACCTGTCACCTTACACTAAAATTAACTCCAGATGGATTAAAGATTTTAACATAAAACCTAACACCATAAAAACACTAGAAGAAAACATAGGCAAAAACCATCTAGGACACAGACATAGGCAAGGACTTAACTAAAACACCAAAAGCAATGGCAATGAAAGCCAAGGTAGACAAATGGGATCTAATTGAAATTCAGGGCTTCTGTACAGCAAAAGAAACCATCATTAGAGCGAATCAGCAACCAACAGAATGGGAAAAAATTTTTGCAATCTACCCATCTGACAAAGGGCTAATATCCAGAATCTACAAAGAACTAAAACAGATATACAAGAAAAAAACAAACAACCCCATTCAAAAGTGGGCAAAGGATATGAACAGACACTTTTCAAAAGAAGACATATATGAGGCCAACAAACATGAAAAAATGCTCATCATCACTGGTCTTTAGAGAAATGCAAATCAAAACCACATTGAGATACCATCTCACGCCAGTTAGAATGGCGATTATTAAAAAATCTGGAGACAACAGATGCTGGAGAGGATGTGGAGAAATAGGAACACTCTTACACAGTTGGTGGGAGTGTAAATTAGTTCAACCATTGTGGAAGACAGTGTGGTGATTTCTCAAGGATCTAGAAATAGAAATTCCATCTGACCCAGCAATCTCATTACTGGGTATATACCCAAAGAACTATAAATTGTTCTACTATAAAGACACATGCACACATATGTTCATTGCAGCCCTGTGTACAATAGCAAAGACCTGGAACCAACCCAAATGCCCATCAATGAGAGACTGGACAAAGAAAATGTGGTACATATACACCATGGAATACTACGCAGCCATAAAAAACGATGAGTTCATGTCCTTTGTAGGGACTTGGATGAATCTGGAAACCATCATTCTCAGCAAACTGACACAAGAACAGAAAGCCAAACACCGCATGTTCTCACTCATAGGTGGGTGTTGAACGATGAGAACACGTGGACTCGGGGAGAGGAGCATCACACACTGGGGGCAGTTGGCGGGGGTAGGGGAGAGACAGTTGGGGGGTGGTGAGGGAAGGGGAGGATGGGGAGGGATAACATGGGGAGAAATGCCAGATATAGTATGCACCTAAAGTAAAATTTAAAAAAAGAAAAACTAGTAGGTAATAAGAATAGCAAATTTTCTGAACACAGAAGTCAATATTCATGAAAGGTCACTTATAAGAAAAGCAAACCTGAAGCTTCATTATAAAAACAAATATTAATTACATCTCATGTGTCAGAAGTAAAATTTTAAAAAATAAAATAGATTTAAGGCCGGGCGCGGTGGCTCACGCCTGTAATCCCAGCACTTTGAGAGGCCGAGGCGGGTGGATCACGAGGTCAAGAGATCCAGACCATCCTGGTCAACATGGTGAAACCCCGTCTCTACTAAAAATACAAAAAATTGGCCGGGCGTGGTGGCTCAAGCCTGTAATCCCAGCACTTTGGGAGGCCGAGGCGGGTGGATCACGAGGTCAAGAGATCGAGACCATCCTGGTCAATGAGGTGAAACCCCGTCTCTACTAATAAAAAATTAGCTGGGCACGGTGGCGCGTGCCTGTAATCCCAGCTACTCAGGAGGTTGAGGCAGGAGAATTGCCTGAACCCAGGAGGCGGAGGTTGCGGTGAGCCGAGATCGCGCCATAGCACTCCAGCCTGGGTAACGAGCGAAACTCTGTCTCAAAAAAAAAAAAAAAAAAAAATACAAAAAATTAGCTGGGCATGGTGGCTCGTGCCTGTAATCCCAGCTACTCAGGAGGCTGAGGCAGGAGAATTGCCTGAACCCAGGAGGCAGAGGTTGCGGTGAGCCGAGATCGCGCCATTGCACTCCAGCCTGGGTAACAAGAGCGAAACTCCGTCTCAAAATATAAAAAATAAAAAAATAAAATAAAAAATAGATTTAAAAATTTTTAAATATTCAATTGGCAGTGAGGGAGCAATCACAAATTATTTTCTAATGACAAACCTGATCATGAAGGCCCATGCTTAAGAATCAGGCTGAAAGTTGATTGTTCTGGGCTGGCTGCAGTGGCTCACCCCTGTTATCCCAGCACTTTGGGGGACCAAGGCGGGTGGCTCATTTGAGGTCAAGAGTTCCAGACCAGCCTGGCCAACATCGTGAAACCCATTTCTACTAAAAATATAAAAATTATCTGGGCGTGGTGGCCCACACCTGTAATCCCAGCTACTAGGGAAGCTGAGGCAGGAGAATCAGTTGAACCCTCCAGGCAGAGGTTGCAGTGAACCAAGATCACACCACTGCACTCCAGCCTGGACAACAGAGCAAGAACCCATGCTCTGGGTTGAGTCTTGAGGTCCCTAGATGGTCTGCCTTTTTCTGCCTTTCATAGTACTATATTTGTTTTATATATAATGCTTTGGGGTTTTAATTTTACTTTAGCAGGATGAAGAGGGAATATTAGATTTACTACATTTTCCTGGAAGCAGAAGTATGTGTAATATTTTGAATAAACACCATAAACTATTCCATGCATTCATGAAATATGCAATTTCTCATTCACCAATGTAAATGACTTGATTCACCATTATAGAACTGTACATAAGTACAACAAAGGGGTTATATTTAGGGAAACTCAAGCAAAAATCAAGAGGCAATTTGTCAAATGTAAAAATATATTTGCCTGCAAATATAAGAAGTATAGGCCAGGTACAATGGCTCATGCCTATAATCCCTGCATTTTGGGAGGCCAAGGCAGGTGGATCACTTGAGGTCAGAAGTTTGAGACCAGCCCGGCCAACAAGATGAAACCCCGTCTCTACTAAAACTACAAAAAATTAGCCAGGCATGGCGGTGGGCGCCTGTAATCCCAGTTACTCAGGAGGCTGAGGAAGGAGAATCGCTCAAACCCAGGAGACAGAAGTTGCACTGAGCCAAGATGGCGCCACTGCACTGCAGCCTGGGCAACAAGAGCGAAGCTCCGTCTCAAAAAAAAAAAAAAAGTATAATAAACATTTTGTATATTCCAAACCTCTTGCTAAGCACTGTAGTGACTCTCATAAGCTATACTATATTGAGGAGCCCAAATTGCTTTCCAAAGTATTTCTACTTCCAAAAGTATTAAGTCTTTTGACTTAACTTCCATACAGGAATGCAAATAAACAACTGCTACACACAACAAAATAGATGAATCTAGAAACATAATGAGGGTCTATAGCCATACCACTCTGAACGCACCCAGTCTCATCTGATCTCAGAAGTTAAGTAGGGTTAGGCCTGGTTAGTACCTGGATGGAACATAATGAGGAATGAGAAAATCAGTCATTTATTATCCCATTAATATAAAGTTGAAAAACAAAACAATCATAATATTAGAAGTCACCTTAAGGCTTTCCTTTGAGGACAAGTGTGAGGGAAGTGGCTAAAGGAGGCTCTAGGAGGGCTTTACGAAACAGTCCTATTTATAGACATGTGGTGATTTCATGGTTTTGTTTACTTTGTATTAATTCATAGAGCTTCAAATTTGTAGTTTGAGTACTTTTTTGAAAATATGCTGTTTTATCTAAAAAATTATTTTAAAAAGATGCACACTATTCAGCACTCAAGGTTAAATAAGAAAATAGATTATGTGAATACACTCAAAATGAATATTTTGTCTTTTTCATGGAAACACAATGAGGTACCACGTTACAGACATAAAATTGGCAAAAACTTTTAAAGTTGTGCAATACCAAGTATTGGGGACGTGATACACTGCTGGTAGATGTGTAAGTTGGTAGAAATACTTTGGAAAACCACTGAGCAAACTAGTAAAACTGAAGACATGAATCCACTAAATACTTAGCAGTTCAACTCCTAGGTATGTACCCTGGAGAAATATATGCTGAGGTGAAGCAGAATATATATGTAAGACGTGATTGCAGAGAATCAAATTGTGTGATGTGCCAAAAAAAAGAAGTGAATACCTATGTTTTTTCCTGGGTTTCAGTTATTATGAACAATGATCCAAAACTAGAAAAGCTATAAAAACCCATCAGTATTAAAATGAATAACTAAATCATGCTATATTCATTAAATGGAATAGTAACCACAACAAAAACAAAATGGATAAATCTTACAAATGTATTATTGAAAAAAAGAAGCAAAACAAACATTTCAATATAATTCTATTTATGAAACTAAAATAGGAAAACTAAATTACAGCACCCAGGCATTCATATATAAGTGGTAAAGATATAAAGAAGAGTGAGAAATTATTGTCATAAAAATCGGGTAAATGGAGGGGGCAGGAACGGTGGCTCACGATGGTAATCCCAACACTTTGGGAGACCAAAATGAGCGGATCACTTGAGGTCAGGAGTTCAAGACTAGCCTGGCCAATATAGTGAAATCCTGTCTCTACTAAAAATACAAATATTAGCCGGGCATGGTGGCACACGCCTGTAATCCCAGCTACTTGGGAGGCTGAGATAGGAGAATCACTTGAACCTGGGAGGCAGAGATTGCAATGAGCCGAGATTACCCCACTGCACTCCTGCCTGGGTGAAAGAGTAAGACTCTGCCTCAAAAATAATAATGATGATAGTAATAGTAATAATAAATAAATAAATAAAAATCAGGTAAATAGAGCTGGGCACAATGGTACACGCCTAGAATCCCAGCAACTTGAGAGGTTGAAGCAAAAGGATCACTTGAGTTCAAGGCTGTTGCCCGCTATGGTTATACCTGTGAATGGCTACTGTACTGCAGCCTGGGCAACATAGCAAGACGCTCTTCTCTAGATAAAATAGAAATAAATAAAATAAAAAATCAGGTGAATGGTTAATTCCAAAAGAAAGTGAAGAGGTTGTAAAAATCAAAAGAGAGATGGGGAGTTTCTGGAATGTTGGCAATGTTTTCTTAACCTTAGTGGTGATTATAAAGATTATATAGTAGTGGTTATATGGATTCATGTTATAAGTATTTATTTAAATCTTTGTATATACCGCATAAACTTTCTGCATGTATATTATATCTCACAATTTAAAAATGTTTAATTAGTGAACAGTAGAAAATTGATATAATCATCATAAGCATACATGTATCCACAATACAATCTTGAACTATATCAAATAAATAGGAAAAATACATAAATCAACAATTGTAGTTAGAAATGTTTTAACATGCATCTCTTAAGAACTGTAGATCAAATAGGCATGAAAATAGTATGGATATAAACAGGGTGAAAAACAATTGTAAAAATATGTAGATCCAAAATGAACAGGCATTCTTTTTGAATATACATGTAACACAACAAAGGACCATGTATTGGGCCATAAAGGAAGCTTCAATAAATTGCAAAGATCCAATCACATTCACACAATGTTCTCCTACTACAGTGCATCCTGAAATTAACCTTTGTAAAAACGATAGCTAAAATAAAATCCCACGTTTGAAAACTAAATAACATATTACTAGATTAGACTCTGCTTTAAAAATACTTAAAACTGAATAAAACACTACATGACATAATTTATGTAATATAACTAAAGCAGTACTTAAAGGCAAATTTACAGTTTTAAATACACTAATGATTAAGTAAGATTAAAATGAGCTGCCACAGCAGATACCACCTCACACCCTTCACACACACACACACACACACACAGAATTAAGTGTTAGTGTAGATATGGAGAAATTGAAACTCTTATGCACTATTGGTGGGAATGTAAAATGATATAGCTGCTATGGAAAACAGCATGGCAGTTACTCAAATAATTAAAAATAGAATTACCACAAAATCCAGCAATTCCACTTCTGGGTATATACCCAAAGGAATTGAAAGCAGAAACTCAAACAGATATTTGTACACTTATGTTCACAGCAGCAGCATTGTTCATAATAGCCAAAAGGTCAACACGACCCAAATGTCCATCGATAGAATATGGCTAAACAAAATATTCCATTTTAATAATATTACATTGTAGTATGAACATACAATAGAATATTATTGATCCTTTTTAAAAAGGAATGAAATCATGGTATATGATACAACATGGATGAACCTTAAGAATATTATGCTAAGTTAAATAAATTAGTCACAAAAAGACAAATACTGTAAGATATTCTGTGAGATACCTAGAGTAGTCAAATTTATAGAGACAAAAAGCAGAATAGCGGTTGCCAGGGATTAGGGATAGAGGGAGGTGGAGAGTTATTAGTGAATAGGTATGGAGTTTCAGTTTTGAAGGATGAAGAGTTCTGGAGATGGAGAGTGGTGATGGTTGCATAACAGTGTGACGGTACCTACCACCACTGAACTGAACACTTTAAATTGGTTAAAATGCCAAATTTAATGCTCTGTGTATTTTACCACAATTAGAATTTTGTATGGAAAACAAAAAAAAAATGTTCTGGCTTCCAGATTCCTATAGAATAATGACAGTCACCTAAATATGAATCTCTCCGTACATCCTAAAAACAAACAAAACCATCTATGACTACAACATAATTTACAGGCAGAGAAAATTATAAACCACACTTTATATAAAATGGTATATACATCCAAAACCAGCAGATCCAGTTACAGACCCAGGCTCTAGAAGAGAAGCCAAGATCGCACAGAAAGACTAAACCACCACCAGAAAAAGGGAGTCCCATCTTGAGTGGAGAAATACTGACAATATGTCTGAGATCCAGTAGATGAAAGAACTGAAACATATTTTAAAAGGGGGTGAAATTGTTTGAGACTGGAAATGGCAATGTTGCAAAGGCAAGAGCAAAGGCAGGAGGAAAGAGGTGACTTAAGGGCTGATGGTGAAGAGAAAGGAAGCAAGCAGTGAGTAAGAGTCCCAGGCTGGGCAAGTGGCTCACTCCTGTAAACCCAACACTATGGGAGGCCAAGGAGGGTGGATATCCTAAGCTCAGGAACTCAAGACCAGCCTGGGCAACATGATGAGACCCCTATCTCTGTAAGACTAAAATTTAATTTAATTTAATTTAATTTAATTTAAAAATTTAGCCAGGCGAGGTAGCACACACCTGTGGTCCCAGCTACTCCAGAGGAGGCTGAGGCAGGAGGATTGCTTGAGCCCTGGAGGCAGAGGTTGCAGTGAGCCAAGATGGTATCACAGCATTCCAGCCTGGGTGACAGAGACAGACTCTGTCTCAAAAAGAAAATGAAAATTAAAAATCCCACTGAAATAAAAGAGAATCACAAAAATCACAAGACATCAGCCAGTGCTCCACTCTAAAAAAGGGCTATTTGGGGGGGAAATGCATTTTGTTCTATCAACAAAAGAGGGCACTCTTGAACTAAGAAAGCTGGTAAGGCACCCAAACTCCTGCCTCATTTGCAATTGCTGAAACTGGAAAAAAAAAATTTCAAAATGCACAGAAAATTGCAGACGTATATTAAAATTTTTTAAGTGAAAAATCTATGTTTTTTTAAAAACTCACCATGAGGCTGGGTGTGGTGGCTCACGCATATAATCCCAGCACTTTGGAAGGCCGAGGTGGGCGGATCACCTGAGGTCAGGAGTTTGAGACCAGTCTGACCAATATGGAGAAACCTCGTCTCTACTAAAAATACAAAATTAGCCAGGAGTGGTGGTGCATGCCTGTAATCCCAGCTCCTCAGGAGGCTGAGGCAGGAGAATCGCTTGAACCCAGGAAGCGGAGGTTGCAGTGAACCAAGATAGTGCCATTGCACTCCAGCCTGGGCAAAAAGAGCGAAACTCCATCTCAAAAAAAAAAAAAAAAAACTCACCATGAAACCAAAAAATGAAAACACAATATTCCAACCTAAATTAAATAATCTTAAACGATCATTTGGTAACATGAAAAAAAAAAAACCAAGAATCACAAAAATAACTCAGAACATAAATTGACAAAGAACAAAAACAGTAAGAAAACAGTTTGCAAAAAAGGAGGAGAAATAGAAAAAATCTCAGAAAATAAAACTGAATTATAAGATGTCCAAAGAGGAAGAGCTTTTACTTAAAATATAGTAACTGGTATTAAAGAAAGGTATTAAAACAGCCAATAAAATAAAAATAAAATCAAGACAGCAATTCAAAGGATCAGAGAGAAAGTGGTATAGAAGCCAATATCCAACATACATTGCCGTCTCTGAAGAATAAAATAATGGAACAGATGTAATCTTCAAAACTATAATACAAGAAAACTTGGGTCTACATATCGAAAGGAAACCTAGGAACATTTATATGGAACTATCAAAGTCTGATTTATATTTAGAACATCCATTAGATTTGAAAGAAAAAAATTCTCTGAGTCTCAGGCATAAAGGATAAGAAGATACAAGTATACAGGGTAACTGTTAGAACAAACACATGAACATTACTGAACACTGAAAAAACTTTAAAAGTTAAGAGTTTGGTTGTTTTTGGTTTTTAAGTCCTTCCTTTCTAGCACTACGAGATGCTCCGCATCCATCTCTACGTTTCCTGCCCAGTACTAAAATCAGCCTTTTCTCCAAGGAGCCCTGGTTCTTTTTATCCTGGAAAGGGAGCTGAACTTCAGCAGTAAAAGAGCTGAAGAGCGCCCGCGGGTCTCGAACAACCTACAGAGGTGGTTAGAATGTACTCGAAGTAACCGCTGAGCTAAAGCCAGCCCGGAAGCTGCTTCAGGATTCTATTTTCTTGACTGGTGAGAAAGACCTACGTCACAAAGAATGAGTCAAAACATGAGCGCTTTAGCATGATTCAGAGTCCAGGACTGTCAAACCCGCTCCACCTCCAGGCATTTGGAGAGCGTCTATCTGGGGAACACAGCAGTGACAAGGACTCAGCCTTCCCCTAACCCCTGGAGAGCTCTTTGGCAGTTGTGGCTCCCGGCTTATTCTCTCCTTCTCAGCAGTCACCTGGTCCACAAGTATCCACACGCCCCCACCTCCTTTGTCTCAAATCAACTTTTACAACTAGTGCTTGGTCAGGGGAGTGGAGTCTTTACAAGCTGTAAATTGTATTTGAGACCTTATCTTAGAACTTCCCTGCTAAACTAGATAAACCTTACAACCCCTCCCCGGGTGAAACTTCCTGTTACGCTTTTTTTATTTTTATTTTTTTTAGAGACAGAATCTCTCTCTGTCACCCAGGCTGGAGGGAAATGGCTCCATCTAGGCTCAATCCATACGCCCCTCTTAGCCTCCCAAGTAGCTAGGACGACAGGCACAGGCCAATATGCCCAACTAAATTTTTCTTCTTTTCTTTTCCTTTTTTTTGAGATGGATTCTCCACTCTGTCGCCAAAACTGGATTGCAGTGGCATCACCTCAACTCACTGCAGCCTCCACCTCCTAATTTCAAGTAATTCTCATGTCTCAGCCTCCCAAGAACTGGGACTACAGGCATGTGCCACCACACCTGGCTAATTTTTGTACTTTTTAGTAGAGACGAGGTTTCACTATGTTGGCCAGGCAGGTCTCAGACTCCTGACCTCAAGTGATCCACTTGCTTTGGCCTCCCAAAGGGCTGGGATTACAGGCTTCAGCCACCATACCCCGCCTTTTTTTTTTTTCTTTTTTTTCTTGTAGAGACTGGGTCTTGCTTTGTTGCCCAGGTTGACCTGGAGCTGGCCTCAAGAGATCCTTCCACCTGGGCCACTGAAAGTGCTAAGATTACCCATGTGAGCCTCCATGCCTGGCCTAAAAATTATTTCCTTTTTTTTTTTTTTGAGACAGGGTCTCGTTCTGTTGCCAGGCTGGAGTGCAGTGGTACAATCTCGGCTCACTGCAACCTCTGCCTCCTGGGTTCAACTGATTCTCCTGCCTCAGCCCTCTGAGTAGCTGGGACTAAAGGTGCGTACCACCGTGACCAGCTAATTTTTGTATTTTTAGTAGAGACAGGGTTTCACCATGTTGGCCAGGATGGTCTCGATCTCTTGACCTCATGATCCGCCCACCTTGGCTTCCCAAAGTTCTGGGATTACAGGTGTAAGTCACCATGCCCAGCCTATTTCCATTTTTAATACCACTGGAATATCTATTCCTTTTATGTACACTGTAAACAGCTAACCTTTCTTCCCAAAATTCCTACTTGTCTCCAATTAACCACTATTTATATTTCAATGTATATCCTTCCAGTCCTTTTCCTCAATCTGTATATGTAACTGTACACAAAACATAAGGTTTTTCTTGGCTTGCTGGGAATCTGGTTGTTGCATATTGTTTATTTAACAGCATGTCTTGGAGATCCTTCTGGTCACTGCATATAAACCTAATTCACTTGTATTGTAACAGCTGCACTATAGTCAAGTATAAATGTACTAGTTTTAAGATTCACTATCATAACGCTGCAGTAATACACATCCTGGCACACATATGTACCTATACACAAGTATGTTGTTAGAATATATGCTGAATTAAGGAATCTGCACACATATTTGGAGACAGTTATGGGAGAAATGCAAGAGGCCTTGAGGGTGCCTGAAGTCATAGGACCATCTTAAGTCATAAGGATCATCTTTTGTTCCCCAGGTACTTTGAAGGGCAATTACACCAGAATGTAAATTCCATGACATCTGGTACTTTGATGCATTGCCCCAGAAGATAGTATCAGTGCCCCTAGCATGTTCACTTCCTAAGCATTGGTCAAATGGATATTCCTCAACCAGAATGCAGCATTTCCACTGGTTTAAAAAGACCTGAAAGAAGCTCCTCTCTGAGATTTCTGAGTTATCTGAGATTGCTGTGGGCTCTTGAATTCCCATTCCATTTCCTTTCCCAAGGCACTACCTTGAGCACCTCCAAACACTCCACGACTTAGGTTCCCTTTGAGACTCAAACCACTTGCCAGTCCCAAGATAAAGATTCTGAAATTCAGAATTGCTTTTTAGATGTGACCAGAGGTAAGATCCCACTGTACCAAAAAGGGAGAGACATCCTTTGAAACTAAATTGAGCTACATGGCTTCCTGAAGAATGAGGCTGGGCACCATGGCTCACACCTGTAATCCCAGCACTTTGGGAGGCCGAGGTGAGCAGATCATTTGAGGTCAGGAGTTCAAGACCAGCCTGACCAACATGGTGAAACCCCATCTCTTCTAAAAATACAAAAAAAGTTAACTGGGCCGGGCGCGGTGGCTCACGCCTGTAATCCCAGCACTTTGGGAGGCCGAGGCGGGTGGATCACGAAGTCAAGAGATCGAGACCATCCTGGTCAACATGGCGAAACCCCGTCTCTACTAAAAAATACAAAAAAATTAGCTGGGCATGGTGGCGCGTGCCTGTAATCCCAGCTACTCGGGAGGCTGAGGCAGAATTGCCTGAACCCAGGAGGTGGAGGTTGCGGTGAGCCGAGATCGCGCCATTGCACTCCAGCCTGGGTAACAAGAGCGAAACTCCGTCTCCAGAAGAAAAAAAAAAAAAAAAAAAAAAGTTAGCTGGGCGTAGTGGTGGGCGACTGTAATCCCAGCTACTCAGGAGGCTAAGGCAGGAGAATCACTTGAACCCGGGAAACGAAGGTTGCAGTGAGCTGAAATTGTGCCACTGCACTCCATCTTGGGTGAAAGAGCAAGACTCTGACTCAAAATAACAATAATAATAATAAATAAATAAATAAATAAATAAATAAATAAAAATCAGGTAAATTGAGCTGGGTACAATGGTGCATGCCTAGAGTCCCAGCAACTTGATAGGCTGAGGCAGAAGGATCACTTGAGCCCAGGAGTTCAAAGCTGTTGCCAGCTACAATTATACCTGTGAATGGATAGTGTACTACAGTCTGGGCAACATAGTGAGACCCTCTTTTCTAAATAAAATAAAATTAAAAATCAGGTGAATGGTTAATTCCAAAAGTGAAGAGGATGTGAAAATGTGAAAATCAAAAGAGGGAGAGGGGGTTTCTGGAATGTTGGCAACGTTTTCTTAACCTTAGTAGTAATTATATGAATTATACAGTAATGATGATATGGATTCATGTTATAAATATTTTTTTAAATCTACATATATACCTAATAAACTTTCTGCATGTATGTTATGTCTCACAGTTTTAAAATTTTTAATTAATGAACAGTAGAAAATTGATACAATCATCATAAGCATACATGCATCTACAATACAATCTTGAACTATATCAAATAAATTTTAAAAATATATAAATCAACAACTGTAGCTGGAAATATTTCTAAGAACTGGAGATCAAATAGACCTGAAAATGTATGGATATGAATGAGGTGAAAAACAATTGTAAAGACATATAGATCCAAAATAAACAGGCATTATTTTTGAATATAATGTAACACAACAATAGACCATGTATTGGGCCATAAAGGAAGCTTCAGTAAATTCCAAAGAACCAATCCCATTCAGACAACATTCTCCTACTACAGTGCATCCTGGAATTAACTTTTGTAAAAACGATAGCTAAAATAAAATCCCACATGTTTGGAAACTAAGTAACATATTACTAGATCAGACTCTGCTTAAAAAACACTTAGAACTAAATGAAACACTACATGACAGAAATCGTGTTATACAACTAAAGCAATACTTAAAGGCAAACTTACAGTTTTAAATATACTAATGATTAAGAAAGATTAAAATCAAATGAGCTGTTACAGGAGATAAAACCTCACACCCTTCAGGATAGCTAGTCAATAACACACACACACATACACACACAGAGAGAGAGAGAGAGAATAAGTGTTAGTGTAGATGTGGAGAAATTGAAACTCCTATGCATTATTAGTGGGAATGTAAAATGATATAACTGCTATAGAAAATAGTATGACAGTTACATAAATAATTAAAAATAGAATTACCATATACTCCAGAGTTTCACTTCTGGGTATATACCCAAAGGAATTGAAAGCAGAAACTCAAACAGAAATTTGTATGTTCATGTTTGTATCGGCATTGCTCATAATAGCCAAAAGGTCAAAACAACCCAAATGTCCATCGATAGATGATGGCTAAACAAAATATTCCATTTTAATAATATTCCATTGTAGTATTCACATACAATCAAATACTACTGATCCTTTTTAAAAAGGAATGAAATTGTGGTACATGATACAACATGGATGAACCTTAAGAACATTGTGCTAAGTGAAATAAATGAGTCACAAAAAGATAAATACTGTATGATTCCACTTCTATGAGATATCTAGAGTAGTCAAATTTATAGAGACAGAAAGCAGAATGGCAGTTGCCAGGATTAGAGATGGAGGGAGGTGGAGAGTTATTAGTGAATAGGTATGGAGTTTCAGTTTTGAAGGATGAAGAGTTCTGGAGATGGAGAGTGGTGATGGTTGCATAACAGTGTGACGGTACCTACCACCACTGAACTGAACACTTTAAATTGGTTAAAATGCCAAATTTAATGCTCTGTGTATTTTACCACAATTAGAATTTTGTATGGAAAACAAAAAAAAAATGTTCTGGCTTCCAGATTCCTATAGAATAATGACAGTCACCTAAATATGAATCTCTCCGTACATCCTAAAAACAAACAAAACCATCTATGACTACAACATAATTTACAGGCAGAGAAAATTATAAACCACATTTTATATAAAATGGTATATACATCCAAAACCAGCAGATCCAGTTACAGACCCAGGCTCTAGAAGAGAAGCCAAGATCGCACAGAAAGACTAAACCACCACCAGAAAAAGGGAGTCCCATCTTGAGTGGAGAAATACTGACAATATGTCTGAGATCCAGTAGATGAAAGAACTGAAACATATTTTAAAAGAGGGTGAAATTGTTTGAGACTGGAAATGGCAATGTTGCAAAGGCAAGAGCAAAGGCAGGAGGAAAGAGGTGACTTAAGGGCTGATGGTGAAGAGAAAGGAAGCAAGCAGTGAGTAAGAGTCCCAGGCTGGGCAAGTGGCTCACGCCTGTAAACCCAACACTATGGGAGGCCAAGGTGGGCAGATCTCTTGAGATCAGGAATTCAAGACAGCCTGGGCAACACGGTGGGACTCCCATCTCTACAAAAACAAAAAAGTAAAATAAAATAAAAAATTTAGCCAGGTGAGGTAGTGCATACCTGTGCTCCCAGCTACTCAGGAGGAGGCTGAGGCAGGAGGATTGCTTGAGCCCAGGAGGCAGAGGTTGTAGTGAGCCGAGATGGCACCACTGCAGTCCAGCCTGGGAGACAGAGACTGATCCTGTCTCAAAAAGAAAGAGAAAATTAACAGTCCCACAGAAATAAGAGAGAATCACAAAACCACAAGATATCAGCCTGTGCTCCACTCTGCAAGAAAGGGAGGAACGTGCACTTTATTCTATCAACAAGAGAGGGCGTTCCAGCCAGGCACAGTGGCTAACACCTGTAATCCAAGCACTTTGGAAGGCCAAGACGAGTGGATCACCTGAGGTCAAGAGTTTGAGACCAGCCTGGCCAAAAGGGTGAAAACCGGCCTCTACTAAAAATGTAAACTTATCTGGGCATGGTGGCACATGCCGTAATCCCAGCTACTGGGGAGGCTGCAGCAAGAGAATTGCTTGAACTGTAGACGCAGAGGTTGCAATGAGCCGAGATTGCACCATTGCACTCCAGCCTGGGTAATAAGAGCAAAACTCCATTCCCCGCCTCGAAAAAAAGAGGGCACTTTTCAACTAAAAAAGCTGGTAAGCCACCCAAACTACTGCCTGATTTCCAATTACTGAAACTGGAAAATAAGACATTTCAAAATGCACAGAAAATTGCAGATATATAGAAAAATTTTAAGTAAAAATCAATTTTTTTTTTTTAGATGGAGTCTCTCCCTCTCTTGCCCATGCTGGAGTCAGTGGTGTGATCTTGGCTCACTGCAACCTCTGCCTCCCTGGTTCAAGTGATTCTTCGGTCTCAGCCTCCTGAGTAGCTGGGACTACAGGCACCCGCCACCCACCCAGCTAATTTTTGTATCTTTAGTAGAGATAGGGTTTCACCATGTTGGCCAGGCTAGTGTCGAACTCTTGACCTCATGATCTGCCTGCCTCGGCCTCCCAAAGTGCTGGGATTACAGGCGTGAGCCACCTCGTCCAGCAAAATCAGTATTTTTTTTAAAACTAACCATGAAACTGGAAAACTGAAAGACAATTTTTCAACCTATATTAGATAACCTTAAACAATCATTTGGTAACATGAAAAAAATGCCATAAATCAGAAAAATAACTCAGAACAGAAATGGACAAAGAACAAAAACAGTAAGAAAACAGTTTGCAAAAAAGCAGGAGATACGAAAGAAATAAAAATCTCAGAAGAGAAAACTAAATTATAAGATGTTCAAAAAGGAAAAGCTTTTAGTGAAAATAAATAACTGGTATTGAGGAAAGGTATTAAAACAGCCAATAAAATAAAAATAAAATCAGGACAGCAATTCAAAGGATCAGAGAGAAAGTGGTATAGAAATCAATATCCAACATATATTGCCGTCTCTGAAGAATAAAATAATGGAACAGATGTAATCTTCAAAACTATAATACAAGAAAACTTGGGTCTACATATCGAAAGGAAACCTAGGAACATTTATATGGAACTATCAAAGTCTGATATATATCTTAGAACATCCATTAGATTTGAAAGAAAAAATCCTCTGGGCCTCAGGTATAAAGGACGAGAAGCTACAAATATCCAGGTAACTGTTAGAACAAACACATGAACATTACTGAACACTGAAAAAACTTTAAAAGTTAAAGAGTTTGGTTGTTTTTGGTTTTTAAGCACTTCCTTACTTTCTAGCACTACGAGATGCTCCACGTCCATCTCTGTATTTCCTGCCCAGTACTAAAATCAGCCATTTCTCCAAGGAGCCCTGGTTCCTTTCATCCTGGAAAGGGAGCTGAACTTCAGCAGTAAAAGGGCCAGAGAGCGCCCGCGGGTCTCGAACCACGCACGGTGGTTGTTTCCCACCATAGAAAGGATTGTCGAAGTAACCGCTGAGCTAAAGCCGGCCCGGAGGCTACTTTCGGATTTTATTTTCTTGACTGGTGAGAAAGACCTACGTCACAGAGAGTGAGTCAAAACAAGAGCCTTTAGCATGACTCAGCGTCCAGGACTGTCCAACCCGCGCCCCACTTCCAGACAATTGGAGCGTGTCCGTCTGGGGACACATAGCAGTGACAAGGATTCAGCCTTCCCCTAACCCCAGGAGAGCTCTTCCGCGGTTGTGTCTCCAGCTTATTCTCTCCTTCTCAGCAGTCACCTGGTCCACAAGTCTCGACACGCCCCCACCTCCTTCGCGTCCAGCCTCTGCGCTCCCAAAACAACCACGCAGGGTCACTTTGTGATCAAATCAATTTTTACAATGAGTGCTTGGGTCAGGGGAGTGGAGTCTTTACAAGCTGTAAATTGCATTTCAGATCCTATCTGAGAACTTCGCTGCGAAACTAGATAAACCTTACAACCCCTCCCCAGGTGAAACTTCCTGTTACTTTTTAAATTTTTTTTAGGGACAGAATCTCCCTTTATCACCCAGGTTGGAGTGCAATGGCCCCATCTAGGCTCAAACCATACGCCCCTCTTAGCCTCCAGAGTAGCTAGGACTACAGGCACAGGCCACCATACCCAACTAATTTTTTTTTTGCCAGGCTGGAGTGGAGTGGCACAATCTTGGCTCACTGCAACCTCTGCCTCCCCGGTTAAAGCTATTGTCCTGCCTCAGCCTCCTGAGTAGCTAGGACTACAGGCATGTGCCACCACGCCCAGATGATTTTTGTATTTTTAGTGGAAACAGGGTTTCACCATGTTGGCCAGGATGGGGATCTCTATCTCTTCACCTTGTGACCTGCCCAGCTCGGCCTCCCAAAGTGCTGGGATTACAGATGTGAGCCACCATGCCCAGCCAAAAAAATTTTTTCTTTGTTTTTTGAGACAGAGTCTCCACTCTGTCACTCAGGCTGGATTGTAGTGGCACAACCTCGGCTCCCAGCAGCCTCCGCCTCCCGGGTTCAAGCGATTCTCGTGTCTCAGCCTTCCAAGTAGCTGGGACTACATGCATGTGCCACCACACCCGGCTAATTTCTGTATTTCACCATATTGGCCAGGCTGGTCTTGAACTCCTGACCTCGAGATCCACTCGCTTCAGCCTCCCAAAAGCCTGAGATTACAGGCGTGAGCCACTGTGTCCAGCCTTTTTTTTTTTTTTTTTTTTTTGAATGGATGAGTTTTGTTGCCCAGGCTGGCCCCAAACGCCTAGCCTCGCCTCCTCAAGCGCCAGGACAACAGGCCTGAGCCACCATGGCTATCTGGGTTTTTTTTTGTTTTCTTGTAGAGACGGGGTCTTTCTATGTTGCCCAGGTTGACCTGGAACTGGCCTCAAGAGATCCTCCCACCTCAACCACTCAAAGTGCTAGGATTACCCGTGTGAGCCTCCATGCCTGGCCTAAAAATTATTTCCATTTTTAAATACCACAAGAACATCTAGTCCTTTTATGTACACTGTAAACAGCTAACATTTCCTCCCAAAATTCCTACTTGTCTCCAATTAACCACTATTTATATTTCAATGTATACCCTTCCAGTCCTTTTCCTCAATCTGTATATGTAACTGTACACAAAACATAAGGTTTTTCTTGGCTTGCTGGGAATCTGGTTGTTGCATATTGTTTATTTAACAGCATGTCTTGGAGATCCTTCTGGTCACTGCATATAAACCTAATTCACTTGTATTGTAACAGCTGCACTATAGTCAAGTATAAATGTACTAGTTTTAAGATTCACTATCATAACGCTGCAGTAATACACATCCTGGTACACATATGTACATATACACAAGTATGTTGTTAGAATATATGCTGAATTAAAGAATCTGCACACATATTTGGAGACAGTTATGTGTCTATGCATCTCTCCCAATGCAAGAGAGAAATGCAAGATCTTAAGTCATAAGGATCATCTTTTGTTCCCCAGGTACTTTGAAGGGCAATTACACCAGAATGTAAATTCCATGACATCTGGTACTTTGATGCATTGCCCCAGAAGATAGTATCAGTGCCTCTTGCATGTTCACTTCCTAAGCATTGGTCAAATGGATATTCCTCAACCAGAATGCAGCATTTCCACTGGTTTAAAAAGACCTGAAAGAAGCTCCTCTCTGAGATTTCTGAGTTATCTGAGATTGCCGTGGGCTCTTGAATTCCCATTTCATTTCCTTTCCCAAGGCACCACCTTGAGCACCTCCAAACACTCCACGACTTAGGTTCCCTTTGAGACTCAAACCACTTGCCAGTCCCAAGATAAAGATTCTGAAATTCAGAATTGCTCTTTTTTTTTTTTTTGAGACGGAGTTTCGCTCGTTACCCAGGCTGGAGTGCAATGGCATGATCTTGGCTTGCCGCAACCTCCACCTCCTGGGTTCAGGCAATTCTCCTGCCTCAGCCTCCCGAGTAGCTGGGATTACAGGCATGCACCACCATGCCCAGCTAATTTTTTGTATTTTTAGTAGAGACGGGGTTTCACCATGTTGACCAGGATGGTCTCGATCTCTTGACCTCGTGATCCACCTGCCTCAGCCTCCCAAAGTGCTGGGATTACAGGCGTGAGCCCCCACGCCTGGCCCAGAATTGCTTTTTAGATGTGACCAGAGGTAAGATCCCACTGTACCAAAAAGGGAGAGACATCCTTTGAAGCTAAATTGAGCTACATGGCTTCCTGAAGAATGAGGCTGGGCACCATGGCTCACACCTGTAATCCCAGCACTTTGGGATGCCAAGGCAGGCTCATCATTTGAGGTCAGGAGTTTGAGATCAACCTTGCCAACACAGGGAAACTCCATCTCTACTAAAAATACAAAAAAAAATTAGCCGTGCATAGTGGCGTGCCCATAATCCCAGCTACTCAGGAGGCTGAGGTAGGAGAATCACATGAACCCGGGAGGCAGAGGTTGCGGTGAGCTGAGATCATGCCACTGCACTCCAGCCTGAGTGACAGAGTGACACTCTCAAAAAAACAAAAATAGTGAACCATGAAATGAACTCACTATAAGGGTGACAAAAGACCTAGTCAACAAGCAGACTGTCACCCAAGGGACCTGAAGTGCACATAATGCTGCCAAGAAAAGCAGCTACCAATCTGCCCCCAGTTGACCAACCAATATTTACAGTATCTAAAACTTTGAGCCAGGCCTTGAACCCATAGGTGAAAATACATTCACGGTGTTTCCAAAGGCAAGATTCAGGATCAGAAATTAATTAGGCAGAGGGCATGTCTTACAGTAAGGGATTTTTGTACAAAAGCCCAAAGGGAGGTGTACAGTGCTTTGTGGAACCCACAGTGGTTCAGATACTACAGAAAGGTGAGGAGCTTGATGGGGCAGAGAAAGAAAACCAGCTATATGGTGGCAGCCTTGGTAACCCAAATAAATCCATTTTTTCATGGTATAGAACCAGTAAAAGAAGTTACAAGTTTCATCTGCTTGAAATTAATGTGACTATAATTCTTCATGTATGTATGACTTTTTTTCCTCTCCATCCCTTGGACTTGGCACAGTTCTTGACCCAGTGGATATCAAAGTTTTCTGAGTTTCTGTTTTGAGTTAACCAGTCTCTGCCATCTAATTCTCAAGTTAAACCAAGATTAGATAAGAAAAAGACAGGTAGCTTGTCTCAGTGGTTATCAATGTGGGTAGGGAGGGATTTTGTCTTTCTCAGGAGCACAGACATTTTAAGTTGTCACAATTGTGAGAGGGTGCTACTGGCATCTAGCTGGTAGAGGCCAGGGATGAAATTAATCCTAAATCAAAATCCTGAACATCCTGCAATGTACAGCATTGGTCCCTACAACAAATAATCATCTGGCACAAAATGTCAACAGTGCCAAGATTAAGTAATCCTGTGTCTAGTAGATAGTAAGAAAAACACTAAGGGCCGGGTGCAGTGGCTCACATCTGTAATCCCAGCACTTTGGGAGACCAAGGCAGGTGAATTGCCTGAGGTCAAGAGTCTGAGACCAGCCTGGCCAACATGGTGAAACACCGACTCTACTGAAAATACAAAAATTAGCCGGGTGTGGTGGTGGGCGCCTGTAATCCTAGCTACTCAGGAGGCTGAGGCAGGAGAATCACTTGAACCCAGGAGGCGGTTGCAGTGAGCCAAGATCGTGCCACTGCACTTAACTGGGTGACAAAGTGAGACTGCCTCAAGAAAAAAAAGAAAAGAAAAGCACTAAGTTGAACCCTGAGCTCTGCTGCTCCAAAAACAAAAGATCAAAGGAGTCTGAAATTATAGGAATAGTTTTGGTTCAGACTCCTCTGGGCATAGATCCCGTATCAGAGGAAAACATAAGTCATGCCAAAAAAAAAAAAAAAAAAACCCTA
This sequence comes from Aotus nancymaae, assembly GCF_030222135.1. Classification (NCBI taxonomy): domain Eukaryota; kingdom Metazoa; phylum Chordata; class Mammalia; order Primates; family Aotidae; genus Aotus; species Aotus nancymaae. The sequence continues at coordinate 15,685,786 of NW_026988479.1, read as the reverse complement.
GGCAAAAGTAAAATCTTAAATAGGAGGAGAAAACACTCTATATTGAAATCCTTAGCGTGAGAAAGAAAAACAAATATTCACAGGCAAGATGATGAAATGTTCCCACCAAATGTGAAATAGGCCCAGTCAATGCCATTTATTATACATGTTGAACAGCTTCTAGAACCCAGTGGCTCCCATAGTAAGGTTTGGGGATTTTTTTGTTTTTTCGTTTTCTTCTTTGTATCAAACAGGTTCTTCCAAAAGCCTGCTCACAAGGAAGACAAAAACAGAAATCCTCAGGAAAATGAAACAAGAGAAGCTGAAACAATCTACACCTGAATGTTAAAAAACTCATCAGACACAAACCACACCAAACACTCATCCCATTTAATTTCCTGTTACATGCTCTGAGGAAGCCAAGAACATTAGGTCCCAGGGCGGCAATGCTCTGAGATTCCAGCTCAGGCCCCCTCTATGTGACAGATTCATGCACACACATCCACGCACATCATAGAACCAGGCAGAAATACACATGCATGCACAGGTGGCTAGAGAACCATAGGGCGGGATGGGTAAAAGGGCTAGTCAGGGATATGCAATCAACTGGAAACTGGGACCTAGAGAATGCTTCTGTTGCAGGCTGAACATGAGTTAAAATTAGAACAAAGGCTGAACACAGGATAAAGGTGGGATGCTCAGACAAGAGGTTGGATAGATGGAGAGATCAAGATGCAGGGGGAGTTTTGGGAAAGCAGCCTCAGAAAGGGAGGTTTTCCTTTATTGGGAACTCAGGTGGGCAGGGGTCCTATGACTCCAGTGATATACTGAGGCTGAAGGAATATGCCACAGCATTACCTCTGCAATCTGTGTCCTCTCCCAAAGTAGAGGAAACCATAAGCCCCAACTTCTGTCCCTCCCCATTGACACTCTTAAGGACTTTACCATTACCCAAAAAGAAATTACCCCCCACTACAAACACACACACAAAGTTAGGTCCAGCATAGGCCAAAGTTAGGCCAAGCATAGAAAGCCTCAGTAACTCTTCTTGGTAGAACCAAAGCCAGAGAAGCCCATCACAGCTGCCATCTCATCATCCTCCTCAAATGTCAAGTCCTCCTCAGCCCTCCTTTTCTTCTCCTTCTGTTTCTCTTTCTTGTATGCTTTGGCCTTTTCCTCCTGGAGGGAAAAGTCACTCAGAATCAGTTTAGACTCCTCAGCCAAATGTTGAAAAAAACATGAGCTTCAAGATTCCTTTTTATCGTTAGGAGAAAGTAGTTAAGTAAAATCTCAAGGACAGAGTAAAAGCCACAGTAAAAATTGTGAGGGATAAGAAAAAGAAGTTTTAGTCCCTAGAGGGAAGTTTCTCAATCCTGCACTCCAGTTCACTTTTTTTTCTTTTCTTTTTTTTTTTTTTGAGACAGAGTCTCACTCTGTCGCCTAGGCTAAGTGCAGTGGCATAATCTTGGCTCACTGCAAACTCCACCTCCTGGGCTCAACCAATCCTCCCACCTCAGCCCCAAGCAGCTGAGACTACAGGCATGTGTCACACTGTACTGGCTAATTTTTGTATTTTTAGAGACAGGGTCCCACCATGTTGCTGAGGCTGGTCTTGAACTCCTGGGCTCAAGTGATCCACCCACGTTGGCCTCCCAAAGTGCTGGGATTACAGGCGTGAGCCACTGCATCTGGCCCCATTTCATTTCTAGTTCCTAACAGGGTTATGACAGCAAAACCATATAACAACAACTAACATTCTGAGGCATGCAGTACAGGCCAGAAACTGCTGTACTTCATGTATACTATACTAAGATCTCTAATATGGGGTTATGGAGGCACAGAGAAGTTATATAACTTGCCCAAATTCAGTAAGTGAAAGAAACAGAATTCTGACCCAGTCAGACTGATTCCATGGGCCTCTTTAGGACTAGGTACATTTAGTTAATTACTCTTGTAGTTAAAAAAAAAAAAAAAGTACAGGGGAGGCTATGCATGTTGTGGGGGGCAATGGGTATATGGGAAATCTTTATACCTCCCTTTCAATTTTGTGGTAAACCTAAATTGCTCTAAAAAAGTAAAATCTTTAAAAAAATTAAATCAAAGAATACAGATGAGACAGTCCTCAACTTGATCTGATGATATGACAAGATTTTTCAATTTTACAATGGAGAGAAACTGACATGCATTTGAAACTATACTTCAAGTATCCAAACAACCATTGTTTTTCACTTTCAGTATGGTATTTAATAAACTAATGAGATGAATACTTTATTATAGAATAGGCATTGTGTTGACAATGTGGCCCAATTGTAGGCTAATATATTCTGAGTACATTAAGGTAGACTAGGCTAACCTATGGTAGGTTAGCTGTATTACACATTTTTGACTTCTGATATTCTTAACTTGATGATGGGGTTTATCAGTAGGTAACCCCATCATAAGTAGAGAAATATCTGTACCAAAAAAATAAAATAAGGCCCAGAGAATCCAGAAGAAAAAAGTAGTTTCAGAGTCATTTCCTTCATATCACGAGAATCCTAAACAAAGGCAACAAATGTTCCTGCTAATATATAGAACTCAGGAGATACAACTCTAGGGGTGGGAGTGGGATGAGGACAAGGTCTCCCATGATTCATAACATAAATCTGAAATCTGGAGGAAAAGGGAAGGATAGGAAAGCCTTACCTCTTCTCTGAGCTCCTTCATCCTTTCCTCAAAATCATAATCCTTCTGCTTTTCTTCCATCTTCTTCTTATTGACCTCAAAACGTTTCTTCACCTGATCCAGGGTGGAACGTTCCACACGCATAGACATGCCCAGGTTTCTCTGATCTGGGTGGGGTCAACGGTGAAGAAGGCAAGCTCATTATAACATCCTCAGCCCCTCAAAAAGCATTTTCCTGACTTCTCTGACATCTTCTCATATGACATCTCATAAAACACACAGCAAAAATAATTATGGCTAAAAGAAACTTCCTTGGCCGGCTGGGCCTAGGAGCAGCACATGGTTTGGGTGATGTTGAAAGCCTCATGGCCTCCAGAATGTGGCCTCTTACCTCATGGCTTCTCAAAATATTACATAATGAAGTAAAAGACGGCCTGTGCTGAAACAACTGGAGAGTCCTAAGGGTATCAAAAAAGAGCCCAACAGAAACTACCTTTCCTACTCCAGCCCTCTTTTGATTAGTGAAAAGAAAGAGAAAAAAGAAACTACCCTTCCCTTCCACCCCACCTCCAAAACCCAATTACAGCCCTAGTCACAAACTACCTCCAAGCCTTACGTTTCTTTCCATTAATGTGATCCAGAAAGTTGATGGAGTCCTTCACCACACAGTCACAGACATTGCAATAATATCTAACAGGAAGAAACAGGAGCTGGGTCAAATATGGTTTTAAGGATCTTATCATTTTCAACCAAAAAACTCAAATTTTTAGGTAAACTTCTTTTTGAAAGTGTTAAGCCTTCATTTCTATAAAGCCTTAGCTCTCGAGAGAGTATAGCAGTCATCCTCCAAGAGAGCCCAGTATGAGCCCCACCCTCTTGGTATTCCTATTCTGTGTAGTCTCTTTCCAATTTGTACCAGGGTTGGTCTGTGAGGCCAACAGAATATGTCAAAAGTGATCTCTTCCAAAATTAGTTTATTAAAAAAAACCATGCCTTCTGTCTTTGTATGGATTACTTGCTCCAGGGAAGCCAGTTGGTTTGGTGTGAGCAGCCTTACAGAAAGGTCTATGGGGCAAAGACCTTAAGCCTTCCAAACCACAGGCATGTGAGAGAGCTTGGAAGCAGATCCTCCAGCCCCACTAAAGACTCAGATGAATGCAGACCTACCCTGTTAACTCCCTGACTGCAGCTTCATGAAAAGACCCTGAGCCAGAACCACCTAGGTGAGTCACTCCGGGATTCCTTACCCAAAGAAACTGTGAGCTGTGTTGTTTATGCTGCTAAGCCTTGGGTTAATTTGTTAATTTACATAACAATAGAAAGCTAATACTGACAGGAATGACAAGAGTGGGTTTACTAAGCAGCTCAGAGAAGTGTCACTCATTGCTGTGTTGCTCTCCTGCCAGAAAACCTAACTGGACAGAGAAGTAGTCATGGGCAAAAGGGTGACCTTTTGGGTTCTTGTGGGACCCTTCTTCCTATAGCTTATAGTCTTGGAAGAAGGTGTACAACCAGGCAATCCATAACAACTACAGCCTTTGCAGCTAGTCTGGAACCTCAAACCCTGCTTCTTCACCATTAACAACTCCTAGGCTCTATTCTAGCTCCACCTAATTTCTCCTCTAGAAATCTCCTCAGTAGTCCCTTCATTTCTTCCTCTGACAGAATAATACCTTTTAAAATACTAATAGCAAATCCAAATTGATATCAAATATAATGGCAATGAATTTAAAAATATATTAAGTAGTAATTCCAGTGCTAATAGTATGATTTTTGTTTGTTTGTTTTTTTAATTGAGACAGGTCTCACCAAGTTGCCCAGGCTGGTCTTGAATTCCTGGGCTCAAGCAATCCTCCTGCCTTGGCCTCCCAAAGTGCTGGGATTACAGGTATGAGCCACTGCGCCCAGCCAATGCTAATAATATGAAGAAGCCCACTGAGTGACCACTCTTAGAGACACTATCATATCAACTTGAGACCTCAGGTGATACAGAAAAACAAATACAAAGATGGAATTACAGGCAAGAAGGATGTAATCCTGGGGCCAAGGACCTTCCTCAACACTTCCTAAAACCAAAGTAGGTGGCTTATTAGATGCATTCTTGGCTGCAGAGAAAAATGATAAGCAACTCACCCTCCCATCTCAGATTGAGGTGTGGTCTTGGTAATAACAATTGTCTTCCCAAGTTTGGATTCCAAGTCCACCTTGTAGTCCCTATGCCGTAGAAGCTCTCGCTTGACAGGCTGCACTGGTTTTCCTGAAACATATGAAGAAGGACATCCCTTCAATATTATAGCTCCTCAACCAGAAAGGAAAAAAAAAAATGCATGAAACCCCAAATTCAGATCTACTCTCATTTCAAAATGATTCCTGAGAGAAAGGACACAACAGACACTTAAAGTAGCAGCTGGGAAGAATCTCAACACAGGAAAAAATGATAAGCAATCCCCAACTCTCTACAGCTTTTCTGCACTTTAAAGCCAGCAAATCTAAAAGCAGTATGTTTTATATTCATTGATTAACTGAATTGTGGGGGAGGAGTTCTGAATTGTTACTAAAAGCAACTTTTTCAAAAGAAGAGCAAGGACATTCAAGAATGCTTTCAGGCAGATACCCTAGGCATAACAGAAAGAGACATTCTGAGAGCTGGGCAAATTTATAAAAGGGACTCAACATTTAGAAAATGTCTGTTACATGTCAAGCACTATTTATTATACATGTTACATAAAAACTAAAAGGGTTAGTGTGCGCAAGGCGGCCTAGAGGTAAAGGGAAAGAAGAATGTATACGTTTGAAACAAATGACAAAATAAGACATTTCTTAATGCAATTTCTTAACCAGGAGAGAAACACCAACTCCCTGACGTACACGGCACAGAGAAACAGGACTCCTAAGCACTAGCCAAAACAATCACAGATCCTGGAACGCACCCCGGCTTTTCTGACTATATGGGAGGGTCTTGACTGGGTCAGGAATGTTCTCTCCCTTAAAAATTTTCAAGGGAAAGAGGGGGGTCACTGATAGCGGTAATGCACTGCAGCAAAATACTCCATTTAACTTCTCTGTCACTACTAAGGATTCCATTATCCTCTCTGTACTTCAGGAAAGCATTAAACGAGCCGAGCAAAGGGTAGGCAAGGAAGCAGAGTAAAACTAAGCGGAAGAGCATCTCAAAACTGCTTACTTCAGCCCACCTCCTCGCTCTCATTTTGTAAATGTAGAAACCTAGGCCCAGAGAAGCAACACTCTGCCAGAGATTACACCGCGTAGGAAGCCAGCGCATTTCAACTCCCACCCGCTCTCCAACATCGCATCGCCTCTGTGATACCCTTAGCCTTTGATGTAGTTAGCACCCACCATCCTTCTTTTCTCTCTCTTCCGTGAGCCTCTTCTCGGCGAGTTTCTCGTACTCATCTTTGTCCCACTTTCGGCGAAAGTCCAAGTTTTTTGTCTGTGGGGAAAAAAACGTCAAGATCCGTCGCCAATCCTGTCCGGACCCCCAAAGAAACAGGGAACCGCGCCCTTGCCGTCCAGGCGACCCCAGGATCTTTCGAAAACGAAGCCTCTTTGGACCGCACGAGAAGGCTGAGGTAGCCTCAGGACCCCAACCCGAGAAACCTCCACAATTCCACCGACCCTTCGCTAAAGCCTACATTGGGGAGTTCTTGAACCTGGACCCTGGGATCTCGAAGAGATGTCGGGAAGCCAGTCGGGTGCAGGAGTTTGTCTCTATTCAGCTCTGAAAAACCATTCCCCACCACGCAAAACCTCCTCCTCAGACACAACACCTACCCCACTGCCCGACGCCATCTTCACAGCAAAGTGAATGGCAAGCCGAAAAATGCCGTAAAAAGCGACCTGGAGCCGTAAGGCAAGATGGCCCTCCAATAAGCTTGGAGTCTCGTGTTCTAAACGAGCTAAGGACTGGATGGCTTCTAAAACAAGCTTGTCGGCCCCGCCTCTGCTCCAAGGAGACAGCGCAGGCGCAAGAGGAGTATGAAGCAACACGGAAGTAAGGGCGCCTGCAAGCGCTTTTTGCCTTGGCTTTCAAAACAAGTTTTGAAAGGTCAAGATTTAGTTAAACTATTTTACAAAAGAGTAAACTGAGGTTCGCAAACAGTGGTCGCTGATCTAGTCTAGCAACTTTGCGTGCATTGCCAAGTGTTTCTAAACCTTTTTTAAGGCCGAAGCGCCAAGGGGGTATAGAACAGCCTCTCATTCACCTGCATGCACAGGGGAAATGACTCGAAACTACACTGAAGCGTTTACAACAGACACCCTTCCCAACGCACATATAAAAAGCATGTTTTGCACTTGGGCTTTTTTCCTTGAAGCAATGCTATCACTCTTTGGTTCACTCATTTTTCCATCATCTGGGGAACTTTATAGTAGGGCATAATTTAATCAGCATAATTGGATTTGGAAAGGTCAGTCATCAACAACACTCTAAAGCTAAGCGCTCTGGCATGCCGGCTCACTGTATGTTGATTTTTAGCAATAAAACTACCTCTTGAGGGGACAGAAGGAAAGAGGGAGAAACTGTGGCTGTTCACTGAATATAGAAGCATCATCCCAGGGAGGTTACTCCTAGCTCACAGAATTCTCCAGTGTACACTCAAGCATTTTCTATGCTCTGTGCAAACCAAGCCCTTGATAACAACAATAATAAATTACCCAAACTACTACACTTAATATTTTATTTAACATGTTATCCAACCACTTCTAGAACAGCCTCCATGGCATGGAAATTACAGCAGTGATTCTGGCACAGGAAATGGTCTCCAAAATCTGAAAATATCAGATCTCCACCTTGTCAAGTCACCTATTCAGTTCAGTGTTCAAGATTATTAAGCATACAGCCCCACCCTGCTATTGTTAGCAATGGATGGGCTAGAGCAATGTCAAATCAACATGGGTACTGCCATGCCCTTAGGATAGCATCTGTCCTCAAACAAAGCTGAAAGCAGCCATTGCCCCTCCTTGCTGTCTTCCAAAAACTCCCCAGACAAGCCAAGGGCTGGTTGTGGACAAATTCACCAGAATCTGGTTCCGTAGCTACAGTAGAATCCTAAGTATCAGGCTTCTGATCTCAATGGTTCAGAATCCTCGGCCTGAGGTGACTCTCCCAGAGCCTTGCTCACAGCAACAATCTCAGTACCTCTTGACAGCATGCAGTGGCACTTCAAATTTGCCTCTGCAGCTAAAGCATATCTCTTTCACAACCAGCCATCTGCACCCATGCAGAATAGCTGCTCACACTAGCCCAGGAGTCCTCAGAGTCTTCTACAGTTCTCTACCCAGGAAAGATGGAGGAGGCAGAAGGTATTTGAGGCCCATCCTGGCCAGTTGTTGTTAAGTCCATCAGTCAGTTCCAGAGGAACTCAGTTCTAGAGGAAACCTTTTTGACAAAGAGCAGCAGAGGATCAAGACTCAGACAGGCGCTTCTGAATTTCAGCCACAAGATTTTCCCGTTTAATGGCCACCTGAAACAGAGAATCCTCATGTGACAAACTAGAAAGTGATACTAGCTCCTTAGTCACTGTTTTTCCAGATTCGTTTTACTCTGCATCTGCTCCCATTATTTATACAACCTGTAAGGAGCAGTGTGGGCTGACCTGGAGAATGTATACCCTCAAGACTAAAGGGATTCAAACACCTGATCTATGTCTATTATGTTGATTAGTCTCAAAATACCCATTTGGATTTCGTTTGTCTTTCTTCTGGCCACCCAGCCAATACTCACAGGCTCCAACGGTTATTTGGAGTAGGTCTTTGCTCATCTCTACCACTATTAACCATGAAGATAATTTCTCAGCCAGAAGATACATATTTCTTAAAGAATCTGGGAAAGGCAGAAACACTTTGTCCCTTCTATTTCCGCTGCTCCCACTCACCTCCTCTCTGCTGGCCACTGAACGGATCTTGACGACCCCTTCTTTCAGTTCTTGCTCACCAACAATGACCACCAGTGGAATGCCCGTGCTCTCACAATAGTGCAGCTGGGTTAACAGTTTGGGGTTGTTCTTGTATAGCATCTCTGCCTGAAAAGGATCAAGACAGAGTAAGGGACTTAGAAGTGAACACAGCACACAAACCTCGGGAACATGGATATCCAAGAAACCCAGAGATAAGTGGCTAGTCCTCCCACCCTAAAAAGACACTCTAGTAGCTAGTAGACTAAAAAGGTTTTGAGTTCCACCCTAGGCATAAGGTAGAAATGGCCCTGGCTCCTAAATTCCACACATACCCAGATGGCTGAGATATCAGCTTCACCATACCTTGATTCCAGCATCCCAAAGCTCTGCAATAAGCTTCAACCGTTCTTGGAGAAAGTTCTTATGTGGTGTGGCCACTAACACTTGAGTCTCTGTAGTCCGCACCTTCTCACCAAAAGTCTGATAAGAGAGAAGAAAGTGGCCGGGTGCGGCGACTCACGCCTGTAATCCCAGCACTGTGGGAGGCCGAGGCGGGCGGATCACAAGGTCAGGAGTTCGAGACCAGCCTGGCCAATATGGGGAAACACCGTCTCTACTGAAAATGCAAAAAAAAAAAAAAACTTAGCCAGCCACGGTGGCACATGCCTGTAATCCCAGTACTTGGGAGGATGAGGCAGAAGAAGTGCTTGAACCCGGGAGGCAGAGGTTGCAGTGCGCTTAGATTGCACCACTGCACTCCAGCATGGGTCACAGAGCAAGACTTGTCTCAAAAAAAAAAAAAAGAGAGAAGGAAGTAAAACTAATAAAAACCTCCTTTCCACCAGCAATTCCAAAAATCAAGACAAAAAGAATCATCAGAAAACCACTCCAACTGCACCTCCAGAAACTGGAAGAGTTTTTAGGCCTCCAGCCCCACCTGACACCTACCTAGGACCTACCTTCATCCTCTGCTCCACAATGTTGAAGATTCGCTCAACCCCAATGCTGAGTCCCACACATGGCACCTTGTGGCCCTTGGGGTCAAACATGCCCACCAGCCCATCATAGCGCCCACCAGCAGCTACACTGCCCACACTCAGGGGCTCCTCCTCAGCCTGAGTTGGGGTGTGCAGCAGCACTGCTTCATAGATCACTCCTGTATAGTAGTCCAGACCCCGAGCCAGGCTGAGGTCAAAGGAGATCTGTGGGGACAAGGCTACAGTCAGTTCCAAACTAGACTCGGGACCCTGAGAGCCCCCGAGCTCAGTAGGAGGTCCATTTGCAACTCAGCTTACCTTCTCAGCAATTCCAAATAAAGTCAGGTATTCAAATAGCAGCTTCAGGTCTCCCAGACCCTCCAGGGCCTGCTTGTTCTGGGATAGTCTGGGATCCTGAAACATTTGTTCTACCAGGGATACTCCACCTGGAGAGAAATAAAGTCTCTGCTGTTCACCCAGATGTGTTTCATTCAAAATTATCCCTGATGTGCTCTAGCTAGTCTTCATTTTCTTTAAAAAAAAAAAAAAAAAAGACCCCAGTCTCACATGACAAAATCCTCCTCCTTTGCCTCTACCTTTGCTATCTGAAGACACAAAGTTGTTACAATAAGTAAAAGAGAAATTAAATTCAGGCCAGGCACTGCAACTTAGCTATCTACAGAAAGGAGTTGTTTCAGAGGTAGAATTTGAGCACATGTCACCCTCAGCCTGGTTCTATCACAGCTCTGAAAACCCTGGTTCTTACCATGACATTGGACATAGTCCCCAATTCGATCAGCCACGTCAGGAGCCAGGCCTTTCTTTGACACCATTTCATGTCTCACATCTTTCCAAGCCATCTGCAAAAACACCCAAACATTAGCCAAGCCCCAGACCTTTCTTTCTCAAACTGGAAAAGGACAACTCACTTTCATTCAGTATATACATCACAAGTGGCTAACTGCATACTAAGCAAAGTCAGAGACAGCTTAAGAAATTCAGTCACAATCCCCAATGTACAGCATGACTCAGATTTTGCTTCAAAATATGTCTCTTTATCTTCCTCCCCGTTTAATAGTCCACTTCCAGCCACTATCTCCTTGTTTTTCACTAGTGGTATGGATTTGAAGGCAATGCAGAAGCTAGAGAGGGTTTACTGAAGCATGTCTTCTTTGTTACCTTGTCTAGTTTATCTATGGAGGAGCAGATGGTACGGAACTTGCTTTCAGGAACACCACAGACAGCAAACATCCCATCCACAATCCGCCGGTCATTTACCTGTGAACTCAATGTAAATAACCCAGGTGCTTGTCAATGCCCTTTCACTTAAAACAATGGCAGTACCTACTTTCCTGACATATAAAAAGGATGGAAATTTCACAGGAAGAGTACAGACATATAGGAAATACAACAGCTTTACTAAGAAAGTCCTAGAGTTGAAGGTTTAAGGGTTGGAGTCACCCAAGTTTGGGACTTGCATAAACAGTATCAGGCCAAATCCAGACTTCTCCCACAGTTCTCAGCCCTGGCCTCACCTTAATGAGAAAGTCTCCCAACTGCAGTCCATTTAAGATTTCACACATGATCTTCAAACACTCTGCATCAGGGATCATAGGGTCAAACTGACCAGCAATGTCAAAATCCTACAGCAAAGAAAAAGGAAAAAACTTCCATTATCCAGCTAATTTCAAGGTTGTGGCCCCTAGAACTATCAAACTTTGCTGCTCCCATCAGGTCACTTACACACTGGCAGAACTCCCTGTAGCGGCCTTGGACTATAGTTGGGCTCTCTCGCCGCCACACTTTTCCAACATGGTAACGTTTCATCTTCTTCACCTTATTCATGGCCAGATAACGAGCAAAGGGAACCTCACATAAATGGGTTAAGGAAGAGGGATACTGCATCCAAAGGTTAGGCCCAGCGTACAGACATTAGGGAGGACTGGGCCTCTATCAATTGGATCTCATCCACTAGGATGAGAACAAGGACCTTTCCTTGTTTCCACTATCCCCAAATCCTAGCAGTGCTTGGCATTCAATGTTTTTGAATAATGTCAAATGAAGAAATCTCACCTAGCAAAACTAAAAGTTCAGCAGAAAACAAGAGAAGCAGAGATAGAAGTGAACCAAGAACTAATTTTAGGTCTGGGTCATTTCTGCCCATTCAGATCAACTCCCAATCATCTCAAAATAGTCAAGCTTCAGAACTTGGATTTGCCTACCAACTTCTAAGCTACTGTTTCTGAAAGTACAGGGAAAGGACCACATGCATCTTAATTACCCACAATGCTTGTTTAAAATGCAGATTATTGGCCAGATGCGGTGGCTCACACCTGTAACCCCAGCACTTTAGGAGGCCAAGGTGGGAGGATCACTTGAAGCAAAGAGTTTATGATCAGCCTGGGCAACAAAGACCCCATCTCCATACACACACAAAAAAAAAAAACATTTTTTTTTTTTTTGAGACCAGGTTTCACTCTTGGCACCCAGGATGTAGTGCAACGGTATGATCTCGGCTCACTGCAACCTCTACCTCCTGGGTTCAAGTGATTCTCCTGCCTCAGCCTCCCAAGTAGCTGGGATTATAGGTGCCTACCACCATGCCCCATTCATTTTTTAGGTCAAAGGAGATCTGTGGGGACAAGCTACAGTCAGTCCCAAACTAGACTCAGGACCCTGACAGCCCCAGAGCGCAGCAAGAACTGAGTAAACACGGGGTTTCACCATGTTGGCCAGAATGGTCTTCAACTCCTGACCTCAGGTGATCCACCTAACTCGGCCTCCCGAAGTAATCATGCCCAAAGATTACAGGCGTGAGCCACCATACCCAGCCAAAAAAAATTTTTTTTTAATACACATAATTGAGCCCCATTCCAGCTACAATTAGCTAAGAATCTCTGGGACTGCGGCCAAATATCTGTGCTTCTGCAAGCTCCCTCAAAGGATTATAATACTCATTAGAGTTAAATGACAGTTCTGTTATGGGAGCCTGGCCTGTTTTTGTATACTTTACAGTAGTACATTAAACACAAACACTAACGAAAGTTTTTTAGTTTAGCTTAAAAGCAGTAGTTCCCAATCAGTTACTTCTCATATACTATTAGGTAGAGGACACATTGGGATTTATATGGCCTGCCCAAGCTCCCCTAAGGGAACTGCCTTCTGGGAGAAACTAGAAGTAAAGGCTACGCCAATGGATCTCTAAGATCCCAAAGTCACTTTCTGCACTTTTGTCAGAGAAAGACCTCTGGATTTGGAAAGAGATAGGTCAGGCTCCAGTACTCAAAAGGATACAGTAAGGTCATAACGGAGGGACAACAGCTCTCCACCTTGATCCTTCAGATCATACATGAGCCCAGAGACCTCTCCATACTTCTCAGTGAGCATTTCCTGTAGGGGTCAAACAGAATGAGCCGCAGTTCAAAGGATGTCTCCAAAATACAGATGAGAAGCCCTTTGGGACACTGAAGGCCAGTGAAGAAGTGAGTGAGGTTGCGCATACTTTTTCTTCTCTTACCTTCAGCTCAAATGCTGGGGTATCCATCCCCTTTGCTCCATGACGTTTAAAGCAGCTAACAACCAAATCAAGAATTTTCTCCCTCACAACCATCTGCTGAGGACTGAGATCCCTGGTACCCTGGAAACAGAAAGGAGCAACAGTGAAAACAAAAACAAAAAATAAGTCTATTTCAGACAAGGAGTTAAACTATACCTATTATATAATGTCAGGTCTGGAGCTGAAATCTATTGAGTTCAAATGACTCTGAGCCCCACCTCAAGAATGGTATATATTTTTAAAATTTACTTTAATGGACATTAAAAGGGGTCAGAGAGACATGCAAGGCGGAAGTCAATCCTCCAAGGCACTCTAATGGGATAGGGTAGACAAAAAGTATTACCTTTGGGGTCTTGATAATAAAATTTGGCTTCTCTTGATGTGCTTTCAGTTGAGATGTTAACATTGCCTCTGCAACCTGGCAGAAGAATGAAAGATGTGGCTCCTCTGGACAAAGGCCAGGCCTGTGGCATCACTGACCCTGTTGACCACCAACCTGCAAAGGCTCTTCACCCTGAGCAACAGGAAGCCAGAGCACCATTTCATCTATCCCAATCTCAGTCCCACCCTAAAGAACCCATGTTTTATCTACAATTACACACATAATATATATGAGGTCAGGTCTTCACCACACAAGCTTCCTCACTGTATATGGCTTTTTTTTTTTTTTTTTTGAGACAAGTGTCTCGCTCTGTCACCCAGGCTAGTGTGCAGTGGCATGATCTCAGCTCACTGCAACCTCTGCCTCCCAGGTTCAAGCAAGTCTCCTGCCTCAGCCTCTTGAGTAGCTGGGACTCCAGGTGCGTGCTACCACACCCAGCTAATTTTTTTTAATTTTTGTAGAGATGGGGTTTCACCATGTTGGCCAGGCTGGTCTTGAACTCCTACCTCGTGATCCACCTGCTTTGGCCTCCTCAAGTGCTGGGATTACAGGTGTGAGCCACTGCGCCCCGCTGGATTTCTAACATTCTCAAAAAGTTTAAGAATCTGAGAACAGATGAGTGCGGTGGCTCACGCCTGTAATCCCAGCACTCTGAGAGGCTGTGGCGGGCGGATCACCTGAGGTTGGGAGATTGAGACTATCCTGGCTAACATGGTGAAACCTCATCTCTACTAAAAATACAAAAAATTAGCTGGGTGTGGTGGCACATGCCTGTAATCTCAGCTACTCGGGCTACTCGGAAGGCTAAGGCAGGAGAATTGCTTGAACTCGGGAGGCAGAGGTTGCGGTGAGCCAAGATTGCAATGAGGTAAGCAGAGATGGTGCCACTGCACTCCAGCCTGGGGAACAAGAGCAAAACTCCATCTCAAAAAAAAAAAAATTCTGAGAATAATGAAGGCACTGGATAACCCACCACTACCAACACCAACCACTTAGGGGTAGGGATTATGATGTTCTCCAGTTCACAGTTCCTACTCAAACAGCAAAAGTAAGTAGAGTCTCACTCTGTCACCCAGGCTGGAGTGCAGTGGTGCAATCTCAGCTCACTGCAACCTCCACCTCCCAAGTTCAAGCGATTCTCCTGTCTCAGCCTCCTGAGTAACTGTGATTACAGATGCTCACCATCATGCCGAGCTAATTTTTGTATTTTTAGTAGAGACAGGGTTTCACCATATTAGTCAGACTGGTCTCAAACTCTTGACCTCAGGTGATCCACCCACGTCAGTCTCCCAACGTGCTGGGATTACAGGCGTGAGCCACTGCGCCTGGCCAAAAAATAAGAATTTTTAATAAGGCAGCACTGGTCATCAGGTTTAGAGATAGGAAAACTGTAACATTAAGACAAAGGAACTAGCTCAAGGACACAGAACAAGCGTGTGGAATGACAAGATACAGATTTATAGAATGAACTAAACAACTCAGACTGGTAAGATGCTGTGACTGAATATTAATAAAAGACTTGAGACCTGTTCATGATACCACAAAGCATCTGCTAAGAAGGCATGAGTCTTTCCTAAGTAAGGCAAAACTTAATCAGTGACATAACCAGCAAGCTGACAGCCCTTCCAAAAATAGAAGATGTGGTAGTTCCATATTATGGCGATTATCAGCCCAAAAGAAGTCCAAATTCAAGTCCATAATTCCTTATCTGCAATTCCAAAATCCAAAAATCTCTGAAATAAGAAAATGTTTTTCTGAGATTCATTTTGAGGTAAATTCTCAGGTGAACTCAGTCTACTTGTGGTCTTTAGTCATCTCATTTATTAGGAATATTCATACATTTTGCTTAAAAATATTACTGTTTGAGTCGAAGAGTTTCAGGAAAAAGAGAGTGGATATGAATTAAAATACTCCCTTCCTACATATCCGTGTATAAGTCATTCATTTAATCTTGCAGCCTCCGTTTCCTCAACTGCAGAATAGAAATAAAATCTCCGACCTCTCAAGATTGCTCCAAGGATTAAATGACCAGGCACCCAAATCTCTTAGTTTGGTGTCAGTACATAGTAGGCACTCGATAAAAACCGACTGCAACGCTACTGAAATACAAGCCACAAGTCTACGCTTTCAGATCTGGAGGCCCCGCTGGGGCAGATCAGAGATAATTCTGTCTCGCTCACCTGGCTGTGGCAACCGACCGCCCGGGTGCACGAAGCGCAGGGCGGTCGCAGAAGCTGGCTGAGCAGCGCAGCCCAGGCCCTCCCGGCAAGAAGTCCGAGCTGGGGCATCGCGCGGCAGGACTCCGGATTTCCGGGACAGGAACAAAAGGCCTGGGAAGGAGGCGGGTCGGACTCCAGGAAGGGTGCAGAGCGCTACAAAGATGAAACCCGGGCACCTGGGATAACTCGAGTGTTCGCGTACCTCACCAGTCACGAAAGCTAAGCTCTGAGCCTCCCAAGTTACCTTAGTAGCCAGCCTCGGCACTTCCGGTAGGAGACGGAAATAATTTTTATGCTCGACGGAGGCTCTCTAGGCCTGCGAACCAGCGACTCGATAGCCGGAAGTCATCCTTGCTGAGGCTGAGGCCGCCACAGCAGGTCTAGGCAGCTGTCGGCTCAAGTGGGCAGACGGGATGGCGGAGCGTGCGGCACTGGAGGAGCTGGTGAAACTTCAAGGAGAGCGCGTGCGAGGCCTCAAGCAGCAGAAAGCCAGCGCCGAGCTGGTGAGACAAGCAGCAGGGGAGAGGGCCTCGGCAAAGCCTGAGAGGATGTAAAGCCAGGATGTTCGGGACATAGGATAGGGATATTAGGGAAAGGACCAGGCTTGTAGGGAGGAGGGTGGGCTGCGTGGGGAGGCATCCGGGGTGGGTCCCGAAAGAAACAAAGCTAGGCCTGAGCAGAGAGATTCTGATGAGGAAGGAATATTGAATGAATGGCGGGGGGAAGGGAGGAGAGTGACAGATGGTTAGCCCAGCGCCTTGTTTCCCTCCACAGATCGAGGAGGAGGTGGCAAAACTGCTGAAACTGAAGGCACAGCTGGGTCCTGATGAAAGCAAACAGAAGTTTGTGCTCAAAACCCCCAAGGTAATATCATTCCTGTAGGGAGCCACTGAGAGGGTCTCTAATTCTGCCTCCCTAAATCAGGCCATTGAGGAGAATCTGAAATACTGCGGAGGAGAGGACGGTTGCTCTGGGCACTGGGCTGGACTGGACTCTACCTGAGTCATTCTGGGATGGCAAAGTAATGGCAGAAAGTAGGCCAACTGGGTGATCAGGGGAGTCAGCCTGCTGCTGCTACTCCTTCATTCGTTCAGTAAATATGTATTTACCGCTTACTATGTCTCTAGCACTGTACAAAGCACTGAATATACCATGGAGGACAATATAGCCTACCCTCACGGAGCTTACATTCTACTGAAGGAGAGAGACTTAGAACAAATAATTCCACACGTGGATTTTTTTTTTTTTGAGAGGGAGTATCCTCTATCACCCAGGCTGGAGTGCAGTGCCAGCAATCTTGTCTCACTGCAGCCTCTGCCTCTCGAGTTCAAGCGATTCTCCTGCTTCAGCCTCCCGAGTAGCTGGGACTACAGGTGCCCACACCATTCCCGGCTAATTTTTGTATTTTTAGTGGAGATGGGGTTTCATCATACTGATCAGGCTGGTCTTGACCTCCTGACCTTAAGTGATCCGCCTGCACACAATGGATAAGTAATTACATTATTGTGAAAAATGATATAAAGAAATTAACAAGGTTGCTCTGAGAAAAATAAGGGAGAACTGGGGAATCTGAGAAAGGCTAACTGAGGAAGTGATAAACTAACCGATCTAATGGATGAGTAGGAGATAGCAAGAGAAAGAGTGTGACAAAGATACGTCCACGTAGAGTATGGAACCCTGAAGCGGGAAAGAACTTTGGTGGTTTTGAGGAACTAGAGGATGATCTATATGGCTAGAACTATGTAAAGGAGAGTAGAGTGGAATGAGATTGGAGATTCTTAGCTCATCCTCCAGTTCAGTTCCACTTTCTGTAAGTTCTGTAAACAGAATTGTTTATCCCTTCATCTGGGTTCTCTTGGCACTTCATACATATTTCTGTTATTGCACCAACTTTAAGTAGTTATGTGGTTTATTTACCCTGATACTGATACTAGGTGCCTAAATAGTATAGTCAGCCCTCCATATCCCAGGGTCCCACATTCATAAATTCAACCAACCGTGGATCAAAACCATTCAGGGGGAAAGAAACAATTAAAAAAAAAATCTAAAGCCGGGTGTGGTGGCTCATGCCTGTAATCCCAGCACTTTGGGAGGCCGAGGCAGGTGGATCACGAGGTTAAGAGATCGAGACCATCCTGTCAACATGGTGAAACCCCGTCTCTACTAAAAATACAAAAAAAAATTAGCTGGGCATGGTGGCGCGTGCCTGTAATCCCAGCTACTCAGGAGGCTAAGGCAGGAGAATTGCCTGAACCCAGGAGGCGGAGGTTGCGGTGAGCCGAGATCGCGCCATTGCACTCCAGCCTGGGTAACAAGAGCGTAACTCCGTCTCAAAAAAAAAAAAAAAAATCTAGCTGAGTGTGGTGGCTCACACCTGCAATCCTACCACTTTGGAAGGCCGAGAAGGGAGGATCACTTGAGCCCAGGAGTTTGAGACCAGCTTGAGCAACGTAGCAAGACCCTACCTTTACAAAAAAAAGAAAAAGGTGTGGTTTTTTGGGGGTTTTTTTTGAGACGAAGTTTCACTCTTGTTGCTCAGGCTAGAGTGCAATGGCATGATCTTGGCTCACCATAATCTCCGCCTCCCAGGTTCAAGCGATTCTCCTGCCTTGGCCTTTCACGTAGCTGGGATTACAGGCATGCACCATCACGCCCAGCTAATTTTGTATTTTTAGTAGAGACATGGTTTCTCCATGTTGGTGAGGCTCGTCTGGAACTCCCAACCTCAGGTGATCCGCCCGCCTCAGCCTCCCAAAGTGCTGGGATTACAGGCATGAGCCACTGCGCCCAGCCAAAAAAAAAAAAACTTTTTAAATCTAATGTAGCAGTAAAAAATTTCAAATAAAAAGTACAGTATAACAACCATTTACATAGCATTTACATTGTCTAAGGTATTATAAATAAGCTAGAGACTATTTAAAGTATACAGGAGGATGTGCATATAATTTTATATCAGGGGCTTGAGCATCCATAGATTTTGGTATCCACATGGGGCCTGGAACCAATCTCCTCTGGATACGAAGGGATGACTGTATTTCATAAATGTATTTGAAATTGAATTCCAAAGGAGAGGGGAGATGGTCTGTTTTCCTTGTGTTAAGATTAATTCTTAGGGCTCCTAAATTCATTGAGCCTTTTCTTTCTACATATAACTCATTTTTGAAGGTTAAAGAGACAGTGTAAAATCCCAAAGTGGTAATGCTCAGTGATTATTCAAACTATTAGATGAAAAGCTTATTGTGGAATTTATGATGGATCAGTCTGTCCTCACCAGTGATCAGTGTCAACATCACTAAAAGAAGGACAACCAGATGTTCCTGCTAGTGTAATGCAATAAGAAGTACACAGCACCACCTATGAAGTACTCTTGCCAAGTAAATTGAACTTGAATCTAATCAGATCTTTGGACTAACTATCAATTTACAGGAAATACTAGAGATGGAGGAACATGTTAAATGACACATTAAGCATCTTGTTAGAATGTGAAAAAAAAATTTTAGGACAAATGACCCAATTTCCTCAGTTAATAAATGATTTTTTAAAAATAAAAAAAGTGAGGAGGAAACTATTGTAGATTAAATAGACATATCAACTGATTACAACGCATAGACTTCGTTTTGAAGCTGATTCAGATAAACTGACCATAAAAAGATATTATTGAAGCAACTGGAGAAAACTGACCATGGCTTAGCATTAGATAATATTAAAGAGTTGCTATTAGGTTTTTTTTTTTTTTGTTATAATAAAGATAGACTCTTTTGGATTTTTTTTTTTTTTTTTTTTGAGACAGAGTCTCACTCCATCACCAGGTGCCAGACTGGAGTGCAGTGGCGCGACCTCGGCTCACTGCAACCTCTGCCTCCTGGGTTCAAGCACTTCTTCTGCCTCAGCCTCCCAAGTAGTTGGGACTACAGGCACGTGCCACCATGCCCAGCTAATTTTTTTGTATTTTTAGTAGAGACAGGGTTTCACCATGTTGGCCAGGATGGTCTCAATCTCTTGACCTCGTGATCCACCCGCCTCAGCCTCCCAAAGTGCTGGTTGGGTTTCATTAATGTCCTTATGTGTTAGAGATTTATACTGAAGTATTTATGGATGAAATTATATGATGTCTGGGATTTATTTTAAACTAAGAAAAACATGTCAGGGTTTAAATGAAATAAGAATAGTAGATGTTAATGGTTTTTGAAGCTGGGTAATGGATAAATGGTGACCCAAAATACTATTCTCTATGTTGTGTCTTTGAAAATTTCCATACTATAGTGTTAAAATAAGATTATGCTAGAGAGTTAATATACATTTTAGTATGTTGAGACACATTTCTTGATGTAAGATTCATATTAACAATAGAAAATGCCAGGCTCGGTGGCTCACGTCTGTAATCCCAGCACTTTGGGAGGCCGAGGCGGGCGGATCACGAGGTCAAGAGATCGAGACCATCCTGGTCAACAAGGTGAAACCCCGTCTCTACTAATACAAAAAATTAGCTGGGCATGGTGGCGCGTGCCTGTAATCCCAGCTACTCAGGAGGCTGAGGCATGAGAATTGCCTGAAGCCAGGAGGCGGAGGTTGCGGTGAGTGGAGATCGGCCATTGCACTCCAGCCTGGGTAACAAGAGCGAAACTCCGTTTCAAAAGAAAAAAAAAAAAAGAAACAATAGAAAACTCAGTACTGTGGGGACAAGACTTTTTCAAGGGGTCTTCATGGTCAAAACTATTTCTATAATAATTCTGAGATGTCTTCTGCCTTTTTTGTTGTGTTACCATTTGCACTGAAGGCACAAAAGCACTGGTGAGTAGAACTGCTGGTGTCTTAGTGTAAATTAAGACAGCGGCACTAAACTGTACTAATAGCCAGTATATTCTTCACTGCCATGCACTCAAAGTGAGTAAATAAATAAATAAAATTCAGTTTTACTTAAGAATGCCATTGATAAAATAGTAAAACTTTGTTCATTTGTTTATTTTGGGGGTTTTTATTGGAGATAGAATCTCACTGTTGCTCAGGCTGGAGTACAGTGGCATGATCCCGACTCACTGCAGCCTCCACTTCCTGGGTTCAAGCAATTATTGTGCCTCAGCCTCCCTAGTATCTGGGATTACGGCGGGTAGCACCATGCCCAACTAATTTTTTTGTATTTTTACAAAAATACAAAAAACATATAAGAAACATACATGTTTCACCATGTTGCCCAGGCTGGTCTCGAACTCCTGAGCTCAGGCAATCCACCCACCTCAGCGTCCCAAAGTGCTAGGATTACAGGCATGAGCCACCATGCCTGGCCGAAAACTTATTAATTTTGTTGAATCTTGACCCTTGAGTACCCTCAATTTTTAAATATTTGCTATGACAAAATGAGAAATACATATAAAGCACTTCTGCACTCCAAGGTAGGGAAAATGCTTATGTCATTTTTCAAATTGCAAGCTGATCTAGCTACTTTTTTCATAGAACATCTTTTCTTATTTGAATTAACAACTGAAAGACAAATGGTTTTTAAAACTTGAATATTTGACAGACATTTTTACAACAATGAACAAAGTGAGCCTTGTCACCTCAAGGAAAACATCTGCCAGTATCTGTTGGCAGTGATAAAATTCAAGTATTCAGGTGAAAGTCAGAATTTTAGAAAACTTGGGCTGGCGCAGTGGCTCGCACCTGTAATCCCAGCACTTTGGGAGGCCGAGGTGGGCGGATCACAAGGTCTAGAGATCAAGACCATCTTGGCCAACATGGTGAAACCCTGTCTCTACTAAAATACAAAAAATTGGCTGGGCACGGTGGTGAGCCCCTGTGGTCCCAACTACTCAGGAGTCTGAGGCAGGGGAATCACTTGAACCCAGGCGGCAGAGGTTGCAGTGAGCCAAGAGCATGCCACTGTACTCCAGTTTGGCGACAGAGCAAGACTCCATCTCAAAAAAAAAAAAAAAAAAAAAAAAACTCTTCCTTTTACAACTACATATTTGTGTAAGCTTAGGTTTTCTTCATATACTTCAACCAGCATAACATATCACGATAGATTAAATGCAAAAATCACATGAGAATCCTGCTGTCTTCTATTCAGCCAGACATTAAAGATTTGCAAAAACATTAATCAGTGCCTCTCTTCTCACAAATTGTTTGGAAAACAGTTACCTTTTTATTTTATTTTATTTATTTATTTATTTTTTGAGACAGAGTTTCCCTCTTTTGCCCAGGCTGGAGTGCAGTGGTACGATCTCAGCTCACTGCAACCTCCGCCTACCGGGTTCAAGCAATTCTCCTGCCTTAGCCTCCCAAGTGGCTGGGATTACAGGCACATACCACGACACCTGGCTAATTTTTGTATTTTTAGTAGAGACAGGATTTTGCCATGTTGGCCAGGCTGGTCTTGAACTCCTGACCTTAGGTGATCCATCCACCTCGGCCTCCCAAAGTGCTAGGATTACAGGTGTGAGCCACCATGCTCAGTCAACAGTTACCTTTTTCTAAAATGTTATTTGTGTTAACATGTAATAGACACATTATTTGTTTTTTGTTTGTTTGTTTGTTTAAAGACGGGGTTTCACCATGATGGCCAGGCTGGTTTTGAACTCCTGACCTCAGGTGATCCACCCGCCTCAGCCTCCCAAAGTGCTAGGATTACAGGCGTGAGCCACCGCGCCCGGCTAGACACATTATTTGTTAAATGAACAAATATTTTTAAATTTTGGCAGTTCTAATTCTAATACAGTAAATATTGATAAGTATAATCCACTTTGAGGTCTTTAATACATAGTAAGAAGAATGTAAAGAGATCTTGAAACCAAAGACTTTGGAGTAGGGTATAAAAGCCCAGATTGGAAGCTCTGACCTGGAAGGAGAACACAGTTCTAGTCCTGACTGCCACAAACATGCTGAATAACCTTAAGTAATGACTTTATTTCTCAACACCCTGTACTTCATCTATAAAATTTATCTGCCTAGCCTATGTCATACGCTTGTTATCAGAAACAAATTAGAGAACAAACAGTTTTAACTATGAAAGTGCAACAACTCCATCTCGACTCACTGCAACCTCTGCCTCCCAGGTTCAAATGATTCTCCCTGCCTTTAGCCTCCTGAGTAGCTGGGATTACAGGCACCTTTTGTTTGTTTTTATGAGACAGAGTCTCACTCTGTCGCCTGGGCTGAAGTGCAATGGCACAATCTTAGCTCATTGCAACCTCCGCCTCCCAGGTTCAAGGATTCTCATGCATCAGCTTCCCGAATAACTGGGACTACGAGGAGTGTGCTACCCCACCCGGGTAACTTCTGTATTTTTAGTAGAGACGGGGTTTCACCATGTGGGCCAGGCTGGTCTCGAACCCCTGACCTCAGGCAATCCATCCACCTTGGCCTCCCAAAGTGCTGGGATTACAGGCGTGAGCCACTGTACCCGGCCTCAGGTGGGTGTTTGTTATTAGGCCAGGAAATGTTCTGTTATCCCAGAGTTTTTAGAAAAAACGGCTTAAAGAAAAAAGTTCTAAGAATTTTAGAAAATAGACTCAAGCTTAAAAGGGAATAGTTTGGAAAGCAGATAGCAAATGGGTATGGGAATTAATAGGGAATTATTTGTATTTGTTTTAAAACTCAGTGGCCTGTAGGAAAATCTGTTTAGAGCAGGATTTGCTTTTTCATTATTGAGGTCATCCTTTTATATTTCCAAAATATATTGCTCTTGGTTTTCAAACCTCATTTCTGGTTCTCTTACTGATTTCAACTCCAAGGGCACAAGAGACTACAGTCCCCGGCAGATGGCAGTTCGCGAGAAGGTGTTTGATGTAATCATCCGTTGCTTCAAGCGCCATGGTGCAGAAGTCATTGATACACCTGTATTTGAACTAAAGGTGAGGAATGGGCAAGAAGAAACTACATGGTAGATGAGTGGGCATTTGAATAACAAAGAAGACAACAATAGAGTAAGGGCCCAAAGGACCCACTCCTGTTGTGGACACAGACCAGTCTTTTCTCCAATAAGAAGAGGGACAAGACTGGCTTGAAGGGAGAGGCCCTGTCTTTTGTTATCTTGGGAGTGGTAGTTGTTCTAGCTCCTATCTACATTGTATTGGATGGTCTGTATTTGGGATGTTTTCTGTATTCATGTAAACCATACATATATAAATATGCAACCACTCTCCTATTGATGGACTCTGAGGTTGTTACTAGTTCTTTGCTATTAAAAACCAGATTGCAACTGGGCAGCCTGTAGTTCCAGCTTCTCAGGAGGTTGAAGCAGAAAGATCACTGGATCCCAGGAGTTCACGGCTGTAGTGTACTATGATGGTACCTGTGAATAGCCACCATACTCCAGTCTGGGCAACATAGCAAAACTCTTGTCTCTAAAACAAACAAACCAATCCAGATTGCATTACTACCTGCTTCAAACCCAGTGGTTCCCGTCTCTAAAACAAACAAACCAACCCAGATTGCATTACTACCTGCTTCAAACCCAGTAGTACCCACTGCACTTATAGTACAACCAAAACTCTTTTTTTTTTTCTTTTTCTTTTTTCTTTTTTTTTTTTTTTTTTTGAGACGGAGTTCTCTCTTGTTACCCAGGCTGGAGTGCAATGGCGCGATCTCGGCTCACCGCAACCTCTGTCTCCTGGGTTCAGGCAATTCTCCTGCCTCAGCCTCCCGAGTAGCTGGAATTACAGGCACGCGCCACCATGCCCAGCTAATTTTTTGTATTTTTAGTAGAGAAGGGGTTTCACCATGTTGACCAGGATGGTCTCGATCTCTTTACCTCGTGATCCACCCGCCTCGGCCTCCCAAAGTACTGGGATTACAGGCGTGAACCACCGCGCCCGGCCACAACCAAAACTCTTTACTCAGGTTTACAGAGCCCTAGGTGATATGGCCATTACCTTTCCTACCTCATCTCATGCTATTTTTTTGTTGGGGGGAAACTCCGCAAGAGCCAAGGCAAGAGTCTGAAGCCTCAGTTTGTTCTCATATAAACATAGAATTAGAAATGAATTAGAGATATAGTTATATCGTTATTCCTATATATATAATCATAATCACATAGCTATTCATATATAATCATAAATATATACATCTATATAATCATATAATCTTTAATCTTACTAATAAGTCTCAGGTCAAGAAGCATGGGACTGAAGTGGCATTGGAAAAGAGGTGACCCTAAGGCAAGATGCTCTAAGTCCTCTGTCACACCCGCATAAGGGCTGCTGGAGGACACCTTGGCTGTGTGACAGTGTCAGTGCTGTGAAAGTGCCCGCTGTTTAGCCAGCTAGGGAAGGAGACGTCCAAGATGGCTGAGATGTCTTCTTCCTCGATGGAATGAGGAGAAAACTCCGCTCTTCCAAGCTCTTGTGGTAGGCCTGATGGCTGTCAGGGAGGCCCACAGACATCCGGGGACTTAATTGTCTCTTTGTGGTGCTGTGCTTCAGCGGTCACATTCCATGTCTACTTTCAAGTTCTGCTTCTGCACCTGGTTCCTCTTTTTATTAGAAGATAAGAATGAGTAATAGTGACATAAATCCTAGTGACCTTGTTATTTCTTGACAAGCATGAAAAAAGTGCCGACACCTTATGTTTCTCCTTGCCTCAGCTTCTTCAAAGTCTTGGTCCCCTGTCTCCAAGACACGTGATTTACCTGACCCTATCACTTACCACCATTACTTCATCCTACCTACCCTTCCCCCTGCTTTGTACTCAATAAAAGTCAGAGTGTCCAGGCACTTGGGGCCACTGCTGGACTCCGAGCTTTGGTTGACAGTGGACACCTGGGCCCAAACTCTGTTTTCTCTTTCTTGGTGTCTTGTGTCTTTTAGTTTCCCAGTTTCTCATCTCCACACCAGCAGAGATGGACTCATGGGACCCTATAATTTTTCCTCTTGCCAACTATGCTACTCTGGTCTTCTTCCTATTCTTGGAACATACTCAATGTGTTTGTACCTCCGGGCCTTTGTTCTTGCTCTTCCCTTTTCCTGAACTCCCTCCCTTTCCTTAGCTCTTTGCATGATTTATTTCAGATTATACTAGAGACTGCAGATTTTAATTCATTTTTTCAAAAAAAATAAGTAAAAATAGAGACAGATGTCTTGCTGTGTTGCCCAGGCTGCTTGCAAACCCCTGGCCTCAAGTGGTCCTCCTACTTCAGGTGCCCAAAGTGCTGCCATTATAGGCATGAGCCACCACATCCAGCCAGCCAGATTTTAATTTCAGAGCTCAGCTAACATGCCACTATTCAAGTAATCTTCTCCAACTAACTTCTTTATAGTAGGTCTTTTCTATCACAATAAGCTGGTTTATTGCCTTTAGGCTATAAAACGATCTGAAATTATCTGTTGTTTCCTTCATCAATGTAGTAGTACCTGTCTCTTTTTATTGATATTTAATTGTACATTTTTTTTTTTTTTACCTACTGTATTAGATTGCTAGGGCTACCATAACAAAGTACCACAAACTGGGTAGCCTAAACCACAGAAATTTATTTTCTCACAGTTCCAGAGGGTGGAAGTTGACATAACATGTTGGCAGGCCTAGTTCCTTCTGAGAGCCATAAGGGAAGGATCTATTCCAGGCCTCTTTCCATGGCTGTAGATGGCCATCGTCTCCCTTTGTCTTTTTTTTTTTTCTTTTTTTGAGACAGTGTCTCACTCTGTTGCCTGCAGTGGCACAATCTCATCTCACTGCAGCCTCCACCTCCCAGGTTCAAATAATTCTCCTGCCTCAGCCTCCTAAGCAGCTGGGATTACAGGCATGCACCACCAAGCCTGGCTAATTTTTGTGTTTATTTGTTTATTTATTTTTGAGACGGAGTTTCACTCTTGTTGCCCAGGCTGGAGTGCAGTGGCGTGATCTCGGCTCACCACAACCTCCACCTCCCACGTTGAAGTGATTTTTCTGCCTCAGCTTCCTGAGTAGCTGTGATTATAGGCATGCACTTCCATGCCCGGCCTTTTTTTTTTTTTTTTTTTTTTTGTATTTTTAGTAGAGACAGAGTTTCTGCATGTTGGTCAGGCTGGTCTCAAACTCCAACCTCAGGTGATCCACCTGCCTCAGGCTCCCAAAGTGCTGGGATTACAGGTGTGAGCCACCACACCCGGCCCAATTTTTCTATTTTCAGTAGAGACAGGGTTTCCCCACGTTAGCTGGGCTGGTCTTGAACTCCTGGCCTCAAGTGATCTGCCCACCTCAGCCTCCCAAAGTGCTGGGATTACAGGCATAAGCCACTGTACCCAGTCTCCCTTTGTCTTTACATCATCTTCCCTCTGTTCCTGTCTAAATTTTCTCTTCTGTCCCTGTCTAAATTTTCTCTTCTTACAACAACAGATTGGATTAAAGTCCAACTTGGAGACCTCATATTAGCTTAATGATCTGTTTAAAGACCCTATCACAAATGTAGTCATGTTCAGAGGTTACTGGGAGTTAGGACTTAAACAAATGAATTGGGGAAGAGTGGGGCCAGGGGGACACAATTCAGCCTATAACATTAGTGTGTGACTGTTTCTTATACTATACACTGGAAAGTTTCAGGTTTTTTAATCTTTGCCAATCTGATAAATGAAATATGCTATTACCTGTTATAGACATCACAGGGCAAGGACTGTATAATGCCCTTAAGACATTACTCAGTTTTTACTCTTGGTATTATTTGAATCAGGCATCATAAAAACATGTTTGTTGGTCTCCTAGTAGTTTACCCACTCCTATTAGTTTATCATCAAGAAAAATATTTTTAAAAAGAAAGAGCTGGCCGGGCATAGTGGCTCATGCCTGTAATCCAAGCACTTTGGAGGCCAAGGTGGGCGGATCACCTGAGGTCGAGAGTTCAAGACCAGCCTGACCAACATTGTGAAACCCCGTCTTAAAAAAAAAAAGAAAGAAAGAAAGAGCTATATACCTAAATATCAGATATTGAAATGTTATGGGGAAGTTTTTTCTTTTTTTTTTTAAGACAGAGTTTCGGTCTTGCCACCCAGGCTGGAGTACAGTGGTGCGATCTCTGCTCACTGCAACCTCTACCTCCCAGGTTCAAGCAATTCTTCAGCCTAAGCCTCTGAATAGCTGGGATTACAGATGTCTACCACCTCACTCAGCTAGTTTTTGTATTTTTAGTAGAGATGGGGTTTCACCATGTCACCCAGGCTGGTTACAAAATCCTGACCTCAGGTGATCCATTCACCTTGCCCTTCCAAAGTGCTGGGATTACAGGCGTGAGACCCCATGCCTAGCCTATAAAATTTTTTTTAGTTAGAATAACCTAAACATCTAACAGTATAACATTAGGGAGGAAGTAAGTACAGAGCTTCTTGTAACTGAATTTATGTATCTTTTAAAAATACTTCAGGCTAGGCACAGTGGCTCACAACTGTAATCCCAACACTTTGGGAGGCTGAGGCGGGCGGATCATGAGGTCAAGAGATAGAGACCATCCTGGCCAACATAGTGAAACCCCATCTATATTAAAAATACAAAAATTAGCTGGGTGTGATAGCATGCACCTCTAGTCCCAGCTACTTGGGAAGCTGAAGCAGGTGAATTGATTGAACCCAGGAGACGAAGGTTGCAGTGAGCCGAGATCACTCCAGTCTGGCAACAGAATGAGACTCCATCTCAAAAAAAAAAAACTTCAAGCTGAGAAGTTGAGTTTGAAGAAAGAAAGTTTTTTAAGAGAAAAAAATGTAAAAAAAAAAAAACCAGCTCTGTTACAAAATCAAAATAGAAAAAAAACAAAATTAGTGTTTCCTTTTAATGATAACTACATCAAAAACCTAAGAATTGGGATAAAGAGCAGAGGGAAATGTAGACAAGTTGGAATCAGTCATTTTTATTTTCAGAACTTCCGTTTAAATTGTTATATTTATTATTATGACCACATTTACTTGTGTTTTCTCCAGGAAACACTGACGGGAAAGTATGGGGAAGACTCCAAGCTTATCTATGACCTGAAAGACCAGGGCGGAGAGCTGCTGTCCCTTCGCTATGACCTTACTGTATCTTTCCAAACTTGAGCTCTTGAGACTTTGGGTGGATTGGCACTCACTGGGCTCAGGTTTAAGAATAGGCAGACACAGGTAGGATCAAATACAAAGCCTTTGGCAATTAGGGGAATTATTTCTCTAAACCAGGAGTGGGACTTTGGCTAAACAGAGCATACGCACCCTTAGAAATCCTCTGAATCCTGAGTGAGACATCAGCTTGATGTCAGGGCCCAGTTCCAACTCTACAGTCATCCCCTGGCTCCAGAATACCTCTGCCCTGCCCTGCCAGTGGAAAAAATTCTCCTTAATGGACCAGCAACACATTTCCTTTGTCTCCAAGCTACGCAGAGAATTATCTGCTTAGAAATCCCATATGGGGGCCTTTATCTGGTCTGTTGCCAACCTGCCTAGCCCCTTGCCCTGCTCAAAAAAGTCCAGTTAACCCTACCAAAGAGAAAGATGCCTTAATCTTTTTTGAGCCTTCAGCTGCCCCATGTGGTAGCAGAGTTGATTCTTTCTGATGTTCATTAGTGCTGTTAATCTTATGGGTGGCAGTTTTACCCATACAGGGAGGGGTTAAACCTCACCTTCTGTTGGTGATGATAATCAACTTCCAGACATTGATAGGAGGGGCTTTCTCCTTAACTCTTTATCATCAGGTTCCTTTTGCTCGGTATTTGGCAATGAATAAACTGAACAATATTAAACGCTACCACATAGCAAAGGTATATCGGCGGGATAACCCAGCCATGACACGAGGCCGATACCGGGAATTCTACCAGTGTGTGAGTGTTGGGAAACCGTAGCAAGGATGGGTTACTTGGGGCTCTCTCAAGCCAGCAGAATCTATTGAGTACTCCTGGTGTCCTGAGCAAACTGGATGACCAGATAATGCTCTTAGATTTCTATGGTGTTTTCATGCAGATTTCACAATGTCTCTGTGGGGTGGGGAGGGGAGGAGAATAAAGTATCTCCATTTTACATATGAGTAAACTTGATACCCAGTAGATGAAGAGATCAGAGGGATAAGAAAGGCAAAGTCAGGACTAGAACCCTTGGTCCAGTCCTCTTTATTTTAAACCACAGTGATAGGATCACAGCAGAAGATAAGGAAATTAGCTTTGATATATCAAATCATCCAGACTGATGCCAAGGCTTCTGGATGAATAGGGAAAATGGCTAAGCAATAAAGTCATATAATTACCCCATCCAGTAGGAGGAGTTAAGAAGAAAATGGTGAAGTAGAAAATGAAGGAATAACCCAGTAGATGGAAAGGAAACCAAAACTAGTGAGAAGCCCAAGGATGCTGGGGTTTACCTCTAGGCTGATGATCAGAAAATGAAAGAGAAAGTCTATGCTTGAGTGCAACTAGGCCTTCCTAGAAAGCAGAGCTCCCACAGTCCCCCACTTCAGAAAGGTGAATCCCTGAAGACCGCTGGCTACCCCTCTCCCTGTAGGATTTTGACATTGCTGGAAACTTTGATCCCATGATCCCTGATGCAGAGTGCCTGAAGATCATGTGCGAGATACTGAGTTCACTTCAGATAGGCGACTTCCTGGTCAAGGTCAGAGATGACAAGGATGGGAGGGCAAAGTTGGGCCTGGCCTCTCACAAGAGAAAAATCCTTGTGCAGAGGGACCAGTAGCCCAAGTGACCATGACTATTGCCGGTCATGTAAGAAAAGAGATTCCCCCCTCACTATGTGTTGGTTCCCTGTAGGTAAATGATCGGCGCATCCTAGATGGGATGTTTGCCATCTGTGGTGTTCCTGACAGCAAGTTCCGTACCATCTGCTCCTCAGTAGACAAGCTGGACAAGGTAACAACCCAAGTACATGACTTCTTTTTTCAGATCCCACCCTGCCTTGGGAAATGGAAAACAAGATTGAGAGAGAGGTGCATGACTATACCCACCAGAGGAAGGTTAGCCCCAAGATGTAGGCTGATGGGCAGCTACTGCTCCAAGACTGTTTCCTGAGGACAGTATGTACTTGCTGTATGGTGCAGAAGCTGCCCAGGGTCCCTGACTGATGTCTGTCTGCCTAGATGTCCTGGGAAGAAGTGAAGAATGAGATGGTAGGAGAGAAGGGACTTGCACCCGAGGTGGCTGACCGCATTGGGGACTATGTCCAGCAGCATGGTGAGGAACAGAACCAAGCTTCCCTAGCAGCCATCCCACTGCCCTCAGTCCTAAAGTTGAAACTCTTCTGTGTATGTAGGGGAGCGAGTGTGTGTGTGTATGTGTATGTATGTACACACACATGCACAGGCAACTGGAGTTCAGGCAAGAAAGTCAACCCCCCCCTTACCTTTTTTGTTTTCTTGTCAGCCTCACTCACAAGTCTCTCTCCCCAGGTGGGGTATCCCTGGTGGAACAGCTGCTCCAGGATCCTAAACTATCCCAAAACAAGCAGGCCTTGGAGGGCCTGAGAGACCTGAAGCTGCTCTTTGAGTACCTGGCCCTATTTGGCATTGATGACAAAGTGAGTCAATTTGGAGATGGGATCCCTTCTGAGCTCTGGGGCTTCAGGTCCCTGATCTTAATCTGGCGCTGACCATGTTCTTATCTCCACAGATCTCCTTTGACCTGAGCCTTGCTCGAGGGCTGGATTACTACACTGGAGTGATCTATGAGGCAGTGCTGCTACAGACCCCAGCCCAGGCAGGGGAAGAGCCCCTGGGTGTTGGCAGTGTGGCTGCTGGAGGGCGCTATGATGGGCTAGTGGGCATGTTTGACCCCAAAGGACGCAAGGTGCCATGTGTGGGACTCAGCATTGGGGTGGAGCGGATTTTCTCCATCGTGGAACAGAGACTGGAGGTAGGTCCTTGGGGGTGGGTAGAAGACAGTCTGAGCAGTGGTGGCACCCAAGCTATCTGATCTCCAAGGGAGCAAGTGGTGCTGCTTTGGGCAGGGAGCATCTCACAGAAATGGAGAAAAGATTATTGCTCTTTTTCACAGATTCCCACCCCATTATAGGCCAGTTTTATGGATCTTTAATCCACAGTATTTCTCCACTAAGTCCTCTGCCCTAGATCCCTACTTCCTTCAGGGCTGTCACAAACTTGGGCTGGTGTATCCAAGACCTAGATCGTCCTCATGATACAGAATACTTAACATTTTACTGCCTCATGCCAGGCACTGTGCTTGGTGCTTTTCATGCATTATCAAAATACAGTTCTTACCACAGCCCTCTGAGAGTAGCTAACTTTATTAATTGCATTTTCCAGATGAGAAAACTGAAGCATTATAGATCAAACAATTTGCTTAAGGCCTGAAACTTGTAAGTGATAGTCAGAATTTGAATCCAGGCAGTCTGACTCCAAAGTCTTGCCACTAACTACACCATAATATTGTCTCTAAATGGGAAGCATGCGCCTGAGGCCCTGGTATCCCTCAGATGGCTACCTTGACTGTCTAGCACCTGGAATAACACCAAGGAAGCCTTTTGTGGCCCCAAGCCCCACTTGGTTGCTGCTGATCTTAAGTGGCTGGTTGCATTTCATCCTCTGGGAAATGCTCTGGCAACCTCCCCACAGTCCTTTGACTTTTCTCTAGGGTGGAAACTACCCCTGTTTCCCAGTTGAGATCATTCTTCCAGTAGGCATCTTATGTTGTATAAACTATGAAAATAGTTGTCCCAAAAAAGACAAGGGGCAGCAGCAGCAGCAGCATTCTCCTTTCCCCTCACCCATACCCACCCCCACCTCAGTCCTGTAACTGAAGTGTGAGAGGCATAGTGTCATAAATGGGTAGATAGTAAGTAGGGACTAGAACTGCCCAGGGTCATCTAATTACCTGGGGTAGGCTCATAGTAGCACTTCTGTGTGAATGCTTTGGTGGACCCTTAAGGTACTGCATGGACCAGCTGGGCAACATGGAGACCCTGTCTCTACAGATTAAAAAAAAGAAAAAAAATTTTTTTTTTTTAATTAGCTGAGCATGGTGGTGTGTGCCTGTATTTGGGAGGCTAAGGTGGGAGGATCACTTGAGCTTGGGAGGTCAGAGCTGCAGTGATCATGCCACGGCACTCCAGCCTGGGCGACAGAGACCCTGTCTCAAAAAAATAAAATAAAGAGTTGGAGGGGCATGGGGCTGGTTGCTGTGACTGACACCTGTAATCCCAGCACTTTGGGAGGCCAAGGTGGGTGGATCACAAGGTCAAGAGATCAAGACCTCTCTGGCCAACCTGGTGAAACCCCATCTCTACTGAAAATACAATACTTAGCTGGGCGTGATGGTGAGCACTTGTAGTCCCAGCTACTTGGGAGGCTGAGGCAGGAGAATCGCTTGAACCCAGGAGGCTGAGGTTGCAGTGAGCCAAGATCGCACCACTGCACTCCAGTCTGGTGACAGAGCAAGACTTCGTCTCAAAAAAAAAAAAAAAAAAGAAAGCAAGTTACCTTTACCCTTGCCCTAGGTTATTTATTCTGATACGTCCTACGTACAAGTCAGTCAGTTCAGTCCTCATATCTTCTAAAAGCTACCTTATGCCCAAATGCTAGATCAGAAGACAGGGCCCCTGTCCTGGTAGAGCTGAGTTGGGCCTGGTCTCAAAATCCTGACTAGAGCCTGCTTTGTTTGCTCCTTGAAGGGGTTAGCCCAGCTCTCTGACTCTTATCTGCCCCTTCTGCAGGTTTTGGAGGAGAAGGTGCGGACCACAGAGACACAGGTGCTTGTGGCATCTGCACAGAAGAAGCTGCTAGAAGAGAGACTAAAGCTTGTCTCAGAACTGTGGGATGCTGGGATCAAGGTATGGGAGGCAAGCCCCAGGGTGGCAGCAAACATGGGTGTGCTGGGCACAAACTGAATAAAAGCGCACCCATAATGGATCCTGCCATAACTTCTTGAGGTGGAGCTAAGAACAAGGTGCCAGGTTGGACACCCAGGAGGGTGTCCCTGAGGACAGCAGAAGCCAGTCTTCCTCTTCTGCTCTTGTTTCCTGCAGGCTGAGCTGCTGTACAAGAAGAACCCAAAACTACTGAACCAGTTACAGTACTGTGAGGAGGCAGGCATCCCACTGGTGGCTATCATCGGCGAGCAGGAACTCAAGGATGGGGTCATCAAGCTCCGTTCAGTGACTAGCAGGGAAGAGGTGAGGGAGGCAGACAGGAAGGCTAAGGGACAGAGAATGTATGCCATTTTGGCAGGCCCATGTCCATTCAAGACCTGAGCAAAAGCATGGCATTCATATTATTACCAACTCATAAAGGGCTTGAGAGTTTAACCTGTTACTGTGGTCTTAGCAGGGTGAGATCTCCATCCCTGCTACACCCTATGTCTTCTTGGCGCCCCCAGGAGGTACACTCTAGCCTGAGGTTAATTAGGTTCCTGCTCCCAGCTGAGACAACCCTGATGCCTAGAGGGTTAGAGGAAACTGTTGGTTCTTAGGGAGCAGGGGAATGGAAAATGCTTATACTACCTTCTTTTCCCATCCTGGCTAGGTGGACGTCCGAAGAGGAGACCTTGTGGAGGAAATCAAAAGGAGAACAGGCCAGCCCCTCTGCATCTGCTGAACTGAGCAAACTATCAGAGGAAAGGAAGTGGGACTGGCACTATTTGAGGCTAAGACAAACTGCATATGTACTTCAGCTGCTTTGCTCTTTTCCATTTCAGCAAGACCTGAAGAGTGGTCAGAACAGAGACTTTAATATTTATGATGGTTATTTTATTGATTACTGGCAAAAATGGTCAGGTACTACACCTTTTTCATACAAAGCCCTGGAGCTTAATCCAGTCTGTGTTCTTGGGCTACAAGGACCCAGCCTGAGATGGTTTCATCTGCAGAGCCCCACACCAGATGAAGCAGATGCCTCCCTACAACCAGTCGCCAAAGGTCCAATAAAATGCCTCATGCCTCAACCATGGAGCCTGCTTGTGTCACTGATGCCTAGCTCCGCCTTTCGGGGCAGACCACAGTAGGGGTGGAAAAGGGAGAAAGACAGTAAACTTGTAACCCTGAGGTTCTTGCCTCCAGCGTCCACCCTGCGACTCCGCTTCGGAGCTCCTCCTCTGGAGGCAGCCCCCACACTTACTCACCGGCTGGTGTTTGCAGCTTTCACCTGAGGGTCTGAGCGAAGCCCCGCGGCGCACGTGCAGTGAATACCTCCACCCCCTTGGGGGGCGGGGTCGCGCCCAGAGCCAATGAGAGCTTGCGGGGTGGAGGGGTAGGGAAGCTTCCAGAGACCGGTGGGGAGGAAGTTTTAAAGAGGGTACAAGGGGACTTGCGGGAGAGCCATGCAGTCCAAGCGGGATTGTGAGGTAAGCGGCTGGTGACTTGGGGTCCGGCGAACCCCGCCAGAGCGAGGGTCGGCTTTAGGGACCCCAGTATCACAGGAGAGGTGGGGGGCGGGCTTGGCGATCCGCCATTCCAACCTGCCATTCCTTCTCAGCTGTGGTGTGAGAGGGTGAATCCAGAAAACAAGGCGGCGCTGGAGGCGTGGGTCAGGGAGACAGGCATCCGCCTGGTGCAAGTGAACGGGCAGAGGAAGTATGGCGGGCCACCCCCAGGTACGATAGTCCCAGCCGGCCAGCCTCTACTGTCCCGACCAGCCCCCTTTGGGGGAGGGGTTGCGCGGAGCCTTCACTGTCAGAAACTGCGAACTACCCGGATTTATGCCCCCAGCAAAGGAGGAACTGTGCCTCCACGTCCACCCGCCCCGTCGAGGGAGGGGGCCAGTCTCAAGGTGTGCCTACTCTCTGCCAGCCCCCTCGTTAGCGCAGTCACGTAATTATGCCAACCACCCAGTGTACAGGTGTAAACCCAATTCACAGACCTTTGTTCACATCGCCTCGCATACCCGCTTCCCACAGGCTGGGTAGGCAGCCCGCCGCCAGCCGGATCAGAGGTATTCATCGGGCGGCTGCCCCAGGACGTGTACGAGCACCAGCTTATCCCGCTGTTCCAGCGCGTGGGCCGCCTCTACGAGTTCCGCCTGATGATGACCTTCAGCGGCCTGAACCGCGGCTTCGCCTATGCCCGCTACAGCTCGCGGCGCGGCGCTCAGGCCGCCATCGCCACGCTGCACAACCACCCGCTACGGCCGTCCTGCATGCTGCTCGTGTGCCGCAGCACCGAGAAGTGTGAGCTGAGCGTAGACGGCCTGCCGCCGAATCTGACCCGCCGCGCGCTGTTACTCGCGTTGCAGCCGCTGGGCCCCGGCCTCCAGGAGGCGCGGCTACTGCCCAGCCCTGGACCGGCGCCCGGACAGATCGCTCTGCTCAAATTCAGCTCGCACCGGGCCGCTGCCATGGCCAAAAAGGCCCTAGTGGAAGGTAGGCTGCTGGTGGGGGGAGGCTGGTTGGGGCAAACCGGATCTGCCAGGCACTTTATACTGAGAATAGCTGTTAAAGTTACAAGACCTTAGTTAGAGTCAGGCATGCCAGAATTTGCAACCTTTTACTATTTGATCTCAGATTTTTAAAACTTAAAATGGTGCTACCACCACCACTTACTTAAATTTGTAACACTTCCCGAGCATTATCACCTGACTTAATACTCAACATTCCCCCACCCCCACCCTGCAAAATAGGCACAGGACCCTCCAGCTATGAGGAAACTGTTAAATTGATTTGCTCACGGGAATCCAACTGAGCCTTTTACTACTATAGAACCTGTTTTCTCAGACTGTTGTGAGAATTAAATAACTGAATGAGTGTATGGTGCTTAGCACACTGACTTATAGCAAGTTTTCACAGTAAAGATTAGCCATTGTGATGGTTATGAGGCAGACAAATCCTGCATTAATCAGTACTCCTCCAAAGAAACTGCTAATGTAGCAGTTGTTACACTCCCTTTGCAAGTAATGGAGCCTGAAGGCTTCTTTTCTTACCCTTGGTTACACTACCAGGAAATGGGAAGGCTACAAATTATAGGCCTGTGTTGCTGCTCCAAAGGGCTTACAGCCTGGAGGCTTGGACCCAGGGTTTAGATCTGCCCTTGTCTTTTTTTCCTGCAGGGCAATCACACCTCTGTGGAGAGCCGGTGGCTGTGGAGTGGCTCAAGCCAGACCTGAAGCAGCGACTCCGCCAGCAGCTTGTGGGTCCCTCCTTGCGGTCCCCACAGCCAGAGGGCAGCCAGGTGGCCTTGGCAAGGGACAAGTTAGGGTCCCAAGGGGCTCGGGCTACCCTGCAGTTGCTGTGCCAACGAATGAAGCTAGGGAGCCCTGTGTTCCTCACCAAGTGTTTGGGCACCGGGCCTGCTGGCTGGCACCGCTTCTGGTACCAGGTCGTGATCCCTGGGCATCCAGTACCCTTCAGCGGCCTAATCTGGGTTGTGCTGACCCTAGATGGGCAGGATGGGCATGAGGTGGCCAAGGATGCTGTGTCTGCACAGCTGCTGCAGGCACTCAGTGAGTCTGGGGCCAGCCTCCTGTGGTCTGCTAGGGCTGAGGCAGGTACCATGGTTAGACAGTGACTCCATTCTCTCTCCAGAGACAGCCTGAATGGGCAGGCAGAGCCTGTGTCAGGCCCCAACCCAGCAGGCCTGGGTGGCCACTATCTGACCCCAAAGGTGGGGAGGGACATGGGCCCAGGCCCTTTTGCCTCCCTGCTGGGACAGGGCACCTGGGGGCAGCTTAGGTTTGGCCTAAGTTATGGTGAGGGACCTTGCCTTTCTCCTCAGCCCAGGGTCCAAACTGACCCTGTGATCTAACATGGCTATTCCTTGTCCCACACCCACCCTATCATACCTTTTCCTTCTCCCACAGTTTAGCATGAATCTTTATTGTCCTGATTTGTCCTCTTTGTTGGTTTTTATTTGGGGGTAGGGGTAGCTGAGCCAAAGGGTCAGAAATTCTGCCCTTTGCCTCCACCACATGGCATTCTGGTTTTGGTTTTTGTAGTTTTGTGTTTTTCTGTGCTGGTTGTATTTATATTAAACCCCTGGTTAGTATATGCTTGTGTCTGTGCCGTCTTGCCCCAGCTTAGAGTTTGTCTTATACTGGCAGAGTGAATAGTTGCTACAGGGTAAGTACTTCCTCACATCAGTGCTTTGAGCGCATCTTTCTTGTGTTGCACCGTAGGATATTATAAATTCATATTCAAGCCAGGCGCGATGGCTCACACCTGTAATCCCAGCACTTTGGGAGACGGAGGCAGGCAGATTACCTGGGTCAGGAGTTCAAGACCAGCCTGGTCAGCATGGAAAAACCCCGTCTCTACTAAAAATACAATAATTAGCCTGGCATGGTGGCAGGCACCTGTAATCCCAGCTACTCGAGGAGGCTTAGGCAGGAAAATCACTTGAACCTAGGAGGCAGAGGTTGCAGTGAGCAGAGATCATGCCATTGCATTCCAGCCCAAGCAACAAGAGCAAAACGTCTCAAAAAAAAAAAATTTTTTTTTTTTTTTTTTGGTCAGGTGTGGTGGCACTCATGCCTGTAATCTCAGCACTTTGGGAAGCAGAGGCAGGTGGATCATTTGAGTCCAGGAGTTGAAGACCAGCCTGGGCAACACAGACCCCTGTTTCTACCAAAACAAATAGAAAAATTAGCCTGGTGTGGTGGTACACACCTGTAGTCCCAGCTACTCCAGAGGCTGAGGTGGAAGGACAACCTGAGCCTAGGGATGTTGAGGCTGTAGTGAGCCATGATCGAGCCAGTGCACTCCAGTCTGGATGACAGCAAAACCCTTTCTTTTTAAAAAATAATTTATGTCCTCTGGGGATGCAGCCCAATAAGCAAGACTCTTGCCTGGTGAGGAATTGGTTGGTTCATTCCCTCAGTCACTGTCATCCCCCGTCTCCTCCTCCTTTTCCCGAGCCATGAAGTCTTCTGCCTCTTCCCTCAGTCCTGCGAAGAAGTCATCGGTGCTCCAAGCCTTGCTGCTCAGGGCCCGCAGTGGTCCTCCCTTTTTTTTGCGCCGACGGTAGTCATCCACCACCACAGCTCGCAGCTGGGCCATGTCCCAAAACTTGAGGCGCTGGTCATGGCCACTACTGGCCAGGAAGCAGCCACAGTGGGAAAGGGCCAGCTCCTCCACAGGCTCCCCAGCATGCTGGCCCACACTGCCTACCACTCGATTTGGTAGGATGTTCACAGCCCTGGGCAGGAAAGAACAGTGTTAAGTACTGGCTGGCTGGGCCTGCCCTTCCTGAGACCTAAGGGCTGTCCAGGCCTCCCTAACCTGATGACTCCATCGGTGGAGCCAGTACACAGCAGACTCTCGGTGACTGGAACCATGCAGTCGATGGATTCGGCTCTCAGGGCAAAGCGGTCACTTGTGGCCCCAAAGCCATTCCAGTTGAAGAGGTAGATGGTAC
This sequence comes from Aotus nancymaae, assembly GCF_030222135.1. Taxonomy (NCBI): domain Eukaryota; kingdom Metazoa; phylum Chordata; class Mammalia; order Primates; family Aotidae; genus Aotus; species Aotus nancymaae. The sequence continues at coordinate 15,646,878 of NW_026988479.1, read as the reverse complement.
CTTCACTGGAGCCACAAGCCACCTTCTTCCCACACTGCAGGGGCATAGGGAAAATGATGTGGAAGCTGCCTTAGACTAAGCCCCCAGCACACACCCCTTCATCCCACCATACCCAGCTGTACTTTCATGAGAGTGACAGAGGTCAGGTCCCCAGACTGAGGCTCTGAGAGCAGCTCGAACCGACGCCTCTTAATGTTGAAGACACCAAGGCAGCCATCTCCACTGTAGAGAGGAGAGCAATAGGCTTAGACACAAGGTCCATTTGAGGAAGACATTTCACACAGGAAGGGGAGGCGAGGCAGCTTTGAGGTCGTACCTGGCTGTCAGCAGCAGCTTCTTGGCTGGATCCAGAGCCATGTCTGCGATGTACTCTTCGTGTTGCCTCATATCCATGAAGGGGCCCTCCTTCCGCTGGTCCCAGAGACGGATACCACCTGTGTCATCCCCAGTGGCCAGAACATTCTCATCCACCAGCAGAAGACTGTTGATGGGGGCGCTAGAGACACAGATGCAGAACTTCTTGGAGCATCTTTGTCCCAGTAGGGACCTCCTGGTCCTTCCCCTTCACCTCCATGCACATACACAGAACTGGCTACTCTACTTACCCATGAGCCTTGGAAACACGCCTTTCCAGTCGGCCCTGCTCCACATCTAGAACATGGATGGCTTTGTCCTTGGAAACAGTAACGAGCTCTGGGGAGAAGGTGCGAGGGTCATGGTGCTGCTCACTGCTCCCTTCCACCACATTGTTGGTTGCCTCCCCCAGTACTCACTCTGCCCATCTTGAGAGAAGGCCACAGCTCGGCAAGCCTTCAGATGGTGACCTGATGACCAGAGCTCCTTGGTTTCTCCCTCTTGGCAAGAGTAGGAAAAGCTGGGGAGAGGGGAAGGAGGGTAAATGACTCCAGACCAAGCCTGGGTTGCACTGAGTGCAGAGACCAACTAGAGAGAGCAGCCTTCCCACCTACCTAGGAGTTCCTGCTTCTACACCTCCAAGCCCAAAAAGTTTACCATCTCATTTCTCCACTTTCAGTGAGTTTCAAATGTTAGGTCTTGTTTTTTTCAATATACAGTAATTCAAGGTATATTTATTCAAGATGTCTTTGTGATCTCACCCAACCCCTCTTTATCATCTTTGAAAGCCCCAGCCTGGAGAAAGATTGCATCTGGATCACTGTGGAGGAAATATTTGTTACATCAATGACAGGACCAGCCCCAGAAATTAGAAATGTAAAAATTAGTGAGGTAGAGCAGGCTCTTGCACTTCAGGTCTGCAGGAGCTAGAGAAAGACACAATTAATTTCAGTACATTGAGAGTACATGCTGAAAAACAGGCTGGATCAAAATGGAGTTGGGGCAAGGCACCAGCCTATAAGCAACTTTGAGGTAAATACTGTTTACAGAATACCCCCAGTGCCTGCCTCAGAGCAGATCCCTTAAAAAGGGCAGAATGAATACATGCTAAATCGCCAGTGAGTTCCAGGTGGCCAGAACTGAGCCTGCTCATTTTCTCTGTCCCAGTGCCTAACATGAAAAAGTAGCTTAATACACATTAACAGATTGAGTGCTTGGGAAGGGAGAAGAGAGCCCTGGAAAGCTAAAGTGGTGACATGTGGATTGGATCATACAAGAGTAACAGTTTACCTGGCCAAGAGCAAGGAGCAGATACTGGAGGCAGCAGAGATAAGGAATGAGGAGGGTTCCTTGTAGCAGAAGAGTAGCATGACTGAATCTGGAAAGATGGGCTGGGTGAGCATGAGACCATATGAGCCAAGAGGAAGTTTGAATTTAATCCTCTGGGAAAAGGAACCTCTTAACAATAGTCGTGGCTGAGGGTGGGGAAGGGGAGAACTAAGGAGTTTCCTCCAGAACCTTTTTTAAGAGAAGGTAAGCAACAAAGTTGTGTGGAATGTGAAGAAAGGTGGATGTCTAGCGCAACTCCCAAGTGCCTGGCACCATAAATATGGATAGTAGTAGAAGGGAACCTACATTTGTTGAACAGCTGCTTAGGCGCTGTACTGAAAACTTGTCCCCTCCGCAAAGTAGGTATAATTCCCCCTTTCAAAGATGAAAATAGAGAAGTTAACATGCTCAAGGACAGCTAACTGAGAGGTTGAGGTTTAAATTCATTAAGTAAATCTGATAAGCACAAAATCTTCACTTTTCCACTGCTTCTAACCTGTATCTTCTGTTCAAAGTCTAACATGTATTGAACACCTACCCTAGACTAGAGGTAAGAGATAAAATAGAGAACAAAACCGATGACAGATTACATCCAGAACAGTGTTTTTCACATTCTAGTCATATAACTGACTAGTAAGCTACAATCAGCATTTTGTGTACATGCACACAATAACAGAATAAAATCAGAAATTGTATCAGCATCATATATAATGTAAAAGGTATTTGTGGGGCAAGGTCAGACATTTGAAAAACGTTAGTGAAGGAGACAGCATTCAAATAATTACATAAATGGATGTATGGTTACCAACCATTCATTAGTAAGAGAAAGGTACCATGGCACCTGGTGCCATGGCAGCATCTAACAGGTAACCAGTTTTAGTCTGGGCATAGAGGAAGAGGGAAGAGATCCTGAGAACTCAGACAGTAGGTTAAGAGTGAGGGGAAAGTAGTTTTCCGGGCAGAATAGCACATGCAAAGGAGCTGAGGTTTCAAGATGTATTTTTAAAAGGTATGGATGAATGAGCACAGATGGTCAGGGTGTTGAAAGCCAAATTGAGAAGTTTGTACTAAATCCTAAGAGCAGACCATTGAAGGGTTTTAATCAAAGGAGTGTCTGCTGGGATTTGTGTTGTTTTGTTCTTTTTGAGTCTCACTCTGTCATCCGAACTGGAGGGCAGGGCTGCGATCTTGGCTCACTGCAACCTCCACCTGCCAAGTTGAAGAGATTCTCCTGCCTAAGGCTCCCATGTATCTGGGATTACAGGTGTGAGCCACCACATCCGGATAATTTTTGTATTTTTAGTAGAGACGGGGTTTCACCATGTTGGCTGGTCTCCAGCTCCGACCTCAGGTGATTCGCTCCCCTCGGCCTCCCAAAGTGCTGTGATTACAGGTGTGAGCCAAGATTTGTGGTTTGAAAGATCAACTAAAGGGGCCTGCTGAGCCTGTCTCGAGCTCAATATAATAATCCATTAGGACGCCGAGGCGGGTAGATCACGAGGTCAGGAGTTCAAGACTAGCCCGGCCAAGATGGTGAAACCCCGTCTCTACTAAAAATACAAAAAAATTAGGCGTGGTGGCGGGCGCCTGTAATCCCAGCTACTCCGGAGGCTGAGGCAGAGAACTACTTGAACCCGGGAGGCGGAGGCTGCAGTGAGCCGAGATCGTGCCACTGCACTCCAGCCTGGGCGACAGAGCGAGACTCCATCTGAAAAAAAAAAATTAATGAAGTAATAATAACCCGGTGGGAAATAACAAGTCCTTAAAGCGCTTTTTGTCCTACTATGGTCTCTGGGCTCCGTCAAGACATACCAGTTCTTTCAATAGATTGGTGTGGTATAAAAGCCGAATGTTATTGAATGAATTGGGCCCACTGAATCTTATAAAATTTGTCTCCCTGCAACTTTGTCTCATCCCTCCTGTTCCCAGCTCCATCCCTGGGGAGCTTTCAGACCCGGCGCCCCCGGCCCTGCCCCGACTCACACGAACACGTCCCCGTCCACGTCCCCTGCAGCCAGAAGGTCGCGGGCCGGATGGAACGCCAGCCCACTGGCCGGAGCTTCCAGCACGATATCTTCCGGAGTGTCTCGGATCTGGGCCGGGGCTTCCATGGAGTTAGGGTCCTCCTTGTCACTCTCTTCCTCAGCGGGCCTCTCCTCACAAGTACGGTCCATGCTGGGAAGGACTACAAACCGCGCCGCCACAGGGAAGTCAGCCCCGGAACCACCCACACCGCGGGAGGAGTAGCCTGGGACTCCACTTCCGCCTCGGGGGGCAGGGCCGGAAGTGTCGGGAAATTCTCTTACGGTAGATGTAAGTGCCACTGCTGGTGTGGGTGGGCTGTAGCGAAGAGACTGCGCCCACGAGATCTGCTACTTCCTTGTCCTGCTGTGGCCCCGTTTGGGCTAGGTAGACTCTGCGACCGTCAATTCCCTCCCTAGTCACATTACGTAAAGTTGGGAACGGCGTGTAAATCCTTTCCTCTCCTACTCCATCCAGACAAGTTTAATGCCCTTGGGATAGGAGAGAGGGACGCTAGTCCTTTGTGGCTTGGTGAAACCCAAGATCAAGTGAAGCGACAGCCAGGGCTGTCAGGAAGCCGCAAAAGCCCACGCTGCGCGGTGGCAACGGGAGTCTCGGGCAGCAGGCAACTCAAGCAGCCGCTGTCCACGCCCCTAACGTCTTTGTGTCCAGTTTCCTGTGCCAGTTCCTACAATTTGTCTACAGAAACTCAGTGGGCTGGACAAACAATGCTCAGTTACCAAGAAATTTTTCTTTTTTGTTTTCTCTGGTTTTGAGGCAGGGTCTTGCTCTGTCGCCCAGGCTGGAGTGCAGTGGCATGATCACTTCTCAGTGCAACCTCGACCTGCTCAGCTCAAGCAATCCTCCTGAGTGGCTGGGACTACAAGCACACAGCACCACGCCCAGCTAATTTTAGTATATTTTGTAGAAACGAAGTCTCACTATGTTGCCCAGGCTGGCCTTGAACTCCTGAGCTCAGTCTTCCTGCCTCAGCCTCCCAAAATGCTAGAATTATAGGCGTGAGCCACTGTGCCAGGCAGGAATTTCTAAAAAGGAAAATGGGCATGACAGGCTGACAATCTGGACATCCCTGTTACCAAAGGCTCTGCAAAGATGGGAGCTTTCTCCATTGTAGGGATGGTAGGCAGATGAAGAGCAGGTGCTCCTACAGCAAAGAGAGAACTTGTTCACATCTTTGTGGTACTAAGCCTTCTAAGACATCCTATATGCTGATGCCAACACCCTTACAGAGAGGTCAAAGTGAGATTGAAACCTCCGAGAGGCTCTATGGCCCATGTTCGCTGAGTGACTGGAAATGTTGCTGTGTGGTGTTGAGTCCTTGTTATTCACTATGTGGTCAACTGGAGGGTCCTTGTGGTCACTTTCATGAGGTTTAGTGGCACTTGGAGAAACTTTTTTTTTTAGATGGAGTTTTGCTCTTGTTGCCCAGGCTGGAGTGCAATGGTGCAATCTCGGCTCACCACAACCTTCCCCTCCCAGGTTCAAGCTATTGTCCTGCCTCAGCCTTCTGAGTAGCTGGGATTACAGGTGCCTGCCACCACACTTGCTGGCTTTTTTTTTTTTTTTTTTTGTATTTTTAGTAGAGATGGGGTTTCACCATGTTGGCCAGGCTAGTCTCGAACTCCTGACCTCGGGTGATCCATCCACCTTGGCTTCCCAAAGTGCTGGAATTACAGACATAAGCCACCGTGCCCAGCCCCTGAATTTCTCTTTTTAAATCAACATCTCACTGTCAGCCAGGCTGGGAGTTCAGTGGTGTGATCATAGCTCACTACAGCCTTTAATTCTTCAGCTTATTCCTCCTCCATAGCTGGAACTACAGACTCACAAACTCCTGGCCTCAAGAGACCCTCCTGCCTTGGCCTCCCAAAGCACTGAGACTGTGGGCATGAACCATTGAGCCTAGCCTCAGAAACTAAATTTCAAACCCCTAGGTCTTGCTTTTAGTTGACTAAAAGTCAACCCCCAGGTCTTGCTTTTAGTGACTCTCCAGATGTCTTAATCTGTGCCATGTCTCTGTGATCTTTTTTACTAACTGAGACTGCTGCCTACATCCATGGAACCATGGTGTCATTTGTCTGAAATTAGCCATTCTAGGTGCTACTGTAGCAAGGCCCAATTTCAGCCTCTTAAGTGCCATGCACAATGCTGGCTTCCTCACAAAACTCTGTCGTACCAAGGTGAATATAATCAAAGACAAGGCAATGGCTAAGGTGACTTTATAGCTTTCTTGATCTGGTGAGGCCACAAATCTTTGGCTCAAAGTAGACAGTGGCAGCCTGGCATCCAGCCAGGAAGTAGTAGTGACCCCTAATGATGAGCACCAGACCAAAGTGCTGGTAATGAGCAGAAAGGAAGAAAAGAGCAGGGAATTCAAAGGCTGGCAGGCTTATCCTGGGCCTTGGCAAATGTTTCAGGCTGATGAGGGGACTAGAATAGGAATTCCTACACCTGCAGGGCTACACTATACCAGCTGTAAACCCAAAGCACTTCCCTAAGGTTACACCTTCAGCCAAGGAGGCAGTTATTTGTACTCAGCATTAATAAAGTTCATAGGAGGCCATAAACTCATAAAAGGTTTTGGTTCCCACCCATAAGTGATATTCATTAGATGACTTCATCCAGAGCCCAGTCCTTCATAGCCTGGGGATCAGATTAGCAGCCCATCAGGCTGACTGCAATCCCCAGGAAATCTTTGTCCAGGGACTAGGCCTCAAGATGAGCCTGAATGAGTCTGACATTTCAGACCAATCATCCTTACATTCCTCTTACCACCTCTTGCCCATCAGTGAGGATAATTATTCTGTTCTATACTGGGCACACTGGCTAGAAAGCATTCTTACTGTCTAGGAATCTAGAACCACAGTTGAGGAAAGGACTGATAACTTTCTGCATGTGATTTTACACAACCAGTGGAATTAGTGTTCTTGGTGCTTAAGGGGCACTGGAGGGGAGATGAATAGAGAAGACAGCAGGTTAACCAATTTTAATGGAACCAAGTAATTACACAATAAAATTTTATATTCATCCGCAAAAAAAACATCTTGCAACCTTTGGAAATTGTAGAAAGAAAACACTGGGAAGCATATCCTTGTGGAGAGTCTCCAGTTGTAAATGGAGATTAGTATTTTGGTCTTTTGACTTCAACCCTGCAATGGAAGGAAAAATGGGTCAGCATAAGATCAATACACTAGGAGGCTGGGCGTGGTGGCTCACGCCTGTAATCCCAGCACTTTGAGAGGCTGAGGCGGGTGGATCACCTGGGGTCAGAAGTTCGAGACCAGCCTGACCGACTTGGAGAAACCCCGTCTCTGCTTAAATTACAAAATTAGCCAGATGTGGTGGCGCATGCCTGTAATCCCAGCTACTTGGGAGGCTGAGGTAGGAGAATTGCTTGAACCCAGGCAGCGGAGGTTGCAGTGAGCTGAGATCACACCATTGCACTCCAACCTGGGCAACCTGGGCAACAAGAGTTAAACTCCATCTCAAAAAATAAAAAAAGAACAATACACTAAGCAATTCCCACCAGTCCCACAGAGGAAGAATAATGACACTCACCCATCAGCTTCCATCTTCTTCCTCTTCTCAATGATCTGCAAAAAGAACAGGATGGTCTAGCACCAATCTGCCCATCTAAGCTCACCTGAGGCCCAAGGCTGACCTCTCGCTTCCATGGCTCTCCAGCCCCTTGCCTGTTTCTGAATCTGTAGGCCAATGTCTTCTCCCAGCTGAAACCCTCCCACCCAAGGGGCCATCCTACTTACTGCACTAATCTTCTTCCACTGGCGATCAAGCTCTGCTTTGTCATTGGTTTCCTTGAAGCGCCTGGTTTTCCGCCCTTCAGACATTTTGATACCATACTGGAATGCAGCCCTGAAAAAAGCACAGTTGGGGAAAGAATGCTTCAGAGATTGCATAGCAGTGACAAGGTTTTCCCAGAGTCCTGTAGGCAAAGAACTTAGTTGGGAATATCTTAGTCAGACCACACCCTCTAACCTTACGTGCACTATTCCACTAAATCCCCCACACCCCTCCTCACACCCTGCCCGTGATCACTACCAACTCACTTGGGCAAAGCCTCCTTGTTGTTCATATACTCGCTGTATTCCTCCTGGGTATCAAAGTCCCAACGGCCTAAGGGCCCCTTCTTGTTACCCTGTTGCAGGACAGAATGGGGGGATGGAGAAGGAAGAGATGTCAGTGGAAATGGAATTTCAGCCCTTGACTGAAGCCAGACTCTCCCATAATTCCAGGTTTCACAATTCATATATCATACCCTGATAAAGTAAGTGCTTATTACATACTTAATATGTGACATGAACTATTCTGTACACTAAATGCATATCTCATTTAATTCTCATTTTAAACAATCTATGAAGAGGGAACTATATTTTTCTCCATTTTCCTGATGAGGAAACTGAGGCATAAACAGTAAAAGAACTTGGCAAGTTCACAAAACTAATAGATAGTACAGGCGGGATTAAACAAGCCTCCAAGATTAAATCATGCTACTTCAATACAATGAACTCAGGGGAAGAATAGAGATTTCTTCATTATTAGTGGCAATAGTGTTTTTTTTTTCTTTTTAATTTTACTTAAAACTTAAGAGGAAAATTCAATCCTGGCTAGAATAAAATTTAGTTATTTTCCAAAGACTGCAATTTTTTCTGCCCCTTCTAGTTATGCATTGATGCTTGCTTACTGCTTACCATGGGAATTAAAGCCTGGCACTTTGCTGTAGGAAATGAAAAATAGATTTTTGACCCTATGTCATTTGATCTTGTGCAAAGACTCTGAAATAGTTAAGCTGCTCATGACGGTTAACACTGCTGTCTCTACTGCTGCAGCTAAAGGAGGATGGGGCCCAGCAAATGAGACAGATTTTTTAGGAATGGGGAAGGAGAAATATGTAAAAATAATAATAATAATAATAAGTGCCCAAAGGCCCCCACTATCATTCTAACTACAAACCTGGTCCATTTTGCTATAATCCACCTCCTCATCACTATCCACAGCCATGTCATCCATCCTAAAGAGAAGCAAGAGTTTTAACAGATGCTGCATACCTTGACCCTATGCTTCATCTGGAAACCTACCCAACTAAGAGGCTATCTGCATAGGAATGACCACCCACCAGACCTCCCACTCAGCCTATTAAAACAGTTCATCCAGGCCAAGCGAGGTGGATCACGCCTATAATCCCAGCACTTTGGGAGGCCGAGGCAGGCGGATCACACGGTCAAGAGATCGAGACCATCCTGGTCAACATGGTGAAACCCCATCTCTACTAAAAATACAAAAAATTAGCTGGGCATAGTGGCGCGTGCCTGTAATCCCAGCTACTACTCAGGATGCTGAGGCAGGAGAATTGCCTGAACCCAGGAAGCGGAGGTTGCGGTGAGCCGAGATCGCACCATTGCACCCCAGCCTGGACAACAAGAGCGAAACTCCGTCTCAAAAAAAAAAAAAAAAAAAAAAGAGATCGACCAACCTGACCAATGTGGTGAAACCCCATCTCTACTAAAAATACAAAAATCAACCAGGCATGGTGGTGCACACTTGTTAATCTCAGCTACTCAGGAGGCTGAGGCAGGAGAATCATTTGAACCTGGGAGGTGGAGGTTGCAGTGAGCCAAGATTGTGCCACTGCACTCCAGCCTGGGCAACAGAGTGAGACTTTGTCTCAATAACAACAAAAAAGTAGCCCTAGGACCCAGCAAATCAAATTTCCATTTCACCCCCAACTTATTCCCCAATCATCCCAGCCTCCCTTCCTTAACCAGGTTTCACATACGTGGCTGGGTAGCACTCTGCATAACTGTTGGACATGCCAAAGAAATCTCCCAGCTGCTTTTTGTCTTCTGGCTTCTTCAGCATATGCTATGTTAAAGAAAACACTACACATAATTCCACATATTGCTGTAAACCTTCAGCCATGAGAAGCCAAGGGCTAGAAACCCCAATGTGAAAATTTTGAGAGAGCTATGAGCTGTGACGGGTGCTCTGGGGTAGGAACAAAGGATGATTTCATTGCTGTCAAAATTCAGCACAAAAGGGAAGGGAGTGGTGGCGGGGGTTAAGAGGGAGCAGGGAGGCAGATGAGGTTGGAGTAAAAGGACCAGTTCTCTGGAACCCAGGAATATATTAAAATAAAGGATATGATTCTGTGCCTTCCCAGCCAGCAGACCCAGCAAACTTTTCGTTGATGGACTTGATCAACTCCTTGGCAGACCCAGGTCCTAGGAGAAAATAAAACTCTGCTCAGACCTTGAACTGAGGCTCTCACAATCTCCTCCCCACCACAAACTTCCAACCTATGGCTTTCATAAAAATATATATATTTTTAAAGTGAAGTTTTATTATGATTATTATTTGAGATGAATTTTGCTCTTGTTGCCCAGGCTGGAATGCAGTAGCACAATCTCGGCTCACTGCAACCTCCCCCTCCCGGGTTCAAGTGATTCTTCTGCCCCAGCCTCCTGAGCTGGGGTACAGGCATTTGCCACCACTCCTACTTATTTTTTTGTGTGTTTTTAGTAGAGACAGGGTTTCACCATGTTGGTCAGGCTGGTCTCGAACTCCTGACCTCACATGATCTGCCCACCTTGGCCTTCCAAAGTGCTGGGATTATAGGTGTGAGCCACAGCGTCCCATAAAAATATTTTTTAAGGCAACAGAACCCTTTTGTCTAACAATTTTAAACAAACTCCAATTAATAATGCATTACTCTGGTTGAGATGAGGGTAGGGTATCCAGAACATTGTACACTCAACCTCTACCTTACCACCTCAGAACCCCAGGGCCACAGGAATTACATCTAAGGGCAAATATGCCCTGCCATGGCCCAGGAAGGTGGAGGGAACTCCAGATTCATCCTGTTTATTCCATAAAGCAAGACACAGTTCTTATGAGAACCCAGAACCAGGAAGTCCCCCAATCCCATCTTTGCCACCTCTGAGCTCTAAGTCAGACTCTCAGCCCAGGGGAAAGCAGGACTGCTAAAGCAACCGTGAGATGCTATGGATACAACTCACCTTTGTCAGCATCCATGGGCTGGAAAGAAAACAAAAAGTGAGGTTAGTGTTACCATGAGATTCCTACTCATCCCTCCCACAAGTCTGAATCAATTCCTTACCCAACCTTGCCCTCATTTCTAGAGAGGCAACTCCACCACCTGGTACTGAGGGCCCACGTCTCACCTCATCATCTACTTTTGGCTTCTCAAAGTAGCTATGTCTCTTCTTTTCCTCTTCTCTCTCTCGGTCCCGCTCTCGCTCTCGTTCCCGATCTCGTTCTCGCTCTCGCTCTCGGTCACGGTCTCTGTCTCTCTCCCGATCACGCTCCCGTTCCCGGTATCTCTCCCGCTCCTTGTCCCGAGGTGTCTTGGTTGTGGAGGGTACATAATCCCCAATGTCTTCAAAAATACTGGGAAAACAAGAGATCTCGAGCTAGCCAAATGCATTCACACACCTTCACTTCCCCTGACCATTTCTCCAGAATCTCATGTCAAGGCATCCCCAAAATGCCAGAGATAAGAAATGCACAGACCCCTCCCTCTAATCAGATACCAGGGGCTAGGATACATACTTCATGTCAGCCTCAGGAGGTTTCTTCTCTTCCAGCTTCCCTGAAATTTAAAGAGGGGAGTCAGGAACATAATCCTCAGTTAATTTCCACTGAACTTCACGATCCTCTCCAGCTCTTAATGCCATTTTAAACATCTTCTGTTTAAAATGTGGGTCAAGGCCAGGTGTGGTGGCTCATGCCTGTAATCCCAGCACTTCAGGAGGCTGAGGCGGGCGATCACTTGAGGTCAGGAGTTCAAGACCAGCCTGGCTAACATGGTAAAACACTGTCTCTACTAGAAGTACAAAATTAGACAGGTGTGGTGGCGCGCGCCTGTAATCCCAGCTACTAGGGAGGCTGAGGCATGAGAATTGCTTACACCCAGGAGGTAGAGGTTGCAGTGAGCCGAGATCGTGTCACTGTACTCCAGCCTGGGCGACAGAATGAGACTTGTCTCAAAATAAATAAAATAAAATAAAATGTGGGTCAAGTGTTAGAGTTTTTAAGAATTTGTCTAGGTTTCTGGTTTTCACCAGAAACTCTGTTAAAAAATAAATAAATAAATGAGACATAAGTTACCCACTCTCCATCCCTCATGCTTCAGAACTGACCACTGCTTCTTAGGTAGGTTAAAGAGACAGAACCTGGCTGCAACTGCTGAACCAAGCAGAATCCTTGCCAATGCTCCAGTACTCCCATTTTTCTCTGCTTCCCAGGAGCCTCTCAATATTCTGGAGACAAGTTCCAGGAGACCTTGGTGGTATCCCCAAATGCCCTCCATGCATACGGTTTCTTTCTCTAACCCTCCAGGTACCTTTATCCTTCTTCTTAAGCTTCTTGTTACGGGTTCCCTGCCTCAGGTATGAAAGGATCTGGGTGAGCTTGCTAATGACAATGTCATTTGTGGTCAGTGTAGTCTGGGCCTGAAAATACCAAGAAACAAGAATGTTAAATCACTGAGCAGGAATCTCTTCATTTATTCATTCATTTACTTAACAAACTAAAGACTGAATTACAATACAGTAGGTGAAGGGAGGGAAAGAAAGTGCTGTGAAAGGATATTCCACAGAGATAAAACAGCCTGCACAAAAGCCTGTGTCCAAAGGGAATCAAGAACATTCAAGTCAGGAGTCTAGAACATTCTAGAAAGGCCAGTTATTGCAGAGGCTCAAAGGCCATGGTAAAGATTTTGCTCTTTATCCTAAGAATGAGATACCACTAAGCTTCGATACTGTAGTGAGACAAAAATTTACATTTTATTTATTTATTTAGAGACAGAGTCTCATTCTGTTACCCAGGCTGGAATGCAGTGGCACAATCTTAGCTCACTGCAACCTCCACCTTCTGGGTTCAAGCAATTCTCAAGCCTCAGCCTTCTTTTCTTTTTTTTTTTTTTTGAAATGGAGTTTCGCTCTTGTTACACAGGCTGGAGTGCAATGGTGCGATCTCGGCTCGCTGCAACCTCTGCCTCCTGGGTTCAAGCAATTCTCCTGCCTCAGCCTCCAGAGTAGCTGGGACTACAGGCATGCACCACCATGCTTGGCTAATTTGTTATATGTTTAGTAGAGACGGGGTTTCACCATGTTGACCAGGATGGTCTTGATCTCTTGACCTCGTGATCCACCCGCCTCGGCCTCCCAAAGTGCTGGGATTATAGGCATGAGCCACCGCGCCCGGCCTCAAGCCTCAGCCTTCTAAGTAGCTGGGACTACAGGCATTCATCACCACACCTGGCTAATTTTTGTATTTTTAGTAGAGATTGGGTTTTACCATGTTGGCCAGGCTGTTCTTGAACTCCTGACCTCAAGTGATCCATCCGCCTCAACCTCCCAAAGTGCTAGGATTAGAGGCATAAGCCACCATACCCAGGCAAAAATTTACATTTTAAAAAGATCACCTTGGCTTATGTAAAAACTATAATGGCAGCTGGGATGGAGAGATGGGATGGGGTGGTGATAGCTAAAGACTATGGGGTTTCTTTCTGAGGTGATAAAAATGTTCTAAAATTGATTGTGATGATTGTTTCATTACTCTGAATATACTAAAAAACAATGAATTGTACACATTCATTCATTCATTTATGAGACTACAGGCACATACCATCGTACCTGGCTAATTTTCTTTTTTTGAGATGGGGTCTCACCACATTGCCCTGGCTGTTCCTGAACTCCTGACCTCAAGTGATCCATCCGCCTCGACTTCCCAAAGTGCTTGGATTACAGGCATGAGCCACTGCACCCAGCAAGGCAGTCGATAATATAATTGTACACTCTAAAACAACTGAAAGAGTATAATGGATTGTTTGTAATACAAAAGATAAATGTTTAAGGGGATGGATACCCCATTTTCCCTGATGTGATTATTATGCATTACATGCCTATATCAAAACATCTTATATATTTCATAAATATATATACCTACTGTATACTCAGAATTTTTTTTTTTAATTCTTTTTAAAGGATGTATTATATGGCATGTGAATAACACCTCAATAAACAGTAACAAATCCGAGTGGAAGTGCAGAAACCAATTAGAGTGGAAGTGAAAGAGCAGAAACCAATTAGAAGCCTTTTTAATAGTTCCAGAGGCCTGGAATAGTGGCTCATGCCTGTAATCCCAGCACTTTGGGAAGTCGAGGCGGATGGATCACTTGAGGTCAGGAGTTCAGGAACAGCCTGCCCAACATAGTAAAACCCAATCTCTACTAAAAATACAAAAATTAGCCAGGTGTGGTGATGAATGCCTGTAGTCCCAGCTACTTAGAAGGCTGAGGCAGGAGAATCACTTGAACCTGGGAGGTGGAGGTTGTAGGGAGCCGAGACAGCGCCACTGCACTCCATCCTGGGTGACAGAGTAAGACTCTGTCTCAAAAAAAATAGTAAGTTAATAGTTCCAGCAAAAGATTATAGCTTAGACTGGAATGTTATTGGTGAAGTGGAAAACTGAATGGATTCAGTTGAGATTTAGGAGGTAAAAGTGAATAGAACGTAGTGACATGGTAGATGAGGGACATGGGGCAGAGGCCAGGCTGATTCCCAGGCTTGAGGCACACATGGTAGGCTCTCAGGACTCCATTCACTCACCTCCATGGTAGGGCAATCAGCCTTGCTTCGGATAAGAGTGGTGGGGATATCCGTGTCAGCATACTCATCATCCAGGTCTACCACATAGGCCATGCGGCCCGGCAGGAACAACTCATTCCGCTCATATGCTTTGCTCTTGAAAAGCATTCGGTAAACATTGCGACCTACAATAAGGAGAAGAGCAGCAAGTAGCCAAGATCTATAAGAACAGCTGTCACTTATGTGCTTACTCTGTGCTAGCCACCAAGCCAAGTGCTATGCATGCTTTGCTTCATTTAGTCTTTACAACAGGCCAGGCGTAGTGGCTCATGCCTGTAATCCTGCACTGTGCGAGGCTGAGGTGGGCAGATCACGAGGTCAGGACCAGCCTGACCAACATGGTGAAACCCCGTCTCTACTAAAAACACAAAAATGATTTAGGCATGGTGGCATGCGCCTGTAATCCCAGCTAGTCAGGAGGCTGAGGCAAGAGAATCGCTTGAGCCTGGGGAAGCGGAGGTTGCAGTGAGCCAAGATCGGGCCTTTGCACTCCAGCCTGGATGACAGAGCAAGACTCTGCCTCAAAAAAAAAAAAAAAATCTTTACAACAGCCCTGTGAAGTGGGATTATCCTTTTTAATGAAAAGAATACAAGAATACTATGGCTGAGATTTAAGTAATTTATCTAAAGTCATGTATCTACTAAGTAATGGAGCAAAGAATGGAACCAGGCAGTGTAACTCCAAAGCCTGGGCTCCTGTCCTCTCTTCTACATCGCCTCTTCAAGGGCACTATGCACCTGTATTAAGTCCTGTGAGGAAGAAAGATGACGTTTAAGGTAATATTGATGATGATGGAAGAAATAGCTATACTACCTGCTCAATATGACAGGTATGTTATACATTTCATTTTTCTTCATCCCTATAATAAACTCTAAAGTAAACATTAACCCAATTTTTACAGATGAAGAAACAGAAAGCAAAGTCAGTTGCCTACAATCACACACTTAGTGTGGTTTCATCATCAGAGTTTAAACTCAGGTCTCTCTGACTCCAAATTTTGAGCTTTTTAATCACTAACCATGTTACTTCTTTTACTTCATAAGCCACAAACTGAAAAAACTTTCAATCTACCTGAGGAGACATAAATGACATATGAAATAATTAAGTCCTTGTCTGGGTCTTATTATTTTATGGGAGTTAGTTGTTTTGGGGGCAACAAAGAATCCCAGCTCTTTGGGAGACAAAAAGGAGGATCACTTGAACCCAAGAGTTTGAGACTGGCCTGGGCAATATAGAGAGACCCCATCTATACAAAAATTTAAAAAATTAGCTGGGTGTGGTAGCACACGCCTGTGGTGCCAGCTACACAAGGGGCTGAGCCCAGGAAGTCAAGGCTGCAGTGAGCCATGATCACAGCACTACACTCCAACCTGGGCAATAAAGGGAGGCACTACCTCAGAAAAAAAAAAAAAAAAGAAGAAGAAAGAGGAAAGGAGGTTGGGGAAAAGGAAAAGCATACTCTTCCCAGAGCATTAAATTCCCTACAATTCACCTAGAATGCATAGTCACTAGTACAGAAACTGTACTCACCCAGACGTGTTTTAAATTCAATTTTATTTTCAGGATCCTCATCTTTCCTGAAAAGACAAAAAAGTTTTGTTTTTCCTAAATGTGCTCTGACTTTAGCTCCCACCTTAAGCCTTCCCTAATATTCACTTACTTGGTTTCTTTTTGGGGCTTTTCCATCAGTTCCTCTTCCTCTTTCTCTTTGCTGGCAATCTCAGCTCGTACCTAACAGGAAAGCAAGCAGGGTTAGGACATTCATTCACTTTATATAGTTATTGAACATCCACTACACCATACTGTACCATGAACTAAGAATATAATATTAAACATGACAGATATTATTCTTACTCTAATGGAGTTTATAGCAAATGAGATAGACAAATTAAACAATTTCAACAAAGTATAATAACTGCTGTGGTAAGTGAAACAGAAGGGCTATGCAAGGGTACAGGAAGTGGGAGATGAAGGGAGGTGCTTAACCACACCTGGGTGATCAGGGAAGGCTTCTCCAAGGAAATAAAATTTGGCCTGATACTTGAAAGATGAGTAGCAATCAGTTTTATAGAGGGGCCAACGTTAGCCCTTCTTCTACTCAGTGAAGATGAGGAGCCCCCCTCCTCATCTTGCCAGACCCATACAAGAATGTTCAGCACCTAGTATTACTCCCCACTGACCACCAGGACTCACCTTTTGAAGCAGAGCAAAATCCAAGCCTTTCACCAAATGGGTGTGTTCCATGTCACCACCCAAGAATTTAGACTCCTGGATCAACTGTCTTCTCTTCTCTGCAGCTGATTTGTCCCTGTATAATGAAACAGGCCACATTAGAACAGTCCTCTGTAGGTGGCAAGTACCTCTGAAATCGCTTATTGTAGGCTCCAGAGCAGGAAAGTAAGAGGAAGAGTTCACATTGTATTTGCATGACTCTGGGATGCTGAGGGAACCATGTCCTGGTCCCCCGGTACTCACGCCTCAGCAGTGGGGCCAACAGCCCTGTAGTTAGCTGTGGTGCTGATAAGCTCGGTTTCTTCATAATCTTTGTTCACTCCATCTCTCCGTTCTTTGGCACGATCCCGGTACTTCTCTGCTAGCTCTCTCTCTCTCTCAATTTCTTGTTGGCGTAGCTTGGCATAATAACTGACCAGAGAAAGGCGAATGTGTAAGGCTCACCAGCTGCCACCTCAAGGTCAACAGAGCTGTTCCTGCTTGCTTCCCCACATCTCCATCCTGCTCTCTATGGGGAAAAGCTCATGTCTGATCTGATGGAACTGCTGGCCACTTCTTCATAGTTACTCAAAATCAGAACAACAACTTCTTCCAGCTCATAGATATACTTTTCCAATGCCAACTTGGGCCACTCCATCTGTCACTTCAGAACTTTTTAATATCATCCAACTCTCTCTATATAATTCTCTACAGTTACGTTTCCACACAAAAATCAGAAAATCTGAATTTTTACCACCTTCTAAATTTCAGTTGAAAAGAACATATTCTTTGCTGGTCTACCCTCAGAATAAAGGAAAAGCCAAGTATCAGGTCCAGTATCTTTAGTATCATATAAATAATGATGATGAAATAATAATGATGATAGCAGACAAGATTTATTCGGTGGTTATCATATGCCAGGGATTGGTGCTAAATGCTTACATGTGTTTTCACAGCCAATCCTCATGACATCCTAGTAAAAGTTACTGTTACTACTCTATCTCTATTCTATCCATGAATTAGAGAGGCTAATTAAATGCCTAGGTTATCCACCAAGAAACTAGTGAAGATGAGATTAAAATATAGACAGGCCAATTCCAAAGCCCTCTATTGCCAGTCTAAGTATCACTCTGCTCCATTAAGAAAGTAGAGAGCATCAAGACAAAACCTTAGTTTCTAGCCTCATAATTAGCCCCTACTTCTTTCCCCTAAACACTATCCACTTTAAAATGTAAAACCCTTCACCCTTCCTTCACCTTTTCTTTTTCCTCCTTCGTGCAGCTGGGTCTTCATCCTCATTGTACTCCCTTGGCATCCTAAAAGAGACAAGAAATTCACTGATAGCAAAATATTACCACAGTCCCAGAAACCCCAAGAAATGTCCTTGATGGCTTTTAGAAAGACCTAGAATACTGACCAAAGTAACAGTTTCAATCAGGCAGATATCCACATCAATATTTGTAGGTGAGCAGTTCTCAAACTTTAGAGAGCATCATAAATATCTGAGGGACTATTAAAAGTCATTCTACTTCAGTAGAAAGAAATAGGAAGAAGCAAGAAAAAAGCTGGGAGACAGGCTGGATCACCCAAAGACTTACTCATGGTGACGTGACTTAGAAGGTGGTGCAGAGGTAGGTGCAGCCCTGGGGGTCATGAGAAGTTTCCTGAAGTCTTCATTGGTGAGTTTTGATCTAGAAGAAAAGGCAAGGATTTTAAATATTAGGGCTCAATAAGAAATGAAAAAGGATAAGTGAATTTACACCAAAGCAGCAGCTGTATTGCTGCAATTGTATCTTCCCCTTCATGATGTTTCCCTTGGTCAAGCACTAAGTCATCTCCAAGTCTGAAGCATTCAGTAAACAATGGTAAGGCTGAGCCACCAGAAATGTACACCTGATTTTCATGACAAATATGGTAATACTGTATTAGCTAGTAGAACCACTTTCTGTATTGCTGTATGGACATACATAGCAACACAAATTGGAATAGAATGGAACCTTTCCTCTGTTGGCAGAGTCATTCCAAAGGAATGGAGAGATCAGTAATAATCCCAACTGGTGTAATAATAAATTGTTTAAAAAACGTCTCATAGTCGATGCCAAGTTAAAGTACTGTGTACCCATTAAGATATGGCATTATTGAAGAAAAAAAGTACATTTGAAACCTTCAACAAAAAAAAAGAAATGAAAAAGAAACACATAAAAATCATAATTAAACAGAAATCAGGGAAATAGAAATTAAAACAAAAATATGCCACTTTTTTTTTTTTTGAGACAGAATCTCCCTCTATTGAGGTATTGCACTCCAGCCTAGGCAAAAAGAGCAAGACTGTCTCAAAAAAGAAATTAATCAGTCTGAAACAGAACTGTTTATTAGCTGGAGACAAACTAAACTGTAATGGTGTTTTCCAAAGAGGGAAAGACAGTACTAATGGTATAAGAGATTATTTTAATTGGTACACTGACAAGGACTGACTCCCCTCTTAATCAATTAAAGTCAGACAGACTCCTTTGAAGCTCTCTTCTGACTAGGGCTCTTCCTTGGCCTGCTGACCTCAAGTTTTGGTTTTTGTTTTTCTGAGAACCCAGGCTGGAGTGGCATGATCTCGGCTCACTGCAACCTCTGCCTCCTAAGTTCAAGCGATTCTCCTGACTCAGCCTCCTGAGTAGCTGGGATTACAGGTGCCTGCCACCATGGCCAGCTAATTTTTGTATTTTCAGTAGAGATGAGGTTTCGCCATGTTGGCCAAGCTAGTCTTGAGCTCCTAACCTCAGGTAATAAAGACTGTGTCTTTATGCACACAAATGTTTACTGTGGCACTGTTCACAATAGCAAAGACTTGGAACCAACCCAAATGCCCATCAGTGATAGACTGGATAAAGAAAATGTGGCATGTGGAATACTATGCAGCCATAAAAAAGGATGAGTTCATGTCCTTTGCAGGGACATGGACGAAGCTGGAAACCATCATTCTCAGCAAATTAACACAAGAACAGAAAACCAAATACCTCATGTTCTCACTCATAAGTGGGAGTTGAACAATGAGAACACATGGACACAGGGAGGGAAACATCACACACTGGAGCCTGTCAGGGTTGGTGGGTGGAGGAGGGATAGCCTTGGGAGAAATACCTAATATAGATGATGGGGTGATGGATGCAGTAGACCACCATGGCACAGGTATACCTATGTAACAAACCTGCATATTCTGCATGCGTACCCCAGAACTTAAAAAAAAAAAAAAAAAAGAAATCCTAAGTCAGTTCACAGAAAGTTTTCCCATTCTTGATATACAATCCAGCTCCTCTTCTCCCACCCTTAATGTTTAACCAAGTTCCTCTTCTTTCCAAGGAAAACTTTATCAAAGACTATTGAAACAGGAGTCAAGACCATTGTAATAGATTGAATTCAATTCCAAATACAACAGGGACAAGTGAGAATTTATAGAAAATTACTAAGAACAATTTGGTTAGGTTTGAAGGTGCAGTGGGGGTTGACTTCTTTGCTAAAACTGTGCTCAGCAATCCAAAGATGAGTCCTACTGAAAAATAGGACTCTTTGAGGAACCTGACTAAAGTTTAGCCGAGGAGGGAATGCTTGTCAATCTCAGAAACACTGAGCAGGGTTTAAAAAGAAGCAAGTTGTAACTGGGCACAGTGGCTCACGTCTGTAATCCCAGCACTTTGGGAGGCCAAGGCAGGCAGAAAAAAAAAAAGCAGCAAGTTGCAAAAATGACATATACAGCATAATATCATTTAACTTAAATATTTTAAATCACAAGGCAATGTTATGTTTTCCTTAGATATGCATACATATGTATAAATGCATTTTAAAAAGAGGAGGAGGGCCAGGCACGGTGGCTCATGCCTGCAATCCCAGCACTTTGGGCGGCCAAGGAGGGCAGATCATTTGAGGTCAGGAGTTCGAGACTGGGCGGGTCAACATGGTGAAACCCCGTCTCTACTAAAAATACAAAAATTAGCCAGGGGTGGTGGTAGGAGCCTGGTATAATCCCAGCTACTCAGGAAACTGAGGCAGAAGAATTGCTTGAGCCTGGGAGGTGCATGTTGCAGTGAACAGAAATCGTGCCATTGCACTCCAGCATAGACGACAGGAGGAAAAGATACACATAAAATGGTAACTGTGGTCCAGGCACATTGGCTCATGCCTATAATCCCAGCACTTTGGGAGGCGAAGGCAGGTAGATCACCTGAGGTCAGGATTTCGAGACCAGCCTGACCAATATGGTGAAACCCCATCTCTACTAAAAATACAAAAAATTAGCCAGGCATGGTGGCAGGTGCCTGTAATCCCAGCTACTTGGGAGGCTGAGGCAGGAGAATTGCTTGAACTGGGAGATGGAGGTTGCAGTGAGCCGAGATAGCATATTGCACTCCAACCTGGGCATAAAAGAGCAAGACTGTATCAAAAAACAAAGAAGAGGCCGGGTGGAGTAGCTCACACCAGTAATCCAGCACTTTGGGAAGCCGAGTCGGGTGGATCACCACTTTGTGGAGGCCAAGTTGGGAGGTCAGAAGTTCCAGACCAACCTGGCCAACATGGTGAAGCTCTGTCTCTACTAAAAATACAAAAAATTAGCCAGGCGTGGTGGCGGGCGCCTGTAGTCCTAGCTCCTTAGGAGGCTGAGACAGGAGAATTGCTTGAAGCTTGGAAGCAGAGGTTGCAGTGAGCCGAGATCACACCACTCCACTCCAGCCTGGGAACAAGAGTGAAACTCCATCTCAAAAAAAAAAAAAACTGTGGTTACTTCTAAGAAATGAACTGGAAGCTCTGCGTAGTGGCTCACACCTGTAATCCCAGCACTTTGGGAGGCTGAGGCAGGTGGATCACGAGCTCAGGAGTTCGAGACCAGCCTGGCCAAGATGGCGAAACCCTGTCTCTACTAAAATTACAAAAATTAGCCAGGCGCGGTGACACGCACCTGTAATCCCAGCTACTTGGGAGGCTGAGGCAGGAGAATCGCTTGAACCCGGGAGGCAGAGGTTGCAGTGAGCTGAGATCGCGCCATTGCACTCCAGCCTGGGTGACAGAGTGACACTATGTCTCCAAAAATAAAAAAAAATGAACTGGAATTGATAATGTTATCAATGATGATTTTACCCTTATTTCCTATGTTTTTATTTTCTATTGGAAGAAGGAATTCCTATATAATGTGTAATTACATAACACATATTAAAAACGAAACAAAACAAAACAAAAACATCACTGTTCTTGCCAGAATTTCCTCTCTAATACCCTTATGCACTTGGCCTGATCCAGGTAAGGTTCACAGAGGTAAAGGGTCAGCGGGCATAATTTTTGACCATCCATGATGACAAGACATTCAGAATTCTTTCACCATCACCACCATTCCTCTATCCATTGCCCAGCTCATTTCCATGGTCCTACTACAAAATACTCACTGGTGGAAGGAGTGAGGATCATCCACATCGTGCCCATCAGGGGCCAAAGGGTTGGAGAACGGCTCACCTGACAAAAAGAATTGAGGTTAATTTAATCAGTCTCTTATGTGTCAGATCCTGTGCAAAAATTTGGGATATAGTAGTGAACAATATATAGAACAAGAGGAAGAACAGCGGCAGTGACAACACAAGGTAATAAGTGCTGAACTGGGAAACTACAAGAAGCTGTGGGAGCACAAAGCAGAGGACCCTAAACCTAAGCTGCACGATCAGAGACTTCCTGAAGATCACGTCTAAAATACTACGTAAGAGATGATACGCGCAACCCAGGATTAAGTACCGGGACAGGATTTGGGGAAAGCGAACCACAGACAAAAGCCGCCCATCATCACTTGAAGTAGGAGCGAGGCTTGGGTACGGAGTTTGGAGCTGTCCGGCCTCACTTGGGGCCCTACGGCTTCGCGGGGCTCAAGCGTCACACGTACACACACAGCCGGCTCAAGCTCAGAAGCTACAATAATGCGCCAAGTGCCCCGAGTGCCATGAAAAATAACGGATGGCGTGAGCCTTACTCTCTCGCTCCGGCATTTTGTTCGGGGTCTTCCGATGTCACCAGCGACCGAGTCTCCAACAGCAACACCGCAGTGCCAAGCCCTTTCCCACAGTGCACCTTAGAATCAACCCACACTGCTATGCGTTCTCAGCCTTTCCGCTTCCTGTTTTTGCCTCTGACCAACCCTGCGCGCAAAGAAATTGATCTCGCAGCGGTCCTACAATACTTGTATGTCATTGGCTAAGCTTTACCCCGCCCCTGCGTCATCCAGCCCTCGGCCTAGGCTGGAGGGTCCGCGATTGGTCCAACCGGAGAACTTGGCCGGAAGACCTGGTAGTGGAGACTTCGGTATTACCCAAGATGGCGGCGGCCGCAGCGAGTCGAGGACTCGGGGCAAAACTGGCCCTGCGAGAGATTCGCATCCACTTATGTCAGCGCTCGCCTGGCAGCCAGGGCGTCAGGTGAGGCGCGGCGTGGTGAGGCGGGCGGGCTTGGGGACGCCGGGGTCACGACCTCGACCTCCCTGAAATTGGGGAAGCCCGCTCCCACAGCACGCGCGGCGCTCTCCGGCCCTGCAGGGACTTCATTGAGAAACGCTATGTGGAGCTGAAGAAGGCGAATCCCGACCTACCCATTCTAATCCGCGAGTGCTCGGATGTGCAGCCCAAACTCTGGGCCCGCTACGGTGAGTGCGAGACGCCAGGGGTCTGGGGCTCCGGTAGGGGAACGAGGGTTTGAGAAGAGAAGGGACCGCCCAAGGTCGTGCGGAAACCCTTGGAGAAACTAGAACTCCAATTTAGCCTTGCTGTTGATCTTGTTGCCATGAAGAAATTTATATTCTCAGGGTTATATGATACCTTGTATCCCGGGCAACGTAAGTATGTAGGCTGACCGAGTCCTGCGTAGGGACCAAGAACTGACGTTTTTGTAGCTGAGAATGGGTTTCTGATAGGAGAGAAGCTAGTCAATATAGTTCGTTCAAATAACGTGTAGCCATTGCCAGTCCAGATAGTGTGAGAATCTCAGTCATTTTTAGCACTTAGAACCGGGCCCTGTGCTGAGTGCTTCCCTGCCTAACTCATTAATCTTTCTTTCTTTTTTTTTTTTTTGAGACGTAGTCTCGCTCTGTCGTCAGGCTGGAATGCAGTGGCACGATCTCGGCTCACTGCAACCTCCGACTCCCTGATTCAAGCTATTCTCCTGCCTTAGCCTCCCGGGTAGCTGGGATTACAGGCACGGGCCATCAGGCCCAGCTAATTTTTGTATTTTTAGTAGAGACGGGGTTTCACCATGTTGGCCAGGATGGTCTCCTGACCTCGTGATTCCCCTGCCTCCGCTTCCCAAAATGCTGGGCTTACAGGCGTGAGCCACCGGGCCCAGCCTCATTTAATCTTCATTTGTCATGAGGAAGCGTGTTCTTCTTTTCTCATTGTAGAGATTAGAAAAAAAAAAAATGGAATCAAAACCTTGTGGAACCTATTAAAGTAATGCAGCTAGGATCTAACAGGATTAAGCCTTTACCTTTATTCCCCTTTTCTAGAATGCACTTACCTCTATAAGACTGGCATGGCTGGCTCCTTATTCAGGTTATTATTCTGGTCATTTATGTTACTGCTTCAAAAAGGCATTCCCTGACTGCTTTTAGCTCCTTTTTATATTACCCTATTCCAATATATTGCAAAATGAAATTTTCCTATCATGTTGCCTAACACATTGTAGGTATGCAATAAATATTTATACATACTGAATAACAGGATTTTAATCACAGCTTTTAACTATATGGTGCCCTGGAAATGTCAGGGGGAAGGTGGAGGAGAGTAACCACCTTAAGCAGATTGGTTCTCACAGTAGACATCTGTAGTATGCCATGCATTAATAATTGGAGGAGGAAAAAAGATCCTCCCAAAAGACAGTAGACTACAAGAGGAGATAGACACAAGTAACTTCAGTGTATCATGCTGGGTATTATGTGAGCTAGCATATGGGCGCCTAGGGAATGGGCACCCAGCCAAGGCTGGACCCATGCAATACACTGCTCACAGTAGTTAACTATAAATGCCTACAGTGCCCCCTAAAACTTCCCTGAAACAACCCATTGTGGCTATCCAGAATCAGCCAAAATTCTATTTAGACTTGGGCTTCCTAGATGTGTTTGAGACCCACTGTATTAATTCTAGGCATACCGAATGTACTCTTCCCATCTTAACAAGACTGTAAGATAAAGACCTTTTATTTTACTTTGGTAGCCTCCACGGTGCAGAATAGATACTTAGACACCTCCCTCTCTCTCCTCAGCATTTGGCCAAGAGAAGAATGTCTCTTTGAACAACTTCAGTGCTGATGAGGTAACCAGAGCCTTGGAGAATGTGCTAAGTGGTAAAGCCTGAAACCTCCACTGAGGATTAAGAGCAACAGCCCCAGAGCCTGGGCTCTGATGGACTTAGTGTAATGTGAAAAAAATGTGTTCTCCTATTTCTTATAAAGCTTGTGCTGTAAAATATTTTATCAGGGTGTTCTTGTCTTCATCTGCCCTCTACCCCTTACTATGCAACCACTGAGGCAAAGTAGTTTAATATAAAAATAAAACTTTATTCTGTCTCATCAAAGGCTACCAGCTGCTGAAGCAAAAATGAATAGGGCAGGGGGATAGGGATTCCGGGGCCCCAGAATCAGTAGACTACACTGAGTCCCCTTTGGTCCTCCTGCCTAGATAGTGCTGATTGAAAGAGAAGAAGCTGGGACCCAAAGGTCTTGGCTTAGGTGTGGGAGTAGAGTGCATGAGACCTCATTATAGTCCTAAATCACCAAAGGCTCTACTGGACAAAGAAGCTTGAGGTTAAGAGAGGGGAATGAGTAACACGGAGAAAGAAGATCACCCTTGAAGAGCTGTCTGCTGGAGAGCATACACACGATCCTGGAGCTGGGCCTCCTCCTGATGCCTTTCCAGGGCCTGCAGCCCTGATTGCTGCAGGAAGACCTGAACAGCCTAGGGGCAAGGAAGAAAAAAAATTCAACACACCTTGGTCTCTGTGTCCTAAGACTCAAGTCCCACAGCCTCATGGGTCAGCCGATTTTAGAGGGTGCATTCCCCACAAGAGGATGAAGGTTCTGACATGGAACCTATATAGGTTAGCCAGACCCAGAGAAACCACCATAGTTAAGACTAGACAGAAAGGGAGCCACTGTGTGGCTTCAGAACAGGGTGATTGGGGATGTGGGCCAGAAACCTGTACCTCTGGCTGATACAGGAACAGCAGATGCAGCAGCTCCAAACTCTGGCCTACTACTTCAGTGTCAGATAAGAATAGTGTCTGCAGTAAGGCGGGAAGCAGGGGCCCTGGCCACAGCCTCTGGCAGTAAGCAGGGCCCTTCTCTGCAACATTGCACAGAATTGTGAGCACCTGCAGACAGACATATATATATATAGTCTACAAAGAATGAAACGCAAAGATCGTAACAGCTGAAATACATGGCATGCTGACCACATGCCCAGGGACCATACCAAGCTCTTCGACATGCATGTTCTCAACTCCTATGAAGCAGTTGTAGGAGTATGAGAATTATTATCCCCAATTATAAGTGAGGAGACTGAAGTTTAAGGTGGTTAGTTGATTTGTCCAAGGATAAATAAACCAGTTTAAGGGACACACACCTAGACTGGTTGGGCCCCAAGGCCACACCACACCACCTGCTGGCTCTCAACTAAGGGTACTTCTGAGGGCTCAGGACTGCTCTCCCATACAATCTGACTACCAGATCTTGGATTCAAGTGACCCCACTACATACCATTACGCTCACCACATTAGATACTGGCAACAGCTGCAAGAGGGGCTCAATCAGATCCAGGGAGAGCAAGGAGGTACAGAAACTAGGACTCTTTGCTGGAAGAGAAGTACCAGGGTGAAAAAACTGCTTTCACCCACCACCCCTGCCAATCCTACCCACCTCAGCCTAGGCCATGAGGAAATATTCCCATTATCCAAATGTCCAGGCTTGGGCAGATGGTGCGTACCAGTGAGGTTGTTGAGGAGCCAGAGGCCCTCAGGAAGCAGACTGGGCTGTTTCTGGAAAAAGAACTGCAGAAGGATAAATAAGGCTGCCACAACACGCTCATCTCTGAGCTGCATTTGGCCTCCAACAGTCTCCACTTCTGCCTCAGTTAGCAGGTTGCTTACACATCGAAGCACAGGGCATGCCAGCTGCAAAGACAAATTGGGGGTCAGGTGTAAGGAGGAAGAGGTTACCTGAATTCCAGAGTATGAGGAAACATCTCCCAGAATTTCACCTGTTCTCCTCACCTACCAGCTCCAGTCCTGCATCATCAGTTCTCTGGACAGCCTCAGCCAAATCCAACAGCAGCAACCCCAGAGTAGACAGAGCCCCATGGGCAATAAGCAGGGAATTGCTAACCTGGCTGGGCAACAGGAAGCAAGCAGTCACTATGTATGTAGTCAATTCCACCTTTAAGAAGAGAAACAGGCTGGGCACGCGGTGGCTCACGCCTGTAACCCCAGCACTTTGGGAGGCTGAGGCGGGTAGATCACAAGGTCAAGAGATAGAGACCATCCTGGCCAACACGGTGAAACCCCGTCTCTACTAAAAATACAAAGAAAAATTACCCAGGCGTGGTGGCACGCTCCTGTGGTCCCAGCTACTCGGGAGGCTGAGGTGGAAGAATCGCTGGAACCCAGAAGGTGGAGGTTGCAGTGAGCCGAGATTGTGCCACTGCACTCCAGCCTGGAGACAGAGCAAAACTCCATCTCAAAAAAAAAAAAAAAAAAAGAGAAATAGCTGATGTCTGTGGGTTTCCCAGGCTCCAAAAAGAGAGAGGACAGTGGAGGAATGAAAACTCACTACAGCAATTCCAGACACAAGTTCAAAGAGCTGAGTGTCATGGAAGCAGCCTCAGGGAAGATCTGTGGTACCTTCCCAACTGGCCTATGTTACCTGCAGATGATGTAATGAAGGCACCAGGCAAACTCCACAGCGACCCCAGGGTTCAGCTTTGGGCCAGGTTGCAACAACTGTAGCATGTGCTGAGGGAGAGTGGAAGCCAAGATGGAGCTGCTGGCAGAAACCGGGCTGTGAGTAGGAACCACGAAGATGCCAGTGGCTTTTACCAAACCCTTATAGCAGATGGGAAAGTGTCCAAACCCAAAGCCCTTCTCAGGTGGGAAAATGTCCAAACCTACAACCATTCCTAGCCAGACACATGAAGTTAAAAGTGTAACAGCTTTGGAAATTGGAGCTATAATAATGAGTGGGTCACCTCTGGCTGCACATCTAAAGACAATTTTACTCACGGGATGATCTTCTCTGGAGCTTCCTTAGCCTGTAGAAGCTGGGACAAGGCAAATCCGAGAGCTTCCAGCACAGCCACATGGGGGGACTGGAAGTAGACAGGGTAAGGATCTGACTGAAAGCTGAGTCATAAGGTCTCCAGAGACTCAGCCCCTAGGCACAGGGCAGAGGCTAGAGCTACCTAACCAAAGGAGATGGAGCATGTGGGGAGGAGCAAAGGAAGGGTTGCCCAGGGAGGAAGAAGGGAGTCACCTGGATGCAGGCAGCCAAGGTTGGAACAATGCCTTGTGGCAGGAGCTGCCTTCTCACAGCCTCACTCTCCACAATCAGGTTACCCAGTGTATACAGACACAGCTCCTGAGAACAGGCAACAAAAGCACTGGGCTTGGCCTGTTTCATGCCAGGCTGAAGGAGGGGAGGTGATAGGGACACTGGAGCAGCTATCCTGAGGCTCACAAGAGGGTGGGGAGATGATGAGTATAGACATGGCTGTAGGCATCAGGGTGAACATGTTTTCTTCCTCCCACCTGCCAGCTCAAACTGGTCCCAAAAGCACAAATTTTAAAA
This sequence comes from Aotus nancymaae, assembly GCF_030222135.1. NCBI lineage: Eukaryota > Metazoa > Chordata > Mammalia > Primates > Aotidae > Aotus > Aotus nancymaae. The sequence continues at coordinate 15,618,408 of NW_026988479.1, read as the reverse complement.
TCTAAGCCAAGAACAAGATAGGAAGGCATAGGGCTTACTATGAAGTCTGAGCTGTGACTGGAGAGGTAGGTGAGGAGGTAGGAAGTGGCTGGCAGGCAGGCCTCAGCAACAGTAGACTGCTCGGAGTGAGAGAGCTCATGCAGGCACCGAGCCGCCTCCAGCTGCAGCAGGGCCTGGTTGCTGGTAAGGAGCCCGACCAGGGTCCGCATGCTGCCCTCCAGCCTACGCAAATGAGTACCAGAGCCCTGCTTAGCTTGTGGTCCATCCCTCAGAGACCCAGCTCCCACCTCTCCCACACCACCCATACTAACCGGATGAAGGTCTGCTGCGTTTCAGGGTGCTGCAAGCTTCGACGAAGGCTGACCAGAGCCCTCTCTCTCTTTTCCTCTGTCCCCCGCTGGGCTTGCCTCAGGAGCTGCTGGACCTGAAGCTCAGAGCAGGGAAAGGAGAACACATAGTTGCCAGGAAGCAAGTCCTAAGTCTCTCAATGCCCACTTCACCTGTGAGCCTTCCAATATCACACCACTTCCAGAACTTGTCATTCACACTAATGCAACTAATAAGCACCAACCTTGCAGTGGAGTGGACAGAGAATCAGAACTGAGTTCAAATACCAGCCCTGCCACTTACTCCACAAGGGACCTGAACCTAAGTTTCCTCACCTGAAAATGAGAATAACAATATCTAAGGATATTTAAACCTCTCAGCCTGGTGAAAACTACTCCTCCAGCCATTCTCTCCATGCAACCTACACTCTTAACAACTAACACAACACGAACTGGGTTTTTTTTTTTGTTTTTTTTTTTTTAACACTTTCGAGCTTTTGCACATGATATTCCTTCTGCCTGGATACCCTCTCCGCTTCCCACTCTTCAGATTTCTGCTCCTCATTCCCTCTGGGAAGTTAGCTCTTTTTGAGAGATTTGGGAGTTTCTCTTGTTCCTCATGTTTCCTTCCCTTATGATATCTGTCTTTCACTGGTTGTGAGCACCTCAAAGAAAGGGACTCTCTTTTTTTTTTTTTTTTGAGACAGTTTCACTCTTACTGCCCAGGCTGGAGTGCAGCGGTGCAATCCAGGCTCACTGCAACCTCCACCTCCCCGGTTTAAACGATTCTCCTGCCTCAGCCTCCTGAGTAGCTGGGATTACAGGCATGCGCCACCACACCCAGCTAATTTTGTATTTTTAGTAGAGACAGGGTTTCTCCATGTTGGTCAGGCTGGTCTGGAACTCCCGACCTCAGGTGATCTGCCTGCCTCGGCCTCCCAAATTGCTGGGATTACAGGCGTGAGTCACTGCGCCCAGCTGGTGACTTTTCATCTTTGTGTATCTCAGTGACCAGCACAGTGTCTTGGCATAAAGTAAGCACACAACGGAATAGTATGACCTAGGAATAAGTTGATAACTATATATGTCAACATAGCGTGCATGGTAAACTATGTATGTAAACAAAATACAAATATGGGGGATACCCAATGCTTGAATAAATCCTTTCATTCACTCATTCAATCAATACTGAGCACTTAACTATATGCCAGATAATGTGCAGGCAACTGGGTTTTCAGTGATAACAAATAACATAGGATCTAGGCTTTCCTGCCATTTAAAGTTTAGAGAAATAACAATAAACAAGCAATTAGATAATGATTAATATTCTACAAGAAACAAGTAGGCTGTTAAGACAGAATATCAAAAGAAACCCACGTTAGACGTAGCCAATGCCAAGGCCTTAAGACACGAAAAAGTCTCAAGGAACTCTTGCAGAAACTGAAATCGTTGCAGGAACTGAAAAGGGGACAGTGGCTGGGATGAGAAAACTGATAAAACTGGAGGTAGGAAGAGGTTGTAGGGCACAGGAAGGATTTTGGTCTCCAAAGGCGTTTTTAAAGGACGTATTGACCTTGACAAGCATAGATGCGGGTAACCTTTCAGGAGGCTGCAGTAGTATCCAGAGAGGAGGTGGTGGTGGCAGCTGCAATGGTGAGGCATGTAAAGACTCCAAAGCTCTTTAGGAGGTAAACAACTAGGATTGATGGGTTTAGGGTCAAAGAGTTGAGCGGGATGATTCCCGTTTCTGGCTTGACCCACTGGGGAATAGAAGTGTAGAGTGCATTGCGTTCAGGTTTGGGGCCGACCTCAAGTAGTCCCGGGAGTCTAGCGCCAGCGGGCGTGGACTCTAGCGCACCCTGCTTTGCCCCCTCACCTCGGTTTCCCCGAGGATCACAGACACACATCCCTCTCCAGCTTCCTCCGGGGCGTCGTCTCTCAGCAGCCTCTTGCTGACCAGCTGCTGCTCCCTCCGCGCCTTCCGCAGTACTGTGGGCAGAGAAGCCAGATGAGATTGGGAAGGACTACCAGGATCCAGAACCCGCGGCTCCGAGCCTGCGGCCTCAGCCTATCTCCGACCGCCATAAACCCCCGCGCTCCCTCGCCCGCCCACACCTGCCTCCCGCTCCCGCCGGCGGCGCCTTAGCTCCTCCACCCCGCAGACCACTGGCCTAAGGCGGCCCTGCCGTCGGCTCCACATGGTGGAGCGGAAGGAGGAAAGCCCCAAAGAAACAGCTGGCACTACGCCCCGCGGAGCGTAGAAGACGGCACTGACTGCGCAGCCGCAGCACGGGGCGGGACCAGAAGGGGAGGGCGGGGCTCGGCGAGCGGACGCAGCGTGGGGCGGCGGGCGGGGCGAGGGCTAGAGGCGCCGCTCCGCCTCGGATTGATTTCTAGTCTTACCGATTCTCGGAAAAAAAGTTACTCATCCGTGACCTCCACCGCCCCAAGCCAGCAGTGTCACAATCTACTCAGCAAACACAACTTCCCCACCCACAATACCCGCTAGATGAACGTTCAAAACAACCCCGAGCTCCGGGAAGAGCCACGGTGCCATTTCATCATTAATGCGGATCCCATTGATGAGCGCTGCCAAAAACGCTTGAAGTGTCATTGAATTGTCAACGAAAAGAGTCAAACTCTGTAAAATATTTGAAAAGACTTATTCCGATCCAAATATGAGTGACCATGTCCCGTGACACAGCTCTCGGGAGGTCCTGAGAACATGTGCCCAAGGTGGTTGGGATAGTTTCCTTTTATATATTTTCGGGAGACATGAGACTTAAATCCAATTCATTTCAAGAAATACATCGGAAGGGCCGGGCGCGGTGGATCAAGTCTGTAATTCCAGCGCTTTGGGAGGCCGAGGCGGGTGGATCAACTGAGGTCAGAAGTTCGAGACCAGCCTGTCCAACCATCTCTACTAAACTCCATCTCTACTAAAAATACAAAAAATAGTCGGACGTGGTGGTGGGTGCCTGTAATCCCAGTTACTTGGGAGCCTGAGGCAATAGAATCGCTTGAACCTGCGAAGCGGAGGTTTCAGTGAGCCGAGATTGCGCCATTGCACTCCAGCCTGGGAGACAAGAGTGAAACTCCGTCTTGAAAAAAAGAAAGAAGAGAGGGAGGGAAGGAGAGAGGGATGGAGGGAGGGAGAGAGGGAAGGAAGGAGGGAAATTGGTTTGCCGGACAACCGAAAGGCGGGACAACTGAAAGTGGGGCAGTGGGGGGACTTCCAGCTTATATGTAGATTTTAAAATTTTCTGGTTGACGATTGGTTGAGTTTCTCTAAAGACCTGAGATCCATGTAAAGGAATGTTTGGGTTAAGATAAAGGATTGTGGAGACTCCAGTTTTTATTTGTAGAGGAAACCTTCAAGTCCTAGGCTTCAGAGAGAATAGGTTGTAAGATGTTTCTTATCAAACTTAAAGTCTGTGTTGATGTTAACACTGGAGAGGTATAATGAGGCATGTTTGACTCCCACTTCCCATCATGGCCTGAAACAGTCTCTCCGGTTAAATTTCAAAAGCGCCCTGGCTGAGGAGGAAGTCCATTCAGATGGTTGGGGTGGGCCTTAGAATTTTATTTTTGCTTTACAGAATGTTCACCACAATGACCATTATTCTCATTTTGTATGTGATGAAAATGAGAAAGATATCATTATTTCTTTGCTCTGCATAAAACTGAGTTCCCATTATTTTTAGGATGAAATCTTTCACCAAATGTTGAGTGCCACTAATCTACTAGGCAGTGAGGAAACACTAGTGAATAAAAAAACCGTGTTCCTAACACTCAAAATTGGAATTGTGACCAACTAACCTCTATATGGTCCAACCCCTGCATACCTCTCCAATCTGGACTCACCTCTTCTGGGACCTTCTCTTTGTTAACAGCCCCTGCTCTTTTTCTTCTCCACCCCACTCCCACTCCTGAGGGAGGTTCTTGCACAAGCTGTTTTCTCTGCCTGTGCTTCTACCTCTTCTCTCTACCAGCATCCTTCTCTTAACACCATCCTCAACATCTCAAGTCCAGTGTCACCTACTCAGACCCAGCTTCTTCATAACCCTTTTCACAGCTGTCATTAAGTTGTAGTAAATTATTTGATGTTGTCTCCTCCCAGATCCGCTTGGAAGCTCCAAGAAATTAGGGTCCTGGTAGCACCTAAGAATTTTTATGGGAAGCCTCTAATTTTTAGAAAGCTATATAACTTAGGCAAAGGTTCAAGTAAGGACAAATCTAGAAAAAGATTGTTCTTAAAACTAACTTACTTCCCTTGGACTTAATTCTACCCCTTGGAGTTAATCAATGAAATCTGCAATCTCTACAAAACAACACGTTAAAATATCTACAGACCATCATTCCATCCTCCATATCTTCTCTCCCAGTATCCATCCAGCCCCTGGACAGCCATTTATTGAGCACCTGCTGTGCACCATGCTCTGGCCAGGAATAGGGCCTGGATCTTGATCCCTTCCTCATGCAACTGGCTGGCTTCTTTTTTAAATTTTTTAAAATTTTTTATTTTATTTTCTTATTTCTCCAAGAAATAACTTTTTTTTTTTTTTTTTTTTTAGGCAGAGTTTCACTCTTATCGCCCAGGCTGGAGTGCAGTGGTGCCATCTCGGCTCACTGCAACCTCTGCTTCCTGGGTTCAAGTAATTCTCCTGCCTCAGTCTCCCGAATAGCTTGGATTACAGGTGCCCACTGCCACGCCTGGCTAATTTTTTTCTACTTTTATTAGAGACAGGGTTTTGCCATGTTGGCCAGGCTGGTCTTGAACTCCTGACCTCAGGTGATCTGCCCATCTTGGCCTCCCAAAGTGCTGGCATTACAGGTGTGAGCCACCATGCCCAGCCAAGAAAAACTTTTTTTAAAAATTTTTATATTTCTTGAGCCAAGGTCTTGTTCTGTTGCCCAGGCTACAGTGCAGTGGTGCAATCATGGCTTATTGCAGCCTGGAACTCAGCCTCAAATGATTCTTTTAGCTTGGCCTCCCAAAATGCTAGAATTACAGGTGTGAGCCACCACACCTAACCCAGGCTGGCTTCTAAAACACACACTTACTCCAGGTGGGGAAGATGAAACAAGTTCCCAGCCAAAAGCTGTGTTCTGCCCAATGTCTACTCGGACAACTACAGCTGCCCAAACTGCCTTTCTGTGTCTACCTGTCTGGCAACACTGTTAACCCTGTAAGAACCAGCCCCACGTCCTGTCTTGTACAAGGTTGCGTGTTCCTTACTCCAGATCATGTTCCTCCCCCCACCCCCCGGCCCTCCCCCAACACCATGAACCCTTGGTTTCTCTTCTTTAAGAGCCCTCTGCACTAGGGACTGAAGTTCTGAGTTCATGTTTGCTCTACCCACCTACTGGAGCACTTCAGGAACTGTGTCTTGGTCATGTCTGCATCCCAGAGCTTTCCACCAACCCTAGTTTTAGGTAGACAAATGATAGATATTCGTTGAATCAAGCTGTGAGTTGGAGATCTTTGCAGAACCATCATTGCCCCTCTTAGCTTGGACCTCCCCACCCAGAGTGCCTCCCCTAAGATGATGAGGTGTCAGACTTCAGTGGCCTGAGTTCCCTGAATGCAGAGACTCTGAGAAAGACTAGTTATCAAGACTACCCTGAAAAGATGTGGCTCTGTGCGGAAGACTTTACTCACAAACAGGTAATACTATCATCTCCATTTCACAAAAGGGAGGCCCAAGTCTCACAACCTCAGTAGTAAAGCTGGGATTCCAAGCCTGGCTATCTGACTTCAAGTCAGATATACTCACATCTTAGTCCTCAGGGATATCACAGGGACCTGGCATGGCACTGAAGCATGGCCCAGTGCATTAGAGTATGCCCAACAGGACCCACAGGGGGCAGTAATGAGCCTTCTTGTTTGGATTAGGGACAAATGTGCAGCTACTTCTTAATTAAAGAGGAAGTGGGAATTTAAAAAAGACCTTCAGGCAGGGCATGGGCTCCCACCTGTAATCCCAGCAGTTTGAGAGGCCGAGGTGGGAGGATCACCTGGGGTCAGGAGTTTGAGACCATCCTGGCCAACATGACCCAGTCTCTGCTAAAACTACAAAAATTAGCCGGGCGTGGTGGTGGGCACCTGTAATCCCAGCTAATCGGGAGGCTGAGACAAAACAATCGCTTGATTCTGGGAGGCAGAGGTTGCAGTGAGTTGAGATCACACCACTGCACTCCAGCCTGGGCAACAAAGACAGACTCTGTCTGAAAAAAAAAAAAAATAAATTCATACAGTTCTTTCCCCAGAGGTCTAGGGATGTGGACCTGTGAGGGCTGCAGGGCTGTTGTAAATGCATAGCTGCTTACCCTCTGGGACATTTACTGGTTTTTGCTTTTTGTTTTTGTTTGTTTTTTGTGAAACGGGTGAGTTACTAATTAATCCTCATTCAACATAGTCCCATCCCTTCCTTTCTAGGGCACAGAAATTGTACTGAGGGGAGGGCAGGAGAGAGCAAACTGCAAGTGAAAAAACTGGTTCAAAATACCTTGCTTCCCAATTTCAGGACAGAAAATGGATACTGTAAGTGATCCAGCGACTTGGCCAATGTGTCTCCATTAAACACCTCCACTTTTAAGAAAGTTATTACTTAAACAAAGGAGCAAGAAAAAAAAAAAAGAAAGGAAGGATTGTTCTTCAGACCAACTTGCTTTTCTTGAACTCTAATTCTACACCTTGGTGGCAACAGATGAAGTTCACAATCTCTTCCACAAAACATCCAGTTAAATATCTGAGGATATTCAAGGACTTGGATTTGGGTGGTGGGAGATCAATAGAAACCAAGACAAGGGAGAAGTCAAAGAAACAAATCAAGTAGAGCCTCTGGGATATAAGGTGGGGGGTATTGTGGGGCAGACAGTGCAGAGTATGGTACTGGCCTAAGGCACTGAGGATCATCCTTTTCCCATACCCACCAGAGAAGCCTTAGACACCTGAGTCATCAGAGCACTCAACGCCTGGGGCGCCTGAGTCATCAAGATGCTGCCAGGGGACACAGAACCCTAGATGCCCTGCAAAATCCTTCCTGTTGGATGTTCCCTCCCTGCAACATCCTTCATTGCAATATTTCCAAGAAAGGAAGCGGCTGTCTGGGAGGAAGAGAGATGGGGAGGTGATCAGGGTTCACAGAGGAGGGAACTGAGTGACATCCCAGGATTACATAAACTCTTAGAGGCAACCGAATAGTCCACAAGTGTGAAGCCTGGAAGCCGGCGGGTGCCGCTGTGTAGGAAGGAAGCTAAAGCCCTTCCAGAGCCTGTCCGGAGTTCAGAGGCTCGGAGAACTTATCGACCATGGTAGGTGTTGGGGCTTGGGGTTGAACGCGGGCCACTCGGGGAGCCACAGGGGCCGGATGGGGCCTCCTAGACCTCTGCTCTCTCTCCAGGAGCGAGCGTCCTGCTTGTTGCTGCTGCTACTGCCGCTGGTGCACGTCTCTGCGACCACGCCAGAACCTTGTGAGCTGGACGATGACGATTTCCGCTGCGTTTGCAACTTCTCCGAACCTCAGCCCGACTGGTCCGAGGCCTTACAATGTGTGACTGCGGTCGAGGTAGAGATCCGTGGCGGCGGCCGCAGTCTGGGACCACTTCTAAAGCGCGTCGATGCCAGCGCTGACCCGCGGCAGTATGCTGACATGGTCAAGGCTCTCCGCGTGCGGCGGCTCACAGTGGGAGCCGCACAGGTTCCTGCTCAGCTACTGGTAGGCGCCCTGAGTGTGCTAGCGTACTCCCGCCTCAAGGAACTGACGCTCGAGGACCTAGAGATAACCGGCACCATGCCTCCGCTGCCTCTGGAAGCCAAAGGGCTTGCACTCTCCAGCTTGCGCCTCCGCAACGTGTCGTGGGCAACAGGGCGTTCGTGGCTCGCAGAGCTGCAGCAGTGGCTCCACCCAGGCCTTAAGGCACTAAGCATTGTCCAAGCACACTCGCTTGCCTTTTCCTGCGAACAGGTTCGCGCCTTCCCGGACCTCACCAGCCTAGATCTGTCTGATAATCCTGGACTGGGCGAACGCGGACTGATCGCGGCTCTCTGTCCGCATAAATTCCCAGCCCTCCAGAATCTAGCGCTGCGCAACACAGGAATGGAGACGCCCACAGACGTGTGCGCTGCGCTGGCGGCGGCAGGTGTGCAGCCCCGCAGCCTAGACCTCAGCCACAACTCGCTGCGCGCCACCGCAAACCCCAGCGCTCCGAGATGCGTGTGGTCCAGTGCCCTAAACTCCCTCAGTCTGTCGTTTGCCGGGCTGGAACAGGTGCCTAAAGGACTGCCGGCTGAGCTCAGCGTGCTCGATCTTAGCTGCAACAGGCTGAACAGGGCGCCGCAGCCTGACGAGCTGCCCAAGGTGGATAACCTGATACTGGACGGGAATCCTTTCCTGGTCCCTGGAAGTACCCTCCCCCAAGAGGGCTCGACGAACTCCGGCGTGGTCCCAGCCTGTGCACGTTCGACCCTGTCGGTGGGAGTGTCGGGAACCCTGGTGCTGCTCCAAGGGGCCCGGGGCTTTCCCTAACATCCAAGAGAGAATAATGAATGGGCTCAGACTACCTTGGCTTCCGGGGAGTCCCATCAGGACGTTGAAGACTTCGACCAATTCAACCCTTTGCCCTACCTTTATTAAAATCTTAAACAACGGGTCCCTGTCGTTCATTTAACAGACCTTTATTGGATGTCTGCTATGTGCTGGGCACAGTGCTGGATGGGGAATTCATCATACTTAGGCTTTCTTCATCCTAACTCCCTAAGAAATCCTACATGTCCTCCCCAAAAAAAGAACTGCGGGGATAGAAGGAACCGGGAAAGGACTCCTGGCCAGAGCTACATGGGAGAAACAATGAGTGTCTGTGCAGTCAGGGCTTTCCGAGCAGATTATTGGCATCTGGATTAAAAGATATTTGAATGATATTTGGAAGATACAAAATATTTTCTCTCCTATGCACTTCCCAAGAAGCCATCTGCTCCCTTTCCAAGGTAATAAAACCCACAGCCATTTGCTTATTCCCTTAGTCTCTCTCTGTCTCTCTATCTCTGTCTGTCTCTGTCTCTGTCTCTCTCTCTCTCTGTCTCTCTCTCTCTCACACACACACACACACACACACATACACACACCCCTCTCCCTCTCCGTCTCCCTTACCACTCAAGGAAGAGGGACAGCCTCCTAACCTGCACAACTACTGAGTTTCATAATATTAGGGTTCCTCTCTTGTAAAACCTCTCTGCACCCAGAGGCTTTCACTGTGTCACTCCCCCACATAATGGGGAATTTCAGCCTGGGGAACTAACGCAAGATACAGTCTGTCTCTGAACTAGAGATCCTGGATGCTGTTAGTACATATGTAGACAACGTTTTCAGGCTGACTCTGACTGGCAAATAGGATAGCATCTCAAAACTATCCTATTTTTGATAGACCCTGCAAAACTTGTGAATAAACAGGATGTGTCCTCTACTCCTCATTAACTCAGAAACCTAGGGCATCAGGCATCGAGAGGTGCCATTTCTTCAGAGTCTCTTCTTCATTTCAGTGAGGAGGCAGCTACATCCATAAGAGAGCTAGATGCCTGCCTCACAGGGAGAGAGGTGGGAAGAGGCATACAGGCCCAGCAGTCCTGCCTGCCTTTGGCCAACGTCTAGAGCCACACAGATAGGATGGAATGGAAATTAACATTGATAAGAGAGTTACAGACTTTACCAGAACCAGATTCAAAATATGTCAGAAAATAGCTAAATTAGCTGAACACCCACTAGAATGTCCCCAAGGGGCCTTCAACCAGCCAGTTGGGAGATTTCTAGTATAAGAAAATTAATCATCTAAAGGCAGTTATTTTCCCTTGCATAGCTCTGATCACACTTCATCAAATGGTTACAGAACCCCTATTTCACCTCAGGCCTTGTGCTAAAGCCTAGTATACAAAGATGAATCAGAAACATCCACATCCTCAGGGAATTTCAAAACAATAAGGGAGGAAAATACATAAATGATAGTTTTTTATGTGTGAGAAATAACTGTAAGAACATAAATTTCTGTTGTTTAAGCCACCAGTATATGGTATTTTGTTACGGTAGCCTGAGCTAAGTCAGTAGTGGTGATGTAACATATCTGATTGCAAAAAAAAAAAAATTTTTAAGAGTAACATATCTGATTGCAATATGTTGTGAAGACAAGTAAAACAGAGAAAGGGAGCAGATATTGTTGAGGATTGATATGTTATACAAGTTTATTACCCTTTATTTAAAATGATCCCTAAAAACTTTGGTTTTGGATTTTTTTCAGATTTTGGAATATTTGCATATACATGATGAGATAGACTTGGATGGGACCCAAGTCTGAACACTAAATTCATTTTTGTTTAATACACACTTTAGATAATAGCCTGAAGATAACTTTATACAATACTTTTGTCATGATTCCCTAAACCAGTATAACAACTATCTACATGGCATTTACATTGTATCAAGAATTATAAGTAACCTAGAGATGATTTAAAGCATGTGGGAGATGTATGTAGGTTATGTGCAAATACTGTAACATTTTATTTCTTTATTATTTTTAATTGTTATTAGTTTTTGTTTTTGTTTTTTGTTTTGCTTTTTGAGATGGAGTCTCTCTCTGTCACCCAGGCTGGAGTGCAGTGGTTCAATTCTCAGCTCACTGCTACTTCTGCGTCTCGAGTTCAAACGATGCTCCTGTCTCAGCCTCCTGAGTTAGCTGGGATTACATGCATGCACTACCACAACCTGCTAATTTTTGTATTTTTAGTAGAGACAGGGTTTCGCCATGTTGGCCAAGCTAGTCGAGAACTCTTGACCTCAGGTGATCCACCGCTCTCGGCCTCCCAGAGTGTGGGATTACAGGCATAAGCCACTGCATCCAGCCTAAAGTTTTGACTATTTTGATTGTAACCTGTCACATGCCTAGGATATGAATCATCCCTTTGTACAGTGTATCTACACTGTAGGCACTACCACCTTGTTAGTAACTTAGGAGCTGTCTCTGTTGTCAGATCAACAGTTACTATATAGCAGTACTTGTTCAATAACCCTTATTTTACTTAATAATGGACCCACAGTGCAAGAGTAATAATGTCCACAATTCAGATATAAAAAAGAAAAGCTGTAAGATGGCTGGGCATGGTGGCTTATGCCTGTAATCTCAGCACTTCAGGAGACTGAGGTGGGTGGCTCACTGGAGGTCTCCAGAGTTTGAGACCAGCCTGACCAACATGGTGAAACCCTGTCTCTACTAACAATACAAAAAAATTAGCTGGGCATGGTGGTGCACACCTGTAATCTCAGCTACTTGGGAGACTGAGCCAGGAGAATTGCTTGAACCCAGTAGGTGGAGGTTGCAGAAGCCAAGAATCACGCCATTACACTCCAGCCTGGGTGACAAGAGCAAAACTCTGTCTAAAAAAAGAGAGAGAAAAAGAAAAATCTTACAACTACTGGATCTTCTTCTGTCTGTCTGTGTATTTACATGTGTTGTGTGTGTGATGTTTATATAAAAGTGCTCTAATTAATCATCTTAAAGATAAAACACTTAAATATTTTGTCAGAAAAATAAAAACCTTAATGCCCTTTAGTTAATGTGACTTTAGTAATCTTTGGGAAATAAAGACAATTTTAAAGATTATTGGTAAAATGAAAATGTCTTTAAAATTTAGAAATTTTGTCTCAATAAGACAGGTCAGATACTGAGTTTACTAAACTACATAATCTGCTTCCTTGACATGATCATTGTTCAATTTACCTGCTTTGGAGCCATTAGATTCTAGATAATGCCTAGGGACATGTGGAGTTAGCCATGCCCTCTAGCTATGTAGGAAAGCTCAGACCTTATCTGAACTCTGGCTGGTGTCCCTGGCTCCACACCTAGTACATAATTAAACTTGCTTACTTACCAGGTTTTTAAAAAAATTTTTGTAATGGATATAATTTAAACTGCAGAAAATAATAAAAATTGAAAACATTAGGCAAGACTAGAATTTAACAGGTGGGCTGTAATTTCTGAAACATAATTTTTTTAGTGTTTTATTTTTATCAAAATATAAATTATGGTAGGACTGGTTTGCTTTTTTATACTTGGCTTAATTATTTGTATACAGTGAAGCAAGAATAATTATTTGCTACATAGGTTTTTTAAATTGACTTTGATGGAACTTTGTTATATAGAAGGAATTTGAGATAAGACTTTTTAAAGCCAAGCCCAGTTATGGATTTCTGCTATTAAATACCTATGAGTTGGGTTTTTTGGTTTTTTTTTTTAGGTTTTTTTGGCCTGTTAGAAAGTGGGGCTTTTGGGGCTTTTGGCCTGTTAGAAAGTGACTTTTTTTTTTTTTTTCATACAGAGGCTCACTCTATCGCCAGGCTGGAGTGCAATGGCGCAATCTCAGCTCAATGCAACCTCCGCCTCCTGGGTTCAGTCGATAGTGACATTTTTTACTTGCCACAGATTAGAAAACCTGTACAGGGACTATGTATACAAATTATGAGGCCAGTTTTTTAAGGGCTTTATTGGCTTTATAAGTTCAGTTTGATTTTTTATTTTAACAGAGTCTCGCTCTGTCACCCAGGCTGAAGTGCAGTGGCAAGATCTCGGCTCACTGCAAGCACTACCTCCCCAGTTCAAGCAATTCTCCTGCCTCAGCCTCTCATGCCTCGGCCTCTGAAGTAGCTGGGATTACAGGCACCCACCACCATGCCCAACTAATTTTTGCATTTTTAGTCGAGACGGGTTTCATTGTGATGGCCAGGCTGATCTCGAATTCCTGATCTCAGGCAATCCACCCGCCTTGGGCCTCCCAAAGTGCTGGGATTGCAGGCATGAGCCACCATGCCTGGCCAAGTTTGATTTTTTGAAGGACAGCGTACTATTTTATTTAGCCTTGGTAAAATAACCAGTTTTTTAAGTTGTGTTTCACTATAAAAGAAAATAGATTTTTATGGTACTGATGCAAACAACTATATTGTTGTAGTTTAAGAATACTTATAACTAGTTTTGAAATTTTAGAGGAACTAGGCAGAGAAGAACAAACACATTTTAAATTTTATTTACCGGAGTATATTTTACTTACTTGTTAAAGGCTGTAGCTAGCTTAAGACAAGTTTTTTTTTAACTTGAAAAATAAGATAAAGATTAGCAGTATTTCAAGCAAAAGAGAAAAACTGTTTTTGTTTTTATTTTTATTATTATTTTTTTTGGAGACAGAGTTTCGCTCTTGTTACCCAGGCTGGAGTGCAATGGCACGATCTCGGCTCACCGCAACCTCCGCCTCCTGGGTTCAGGAATTCTCCTGCCTCAGCCTCCCGAGTAGCTGGGATTACAGGCACGCGCCACCATGCCCAGCTAATTTTTTGTATTTTAGTAGAGACAGGGTTTCACCATGTTGACCAGGATGGTCTCGATCTCTTGACCTCGTGATCCACCCGCCTCGGCCTCCCAAAGTGCTGGGATTACAGGCTTGAGCCACCGTGCCCCGCCTTATTTTGAACTATTTTTAAAGCATTTGATAGGTTTCCTTTTCCTTGAAGTGTTACCAGGGAATTTTGGGTTCCTTTGGAGATGCTATTTTCGTTCTTCTTTTTGTGTTTCTCATGTCCCTACATTGATAGCTATGGATCTGGTATAATGGTGGCTTATTTCAATTATATGGAATAGCTTTCATAGAGAAAGACTTTCTCCTACAAATGCATCTTTAGTAACAGTTGGATAAGGTGCTTTGGCTTTAATTCTGAGTAGGTGAAGTATTATAGTTTCTATATGATTTATTTGGTTGTGATCAACGTCAGTGATGTTTGCAATTTCCGAGGCAGCTTTGGCTGTGGTTGTGAAAACTGTTGTGAGTTTTTTTTGGTGATAGGGACACTGGGTAAGCTAGTCCTTAGGCCCTTTGGGAGTGCACACAAACACGCAGTAGCAGCAATAGGCACCAGGTGAGCCAGTCTCCAGTCTCCTGTGCAGTGAGCACAGATTTGCCAGAAACCCCACTGCTAAACTGGGTGGGGTTTCTGGCAGTGCTAGTGGTGGGCTACAGACTTACTGGTCTTCAGCCCTTAAGTGGCACAGATGGGTACCAACTGTGGACTCAGGTAGACCAGTCATCCCCAGGCCCAGGGTGGTGTGCATGTATGCCAACAGTGACAGTAGTGGGTCCCAGTCAGGTTCTGGGAATACAGGTCCTTATGCCACCAATGATACATGCAGGCACAAATATTAGAAGTGGCAGCTTTACATGGGTACCAACAGTGGTGGTAGTAGGCCCCTAGTGGGACAGTCCTTAGGCCTTTGAGAGTTGCATGTGGGCCCTGGCCATAGTGGTGGCAGGCATGGAGAGGGGCATTCCTTGGGCCCCCATGTAGCATAGTTTGGCACTGGCGGTACAGGCAGCAACCCAAGGGTGGCTGGTTTTTGGGCCCCATCTGGTAGATGCAGGTGTCAGTAGTAGCACCAGAGAAAGTCAATCCTCAGGCCCTCATGTGGCAAATATAGGTGCACATAGGTACAGGCAGTAGAGATGGCATCCTCAGGTTCTTGGCCCCTGGGTGGTATACCTATGCATGTTGCAGGCCCTCCATTCTAGAAGACAGGATTGCTTTGCTGACAGCAGTCCTGGCAGGTGGCTCTCAGGCCCTGAGGAGCATTGCTTTGACTCTCCTTGTCCTAGGAGCAGTCTTCCTGATTTTCTCGTCCATCTTTTTCCTGGGAACTAGGGTGCTGAGTTAGCTCAAGTGCCAGGAATAAGGACGCATCACTGGGTCCAGCTGGTGTAATGCTGCCACTCTCTGGGTGGATTTCTACCTTAGCTCTTGGAGCCTATATTTTAGTTCTACATGGCTGGAGAAGCCTCACAATCACGGCTGAAGGCAAATGAGGAGCAGTCACATCTTACATGGCGTCCGACCAGACACAATTTGCTTAACCGTTTATTTTATTTAATTTTAAGACAATTTTTTTTATTTTTAAGCAAAATGTACATTTTTATGCCTTTTTATACTTTTTTTTTTCCCAAAAAGAAGCCATAACTTTATTTATGATAGAAACAGTACAGGCCGGGCATAGTGGCTCATGCCTGTAATCCCAGCACTTTGGGAGGCTGAGGCGGGTGGATCAGGAGGTCAAGAGATCGAGACCATCCTGGTCAACATGGTGAAACCCCGTCTCTACTAAAAAAAAAATACAAAAAAATTAACTAGGCATGGTGGCGCGTGCCTGTAATCCCAGCTACTGGGGAGGCTGAGGCAGGAGAATTGCTTGAACCCAGGAGGCGGAGGTTGCGGTGAGCCGAGATCGCGCCATTGCACTCCAGCCTGGGTAATCAAGAGCGAAACTCCGTCTCAAAAAAAAAAAAAAAAGAAAGAAACAGTACAAATTTCAAACCAAGCTGCAGTTACTCTTTTGAGACACCAAAAAAAGTTGCTTTCAGATGGTTACATTGTTAATTCCATAATAGTATTTACAATATCATTACTGTTGTTCTTCAGGGCTCGGACTACCTTTGCTCTCGACACATTTGCTTGTGACATGACCAATTCTATGTCTTTAACTTCTACACCTGTTTCATCGACCTCTTCCTCTTCACTCTCCTCTTGCACAGTTGGAGTCTGTGTGTTTTCTTGAATGTTTGAGACAGCTTCACCTTGAACTTTGAATTTCTCAGCAGCTGCTAGTTGTGCTTGCTGAGATAAATCTTCGATCTTGGCTTCCCCAAACGCTATGTAGGTATCCGAAGCAGGGCTCTTGTAGGCATCTGGTTTTGTGATGACAAAAAGGATATTCTTAGATTTCCGGATAGTGACTCTAGTAACTCCTGTAACCTGTCGAAGACCCAGTTTGGACATAGCCTTCCATGCCTTCTTTTCACTTTGACTCTGTTTTGCTTTACTGACGGTTTCTTCATCTATCTCAGCTGCTGCCTCCAGCTGGGCTTGTTGTGTGGTTGCCTGGGTGGAGTCCTGTTCTTCAAGCTCTGGTACTGATTCATCACCGTCAGATTCTGTTCCAGATCCGGTCTCAGCCTGGGGCTGCGGCAACTCCTGCTTTGTAGCAGGGACAGTTTCTGTGGCTTGGCCGGGCATTTTGTGCAGGGAACGCGGAATCAAGATGGCCTTTTTTTTTTTTTTTTTTTTTTTTAAATGGAGTCTCACTCTGTCGCCAGGCTGGAGTGCCAGTGGCATGATCTTGGCTCACCGAAACCTCTGCCTCCCAGGTTCAAGTGATTCTCTTGCCTCAGCCTCCTGAGTAGCTGGGACTATAGGCGCCCACCACCACGCCCAGCTCATTTTTGTATTTTTGGTAGAGACGGGTTTTCACCATGTTGGCCAGGATGGTCTCAATCTCTTGATCTGATCTCGCAATCCACCTGCCTTGGCCTCTCAAAGTGCTGGGATTACAGGCGTGAGCCACTGTGCCTGGCCTCTTTTTTAAGAATTTTTAACTAAAAACACTTTTTCTGTTTTTATACACCTTGCATGCAAATTTATGTTTGGTAGTTTTAATGACATGTTATAATGGTAACTTTTCTCAATTTTTAACTTTTATGTAAAGCCTTTTAATTTTTTTAAAATTATGTGCTAGATTCAGATGAAGTGTGACTTTTTTTCAGCATAGTTAGGGGCATGGTTACTTTTATATGTTTTTGTCCTTACTATAATGAACTGCAAGGAAATAGGTACACTGTTTGAAATGAGAAACTCTATTTAAGCAAGCACGTGATGTTAAGAGTGGCCTGTGGTACTGGAGACAAAGAATGTTAAGTAATTGACATGAGACTTGTTAAGTTTTAGGAATACTGTAATTTAGGCATACTTAAAGAAACAACTTCCTGTTTTAATAGGGATAAGTATATAATGAAAATATTTAATATTTATACCTCCTTTAAAAAGTCCTTTATTTTTTAAGTAGCAAGTAGTGCAAATTAATTTTTAACTTCTTTTTACCCTTTTTTTGCTAGAAATACTTAGGCATAACTAAAACATCCAAACAAGTTACAGAAGGGACCAAATTCTTATTTTTATTTTTTTTTTGACTGTTACTTGAAACTAAAAACACTTTTTACTGTTTTTATATACGTTGCATGCAAATTCTGATTTTTTAAGTAATTAAATTTTGAACTGTGCAATACAGTTTACTGTGTTTTTGGAAAACAGTATTAGAGCTGGAGAAAATACCTAAGAATTAAAATTTAAACCATAAATAGCACTGCTATATTTTAGCACAGCTAACTGGGACATTTAGCAAAAGCACACACACACAATAAAACCTCACAATTTTGCTGTAACAGAAGAATAAAGTAAAATGGCAATATACACAGTATTACTTTGCTTAACATTTCCCTTAAAAATAATTGATTTAAGTTCTTTTTTTAGTCCAGTTAATTAATTAGAGCTCTTATTAATAGACATTGCACACATAACACGTCTATAGCCACACAGACTACCAGAAGAAGGTTAGTAGTTATAAGATTTATATTTGCTAATTTCCTAATTGGGTTATTGGCCTGCCGGTGAGGTCCTTTAAGAACACGGCTAGGAGAACAATTTTTAGGGCCTAATAAACAAGCATGGCTGGAAGACAAAGACAGATTTTGAGAGGTACTTATTTACCCTTAATTTCAGGGTTTCCATAAGAAAAACAGAGATTTTTCCCAAAATGGGATTTGTAGCACCTTTTCTGTTTTCCCAGGGAGTCCCAGGCCACCAGAAGTAGTTTTAGGGTTTTTTATGCATGCACCAAGAGTGGCAAGACAGAGTGGAGAAAAGTAATCTTGACTGAGAGAAAAACCTTTTTTAGGAAAACAAGATTTATGAAGAGAAAAACATAAAGCCTTTTGAATATACTTATAGCTTGGATATCGATTTTAATTAAGCTCAGCCCTCTTTTTTATTAAGGGTGACAGTGGAGGTTAGAATTATATAAATATTATGCCAAGTCAAATTAAAGGATTGAGTTACGTGCAGGAATTTCCTGAGATAATGAGAGGGATTTTTAGAAAAAGATTGTAGAAGCTGAAGCTGTTTCATTTGCCGCAAATTAGACTTGGTGAAGGAGACATGAACGTTAGCAATGCTTTTAACCCTAGCCGCTTCCCAGAGAGGGAGAATGGCAGAGGAGGTTAGACTGGTTGGAGTAGTTTTTGAACAGGTGGAGAAGGAGGAATGGAATTTAAAGTAGCACAAAGTCTGAATATGGGGAACCTCTTGCCATTTGCCATTTTGGTGATAAAGTTGTTAAGGTTCCCGAGAATTTGAAAGTTGAAAGTGCTGTTTTTGGGCCATTGGCTGTTATTATTTAGTTTGTATTGGGGCCAAGCTATATTGCAGTAGAAAATTAAACGCTGGCTGTGTGCGGTGTCTCATGCCTGTAATCCCAACACTTTGGGAGGTGAGGTGGGATGATGGCTTGAGGTCAGGAGTTTGAGACCAGCCAGACCAACATGGTGAAACCCAGCCTCTACTAAAAATATAAAAATTAGCTGGGTGTGGTGGCTTGCACCTGTAATTCTGGCTACTCGGGAGGCTGAGGCAGGAGAATTGCTTGAACCCAGGAGGCAGAGGTTGCAGTGAGCTGAGATCATGCCGCTGCACTCCACCCTGGGCGACAGAGCAAGACTCCCTCAGAAAGAAAGGAAAGAAAAGAAAGAAAGAGAGAAAGGAAGGAAGAGAGAAAGGGAGGGAGAGAGCAAGGGAGGGAGGGAGGGAGGGAAGGAAATTAAACACTTTGGCTGTCGGGTTTCCCGTAAGCCAAGTTTGGTGAAATTGCAAAAGACAGCTGTCCAGTAGGGAGGACATATGAATGTGGGATTGTTTGGCACTCATGTGGGCTGGTAAGAGGAAGTCAAGGGTGTTTGTTTTGTTTTAGGCATTCTCAGACAAAAGACAGAGACTCAGAATCCTCTCTCCGAAAGAGGACGGTTAAACTGAGAATGAACTGGGCATTTCCAAGATTTTCTCTAGTTTAGTTCCATTGGTCCTCCAAGGACCTGGATGGCAGGCCGGACTTTTTCCGGTATGGGGTGAAAGCCAGGAGAAGGCAGATTTTGCCAGTTGGCTGAATTAGTGTCCGACGTTGGATGTTTTGGTGGGAACTGGCAAAGGGCCTGGAGCCACATGAGGAAGAGGAGAGAGAGAGAAAGAAAGAAGCGGGAGAAAGAGAGAGCAAGGGTTAGGGAGTGAAATACCTGTTTCGGGTGGCTGGAGGTGGATTTTTGAGACCTGAGGGTTTTGAGAGCCCACCAGAGGAGTAGCCCCACCCCGAGCCTCACAGTTTTCTTCAGATTAGTTGTTTTTCCCATGCAGATCACTTGAAAAGTGAAGTGGGTGGCCAGAGGCCCTCAGGATCCAAGAGTTAACTTAGGATGAGCTTCCATTACCCACTGCTTCCTGGGGTGCAGGAGAGCCTCTGCCCCCAACACTTGTCCTGGGTTTCTGCACCAAATGTAAGAATTAAAGAGGAAAGAAACATGAAAGATGGCTTGACAGTTAAGACAGGCTTATTTTAGAGAAAACAAACCTGACATGAGTGTTTGGCCTGTTAGGTTAGAGGCACACTTTTTTACAGACTGAGTTTTTAAGGATTGAGGGTGGGAGTTTATTAGAGGCAGGGACTGCTTTTGTGTTTCTTCGTTGTGCTTATTTGGGAGGGAGAGATGTGTGTTTGTTTTTATACATTTTTTTTTTTTTGCAGCTGCAGGCATACGCAGTCCCTCCACCCCAAGTCTGCTTTTAGTTTCCCTATCTTAGTGCCCCTGAAGGGAAAGGAATGTGCTTATTAGGCCCACTGGTTTTACTGGGGCCCATTGTATGAGGGGGAAGTTTGGCAGTTATCCAAGAGACATTCCCCCCACGTTCCGCTGCACCCAGCTCTTTTATTTGTGTTTTACTGTTTGCTTTCTTTGACTGTTTGTAGTTAGAAGAGAAGTGATTTCCTTGAAATGCATAAAGCTAGAAAGGGAGCTAGAACCTAAAGTGGCGGTGTTTGTCCGTAATAGCAGTGCTCCTTCTCTGTCAATAATATGATGTAGAGCATCTTTTCGTATGCTTATTTGCCATCTGTATATTTCCCTTGGTGAGGTGTCAAAGTCTTCACTCATTTTTTAATCAAATCAAGTTGCTTGTTTTTTTTATTGTTGAGTTTTAGAAGTTCTTTGTATATTTTGCATCAGATAAGTCTTTTGCAGACATTTTCTCTCAGCCTGTGGCTTCTCTTTTCATTCTTTTGGCAATCTCTTTCATGGAGGAGACATTTTAAAATTTTATGAAGTCTAGCTTATCAATTCTTTCTTTCATGAACTCTGCCTTTTGTGTGGTATCTAAAAATTCATTGCCGAACTCTAGGTCATTGAGATTTTCTCCTGTGTTATGTCCTTCTTTTTTTTTGAGACGGAGTCTTGCTCTGTCACAAGGCTGGAGTGCAATGGTGCAATCTTGGCTCACTGCAACCTCCGCCTCCCAGGTTCAAGAAATTCTCCTGACTCACCCTCCTGAGTAGCTGGGACTACAGGCATGCACCATCAAGTCCAGCTACTTTTTGTATTTTTTTTTTTTTTTTGAGACAGAGTTTCGCTCTTGTTACCCAGGCTGGAGTGCAATGGTGTGATCTCGGCTCACCGCAACCTCCGTCTCCTGGGTTCAAGCAATTCTCCTGCCTCAGCCTCCTGAGTAGCTGGGATTACAGGCGTGTGCCACCATGCCCAGCTAATTTTTGTATTTGTAGTAGAGATGGGGTTTCACCATGTTGACCAGGATGGTCTCGATCTCTTGACCTCGTGATCCACCAGTCTCGGCCTCCCAAAGTGCCGGGATTACAGGCGTGAGCCACCGCGCCCGGCCTACTTTTTGTATTTTTAGTAGAGACAGGGTTTCACCATGTTGGCCAGGATGGTCTCTATCTCTTGACCTCGTGTTCTACTCGGCTCGGCCTCCCAAAGTGCTGGAACTACAGGTGTGAGCCACATGATCCAGCTTCTTGTGTTACCTTCTAAGAACGTTATAGTTTTGAGTTTTACCTTTAGGTCTCTTACCCATTTTGAGTTAATTTTTTGAAAGTGGGGCGAGTGCGGTGGCTCATGCCTGTAATCCCAGTACTTTGGGAGGTCAAGGCGGGCAGATCACGAGGTCAGGAGTTCTAGACCAGCCTGACCAACATGGTGAAACCCCATCTCTACTAAAAATACAAAAATTAGCTGGACGCGGTGGCATGTGCCTGTAATCCCAGCTACTCAGGAGGCTGAGGCAGGAGAATCACTTGAACCTGGGAGGTGGAGGTTGCAGTGAGTCAAGATTGCATCATTGCACTTCAGCCTGGGTGACAGAGCGAGACTCCATCTCCAAAAAAAAAAAAAATTTTCAAAGGGTATAAAGTCTGTGTCTAGATTCGTGTTTTTGAATGTGGATTTCCAGTTGTTGGAAAAAACTCTCTGGGAGCTAAATGGTAAGAAGTTATGAACACAAAGAAGGAAACAATGGACACCGGGGTTTACTTGAGCAGGGAGGAAGGAGAGTAGCAGAAAAGATAACTATCGGGTACTGGGCTTAATACCTGGGTGATGTAATAATATGTACAACAAACCCCCTGATGCCTGTTTGCCTGTATAACAAACGCACACATGTGCCCCCAAACCTAAAATAAAAGTTAAAAAAACAAAAAGAAGAAAACTCTCTTTTCTCCATTGTATTACCTCTGCTCCCTTTTCAAGGATCAGTTGACAATGTGTACGTGAGTCTGTTTCTGGGCTCTCTATTCTGTTCTGTTGTTCATTTTTTCACCAATACCATACTGTCTTGATTACTGTAGCTTTAAAGTATCTTGAAGTCAGGTAGTGTCAGTTCTCCAACTTGGTTTTTCCTCTTCAATATTATGTTGGCTATTCTGAGCCTTTTGCACATATTGTTTTTCATAGCAGCTGCACTACTTTACATTTTCAGTCAGTGCACAAGGGTTCATATAACGCCAATATTGAACACATGCTATTTTGTGGGGTTTTAAAAATAATGAGTGTGAGGTGGTATCTCATTGTGGTTTCCATTTGTATTGCCTTGATGATTTGAGATCTTGAGTATCTTTTCTTTCTTTTTCTTTTTTTTTTTTTTTGAGACGGACTCACTCTGTTGCCCAGGCTAGAGTGAAGTGGCATGATCTCAGCTCACTGCAACCTCTGCCTCCTGGGTTCAAGCACTTCCTCTGTCTCAGCCTCTCAAGTAGCTGGAACTACAGCCATGTGCCACCACGCCCAGCTAATTTTTGTATTTGTATTTTTTTTTGAAACATTGTTTTATTTATTCTGTTGCTCAGGCTGGAGTGCAGTGGTGCGATCTCAGCTCAATGCAAACTCTGCCCTCTGGGTTCAAGCAATTCTCCTGCCTTAGCCTCCCTAGTAGCTGGGATCACAGGCGTGCACTACCATGCCCGCCTAATTTTTGTATTTTTAGTAGAGATGGTCTTTTGCCATGCTAGCCAGGCTGGTCTTAAATTCCTGACCTCAAATGATCTGCCTGCCTTGGCCTCCCAAAGTGCTGGGATTACAGGCGTGAGCAACTGCACCCAGCCAAGATCTTGAGTATTTTTTCATGTGCTTATTGGCCACTTATATATCTTCTTTGGAGAAATGTTTATTCAAGTACTTTGCCTTTTCTTTTTTTTTCTTTTTTTTTTTGGTCTGAGACAGGGTTTGGTTTCGTTGCCCAGACTGGAGTGCAGTGGTGTCATCTTGGCTGACTGCATCCTCCATCTCTCAGGCTCAAGTGATCTTCCTGTCTCAGCCTCCTGAATAGCTGGGACTACAGGCACGTGCCACCACACCTGGCTAACATTTATTTTTTGGAGAGACAGAGTTTCACCATGTTACCTAGGCTGGTCTCGAACTCCTGAGCTCAAATGATCTGTTTGCCTTGGCCTCCCAAAGTGCTGTGATTACAAGCATGAGTCACCATGCCTGGACCTTTGCCCATTTTTTAATCATGTTGTTTTGTTGTTATTGAGTTGCAGGAGTTCTTCATGTATTCCAGTTATTAACCCTTTATCAGATATATGAGTTGCAAATATTTTCTCCAATTCCATACATTGCCTTTTCACTCTGTTGATTGCATTCTTTGATGCACAAAGTCTTATTTTAGAAATTTTCAATTAAAAAAATTTTTTTCAGAGACAAGGTCTCTCTCTGTCACTCAGTTTGGAGTGCAGTGATGTGATCATAGCTCACCGCAACCTCAAACTCTTGAGCTCAAGCAGTACTCCCACTTCAGCCTTCGGAGTAACTAGGGTTATAGGCCAGTGCCGTCATGCCTGGCTAATTTTTTAAAAATTTTTTGTAGGCCGGGTGCGGTGGCTCAAGCCTGTAATCCCGGCACTTTGGGAGGCCGAGGCGGGTGGATCACAAGGTCAAGAGATCGAGACCATCCTGGTCAACATGGTGAAACCCCGTCTCTACTAATACAAAAAATTAGCTGGGCATGGTGGCGCGTGCCTGTAATCCCAGCTACTCAGGAGGCTGAGGCAGGAGAATTGCCTGAACCCGGGAGGCGGAGGTTGCGGTGAGCCGAGATCGCGCCATTGCACTCCAGCCTGGGTAACGAGCAAAACTCCGTCTGAAAAAAAAAAATTTTTGTAGAGATGGGTTTTACTATGTGCCCAGGCTGGTCTTGACCTCTTGAATTCAAGCAATCCTCCTGCCTTGGCCTTGGTCTGTCAAAGTGCTGGAATTAAAGGCATGAGCCATCATGCCTGACCACAAAAGTTTTAGATTTTAATATAATACCTTTATCTGTTTCTACTTTTGTTGGCTGTGATGCCATATCCAATAAATTATTGCTAAATCTAATGAAGTTTTTTCACTATGTTTTCTTCTTTTTTTTCTTTTTTTTTTTTTAAGACAGAGTCTCTCTCTGTTGCCCAATGATCAGTAGCCTAAGGTGCACATGTTTTCTTTTTAAGACATAGTTTCATTCTTGTTGTCCAGGCTGGAGTGCAGTGGCATGGTCTCGGCTCACTGCAACCTTTGCCTCCTGGGTTCAAGTGATTCTCCTGCCTCAACTTCCCAAGTAGCTGGGTTTATAGGCACCCACTGCTATGCACAGCTAATTTTTTGTATTTTTAGTAGAGACGGGGCTTCATCATGTTGGCCAGGCTGGTCTTGAACTCCTGACCTTATGATCCACCCTTCTCAGCATCCCAAAGTGCTGGGATTATAGGCATGAGCCTCCACACCTGGCCTTATGTTTTCTTCTTAGAGTTTAACAATTTTTGCTTTGATAGCAATTTGATCAATTCTTAGTTAATTTTTGTATATGGTATAAGTAAAGATCCAACTTCATTCTTTTGCATTTGAATGTCTATTTTCCCTAGTACCATTGTATGAAAAGACTTTCTTTCATCTATTGAATAGTCTTGGCACCTTTGTCAAAATCATTTAACCATATATGTGAGGGCTTATTTCTGAGATCTCTATTCTATTCCTTGGTCTATGTGTCTGTCTTTATACTAGTACCACACTGTTTTGATTACTGCAACTTTGTAATAAGTTTTGAAATCAGGATGTATGAGATCTCCAACCTTGTTCTTTTTTTCCCCCAAGATTGTTTTGGTCATTCAGGATCCCTTGAGGTTCCTTATGAAGTTTGAAATGGATTTTTCCATTTCTGAAAAAAAAAAGCCATTGGATTTTGATAAGAACTACATTACATCTGTAGATCACTTTAGAGAGTGTTGATATCATAAGAATATTAAGAGTACCAATGAACATGGAATAGTTTTCTATTTATTTGTAGCTTTAATTTTTCTGAGAAACATTTTGTAGTTTTCATTGTACAAGTCTTTTGCCTCCTTGGTAAAGTTTATTCCTAAATATTTTATTATTCTTTTCCATGCTATTGTAAATGAAATTGTTTTCTTAATATCGTTTTCAGATTGTGCATTGTTAGTATATAGAAACAGTGATTTTTCTGTGTTGACTTTGCATCCTGCCACTTTACTGAATTTGTTTGTTATAACAGGCTTTTTGGAATTTTTAGGGTTTTCTACATATAAGATCATGTCATTTACAAATAGAGATAATTTTACTTCTTCCTTTTCAATGTGGATGCCTTTTATTTCTTTTTCCCACCTAATTGCTCTGGCTAGGACTTATAGTGCTATGTTAAATAGCAGTATTGAAAGTACTTCCCTTGTTCATTATCTTAGAGGGAAAGCTTTCAATTTCTCACCAGTGAGTATGCTGTATATTTGTTGTTGGTGGTGTGTGTGTGTGTCTGTGTGTGTGTGTTTGAGATGGAATTTTGCTCTTGTCGCCCACCCAGGCTGGAGTGCAACGACGCGATCTCGGCTCACTGCAACCTCTGCCTCCCAGGTTCAAGCGATTCTCCGATCTCAGCCTCCCGAGTAGCTGGGATTACAAGCATGAGCCACCATGCCCAGCTAATTCTGTATTTTTAGTAGAGACGGGGTTTCTCCATGTTGGTCAGGTTGGTCTCAAACTCCTGACCTCAAGTGATCTGTCTGACTCAGCCTCCCAAAGTGCTGGGATTACAGGCATGAGCCACCAGCCCAGACACATTTGTTGTTTTTAAGATGAGAGATGAGCCTGGTGCAGTGGTTTATGCGTGTAATCCCCATGCTTTGGGAGGCTGAGGTGAGACGATTGCTTAAGGCCAGGAGTTTGACATTACAATGAGCAATGAGCTTCGATTGTGCCACTGTGTTCCAGCTGGGCACAACTGTATTAAAAAAAAAGAGAGAAATACCATGATTGAGCCAAGTGCAGTGGCTCATGCCTATAATCCCAGAACTTTGGGAGGCTGAGGCGGGCAGATCATGAGGTCAAGAGAACAAGATCATCCTGGCTAAGATAGTGAAACCCTGTCTCTACTAAAAATACAAAAATTAGCTGGGCGTGGTTGCACATGCCTGTAGTCCCAGCTACTCAGGAGGCTGAGGCAGGAGAATCGTTGGAACCCAGGAAGCAGAGGTTGCAGTGAGCCGAGATCATGCCACTGCACTCCAACCTGGGTGACGGAGTGAGACTCCGTCTCAAAAAGAAAAAAAGAAAAAAGAAATAGCATGATTGTATGAAGATAGAAACAGTAGAGGGAAAACTTGGTGGAGGGGAAAAGGGAGTCTTGCTGGAGCAATGTTCTTGAGTAAATAAAAGGGACTGGTACCTAGTTCACAAGTGGAGAGATTGGCCTTAGTGTAAAAACAGAAACAGTCAATTTGTAGTCCCACTCTGCTGGAAGGCAAAGTGTCTTGGCAAAGATGCTGATGGGAAGGTGTGGCTCACTGTTTAGAATTCAACTCAGATGTCACCCCATCTGAAAGGAACTCCTCCTGCCATCATTTCTATCCCAACATCATGCATGATTTCCTTCACAGCATTTATCTCTATCGAAATTGTCTTCTTTATTTGTATCTTTATTGAAATAAAGTTCAATAAAAGTTCCATGAGACCAGAGATTTTGTTGCTCTTGTTCAGTTCTGTGTCTCCAGCCTCTAAAGCAGTGCCCGGCTCATGGCAGGTGTTCCATAAATCTTCGCCGATTTGATTGATTGAAGAGTGGGCCGAGGACTGGATCAAAAGGAAAGTGAGGAAACAGCGAAGAATATTTTACTTCACTAAGGTCAAGTGAAAAGATTTGCACAACTGAATTTGAAGACCGTAAACTATGTGTCATGGTTCCAGTCTCAAGAACAGTGATTTTTTTTTTTTCAACTTTGTCCAGCAGTCTCGGGACAGGATTCATTCAACCAAGGCTGGAGGTCGAGGTGCAGGACATCTTCAGAGAGGCCCAAAGATTAAGCAAGTTGTGCTAATAAAGCAAGGCTGATTAATGTGCCCTAAACAGGGAAGGAAGTGAGGCAAAGAGGGGGAAATGGACTGAGAGAAGCAAGGGCTCCACTTCTACATTGCACTTGGTGGTCAGAGAGTTGGTGTGATGTGACAGACTTTATGCTGAAACAGGGGAATGTTGTGGAAGTAGGACTTCCGCTTCTGATCCCAAATCAGTTTTTCTGTAAACTTCCTCTTTCGCTCTTGCTCTATCATCTGGAACCAAATAGACGTTAGTTTTCTTTTGTTGTTGTTCTACACTAAGTCGAGTTTTGCTCTCAAAAAAACTTGCTCTCTCCCATCCAATCTTCTTTTCTCCAACACAAAATCCCACTTCTTCTAATGTTCAGAGTCCCCTCATTTACCAGATTATGGGAGGCTCTTTATAAAACACTTAAAATTGCATGTAGTCAAAGAAATTGAACACTGACTTGAATCTTTTAAGCTATCTAAAAATTGCTTATTGGCCAGGCGCAGCGGCTCACACCTGTAATCCCAGCACTTTGGGAGGCCAAGGCAAGCAGATCACAAGGTCAAGAGGCTGATACCATCCTGGTCAACATAGTGAAACTCCATCTCTGCTAAAATCCAAAAATTAGCTGGGCATGGTGATGGGCGCCTGTAGTCCCAGCTACTTGGGAGACTGAGGCAGAGAACTGCTTGAACCCGGGAGGTGGAGGTTGCAGTAAGCCGAGATTGTACGACTGCACTCCAGTCTGGTGCCTGGAGACAGAGCGAGACTAGGTCCAAAAAAAATTGCTTATTCTTTTTTACAAATGATATTGTGTATGTTATGTGTTAAAATGTACACTCTGAATGAAGGCACCCCAAACAGGCTTTGTGTGAGCAACGTGGCTGTTTATTCACCTGGGTGCGGTTGGGCTGAGTCCGAAAAGAGAATCAGCAGAGGGTGGAGGGGTAGGAGTTGGCTTTATAGGTTTGGGGTAGGCAGTGGAAAGTTACAGAGGTTACAGTTTAGGGCAATTTTTGCAAGCTGGGAGAGGATCATAGGGTCTGGAGTCATGAGGTTGACCAAGGTTAGTCACATAATCCAATTACCTTATCAATTGAAGCGGGGAAAATGAACAACAGAGAATGTCTCAAATTAATTAGGCACCACAGAGGTTGAACATTTCTTCCCCTTTTCATGGTCTTTCAGTTACTTCAGATTTTCCAGGAACTCATCTGGAGTGTACATGCAGGTCCCAGAGGTTAACATGATGTCCATGGCACCATCAGTCAGCCTGAAAGACCTTACAGTATGATTTTGTGGTTAAGTTTAAGAAAGAATGGTTGACAAAGACATCACGAAGAAGGGCTGAGCGTGGTGGCTCACGCCTGTAATCCCAGCACTTTGGGAGGCCGAGGCGGGTGGATCACGAGGTCAAGAGATCAAGACCATCCTGGTCAACATGGTGAAACCTCATCTCTACTAAAAATACAAAAAATTAGCTGGACATGGTGGCGCGTGCCTGTAATCCCAGCTACTCAGAAAGCTGAGGCAGGAGAATTGCCTGAACCCAGGAAGCGGAGGTTGCGGTGAGCCGAGATCGCGCCATTGCACTCCAGTCTGGGTAACAAGAGCGAAACTCCATCTCAAAAAAAAAAAGACATCACAAAGAAAGAAAACTACAGACCAATATGTCTTATGAATATGAACAGAAGAATCATCAACAAAACACTAGCAAACCAAAGCTAGCAACATATAAAAATAATTATGCACCATGACCAATTGGGATTCATGCCAGGAGTGCAAGGTTGGTTTTGACAGAGCAGGAGCACTGTCATCTTGGACAAACAACACCACTTTAAGTTCCAGCTCCCTTTCTAACCTCATGCATTTCAAGGAAATCATTTCTCTCTAACAACAAGCAGCCACAAAGATCAGACAGTAAAACATAGGTAAGACAGCTCAGGCACAGAGGAAGGTGGGAAAGTCTCTTGGGTAACCACCAAACTTCACACTCATACAATAGGCCTCAATAAAACAGTGGGCCCTAATAAGCACATTCCTTTCCCTTTAGGTGCACTAAGATAGGAAAGCTAAAAGCAGACTGTGGAGGCAGTGATGGTGGGGAGTATGCCTGTAGCTGTAGGAAGATGTATGGGAACAGACACAAAACTCTCCTTCCCAGATAAGCAAGACAGAGACACAGGAACATTCCAAGTCTGTGATAAGCTCTCCTGCCCTGAACTCTTAAAAACTTGTAGTCTGTTAGAGAGAGTGCCTCTGACTTAACTTGGCCAGAAGCTCCTCTCAGGTTTATTCTCCAAAATAAACCTGTCTTTGTTGAACCGCTTTTCATGTTTCTTTCCTCTTTTTTTAATTCTTACAGGTTTAACATCTAAAAATTAATATAATACATCAGAAAAATAGAATAAGACTTTAAAAAATGTGATTATTTAGATAAATGCAGAAGAAGCATTTGACAAAATTTAACACCTTTCACAAAAAAAAAACACTCAAAAAAAGAAAGAAGGGAACTTTCTTGCATGGTAAAGGATGTCTGTTAAAAAATCAGTTTATATCATACTAAATAGCAAAAGACTGCTTTTGCCTTAAAATCAGCAACAAAACAAGGATGTATGTTCTCACCACCTCTATTCAACATTGTACTAGAAGTTCTGGCCATGAAAATTAGTCAAGTAAAAGAAATAAATGGCATCCAGGTTGAAAAGTAAGAAGGAAAATGATGTCAATTCACAGATGATATGAGCACATATATTAAAAACTAGCAATTCACTAAAATACATGAAAACTAATCAGCAAGTTCAGCAAGATTACAAAATATAAAATCAATATACAAAAGTCTATTGTATATCAATACACTTTGAATGAACATTCTTTTTTTTTTTTGAGACGGAGTTTCGCTCTTGTTACCCAGGCTGGAGTGCAATGGCGCGATCTCGGCTCACCACAACCTCCCCCTCCTGGGTTCAGGCAATTCTCCTGCCTCAGCCTCCTGAGTAGCTGAGATTACAGGCACACGTCACCATGCCCAGCTAATTTTTTGCATTTTAGTAGAGACGGGGTTTCACCATGTTGACCAGGATGGTCTTGATCTCTTGACCTCGTGATCCACCCGCCTCGGCCTCCCAAAGTGCTGGGATTACAGGCGTGAGCCACTGCGCCCACTGAATGAACAGTCTAAAAATTAAATTAAGAAAACAGTTCCAGCCAGGTGTGATAGCTCTTGCCTGTAATCCCAGCACTTTGGGTGACCAAGGCGGGAGGAGTGCTTGGGCCCTGAAGTTCATGACCAGCCTAGACAACTTAGGGAGACATTCTTCCTACCAAACCTTAAAAAAAAAAAATTAGCCAGGCATGGAGGCCTGTACCTGTAGTCCCAGTTACTTGGGAGGCTGAGGTGGGAGGCTCACTTGAGCCCTGGGGCTTGAGGTTGCAGTGAGCTGTGATAGTACCATTGCATTCCAGCCTGGGTGACAGTGAGACCCTGTCTCAAAAAAAGAAAAAAGAAAGCAATTCCACTTGCAATAGCAGCAAAAAGAATAAAATGTTTAAGAATAAATATAATAAAAGAAGAGCAAACTTACACTCTTAAAACTACAAAATGTTGTTGAAAGGAATTAAAGAAGATCTAAGTAAATGGAATAATATCCCACGTTCATAGATCTTATGATTGTCAAGCTGACAGTTCTCCCCTAATTCACCTACAGATTCAATGAAATTCTATTTTTTTTCTGGTGTGTATGAGATATTTGATTACAATTAGAAATCATTTCCGATACTTGCTTCTATGCCTGTTGCTCCATGCACCAGACAGGGGGGTTGGATCCAGGACAGGGTGTGGTCCTGCCCGGGGGTGGGTCCCAAACAGATGATCAGACGGGACCTCCCCTCCTTGCCAATGCCAGGGATGCTGCTGAGGAGAACCACAAGTTCCATAATAAAATAATGATTTTATTGGAATAAGCCACAGTGGAGGGTGGCTCATTCCTTGTAGGTAGCTGCTTTCCTCATGGCAGTAAGGATGTTGCTCAGCTCCTCTTGCTTCCTGTTGGCACAGATACGTGTCCCCACCCTTTTCTTGATGAACTTAAGGGCCCAATTGTCCTTGGAAACCTCAAGCAACTCCATGGCATTCTGCTTGTTTGGGGCAAAGCCATATCCCTCTCAGGCCAGGTCCACACAATCTCAGTGTGCTTGGTGAGGTGCCCATGGTGGTAGCAGCTGAGTCTGGGCTTTCTCCTGCACCCCATCATTATGTGGACCCTTGCTGAGACCCCAGTCATGGGGTGGCACAGAGCTGTGGCTGCTACCTTTCAATCTCAATGAAAGTCTTACAAGAATCCTAACTGGTTTCTTTATAGAAATTGACAAGCTGATTGTAAAGTTTACATAGAATTTCAGTGGGTGAGGAATAGTCAAAACAACCTTGTAAAAGAAGAACAAAGTTGGAGGACTCAAACTTCCTGATTTCAAAACATTATCGCAAAGCAACAGCAACTAAGACAGAGTGGTAGTAGCATAAGAATAAGCAGAGAGATCAATGGAATAGAAGTGAGAATTCAGAAATAAGCCCATGTGTCTATGAGAAACTGATTTTGGCAAGGTATCAAGAACAGCTAATGAGGATACACTAGTTTCTACTAATGGCAAAGGGACACCTGGATATCCATATGCAGATGCATGAAGTTGGACCCTTATCTCAAATCATATACAAAAATTAATTTCATATTAACTGATTACCTAAATGTAAGAGCCAAAGTTATAAACTCTTAGAAGGAAACAGAGGAACTAATCTTTGTGGCCTCTGATTTATCAGTGGATTATTAGATATAACTCCAAAAGCCTGAGCAACAAAATAAATAATAATAAACCGCACTTCCACAAAATTAAAAACTTTCATACATCAAAAGGCATTGCCAAATAAAGTGAAAAGACAACCTACAAAATGGAAGAAAATGTTGCAAATTATACATTGGTAATGGTTTACTATCCAGAGTATATAGAGGATTCTTACAACTTGGCAACAAAAAGACAAAGAAATCAAGTAAAAAATGGGAATAGGGCTTGAATAGCCATTTCTCCAAAAATACACAAATGCCTGAAAGTACATGAAAAGATGCTCAACATTATTATCCATTAATAAAATGCCAAAAACAAACACCCAAATTAAAACCTGAGCAAAGAATTTGACTGAACATTGCCACAAAGAAGCTATAGAAATGCCTAACAAACATAAGAAAAGATGCTCAAAATCATTGCCCATTAAGGTAATGAAAATCAAAAACAGAGAGAGGCTAGGCACCGTGGCCACACATGTAATCCCAGCACTTTTGGAGGCTGAGTTGGGCGGATCATTTGAGGTCAGGAGTTTGAGATCAGCCTGGCCAAAACAACGAAACCCTGTCTTTACTAAAAGTGCAGAAATTAGCCAGGCATGGTGGTGGGTGCCTATAATCCCAGCTACTTTGGAGGCTGAGGCAGGAGAATCGCTTGAGCCTGAGAAGCAGAGATTGCAGTGAACCGAGATCATGCCACTGCACTCCAGCCTGGGTGACAGAGCAAGACCCTGTCTCAAAAAAAAAAAAAAACCCACAATGAGATACCACTTCACACTCACTAGTATAGCTCAACAACAACAACACACACACACACACACACACATAAAATGGAAACAATTGTTGGCAAGAAGGTAGAGAAAGAGGAACCCTCATAATTTGTTGGTAGGAATGTGATATGGTGCAGCCACAGTGGAAAACAGTTTGGCGGTTCACCAAAAAGTTAAATTTATTGTTGTACTGGCCCGAGCATAGAAAGTCAACACCAAGACAAAAGTATGCCAAATTGCAGGGTCTTTATTGCCGGCAGCCACGGAGGACTCACGTCTCTCCAACCCGTGGCCCCGAAGGAGGGTGTCAAGACCGTAAAAATCACCTTGGGAGTGAGGGTGAGGGGCGGAGGTTGGGGTGAGGGGCTTCAGACATTCCGAGGGCTAGTGGATTCTGTAAATCACTTTCTGGATGGAGATGAGGGTGAAGGGTTCCGGACATTCCAGTGGATTCCTGGGCGAAGATGAGGGTGAGGGGCTCCAGACATTCTGAGGGCCAGGGGACTTTCTGACATTCTGATTGTTACTTACAAAAGTCAGGATTAGCATTTGTTTACACATTGTCTGGGTAGGGTGGCGATTACAGCCCTTAATTACGTATTCACATCTGGATTATAGAAAGCAGTTTCAACAGAAAGCTGAGGTATGGTTGAGGTATGCGGTTTTATGGGGCTTTTTACCATGTCACAATATAATTATTTTTTTCATATAATCCAATAATTGTACTCCTCATTATATACCCAAAAGAATTGGAAAGGCATATCCAAACAAAATCTTGTACCAAAATGTTCATTATCAACACTATGCCCTCTAGCTAAAACATAGAAATGATTCAAGTGTCCACGAGTGGATAAATGGATAAACAAAATGTGGTCTACACATACAATGGACTATTATTTAGCCACAGAAAGTAATGACCTCTGATACATGTTACAACATAGATAAACCTTGACACCATTATGCTAAGTGAAATAAGCCAGACACAAAAGGGCAAATATTGTATGATTCTGCTTGAGTATCTATAATAGGCAAGTTCACTGAGACAGTAAGTAGATTAAAGGTTAACAGGGTCTAGCAGGAGAGGAGAGAGGGAGTTATTTCATAATGAGTATGGAGTTTCTGTTTAGGATGATGAAAAGCATTGAAAATAGTAGCTATGGTTGCACAATACTGTGAATGCAATTAATGCCACTGTATTTATTATACACTTAAAAATGCTCAAAATGGCAAATTTTATTTTAAACAGTAGTCTATAAGGTTTTTTCTATTATATATATATATTTTTTTACTTTTTAAGCTTCTTTGTTAAAAACTAAGACACAACTACACACATAAGCCTAGGTCTACACACAGTCAAGCTCATCAACCTCATTGTATTCCACCACCACATCCTGTCCCACTGGAAGGTCTTCCAGGGGCAATTAACAAGTATGGAGCTGTCATCTTCGTGATAAAAATGCCCTGAAGGACATGCCTGAGGCTGTTTTATGGTTAACATTTTTTCTATGTAAATAGAAGGGACACACTCTAAAATAACAGTAGAAAGTACAGTAGGCTGGGCTCAGTGGCTCACATCTGTAATCCCAGAAGTTTGGGAGGCCAGAGATGGTGGATCCCCTTAGTCCAGAAGTTCAAGACTAGCCTGGATTACATAGTGAAACCCCATCTCTAAAAAAAAAATATACAAATTAGCTGGGTATGGTGGCATGCACCCGTAATCTCAGCGACTTGGGAGACTGAGGTGGAAGGATCGCTTGGGCCTGGGAGGCAGAGGTTGTAGTAAGCTGAGATCATGCCATTTCACTCTAGCCTGGGCAACAGAGTGCAATCCTGTCTCAAAAAAAATAGAGTGAATGCATAAACTAGTAACATAGTCATTTATTATCATTATCGGGAATTATGTACAGTACATAATTGCATGTGCTATAACTGCACTTTTATTCAACTTGCAGAGCAGTGAGTTTGTTTACACTAGCATCACCACAAACACTGAGTAATGCATGCACTATGATGTTACAACAGCTATGATGTCACTGGGCAATAAGGATTTTGTTTTGTTTTGTTTTTTGTTTTTTAGAGATGAAGTCTCTGTCACCCAAGCTGGAGTGCAGTGGCATGATCTTGGCTCGTTGATTTAAGCAATGATCTCCACCTCCCAGGTTTAAGCAATTCTCCTGCCTCAGCCTCCCAAGTGGCTGGGACTACAGGCGCACGTTGCCACACCCAGCTAATTTCTTTTGTATTTTAGTAGAGTCAGGGTCTTTTTTTTTGAGACGGAGTTTCGCTCTTGTTACCCAGGCTGGAGTGCAATGGCGCAATCTCGGCTCACCGCAGCTTCCGCCTCCTGGGTTCAGGCAATTCTCCTGCCTCAGCCTCCTGAGTAGCTGGGATTACAGGCACGCGCCACTATGCCTAGCTAATTTTTTGTACTTGTAGTAGAGATGGGGTTTCACCATGTTGACGAGGATGGTCTCGATCTCTTGACCTCGTGATCCACCCTCCTCGGCCTCCCAAAGTGCTGGGATTACAGGCATGAGCCACCATGCCCAGCCTAACTATAGACTATTTTTTCATAAATATGAATGCAAAAGTTCTCTACAAAATACTAGCAAACTGAATTCAAAAGCACATTAAAAGGATTATACACAATACCAAGTGGGATTCATCTCAGAAATGCAAATGTGGCTTAAAATAAGACAATCAATCAAGGTAATATACCACATCAGTAGAACAAAGAGGAAAAACACATGAATATCTCAATAGATGCAGAAAAATCATTTAACAAAATCAAACATCCTTTCACAATAAGAACATTCAGCAAAATTGGAATGGAGGGAAACTTCCTTTAATGATAAAAAAACATTAATGAGAAACACACAGCTAACATCATATTCAGTAATGAAGGACTGAAAGCTATTTCTTTAAGATCAGAAACAAATCTAGGATGTCACTTTTTTTTTCTTTTTCTTTTCTTTTTTTTTTTTTGAGACAGAGTCTCGCTCTGTCATCCAGGCTGGAGTGCAATGGTAAGATCTCAGCTCATTGCAACCTCTGCCTTCCAGGATTCAAGCGATTCTCCTACCCCAACCTCCCAAGTAGCTGGGATTACAGGTGCCTACCACCATGCCCAGATAATTTCTGTATTTTTAGTATAGGCAGGGTTTCACCATATTGGTCAGGCAGGTCTCGAACTCCTGGCCTCAGGTGATCCACCTGCTTTGGCCTCCCAAAGTGCTGGGATTACAGGAGTGAGCCACCATGCCCAGCCTAAGGATGCCACTTTTACCACTTCTATTTACTACTGTACCAGAAGTTTTAGCCAGAGAAACTAGGCAAGAAAAATAAATAAATAAAGGCATCTAATTTGGAAAGGAAGAAGTAAAACTGTATTTGCGTATGATATGATTCTATAAATAGAAAATCTCATAGAATTCACAAAAACACTATTAGGGATAATAAACAATCAGGCAGTGTCAGACTATAAGATCAACATACAAAAATTAGTTGTTTCGCCGGGCGCGGTGGCTCACGCCTGTAATCCCAGCACTTTGGGAGGCCGAGGCGGGTGGATCACGAGGTCAAGAGATCAAGACCATCCTGGTCAACATGGTGAAACCCCGTCTCTACTAAAAATACAAAAAATTAGCTGGGCATGGTGGCGCGTGCCTGTAATCTCAGCTACTCAGGAGGTTGAGGCAGGAGAATTGCCTGAACCCAGGAGGCGGAAGTTGCGGTGAGCCGAGATCGCGCCATTGCACTCCAGCCTGGGTAACAAGAGCGAAACTCCAGCTAAAAAAAAAAAAAAAAAAATTAGTTGTTTCTATGTAATAGCAACTTAAAATCCAGAAAGGAAATTATGAAAATAATTCCATTTACATGTTTCAAAAAGAATAAAATACCTTGGAATACAATTATCAAAGAGATTAAAGCCTTATTAAATGAAAACTAGAAAACATTGCTGAAATAAATTAAAGAACACCTAAATAAATGGAAAGACATCCTTTCAATGTTTATGCATTGGATGACTTAATATTGACACAGAACAATTGCATAGAATTAGAGCCCAGAAATAACCCAACATCTATAACTGATTGATTTTTAATAAGAAAGCCAAGATCATTCAGTGGAAAAAAAGAAATATCTTCAAAAATAATGCTGAGACAACTGGATAACTAATATGCAAAAAAAATTACATTGGACCCCTACCTCTCTCCACATACAAAAATTAACTCATAATAGATTAACAACCTAAATATTAGAGCTAAAACTATGGAACTATTAGAAGAAACCCTAGGGATTAATCTTCATGACCTCTGATTTGGCAATGAACTCTTAGATGTGACACCAAAAGCATGAGCAACAACAAAAAAGTTGATAAATTGGACTGCATAAAAATTAAAAACTTTGGTGTTTCAAAGGACATTATCAAGAAAGTAAAAAGATAATCTATAGGGTAAGAGAAAATTATGAAAGTTAAATATTTGATAAGGGTGTAGTATACAGCATATATAAAGAGCTTTTACAACTCAACAACAAAAAAGACAATCCAATTTTATTTATTTATTTTTTTGAGACAGAATCTTACTCTGTCACCCAGGCTAAAGTGCAGTGGCATGATCACAGCTCATGCAGCCTCCACCTCCTGGGCTCAAGCAATCCTCCTGCCTCAGCCTCCTGAGTGCTGGTACTACAGGTGCACTCTAACACATGCAGCTAATTGTTTTTATTTTTAGTAGAGACAAGGTATAGCTATGTTGTTCAGGCTGGTCTCAATCCAGTTTTTAAAAAGACAAGCAACTTGAATGGCCAGTCCGCCACATAGGCTATTCAAATGGCTAACAAGCATGTGAAAAGATGTTCAACATCATTAGTCATAAAGGAAACACAAATTAAAGGCAAAATGAGATATTACTACACACTCACCATGCTGCTATAATGATGATTTTTTCTGAATAAAATAACAAGTATTGGTGAGGATGTGGAAAAACAGGAACTCTCATACCTTGCTATTGGGAATGTAAAATGGTGCAGCCACTCTGGAAACAGCTGGAAGTTCCTCAAAAAGTTAAACATACAATTACCATATAACCCATCAATTCCACTCCTTAGTATATACTCGAGAGAAATGAAAACATATATCTACACAGAAACTTACACACAAATGTTTATAGCAGCATTATTAATAATAACCATAAGGTGAAAATAACCCAAATGTTCACCAATGAATGATGGATAGACTGTGATATGTACATTTAATGGAATATTATTCAGCCAAAATAATGATACATGCCACAACTTGGATGAAACTTAAACTAATGCTAAATAAAGTCAGACACTGGCCAGCCGTGGTGGTTCATGCCTGTAATCTCAGCACTTTGGGAGGCCGAGGCAAGTGGATCACCTGAGGTCAGGAGTTCAAGAACAGCCTGGCCAACATGGTGAAACCCCATCTCTACTAAAAATACAAAAATTAGCTGGATGTGGTGACTGACATCTGTTATTTCAGCTACTTGGGAGGCTGAGGCACGAGGATCACTTGAACCTGGGAGATGGAGGTTGTAGTAAGCCAAGATCATGTCACTGTACTCCAGCTTGGGTGATAGAGTGAGACTCTGTCTCAAAAAAATAAAAATAAAATAAAATAAGCCAAACACTAAAAGTCACATACTGTTATTGTTTGGTTTATTTTATATAATATA
The DNA here is from genome assembly GCF_030222135.1 of Aotus nancymaae. Classification (NCBI taxonomy): domain Eukaryota; kingdom Metazoa; phylum Chordata; class Mammalia; order Primates; family Aotidae; genus Aotus; species Aotus nancymaae. Next base: position 15,579,977 of record NW_026988479.1, on the reverse strand, counting down.
TCCAGAATAGGGAAATACATAAAGCCAGGAAGCTGCTTAGTGGTTATCTGGGGAGGGCAGTGGGAGGAATGGGAAGTGATTACTTAATAGGTATGACATGTATTTTGTGCATGATGGAAAAGTTTTGAAACTAGAAAGAAGGGATGGTTGCACAACAGTGTGAATACACTAAATGCCACTGAATTATACCCTTTTTTTTTTCCTTTTGTAACGGAGTTTCTCTCTTGTTGCCCAGACTGGAGTGCAGTGGCACTATCTTGGCTCACTGCAACCTCTACCTCCTGGGTTCAAGTGATTCTCCTGCATCAGCCTCCCAAGTAGCTGGAATTATAGGCATCCACCACCATGCCTAATTTTTATATTTTTAGTAGAGTCAGGGTTTCATCATGTGGCCAGGCTATTCTAGAACTCCTGAACTCAGGTGATCCCACCTCGGCCTCCCAAAGTGCTGGGATTACAGGCGTGAGCCACTGTGCCCGCCTTGTCGCACAGGCTGGAGTGCAGTGGCACGATGTTGACTCACTGTAACCTCCACCTCCCGGGTTTAAGCTATTCTCCTGCCTCAGGCTCCCAAGTAGCTGAGATTACAGGCACACACCACCACACCTGGCTACTTTTTGTATTTTTGTAGAGACAGGTTTTCACCATGTTGGCCAGGCTGGTGTCAAACTCCTGGCTCAAGTGATCTACCTGTCTTGGCCTCCGAAATTGCTGGGATTACAGGTGTAAACCACTGCTCTTGGCCACACTTTAAAATGATTAATTATGGCCGGGCGCGGTGGCTCAAGCCTGTAATCCCAGCACTTTGGGAAGCCGAGGCGGGTGGATCACGAGGTTAAGAGATCAAGACCATCCTGGTCAACATGGTGAAACCCCGTCTCTACTAATACAAAAAATTAGCTGGGCATGGTGGCGCGTGCCTGTAATCCCAGCTACTCAGGAGGCTGAGGCAGGAGAATTGCCTGAACTCAGGAGTCGGAGGTTGCGGTGAGCCGAGATCGCGCCATTGCACTCCAGCCTGGGTAACGAGCGAAACTCCATCTCAAAAAAAAAAATGATTAATTATATGTAACATGAATTTCACTTCAATTAAAAAATTCAAAAAGAGGAAATGAAACTGTGAACAGTTACAAACTCCTCTAAGTACTACAAGCAGGATGTGTAGGGAGATGTTGAGGCTTAGCAAATGCCTGGCTCAGACTAGACAGCAGTGGGATCATCACAGAGGTGACACTGGAGCTGGGTTTTGAGGAATATGTAGGAATTCAGGAGATTGTAAGTGCAGGAAGTGAGAGAAAAGAGGTTCTTTTTTTGTAATCCCAGCACTTTGGGAGGCCGAGGCGGGTGGACCATGAGGTCAAGAGATCGAGACCATCCTGGTCAACATGGTGAAATCCCGTCTCTACTAATACAAAAAATTAGCTGGGCATGGTGGCGCGTGCCTGTAATCCCAGCTACCCAGGAGGCTGAGGCAGGAGAATTGCCTGAACCCAGGAGGCGGAGGTTATGGTGAGCCGAGATTGCGCCATTGCACTCCAGCCTGGGTAACAAGAACGAAACTCCGTCTCAAAAAAAAAAAAAAAAAAAAAAAGAGGTTCTTTTTTAAAAAGAAAGAAAAGGAATAAGCAATGTTTCCATGCAGAGGAAAAGAATAGGCAAAGCCTTGGAGGTGCAAGTAAGCAATTCCCATACTGAGTACTAGGAAAGTTGGAGACCTAGTATATATGGAGAACAGAAATAGTAGAAAGGAAGGCGGAAGCCACACGATGAGGGGTCGGCAGTCCATGCTGATGCCTTCGGACAAGGAATTAAGCCGGATTTATTTCTTGTGGGAACAGCATGGCAACATCTTCTTGCCTAAATTAAACTTTCTATATGTTGACCATATTTTATTGTATTCAGTTAAAAATATTCATTAATTTACTGCTTACTATGTGCCAGACACTGACCTAATGCTTATTATTAACTCACTTAATCTCATCAACAGTTGTTCTCAAGCTCTAAACTCCATTGGAATCTCCTAGAAGTCTTAAAACACAGAAACCAGAGTTTCTGATTCAACAGGTATGATGAGGCCTGAAATTTGCTTTTTAATTCAATTATTGGGAGATGCTGAGACTGCTGGCACAAGGAATATACTTTGAGAAACAGCTTTAAGTCATCCTTATAAGGAAGGCAGCATTATCATCACCATAGTTTCCATTTTACAGACATGGAAACTAACACATAGAAGATTGAGCCACTCGCCAAAGGCAATACAGCTCCTTGCAGTGCTGCTGGGATTAAACACTGGTAACCCTAGCATATCCCCAGTTCAGAGGCTGCAAATAAGCAGACTTTAAGGCTGGCATTTTAAATCCTTGTTTGCAACCATCATATATGTTACACGAATGCACATGCATACAGACACACAAAATCAAAACTGACATCTGAGATGAAAGAATTAGAGATATGAGCTGATGCTATCGGTGTGGCAAGGGAAAGTCCATAAGGAATTCTTTAGGCCCTTTAATGAAGTTTTATTTTGGTCCTATTGGTATAAAGCTAGGATTTAGAAATATATATATATATATCTCAACATACAAAATGACTGCTAAATGTATAAAGAAAATGACATTGTGTAAAACCAGACGCAGTGGCTCATGCTTATAATACCAGCACTTTGGGAGGGTGAGGCGGCTGGATCACTTGAGGTCAGGAGTTCGAGACCAGCCTGGCCATCATGGTGAAATCCTGTCTCTACTAAAAATACAAAAATTAGCCGGGCATGGTGGCAGGCACCTGTAATCCCAGCTACTCTGGAGGCTGAGGCAGGAGAATTGCCTGAACTCAGGGGGCAACGGTTGCAGTGAGCTGAGATCGCACCATTGCACTCCAGCCTGGGCAACAGAGCAAGACTCTGTCTCAAAAAAAGAAAAGAAAACGATATAAGTAAAAAGGGGCAAGATTATATTGCACATGAATAGTCAATATCTGTTATTTTAAATTTTTATAAGTGATGAAAATTAACAGTATCTAGATAAGACAACCTTGTTATACATGCTGTTTTAGATATGCACTAAGATGGAAATGACAGTTCTTTGATACGCTCACTTTTCACAACTTGATCTACTTTGTAGCACCTTCCTGGTTTCCTCTCAATAAAGAACTTCTTTCTTTGAAAAAGTATAAGCTAAACACAGAGTTACCATATGACCCAGCAATTACACTTCTATGTCCAAGAGAAATGAAAACATGTACACCCAAAAACTTGTACCCAAAGCTTATAGCAGCATTCTTCATAATAGCCAAAAGGTAGAGTCAACTCGGATATTCATCAAATGAAGAATGAATGAACAAAATGTATGTCCATTCGTGTGTAACAAAGAATTTGGCCAGCCACTGTCCCTGGTTCCTGGCAGGTTTTGTCTCTTTGGCTTTTTCAGATTTCTATCCTTTCCTATAATAAAACTGTAATTGTAAGTTCAGAACATTCCTGAGTTCTGTGAGTTGTTCTAGTGAATTGTTGACTTGAAGTGGGCAGTGAGAACCTCCAAATTTATATCTGCTGGTCAGAAATGAGAGTAGCCCGGGAACCCCCAAGCTTGTGGCTGGTGTCTGTAATGAGGGCAGTCTTGTGGAGAGTTGTATCCTTATCCTGCAAAGCTTGGTCCAACTCGAGTTTGTCAGTGTCTGAAGCCATTGGAGCTGGTGTGAGGAGAACTACAATTGGCCAAACCAGCCTGGACTCACTGAAATATGTACTTTGTGGGGAAAAAGACTGGGGGGCGTAGAATAAATAACCTGTGATTCCTGGGTGGGTGGCCACAGGGTTACCAATAGTATGGAACAGCAGCTGTGCTGTCATCAATTATGGGAGGTAAAAGTTACCAGTGGAATTTAGAAATAATTTATTCAACTCCTGGATGCATAAGGAACTATAAATCAACAAGAAGAAAACTAAGTATACAATCCCTTGGTTATTGTTATCTGTAATAGCTAAAATGACAATAAGAGACAAGCCAAGGTGATATTCTGGCCAGTCCAAGCTATAGCCTCTAGTCTCTGGGTCTTACCAAAGGAATGTGTTGGGGAAGATCCTGATGCTAGGCTGTTAGATTCTGGCTGGCCTGAGGTATAGCCGTTAGCCTGAGGGCCATTTTCAGAGGGAAAAGTTATGCTGAAATAGCAGATAACAAACAGCACTAGACTGATTCTCAAGAGAATGGGGAAAGAACAGAGGGAGGAGTGAAGGACTCCTCCCAGCCCAGTGGAAATCTGTAAGCAGTTGTTAAAAAAATAAAATAAAGGCCTGGGTGTGGTGGCTCTTGCCTGTAATCCCAACACTTTGGGAGGTTGAGGGGGGTGCGGATCACCTGAGGTCAGGAGTTCGAGGTCAGCCTGGCCAACATGGTGAAACACTGTCTCTACTAAAAATATAAAAATTAGTTGGGCGTGGTAGAGTGTGCCCATAGTCTCAGCTACTCGAGAGAATGACGCAGGAGAATCACCTGAACCTGGGAGGCGGAGGTTGCAGTGAGCCAAGATTGTGCCACTGCACACTAGCCTGGGCGACGGAGAGAGACTGTGTCTCAAAAAAATAAATGGAAATAAAGCTGACGTGAATGGGGTCAAAACAACAGTCTTAGAGCAGTACTCTGAGAGGCTGAGGTGGACCAAGGGGGGACCCTGCTGGTGTCCCAACATGAAGGGCCCTGGACACATGATTTATCCAACCTAATGTTGAGGAATTCAAGAAACCTTACCTTGAATCAGCTGGGGCAAGAGTCCCATAACCAAATCAGTATAATGATTGATGACAAATGGATCAGGGTCCTGTGGTTCACCCCCATCACCATCCCACACCCCCACCACCATTGTAGACCCAAGGCCTTATCCACATCAGTGAGAAAAACCATCAGGGTGGAAAAGGGGCATTTGTAGGACTCCTTAACATAGGAGCCACATACACCACAGTACCCTGCTAATAAGCCCTCACTAGGACCACAATTAGGACAAAAGTGTATAGAAATCAAGGGTGGATGGGACTAAGGGAGAAAAATAGAACGTTTAGATGGGATTTATGTGAAGTGGTTGTAGCTCCTATACATGATGTTTTAAGAGAATGAATATTATGTCTTAATGGGGCACACTTTCCCTATCTCGTTTTTTTTTTAATTTTTTTATTTTTGAGACAGAGTCTTGTTCTGTCGCCAGGCGCCAGGCTGGAGTGCAGTGCAGGATCTCGGCTCACTGCAACCTCCGCCTCTCAGGTTCAAGTGATTCTTCTGCCTCAGCCTGCCGAGTAGCTGGGACTACAGGCACCAGCCACCACACCCGATTAATTTTTGTATTTTTTGTAGAGACAGGGTTTCACCATATTGGCCAGGATGGTCTCAAACTCCTGACCTTGTGATCCACCCACCTCGGCCTCCCAAAGTGCTGGGATTACAGGCGTGAGCCACTGTGCCCGGCCCGTAGTATTAATAAAATGAAAATCTGTTGGTAAAGTCCTAGTGGAAGCTTCAGTCAGGGATGCAAGTGTTGATGAAACTGTGAAAAAAGTTTGGATTAAAATTCATGTGTTTGAACAGTTTTTGTATGTGAATAGCATATCTTTTTGTTGACTGCAGTATGGGATATTGTAGTATTGAATGTTTGCGGGAATATTGTAGTATTGAATGTTTACGGGGACATTGTATCTGACAGGGGAATATCTCCCTTTCCTACTATTGTAAACAGAAGGCACATAAATTCACCCTTTGGGCCTGGGTGCTGTGGCTCACTCCTGTAATCTGAGCACTTCGGAAGCCCGAGGCAGGTGGATCATGAAATCAGGAGTTTGAGACCAGCCTGGCCAAGACAGTGAAACCCTGTCTCTACTGAAAATACAAAAATTAGCCGGCAGTGGCGAGCACTTGTAATCCCAGCTACCTGAGAGGCTGAGGCAGGAGAATCGCTTGAACCCGGGAGCGGGAGGTTGCAGTGAGCCCAGCCAAGATCGCACCACTGCACTCTAGCCTGAGCAACACAGCAAGATTGTCTTAAAAAAAAAAAATCACCTTTCGGCAATATTAATTTAATATGCTAAAATGGGAACAAATAACATGGCCCAGGTCACACAGATTATTAATTTCAAACAAACAGTATGAAATAGAAGCTGAAGTGCCAGTAGGGACAAATTCTCTGTACAATAGCCCTGTGTGAAGTATAGGCTGGGGCTTATGGCAAAAGTCTGTGGGTGCCAACCAGCAATAACTGCTGGAAATTTGGACCAGAGAATTTCCATTTGTGGGAAATTACTTATTTGCTATCAGACCTTAAGTAAAACTTCCACTGTAACTGAAAAATATAAAATAATCTTAAACATAAAATACCCATAACATTTTGGATGATGTTGGAGAAATTATCCAATGGGGAGAGAAGTGCCTAGAAGAGCTCTATGACAAAATGGAAGTTCTTTGTGCCAGAACATACTACTGGGGGAATGCCAGGAGAGATTCACCATATTTCCAAGCAGATAGACTTTTTCCCCTAGAATTGACTTTCGAACCATCTGAGGAGCTGCCAGCTTATTTTATTTATTTATTTATTTATTTATTTCGAGATGCAGTCTCACTCTGTCATCTAGGCTGGGGTGCAGTGATGCGATCTCAGCTCACTGTAACTTTTGCCTCCCGAGTTCCAGCGATTCTCCTGCCTCAGCCTCCCGAGAAGCTGGGATTACAGGTGCACACCACCACGCCTGGCTAATTTTTGTATTTTTAGTAGAGACAGAGTTTCTCCATGTTAACCAGGTTGGTCTCGAACTCCCGACCCCACTCATTTCATGGACCCAGGTGGCCACCTCAAGTGAGCACACTGGGAAATTCACTCACTGGTGCCAATCACTTTCCAATCCAGGAAAGTGATTCTTCTATTGGGCATCAATATGTCCTACTTTAATGCATCCCTCAAATTTCCATAGTGATTTTCTTAGGGAATCCCTTTAAGAGGCCAATTTTCTATTGCTCTTCAGCCTGACCATATGACCAGGTCGGTATCCACCACCCATGAGTCAGTAAAAACCCAAATGTAGTGGCAAACAGAATGCAATTTAGCCTATAAGCTAAGTTGTTTTTACCTTCTTAGCCTTCCAAACAAGATGCTGCACATTCACCTTGGAACTGCCATTATAAACCAAGAAGCTCTTTGCTGTTCATAGGACACTCTCCAGGTGGTGATAGATCTGGCAGCTACTGCTAGGCACAGTGGCTCGCACCTGTAATCCCAGCACTTTGGGAAGCCAAGGCAGGCAGATCACCTGGGGTCAGGAGTTCGAGATCAACCTGGTTAACAACCCACCTCCCAACTGCAGCCTCGGCTGGAGGAGGCTGCCCCACTCCTCCCCTTAAGAGAGGCACCACCCCCACCAGGCAGCAATCATTCTGCCCCGTTTTTGGTCTATGTCCCTTTTTCTACTTCTAACCTGTACAACTGGAAGGCTCAAAAACGCACCTTTCTCTGAGAAACCTCAGGTCCTAACCTCACTGGTTGAGTCCATATTCCAGACTCACCAGCCCACCTGGGATAATTGTCAACGGCTTCTCCTAACCCTTTTTACATCTAAGAAAAGGGACCATATTTGAAGGGAGGCCAGAAAGTTTTTTCCTCAGTTCAGCCAGTATGCCAGAGGAGGGAGCCTGAGACCTCGTAGAGGAAGTTTTTTCCTTCTACTCAGCCTGACTGGGACCCAAATACCTTGGGGGCGCGGAGTGGGGGGAGTAGAGCTTTGAACAATTTCCACCGGTATCTCCTTGCGGATATTAAAGGAGCCTCTTGAAAACCCATGAATCTGTCTAAGACAACTGAAGTTGTCCAGGGGCCCAATAAGTCACCTGGAGTGTTTTTGAAATGCCTCCAGGAGGCCTATTGAATTTACACCCTGTTTAATCCAGCAGCTCCCAAAAATAGCCGTGCTATTAAGTTGGCATTTGTGGCCCAGGTAGCACCTGCCATTCAAAAAAAATTACAAAAACTTGAAGGATTTGCTGGGATAAATATCATCCAGCTCCTAGAAGTAGCTCAGAAGGTTTTTAACAATCGAAACCATAAGAAACAGAAACTGGCTGCTCTGGCAGCTGAAAAGGCAGCTAAAAAGGTTTCAAAAAGGCAGGCAAAAAAATCTTAGTGGGTACACTAAGTTAAAGTTAAACACAAGCATTCCAAGTTGTCTATGAGCCGTGACAGCAACTGCAAGTCTGGTCCAGAAGGCTAATAAACTAACCCTGGGCCAAAACTTAACCCTCATGGCTCCTCATGCCGTTAAGACATTGCTGCACAGTGCCTCTGGTAAATAAACGTCAAATGCTCACATATTACAGTACCAGAGTCTGCTGTTGGATCAGCCTCACCTAACTTTCTCCCTCACAAGGTGTTTAAATCCAGCCACTCTACTCCCTAATCCAAATTTAACTGTACCTGTCCATGACTGCCAAGAGCTGTTAAAGACTACGAAAACTGGCCAACCTAATCTCCAGGATGTTCCCCTGGAGAAGGCAGATGCCACCATATTTACAAACGATAGCAGCTTCCTTAAGTAGGGAGTGCAAAAAGCCGGTGCTGCTGTCACCACAAAAACAGACCCACTGTGGGCCCAGGCTCTGCCAGCTGGAACTTCTGCACAAGAGGCTAAATTAATTGCCCTCACTGAGGCCCTCCAGTGGGGTAAGGACAAATGCATTAACATCTATACCTACAGCCAGTATGCTCTTGCCACTGTACATGTTCATGGAACTATTTACCAGGAGAGCGGGCTACTAAACTCTGGCCCTGCTCAAGGCCGTTTGGCTTCCCCTCTAGATGACTGTAATCCACTGCAGAGGGCATCAAAAGGAAACACAGCCATTGCCCAAGGAAACCAAACGGCCGACTCCGCTGCCCAAGAGGCAGCCTGGTTTCCAGTCACCCCTTTAACCCTATTACCTACTGTATCTTTCTCACAGCCTAATTTACCTGATCATTTTTCAAAATTAAAAAAAGCAAGCGTCAAATCTTCAGGCTAGTAAAAACTGGGATGGATGGTGGATTCTCCCGGATTCCAAAATTTTCTCACCCCGTGCCCTCGGTGAAGCCTTGGTTGGTCACCTCCGGGCATGCAGCCCAGAAGAAAGATGGGAAATAAACTTCACAGAAATAAAGCCACACCAGGCGGGATACAAGTTTCTCCTGGTAACGGTAAACACTTTTTCTGAATGGACTAAAGCATTTGCCACCAGAAACAAAACTGCCTCTACCGTAGTTAAATTTCTTATTCAATAAAATCACCCCTCAATATGGGCTGCCATTTGCTACAAAATCTAATAATGGGCCAGCCTTCACCTTGCTCATAGCTCAATACCTCAGAGCTCTGGACAGGTAGAATGCATAAATCAAACCTTAAAACGTACTCTTACAAAATTAATCTTGGAAACTGGTAAAGGTTAAACAAACCTCCTTCTTTTAGCCCTTCTTAAAGTTAAATGCACCTCTTGCAAGGCGGGGTTTTCCCCTTTTAAAATCACGTGTGGGAGGGCTCTGCCTATCTTGCCTAAGCTAAGGAATATCCATCTAGCAGAAACATCCCAAGCTAATTTGTTATAGTACCTGCAGTTTCTCCAACAGGTTCAAGACATCCCAGCCACTTGTCCAGGGAGCACATCCTAATCCAGTTCCTGACCAAACTGGGCCCTGCCACAGTTTCCATCCTGGTAACCTGGTGTATGTCAAAAAGCTCCCCAAAAGAGAACTCACTCTTGCTTGGGAAGGACACTCCCCCGTTCCCTTCCACTAGGGGACGTTGCAGGAAATGCCATCTGTCTAATTAGCAATGGGTATAATCTATCTGCTTCTCCTTTTAACCAGTCTCTACTTACTTCCCTAAACCCCTCAGACTCCTACCAGGCACCTAACAATACCTGGCTGGCCTGTACCTCAGGCCTCACCCGCTGCATCAATGGGACTGAACCTGAACCTCTTCTATGCGTGTTGGTTCATGTGCTTCCCCAGGTCTATGTGTACAGTGGACCAGAGAAACAACTTCTCATCTCTCCCTACGAACTGCATTCCAGGACCCGACGAGCTGGTCCACTCCTTGTATCCCTCCTGGCCAGCATCAGCGTAGCTGGGTCAGCAACTATCGGCACTGCTGCCCTGGTCTGAGAAGAAACTGGACTAATGTCCCTATCTCAATAACTAAATGCTGATTTAAAAAATCTCCAGTCAGCCATAAATATGTTACATATCCAGGTAAAATCCCTAACTAAAGTTGCTCTCCAGAAGCACCGTGGACAGCGTTGGGGGAAAGCTGTTGTTTTTATGCTAACCAGTCTGGAGTCATAAAGGACACCCTTCACAGATTCAAAGGAGTTTAAATAAACGCCAACAAAAGCGGGAAAAAAACAAAACAAAACACTCCATGGTACCAAAACATGTTTAACTGAAGCCCTTAACTAACTACTTTAATAACTGGGCTAGCAAAACCTCTTCTTCTCCTCCTGTTAGGCTTAATCTTTGGGCCCTGTATACTAAACTGGCTCCTTGCTTTCATAAGGCAGCATGTAAATTCTGTCAAACTTATGGATCTCAAAAGCCACTGTAACCTCCTTGTTGTAACTGAAGAGTTAATGCTTTGACTCTCCAAAAACACAAGTGGGGAATGTAATAACCTAACTGACTCCATCTTGGTGGTAGGCTCCAGCTTGGCTTCCCCCTCCCTGCCTCAGCCCCCTCAGGTGCATTACTGGGTCACGCCACACTCAAAGCTTTAAACTGTTAAGAGTGGTTCACACTGTTCACAGTACCTGTAACCACTGTAACCGCATCCTGCTTGGCAAGTCTGCCTGCTATTGTGAATACCTTCCTTGGTGATTGATTGTATGAAAAGTTCCCCCTGCTATCCCCCTTGATAATTGTATAAAAATACCCTTAGCAACCAACAATCCTGGGTACCTGCTGCCCCCTGGTTCTAACTTGCTTGTTCTGCTTCTGTAAAATTCCGCTTCAGCTAGGCTCCCCCTCCCCTACCTAAATCAAGGTCTAAAAGATAAGCCACTTCCTCTGGGCCAAAAGAATTTTAAGCGTTAGCCGGTCTTGGTCTCCGGCTATAAAGGACTCTCAATTTAAAACTCAGAGCATGGCGTTTCTTCTATAACTCACTTAAATACAACAATATGACTATTCATTTGTATCCTTTATAATAAAAAGGTAATGGTAAGTAATCACTTTTCTGAGTTCTGTGAGTCATTCAAGTGAATTGCTCAATCTGGGGTGAGGTCGTGGGAAACCCCTGAATTTGTAGCCAAGTCAGACAAACTTGTGAATAACCTGATGATCCCACTTGCGGCTGGCATTTGAATTAAGGGCAGTCTTGTTGGGGATGTTTTGTTTTAATTCATGGGACCTGACACTAACTCCACGTAGTGTCAGAGTTGAATTGAATCATAAAACACTCAGCTGGTGTCAGAGAATTAGTGTCAGACACAGTAAGTGTAGCACTTACTTGAGTTCTGCAAGCTGTTCTAGTGAATTATCAAGCCTGAAGGAGTAGTGGGGACACCAAAACCTGCAGACAGCTGGAGTGAGGAAGGCCTGGGGACCCCTTAACTTGAGACTGCTCTCATGGAGGATGATGCCCTTTGTGGTGAAACTTGGCCAAACTCCAGGCAGTTGGTGACAGAGCTCTATTGTGGAACATTATCCACCATAGAAAGGGAAGAAGTACTGAGACACGCTACAACTGAAAACATTATGTTAAGTGGAAAAAAACAGACACAAAAGGCCACTCAGTATATGATTCTATTTATATGAAATGTCTAGAATTGGCAAATCTGTAAAGGCAGAAAATAGATGAGTGATTGCTTAGGGTTGCAGGGTGCAGTGGGTTTGGGTTAGGGAGCTAATAGCTAAAGGGAACCAAATTTCCTTATGATGTGATGAAAACATTCTAAAATTAACTGTGGTATACTGAACTAGTTATAGATGAAATACTAGGATGTCTGAGATTTGCTTCAAAATAATCCGCTAGGGACGGGAGGAGAACAAAAGAAATAAGACTGGCCAGAATTTGGTAATTGCTGAAGCTGGGTACCTGGAGGCTGATGATACTATTCTCTCTCTCTCTCTCTTTTTTTTTTTAATGAGAGAAAGAAAGAAAGAGAAAGAAAAAGGGGGAGAGAGAACAGGATTATTGCTCTATTGCCTGGGCTGGAATGCAATCTAAAAATAGGTATTAAAAACCTCTTTCATGCCAATAATTGTGCTTAACAACGGAGACAGGAAGGAATAAGGGAAGAAAATAACAAACAAATAGCCAACCAATATTTCATGTAAGTCTGTGAAATGCTATGCAAATGCTGAAAAATGATTTACTTCCAATTTTCCAATTATGTGGTCACTTTCAAAATAGGTGTAATGTGATACTGAGAAAAATGTATGTTCTGTGGACCTGGGGTGGAGAATTCTATACATATTCACCAAGTTTACTTATTCCAGGTCTAAGTTCAAATCATAGATGGCCCTATTAATTTTCTATGTCGTTGATCCGTCAAATATTAACAATGCGGTGTCAAAATCTCCCGCTATTATTGTGTGGGAGTCCAGGTCTCTTTATAAGTCATTAAGAACTTGTCTTATGTATCTGGGTGCTCCTGTATTGGGTTGCATATATATTTATAATGATTAATTCCTGTTGTTGCATTGATCCTTTTACCATTATGTAATATGTAATGTCTTTCTTTGTTTCTTTTAGTCTTTGTTACTATTAAAGTCTATTTTGTGAGAGAACAAAAGTTACAACTCCTGTTTTTTCTTTTTCTTTTTTTTTTTTTTTGCTCTCCATTTAATTGGTGAATCTTCCTCCATCCCTTTGTTTTGAGTCTTTGTATGTTGTTGCTTGTGAAATAGATCTGGATACAGCATACCGATAGGTTTTGACTTTTTATTCAATTTACCTGTCTGTGTCTTTGATTGGAGCATTTAATCCATTTAAATTTAGAATTAATATTAATATTTATGAGTTCAATATTGTCATTTAATGCTAGCTGGCTATTTTGCCCATTAGTTGATGTAGATTCTTCATTATAGAGATACTCTTTATGTTTTGGTAAGTTTTTGGGATGACTGATACTGGTTGTTCCTTTCTGTTTGTAGTGCTTCTTTCAGAAGCTCTTGTAAAGCAGGCCTGGTGGTGATGAAATCGCTAAGTGCTTGCTTGTTCGTGAAAAATGTTCTTTTTCCTTCGCTTATAAAGCTTAGTTTGGCGGGATATGAGATTCTGGGTTGAAAATTCTTTTCTTAGAGGATATTGAATATTGACCCCCACTCTCTTCTAGTTTGTAGGGTTTCTGGTGAGAGGTCTGCTGTGAGTCTGATAGGCTTCCCTTTATGGGTAACATGACCTTTCTCTCTAGCTGCCCTTAGAATTTTCTCCTTTATTTCAACCCTAGTGAATCTAGCGATTATGTGTCTTGGAGTTGCTCTACTTGAGAAATATCTTTGTAGTGTTCTCTGGATTAACTGGAGTTGAGTATTGTCCTGCCTTACTAGATTAGGAAAGTTTTCCTGAATAATATCCTGAAGAATATTTTCCAACTTGGATTCATTCTCTTCGTGACATTCAGGTACACCTATCAATAATAAATTAGGTCTTTTCACATAGTCCCATATTTCTTGGAGACTTTGCTCATTCCTTTTTACTCTTTCTTCTCTAATCTTGTCTTCTCGTTTCATTTCATTAAGTTGGTCTTCGACCTCTGATATCCTTTCTTCTGCTTGATCAATTCGACTGTTAAAACCTGTGCATACTTCACGGAGTTCTCGTATTGTATTCGTCAGTTCCATTAATTCACTTATATTCCTTTCTAAATTGTCTATTCTCATTAGAATTTTGTCAAACCTTTTTTCAAGGTTCTTAGTTTCTTTACATTGGGATAGAACACGTTCTTTCAGTTCACTAAAGTTCCTTATTATCTACTTTCTGAAGCCTAAATCTGTTATTGGAACACACTCGTTCTCCATCAGGCCTTGTTCTCTTGTTGATGAGGAACTGTGATCACCTGTAGAAGGAGAGGCATTCTGATCTTGGGTATTCTCAGCCTTTTTACGCTGGTTTCTTCCTATCATTGTGAGTTCATCCACCTGTCGTCTTTGTAATTGCCTACTTTCAAATTAGGTCTCTGAGTGGACCTCCAACTTGTTGATTCCCAGCGCCGAAATCTGAGCAACCCACTGCCCAGCCAAAACAGCGGCATCAAGATTCCTGGTGCTTTTCTGCCCAGGAATCTCCAGTCTGGCTTCCCTCTTGAGTCCCTTCTTCAATCAGGTAAATGGGCGACTCTGCCTTCCCGGAGCTCCAAACATTGATCAGTCCCGTTTACTCTGCACCAAGAACCGCCGCACCGGGGGGCCAGCAAAACCGTGACTCCAGCCACAAGAGTTGCCCTGGAGACCCATGGGACTCCTCTGCTGGGAATCTTCTGGTCCGTGGGTAAGAAAAATTCGTCTGAAAGTGTGGCATCCTCTCGTTCTGTGCGTTTTCTCTGGGAGCTACAATCCCGAGCTGCTAGTGATCAGCCATCTTGGATCTCTCTCTGATGATACTATTCTCTCCAGTGTTATACATGTTTGAACATTTTCATAAAAGGAAAAAAAATGAAAGAACCCTATGCAATGTTCTCTCACAAGAGAAGGGAATGTCACTTCCCTTAGTAGGTTACCAGGTCCAGAGCCACCCCTCCCGAGTCCTCAGATGGGATTCATGAATTATTGAGGGGAAGCTGAGAGGTTGAGAGGCCATGTACTGTGGAGAGGTGGTGACCACAGGGTCTGGTTTGAGCCAGGCAGCTCAGCCTCCCTGATGGGCCCTCATGGTCTCTCGCAACTCACATGCCATGCTGACTGTGGTGGTAGAAGTGGAGTCGGGGAAGGGATCAGGTAAGAAGCCCTCCACATTTGTACTCCGAGGGAGTGCAGCCCAGGAAAGCCTCTTGGAAGAGGGGAGGGCTGGGCCTGCTTGGGTTGGGAAACTGAAGCAAAGGTTGAGGGCAGGACTCAGGAATCCTGGAGCCAGTTTTCCTTATGACAGCTGATATGAAGTCCTCCTTTCTCAGGCCCTGTGGGTACCTGTAGCCCCACACTCCTGGTGGAGCCCACAAACATCCGTTTGCTTCAACTTGGGACTCTGGAGACTCAGGTGGATGGGCAGTGTGTGTTGGGGGCCGGGGGCTGAAGGGGTGGGGCGGAGGGTGCAGGGGAAGATGGGAATATCACAGTTGACCCCAGCCCTGCCCACAGGAACAAAGCTTCACCTTTGACAGAGTCCTGGGCCCTGATGCTGCTCAGGTAGGGAGGTCTGGGAGGGTGATGAGAGGAGATTGGGAGCCCTCAGGCCCCTGGATCCTGGGGTACCAGCTGCCTCCAGAGCTCCTTTGCTCAGGGCACCTGAGTCAGTGGAATGTGCCTGTATTTCCCTGTAGGAGGCAGAGCAGGAGCTGCTGGCACGTGTCCAATCCACACTGGGCTCTGTGGGCTGAGGGTACAGTGTGGCCCTGTTGCTCCGAGGCAGGGAAACAGAGGCACCTCGACTCGTGCCTCAGGTGAGTCCCAGAGGAGCCACCAGGGCACAGGCCGCATGCGGCACAGGGATTACCTCTCCCAGAGACTTCTGAGAATCTTCCCTCTCCACATCAGCTCTCAGTAGGGCTCCTACAGCAAGCACCCTGTTGATCAAGGCAGGATGTTTTGCCAGGGTCAATTTACGCAGCTATTGGGAAGTCAAAGAAGGTGGAAAGGAGCCAGGTGTGGTGGCTCACACCTGTTATCCCAGCTCTTTGGGAGGCAGAGGTGGGTGGATCACCTGAGTTCAGGAGTTTGAGACCAGTCTGGCCAACATGGCAAAAACCCATATCTACTAAAAATTTAAAAAATTAGCTGGGTGTGGTGGTGGGCAACTGTAATCCCAGCTTCTTGGGAGACTGAGGCAGGAGAATCACTTGAATCCGGGAGGCAGAGGTTGCAGTGAGCTGAGATCATGCCACTGCACTCCAGCCTGGGTGATGAGAGCAAAACTCTGCCTCAAAAAGAAAAAGCAAAAACAAAAAATAATTTTTTTCCTTGTTACTGATATCCTTCCAAGGAAAAAAATTTTTTAATTAAAATAAAGGAAGGTGGGAAGCTGGCGCTAATAGGTTGAGGGTTAGAGAGGGGTTGCATGAAAACATCAAATATCCAAGAAGATCTGATTTTCACATTTCCTGGTAATACTAATGGTAAGCTTGGAAGTTTTATTGTGGGGACTTCATCAGAATGCCCCCAAATCAAAATAGCTGCCTCAGAACATGTCGTGAATCCCTGTGCAGCAAACAGCAGGTCCCACTGAGAATGTCTGCTCACTTTCCGGCTTGCTGTGAACATGAAGACTGGTGCTCTTTCTATCCTGGATGCCATGTCCCCAGTATAGGGCATGACACGGACTTCACTCTCAGGAAATGCTGAAGGACAGATTTATGCTTTCTTAATCCTCGTTGAACGCTTCTCCACTTTAGCTGCTGCAGATGCTGTTTGAGGAAGCTCTGCCCCAAAGCTGTTCTGATCCTGTGCTTAGCACTCTTAGCCTGGTGCAGGTGAGACCCTTGCAGGAGGGGAGAGAGTGGGATCTGGGAACCAGGGCCAGGGCGATGCTGCAGAAGGAGCCCGAGGTTTATGGGGAGCCAGAAAGCGTGGGTCCAGCCTCACTCTGCTGCTTACCAGCATGGGTGTACCTCTCTGAGTTCTCCTCTCCTCTGACTGTGAAAAGGCTGAATTCTTGGTGCCCTGTTTGGTCCCCAGGAGGATCATGTGAGCTGAAGGTAGGGAAAGGCTCAGTTTGTAACATGTGTGCTTGTGTGACCCCCAGTTCAGCCCCAGAGGAAGGACCCAGGACTTGCTCTCTCCAGGGGTGGAGAACCTGTCAGTACTGGATGTGGCCCCTCTGGGCTTGTGAGTGTTCAGGGCCCAGTGGAGTCTGAGGGTGCTTGTCTTAAGGCAGGGCTGCCTCTCCCAAGCTGAGCCTTTGTGGGTCTTCGCCAACTGCCACCTCAGGGAAAGGAAGCTCTGAGTTTGGGGTCATGCTTACAGGGTGAGGGACTGCTCTCAGGATCACCCTCGACCCTCTTCCTTCATCCCATGTGCCCATTCCTTTCACTCCCTTCACCCCACTTAACGCCTCTTCAACTCACACCACCTCAATTCTATTCCCAGCCCCATGTCCCGACTCTGTCATTGTCATACCGGGTAATTTTGAGCATCTCACTGAGCAGGACTTCAGTTTCTCCATCTATAAAATGGGAGTGATCCCAACTACCCTATTCGCAGGAAGGAAAATAAAATCATGAGGATGAGAAACGTTTAGAGAAGTAGACTGAACCTGGAGCCTTTGGTTGATTCTTACAGGCTACGGGGATCTCCATGGGCTCCCCATGTAGAGGTTCTGGGGGGCTGGGGAGAACCCTGTTACTTAGGAGCTGAGCTCAGCCTCCCCTTCCTCTAGGGTGGTAGAAGATGCCACTGAAGTGGAGGTGTCTGACTTAAGAGCTTCCTCAGAGCTGTACTTGCAGGCCACAGCGGGTGAAGGCAGGTGAGGACAGGAGAGTATTTGTCACCCCACCCCACTAGGCATTTGGCCTGAGTCCACCCTCTCCTCCACAGGGCCTGCTGTCTGCTCACTCTCACCGTGTCCTGCCGAGGGCCTGACCCTCCTGAGGGTCCCAGGACCCAGGGCATGTGGTGAGGGGTGCTACGGATCCTGCAGCTCCCAGAAGCCCCGTAAGTCTGAGGGAGCCTTCTGACTGCATTGAGGGGTGAGGTGGGGAGCTGAATTATAGATGTAAAGGCCCAGGGTAGCATCAGTCTCTCCTATCCTCAACTCCATAATAAGAGCATTCCAGAACACAAGTTAAGCCCCATTGTTGGCAGATGATGTGGTCAAAAGCAACTGGTTAGAGAAGTGAAACCAATAAATAAAAATAAATATTTCCTAGCCTGGCCAACATGCCAAAACCCCATCTCTACAAAAAATACCAAAAAAATTAGCCGGGCATGGTGGCGCACATCTGTAGACCCAGCTACTCAGGAGGCTGAGATGGGAGGACTGCTTGAGCCCAGGAGGTTAAGGCTGCAATGAGCCATGATCGCGCTATTGTACTACAGCCTGGGCGACAGAGTGAGACTCAAATAAATAAATAAGTAAATAAATATCTCCAGGCACTGTATTTTTTTTCATATGTTGATAAGTGCACTAGGGACAGTTTTGCAAATAGCATCTTCAAGCATTTTTCAGATTTTTTGTTTTCTACCACTTTTTAATTTTTACATTACTAATTCCTTTTCAGCTACTTATATCTCTTTTGATCTATCAGACTGAAAACTTGGAAAGAACCTAAATATTCAAAGCCAAGACTGGGAAATTCCCAAAAAATCATATCTTCATGTCCCACATTACATCCTTTGCTCAAAAGTTATGAAAATATGAAGTAATAACAGGAAATAGTTATTTCAAACCAGCTCATGAATTTGGTAATATCATGGAAATGTTGCCAAGTTCAGAAGTGCCTGAAAACAAATTACAGTAAAATAGAAAAGAATAGGAAAATGTATCCTAAATTCCAAACTATTCTAAAGTCTTTTCTTTTATCATGTATGTTTATTTTTTAAAAAATAACAGCTTTATTAACATATAACTTATACACCCTGAAGTTCACTCTTTTGAAATGTACAATTTGGTGGTTTTTGGTATATTCACAAGGTTGTGCATTGATCAGCACTGTCTAATTTTAGAACATTTCATCACCTCAGAAAGGAAACCTGTTCCCATTTGCAGGTATTCCTCAATCTGCCCCCAACTCCTGGCCCAAGGCAATCACTAATCTATTTTCTGTCTCTGTAGATTTGCTACTCCGGGCTTTTCATGTCAATGAAGCCATACAATATGTGGTCTTTCTCTCTGGCTTCTTTCACTTAGCATAATGTTTAGGTTTATCCACTTGGGTGAATCAGAACTTTATTATTTTTTATTGACAAATAATATTCCATTGTATGGCTATACCACATTTTGTTTATCCATTCATCCATTGATAGGCATTAGGGTTGTTTCCTACTTTTGGCTATTATATGTATTTTTTATTTTTCTTTTTTTCTTTCTTTTTTTTTTTTTTTGAGACAGAGTCTCGCTCTGTCACTCAGGCTGCAACCTCTGCCTCCTGGGTTCAAGTGATTCTCCTGCCTCAGCCTCCCAAGTAGCTGAGATGACAGGAGCCCACCACCATGCCCAGCTAATTTTTGTATTTTTAGTAGAGACAGGGTTTCACCCTATTGGCCAGGCTGGTCTCAAACTCCTGACCTCAGGTGATCTACCCGCCCCAGTCTCCCAAAGTGCTGGGATTACATGCATGAGCCACCACGCCTGGCCATCTTTTATTTTCTTTCTTTCTCTCTTTATTAGAGATGTGGTCTCACTTTTTTGCCAAGGTTGCTCTCAAACTTCTGGCCTCAAGCGATTCTCCCATCTCAGATTCCCAGGCACTGGGATTACAGGCATGAACCATTAAACCTAGCTACACTTTTGGTATTTTAAAATAATGATGCTATGAACATTCACATGTAAGTTTTTATTTGGACATGTGTTTTCAATTATCTCAGACATATACCAGAAGCGGTATTGCTGGGTCATATGGTAACTGTTTTAAAAGTTGTTTGTATGTTTGTCTTTGTTGAGATAAAGTCCATATAATATAAAATTAACCATTAACCATTTTATAATGTACAATTTAGTGATGTCTAGTACATTCACAATGTTGTGGAACCATCTAGTTCCATCATTTGGCTATTGTGAATACTGCTGCTATGAACATTCATGTACAAGTATTTGTTTGAATACTTCTTTTCAATTCTTTTGGGTATTTACCTAGGAGTGGAATGGCTGGGCCATATGGATATGGTAAGTCTATGGTTAACTTTTGAAGAACTACCATGCTGCTTTCTTTCTTTCTTTTTTTTTTTTTTTTTGAGACGAAATTTCGCTCGTTACCCAGGCTGGAGTGCAATGGCGTGATTTCGGCTCACCACAACCTCCGCCTCCTGGGTTCAGGCAATTCTCCTGCCTCAGCCTCCTGAGTAGCTGGGATTACAGGCACGCGCCACCGTGCCCAGCTAATTTTTTGTATTTTTAGTAGAGACGGGATTTCACCATGTTGACCAGGATGGTCTCGATCTCTTGACCTTGTGATCCACCTGCCTCGGCCTCCCAAAGTGCTGGGATTACAGGCGTGAGCCACCGCACCCGGCTACTATGCTGCTTTCTACAGCACTGCACCATTTTGTATTTTTTCCAGCAATGTACAATGGTTTCAACTTCTCCACAATTACCAACATTCGTTATTTTCCGTGTTTTCTATTATGGTCAACCTAGTAGTTATGAAGTGGCATCTCATTTTTATTTGATTTGCATTTCTCTAATGACTAATTATATTGAACATCTACTCACGTGCTTGTTGGCCATCTCTAGATCTTCTTTGGAGAAATGTCTGTTCAAATCCTTTGCCCATTTTTAAATTGGGTTATCTGTGTTTTTCTTGTTATGAGTTCTTTATATATTCTGTATACTAGACCCTTATCGGATATGTGATTTGCAAATATTTTCTTCTGTTTTATAGGTTATCTTTTCCCTTTCTTTCTTTTTCTCTTCTCTCTCTCTTCTCTTTCTCTTCTTTCTTTCCAGGTGCCTGCCACCACGCCTATCTTTTCACTTTCTTGATAGCGTCCTTTGATAGAGCAAAAGTTTAAAATTTTTATGAAGCCTAGTTTATCTGTTTTTCTAAGCAACCACTGCAAAATCCAAGGTC
Source organism: Aotus nancymaae (assembly GCF_030222135.1). NCBI lineage: Eukaryota > Metazoa > Chordata > Mammalia > Primates > Aotidae > Aotus > Aotus nancymaae. The sequence continues at coordinate 15,559,107 of NW_026988479.1, read as the reverse complement.
AGGAAGATTCACCCCTAAGTTTTCTTCTAATAGTGTTATAGCTTGATCTCTTACATTTAGGGCATTGATCCATTTTGAGTTAATTTTTTGTATTAGTATGGAGTAATGGTCCAACTTCATTCTACCCATTTCTCCCAGCACCATTGGCTGAAGAGATTATTCTTTCCAATTAACTGGTCCTGGCTCCCTTGTGAAAAATCAGTTGGCCACATATGTATGAATTTATGTCAAGACTCTCAATTATATTACATTGATTATATAGCCTTTATCATATTGTGAAACTTCCCTTTCCCTTTTATTTTTATGTTGTTGACTATTTTTAATCATGAAAACGTGTTAGTCTTTTTTTTTTTTTTTTTTTTTTTGAGAAGGAGTTTCGCTCTTGTTACCCAGGCTGGAGTGCAATGGCACAATCTCAGCTCAGGCAACCTCCGCCTCTTGGGTTCAAGCAATTCTCCTGCCTCAGCCTCTCCAGTAGCTGGGACTACAGGCGCGCGCCACCATGCCGAGCTAATTTTTGTATTTTTAGTAGAGACGGGGTTTCACCATGTTGACCAGGATGGTCTTGATCTCTTGACCTCGTGATCCACCCACCTCGGCCTCCCAAAGTGCTGGGATTAAAGGCTTGAGCCACCACGCCTGGCCACGTGTTTGTCCTTGTCAAAGGCTATCCTTATGGCAATGCCACACTGTATTAATTTAATATAATTTTGTTTTATAGACAGGGTCTCCCTCTGCCACCTAGGCTGGACTGCAGTGATGCAATCAAGGCTCACTGTAGCCTTGACCTCTCAGGCTCAAGTGATCCTCCTGCCTCAGCCATCCAAGTAGCTGGGAGTACCGGTGCACCACCACACTTAGCTAATTTTTAAAAATTCCTTTTTTTTTTTTTTTTTGGTAGAAACAAGGGCTCACTATTTTGCCCATGCTTGTCTCAAACTCCTGGGCTCAAGCTTCAAGCTATCCTCCCACCTCAGCCTTCCAAAGTATTGGGATTACAGGCATGAACCACTGGGCCCAGCCTGACACTATTTTATTTACTGTAGCTTTGTAGTAAGCTTTGAAATGGGAAAGTGTAATTCCTTCATCTTTGTTCTTTTCAACATTGCTTTGGCTATTCAGGGCTCCTTGCAATTCCACAGGAATTTTAGGATTTGGCTTTTCCATTTCTTAAAAAAAAAAAAAAAAAGGCCATCATTGGGATTTTGATAGACATTGTATTGAATCTCTAGATTTGTTAGGGGAATACTGCCATCTTCATGGTATTAAGTCTTCCAATTCATGAACAATGAACACAGGCTGTTTTTTCATATATGTAAATTCTCTTTAATTTATTTCAGCAGTGTTTTGCAGTTTTCAGGGTATAAGGTTTACACCTCCTTGGTTAAATTTATTTCTTAGTATTTTATTATTTTTGTGGAATTTAAACAATTTCCTTTTTAGACTGTTCATTTCTAGTGTATAGAAATGCAACTATTTTTGGCTGGGCACTGTGGCTCATGCCTGCAATCCCAGCACTTTGAGAAGCCATGCTGGGAAAATCGCCTGAGCCCAGGAGTTGGACACCAACCTTGGCAATACAGTGAGACCCTTTCTCTACAAACAAATAAAAAAATTAGATGAGCATGATGGTGTGTGCCTGTAGTCCCGTCTACTCAGTAGGCTGACATGGGAGGATCACTTGAGCCTGGGAGGTCTAGGCTGCAGTGAACCTTGATCACATCACTGCACACCAGCCTGGGCAACAGAGCTAGACCCTATCTCAAAAAACAGAAAAAAAATACAACTGATTTTTGCGTGTTGATTTTGTATTCTGCAACTTTACTAAATTTGTTTATTAGTTCTCATAGTTCCTTTTGGATATGAATTTTTTAGGATTTTCTGTGTATAAAATTATATCATTTGCAAATTGAGATAGTTTTATTTCTTCCTTTCCCATTTCAATAATTTTGTTTCTTTTTCTTGCCTGATTGTTCTGGCTAGAACTTTTATTACAAGGCTGAATGGCAGTGGTGATAGTAGCCATACTTATATCGTTCTTTTTATTTATTTATTTATTTTTGCATCTCTCCCTCCCATTTCACTTATATTGTTCTTGATCTGAGGGGAAAGATTTTAATCTTTCATGATTGCTTATGATATTCGTTGTGGGTTTTTCTATATGTGCCCTTAATTATGTTATGAAATTTCCCTTTTATTCCTGTTTTGTTGAGTATTTTTCTCATGAAAGGATGTTGGATACTGTCAAAGGCTTTTCTGTATCTGTTGAAATTATCCTCAGATTTTTTCTTCATTCTATTAACGTGGTATATTATATATTGATTTATTTTCATGTTGAACTACCCTTGCATTCCTGGGATAAATCTCAGTTGATCATGATGTATAATTCTTCTAATATTCAGCGGATTTCATTGGCTAGTATTTTATTGAGGGCTTTTGCATCTACATTCAGAAGGATATTAGTGTGTAATTTTATTTTCTTGTGTTGTCTTTGGTTTTGGTATTGGGGCAATGTATGTTGGTCTCATAGGATGAGTTAGAAAGTCTTCCTTTTTCTTCTATTTTTTGGAGCAGTTTAAGAGGATTTGATGTTACTTTTTCTTCAACTGTTTGCTAGAATTCACCAGTGAAGCCATTTGGTCCTGGGTTTTTCTTTGTTGGGAGGTTTTTGATTACTGATTCAATCTCTTTACCTGGTATAGGTCTATTCAGAATTTCTATTTCTTCTGGAGTCAGTTTTGATCATTTGTGTCTTTCTAGGAATTTGTCTATTTCATCTAGGTTCTCTAATTTGTTGATATATAATTGTTTGTGGCATTCTCTTGTAATCCTTTTTATTTCTGTAAGGTTGGTAGCAATGTCCTCACTTTCATTTCTAATGTTAGTAATATGAGTCTTCTGTCTTTCTTAGTCAATCTAGCTAAAGGTTTGTCCATTTTAAATTTTTTTAAGAGAAAAGGATATGAAAACTATGTATTTGGGCACAAAAATGCAATGAGCAGTAAGAAACCATATTCTATCAATTATGACATTCTGTAATCTAGGAACACAGAAAATTTTGTTATTAAGACATGCCAAGAGGAAAAAGAACTCTGTAAAGTCCTATTCAATTTACTTTGTTAGGGAAAAGATGTTTATTTGGCTCTTGTCACAGTTCTATTATGTCTACTCTCCTTCTAAGTTCAGCTTCAATTCTATCTAATTCTCACTTTGCTTCTTCAATTTTCACCTGAGCAAGAGATGGATTAGGTATTAAGTCTAAAAAGGACTTCAATTTTTTCTTCAAAGGTATAGTCTATTATAATTTTGCCAGTTTCTCTGACAATGCTACTAGGGACTGATGAGACAGAGAAGCATCCATGCCTCTGGCTGAAAGTTGCTCCTCTGCAGCTTTGATTCCAAATCTGAATTCCTCTGACTTTGCTTTTAGAAAGTCCATATTCTGACGATGATGATCAACTTTGGCCCTTTCTGTAGAAAGAAGTAACTCTGCTTTCTTGAAATCCTCTTGTAGACATTTTCTAATACTAAAGTTGCAGTTAGATTTTTTTCAAGTTTTTCCAGTTCAATCTTGATTTCTTCACTTTTGGATTTGGTATGAAAGACATCGGAGGTCCAATCATTCACTGCAGAGATAAAACTAGCTAGTGGGGTCTCCTTTGTTTCAAAGACCACCACACTGTCAGCCAAAGAGTTCATATACCTGGAACCAGTGCTAGACAGACTGGCAGGGGAAAAATTCACACTCTCCATGAAAAGATCTTGAAGATACTTCTGACTCGTATTCACTTGCTTTCTGCTTCAAGTCCTCTATTATCAGATAGACATCCCTGTCCCAGACCCTGTTGTGTTCTGAAAGGTGATGTAAAATCTCTGTGGTTCATGGGTTCACCTCATACTGTGGAATGGTGTGATCTTCAATTTTTTTTTTTTTTTGAGACAGAGTCTCACTCTGTCGCCAGGTGCCAGGCTGGAGTGCAGTGGCACAATCTTGGCTCACTGCAACTTCTGCCTCCCCGGTTCAAGCAATTCTCCTGCCTCAGCTTCCCGAGTAGCTGGGACTACAGGCGCACGCCACCATGCCCAGCTAATTTTTGTATTTTTAGTAGAGACGAGGTTTCACCATGTTGGCCAGGATGGTCTTGATCTCTTGACCTCGTGATCTGCCTGCCTCGGCCTCCCAAAGTGCTGGGATTACAGGCTTGAGCCACCATGCCCGGCCCTCTTCAAATATTTTTTAAACCATGCAGCAACCTGCATTTCTCTCTCCTCCAGTGGATCCGTAGTTGCCGCTCCCACCCATTTTAAAATATTTTTCAAGAAATCAACTTTGGTTTCATTGATTTTCTATTATTTTATATTCTCTTTTTCATTTATCTCTGTTTGGATCTCTATTCTTTTCTTTATTCTGTTAGCTTTGAGTTTATTTCTCTTTTTTTTTCTAGTTTATTTTTTTGAGGTGTCTAGTTAAATTATTGGTTACAGAGCTTCCTTTTTAATGTAGGCATTTACACTTACACATTTCTCTCTGAGCACTACTTTTACTTCATCCCATAAGTATTGATATGTTGTGTTTTTGTTTTCATTCTTCTGAAAGTATTTTCTGATTTTCCATGTGATTTCTTTTCTCATCCATTGGTGGTTTGATTTCTACATATTTGTGAATTTTCCAGTTTCTCTTCTGTTACTCATTTCTAGTTTATTCCACTATGGCCAGAGAAGATACTTGGTGTGATTTTAACTTTTAAATATGATTGACACTTGCTTTGTGGCCTAGCATATGGTCTACCTTGGGGAATGTTCTGTGCATTTGAGAAGAATAACATTCTGTTATTTTGGGATTGAGTGTTCTAAATATGTCTTTTAGGTCTAAATGGTTTAGTGTTACTTAAGTCCTCTACTTCCTTATTGATCATTTGTCTACTTGTTCTGCTTAGTATTGAAACTGGGGAAGCTGGGTGTAGTGACATGTACCTGTAATCTCAACTACTCAGAAGGCTGAGGCAGGAGGATTGCTTGAGCCTAGGAGTTCAAGACCAGCCTGGGCAATATAGTGAGATCTTATCTCAAAAAAAGAAAAAGAAAAGCAAGTAGAGTACTGAAGTCTCCAATACTCTAGAACTATCTATTTCTCCCTTCATTTCTGTCAACTTTTGCTTCACATAGTTGCTCTATTGTCAGGTGCATACATGTTTATGTTTGTTTTATCTTTTTGATGAATCGAACCTTTTATGAATATGTAACGTGCTTCTTTGTCTCTTGTAACAGTTTTTGACTTGCAGTCTATTTGGTGTCATATTTACATAGCCACCACAGACTCTTTTAGTTGCTATTTGCATGGAATATCTTTTTCCATTTTCTTACTTTTAACTTATTTGTGTCTTTGGATCTAAAGTGGGTCTTGGCTGCCATGGCAGCTGATGCCTATAATCTCAACACGTTGGGAGGCCAAAGTGGAAGAATCACTTGAGTCCAGAAGATTGAAACCAGCCTGGGCAACAGAGTAAGATCCCATCTCTACCAAAAAATAAAAATATCTAGATATGGTGGCACACACCTGTAGTTCCAGCTACTTGGAGGCTGAGGCAGGAGGATCACCTGAGCCTGGGAGGTTGAGGCTGCAGTGAGCCTTGATCACATCACCATACTCTAGCCTGGGCAACAGTGAGAACTTGTCTCTTAAAAAAATAAAGAAAATAAAATGAGCCTCTTGTAGACAACACATAGATAAATTATGGGCTTTTTTTTGAGATGGAGTTTCGATCTTGTTATCCAGGCTGGAGTGCAATGGCGCAATCTTGGCTCACTGCAACCTCTGCCTCCTGGGTTCAGGCAAGTCTCCTGCCTCAGCCTCCTGAGTAGCTGGGATTACAGGCACGCGCCATCATGTCCATCTAATTTTTTTGTATTTTTAGTAGAGACGGGGTTTCACCATGTTGACCAGGATGGTCTCGATCTCTTGACCTCGTGATCCACCTGCCTCAGCCTCCCAAAGTGCTGGGATTACAGGTGTGAGCCACCGCACCCAGCAATTATGGGCTTTTAAAAAAACCTATTCTTCCAAACTCTGTTATTTAATTGGGGAGTTTATTCCATTTACCTTTAAAGTAATCACTGATAACAAGGACTTACTTCTGCCATTTTGCTATTTGGCTATATATTTTTGTTTCTTAAATCTTCTAATATTGCCTTTTGTATTAATTGATTTTTTGCAATGTGCTGTATTGATTTTTTTCTCATTACCTTTTTGATATTTTTTTCCTTCTTTTTTCCTTTTTTAATTTCTTTCCTCTGACAGGATACAAGACACTCAATTTGCTTGAGTTTTAAAATGATACTTCCTTTGCCCCAGTTAATGAGCAATAAAGACGTAAATCCATTTGGCCAAGTGAACAGGGTTTTTTTCTCATATTTTAAAAAGTTCTTTTTCTATTGGCCAGGGATAGTGGCGCAGACCTGTGGTCCTGGCTACTCAGGAGGCTGAAGTGGGAGAATTGCTGGAGCCTGGAAAGTTGAGGCTGCAGTGAGCAGTGATCATGCCACTGCACTCTAGCCTGGGTGACAGAGTGAGACTCTGTCTTAAAAACAAAACAAAGGGCTGGGCACGGTGGCTCATGCCTATGATCCCAGCACTTTGGGAGGCCAAGGCGGGTGGATCACAAGGTCAAGAGATCGAGACCATCCTGGTCAATAAGGTGAAACCCCGTCTCTACTAAAAATACAAAAATTAGCTGGGCATGGTGGTGCGCACCTGTAATCCCAGCTACTCGGGAGGCTGAGGCAGGAGAATTGCCTGAACCCAGGAGGCGGAGGTTGCGGTGAGCCTGGATCGCGCCATTGCACTCCAGTCTGGGTAATAACAGCGAAACTCCGCCTCAAAACAAACAAACAAACAAAAAAAAAACCCAAAAAAAACTGATTTTCCTTGTGGCCACCTTGGAGATTACAATTAATATCTTAAATTTAAAACAATCTCTCTAGGCACAATGGTATCCACCTGTAATCCCAGCTACTCAGGAGGCTGAGGCAGGAGGATCTTTTGAACCCAGGAGTTTGAAACCAGCATGGGCAATACAGTGAAACCTCATCTAAAAAAAAAAAAGCCATGCACAGTGGTTCACACCTGTAATGCCAGCACTCTGGGAGACTGAGGCGGGCAGATCATGAGGTCAGGAGATCAAGACCATCCTGGCTAACACGGTGAAACCCTGTCTATACTAAAAATACAAAAAATTAGCAGGGCGTGGTGACACACACCTGTAGTCCCAGCTACTGGGTAGGCTGAGGCAGGAGAATCACTTGAACCCGGGAGGCAGAGGTTGCAGTGAGCCGAGATCACACCACTGCACTCCAGCCTGAGTGACAGAGCAAGACTCTATCTTAAAACAAACAAACAGAAAACATCTAGCAATCTAGCTTGAATTAATACCAACGTAGCCTCAATATTTATAAAGATTTTACCCCATATATCTGCATCTTTTCTTGTTATGTTGCTAATGTCACAAATTATATCTGTATACATTGTATGCCCATTATCATAGGTTTACAATTATTATTTTATGCATTTGTTTTTTAAATCATATAGACAAAAAACAGGAGTTACAAACCAAAAATGCAATAACACAGGCTTTTATATTTACACATGTAGTTACCTTATTATTGTTCCTTATTTCTTTATATGGCTTCAAGTTACGTCTACTGTCCTTTCATTTCAGGCCGATGGACTCTCTTTAGCATTTTTGGTAAGGCAAGTCTACTAGCGGGAATTACTTCAGCTTTGATTTATCTGGAAGTGTCATAATTTTGCCTTCATTTTTGAAGGATAGTTTTGCCAGATATATAATTCTTGATTGGCAGCGTTTTTTTTAAGCACTTTAAATACCATTGTCTCTTGGTATCTTTTTGGGGATTGGTTCCAGGACCCCCCTGCGGATATCAACATTCACAGACATTCAAGTATCTTATATAAAATGGTTTGGGCGAGGCACGGTGGCTCACGCCTGTAATTCCAGCCTTTGGGATGCCAAAGCAGAAGGATTGCTTGAGCCCAGGAGTTTGAAACCAGCCTGGGCAACATAGTGAGATCTTGTCACTACAAAAAAATAAAAATTAAAAAAGACTGTAAAAAAAATAATAGTAGCTACTCGAGAGGCTGAAGCAATAGCTTGAGTCCAGAAGGTGAACGCTTCAGTGAGCCATGATCACACCACTAGCCTGGGTGACAGAGCAAGACCCTACCTAAAAAAAAATACTAATAAAAATAGCCAGACATGGTGGCTCACACCTGTAATCTCAGCACTTTGGGAGGCCAACGCGGGCAGATCACTTGAAATCAGGAATTTGAGACCAGCCTGGCCAACATGGTGAACCCCTGTCTCTACTAAAAATACAAAAATCAGCTGTGAGTGGTGGTGCATGCCTGTAACTCCAGCTACTGGAGAGGCCGAGGCAGGAAAATTGCTCAAACCCAGGAGGTGGAGGTTGCAGTGAGCTGAGATCACGCTACTGCACTCCAGCTTGGGTGACAGAGTGAGACTCCATCTAAAAAGAAAAACAACACATACAAACTAATAAAAATAAAAAATAGAATGTTATAATATCCGCCCAAAACCTACGTACATCCTCCTACATACTTTAAATCATCTCTAGATTACTTATAATTCCTAATGCAATGTAAATGCTATGTAAATTGTTGTTATACTATACTGTTTAGGGAATCATGACAAGAAAAAGTCTGTACATGCTCAGTACAGACAAAATCATTTTTCTCCCAAATATTTTTGATTCATGCTTGGTGGAATCCACAGATGCAGAGCCTATGGATATAAAGGGCCAACTTTATGTTATCTCCATGGTTTCTGGGGATAAATCTGTTTTTAGTATTATTGAAGATCCATTGCACATAATAAGCTGCTTCTGTCTTGCTGTTTTCAAGATTCTCTCTTTATCTTTGTGGGTTTTTTTGTTTTTTCTCTTTCTTTTTTTTTTTTTTTCCAAAGACGGTATCCTTTATATTCACGGAAGCCTTCATTTTGTTATTCTGGTGGTTAGCCAGTGACCTAACATATAATTACTTAAATTCCTGGGACCAAAAAAGAAGTTTTGTTTTGTTTTTTAAAAAAGAAGAAGAAAGAAACAAATAAAAAGAAGAAAGAAGAAAATGAAAATTAAAAAAAGGAAGGAAGGAAAAAAGAAAAAATTCTCCATTTCCTTGCAGATTGGCTCTGTACGGAGTCACTCCTAAGCTTAGCTAGGCACTTTACAGCTCTGTTTTAGCCTTCACTTCCTGCTTGTGCTGAGCCCAAAGACCAGACAGAGATGAAAGTTTATTGCCTTACTGGGCCTTTTCTGCACATGAGTCCTACCCTGGGTGTGCTTTCTAGGATCTCTAGTACACATGGAAACTTTTTGAAGCCCTTAGTCTCCCAAAAACATCACTTTCAAATTTTTCCCAGTTTTTCAGGGTGTCAGTTGTTTGCCGCGACTGTTATTTTTGCTCCAGGTAGCAGTGCCTTGTTCTTTTGTTCTTCAGCAATTTTCAGGAAACAACCTCTGTGTAGCGGCTCTGCCTTGAGAGAGTTCTGAGATAGGTGAAGCAAAGAGAATTCCCTTTCATCAGTTCTTCAGGGGAAAACTCCAGACAATCAAAAAGACAAACACTATTCATTGGGAACAAGATCTTCTCTGCCTCCTCCCTAACTAGGAACCCCCACCAGAAATTTGAGCTGCTGTCTTCAAGACTAGCTCTGTGCTGGGGAAGGGGTTGGAGCTAGGGTAAGTTAAAACACCAGGCTGGGAGTGGTGGCTCACTCCTGTAATCCAAGCACTTTGGAGGCCAAGGCAGGCAGATCACCTAAGGTTGGGAGTTCAAGACCAGCCTGACCAACATGGAGAAACCCCATCTTTAAAAACAATACAAAACAAAAAACACCATAGAGATCTCTTCTGTATTTAAGTTGCCTTTCTCCTGGTTAAGCATTGGTTGCTGTAAACCTCTATCTTTCAGAGTTAAAATAAAGTTGTTTCTGGCATTTTTGCTAGGTGATTTTGGGGATGGATGGATTCTTGGAATTCTTTCACTGATGTCATCTTCTTTTGCTCATTTTATTTTATTTTATTTTATTTTTATTTATTTATTTTTTTGAGATGGAGTTTCACTCTTGTTACCCAGGCTGGAGTGCAATGGCGCGATCTTGGCTCACTGCAACCTCCACCTCCTGGTTTCAGGCAATTCTCCTGCCTCAGTCTCCTGAGTAGCTGGGATTACAGGCATGCACCACCGTGCCCAGCTAATTTTTTGTATTTTTAGTAGAGACGGGGTTTCACCATGAGGCAGGATGGTCTCGATCTCTTGACCTCGTGATCCACCCGCCTCGGCCTCCCAAAGTGCTGGGATTACAGGCGTGAGCCACCGCGCCTGGCTTGCTCATTTTAAAATTGGGTTATTTGTCTTTTTATTATTGAGTTGTAAGAGCTCTTTATATATTCTGGGTACAAGTTACTTGTCAGGTACATAATTTAAAATTTTTTAGCATGAGAATGTATTACTTCTTTTTTTTTTTTTTTTGAGACAGAGTCTTGCATTGTTGACTAGGCTGGAGTTCTGCCCTATGGGTTCAAGCAATTCTCCTGCCTCAGCCTCCCTAGTAGCTGGAATTACAGGTGTGTGCTACTACACCCGGCAACTTTTTGTATTTTTTGCAGAGATGGGGTTTCACCATGTTGGTCAAGCTGGTCTCAAACTCCTAACCTCAAGTGATCTTCCATTCTCCTCGGACTCCCAAAGTGCTGGGATTACAGGCGTGAGTCACCATGCCCGGCAAGAACGTATTACTTCTGTAATTGAAAAAATGATATTAATAAAATAAAGATCTACACAATGTTGCAGATCTGTCTAGTGATGCACAAACGTTTCTGGAAATAGTTGCCCTTTTTATCAGAGTGTAATTCTGTCCAATTTCTTTCCCCATCCACCAGAGGATATCGTCTTTCTTCCTCTCTCCCTCTTGCAGAGACTGCCCCCTGCTGCGGGTGTTGGCTGGTGAAGTCGTTGGTGAGGAGGCGGAGGGCTCTTTGCCCTGGATTGTCTCACGGCTCTTGGAAGGTAACAACTACAGTGGCCTCCTTCTTCATCTGGACCCTCAAGGTGGCCGGGGGGAGTGTGGGGTTCTTTGGGAAGCTCTGAGATCTGTCCTTGGGCCTGCCTCTCCCATCACCCAACCAGCCTCAGCCCCAACCCCAGCCCAGAGAGAGAGTCTGACCCTTCAAGAGGGCCTCAGAGTGCCTAGGCTGACAGAAACTGGAAAGGCAAAGCAAGGTCAATAGTGAAAGTAACTCCTCACTCTTCAGAGGCCTTACACCACTTACCAAGCATTTTTGCACAAATACCTTTGATTCTTACCACAACCCCATGAGGCACATATAATTTACAAATGAGGAAAGAGAGGCAGGCCTAATTTATAGATGAGGAGAGAGAAGATAAGAGAAGGGAAGGCACTCTCCTATTTTCACACATTCATTAAAAATCAAGCCTTAGCTGAGCACAGTGGCCCATGTCTGCCTGCAATCCCAGCATTTTGGGAGGCCGAGGCAGGTGGATCACTTGAGGTCAGAAGTTGGAGACCAGCCTGGCCAACATGGTGAAACCCTGTCTCTACTAAAAATACAAAAATTGGCTAGGCATGGTGGTAGGCACCTGTAGTCCCAGCTACTTGGGAGGCTGAGGCAGGAGAATTGCTTGAACCTGGGAGGCAGAGGTTGCAGTGAGCCGAGATCATGCCACTGTACTCCAGCCTGGGCGACAGAGCGAGACTTCATCTCAAAATAAATAAATAAATAAATAAATAAAGCCTTTGTGTCCTTAATGTAGATGCTAGAGAAAGAAAAGAAAAAAAAATCAACCCTCTGAAATGTTATGATGTCAGGGATTTGGGGGAGGTTATGGTGGAGGTATTGATCAACAGAAATGGCATGAGTTGATAACTATCAAAACTGGGTGACAGGTAGATGGCATTTCCTATACTTTGTATATGTTTGAAATTTTCCATAATAAAAGAGTAAAAATATGCCTGGCTCTTGTCTCCAAAATCAACAAACACACATTCATTTGGCTAGCAAGTTCCCAGACCTTCCCCTGTGCTAGGCCCCTTGGAATGAGGAAGATACATTAGAGTAGTTCACACCCACAAGGATAAAGCAGTGAGGGCCAGACATGTTTATCTTCAGGCTAGTTTGGTATCATGATGAAGGGCATGGGCTTGAGTTTCGGTTATGCCACTTGCCAAGAAGTAGCTTGACCTCTTTGAGCTTCCATTGCCTCATCTGGAAAGTGTCGGGGGAGGCAGGAGAGATTAGAGCTTTGGCCTGATTGGAGTGTTGTGTGGATAAAAGAGGCAATCCATGAACAGCCTTAGTGAAGTGCCATCAAGCACGTGTAAAAGCCTGGTGGGGGTTAGATATTTTTATGAATAATACTACTAATAAAAACTAAAAGTATTATAGTCCACAAGAAGGTGTAATTCACTTGGAGTGTCCCCTTACCAGGTAGCTCTCTGAGTTTGCTCCAGGCTGCTCTGTTGGGGGCCTCAGGAAGAAGGATGCAGGTGAAACAGGTGAGGCCCACCCTGTGGGATGCAGTAGAAGAGGCTGCCCTGAGGCCCCTGCGTTTAGGCCTCCTTGGGGACACCCTGACGGACAGTGGGCTAAGTCAGCTGGGCAGGGCACTGCGGGAGCTACAGGTAAGCAAGGTGAGGCCTGAGGGCACCTGGGCCTGCCATGGCCAGTGCCTACCTTGAACCCTTTCTCCATAGGTGGTAAAAGTGTGAAGCCAGTGCCCAAAAAGCCAGATGCTCAAAGGAGCCAGAACTGAGGTGGTGGGGCTTCCAGAACCGCAGGTATGTCTTCTCATTCACCCTTTTAGGAGCCTCGTTTGTGTCTGCCTTCCTGTCGTCTTTCCAGAGCACTTTGAGGAAGACCTCCATCCATTCATTGACTTATTGATTCCCAAACACTTATTGACCACCCACTGTGTGCTGGGCACAGTGCCACATAGGCCCTGGGAATTCCCTGTACTCATAGAGCTTATAATCTCCTGGGAAGAAACAATTACACCACCATAATCGGTGCTCTGAAAGGCTTATAAACACAGAGTTCTATGGGGCATCTAAGTTAGCCTTGGCAAGAGAGAGAAGGAAGACTTCATGGAGGAAGCGATCCCTGAAGGAGGTCAATAAAGATGAGTGAGGAACATTGCAGGCAGAGAGAATGACAGGCAAAGACTCAGAGGCAAGAAAGTGCTTGGTCCCCTTGGGGAAGTGCAAGCAGCTGATTTATTGGAGAAAGAACTTGAGGAAGAGTCAGGAGGGAAGGACTGGAGAGGGCAGCAGGGGGCAGGTCACACAGGGCTTTGTAAAACAGAGACATTTGGACTTTGTCTTAAAGGTCACAGGTGAGCCACAGAAGTATTCTAAGCAGGAAAGATAACACTGTGCCCACTTTTCAGATGAGCAAACTGAGCCTTCAAAAAAAGATATGAGGCCAGGCACAGTGGCTCATGTCTGTAATCCCAGCACCGAGGTGAGTGGATCACCTGAGGTCAGGAATTCGAGACCAGCCTGGCTAACATGGAGAAATCCCATCTCTACAAAAATACAAAAATTATCCCTGTGTGGTGGCACACGCTTGTAGCCGCAGCTACTCAGGAGGCTGAGGCAGGAGAGTTGCTTGAACTTGGGAGGTGGAGATTGCACTGAACCGAGATTGTGCCATTGCACTACAGCCTGGGCAACAAGAGTGAAACTCCATCTGAAAAAAGGAAAATAGAAGAAAAGAAAAGGAAAGATGTGAGAGGGCTGGGCACGGTGGCTCATGCCTTTACGTAATCCCAGCACTTCGGGAGGCTGAGGTGGGTGGATCACCTGAAGCCAGGAGTTCGAGACTAGCCTGGCCAACATGGTGAAACCCCATCTCTACTCAAAAACACAAAAATTAGCCAGGCGTGGTGGCGCATGCCTGTAGTCCCAGCTACTCAGGAGGCTGAGGCAGGAGAATCACTTGAACCCAGGAGGTGGAGATTGCAGTGAGCGGAGATTGCACCATTGCACTCCAGCCTGGGTGATACAGTGAGACTCTGTCATAAAAAAGAAAGAAAAGATGCAAGACCCATGAGCCTGGGTCACAGGTGTAATCAGAGGCAGCAGAAGTACAATCCCACTCAAGTCCTTAGACTCCTAATCTAGTCCTCTTTCATCTCCTTAGGCTGCATGGCCTTTCTGCTCTTCCATGATTTATCACAGGGTGGTTGAAACCCTGCCCCTGTCCAGCCTCTCCTGGTCTTTCTCTTTTTTTTTTTTTTTCATAATTGCTTACAACTTGTTTTTACAGCCTTAGGCCTTGGGAGTCGGGCATGGTGGCTCCCACTTATTGAGCAAGTGCTTACTGCTCAGTGCTCTCGGCGCAGTGCTTCATTTCATGCTGTTTACAACTTTTATCAGCTCAATTTGATAGAGAAGAACATGGAGACTAGGCTGATCACCTGCTCGAGGTCATACAGCTAAGAAGAGGAGGGACTGGGACCTGTGATCTGTGTGATTTTCAAGCCCTGATCTTAACCTACACTGTCCTGGGAGGAAAGGTATGGAACTGTCACTCCTAATATCTTCTCTGCAGGTGACAGATTCACCAGCAAGCCAGAGCCCATGCCTCGAGGGAGAGCCCCAGGGTGGGTCTGGGACTTGGGGGTGAGTTGGGAGTGGGAGGTCTCCTCCACCTTTAGTGTGATTAATTACGTTTTCCTCTAGTGGCAGGAACAACAGCATCCCTAAGCTGTGAGCTCCACCAAAAGAATCCTCTCAGGCAGCCTAAGGAACAGGTAATACCTCATGTACCCCAGGAACAACTGGAAGCTGTAGGGGGAGTGAAGAGCCACAGAGCCCAGCTAATGTGTCCCTGCTTACCCTGCCCCAATGTCAGGGAGAAATGTGAAGCTTTTGACAAATAAAGGACCTGAGGGTGACTGGACCCCTAAGGGAGGGCCATGGGGAGGGGCTGTTTTCCTGTTGATTGGATTAAGGGTACAGGATCCTGAGGACCACTATGGCACCTCTTGGCAGAGCCACTACCTTCCCCTCCCCACCATGGCCTCCTGAGTCTCTGCCCAGGCTACAGGCTCTTCCAGCTCAGTTAGGTCCTGGATGTTGTTCTGGGAGCAGCTCTGGTGATGAGATTCCATTGGAAAAGCTGGGCCCTGGTCCTAAAGCTGTGCACGCACATGGACTTCTGACTGAGCCCAGCAGGTACCAGATGTGGCCATGCGGTTCTTCTTGGCCCAGGCCCAGAGGCAGAGACTGAGGGAGCAGCACCAAATTTGGATTTGAGAGAAGCTGAAGCATTTGGAACATAAGGAGGAGGTGGCAGATGACCAGGTCAAAGGCCTGGTGGCTGAAGAGAAGGTGAGGAGGGTCAACTAAGGGTTTGAGGTTCTAATTGGTCCAGGTACTGTGCTAGGGGCTGGGAATCCATCATCAATCACAACAAACTGGTTCATACCCTCTCTCACGGCCCTCACAGCCTTGTCAGGGATAGATGAGGCAATTCTCAGTGCTAAGTGCCGGGATGGGGTAGCTAGGGGCTTGTGGGACCAAAAAGGCATATCTGACCCAGGCTGGAGCAGATCAGAGGAGATGGCATGTAAGCTGAGCCTTAAAGAACAGGCAGAAATCAGCCAGGGGAATTCACTGGACACTGAGCTTCACAAGGGCAGTTACTGCTCATCACATCAAGGCACTCATAGACACAACTTATTTGAACAAATTAAGAAACATAACATGGATATGTGGTGGGGGTGGGTGGAGTGGGGACATGTTCTCAGAGAAGACAAAACAGTATGAGCAAAGGTTCAGAGGGAAGCACTGGCAAAGTGGGTCTGGGAACTGCAAATTCTCCAGTCTGGCTGGAGCTGAACAGGTGTGTAGTCAGAAGCAAGGCTAAAGAGACAAGTGTGTACCACATCTCCGGCTTTAGACTTTACCCCAAGGATAGTTGCAAACCATTGAAAGGCATGTGCCATGTCAGCTCTGACCTTCACTAGCCATGAGAATTTGGGCAAATTAGGTCACTTCTCTGATTCACTGTTGCCATATCTGTAAGATGGCAGAGTCACACATGGTTGTTTATTAGATAAAATAATACACTTGAAGTATTTAGCACAGAGCCTGGCACATGGGTGGCACTCAGCAAAGAGTATGTGTTATCACTGAAGGTCTGCGAGGAGAGGCAGAGATGGCAGCAGGAACAGATGGTGCTGAGATTCCAGCTGCAGGCCCTTCACGAAGAGCGGGACATGGCAGAACAGGACCTGGCAGCCCTCTATGACCTGCATGTGCAGGCCACCCGAGCTCAGACACACCGTGTGCTGTGGGTGAGTGGGGATGGAGGGCAGGCCTCAAGCTGGCTCCAAGGCTGGCCGAGTGACAGACACCTCTGAATCTGGTCACAGGTATTCCAAGCCTGGCAGGGCCTGTGGGAGAAGCGGGCCATGACCACAGAGCATCGTCACCGCAGCCTGCTGGCTGGCATCCTGGAAGATACCATCAACCTGGCCACACAGAATCAGGAGCTCCAAGCTCAGAACCAGCAGCTTCAGCAGGGTGCAGACTAGGCTGGGAGCAGTCATGCTGGACCTCTGCCCTGGGGAGAAATGTGATCAGGAGCCCTATAGAGGAAGCTTCCTCTCTCCTAATGTTTGAGGCTCATAGAAGGGAGAGAAAGGTGGGACAAAACCAAGCTGATCCTCAGTATGGAGAATTAATAACATGAACCATGTCTCATTGTTCTAGTCCTCACTAAGTGCCTAATATTAATTTATTTAGCCTCTACAGCTACCACATATAGTAGGTACCACTTGATCCTCATTTCAGGGATAAGGCAACTAAAGCTGGGAGAGGTTAAGCAACTGCCCAAGAACACTCAGCTAAGTGGCAGAGCCAGAATTCAAATTCAAGTCTGTCCATAGTCCTACACTGCATAGTAGTGGCTCACAAGCTTCTGTGTGCATCAGAACCACCTAGGGAGCTTCAGAGAAGAAAGAAAAAGATTCCTAAACACTGCTCCCCCCGTCCCCCCAGGCTTTTTTTTTAAGAAACTCACCATGTATTCTACCATAGAAGCAGGGTCTGACATTCCCCTGGCCATGACTTTAAGACAGATGACAGGCAGGAATTGTCTGTGAGGGAGCCAGAGGGAATGAAAACCACATCAGCTTCTAGAGTCTCGTTCATCCTGCTGGGCCCAGTACCTTCTGTTCCCAACTCCCTCCGTGTTCCCCAGGACTCAAATTCTGTGCTCCAGGGAAATTTCAAAAGCTCTGTGACACGGAAATGTCTCAGCTCCAAGGAGCTCTCAAAGGAAATAAAGCCACTGGTAATAGCCTGGAGAAAACAATTTTCTTAGTCTAAAAGTTACCCCAGAATTAAGATACTCAGGACCCCAGAGGAACAAAATTGTTTGAGGGGAGTTGTGTAAATAGAAGACACAAGACAATCATGGCTGTGGTTGTAGGAAGCACCCTACAGCCTAGAACACTTTATTAAGACCTTATTGCTTATGCAGTTAAAGAGACACTGATTGAGCTACAGGTTTCCTGTACCCTGTCCCAGGTCACTCTGTGCAGAGCTTCCCCAGGCTGTTGGGAGCTGGGAGACTGCTAGGCAGGGGCAGGCCCCAGAGTGGGAAGCATGGTACCTCCCAGGAGCCTCAGAGTGGGTAGCGGGATTCAAGACGGCCCTCAGGGTGAGCAGAGAGGTCAGGAGTGTAGGCTTAAGCCAGGGCCCAGGGGCTACATTCCCTGAGATGAATCAAGTCCAGCCCTCTCTGGGGTTTCCAGAACAAAGGCTAGGTGTGGGGAGCAGCACTGTGGGGAGGGCAGGAGGCATGTCTCTAGGCATTGCTGGAACTGGGGGAAAATTGTCAGAATGGCTGGGGTAATGTTTGTATAATCTGTGGCAACTGGGCATGAAAGTGGGAGGTTGAGTATCCTTTATGGAAGAGTCACGCACCAAGGCTAGGCTGGAGTAGCCAGCTCCGGTGGCTCTACTGGGGTGACCAAAGTAGGCAAGGAATGCCACATGTTGCCCACACCCCACCTTCATCAACCGTGTTCATGCAGGATGAGGCAGTGAGCTGCCCAACAGGAATGGGGTCATTTCTCAGGCCTAGGTATTGATGTTATCTTAATTCTTTAGTCTGGAAGAACTTGGTTGCGGATGGGGAATGGTAAGCATTTCCTTAACCAAACCCACTCTTCGCATCTCCTAGGGGTATCTTTTCATCGACCTATCTCCAGAGAATAACCTGGCTGCTCTCACTTCTCCAGCTTTTCCCAAAAGGCACTTGTTACAGGGCTGCTGAGGGGAGGGGGAGGGTCGCCTGGGAGGGGGGTCTGGTGGTGGCACCCAATATACGGGGTCCAGAGTCAGGGTGGAAGTAGTCAGGGACTAGCGGCTGCCATAGTACAGGCGCATGGCCAGGCCAATGAGCAATGTGGCCAGGAAGAAGGTGGCTGTGAGCTGCAGCCGCAGCAGGACTGCTGAGAGCACGGCGTTGACCACCAGTGAGCAGGACACCACAAAGAGGCGCGTGATGCTGCTGCCGTGCTTCATGACAGCAGACATGAGCAGTCCATTTAGCGCCTGGCTCAGCACCACGAGTGCTGCCCATCCTGAGAAACCTTCCAGGAGGCCTGGGCCGGGGCCGCCGCCAGCATGCAGACCTAGATTCAAGAGCACACCAAAAGTGTAGAGGAAGAGGTTCTGAAGTGCCAGGGGCAGCCGCTGTCGCTTCATGAGCAGCTCTGTGTACACTGAAGACAAGCCTGAGATGAGGCAGTACAGGATGAGAAGCAGCAGGCCCAGTGGAGTGATATGCAGGGGCATGGGGCTGGCACCAGCTGCTGGAGGGGGACTGGGAAAGGTGTTCCCAGGAACTTGAAGGCCCCCTGCTGCATAGCAGGCTCCTGCAGCCATCAGCAGCAGCAGCGCTAACCCCTGACGCACAGAGAGGCGGTGCCGGAGGCAGAGGCAGTAGAGCAGGGCTGTGCTTCCAATCTTGAGATTGCTCAGCACCTGGTAGGTGCTGGGGTCCATGTAACGCTGAAGATAGATCACCAGGTTGTTGTTAGCGCCATAGAGCAGGGCTGATAATGCGAAGGGAGCAGCCTGGCGCCAGGGTGGGGCCCCCTGGGGCCATGCTTGCCAGCCCACCAGAAGGGAGAAGGCGCATAACAGTAGTTTGGTCAGTTCAGTCAGCAGCACGGCTGAGGAGGGCCGGAAGGGCACACGGCCGTTCACATGGCACAGCGCCAGCAATGGGGCATGGGCACCATACATAGCAGTGGACAGGAGTAGCATTAAGGTCCAGCGGGCCTGCCTAGGACGGCCCAGGCCCTGCATACCCCCATCTTCTACACTCATACCCACACCAGACCCTGGGTGGCCAAGGGGCAGTGGGGATTACAACACATTTGGGGAAAATCAAGTGACGAAGCCAGCTCCCTGGAAGGAGGAGCTATGGAACATCGCCAGAGAGAATAAGGATCAGAGTCATCTACCAACTCCGCAGTCAGGGCTTGAAAAGTAAGGGGCTGGTGGCCCTTGAAGCCGCAGTCTTGGGGCCAATCCCATGGAGTTGGGAAAGGGAAGAAGGAATCCAGGGTGCAGGCTGTGGAACTACTGTCCACACTCTGCAGGAAGGGAGGCAAGGATAAAGGTGGCAGGAAAGTTGGAGACAGCAAATGGATGACAGCTGGGGAATCCAGATAAAGTGTCTCCACCTGCAGGTCAAGCTGCTCATTCTGCCTCTTCCATGCCACCCAGAGCTAGTCAGGACCCTTGCGTAGCGACTGCAAATAGTCCTTTAATGTCTTCTCCACGTTGGGCACAGCATATGCCTGAGCTGCATAGATGCCAGTGCAGGTGCCCACAGCAAAACCCAATACTGCTGATGCCCTCAGTTTGGCCACCACATAGCCAGCCAGGAATCCCTTGAGGAATGGGGAGGACAATAGCGAGCCATCCTGCAGAGAAAAATGCAAAAGGAAACTCAGCTAGGCTCTTTCCTGACTCTGTTCAGGGGCTACTCAAGCTGGGATTACAGCATTCCACCACTTGCTCCTCTTCACCCTGGACAACCGTGGTATTATCTCCAGATTTTCCCCAAGGTTCTGGGACCAGAAAAAGAACCTAGCAGTTCTGATCACACAATCTCAGAACCCTGGGGTCAGAAAGCTCCAATCATAGAACTCTACTGCCACACAAGGTCAGAGATGCCCCTAGCCCTGCTGGTTTCTCTAGCCTCATTTCCTAGCATGCTCCCTGACTACTGTAGCCAAGTGGACCTCCTTTCACCCCTCATGTTGATAATGCTACTCCTATCACAATTACATATGCTGTTCTATCTGCCTGGAATGTTCTTTCCTCCCCTCTTCACCTACTTAACCACTATTTAAGATGTTAGTTCATGTGCCATTCAGAAAAAACTGTCCTTAGGGTGACTGAAAATAGGCCTTCAATAATCATTTGCTGAATAAATCTCTACCATTCATTCAACACTCTCAACAGCGTGTTGGGCAATAAAGCCTAAGGCAGGGGTGGAGTGAGACAGTCTTTACCTGGCCCACTCCAGTGTTGACTTCATCTTCCACACGTCGCTGCAGGCGTTCCAGCTGGTTCTTGAGAAATGCCAGGTCCTTAAGCTTAGGCAGAGAATCCTAGGACAAGGGAGAGGCTGGCTCCAGCAATCTGACTCAGCCCCACCCCTTGCTCAATTCCATCAGAAGCTGGGAATTGGGAGGGGATGGGATGAGCCAGAAAGACCTTTCCCTATAAAGGCTTCCTGAGATGGCAGTGGCACAGGAAGAAAAGCATTGAAAAGCACAGAGTTCAAATCGGGGCCAGGAAGGGACTGACAGATGGGATCTGAATTTTATATAGCAAGCAGTATGTAGGAAAGGTAGGAAGGTCCATCAGAAAAGCACTACTGACTCCATTATGAGCTCCTTGAAAGTCGTGACCAGTCTGTTTTGGCTACTATGTCCTAGTGCCTGACATTTTGTAAATGTGTGGGTAATGCTGAGATTCTAGATCAATGGTGAGTACTGGATCGAGGCGGCTTCCTGGACAATTTGATTGTCTTGGTTCCTGCCTGGGTTTTACCTCTTTCTTCCCAAGGCCATCCCAAACTGAATGTGAGTGACTGGATGCAAGTGAGAATGACAAAAAAAAAAAAAAAAAAAAAAAAAGAGAGAGAATGACTGTTGACATGTGTGTAAGTAAATGAATTGGGTGATTCTGATCGCATATAAGTATGAAATTTAGAGTGTATGCAAGGGAGTGTTTGAATGAGGGTGGTGTGAGTGTCTGTGTGATTGGAAACATCATGTCACTGGGAAGGAAATTTCAGGGGCTAGGGAATGGGGTAAAGTGAAGAGTGTTTCAGGGTGAATGTGTTTGAGTATGTGCTAGTTACTTGGGTTCGTGATGGTTCCCAAGAGGGGACATCGGGGGGATCCACGGTTCCTCCCGCCTTGTCGAATGCTCTCCCCACACCACTCCACACTGTTAAGACAACTGACAGGAGCCTCAGAAGAAGCAAGTGCATCCTCACTCCTGAGCCGCTCCAGAGTCGCTTCTACTTGGAACTATAAAAGTCAAGGAGAGTGAAGACCACGCCCGGCTGCAGATCACCCCCAAGGCCACTCACCTTGTCATCCGCCATCTTCCCCGCCGAACTTGTTGCGCAGGCGCAGCCCCGCCTCCCTAGTGCCGACTACTCCGGCCATATTTACTGAGGGCGAAGGCACTTCCGGAGCATTTTTGTAAAGGATGAGGTGCTTTCCTAGTAACCAAGCCCGCCTCTCCCAGATACTTCCACGTGACCCCGTCCATCGAGTCCCCGGCTGCGTGTGAGCTTATTCACGACGCGAGCGCGATGATCTCACTCGAGCGTGCGACGCATGTTCGCCTTGGCGGTCTTCGGGCGCCTGATGAGCTCATAGTTGCGCGGTGGTGTCAGCGGGTTCGCTGGCGTTCGTGCGCCTCCCCCGGACCCACACACGGAAACACGCACCCATTCGGAGTTCCAGACGCCTGTTTACACGCACCACCCCTCAGCGGGCGGTGCGGCTCAGGCCCGCCCCCAGGACCGGCCTGTGTCCCGCCCAGTATTTGTGCGGCGCCAGCTGGCCCGGCAGCTTCCGGTGCAGAGAGGCTGGGCTTGCAGGCGCAGTAGCTCCGGAGGTCACGCTGGGCTGAGAGTGCCGGCCGGCAAAGGCCGGCGGAGAGCGGCAGGGGTTATGCTGGGCAAGGATTACATGCTGGCCATCATTCTGGTCAACTGCGATGGTGTGCACGGAGGGGCCTGGTGGGAAGACCAGGAGCTGAGGGAGGACGAGGGAATGCGAAAGGCTACTCTGGGGCTCAAAGACAGGGTGGGGGATACGTCTCTGAGTAGGGACCGGGGGAAACGAATGAACCCGATCTTTATGTGTTATGCCTTCAAGATTGGGGAGCTTGGATCTTCAGCCTAAGAACTGACCCATTTTGTGGATGGAGAGTGGATTATGATAACATATTATTGTGAATTCACAAATAATATGCTCCCTTTTTTCTAACCCGGTGTTCCTGTAGATGACTTGTGGGGGGACCAGAGTCTGGAGGGGGAGCCTGGCCTGCCCCCGGGCTGGAGGAAGATCCACGATGCTGCAGGTACTTACTACTGGCATGTACCCAGCGGTAGCACCCAGTGGCAGCGCCCAACCTGGGAACTAGGAGATGCGGAGAACCCAGGCACGGTAGGTGGACTGTGAGGATGAAGTCTGAGTCCGTATGTGGACCTAGGTCTGCTGCTACACTAACTAACCCCCACTCCACAGGAAACGGAGGGGATTTGGGGACTGCGGCCCCCCAAAGGGAGATCCTTCTCCAGCCTGGAGAGCTCACTGGACCGGAGGTAACAGGGGTGGCCCAGGCAAAATGAAAGGCTTGGGGTTCCATGGCATTCAAAAATGCAGCTGGACCCACGGCCTGCTTTCCAGCCTAGGGTCTGGATTCTGTCCCATGTTTTGGGTTCTGTTGTGTTCTCGACTCTGACCCATGTTCTTAACTGTCAGTATTTTGAGTTTTATTCCTTGTTCTAAGCTCTTTTTTGTAGCTACGTGTTTTTCATATTCTTGGTCCTAAGCTATCATGTTCTAGACCTTGGACATTAAGTCCGCGTTCTAGGGTCTCTTGTCCTAGTTTGGGGTTCTGGTCCACATATTGGACCCTGCTCCATTTTGTGACTTTTATTCTTTTTTTTTTTCTTTTGAGATGGAGTCTCGCTCTGTCACCCAGGCTGGAGTGCAGTGGCGCAATTTCGGCTCACTAAAACCTCTGCCTCCCGGGTACAAGCGATTCTCCTGCGTCAGTCTCCCAAGTAGCTGGGATTACAGGCACACGTCACCATACCAGGCTAATTTTTGTATTTTTAGTAGAGATGGGGTTTCACCATGTTGGCCAGGATGCTCTCAATCTCCTGACCTCTTGATCCACCCGCCTTGGCCTCCCAAAGTGCTGGGATTACAGACATGAGCCACTGTGCCTGGCCTTGGTGACTTTTATTCTATGTCCTATGTCTGGGTCCTCTGTCTTGAATTTTCCCTCAAATTCTAAGCCACATTTTATGTTCTGTTAATATGTCCTGGGCTCTACCATGTCCTGGTTTTATATTTCTGGGGCTGTATTCTGGGTCTTGCCCCTAAGCCTGTGCTCATCAAGTAGTCTAGGCCTCACAAGTGTCTCTACTGTAGGAAATGTGGTCCTCTTAACAGCTCTGCTCTGTTTCAGTAACTCTCTGTCCTGGTATGGTGAAGAATCCTACATCCAGAGCATGGAGCCAGGGGCTAAGGTAGTGACTTGGGCCTCAGGGCATTGGGAGGTCCCAAGGGAAAGACCAAGGGTGGGATTGGACTGAGTAGAGGTCATCAAGGATGAAGGCAGGGCGTTTGTATTGTGGCACCTGCCACCTTACTCCATCCCTATTCCTTTCCCTTCTCCCAACCCATCAGTGCTTTGCAGTTCGCTCTCTGGGCTGGGTAGAGGTACCTGAAGAGGACCTGGCACCGGGGAAGAGCAGTATTGCAGTCAATAACTGCATCCAGCAGCTGGCCCAGACCCGCAGCCGGAGCCAGCCCCCAGATGGTGCCTGGGGTGAGGTAAGTTGGCTGGGCCCCACGGTGGGTTTCGCCCAGGGCCCAGCAGAGGTAGTTGTCCCTGAATTGCCTGTTTCCCATGGCAGTGACCTTTATCTGAGCTCTGGACTGACCTCTGTCCTTGGCAGGGCCAGAACATGCTGATGATCCTGAAGAAGGATGCCATGAGCCTGGTGAATCCCCTGGACCACAGTCTGATCCACTGCCAGCCTCTGGTGCACATCCGAGTGTGGGGCGTGGGGAGCTCCAAGGGTCGGTGAGGACTCCTACTTTCCCCCAAGCGAGAGCTACTTCTCCCTCCCTACTGCAGGCTGTGATCCCCACTGATGCTGATCCCCAGTACTTGAACCCCTGGACACAGACCCTCTGATGTGGACCCAGGACTGCCTCCCCTGCCTGGTCCAGCCCTGGTTGGGGAGGGTGGGCCCAGCTCAGCAGGGACAGATGGGGGAGAGCCCGAGAGGCTGGGCTGATTCCCTTCTGTGCTCCTACATGCTTCCGGAACAGTGACAGGTGAGTGAAAACCAGGTACCCTGAGCCCCAACCCTGACCTCCCTACTCCATCCCTGCCATATCCCTAGCCTGACTTTCCAGCCTCCTGCAGGCTCCTGCCTCTAACCAGCCTCTACCCCAGCCCCATCTCTGCCCCTGCTAGGGACTTCGCTTTTGTGGCGAGTGACAAAGACAGCTGTATGCTCAAGTGCCATGTGTTTCGCTGTGATGTTCCTGCCAAGGCCATTGCCAGTGTCCTACATGGGCTTTGTGCCCAGGTAAGGGTCAGGGGTGGGGCAGGGAATGTGGGTAAGGGATTGGGTCTGAAGCTTCCAAGGTAGTTGGAGGGGTATTGGCCCTTTTACCCTAATATCCCTCTCTCCCTATGGGTCATGCTGGCTTCATTGTGTTTTAGATCTTGTCAGAGCGAGTAGGGGTCAGTGGTGATGCCTCTTGCTGCTCCCCAGATCCTATCTCCCCTGAAGACCTGCCACGGCAAGGTATGGGGAGGGGAGTCCTGCATTGCTGCATCGGGCTGCTTTGGTGCTGCTTTGTGGATGGGTGATTTCTGGTTCTTTAGTACTTCTGTGGAGAAATTTCTGAGGTGTCTGGTCTCAGGGATCCCAAGCTGTGAGTTGGAGGAGCATCTATGAGTCTTTCTTCTAACAGGACCAGCTTCGACCTGAGTCCTGGCCCCATCAGAAGGGTGGGGAAAAGGGTAATTGAGAGAGCTGCCAGGCCAACTTTATGTTTATATTTCAGTGGAGTTGCTGGATGCAGTGAGCCAGGCTGCTCAGAAGTATGAGGCACTGTACATGGGGACACTGCCAGTCACCAAAGCCATGGGTGAGGACTGAGGGGGCTGCATATGGTGGGTTGTGTAAGGCAAGGGAAAGGTGAATGAGGTGGGTCTCACTACCATTTCTCAGAGTCCTCCCATGGCCTTGTTATGGCCTGGAATGTACCAGCCTTCCCAACTCGGAATTCTAAGGCTTGCCCCAGCTATCCTGTTCCCATATCTCTGAATCCCAAGTCAGTGAGAGGGGCCTAGACACTCCCTGCAGACTCTTTGTTTCTTTACAACTGGGAGACATGCTGGGCATGTTCCCCTAGGCATGGATGTGCTGAACGAGGCCATTGGTGCCCTCACTGCCAGGGGGGACCGGAATGCCTGGGTCCCCACCACGCTCAGTGTGTCTGACTCTCTCATGACTGCATACCCTGTTCAGGTACAAGAAGAGGGTGAAGTTGGGGGCTTTGGAGGGGTGAGCAGGGATGCTGAGGGGTCACTGCTTGCTGCCAGAAAAGTTCAGTGGGTCTGGCCAGTGCTTGGCCCTCTAGTGACTAGGCCTGGTGTGGGCAGGCAGAGGCCAGTACAGAGGAGGAGCCATTGTGGCAGTGCCCTGTGCGCCTTGTGACATTTATTGGTGTTGGCCGCGACCCACACACCTTTGGCCTCATCGCTGACCTGGGCCGTCAGAGCTTCCAGTGCGCAGCCTTCTGGTGCCAGCCCCATGCAGGGGGACTCTCCGAAGCTGTGCAGGCTGCCTGTATGGTGAGTCAGGGGTGGGAATGGGTGGGTGGGATTGCCCTGCAGGTGCTCTCCGCTATTTACTGGGGCTCAGGGTCGGCAGCCTCTTCAGAGATCATAAACCTGGGCTGATTCTGGTTCATTAATGTTTTGGCCCTCATGCTGTTTTTAGTAAGTTTTAATTAGTTGCCAATACTTACAGGCCAGGACATTTCACATAATAATCACTGTCTTCTTTTTGTTAAAATATCAAGAGCTCTGGCACTGGGTTCACACGTATAAATGTCAGCATGCAGCCAGAATTGTGCAGAAGCTGTGCTCTAAAGAGTGGACATTGTTGATCCTGTTTGTCTTATTTAGGTTTATTTCCTGGCACCTGTGGGCATTTGAGTGTGGGTTGCTTACACTTTGTTAGTTCAGTTCACTCATTCATTCAACAAATTTGAGTGCTTATAGGGTCCCACGCACCATAGTTGACCCTGAGAATTTAGTGCTATAAAGGGCACAGTCCTTGTCTTCACAAAACACTTAGGATAGAGCCAAGATAGACCAGAAATAAGTTGTACACCACTGGTTGATGGAAGAGGTGGTCCTTTTAGGGGTCAGGAAGGTTACCTGTAAGAGCCGATAGAAAACCAAGAGTCTCAGATATAGGTGAAGGGGAGGAAGGTAGCAAATCACACTGCCGCGTATGCACCTATGCAACAATTTTGCATATTCTTCACATGTACCCCAAAACCTAAAATACAATTAAAAAACAAAGAAAACCGAGAGTCCAAGAAGGAAGTTAGCCAGGTGAAAGGGAGTAGAGCAGGTGTGCCAAGCACGGGAGCCTTAGGTGTGAAGGCAAGAGATACTGGTGGATGAGAGTATCTGAAAGAATCTAGTGTATCTGGCATGCAAGGGGGATGTAGTGAGATAGGAGATCAGAGAGAATGACAGAAACCAGGTTATGGGGAACCTCACAGGTCAGGGTGATGAGTTCATCTGGAGGCACCAGGAATCATTGAAGTTGGACAGTGAAGTCAGGTTTATGAATTAGGATGACCACTTAAGCTATGGTATGGCTAAAACATTTGGAGGACGCGAGAGGAGGTAGGAAGGATAATTAGGACACCTTTGAACCTTTCAGATGAGATGACTGGGGGCAGTTGCATTGGGGCTGGAGTTTGAGTTGTAGACCCTTACCCTTGACTAGGGAATCTGCTTTGGCAGGGACTAGTCCACACCAGTGAGAGATGGAAAAGAGGCAGCATAGTGGTACATGTAATTGGGAGTTCAGGCTCTGTAATCAGAAAGAACTAGGTTGAATGCCATTTCTGCCTTTCTCTGGCTGTGTGACATTGGGCAAGTCATATAGTCTCTGAATCTCAATTTCCTCAATTTGCAAAACAGGGATAACACCTCATAAATAACTGAATTATACAAAGCGCTTAGCAGTGTCCAGCCCTCCTTAAGTTCTTGATACACGTTTTATGATTTTTGAGCTACCTGGAATGCTCTAGAAACTTCACATGTAGCCAACTACCAACCTTGTTATCAGATAGAAGATTTGGCCAGTTCTCTGTCCAGCAGAAGCTTTTAGGGAGTCTAGGGGCAGAAAGTAGCTGGATCCTCAAATTCCCCTTCTCCCTAGGTTCAGTACCAGAAGTGTCTTGTGGCCTCTGCAGCTCGAGGCAAGGCCTGGGGTACCCAGGCCCGTACCCGCCTGCGGCTCAAGCGGACCAGCTCCATGGATTCCCCAGGAGGACCCCTGCCCCTCCCTCTGCTCAAAGGAGGGGTTGGCAGTGCAGGGGCAACCCCTCGAAAGCGGGGTGTCTTCTCTTTCCTTGATGCCTTCCGGCTGAAACCCTCTCTGCTCCATATGCCCTAAACTTACCTGGGAAGGCTGGGGAAGGAGGCTCTGGGTCCATGCCTAACACGGTACCCCTTTATTCCCCAAGGCCTATAGCCTGTCACCCCTTGGCGCCTTCTCTGTCTGTCCCTCTGATCCTTGTCCACCGTCTATTTATTGTCCAATTTATTGTTTATATGGATGACTGGGAGGCACTGCCCCACAACCTAGGACCTTGGCTCCCCTTTCCTTGGGTCCTTGTGTTCCTTGCCCGTCCAACCCTGGACAATTGGCTCTACCTCAGTAACACTTTATAGCAAAATCAGTGCAAATAAAAATCCCTCAGTGACCTCACTGGGTATGAATATATTGGGCCTGGGACAGGGCTGGGGGCTAACAGCCTGTGTGAGATCAGTGTCTTTGTGTCTGTGCTTGATATTGGTGGCTCTCTGTAGTCACATGACAGTATGGGTGTGATGGAGATCTGACTTCATTCATTCAACAAACATATTTTCTAAGGACTTCTCTGTGCCAGGCACTAAGCTAGGCACTGGGGATGTAATAAAATAGTCAGGGTCCCACCTTTTGAGACTGTCAGACAGGGAGATGAACAAGAGTCAAGACAGATGTGATGTAATTCAACTAGGAAATCTCAGCGGGTTGTAGGGTTGTGGGAGCTCAAGTGAGACACTTAACCTGGCCTGAGACATTCCAGAAGGCCTCCTGAAGAACTGACATCTGAGCTAAGTACTGAAGGAAGATGAGTACTAGTTAGTGAGGCTACAAGACGTGAATATGTAGATTGTGCAGGGCAATGCACAGAGGAGGCTGTAGAAGTCAACCTTGCTAGATCACAGTGGGGCGTATGTGGGAGCGTCTGGTTGTTTGAACTTGCTCCAGTGAGGATGAGGGCTCCTAGAGCGCTGGCTCCTGGACAACAACCTCTGATGCCTTGAGACCAGGGCCCCAATACATTAGATAGAGCCTTCGAGTCTTGGGGAGTTTGGCACAGGGTCCCCACGGCGCCTCCCGCCGGTTGTGAACTCCAGGCAATCGCCTGGCCCAGGACGCGGCTCACCTGGCCCTTGTGAGCGGCCGCCCCGGAAATGACGCGCTGCCCTGCTGGCCAACCGGAAGTGGAGATGGCGGAGCTGTACGTGAAGCCGGGTGAGCACAGCCGGCGGGCTAGGGCGTTAGGTCCTCGCCCCGGCCTAAGCTAGGGGAGGTGGCGGCGCGGGCTATGGACCCTCTATCTCCCAGCCCTAATATAAGCTAACGGTGGAGTTCTGGGCTCGCTTCACACATCCCTCGCCTCCGTAGGCAACAAGGAGCGCGGTTGGAACGACCCACCGCAGTTCTCATACGGGCTGCAGACCCAGGCCGGCGGACCGAGGCGCACGCTACTCACCAAGAGGGTCGCCGCACCCCAGGATGGATCTCCCAGAGGTGCGTGGGGCCCCTGTGCTGGAAGACCGGCGGAGAATGGGCGGTGTAAGGGATAAGCCTGTCCTCAAGGCTTTTTTCTCTTCGCCGAGGACTCCTTAAGTTAAGAAGAGAGGTTTTGGGGCTCCAGTAACGGTCTCAGGGCAGGTGCTTTTCCGAGCCGCTTCTCTGCTGCTTAGATTAATAAATGGTATATTGATTTAAAAAGACTATATTTTCATCCTAGGTGATCTCATCCAGACCCCGTGGCTTTTAATATAGTTTTTATCCTCAAGTTATTTTGTTAACCTGTATCTCTTCCCAGAAGTTCATAGTAGCATATCAGTTTGTTGATTCCGTCTTCACTTGGGTATATGATAATCGTCTCAGACTTCACAGTGATTCATTTATTTAATCACTGTTATTTACTGAGCACTTAACTGTGAGTCAGACATCGTTTGAGGGCTAACTAGGCAGCAGTGAGTAAAACATAAGATCTCTGCTTTCAGGGAGTACACGTTGTAGCACTGGAGATGGACTGAAAGATGAAATAGTGGTGAGGGTGTACAGAGAAATAAGCAGTGATGTAATATGACTGGGTAACTAGGTGTCTGAGGGGCTGACATTTAAGCCACACAAAGATCATGTACAAGAGCATTCCAAGCAAAAGAAACAGCTGCAACAGGAACAAGTTTGGCCAATTCAGAGACTGATGAAATATAGAGTGGCTGGCTACAGCATTGTGGGCTTTGTACACCAGGATAAGAAGTTTGTATTTTAATCTACGTAAAGTTGGAAACCATTGAAAAGTTTAAAGTAGAGGAGAGCCACTTTTTCCCCTGAGAATTTTCCAGGCCATTAAATGGACTGTGCTGTGGCCCCCAGAAAGGGACTCAGGTTTGGTTCTTTCAGTTGCCCTCCATTCTCCACACCCTTTTTGCTGCAGAAGAATGATACAGGGCTTGTTTTTTTTTTTGTTTTGTTTTGTTTGTTTGTTTGTTTGTTTTTGAGACAGAGTCTCACTCTGTGGTCCAGGCTGGAGTACAGTCGGGTGATCTTGGCTCCCTGCAACCTCCGCCTCCCCAGTTCAAGGGATTCCCCTGCCCCAGCCTCCTGTGTAACTGGGATTACAGGCATGCGCCACCACACCCGTCTAATTTTTGTATTTTTAGTAGAGACGGGGTTTCACCAGGTTGGCCAGGCTGGTCTCAATCTTCTGACCTCTTGAGCCACCCACCTCAGCCTCCCAAAGTGCTGGGAATACATGTGTGAGCCACTGCGCCCGGCCCAAGGCTTGGTTCCTTAAACTCAGCAGTATTGATAGGTTGTGGCCAGATAATTCTTTGTGAGAGACTCTCCTGTGTGTTATAGGATGTTTATCAGCAACTCTGACTTCCACCAATAGATGTCAGTAGCATCCACCCAGTTGTGACAGCCCAAAGTGTTTCCAGACATTTGATATTGTGGGCACTATCTTCCTAGCTTGAGAACCAGGGACTGATTTACATTCTGGAAGGATCACTGTGTCTGCTCTGTGAAGACAAGATTTTAGGGGAGTGGAAAGACAAATTACAGCTATTATGGTAATATAGGCAAGATTTAATGATTTGCATAAGGGTGGGAGTCAGAGTGTTAGGAGTTGAATGGATATGAGATGGAGAAAGTCAGTAGGAATGAGTAGATATATGAGGAACCCATATAACTAAAATGTTTTGCTTGATATAGGAAGACTCGGGGATAGTGGTTTTGGGGAGAGGGGAGTTTTTTATGGGCGGGGGGCTCTGCTAAGTTAGGCTATTATTTTTGGGGAAAGGTCTAGGCTAGAATTAGAGAAATAAGTCACCATTATGGGGATGGCATTTGATGTCATGGGCTTGAATAAGGCCAGGGACAGAGCCCTAGGGCTTTCTAGCATTTCAAGGTTGAGTAGAGAAGGAATAAGCAAAGGAGACTGAGAAATGGCCAAAGAAGAAAACAGGAGAGGCCAGGCACGGTGGGTCACGCCTGTAATCCTAGCACTTTAGGAGGCCAAGGCGGGCAGATCACCTGAGGTCAGAAGTTCAAGACCAGTCTGGCCAACATGGCGAAAATGTCTCTACTAAAAATACAAAAATTAGCTGTGTGTGATGGTAGGCACCTGTAATCCCAGCTACTTGGGAGGCAGAGAATCTCTTAAACCTGGGAGGCGGAGGTTGCAGTGAGCTGACATTGCGCCATTGCACTCCAGCCTTGACAACAGAGCGAGATTCCGTCTCAAAAACAAAACCAAAACCAAAATTAAAAAAAAGAAAATAGGAGAATGTAAAGTCATGAATCAGTAGTGATGAATGCTGCTGAGACATCAAGATAGAGACAAGGAACCACTAGATTTTAAAAACATAGCAGTCACTAGTGATCATAAGAGCAGTCTCTGCAGTAGTGAGGATAGAAACTCAGCCGGAATGGGCTAAGAAGAGAATGTGAAAAGTAGAGAGAGTGACTATAAACAGCTCACTCAAATTCTGCTGTGAAGTGAATATAAGAAATGGGACAGTATCTGAAAATGGATTGTGAAGTAAGGGAGTGTTTTGATAGTAATATACTACAGCATGTTTGTATGCTGATGGGATGACTCAGGAGAGAGGGAGAACTGATTATGTAAGAGAAGAGAGAGAATTACAGTAGGGAAGTCTAGAGAAGACAAGAGAGGCTAGGATGCAGGGTACAGGTAGAAAGATGGCTTTTGATAAGAGCAGGAACCTTTTCATCTATTAATAGAGGAAGAAAAGTGGCCACCAATGCAGGTGGGTTAGGAGGACTGGTGGTTTCTGTTTAATGAGAGAGTTTCTGTTTAATGACCTCTACTTTCTCGGTGCAACATCAGGCAGTGTCAGAAGTAGATAGCAGGGAAAGGAAGAGAAATTCTGAAGAGTGGAAAAAATGAGGCAAAATATCCAGGCAGTGTTTGGTGCCTTTTAAAATCTAGTAAAACCATGCTGATAATAAAGTATCAGCATGTTTCTGTTTTTCCTCCCAAGTGCAGGCAAGTTGGGTTCAATCAGGAAAGTGGGACAATGGGAGGAGATAAAGGAGGTAAGAATATTTATAAGGGAGTGATTTTAATGTACATTGAAATCAAAGTAGCTGAGCTGGAAGGGGTAGGAAGGGATGATGAGATTTTAGAGGTAACAGTGTTGTGAACAAGGCAGGGGGATGAGAGGCTGACATAGGGTTGGAAAAAATGATAACTGGAGGTGAACAGGTCAACTGAAACGACAAATTACTAAATGAATTAATCATCCTTGTGGATATTGATACCTAAAAGTAAATTTTTGACTTTTCTCCTCCAGTCTTCTTTCTGTTAGTGGTTCCCATTACTAAAGTCAGAAACTAAGAGTCAACTTGACTTCTCTCTTCCTCACTCCCAATCCACTCCTGTTGCTACTTCCTCCTAAGTAAATCTCAGACTACTCCATTCCCCTCATCTACTCTTTTACCCTAGTCCACACTAGCATTATCTCTTTCCTGGACTACTCAACCTCCCAACTGGTGTTCCTGCCACCATTGTTGACCTGTTTCCATCAGTTTTTCACAGAGCAGGCATGTGTAAAAATAAGTCTGGTCACATTGCCCCTTGCTTTTATAAACCTGCAGTGGCTTCTCAGTACCCCTGACTCAAGACCAAACACTCCTAAAGTCCTGCCGGGTCTGGACTCCCTGCTTAACCTCTCTAGTGATAGCTCATACTACTTTCTTCAGTGATAATTTTTAGCCGTACAGGCCTCATTTCAGTCTCTTGAATAAGTCAAGACTTTTCCTGCTTCTTGGGCACTGCTCTCACCTCTACCTAGTACCTGTTCCTTCAGCTCTCTCTTTTTTTTTTTTTAAAGACAAGAGTCTTGAACTGTTGCTCAGGCTGGAGTGCAGTGGCACGATTTCTGCTGACTGCAATCTTCACCTTCCAGGTTCAAGCAATTCTCCTGCCTCAGCCTCCCAAGTAGCTGGGATTACAGGCTCCCACCACCACGCCCGGCTAAATTTTTTTTTTAGTAGAGATGGGGCTTCACTATGTTGGCCAGGCTGGTCTTGAACTCCTAACCTCGTGATCTGCTCACCTTAGCCTCCCAAAAGTGCTGGGATTACAAGCGTGAGCCACCACGCCTGGCTCCTTCAACTCTTCATAGCTGCATCTATCCCATCCATTAGTTCTTAATTTAATAAAAACAGCTCAGTTTGTACTTTTTGCTACATACTAGTCTAGCAGCTGTATTTTTTTTTTTTTTTTTGTAAGAGACAGGATCTTACTGTGTTGCTCAGGCTGCTCTCAAACTCTTGGGCTCAAGCTATCCTCCTGCCTCATCCTCCCAATTTGCTGGGCACCACACTCAACCTGTACCTATATTCTGAATCTTCACTGCAACCCTGTAAAATAAGTGGCATTATATACATCCCCATTTTAAAGAAGAGGAACCCAAGCTCTGGTTGAAAGTAACTTGCTAAAAGTCACATAGCAAGTGAGCTCAGATAAACTTAAATGTACCTCAGAAGGCCTTCCTTGAACACTTTAGATAGGCTCTCCCATAAACCATTTTCTTTGTAGCATGTAA
The DNA here is from genome assembly GCF_030222135.1 of Aotus nancymaae. Classification (NCBI taxonomy): domain Eukaryota; kingdom Metazoa; phylum Chordata; class Mammalia; order Primates; family Aotidae; genus Aotus; species Aotus nancymaae. The sequence continues at coordinate 15,525,001 of NW_026988479.1, read as the reverse complement.
CATAATTTCATAGTTTTCTTGTGTTTTTTTCCTCCCTCTAGAATTAAACTCTCTAAGGTCAGGAAATTAATCTGTCTGGTTTACTTCCTCCTGAGTAGCAAGGACTACAAGTGTGTGCCACCACACTCAGATAATTTTAAAATTTTTTTGTAGAGACGAGATCTCACTATATTGCCCAGGTTGGTCTTGAACTCCTGAGCTCAGGCAATCCTCCTACCTTGGCCTCTCGAAGTGTTAGTATTACAGGCGTGAGCCACTGCACCCAGGCCTGGTTTACTATTCTAATCTTTTAGTGCCTAGCACATTGTCTGGCATAGAGTGGGGACTTCATAAATGTGTATTTTTGAATGAGTAAGTTGTCTCAGAGAGTAGGCCTTCTTAAGAGTTAGGCTTCTTACCCATTTAAGCCACGTTGCTTGATCCTGCTGTACCTTTTCAGTCCCCGCCTCAGAGACTTCTCCTGGGCCTCCCCCAATGGGGCCTCCACCTCCTTCAAGTAAGGCTCCCAGGTCCCCACCTGTGGGGAGTGGTCCTGCCTCTGGTGTGGAGCCCACAAGTTTCCCAGTTGAGTCTGAGGCTCTGATGGAAGATGTGCTGAGACCTTTGGAACAGGCATTGGAAGATTGTCGTGGCCACACAAAGGTAAGCCCTAGCACATCAGAGGTTAGAGAGGGCTCCCATCCACAGCCAAATCCAGAATGGCTCCCAGAGATAGACACTCTGACCCAATGGACAATAGCTCCTAATCCTTTGAGAGTTATGGACTTCTTCAGAATCTGCTAAGGCCTTCTCAGTGAAATGAACACAGGATTTCAGGAGCATTAACAAGACTTTTGAAGACCAATCAGTAGAAGTTGCTGTGGGAACAAGAGTTGAATTCAGCTCCTATTAGTGAACAACCTGATTTTCTGTACTTCCATGCCATTCAGAGCAGATGTTGCTGATTTTGTGCTCAGGAAATTTATGTCGTGCCCATTTAGGGAGAAATAAACCTCTTCTAGGTACAGTGTTTTCTTAGTTCTTAGAAAAAGAGATCTGAAGAATGTCAAAAGAAAGGGAAAGTAGCATGGCAATTTCACCTTTTTGGCTCTTAGTTTTCTTATTTGTGAAGTAACACTATAGGATGAGCTTCTGAGAGTCTGAGAAGCCCCTAAAATTTTAAAATTCTAGTCACAGGAGGAGCTCCATAGGTTTCATCAGCTTCTCAGTGGGGTCTCTAATCTTTGGGTAAAGAACCAGAACTCTAAAGACTAAAGTATGGGCCAGAGAAAGCAGGTGCTTCCTATATGGTGCTGCCTTTCCCTCTCCTCCCCTCATTGGGCTGGCAGCACTGAATCGGAGGCCGTCTCTTAGAAACAGGTATGTGATGACATCAGCCGACGCCTGGCACTGCTGCAGGAACAGTGGGCTGGAGGAAAGTTGTCAATACCTGTAAAGAAGAGAATGGCTCTACTGGTGCAAGGTATGGGTGGGTTCTTTGGTATAGCCTAAATCCCTTGTCCTGCTGTGGTTGGCTGTGCTGGAGCAGGTGCTGAGATTATGATCGACTGGGAGGGGAGACATGGAAGCTCTTTTACCCCAGGCTGCTTGCTTAACCCCCATCTGTCTTCAGAGCTTTCAACCCACCAGTGGGATGCAGCAGATGACATCCACCGCTCACTCATGGTTGACCATGTGACTGAGGTCAGTCAGTGGATGGTAGGAGTTAAAAGATTAATTGCGGAAAAGAGGAGTCTGTTTTCAGAGGAGGCAGCCAATGAAGAGAAATCTGCAGCCACAGCTGAGGAGAACCAGACCATACCGGGCTTCCAGCAGGCGCCATAATCGTCAATTCCCCAGACTCACCTGACACCATCTCCTACGCCTTGGAGGCCTTCTCTTACTTGGCTCCCTCTTACCATCAACGAGACTGTCCCACTGGGCCTGACCCACCTATGAGGGAAGAGGTCCCACCTGGGCCAGAGGGAGTTCATGTGTTACTCATAACATGCATTTCAATAAAAACATCTCAGTGGTGGGTCTTGGATAGATGAACCCTTCCTAGGCCAAGCCAGTCCCCTCTGGTGTCCTTGACTGCGCTGCTCCCTGTGCATCTGCAAACTACTGTTTTCCCTTCTCCATTCATCAGGAAGGGATCTGCTGGGTACAACCAGACTACTGCCTACCACTTTTTCCCAAATTAGACTAAAAGCACATCCTGTGCTGGGCAGAACAGCTCTGTCTTTGGATGGTTTCATTTCAGCGTGAGAATAGACTCAAATAGAACAGGGAGATTTCCCCCTCAACAAAAGGAAAGTCCTGTTTGCACTGTATCACCCTTGAGATATAGGTGCTACAGAGATTGGAACCACATTGAGTGGGGTTTTTGCTGTATAAATTGAAGGAAAAAAATACCAGATTACTGAGATTTAGGATTGTAACTGACCAGACAAGCTGCTGCCTCATTTTGGGCTTCAGTGTGAACTCTAAGGTCTCCTAAAGGTGCTTGGTGGATTCTCATGCTGTGAGAAGTGAGGGTACAAGGTTTTTGGTGTTGGAATAGAGGAACTGGTACTTAGAGGTGGGAAGCAGAAAAGGCATGGGGAGAGGCTGGGACAGCACCTCTTTTCCAAGAGTCCTGCTTTGGAATGGATAGGGGAGGGGCTGCTGGGAAGGCCTGGTTCCAGGAAGGCTGCTTCCTGGAAAGACAGGAACAGCCCTTGGCAGAGGCCAGGCTATTGCTGTTTGTGGTTTGGAGGCTCATGTAACCTGCCACTGTAGTCTCTAATTGTCGCTGGAAGTGGGCCTGGTGGGAGCTGGGAATGGACCTGGGCCCTCTGAACTTGACCAGGCCTGCCAGGGCCCTCAGCTGTGTGGCTGAGATGAGAAAATCCGGAGTCAAGGCATTTCTTTGAATGTTTACTAAGCAGCCAGAAGGTGACTTACTCCATTCCCCGGTTCCAGCCCCTGAATATAGAGGGTTTAGGGCTGGGAGAAGTACGCACAGACCAAAGAGGAAGTAGAGTTAAGGGCTTGGCAAGTTGCCCACTCCTATCCCTGGTCTATGCCTCATAACTAAAGAGGCCTGGAACTAACAAGTCACTCCCAGATTAGATGAGGCCAGCTGGCCTTTGGATGCCCCAGGAAGAGTGAGGCCAGCTGGCCTTTGGATGCCCCAGGAAGAGGTGGTGGCAGCAGGGATTCCTCTGTAACTCCACACACAGGGTCATCTGCACAGGATTAGATGTCCATTTCAAATTGTGCGTCATCTGGAGAGAGAAAAGGCAGGAGGACTGGTTGCTGGTCTGAGGATCTGCAGGCTCAGCATCAGTGCAGAAACCCCTCTTGGACTTGAACCCCCACACTGTGTCACGGGGGCATTTGAAAATAAGAGGCTGGGACGATTCTTAATTCCTGCTTTCCTTACCGGGTATCTCTTCCTCTGTCTCCTGCTCCTTTAGCTCCTCCAGCTTGCAGGGTGGGGCTGTTGGAGGAGTTGTGACCCCGGGAATCTGAGGGAGGCAGCAGGGGGGTGTCCGGGCAATGGGTGAGTTCTTGCACTCCAGCAGGAACTTTCGGTCGTAGATGATCCTGGTGCCTGTCAAGGGGTTGGGACTGAGGTAAGAATCAGGAGCTTGGGTACAGAGGTGATGGGTCCCAGACTCAGGCCTTTTGGGGCTTGGAGGTGAGGGGGTTGTTGAACTTTCCTGTGTATCAAAGGACTTCTGCTCTGAAGCCCAGCTAGGTTCTCAGCAGACAAGCCTTCATAGTGCTTAAAATCTTCCATGCCTAACCAAGATGTGGGTATAAAGCAAGTGGGCCATCCCAGCTGGTACAGGCAGGGGCTTTATGTTTGGGGGAGCTTCAGATCTTGGCTGGAACACTAAACTTCGAGTTCCGGTACTTCATGCTGCTCCTCTACCACTCTGGAACCTCCTTGCTTTGGTTCACAAGGTGAGACCTAGACAACAGCCTCAGGTGGTTCAAGAAGTGAGACAGTTGTGAAGGGTTTCACCCTGCAGGGAGGAGGAACATACTATTCTAATCCTGATCCCTCACAGGTCCTATAAGGCTCATACTAGCTCAGAGGAACTTGGCCCACATAATGTCCTCGAAGGTCCCTGCCCTGTTCCTCCCCTTCGCTTCGTGTGGCAGGAATACCTGGGTCGGGAGCCCAGCAGCTTGTGATCCTAGGCTGCTCGCCCACCAACCAACCAGACGCCACGCAGCAGCACATAAACGGAGCAATGGCCTCAAATGTTCTAGCCACTCCACTTCTCAAGACCCGGTGCTTCCGGCTGAGGTCACTCTTGGTTGGGGGCCCTGGCTCCTTTTCCTAGGCAGCAAAGTCGCAAGGGGTGGGAGCGTATGTAAGACGCCAAGAACCCAGGCCACAGTGAAGGATTACAGCCCAAACACCCGGAAGCTAGGCTCTTGGCCTTGCTGCATCACTTAAAAGTTTTTGGGAACTGAGCCGCAGCTCCAAACAATCTCCCCCTAAGCTGCAAACTGTAGAGGGGCCTACAGACGAGTCCTAGGCCCGTACCTCCCTTACCCCCGCCCCTCAACAACACGTGTCCGCAGTCTGCCGACCCCTGCCCAGCCCGCTGACCTCCCGGGGTAGTGGCGTATAGCGTGCCCCCCGGCGTGGTGCTGTAGCAGTCGGGCAGCTGGTGCCGGCCCCCGGGAATCGGGAAGCTAGACGACGTTGACATAGCGAGCGGGAGGAGCAGCAACGTAACCGCCTGGCGTTGAGGTCGAGGAGCTCAGCTCCGAGTCTGAGGCGGACTCAGCCGACCACGTGCAGCCGCTGGCAACAACACTAGGCCCACGTCACGCCCGGGGCGGGCCACCGGCCCGTCACTCAACCCGACGGTCCCGCCCTAACTGCTAGGAAACCAGCCCGGTTCAGAGAAAGCTGGAAATGCGTCCAAAGTCCCAGGCCCCCCACTGGCTTCCAGTTCCTGCTGGCCCAACGCTGGCCAACCTGCCTCTCAGTGCTGCAGCAGCTCAGCTATTTACTGTTTATAGCTGGAAGCTGGGGGCAGGTGAAGTGGGGCAAGAGTTTTTATCCTGTATTAGTTAACCCATTCCTCTCAATAGTTTTGGATAGTAAAGCACTGTGATTAGCCAAAGTCACACATCTTGTAGGAAGGGAAACTGGGATTCAAACCTGACTGCATCTGATTCCAGGACTGTGCTCTTTAGCCCAGTTGTGTACTGCTTTCTTTTTCTTTTTTTTTTTTTTGAGACGGAGTTTTGCTCTTGTTACCCAGGCTGGAGTGCAATGGCGCGGTCTCGGCTCACCACAACCTCCGCCTCCCGGGTTCAAGCAATTCTCCTGCCTTAGCATCCCGAGTAGCTGGGACTACAGGCGCACGCCACCATGCCCAGCTAATTTTTCTATTTTTTAGTAGAGACGGGGTTTCATCATGTTGACCAGGATGGTCTCGATCTCTTGACCTCGTGATCCACCCGCCTCGGCCTCCCAAAGTGCTGGAATTATATGCGTGAGCCACCGCACCTGGCCCGTGTACTGCTTTCTATAAACAGTAACAGTACAAGGCTGAGCGCGGTGGCTCACGCCTATAATCCCAACACTTCGGGAGGCTGAGGCAGGTGGATCTCTTGAGCCCAAGAGTCTGAGACCGGCCTAGGCAACATGGTGAAACCTTGTCTCTACTAAAAATACAAAAATTAGCCAGGTGTGGCAGCATGCACCTATAGTCCCAGCTACTCAGGAAGCTGAGGTGGGAGGATGGGTTGAACGCAGGAGTCGGAGGTTGCAGTGAGCCAAGATTGCGCCACTGCACTCCAGCCTGGGAGACAGAGCTAGATCCTGTCTCAAAACAAATAAAACAGTACGGGGTGAAACATGCCTTGATGGCCTGGAGCACAGCAGGAAGGGGAAGGTCAGGCAGGGCTGGCTGGCTTTCTGAAGAAATGGTACCTGGACTAATAAAAGGATGAGTCAAATTTGGGGGGTACAATTGAGGCATCACCTGTCGGGAGGCCTGCCCTTTGATATCTCTGCCAGTTAACTCAGGAAGGGCAGGGGGCTAATGAGGAAGACTTGGTCTTTAGCTGATGGGAAAGAAAGGTCAGAGAGTTTGGCCTTGGAAATAAGAGTTTTTTTATGTAGACACAGTGATATGAGAGGCTGGAATGAGGTGGTGGTGTTGGTACGTACTTAGCTGAAGACATACATACACTGAAAATCTTGAACTCATCCGGCTGTCCTCTGTTTGGCTTCCTCAAAATCAGTACTGCCTCCACTCTCCTTTTCCCTCACCAAAAATTAAGTATAGACCACCTGACTTACATCCATTTATCAATATTACCTCAGCTCTGGCTTCATCAGATTTCCCCTTAGCTCTGATTTATTCACTCATTTAAAAATATATTGCTTCTCAAACTATTTATTTTTTGAGATAGGGTTTTGCTCTGCTGCCCAGGCTAGAGTGCAGTGGTGTAATCTCGGCTCACTGTAACCTCTGCCTCCTGGGCTCAGGCCATCCTCCCACCTCAGCCTCTTGCGGTGGCACCTGCCACCACATCTGGCTAATTTCTGTATTTTTTGTAGAGACAAGGTTTCACTATGTTGTCCAGGCTGGTTTCAAACTACTGAGCCCAAGTAACCTACCTGCCTCAGTCTCCCAAAGTGCTGGTATTATATTATATATTCTCAAACTTTCATGTGCATATAAATCATCCGGAGATATTGTTAAAATGAGAATTCTGATACAGTATTGATCTGAGGTGAGATTTTTTTTTTTTTTTTTTTTTTTTTTTTAGACAAGATCTCACTGTCACCCAGGCTGTAGTGTAGTGGTACATCATGCTCACTGCACCCTTGACCTCCTGGGCTCAGGTGACCCTCCCACTTCAGTGTCCTAAATAGCTGGGACTACAGGTGCATGCCACTGTACCTGAAAAATTTTTAAATTTTTTCTAAAGATGGGAGTTCTCACTGTGTTGCCCAGGCTGGTCTCAAACTCCTGGGCTCAAGCGATCCTCCCACCTTGGCCTCCCAAAATGTTGGGATTATAGGTATGAGCCACCGAGCCCAGACAATTGTGGACTTTTTTTTTTTCTTTTTTGAGACACAGTTTCATTCTTCTTGCCCAGGCTGGAGTGCAATGGCATGATCTTGGCTCATGGCAACCTCCGCCTCCCATGTTCAAGTGATTCTCTTGCCTCAGGCTCCCGAGTAGCTGGGATTACAGGCATGAACCGCCACACCCAGCTAATTTTGTATTTTTAGTAGAGACAGAGTTTCTCCATATTGGTCAGGCTGGTCTCAAACTCCCAACCTCAGGTGACCTGCCCACCATGACCTCCCAAAGTGCTGGGATTACAGGCATGAGCCACTGCACCCAGCCAATTTTTGTGGGGTTTGTTTTTTTCTTTTTTTGAGACAGAGTCTTGCTCTGTCATCCAGTCTAGAGAGCAGTGGCACAATCTTGGCTCACTGCAACCTCTGCCTCCTGGGTTCAAGTGATTCTCCTGCCTTAACCTCCCAAGTAGCTGGGATTACAGGCACTCACCATCACACCCGGCTAATTTTTTGTATTTTTAGTAGAGACAGGGTTTCACTATCTTGGCCAAATTGGTCTTGAACTCCTGACCTCAAGTGATCTGCCTGCTTTGGCCTCCCAAAGTGCTGGAATTACAGGCATGAGCCACCAGTCCCGGCTGCAATTGTGAATTTTTAATACAGTAATGCAAATGCTTCAGGGCCTCAGAAACACACTTCAGGTAGCAAGGGTATGTATATTTTATTGTTCCCCAAAGGTTTTCTAGCATCTTACAAAGTGGTGCATGCCAAAATGAAGTTTTAGCAGTGCTGGAGGGTAAAGCTTGGGAGCAGACTGTAGTGAATCACTTATAATAACTCACCTTTTATGCAAGGTGAGGAAGTGTCTGACAGGGGGAATGGGAGAAAAGGGTGGAGGATGATGAGATTTGAGGGTGGAGACTCCAGCCTAGTGAAACCAGGTGGGCAAAAGGGTGGTGGCTGTGAGGATGGAGAGAAGTGGATGAGATTCAGATATACAGAGGAAGAATAAAATGACTGATTAAGAGTAGGGTGAGGAAAAGTGAGTTAAACTAGAATAATTCTCAGTCTTTGGCTTGAAAGTCTTGGTGGCTAGTAGCACCAACTAATATGATAGGGAAAATAAGAAGAGCAGCATATCTTATATGAAGGAATGAGTATGTATCCAGATGAAGCACAGTAGGAAGCTAGATATACTGGTCTGAAGCCATGAGGAGAACTCTGGATTAGTGGCTCAAATTTGGGTGGTGTGAAATTCAAGAGTGTGGGGATGGGCTGGGATCGGTGGCTCACACCTGTAATTCCAGCATTTTGGGAGGCCGAGGTGGGAGGACTGCTTGAGCCCAGGAATTCAAGACCTGGGCAACACAGCAAGATCCTATCTCTATTTATAAATAAATAAATGAGTGTGGGATGAGATCATCTGGGGAGAAGATACAGTGTAGAAGCCTGGGCACATCAACATTTACTTATTTAAAAGGTAGTGGAGAAAAAGAATTCACCAAAAGAGACTGAGAAAGATGAGTCAGAAATAGGAGAATCAGGAGAAAAGTGTCAAAGGTTTTCAAGAAGGGTCATTGGGAAGTGAGGTCATCCTTCTACTAATCTCTATCACAAAATAATAGCCACAGTTACTACTACTGTAATGACTACTGCTTGCAGGTAACTCTTTGGGAGTCACTGTGTTCTATAAGGGCTGGAGAATAGGTAGTTGGCTTTAGAGAGAAAGCCAGATTCATCATCCATGCAACCTGGATGAAGAAACAAGAATTTAAATCTGAGGGTCAATACTAATTACTGGTTGGGCAAGGTGGCTCATGCCTGTAATCCCAGCACTCTGGGAGGCTGAGGCAGGCAGATCACTTGAAGTCAGGAGTTCAAGACCACCCCGGGAAACGTGGAGAAACCCCATTCTACTAAAAGTACAAAAATTAGCCAAGTGTGGTGATAAGCACCTGTAATCCCAACTACTTGGGAGGCTGAGGCAGGAGAATTGCTTGAACCCGGGAGGCAAAGGTTGCAGTGAGCCAATATCATGCCACTGCACTCCAGCCTGGGCCACAGAGTGAGATTCCGTCTCATTAAAACAAAACAAAAAAACTAATTACCTATTAGAATATGAAAGTGTTTAAAAAAATACCTATGCCCAGTCCCCACTCCCAGAGATCTGTTTAAACCTGTAAGGAAATACCAGGCCTCTGTTATCAGGCAAATTGCTTTGGATTCACACTAATACACCATTAAGATCAAATAGGATGTGACAAGTAATCACAAAATAGGTTTGCAAACAGATAATTTGATTCATGATCTTCTTTTCTAAATTAGGTGTTGAAGCCCAGGGTCATGCCTTTTATTGGAGGTGGTCTTAACACATTTAAGTTTTTGATACTTAAAACTACCTTTCTCTCACCCATTGCCTAAAGGAGAGGATGGAGGCCCATGAACCTGCCTGCTAGCAAATGACAAATCACTGGGGATAAATAGAAAATGCAGCACTACCAGAGCCCCTCACTATAGCAAAGGGTCCACTGGGAAGACATCGTAACCAGCTATATGTCTTGGTAGAAATGCTTCTTGCTAGTCAGAGAACAAGATGTTCATTCAGAAGCTGTTTTCCTACAGGCTTGTTTTCCTTTTCTTGGGTTTACAATGTGGTCCAAAGGTCTTAAACAGTAGGACAGAACCACATATATAGTAAGTACTCCTCTCTCTGGCTTGAAATTATAATGTAGCCAGACTTTCCCCTTCTATAAGTTAACTAAAACTGAGGATGGTCCGCTCTTGCACTAGTTTTGGGATTGGGAGGAGGACTTGGCCAGAAGCTACATGAAGAGAGGGAAACCATAGTTCCAAGTCCTGAAATTTCTTACCTCTGGTTAGGAGAGGCCACCATTGGCCGTCCAACTCTCTTCTTCGGTCTGGTTAGCTGAGGTGATGGGATTTCCCCTTTAAGAGCAGGGACTGAAGGAAGCAGACTGGCCTATAAAAGGGCAAGTCAGCACACTGTAGCCATAATAGGTTTAAAGGGTCTTAAAACATCAATAATTTTATTGGTAGTGGAATTTTATTACATTGAACACAAGCTGAAATAAGTGGGTCCAGAAATAGTTTCATTTCTTGAAAGAGATGTTATTTTCACTGGATTTGATCTAAGCCTTAGCAGGATGTTTCTTCATGACTTGAAGGCTCACTAAGGATGTGCAAGGTTTTTTTCTGTCTCCACTAAAATCTCAATATTGGCCCCCATAATAATAGCAGGATTCATTTTGATTCCTTATCAGAACCAATGCTAGGGGCTCTCAAACCTCAGCACTGTAAACATTCTAATGGCTTCTAATATTTCCATATCTTATATTCTCATTCACAAGAAGAAATCCTGTGTTAGAACTAGAAGGCTCTTGAGTTCAATTTCAGATGAGAAAAGTGAAGCCCAGAAAGGTGAGATGATTTGCCTAAGGTCATAAAGCTTCAAATGGCAGAAATGAAAATAGAATTTAGGCTCTGACTATTGTTCCACTGTACCCACGCTGTCTCCTCCCCATATCCCTTGTATATTTTCAAAGTAATTCAATTCTTACCTGAGCTAGGTTTTATCCAAATGTTCAGGTTGGTAAAATAGCAGTAAAGTAGTGCCAGAAAGAAGCAGGCAGAGGAAGAAGAGATTTAGCGGACGAAATGAGGTTGGGAGCAGGCTACTGGGATCCAAATAGTCAGAAAGAAAGGAAGGAAGCGCTGGTAAGAGGGAAGGGAGGAGCGTATCCTAAAGAACTACTCCCAAATGCACAACTGTTGTTTTCCTCCCAATTCTCCTAGGGATTCCTCATAATTGCCTCCTTTCTCTTCATGAATTCTAGTTACTGACCCGAAATAAAATTTCTCATTTGGTTGTCCTCAAGATACAGAATATGGACTTAAGGGTTCCTCCAGACAATTCAAATGTATTACAGATAGTTAAGATAGAATAAAACTCACCTTTCTGTCCCACTGAATAATTTATTTAATATTATTTCTCACTAGTCTATATTTTATCAAGAGTAGTTTCATTAATTTCACCAATTTTAGGTGATTTTTCTTGTTGCTGTTAATGGTAAGTGGAAACACCAAGTTTTGCAGGTGATCCAAGGAGTCTTTTGTGCACCCCCAACTGCCCCTCACAAAGGTCAGGGGACCTCTTAATGATACTTGATATGGCAATCAATCACTACAAAGGTAGTAGCTTCAATATAAACAACGCTTTCAAAATACATTCAAAACAGAAAACAAGAAATGAACTTAATTAAAGAAGCTTTCTTATATGTAAGATGATATAAAAGATAAAAGAAGCAGGTATATCTGACATAGAACAAACATGGTGTGTCTAATGTGGTCTTGGCTTTAGGACCTGGGCAGAGAAAATTAAGAATTCCTGTTGGCATGAGGGTAGAAAAGTGCTGCCAATATAGTTCTGTCCCTAGTTACTATTTTTCTGTGCAACCTTCTTTGCCTTGATAATGAGTTTTGGCTTCTCTATTAGCTGCAAACATTTTCTCATTTTCTTTTTTGTACTGCCTATACAGACCAGGAAAAAATTCAGCTATATTAAAACACAAATAAGTTGATGACTGTACTTTTCAGTGGGATAACTTTTCCTTCTCTATGCATCCAATTCTTGGCATGGCCTATGATTTGGCCAAAGCAGCCCATTCCACGGTTCCTCTGTTTAGCTTGTTAAACATATTGGCTCTCCATGTTTAGGGCCATGGAACTAAGCCCAGAATTACTCACATATTTATAAATATTACTCGGCTGATTCAATAATACAACAGAATGACAGGTGTCACCTCCCTCTTATGTCCCAACTCAAATAAAGCTTAAAATATCTATAACTGGATAAATCTTTCAGATAAAAAAGGTCAGGAAGCACGGAAGGAACCTGAAGTTGATAATTTGGGTGTTCCTACATTTATTTAGTGCCATTTGATTTAAATCCAATTGTTCTTATTGACATTCTCATGATCCATAAAGAATAAAACCTGCCGGGTACGGTGGCTCATGCCTGTAATCCCAGCACTTTGGGAGGCCGAGGCGGGTGGATCACGAGGTCAAGAGATCAAGACCATCCTGGTCAACATGGTGAAACCCCGTCTCTACTAAAAATACAAAAAATTAGCTGGGCATGGTGGCGTGTGCCTGTAATCCCAGCTACTCAGGAGGCTGAGGCAGGAGAATTGCCTGAACCCAGGAGGTGGAGGTTGTGGTGAGCTGAGATCATGCCATTGTACTCCAGCCTGGGTAACGAGCAAAACTCCGTCTCCAAAAAAAAAAGAACAAAACCTATCAGTGGCCTATCTGCTAGCTAGCTAAAGTCAGATAAGACACATTGCCAGAGCTTGAAACTTTCTCATATATTAAAGGAGATGAAAGACAACAAGGGAACAGGGAATGTTTAACACAGAATAAATAGGTAAATAGTCTTAAAAGTGCTTTTTCAAGGCAGTCTAAGAAGGGACTCAAGTGTTAAATGTGAGAAGCCTTTTACAAATATAGTATTAACCATCTGGTTCAATATAATGTGGATTGGGTGGTACCTGCATGACCACTGAAAGGATCACACCCCACTTCTAAACACTGTTCATCTTTTTATTGAATATTCTGGTAAATATTTCACATTAATACAGGCTACATTAAGTAGAGCCACTATATGACAAGAAATTTACTCAACTCTTTTAAGTATGTAAACAATTATACATGTATTTATCACCCTAAAAGGTTGAAACATGTAATCAACTAATTATCTTCTGCATACAAGTAGTATTCAGTATGTTTAGCCAAAAGCACTAAGGTCATATGATCTTAAGTTCAAAATGGCTAAACTAACCAGAGAACATAATCAGGTGGATAGGAAATCAATTTGTTCTTATACAATGGGCAATCAAATTTCCATTGCTAAAGCCTCAGAGAAAATTTCTTAGGCACATTTAAAAAAAAATCCCCATGTTTCTTCCAAGGTCATAGGTTTCTCAAACAAGGCTAAAGAGTAAAGACCTTCTAACTTAGTTGACATATTTGAGATGCATGTTTCCAATATGAGGTGCCCACGTGCCAGGCCAAATCTGGAAAGGGGGAGGAAAAATTGGAATTTCTAATTAGGAATCTTTAGACATTTACAAAACGAATATATAAATGCAATGGCAATTCACTGTTTCTGCCTAGGAAGAATACACATATATGAAATAAAGTGTTTATAGTAGCATCATCTTGATATTGAAAAATGCAATCCAGATCAAAATGGTTAGATATGACTTTCGATATTCAGTACTTGCACTATTCACAAAAGAAAAAGAATGACGTGACAAATCTAAAAAATAAAAGAGCATTAAGCCCATTTTACCTGCTGGGCATCAGTGCATTCAGTTGAATTTTGGATAACTTTTATCATAGGGTTCCAAGCAGGATCTGGGTTGTGAAGTCCATTAAACAGAGGGCCTCCTGGAACATCAGCAAGCTGAGGATGAGAGGGTATTATGGTGCCTCCATACATGGAAATTGGCAGACCCTAAAACAGCAGAAAAAAAGATTTAATCATAACATTACTATAAATTATCCCATAATACCAGCTTAGACTTCTCTAATTTGCCTCATTTAAAGAACTCCAAAAGATCCTATAAATACAGTATGGCAGTGTTGAGAAAAAATAATGTTTATCTGCATCTACAAGACTTTTCAACGAAAAGGAGAGAAAAAAACTAAATCCAATATGAACTCATCAGGAAATTTCTCATCTTTGATAAAAATATCCTCAACTTTCCCATATTTTAGTTTCTGAATAAGCTTATGCTAAGAAGAAAATGGGAACTCTACATGATTGCTGGCTGACAAAGCTGTCAGAGCAGACAAGAAAGCATCAGCTTTTTTTTTTTTTTGAGACAGAGTCTCTCTCTGTCACTCAGGCTGGAGTGCAGTGCACAATCTCAGCTCACTGCAACCTCCGCCTCCTGGGTACAAGCGATTCTCCTGCCTCAGCCTCCCAAGTAGCTGGGACTACAGGCATGCGCCACTATACCTGGCTAATTTTTGTATTTTAGTAGAGACGGATTTTCACTATGTTAGCCAGGATGATCTTGATCTCCTGATCTCATGATCTGCCCACCTTGGCCTCCTAAATTGCTGGGATTACAGGTGCGAGCCACTGCGCCTGCATAGCCAGCTTTTAAGAGCGGTAGAGGGCTCCCTCAAAGCTGTGGCAGCAGAACACAAAGCAGCAAAACTCAAATCCATCAGATGTTTTTGGGAGATGGGGACATCTTCAGGACAAATGACTGTGGATGCTACCCATTCTTGAAATTGAGCAAAAGATCTGGCAAAGCCACAGAAACAAAAGGGAGCATTAATTCAATACAAAGTATCCCTTAACATGTGACTACACTGGCTAACAAAGTGTCAAACAAGTTACAGTGATGTTTGTCAACTCACTTTAGAAAAATCCACAAAACCGCTTGCCATAGGCTGATGAAAAATGTTAGAGGGGGCTACCATTCCAGAATCATCTCTCTCCATTGGTTGATGTTGGGAGAATGTGCTTGGGTCTGATAATTGTTGATGCATTGGATGGTTCCCCATCACAGATTGTGACCAACCTGATAAGCCTTCTGGAAAGAATAATTGAAAACAAAGTTTGATATTTATTTGGATAAAACAATAAAACATTACCACTGTTATTACCAAATGTAATTAAAACCTTTCCTCTGAAGAGTTCAGAGCATGTTTATCACAGTTTTGCAAGCCAAAAAAAAAAAAAAAGTTCCTGAAAAACCAGGTAAAGTCCTCTGAATACTCCACTTTACCCTGTCTTTCAAAAGATGAAGTGCTCTCTGAAAGAACTCAAATGATTACTTAAGAGAGAAAGGACACACACTTGGAATCTTTTGTTTCTGGTCAACTCTATATATTACCTCAACCAATATTCCAGACTCTGAGATTGGATTGAACTCCTCAAAGCTGTAAACACCCTTCCCTGATTGAGTGTTAAACACAGGAATTAAGTTTTTTTGTTTGTTTTTCTAAGGAACTAAGTTTTAATGGCAAACCCACAACTTACTTAAGATATCCTTCCAGAGAGAGAGAGCAAGGCAATTGTACCTGACACAGCATTGACACCAAATGACCAGATTCCACTGTGTCCAACAGGAGCGACAAAACTGGTCCCCACCGGGGCTTGTGCAACAGACCCTCCTTGCCGAATCCGGGCCAGTCTCTCTGTTCCAATTGGGGGAGGTATCTTTCGATCCTGACTGGCACTGCCTCCTTTTGGTTGGCCCAATGTTGGTGGGGCAGAAGTGGCTGAAAGAGGTGAAGATGATCCCGAAGAAACAGATGGAATAGGAGAGTCACCTGGTGGCAAAATATTTCTCTATTGTTTTATTACATATAAAAACTATTAAGAATATGAGAAACCTTGTTGGAAAGATCTATTCCACACGTAGGTTCTGTAAAGAAAATTTTCATTTTAAAAGAACATTTAAATAAAATATCATTTCTATAAATATTATTCTATGTTACTTCTGCCTATAGTAAGTATAAAACAGTAGTCTAAAAAATGTTTTCCCAATTGAACTAAACAATGCTAGAAAGGAAGTGGGCCACATTTGCTTTTATTCTCGCTCTAAATAATCTTCTCAAAACACATATTGTCACATTTTTAAATTAACTAAAATGTGGCAATATTTGGACAATACCTAGCATATTTTCTAGAAAACATCTGGTGACCCTCTATACTTGTTAGTCTTTTCTTTTTTCCCTTCCCATAGTCCTTTTTTTCCCATAAGGAAGTAAGGTCAAATGTTAGCAAAGCATTACATTATTTTGATTCACAGCTTTGTTTCTTAATGGAACTCTTGGGTGATTTGGGTAATTTTCCTTGTCAAAAAAGTCAATAGTCACTGAATACCTCATAATGCTCATTAAAAAAAAAAAAAATTCAATTCTGTTCAATTCCACATACTTCATCTGTTCTAAACATTGAAACAAATAGAATAAAGGGGCCAGGCACAGTGGCTCATGCCTGTAATCCCAGCACTTTGGGAGGTTGAGGTGGGCAGATCACCTGAGGTTAGGAGTTCGAGACCAGCCTGGCCAACGTGGTGAATACTAAAAATACAAAAATTAGGCAGGCATGGTGGCAGGCACCTGTAATCCCAACTGCTCCGGAGGCTGAAGCAAGAGAATCGCTTGAACCTGGGAGGTGGAAGCTGCAGTGAGCCAAGATCACACCACTGTACTCCAGCCTGGGAGACAGAGCGAGACACTCTGTCTCAATCAATCAATCAAAAAAACAAAGAATACTTTAACTTATAAAAGGCAATACCGTTTCATAAAATGTAAAAATACATGAGAAATCATACCAAACTGACCATACATATAAATTTAACTTTTTTCAGATTTAAGAAATAATTTCACAACACCACTTCCAAAGGGGTCCTTTTGTAAAACTACTTGTAATACATCATTTTTTTTTTTTTTTTAAATAGAGACAAGGTCTCACTTTGTTGCCCAGGCTGGTCTCCAACTGCTGGGCTCAAGTAATCCTCTCTCCTAGGCTTCCCAAAGTGCTGGGATTACAGGTGTGAGCCACTGCACACAACCTAGTACCTCTTTTCTTGACCCAAGTCCTAGGGTAAAACATTTTTAGCTTGAAAGAATAGTTTGACCATTCTCAAGTTTTCTATCCTACAGATGACTGACAATTTTTTCATATGATCACAGAACAAACCTTGGGCATCTGTATACCATCTAGTTTACTAAATTTACATGGTGTTTTAACTGAAATAAATGATTTAATAACTTATTCAAAACTCTTTGAGAAGAGTTCCTCCAGGATTCCTACATGAGTTTGAGGCGCTTGTCCAAGGATGGGGAGAAAAATGTTGTCTGTTGAAACTAGGAGTCCCAACAGGAGCTGGCCCTTGCAGGAAAACCCTTGTTCCTGGTATGCCGGAAAAACTTGTCAGAGGAGCAGAAGAGGAAGATGGGGAGCTGCCTGATGGGTCAATGGATGGTAACCCTGAAATAAAACAGGTCCAAGACATTCAATTAGCCAAAACTTTAAAATCGAAAGCCCAAGATTTCCACCAAGGTGAGATAAGCTGTAAAAATAACCAAACAAAGAACTAAAAGATAGCATGTGGCTCATTTTCGTAGCCCACAGCAAAAATCATCCATCCATGTGATACCATATGGCCAAATCCAGTTTTTTCTTACATTGCAGAAGAATATTGCCAAACAGCACTAGATACAGAAAAATGGGCTCAATGTTTAAGAATGTCAGTCACCTGGAGTAATGTTCTAAATGAATCTCAAAGCTTTTAACTGGAGGGGATATGAAATGAGAGTATGTTCTAACTAAAAGTGGCACCCAACAATAACTTCTGCATTCCCTTTTGTAGTCAATCTCAAAGTACAGCTTTTCATCTATATAACTATAGTCACTTCCTATAGAAGATGAGTAACAAAACCTACCAATATTTCCTTCTTCACAAGGAGGAAAAGCATACTACTAAAGATAATTTCAGTATTTTATCTGATAAAAAATAACAGTTGCAAACTATATCAAAGTTTCTATCTAGTTTGTATAAATCTGAACTTAGCCATCTTCTCAAATTCCATTGCTTTCTCTGGAGAATGTATTAGGAAAAGAGGACGAGGGTCTGGAAAAGGATTATGGTTTCATGTTTCAGGAAAAAGTTGTCAATATCAATATCAACTGTCAAAATTTCTTTCAAGCAGGTCTTATTTTCAGAGTTTGATTTCCCCATCATTAAAAAATATGATTTTAAGCTATAATTCACATACCATATAATTCACCCATTTAAAGCATATTAAAATTCAATGGATTTTAGTATATTCACAGGATTATCATTCACTGGCCCCTCATGCTCATATTTCCATTTCTAAGCAATCTTTCTTTCTCTATAGATTTGCCTACTCTGGACATGTGGGTAACTTAATGCATTTCCTACTTATTTCAGACTTTCATTATTGTTGTAGGCAATGGCAGGCAATGATTACCTTGTGCTTTCCTGGAAAAAAAAAATTAAATTTTCTAGTGCTAACCAAAGTAGATGTTAGCAAAACCTAGAAGTAGTGAGAATTCTGAATATGGCTTTAAAAAGTCTATAAAGTAGGAAATGAATCATTACTTTCTTTTTTTAATGAAAATGAATCATTTCCATAATAGCCTCTTTTTTTTTTTAAGACAGGGTCTCGCTTTGTCACTCAGGCTACAGTGCCATTGTGTGATCATGGCTCACTGCAGCCTGGACCTCTGGGCTCAAGCAATCCTCCTGCCTAGGCCCAAGTAGCTGGGACTACAGCGAGTGCCACCACACTCAGCTATTTTTTTTTGAGATGGAGTCTCTCTGTCACCCAGGCTGGAGTGCAATGGCGCGATCTCGGCTCACTGCAACCTCTGCCTCCAGGGTTCCAGCGATCCTCCTGCCTCAGTCTCCCGAGTAGCTGGGACTACAGGCATGCACCACCATGCCCGGCTAATTTTTGTATTTTTAGTAGAGACAGGGTTTCACTATGTTGGCCAGGCTGGTCTTGTACTCCTGACCTTGTGATCGGCCCTTACAGGCGTGATCTGAGCCACCGCACCCGGCCCTCATTTTTTAAATTTATTTTTTTATAGAGATGGGGTCCCACTATGCTGCCTAGGGTGGTTTTGAACTCCTGGGTTCAAATGATTCCCCTGAGCTGGCCTTCCAAAGTGCTCAAATTACAGGTGTGAGCTACCACACCTGGCCACTGCCAATATTTTTACAGTGAAATCCATCGGTCTTTTGTAAAGATCAGGATAGCTTTTTTTTTTTTGAGACAGAGTCTCACCCTGTTGCCCAGGCTGGAGTGCAGTGGCACAATCTTGGCTCACTGCAACCTCTGCCACCTGGGTTCAAGTGATTCTCCTGCCTCAACCTCCTGAGTCACTGGGATTACAGGCACCCGCTACCACGCCCGGCTAAATTTTGCATTTTTGGTAGAGATGGCATTTCACCATGTTGGCCAGGCTGGTTTTGAACTCGTGACTTCAAGTGATCCACCCCACTCAGCCTCCCAAAGTGCTGGGATTACAGGCACGAGCCACCGTGCCCAGCCGATCATGATGGCTTTTAAAGAACATGATGTGCATTTTAGGGACATAAATGTAGATGCCATATAAATGTACTTTTTAACAGCTTTACTGAGATTTAATTCATAAACCATACAATTTACTCATTTAAAGTTATACAATTTAGTAGCTTTTAGTATATTCACAGAATTGTGCATTATTGACCACAATCAATTTTAGAACATTTCCATTATCCTAAAAATAAACTCTGAAGCCAGGTGTGGTGGCTCACACCTGCAATGCGATCACTTTGGGAGGCCAAGGTAGAAAAACTGCTTGAAGCCCAGGAGGTTGGGGCTGCAGTGAACCATGATCATGCCACTGCACTCCAGCCAGGGCAACAGAGTGAGGTCCTGTCCCCTGCTCTTCCCCCGAAAAAAGAAACTCTGCACCCCTAAGCTACCCACCTTCCAATCATCCATCCATCCTAGGTAACCACTAATCTACTTTCTGTCTCTATGGATTTGCTAATCTGGATGTTTCACATAAAAAGAATCATAAAATAAATATTTGGTCTTTTGTGACTGGCTTCTTTTATTTAGCAAATGTTTTCAAAGTTCATCCAAGTTATAGCATGAATCAGTACTTTATTTCTTTTTATACCAAATACAAAATATTATGTTTTACAGTTATACTACATTTTGTTTATCTGCTTGTCAGTTAATGAACATTCGTCTGTTTCTACATTTTGGCTATTATGAATAATGCTGCTATGAACATTAGTGTGCCAGTTTTTGTACAGACATATGTCTTCCCTAGGAGAAGAATTACAGGATCATATGATCACTCTTATGTTTAACTTTCTGAGGAACTGTTTTTCCAAAACAGACGTACCATTTCACATTCCTATCTACAGTGCATGATGGTTTCAATTTCTCTATATCTTTTCCTATCTTCTTAAGTATTACTTTTTTTTTTTTTAAGTAGTTTTGCTCTTTTGTACAGGCTGGAGTGTTGTGGCATGATTTCAGCTTACTGCAACCTCTGTCCTCTGGGTTCAAGTGATTCTTGTGCCTCAGCCTCCCAAGTACCTGGGACTATAGTTGTGCACCACTACGCCTGGCTAATTTTTATATTTTTAGTAGAGAAGGGGTTTCATAACATGTTGGCCAGGTTGGTCTCAAACTCCTGACCTCATGTAAACCACTCGCCTCAGCTTCCCAAACTGCTAGGATTACAGGCATGAGTCACCACACTTGGTCAGTATTACTACTTCTTACTTGAAAACTAGGAAAGTAAACTATATTCATGAAAAGAGCATCAACAAAACAAACCATACAAGCAGTTAAGAAATGGGGCTAAGCTTATTAATCCCAGGCCCTAGAAGGAAAGTCAAGGATTAATGCTCTCTATCACATCCTGGGTACTGGCAATGAGCTCTTCTTTCACCCTGGGGCTTCTCAAAGTCTACACTAGTTTCCCCTAATGAAAAGTCATAATAGATGTCTATTTACAGAGAGGAAGAGAAAAAAATCTAGAGAACATTTTGGACCATAGATAGTCATATGCAGGCTTCTATTTCTATTTGAAATATAACATAACAGCTATGTTTTCCTGAAAAGAGAAGTCAATGGAAACACATCTGAAATGAAAGCTAAGGCTATGGCATATCCATAACTCACAAATAATTAGCAACAAGGTGGCATGGACTATGGGGGAGTTTTCCAAATGGAAGAGAAATGCTAAGAGGCAATAGTTCCACATTCTGGGTCAGCCGCGTTTTTAATTTGTTTTTCAGAACAGTGCAGATTAGACTAAATTTTGGCTCCTAAACTATGAAAAATAGATTCTGGTTCTCCAAATATCTCCAAGCCAAAACTGACCTCAAATCTGTCTATATCTTTCTCATAAAGCCTCGGCAGCTAATTTATAATTTCAAAGAAGCAATAGCTAAATCTATGTTGGTTTTTCAAAAATAAGAGCCTGACTGGGTCTCTTCAAACAGCTATATTTAGGCCAGGTGCGGTGGCTCATGCCTGTAATCCTAGCACTTTGGAAGGCCAAGGCAGGAAGATTGCCTGAGCTCAGGAGTTCTAGACCAGCCTGGGCAACATGGCGAAACCCTTTCTCTACTAAAAATACAAAAAATTAGTTGGGCATGGTGGCACATGTCTGTAGTCCCGGATACTTGGGAGGCTGAGGCATGAGAAATGCTTGAGCCTAGGAGGTGGAGGTTGTAATGAGCCAAGATTGCATCACTGCACTCCAGCCTGGGCAACAGAGTGAGACCCTGTTTCAAAAAATAAAATAAAATAATAAAATACATAAAAAATAAACAAATAGCTATACCTAAAGTAGATAACAGAGTACTATTAAACAATGTAAATTATGGACTGGTGCCTAAACACCTTTACAATTTCGATTTTTTTAATCTAAGAAATGCCAACAATCACTATGTTTTTTTTTTGAGACGGTCTCGCTCTGTTGCCTAGGCTGGAGACCAGTGGCACAATTTCAGCTCACTGCAACCTCTGCCTCCCAGGTTCAAGCAATTCTCCTGCCTCAGCCTCCTGAGTAGCTGGGATTACAGGCATGCGCCACCAAGCCTGGCTAATTTCTATATTTTTAGTAGAGACGAGGTTTTACCATGTTGGCCAGGCTGGTCTTAATCTCCACCCACCTTGGCCTCCCAAAGTGTGGGGATTACAGGATTTTCTTTTTTTAAGTCTGTAAATTTAGAATCCTGCAAACATCCCTGGAGTCTTTTTTATTAATAGGAATAGACACCAATTCCAAGAAAATAGACTGACACCATTGTTATAACTTCCTTACTATGAGGGACAGAAAGATCATAGAGAGAATATAAAGCAGCTCATTATATATGAGTTATTTATTACCTCTTGCTACTTTTTTTGCCCACTTAAGGTGAGATTAGGGCATAAGAGCTCCGAAGTGAGCTGCAGCATAGTTAATAACTTACCAACTGGACTAGTAGAAACTCGCTGGGAAGGTGGTCTGAAGCCAGGTGCTTTAGAGTTGTCAGGGTGCACGTTTTCCAAGTGTCCAAGCACTGAATTACCCAGGAACGCTGACTGAACAGTGAAAGAGGCATCTGCAGCAACTCGTGAAGACAGTGGACCATCTCCCCAACCCTGGTTAGCTGGCACCTGACTACTATCAAAAAGACTGCTGAAGTGATTGAAAAGTGTGGCTGGGCCAAATGCAGGTGGCAAAGATTTATTTGCTGGATTTATGTGCATCTGAGAACCATTCATAATGTTCACAGCTGAAGAAAGCTGCACTGCAGCTGGTGGGCCTTGAGGTGGTGTTAAAGGAACTGGATTTGTAACAAAAATAGACTGGGGATCCTGGTGTATAGTTGCATTTGGTACCACGGAGTAAAAAGAACCTCTGGGCTGCATTCGATGAGAAACTCGAGGTGCTGGTGCAGCTAACTGAGGTAAATTACTGGTGTCCTGATTATCAGCAGCAACCATTCTGGGTGATGTCAAACTCAATGGAGCAGGTTCTGAGTTAGATGCAAAAGGCATTGATGTAGGACTTACATCAGACACATTGGATGGCTGTGCCTCCTCTTGTGTGTTACTGGAAGGAGGAGTGGGACTACTGGAGGGGTGAATTTCAGGAGCTCCTGGGGTGTTGCTGGCAGAGTTACTGCAACTATTTGCAGTTGAAGATGGGGTGCATAGGTGTGCCATGGGCTGGTCCTGTATGGACACTTTCTCTTTGGTGGGTGGCACAGCAGAGAAAGACTCCATCTTTTGTGAAGAAAGCTGTGCTTGAGAAGTACTTGTAGATAAAAATGTAGTGGGCGCCTGCCCGCTAGTGATAGGTGCAGAGGAGACAGAAGGCAAGGAACTACAAGTGCTTGTCACAGAAGAAATCACTGTTGCTGGAGGACTCGTCTTAGGCACACAGGCAAACAACTGCTTTCTGACTGATGAAGGAGTCCGGGTATTAGTCATACATAGTTGCTGATTGGCACCAACTACAGAAGAGACAGTGATAGGACAACTGGCAGTAGCTAGTCCAGCAGACTCTGAGGGTAAAACAGTCCCATTCTGGTTAGGTAGACGGCTTGTGTTATTATGCTTTGGAGAGCTATTTGTGTTGCCAGGATTCACAGGTCTCACTGGGAATGGTCCCCATGTGTTAGGAGAAGGTGAGAAGGTTCCTCCAAACTGGGCCATGGGTAAGCGAGGATGCCGAATCTGTTGCATAGTTTGAGCAGCCAGCAGGGCAAAATGAGGGTGAGGATAAGCCAAGGGGAGAGAAACTGGGAAAGAAGAACGTACATTTGTTGGAACATTCTTATTAAGTTTATTAGTGGGCTGGAACGTAGATAATGTTGTTGCCTGTGAAGTTACAAGAGTTGGAGCACCCAAAGGAAATGCATTTTTACTTGAAGCTGCTGTGGTACCTACTCCAGATGAGAAGTTAGCATGAATAGATTTGGTGCTAGCAGGTGTTCTGATATGATTTTTAGGAATCAAGTCTTCTAATTCCTTAGCAGGGTCTTGAATAAGAGCATTGATGAGTTGAACTGCATATCTTGTTGATTCTGTACCACCCCTGGGAAAAATTTAAAAAAACGAAAACAAAAACAGAAACAAGACCAAAAACATTAAAAAAATAAACAACCAGGTAATTTTAACCATTAAATAAAGTTCTTCATTATACCATACCTAACAAAGGTATGCTTCTTATAATTTCTACTCAAAACTAGCAGTATACATTTTGCACAATTACCTTATTGTGATCATTCTCTCGCCATTCTTATCTTTTTGTTTATCTACATCAATATGGGCACCAGTAACATCTTGTATTGCAGTGATGTTGCATCCTCCTCTTCCCATTATCCTCGACACCACTGAGGCTGGAACAGACAATTTTTTTGACCTATAAAATGAAGAATACATACGAGCTTATGAAATTAAATGTCTCCTTATTAAAAAAGATGTCTCATTAATATGTCCATGGACATTTTGTAGAATAACATTTCTCAAATGCTAAAGAGGAAATTATTAAAAGTTTTTATTTTAGAAACTGATCTCTTATGGTATTGAATTGAATTTAGTAAAGTTAAAAATTACATTGCCTCTGCAGTTTCAGAGAACCTAATTTAAAACAAAAATTATATTTAAATCACTCACAATCTAAGCATTCAAATCTGCCCAAAATATTACACATCAACTAAACTGCAATGACCATGTGTGTTGACTCTTTCTAAATTAAAATAATGAATACTATATTATTAAAATCCACACAGAATAACTATGCTAGCTTATTCATTTTAAACCAGTATCAATAGCTCATACTTAGCAATAAAAAATAAAGCCTCAGGTTAATGATGAGCTGACTTGTACTCTGAATCTAAACTTGATTATTAGTACTTTAGTTCTAGAATTATTGAGACATAAAAAAGAAATAAAGAAAGAGAGAAAGTCTTTACATTTGAACTATATAAAAAGCAACTTAGGTTATCCAAAAAAAGCCAAAATTTCTTATGTCATATAAATATGCTTGCAAAATGTATATACTGCTTCTAATTGAGCTTTAGCATATTCTGGATTTAGTATGGCATTGTAGTTTAAAATAATAACCACATGCAAATTATTCATTTATTAACTAGGTAGCCATCTCACATGAGAAAGAGAAAATTTATGAAAGTTAAAAAGATGGAACTAATTTTATTTACCTTCGTACAACTTCTTTCCACCCTTCTTCTCTTTTCTGACCCCTTTTAGGGCTAGTGAGATTCAGCTTTATGTTTGGAGAGCTTAATGGCAATGACACTGACTTGTAGCTGGTTGACAAGGAATTAGGATTCACTTCACCTTCAAGTCTAAGTAGAGACAAATAGCAAGTACAATAAAAGATAAGTTTTAAGATAGAAACTCAAGAGACTATTCCTTTATAGCCAGAGTTACAGTGAAATATTCGTATTAAACTTTGGCATATCAAATAATCAAAAGTCAGAAAAACAGAAATAGAGCAAAGAGAGCCCATCATTTATTTTAGTATTAAAATGGATTCAGACATCAAAAATTAGACCATAATCAATAAAAATGACATAGTTAGATAAAATCAAAGCGTGCAAATATTTTCAACTTCAGACTTTGAATCCTATAAAAATTTCTAATAATCTCATTTCCTAACTAGCACATGATGAAAAGGACATGGGTGAATTTCAGTTTTGAATATTGAAGACAGATAATGTGGTAGACTTAAATTGTTTAACACAACATGTACTTGGGTAATATACTTCAAATTCTTGTGCCAGGCATGCAGGAAAGGTGGAGGTAGAATTAACAAATCAGAAAAATTTACCGTGTCTGAGTTTTGGAAATAGCAGTACTCGTCTTTTCTTCTTGGGAATGAAGGAGCAGTGAGGGGTATTTAGAGGAGTTCACATCCATCACAAAATTTAACTCTTGGCTTTTACCACCACTGCTACTCTCACTGTTGCAATCTGTGCTGTCCAAGTTATCTGAATCACTATTCCCACCTGTACCACCACCTCTAGGTTCTCCATTTATTTTATTTTTATCTGCCTTTTGTTGTGCTAAAGACATATGTTGTTCTGGTAAAATTAAATGTGCTGTAGGAGGGGTTTCTTTCGTTTTGTTCTTCTTATTTTTCCGATTGGTGCTGGGAGTTGTCACCACATTGGCCCTTTTTTTCCCAAACACATTTGTAAATGTTGCAGATGTTGCAGAGATTCCAATTGTGGTGGTGGTGGTTGCACTAGGAGGTTCTATGGGAACTTCTTGCTCCACTGAAATTATTAAAAAGAATAAAAGTCATACTGAGAGTCACAGAACTCAAATTCTGACAGAATATATTTGACAATTCATAATAACTCAGTCTTTTTTTCCTTTTGAGACACAGTCTCGCATTGTTGCCCAGGCTGTAGCACAGAGGTGAGATTTAGGCTTACTGCAATCTCTGCTTCCTGGGTTCAAGCAATTCTCCTGCCCCAGCATCCTGAGTAGCTGGGACTACAGGCATGCACCACCATGCCCAGCTAATTTTTGTTGTGTTTTCAGTAGAGACAGCGTTTCACCATGTTGGCCAGGATAGTTTTGATCTCCTGACCTCGTGCCGCCTGCCTTGGTCTCCCAAAGAGCTGGGATTACAGGCGTGAGCCACCGTGCCCGGCCATATTAACTCAGTCTTTAATATCATATTTTCCTTTCACCAGTATTCACTAAGACATTAAGAAAATACCCCCTTTTTTTTTTTTTTTTTTAGATGGAGTCTTGCTCTGTTGCCCAGGCTGGAGTGCAGTGGCACGATCTTGGTTCACTACAACCTCTAACTCCTGGGTTCAAGCGATTCTCCTGCCTCAGCTTACCAGATAGCTCAGACTATAGGTGCACCCCACCATGCCAAGCTAATTTTTGTATTTTTAGTAGAGACAGGGTTTTACCATCTTGGCCAGGCTGGTCTCAAACTCCTGACCTCATGATCTTCCTGCCTCACCCTCCCAAAGTGCTGGGATTATAGGTGTGAGCCACTGTACCCAGCTGAAATAAAGAAATCTTTACTGTGGCCAGGCACAGTGGCTCACGCCTGTAATTCCAGCACTTCGGGAGGCCAAGGCAGGTGGCTTACTTGAGCTCAGGAGTTCAAGACCAGCCTGGGTAACATGGCAAAATCTTGTTTCTACAAAAAATGCAAAAATTAGCAGCGGGTAGTGGTGAGTGCCTGTGGTCCCATCTACTCGGGAGGGTGAGGTGGGAGGATCACCTGAGCCTGGGAGGCATAGATTGCAGTGACTTGAGATTGCGCCACTGCATTCCAGCCTGGGCAGCAGAGGGAGACTGTCTCAAAAAAAAAAAAAATCTTTACTGTTGTTAGCCTAACAAATATTTACTATTATTTGTTATCAGAACAAATATACACTATTATATTTTATTGTCTAAGGTGGTATAGGACATGCATACTAGCAATATTCTTAATTCTAGTCTCATGAACTAACCAAAACCACAATATAGTTTGAATTTAGGACATTTTTCAAATAGTATTTTAGAATTAGAATTCAAGTAGAACAAAATTATTTGCCTACTATAAGCACTGCCAGACAGTACAATAAACAACTCTTTGAGAGTACTAAACCCATCTCTACTGAAATTTCAGGCCTCTATATCCTTGAGCCTGAATCTCAGCTGAAAATAAACTGAGAAACTGTACTTCTAATCAGGGGAGGAAAAGTTAGAGAAAACCTTGAAAAAAGCTGGCAAACCTCTTACTATATTGCTTTTAGTATACATGCAATGTTTTATAAGATGATTTAAATTACAGCTGAATTTCTTCAAATTACGTGCTTGGTTTACAATGCAAACCACTTTTCAGATTAATAAAGTAATCAAATGTTTAGAGTTAACTAGAGCAAAAAAGACTCAAAATGAAGTTGATAAAGGAGAATTTTATCACCAATTCAGGTGGTTCGTTTCTCACCATCTTCATCATTCTCTTCATCTTCATCCTCTGGTAGTTCTGAATTCTCCTTAGGTTTGTTTTCTTCATCTTCTTCCTGTTTCCTTTTCTGTTCCTCTTTTTTCTTTTTTCTCTTTTCTTTTCTTTTCTCTCTTTTAGCGGCAAGAGCCTGCTTTCTGCTCTCTTCTCTTGACTGCAAATAAAGTAGATTTCTAATTTTAACAATAAGGCAGTAATGTAAAATAAAGAATGAAATGATATTTTTGTTTATGATATACAGGAATTTTCATGGATGTTACTCTCAAAACACATTTATAAATGTCACCAAGAAAAAATAAACTGGACACCATCAAAATTAAAAACTTTTGTACTTCAAAGGAATCATCAAGAAAGTAAAAAGTTGGCTGGGTGTGGTGGCTCATACCTGTAATCCCAGCACTTTGAGAGGCTGAGGCCGGTGGATCACCTGAGGTCAAGAGTTCGAGACTAGCCTGGTCAACATGGCAAAACCCCATCTCTACTAAAAATACAAAAATTAGCTGGATGTGGTAGCACATACCTGTAGTCCCAGCTAATGGAGAGGCTGAGGCAAGAGAATCACTTGAACCTGGGGTCCTGGGAGGTGGAGGTTGCAGTGAGCTGAGATCGCACCACTGCACTCCAGCCTAGGAGACAGAGTGAGACTCTGTCCTTAAAAAAAAAAAAAAAAAAAAAAAGAAAGAAAGAAAGAAAGCAAAAAGTCCATGTTTAAAATGGGAAAAATATTTTTGCAAATCATACAACTGATAAAGGACTTGTATCTACAATATATAAAAAAATCTTAACTCACTAATGAAAAGACAATCCATTTAAAAAATAGATTGGGCCGGGCGCGGTGGCTCACGCCTGTAATCCCAGCACTTTGGGAGGCTGAGGCGGGTGGATCACCAGGTCAAGAGATAGAGACCATCCTGGTCAACATGGTGAAATCCCGTCTCTACTAAAAATACAAAAAATTAGCTGGGCATGGTGGCGCGTGCCTGTAATCCCAGCTACTCAAGAGGCTGAGGCAGGAGAATTGCCTGAACCCAGGAGGTGGAGGTTGCGGTGAGCCGAGATAGCGCCATTGCACTCCAGCCTGGGTAACAAGAGTGAAACTCTGTCTCAAAAAAAAAAAAAAATAGATTATGGAAACATGAAGTTATATATAGGTTGGGTGTGGTGGCTCACACCTATAATACAAGCAAGAACTTTGGGAGACTGAGGAGGGAAGAGGGAAGACTGCCTAAGGCCAGGAGTTTAAGACCAGCCTGGGCAATATAGCAAGATCC
Source organism: Aotus nancymaae (assembly GCF_030222135.1). Taxonomy (NCBI): domain Eukaryota; kingdom Metazoa; phylum Chordata; class Mammalia; order Primates; family Aotidae; genus Aotus; species Aotus nancymaae. Next base: position 15,496,110 of record NW_026988479.1, on the reverse strand, counting down.
CACCCTCTATAAAAAATAAGAAAATTAGCTGGGCATGGTGACCTATGCCTATAGTCCCAGCTACTTGGGAGGCAGGAGGATTGCATGTGCCCAGGAGTTTGAGGCTCTGGTGAGCTATAATCATGCCACTGCACTCAGCCTTGGCAACAGAGTAAGACCCTGTCTCTAAAAAAAAAAAAAAAAAATTAATTAAAAAAAAAAAGTTATACACTTCAAATATACACAAAATTTTTATTTGTCAAACATACCTCAATAAAGCTATTTTTTTTTAAATAGAAAAAGGATCTGAATAGACATTTATCCAAAGAAAATATACAAATGACCAATAAGCACAGAAAGAGATAGATGTTCAATTAGCTATCAGGGAAAATAAAATCCAAGTTACAAGATATCCACTTCACACCCACTAGGATGGCTACAACCAAAAAGACAGATAATAATATCGGTGAGGGTGTGGAGAAACTGAAACCTTCATATACTGCAGGTAGGAATGTAAAATGATACAGCCACTTTGGAAAATAGTCTGGCACTGCCTTAAATAGTTAAACACAGAACTAGCATATGATTCAGTAATTCCATTCATAGGTACATACTCCAGAGAAATGAAAACATTTTCTTACAAAAACCTGTATACTTATATTCATAGTAGCATTATTTATACTTGCCCAAAAGTGGAAACAACCCAATGTCCATTAACTGATAAGCAGATAAACAAAATGTGGTCTATCTAGAGAACAGAATTGTTTTTGTATTTGTCAATAAAAAGAAATAAAGCACTCATTTGGGCTACAACATAGATGAATTTTGAAAACATTTCACTAAGTGAAAAAGCCAGACACAAAAGACCAAATATTGTATGATTTCATTTATGTGAAAAGTCCAGAACTGGCAAATCTATAGAGATAGAAAGTAGATTAGTAGTTACCTAGGACAGAGGGATTGCAGCAGGGGAATAGGAATGTGATAGCTATGGAGTGCAGGGTTTCTTTTTACAATAGTCATAATGTTCCAAAATTAACTGTGCTGATAAATGTACAATTCTGTGAATATACTAAACACCACTGAATTACATAACCTATTTTATTATTTTATTTTATTTTATTTATTTTAGAGATAGACTCTTGCTCTGTCACCCAGGCTGTAGTGCAGTGGTGCGATGTTGGCTCACTGCAGCCTCCACATGCATGACAGGTTCCAGTGATTCTCCTACCTCAGCCTCCTAGGTAGCTGGGATTACAGGCATGTGCTACTATGCCTGGCTAATTTTTTTATTCTTAGTAGAGATGGGGTTTCACCATGTTAGTCAGGCTGGTCTCGAACTCCTGACCTCAGGTGATCTGCTCACTTTGGCCTCCCAAAGTGCTAGGATTACAGGTGTGTACGTAACTTTATATGGATAAATTGTATTGTTTGTGGAGTGAATTTCACTAATGCTATTTAACAAAAACATTTATGTGGCATCTATTTATGTGCCTAAAATGCAGCTATCATGATCTTTACAAAAGACTGATAAGTCTCACTGTAAAAACACAGATAATGCTGGGCGTGATAGCTCAGGCCTGTAATCCTAGCACTTTGGGAGGCTGAGGTGGGTGGATCACCTGAGGTCAGGAGTTCAAGAAGCTATTAGAGAGATGATTCTTTCCTACTTTATAGAATTTATTTTTATTTATTTGCATTTTTTTTTAAGTAGAGACAGGGTCCCACTATGTTGCCCAGGCTGGTCTTGAACTCCTTGGTTCCAGTGATCCTGTTGCCTCAGCCTCCCAAAGTACTGGGATGACAGGCATGAGCCACAACACATACCCAGCCTGTATTTCTTTTTCTGTGAATTGCCTATTCACATGATCATTTTTTGTTAGGGGTAAGTTATCTTTTTTTTTTCTCCTCAGTGATTATAAGCAATATTTTCTTCTTTCTTTAGCTTACTAAATTTTTTAAGCCAAAATTTGCTATCAAAATTTTATCATCTCTCAATGATCATACTTTTTCTCTTCCTTTAATCATCAACAAAATATTTTCATGTTAAGCTATCTCTTGCATTCCTAGAATAACTCTACTTGATTGTGATTTTTTTGTTTTGTTTTGTTTTTTCCTTTTAATATAATTTCTGAACTCAATATCAACACTCTCATTTTCCAAGTGAGCAGACTGAGCCTCAGAAAGGCAAAGTTATAGTTTCTTTTAATTTTTCCATTATACCGCACATCCTAGGATACTAGACGGTCTTTAATTGAGAATCTAATAAATCACTTGTAACCCAGATCTTAAGATAAACAAATGATTTCCAATGCTTTACAAAATTTCTCTGCAGACCAATGTTAAAACAACGTAAGTTTTTTTTTTTTTTTTTGAGACAGAGTCTAGCTCTGTCACCCAGGATGGAGTGCAGTGGTGCAATCTTGGCTCACTGCAACCTCTTTGTCCTGGGTTCAAGCAATTCTCCTGCCTCAGCCCCATGAGTAGCTGGGACTAAAGGTGTGTGCCACCATGCCCAGCTCATTTTTATATTTTCAGTAGAGATAGGGTTTCACCACGTTGGCCCGGTTGGTCTTAAACTCCTAACCTCACGTGATCCGACTGCCTTGGCCTCCCAAAGTGCTGGGACTACAGGTATGAGCCACTGCGCCCAGATAGGATCTTTTTTTTTTTTTTTTTGGTGCCAGGGTCTCGCTCTGTCACCCAGGCTGGAGTGCAGTGCCAAAATCATAGCTCATTGCAGCCTCAACCTCCCAGGGCCAAGTGATCCTCTCGCCTCAGCCTCCTGAGTAGCTGGGACTACAGGTGTGCACCACCATGCCCAGTGAAGTTTTTAAACTTTTAGTAGAGATAAAGTTTCACTATGGCCTATCCTGGTCTCCAATCCTGAGCTCAAGCCATCCTCCCTCTTAGGCCTCCCAAAATGCTGAGATGACAGGTGTGAGGTACCGCACCTAGCCATAAATTGGGATCTTGCTCAAAATCTAGTCCCTCACTTATATTTGGGCTCAAAATATATTTTTTTGAATGACAGGTCAGAATCAAGAAATTGATGGTGGTACAAGAATCTATTACCCATTATCTTTGCATCATATATTGTTAAGAGTATTGGTCATACAGGTGACAAGTTTATTCTAGCAGATTTTCTTTTTGTCTGAGACAGGGTCTCTGTCACCCAGGCTAGAGCGCAGTGGCACAATCACAGCTCACTACAACCTCTGCCTCCTGGGTTCAAGCCATCCTCCCATCAAGGCCTCCCAAGTAGATGGGACTCTAGGTGCCTGCCACGATGCCTGGCTAATTTTTGTTTTTTGTAGAGATGGGGTTTTGCCATGTTGCCCAGGCTGGTCTCAAACTCTGAGGCTCAAGCAATCTACCCTCCTCAGCCTCCCAAAGTGATGGGATTACAGGCATGAGCCATGACATCTGGCAATTTCTTTTTTTTTTTTTTAAAGTAGAGACAGAGTCTTGAACTGTTGTCTAGGCTGGACTGCAGTGGTACAATCATGGCTCACTGGAGCCTCGACCTCCTGGACTCAAAGTGATCCTTCCACTTCAGCCTCCTGAGTAGGTAGGACTGCAGGCATGCACCACCATACCCAGCTGTTTATTAAAAATTTTTTTTGTAGAGACGAGGTCTCACTCTGTCACCCAGGCTAGAGTGCAATGGCAGAATCACAGCTCACTGCAACCTCTGCCTCCTGGGCTCAGTCCTACCTCTCTTCCTCATTATGTTGCCCAAATTGGTCTTGAATCCCTGGGCTCAAGAGATCCTCCTGCCTCAGCCTCCCAAATTGTTGGGATTACAGGTGTGAGCTACCATGCCTAGCTGTAGGGGAGAGATCCCATAAGCGCCAAGACAGGAGCAAAAGGCCTCAACCTATTTCCATATAAATAATGAAGAAGAAAGTAACTAGAAATATAACCATAGTAGTTATTAGTTATTCATATGTGATCTTAGTTATTCATAGGTGATCTTAGTTATTCATAGGTGATCTTAATTCCTTTACTAATGCCTATCAGGTAAGAAGTGTGAACCTGGGGTGACACTGTGAAATGAATGACACTAAGGCAAGATGCTTTAAGCCCTCTGTCACGCCCTGCTGGAGAGTGCCTTGGCTGTGCCACAGCGCCAGTGCTGTGAAAGCGCCCGCTGTTTAGCCAGCTAGGGAAGGAGATGTCCAAAATGACCAAGACATCTCCTTCCTGGGGAAGTTTGGAGAAAACTCCGCTTCTCCAAGCTCTTGTGGTAAGGCCTGGCGGCTGTCAGGTAGGCCCACAGACATCCAGGGGCTTAACTGTCTCTACGTGATGCTGTGCTTCAGTGGTCACGTCCCATGTCTACTCTCATGTTCTACTTCTGCACTTGGTTCCTCTGTTTTAGAAAAGATAATCAGTAATAGTAACATAAATCTTAATGTTTTAGTTCTTTCTTGATAAGTATGGAAAAAGTGCTGATGCATTATGCTCCTTACCTCAATTCGGGTGCCAGAAATTCCTAAGCCTCTACCTGAACGACACGTGATATACTTGACCCTATCACTGCCATGCCCTATCTAGCCTGCCCCCAGTTACTGACCACCAAGGCCATGTCCTACCTACCCTGCCTCCTAGATTTGCAACTCAATAAAAGTGAGAGCGCGTCCCGCGGGGCCACTTCTGGTCCCCCGATTTGGGTAGCAGTGGACCCCTGGACCCAAACTCTCTTTTTTCTATCTCTGTGTCTTGTGTCTTTTATTTCTACAATTTCTCATCTCCGCACCAGCCGGGAGCGGCTCACAGAACCCTGTAGGACTGGACCCTACACCTAGCCTCAAAAATTTCTAAAAAGGACATTATTTTTCCCACTCACCTTTTCCAGATCAAGTTCCTTTAAAAGAATACTTGCATTCTTATTTGCTTCTGCAGCTTGCTGGTCTTTGGCCTTCACAATTGTCTCAACACATTGATGACATTTTTTCAATAGTTCCTATAGCAGACAGTAGAATTATGTAAATATATAATGTAACATAATATAAAGAGGCCAAATAAAACTTAAGCTGATGAGCACCTTTAAAGTCCAGAGGTTAAAGCTCAAACTGAAAAGTCACTAAACCAAATTAAGCTATCCTTTGAGTCCAGGCATGTATCAATCTTTCACAAAAATAAGGCACCATTTCCCTAAAAACCTGCACGTCCTTAAGAAGCCTTCTAATCAGGCTAATAGTTTAGTACCTTAGCTGTAGTCACTGTGACTATGGTCCACAGTAGAAATCTCAAAACAGTTTATCAAAAGTATTATACCCATCTATTTTGCAAATGGAGAAACAAAAGCATAAAGAGATCTGGTGATTAACCTTTCAGCATATAAAAAGAACAAGTTCCTAAATGCACACTTTGGCATATCATTCCACAAAGAACAAAAATGTGCTTCAGTAGCATATTAAACTTACCTTATCTGTAATTGTTGCTATGTATCTCATGCATTCTATATCAGAAGGGAATTGATTTACTTCCTTTACCAAATATTGAACAACTTTTACATGACCCTGTAAGAAGTACAACAATCTTAGACAAGGTAGCAGGAAAATATATTATTTTTAAGAATAAAAATAAAAGAAAGTACACAACAACAAAAAATACAAAGGAATCCCTTGAAATTTGGCATATATGCTTACCAATTTAAGAATAAAAAGGCAGATTATAATCCCAGATAGTTTACTAAATTTAAAATTAAAATTATGAAAATAAGATCAGTGTTCAGTTTATAAACAGAAAAGCATAAATACAAGAATGTGTGCTCAGGAATGCATGCTGGACTAGAAGACACTTATCCTGAATTTAATTCCACTGTAAGTAGAAAAAGGTTTTGTAGAAAAACAGTATCTCCTAGAATAAATCTATTAATAAAACAAACATTGGTAATGTAAAATGAACCTCAGTGTAAAAGGGTAATAAGTCCTAAAACAAAGGATTTTTTTAAATTTCAAAGCCTCACTAACTAAACAAGATGAACTATCACATCTTTCTGAGTCTTAGGACTTGAATCTAAATAAAATACTTTATAAACGCCATTATCAAGGGCTGAAAGATATGTAACCAATTCTAAGCATATCTTTTTTTTTTGAGACCGAGTTTTGCTGTTGTCGCCCAGGCTGGAGGGCAATGGTGCAATCTTGGTTCACTGCAACCTCCACCTCCCGGGTTCCAGGAATTCTCCTGCCTCAGCCTACGGAGTAGCCGAGATTACAGCACCTGCCACCATGCCTGGCTAATTTTTATATTTTTAGTAGAGATGGGGTTTCACTATGTCAGCCAGGCTGGTCTTGAACTCCTGACCTCAGGTGATCCACCCACCTTGGCCTCGCAAAGTGCTGGGATTACAGGCATGAGCCACTGTGCCCAGCCAGTATATCTATTTTAATATAACCAAACTTGCATAGGTTCTCTTCCTACTAAGGTTCTAAAACATCCTCAAGAATTAGTGTGATGGAGATAAAAATCTGAGAAATGCTTGCCTCTGAGGCAGGAAAGTGACTAAAAGTGGGCAAGAAGGAACCTTCTAGGGTTACAGAAATAATTTGTATCTTTATGGGGTAGGGGTTACATGTATGTATACATTTATCAAAACTAATTAAGCCACATACCTTGAGATTCATGCACTTCACTATATGTAAATTGCACTGTGCTAAACAACTGGGTATATACACAGTGCTGAAAAAGATAGTCATGACTTGTCCTCATGGACCTACCAGTCTAGTTGGCTAGATAGGCATTAAAATGGTAAGTATATATTTGAAGATATAATCACAAATTGGGATAAGGAAAATCAAAACTCAACTATAAAAGAGAACCAGAGGGACCTTTTGTGGATCAGGTGTTAGGGAAGTACTCTTTGAGAAGTGACATGTAAAATTGGAGCTAACGGACGAGTAGAGAGGTGAGCTAGGTGAAGAGCAAGGGAAAACATGTTAGCAAAAGAAAACCAGTGAGCACATGCCCGAGGCAGTTGAAAATTTAGTGCATTCTAGGCCAGCATCTATATAACCCTGTAGTGAGCAAAGGGGGATACTATCATAAATGATAGATTGGCCTGGAGAGGTTGACATGAACCTTATTATGCAGGTCTTTACAGGTCCTAATAAGTAGTTTATAGTTTGGGAAGCTATAGCAATGGGAAGGCTTTTAAATATATAGCAGATAAGTGAACTTTAATATATATAAGAGGAGCTGGGCATGGTAGCTCACGCCCATATGTCAGTACTTTGGGAGGCAGAGATGGGAGGATCGTTTGAGACCAGCCTGGGCAACATAGCAAGACCTCATCTCTACAAAACATAAAAATAAAAAGATCTGAGCATGGTGGTGCACGCCTATGGTCCCAGCTACTCGGGAGGCTGAGGCGATAGGATCACTTGAGCCTGGGAGGCTGAGGCTATAGTGAGCAATGATCATGCCACTGCACTCCAGCCTAGGTGATAGAGTGAGAACCTGTTTCTCTCTCTCTCTCTCTCTCTCTCTCTCACACACACACACACACACAAGATACAGTAACTTTTTATGAAAGTCTACTCCTTTTTAGGTAGGAAAAAAAATCTATCTGCATATAATACATTTCCTTAAATCTTCTATTTTATGAACAACATATCACAAATAGTCAAGACACCAAGTGATTTAACAACCAAGTTGCTTATAGTGAACTACCACATAGCTCTTAGATTTGGCCACAAAAGAATGGAAAGAAGGCCGGGCCCAGTGGCTCATGCCTGTAGTCCCAGCCTTTGAGAGGCAAAGGCAGGTGGATCACTTGAAGTCGGGAGTTTGAGATCAGCCTGACTAACATGGAGAAACCCCATCTCTACTAAAAATACAAAATTAGCTGGGCGTGGTGGCACATGCCTGTAAATCCCAGCTACTCAGGAGGCTAAGGCAGGAGAATCGCTTGAACCCAAGAGGCAGAGGTTATGGTGAGCCGAGATCATGCCACTGTACTCCAGCCTGGGCAACAAAAGCAAAACTCTGTCTCAAAAATAAAAAAAAGAATGAAAAGATAACAGTGATTTTTGTATGGAAATATATTCAATTCTCCAACATCAACTTATCTTTCTCACATGGTTTCAACTTAGAATTGGCTGGAAATTACTAAATTTGACCTTTCTTCCCCCATATCAAATTACCTTGCGAAATGCTGACATAAGGGGTGTGATTTTCCGGTTATCTGCTGCATCTACATCAGCACCTGCTTGTACTAGCAACTGTACAACATCAAAATGACCTCCGTTGGATGCCAGCCAAAGTGGTGTATTTCCCTTTTTGTTACGAACATCAATGTGGGCTCCCCTGTAAACAAAGAATATTAATACAGTTTGTTTCCTGTAAGAAGAGGTTGGCTTTTTCTAGTTTTTTCTATCATCTTCTATCTTTTACAAAATAACATGCAAATAATCTTAACAATGTCAATAAAGTAAAATAATGTTATTAACTTTAAAAGCACTGAAACATGAAAAGGACTATGAGAAGTTCTATGTATAATAGGAAATTACTCACCTATGAATCAGGAGTTCACAAAATTTGTAGTGACCTTTGTCTGCTGCTATTGTTAAAGCAGTGTCTCTTGAGGAAGGCACAGGGGGAGCATTAACATCTGCTCCTTTATCAAGAAGAACTCTTCCAACCTCTGCATACCCTCCAGAAGCTGCTTCCATCAAAGGGGTAAGACCAGTCTGTTTAAACCAATAAATTATGCAATTAAGTTACATAATTTCTTTTTTCCTTTTTAACTATTCCATGGACCAAAACTAAGTTATATAATTTCTCTAAAAAATTGAAGCAATTAACTTTTAAGACAATTCGAATTCTGATTAGCTCTCAAAAGAGCTAAGCAATATTCAGCTTTGAATTTTACTAAACAGCAGTAAAAATTGTTAGATTCAGTAAGACATGCTAGAATGAACTTAAAACATGTTATCTCAAGCTAAAATAAATCCCATAATTTCTATACTTTTATGAATTTACTCAGCTAATTTCCTTGCACAATGAATAGAGACATTAAAAATAAAGAGATTAAAATCACTTTATAAATTTTTTGCATATGTGCCTTTGGTATATTAGTCTCTAACATTTTTTTCGAAGGACATTTCGTATTGGTACCATCCAAAATAATGTAGATTTCTCTAGGACTTTTAATGGTTAAGTGGCACACAATGAATACTTGTAACAGAAAATGACAAACTGAGTAACAGGAAAAACTCATTTCTCTTTGTGTGGTAAAAAAAAACAAAAAAAAAACAAAAAAAAAAACAAGAAAAAACTACATTTCCTCATTATTTAGATTAAAAGAATGTAAATGTCACATTAAACTTTAAGAAGTAAAAGGAGGCTGGGTGCAGTGGCTCATGCCTGTGATCCCAGCACTTTGGGAGGCTGAGGTGGGTGGATCACCTGAGGTCGGGAGTTTGAGACCAGCCTAACCAACATGGAGAAACCCCATCTCTACTAAAAATACAAAATTAGCTGGGTGTGGTGGTGCATGCCTGTAATCCCAGCTACTCAGGAGGCTGAGGCAGGAGAATCGCTTGAACCCATGAGGCAGAGGTTGCCATGAGCCAAGATCGCGTCAACGTACTCCAGCCTGGATGGGCAACAAGAGCAAAAAGATTTCTGTCTCAAAAAAATTTCAGGGAAAAAATATAGGATTTCCAGTCAAACCTTTCTAATTTGAAATGGCCATTAGATTTGCTGTTGGCTGATTATTAAAAATTCTACCCAACTTACATTTTCCCAGAGTTCTAAGAACCTTGCAGTTCTAAGCAAAGAAATTCAAGTCAATGACATACTAATTCCTATTTTCTTAATATCAAATAGTCATGAAACTGTCAAAATCTGCCATGGTCAAATTAGATGTTAGCTGCCTTAATTTTATAACTTATGAACTGAAGTTTTGCTTGGAATTTTTACAATAATAAGCACATGCCTCATTAAAGGAGTTCTTTAAAAGTCTACAGTGTAAGAGTTAATACAAAATAATCTTACTACATTCAAAAGTTGTAAGCTATAGTATTAATAGAAAGCTATTCAAGGCTGAGTTGGGAAAAGTACTAATTCTGTTTTCTTCACTGTCCTTAATAAAAGTCATGATAGTGACGGGATGTCACTCACTACTACATAGCATAATCCCCCAATTCTGCATTGGGGTATCAGTTTTAACTTATGACAATTTAAAATATTACATTCAATTTGAGTTAAACTGCCATATTTTTTCCATTAGAAATGTATCTGAAATAGTTGACAAGTTATAAAATGCTTACCTTTGCCCTATGTTCAACATTGGCTTTTCGGTCCAGAAGCAAACTCACTACTTCTGCTCGGCCCTGGAAACAGGCCAGGGTGAGAGCCGTGTTCCGATTGGTCTCTATCTGGGCATTAATGTCTGAACCCATATCAAGCAGCAGTTTTACTGCAGGAACATGTCCATTCATTGCAGCCAACATCAGGGGAGAAATACCTAGTTTACTCCCAGTCCTAAGGGGGGAAATGTGCTTAGAAAATTAAAATAATATGTTGCCTATTATTTTAGAAAAGCATTAAAGATGAAAATGTTTCACTAAAAAGAGAGGTTTCTAATATCAATTAATAGATTTTATTTGTTTTGACCAATAATAAAGAATAAGAAAATGCCACAATTTAAAACATAATTTCTGGCTGGGTGCAGTGGCTCACACCTGTAATCCCAACACTTTGGGAGGCCAAGGTGGGTGGATCACCTGAGGTCGGGAGTTTGAGACCAGCCTGACCAACATGGAGAAACCCTGCCTCTACTAAAAATACAAAGTTAGCTGGGCGTGGAGGCGCATGCTTGTAATCCCAGCTATTCGAGAGGCCAAGGCAGGAGAATCACTTGAACCAGGGAGGTGGAGGTTGCAGTGAGCCGAGATCATGCCAATGCACTCCAGCCTGGGCAACAAAGTGAAACTCCACCTCAAAAAAAATAAATAAATAATAAAACATAATTTCTATTTAGGGATTATAAATTTCCAACTACATATATAAAGTACTGTTTCTGAGATCAGATGAGATTGGGTAAGTTTAGGGTGGTAGGGCCACAGAACAAAATACTTTTTGAAAAGAGACCTCTTTATAAGCAGCCACATTACTGAGATAAGCTGAGATTACTTATAAACATATTATAGGTCTAATTGTTGGCTTTGCAACTTTAGTACTATCTTAATTTAAAATGGTATCTGTCTAAACGCTTAGAGGTAGACATTTATCTCCAAAGTAGTAACTTAAGAGTAACTTACAAAACATGAAAAATAAAATTAACAGGTTAATACCTTGAATTAATTTCTGCCCCAGCATTAAGCAGAATCTTAATGATATTAACATATCCTCCAGATGCAGCTAGACTCAGTGGTGTATAATCAGATACATTCCTATGTTCTTTATTTGCACCTCGAGCCAGAAGCAAGTCTACCACCTACAAAGTAAAATATGGATAGAGAAGAGTGTTTACACCAAGGGCTCAACTTATAATGAAGGAAACACAAAGAAACAGGATTTATAACTTCCTTATCTAAATATATGATATTTTAATTACATTTCATTAGGCCCTAAATATTGAAATGTCAGCACTAGATAAATGGATTCAATTTCAGGAATTCCGAGCTTTGAAATCCCAATTATACTGCAATAACAAGACGTTCCCCTTTCTATTTGTCATTTATTGGGCAATAAATTTGCATCTCATGTGTTAGAATTGTGATTCATTCAATCCAAATAAATGTAAGGATTAAGATAATTTTTATTTGGCTTTAAGGGCAAGAAACAGATTCTTTAAAACAGCATTTGGGGCCAGGCATGGTGGCTCATCCCTGTAATCCCAGCACTTTGGGAGGCCAAGGCAGGAAGATCCCTTGAGGCCAGGAGTTCAAGGCCAGCCTGGGCAACATAATGAGACCTGATCTCCACCCTTCTGTTCTCCCCACTACCCCCTGCCAGAAAAGGGCATTTACATTCCCATAAAATGTAACAGAAGTATCCCTTTCCTCAGAAAGTATATGGAACATGTCAAAACATGTGCAGGGTCAGGCATGCTGGCCCATAACTATAATCCCTGTACTTTGGGAAGCCAGGAGTTTGAAACCAGCCTGGGCAACATTACATGACCCCATCTCTACAAAATAGCCCTAGCTGCGTAGGAGGCTGAGGACTGCTTGAGCCCCAGAGATCAAGGTTATAGTGAGCTATGACTGCGCCACTGCACTCTAGCCTGGGAGACAGAGCAAGACCCTGTCTCAGAAAAACAAATACACAAAATACATGCAAATTTTATTCATGTAGCTAAAATACTAATCATATGCATATTTTAAAATACAAGCAAAATATGTACAAAATGAAAATTAAATTAACATTAACACACCTCCTGACGTCCACCAGAACATGCCAATGAAAGTGGAGTATCCTTAGTTCGTTCAGACTGTGCTTCTATATCTCCACCTTTATCCAAAAGAATTTCAACAACTCCAACATGCCCTGCTGTTGCTGCCAGGATTAGTGGTGTGAAACCTAAATCAGAAATGAAAATCTTAAACAAATTTATGTTTCTTGTTTTATTTTAAAGCCACTGTTTTCCATTCTCTAGCATTTTAGCAAAATAAAGCCTTCAGGGCAGATACTGATAACAATTTAACATAGAACTACTCTAAATCCTAATTTGTTATCAACTAAAAACCCATAAACACCTAATTAAAAAACTAAGTCAGTAAAAATTATTAAAGTTTATACTCATAATTAACTTTGATGCCTCTGTATGAAATACCTTTGGATTAAGAAGGGCAACCACAACTTGCTGTTTTTCACTAATGATCTATAGTCTAACTTTTGGAGAATTATTTGGCTCTGCAGAATAATGAATCTGGATATTCCTAATTGAAATATTCTTATCTATCTTATCACTAAGATAGTCTAGGAACTATTTATCAATAATAAAATTTACAATTGTTTTCTGATGTAATTACACTCAGATTTTATTTCTGACTTTTACCTTTTTTGTCTCTGTGTTCAATTTTGGCATCCCGTGCAATGAGCACAGATACAAGTTCTTCATGACCACCTGCACAAGCTAGTGTTAATGCTGTGTCATGATTGCTCTCAGTCTAGGAGAAGAAAAAAATAAGTTAAATTTTTTTTTAACAGAAGTTATCAATTGAAGAGCAAATAATAATTCTTTTCACAATAAATGTAGAATGATAATTTTCCTTTCCAAGGAAAATTAGAATGTGCAAAATAAGTTTAAATAAAGCAATCTACTCACATGTGCATCAATGTCAACTGAAGGATATACAGGAGGCATAGACTGGGAAGCCACATTGCTTGTAGTCTGTGAACAGGATTCAGGTGTAAGACACTCTGTGGTCTGAGAAGAACTGTTGGAAGCAGTGGGCACTCTGGTACTTACAGCTGAAAAACAATATTCATATTGCTAAATTTCACTTTAAAGAGTAAGGTTATTTGTACACAAAAAAAACACAGAAAACAGAAATTTCCATAGCAGTAATATATAGTAATAGTAATATCACAAGTTTTGGAATCAGACAGACCTACATTTGAATATTAGTTCCAACACTGACTTTCAGATCTTGGGCAAGTTATTTAATTTCTCTGAACCTCAATTTTCCTTATGTGTAGAATGGGGATAATAATGATACCTGCCTTGGAAGGTTATAGGAAAGACCTCTTGAGACAATGCAGATAAGATGCTTAACACAGCGCCTGATATTTAGTGCATATACTAAATATAAATAGTAGCTTTTTACATTGTCAGTAGGGAGGAAAAAGTTTTTTCTAAAAATAAAAAGAAATAAAAGGAGCTCTATATTTTAGTTTGTAAAAGTCAATTGGATAAAAATATCCTGTGTACAATTCAAAAAAAGTGGGCCGGTCATGGTGGCTCACGCCTGTAATCCCAGCACTTTGGGAGGCAGAGGGCGGGAGGATCACCTGAGGTCAGGAGTTCAAGACCAGCCTGGCCAACATGGCAAAACCTCATCTCTACTAAAAAAACAAAAAGTTAGCCAGGCATGGTGGTGCATGCTTGTAATCCCAGCTACTTGGGAGGCTGAGGCAGGAGAATCGCTTGAACCCGGGAGATGGAGGTTGCAGTGAGCTGAGATCATACCACTGCACTCCAGCCTGGGTGACAGAGCTAGACTCAATCTCAAAAAAAAAAAAGGTGGGGGAGGGGGAGGGAGACATGTATTTCTCACATAAATAGCATAGAGTATGTGTTTTCAAAATTCAATATTTATTTTGAAAATCTGTCTAAAAATCAGTATCTGAAAGCCCCAATATTTTTTAAATGAACATTGAAGTTCTATTTGAGATCTCAAAATGTAGTTTGAAAACTGAGTTAAGGCTGGGTGCAATGGCTCATGCCTATAATCCCAGCACTTTTGGAGGCTGAGGTGGACAGATCATCTCAGGTCGGGAAATCGAGACCAGCCTGGACAGCATGGTGAAATCCCATCTTTACTAAAAATACAAAATTAGCTGGGTGTGGTGGTGCGTGCCTATAATCCCAGATACTTGGGAGGCTGAGGCAGTAGAATTGCTTGAACCCGGGAGGTGGAGGTTGCAGTGAGCCAGGATCATGCCACTACATTCCAGCCTGAGCGACAGAGGGAGACACTGTCTCATAAAAAAAAGAAAAGAAAACTGAGTTAATTGAAATTATGTATTTTATCTCTCTGAATATTTATGTTTCATAAGAGATGGAGTTTGACCATAGGGGGAAATAGGAATGTTGTGAGTAGTATGTGAGATACTATCTCAGATCCCTATCTCAGGGATGTTGTGAGTAGTATGTGAGATATTGTATATAAAGCATTTAACACAGTGTAACACAGTGTTTGGCACATGGGGTGAGTGCTCAATAGATGTAACTATCAGATATTTTATAGGATTGTCAGTACTATTATTCACTGTATTGAAAAATAAAAACATTACTATTCACTCAAGAAAGGAAAAACTCAGAAAAAACATACAATCATTAATAATACACAAAAAATCAATAAAACATCAGTGATGGCAATAATCTTACATCCGGATTAAGAGTCAGTCAAAAACATACAAGACTTAAAGAAAAATGTAAATATTTTAAGTGTTGGAAAATATTTCCTGTCTAGAATTTTTGATATGACTAGATTCCATTCAAAGATACTATTCACAAGTGTGAATGACTCAGTTTAGTAGGCTACTAGTTTAATTAACTTAGCAAAGTTTAAGATTCCCAGATATGTTTCCACATGAGCTACCCCAGCTCATGCCCACCAACATATATAACCATCTTGGCAATACAAATTCCTCCAGCTTCTGTCATCACATAAATAATATAACTATTTAGTTACAAATAGGAATAATTACTACACGTTTGTTTCACCAATAAGAATATGCAAAATAGAAACAAAGCCTTAAAAATTTTTGTCATTTTTTTCCTGGAAGAAGCAGCCAAGAAAAAATAATAGTAATAATGAAAAATTGTTGTCATTTGATAAGTTAAAAGTATATAGTATTTTGTTACACCTCCTAGAAATAGCTGATGTTTAGAAAACTGCTTGAAAAAACAAGACACTGAAGATTAATGTTACAGAACTTTTCTAACAGTAAGACTTTGACAGTGGTCCCACAATTATTAACATATACTTTAGTAAAGAACTACTTTTCTATCAGTATTTTATTTATGTTACCTCATTTCTCTTTTTTATTATGAAAAACAGGTATATAAAATTTTTTTTTGAATAGGTGATTAGAGTGCTATGCCAGAATGTGATGGTTATAAGAAATTTCTTTACAGAGTTGGCTTTTAAAAAGTAGTTGTGCATTTAACAGCTTTGTTAACAAAAATGTGTTGTTACAATAATTACTATACATTTTTGTACTACATTATCCTAGAAGCATTTTCTCACTCCATGTAATAATGACAATAAAAAACATTCCATAGCAAGTGCTTTTAACAGGACTAATTACAAATGGAAAATTATAAAACTAGAAAGTAGCAAGAGATTTAAAAGGTGCATGTGGAATAAAGGTTGTATTAAGAGAAAATTATACCAAGACTATGACATTTTCATAAATCCTAAAATATTTCCTACCTCTGAATGAAATATCTCTGAAAGTGCCTAAGACAGACTGCTATCACAAATTCCTACATATAATTCAAATTAAACTTATACGGTATGCTTTTTGTTTTTTTTTAAAGAGACAGGGTCTCTATGTGTTGCTCAGGCTGGTCTTGAACTCCTGGCTTCAAGCAATCCTCCTACCTTAGCCACCTAAGTAGCTGGGATTACAGGCGCAGAGTCACTGTGTCTAACAATTTATACACTATTTTTAAAATGAGGTGGGAGAAGAACTAAGTGCAATATTCTACTTGACTTTTTATGAAGTTGAAAAAAGTTTTGTAGGCAATATGGAAGATAATAAATCTTATTATTAAAAAATCTCACCGATACTAAGTCTACATAAAATACTTTGTGAGTTTTTAAGAAATCTAATTGTTATAATCTGTTTTATGTATTAGTAACTTTATTAAATAGTTCCATGTAAATAAAAACCTATGGCTGGGTGTAGTGGCTCAACGCCTGTAATCCCAAAACTTTGGGAGGCCAAGGTGGATGGATCATGAGGTCAAGAGTTCGAGACCAGCCTGGCCAACACAGTGAAACCCTGTCTCTACTAAAAATACCAAAAACTTAGCCAGGCATGGTGGCGGGCTACTGTAATCCCAGCTACTTGGGAGGCTGAGGCAAGGAGAATCGCTTGACCCTGGGAGGTAGAGGTTGCAGTGAGTGGAGATCACAACACTACACTCCAGCCTGGGTAACAGTGTAAGACTCCATATCCAAAAATATATATATATATATGTATTAAAAGTTACATGTACATCAAGTCTTAATATACAAATAATAGAAATGATTAATGGAATTTCAAAATCTAAGGAAACAACAATACTTAAGGATAAATCAGAACTTTATAAGTTGACACATATGCATGCATATTACATCTTAAGTTCTTAAACTTGGCTGAACTGAGTTTGAATCTTGGTACTTACTAGCAACTTAATTTCCCTAAGCTTCAGTTTTTCTTTTTTTTTGAGACAGAGTTTCGCTCTGTTGCCCAGGCTGAAGTGCAGTGGTGTGATCTTGGCTCACTGTGACCTCCGCCTCTTGGGTTCAAGCAATTCTCCTGCTTCAGCCTCCCAAGTAGCTGGGATTATAGGCATGCGCCACCATGCCTATATTTTTGTATTTTTAGTAGAGATGGGGTTTCACCATAATAGCCAGGCTGGTCTTGAATTCCTGATCTCAAGTGATCCGCCTGCCTCTGCCTGCCAAGGTGTGAGATTACAGGCGTAAGCCACCATGCCTGGCCAGCTTCAGTTTTTCAACAGAAAAACAGAGGTAGGAAAAGGACTTACCTAAAGTATTATAATTAGCCCATGAGATAAAGTATATTTAGCATTTAACACATAAGTTGGTGCATAGTAAATGCTCAATAAATGTAACTAATTGATATTAGTTGATTTTTAACCAATCTTCTTTCTATATTAGAAATGAAAATTGTGGCCAGGCATGGTGGCTCACACCTGTAAAACCAGCACTTTGAGAGGCCGATGCAGGTGGATCACTTAAGGTCAGGAATTTGAGACCAGCCTGGTCAACATGGTGAAACCCCGTCTCTACTAAAAATACAAAAATCAGCCATGTGTGGTGGCAGGTGCCTGTAATCCCAGCTACTCAGGAGGCTGAGGCAGGAGAACTGCTTGAACCCAGGAGGTGGAGGTTGCAGTAAGCCGAGATAGAGCCAATGCACTCCAGCCTGGACAACTGAGTGAGACTCTGTCTCAAAATAAAATAAAATAAAATAAAATTTTACTGAATATTTCTAGAACTGCTCAATGGTAAAAGCTATTTTGAATTTCTTTAAATTACTTTATATTCCTAGACATTTGAATTTTGAGAATAACTTGCTATTATGGTAACTGCTAAAAATCCAATGCTCACTTTCAGAAGGACATGAGGAACCATGCTCCTAATCAAGAGTTTATATAGTCTGTTTGGAACTATATCATGTATGACACATATCAAACAACACACTAAAGGGCTAAGTTAGTCAGCTAATCAAGTCGCAAAATTAATAACTTATATATGTAAACAACTCATTATCACACAAATATTTTTACAGAACAGCAATAAGGAAATAATACTCCTATATTTAATGAGTGAAATGTATTGTTATCATACATAGGTATTCTCTAAAGTAGAATTTTAAGATGTACAGTATTCTCTCCTTTACTACTATGAGGGGTAAGAACTAAAGTAAAATTAATTTTACCTTTGTCCTACTCTATAATCTTACCAATATGTTAATATATTTTACAATTGTAGGATTAGGTATTAACCTAATTCACCCTTGCCTAATTTCTTTTACCTTCAACTAAGAAAATTAAGACAAATCTGGACTTAGAAAAATATATTTAAATTTTAAAACAGGTCCATCATGTTGAATAAAGAAAATACAATTATTGCCATATCGTTCAAAACACATAACCTTCATAAAAATGGAAATTTTTACATGAAGATAATTTTGTACTTGTTGGCTGATTTAAAAGTTAAAACATTAATAAAAGAATATTGTACAATGTGGTAGGTATTAATGTCTAACACAAATTAAATTTTGTTTATATTAATATTATATATAATTAAAAGATAATTTCTAAGCCAATTTTCTAAGTTTCATGCAAAAGACTAATTCAACAAATACTTTAGTGAAATAAAATGTGATGTTCCTTAACACCTACAAGCTCCCTTTAGAGCTGTTTCTACATTATTTTAAAAAAAGTTGTAACATAACTGAACTGATCAGTAATATAGGTTTCATAACTGCAAACTGTGCACTTAATAAGGAACATTATAATGCTAGTTACAGAACCCTACATCTTAAAAATGTTATTCCCAGTTTACCCGTTTCATCATTATTATTCATAATCATACTTCACATTCCAAAATCTGTTTTTACCCAGATTATAAATTAGAATTGCAAATGAACTACAAGAGTTTATTCGTAATTTATAACTTTCAATGCTAATAAATACAAAATTAATTTGTGTCTACCAGCTGAAGATATAAAAACCCAAATTAAAGAACAAAGAGTCTAACTCCTTAAAACATTTCCCAGCATTTTAATTTTCTTTAAGGAAACTAAGACATTCCTCCTCTGCACAATGATACTTATTACATATCAGAGGAGCCTCAAAGGCAATATCACAATTATATAACCACTGGAAGTCATACACATGCCCAATAAAATTCCTGATTTCAGTAATCTTATTCCACATTTAAAAAGACTCAGTAAAGATCAGGAAGACTAAAGGCTCACAAAAGAAGAAAGGAAACTGAAATAGGATAATTGGGATGGGAGAAGGGGAGGAGAATATGACAAGAGGCAACAGACAACAGTAAGGAAAAAAATGTTGCAATCAAGAGACAGAGGACTGGCCTGCCTTTGAATATCACTCCAGCTACATCTTAGTTCTTGGTCTTCATCCACTGTCAACAGCCATTCTGGCTGCATTTCTGAACTGGGCTCTCATGGAGGTGATACATTCACCAGCCATCTTTAGGAAGGTAAATGATTAATTGCACTGTTTTCCCACTGCTGCAAGGACAATGAAAGGGAAAGTAAACTTGTGCACCTCATTTCATATCTAGTTGTAATTTTCCACACAACAATAAACAGAAACATATACTTCAAGGTTATCAGGCCTTTCTTTTTTCTCTCTCTCTGTGTGTGTGTGTGTGTGTGTGTGTGTGTGTCTGTGTATGTGTGATGTGGCTGTGTGCTTTAAGAGACTTAATGCAAAAATTCCAATCTTCAAATCATCAAGTGACAATAATTTTAATGTACCTTAATCTTCTAACCACAAATATTATAACATGGAAAACTTAGTTTTCTCTGAACATCCCATTTAATTGGAAATACGTAAGTTAATCTAATAAAATTATAAATAACAAAGCAGTGTGATTTAAAATTTCCAGACATGAAAATCACCAGCAGCAAAATTTTAATTATAATCTTATGTGAATACCTCTAAAGCCTACAAAGCAATTCCACTTTGAGACCTCCTTACCCAAGTCACAGCACAGGGTGGTTTCAATATCAAAGGCTTAAAATAAAGGATTATGGCAATTTTATTTATTTGCCTTTGCAATATGATAAAAAAGAAGAGGGGAAACACACTTTTGTGTGTTAGTGCTATTGAATTTAGTTAATTCACTTCCAAAAGACCTCAAGAAATGAGTAATTTTACAAAGATAATTCTAAAATGGAAAAGTACAAAGTCTGTTTTTGGAGGGGTGTATAAAGAAGTTGAGCACACAGATTACAGAGAAATTATTACAGATATATTTCTTAACCCACCTGCTATCAGGTCATCAAGAGTGTCGGTAAGCGTCTGAGCTGGAGTTGCAACCATTAGTCCATCTGGTTCTTGAACTAACAGCCCCTGATCATGTCCAGTAATAGCAATCTGAGGCTGTCCTACAATCTGCTGATTACCTGATACTTTCTGAAGTTCAAGAGAATTTGTTCCATTAGAACCTAAGTCACTGGAAAAGTTACACTGTGGAGATGATAAAGGCTGGACTGGGACAAAATCAATCTTTTCTGCCGATGGTGGAGATTGTTGCTCATCATCAACATCATTATCTTTAAATAAGATTGTGTCAACCTGTGGTAACTCTGAAAAGTGATCCTCTGGGAGACTACCATCTCCTTCCCCTTCTGGGAAGACTCCTCTATGAGAACACTGCTGGTGTAGAGACACTGTGTCTTTCTGACCTTTGGTTTCCAAGTATTCTTTGGTAAATTGCTGCTGTGTTTTCATCTGCAGCTGCCTTTCCACTTTCTGCAGTTCTTTTAATATTTTCTTCTTCTTCTGGACTTGCTCTTCTCTGTTCTTTTTAAGTTCTTCTATCTTATCTTTGTTCAGAGGTTCACCTTGAATTAACTCCAGTGACTTAAGCTGTGCTTTTTCAATAGCACTAATTCTTTGTCCCAGTTCATTGAGCTTGCCTTCAGTCTCCTCTACTATGCACTCCAAAGGCTGGTATGGGTGAAAAGATGGCAGTAGGTCCTGATCTGCTACCTGGAGGGAACTGGACTTCTGCTTGGATGTACCTAAGCACATGAAAAATGTTTGAAAAAGTGCCATGCTAAAAAAAATAAAATAAAAAGAAAGACAGAAAAAAAAGAAGAAAAAAGAAAACCAGCCTCCCCTCCCACACACACAGACCTCCCTCCCAAAACCCTTATAACTAATGTTATAGAATGAATGTTCAGAGTCACACCAGGGTTAGTCAGGTTAAAACCTATACTCATCTATTTCACACAGCACAAACTAGGATGCTGCTAATTCAAAAACTGTTAAGTTTTAAAAATCTACTCTTTAGGATATGCAAGTTTTAGAAATTAAGTCAGGGGCAGGGAAAAGGAAAACAAAGAGGCAAGAATCTCAAAATTCTGCTGATTAGATTGGACTTTTTAAAGAACACCAAATCCAAAGCAGTATCAAAATCATGTTGAAAATACCAGAAATGTTAACTACCCATTTAGAACAATCGTTCTTTTAGAAATATTAACTCTGCAAGCAATGCAAAGTTAATGCAAAAGACCAAAACTTACAGATCAAAATAGGGGAAAGTGTTTTGCAAATAGTCAAAATATTTTTCTTCTTATATTGAAATATAATGTGAAATCAGTTTTTTCAAGACATGTCTTTCTAAAATTCTCCATTAAATATACCTTTGACACGTTTGTACCAGAACACTGTTAAACTTACTACATTGCATTTAAATGAACACTTCAAGAAAATTCTACGAGAGAAACAATAAATGATCCTAGGAGAAAAATCAGACTTCCCATTTAGGGTTACTCATACTGACAGTATATGTTAACAAACAATGGCAATGTATATTATTTTAAAGTTTTAAATTACACTTAAGTTACATCCTTCCTAACAAATCAGCTGAAAAATAACTATCAATATTAATAATCCTAACATATGGACATAAAATGAAGGACACAAATTTTTTGATGTACGATACCTACTCTGAGGCAAATCCAAGGCTTAATCTTGTTTAGAAGAAGCAGGACTATTCAGCAACAAAAAGGAAAAAACTACTGATTCATGCTACAACATGGATGAACCTCAAAAACATTATATTAAGTGAAAGAAGCCAGACACAAAAGACCACATATTGTGCAATTCCACTTATATCACATCTACAGAGAAAAGGCAAATCTATAGACAGGGACAGTAGTGGTTGCCTGAGGTTATAACAGTGAGAATGAGGATCAATTGAAAACAGGCATAAGAGATCTTTTTGGGGAGATGGAAAAGTTCTAAAACTAGATAGTGGCAATGGTTACACAACTCAATAAATCTACTAAAATTCATTGCATTGTACATTTAAAACAAGTAAACTTTATGGTATGTAAATTAAATATAAAGCTGTTTGAAAAAAGGAAAGAGCTGGGTAAAAAAGTAATCTATTATTTTGAATTGCAGTCAGTATATATGAAAAATATAGGTAATTTGGGAATTTTTAAAATAAAATCATGCATTGTATTCAAAATGATTCTCAAGTCCAAAGGAAAAAAGGTCATTCAGAGATATAAAATGTTCTGAATTGCAAGGGGGTGACAAAACTACTGAAGAAAAAAAAAATTAGAGCTTCATCTACTTTTTTTGCTAGAATAGAGATCTCAAAACTGCAGGTAGCTCAAACATATGCAACATGTGTCATTACTAAAAAAGTCTCAGTTTTTCTCCTATATACTGTCTTTAATAGGTAAGATGACCACAATTTCAATACCACTGCAATCACTTTCAGAGGCTTATTCCTTAAATTGCAAAGCAATTGTCTATATTCAATTTTATATTCATATATATATATATATATATATATATATATATATATATAAAAAGAGATGGGGTCTTGTATTCCGCTCAGGCTGGTCTTGAACTCCTGGCCTCAAGTAATTCTCCAGCCTCAGCCTTTCTCAATTTATATTTCTATCTGAGCAAAATGATAGAAAAAGACTATTCTTTCAGAGCAAAAGCTATTAGATTTGTGAGCTAATTTTATTACTACTTTCCTAACACCATATAGGAGTCCCTGTTTTGATTTACAGTATTTGTTTAAAGTGCCTAATGACAACAAGGAAGGCAAATGGTCACAAATAGCAATGTACAAATCCACAACAATAACAAGGAAATATTTAGTCATGTAATAAATTCAATGACATCATTCGAGTACATTTAGAAGTTCTACAAAGACTGAATGGTCCTTTAAATATCCATTAGTTTCAAAACGCCCTTGTATAGCTACTAAGTAATTTATATTTAATATTCAGGAAAACTAGGTAAGAGTTTAACACCAACCAGACTGGTTAGTAATTGTGTTATGACCCTGCTGGACATTCACAGATTTAAAATCTTTATAAATAGTATAATCCAAAATAAGAGTAGAATTTTGAAGACAGTAACAGATAGGAATGGCCCTATCTTGTTAACAAATAATATGCAAGAAGCATGGAACACAAGATTACTGAGTAACTTATTTAACTCAATAGACGAACTATAAGCCCAGAATGTATGTAGCATTAAAAATGGAAGATGGCAAAAATGATGCATAAAAAGTGGTTCATCTCAAAATAGCCATTGGCTGAGTGTCTGTAACCATGGAGTTAGTGGAATTACCTAGATACACGTCAAAGCACTAACAGAAGCTATAACATCAAGAATAAAACAGATTGGTGAAAAAGATAATGTCGCCTAATTTTTCCTAGAAGCTAAAGCAGTATCTACACTTTTTGTGTAGAGATTATGTCAAGTATTCTTTTAGCAACAAAATTTTCAATAGTTAGTAAGCAGTATTATAAGATACCAGAATATAAAAAGAGTTCTATCTCCTTCAAATATCTTACATTGTCAGATACAAAGAAATCTATTCACTATTATCAGTGAATGATATCATAAAGTACTGTTCAGAAATATAGGTGGCCAGGTGCAGTGGCTCACACCTGTAATCCCAGCACTTTGGAGACAGAGGCAGGTGGATCACCTGAGGTTGGGAGTTCGAGACCAGCCAGACCAACATGGAGAAACCCCATCTCTACTAAAAATACAAAATTAGCTGGGCATGGTGGTGCATGACTACAGTCTCAGCTTCTTAGGAGGCCGAGACAGGAGAATTGCTTAACCTGGAAGACAGAGGTTGCGGTGAGCTGAGACTGCACCCATTGCACTCCAGCCTGGGCAACAAGAACAAAACTCCATCTCAAAAAAGAAAAAAAATATATAGGCAAAGTCACCATTTCATCTTTTTGGTTTGGTTTCTGTCCTATTCCTTTGCCTCTCACTTTCCCTCCATTAACAAAACTAGAAAAGGTCTGTAGTAGTAGATGCCATGATCTAATGACAGCTTAAACATGACCTTTATTTTTTTATTGGCAGAGAGGGAATGAGGTGGACATACATTTGCCAAATATTTAGTTTTTATTGCAACGAGCTTAATTCTATCAATCATTTTTGTGTCTAAAATAATTAGTGAATTGTACAATAGAAAAATAATGGTCAATGGAAAAAATACATGATATACAAAAGTATCTAGACTAGATTCCATATTTCCTTACTTGCTTTTATCTATAAAACTTAAACCTTGTTCTGCAATTCCCTTGCTTACATCATTACACAGCACCCTAGTAGAATGATTTTTAAACAGCATTCCTAACTGGGTCTCAAATAGAAAATCAGGTTGAAAAAGTAAACTGAAAGTAACACAGTGCATCAAATGTAGTAGAGTGTTTATTATCCACTGGAATTTGTTTTGATAAACAGATGTATGATGTGTCCTGGGCGTCAATATAAAACGTTTCTGTGAGATACAGCAAGGTTTCTCTTCAAACAGCCTAATTCTTTTCTTTTCTTTTCTTTTTTTTTGAGACAGAGTTTTGCTCTGTCGCCCAGGCTGCAGTGCAATGGTGTGATCTCGGCTCACTGCAACCTTCACCTCCTGGGTCAAATGATTCTCCTGCCTCAGCCTTCCGAGTAGCTGGGATTACAGGCATGTGCCACCATGCCCAGCTAATTTTTGTATTTTTAGTAGAGATGGGGTTTCACCATGTTGGCCAGGCTGGTCTCGAACTCCTGGCCTCAGGTAATCCATCTGCCTCTGCCTCCCAAAGTGCTGAGATTACAGGCGTGAGCCACCGTGCCTGGCCAGCCTCATTATTTAATACCCAGTACTCCTTCCACCCTTTCTTTTTCTTTCCTTCTTTCCACTTTTACTACATGCCCAAGCAGGCCACAGCACCAATAGCATTATCAGCACCAGCTAACGCTCCTTTCCTTATTTAAGAAAAGACTGGCCCTCTAGCTCACCGCAGACAACCCCTTTTCCCTCTCCCCTCTCTCCCTTATGTGCCCACCTTAACTGAGAAAAAGTTTAAATGTCTAGACAATCAAGTCTAGTTCAGATTGTACGGCCCGACCCCAGCCAATGGGGAAAGGGCACAAGAGCAGGATTTGCAACAATAAAAAAACTTGCGCTCTCCTTTGTTCTATGTGCTGCTCTCTTAGTGATATGAGGGGCACCCCTCTGCGCAGAAGTAAATTTGTTTTGCTAAGAAATCCTTTGCCTTAGTGCTCATTTTCCTTACGACTCCGAGCTTTATAACAGTTTCTTATTGTGGTCATAGTCAAAAATGAAAGCCATTAACCTAGAATTGACTCATTTTTCCTTTATGTCTAAATATTTGTCTAAAAATTTCCCAAACTAACAGGACACATTATACAGCTTTAACACAGCAATCTCTTAACCAAGGGTGTCCAAAGAAACAGCATCTGTGTTACATGTTAAGAAAGTAATTCAATCTTCTTCCTTTTACTATAAGAAGTTATATGTTAAAAGAGATTACCAAATTTGGGCATGTGTAAATCCATATAGGAATTATTATATAATGGAAAGTGACTAAAGAATATTAGCAGTAAAGTTTCCAGAGGAATACTCAATACTATTCATTGTATATACGATTTTTCTATATAAGTTTAATGATTTGATAGAAAAATATGAGAACTTTTCATGTCACCTACTCCAAAAAACAACTCTAACATATAAAAGCGGCATGCTAATTTAATTCTTACTTTACATTTACACTCAGATATCCTATCTCTTTTCCAACATTCTGGAATGCTACTTCTTAATTACTCTTTTTAAACATCTCTTTAATCTAAATGTCTATCTTAAAAATTCTTAAGAATTTTCTTCTGCCTTCAAAATAATCTATATTCTTAGCCTAGCACTCATTAATTTATTCAATAAGTACTTGAACATCTATACAGCAAAGCATGGTGGACCATATAAAGATGAGCAACATAAACCACCCTTAAGGAGCTTACAGTCTAAGAGGGGAGATGATGTTCCAAATAAATTCTTATACAGGGACTTTACAAAGATTTTCATCAAAGCATTGTTAGTAGAGGTGAGAAAATAGAGGCAATCTGGATATTCATCACTGGGAGAAAGGACACATAAAACATGGAAGATACACAGGGTAAAGCACTATGCTATAGGTATAAACAATCTAGAGATAGACATGTGGATAAATCTTAAAAACAGTGTTGAGTAAACAAAGGTAAAAAACAATTTGCTGAGATTAGCTCCTTTGCTTCTTGGAAATCCACAGCCAATAGTGATGTGACCGTGTCTGGTGGTGAACCTACCCTGATACATGACTTCTGCACAAAAAACGCGACCAAACATCAAAGCTAAAGCAATGTTTATAAAGTTTTATGGTATAAGTAGGGGGAAATGAGCTGCACAAACCTCAGTGTATTTTAAATCTGTTGCTGTCATCATTAACATTATGTGATATATAAAAGTTAAAATTTACTTTTGTAAATAAAGTTTTTGGTTTGTTTAAAAAAAAAACGGGATCTATACCAGCATACTATTTATGTAAATTAAAAATACAAAGTAATGGCTGAGTGCAGTGATTCACATCTGTAATCCTAGCACTTTGGGAGGCTGAAGTGGGCAGATCACTTGAGCTCAGGACTTTGAGACCAGCCTGGGCAACATGTCAAAACCCTGTCTCTAACAAAAATACAAAAAATTAGCCAAATGGAGTGGCAGGGCACCTGCAGTCCCAACTACTTGCAAGACTGAGGCAGGAGGATTGCTTGAACCTCGGAGGTTGGGTGGGGCTAAGGTTGAAGGAATGAGCTGAGATCACACCACTGTACTCCAGCCTGGGTGATAAAGTGAGACCCTATCTCAAAAAAAAAAAACATACATACACACACACACATAATATATATACACACATACACATATATGTATGTATGTGTGTGTATATGTACATATATGTATGTGTGTATATATATGTATGTGTGTGTATGTATGTTTTTTTTGAGATAGGGTCTCACATATATATGTATATATATATTTGTGTGTGTATATATATACACACACATATATATATACACACACACACACACATACAAAACAAAAAGAAAAAAACAAACATAGAAAATAAACAACCTCGCCCCCCCGCCATCAACACAGTGGCCTGTAAGTGTTCAATTGAAAGGTAGTCACACATCTCTCACTTTAAATCAAAAGCTAGAAATGATTAAGCTTAGTGAGGAAGGCATGTTGAAAGCCAAGATAGACCAAAAGCTAGGCCTCTTGTGCCAAAATTTAGTCAAGTTGTGAATGCAAAACAAAATTTCTTTAAGGAAATTAAAAGTGGTATTCCAGTGAACACACAAATGATGAAAGTCAAACAGCCTAATTGCTGATATGGAGAAAGTTTAGTGGTCTGGAGAGAAGATCAAACCAGTCACAGCATTCTCTTAAGGCAAAGCCTAACCTAGAGCAAGGCCCTTACTCTTTTCAATTCTGTGAAGGCTGAGAGAGGTGAAGAAGCTGCAGAAGAAAAGTCTGAAGCTAGGAGTAGTTAGTTCATGAGATTTAAGAGAAGAAGTATATATACATATAAAATAAATATTTTATAATAATTTGTTAAGAATAAAAGAATATACACATCAAACACATTAAAATGATTACCTATAGGGGAAGCAAGGAAATGGAAAAAGAAATAAAAGGGAATAAATGAAGCAAGAGAGAAGTCATGGTGATAAAGCACCAGAAATTGAGTATGATTAACTCAATCCTCCACACTTGAGGTCCCAAGGGGAGGGGAGCAAGCAAAGTGAGAAGAACTGGAAGGAAGATCCAATGAAGTACTCTAGAAGTTCAAAGAAATTACTTCTCAGGAGGGCTTGAGGTATACACAAAAGATGTGTTTTGTTTATCCTGACATAATTTTAAATGCTTTGCAGCAGATTAATTCTAAGTTACACAACTTGCAGATCAAAATGAATCTTCTCTTAAAACCTCTGTAGAACCAGTTATAAGAAGGCAAAGGATTTACATTACTTATGTATTCTTTCCCATCTGAATATTTGTAACTGCAGATAATAAAGTTAAATAATGCCAGAAAACTGAGCATGTCACTCTGAGTTTCATATTTTGTTTACAGACATGATTCTGAGGCCTCTGTTAGATGCCACCTAGAATCTTGACTTCTTGAAAACCAACAACAGACAAATGAGATCAAGTTGTCTAAATCAGGAGACTATAAATCAAGATGGACGGAGCCTGTACAACTAGTACATATGGGGCATGAAAAAAAGAATATCTGAGTAGAACATATATCAAAAACCTGGGTAAGATTTATGGGTATAAATACATTTTTTAAAGGATGAGGATATGAAAAATAAAAAGATTTATTGAAAACAGACAGCAGTAAAATGTTACAAGAACTTGAAAAGATGATTGCTGGAAGATGGAAGAGGAAAAGAAGAGAGACCTAGAGAATAACTCTTTGTCCATCCCTAATCACATACACTACACAGTAGTAATATATGGACTTAGAGGAAACAAAAACAAAAGGGTCAAACAGCAATTTCATCACTCAAGGGAGCTTTTTCAGAGACATAAAAGAGAAGCTTTAAGAAGAAAAAGCAGCTTTAAGTATAAAAAAAAATTTTGTCTTTAATTGTATAAGATAGGTTTTCCTATCTTGGTAGGAACTTCAGTGTGCGCTTTTCCATAAATGATTTTTCCTAATTCACAGTAACATAATATTCTATCATATGTGTGGTTTATACTAACATGACATTAACACAATGCATTATCACAGTTTGATCCTGCATAAACAAGTGTCAGATTGGCAATGCCATTTGATTGCTAGCAATAGCAAGTCCCCAAGTGTCTAAACACAGTGTTAATTAGGGATAACCCTAGTAATTTAGTAAAATGAAAGATTCCTTAGAAAGGCAGTTCATGTTTACACTATTTAGTAAGTAATAAAACAACAAAATGCAGAAAATAACTAAATAGTCCAAGATATTTCAGTAAGCAAAAATATGGTTACTCACTAGAGTAAAAATTTTAAAAATCACTAACTAAACATCTCAGATTACTTACATATTAAATCTAAATTTAAAATTTTTTAACTTTATTTCCTCTTGGCATACATTCTGTCCAGCTTATTTCTCGACTGTTTTGTGGATCTACATTATTTATTTATTTATTTATTGAGACTATCATCCATGCTGGAGTGCAGTGGTACAATCATAGCTCAATGTCTGCTGCCTAGACTTCCTGGGTGCAAGTGATCTTTCTGCCTCAGCTTCCAGAGTAGCTGGGACTACAGGCACAGGTAACCATGCCTAGCTAATTTCTAAATTTTTTGTTTATAGAGACAGGTTATCTCTATGCTGGGCAAGCTGGTTGATCATTCTGCCTCAGCCTCCCAAAGCACTGGGATTACAGGTATGAGCCACCGTGCATGGCCTAATTTTTTTCTTTTTCCTTTTTTTTTTTTTTTGGAGACTGGGTCTCGCTCTGTGGCCCACACTGGGGTACAGTGGCACACTCATGACTCACTGCAGCCTTGGCCTCCCAAGCTCAAGTGATCTTCTCACTAGAGTCACCCTAGCAGCAGGGACTATAGGCATGTGCCACCATGTCTGGTTAATTTCTGTACTTTTTTGTAGAGATAGGGTTTCGACAAGTTGTCCAGGCTGGTCTCAAACTCCTGGGCTCAAGTAATCTGCCTGCCTGGGCCTGCTAAAGTGCTGGGATTATAGGTGTAAAAGCCACTGTGCCTGGCCCTAATTTTTTTTTTTTTTTCTGAGACAGAGTCTAACTGTCACTCTGGCTGACTGCAACCTCTGCCTCCTGGGTTCAAGTGATTCTCATGCCTCAGCCTCCCCAGTAGCTGGAATTATAAGCATGCACCACCACACCTGGCTAATTTTTGTATTTTTAGTAGAGACAGGGTTTTGCCATATTGGCCAGCCTGGTCTCAAACTCCTGTCCTCAAGTGATTCACTTGCTTTAGCCTCCCAAAGTGCTGAGATTATAGGCGTGAGCCATCACATGTGGCCTATATTTTCTAAATAATTCTTTTCTTTTCTTATTTAATTTAATTTTTTTTTTTTTTGAGACAGGAGTTTTACCCTTGTTGCCCAGGCTGGAGTACAATGGCATCACCTTGGCTCACTGCAACCTCTGCCTCCTGGGTTCAAGCCATTCTCCTGCTTCAACCTCCCAAGTAGCTGGGATTACAGGCACCCACCACCACCACGCCCAGCTAATTTTTTGTATTTCTAGTAGAGACAGGGTTTCACCATGTTGGTCAGGCTGGTGTCGAACTCCTAATCTCAGGTGATCCACCCACCTCAGCCTCCCAAAGTGCTGGGATTACAGGCGTGAGCCACTGTGCCCGGTCAGTAGTTCTTATTTAGTATTTCCAAAGCCAAAGTTACTACAGTCCTCTACAGGGTGTAGCCAAATAAAAACAAAACACCAAAACCAAAACCAAAAAACAACAACAACAAAAACAGAGGCATTTAGCTTTAAATATTTGACTGAAGGTTAAATATCCGCTGATTATGATATTTATGAATGCATGTTTGATTTTTAATTATTAACATTAAAAACAGGAAATTTTTGAATAACTAAGTGTTCCATGAAAAACTGCTAGAATTAGCTTATGTCAGAGAAACTACAGATATTTCATCTCTGAAATTAATAGCTTAGCCTTGGCGAAGGCCCCTGATACTTTCAATTACTAAAATTGGTATAATTTGAAAGAAGCTTCTGCTTGCTGCTGTAATAGTCAACCCAAACCAACTTTTCATAAATCACAGTGTTATAGGTATTAATATACACTTACATACCTCGTTGTTATTTCAGTATCTATGACTTGATCATATTCTAAATGAACTATGTTCGTAAGTTTGTTTTTATATAGTTTTAAACATCCTACATATTAACTATTTTCTTTATTTCAGATAACTCAGATATTACAACTATACATAATTATCAAGTGAAGGTACATTTATCCATGAAGGTACTTTTCACTTACAAATGTAAAGATAGGAGAAAAATATCAGAACTCATAAACTTGAGTTTTTTAAGTAGAATACTCTCCTTCTTAATAGTCATTTGGATATTACTTATATATATTTTATTTTGATGGTTATTTGTCTAGGTTCACATAGTGACAGACAATAATCTATATTCAGCATTGCATGAATGAAACTGAATGCAATTCTTAAACTTCTCACTCATTATCTGAATCAATGCTATAAAGACTTAACTAGATAGCAAATATACATTTTCATTCTTCATATACTAATGGATAGCTAAAGAATTGTCAAATGAAAAATGAATGTCTGATAAACTTGGTTACTTTAATATAATCAAGAACTTGGCTTGTTAAGTATTTTCATCTATGTGAGATGAAAGCTACATCTATCAGTATGTTAACAGGAAAATAATAAAAAGTCATTTTTCCTAACACTTAACGTCTTTTTGGCTTTAGATAGTAAGACTATTTGCATTTGTCAGAATTATCTAACTCAATTAACCATGGGTACACAGTAACCCTGTACCATTAAAGTACATTTCTAGATTTATCAATTAGGTGAAAAAATACCCATTTTAAGAAAAATAATTCAATAACTAACCTTTTTGGACTCCTAAAAGGGCAGGAGAGTTCTCCTGTGAAGTTCTGTCAGGTTCCTGGGGAGGTACAACCATGGCAAGCGTATGCATTGGTACACGTGGAACCTAAAAAGTCAACTCAGAAAAAAATCATCTCAGATCAAAGAATAGGACAAAGGCTCATAAATGAAACAGATATCCTGTTTTAGGGTACCAAATGCACTTTTGTTTCCTAAAGCTTTTTTTAAAAAAAGCTTTTACCCAGCAATAATTTTTGAGACTACTGATCAGACAGTCAGGCAATCTACAAGTAGTCAACGATTTTAAGCTAAACAGAAATAATATAACTTCCTTGCCGAATAGAACGGCTTGCTGGTTCCAATTATAGCTAGAGGTACAATTCACATATTCACTATCCAGTAGCCAGTTTACCCTTGTTCAAATTCTACATGGATCAAAAGAAAACAAAAATCTAATATATTTCTTCAATTGGGGTATGCTAGCAGTTCTCAGGATGACTTCGTAGAAAAGAATTTAGGACTTCACCAACTTAATATTCTTAGTAAAATCTCTATATTTTCTCCATAATTTAAGATAGGTTTAAAAGTTACTTTAATGAATTTTTAGTGCTTATGTTACCTATACTTTCATGGTTGACAAAAGTCACTATCTCTAGGATAATTAATACTACCTTGGGAGGTATTAAGAAAATGATTTCTTGGCTAGGCATGGTTGCTCACGCCTGTAATTCCAGTACTTCCGGAGGCTGAGGTGGGCAGACTGCCTGAGTTCAGGAGTTTGAGACCACCATGGGAAACATGGTGAAACCCTGCCTCCACTAAAATACCAAAATTAGCTGGGCATGGTGGCGCGCGCCTGTAGTCCCAGCTACCCGGTAGGCCAAGGCAGGAGAATTACTTAAACCTGGGAGGCAGAGGTTGCAGTGAGCTAAGATCGCGCCACTGCACTCCAGCCTGGGTGACAAACCAAGACTCTGTGTCAAAAAAGAAAAAGCTTTCTCTTGATTCTCTTGTTAAAAAACAAGCAAAAAACCTGAAAAACCTAGTTGTAATAACAACTTGGAATAGTCATGTTTATATTTAATATTAAGTGGTTTTTAAAAACCACTATTTTCAATAAATAAGGCAATAAAAAATTTCAGTGTACCTTTAAAGAAAACAAATCCTAAACAATTTAGAATCATGATTTTCACAATATATAACAGAAAATAAAAACCAGCCCATTTTGCTTAAAACAGATTTTAAACAAAAACTTCTAATCACTTTGAAGAATATTTATATTAACAAATAAGCTCCATTTTACTTTACCTGAGACTGATCTTGAGAAGGTGGGGTGAGCTGAGACACATCTGTGGTGGGAACTGACAGAACATTATTTGGATAATCCAACAGATAAGAAACTACGTTAGTATGGCCACCCTTTGCAGCTTCAATGAGCATTGTTGAACCATCCTGAGAAAGAATTGCCATGACAATTAATTCTTTGTAGTTTCTTAGCAGCTCATATAAAATCAAAATTCATTTGTATTAAATATTAAGCACTAAGATAGATCAAACATATTTTATAACTATATAGGTATTATTTATTTACTTATATAAATTATTTCCTATAAAAACATATATTGTATCTGTGTGTGTGTGTGTGTGTGTGTGTGTGTGTGTGTGTGTGTTTTTCCCCCTAGCGATGGGGTCTCCTTATGTTGGGCACAAGTGATTCACCCACCTCAGTCTTCCAAAGTGCTGCGATTATAGGCATGAGCTACTATGCACAGCCTATTTATTTATTTTTAAGTAGACTACCTTGAGTCGATGAGTAGGGTCAGCCCCATGAGCCAAGAGTAGCTCAACAACTGCCAGGTGGCCTCCTGCACATGCCAGCGACACTACTGTATGATCATTATTGGCTGTAGCCCTGTTAACATTGGCACCTTTGAAGAAAAATAAAAAAAATCTTAGCAAAGATTGAAATCAAGCCAGTTCACACTCAATATTATTTAAAAAATTTTTGTGAAGTATAATGTAGATACAAAAAAGTATATAAATCATAAGTGTACAGTTTGACATTTTTTCACAAAATCAACACACCTGTGTAACCAGCACCCAGAGCAAGAAACAGAACATTATCCACATACCAGAAGCCCCATCTTGTGCTCTCTTTCAGTCACTACCCAGCCTCCCAATGGTAACCACTACCCTGACTTCCAAACTGGTTTTACTTTTTGAACTTTATATGAATGGAATCATACAATGTACTCTTTTGCGTCTGGCTTCTTTCACTCATTATTATATTTGTGAGATTCATCCACAATGTTGCATGAAGCTGTAGTTCGGTCATTCAATATCACTTTTAAAATGGAAAATCTAGAAGACTAAGATTAATAAATATATATAGGTTAATGTAAGCATCAAATAACACCACTGTATATAACTCAAAATGTTTGAAAGACATTTTTGATCTACTTCTATAAAGTGGCAATATAGCCAGGTCTCAAAGTAGAGAAACCAGATTTTCTTAAGCAATGTTTAAGAAACATGTCATTCTTTATATTGTGTATTTTAAGAGTCAGGGCATCTGGATATGGAGAGAAGACAGAATATTATCCAGATATGTTATTTGAAAGGCTACTTCATAAGTTGTTCAATAGCTTTGTATAATATGACCTGGAAAATGTCTAATTACAAAGTCTTAATTTCTTAGCTTCTTTTTTGATAAATTATTTTTGAACCCTGGAAAAAATAACTTCAGTTCAGCTACTTTTAACAATTCCAAAAGATCCCAACTAGAAAGTTAAGACTATAGAAATATTCATTCTTCCTTCAATTCTACCTATTTTATTTAAGAGAAAAATAAGTCAATGGGTAAAACCACTACTGTTAATTTGTCTAATTTTCAGAAAATATTCAGCTGAATCTAATCCTAATTTGCATAAAAGTACTTTCTGGGAAAGGTAAAACACAGCAATAAAAATCCTGAGATTAGCAACATGAAATTATCTTAGATGACAGGATTATTTAACCTAGAAAGGATATAATCAATGTGTTCCTATTCCTGACAAGCCTGATTATATTCTTAGCAGGTTGTTGGGTATGATTAGGATTCTCTTTAGTAAAGAAGCATAAGAGAACTCCAGAGGTTATCCATCTACTTATTTCTGTGTGGTTGAGCTTTTACAGACTATATTATATAAATACATGACTTACTTGGCGGCAAAAATGCAATATGAAGAAAATAAACCTAGTTTTATCAAATTCAGAAGAAAACAAATACATTTAAAATGATAAGATCTGGCCAGGGGTGGTAGCTCATGCCTGTAATCCCAGCACTTTGGGAGGCCAAGATGGGCAGATCACCTGAGGCCAGGAGTTTGAGACCAGCCTGACCAACATGGTGAAACCCTGTCTCTACTAAAAATACAAAATTAGCCGAGTGTGGTGGTACGTGCCTGTAATCCCAGCTACTGGGGAGGCTGAGGCAAGAGAACCACTTGAACCCCAGAGGCAGAGGTTGCAGTGAGCCAAGACAGTAGCATTAGACTCCAGCCTGGGCAAAAAGAATGAAACTCCATCTCAAAATGAAATAAAATAAAATGATAAAACCTTACCCTGCATTTTTAATGTCACTAAATGTCAGAAATCTATTAGAATATAAATATGATTTTTATCTTAATAACATTAACACTACCTGAATGAATCTTCGTTACATTTTTATCATCCTATCCCAGGATGTTTCATCAGCTGCCACAGTATTTCTGACACCATATGAAGAGTTACACTAAACCAAATGAAACTGCTGACATTACCATTTTTGATTCATAATATGACAATTATATATGGTTAAACTAACACTGGCTCCACAGCATTTTATTTTTCTGCAGTAAACAGTCTTAAACTAATTCTTCATCCATCAGTTGAAATTTTTTGCCTAAATATATAATTCTAATAATAGAATTTCTAAGGGAATATAAAAATTATAAATAAGAACCTTACAGACTCAGTTAATTCAACTGTACCACAGACAAGTACCACAGTA
Organism: Aotus nancymaae; assembly: GCF_030222135.1. Lineage (NCBI taxonomy): Eukaryota > Metazoa > Chordata > Mammalia > Primates > Aotidae > Aotus > Aotus nancymaae. The sequence continues at coordinate 15,459,958 of NW_026988479.1, read as the reverse complement.
GCAGACTTCCTCTCTGTCCTCCACCCACATCTCCAGGAGAACAGACATCATAAAGCTGCTGAATATCCACCTAATCATAGTCAGACATTTTACATCTGGTTTTTCTAACTTTTGGGAGCAACCACATGTTGTCTGGTTAATGAAAACTTAAAATTCAAAACTAATAAAGAAAATTCTCAGTAAGCAATTCACAAACTCCATGCTTACTAAATAAAATACAACAATAAAAGGCAAAAATACTTTACTATATGTAAAGTAGCCATAACATAAATTGCAACAGTTTAGGATTTTTTTTTTTTCATAAACTGTAGCCTCTTGGAAATGATAACTTGCTCTTTCTTTACCTTTGCTAATAAGAAACTGCACAGTGCACAAATGACCAGCTCTTGCAGCTTTCATCAAAGGTGTTCTTCCACCTTCAGATTCATGTTCCTGTTAAAGAAATGGAAAAAATAATCCATTAATACCAACTGTCTAACCAACTATTTTAAAAACTTAGTACGGATAAAATGAGAAATAATGAGTATTTAATATACTTACTCAATGTAGACACTTATACCACCTACCTCAATTCCCCCAATACACAGGATTTTCAGTCCACACTAGATAATGTAACTTTTTAAGGGCAAGTTCAGTTTTCCACAGCAAATAATAACCATTAAAGATAATGTTTAGTTTGGTTCCCAAAGAGAAATCACTGAATTTTTCTAAGTTTTAAAAGATGTTTCCTATTTATCTGGACTATGAAAAAGGAACCTCAGTCCTGTGAAGTGATTAGAAGAATCTTGATCTTATAGCAGAAGTCAATAAAAGCTCTATAAAAGGATGCAAATGAATCCCTGAGGAAAAACACTATGGTATTTTAGGAGTAAAGGAAAAATAAAGAAGGAAAATACACCAATGGGTAGATTTTTGTTTTAAGTAGAAATTAAATACATGAATAGTCAAAGGCAAAAGATACAAATCCTAATAGCAGAAAGACTGTTCTTTCTAGGAAGTTTGCCATCGAGAGGAATGAATGATAAAACAGCTTCTAACCATGCATGCCTCATATCAAATGCCACTAAAAAGAGCTTGCTTATATGGTGAGTAATACTATTTGTTGGGAGAATTATGAACTCATTACATTCATCTAAGTATTAAAATGTAGCTTATAAATTGCTTCTTCGAAAAGTTCTCTTACCTATCCCTTCTTTCACTATGTATGTAAACACAAATTTCTATTGTTCTGGTTCTCTTTTGTTACTAGGAAAAACCTGATACAGACTGGTGGTTAAGTTAAGGCTTTATTTCAGCTATATTATTCTAATTAACTTTGAAAATCTAATTAAATCTGAAAATTCTTTAATTACCATATGATCAATTCAAAAAATATGCTCTCTCAATAGAATACAATTTAGTTTATTTACATGTTAACTATACATGTTAACTGATCTACAAAAGGCAAAATAATAATGAGAAATAAGTAGACTGTCAACCCAATGGAAACCTCACAGAAAAGTGATAGGAATCCCTCCCTAAAATAGGTTTTAAAAAAATCTTGATAGTGTCGTAATAACCTGCTTAAAAAACTACCTTATGCTTTGACTTTTTAATTGTTATACATGTTAATTAAATAAGAATCTTTTAACTGTAGGTTACAGAAAAATGAATAATTATAGATAATGCCAAAATAAATTGGCTTTAGAATAGATCTTGAACTTACATTCAAATTTAGGTAAATCTAACATTCTGCCAATTTGCTTCAAATAAAACATAATACATATCACAAAGACCTCACTCAGAAACACCTAAAAAGTTGTTTGTCCAGTTTTTCTATCCAATTTATTTCTGAACTATCATTACAAGCAACCACATCCTGGAAATAAATTCCCCATTTAGCAACTTGTTTTTCCCCTTCCTGTCTCACAACTGTTGCACATACTGGTACTGGTCTCTCTTCTCTGTAATGCTTTTTCTCCACTAACTCATTTTCATCTTTTACATCTCAAGTCAAGTGTTATTTCCTCAAGGAAGACTTCCCTGAACTTCCTGATGAGATAATTCTTCCTATTATGGACATACATCTCTATAAACCAGTCCTTCATAAACTGCAATTACATTTTAGTCTGTGTAAGATAATTAGCTAACCTGTCTCCTCCACTAAATGGTAAGCTCCATGAGAGCAATGATCTTGTCTTTTCTGGCTCGCCACTGTACACATAATGCCTAAAACAATGGAGTGATTAAATATTGTTTAATCATGCAGGAAACTAAGCATAACTGAACTCTCAAATCTTCCCTCTCATAGCACTAAGGTTTGAAGTTTTTATTATTTTCTACTAGGTAAATAAGAGAAAGGAAAGTCAATTAAACAAGAAATTAAGAGCAGTAGTTAAAACCTGAGAGTAAGACATTTATTATGCTATTATGAGTAAGACATTGATTATGTTATTATTAGAACATAGTTGGGCAATATTAATGTCACTTATCCTTTCTTTACCCTTTTCCTTTTGTTATTTCTTAAGCCTGGCAGTGACATATATCAACATAATTAGGTCCCATAAGTAAAGCCAAAGACAAACTATTTCAAAGCTTTCAGCCCTGATTTAGAATAAATTTTTAAAAATAACTGTTAATTCTGTATATTTAAAATATCAGTTGTTAAAAGACAAGAAATCAGAAAGTATAGTCTCAATATCCTCACACCAAGTCGTTTCAAAATTCAACATATTAATTCCTTAAATAAAAGGGGTGAAAAGCTATCTATTTTATTTCCTCTCTATAAATAAATATACATTAATTCCTTTGGTTTTGAATAACATAATTACATTTAAAAAAATAGTTGATAAAACAATGCCACAACTCTGAATTCACAACATTTTATGTGTTAAAATGAATAATGTATATCCCACAACACACAATATTTGCCTCAAAATATCTGACTACTAAATCCTTCTTTTAAAATGGGAATCGGGCTACTCTGGGCACACTCCCTATGGGTTAGCCCTGCTCTGAAGCAAGAAAAAGAAAAAAACAAACAAATAAAAAATATGCGTGTGTGTATATACATATACATGGAAAATCCCCATTATATACATACACGTGTATATGTATATACATATATATTCCCATGATTGATTCTCATATACATATATGTGTTCCTATTATATGTATGTATTCCTGTTATACAGATATATTCCTATCATATGTATATAATGGGAATCAATAATGGGAATATATGTGTATTGTATGTGTATATAATGGGAATCAGTGTATATATGTATATAATGGAATCAAATTTGTATACATCATATTACTTACGCACATTGGATTTAGTCATATAGCCACTAATTGTTCGATAACAATAAAATTTTAGGAAACAAATTGTTTCTGATTTTTTTCCCTTCATAAACACAGAAAATTATTTTCCAAGGCTACAAACTTAAATATTGTACAGTTTAATGTTTCTTTTTCTGTTCTTGAGAACAGCTAAAATAATACACATTACCTATTTCTTGAACATTTGGTAAAATTGTCAACCTTTCCTTGTCACTTTGCATTAGATTTGTCTCCTGCAAACAGCATTTGCTACATTTCGATTCTGACTCTAATTCAGAAGTCTCTTCCCTGAACAATTGAGTTAAATAGGTTTATATTTGTTCTGATAACTATTCTATTTTTCTTTAAAAAAAAAAAAAGCTTTATTCAGTACCTTTTCCTTCTGAACAACAAAAAAAGACTCTAGCATGGCTTTTAAACTAACACATCCTTCTGAATTTCCTGCTATTGTTTTCTAGAATTTTAGTACTACTTTGGTTTTAAACATTAAATTCGGGTTTTTAAACTCAAACATTTGTATTTGTGTTTTATCAATTTCTTTGCTTACCGTAGTTTCTTGTATCCCACGCCTTCCTCCAGGACTCACTTTTCTTCTTCTTGATGTATGTATCTTTTAGTAGTTCTTTTGGCAAGGGTCTAATAGCGGTATACTTATTTATTCTTTGTAGATTTGAAAATGTTTACTTTTTCCTTTTCTGGAATAATACTTAAGTACAGAATTCTGTATTGTGTTATTTTATCTTGGTATTTTGAGGATATTACTTCCCATCTTCTGTAATTTATTATTGCTGATGAGAATGTCAAAAATTTGATGATTGTTCTTTTATAGGTAATGCGTTTTTTCCTCTGATAGCTTTTAAGACATTTTTCATCATCCTTAAAGTTCCAGAGTTTCATCTGTTTTGCTTAGTGACAGATATGATTCTTCACTCAAGGATTCATGTCTAGCTACAATGTTAGAAAATTCTCCACCATTATCTCTTCAAACATTTCCTCTACCCTCCATTTCTATCCTCTCATTCAGGAACTTCTAACAGATATATGGTAGAGCTTCTTACTCTATTCTCTTTCTCTCAGTTTCTTTTTCATATTTTCTATTATAAATATATTTTACTGTATTATTTATCACTCACTTACTCATTCACTAGTTTATTCAACTTTGTCTAATATGCTGTTTTACCCTATATATTGAGGTTCCCCCCAAAAAATTTTCCTTTGTTTTATTCTAAATCCACCTGTTCTTAACACATAATTATCAGCTTTTGCTTTATTATCTCATATTGTTTTATGGCTTTTGGTCATAGTTTAAAAGAAACATGTTTAAAATTCTCAAGATTAAAGTTTATTTCAATTTCCTTGAGTATGTATTTTATTTTGCTTTTTGTTTGTTTGCTTATATTTTGGCTATCTTTCTTGATACAAGATTTGCTCTTTGGCTTTGTTATTTTTTATTTGAGAAAACTCATTTTGATGGGAGTTGTTTTGTTTTGGTTTCTTTCCATCCACAAATGTACCCATTCTCATCAGATGTTTTGGAAGTTGCCTCAGTCTGGCTCTTGGGAGTCCAATTCAGAGGTAGATCTTTTGCTTCTGAACACTTAAGGTTCTTGTCCCATAGAGATATTTCACTTCTGTTCCCTAAGTCAAGAATGTTGTCCTCCAAGTTTTCAGTTACACAGTTGTCTCTACTTCTTCCCTCTACTAACAACCATTTGCTAATGTCTTTTTTCCCCTTCTTTTAGCTTTTTGGGTTTATTTTTTACATACAACCTGGATGTGACAATTTGCTAATTTCTAACCATAACCCTAAATAGTTGCTCAGTTTTTTTAATCAATTTTAGTTCACAAGTAGGGCAGTAAGATCCCAGTTCCTTGCTTTATCCAAGTAGACTAGATCTACTGACCTACTATATGTGAAATGCATTCATTCTCTATTCCCCTGTACATGTTGAAATCTCAGCCCCCATTGTGTATTTTTTTTAGCCCTTAATTCTCCTTGGGACTATAGCTTAAACTGTGTTTATGGGCACAACTACATAGTTTTAGATTCATTTTTCTATATACTAACAATGACTATTTTTTTGACTAGAAGTCATTTATACATATATTTAAACAACCTGGAGAGAGCTGAAAAGAATTCATTCAATACATAATAACACAGAAAGAAAGAACTTTGCTTAAAAAGAAATGTATTAGGAGTTTTGTGTATTCCGTAGGTAGTTTCCGATTTTTAACAAATTGACAAAATTTCCTAGTTTTAAGTAGTAAAAATTAACAATATGTATATATGCTATTCCTTAATTAAAAAGTTTGTATTTAAAAAGTGGAAGGTAAGGTCACATTTAAAATTGATTAATATAAGGTAATTACTAATAGTTGAAATATATTGATAAGTGGATTACTAGAGCTCATAAGCCCCCTAAAAATGTATCTATGAAAAATATACTACAAGCCTGGGCAAGATACCAAGACTCTGTTTCTGAAAAAAATTTAAAAATTGGCCAGGCATTACGGTGCATATCTGTAGTCCCAGCTTCTAAGGAGGCTGAGGCAGGGGGATGCCATGAGCCCAGGAATTCAAAGCTGCAGTGAGCTATAATCACACTATTGTATTCTAGAGCCTGAGCAACAGGGTGAGACCATGTCCAAAAAAAGAAAAAAAAAGGTTCTGATGAATGAGCACTATAAGAAAAAATGTGGAATTTCTTTCTATTTGGCTTTAGATAACAAAATTTTATTTTAAATTAAGTTTATTTTAGTTAAAATAAGTTAATTTCCCTTAAAAAAAGAATCACAGCCACAGGGCACCCAAGACATATATTTAAGGATTCCAACTATACCACAAGGCAATGTCTTTTGGAGTTGGAGGGAGGGCATTCTCTAGAGAGAATGACCAAAATCATAGAGAAAAGGAGGGAGCCTGTTGAATACTGTATGTACTAGAGGATTCTGATACTCCTCCATGGGGAGTATGTTCTTTCAACCCACTAGAGTATATTAATCATTACCTTAGTGATCTACTATTACTGATTGGATTCATATCCCTCAGGAGAACTAACATGGCAAAAAGGTTAAAAGGCACTGTTTCTAAGGCTTGTGTTTAGCACGTTTTCTAAAAATCACAAGTAACCGAGAAAAACAAGTTTATTCAATTTGGATGAAGGAAGAATGACTAATTATAAACCAAACATGGAAAAAGAACAGAACTCGACAATGATGCAGAATAATCTGTATAGCCTCTAGCAATGTCTCAAAGTGTAAAATATGGAGAACTGGTTGTGACAATCTCCTGAGATATTAGTTCAAATGCAGACTCCCCATTTCAGATCTATGGAATCTGAACCTGTAAACATGGGGCTGCAAAACTAATTTTTTAAAAAATCCTAAGTTTTGAGACTTGCAGCTAGAAAGACTGACAATTACACTTCCTCTAACAAATCCAGGAAAAAAATAATTACTTTTATCTGAAATAACACTCAGCTTTACATTCTTGTTAAGTGCCTGTAATATCATACAAACTGAGTAGAAGCTCACATGTTCACACCATATTTTGTGAAACAAATTACTTACTTACTTCAAAATATAATAAATATACCCAGCCTGGACAGTACAGTGAGACCTCATCTCTACAAAAATTTAAAAAAATTAGTTGGGCATGGTGGCACACGCCTGTAGTCCCAGCTACTTCGGAGGCTGATGAAGGAAGATCATTTGAGCTCGGGATGGGGAGGTTGCAGTGAACTGAGAGCGTGCCACTGCATTCCAGCCTGAGCAACAGAGTAAAACCCTGTCTCAAAGAAAAGAAATTAAAAAAACCTAAACAGAATAAATAAAACAGCTTCGTATTTAACAAGCAAATGATAAAGACACTTAATAAGCATCATGATTAAGAGGGATTTAGTATTAAGAAATTTAGATGGCCTAAGTTATTTGTGATCCAATCACAATTCATTCCTAACTTTAAAATTAAAAACTGCTCCTGACTTTAAATACATCTCTTTGGATTATCATGGATATTAAATTTTTTTGACTTTTAAAACCACTAGGCACAAACTTCACATATTTTTTTCATAAGAAATGTTTCCTATGAAAAAATATCCACCTTCACTGGGTGCAGTGGCTCACACCTGTAATGCCAGCACTTTGGGAGGCCAAGGCGGGCCTATCACGAGGTCAGGAGATCGAGATCGGCCTGACTAACACGGTGAAACCCCATCTCTACTAAAAATACAAAAATTAGCTGGGCGTGGTGGTGCACGCCTGTGATCCCAGCTACTCAGGAGGCTGAGGCAGGAGAACTACCTGAACCTGGGAGGTGGAGGTTATAGTGAGCCAAGATTGTGCCACTGCACTAGCCTGGGCGACAGAGTGAGACTTCGTCTCAAAAAAAAAAAAAAAAAAGAAAAAATAACCACCTTCTAAAAAACCAATTTCAGAATGAGATAATAGGAGACAATTTTAAGAAGAAAATTTTAAACTTCTAGTTTATAGAAATTAGGGCATAAGCGATACAGTAAATGTTCCGCTAAACTCAATTTTTTTGTTTATTTGAGGATTATTTTTAAAACAATACAATATATTAATATCACTCTAAGTCTGAATTTCAGATTTTTGATGAACAAAGTTGAATCAAAAAACTTTATTACTGAGACTTTCTCTCTGCAGTATACTAACTCTCCCAGTAAAGGAGAATGCAAAGGAACTATCTGAATAAGAAAATCTATTTTCACCTAAGAAACTTTTTTTTTTTTTTCGGAATACCACGTAGAAAGAAGACTAAGGAAACAAACTACCAGTAATACAAATCTCTTTTTATTGGGACTTCATAATCTTTTTTAATTGAAGAAGATTTCCTTTGTCACCCAGCAGGGTCCTGGAACTTCTTGGCTGGAATCAGATATCCAGAGTTCTGGTTACCTACAACATCTATTGTTTATGTAGTAGCTTACAAGCATCAAAGGCCACCCTCACCTGATGCTTGGCCGGATCTATGCCCTCCAAAATAGTCTTCATGTCCTCCTGCTTGTCCTGCGAAAGGAAAAAGAAGAACTCACGGATCTTATTCCAAAAATGAAAATCACATTTGGCCATGAAGACCTTGTGACTGATACTTGAGATGCTGGGCTTTGTTAACTCAGGATCTTCAACTAAAAAGACTCTCATCTGTAAAGACCATAATATCAGGAGCTGAGTATAAATTTTTTAAGAGGATGATAATATGGTTTTTTACAAAAAAAAAAAACTTTAACATAAACCTTAATATATGTAGAAATATTTTTGCAGAATTATTTAAATTCATGCCTTTGTCTCAAAATACAACTAAAGCCACAAAAACAGAGCAACATTAAAAAATATCTAACCAAGGAAAATAATGAAATCAAGAGATTTGGGAATATCAGAAGCTGGGAAGACAGAGGAAAACACTGTAAGATAAATAGTGAAACAGCTTTTCCCCTCATTATAAATGTAATTAGTGTTTACACTTTTCAACTAAAACAAAAACCTTCAAAGAACTCGAGTGAAGGAATGTTTGTATTTTCTCTAGATCTAGACTCTTAACAAAAGAGAGAAACTATCCAAAGGTGAGACAGGGATACAACTTAGAAAACAGTAATAAGCTTTTCAGTCATTGACCAGGGTCAACTAAGTCTCCAAATAAAGAAATGTGGCCTAGAGAAGGATTCACTGTAAGTCATTCCAATTTCCTACCTACATGATGTTCTTACCCGAGGAGAGTGCATGCTTTTATGGTATAGATTCAGTAAGAAAGTATCTCGAGACAACTATATGATATGAAAAAGCTAACTGTTAAGGCTCACTTCCTCTTCCCTGCCACCTCACCTCATATTTCAATAGCAAGCCCCATTCAAATACGAATAAAAAGCACAAAGTATCCAAAGTGGAACCTATCAAGAAGTTCCTACAAAACAAACAATAAAATTTTAGTAAAATATTCCCCATTATCCTCAAATAATTAAAGAGAACGGGGATCTTTACTTAAATAGCTGAACAAAGTGATATAACAAAAGACTGGAAAGTGAGTTAGAAGAATAGAAGAAACAAAATACAGGGTGAGCATCACTAATCCAAAAACTTGAAATCTGAAATGCTCCTAAATCTGAAACTTTTTGACTGACATGACACTGAAAAGAAATGCTCATGGATCATTTCAGATTTTGGATTTACAGATTAGGAATGCTCAGTGGGTATATATTCTGCAAATATTCCAAAATAAAAAAAAAAAATCTGAAATCCAAAACACTTCTGGTCCCAAGCTTTGCAGATAAGGGACCTGTAACAGTGAAGCCATGAAAACCACATTAGAAGTAGAAACAGGCCAGTCATGGTGGCTCACGCTTGTAATCCCAGTAACTTGGAAGGCCAAGGTGGGCAGATAGATCGCTTGAGCCCAAGAGTTCAGGACTAGCCTGGGCAACATGGTGAAACCCCGTCTCTACAAAAAATAAAAATAAAAAATTAGCTGGGTGTGGTAGTGTGCGCCTGTAGTTCCAACCATTCAGGAGGCTGAAGTGGGAGGATTGCTTAAGCCTGAGAGGTCAAGGCTGTAGTGAGCTGTGATCATGCCACTGCACTCCAGCTGAGGGACAGAGCAAGACCCCATCTCTTTTAATGAGAAGGGGGAAAAAAAAAAAGCAAACACAAGCATACAGACAAAAAAAAATAGTGACCTGGATAACAGGCTTAAGAAATAATGCAGAAGAAAAGGACAAAGAAATGTAATAGACATAAAGACAATACAAATACAAATAAGGGAGATGAGGGAGACCATACATATGAATAGTAAATATCTTAAAGGACATTAACAGAATAGAAAAATAAACAGTCAAAAACACAGCAGAAAAAACCCTTCTGTTAAAAAAAGAAAGTATTACCCCACAGTGGCCACTAAAAAAATAAAAATTAAGCCAGGTGCGGTGGCTCACGCCTGTAATCCCAGCACTTTGAGAGGCTGAGGTGGGCGGATCACCTGAGATCAGGAGTTCAAGACCAGCCTGATCAATATGGTGAAACCTCGTTTTATAAAAATAAATAAATAAAAATTAAAAAAATAAAAGACGATGACAGCTTATTAAAGACTATGACTTAGTAAAATCTTTAGACAGAAAGTATTCAGTTTCCCAACAAAAATTAATATAGGATAATTAACAAGATATATTCTGATGAAATCACAGATGTTTAAATATAATGAAAGAATCTTATGATAATCCAGACAGAAAAAGGAGTCAGTTACATATAATGGGGAGTAATCTAGCAGGCTTTGACAATATTCAGTACCAGAAGACACTAATATAGTGGGTTTAAAATTTTGAGGGGAAAGAACAAGTGATTCAATAATTTCATACATGAGCTACATTCATTTATAAATACAATATACAGTATTCTAAAATATGCAAGCACCTATTTACTCCTTTTTTGAGGGGGAGAATAAATTCAAATCAAAATACCAATACTAGCCGCCAACAGATAAGTCAAGTTGAGAACTCAGGAATCATGAAGCTATATAGTAAGAAAGACTAGCAATGTACAAACTGAATTCACTTAAATATTATATATATATATATACACACATATATATATTTAAAGTTAAATAACTATGAGAAATAGTTATTTCATAACTATTTCATAAATCAGAATGTAAATGTATAACCAAGAGAATATTAAAATAATTCATGAAAATTCTGTGGTGGAAGATGTATTACTCTCCGTGTCCTTCAGAATGAAGTCAATAGATACTGATTAAATATTCGATTTTTAAAAATCTGTTTCTAAATGGTGTCTTCACACACTGCCAGAAAGTAATTTTACTCCTGTGTTTTCTATAGTTCACCAAAGCTTTGGGAACAATTAATAGGGCTAATTGTAGCACACTATGTTGTTGTTGTTGTTGTTTTTGAAATAGGGTCTCCCTCTATTGCCCCAGCTGGAGTACAGTAATGCAATCTCAGTTTACTCTGCCGCCTGGGCTCAAGCAATCCATCTTAGCCTCCTGAGTAGCTGGGACTACAGGCACATACAACCATACCCCGATAATTTTTGTATTTTTTTTTTTTTTTGGTAGAGAAGGGGTTTCACCATGTTGGCCAGGCTGGTCTTAAACTCCTGGGCTCAAGCAATCTGCCCACCTTGGCCTCCCAAAGAGCTGGGATTATAGACACGAGCTACTGCACCAGGCAAGAAGATTTTTGTAGATAATGCAAACGTAGGAACTGTGATCAGAAATTAGAAAATTAAACCGTTTTAAAAAAGAAAAAAAGGAGGAAGGGAGGGAGGGAAAAAAGGAGAGGAGAAAAATTTACATTTGTGAGAATGTGGGAGAGTCAGGAGGGCTCAATTGTTAACAGAGATGTAAACTGGTTCACCATTTTTGAACAGTCTGACAACAGCTATCAAAATTTGAGATGTGGACCTTCCTAAACAACAAAATTTTAGTCAAATATTCCCTTATAACCAGCAATTTCACTTCTAGGAATTTATCCCTATTATATATATTCACAAAAGTAGCAAGGATACATAAATATGCCTAGCAATATTTACTGCAGCACCATTTGCAATATTTAAAATCTGTTAACTCAGGTGTTTATGAGTAGATAGTTAATAAATTATACAGAACACTGGGTACCTATGAAAAAGAACGAGAAATCTATTGGAACACAGAAAGATGTTATATCATATATATGTATTTTGGGTATACAGAAATGTCTAGAGAGATACACAACATATTCTTTAAATTTTTTTAAAAACCTTATAAAAGAGGACTTAGTCTACATTTTCTTCTTACAAGATTTAATATAGATGGCCGCTTAGGAGGAAGTCGGGATTGCAGCTCCCAGAGAAGGCGCAGAGGGTGAGTGGACGCCGCATTTCCAGATGGATTTTTACTGCCCACAGACCAGGAGATTCACAGCAGGAGAAGCCCCACGGGTCGCCAGCACCGCTGGTTTGAGTGGCGTGGCCGCTCAGCCTACGCCCTGGGGCAGGGGGCAGTGGCTTCTTATGCAGAGCGAGAGAGACAGAGTTCCCTCTGAGCCAGCAAGGGGAGCTGAAGCAGGGAGCCAAGCCAGGAGACCCTGGGCAAGGGAGCGCCACGAATCTCAGAGCCGCTGCTTCAGCTGAGGCAGCAGCACACAGGGCAGCAGATTTTAACTGCCCACAGACCAGGAGATTCACAGGCAGAGAAGCTCCACGAGTTCCCAGCTCCGCTGGTTGGACCGGAGCAGCCGCTCGGCCTGCACCGGGGGCGGGGAGCAGCGGCTCCTTGAGCAAAGTGAACGAGACTGTGTCCCCTCTGGGCCAGCAAGGGGAGCTGTGGCAAGGAGACAAGCCAAGAGATTACCGGGCAAAGAGGGCCCCTCTGGAAACACGGCTGAACCCGGGACGGTCCAGCTCTGTATGGGAGGGGCGTCCTCCATCGGGAAACACCCTGCAGTTCCCGGGGCAATTTTCCGTAACCAAGACAACCCGCCACTACAGAGACTCCGTCACTACAGGGGCGGGCCAGCATAGCGGAAGCAGTTCTAACTACACCCACAGGACTGCAGGGAAGCTCACATGGAAGCTCGGCGGAGCCCAAAACAGCTCAGCGAAGCCTCTGCAGGCTGAGTGTGACTAGACTGCCACCTTGTGGGCAGGGAAAACGGTAGCAACACAGCTGAAAAGCATAAAGCGCTAACCCCCTGGGCCAGAACACCTGGGGAGAAGAAAAGGGGGCTTATGAGTTCAGCTGCTGCAGACTTAAAATTACCAAAATCAGAAAGACAGCAACTACAAAGTCAATAGGCGGATAAATCCACAAAGATGGGAAGAAACCAGCGCAAAAAGGATGAAAACACCCAAAACCAGAACACCTCTCCCCCTACAAGGCAGCATAACTCCTCACCAGCACGGGAACAAGACTGGACGGAGAATGAGTGTGATGAAATGACAGAATCAGCTTTCAGAAAATGGATAAGAAACTTCTGTGAGCTAAAAGAACATGTTCTAACCCAATGCAAAGAAACTAAGAACCTTGAAAAAAGACTTGATGAAATGCTAACGAGAATGGACAACTTAGAGAGGAATATGAGTGAATTGATGGAGCTGAAAAACACAACACGAGAACTTCGTGAAGCATGCACAAGTTTCAACAGCAGAATTGACCAAGCAGAAGAAAGGATATCAGAAGTCGAAGATCAACTCAATGAAATAAAACGAGAAGGGAAGATTAGAGAAAACAAGGTAAAAAGGAATGAACAGAGTCAACAGGAAATACGGGACTACGTGAAAAGACCTAATCTACGTTTGATAGGTGTACCTGAATGTGACGAAGAGAATGCATCCAAGCTGGAAAATACTCTTCAGGATATTATCCAGGAAAACTTCCCCAACCTAGCAAGGCAGGCCAATATTCAAGTCCAGGAAATACAGAGAACACCACAAAGATATTCCTCTAGAAGAGCAACCCCAAGGCACATAATCATCAGATTCACCAGGGTTGAAATGAAGGAGAAAATACTAAGGGCAGCCAGAGAGAAAGGTCGGGTTACCCACAAAGGGAAACCCATCAGACTCACAGCAGATCTCTCAGCAGAAACCCTACAGGCCAGAAGAGAGTGGGGGCCGATATTCAACATCCTTAAAGAAAAGAACTTTCAACCCAGAATTTCATATCCAGCCAAACTAAGCTTCATAAGTGAAGGAAAAATAAAATCCTTTGTGAACAAGCAAGTACTCACAGATTTCATCACCACCAGACCGGCTTTACAAGAGCTCCTGAAGGAGACACTACACATAGAAAAAAACAACCAGCACCAGCCACTCCAAAAACGCACGAAATGGTAAAGAGCAGCAACACAATGAAGAATCTGCATCAACCAATGGGAAAAACAGCCAGCTAGCATCAAAATGACAGGATCAAACTCACACATAACAATATTAACCCTAAATGTAAATGGACTAAATGCCCCAATCAAAAGACACAGACTGGCAAATTGGATAAAAAGCCAAAACCCATCAGTGTGCTGTATCCAGGAAACCCACCTCACATGCAAGGATACACAAAGGCTCAAAATAAAGGGATGGAGGAAGATTTACCAAGCAAATGGAGAGCAAAAAAAAGCAGGAGTTGCAATTCTCATCTCTGATAAAATAGACTTTAAAGCAACGAAGATCAAAAGAGACAAAGAAGGACATTACATAATGGTAAAAGGATCAATGCAACAAGAAGAGCTAACGATCCTAAATATAAATGCACCTAATACAGGAGCACCCAGATACATAAGGCAAGTTCTTAAAGACTTGAAAAGAGACTTAGACTCCCACACATTAATAGTGGGAGACTTCAACACACCATTGTCAATATTAGACAGATCAACGAGACAGAAAATTAATAAGGATATCCAGGACTTGAACTCAGACCTGGAACAAGCAAACCTAATAGACATTTACAGAACTCTCCAGCCCAAATCCACAGAATATACATTCTTCTCAGCACCACATCACACCTACTCTAAAATTGACCACATAATTGGAAGTAAATCACTCCTCAGCAAATGCAAAAGAACGGAAACCATAACAAACAGTCTCTCAGACCACAGTGCAATCAAGTTAGAACTCAGAATTCAGAAGCCAACCCAGAATCGCACAGCCTCATGGAAATTGAACAACTTCCTCCTGAATGTTGACTGGATAAACACTGAAATGAAGGCAGAAATAAAGATGTTCTTCGAAACCAACGAGAACGAAGCCACCACATACCAGAATCTCTGGGACACATTTAAAGCAGTCTCTAGAGGAAAATATATAGCAATAAGTGCCCACATGAGAAGAAAGGAGAGAACTAAAATTGACACCCTCTCATCAAAATTGAAAGAGCTAGAGGAGCAAGATCAAAAAAACTCAAAACCTAGCAGAAGACAAGAAATAACTAAGATCAAAGCAGAATTGAAGGAGATAGAGACACGAAAAACCCTACAAAAAAATCAATAAATCCAGGAGCTGGTTTTTTGAAAAGATCAACAAAATAGACAGACCACTAGCCAAACTAATAAAAAAGAAAAGAGAGAATAACCAAATAGATGCAATAAAAAATGATAAATGGGATATCACCACAGATAACACAGAAATTCAAACCATCATCAGAGATTATTACAAACAACTCTATGCACATAAATTAGAAAACTTGGAAGAAATGGATAAATTCCTGGACAGTAGCCTCCTCCCATGTCTAAACCAGGAAGAAGTCGAAACCCTGAATAGACCAATAACAAGGTCTGAAGTCGAGGCAGCAATTAAGAGCCTACCACCCAAAAAAAGCCCAGGCCCAGATGGTTTCACAGCCGAATTCTACCAGACATACAAAGAGGAACTGGTACCATTCCTACTGAAACTATTCCAAATAATCCAAAAAGAGGGAATCCTTCCCAAATCATTTTATGAGACCAACATCATCCTAATACCAAAACCCGGCAGAGACTCAACAAGAAAAGAAAACTACAGGCCAATATCCATGATGAACATAGATGCAAAAATCTTCAATAAAATACTGGCAAGCCGATTACAACAACACATCAAAAAGCTTATCCACCATGATCAAGTAGGATTCATCCCAGGAATGCAAGGCTGGTTCAATATACGCAAGTCTATAAATGTAATTCACCATATAAACAGAACCAAAAACAAAAACCACATGATTATCTCAATTGATGCAGAGAAGGCCTTCGACAAAATTCAACAGCCCTTTATGCTAAAAACTCTCAATAAACTAGGTATCGACGGAACGTATCTCAAAATAATAAAAGCTATTTATGACAAACCGACAGCCAATATTATACTGAATGGGCAAAAACTGAAAGCATTCCCTTTGAAATCTGGCACTAGACAAGGATGCCCTCTCTCACCACTCCTATTCAATATAGTACTGGAAGTTCTAGCCAGAGCAATCAGGCAAGAAAAAGAAATAAAGGGTATTCGATTAGAAAAGGAGGAAGTCAAATTGTCTCTATTTGCAGACGACAGGATTGTATATCTAGAAGACCCTATCACCTCAGCCCAAAATCTCCTGAAACTGATAAGCAACTTCAGCAAAGTCTCAGGATACAAAATCAATGTGCAAAAATCACAAGCATTCCTATACACCAATAACAGACTTAAAGAGAGCCAAATCAAGAACGAACTGCCATTCACAATTGCTACAAAGAGAATAAAATACCTAGGAATACAACTAACAAGGAACGTAAAGGACCTCTTCAAGGAGAACTACAAATCACTGCTCAACGAAATAAGAGAGGATACAAACAGATGGAGAAACATTCCATGTTCATGGTTAGGAAGAATTAATATCGTGAAAATGGCCATACTGCCCAAAGTAATTTACAGATTCAACGCTATCCCCATCAAGCTACCGATGACCTTCCTCACAGAACTGGAAAAAACCACCTTAAACTTCATATGGAACCAAAAGAGAGCCCGCATAGCCAAGTCAATTCTAAGCAAAAAGACCAAAGCGGGAGGCATCACACTACCGGACATCAAACTCTACTACAAGGCTACAGTAATCAAAACAGCATGGTAGTGGTACCAAAACAGAGATATAGACCAATGGAACAGAACAGAGGCGTCGGAGGCGACACAACATATCTACAACCACCTGATCTTTGACAAACCTGAAAAAAACAAGCAATGGGGAAAGGATTCCCTGTTCAATAAGTGGTGTTGGGAAAACTGGCTAGCCATATGCAGAAAGCAGAAACTCGACCCCTTCCTGACACCTTACACTAAAATTGACTCCAGATGGATTAAAGACTTAAACATAAGACGTAACACCGTAAAAACACTAGAAGGAAACCTAGGCAAAACCATTCAGGACATAGGCGTAGGCAAGGACTTTATGACCAAAACACCAAAAGCATTGGCAACAAAAGCCAAAATAGACAAATGGGACCTAATCAAACTCCACAGCTTTTGCACGGCAAAAGAAACAGTCAATAGAGTGAATCGGCAACCAACACAATGGGAAAAAATCTTTGCAGCCTACCCGTCTGACAAAGGGCTGATATCCAGAATTTACAATGAACTAAAAAAGATTTACAAGAAAAAAACAAACAAGCCCATTCAAAAATGGGCGAAGGATATGAACAGATATTTTACAAAAGAAGACATACATGAGGCCAACAAACATATGAAAAAATGCTCACCATCACTGGTCATTAGAGAAATGCAAATCAAAACTACATTGAGATACCATCTCACGCCAGTTAGAATGGCGATCATTAAAAAATCTGGAGAAAACAGATGCTGGAGAGGATGTGGAGAAATAGGAACACTTTTACACTGTTGGTGGGAGTGTAAATTAGTTCAACCACTGTGGAAAACAGTGTGGCGATTCCTCAAGGACCTAGAAATAGAAATTCCATTTGACCCAGCAATCCCATTACTGGGCATATATCCAAAGGATTATAAATCGTTCTACTATAAGGACACATGCACACGAATGTTCACTGCAGCACAGTTTACAATAGCAAAGACCTGGAACCAGCCCAAATGCCCATTGATGATAGACTGCACAGGAAAAATGTGGCACATATACACCATGGAATTTTATGCAGCCATTAAAAACGAGGAGTTCACATCCTTCGTAGGGACATGGATGAACCTGGAAAACATCATTCTCAGCAAACTGACACAAGAACACAAAATCAAACACCACATGTTCTCACTCATAGGTGGGTGTTGAACAAGGAGAACACATGGACACAGGGAGGGGAGCACTATACACGGGGGTCTGTTGGGGGGAGGGGGGATAGCGGGGGGGTGGGGAGTTGGGGAGGGATAGCATGGGGAGAAATGCCAGATATAGGTGAAGGGGAGGGAGGCAGCAAATCATACTGCCACGTATGCACCTATGCAATAACCTTGCATGTTTTTCACATGTACCCCAAAACCTAAAATGCAATAAAAAAAATAAAATAAAATAAAATAAATAAATAAAAAAAATAAATAAATAAAAAAAGATTTAATATAGATAGTAAACTGATCCTGAAGATATTTTTCTTTCTATTAAGGGAGGTCCATATCAAATCTTATTTTAAAGGAAATAAATTCCAGGAAGAACTACAGAATACTAATGTATCTATGTCTAAATTACCTAGTTTCCAATTGCTTAACTATTTTCTGAAAATGCCCAATATAGTTCACTCAGTCAGCAGAATACAGTCCAAAGAAAGCAACAAAGGTCAGAGAGCTTACTTTATGGTTAGGGAAGAAAGTCAGTGATAAAATACTATTTTTTTTTTTCTGAGACGGAGTCTCGCCCCGTAACCCAAATGCAATGGCGTGATCTGGGCTCACTGCAACCTCCGCTTCCTGGGTTCAAACGATTCTCCTGCCTCAGCCTCCCAAGTAGCTGGGATTATAGATACATGCCACTACGCCCGGCTAACTTTTTGTATCTTTAGTAGAGATGAGGTTTCACCATGTTGGCCAGGTTGGTCTCGAACTCCTGACCTCGTGATCTGCCCACCTCATCCTCCCAAAGTGCTGGGATTACAGGCATGAGCCACTGTGCCCAGCCCTACTACACTTTAGAATGAAAAGTCTTAAAACTTCTCGGTTTCATCTCAGGAAACAATACAAGAAAACGGAATTGCTGCATTAAAATATTTTAAAACCATAATCAATATCTGAACTGATTCTAATGCAGAATATTCTAAAGAATGGGAAACAACGGTTTTTAATCTCCTTTAAAAATAAAAATATACTATCAAAAACAATAAAATTATGGCAAAAGGTAAACTTTATAATCTAACAAAGCACAGAGGTTGATCCAGATTGTGTTCCAAAGACCGATTTATATATTATTTAAAACTGAGGGTAAAAAGAATTTCCAAAAAATAAAGCTTCTCAAACAACCAACAAAAGAAATCTTTTAAAGAATTAGAACATACGGCCAGGTGCAGTGGCTCATGCCTGTAATCTCAGCACTTTGGGTTGCCTAGGTGGGTGGATCACCTGAGGTCAGGTTTAAGACCAGCCTAGCTAACACTGTGAAACTCTGTCTCTACTAAAAATACAACAATTAACCAGGTGTGGTGGCACACACCTGTAATCCTAGCTACTCTTGAGGTTAAGGCAGGAGAACAGTTTGAACCCAGCAGGTGGAGATTGCAGTGAGCTGAGACAGAGCCACTGTACTCCAGCCTGAGCGATAGGGCCAGACTCCGCAACAACAACAACAAAAAAAATTAGTACACTTAAACATCAACAACACACCTATAAGATGCCAGAAATTAAATACATCTCCACTGCATGTGATGGGAGTGGACAGTCCTCTATCTGTAAACTGCTGGAGAAAATTATTATAGCCCAAAACAGGTATCAGAAGATAGCAGCAAAGAATGGAGGACAAGTAAGATGGTACTGCCTTGTAAGTTAAAGTTAGTAAGAAATACCAGTCGCTTTTTCTCAGGACTCAGGGAATAATCTGCCTGCTTTACTCTCTGAGGTTTCCCTGTTTTTGACTAGAACTTTTACTTTCCTCTGGCCTACGATAAAGTCTGAAATTATAAAATTTATTCATAGATTTTATATTTTTTTACTGTGACAAATTTTACTCACAAATATTCATAGGTTTTAAATATAAAAATTATTGTTCTTTCCTATACGCTCCACATTTTCTTTTCCCCTTAAAATTTTTTTTTTCCTTTATAGCAATGTGAGAACAAAAAAATTTTTTTTTTTTTGGTTGAGGGTGGTAGCTCACGCCTATAATCCCAGCATTTTGGGAGGCCAAGGTGGGTGGATCACAAGGTCAAGAGTTCAAGACCAGCCTAGCCAACACAGTGAAACCCTGTCTCTACTAAAAATACAAAAAAATTAGCTGGGCGTAGTGGCGTGCACCTGTAGTTCCAGCTACTCAGGAGGCTGAGGCAGCAGAATCACTTGAACCCGGAGGCAGAGGTTGCAGTGAGCTGAGATCATGCCATTGTACTCCAGCCAGGGTGACAGAGTGAGACTTGGTCTCAAAAAAAAAAAAAATTTTTTTTAAGAGAAAGGTCTCACTATGTTGCCCAGGCTGGCATACAGTGGCTATTCACAGGCATGATCATTGTGCAATACAGCCCTGAACTCTTGGGCTCATGCAATCCTCCCAACTCAGCCTCCTTAGTATCTAGGACTACATGACCAGCATTTCCACATTTTATATGAAGAACAGTATTGCTTTTCATAATGAGGAAAAGAAATAGTATTAAAATTAATATATCAGTCCATAGATAGCAAAAACATGGAATAGGCTATATATTTTTAAAATTTAAAATCGGCCAGGCATGGTGGCTCACACCTGTAATCCCAGGGAGGCCGAGGTGGGCGGATCACCTGAGGCCAGGAGTTCAAGACCAGCCTGTCCAACATGATAAAACCCCATCTCTACAAAAAAATACAAAAATGAGCTGGGCATGGTGGTACACACCTGAGGCAGAAGAATTGCTTGAACCCAAAAGGCAGAGGTTGCAGTGAGCCAAGATTGTGCCACTGCACTCCAGCCTGGGTGACAGACTCCGTCTTGGAAAAAAAAAAAAAAAAAACAACTTAAAAACAATAATATAAAATAATTCAAAATAATAAAAAGTAAAAAGTTATACATATAAAGTTATTAAATCTAATAGAATTTATAACAGTGAAAAACAAAAAGCAAAAGTTCCATAATTAATGAATATGGTTCATCAATCTGATGAACTATGATGCAAGAGTTATAAATGTAGACTATATAGTAATATGGTAAAGATTATGATAGAACACATAGTGAAAAAATAGAAAACAACTGTATTATATACTGTGTCTATAATTTTGTGTAAATATGAATATAAAAAGATTGTAAAATAAAAAATAATGTTAGAACAATAGCATTACTTCTGTATTGAATAATTAAGATATGTATTTATCTGAGCCTTTTTTTTTTTGAGATGGAGTTTCACTCTTGTTGCCCAGGCTGGAGTGTAATGGCACAATCTTGGTTCACTGTAACCTCCGCCTCCTGGGCTCAAATGATTCTCCTGCCTCAGCCTCCCAAGTAGCTGGGATTACAGGTACCCGCCACCACGCCTGGCTAATTTTTTTGTATTTTTAGTAGAGACGGCATTTCACAATGTTGGCCAGGCTGGTCTTGAACTCCTGACCTCAAGTGATCCACTCGCCTCTGCCTCCCAAAGTGCTGGGATTACAGGCGTGAGCCACCACGCCCAGCCTGAGCCATATTTTAATCTTACATTTTGAATGTAAGTAAATATGGTAAGTTCAAATAGTTCTATCTGTTCAATTAACGTAGTTTTTCTAAGGAACTAAATAACACTCTATTTCAACTAATTCCAGAAGACGGTAAAAATAAAACATTTAGGCCGGGTGCGGTGGCTCACATCTGTAATCCCAGCACTTTGGGAGGCCGAGGTGGGTGGATCACAAGGTCAAGAGATCAAGACCATCCTGGCCAACATGGTGAAACCGCATCTCTACTAAAATATACAAAAATTAGCTGGGCGTGGTGGCGTGCGCCTGTAGTCCCAGCTACTTGGGAGGCTGAGGCAGGAGAATTGCTTGAACCTAGGAGGCAGAGATTGCAGTGAGCTGAAATTAAGCCACTGCACTCCAGACTGGTATCTGGCAACAGAACAAGACTCTGTCTCAAAAAAAAAAAAAAAAAAAAAAAAAAAAAAAATTAAAAACATAACATTTTTAACTCAGTCATAATCAGTATGGTTTTGTTATACATTAGAGTACATTTACCAGATAGTTCCTCTTTTTTCCTATTTTTTTTTTTTTTAAGACAGGGTTTCACCATGTTGATTAGGCTGGTCTTCAACTCCCGACCTCAGGTGATCCGCCTGCCTTGGCCTCCAAAGTGCTTGGATTACAGGCATGAGCCACTACGCCTGGCCTATTTTTTTTTTTAAGACGGTGTTTTCACTCTTGTTCCCAGGCTGGAGTGCAATGGCGCAATCTAGACTCACTGCAACCTCCACCTCCTGGGTTCAAGTGATTCTCCTGCCTCAGCCTCCCAAGTATCTGGGATTACAGGCATGTGCTATCATACCTGACTAATTTTTCTGTATTTAGTAGAGACAGGGTTTTACCATGTTAGTCAAGCTGGTCTCGAACTGCTGACCTCAGGTAGATCCACCCACCTCGGCCTCCCAAAGTGCTGGGATTACAGGCATGAGCCACTGCACCCAATCCTATTTAATTTTTTAGCAGAACTCGCAACGGGTTAAGAGAGTGACTTTGTTGTAGAAAATACAAGGAAGAAAGAATCCAGATAAGAATTCAGAGGATAAGAGTATTAAATTTTGCTTATATTATCAAAGCTTTTAAGTTCTACTCTATTTCTTTATTTTGAATGAAGAAAGAACTTCAATTCCTAATTTTTATAGATGACCAAAAGCAACTCTAAAAACGGAAAAAGATACAGAAAGAAGTCAAAAGACTAAGATGTACTTAACATATCCTGCTGTCATGATTCTCAGACAAAAAGCATACCTCCCAAAAATTGTAACTGATAGGGCAGGTCCTAATTAATAAGAATGAATGATAGTGTTATCATTACAGTATTTAGTATTATTAGAAATGATAATAAACAGCATAATCATACTGTACATTTATTTTGGTCAATAATTATTTTCCAACAATGTCCTAAGGTATTCAAGTAAATTGGATACCAGATTGGAAATGATTTAAAAGGCAATATTGGAAATGATTTAAAAGGCAATACTTTTCAGAGTTTTTTCTAAATAAGCGAAACCAAGAAATCTAATTCTCTATAACATTTACAGCTATATATGTCACACATAGGTTTTTAAGAAATATGTAAGAGAATTCTGGGAAAAACTCTAGAAAGCAGTTTAAAGTACTCTCACAAAATCAAAGCTAGGCAAATGACACATTTCAGCAAGGGAATATTATTTACAGATAGATTATTACATATATGAACCTCCCATCTAATTTGAAATTTTGAAAAGCTAAAACAGAACACATAAAAAGAATAGAATTTGTAGTAATGTACTAGGGGGATGATTAACAACAGTAGCTTTGTTTTTAAATGTCTAATCAGAGAAACAACAGAAATAACTCAAAGTCATGATAGATGTACTACTTACTCTGATTACTGATTACACATTATATACATTATTGAAATATTGCTCTGTACCCCATTAATATGTTCAATTATCCTGTGTCAATTAAAATAATAAGAAATCACTCAAAATACTTGACTTGTTACTCTATTCTATAAACACATCATTGAATTTATGATATGTCTAACAAAGCGCAGTTTAAAAAGCAGAGGAATGTCAAATGGGGGTGGAGTGAAAGGAAGAAACAGACTAATAATTTTACCTAGGAAAAGAAACATTATGCCCTATTCAACACTAAGTATTTTCAAATACATTTAATACATACAGTAACTAGAACAGGTAGCCGAGCTTTTTTTTTTTAAATTATTGTATACAAAGTATGTAAACTATTGATCTTTACTAGTGTTTTCTAAACATTAAGTATGAATGGATATTAACATTCACGCAAAAATATTTGAAATTTAAAGTATCTTACTAAATCAGCCCCTGCTTGAAGTAAAACATCTGCAACATCCGTATGTCCATTTTCACAAGCATAGGTTAAGGCTGTGTCTCCTGTTGCTGTTGTAGCATGCACATTAGCGCCTAGCAAACAAAAAAGCATACATTTACTTTGTGAACTGTAAAATTCTATTAGATAGTCCAATTTTGCAATCTAGTGAAACTGAAGAATTCAAAAATGAAAATATCAAAATGCATTGAAGTATACTAGTATTCCTTTAAATACGCTTTATAAAAATACTTCGAGCCACACAGAAAATAACTAAACCAAGTAATTTTAAAACACACTAATTTGCCCATACATCACTAGTAAGTATACCCTAAGGAATAAAAGAGCTGCAAAACCAAAAATTATAAGCATTTTTCAGAAATTATATTGGTGGTACGTCTTGTTTGTATTTAGAGATAGTTCTATGGATAGTGCAGTATAAATCAAATAAGCAATTATTTTGTGAGAACAGAAGTTTTGGGCATGGTTAAGAGAAAACACAGATAAAAGATTTTTTTTTTTTTTTTTTGAGACACAGTCTCACTTTGTTACCCAGGCTGGAGTACAGTGGCATGATCTCGGCTCACTGGAACCTCCACCTCCTGGTGAGAAAACACAGATATAAGATATATATATATATATATATATATATATATATTTTTTTTTTTTTTTTTTTGAGACATAGTCTCACTCTGTTGCCCAGGCTGAAGTGCAGTGGCATGATCTCTCAGCTCACTGCAACCTCCGCCTCCTGGGTTCAAGTAATTCTTGTGGCTCAGCCTCTTGAGCAGCTGGGATCACAGGTACATGCCACCACGCCTGGCTAATTTTTGTATTTGTAGTAGAGATGGGGTTTCACCATGTTGGCCAGGCTGGTCTTGAACTCCCAACCTCAGGTGAGATATAAGATTGCTGAACTTAAGTAAAAATCTTGTTCTGTCCAGGTCTGGTGGCTCACACCTGTAATCCTTATACTTTGGGAGGCTGAGGCGGGTGGATCACTTGAGCCCAGGAGTTTGAGATTAACCTGGGTAACATGGTGAAACCCTGTTTCGACCAAAAAAAAAAAAGGCACATGCCTGTTGTCCCAGCCACTTGGGAGGCTGAGGTGGGAGAATCACTTGAGCCCAGTAGGCAGAGATTACAGTGAGCTCAGATCATACCACTGCACTCCAGCCTGGGCAACAGAGCAAGACTCAGTCTCAAAAACAAAACAAAACGAAACCTTCTGGTTCTGAATTAGAAGTACGGAGGTGGTCCCTTAGCATCTGAAGGTGACCAACGAATTCCTGATATATTTAATCTATAAGAAAAATACATATTTCCCAGCCCTGACCAACTACAGCCTAGACACAATGCTAGTAAACTAAGCAGAAATAGCATCTCTAGCTTAGATCATGGTCTCTAAGTACTATTTACTACTAAATGAAATTAGAGTTTCTTAGAAAAATGACTGATCCCAAGGCGGGAGCAGGAACTGTATAAGATGAGCCTGGAAAATCCTTGCCATATCAGGAAGCAAGAAAACTATCAGAGACTACAATGAGGTCATGACAAAAGGATTTAGGTGCTAACCTTATTGATCAAAGATATTCAGACAGTCCCATCTTCTGACGATTTTTGCATCAAAAAGAATAATGACAGCGATGAAGTAAAAGCCATCTTATATATTTAAATCCAAAAGTTCAAAATGATATTCAAATAAAAAACAAAACAACAGGGCCAGACATAGTGGCTCATACTTGTAATCCCAGTGTTTTGGGAGGCCAAAGTGAGAGGACTGCTTGAGGCCAAGACTCAAGATCAGCCTATGCAACAAGCAAGACCCCACCTCTACAAAAAAATAAATAAATAAATTAGCCAGGCACGGTGGTGCATGTCTGTAGTCCCAGCTACCTGGGAGGCTGAGGCAGGAAGATCCCCTGAGTCCAGGAGCCTGAAGTTTCAGTGAGCCACGATCACACCACTGCATTCCAGCCTGGGTAACAGAACAAGAGTCTGTTTCAAAACAAAACTAAACAAAAAAACACTTCACTGATCACCTTTGAAAGATGCTAAGGGGCTGCCTCATCACTTCAGAAACTGGTAGATAAAGGGGAAAAAAAGAGACAAACATTTTTCTTACCATTCCTATATGATAATTTGTACTTAATTTAAGGGCAAATCGTTGAGGGGAAGTTTCTCTTTGTAGATATTCAAGGAAGGTATAAAAAGACGGAATAAAAGAACTTAGAATATCACCTCTTTGTAACCCCTAATGAATTAATGGATCTAAGCAATGCTCATCAATGGCTAATAATATCACAAAAAGAGAGACAACTATATGCTTATTACCTCCTGAAGAAAGTATACAAATACTACCTATGAAGTAGTCCCATTAAAAAACAAAAAAGTCAAACCTGAATACAATCAAGATTCTAGATCTAACTACTAATTTATAGAAAATCCAAAGGATAGAAAAACAAGTTAAACAAAATCATGGGGATATCATCAGCAAAATCCATACTCTGAGAAGCCTAAAGGACAAACATTCCATTTCTTCAACCAAAAATTCCAAGAAAAAAGATAAGAAAAATGAAATGTAGCCCATCGATTAAGAGACTTAAGAGACATAATGATTAATAGTGATTGTATGAATCTTATTTGAATCCTAATTCAAACAAGTCACTAAATACACACATACAGATTTATAAAACTATCAGAGAAATATGAAAATGGCTTGGATATTTGCTAAGGAACTCATTAAAATTTTTTAGGTAGGAAAATTGTATTGTGGTTATTTTTTAAATTATCTTTTAAATACTGAATATTAACATTTTTATAAAAGAATACTTTTAATCATTAATTTTTAATTTTTAAAAATAAAAAGTTAAAAATGTTTCTTTAAGTAAAAATAATTTTATAAGAATGGGAATGTGGAGAAGTACAGATGAAATAAGATTGGCCATGAATTTAGGACTCGAATACTACATTCTCTATATGTTTGAAAAAATGCCATAACAAAAAGATTGTTAAATTTGTTTTAATTTTATAGCCCTTATATGAGTTTTCTTTAGTGCCACACTATAAGAAGAGCTTCATGTAAATAAATCACACTTAAAACTGGGGAGAAAAAAACACCTTTAGGTAGTGATCACATAAAAGTGATTCTCAAACCCTGGGATAGTTCTTCGAGCTATCTACTTCAAATAAGCAAAAGGAGATAAATCAATGGTAATGCGGTAGAAAAAACAATGTCAAGAGTTCTAAGTTTCAATGCTGGCTCTGTCCCTATTAGCTTGGTTACCTTAAAGGGTGTTAGTTATATAACATCACTGTGCATCAGTTCCCTCATCTATAAGAATGCATTTAATATTACTCACTACACAGGAACCAGTGGCAATTAATAAAGATAACACAAAAGCTAAGCAAAATGTCTGTATTCAAGAATTTCTTAATAAACATTTATTCCTTCTTTTAAAAACATGTTACAATAGCATGACTTTAGCTTAAGAGAGGGATGAGGGAAGAATGGACAAAGATAACCACTAGCAGAGAAAGACACTTGAATAGGACACAGTCACTAAAAATGATAGGGGCAAAATGACTGAATATATATAATTTGGTACCTTTAACTAGAGTGACTAGCAGTATTTGATTCAGGAAAGAAGTTAGCTTTTATGATTGGTTTGTCCAAATCATAATCATCCAAACCATTCACAATCTGCTTTAAGGCCAGGAGTGGTAGTTCACACCTGTAACCCTAGCACTTTGACAGGCTGAGGCAGAAGAACTGCTCGAGCCCAGGAGTTTGAGACCAGCCTTGGCAACATGGCGAAACCCTGTCTCTACAAAAAATATAAAACTTAGCCAGGCATGCTGGTACACGCCTATGGTCCTAGCTACTTGGGAGGCTGAGGCGGAAGGATCACTTGAGCCCAGGAGGCTAAGGTTGCAGTGGAACATATTCACACCACTATACTCCAGCCTGGGTGACAAAGCACAACCCTGTCATAAAAAAAAAAAAAGAAAGAAAGAAATCTGATTTAACAAATTATTTCAATAATAATTCAAAGAAAAAACTGAGGTTGAGCTATATTAAAATTAATGTTAACAATGAAAGCCCAAAAGGATAAAATTTTGCTAAATATTTTATTTTCTTTTACATATTAACTTTTCTATATATTAATTTTTAAACAATGTATCAGACCTAGAAGAAAAGAAAAATCCTACTATTACTTTCAAAGAATATATTTACATCTGTTGGGACTAATTTTTTTTTTTAATATGTTCTATAAAACTACAAATATTCTTTTTTTGTTTTTTTTTTGAGATGGAGTTTTGGTTTTGTTGCCCAGGCTGGAATGCAATGGCACGATCTCGGCTCACTGTAAACTCTGCCTCCCAGGTTCAAGCAATTCTCCTGGCTCAGCCTCCCAAGTAGCTGGGACTACAGGCACCTGCCACCACGCCCGGCTAATTCCTTTTGTATTTTTAGTAGAGACGGGGTTTCACTATGTTGGCCAGGCTGGTCTTGAACTCCTGACCCCATGATCTGCCCGCCTTGGCCTCCCAAAGTGCTGGCATTACAGGCGTGAGCCACCATGCCCAGCCAAAACTATAAATATTCTATGTAAAAGTACTTACTGTTTACCACAGCTTAACAATTAATAAGGCAAAAATATTTTTAAAATTAGTACTCTGCAAAAAAAATTAATTCCCTCTTTTTTCAGATGACTTAAAAATGTCAAGAAATGAACAGACTTAAAGGTACCAAATTATACCCTCAATAATATCATTATCCCCACCTCCTCTTATTGAGAGACTAGGAGAAACTAACATCTCCCTTCCACAAGCCACAAACAATTAAATGGAGAAAGAAGGTGAACAAAATGTCTTATGGTCACTATGTAAACGTTAGTAACAGTACGAAATCTTTTTAAAAATGAGTTTTAAAGACTAATGAGTGTAAGACCAGTTAAATTATTGAGCTGTCTTTCAACTCTTATAGAAATGAAACAGTTAACAGTTAATCGTTAAAGTTAAGAAAGCAATGTAAGTCTTTTTCTAAAAGGCATTTTAAATTTTTAAATTTTTATGTTTTATTTTTAACTGACAAATAATAATTGCATATATTGATGGGGTACAATGTGATGTTATGATATATGTATATGTTGTGTAATGATTAGATCAAGCTAACAAACATTCATCACCTCACATATTTATTTGTGGTGAGAACATTTAAATCTACTCTTTCAGCAATTTTGAGATATACATTATTGTCAACTATAGTGACCTTACTATGCAATATATCATTAAAACTTACTCCACCTATCTAAGTGAAACTCTGTACCCTTTGATCAACGATTCCCCTTTCCTTGTGTATCCTCCTCCCACCCTCATTCCCACACTCTAGTAACCTATGAGCACAACGTTTTTAGATTCCACATATAAGTAAACTATTATTTGTATTTGTCTTTCTGAGCAATAAGGCATTTTAAAGCCACATACCAGAAGCCAGCAAATATTTAACCAACTCCAGGTGTCCCTCCTGAGATGCCTCCATCAGAGGTGTCGAGCAGCCAAGTTCTATATCAGCTCCTGCCTTAATCAGGAAGTCTGCAACTTCAGAAAATCCTCCACAGCAAGCCAAAGTAAGAGCAGTTTCTTGAGTTTCTTCTGTCTGGGCATTTATATTTGCTCCTAGGAAAGT
Organism: Aotus nancymaae; assembly: GCF_030222135.1. Classification (NCBI taxonomy): domain Eukaryota; kingdom Metazoa; phylum Chordata; class Mammalia; order Primates; family Aotidae; genus Aotus; species Aotus nancymaae. Next base: position 15,430,338 of record NW_026988479.1, on the reverse strand, counting down.
ATAAAAATAGATAAAGCTAGTTGCAAGAGACTTATAATAAAGATACTATTTTTCTGAATTGCAATAATCATCTCTGTCTTCTCTACTTCTATGGCCCTGCAGAGTGTTCAGAAATTATCATCAATGCAAAATACACACACACACACACACACATATATATGCACTAGTTGCAGTAAACTAAACCAGTACTAACATGAAACATCTAAAGAAAACTGACTTTTTCAAAAGAAAGAAAACTGCTTTACCTTGTGCTAAGAGCAGTGCCACCATCTCTTCGTGTCCTTCCCGAGCAGCTTCCATCAAGGGAGTGTATCCTTCATCATTAACTTCTTCAAGATTTGCTCCCCTTTCAATAAGTAGAGCTGCCAGTTCAACATGTCCTCCACAGGCAGCTAGCGTCAATGGAGATTCAAATGAATCTGCAGGCATGTTCACTTGAGCACCACTATCCAAAAGCAAACGTGCCACCTCTACATGTCCATCCTGCAGATTTTCAGATGTAAAGCAAGGAGAGAAATTTTTTGTTTAGAGATTTTTTAAGTGGGAGAGAAGAAAGCAAGAGATTGGAAAACAATAGGAAGAAAAAAGACAAGATTAGAAGATTTAGCACAGACAGCATATATATTATCATGCTCATCTGAGCCTTATCAAAAGATCATCAATATTGTTTTAAAATATTTTTAAAATTATTTTAACCAACTTTCGAGCAAGCCCAAAATTCTCCAAAAGAATGAGACTTGGTGACATTAACAGTCACAAATCCAAATAATTTTAAATTTCCATATTTTTTGAAGTTCAAAAAACTGAAATCTATAGTCATCAGGACCTCAAAATAATCAGGTTATACTACTGCCAGGACAACTATAGCCATATACTCAAATTCAGGTTTCATATTCAAATGCAGAAACTGTATGAGATCTATTTCAGAAACAAAGGCATGGCAAAAAATAACACAACAAATTATGTGAAGTCATTACCACTTGGGATTATGTCACCAACATAAACATCTCTGGATTGACACTATCCTATATTTTTCCTAATCACAATGCCTTGTTGCAATGAGGTAAAGACATAAAAATAAAGATTCATTTGGAAAAAACTTTTACCATAGGCTATCTGCATAGATAGTAAGGCAATTAACAATAAAATATTCTCATGGTGGGTATCAATTCTACTTACCACCATAAATATCCTTCTTTAATTTCAAATTCTTAATGTCAAGATTTATGTAGGTCTTAATGCTTGTTGTGGCACATAAGGTCAGAGGCTATGTTGTACTATATTTCAAAAATGACCAAAATGTTGCTAAGGAAAAATAAATACTGAGTAGAAAAATAAGGTTCAGTAGTTCTTTTATTAAAGAAATAAGGCTGGGCATGGTGGCTCACACCTGTAACCCCACCACTTTGGGAAACAGAGGCAGGCAGATAGCTTGAGCCCAGATGTTCGAGGCCACCCTGGGCAACAGGGTGTAACCATGTTTCTACAAAAAATACAAAAATTAGTTAAGCTAATGGTGTGCACCTGTAGCCACAGCTACTTGGGAGGCTGAGGCAGGAGAACTGTTTGAGCACAGGAGGCAGAGGTTGCAGTGAGCCAAGATCACGCCACTGTACTGCAGCCTGAGTGACAGAGACCCTGTCTCAAAACCAAAAAAGAATTAAATAAAGAAACCTTAATTGTTAAATTTCAATATCCATCAAGACTTTTATTATACTTAACTAAATGACTAGCCCAGCTTTAATCACCTTTGATATAATGCCAAAAACAGATGACTTCACATTAAAATTTTAGTTTTACTAATACTTCAAATACATGTAAAATAAAATATTTTAACCAAATTACTGTACTGAGTTATTTGGTAGTTGAAATGTATTTCTAATTGAAAAGAAAACAAGGATTTTTAAGTGTCTACAGATCACGGAATTGCTTTTGTGCCTGTCTCCTCTAGGCTCTCAACAAATTGTTTTACTTGAATTTACTTGAATTCTTTTTTTATTTAAAGAAAGAGTCTTGCTCTGTCACCCAGGCTGGAGTACAGTGGTGTGATCTCAGCTCACTGCAATCTCCACCTCCCAGATTCAAGTGATTCTCGTGTCTCAGCCTCCCAAGTAGCTGAGATTACAGGTGCACACCACCATGCCTGGCTAAGTTTTGTATTTTTAGTAGAGATGGGGTTTCACCATGTTGGCCAGGCTAGTCTTGAACTCCTGGCCTAAAGTGATCCACCCGCCTCAGCCTCTCAAAGTGCTAGGATTACAGGCATGAGCCACCACACGAAGCTGAAGTTTGAAGATTTTTTTTTATAGATTCTGCTAACATATCTTCGGTACGTATACTAAGAGAGGAATTGTTAAAAAAAAAAAAAAAGTAAATAAATAAATACAACTCTTTTCTTAAAGCCTAGGCAACATAGTGAGATATCATCTCTACAAAAAACGTAAAAGCTGGGCATGGTGACATGTCCCTCTAGTCTCAGGTACTTGGGAAGCTGAGGTGAGAGGACTGCTTGAGTACAGGGGGTACAGGCTGTAGTGAGCCATGACAGTGCCACTGCACTCTAGCCTGGGCAACAGAGTGAGAGTCTGTCTTCAAAAGAGAGAGAGAGAGACAGAGAGAGAGAGATCAACAGAAAAACCACCCAATCAACCGACAGAATCATATGAGATATAAGATAGTGTGAGATATACGTGGGAGGTTTGGGAAGCTGAGGCACGAAAATCACTTGAATCTACTTGGGAGGCTTAGGCACAAGAATCACTTGAACCTAGGAGGCAGAGGTTGCAGTGAGCTAAGGTCATACCACTGCACTCCAGCCTGGGCAACAGAGCAAGATTCTGTCTCAAAAAAAAAATAGCGATAATACGTGGCTGCTGCATTAAGCCACTATGTTTTGAGTGATTTGTTACACAGCAATAGTCAACAAAATAGAAATTAACATATGTAATGATGAGCTTATTTAATCACATCTGAAAAACGTATCTGTATTTCCAGGTAATTTTCTTGCCATTAAATCTGTCTTAAATATTTATCAGAATGCGTTGAGTTTCTCTGTATTTGCACTCTCTTTTAGATGCATATATGCATAATATATATGTGTTGACAGAAGTAGAAAAAGGATTTCTGGATTGACAGCACTAAAGGTGATTATTATTCTCTGTGACACACAAGGTTTGTATTAAAAATATTCTAGATTATCCCTAAAAAAAAAAACCAGTTAAATGTTTCATAGGCTATCCATATAATTTGAGTCAATATATTTTGAAGTTAATTTGCTATATATGATTTTAATATGAAACTGTAAAAACACTAGAACTATGTCTACTACCTGCAAAATTAAAGTTTTATTAATAACAACCCTAAGGCCAAATACTTTACTGTTCTCTTCCAAAAGCAGAGGCATTCAAGCATTAACTGTGTTTAATTTAGCATCAAGTTAAGAAATTATACAAACCCAACACCAATTAATAACTCTCAAAGGCTTAAACACATATGAACTTTTCTTCCAATAAAATCTCAAGTGAGTGTAATTTAAAATTACCATGCAGGCCTCCATTAAGGCAGTGTGCATCTCATCTGTTTTGTGCTCTTGATCTGCACCAGCTTCAAGTAGAAAGCGAACCATATCCAAATGGCCTTGAAAAGAGGAATAGAAATTTTAAAATAATTGACTATCAGTTTAATACTTAAGTATCGAAGCATGGATTCTTTTTCTTCAGATGTCTATCCAAGAATTTGACAACTTATTTTGCATTCAATAAATGAATCAGTTAACAGTTTTACAAAGCCCATTCAAAGCAATATATAGGCTTTTTTCAAGGTCTTATTATCTAAGCTTTAAAGACTACATTAGTCTAAGGCACATAATTCAAGGTAAGTAAAGCAATAATGCTTTTACCTTGGTTGAATATACATAATTATTTAGCTAATGAAAACACTGAGATCAACAGAAAGCCAAGTAAAGTATCTTTGGATCATATATTCCAGAAAAACAGCTTTAAAGTAACCATAAACCCACTGTGGCAATAAGCAGGCACAGAAAACTCCATTTAAAATAATTTCAATCTTCTTGATACAGTCAATAAGTAAAAAGCCTTGATGGTCAATAAGAAAAAGACAAACCCTCCAGTAGAATAACGGGTGAAGGATATGAAATGATAATTCAAGAAAGAAATGCAAGTGAATATTAAACTGATGAAAACGACCTTCCTATTAAAGAAATGCAAATTAAAATAAGACACCATTTTTTTTTTACTATCAAAATGGCAAATATTAAAAAGAATGATAATACCCAGTGTTGGTAGGGGTGTAGGGTGGGGTAAAGGGCACTCTCAAACATTGCTGGTGGGAGTATAACTTGGTTGAACCTTTCTAGAAGGCAATTTGGCAATATGTATTAAAAGCCTTAAAAATGTCCATACCCTTTGACCCAGCAATTCCACTTCCAGGAATTTATCCTAAGGAAATAATCAGAGATTAGGCAAAAATGTCTGCACAAGGATGTTATCACAGTGTTTTAAATAATACTGAAAACCTGGAAACAATTCAAGTGTCCAACAATAGGCAATTATGTGCATCTACCTGATGTATTTGGCAGAGACTGCTAGTTCCCTACCCAGTATCCATTCTTTTATTCTTTCTCTTTTATAAAGACGGGGTCTCTATTAACCAGGCTATAGTGCAGTGGCATGATCATAGCTGACTGCAGCCTCGAACTCCAAGACTCAAGGGATCCTCCCACCTCAGCCACCCGAGTAGCTAGGACTGATCTAGGCCTCAAGAGACCCTCCTGCCTCAGCCTCCCAAAGTGCTGTGATTATAGGTGTGAGCTACTGCACCCAGCATTCTCTTATTGTTTTTAAATAACAGAACTCCAATTTCATCTGGGCAACTTACCTGACTAGAAGACTGTATTTCTCTGCCCCTCTTGCAGCTATGTGTAGCCAATGAGATTTAAGTGGTAGTTATAAGGCTGCACACCTAGGAAGACTCTTTAAAGGAAGCTTGCTAAATTGAGAGGCACTCCTTATTTTGCCCTTAACATCTTTATCATTCCTAGAATGTGAACTGCTGGGGTCCTAGCTATCATCTTGGTTTATAGGTTTATTGTAACCTTGAGGATACAAACCACATTATAGGATAGTAGAGAAAAAAAACAGAATTATGAGCTCTTGATGACAATGGAACTGCCATACTAGCGCTAAACAGCTTACCCTTCTAATTCTCTTTTGTTCAAATCATTATTAATTTAGAATCTGTGATATATGCAACCAATTTTAATCCTAAATGAAATAGTAAAATAGTACATGATCATCAAAAGTTACAGTGTACAAATATTTATTCAGGCCAGGCATGGTGGCTTATACCTATAATCCTAACAGTTTGGGAGTCTGGGGTAGAAAGATTGCTTGAGGCCTGGAGGTTCAGACCAGCCTGGGCAATAGAGTGAGACTTCCATCTCTACAAAAAAATAAAAATAAAATTAGCTGGGTATGGTGACATGAGCCTGTAATCCTAGTTATTCAGGAGGCTGAGGCAGGAGGATCACTTGAACCCAGGAGTTTGAGGCTACAGTGAACTCTGACAGTGCCACTGCACTCCATCCTGGGCAACAGAGCAAAACCCTATCTCTAAAAATAATAAAAAAAAATAGGCCAGCTGCAATGGCTCATGCCTATAATCCCAGCACTTTGGGAGACCGAGGTGGATGAATCACCTGCAGTCGGGAGTTCAAGATCAGCCTGACCAATATGATGAAACCCTGTCTCTACTAAAAAAACAAAAATTAGCCGAGCGTGGTGGCATGCGCCCGTAATCCCAGCTACTCGGGAGGCTGAGACAGGAGAATTGCCTGAACCCAGGAGGCAGAGGTTGCAGTGAGTTGAGATCATGCCATTGTACTCCAGCCCGGGCAATAAGCACGAAACTCCGTCTCAAAAAAATAAAAATAAAAAATAAAGACTATTTATTGAGATGAAAAATGTCTATGATATACTGCTAAATAAAAGAAGTAGACTATAAAACTGTTGTATAACTTTTGTTTAAAATATATATGTTTGCATATAAACATACTTAAAAACACACCAGAAATATGTACACTAAAATATTGTTTACATGCTTCTTTATCTTTAGATGGTAGCATTACACGTCATTTTAAAATTTCTTTTCTTTAGCTGGGTGTGGTGATGCATGCCTGTAATCCCAGCTCTTTGGAAGGCTGAAGCAGAAGGATCATTTGAGGTCAGGAATTCAAGACCAACCTGGTCAACATAGTGAACAGCTTTAAAGTAACCATAAACTAAAACACAAAAATTAGCTAGGCATGGTGGCGCATGCCTGTAGTCCCAGTTACCTGGGAGGCCAAGGCACGAGAATTACATGAGCCCAGGAGGCAGAGGTTGCAGTGAGCTGAGATTGCACCATTGCACTCCAGCCTGAATGGCAGAGTGACACTCTGTCTCAAATAAAAGAAAAAAGAAAAAAAGAAAAGTTTCTTTTCTTTGTGTTATTCTGTTTTTCAGGTTTTCAGTATTGTGTGTATTACTTTGGCATGTACTATTTTTTAAATAAACACTGGAAAAAGCATATAAAACAAAACATTAAATAACGGAAACCTTCTAAATCTATGCTAAGTGTTTGGGTTAACTTCACAGTTAACCCAGTAACTATGAATTAAAATAATAAACATACACTGGAAAACTATATTATAGGCAATATAGGCTAAAACAGACTTTCTATATAATCTCTTTTAAACTAGGCAATTTTATAGTACAGGGAAAACATAAGCAATATAAAGTTAACTCAAATATTCAAAGTGGTTATGAAAAACATTATAAATATTCATACATATGTTAAGTACCTTTATAGCATGCAAGCGTAAGAGCACTTTCTTTGAATTCATTAGAATGGGTGTTGATGCCTGCGCCATGATCTAAAAGAACTCTTGCAACTTCCACATGACCTGCACTGGCTGCTTCCATTAAGGGAGTATGTCCATTTTCATTATGATCTTCTATATTTGCACCTTCATTAAGGAGCACTTTAACAATGTCAACAAATCCTCCAGCACAGGCGTAAGTTAGTGCAGTGTTTCCTAAAAAGAACAAAGAGAAATATAATACATAAGCAGAATACATATTAAAAAAATAAAAGATTAAAAAAGAACATTATAAAAAGAAATAAAATCAGAACAGATACAATTATGATTATACTAATGCGCTAGGTATGCCTCTTCAATTCCCTTACACAAATCACTACAACTACTATCTCAACTTTTTCTCATTATCATTGGTTAGAAGCATCACCTTAATTTTCTTTTTCTTTTTTTTTGTTTCACCTTGTTGGTCAGGGTGGTTTCAAACTCCTGACCTCAGGTGATCCACCCACCTCGGCCTCCCAAAGTGCTGGATTTCAGGCGCCCACCACCAGGCCTGGCTAATTTTTGTATTTTTAATAGAGAAGGGTTTTCACCATGTTGGCCAGGCTGGTCTCAAACTCCTGACTTCAGGTGTTCCACCTGCCTCAAGCTCCCAAAGTGCTGTGATTACAGGCATGAGCCACCTCAACCAGTCAATTTTCTTACTAATTAAAAGATTTTCTGACCAGGTGCGATGGCTCACAACTGTAATCCCAGCACTTTAGGAGGCCAAGGTGGGAGGACTGCTTGATCCCCAGGAGTTTGAGACCAGTCTGGGCAACACAATATCTCTACTAAAAAGAACTGAGCCAGGCATGGTGGCATACACCTGTAGTCCCAGCTACTCTGGAGGCAGGAGATGGGAGGATCACTAGAGCCCAGGAGTTTAAGGCCGCAGTGAGCTACGATCACATTACTGCACTCTTATCTGGGAAACAGAGCAAGACCTTGTCTCCAAAAAAAAAAAGACTTTCAGGGAAGCCCAATACAAAAGACTATATACTATAAAGGTTTGGACAACGAAAAATATCCAGAAAAGCAAATCTATAGAGGCAGAAAGTAGATTAGTAGCTGTCTTGAGACTGAGGTGATGGAAATATTCTATAATTATATTGTACTGACAATTGTACAACTATAAATGTACTAAAAATCATTATTGTATATTTAAGTGAATTTTACTGTGCATGAATTATGTCAATAAAACTGGAATTGTTTGTTTTTTTAAAAAGCAGCAGTAGCTACATTTGGATTGGGCCTCAAAAGTTAAGTAGGATTCCTAAAGGCAGAAAAGGATATCTGGCATCAAACAAAATGCATTAAGTAAAAGTAGGTGACCAGAATAGCGACCACATCCCCTCACAGAGCTGCAATATAGAGCTGTGGTTTATCAGCCCTGGTCTCTCCTGATACTGACTGCTTTGGAGTACAGAAGGAAGACTCCTGGGAACCTATATTTTTAATAAGCTCTCAAGTGATTCTGACATGCAGGCAGTAGGTGCAGCTTACTGAACAAAGTGATGAATGAATTAATTAAAATATGAACTTGACTAGAAATTACTGGTGAGAAGATGACCCAATTTCCTTCTGGAAACTTCTGTTTTCCCAATGAAGTATGAGTTAAGGCAATCAGTGGAAGTGGCAGTGATTTCTGTGCCACAGAGATTATGGAAGTAATTTTTTATTCTTCCTACTTCTCTGCATTTCTCAAATGTTCTTTCAATGAGCATATATTATTTTCATAATCAGACAAAAAAATTAAGTAAATCAATCTGGTGGTTCACCAACATGCTCTAAAATTAACTGTTTTCTTTTATGCAAATGTAAGAGATATTTTCTATATTTAATTAATACAGAAAGAACCACTTTCAAGGTTTCCAACTATAGTATGTACAAAGCTGCTCAGTTCAAATAAATGATGGGCGAGGGATCTAGGTTGCATGCTCCTTATGAGACAACTGCCTATCTGAGGTGAAATAGTTTCATTCCAAAAACATCCCCCCCACACTTATGTGTGGAAAAATTGTCTTCCAATTGTCCTTGATGTCAAAAAGGTTGAGGACTGTTGCTATACAAGAATACCTTGGCAAGGCTTGGTGACTCACATCTGTAATCCCAGCACTGAGGCCGAGGCAGGCAGATCACCTGAGATCAGGAGTTCAAGACCAGCCTGGCCAACATGGTGAAACCCTATCTCTACTAAAAAAGTTACAAAAAATTAGCCAGGTGTGATGGTATGCACCTATAATCCCAGCTACTTGGGAAGCTGAGGCAGGAGAATCTCTTGAACCTGGGAGGCAAAGGTTACAGTGAGCAGAGATAGCGCCACTGCAATCGAGCCTGGGTGACAGAGCAAGACTCCATCTCAAAAAAAAAAAAAAAAAAATTTATCTTAATTAGTAAATGTATTCAGCACACTCAACATGTAAAAGCCTATAGGGTAAACACTCAGGTTTATCTATAATCTAAAGTGTTTTGTATTGAAGATAAAGAATTATAAGAAACACAGTTTATAATTTTGCCTCCATATATATTATTTACATAAGGCATGTAATATGTTGTTATAAGACGCATATATAGTAAAACAGTTACTACAGTAGAACAAATTAACATATTCTTCTCACATAGTTATCCAATTTTGCCCCCTGTGGCAAGAGCAGCATAATCTACTCATTTAGCAAAAATCCTGAATATAATACACTATTATTAATTATAGTCCTCATGTTGTACATCAGATTTTTTGACTTATTCATTCCATATATTCACTACTCTGTATCCTTTGACCTATTTCTTCCATTTCTTCTCCCCACTCCTGACCTGGTAACCAATGTCTTATCTCTATATATTCGACCCTTTTTGTACATTTTCAATATTCCACATGTAAGTGAGATCATGCATATATACATCCACAAGACTGTCGGGGGGAAAAAAGTGAAATCATGCAATACTTTTCTTTCTGTGTCTGGCTTATTTCAGTAGCATAATGTCCTTCAGGTCCATCCATGTTGTTGCTAATGGCAGGATCTCTCCCTTCAAGTCTGAATAATGTTCATTATGTTTATACCACAAAAACTCAATCTTGACTAAAGAGAATCTAAGTGTTTTAAGGACTTTTGAGGATATCAGATTAATTTGTATTTTACTCAAAGATTCCACAGAAGGGCTAAGATTTTTCTGTAGGTTTACACTGGTTTTTCTCAGAAATCTAATTTTTCTCTCAGGTAACAATTAATTATGTCAATTTTTTTCTCCCAACTAAGACATCATTTTCTACATACCTGTTGCAGACTGGGAGTTGACATCGGCATCATGAAGAAGTAATAATTTCACAATATCTAAGTAACCTCCACTGGAAGCTGCCATCAGGGGAGTTATGTCTCCTTTATTCCCTCTATCTTCAACATTAGCATGCATAGCAAGCAATACCTTTAAAACACATATACACACAAAGAAATTGTAAATTCTTACTATACAATAGTATTTCTAGAGAATATGCTGAATCTATGAAGATATTCTTCTAGAATAGGGGTGACGAAAAATCAATAATGACCTTTTGAAAAAATATACCAATTTTCACTGCTCAACATGCCTGGTTACGTGCTATATTTTACAATATCATTACATGTTAATCTTAAAGTAGGCAATCATATTAGCCATCCTACTATAAAATGTGATTGCTCTTGTCAAAGTATGTTATGCTTGAGGTTATCTAGAGCTAAAGAACAGCAAAACTATACTCACAAGACAGAAACTGGTAAAAACATGGTTAATTTCCAGTACTGCTCTAACACAGAAGAAAAAAAAAATTAAAAGAATTGGGGTAACCTGAATGTGATAAAAATAATGACTACTTTCCATTATAGTTGTATATTATTTCTAAGGACAAATTTAAAATTATTATTTCCATTTGTTTCTTATTAGGATTAGCTTTGAGTAAGTGGCAGAAAAATGAACCATTCTCAGTTGCATGTACAGGCAACAAAATAAACCATGTAACCATTTCTACTTTACCTACTGCCAAAAAGGGAAGTGAGGTGGGGGAAGAGAAGACTCTGACCTCTAATTATAATCTATCTTATAAGTGACAAAAATAAATAAAACATCAAAACCATTCCACAATTTTAATCACTAAAGATTATTTCTGCTTACTTGTGCTAATTCATAATACCCTGCTGAACAAGCCAAACACAGCAGGCTTTCTCCTTCTTCTGTATGTTCATTTACACTTCTGCCTTCATCTAGCAATTTACGAACAGCATTAACATCCCCATCGGAACAAGCTTCTGCTAGACTGCGACTGGAAACAAAATCATTCAACAATTAACCAAAACAAAAAGACTCAGGGGTCCTATGATAAATTATATTAAATATAAAGAGTTACTCACACACAGAAAAATGTTAATATAGTAAGAGATAAAATTATACGAACATATTATTTGCTGAGTATCTTTTCTGCAACTTCAATTATTCATGTTTATCAACCAAGCCAGAAAGCCAGTGAGTGAATCTGAAACCAGCTATCATTTTTATCTTTTAAAATCTCCTAACATAACAAATTTTAAATGAAGTTTTTTAAAGCATTAGACCAAGCATGTTCAACTCATGGCCTAGGACAGCTTTGAAAGCAGCCCAACACAAATTCATAAACTTTCTTAAAACATTATAAAATTCTTTTGCAATTTTTTTCTTTTTGTTCATCAGCTATCATTAGTGTTTGTATTTTGTTTTGTTTTGTTTTGAGACAGTCTCACTCCGTCTCTGAGGCAGGAATGCAGTGGTGCAATCTTGGCTCACTGCAACCTCCACCTCCCAAGTTCAAGGGATTCTTGTGTCTTAGTCTCCTGAGTAGCTGGGATTACAGGTGTGTGCCACCGCACCTGGCTAATTTTTATATTTTTAGTAGAGATGAGTTTTCGCCATGTTGGCCAGGCTGGTCTCGAACTCCTGGTCTCAAGTGATCCTTCCACCTTGGCCTCCCAAAGTGCTTGGTTACAGAAATGGGCCACCATGCCTGGCTTTTAGTGTTTGTATTTTATGTATGGCCCAAGACAATTATTCTTCCAATGTAGCCCAGGGAAACCAAAAAATTGGACACCCCTGTATTAGATACACAAGTTTTTAAACTCTACTTCTATAATGATTCCCAAAGACATGTTGGGATATAATCCTATAGCTGAAATTTTTATTTAGTAATAGTGAAGGTGAAAACCTCTTTTACCACAGAATGACTAACTAGACAACTGAGTCTCAAACATTAATGTGCATACGATTTACTCATATTTTTTGTTAAAATGCAGATTCTGATTCAGCGGATCTGGAGTAGGGCCCGAGATTCTGCATATCTCATAAGGTCTGAGGTGATGCTGATACTGATAGCCCATGGACCATATTTGAGTAGTAAGCAACTAGCCTACTGCATTAGTAACTCATTTCATGTATCAGTATTCAAGCAGTCACAGAAGTCAGTTTAGAGTTTACTATAACCACCTTTGGAATAAGTAACTTCCTTATAACTGAAAACCAGATCTTATTCAGTTTGGATTTCTCATAGACTCTAGTGTTATACATTCCACAGAATGCTAAATGAATAAAAGCTGAATGAAGAAACAATAATATCCACTTTTATAGCTACATAATATACATTTATGTATCCACTTAAAATATAATATCCATTCAGCTAAAGTGTATAAGCTCCACCAAAAAATATATTTAACCAAAACTGGCTACTTCCCTAAAATCTACTCAAGAAAACGTTTAACACCCAAAAGTCATTAAACACATACGTGTCCACTTGTCCTGCATTGTGGCTGTTTTCTATTTTCATCCGTGTCAGTGCAGCAGCAGCTTCATCCAGTGCACAACTAACTGAGGATGTCAGTCTCCGGAGTACCTCAGGATCTGCAAAAGCTTTACCATCAGCAGTTGACAATTTGCCAATCCCTTCAGTGTGCATCAATCAATCAGGTAGTGCAGGACAAAAAAAAAGTATAAAAGTGCAAATTGTAATTATATTTCTAAACACTAGTATCTAGGGAAAAGAAATGGTACAGAATCCATAGGTTAAGTTAACAAAAGAAGATAAGGTTGAGCATTTCAATTCTGCCACTAATATCAAAGGCCATGGCATAACCACCTATGTTTCAGTCTTTCTACCTTTATAATGCACATAATATTAATTTATCCTTTACCTTACTCAACATATAACTTCATATGATGCTAACTGTATCAAATAAATGAGATTTCTTTCAAAATACACAGTCACACCATAAGCGCTCTAGTATAGGATATCTGTCTATACTATTTTCAGTAGTATTTTCAGAAGGGAGATAGTCTGTAATATTATAACAAACAATTCAATTCAATTGTTTCTTCCTTTGGTCAAATACCCACTGACAACCATCTTCTGGGACAACATTTTAAATTAAATTCATTCTTACAAATAAAATTAGAATTTAAAAATTATATATACAACATCCAATGAATTTATATCATTTACAAAGAGCTGCCAACACAATTTACTAATAACAAAATGAATGCAAATTTAAATGGTGAGGTATTTTTCATTTATGAAATTGACAAAACAACGTCTGAAGTGTGAGGTCCTCTCAAAAATTGTTGATAGGAATAAATACAAACACAAACTTGAAAAACTAATTTAACAATAGTTGTCAAAATTTTATTTCACTTATTTATTTTCTGAGACAGTCTTGCTCTGTCACTCAGACTAGACTACAGTGGCAAAATCTCAGCTCACTGCAACCTTCACCTCCCAGATTCAAGCAATTCTCTTGCCTCAGCTTCCTGAGTAGCTGGGATTAAAGGTATGCGCCACCATGCCCAGTTAATTTTTGTATTTTTTTTTTTAGTAAAGATGAGTTTTCACCATGTTGGCCAGGCTGGTCTCAAACTCCTGACCTCAAGTGATCCACCTGCCTCAGCCTCCCAAAGTTCTGGGATTATAGGCATGGGCCACCATGCCCAGCTGGTTACCAAAATTTTAAATGCAAATATATTCTTACCCATTGATACCACTTTCTAAAAATCTGTCCTAAAGAGATACTTGCACAAGTAAGAAAAGTTACAGATATATAAGCCTATAAACTATAGCATTATTTGTGATATTAAAAAACTGGATATAAGCTAAAATTGGTAAAATTAATTACGGTACATCCAAGTAACAGACTATTATTGTACCCTTTAATAAAAAAAGAAAGATCAACATAAACTGTCATGGAAGGATGCCCACAAATTATGTGGGAAAAAAAGTTGTATTTTGTGTATTATGATCCTACTTCATTTTTAACAATCATGTATATTCAAACATGCAGATGTATTTATATTACCACAAGGGGAAAAGTCCAGCAGTATATGTAAACCTTGACAGACAGTGGGAAGGTTTTATAATCTACTTACTATATTTAACATTGCTTTAGCTATTTTATAATACATATTACATTTATAATTTAGAAAAGAATTTTTTAAAGTTCTTGATATGGCCTAATTCTTAATTTTCTCTAAAAATTTCAAAGAACCTTAAAGAAAAAAATATTTTCAACTTTATTTTGTTTAAATTAAAATAGTGTCAAGAACTATCTTCCTAGGCTGGTTGCAATGGCTCATGCCTATAAATCATAGTTTTCATCTTCAATATGAAATACAGTCATGCACTGCATAACAATGTTTGGGTTAAAGACAGACTGTATGTACAATGATGGTCCCCAAAGATGATAATGGAGCTGAAAAATTCCTATCACATAGTGATGCCCTGCCATCATAGCACATGGGTTTGTGGTAATGCCAGTGTAAACAAACCTACCGTACTGCCAGTTGCATAAAGTGTGGGACGTACAATTATGTACAGTGTCATGTATAGTAGTTGATAATAAACAACTGTTACTGATTTATGCACTTACTATATACATAATACTACACAAAAAAACAACAGAAATACATACTTTTTATCATTATTTTAGAATGTACTTCTGCTTATTAAAATAAAAAAAGAGTAGTTGGTCATGGTGGCTCATGCCTGTAATCCCAGCACCTTAGGAAGCCGAGGCGGAAGGATCATGAGATCAGAAGTTCGAGACCAGCCTGGCCAACATAGTAAAACCCCATCTCTACTAAAAATACAAAAAATTAGCCAGGCATGGTGGCAGGCGCCTGTAATCCTAGCTACTTGGGAGGCAAAGGCAGGAGAAGAGCTTGAACCTAGGAGGCGGAGGTTGCAGAGAGCCGAGACTGTACCACTGCATACCAGACTGGGTGATAGTGCGAGACTCCATCTCAAAAAAAAAAAGTTTAAAAAGTTAACTATAAAACTTACCTGTTAGCAACTACATTACAAAATAAAAATGTGGGAGATAAATTTAATGAATTTATGACTTCTTTATCTGTACTGATTTAGGGAGCTGCATGTTAATTACTTGACTTGATTTTAAATAGCTAATTTTTTTTTTTTTTGAGACAAAGTCTTGCACTGTCACCCAAGCCAGAGCACAATGATGCAATCTCAGCTCAGGCAAGTCCTTCAGGAGGTATTCCAGGGCCAGGTGCAGTGACTCACACCTCTAATCCCAGCACTTTGGGAGGCTAAGGTGGGTGGATTGCCTGAAGCCAGGAGTTTGAGACCAGCCTGGCCAACATGGTGAAATCCCGTCTCTACTACAAATGCAAAATTTAGCCCGGCATGGTGGGGCACGCCTGTAGTCCCAGCTACTCAGGAGGTTGAGGCAGGAGAATTGCTTGAACCCAGTAGTCAGAGGTTGCACTCCAGCCTGGGTGACAGAGCAAGACTCTGTCTCAAAAAAAATTAGCTATTTAAAAT
The DNA here is from genome assembly GCF_030222135.1 of Aotus nancymaae. NCBI lineage: Eukaryota > Metazoa > Chordata > Mammalia > Primates > Aotidae > Aotus > Aotus nancymaae. The sequence goes on along the minus strand of NW_026988479.1, from coordinate 15,414,598 downwards.
CAAGTTACGCATAGATTAAAGTGAATACACAAGTAATCACATGCAGCTCCCCAAATCAGTACAGATAAAGAGTCATAAATTGATTATTTTATTTTATTTATTTTATTTTGAGATGGAGTCTTGCTCAGTAGCCCAGGCTGGAGTGCAGCGGCGCGATCTTAGCTCACTTCAACCTCCACCTCTCAGGTCCCAGTTCAAGCAATTCTCTTGCCTCAGCCTCCCGAGTAACTGGGATTACAGGTACGCCACCATGCCCAGCTAATTTTTGTATTTTTAGTACAGACAGGGTTTCACCATGTTAATCAGGCTCGTTTTCAACTCCTGACCTTGTGATCCACCTGCCTCAGCATTCCAAAATGGTGGGATTACAGGCGTGAGCCACCGCGGCCAACCAACACATTTTAATTTTATAATGTAATTACTAACAGGTAAGTTTTCCTTGATACCTAGCTAATTATCGTTTGTGTTGTTTTTTTTTTTTTTTGAGATAGAGTCTCGCTCTGTTGCTCAGGATGGAGTGCAATGGTGTGCTCTTGGTTCACTGCAACCTCCACCTCCCAGGTTCAAGCAGTTCCCCAGCCTCAGCCTCCTGAGTAGCTGGGACTACAAGGACATGCTGCCACACCTGGCTAATTTTTTGTATTTTAGTAGAGACAGGGTTTCACCATGTTGCCCAGGTTGGTCTCGAACTCTGGAGCTCAGGCAATCCGCCTGCCTCAGCCTTCCAAAGTGCTGGGATTACAGGCGTGAGCCACTGTACCCAGCTGCTGATTATCTTAATACCTTAAAAATATAATAGTTGAACCCAGAAATCCAAAATGTGAACATTTTCTTTGGGAAATAAAAAGTAAAATAAATTTTAGAGATTTTAAATTTTGTATAATGTTATAGAATTTTGGGATAACCCCATGTAACTCTGTAAAGAGATCTAGACTTGACCGGGCGCGGTGGCTCACGCCTGTAATCCCAGCACTTTGAGAGGCTGAGGCAGGTGATCAGGAGGTCAGGAGTTTGAGACCAGCCTGGCCAATATGGTGAAACCGCATCTTTACTAAAAATATAAAAATTAGACAGACATGGTGGTGCATGCCTGTAGTCCCAGTTACTCAGGAGGCTGAGGCAGAAGAATCGCTTGAATCCAGGAGGGGGAGGTTGTAGTGAGCTGAGATCATGCCATTGCACTCCATCCTGGACAACAGAGTGAGGCTGCGTCTCAAAAAAAAAACAAAAAACCCAATAGATCTAGACTTTTAAAGAGGCGAAAAAGAGAAAACAAAAAGTAAAGTACCTGCTGCTTCTAGCAATGCTTCTAGCCGTGCCTGTGTCTCTGGATCCACAGTGCGTAAGTCTGCTCCTTCTGCAGTACTTGATAAGAATATCTCTGATGTTGTTTTAAGCACTGGGTTATCCAGATCTTCTTGGTCCAAAATAAATGATTCAACCTGTTAATGAAATAAAGATGCAATATCCATCAAACTGATATCAATATGATTAGAATAACTATAATTTAAGGTAATATGACTTTTTAATTGGAACTTAAATATAAGCAGAAAGATTATGGGAGTATGGTAATGGACTTTGAAGGACACTGTGACAGTCTTGTTTACCTTCAGACATGACTGCAGGCATAACACAGATACACTAAAGTTTCCTCAAAAGCACTGTATCTTCTGTGACTAATACAGAGCATGTGTGTATTTTCTGTGACTAATACAGAGCATGAAAAGCAGTATTTAGGCAGTCATAGTGGCCCATGCCTGTGATCCTAGCACTCTGGGAGGCCCAGATAGGCAGACTGCTTGAGCTAAGGAGTTGGAGACCAGCCTGAGCAACCAGGCGAAATCCCGTCTCTATTTAAAAAAAAAAAAAAAAATTAATACTGAAAAAAGAAAAGCAGGGGCTGGGCACAGTGGCTCATGCCTGTAATCCTAGCACTTTGGGAGGCCAACGCGGGGATTTACCTGAGGTCAGGAGTTCGAGACCATCCTGGCTAACATGGTAAAACCTAATCTCTACTAAAAAGACAAAACTTAGCTGGGTGTGGTAGCAGGTGCCTATAATCCCAGCTACTCCAGAGGCTGAGGCAGGAGAATCACTTGAACCCAGGAGAAGATGGAGGTTGCAGTGAGACAAGATCGTGCCACTGCACTACAGCCTGGGCAACAGAGCAAAAACTCCATCTCAAAAATAAAAAAACATTTACTTTTTATTGATACAAGTACATGAACATAACCCTGAGAAAAATCTACATAGACTAGATAGAAAAAAAAATTGATAGCATAGATAGGATATTAGGAGAAAGTTTTCCTTTTTTCTAAATAATTTATTCAATTCTGACTCTGAAATAAGGGAAAATAAGAACTAACCCACTGACAAATACCTGGAGTCCTCTAGACAGGAACACTCCATGAGGTTAGAAACTCTAGTTTGTTTACGGTGCTATACTTTGGGCCTACAAATTCCTGGCACATAGTATGAACTTAATACATACTTGTTGAATGAATGGTATAAGCAAAAATCAACTTCCAAAAATAAACAAGTAACCCTCCAATTTCAAATCAAATTAATTCAAAATGAATTTTCTTAAATAAAATATATACAACCCTTCTGGGAAGCAATTTGGAAATGTGTATCAAAATACCTTAAAAAGCTCATTAACAAATTATTGGAAAGCCAGACAAAAATTAATGTGCAAGTTTGTTCACTGCAGCATTAACTGAAATTCCAAAAATGAGGAAAAATTAACTACAATACAGAATTTGGTAAATACAAGTTGTACATTTACATGATGGACTACTATGCAGTCATCATTAAAAACAGTTTTTGTGACCACTGGCTCAGCTGTGAGAAAAAATAAAAAAATTTTTAAAAATGTTTTTGAAGCATATTTAATGGCATATGAGAATATTCATAAAATTAAGTGAAATGCACAAGACTCAAAACAGTATGATTCTTATTTTACTAAAAATATATGTGTATATATGTAAATATGAACATGAGTACTCATGAGTAATATGTATATTATTTACATATTACATAAAAGGACCACAGTATCTGGACTACATTATTTGGCATATCTAGCTAGTTGGTCATCAGTTTTCACTGGACACCAAATAAATATATACTAATAAAGATAGTAAAGTTAAAATAATTTACATTTATTTTATTATCTAATGATGTACTATAATTTTACAAAATGAATCTTTAACTTCAGACCTAAAAGAAGCTGTACTGTAACACAACTTCTTTAACATGTAACTACAGACAAAGATGCCATTCTAGATCCAATGGATAAATGCAGGCAACCAGTTGTCAAATGACCTTGAAAGGCAACTGCTCATACAACAGCTTAATGCAAGGCCAAGAAATTAGGAGACAGTTGCAGAATACATACCTGCCAGTTGGGAGGAGAGGTAAAAACATCATTCCAGTAATGGTATTTAGATATTACCATTCCTATTTTATAAATATGATACATTTCATGCAACATTTTAAAAAGCCAAGTTAAGGATTTCCAGTAGTCTCTAATTCATTTATCCTATATTTACTAAAGGCACACTTAAAAAATTTACATATATATATTATATATATATAATGGAGGTTGCACTCCATTATATATATATATATATATATATATATATATATATAATATATATATCACTATGATAATACAAAAATGTGGTAGAAGAAATAAGAAAGACTCCAACAACTATTACAAAAGGCCCCAAAGAGAAATAAATGATATAACCTTATGCACTAATGAGGGACAAATCACTTCCAGCCCTAGTAATCTGTGAAGACTTTGCATAAGAAGCTGCATTTGAACTAGGCTTTGAAGGATGCACAGAATTGCAACAGGTGGTCAGACACAGGCAGAGGTGGGAAGTATATTTCAGATAGAGGGAGAAAATAAAAAATTGGCTTGGAGGCTGAGTGTGGTGGCTCATGCCTATAATCCTCCACTTTGGGAAGCCAAGGCAGACAGATCACTTGAGGTCAGGAGTTCGAGACTAGCTTGGCCAACGTGGTGAAACCCTGTCACTACTAAAAATACAAAATTAGCCAGGTATGGTGGAATATGATTGTAATTCCAGCTATTTGGGAGGCTAAGGCACAAGAATTGCTTGAATCCAGGAGGCAGAGGTTGCAGTGAACTGAGATTGCATCACTACACTCCAGCCTGGGTGACACAGTGAGACTGCTTCCAAAAAAATTGGGGAGTGGGGGTGGGCCTTGGAGATGAATGGTCCACTCAAAAAAATTAAGGTATGAGCCAAGCACAGTGGCTCATGCCTATAAACCTAGCACTTTGGGAGGCCAAGGTGGGGAGATCATTTGAGGCCAGGAGATCAAGACCAGCCTGGGAACCTAGTGAGACCTTATCTCTATAAAAAAATTTTAAAATTAGCCTAGCATCATGGCATAAAACTAGTCTCAGCTACTCAGGAGGCTGAGGTAGGAGGATCACTTGAGCCCAGGAGTTCAAGGTTACACTGAGCTATAATTGTACCACTGCACTCCACCTGGATGACACAGCAAGACACTGTCTCAAAGAAAAAAAGATTTAATACAAGGTCCTTCTGCATTGCTGGTGGAAATATAGTGGCACAGTCACTGTGAAAACAGTTTGACAGTTCTTCAAAAGTTAAACATAGAATTACCATATGACCCAATAATTTTACTTCTTAGGTATATACCTAGGAGAATTAAAAATATACATGTTCATACAAAAACTTTAACACAAATGTTCATACTGCAATCTTTGTAACTGCCAAAAAGTAGAAACAACCCAAATATCCATCAGTAAATGAATGGATAAACAAAATGTGATATATATCCATGCAATTGGATATAATGCAGCCATCAAACAGAGTAAGTAGATGAACCTTGAAAACATCATTTTTAGTGAAAGAAGGCAGACATGAAAGTTCCCATTATATGATCCCATTTATATGAAATGTCCAGCATAGGCAAAGCCATAAAGACAATAGGTTGCCTAGGGAGTGAAGAAGGGAAGAACTGGAGTTACTGTAAATGAGTCTGAAAGTTTCTTTTTGGATTGATGAAAATGTTCTGGCATTAGATAGTAGTGATTGCTACACAACCTTAATAGATTTGAGTGGACCATGTAAAAGGTGACAGATTGTTCATTGCCTGACTGATCTCCACCAGTAGAAAGAGAAAGAACCAGTAGCAATGACCTCCTGGGTGTCAATAATGTTAATATCACATATATAAGATGGCACATTCCTAAGTGCTTGGGAAGAATCAATTTCAGAGGAAAAATACAAAATGGTGATGTGTCCCTTGCTTCAGAGGCTTATAACTCCTCTTTGAAAAATACAATGCATAAGACAATTTACTGCATTAATTCTATGTCTTACAGTAGATGTAAACTCAAGTTTCAATTAGGCAACAAGACATAATGGAGAGAATATTACAATGGAGATCAGGAGAATTAGGTTCAAGTACCAGTTCTATCAGGCATTGTGTGTAAATTCAGACATAATACTCAACCTTTCTGACATTCAATTTCTTCCTCAATAAACAAAGACACTCTCTGCCCTGCCTACCTTATCATGCTATTGAATTCACGAGGTAATGAAGGTAAAAGCATTTTGAAACAATAAACCACCATATAATTTCTAGAACATGATTCTAGAAATTACAATTCTTTTGTCCTGTCCCTCACCACAGTATCTATTTTCTCTACCTTTTCAAAGTGGAAGAATGGTACTGAGAATCTAACATGATGCATTTTATCAGTGTTCACTTGAACTTTTGAGTGTGGTTTTAGGCATTTTATATCTAAGATCTGACCCACATGGTCAAATTTTAAATATATGCAATTCTTGTAGGGAAAAAAAAAAAACAGAATGAGTTATAGTTAATACAAAACCACACAGATAAATGATATGAATACATTTGTGTCAATCAGATTTCCCAAAATGCACTACTGCTTCCTTTGTCCTACCCTCTCTATAACTTTATAAATGTCTGTCTCACTATGGAATCAATAAAACGACAAAATATCCCATTATGCCTATTATTTTGGAAATATTTGAGAGATTACTTTTGGCAGTTCACAAATATCTTACCTAATAACTCTGCTGAAATATATTCTTACAATTCAGATTTCATTAGCCTTACTTCAAAATATAGCTGGCTGGGTGCATGTGGCCCATGCCTGTAATCCCAACACTTTGGGAGACTGAGGGAGGAGGACTGCTTGTGCCCAGGAGTTCAAGATCAGCCTGGGCAACATAGTGAGCCCTTGTCTCTACCAAAAATAATTTTTAAAAATTAGGCAGGCATGGTGGCTGTGTGCCTGTGGTCCCAGCTACTCAGGAAACTGAGGTGAGAGGATCGCCTGAGCCCAGGAGGTTGAGGCTGCTGTAAGCCGTGATCAGGTCATTGCTTGCACTTCAACTTGGGCCCTGGGCGACAGAGTGAGACTCTGTCAAAGAAAAAAAGAAAAAAAAAAGATGGCAACCATTTATAGCTACATGGAGATGTATTAAATATGATAAATTCTATATACATTCTGTATACTTAATATAAATGGTTTGGTGACAGTACAGAAACCAGGTCTATATATAACAGATAAGCCCAAAATAATAGTATATCTAATGAAATTAGTCTTCAAATGCAAATGAATATAAAAGTCTTATAGTTTCTTACATATAGCTAAAACATCACAGCAATGTTCTTATTGCCTAATGATATTGTTACATAGCTCATCTCTATTCAGTAGCTACGTTCAGCAGCAAATAAAACATCCACCTATCGTAGTATGATTTTTTTACCAAAGGCAAGAAAGTTTCTTTTAAGTCCTAAACACTGAAGAATCTTTTTTCCTACTTGCTGATTGGGTACAAAAATAAAGGGTGGAAGAAAAATAGTAGTCAGGAATATGGCCCATCAAAAACTACCTGTTTTTCCCTTACATCTCCTGAAATATTAAAGGCAAAAACCTTTGTCTTCCTCCTCAAAAGGTTATTTTTCCTTTCGACCTAAAAAAAAAAGAAGTGTGGGAGTGTGGTTTTTAGTTTCAACTAAAACAAACAAGAGTGAGGAGTGAGGAGAAGGGGAACAAGCATTTTGTCTCATTTTTATTCCATTTTGATATTTCAGAAATGAACCACTGGATGGCAACAGTTACCAAGGGAGATTACCACAGACTCAGCTATTATCACCACAGACTCAGCTATTATCACCAGAGTGAAGTCAGTCACTATGGTCAAAGTCTAATTTGAAAAATCATTTATTAATCCAGCTATGATTTAACCAAAACTCACTTCCACATTTTTTTTTTTTTTTCAGACGGAGTTTCGCTCTTGTTACCCAGGCTGGAGTGCAATGGCGCGATCTCGGCTCACTGCAACCTCCGCCTCCTGGCTTCAGGCAATTCTCCTGCCTCAGCCTCCGGAGTAGTTGGGATTACAGGCACGCGCCATCGTGCCCAGCTAATTTTTTGTATTTTTAGTAGAGACGGGGTTTCACCATGTTGACCAGGATGGTTTCGATCTCTTGACCTCGTGATCCACCCGCCTCGGCCTCCCAAAGTGCTGGGATTACAGGTGTGAGCCACCGCGCCCGGCCACTTCCACTTTAAATCAATTTCTAAGTAGCGCTATAATTAAAACTTTCAATAACAGTAATATGCTTTAAATCTTATACTGTAATAATAAAATAATAAAGTCTATTATATTGGTCAACAACTAAATGTTAACTTCTTTCAGACTGTATTTCTAGAAATAGCAATTGCTAGCTAACAGAAAAAAATGTTATTAATAGTAAAAAATAATATTCTATCATAAAACATGTCCATTACATATTTTTGTTTATGTATTCTATGGTCATGCAATGCAGGGAAGAAAAAAACAACACCCAAGCTCTTTTTTTTTTTCATTTTAAAAAATTTATTAATTTTGATTCAAGCTCTTACATATAAATGAAAAATACATTGTTTTCCACAGAGCCCTTGGAATTGGATTAGAAAATTTTCATTTTAACACGTTAAATAAATTTGTATTTTAAGTTAGAGAGTCAAATGTTAGCAACCACAAATTTCATTTCAGGTATCCTTTAAGAATATTCTAGGCCAGGTGTGGTAGCTCACGCCTGTAATCCCTGCACTTCGGGAGGCTGAGACAAATGGGTCACCTGAGGTCAGAAGTTCGAGACCAGCCTGGCCAACATGGTGAAACCTCATCTTTACTAAAGATACAAAAAAATTTGCCAGACTTAGTGGCACCTGCCTGTAGTCCCCTAGCTACTCAGGAGGCTGACGAACGAGAATCACTTGAACCCAGGCAGCAGAGGTTGAGTGAGCCTACATTGTACCACTGCACTCCAACCTGGGCAACAGAACAAGATTCCATGTCAATAAAAATAAAAATAAAAATAATATTCTAGTCTGTCTGGTTAATTTAAAAAACAAAACAAAGAATTATCACTCTCATGAATTTCAACTGCAGCTATGAGAAAGTTCAAGGAAGACTAAACCTTTATTTCACACCATCTCTCCTCACCAACCTTCAAAAATGAAGCTCCCAGCTGGGTCAGTGGCTCACACCTTAGCATTTGGGGAGGCTGAGGCCTGGGCAACATGGCAAACCCTGTCTCTACCAAAAACACAAAAAGTAGATGGGCGTGGGAGTGTGTGCCTGTAGTCCCAGATACTTGGGGGTCTGAGGCAGGAGGATCCCTGGAGCCTGGGAGGCGGAAGTTGCAGTGAGCCAAGATCATGCCACTGTACTCCAGCCTGGGCAGCAGAGCGAGACTCTGTCTCCAAAAAAATAAATAAATAAAATAAAAAATGAAGCTCCTTTAAGAAATTCAGATTGATCATTTAAAACAGGAAAATAAAACATTTTAAACATCCAAAATACACATTTTTAAAACATGTACTCGCTAGTCCTCTTTTTCTTTCTTATGTATATTTGAATAGGCCAACGAGTCTTATCCTTCCCCCACCCAATGTGGGCTACTTTAAGTCAGGATCAGCACCATTTTGGAATGCTTATTGTTGATCTCCACTCATAACACCAAAAAGGATGAGCCAGTGTTCCAAGAGGTATTACTGAAGGACATAACAATTCCTTTTTGCAAAATACACAGTACTCCAAAATTCCAGAAGTAGCAACCACCATAACCATGCCTTAAGATCCACTCAAAGGAAGAAAGTAATACTGTTGTAATTTAGGACCAAATAATGACAAATTTGGAAGTGAGTTTTTTTTTACAAAAAGAGCTAATATACTCAGCAACAAAATCTTGAAATACTGGAATAAAAAGGCTACATTCACTAACATAAAAGCTTTTCAAGGCTCCTTCTACAAGGAAAACTTTATTCCCAATCTCAGATTCACAATCCCTCCTTCTCAAAAAAACATAAAAGAGGCCAGAGGCAGGGGCTCATGCCTGTAATCCCAGCACTTAGCGAGGCTAAGGTGGGTAGATTGCTTGAGCACAGGAGTTAGAAACCAGCCTGGGCAACAGGGTAAAACCCTGTCTCTACAAAAAATACAAAAATTGATGGACATGATGGTACACACCTATAGTCCCAGATACCTGGGAGGCTGAGGTGGCAGGATCACTTGAGCTGGAGAAGGTGGAGGCTGCATGAGCCATGATCACGCCACGGCACTCCAGCCTGAGCAAAAGTGCAAGACCTTGTCTTAATAAAAAATATTAACAATTTTAAAAAATCATATATTGGGTTTTCTGAAATTGGTTAGCTTCACGTAGACCAAGAAAGGACCATCATGCGTTTCCTAATTCTAAGTTAAAGCTGAAGAAAATTATCCCCACTTTGCACAAACACAAAAACTTCATTTTCAAACTATAGCTTTAATGCAGAGTCTATTATCTTTTGAAGTCTGTAACTGAAAACAGGAGAAGGAAAAATCTTTTTAAAAATCTGCTATAAGCTGGGCATGGTGGCTCACGCCTGTAATCCCAGCACTTTGGGAGGCCAAGGCAGGTGGATCATAAGGTCAGGATATCTAGACCATCCTGGCCAACACGGTGAAACCCCCATCTCTACCAGAAATACAAAAATTAGCCGGGCATGGTGGCGCATGCCTGTAATCCCAGCTACTTGGGAGGCTGAGGCAGGAGAATCATTTCAACCAGGGAGTTGGAGGCTGCAGTGAGCTAAGATGGCACCACTGCACTCCAGCCTGGCGACAGAGGGAAATTCCGTCTCAAAAAAAATCTACTGTTTAGTGCCTTTAAAAACATAAAAGGCTACCATTAATAAAATGTCTCATATGTATCAGTCTTTTCCATGTATCATTTTATTCAACTGCCTTAACTACTTAATGTTAACTGACTTGCTCAAGATTACGTAACCATGTGAGGCTCTGAAGCCATGTGTTTCAGACAACAAAGCTTACACCCTTTTCACTACACCACCTGGATGAAGTGAATTTTCTAAACAACAGAGTATAACTAAAACAAATACTAATCAGTGTAGTGAACAGAAAATCTGCAGCTGTCCTAACAATCATATTGTCAGAAAATAACTTTGGAATTTAAATTAAATGTAACAGATTATCAAGCCCAGTAACTCTAATGTCAGTTCAATTATGTCACTCCTTTGGCCAAAATCCTTCCCACTCCTTAGGTAAAAGATCCAAATTTCTTGGTAAGGCATACATAGTTATTTAGAATTTGGCTTTGTCTATCTTTCCAACTATATTCTTGCTGCATTCTATTTGGCTTTTATATTCTAGCCATACCAAATTGCTGTGGTTCTTTGAACGTATCATCTCTACAAAAAATAAAATTAAAAATTAAAAATAGCCAGACATACTAGCATGCACTGGTGGTAGTCAGAGCTACTTGAGAGGCTGGGGCGGAAGGATCACTTGAACCCAGGAGTTCAAGGCTACAGTGAACCAAGATTGAGCCACTACATTCCAGCCTGGATGACAGAACAAGATCTTGTCTTGTCTTGATGAGTGTGCGTGTGTATATACAGATGTGTGTATGTGTGTGATACATCTCTCTCTATATATATATATGTGTGTGTGTGTGTATATATATATATATATATATATATTTTAAAAAGCTATTATTATTCTAGATGCCAAAGTATATATACCAGGGTATATAATAGTTTGACATATTCAAAGAAGTACAGCAATTTGGAATGGCTAGAACATAAAAAGCAAATAGAGTATAAGGATATAGTTGGAAAGCTAGATAAAGCCAAATCCTAAATAACTATGTCTGCCATACCAAGGAATTTGGATCCTTCACCTAAGAAATGGGAAGGATTTTGGCCAAAGGAGAGACAAAAGGGCAAGAAAGCATGGGAAACAGCACCAAAGAAAAGAGGACGCCAAATGTGCTTTATAATAAAGCCACTCATGATAGTTAACCAACTCCTGTGAGAAGCCCTAATGACTCAGTCACCTCTTATTAGGCCCAACCTCCTAACACTGTTGCACTAGGAACTAAGTTTCCAACACATGAACTTTGGGGGACACATTCAATTCATAGTAGGGTCCAAGGGGAAATGATTAGTTCAGTTTTAGAATTAATGAGGCTGAGATGTTTATGGAATATACATAGAGTAGGTATTAATAGTTGGGAAGGTCTCTCAAACGAAATGTAATAGAAGTGAGAGGGATCACACCCGTAATCCCAGTACTTTGGGAGGCTGAGGCAGGTGGATCACAAGGTCAGGAGATCAAGATCATCCTGGCCAACATGGTGAAACCCTGTCTCTACTAAAAATACAAAAATTAGCCGGGCATGGTGGCTTGCGCCTGTAGTCCCAGGTACTCAGGAAACTGAGGCAGGAGAATTGCTTGAATCCAGGAGGCAGAGGTTGCAGTGAGCCAAGATTACAAGAACATAAGGAGCAGTTGTGGTTTTGCTTCAAAATAAGCACAAGAACAATCTTATGCTGATGGACTATGCATTCTTCCTTTTTAAATTATTGCTCCTTTAAACCTGTCACTTAGAGCCCATCAATCTCCTGAAGTTAAGACACTCAAATATTAACCTTTAGAGTAATCATCCAAAACTAACACAGGGCAATGATCCACACATTGAATCTGGTATCCTGCATTGTCACAGAACCATGAGAAAATTAAATGAAGTGATGCAATTAAAGTGCACAATGCCTAGACCACTCAAATACAATTTATCAATATCTAAAAGGAGTTCAGAAGGACAAATATAATTTGAATAAGTAGGCTGGGCATGGTGGCTCATGCTTGTAATCCCAGCACTTTGGAAGGCCAAGGCAGGAGGATCACTTAAGGCCAGGAGTTCCAGATCAGCCTAGGTATTGAGACCTCACCTGTACCAAAAAATTTTTAAAAATTAGCTGAGTGTGGCAGCAGATGCCTGTAGTCACAGCTGCAGGGGTCGGGGGTGGAAGAGGAGGTTTGAGGTGAAAGGATTGCTTGAATCCAGGAGGTTGAGTTTGCAGTGAGCCATGATCGCGCCACTGCACTCCAGCCTAGATAAAAGAGCGAGACCCTGTCTCAAAAAATAAGTTACCTTGTGTTTTCATTTCCAGAAATGTTCATATTCCTGAAAAGACTGATGTTTTTAAGGGAAGAGAACATATTTTTTCATCTTTGGAGTTCCAAAGCCTAGCACAGAGCTTGACCAACAGTAGGCTCTAAATAAATAATTGTGAATAAATAAATCCATTCTAGGCCAGGCACAGTGGCTCACGCCTATAATTCCAGCACTTTGAGAGGCACAGGTGGGCAGATCACCTGAGGTCAGGAGTTCGAGACCAGCCTTACCAACATGGTGAAATCCCGTCTCTACTAAAAAATACAAAATATTAGCTGGGCATGGTGGTGGGCACCTGAAATCCCAGCTACGCGGGAGGCTGAGGCATGAGAAATTGCTTGAACCTGGGAGGCAGAGGTTGCAGTGGGCCAAGATCGTACCACTGCACTCCACCTGGGTGACAAGAGCAAAACTTTATCTCAAATAAATAAATCCACTCTAAAATACCATTCAGAATTCTTAAACTACCAAGGAATCTAACCTTTAAAGGACATAATTCTATTATGCAAAATGTGAGTTCATGAAGAAGTCCTACCCCAAATTAACCAGAATTTTCTTCTGTAGAGAATGAGTGAATAATTTCAACAGATCAGCAACAAGGAGATAATACACAATAGTCCCTATGATACTATATCATCATATTATTCTAAATTCTGTTGAGGGGTTGGTAAATAGGTCAAATCCATGATTTTAAGTATAGCCTCAAATACTAAACTAAAAGAAAATAAACTTTTCTTTTCTTTCTTTTTTTTTTTTTTTTGAGACAGGGTCTCCCTCCATTGCCAGTCTAGAGTCCAGTGGCACAATCTCAGCTCACCGCAACCTCCGCCTCCCAGGTTCAAGTGATTCTCCTGTCTCACCCTCTCGAATAGCTGGATTACAGGTGTCCACCACCACGCCCAGCTAATTTTTGCATTTTTAGTCAAGACAGTGTTTCACCATGTTGGCCAGGACAGTCTGGATCTCCTGACCTTGTTATCTGTCTGCCTTGGCCTCCCAAAGTCCTGAGATTACAGGCGTGAGCCACTGTGCCTGGCCAAGAAAAGAAACTTTTCATTGCTAACCTGTCAGTTAAGTCCCAAGTAAAACAGGTACCAAAATATAATACAGACTCTCATTGTTTCTCGAGTCAAAATAATTAGTAACCTAACAAAACTAGAAGCATTAGAGCAAGTGATAAGACTGTGATAATACTGGCTTGGGAGTCAAATTGTACATTACTTAAACACTGAATTTACACCTCCTTAAACAAGTGTTACAAGATGCAAAAACTCGGCTGGGCACAGTGGCTCACACCTGTAATCCCAGCACTTTGGGAGGCTGAGGTGGGCAGATCACCTGAGGTCAGGAGTTCAAGACCTGCCTGGCTAACATGGCGAAACCTCGTCTCTACTAAAAATAGAAAACTTAGCTGAGTATGGTGGCTGACACCTGTAATCCCAGCTACTTGGGAGGCTGAGGCAGGAGAATCACTTGAACCCGGGAGGCGGAGGTTGCAGTGGGCCAAGATTGCACCATTCCACTCCAGCCTGGGTGACAAAAGCAAAATTGCGTCTCAGAAAAAAAAAAAAGATTAAAAACTCTAATTACCATGTTTTATATTTTATTCCAAATATCCATTTGTTTATTGCCCTGGAAAAAGAAATTCTGTCCATATTATTCTTGGAGACTAGTCCACTCAGATGACTACTACCCAAACCAACCATCTCCTTCTTCTTGGTTTTATCTCTTCTCAAACATATACCCAGGCTTTGCAAGACAGGGGATGCATGGGGGGAAAAAAAAAGAAAAACAAACACTGATACCACAACTTGCTCTCCTAGCAGTCTGGCAAAACACAGGTTTAAATTACATGAATTCCTCCCATATAGAGAGTGACAGAAATTTCAAGAGCTAGAATGTTTCGGCATGGGGGAGGAGGGGTTGAATCATTTATTACCACAAATTCTGTATCATATTAAAAACCTCCTATTATACCTCTCCTAAAGACCACATCAACAGAACAAAAATATAATCAATAACCCAGAATAACCAAAACAACCATGAAAAATAACAAAGTCAGAAGACTTACACTTTCCCATTTCAAAACTTAACTTCAAAAAGCTATAGTAATCAAGACAGTGTGTAACTGGCATAGGGAGATATATAGATCAATGAATAGACTAGACAGTTCAGAAATAAACCCTCACATGTCATCTACTGATTTTTGAAAAGGGTGCCAAGACAATTCAATGGGTAAAGAAATAGTCTTTTCAACAAATTATGCTGAAAAATCTATACAAGTCTCAGAAGAAAACAGGCATAAATCATAAATCTTTGTAATCTTGGATTACCCAATGGTTTCTCAGACATGACAACACAAGCACAAGCAAAAAAAAACCAAAGATAATATAAGGCCAGGCACGGTGGCTCACGCCTGTAATCCTAGCACTTTGGGAGGCCAAGGTGGGCGAATCACAAGGTCAAGAGATCAAGACCATCCTGGCCAACATGGTGAAACCCTGTCTCTATTAAAAATACAAAAATTAGCCAGGCATGGTGGCACGTGACTGTAGTCCCAGCTACTCGGGAGGCTCAGGTAGGAAGATCACCTGAACCCGGGAGGCGGAGCTTGCAGTGAGTTGAGATTGCACCACTGTGCTCCAGCCTGGCGACAGATCAAGACTACATCTCCAAAGTAAATAAATAAATAAATAAATAGGGCATCATCAAAATTTTAAAACTTTAAATGACACAATCAAGAAAGTGAAGACAAGACTGGGTGCGGTGGCTCATGCTTGTAATCCCAGCACTTTGAGAGGCCAAGGCAAGAGGACTGCTTGAGGCCAGGAGCTTGAGACCAGCCTGGGCAACATGGTGAGACCTTGTCTGTACAAAAAGTAAAAAATTAGCTAGGCATGGTGGTATCCACCTGTAGCCCCAGCTATTTGGAAGGCTTGGGGTAGAACTGCTTGAGCCTGAAAGGTTGAGAGACTACAGCAAGCCATGATGGCACCACTGTACTCCAGCCTGGCCAACAGAGGGAGACCCCGTCTTAAAAAAAAAAAAAAAAAAAAAAAGAGAGAAGACAGGCAGGAGGATCACTTGAGCATAGGAGGCTCATGCCTGTAATCCCAGCACTTTGGGAGGCTGAGGTAGGTGGATCAAGAGGTCAAGAGATCGAGATCATCCTGGCCAACACAGTGAAACCCTGCCTCTACTAAAAAATACAAAAATTAGCTGTGTGTAGTGGCAGGAACCTGTAGTCCCAGCTACTCAGGAGGCTGAGGCAGGAGAATCGCCTGAATCCGGGAGGTGGAGCTTGCAGTGAGCCGAGATTGCGCCACTGCACTCCAGCCTGAAGACAGAGCAAGACTTCATCTCAAAAAAAAAAAAGGAGCAAATTTGAAGGACTAACACTTCCTAATTTCAAAACTTACTACAAGGCTACAGTAATCAAGATGATGGTAGCAAAGGGACAGACATAGAGACCAATGGAATAGATCAGAGAGTCAAGAAAGTAAACCCACCTACATATAGTCAAGTGATTTTTGACAAGGGTGCCAAGACCATTCAATGGGAAAATAATGGTCTTTAACAAATGGTGCCAAAAAACTGGATATCCACAAGCAAAGCATGAAATTGGACCTCCACCTTATACCACATACAAAAATTAACTCAAAATGTATCAAAGGCGGCTGGGCGCGGTGGCTCAGGCCTGTAATCCCAGCACCTTCGGAGGCAGAGGCAGGCGGATCACTTGAGGTCAGGAGTTCAAGACTAGCCTGGCCAACATGGTGAAACCCCATCCCTACTAAAAATACAAAAATAGCCAGGCATGGTGGCATGCACCTGTAATCCCAGCTACTTAGGAGGCTGAGGCAGGAGAATCGCTTGAACATGAGAGGTGGAGGTTACAGTGACCGGAGATTGCATCACTGTACTCCTGCCGAGGCGACAGAGCAAGACTCCATCTAAAAAATAAAAAAAAGTATCAAAGGCATAAATTTAAAAGCCTAGACTATAAAACTCTTAGAAGAAAACACAGGAAAAAAATCTTTATGACATTGGATATAGCAATAATTTTATGACATCATAAGCATATAACAAGAGAAAAAAAATAAATTAGGCTTCATCAAAATTAGAAACTTTTGTTCATGAAAGGACACTACAGCAACAGAATGAAAAGGCAAGCCACAGAATGACAGCAAATATTTGTTAATTATGTATTTTATATATAGAATATATATACAGAATATATATAGAATTATATATATAGAATATATAGAATATATATAGAATTCCTACAACTAAATAATAAAAAACAATTTTTTTTTTCCAAGACAGGGTCTCACTCTTGTCACCCAGGCTGGAGTACAGTGGCAGTCACAGCTCATTGCAGCCTTGACCTCCCAGGCCCAAGTGATCCTCCCACCTCAACCTCTTGAGTCACTGGGACTACAGGCATGTGCCACCACACCTGGCTAATTTTTTTTACTTTTTGTAGAGACACGGTTCCTACATTGCCCAGGCTGGTTTTTAACTCCTGGTCTCAGGTGATCCTCCTGCCTCAGCCTCCCAAAGTGCTGGAATTACAGGCATGAGCCACTGTGCCTAATTGGCAATAACAGTTTTTTTTTAATGTACAAAGGATTTGAATAGACATTTCTCCAGATGCACAGATGGCCAATAAGCCATCTTATATGAAAAGATGCTTAACACTACTAATCATTAGGGAAATACAAATCAAAACCACAATGAGATATCACTTCATACCAATTAGAATGGCTATTATCAAAAAACAAACAAACATAAATAACTGTTAGCTAGAATATGGGGACATTAGAACCCTTCCTCATGCACTGCTGCTAGGAATGTCAAATGATATAGTTGCTCAAAAAGTTAAAAATAGAATTACCATATGATCCAGCAATTCTGTTTCTGGGTATAAACCTAAAAGAACTGAATGCAGGCCTCAAAGAGATATTTGTATAGCTATATTCATAACAGCATTATTCATAATAGCCCAAAGGTGGAAGCAATCCAAGTGTCCATCAACAGATGAACAGATAGGCCGGGCACAGTGGCACACACCTGTAATCCCAGCACTTTGGGAGGAAGAGGTGGGTGGATCACATGAGGTCAGGAGTTTGAGACCAGCCTGGCTGGCCAACATGGCAAAACCCCGTCTCTACTAAAAATACAAAAATTAGCCAGGCATAGTGGCACACTTCTGTAGTCCCAGCTACTCAGGAGGCTGAGGCAGAAGAATCACTTGAACCAGGGAGGTGGAGGTTGCAGTGAGCCGAGATGCTGCCACTACACTCCAGCCTGGGCAACAGAGCAAGACTTCATCTCCAAAAAAACAAAACAAACAGGAAAAAAAAAAAAACAGATGAACAGATAAAATATGGGGAGTGTGTGTATACACACACACACACAATTGATTATTTAACTTAAAAAGAATGAAATTTTTACACAAGCAACAACTAGATTAACCCTGAAGACATTGTACTAAGTGAACAAAGCCAGTCACAGAAGGACAATTACTGCAGGATTCCAATTATATGAGTAGCAAAATTCATAGAGACAAAATGTAGAATGGTAGTTGCTAGGGGTTGGGGGAAGGAAGAATGGGAGAATTATTGTTCAACACATACAGAGTTTCAGTTTGGAAGATGAAAAAGTTCTGGAGATGGTTGGTGGTGAAGGTTGCATAACAATGTAAATACACTTAATGCCACTGAACTGTACATTTCATATAAGTGTACAGTGGTTAAAGTATAAATGTGTTTAAAATGATAAAGTTTATGTCATATATACATATTTTACCACAATTTTAAAACAAAAAAAATCATTAAAATGATAGATTTTATGTTACGAATATTTTACCAAAATCTAAAAAACAAACTCGTTCTCAGTCTAACTGTTCTCATTGGAAACTTTTAAGAATATCAAACTTACCTTGGCAACTTAATAAACTGTTCAATTCTTTAGTTCTTAGGGGTAATCTCTAGGGGTATACTTGCCTTTCTCTTTTCAAAATTGCATACTAATACAGGTGAATCAATCACTAGGATACAGTGGGATATCCACATTAAAAAAAAATCCTTTCTACTACTGAAAACAGTATCTATTTAGTAAGGGGAAATTTTTGTGAGAACAGAAGTGTATGTAGCAGAGGAAGAGCAAAATGTGCTCTTTCACAAACAGTTGCTAAATTTCAGTCCAACAAATAAAAAAGAGTTTTATATACAAATTTTCTTCCTGGTTTAGGTAAACTTGACAGTAAGAAAGATAAACTAGTCAATCATCATAAGTCAATTGATCTTTACTCACTGGAACCATGTACTGTCTTTAACTATCAATAGAAAAGCACAGATTACAATTTTTACAAAATAATTAGAATATAACAATATTATAAAACAAATATTTCCCATATTGGCAAAGGTGCAAAGTTGGGCATATGCCTTTCTATTTCAGTGGTTTTATTTCTTAATCCTTTTCAAATGAGTAATCAAAGGCCTGAACTTTCCAGTTAAGTTCATTACAAAATTTCTTTAGAATAGTGTTCCTCCTAGACTCTAGTGATACACTCTCTTATGTTGATCTACGTGACAGTAATTTAATTAAATAATGTAAAACTTTTCTGGCTGGGCGTGGCAGCTCATGCCTCCCTTTGGGAGGTCACAGCAGGAGGATCACTTGAGCCCAGGAGTTTGAGACCAGCTGGACAACATAATGAGATCTTGTAACTACAAAAAAAAAAAAAAAATAGCCAGGTGTGGTGGCAGGCGCCTATAATCCCAGCTACTCGAGAGGCTGAGGCAAGAGAATTGCTTGAACCCTGGAGGCAGAGGTTGCAGTGAGCTGAGATCACGCCACTGCACTCCAGCCTGAGCAACAGAGTGAGACTCCATCTCAAAAAACAACAACAACGAAAAACCAGCCAAAAAAAACTTTTCCAACAAGATTAACTATGGATTATAAACTAGTTTAAAACAGGCATTTCTAAGCAACTAATCAACTCATTGGTATAACACATCAGAAGAAAGTTAGGAGAATCTAGAAGGTAAACTAGAATGGGAATCAGATGGCCTATTTTCTAGTCTTGACTGCTACACATTAACTGTGTGATCCTGGGCAAGTCATTTATTTAGCTCAGCAGTTCCCAGACTTCTGAGGGTTTTATCCAGGATCCTGACTGAAGTTTCCAGTTGATATTGTGTCAAGTACAGATATTTTTAAAATTCATTTTGTAAAAGTAGGAACAGCATTTGTCAAAACAGAAAAAAAGTGGAAAAAATAGCTTCAATAGAAACTCACTACATCCTGCTTATTTTCTCCATTTTACTTTACATCTGTGAAAACTTCAACATGAACTATTTAAGAAACAGCATTTGGTAACCAAAAACTGCATATTTCTTTTCTTTTTTTTTTTTTTTTGAGATGGAGTTTTGCTCGTTACCCAGGCTGGAGTGCAATGGCGCGATCTCGGCTCACCGCAACCTCCGCCTCCTGGGTTCAGGCAATTCTCCTGCCTCAGCCTCCTGAGTAGCTGGGATTACAGGCACGCGCCACCATGCCCAGCTAATTTTTTTGTATTAGTAGAGACGGGGTTTCACCATGTTGACCAGGATGGTCTCGATCTCTTGACCTAGTGATCCAACCGCCTCGGCCTCCCAAAGTGCTGGGATTACAGGCTTGAGCCACCGCGCCCGGCCA
This sequence comes from Aotus nancymaae, assembly GCF_030222135.1. Lineage (NCBI taxonomy): Eukaryota > Metazoa > Chordata > Mammalia > Primates > Aotidae > Aotus > Aotus nancymaae. The sequence goes on along the minus strand of NW_026988479.1, from coordinate 15,394,345 downwards.
AACTGCATATTTCTTAATTTGAAGAAGCAAAATAACAACAGTATGGGCTCTCAATTCAGTATCACATTGAAATCCCACCTGTACCAGTCACTAGCCATGTAACATTTTAACCATTTTTTTTGTTTTTTAGATTCATTACTTCGTTTCTCTGAGCCTACACTTATTCATCTATAAAAATGTAGATAATACCTACCTCAAAGGGGTGATGAAACGATTAAATAAAATAACGAAAGTATCTAGTACGGTACTGGCATATAATAAGCATTCAATAAATGGTAGCAGTTACCTAAAAATGAGATGAGATAGGATTATCACCAAGATTCTTTGACTCTATAGACAAGCAACAGGAGAGGGAAATATGATCAATAAGGTCTGTGAAGACAGATACATTGAAACAGTTCATTTATAGTGGGTTTAAAAAAAGAATTGATTTCATTTCTTACAACTTTAGTTCTGATAAAGTAAATTTGGCCAAAACAACAAATGGTAAACTTGTCATTAATTTTGTTTACTTGCTAATTCAAGGTTAAAACTGTTTAAAACTGTTTTGCTTTTCTTTAAAGCAACATATTTTATTTATGTTAGTGATTATCAAATCAGAAGGCCAGAACTGATTTTGAGTTCATCTAGTCAATCAGCATTCTACTAACAAACAGAAAGGAATGTGCTTAAACTCACCTCCATGCTTCAGTCATAACATGATTTATCACTTTAATTTTTTTAAAAAGTCTAAATCTCTCTCAAATTTACCATTTAAAAATTTTACCTGAGTAGCATGTTACTGTCTGTGTAAAAATAAGGAAAATACACATAGTTGTATTTTCTTTTTTTTTCTTACATAGTTGTATTTTCATAAAGAAATTCTGAAAGGCTATATAATACATTAAAAGTATAAAGAGCAAGATATGTGGGAGCAGGGTTGAGACTGAGACTTCACTGTATCTGCCTTTATATTACTTTGACTTATGAACCATATGAATATAATTATCTACTGAAAATGTACTAAGTAATAACAACAAAAACCTCTCATACTTAAAGTTTCCCAAAAAGTTTTCTTCCACCCATACTCTGCATCAACCCCATCATTCACATAAATATACTTAACAGTGCATCATTTTATATATAAAGTCTTAAGGCTTTACATAATGAAGCTTGTGAAAGGTTGGTATCTGTGCACTATACAAAAAATTGTTACAGTAATAACATATAACTTTTTCTTCAATAAACATTTCCAAAGTCTCCAAAATTTGCCCACTAGAATACAAAGTTATATTTCCTATGTTATCACTACAAATGATAATTTATGGAATAAATGATTTCTACCTTGAAAAAACTGGAAGTCCCCATAAGTTTTTTTTTGTTTTGTTTTGTTTTTTGAGATGGAGCCTTGCTCTGTCGCCAGGCTGGAGTGCAATGGCATGATCGGCTCACTGCAGTCTCCGCCTCCCAGGTTCAAGCAATTCCCCTGCCCCAGCCTCCCAAGTAGCTGGGACTACAGGCGCACACCACCATGCCTGGCTAATTTTTTGTATTTTAGTAGAGACAGGGTTTCACCATGTTGGCCAGGATGGTCTTCATCTCCAGATCTTGTGATCCACCCACCTCAGCCTCCCAAAGTGCTGCGACTACAGGTGTGAGCCACTGCGCCTGGCCCCCATAAAAGTTTTTTAAAATTTCATTTTCATGGACAACTGAACTTTTTGAAAAATAATGTATTTTAAGTGAAAGTTCTCCAAAATGATAAATTTACCACAGAAAATTTACAGCAGTTTGTGCTAGTTTTATAGTAAACCTTTTTGTACCTTCTTTCTGTTTCTCCCTTGTTCAGGTTATAAGTGTAAGCCCTGAGATGCTATTAAAAGCAGTGACTCACCTTGTTTACCTGAAGTTTGAATACAGAGTATTTAACAAAACTACCATTCCTTACAAGACTGGCCTCTAGACCAATGGTTCTCAACCAGGAGTGATTTTTGTCCCCAGGAGACATTTGGCAACATCTGAACAATTTTTGGCTATCATAATTGGGTGGGTTCTACTGGCATCTAGTGGGTAGAGGCCAGGGATACTCCTAATGTACAAGAGAACCCCCACAACAAAGAATTCTCTTTCGCAAAATGTCTATATGTTGCTCTTGAGAAACCCTGCTCTAGATTATAGATCATATTAGCCAAGTATGGTGGCGCAAACCTATAGTCCCCTGTAGTCCTGACTAGTTGGGAGGCTGAAGCAGAAGGATTGCTTGAGCCCAGGAGTTGGAGACCATAGAGAGTTATGACCATGCCACTGCACAACAGCCAGCCTAGGCAAAAAAGTGAGACCCCCATCTCTCAAAATACATAATAGTAAAAAAAAAAAAAAAAAAAAAAAAAAAAATTTAATTAAACATTTAAAAATAGATTATATGTAGATCATAAGCAATCTTAAAGGATATGACCCATCTCCTTACTTACTGGAGAAAATCAGGATGGGATTTCTGTATGGCTTTTGCTTTTAACATTAAAAAAATATTTTTCAGGAAAAAGGAATCCCTACAAATCTTGTGCTATATTTTCAGAGCTAAATACAATTTCTGTGTGCCTTTATATAACTGTAAATACACCTCAAGAAAAAAACCTCAGTGTGATATAAAGCTATGCTTTTTAATTTGTCTTTAATATGTCTTTAAAGTATGTGTATATGAACATATATACACATATACATAGAAATATAGGCCTAGAAAATTTACTAAAAGAAAAATTTTAATATTGGTTACCTCGAAGGGTAGAATTTGAAGGGTTAATGGGAGTGGGAAGAAGCACTTTTACTTTTCACCTTATATCTATTATCTATATTGTTGAGTTTTTCAACAAGAGACTATTACTTTTGCAATAATTTTAATTTTAAAAAAATTTTTGAGATGGAGTCTTGCCCTGTCACCCAGACTAGAGTGCAGTGGTGTGATCTCAGCTCACTGCAGCCTCCATCTCCTGGGTTCAAGCTATTCTCCTGCCTCTGCCTCCCAAGTAGCTGGGATTACAGGTGCATGCCACCATGCCCAGCTAATTTTTGTATTTTTAATAGAGATAGGCTTTCACCATGTTGGCCGGGCTGGTTTCAAACTCCTGACCTCAGGTGATCCATCCGCCTCAACCTCCCAAAATGCTGAGATTATATAGGCGTGAGCCACCGTGCCTGGCCACTTTTGTAATAATTTTAAAAGGAGGCTGTCACATATATACATATATATACATTCATTCTTATGATAAAAATTAAAAATCATATGTCTGACACAATCTTTTTTTTTTTTTAATTGTACCTTAGGTTCTGGGGTACATGTGCAGATCATGCAGGGTTGTTGCATAGGTACATACATGGCAAGGTGGTCTGCTGCCTCCATTCCCCCATCATCTATATCTGGCATTTCTCCCCCTCAACCCTCCCCACCCCCTGCTGTCCCTCCCCTAGCCCACACCAACTGACTCCAGTGTGTGATGCTCCCCTCCCTGTGTCCACGTGTTCTCATTGTTCAACACCCGCCTATAAGTGAGAACATGTGGTCACACAATCTTTTCTTTAGAAATTGTATTTTTCTTTCAATTTGCTAAAAAAATTAAAAGACCACAATTCTAAAATTAACATTTAAAAATTGGTTTTTCAGTTAGGCACAGTGGCTTATGACTGTAATCGCTGCATTTTGGGAGTCCAAGGCAGGAGGATCACTTGAGGCCAGGAGTTCAAGACAAGCCTGGGCAACATTTTTTTTTTTTTTTAATTAGCTGGGAGTGGTGGAGTACACCTGTAGTTAGACCTAGCTACTTGAGAGACTGAGGCGGTAGGATTGTTTGAGCCCAGGAGTTCAAGATTGCAGTGAGCTATGATCATGCCACTGTATTCCAGCCTATGTGACAAATAGAAAGCCCATCTCTAAAAATAAATAAATAAATAAAAATAGGCTGGGTGTGGTGGCTCACACCTATAATCCTAATCTCAAAAAAATAAGTAAATAAATAAAAAGTAAAAATAAAAACCATTTTTTAAAAGTGGTTTTTAAGAAATTTTTAACCCCTTGCACCGGTGTTCCCTCGTGCGGCGTGCACCTGAGGGCGTCACGTTATGAAGAAATGGGGGGTTTGGCAATTCGCGGGATCAGGAATTTCAAAGTACAAAACCAAGCGGAACGGGAAATCAGCAAGATGAAGCCCTCTCCTGCTCCCAGGCACCCCTCTACCAACAGCCTCCTGCAAAAGCAGATGAGTGTCAATCCAGAAATTAAGGGAGAGATTGCTCATAAAGATGACAAACTACTATCGTTTCTAAAAGATGTGTATGTTGATTCCAAAGATCCTGTGTCTTCCGTGCAGGTAAAAGTTGCTGAAACACATCAAGAGCCAGAGGAATTCAGATTGCCAAAAGGCCAACACTTTGATATGACAAATATTAAGAGCGTTCCCAAAGGCAAAATTTCTATTGTGGAAGCATTGACACTTCTCAATAATCATAAACTTTATCCAGAAACATGGACTGCTGAGAAAATAGTGCAAGAGTACCTTTTAGAACAGAAAGATGTGAATTCCCTTCTTAAATATTTTGTTACTTTTGAAGTCAAAGTCTTCTCTCCTGAAGACAAGAAAGCTATATAACCAAAATGAAGAAAATCACAAAAATTTCCTATGTGTACTCCTCATCTTTCATCCTGTATATTTTCTCATTTTTTGCATATTAAATTATGTTAATTACCAAAAAAAAAAGAAATTTTTAACCCGACTTCTATTCTGAACATGGATACATTTCTCAACAAAATTCAATGCAGTGCTGACTCTTCTAATCAAGTCCGTAGATAGCTAAGAAACATGCCAAGAATGTCTGAAAATATACAAAACAGGTATTTACCCCAATGTTTAAAATAACAAGAGGGCTGGGTGCGGTGGCTCACACCTATAATCCCAGCACTTTGGGAGACCGAGGCGGGCAGATCACCTGAGGTCAGGAGTTCGAGACCAGCCTGGCCAACATGGTGAAACCCCATCTCTACTAAAAATAAAAAATACAAAAAAATTAGCCAGGCGTGGTTGCAGGCGCCTGTAATTCCAGCTACTCGGGAGGCTGAGGCAAGAGAATTTCTTGAACCTGGGAGATGGAGGCTGCAGTGAGCCAAGATCACATCATTGCACTCCAGTCTGGGCAACAAGAGCAAAACTCTATCTCAAAAAAAAAAATAAATAAATAAATAAAATAAAATAATAAGAGCCAAGACCAAAATGGTGGCATTCCCTAACACAGCACAATTCTAATATTAAAAATTTACTGAAAAATAGCTGGGCACACTGGCCCATGCCTGCAATCCCAGCACTTTGGGAGGCTGAGGAGGGTGAATCACTTGAGGCCAGGAGCTCAAGACCAACCTGGCCAACATGGTGAAAGCCCATCTCTACTAAAAATACAAAAATTAGCTGGGCATGGTGGCACACACCTGTAATCCCACTACTCTGGAGGGAGAGGCAGAAGAATCGCTTGAACCCAGGAAGCAGAGGTTGCAGTGAGCTGGGATCGTGCCAGCCTAGGCAATGGCGCCAGACTCCATCTCAAAAAAAAAAAAAAATGTACTGAAAGACATGAGTCCCTTTCTTGAACCAAAAGTTCCTTTGCTTGGCCAGCAAGAAAGAGCAGCTTGTTTTTTCTCTGCTCTTGGCTCTGATATTAAATATAAAATAGGTCCTTAGAGTGTCTACTCCTCTGTACACAAAATGTCGAAGACCAGCTAATTATAGAGCAAAAACACTAGGTCTCCAAATTTCTTATTTCTCACCTAATCCTGCTCCATTTGAGGAACAAGATAAACTTAATTCCCAAACTACATAACAATTCATCATATTTCTGGATGTCTAGGTACTTAGCTCTAAAATTTTAATTTTTTAAATTAAAAAAATTTTTTTTTTTAGACAGAGTCTCGCTCTGTCACTCCGGCTGGAGTGCAGTGGGGTGATCTCAGCTCACTGCAACCTCTGCCTCCTGGGTTCAAGTGATTCTCTGGCCTTAGCCTCCCAAGTAGTTGGAATTACAGACGCCCACCACCAAGCCCGACTAATTTTTTGTTTTATTAGAGACAGAGTTTTGCCACGTTGGCCAGGCTGGTTTCTAACTCCTGACCTCAGGTGATTCACCAGCCTTGGCCTCCCAAAGTGCTGGAATTACAGGTGTGAGCCACCATACCCGGCGGTTTTAAAATATTTAGGAAAAATGAAGGCCAGGCATGGTAGCTCCTGCTTGTAATCCCAGCACTTTGGGAGGCCAAGGTGGGAGGATCACTTGAGGCCAGGAGTTCGAGACCAGCATGGCCAACGTGACAGAACCCCATCTCTACCAAAAATACAAAAATTACCTGGGCGTGGTGGTGGACGCCTGTAATCCCAGCTACTCGGGAGGCTGAGGCAGGAGAATCACTTCAACCCAGGAGGCAGAGGTTGCAGTGAGCCAAGATCACATCACTGCACTCCAGCCTGGGTGATAAAGTGAGACCCTGTCTCAAAAAAATAAATAAAAATAAACATATTTAGGAAAGATAAAACTGAGGATTTTAGTATTATTCATCAAATGCCAGTTACATGAGTATTTTTTGAAGAACACTGTTATCTTTACACACTGAAAATTCAAAGGCAATAATATAGAAGAAGACAGCTCATCTTGTCAAACAGAAAAAGAAGAGGCAAATTTTTTGCTTGGCCAAAACACATCATTTCATTCACAAAGGCACAAACTATACTCTGTCACACATACTACAGAGACTAGACACTCCAAGAATTTCCTCTCTATGTGATACGGGAGAAACAGGACCAAAAAAAATTTCTTACCTACAAGATTAAGAAAGCATCTATATACACACTAAGCACCATCTTAGATTAGGCTAAAGTGGGTATCCTAGAAACTTCCATTCCAAAAATGAGATCTATATGTACTCTTAACATTTAAATCCTTTCAGACACAGAAAACATAAGTAAACAGGAGAATATGGTGTTCTTCTAACATCAGCCATCACTAAACGGGTGTAGGAATTGTCAGTACATGACTTCTACAATAATCTTCAGAAACACAAAAGGTATGGATTCTGCCCATAGCTTTAACCACATGGTATGAAGCCTTCAAATAAAATTTTACATATACACACACACACACACACACACACGCACACATATATAAATATACACAGAGAGAGAGAGAAAGAGAGAAATTTATGACTTTATGACTTTTGGGACACACTAGTACTCTATCTGTGAAGAAATTTAAGAATATTACTTACATAAAAGCAAACTGGCAGGGTGCGGTAGCTCACGCCTGTAATCTCAGCACTTTGGGAGGCTGAGGTGGGTGGATCATCTGAGGTCAGGAGTTCAAGACCAGACTGACCAATATGGTGAAACCCTGTCTCTACTAAAAATACAAAAATTAGCTGGGCGCGATGGCAGGGGCCTGTAGCCCTAGCCACTCTGGAGGCTGAGAAAGGAGAATTGCTTGAACCTGGGAGGCAGAGGTTACAGTGAGGCGAGATTGTGCCACTACTAACTACACTCCAGCCTGGGCGACAGAGAGAGACCCCATCTCAAAAAAAAAAAAACATGCAAATGGGTGCCAGGTACAGTGGCATGTGCCTGTAGTCCCAGCTAATTAGGAAGCTGAGGTAGGAGGACCACTTGAGCCCAGGAGTTTGAGGCTAGCCTGGACAACATAGCAAAACGCTGTCTAAAAAAAAAAAAACGAAGACCGGGCATGGTGGATGACACCTGTAATCCCAGCACTCTGGGAGGCTGAGGCAGATGATCACCTGAGGTCAGGAGTTAGAGACCAGCCTTGCCAACAAGGTGAAACCCTGTCTCTACTAAAAATACAAAAAAAATTAGCCAGGCATGGTGTCAGGCACCTGGAATCCCAGTTAGGAGGCTGAGGCAGGAGAGTTGCTTGAACCCAGGAGGCAGAGGTTGCAGTGAGCCAAAATCACACCGCTGCACTCCAGCCTGAGTGACAAGAGGGAAATAGTCTCAAAAAGAAAAAATAATTAAATTTTAAAAAGGCAAATGAGTGACCTTTCACTTCACCTGTGACAATTATGTAAAAATGGTCAAGAAAATCAAGGACACCCTCCTTCTATCACATTCAAACCAAAGCAAACTCTTTCAGATTCTCATTTACAAGTTTCAAAGAAAGATAAGCTCTAATCTTTAGTCTAAGGATATCCCCTATACTTCATTTACTAGCTAAAAAGTACTGTGTTCTAGCTTAATCTCTCACATCTCACTGAAAGGATAAGCCTTCCACAAGACCAAGAGTAGGGATGTTCCAGAGTCTCTTCCACAACTGCCTACTCAAACAAAACATTTTCCCTCACCTTGGCTTAGAAATTATTTCCCTTACAGTGAAATCCAAAGATACAGACATTCAAAGGACTACCTGCCTTAAAACCCACACACTGTTCTTCCCAAAGCAAAATGTCAGGGTCAGAATGTACTAAGGTTTTAAATCCTAAATAAAACCCTGTTCAGACCTAGAATAATAAGACATGTACTAACTGCATTCTGCAACTCACAAATAATTTCTCCTTATTCCTCTCAAATCCAAGAGCCAGAATTGAAAGTACACACAGAGAAATTCCTGTGTTTTAACACCAAGAACAGAGGTTAAAGTAACTGGTCACAGGTGACAAACCAGGCACCTCAGAACCAAAATAGAAGAAATACTCTGAGCACTTAAAACAATCACGGTACAGTACTCTATACAAGCCACAGCCAAGAGAAAAACATATACACAAAAAATGCCACCCCTTCAGATCACAAGGTCAGGAGATGGAAATCATCCCGGCGAACATGGTGAAACCCCGTCTCTACTAAAAATACAAAAAATTAGCCGAGTGTGGTGGCACACGCCTGTAATGCCAGCTACTCGAGAGGCTGAGGCATGGGAATCGCTTGAACCCGCTAGGTGGAGGTTGCAGTGAGCCACGATCACGATTGCGCCACTGCACTCCAGCCTGGTGACAGAACAAGAGTCTGTCTTAAAAAAAAAAAAAAAGAAAGAAAGAAAAGAAAATATTGCCCCTTTTTCCCCAGAGCCCAAAAGAAGATAATGCCTACCGTCCTACGTTGCTCAATCCTAAAAATGTGTACACACAAGAGTACATACAGAAGCGTTAAAGAAATGAAGGACTTCACTGCCAAGGAAGAGGTGTCTGGCCTGGTGCGGTGGCTCAAGCCTGTAATCTCAGCACTTTGGGAGGCCGAGGCGGGTGGATCACCTGAGGTCAGGAGTTTGAGACCAGACTGACCAACATGGTGAAACTCCGTCTCTTTTAAAAATACAAAATTAGCCGGGCGTGATGGCGCACGCCTGTAATCCCAACTACTTGGGAGGCTGAAGCAAGAGAATCGCTTGAACCCTAGAGGCAGAGGTTGCAGTGAGCTGAGATCGCACCATTGTACTCTAGCCTGGGCAACAAAAGCGAAACTCCTTCTCAAACAAAAAAAAAAAAAAAAAAAAATTTGTCCAGAGGTTGCTTCACCTTCTCCAAGCCTAAAACCTCCGAGTTCAGCTACCCGGCTATTCCGAAGCTCAGAGATGCCCTGGAACTTAACTTCCTTTTCCTGTCTGACTTCACAAAAGGTCCCAGAAGGAGGAGTCACGTGATTTTTCAGGGTAAGAGCCAAGAGATTCCTAATACTTACCTGTCTCAAACTGAAGAGGGAAAATAAGAACCCTCCTTAAGCACACAGGTAAGACACACACACAAGGCAGAAGGCAAATAAACATACCCCTCAACTCTGAAGAGAGGCTCAGAAGAGAAACGATCTTTGCGTCAGCTCCGTCTCTGTCTCTGTTTGTCTCTCTCAGTACCAAGGGCAGGGACTCTGGCAAGACCCCGCCCCGCCCCCCAACTCCAAAGCAGGGTGGGCGGGAGGCAGCCTGAGTAGTTCCCGTTCCCGCGCGAAGCTCAGAGACCAAAGGATTCCCTATTGTGGGTCCACGGATGGTGACGGGAACGCGTCCCGCTCGAGCTGAAGAGTAAGCCGAGGGCTCACTAGGCCCTTACCGCGGCCACCGCCGCCATGGAGCCGACCGCTGTCACAGAAGGACTCCCGCAGGGAAAAAGGAGGGTGGCCCCAGCCCAGAGCCGACCCAAAGATAATTCATGCCTCACACTGAGTGGGAGGCGAGGGTCCCGGAGCCTTACCTCGGACACTTCGTCCTCGTCACTACCAGAGGCACCACCTCCACCCCCGGTCCTCAGCACTGCAGCCGCCAACTTGAAATCCAGCGCCGCGTCCCCTCCGCCTGCACCGCCGCCGCCGCCGACTCCCGGCGCTGGCCCGGCCTCCCCAAAGAGCCTCACGGTGCGGATCCCCAGACCGACCCCTCCCGGCGGAGGCGGCTCCGAGGCCCCAGCTGGGGCGGATCGCGGAGCCACAGAGTCCAGATCCTCCTCAAAGGAGGTGCCGCCGCCTCCGCCATCAGTCAGCATGGTTCGCACGCGGAGCCGGTGCCGAGCCACTCGCGGCCACCGCCGCCGCTGATTCCCGGGAACTAGAAGAGCAGCAGGAGGAAGAAGCGTCTCCTTTACCCCGTCCCAGCAGCGCCACTAACTTCTCACTGCCTAACCTGCTGCCTCCCGCCCCCTCGACTCGCCACTGGCTGCAACTTCCTGGCAGCTGCAGATCATTGGCCAAAGTGACCCGTCGCTCAGGCTCTTCGTCACGCGCCACTCGCTGGCTTGCAGCCGCCAAGCTGCGTTGACCCGCGCAGGCCTAGGCGGTTGCTAACACCCGCCTCCCACCCCTCACGAGTCGACTTCCGGTCTTTTCCTATGTCTATTGGCCAAACCCTCTGATTATCGCGTCACGACCTTAAAGTGGATTAGTTGGCCTTGTGATCAGTCATAGTGACCCCGAACAATGGGAGAATTCATTGGCGCCATAAGTGTCGGTCACTTTGTCGCGGGACGTCGCGCGGTACAATTGGTCAGTGAGAGTACCATTCATCCCGCCCTCATCTGAGGTGACGGGAAAGGCCGGGAAATTTCCACTTCTGAATAAAATGCCTGCTGAAGTGACGACCCGCAAGAATTGGTCAAATTTGGAGTAGACTTCACCCTACGCTTGGTGAAACTTGTATGTCAAGGATGCAAGAGGCGCCGAAGTAACGCGCCTCCTACCTGTCGCTCTCCACTGGGCGTGCAGACTGCGGCCGGAGAGTAGCTGTACCGGGATTGGAGAAAGGAAGCCATCAGTCTTAGCGAGGCTCCACCTTCCTGCCATTGCACGGTTGGAGGAGCAAAACGTCAGTCACTAGAGCGGTCACCACCTCTGGGACAGGTGAAGATGCGTAACCTGTTTGCCTCTGGCTGTTTGGGAGGGACTAGGGGACAGGGAGCGGTGAGGGGACAGTCGAGGGGCAGGGCCGATCCCGCTTCGCGCCTTCCGCCTTTCCGATGAGCCCAGCGTGCGGGTCTGAAGAGATCCGGGGAGCTGCTTCGGATGGCCGCCTTGAGGCGACTTGACCCGCCCGCGTGCCGGGACGTGGCCACGCGCCGCAGTTATACAGCCTTCGGGCGGGATCGCCCCGCGGGGCTGCGTTCTCCTGCTTGCAGACAGCTGCGGGCCTGAGGGCTGGACAGCGCCATGCCTCAGTACCGGGAACTGTCCCACGTAGGAAGGTGGGAATGCCGCGAATAGCGCGCGGAATCCGACCTCAGGGTGGAACCCGGTGGTGAAGAGTGCGTGCTCCGTGGCAGTTTCAAGTTCTGATTGCTGCCACTTATTTGCTAGCTGACTTCGGCGCGTTTGCTGTTTTATTTTTGTGACTTTCAACTCGCTCCTCTGCGTAATGGGAGTAATAGTACCTTCCTCGTTGCGATGTTATGAATAAATTAGATGATAACAGGGCGCTTAGCAAAGTCCCAAACTTACAGGAAAGACTCACTTTTGCTAGTTATTGCCTCCTTTTCCTTCAGGAACTCTCTGCTCGCCCTTGGGTCCTGCCAGCCCAACTAATTCTAGTTCTAATCACATCTGTATGGTGCAAAACAAGGCTAGCTGCCGTGGTCTTCCCTCTTCTAAGCTCTCCCTCCCTCCCTTCCTATATCCATCTCTCTTTCTTTGTCTTTATCTCCTTTGTCAATAAAGAGGGGAGTTAAAAAATGCCCAGGTTCTATACCGGGTGCGGTGGCTCACGCCTGTAATCCCAGCACTTTGGGAGGCCGAGATGGGCGGATCACTTGAGGTCAGGAGTTCGAGACCAGCCTGGCCAACATGGTGAAACCCTGCCTCTACTAAAAGTGCAAAAATTAGCCGGACGTGGTGGTGCGTGCCTGTAATCCCAGCTACTGGGAAGGCTGAGGCAGGAGAATCGCTTGAACCCAGGCGGCAGAGGTTGCAGTGAGCCTAGATCATGCCATTACACTCCAGATTGGGCAACAGAGCAAGACTGTGTCATAAAAAAAAAAAAAAAAAAAAAAAAAAAAAAAAAATCAGCCCAGCGTGGTGGTGTATGCCTGTAATCCCAGCAACTCAGTGAGCCGAAATTGTGCCACTGAACTCCAGCCTGAGCAACAAAGCAGTGCCTTGTCTCAAAAAAAAAAAAAAAAAGCTTAGTTTCCAACTAATCCTTTGATCAGAGACCACCAAAAAAGGAAAAAAAGAATTCTGGTGGTTTGTATGGAAAATGTCCTTTGACCCAGAGAATGTCCATATTTTAACAGAGTTTGGCACACACACACAAAAAATTGGACAGGTACAGTGGCTCATGCCTTTAATCCCAGCACTTTGGGAGGCCAAGGCGGTGGGATCACGAGTTCAGGAGATTGAGACCATCCTGGCCAACATGGTAAAACCCCATCTCTACTAAAAATACAATAATTAGCTGGGCGTGGTGGCGTGTGCCTGTAATACCAGCTACTCAAGAGGCTGAGGCACAAGGATCGCTTGAACCCAGGAGGCGGAGGTTGCAGTGAGCTAAGATGGTGCCACTGCACTCCATCCTGGTGACAGAGCGAGATTCTGTCTCAAAAAATAAAAATAATAAAAAATTGTCATTTTCTTCTCTCTTACAGCTTTAACAAGGGCTTTATATATCTCGACTGTGCAATATTTAATATTTCATTATCCTTAAACTGGGATCTGAAAATTCCATAAGAATATAATGATTTTTTTAATGATTTTAAAAATTGATTCTTCCAAACATTTATTTTAAAAACATTTGAAGATCAGAAACATTTCTTTGGCTTGGTAATTGCTCATTTTGACATTTCACATGTAAAGGTTAGTGTTTTCAATGAGCAGAACATGTTAGTTAAATTTCTTCCTAGATAATAATTAAGTTGTAGAAAATGTTAAAAAAAAAAAAAAAGTATTGTACCTATTCTGGAGAACTATTTTGATGTACACTGGCTTTAGTTAGCATTTGTGGAATTTAATTAGCCTATATCATCAGTGCTGTTAAATTTTCAAGGCATGTGTGACTAGGTCACAACCCAAACTAATAACACCAACAAAAGAAACCTAGAACTGCCCAATCCACTTCAAAGCTGGATTATCCAGAATTGGTATGGATACATCCTTAGGCAAAAACAGGTATTGACTGGTACAGCATTACAAAGGAACTACTTGTCATTCTTACTACTGATACAAAAATAATTTCTGATGCAACTCCCTGAACAAACTCATTAAATTCTTTAAACAAATACAATGACTCTCAAGGACCCAGGGAAAGGAAATCTGGATATATACATTTTTCTCAATTTATTTGAGAGGAAAGAAAACACTCTTTATTCAGTGCCTAGCAACCAACCCTGAGTATAGCTAAAGAAATGTGATTTAGCAATAATCTTTGTTTCACCAGGACCTTTACCTGAGATATTTGTCAGTAGTTTGTCAGTATGGGAATTGGGAATTCCAAGTCTCCTAGATTTTGGGGACTGCTATATAGAGTCTCTACTAAATGTGATTTAATGGCTGGGCGCGGTGGCTCACACCTGTAATCCCAGCTCTTTGGGAGGCCAAGGCAGGTAGATCACCTAAGGTTAGGAGTTCAAGACCAGCCTGGCCAACATAATGAAACCCCATCTCTACTAAAAATACAAAAAATTAGTCAGGTGTGGTGATAGGGGCCTATAATCCCAGCTACTCGTGAGGCTTAGGCAGGATAATTGCTTGCACCTGGGAGGCAGAGGTTGCAGTGAGCCAAGATCACATAATGGCACTTCAGGTGGGCAAGAAGAGTGAAACTCTGTCTCAAAAGTGATTTAATAGTGCCATATATACTACATTCCTATGGTTTTAAAATTTGAAAACTCGGGCCAGGTGTGGTGGCTCAGGCCTGTAATCCCAGCACTTTGGGAGGCCAAGGTGGGCAGATCACTTGAAGTCAGGAGTTCAAGACCAGCCTGGCCAACGTAGTGAAACCCCATCTCTACTAAAAATACAAAAATTAGCTGGGCATGTTGGTGCACACCTGTAATCCCAGCTACTCAGGAGGCTAAGGCAGGAGAATCACCAGGCAGAGGCTGCAGTGAGCCAAGATCACGCCACTGCACTCCAGCCTAGGCAACAGAGCTAGACTCTGCCTCAAATAAAGAAATACAAAAATCACTGAGGCGTGGTGGTGCCGGCTGCAATCCCAGCTACTCGGAGGCTGAAGCAGGAGAATCACTCAAACCGGGGACATGGAGGTTGCAGTGAGCCAAGATCATGCCACTGCACTCCAGCCTAAGCGACAGAACGAGACTCCATCTCAAAAAAGAAAAAAAAAACCACACTCAATGTATTCAATGTAAAATATCAGTAAGTATTATTGTGAGTTAGTGTGTAATCTTGATTTTGATAAACCTTAAGATGGTATTTACTACTAAAGTAATACACTGATTTTTCAAAACCTGGATGACTGGCTGCCCCAAATTTTACTTTAAAATGTGTTTATTAGAATATAATGTCTTCCCACAGAAATGCAGTGAAGATTTTGCTCAGTGGCAGTATCACAGCCAGAGGCATGATTATTGCTAATTGAAAACTTTTCCCAATACCCTGCCATGATGACTTGAAATATAGTCAGCATTGGCAATTTTTGAGTCTCTATGGAATAAAGAAAAAAATAAAAAAAAAAGATAGTGGGAATATTTAGAGTCTACTTATAATGTGTTTCAAAGCACTCTGTTTTGACTATCTTTCAGATTGAGAAGGAGAAAAAAATAGAAACTGTATAGCAAATGGATTTTTATTTTGTTATTTTATTTTTTGAGGCAGGGTCTCACTCTCACCAGGGCTGGAGTGCAGTGGTGCCATCACCTGCTCACTGCAGCCTCGACCTCTCTGGCTCAAGTGATCCTCCCACCTTAGCTTCCCAAATAGCTGCCACCACAGGAGTGGGACACCATGCCTGGCTATTATTTTTTCTTAATTATTTGTGGAGACGGGGGTTCTCCCTATGTTGCTCAGGCTTCTGGCCTCTAACCCCTGGGCTCAAGCAGTCCTCCCGCCTCGGCCTCCCACAGTGCTGTAATTATAGGTGTGAGCCACTGCGCCCAGCTAGCCCAAGGGTTTCTAAAACTTCTGAGATAATAAGAGGCTTCAAATCCCATGAGACTGAAAACTAAATTATAGACACAGGGACTTTAGCTACATGAAGTTCTTTCACATGCAACCTACATTTTCTCATGACATTTAATTTTTATATGCCAGTCCATCTCAGTTCAGCCCATCTATATAAGGAAAGAAGTAAACCAACATATTTGTTGCACTTGGAGGTCATTTAACCTTTATAATGATCCTATTCAGATTTTACCCATTTTATAGATGAGGAAGTTGAAACTTCAAAATTATTAAATAACTTGCCCAAGGTTATAAGGCCAGTATATAGAAAAGCTGGGATTTGAGTTTATTGCTGCTTGATCCCAAAACCCACACTCTTCCCACTATATCACATTGATTTATAGCACCCTCCAAGGCAGAGGAAATTCATCAATCACGTAAACATGCTTCAACCATTATATCCTTCTCATAAACCTGCTAATCAGCACCCTAGGTGAAGTTATCCCTGACGACCATCAAATATATCTTCCTCCCTTATAATAGTTGGAAACTTTTAAAACTTGTCTTCTGGTTTCTCCAACTATATTGTTAGTTTCTTAGACCATGTAATTTCACCCTAAAAAATCTAACGGTTTGCAAAAATTAGCCAGATATGGTGGTGGGTGCCTGTAATCCCAGCTACTAGGAAGGCTAAGGCAGGAGAATTGCTTGAGCCCAGGAGATGGAGGTTGCAGTCAGGAGGGATCATGCCACTGCACTCCAGCGTAGGCAACAGAGTGAGACTGTGTCTCAAAAAAAAAAAAAAAAAAGAATAGTTAATACATTCACATGGTTCAGGACAAAACAATTTGACACAGCAGGCATATGGAAAAAAGAATAAAATGAATATAAAATGAGGAAAAAGGTCTTTTTACTTTGCCCACTAAATACCTAGACCCCCTCTCATATACACCATGTTACTAGGTTTTTAAATATTCTTCTCAGGCCAGGAGCAGTGGCTCACACTTGTAATCCCAGCACTTTGAGAGGCCAACACAGGAGGATTGCTTGAGCCCAAAAGTTTGAGACCAGCCTGGGCAAAATAACAAGACCCCCATCTCTACAAAACTGAAAATAAATACATAAATTTGGTTTAATAGGCCACCCACCATAGTTATTGAAAAGCAAAGTTATCAAGATAAAAATTGTTAGGCCAGGCGTGGTGGCTCATGCCTGTAATCCAAGCACTTTGGAGGCCAAGGCAGGCGGACTACCTGAGATCGGGAGTTCATGACCAGCCTGACCAACATGGTGAAACCCCGTCTTTATAAAAATAAATAAATAAATAAATAAAGATAAAAATTGTTAAAGGAAGATTACAAGCTTTTTTTGTTTTACCTGAATTGTGTAAATTGGGTTAGAACAAGGAGATGCTGGCATGTAGGAAACAAGCAGTCTTGCTGCAGCTATTTGCCCAGGTGTGAGATAATGAAGACCTGGATTAGGGAAGTGGCTGTCAGAATAGAGAAAAAGAAACTGTCAATAAGTGTAATCATCATGAAGGTCAGGTACAGTGGCTCTTCTTCGGGGTAACACTTTGGGGTAACAAGTGGATCACTTGAGGATCACTTGAGCCCAGGAGTTTGAGACCAGCCTAGGAAACAATGAAAGACTCCCTATCTCTACCAAAAATTAAAAAAAAAAAAATTAGCCAAGTATGGAGGTGTATACCTGTAGTCTCAGCTACTTAGGAGGTGAGTTGGGAGGATTGCTTGAGCCCAGGAAGTCAAGGCTGCAGTGAACTATGATCGTGCCCCTACTCACCAGCCTGGAGTGAGACTTTGTCTTGACGACGACAACAACAACAAAAAGAGTCAGTAAAACCTTTGCACCTGATTAAATGTGGGAAACAAAAGAGTATAGGAACAAAAATTACTCCAGATTTATACAAACTTTCTGAAGATAAATGTGACATTGTGCATCAAGATCCTTTCTTTAAAATTTTATTCCCACCTATTAGAATGCCTAAAATCCAAATAAGTGGCAATACCAATTACTGGCAAGAAGGCAGAGCAGCAAGAACTCATTCATTGCTGGTGAGAATGCAAAACAGTATAGCCACTTTGGAAGAAAGTTTGAAAGTTTATTCAAAGCTAAACTTGTCTTAGGCCAGGCACAATGGCTCATGCCTGTAATCCCAGCACTTTGCACAGCTGAGGTGAATCACTTGAGTTCAGGAGTTCAAAACCAGCCTGGCCAACATAGTGAAACCCTGTCTCTACTAAAATAATAATAAAAATAATAAAATAATACGAAACTTAGCCAGGCATGGTTGTGGGTGCTGTAATCCCAGCTACTTTTGAGGCTGAGGCAGGAGAATCCCTTGAACCTGGGAGGCAGAGGTTGCAGTGAGCTGAGATCATGCCACTGCACTCCAGCCTGGGCAACAGAGTAAGACTCCATCTCAAAAAAAAAAAAAAAAAAAAAAAAACCCAAACAACAGCAAAGCTAAACATGATGGATTTACCCTATGTGTTTGGTTTCAGGCAGCAATGAGAAGAACTTAGCCTAGGTAGAATATTACTTGCTGAGTCAGCCAGAAACCTTTAAACCTTCAACTGGACAGAAACACAGATAGATTTACTGTAATTCTGTAACTGGAACCTTTTTTTTTTTTTTTCGGGACAGGGTTTTGCTCTATTACCCAGGCTGGAGTGTAGTGGTGTAGTATCACTACAGCTTCAGCCTCCCGACCTCAAGCCATCCTCCCACCTCAACCTCCCAAGTAGCTGGAACTACAGGCATGCACACCACCATGCTTAGCTAATTTTTGTTTTGTTTTGTTTTGCTTTTCGTATTTTTTGTAGAGACGGGGTTTTTGCCATGTTACCCAGGCTGGTATCAAACTCCTGGGCTCCAGCGATCCACCTGCCTTGGCCTCCCAAAGTGCTGGGATTATAGGTGTGAGCCACCATACCTGGCCCAAATTCTTAAAAGACATCATGCTGTAGCTTTGCTTTTTGCAAAAGTTAAACATCTCTCTGCAAAATTGTCATATTGATGGCAATGAAGATTAATCTGCTCTTCCCCCAGGTGCATTCTTGAATATTTTTGTGTATTGTTTGTACTGAAAATATGAATTCTAGCAGCAATTCTGTGCGCTTTCACACCTCAGTACTAATTAAAAGGAAAAGCCAAGAATCACACTGAGAAATAAATACCAGCAAGTGTGTAGTTCAGCCCAGATGCCCTGGTCTACAGTTGTACAAGCTCTTTGACAAGAATAAGCTTCTAAGAGCCAACAATCAATAGATTACTTCAAGAAATCCAGAACTCTACTGTGTGCATTACAGTGAACCCGCTGCTTCTCCTATCCCACACTTGGTAAACCTGAAGCTTGTGACCCCAAACATCCTCTTTCACATGTCCTCTTACTACTACAACTTAGGCAGCCACACCCACCTTCTCTAGAAGCTCTCCTTGGCTGGTACCATGTCCTTTTGCCACAGACTTTAGAAGATCCCAGAATTGGTAAAAAGTTTTGCACCTTATGGTCTAAGCACTTTTCCTGATGACAGAACAGCTAGATAACAAACCCAGCAGCAAGAATCTACTTATTTTATAGGTTATGGTGGCCTGGCATTTAGTGAATCAGCACTTTGGAATCAGAAGAACCCTTGAAGGGTCTTCTTGTTTTTCACAATTGCTTTTTTTTCCACTTTTTTTTTTTTTTTTTTTTTGAGACGGAGTTTTACTCTTCCTGCCCAGACTGGTGTGCAATGTCGTGATTTCGGCTCACTGCAATCTTTGCCTCCCAAGTTCAAGCAATTCTCCTGCCTCAGCCTCCAAGTAGCTGGGATTACAGGCATGTGTCACCACACCCAGCTAATTTTGTATTTTTAGTAGAGATGGGGTTTCACCATGTTGGCCAGGCTGGTCTGGAACTCCTGACCTAAGGTGATCCACCTGCCTCAGCCTCCCAAAGTGCTAGGATTATAGGCGATAGCCACTGCGCCCAGCCTCACAATCCTATTTTAATAGAGGAGTAACTTGAGGAGTGGGCCTTAGGGTCAATATCGCCCAGTAAAATCTCTGAAGTGATTTTGTATAACCCATCCATTACCCTCTGATATTTCCTGTGAGAACCTGAAGTACTTCCTTGCTTACCACAATGAGGAAGGAGCAGACCCAGAACTCCAATTCAAAGAGCAATTTGGGCTCATAAGTGAGGACTGAGTCACTCTGAAGGCTGATCTTGGAGACTCTTGTGCAGTGTTTGAACTCAACTCAATTTGCCACACCCCTTTTTCATCAAGACAGGCCCATAAATCAGGAGACACAGCATGGCATTCACCTGCAGGGCAAGTAACAGTGCCACCTACCAGGTGTTCTTTCCCAAGGAAGTGGCTATGGTCCCAAAAGGACACCTGTAGAAAATCTAGGCTAGACATGAGTCTAATATAAGCTCATGGAAGCTATTAAGAAATACAGTGGTCAGGACTCTGCTCTTAAACTTTTCACCTAGAAGCCCTTCTTAGACCCTGGCATTGACAACACTGGTGTCAAAGGGGGAAAAAAAAAACAGCCAAAGTTGGACTTCTCCAGCAGAGATTTAGTCAATGCAAAAGGTTCGTCAGTTAAAGAATTGCCTCACCATTACAGAGTTTTGTAGGACACATGGGCAGGCCTGTCTGTGGCCTCTGGAGTTTGGTTAAACTGTCCCAATGCCTCCACCCATAAGCTGGCAACATTTTTAATCAAGATTGAGCCATACTAGAGAGTCCAAAGAAAACAGTAATACTTTTCTGTACACCAGGGATTCCAAATGAATGTTAGAATTACTGGAGAGTGACTGAAGGTCTCAGAAATATTTAAAAACCCTTCAGAGCACTGGTTGACCACTGTTTGGAACCTGGTAATCTTCATGCCTAGCAATTACTCCCACAAGTTCCCTGCTGCACTCTATATACCATTAGCAGTAGTGTAATTGATACAATCTTTAGGGAAATAAGTTTGGAGGTGCCTTCGTTTTACTTTTTTAAGACAGAGTCTCTTTCACCCAGGCTGGAGTACAGAGGCATGATCTCAGCTCACTGCAACCTCCATCTCCTGGGTTCAAGCAATTCTCCTGTCTCAGCCTCCCAAGTAGCTGGGATAACAGACATGTGCCACCACACTCGGCTAATTTTTGTATTTTTAGTAGAGACGGGGTTTCACCATGTTTGGCAGTCTGGTCTGGAACTCCTGACTTCAAGTGATCCACCCACCTTGGCCCTGC
Organism: Aotus nancymaae; assembly: GCF_030222135.1. Classification (NCBI taxonomy): domain Eukaryota; kingdom Metazoa; phylum Chordata; class Mammalia; order Primates; family Aotidae; genus Aotus; species Aotus nancymaae. The sequence goes on along the minus strand of NW_026988479.1, from coordinate 15,373,549 downwards.
AAAGTACTGGAATTACAGGCATGAGCGACTGTGCCCAGCCCTTCATTTTTTTTTTTTTTTTTTTTTAGTGCACATATCCTTTGATTTAGCAAATCCATTTCCAATTCTGGGGGAAAAGTGGCACAGAAACACTCACACATTAGCTTAAAAAAATATGTTTACAAGGATATTAATTAAAACCTTACTTGTCAGGGCCAGGCACAGTGGTTCACTCCTATAATCCCAGCACTTTGGGAGACTGAGGCGGGCAGATCACTTGAGGTCAGGAGTTCAAGACCAACCTGTCCAATATGGTGAAAACCCATCTCTACTTGAAAAAAAAAATACAAAGTCTGGGCAGGGTGGGTCATGCCTGTAATCCCAGCACTTTGGGAGGCCAAGGCGGGTGGATCACTTGAGGTCAGGAGTTTGAAACCAGCCTGGCCAACATGATGAAACCTAGTCTACTAAAAAATACAAAAATTAGTCAGGCGTGGTGACAGATGCCTGTAATCCCAGCTCTGGGTGACAGAGCAAGACTCTGTCTCAAAAGTAAACAAAAATTATCCAGGGGTGGTGGTGCACACCTGTAGTCCCAGCTACTTGGGAGGCATGAGAATCACTTGAAGCTGGAAAGTGGAGGTTACAGCATGCGAGATCATGCCACGTCACTCCAGCATGGGCAAAACTGAGTGAGACTCCATCTCAAAAACAAACAACAAAAAAGAAAAACTTACTTGCCCATCAATGAGGAAGTGGTTAAATAAGCTGTAGTTCAGTTATAACATGACCTACAATATATCTGTTAAGAAGAATGAAGAGGCCCGGCACGGTGGCTCATGCCTGTAATCCCAGCACTTTGGGAGGCCGAGGCAGGTGGATCACAAGATCAGGAGATCGAGACCATCTTGGCCAACATGAAACCTCGTCTCTATAAAAATACAAAAATAAGCCTGGCGTGGTGGCATGTGCCTGTATTCCCAGCTACTCAGGAGGCTAAGGCAAGAGAATAGCTTGAACCTGGGAGGCAGATGTTGCAGTGGGCCGAGATTGCGCCACTGCACTCCAGCCTGGGCAACAGAGTGAGACTCTGTCTCAAAAAAAAAAAAGAATGAAGAAAATCAGAAGGTTGACTGTGCATGGTACACTGCCAAGTGGGGAAAAAATTGCAATTTCAGTTTTTCAGTAGAAAAACTGATATTTGCACATATATTGTTTAAATTTGTTTACAATGAATATGTAAAGCCTTTGTAACAAACAACTATTTTCCAAAAGCATCCCAGTTATTACCTTAAAACCAAACTTTAGAGAGTTGGTAGATTTTTTTTTTTGTTTTTTAAATTTTTTATTATTAATATGTTTATCCAACAATTTAAGAAGAAAAATAAAATTTTAAAAATTTAAAATGTACTTTTTTGGGTGAAATCTAGGAAGTTACATTTAACTCAGAGAAATGTGAACTTAGGGAGGAAATATTTTACTTACACTTCAACATACACACACACATGGGTATATTACCAGAATTTTGTTGTTGTTGAGACAGAGTCTTGCTGTGATGCCCAGGCTGGAGTGCAATGGTGCAATCTTGGCTCATTGCAGCCTCTGATTCCCAGGTTTAAGCAATTCTCCTCTTGCCTTAGCCTCTGGAATAGCTGGGATTACAGGTGTGCGTCATCACACCTGGCCTTTTTTTTTTTTTTTTTTTTTGTATTTTTAGTAGAGACTGGGTTTTGCCACATTGACCAGGTTGGTCTTAAACTCCTGACCTCAAGTAATCCACTCGCCTCAGCCTCCCAAAGTGCTGGGATTACAGGTGTGAGTCACCATGACTGGCCAATTCTCCCCTTTCCCCACCCCTGACCAGACGGAATCTAACTTTATCACCCAGACTGGAGACTGGAGTGCAGTGGCTCTCAGCTCACTGCAACCTCCACCTCCTGGGTTCAAGGGATTCTCGTGCCTCAGCTTCCCTAGTAGCTGGGATTACAGGCATGCGCTACTATACCCGGCTAACTTTTATTTTATTTTATTTTATTTTATTTTATTTTATTTTATTGTGAGACAGAGTCTCACTCTGTCACCCGGTCTGGAGTGCAGTGGCTTGATCTCAGCTCACTGCAACCCCTGGCTCTGGGTTCAAGCGATTCTTCTGCCTCAACCTCCCAAGTAGCTAGGACTATAGGTACACGCCACCACGCCCAGCTAATTTTGTATTTTTTTTTTTTTTAACCTCAGACCTTTGACTCTATTAACTCTTAGTTTTGATGTGGGCTGCAAAAGGCCATATAAGCCCAATTTTTTTTTTTTTTATGAGAGAAAGAAAGAAAGAGAAAGAAAAAGGGGGAGAGAGAACAGGATTCTTGCTCTATTGCCCGGGCTGGAATGCAGTCTAAAAATAGGTATTAAAAACCTCTTTTATGCCAATAATTGTGCTTAACAATGGAGATAGGAAGGAATAGGGGAAGAAAAAAACAAACAGACAACCAGTATTTCATGTAAGTCTGTGAAATGCTATGCAAATGCTGAAGAATGATTTACTTCCAATTTTCCAATTATGTGGTCACTTTCAAAATAGGTGTAATGTGATACTGAGAAAAATGTATGTTCTGTGGACCTGGGGTGGAGAATTCTATACATATTCACTAAGTTTACTTATTCTAGGTCTAAGTTCAAATCATAGATGTCCCTATTAATTTTCTATGTCGTTGATCTGTCGAATATTAACAATGTGGTGTCAAAATCTCCCGCTATTATTATTCGGGAATCCAGGTCTCTTTATAAGTCATTAAGAACTTGTCTTATGTATCTGGGTGCTCCTGTATTGGGTTCATATATATTTATAATCATTAACTCCTGTTGTTGCATTGATCCTTTTACCATTATGTAATGTCCTTCTTTGTTTCTTTTCGTCTTTGTTACTATTAAAGTCTATTTTGTGAGAGATGAAAGTGATAACTCCTGTTTTTTTGTTTGTTTGTTTGTTTTTGTTTTTCATTTAATTCGTGAATCTTCCTCCATCCCTTTGAGTCTTTGTATGTTGTTGCTTGTGAAATGGATCTGGATACAGCATACTGATGGGTTTTGACTTTTTATTCAATTTACCTGTCTGTGTCTTTGATTGGAGCATTTAATCCATTTAAATTTAGAATTAATATTAATATTTGTGAGTTCAATATTGTCATTTAATGCTAGCTGGCTATTTTGCCCATCAGTTGATGTAGATTCTTCATTATAAAGATACTCTTTATGTTTTGGTAAGTTTTTGGGATAACTGATACTAGTTCTTCCTTTCTGTTTGTAGTGCTTCTTTCAGAAGTTCTTGTAAAGCAGGCCTGGTGGTGATGAAATCGCTGAGTGCTTGCTTATTCACGAAAAATGTTCTTTTTCCTTCACTTATAAAGCTTGGTTTGGCGGGATATGAGATTCTGGGTTGAAAATTCTTTTCTTTGAGGATATTGATTATTGACCTCCACTCTCTTCTAGTTTGTAGGGTTTCTGGTGAGAGGTCTGCTGTGAGTCTGATAGGCTTCCCTTTATGGGTAACGTGACCTTTCTCTCTAGCTGCCCTTAGAATTTTCTCCTTTATTTCAACCCTAGTGAATCTAGTGATTATGTGTCTTGGAGTTGCTCTACTTGAGAAATATCTTTGTGGTGTTCTCTGGATTAGCTGGAGTTGAGTATTGTCCTGCCTTACTAGATTAGGAAAGTTTTCCTGAGTAATATCCTGAAGAATATTTTCCAACTTGGATTCATTCTCTTCATGGCATTCAGGTATACCTATCAATCGTAAATTAGGTCTTTTCACATAGTCCCATATTTCTTGGAGACTTTGCTCATTCCTTTTTACTCTTTCTTCTCTAATCTTGTCTTCTCGTTTCATTTCATTGAGTTGGTCTTCGACCTCTGATATCCTTTCTTCTGCTTGATCAATTCGACTGTTAAAACCTATGTATACTTCATGGAGTTCTCGTATTCTATTCTTCAGTTCCATTAATTCACTTATATTCCTCTCTAAATTGTCTATTCTCGTTAGAATTTCGTCAAACCTTTTTTCAAGGTTCTTAGTTTCTTTACATTGGGCTAGAACATGTTCTTTTAGCTCACTAAAGTTCCTTATTATCCACTTTCTGAAGCCTAAATCTGTTATTGGAACACATTCGTTCTCCATCAGGCCTTGTTCTCTTGTTGATGAGGAACTGTGATCACCTGTAGAAGGAGAGGCATTCTGATCTTGGGTATTCTCAGCCTTTTTACGCTGGTTTCTTCCCTTCATTGTGAGTTCATCCCCCTGTCATCTTTGTAATTGCCTACTTTCAAATTAGGTCTCTGAGTGGACGTCCAACTTGTTGATTCCCAGCACCGAAATCTGAGCAACCCACTGCGCCGGCCAAAACAGCAGCATCAAGATTCCTGGTGCTTTTCTGCCCGGGAATCTCCAGTCTGGCTTCCCTCTTAAGTCCCTTCTTCAAGGAGGTAAATGGGCAACTCTGCCTTCCTGGAGCTTCAAACATCGATCAATCCCGTTTACTCTGCACCAAGAACCGCCGCGCAGGGTGGGCTGGCAAAACCGTGACGCCGGCCACAAGAGTCGCCCTGGCGACCCGTGGGGCTCCTCTGCTGGGAATCTTCCGGTCCGTGGGTAACAAAAATTCGTCTGAAAGTGCGGTGTCCTCTCGTTCTGTGCGTTTTCTCTGGGAGCTACAATCCCAAGCTGCTAGTGATCAGCCATCTTGGATCTCCTAATTTTGTATTTTTAGTAGAGATGAGGTTTCACCATGTTGGCCGGCTGGTCTTGAACTCCAAACCTAAGGTGATCCACCCACCTCAGCCTCTCAATGTGCTGAGATTACAGGTGTGAGCCACCATGGCTGGCTAACTTTTGTGTTTTTAATAGAAACGGGGTTTCATCATGTTGGCCAGGCTGGTCCCAAACTCCTGACCTCAGATGATCCACCCATAGGTGTGAGCCACCACACCCAGCCATATTGCCACAATTCTTAAAGTATGGTCTATAGATTTCTGCAGCCCTTAAGACCTTTCCAGGGGAATCCATGAAGTCAAAACTATTTTCATTACAATTCTAATATATTATCTTTCACTATATTGACTTTTGCACTGATGTACAAAAGCAATGGGGGATAAAAATTTGCTGGTACTGCTGGGTGTGGCAGTGAATACCTGTAGTCACTGTTACTCAAGAGGCCAAGGCAGGAGGATTGCTTGAGCCCAGGATTTTAAGGCTACAGTGAGCTATGATCTCACCACTACAATCCAGCCTGGGCAACAGGGTGAGTTCCTCTTTCTAAAACACACACAAAAATTGCTGGTACCTCAGCATAGTATTAGGCAATGGTATCAAACTGTACTAGCAGTAAATGTATTCTTCCTCCCAGGCACTCAAAACAGGGAAAAGGCCAGTTTTATTAAGAATCCTTGATGAAACAGTAAAAATTTATTTTATTAAAACTTGACCCTTGAGTACAAATGTTTTTAATAGTCTATGTGAGGAAATTAGAAGGATACACAGAGCACTTCTGCTGTATATAAAAGTATGTTGGTTATCTCAAGGAGCACAGTTATTTTGGTTGCAAGCTGCACTGACCTTTTTTGCTTTCATGGAACACTATTATTACTTGAAAATAGCACTGACAGGCAAATGTTGGTAATTCGGAGTGGATATTTGGCAGACATTCTCTGGAGCCTGTCACTTGAAGGAAAACACCTGACAATATTTATTTCCAAAGATAAAATTCAAATCTTTGAGTGAAACCGAGAATTTTGGAAAATTGTATATATTCCTGGTTGACAGTTTCCGAAAAGTTTTAAAGACTTTGTTGATGAGATAGATCATGGTATTAATAAATGTGTTTTTATGTTATATAATAAAAATGTGTCTATATTTAAAAGATCTTCATGGTTCAGTGAACCAATGTTTTCCAAATGACCAATCATGATGCTACAAAATCATACAGGTGTAAAAGATCCATTGAAAGTACATTAGACCAGGCATGGTGGCTCACGCCTGTAATCCCAACATTTTGGGAGGCCGAGGTGGGTGGATCACTTGAGGTCAGCAGTTCAAGACCAGACTAGCCAACATGGTGAAACCTCATCTCTATTAAAAATACAAAAATTAGACAGGCATAGTGGCAAGCACCTGTAGTCCCAGCTACTCAGGAGGCTAAGGCATGATGATTGCTTGAACCCAGGAGGCAGAGGCTGCAGTGAGCCAAGATTGCACCACTGCACTCCAGCTTGGGTAACAGAGAAGACTCCTTTTTTTTTTTTTTTTTTTTTTTTGAGATGGAGTTTCACTCTTGTTGCTTAGGCTGAAGTGCAATGGCACAATTTTGGCTCACCACAACCTCCACCTCCCGGGTTTAAGCGATTCTCCTGCCTCAGCCTCCAGAGTAGCTAGGATTACAGGCATGAGCCACCATGCCCAGCTAATTTTGTATTTTTAGTAGAGACAGGGTTTCTCCATGTTGGTTAGGCTGATCTTGAACTCCCGACCTCAGGTGATCCACCCACCTCAGACTCCCAAAGTGCTGGGATTACAGGCGTAAGCCACCGAGCTCAGCTTGAGACTCTGTCTTAAAAACAAAAACCAAAAAAAAGAAAGTACATGATAGGCCAGGTATGGTGGCTCATTCCTGTAATCCCACCACTTTGGGAGGCTAAGCAAGAGGACTGCTTGCGCTCATGAGTTCCAGACCACCCTGGGCAACATAAGGAGACCCTGTATCTACAAATAATTTTTTTAAATTGGGGCCAGGCACAGTGACTTATGCCTGTAATCCTGCACTTTGGGAGGCCATGGCTGGAGGATCACTTGAGCCCAGGAGTTCAAGATCAGCCGAGGCAACATGGCGAAACCCAGTCTCTACTAAAAACCCTAACTCCTGAACTCAGGTGATCTCCCCCCCGCAGCCTCCCAAAGTGCGAGGATTACAGGCATGAGGCACCTCACCCGGCCGGAAGACATTTTTTAATTCCCAGTTTTAACTTCTGACACGGTAAATATTGATAGATATAACCCACATACATATACAAGAGCTCTTTGGGTATTTAATAACTTTAAAAGGCATAAAGGAATTCTGAGACCAAAAGACTTCAGAGCTGCTGCAGTACTATATAGCAGTTCTATTGGAGGCAGAAGAATGGAGGAGATGATGTATGGAGACTCTACTGGGTTTGCTGTCATTTTCACTTAGCCAACTCTCATTTTTTAGCCCAGCAGTCAAAGCTTGGAGCTAGAGCTTTGTACTGTGCTCAGGATGTTTCTGATGTGAATCTGTGAAGGGGAAAATTTACTTGTTTCCCTCTTCCTCCCTCTCTACAACTCCAGGTAGGACGTGGGGATGCACAGGGCAAAGAGAGAGAAACTAGAATAGGGCAGGTGGGACTGAAGGACCTTCCCAGCCATAAGGAGTTTATTCAGAAACTTTGAAGTTAGATGGTTAGGACAAGTTATTAGGACCACAGCCTGTCCACTCTGGCTCAATATCAGGAACTGATGTGAGTCAGGGAAATGACCAAAGCCTTTCAGTGACCTTTAAAAACCAACCAATTCTTCTAGGCCACAGTGCAACATGGTTAATTAGAATAAGTCCACATGGAAATAAATAAAGCTTAAAGAAAAAAAAATGTAAACTCCAATAGTAACAATCTCTAGTTTACCATTTACTTCCCCTTCCACCTCTACATCCACCTATTCCTTTCTCTCCTACCATCCATACCCTCCCTGTGGCCTGAGCCCTGTCTTTCCATAGGCTATTACTGATTGATTAAAAATGTTGTCACTTGGATGGAGAATTTAGGAGTAAGACACTTCACCATGATTTGTTTCCCCTCTATGTCGTTTTTCACCATGATTTGAGTCCTCTCTATACCATCATACCCTCTGGCTATGATGATCTGGTATGGTCTTTAGCAAGCAACTCCCCTCTCTCCTCTAGACCCTTAGTTTCTATATTTTTAAAATGAGATTACCTTTCAGCTCTGTGATCCTATGGTTATCAATAATCAGAAGACATGTCCAGGTTGGAACTAACATCTCGGAAATAAATGTAGTGTCATTGAAAATAGCAGAGGAAGCCAGGCACAGTGGCTCACACCTATAATCCCAGCACTTTGGGAGACTGAGGGAGGCAGATTACTTGAGCTCAGGAGTTTGAGACCAGCCTGGCCAACATGGCGAAACTCCATCTCTGCAAAAGATATAAAAATTAAACAAGCATGGTTGCAGTCGCTTGTAGTCCCAGCTACTTGGGAGGCTAGGGTAGGCGGATCACCTGAACCCAGGAAGCAGAGGTTGCAGTGAGCTGAGATCCTACCACTGCACTTGAGCCTGGGTGATGCAGCAAGACTCTGTCTCAAAAATAAACAAATAAGGGCCGGGCGCGGTGGCTCACGCCTATAATCCCAGCACTTTGGGAGGCCGAGGCGGGTGGATTATGAGGTCAAGAGATCGAGACCATCCTGGTCAACAAGGTGAAACCCCATCTCTACTAAAAAATACAAAAATTAGCTGGGCATGGTGGCGCACACCTGTAGTCCCAGCTACTCGGGAGGCTGAGGCAGGAGAATTGCTTGAACCCAGGAGGCAGAGGTTGCAGTGAGAAGAGATCGCGCCATTGCACTCCAGCCTGGGTAACAAGAGCGAAACACCGTCTCAAAAAATAAATAAATAAATAAAATAAACAAATAAAGAGAAAATAGCAGAGGATCTAGTGAAGGAACATGGTCTAGTTTGCATCACTGCACATTATCCCCTTTGTACATGGATATATTAATGGGAGGTGAACAAACATGTCTCTGAAAACAACCTAGAGAAACCTCCCAAGGCCATGATTCTTCCCTTGAGTTCACTTAGCTAGTAGGTTCCTGGAATTGGTAGTGGAAAATTCCCCAGTTATTGCCCAGCAGTGGTAATTCCTTTGGTTTTAGAGGCCCTAGAGGTTTTCAACATCCCTGTTGTAACCTTGCTGATAGGCTCTGGCACCTACTATTCTTTTTGTTTTTTAACAGTTTTATTTTTTATTATTATTAATTTTTTTAGAGACAGAGTCTTGCTCTGTTGCCCAGGATGGAGTGCAGTGGTACAACCATGGCTCACTGTAGCATGAAATTCCTGGGCTCAAGCAGTCCTCCTACCTTGGCCTCCCAAAGTTCTGGGATCACAGGCATGAGCCCACTGCATGCCACCTTAATAGCTTTCTTAAAATATAACTCACATAGCACAGAATTCACTCAAAGTGTTCAAGTCAATAACCTTTATTATATGCAGAGCTGTGTAACCACATCTATTTTTTTTTTTTACTTTTAGAAATGGGATCTTGTTATGTTGCCCAGGCTAGAGTGCAGTGGCTGTTCACATACGAGATCGTAGCACACTGTGGCCTCTAACTCCTGGCCTCAGCCTCCTAAATAGCAGGGACTACAGGTGCATGCCACCATGCCTTGCTTATCACATCTACTTTAGAACATTTTCATCACCCCTAAAAAGAAGTCCTGTACCCCATATCCATTATCCCTAGCCCCCAGCCCTAGGCAATCTCTAGTTCATTTTATGACTATAGATTTTCCTATTATGGATATTTCAATAAGTGGAGTCATACAATATGTGATCCTTTGTAATTGGCTTCATTCACTTAGAGTGATGTTTTCAAGGTTCATTCTTGTTGTAGCATGTATGGTTGCTTCATTTCATTTTATGACCAAATAATATTCCACTGTGTGGATATAACACATTATCCACTCATCAGTTTGGGTTGGTGACTCATTTGGGTTATTTCCACTTTCTGGCTATCATAAATAATGCTGCTATGAACATTTGTGTATGTCTTTATGTGGACATAAGTTTTCAATTCTCTTGGGTCCCTTGTCAGTTTTATATTTGGAATAATATTTTCTCCTATTCTGTGGGTTGTCTCTTCACTTTCTAGGCAGTGTCATTTGGTGCAGTTTTTTATTTTGATGATGTCTGTTTTATTTTTTTTCTTTTGTTGCTTGTGCTTTTGGTATCATATCTAAGAAACAATTGCCAAATCCAAGGTCATAAAGATTTATACCTACGTTTTCTTCTAAGAAGTATTTTAGCTCTTACATTTAGGTTGTTGATCCATTTTGAGTTAATTTTTATGTATGATGTGAAGTAGGTGTTCAGCTTCATTCTTTTGCGTGTGGATATCTAGTTTTCTCAGCACCATGTATCAAAAAGACTGTTCTTTCAGTCAGGAATAGTGGCTCATGCCTGTAATCCCAGGAGGCATGAGGTGGGCATGAGGCGGGCAGATCACCTGAGATAAGGAGTTTGAGACTAGCCTGACCAACATGGTGAAACCCTGTCTCTACTAAAAATACAAAAATTAGCCAAGTGTGGTGGTGCCCACCTGTAGTCCTAGCTACTTGGGAGGCCGAGGTGGGAGGATTGCTTGAACCTGGGAGGCAGAGGTTGCAGTGAGCCAAGATCATGCCACTGCACTCCAGCCTGGGCAACAGAGACTCCATCTCAAAAAAAGAAGAAAGAAAAAAAAGAAAGAAAGAGAGAAAGAAAGAAAGAAGGAAAGAAGGAAGGAAAGAAGGAAAGAAGGAGAGAAGGAAGGGAGGAAAGGAAGGGAGGAAAGAAAGGAAAAAGAAAGGCCGAGCACGGTGGCTCACACTTTTAATCCCAGCACTTTAGGAGGTGGAGGCAGGTGGATCACGAGGTCAAGAGTTCAAGACCAGCCTGGCCAACATAGTGAAACCCCATCTCTGCTTTAAAAAACTACAAAAATTAGCCAGGCATAGTGGTGTGTGCCTGTAGTCCCAGCTACTCAGGAGGCTGAGACAGGAGAATCACCTGACCCAGGAGGCAGAGATTGTGGTGAGCCAAGATCATGCCATTGCATTCCAGTCTGGGCAACAGAGCGAGACTCCATCTCAAAAAAAAAAAAAAATTAGGGAGCCACGGTGGCTCCGGCCAGATGTCCTGGCACTTGAGGAGGCGAGGCTATGAGTTCAATGCCAAGCTAGGCAATATGAGAACCTCTCATACATTAAAAAAAATAAATAAATAAAATTAAATTAAAAGAAAATGAAAAAAGACTATTCTTTCACCATTGAATTGTCTTGGTAACCTTATCAAAAATTAATTGTGAGGGTTTGTTTCTGGACTGTCAATTCTACTTATCTATATGTCCATCCTTATGACAGTACCACACACTGTCTTATTATAGCTTTGTAGTAAGTTCTGAAATCAGAAACTGTGAGTCCTCCAACTTGGTTCTTCATTTTCAAGGTTGTTTTGGCTATTCTGGGTTGGCCCCTACATTCTTACTCCAAGTGGCAAGGCTTCCTTGCCCACACTGCTTTTTCCAAGGCATTCATTATGGTAATCTATAAACCCTAATCCTCACCCTCTCCAACCTCATCCTGCAATATTCTTTCTATCACTCCTCCACTCTAGTGAGATAGTCCTTCTTTCAGTTTCTAAACATTCCAAAGTCTTTCCTGCCTGTTGGCCTTTGAACTCATATTCCCTTTGCCAAGAATGTTTCCCTCCACCCCCCACTTCCTCCCTCCTTTTATTAAGGCTGACTTCTTTTTTTTTTTTTTTTTTTTTTTCATTGAGACAGAGTCTCACTCTGTTGCTCAGGCTGGAGGACAGTGCAGCAGTCTAATCATGGCTCACTGCAGCCTCAAACTCCTAGGCTTGAGCCATCTTTCCATCTCACCCTCTCTCATAGCTGGACTACAGGCATGTACCACTACACCCAGTTTAAATGTATTTTTCTACTAGAATGTCTCCATTCTAGTAGGGGAGACAGAAACATACAGGAGAGCAGAGATCCTGTCTTAACACTGAATTCCTGCTACCTGGCATATAATAGTTATTTAATATGCATTTGTTGAATGGATGAATGAATGAAAGACCAGTCAATTCCTGGACAGCCCTTTAGTAGGATTCAGCACCAGGAAGAGAAGAAAGAGGCAATGAACTTGGCCCTCTAACCAGGATTGCTTTCCTTGTATTCACCTTCTCTCATTTTGTGCCAATCAGCAGTTCCTCCCTCTTTTCATTCAAATAATTATCCCAAACTCTCCTCCTAATGAATGTTTAGGTACATTTGAGAAGTAGATACAGACATATTTCTGCCTTCCCCAATCTCTGCTCTGGATTGACTTCACTGGGTAAAAAAAAAGCCAAAACTGTCTCTGACAATAGTATATATGGACAAGTACACTCTCAGATCCATTTGCAGAGACAAAAATCTAGAGTATTGGGAAAATGAGACACCAAACAAGGGTACAGAAGAATACAGAACTAAGAAGGTAAGAATTCAGAACTTCAGGGAGAATCAGAATCTCAGGCAGAGAGCCTGGGAATTCACATCACAACCTTTGATTTTAATGCTAGCAAAAGTTTGAGAACCATTGTCCCACAGCTACAGACTGGTGAGGAAAGGCCTGGGTTACTGATAGATATGAAGGGATTTTCCCCGGGGCTTGGAAGGGAAGAGCTCCCAAGTCCTTGGTAATCCTATATACAGCCCCAAGTCTTTCATCTGAAGATCTTAAAGAATGTTATGGGCATCAATTAACCTTTCCAGCACCATAGACTGAAAACCCAGGCTCTTGGCCCTATTTTACTGACAAAAACTCAAGCCTATGGTTTAGAGCCAAGAAAGAAATATCTTGGCTCATATGACTTTAACTGAACAAGCTAAAGAGACTAGAGGTACGCATCACCATGCCTAGCTTATTTTTTATTATTTTTTTAGAGATGGAGTCTCACCATCTTGCCCAGGCTGGTCTCAAACTCCTTGGCCTCCCATAGTGCTGAGATTACAGGCATGAGTCACTGCTCCTGGTTGACAGTGGTTCTTAATCTGGGAACTGTAGTGCACTTACATTTATGTGTATGTGTGTCACTCCTTGACTGTAGGCAGATGATGCTTTCACTTCTTGTCACGCAAGTCTTAGCTTAACAGCAATCCCCTCAGGTCTTCCCTGAACACCCATCTTAAGTAATGTTTTCTATCATATCCTATTTTAATTTCTTCAGAGTACTTGTCATTATCTGAAATAATCTTCATTTTTCTTTCTTCATGAAATCAGAACCCTATCTGACAGTACATGTTGATTTTCAATAAGTGTTTGTTGAATGCTTAAATAAGTCTAAATGAAGATGTTTTCAACAACATGTAGATGCTGTTGAAATTAGTAAGATATACATTTATTTTCAAAGTCTAAATTTAGACTGGGCACAATGGCTCATCCTTGTAATCCCAGCACTTTGGAAGGCCAAGGTGAGAGGATTGCTTGAGTTCAGGAGTTCGAGACCATCCTGGGCAATGCAGCGAGACCCCTTCCCTACAAATAATTTAAAAAATTAACCAGGCATGGTGGTGTGCACCTGTAGACCCAGCTGCACTCTAGCCCTGTAGCCCCTCAGCCTTGGGAGGCTGAGACAAGAGGATTGCTAGAGCCTGGGAGATTGAGGCTGCAGTGAGCCATGATTGCACCACTGCACTCCAGTCTGGGCAACAGAGCAAGACCCTATCTCAAAAAATAAATTAAATAAAATCAGTAAATAAATAGAAAGAAAGAAAAACCCTAACATGATAGTCTAAGTATCCACTGATTGAGAGAAATACATACCTAGATCCAAGATGGCTGATCACTAGCAGCTCAGGATTGTAGCTCTCAGTGAAAGTGCAGAGAACGAGAGGACGCCACACTTTCAGATGAATTTTTGTTGCTCATGGAGCAGGAGATTCCCAGCGGAGGAGCCCCACGGGTCGCCAGCACGACTCTTGTGGCCAGTGCAGCGGTTTTGCTGGTGCCTTGGCATGGCAGTTCTTGGCGCAGAGTGAGTGGGACTGGGTCCCCTTTTGGCTGATGTTGTTTGGAGCTCCGGGAAGACAGAGTCGCCTATTCAGCTGATTGAAGGACGGACTCAAGAAGGGAGCTAGACCCGAGATTCCCAGGCAGAAAAGCACCATCAATCTTAACACCACTGTTTTGGCTGGCACAGTGGATTGCTCAGATTTCAGCGCTGGGAATCAACAAGTTGGACGTCCACTCAGAGACCTAATTTGAAAGTCGGTAATCACAAAGACGACAGGTGGATAAATTTACAATGATGGGAAGAAACCAGCGTAAAAAGGCTGAGAATACCCCAAATCAGAATGTCTCTCCCTCTACAGGGGATCACAGTTCCTCATCAGCAATGGAACAAGGCCTGATGGAGAACGAGTGCGTTCCATTAATAGAAGTAGGCTTCAGAAGGTGGATGATAAGAAACTTCTGTGAATTAAAAGAACTTGTTCTAACCCAATGCAAAGAAACTAAGAACTTTGAAAAAAGGTTTGACGAAATCCTAACGAGAATAGACAATTTAGAGAGGAATATAAGTGAATTAATGGAGCTGAAAAACACAACACGAGAACTTCTCGAAGTATGCACAAGTTTTAACAGTCGAACTGATCAAGCAGAAGAAAGGATATCAGAGGTCGAAGACCAACTTAATGAAATAAAACGAGAAGTAAAGATTAGAGAAAAAAGGATAAAAAGGAATGAGCAAAGTCTCCAAGAAATATGGGACTATGTGAAAAGACCTAATCTACGTTTGATAGGTGTACCTGAAAGTGACAAAGAGAATGAATCCAAGTTGGAAAATACTCTTCAGGATATTATTCAGGAAAACTTTCCCAACCTAGTGAGACAGGACAATATTCAACTCCAGGCAATACAGAGAACACCACAAAGATATTCCTCAAGAAGAGCAACCCCAAGGCACATAATCGTCAGATTCATTAGGGTTGAAATGAAGGAGAAAATATTAAGAGCAGCCAGAGAGAAAGGTCAGGTTACCCACAAAGGGAAGCCTATCAGACTTACAGCAGATCTCTCAGCAGAAACCCTACAAGCCAGAGAAGAGTAGGGGCCAATATTCAACATCCTTAAAGAAAAGAACTTTCAATCCAGAATTTCATATCCAGCCAAACTAAGCTTCACAAGCGAAGGAAAAATAAAATCTTTTGTGAACAAGCAAGTACTTAGAGATTTCACCATCACCAGGCCTGCTTTACAAGAGCTTCTGAAAGAAGCACTACACATAGAAAGGAACAACCAGTATCAGCCTTTCCAAAACTATATCAAAAAGTAAACAGCATTAACATAATGAAGAACTTACATCAACTAATGGGCAAAACAGCCAGATAGCATCAAATGGCAGTATTAAACTCATATATATTATTAACTGGATAAAAAGCCAAAACCCATCGGTATGCTGTATCCTGACCCATCTCACATGCAACGATACACAAAGACTCAAAACAAAAGGACGGAGGAAGATTTACCAACCAAACAGAGAGCAAAAATAAATAAATAAATAAAAAGCAGGAGTTGCAATTCTCACCTCTGATAAAATAGACTTCAAAGCAACAAAGATCAAAAGAGGCAAAGAAGGACATTACATAATGGTAAAAGGATCAATGCAACAAGAAGAGCTAACGATCCTATATATACATGCACCCAATACAGGAGCACCCAGATACATAAGACAAGTTCTTAATGAATTATAAAGAGACTTAGCCTCCCACACAATAATAGTGGGAGACTGTAACATCACATTGTCAATATTAGACTGATCAACGAGATAGAAAATTAACAAGGACATCCAGGACTTGAACTTAGACCCGGAACAAGTAAACTTAATAAACATTTATAGAACTCTCCACTTCAAATACACAAAACACACATTCTTATCAGTACCATATCACACCTATTCCAAAAGTGACTACATAATTGGAAGTAAATCACTCCTCAATAATGGCATAGCATTTCATAGGTTTAAGAAATATTGGTTGGCTGCTTGTTTGTTATTTTCTTCCCTTATTCTTTTCTGTCTCCATTGTTAAGCACAATTATTGGCATAAAAGAGGTTTTCAATTCCCATTTTTAGACTGCATTCTAGCCTGGGCAATAAAGCAATACTCCCATTCTCTCTCCGTCTTTCTCTTCCTTTTTCTTCCTCTTCTTCATTCTTCTTTTTTCTCTTTCTTTCTTCCTTTTTTTTTTCTTAAAAAAAAAAAAAAGAGAGAAATACATGCCTAAAGTATCATTTGGCTGGGCACAGTGCCTCATCCCATAATCACAGCACTTTAGGAGGCTGAGACAGGGACTGCTTGAGCCCAGGAGCTTGAAACCATTCTGAGCAACATAGCAAGACCCTATCTCTAAAAAAAATTCTGGCCAGGCGTGGTGGCTCAAGCCTGTAATCCTAGCACTTTGGGAGGCCAAAGTGAGTGGATCACGAAGTCAGGAGTTTGAGACCAGCCTGACCAACATGGTGAAACCCCATCTCTACTAAAAATACAAAAATTAGCCGGGTGTAGTGACGTGCACCTGTAATCTCAGCTACTGAGAAGGCTGAGGCAGGAGAATTGCTTGAACCCAGGAGGTTGCAGTGAGCCGAGATTATGCCACTGCACTCCAGCCTTGGTGACAAAGTGAGACTCCATCTCAAAAAAAAAATAAAATTCTTGGCTGGACATGGTGGCTCATGCCTGTAATCTGAGCACTTTGGGAAGCTGAGGCGGGTAGATCACCTGAGGTCAGGATTTGGAGACCAGCCTGGCTAACATGATGAAACCCCATCTCTACTAAAAATACAAAAAAAAAAAAAAAATTAGACGGGTGTGGTGGCAGGTGCCTGTAGTCCCAGCTACTCAGGAGGCTGAGGCAGGATAATCACTTGAACCCAGGAGGCAGAGGTTGCAGTGAACTGAGATCGTGCCACTGCATTATAGCCTGGGCAACAAGAGTGAAACTCCACCTCAAAAAAAAAGAAATTCTTCACTTGATCTTAGCCAAAAGGCCAAGAAGCGATAAAAGAGAAATTCTAAAGTAATTTTTTAAAAGTATCATTTAAATTTAGACTTTATTTTGAGAGAGGATCTCTCTCTGTCACTCAGGCTGGAGTGCAGTGGTGCAATCACAGCTCACTATAGCTTCAAACTCCTGGGCTCAAATTATCCTCCCACCTTAGCACATCCCTTACCCCATGCTTACCCTCGCTCTGAGTAGCAGGGACTACAGGATGTGCTACCATGTCCAGCTAATTTTTTATGTTTTTTTTTTTGTAGAGACAGGGTCTCACTATGTTTCCCAGGCTGGTCTTGAACTCCTGAGGGCTCAGGTGATCCTCCCTTCTCAGCTACCCAAAATGCTGGGATTATAGGAATGAGGCACTGTGCTCAGCCAGGGTTTTTCTTTGTAACATTTAAAAAATGGTTGGCACGATTTCCATTTCTGACATTGTATGGATTATAATTTCTGAACAATCTTCCCAAAAAACAACTAAAATGATAGGTTAAATATAATTTTTAAGATTCATCATGAGATGACACAAAAGTAGAGTTAGAATGACCCCAAGACAAAGTAACCAAAAACAATTTTCCTTGAAACGTTTTCTTAACTTCTGGTTTTGATTCCATGTCACTGGCCACTCCTCAGTCTTCTCATTTTCTGGTTGCTCCTCTACCTCCTAACCTTTTAACAGTGAAGTGTTCTAAGACTTGGTTCTTGGATCTCTTCTCTGGTTGTACTCCCTTGGCAATCTTATATAGTCTGTGTTTTCAATATAATTTGTATGCTAATAAAATTATAAATTTTATCTCTCACTCAGATTTCCTCCTGTACTTCAGATTTGCATGTCTAGCAGCCTATTTGACATCTTTGCTTGATTGTCTAAAAGGCATCATATGGCCAGGTGCAGTGGCTCACGCCTGTAATCCCAACACTTTGGGAGGCCGAGGCTGGTGGATTGCTTGAGGTCAGGAATTCGAGACCAGCCTGGCCAACATGGTGAAACCCCATCTCTACTAAAAATACAAATAAATAAATAAAGGCATCATAATGTCCAAATATGAACTTAAGTCAATGGCAATTTATTCTTCCTGTTGCTGAGGCCCAAAACACTGGAGTCATCTTTGACCTCTCTTTTTCTCATATCCCAAGCAAGTAGGGGGAGGAAAGTGAAAAAGAAAAAGAAAGGACAAGAATAGCTCAATCCATCTAAAACAAGGTAAGAAAAGGAGAAAAGAGAACAGAAAAATAGGAAATAAAAACCAAATAAAACAAAATCAAATGTATTAGTAATTACTCTAAATGTAAATGTACTAAATTTTCTAGCTAAAGGATGGATTGTCAAATTGCATTTAAAAACAAAAAACCGGCAGGGCGCGGTGGCTCACGCCTGTAATCCTAGCAATTTGGGAGGCCAAGGTGGGTGGATCACCTGAGGTCAGGAGTTCAAGACCAGCCTGGCCATCATGGTGAAACCTCATCTTTAAAAAAAAAACAAACCGGGCGGAATGGCGGTGGCTGCGGACTCGTTCTCAGGCGGCCCCACGGCGGTGCGGCTGCCTAGGTCGCCGCCGCTCAAGGTGCTGGCAGAGCAGCTGCGGCGCGATGCGGAGGGTGGCCCGGGCGCCTGGCGGCTGTCTCGGGCGGCGGGGGGCCGCGGGCCGCTGGAGCTGGCGGTCGTGTGGATGCAGGGCACGGTGGTGATGGCGGACCGCGGCGAGGCGCGGCTGCGGGACCTGAGCGGGGCCTTCTTGGTCCGCGACCTGGAGCAGGTGCCGCGCGGGCGGCCCTGCCTCGTCCCAGGAAAGTATGTGATGGTGATGGGAGTGGTGCAGGCCTGCAGCCCCGAGCCATACCTGCAGGCTGTGAAGATGACAGACCTTTCTGATAATCCCATCCATGTACGGATGTGGGAACTGGAAGTGGAAGATCTACACAGGAATATTCCTTAGATGATGTTGGAATTGTCATTAAAAAAACCCAAAATCCTGGAACGATTTAGAAGCTTATAATGACGTGGATTTCATGGACATTTTTCAATGTGTATTTTTCAAAAGTTTCTCAGAGAGCCTTGCTTTGGTTGACCAAGGAGTCTGGATGTAGGAATGTTTAAATCCTGGGATACTTCAGTGACAGCCTCTGCTGCCCCTTGCTTTGCCTGTGTTTGCTGATGAAAAGCAGATACTTTTTGTTTTCCTGGTGTATGTGTGTTAATTCTCTCTCTTTTTCTCTCGGACACAGGTCTCATGTTGCATTTTCCAAATTTTATGCCTGATGATACTTTTTCCATTACTGCTGCGTCCCTGTTTTATGATGCAAAATTTATCTCAGTCATTGCCCGTGGTGATTTAAATGTGGTTATAGGCAGGAAGACAGACTGTGTAAAAAAGGAATGACATGGCTCCTCATCTTCTTCATCAGCAACTACCATAACCAGTTTGCAAGTCAAATGGCATTTCCTAACAGCAGGCACGGTGGCCCCGGAAAGACAACAGCTCCCTTTCTGCTTTGGACACCACACAAACATTTAGATACCACTCTATCCATTTCCCTCGGCTAGAGAAGGTGATACCTACTTCCATCACTCAGAGATGTTGAGACGTTTTCAGAATTTCTTGTTGAAATGAAAAACATCAAGATTAAGGATGCCTTTCAGGCCTTAGCTAAACTTCCACTTCATAACTTTGGGAGAGACATGGCAAGCCTCCTGGTTTAGAGTTCTTTTGTCTTTTTGTATGGAATGACTTTGCTGTGATTTGAATGTTGGGTTTTTGCTGTCTGCTTAGTACCCATGCCTGATTTTTTGAGATTGTACATATCAAGGAAGTTAGGTTGTGTTCTGACATAGTTGTAGACTTTCACCAGGATTATTGATATTCTAGTTCTAATAAATTGTTTAATATGCCGGAAAAAAAAAAAAAACAAAACTGGCCAAGCGTGGTGGCTCACGCCTGTAATCCCAGCACTTTGGGAGCCCAAAGCGGGCAGATCAAGAGGTCAGGAGATTGAGACCATCCTGGCCAACATGGTGAAACCCTATCTCTACTAAAAATACAAAAATTAGCCGGGCACAATGGCACATGCCTGTAATCCCAGCTACTTGGGAGGCTGAGGCAGGACAATCACTTGAACCAGGGAGTCGGAGGTTGCTGTCAGCTGAGATAGCTCCACTGCACTCCAGCCTGATGATAGAGT
The DNA here is from genome assembly GCF_030222135.1 of Aotus nancymaae. Taxonomy (NCBI): domain Eukaryota; kingdom Metazoa; phylum Chordata; class Mammalia; order Primates; family Aotidae; genus Aotus; species Aotus nancymaae. The sequence continues at coordinate 15,353,518 of NW_026988479.1, read as the reverse complement.
GAAACTCTGTCTCAAAAACAAAAACAAAAACAAAAAAACCCTTGCCAGACATGGTGGCTGGCACCTGCAATCCCAGCACTTTTAGAGGCCAAAGCAGGAGGATTGCTTGAGCCCAGGAGGTTGTGACCATCCTGGGCAACATAGTGAGACCCCAAATCTACAAAAATTTTTAAAAAGTAGCATGTACCTGTTCTCCCAGCTACTCAGGAGGCTGAGGTGGGAGGATCACTTGAGCTGAGTAGTTCAAGGCTGCAGTGAGCCATATTTGTGCCACTGCACTCCAGGCTGGGTAACAGGTGAGACTGTATCTCAAAAAAAAAAAAAAAAATTAGCCAGATGTGGTGGCACATGCCTGTAATATAAGCTACTTGGGAGGCTGAGGCAGGAGAATTGCTTGAACCCGGGAGGCAGAGGTTGCAGTGAGCCCAAATCTTGCCATTGTACTCCAGCATGGGCAACAAAAGTGAAACTCTGTCTCAAAAACATTAATTAATTAATTAATTTTAAAAAACAAAAAACAAAAAAAAACTCTGGGGCCAGTGCAGTGGTTCACACCTATAATCTCATCACTTTGGGAGGCCAAGGTAGGAGGATCACTTGAGGCCAGGAGTTTGAGACCAGACTGGGCAACATAGTGAGACCCTGGACCCTTCTATAAAAATTAAAAAATAAAAATAAGCAAGGGGGCCAGGCATGATGGCTCACACCTGTAATCCCAGTACTGTGGGAAGCTGAGGCAGGCAGATTGCCTGAACTCAGGAGTTTGAAACCATCCTGGGCAACACAGTTAAACCTGGTCTCTACTAAAACACCAAAATATTAACCGGGCATGGTGGCGCGTGCCTGTAATCCCGGCTACTCAGGAGGCTAAGGTGGGAGAATCTCTTGAGCCCGGGAGGTGGAGGTTGCAGTGAGCTGAGATGGCACCACTGCACTCCAGCTTGGGCAACAGAGTGAGACGCTGTCTCAAAATAAATAAATAAATAGGCCAGGCGCGGTGGTTCACGCCTATAATCCCAGCACTTTGGGAGGCCGAGGCAGGTGGATCGTGAGGTCAAGAGATCGAGACCATCCTGGTCAACAAGGTGAAACCCCGTCTCTACTAAAAATACAAAAATTAGCTGGGCATGGTGGCGCGCGCCTGTAGTCCCAGCTACTCGGGAGGCTGAGGCAGGAGAATTGCTTGAACCCAGGAGGCAGAGGTTGCAGTGAGCCAAGATCGCGCCATTGCACTCCAGCCTGGGTAACAAGAGTGAAACTCCGTATCAAAATAAATAAATAAATAAATAAAAATAAGCAGGGCGTGGAGGTGTGTGCTTGTAGTCCTAGCTACTCAGGAGACTGAGGCAGGAAGATCTCTTCAGCCTAGGAGGTTGAAGCCACAGTGAGCCAAGATCGTGCCACTACACTCCAGCCTGGGTGACATGAGACCTTGCCTCTAAAAGTTGTTTTATATAAATTAAAATAAGAATAAATACAAAAAAACTAAATCTGACCACATGGTGATTACAAAAGATACATGTAAAATATAGGAACACAGAAAGGCTAAAATTCAAAGAATATAAATATATAATAAAGGTAAATTCTAATCACAAGAAAGCTAATTTAACTATATTTCTAGCAGACAAAATAACTTTTAAGCAGAAAGAATTACTAATCACTACAAAATAAAATTATTACAAAATAATAAAAGGATCAATTAACCAGGAAGATATAACAATTCTAAACTAGAAAGCACCTCAATAACACAGCATTTAAAAATACATAAAAGCAAAACTTGACAGATCTTTAAGAGATAATGACAAATTCATTATCATAATAGATTTATTAAAATATCTTTCCCAGTACTAGATAGTTCAAACAGGCCAAAGAAAGTCATGCCATATGTAGAACATCTTGAACAGCACAATTAGTAGGCTGGCCTAATAGAAATAGAAAATTGGAGAATAAGCGTTATTTTCAAGTATACATGGAATATTACAAAAATTAACAACCTTCCAGGCCATAAGGTTAGCCTCTCAAGTGTCTAAATGCAATTAACTTAGAAATCAGTTACAAAAAGATAAAGGGAAAAAAAAAGTTTGGAAATTTTTTAAATGCACTTTTCAACAACTTGTGGATCAAAGGAGAAATCAGTAGAAATCAGAAAATACTTAGAAGAAATAAATGGTAATGAGAATATTAGGTATCAAAACCTGTAAGATACAAGTGGTACTTAGGAGGAAATTCATAGCAGTATTGTTTACATTAGGAAACAAATAAGGCTCAAAATAAAGAGGTAAGAAATTAGAAAAACAACAATAAACACAAAGAAAATAGAAGGAAATAAGAGCAGAAATTAATGAAGTAGAGAAACATTTAGTAGAGAAGATCAACAAAGCCAAAAGGTAGTTATTTAAAAAGACTAATAGCCTAACTTGCAAGAGTAACCAAGAATCAAAAAAAGAGAAATAAGAAAACCATTAACTAAATGTGCTACAGATATTAAGCAGGTAAGAGTTATAATAACTTTTTGTCAATAAATATGAAAAATTAGATAAAATGAATAGATTCCCAGAAAAATACAATTCACCAAAAATGGCTGAAGAAGAAATAAACAGCCTGAAAATTAAAGAATTTGAACCAACTTAAACTTTCCACAAAGCAACCTCCAGGCCCCAATGGCTTCACCAGTGAATTATTTGAGTCAATAGAAAACTGGATAATTGAACTGTGATAGAGTTATACAATGGAGTGCTTCCTAGCAATGAAGACAAACTACAACTACATGCATCAACATCATTTTTTAGTTTTTATTTTTATTTTTTTGGAGATAGAGTCTTACTCTGTCATCCAGGCTGGAGTGCAGTGGTATAATCTTGGCTCACTGCAACTTCTGTCTCCTGGTTCAAGCGATTCTCCTGCCTCAGCCTCCCGAGTAGCTGGCATCACAGGCACATGCCACCATGCTCAGCTAATATTTGTATTTTTAGTAGATATGGGTTTTCGCCATGCTGGCCAGGCTGGTCTCAAACTCCTGACCTCATGTGATCTGCCCGCCTCGGCCTCCCAAGGTGCTGGGATTACAGGTGTAAACCACCATGCCTGGCCCAATATTTTTTTTTTGTCTTGCTTCTTCTTCTACTTCTTTTTTTTTTTTTTTTTTTTTTTTTTGGAAATGACTACTGCAGTATGTCTTGCTTCTTTTAAAAAAAAAAATTTTTTTTTTGAGACAGGTTCTTGCTCTGTTGCCGAGTCTGGAGTGCAGTGGCATGATCGTGGCTCACCGCAGCCTCAACCTCCTGGGTTCAAGCAATCCTCCAGGCTCAAGCGATCCTCCTGCCTCAGCTTCCTGAGTAGCTGGGACCACAGATGTGCACCACCACACCTAGCTAATTTTTGTTGTTGTTGTTGTTTTTGTGTGAAAATGAGGTTTCACTGTGTTGTTCAGGCTGCTCTCCAACTCCTGGGCTCAAGCAATACTCCCACCTCAGCCTCCCCATATGTGTAAAAAACAATTTCAAACAGAAGAATAATTATTCTGGAAAGACTTGTCTTTTTCTGTTTGCAAGCTGAAAAGAGTTCCCTGATAGCCATTAAATTCTGTAAAAGAGAATCTGTGAGGACAGAAAGTTCAAAATGGGAAGCACTTTGTGGCTCAGGACCTTTTAATGAGTAGAGAGTGTATAGGGCCTGATCAGTCCTTCTGGCTCACCAGCCTTTCCTAAGCGCACAGCAAACATGCTTGCTTCCTGCCACTCTCCACCCTCAGGTCAGGAGGTAACTAAGGTCTTGGCAGCTGCCCTTCAGTCCTGCCCCAAACCAACTGAGCATCTGGAAGTTAAACCAAAGGCCAGCAATGTCCTGACTTCTTGAGTAAGCTCCTGTGAACTGAGAGAAGACATGGTGAGGCCAAAACAAGTGCTCATGGGACATACTACTGCAAAGAACAGAGCAAAAAGAGTGATAAGAGATAAGGAAAGCCCAGGAAATTTTGTTTAGGGCCAGCCAGTGAATTCCCCTTTCTCTCTCCAGTCCCCCAAATTTCCCATTGCTCTTAGTGTCAGAGGCTCTTAGGCTCTTGGGCTTGGAGAAGCATGAAGAGGAGGGTGTTCTATGGCCCAAAAGAGAGTTTGTTTTTGTTGTTGTTGCCGTTTTTTTTTTGAGACAGAGTCTTGCTCTGTGGCCGAGGCTGGAGTGCAGTGGCACAATCTCAGCTCACTGCAACCTCTGCCTCCTGGGTTCAAACAATTCTCTGGCCTCAGCCTCCTGAGTGGCTGGTACTACAGGCGCGTGCCACCATGCCCTGCTAATTTTTTGTATTTTTAGTAGAGACAGGGTTTCACCGTGTTAGCTAGGATTGTCTCTATCTCTTGACCTTGTGATCCGCCCGCCTTGGCCTCCCAAAGTGCTGAGATTACAGGCGTGAGCCACCACGTCCGGCCTTGTTTTTGGTTTTTTTGTTTTGAGACAGAGTTTCTCTGTCTCCCAGGCTGGAGTGCAGTGGTGCAATCTCAGCTCACTGCAACCTCCAAACCTCTGCCTCCCCAGTTCAAGCGATTCTCCTGCCTCAGCCTCTTACAGGCATGCACCACTACACCCAGCTAATTTTTGTATTTTTAGTAGAAACGGGGTTTCACTATGTTGGGCAGCCTGGTCTCAAACTCCTGACCTTGGATAATCTGCCCACATCCGCCTCCCAAAGTGCTGGGATTACAGGCATGAGCCACTGTACCCAGCCCCAAAAGAGAGTTCAGCTTACTAAGGGCAACCAGTTCCAGGCTTTTGTACATGCTGTGGCCTCTGCTTAGAATATTTCCCCTTCAGCCGGGCACAGTGGCTCAAGCCTGTAATCCCAGCACTTTGGGAGGCCGAGGCGGGTGGTTCATGAGGTCAAGAGATCGAGACCATCCTGGTCAACATAGTGAAACCCCATCTCTACTAAAAATAGAAAAAATTAGCTGGGCATGGTGGCGCGTGCCTGTAATCCCAGCTACTCAGGAGGCTGAGGCAGGAGAATTGCCTGAACCCAGGAGGCGGAGGTTGCAGTGAGCCGAGATCGTGCCATTGCACTCCAGCCTGGGTAACAAGAGCGAAACTCCGTCTCAAAAAAAAAAAAAAAAGAATATTTCCCCTTCCTCTTGTTCTGGCTTGCTCCTTTTTAAAAAAAAAAAATTAGAGACAGGATCTTACTGTGTTGCCCAGGCTGGAGTGCAGTGGCTATTCACAGGCATGATCGTTGCACACTACAGCTTAAACTCCTGGACTCAAAGAATCCTGTTGGCTCAGCCTCCCTAGTAGCTGGGACTACAATTGTGTGCCACTGTGCCCAGTTACCTGGCTAGCTTCTATTCCTTCTTTGGATTTCAAATTATGGACCATTTCCTCTTAGAAGTGGAACTCCCACCATCCAGCCACCACCACCCTACCTTCACCAACTCTTACCACTCCACCTTACTGCTCTCCAAGAAGAGGTTAGAAGCCCTGCTCCCATGGCCTGTTCTTCCTTTATCAGAACTATCCCATTCTAACAGTTGTCTATTTATTTATCTACTTTCCCACTGGGATTTAAGCTTCCTGAGGCAAGGGACCATGACTGTCTTACTACTGTATCTCTGGTACCAAGATATGCATGATAGGTCCTCAGAAAATGCTTGATATATGGATGAATAAAATGAAGGAATGGCAGAGAGGACAATTGGCTCCACATGTCTAGAGTGTGGTTCTCAGCAGCCTAAGGGAGGAGCCTTCCGGAAAGGAGCACCAGGCTTTCTCCCTTCCTCTCCTTCCAGATCCTTCCCATTTCTTTTGCCATGGCACCACCCACCCCCAACCAACACCCATCTCCACTTCCCATTTGGTGTGAGTTTGAGCTCCCTCTACTGACCAAACTTCAGAACCACAGGTAGGCAAGCCCAGGCACCCTTGCCAGTTATTCTTCGCTAGGAAAAGACCCTTCTACACCCCAGCACTCCCAATCTAGGATTCCTAAGCGACTGGAGTAAGGAGAAAACAGGGCTTGTCAACACACTGGAGAGTTCCAAGGTCTAAGCCCACACCTCCCATCCTCAACATCAGCAGCACTTCACTCACACCCTCACCTCATGCTGTTTCCTGGGGTCTCCACTCCCAGACTCCTACTCCAGCTAATTCACAGAAATGTTGATTTCTGGAGCCTTTGGCCGATACATCAGCTCTGACTGTGGAAGATAGATCCCAAGACAGATTGAGGATAAACAGAAAAACAGATAATGAGAGACAACATAGAGGAAGGGACCCACTGACCGGATATAAACCCACAGTGAGACAAAGATCAGAGTTGAGAAAGACAGCCCGCTTGAGCTGAAGCCTCAGCCCTTTCCACCCATATCGAGGGCCCGTGTCCTATGAAGAAAGATTTCCCTCACCCCTTCAGTCTGCCTATGTCCATACACAGCTAAGGGAAGTGACTGTTGATCAGATCTGCAGGCTTAATGGAGATATTATTTAGGGACAGCTCCTGGACAAGAACACTCTCCCAAGCCCTGCCATGTTCCCCTGAGAGGACCCAGTCCAGAGCTCACATCTTCACTGTCATTTCCACTGAACGAGTGCTCTGACTCCAGCCTCTTCTCAGGGATGCTTCTTTCCTCCTCTGGCATCAGCTCATCCAGCCAGAGGAGTTCCTGTGGTGAGAAGACCCTCTCCAGGGCCTTTCGGACCCCCACAAGGCCCAACAGCTGCAGGAATAAAAACACAGCCCAGGCCTGTCAGCAACAGCAATAGGAACATTAACAATAGTAACATGTATTGAGCATTTCCTATGTGCTAGGCATTGTGTATCAATTTCACTGAATGCTAACACATTCCTATGAGGTAGATAGAATAATTATTCCCATTGTACAGAGAAGGAAACTGAGGCCCTGAGTGATTAGTTACTTCCCAGAGGTCACACATCTGGGATGTAGTAAGCAGACTGGTTCTACTGCAAAGCCTATGATTCTTAACTTCCTCACTAAGAACAAGGCTAGAAGCCACCTATGTTATCACTTCACTGAGTAACAAAAGTGTCACGATTTCCTCTCCCAAGACCTCAGATTTCTTCTGAGTTTTATATTCCTACCTGTGGTTGATCATTCCAAAGAGGCTGGGAAAAGGGGTGACTCAGGTGTCTCATGACTAGCCTAAACCTGGGTATCACTCTGCCATCTTTTTCTTTGTCTTAGTATTCCCAACCAGGGAGAGCCACAGCGAGTGAGAGGGGAGATTCTTCCTCTTGTGGAGGCCTTGGCCACCCTTCCAGACTCAAAGTCCCCCATGACCCTCTAGGACACAGCCCAACCCTGCCTCAGATTACCATGAGGGGGAAAATGATGGCTGCAGGGGTAGACTTGATTATCCAAAGCAGCCCCAGACAGGCAAGCTGGATGGCTGTGAAGAGGTGGACCCTGGTCAGAGGCACATGCCGTAAGAGTAGCAGGTCTGGCTGGTGTTTTGCTGGCATCAACAACAGCTTTACTCTCTTAGTGAACTAGGGGAACAAGAGGAAGAAGAAAGCAAGGCACTCAGGTAGCCTGACAGGAGGGTGTCACTGATAGCTATCTTAGCCCAGCACAGGGAGCAGGGGTAGGAGCATGGCAGCCGAGTCCCTGAGCCCAGGAGAGACAGGAAAAAGAGGACAAGAGGGGAATTGGCAAGTGTAGGCAGGAGATGCCAGCATAAAAGAAAAAAGGAGTGGGGTTGCTAAGTAATTTTTTTTTTTTTTTTTTTTTTGGCTAGGTGATTTTAATGGGCTCACCTGAATGCTGCTAAGTGCTGCCACCCCCATGTACAGGAAGATGCCATAGAGCACAGGCATTGGGATGAACTGGCAGAAAGAAGCAGAGAATTGGCAAAGTTTACCTCTGCCAACCTCCCAGATGCCCCAGGATGCCTAGATGCCCTAGATGCCTCTAGTATCTAGGATCTAGGTCTGCCCAGGTCTTGCCTTTCCTTTCACACTTTGCATACCTAATCTTATTGAATCCTCAGATCAATCAGATGAAGTAAATGTTATTATTGCCTTCATTTTACAGATGGGGAAATTGAATTTCAGAGGGACTAAGTAACTTTGTCCATTACCTGGCCTACCACTCCAATCTTATCTATCACATTTCCCTCTGTTCTTTATGTTCCTACTATACTAACCTCCTTTCCTTCCCTCAACATGCCCAAGTTTGTTCCTACCCCTTGCAAAGCCTTTTGTTTTGCTGTTCCCTCCACCTAAAAGGCTCTTCCCCCAGACTTTCTCATGACCAGTTTCTTCTTACTACTCATGCCTCATCTCGTGATACCCGCAAGGGTCTTCATTGACTTTTTGACTTCAGGCCCAATCTTAAGTAGCCCCTGGCACTCTTAATCATCTTATCCTCTTTTATTTTTCATAGAAGTGATCACTATCTAAAGTTATCCTATTTTCTTGTTTTATTTTTATTTTATTTTATTTTTTGAGACAAAGTTTCACTCTTTCACCCACGCTGGAGTGAAGTGGCGTGATCTCACATCACTGCAACCTCCACCCACCAGGTTCAAGCAATTCTCATGCCTCAGCCTCCCATGTAGCTGGGATTATAGGCGCTTGCCACCATGCCCAGCTAACTTTTATATTTTTAGTAGAGACGAGCTTTTGCCATGTTGGCCAGGCTGGTCTCATGGCAACTCCTGACCCCAGGTGATATACCTGCCTTGACCTCCCAAAGTGCTGGGATTACAGGCATGAGCCACCATGCCCAGCTCCTTGTTTTAATTTTTTGAAATCTGTCTCCTTTCACCATATTGCAAGGTTGGAAAAATGATCTCTTTTGACCACCATTGTATCCCCAGTACCTAGAACAGTGCTTGGCATATGGGTTTTTGTTTGTTTTTTGTGTGTGTGTTTTTGTTTTTTGCTTTTTGAGACAGGATCTCACTCTGTTGTTCAGGCTGGAGTACAGTGTCACAAACATGGTTTATTGCAGCCTAGACCACCTGGGCTCAAGTAATGCTCCCACCTTAGCCTCCCAAGTAGCTGGGACTACAGGTGCACACCACCACGCCCAGCTAATTTTTGTATTTTTTGTAGAGATGGAGTTTCGCCATGTTGCACAGGCTGGTCTCAAACTCCTGAGCTCAAGCAATCCGCCTACCTTGGCCTCCCAAAGTGCTGGGATTACAGGTGTGAGCCACCGCACCTGGCCTGGCATATGGTTTATGCTCTAAATGTCTATGAATGAGAGTCACCCAGTTAGTAAGTGGCTGATCCAGTTCATCTGGCTCTTTCCCTACTCCACTGTCACCCAGCTTTCATGACCTTTCCCTTCCCTAACCTCTTGTCGTCCTGCCAGTGACTCTTGTCTGACATTCTTCACACCCTCCTTGACTGCTTTGCTATCTTGGCTCGTTGAACCTTTCTGCTATTACTTGTTACTTAATTTTTCCTTGTGTGTGTGTTGCTGGTAGGGGCTTGGTTCCATGTTTCTTTTCAATATTCCCCTAAGCCCCACTTCTCCCAGGTGCCTAGCAGTCTTGCATATGGCACATATTCTATATACCTCTGGTGAAGGAGAAGTGAAGGCTTTTCGCCTCAAAGTTTTTCTGGGGTATGACAATCACACCTTTTTTTTCTTTTTTTTTTTTTTGAGACAGTCTTGCTCTTGTCATCCAGTGATCACCACTCACTGCACCCTCAAATTCCTGGGCTCAAGTGATCCTTCTACCTCAGGCACGCACCACCATGCCCAGCTACGTTTTTTAGTTTTTGTTTGTTTGTTTGTTTGTTTGTTTTTAAGATGGGGTTTCACCATGTTGGTCAGGCTGGTCTTGAACTCCCGACCTCAGGTGATCCACCCACCTTGGCCTCCAAAGTGCTTGGATTACAGGCATGAGCCACCACGCCCGGCCCTTTTTTCAGTTTTTGTAGAGGCAGGGTCTCCTTATGTTGCCCACTCTCAAACTCCTGCACTCAAGTGATCCTCCCACCTTAGCCTCCCAAAGTGCTGGGATTACAGGTCTGAGCCACCACACCTGGCCTGATCATACTCTTAGTCTCAGGTTTGTTGGGAGGCTAGAGCAAGGATGGCACTTAGACCATAGGGGACGGTGGTGGCACACTCACACCTTGCTCCTCTGGGTAGAAAGCCCACTGGATACAAGTTTGGGTTCTCAGACAGATCTGAAAAACCGGCCCTTCTGATGGGCTCTTGCAAGTTACTTTGCCTCTTCAACCTTCAGCTGCCTCATTTGTAAAGTACAAATTCCTCTCAGGATCAATGTGAGGATTAAATGAGACCACATATGGAGAAAACTTAACAGAGCACCTGGCACACTGTAAGTGTTCAACTAGTGTCAGTTCTTGCTGTGCTTCCTATTATTACTGCATTGACCCTGACCCTGGCTTGTCTAACAAAGGTACCTTGAGCACAGGTGCCAGGAAGATGGAGACTCCTGTAAGGATGAACACCACCAGGCCTGTCAGCCTCTGCTCTCTGTAGGAAGAGGGAGGAGTTAGCTGGGGTCTGGGAGAGGGAGAGCCCCTGGGGTACACAGACTGGAGATCCTGGCTGAACATCAGTATGCACCCTGGCAGCAAGAGGAAACTAGAGGAATACCCCAGCAGGTCACCTGGAGGGATGGGCCCTTAACTTGATGTGAAAAATTGGTGGAGAGGAAGGGGCAGAGCACTTCAAGGTGAGAATCCCAGACCTCTCCATCAATTCAAGTTCATAATTGCTCCTCATTTTTATTTTGATGGAAAATTAGCAATTTTTACACTGCCATAAAGACTTACATTTCACAATTTATAAAGTTGATTTCACATACTTTAGATACTTAGACTGTTTCCAACAGTTCCAAAATTGCTTTTAGGATAGATTCCTTTGTAACTTCTACATTGAGTGAGGATTCTTAGGTGGCACCCGACCCTCCACTTCAGCCCTGGCTGCCTCTAGCTTTGCATGGATGATGCTCCTCTTGAGGCCCCTCCCCGTCCCCATGGCTGAGGGAAGAGGGGAAGATCTGACTCACCCATCTCAGAGCCCAGAACACACTCATTCTGCCACTGCAGTGCTTGTGGGACACCAGCTTAGAATTTAAGCTGCCCAAGTAACTCTGTCATGTTCCCCATTGCCCTACCTTGCTACCTACCTCTTACTCTGCTTCCTAAATACTACCCTCACCTGATACCCAGGAAGTTGGGGAGCTCCCCGGGAGCACAGGCTCTGCTCTCTCTCCGAAGACTGTCCATGTGAGCCAGGGAGATGACAGTGGCTGAGACATACCAAGGCAGTCCAAGCGCTGATGTGAGTAACATCAGCATAGCCACACAGAAGAGGTCCAGGTGGAAGCCAGCTCCCTTCTGCAGGTAGTGGTGGGGGCAATGAGGATGAAGCTAGCCCAGGCCTGGGCCCTCTGTCCTCTGAGGCAGGAGATGGGGAGCCTAGACCCTCCCCTGGAGCTTCTGTTCCTTGGTCTAGGGCCTTACCTTCAGTCTGTATTCTACACGGTTGAGGATGACTGCTGTGATCTGCTGGTCCATGAAGATGAGGATAGACAGCAGCAGGGCAGGCAGGGCAGCTGCCACACTCCACCACCAGCGGTTGGCTCCAAAAGGTGACACCAGCCAGCCACGCCCAGGGAGTGTGGGCTGGGGGAAGGCATTTCATGGACAGGTTGGAGAGGGTCTCCGAAGAGCATGTCACCTGCACACCTCAACCTTGGCATTTTTCCACTATCTGCCCCCACCCCAAGACATTAGATGCTAGTGAGGTATGTGTGCACAGGTGGTTCAAAGCATCCTAGTGCCTTAAAAGACAGCAGAATAAGGGCCGGGCGCGGTGGCTCAAGCCTGTAATCCCAGCACTTTGGGAGGCCGAGGCGGGTGGATCACGAGGTCAAGAGATCGAGACCATCCTGGTCAACATGGTGAAACCCCATCTCTACTAAAAATACAAAAAATTAGCTGGGCATAGTGGTGCGTGCCTACAATCCCAGCTACTCCGGAGGCTGAGGCAGGAGAATTGCCTGAACCCAGGAGGCGGAGGTTGCAGTGAGCCGAGATCGCACCATTGCACTCCAGCCTGGGTAACAAGAGCGAAACTCCATCTCAAAAAAAATAAAAAAGACAGCAGAATAAAGGAAACCAGCCCTGAGGTCGGGCTGGAACCAGGCGCTCTGGACTTTGGTTCAGGGTCCCTCCCTCCCTGGAAGAGAAGGAGGTGGCAGATGTGGCCTGCATACACTTCTTGATGTACTCCTTAGAGATCTCTCTCCCCCTCTCCAGGGTGGGGCAACTCAGGCTCAGACCTGCCTTGATCTGGGGCAGGGACGGGGCTGGGTGTGTCAGCGTCAACTCTGATTACTAGCGTTTGTGTGGGGGAAGGGGCCCTAGTTGCTGCCCTAGTTGAAGTGACCCCGCTCTCCTGTCTTGGGGAAATTTGGAGAGGCGGTCTCCAAATGCACCGACAAAGTCTAGAAGTCAGTGCTAAGCTTTGTCCTGCACACCATCATGCCCTGGAAAGGGAGCTCCAGCTTTCCGGGATCAGAGCAGGCAATAAGGGGTGTGAAGAAGAGAGTGAGGAGTAGTGGGGTGGGCAGGGCCACGCCAAGGGTAGGGCGAACCCATAACAACAATATCTAACTAAGCACGTGGTGAGTGCTTTCCACTATGATCTTCTGTAAACCTCAAAACTATAGGGTAGTAACTATTGTCATTTTATTATTTCCATTTTATAGATGAAGAAATTGAGCTCAGAAATGTGCATTAACTTGCCTAATGCATAGCTGGGAAGTGGACGAACTGGAACTCAAACCCAGAGCTGGCTGACCAGAACCCATTCTCTTAACCCATACCCTGTAATAATAGCTACTATGTATTCTCTGTACTCAGGTGTCTGCTGCAATACCTCATTTAATCCTCACAGCAATCCTGTGAGGCCATTATTATTACTATCTCTAGCTTATGAGTGAAGAAAAAAGCTTAGCTAAGAGAAGTGTGGGATTTATGCATTTTCCTTCCCCATAGTCTGCTGGCCCTGCTTTCCCCTCTGGTCCCCCAACCTTCTTCCCTTGCTCTCACCTTGAACTCTCTGGGCACCATGAGCTTTGGTGTGGCTAGGCCCAGGAAAGCATCAAGGCCACAGCCCAGCAGGATGGCCAGGACTGAGGAGAAGTCACTGAGCCCTCTGCGTACCTGGCACACAGTGGACACTCAGTCAGGTCCAGGCCTGCCATCCCCCTTTATCCATACCACTTCCCCTTCACAGATAGGACCCAAAGCCTAGAGTCAGGCCTCTCCCACAGAAAGGTGACACTCACCACAGAGGGGAAGAAGCGGCTGGTCTTTACACATTTGAGGGCCATGGCAAAGAAGAAGGAAGTAAGGAAGAGGAGGAGGGAGAAGAAGGCAATGTCTGGGACTGTATAACAGCCAGGGCCACGAGGGTGGCCTCCCTGCCGTGTGCACTCAGGTGGCGGCAGCAAGGATGCATTGATCAGGCCTAGGTCCTGTACAGAGGAGGGTCAGGGAGCGGGTTATAGGCAACAGAGTAAATGTCCTGCTGTCTTGGACCCACCTCAAGGGAGGAGGGACCTACAGAGATTCCAAGGGCCCAGGATGGGAAGCTCCCAGCTGTAGGAAATGGCTAAGCCTCACAGACCCATGAAAATTTCCTTAGTCTATGGGTAGGAAGAGCTAGGAACCACTGCCTGCCTTGGCCTCTTCCCTTTCCTTCCTAGAACCTCCAGGAGCAGTCCCTCACCATGCTCAAGGTGTCAGCTCTGTCTTTTGGCCTTGTCCTTGTCCACTGAGACTCATTTCCTGGGAAGCAGAGAATAATTCAGGTGTATGTTCCCTCCCCGGGAACCTTCTCCAGCCCCATAAAATTCTAATCTGATGGGTCCAGCTGAACCAGAGTTCTTAATTTCGACTCATCTGTCTGCCGACTCCGTCATTACCAAGTGTGTACTTCTCAGGACATTGTCTCATGCCCTTGTCCTCTCAAGTTCTTTTCCCATCTGCATCCCTGGTACCAAGCACAGGACCTGGCCACAGCAGATGCTCAGCAAATGTTGGCTGAATGGAGGAGTATACAAATCTGTGTGTTTCCACCAGGGCTAGAACTGGTCTTGTTCATGCCTAGCACTGATAGAAGAACATGTAGAGAGGCCACTTCTTACCAGTGTGGTGTTGCCTTCCATGTGGAAGGATATATGCAAGTGTAATACTCCAAGCCTCTCTCCACCTGGCCGCCCACTTTCACCAAGAAGACCAGTGATTTATTTGATTGGTGATTTCCGGAGATGAAGCTGGGCATACCTGGCCCTGCCCCTTTCTCTCCCCTCTCTCAAGTATAAGTTGCCTGCTTGACGAATGTGTTTAGCTGTCCTCCTCTGGGGCAAGATAGTCTCAACCCAATGCTTCCATGACTGGTGGGTAAGTCAATCTAATTTTGGCTTCATCATTAGGAAGCCCATTCACCCATAGATATAACCCATGTATGTTCCTCTATCAGTGTTGTCAGAAAGGAAGATGACATTGGGCCTTCTGTTGTCTTATTTCTCAACTGATTCAGAACCAGAGTGGAAATAGTACTGCCGGTTATTAGGTGAGTAAGTACGAAGCATTTTGCTGAACTTAATCGGGGGGATAGTAAGGGTGCAACCCCTCCCCTTCCCTTCATCCTTCTTCACCTGACCAAGGTCCCTGTTTCCGTTACCCACCTCCTGGACCTGGGTATTGGCAGAGGCACCCATAGGCAGAGGATCCAGGCTTCTGGATAGGATAGGTATGGGTCAAGTTCAGCATTTTGCCCACAGCATCATAAATGAAGATGAGGCTGATGAGGGCACAGAAACCTTCCTCAGTGAAGCGGGTGAAGTAGCGCACCAGCACGCTGGCCTCTGTGGCCACCAGCACCAGGCAAAAGGTAGCCACCCAGATGCCCACCCATAGGCGGAAGGGCAGGTAGTCCAGGCTGTAATCTCTGTGGGAATGAGAGACAGGCAAGGCTTAGCAGGGCTTTCTGCTTCCCACCAAACCCAGGTCAGGTGTCCCTCAACCCAAACAGGTAGCTCCCACCCTCTCATATTCACCCAACCAGGAGCAGGCTGACCATGGCACTAGTGGGAGTCTGGTGATGGTGGGGAGCTCTCCTACCTGCTGAAAGAGAAGAGCAGGCGCTCAAAGACCAGCACTGGCCCAGTGCTGCTCAGGATGGTGAGCGGCTGGCCTGCCATCAGGCAGAAGGCAGCTCCAGCCACTGCTGTGCCCAGGAAACTTTCCATCACTCCCTGGAAGCCAACAGGGACTCAGCACAGAACCCTGGAGTTCTCAGGATGGGACCCCAAGCTTTGGGAGACCCTCCTTAACTTACCCATAGTCCCAGGGGAAGGGACGGACTGGGGGACACCAAAGCTTGTGCCTGCCCCCTTCACAGAACCCTACCCACCTGGGCACCATCAGTGGCGTCTCCCAGCAGACCCCCGAAAGTGATGGCATTAGTGACAGTGGCCAGGTAAATGTAGAGTACAGCCGAGAAGCACTGGAGATGCAGGGCGTCCAAGAAATCGCTGGGGTACCACGGAGCCTTCCTGCGCACGTCCTGAATAAGGCCCCCAAACAGCCTCCCGCCCGAGGGTCGTCAGTGATCCAGGTTTTCACACTCCACACCCTCATCCCTGCTACTTTCCCTGTAGCTGGGTGAGCCCCTCCCACAGTGAGCAGACACCTCTTGTTTCCCTGTGACTCCTCCCCTCCCCCAGGTCCCGTACCCTTGCTTCCTCCCAGCTCGCCTCACCTGCCAGTCCGCTGCAACTCAGGGCTGGGGGCCTGCGGGTCCTGGCGGTGCCTGTCCTCAGCCGAGGTCAGGCACGGGACTGCGGGACCTTTGATCTCCCGCTGTTGCGAGGGAAGCCTGAGGAGGAAGGAGGGAAACGCCAGGTTGTCTGAGGCTCTCCGCCAGTCCGCGACTCAGTCCAGAGCTCGTGGAGCCCTGCCCCCTGGCGGCTCCTCGTGTCTCTGCCGGCGAGGGAACCATGGCGACACATGGGCCTCAAGAAGATCCAGGTCATATTGCGACTTGTGAAAGCCAGACTCAGGCAGGGAAGGTCTTTGTTTAGGTCTCTTAGCGAGAGGTTAGTCCAGCAGAACTCAGAGTTAGGTCTGCCTGACTCTAAATCCAAAGATAGGTCCCTATCTCTTTCCTCGGACCCCGTCCCTCCTCAACAATGGAACTAGACCCAGGGCCTATGGGCAGGAATCTGTATGGGATGATGGCTCCCAGGTACCTTTTGTGCTGAGATGGCAGACATTTGGGCGGGGGAATCCGGGCTGTTGGGTCCCACCGACCTGGGGGAAGCACTGTCACCTCCTCTAGGAAGGCATCTAGGGCTGCCAGAACGTCATGAAGGTTGCTGGCCCGACGAACTGACCACTGGAATTGCTGGGGATGGGGGCACAGAATGGGTGGTAAGTGCGAATCTGGTTTCTTACATGCATTTTCGTAGTCTCAAAACTAGACACAAGTCACGTAAGCAGACAAGTCATTCACATTTTCATTTATGCATGCATTCATTCATTCATTCATTCAGTGGGTATCTATTGAGTGTCTACAGTGTGCCAGCATTCAGCCAGTAATGGGGCTGCACTAGGAGCCAAGGAAACTTCAGTCTCAATGCTCACTCTGCCTCATTGATGTACTTAGGCAGACACACAGAGTCCACACACACACACTCTCATAAGCCTATGCATGCATGCGTGCATGTGTACACACACAGTTATACATGCACACACCCACCCCTGCCCAGCTCACCGGGTCACTGAGGAGGACAGCTGCTGCCCGGGCCATCTCATGGTAGCCTTTTCCCAGCATAGGGGGGCCCAGGAGAAGGCAGAAAAACCTGAGGAGGGAACCAGGCCCCAGAGATTCACAAGCTGCTTTCCCACAGGGCAGCCCTAGCCTCTGACGCTCAGCTCTGACCTATCAGCTCCCATACACACACATATTTGCCTACCTACCCTGCAGTCCTGACTACTACTTCTTCTCCAAACCCCTGACTACCATCTTCCCTACAGCCTCAGAGAATGAACTGAGATCCTCCTTCCCCTCCCCAGTAAAGACCCTCCTAGGCTCCATGATCCCTGACTCCCACTCAGTAGCCTCACCTGCTTGGGAGGGACACCTCAGTAAGGGACCCCAGTACCACAGGGTCCCGCAGTCGAACAAAGGCTCCCAGTGGCTGTGCCAGGAAGCCCAGCTCCCCTGCCAGCACAGTCCCTGCCTCAGCCCCTGGAGGCAGCTTCTGTCTCAGAGGGTTCTGACGCTGGGTGGGGGTTCAAGGAGACACAGAGTATGAAAGGTTATTTGGGGAGGGTAAGATCTCAACTGATGAGAAATCCAGTCGAAAGTAGACTTTTGTTAATTCCTAACCCCTCTCCCAGCCAGTAGAGAGGGAGCCCAAGGAAGGGCCACAAACCTGTTCCCTCAGGGGGGCTTCCTCATCGTCAGAAGCCTTTCTTGGATGAGTAGAGGCTACAAAACAGGATTCTGCAGTGATTAAGAGCACAGGCTTTGGGGGTGGATCCACCAGGACTCCCTAACCAGTTTTGCACTGACAAGCTGTAAGAATTAGAGTACACCTTTCTCCACTCTGAGCCTCAGTTTTCTCATCACTAAAATGTGGATAATTGTGGTACTACTTACAGGGCGGTTGTGAAGATCAAATGAGATACTGTGCGTAAAGTTCTTGGCATAGTGCCTAGTACATCCCTTCACAGAACTCTTACGATTGTAGCCCCCTGAATCTTCTCCCCACAACATTACCACCAGTTTCTTCTTGCTCTCGAATACTGGGTTGGGGTCTGAACTAAGCCTGGGCTACTTCTAGCCCTGGAAGGTTCAGGGGAGATCTGAGACCCTGCCACACCAGGGTCTTGGTCCTGGGCCCAGGGAGGGGCTCTCACCCCAGCAGGGCCTGGTGCCTGTGGTCTGGTTGTAGTGCTGGGGTCTCTGCAGCAGCAAGGCCTGCAACTGTCCTCTCAGCTCTGGGCTCAGCGATTCCACCCTGGTCACCTGCTCTGGAGAATGGATAGGGGGTGTCATCTCCCTCCTGAGCATTCCCTGCCCCCACACACTTCCCCTTCTCCCTCTGCCCAGACCCCTTTCCCTTCTGGGAGTCTAGGAATGCCAGGGCCAATGGACTTGCTCCTCCACCCTGTTTTGCCATGTCCATGCTGTGACAAGGGTAAACAATCCTAGGAGGGGTGGGGGTGGGTTTTAGAAGATTCCAAGACTTTGGAGGGGAAATCCTGGGGAAAAGGCATGGCTACCCAGGGTCTTCCTGCAAAGGCTCTCCGCCTACCCACAAGCTCCAGGAGGCTCTGAGCTGGGCAGTCCAGCAGTACAAGACCCTCGGCCAGCAGGCTGCGGAGCTTCTGGAGGCTGGGCAGTGCCAGGGTGGGCACGTGGGGGGCACTCCACCGGCCTGCAGCCACTTCCAACTTCTCCTCAAACAGTACCCACCTGCAATGGAAGTGGGTAGACAGCGTTATTGGGGGCATTTCTCCCATGTCCAGGAGCTGGGATGTAGAGGAGCTAGGGAAGGGAAGGCAATGAGGCCATCCTGGGCCCAGTGGTGTGAAGTATACCCCCACCCCTGGCAATCACCCCTCATCTTGGGTCTTGGGGATCTCAAAACTAGACCACAGAAGAGGCTGAGCATCACGGAATGTAAGACCCTGAAATAAGGAAACACAGCTGGGAAAATCCTAATTTTGGGCAGCCCCACAAGAAGAGCTGGGGGGCATGTAGGAGGCTGTATCTGGGGAAGGGGAAGGATCCCACAGAACTGGCTTGCATCCCACTTACCTGCCTGTCTCTCTCCACTCCAGTGCCTGGGGCCAGCCCAGTAGCTCATTCAGCTGAATGAAGAGCAGAGGGTCTTTGGGTACCCCCAGTTCCTTGCTCTCTGTGTCTGAGGGGCCATCAGGGCTGGGGCCGGGGCCGGGACCAAGGTCGCTGTCCAGCTCCCCTGCAGAAACATTTGTAGGAGCACTGGAAGCTTCAAACCCCTCCTGGCCTGGCAGCTTCATTTCCGTGAGGCTGGCACAGAATCTCAGAACCAGTACAGTCCTAGGTTCTGAAGCCAGGGGCCCTCTGGCTGGTTGCATTTATAAGGCATCCCCCACTGCAGCACAACACAAACAGAACAAGGCCTGCTGGCGCCAGAGCCTGCCAGTCACCTACTCCCCTACTTGCTTGCCCCACCCCCTGCTGGCATAAAGAGTACTTGTAAGACTAGCCTGGCCTTTCCCAGGCTCTCCAGAAATGCCCAACCTGGGGCCAAAATGTGTATGTGCATTTCCTGTGGTATCAGGTCTGATCCCACTGTGTTTTGTGTAAAGAAATGGGAGTAAATGATTAGCCTGGGTCTGAGGACTGGTACCCCAGATTTTGCTATCCCCTAACTTGTATCAAATAAAAACACCAAACACCCAGGACTGTTTTTGGTGTCACCAACACACTCCTGGAGCCACAGACACACCCATTTGGACAAACAGGCACCTAATAAATAATTGGGTCTATGGAAGCCAGACAGGGTAAGGGAGATAGCAGGCAGAGGCTCTGCTCATTAAATGGGCTAATGATGGAAGACATAGTGCCTGAGTCTTTCTTTTCTTTCTTTCTTTCTTTCTTTTTTTAGACAGGGTCTCGCTCTGTCACCCAGTCTGGAGTGTAGTGGCACAATCATAGCTCACTGTACCTTTGACCTCCTAGGCTTAAGTGATCCTCCCACCCCAGCCTCCCAGGTAGCTGGGACTACAGGTGCACACCACTACACTAATAAGTATATATATATTTTTGTTTGAGATGGAGTCTCGCTCTGTCACCCAGACTGGAGTGCAGTGGCACCATCTGGGCTCACTGTAACTTCCACCTCCTGGGTTCAAGTGATTCTCCTGCCTCAGCTTTCAAATAGCTGGAATTACAGACATGTGCCACCACACCTGGCTAATTTTTATATTTTTAGTAGAGACAGAGTTTCACCACATTGGCCAGGCTGATCTCAAATTCCTGACCTCAGGTAATCCACCCACCTCAGCCTCCCAAAGTGCTGGGATTACAGGTGTGAGCCATTGCGCCTGGCCACCTGGCTAATGAGTCTTAAATTCTTTTGTCCAACAACACCTAGGAATTCCCCAATTTAGCTGTGTCCCTGGGATATGCCCTTGTAACTCAACCTTCCAGTGAGGATGGAGGAGCCCACTAGCGGGGTGTGAGTGAAGCAGTTCCTGGAGCTAAATGAGCAAAGGAAAATGTGGTCCATTATTAGTAAATCTTCTTGACTCTATTTTCAGAATATACCCATAATCCAACCACATCTCCCCACCTCCATCACTGCTACCCTGATCCAAACGACCATCATTTCTCACCTGAATTATTTCAGTATCTTTTTAGCCTTTTGAAATAACCCTCCTGCTTCCACTCTTCCTTCCTTGCCCAAAGTCCATCCTCCACACTGCAGCATACATGTCCTTTCAAAAGGCAGTCGAGCCACATTACTCTTTGGTTCAATACTCTCCTAACACATTCCCATTACTCCTAGAAGAAAAAAATCAAACTCCTTGTCATGGCCTGCAAGATTCACAGCCTGGCCCCAGCCCACCTCTCTGACCGCATCTCCCACCAATCTCCCCTTGCTCACTCCTTTTTAACCACACTGGCCTTCGTCTGTTCTGCAAAACCTGTTCCTGAGGGTCTTTGCAGGATCTATTTTCTCTGCAGGGAAAGATTTCCCCCCAGATCCTCACATGACAATCTGTCACCTACGTCTCATTTCAGACGTTAGCTACTCCAGAAAACCTTCCTTTTCCATCCTGTCCTAAGTTTCTCTCTTGGGTCACTCTCCATCACATTTCTCTGTTTTAGTTTCTTCCTAGCAGTTACCACTACTAGTAACTGCCTCATTTATGTATTTGTTTACCGTTTATTGCCTGACTCTCTACACACGCACTCACACGCTGAAATGCACAGTCCGTGCAGCAGGTATCTGTTTTCGCCGGTGCCTGGCACGTAGTGGCTCTCAATAAGTGTTTGTTCAATGAGAACATACAAAGGACAGGGCTGAGGAAAGAGCCGCGCTTCTCCTGGAGGCCACACGAGGGCGCTGCTTCCCACAGACCGGATTGCTAGGGCCGCTCCCTTAGGCCAAGTGGCCGCGTTTCGGGGCGCCGAGATGGCGAGATGGCAGCGAGAGATCCTAGATCCTCCGCGGAGTGGCCCGGAGGGATGGTGGGGTGGGGGAAGCACAACAGGATGGGGAAGGGAGGGCCAATCAGGCTCATCTGAATGTAGGTCAGGCACGCCCCACACACTGAATACTAAGAATTCATCCCCTGAGAAAGGGGACCCAGGCTGGCCCTCCCACCAACCTCACGTCTGGTCCAGGGAGGTCCCAGGGCAGGAATTAGAAGAGCATGTCACTATATTTCCAGTTGGAGAGGGGTGCTAAGTCTGAGTGGGGAGGTGGTTTCAGTCCCAGGAGGAATAGAAACTGGCCTAGGGCCTGAACGGGCCTGGAACCCCTGTGACCACTCCCTTCAAGAATGTGCCCCAACCTTAGGGACGAGTGACTCAAAGGAGCCTGAAAAGAATGGGAGCAAGGATTTGGCGTGAATACCTCCCCTACATGCACATACACACGTTCCCTTCCCACCCAACTCCTGCCAAAGTTCAGAGTGTCTATCCTTGCCCTTTCTGTGTGGCCCCAGCTACCCTGGCTCCCAGGGCTGCCTGGAGTAGTGGGCCACCATGCCGCCACCCTTCCCGGGTCCCACTTCTACCTCTGGGCCTGAGTGCCCTGAGTTGGGCAGGCTGGTGAGGGTTGGCCTGTGGATACCAGTGGTCTCCCAGATAGGGCCCAGGGAAGGTGTGCTGTGTGGGGTGAGCAGCCCTGGGTGTGAGCACTGGAAAAAATCCTGGCCTAGGAGTTCAAAGACTGGGTTCTCATCCTGGCTTAGTCACAGACTTATTGGGTGTCCTTGAGCACGACCCTTCCCTTCTCCAAGACTCCATTTTCTTACATGTAAGTGGAGACAATTGGGGTAGATTATTTCCAAGGTTCGAAGCATACTTTCATGCAGTCCACTGGACCTTAAGGGAGAGGCAGTAGCCCCAGGAATAGGTTGCCTGGCTGTAAATCCTGGCTTGCTCACTTTTGGCAAGTGGAAAAGAGGTTTATCTTTGCTGAATCTAAACTTTCTTTCTTTCTTCGTTTCTTTTTTTTGACACAGCGTCTTACTCTGCCATCCAGGTTGGCGTGCAGTAGCAATCATAGCTCACTGCAACCTCAAACTCCTGAGCTCAAGTGACCCTGCTGCCTCAGTCTCCTAAGTAGCTGGGACTACAGGCACGTGCCACCAAGTCTGGCTAATTTTTAAATATTTTGTAGAGGCAGGGGCTCATATATTGCCCAGGCTGATCTCAAACTCCTGGGTGCAAGCAGTGGCTTCCAACAGTGTTAGGATCACAGGCATGAGCCTCCATGCCCAGCCCCTTACAAGATTTTTAGCACTTTAAAAAAACAAAACAAAATCTTATTGGCTGGGCATGATGGTTCACACCTGTAATCCCAGCATGTTGGGAGGCTGAGGCTGGTGGATCACTTGAGCTCAGGAGGTCGAGACCAGCCTGAGCAATATGACAAAACCCCATCTCTACAAAAAATACAAAAAACTAGCTGGGCATGTTGGCGCATACATGTGCTCCTAGCTACTTGAGGGGCTGTGGTGGAAGGAGCGCTTGAGCCTGAGAGAGGTTTCGGCTATAGCGAGCCCGGATCGTGCCACTGTACTCCAGCCTGAGCAATAGAGTGAGACCCTGTCTCAAAACAAAACAGAAACAAACTTACTGTTTAACTCATTTCAAAATAAATATATACATAAATGTAAATTAAAAGATTTATTAATGTGAGTCTAATTATAGATTCACAGGAAATTGCAGATCTCCAGCTTTCATCCAACTTCCTCTGGTGATAACTTCTTTCATTACAGTACTACAACATAAAAACCAGAACAATGACATAGGTACTATATTGTTAAATAGACTACAGGCCTTAATCAGATTTCACCAATTTCTATATGCACTCATTTGTGTGTGTGTGTAGTTTTATAAAATTTTATCACATTTATAGGTATACTTACAACAAACAGAGCAAATTGTTCAATCTCCTTAAGCCCAATTTATAAAACTGGGGTAATAATACTAACTTCCTCAGAGGAATATTGTGAGAATTAGATATAATGTGTATAAAGTGCTTAGAGTCTGAACTTGGTGGCTCACGCCTGTAATCCCAGCACATTGGGAGGCTGAGGTGGGCGGATCACCTGAGGTCAGGAGTTCAAGACCAGCCTGGCCAACATGGTGAAACCCTGTCTCTACTAAAAATACAAAAATTAACCAGGTGTGGTGGCACATGCCTGTAGTCCCAGCTACTCAGGAGGTTGAGGCAGAAGAATCACTTGAACCGGGGAAGTGGAGGTTGCAGTGAGCCAAGATCATGCCACTGCACTCCAGCCTGGGTGACAAGAACAAGACTCAAAAAAAAAGAAGTGCTGGCCAGGCATGGTGGCTCACACCTGTAATCCCAGCACTTTGGGAGGCCGAGGCAGGCGGATCACTAAATCAAGAGATCGAGACCATTCTGGCCAACATGGTGAAACCTCGTCTCTACTAAAAAATACAAAAATTAGCTGGGCATGGTGGTACGCACCTGTAGTCCCAGCTACTTGGGAGGTTGAGGCAAGAGCATTGCTTGAACCCAGGAGGCAGAGGTTGCAGTGAGCTGAGATTGTGCCAGTGCACTCCAGCCTGGCACCTGGCGACAGAGCAAGACTGTTTCAAAAAAAAAAAAAAAAAAAGTGCTTAGAGCAATGCCTAAAATATAATGAGCACTCAATACATTTAAGGTTTTTTTTTTTTTTTTTTTGAAGACTGGGTCTTGCTTTGTTGACCAGGCTAGGGTATAAGTGTCGCAAACACAGTTTACTGCAGTCTCTACCACTTGGGCTCAAGCTCTTCCCACCTCAGCCTCCCAAAGTGCTAAAATCACAAGTGTGAGCCACCATGCCCAGTGACTTTCTTAAGAAAAAGCATATTTTGAAAAGTAACTTAAAATACACAAATATTTCATGTTTGTTACAGAAGAAAAAAACAGAAAATGCCCATAGGAGAAAAATGCTTACAAAACATAAAATAATGTTTTTCATCATGCCCTTACCCAGAAATAACCACTGTTAATAGTTTTACTCACACCAAAAATTTTAAGTATATTTCATTATCCCTATTTTACTAGTAAGAACACTGAGGCTCAGAAACATTAAGCGGTTTGCCATGGTCCCTGAGCTTGTGAGCCAGGAGCTGAGGTTTAATGCACACTCTTGCCTGCAGGAGCTCCCTACTGGGGAAAGCAAACAGGCATATGAGAATTACCAACTCAAGGTAGACTGGGACACCAAGCTGCTGCCAGGTACTAAGCACTTGCTGTGTTCTAGGTACTGCCTTAGCCCTGCACAGATTATCTTAGTGAGATAATCCTAATAGTGAAGCCCTCTGAGGTAAGTATCATTCCTACCTCTTTTTTTTGAGACAGAGTCACGGTCTGTCGCCCAGACTGGAGTGCAGTGGCGTGAACTCGGCTCACGGCAACATTTGCCTCCCAGGTTCAAGTGATTCTTCTGCCTCAGCTTCCTGAGTAGTTGGGATTACAGGCATGCGTCACCACACCCAGCTAATTTTTATATTTTTAATAGAGACAGGGTTTCACCATGTTGGTCAGGGTGGTTTCAAACTTCTGACCTTGTGATTTGCCTGCCTCAGCCTCCCAAATTGCTGGGATTACAGGCGTGAGCCACCATGCCCAGCCATCATTCCTACTTCTGAAGGAGGAAACTGAGGCTCAGAGAGGTGTCCTGCCCAAAGCAGAGCTAGGGGCGAGTGCACCCAGGGATCAAAACGGGGTCAGTCTGATGCCTCCGCCTGAGCTTCAGAGCCTCTGCTCTGAGGGATGCAGACAGCGTGCTAGGGGGGTGTATGTTGTGTGGAAGGAGTCTCTCCACTTTTAGCTTTGGACTTCTGTGACCATAGAGCTAGGGTGCCCTTCCCTGACCCACTCTGAACCAAGGCCACCAAGATCCAACCAAGACTTGGAGTGGGCTCTGATAGCTGGAACCTTCGGCTCCTCACAGTACCCACACTCCCTCACAAAGGTGAAGGCTGTTGAAGGAAAAGGGAATGAGGTGTCAGAGACATCAAGTCTGCAGGATGAGACCCCCTGAGCCCACCATCATCTGCTCTGACTCAGGCCTTCCAGGCCCCTCCAACCTAGACTTCCAGACTCAGAAAGTACTGGCAAGGAAACTGCAGGTGCATGATATTTGAGTTTCACATTCATTATTTATGCTCCCCCTCCTTCCAGAAAAGATTTAAAGGTGGCTTACAACAAAAGACATAGATAACAAGTAAATATTTAAAGAATGGGCTGGGTGAGGTGGCTCATGCCTGTAATTCTAGCACTTTGAGGGGGCTGAGGCATGAAGATCACTTGCCGCCAGGAGTTTGAGACCAGCCTGGCCAACAGCAGGACTCAGCCTCTACCAAAAACAAACAAACAAACAAACAAACAACATCAACAAAAAAAACCCCTCACACCTGTAATCCCAGCACTTTGGGAGGCCAAGGAAGGAGGATCACTGGCGTTCAGGAGTTGGAGACCAGCCCATAGTGATATGTTATCTCTACTAAAAAACCAAAAAAATTAACTGGGCATGGTTATGCACCTGTAGTCCCAGCTACTCGGGCGGCTGAGGTGGCATGATCACTTGAACCTGGGAGGTCAAGGCCACAGTGAGTTGTGGTTGTGCCACTGCACTCCAGCGTGGATGACAGAGTAAGACCCTATTCTAAAAAAAAAAAAATGATCTTCAAAATGCTGGGCTAAGGATAATCACTGCAACTGAGGCCCAAAACTTAACTGTAAGCTTTCTGGCAGTTGAGGCAAAAATGGAACATATGAGTTCCACACCTGTTATTATTTAATAATAAAAATAAGTACCTATACCAGATAGTCATGATAGTCAAGACTACATTACAAGAGGAATTTATTACATGGGACCTTATATGGAATAGTATCTGGAAGAGCACTTTTACAAAGGATAGATAGAAAAGCTTTTTTTTTTTTTCTTTTAGACAGAGTTTTGCTCTGTAGCCCAGTCTGGAAGTGCAGTGACACAATCATGGCTCACACCAGCCTCAACTTCCACCTCCTGAGCTTAAGCAATCCTCCTACCTCAGCATAGTTGGGACTACAGGCACATGCCACCACGCCCAGCTAATTTTTGTCTTTTTTTGTAGAGACAAGGTCCCATTATGTTGCCCAGGCTGGTCTCGAACTCCTGGGTTAAAGTGATCCTCCCACCTCAGCCTCGCAAAGTATTGAGATTATAGGAATGAGCCACTGCATCCAGCCATAGAAAGGCTTTTCACATGAGTATCTCTTGTGTCAGTGGTTCTCAATCCTTTCAGAATCAATGTTTCCTTTTTTAATGACAAATATGTTGTTAACACCTCTTTACTATTCTGAAATGAAGTTTAAAGATAATATATTATGTGTACATTTACTCTAAAGAAATTAATACTGGCCGAGTGTGGTGGCTCCCACCATTAATCCCAACAATTTGGGAGGCCAAGGTGGGAGAATTGCTTGAGCCTGGGAGTTTCAGACCAGCCTAGGCACACAGTGAGACCCCATCTCTACAAAAAATTTAAAATTAGCTGAGTGTGGTGGTGCCTGCCTGTAGTCCTAGCTACTTAGGAGGCTGAGGCAGGAGGATCGCTTGAACCCAGGAGGTCGAGGCTGCAGTGAGTTATGATGGTGCTACTGCATCCCAGCCTGGGCAACAGAGTGAGACCCTCTCTCTACAAAATAAAAAATAAAAATAAATTAATTAATATAAAAGATAAAATGATTTTTAAAATAACATTATTTCAATTGGCAAATGCCTGCTCACAACTACTCAGAAATCCCAATGAAGTAGCCCATCGATTCCAACCACACAGACTCACCTTGAATGTCGCCGCTATAAATACTGACTGATAACAGGTGCATTGTACTGGTAGCTCAGATATCACCAAAATGAACAACTCACACTCATTTCATTCCTGGAAGTCAGTGTAAAAACTCTTGTTATATTTTTGTGTAAATTAAAGATGATTCTAGGCTCGTTATTACAATCAAGCTTTTTACTGATATAAATGTCTGGTAGGACACTCAAAAGCAGTCAGGTAATTTCCTGACCCCTTTTTCTCCCAAATGCCTGAGGACTGGTCAGTCAGTGACAACTAAATTCCTGGAATGTCCACTAAGGGGCAGTATCTCTTTCTTTGTGAACCATTGTCTTAGACCAATCCTTGGTTATAAAAATGAACAAATGGGTAACGTGAAATTGTTAAATTGCAGCTCTGTGACTGCATTTCTAAGAGGAACTGAACTTGTACATTCCTGGTACAGAATGTGATGTGACCACATTCCAAGGTTAAGCACCGGAAAAGTTAACAGGAGCTCTGACCTATTTATATTGGGCTTTTCATTTTGCCAAGCACTTCAGAGATGCTATCTCCTTCAGTTGTCACAGGAACCTCCTAAGTAAATTGTTCTTCTCCCCACTTATAGATGAAGAAGCTGAGGCACAGAGAGAAAGTTTGTCACGCCCTGTAAGTCAGGCACTGTTGATTGTTATAGAATTGTCTGTCCAAGTTTTTTTTTTTTTTTTTTTTTTTTTGAGACAGAGTCTCACTCTGTCTCCCAGGCTGGAGTGCAGTGCTGAGATCTTGGCCCACCGCAACCTCCGCCTCCCGGGTTCACATGATTCTCCTACCTTATCCTCCTGAGTAGCTGGAATAACAGGCGCCCGCCACCATGCTTGGCTAATTTTTGTATTTTTCGTAGAGATGGAGTTTCGCCATGTTGGCCAAGCTGGTCTGGAACTCCTGACTTCAGGTGATTTGCCCACCTCAGCCTCCCAAAGTGCTGGGATTACAGGCGTAAGCCACTGTGCTCAGCCTCCTCAAGTCTTCTTTCGGCAAACAATTCATGATGGACATCACTGACCAGTGCCTGAATGCAGGGTAATTGTTTCAAGCTCTCATTTTTCACATGAGGAATCTGAGGCTTGAAGAGAGAGGTGGGTTGTGTACTGAGGGAGGAATCACTTCCTCTCTGTGCTGGCAGACAGCCATCTCTGTTAGGCGATGGCTGTAGGTGCAAAGTCCTGGGTCTGGAGATGTTAATCATTCAGAGTCACAAAAATGGGCCCCAAAATAGAGAAGGATGGTTTGGGATCCAGCACATTATAAATATTCCTTCCTCAACATCTTCTGGAGATGGCAGGGATTCCTGAAACCCCCTCACCTCCAAAAGCCTCTCCCTGTCTCATCCATTCCTATCCATCCTATTCAAATGGATCCTAGCCCCAAACAATCAGACAGCAGAGCCTGTCCATCCCTGAGTGTGCATGAAGCACGCTACTTCCAGGTGCCCTGCCAGCATAAGGAGGTACACAGGGACTCCAAAAGGCACGGCTGAGTTCTAATCTAACCCAGTTGTATGTCCCAAACTGCTTGATTAACTGACTCAGATAGGGTGAGAGAAGCTAGCCTGGGGCAAGGAGCAAGGACCCCTCATCCTGACTTTCTAAGTTTGGGTAACTCTGGGCTCATGGTCAGATCTACCCTCAATGGAGGTGCCCTTCTTTGCCCGTCTCCCCAACCCAGCAGAGCTCAGGGGCTGTGCAGGACTCACTTCTGGTCAGAGGGGAATGAGCAGGCAGCTGAATTCTCTCCCTCAGGGGGCAAATACTTCCCTCTGAGCTCTGAGCCTGAGTTGCTTTTTTGGGTTGAGGTTTCCAAAACTCTGGGGGGCCTTGCAGATCTAGCATCTCTTCAATAACCATGGCCAGCTCCCAGAAGGGACCACTTCATCTCTGAGGGTGGCTAGCTCATGATACACCAACATTTTATTCAAATTCCCACTTAAAAAGAAAAAGGAAAGAATTTGGTCATAATAACAGCTGTCATTGAGTAAGTACCTACTATGTGCCAGGCATTATATTCTGCTTTACACACATGATCGGATTGAATCATCACAAGAGCCCTATAATAATAACTACTATTATGATTCCCATTTTTCAGATGAGCAAACTGTAGGTAAGAGAAACTGAATAACATGTTCAAAGTTAGAAAGGAAAAAAAACCCAAAATTTGAGCCCCCAAGTATCTGACTCCCAAGAGTGTATCCATTTCACTAGCTGCCCTGCTATCCTTACCTAATTCTTCCAGCCTAGTGAGGCAGAGATTCTTATCGTTATCCCTCAGGACAGATAAAGGACTGAACCTCAGTAAAACTGATAATATTACTGAGCATAACATTATGCAGAAGCATAGAGAGGGCGGCTGTCATCTCATCCATTTGAGTGTTGACCTTAGGATAGCACAAGCCCAAGTGAACTAGGAGGTTTCAAATTGAGGCTGAGACACTTACTAGCTGGGTAACCTTGGGATGTTACCTTTTTAAGCTTCAATCCTTTTTTTTTTTTTTTGAGATGGAGTTTCACTCTTGTTACCCAGGCTGGAGAGCAATGGCGCTATCTGGGCTCACTGCAGCCTCCACCTCCCGGGTCCAAGCGATTCTCCTGCCTCAGCCTCCAGAGTAGCTGGGATTACAGGCATGCACACCATGCCTGGCTAATTTTTTTTTTGTATTTTTAGTAGAGATGGGGTTTCTCCATGTTGGTCAGGCTGATCTCGAACTCCCAACCTCAGGTGATCCACCCACTTTGGCCTCCCAAAGTGCTGGATTACAGGCATCAGCCACTGTGCCCAGCACTTCAATCCTTTAAAATGCAAATGATGATGACAGTGTCTAGTTTTAGGAATGTTGTGAGGATCAAGCAAGATAATGCATGTGCAGTGTTGAGCACCAGAGAACTGTCATTACTGAAAATTCCTCTGCCTTGGAGGTTCAGATTTTTTTCAGATGTTTGGCGTGTTATCCTGATTAATCATGTACACCAGTGCTTCTGAATGTAGCTGATGTCAGAATTACCAGCCTTAAAGTACATATATTTGGGCCCCATCCCAGGAGATTTTTGTTTAGGAGGACTGGGATAGAGCCTAGGGCTCTTTATTTTTAATAAATTCCCACAGCTGGGCACTATGGCACATGCCTATAAGCCCAGCACTCTGGGAGGCTGAGGCGGGAGGATCACTTGAGCCCAGGAGGTCAAGGCTGCAGTGAGTTAAGATCGCACCCCTGCTCTCCAGCCTTGGCAACAAAGCAAGACCCTGTCTCAAAAAAGGTAATGATAATAATAATTTCCAGGTTTGGGGGAACCAATCTACTTGTATAGACATCTCAACCGCTGTGAAGAAGGAACTCTGGTTGGTTCTCTTCAAGTCTCCTTCTCTCCATTCTTGTCCCCATTAACACCCTTTTCTTCCAGGACCTCCCCACTGGTGAGCAAGTGCTGTCTCCAGATCAAGAACTCTGGCCCTAGCGATGAGTCAGCAGCACTCAGAGTCCCATGGAGCCTGCCTTTCCAGAGGCCCAGGAACCCCACATGGGCTGGGAAGCAGGATGCCAGGGTTTCTGCTCTGCACTTGTCCCCTTCTGACTCACTGGTGGCCCAGGTCTAATCAGTCTCCAAGCCTCAGTTTGCTCATGGTCAATAGACAGTCAATAAAAGCAGGCTTGTCCGTCTGAACTCTGCTTTCTTAGGACTGTGTTCCTGGCACTTGACAACCTGACATCCAGAGAGCAGGTGGGGGAGACCTGAGCAGGAGGAGGGGGCGATATGGAGGAATCCTACATGACAGTGCTTGCTCATTGACATCTCATTAGATTCTGGCAATAATGGGGAATAAAATCTAGTGTCTATAACATCCTCTTTTATCTGTTGCTAGCCTTTGTTCCAATATCATCCCATATCTCTCCTTACTTGGCCTTCTTGCTGTTCCTTGAATGCTCCAAGCTTTTTTCCACTTCAGAGTCTTTGCACTATTTGCACAGCTTGGAATGCTTTTGTCATGGATAATCCCAAGACTGGTTTCTTCTTCTTATTCAGGTCTCAGCTTACATGTCACCTGCTCAGAGAAGGCTTTGCTAATCAGTCACCGAATCTAAAGTGTCATCCTGGGCACTGGAACATATCATCCCACAGCACATCATCAAGTATTTTAACTTTCATCTTAGCAGTTATCACTATGGATATGTTTTTCCTTGTTTATTTCCTTAATGTGCTGTCTGTCTACTATAGAATATAAGCTCTGTGAAAGCAGGTGCTGGGCTGTCTTATTTATGTCTCCAGTGCCCCCCCAAAAACATTCAGTTAATGTTCATGGAATAACTTAGTTAATGAGGTTGCCTCAGCATGAATTGTGATTCCTTTTCTTTGCTCAGAGACATCCAAGGTTCTGAGAGGGGAAGTGACTGTCCCAAATTCAATTCAAGCTTTTTATCTTTTTTTTTTTTTCAGGCCCTTCCCATAAAACCTGGCTGACACACAAACCTAGCTGGGGTGAGGCTCCAGGTGTGATGAAAGTTTGGAGTTGCCCATGAATGGGTCTGAGGCTGATGTGGGGGTGAGAAGGCGGAAGGACAGAGAATTCAAAGGGAGACAGGCAGGCCGGGACAGGAGAGCAGGGTGTGAATCTGGCGAGGGTGGGGGAAAGGGGGTGATTTGACCATGTGTCAGGAAGTGTTTCTCTCCACCCTTCCCTGGGGAGAGCCTTGACCCCAAAGTGGCTTTGTTTTGGGGAAGCAGGTGTCTAGGCAGCTGCTGAGGGAGGGCAAAGGCATGGCCTGGGCGGTGACCATGCACTGAGGTCCTAGGCCCAATACTGATCACCCAAAAGGATAATCTAACAGTGGCTCTTAGCCAAATAGGTGACAGGTGAGCTTCCACCTGAAACCAGGCAAACTATACCATGGAGCCTCAGACCTGGCCTAGGGGAAGGTAAGGGATCTGGGGAAGGGAGAGAAAAGAGGCCTCTAAGGAAATAGAATGGTCGAGTGCCTAGTGATTATTATTAACAGCAACAATAATAATGGGTCACATTTATTGAGAGCTTATAGTGTGCCTGGCACTATACTACTTTTATGTGTTCCCACATTCATTTCTCAAAAAGCTCCCAATAAAGTAGTTATTATTATTATTATTTTCCATTTGAGAGATGTCAAAACTGAGGCTCAGTGAAATTTTCTTCTCCAAGGTCACACAGTAAGTAGCAAAGGCAGGATTCAAACTCAGATCTGTAGTGATTCCAGTGCACTATGGAAACCTAGGCCTGGGTTGCTGAGGCAAGTTAAGAGGGCAGGGCCAGATTGACCCCTGCAAAGGTGGGGATAGGGACAGTGGGGTAGACTGTGTATAAATAGCAGGCCTGTTTTTATCCCTACACACAGGCAGAATCAGGCAAGTGCTCTATCTGGCACAATCTGAGGGCTCTGAAAGCCAACCCAGCCCTGTGTCAAACAAGTCTCTCCCCAGCACGTCCCTGGAAACTGAAATACCTACTGAGAGACTCATTTCTTTGGGTCAGGACAGTCACTCCAGAAGACCCCTGTAAAAGCACATGGGTTGGAAGAGAAACACCTGGTGCCTGTGAAACAGCAATCTAGGGTAGCCAGCTGGGTCCTATGGGAGGGAGGCTCACTCCCTCCTATGTTGAGGAAAAAGGTGGCAGTCAAAGGCAAGGAAAAGAATAAGGCTTGTTTCACAACCTGTGTCTCTCCAATCTCAGAAGCCTGGGAATTATAATCCATACTTCAAAAATCCTAATGTTCCCTGGGGGAAAGATAGGAGGAAGCCACTCCAGGGTCTGGGAGAGTACTAACTTCCTTTGCTTTTGCTGGATTGATACCAAGTGCCTGCAACTTCAACTCTGCTTATCTCGGGTTCATGAGAACAGCTGGCATTCATGTGTCTAATTCTTAAATGATAAATGAATTAATTATTATTTGATACTTGCTGTGTTGGTAGGCCAAAAGATTGGCTTCTAAAACAGAGGGTGACAGGGATGGAGACCCCTGGTAGAGAGCTGAGACGACCCAAGATGCCAGGCCCCAGACAGAACTCAGCTCGCAGTCACAAGGCTGCAGCGCGACAGGCGTTTGGGGAAAGGTAGGAACCGCTCCCCGCCACCTGCCAGTTAGAAGCCCTACCCACAGCCAGGCCGAGGCTGCCTCGGCCTGGTCCCAAAAAATGTGAGCACCGCCCCCTCCTCCCGCCCGGTCCCCCGCCGCGGCGGGGTCGGGGGCTGCGCTGCCGGCGCCGCGAGCCTGGCGAGCTTCCCAGCACGGGAGGAGGGAGGGGGCGGCGCCGGGCAGGGCGGAGCTTCGGCGCCTCCCGGAGCCTTATTCCCGGCCGCGCGCCGGGCAGCGCTCATTTCGCCGAAGGAACTACGGTGTTCACGCTTCTGGCCGGCCTGACCTAGGCGCGCCGGATCGGGCGAACGCGCGGTTGGGCGGAGTGAGCAAGACAGACACTAAACGAGAGCGAGCTGCACGCGGGTCGCGGCCAGGCTTGCACGCAGAGGCGGGCGGCGGACGGTGCCCGGCGGAATCTCCTGAGCTCCGCCGCCCAGCTCCGGTGCCAGCGCCCAGTGGCCGCCGCCTCCACTCGGTGCGGGACCATGAAGCTGCCGCCGTCGGTGGTGCTGAAGCTCTTTCTGGCTGCAGGTAAGAGGGCTGCTGACGCCCCCGGAGATCGGGGGGATGGGGGCGCTGTGCTGGGGGCACCGGGGAAGGTCGCCGCAGCGCCCCCGGCACGGGCCACTTGGTGGGGCCGTTGCGCTCTGGCGGAGGGGCGTGGGCATCGGTGCGTGTTAGTCGGGGGTCTGGGCGGGTGTCTGATGCGGCCTGGCCCCTCGCCTGCAGTTCTCTCGGCGCTGGTGACTGGCGAGAGCCTGGAGCGGCTTCGGAGAGGGCTGGCTGCTGGAACCAGCAACCCGGACCCTCCCACTGGATCCACGGACCAGCTGCTACCCCTAGGAGGCGGCCGGGACTGGAAAGTCCGTGACTTGCAAGAGGCAGATCTGGACCTTTTGAGAGGTGGGTGTGGAGGCCGTCCATCCTCGGACCCTGGTGGGCTGTTGAAGAATAAGCAGATCCAAGATTCTTGCTGTTTGGCCAATACTGTGGGTTGGGGATATTCGTGGAGAACCTTGGGGAAGAGCTGATGGGCCTGACAGACACTGGGGGATCCTGAAATATAGGTCCCACTCTCTGTCTTGCCATTGCCTGGCCTGCTAGATTGCTGCCCTTCTGGGTACTTTGGGGCAAATTGAAAAAGGCAAGTTGTCTGAGTTTGTTACATTCTTCTTAGGTAAGCTGGGACATAGGAACAAGGAATGATTGAGATGCTTTCCCTAGAGTTACTATGTAAAAATGGGTGCCAATTCTAATTCCCTCATCAAATGACTATTATGTATAAAATAGAGGTAACCGATGAGGAGATGCCCAGGCATATCTATAGAAAATGTGCAGTGTTAGCCTCCTCCATCCACCTGTCACCAGATTGGGGAAACAGAGAGGAATGAGGAGCTCTTGGCTGCCGTAGGTGAGGCGGTGAATGGTGAGCACTGGGCCCCTAGGGAGCTGTATTAAAATGCTGGGTATTTATGAGTGCTACGGGAAACTTGAAGGCTTCCTGAGCACCTTGCATTCCTGAGGAGACTGCAAATGGGGAGAGCTGTGTAGGATCCTCCAACCAGCCTCTTTGGCTGTGGGCAAGTACAGGCACAGGGCAGAGTCCAGAGCCTGCCAGCTCTCCTCCCTCCAGACCTGAAGAGATTCTGCAGGGTAGAGCAGGGACTCAGCACTGTACCCCAGAATGACTATGTTTGGTTGGACAGATGCCCACCTGTTCTAGCTCCTCCTGCTCCTCAGCTGCCCTTCTCCCTCCTTCCCAGGAGCTTCACTTGGGTACTCTCTCTACTTTGTATAAATCAACCATGTGCTCCAAAACTGAGCCTTGGGCTTCCATGCTTCATACTCCCCCAGTGGCCTTCTGGGGTTGCCCATGGCCTGAACAGCCCGAACTCTCCTGGCCCTGTCCTCCTAGGCTGGGCAGGGCTGGGCTGTGACTCACCCCACCCCCACCCCACACCCACACGACTGCTCCTCATACCTCTGCAGACCTGACTCACTGCTCCTTCTCCACGGCAGGAGCCTGGCTGTCACCCTGCACCTTTTCCTACCCCTTTCTGATTGGCTTGGCCCTCCTGCCTTGCTCTCCTGGAAGCTCTGGTCACTGGGTTCCTCTGACCACCTGCATCACCTTCTGAGCTCTGAGGTGGCCTGGGACTGGATGAGAGGAAATAAGGGACTGTGGGGTTGCTGGCATCTACTTCTCTAACCTTCTCTTGGATCTGCTGGGCAAGGACTATTTTTCAAGTCTGGGGATCCTATCACTTAAAATAAATGACTGCTACCATTTATTAAAGGCCTACTGTGTTCTAGGCACTTGATATGTTATCCTGGTTAATCTAACACTTACAGCAACCTTTTGAGATAGTTACTATTGCTATCCACATTTGCCTGAGAACCTGACGTTCAGAGAGGTTAAGTGACTTGCCCACAGTCATATAGCTGAAATTGGAGCACAGGTCTATGGACTTCAGAGCCCATTCATGCCTGGCTCAGCATCTCAGGTGCTCCAGACTTGAGGGAGGGAGGAGATGGGGTGGTGTGAGGCAGCTTGATGTGAGGAGGAAGGACATTGGAGTGGAGTCCAGAGACCACAGTTCTAATCCCAATCCTGCATGACCTTGAGTAAATCACTCTACCTGCCATGATATTCTTTTTTTTTTTTTTTGAGACATAGTCTCACTCTGTCACCCAGGCTGGAATGCAATGGCACGATCTCAGCTCACTGCAATCTCAGCCTTCCAGGTTCAAGCGATTCTCCTACCTCAGCCTCCCTAGTAGCTGAGATTACAGGCATGCACCACCATGCCCAGCTAATTTTTGTATTCTTAGTAGAAATGAGATTTTGTTGTGTTGGCCAAGCTGGTCTTGAACTCTTGACCTCAGGTCATCTGCCTGCCTCAGCCTCCCAAAGTGCTGGGATTACAGGCGTGAGCCACCGTGCCTGGCCGCATGTTATTCTTTGAAGTCACTTCCAGCTTGAGACTCTAAGTCTCTAGTCTGATGTATCATGCTCACCCTTCTGCTAGACAGATGGCTGTAGCCATGGATGTGGGTACCTTTTTCCTGATGAGGGATAAGAGGGTGGGATTGGGCTGATGGGCATAGTCCATGGTCAGTCCCAGCTGGATGTCTGGGTGAGGTTGCTTTTCCCCCAGTCTCTCTGAAGCATGGAAAGAAGGGGGAAGTCATCATTGTTCCAGTTCCTTCTGGACAGTTCCTCACTTTCCATTTTTCTATCCCTTGTACACCCTGTACCGCGCAACCCAGAGAGCTATAAATAGGACATTGTGGGTTAAATATGAATGGATCTTTGAGAAAGTGGGTGAGCTGTAAATGGCATACAGGTTAAATATTTTGCTTGCAGTTGCAAAAGCAAGGCCCTGACCAGGGCTGGTCTACTTGCTGTTCCTGAGCCAGGCTCTGCCCTGGGCTCCTGGTACTAAGGGATGCTCCAGAGGGGACCACCTGAACACATGAACACTGTTCTTATTTTAGGAGCCCTCCAACCCCAAAATCTCTAGGTACTTTCTCTAGAAGCAATTTTTGCATGTGACACTGTTCTTCTGCAAGTGGGTCACTGAGTACAGCATCAGGAAATGAGGCTGATTTAAGGCCAAAATAGAACAGAGTGGGCATGGGGGAGTAGGAGACGGATGTGTAAGGTGGACAGTGGAATGGAGGTGAGGTTGGTAGAATTGCCCAGTGAGCTGCAGTTACTCAACAAAAGCGTTGTGAGGATGAGGCTCTTACGCTGAGATTATGAATGCCTTCCTTGGGACCCACCCTAGCTTCTACTTCCTACTAAGGTTCCCTCTTTCTGGTGGTTCTGCCCAATCTTCCTGCTCTTCCTTCTGCCTCTTGGGAGGCACTGAGCTAAGGCGACCTCCCAGATCTCTGACTTCAGGTGGGATCAAAGAGTATATACTCCTTTTAAGCACTATGCTGTTCTGATCTTCTTCCCCAAAGGATCAGACTTTAACAGCATGCTTTTCTCCTACAGTCACTTTATCCTCCAAGCCACAAGCACTGGCCACACCAAGCAAGGAGGAGCATGGGAAAAGAAAGAAGAAGAGCAAGGGCTTAGGGAAGAAGAGGGACCCATGTCTTCGGAAATACAAGGACTTCTGCATCCACGGAGAATGCAAATATGTGAAGGAGCTCAGGGCTCCCTCCTGCATGTAAGTGCCCCTTCCCCAGGTCTGAATCTCATCAGCACACTTTGTCAGCCACGTGGCTGTTCCTCGTTGTCGCCGTTCCTTGAATTCATAATTTTACCCAGTTTCTTAACCTCTGGGCGGAAGTTGGGAGGAGGGGAAATATATTTTTAGTCAGCGGAAGCCCCCTCCCCGCTATAGGATGCAATTTCCTGTGTTATGGTTTTGTGACACACTTTAATCCTTGGGGACATTTCCTGCTTGCCCAGAAGTAAGCATGCGGCTAGGACAGCTGGCACCTGAAGGCAGGCTCTTTATTCTTGCCTGATGCCCTACTCTGGGAGGGAGAAGCCAGGAGGAAACATGGCAGAGTGGGCTTCCTGTGAGTAGAGCTCCTGCGGGAAGGTGGGAGGCACATTTGGATGCATGTTGTGTAGGTATGTGTGTATTTGGGTTTGTGTGCATGTCAGTGTGCAAATGTGGGTTGACTGTAAGGCATGGCAGGACTGTACAGAGAGGGATCATCATGGGGGACAGATTGAGGCCTCTTTCTTCTTTCTTATCCCAGCAAGGGCCAGGAGGTGGGGGACATGGAGAGTATTGGCCTTTGGCCATGGTGTGGGAGAACAATTCCTTTGTGCAGGATTCACAGGAAATGGAACCTGACCCAGCAGGCATCAGCCCCCGGTCAGGCAACATCACCCCTTCCCTGGGGTATGGGTGTGGGCGGAGGGGCTATGGGTTCCTTAGCCTCTCTCCTAAGCCAAACACCCAGCAAACGGCTGCCTTGGCAACCCCTCAGGGATGACAGCACTGCCATGCTCTCTGGCAGGCATAATGTTGCCACTGTGCCTGAGGCCAACACCCCACGTCAGGCTGCAAACATCCGTTCCCTTCCCTGTGGGGAGGCAGGCTCTGGGGACCTTAGGGGGAGACTCTGGGCAGGGCCAAGAGACTGTTGTGTTCACACTGCCTCCAGCTTGTCAAGAAGGCGGCCTGCCTGGCATCCCTTCTACTGGTGATTGGTGCAGATCCCTTGGCTTTTTAAAGTTTCCTTGTTTTGTCTGATCACACATAGCAGAGCTGCCCTGTATTTGGCAGTTGGCAGACAGACCCATCACTCCCCACCATGTCCACGGTCCCTTTTGCATCCTTTCCTATAACATCCTTGTCAGGAGCTTGGTATTAGAGGGGATTGTTTAAGAGAGCCCTCATATTATCCTTCCCAAGGTCTTGAAACAGGGTGGGAAACGTTTGTCTTAAATTTGTGAAATGGCATCATTAGTACAGGGTAAAGAAAGTAACTCTGGGTAGTCAAGGTAGATTGAGGCCAGGAATCTATCTGTGCCAGCTTGGTCCTGGGCATTTTGGTAGGTGGATATGGGGCTTGCACTGCGTGGTTGAGAGGCCTTATAAGGTTGCCTTCCTGGAGCTCTGGACTCGACTGACCACCTGAACCCAGAGAACTTGAGATGAGTGCCCAGGGCACCTTCCCAGTGGTCTCTAGGGATAGTGATAATTATAATGATGTCATCTCTCCTTTGTCCCAGAGCTTCAGTGTTTATATATGAGTTGAGCCCAACCGGTATGTTGAGCTCCTATTTGGTGGCAGACACTACTTTAGGGGCTGGGGAGATACAGTTTCCTGGGATTTTCAAAAGCCCTCTGCTGAGTAGGCAGGACTTGGTACCTCTACTTGAAAGATGATGAAACTAGAGCCAGAAAATAGGAAGTAATTTGCCTGAGGTCAATAGCTAAATAAGTAGATGGAAACAAGACAGAGTTTCAGGTACGTGACTCCTAGTCCAGCGTGCTTTTCCTGCCCTCGGGCTGCACTGGGTGTTGACTTTCGTCTTTCTTTTCTTTTTCTTTTTTTTTTTTTATTGAGACAAAGTCTCGCTCTGTTGCCAGGCTGGAGTGCAGTGGCACGATCTTGGCTCACTGCATCCTCCGCCTCCCGGGTTCAAGTGATTCTCCTGCCTCAGCTTCCCAAGCAGCTGGTATTACAGGTGCACGCCACCACATCTGGCTAATTTTTATATTTTTATAGAGATGAGGTTTCATCACATTGGCCAGGCTGATTTTAAATTCCTGACCCCAAGTAATTTTCCTGCCTTGGCCTCCCAAAGTGCTGGGATTACGGGCATGAGCCACTTCCTGGGCAGATTTTCAGGGTGTGGATTGCACGAATGGGCTGGCCCCCCACTGCCTCCTGCCCTTGCTACTCTGGGCAGAAAGCAGCAAGAAGACAAAGAAATCCTGGTTTGGGGGAATGTGACATCTATGTACCTTCATCTGGGGAACTTTGTGCCTCCTCTTTGCCTCCAGACCCAGGAACCACTAGCCAGGGTGTGTCCAGGCTGCCGTGGTGAGCCTGAGGCTAGCTGGCTTCCTAAACCAGCGCTTTGCAGCCACCATGAACAGGGAAACCCTTTTTGTGTCACCAGCCAAAAGTTGCCCTCAAAGAGTTGTTTCCTGGTATTCCTGACTGGTTGCTGATCCAAAAATTGGCTGCGGAGTTTCCTGTGGCTGGAGGAAACCTGGGGACGCTTGGGCTGAGGAGGACTCAGAGCTGAAGGAGAGAGAGGCCAGGGGGCTCTACTTGGCCTCACTGCCCAGGGGCTAAGAAGGAATAGCGAGCCCTCTTCTCTTGGCTCCATCTGACTTGGGCGCCCCATTTCTCAGGCCATGGGCAGTAACCTCTGGAGTCTGATTATGTAATAACTCACACAATGTGAGACTTGGCCTTTATTAAGTCCTTTCATTTGTATTACATCATTTGATCTTTTCACAATACTCTAGTGAGGTAGGCATTTCTTATCCCAGTGTTTTACATGAAGAAACCAATGTTTAAAAAGGTAACGTGACTTGCTCAAGATTATCTGGCTAGAAATAGCAGCTAAACCAGTCTGGAACTCATGTACTCTGAGTATCCTCCATCCAGACTTGTTCCCTCCACCTCCTGGGGTAAAGGTGGAGAAATCCAGTTTGGAAGATGTCTCTGGACCCTACGGGACTTGCATCTGTTGTAATACAAGTTCTGAAATGGGTCGCAGATATGGGTGGGAAGAATGTGTCCTAGTCTGATGGGTGGCTGGCTCTGAACAAGACACAAAATCTTGCCCCTACCCTGGGATGCTTGGAATGTACTCATCCCCACCTCCTTCCCTGGGGAAGCCAGGAGTTGTCTGCAAAGGGAGGGGTGGGTGGGTAATATTAGGATGTTTACATTATTATCCTTGACTCAGGGTAGGGGTGAAGGGATTATGTAACTGAATTGCGAGACTCTGAGGCCAAACTTTATTTCTATCATCTGAGTAACTACCTGTGGGGTTTGAATGATGGACTGGAAGTAAAAAACGGACTCAACTTCAGCCTCCCTCCCTCCAGGAGAGCAAAGTCTCTGAAGTATCTAGACTGCTGGGTTGAATCTTAGCTCTAACACTCACTAGCTTTGTAACCTTGGGCAAAGTATTTAACAAAAGCTAAGCCTCAGTCCACCTTTAAAATGGGGCTAGTAACTCCTGCTTCACAGAGATGGTTTTAAATGAAACAATCTTTGTAAAGCAGTTAGCACAAAGTAATTGGCTCATGGTAAGCCTTCAATGATTTGCTAATTATTATTTTTTATTATTCAAGTTATGAAAAATAATAATGACATAGTCAGAGAGAAGAGTTAAACTGCCCCCAAGAGGCTATCAGGTATGCTTCCTTGGAGTCACCTGCACTGTTCCGCATTGTTCAGAGTGGAAGGAATGATGAATGTGGAATCTGCCAAGACTGGTTCCTAGTCTTAGCCCTGCTGCTTTCTAGTTGTGCAACTTTTGGTTAATCACTTAATCTCTCTGACCCTTAATCTTCGCTTTTCCATCTGTAAAATGGGGTTGCACCTGTTTACCAGAATGTTAGGAGGCTCTGAGCTAGTAGATAAGGCTAGTGGCTTGTGAATGGTAAACTGCTGTGCACAAGTGATTTTCCAGGAGTGCTCCTGCAAGTGTCCTCCATGTCCTGGCAGGATAGGGATTGCTTTTTTGCCTACATGAGCTGGTGGGCTAGATACATGGAGAGGCTTGGCAAGGAATTGTGGACTATGCTGTGTGTATAGTGGGCCTGACCTACATTTATCCTGCAGTGAGGTAGTTTCTCAAAACACCCAGGAGGAACTAGGGCAGGGAGAGGCGCAGGGCAAGAAGGCAGGAATACGGTGCTACCCAGCCTGGCCCCTCTGCCACTGCTGGTTGTGGATAAGTCTGTCTCTTGGATCTTCCCTGGTAGTCTGTCCACAGGAATAAGGGATTCCTTGCTTTGAGGCACCAGAGAGAGCACCTCCTTCCCAGAGAAAGCACAGCTCAGAAAAGAGGGCCACCAGGTTCTCAGTGCTTCCTTCGGCAGTTGGTAGTCTAAAGTCCCCAGGCAGACAGTGCCACTGTACTCCCTGTCTGAAGGGTAGGCAGTCATGGGGTGTGAGTGGGCAAGCACACTGAGCTCAGAGTCAGACACTCTACATCTACATCTACGTTTCTGCCTTGCTGTGTGACCTTGGGAAAACCACTCCACCTTTCTGTAAAATGGGGCTCCTACCTACATCGAAGGATCTCTGGAATGCTCAGATAAAGGAAAGGATGTGAATGTGCTTCTTTAACTGTAAGCACTTCTGAGTCTTTCTCAGAACTTCAAGGAAAAGCTTTGTGTTAGAAAAGGCAGTTGCCAGCTGGGCATGGTGGCTCACGCCTGTAATCCTAAAACTTTGGGAGGCTGAGGCGGGTGGATCATCTGAAGTCAGGAGTTCGAGACCAGCCTAGCCAACATGGTGAAGCTCTGTCTCTACTTAAAAAATACAAAAATTAGCTGGATGTGGTGGTGGGTGCCTGTAATCCCAGCTACTTGGGAGGCTGAGGCGAGAGAATCTGTTGAACGTGGGAGGCAGAGGTTGCAGTGAGCTGAGATTGTGCCATTGCACTCTAGCCTAGGTGATAAGAGTGAAACTCCATCTCAAAAAAAAAAACAAAAGGAGAAAAGAAAAGGCAGTTGCCATGTGATTTATTTCTTGAGTGAGAAGAGCCAAAGGATTGTTTCTGACATTCTTCCATGCTCTGGCAGGGAAGCTGGGCAGAAAGATGTTACTTGATTTGTTTGCTTTGTCTGTGATGAAGGAGGCCTGGCAGCTCTGCGTTCAGAGGCCAAAGTTAAGCTCCCAAGATAGGCCCTGCACCCAGGGGGAGCTGGGGTTAAATGAAGGAAACTTGAGAAAAACGGCTCCTGGCAGAGGCACAGGGCCTATTAATAGGCTGGGCAGCAGTGGAGAGGGACTGGATGCTGGAAGCACGATGGGCAAGGCTGGGTTTATTTCTGGGTCAGAATGTTGAGGGGCCTCACTGGAGGGAGTGATACTGAATCCCCTCAATTCAGCCTACCAGCTCTTGTGCCCAAGCCCTCATAAGTGGCTTAAACAGAACGCCTGAACACACATG
Organism: Aotus nancymaae; assembly: GCF_030222135.1. Lineage (NCBI taxonomy): Eukaryota > Metazoa > Chordata > Mammalia > Primates > Aotidae > Aotus > Aotus nancymaae. Next base: position 15,310,662 of record NW_026988479.1, on the reverse strand, counting down.
TCATAAATCAGCCACACGTGGAACAACAGATCTAGCTGGGGCCTTCAAGTCCTCCTTTGCTTTTTCCATGCCTGGAGCAGGAATCTCAGCCCAGATACCCAAAAGGAATGGAAAAGGGGAGGGTGTTTAGTGAGGGAGGAATGCTACGGAGCCTTCAGATGGGCTTTAAAGAGTTTTCTACTGGAGGAGAAGGATGGAGGATGGGCAGGGATCATGGTCAGGGATTGACAGGCTGAGGGTGTGAGGAATGGGGTTTGGCTTACGTAGGCGGGCCATTGCCAAGAGAGACAGGCCAAAGTACTAACTCCATTTCTTTCTTGTTCTGTCTTGAACTAGCTGCCACCCGGGTTATCATGGAGAGAGGTGTCATGGGCTTAGCCTCCCAGTGGAAAATCGCTTATATACCTATGATCACACAACCATCCTGGCCGTAGTCGCCGTGGTGCTGTCGTCTGTTTGTCTGCTGGTCATCGTGGGGCTTCTCATGTTTAGGTGAGTGTTGCGGTCCCCTGCAGGCTGTTTCTGCAAATCACTCCCATTCTTCTTCCTCCTGGGCCTTCTCCCTGATGATAACATGCACTTCCCTCAATCTCTCCAAATCATAGGCTAGCTCTGGGGTGTAGGTTCTCCAAAAACCTAGTATTTCTGGCATGACATGAGTCCCATGTCTAGAGCCTAGGGTCAAACTTGCCAGGCCATACCAGGTTCTGCTCCTCACAGGAGTTCTTTCCTACCTCTGTGGGCCAGCTACCCACTCATGGAGCCACTTTGTCACACAATGCTTTCTCCTGACTCTGTTCTTTGGTGGCATTAATATGTGGTTTGGTAGTCAAGGTGTTGGTGGTGCTAGTGGTATATCCTTCCACTTCCGAGGCATCTGGACCTCAGGCCCTGCTGCTAATCCGGGTATGCTCTAGCTTGGGGGAGACCTACCAAGCATTCTATGCCTGTTTTCAAGCAGTGCAACTCATCTGTCATGAGACCTGGAACAAGTTACTGTCTTTCTGAGGATTGTGATCTTTTTTTTTTTTTTTTTTTTTTAAAGATGGGGTTTCCCCGTCTCTACTAAAAATACAAAAAATTAGGTGGGCATGGTGGTGCGTGCCTGTAATCCCAGCTACTCAGGAGGCTGAGGCAGGAGAATTGCCTGAACCCAGGAGGCGGAGGTTGCGGTGAGCCGAGATCGCGCCATTGCACTCCAGCCTGGGTAACAAGAGCGAAACTCCATCTCAAAAAAAAAAAAAAAAAAAAAAGATGGGGTTTCACCATGTTGGTCAGGCTGGTATTGAACTCCTGACCTCAGGTGATCCACCCACCTCGGCCTCCCAAAGTGCTAGGATTACAGGCGTGAGCCACAGCACCCAGCCCGAGGATTGAGGATTGTAATCTTATAGTGACTGCAATCTTTGTCCACCTACCTCATAAGGATGTTGTGAGGATCACATAAATATGGTGAAAGCTCTTTGTAAATTGCAGCCTGCTGTTAAAGACAGGCATCCCTCAGGGCAGTTGGGCCTTTGACTAGAGGTGGGGCTGCCCTACCATCTGGGCTTTTCCAAGTAGTAGAGGAAACCACCGTGGTAGAGTTCTTTGGAAGGACCTGCTCTGGATCTGCACTTTGTCATAGCAGGAAGGGCTTATTCACAAAACTTATCCTCCTCAGGTACCATAGGAGAGGAGGTTATGATGTGGAAAATGAAGAGAAAGTGAAGTTGGGCATGACTAATTCCCACTGAGAAAGACTTGTGCTCAAGGTAATGCTCCATCCTCTGCCCCTTGACATGATTATCCTTTGTGCCCTGTCCTCGCTCTGCTTCAGTGGGTGCTGAATTCTTCATCTAGGGGTTGAGGGCCAGGCTACTGTGACATTTGGATCCCACTGCAGAATTATTTTCAAAAAGACTCAATGCTTCACTTAGGGTAAAAGTTGCTGGAGAGACACCTGAGGGGACAGCTTCTCCCACCCTTCCCTCCCCTTCCCTCCCCTCCTCTGGGTGACAGAGCGAAACCCTGTCTCAAAAAAATTGAAAAATCAAAAAGACTGGACCAGGAAAATCTTAAGACCTCTTTAGACTAGACCTGGCTTTAAATGCCTTCCTTTTGTGCTTTAGGAATCGGCTGGGGACTGCTACCTCTGAGAAGACACAAGGTGACTGCAGACTGCAGAGGGGAAGGACTTCACATATAGCCACAAAGACTCCTTTGTCCCTAGTCGCTGTCTAGGATTGGGCCTCCCATAATTGCTTTGCCAAAATACCAGAGCCTTCAAGTGCCAAACAGAATATGTCCAATGGGATCTGAGTAAGAAGAAAGCAAAAGCAAGGGACCTTCATGCCCTTCTGATTCCCCTCCACCAGACCCCACTTCCCCTCATAATTTTGTTTAGACGCTTACCTTCTGGATTAGAATGTTGGTTAAATTCCATACGCTCCAGGATCTTTGACTGAAAAAAAAAAAGAAGAAGAAGAAGAAGAAGAAGAAGAAGGAAATATTTGTGAACTGGAAGAAAGCAACGAAGATTGAGAAGCCATGTACTCAAGTACCACCAAGGGAATCTGCCACTGGGACCCTCCAGCGCTGGATTTGATGAGTTAACTGTGAAATACCACAAGCCTGAGAACTGAATTTTGGGACTTCTACCTAGATGGAAAAATAACAACTATTTTTGTTGTTGTTGTTTGTAAATGCCTCTTAAATTATATATTTATTTTATTCTATGTATGTTAATTTATTTAGTTTTTAACACTCTAACAATAATATTTCAAGTGCCTAGACTGTTACTTTGGCAATTTCCTGGCCCTCCACCCCGCATCCCCACAAACTGGCTCAGTGCCACCCACCCTTGCCACAAAGCTGGGATGGTTCTGTGACCCATCTGTAGTAATTTATTGTCTGTCTACATTTCGGCAGATCTTCCATGGTCAGAGTGCCACTGGGGGAGCTCTGTACGGTAAGGATGTTGGGGTTAACTTGGTCAGAGCCACTCTATGAGTTGGACTGCAGTATTGCCTAGGCGATTTTGTCTACCGTTTGTGTTTTGAAAGCCCAAGGTACTGATGTCAAAGTGTAACAGATATCAGTGTCTACCTGTGTCCTCTTCCTGCCAAGTCTCAGAAGAGGTTGGGCTTCCATGCCTGTAGCTTTCCTGGTCCCTCACCCCCACAGCCCCAGCCCACAATGTGGGAACTCACTTTCCCTTGTGTCAAAACATTTCTCTTACTCCTGCCATTCTTCTGGTGCTACTCCATGCAGGGGTCAGTGCAGCAGAGGACAGTCTGGAGAAGGTATTAGCAAAGCAAAAGACTGAGAAGGAACAGGAGCTGACTGTTCTTGGTAACTGATTACCTGCCAATTGCTACCGAGAAGGTTGGAGGTGGGGAAGGCTTTGTATAATCCCACCCACCTCACCAAAACGATGAAGGTATGCTGTCATGGTCCTTTCTGGAAGTTTCTGGTGCCATTTCTGAACTGTTACAACTTGTATTTCCAAACGTGGTTCATATTTATACTTTTCAATCCAAATAAAGATAACCCTTATTCCATAGCCTTTTGTCTGTTTGTTTTAACAGGGAACTGGTTTAACTTAGTTATTTCCTAAGCCCTGACTTGATGTTAGGCTCTATACCAGGCCTATTGATGTATACTACCACAACAGTAATGTGATGCAGGTGCTATTACTGTTCCATTTTTCCAGAAGAGGAAACTGAGGCTCAAAATGGTTATGTAACTTGCCTGAGGATACACAGCTAGTAAGTGACAGAGCTGGGACTACGAGTCTGGCTCCAATTATTTTGTCTTAGTACTTACACCATGTTCTCTCTGAGATAAGAAAGAACAAATCTTTCATACAGCATGTTTAGCTAGCTGTAATCAGGGAAGACATCCACCTATTCAATCAACAGGCCCTGGACTCAGGACTTATTCCTATGTTGTACATATAAACAGGCATTGCTCCTGGCAAGAACAAGATATTTTGACTCCCCTCTCTTGCTCTACAACCAATCCGTCAGCAACTCTTGTCAGCCCTACCTTTAGAATATATGCTGTATGCAACCACTTCTCATCATTACCACTACCATCACCCAGTCCAATTTAGCATCATCTCACGTCTGCACTCTTGTGATGGCCTCTGCCTTTCTAGTTCCATCTTGCTTCTATATAACATATTTCCAGCATAGTAGCCAGAGTAATCATGTCTTTCAGATCTTGTCTGCTCTGCAGGCCTTCCCCGACCACCCTATTAAACAATAGCACATTCCTCCCCCATCCCACTCTTCTTACATTGCTCTATATTTCTCCATAGTCCTTATCACCACTAACATATTCCTATTGGTTCATAGTCCATCTCCTCCTATGAAAATGTTAGCTCCATAAGGGTAGAGATGTGTACATTGCTCCTGTCCCAGATTCTAAAACAATGCAAATGAGTTGTAGGCATTAAATATTTGTTACCTGGATGAATGAATATAGGAAATAAAATCCAGTCTAAGGACAGCAAGTGGACAGACATGCAATCCAATGCTGCCCTGAAAGTGTGGTTGGATTTGTAGAGGGGGTCTCTGTTGGAGAATGTGGATGGCAGTGACAAGATGAAAGTGGAATTCAGGGCATGTCATGTGTCTTGGTAGACTGGACAGTCCACAGGTGGATTGGGGCAGCGCAGTGGCATTGGACAAGTGCCACTGGACTGCCCCTTCCTCGTCCTCTTCCCTTGCAGAGTTGTGACATTCTGAAGTTTCTCCAGGAGCCCACACAGAGATCTTGTATATACTTTGAATATCCTTTTAAGACTTTAGGCACTAGTAACTATTAAAGCTGAACATATGCATATCCTATTACCCAGTAATTCCACTCCTGGGGATTCAAGAGAAATGAGTTCACCAGAAGATACTCACAAGAGTAATCCAAGCATTATTTACAATAACTAAAAACTGGAAACCATTCAAATACACATCAGTACTTGATGACAAAATGGATAAATAAATTGGGGATATATCTATACAGTGAAGTACTAAACATCCATAGGAATGAGTTGCGAAACATATTGCTCAGTGAAAGAAGCCAGACACACAAAAAAAGTATATACTGTGTGATTCCATTTACTTAAAATTTAAAAACAGGCAAAACTATGGTGAAAAAAAAAAATCAGGAAAGACTCTTGTTGGGATTAGTAATGACTGGAAGAGAGGGACTTCTGGTGTTCTGATAACTTATGCCATGGTTTGGGTGTGGGCTACATGAGTGTATTCACTTTGAGAAATTCACTAAATATGGCATGTGCATTTTCTGTATTTATTATACCTCAATAAAAATATTTTTAGGGTCAGGTACTGTGGGTCACATTTGTAATCTTGGCACTTTGGGAGGCAGAGGCAGGAGGATTGCTTGAGCCCAGGAGTTCAAGGCCAGCCTGGTCAACATGGTGAAACCCTGTCTCTACAAAAAATAAAGTAACTAGCCAGGCTGGGTGCAGTGGCCCACACCTGTAATCCCAGCATTTTGGGAGGCTGAGGCGTATGGATCGCCTGAGGTCAGGAGTTTGAGACCAGCCTGGCCAACATAGTGAAAACCCGTCTTTACTGAAAATACAAAAATTAGCTAGGTACAGCGATGGGCACCTGTAATCCCAGCTACTCAGGAGGCTCAGGCAGGAGAATCGCTTGAACCCAGGAGAGAGAGGTTTGCAGTGAGCTGAGATTGTACCATTGTACTCCACCCTGGGCGACAGACAGAGCAAGATTCCATCTCAAAAAAAAAAAATTAGCCAGGCATGATGGTCTGTGTTTGTAATTCCAGCGACTTGGGAGGCTGAGGCAGGAGGATTGCTTGAGCCTAGGAGGTTGTGGTTGCAGTGAGCTGTGATTGTACCACTGCACTCCAGCCTGGGTGACAGAGTGAGGCCCTGTCTCAAAAAAAAAAAAAAAAAAAAAAGAGAGATTTAAAAAACTTGGAAAGGAATTCTTTTGCTATTTGCATTGCATAAGGTTCTATAAAGTACCAATGTATTATTTGTGATAATCAGAGAAAATAATAAAGATATCAGAAATAACTAGGGTAGTGAGTTACTTTGAACTCTCCTGGGGCTCCCTTTCCTGCTTCCAAGCTTTCAGTCTCAAGCTCTTGTCCTGAGTGGGCTTTTACAAGCATACTTTGTTTCTCCACCTAATGTTTCCTGCAGGCTCAGGGCTTCCTGCCTTTCAACTGCTCTCTCTTCTCCCCCAGTTTCTGATGGGAGCTCCCTCAGCAGAGGTCCTCTGAAGCACCTCTGGGCGTCTTCTTGGTTGATACAGCAGCCCTAGGAGCCTCTGAACCTGCAGCCACTTCTCAAGATGGGCTGTCAGAAGAAATCTGGCCCTCTCTGAACACTAAAAAGTATCTACCTCTTCTCTGCTTTTAGCCTCCTTTGAGAAACTTTCTTTTATAGTGTTCATAATCATTACTGGCTTAATAAACATGTAACATTTCATGGAATGCTCACTATGTATCGGGCACTGGGCTACACACTTTGTAGGCACTATCTCATGTACATCTTAACACGACTTACTGTACCCATGTTATAAATGAGGAAAATTGAGAAGCAATTGAGAGATGTTAAATGTATGCCTAAGGAAAGTGATAAAGGCAGGATGTCAACTCAAGCAGCCCAATTCCCAAGCCTGCACTGTAAATACTAAGCTACACTCCTAAATGAGTTCTCTGTGCCAGACTTGTTTTCTCTTTTTCCTATATCCAGAAATAATATAATAGAGAAATAATATTAACAGGACCTTAATTAGCTGGACACAGTAGCTTACACCTGGATTCCTAGCACTTTGGGAAGCTGAGACAGAATAATTACTTGAGGCCAGGAGTTTGAGGCCAGCCTGGGCAACATAGTGAGACCATCATCTCTACAAAAAAATGTAAACATTAGCCTGATATGGTGGCATGTACCTGCAGTCCTAGCTACTTGGGAGGCTGAAGTGGGAAGATCCTTTGAGCCCAGGAATTTGTTTGTTTGTTTGAGATGGAGTCTTGCTCTGTCATCCAGGCTGGAGTGCAGTGATACAATCTCAGCTCACTGCAACCTCCACCTCCCGAGTTCAAGTGATTCTCCTGCCTAAGTCTCCCAAGTAGCTGGGACTACAGGTGCGTGCCACCACACCTGGCTAATTTTTCATATTTTTAGTAGAGACAGGGTTTCGCAGTGTTAGCCAGGATGATCTCGATCTCCTGACCTTGTGATCTGCCCGCCTTGGCCTCCCAAAAGGCTGGGATTACAGGTGTAAGCCACCATGCCCAGCCAAGCCCAGGAGTTTGAGGTTGCAGAGAGCTATAATCAGACCACTGTACTCCAGCCTAGGCAACAGAGCAAGACCCTATCTCCAAAAAAGAAAGGAAAAAGGAAAGAAGGAAAGAAGAAAAGAAAGAAAGAAGGAAAGAAGAAAGAAAGAAGGAAGAAAAAAGGAAGGAAGGAAAGAGAAAAGAAAGAAAGCAAAGAAAGAAAGGAAAGAAGGAAAGAAAGAAAGATCTTAGAGAGCAGCTCCTTAGAGCTCAAGGGTTTCTGGGCTGGGCACAGTGGCTCATGCCTGTAATCTCAGCACTTTGGGAGGCTGAGGCCTCATTTGGGATCATTTGAGCTCAGGAGTTCAAGACCAGCTTGGCCAACATGGTAAAACCCGGTCTTCACTAAAAATACAAAAATTAACCATGTGTGGTGGTGCACTCCTATAATCTCAGGTATCCAAGAGGCTGAGGCAGGAGAATCACTTGAATTCAGGAAGCAGAGGTTGCAGTGAGCCGAGATCGCACCACTGTGCTCCAGCCTGGGTGACACAGCAAGACTCCCTCTCAAAAAAAAGAGAATTTCTTCTGTTGCCCCCAGTTAACAGATTCTTGAAAGGTGGCACAAGAGGCCTTATGAGGGGGAAGTAGAAGAAAACAGGAATGCACGCTGACCTAAACATGTGGCTGAATCCAGCTTCCACCGTTACTAGGGAAGCACCCTCGCACATGACATGTAACCTCTCTAAACCTGTCTTCCTGTCTATAAAATAGAGACACTAAAAATATTTACCTTGAAGAGTTGCAAAAATTATATGTGTGCCTAGGCACAGTGGCTCATGCCTGTAATCCCAGCACTTTGGGAGGCCAAAACAAGTGGAGGGCTTGAGCTCAGGAGTTTAAGACCAGTCTGGACAACATAGAGAAACGCCATCTCTACAAAAAAATTACAAAAGCTAGATGGGCACGGTGGCACGCACCTGTAGTCCCAGCTACTTGGGAGGCTGAGGTGGGAGGATGCCTTGATCCTGGGAGGTCGAGGCTGCAGTGAGCCGTGATGGCGACACTGAATTCCAGCCTGGACAAAAGAGTGAAACCCTGTCTCAAAAAAATAAAAATTATATGTGTGGGTAAAGTGCTAGCTCAGGGCCAGGCATGAGCTAGATGCTCAGTTAGTACTGGCTATCTTAAGCAACCTGTCCAAGGAGCTAATTACTTACTGTAGTGTCACGTCTAGGATTGAAACCCAGGCTTCTGATTCCCTGTTCACAATTCTTTCCTTAGAAACAAACAATGCTTTTCAATCACTGTTTCATATTTTAACATCAACTTCAGTTTCAAAGGAGCCTTAAAGGGTCTTAATAAGTATTTGTGGATTTAAGAAGCCATGGAACAGCAACTCTGTCCAAAAATATCACTTCAACTCGGCTGCCCTGAAATTCTTCCCTTTGTCAACAATGCCTGAAATTCAAGCTTCCTGTTTGAGAATGCTAATCCTCCTGGGAATAGCTTTGCGTTAAGAGGCTGGCATTCTCTTTTGGTGTAATTCACTTCAGCTTCATTCATTCACCAAATGTTTGTGGAGGCCTCCCTATCATCTTCCAAATGAGATCCATGCTCTGAAGGAGAGAGCATGTTGACAGAGAAAAGAAAGAGAAGTGATTCTGGAGCAAGAACATTAATTTATTCACCCCAAAAAATTCACTGGGTACTTGTAATGTGCCGACAATTATTCTTTGTTTTGTTTTGTTTTGTTTTGTTTTTTTGAGACAGGGTCTCACTCTGTCACCCTGGCTGCAGTACAGTGCAGTGGTGTGATCACAACTCATGGTAGCCTCAACCTCCTGGACTTAAGCAATCCTCCTGAGTAGCTGGAACTACAGGCACACACCACTCTGTCTGGTTAATTTGTGTACTTCTTTGTAGAGACAGAGTCCCACTATGTTGCCCAGGCTGGTCCCAAACTCCTAGGCTCAAGCTATCATCCCACATCAGCCTCTCAAAGTGCTGGGTTATAGGCATGAGCCACTGTGCCTGGCCTGAAGTACTATTCTTGTCACTGGAGAAGAACCATGGACAACACATGACATGTCCTGTTTCTTTATCTATGCATGTATGGACGTGACATACATGCATAGATAAAGAAACAGGACAGTTTCAGAAATAAGTAACACACACACACACACACACACACCAGTGATGTGCTCAAGAGTAGGTGGGACAGAATTTATTTATGTGGGTGCCTCAAGGAAGCTCTCTCCGAGGAGGTACCATCTGAACTGAGACATGAAGGGCTCATGCAGGCATAGGCCCCGAGACAAAAATAAGCAAAGCATGTGTGAGGGACAGAAAGGGGCACCTGCAGTTGCAGCACAGTCATCAGAGGTTGAAGACGCAAGGCAAGGACCACACGAGGCTTTGTAGGCCATGACAAACAATTTGGAAGCCCATGCAGTATTTTGAGTAGGGGGAGTGATATAATTTAATTTACGTTTCAGAAATATGACTCTTCTATGCAGAGAAGAGATTGTAAGGGATAAAAGTAAAAGAAGCAAGGCCAGGAGCTGGGCATGATGGCATACCTGTAATCTCAGCACTTTGGGAGGCTGAGGCCGAAGGATCACTTGAGCCCTCGAGTTTCAGACCAGCCTGGGCCACATAGCAAGAACCCATCTCTAAAAAATAAATAAATAGCAAGACCAGTTAGGAGAACTTTGTAGTCATCTAGGCAAGAGGTAATGGTGGCCAGAATTAGCGTGGTAGCAGAGGGTGGGAAATGGTCAGATTCAGGATGTGTTTTGGAGGAATAACCTGTAAGATATGCTGATGGATTAAATGTATGTGTTGTGGGGAAGAAGGTAATCAAGGATAACTTCTTAGATTCTAGCCTGAGAAACTGGGTATACAATGGCGCTATTAAAATGGGATGGAATAGGGGAAGAAGCAAGTTCACAGGGGCCATGAAAATCAAGAATTATTTAAGTCTGTATAGGGTGGAGGGCACTACAGAGAAGGCAGTGGGAGAAAGGGGGATGCAAAGAGGAGAAAAAAGAGGTAGAAGAGGCTGAGCATGGTGGCCCATGCCTGTAACCTCAGCACTTTCCTAGGTCGAGGCAGGAGGGGGACCTCATCTCTGCAAATAATTTTTAAAAAGAAAAAAATTTAACCAGGCACAGTGGCACATGCCTGTGGTTCCAGCTATGTGGGAGGCTGAGGTGGGAAGATTGCTTGAGCTCAGGAGTTCAAGTCTGTAGTGAGCTGTGATTGTGCCACTGCATTCTAGCCTGGGTGACAGAGTAACACCCTGTCTCAAAAAAAAAAAAAAAAAAGGCAGAAGAAGTGAATAAAAAGGACCTGAAGACAGGAAGAAATAAGGGCACTGGGAAGTGGGTAGTATTATTATCCCAGGTTGATGGAGGAGGGCCCTGAGGATCAGGGGATGAAGTAAGTAGCACAAGGATGCCATTCTAGTAGCTAATGCAATTTTGCTTGATGCCAACCTTGTGCAGGAGGGCCCAGGCTTCTCATTGCCCATGAACTTCTATCCTGGCTACCATTCTCCAGAGAGGAGAGGACAAAGTTCTGCGTTTTCCTCCTTGCTGTGGTGAGGAGCCCAGGTCAGGCGTGTTGCTCCATGGAGACCAACCCCAGAAAAAGAAAAAAGGCTAACCTTATCCAAGAGCAGGAGGAAGTCAGGTTGTCCCTTCCCATGATGGTCTCCAGAGTGTCAGGCCATCACCAAATTCATGTAATTTGGAGGTTGCTGTGGTTTGATTTTTCTTTTCTAACTTTTTAAACCACACATTTTTTCTTGATTGCCCCCTTGATTGATGGAGAAGAGAACAGGGACCTCTTAGCTCACTGCCACCCACACGGCTGTGAAAAAAGCCAGCTGCCCTCTTGCTCTTCAGAGAACATCCCTTCCTCCCTCCCTCTCTCTCTCCCTTCTTCCCTGCCAGCAACTTGGCTATTACTAACCAACAGGGCATGTAAGGAAAAGGGCTCCTTTCAGGGCTGGAGTGCTATAGTCGGTGGGTCACAGCCTGCGTGGGAGGCTTCCCCAAAGGCATATGATGTGGGTGTAGGAACCAGACAGACGGGAGGAATTAAATCACCCTTTTCCCCAACCCTAATTTCCTTGCCCAACCTAGAAGTCACTGGGTTGGTTTCCTTATAACAAGGCAGTAGTTTTATTTCTACGGTCCCCTAGCTTTTGACAGCGGGCAGGCTTCAATGGGAGCGTGAAAGGAGGAGGAAGCTAGCAGTTCATTCTTTCTTCATGCCACTAGGTCTGGGTTAAGGACGGCTGTGTAAATCATGTACTCACCCGGGGTTCTCTGGGAAAGCCTGACTTCTTTCTATGTTGTCGGTGGTACTGGGTGGGTTGGCCTGCCCTGGGAAGCATTGTGCTTAGGTTAGCAGGGCCTGATGGGGTCCATTTGAGAGTAAGTGTTCTCTCCTGCCCATGGATATAAAGCCCTGGGATTCCAGGCCTGAGAAGTGTGACTCAACCCCTTTTCCAGGTGTGTGTTTGGACACCTTCCGGAGAAAGTCTGTCACCCACCCCCTCCAGCTATGTGGGAGGCTGAGGTAGAAAGATAACCTGGTCCCAGCTGGGTTGGTCTCTCCTCCCCTGTGCTCTCACATCTCTAAGCCTTGGACAACGCAAGGAAAATGAGTCCTCTTCCCACAGCAGCTTTGCTGCTCCTCTCCCATGGCTTTCATCACACCATGTATTGTCATTGTTTGCTCATTCGTTCCTCCCACTATGAATTCTTGGAGGTCGTGGAGTGTGTCTTTTTGCACACTGTATCCCTGCACCCAGTCCAGTCTGTAGCACACCAGAGGCTCTCCCTAAATGTTTGATGCATGCATGGATGGATGGACAATTGAATAAATGAATGAGTGCATGAGCAAAATAGAGTAGAGGGGAAAGATTCAGGCTCTAGATCAGACAAGCCTGGGTTTGAATCCTCATCATGCCATTTTCTAGCTATATAATAATCTTGGATAAGTCATTTAACCTCTCAAAGCCTCAATTTTTTTTATTAGGATTTTTCGTGGCAATTACAGGGCATGTAAAGCATTTATCACGGTGCCTGGCAGCATGGAGTAAGTACTCAATACAGGAAAGCTTTTACTATTCCTAACAAGCTCTGCCAGTTTTTACCCTCACAGTTCTTGTTTGAACCTCCTTTTCTAGATTTTTGTCACAGTGAGTCCTTACCAAACTCAAGGCTTGGCCTGCAGGGCTGCCCAAGCGGGTGCACGTTGGGGTCAGGCAATGTAAGTGGAAACAGCACTGAATTTTGCTGAGAAGGGGAAACTGTGACAGGGTCCTGTCTGAAACCAGGCAAACAGGTCAACTGCCACCCCCATTGTCTCAGGCCTTCCCTGCTGGCATCGTGCTCAAGAAAACAGGAACAGTGCAGCATTTAAGGTGCCCGGATGACAGCCACATCAAATATGTGACCTTTTCCTAGGAAGCCTGGTTTCCATGGTGAGCTCCTTCTCAAGCTATGCTCTGTGGCTCTCAGCCCACTCTGGAATGTGACGGCAGTGGCCCCAGCAGCTGGGTAGGGACATCTACCCGGGGCTGTCCCCCAAACATCTCCAAGGTGGAGGAGGAGCTGAGATAGCCCCCTGGGCTGTCTGATGCCCACACCAGCCTTCCCATCTAGAAGGATTTACACTGAGGCCCTGACACTACCTCCCTCTCTTCCCCTTCACCCACACATGGCTCATGGCCAACTGGCTGCCAGGCTGGGCAGAAAGAAGGGGCCTTTTTCTGTGAACCCCCATCTCAGACAGAGGCCCTGACCCCCTCCACTTCATCATGGCAGCCTGAGCTTGGAGAGAGTTTCTGCCTCCCTGGCCTTGGCAGAGCGTGTGCTCAGCCCAGCCCCTGCAGCTGCCAGAACAGGAGTTGAATGCCCAGTGTGTCTGCCAGAGCTTGCTAACTTCTTTCTTCTTTCTCTGAGCTATGCAAACAGAGGCTGCTGAGGAATGTGGCTGCTAACCTCCCCACCACCCGCCTCCCTCCTCCTGGGGCTTGTGTTCCCCCAAACCCCCCGGCTGGAGTCACATCAGAAAAATGTAGGGGAAGAAAGAAATCCCCCAATGTGTCATGACGTTACATTTCCGCCTGGTCCTTAGAAACAAGAAAAGTCAGAAGGGGAGGGAGAAAAGGGGTGGTGTGGTCATAGCCAGAGCCCTGTGCCCTGTGACTGCTTTACCTCCTGCCTCCCCGGGGTAGATCACCTGCTCCCTTGGGGACCTGCCTCCTCATTAATAAATGGGGGCAAATTGCTGTGACTCAGATTGCAGAGAAACTCAGAATTATCTGTTTGCTGTCATTGAACAGCATTGATATCACTAAGTTGGTAATTATTGAGCGAGTGTACTGCTCACACGTATTCATTGAACAGACATAGGGGATTCCTACTTTGTTCTAGAGGCTAAGAACACAAGGGTGAACAGGACCGAGGCCCCACCCTCTGGGAACTTGCACGTGAACAGGAAAGATAGACAATTAAGCCACAATAATCAAATGTCAAGAGAGTTGTGCTGGACAGTAGGAGGTGCCAAGTTGACTGCCGTGGTCCAGGGGTCAGGGATGTCACTTTTCTGAGGAAGTGAAAATCAAGCTAAGGCCTGAAGGATGAGCAGCTGTGGTGCAAGAGAAGGATGGGGATTGAAGTAATCTAGGCCAGGGGAACAGCCAAAGTAGAGAGGGAGGCTGATGTGAATGAGGAACCTAATTGGTGTGACGACTGTACACAGCTGGCTTGGGGTCAGCAGAAGAGGCTGCAGAGGGAGGCCAGGCCAGATCATGCAAGGCCTTCTAGACTGTGCCAAGGAGCTTGAACTGAATCCTCAGGGTGGTAGGGAGCCAGCCTGAGTGTTCAAGTGAGTGTGGGTAGGGGTGGCATGCTGGGATATGTCTTGGGGTGGACGACTTAGGGTGGAGAATGGGCTTGAGGGGTAGTTATAATCAAGCAGGGAGATAGGTTAGCTGGGGACTGTTACAGTATCTAGGCACTGTTGGTAGCAGCAGTGGAGAAGAAGAGAAGATATGAATTCAAGATCTCTGTAAGAGATATGTGGAGGATGAGAGAAAGGAAAGAGTGAGAAAGAGGAAACGTGTTTTGAAACCAACCACCCAGTCTCTGACACAGGAAGGCACAAGAGTGGATAAGATCACTTGACGAGTCCAGGGTTTGCACCCATTCATTTGTCCCAATTTGTAGGTGCTTACACAGATATAGGACAGACAGAAGTGAAGGTAAGCCACTTCTTCCCCTTCCTTATTGGAGACCAACAGGACAGGAAAGGCCCTCAACCCATTTTGGTCCCTCCTGCAAGTTGAGTAGACCTCTAGGGTGAAATGATTCCACAGTAGTTTATTGGCTCTGACACTGGCCGCCCCTGCCTCTGCCTTCAGATTGGCTGCCATCCATCCTCACTTTCCTTTCCTTCTCCTCAGCAAGCACTTGTTGAGTATCTGCTATGTGTTGGGGCTCATTCTGGAAACACAGCAGTGAATGAAGCAGAGGTTCTTATATTAGTTTATTTGTGTCTTTTCTGCCTCTCCCACTAGAATATAAGTTTCATAGGTAGAATCTGTGTCTTATCTTTCCTACCACTGTCTCCCTAGCACCCAGAATAACGCCTAGCACATAGTAGGAACTCTGGAAAGAACTGCCAGATAAATGGATGGTTGAATGAGCTCCCTTGGGGGTTCACATCTGTAATGAGCGAAAGGGGAAGAACATAGGTGACCTAGGTTCATCTATGGCATAGAGGCCTAATCTGGCTTAGGAAGTCAAGGGAGGTCTTCCTGGGGAAGAGATTTTTTAATTTTTGTGTATTTGTTTCTTTTATTTTGTTTTGAGACATAGTCTCACTCTGTCACCCAGGTTGGAGTCCAGTGTCATAATCTTAGCTCACTGCAACTTCCACCTCCCGGGTTCAAGCAATTCTCCTGCCTCGGCCTCCCAAAGTGCTGGGATTACAGGTGTGAGACATCGTGCCTGGTCTGTATTTATTTTTTGTAAAGACAGAGTCTTACCGGGCGCAGTGGCTCATGCCTGTAATCCCAGCACTTTGGGAGGCAGAGGCGGGTGGATCACGAGGTCAAGAGATCGAAACCATCCTGGTCAACATGGTGAACCCCCGTCTCTACTAAAAATACAAAAAAAAAATTAGCTGGGCATGGTGGCGCATGCCTGTAATCCCAGCTACTCAGGAGGCTGAGGCAGGAGAATTGCCTGAATCCAGGAGGTGGAGGTTGCAGTGAGCTGAGATCGTGCCATTGCACTCCAGCCTGGGTAACAAGAGCGAAACTCCGTCTCCAAAAAAAAAGTGAAAAAAAAAAAAAAAAGAAAGAGACAGAGTCTTGATATGTTGTTCAGGCTGGTCTTGAACTCTTGGTCTCAAGCAATCTTCCTGCCTGGGCCTCCCAAATCACCAGAATTATAGGCATTAGCCACTGCACTCAGCCTGGGAAGAGATATTTAAGCCTAGAGTTATGGATGAGTAGGTGATAGGCAGATGGAACAGCATATGCAAAGGCCTGGCATCAAAAGAGTACATGGAGTAACAAAGGAAGTTCAGTGTAGCTGGGGCTTAGAGGGAGTGGAGGGAGCGCTGCAAGATGAAACAGACCGGCAGGCAGGGACAGATGCATATGGCCTGTACAGAAGCCTCTATTTGTCCTGAGGGTGTGTCACTCAGCAGCTTCTTTGATAATGCAGCCATTGTATTTCAGGTCATTGTTCAAACAGGGCAATTTTTGACTTTATTGTTTATTCTTACCTCACTGTCTCAATAATGTTTGAACTGGGGTCAGAATTAAAGTTATCTGCCTGGTCACATGCGGTGTCTCATGCCTGTAATCCCAGCACTTTAGGAGGCCAAAGTGGGCAGATCACCTGAAGTCAGGAGTTTGAGATCATCCTGGCCAACATGGTGACACCCCGTCTCTACTAAAAATACAAAAATTAGCCGGGCATGGTGGTACACGCCTGTAATCTCAGCTACTTGAGAGGCTGAGGCACAAGAACTGCTTGAACCCGGGAGACAGAGGTTGCGGTGAGCCAAGATTGCACCACTGTACTCCAGCCTGGGTGACAGGGCCAGACTCCATCTCAAAAAATGAAATAAAATAAATAAATACAGATACTAAAAAAAAAAGTATCTGTCTTACCTACACCCCATGCAAAGACCTCTTCTTCTTTCTTCTTCTTTTTTTTTCTTTTTTTTTTTGAGATAGAGTCCCTGGGAAGGAGAACTGAGAATTAGAGGGTTAGGAGCAGGAGCTAATTTTCTTTTCCTAGTATGCTATTATTACTGTCTGTATTTTATATTCGGGTATTATATGAATTACTTTTTTTAAAAAAAGTGAAGTTTAATAATAATCACATAAATAAATGTACCATTAAAAACTGTAGGCCGGAGGCTGGAGTGCAATGGCGGGATCTCAGCTCACTGCAACCTCCACCTCCTGGGTTCAAATGATTCTCCTGCCTCAGCCTCCCGAGTAGCTGAGATTACAGGCGCCCGCCACCATGCCTGGCTAATTTTTGTACTTGTAGTAGAGACGGAGTTTCACCATGTTGGTCAGAGTGGTCTCATGATCCGACTGCCTCGTCCTCCCAAAGTGCTGGGATTACATGTGTGAGCCACCGTGCCTGGCCTGCCTCTTCTTTTTTTGCAAAACAGACACTGATACTCTCTTTGCTGAAGTAAGTGGGGAAACACACAACTGTCTCCATTTATGGAAGGCCTCATTTAATTATCACAACAGCCCTGGAAGCTTGGCATTATTATCCCCATTTTTTAAATAAGTGCTAAAAGAAATGAGAATCTGCAATAAGGCCCAAGTGAAGTCCATCTCTTCAGACTAGAGGTTTTGAAGAAAATGCTAGTCTTTATTGAAAGAGTAACAACTTGAAATGGCACTGGCAAGCTTCAAACTGGTAGAGTTTCAGAACTGAATTTTAAGGGAGCCAGCAGCCAGATGAGTTAGGGTAGTAGAGCAACAGAAAGTTCATGGAGGACTTCTGGGATGCTCAGCCCAGCATTCCAGAAGAGCAAAGCACTGTCTCCATCCTCAAGGAGCTCACAGTCCATGGGGGAAACACACAGGCAAGACATGGTAGTTTCAGCACAGTGTGAGAAGCTTTCACCAAAGACAGCAATTCATGAACTGATGCTGGGGGAGTCCAGAAACATCTATACAGTTTACTGTGTGCTCAGTGCTGAGTGGGAGCATGGGAGGTGTACAAGAGCTTGACCTAATCTCTGTTCTTTTTTATTTTTATTGATTATCATTCTCTTTTTTTCTTGTACACAATTTCAGAGAAAATTATTATTATTATTTTTTGAGAGGGAGTCTCACTTTGTCACCAGGCTAGAGTGCAGTGGCACCATCTTGGCTTACTGCAACCTCTGCCTCCTGGATTCAAGTGATTCTCCTGCCTCAGCCCCCTGAGTAGCTGGGATTACAGGTGTGCACCACCATGCCCAGCTAATTTTTGTATTTTTAGTAGAGACGGGGTTTCACCATGTTGGCCAGGATGGTCTCGATCTCTTGACCTCGTGATCTGCCTGCCTCGGCCTTCCAAAGTGCTGGGATTACAGGCGTGAGCCACTCAGCCCAGCCTCAATCTCTCTTCTTTTGACACCCTTTACTTCATTCCACCAACACCTATAAATTGCTGATTGTGTGCCAAGTATTAGGGATAAAGCAATAAATGAGTAGATACAGTATCCACCCTCAGTCTAATAGAGGAGATAGTTACTTAATAAATAACCAAGCAGACTCTTGACAATACCTAGAAGATCTCTGGAGGGATGCAAGAGTGATAACAGCATTTGCCTCTGGGAAGGAGAACTGAGAATCAGAGGGTCAGGAGCAGGAACTAATTTTCTTTTCCTAGTATGCTATTATTACTGTCTGTATTTTATGTGTGAGTATTATATGAATTACTTTTTTTAAAAAAAGTGAAGTTTAATAATAATCACATAAATAAATGTACCATCAAAAACTGTGGGCCGGGCAAGGTGGCTCATGCCTGTAATCCCAGCACTATGGGAGGCCGAGGTGGGCAGATCATGAAGTCAGGAGTTCGAGACCTGCCTGACCAACATGGTGAAACCCCGCCTCTACTAAAAATACAAAAAATTAGCTGGGCATGGTGGTGTAATCCCAGCTACTAGGGAGGCTGAAGCAGGAGAATCTCTTGAACCCAGGAGGCAGAGGTTGCAATGAGCCAAGATCATGCCATTGCACTCCAGCCTGGGCAACAAGAGCGAAACTCCGTCTCAAACAACAACAACAACAACAACAACAACAACAAAAACTGTGATAAATGCTATGGTGAAAAATGTAAGGTACTCTGAGAGAGAATAACAGGAGGAATTGCTTCATTTCATTATTATTATTTTTTTGAGACAAAGTTTCCCTCTGTTGCCCAAGCTGGAGTTCACTGGCCCGATCATGGCTCACTGCAGCCTCAACCTCCCAGGGCTCAGGTGATCCTACTACCTCAGCCTCCGAGTAGCTGGGACTACAGGCAAATGACACCATGCCCAGTTAATTTTTGTGTTTTTTATAAAGACAGGGTTTCGCCTTGTTACTCAAGCTGGTCTTGAACTCCTGGGGTCAAACAATCTACCTACCTTGGCCTCCCAAAGTGCTGGGAATACAGGCGTGAGCTGCTGCACCCCGCCAGCAATTGCTTCAAGTTGAAGAGTCAGTTAAAGGCATCTTCATGAAAAGGTCATTGAAGCTGAGACCCACATATTTAAGTTGTAGGTGACCAGGCAGAGCACAGGGAAGAGTTCTAGAGGAGGACCCAGCGTATATGAATCCTGGAGGTGAGGAGATGCTTGATGTGTGCTAGGAAAACCAGTGTGATGGAGCCACTCAGATGAAGGAAAAGATCTTTTTATAACCCCAATTCATTCTATGAATGAATCCAGCACCTACATTAGGCTGGAAGGATGATGAGGACAGGGAGAGTATCTACTTTGTTCACTGCTAGAGCATTACTTAGCATCCTGTAATATGTTCTTATTGCATGCATAAATGGACAAATTCAAACTATAAAAATGCCAAGTGGTGAATTTGCATTAATGCTGTACTGACTAAGGGTTGGAGATTCATAGAATCTGGGAGCCACTGGAGGGTAGAGTCAGGGAAACCAAGTATGGGCTAAACAAGTCACTGAAAGAGCTGATATGCCAGGGTATAAGCTGTGGTCACAATACAGTATAACAGATCCACGGCCTTCTGAATTCTACTGTTTTCTTTATGGCTTGTTGGGTTTCAGCACCCTCTCTTTACCAGGAATTCTAATTGTATTTTTACCATAATCACCTGAAGTGTTTACATCAGAATGGCTTTAAAGTTTCAAGTGCTGAAGTAATTTTTTCTTCTGCCTTCTAGGGAAAATAATAATAATAATAAATTAATATTAATTTCATTAATATTTTCTTCTAGAGCCGCAGTTTGTAAACTTGATGAGCTTCTGAAAAGTGCAAATTCTCTGGGCCCCAACACAGATCCACCAAATCCACCTCTCCAGGAGGAGGGGCCCAGGTATCAGTGCTTTTAAAGTTCTTCTGGACCGGGCTTGGTGGCTCACGCCTGTAATCCTAGCACTTTGGGGGCCAAGGTGGGCAGATCACCTGAGTTCAGGAGTTTGAGACCAGCCTGACCAATACGGAGAAACCCCATCTCTACAAAAAATGCAACAAATTATCTGGGTGTGATGGTGCATGCTTGTAATCCCAGCTACTTTGGAAGCTGAGGCAGTAGAATTGCTTGAACCCAGAATGGGGAGATTGCGGTGAGCCAAGATTGCACCATTGCACTCCAGCCTGGGCAACAAGAGTGAAATTCAGTCTCAAAAAAAAAAAAAAAAGCTCTTCTGGTAATTTTAATAATAAGCCAAGTTTGGAAGCATCACTTTGGATTAGTATTTCTTTGGGTTTTTTTTGTTTTTGTTTTGGTGGGGGCGTGGGGACAGGGTCTTTGTTGCCCAGGCTGGAATACAGTGGCATAATCATGGCCCACTGTGGCCTCAACCTCCTGGGCTTAGGTGATTCTCCCACCTCAATCTCCTGAATAGCTGGGACTACAGGTGCTGCACCACCATGCCTGGCTCATTTTAAAAATTTTTCTAGGGACAGGGTTTTGCCATGTTGCCCAGCCTGGTCTTGAACTCCTGAACCCAGGTGATCCTCCCACCTTGGTCTCTGTGCCCAGCCTAGAGTAGTGGTTCTTAACCTATTGAGAGTTTGAGGCCCCTTTGAGATGCTGAGGAGATTATGTTCATCTTGATCCAGAAAAACACCTGGCAGACACAACATTTAGCATACACTGTCAAGGACATCCTAGACATCCTAGGGTATCTATGGAGAACCTAGAATTCCCAATGGATAGGCCAAGTCTGAAGGAACACCAAGTTTGTCTCGTCCCTGGGGAGCAGAGTCCTGGGGTTTTTCTATCTCATCTTCTGTTTATGCTCAGGAATTGAGGCCCTTTTCAGGATCCACACATTCGAGCGCAATCAACAGTATGTGGCTACAAAAAGGAATCTCATATTTCCAAGAAAAATGGAGCCTCCTGACTCCAAATTTGTCTCCTGTTTGGGACCCAGTAGTCTTGGCCAATCCACCCAGGAGAGACCATGGGTAGAATGGGAGGAACTCTGAGAATCTGAGACTCCTGAGTTCTAGTCTTTTTTTGGAGATGGAGTCTTGCTCTGTCACCAGGCTGGAGCGCAGTGGTGCGATCTCGGCTCACCACAACCTCCACCTCCTAGGTTCAAGCTATTCTCTGGCCTCAGCATCCCGAGTAGGTAGGACTGCAGGAGTGCACCACCAAGCCTGGCTAACTTTTTTGTATTTTTAATAGAGATGGAGTTTTACCATGTTTGCCAGGATGGTCTCGATCTCCTGACCTTGTGATCTGCCCACATCAGCCTCCCAAAATGCTAGGATTACAGGCGTGAGCCACCACACCCGGCCTGAGTTCTAGTCTTAGCTTTAACACCAATTTGCTGTGAACGTGGCAAAGCCCTTCTTCCTTCGTGAGCCTCATTTTCCTCTAAAAAGTGAGGATAGCCTGGAAGAACCCAACAGCTCCTTCCAGCTCTTTGAGTCTAGAATTATTTCCTGAAATTTTTGTGCAGGATGCCATACTTCAGATGGCAGAACACAGTGGAGATATGTGGCAAATATATGAACTAACAGAGTTCCTTGGAGAATTTGTCCCCTGATTCTACATGGCTCTGCCCTCAGATTCCGATGTTCCAGGATAAGTATTCCTGCTAGCAACCTCTTATGCTTTCTACTAATCATTGTGGTTAGAAACACAAAGACTTGGCCAGGCTCAGTGGCTCATGCCTGTAATCCCAGCACTTTGGGAGGCCGAGGCAGGTGGATCACTTGAGGTCAGGAGTTTGAGATCAGCCTGGCCAAAATGGTGAAACTCTGTCTCTCCCAAAAATATAAAAATTAGCTGGGTGTAGTGGCGGTGCCTGTAGTCCAAGCTACTCAGGAGGCTGAGGCAGGAGAATTGCTTGAACCCGGGGGCAGAGATTGCAGTGAGCCAAGATCGTGCCACTGCACTCCAGCCTGGGTGACAGAGCAAGACTCCGTCTCAAAAAACAAACAAACAAACACTCCCACAAAGACATATGAAGTCATGGAGGATGCTCACCCACAGCCAGCCAAGCTCCACCATCTTCTCAGACCCACACAGAAGCATTTGACCTTAGCAAAGGTGACAAAAAGAAGTGGTAACTTTCTCGCCTTGGCAGCATGGTGCAACCCTCTCTCTACAAAAAAATACAAAAATAAGCTGGGTACAGTGTCGCAAGCCTATAGTCCCGGCTACTGGGGAGACTGAGAGGGGAGGATCACTTGGGGCCTAGGAGGTCAAGGCTTCAGTGAGCTGTGTCCGTACCACTGCACTCCAGCCTGGATGATAAAGTGAGACCTGTCTCCAAAAAAAAAAAAAAAAAGTAACTTCAACCTTTTCTCAACAGTGACCACTACAATTTGTCTTGAATGAAAGAGAGAAAATTCTTAGTGTTTCTGATCTAGAAAAGGCAAAAACATTAAGTCTTGGGTTTAACCCCTTTGTATAGGACACTCCATGTCCAGTGATCCAAGAACTCCAACACAAAGCAAGGGTGCCTTCTTGAGGTCCCTGACCATTGCTATATGGGGAAGAATGGGGGGGTCACCACCATGAAGTTCATGCACTCATCAAAATGGAATTGACCTATTCATTAGGAGAGAAATTTTAAAAAGTTGAAATTTTAGCCGCTAATGTATAAAATGAACATCTATTTTTTTCCTCTTTGTGACATCTAGTACCTCTTCCTTCGATAGTTATACTGTACTCTTTTGGAAAGAGGATACCTTTTGCTCACCGTCAGTCTACGTCCTTTTTGGATGAAGAAGATACCCCCTAACATTCGTGGAATGGCCATATGACCTGCACCTGCCGAACCAGAGCATTCCAGGCCTCTGGGCCTTGTGATTATTTTGGAGACGGGCATGTGACCCAAGCTAGGCCACGGAAATCCAATCCTAGGATTCTTTCTGAAAGCCTAAAGGAAAAAAGACATTGTCTTTTTCCACTGTGGAGGTTGAACTGGTCAAATGTAGGCCTGGAGTTGCTTGTGGCTACACGTGAGAATTAGCAACAAGGTGGGCAATCTGAGGCTTTCTATTTTAAGTAACTTTTTTGCTTACTAGGTGCTACGTTCACTCATATTCTTCTAATTTATAAAAAGAACAGCCGGGCATGGTGGCTCATGCCTGTAATCCTGGCACTTTGGGAGGCTGAGGCAGACAGATCACAAAGTCAGAAGATTGAGACCATCCTAGCTAACATGGTGAAATCTCATCTCTACTAAAAATACAAAAAAATTGCCAGGTGTGGTGGCATGCACCTGTAGTCCCTGTTGGGAGGCTGAAGCAGAAGAATTGCTTGAACCTGAGAGGCGGAGGTTGCAGTGAGCCAAGATTGCTCCACTGCACTCCAGCCTGGGCAACAGAGTGAGACTTCATCTCAAAAAAAAAAAAAAAAACCTGAAAAGAACAATATTAACTTCTTTAGCGTCTCACAATTTTGAAAACCTTTATTTAAAAACATATGGAGCTGCTAAAGTGGATGCCCTGGGGAGAAGCCTTAATCACCTTGTCCTAGGTATGGCACTAAAGATGGAAAAACATTCCTTTGCACCAGTGTTTTTTGGTGCCTATTTATAAATGCATGTGAAGTTTGTCCAGATTTCAGGCCAACGCCATTGTATTCTTCTTCCTGTTCTAAAAGACCATGAACTTTTTCAGCTTGGTGAGCTGGAGTGACAGAGGCGTGGATTCTTCCCTAGGCTTTTGGTTCCTTAATTTTATTCTTTTCCTATTCTTGGGAGAGTCTCTGCTCTTGCCTCTCACCTTTGGTGGGCCCCATACCCTCACTGTCTCTGATGAGCAACAGGGTAAATAATCCAGCCTTTGTTATGCTCTGTTACCCAGCTTCATCTCTTACGCAGGTTTAAATCATCGGAATTGATTGCAAATATTCACTTTCTTTGGACTTTGCATAAACAGATTGAATCAGACGTGGCAAGGTGCCTGGGAAAAGCCACCATCAGTTCCTGCTAACGACTCACTTCCTCTCCCTGCAGAGTTTCCTGTGACTGCTTCATTTGGTAGGCACAGTGAAAGCTCCTTTTCTGCCTAGTAAGGTCCCAGCCCTGAACTTACTCGGTCAGCAGGAAGGGATAGCTGAGAGTTTCTTGGCAAGTGTGTCACCTACAAAGGTTCCTCTGCCACTGGCTCTCATCTGCCACTCTGCCCTCTTAAACATGCTCCCCTGCTCCAGTGGTGCCAGACCTCTTGTGTTTTCCTGAAGGCACCAGGCTTTCACATGCTGTGGTGTCTTGGCTTCTTCTGGGAATATCCTTTCTCCCTTCTTTGCCATGTATGCCCATTTTTCTTGTAAGATTTCTGGGTTGGAGGCCCCTCCCCTGTGCTTGTCCAGCTCCTGGTATTGCCTTCCTTGTGGCAGAATTGTCATTTTATTTTGTAACTTTCTGTTCATTTATCTGTGACTCCCCTACCTGTGCCACTATACTGTGAATATACTGTGAATTGCTCTGTTATTTTGCTGTAGGTCCAAAATACTTGATACATAATAACAGATAATGTTGATTAGGTGCAACTCTATGCCTGGAGCTGTGCATTCATTATCACATTTATTCCTCATAACAACCTATGAAATGGGTACTGTTATTACGTCCATTATATAGCTGAAGAGACTGAAGCTCTGAGATGTTAAGCAGTTTTCCTTGGCTGTCACAGCTAGTAAATGGTAGAGATGGGATTTGAAACTCCAAAGTCCATACTCTTAATCACTCTGCTAAACTTCCTCTCAAACTGAATGAACTCTTAGGATCTAGCCATGTCACAACGTTGTGAAGATGAAATGATATGATGAATGGGAAATAGCTTCATTAGCTGAAAACTTATGTCAAAAACTGCTTATTTTCCCTGAATAGCTGTCCTTTATTCCCCTTTCATGATAATAGAATTATCCTGGTCTCTCTCACAACCAGAAGTGGCCATGATTCTGTTTGGGTCAATGGGGTGTGAATAGAACCACGCCTACAACTTCTGGGACATGCCTTTAAAAGGAAAGTGTGAGCCTCCCCCTTTCTTTTCTGTCTTTCAGCTAGACTATGAACATGGTAGTGATGAGTCATCTTGGATCTTATGGATAAGATAGAAGGAGCCTGGGAACTTTGGCACTGTGAGACTCACATAGTTGCCCTAGACTGCTTATGCCTAGATGATTGTGGTAGAGAGAAACAAGCTTCAATCTTATTTTAGCCACTGCTATTTTGGATCTCTGCTATAGCAGCTGAACCTACATTCTAACTTCTATAGTCTATTCACAAATGGAAGGATTATTCTTATTATTCCTATGGAGCAGCCTTGAAACTGCTTACGGGCTATGTTATACAAATTAATTTTCCTTTTTCAGTAAAATATGTTAACATTCAACTAGTTTGCTCGGGTCAAAAACCTGGGAGTCTTTTTGAAAAAACGACTTTATTGAGGCATACTTGACATACAATAAACTGAATATATTAAAGTGTACAACTGATAATTTCCCACCCAGGAAACCATCTCCATCAGCAAGATAATAAATGTATTCATCATCATAAAAGTTACCTCATGCTCCTTTGTAACTGCTTCCTTCTTTCTGCTTCCCAGTCCCTGATCCCATTGCTTGCTCCTATCAGCCAACCACTAATATTTTCTTTTCTCTTCTTTTCTGTTTTTGTTTGTTTGTTTTTGAGACAGGATTTTGCTCTGTCGCTCAGGCTGGAGTACAGTGGCATGATCACAGCTCATGGCAGCCTCAACCTCCCAGGCTCAAGTGATCCTCCCACCTTAGCCTCTGGAGTAGCTGACCCCACAGGTGTGCATCACTACACTCAGCTAATTTTTGTATTTCTACTGATCTTTTACCTATTTGGATTTGTTTGCATTTTCTATAACCTGTAGTATGTTACTGTTTTGTCTGGCCTATTTTGCTCAGCATACTTTTTTGGAAATTGGGAGTCATTTTGATGCCTTTCTTTCTCTCATTGCTCCTCTCACCACATGTCCATCCCTTCATCAA
Organism: Aotus nancymaae; assembly: GCF_030222135.1. Classification (NCBI taxonomy): domain Eukaryota; kingdom Metazoa; phylum Chordata; class Mammalia; order Primates; family Aotidae; genus Aotus; species Aotus nancymaae. The sequence continues at coordinate 15,284,681 of NW_026988479.1, read as the reverse complement.
GTTCAGTAGTCTCGACCTGAATCCATCTACTTCTTACTGTCTCCACGGCCATCATCCTCATCCAGACCACCGATGCCTCACTGTTGGACTACTGCAGTAGTGTCCTAACTGGTACTCCTGCTTCCACTCTTGTCTCCAATTCATTCTCACCTAGAACCCACAATGTTCCCCTTAAAATGGGATCATATCAATCTCCTGCTTGAAATCACTCAGGTGGCTTCCAGTCACTCTCAGAATAACATTCCAATGCTAAAAGTAGCTTTTAAGGCCTTTCGTGGTTTGGCCCCTGGTTTACCTCCCTAATGTAATCTTCTACCATTCTTCCCACTCATTCATCCTGGCTTCTTCGTGTTTGTTCTTGAGATACACGACGTCTGTGACCATCTTAAACTCTTCACTCTTGCTATTCCCTTTGTCTGGAATGTTCTTTCCCCAGCTCTTTGCATGTTTGGTTCATTTTCATTCATTTTTTAGGTTTCATCTCAAATGTTATGTCCTCCCAGAGAACCTCCTACACCTAAATGGTCTCCATCTAGTCAATCTCTAACCAGGTTACTGTTTTCTTCCTTAATAATACTTACTAGTATCTGCACTTATTTTGTATGTTTATTGCTCACCTTACCCTCAATGGAATGGATGCTCCATGAGGTCAGGGAGTTTGTCTCTCATTATTGCTGTAACTCAAGGGCCTAGAACAATGCCTAACAGAGATTTGATAAATCTTTGTTGACTGAATACAAAAATGTATTGAGCATTACTAAGTAGATATGAGGAATAATAGGAGATCACCATTTTAGATTCCACAACTGTGGACTGGATGAGCTTCAGGAGTACATCCTTGTAATAGTGAAGACTTGAGTGTGAAGTTTTTGTTTTTTTTTTTTCCTATCACAACAATAAAGCAAGCACATCGTGATTATTTTGGGGGCAAGTATCCAAGGACTACAAACCCTTTGGTGCTTTCAAACCAATCTCTTCCTGTCATTTTATTTTTATTTAATATTTTTTAAAAAATTTTGGAGGCCAGGCACGGTGGCTTATGCCTGTAATCCCAGCACTTTGGGAGGCTGAGGTGGGTGGATCACCTGAGGTCAGGAGTTCAAGACCAGCCTGGCTAACATGGTGAAACCTTGTCTCTAAAAAAAAAAAAAAAAAAAAAAAAAATGGAGACAGAGTCTTGCTTTGTTGCCCAGGTTAGAGTGTAGTGGTGCCATCATAGCTCAACTCCTGGGCTTGAACTCCCGGGATCAAGTGATTCTCCCACCTCAGCTTTTTGAGAAGCTAGGTGCATACCACCATGCCTAGCTAATTTTTTATTTTTATTTTTGCAGAGATGCAGTCTCACTACTTAGTGAGCTATGATTAATTCATCTCTGCACTCCAACCTGGACAATAGAGCAAGACTCTGTGTCTTAAAAAAAAAAAAAAAAGACTAATGGATGGTTTAAACAGTAAACTAGACATAGTTGAAAAATAGTAAATTTAGTGGAGAGAGTTGTAGAAACTTAGGGTTTAGCCGGGCGCGGTGGCTCACGCCCGTAATCCCAGCACTTTGGGAGGCTGAGGCGGGTGGATCATGAGGTCAGGATTTCAAGACCAGCCTGACCAAGATGTTGAAACCCCGTCTCTACTAGGCGCGGTAGCACGTGCCTGTAATCCCAGCTACTCAGGAGGCTGAGGCAAGAGAATTGCTTGAACCTGGGAGGCGGAGGTTGCAGTGAGCCGAGATCGCGCCATTGCACTCCAGCCTGGGTGACAGAGTGAGACTCCGTCTCAAAAAAAAAAGAAACTTAGCATTTAACAGCTGGGCATGGTGGCTTACACCTGTAATCCCAGCACTTTGGGAGGACACAGTGGGTGGATCACAGGGTAAGGAGTTCAAGACCATCCTAGCCAACAAGGTGAAACCCCATCTCTACTAAAAATACAAAAATTAGCCGGGTGTGGTGGCACACGCCTGTAGTCGCAGCTACTCCGGAGGCTGAGGCAGGAGAATCACTTGAACCCGGGAGGCGGAGGTTGTGGCGAGCCGAGATCGCACCACTGCATTCCAGCCTGGTGACAGAGTGAGACTCTGTCTCAAAAAAAAAAAAAAGTGTACCTAAAAATGTACCTAAACCTTTATCTTTTTTTTTTTGCATGGTGAAACCTCATCTCTTAAAAAAAAAAAAAAAAAAGATAAAAGTTTAGGTACATTTTTAGGTACACCTTTTTTTTTTTTTTTTTTTTTTTTTTTTTTGACACAGTGTCTTGTTCTGTCACCCAGGCTGCGGTGCAGTGGCAGATCTTAGCTTACTGCAACCTCGAACTCCTGGGCTCAAGCTATTCTCTGCCTCAGCCTCCAAAGTAGCTGGGACTGCAGAGATGTGCTACCAAACCTGGATCGTTTAAAAAATTTTTGTAGTGATAGGGTCTCACTATGTTGTCCAGGCTTTTCTTGGCCTTAAGCAATCCTCTGTCTTGGTCTCCCAAAGTGCTGGGATTCCAGGCATGAGCCACCACACCTGGCCTGATGTGCATTTATAGATACACACAGAGTATTATGTAGGGCTGCCACAACAAAGTACCATAAACTGGGTGGCTTAAAACTACAATTTATTGTCTCAGTTCTGGAGGCTAGAAGTCCAAAATCAAGGTGTTGGCAAAGCCATGTTTTATCTAAAACCTGTAGGAGAAGAATCCTTCTTTGCCTTTTCTAGTTTCTGATAGCCCCAGATGTGACATGGCTTTCTCCTTATGTCTCTTCTCGTAGTCCTCCCTGCGTGTGTCCAAAGTTCTCCTTTTTTTTTTTGAGACGGAGTTTCGCTCTTGATACCCAGGCTGGAGTGCAATGGCGCGATCTCGGCTCACCGCAACCTCCGCCTCCTGGGTTCAGGCAATTCTCCTGCCTCAGCCTCCTGAGTAGCTGGGATTACAGGCACGCACCACCATGCCCAGCTAATTTTTTGTATTAGTAGAGACGGGGTTTCACCATGTTGACCAGGATGGTCTCGATCTCCTGACCTCGTGATCCACCCGCCTCGGCCTCCCAAAGTGCTGGGATTACAGGCTTGAGCCACCGCGCCCGGCCAAGTTCTCCTTTTTATAAAGACATCAGTCATACTGCATTAGGGCCCACTCTAATAACCTTTAACTTGATTAACTCTGTAAAAACTCCATTTTCTTTCTTTCTTTCTTCCTTCTTGTGATTTGAGACAAGGTTTTGCTCTGTCACCCAGGCTGGAGCGCAGTGGCAGATCATAGCTCACTGCAGCCTTAACTTCCTAGGCTCATGAGACGCATCCAATGCAGTGTCCCAAGTAACTGGGACTGTAAATAACTACCACCACGCTAGGCTAATTTTTAAATTTTTTTTTTAGATGAGGTCTCGTCCTATTGTCCAGGCTGGTCTCAAACTCACTGGCTCAAATGATCCTCCCACCTCAGCCTCCCAAAGTGCTAGAATTATAGGTGTGAGCCAACACACCTGGCCCAAAACCCTATTTTCAGATAGGGTCACATTCTGAGGTACTGGGAGTTAGGACTTCATCGTATCTTTTGTAGGGGGCACAATTCAACCTATAACACAAAGACAAAGAGAATTTACTTATCAGAGACTCTTACCAAAAGAACCTACTGAAGGATTTTCTTCATCAAGAAGGAAATTAGGCCAGGTGCAGTGGCTCACACCTGTAATCCCGGCACTTTGGGAGGCTGAGGCAGGTGGATCACCTGAGGTCAAGAGTTCCTGACCAGCCTGGCCAATGTGGCAAAACCCCATTTTTACTATAAAACACAAAAATTAGCTGGGCGTGGTGATGCAGATCTGTAATCTCAGCTACTCGGGAGGCTGAGGCAGGAGAATTGCTGAAACTCAGGAGGCAGAGGCTGCAGTGAGCTGAGATCACGCCACTGCACTCTGGGGCAACAAAGTGAGACTCCCACTCAAAAAAAAAAAAAAAAAAAAAAAACAAGGAAATTAAACTATGAGGAGGAAGTCGTATACAAAGAGAAACAATGACCAAACAATGCAGAGAAGACTCTTGCCTAAGATCATACTACCCTTAAATAGTATAGTCAGTATTTGTACCCAGGTCGTCTGACAGTTTAGGCCATGCTCTTAACTTTTATAGTTCATACATCTCTATGAGGACCGTTTCAAAAGTCTCATGAGGTAACATAGAGGATAGTATTTCAGACTTTCTTTGAATTTCAATATTCAGTCACTATGTTTTTTTTTTTGAGACAAGTCCTCACTCTCTTTCAGGCTGGAGTGCAATGGCGCAATTGATCTCCACTCACTGCAGCCTTGGCCTCCAGGACTCACGCAATCCTCCTGCCTCAGCCTCCTGAGTAGCTGAGACTACAGGGACATGCCACCATGCCTGGCTAATTGGTCAGTATTTATTGATCATGTATAATGAGAACCTAAGAAGATTTCAGAGAATCAAAAGATCAGATCCCTTTTTCTCTTTCTCAAATTACGGAGGAATGAGTTTTTTGTTCTTTGTTTTTTTCCTGAAGAATTTATTCACATCGGTATTCATTTTGTGTTTTTTTTCCCCTGTGAGGCACTGTGATAGGTGTTCTAGGTACAAGTGGTGGGAGAACCATTACTCCATAGTTCTTAATTTCGAGGAGCTTATAGTCTAATGAAAATGTTTTCTAAAAAAAGGTAGAAAGCGTTATGTGCCTTGAGAGAGAAACAGATGTTGTGAGGGGAGTTCAGAGGAAAGATTATCTTTGCTCTGTGTGATGGGGGATGTGGTGCCCATTTGCTGGACTTTGAAAGACAAACAGGACAACAATTAACTACATCAATGATTTATTGAGTATCTACTGTGTGCCTGGAGCTATGTTTGGAGCTTTTTATCCTGATCTCATTTATTCCTCACAATAACCCTGTTAGGTCAATATTGTCATTCTAAAATTAAACATGAGAAGATTGAAGGTCATCAAAAGTGAGTGGTAGATGCTGGGCCTGGTGGCTCCCACCTGTAATCCCAGCACTTTGGGAGGCCGTGGCAGGTGGATCACTTGAGGCTGGGAGTTGGAGACCACCTGGGCAACATGGTGAAACACCATCTCTACTAAAACTACAAAAATTAGCCGGGTGTAGTGGCAGGTGCCTATAAATCCCAGCTACTTGGGAGGCTGAGGCAGGAGAATCACTTGAACCAGGGAGGCCGAGATTGCAGTGAGCAGAGATCGTGCCACTGCACTCCATCCTGGGCGACAGAGGGAGACTCTATGCCAAAAAAAAAAAAAAAAAAAAAAAAAAATTGGCTGGGCGCTGTGGCTCAAGCCTGTTATCACAGCCCTACAGTACTTTGGGCGGCCAAGGCTAGCGGATTGTTTGAGCTCAGGAATTTGAGACCAGCGTGGGCAACATGGTGAAAACCTATCTCTACAAAAAATATAAAAGTCAGCTGGGTGTGGGTGGTGCACACCTGCAGTCCCAGCTACTCGCGAGGCTGAGGTGAGAGGATCACTTGAGCATGAGAGGTAGAGGCTGCAGTGAGCTGTGATTGTACCATTGCATTCTAGCCTGGGTGACAGAGTGAGATCCTATCTCAAAAAAAAAAAAAAAAAAGAAAGAAAGAAAGAAAGGAAGGAAGGGGGAAAATAAAAGAAAAAGAAAACATACACCTACAGAAAAACCAAAAAAACAAAAAATCCAAGTGACTTGCTCAAAGTCACATAATTAAGAACCAGACATAGATTAAAGGTAGACCTACTCTTTTTTTTTTTTGAGACGGAGTTTCGCTCTTGTTACCCAGGCTGGAGTGCAATGGCGCAATCTCGGCTCACCGCAACCTCCGTCTCCTGGGTTCAAGCAATTCTTCTGCCTCAGCCTCCTGAGTAGCTGGGATTACTGCACATGCCACCACGCCCAGCTAATTTTTTATTTTTAGTAGAGACAGGGTTTCTCCATGTTGGTCAGGCTTGTCTCGAACTCCCGACCTCAGGTGATCCGCCCGCCTCGGCCTCCAAAGTGCTGGGATTACAGGCGTGAGCCACTGCGCCCAGCCTGGTAGACCAACTCTTGAATCTAGATCTGGCTGGTTCCAAATTCTCTGCGCTTTCATCTCCCCAACAGTTTTCTTTCTTTTTTTCTCTTTCTTTTTCTTTCTCTTTTCTTTCTTCCCTTCCTTCCTTCTTTCTTTTTTTTTTTTTTTAAATAAAATAAATTTCCAGCTGGGTGTGGTGGCTCACGCCTGTAATTCTAGCACTTTGGGAGGCCAAGGTGGGAGGATCACAAGGTCAGGAGTTAGAGACCAGCCTGACCAACTTGATGAAACCTGGCCTCTACTAAAATTACAAGAATTAGCTGGGCGTGGTGGCGCGCACCTGTAATCCCAGCTTCTCGGGAGGCTGAAGTAGGAGAGTCGCTTGAACCGGGGAGGCGGAGGTTGCAGTGAGCCATCATCGTGCCACTGCACTCCAGCCTGGGCGACAGATTGAGATTCCATCTAAAAATAAAATAAAATAAATAAATAAAAATAAATTTCCTAATTATTCATGTAGCACTTTCTCTTAGCATAACAGTTTTTAGAGTAGGTAAACACATGTTTTTTTCTCCATTTCCAAAAGTCAATTATTATTTATCCTTCTAATTCAAATGCCAGGTCCGTTTATGACAGAGATTCTCAAAAAAGTGATCCACAGACAAGTTACACCATTAGGTCACTGGATGAGTTTGCAGAAGTGCAAATTTCCAGACCCCATTCTCAAAGATTCTAAGTACGTTTGAGATGAGATCCAAAGAATCTGTTTAAAACAAAACAAAACAAAACAAAAAACCCAAACGTATTCAGCCTCTCTTGTGTCTAGAAGGTCTTCGGTAAGCTTTTCGAAGAAATAAGTTCGTCTTGGGAAGAACACTCTAGATAAGCTTTCCAATAGTCTTTCCCAAACTGTCATGCCTGAGGTTCAGGACTTACTCATTCCTGAGAGCACAGCGAATAGCTGAAGGACTGATCGGCTGATGAGGGTTTACATCTACATACATCTCAATTTAGCAGCACACACTAAGCTAGCTGGCAAATTGCTTAAAGTCACATGGGAAATCTGCGCGTTGGGCTATGTTTGGAAGATGTGGAGGAGCAAGGCAGACCTGACCGGTCAGATAGGGAAGACACTGAATCTGAAACCCAAATATCTCAGGGGTCAATTCACAGAGAATGGGAACAAGCCGGGTTAGTCCAACTCATGCGCAGGCGCAGAAGAAAGACGGACGCTCAAACTAAGGCGCGCCCTTCCCCCACTCTTTCAGGCCAACTCCCACTGCGCAGGCGCCTAGAGTGCACCAAGATGGCCGCCCCCGTGGATCTTGAGTTGAAGAAGGTAAAAGAGGGTCTTGGGCAAGCGGAAACCTTCTCTTAGGAGGTTGAGGGGACTATAGGCAAGAATTTCGAGTGAGGCCCAAGCCTTGCAGAAGGAAGGAGGGTTCAGTGGATTAGGGAATGGTTTCCCAGAGTCCTAAGGCCTCAATGGGTCTCCTTAAACTGGGGCGGGGGCGAGCGGCTCTTGCTGGGTAGGAGCCGGCTGGTCTGGGTGGGGTAAGTTTGTGAGCCTGTCTCGGGCCTGCCCAGTCTTTCTGAGCTCCAGAGACATGTCGTTGCGTTTGGAGCCTTCAGGGACTCACTTTCATAGTAGCAACTATAGAGAGCATTTCAAATGGGGGTCCCTTCGGACCCCTTGCCTGAGCTGTGGTATCCATAATTCTGCCTCATTTGCTTTGAAAAACTCAAAGTCCAACCTTTGTTTTTAGGCCATTTATTCGGTTCTATACCTTGAAAGCTTGCAGTCTGTACAGTTTGGAAAATCAGGGATTCTAGCAGCAATGCTCATTTCAGGATTTTGACCCCCTCCTCCTTTTGAAGGACTTGTCAAAAAAAAAAAAAAAAAAAAGTAAAGTATTCCAAATAAAACTGGTATCAGAAGGCATTGGGTTTCCTGCTTTCCTCAAACAGTTGCTTATAAATGTGTTGTTACTCAGATTTTTGCTAAGAATGATCAGTATTCTGACACCGCTGATGACCCCAAACCAGTATGCTTTGTGCAGTGGGGTGGATTGGAAAGGACCCTAGGATTTATCTATTTTAAATCTACCTTTCTAGAAAAGTATGTCAGAGGTTGGGACTAGAATCCAGTATTTTGTCTTACCTCACACTTTTTTGACTATTATTTTGGGTTCTTCAGATGAGCAACATCTTAGTTAAGACTGCCTCTGATGAACCTGTGCAAAAGAAATAGGACAGCCGAAATAACTGTTGCTCCTAACAGATGAAGCTTTTACTACTGTTCTGAGGATATTATGTGTTTGTGTCTTGCTTTTTGTTATTCTTGTCTTGAATCTTGTAAATCTAGCCCTTAGGTGTTCCCTAATCTTTAACAGTTTACTAGCTTCTTTAGCAAGCTGTACAGAGCAGTCAGATAATACCGGAATTTTACATTCAAAACAAAATTGTGCATTCTAAAAATTTACCTTTCTTTCTATTAAAAATACAGATTTAAATCAGAGTTTAGTGAATGGATTTACCTCCTGGTACTTTTGAGTTTGTTGCTGCATTTGAAACATGTGGACAGTCAATGTAAACTAAGAAAATGGTTACAGACCTAAACTAAATAATTTTGACAACCAATTAAATTAAAAACTTGTTTAAAGGTTTTATCTTCTTTCTTTTTTTTTTTTTGAGACAGTTTTGCTCTTGTTGTCCAGGCTGGAGTGCAATGGTGTGATCTCAGCTCACTGCAACCTCTACCTTCCGGGTTTAAGAGGTTCTTCTGGCCGGGCGCGGTGGCTCACGCCTATAATCCCAGCACTTTGGGAGGCCGAGGTGGGTGGATCACGAGGTCAAGAGATCGAGACCATCCTGGTCAACAAGGTGAAACCCCGTCTCTACTAAAAATACAAAAATTAGCTGGGCCTGGTGGCGTGCACCTGTAGTCCCAGCTACTCGGGAGGCTGAGGCAGGAGAATCACTTGAAGCCAGGAGGTGGAGGTTGCGGTGAGCCGAGATCGCGCCATTGCACTCCAGCCTGGGAAACAAGAGCGAAACTCCGTCTCAAAAAAAAAAAAAAAAAAAAAAAAAAAGAGGTTCTTCTGCCTCAGCCTCCTGAGTCGCTGAGATTACAGGCATGCACCATCACACCCGGCTAATTTTGTATTTTTAGTAGAGACAAAGTTTCTCCATGATAGTCAGGCTGGTCTTGAACTCCCGACCTCAGGTGATCTGACCGCCTTGGCTTCCCAGAGTGCTGAGATTACAGGCATGAGTTACTGTGCCCGGCCTAAAGGTTTTATCTTCTAATATTGTTACAGGGTCCTTTTCTTGGGTGGAGACAAATAGGAAATTTCAGGCCCCTTCCCTCCCCCAAAGTAAATCTTTCTAAATCTTACTAGTATGTGAAAACAAGGTCAGAATAAAAATTATGTAGTAGCTTTTGCTGTGCATTGCAGTCACAAATGTTATTATTAAGGCACAAATTTGACAGCATGTGAAAGTCATTCCAGGCACTTCAACAAGAGTATCCAAGAACTGTTTTATCTCCAGTACACAAGGGTCAGATTTGGCCTGATAGGTGTGGATGAAGATCATGATGCAATTCTTTTGTCAGTGCTTTGCATTTTTTCTCACTCTCTTTTTGATCTTCTTCTTAAAAATATTTATATTTTGAATATTACTATAGACAGTAGAATGGAAAGGTTCCTGAACTAAGAAGTTAGAAGAAATGGATTTAAATACCTGCCTTTCCCCCAAAAGTGGCTTGTGCAAGCCACTTTTATCTCTTAACTCGTTTAGTTACTTAATTTTTTTTTTTTTTTTTTAAAAGGAGTCTTGCTTTGTCGCCCAGGCTGGAGGGCAGTGGCACGATCTCAGCTCACTGCAACTTCCACCTCCTGGGTTCAGGTGATTCTCCTGCCTCAGCCTCCCACATAGCTGCGACTGCAGGTGCCGTCACCATGCCCGTCACCATGCCCGGCTAATTTTTGTATTTTTAGTAGAGACAGGGTTTCACCATACTGGCCAGACTGGTCTTGAACTCCTGACATTGTGATCTGCCCACCTCAGCCTCCCAAAGTGTTGGGATTACAGGCGTGAGCCACCGCATCCAGCCTAATTACTTAATTTGTAAATTGTAGATGATGAAACTGCCAGTGCTAACTCACGGGATTATTGAGAAGCATAAATGAGATTTATCATTATATTTCCTCATTAATATTCTTATATTCATATTCCCATGTTAATATTTCAAATTAATGTGAGAAAGTGCTTTGAATCTAATTGTGCAATACAAATGTAGTGAGTTGTTATTTTATGGTTCTTGTTTTAAATTTCTGGGTTTCATTCTTGACTGTTGCATTTATTTCTTTTATTACTCCTTGAGTATTTGACCTTTTTTTTTTTTTTTTTTTTTTTTTGAGATGGAGTCTTGCTCTGTTACCCAGGCTGGAGTGCAGTGGCTCAATCTTGGCCCACTGCAGTCTCTGCCTCCTGGGTTCAAGTGATTTCCTCTGCCTTAGCCTCCCAAGTAACTGGGACTATAGGTGCGCACCATCATGCCCAGCTAATTTTTTGTATTTTAGTAGAGACGGGTTTTCACCATGTTGTCCAGGATGGTCTTGATCTTCTGAACTTCTGATCCGCCTGCCTCAGCCTCCTAAAGTGCTGGATTACAGGCATGAGCCACCACGCCTGGCCAAGTACTTGCTACTTAATATGGTTATTGTTTAATGTGCATTGTTTTGCTTCACGCTGATTGCATCTTCTGATGATTGTAAATTCAGTATCTAGTATAGTGTCTTGATTGTTTACAATTATGTTGACTTTTATTGATGTTTGCTTTGGTAAATTCCACAGCTTTGTCTCTGGCTAGCATGTTTTGTTCTAATATATTTGGATTTGACGTAAATGTTTTCTGTAAAATGTTTTACCTACTAAATCATGGACTTGTTTTTATTAGGCCTTCACAGAGCTTCAAGCCAAAGTTATCGACACTCAACAGAAGGTGAAGCTGGCAGACATACAGATTGAACAGCTAAACAGAACGAAAAAGCATGCACATCTTACAGATACAGAGATCATGACTTTGGTAGATGAGACTAACATGTATGAAGGTGTAGGAAGAATGTAAGTAAAGAATGTCCTTAATAGAGTTATTTTGGGAGTGCTTTTGTCTGAATTAAATAGAATTTGTTTATCCTAAAACTTGAGTTAGGCCAGGCACGGTGGCTGAAGCCTGTAATCCCAGCACTTGGGGCGGCTGAGGAGGGTGGATCATTTGAGGGCAGCCTGGCCAATATGATGAAACCCTGTGACTACCACAAATACAAAGATTAGCCGAGCATGGTGGCACTTGCCTGTAGTTCCAGCTACTTGGGAGGCTGAGGCAGGAGAGTTGCTTGAACCTGGGAGGTGGAGATTGCAGTGAGCGGAGATCATGCCATTGCCCTTGAGCCTGGGCAACAGAGGTAGCTGTGTACAAAACGAAACAAAGCAAAGCAAAACCTGGGTTAAAGTATCATAGAAATAACTTTAAAGATTATCTAATTAAGTGCCTTCTTTTTTTCAGACGAGGAGCTGAACCTCAGTAGATTAATGAAAGTGTTTAATTTTAGACTTTGAAGTATATTTCTTAAGTGCTTACCTCCCTGTTCTGTCTGTGATTAGGTACTTAAGTGTGTAAGTTCAGTAATAAAAATATGATTCATTGTGGAAAATGTTTATAGTAATTTGATATTGTAGGTGAAGATTTATTTAAGTAGGTATAGTTTTTTTGTTTTTTTTTTGAGACGGAGTTTCGCTCTTGATACCCAGGCTGGAGTGCAATGGCGCGATCTCGGCTCACCGCAACCTCCGCCTCCTGGGTTCAGGCAATTCTCCTGCCTCAGCCTCCTGAGTAGCTGGGATTACAGGCACGCGCCACCATGCCCAGCTAATTTTTTGTATTAGTAGAGACGGGGTTTCACCATGTTGACCAGGATGGTCTCGATCTCCTGACCTCGTGATCCACCCGCCTCGGCCTCCCAAAGTGCTGGGATTACAGGCTTGAGCCACCGCGCCCGGCCTAAGTAGGTATAGTTTTAACCTCCTCTTCCCTACTCAATTTATTAGGAGTGATACAAATCATAAATCTGTCAAATGCCTGATCACGGTTGTAAAAGAAAAATAAATATTCAGTTGTCTTTTAAATACATTCATTCTGGCTGGGTGCGGTGGCTTGTGCCTACAATCCCAGCACTTTGGGAGGCTGAGGTGGGTGGATTCCCTGAGGTTAGGGGTTCGAAACCAGCCTGGCCAACACGGTGAAACTCCACCTCTACTAAAAATATAAAAATTAGCCAGGCATGGTGGCACACACCTGTAATCCCAATTGCTTGGGAGACTGAGGCAGGAGAACCACTTGAATCGGGGAGGTGGAGGTTGCAGTGAGCCGAGATTGTACCATTGCACTCCAGCCTGGGCGACAAGAGTGAAACTCCGTCTCAAAAAACAAACAAAAAATACACTAATTCTATGTGTCACGTGTTGTTCTAATAGGAGGACAACTCACATGTGAGAAACCTAATAAATCATTTTATTTTTTGTTTGTTCTAATTATTATACAATTAACTACGTACATTTCACTTTTTTTCTTTTAAAAATGTTACCCTTGTGAGAGAGACTAGGTCTGCTTCATATTCTTTAAGCAGAAAAAAAGGAATGGAAAAGCCCTTAAGTACAGGTCACATTCCATTTCAGTGAGCTAAAAGGAGAAGACTGATTTTTTCTTTTAAGTTGGGGGGAGGTACAGAAGGAGGGTTTTTCTGGAATTTGGTCTTTGAGAATTACTTAGTAAGTGGACCATTACTTCAGGTTTGGAGATCTTTTAGTTAGAATGGAATTTGACCTCAGTCTTGGGATGACTTGTTTTGTGATTGATTTGAAGGAAGAATAACATGTGTAAAATTTAATAATGGCTTTGAAATGACATCATGAGAAGTAGACCCTGCTCATCACTGATTAATCCATATCTTTATGGTTCGGAATTAGATTATGTTAAATTGTTCATCTGATTTACTTTCTCAGAATGAATAATATAGTACAAGGAAATTTTATCTCCAAGCTCATATATTTCATTTTAGTTTGTTTTGAGAGGATAAGGATCCCAGTTTGAAAGTTTCTTACTGGGACGCAAAAGAATTGGGATAAGAACAAAGTAGAACCCTTGAATATGTGTCTGTGTAGTGTGAAATGCATTGTTGGCATTCACTACAGGATAATTTTATCCTTAATGTGAATATCCTTAGGTCTTAAAACAGTAATGCTAGCTTTTCTAGTATGCCTGTTAACATGTTGTACTTGGATTTCACATCACTGCACTAGCCTTTGTTTGCAATAGCTAAAGAATTCCTTTTTCAAAATAGAAAAACTGTTTCACTCTCTTTGGCCTTTTGAGCTACAGTGAATTTTTAGTTTTTAATTAGAAGAGTTTCCTTTATTAAATGTTCTGCAGAATGGACAGGAGAGTTGCTTTTTTATACATATTGTCCAAAGTGCTACAGATAGGTTGTTTTCCATACAAAGAATTTTAGAGTTTAAAGGCTAGGATATGAATTAGTTAATGGTAGAATGGTATTATTTCCAGAAGGTTTATTTCCTATAAATGATGTTTCTTAAAAGAATTATGCAGTTTTAAATGTTTGGGTAAAGTTGAGCTTCTACATGATTTCAGACTTCTGTTTTAAATTTGACTTTTGTACTTTCTGCATCTCACCAGGAGCATGAGTTTGACCCTGTGTTGTAGGGGCATGTAAGGTGAATGGCGTTTGTTGTTTGGCTAGAGTATTAGTGTGCTGAGAGGAAGAAAAGACTTGCTGAGTATTAGTCTGGTCATGAGGATGTTCTCTTTCTTGACGCTAAACGTGAAATATCTATTTCTGAATTTATAGTCTTGAGTATTTGAGTATCATTGTGATTCACGTCTTTAATTCTAGTCTTTACCTTAATTTGTTTTTTCTTTTCCTTTTGAGTGTTATATGGAAATTCTGATTAGAATATTACTTTTTCCCAAATTTTTATTTTAAAACCACAGATAATAAAATCCAAAACTTCGTTTTTCTTTTAGAACCTGCAGTAGATTTTCCCATGGCTGAAATTCAGGTCTCATTGTTTCTTGCCTGGACTTTTATGATAGCATCTTAACTCTTCTTTCTTCCTGCCTTCATTCTGTCTGTCCAAATCCATTCTTCACACATCTGGCAAGATTAATCACATCAATATTGTTCATAAAATCCTTTGTTCATCCTCTGTTGTCCACAGGATAAAATGTAAACTTGCTGGCCTTGCATTCATGGTTATTCATAATCTGTTCTTAATTTACCCTTTGTCTCAGGTCTCACCACTTTCTTTTTCCAGGGTTAGGATAGCATGTGTATTTCAGCTCATGGACCTACCTCCTTCTACTAGTTTTGTGTTATGTGTTGAGAAAAAGTTTGAGGTGTCATATGGGTTTTAAACATGCTTTAGTTGATTAGTTCCACAGTGAGGGTAGAAGAGTAGTAGCACGTGTACCAGAAATTGTTATCCTATCCTTGCCACATAGGTTTCCTCACACATGCTATGTTTTTGTGTTTTTTTGCTTTTGCTCAGTCTTTGGCTGAATAACATTGCCCTTGGCTGGTAATATTCCTCTTTTCCTTGTGAAATTCTCATCCTTCAAGACATAGCTCAGATCTTACTTTGCCTTTGAAGATTTTTCCACCCCCTGGGGCAGACTCATTCACTCTTTCCTTGGCGATAGCAGGGCTTTTGTTCCTACAGCTAGTAAAGCACATTGAGTGTGTAGGTGTGTTCCCAACCAGACTGTCAGCTCTGTGAGACCATGTATATATATGTATTATCTTTGTTTCCGCATTCTCAGTATAATGGTATAATGTCTGGCACAAAATAGCTGTTAAATGTGTATTGATTTGAATTGAACCTGATACTTTTTTCTTGCCTAAAATAACGTTTTTTCTTCTGGTTTCTTAGAAAAAAAGTATTTTAGAAAGTGTCAGAGACTTAAGAGTGAGTTTATTATCCTGTTTTAATACATGATTCATGTAAGATGAAATTATAAAAGTAATATATATTTTGACTAAGTTCAAAAAAATTATATCTGACCAAAATCCTGTCCTTTGATCTGACAGGATTAATTCTTTATTAAATATATTGAGAAGGTTGACTAATTCTAAATACCAGCTAGTTGAAGAGATGATCACAACTGACAATATAGAAAACCTAAACCTTTAGGATTATGCTTGAGGGTAGTATAATAAAGGCTTAGAGAATAAAGGCTATTTTATACGTAATATTGTCAATAAAATTTTATCCATTTTACCTTACTAATCTTCATACAGAATGGAAGTCAGAGTTTTTTTTTAGGGTATGCATTTAGTTAAACAAATCATTGCAGGCCCAGATACCTTTCAGTTCACAAGTATGGACTCATTTTGTAGTGTTAAATACCTCTTATACATGGCTATTTTTGGTTTAAAACAAGGAAAGTCAAGCTACAGGATAAGAGATGATGAATTGCTATATACTGTAAGCTCTGAGTATTTGTTGCTCAAAGCTATATTCCATCCAGTCTTTTGGCATGTGGCCAGTACATTTTAGTTCTCTTACTTCATATTCTTTAGAGAGGCTGTTATGTAGCCTGATACTACTACCACCAATTTCTAGTTTTGCTACTTAAGCTGTTTGTGAGCTGACCTCACCATACTGCTTTGAGAACTATGATGAAAGTTACAACTGGGGAATGATCTGTCTGAATATTTGGAAGTGTTTGTCTTTGCATCTTTGTAGCATGCAAGGAGGGAATAGGCAAATCTCAAATGTTATGTGACTATTTCTTATATTTTTTTTTTCATGGGTAAAAATGTTTATAATTGCTTGCTTGGGGGTTTTCTTTCTTTTCTACTTTGCAAGGTAGAGGATAAGAGTATTTTTAAAATAAGAATTTACATTTGGAAGTGCACTTAAATGCCATTTAACCGTGCTAGTGTTTGAAAGGACCATCATTAGAATAAATGTCAGACTTATTTTTATGAGCAATGTAAGTATGATCCTAACCCTGATTTGATGTCAGATCTATTATTTGAATACCCTTTTTGCTTGAGCATTACATAAATAACATTTTTTTCCAAAAGAGACAAATTAACTTTTTATTTTTTTAATATAAGAGGAACTTGAGTAGATTAGCCTTTAAAAAGTACAATTAGTGCCTTTTTAAAACTTGAACCTAACTAAAAATAACTTTGTACCATATTTAAACTAATTTAGAGGTATGCCACCATTCTGTGGATATTTTTTACATTTAAGGAACTAAGAATGAACAATGGTATAAATCTGCCAACTAGATAAGTGTCTAGCAATGCAAAAATTGCTGTTTGGGAGCGGTGTTACTATTTCTACTTGTTGAACTAATTTAATGGTTGATCTCTAACGGTTGAAAGATCCAGAAGTGTAAAACGTAAGATAAATGTAGCATAAGTAGAAAGTGAAACAGTAAGTGTATTCCTGATAAATAACAAATTAAAAAAGAAATCTAAATAGTTGAGCAGTTTTTCAACTGGTAAGGTTGTAGAAATCAACTCTTCATGACAGCTTGACTGAACTGCCCCCTTGATCAAAGTGTTATGTTGGTTTTGTTGTGATTGTATTTGTTAGTTTGGATATTGACCTATATAATTTGAATTGTGGCATTTAGTAAATGCAGAATGAAATATTTGCAGCTTCCCTTAGTTATGCTAAATGTTAATAGCAAGAGGTATGCTCATGCTGTTTCAAGTTTTGCAACCCTTTTATAATTTGATGTAGCTGTAGAGTTGATCTTCCACTCAATTTAAGGTAATTTTAAAACTGAAGAAATGGTAATATTATATTTTATTGCTAAGAGGTTAGGAAATGAAATTTAAACAATCTTAGTATAGTAAATATTGATATTCTTGGTAAATACTGTTGATATTATAGTAAAAATAGTTTATATTGTTGCTCTCAGCAGGATCAAGTTTGAATATTTTATTTAGTTCATACTACAGGGGAAAAAATAATGTGTGAGATTACTTTTGGTGTGAGAGTCACATTGCAAATGCTAATTTATAAATTCCTTTTATGCCCTTTTTAAAGGTATTAATCTGTATTTTAGAGAAAGCGAAGCAAAGATGGTTGTCAAAAGTAAGATGAGGTTATTTTTTAGATTAAAAAAATTTTTTAGATTTTACTTGAAAGGAAGAGAAGTTCTTGGTGTTCAGCTGCTTTTACTAATAGAACATGACCCATCCTTCTTGTGTTTTTATACAGAGCCATTTAAAGTCATGGCTTTCATTGCCCAGAGTTCTAAGTGAAAACAACAACAACTTTTCCTGTTGTGCAGGGAAAAATGACTTCAGTTTTGTTGACTTTGAATATGTATATAACCCCAGATGGGCACACTCTCCTCTTACACAGATTTAGTACTCTGGGGAGAGGAAATTTTTAAGTAATATTCTTAATTTCCTTGAGTTGTCAGTGATTTAAAAACTTGGTGTTCATTATAACTCTGCTCTACTGCTTTCTAGAATGACATCACTGTTTTTGTGCCAGAGTGACTTAAACATTTGCGTAAGAATTACATAGTCCTGTTTCTTCTGCAGATGAGTATTTTTTAATAATTCTTTCCCTGCTTCTCCTCCCATATGCCCCAGAATCTAAAGATTCTCACCAAAACACAGGAAATTAATTTTGAAAATGTTACGCTAATTAGACATCTTGTTAAAAAAGGGAAAAGAAGTCTGTTATCTTGGAGAGTACAAACATACTAAAATAAACTTGTTATGGGGTTACTTATTTTAGGCTTTGGACTTGTTTTAAAAACATAAATGTAATTGATTCACTTAGCTACTTAGTGGACTTTGCTTGCTTCTGCATTTCCTGACATCAAAAGACCTGGCATTTTTTTTTTTTTTTTAACTGACAAAGGATTAAACAAAATCAACCTTTGTTGTATGAAAGTAGCAGTCGTTTGCAGGATACTACAGTGTGTTCCAGTTGATGCTAAGCAACTGAGCGAAAGGTGAAAAGTACCATTTGCTTGCTGTTCATATGTAAAAAAAATTAAGGTAGCAGCAATCTGAATTGTTACTTTGTCACTGAGGAATTGTGTGCTGTAACTAACTTAACTAGCTGAATATCTCCAAAAACAGTCAATTTTAAGCCATACCAAAAATTTTCTGATTGTAGCTGCCACTTACCTCATAGTGCAAAGTTAGGAATAACTTACTATCTAATCTGAGACAGAGGACTGAAATGTTCATGTCAAGGAACATAATCTGCTTAATGAAATATCCAAGAAGGTGCTCAGAAAAATATTGACTTAGAAGGTGAGTCAGTTCATATATATATGAACACATACTTAGTAATGCCTTTTGTCATTCTTTTCTTTCTTATTAATATCAGGAATTACTGTTAACTGCAAATATCCTTTACTCTGATGAAATAATTAGGATTGTAATGTGTTACATGCACCATGACTGCCCATGCTTTTGTGAAGAGTGTATGCTCATTTTATTTATATAATTTAAGTTCAAATGGACCTGTCTGGGAGAATGTTATTTCATTGTTCTGGCCAGGAGCTTTTATTACCATCTCTTGTTTTGCAGTAGATCAGTTATCTTGAAATGGACTAGATTACTTGGAAGCCACTATCCTTTTTGCTTTGAAGAGGACTTGAAATATTCTGATACCAAAATTTGTACAGCAACAGGAGCCTAGTATCAAAGATGTGTCTTTAAATAGATAAGAACATGACTGCCCTAAGCCCAACTTTTATATTGGTTCAGAGTTAAAAGATTTGGATCACAATATGCATCCTGTATGTGTGTGTCTGACTGAGACTTTTGCATTTGTGACAAAGTATATTTATATTTCTCTATGACATTTTGCTTTTGTACCAGGAGTACTCTGCTATCTGTCCTCCAATACTCATTGAATAGTAATTTTAAAATATTTTATCTGTTACTATATTTTAACTTACTAGTAAAATAAGGATCGTGTCTTGGAAAAAGTTGTGGAATAACTCAGTGCATATATGTGGAAATGTTTGGGGTTTGATGAAGCCAGAGTAAAAGTGGTAAACATCAGAGGTGCTTACTTACCAGAATACTTAGAATACCAAATAGTAACCCGAAATAAACATCATGTTTAAAATAGATTAACATACTACTGCTTCCATTTCAGGAGTAATAGTTTTGATTTAAAAATAGGCAGTAATTTTTAATTAGTACAAATTGAACATAGCAGTGTGTGTTACTCTACTAGAACAAGGAACGCTTATATGGGATTGGGTTCTGGAAGGTACCATGATTCTCCAATAATTTCAGTGAGTTATCAGTCCTCCTCTTACTTGACCTATCAGTAGCATTTGTTCCTGTTGATCTTTCTTCCTTGAAGCACTGCCTTGGCTTGCAGGATACAACTTCTTGGTATTCTTCCTACCTCACTGTCCATTCCTTCTCAGTTTCCTTTACTGTCTTCATTTATTTTGCATTTGTAAATATTAGATTGACTTTGGGCTTAGCCCTTGGGTTTTTTTTTTTTTTTTTTTTTTTGTCTATATGTACTCAGTCTCTTAGTAATCTCATCCAGGAGTATCTCTAAATGCAGTTTTATATACTGACAACTCCCAGATTTTTATCTTTAACTTAGATCCCTTCCCTGAACTCCAGAGTTATATATCTAGCTGTCTACTTTACATCTTCATTTGATGGTCTGATAGGCATCTCAGAATTAACTTGGCCAGAATAAAATTTTTGCTGTTTGCAAACAAACCATCTCTTCTCTCAGTATTACTAAGTGGCTTTTCCATCCTTCAAGGACTTCCAAATCTTGAAGTCATCTTTGGCCCCTCTCTTTCAATCTTATATTCAGTTCATTAGCAAATACTGTTGACTGTATCTTTAAATTTTGTTCAAAATCTGAAGACTTCTACTTATCACCACCCTGGTCTAATTTACCATTGGTTTATAGCAGTTGCTTCCTAAGTAGACTTCTTGCCTTTTTTTTTTTTTTTTTTTGGAGACAGAGTCTCCCTCTGTCGCCCAGGCTGGAGTGTAGTGGCATGATCTCGGCTCACTATAGCCTCCGCCTCCCGGGTTCAAGTGATTCTCCTGCCTCAGCCTCCTGAATAGTTGGGATTACAGGCACCCATCACCATGCCCGGCTAATTTTTGTATTTTTAGTAGAGACGGGGTTTTGCCATGTTGGTCAGGGTGGTCTTGAACTCCTGACCTCAGGTGATCCACCCACCTCGGCCTCCCAAAGCAGAATAATCCTTTTAAAATGTAAGTCAAGATCACTATAGTCAAAATCTTCAGATGGCCTCCCATTTCATCAGTGAAAAAGACAGTCTTTTGCACTTGACAGTTTCTCTGCCTGAAGCCTTCTTCCAGATGTGTCCATTGCTTACCCTTTCTCTTCTTTCAGGTTGTTTCAAAAAAGGCAATGAAGCCTTTCATGACCATCCTATTTAAAAGTATACACCTAACTAGCACACACAGTTATTTGCCTCTTGGCTTTATTTTTCTCCATGGTACCTTACCATCTGGCAACAATGATACTAATTGTCTTTTTTTTTTTTTCTTCTACCCTCCATGGTATCAGATGTCTTTCTTAAAGAATAAACATTATTGAGATATAAGTTATATAGAGTAAAATACATTCATTTTAGGAATACAGTTGGGTGAATTTTGACAAATGTAGCCACCACCCCAATCATGATAAAGAACATTTTCATCACTCTAAAAATTTCTTTCTTGCTTCTTTCAAGTCAGTCCTCTCCTTTCTTAATCCTGGCTCCAGGCTGCTGCTAATCTGATTTCTATTACTATAGATTAATTTTTTCTGTTTTATAACTTCATATAAATGCAATATAGAAATGAAGTCATTATAGTATGTACTTTTACTTAGTGTAATGCTTCTGAGATTTACTCATGTCATATAGGACAGGCCTCCTCAGGGGCCGTATGCTGGACTTAGCTTAAGATCCACTTATTTTGGTGCTCTGGCCCTGCCCTTCTTCCTGTGCTTGCCAGCTTCATCTTCAGCTTGGCTACAGGAGTTCCAGGGATTTTATTGAGGCATGACAACATCCAGAGTTAGAAAGTGCCATGTTTGGCTGGGCGCGGTGGTTCACGCCTGTAATCTCAACACTTTGGGAGGCTGAGGCCGGTGGATCATGAGGTCAGGAGTTCGAGACCAGCCTGGCAAACATAGTGAAACCCTGTCTCTGTCAAAAATACAAAAATTAGCCAGACTTGGTGACGAGTGCCTGTAGTCCCAGCTACTCAGGAGGCTGAGGCAGGAGAATCGCTTGAACCTGGCAGGCGGAGGTTGCAGTGAGCCAAGATCATGCCATTGTGCTTCAGCCCAGGAAACAGTGTAAGATTCCCACTCAAAAAAAAAGAAAGTGCCATGTTTTCTGGTGTCACCTTCATGGGAGCACCTTTCCAGAAGTCTTCTAATGGTCTCCCCCTTATATTTCATGAGAGAAACTGAGTCACATGCTTAGACTTAAATCTTGGGGGATGCAACTGCAATGATTGGGTAAGGCCAATCAAGATTCAGCCTAGAACTCACTTCCCTGATTTACTCTGGGAAAATTGGGGCTCAATTTTCAAAGTTTTCAATTTACAAAATTGGGGCTCAATCAACAAAGAAAAGGAAATGGATATGGGGTAGCTAAACAGTAGTGTCTGCCAAAATCATCAACAATCATTATAGTGATCAATAACTGAGGGCTAGCTATGTGAAAACTGTTGATATATTTAGGATGAATTAGGCAGAGTTTAGTCCAGGAGCACAGGCAGGCAGCAAGCTATTCAGGAGATTAGTAATAAGAGCATAAATTAAAGTGGCGGAAGTGGAATAGAGGTGAAGGATCAGTACGAGAGAAAGTGATAAATTGGAAATATAGGGAGGATATCTGCAGTTTTGGGACTTGCATATGGTGATATTGATGGAAGCTGAAGTTGAGATGGTGAAACTGCTTGTAGGGAATGCTGGTATGGGTTGATAAAGAGTTTAATTTGGGCTATGTTGAATTTGAGGTGATATGGAGCATCCAAGTAGAAGTGATCATAGAGCCTGGACATAGTGCAGGTGATAGTGGTAGATATTATTTTGAGGGTCATTTGGTAAGTTGAGGCCTTGAAAATAAATGAGTTCTCTGAGGGACTTTGGGTAGAGAGAGTTTAGTAGAGAGCCTTGCGTAGTGCTTATAGTATGGGCACTGGAGGAGAAAGAGGAAGGAGGGATTTATGGATACAGTAGTTAATGAGGGAAACATGGATAGCATAGTACAGAGATGCAGCAGCATCCGTCAGAGTTAGATTTGAGCATACAGTGATCTATAGATTTCTTGTGGCTATGTATGGCAGGGTCCAGGTGCTGTATTTCTGTGTTATAATCTAGTACTACATTATTTATTTTGTTGCTCAAATAATTCTGCTTTGACCATTGGGAGCTCTTTGAGATTTTCTCCTGTGTTTTTAAATTTTTTTCTCCCAGTCTGGAATGCAGTGGTGTGATCGTGTCTTACTGTACCCTCGACCTCCTGAGCTCAAGCAGTTCTCTACCTCAGTCTCCCAAATAGTTGGGATGACAGGCATGTGTCACCAAACCCAGCTAATTTTTAAATTTTTTTATAGAGATGGGGTTTTGTCATGTTGCCCATGCTGGGCTTGAACTCCTGGACTCAAGCCCCTCACCTCCGCCTCCCAAAGTGCTGGTATTATGGGGTGAGCCACTGTGCCTGGCAACATTATTATTATTATTATTATTATTTGACATGGAGTCTCCCTCTGTTGCCCAGGCTGGAGTGCAGTGGCACAATCTTGGCTCACTGCAACATCCGCCTTCCAGGGTCAAGCAATTCTCACACCTCAGCCTCCCGATTGCCTGGAACTACAGGCATGTGCTAATTTTTTTAATTTTTAGTAGAGACGGGGTTTCATCATGTTTTCCAGGCTGGTCTCGAACTACTGACCCCAGGTGATCTGCCCACCTTGGCCTCCCAAAGTGCTGGGATTACAGGCATGTGCCACCGGGCATGGCTGGCAACTTTATTTTTTTTTAAAATAGTTATAGGTTACAGAAAAATTGAGCAGAGAAAACAGAGAACTCTCACTCCCTTTCCACTCTCTCCCACACTGTTTCGCCTCTTATTAACATCTTGCATTAGTGTGGTACATTCATTACAATTTATGAAAGAATATTGATAAATTATTGTTAACTAAGACCTGTAGTTTACATTCGGGGCCACTCTTTGTGCTGTCATACAATATAGTTTCACTGTCCCCCAAATCACTTGTGCTCTACCTGTTCTTCCCTTCTTCCCACTCATTCCCCACTCTCTTCCTTGGTGATCACTGACCTTTTTTCTGTTTCTGTATATAGTTTTGCCTTTTCCGTAATCTCATATAGTTGGAATGATGCAGTGTATAGCCTTTCGTACTATACTGGCTTCTCTGACTTAGCAGTATGCATTTAAGGCTCCTTTGTGGCTTGATACCTCATTTCATTTTGTTGTTGAATAATACTCTTTTGTATGGATGTACCACAGTTTATCCATTCACCTACTGAAGAATATTTTGGTTGCTTCCAAGTTTTGGCAGTTATAAGTGAAGCAGCTGTAAACATTTGCACACGTGCACATAAGTTTTCAACTCATTTGGATAACGGAGTGCATTTGCTCGATCATGTTAAGCTTAGCAAGAAGTTGCCAAACTGTCTTCCAAAGTGGGCTGTACCATTTTTTAAATTCCACCATCAGTGAATGAGAGTTTCTGTTGCTTCACATCTTCGCCAGCATATGGTGTTTTCAGTGTTTTGGATTTTAGCCATTATACTAGGTGTGTGGCGGTATCTCATAATTTTAGTTTGTAGTTCCCTAATAACATATGATGTTGAATATCTTTTAACATGCTTATTTGCCGTCTGTGTATCTTTGATGAGATGTCTGTCAGATCTTTTGCCTGTTTTAAATATGGTCGTTTGTTTTCTTATTGTCGAATTTTAAGAGTTCTTTGCATAATTTAGATGCAAGTTCTTTATCAGATACGTGTTTTGCAAATATTTTCTCCCATCTGCGGCTTGCTTTTCTTTACCGTTTTTTTTTTTTTTTTTTTTTTATTGAGACTGAGTCTCGCTCTGTAGCCCAGGCTGGGCTCACTGCAACCTCCACCTCCCGGGTCCCGGTTCAAGCAATTCTTCTCCCTCAGCCTCCAGAGTAGCTGGGATGACAGGCATGTGCCACTGTGCCCGGCCTAGCCTTTTGTTTTTAGTAATTCCTGACTTTCTCATACTGCAGTATGGTCCAGGTTCATGTTATATTTTCCCTGCTGAGCCCTATAGTTAGTCATTTCTCCAAGAAACTGTGGTTCCTGATTCCTTTTATTGGAGAATGGTATTTAGAAACCTATATCTGGTCACTGGGTTTATTTGTTGCTACTGAGGTGTTATTCTAGGCCCTCTGGTGACTAGAGATAGGTAATATTTGTATATATACTACTAACTCATGTGTATGTACATATCTACAATTGTTTCTGTGTCTATTCATCACTATACACTTTAAGCTGAATATGAGTTTGTACTGATGTCTGCGACTCTTAAATACCATAGGGTTGGCCAGGCCTGGTGGCTCACGCCTGTAATCCCAGCACTTTGGGAGTCCTTGGTGGGCAAATCATGAGGTCAGGAGTTCAAGACCAGCCTGGCCAACATGGCAAAACCCCATCTCTAGTAAAAATACAAAAAATTAGCTGGGCGTGGTGGCAGGCACCTGTAATCCCAGCCACTCAGGAGGCTGAGGCAAGAGAATCACTTGAACCCATGAGGCAGAGCTTGCAGTGAGCTGAGATTGTGCCATTGCACTCCAGGCTGAGTGACAGAGCAAGACTCTGTCTCAAAAAATAAAAATAAAAAATAAATAAGTACCATAGGGTTCATTCTAGCCTTCCTTTCTTGCTCATCTATAACTTCTCTCTAACTTGAGAAACCTGGCTCTGCTGTCCATTGTCCAGTTACTTATTTACTTATCCCAGTACACATATAAAGCAATATCAGAATTGTTTGTCTCTATCTCCTGTGAGAAACAAATTTAACCAACTAGTTAATCCAAGGTTGATTGGATTATTTGTATTCACATACACTCATATTTATAGTAACTTATATTAGAGCCATTATAATACGGTACAAGAAAGACCTGAGTTTCTAATCTAATACATACAAGCTGGGCAAGATATTTAACCTGACAAGGTCTTATTTTTGTACTTTGTAATTTTTTATATACTTAAAAAACATTGGCCAGGCACGGTGGCTCACTCCTATAATCCCAGCACTTTGGGAAGCTGAGGCAGGTGGATCATCTGAGGTTAGGAGTTCAAGACTAGCCTGGACAACATGGTAAAATACTGTCATTACTAAAATACAAAAATTAGCTGGGTGTGGTGGCGGGCACCCGTAATGTTAGCTACTTGGGAGGCTGAGGCACAAGAATTGCTTGAACCCTGGAGGTGGAGTTTACAGTGAGCCTAGATGGCGTCACTGCACTCCAGCCTAGGGGACAGAGCAAAACTCTGTATCCAAAAAAAAAAAATTTGAGGATTCAAGAGGAAACGTTTTTCAAGTGATGAATTTTAAAAAGCTGTTTCTCTTTCTTTTCCAGTCCCATTTCATCTTTGTGTAAATCCTTTTTTATTTTACATATTTTTTCATCTTGAAAATGGAATGACATACTGATTTTTTTTTTCTTTGAGATGGAGTCTCGCTCTGTCACCCAGGCCAGAGTGCAGTGGCATGATCTTGGCTCACTGCAACTTCTACCTCCTGGGTTCAAG
The DNA here is from genome assembly GCF_030222135.1 of Aotus nancymaae. Taxonomy (NCBI): domain Eukaryota; kingdom Metazoa; phylum Chordata; class Mammalia; order Primates; family Aotidae; genus Aotus; species Aotus nancymaae. Next base: position 15,258,799 of record NW_026988479.1, on the reverse strand, counting down.
TGATTCTCCTGCCTCAGCCTCCTGAGTAGCTGGGATTACAGGTGCCTGCCACCACACCCAGCTAATGGTTTTGCATTTTTAATAGAGATGGGGTTCCATTATGTTGGCCAGGCTGGTCTTGAACTCCTGACCTCAAGTGACCCACCCACCTTGGCTTCCCAAAGTGCAGGGATTATAGGCGTGAGCCACCACACCTGGCCAATGTGCTGATTTTTTTTTTTTTAATTTTTATTCCAAGGTTCAATTCACGTACATGCTGATTTTTTAAATTTGAGTTTTTACTTACTTACTATATTGACATCTTTACATGTAAATGAAAATATTGTTTTTTTTTAAAATTTTCAGTTTGGTTTTTTATTTAATTAGTCATTCAAAAATTAATTAATTAATTTATTTATTTATTTATTTATTTTTTAGAGTTGGGGCATTGCTATGTTGCCCGGGCTGGACTTGAACTCTTGGACTTAAGCAATACTTACACCTCAGCTTTCTGAGTAGCTGGGACTACAGGTGCATGCCATTACACCTGGCTGCCCCCTTGGTTTTATCTCCTGTTTTGTATCTTATTTCTGTGCTGATATGATTGCTTAAGGTCTCCAGGATTCAGCGTAATCTCTCAGGGTAAAAGCCAATTTTCTGTTGTCTTACATTCCTGAATTCCCAGTTTCACTTCACTTTGGGCCTTTGTGGAATCCTTCCTTTTGTGTTAGTTGAACAAAATGTTAAAAACATTTTTTTGTTTTGTTTTTAATCAAGAGTGTTCAGGGTACCTACTCTTCATTATGCCAATAACAGAAGTCTCTAGCTCACTGAACAGTCTACAATGTGGATGTGCCATAAAGTTTTAATCACTTCCTTATTAAGGCAGTGATTAAAGTAAGAAATAAATTCAATTTATTTCTACTTTCTTCCATGCTAAAAATTACGAAGTAAAATTTCATTAACTTTCATCACCAGTGGAATGAGGCAAAGAAGCAAGATAGACTCATTCTTATGTCTTTTCTATGCTACTTAATTTTTGGATACCCTGAAACCTAAATGCTACTAGGATATGTTTTTAGATACCCTCTAAAAATTTCCCACCCAAAGTGAACTTGCCATAAGCATTTTGTTGTTTCTGAATAGCATATGTCTAAGTGACCATACTTTGGAAAGTGTGTCCACAGTGCAGCAGTGCAACTGATCTGGGATTGTGTTTTGGGCAGGTGAACAATAGTTTTGATTCACACTGAGTTATAAGAAAGTGGAAGTTGTAGCAAACTGCGGGACGATTTAGAAAATAGTCTGGTGTTTCTCAAATCAAAACCAAAAGCCATCAGAAATACGTTTACAGATAGCATAATTACAAAGAAATGAGGAAGTGAAATAGGTTACAAGTCCTTGAGAGTAGACAGTGCAGAGGCACATGGCATTGTTTTCCAGGTTGAAGAAGAGTCCTTTTACAAAGCATCAACTCTAATTCAGGTTATATAATCCTGACTGTTGTAGCATATTACTTGCATACTGTTTGTCATATGAGAATACTTTGCCTCTTCATGTTTTATTTTTCCTTTTTGGTACATTTTGAACTCCAGAATTCTTTATTTACTATTTGGCTTTCCGTAAACAATCAGGCAGGATGACTATGAGATTCTCTACATTGAGAAACTGTGTATATAATATTTGCTTATAATAAGACTCATATTATCATGATAAATCCTTTCTCTTCACATAGTATCTGATAATCCAGTGCCTTTTTAAACAATAGGAAAGATGTTTTCCAAAGACTTTTTTTCAGAAATCAGATGTTTCTTGGAGCCCTTTCCAGTCTATATATAATATATCTTTGCCATTTTTTCAATTGACGACTAAACCAAACTTTCCATAAGTTTTGTGTTTGAAGTTTTACTGTGTGACTACTCTTTGAGGTAGACATTTGCATTTATCCAACACTCATCCTTGTTTAAAACTTGCATGGCTGAGATGTCCTTAGGCTTATAGTAGTAAGTTGGCCTCCTTCGGCGGAATCTCTCGGGCCTTTGAAGTTGGCACAGTCTAATATAGCTACCTCAAGGGATGTGTGGCCATGGAAAAACATGTTTTTGTTGTTGAGTGTTCTTGCTTTCTAGTAATTTTATTTTCTGCTCAAGAGATTTAGTATCTGTTCAGATACTTTATTTTTAAAGGCCACATAAGTAATGACTTGACCTCTAATCTTAGCTTTGAAATTTTCCCAGACACTAATAAAGATGATGTCTGGTGACCTATTATTTGAGAATAGTACTCATTGGTCAGCTAGCAATGCTATTTAAAAATGTATTTTTTACTCAAAAAATTACTTCCAAGGCTAAAAGACTTTCTCAGTAAAATCATACATATAATGACATAATTTGGTGACTCTTGCACCTTGTTTTAAAATAGATTTTACACGGTATTACTGAGACTTAATACTGTTCAAAACAACTCTTTTCCTCAAATACAAATGTGAGTTAGTTCTGAGAAAAATATTCTGTGAACCATAATGTCATCAGAAATAGCACCCGTCTCTTGGATCCAGTAAGAACATTTTAGACAGGAAGGGTTCTATAGTAAAAGACCTAGAATTAATCCTTGTTTTGCATGAATGTGGGCTGTCTTTCCCATAAATATACAGTAAGGTTTTTACAAAGGATCAAGTTACTACTGAAGACTAAGATTATCAGTTAAATTATCTGGGCTGGCCACATCAGGATGTAAGCTTAATAATTAGTGGAGTAAAATAAGTTTATCAGATTGTATTAATATGTGTAGTAAGGCTTAGTTACGAAGAAGAGGGGAAAAGGCAGTTACTTTCCAGGTGTTGGGGCATAGTTAATTGCCTTTTTTGGTCTGTTTTTACTTGTCTTATATCTATAATAACAGACTCTCTTGATAAGAACCCACCTAGGCACAATGATGTTTTTGTGAGGTTAGCAGAGGAAACTGCATATTGCTACCTTGATATGTTTTCTTGTTTGGCTTTTCGTTAAGAGATGACGTTTAGTTTTTTGTTGCTGAACTCTGTTAGTGCAAAGAGAAGAAAAATCTTGCTTAATTAATTTCAGTGTTCAATTGAAATCTATTTTAGCCTCCTTAGACAGCCCTAAAAGAGATTTGTGTAATTGGGGTTTTCCCTTGGTTCCGGTGAAAGGGCAATATTTCAGTTCACTTACTTGAGGCTGTAAAAGTTTGTTCTTCCTTTCCCTGCAGCAAGAATTGTGGACATAAAGTCATAAAACAGATTCAGTGTTAATTTTTAAAACTTGTCCTTATTTCCAACCTCATCAGTGGTAAATAATGTGCCTAACTATAAAATGGAAAAAGTTGAAAATTTCCACTTGTACATTTTGAGCTTTTCAGAGGTACTATACGCTCTGGAAATAATAATAAAAGATACCAGGGCTTATACAGTGCTTTTTGTTTGAGGAACTCATATAAACACTAATGCATTGATCCTAACACAGTACTTGATTGTGACTTTAAAAGGTCATGAGTTACTGCTGTTACAAAAAAAAAAAAAGATGGAGGGGCGCTCTACTTTACAAATATTGTTTAAAAAAATGTAGATAAAAATTGAAACAGATAACTGAAAAAACAAAACATAGGGTATTTTTTTTGTTTGTATGTTGACTTTTCGCTTAGCCTATGACATGTTTTTATTCCTCTATTATTTTTTACTGTTGCATATGAATCTACTTAAAGCCTGATTTTCTTTTTCTTTCTTTTTTTTTTTTCAAGACGGGATCTTGCTTTGTTACCCAAGCTGGAGCTCTGTAGCACAATCATGGCTCACTGCAGCCTTGATATCCCAGTCTCAATTGATTCTCCCACCTCAGCCTCCTGAGTAGCTGGGACTACAGGCGTGTGCCACTGTGCCCGGCTAATTATTTTAAATTTATTTTTTGTAGAGACTGGGTCTGATCATGTTGCCTAGGTTGGTTTTAAACTCCCAGGCTCAAGCATTCCTCCTGCCTTGGCCTCTCAGAGTGCTGGGATTACAGGCGTGAGCCACTGTGCCCAGCACCCTCTCCCTCCATTTTTTTTTTTTTTTTTTGAGACAGCGTCTCACTCTGTCACCCAGGCTAGAGTGCAGTGGTGCAATGTTGGCTCACAGCAACCCCTAACTCCTTGGTTCAAGCGATTCTCCTGCCTCAGCCTCCTTAGTAGCTGTGATTACAGGCACATACCACCACATCCAGCTAATTTTTGTATTTTTAGTAGAGGCGGGGTTTCACCATGTTGGCCAAGATGGTCTCAATCTCCTGACCTCGTGATCTGCCCACCTCAGCCTCCCAAAGTGCTGGGATTATAGGTGTGAGCCACACTGCGCCTGGTCCTACCCTCCCGCCTTTTTTTTTTTTTTTTTTAAAGAGACAGGTTCTTGCTATGTTGCCCAGACTAGACTCAGACACCTGGCTCAAGCACTCCTCCCACCTCAGCCTCCTCAGTATCTGGGACTGTACCCACACCACTGTGCCCTTCCTGATTCCTATATTAAATAAGAAAGCAGAATCTACTATTAAGCTTTTATTCCTACTCAGCCAGGAAGGTTTAAACTTGTGGTGGTTTCCTGAGCTTGCCATATTATGTTAATATGCATTTGTCCTTTTAGTTTTCTCAGTTTAATATTTGTGTTATGTAGCTCTTGATTTTGATGACTACAGTAGTCATGTGGTGTAATTTTCAACTTTCTTGTGTTTTTCATAGGTTTATTCTTCAGTCCAAGGAAGCAATTCACAATCAACTGTTAGAGAAGCAAAAAATAGCAGAAGAAAAAATTAAAGAACTAGAAGTAAGTTTTGAGTGAATATTGGCAATAGGAGTTAACTTTTGGGAGAAATTCATAATCTTATTGTTTCATATTAAATGAAAATGTATACCTGCCTGCCAAGGTAATGTCATATTATTTTTATTTTTTATAATTACTTTGGAGCCATGAAGCTGTCATATTCATATTCATATTCATAGCAGTGCATAAGACCAAAAAAAGGGAATAGTCTCTTCTTTGGAACTGTAGAGGGTTTTGATAAGATGGTTTAACATGAATGTATTTTGTTCATTGACCTTTTAATGTGTTTATTCTTTTTTTTTTTATTTTTTTTTTTTTAGAAAGAGAGAGAGAGAATAGGAAGGAGAAAAAAGGAAGAGAAAGAGAGAGAGAGAATGGGGAGGAGGGAGAAGGAAAAGAAAGAGGGAGAGAGAATGGGAGTATTGCTTTCTTGCCCAGGCTAGAATGCAATTTAGTAATGGGTATTGAAAACCTCTTTTATACTGATAATTATACTTAATGATGTAGTCAGGAAGGAATAAGGGAAGAAGATAACAAACAAACAGCCAACCAATATTTAATTTAAACCTATGAAATGCTATGCGGTTACTGAGGAGTGATTTACTTCCAATTATATAGTCACCTTTGGAATAGGTGTGAGGTGGTAATGTATGTTTTGTGTATTTGAAGTGGAGAGTACTATAAATATTAAGTTTACTTGTTCCGGGTCTGAGTTCAAGTTCTGAATATCCTTGTTAATTTTCTATCTCGTTGATCTATAGAATCGTTAGCTCTTCTTGTTGCATTGATCCTTTTGCCATTATGTAATGTCATTCCTCGCCTCTTTTGATCTTTGTTGCTTTAAAGTCTACTTTATCAGAGGTGAGAATTGCATCTCCTGCTTTTTGTTTATTAGTTTATTTTTACTCTCTGTTCAATTGGTAAATCTTCCTCCTTCTCTCTGAGTCTTTGTGTATTGTTTCATGTAAGATGGGCCCGGATGCAGCATACCGATGGGTTTTGGCTTTTTATCCAATTAAAATATATATAAGTTTAATACCAGCATTTGATGCTAGCTGGCTGTTTTGCCCATTAGTTGATGTGAATTTTTTATTGTGTTAAAGTTCTTTGCTTTTTGATGTACTTTTGGAAAGGCTGATATTGGTTGTTCCTTTATATGTATAGTGCTTCTTTCAGAAGCTCTTGTAAAGCAGGCCTGGTGGTGGTGAACTCTCTAAGTACTTGTTTGTTCGCAAAAGATTTAATTTTTCCTTCGCACATAAAGCTTAGTTTGGCTGGATAGGAAATTCTGGGTTGAAAGTTCTTTTCTTTAAGGATGTTAAATATTGGTCCCCACTCTTTTCTGGCTTGTAGGGTTTCTGCTGAGAGATCTGCTGTAAGTCTGATAGGTTTCCCTTTATGGGTAACCTGAACTTTCTCTCTAGCTGCCCTTAGTATTTTCTCCTTCATTTCAACCCTAGTAAATCTGGCAATTATGTGCCTTGGGGTTGGTCTTCTTGAAGAATATCTTTGTGGTGTTCTCTGTATTACCTGGAGTTGAATATTACCCTGCCTTGCCAGGTTGGGAAAATTTTCCTGAATGATATCCTGAAGAGTATTTTCCAACTTGGATTCATTCTCTTCATCACATTCAGGTACACCTATCAAACGTAAATTAGGTCTTTTCACATAGTCCCATATTTCCTGGAGACTTTGCTCATTCCTTTTCATCCTTTTTTCTGCATTCTTGTCTTCTCGTTTCATTTCACTGAGCTGGTCCTCGACTTCTGATATCCTTCCTTCTGCTTGATCAATTCGACTGTTTAAACTTGTGCATGCTTCGCGAAGTTCTCGTGTTGTGTTTTTCAGCTCCATCAATTCACTTATATTCTTCTCTAAATTGTCCATTCTCATTAACATTTCGTCAAACCTTTTTTCAAGGTTCTTAGTTTCTTTGCATTGGGTTAGAATAAGTTCTTTTAATTCACAGAAGTTTCTTATCACCCACGTTTGGAAACCTGCTTCTGTTATTGGAACACACGTGTAATCTATTAAGCCTTGTTCCGTTACTGATGAGGAATTGCAATCCCCTGTAGAGGGAGAGGCATTCTGATTTTGAGTACTCTCTACCTTTTTACGCTGGTTTCTTCCCTTCATTATATATTTGTCCGTCTGTCGTCTTTATAATTACCGACTTTCTAACTGGGTCTCTGGCGTCCAACTTGTTGATTCCCTGCGCCGAAATCTGAGCAATCCACTGAGCCGGCCAAAACAGCGGTGTTAAGATTGATGGTGCTTTTCTGCCCCGGAATATCCGGACTCTGCACCAAGAACTGGCGTGCTAAGGCACCAGCAAAACCGCCACGCCGGCCACAAGAGTCGCCCTGGCGACCCGTGGAGCTCCTCCACTGGGAATCTCGTGGTCCGTGAGCAACTAATATTCGTCTGAAAGTGTGGCGTCCTCTCGTTCTTTGCGCTTTCACTGGGAGGTACGTGCCCGAGCTGCTAATCATCAGCCATCTTGGATCTCTCTCGTGTTTATTCTTTAAAACAAAAAAAAGCCATAAATGAAATGTGATGTATATGTAAACAACACATGTGTAGTGGATTGTGGTGGATGGGCAGGAGAGTGGGTAATAATGATACATTTTAGAGGATCTTGGTATAGGGTCTGTTTTACACATTGTGATTCCTTTAACCTAAATTAGGTTCTATATAAGGACAAAGTAGCAAGCTGTAACCAATTAACTATCTGAAAGATGGTGCTCCAATGAGAGAACACTTTTTTCTTTTTAGCTAGGGAAAAAGATGATAGGTAACAGTAAGTAAATCTTTGGAAATATTACTTACTTTAGTATTTTTATTGTTATAGTTTCTTTATACATTAAGACCTTTAGTGAGATATTTTTCTTGGGCTTTGGTGAAGGCCCATCCTGTGTGTAGTAAAAGTTAGACTGGACAAAAAGCTGGTTATTATTTCTTAGGGATCAAGATTTCCCAGCATGTGGGTGAATGCATTGATTTCAAAGGTCATTTCTTCCAATTTCTGTGAGTATTATTTGAGGCAGAGGATCAGAATCTAACTGAGCCTTCTGCTGAATTTGGGAGATACAACTTGTAGCCTCCTGGGGATTTCTTATGGGGCACTGAATTGGCCTGGCCTGGGAGTATGTAGTGTATTAGATTACTTAGGCTTATTTTTGTTTGATTACTGATAGTTTAAACAAACTTGATAATAGATTTACAGCTTAGAAAAGTTGTATTGTAAAAACGAGACAAAAAAGCAAACAAAAAAACCAAGTAAAGAAAAAACAGTCTGTGATAACCAGGTTGTTGTTGTGTCCTGTTTTAACATTTTAATCAGCTCAACTGTTGTAAAAGGTTCAATTTGATATCTTGTGTTTTCACTCATAAGAAACAAAAGTATTTTTAAAAACCCAAACAAATCATAGTTAAAACAAAAAATGCATTTTTGCAACTGTAGGTAAATATATTTAAAATTGTTGTGATGAGTAATAAGTAGCAAGAATGTCTATATTTATATAAAATCATTCATATATGCACATACACAACCTTTCTTAAAAGAGGAATTATGCTATATATGCTGTTCTCCATCATTTTGACAATTTATCTAAGTAATATAAATCCAGTAATACACAATTTCTTTTTTTTCCATTCCCATCATCATAGGCTCCTTAACATGAGCCTTATCTCAGCATTTAGTATATTCTCCAGTACTTCTCTAACCTGTGCTTTTAACAGTATCCTCCACTGTATACTGAGACAATCCTATACTTTTCTACTGCTACACCTAGTTTTGTTACTAAAGCATACCCCTACATGTGCACTCATGCACATATACATTAATTGTGATGTTCAACTTTTCTGTGTATCTTACTGATTTATCATCTGCTTATTCATGTAGTTACTGAGAGAGATATGATAAATCTTTCTCTATGATGGTGTTTATCAATTTTTCCTTAACCTGTCAGTTTAGTGGCAGTGATACTTAGAGACTGCTGTGTCGGGGGGTAAGAGCTCATTGTTACTGTATACAAAGTTTGGAACATATGTTTTATTTTGTTTTATATTAGGAATTTTTCAGCTTGTTTTTATTTGTTTATTATTATTGTTTTGAGATGGCGTCTCGCTCTGTTGTCCAGGCTAGAATGCAGTGGCACGATCTTGTCTCACTGCAACCTCCACCTCCTGGGTTCAAGCGATTCTCCTGCGTCAGCTTCCTGAGTAGCTGGGATTATAGCCACCATGCCTGGCTAATTTTTGTGTTTTTAGTAGAGACAGCGTTTCGCCATGTTGACCAGGCTGTCTCAAACTCCTGACCTTCAGTGATCTGCCCACCTCAGCCTCCCAAAGTGCTGGGATTACAGGCATGAACCATGGCGTCTGACCTCTCAGCTCTTTTAAAGATAACTATTCTACCAACTTCTGGCTTTCATTGTTGCTGTTAAGAAGTCATCTGGACTGGGCGAGGTGCCTGTAATCCCAGCACTTAGGGAGGCTGAGGAGAGCTGATCATGAGGTTGGAGTTCAAGACCAGACTAGGCAACATGGTGAAACCCTGTCTCTACTAAAAAATACAAAAATTAACCAGGTGTGGTGGCACATGCCTGTAATCCCAGCTAGTCGGGAGGCTGAGGCAGGAGAATCGCTTGAACCTGGGAGGCAGAGGTTGCAGTGAGCTGAGGTCGTGCCACTGCACTCCAGCCTGGGTGACAGAGCAAGACTCTGCCACAAAAAAAAAAAAAAAAAAAAAAAAATCATCTATTAATCTAATTGTGTTTCATTTGTCTTTTTTCTCTACCTGCTTTTGTGTCTATGTCTTTCATGCGTTGTATTTCCTCTGGGATGTGAGGTGTTGATTTATTCCTTTTCTTTTTTTTTTAATTTGAGATGGGGTCTCACTCTCTTACCCAGGTTGGAGTGCAGTTGTGTGATCTCAGTTCACTGCAGCCTCCACCTCCCAGGCTTAAACAATCCTCCTGCCTCAGCCTCCAAGTAGCTGAGACCACAGGCATGCCACCATGTGTAGCTAATATTTTTTTCTTTATTTTATTTAGAATTTGTTGGGTTTCCTGAGTCTGAGGATTAGTATTTTTTTTAAATCAATTCTGGAAAATTTGTATTTCTGAAGATTACTTCTTCCTTATTTTGTTTATTAATGATATTTCCTTCTGGAATTTTTTCCCACCTTTAAACTGGCTGCCACCACCATCTGCAGTAGCATATTATCTGATTTTCCCATCTCCATCCTTCTCTCGTTTAGTTCTTTTAACATATTTAAGTTAGAATGACTTTTCTAAAATGTTAAATCTGGTTATATTACTCTCATGTAAAATCAATCATTGTTCTTAGGGTAAAGCTCAAACTTTTTTTTTTTTTTTTGAGATGGAATTTTGCTCTTGTTGCCTAGGCTGGAGTATAATGGGACGATCTTGGCTCAGTGTAACCTCCGCCTCCTGGGTTCAAGCAATTCTCCTGCCTAAGCCTCCTGAGTAGCTGGGACTATAGGCGTGTGCCACTACACCAGGCTAATTTTTTTCTATTTTTAGTAGGGATGGGGTTTCACCATTTTGGCCAGTCTGGTCTCGAACTCCTGACCTCAGGTGACTGACCTCCCAAAGTGCTAGGATTACTGGTGTGAGCCACAATGCCTGACCAGTGCAAACTTTTTAACATACCTTCAAGGCTTTTAAAGATACGGTTTCTGTTTATTTCTCTCATCCCTCCCATTTCCTCTGCCTTCTCTTATACTGTATACTTTAGCCATGCAGAAATACTCTGTCTTTGGAGCTTGCTCTGTTTTCATTCTACTAGATCTTTGAAAAGGAGTTATCTCTACTTGGGAACTTCCTTCTCCTGCCTTTATCAGCTCCATCTACTAATCCTTCAGATCTTAATGTAGAGTTACTTCTTCTGAGAAACATTTTCTGATTCCTCAGGCTTAAGTGCTTCTTTCTTGTGTTCTCTGATTACTCTGTTAGCTTCTTAGAACATTGTGGGGATTTGGAAATATAAACTCTCACCAGTTGAATAAATCGTAAATATGCTTTCCTATTACTTCGGAAGCTTAATACAGGTTCAGAGCTCTAAATGATTTTCCCCAAGTGCTCCTTGTTGTTGCTCCTCTTTTCAAATCTGGGATCTCTTCTTCTGGATCTAGTGTTTCTTGCCAGTCTAATCTACTTCATTTTAATCCTCTATAATTATCATCATCATCATCATCATTATATCATTATCATCAGTTTCTCTCCTGAGATACCCTGTATTAAGTTGGGGAAACGCAATATATACCCAACTCTGTAGACAAAGGCCGGGCTATTTCTGTTTACCATGTTTTCATCTCTGAAAGAGTAAGGTTGATTTTGGTTGGGGTCAGAGTTCTAGTTTTTGATCAAAGCTGTTAATGTGTTTTACTGATTTGACCCACTGAGTATGCTTCCCCACCCTCTACCCACATTTTGTGTAGAGGACAGGAGGGACAAACCTTTTCCATGACATAGGTGCTGGTCTGATTCAGCTTCTCTAATCTGATAGCCCCTTTTCATTAGTATTTGCTAGGCTGTCTTTTACCCAGCTCTGTTGTTTCTGTTTCTTTATACTTGCCCTCTCCTGATTTCTTTTTTCTGGTATTTATTTATGAGTGCAAAGCTTACCTGGAATTTGTTTAGCTTTTTATAGCTCTGTCATGCTGTGCCTTATGTCATCAGCCAACCAAGTGGCCTCATCTACTGGCCCTTTTCTCTTATAGGCAGGGGTGAGGGTACTACCTGCCCTCGTGTTAATCTTGATAGGGAGTCATATTCCTTGTTAGCAGATGGGGTATCATATTCCTTATTAGCAGAGTAAGGACAAGCACTGTCTTAATGGTGGGAAGATAGTCTTACTGTCTTTTTTTTCTTAGAACTTCTTTGTTGAACCTATGGATTATATAAAGAATAAAGAAAGAAAAGGACTTCTTTTTACTTTTTTTTTTTAAGACGAAGTCTTGCTCTGTCACCCAGGCTGGGGTGCAGTGTCGCAATCTCGGCTTACTGAAATCTCCACCTCCCAGGTTTAAGTGATTCTTCTGCCGCAGTCTCCCAAGTAGTGGGATTACAGGTACCTGGGCTAACTTTTGTATTTTTAGTAGAGACTAGGTTTTACCATATTGGCCAGGCTGGTCTCGAACTCCTGACCTCAGGTGATCCACCTACCTCAGCCTCCCAAAGTGCTGGGATTACAAGCATGAGCCACCGTGCGCTGCCTCTTTTTACATTTTACATTTTAATATCCCTGTGTTGTTCTTCAGGCCATCATCACTTTAATGGGATTAATTGGGAAGTATTTTCATAACAAGCTCACAATATATGTAGATTTAATCTTTCCTTTATAAAGATGATAGATCAAATTCTAGAAGAGAATAAGTCCTAACTGATTAGTAGACCAATGATGCTGATCTTATTCATGAGAAAATACAAAATGGTGGCTTTAGTATGATAGAGTAACCTTGTTATTTTTGTCATTTTTTGAGGAAATTTTCAATTTTTTTAAAATACTGATAATAACTTTCTAAAGCAGGTACTGAGTGCATAATACCTAATACAGTATTTGTTGTTATTTGAAAAGTACCCAAGCATAATTTTAGAAAATAGCATGACCACAACTGTGATTTGGAATCATGACATGAGTCTCATCTATCTTTGTAAAATAATTTTCTTTTTATAATGTGTAACATTGGGACAACATTGGTACAAAGAGAAAGAAGTCTTTTTTGACAAAATTCAATTTTAAAGTTGAGTTAAAAGTATTGATAGATTGAGGAGATGTCTGTGAGTGGGAAATTCATCCTCTGTTTTTGCTAACTTTTTTGGAGGTAAGCAGGAAATAATTAATGGGCCTCTTTTGGAGTTGGAAAAATTTAAGTCAGCATTCAGGTGATCTAGAGATCAGCTCTAGACCTTCTGAATCTCAGCTATTGGGAATCTTTGAGGTAAATGTAAACTTTCTTTTTTCTTTTATTTTTAAGACAGAGTCTTGCTCTGTTGCCCAGGCTGGAGTGCAGTGGTATGATCTCTGCTGACTGCAACCTTCACCTCCCAGGTACAAGTGATTCTTCTGCCTCAGCCTCCTGAGTAGCTGGGACTACAGGTGCACACCACCACCACACCTGGCCAATTTTTTGTGTTTTTAGTAGAGCCGTGGTTTCACCGTGTTAGCCAGGATGATCTTGATCTCCTGACCTCATGATCTGCCTACCTAAGCCTCCCAAAGTGCTGGGATTACAAGCATGAGACACCACTCCTGGCATAAACTTTCAATGATACATTTGAACACATTTTGGCCACCATTGCCTTATATATATTTTTTTGTTCCAGGTGGAGGCTAAACAGTTACTTCTTCAACCTAAAATGGACCTTCAACCTAAAGTCTGTTATATTTTAGGCACATGCATATACTGGTTAACCAGCTTCCTTCCCCTCTGTCTCCAACATGGTTACCACCCCTCCCACCACCCTGATTATCTCAGCTATGACAGAATAAGAATAAGGAAACCCAGGACATTCTGGCCTGCTTAGCGCCACTTCTGACGTAGAATGTTGCAATCCCAGGGTTGTTGAAATAACTTCCTAGCCCATGTCACATGTAAAATCTAAAAACTGTGTAAAAGTTTTGACTTTTGAAGTCCCAACTCTTCCATGAAAATGACAATTTTGGTCAGACAGTGTTTCCTGAAATAAGTAGGAAGAGTGGTGGTTAGAGAACAGGATAGGAGGTGCCTATGACACTCTGCAGTTGGCTTAGGTTTGATACTCTGATGAGAACATGCTTTGGAGGGATTCCCATGATTGAGGACATTTTACTCTGCCTGTTGAGGATCATTTTTTCCATCACATGGGTGGTGACTGGTAGGCACTTGGATGGATGTCCAGTTTTGCCCTAAGTACTGCATTTTTGAGCTGGTATGGTTGGTGTATATAATAGGAGCCCCCCTTTGGAGGTGATGTCAGGTGGACTTTACTATATGATAGGCACTGATTCTTACCACTTTTTTAATGAAGAAAGGAGGGCAAGGGGGTTACGGAGCCAATGATAGAATGTTTTTAAAACATTAAACAAGAAACGTGCCCAGCAGTTTATCTGCTTGCATAGCTCTAAATTAAAATTTTAATTAATTTTAATCCATTAAAAATTTAACTTTTTATTGAAATGTAGCATTTATAGAAGTATGTGTTAAATAACATATATAGCTTAATCAGTAATTATAGGCTGGGCATGGTAGCTCACACCTCTAATCCCCACTCCCTGCCTACCATTTTGTCCCATCCGGGCCCCACTCACCTTGGGCACAACCAATCAAATGCCTCCACTCCCTATAAAACCCCATGCCTGAGAGGAGTCCACGCGACTTCTCCGGCCCCTCCTGTGGGACCGCAGAACCTCGTCCAGGAGCCTGAATAAATTCCTTCGCATTGGATCTTTTTGTGCTGGCCTCAGTTTCTTCCCTTTAAACTCGGCAAGAACAAACCTTACAAGAACAAACCTTACAAACCTTACACTTTGGAATGCCGAGGTGGGTGGATCACTTGAGGTTGGGAGTTCAAGACCAGCCTGACCAACATGGAGAAACCCCATCTCTGCTAAAAATACAAAATTAGCCGGGTGTAGTGGTGCATGCCTATAGTCCCAGCTTCTTGAGAGGCTGAGGCAGGAGAATTGCTTGAACCCGGGAGGCAGAGGTTGCAGTGAGCCGAGATTGTGCCTTTGCACTCCAGCCTGGGCAACAAGAGTGAAACTCTGTCTCAAAAAAAAAAAAAAAAATTATAAAGCAAACACCTCAGTTATCCAGGCCAGTAAATCAAATATTGTCAGGACACCAGAACCCTCCTTATTGTTTACCACTGCCTGATCTTATGCCATCCCTGCCTGCCTCTCCCCAAGTAACTACTGCCCTAATTTTTATGATAATTATTTCCTTTTTTAAAAATACGGTTTTACTACCTATGGATGTATCCCTAAAATAATATGATTTAGGCCAGGCATGGTGCAGTGGCTCCTGCCATAATCCTAGCACTTTTGTAAGGCCGAGGCGAGTGGATCACCTGAGGTCAGGAGTTTGAGACCAGCCTAGCCAATATGGTGAAACTCTGTCTCTACTAAAAATACCAAAATTAGCTGGGCCTGGTGGCGCACACCTGTTGTTCCAGCTACTCGGGAGGCTGGGGAGGAGAACTGCTTGAACCCGGATGGCAGAAGTTGCAGTGAGCTGAGATTGCACCATTGCACTCCAGCAAGACTCCATCTCCAAAGAAAAAAATGTATGTGTGTATATATACACACACACATACATACATACACACACACACAATTTAGTTTAGCTTGTTTCTGAACTTTATGTGAACAAAGTCACTCTGTTTTTTTGCCTCACTTCTTTCGCTTAACATTGTGTTTGTGAAGTACATCCATGTTATCTCTTGAGATTGTGAGTTGTTCATTTTTATTGCTGTATAGTATCCTGTCATATAGAAGTACCACAATTTATCTATCTAGACAATCCATTTTTATCTTTAACAAGCAAAGATATTCTCGTAGAGGATTTTCACAGTGTATCTTAGCGTCTTGCTGAGATAATTTTCAGAAACCACCCTCCACCCACACTCCAGGAAAGCCTGCATCCTGGAAAGAAGTATAAAACATCTTCACTCCTGACGATTAAAATTAGCTTGATGATTTCCTACCTTCCGTAGTAGCTAGATAGCTAGGCACTTATGGATGTCTTTTTAACATTTTTATCTTAGAAATCAAGGCAAGTTGTAAAATCTCTTTTCTGTTGTTTTGACTTGGAGAGTCTTGGGTGAAGTGATTTCTCTTATTGTGCATACATTGGGATTTCAAATGTGAGTACTTATCTCTTTATAGAGCTCATTTGCATTCTCAACATTTGTAAAAATGGATGTTTGTTTTAAAATAGTTTTCGGTTATTTAGGACTTCAGTCTAAGAGAGCCTGCTAGTTGGAAGCCCCCAGAGTTTATTATGAACTGTATATAGTCTCTATGTCCTGGTGTCTTAGGGCTTAATGTAACTGCAGAATCTTCCTTTGTGGCTTTCAGGGAAGAGCTAGTATGGGTCTGAAAAAGCCCATATATGCTCTTTTTCTGCTTGAGCATTTTTTCTTATTAATGTTGTCAATGCCTTGGTCTGTGTGTATGTTATGATCCAAGTGCTAAAATTTGCCCAAATGTAAAGCATCTGTGATGCATTTTATTTCCTTCATAGAAGTATTGTAGATCTGATGAGAACTCAGATGTAAGCAGTTCAAATAGATTGCTCCTTTTAACTGGATAGCCTTTCTTACTTATCTTGAAATATATATCACAGATATTTAACACACACGTTCATACACTCTTGATTTGATCTGTTCCCAGATGGCGCATCTTCATTTTATGATTAAGATAAGAGACTTAAGATAATTGGATTTGCATTCCAATTAGCCCAGAGTTCAGCTTTTTGCATCTTGTTTCAGTTATTCTTTTCTTCTTGGATACATTGGGTGCCTCCTTGCTCTCCTTGGAATACTCATCTCTCCCCACACCCAACTATCCCTTTGAATGCTTTAGAGAGTTGTTGACTTCAGCCTTCATTGTTACACGCTTCATATGGTCTGTACTCTTTTCTGTCTAACCATATGTCCTTAGCCTTCTCCCTCCCGTGCCTGGATTCCTCAGATCATTTTCAGGCTGCCTAGAGAATGATTTGTTTTAACGAGTTGGACTTTGAATTTTCTTTCACGTCATTGCATACCTCCCCGCCAAGTTAATCAGGGCACTTTTCCGTATCCTAAATTCTTACTGTGATCAGTCTCTGTTCTCACATCACAGGTGTCCTCCAGACACTGGCCATAAAAAGCAAGTTCAATACTCCATGTGGGGAAGGCCACACCTGTATTAATGAGCATGCTACACGTCAGCTCAGAAAAAGAGCGAAAGAAAGGTTGACATTTCAGCCATAAATAGAAATTTCCAAGTCTACTAGATTTACCACAGAGCATTCATTAACCCTAAATTCCTAATTTTAAAAGCCTTATGTTAATTTAGGAGTTCATCATTCTAACTCTTGTTGTACTCTATGCCTCAGTTTCCTCATCTGTAAAATGAGAATATTGGATTAGAAGATCTCAGGATCACTCTAGTCACTTAGCTATGAAGTTTATTGTTATAACCTTGATCTTTTTCTGAGTTGCCATGTTAGGAGCAGAAATACCTCCTTAAAATGAAAAGATGGGAGAAAACAAAACAAAAACAATTTCCTTTGTCCAATTAAAAGGATGCGTATGGTGACTCATGCCTGCAATTCTTGCACTTTGGGAGGCTGAGGCAGGCAGATCTCTTGAGCCCTGGAGTTCAAGACCAGCCTGGGCAACAAAGTAAGCCCTTATCTCTGCAAATAATTTAAAAAATAGCTGGCATGGTGGTGCATGCCTGTGGTCCCAGCTACTGCAGTGGCTAAGGTGGGAGGATTGCTTGAGCCCAGGTGATGGAGGCTGCAGGGAGCCCTGATAGTGCCACTGTACTCCAGCCTGGGTGACAGAGCGAGACCCCCATCTCAAAAAAGACATAAATAAATAAAATAAAAAGTAAATTGGAATCCTGTTTTTGAAGCTAAAATGAAGCAAATTGTCTATGTATATCTAAAATGTAATTCAGTGTGATGGCATCTCCTTTGATATCTTTGGAGGTAAACTATATTAGGCATCACCTGTTTTAGAAATCTATTTTTAGCCTGGCATGGTGGCTCACCCCTGTAATCCCAGCACTTTGAGGGGCCGAGGCAGGCGAATCACTTGAGATTGGGAGTTCAAGACCAGCCTGACCAACATGGAGAAACCCCATCTCTACTAAAATGCAAAATTACCCGGGTGTGGTGGTGGGCACCTGTAATCCCAGCTACTGGGGAAGCTGAGGCAGGAGAATTGCTTGAACCTGGGAGGCATAGGTTGTGATGAGGCGAGATTATTCCATTGCACTCCAGCCTGGGCAACAAGAGTGAAACTCCATCTCCAAAAAATACATATATATATATATAAATAATAGTGTATACTATTTTTATATATATAATAGTGTATACACTATTATATATATTTATATACATAAAATAGTATACACTATATATAATTGACATCTCAAAAAATACATATATAATTATTTATATATAAATATATTTTATAAAATATAATATATGATATATAATTTACATATATATTATATAAAATATAATACATATTATGTATAAAATATAATATATAAATATATAAAATATATATATGTAATTTTTGAGATAGAGCTGAATAGTGTAACTCCACATATATAATTGACATACCCAGGAAGACATCACTTTATTAATTTATAGTGCTTTATCATATCTTATAAAATATATGATGCTTAGAATAGTAGCATTCATGTTCCTGTGTTCAGAAAATGCTAATAAATGATTAGATTCCTTGAGTGTTTATGAACTTTTTTTTTTTTTTTGAGACAGATTCTTACTCTGTCACCCAGGCTGGAAGGCAGTGGCGCGATCTTGGCTTACTGCAGCCTCCACCTCCCAGATTCAAAGGATTCTCCTGCTTCAGCCTCCTGAGTAGCTGGGATTACAGGGTGCGCCACCATACCCGGCTAATTTTTGTATTTTAGTAGAGACAGGGTTTCACCACGTTGGCCAGGCTGGTCTTGAGCTCCTGGCCTCAAGCCATCTACCCACCTTGGCTTCCCAAAGTGCTTGGGATTACAGGTGTGAGCCACTGTGCCCATCCTGTTTATGAACTTTTTAATGAATTGTATCTTACTTGTTTTTATAACATATTGTTTTGAGAATTTTAGTTTATCTGCTTATGCAAACAGTTATACTGTTTTCATAGGGCTTTTACCATTTTTATCTTACCGTTTTATTCATTTTCAAATGATTTTTGCTATATTATTTCATTTATAAATAGAATGACTAGGGACGGTGCCGTGTTGCTAATTATGACTAATCTGAAGTTCCTCCCAGCTCACTTTGTTCTGCTTTCAATCTCTTACCTACTGCCAGCATAATCGAAATATTTGAATTCCATCACTATTCATGAAACTATTCTTTTGGTTATACAGTCATCTTGTGAGGGAGTTTTTCCATAATGGACACAGATAGATGTACTCCTAACCTTTGTGTAAAACAGTTTAGTTCATTTGATTCTGTTTTTGTTTTTAAGAAAACACATGTGATGGTGGAACAATACTTCCAGGTCAGGAAACGTTATCGGTTTCCACTGATGTTTTATACCTAGTCTGTTTTTATATGAAACTCTAAAGGATCAAACTCTGTGATGCTATAAAGACATGGAAAATAGTTCTTTCTTAGGGTTGGAGGAAGTGATGACTAGTGTTTTTTTTTGCTGGTAGTATCTGATAATACCCCCTCCCTTTAGCTATTCTAGGCCTGTTTAGTTGTGGGGCGTTGTCGGACTGAATTGCTAAAAATAACGAATAAGGGGGAGGTGATTCTAAGGCCAGCCCTGGCTACTGTCTGTAATCTGTTTAATTTAGTTCCTGGGGGGAAAGGCAAAAGGAACATGGTGTCATTCTCATTGAATGAATTTTTTGTTTAACGTGCTGATGAGAACATTGTTTGAGCTCTCCCTTTTCTCAAACCCCCCAGGGCTCATGTACCCACATTCACTTAGTGTGGAGCCAGAGCCTGGGGGCTCAAAGAGTGTGGTGATCCACATTCAGCAGTTGTGCTAGAGATTAACCAGGCAATTGTGGTCTTCTGTTGGTCTTTTAATGTGGCTTTTGACAATGGAAATGTGCATTTAGCTTGTAAGAGAGTGAGAGTGAGTGTGGTGGTTAGAAATGGGGGAGTTAGTGTATGAATAAGAATCTATTTACTAATCTCCCCTAACTCAGCTTTCAGAGAGTCAGGTGGTTTGATAAAATAACCACGCATGTGACTCCAGTACACCTGCATTTAACTTCAGCCCACACTGCCAGCATAAAGCTCTGCTTTGATTTGACTCTTGACCTCTCTGTGCCTTAACTTCTTCATAATAATAGAAACAGCTGGCCAG
This sequence comes from Aotus nancymaae, assembly GCF_030222135.1. Taxonomy (NCBI): domain Eukaryota; kingdom Metazoa; phylum Chordata; class Mammalia; order Primates; family Aotidae; genus Aotus; species Aotus nancymaae. Next base: position 15,238,936 of record NW_026988479.1, on the reverse strand, counting down.
GCGTGGTGGCTCACGCCTATAATCTCAGCACTTTGGGAGGCGGAGGTGGGTGAATCATGAGGTCAGGAGATCGAGACCAGCCTAACCAACATGCTGAAACCCCATCTCTACTGAAAATACAAAAATTAGCCAAGTGGTGGTGCACACCTGTAATCTCAGCTACTCAGGAGCTGAGGCAGGAGAATTGCTTGAACCCGGAAGGCAGAGGTTGCAGTGAGCTGAGATTGTGCTACTGCACTCCAGCCTGGGTGAAAGAATAAGGCTCTATCTCAAAAAATAATAATAATAATAATATAAACAGTTCTCTGTAGAGATAGCAGTCTAGTACTTGCTTGTAAAGCTGCTGATGATCACTGAAGGAATGGTTTAAATGCCTTTCCTGTCCCCTGCTTTGTGTATTTTCTAGTGATGGAATGTGTGAAACTAGGAGCAAATTTTTAGTGTGTGTGTGTGTTTCACATTCTGTGTTGACTCACCTCAGGGCTTATTGATTTTTATATTCTGAAGTTTATTGATTTTTGAATTCTGAAATCTCATCCAAAACCCTTTCCTTTGTAGTTCTTATTTTGGGGAAGTGGGGTGTCTAAAACTGATTACTTTAACACCAAAGGTAAAAAAGGATTGTTTTTATTAGAGATCCTGGGGGTTTGTTGGGGGTAGGTGCCATGCAGATGTCTTGGGAAAGCATACATTAATGAAGATCGAGGTATTTACCCATAGCTTTGGGATCTGAGCAGTTAGACATTGCAGGGTTTGTAAATGCCCGCTTTTAGATATTTCTCAAGTCACAAACCTGTGTTACTCCCTAGTTTAATGATAGGCTGCTGCATTATCCAGGTGAGAGATGATGGTAGCTTGGACCAGGACAGTGGCAGTGGAGGTGGTCAGACTCTGGATGTATTTGAAGGTAGAACCAAGGTGACTGCGTATAGGAGTAAAAGAAGAGAGTTGAAGAAACCGAAGTTTTGGACCTGTGATTAAGGAATCATACCCTCTTCCTCCCTCATATGTCACTCATTCTCCTGTTAGAGAGATCTGGAATGGGTTCATGGGAGAGGTGGCATTTTACTTGGGCTTTGAAGGTTAGCCAGAAGTTTGCTAGGTTCGGCTGGGGCAGAGGAGAGGGCATTTCAAATCAAAGAATAGTGTGGACAAAAGTCTGGAAGTGGAGTGGTGGTTACAATGGAGTAACCCTCCATTGGGAAATGAGTGAGTGGGATGTGAGACTGGAAAGATCTAAGGAAAAGGAATGAAAGTGAATGAAATCAGCATTGCTTCTACTCACTTTTTCTAAGTACCACTTGTTCTGTGCAAGTAGCTGTTCTCAGTGCCAATGCTATTCATTCAGCGTGGTTTCCACTCAGCATTCCATGTGTCCTGGGCTCCACAGAGGGATCGTCCTGCTGCAGACATTCCACAGGTTTATAGGAACAAATGTGCTACTGCTTATTCATAGATCAATGTTTCCTAGATGGTTTTCAAGTTTCAAAACTAATTTTTTTCCCCAAAACTAATTTTAAAAGCAAACTGAAAGTTTGGTTTGGGCCTTTACCTTTGAGATTGCTATTGGACACTCAAGTAGAGATGTTGAATAGACAGTCGGGTATATGAATCCAGAACTCTGGACTAGCAAAATAAAATGGAGAATTGTCTGCAAATTGTGAGTTTATAGATGGCATTTCAAGTCATAGAACTAGCTTGGGTCAACTAAGGGAAAAGGATAGCTGGAGAAGGGACAGGGTTTGTGGACTGAGCCCTGGGTCACTGCAGCAGGATCACAGAGGTATGGACAGTGTACATTTTGCATCCAGATAACTGAGTGAATACCCACATGGGCAAGCCTCCGCTGATACGGGGCCAGGCTGAAGGGTTGCTCACAACTCGCTTGGTGGTAAGGGGCCTGCTTTTTCATGGGCTGTCCAAGCAGAGGCTGGCAGCAGAAGTTGTCAGTTCTGTCAGACCTGAGTTGCAGGTGCTTTGTGGCCTTCCTTACCAGCACTGCCCCTGGAGTTAGACCTGATTGGCTGAGGGAAGCCAGTTGGTTTTCCCTGGGAGTGACTACAGGAGGTAGAGACTGAGATCAAGTTAAGCTCAGAGCTGACTGCTCTGTCTGGACAACACAGCAGAGAGGGAGTGGCTGAACACAGTCCTTTTAAAGTATAGCAGATAAAAAAATCTGCCATGGACCTATGAAATCTTGAGTAAAATGTGAGGGAGGTGGGTACTAATGTGGGGGCAAGCAAAGACGCCTGAGTTTTGAACTACTTTTGAAGGTTAAAAGGTCCCTAAAGGGATTTTATGTTAATTCATACCTTCACTATTCCCTATATATACTTACATATTATGTACACACACATTGCTACCCTGTTTAAAATGGATTTTAAATTTTATTTTATTATTTTTTTGGAGATGAGGTTTTGCTTTGTCACCCAGGCTGGAGTGCAAGTGGCACAATCATAGCTCAGTGCAACCTGGAACTCCTGGTCCCAAGTGATCCTCCTGCTTCAGTCTCCTCAGTAGCTGAGAGTACAGATGCATACTACCATGCTCAGTTAATGACATTTTTTTTTTTTTATAGAGACAGGGTCTCCGTATGTTGCCCAGACTGGTTTCAAACTTGTCCTTGAGCAGTCCTCCCGCTTTGGCCTCCCAGAGAGTTGGGCTTACAGTCCCCTCTGTGAGATCCAAATATATACTAAGAAAAGCTTCAACCTTTAGACTGTTTTTTAAGTTCATCTTTAAGATTCTAAGCAAGTAAAAGATACTGCTTGTGTTTGCTCTGATATGCATAGTATAATACCTTGGCATAGTAGTTGAGAATATGAACTCTGGAATTAGATGAATATGAATTTGAGCCCTGACAGCCACTTAATATCATCTTGGATAAATGACATATTCAGTGTTTGATATGGTTTAGATGTTTGTCTCTTCCATATCTCATGTTGAAATGTGGTCCCCAGTGTTGGAGGTGGGGCCCTGTGGGAGGTGATTGGATTATGAGGGCAGATCCCTCATGAATGGCTTAGCACAATCCCCTTGGTGATGAATGAGTTCTCAGTTCACCGGAAATCTGGTTGTTTAAATGTCTGGGACCTCCCACTCACTCTCTTGCCTTGCTTTTGCCATGTGACATGATGGCTCCCCATCGCCTTCCACCATGATTGTAAGCTTCCTGAGGTCTTCACCAGACACTGAAGAGATGTTGGTGCTATGCTTGTACATACTGTGGAACCGTGAACCAATTAAACTTCTTTTCTTTATAAATTATCCAGCATCAGGTATTAATGCAAAAATGGATTAATACAGTGTTTTTAAGCCTAAATACACTTGTCTGTAAAATGGCAAAAGCAACAGTGTTAGGATGAAGGGAGACAATAAGTAACTTTTATTTCCTGCCCAAGAATGGAGCCAGTCGAAAGACAGATGGACATAAAAATTCCATCTTTTTATATATTAATAAAGATTAGGTTGAAGGATGTGGCTTAGGTATGCAGCAGTCATGAGTTTTTAATATTGATCCAGATTTAGGCATACAAATAGATGAACTTACCCTACAAATCTCTGTAAGTGTGGGACAACCACTGGTCTTTCTCTGCAGAGGCAAGCAGAGCCTGTCTGTTAAACTTACAAGAGCCTTCTGTAAGCAAGCAGCTTCTGACAGAGCAGAAGGGGCTGAGCTCTTTTGTTTCTTCTTCCAAACAACCCAGTCAGAGAAGCCACTAATCTTCCCTGGACTAGATGGAGGAGGCCAGGACTATCACTAATGAAAGCTGGAGGTGAGGAGGATAAATATTTATCCCTTATGAAAAGTACCTGCCTTGTGACATAATACAGATCACTTAGTACTGTGGCTGACACAGTAAATACTTAATGCAGGATTTTATTATTTGCATCTGGTGGATGCCTAGCAGCTGTTTATTGATTGAGCATATTGCCACCAAGTGCTTATAAGATAAAAGGTATATATATTTTTTAATTTGGAAAAAAAATGTGTGAAAGCTAATTTAACAAACACCTGTGCATTTATCATTCAGAATTAACAAACGATAGCATTTTGTAATATTTACCTTTTTGGTTTTTTTACAAAAATAATGCTAATGAAATTGAGGTCATCTTCGTTCCTTCCCACATCTTCCCTAATCTCATTCCCATTCACCACAAGCAACAGCGATCAAGGATTTGGTCTGTATCTTTTCATTCCATGTTTGATATGCATCCTGTATTCAGTAGGTAACACCATGTTGTTTGTATCTTTCAACAACTTGCTTTTTTCATTCCATACGAAGCACAAACTTTGCCATTGGTAGGGCTTGTCAGTGGACTCACTGTCGAGTGCCAGCAGGTCAGTCCGACCTGCTACTCTTATTTTCTAATAGCCATGGATTCTGTGTGAAGCCATCTCATGAACTTGGTGGCCTCTGCCCATGATTTAGAAATGGAGATCACATGTTCTTCATGGAGCCAGAACCAGAGTCAGTCAGGGAAAGAGAGGTACATGAGAATGGTAACCTGGGATTCCAGGTTCTAGACTCCAAACCCTCTATCATTCACTTTTATGCTGAAAGAAATGGGGAGTCCTTATGCCATAGTTGGATGCTCTAAATAGCTAGGCATTCCAAAATTTGTGGTCCTTTTCTTATAAAATGATAACCCCTCCCCCGAATACCAGCTCTGAGTAAAGAGTTAAGTGGCTTCTAAATGGCCTGGCATCTGGAAATTGAAGAAAGGGCAAAAGGAAAACCACCCTTTGAGTCATGTTTGCAAAGAGAAGTATGCCAAGGACTCTTTTATTACTCCTATGTCATTAAAAATGTAATTGGTGTTATGTCAGCTATTAGATCAGTGCTATTAGCATATTAAATTCTCTGTTTACCCCAGTTCTATGGTAACTTGGTAGGTGTGGAGTTGGGGACAAGTGGCAGCTGGGCAGCTGTGACGTTTGGTCTGTGGAGTGATTTCATCATGATCTGAGCCCTGTATCACCCCGGATGGAGGAGTGTCACTGGGTGAGGTGGAACTGACCTCTCAATACCCCTCAGAACACCCAGAGCTATGAGCAAAGGTCCTGGGTTGCTTATCTTACCTATAAATTTAACTTCGAGTTGGAGGACAGCATTTTCTCGGGTGATATTAACAGGTATAACTATGAATTATCCTTTTATCTTTCTTAGTGAAAAGACAGCCGAGGTTTTTGGAAAGCTTTATAAATATCCCTTTGATATCGGAGTATATTTGTAGTCCTCCAATTCTGCCCTCCGCTGACCCATACAAATCAGCCAAGGAGGTGCCTATGAGTCATGCAGCTGTGCTTGCTGTGGCTTTGAGCTCTTGCTTGTTTTCACTGTCTCCAGGTCCTTTTATGGGTTTCCGGTTGCCATATCTCTATTTTTTTAGTTGTGTAAATATGTTACTTGATTGGAAAGTAGTAATGTGATCACATAGAACTTTTACTCTTGTTTGTTCATTGGCTCTCCCACAGTATCTTATTAACTCATAAATCTAAATGCTTAGTGCTTTTGCTTACCACATTAGTTTTTAGAAATTAATATGGCAGTTTATTTTACCCTGGTCAGTTTGCATCTGTAAGTTTTTGGGTGGAGTACAGACTGAGTTGCTGGTGAAAATAATTCATTACTTGCCATGCCTGTATTCAGACACAGAGACCTAATGTCCTGTCTTTTTTTTTTTTTTTTTTAATGTCCTGTCTATTTTTTTTTTTTTTTCCTTGAGGTAAATTCTCACTCTGTCCCACAGGCTGGAGTGCTGTGGTGCAATCTCGGCTCACTGCAACCTCTGCCTCCTGGGTTCAAGCGATTCTCCTGCCTCAGCCTCCTGAGTAGCTGGGATTACAGTCGTGTGCCACCAGGCCCAGCTAATTTTTGTGTTTTTAGTGGAGATGGGGTTTTACCATGTTGGCCAGGCTGGTCTCCAACTCCTGACCTCAAGTGATCTGCCCACGTCGGCCTCCCAAAGTGCTGGAATTACAGGTGTGAGCCACTGCGCCTGGCCAGTGTCTTTTTCCCTTGTGGTGCAGCATTTTGAGAAGAATAGGAGTTATTATTATTTTTTTAAGTGGGGTAAAATTCACATAACATAAAATTCACAGTGTTGTATAATCACCACTGCCTAATTCTAGAACATTTTTATCGCCCCCGGAAGAAACTTAGCTATAAAGCAGCGAGACCACCCATTCCCTCCTACCCTCAGCACCTGGCAACTGTGAATCTGTTTTCTATTTATCTCTGCAGATTTGCCTGTTTTGGATATATGGATCCAAAATGGATTTTATAAGTGGATCATCCAGTGTGTGGCTTTTTGTGCCTGGCTTCTTTCACTTAGCTTAATGTCTCAAGGTTCATTCATGTTATAGCAGGTATTAGTACTTCACTTGTTTTTATGTCTGACTAATATTCCATTGTATGGATATACCGTATTTTGTTTAGCCGTTTAGCAGTTGATGGATATTTAGGTTGTTTCCACTTTTTGGTTGTTGTAAATAATGGTGCTATGAACATTTACAAGTTTTTGTTTGAATACCTGTTTTACTTTTTCTTGGGTGTGTATGTCAGAGTGGAATAGCTGGCTCATACGGTACTTTTATGTTTTAACTTAAGTAACTACCAAACTTTTCCATAGCAGCTGCACTGTTTTATACCACCAGCAATATATGAGGGTTCTAGTTTCTCCACATCTTTGCCAACCCTTATTTTATGTTTTTATATTTTTACTAGAGACGGAGATCTCACTGTGATGCCCAGGCTGGTCTCGAATTCCTGAGCTTAAGCGATTCTCCCATGTTAGCCTTCCAAAGTGCTGGGATTACAGGTGTGCAACACTGCATCCGGCCGGTTTTTGATTATAGTCATCCTAGTTGGTATAGTCTATCATTGTTATTTTTAAAATTTGCATTTTTGTAATGATAATAATGTTGAACAGCTTTTCATGTGCGCTTTGGCCAATAATGTATCTTCTTTGAGGAAATATCTGTCTTTGTTGTTGTTGAGTTGAAAGAAAATAGGAATTGCTTGGAGCAGAGAGCAGGATCAGGATTGACTTTAGGCGGTAGCCACACATACCTGCATGTCAGTCTTGCCCCCACAGTTGCGTCAGTTACACCTCCACTTCCAAGAATGCAAGGTGTCACCCTTATTTCCTCTCTCAGCAGGCACACCCTTATTCACCTCCTCCTTTACCATGCCTACAGGCCAAACTCCACTGTAAACACTGTTGATTTGATCCTCTTGCTGCTGTAAGATTAGGACAAACTAAAGACAAACTGAAATATTGGGACTAACTGGTTATTTTGTTGTTGTTTTTGCTTCTTTGAAAGAGTTGTAGAGTTTTGACGGTTCCTTTAGTCCGTTTCATTGAAGAGCACTTGACTTTCTGATGTTGGCAAAACAGAAGAAAAGTAATGCACACTGGGAAACAGTAATCGTTTGCTTGGGCATCATTATATTGAGGCTTCTACAACCCTTGCGTTGGACCTACACAAAGCCCAATGTCTCACTGAAGATAGGAGTTAACATTATTTGTCCTGACACTGCATTACATGTTCTTGAGGCTCATCTGTAACAGTTAAAATGTCAGCTAGTTTTCCTTCATGGAGTTAGGGTTAGGTCTCAACTTTTTTAAGTAGTGCTGCACTTTCCAGCCCCTAACCATTTCTGACGTGTTGTCACTCTTCCTATTTGAACATATCCAGTGATTTCTAGTGACCTCCTTCTTTTTCCTGAACTACTCTCCTCTGGGTTTCTATGACACTTATTTCCCTCCTTCTTAGAATTATTTATGAGTTCCTCCTCTTCCTACCAGTCTTTAAATGTTGAATTTCTTCAAGGCTAAGTCCTCTTATTCTCTATTCTTTCCTTGGGAATTTCATCCATTCTTATGACTTCAAGTACCACCTCCATGCAAAATTATATCCCTAGCCCAGATTTCTCCCACGAACTCCAGAGCCAATCTAGTTTTTCACATCTCATTTGGATGTCTCACAGGTACCTTAAACCCACTATGTCCAAAACAGCTCAGAATCTTCCCTTCCATACCGGGTCCTCCTCCTGCATTTCTTCTCTCGGTGAGAGGCAGCAACCTCGAGCCAGTGTGCAAGCCCAAACTGGGCATCCTCCTCCCAGCTTCTGTCGCCTAATGAAGGTTATGATGAAGGGTGTGGTGGAGTCCTCTTGTTGATTTTCCTCCTGAATATTTAAAAAATCTATCTGCTCTCCTCTATCTCCATTGTCACCACTAAGATACTATCATCTCTTTCCAAGACGATTGCAGTGGCCTCCTAATAGATTTCCAACATTCATGCTTGTGTTCTCTAATCCAGTACTTCCCAGGCTTTTTTTTTTTTTTAATAGTACAGCACTCAGAAAATTGTATTTGCACAATTCACTGGGTAACTGGACAAAGGTGCTCAATGTTGGAGGCAGCTGCCCAGGGGTGTTCTGGCTGCCCTGGACCCGCCCAGCCACTCCAGGGACTGTGAGGGATCAATATCTTGGGCACATCTGTTATCCATTCATGACTCATAAGACATTCTGTGGGAAGCTCTGTTCTCATTCATTCTCTGTGCTTCAGCTGAGTGAGATTCTTTTCAATGGAAATTTGACTTTTGCTCTCCTGCTTAAAACCCAGTGGTGTTCCATTGCCTTCAAGATAAATTCCAAGACTTTAATGTGCCTTAAGACCCCAAGTGATCTGACTCAGCCTCACCAGCCTCCTCTGTCTGTATTCTCACCCTTTCTCTCTCTGTGCTTCAGTCTCCGTGGTTGACATTCAGTTCTCCCAACTTGCTGTGCTCTGTTTATCTGGAATTACTCTCTCCCCACTCTCACCTCTCCTCTTGTTAATTCCTGCTCTTCCTTCAGAGCTAAGTTCACAAGTACCTCTGTGATTTCCTTGATTCCATCAGATGTTTGCTCTATTAAAGACCGTGCTTTCCCTCAGATCCCTTGTTAAATGGTAGTTGAATGTCTGTGTGTCCTGCAGCAGTATAATCTCCAGGGATCAGTGTGTGCTTTGTTTGCTGCTCTACTCTTGGTGCTCTTTGGAATGCTGAGTGCCCAATACACGTTGGTTAGATGAATTATGTGCCAGTTCTTGGTGCTAGGGGTATAGCATTAATCAAATCAGACGTGATTCCTACTCTTTGGAGCTTACACTGAGATACAGACAATAAAGAAAGAAACAAGAGGCCAGGCTCGGTGGCTTATGCCTGGAATCCCAGCATTTTGGGAGGCCGAGGTGGGCAGATCATGAGGTGAGGAGTTTGAGCCCAGCCTGACAATATGATGAAACCCCATCTCTACTACAGATGCAAAAATTAGCTGGGCATGGTGGCATGCGCCTGTAAACCCAGCTACTCTGGAGGCTGAGACATTAGAATCACTTGAACCCGGGAGGCAGAGGTTATAGTGAGCTGAGATTGCGCCATCGCACTCCAGCCTGGGCAACAAGAGGGATGCTTTGTCTCAAAAAAAAAAAAAAAAAGTATCTCAAGGAAGAACGTTCCAGGTGGAGGGCACAGTGAAATATTACACAGAGGGATATTCCTCTCTTAAGACAGAAATAAGTCTGCTGGAGCTGTTTAGGCAAGTGAAAGGGAGACAGAGCAGTAATGAAGCTGGAGGGGTTGGCAGGAGTGAGGCCATGTGGAGCCTGATCACCTCAGTTAGAGAGTCTGGCTTGTTTTCTTTTCTTTTTTCTTTTTTTGAGACAGGGTCCTGTCTGTCACCCAGGCTGGAGTGCAGTGGCACCATCTCGGCTCACTGCAACCTCTGACTCCTGGGTTCGAGCGATTCTCCTTCTTTAGCCTCCCGAGTAGCTGGGACTACAAGCGCGTCCCACCATGCCCGGCTAATTTTTGTATTTTTAGTAGAGACGGGATTTCACCATGTTGTCAGGCTGGTCTCCAACTCCTGACCTCAGGTGATCTGCCCACTTTGGCCTCCCAAAGTGCTGGGATTACAGGCATGAGCCACCTCGCCCAGCCAAGAGTCTGGCTTATTTTCTAAGTGTGAGGTGAAACTATTAGAGGCTTTTTGAGCAGAGGCTAACTTGATTCATTGTGAGAGTGTCCATGACACACCTCCAGGCAAAAGATGATAGAGGCTTGGACTGGGATGGGGGCAGTGGCACTAGACAGAAACAAGAGCAGTCTTTGGGAATATATTTGGAAGTAAGCTAATAAGATTTGCTTATGGATTGGATGGAAGATGTGGGGTTTGAGGAAAAGAAGAAAAATCAGGGATGTGCCATGTAGGGTCATTGTTGAAAAATGTCAGGGATAGCTCCAATTTTTTTTTTTTTTTTTTTTTTTTGTCATTTTGATTTTTACTTTGAGCAGTTGGGTGAGTGCCATTCACTGAGATGGGGAAGACAGGGAGGGGTGAGGGCGGGGGTTAGTATAAATCAGTTGTGTTTGTTTTAAACATGTTTAAAGTCTGGGTTTGACATCCAAGAGGATATGTTTTATAAACAAATGGATAGGTTAAATCTGGAATTAAGGGGAGGTAGGGTTGGAGATACAAATTTGGAGTCATAATAATGTTTATAGCTATGAGATGAGATTAGAGTTTTGGTTTTTTTATTGTTGTTGTTGTGAGATGGAGTCTTGCTCTGCCACCCAGGCTGGAGTACAGTGGCCTGATCTCGGCTCACTACAACATCTGCCTCCTGGGTTCAAGCGATTCTTATGCCTCAGCCTCCCAAGTGGCTGGGATTACAGGCATGCATTACCACACCCAGCTAATTTTTGTATTTTTAGTAGATATGGGGTTTCTCCATGCTGATCTTGAACTTCTGACCTCAGGTGATCTGCCCGCCTCGGCCTCCCAAAGTGCTGGGATTATAGGCATGAGCCACCGCACCTGGAAGAGATGAGAGTCTCTAAGAGAGTGCAGATAGGGAGAAGAGGAGGAGTTCCAGGACAGCTTCTTGGGAAGTGCTGCCTTCAGAAGGTAGTCAGCAAAGGAGAACTTAGAAAGAGCAGCCAGGTGTGTCGGAGGAGAATAGAAGTGTGGTGTCATGAAAGCTAGGAGGAGAAAGTGTTCCAAGAACTGTGTTGAATGCTGTTGAGAGGCTGAGTAAGATGACAGAGAAGTAATCACTGCTTTGGGCACCATAGAGATCACTGGACTTGAATCATAGCCAGTTCATTAGAGGAGGTAGAAGTGTGATTGAAGAGGTCTGAGGAGCAGATAGGAGGGAAGGCAGGAGAGGTAGCTGCCTCAGAAAACTGATTCAAGAAGTTTTGCTAAAAGGAGGAGGAAGAAAAGAGGCAGTACTTAATGGAGGATAGAGAGGTAAAGAAAGGGTTTTTAAGTGATTGGCCTCACCAAGAAGGATCTTGCAGAGAAAGAAATAGAAGATTAAGAAGAAAGGAAGGTTAATGGTAGTAGTCAAGTTTCTGAGAAGGTATGTGGGGATGAAATCAGTGTCTAAGTGGAAGGGTCGTGTGTGTGTTTTTGTGGGACAGGGCCTCGCTCTGTCACCCAGGCTCGAGTGCAGTGGCGTGATCACGGCTCACTGCAGCCTCGACCTCCTGGACTCAAGTGATCCTCCCACCTTAGCTTTCCGAGTAGCTGGGACTACAAACGTGCACCACCATGCCGGGCTGATTTTTTATTTTTGTGAGATGGAGTCTCACTAATAGGTGGGTGATATTCTAGGCCAGGGTTCAAGTAAATTACAGCCCAAGGGCCAACTGGTCTCAAACTCCTTACCTCAAGTGATCCTCCCACCTTGGCCCTGCGAAGTGCAGGGTTGTATTTTGATTTCTTTAAAAACACAGTACAGGGATGTTATCAATTTTAACAGTAGAGAAAGAAGAGACTATACATACAGTTAGTAGATTTGGTGATGGGAAGATAAGAGAGTTCTCATCAGATTTATTTTCTCAGCTGGGGGGAGAAGGGAGAGGAGATTTAGGAGACAAGACAAAGCATGAAATGTTATGTTGAGAGCAGACAGTGAACACATTAAAGGAGTTTAATAGAATTTCCATAGTGCCCATTCGGGATTCATGGCCCTGAATTTAAAGTGCGACCATTCAGCACAGTTTAGCATTTTCCTCCAGCAACATTCAGCCATTCAGGTGAAGCATGGAGTGGGTAGATGGTTGAGTTTAACCTGGGTTGCCATTTTCCCAGGTAAGCGCAGCAGAGGGAGAGAGGGACATTGCCGAGAGGGTATTTATAAGGAGAATAAATATAAATGATGGACTGTGTAAGCAAAGCTGGGTAGGAAGGGAGAAGGCCATGGAAGCATAATGGATAATGAACAACTCTCTGAGTGACAAGGTTGAAGAAGCGCTGAGTGAGAGTATCAGATAGAAGTGACCTGGAAGAATATGAGGTAGTGGTGGTGAAATTGACATTTCAGAGGTGTGCAGCTTGTAGTGTTGAAAAGAACTAGGGCATGACCATGGACCAGGTGGCTGAGGTGGGGTAACCATAAAATTGTGAGGAGAGAGGAGGCCATGGTATTGGATGGGTCATCTACATTCTTGTTGAAGTCACCTTGAATGGTACAGCAGTGGTGGAAAGGAAGACAGGGAGCCACCGACGATGAGGGATAGTGCCCAGGATACTAGTAGATTTCAGCAACAAGGAGGGGGAGGCCGGTGGTAAAACATGATGCCATGAGCTTCAAGGACCAGGGTTTGTGAAGGATGAAGGAGGGGAAATGGTTTGGCAGTGAGCTGAGTGAATGGATGGAAGGATGGACGAATGGAAATGTATGCTTTTACTTGGCAGCTTTCAGTGAAATTTAAAAATCTCTAACTGCTGTCAGCCCTACCCATTAAAGCTCCATCTTTTTAAGAAACAGAGACTGACAAACCACTGCCTGCCCACCACATCCAGCTTACTGCCTTTTTCTGTGCTTTCAGAGCATAGCTGTGCCCATTCATCTGCACCACACTCATCTGTTTACACATTGTCTGACTGCTTTTGTGCTACAGTGGCAGAGCTGAGTAGTTGCAACAAAGATAACCCCACAGTGAAAGCCTAAAATATTTATTATCTGGCCCTTTATAGAAAAAGTTTGCGGATTCCTGATTTAGAACAAAAAGTTTGAGTCTCAAACTTCAGCATGCATCACAACCACCTGGAGGACTTGTAAAAACACAGATTGCCGGACTCCATCACTAGGGTTTCTGATTCAGTGGGTCTGGGTTGGGGCACAAGAATGTGCACTTGTAATAAGTTTGCAGGTGATGCTGACGCTGCTGGGAGAGGACTGCACTTGGAGAGCCATTGCTTTCAATAGTTAAGGTACTGACCAGATTCCTCCTTTCCTTAAGCTTTGCTGAACCAAATGTCACCGCCCCCGCAACTTCAGCTGCCCATCGCTTGAGATGATTTGCTAGCTTGTCGTCATCCTTTTTACACCTGGTGCCTGCAGATGGTAGTGATTCTTTGGCTGAGGCTTAATCAGCACCATATGCATTGGGACAGTTGCTCCTCCTGGCTCTGTGCTTTGCTCTAAGTTTTCTACCTGGTCTTTCGCAGGTTGTCTGGTAGGCTGGGACTTACGTGAAGCTGATGTGTTAGGGAGGGCAACAGTAGATAGAGATCACCTAAACCTGAGGGGGACTGAGCGGCTAAACACCGTTGTTTGCAGAAGAATTTTTTCCCCTTGTGTATATCTGCTGTAAGGTGCTTGAGTGGTGTAGGGGTTCGTCTTGGCAGACCGAGTTGGGGGTGCTAGTCAGTATGTGATCATAGATGGGGTTTGGGAGTCTGACCCCATATGGTAGCAGTGTCAGTCTGGCAGCAGGTAAAAGGACACCTGGGAGAAAAACAGGTCAGGGCTCAGCTGAAGCAAGTCTTTTGTCCCTGTCCTTCAGCAGAAAGACCTCTGAAATATCTGAAGGATACTTCCTTCTTTCTTTTTTTTTTTTCTAAAGGATGTTTCTAAAGTATCTAGAAGATGCTGGGACAGTAACTCCTTCCGAGATTTCTCTTTCTTCTCTTGCTCCATGTCTGAGGTTGCTTTCTCTTTCTTTGATTTGTCTCCCAGCGGTGTAGCTCAGCGGTTACCATACTTAGCTGTGTCCTCTAGTGCAGTGGATGCGCCCAGATTCGTTTACAAGTGGGCGTGTCCGTGGACTGCTTAGACCTGTCTCTCAGGTGTCAGGTTTTGCTCCTCACCCATCCAGGCCGGCAGCGCAGGGCACGTGTGCACTCAGGGCTCTGCGCTGCCCCTGCCTGCGGCAGCCGTGCCCGTGCTGTCCCATTTTCTATCCTGACTTCTCTGTGTCTTCTCGTTGTCTTTTTTTCTGTTTTCTGTCTTGTTTCCCCTGCCTTCTTCCGACCCTTGTCCCCTGTGAAGACATGCCTCTTCAGGCCGCAGTGAGTTCTTGTCCTCTTGCCAAACATCCCCGTTGTGGGCAGCTGGCACCCTGTGACCATTTTACAGATCTGCCAGTGAGCAAACATGAGAATGAGTGAGGTTTTGGGTTTTTAATTTGGAAGTCATGGTAGAGACAGTGAGAAGATGGCCTTGCCTTCGCTGTTTTTGATTGATAGTAGAGCTTGAAGTTGGTGGTGGTCTCCAGGAGCTGGATGCTGTGGATTTAGCACAAGGGAGAAGTATGTGACCAAGGCAGGTCACATTCAGGGTCAGAAACCATGACTCCCAGCAGAGGGTCTCTGAGGACTCAGCTCTCACAGAATATCAGGAACAGAAGGGGACCTAAGTCTGCCTTGTCTGCCTCTGAAGCCTGGATTGGAGGGCAGGAGATGAGCCAGCAGGGCTACTTTTATTCAGATTAAAGTACCTGTACACGTCCATACTATGGCGCCCCTCTCCTCTGAGCTCCATTTCACCTATTTTGTTTTAGTCTTTAAGGCAAGAGTTCACTTGAAGAAAGTGTTGTATGGCTAAAGTAAAAGTGGGAGTGGAGGTGGGGCTGGAGGGACACACTGGTATTACCCAAATCCTCATCTTACAAATGGGAAAATAGAGCGTCAGAGAGGAGAAAACTCTTTTCTATACTCCAAGGCAGGACAAATAGGAAAGAAAGAGAGAGAGAGAGGAAAAAAACTAATTTAGAGAAGGAGAGCTGGAGACAAAGTTCCTAAGAAAAGAAAAAAGTCTGTGGAGATAGCGTCACAAGATGCATTACCTCAGGAGTCTATTTGAGAGACTGTGTCATATCAGGAAAGTTCTAGGGACTGGAGCCTCTTTTCTTGGTAAGAGGATGAGAATGAAACACCAGCCCCTCAGTCTGACTCCCAGAAAAAAGAACCTCAGGCTGATGAGCAATAACTCCAACAATGTCATTTCCCCAGCCGGGCTCAGCCCCACAGGAAATCTCAGAGTTTGTCATCAGGACAAGGGCCCACAAGAATGTCGCTGCACCCAGAGCTTTGTGGTTTGATGCCACTAGAGACTTTCCTGGTGAAAGCATTCTAAGGGAAGTTGCTTGGCTAGACAGAAAGATGCTGCAGTGAGGCCAGCACATGCCTTCCCAGGACTGCTGGTGCTGAGTGTGGATTTCAGATGCCTCCTGGATCTCACACAGTGGTCATTGTCCCCGTGTAGCTCCTGGCAGCCCTAGTCTGACATGGGATAGAGCAGTTCCTCAAGGATTTCAGAGTCCAGGACATGGGAAATTGGGGCGGTTTGTTTTTCAGTGTTGCCAGTTGACCTGATAAAGCATAAAAACCTAACTGTTAGGGCCTGTTCTTTTTGTGGAAGCAAGGCCAGATCCTAAGCCCCCATTGGGATCTGTGATGTTACAAATCAATATTTTTTAATTGTGTAAATTTATGAGGTAAAAGTATTGTTATGATTTATAAATATAATGTGGGCTGGGTGCAGTGGCTCACGCCTGTAATCCCATCACTTTGGGAGGCTGAGGTGGGCAGGTCATTTGAGCCCAGGAGTTCGAGACCAGCCTGGCCAACATGGTAAAATCCCATCTCTACAAAAAATACAAAAATTAGCCGGACGTGGTGGTACTTGCCTGTAATCCCAGCTACTCAGGAGGCTGAGATGGGAGAACTGCTTAAACTTGGGAGGTGGAGTTTGCAGGTGAGCCCAGATTGCACCACTGCACTCTAGCCTGAGTGACAGAGCAAGACTTTGTCTCACAATAAATAAATAAATAAATACAATGCAGAATAACTAAATCAAGCTGGTTAACATATTCATCACCTTAAATACTTGACGTTGTTTGTAGTGATAGGTTGGAGTTTTAAATCTGTATATATCCAGGGGCAGGGGTGAGAGGGCAATGCCGAAAGCTGAAGACCACCTTGAAGGAAAATGGTCAGTTTCTGCCTTTGGTTCCTCTGGTGGGCGTCTCTTGATTATTCAAGTTGGGAGGAAAAACTAAAAAGTGTGTGTACATCAGTAAGGCATCATTTCCCACACTAAAGCACTTTATGCAGCAAGCGTTGAGTTCCTGTGATGTACCAGCCATTTTTCTAGACAGCGGGACTGCATCAGGTGACAGAACAAAGTCTGGCCCTTGTGGACCTTTCCTTCTCATAAGGGAAGGCAGACAGTTACTACTTCCTGTGGTGGAGAGAGCTCTGGAGAAGACTCAAGGTGAGGAGTATCCAGCAGCATGAACTCGAGAAGGCCTTGCAGATAAGGTGACATTTGAGAAAGCCCTGAAGGAAGTGAGGGAATGAGTAATGTGAATATCTGGGGAAGAGAACTTCTATACAGAGAGCACATCAAAGGCCAAGCCCAGGCAGGAACATACCTGGTGGATTGGAGGAGCAGCACGGGAGGCTGGTGTGGCTGGAGCTGAAGGAGTGACGGAGAAGAGCTGTTGGAGGTGAGGTCGGAGGCTTAGCTGAAACCAAGACCATGCGTGCATGGCTTTTTGGAAGTTGAAAAATACTATGGTGTGAACATTGGTTCCTCCCTAAAGTCATAGTTGAAATCCTAACTCCTGAGGTGATGGTGTGAGGAGGTCGGGCCATTTGGGAGGTGAGTAGGTCATGAGGCTGGAGCCCTTTAAATGGCATTAGTGCCCTTACCCAAGAGCACAGCACCGCACTGGAAATGAAGGATGCCCCTGCTGTGATGTGCGTATGGTTTGTTTGCCCCCTGCCAGGTCTCGTGTTGAAATTCGGTCCCTCAGGACATCCCCCCCAAAAAAGTTTGATCCCCAGTCTTGAAGGAGGGACCTGGTGGGAGGTGTTTGGATTGTGGGGGCGGGTTTCTCATGTATGGCTTGGTGCCGTTCTCATGGGAGTGAGTGACTTCTCACGCTTAGTTCCTTCGGTAACTGGCTGTTGCAAAGAGCTTGGCACCTCCTCTCTCGTTTCCTCTCTGGCCACATGATTTCTGCACAGGCGGCTCCCCTTCGTCTTCTACCACAAGCAGCCAGAAACCCTCTCCAGAAGCAGATGTTGTGCCATGCTTGTATAGCCCACAGAACTGTGGGCTAAATTTCTTTTCTTCATAAAGTACCCAACCTCAGGTATTCCTTTAGAGCAACACAAACAGACTAAGACACCCCTGGAGACAGAAGCTCTCCCGAGGTTCTTCTGGACTCACAGGACCCATCCCGCCATGGCTCTGACCACACTGAATTGCAGAGGCCTGGGCAACTGTCTCTAAAATTTTATAAGCTAGGATCATACTTATCCCCAAATAATTGTGGTAGAATTGACCTCTGGGGGCATCCCTCATTTCAGGTATTGTGTTGGTTTTCTACTTGCATAACAAATTATCACAAATTGATGGCTTCAAACAACAAAAATGTATTCTCTCACAGTTCTGAAGGCCAGAAGCCCAACAAATGCAAGGTGCTGCAGGGTACGCTCCCTGTGAAGGGTCGAGGGGAGAGCCTGCCCCTGCCTCTTCCAGCTTCTGGTGGCTGCCCACAGACCCTGGCATTCATTCCTTCACTTGTAGTTGTGTTTCCCGTCTTCATCTTCGTCAGCACAGTGTTTTTCCTCTGCATGTGTCCCTGTCTTCACATGGCCTTGTTTGGACACTCATGATTGGATTCAGGGCCCACCCTAATGCAATATGACCTCATCTCAATTTAGTTACATATGCAAAGATCCTCTTTCCAAATTACCAGAGATTAGAACCTCAGGATATCTTTTTGTCAAACTCAGTTTAACCCACAACAGGTGCCTTGGTCTGAGTTTGATTATGATGAGAGTCTTCTGGGCTTAAATATGCTTGAGGACTGAGACAGGAATTATTGAAATACAGTTAGAAAGGTCCACTATGTTAGGGATGTCAGGAATTTTTTTTTTTTTTAAAGAAATGTCTATTGTGTTTATTTAAACTAATTAAAGATTTATAGATGAAGCCAGCACAGTGGCACATGCCTCTAAGGCAAGAGGATTGCTTGAGCCCAGGAGTTTGAGGCCAGCCTGGGCAACATAACAAGACCACATCTCTAGAAACAAAAACATAGATAGATATGTTAATTTGCATCATTGTTTGGAAACCTGAAGACTTGAGGATATGCAGTGGTAAAATTCATGCAAGTGTTAGAAGACAGAGATCTTACAGAATAAGGAATTTTTAAAGCTGAGAGTCACAGCCTGAGTTTGGCCTGGGTGGGAGGGCTGAAGAGCTCTTGCTGATGTTCCAAGTTTATGGTTTTGCCAGCTGTGGCAGCAAGTTGGCAGAGACTGAATGCAACAGACCAGAGTCCTTGGGCCCTGGCTGACTTTTGCAGGAGAAGCAGGCTTATTCCACTTGCCTTTCCCCTGCATTCCCATGGGGTCCACAGGGTGCCCAGGTGGTGTGTGCTGCCAAGCTGTTGCTCCCCTCTGTGCAACACCCATTGAACATACATTGTTTAGTGTCTGTCAGGGCTTACTAGTATTTGCCTTTTTTCAGCTCACCAGTTAAAAGTCTAAGAGCTGTTTATCTGTAGGGCGAGGTGGTTCACGCCTGTAAGCCCAGCACTTTGGGAGGCCGAGGTGGGTGGGTCAGGAGGTCAGGAGTTTGAGACCAGCCTGGAGAACATAGTGATACCTTGTCTCTACTAAAAATACAAAAAATTAGCCTGGCATGGTGGTGTGCACCTGTAATCCCAGCTGCTTGGGAGATTGAGTCAGGAGAATCGTGTGAACCCGGGAGGCAGAGGTTGCAATGAGCTGATACCTCATTGCAACAGTGCGACACTGTGCAACAGGGCGACAGTGCGAGACTCCATCTCAAAAAAAGAGTTGTTTATCAAAGGAAGTTTAAGTTCCCACTTTGATATCACAGTGATAGGACTATATCTGGCCTAGCAATGTAATTAAAATTCCTTAGTAATAATATACATTTGTGGGCATTGAATTGAATTGTTATCACGGTCACCATGAATTGGAGTTTTGCTCTTGTTTCCCAGGCTGGAGTGCGATGGCATGATCTCAGCTCACTGCAGCCTCCACCTCCCAGGTTCAAGTGATTCTTCTGCCTCAGCCTCCCAAGTGACTGGGATTACAGGTGCTCTCCATCACACCTGGCTAATGTTTTGCAGAGATAGGGAGTTTCGCCATGTTGGCCAGGCTGGTCTTGAACTCCTGGCCTCAGGTGATCCACCCGCCTTGGCCTCCCAAAGTGCTGACATTACAGGTGGGAGCCACGGTGTCTGGCCACCAGGAGTTCTCAGGGAGCTCCTGTTGTGTCACAAGGAATTGTGTGCAACTTAGACAGATGGGAGATGAATAAAGAGGGCTCTTTGTAGCCTTAAGGAAATTTGAAGCAAGGAGAGAGGACAGATAGGAATCAGAGGTTCACAGAAGAACTGATAAAGATTTGTGTATGCCACATTTGGCTTCTGTAGGAAAAAGCCTTTTAATGTATCATCTAATAAGTGGCCAGGTGCGGTGGCTCACGCCTATAGTCCCAGCACTTTGGGAGACCAAGGAGGGAGGATTGCTTGAGTCTAGGAGTTTGAGATTAGCCTGGGCAATACAGTGAGACCTCATTTCTACAAAAAATAAAAAATTAGCTGGTCATGGTGGTGCACACCTGTAGTCCCTGTGCACCTAGAGTCCCAGCTATTTGGGCTGAGGTGGGAGGTAGAGGCTATAGTGAGCCTTGATTGTACCATTGTGTTCTGAGCTGAGACCTTGTCTCAAAAATAAATAAATAAAGCATACAAACAAACAACTAAACAACTAATTGGACGGAGAGCTCACCTGGCCTCTGCCTCAGCCTCTCCCTGCTTCCCTGAGTCCTGTGGGCACTTTAGTGGTGGAACAGAATCAACAGGTGCTTGGGCGAAGGGGGTTGAGGTGAGAGAAGGGCCTCGGCTGCACCTGGACTGCCCGGGTGACTGCATTACTAGTTCCAGTGTGGCTCAGTCAGCTGTGTCCTGGGAGGTGTGATAATTCTGAGTATTATCTCAGGACGTGAATAGTATTCCTCAAAAAGGGAGGCTTCATTTCATGTCTGTTAACTGGGAATACAGCCACAACTATGTCCTCAGGGCAAGGACCAGTGGTAAAATCGCCGTAACTTCTGGGATGAGCACAGGGCAAATAATGTACAGACATCATTTCCTTTGACTAATCTTTGTAATCCTGGCTCCTGAAAGTAGTGAAAATTCATTGTCTAAGCTGAGATTTTAAATTCAGGACCCAGATGGGTTAGAAGGTAAGCCTCCAAAAGGTCTGCTTTCCGCGGTGTGTCAGTGTCCTGAATTCCTGGCAGGCAGCAGTCTCATTAGAAAAGCAGATTGCCTCCTGACTCACCCACTCAGTGTGACGTGAGACAGCCCTACAGCCCTCACAGCAGCCCATATTCCTGTTGGATGGGGCAGAGCATGTACCGTCCATTTTATAGCTGTGGTGGCTACAGAAGCCTGGCCCAGACCGTGGAAAACCTTGAGAGGAGATAGTCTGTTATAGGACAGGAGCTTTGTCCTGGAATTTCCTGGCCTTTGTCTGTCTGGGATAACTTCACGTACCAAGACGCCTGTTTTTTAGAGTCTGCTTCCTTCTGGGGGAAGAGTGCTACTTACTGCCTGTCTTCCACATAATGCTTTTGCTTCCTGTACCAAAGCCATCTCCTCCCTGTTGCCCATGGGTTCAGAGGTGGGGGGAGCACTGTGGCCAGGTGTGTGTACCTGGCTCCCATTATGCTCCTGAAAGTTACCGGTCACAAAGGAAAAGCCTAACCACTGGACATAAAAGCTGCATCTTCCAGCCTGGCCCATTCACTCTGGTCCTAACCTTTGTCTGTCTCTCATATTGCAGCAGAAAAAGTCCTACCTGGAGCGGAGCGTTAAGGAAGCTGAGGACAACATCAGGGAGATGCTGATGGCACGAAGGGCCCAGTAGGGAGCCTCTCGGGGAAGGTCTTCCTCTTGCCCCTCCCATTCCTGGTGGGGGCAGAGGAGTCTCTGCAGGGAAACAGCTCCTCCTCTGCCCCATGGACACTTCATCTGGATGGCCTGGCAACGTCACATTTTCTGCATCACCCTGAGCCCCTTTTGCTTCCCAGCCCTGGAGTTTTTACCCTGGCTTTACCTCCCACCTTGGCCCAGGACACTCTTTCCTCTCAGGGTGTGCAATGAACTCCCAGGAAAGGGAAGATGGGAGCCAGGGCAGATAGGAAGCTCTGCCTGAGCTTTCCACTAGGCATGACAGCCAGACCAATAAAAAGTGTGCATTCTGCTAAGCCTGCTTTTCTTGAGCTGAGGGATGGAACAGAGGGTTAGAGAGGCAGTGGCTGTCTCCACCTCAGCTCCTGCTCCCTCTGCATTGGAGCCCTTCCTTCCTTGGGGGATGGGCTCTTGCCCTTTTCTCTTTTCCCTTCCTGTACCTTTGACTAACCTCTCAGCTTCCGGGCCTGCATGTAGTAGACAGAAGAGGAAGAAAGAACACTGACATTCACAGCTGAATAAGTGAACAGGATAGCAGTCCCTGGATGGCAGTCTGCCTCAAGATTCCTTTTCCTGCCTTCTCCCATACATTCCAAAAGGAAGTTCAGCAGTCAGCAGCACCTCCAAGACTGTCTCCTTCAGGCCAATATCATAAGATGGACGCTGTAATCCTGAGGTCTCCTAGAGGCTGAGGGCAGCAGTATGCGCCAGCTGGCTCGTCCCAGCCCAGGTGGGCCAATTATTCAATTTTTAAGAATTTTGTTGCAAGCCAGTTGTTAAACACAGCCATTATAATTATGTAAATGTGCAAATTAGGTTAAAAACGAGGACAATAAATATTCAAAACTCATCCCTAATTATATTACTACATTTGACCGTGATTGTGCTCTATCTATCTATCTATGCACTGACTGTGATCTGTGGGGCTGGACCTATTGTGTCTGGGTGGCAGAAATCCCACATGATGGCAGGTCCTGTGCTGCTCTTCCCAGCTCCAGTCGGTGACATCACATTGGTAACTTGAAATCAGCCATGGCACGGTGGGAACACTTACACCACAGAAATAAGACATAGGACATGCTACAAAACATGGCTGAGTTTTTTTTTTTTGTTTTTTTAAAGAGAGCTTGGTAAACATTTATCAGCACATCCACTGCTTCGGAGGGAAGGCAGAGTCGGCAGGGAGCTGTCAGCTGCAGCCTCTCTGGCCAGCTGGGCTGGGTGGACCAGCTGAAGGAGGAAAATCAGGCTTGCTGCTATGGCATCCCGGCGCCACCCTGTGGCCAAAGATGAGATGAGTGGCACGGTTGACTAGTTGGGGTGAGGGGTGGGAGAGGACAGTGAGGAAAAACCTCTGGTATGGCCCCATGTGATTGTAGGATCCTGGGTTTCCAGGGAGCAGGCCTGGAAGCCACTCCAGGGGCAGCCCCTGGTTACCAAAAGGCCCTTTCCTAGGCTCTGGGTAAAGGCAGGTGTAAGTTGTCGTGGCAAATACTCCTCCCTGAGCCCATCTTTGAGTGAGACTGGGGGAAACTGCTAGCTGGACCAGGAGCCCATCACCCGGCTGGAGGACACCTGGCCTCAGAACCATCCTTCCTTGTAGCACCTGCAGTGTTTGCATCACCACCAGAATAAAAAGTTAGTTAGTTAGACTGGCTGCTGGTCATATACTGGATGGTGACCACTAGCTGAGATACCCGCATTTTATAAGCCTTAGTGAGCAGGTGACTAGTGGGAAATGGCAACAGTCTAGGAGACAGAAGCACAGACTCAAGGGGGCTTAGCTTAGACCTGGAATCATTTAGACAGTCGAGCTTTGGACAAATTTATTGAAACATACAGGGTGTTGTTAGCAGAGAAATCATTCCATGGTGTATTACGTTTGGCCACTACCTTGAATGTATAATTTAAAAATTATAAATATATATTTCACCACTAAGCCTTTGGCCAAAAAAAAGTTATTTAGCACATCTTTAAAGATCAATAAGAAATGGATTTTGGACATTAAAAAGATCAAGTCACTGAATTAAACAGCAGCAACCCCCACTAATCTAGAACCCCATGGTGCTGAAGGTAGAGGTGTCTGTGCGGAGCTAGTCATTTGTTACAGCAATCAGAAGAGACGGGGATAGGCACACCTATCAGAGGTGGTGGCAGAGCTGGCAGGACTGGATGGCTGGGCTGGTCAGGTGAGCATGTCCCAGAGACAGCAGCAACAGAGAGCAGTCCAGCAGGCTGTGAGGCAGGTGGATGGTCCCAGATCATCTCTTCTTTGGTCTTCTACCACATACACTGGAGGGAGAAGGGGCAAGAGGGTGAGAATGGACTGGTACAAACCCCAGGCCTTGCAAAGTTAGCCTCCCAGGACCACGGGAAGGCTACAGCAGGGGGAAGCCATAGGGCAGGCTGACAAGATCTTCATGCTCCTGCCATTGCTGCTGCTGAATGGAGGGAGGGTGACTCAGCTCAGCTGCTTTCTCTCTCCATTCCAGACTCAGGACACTCTCACCCTCACAGGGACAAGTACTATGGAACTTGCAGAATGGCCAACCCTACTTAGATAACTTTATAACCAGGTAGCATGTCCTCCCCCTGCAGGGGGACTGGCGGGCATTTCTTGGGATACAACTGAGCCATCACCCAAGAGTAACAGAGGAAAAGGAATTAAAATCTCCTTTAAAAGAGGGCTTTAAACCCTCAAAGAATAATCAAGAGCCCTGGTTTTTCACTCCTGGTCAATACACAATTTCAGAATTGCCCCTGACCTCTATACCTTGATAGAAAGGATGAAGAAAGGCAGGGATGAAAACCTGGCCGAGTGGTATGGGGCAGCTGGAGCCTGTGTGGTGTCTTCCCGAGCCTGGGATGCTCACTTTTCCTCCAAATGGAGTCGGAAACCTGAGTCCTGTCAGGGCTAATGCTCTATCAAGAGATCTGAGTGCTAAGCAAATCCACAGGTCAAGAAGAACCCCAACTACCTGCTACTTGTCAGCTAACTTGAGGCAGGCATTAGCTTCTCTTCCCATAAGGACATATTTTAAATGGCTGCTAGTCAATCTGTGGCCACTGGAAAAAAAAAATCTCCAACCAACCACTATCATCAAATTCATAAGCAGTAAGCATTTTTCATTTTTCCAGAGTTCATAAATGCATAAATCTTATCAATTAAACTAGTCCTTTGGCGGTTTCCTTTTTGTGTTTTGTATCTGTTTTGAGACCTCTCTCTTGGCAGCCCCTCTCTCTGGAGCCTGGTGTCTTCGCTATTACAGAGTGTGCTGGATAGGTTAGTAGATTTTCCAGGTCCTCTCATTATATCAGCTGTCCTCCGCTGCACGGACATGTTCCTTTTCCTTCTCTTGTGGCAAAGGTTTAATCCCAGCCCACTTTCATTTGGCCCTCTTCAGCAACACAGGGCTGGGTTTAGATGACCCTTTACCAGGAAAGCCTGCTCAAAGGGAGAGGATGAATGACCCATTTATTCTGAGGCCTCCTAAGGTCCAGTACCTCATTTCGTCTTCACAGCAACCTTGAAGTCACTGCCTGTGGAGTTCGAGGCTTAGAGAGGTTAGGTCTCTTGTTGAAGCACACGTGACTAGGCAGAGGCAAGGGCAGGATCTGGACCCAGGCCTTTATGGCTCTAAAGCCTCTGGCAAGCCAGGCTTGCTTGGGCCTAACTGGGATAGACAAGGGACCAGAAAGAGAACAGAGGTGACTGGGGCTACAGCAAAATCTTTCCTCACACCCAGCTAGAGCCTAACCTGCCCACTGCAGCCTGGGCACCCCAGACCCTGGGGTCACTGCAGCAGGAAAGCCCCAGGCAGACTGTCCCTTCCATCTGCCTGGATGGCCTGCTCACCACAGGATCCTGCATGGGCAACTCTGGACAGGGAAACCAGAATACAATGGCATGCAGGTCGCCTTGAATAACCTCTTCCCTATGCTCTCCCTGTCACGGGATTGGCTTGCCTGCCCCTGGGACAGAAAGCCCCCTCCCCTGCCAGCTCCAGAAATAGCCTGCTTGATTCATGTGAAGGCCATCCCGGGCTTCAGGCCAGAGACTCAGCTGGAGGCTGGCTGCAGTGGGAGAGGCCCCATAGAACTCTCTTAAGCTACCATTTATTGAGGTATTTGCAAGCGCCAGGACCTGTGCTGAGGGCCTTCTGGACACGGGACCACTCAGTCTTCATGACCACCGTGTAGGGTATGGGCATCAGGACATCAGTCAGTCTCCTCACTGCTTCCCCTTCTCCCCAGCCTCCAGGGACAGGGCTGAGGCGGCGGCCATGCCTTTCTCTCCTGTTGGAGCCACTGAACCTCAGGCAGCTTAGCTGGGGAAACAAAAATGTCCTAGTCTTGCTTGCTCCACCTTTCTCCTCCAGTTTAATCAGGTCCGTCCTTGCCGGGGCTTTCACATAACATACTCGGAAACGTGGGAAACTGGGGACTTGAGCACATTACTCCCAGACAACGCTGACAGAGGTTAGAAACGGCAGCTACAAAATGGAGGACTTCAAACCATAGGGCTGTGACAGCCATGACGGGGCACTGAGTGCCCACACATACCTTAGAAACCTGAGTCTTATTTCCTGGAGCACCAAGTTCCCCCAAACCCTTAGGACCTTTTCACCTTTAGCTGAGGACAGAACCTCGGCAACTCTTCTCTCAACTTCTGTAAATATTAAAAATATAAACCTTTTTAAAAAGAAGGAGAAAAAGGAGAGGGGTTAAAAGAGCAGTGGAGGGGTTGGGGTGGGAACAGGCACCACGTTTCCAGACCAGTCAGCAGCTGTCAGGGCCCAACCTGAGAAGAGGTTCTGGTGCCCGCTGTCAGTGCTCTGATCGAGCCGCTTCTTGGAGATCAAGTGCCCCCCTGTGGCCAGTCTAGGGATAGGGGCTGGGTTCCAGCTCCTGATGGGGTCAGAGTCTTAAGCATTGGCTTCCTTCCATAAGCATCAGTGTCAAAAGGCTCACCCCTCATTCGCTATCTAGTTACCACCCTATTCAACCGGCCCCAGGCAAGAAGAGACTATTCCCAGGGAACTAAAGGTGGAGTGGGGGTCCCTTCACTGGCTTGCCTCTTATCTGCCCTTTGAACCAACCCTCAGTATTCTCAGCCCCAGCCTGGTGTAGGGCCTGCAGAGGGGCAGGCACCCAGAGCTTTGTCACATGGATGCAAGCACAAGTGTGGGGTGGGGAATGTGCAGGGAGAGGCCTGTGAGCAAACAGGTGTGGCCTAGAAGCCCAGGCTAGGTCAGAAAGGCCCAGGAAGCCCGGGTATCAGATGCATAGCAGCTTTGGGAAGAGCTGAGCAGCTTCTGGCAGGGGCACCTCCCACCTCCTTGCCTTCAAGCTGGAAGCAGAAAAGATAGATGGACAATGTCCACCAAGCCCTGTGGTCTTCTCTGGGGCCACCAATGCCCACTGCAACCTTGGCCACCAGACACACCAATCAGTCGTCCCCTTGGTTCCAGAATCTAGGACTACTGTATTGTATAGCCCCAGAGGTGACATTCACATGGGCTACTCAGAAACCTGGTTCCGAGCAGGCAGTGGGCAAGTGGGGCTCCAGTCCCCATAGAGGTCAGGGCAGGATGACCCGCAGGAAATGTGAGTACAAGCCTCAGGTGAAGGCTCTTATTCTCAGTCAGTCCCATTCTGGCACCTGAAACCTTCACCTGCACGGCTCAGACTTTGTGAATGATTAATCGAGTGCCTTGATGTGGTAATTGAGCCTTATTAGGTCCTTCTTGTTTGTGCATGTCTGTACCAGTTCCAACCCAAGAGAGCTACGCAGGAAAGGCAAACAGAAAGACCAGAGCCTCCCAGAGGGTTTTGATGCCCACAGCCTTCTTGCTCCAGGAGTGAAGCAGCAGCACCTTGGCTCCTTACGGCCCAGACCAGTGATAGGCACCCAGGGCTGGCCCTCAACTGCTAAGACAACTACAGTCACAGCACCTTCCAAGAAGTGCCACCAGGGGAGATGATGGCTTTGCCAGGTGGAGGAGGACCTGTAGTCTTTGCTCAACTGCCCTTGCCCCACATTGGGCATCTAGACCGACAGAAGGAGGCCAGCCAGCCTTCCAGGAGGTTTCAGAGGATCCATAAAGCCCTTTTACTGCTCAGATGCAGAGGCAGGAAGGGAGGGGGAAATCTTTAAGCATTTTCCAAATAAGTAAAAACCTCAAGACAGCTATGAGATGGCTCCTGGTGGGTAGGGAGGGAGGTGGGGCGGGGAGAGAGAGAGGAGAATGCAACTTGTTATGGCTTCAGTTCAGCTTTCCTTGGATGTGCAAGTGCAGTGGGATTGTTTATTCCCCAGCACAAACGGGCTGCACCGATGAGAACAAAATGTCCTAAGGGCAACGCCACTGTGCCTCTTTTCAAGCCCAGTGAGCACCAGGTCTGTGTGCTGAGCAGGAGAGTGATAGGCGAAGGGATGACCAGGAATAGCAGAGGGACTAGCCTAGCTTCTGTCCTTCGAGGTTATCTGGGCAGAGGCGATCATGGGTCTCTTGTTTTCACTGGAGTCTTTGAAAGGTAAGACAGGAGGAGTTAGGAACCTCTTTCACTTTCCAGGATCCTCTTCTACAGAGAAGCAGATATGGAGCTGACAGAATCGGCACAGCCTTGACTCAGGCTCCACAACAGCAGCTGCCTTTGCCTCCTAAGCTCAGAGCCTTTCCCGGGCCTCTTGAGCCTCTCTTCCTGCCCTACTCCTCCTGCCTGCTTTTCCTGCAGCTTCAGCTCTGGCCTGGCTCTTCTGTAAAGCTGGGTCCCAAAATACCCACTCCAAGGTGAAACAGATCAGGAGCTGGCCAACCCACTGACCCATCAAACCGTGCCTCAGCTGACTGCAGCCCAACTCAACAAGCATTCAGTCAGCCATTGCTCTCTGGACAGGTGTGGGTGTTTACATGGATCGGTCTGGAAAGGGTGAGGGCTTGCTGAGCTGTGTATGGGTCTTTGCTCATAGGTCTTCAGAAGTGCATTTGCCACCATCCTGGGAGGGAGGCTGACCTTGACAAAACCAAGCAGCTATCCCAAGGCTAAGACCAAGCCTCCCAAGAAGCCTAGGGAGCCCCAAGTGAATGGGTCATCTTCTAGATGAGCCCTGGGCCCATCCCATGTCTACCCTGGGCTCAACCACAGGGTCTGCTTGCACTTTAGCCCTGCCTACCCCCAATCAATCCTGTGAACAGTAGACCCAATAGCACAATTTTTGGATAATCAATAAAAACCATCTAGTAGATCTGGACAAGCTGGGCCAGCCTGACAAGGCTGCACTGCCAGCCCCCTCTGTAGTCTCATCCTTGGGCGAGAGCTGCTAGGACCACTAGGACAGGGTTGACTGTCAATACTGAGACAATTGAGAACTTCTCAGATGCCAGGACTACAGTCAGAACTGCCTTGGGGACCACCTTGGGCAGTCATTTTTTGGTAAGAAGAGGATGCTGAGCTCAAAGGGAAATAGCTTCACTGAGGTCACATGGTGAATTAAAGGCAGGTCCTGGCCTGTCACTGCACCCTCCTGCCTCCTGGCCCAGTGCTCACTGCACATCAAGATCAGGCTCGGTTCAAATCAGATAGCATCTGGGCTGCATGTGACCTGAAATGTGGCTACGCATCAAGGGAATGAAAGGCCTCCCTATTCTCTGTGCCCCTGTTCCCCTTCTAAATCCAAGATCTGTGTGTTAGGTCCAAATCTGGACCTCTCCCTCCCTGTTTAGAGTGTCCCAAGGAGAGTCAGGGCCCATCGCCTCAGAACGACTTGGTCCAGGAGTCAACTGAGATACAGAGTGAATTCTGTCCACAGTCACATCAGAGTGAAAGGCCCCTCAGCCCCCACCCGCCACACCTCCACCTTCCACGTGAGGGTGCGGAAGAAGGAGTGGCTGCTGAGGAGCCCAAGCAAGGCGTGTGTGAAGGAGCACCCAGGTGCGTGTCAGCCTCCCTCGTGTGTAACTCAGTTCCAGTGCTAGAAGCTGACAATTCCTGGGGAAGTGGCTGGAGATCCAGAAGTGCTTGGTATTTTCCAGTAAAGACCATGTCACTCTTACAAGAAGATTATCACCTCATTTAAATAAAATAGAGAAAATAAGGGTTTTAAAAAAACTATGACCAACAGAAGAAGTGGTTAAAACCAGGGCCCACCTTCCCCATGTCCCTACCACCAACTTGGGAATTGGGCAGACCCCAGCTGAGGTCCTGGCTCTGTTCTTCCAGAGCTGGATAGTTTCAAGTAAGACACTGGACTTCTCTGAGCCTCTGCTTCGTCTTCTAAAGGATGAGAAGGAAGACAGAGTTGTACAGCTACTGCCTTAGATAACACAGGAAAATGTTGTAATGAGAACAAAGGTTATCATTAAGACAGGTCAAAAATATAAACCCTTAATTTACAGAGAGGTAAGTTTCATTGTACAGTTTCTTAAATAGTAAGATCATATAGTACATTTCAAATGCTATTTTCAATAATTTTCTAGGCCATGGTCTATGTTTATAGCACTGCTGAAAAACTGAGGTGCCCGCTGTGCTGGGGCAGCACATACTTCCTCTTTGCTGGTCCAGCTGCATGTACAAAGCTTGGTCTTGCAAAACATCATGCGGTTTTGCGTGATGGAGCAATCCAAGCCACAAGACTGCAAGGACCCGCATATCCACAGAAATGCCACAAGCTGACTGTGGGGCTCAACAGCTTGATGTGGAGAGGAGGGATTCTATCCAGATGAGTTTATAAAAGATAAAAGATGCACAGATAATAATTTAATTCAGACTTAAATAATTCACTATATTTGTGTAAACCTGAGGAGAAAACCAAGAGCTTCTCATACTGGTGAGAGAAGGAAATAAAAAAGGGAATCTCAAATAGTATACAGGGGCAATGGCCCCTTTCCCTCATACAAGACTTTAGCAAGCAATCTTATACAGC
This sequence comes from Aotus nancymaae, assembly GCF_030222135.1. Lineage (NCBI taxonomy): Eukaryota > Metazoa > Chordata > Mammalia > Primates > Aotidae > Aotus > Aotus nancymaae. The sequence goes on along the minus strand of NW_026988479.1, from coordinate 15,208,691 downwards.
CCTGAGGGGAAGACAGGCCTTAGAAACAAACTGTTTTGTATTTGGTTTAGAATAGAGAGCAGTTTTACTTTTACCTAGTGGGGGACTGAAGGGCAGTAATGGGGAAGAGTACTGGGACAGGATGAGTACATAAGCAGTTCCTCAGCACCTGCTCCTCCGCCAGAGTCCAGTCCTGTGGTGCCATTGCCTCAGATAGACCAAAGGACCACAGTGTGAGGCGGAGAAGATGTCACTGTCAAAATCAAAGGGGAGGAAGAGGTCGATAAGTATAAGAAGCTCCAGAATACACTTGGGAAGAGGACAAAATGTTTTTCTGGTGCTGAAAACCCAATGTCATGGGTAACATTACTACAGTAGGAGGAGGAAGCAATTCATTATATCATGACATATATCATGAACATATCCCTAATGCAGCTTTTGGAGGAATAATTATGAATGAGGCTGTTATACCAGGCAGAAGAAATTAAGGAAAATCTAGAGAACCTAATCACACCTAGTACATGACAATTCTATGACCCTGTGATGACGGTGTAAAGACCTCAAGGGAGGGAGGATTCTCCAGTGGAGGCAAACACTGTGTGATCTTGCTGATGACCTGCTCAGAAATGAGGCACAGAGAGACCACAGTTGTGAATGATGGTGGCTGATCTGACTCAGAGCATAACCTGGCCATGACTCAGACCATAACAAGTCCCTCAACATACTGGCCATCTTGTAATGGCTGTTCCTACCCAATTTAATGAATAGTATACTTCATTTACTGCCAGACTTCCAAAGACACCAATGTAATCATACACTAGGAGCTTTAACTCTGGAATAATCACAACACAGCAAGTGAATGGGCAGGCTGCCTTCCATCATTAAAGATTACAGCATGTAAGGGTGAGCAACCAATCCCACTTAAATATCCATTAACTGTCATGAAGACCTATAGATTTAATGCAATATCAGTAAAAATCCCAGCAGGAGTTTTTAATAGGTAAAGATAAACAAATTCTAAAATTCATGGAAAGGCAAGAGAACTAAAATGACTAAAACAAGAATTAATATAAAGCTATATAGTCAAGACAGTTGATAGTACTGGCAAATGGACACATAGATCAAAGGAATGGAATGAAGATAATAACAGACCCACGCAAACATGGCTGACTGGTTCGACACATAAGCAAAAGCAATTCACTGGAGAAAGCATTTTGAAAAATATTAAGTATAGTATGCAAAACACCTCATGAAAACCCTCAATCATTTTAAACCTCACATTTTATACAAAAATTAACTCAAAATGGATTATAGATCTCAATGTAAAACATAAAACTATAAAATATTTTGAAGAAAACATAGAAAAGCATCTTCATGACATAGGGTTAGGCAAAGAGTCCTTAGACTGACACCAAAAGCATGATCCATAAAATAAAAAATGAAGAAACTGGACTTCATCACAATGAAAACTTTTTCTCCATGGAAGACACTGTTAAGGGGATGAAAAGACAGGTTACAAACTTAAGAGAAAATATGTGCAAATCACAGCCAACAGAAGACTTGTATCTAAAATACATGACAACTCTCAAAAGTCCACAGTAAGACAACAACTCAATTTAAAAGTGGATAAAAGACGAAAAAACACTTTACCAAAGAGGATATAGGGAGAGCAAATATGCGCACGACTTCATCACTATTAGGAAAACACAAAATCACAATGAAATACTACTACATACAATCAGAATGGCTAAAATAAAAATTACTGACAATATCAAGTACTGGCAAGAATGCAGAGCCACTGGAACTCTCATTCATTACTGATAGGAACGCATGATGCCAAAGCCACTTTAGAAAACAGTAGCAGAGAGAGATCCAAGATGGCTGATCACTAGCAGCTCGGGCACGTAGCTCCCAGTGAAAGTGCAGAGAACGAGAGGACGCCACACTTTCAGACGAATATTTGTTGCTCACGGACCAGGAGATTCCCAGTGGAGGAGCCCCATGGGTCGCCAGAGCGACTCTTGTGGCCGGTGTGGCGGTTTTGCTGGCGCCTTAGAGCAGCAGTTCTTGGTACAGAGTCCGGAGATTCTCGAGTAGAAAAGCACCATCAATCTTAACACCGCTGTTTTGGCCGGCGCAGTGGATTGCTCAGATTTCGGCGCTGGGAATCAAAAGTTGGACGTCTGCTCAGAGACCTAGTTAGAAAGTCGGTAATTACAAAGACAACAGAGGGATAAATATATAATGAAGAGAAGAAACCAACCTAAAAAGGCAGAGAATACTCAAAATCAGAATGCCTCTCCCTCTACAGGGGATCGCAATTCATCATCAGTAACGGAACAAGGCTTAATGGAGAACGAGTGTGTTCCAATAACAGAAGCAGGTTTCAAAATGTGGGTGATAAGAAACTTCTGTGAATTAAAAGAACTTGTTCTAACCCAACGCAAAGAAACTAAGAACCTTGAAAAAAGGTTTGACGAAATGCTAACGAGAATGGACAATTTAGAGAGGAATATAAGTGAATTGATGGAGCTGAAAAACACAACACGAGAACTTCGTGAAGTATGCACAAGTTTAAACAGTCGAATTGATCAAGCAGAAGAAAGGATATCAGAAGTCGAGGACCAGCTCAGTGAAATGAAACGAGAAGGCAAGATTGGAGAAAAAAGGATAAAAAGGAATGAGCAAAGTCTCCAGGAAATATGGGACTATGTGAAAAGAGCTAATTTACGCTTGATAGGTGTACCTGAATGTGACGAAGAGAATGAATCCAAGTTGGAAAATACTCTTCAGGATATCATTCAGGAAAACTTTCCCAACCTAGCAAGGCAGGGTAATATTCAACTCCAGGTAATACAGAGAACACCACAAAGATATTCTTCAAGAAGACCAACCCCAAGGCACATAATTGCCAGATTTATTAGTGTTGAAATGAAGGAGAAAATACTAAGGCAGCCAGAGAGAAAGGTCAGGTTACCGATAAAGGGAAACCTATCAGACTTACAGCAGATCTCTCAGCAGAAACCCTGCAAGCCAGAAAAGAGTGGGAACCAATATTTAATATCCTTAAAGAAAAGAACTTTCAACCCAGAATTTCATATCCAGCCAAACTAAGCTTTATGAGCAAAGGAAAAATTAAATCTTTTGCAAACAAACAAGTACTTAGAGACTTCACCACCACCAGGCCTGCTTTACAAGAGCTTCTGAAAGAAGCACTATACATATAAAGGAACAACCAATATCAGCCTTTCCAAAAATATATCAAAAAGCAAGGAGCATTAACACAATGAAAAATGTACACCAACTAATGGGCAAAACAGCCAGCTAGCATCAAATGGCAGTATTAAACTTATATATATTCTAATTGGATAAAAAGCCAAAACCCATCGGTATGCTGCATCCAGACCCATCTCACATGCAACAATACACAAAGACTCAAAACAAAGAGAAGGAGGAAGATTTACCATCCAAACAGAGAGTAAAAATAAACAAATAAACAAAAAGCAGGAGATGCAATTCTCGCCTCTGATAAAGTAGACTTTAAAGCAACAAAGATCAAAAGAGGCAAAGAAGGACATTACATAATGGCAAAAGATCAATGTAACAAGAAGAGCTAACGATTCTATAGATCAACCAGACAGAAAATTAACAAGGACATCCAGGACTTGAACTCAGACCCAGAACAAGTAAACTTAATAAACATTTATAGAACTCTCCACTTCAAATACACAAAACATACATTACCACCTCACACCTATTCCAAAAGTGACTACATAATTGGAAGTAAATCACTCCTCAGTAATCGCATAGCATTTCATAGGTTTAAATGAAATATTGGTTAGCTGCTTGTTTGTTATTTTCTTCCCTTATTCCTTCCTGTCTACATCATTAAGTATAATTATCGGTATAAAAGTGGTTTTCAATACCCATTACTAAATTGCATTCTAGCCTGGACAAGAAAGCAATTCTCCCATTCTCTCTCTTTTTCTTCCTTTTTCTTCCTCTTCTTCATTTTTTTTTTCTTTCTTTCTAAAAAAAAAAGTAGCAGTTTTTTTTTTTTGAAAGAGAAAAAAGAAAGAAAGAGAAAGAAAAAAAGAATGAAAGAGAAAGAAAGAGGAAGAGAAAGGGAAAGAGAACGGGAATCTTGCTCTATTGCCCAGGCTAGAATGTAGTCTAAATATAGGTATTAAAAATTTCTTTTATGTCAATAATTGTGCTTAACAATGGAGACAGGAAGGAATAAGGGAGGAAAATAACAAACAAGCAGCCAACCAATATTTCATTTAAACCTGTGAAATGCTATGCAATTGCTGAGGAGTGATTTACTTCCAATTATGTGGTCACTTTTAGAATAGGTGTGATGTGATACTGAGAAGAATGTATGTTTTGTGGATTTGGGGTGGAGAGTTATATTAAGTTTACTTGTTCCAGGTCTGAGTTCAAGTCCTGGATATCCTTGTTAATTTTCTACCTCGTTGATCTGTCTAATATTGACAATGTGGTGTTAAAGTCTCCCACTATTATTGTGTGGGAGTCTAAGTCTCTTTGTAAGTCATTAAGAACTTGCATGTATCTGGGTGCTCCTGTATTGGGTGTATGTATATTTAGGATCGTTAGCTCTTCTTGTTGCATTGATCCTTTTACCATTATGTAATGTCCTTCTTTGTCTCTTTTGGTCTTTGTTGCTTTAAAGTCTATTTTATCAGAGACGAGAATTACAACTCCTGCTTTTTTTTTTTTCTCTCCATTTGGTTGGTAAATCTTCCTCCATCCCTTTGTTTTGAGTCTTTGTGTATCCTTGCATATGAGATGGGTCTGGATGCAGCATACCGATTGGGTTTTGGCTTTTTATCCAATTTGCCTGTCTGTGTCTTTTGATTGGGGCATTTAGTCCATTTAAATTTCAGATTAATATTGATATATGTGAGTTTAATACTGCCATTTAATGCTAGCTGGCTGTTTTGCCCATTAATTGATGTAGATTCTTCATTATGGTGATGCTCTTTACCTTTTGGTATGTTTTTGGAATGGCTGATACTGGTTGTTCCTTTCTATGTGTAGTGTTTCTTTCAGAAGCTCTTGTAAAGCAGGCCTGTTGGTGATGAAATCTCTGAGTACTTGCTTGTTCACAAAAAATTTTATTTTTCCTTCACTTATGAAGCTTAGTTTGGCTGGATATGAAATTCTGGGTTGAAAGTTCTTTTCTTTAAGGATGTTGAATATTGGCCCCCACTCTCTTCTGGCTCGTAGGGTTTCTGCTGAGAGATCTGCTGTAAGTATGATAGGCTTCCCTTTGTGGGTAACCTGACCTTTCTCTCTGGCTGCTCTTAGTATTTTCTCCTTCATTTCAACCCTAATGAATCTGACGATTATGTGCCTTGGGGTTGGTCTTCTTGAGGAATATCTTTGTGGTGTTCTCTGTATTGCCTGGAGTTGAATATTGTCCTGCCTTACTAGGTTGGGAAAGTTTTCCTGAATAATATCCTGAAGAGTATTTTCCAACTTGGATTCATTCTCTGTCACATTCAGGTACACCTATCAAATGTAGATTAGGTCTTTTCACATAGTCCCATATTTCTTGGAGACTTTGTTCATTCCTTTTTACCCTTTTTTCTCTAATCTTGTCTTCTTGTTTTATTTTATTGAGTTGGTTTTTGACCTTTGATATCCTTTCTTCTGCTTGATCAATTCAACTGTTAAAACTTGTGCATACTTCGCAAAGTTCTCGTATTGTTTTTCAGATCTATTAATTCACTTATATTCCTCTCTAAATTGTCTATTCTCGTTAGCATTTTGTCAAACCTTTATTCAAGGTTCTTAGTTTCTTTGCATTGGGTTAGAATATGTTCTTTTAGCTCACAGAAGTTTCTTATTATCTACCTTCTGAAGCCTGATTCACTCGGTTCATGACACTCATTCTCCATCAGGCCGTGTTCCTTTGCTGATGAGGAGCTGCGATCCCCTGTAGGAGGAGAGGCATTCTGATTTCGGGTGTTTTCAGCCTTTTTGTGCTGGTTTCTTCCCATCTTTGTGGGTTTATCCACCTGTCGTCTTTCTAATTGCTGACTTTCAGATTGGGTCTCTGAGTGGACGTCCAGCTTGTTGGTGATGAAGTTTTTTCTGTTTCTTAGTTTTCCTTTGGTGGATGCCCCTACCCCACAGGGCTGGACCTTCCCAGGTTCAGCTGTGCATTGCTGTGAAACTCTCAATCCTCAGGGTTTCCAATTGCTGTTTTTTTTGTGGGGGTGGGACCAGCTGAGCCTGATCACCTGGCTCCCTGTCTCAGAGCCTTTTTTTTTTTTTTTCATTGAATGGTCAATTCTCTCCCAGGTGTCTCAGTCACCTGTTGAAAGGGTGCTGGAATCTGTGTAATTTCCCTTGTGGCGACCCACTGCCAGCTGCAACAGTGGTGTTGAGATTCGTGGCGCTTTTTTGCCCAGGAATCTCCTGGTCTGGCTCCCTGTTTCAGTCCCCTTTTCAATCAGCTGAATGGGTGACTCTGCCTTCCTGGAGCTCCAAACGCCAACTAAAAGGGCACCCAGTCCCGTATACTCCACACTGGGAACCGCCACGCTGGAGCGCCGGCAAAACAGCCGCACCGGCCAAAAGAGTTGCGCTGGCCACCCGTGGGGCTCCTCCGCTGGGAATCTCCTGGTCCATGGGCAACAAAAATTCGTCTGGGAGTGTGGCGTCCACTCACTCACTGCGCTTTCACTGGGAGCTGCAATCCTGAGCTGCTGCTAATCGGCCATCTTGGATCTCTCTCCCAGCAGTTTCTTAAGCCTATTATATGATCCAGAAATTCTACTCCTGGGTATTCAGCTTAGAAAAATGAAAATTTATGTTCACATGAAAACCTGTTTGTAGTAGATGGATTCATAATCACCCAGAAGTAGAAACAACCCAAATGGTCCTTCAACAGATGAATGAATAACTGTGGTACCTCTAATACAATGGAATACTTATCAGCACTTAAGTACCCTTGGATCCTCATAGAATACACCAGCAGTTACACACTGATGATTTTGCTCACAAGGTAGTATCCCGGAATGACATTCCAGGGCAAAACCTAACCATCCCAAATCTCCTGTGGCCAAATGCACTTGCAAAATCCCAAAAGACCAGGGGCTTTCAGATGTATTCCTCAGGTTCCTAGGCTTTCATAAAAAGTAGGGGGTGGTTCCTTCTTGCCTCAACCACGGCAATTCTATAGTATCTATTTTTCAGATTGTAGTTGCATGTAGAGTTTCTTTTGAAAAGATATATATTAGCAAAATCTGCAATGGTGGTCATGAAAGATCTAGACTGCTGCTAGTTTACAGAAGGGCCTCCCCAGGGCATGGATGGTCATCTGTTTGGTTATCTATGTGCTGGACCCTCCAGCAGCTACCACAGAGGACAGAGTTTTCTTGGGGAACAGTGTCTCCTCTGTTCAGGCTCAAAGCTAAGTGACATTAGCCTAACTCCCTTACTTGGTGTCTAACCTTTTTGGAACTCAGTGTTTTGTTAGCGTGCTTCTTTCCAGTTTAGAAGGGTTCCTAGCCTTCCTGCCTCAGCTAGTTCTTTGTACCTGGGAGCTCACCTGTTCCATGCTTACACAAATGTCTGCCTTTCTCCAGGCCTGACGAGCCCTGTCTTCGAGTCCCAAGCAGTCTTGTCTTTCCTCCTGTTGATTTCCTTCACAGAACAAGAACTGGAGAAAAGTTCACCCCTCAGTGAAAAAAATGTGGATACTTTTGCATTCTGACCTTACCTAACCTATCAGCAACATTTGATGTTACTGATCACTCCTCTCTTCCCAATGCATCTTCACTCAGCTCTCAGGACATCCCATTCTCCTAGCTTTCTTTCTCTGACTTCTTTGCAGATCCATCCAGAATTCCTTAAAGCTCAACTCTACACTGCCACCTTTTCATTTCTCTCCATATTTCCATACAACTTGATCTTACTCACAGCCACAGTTTCAATTATCATCAACATGCCAAGGCTCTCCACATTGACATCTTAACCTCTCCTCCAAGCCACAGGTTTATATACAATTGCTTACCTGACATCTCCACTTGAATGTCTGATACTTTGAAACCTCAAACTAACCTGGTGTGTTCTTCCTCTCAACCAAACATGGTTCCTTTCTCTTGTTCCCAACCTCTGTAAACACCACCACCAGGTACCCAGTTCCAGTCAGAAACACAGAAGTCATCCCTGATCCATACCTTCTTCCTCAATGCCCATATCCAATCCGTCACCAAGTCCTGTTGATTTTACTTCCCAATATCTCAAATGCATTCCTTTCTCTCCATAATCACCATGTGTACTTGTGCCCCCCTCCAAACCATTCTCCATACAGAAGCCAAAGGGATTTCTTAAAAAAGCAAATGTGGTATCATGCCCTTGCTTAATATCCTTCGACAGCTTCCCATTACTCACAAGACAAACACCAAAATCCTTAACTTGGGCTATAAGCCCCTGTCTCACTCCTGTTTCTCATCTGCTCTGAATGTCCCCTTGCTGTCTACGAAACCAATTTCCTTTCCACTTTATCAAATGAGCCACCGTCTTTACTGCCATTGGGCCTTGGCACCTGCTGTTCCTACACCTTTTGCCTATTGACACCTATACATCTTTCAGATCTTAGCTCACTTCACCTTTGGGAAGCCTTGGACCGTACCAGATTTTTCCCCTTTTATATGTTTTCATGGCATTACATCTCTTCTCTTCATAGGAAAGTATGATGTCAACTATTACCTGTGGGTTTATTTAATGTCTGGTTCCCTCCCTGGAGTATACACCCCATAAAAGCAGGAATCGGGGTTTGTTCTGTGTGGCCTATCACCTGGCACACTGGAGCTACATTTAGGGAATGCATGATTGTCTGTAGAACCTGGGTGGTTCCCCTGGAGCATGCATGGGACAGACTGAAGAACTGCTCCCCTCACAGCTCAAGTGCCCGAAGGTAATGCTGTGACAAAGATGGGCTAAAATTTTCTAATGTGTGATCCCAATGGAATGAATAAATTATTTCCACCAAGTAATAAATGTAACATTTTAAAAAAGGAATCTATTCATAGTACATTAAAATTATAATGTACCTAGGAAAAAAATCTAATTTTAAAAACCAATAAGCATATGCAAGAGCTATATGAAGAAAATTATAAGACTTAAAGGACATAAAAGAAGACAAAAATAAATCAAGGGATTCCTTGTTCATGGTGGGAAGACAATATTGTAAATATGTCAACTCTTACACCAATTACTTGATAAATTACATGCTGCTCCAATCGAAGCCAAACGTGTTTTCTGTAGAAACTAACACACATTCTAAAATCTAGATGAAAGAGTAAAAGGCTGAGAACAGCCAAGAAAATGATGAAAAAGAGTAAGAGGTATGTGTTTATATATGTGCTGGTGGAAGGAGGGTACATATCACACCAGATTCCTGATTCTAGCCCATATTCTAATTTGTATATGGGAATTTAGTATATGACAAACCTCATTTCAAATTAGTAGGGAAAAGATTGAAACTGTGCCCCAAAGAGTTAAAAACACCAATCCCTAACAAAAATTCTTGAGTTTATAAGATGGCAGATAAGAAACAACTTGCTGAAACACTGAAACTCCTCTGCTTCTGAGGCAAAAGAACTGGCTGAAATCTCTTAGAACCAATATGGCCAGCTGGAGTTTGGAAAGAATGAGCTTGCTGATGTGACAGTCTGAATTTTCACTGCATGTTACATACTAACCTCTCCCCTGAATTTGCACATGGGATCCATGAAGTAGCATGAAGAGATTATCGTACATGCCCGAGGACTTTCCAAACCTCCCCTTTGCTTCTACCAATCACCTTTCATCCCAGAATCCACCCCTCTAAACTTTTCCAATAAAATTACTGCCTTAAAGCCAGGATAGGGAGACAGATCTGAGCTAGAATCATCCTATCTCCTTGTTAATCAACTTATAATAAAAAGCATTTCTTTTCTAAAAACCCAGTGTCATGGTATTGGCTTCTAGCACATCAGCCAGTGAGCTCCTTTTGCTTGGTAACAGGATGACCTAATTAATACATGGGACTGGAACTACTAAAATGGAAAAAGAAAACCAGAACTTCATCCTACACTATGATAAAAAATAAATTCAGGGTCAGGTGCAGTGGCTGATGCCTGTAATCCCAGCACTGTGGGAGGCTGGGGTGGGTGGATCACATGAGGTCAGGAGTTTGAGACCAGCCTGGCCAACATGGTGAAACCCCGTCTCTACTAAAAATACAAAAATTAGCCAGGCGTGGTGGTGGGCACCTGTAATCCCAGGTACTCAGGAGGCTGAGGCAAGAGAATCACCTGGATCCAGGAGGCGGAGGTTGCAGTGAGCTGAGATCACACCACTGCACTCCAGCTTGGGTGACAGAGCAAGACTTCAACTCAAAAAAACAAAGCAAAACAAAACTAGCCAGATGTGGTGGCACATGCCTGTAATCCCAGCTACTTGGTAGGCTGAGGCAGCAGAATCACTTGAACCAGGGAGGCGGAGGTCGCAGTGAGCCAAGATTGTGCCATTGCACTCCAGCCTGGGAACAAGAGCAAAACTCTGTCTCAAGAAGAAAAAAAAAATCAGGTGGACTAACGACTATATGTGAAATATTTTTAGAAGAAAATATAGACTTGTCTTTTATGACCTTGGAATAGAAAATGAGTTTTCAAAGACTAAACCATACAAAGCATGTAGGAAAGACTGATAAATATGACATCTAAAATTTCTCATACTAGAAAATACACTATAAAAAGATTAAGAGAGGCAGGCTATGGTGGCTCACACCTGCAATCCTAGCACTTTGGGAGGCCGAGGCACGTGGATTGTTTGAGTTCAGGAGTTTGAGACCAGCCTGGGCAACATGGCAAAACTGTCTCTACTAAAAAATATACAAAAATTAGCAGGGTATGGTGGCATGCATCTGTAAACCCAGCTACTTGGAAGGCTGAGGCATGAGAATTGCTTGAACCCGGAGGTGGAGGTTACAGTGATCTGAGATCATGCCACTGCACTCCAGCCTGGGTGACAAAGCAAGACTCTGTCTCAAAAAAAAAAAAAAAAGATTAAGAGAGTCAGGTAGGAAGAAGATACTTGTAAGCCTATAAAACAGACAAATATTAGTGGACAGAACATATAAAAATTCCCTACAAATCAGTAAGACCAATAGAAAAGACAGGTTAAGAATATATACAAGCAATTCACAAGATATGTACAAACTGACCAAAATTTATATGTTTACATTCAAGGTCACTAGTAATCAGGGAAGGCAAATTAGTGAGATACCATTTCACACCTTTGAAAGGGCTAAAATTTAAAAGCCTGCAAGTTATTCTCAAATAAAGAAGAAAATGGAAATTGTGCAACAGTAGTTGTTTATTCCAGTAACAGGAGGTAGCAGGGCTGTAGGGAAATACTTCGGTCTTGGATGCTTAGTCCAAGTTGTCCAGGAGGCAGCAGCAGCAGAGAGCAGCCCAGCATGCAGCCAGGACTGCCTGACACCCGCTGTCCATCTTCCTTTCCCGTTCTACCACGTACACTGTTGAAGAGGGTATGGGGGCAGGTAGGGGAGAGAGAGACCCAGTCAGAGGGGACTTGGTGGCAGCATCCTGGTAGCACTTACCACACTCTGTGGAGACTGGTTCTGTCTAGATTGTTAGCTCCATGAGGGCAGGGCAGGTGCCACGCTGATGTGGTTCACTGCCCCCTCCCCGCTCCAGTGTCTGGCACACATCAGGTACTCAGCAGCTATCAGACTACTGTTCCTGCCACCTCTCCTTCCTCAAGCTGACCAGGAAACGCAACCCAGTACTTTATTTGTTGCTTGTCCAAAGAGATCCATTTTTCAATGCAGCTCTTGCCCTGCACCCCACCCCTGCAGCCTGATATGGCAGACACTGGTGGAAAGCTTTACACATGATTTCATTTAATCCTCACAACAGCTCTGTATTATTATCATCATTTTATAACTCTCATACACTGTTAGCAGGAGTGAGAACTGACAGAATCTCTTTGAAGGTGAATTTAGAGGAAACGGGAGAGACAACAACTGCAACCTAGAAAATTTGTATCTAGAATTTATCCTGCAGAAACAATTGTCCTGGTGTTCAGGGATCTATGTAAAGTACGGTTGTCACTGCATCAAAATAACCCCAAACTAGCCTTAGTGTCTATCAACTGGAGTCCAATTGGGTAAATTAAAGCACACCACATAACAGAACACTACATAGCCAATAAAAGACTAGGTGGTTCTTCCAGGTGGCCAATAATTTAAGGGATAAAAGCAAGGTCTAGAGCAGTGCATCTATTTTATTTGTACAATAAGAAGGATATACACACAAATACACATACATACGTTTCTGAAAGTATACAAGAACTTAAAGGTCAGGGTGTGAAGAGAGGTGGAGGTTTTCACTTTGCTTTTACATTTTTCTAAAATCTGGGCTTGTCTGATTGCAAAGCCACACTCAAAGCTGCTCCCCAGGGTCCTCATGGCAGGAGGGTAGGGGTTGGCTAGTTTTAGAATACCTTGAATCTCTTCAAGTCTCTGTCCCAAGTGCTATAAGAGTTCCAGGGGCTTTAGGGGCAGTGGGCACTAATCAATCTGGGCTCCTAGCCCCAGTGGCCCCGATCTCAGTCCTGGGCTGCCTCCCTAAGTCACTGTTACCTGGACACCTCACATGGTCCAACTCCCTACAACCTTGCTCCTCTTATAGCCTGACCTGGCCCCTCCTAACCCAAAGTCCCACCTATCAAATATGCCTTAAATCCAATTCTGTCTCCTCAGGCCCTGCAGCCTCTGTGAGGCCTAGGCTAGCACTGGGACTTCTGCTGGGCAAACCTGGTAATAGGTGATGCTATTAAATCACAACTCCCCCTCCAAGGAACTCAAAGCAGACAGGACTCATACACTGCTGCAATTCCTGAGGCTGAGCCCCTATTAACCCTCTCCTCCGCTGCTCATGCCAGGTCCCAAACAGCTCATTAAGGCTCCTTTTGCAACCTCCTGGCCCTCCATACCAGGTGGCAGCACTTCAGAATTTACCAAATCAACCCCAGCCTCTTCTCTTAGGGTTCAAGTACGTAGTCAGGAGCCCACCTGAGCCAGGTCCTGGAGGAATAGGGCACCAAGGGAGCAGGTGCTGTTGGTCTTTGCCTATGCACAGCCTTGAGGATTCCATGATGCTCCAGGGGCCACCTCCAGGTCCCTAACCAGCCCCCTGGCTCCCCTCAGCCCAGTAAGTGTGAACATCCATCCTACTCCGCTTTCTCCTCCCACTTCCTCAGCAGAGCCCCTCCGTTCTTGACTCCCACGCTGCTGCTCTTTACCTCTGCCAGCCAGTGACCTCAGCAGCACCAGGACCCTTGTCAGGAACTTCAGTGCCTACTCAGCTGACCCCTGGGAGTGCCCCCCCCGCTTGGCCTTCTCTCAGCATCAGCAATCCTGTCCCTGGGCTCATCCTTTCCTGTGTCCTGGAAATATCCCCTCCACATTTTTACTCTGTCTGCTCTTCCTCTGGGGCCTCCAATACCAGCCTGGATTGCTGGGATACGGGACAAAGCCTCCCAGACAAGGCAGCTACCTGTTCCTCCCAGATTCAGCCTTTATCATTCTTTTCCTCCTCTTCCTCAGACTGACGTCTGTAGAACTCTGCACATTTACAGGTTTATTCAAAATCAATTCAAAGGTAGCATTTACATGTCAGTCTCCTGCCCCGCTTCCACTGTCCTATACTTAACCACCCATCATGTCCTTTGCTTAAAAATAGCCAAGGCTCCTACTGTCTTAGCACTCTCCCTCTGGCCACCTTGACTGTTCACAGTGGTTCCATGGATCCCATGGGTCCGAATCTGGCCATGTCTAGCAACCCCAACACCAAGCATTCCCCCAAGGCCTCAGATACCTCAGAGCCAAATCTGTGCCTAGCACAGACCAGCCCCATGCCTGTGCAGGACACACACAAAATGACAACCCTAGCTGTGTTCTCAGAAAATTTCTATCCCTATCTCCCCAAGTCCTTCTTCTTATCAAAGCTAGGCCCCAGCCGTTCTAAGAATTTCCTCCTAGGAATCTGAGGTTCAGCCAGAAGTTAGTGGGGGGAGGGAGCTGTGGGTGGGAGAGGTACTGGGTTTTCATCAGATTCTGGTGATGGGAGGTTCAGAGAGAAGCAGGGAAGGAACCCTCCTTACCTGATACTGTGTGTAGGGAGGTGTCCCCAGTCTAGGTCACAATTCCCAAAGACACCCTGTCCCAATTTAGTAGGAGGTACCACAGTTAGGATTTCACGATAGGATTTTTTTTTTTTTTTTTTTGAGAAGGAGTCTCTCTCAGTTGCCCAGGCTGGAATGCAGTGGCACAATCTCACTCACTGCAACCTCCACCTCCCAGGTTCAAGCGATTCTCCTGCTTCAGACTCCCAAGTAGCTGGGATTACAGGTATGCACCACTATATCTGGCTAATTTTTAAAAATATTTTTGAGACAGGTTTCACCATGTTGGTCAGGCTGGTCTCGAACTCCTGACCTCAAGTGATCTGCGTGCTTTGGCCTCCCAGGGTGCTGGGATTACAGGCATGAGCCACCACACCCAGCTCAGAATAGGAATTTTAATAAGATATCAAACTGAATTTAAATATAGGGTCAAATACTCCCACGTAACCTTGGACAGGTAATAACCTCTCTTAGATTCATTTTCTTCTGCTATAAAATAAGGATAATATTAGTAATCTATACCCCACCATAGGGTTGCTGGGAAAATGAAGAGATTATGCATGTAAAATGCTGGGCACAGTGCTTCACACATTGGAAAGCATTCAATAAATGCTCACTGATGTTATTACTATTATTCAAATGTCTACCACCTTTTAGGCAGACCCCTCCCTGTTGAAGAGCAGGCCTCTTGTAGACAGGGAGAAAGAAGAGGAAGTGCTTACCCACTCTGGAGTAGGTAAGAAATAAACAGGAGGCTGGGAGTCAGAGTCACAGGCTATTCTAGTAGCAAGGGGCCTGCAAGATCAGTTAGCCCTTCACTGTACAGAGGAGGTAAAGCAGTTCCATTGCAAGGGATGGATATGCCCAAAGCCACTCTGAGAGAAGAGGAAGAGCAGAACAGAGCCATATCTCTATCTCTAGTAGATCCATGGCAGGAAAAGACAAGAATGTTGGGGAGGGGATTGCCAAGAACTGAAGGCCCTGCCTACTCACACCTTCCTTCACTCCAACTCACACACACACATGAACAGTCCCCATCACTTTTCCTTTGGCCTGAACTAACTACATGACATCAGAGCCAAGGTTCAGAGTCAGGGAGACCCAGTCACATCTTTAGAAAGTATGACTAGGAAGCTCAGGCAGAGCTCAGGGCCAAGTAGCTTTCAAGTCAGAGAATGTAGAGTTTGTATACTGAGCCTAGGACAGGAGAGAAACATACAGGACATAGGAACAATCAGGATGGCAGCCAAAGGCTATAGTCCAGTGGGCACAGACACCTCCTGTATCCTGACTGCCGGGCCCCTGCCTGGTAACAACTCTACCCCCAACCCCTTCCCACTGATTGAAGGCCTAAACACCCCAGGCACTGTGGTCACCCAACCCCACAGTGGGATTCACCTGATCTGCCTACACCACCTGCCAGTCCTAGCCTTCCACTGATCCTGAATGGGCAGTGACACCTATGTAGGAAAACAGTTTGTTGCATGGCAAGAATGACACCATCTTTTTTATTTTTATTTTTTAGAGACAGGGTCTTGCTCTGTTACCCAGGCTGAAGTGCAGTGGCATGATCATAACTCACCTCAATGTCAAACTCCTGGGCTCAAGCAATCTTCTAACCTCTGCTTCCCAAGTAGCTAGGACAATGGGAGCATGTCACCACACTTGGCTAATTTTTAAAATTTTTTGTAGAGACAGGGTCTTGCTATGTTGCCCATACTGGTCTTCAACTCCTTGCCTCATGCCATCCTCCTGCTTGGTTTCCCAAAGAGCTGGGATTATAGGCATGAGCCACCTGTGCCTGGTATGACACCATCTTGAAATGAAACCATCATGATGACTGATGTATTCCCATAGCACAGACAACTCCTCACAAAAACGCAATGCCTGGCTGGGCATGATGGCTCACACCTGTAATCCCAGTGCTTTGGGAGGCTGAGGTAGGAGGATCCCTTGAGTTTACAAGTTCAAGACCGGCCTAGGCAATAAAGTGAGACCCTATCTCTACAAAAAATTTTTAAAAATTAGCTGGGTGTGGTGGCTCATGCCTGTAGTCCCTGCTATTTGGGAGGCTGAAGCAGGAGGACTGCTTGAGCCAAGGAGTTTGAGGCTGTAGTGAGTCATGATTGCACCACCACATTCCAGCCCAAGCGACAAAGCAAGACCCTGTCTCCAAAATATAAAAAAAGAAATAATGCCTATTGCATAAATAACCCCCTAGTAAAGATGTTTGTCTAATCTTCCCAGAGTTTTGTAAGAAAGTCTGAGGTATGACACATATCTTTACCCTAAAAGCTTGCTATTTAAAGAATACTTTCTGGAGAGTAGGTACAGGGATCCACCCTGTCTCCACCTGAGACATTGCTTCTGTTCTTAAGTCTCTATTAAATGTTTCTTTCTGAGAAACTGGATTTGTCAGCCTCTCAGCTCCCTCAGCCTTTAGGGATAGATCTGTATATAGCTGGGTCATCCTGGAACAACCTGTGAGCAGAGATGCCAGCCATCCTCCAGGAACTGGCTGCATACCTTTTGAACAACCTCTTCCTTCTTCTCTCCCAGCCAGAGGAATGGCTTGCCTACCCCAGGGAAGAAAAGTGCCCCCTTGCCTCACCTCAGTTCTAGAAATAGCTGCCTGATTCATGAGCAGGCCCCTCCCAGGGCATAGGCCAGGGACCCAGCTCAAAGCTGGGTTACTGTGTGAAGGGCTCTTCCTCTACACCCCACACAGATCTCTGTTCTTCTGGGAAGCATCTGATCTGCTGTCTGGCAAACTTCTGCCTTCATCCTCCAGCATCCAGAAAATAAGGTAACCATCAGGGTAATGAAATGGCAGCCACAGTACTAAGCATGTATTGGTCCCTTTTGTCAGCTCAACCCAACTCAGACCCAGCTAACATTCCCTCCTCTTCCTGGTTCTGCCCATGACTTGGACTGTCCCCTTCACCTCTCCAAACCTCAATGTCTCCATCTGTAAAAAGCAGAGTTGACAGTGGTGTCTACAGTAAGGTCCCAAAGATCAAAATGTCTTGACAATAAAATATTGTTTGATCCTTCCCCATCCCTGCCCCAGAGGCCACGTGCCAGAGCAGTAGAAGGCACAGTCAGCCCTGAGAAGAGCAGAACAGAAAAGTAGCAGAGGATGTCCTCCTCCTTGTCCTCTACATCATCTCACTGGATCCTACCCAGAACCTGGGAGCTCTAGGTGATGGTTCCTCCAAGAAGCACCTTCTGGTGGCAGAGATGGGCTCAGGTTAAGTATTTAGATGAAAAAGGCAGATTATAGGCCAGGACATGTACAGTGTCCGGAAGAACAGAGTTTAGGGGGTAAGAATAGGAGACTTTTATTCTGTATGCCAGTGATGTTTTCCTTTTTACTTCTGTTATTAGAATAGAACAAAGAAAATAGGACTGTCTCAGAAGTGACTGGCTTATGGTCAGTGTTTCCATATTCCCTGACTAGACTCTAAGTTTCTCAAGTGCAGGGTACAGGCTTTCTCCACATGCTGCCCCTACAGGGCCTGAGACACAGGAAAGGGAAGGCTGGCTGGGAACTATGAGCAGCACCAAGATCCTTCTAGGCAGGGACAGATGACTAGAGTGGGCAGTCCCTGCCTCACTCACAAGGGCCACATGGCCCACAGTCTAGGTCTTCAGCATGTCATGAGTTCAAAGTACCAGTATACTGCGACTGATGTTAGTATCTTTAGTTATGCAGTAGTTTAAGTTGGCTCATTTGTGAGTCTAGAAAATTGCTAGTAAGAAATTAACACAGAGAATAACCACATGCCCATTAAGACAAGAGTTTCACAACCAGCCATCTCTGGTTGTGAAACTCTTGTCTTAATGGGCATGTGGTTATTCTCTGTGTTATTCCCAACCAGACCACTTCCTAAATGGTCTGGCAAATACAGGACACAGGCTCAAGGAAGCCCATTATCACCCAAGTGTGTTCTTAGCTGGGATGGGAAAACTGGTCCTGTGCCAAGGCATTTCAGAAATATATTTTCCTAGGAAAATATACACATATGTAATTCCAATAATTCTAAATGTGGCATAACAATTGAATGAAACAAAAGCAGATTACAAAAGCTGAAAGACATGGGGGATAATACCATGCTTGCACAAAGCTGCCATGAGTGGAAGACAAATGTCCTCAACAGCCTTAGTCATCAGCAGACTCATGGTTTCAAGTCCTCAGAGCCAGGTCTGGGGACAAGGCCAAAATATCAGCTCAACTAGGGTCAGGAAAAGAAGGGTCAAAGTCATTAAGAGCCCACACTGCTAAAGAAAGGCGGCTATAGTAAGGCGCACTGCCTAGTCTAGTGCCCACCAACAAGTGACAAGGGTGCCCCCACAAGCATAAGGAAGTAGCCTGCTGAAGTGTGGTCAATGAAAGGGGATACATCAAACTGGAATTGTAAAATGTCATGAAAGCTTATCAAATATCAAAATGAAGTCTGATATTACGAGTGACCAGTGGTAGTTACTCTGGGGTCTAAAATTAGATAGTGAGTAAAGCTGACTTTTGGTCTGCCAGACTATCCCTTAGCAGAGAAGGGTGATTCATCAAAAACTTATCTTCAAAGACATCTTGCTCCTTGTGCTGTGCTTTAAACCCTTACCCAAATGAATAGAAATTAGGGGCTTTAACAGATATTTGTATATCCATGTTCACAACAGCATTATTTAGAAATACAGTCAAAAGGTGGAAGCAACCCAAGTGTCTATTAATGGATAAATGAAATGTGTTATAAATATACAATGATTATTATAAAGCCTAAAAAAGGAAGGAAATCCTGACACATGCTACAGCATGGATGAATCTTGAGGACATTGTGCTAAGTGAAATAAGCCAGTCCAGAAGGACAAATACTGTACGATTCCACTTATATGAGGTACTCAGTGTAATCAAATTCATAGACACAGAAAGTAGAATGGTGGCTGCCAGGGGCTGGAGGTAGGCAGAAATGGTAAGTTGTTCAATAGGGACACAGTTTCAGTTTGGGAAGATGAAGAGTTTTGGAGATGAGTGGTGGTGATGGTTACACAACAATGTGAATGTACTTAATCCAGTGAATTGTACATTAAAAAATGGTTAAAGGCCATGTGTAGTGGTGGCTCACGCCTGGAATCCTAGCACTTTGGGAGGCCAAGGTGGGTGGCTCACAAGGACAGGAGTTTGAGACCAGCCTGGCCAATATGGTGAAACCCCATGTCTACTAAAAATATAAAAATTAGCCAGGCAGCCAGGCGTGGTGGCGGGCACCTATAATCCCAGCTACTCAGGAGGCTGAGGCAGGACAAACGCTTGAACCTGGGAGGCGGAGGTTGCAGTGAGCCGAGATAGCGCCACGGCACTCCAGCCTGGGTGACAGAGCGAGACTCCATCTAAAGAAAAAAAAAAGGTTAAAATGGCAAATTTTATGTTATGAGCATTTTATCACACATACAAAATCCTGCATTATTTTTTCTTTTTTTAAGAGACAGGGTCTTGCTATGTCACCCAGGCTGGAGTGTAGTAGTGTGATCACAGCTCACTATAAACTCAAACTCCTAGACTGAAGTCATCCTCTTGCTTCAGCTTCCTGAATAGCTAAGAAACCCGAATTCTTTAATCCTCAGTTTATACATGAGAATTCCAGGGCACTTCACACTCGGGGAAAAAGACACCAGAGCTTTTCTTCACAGCAGTCAAAACTCTGTACGTTGGTGGCTCAGGACGTTCTGTTCTGGCAGCAGCTTCAGTTCTCTTTGGTTTGGTAGCAAATCAATCCTGCAGGCCCCTGGGGCCAGCCTGGACTCCAGCTAGCCAGAGACACCTCATGGTCACAAAATAGTAAGTCCACTCTGACTGCCTGTATGCCCACCTGCCCTCCTGCTTGAAGACTCTTCCAGATTGCTCCAACTATATCTCACATCCAGCAAATGTGCCGAAGGAGAAAGAAGCTGCTGTTGCTGACACTTGGCTCAGTCTCCTTCCCACCTCACATGCTCATTTTGCATTTTCCTGACACAGCCAACCCTGCAGAGGAGTCCAGAAATAAAAGACATCATCCCTGACTCAGGCAGCTCACAGACCTCTTCAAAAGAGGAGACAAAGACCCATCTCAGGAAGCTCACAGCCACATGCTAAACTGGGCAGGACCAATAATAAACACAACTGGAACAGAATCAGGATAGATCCTTTCAATGAGTTAAGGTGAGAGGAATGTTAATCTTATTACTGCCCTCTCCTCATTTCTCTCTCCTTGCACTGCTACAAGAAAACTAAGTATACTATGGCTAGTGAGTGGATCACCAAGAAATGGGCATCAGATGGGCCCTGGCTGCCACAGCCAGCCCTAATAGCCCTGGCTTCTGACTGATAGGTCATCATGGCCTGACAGTCCCTTGCCCCCAGGATGGAACGGTGGTTAGGGTTTTTAATGCATGACTTGTTATTTCATACTCTGCTGAGCAGCAAGAATGATGCTTGAAACCAGGGAAGCATACAAACAAAGTAAGGAGAGAAAAGGTAAGAGTGGAACAGAAATAGAAAATTACTCAGACACCAAAACCCCTAATGTCAGTGCCCCTTAAATATAAGACAACTACTGTCATGATTTTAGAGGGATAAACAGAAATCAGAGAAATGATTTCCTCCTGGTTTTCAGTCACTGGGTTGCAGAAAAAAATAGAGAGGTTACTTTGAGTGGAGCTGGCTCTTTGGAACTTGCCCAAATGGGCAGAGATCACCAAGGAGGTAGCTGTTGGGTTTTTCCAAGTAGACTCCAGGCACAGGCAGGCACAGACTACTCTGTTATCGGCAATGTTAGCCTGATTCACATTAAGTGCTAGCCCAGGAGTCTCATTAAATAGTACTTGTTGCATTTTCTAAGAAGGTAAACACTGCCATATCATTTTTATTAAACATAAAATGTGTTTTATCTTAGGTATACAGACCATAACTGGCTTCTAAAGGTACCAGATTCCTGTGTTACTGATTAACAGCTCCAGCAGATATATTTATGCAAAGCACTCCAGGTTGTTTCTTTTTCTGCTTAATTTTACAACAGTAAAAATAGTAATGTTTTCTCCTGAATGCCTCTCAGTTTACAGCCTGGTACACAGTGAGTTCTGAGGTCAGGGATGGGACAGGATGAACATTCTCAATCAATGTAGTGAGAAGGTGATTCAGGGCAACCCTCACTTGTAAGGACTGTCCTCCACCCTTCTCTTCTACTACCTGCAGCACACTGCCCACTATTTCAGAGAAACAAAGGCCATCCTTGTAGATTTGCAAAGAACTGTGTGGGGTGCCTGGGCTATGCTAAATCATCCACCGCAATTCCTGCTGTTTTGTAACACTGCTACAAGCCGACATCCACACAGAATCAAGGGCAAACGGTCCTGAAAATCCCCACTTTACCCACCGAGATGTGATTATATGGCAAATGTGAGGCCAGAGACTTCACCAGTGGAGAAAAGGAGACAGAAATGGTGGCCTGGCTTTTATGACTGTGACTAGGACTCTGGCCCTGGGAGACAGGGCCAGAGTTTAGGGAAACAACTCCCTTCCATGGTCAACTCTATCAGGGCTGGCCAGCTTGTCACTGATGTCAAGTTTAAAAAGTCTCCACAGTCATGATCAGCCTCTTGCCATGAAAACCTAAGGTGGAAAACTAAGTAGGGTTGGCCTTGTAGTTGGAGCAAGTATGAAGAGATCCTCCAAAAATATGCCAGGAAGGCCAGAGGGCATCTGATTTCTTCCCATCCAGCAGAGTTCAGCTGCCAAAGTGGTGGTTTTATTTACAACACTACCAATTTGGAGAACTAAAAGAGCAGAAGGACTCTCAGCAAACTCTAAAAGCCCAGCATACAACACACTTGGCTGAGGGTACACTCCTGGATAGTGTATTTGCAACACTGCTGTCATCATCTGTCCATATCACAGCATAAGCAGACCAAATCCCTTGGGCCTGGCAGCCCACAAAAGAACACAGGGCAAAAGCAAAGAGAGGCAGTGCTAGAGTGGGGACACCCTAGAGTCCAACCTCAGTGCCATCTTGAGGGTGTGACAACCTGTTCCAGCTTTAGTTTCCTTGCCTGTAAAATGGGGATGAGATTAGCACCTATTCCCTTATTGGGTTCTTCAAGAATTTGATGAGTTAATCCACACAGGCCAGTGACTACTATACAGCAGGTATTCAGTATACTCTAGCCGCTACTATTGCTCTCACGACAGAGACCTGAAGAATGGAAGGCAGGGCTTCCCAATGGCTAAGACACCAGGAAGCAACATGGGCATTTGATAGAGCTGGTACACCCTAGAGACAGTTGCATTTTATACAATGAATTGGAGTCTTTTTGAAAAATGAACCAAAGACATGGAAATGGGGAAAAAAAAGAGGTGTCTATTTATATAAGGTACTGCTTTAGTCCAACTCCTTGTACATGCTAGGATCTAAAGTGATAATCCAGGAGGGCCTGGACCTAGTGATATTCACAACCACAGCCATCCTTATTATAACACCCACCATATCCTCGAGCTGAAGCGGGGAGCAGGCTATCACCAAGAACTCTTCTACCAACTCCCACCATCACCACTCTTCTCCCACGACTGAACAGGGAAATGGAAATGGTCCTATTTAGCAATTCCTTTTGACCTCCAAGATAAACCCTGGGGACCCTCAGATCCTAATTTTATCTGGATAAAAATGCTGAGGACTACAATGCCACTTAGCACTCTATGCTCACAGCCTACCACAGGGCACTGGCCTGGCACAGAGGAGACACTAAATGAATGAGTGAATGCACAAATAATCTGCCTTGCACTCCTAACCTCAGTTGGAAAAGCTTGTCTTATAAAGAAATTGTAGATAAGGGCTTAGCTGACTACACTCTGAAGCAACTGCAAAAGCACTGATAAGGAAAAATATGAGATCCAATGGTTCTCAAGTTTTTTTTTTTTTTGAGACGGAGTTTCGCTCTTGTTACCCAGGCTGGAGTGCAATGGCGCGATCTCGGCTCACCGCAACCTCCGCCTCCCGGGTTCAAGCAATTCTCCTGCCTCAGCTTCCCAAGTAACTGGGACTACAGGCGTGCGCCACCATGCCCAGCTAATTTTTTGTATTTTTTTTTAGTAGAGACGGGGTTTCACCTTGTTGACCAGGATGGTCTCGATCTCTTGACCTCGTGATCCACCAGCCTCAGCCTCCCAAAGTGCTGGGATTATAGGCGTGAGCCACCGCGCCCGGCCTCAAGTTCTTAAGAAAGGGAGTCACTCCACTTTTGTCAGGTCAAACCCTTCAAAAGAGATCTTGGCATACCCTGAATTTTCTAGAAAGTGGCTGAAGGCAGTCCTTGATATCAGGGCTATCAATTTATTCCAAAGGGAATAATCTGCCTGGGAGAAGATCTTGGAAGACAGTCAAGCAAGCAAAGGGAGCTCAGGGTCCTGAGTCTAGCTAGGCCAGGGAGCGTGGGCCCAGTAGCCACAGAATACACCTTTTTCACAGAGGCTTCAACTCTGCAGCCCCAGGACATCTTGCCTACAGCCCTGGGGAGTTCATGGTTACCTACTAGCTGCCTGAGGCTACTTGGAAAGGGCTTTTTTGGAGGCTTAGGAGGAGGGGAACGGAATATTGATCCTTCATAAACTACCCATGATATACATTCTCCCCAAAAGCAAAAATTCATTTTTACCCATTAAGAACAACTCACAATATAATCTTGCACTCTAAAATTCTCCAGGCCGAAAAGGTATCCCAGGCTAGCAAATAGACTCATTTCAAGGGTAAATGGAAAAGCTCAGAGGAAACCAAGGCACTACTTAAAAAAGAAAGAAAAAAGTCTAATGGAGATTTTTTTTCCCCTAAGGAAAATGCAATTGAAAACCATCAAAATATTTTCTAAGCTGTTCTCAAATTACAGTCTTTAAGCAAATATGTTCCTGGGGAAAGGGCCTGATGACTAGAACCCCAAGAGAAAGCTCAGGTACAACCCCCAGAACAAGAACATGTGGGATCTCTCTCTCTCTCTCTGTGTGTGTGTGTGTGTTGGGGCGGTGGGGGGAAGAGGGCTCTACTCCCTCCCCATACTTCAGAAAGCCCTCTAAGTCTAAGAGCCTGAGGATGGGTCTGAGCAACCTTAGGAGTATGCTACCTTTTCCAATCAGGATCCCAGCCTGGCTACACAAGGCACCCTTGATCAAATGAGGAAAAGGCCACTAAGCCTAGCACGGAGAGAAAAGGAGGGGAGCATTATTCACCTCTCGAGACCAAAAGCACTGCAGCCCTGACAGCATACGAGCAGCAAGCTTCCTGGTACAGGCTGATAAGATTTTCCACAGGAGTTGATAGGAAAGCAAATATTTCCTGGAGAAGGAACCCACTCCCTCAGAGAGCCAGGGTAAGCCTGGAACAGCAGAAGACCAGGGCAGGCTACTCAAACACTGCGATGATCTGCTCACTGGGTCTGTCTCGATGAACCCCCATCCCCCGCCAGACTGCCAGTTCAGCTCACAGGGCAGGAGTTGGGTCTTCTTCAGCTCTGTATCCCCAGAGGTCTATGTAGCATTATATTAGCTGCAAATATATCCTCTGGACAGAGCTCTTACAGCTCTGGACTTGGCCCTCACACTTGTGTTATTGCTGGGCTAATCACTGGATTCAGAGATTATGAGTAACATACCTGGGTTAATCAGTTTAGTAAAATGTAAGTCCCTTAACCTTTCTGTAGGTAAAAAACCTAGCATGCTGTCAACCATGTGATACTAACATCTGAAATGGAGACCTCAGTGAAATCTGATAACCAGTCCTTAAGACTTACATATTCTAAGAGACTGAGATACAGCCAAGGATATACAGACTATATAAAGTTATGCAAACTTTTTTTTTTTAAAGACAGGGTCTCATTTTGCCACCCAAGTTGGAGTGCAGTGGTGTGATCTCAGCTCACCGCAGCCTCAACCTCCTGGGCTCAAGTGATTCTCTGGCCTCAGCCTCCCAAATAGCTACAGGTGCATGCCACCATGCCCAGCTAATTTTTTGTAGAGACAGGGTTTTGTTATGTTGCCCAGGCTAGTCTCAAACTCATGGGCTCAAGTGATCCACCCACCTTGGCCTCTGAAAGTGCTGGGATTACAGGCGTGAGTCATCGCACCTTGCCTATACAGACTTTTTTAAGTTAAAAACACACACATACACACAAAACAATACACTCAACAACACTTTTTTTTTTAATTTCCCACCCTACACCAATATACTAGCAACATTTTTATGTAGCATTATATTAGCTGCAAATACATCCTCTGGACAGAGACTAATGCACTAGATGAATTTCAAAAGGGCTATATCACAACATTTATACCAAAATGTTAACTGCTATCTCTGGGGAGCAAAATTATGCTATTATTTACTTTCTCAAAGGAAAAATGTTTCCGTAATTTAAAAGTTATTTTCTAAAGAGTGGCCAGGTTTCTCTGTGTGAGAGCCTGGGTGTAACCCAAGAACAGGAACTCTGGCGTATTATCAGCATTGAACAAAGTAGGGGTTTGGAAGAAACCAACTTTTCTGGACCACTGATCGCTCCGGACTTGGTCCTCACACTTGTGTTATTGTCTGCTGGACTAAGTTCTCATCCAATGATAAAGACACAAATCCCTGCTATCTTCATTTTCAGCATTTTAATTACAATCTATTCTATGTCATGTCCTGATTTTTAGAGCATCTCAACTCTGTGGCTCTAAGGAGCCACAACATAAGCAGAATATAATTGATTTTTTAAAACGCGCCACATTCTACTAGTATAGACAGTTCTCCTGAGAGTTACTTCCGTGAAAATCTATGGGAATCTTAAGAGAATGAAAAGCTATCAGTCTTCAAGAGGTTCCTTCTCAAGTTTCCCCTGTGGCTAACCACACCGACCACTGCGAAGATGGCACTAGGTGCCTATGGGCACTGTGCCACGTAGGCAGCTGGGGTGGTAAGAGACACGCCACCCTATGCACAGGCCCTGGAGCCTAGGCCCTTCCTGTATAGCATTAAGCTAATGCCTCATGACTACTGGGAAGAATATATCCAAGGGGAAGATCCTTGTCACCCTGGATGTTCCCCACACCAATGACCTGCAGCACTGGACTTGCTCTGCAGAGTGCAGCTGACACAGGGAGGTCCTGACAATGCCTGTTTAGCACCAATCCTTTTAAGACTGTCCTACTCTATCCCACCTGCACCTTCTAATTTCCCTTAGCTGAGTTTCACCCAAAGTAGTCTTCTTTTCCTTGCCCACCAAACCAATGTCCTCATTGTTTATAACAACCTAACTGAAGAAAGCTATGCAAGAGGTAATGGGAATATGTGTGTCATATTTTCAAGACTGGAAAAGTAGTATCAGAGCAGAAAACTCAGGCTGCACATGGGTGGAAGGGGGCTAAGAACAATGAAGCAAGACCATTTGGTCTGGAAGCGGCAGACTTCAAAATACCTTGTTTCCCCAGCCCAGCCAGGTCTGGCCAACCTAGCCTGTTCCTGGCCCTCAAGCACAGAGCACATCCCATAAGCCAGTTGAGTCACCTGGAACTGCAAAGAGCAGTTGTCTTCCCACACTCCATTACCTCTGAGTGCCTGGCAAACCAAGGCTTTTAAAAAGGCAAAAAAGAACGTTCTACATAAAGTACTTAACCAAAACAGATTGTATTTCTATCCCCAAGAAGATGGAAAAATCCAAGGACATCTTTAGGAGTCTATAGTCCCCTAGTGTCATGACCACACTGTCATCACATGACGCACAGATCCACGAGACCTGGCACTGGTGCAGTCATTAGGGAGACCATCATCGAAGTGCTAGGCCTAACTGAGCAGATCTGTGAAGTTAAGGCCCTATGTCAGAAAGAATGAGAGCCTAAGATGGTGCTAAATACATTCACTAAAAACCTTTCTCATCTGCTTTTGTGAAGAGAGTTGCAACTGAGTACTACCAGAGGAAATCCATCTTACCCACAGACTCCTCCTCCTTTACCACTGCTAACAATGTGTGCTATAGTTAAGTTTGAAGTATTTTAAGGATATTCTCTGGCGGAATACAAAACAGCACAATACAGTCATGCATCTCTCAGTGATTAAGATATGTTCTGAGAAATGCATTGTTAGACAATTTTGTCATTATATGAACATCATAGTGTACTTACAGAAACCTAGGTGGTATAGCCTACTGCACACCTAGGGTATATGGTATCCCTATTGCTTCTTGGCTACAAACGTGTACGGCATGTTATTATACTGAATACTGTAGGCAATTTTAAACAATGGTAAGCGTTTATGTATCTAAACATAGAAAAGGTACAGTAAAAATAGGGTATAAAAGATAAAAACTGGTAGACATATAAAGAGCACTTACCATGAATGGAGCCTACAGGACTGGAAGTTGCTCTAGGTGCGTCAGTGAGTAAATATGAAAGCCTAGGGCATTACTATACCCTAATGCAGACTTCATATATACTGAACACTTACACTATATACCGTTTACCTAGGCTATACTAAATTTATAAGACAAATTTCTTTCTTCAATAACTAACCTTAGCTTACTGTAACTTTGAAAAAAAAATTTTAACTTTTTGACTCTTTATCAACACTTTGCTTAAAACATAAAGATATTATACAGCTATACAAAACTTTTTTCTTTATACCCTTATTCTATAAGCTTTTTCTATTTTTAATTTTTTTTTAATTTTTAAACTTTTTTATTAAAAACTAAGACACAAACCCACACATTAGCCTAAGTCTACACAAGGTCAGGATCGTTAACATCACTGTCTTCCACTTCCACATCTTGTCCCACTAAAGAATAACATACACGGAGCTCTCATCTCTATAACAATGACTTCTTCTGAAATGTCTCCTGAAGGACCTGCCTGAGGCTGTTTTACAGTTAACTTAAAAAAATAATAAGTAGGAGATCTCTCTCTCTCTCTCTCTCTCTCTCTCTCTATATATATATATATATATATATATATATGTGTGTGTGTGTGTGTGTATATATATATATATTTATATATAGTTTTTTTTTTTTTGAGACAAAATCACTCTGTTGTCCAGGCTGGAGTGCAATGGCACAATTATGGCTCACTACAGCCTTGATCTCCCTAGGCTCAAGTGATCCTCTGACTTCAGCCTCTCTAGTAGCTGGGATTACAGGCATGTACCATTATGCCTGGCTGTTTTTCTATTTTTCTGTAGAGATGGAGTTTTGCCATATTGCCCAGGCTAGTCTCGAACTCCTGGGTTCAAGCAATCCACCTCAGGTTTGAGCCACTGTGCCTGGCCTTAGTTTATGTATTTACTATACTCTTTATTGTTAAAGTGTACTCCTGACTGGGCAGGGTGGCTCATGCAAAAATTAGCTAGTTGTGGTGGCACGCACCTAGAGTTCTAGCTGCTTGGGAGGCTGAGGTGGGGGGATCACTTGAGCCTAGGGATGTCAAGGCTGCAGTGAGCCATAATCATGCCACTGCACACCAAACCACATAAGCCAGTAACACAGTCATTTATTCTCAAGTATTATGTACTGTACATAATTGTATGTGCTGTGCTTTTATATAGCTGGCAGCGTAGTAGGTTCATTTACATCAGTATCACCACAAACATGTGAGTAACACATTGCTTTATGACGATATCATAATGGCCAAGACATCACTAGGGATAGAAATTTTCCAGCTCCATTATAATCTTATGGGACCACCATCATTTATGTGGTCTGTTGTTGACCAAGATATCCTTATGTGGTGGGCACATAAGTGTAGTTAAGAATACAAATTTGAAACTAGACAGACCTGGGTTCAATTCATAGCTCAGCTAGTTACAATTTAAACAGAGCTTAGTTATGTCATCCCTCTCAGTCTCCTCATCTCTAAAATGGGATACCACTAGGACTGCTACATGGATTAAATATGATAGTATTTACAAAGCACCTAATAAGATCTAATTAGAAATGGTAATATTTAGTGACTGGCACTAAATTACTGAAGGGGTGTGTGTGTGTATGTGTGTGTGTGTGTGTGTGTGTGTGTATCACTCTGTCACGCAGGCTGGAGTGTCATGATTTCGGCTCACTGCAACCTCCGCCTCCCAGGTCCAAGCAATTCTCCTGCCTCAGGCTCCCGTGTAGCTGGGATTACAGATGTGCACCACCATGCCTGGCTAATTCTTATATTTTTGGTAGAGACAGGGTTTCATTATGTTGGCCAGGCTGGTCTTGAATTCCTGACCTCAAATGATCCACCCACCTTGGCCTCCCACAGTGCTGGGATTACGGGCGTTAGCCATTGTACCTGGCCACTGAAGGGATTTAACAGGTATTTGTTGAATGAGGTTCCAAGGGAAAAAGGAAGAGTAGGTTATAAAACAATTTTTACTTATACATGGGAGGCCACATGATACATGGCAGTCAGTATGTCAGGTTCTGGGTCAGAGATCTAGGGGATCATCGACAAGACATTATTATAGCTTCTCTAAGACCCTGGTTCCATAGCTGTAAAATTTGAGATACCACTACCCTGAAGAGCTGTTGTAAAACTTGGAAGCCATGTCTACAGTGCTCTCAGCCCAGTATCAGGGATCTCAGTAGGTGCTCAGCAAATGGTGGTAGTTGCTGAGAAGCACAGCCTCTGGAATCAGATTGCTAGGTTTGAATCTTAGCTCCATCATTTCTTAGCTCTGTGACCATGAACAAGTTAGCCTTTCCATGCTTCAGTTTCTTCATCTATATGATGGAGATAATAAGACAAGTAGTTACTGGTGAATCCAGTGGTCAAATCAGACAAGGTTTCCTATTATGGACCTTTCAGATAGTAGAGAATACCTTAATTCTTTAAAAATATTTTTTTAATTTTTGTGGGTACACAGGTGTATATTTATGGAGTACATGACATGTTTTGATACAGGGATGTAATGTGTAATAATCACATCAAAGAGAATGGGGTATCCTTCCCCTCAAGTATTTGTCCTTTGTGTTACAAACAAATTATACTCTTTTAGTTATTTTTAAATGTACAATTAAATTGTTATTGACTATAGTCACCCTATTACGCTAGCAAATACCAGACTCATTCATTCTTTCTAACTATTCTTCTGTATCCATTAACCATTCCCACCTCCCCCTGCTATCCTTGCCAGTTTCTGGTAACCATCCTACTCTCTATCTCCAGAAGTTCAATTGTTCTGATTTTTAGATCCCACAAATAAGTAAGAACATGCAATGTTTGTCTTTTTGTGCCTGGCTTATTTCACTTAGCATAATGACCTCCAGTTCCACCCATGTCATTGCAAATAATTATTTTTTATGACTGAATAGCACTCCACTGTGAATATGTACCACATTTTAAAAAATCCAGTCATCTGCTGATGGGCATGTAGGTTGCTTCCAAATTTTAGGTATTGTAAACAGAACTGCAACAAACACAGGAGTGCAGATATCTCTTTAATATACTGATTTCCTTCCTTTGGGGTACATACCCAGCAGTGGTATTGCTGGATCATAAAGTAACTCTATTTGTAGTTTTTTGAGGAACCTCCAAACTGTTCCCTATAGTGGTTTTACTAACTTACATTCCCACCAACACTGTATAAGGGTTCTCTTTTCTCCACATCCTCTCCAGCATTTGTTATTGCCTGGAGAAGACCTTAATTCTTTAACTAGAGTCAAGATTATAAAATTACAAATCAAGATAATACTATGAAGGACAGAAATCTGATCCAGACTGGGAGGTGAGGAGTACCCATCAGATGTGAATGATTAATAGGGGTTACCTATTCTAAGCCAAGAGAGGAGCAGAGAATTCCCCCAGCCACACAGAGGAAGTGGCATTTGCAAAAGCCATGTGGGAGGAGGGAGCCTGGTGAGGCTGAGAAACTGAAACTGAACCTGATAGCAGGGCCAGACTATGAAAGGCCCCTACGTTTTTTGGAATGCTGGTCTTTAAGAAAACCAGAAAACCATTAAGCGAGGAGAAAAAATATTTAAATCCTTGAGTTGTACATTAAGTTCCTACTTTGGCACTTCCAAGGGTCAGATGAGGCAATTATTCCCACCAGGACCTCTTTACCCTCAGGTAATCTGAAACCTTTGACCTATCAGAGGAAAGCCTAGAACACTGGCAAATCCTCCACGCCAAATGTAGGCCAACAGAACACTGCAATAAGTAAGGAAGGGTAGTTTCCTTCCAAACTGGGGATTAGTAAGTTTTAAGTCCAGTCCCCTCTCTGGGGTAGGGGAAAGATAGCTTGAGAAAGCTGAAAGATATGGCTGATGTTTGAGGCTTTTTTAAGAGCCAGGAATTTCAGGACCTCATAAGCAGCCTGTCTTCTAGTTAAGGGGCCAGAGAAGACAGTTCTGTGGCCACCAGAGCTCTGTCTCTCACTTCTCATAGCAAAAGGTATTTGTGTGCCCAGACCCCCTTGCTGGGTCAGAAACCACAAGATTCTCAAGCCTCTGACAGACCCAGCTAAAGTCTTAAAAGATGCTGGCCCTGCCTATATGAAACTTTTCCAAGGGATTCCATGAAAACACCATTTGGGCATTGGAAGATTCAAATGAATGTCCCAGGATATGTGCTCAGAGATATGAAAGGAAGGGGGAAAGTTAAATAAATTATCCTCAATTTAGAAGATAAACTGAGTTGGGCATGGTGGCTCACACCTGTAATCCCAGCACTTTGGGAGTCCAAGGCGGGCAGATGGCTTGAGTCCAGGAGCTCAAGACCAACCTCAGCAGTGTTTGGTGAAACTCCTGTCTCTACAAAAAATTTTCTAAAAAATTAGCCGGGTACAGTGGCACATGTCTGTGGTCCCAGCTACTCAGGAGGCTGAGGTAAGAGAATCACGTGAGCCCAAGAGGTCAAGGCTGCAGTGAGCCTTGTTCACACCACTACACTCCAGCCTGGGTGACAGAGCAAGATCCTGTCTCAAAAAAAAAAAAACAAAAACAAAAAACAGGCCGGGCGCAGTGGCTCACGCCTGTAATCCCAGCACTTTGGGAGGCCGAGGCGGGTGGATCACGAGGTCAAGAGATCGAGACCATCCTGGTCAACATGGTGAAACCCCGTCTCTACTAATACAAAAAATTAGCTGGGCATGGTGGCGCGTGCCTGTAATCCCAGCTACTCAGGAGGCTGAGGCAGGAGAATTGCCTGAACCCAGGAGGCGGAGGTTGCGGTGAGCCGAGATCGCGCCATTGCACTCCAGCCTGGGTATCAAGAGCGAAACTCCGTCTCAAAAAAAAAAAAAAACAAAAAACAAAAAACAGTGCTCAGCACCAGGCCTGACACATGACAGTAACTCAGGAAGCAGCAGCTCAATAGGACTACTCCCAGGATTCTGTACAGATGAGATGAGGAGGAAAAGGAACCCAAGATAAGGCCTGAAGGAGAAATACCTCACAGGATACCCTGTGCAGCTCGAGGAGATTGGGAGAGGAGAGGGGGACATTCAACCATTCAAGAAATATTTAAAATTTAGTAATGAATATAACATTCAAAAATCCCTGCCTTCAAGGAGCTTATACTCCAGTGGGAAGAGAAAGGCAGCCAATGAATAAGTAAACACAGTATGTTAGGCAGGGAAAACAGGTAGAAGAACAGGGACAGAGTGTGCCAGTGGGGGTGCTATATTATATGGGGTCAGGGAGGCAAGAGGTGACTGGAAAGCCCTTCTGACTAGGTGACAGCTGAACAAGACGCAAAAGAAAGTGAGATTGTAGGCTGTGGATGTCTGAGAGAAGGGCATGGCAAGGGCAAAGGCCCTAAAGTTGGATTGTGCCTGATAAGGAAGGGAGGGAAGGCAGAGCAGAGGGCACGGGGGCAAAGTGGCAGGAGTCAGAGAAGTGGCAGCAGCCTGCTCACAAAGGGACTTGCTAGACCCTGCAAGGATTCTGGCTTTCACTCCAGTGAAATGGAAAGCTATTACGGGGTCTAAGAATAAGAAACTGGAGGGCATGACCAGGAGGAGGGGATCAGTTATATGGCCATAACTGCAGATGAAAGATGACTTTGGAGCTGTCCCAGTTTCCTCAGACCAGTGGGGACAGATCAGGAGTGACCCTCAGCAACTGGCTTTCCCTGCTTTCCACAGAGCTTTGTCTTCCCTACCCCTATCCGTCCATAAGCAAAAATTCAGAAAATCCGTGTGGGCTGGGGGAGGGCACTAACTTCCTCACTGCTCATCAAGGTGTCGCAAACTACAAAGGTGCATTACTTTATTTATTCTTTATCACAATCCTATAATCTCAGTTCTAAAGACAAGAAAGCAGAAGCTCAGGGAACTGGAGAAACTCTACCTAGATTCCTAAGCCAAGGTGGCTTTTGGGGGCACTAAGCGGTATCCTTGTTGGGACATTCTGTCATCTGATACCTGGCAAAGAAAGAAGGCACTGGAATTGTCTGTGCTGGAAAGCCTTCCCAGGGCAATGAAAAATGCCTGATTGGAGTTTCTGATGAAACAAAGTATAAAAGGCTCAAACAAGCCAGGCAGTAATTCCATACTTAGAGCCAATTAGCCAGGGATGCCAGACCATTAAATTTCCTTCCTCTTCTATCCTCTGACTAATGAAAGCAGCATGAGGCACCAAGAAGAGTTGCAGGAGAAAAATGCCATTCTATTGCTTCCTCCACAATCTCTGATGGTGGAATATAAGAGGCCTCTCATAACATTCTGCTGGTTGGCCAATGGCCCGATGGGCCCAAAAGTTACCCCTGAAGATGCACTCCCTTTTCAATTCTTCAAATCACAAAGAACCAGGGTCACTGGGTATTTCCTTACATACAGGCTTAGAAACCTGGTTCAAAGGCCTATGAGGCTTTTGAGCTCCATAGGGGCATCCCAAAGGACTGTGCTGAAGTAGAACTTATTTCATTTTAAATCAGTATGTTGCCAGATATTACAGTCCTACCCCAGAAGAACATATATAAAACCCCAGTATCTGGACTCACAGGACATAAATAGCAAGGGAAAGGTCTCCAAGGGAAAGTGACAAGGGGACCAGACACTGAACATGAACTCACAGCCACCCTTTGAAATGGTAATATCTGCATTCATCTAACTTTTATTTACTGCACATACACACACACACATGCTCAGCACTGTTCAAGGTGCAATGGAAGCAGAGGTGAAAGAAGAAAAAAACTCTTGTTTTTGAGAAGCATACAAGGGAAGGCAGGGCATACTCAAAGAGCTGGGAGGTAAAATAATTTGCTCAGGTCCTAGTGTTAATGAGATTTGAATCCAGCTTTATTGCACTCCACTTTACTTCTGTGTACCAGGAAACTGCTGTTCTGCTATAACTTTTAGGTATTTTTTTGTTTTGTTTTTGTATGTTTTGGGAATGGGGAGTGCAAACAAGGAAGGGAGAAGGCTAAAAATATTTTCCTTTGGTGGATGTTTGAGAATTTCTGTGGAATCTGTGCTGGATCACAGCAGCAGGGCATAATGTACTTAGCCTGGGATCAGGAGACATTTTGTTGTTGTTGTTGAAAGACAGGGTCTTATTCTGTTGCCCAAGCTGTAGTGCAGTGGCTCAATTCTAGCTCACTGTGGCCTCAAACTCCTGGACTCAGGTGATCCTCCTGCCTCAGCCTCCTGAGTAGCTAGGACTACAGGCAAGCACCACCACACCTGGATAATTTTTTTTTTTTTTTTGTAGAGATGTGTGGTGTCTTATTATAATGCCTAGGCTGGTGTCGAACTCCTGGCCTCCAATCCTCCTGTCTCAGCCTCCCAAAGTGCTGGGACTACAGGCATGAGCCACTGCACCTGGCAGGAAATTTATATTCTGGTCAAAACTCTCTGACCCTAGAAAGTCACTAAACCTCTCTGGGCTTGTTTAAATATCTCTAAAAAGAGGGGGTTAACCTAGCAAGGAATGGTAAATGGGTTCATCTTACTCAACAATTCAAATCTATTCATGGTTCCTGCCTAGAATGCTGGAGTATACTGAAGCCATTTTCATGCTTAGTGGAAGGAGCTGCAATTGCCTACTGATGCTTGCTATGAGGTCAGAGGGTAATGATTAACCCAGATGATCATGATTCAAGGTATTTGAGTGGAAGTCACTTCCATTATTGATGAAATAAAAAAACCTCTTCTTCCATGACTTTCTAACCAATTCGTAGGACTATCCATAAAATGACAGATCACCTATATTCTAAGACCAGAGGCAGTATTTTTCACTTTAAATAGTCCTGATACTATGACATATTTATTAGAATCTATAAATAGTTCTGTTATTTAGAATGTTTCAGTGAACAGGAATTCACTTGTCACCACTGAAACTTGCAGTAGTGTTTCCAAAGATCACCCATCCTTTGTGCCTTTTTGCAATGTGACTTACCACTCTCCGAACAAGGAATGAAGTCTATTTTCCTCCCTTTGAATCTAGGCCAGATAGACCTCATGTTGCTTTGACCAAGAGTGTGACAGAAGTGACACTGTGTGACTTCTGAGCCAAGGTTGTGAAAAAGCCTCATAGATCATTGTATTGTGGCTATGTAAGGTTTAAGGAAATTGGGGTGAAAGGTATACAGAATCATTTGTATTATCTTTGCAATGTTTTCCTAGTCTGAAATTTTCAAAATTAGAAGGTAAAAGCCCACCTACCCTGAAACTCTCATGCTTTGATAGCAGCACTAAGACACCATGAAGAGGGATGAAGACATCCAACCCCAACCCGTTTCAATCACCTCAGCTGAAATA
This sequence comes from Aotus nancymaae, assembly GCF_030222135.1. NCBI lineage: Eukaryota > Metazoa > Chordata > Mammalia > Primates > Aotidae > Aotus > Aotus nancymaae. The sequence goes on along the minus strand of NW_026988479.1, from coordinate 15,172,761 downwards.
CCAGACATGATTTTTTTTTCTTTTTGGACTTGAGATAATTTCTTGTTATAATGAACCAGAAGTACAAGATTCCATTGGAACTGAAACAGTTGACAAAATATGGTTGAACTTAATCAAATCTTCAAGGACAATAAGATCAAACAAAGCCAGTAAAAGTGGAGAAGCCCAACACTGGTTTGGAACGTACGCAGAAATATTAGCATGTCAGGTACCTCCTGACTCCTCCCAGCAGTATGCCATCATGCTTTCCCTGCTTTCTCTCTTTTGAAGCACTGGCCAAACCAAATGGCTTCTTTCTCTGTACTGCAGGTGTAAGTCAACCCAAGAGTACCCTTTTGGACATAATACAAAGCCAAGAGGAAACTTTATGAATCATACGGAATGGTAGAAAGCATACAAACCCAACCCAGCAAACTGCTTATCGTTATCTATGTTCCAGCCTCAGTAGATGCCAACAAGGAGCAGAGATGAATCAACTTTTCCTGCCAAGCCCTGTCCAAATTACAGAACCTCTAAGACTGGGGGTGGTTTATGACATAACAATAGATAACCAAAACATACATCAACCTTCCACCTATAGCAAATGCCTTAAATTCTTGTCTGGCAAGATCTGGCTGCCAAATGGACCTTTTGGGGCTAATCCTTAGGCTGAGGTCAGTTTCACATTCTTCTTGGCTAAGTGCTTTTGTTTCTAGAGTTGATTTTATACAGCACCACTGCTCTTATTTCAATAAGATTTATCTTCCATGTATCTTAAGAATATTAGAAGACCAGGTGTGGTGGCTCACACCAGTAATCCCAGCACTTTGGGAGGCTAAGGCGGGTGGATCACCTGAGGTCAGGAGTTTGAGACCAGCCTGGCCAACATAGTGAAACCTCATCTCTATTAAAAATACAAAAATTAGCTGGGCATGGTGCTGCACGCCTGTAATCCCAGCTACTCGGGAGGCTGAGGCAGGAGAATCACTTGAACTTTGGAGGCAGAGGTTGCAATGAACCAAGATCGTGCCAGTGCATTCCAGCCTGGGTCACAGAGCGAGACTCCATGTCAAAAAAAAAAAAAAAAAAAATAGTATTACAGGGTTCCCCGACTTTCTGATTTTCTTCTCCCTGCAATGTTTGTCCCCTCAGAATCCCTTTTTTCTGTCTGTTTGGATCACCACCTTTCATCTTGGAGGCTTTCTTTACTCAGATGTCTGGTGAAGCTCTGTTGCTGGTTAATATCTAAGGCTGAGGTTCTATCACTTGTAGCCTTAAGAGTCTTGACCAAAACAAACAATGAAAGCCTAAACACTAAGAGCAAGGTTGACTGAATTCAGACATTAAAAAGCTAAAATGGACTGGACATAAGGTAGACACTATTGAATCTGGAACAAGAAGAAAGGCTCTGAAACAAGTCTACTGGAGGTGTAGTATAGGTATGGAAAAGTTTCAAGGAAGAAGGGATATTTTCTTTTGATCTCAGAGATGCATAGGGTAGACTGTAGCAGAGTGGGAATGAGAGGTGGGAAGTAAAGGAAGCAGCATGAACAAAGTTAGGGTATATGGACCAGTATGGCAGATTAGGGCCTTACCTACATATAGACTACCTAGATGATAACATCCTAGATTTGAAGCTGATATAGTTATTGGATGAGACATTTAGCGGTAGTAGAAGAGGGTGGATATATTTTGCATATGAGGGGCATGTGAATTTGTGAGAGCAAAGGGCAGAATGTGGTGGAGTGTCTACAGAAATGGTCACCAATTCCTCTCACCCTGTATTCACATGCCGTTCCTCCAAGATGAAGCCTATTTTACATAAATGTTTATAATAGCCATTTTTCATTATTCCTAATAGCCAGAAAGTAGAAACAACCTAAATGCCCATAAACAAGTGAAAGGATAAATAAAATGTGGCATATCTACAATGAATATTATTTGGCAATAGGAAGGAATGAAGTATTGATACATGCTACAACATAGATGAACCCTGGAAATATCAAGCAAAGTGAAAGAAGCCAGTCACAAAAGACTAAATATTGTATGATTCCATTTATATAGAATTTCCAGAACAGACAAAGTAGATTAATAGTGGGGAAGGATAGAAGGAAATGGGGAGTGATTGCTAAAGGGCTTCTTTTTGGGGTGATGAAGATGTTCTGTATATAGACCAATGGAACAGAACAGAGGCCTCAGAAATAACGCCGCACATCTACAACCATCTGATCTTTAACAAACCTGACAAAAACAAGCAATGGGGAAAGGATTCCCTATTTAAAAAATGGTGTTAGGAAAACTGGCTAGTCCTATGCAGAAAACTGAATCTGGACCTCTCCCTTACACATTACGCAAAAATTAACTCAAGATGGATTAAAGACTTAAACGTAAGACCTAAAACCATAAAAACCATAGAAGAAAACCTAGGCAATACCATTCAGGACATAGGCATGGGCAAAGACTTCATGACTAAAACACCAAAGCAACGGCAACAAAAGCTAAAATTGACAAATGGGATCTAATTAAACTAGAGAGCTTCTGCATAACAAAAGAAACTATCATCAGAGTGAACAGGCAACCTACAGAATGGGAGAAATTTTTTGTAATCTCTCCATCTGACAAAGGGCTAATATCCAGAATCTACAAGGAACTTATACAAATTTACAAGAAAAAAACAACCCCAGCAAAAAGTGGGCGAAAGGGCCGGGTGTGGTGGCTCATGCCTGTGATCCCAGCACTTTGGAAGGCTGAGGTGGGCGGATCATGATGTCAGCAGATCGAGTCCATCCTGGCCAACATGCTGAAACCCTATCTCTACTAAAATACAAAAAATTAGCTGGGTGTGGTGGCGCGCACCTGTAGTCCCAGCTCCTTGAGAGGCTGAGGCAGGAGAATTGCCTGAATCCAGGAGGCAGAGTTTGCAGTGAGCTGAGATTGTGCCACTGCACTCCAGCCTGGTGATAGAGCAAAAAATAAAAATAAAAAAAGTGGGCAAAGAATATGAACAGACACTTCTCAAAAGAAAACATTTATGTGACCAACAAACACATAAAAAAGCTCATCATTACTGGTCATTAGAGAAATGTAAATCAAAACCACAATGAGATACTATCTCATCCCAGTTAGAATGGTGATCATTAAAAAGTCAGGAAATGGCCAAGTGTGGTGGCTCACGCCTGTAAATTCCAGCATGTTGGGAGGCTGAGGTGGGTGGATCATGAGGTCAGGAGTTCAGGACCAGACTGAACAACATGGTGAAACCCCATCTCTACTAAAAATACAAAAATCAGGTGGGTGTGTTGGTGCGTGCTTCTAATCCAAGCTACTCAGGAGGCTGAGGCAGAAGAATTGCTTGAATTCTCCAGGGAGGCAGAGGCTTGAATTCTGCCTGGGAGGCAGAGGTTGCAGTGAGCCGAGATCATGCCACTGTACTCCAGCCTGGGCGACACAGCAAGACTCCGTCTCAAAAAACAAAACAAATAAACAAACAAAAAACAATAAAAAGTCAGAAAACAATAGATGCTGGAGAGGATGTAGAGAAACAGGAACACTTTTGCACTGTTGGTGGGAGTGTAAATTAGTTCAACCATTGTGGAAGACAGTGTGGTGATTCCTCAAGGATCTAGAACCAGAAATACCATCTGACCCAGCAATCCCATTACTGGGTATATACCCAAAGGATTATAAATCATTCTACTATAAAGACACATGCACATGTATGTTTATTGCAGCACTATTCACAGTAGCAAAGACTTGGAACCAACCCAAATGCCCATCAATGATAGACTGAATAAAGAAAATGTGGCACATATACACCATGGAATACTACACACTCATAAAAAAAGGACGAGTTCATGTCCTTTGCAGGGACAGGGATGAAGCTGGAAACCATCATTCTCAGCAAACTACCACAGGAACAGAAAACTAAACACTGCATGTTCTCACTTGTAAGTGGGAGTTGAAGAATGAAAACACATGGACACAGGAAGCAGAACATCACATACCAAGGCCTGTCATGGGGTTGGGGGGCTAGGGGAGGAATAGCATTAGGAGAAATACCTAATGTAGATGACAGGTTGATAGGTGCAACAAACCATCATGGCACGTATATACCTATGTAACAAACCTGCACGTTCTGCACATGTATCTCAGTACCTAAAGTAGAATTAAAAAAAAAAAAAAAAGCTGGGCACGGTGGCTCACGCCTGTAATCCCAGCACTTTGGGAAGCCGAGGTGGGTGGATCACGAGGTCATGAGATCGAGACCATCCTGGTCAACATGGTGAAACCCCGTCTCTACTAAAAATACAAAAAATTAGCTGGGCATGGTGGCACGTGCCTGTAATCCCAGCTACTCAGGAGGCTGAGGCAGGAGAATTGCCTGAACCCAGGAGACGGAGGTTGCAGTGAGCCGAGATCACGCCATTGCACTCCAGCCTGGGTAACAAGAGCAAAACTCCATCTCAAAAAAAAAAAGAAAAAAAAAGTTCTAGGATTATGATAGTGATGACAGCTGAAAAACTGTTGATATACTGAAAACCATTGGATTGTACAGCTTTAAATGGGTGAATTGTACAGTACATGAATTATATTTCAATAAAACTTTTACCAAAAAAAGAAGGGGAGGAGGGAGGTAGTATCTTTTCCCCCTCCTATTGAAAGTAGCTGGCCTTGAGACTTGTTTTGAACACTGGAATAAGGGGTAAGTGATGCTGTGCCAGTTCTGGGCCTAGCCCAAAATCCTGGCAGCTTCCATTTTCACTCTGTTGGAAGCTAGTTGTTATGTAAAGCAGCTCAGGCTAGACCACCCAATGATGAGAGACTGTGTGCTGAGAGAGGCCTCATGGAGGCAAACCAAGACACCCTCGTCATGTGAATAAGGTCATCTTGGATAGCCTACATCCAACCAGGCTGACAGCTGAATTAAGTAACATGAGTGACCCTAGGAGAGATCACATGAAGCAAGAAGACCCTCCCAGCCGACTCAGAGAATCATGAGAAATAATAAATCATTGTTGTTTTAAGCCAGTGAGTTGGGAGTGATATGTTGCACAACAGATAACTTAGTCACAACCTTTCTGAGCCTCAGATTCCACTTTCATAACGTGGGACTGATACCATGCGGTTGCTGTGAAGATTACATAAAGCTAACACCAAGCATGGTGCTCAAGAAATACTAGTTGTTATTCTTAAAAACCACCCAGGAGATCCTTGACATAATCTGCAGGTATGCTCTTCTGGGAGTCCTCATTCCCACAAGCACTTGCTGCTTCCAATCACATGGCTTCCAAAAGGTTGGCTTTTTACAAAAACAAAAGGTGGGCTTTTTTTTTTTTTTTTTTTGCTAAAATCTCTGACACATGCATTCTGAATCATAAACAGATGACCAAGGAAGGTTCTGATTAGGTTAGCCATCTACCCACTCTACCCATCCTACCCATCCATTCATCACACCTTTTTTTTTGGAGACAGAGTCTTACTCTCTCACCCAGGCTGGAGTGCAGTGGAGCAATCTGAGCTCACTGCAACCTCTGCCTTCTGGGTTCAAGTAATTCTCCTGCCTCAGCCTCCTGAGTAGCTGGGACTACAGGTGCACACCACCACACCTGGCTAAGTTTTTGTATTTTATTAAAGATGAGGTTTCACTGTGTTGCCCAGGCTGGTTTCAAATTCCTGAGCTCAGGTAATCGGCCCACCTAGGACTCCCAAACTGCTGGGATTACAGGCGTGAGCCACTGTGCCCGGCCCCATCACCCCTTTCTTAAGCCCTAACTAATTACCAGACACAAATTAAGGATAAAGGAGATCCTCCCTCCTTTGAAAAAGAAACCATTTCTACCTATGTAGTCATTAAAATAATATACTACACACTTGAACTTGAGTGGAGAGAGAATATCTATAGTAGTAGATTAATCTAAAATCATCCAGCTGGAAAGAAAAAGCTGAAATTTCCATATAGAGCTCAGATACACAGCATGAGAACACATAATTCTGACTGAGAATCCCACAAGCAATACCAGAGCAAGGAATGAACTGGGTCCCCTAAAGGGTTCGTCCCTCAGTGAGCCTACCTCCTTCCAAGAGTTCCATTCACAGAACCTGGACCTCAGATGACAAAACTTAACCATTTAGCACTACCTGCTTTGTTTAGGTACACAATGGATCTGGGCAGTTAACAATTCACAAGCTAATGACAGAGAAAGAAATTCCTAGGTATATCTGTAGGAAAGGATATTAAACAGTTTTCAACTGCATTTGTGAAATCAATTGTGATTGGTAACACTGAATGAACTAAAGAGCCATTTAACCCTAAAAAGAATTAAGAAATTATTTTTCATCCAAAAGGCTGACATCAATACTTAAATTACATGAAAGGTAAGACAGATGACCAAATCTGTATTTTCTGCATGAACAGTGAACAAAGTCCACTGAATCTAGGAAGCACTTACGCTAAACAAAATCAATAAAGTTCTAAACTCTTCAAATGCTAGTTAGAGAGTCAGTATACACAATATTGGCCTAGAAATGAACAGGAAGCATGAGGGCTATAGGTGAAAGACCTAATACCAGGCAGGCATTGGGCTGAGTCTACCAGATAACTCAAATGCTGGGCTATATTTTTCCATTGACATATAATGTATAGCAAAGTACACAAGTCATAACTATCTTGAAGAATGTTTATATCAAGATTAAGATATAGACTATTCCTAACACTCCAGAAGTTTCCTTTGTTCCCATCCCAATGAATAACCAGTCCTATACTAGTTTCCCAACTCCACAGCCAGGGGTAACCATTATTTTGATCTCTGCCATTATAGATACTTTTTGTCTGTTTTTGAATTTCACATAAATGGAATCATAACATATGTAGTTTTTTCTGCTTTCTTCCATTCATCACAGGGTTACCTTATTTTGAAGCAGAAAGCCCAGAAGCTGAGGTTTATTTTCAGAAAATCTTCCTCTGATGTCACAGGCCTGACACTACTCAGTGTATCAACTACTCTGATTACACCGGTTATTACTTTCTGCACTTTTCCGAGCATGCATTATAAAAACTGTTAAAACAGAATACAATCTTGGATTGCAAAAGTTTCCTTCCAGATAAACTAAATTATTTAAAGGTATTCAAATATTCTATTCAAGCTTAACAAAGTATAAGCTTTGACACTATAAAAGTATAATCTTTTCCGCCAGGCGTGGTGGCTCACGTCTGTAATCCCAGCACTTTGGGAGGCCGAGGCAGCTGGATCATGAGGTCAGGAGATCGAGACCATCCTGGCCAACATGGTGAAACCCCATCTCTACTAAAAATATACAAAAAATTAGCTGGGCATGGCGGCGCACACCTGTAGTCCCAGCTACTCTGGAGGTTGAGGCAGGAGAATTGCTTGAACCTACTGCACTACAGCCTGTGAGACAGTGTGAGACTCCGTCTCAAAAAAAAAAAAAAAAAAGTATAATCTTTTCCATGAATGCAAAATTCTTATTCTAGAGAATCTTCAAGTCATAGAATAAAATTAACCATCAATTCTGTTATTACTTTGATTAGTAAAGCATTAAATGATAGGAAAATCTCTCAGAGGAAGTATAAGGCAGTAAATTCAGATGAATGTGAGTCAGCTCAGAAAAGGCAGGAGAGGCACAACAGTTAGAGCAATAAATTATAGGTACAGATTTTGAGGCCAAACTATCAGGATTCTAATCTGGAAACTGCTCCTTTTAGCTGGATGACCTTGGGGAAGTCATTACTCTAACTTTGTACCTCTATAACACCACTATAAAATGGGAATAACTTTATAGGATTGTTGCAAGGATTATATGTTAATGTATATAAAGCTCTTAAGAGACCATGTGACACAAAATAAACACTTTTTTTTTTGAGATGGAGTCTTGCTCAGTTGCCCAGGCTGGAGTGCAGTGGTGCGATCTCGGTTCACTGCAACCTCTGCCTCCCAGGTTCAAGCCATTCTCCTCCCTCAGTCTCCCAAGTACCTGAGACTACAGACACATACAACCATGCCCGGCTAATTTTTGTACTTTTAGTAGAGATGGGGTTTCACCATGTTGGCCACGCTGGTCTGAACTCCTGACCTCAAGTGATCCACCCACCTTGGCCTCCCAAAGGTGGGATTACAGGCGTGAGCCACCATGCCTGGCCATAATAAGCACTTTTTAAGAATTAGCTATCTTAAAAAGCTGAAAGAGCTATTAAGAAAGCAGCTATTCTGCCAACCAAAGGGCTATAAAATAGTGACCAAGACATCTGGCACAGTGCTTCTCAAGATATTTTATTTTTAATCCTTCACAGACTGATACTTTCTGTAAAATGCAAGATTACATGCTTGGATGTCACAGCAATACCAAATTGTTCTAAAAGTTTCTAAATGTTTACTCTCACTTTCTGCACTTATTATATAGTCCATAACTGTTCACTGTTCATTGGCAGGCATTTGTCTGCAGACTGAACTTTGAGTAGCACTGTTCCAGCACCCAAGAAGGACTCAAGAGCCTCCTGAAAACTCAACTGGCAGGTTAAATAGAATTATGAAAACATTTAGTTAAAAAAAAACCAAAAAACCAAACCCAGTAGCAGGGGCAAGAAGATGACTTGAGGGTCAACAAGCAGACAGATAAAATAAAGTCAAGAGGTTAATTACTAAACCTAAAATACAAAGTTGGTTGCAGAGCAAAGACCCAACTGGTAATTCTCTCCCCACCCCCCAGTGTTCTAGAGGGTGGCCCTCAGGAAACACACTGGCCAGGTTATCAGCCCCAGAGGGGACAAGAGGTGTGAATGTAGTAGGCAGAGCTGACTTGGGCCTCTTCTCAGGAGTAAAAAGCCACCTTAAGCCATCATCAAGCTTTGGGGACATCAAGCACAAGTTGCAAAGGCTGGAAAGAGTTTCTTCTCTGCCAAAGAAAACATGCAAACATTTCCTTTAGTGACATGGGACTGCACACATGCACACCAACATATTCAAAGACACACACCTGTGGTTTTAGGAGGCTCCTGAGGTCCGCCCTGCCAGCCGTACTGTGGGTATCCTTGGTAGGGGTACCCTTGAGGAGGTGGGTAGGGTCCCCCCATAGGTCCTGGACCCATTGGTTGTGGTGGATAAGGTGGGTATGGGGCCGTTGGACCAGGGCCCGGATATGGTGGAGGGTTCTCTGGGTTCATCGGGGACCTGTAAAGTACACCTAAGAGACAAAAAGAATGAAAATCATTTACATCAGGAATCATCGGGAATAAAATTCTAACCCATAAGATCATTTACAAAATACCTTAAAGGTGTATCAAGCCTTGTGCAGATCTCTAGCTCTACCCATTTTGTTTCCTTCTCACCATCACTACAATTGACAATTATCTTATATATTTATTTGCCTTTTGCCTATTTGCCCCACTAGACTGTAGGCTGTGACAGCAGAAATCAAGTAAGTTTTGGATCACTACTATGTCCCTAGAGCATGGCACAGTGCCTGGCACAAGGCAGTCCTCTAAATAAATGTGTTAAAGGAGTAACAAGATATTTTGTTTTTTAAATCCTCTGACACGTCCATAAATGTGATTGGATAGCTTTAAGAAAGTATTCTAACAGCACTATGAGCCATATCAGTGGAAGCTGATCCACTACTAGAAACTATCCAATCAACAGGGTTGAGCCACAGTGGGGTCTTCTAAAAAGCAGGGCTGCCAGCAATGACCAACCAAAGTTTGTAACCACCACCATTGCTCTAGGGATTGGGGTAATCTGGTTGTTCTCCCTAGACCTGCTGCTCTGGGCAGTTGGACAGTGCTGTCTATAGAGAATGCCAAATGTCTCCTCTGCCTATCCAGGCCCCTGAGACTCTGGAAGGTTCACAAGGAACCCTTATTTGTGTTTACAGGACCCTGTCCTCGGTGGTTTGCTTCTGTGAGGGAAGCCACGCTTCCCAGCCTTCAAGCCTGTCAATCATTCTCTTGATTGGGCTTGAAGTCTCCAGGACCAGCATCTTGTTTCTGTTATCTCTTTAACCTCCACAATGCCTGGCACAGTGACTTTCAGATTTAAAACAAACAATTACTGGGGAATGCAAAGTATATACTCTATGGATGACTCACTTAAACATAATATCATCTGTCATACTGCTGCCTTGCACTGTTACCCATATCTTATATCGATAGTTAACTTTTTACCTATTTGAGTGTTTTCTATCCCCAACCAAATGGAAGGGAAGAGTTTCAGATTTAAAATGCAATAATATCACTATTAATTCTTTTCCATAACATGCAACCAATAAATTCCTAAGTGATTTTTATGATATAAAGGATGGAATAGTCATAAATAGTCTAGGTTTGCTAGAAAATCTGGGCTACAGTAGCGGTGGATTTTGCTGCTTGCCAACACAACACCCATATTCTCCCCTCCTAACGGTAGTCAGGTTTCCAGGTAGGTGTCCACTCATTCTTCCTGTAGCTCATGTGCTTCAGAGAAAGCTCATCCCATCCAGCCGTAGGGTGAACCTAGTCTATCTAAACCAATAGGAGTCATTCTCTCCCCTTTTTCATCATAATTGATTCAAGAAATTCACGACTTAACCAAGATGCATATGACACTCCCTGGCCACTGGGACTGGTTCTGAAGTGGTTCAGTAAGTAAAAAGCTCAGACTCTCTTAACACACTCCCATCCAACCTTCCCTTCCCCTGTACACAGGCACACACAAAGTCTAGGAAAGATATGGCCTACAAAATTGCTGACAGCCAATCTGCAGCCCTGAGAAGGAGACAGCTTTAAGATTAAGTGGGCCATTCAGAAAGGTAGAGCAGAAAAGAAAGAAATGGGATTCCAGATGACTTTATAACAGCTCATAAATCAAAGACTGAAGCCTGGCCTAACCTAAGCTACCACTATAGAATTTCCAGTCCTGGAAACCAATGGTAAGGTAAGGTAATGAACCCTTCTGGGTGACATTCACAAACATTTATTAAGTGCTTTCTTGACACTGGGCTAAGGAGTGGGATATAGAGATCAATATGCCTCAAAGCCTACCGTGGGCAACTGGTTGAAACAAACGTAAGGCAAAAATTTTTAGAAAAGGTGGTAAACAGACTGATGGGTAGGAGTAGGGGCTTGAACCTAGTAGAAGGAGATGCTGGTGGAGAGAGTGTCATTTGAAGGATTTGATTATAAATTGAAACTCTATGTTATGGGATCAAATGGTTTGAGGGTCTCTAATTCAATTACATCTGTATTCTGTCTTCTATTTTTGACACCATCTTATTTTTCCAGGGCCTGAAAGGGACTCACGAAAAAAGTAGAATTCTTTCCCTTCTCTGCTGTCTGGTCTACAATTGGCAACACATCCTGACCTAGGAACTCTAATGCAAAGGTTCATGGTGATTAACACTAAAATTATCATATGAATTTGGACAAAAGCAAATGCATTTTGCTTCCTCTCTCCTACAAGGAAGGCTGTAGAAAGCCTAATGAACTCTGGTTAACCCGGAAATCAGTCTCATTAATCCCCATATGGCCATTCCATTATTTATTTTTAAATCACAGATGTACAATACAGTTATCATAACTACCTCTGTCCTGAAATTCAGTGTGTGTAACCTAACTTCATTAAAACTGCAGTTTAACTTGATCAGTCCAACGTGACCAAGTAAATCATTCTCCCTCTAGCAAAGTCTAGACCTGTATTTTTTTTTTCAAAGTACAAATTCATATTTTGTAGGAAATGTAGTTTACAAAACAGTATCAATTGCTACCCTCCAATCCAGATGATGTTTAGGTCCTATTCCACTGGACAAGGGTAAAATGATTCAGTAGTCTTCCAGGTTAACAGTAAATTCTTCTTCCAAGGCTGGAGCCGTCAAGGCACAGTCTGCATGAGGCTCACCCTGTCTAGCACTAGGATAGGGCTTCTTGCTCTGTAGGTAGGAATTGGGGTGGGTGGAGCAGGGCTCAGGGAAGGGTCTGGACCCAGAGACTTCTGCTTGCAGGAGGGTGCTTAGAAAACTCTGCCTTGGGCTAGGGAATCCCCTCTCTCCCACCTTTGGAGAACAGGGTTGGGAGGGGGTAAGTGGGGACCTGCTGCCTGGTGGGCTCAGGTCTGAACAGCAGGGAGCCCTTAGCACCCACTCCAGCAGACCTATTAGGAATTTACTGCCTGAAGACAAATTATAGGCATTGGTGGGAGGTAAGAGGTATGGTCTAAGGCCACAGTCTGAGAGAGGACTCCTTGGGGTCAGAGGTTGTGCAGAAGCACCTTTCCTACCTCACGCCTCATGAAATAAGGTTACCAGGATTCCATTATCATGGTGCGTTTCTCTGAGCTCATGGGTTAGGGGTCATAGTAGAGCCACCAAGGTAGAAGTCACAAATGGGATGGATGTGTGTTAACTGACAGTGGTCTGGCCAGAGGTCAGGGGGCACTAGATCCTTGTCAAGAAAACTAATAAATCAATAGGTGAGACGCGAGAAGCAGGCCCATGGTAGCTCACACATACATGGCCCAGGATATGACAAAGCTTTTGTCCTAATAGGAATCCGACAGGCTGCTGTAGGACAGGGCATCATAGATGGGGTTGATCTTGTCCAGTTAGTCTTCCTCCTCCTCCTCCTCCTCCTCCTCTAGATCCAGGGAAACGGCTTCCACAGCAGGTGGCCCTGGAGGCACCAGGATGGGGGACCCCAGGCTTGTGGCTCCAGGGTGCAAGGGTCCTGATCACTTTTCCAAGGTGGGCAATTCATGGTATTGAGGCACTTCCTGCTCAGTGCATGAGACACCAGCGTCAAAGTAGGGGGTCTTGAGTGGGCTGTGCTCCAAGGCCCCAGAGTGAAGAGCTAGGAGGGTATCTCCTGCTCTTCCAGCTCCGCTTTTGGGGTGGTGGGTTGTAGAAGGGAGGTCCCTCCAGGCTGTGGGGTAGGAGGTAGGTCAATTGGAGGCTAAGACCTAAGCATCCCTGACTCCAGGGTTATGCTATGCTGTTTTCTCTGCCTGGGTCTCCCTTTCCCCCACCCCCCAGATCTATATTTCTTTGAAGACATTGTTCATCTAAAAACAATGGGCAGTGAGGAGAAAAAAGAACAGAGTATAGAGCTACTACAACTTCAGACCTCAATGTCTCATGACTTTTCTTGATCCATCTCTTTGCATCTATTCCTCATTATCTTGTGCAGTTCTCTCCCTGAGAACCTCAAGCTCTCTTCCAAGTGTACGCGTCTTCACCACTTACCCCTCATCATGTTTCCTTCTCATTTTTGGTATGTATCTTTCTCCATCTGCCTAAGGAAAAACGTAAGGTCTAGAGGGGAAAAATCCCATGAGTTATTCACAGAGGCATTTATACAAAGCATAAACCACAAAGGTGCTCCAGCTACCACGACCTCTTTCCACACATACACTCTTTCCCTTTGTTCCCAATATAGACAGTCATCTTGGAGGAATAAAGATCTGGATCTATTTTCAGTTTCCTCTAAACAAGAAAAAAATCCCAGTGAGAGAATAGCAAAAGTCCCAGAAAGAGCATCTGTGCTGGATCAGAGATCCTAGAGCTGGCATTTGAAAAACAGGACTTCAACCAGTGGGAATCCATTGTTCCCAAGCTGGTAAAGAAGCAAAGCAAAGCAAAAAAGATTACCTAACACTGACACAGTATAGTACAAACCACTTTAGATTTTTCCCCTCTAGAAACACAAAAGAGCTTTAAATTTAAGGTATGATACTTTGTAACATGATTGTTTTCACTTATAAATTTGGTCAGGTAAAATATAAACCCTACTCTAGTGAAGTGTTTCACTACAGATCAAATGCAAACAGTGTAAATTGTATCATTAAAGACAAATCAGAGGTCCAAAAGGGACAGCTCAGATAGTGCAGCAGTCAAGATCCATTAATAGACTGCACTGAACACTGCTATTCTCACGATCCCATTCAAGACAGAATCACAGGATTAGCAGTCATTCTACCATACAATGAGAAGGGCAGAAACTATTCTTTGGGAAGGTGGTCAATGGTGATAAGACCTCATCAAAGTAGAGATGCAGGAAAAAAAATATTTTTCAATATTATCATTTTTTAAATTACAAGACACTTGGTTGACAGACTGGCACTGACTCTACAGACAGTAAAGTGGAAAATTTTCCTCTGGAAAACTGAACAGTCCCAATGGAAAAAAAATGACAGCTGCTAGTACTTGGCGGGACACCAAAGAAATGACTTACCCAATCACTACACAGTAAAGCCTATGCACACAGAACTTCTAATGGACCTTTTACTGCCTCATACATAAATGAATGGACAAATATAATCAGGCATTGGAGGAAAGCCTATAACATAAAAAACAGATCAAAACAAAACAGAGAAAGGAAAAAAACAATCTAAAGTCCAAGGAAAGAAAATGTCCAAGAAAGAAAGAAAGGGTTTTTTTTTTTTTTGCAGTTGTTTTAAATTTATGCTTTTGAAGTATGACGTAATACTGTGTAAGAAAAATTTAAAAGCTATATATTCAGCATGTCCTAACTTTCTTAAAAATAAATACTGAAAAATAGATCAATAGAACAGAATAAAGAGTCCTAAAACACATCCACACAGTACAGTCTCCTAATTTAACAGATAGGACCACTGTAATTTAGAAAAGAAAAGGCAGTCTTTCCAATAAATAGTGCTGGATTAATTGGATATCTTTGCGTTGGGGAGAAATGATCTTTGATCTCCATGATGATACATAAAAAAATCCACAACATATCACAGAAAAAAAATCACAACATATCATAGACATATACAAAAGCTAAAACAATCAAGCTTTTAGAAAAAAGTATACCACATATTCATGACTTTCACAGTATTTACCTTATGACCCAGAAGCTCTATTCTTAGAATTTATATATTGAAGTGAAACAAGTATGTAAGTCCACCAAAAGACTTAAACAAGAATGTTCAAAGCAGCTTTATTTATAATAGCCCCAAACTGAAAGCTATCCAAATATTCATCAACAGTAGAACAGATAAATTATAAACAGTAGAAAATGACCCCAAAACAATAAAGAACTATTATTACATGCAACAACATGGATGAATCCCAGACACTAGATGAGCAAAAGAAGACAGACTCAACAGATTTCACTAATACTCTACTTAGTCTGTTTTGTGTTGCTATAAAGCACTATCTAAGGCTGGGTAATTTATCAATGAAAGAGTTTTATTTTGACTCGTGGTTCTGCTGACTGTACAAGAAACATAGTGCTGGCGTCTGGGTCTGGTGAGGCTCTCAGGTAGCTTACAATCATGGTGGAAGACAAAGGATGAGGCAAGCACATCCCATGATGAGAGAGGGAGCAAGAGAGTGGAAGGAGGTCCCAGACTCTTTTAAACAAGATCTCACTTGACTAATAGAGAACTCACTCATTACCTTAAAGGGGATACCAAGTAATTCATGAAGGATACACCCCCATGACCCAAACACCTCCCACCGTCCCATCTCCAACACCGGGGATCACATTCCAACATGAGATCTGGAGAGGATAAATATCCAAACTATATCATTCTGTGATTTCATTTATATGAGGTACAAGAACAATCAAAACAAATCTGTAGATACTGAAAAGAAAGATACCAAAATGAATCTATGGGTACTGAGGGGAAGATACAAGGGAACATTCAGGAATAATGGAAATGTTCTGTATCTTGAGCTGAGTCATGTTTACATGAATACATAGGGACACACTGAGTTGTATATTAAGATTTTCATACTTTATTGTAAGTTGTACAGTAACAGCAAACAGATATTTTGCTAGAAAAAAATATATATATAGTGGTTTTCCTTGGGTGCTGGAATTGTGGGCAATTTTTATTACTTATATTCATCTGTATTTCTGAAAATTTCAAGAGAACCTATATAGTCAGAAAAAGATTAAGTTTTCTTAGTGCTTTCAGATATATATCCATGCTGCCTGTCATTTTTAATAGCTAGAATGCCACTTTAGCTGGGCTCAGTGGCTCATACTTATAATGCCAGTGATTTGGGAGGCTGAGGCAAGGGAATCACTTGAGGCCAGGAGTTCAAGACCAGCATGGGCAACATGGTGAAACCTTGTCTCTACCCGCCCTCAAAAAAAAATTAGCAAGTTGTGGTGGTGTACACCCATAGTTCTAGCTGCTTGTGAGGCTGAGGTGGGAGGATCACTTCAGCCCAGGAGTTTGAGCTGCAGTGAGCTATGATCATGCCACTCTCTAGCCTAGACAGAGCAAGACCCTGTCTCTAAAATAAAAAAAAGTTCAGATTAACAAATTTTTTTAAAAATCCCACTTTAAACCTCCTATTTACTTCTGATATACCAATTTGCCTTCTCATTACTTACCTTCCTCTTGTTAACAATCTACTCAAAATCTGCTTTTCACTGCTTTTTTAAGGTGATTTTTGTAGTTACAATTTTTTTTTTACAAGACACTTTGGTTCTCTAAGGTCTTCAAATGTTTTCTTTCTGCTTCAAACTGTAAAGTCCCTTGGCTAGGCACCAGACTTGGGGTAAAAAACCAAATTCTTTTGGTTAAATACAGACTTCTCTATCTTGGAACCCTTCTTATTATCAAAGCCTGAAGTCATGCTTATCCTTATATCCTTAAATTTATCTTTCTTGGTAACTTATAAAATTATCTTTAAAGTTTAAAAATGTGAGAGCAGGGCCAGACACCATGGTTGGCACCTGTAATCCCAGCACTTTGGAAGACCAAGGAAGGTGGATTGCTTGAGCCTAGGAGTTTGAGACAAGCCTGGGCAACATAGGGAGACCTTATCTCTACAAAAAATAGGAAAATTAGCTGGGCATGGTGGTGTACATTTGTAGTCCCAGCTACTTAGGGGAGGCTGAGGTGAGAGAATCACTTAAGCCTGGGAGATCGAGGCTGAGGTGAGCCATGACCACACCATGACACTCAAGCCTGGGAGAAAGTCTAAGACTTTATCTCAAAAACAAAACAAAACAAACCAACAAACAAAAACTATGAGAGCAGATCTTATCCTTAAGACCTCAGTGTCTTTTTTTTTAAAACTCCCTATTAGCTGGCTTTTAACAAGACCTTTGTAAATAGATCACTTTACATTCTAAGTCCCTCAGTATGTCTTGACTCTTTCATCTATAATTTTGGGTGTAGTTTGTTCAGCTAAAAAAAAAAAAAAAAAAAAAAAGGCGAGGTGGCCCACGCCTGTAATCCCAGCACTTTGGGAGGCCAAGGCAGGTGGATCATGAGGTCATGAGATGGAGACCATCCTGGCCAACATGGTGAAACTCTGTCTCTACTAAAAATACAAAAATTAGCTAGGCATGGTGGCAGGCACCTGTAGTCCCAGCTACCTGGGAGGCTGAGGCAGGAGAATCACCTGAACCCAGGAGGCAGAGGTTGCAGTGAGCCAAGATTGCACCACTTCACTGCAGCAGGGCAACAGAGCAAGACTCCATCTCAAAAAAAAAAAAAAGTTTTAGAATTACTGAGGTTTTTTTGTTTTGTTTTGTTTGTTTGTTTGTTTTTGAGACAGAGTTTCATTTTGCCACCCAGGCTGGAGTGCAGTGGTGAGATCTCTACAACGTTGCTCCACCTGCCGGGTTCAAGTAATTCTCCTGCCTTAGCCTCCGGAGCAGCTGGGGCTACAGGTGTGCACTACGACGCTTGACTAATTTTTGTATTTTTAGTAGAGATGGCGTTTCACCATGTTGGCCAGGCTGGTTTTGAACTCCTGACCTCCTCTGAACTCCACCTGCCTCTGCCTCCCAAAGTGCTGGGATTACAGGCAAGAGCCACCACGCCTGGCCTAGAATTACTGAGTTTTATGCTGCCATATCATCTCTGGTTTACAGTTTTCACTAAATTTTGGCATTGACGTGTTAGTTTATTCCATTCACACAGTCATTTGTTTGTCCATAAATACTTATAGGAGCATCAACTATAACCCAGTACTACTGGGTTCCAGGCACTGTTGAGATAAAGGTAAGCAAGAGACAATTCCTATTCAGGGTATGAGAGAGACAGACATTATCACCAGCAGTTACGAAACCAAGCTAAGATAGAGGAAGCAGCGAGTACTGTAAGCTCAAAGTGGAGACAACTAATTACTCAGGGAAGTCAGAGAAAGATTCTAAGAGAAGTGATGATCACACAGCTAAGCATAAACAAAACTTCATATTACTGCAACTTTCATACTCTGCAGATGTGAGATGTTTCAGATCTGTGAGATGTTTCAGAGAAAAAGCAGAGCACATTTGAAGAACAGAGTAGGTTCTTATGGCTGAAGCATACTGCATGGGATGAGGCCAAAGGGGGTCAGCTCATAAATAGCCTTGCTAAGAGCAGACTTCTAGGATTATTGCATCTTCCATTTCTATCGTTATTCTTTATTTTTTTTAAAAAAGGATTCATGTAACTTTATGTTTGTTTGTTGAATATTATTGACAAACAATAATTCACTTACTTCATGATATTTAAGTACCTACTACATATCAGGCCTAGAGCTGGGGATAAGAGGTAAAGAACTATAGCTAGCTTGATCCTCCCATTCAGTATTGCTATTAATACAAATACAATTATCATCTCCATTTGTCTGCTATTGCATTAGATGGAATATACTGGAAGTTCTCCAAATTTTAAGGGTATAGTGAAGGTAGTCTGACTATGCAGAAAAGAAAAAACTTACCTTGGGAGGTCCAGAAGGCAGTTACCTCAAAGAGTTATACAATTTACTAAAACTCAAGTACAAGTAGAAGCCCATATGACTCCCCAGTTGGGAGAGTCCTGTCACATACTTGTGAATGAGCAGAGGTAAGAAATGATGGTCTCAAATCTGAACTCCAAGGCCAAAGTCACAAAAATAGGCCTTCCAGAACTATAGGCCTTCTCCTAAGTAGAACTTGCTCCTGATATGGACACTTTAACACAGGAGCCCCAGGGAGATACCAAAAGCAGGGATTTATGTTTTTAAAGATGGTAGCAGTGCTCCCAGTAACAGTGCAATTACCAGGAGACCTCTGATAGTTAGCATAACGTGGATAAGATATTTCTTTTTACGACTTGCTCAGCATTTTAAACACATTTGCTGGGTATTGCCATTTCCTAAATTGCTCTTCTTTTAGGGACAGACTGGAGGAAGACAACCTGCAGTATTATGCCATTATTGTCCAAATACTGATTCTGGCCTCAACCTCCTAAATATTATTAGCCATCCCCTACCTCATTCACTGTCTCTTGTTTGCCAGAGAGTTCTACCAGGCCCTGAGCTATTCTCATATAGTCAATGAATGAATAAGTATTAGAATGTATCTTTTGTACCAATATTTTGGCTGTGGCTTCAGAACAGCCCTTCTATGGAGTACAAAATGACACACAGCTCAGATATGGGACCTTTCACTGAACAAGGGCATCAAAGTGCACATGGAAAGCAAAAACTAACAGTGGATCATCTATCTCTAGGCCCTGGCCTAAAGTGATGAAGAGGTTCAGAGACTATCTTATTTTCCTTTCTCACAAAAAATATCTGATATATAAACCACACATTGCTTTTATTTTTTTATTTTTATTTTTATTTTTTTGAGACGGAGTTTCGCTCTTGTTACCCAGGCTGGAGTGCAATGGCACGATCTCGGCTCACCACAACTTCCACCTCCTGGGTCCAGGCAATTGTCCTGCCTCAGCCTCCTGAATAGCTGGGATTACAGGCACGTGCCACCATGCCCAGCTAATTTTTTGTATTAGTAGAGACGGGGTTTCACCATGTTGACCAGGATGGTCTCGATCTCTTGACCTCGTGATCCACCCGCCTCGGCCTCCCAAAGTGCTGGGATTACAGGCTTGAGCCACTGTGCCTGGCCCCCACACATTGCTTTTATAATTGAGTTCATATGAAGCTAAAAATCTACAAACTATTTAGTAACATGGTCTGCTAATGCCATTCAGATAATTGCTCTAAGCCGCGATCCCCAACATTAAGAAAACACAAAGATGTAAGTATTCTCAATTTGTCCTGATTAGGAACAACAAATTCTGAAAAGTCATACCCACATTAATTATCCATAGTTCAGAATTATTAGAAAATATGACTATAGTCAATTTTGTCTCCCTCCAATATTAAACTTGGTAGGTATATTTTAGCATTCTTCCAGACTTAGAGACTGAGGGAATCCAGAGAAGCTCCCTTCAACAGAGGATAACGTATCATCTGCTAAAATCTTTTTCCATAAAGCTTTCTGTACAGAACCTCTGGCTGGATCCAGGACCTGCTGCTCTGTAAGATATAACATTTATTAAACAGCCCTGGGAAAAAGACATTACTACCTGAAAATATTAACAACTAAAATGACCTACCCTTAGCCACCGGGTATTGGTGTCCCATTCCTCCCTAATGTTTTAGAGGGGACAGTCTTTCTTTTTACAGTGAGTCTACACTTTTTTCTTATAAACTCCTCAATAAGAACATATTTTTAAGTAAAACCCTAAATAAATAAATAAAAATACCCTATCCTTTGAACCAGCAATTCTACCTGTAGGAATTTATCTTACAGAAATATATACTAGTGCCAGCCAGTACGCCAAAAAACAAAAACAAAAAAACCCAATTTTATACACACGCATATATATTAAATATAATGTTCATCAATATGGGAATGGTTAAGTAAACCACGGTATTTCCAATTCACAAAACTGCTGCTATATGACCCTTAAGAAGAATAAGTTAGAACTACCTGTGCTGATATGAAAAAGCACCAACATGGTAGAAAAAAAGCAGATTGCAACAGTACATTCTATTACCCCATCTGGGTTCAAAAATAAACTTCTATTTCTAAACCTGAATAGATCACACAGTTATATTAATGAATACAATTATTGATTAAACTGTACATTTATATTATATATATATATGTATACATATGTTATATTTAACAATAAAAGTTAAAACCCTTGCTAATCATCTTTAGGTAAAGTTAACCATACGGCTTTTATGAGAAAATAATCAATTTTTAAACTCATTGAGCAGGAAAGCAATGCTTCTAGATGCTTCCAACAATCTATCCCACCATATGGGAACACAATTTGGTCCAGTTGCCACCTGGGAAAAGCTGACTCCAGGACAGGATCCACAGTTGCAAATAATCCTTTGGGTTCCAGGCCAACCTCACCCAAGGGCTCCTTCTCCAGCCTTCATTCATCATGTATGGTCCTCTGCAAAAGCCAGAGGATGGCCTGGATGCAGTACTTGCCTCTGCCATCAGCTTATGGAAGGGTCCCCACAGGTGAGCCTCAGCCCCTTGTCTGACAGATCCTGGCACTGTCAGCAAACCCTGATTATAACACCTTCCCCCACACTGCTGGGACCCCCATATGGGGGAGGGACACATCCAGCCTCACCCAACCACTCAGTTCAGGGACTCTGATCAGTACCCCACCAACACTGCTATCTGAAAGCCAGTGGAGAAATAAAGGTTGGCTTCTCCTCAGAAAAAAAGGGTAGGGACCTCTGAATTACATCTAGTCACCGGGACATACAGGATAGCATTATAACTGGAACTTCAAATAGTCAATCCTCAAAGTGAGAATGGAGAGAAAATGGGGCCCAGCAAGAGAGAGGCACAAAAGAAAGGGCAGCATTGAACAGAAGGAAAAGGAAAAGGGAAGAAAGCTGTTAACACAGAAAGTGAGTTGGGGAATTGAAAGGAGAGGTTAGGGCATAGAGAGAGAGAAAAGGGAAGAACTCTGCCCCCTGCCAAGTTGAGAGAACACACTAGAAAGGGACAGGTCCATCCCTCCCAACAAGCCTGATAAGGCCACTTCCCAGGCCAGGTCCCCCACCAGCCCAGCCCCTGAAAGACAGGCTCTGCCTGCCTCCTCCCAGAGCATTAGATTAGGCTTTGTGGGAAAGTTGAAATCTTGATGGTTTAGAAAGAGGCCCCTACAGCTTAATGCCCTGGCAATTTAACTAAGCGCTCCTGGTTCCTGATGAATACCTAGCCAGCCCGGCTTTGCTCCATCATGAAAGCGTGCTCTCCTGACCCTCTGAGGGAGCAGCAGCTCAGTCAGCTCTGTGGGGTGGCTCTTAATGGACAACAGTGAATTTCACATCAAACCAGAAAGTACCACTCATGCCTATCATGTGCTGCACCTAAGAGACCATACAACCCAGAGCAGCTCACCCTCCCACTTTCTTCTGTTTTCATAGGATTCTTAAAGAAATACGCTTTATGGACAATGAAGATTGGGGAAAAAAAATGCTAGATGATAGCTTCAGTTTCTATCATTAGCAACATCCACAAACAGCTCTCTATATGTGAAAGGAGCTCAAAATAGTTTGGGGTATTGATGAGTTTAAAAAAAAAAAATAGCATCCTGGCCAGGCACGGTGGCTCATGCCTGTAATCCCAGAACTTTGGGAGGCCGAGGCAGGTGGATCACAAGGTCAGGAGATCAAGACCATCCTGGCCAACATGGTGAAAACCTGTCTCTACTAAAAATACAAAAATTAGCTGGGCATGGTGGCATGTGCCTGTAGTCCCAGCTACTTGGGAGGCTGAGGCAGGAGAATTGCTTGAACCTGGGAGGTGGAGGTTGCAGTGAGCCAAGATTGCACCACTGCACTCTAGCCTGGGCAACAGAGTGAGAGTCCGTCTCAAAAAAAAAAAAAAAAAAAAAAAAAAATAGCATCTCTCCCCATCCCCAAGAAAGATCTGAGTTTCCCAGGAGCATCTGAGTTTTCTAAGAGCACAATGGCACAGAAAGAACAATGTAATACAGCATCAATGAAGCCACACCCCTGGCAGAGGGCCTAGAATTTAATATAGTATACAGCCTCACCACCACTGAGGCCTCTTTTTGGCAAACTTCAGATGAAAACATCAGTGGTTTCACATTACATTTACTTCTTGTTAGCTCCTAGATTCCTCATTCTGTGGCCTTCCTGGTATCACAGAGCCACACAAGTTTTAGGAGAAAGATAGGATTGCAGGGGCCCTCTCTGAGGGCCTGCCTACTCTAAACCATCCTACCACTCATCTGCTGCCTGAAAAACTCACTATTAGTGAGTCACATCTTTGGGTAAAGGCTCTATTGCCCCAAGTGGGATATGTGGAACCTGGGTAACATGGATAAACAACTTTATTTTAATAGTTTATACCTTCTATTTGTGACAGGTGATACAGTAGTTATCAGTTTAAGGCCATGATATCATTTCCCTTTTAAACAAATTTTAGGGTTTAAAAAAATGGGTTAACTTTAAGAAAACTGTTAAATAACAGTACAGATGACATAAAGATAAGACAAAAATCATGCAGGGGAACACAAATGAAGTGTCAAAAGCACTAGGGTTTCCACTTTCAAGACCCTCCCGTTAAATACAACTACCTGGCCGAAGGTGCTGTCATACGCCTGTGATCCCAGCACTTTGGGAACCTGAGGCAGAAGGATCCCTTGAGGCTAGGACTTCGAGAACAGCCTACTCAACATAGCAAGACCTAGTCAACATAGCAAAAAATACAGACAGGGGTCTTTCTACGTCGCAGTGGCAGTGGCCACTGTGGGTCATGCAGGTACAGTGGCTCATGCAGCAGGATTGCTTGAGCTCAGGAGTTTAAGACCAGCCTGGGCAACACAGTGAGACCCCCTACTTCTACGAAATATAAATAAAAAATTAACCAGGCACAGTGGCATGTGCCTGTAGTCCCAGCTACTCCAGAAGCTGAGGTGGGAAGATCATTTGAGCCCAAGAGTTTGAGGATGCGCTGAACCATGATTGTGCCATGCACTCAAGGCTGGCAGATTGTCTCTAAAGCAAAATAATAATCAGTAAATAAATACAACTAGCCCTCACTAGAGTTTCTCACATAGCCACCACCAGACTATTAAAGGCCACCAAAAATTAGTTCAACAAAGTTAGCAGAGCCAGAAGAGTGCAGAAACTTCTATCAAAGATTAGACTGGCTCTAGAGAGAGTGGTGTTGGGGAGGGAAGGCTGTTAGTGGGGAAAAAGCGGAAAGGCAGAATCTGGAGTGTCCAGGAAGCTACTGGCAGCAGGAAAGCACTAGGTATTCGACTTAACAATAAGGACTCATGGCATAGGCACATTCTTACAGATGTCCCCCTCTACACATACTTTTTTCCCAACTGATTCTGCCCAAGGTTCTGAAACTGAAAGCTGACCGGTGAAGTACGGCGTGCAGCATTAGATGTGTGAAGTGGCAGAAGTCTAGCACCATTTCCCTGGTCTTCCTCTCTCCAAACATTTTTGTAGTTCAACTGTTTACCATGCCTAGTTTTCAGTTATGAGGTATTGTCTGAGCCAATTCTCTTGAGACTGGCTAATGATTCCTTAGCACAAATAATCAAGAAACTAGTGATAGGCACCTCTGAATAAGGGATTTACTCTTTAATGAGTAAATTCAGGTAGATCAAACTCTCCTCCCACCACGACCATCAATTTTCTCCCTTAAACCATTTAATGAAAAGAGTTCAGAAAAATATAAATCATCTGTTGTTTTTGGCAAAGTCATACCACAAGCTTGTGCCCAAAAAGACTGGATTCAAACCATTTGTCTCCTTTGCTTTAGATGGGAGGACCCACCCAGTGTCCAAGATCTGGCTTTAAGGCCTAAATCAGTAATAAAATTCTACATACATCCCCTAAAAGCTATAAAGGAATCATTCCAAGCTCAATTCCTTTTGAAGATTCCTTTGTGTAGTGCCCAAAGTGGTGTGAACCTTTTTGGTTGTAAAGTGGGAGGGTCAGCTCATGTTCAATTCCCTTGCTCTATATTGCTGCTGTTTAATTGCTGACTCCCATTTTATAGCCAAGTCAATTAGTAGCCTTGGCCAAGTGTGAGGAGCTTGGAAGCCTGAAACATGGCACTCAGCTGAGCCTACAGAAAACAGAAAGCCTTTTCTGTCAGAATTTCCCTCATGAGAGAGGGCTGGACCTGGCTACCAAATGTCAAAAGTCTAAAAGGTGGATATTGCAGTTCAGTATGTAGTGTCCCTGGGCACATCAGCAAGCACTTGAATCCCTACTAGATTGAGTGACAAGACTGGTGGCCTGACACAGGTTAGGGAAATTTTAAAAGATGACTATTTCACTCCTCATCCAATTTAGTGAGCAATATTACTCCCTTTTGTCTCTGACCAGCTTAACAACTAACTCCTTTGAGGGCTGTGACACTTTCTGATAATACTCTTGCTGTTAAAAGGATGCTGGGTCAAAGGCTGTCAGTCCCACAACCTTCTGTGTTACTGGTTTACTCTAGGCACTCTAAAAAAAGCCAAGACCAGGTTAACAGAGAATAAAATAAAAGAGACAGTGAGGCCAGGTGAGGTGGCTCACATCTGTAATCCCAACACTTTGCAGGGCTCAGGTGGGCGGATCACCTGAGGTCAGGAGTTCAAGATCAGCCTGGCCAACATGGTGAAACCCCATCTCTACTAAAAATACAAAAAATTAGCCAGGCGTGGTGGTGCACACCTGTAGTCCCAGTTACTCGGGAGACTGAGGCAGGAGAATTGTTTAAACCTGGGAGGTGGAGGTTGCAGTGAGCCAAGATTGTGCCATTGCTCTCCAGCCTAGGAGACAGAGCAAGACTTTCTCTCAAAAAAAAAAAGAAAAAGAAAAAAGAGAGTGAACAATCTGAGCTTTACTATTTACATATTAAATACAAACAGGAATTTAGCCTCAGGCCTCCATATCTTTTTTATTTTTATTTATATTATTACTATTATTTGAGACAGAGTCTCATTCAATCTCCCAGGCTGGAGTGCAGTGGCACAATCTTGGCTCATTGCAACCTCCATCTCATGGGTTCAAGCAATTCTTGTGCCTCAGCCTCCCGACTTAGCTGGGATTACAGGCATGTACCACCACGCCTGGCTGGTTTCTGTAATTTTAGTAGAGACAGGGTTTCACCATGTTGGCCAGGCTGGTCTCGAACTCCTAGCCTCAAGCAATCCACCCACCTTGGTCTCCCAAAGTGCTGAGATTACAGGTGTGAGCCACCATGCCCAGCCATTTTTTTTTTAAGAGACAAGGTCTCACTGTCTTCCAGGCTGGAGTGCGGTGGTGTGATCATAGCTCATTGCAACCTCAAACTCCTGGATTCCAGTGATCCTCCCACCTCTGCCTCCAAAGTGCTAGGATTACAGGCACATACCATATGCCCAGCTAATTTTTTAAAATTTTTTGTAGCAATGGGGTCTCCCTATGTTGCTCAGGCTGATCTTGAACTGGGCTCAAGCGATCCTCTTGCCTCAGCTTGCCAAAGTTCTGGGATTACCGCACCAGGCCTCAGATCTTGATTATAGGCTGATTAGTAACCAAGCCCATAAAGCCCCAGAATATAACAGCAAAAAGGCCAGGTGTGGTGTCTCATGCCTGTAATCCCAGCATTTTGGGAGGCTGAGGCAGGCGATCACTTGAGCCCAGGAGTTTGAGACAAACCTGGGCAACACGGTGAAACTCCATCTCTACGAAAAACACAAAACATTAGCTAGGTATAGTAGTGAATGCCTGTAGTCCCAGCTACTTGGGAGGCTGAGATAGGAGGATGGCTGGAGCCTAGGAGGCGGAGGTTGCAGTGAGCTGATATCACACCACCGCACTCCAACCCAGGCAACAGAGTTAGACTCTGTCTCAAAAACAAAACAAAAAAAACCCAAACCAGCAAAAAGGCCTTAAATAGCCAAGTATGGTCGCCTGTAGTCCAGCTACTCAGGGGTTTGAGGTGGGTGAATCACTTGAGCCCAGGAGTTAAGAGACCAACCTGGGCAACATAGCAAGCCCTGTTTTTGAAAAAAAAAAAAAAAAAAAAAAAAAAAAAGGAAGGTCTTAAATAAGTTGAATAAGGCTTTCCCAAAAATTTAGAACTTCTACCTCTTTTTAAAAAATGTTATCACATCTCAAAATATACCATTCATCCAAAAATTAAAATTCTGCTTTGGAGGAACTCAAAATTCATATAAGCCTGTCATTAATTCTCAGTACCTCTATGAGGAGGTACTGACCTGCATTCAAGGTCAAAGAATGTTTCTGTGCCAAGAAAGGAGTGCCCTGCTCAAGGCCTTAGGTGACAAAAGGTGAGCTCAAAATACTCCTGCCCATACCCCAGCCCTGCCTTTCAGCTCAGCCCAGTTCCCCTTAAGGAAGAGCATTTCTGTTAAAGGCCAGCCCTGTTGTTTATTACAGCTTGTATTTAGGGAAACACACTAACATTTTTCTGCCTGACAGTAAAGTCTTAAGTTCTCTACCAATGGGAAAACTTGTGGGGGTAGCAGTGGTGAATGAAAGCGGAAAATTTCCAAAAACTTTTGGCCTACTTAACTGCCCTGACAGCACATAGTTATTTTGTTTGGGAAAGGAGGGGGTGGACTGTTCTTTCCAAGGGAAGTATAATTAGTTGGCCATTTCAAATATTATCAAAGAAATTTAGAAAATAGTTACTTTTCAAATTCTTTAATGTGGCCAAGACATCTGATTCCAGCAATTCTTAATATTAACAGCCTTCTGCAAAGCCCCTTAAAAATCACTATCATAATCTCTACCACTCAACAGGCACATGGGGGGAAAACTACTCTGGTCTTTTGCACACTTTGGGGCTTCGTTTACAGAGAATGACTTCACTGATCTGACTGGAAATCCCGTTTCTCTAGGTCTCACCCTGGATTTGCCCTCCTTTGAGTGCTGCACTGGTTTCTATATTTATGCACAAACCAGCTGCCGCCACCGTCCTTAGCAATTCCCAAACCTGCCTTTTACTGTACGGGATCCCTGGAGGTCCAATTCTGTTTTCTGGAGTCAAAGAAATACAAAATAAATTTCACTACCTACCAGAAAACAGACGTTGGTAAGTTTCAATATAAAATAGACTGCTCTTGAACCCAGGAGACGAAGGTTGCAGTGAGCCGAGATCTGGGCACTGCACTCTACCCTGGGTGACAGAGCGAGACTGTTTCAAAAACAAATAAATAGACAGCTGTGTATTTTTTGGTCACAGTATCAATAAATTTCAGGGTTAGGAAAAATCATAAATCACCAAAGCATTCCTCTTCATATAACCAAAGTACCTTTTTCCTGTTGCTCAGGAAATTAAGACAAAATGGCCAACTAACACTTATGCAGCCTTACACCGAGAAACTCAAAGAAGTTGGTAGGAAAGAACTAGAGATCTTTGATCTACAATTAACAAAGAGTATGGGACTCTTTTCAGCTCACCCAGTGCCCCATATGGATGTTTTGGATGCTGATTCTCCTTTAATAACTTCCCCCTATTAAATCTCCTACCAGTCATTTGAGGTTTGGATTTCACCCTAGGGATAAGAGGTGTTTGTAAGACACTCTGAAACCTCTGAAGGGCAAAGTGTTGTGGACCTATAACCTTCCTGAATACTGAGGGCGGCATAGCTTTCAACAAGTTATTAAATCCAATCAAATGAGATACTCGAAAATGAGCTGCTCTTGGGTGAGACCTTTCATAAGAAGGAATTTTAAAAAAATCTGCTAACATGATTACTCCACAAGGTTTACATGTATCATATTGTATAAATCTATAAATATGTATAATTTTTGTTAATTAAAATTTTTAAAATCTGCCAACAATGGCTGGAGAAGGCACCCGGCTGCCTGAGCCCCTACCCTTGTCGGTTACAAGTATTTCACAAGCAGGGTTCGAGGACTCCCATCAGAGAAGAGTGTCCTCACCTCTTTGCCGGAATGTCACACCAACTTCCTCCTCACCTCTTTGCCGGAATGTCACACCAACTTCCTCAGTGTTCCTCCTACCCCAATCTAGCCAACGTTTCAATGGCTCACCACAGCACAGTGCCTCTCAGCTAGGCACTCAAGAGTTCTTTCCTAACCCTCCCTAACCTAATTATCCAAACTTTTTTCCCCAAAACAACCCAGCGCATGGTCCAGTCAGTCCCCAAATCGTTTTTCCGCATGGTTTCCTTCCCCAGGGGGCGTCCCCTCCTTCTCTCCCCCTGCAACCCCCGCCGCTACCAGGAGATTAGTCTCCACCCGTCAGGACCCCGCTCAGATTACACTTCCTCCAACAGGTCCGTTCAGATCCCAATCCACGGCTCTCAACAGCAGCCAGGATTCCTTTCCCCCGCAAACAACGCCTTCTCTGAACTCCCCGGCCGCCGAGCGCCGGCTCTGCGTTCCCTAGTTACTTCCAGTCACCCCCGCCCCACTCCCACCCGCGGGGCTTGCGACCGGCCCTCTGCCTCCGGGTGGCCCAGCTCGGAACACGCAGAGCAGCGCCTCAGAAATCGCAGCCCAAGGCGAGGAAATCCAGAAGCCTCCCGCGGACGTCCCCCGGGACAGGGTGTGGCGAGCCCGGCTCCGAGCCCGCCGACTCCTGGTGAGGAGAGAACCGCAGCGACGCGGAGCCCCTGAGAGTCCACCGCCCGGACGCGAGGCGCAGCGACCGGGAGCCCCAGAGTAGCCGCGGGGTGCCGGGAGGAGTCCAGCCAGCGGCAGCTGTTTCCCTGCCTCCCTGTCCCTCCTCAGGGGCTGCGCGAGCCTGGCCCGCCCGGGTGACCGCCAGTTCTCTGGGCGCTCTACGGGGAGCTCCGGGGCGCACACATGCCGGGACGCGCCCTGTCCGCGCCTTTTCCCCCTCCTGGTCCCAGCTGGGCCGGATCAGGTCCGCCGCGTCTCACCTCTCCTATCCACGAACCCACTGGATAACGGCCGGTTCTGGGCCTGAGGAGCCCGGACCAGCCCGCAGTAGACTCCCCGCACCTGTCTCGGAGCGATTGAGGAACTGCCGCGCGCCTGACGTCACAGCCGCCCCAAGCGCAGCGAACTGGGAGTCACCTGATCACCCTGGCAACGCGCTCGGGGCGGGGCGTGGCGAGGCGTGGCAAGGCGGGCGTCACAGCACGAGCCCCGCCCCCAGCCGCTCCGCCTCCAAGCGCCGCCGGAAGTTCTCTGCGGCAGTCTGCGCTGCTGGGACGCGAGGTTGGCGTCTGGCTTCCCAACGCGGGCCTCTCAGCTGCGATGGCTACTTGGGATTCCCACAGGCGTCCCCCTTAGGTTGGATCGGTTCTCCAAGACTCCACCCGATGCCCCTACGCCGCTAGTGCAGGTGCCTGGGAGGCAGGACCAGCGTCCATACGGGACCCTGCCCAATACGTGTCAAGAGGGGTTAGCTGTGGGCGGCTGCCTCCTCGTATCTTATTGATCCAGACCCAACTAGGTTTGAGGCTTTCTTCCCGAGCTGTACCTGAGAGGACTGAGGCTGAGGCTGATAACTGGATTGCTCTGTGGCAACTTTTCCCCGTAAACCTTGCAAGAAATAGTCCCGCCAGTACTTTAGAGTGTAATGAGACTTCATTCACATCAGGAGGGGGAAGGGGGACAGAACCTTCTGTCCTGAAGGTTTCCTTCTATTCCAACAGGAAGAGAAGTCACCGAAAAGCTCCCAGAGCAAGGCCTAGAGCAAGCTTGCAAATCCTACTTGCCAACAAATTTTTATTTTTCATATTACAAATTGATTTTCTCTCCAGATTCCTCCCCCTTGCTTGCTACTAGGTTGGTGCAAAAGTAATTGTGGTTTTTGCAATTTTTTAAAAAAGGCAAAACCAGCAATTACTTTTGCACCATGCTAATATAATAATATGCTTACACCTTTGTGACTCTCTAGTCTTCCCAGATGGATCATCCACTTTGAAATTAAAATTTAACATCACCTGAAGGTCTCAGTGTGAGAGTCACTGCCTATTTCATACCTTTACTACTTGCTGACTGAGTTTCATTTCAGTTTTACTCTCCTCATCCCTGCACTGTTAAGAAGGTTTCATATGTATTGCAACCTTCCCTCTCAGAGTTTAGGATCTTAGACCAAGAAGTTAGTTGATAATCAATTTCTTGTGAGCATCTTTTAGTGTCAGGCAATGGGCCATGGGCAGATTGATTGAGATGTGGTCCTCGAAAATCAAACGTGTATGAGTGGTACGTCTCACATTCAAGTACATCTTGTACTGTTTATTATGACTTAATCATAGTATTTAAGTGGCACTTATAAATTTTTATACTTAGAAAAAAATGAAACTCATATAAATGGGAAAGAAGACCACTATGAAAGGTAGAGAAGAATCATGGCTCTAGATAGAGCTGTACTAACAGGAGAGAAGAGATTGAAAATGTGAGCCCAGGTCCCAAGGAGCAAAGAAGTACGGTCAGGAGGTTGGTGGGAACAGGACAGAGGCAGCCAGGCCTGAGGTGTTTGGCAGATCCGAGGAGGGCAGGGATAGAGGGTGAGGGGAGGAGTTGGGCCAGAATGAGGCTTGAGGGATTCAATGGAGGGGGAAAGTGCTGGGAAGGGAGGAGGGATTGGAAAGAAAGGAGAAGTAGGCAGTGGTTTGGGACGGGGTTGCTGAAAGGGAGGGCAGGGTAAATAGAGAACCAGGAAAGGGTGCTAAGAGCATTAAGAGAAGGGAGGCTGAGAGGCTGCAAAAGGGAGAACTGAGGGGGAGGAAGAAGCAGGTGGGAGACTCTCAGGCAGCAAACATCTCAGAACCAGGCAGTAGGTGGTGTCCTTCAGAGGCTGTTGGAGAAGAGCAGCATTGTTTGTTCGCCTCTGAAGAGTGAAGGTCATCCATGCACATCCCATACTATCTTTGGACCGTCTGAGGGCAAGAGCCACCCTTTGCAGAGCACAAATGTAGAGGGAAGAGCAGAAAGAGGCACGTCCACAACTACACCTTGATAGGATTCATCAAGACAGTCAGGCTTTTTGGCTGGACGGTTTTTCAGGCCCATGGAACATGCCTCCGTGCCTCTAATCTGGGCAGGGCAAGGTGAGGATGGAGTGGAAGGCAAGGGTAATTCCCTTAGAAGGAAGGCAAGCTTCTCATGGCAGCTGGGACATATGGAGGCTGTGCTGAGGGAGAAAAGATACTAGGACACATTCTCAGTAAGGTCCCTGACCACTCCCCTTTTACTGAGTTGGTAGGGTCACAGCATAACCATTGAAGGAAAAATAGAACATTCCCCACCCCCACCCCCACATCCATGCTGAGGAAAGTGTTATCATGTGGGTAAAAACTCAAGGAGTGTAGTGGGCAGCATCCAAAAACAGAGATGTGGCCAGGGAACGCATCTCACATGGCTCTTTTCTAGGATTTTGACCTCAGGTCCCAGGACTAAGCCCCAAGCCAGATGTAGAAGTTGCTGGAGTTTCATCAGGTGTCTTCACAATAGCAGTGTGGGTTTCCATTCCTGGAAATAAAAGAAAAATGTCAGGGTACAAGGCCCTGACCAAGCATATTTGCTGTGAAAGTCCACTAGTCACAGAAGTTGCAATCAATTTTCAATATTTGTTTATGCGGAAGAACCATCCAAGGATTGTGGAGGCAGCATGGTGCAGTGGTTGGGAGCCTGTGTTCTGAGATTTATCCATTTTGTGAACTTGGCAACGTTACTCACCTTCTTTGGGCCTCCGCCTTATCTGTAAAATAGGGATAATACCTACCTCACAAAACCATCATAAACTTTAGGTGAATTCCAGGGCAAAGAAACAGAACCCAGATTCATAATATTTTTTAAATGGCCATTTTTTAAGCCATTGTATTTTTATTGGACCACATTTGTTCTCTGAACAATTGGATGAAAGAATGTTTCTTGAATGCCTAATGTACACTTAACACTGATGGATACAGAAGGAGCATGTACCCTGGTTTGGTCAGGCATCTGAAATCTGATAGGAAGATGAGACAATGTGAGACCTTGCCAGGCTGCTGTGAAATTGAATGGTAAACTATATTATGTCCCTCCATGCCCTCAGCGTTCATGAAAAGAGGGACCATGCCAGCTGCATTGGCTAAGGTAGGATGCATGAAAGGAAGGGTCTGGAGCAGAGCCTTGAAAGATAGGCAGGATTGGCCGGGCACAGTGGCTCACACCTTTAATCCCAGCACTTTGGGAGGCCAAGGCAGGTGCATCACTTGAGGTCAGGAGTTCAAGACCAGCCTGCCAACATGGCAAAAACCCATCTTTACTAAAAATACAAAAATTAGCTGGGCATTGTGGTGCATGCCTGTAATTCCAGCTGCTCAGGAGGCTGAGGCAGGAGAACTGCTTGAACCCAGGAGGCAGAGGTTGCAGTGAACCAAGATTGCACCATTTCACTCCAGCCTGAGGTGTTTGGCAGATCTGAGGAGGGCAGGGATAGAGGGTGAGACTCTGTCTCAGAAAAAACAAAAACAAAAGCAAAAAAGATAGGCAGGATTTGGAGAGGTGGTAGGTAAAGAGAGCATTCTGGGTCAGGGCGGTGATCTGAACACCTGGAGCAGGGGCTCAGTAAATATTTAGCAGCTGGATGAATGAATGAATGAATGAGCAAAGATAATAATGAAATTATCAGCATAGTGTAAGATCAGCCTGATGGATGCTTTGTTGAATGAATGAATGCATGATTAAACAAAAAAGCAAAGACAATGAAATTATAGAGTGGTGGACATAGCCGAAAGACCAGCCTGACTGAACTGTGGAAATTGGGGAGTTGTGGAAAATAAGGTAGAGATGGAGCAGACAGTGGAAGAGCTTTTGAGACAGTAGAATCTTCTGGGAGGAGCATGGAGTCTGGATCCAGAGGGAGCATTTGTACGCTATCACAACATATTGACCATGTGACTTTGAGCAAGTTACTTAATCTCTCTGTGCATTAGTTTCCTTGTCCAAAAAATATAGGAATAAATTGACATCTGCTTTATAGAGTCATTTTGAAGATGAACTAAGAAACCTATGAAATGTAAGCATGGTGCCTGGCACATTGTAAGTACCTTAAACTGTTAGCTTTTATTATTATTATTAGTTTTATTAAGGACTGAGCAGATGGGAATAGATTCAATATGAAAACTTAGGGAATCACTGAAGTTTCTTGAAGTGGGAAATGAGAATGGAATGCAGTGTTTGGGAAGAATCACTTGGCAGCCGTATTCAGGCTGGGTCAGAAGGCAACGGTACAGCCCCAAAGTGTGAAGAAGGGCTGATCAGGGACTAGAAGGAACCTCTCCTGAAAATGAGAAAGCCTGTCCACTTGCTGGTACATGTCTGAAAGTGGGAGCCTGGCATCCACAGGCCCTCAGTGACCCTATTGAATGAAAATCTGCTGCACCAATTGAACAATATAATTTTGCCATTTGAGCTCACAGGCTCAATGGCAAATACTATCAGAATTCTCCCTCGGCCAAGTATAGAGAGTTTTAAAGCACTGGAGAAGTTCACTAAGACTTGGCCTCTGGTTTATTTCAATTTCTCCTCCCCCGTAGCTGGTGTGTTTTTATTTTGTTTTTGTAGAGACAAGTTTCACCATGTTGCCCAGGCTGGTCTTGAACTCCTGGGCTCAAGTAATCCACCCACCTCAGCCTCTCAAAGTGCTGGGATTACAGGCATGAATCACTGCACCCAGCCCTTTTGCCTCTTCTTTTTCTGATCTATGTTTTCAAATTCCAGTTTGCTAGTCAGGAATTTCTCCATTGTAAGTTCTGAAACACTATTCAAATCAGCTTAAAGAAAGAGGGAGAGATAATGTATTGGCTCATGAAGGAAAAATCCAGATGAATCTCATCTTGAGGGCACTCAAACATTGTCATCAGGATTCTCCCCTCTTTCTCTCTTTCTCAGCTTTTTTCTTTGCACGGCTTCATTCTCAGATGTTACCTCTGAGGGTATCAGAATTTCATTCTCTCAGTGAAAAGTCTCAGCAGACAAAAGGATTTCTCTTTCCTAATAATACTAAGAAAAGCTCTAGAATGGAGCTTAATTTTTATTTATTTATTTATTTATTTGAGACAGAGTCTCACTCTGTCACAGATGCTAGAGTGCAGTGGCATGATCTTGGCTCACTGCAACCTCTGCCTCCCCAGTTCAAACAATTCTCCTGCCTCAGCCTCCAGAGAAGCTGGGATTACAGGTGTGCACCACCACACCTGGCTAATTTTTTTGTATTTTTAGTAGAGACAGGGTTTCACCATGTTAGCCAGGCTAGTCTTGTTCCTGACCTCAAGTGATCCACCCACCTCAGCCTCCCAAAGTGCTTCCTGACCTCAAGTGATCCACCCACCTCAGCCTC
The DNA here is from genome assembly GCF_030222135.1 of Aotus nancymaae. Classification (NCBI taxonomy): domain Eukaryota; kingdom Metazoa; phylum Chordata; class Mammalia; order Primates; family Aotidae; genus Aotus; species Aotus nancymaae. Next base: position 15,137,705 of record NW_026988479.1, on the reverse strand, counting down.
CCAAAGTGCTGGGATTACAGGTATGAGCCTGGTAGTTACAGACTGGTCAGGAGCTTAGTTGGGTAACTTGCTTTTCTCTTGAATGTGTGGCTGTGGCCAGGGAATGTGATACATTGGCTGCTTCCATGTTCCCTTCTGGAGCTGGGGGTGAACTCAGCCTCTCCCAAATCCCACAGTTGAAAGTGTGGAAGGAATGGCTTCCCAAGGAAAATTGAAGCTTAGTTACCAGAAGTAGGAGGAATGGATGCTGAGCAAACAAAAAACACAACTGACCCCTACAGGCCACCAATACTGAAACCACAAGCATCTTGAAATCTCCTCCTATTGAAAGGTTCTGTAATACACTACTCCAATAGGCTTGAATTCACTTGGAAATCAACTTACCTTCTCTTGTATTTCCAGAAAAGTTGTATCTAATGAGAAACAAATTCTGGCACTCAGAGGTTGAGCTGTGTTGACATCATCAAACAGAAACTGCCATTGGTTTTACCTAACTGCACTCTCCTTTTTGCAAGTATTACTTCTGATGAAAGGGTTTCAGGAGCACTTAATGCTTTAAATGTGTTTGTACAGCACCTTGAGTTCTCAAGAGGTATCACATAAATGCATGCGTTTTAAATTTTGACTTGAAGCACTCATTCCTGAAGTAGCCTGGCCTTCTGATAGTGATCTTAGAAAACTGACCTAGAAGAAGAATACATTTTTCTCCCGGGCTGTGACTCAAATTACTATGGCAATGAATTTCTGTCAACTCTGAAGCATTTTCTTGCTTTTTAATCTTTTTACTAATAAGAAATTCGTCCAGGTGCGGTGGCTCGCATCTGTAATCCCTGCACTTGGGAGGCTGAAATGGGTGGATCACTTGAGGTCAGGAGTTTGAGACAAGCCTGACCAACATTCTGAAACCCCATCTCTACTAAAAATACAAAATTAGCTGGGCATGGTGGTGCATGCCTGTAGTCCCAGCTACTCGGGAGGATGAGGCAAGAGAATCGATTGAACCTGGGAGGCAGAGGTTGTAATGAACCAAGATTGTGCCACTGCACTCCAGCCTGGGAACTCTATCTCAAAAAACAAACAAAAACAAACAAACCAGAAACTAAATGTGGGTAGAAAACTGCATATACATTTATGATGCTTACACAAAGTGTTTCTCAGGTTAATTTTCAAAGACCAAGGTAGAAAAATGGGGCCCTTATTTACCAAAAAAGCAAAGGCCTTTAATGAAAGCTACCAGGGCGGCAACAGCTGGCGCACTCCAACCCCCAAGCCATGGAGGAGGTCAGTGTGGAACCATCTGATGGTGGGCTGACAGGCCATGCTTCTCTGAAAAGGAAAATTTAACTTCAGGGTGGGCTTCATGTTACATCTGAGACCCTAATAATGATCATTATGCTGTCAGCACACAAGAAATGGTTCAAAATAATTCTCCTCCTGAAAGTTACATTCTGTGTGCTTTCTGGTCTTTCCTGGCCTCCTCCACCCTGTGGCCTCCCACACTCAACAAACCTTTCCTTTTCCCCACCCATTTGCCAAGGAACTTGGCCATCAGACAACATACGGAGGTCTCATCACTGGGATGGTCTGTAACTGGAAAGGAGTTGGTCATCTGGTGTTGGCAGCTGCTCTTCCTGTCATGGCCTTTGGAAGGAAAGGGAGGAACTCAGAATAGCATCAGTGTTAAAAAACAGTTGCACCATCAACAGACTGAAACTCAACAAGACAATAGTCTTACTTTAAAAGTGTAAAGGAATTCCCATCCTCTTGATCTTAGCAAGATCAGAAAACCTCTGTTTACTACAAGAATTGTTTCAGAAAGGGAAGTGAAATCTGGCACATGAAAAAAATCCCATTTCTATCCACTCTCAAGATAGTAACTTTGTAGCCATATGCCATGTGTATTTCATCATAGCAAAACAGTACTGTAGTGCACTGGGGACAGATTTGCTGCCACTGCTGCTGCTGCTGCTGCTGCCACCACCTCCACCACCTCCTTCTGTTGCTTGGGTAAAGCTGAGGCATGTGGCACTGTTGTGAGATTCTTAGAAGATCCAGGCAAGTACTCCTGGCTAGGACCCTACAACTCAGTTTGAACCATGAGGCTGTAAATCTCAACCTCTCTAGGTCCTGGTACCGTGTCTTTAGAAGACATACACAGGAAGGACTTAGATACCTTCTGAAAAAAATGGGACAAAAAAAACTTATACTCCCCCTCTCCCCTCCTCTTGCTTGGAAGATCATTTAAGGTTAAGAGATGAAGTGACTTTTCCTACTGAAGGGGAAGCAGACATACATTTTTATTTCCTTTGGATAAATACTTACCTTAGTCCATTTGGTGGTGTTGTAACAGAATACTTGAGATAGGTAATTTATGAAGAGGTAGAGCTCACAGTTCTGCAGACTGTTCAAATGGTGGCAGCATCCACTTGGCTTCTAGCGAGGGCTTTTGTGCTGGGTCAGAACGTGGCAGAATCACAGGGCAATGCTATGATTCAGTGTCCAGAGGCCTGTGTTACAGCCATGGTTCCCCTTTGTCCTCATCTTGGGACCCAGCACTACTTACTCAACATTTTTGAATCTCAGTTTCCCTATCTATAAAACAGGAATAATAATAGGACCAACCACATAGAGCTGTTGTGAGGGTTAATTAGGCGAGATGCTGCACAGTAAGAAAGGCTTCCTTTGCACAGAGCTTGTTCTTTAGTTTACTGCAGCCCCCAGTAATCCCCTTCCTGCCTCCCTGTCTGCACCCTAGGAGAAGGTACAAATTAAAAGGCAGATCTCAGATCTATGTTCCAGTTGTGGCCCCATCTCTTCTTTCTGTGGTTCCTTGGACTGGTGATCACGAATCATTTTTCTGCATGATGACCAGGGCCACTCAACCTCAGTTCTTCAGCTGCAGCAGTGGAGACACATATTACCTTTGCTCCCATCACATCCCATGTGATTTACCTTTGCTAAAATCACATCCCTTATTTTAGAAGCCACCTTTGTCTGATTCTCTGAGCTGCTTCAGACACAGTCCAGATGAGTGTGCTTGTCCTGCCCCTTCCCCAGCCACACTGGCAGCCTGGAAAGTGTGGAGTGCACCTGCATCAGAGTAGAGAGAGTGTCACTTTTTGTGTATGCAGATTCCTGGGCTTCATCCTAGACCCACCACTTCTGAAACCCTGGGGCCAGGGCCTAGGAGTCTTCAGGTGTGACAAGCCTGCTAAGGGAGCAGACGCACATGAAAGTTAGCATTTATGGCCCTCTGGGGCCTCAAGCTCTGGAGAGCTTTGCCTCAACCAGGACAGCCCCAGTCACCGTTTAGCAGTTTGGCTCTACTCCCTGCCCTGCCCATTCCTGCTTAGTCCCAGGCCCAGTCCCCCATTATCTCACACCAGAACCAGTGGCCTTGCTTTCTGCCTGCCAGTCTGGAGGTCTTGATCTGAAGTGTCAGCCTGCCCTGATACTTCCTTACTTCCTGACTTTAAATTCTGCAGGGGTTTCCCATGCCCTGCAGGATCATGTCTGACAAAGCATTCAAAGCCTCTCTCTTCAGCCTCAGATCTCCTGCCACTCCCTCTCCTAGTTGGGAAAACTCCAACTAGGCTTATATTATGCTGAGGTCTCTGAATGTTCCATGAGGCTGCATGTCTCTGTGCTTCTATAGGCACAGTACCCTCCACCAGAATGACCCTTCCCCTCTGCTACTCTTCCAGTCTCAGCTGAAATGTTACCTCCTCTGGGAAGCCTTCTCAGGTGTCCCTAGGTAAAACTGCACACCACTCCTCTTTCCCTGTACACTCCCCAAACATATCACCCATGATCCTGAATTGCCTTTATTTGCTTCTGTGTTTCTGCCCCACAAAACTATAAGGGATTTGCATTTTATTCATATCAAATTCTAAAACTTTATCAGGGCTGATAAGGCTTGGCATGATCTGGCTCCCATACACCTCTCCACCCTGTCCCCACCATTCTCTGCCCCACCCACTTCACTCAGTCACTGCTGCCTGCTGACTGTTCCCAAGCTCACCAAACTCTTTCCTGATCCTGGGTCTTTGTTCCTGTAGTGCCCTTTGCCTGGAATGCCTCTCCCTCCATCTTTCCATGGCTGGCTCCCTCTTGACATCCAGATCTTGCTCAAATGTCACCTTTTCAAGGCCAGCCAATCAAAAATAGTTTTGTTTGTTCTAGAACTTCATTTAAATGTAATAGTATGCTATGTATGCTATCTGGCGTCTTTCACTCAGTATAAAGTTTTTGAGGTTTATTCATGTTGTAGCACTTATCACTACTTGTTCTTTTTTTTTTAGATGGAGTCTCGCTCTGTCGCCAGGCTGGAGGGCATTGGCACAATCTCAGCTCACTGCAACCTCTGACTCCCTAGTTCAAGCAATTCTGCTTCAGCCTCCTGAGTAGCTGGAATTATAGGCACGCAATACCACACCCAGCTAATTTTTGTATTTTTAGTAGAGACGGGATTTCACCATATTGGCCAGGATGGGGTCTTGATCTCCTGACCTCGTGATCTGCCCACCTCAGCCTCTCAAAGTGCTGGGATTACAGGTGTGGGCCATCGTGCCCGGCTGTTCTTTTTTGCTACCGAGTAATGAGCCATTTTATGAATATACCACAATTTATCTGTTTACTTGTTGACACTTGGGCTATTACCACTTTTTGGCTATTATGAATAAAGCTGCTCTGACATTTTCATGTACTAATCTTTGTGAAGACATACATTTTTATTTCCTTTGGATAAATACTTGCCTTAGTTCATCTGGCGTTGTTGTAACAGAATACTTGAGATAGGTAATTTATAAAGAGGTAGAGCTCACAGTTCTGCAGACTGGGAAGTTCAAATGGTGGTGGCATCCACTTGGCTTCTAGCGAGGGCTTTTGTGCTGGGTCAAAACATGACAGAAAAGGTTAAAGGGGAAGCAGATATATGCAAAGAGAGATTAAACAGGAGGAGAAACTTCACTTTATTACAAGCCCTTGCTCAGGAACTAATACATTCCTTGAGAATCGATCCAGTCTCTTGAGAACAACAACAATAACAACAAACCCACTCATTACTAGGACAACACAGCACCAACCTATTCATAAGGGATTCACCTCTATGATCCAAGCACCTCCCACTAGGTCCTACCTCCCCAGTGCACAGAACTGGCAAGCAAACTGAACATGAGTATTGGCACAGACAAATCACATCCAAACCATACCTATAATGGAGATTGTTGGGCATTGGTAAGTGTATTTTTAACTTTATAAGATACCACCAAACTTTTTTCCAAGTAATTGTTCCAGTTCACACTCCTGCCAGCAATGTATGACAGTTCCAATTGTTCCATATCATCACCAATACTTGTTATTACTAATCTCTTAAAGTTTAACCATTCTGCCAGGCGCTGTGGCTCCCGCCTGTAATTCTAGCACTTTGGGAGGCCAAGGCGGGCAGATCACCTGAGGTCAGGAGTTCAAGACCAGCCTAGCCAACATGGTGAAACTCCATCTCTACTAAAAATACAAAAAATTAGCTGGGCGTGGTGGTGGGCACCTGTAATCCCAGCTACTCAGGAGGCTGAGGCAGGAGAATTGCTTGAACCCGAGAGGCAGAGGTTGCAGTGAGCTGAGATAATGCCATTGCACTCCACCTGGGGGAGAGAGCGAAACTCCGTCTCAAAAAAAAAAAAAGTTTAGCCATGCTCATGAGCGTGTGATGTTATCTCATTGTGATTCTAATTTACATTTCTCTAATGGCTAATAATGTTGAGCAACTTTTTGTGTGTTTATTAGATGTTTGTATATCTTCTTTTTGAGGTATTTGTTAAATTTTTTTGCCCATATTTTATTTTGGTTGGGGTCTTATTATTGAGTTATGAGATTTCTTTAGGCTGGGTGCAGTGGCTCATGCCTGTAATTCCAGTACTTTGAGAGACTGAGGCAGGCAGATCACCTGAGGTCAGGAGTTCAAGACCACCTGACCAACATGGAGAAATCCCATCTCTACTAAAAATACAAAATTAGGCTGAGTGCAGTGGCTCACACTTGTAATCCCAGTACTTTGGGAGGCTGAAGTAGGCGGATCATGAGATCAGGAGTTTCAGACCAGTCTGGCCAACACAGTGAAACCCTGTCTCTACTAGAAATACACACACACACAAAAATTAACTGGGTGTGGTGGCGGGCGCCTGTAATCCCAGCTACTTGGGAGGCTGAGGCAAGGAGAATCACTTGAACCCGGGAGGCAGAGATTACAGTGAGCTGAGACTGTGCCACTGCAGTCCAGCCAGGGTAACAGTGCGAGACTCTGTCTCAAAAAAAAAGAATTAGCTAGGCATGGTGGCGGGTGTCTGTAATCCCAACTACTAGGGAGGTTGAGGCAGGAGAATTGTTTGAACCTGGGAGGTGGAGGTTGCAGTGAGCCCAGACTGTGCCTGGCACTCTGCCTGGGCAACAAGAGGGAAACTCCATTCCCCCCCAACCAAAAAAAATTTCTTTATATGTTCCAGATAGAAATCTTTTGTCAAAAATATGTATTACAAAACCTTCTCCTAGTTATCTTTTAAATGCTATCTTTTTCCCCCTTTTATAGTAAGTTCTTCCTATGATCTCTGCCTACCCCATGGTCATGAAGAATTTCTTCTTTCTTTCAGAAGTTTTATAGGCTTTTTTTTTTTTTTTTTTTTGAGACAGTTTCACTCTTGTTGCCTGGGCTGGAGTGCAATGGCACGATCTTGGCTCACTGCAACCTCTGCCTCCCGGGTTCAAGCGATTCACCTGCCTCAGTCTCCTGAGTAGCTGGGATTACAGGCATGTGCCACCACACCTGGCTAATTTTGTATTTTTAGTAGAGATGGGGTTTCTCCATGTTGGTCAGGCTGGTCTCGAACTCCCAACCTCAGGTGATCTGCACGCCTCGGCCTTGCAAAGTGCTGGGATTACAGGCATGAGCCACCGCGCCCAGCAGTTTTTTAAAATTAGTTCTTTGATTTATTTTGAGTATGGTATGAAGTAGGGATTGAGATGCATTGCATTCCATATGGATATTCAATTATTCCAACACCATTTGTTGAAAAGTCCACCGCTTTACCTGTAGTTATTTAAATTTTGTTTTATTTGTATTAGTTTCTCATGCTAGTTTGTAAGTTTCATATATTTGTTCTAATTTAACCTGTACTCCTCTAGCCCTTCTACCTCCTTACAGGTAGAGAAAGCAGGGAAAGAGCATGTTTGCAAGTTAATTCAGGACATGATCCCAGGGAGTAGGAGTAGGGGACTGGGGAGAATGAAGTAGGAATGAAGGCAAGCCAGTGCCATGGTGTGTTACAGAGCTGGTCTCCACTGTGGGCAGCTGGGGCTTGACTCGGCTGGGATGTGATGAGGAGCAGCATAGTGTGCACCTCCTAGTTGTCCACTGAGTGTCAGAGAAAAAAGCCTATATCCACCAACTCCAGCCACCAAGAGCCTGGTGTTACCCCCAAGGGGTTAACATCTTCAGATGTACATGTTGCAGCATTCGAGTCCAGAGAAGAGCCCCGGCAGAAGACAAAATCAGAGCCCTGTGGAGCAGCTGAGTGTCACTGCTTTCACCTGCTCCAAGCTGGTTGCCACAGTGATGGTCGAGTAAAAGGTGGGCTGAAAGGATGACAGGAGGGTCACAAGAAGTTTCCCATACCCATTCATTCCACAAATATTTATTATTGCCTCCTGTATGCCAAGCACCGTGTTAAACACTGGAGATAGTCATCAAAAAGCCAAGCCCTGTCCTCATGGGGAGGCAGACAGGACACAAGTCAACAACTGATATAATATCATATCAAGGAGAGATAAGTGCTATGAAGAAAATAAAATAGGGTAAGTGTACCGAGGGTGAGGGCAGGGATGGGGGCTCATTTTGACCACCAGGGAAGGCCTCTGAGGAGCTATTTATTTCTCATCAGACAGATAATGAAATGAGGAACTGAGCCATGTGGATACCCAGGGCAAGAACATTCTGGGCAGAGGGAACTGCAGGTGAAAGTCTGAGGGAGGAACAAACTTAGGGTATTAGAAAAACAAGGAAGTCACTGTGGCTGGAGTGGAGTACTGGGCAGGGGCATAAGAGATCAGAAGAGATGGTCTGGCAGGCCCTCTGGGTTTGAATTTTATTCTGAGGGTGATGGGAAACCACTAGAAGTTTTTAAGAAAGGTTACGGGCAGGGCACAGTGGTTCATGCCTGTAGTCCCAGCACTTTGGGAGGCTGAGCTGGGCAAATTGCTTGAGGTCAGGAGTTTGAGACACACCTGGGCAGCATGGAGAAACCCCATCTCTAAAAAAATACAACAACCCCCAAACCCCAAAATTAGCTGGGTGTGACAGTGTGCACCTGTAGTCCCAGCTGCTTGTGAGGCTGAGAGGCTGAGGTGGGAGGATCACTTGAGCCCAGGAGGTCAAGGCTGCAGTGAGCTGTGATCACACGACTGCACTCCAACCTGGGCAACAGAGCAAAACCCTGTCTCAAAAAAAAAAAAAAAAAAGGAGATTTATGACTTGGTCTTATTTATGTTTTAAAAGTCATGTGGGTGAGACTGGCCTGGCCAACATGCAACATGGTAAAACCCAGTCTACTAAAAACACAAAAATTAGCCATTCGTGGTGGCACACAACTGTAGTCCCAGCTATTCAAGAGGCTGAGGCAGGAGAATCACTTGAACGCAGGAGGTGGAGGTTGCAGTGAGCCAAGATTGCACCACTGCACTCCAGCCTGTGCAACAGAGTGAAACTCCGCCAAAAAAAGTGGGGTACTATTACACACCTATGGGGGGCAGGGCTAAAATCCTAAAAACAAAAACAAAAGAAGTGGTAATATCCAGTGCTGGCAGGGATGCAGAGAAACTGCAACTCTCACACTGTTTCTCATAAACATACCCTTACCATATAACCCAGCAATCCCATGTGTAGGTATTTCCTCACAGTGAAATGACACTTCTGTTCACAGAAAAACCTGTACACAAATGTTATAGTGACTTTATTTATAATGTCAACACCTGGAAACAATTGAAATGTCTTTCAGCTGGTAAATGTATAAACTGTATAAGCGGTGGTACAGCCATATAGAAAGGAACGAACTATTGGTAATGTGTGCAACAACTTTGAGGGACCTTGAGGGCGTTATGCTTGGTGGAAAAAGTCAATATAAAAATGTTACATACTATGGGATTTCCTGTATATAACAATCTCAAAATGACAAAAGTACAGAGATGGAAACCACATTCACGGTTGCCAGGGGATAGACAGAGGGACAAGGAGGAATGCAGTGGGAGTGGATGTGAATGCAAAGAGCTGTCACTAGCAAGTTCTGTGGTGATGTAACAGCTATCTATCTTGGTTGTGGTAGTTACATGAATCTATACATGGGATAAAACAGCACAGATATACACACACCCACATGCGTAAATGAATGCAGGTGGAAACAAAACAGTGTCTGTAGTCTAGTTGATAATAATGTACCAACAATGTCAATTTCCTGTTTTTGATGTTGTACTGCAGCTATATATTAGGTTGGTGCAAAAGTAATTGCGGTTTTTACCATTACCTTCAATGGCAAAAACTAAAATTACTTTTAAGTAATAAGATGTCACTGGGACCGGGCGTAGTGGTTCACGCCTGTAATCCCAGCACTTTGGGAGACCGAGGTGGGTGGATCACGAGGTCAAGAGATCGAGACTATCCCGGTCAACATGGTGAAACCCCGTCTCTACTAAAAATACAAAAAATTAGCTGGGCATGGTGGCGTGTGCCTGTAATCCCAGCTACTCAGGAGGCTGAGGCAGGAGAATTGCCTGAACCCAGGAGGCGGAGGTTGCGGTGAGCCGAGATTGCGCCATTGCACTCCAGCCTAGGTAACAAGAGCGAAACTCCGTCTCCAAAAAAAAGAAAAAAAAAAAAAAACATGTCACTATTGGGGGACACTGGGAGAAGGGTACAAGAGACTATTATTTTTGCAACTTCCTATGAATGTACAATTATTTCAAAATCAAAAGTTTAGAAATATAACAGGTAAAAAACTATAGGAGCCTTTTTTTTTAAACTGGAGAAATTTGCAAATGGATGGGCATTAGATGACATTTGGGAATTATTGTCAACTTTCTTAGGTGTGATAATATATGCTTATCACATGTCCATACATTTTTAGGTGATATATGTTAAAGTTTTAGAGGTAAAGTGTCAAAGCGTCTACAACTTACCTGCAAATTGTTCAGCAAATATATGCCTACACATATACATAATTTTAAAATATGGCAAAACACAGACAATACAGAGGAACCAGCAACAGCTCTAGGAAGTGGCATCTGGATGCTTCCGCAAGGCCCACGTAAAGGCATCGACCTTTCTTCTGAGACTTATACATGAAAACCAAACTTTCTTCCCCATGGTGCAAAGACTAGCTCTTTTTTTTGTTTGTTTTTGAAAAAAGAAAGATGTTGGTAATTTCCTTTGCAAACTTAAAATGCTTTAAACATGACACTTTGTTTTAGAACATAATAATAACTATTTATTAGGGGCTTTCTCAATGCCAGGTCCCTTTTCAGGCACTATGCCATCCTCATAGCAATTGAATGCAGTAGCTATTTTTAGTAGCCCCATTGTACAGATGAGGAAGCTGAGGCTCAGAAGGGTGGGATGATTTGCCCTTAGCTGCACCCTAGGGCGCTCTGATGCTTACCTGTCCACAGGTGGCCTCTTTTAGAGCCCTCCTCCTCCCCTTCAGCCACTAGCTCTACCGCTACCTAGGGACAGCCTTTATGTAGTGTCACTGTGGGTCCAGCAGCACCATTTAGGCCACAGACATCTTTTCCTGGCTGAGAATGGGAAGGTTCTCTCTCTCCGCAGTGGGGTGAGTGGTTGCATCTAGGTCAAATATGGGAGGGAAAGGGAGGGGATGGAGTGAGGGACCTGGAGGGAAGGGGAGAGCATGCAGAAAACACCAGATGCTCTTTATAGCTTCTTCACAAAACATAGACATTAGGGAACACAGGTTTTTATCAGTCTGTTAGGAGGGAGGAGGGAGAAGGGGGAGTAGAGGTTGTGAAGGATGTCTAACCAGACCTCAGGATTAGGTCTGGGGCCCGATGTTAATGACGATAAAGATGGTGATGATGACAACAATGATAGCAGACACTGTGTGCCAAGAGCAGTGCTAAACACGCCACACAGATTATCTCAGGCAACCTTTTCAGGAACTCTACAGTTTATCTTTGTCATCCCAATTTTCAGATTAGAAAACTGAGGCCCACAGAGTAACAACAAATTACACATTTTCATTTGTATACACTCGCATATAAATACATTGAATGAGGTCAGTGTACACACTGACACATTAAACTAACAACAGTAGGTAGCTGAGGAAGGGTGAGTGTGATCAAGGTGGGGAGCTTCAGCTTTTCATTGTATTGTGCATTTTTGTTTTTTTACAGTGGGAATGTGTAACCATGCCTGTGACATTTCTTTTAAAAAGTGGGTGATGTTAAAGACTGTGTCCAAGGATCCCAAAACTAATTTGGGACCACACTTCACACACTGCAGATCCCAGGCCTTGACCAATAAGCTGCACAGCCTTTCAAAGGGAGCCCTGTACCTGCCCCCCCTTTTTTTTGAGACGGAGTCTCGCTCTGTCGCCCAAGCTGGAGTGCAGCGTTGCAATCTCAGCTCACTGCAGCCTCCCCCTCCCGGGTTCTAGCGATTCTCCTGTCTCAGCCTCCCAAGTAGCTGGGATTACACACATGTGCCACAATGCCCCGCTACTTTTTTTTTTTTTTCATTATTAGAGACGGGGTTTCACCATGTTGACCAGTCCTGTCTGCAACTCCTGGCCTCAAGTGATTCGTCCGCCTAGACCTCCCAAAGTGTTGGGATTACAGGCATGAGCCCCCGCGCCCGGCCTGCCCCCACACTTGGATGGTAGAGAGGAAGGAGGAAACGACTTCTGAGAGGCGTCGGCCCCTTGCCCCATCCCCCTTCCCTGGGTCTCCTGGGGGACTGAGCTAGCCAGGCGTCCCGGCCCTGGGGGAGCCCAAGGCCGAGTGTCCAGTCCGGGGACCCGCCCATTGTCACGGAGCGGACTCCCGGCCAATCAGACCCGGGTGATGCCACTCCGGACATGAGAGTGGCAGGAAATCAAGGTCAAGGCCCCGGACACAATGGGGCCATTGTCGTTCTCCAGTCAGTTGACTTTCAAGCAGCAGTTCCCCATCCACCCTCGCTCTTTCTCCCACCCCTGCCCCCTGCCAGGAACTTACTCAAACCAATTGCCTCCTTATTAGCCTCCGCCTGAAGGAAGCCGCTTTCTGGATCCTACCCCAGACGCGGGAGGCATCGTCTATTATGTCCACCAGGTGGCGACAGAGCATCACATTTCTGAGTACAGGGAGTGAGGCCCGGGGCTGGCGGCTCAATCACTGATCTGGGCGTGGGGGAACCCTGCCCTTCCTGTTTTATCCAAGAGAAACAAAAAACCAAGTCAGATTATACTTTCCCTCACCCTTTACTCTGAGGCCACAGGAATCTGGACTCTCAGGGACGCTTCCCTTAGCAAACGGCAAAATGGCCGTGGACTGCAGCCCTTTTTTACCCCTTGATCGGGGAGAAAACCAAGGAGAAATCTCTTCACTCCGCAAGTCACAGCAGGTGGAACCCTGCCGCCTCTCTAGCTTGGATTAATCAATTGGTTGATTGATCGGTTGTGTTAGTGTATAAATGTCACCTCTGAAAGGACTTCCCTGGCCCCCTAGTCTAAATTATGCCTTCCCTGTTGTTCTGCCTCAGAGCTGGCTCTAGTTTTCCTTCTTTGCATGTATCTGTTTGTGATTGGACACATTTGTTTGATTATTTTCCACTAGAATATACTCTCTGTGAGAGCAGGGACTGGGTTTAGTTTTGTTCATCAATTTGTCCTTGGTGCCTAAGTACAGTGTCTAGCACATAGTAGGTGTGCAGTAAGTATCTGACAACATGATAAATTAATGAGTGCCCTATTGAGCAATGGGGGTGGAGGTGGGCTTCTGGTCCCTGAGAATTCAGCATGTGTGAATTCAGGTAGGCCCACTTAGCAGGCTGCACCTGGCCCAGACTATCACATTAGAGAGGCATGCCCCAGAGGCAGAAGAGATTTGGGTTAAGACATCTGGTCTGGGTTCTGGTCACCTGGCTTCAGGTGGACAATGATCTCATTGTCCTCTCATGTTCTGGGCAACTTTGTGCGCATCAACCTTTCTGAGCTTGTCTTCTCATCATCTGCAAAATGGGGATGAACATGGCATTTATCTTCTAAAGCCATCGTGAGGGTTCTGAGAGAATGCATGACAGGTGCTTAGCCCAGGGCCAGGGACCCAGTATGCACTCTGGGAATATTCGTCATTACTATTGTTGCTGTTGCTGCTGTTAGAGAAAGAGCCTTCACTGCGGCTGTAGCCCAAATGCTCCAGGCAGGTGCCAGCTGAGGTGAGGGGTCTGGGGTTGAGAGGACATTCCATTGGTAGCTGCCCCTTGGCAGTTCTCCAGTTTGATTTCTCTTATGAACTGGTCCTGGAAGCTGAGGCTGGTAGGGCCTGTTCCTCTCTCCTGGTGACAAAAGTCAGATCTGCCTCTGCTGTAATCACTGCTGAGGATATCCTCCTGCCACCTCTCAGCCTTCCTGGGACACTGTGGGCCCAGGCAAGCCCATAGTTCATTCCTTTGTTTAACACGAATATGTCAGGTGCTGTATAAGGCCCTGGGGATGGCGGTGAACAGCGTCATCTTGTTCCTGTTCACAAGAAGCACATGGAGTTGGGGCATGAGGGGAGATGGTGATCAAAGCAACATGGGGAAAAAGTGCATTTATTTTAACTGTGATAGGGGCCAGGGCCTGGTCTAGGACATTCCCTGAGCAAGTGACTTGTGGACCAGGAGCTGAAGGAGGAGGAAGAGAAGCTATTCAAGAAAATCCCTCCCTTAGAGCAACCACCCCTGGGGAAGGCTGTGACAACTCAATGGATCCTCAGGCTCTTCCTGGCCCAGTCAAGTGGACAGATGCGAGAAGATTAAAAACAAACACACCCCAAGTACATAGGCTCCTCCTGGGTCTACTGCTCCCACTCATGTTACCTGGACACATACCCATACAATGTCCAAGTCCCAGCCCTAACCCTGGCCCCAGCCCTGGGGGAAGAGGACCAGTCTTAGGGAGGTGGCCAGGAGAAGTTGCCACGTGTTCAAAAAGACCTGGGATGAAGGGATCCTGGCATGACTCCTTGGGGTCAGCATTCTGGGTGGGCCAGGGAGCAAGCCCGTGGTTCCGGGGGACCAGAGGCACCGGCCATCAGCACATCAGGGGAGCTGAGAGCATGACCTATGTTATCTGGGTGCTGGTCACTTATCCCAGCTCTAAGGCTTGCCAGCTTTGGCAAATTACTTCATCTAAGCCTCAGTTTTCTTGCCTATAAAATGGGAGCAATAATAATAACACCAACCTCATCGAATGTTTGGGGGGACTTAGTGAGATAATACAGGAAACGTCCTCCCACATAATGGGCACTAAATGAACATTAGTGTTATTATATATTCTTTTATTTGCTCCTTTAACACAGGATTCTGCCAGTTTGGGAACCCAAGACCCAGAGAGGCAAACTAACTTGCTTAGGGTCCTGCAGTTAAAAAGCAGAGGAGTCAGGATTTGAAGCCAAGTTTCTTTGACTCCAAAGCCTGTGCTCCTAGGAGGTGAAGGAGGGAGCAGATCAGTAGCTGCCTGGGAAGAAGCTAGGGTCCTGTTAAATCATATTTTCATGGATTCAACAGATGGGTGTAAATCTTTCTGGGGCTGAGGGTGGAATACACATCTTTTTCTAAATGTGGGAGTCAGGCAGGGCTCCCGCTGGTCCCAGTTGCTCTAGCCATGAGGGAGTCAGAGCAGGCGGTGGGGAGGAAGAGAAAACCACTGGGGGCAGGGGGCAACTGAGTCCCAGGGCTTGGAGCTGGGCTGAGGCCACTCGTGGAGCCCTGGCAAGTCTTTCTTGCCAGCCTGAGCCACAAATGTCTGCTCATTCTCACCCCTAGGAGTTTGTGGTGCCTCCTCCCTTTCCCACCTCAGCCTGGGACCCCTCCTTTCTCTCCTCCTCCCTCCTGAATGCAGTAATTCCAGCTAACAAAAGCGACCATGGCTACTCTGACGTGTGGGACGACGATGCTAGCCAGGCCCTGCCTGGTCAGTGTGCCAAGCTCGGCTCAGGCCCCTTCCCACGTGCCAGGCACTCTGGCCCTGCTGTCCGCTCCCTCCCCATGAAAACCCAAGCAGCCCTCATTTTTGAGACAATGGAATTAAACAGCTATGGGGCAGGTGGAAGTGGGGGAGCAGTGTGAGGGTAGGGAAAAAGTAGAACCTTCCTGAGCCTGTCCTCCCTCCTCTCCAGCTGGGGAAGGATGAGCTGCAGACCAGAGCTTGAGAAGGAAGAGGTCAGACAGGCTGCAGAGTGCAAAAGGGACTTCCCTAAAGGCCTCAGGTTTGAGGGTGAGCTGGCATGGTCAGGGAGGGGCAGTGTCAGCCCTGCTTTCCCCACCCTCTGGCAGGCTCTGGAGTCAGCCAGACCAAGTTTGAATCCCGACTCTGCCACATGTAAACTGTGTAAACTTGGGAGGTCACTTAAATTCTCTGAGCCTCAGTTGCCTCATTTGTTAAATGGAATTAATAAACTCTCCTAAGGTTTGTTTGGATTAAAAAAGATAATGAATGAAAAATACTTAAGCATAGGGCCAGACACATAGCAAACACTGGATAAATGATCTCCCTTGAAGCTGCAGGGGCTGCTGGTGCTGTTACTGATGAAGGCTCTGAGCCATGGCCACGCACACTTTGGCTGGCCTCCAGGGGACGGTCAGCCAGGTCTGCTGGGGAGCCTTCCTCCCTGCCTGGTCCTGCTGATAATGACACCAGGTCCTTGGGCCTGATACAAGAAGAGCAGACATCTTGCAAGGGAGAGTCACCATCCCCTACCTCATCCCCAGCACCCCACCCCCGCCTTACCAGAATGCAAGGTGTCCTGGCTAGCCTGTGAGGTGGGATGGGGACCCTTTAGCTAGAGGCTGCCTGATTTCTCCTCCTTTCCTTTCACTGCTTCTCTGCCTTTAACTTTTCTCTTTGCCAATGCCAGAGACCTGCTTTCTTATGCCAAGGAAAGAAAGGGGAGGAGGGAGGGGGTTGGGGGAGGGGTGAGGAGATGGAGGATGCACTCCAGTGTATAATGAGGAACGGGCTTCTGCTCTCTTTTTAATGTCAAGTTGAAATTGGTGACATTGGGTTGTGTATTTAAGACATCTGTCCCCATGCCCTGCCACTCCCTTAGGAAAAAAGCTGCTCTCTGCATAATAGAAGAATAGAAGCTTTAATTAAAAAAATAAAAGTTTTATTAAATAAATAAGAAAAGAAGCTTAATAAATAAAAACTATTATCGACAACAGAGTCTGCGGTCCCACTGGCCACCTGACCACTCATTTCTGGGCTGGGGGCTGTTGCGCCCATATCCTGGCCTGTGTCCTCCCGCTCTGGGACGCAGGCTGCGGCTGGACCTGGTAGAGGCCACAGTGTAGGCTTGGGCCCCAGCTGGGGCTGAAATCCTGACCCTCGGCCCTTTTGGATAATAGCAGCCTGAGCAGGGGGCCCTTGAGAACTAGGATCACCAAAGTCCTGGTCCTCAGGCAGGATCTTTTCAGCTCCTCCCACAGGTGGAGCCACACCTCTGCCCCACCCAGTTGCTCAGAAGCTGGAGAGGAACAAACTCTGGGTCACCAGACAAAGGTCTGGAAAATCCTTGAGGACCTGGAAGTCCCCACTGCTGCCCTGCCACACTTTGGGGCCGACCTCCACCCAGGCTGTGGCAGGCACCTGGGTGGAGGTCGGCCCCAATGTGTGGTGCCTCCAGAGCTGGCTGATCTGAGCTGCGATTAGGCTGGAATGTTCCCAGTCCAGTTCACAGTGATGTGGCCGTGCTGGTCTAGGGAGACTGTCTGAGGGTCTGGCTGTCCCAGGTTCCTCCTGCCTTGAAGGCCTGTGATTTCTGGCCTGCCCACCCACATGACTCTCCTCTTTCCTCTGCCTACCGCGCCCACCTTTCTCCGCAGCCCTCACACCCCTTAGGCTCCCCATGGCCTTGTTCATTTGTCCCCTCCACCTGAAAGCCCTCCCCTCCACCCGTCATCCCTCTTGCCTCACTTATTTCTATTCTGTCTTTCAGACTCCTCCAGGGAGCTTTGCTGACCGCTCCACGACTCAAGCTGGGTTGGCTGCCCTTCTGCTGCACTCTCCAAGTTCCCTAGTGCTCCTGGATCTGGTGAGCATTATGCTGTCTCCAGAGTACTTGCTTTGCAAAGTGTCTGTCCTCTCTCATCACTGCAGCTGCCTAAGGATAGAAACCGTGTTATCTCTGAGCCTTGATACATAAGATCTGCGTGGGGCAGATGCTCAAATGGAGTGGACCAATGAGTGGTGATTACACCGTTTACCTGCAGATGGAGTGGGGAGACTTCCTGTTCGCAAGTGCTGTTCCCACAGCTGAGACTGCCTCTCTCCTCTCTAAGCCCTGGATTTTAGATCCCCTTTCTCTTCTACCCATGCTCAGGCTCCTTGTCATAACTTGATAAGGGCTGAGGGAGGTGGTACAGGAGATGAGTTAAGCATGGGGCCACCTGCCAGCTAAGAGCCATTGACCCAAGCTTCCTTTTCTGCAAAATGGATAATAACATCACCTTCTTAGTTAGAGTGGCTATAAGGACATAACGAGCCCCTTCCCTCCCGCTGTCCACACTCAACAAGGGGCTACATTCTTTCCTGAAGGTCTGTGATTGCCTCTGGAGGCAGGAGGGCAGCTCTGGAGTCTGGCTGGCTTGGCATTCTATTTGCAGCCATTCCGTATCCCTCGTCCCCACCCCACTCCCTCCCTATGGCCACACCTCTCCACAATGCAGAAGCCTTAGGTACTCTGGGACTTATGGCTGTGTTGTGTAGGGGAAGCTCCTGGAACAAATGAGTGGTTGTGCACGTGTTTGTGTTTGGTTTTGGACTTAGAGGGTGCCTCTGGCTTTATGGGTCTGTCCTTGGTCTTATGCTGGCTTCCTGCCAGGTTCCAGAGGTCTACATCCCCGCAATTACTACCTAGGCCCAAGGTGGGGAACAGAGGCAGATAACCCAGGTGTCTAGGGCTATTAGCTATCAGAAATATGGAACCTGACAGCAGCTGAGCTGCTACTTCCTTGCCCTGACATCTGGAGGCCTTACCGCCCCACCCTCAGGTCATCACCTCTAAGGCCTGGCAGATACTTGTGTGAAGACAGAATGAAATTCAGTGAGGGTAGAGGCCAGCAAGGCACCCACTCTTTTCCTTCAATGCTCCTCCCTCTCTCAGCTCAGGGGCTTAGAAGTATGGTATACAGGGGAGATGGAAGGTTTGAACCCTAGAAGCAGACAGGCCTCAATTTTAATCCCAACTAGCTGTATCTTGTGACCTTGGGCAAGTGACTTCATTTTTCTGAGCCTTGTTTCATAAGCTATAAAATGGGGATAACAATGGCACGTATCTTTTAGAGAGTTATAAGGATTAAACAATTAAATGGATTAAATGACTAATTAATTTTAAAGGACTATATAATAAAATTCATGCATGTACACACATTAAGTGAACAGTAAATGGTAGTATTACTCTTATTATCTGTCCCTTGCTACGTTTCCAGCATCTATCCAGGGGACTTTAATGCTTTCCAACCTAACAGAGTCTGAATTTGTTTAACATTTACAGTACCTTAGAGAGAAGCTCAGTGAGCTCAAATGAGAGGAGAAAGGTAGCCACCAGGTTCTGAGCAGGGTCTGCCACCCCTTTCTGGACCCCACCCCCTGTCCAGGATGCCAGATGGTCCTGCTGCTGTCCTTACCTCTTCCAAAAGCTTGGGGATGTCTTGCTTCATCTTCCCATGTGGGAAACTCAGGCAAGCAGGTAGCCCTGCCACCCAGGGACCAAGTGCACTCACCTGGAGGCCAAGGGGTGTTCCAGTAACTAGAGAGCAAGGATGGAGTGGGATGAATGCAGGGTCAGGAGAGTGAGAACAAGGATCATACCTTTGCTTGGATAGCTTTGCTCGGTGCCATGCTTCAGGCTTTCCAAAGAGGATTCTCAAACTTTTCTCTCCATAGAAATGGCTCATGGGCAATGACATTGGGAGCAGAGGAGGCCCCTTTTTCTGTGCTGGGGTCTCAGTGGCAACCAGACCAGTGTTGTGGCCACCCTGAATATGGAGTGTCTGAAGAAGGGAAAGGGGGAGGCTGAGAGACCCACATTTGCAAAGGCCAGGGCCACAGAAAGAAAGCAGGAATATAAAGCAGTTCCCAAATTCCTAGGCTCTGGCCAAACTATGTAGAGCAACTCAAGGGTTAATACCCATCCCATCCGACCCCCATTAGTCTCATCCTCATCTGTAAAGAGAAAAGGAAGCAAAGCAGAGACTAGGGCTGCCTGAGGTGATAGGTGGCCTCATCTGTTGTGGCTGCTACTGGATAACCTTCAGCACTGGCATGGGTACTTGTGTGCCAGCTGAGGGACCCTGGCATTCCTGGGCAGGCCACCCTGGAGTTCTCTCCTAGTGAGATCAAAAGGCATGAGACAGAGGCTATGCCCAAAGAACTTAGGCCAGTTGGTGGCCCTGGCCACATCTGCTCAAGGCTGAGGCCTGGGTCAAGCTCCCGGCATTGCACAGCACCCTCCCCCCAGCCACCAGCTGTGGATAATGTTGGCACCCTGGTGAGGAGCTGGCACTGCTGAGGGGTCCTATACCCTTGCTCAGGAAGAACAGAAGGATCCTCAGCCTTCTCTGAGCCAGCCTATGGTGTGTGGGCCTTGCAGGGGCTGTCTCTTGCCCAGGTACTGGTATTCCCAGGGGTGGCCTTTGGCTGCATGGGTGGCATAATCCTTACCTGGAAGCAGGGCAGCCTGCCCCACCCAGATCCAGGCTAGAGTGTAGAGTGGATGAGAAGTCAATCTGGAACGGCCATTTTGTTGGATGGGTCCCAGGCTCAGGGCTCTGCTGCCCAGGTCCTGCTACTCTTCTGAGGGGTGGGGGTGGGGAACCTATCCTAGCCAGGCCTTAAAAATGAGAAAGCCAGAGAACTGGTGGAGTGGTGGCTAGGGGGTGAGCAAGGTGTCTGAATGTCAATGTGCTAAACCTCTTTGCTCCTCTCCTAGGAGTTCTTTTATTAAATGCCCCAATCCCAGCTCCTCCTCCAATGGCCCATGGAGCACAGAAGGCTGGGACTCAGCGGCCCCACAAGCCTGAAGTCCCACACCTTAGCTGACCTGAAAACTTTAGTGGGGCACTAGAACCTCCTGTGGCCAATCAACAGGCAGCAAGGAGAGATGCCGGGGCATCCTCAGAGAGGGAGGGACCATGCAGAAGGGCTGGCAGATTTCCTCTGTGTGGGGAATGAGGGATAGGGCACAGGAATGGGCCTTCTCAAGGGTCTACGGCCATGTTTCAGGAGGAAGATAAGCACCAAGCCAGGTTCTGCCAGGTATATGCCTGGGTCCTGAGCCTCCCATGGTCCCTCCCACTCAGCCGGGCTTCCATCTCCTGGCCTTTCTACAGGTGCTCAAAGCATCCTGTGATTCTTTTTATCATGGCTTTTAATTCTCTGCTTGCCAAGTGGTTTGATTAATGTCTGTGTCACCTATGGACCATGAATCTACATGTTAGCATTCTGAGGATGGCAGGGGCTATACTTGTCTTTATCGCTGTCTGCCCAAGCACTTAGCATTCCCCAGGGCTTAGCACACAGTAGGTGCTCAATGTACATTTTAGTGAATTAATGAATGAAGGAATAAATTCCCCTATCAAACACCATAAGCTCTGGGAGGGCAGGAATTGCTTCTTGTTGGTGTTTGTATCCCCAACCTGTAGCCCGGTGCCTGGCACAAAATAGGTTCCTATTAAATTCTGTGGGATACTCACAATTTACGTATCTCTTCTGGTAAGAAAGGGGTCCCTGGCAGGGATAAGAAGGCAAAAGGGCAGTGCTAACCGGAAGAGGGTGAGAGGTGAGGTTCGGGTGGCTGAACTAGGGTGCTCTTCTAGGCGGGTTTGGGTGAATGAGGAAGCTCTGTGGGAGCCACTCCTGGTAAGCACTCCCCTGTGATAAAATTTGAGGAAGACACAATCCGGCAGCAAGGTCTAGGCCAGAGCCACAAGCCATGGCCACACAGGCTGTTCACTCACCCCATTCCCAGAGCCTCTTAAGGGTGAGGACTGGGGCCAGGTCTCCAACAAGTGCCACTCTTTAGACCTGATAGTCTTGTGGTCATGTGAGGCTCTGAACTTCAGGTCACTCCTTGCCATCGCAGGGCCAGGGAGTCTGAGACACACACAGGAACTGAAGGACAGAGGGAGTGGGAGTGGTGCTGGGCTTGGAGTAGATCCCCTGTACTGTCAGAAAAGCGTCAGTGCTGTGTTCTGGGAGGTGAGGCTCCCCTTGGGGCTGCAGAGTCACTGAGGGCCTCTAAACATGGGACCCATTGCTGGATCTACTTTTGATGTCTGGATGAATTAAGGAGGAGATAGCCTCCTAGGACCCAGGTTCCAGATGCTAAACAGATTTAATGTCTGGAGTTTACAATCCAGTCCCACATCTCAGAGTCTGAAAGACACTTAGGTTATAAAGTGTCTCATGGACACCCTGGTGAACAGTTCAGCGCCCTCATCCAAGACTTCCCTCCCTCAATGATTTGAGCATCTATCTAACAAACCCTGAATCAAAATAAGGACTGACACATATGTCAGACCTGGCGCTCTCCTAAGCTGAATGTTAGGATTTGAAGCCAAAGCATACAAGAAGTTTCAGAATTAACTTTTAATTCTTGCTTTAAGTTGAAAACAACAACAACAAAACAAAACTCACCAAGTCTAACCAAAACAAAACAAAACAAAATGTGGGTGATTAGCGATTAGTTTTGAAACAGCAGACAAGCAGAGAGGTGCTGTTTCAAAAACTTCCCAGACATAAACTTGACTTCCTTTTACTCAGTGGTAGAAACTTTTATCTGGAGTGGATACTGGCTAATATGTGGACACACAGGGGATTTTTTTTTTTTAAACACAGGTTTATCACCAACTCTGGCAGTTTTGATAAAGGCTCACTCGAGTTCCAAGGAACAGAATTTTTCCGTGGAAACTGCATCTCAAGCTGAATGATCTCCAGCAGTGTCAAGGCCAGGGAGCAGGTCTCCGACCTCAGCTGTCAGCTTGTTGGCTGCAGCCCCAAGAGACCTACCGATACTTGGTCCTCATCAAGAGCTGACCCAGAGAGTCCATGCATGCAATCGTAAACCCACTTCCCTCCCCGCCCCGTTTTGTTTCCCCTTTAAATCTAAACCCAGCTGTGGTCACTGTGCCGCCCAACGGGCCTGTGTCGTGGAGGCCCGGCTCAGGTCCGAGCAGGCAGAAGCCCGCTCCAACAGGTGCAGAGCGCGTACGCGCGACCGGCTTGGGGCCACACAGCGCCCCCCACCCGCAGCTCGCCCTGGGTCTCTCACCCTGCACCTGGCCCGACTCGGAGCCCGAGGGCACAGAGAACGGCGGGAGGTGAGAGGGTACAGCGGAAACAGAGTTGCGTCTTCCTCGTCCCCTCCTTAAATTCCAGCGTCCTCCATTCGCAGTGCCCCGGGTGCGGCCTACTCTGTCACCCTCCCCAAAACCCAGGTAGCCACAAGAGCAGAGTCGGAGCTGTCAGGAGGGCTGCGGAGGGACGGGAAGGGAGCTGGGTGACCCGCTGGGCAGTGCTCTATGAGCGGGGAGCCAGGGGCGCCGACGGCCCGCCCACCTGTGCGGGGGCGCGGCGCGTTCACCCCCACCCCCCACCCCTAGGCTTGGGTGCACAGAATCACCAAGAGGGCCTGGGGGCGGGGCTGGAAGTCGCTGCCCAGCTGGGCTGCAGCGGCAGAGGGAAGCTGCTTCTTCCCTGGCCCGGCCTCTCCTCTCCGGAGCGCCCGGAGTCCGAGGAGCCTGCGGGCACCCCACTCGCCCCCTGGCGGCGCCGGGGACAAGCCGCCGGGAGCCGTCGTAGCTGCCGCCGCGGCGGAATGAGCTGTCCACAGCAGCACTGGGTGCCGCCTGAGGTCACGCAAGAATCTGGTGGGAGGCTGGGAACTGGGGAAGCAAGCCGCCTTTGGGAGGCATGGGGAGAGACGGTAGAATAAAGCAACTATGAGATTTGGGGGTTCCCCTGGATCTACATCTTCTAATTCCTGCATGGGATTCTCCACTAGTGTGGTGACTAACACCCAGGGATCTCATCCTGGGTGGTCATCCCTCCTTTACCCAATCTCCCTCTGTTCTCACCCTTTCTAGAAAATGTCCCCTTATCTCCCCTCCTTCTGCAGTGACCTGACAATGACAGCCTTAGCAGGCCCAGCCACACCCTGGCCCTGCCACACCCCAAGGAGCTCTGAGACAGGGCCAGCAGGTCATTAGGAAAGGAGCAGCATTCAAAATGGTGCTTCGAGTGCACATTGGGAGCATGGCATTGCCCTTGGCCTTATGGGAAGTGGAAGATGTTGACCTCTTGGTGCTTCTAATCTCAGAAGACAAACACACTCAGAAGACAATGGCACAGCAGTGGCCTGGCGGCAGAAGCCTCAGGGGAGGGCATGGCGGGATGGGCTGGAGTATGAATACTGGAGTTATCAGAACTTGCTAAGTGGACAGGATTTGGAAGGAGAAAGAGTATTCCTAGCCCAATCTGGAGCATAACAAGGACTGTCATGAGAAAGCAAGTGGGGCCAACCCCAGAGACCCTATAAAATATCTGTTTCTGCAGCACTAGAGACGGGGGAGGAGGAAGAGCTGGAAGCTGCAAGTCCCTTTGGGAGGCAGCAGCAGTAGCCTGCTCTGAAGTGATGGCTGAGGCAGGGAGAGGAAGGCTGCCACTTTCACAGTCCTGAGGGGCATGTCTGCAGGTGGGGAAGCAGGGTTTCTAGGCCCCTTCAAGAGGGTGGGTCGTATACTACAAAAAAAAAAAGAGAGAGAGAAAGATTTGGTCAGACTCAGGTTTTTGTTAGAAAGGAAGAAGCTGGGGCTGGGCACAGTGGCTCACATCTGTAATCCTAACACCCTGGGAGGCCAAGGTGGGTAGATCACCTGAGGTCAGGAGTTCGAGACCAGCCTGTCCAACACAGTTAAATGCCGTCTCTACTAAAAATATTAAAATTAGCCAGGCATGGTAACACGCACCTGTAATCCCAGCTACTTGGGAGGCTGAGGCAGAAGAATCGGTTGAATCTGGGAGGCGGAGGTTGCAGTGAGCCCAGATCGTGCTACTGCGCTCTAACCTGGGTGATAGAACCAGACTCTGTCTCAAAAAAAAAAAAAAGCCGGGTCATGGCAGGGGAGAGGGAGCAGCCCCAGGCTAGGTATGAAACTGAAAGGACTAAAAAAGAGTGAGGCGGGGATAGGCAGAGGTGAGGCAGTCGTTACAGATACTGAGGCAAGTAGGAGGACCAGAAAAACCCCTGGGGAGAAGGAAGCGAAAAGCTGCCTGTCTGAGGGACCAGCAGGGGGCGCAGGGGCCTCCGAACTTCAGGCTTACCAGAGCTGGCTTGAGATGACAGTCTGGGGGTCTATTTCTGCCCCATTTCCCATTTTACTTTCCCTGCCAAAGCCATCTCAGGTAATTAGGGAGATTCCCTTCCCACCCAGCTTCTGGCTTTGTACAGAACACATGGCAAACCCACAATGAAACTGTCAGGCCTCGTTGTGCCCTCCAGCCCAAATCTGTCCAGGAAAGGTCTTAGGGCTGCTGGTCATCTTGCCCTAGTGTTTAATGTAGGAGAGCCATCTTTCTGGCAGCTGGAGACAGACAGACCACTGGGTCCTGTCTCAATGGCAGGTCTCTCCACTTGGTCTTGGCTTCCAGAAAGGCTTGTCCATTTCTGAGGCTGGGCTGCTTCATGGTAATTTCCCAACCTGACTCTGAGGCAACCTTTGATAGGGTCAAGCCTGGAAGACAGACTGAAAAGCCCAGACACTCAAGCGCCAGCTATGCTGGCAAGTACTTCCACAGGGAGGACTGAGGCTGCCAAGACAATGAGCTGAGAAAGTTAGGGGCTAGCTGTCTAGAGTCAGCAACCACAAAGAGGGCTCTGAGCAATGTGACTCCCCTGCAACCAGACCAGCAGGACAGCTGTGAGGTGCTTATCAGGTGTGGTGACCCTGGAGGTGGCAGAGGACAGAAGGAAAGCAGTGTCACCAAATCCCACCACAGTGATGGCTTTGTCTGGGCACTCCACAGGAGAGGGCTAGCACTGCCGTGGGGCCCAAGGAAGCACCATGTGGAAGAAGGATCAGGGCCAAAACTCTTCTGGGATAAGTCTAAGGTGAGGTTCTGGTGTGCACAGGAACAGGGGCCAGGGAAGGAGGGGAACAGGGTCCTGGCCTAGCAATATAGGCCCATACTCCTTTGCCCAGGGCAGGTTTCCTTTTCTTTGCAGTTAAATCACAGCTAAAGGAAAGACTACATTTACTTGTGCTTTGCGTGAATTCCTCCGGAGTCAGCCACTCCTACCTTCTCCATCTTCTAAAAGGGTCCTAGGTTAAAATACGGAGGATCATGCCTTACTTACTCAAGTATGATGCTCATGTGTAGGTGCCTGAGGGTCTGTGTCCCATGGCCTCTGCTACCATCACTTTTCTCTCTTGGAAGATGCCCCAGAGGGGAACATGGTCTCCCAGTGACCTTTCTCTGCCACTCCTTTTTAAAATTTATAAACACAGCTATCAATTTCTAAGTCCTGACTATGTATCAGGCATGGTGGTAAACATGACCACTGTGGTCAAGCATGTCAGATGCATGACCTCATTCACTCCTCACAGTAGCTCAGAGGCCCATCAGCCTGACTCCTTGGCTGGTTTTGGTTCCCAACCGCAGCCGGGTGCAAGGGGTTGAAGTCTGTTCCCCAGGCTGATACATAGAACACAGTTCAGTCTTGGCGTCACTCACTGAGTGGCTGCTCAGTTAATATTAGTTAACTCTGAGGACAAGCTGCACTTTGACTCACCTCTGGCTAATTAAATAAACCTGCCATGTAAATCAGCAGAGGGAATAGAGAGACATTAGGCTGTGCTGAATGGAAATTGGGCTCTCAAGGGTGAGAGTGTTGACTTCCAAGTAGAAAATCTACCTTGGTCTGCTCTGGCTCTCTTCAAGTTCTCCAAGACTAGGGCCAGAGTAGTATCAATCAGGAATAACCCTGCCTTTCAGAAAGCCTTGCTCCTGAAGTCCTGAAGAACTGAGAGGAGGGAATCAGTGTTTGAATGCCCTTGGGTACCACTGGCCCATGATGACATAAGGGTTCTCTAAGGAACCAAGACAGAACTGCTTGGCCTTCCCTCTCCCCTCTTCTACACCATCCCCATCCCGAAGGCATCATGTCTTGATGGTCCTGGGTCAGCTGGGGGAGGCCTAAGGCCCATGGAAAAGACATGGTGTGAACGCTCCTTCCAGCCATGCCTGGCAGTTTTGGACTTCTGGGGCTGGCAGGTGCCTCATTGTGCTCTGCCTCCTTTCTGCTCCTCCCTGAAGAAAATGAGCCAGGGCAGTGTCCCAGGCCTTCTGAAGGTCAGGCTCTTTCTGACCAACTGGAAGACCTGGGGCAGGCCACTTAACCTGCCCAGGCATTGTCTCTTCTTGGTAAAACAAAGAAATTGCAATGTCAGCCTCACAAGAGGGCAGAGAAGAGTCACAAAATACATAAACTGCTGCCCACTGCTTTGCACAAAGTAAGAGCCCAGGCAGTTGTGGCTATTCTATGATGACGATGATGATGAAGATTGTATGGTCCATAACAATCAATTGTATCTCCCAGTAATGCTGGGCTGTCTTGAGACATACCTGGAGTAGCTACTGCCATTGAGCCTTAAGCTGTCACTTTGAAGGGAGCCTTTTTCTATATGTAAAAAGAGAGAACACCATCTTAAAATAATGTCTATGAAGGTAACATGTAAAAATAAAATAAGTAAGGTAAGGGTGAAGGCAAGGGGAGAGTGAGAAAGGACACATGGGTAGAGCGGGATGCCTGCATCCCTTCCCCTCCCATCCACGTCCCTCCCTGCAGCCAGCTGGGATCCCATGCCTCTCAGAGTCCCCATCCCTCTTCCTCCCCTGGCCTAATGTTTGGAGCACGGCTTCGGGTAAGGGCCAATTTTGGGTGCCTGTAGCTCACACTAGGCAGTTCCCCACTATTTCCTTTCCTATGAAGAGATGCACCTGTCACCATTGTGGGCCAGCAGGAGTCCTGCAGAGTTCCCAAGAGCTGGCAAGCGGGCACAAGACAAACATTTACATTCAACGCTTTGGAACAGATCAAATGTGGTTCTCAAAAAGCTCAGACTTGCAAGCTTTGGAGAAGGCCCAGGTTTGGCTCCCTTTAACTCCCAAACAAATTCTTGTGGGATGTTGCAATTACTTGTGACAATCCCTCTCCCTGCCTGGGACTTTGATTTCAGATTTAGACATGTAACACTGGGTAGTTGGCTAGGTCTTAAGCAACTTGGGGGGTGGGGTGGGGACTGGGGAAAATTCTTTGTAGCATGTTGTGTTTAGAAGAGAGAGCTCGAGGAATTAGATGCTGTAGCTGTTTGTGTTACCAGAACTTTTCAGCCACTGTGGCAGATTTTCTGTCTCTGGAAATTGGTCCCTCTACTGGGGAGTGGCTCACTCTGTCTTTTGAAACACAAATTTCTAGAAATTATTTTCTGTGATAGTCTTATGTTAGAGTAACTTTTCAATCACTGTACAAATTCGCAGTCTTTACCCTGAAATCTTGTCCCCTGGATAAGTAACAGATGAAGAAGAGTCAAGGCTAGGCAGATTATTTTAATGGTAAAGTGTGTTGACCTGGCCTCAGAGGAGCCTGGAAACAGGAGGAGGTGATGCACAGAGAGCCAAGTAGATGTGGAAATGAGACAGGAACATGGCTGAGAAAAGTGTGCCTGGGTATAGGGACTCTGGGCCTTTCTGGATGCTGAGGTGTATATGCAAAAGGCTTTGGGCAAACTTCCTGTGTCTTTACTTTGTTATTATACCTGGTCTTAAAGCACATTCAGCCTGTTGGGGAAACTTCAACCCTGTGTTGGGCTCCTGTTTCCTACTTTTTGGCTGCTGCTACACCTGGTCTGAGAGCCCACACAACTTTAGTTCTGACCCTTTTGGCTTTCACATTGGTAATTACACAATGGATAGTGCGGTCCCTGAAAGGGATTTGAGTGAAGAGGCTAGGGCCTTCTTGCTTCACCCCTAGGCTTTTGGCAGTTAGCCTAACCTAGAAGCCTGACTTTTGAGGCTGGTATACATGACAGAAATCAGGGAACAAAAACGGCTAGGAATTCCTAGATGGTCTGTGGAGTTCAGCCTGTTGGCAAATCTGGGGTGATAAGCACTTGCCTTTAGGGTGGGCAGATGTCATAGAATCACCAACACTGCCATTCCTCTTCCACTCAAATACCCTGTGAACTCTTGACTCTTCTCTCAGGATATCACTGTGTCTGGACAAAGCTTAGAAATTACATAAAACAATGTGAAGGAGAGAGAAGGTCAGCATGAAGCGTTTTGTTTTAGGTCAACCAGGTTATCAGGGTAGTTTAGGGAACTTTAGGGAAACATTAGGCTGTCCGACTCTAGAATAGAAGTATTAGAATTCCTGGGGGAACAAGAGTAGAAAGGAGATCCTGAGAACAGGATGTGAAGGTAGGGGAGAAAAGAGATGTGACAATCCACCAGGAGTTCTTATAGGTCGTGGAAAGATAAAGCTCAGTATTCCTGAGCAGAAGCAAATGCTCATCTGTTTAATCCATTTCTAGATGGGAGGAGGGAATGAGTAAGCTAGGATCATAGGACATTACAATACAAGGGTCTGGTGGCTCAGGGAACCAGCCAAGGGAAACTGAGGGATGTAGGAGTCAGGAAAAGAGAGAATATCTTCCCTGGGGGCCTTTAATAACACAGCTAAGACATTCTGTTTCTGGATGAGAAGACTCAATATTGTGAAGATAGCAACTCTCCCCAACTTTTCTATGTAATCAATAAAATCTCAACCGCAGTCCTAGTAGGACTTGTTAAATGAAACTTGACAAGCTGATTGGAAAGTACATCTGGAAGGAGAAAACATGTGAGAATAGCAAAATGATTTTTGGAAGAAAAAAACAAAAGAAAAATATGCTGAATCAAACCATACCTAAAAGCTAGATTAATTAAAATAGCATGGTTGATAGAAGAATACAAAAATGTTCAATGCAACAGAGAATTCAGGAAGAGCCTCATGTGTATATAGGAGCTTTGATTATGAGAAGAGTAGTATTTCAAGACACTGGGGAAAAGGATGGCCTATGGAATAAATAATTCTGGACAGCATGCAACTTTCTGCAAAAAAAAAGAAAAGTTAGATCCCTAACTCACACCATTTATGAAAATAAATTCCAGATGGGTTAAAAGACTAACATAGAAACACAACTATAAAAGAAGTATAAGAAAATACAGGAGAATATGTTTATTATCTGGAGATAGGGGAGCCTTCTTTAAGAACCATAAAATACAAAGCCATAAAGGAAAGGAGTAATATATTTGATTACTCCAAAATAAAAAGACCCTGTATAACCCAAGGCATTAATAAGGGTAAAAGAATGAGTTGGCCTGGACTGAGGGGGGGCATATTCTGCCAGGGAGCAGACTGTGAGATGAGATGGCCTTGGAGGCCTATCTACTCCCTCACAATTCCCTCAAAAGAAGTCAGGATTTGAGAGGAAGCAAATAAATGCCAGAGGGTAGCCATTCCCCAATGTCCATCATCCGTAGGGCCCTACAATCAAGAGATAAGTCATAGTTATCAAGAGCCAGCTCAAAATGAGTGGCTAAGTGGAGCAGGGTGCAGGAGACAGTAAAGCGAGATGGAAGGAGTAGAAACAATTCTGCTGGCCTCAGGGGAGGAGCAGGAGGAAGGGCTGCCTCTTTTAGAAATCAGTCTCCAGTCCTTGGGCCTATCTTTCAGAGTGGATGTGGTACAGGCAACTACTCCCAAGACCTCATTTTCCCTGAGTAGGGAGTTTTGGGGAGAGCATATGGGGGAAATGTCACCCTATGTGGGCTTTAATAATCTCCATGAGACCCCCTGAGCTCTGTGGAGATCAAGGCTGTCCTGGGATAATGGCCTCTGCCCAGAACCCCAGTGGCAGTGGTGATAGATATGCTCATGTTCTTGGGTGGGCTTGCATGGTCTGATAGCTCCAAGTCAGAGAGAGGCCTATGTCTTGGAGACATGACTTTCTTTGATGTCTGGAGAACACTCTGATATAAGGCCCCCAAAGCAAAGTGAAACTGTTGTCCCGTGGAGGCTTTACCAGTCAGCTTACCCTATGGGGATCAGGCTGCTTCCTGGAGAAGCCAGGGAATTACTGCACTCAGCTACTCTCAGCCCATACTTCCCATTTGTGAGCTGACTGAGCTCAGAGGACGTTCGTCTGATTCAGGTAGGATGGCAGCCACATTCAAGTATTAGGAAACCTCTGTGGCATTCTGATGCCATTTGGTAAACTGCATTGAGAACATGGACCTGGGGTTGAGAGAAAGGGAAAAATTTGCAGCAAGGGATATCAATGCCATTTTCTAATATGAACAAGGGGATGTAACAAAGAATGATGGTATTGATAAAAGCAGAAGACAGTACCAGGACTGGCCAGAACTGAAGCATAGCCTCAGTGATGGAATCACATTCCAAGAAGCATCAAACAATCTCATGGACCCCAATCTGACTTTCAGAAATATGGTTCAGGATTTGGAGAGTGAGGATTAAGGAGTAAATAAGCACAGCTGAGGATAAGATCAAGGTACCTGACCCCTCAGGAAAGGATGGCACAGGGGTAAAGAGAAACCACTGGCCCCTGAGAAATTTTTTAAAAATGGACTGTGGAGCTTAGATTCAATGTCTCTAAAAGGAAAGGAAACAATTCCTTTATATAAATGCATGAACAATGGCCGAGTACCAACTGTGTACCAAGTATTCAAGTGAGGGCAACATAAAACAACCTTTGTGCTTCCTACAATTACTACTAGCAACACACACCTAGTGAAGTCACCAAGCCCTGCCTCCCATCTCTGAGACAACACCAGACCAGTCCACTTATTTGGCACAAAGTATGTCAGTTTGAGTACCTTCTAACATACAACCAAATTTCAGGGAAAATAGGGGATATTTGGCAAGCTCAAAAACCCCAGCCTCCCAAATGGATATAGGAGGCTACAATTAGCCAACACAGGTCCAATAAGGAGGGTAGCTGTCTCCTCTCTCAATGCCCAAGCAATATCACTTCCAGGACCTTTTTCACTAACAGTTCCTGATGATCAGCCAGGTTGAAGGGTGTAGTCTTTTAGAGACCCCATGGAGGAAGATGCTGTCTTTACTCTCAGATCAGTACCAGTGATTCTGAACCTATGTGGACTGTGGCTCCCCTTGAGAGTTTTGATGAAAACTATGAATCCTTTTCTCAGAAAAATGTACATTGTACATACAGATATAATCATGCGTAAAATTTCAGGAGCTTTAGATCCCCAAAAGCCCCAACTTAAGAATTCCTGCTAAAGACAAATCACTCCTTTTCTTACTCACTGTTTCCTGGGGCTAACTGCCATCTTACATGTCCAATAGGTAAGTGAATATTCAGCATTGAACTCTGGTCATCCCATAACATTGGCAGACGGCCGGGTCTCTGCTGTTGTCGGAAGCCAGAAGGAAGCGAAGCCCCTACACTGAGACCACATTTTGTTTTTCAAAGAAGTACTCTCCTCCACCTCCACCAGAAAACCTCAGACACCCCAGGCCTGGAACACAGACACAAGTGAC
This sequence comes from Aotus nancymaae, assembly GCF_030222135.1. Taxonomy (NCBI): domain Eukaryota; kingdom Metazoa; phylum Chordata; class Mammalia; order Primates; family Aotidae; genus Aotus; species Aotus nancymaae. The sequence goes on along the minus strand of NW_026988479.1, from coordinate 15,105,785 downwards.
AAGCCAGAAATAAATCTGGTGCAGTATACGTCTACATCTGTGAAGAGAGCCATAGACTGGGCTCTTCTTGGGCTGGTGGCTCAAAGCTGAAATGAAGAGTCAGATGGGTCCTCCTTTAGCTAAATGCAGACTAGCTGATTGTTCTACAGAGGCACCTGCCTTTTTTTTATTTTCTTGAGACAGAGTCTTGCTCTGTCACCCAGGCTGCAGTGCAGTGGCATGATCTGGGCTCACTGCAACTTCTACCTCCCGGATTCAAGCGATTCTCCTGCCTCAGTCTCCCAAGTAGTTAGGATTACAGGCGCCCGCCACCACGCCTGGCCAATTTTTGTATTTTCTGTAGAGACGGGGTTTCACCATGTTGGCCAGGCTGGTCTTGAACTCCTGACCTCTACCTGCTCTTTTTCACTGTCCCTCTATCTGGAATGTAGTGGCTGCTAGAGGCTATGCCCTTATCAACTATTTAAGTTCCATATTTGTTTCCCTTTTTTCCAATAATGATGATAGCAGCATCAATGATTAAACATTGATACTGAACAGTACTCTGTGCCAAGCACTATGCTATAAGCTCTTGGCATAAATTATTTCATTCTCCCCAAAATCAAATGAAGTAGGCACTCTTGTTATCTCATTTACAGATCAAGAAATGAGAGTAGGAGAGGCTTAGTAGAGTTGCTTAAGGCCACAGAGCTAGTGAGAGAACAAGCCTGAATTTGTATCTAGGCCGGATTTCAAACCAATACTTTAACCTCCACTCTCATGCTCCTTCTGAAAAGACCAATACTCAGACAAAGGCCTAGGAAATCCTCCAGAGTGATAATCTCCAGAGTGAGGGCTCTAGTTCTTGCTTCCCGTTCCCCATCAGCTGTCTACCATGTGGCAGCCTGGTTCTCAAAAGGGACTCGCTTTATGGAGAGTTGGTTGGAAATCCTCAAAATCTATCTCCTATCTCTGTCTGACTTTGCTGTTTGAGTTTATACTCTATAGCCCTAAATTTATCTGGGAGCCTAAATTTAGTTTAAACTCAGCTCAGCCCAGGAAACTTATTTCCCTTCAGGTTTAGAATCAAGGAGAAAGACCCATTTCTATTTTACCACTGGAATGTTGTTGGTGGGGGATTAGTTGTCATCACTCCCATTTTTTTTTTTTTTTTTTTGAGACTGAGTTTTGCTCTTGTTGCCCAGGCTGGAGTGTAATGGCCCCATCTTGGCTCACTGCAACCTCTGCCTCTGGGGTTCAAGCGATTCTCCTGCCTCAGCCTCCCAAGTAGCTGGGATTACAGTTATGCACCACCACATCTTGCTAGTTTTGCATTTTTAGTAGAGATGAGGTTTCTCCATTTTGGTGAGGCTGGTCTCGAACTCCCAACCTCAGGTGATTTGCCTGCCTCAGCCTCCCAAAGCACTGGGATTATAGGCATGAGTTAACGTGCCCGGCTATCACTCCCATTTTAAATATTTGGTGTGTGTACACGTGGAGTGCTGAGGAACAGAGAGTAGAGTAGCCCAAATTTGGTAACGTGTTACCAATGTGCTGGTGCACTATGGGGACCAGGATTCTCTAGACACCTCCCACCCCTCAGCATCTGGAAACAGGGCACATCACTTCTCAAATAGCTAGTCTCCTCCCTTTCCTCAGTTAGTGAATTCCAGGGAGAGTGAGTGCCCAGCTCACCAAGAGAAAAGTGCAGAAGTATGTTGCCCATTGTATGTCCAGTGGCCAAGGAGTCCCTATGTACATGCTGAATGGCTAGAGCCTCAACTGGGTTTCGGGAGGCAGTTGGGGGCAGAGTGGGCATTAAGCTATTGCTGAGTCCAGGGTTGCCTGTCCTTGCTCCAGAGCCTCATCTCTGAGATGAAATAGGGAGAGGAGATGCTGGGCCTACACAGAGGTGGGAGGTGCAGGAAGTTAATGAGGTTGACTGCTGGTGAGAAGATCATCTCATCTTCAAGGTCTCTATTCTATGCCACCTGTAGGACAGAGGAGAGATAAAGCAGTAACGACAGTACCCACCTTTGAAGTGGATGAGGAAGTCAGCCCCAAAGGCACAGGTGACTCCCAAAAATGTGACTCCCAAAAATGGCCTGGACTCACTGGAGTCCAATCATTTTGTCATCAGATGTTTACAGAATGTCTGCTGTGTGCCAGACTCATCTGGGCACTGGAGATGCCATGGTGAATCCTGCTCTCAGTGCCAGACCATAAACAGAAAAAATACATGAGTAAGACAATGTGGACAGTGATAAGCACTAGGAAGAAAACTGAAACAGAGCAGTAAGGGAAAGTGATTGGAAGGGACCATTTCAGTTTGGTTGTCAGCAGAAGCCTCTTTGAAGAGAGAACGAGACCTGAGGCTTGATTATGAAAACGGGCTAGCTATCTGAAGGTCTGGGGGAAGTGCATTCAAGGAAGAAGGAAAAGCAACGCCAAAGGCCCTTAGGTGGCAGTGGGCTCTGTGCATTTGAAAAACAGAAATGAACAAGTGGGTAACAGGAAGGAGAGAAAGCTGGAGAGTTAAGTAGGGCCAGATCATAGATGCCTTGTAACCATAGTAGAGAGTCAGACTTTTATTCTAAGAGTAACGGGAAGCAGGGAGTGGTATCATCCAATTAGCACTTTTTAAAAGATCACTCTAGCTGTTGTGTGAATGGATTACAGAGGGCAATCATGGCAGTAGGAGGACCAATGAGGAGGCTGTTAGGTGAGAAAATCGGTGTACATCATTTGTCATCCAGACCAAGATACTTGTGCAGGTAAACAGGGGTGCTACAGATAATTAAGCAGGGACAACAGGCATAACCAGATGGTCTCTGGCAAAGTGGGACATATGGACACCCTGGATATGATAGACTAGGGCAGTGGTTTTCAAGGTGTTGTTCCTAGATCAATAGCATCAGCATCACCTGAGAACTTGTTAGAAATACAAATTATCAGGCTCCTATCCCAGACCTTCGAATCAGCAACTTGGAATGAACCCAGTGGTATATGTCTTGACAATCCCTTTAGGTGATACAAGCTAAAGTTTGAGAATCACTTGAGCTAGAGTGACAGTGGTGTAGGTGATAAGGTGTGGCCAGACGCAGGATATAGTTTGAATATGAGGGGTGAAAGAAACTAGAATGTGGAACCAGCTCTTTTTGTTTGAGTGATGTGTATATGGTGGTGTCCTTTACTGTAACGGGAAGGACTAAGATGGGGAGAGGAATGGGTTTTCTGAGGGGATTAAGCTTTTGTTTCTGATATATAAAGTGAGAATGCAGACACAGGCCTTTCTTTCCTGGGCCACCTATTAGAACAAGGAAACATTCTACCAGTCAGAGGGTAGCCAAGCTCTGCAGCTTTGGGCACTCTTTCCAGAGTCAACCTCCTTCTTATGAGTCCCTGAATTTAGGGAAGGAACTTTTTCCCAATGAAGTTGCTGTGAGTACCAGTTCAAGTCATGGCCCAAGAATGACTGTGGAGAAAAAGTGGAGCACTGCCCTTCGAGTCAAATAACGGGCTACTCAGGTGAAAACAGCTTAAGAAGGTACAATTTGAGATGCTTTTATCTAGAAAATAAAAGTCTGTGCCCTGGCTTGGGAGTTCTCTTGGGAGACCAAAACTTGCCAATGACAAAGTTCTGGCTGTGGTCAACATAGCCCAGCTAGGACTGTCACAGGAAGTTCAGCAGTTTTAGCAGTTGTGCTCTGACACACAGCTCCTAGCTCCAGGAGGAATCACTTTTCTATTTGGTCCTGGACTCCTAACCTGGCACCCCATGCCTGAGCATTTGGGTTTTGCTCAGAGCACATGGGCTACGGCTGCAGCACATACAGGGAGTAGCAAGCCCTTATCCCTGTGCTGTCTGGTGCAGGGAATGCACACCCTCAGTAATATCCAACAGTACACTGATGAAAGGAGAAACAGGGAGTATGTGGCCATGCCTCCTTGTAGTGGTGCTAGAGCAGGTGGAAGCCAGAGATGGATGGATGAGCTCTATGTTCCACAGCGAGGATTCTTAACTTGGACCTTTGGGGATCTGTGATGCAGCTGAAGAGAGCCTCAAGCTTTCATCAGATTCTCAAACCTAAGACTCCAAAAGAGATAAAGAACCTTTGCTTTAGAGAGCAGTGATGCTCACACTTTAGTGTGCTTCAGAATCACCTGGAGGGCTTGTTACAACAGGGATGCTGGGGCCCAGCCCTAGCGGTTCTAATTCAGTAAGTTTGGAGTGGGACCCAAGAATGTAAGGGGATGCTAATGTTCTTGTCCAGGGGCCATGCTTTGAGAACCACTGCTTTAGAGGATACCAAAAACCATGAGGAGTCCAAGTTCAAATTGTGATCTTTCCTTTTCAGACAGGAGTTCCAACAGATGCAATAGCCCTTGAAACCACCCCAAGGTCCTAAGGAACTTGAGATTTTATTTTTGGAGGAAGCCCCTGGAGAATTACAGACTCTGGACCTCTCCAGAGGTCAGGAAACATCTGGGAAACAGCATTTTATAGGGTGCAGGAAAATGCCTCCAGAAACTTAAAAGTTCAAGCAAAACTGAGCTGAAAACTACATGGCTTTTTCTGGCTGATCCAATTGCTGCACCAATTGTGAACAGTGAGGTTTTGAGAATCTGGGCAGACCCAGATCCTTTCCTAGAGACTATCTCCTGATCCTTGTTGTTGAATTGTATCTGAAGCCACATGGGCTAAGATAGGAGGTCTGCTCTAAGAAAGAAAGGGTGTCTGCTGTAGGATAGAATCTGGGTATAGAAAGGAAATCAACAACTCGACTAGACAGAATTCAAGAGCCTCATTCACAGAACCCTTTGATCAGGTCATTGTGGTAAGGGGGAAGAGGTAGGAATAGTACTCAGGGATGTGCTTACTTTAAGCGAGAGCAGTGGAGAGAGGCCTGGTAGGGCCATCTGCCAGCTTCCTTCAGACCTGCTCTGAGTAAGTCATTCCCCCATGAAAGGGGAGGGGGAAATGAAAATGTGGATTCATTCATGAATCAACTTCTGAAGCAGGAACTGTGGCTTTTGAGCCATGCAGAAGAATCCTCCTTTGCTCAAGGTAACATTGGCTTTGACACTGAGCTATATACATCCTTGGGTGAGGCAAAGTCAAAGTCAGGGAGACCCTACAAATTAAGAGATGAGGAAGCAACTTGATAGAGAAGGCAACATATTAAGAGTGACTGAGACTGTGGATGTGCTTTGCCATCATCCTACTTGGACTTGAATCCTGACTGTGGAGTTCTGGGCATGTTATTTAATCTTTCTGTGACTTAGGATCCTCATCTATAAATTGAGGGTAATAATAGTGCCTATTTCACAGAGTTATAGTAAGAATGAAATAAAATAATCCAGCTAAAATGCTTAGCTTGGTGCCTTGAATATTTTAAGCACTCAATGTTTAAAAAATAAAGTGTGGTGAGTATGAAAATATTTGGGATGGTGGCAATGCAGACCTACCTAAGTGACACTGGCAGAAACAGAAAGTGGAGCTATGTTATAGCTACTGCTAGTCTCCGTAGAAGGCTGACAGAGGTCCGAGGTGTGAGATGAGCATGCAGGGAAAGCCAGGATGCCTACGATGGTGGGGTTAACTAGACAACCCTGCTAGCTGTAAGGTAGGGATATCCTATTCCTTTAAGCCCTGCAACATTCAATGAGTTTGTTTTGTGACATTTTCTCACTGCCAACCTAAGTGCCAAATAGCCTAATGTGAGGAAATTGAAGTGAATGAAAATCAATATTGGTAGGAAAATTGTATTGATGTCATTGGAAACACTCTGAAGATTTGCAGTATTTAGGTAGAATCCCCATTTTCAGGGGAAAAACTGTGGCTCCTTCTCCTGAAGTTCTAGAAGGTGGGGTGGGGTTGCTGAAATAAGAACAGTGGAGGTGTGTGCTGGCCCTAAGGTGACCTAGCAGGCAAACACTGAAAAAGAGAACTCTCTTTCCTCTGGTCCTGAAAGAGCAGGACCTCTTCCAAAACTCAGTACCCAAGACAAAACAGTCCTGACTGCTTAGAAATAAATTGTTACTGAGACAAGGAACAAAGAGAGTTCTAAAAGCCATGCAAAATAGCCGAAATAAATGATATAGCACATGGTTAAATTAAAGTTAACATCCATTGGAGCTGGAGGTAGGAAGAGACAGCCAATTAAATCGTAGAAAAGAAAGACTAAAGAAAAATGATAAATAGTTATGTTTGAGCATGTTGGGTTCTTTTCTTGTGGGGCTTCCCATGGCCCTACCAGCATTGCCTTGTAGTTCTGACCTGGCTGTCTGAGATGCTCCTCCTGCAGCCCTTAGGTAGGACCTCACCTCAGGGCCTCTTGCTGTCCAACTGACCATTGGACATATTTAATCATGGTCCTATTTGGAGTCTTTTTTTTTTTTTTTTTTTTGAGATGGAGCCTCACTCTGTCACCCAGGCTGGAGTGCAGTGGCGTGATCTTGGCTCACTGCAACCTCTGCCTCCAAGTTCAGCGATTCTCCTGCCTCAGCCTCCTGAGTAGCTGGGCCTACAGATGCTTGCCACCATGCCTGGCTAATTTTTTGTATTTTTAGTAGAGATGCGGTTTCAGTGTTAGCCAGGATGGTCTCAATCTCCTGATCTGGTGCCTGCCTCAGCCTCCCGAAGTGCTGGGATTACAGGTGTGACTATTTGGAGTCTTTCAAAGATGAAAGGCCTGACTCCTGTCTTCTCACTCCCATACTTACTGGGAGTAAATCATGGCTGGAATTTCCACCTCAACCTCCTGTGCTTGAGAGTCCTCCTCTTGGACAGGGACCCACAGGGACCCAAGGATTTATCTGCTCTCTGCAGAGGAGACAGCAGAATCTGGTTTCTTCTTCAGGAAGTAGCCACCTGTCTTCTGTGTGCACCCCCCAAATCAGCGGCACCGTAGAACTTAGGGAAACTGAACTTTCTTAGGCATCCCACCTACCTCACTAAAACAGTGGCACCCTGGCATCCTCAGCTTTCAGTTTTCTTAAAGCAAAGTTTCTCCATTATTTTTATTGAAGTTGGTGGTTGTCAGATGTGGAAGTTAGTCCATCCTTCTGTCCACTACAAAGTAGGGCCTTTATATTTACTTATTTATATTTTCTTTTTTGAGATGGAGTGTCACCTAGGCTGGAGTGCAATGGTGCAATCTCGGCTCACTGCAACATCTACCTCCTAGGTTCAAACAATTCTCATGCCTCAGCCTCCCGAGTAGCTGGGACTACAGGCATGTACCACCTGCCTGGCTAATTTTTGTGTTTGTTAGTACAGATGGGGTTTCACCACATTGGCCAAGCTGGTCTTGAACTCCTGGCCTCCAATGATCTGCCCATCTAGGTCTCCCAAAGTGCTGGTATTACAGGTGTGAGCCACCACGCCCTGCCAAAGGAGGGCCTTTTTAGCAAGAAAACAACAAAACAATACTCATAATTAACTCTCTTGGGATTCCCCTAGGGAAGCCTGGAACTGTAATAAAATGAGCTTGAGCTATCCTATGGACATGCATCAAGTTTTAGAATATAACTGCTGTTGTATATACTTAAGTAACATTGAGAGATTTTTCAGTGTAATTTTTTCCAGGTATCTTGGAGAACTACTTGCTCCAGGCATTCGTCATATCCAGCTTGAAGGTAAGTGAAAACATAAAAAAAGATAAAATAAAAGGAGAAAGCTACAAATAAAACTTCTAACTCCACTTAAAAAGGTTGAGGAAAATATACAGCTGAGGCTTCTGAGGCCTTTGTTGGTTTTTAAGTTAGAGGTCAAAATGAGTGGTTCTTGTTGGTCAGACAATCTACTCTTCTAGAAGGCCCCACTGAAACTATCCTGAGGGATGGCTCCTGTGTCTTGTTTTTATTGGTAGCTTCATTCATCGTCTGCCATTCCACTCACTAGAAAAAGTTTTGAAAGAGATTTTATTTTAAACCGTATCCTCTATTTTCTAAGTGTTCAACAGCACAATAGGGCAACTATAGTTAAAAATAATTTATTATATATTTCAAATAACTATAGTGGAATTGGAATGTTCCTAACACAAAGAAATGATATATGCTCAGGTGATGGATACTCCAAACATCCTGATTTAATCATTACATTGTATGCTTGTTTCAAAATGTTATGTGTACCCCATAAGTATAACTAGTATGTATCCATAATTAATTTTTTTTTAACTGTAACTGACAGAAAACAAAAAACCTCCCATGAGAATGGAGCATGATATATGGGAAAAGTTTTTCCTTCTCTTCAACATGATAGCTAAGTTAACTGTCATACCACCAGAGAATTTTTTAAATAACCCAATATGCCAGGATAGGGAGGCCATTCACATAAAATTTTAAAAAATAAACAAGCATATTTTAAAATAAAACAGAAGATAGAGTTCTCTAGTATGAGAGCGCACACTTAATGCCTGCAGCCAATAAATGATCATAAGTAACAGGCAAGTATACCTGCTACTGAGTCCCAAAAACAGTTTCCACCTATCCAAAACAACAACAACAACAACAAAAAATCCAAGAACAACGAGACCCCTTCCCCCAAAAAGCACTGAAACAAAAGACTGATCTGTTTATACAGTCACATGAAAAATAAACATCTTTATTTTTTTGCCTACTTTATTTCATTTTTTCAAATAAAATTTAAATCTGTACAAAGTATACTGTTACAGTATATATTTTGTAAGAATCAATGCCTAAAAGAATCACAATACTTCAATAAGCAGTACAGCAGACCTCGCTAGTTTTCAGCTTTGATATTGAACAAACTCAAGCCGGCTGATGCACAACACGTTTGCTTGGTTTCCACATGGTGAGTTCCCAGCACTGAGATGGGAGAACATGACAGCAAATATGGTAATATTACAGCCCGACACACTGCGTTTCTTCATGTGATAATAACTGCACATATTTAATACAGAATGCTCAAATTTACTTTTTAAATTGTATTTGCTTACTTCTTAGTTGGCAAAATTCAGCATTCTTAAATGGGGTCCCCAAACAGTGCAAATTAATGATATTCTAACTGTATATTGGCACATCTCCAATAAGGATTAACTTGTAAACTCAAAGAATATCAACAACTTAGTCCTAAATTTTAACTAATATACATCTGGTCCATTTAACCAAAGTCATTTTGGAAAGATATTAAAGAACAATTCTATTTCTGAAAGGATATTGTTTTGACCATTCTTTAGAGAAGATAAATTTTTAAATTGTCATTAAAATGTTTCACTATAAAAATTTTACAAACTTGATTAGAAATTTCAAGATATGATTCACAGCAGACAAATACAAACTGTATATTTCAACAATACCTATTCTTAGACTTTCAAACAGAGCACAACCATGTCAGCTGTGTTAACTAAAATTCTGAACAGTGTACTAAATTTATAAGTGGTGCTGGGTCTAGCAAGTGTAAATACACAGTATATTTCAATGAAAAGAATTGTCTTCTTTATACTTTATTTGTTTTCCCATAAGGAAACATTAATGTTTACATTCTTTAATAAAGTTAATCTTACATCAGAATATAACTTAATACTGTCAGCAACAGGGACCACACACAGTAAATAAGAAGCACATTTAAAATAAGTCTGAATTCACATAGATTAACATTTGTTGGTTAATAAAATATCGACAGTATTACAATCTTACAATATTTACAGTAAGAAAAATCTAGAGTAATATATATCTTTCACAGCAGGATTCCTTTTTTTTTTTTTTAAATTTCTTCCAGTTTGGGATTGTGTATACACGAAAAGCTCAAAATAAAGCAACTCTGCAATATAATCTTAAAATAATGGCTACTAGGGGGAAATTCTATCACAACCATTGAAAATAATGGTGACTTCTCACGGAGTCTGTGGCATCTGAGAACCCAGTTAATTAACCAAAGTCTTGCTCACATTAGCCTCAGTTACCCAGATTAAAGCAGAACTCCGGCCTTCCCTGACTGCTGAAAACCCAACAGATTTTCTCAACATGCTATAAGAAAAGAGGAAAAATTGGTTTCAGCTCACACCTCATAGCTGGAAGCCTCCAGCCAGTGCACACTCCCCAACTTATGCTAAAAGAGGGCCAATTTCATCCCCACAGCATCACAAGAGTCCACTCTCTAACCACACAGCACTCTGACACCAAGCTCACCCATTTCTCAACTCTTGTGCCTTAGGATAACACATTAACTTAGTCCATATAATACACACCAGCATCTTAGAGACTTGGGACCAGGGCAAAGAAACAGACTAGTGTAGTTTGCACTGAGATCAATAGGAAAAATGGGAAGTGATGCACATTTCCAATTAGAATGACAAGAAGAAGACCCACATCCCTAAACTGGAATTTGGTCAGGGCATCAGAGTTAGCACCCCCTCTCTGAGTACCACTAGCAATTAGGATGTGTGCTCTGGGCCTCCTCTAAAAGAGAGCATCTACAGTAAGTAACACAGTATGGGACATTAGTTCAGTGACGACTCCCAAGAAAGCAGATACAATTCTTGAATCTGGGGCTATCTATGGCACCTGAGGTCAATCATCCAAGCTGTGACCTGTCCCAACTCTGCTTACTTTAAGATATCTGATGGGCACAGAGCACTCAGGGATATGGCTGCTGGCTACTTTGGACTCTAGATCTCACAGGTAATCAACAGGTATCTGGGATTGAATTAGCAAACTGTACCATAGCTCCTTAAACAGATACTGTCAAGTTTGAAATCATGCCAAGCATGAATCTTCACTGTCAGGTCAGAAATCAAAGTGGGAGTCTTCCCACATCAGCCAAGGTTATTTTGTCAGAACCTTAGAGGAGTTGGACAGTTTTTCATGTTGCAAGTGATTAGTTTACTTATTTCAGTCACGCTGGATTGGCAAATCAGACTGATTTATTTAGTGAGCTTTGTTTTCTTGATTCTTAGATGTGTGCTAACCCAAAGCTGTTGTATTTGGGCTAAATACACTGACAGAGAAAATTCAAACGACAAAAGTTTTCAGCAAACTTCTGTGGCATTTTTTCTTTTTGGAAGTCAATATAAGATCTAAAGGTATTTCTACCCAACAAAGTCTGTTTAAGTGTTTAATGTTATTTCCTTTTTGGTCCTATACAGAATGCTATGACTTCTATATAGGTCTGAATGCTGCTCCATGTAGATTCCTTCTGTATATCTAAAAATATATACTTTTCAGTAGTTCAATACATGGTTAATCTTCCCACAGAGGAAGATTTTTGTAATCACATGTTGCAAAGTAGAAAACATCTCCTTTCTAAGAAAGGAAATATACTTTCCTATTGTACACTTTTGAATAAGCCCAAAGGCATGCACCAAAAATCATTATTAAAACTAATACATGCAATAAAATGGTGTAGAGTTAGACTTAAAGTGCTGCTTCTCAATTTTTTTAATTTGAAGAAGACATTTTGTCAGTTGTAGACTCAAAGATCTTTCCCCCACCCACCCGTCCCACCCCATGGCATTAAGAGAGAAAAGTAAAAAGTATGCATAAATCTTTATTCTTTACATGGGGGGAAGAACAGATATATCAACTATCCTATATATAAACTGGATTCCCAGTTTTAAATAAAATCAATATTTACTGGTAAAAATTGTCAAAGTGAATACACCCAAACAAATGTTACTAGTAAATAAATGTTCTACATAGAGAATAATTTACTTTGGTTTTATGCACTTTCTCAAAAATAACACTAGTGTCCCAACGTCACCAAACTGATGTGTTCCAGCAAAGTTGTAAGGCAAATCTTTTTTTCCCTAGTGACATCTTGTTTCCCAACAGACAAAAACTAAAATCTTTTGGTGAGGAAGGGGTTAAGATAATGGCTAACCCCTTGGCATCCTGAGCATTGTGGTTTATCAGACTCTACCCTGCTAGAAATTGTCAGGCACCCTGACCCCTGCCTTGAACCAGGAATGGCTCCCATGTCTAGAGATGCCCTGACTCCTTATAAACAGCTTTCAGAACTTTGCATCTTTTTCCCTTCTCTCTGAATGTTATAATGTCTAACAAAGCTGGTTGCAATATCACATTTTGCTAGTAAGGGCCACCATCTAACAATAATTCCAATCTGAAAGGTTTTAAGCCAATAGTTGGTTCCTAATTTTATCAATGATTTGCACTAAAATTCTCTACAATATACTTAGAGCAGAGATCCTTAACTTGGGTTTCAAAGGATACGTGATGCCCCTGAGGTTATATGCAAAATTACCCAGGTTATGTGCATTTTTTTTCCCTGGGGAGAGGATCCATCACACTTTCATCAGATTATCAAAGGTATCTGTGACCCACAAAAAGGGTTATAGGGACTTAGAGGGATACCCGTAATTCATTTTATACCAGGACTGGGAAATGGGGGCAGAAAACTGAAAATGGCCTCGAAAAAGGCCAGAGACAAATTGCTGATCCTTTCCCTTTATTCACATTGGGAAAATAAGTACTTCAAACTAGGAAAAATCATTAATTAAGCTAGTTAAACTCCATTAAAAAATAATCAAATCCACTTTCTAAAATTTTTTCATTTTCAATATGGGGTAAATTTAGTCTCCAAGAAAAGGTTCCAAGACTGAATTTTTCTCTTTTCCTAAAGGAAATTCATAGCTATAATGCTGAATATAATCCACATTTAAAGATTTGACAACATAAAAGTTAGATAACTCTTGATGTGAATCTTTGACTTATGATTTTCAGTAAAGGATTATCTAGAATCAAATATTCACTTATTAACCTTCATTTCCCAAAATTGGTTCATATTTAGACAATTACCTGGCACAATTTCACTAGATAAACCTAAAATCTGAACAATGGAAGTTAAACTTCTATCCAAAGCAAAAACAAAGCCAACTGAATTGGCCACAAACATTCAGACTATGTTATAGAGGACTTTCTCATTTCAAATACATCACTGAATTTTCAACAGAATTTGCAAACATAAGATCCAGAATGACTAGCAAAACATGCGAAGAGCATGTCAAGAAGTAAAACACCCCCCTCCCCAATCCGGAAACACAGTCAGACATTCCAAAAATAAACCAGATCTGAAAAGAGGACTATCACTTGGTTTTAAGTATGAGGTGTGTACAAAGCTATGAGAAAGGGATTATGAAATGAAATAACCAAATAACTTTAAAAAATCATTTTAGTCAAAAACCCATCTCTCTAATTCCACTGATAAAACTATCAATTTTTAAATTTTTTTGCAATTCTGTGTTGCATAATATCACCAAGACAAAAAATATGTTCACAGGTATACTTTTTGTTATTTTCTTTCTGGAGCACATCTTTGAGGTCGTAAGACCGCATCTGGTTAAAATAAAGTCTCTTACCCTTGCTTCCCTTCCCCCTCAAAAAGTGATTCAACCCTGAATTCCAAAAAGGAATATTCAATATAATTACTTTAAAACCAGTTATATCACTTAGACCATGAGGAAACTAGAACATTATGGAAAACTACACAAAAGAGGGAGCTGCCACTTGCCACCCACCTCACTTCCAGCTTTGTAAACATGTACCCAGCTAGACTCATATCTCACTGACTTCAGTGAAACAAACCAACACACCAAAACCAGGCTATCTCAGGCTGGAAGTTGAAACTCAAAGACATCATTTCATATACACACACATATATATTTCCTATCCTAAGCTTTAACTTTGTCTATTTAAACAGTTTAATAAAGCTCACATTTACAAAGGATTTTATCAGCAAATAAAGGTCCATATTAAAAATTTTATCAAAACAAATTTTTGTTTTACACAGCTAACACTAAGAAATATTTTCTTGGCCTTATAAAGTATATTTAATTGCATATAAGTTTTGCTTTGGGTGGGATATTGAAAACATAATTCTGCAAGAAATTAGAAAAGACTAGAAACAAAAGTGAAAGTGACTAGTCTTAACTTTCAAAAAATCAAGTGCAAAGATAAATAGTGCAAATAATGAAAACTAGAAATTTTACAGGCAACTTTACATAGTCTTTCCTGCTTTTGCACTTTTACACATTGACAACTTTATAAACCCTAACAACTATATGCAGCATGGACATGGGCTATCATTTATCTCCACTGACTAGACTTAAGCCTTTCAAAGACTTGTCTCACAGTCATTTAAATCACTAGTTCTTGACACAGGTTTGGGAATTCACTTCTTTTTAAACAAATTTCTAAGGGAGGGGCTACTTAAGAAGGCTCTGCATTGACTTAAATGAGTTATAGTATGTAACTATTATAATTTAAAATCTGACACAAAATGTGAAAATTATACTAAAGTGCCAACTCTACAAAACAAGCTATAGTAAAAATGATCCTGCTATTGTTAATGAACTTGACATTCATAAAAAAGAAAAATTACCTTTAAAGTACAAAATCAGAACCTCTTTTTTGCTATTTTTAAAAGAGATTTTTATCACTAACATATAGAGATGTGAGTAAAATGAAACTTGAAAGTAATCTGTCAAAATCACCGGGAATAAATCCATACTAAATTTGACAACAAAGAGTTAATCCAAACATACTTGAATTATGTAACTTTAAAAACAAAGATTATACTAATTCTTTATCTTAAATAATTTAAAACACTAATGGAATAATGGGAACAGAAATCTAAACACTATCAGCTTACCCTACAAAGGACATATGAACCTCCAAGATGTACTATTAATAACTTATTTTATTAATATTTGCCACCACTGAACTCTTGGGAATACTACAGTTTTAAAGTAAGAGACAAAGTGGGGAAACAGGAACATGAGTTTGGGGGGTATATTGTCTAATTTTAGAAATATAGTATTATTAAGGGCCTCATAAGGTCCACGAGGTTAAATGATTGCTATGGTTGCAAATGTAAAAGAAATAAAAAAGATACCTAAAATTGCAAATTAGTGTTTTTATCTGGTTTATTGTCCTTCTTCTAAGAAATTTGTGAGGGCCAAAGTCTCAAAGTTCTATAAATGCAAGGAATAATAAGTGTCTTTGTGGACTGCAAAATCAAATAATTTGATCTAAGGACCATTTTGAAAAGTAAACTACATTGTAACAAGAGCCCAAAAAAATAGACAGTATGTGTGATAAATATTTCCGATAGTTTAAAAATAATAACTGTGAAAAGCTTAAAATTTTCTTTTCTTTTCCTCAAAATAATAACTCCCCAGCACCCACTTGCCTTGACCAGAAAAGCTGTCATTCCACAATTGTGCTACTTAATTTGTCCCAGAAAAGCAAACATCCTATACATGAAAACAGACTTGTATAATGCTTCATCACCATCGTAACTCTAGCTGTAGTAACTAAGAGTTTTCTCATAATCAGTGAGGGATCCATTTTCTCCGGCTTTATTGAAACTTCCTTAGTGAAGGTCAACTTCATTTCCTTAGTAAGTAACTCTCATTCAGACTCCATCATAGTACCTTTTCCTACCTCTAGTAAAAATTCCTCCCATTTTACTTCCAAACCATTCCCTATATACCTCTCAAATGCCCATCCACAAACACATTAAACAGCTCTCCTCATCCTACTCTCAAATTTCCAAACCAGTAAGTCTCAGATCCCAGTAACTTACCTAAAATACACATACCTCTTACTGTCTTCAGTTCACAAGTTTCTTAACAAACATTAATTTAGATACCCTTCATACTGCCAGCTTAATGGGGAAAATAGCAATTGGAAAAAAAACTGCCCAGTTAACTCATAATACTGAAATCATTCTGGATCATCAGTTAGCTGTGTTCTAAGGCAGGAGTCAGAAATTTATTTACTTCTCTCTGAAGAAGTAAGCTTGAGTGCCACTGGTAGGCCTACAACAAGAATAAAAAAGGAGAGAGAAACAAAAAGGATAGGAGAGAGATGCCAGATCTACATGATAAAGAGGTAGGTCAAGTGCCACCAACAACTACCTGCATTGAAAATTGCCGATCCACTCCAGCTAAATGCAAGTTTGACTCAAACTCAACATGTGTCTGGTAAGTCATTAGCTGATGGCCATCACTGAGCTAGTCAAGATGAAGAGGTAAGTCACCTGTCCCATAACTTTAACTGCCACTTCACGATAAGGACATATTTTCTTAAATCCTCCTAGGATCCTTCTGTGTTAATCTACCTTAGACCAAAACACACACTAACAAGAGTATTTCCATGTTTTTCACAACTCTAGAATATAAGGACTTGGTCCTTGAACTTGGAGGCCTCTTGAATTACTAAAGTAGAACCGAAATCAAGAAAATTAAACTCTTTAGCTTAAAATTTTTTCCATGAAATGCTACAAAATAAGCTAATTGCTAACAATAATCAAAACAATGTGTGTATTTATGAAAACACGACAATCTTGTGATTCCAAAATGAGTGAAATATTTCTGATGTGTAAGAAGCAAGTTTATTTTACATAGAGGATCACCACCATGTTTCTGCCTATCAACAGGACAATTTTCCACAAAAGCAAAGGACATCAGGAAGGAAAAATACAAACCAAAACAAATACCAAACATGGGGACAAAATAAAAATGAATGAGTAGTTATGACATTCTTGTTAAAAATGTTAACAAGTGACCTTTGCCACACTCAGCTTTCCTAAACACATAAATTGCCTGGACCATTCAACATCAAAACTTGGTAGTTAGTTTAGCAGATTCATTGGCTTGGAACCAATCATTATTTCATTTTTCATCTGGTTGTTCTTGTATCATGAAATTCTACCTGACTCACGCTAATTCTGGCTTATTTTCACTTAGCCTATAATAATGAAATTTCCATTCAAAAAGAACCTGTCAAATGGCCTATGCCTTAAATTTAGGTTTTGTTTTAGGATCAAATACCTTCTTAAATATTAATATTAAAATCAGCTTTTCTTAAAAAAAAAAATCAAATTCTGCAAAGAAAACTCTACAATAATTAATTCATGAATAGCAGTGATGACTTTAGTTTTATAGTGTACTTATGAATGGCCAAAATTTGGTTAACATGCAATGAAGTAAACAGAAATATTATGATTTAAAAATTGATACATTTTAACAAACAAATCTGCACAAATAACTTTGGTGAATATATGTAAGCAATTCCAATAAATTCTCTCTCCTACTTATTCCAACTCTCATGGAGGGGTGTGTGTGTGTGTGTGTGTGTGTATACATATATACATATGTGTATATGTATATATGTATATATACATATATACGTGTTTGTGTGTGTGTGTGTGTGTGTGTGTGTGTGTGTGTGTATATATCTTTCCCAATTATGAAGATATTCAAATTTAGGGATAATAAACTATAAATGTTAGCGTCATCACCAACTATTCCAAACCTAAGTTGCTATAGATGCCCTTGTTTTAGCATTCTTTTACGTAGATAGCAAGATCTCATTCTGATACTCAAAAGATTTTAAGAAGGGAAAAAAGTCATTAGACTTGGTATCTCACTTTTTATGGTGAAGAAAATCTTAAAATTATGTTCACATGTAAAATAAACTGAATTGTGGAGCTATGAAAGCTACTCGAGCATCAGTTTCAGAAAGCCCCATTCTAAAATCATCTGGAAATCTGTGTGTGTACATCACCTGAAAAAAATGAGTGGGAATATTGTAGATGAGAAGGTAAACCATGTGTGGAAGATAAAAATAATCAGGCCCACACAGTGGGGTCACCAGGGCTAGCAGATAACCCAATATGTCATAAAAGAACAATGTGTTTAGAACGTTTCAACAGGGCCAGAACACAAAAGTGTTAAAAGTGCACAAAAATGAATGAGATAATCCCCCCAAACATCAAGTTACATAAGAAAATAGGAAGAAAAAAGTTGACATAGTATCTTTTTAAATATATCAAATCTTAACTGACTTAAAAAATGATATAAAGTGCTTGGGCCATGATACCCACCCAGATTCTCATTATCAACGGATTTATCTTTTCCCCTCCCTTCCACCCAAATTAAATTCAGTTTTCCTGAAGAAAAAGTACAGCATCCCTATATTAATAAGAATAAGAAATGAAAACAGTGAGTACAACTGATATAGATCCATTGGCTTTTATTACAAATGTACTTGATCACTTGGCTTCAAAAAGTTTAAAATCAATACCCTATTTTCTGTATGCCAGTACAAAGCAAACTGTTTTACAAATTAAATACCTAAAAATTTGACAAAAATATTAAAATTTGATGAAAAACAATTATAAAAATCCTTAATCTCTCTCTTCAAAAAAGGAGGCAGTCTTCCCAGTCCTATTATACAATATTAATAATATTCACCATTTTTAGAATAGGTAGCTAAATTATATCTTTCTGTTAGCATACAAAACTTAGACTAATAGATTTTATTTGTATATGCTCCAGTTAAGTTTGTGAATGCCATCTGATTGCAATATAATCAACTATCTTTAACTGAATCCTAATTTACACTTATTTAATAATTTGCATAGTTTGAAAGGGATAAAGGTTATTCTACAACTAATTATCATAGGCTATTACAGTGCTACTTTTCAAGGCAATAAGTATTTGCTCCCAAATGAAATTATCTGTCTTCTTTAGGCAGGGGTTAAAATTACTAGCAGCTTTCTCTATTACCTGAAAAATCAAATTGGAAGTTAACCATCTCTAGACGTGAAGGCCTAAAAAAACATACTTTCCGCTTTGAGTCAAATTTCAACCCCTGCATGGGACAACTAGAAAGTGAGACTTTCAAGGTTTTTTATTTCCCTGTTGGTTTTGGTTTCTACTCTCCATGGCTTTTTGAGAAGCTGGAAAACAGTTTGTCTTTCCTGACTAGCATCGTCTTTTTTTCCATTTGGCAAATATTCATCTACCTCCAATCTGTATCTAGTAGAGGAAAAGCCAACATGGCTTTTCTTATAAACTTCCTTTGTTGTCAAAGGCATGTATAATGATTTCTACAGTTCTGCTTAGTTAACTTTAGCTCCCTCTGTGGTTGGATGACTGTTGCTTCTAACACCAGCATGATAAATAGGAGGCACAAATAAAAAGTAGCTTAAAAAAAATTTGGTGATTTAAAAGAAAAAAAACAACTCCAAACACACACACATACATGAGCATTTCAAATCTGGTGGCTGATCTCTGGATTAAATTACTTGACAGTGTCTCTCATTTTAAAGAACGTCAATATTGCAATGCAGTTCAAGTTTTCTTTTATACTTAGGCAAATAATACAGTTTTACCAAGCTCTTGGACCTTAATTGTAAGACAAAGCAGATCAATAAAAATAAGGCATACTTCTCAGGAATTAAGTTTTGTTTACTTGTTTTTGGCACATTTGATCATACTGTCTTCTATGAATAACACATATGGTCAAATATACCATTTCCTTATTTGTGTCAGCACAAACAGGGTTTGCCAACTAGTAAAATAAAAACAAGGAAAAACTCCAACATAAAACACTGAGATATAGAACCTTGGTAAAGTACCGAGCACCTGGGAGGGAAGGGTAGGGAAAGAATGAAACAGGAGAGGGAAGACAAGGTTTGGGAGGGTGCTTGGGGAGGTAAAGTGAGATGCTTAAAAAAAGAGCATCTTTACAGTCACTTAGTCTTTTCTACGATCACTTTTTAAGTCTTAAAAGATCTGCATGTGGATTTCTTTTTAAACCCACTGACCATAAATTAGACACTGGTTTCAAAATCTTAGTAAGATTGTATTCAACTGTTTTAGTGTAAAGACAACTGCACAATACATGTGCTTCTTGAGCCGGTGGGATTCCAAGCAGAATCTGTAGTCTATAGGTAAGAAAGGCTTCACTTTAGGTAACTCTGGCCCTAAAGAAAACCTTGTGAAAGAACTCGCATCTCAAAGAAAGGACACTTTGCCTAAGTTTGCTGTGTTTTTGTTGACTTGCACTACTTATTGCTGGCTACTATGAAACAGTAATCTAGGAGTACTCCAACAACCTGTAGTACAAGGCTTAACTTTAAGAAGCTATAGTAAACAAGAGACAAAATCAAAGCAATTCTCTTTCCTAATTAGTAACAGCACAGAGAATGCAGTCTTTTCCATATCACAGTTAAAGTACAGTGAACAAAACAGCTCAACAAACCTTAAGACAAAAAAGTGCAGGTTATTAATGTTTACATGCAGTTGATAAGCATTCCAAATGTCACATTATGCACTGTAAAAGCTCAACTTTACTATATGGAAATAAGAAAAATGCACCTCTAGGGAGGGGGAAAAGCAATTTAATCATTTCCAGTGATTTTTGTAAGTAAAGAAACTCCTAACTACTGTACGGTCACCTCATATTTAACATTTTATGAATATCAAAAGCAAACAATTTAATGGGAAAATGCACAGTACAATGAAAATAGCTTGTTATTCAACATATACAGTAGATCTCAAAAACGAAGACAACACACTAAACCAGGGAGCATAAAAATATCAAATCAAAACCCAAAGAACCAGCAGAAAAAAAAATCCTTCAAAAAGACAACTGTTTGCCTTCCTAGGCCAATGCTTTACAATATGAGAAGCACTGATACCTTCCCGCTCCTACAGGTGGTGTCTTATACATACAGCAGTTAGATCTATATGGCTGGATTTGCCAAGAAACAATTCCATCCCCAGAACTCTCTCTGTCAGACAAGACCCTTTTTTTTTAAATACCAAAATACTTTCTACAGAATTCCAAACCAAAATGTACTGTTTAAGGCATCTTTTTTTTATAACATTTTCTCTTCACTCAAAGATGATAGTCATGCAGCAGTTTAATGATAAAAATATATTAATATTTTACTATACAGCAGCAAGAAGTTAGTCGTCAATTAAAAGCACACAAACATCTTTAAATGAAAACCTGTAAAAGACTATCGTTACAAACAATTTCAGTTTGGAGGACAACAGCTTGGTAAAGTGCTCTCCTAAACTTTGCATTTTTATACCCTACACCTTGAATATATGAGTTATAGAACATACTTTTGATAGAAGGCTTGTACACTTGGGAAACACAAATACACTTAGCATATAATGTAGCCAGTAATAACTAGCACCACAGCTACATGGAAATCCTTTACATACACCAACTTGGCTTTCACTTTAAAACAAAACTCAGAATCCATGGCTCAGTAGGATAACTATAATTGTGTTGCTCTGCTTTTTAACAGGTCTACATAAGTTAATAGCACTAGCAAAAATCAAAGGATAGCTTCAGACCTCTTACAAGTTTAGGAGACAGTGCTAGTGACCACAAATAGACTCACTACCTGATGTCCAAGTACAGGTTCACTGGAAATTGCTGCACGTTAGTTAAGTTTTTAAAATCTTTCTACACATAATAAAAAAAATATATTATGAACGATACAAGTACATCTCATATACACAATAATGACAAAACGCCTACTCAGTCAAAGCAAACAGATGCAGAAAAATATTATGGGAGATTTCCTTTTTCTTTCTTTTTCCTTTTACTATTTGAACAACTTTGGTTCCAACCATAAAAATCACAACTTAGCAAATTTCATTTAAATGCCTTTTTTAATAATTTCTTCATGTTCACAGAAGTTTCACTGACCATTTTTATATGTTTAAGGTCCAGATGCAATGCATATTGTATAAAAGAGAGCACTTATTGTTTACCTTGCATGAATTAAACCTACGTACCTTTAACTCTACAAACTTCTGCATAACATTTAGACAAAGCTCAGACACACAGCATGCCTAGCCCTCATATATATACACATCTCTAATCACAGGTATATAGGGTGTCAAATATACTATAATAACCTCCATGTAAGGTTTGAAATTTGGTAACAAAATGAGAAAAACTAAAAATATTATTTTACGTGTTCTAAAATATCTCTTTTTTGTGCTAAAGTCAAATGTTAGCTCAACATGAAAAGGACTTTTATATAATTCAGCAATATTATAATCTTGACCATTTTGCAAACACTTTTTAATAATAATAGCTTAAACGTGTACAAAAGTTCTTGGTTAATTAGGGAAATAAACACTCAGTTCTTTATATTTTTTAATCAAGTAGGAAACACAGTTCATATAATGTTATTACTTTTTGTATTTTTTTGTTTTTAGCAGCTGCTTACTGTTTTATATGGTGGATAAAGTGGACAACATCCAGCGATGAGTGGCAAGTCAAGAAGAGAAACTGTCAGTTGGTGGAGGTTCTGTGGGTGGTGCTCCCTTGGAGTTAACAGGTTTTTTTTTTTTTTTTTTTTTTTTTTTACTTTTTAACTTTTTATTTTCTCTCTCTTTACAGTATATTTTCTCTGTATGTGGCTGTGTGTGTGTGTGTGTGTGTATGCATGTGTGTGTGGGGAGTTTCATTCAGTTTGATCAATCTTCTTCCCCTTCTTCCTCACCCTGCAGTAGCAGGGTGGCAGCGGCGGTCTCCTCCTGCTGCTGCTGTTGCTGTTGGTGGAGCTGCTCACAGGCAGCCCGCTTCTCCCTCTGCTTCTCTTGAATCTTCTTCATCTCCTCCGAGTACTTGCAGAAGGTGTGTCCGAACTTGGCCCACACCTTGTAGGGCACGGTGATGGAGTTGCGGTAGGTGGGCTTCACCTCGCTCACTCGCATAAACACGCCGTACTTGTTGGAGCCCACATCGAAGAAGAAGCGCTTGTTGTCCACAGTCAAGGAGGTGCCCTCGGGCAGCTCGGCCGGCTCCTCCTCCACTCCATAGTCGTCGATGAGCTTGGCCAGAGCGTCACGGAACTCGATGAGCCCCTGCGCGGGCAGCGCAATGGTCTGGCCCTGCGTGGAGCCCAGGCCAGGCCCCCGGTTGACCGTCTGGCGGATGCGCAGGAAGCGGCCGCGCTGGTTCTCCTTGAGATCCATGTAGTACTTGCGGTTCTCGCGCACCAGGAACTCGCTCTTGAGCGCCCGGCGCGGCTCGTCCTGTGCCTGGGCCAGGTCCGGCGGCTGGCTGGGGCCCAGCTGCGCGTAGTGCTCGATGAAGTCGCCCAGGTAGTCGCGGAACTCCACGGCCACTGACATGGAGAGAGTGAGGCGGCTCTTGTTACCGCCCGCGCCCACCTCGGCAATCTTCAGGAAGCGGCCCTTGGCGTTCTGCTTCACGTCCAGGTAGAAGCGCTTGTTCTGGATGTCCACCCGCTTGGAGGCCAGCTCCTGCGTCTCGTGCTGCAGCCCCCCTGGGGCCCCGCCGCCGCCGCCGCCACTGCCGCCGCCGCCCCCGCCGCCACCACCGCCCCCGCCGGAGCCTGAGCCCGAGCCGGGGTGCCCCAGGGAGCCGCCCGAGCCCAGCGCCGCACCACCCTGCTCGCTGCCGCTGTCTCGGTCCGCCATGATGCTGCGCTCCGCTGCCGTGCCGCCGCCGCCGCCTGCCGCTCCGCCCGCCGCCTCAGTCGCCTCAGCCGCCGCTGCTTTCCCTCCCCGGCTCCGCCTGCTGCCGCCGCAACCCCCACAGCCAGTCAGCCACTCTCGCGAGATCTGCGGGAGAGACGAGACAGACGAGACCCGGTAACAGGGCACTGACTCCCCAGTACAGTAGCAGGGCGCCCTACTGTACGCGCCCACCCGCCCGCCGACACGTGACCTGCGCCCCCTCCCCACTGCCAGCCCCCCGTCCGCCCGCCCGCCAGGCGGCGCCCACCCACCAGCCCTCACCCTACAACCCTGGCTGGGTGGGGGAGAGGGAGCAGGACGCGCCGCGTCGCAGCTGCTGTTGCCGCTGCCGCCGCCACTGCTACCACCACCACCGTGGCTGTTGCTGTTGGCCAGACCCTAGGTGGCCTCAGCCTGGGGAATTAGGGGACATTAGGGGACTAGGGGTGAGAAGGAGTCTGCCATACTAAGCACAGGGAGTGGGCCTAACCTCTGCTTTCCAATGACCCCCTAAAGAGGATGTGGGGGGAGGGGCCTGCGCAGCGCAGCAGAGCTCGCTGCAAAGAGGGGACACCGAGTCACGGCCACCCCTTCTCATGCGGGCCTCAGTCAGACCCTGAGCCAAACCTAGACAGGCCCGCCCGCCACCCGGCTGGACTGTCTCCTACCGCAGAGCCCTGGCTGCTGAGGCAGGCGAGGAAGTGAGGTGGTGCGGTGGTAACCCTTAGCTGCAGAGGGGACTGCTGGGGATGAGGACGGGGCGCAGGCAGCAGTGGCGCGGAGCAGCAGACACCTAGCCTGTCCCTCCCCTCTCCCTCCTCTCTCTCCCGCCGCTCCCCCTCCCCGCGCACACGGCAGTGGCTCTGGCCTCAGATGATCCCGCTCCCCCCTCCCCCCAACCGCAGCCCCGCACAGTCGGGCGGGCGGGCGCACTCACCGATGGGGGGAGCCGAGCAGAGGACAGTAGACGCACCAGGGCTAGGGTGCCCGCAGTGCCTGTTCCCGTTGGCTCTGCCCTTCCCCACGAGCAACAATCAAAAAGAAACCCCACATTCACCCAAAAACCCGCAGCCAGTCCCCCTTGGGACCACGACTGCCTGCCTGCCCGCCCGCCCGCCTCCCCCTCCTCCTGAGATTTGGGGAAGGGGGGCATCCTGCTCAGGGCTGAGCCCAGCCTGTGTTGCTGGCCAGCTCTGCGGATGAACCAGGCCCTGTGAGCATTCGGACCCTAGCCCACCCTTCTTTTCTGGAAGGACCCAGAATGGAGGAGAAAACCAAGCAGGCTTTCGGAAATTCATGAGCTAAAAATGTTAGGAATTTCCTGGGAAACGCAGTTCCTTATGAGATTCATTAAAGCAGGTTAACTTGCCCCTTTTACTCGTCCTCCCAGAAACTTGTGTCAAGGAGAGACCCCACTCCCAAAAGCAAAACATTAAATGATCAATGGTTTTTATGCAGACAGCTAGGTTGCTGACCATTACTGAACCAGTGAATCTTTGGACGGCGATAGCTAAAAGGGATTTTCCCTGGTGTTATAAAGGGGCTCAGGAGTAAAGAAGGGGCTCAGAAATAACAGATTTCTCTCTTACTAGACCTGATATATAACCCAGGGCCTATTTCCAGATAGGTACTGAGTGCTCATACTCTCTGACTGCAGTCTGCAGCCCTGGCACTGTGGAGAAAGCTAAGGCCTATCTCCAGGGGACCCCCCTGCCAATGCTCCCACACTCTCCCCCATCACCTTCTACAGGCAGCTGAGAGGATACAGATCACACACAGCTCTGCAACTGGTTTTCTCAAGCACAAATTGCTGCCTCTATCCTGAGAAAAGTGTACCTATTCCACCCGTGGGTTGTAGTCCCATTGAGCATCTCTTCCCCCAAAAGTAAGGAGACTTGCCTCCCTCACTCTTAGCCAGAGGGACAACTG
The DNA here is from genome assembly GCF_030222135.1 of Aotus nancymaae. Taxonomy (NCBI): domain Eukaryota; kingdom Metazoa; phylum Chordata; class Mammalia; order Primates; family Aotidae; genus Aotus; species Aotus nancymaae. Next base: position 15,080,586 of record NW_026988479.1, on the reverse strand, counting down.
GAAATATGGTTGCCCAGCTTCCTAGAAGAGAGTGGACTAACGATCAAAAAACCAAGAGCAGCCTAGGGAATAAGCCTTGTTGATTCCTGAACCCTCAAAGCCCCCTAACATATCCCTTCGCCTCCGGAACAAACTTGCCTGCTAGGTATTCACAGCTTCCTTTTTCTCTTAGCAAGAGCCCCATTCTACTCAGCATTAGCTACTTCAGCCCTGGGCTGAAGTTTGCGACTTCCCACTGAAAAGAAACAAGCAGCACCTGGCTACTAAAGAGCAAACGGGGGCAGTCCTGTGCACTGGACCCAGAACAACCCACCTATGTCCAGTGGTCCCTGAAATGTCTCCCTGAAGGGAAGGCCCACGCCAAGAAATAAAAACCCAGGCTTTGGACTCCATGAAGAACTTGTCCACTTTGGGGGCAACCTCTAGTACTACGTAGTATCATTTCCATGTTGATTTTTCTACACTCCCTCCCCTGTCCCAAAGTCTATTGGGAAGGGGACACAGAACTTTTGAAGCACTTTCCACTGCATAGAAATAGATGTGTGAAGAAGCAGTAGCTCCTCCAGGCTCAAAGAGTGGCAATCAGGACCCTGGATAGACCCCAGCCCCTCCAGGAACAAAAAGGCTGAGTAGCAGGATCTCCACAGAGAATGGAGTGGGGCATTGCGCTTTGCTAGTAAACTGAGGCTAAGATCTGGTAAAATCCAATATAGAAGGGCTGCTGTTCTTCCTCAAGAGTTTACCTTGCATCAAACCAAGCCCCTGCTCCCTAATGAGAATTCAAGGCAGCAACAAAGCCAATGAGAATACGATGAGGGCCCCACCCACCCCCTGCCAGTTCCTGCCTTTCTTCTGTGCTGATTGCTGCCCCCAGGACAGAAGACTAAGACTCGAAAATGCCTTCCGTCCTATCCCAACTTCCAGTCTAAATTTTCTTGCCCTCCGTCCTAGACGTCTATATACAGGGATTCCGAAGTGATTTGTTTGGAAGTACCCTGTTTTTCTGAAAAAGTGACTGCCACCACCAACTGACTTAGTTCCCCAGCACAAAGCCAATTATGAAGTTTCTAGACAGAACACAAGTTGAACATCATGTGTACACTTAAACTGAGAATTTTAAGCTCAAATCAGCAAATGACTGAGACCTAGATCTCTCCACATAAATATGTACTTATTTTATGCTATTCATTATCTATGTATAAAACTTTTCCCTTATATGCCAGCTTCTCTCCTACTTTATACATGTTTCTGAAAAGTAAACAAGATTAACATGGCATTTCCAAAATAATTCAATGATAAATAGGATATTTAGCATATTTTCACTATTGAAACGAGAGTTAATTTCAGGATAAGCCTTTAAGTGTGGGTTTTTTTTTCTCAGACTACGGAGGTGAAAGGCAGCTTTCCTTTAAATGAATATAAACTTCCAGAAAAGTCTTAAAACAAAAAGTTTAAACTTTTAAGTAAAACTTCACAGTTATATTTGCATTGTAACACTGAAAAGTCATTAGAAAATGAGTGGATTTTAAGACTTCTAACCATTTGTTAATTATCTAAACAATATACTAACTTGGTGAATGAAAAGTCTGTTCTAGTATCCAGCTGTTTGAATTTGTTACTGTAAAACAAATGTGTAATTTGTTGTAACTTTACATTTGTTGTAAAACTAAATATGTAATTTCATGACAATGTAGGAAAGACAAAGGGAAAACGAAATATAATATACAGCAAATTAATATTCAGCAAAAATCCTTGTTAATGAAAAACTTGTCAAAAGTAAACATTTCCTTTCTCCTCAAAATTTGCTTACATTTTAAAGACATAATGTCTCTGGATTTCTTGAGCCCTTTTATTATTAATACAACAGACACATTTTAAAAAGAATAGAGACTGCTTTATTTTTAATCCCACCGTCTCTGGGTATTTAACAAACTCTTACCAACAAAAAATTGTGCGCAAAGAAATAGACATTAGGCAGAACAAAAAGGGAAAAAAGCTTTAATTTTCTTCAGCCTGAACTACAGGTGATTCTGAAATAATCTAATTCAGTTTTGGTTTTATAAAGTAAAAATCAACACACATTTATAAAATAGAAAGAGGTTGTCTACCTCTGGGTAGTAACCCTTTTGATTATAGAGTTCCTGATAGAAACAATATGTTGATTAATATTTTACAAAATCACAAATTTCCAAAATAAAGAACATTAGCGCTTGTGTTTTCAAGTTCTTAGGTTAAATACCAGTCTTAAACCAGACAACTATCTTCAATACCCAACTCATTAAAACTAACTGGCATGTTGTACTGCAAATGTTCAAAGTGGAGGAATGAGCCATTTCTTCTCATGAGTATCTACCAAAAAAGAGAAACTCCCAAATCTTAACATTTAACAACAACAACGACTAATAGTAACAGCATTTCCCGGATCGTTCTTTAAAAGCGTATCCCTTTTCTTTAGCTCACTTAATCTTGAAAATCATGACTCTTCAATGCTATTTTAATGTTTAGGATTAAAGATATGAGGTAAACATTTAAAATATGAAGAGAACAATCCACATGATAAAAATTCTTGCATTTCCAAAATGTTTTCATTTCAAGCATTTGCAGAAGAGTTAAATAAACGTAGCAGACATTCTAAATTCGATAAAAGATTCAGAGAACCCGACATTTTATGTACCCCAAAGGTCCAAACAGAACCGATGTAAATGTCAATAGCTCTCTCCCTTCCGGTTGATACTTAAATGATTTTACTAGTACTCAAAGCAATGAAATCAGCAACTCTCTCTCCACACTCTAGTCAACATTCCTATTTTCAAAGCCGCAATTCGCAAACGTCAGTTGGGCGGGGGCGGTGGGGGATCTTGAAGTAATCCAAAAATTTCCTTTCCCCTTTGACAGTCCACCAAAAGATGTCAAACCAAATCCAGCCTATTGTAAAGCTCTGGGACCTCCCTTCCAAGGACACCGAACACAAGCATAGACACCGTTGCGAAAAGCTGTCCAAAAGCGCCTGGTCGGACAGAAACGTAAGGAGCCCAGACCAAAACGAATTAGAACCCTCAACAGAGGGTCCCGCAGACACCGCGGAAAAGAACGTGGCATTTATTCCAGGGTAGACAGCTACGAACCGGAGTTACCCCAGCCAGTCTCTTGGGCCTCTCCAACCCAAGTTCAGGTTTATGGCAGATATATTGGTTGGGTGCCTTCCCCTACATACATCACAGCCCGCCTCCGGGGTCCACTGCCGCTCACAGAGAAGACCCCTCAGTTTCACATCCGTTCCTTTTGCCCTCGGACAAAGGCAGAGGAGCTGTGGAGCTCACCCAGCGCTGTGGGGCAGTAAAAATGCCTTGTTCGGGTCACCCATCTTTGGGCCTGGCTTCATCTGCGATGTCAGCAGCAAAGGTTTTTTTTCTGGTTTTGTTTTGTTTTTACAGCGCATCCTGGTAGGGTGTATACATTTGGTGGTGGTGGTGGGGTGGGGGGAGCTGAACAGAGGAGGGGTTGGCAGTAAAGCCTGGGTTATAGAACTCTCCTTCCTCTCCCTCCTCCCAGGGTTGCCGTGCAGGGAGTGTCAGCCACGTCTAGCGCACAGTCCCAGGCCCCAGGGCGAAGGCGGCCAGGGGAAATGGGGCTCAGGGATTGCTAAGCAAACGCATCATTGGTGGTCTCCAGCGCCTGCGGAGGTAGGATTGTCTCTTTTCTTAAGGAGCGTGTTATTTTGTTCTCTTTCGGAAGTAGGAGGGGGTTCATTCGTTTCTCGCTGCGGGGGGGTGGGGGAGAACGTTGCTGCACCGCCTGGGTCTCCGAGAGGGAGGGTGCGGGGATGTCTGCAATGGTACTATAATTATTTCTGGGCTGAGAGAGCAAGTAGAGGGGACGGGGCGGGCGGCACCTCGAGCTGTGGCAGTGGCAGCAGGGAAGGTCGCGAGGGGCTTACCCGGGCGGGCGGGCGGGCGCTGTCCTGCCGCAGGTGAGGGAGGGCGCAGGCTGGCGGGAGGGAGGACGCGCGCGAGGCAGGCGCGAGGAAGGGGGGAGGGGAGGAGGGCGCGCGCGCGCACACCTGTCCTGGACAGCGGCGCTAGCCGAGCTGCGCCTCACTTGGGCTCTGCGGGCTGAGGAGGGAAGAGGGCGGGCTGGCAGGCGGGGGCGGGACGCCGAGGGGAGGAGGAGGAGGCGGCTCTGTTGGCAGGCTCGGCTCTCGCTCGCTCTCCCTCCCGCGGGCAAGTCCGGCTCACACCCTGCTTCTCCCGCTCACTCACAGCCCCCTTGGCTCTCCCTCCTCCTCCTCCTTCCCCTGCGGGATCCGCTCGCCGCCGCCGCCGCCGCCGCAGACGGCAAGTCGTGGCAGCCAGACGTCGGCGCGTAACCCGGCGCTCCGTGCGTGACTCCGGGCGACGTCAGCGCGCGCACCGCGTTCCCCACCCCTCCTCCCCACTCCGCGGCTCGCGCCCTCCGCTCTCGCGTCTCTCCGTTTTAGCTGCCGCCGCGGCGGCCACTGAGCGCGCTCTTCCCGCCCCCATCTCGCGCGTGAGCGCGCCCTCTCGGCTGTTGGCGCGTCAACATTCCGCGGCACAGGCCTTGGGGCGCGTCTGAGGAGGGGGCTGTCTGTGGCCTCTCCGCCCACACTTCCTTCACCCACCGTCCGTAGCGCCCACAGAGGACTTATTCCTCGTTGGGCTTCTGAAGGCCGAAGCCAGGCTCAGGCGGGGATAGAACCCTAAAGGGCCTGCGCCAGCTCCAACTTAGGGCCCTGTGCGTCGTTGCGGCTGCCGCTGCCACCCGATCACGCCGCACCCCCGCCCCAGCTCCGCCCGGGTCTCTTAGGAGGCAATAGGCCTTTCATCTCCTGGGAAGGTCTCACCTTGGCCTTCAGACACCGCCGAGAGGGGTTGGAAGGACAGAATTAGCATAAAGGAGAGGCTAGACCACTTTTCAGGCTCTGGCCCCAGGAATCCTTGACAGGAAGCGTGGGGCTGCTGCCCAGCCTCCCACGCAGTATAATATATTGAAGCCGGGCCCCTTTGAGGGAATGCGACTTCCTTGAGCCGAGAGGGAAAGAGTAAAAGTTAATTTTCATAAATTGCTATGCAAGGACAAAATGTAGAATTATAAAATCAGACAGTCTTAAAGACTTACAATCTTTAAGACAGTCTTCTTGAAATCGTATCAAGTTTGACAAGATTTTGGGTGCACGGTAACGGTTTTCCTCGCCGCCTATGCTGTCACGTCTCCATCCAACACTGAGTACATAGATGGAACGTGGGTCAGCTAATAACTGCTGCAAAATAAATAGGAACTGCCTTTATAATCTTTGTCATTATTTAAATAGACCTCCGAGAAATCAAACTGTGATTTAGGAAAACTTATTCATTGCCTCAACCTATTTAACTTAGTGTATTTTGTTTTAAAGTTATTTTGCAAATACACCACAAAATGCCCCTTTATTAGGCAATAGTAGACTTTTAAACTCACTTCTTAGAGGATCTTTTCCAAGAAGCATATCTAATTGAGCCTGCGAGGCAAGTGGGACTAAGGTGTAATTAATCCCATTTTACAGATGAAAACTGAGTTATCAAAATGTAAGTCAGTTGTTCAGCGTTGCAAAAAGTCGGTCACTGATAGAGGGAAAAGTCTAAGGTCTATTATTGCCTGCTTTATCCACTAAACCAGAAATCTCTCAATTGTTTTCTTCCAAGTATCTTTTGCTCCCCGCTCTTATGTATTGTAGGCAGTGCCTGATGGCTGAGAAGAATTGCAGAGGACTAGAAAAGGTTTGAGTCTGAAATTTTCTGCCTCAGAGAATTACAGCTCAGCAATAAGTTATTGCGAAACAGTTCAACTTGCGTATTAACAACAACAACAACAACAACACGCTTATTCCTACCTGGAGGTGAGAAAATGAGACTGGCTTAAGGGTGATAGGTTATTTCCTTTGAATTGCTTTTTTATTCACCTCATCTTTAGGTGGCAGCACTACTATATAAATATCCTTCGAAGTACAGTCTTCTGCAGCTTATCCTAAAGGATATTCTGTCCTAAGTGTTTCCAACTGTATTGTGGAGATTAGAAGCTGGTGATTTTTTTCTTCTTCTTTTTGAGATGGAGTTTCACTCTTGTTGCGCAGGCTGGAGTGCAATGGCGCGTTCTCCGCTCACCGCAACCTCCGCCTCCTGGGTTCAAGCGATTCTCCTGCCTCAGCCTCCCGAGTAGCTGGGATTAACCGGCATGCGCCACCACGCCCGGCTAGAAGCTGGTGACTTCATGATATAAAATCAGAGCTGAGAATTACAAAAAGGCGGTTCTAGAGGAGGAGAAACAGAAAAGCTATCAAAGACATTACTAAAATACGTGGAGCTACGGAGGGAAAACATTGGAAAGTTTCAAGAAAAAAGACTTTTTAGGTGTATGAGAAGCAAGTAACATCTTTAAATCTGGTCTTTCATTGAAACTTAGGACAAGATAACCTTCCAAAGCAAACCATCCTTTCTCAGTACTGCATATTTATCAAGCATTTACAAGTTTGAATTTGCGAGTTATATAGTTGCCTGTACTCAACTGTAATTTTAAAATTCAGATGCAATTTTTTCTAATTAACAGCATCAAGCTTATGAAGATTCCAAATAGGACTTTATTGTTGACCCTTGTTAAAGAAAACTCCACTTGTCTTCTTTCCTGGCTTTCCTAAATTGTTCACATACAAGATAAACTACCATACTCAGACTTACAGAAGTGAGAAGGCAAGCTGAACCACATGTAAAATGATAGCAATTTACAGGTAATTCTATATCTTAATTTCTCCCACATTTTTATGGTAAGAAATTGTGATATATGGGGGTTATTTGGATCAAGTGTTTTCTAAGTAGAACTTTGTCCTAATTAATTTTATTTATAGTAGTTCTCACTGTGTCCCTTTATCCAAGCAACCCAATACAATTGAATTTATATGCATTTCAAAGTAGACTCCGTTTGATTTACTGTGGAAATGCAACCACCAAGTAATATAGAGGTATGAAAATCAGGAGTGAGAAATAAAAGTACTTCTGGATAGAGGATGAAATGTTATTAGTCTTTCTTCATGGCAGCTTCCATTTTTCTCAAGTCAAACTTGGAGGAGGAGTCTCAAGCAAATTGGTAGTACTCAAACTCTGCAGTATTATGTTAAGAATTTTAAGCTCTCTGGTGCCAACAAATCGTGCAGCCTGAGGGCCTTTGCTCCAAACTTCTGCCAACTCCATTTTGGCAGTAAAGTGTTCTGTTGAACAAAGTTTGCACGTGTTTAGGGTGTGAAGTGGTTCTTCAGTCATTTATCTGGTTTTATTCCAGTTTAGGGACTTGAAGACAAGGGTCAGAAGCGTAAGACTTGTAGAGTTCATATTTGCACTGAAACAGACTATAGTAGCAATCTTGAATTTTTGCTTTAGGCAAGGACAGCTTTTTCTTTGTTGATGTTGGAGTTATTAAAGTGAATCCTTTAGTTTACTCCTTAAATGCTAACATGATATTGAATTAGTTTTTATAGCAGATAAGCATAACCCCCTCTATTGAGGGTGTGAAGCTGGAGTAAATCATTCCTCATCTTCCTAACTACACCACCACCAACATGTGTTTATCCAGATGAAACTCACTAAACAATAATATGCAACTTGAGAGCAAAGGGACCAGTAATATTTAAACTTGATCTCATTTGTCAAATTTTATGTAACTCTGAATCTCTGATCTTTTTGGTATCAGTTGTTGGGCTTCATCTTTTTGACACGTCTCCTCCCATTCTAGAATCATTTCACTGGTTAACAACACCTGAACCAGATGTGTGTGCTCATTTGTTTTATTCCAAGGGTTCCTCTTCCTATAGAAAATGTATACAATCTCAATTTCCTTTTTTTTCCAAGTAATTCTCACAGAAAATCCTTATAGAATCTGGGATAACAGTTTGAAAGTCATTAATTAAGTAATGTTGGAGCATATTTTTCATTGTCATTTAAAAGTAATGACAAGAATAAAATACCAAAGTAGAAGTAACAGATGTTGAAATGATACTGTTGTCTTACATTTACCATAATCAGCAAAATGTAAATTTGTAGGCTACAAGTATGACAATTTGAAAATGGTAGTTATCCTTGATACTTTTGCAAAGAGTGTGACCTAAATTCTTATTTGCACCTTTATTTTCTTTCCTTGTTTTTAAATGTAATTCAGATGTCAGAACTAACATGTGGATGAACTTAGAGATGGAGAAGAAAGCTGGGCTTTTCCAAAGAGTGGACCTATCTGAACTGGATAGCACTACTGAACTTTGTTGCATATTTTATGGTGACTCTAAAACTCCTTTGCTTGCTTACTTTTAAATGCAATGTGTTGCTATACATACATACAACCAGACACTATTGCCTTCTGAGGCTAATCCAGGCCATTTTTATAACCTAATGCGGTAGCATTTTGCAATTAGATGAAGAAGGTCAATGGGATTTCTTTTTGTGATGATTAAAATGTGTCAGGAGAAAAAAATCGAGACAATACTCCAAGTGAAAAATATAAAGTCAGTTATTTCTTTAATATTTTGTGTTATAGTAATCATTTTTATCTTTTGACCATGCTTTTTCTTGTCTACTTACTCAAACAAAATACTGAAAATTAATTATTAAATGTAAATATAACTGCAATGAGATATCATCTCATCCCAGTTAAAATGGCTTTTATCAAAAAAACAGGGAATAACGAATACTGGTAAGGATGTGGAGAATGGGGAACCCTCATACTTTGTTGGTGGGAATGTAAATTAGTACAGCCACTAAGGAAAACTGTATGGAAGTGCCTCAGAAAACTAAAACTAGCACTACCATATGATCCAGCAGTTACTGTAGTGGGTATATATTTGAAAGAAAGGAAATCAACGTAGCAAAGAGGAGATAGCTGCACTCCCATGTTTATTGAAGCCCTGTTGAAATAGCCAAAATATGGAATCAACCTAAGTGCTCATCAGTGGATGAACAGTTAAAGAAAATGTGATTCATATGCAATGGAATATTATTCAGCCATAAAAAAGAATGAAATCCTGGCTGGGCGAATGGCTCATTCTTGTAATCCCAGCACTGATCTCATGAAGATAGATAGTAGATTGGTGGTTACTAGAGGTTGAGAAGGGGAGAGGAGAGGAGAGATGAAGAGAGGTTGATTAATGGAATCAAATATACAGTTTGATAGAAGATATAAGACAGTATTTGATAAATCAGTAGGGTGACTATAGTTTAATAATCATTGTATATTTCAAAATAACTAAAAGAGAATAATTCAAATAACATAAGACAAAAATTTAAGATGATAGATATCCCATTACACTGATTTGATTTTTACAAATTATATGAATGTATTAAATTATTACATGTATCCCCAAAATATGTACAAGTATTTTGTATCAATAAAAAATAAAATTTAAGATAAAGTAAATGTAATGATTAGCTTTTATTTCCTAGCTAGGAAATAGTTATTTACTTAATAAGTATATGTATGATGAAGAGATTTTTTTATATTACTATAAAAATAGACATCTTACATAAACATATTAAAGTTGGTGTTTAGATGGCTTTTTTTTTCTGGCCTTGAACTTCTGAAAAGTAGGTATGACCTGCTATGTCAGGACTAGTTCTTGGAATCCTTTGTTATTTTTCAGTCAGCCTTACTTTCTTGGGTCATATTTTGAACAATATTTATCAAATGTCTGTTTACCAGACATTGTTCTAGATGCTTAAAGAAAATGAAGTTTTACCATCATAGAGTTTCCAGTCTGTGTAAGACAGATAATAAACAAATGTATAATGCTAGATAATGATAAGTGCTAAAAGAAGAAGAAAATAAATATGGGGAAAGAGAGTTTCTGTGCGATTGTATGTGAAAGTGTCCATGCATGCCGCTCACCCAGTATTTTAAATAGAGTGATCAAGGAAGCCTCTCTGAAGAAGTAACATTTGAACAGAGATCTTAAATAGTCAGTCATGGGAACATTTAGCGAGATATTCCAGGCAGGCATTGTGAACAATTTATGTCACAAGAAAGTTACCCAAGTGTAAGCCAAGTAACATCCTGTATGATAATTATATATACATTTTTTGTTTTTTCTTAAGTGAAAAATAAACTCATTAGGTTTTCTGGGGACTCATTAGGTTTTCAGAAAAGTTTTTCGTTTAATATCATTGCTGTATATTTCTCTTAATGATTATTCTATTATTTAATAAGATTTATGGCTGTAAAGATACAGCTTCACAATCCCTTATCTGTAATTCCAAAATACAAAAAAAAAATTTTTAAATCATTTAGTGGCAAAATCTGAACTGACATGAATCTATTTAAAATTATCCTTTATGGGCCAGGTGCAGTGTCTCACACCTGTAATCCCAGCACTTTGGGAGGCCAAGGCAGGAGAATCACTTGAGGCCAGGAGTTTGAGACCTGCCTGGCCAACATGGCGAAACCTCATCTCTCCTAAAAATACAAAAATTAGCTGGGTATGGTGGCAGATGCTTGTGGTCCCAGCTACTTGAGAGGCTGAGGCATGAGAATCACTTGAACCTTGGAGGCAGAGGTTGCAGTGAGCCGAGATCATGCCACTGCACTCCAGTCTGGGTGACAGAGTGAGACTCTGTCTCAAAAAAAAAATTGTCATTTATTCCATTTAGTGTGGCTACTGATACATTTCATTATAGAAACAGTGTGTTTGACTAAAGGTTGCTATGTATTAAGTAAATATAGATAATACAATTATTATACACTAAAATATAAAAAAATTAAGTCCAGAAACACATGTGTTCCCAAGGATTTTGGATAAAGGATTGTAGATCTGTGTCAGATTTCTTCTTGATTTTCTGATTAAATGTTATCATTGTTGTTAATCTTTATATTGTATTTAGAAGTATAATACTATATAGCGCCCTTATATGCTGGCACTGCATAAGCACTCTTTATATATTAGCTAATAAAATGCTAACAACAACCTTATGAGTAAATTCTATTATTCCCATTTTATAGATGAGAACACTGAGACGCAGAGATTAAGACACCTGCCAAAATCACAGTTACTAAATGGCAGAGCTAGAACCCAGTCTTCCTCCATAGCTTGCACAATCTAAACTAACTCTGCCTTTTCCTCCTCCTCTCCTTTCTGTAGTATTTATATTTATCCCATTTCTGTAGTATTTATATTTAACTTACTTTGAAGAAGCTTTTTTGTTTGTTTGTTTTTTGAGATGGAGTTTCGCTCTTTTTTTTTTTTTTTTTTTTTTTTTTTGAGACGGAGTTCCGCTCTTGTTACCCAGGCTGGAGTGCAATGGTGCTATCTCGGCTCACCGCAACCTCCGCCCCCTGGGTTCAGGCAATTCTCCTGCCTCAGCCTCCTGAGTAGCTGGGATTACAGGCACGCGCCACCATGCCCAGCTAATTTTTTGTATGTTTAGTAGAGATGGGGTTTCACCATGTTGACCAGGATGGTCTCGATCTCTTGACCTCGTGATCCACCCGCCTCGGCCTCCCAAAGTGCTGGGATTACAGGCGTGAGCCACCGCGCCCTGCCCGAGTTTCGCTCTTGTTGCCCAGGCTGGAGTACAATGGTTCAATCTCAGCTCACTGCAACCTCCGCCTCCAGAGTAGCTGGGAGTTCCAGTGATTCTCCTGACTCAGCCTCCCAAGTAGCTGGGATTACAGGCATGCATCAGCATGCCTGGCTAATTTTGTATTTTTAGTAGAAATAGGGTTTCTCCATGTTGGTCAGGCTGGTCTCAAACTGTCGACCTCAGGTAATCTGCCTACTTCGGCCTCCCAAAGTGTTGGGATTACAGATGTGAGCCACTGCACCCAGCCTACTTTTGAGTATCAGCCCTTTCCAAGAGCATGATTTTTATATCTACTTTGAAATGTCAGCCATCAACAGTTTACATTTTCTTTACAAATTGGTATCTTTCAATATTTTTTAAAATTTTATTTGTTCCTGCTCTAATTTCAGCCATTTCTGTTTCCAGTTGAAGTTGGAGATTTACTTATCCTCATTCTTGGTCTGATAAGTTTTCACTCGAATGCTAGCTTTCACCATCCTTTTCCTTTCCTCTCAATATCTTTGGATAAGGATGAGGCACTTCCTTTACTGTTGTGGCTTTGTCAGATGTCAGATCACATCAAAAATTTGGATCTACTAGGATGTACAAGGAACTCAAACATCTCAACAGCAAACAAACAATCCAGTTTAAAAATGGGCAATTGATCTGAACAGACATTTCTCAAAAGAAGACATATAAATGGTCAAGAAATAGATAAGAAAATGCTCAACATCACTAAGCATCAGGGAAATGCAAATCAAAACCACAATGAGGTATTATCTCACCCCAGTTAGGATGACTATTATCAAAAAGACAAGAAATAACAAATGCTGATCAGGATGCAGAGAAAAGGAAACTCTTCTGTCCTTGCAGGAATGTAAACTAGTAGAGCTACCATCGAGAACAGTATGGAGGTTTCTCAAAAAACTAGAAACAGAACTACTACATGATCCAGCAATCTCACTACTGGGCATTTATCCAAAGGAAAGGAAATCAGTATAAGAAGAGACATCTGCACCCCTATGTTTATTGCAGTACTATTCACAATAGCGAAAATATGGAATCAACCCACAAATCCAACAGGTAAATAAAGAAAATATGGTATATATACACAATGGAATACTATTCAGCCACAAAAAAGAATCATATATCCTGTTATTTGCAGCAACATGGATAGAACTAGAGGACATTATGATAAGTGAAATAAGCCAGGAACAAACAGAAAGTTAAATACTGCATATTCTCACTCATATGTGGAAGCTAAAAAAAGTTCATCTTACAGAAGTAAAAAGTAGAACAGAAGATAACTAGAGGCTGTGAACGGTAGGGGGAAAGAATAGGGAGAGATTTGCTAAAGGATACAAAATTACAGCTAGATAGGAAGAATAAGTTCTAGTGTTCTACAGCACTGTAGGGTGACTATCATCAACAGTAATACATAGTTTCAAATAGCTAGAAGGAGGATATTGAATGTTGCCAACAGAAAAAAGGACAAATGTTTGAAATGATAACTATGCTAATTACCCTAATCTCATCATTACACCTTGTATATATCAAAACATCACTATATACCCATAAATATATACAATTATGTGTCAATTAAAAAAATTAAATTAAAAGAATTTAGATTTAGTTTGCTGAGCAGAAGCACCTGTTAAGTGAAACTCTGTAGGTTTCTCTCAATGAATCACATTATTTGCTTCAGATCACTTTCTTTTAAGCATAATAAATCTGTATTTTTGAGGTGGAATTGATTTCATTTTCATTAGTTTGTCCTTAGACAAGAGTTTTTCCATAAGCAGTCAGAAATTGAGATAAGCTGGACGTGGTGGCTCACGCCTATAATCCCAACACTTTGGGAGGCTGATGTGGGCGGATATTTGGAGCCCAGGAGTTTGAGACCAACTTGAGTAAACTAGCGAGACCCTATCCCTAAAAAAAAGTTTTTTAAAAAAAGAATTAGCTGGGTGTGGTGCACGCCTGTTGTCCTAGCTACTTGGGAGGCCAGATGGGAGGATTGCTTGAGCCCAGCATTGGCCATGGTAGTACAACTGTATTCCAGCCTGGGTGACAGAGCAAGGCCCTGTCTCTTAAGAAACAAATTTTAAAAAGGAAAGATAGATTTTGTTATTTTTATTTTTAATTTAGTTATTTCTGGCTATATGCAAGCAAGATGAATTGAGTATAAATTGGATCATGAAGTTTGTCCAAGACTAAAACGCCTGTGTAACATAAGTAGTAGGATATTGAATTTGAATAAGTATAGGATATTGAACTTCCCAAGTATCTATTCCTGATTGTCGCAGAGATCTATTGTAGATATTTAAAAGAATTACATTTGTTGTTCTCTGTTAAAATTAATGTGTTGTCTCTGAATACAAAGATAAAGGTTCTGACATACTTTATGTAAAGCATTATCTTTTGAATAACTGATAGACTTGTTCTGAGCCAAACACAGTTTCTCTGAGGTCACTCAACAGCTCATGTTTGCTAAGGTTAGGGGTGCAGTTTATGGCCACCAGAGTTGAAAGGGAATTAAACCCATCAATTTTACTTTATCAGCACCATACTGAACCAAATTAGCCAACAAGTCCATTATTAAATTGCTGAGAAGGCAAAAAATAAACTGAATAAATATGTACATGTATTGAGATTGGCTATAAAGTATATCAGTCTATTATATGACAAATTGGAGGCTTTGCTAAGCCTTTCTGCCTCCATCTCATGAGGAATCAAACAGGAGATTTTCTGATAAGACTAACCAGAGACACAGCTGTTCTCCACTAGTTCCTCTGCAACATTCTACCTTCCTGTAGGGTCCAGTACTAAACTTTTGAGACACACCCAGTGTTATTCACCAAGGTGTAACAATGTTTTGGGTGTGCAAATTTAATAGTTACAATATACCTCAATTGTATAAGAGCACACATTAATGAATTTGTGTAATGAAAACTTTTGAAAATCTTCTGTTTTTCCTAACTTTTATTTAGAACATCCCTCCTCTGTTCAGTGTGGTGGTCAAGAACATGGATCTGTGTAATCTAATCTCCTGGGTTCAAAACTCTGCTTTCAGATTCCTATGCAACTTTGGGCAAATTCAATTACTTAACCTCTACAGGCCCTAATTTCTTCACTTATCAAATGAGGATGATAATAGTAACTACTACATAGGTATATTGTGAGGATTAAATTAGTTAATTCATAAGATGCATTTAGAAAAGTATCTGAAACATAGCAAGAACTCAATAAATGTGGACTCCCACCCCCTGCAACATCACTTTTTCCTGCCCTTCTCTCCAGGTCCAAGCCAAACACAAGCATTATCTTCCCCTCTCCGCCTCCTCTTATACTGCAGGATCATAGAGGATAAAGCACTAAGGCACTGTGGTGTCTAGGCTCCCATATATTACTATCCTCTAGCCTAAGTTTAAAACTCTCCTCTTCCTCACCAACGGCATTGTTCTTGTAAACCTCCAAGTATTCTTCCATTTCCTCAGTTTTGGGCCTCCTGATTACTAGAGTGTGAGTTCCTTGAGTGTAGGAACTGTGACTTAATTATCTTGATAACTCCAGTCCCTTTCCCTGTCCCTGATGCAGAGTCTGTGCTAAAAAATATTTGTTGAATAAGTGAATTAATTCATTTAACCTTTGTGTTTTTCCTCATTTTCTCCTAAGTATTCTATTCTGACTCCAGTTTTTCTAGAAATTTCCCTGCTCGTTTTTTAAAATTTTAATTAATTAATTTTTTTATTTGATACCGAATTTAGCCCTTGTTGCCCAGGCTGGAGTACAATGGCACGATCTCGGCTCACTGCAACCTCTGCCTCTTGGGTTCAAGCAATTCTGCTGCCTCAGCCTCCCGAGTAGCTGGGATTACAGGCACCCAAGCACCACACCTGGCTATTTTTTTTTTGTATTTTTAGTAGACACAGGGTTTCACCATGTTGGCCAGGCTGGTCTTGAACTCCTGACCTCAGGTGATGCACCTGCCTCAGCCTCCCAAAGTGCTAGGATTACAGGCGTGAGCCACCATGCCTGGCCTTCCTGCTCCTTTATCTCTGGAAATCTTAACTCTACCTAGTGATGCCGAGATTCCATCCTGTATCATCCCAATTTATTTCCTGACTGGCAGGTAAGAGGTTCAGTTTACTGCACATTCCGTTAACATGTTAGGGAGGAAAAAATTCCATTTAGTTCACGTGGATTTAATTTCACTTACATTCTCTTGGCTCCAACTGACTGATTATTCCCTTAAAAATCCGTCAGCAACTTTGAGATAGCTTCTATTTTGCAGAACTCTTTATGTCATTCCCTATTTGAGGATAGGGCCATGTCACCCTTAATTTCTTTACATGCAGAGTAAAAATCAGCTTTTTTATTTTTCACTTGGAGGAGGTAAGGATGAATTTGACCAATCTCTTAAAAATTTGCTTTTTTTTTTTTTTTTTTTGAGACAGAGTCTCACTTCAATGCCCAGGCTGGAGTGCAATGGCGTGATCTCAGCTCACTGGCAACCTCCACCTACCACGTTCAAGCAATTCTCCTACCTCAGCCTCGTGAGTAGCTGGGATTATAGGCATGTGCCATCATGCCCGGCTAATTTTTGCATTTTTAGTAGAGATGGGGTTTCACTATGTTGGCCAGGCTGATTTCAAACTCCTGACCTCGGGTGATCCACACGACTCTGCCTCCCAAAGTGCTGGGATTATAAGCATGAGCCATTGCATCTGGCCAAAAATTTGCTTTTTAATACATACAAAATATATATGCAACACATATATTAAGTATAACACTTAATAATATAACAAATATTCATGAACCTCTATCCACCCCAAGAATTAGGACATTTCCTAGTAATTTGTATCTCCTTTGTGTTTCTCCTCTATCTCTTTCCCTCTATATGGAAAACTAGTATCCTAAATTTTATGTTTGTTGTTCCTTTGTAGTTTTCTTTTCAAAATTTAATTTCATCACAAAAATGCTAAAGCAACATGTTGTTTAATTTGCATGCTATTGAGTTTTATAAAAATGCTATCATCTAATGTATTGTTTTCTGGAATTTATTTCTAAGATTCATCTATGTTATTGTATACAGTGATAGTTCTTTCATTTTCAACACCATATAACATTCTATTGTGTGAATATACTGCAATTTATTCTTCTGTTGATACATACTTGGGGGTTGTTTCCAGACTTTTAAAAATTATTATTCTGAACGCTGCTGCTATAAATATTCTTATACAGGCCTCATGGTAATATATGCAAGGGTTTCCACCTAGGAGTAGAGTTGCTGTGTTGTAAAGTATGCAAATATCCAACTTTATAAGATAATTAATGCCAAATAGCTTTTTCTCTTTTACAGTGTATAAGAATTCTATGTATTCTTTAATGCTTGGTATTGTTATAGTTCTTAATTTTTGCCAATCTAGTGGGAGTAAAATGGTATTTGTCTATTTTTTATATAGTGGAGGAAAGAGTCATCCTTACTTAAAGTAAATTTCCTCTTCCTCTTCCTTCATATATTAAGAACTTACAGCTTGATTTGACATTACTGTGCCTGGGAGTTTCCCTGAGTGAAAACCATTTACTTGTGTGATAGTTTCTGCCTGGGATATAAAAACTTGGGCTGGAAGCTGCTAACTGGATTGTTTGAATGCTGCTTTTAAGTTGATCTTGCAAATAAATGCCAAATTATACACACTCTAAAGTTTCTTGTTAATAGTCTACAAAAATGGAAATGTATAAAATTACATTCTTTACTGTTTCATACTATCAAATTAATCTGGTCTTGAGCTTATATACCTATCTGCAAAACTATTTTAAATAAAGCTTCCTTCAATCTGTTGATCTAGAATATTTCCACTAAACCAAGTTTAGTAAAGATATCTTTGTGCATTTTCATGTATATATATATGGCAAATATATAGAGACAGAAAGTAGATTGGTAGTTTCCTAGGGCTGCTAGGCTGGAGTGCAATGGCACAATCACAGCTCACTGCAACCTCTGCCTCCCGGGTTCAAGCAATTCTCGTGCTTCAGCCTCCCACATAGCTGGGATTACAGGCATGGGACACCATGCCCAGCTAATTTTTGCATTTTTAGTAGAGATGGGTTTTCACCACGTTGGCCAGGCTGGTCTCAAATTCCTGGCCTGAAATGATCCTCCTTCCTCACCTCCCAAAGTGCTGTGATTACAGGCATAAGTCAATGCTCCTGGGCCTGCATTCCTCTATATTTTAATTGAACCAAAGAGATTCCACTTACCCTCTTTTGACATGGTTACATGATGCAACACAAATTAATCTGTCAATGAAATTTCAAAACCCCAAATACTCATTACTATTATCTCCTGAATTGACCCACACACATTAACTAGAAAAATAAGCCCAAACAGATGGTGCTGCTACATTGTACCCTAAAATATGGTTTTTATTACTTGAAAAGGCCATTTTGTATATAAACAGTTGCATCAATAACTAAAAACACATGGAGATGGAAAAAGAAATTCAAGATAAATGGCAATATATGTTTATTTTTAAAATTAACTTTTATGGCTACTTGTGTTTATTTTCCTTAAAAACAAACAAATACCATTTTGTAATTCGTGTATTTTTTTCCTGCCTTTGAATGAAAGATTTTTGAAGGAAGGGACTGTGTGTTGGCTTTATGTTTCTTTGTTATATTGTTAAGTATAGTGTCATATCCAAAAGGGGCACTTGAAGAATATTAATTGAGTGCAAAAGTCCCTTCTGGACTATTAATATTTGTTGAGTGACAAAAATACTGAGTGAATATTCATGAACAAACCATAAGAAAGTTGTAGTTACTTTCTCCTGTATGGTACTGTAGCTGTTCTTGGAAATAATCATTCACCAGGTGAATACATTTAGGCCAAGTGAGTATTTTTCAACTTTATTTTTACAACTAACACTGTATTTAGTCAAACAGCCATTGATTTCTTTCAATGTTCTCTTTTAAAGGCAGGTGTTAAGCTCCATTTCCTCAATCCTATAAAGGTGGATATTTACTTGTATATTCATTAAGGGACCTCAGGTGCTGCTGAAGCAAAACTGACTCCTGTCAAAGCTCCCTCTAAGTAAGGGCTACTCTTTTATATCATGCAGTGTGAGTTTTTGTTTGCTTGTTTTTGTTATTCTGTAGGTGGTGATCTACAAGATGGGGCAAAGCTAGAGCTTAAGCCTTTGCTTCTAACATGGATTGCATCATGACCACATCCTCATTACAGTAGCAGCTTCCATCATGGCCCCCAATGATTCCTCTGCACCCTTGTGTAGTTCTCACCCACATTGCACTAGGGTTGGTCTGTATTACCAACAGAACATGGCAGTATTAGTGATATACCACTCGCAAGATCAGGTAATAAAAGACTGCAAGGACCCAGGGATCACAGACCAAATTAGAACCTCAGCTAGTTCTAAAGAGAATTGTTTCTGAAGCTAGGAAGTGTTAACCTGGAGCCTTAGCCAAGAAGGTCCAGGACTTTCTTGGATCTAGAATAGTGAGAGAAAGAAATATCTGAATATATAAGCAGAAATAAAAAGGAATTTCACCAGAAGACAATGAAAAAAGGGAGCACCTAATAAAAAAAATTGAAATACTTACACATGCTACGGCATAGTTAGACCTTAAACACATACTATATAAAAGAAGTCCATAACAGAAAACCAGATATTGTATTATTTCATTTACATGTGATGTCCAGAGTAGGCAAATATAGAGAGACAGAAAGTAGATTGGTAGTTTCCTAGGGCTGTAGGGTTGAGGTAGAGTTGGGGGTGATGACTGGATACGGGATTTCTTTTCGAAGTAATGAAAATGCTCTAGCATTGACTGTGGTGGTGGATGCAAAACTCTAAAGCCATTGGATTGTACACTGAAAATAAATGAATTGTATGGTATATGATTATATCTTTAAAAAACTGTTTTAAAAAACACTGCAGGCCAGGCGCGGTGGCTCAAGCCTGTAATCCCAGCACTTTGGGAGGCTAAGGTGGGTGGATCACGAGGTCAGGAGTTTGAGACCAGCCTGACCCACATGGTGAAACACTGTCTCTACTAAAAAAAATGCAAAACAAACAAACAGAAAAACACTGCAACTTTTGTCTTGAGCTCTCTCTTCTCTCACTTGTTCTGAGGAAAGTCAGCTGCCCTGTCTTGAGAACACTCAGGCAACTTGCCTATGGAAAGGCTTTCATGGAAAGCACTGAGGTTTCCAGCCAACAGCCAGCAAGCAACTGAAGCTTGCCAATAACCTTGTAAATGATGTTTGCTAATCTGTTAGTGGGAAGTAGTCTCTTATTAAAGTTTTAATATGCTGTTCTATTTTGAGTGATATTAGGCATATTTTAACATGTTAAAAGGTATTTGTATGAGGAAGACAAGAAATAAAAACACAAACTCCATATTCAGTGACATTAGGAAACATCTTTAACCCCAAGGCATAGATATGAAGGCTAAAAGTGGATGGAGAAATGATAAATGACTTAGCAAAGCAGAAGAAGTTCAAACCCAGGTACTGCACAGGAAGAGAACAACAGCAAGAAGCACACTCATTTGTCTTATGAAACCTCAGAAAGCCGCAGCAGGTGAAATACATGTGCAAGGAGAAAAGGGACTGAAAAGGGCTGGATTATTTAAAGGTCTATGTAAGGATCAGATAGAATCCAGATCCTTACTCCTTCTCCCACCCCAAATAGACACTTTCCTCGTTTTCCCCATATAGGAGACAGAAGGTGTCTTTTTTGGAGAAATTGAACTAGAAAGATTCTGGACTTGGGTATATCAGGCTCTGAGGAAGGGGTATGAAAACAAGGATATGATATAAAAATATGAAAGTCTGCACCCTAAAACAGAATGTTATGCATTTTTCCTGACCCAGCTTCAGAAAGCTAGCAGCCAGACTGTTGCTATCTCTAGGGAGGAGATAAGACGATCCTTCTCTGGGGAAACTGAATTGATATAGATCAAATATTTTCATGTACATCAGCAGCTTCATTGTATAATAGAATTTATTACATATCCAAAATGTAACAAGCTCTCACCACATTCACTACTGCCATCCTGATGCCAGCCACCATCATTTCTTACTTGTACTGCTGCAGCATTCTTCTATCTGGTCACTTGCTTCTACCTTTATCCCTGGAGTCTTTTCTCAACCTAGCAGTCAGAAGAGTCTTTTTTTTATTATAGAGCCCAGATCATGTCATGATTTTATTCAAAACCGTCTAGTGATAATATATCTCAATCAGAATAAAAGCTAATGTCCTTACTATGGCCTACGGGTCATACATGATTTGTCTCCTCCTCTGCCTTCCACCTCTCTGATCTTGTGTTCTTCTAGTCTCCAATTTGCTTACTCTGCCTCAGCCATTTCAGTGACCTTAGGAGAATGCTTAGCACTCTCCCACTTCTGGGCTTTTGCATTTGCTTTTCTCTCTTCTTGGAATGATTTTCCCCGAGATATTCCCTTGGCTAGCCTTCTTACCTCCTTTAGATCTTGCTTAAGAATAATATTAACAGAGAGGGCTTCCCTAGTCACCTATATTAAATAGCATCCTTCCCATCATTCTTTCTCTTTTTAGCCTGCTTTATTTTCTTCATAGCACTTATCACTACCAGATATTATTATTATTTGCTTCATTTATTTGTTGTATATCTTCCTTGACTAAAATGTGAGCTTTTGAGGGCAGAGACTTTTTCCATTTTGGCTCATTGCTATATCTCAAGCATCTAGTATAGCACCTGGCACATAGTAGGTGCTTAATAAATATTTGTCAGGATGAATGAATCAATAAATCACTCAAAAGAAATGCTAACATACTTTTTCTCTTTTGACTGTTAATATGATTGTCACAATAAGTTTCCTAATGTTGAACTATCCTTGCATTCCTAATATGATCTCACTTGGTCTGGTGTTTAATTCTCTTAAGATGTCACTGAATTTTGTTTGCTAGTATGTTAGTTACTAGTTTGCATCATTATTCTTAAGTAAGATTTCTCAGTAGCTTTTATTCAGTTATAGTACCTTTATCAGATTTCGTTCTTACATATACACTGGATTAAAACAAAGAAGCATCTTTTGTTTTTTCTCTCAAGGCAGCCAATATTATCATTCTAGCAGAAGATAGAAGAGTTTTTTCTAACTTAAAGAACCAGGATTGGCTGGGCGCGGTGGCTCATGCCTGTAATCCCAGCATTTTGGGGGGATATCTTGAGCTCAGGAGTTTGAGACGAGCCTGGGCAACATAGCAAGACCCCATCTCTAAAAAAAAAAAAAAAAAAAGAACCAGATTATTTCAGTTCTTATTTTTCTCCAATGTGTGAGGCTGAATTCCTCTTAACTCATGTCCTCTTAATTGATCTGATCTTGTCCATCAAAGATAGTAAAAAAATTATCTGAGAAGATGTTTATCTCCCTTGGGAGTTCTGAACTTCCCATTTGCTGGGTAAGAAATAGTCTTTCTAGGATCCTTAGGTTTCTTTTAATTGGAATCTTTCTCTGGGAGAGGGACTTCTGTCTGGATCTTGACCCTCTCTTAGAGTGATGACTTTTAAAATACATCATTTAACTTTTAATCGATGGCTTCAGGGTAGTTATTAGGAGTGGCAGTTATTTATGCTGTACCACAGTGATATCCTCATTGGCTATTGTAGTAGGTAAGTGTGTTTGCATTATCTTAAATAGGCCCATACATACTATGCATTTTGTTATTTTGTCAGTGTTATTTTCATTTTTCTGTCTCTTCCTTCTTAACTTTTCTCTTCAAAATCAGCAGTTTTATTTGTCCCTATCATCTCCCATGGATTTGAAAAACATTGACATATTTGTTAAAATTGTGCCTAAAGTGAAAAGTCAATAGGTCTTTAGCCTAAGGGAATCCCTTATGGTAGAATGAAAAACATTAAAAAACTTATGACATCTCTTTTGACTGCCAGAATTTTTTCTTCATGTTTATTATTTTGCTCTAGATTATTTACTATACTATTAGATAAGAGCAGGGATGTTACATGTGCCTGAGTTCAAATCATGGCTAGCTCTGGCTTTGGGGCAAGAATCACAACTTTTCTAAGCCTCGGTAACATGGGAATGATAATTAGATTTATCTCATAGGGTTGTTGTAAGGCATAAATGATTTAATACATGTAAAACCTTTAAAATAGTGCCCAGAATATATTAGGTAGTCAATAAATTTTACCTTTGATTATTATTTATTCCTAGAATAGCTTTCCCTGATGTTCTTCAAGTGCCTGATAAATATAGACAGAGACTGTCAAAGCCATATTTAAATATCCTTGTATCAGCAGTATGAGTGCAATATTATTATTTTCCTTTTTAAAAAAATTTTTGGTATTTTGAGATGGAGTCTTGCTCTGTCGCCCAGGCTGGAGTGCATTGGTGCAATCTCAACTCACTGCAATCTCTGCCTCCCATTTTCAAGCGATTCTTCTGCCTTGGCCTCCTGAATAGCTGGGACTACAGTTGCACACCACCACATTGGGCTGATTTTTGTATTTTTGTAGAGATGGGGTTTCACCATGTTGGTCAGGATGGTCTCCATCTCCTGACCTCATAATCCACCTGGCTTGGCCTCCCAAAGTGTTGGGATTACAGGTGTGAGCCACCACACCCTGCCTATTTTCCTATTTTTTAAGTAAGAAAATTGAGTCAGAAAAGGAAAGTGATTTACTTAATCATACAAAACTTTTCTTTTCTTTTTGAGACTGAGTTTAGCTCTTGTTGCCCAGGCTGGAGTGCAATGGCATGATCTCAGCTCACTGCAACCTCTGCCTCCCAGGTTCAAGCGATTCTCCTGGCTTAACCTCCTGAGTAGCTGTGACTACAGGCATGTGACACTATGCCTGGCTAATTTTGTATTTTTAGTAGAGACAGGGTTTCACTATGTTGGTGAGGCTGATCTCGAACTCCTGACCTCAAGTGATCCTCCACTTTGGCCTCCCAAAGTGCTGGGATTATAGGCATGAACCACCACACCTAACCTCAATCATACAAAACTATTAAAGAACCATGAGTAATACCCAACTTTCTTAATTTTTCCTTTTGAATTTTTTTCACAAATCAATAAGTTATTGCATGATTATTAATATATATTGAAAATATGAATTTCACATTCAGTGGCATTAGATGCACCATTCATATGGCATTATATTTTCTGCTACATTTAATTGACTGTTAAAATAGGCAACATTATCACTACCATATTCATTGAAAACCCATATTATCTTGAAAATATGATGATAAATCATACTATAAGAAGTTCAATTGCTCCAGGCCAGGCGTGATAGCTCATGCCTGTAATCCCTGCACTTTGGGAGGCCAAGGCAGGCGGATCACCTGAGGTCAGGAGTTTGAGACCAGCCTGGACAACATGGTGAAACCTCATCTCTACTACAAATACAAAATTAGCTGGGCATGGTGGTGGGTGCCTGTAATCCCAGCTACTTGGGAGGCTGAGGCAGGAGAATCACTTGAACCTGGTAGGCGGAGGTTGCAGTGAGCTGAGATCGCGCCATTGTACTCCAGCCTGGGAGACAAAAGTGAAACTCTGTCTCAAAAGAAGAAGGAGAAGGTGAAGAAGAAGAAGAAGTTGTTCAATTGCTCAAAGCCCAATTATTTCTCTGTCAAAGATGGGCTAAGTAAAAGATAGGATTGAATGTTTGAGAAGCACTAAGATCTAGCTATAATAGAATGACATGGAGGGCAAGTATTCTAGTTCCAGAGCCCAGCAAGGGTGGGGCTTAATCGATTATTTCTACTCTTGTTATGCTATCCTGTCAAAACAAATTACTCTTGGTAATAATTTGCTCCCTTGATAATAAAAAGTATAATATTCACCAAATAACTTTTATTATACCCTATATCTGCTTAAAAATTTTGTTTTATTATTAACTTTTAAGCAAGTGGCATCTCATAGGATAAAGCCCTAATTTCTAACCTTGCCACATGGAATCCTTAATAACTGACCCAAATCATTTAGGATTCTTTTGTTGCATGTGACAGAAAATCTAACTTACAATAGCTTAAGTACCAATGGGCATTTATTCACTAACGTGATGGAAAAATCTAATGGTAATTTGTCTTAGTTATCTCTTGAGCTAGGGGCTGGATAGTGTCACTTGGACTTATTCCCTCTCTTCATCTCAGTGTGTCTTTTGCATGTTTTCTTTCACATACATTAGTGCTCTTTTTTTTTTTTTAAACAGAGATAGGGTCTCGCTATTTTGCCCAGGCTGGTCTTGAACTCCTGGCCTCAAGCAATCTTCCCATCTCAGCCTCCCAAAGTGTTGGGATTACAGGCATGAGTCATCACACCTGGCCCAATTAGTGCTTACTCTTGCCTTCACTTTGTGTGTGTGTGTATAATATATATACATATGAACTAGTAAATTCATATAAATATATTAATTACTTCAATGACTATATGTTAGTTACTATAAGTTAATACTCATTATAAAAGGACTACATGGCCATTGTAAACATTTAAAGGGTTACAGAAGTACTTTATAAAGTACAAGTCCCCTGTTCCCTCAATACTTTTTCTATCCCACTCTAAACAGGCAACTACTAATATTGATACTGATATTGTTCCAGAAAACTTTGATCATAAACGAATGTCATACACACACAAATATATTAGTTTTACCTAAGTTGGATCACACTATTTGTTCTTATGTACATTATTTATTTAATAATATATCTTGGAAATTTTTTCTATATTATCAAAGACAAATCTGTTTTTATTTTTAATAGTGTTAGAGTTTTACATAGTATAAGTTTCCCATAATATATTTAGCTCATCTCCTACTAATGGACATTTAGATAACTTCTAAGACTTTTTTCTTTTTGACTATTAGAACAATGATTAAGGGACCCTCCTGTTCATATATCTCTGTATGCTTGTCATAATATTTCTCTAGATGCATATGACATCTTAAAGGAAGAGATGATAAGGCTCAGTAACAGGCTCAAGAGCTTGATTTTTGTCAATTCAATCAAGAGTTGAATTGGGCATCAATTTATACTAATCAAATTTATAAAACTCTTCATCAAAAACCAGAATGATGCTTCATTAAATTACAGTAGCCAGTATAAATTGATTTGAAAATGGAAATCCACTGTCCAGTGTACTGCTTTCTTGGTTACCAATTATCCAGTAACCAGAAAGTTATCTAATAACCAGGTATTTTTAAATAAGGAGGTTAAATGCACTGAAAGGACTTTTTTCAAGGTGTGAAAGATTAAGTCATCTTTTTTCTTTTTTTTTTCTTTTCAGATGGAATCTTACTCTATTACCCAGGCTGGAGTGCAGCAGCACTATGTCGGCTCACTGCAACCTCTTGGGTTCAAGCAATTCTCCTGCCTCAGCCTCCTGAGTATCTGGGATTACAGGTACCCACCACCACACCCAGCTAATTTTTGTATTTTTAGTAGAGACGGGGTTTCACTATGCTGGCCAGGCTGGTCTCAAACTCCTGACCTCAGGTGATCCACCTGCCTCGCCCTCCCAAAGTGCTGGGATTACAGGCATGAGCCACCGCGCCCGGCCGAGTCATCCTTCTTAACTGTACTATCTACCTGTCACACAGATTGCAATGCTCATACCCTCTGGTTAGGTACCTTTTTGCTTGAACAGGGCTGGAGACATACTGACCTAGTCTTATTTATCAGTTCTATTTTTTTTAAAAACAACTCCATAATGAACTTGCCCTTGTTATTTACAATATCAGTTTTTGTCACATGGAGCTCCATCTCCTTTTGGGACTGGTAGTCCACTGTCCACTGGCTGGTTTCTTTAGATGAAATTCTGTGCAGCATTCATACCAACCTACTCTTTTCTTTTCCTTAGTTCTTTCAGCTCCTAAAGGGGCTCAAGGGGCATGAGGAGCAGCACTCCTTCTTCTTTTCCTCCTTTTAACTCTGTTCCACAGCCACTTTGTCTCAAATGGAGGAATCAGTCGTCAGGAACCCTTGGGCTTTCCATGCTTTAAGTGGCAACCTAAAGGAGGAAACGAGGACAGCTTCAGCTTTTAGGGGCTCTTGGCTCAAATTTCTACAAGAATGGTAGGGAAAGGGCTGGCTGTTTCAGTCATGAGTGATTATGTTCTTCAAGGCTAAACCTATAAATATTAAACGCCAATTTCGTGGTGGTAAATGCCACCAAATTGGATTGCTTTTAAAACTACAAACAATCCTGGCAAATATAATTTCGGTTCTTTTCTCACACTGCAGTATCCTTTTACTTACTCTATACTTTGACAGAGAAAGAATGGAACTAGCTTCATTTTGATTCATGAATGTTGTTTTTATTCTAAATGCCCCATGTGAGGGGAATGCAAATGGACACAAGATATATGCAAATTCACTTGCATATCCAGAGAAGGCAAATGAGGCTTAGTTCTTAGTTAGATTCCTTGATCAGGCTCCCTGGGTGAGAAGGCTAAGGAGAGGTGTCTGTAACTGAATTACAGAGAACGTCATGTTTGAGAAGGGAGAGAAGAGATGTTGGCTGCCATACAGCTCCCAGCATTCCAGAACCTGCATATAAAAGTGAGTGCAGCTGCCAAGGCAAGTGAAGTAGCTCAATGAAAGCACGGCCTTCACTGGCATGAGGGCGCCCAGGGCACAGAATGCAATATAGCAGGATAAAATGGAATCTCCAACTTTCCTGCTTTAGGTCTTGACCCCAAGTCTCTGCATAAGTCTTTAAATCACTGATTGTCTTCCTACCTCCTCAATCTCTCTCTTACAATACAGGCAAGGACTAGGGTGACATGAGCGAGGCCCAAAACTTAAGGGGACCCAAAAACTCCCTCTAATTTCTACTATCAGTAACTTTTAAATTTACACCATCAGTAGTTGAGATAAATGATGTTTTTGTGCCTTAATTTTTTAAAAATTCAAAATTAGGCTGGGCTCGGTGGCTCATACCTGTAATCCAGGCAATTTGGGAGGCCGAGACAGGAGGATGACTTGAGGTCAGGAATTTGAGACTAGCCTGGGCAACACAGTGAGACCCCATCTCTAAAAAAAAAAAAATTAGCCAGGCGTGGTGGTGCATGTCTGTGGTCCCACCTACTTGGGAGGCTGAGGGAGGAGGATCTCCTAAGCCCAGGAATTTGAGGCTGCAGTGTACTATGATCTTGCCACTGCACTCCAGCCTGGGCAATAAAGTGAGACCCTAACTCAAAACAAAAAACAAAAACAAGCAACCAAACAAAATATCAAAATTAGTGCAAAAAATCCATGATGAACAAAATAGCAACATTTTAAATAAAGACAGAATTCTATCATGCACTTGTAAGAGCCTCTCTCCAGTTGCCTCTCCTTAAACCTGACCCTGGTTCCAATAAAACTTTATTTGCAAAGCAGGTATCTAGCTGTAGTTTGCCTATTTGATATTTTAAGCTGTTGCATTAAAATATTATTTATCTTGATTACTGAGTATTTTGGACCCTGCTTCAATTTAGTGAAGAAGGTGAGTGCTCACTTGTCTCACTCTAGTCCTGGCCTTATTTCAACCCCTCCTTTTTTTTCTTTTTTAACCTTATGATGAGTTTATGAACAAGCACTTGAACTTGGCTTAATATAATGATGGAATATGTAGGACGTATGTTTTTTGCAGAGAGGTTTTCTCATTTCCACCTTTCTTTGCCTTCTTCCTCTGAAACCAGTTCCCTGGCAGAGCCTCCTTAATTGTCCTTTTCTGTCCTCCTGTTGCTTCACTTCTCTTTCTCCAAGCGATGTCTTCTAAGCTTCTTGGTCCCAGCTATTTGAGTTCAGAACTTGACAGCTTTGTCATTTCAAAATGCCTAATCAACTGCCGTACCGACTGTAGACAAAGAGGAGGAAAAAGAACTTTGATCTGCTTGTGACACAGGTTCTGTTGCCTGAATAATGTTCATGCACAGAGTAGGCTAAGATGGCTTGCTTAGAAGAATGGACTTTGTGGATATGTCTTGACAAAGACGTGTCAAAATATCCCTGAAGTATTTATTCCTGTGCTGCATTTGATAATAGAGGATTTATTAATATTGTGTACTTTGGGATACCTTAGCATAGATGGGGATTTATTAATATTCTTTACTTTGGGGTACCTTAGCATTTTTGTTCAATCTAAATTTGTATTACAGCAGAGTAATGTCATAAGTACTATTTTAAAATTATTTACATTCAACTATATATACTCAGTGAGAAAGAGGGAGGAAAGGACAGGAGGGAGAATTTAAATTTTGAAGATAAATCTTCATCCATCCCCCTAAATGAGGATATATCCTAGAGTGAGCATAAGAAGGGAGATGTGAATCTGTTGTTTCCTTACAAATCTAAGTCTACAGAACTATACTTTATGAGCAATTTAAGGAATTTTGGAGATAATCAGCCTATATTTAGTTTTTCCCATTCATGTTGATTTAGAAACCAACCCTCTATTAGATGCTACTCCACTGTACAATAATGTATGATTGTTGCTATTGTGTTTTAAGAGTGTTTCTCAATTGTTTAGTGCACTTGAATCATCTTCACCCAACTAAATTGATCTTCTGTGAAAGAAAATGTGAGGTCATAGATATCGTACGATGTTACACTTAACCTTGTCTTCTCAGGGCTTGCAAAGGGCACAAGTTAAGACCATGGGTTACAGGAGTAGACCACCTGGGTTCAAATTCTAGCTCTGCCACTTATTAGTTGAGTGACCTTGGACAAATTACTTACTGAGCCTCAGTTTTTCTCATCTGTAAAATGGGGATAATAATAACACTGATCTTATAGGATTATTGGGAGGATTAAGTGAAATAATACATGCAATGTACTTGGCTAGTGCCTGGTGTTTAGTAAGTGTTCAATAAATATGATCTATTATTATATCAGATCTAGAGTTGCCTGATGCATGGCAAGTCTGCAGTTTGAGAAGTTGCCGCTACAAATAGTGACCCTGGGCTATGACGGTAAGGTCCAAACAGTCAGGCTTCTTTCTAACAGATATCTGGTCAGCATGTGATTCCAGTTTGTTATGAGTTTTTCCATAATAACGTGTTTGGGTAAATTTACAGATTTGCACACAAAGAAGATGTGATACACTTAGACCATAATGTTAAAAAATAGATGTAAGCAAAGTTTGGGTCACTTTTTAATTTCTACTAACAGTTATCAACTACTTTTCAGTTCCTGGTTGTATTTCCAGGTGTTAATAGGTGATAATCTTCCTCCCACCCTAAACAAAATTGCTTTGCTTGTTTAAAACACAGCTTTGGCAATGGTGCTGAAAGATTCTAGCAGCTTGGCAAAAAAAAAAAAGACCATACGAGCAGTTTGCTCATTCTCTTATCTGGTTGTTGGTGCTCAGTCCTCATTCCATCAGATTTCTTAAGGAGAATTATTTTTTTCTCTTTTCTTAATAAAAACTTACAGGAAAAGATAAAAAGAGAATTGTGAGTATATTGTGCACCTAGCCCTTACTTTTTTTTTTTTTAAGCTGGAGTCTTGCTCTGTTGCCCAGGCTGGGGTGTGTTGGTGCACTCCACTGCACTCAGCTCACGTCAACTTCCACCTCCCAGGTTCAAGCAATTCTCCTGCCTCAGCTTCCTGAGTAGACATGGTGTACCACCATGTCTGGCTAATTTCTGTATTTTTAGTAGTGAGGGGGTTTCACTATGTTGGCCAGGCTGGTCTCAAACTCCTGACCTCAGGTGATCGGCCTGCCTTGGCGTCCCTAAGTGCTGGGATGACAGGCGTGAGCCACCATGTCTGGCCGGACATAACTCTTTTCTAATCAAGGGTTTCCTTTGCAGCCTTAAGCTGAGAAATTCCACAGCTTCCTTCATTCCATTCTAATAATTGCTTAATATTATTATAATTGGTTTCTCTAGAGCAGGGATTGGTGAACAATTCACATGCCTGCCACCTGTTTTTGTAAATAAAGTTTTATTGGAACACAGCCATGCCAATTTGCTATTATCTATGGCTGCTTTCCTGCTACAATGGCAGAGTTGAGTAGTTCCAACAGAGATCATATAGCCAACAAACTTAAAATATTTACTATCTGAGTCTTCAAGAAAAAGTTTATAGACCTATTGCTCTAGAATGTCTATATCTTTCAGCTTTGCATTAGCTATCTATTACTGAATTTAAAAATT
Organism: Aotus nancymaae; assembly: GCF_030222135.1. Classification (NCBI taxonomy): domain Eukaryota; kingdom Metazoa; phylum Chordata; class Mammalia; order Primates; family Aotidae; genus Aotus; species Aotus nancymaae. Next base: position 15,049,837 of record NW_026988479.1, on the reverse strand, counting down.
ACCCCAAAATAATAATGTGAGATAATAAATAACAAATATTTATTATTTCACAATTTGTATGGGTCAAGTATTTGTATGAGTACTTGCAGCAGAGACCAAATGGCCCACAAAGCCAAATATACTTACTAACTGGTCCTTTGTAGAAAAATTTTGGCTGGGTGAGGTGGATCAAGCCTAAAATCCCAGCATTTTGGGAAGCTGAGGCAGGTGGATCGCTTGAGCCCAGGAGTTCAAGACCAGCCTGGGTAACATAGTGAAACCCCATCTCTACTAAAAATACAAAAAATTACCCAGGTATACTGGTGCACACCTGTACTCCCAGCTATTCAGGAGTCTGAGATGGGAGAATCACCTGAGCCTGGAAAGTCAAGTCTTTGGGTCAAGTCTAGCTGGGCGGTTCTGGCTCACAGTCTCTCTTGCAGTCAAGATGTTGGCCAGGACTCCAGTTACGTGAAGGCTTGACTGGAGTTGAAGGATCCACTTCCAAGAAGACTCACTCACATGACTGTTAGCAGAAGGCCTTAGTTCCTTGCTGGCAATGGGCAGGAGGCCTCAGTTCCTTGCCACATGGACCTCTCCGTAGGGCTAGCTGAGTGTCCTTACCACATAGCAGTTGTTTTTCCCTAGCAAAAGTGATCTGAGAGAGAACAAGAAGACTTTACCACCTTTTATGATCTAGTCTCAGAAGTCATCCTTGTTTACATTGTACTCTGTTAGAAGAAAGTTGCCAAGTACTGCACACACTCAAAGAAAGGAAAATTAAGCTCCATCTTTTTTTTTTTTTTTTTTTTTTTTTTTTTTTAATGAGACAGGGTCTCACTCTGTTGCCCATGACAAATCATGGCTCACTGCAGCCTCGACTTTCCAGGCTCAGGTGATTCTCCCATCTCAGACTCCTGAATAGCTGGGAGTACAGGTGTGCACCAGTATACCTGGGTAATTTTTTGTATTTTTAGTAGAGATGGGGTTTCACTATGTTGCCCAGGCTGGTCTTGAACTCCTGGGCTCAAGCGATCCACCTGCCTCAGCTTCCCAAAATGCTGGGATTTTAGGCTTGATCCACCTCACCCAGCCAAAATTTTTCTACAAAGGACCAGTTAGTAAGTATATTTGGCTTTGTGGGCCATTTGGTCTCTGCTGCAAGTACTCAACTCTGTATTGGGAAAGTAGCTATAGACAATAGGTAAATGAATGGATGTGGCTGTATTCTAATAAAAATTTATTTACAAAATAGACGGGGAGTTGGATTTGGCCCACAGGCTATAGTTTGCTGATCCCAGGTCCAGAAGATCTTTTCTCAAGAACACCAATCAACAAGTTGACTCACATAGAAGACACATGATTCAAAGCTAGATATATACTATGCATCTTTGAATCTACTCAACCAGGGTGTAAACTCCTCCAGAACAAGAACCATGGCTTATACTTATTTTTATTCTTCTTCAGCACCTAAGAAGGTTCTGGGCATATAATTGCTATTTATTATGTAATTGGTTTATAGTATTTTGTCATATGGGATGGATATTCTATGATATTTAAGCAATTATGTCTGGTCTTCTGTTAGTATAAACAGGCTGCAATAAGTATGATTTTACATAGATAGATAAATAGACAGATAGATATAGATAGATAGGTATTTATATATATATATATATATATATATATATATATATATATGTGAGTATATTCTAGGAGAGATTCCCAGAACTATAATTGCTGGGTTGAGGTTATGTATATGTCAGGTTTGGTGATGTGCACCTGCAGTCTCAGGTTCTTGGGACAATGGCTTGAGCCATGTTCAACATAGGAGGCACCCTTCTCAAAAACAAACAAACAAATTAAAAAACCAAAGCAAAACAAATCAAGATTATGTATATTCTTAATTTGACAAAGGAGTTTCAGATTAAAATTAATGTTCCACTTATTTCATATAACATATGTATAATACTTCAGGACAAAAGATAATAATTAACAAGTTGCCTTTAATTTTGTTTATAGACTTATACTTGCTATATGATCTTCATAGAACCCTGTATACTCTTTCTATAAAGAGTAGTACAATTGAGTGCTGATGACCACATATCTATTGTCAAAGTGAGGTCTGGAAGTCACAGAGCAGGCAGAAATGAAATATGTTTCCCATTACTATATGCTTTCAGAAACTTCTTGAGACTCTTCATAGAACTTTTAGAGTCTCCATAACACAATGTAGAAACCATGACTAGCACTGTCCTTGCCACATCAAAAATTCCTACCCCAAAAGTTTTGAAAAACACAAATATATTCAAGGGGCAGTATATCCCCTTATCTCACTATCATGTCAGTGTATCCTGTGGGAAGTGCCAAGGGATTGGCTTTGCATCAGTGCACCAAGAAGGGATGACTTTTTTTTTTTTTTTAACAGAATCTTGTTCTGTCACCCAGGCTGAAGTGCAGTGGCACGATCTTGGCTGACTGCAACCTCCTCCATCTGAGTTCATGTAATTCTTGGGCCTCAGCCTCCCAAGCAGCTGGGACTACAGGTGTGCGCCATCATGCTCGGCTAATTTTTGTATTTTTAGTGGAGTTGGGATTTCACCATTTGGCCAGGCTGGTCTTGAACTCCTGGCCTCAAATGATCTATCTGCCTTGGCCTCCCAAAGGGCTGGGATTACAGGCATGAGCCACCGTGCCCGGCCAGGGATGACATTTTAAAGAGCCATTCTTAACTAAGGTAATTATTGTGGGAGAGTAGAGGAAGAGACTAAACTGTACTAAGTATGTACTAAGTATCAGATTCCTTACTCATGTTTCCTATTAAAATAGACATTATCATCTAGCTTTCTTTCTCAGATGAGGAGACATACCTGAAGAATTTATTGCCTTTCTGGTCATGAAGCTCTTAAGTGGTAGTCAGGATTGATTTGAACTGAGGTCTTTTTAACTCCAAAGCTCTTTCTCCTATATTCTGCCGCCTCTCAATGTGCTCAGGATGCACTGATATCTCCACAGTGGAGACATGGAGGATTCCAGAGAACAGATGTTCCTAGCCTGACCTTGTGGCACTAATGAATCAGGAAATCTCAGCCACTGCTCTCTTTTGCTCTGCCCAAGAAGAAAGCAGGAGCTGTCCATCTGAAAACAGACTTTTCAGCAAATAAAGAGAAGCCAGCAGAAGAACTAGCTGGAATAACAAGAAGTCATTACTTTGACCTAGAATTGGGAGAAACGCAATGATTACTTTAGTCATATTTTCTGGTCATTTTGCTAATTAGAGGAAATAAAAAGGGGAAAAAGAAAGAGAAGGTGAATGGAAAGGAAAGGGTGGTAGATGGAGGATTACCTGAGAAGGATGAAACCACTTGCTAATTATGGTTCCAGTGAGGCAAAATCAAAACTGAAACATCTTTGTCTTTTATAATTTTACTTTAGGTAGGGGAAAAATCTTTTTTATTATATTTCAGTTTCTCCACCTAATAAATATTAGAAAAAAACCCTTTGTGATCCTAATAACTACACTCCCTGTCTTAGGAAATCGTTCCTGCATCGTATTTCTTCCTAATATGTAATACATATGTTATAACTAATGAAAAAATTAGAGTAAATTTTATTCATTTGGACTCCAGTAATTTAGAATTTATAACAAAAATCAGTTATATGTTGTGCTGAAATTTCTATCATTAGCAATTCAGGTTTCAAAAAAGACAGTGATGTCATTGAAAAAATAAATGGTGATGTTCAGCTCATTTAAGGGAACTCATTGCCTATAAGCAACTTAACACCTATTTCATATTTGCTGCTTCAGTCTACCTTCAGAACAACACAAAACCTTAAATTTATTCACCAAAAAAAAACCCCCTTGAGCCTGGCTTGGTGTTGCACACCTATAGACGCAGCTACTGGGGAGGTTGAGGGAGGATCACAAGCTAGCTCAGGAGCTCAAGACCAACTGGACAACACAATGAGACCCTAATCTCTAAAATAAACCAAAGACCAAACCCCTTATGTACATGAAATAATATTTGAGTTAATTCCTAAGGAAAGAACATAGGGGTTAGATCAGCTTTTGAGGAATGTCGAAAATGAGAGGTTAAAAAATAATTTGGGGGGCTGGGCGTGGTGGCTCATGCCTGTAATCCCAACATTTTGAGAGGCCAAGGCGGGCACATCACCTAAGGCTGGGAGTTCAAGACCAGCTTGGCCAACATGGCAAAACCCCGCCTCTACTAAAAATACAAAAATTAGCCAGGTGTGATGGTGTGTGCCCGTAATCCCAGCTACTTGGGAGGCTGAGGCATGAGAATTGCTTGAGCCCAGGTGGAAGAGGTTGCAGTGAGCTGAGATGGCACCACTGCACTCCAGCCTGGGCATGACTGTCTATAAAATAAAATAAAATTTTAGAAGAAAGGGGTCATCAGCTATTTCAATGCCAAAAGGAAGTAGAGGAGAATTAGCATTAGAAAATATTATTAGAATTGACACGTAATAGGCTTTTTGGTGACATCAAGAGGTTAGTTTTGGTAGTGTGATATAAAAGCAAAAGTTTTAGGACTTTAAGGAATGGCTAAATAGTAAAGAATTGAAGGCTTTGGGAGATCATTCATTCCAAATATTTGGCAGGGAAATAAAGGGGAAAAAGAACAGTGACAATGAGGAAAGGTGAAGATTTTTGCAAAAAGTGGGAGAATTCTGCATGACTGAAGACAGAGAAAGAAGACTGAAAAAATCGGATGGGAAGATATGGAATTAAAAAGCTAGGTAGAAAAGGAAAAATTAATGAACTGGATTTTATGAAACAAAAAAGGTCTGCTCTTTGAAAGGTAGAGAAAATGAGAAGACAAGCCACATACTGGGAAGAAACATTTGCAAAACATATGTCTAATAAAATATTTGTAAACTGAATATATAAAAGACTCTCTAACCTCAATAATAAGAAAGCTACCAATCTAGTAAAGGGCAAAAGATTTGAACAGATACTTTATTAAAAAAAGATATACAGATGGCAAATGAGTATATGAAAAGATGCTCAACTTCATTAGGCATTTACAAATTAAAACGACAATGAGAGACCACCTCATGCCTACTCAAATAGCTAAAATTAAGTAAAGACAATGTCAAGTGATGGTGAGGTTGCAGAATAACTGGAGCTTTCATACATTGCTGGTGGGAATGCAAAATTGTACAACAATTTCAGGGAACAGCTTGGTAATTTCCTACAAAGTTAAACAGAAGTATTTAAGTTTATGAGAAGAGATTGGAGAAGCAGGCATGGGCCAGGTCATGCTAACTGTTGTTGGAAAATGTTGGGATATTATTCTTTCTCATACGAAGCCACTGAAGAAATTTTGTTTGTTTGTTTGTTTGTTTTTGAGATAAGGTCTTGTCTTGTTGCCCAGGCTGGAGTACAGTGGGCCAATCTTGGCTCACTGCAACTCGACCTCCAGGGCTTCAGCAATACTCTCACCTTAGCTTCCTGAGTAGCTTTAACTACAGGCATGCACCACCATGCCCATCAATTTTTTTATTTTATTTTAATAGAGATGGGGTCTTCCTATGTTGGCCAGGCTGGTCTCAAATTCCTGGGCTCAAGCTATCCTCCAGCCTTGGCCTCCCAAAGTGTTGGGATTATAGGCATGAGCCAAAGTGCCTGACCCACTGGGAGATTTAAATAAACATAATGTAAGAGGAAATGGTAAGCAAGAAAATTGCTAACCATGTGAGCATACCTAAATAAGTACTGATTGCAAACAATATTAACAATATTAATGTCTAAATTGAGAATATGGTAAAACTGAATACTAGATAACAGTAATGAACAAGACAGGAGGGATGGTGATGATGGGAGGTAAAATTTCCAAGGCCCTTGATCATTCAGGAAGGGAACAGATACATTGATTCACTTTAGACTTCTAATGCACACATTAAAAATGTAAGGGCAGTTATCAAAATAATAAACATAAAGGCTCTGCACCTTTATAAATATCTCAATAACAGTAAAGAAAGAGGAAAAAATAAAACTAGATCAAGCCAATAAAAGGTATACAAGGAGAAAAAATTTTTTGAAAATACTATTATAAATCATTATAAAAATCATACAATTGTAGAAATAAGTCCAAATATGTCAGTAATTTCAATATATAAGTAGATTAAACTTGTCAGTTAAAATCAGAACTGCTCAGATTAGAAACAAATCTGGTTATATTATATTAACCATAGACATAGCTAAACTATAAGTGGATAGAAAGGCTGAAAGCAAATAAATAGAAAAATATACGGGAGGCAAATATAATCCAAAGGAACGTTAGTGTAGCAATAGAAATGCCAGACAAAATAGACTTAAAGGTGAAAAATGTTGTTAGGAATAAAGGGGTTTTTTTTAGATGAAGTTTCAGTCTTGTCCAGGCTGGAGTGCCTAGTGGCGCAATCTCAGCTTACTGCAACCTCCTCCTCCTGGGTTTAAGCAATTCGCCTGCCTCAGCCTCCCAAGTGGCTGGGATTACAGGCATGCGCCACTACACTCAGCTTATTTTGTATTTTTAGTAGAGAAGGGGTTTTACCATGTTGGTCAGGCTGGTCTCAAACTCCTGGTTTCAGTTGATACACCTGCCTTGGCCTCCCAAAGTGCTGAGATTACAGGGGTGAGCCACTGTGCCCAGCCTAAGATTTTAAAAAATAAACACTAAAGGAATAATTTACCAAAGAGATGTAGCAATTCTGACTCCACATATAATTTACAATACCCCTTCAGTACATGTAAAGCAAAAATGTCATTGACAGAATTGCAAGAGGTTAACAAATCCACAATTACAGTGGGAAATATTTCTTTACCATATTTCCTACAGGAACTGAAAAAGGTGACATAATATTAATAAGGATATAGAAGACCTGAAAAACATGGTTCACAAGCTTGATATAATGGTTATAGCCAAAATCCTTCAAGTAGTGGAGAGTACATATATGTTCTTGTTGAGTAAATGTGAAAAACTTGAAAATTTGGCTATGAAGCCAGTCTCAAGTAATATTAAGAGAGCTGATATCATGCAGACCATGTTACCTTTTTACCATAGTGTAATAGAACTATGAATCAACAATAAAAAGCCATGCACCCCACAATAGAGTGACTTTTAGTTTCTGGCTTAAGCAATTAAGTAGATGGTGCTTATGTCATTTACTGAGATGGAGAAGACTGGAGAAAAACCTTTGTAAGAGGGGGTAGTAATGGGGTCACAGAAAAGATCAATCAGTTTAGAGATGTCTGGCCAACCAACACCTAGCAAGATATTGGGATTATAGATACCTCAAATAATTCAACAGCCATAGATTTAATGTGTTTGCCTAAACCACACTTCTTTTCTAGGAACCCTTTTTCTATTTTGGGATTTTGTGAATTTGAGTTTGAAAATCACGAGTTAAAGTAATATTGCCAATTAATTGGTTATGCTGCCACCCAGTGGTGGACTTTAGAATAGCAGATATATATTTTTAGGCTAATTCATGATTTTTTAAATAAAAGAAAGCAAAGATTATAAATCATCTATTTATAATCTTTTATCTATTTCATTGTTCAAAATATTGCCATTATTATATTTAAATTATAAATTATTTTATAGATCCCAAAATATCAGTATTGCCTTTATATTCAACTATTAATAGTGCAAAATTTAGATCCCCACAATGGAAAAAGCTTAATGCACAAAAGTTATTCAAATAGCTAATATTTGTTGAATGTTTAGTATGTCCCAGGCACTATTTTAAGTTCTTCTTCTTGTTCTTTTTTTTTCTTTAAGACAGTGTCTCCCTCTGTAGTCCAGGCTGAAGTGCAGTGGCATGATCTTGGCTCACTGCAACCGCCACCTCCCCAGCTCAAGCGATTCTCCTGCCTTAGCCTCTGGAGTAGCTGGGACTAGAAGGCGTGGACCACCAAGTCCAGCAAATTTTTGTATTTTTTGTGGAGATGAAGTCTCCTCATGTGGCCCAGGCTAGTGGGAGCTAGAATGGTACAATCTTTCCTTTCAGGAAGCTAACTTGGTGATATGTATCAAAAGCCTTATTTAATGCACACTTCCTTTGGTATAACAATTTCATTTCTGCAGGTTGATTTTAAGAAATTAATTCAAGGTACATATCTATTAGAATGGTCAAAGTCCAGAACATGACAACACCAAATGCTGGTGAGGGTGTGGAGCAGCAGGAACTCTCGTTCATTGCTGGTGGGAACGCAAAAGGGCACAGCCACTCTGGGAGATAGTTTGACAGTTTCTTACAAAACTAAACATACTCTTACCATACAATGCAGCAATTGAGCTATCTGGTATTCACCCAAAGGAGGTGAAGACTTATGTCCATACAAAAACACGCACATGGATATTTATAGCATCTTTAATGATTGCCAAAACTTGAAAGCAACTGAGTTGTCCTTCATTAGAGGAATGAATAAACTGTGGTACACCCAGTAAATGAAATACTCAGTGCTAAAAAGAAAAAAGCTATCAAGCCATGAAAAGACATGGAGAAAACTTAAATACATATTTCTAAGTGAAAGAGGCCAATTGTAAAGATTGCATGTTATATGATTCCAACTGTATCACATTCTGGAAAAGGCAAAAGCATGCAGAGAGTAAAAGGATCAGTAGTTGCCAGAGGCTGAGGCGAGGGAAGGATGAATAGGTGGAAAACAGAAGATTTTCAGGGCGGTGAAAATACTCTATATGATACTATAATGAATATATGTCCTTATGCACATGTCCAAACCCGTAGAAGGTACATCACCAAGAGTGAACCCTAAGGTAAGATGTAGACTTTGGGTGATAATGCTGGTCAGTGTAGGTTTATCAGTTGTAACGTATGTACCACTCTGGCGGGGGATGTTGTAATTGGAAGGCTGAACATATATGAGGGCAGAGGCTGAACATATATGGGAAATCTCTGTACCTTCCTTTCAATTTGGCTCTGAGCCTAAAATTGCTCTAAAAAAGTCTTAAATATAATAAAATTGGACCCTATCTCATACCATAAAAATGAAAGACACTAATTGAATTTGCATGAAGATTAAGGTACAAGGATGTTCATTGCAGACCTTTTATTGCAGCAAAAAATATTATAAACAACCTAGATGTACCATAAGAGCAGACTGTTAAATTATGGAAACTTCGTAAAATAGAATATTCCTTGCCTCCCACATGTAAGTCATCAGAGCAAATTCTTCATTACCTCTAAAATAGACTCTGATTCTGTTCATTACTCTCCATCTCAATGGCCGCCATTCGAGAACAATGCCCCACCCTCCTTGATCTGGATGCTAAAACACCCTACTAACTGGTCATCCTGTTCCAGCTTCTACTCCGTTGATACATTCTTCACATAGCAGTCAGAGCTGCCTACTTTGCTGACTGGCTAGCTAGCTAACCATTTGTTTAAAGTATTAAAAGCTCCCATAAACCTACCACTGAAAGTAAAAGCTAGGATCTTGACAATCACCTGCGTCTAACCATTTGACCCGTACCCATGCCATGTCCTGACTCCTCCCATGCCAGGCAGCCACCAACCTGAATCCTCACTCCCTTGATTTCCTTTTTATACAGCATTATTGCATTTATAAACATTCCTAAATATGCATATTTAAATGTTTTTAATTCAATAAAAAGTATATCACGTGGCATGCAATAATCTTTGCACTTAGCGGTATTTGTTAAGATTCATGCATATTGTTGCATGTCACCACAGTTCACTCATTCAAACAGCTGTGTAATATTCCACTGTGGTTATAGACTTAGTTTATTCAGTCTCTCGTTGATGGGCACTGAAGGGTTTTCCCTAAGTTTTTATTATTGTGAATGATGTCATGAGCATCATGGTCCACATCTCTTATTGTATATGTGCAAGAATTTCTGTTGGATATATATCTAGGAGTGGATTTTTTGCATTTTAGGGTATATAAATGTTAAACTTTGTTTGCCAAACTCTTCATCCATTTACATTCCGACTAGCAATTTTAATTTAATTTAATTTAATTTTACTTTACTTTATTTTGAGACAGGGTCTCGTTCCGACACCCAGTCTGGAATGCGGTGGCACCATCTTGGCTCACTACAACAACCTCCTCCTCCTGGCCTCAGGTGATTCTTCCTTTGCAGCCTCTAAAGTAGCTGGGACTACAAGGTGCACACCATTACACCAAGCTAATTTTTCTATTTTTAGTGGAGACTAGGTTTTGCTATGTTGCCCAGGCTGGTCTCAACCTCCTGGGCTCAAGCGATCCTCCTGCCTCAGCGCCCCCCAAGTAGCTGGGGTTATAGGTGTATGCCACCATGCCAGGCTGTGTATATCATGGCTTATGGCTTTTAAACTTAAATACTTCAGTATTGATTAACTGATTGAGAGATAGGGTCTCAATATGTTACACAGGCTGGCCTCGAACTCCTGGACTGAAGCAATCCTCCTACCTCAACCTTGAGGCACTGGGACCACAGGAGCTTGTCCCGGGGCCCAAATCAGCATGTATTTCTGAAGGAAAGGGCTTCACTCTACAGTTACTGACTTCATAAATTTACACTGATATAATGCTATCATCTAATTTACTGTTCATATTTCAGAACTTTTAGCTGATCTAATCATGTCCTTCACAGGTTTTGCCCCTTCCAGTACAGGTTCAATTTTAGGGTCAAATATTGCATTTAATTGCCATGTCTTTATAGCCACCTTAAATCTGGAACATTTCCACAGTCTGTCTTTGTCTTTTTTGACATTGACGTTTTTGAAGAATACAGCTCTCCCACCTTTCTTTTTTAATAGAACACTTCGTTTTCTGTTTGTCTGATGTTTCCTCATGATTAGAGTGCGTTTATACACTCTCAGCAGGAATATTGCATAGGTGATGTTGTGACCTTCTCAGGATATTACATCAGGAGGCACATGATGTCCATCGGTCTCTCAAAGTAATATTAATTTTGATCATCCAATCAAAGTAATGCCTTAGTTTTCCACTGTATAATCACTTTTTTTTTCTTTCTTTGCTGCAACTAATAAGTCTGTGGGTGAGACATTTTAAGATGATGCCAATATCCTATTCCTTCCCAAAAATTTCCTTTAGATTTAACTTCTATTGATGATTCTTGCTAGAATTAATGTTTACCATGAAAGTTGCAAAATGGTGATTTTCCCGTTTAGCACATGGTCCCCACTGGCCAGTTGTCCCTCACAGGGCAGCCTTATGACTTTCATGGGTCCTCGGTACTTCTACCTCCATCAGCCCATTCCTCCGTATAATTTTTAAAAAACTGCATTTGATGACTTTGCTGCTATAAAGATGAATATAATCCAGGATGTTATTGCTAGTGCATTTATTTTTCTGATTTCTTTTAAAAGAAGTTAAAATTAAAACATTTTCATGGGCCTTTGAAAGTATCATGGGTCTCAGACACTGTGCCTAATGGATCAGTTGGCTTTGGGCCCTCACCGTTCTACCAATGGTTTATAATTCATTACTATATGTACTTAGTTTGGTGCTTAAATTGTCTCAGATTTGGCCAGTTGGGCCCCTTCAAGTTAGTCCTTGTGTCCTTGCAATATGCTGTCACAATTTTTTTTTAGCACTTCCTCAACAGGATGGCATAACAGGATGTCCTAGGTTCCAACGTATCTATGCTGCCCCAGCCCTGGAATCAGCCGTTTCTTGAAGGAGCACAGATTCCTTTTAGTGGGGAATGCTGCTAGAAACCAAGATCTGGGCAGGAAGCATTCTCATTGCTACCAGGTTGTATTTGCTTCTTAGACTTTTGGACAGACAGAGATGGGAAGTAAAGCCATGTATACGCATGTGCATACACATACATACATACCTATGTATGCACATACATAAACATGAATATACATATTCACATTTTAGAAATCATGAGTTATACCAGTTTCTCTAATTCCAGTTCATTTCCACAAGTTTCTTTTGTTGCCTTTCCCCATTTCAAACTTACATATTCCTTTTCCACAGTGAGAACCCTGGCTCCCTGTAACAGCAACACATTTACTCATTTGCTCATTAAAATAGTTTCAAAATTGCTTCACCCATACCACTACCATAACAACCCTACTAAAAAGAGTTCATGACTCATTTGCACTTTTCTTTCTTCATCCTCTCCAAAACTGAGGCTATAATGTTTTCATACATTTAATGGATTAGTTCTTTCTTTTAAACTTTTTTCCATTCATTGTGGTATGTTATTCATTTGAAACAGATTACGTTTATTTACATCAATTAGCATTTGGTTTTAGCTTCCCCCTCCTCATTCTTATTGATTTATTTTTTAAATATGTAAGATATTAACATGCTTTCAAAAGTCAAAACTATACAAAGAGTTATAGTCAGAGAACAACCATTCCCTCCTGTGTCCCTTCCACTCACCCCCTCACCCCTACTCCTTGCAGAAAACAAATTTCATTGTTTTCTGGTTTAACCTGTATTTCTTTTTGCAATGATAATTTATATTTTATTATTTCCTCTCTTTCTTCACAAAATATAACATATTATATGGTCTTTTGCATTTTGCTTTTTAAAATTTAATATCTCCTGGAAATCATTCCATATTTTTCCTAGAGATCTTTCTGGTTCTTCTTTACAGTTACATAGTACTCCATTGTGTGGATGTATCATAGTTTATTCAACTAACCTGTCCATTTAGATATTAGGTAGTTTCTAAAACTTTGACATTACAAATAATGCTGCAATAAGTTACTTTGTACATGTGTGTTTTTGAATTATTGGGGGTGTAACTTAAGGATACATATCTACAAGTGGGATTGTTGTGTTGAAGAGTAAATTTGTATGTAGTTTTGTTACATATTGCCATGTTCCCATCAGCAATGTATGAGAATACCTCTCATGTGAAAGATACCCTCATACATTGCATCTCATATTGAGGATGAGATGTTTTCTTGCATCCTCACCAACAGACTGTATTGCCAACTGTCCTGAGTCCTTTTGGACTGCTGTAACAAAATATAGTCAGGTGCTGCATAGTGACATTTCAGTCAACAATGAACCACATATATGATGGTGGTCCCATAATATTTTAATAGACCTGAAACACTGCTGTGGCTTAAGTGAGATTGTAGCCATCATAACATAGTAGTGCAACACGTTACCTTTTCCATGTTTAGATATGTTGAGATACAGAAATACTTATCATTGTGTTACAGTTGCCTACGGCATTCAGTATAGCAATGTGTCATAAACGTTTGTAGCCTAGGAGCAATAAGCTATACTATATGGTCTAGCTGTGTAGTAGGATGTACCATTTAGGTTCATGTAAGTACATTCTATGATGTTCACACAACAAGTCAATTGCCTAATGACACATTTCTCATAGCATTGTTGTAAAGTGATGCATGACTGGCTTATAAACAACAGAAATGTGTTTCTAACAGTTCTGGGGGCCGGGAAGTTCAAGATCAAGGCACTGGCAGATTTGGTATCTAATGTGGGCCCACTTCCCCTTAGAAGGTCTTTTTACTGTGTCCTCACATGGCAGAAGGAGAGAAGGATCTCTCTAATCCCATTTGAAAGGCTGTGTCCTCATCACCTAATCACCTCCCAAAGGTCCCACCTCCTAATGCCATAACCTTGGGGATATGACTTTGCGGGGGATATAAACATTCGGTCCACTGTATCAAGCTTTTGACATTTTTTTGCCAATGTGATGAGTAAGAAATGATATCTTAACATCATTTTAATAATTTGCATTTCTCTTAGTATGAATAGAGTTGAACATCTTTTTTTTTTTTTTTTTTTTTTTTTTTTGAGACAATTTTGCTCTGTTTTTCTGGCTGGAGTGCAGTGGTGTGATCTCGGCTCACTGCAACCTCTACCTCCCAGGTTCAAGCAATTCTCCTGTCTCATCCTCCCCAGTAGCTGGGGCCCACGACCATGCCTGGATACCTTTTGTATTTTTTTTTAGTGGAGATGGGGTTTCACCATGTTGGCCAGGATAGTCTCGGTCTCCTGACCTCGTGATCCACCCGCCTCAGCCTCCCAAAGTGCTGGGATTACAGGCATGAGTCACCTCACCTGGCCCAACATCTTTTTATGTATGCTTAAGACTATCTTTATATAGCTCTTAGTGGATTGTCTGTTTATGTATTTTGCCTATCTTTCTCTAGAATTTTTGGTCATTTTTGTTATATTTTAAAGAGTTTTTTAAGAGGTAAATTCGGCCAGTTGTGGTGGCTCACACCTGTAATCCCAGCATTTTGCAAGGCCAACACAGGGAGATGACTTCAGTCAAGGAGTTCAAGACCAGCCCTGGCAACATCGTGAGACCCTGTCTCTACAAAAAAATTAAAAAATAAAAAATTAACCAGGCATGGTGGCACAAACCTGTAGTTCCAGCTACTTGGGAGGCTGAGGCAGGAGGATCATTTTACTCCAGGAGCTCAAGGTTACAGTGAGCTATGATTGTGCCATTGCACTCCAGCCTAGGGCAACATAGTGAGACCCTGTCTCAAAAAAAAAAAAAACAAAAGAAGAAAGAAAGAAATTAATTTGAGATATCAGCTCTTTATCTGTGATACATGTTATGAATATTATATCCCAGTTTGTCATTTCCTTTTCTTATGTTTTGTCATGTAAAACATTTTTATTTTTATGTCATCAGATTAATCAATCTTTTATTTGTCTTGCCTCTGTATTTCAAATTATAGCTACAAAGCCTTCCCCTACACAGAGGTTAAAAAGGAATTCACTCAAGTTTTCTTCTAGAACTTGTATAGTTTTTTTTTTTTTAATAAAGCTCTTGATCCATTTCGAGTTTATTCTTGTGTGTGGTGTGAAGGGTGAATTTAACTTTTTTTCCTCCAAATAGCTCTAATATGTTTTTTTAAAGACTAGAAGGTAATTATCTGAAATGTTAGTAATAATTGGTTTTAGATTCTTAAAACTATAGTTGACTTAGTTTTTCCTCTTTTTCACTCTTGCCCAGGCTGGAGTGCAGTGGTACAGTCAGGGCTCACTGCACCCTCAACCTCCCAGGCTCAAGGATCCTCCTGCCTTAGCCCCCTGAGTAGCTGGTACTATAGGCACATGCCAGCATGCCTGGCTAATTATTTGCATGTTTTTAGAGAGAGGTTTCACCATGTTGCCCAGGCTGGTCTCGAACCTTTGGGCTCAAGCGATCCTTCCACTTCTGCCTCCCAAAGTGCAGGGATTACAGGTATGAGCCACTACACCTGGCCCCAGTCTTTCTTTAGTGATTTTTTTTTTTTAACGTGGGAGAAAAGATTTTCGAAAAACAATGGAGAGCTATGACAAGGACATTGGCATTCTAGAAGTCATGAGTGTCGTTAATATTGCTTCCATCCTCAGAACTGATAGCATTTACAGACTTTACTGTGTAGCTTAGGGCTTTGTTTACACTTCCTTGTGTTATTGCTGTGTCATAAATGTGTTTTCTTCTCAATTAGATTGTGATTGTGCATCCCATAAGTGCACATAGACTTGATAGGCACTTTTTTCTGATTTTTACTTGAGTACACGTTGTAACTATTTTTACATACACTTGAATAGTTCATTGTATATCTAACAGTAATAGATAAATACTGATATTGGTTAATTTAAGTATTCCAGGCTGGGTCAGAGAAAGCGATAGTAGATTTAATTCTATTTCTTTATCTCCTTCGTCTAGGCTCCAAACGCTTTTTGTACATATGTATATATCTCAATCTTAACAGGGAGATTATACATTAATTAACATACCTTTACAGATGAGAACATAGAGACTTAGAAAGTAAAGGAAATAGTTTTAATGGTTTTTAAAAATTTTGAGCCCTATCTCATTTTAAAAGAAATTAAAAATTTTATTTATTACACTTTGCTTTATGTGAGAATGCATCCTAGAAAAGTTTGCATAGGTAATTTTTAGTTAATTGTATCATTATTTCAATGCTGGCTAAATGATAATAAATAAAAATGTGCATACATGTATTCATACATGATACCTCAAACATATACACACAATCTATCATCACCAAGATTAGATGGACTGGCTTTTGCTCTTCTGCAGACTAATCTAACATTTAGTTTTTGTTTATACTTTTTCTCCAAGACTTGTGTTGCTATTTCCACAAAGGTTATATTGCCCATAATATATTTTGGGGAGATGGACACACTGTGTGATTTATCCAGGTATCTGTACCCCTTTCGGAATGCCACTTTACGGTTTATGCCTTTGCCTTATATACTTTCCTCCTTGTCCTCCTGGTGAATTGCAATTTATGTTTTAGAAACATAACTGCATCATCACCTCCTTTGTGACATGTTTCTTGACAGAATCAATCGGTCCTTCTTGTTAGTGCATCTGTGCCTTGTACATACTTCTTTTGCTGTATTTATCATACTGCAGGGCATTTATATGTTTACAGGTGTTTCCTCTACCAGCGTGTTAACTTCTTGATACTTCTTAATACTGAGCCATGTGCTCAGTATTTGATTACTTAACTGACCAGATATTGATAGAGGAATAACATGAATGGCTATCCAGGGGCATCAGCCTGGTGGGAGAGTTGATGGCACACTAAATTACTGTGGCTCTCTGGGAAAAGGAATTTCTTAAATCTTTCTACTCTGTGAATGTTCTAATGGGAAAAAGCAGGGATATTTGTAGGACCTAGACTTCTTCTTATGAGTTGTATTTTTTTATATAAACAATAATTAAGATAATTTAAATGAGAAAACATACCCACAGTGTCACTATCAAATCATCAGCTATTTTCATTTTTCCCTGTTCCTGGATATATTTATTATTAAAATGTTGGATTGCTTCTATAAATAAAGTGTTTTGTTGTTTCCTATATTTTAATTTTATACAATAACCCCTCCTGATTTTAGATCCATTGTAGAGAGGGATCACTGTCATAATGCATTTTTATATCAACTCTACTACTTAAGCTTAAAGCAAGTTTGCAGATTCTTGACTGATATTATTCAAGCCACCAAAGTATTTTTAGAGCCCATTATATTTCAGATACTATATAGGCTCTCAGTATACAAAACTGAGTAAGGTGTAATCCTTGCCTTTACAGAAGTTGTAATCAAGGAGTCATAACTAAAGTATCATGTATACATAGTATACAGAAACCATTCATAGAGACTAACAGAAATATTTATATTACTATCCATATAAAGTTCTTGAACTAAACCAAGGTTAAAGAATGACATTATTATTATTATTTTGAGATGGAGTCTCTCACTCTGTCACACAAGCTGGAGTGCAATGGTGCCATCTGGGCTCACTGCAACCTCCGCCTCCTGGGTTCAAGCTAGTCTCCTGCCTCAGCCTCCCAAGTAACTGGGATTACAGGCATGTGCAATCATGTCTGGCTAATTTTTTTGTATTTTTAGTAGAGACGGAGTTTCACCATGTTGGCCAGGCTGGAAGGATGACATAATTATAATTATTATCCTTACTTGGCATTTATTCATTTAACATACACTTTTGAGTGCCTACTAGGTGCTAAGGAGTAGCCCCCAATCAATCTCTAGAACATGTCATTTTCATTATAGCAATTCTAACTCGCTAATAACAGTTTGCTTATCTCTTTGTTTTTTGTATGTTTGCTTGTCATCTATTTTTCCCCACTAGAATGTAAGCTCCATGTGAAAAGCACCTAGTATGCACTTTTGAGTGCCAGGCACTCTTCTGGGAATACAGTATTGAACAAAACCAACATGGGCTCTTTTCACATGGAGCTTATATTCTAGTGGGGAAAAATAGACAACAAACAAATATGCAAAAACCAAATAAATAAGCAAACTGTTATCAGCAAGTGAGAATTGCTATAATGAAAATGACATGTTCTAGAGACTGATTGGGGGCTACTCCTTAGGTGGCATTCATTTAAGATCCCTCTGAGGAAGCGACCACCAAACTGATACCTGAATGACGAGAAGGAGCCAGCCATGCAAAGATCTGAAAAGATCTTTAGGCATAGCAAATAGCAAATGCAAAGGCCCTGAGGCTGGTACTCGGTTGGTGTGTTTAAAGAACAGCAGGTGTGTGTGTGTGGCTGGAACTGACTGAAACTAACGAGAAAGTGACAGGACATATGGTTGGAAAAGTAGGCAGAGGCCAGGTAATGTAAGACCTTATAGGTTAGGGTAGAGAGTTTTAATTTTATTCTAAATGCGTTGGAAAATTTTGGAGAATTTTGAGCAGGGGAATGATATCTAATCTACATTTTAAAAGCTCTTTTGTAGGAAATTCATGGTTAGGAGGTGATTATGGTAGTCCACGATGGAAATGATGGTGACTTGTCTAAGTCATGGTAGTAGCTGGTAGCAGTGGAGACAGGAATAAAGGAGGGATTTGCAATATATTTTGGAGGTAGAGTTGACAAGACTGGGATTAAACGTGGGTAGTTAAGGAAAGAGTGGATTCAATGTCTTGTAGAATTTTCGGCTTAAGCATCAATCTATGTAGAGGGCAGTGCAATTTGCCAAAATAGGGAGGAGTAACTTTGAAGATGGGATTGGAAATTCACGTTCGTTTTTGAGAATGTTAAATTTGAGATCCCTGTTAGACTTCCAAGCGGAGATGGCAAGAGGATATGTGATTCTGGACTCATGAAAGAGGTCAGGTATAGAAATACAGGTGTGGGAGTCATCAGCTCTTAGATGTATTTAAAGCCATGAGAGCGGATGAGATTATAACTATCGTATGAGGGTAGATGGAGAAAAGAAGGAGGTCCTTGTATTGATGCCAGGGAAATACTGACTATTTGAAGCTGATCAGAGGAGGAACAGCCAGAAACAACTTTAAGAAAGTAGCCAGTGAGATAGAGTAAAAACCAGAAGTGTGAGATGTAACAGAAACCAAAAGAAGAAAGTGTTTGAAGAAAGGAGTGACGAATTGTGTCAAACATTGCTGAGAGCTGGAGGAAGATGAGGAAAGGAGATGATTGTTCAATTTGGAGACAAGTTGGGATTTGTTGAGAAACAGTAGGTGGGAAAGTGGAGACAGAGACCATGGACACCTGATTCAGGATTTTTTTGCTATAAAAGGAAGTAGAAAAATGGGACAATAGGTGGAGGTGATATGAAATCAATGTTTTATTTTAGTGGATGATATTAAGGTAGGTTTATTTACTGATGGAAATGAGTCAACAGACAGATAAAAATTTACGATGTAGCAGAAGGAAGAGAGAATTGAGTGGAGTTCTTGAAAAGGCAAGAAAAGATGGGATCTGGGAAGCAACTGCAAGTGCTGGTTTTTGACGGGAGCAGGGACAGTTCTTCCAGTGTCACAGGAGAAAGGTAGACAGTGTGAGTACAGGTGCGGAAAGGCTAGCATATTTGGTGATAGGAAGAAGGGAGAATGCCTGTCTGAATTTTTTCTTTCTCCTTCTATGAAACAGTTGAGTTTATCAAAACAAAATCTATGCCTACCATTATGTATAAAGAAAGGATGCTAGGTAGTCTCCAGACAGTCCTACCTAAGATATTGTTTCAATATCCATTTCTCTCTAACAAACGACAGTTGATCCTTGAGCAACATGGGGTTAGGGACACGGACATTCTCTCTGCCTATGCAGTTGAAAATCCACACATAACTTTTGACTCCCCCAAAACTTAGCAAGTTAATAGCCTACTGTTGACTGAGAAGACTCACTGATAACATAAAAAGCCAATTAACACACATGTATGTTATATGTGTTATCTACTGTATTCTTACAATAAATTAAGCTAAAGAAAAAAGTGTAATTAAGAAAATTATAAGAAAGAAAATATATATTTACCACCCATTGAGTGGAAGTGGGTCATCATAAAGGTCTTCATTCTCATGGTCTTCACGTTGGATAGGCTGAGGAGGAGGAGGAGGAAGAGGAAGGGTGGGTCTTGCTATCTCAGGGGTGGCAGAGGTGGAAGAAGTGGAGAAGGTGGAAGGTGAGGCAGGAGAGGCAAGTGCATTCAGTGAAACTTTTACCGGAAAAAATCTGTGTATATGTGGTCTCATGTAATTCAAACCTGTGTTGTTCAAGGGTCAACCATACTTCCAAACTTAGTGGCTTAAAACATCAACTTATTATTTCTCACCGATTGACCGGGTGATCCTTCTGCTTCACAAGGGTTGGCTAGGGTGCTGAGAATGGTGAAATGTCCAGAATGGCCTCATTCTTACGGCTGGCAGTTGCTGTTGGCTGCCAGCTAGAAGCTCAGCTGGGCTCCCAGCCAGAGGCCTTGGTTTTCCTCCATGTGAGCCTTTTCATACAGATGGTTGGGTTTCCTCACCCCATGGCAGTCTCAGGGGAGAAGGACTTTCTACTTGTTGGTCAACTGAATTCTTTGGGAGGGATTCAGTATTAGGTTAGTTTCAGCTTTGGGGACCACATTGTATAATTTATCTACTTGTACAATATATAACCGAGAAACCATATCCATATTTTGACTTGCTAATTAAAATTGTCTGATAAGAATTCTTAACAACAACAGCTGTGATTTTTCTCAGACCTAGAAAATAAGTAAAGCTTCATTTCCCCTTTGGTGACTTGAATTTCTTTTCCCAGGTAGAAAACTGCCACCTACCCACCAGGACTCCTCTTATTTTTCTGTGCACATGGCAGATTCATTCTGGGTGCAAATTTTAAAAGTCCCACCCTCCCTACATACAGACACACACCACACACACGCATTAGTTACGCATTTTTCTGATGCACTGTCAAGTACCATTGAAAATGGAGAATTGACTCCATGATCAGACACAGGAAAATGAAGAGCTCTTGCTTCTGACCCCATGGATGTAAACACAGTCAATGTGAAATTATACTTGAAGCTTTGTATTCCTGAGATAATGAGAAAAGGAAACCTGAAAAAATGGCACATTCATGAGTAAGAAATGGTGAAGTCCAAAATATGCAAGAGAGCTAACTGACAAATCCCCAAATCACGTAGCTTCCGGGAAAAGCCGCTTGGCCCATACAGATATCCCTATAGCTTTTCATTGCCAAAAAAAAAAAAAGTTGGAATGTAAGCATTATAATTCATTATAAAGTGAATTCTGATTTCCCCTGAAGTTACATCACAAAAAATGCAAACAAAAAATTCCTGAAATTGAATATAAGCTTCCATTAGAAAACTGAATTTTTGGTGAGGAAGTGGTGGGTGGGGGGAACTAGTCCATGCGATATTGTAAGCTTGTATCACCCTTGCACCCTTATGTCTATTAGAAATTGAATTTATGGTTAAGCCGAAAAATCTTATCTTTGCCACGGCTTCTGTATCTTACAGCATTTTCCCTACTTTTGCCACCACCTTCCCTTTCCAGACTATGGGGATTTCTTTTTATATTTGAGGTTCTTTCACAACTGAAGGGTTCTTTCATATCTGAGGGCCATCCGATAAATGTTCTACAATGTTAGAAATCTTCTATATTTTCACTGTTCAATACAGTAGCCATTAGTTATATATGATGACTAAATGCTTGAAAAGTGACTAGTGCAAAAGAGAAACATCATTTAAAATTTGAAATTTTATAGTTAGTTTTAATTATTTACAACTAAAATGTAGATAGCCACATGTAGTTAGTAATGACCACATTGGACAGCAAAGCCTAATGTCTCACTTGTAGTTCATGGAATTCTGCTCCTCCTTTTCTCTGGATAATGAAAAACCTGAGCTGATACACAGTGTCCACAAGTGTATTATAATATTGCAGCTCAGATTTCTTATTAATGTAATTACTACAAATAAATACTATATGATAGTGCTTAGCAGTGCACTATATGATAGTAAATATCTATAGTCTTTATTTGTAGTAATTTGTGTTTTATTTTGAGACGGGGTCTCATTCTATTGCCCAGGCTGGAGTGCATTGGTGTGATCTCAGCTCACCGCAACCTCCGCCTCCCAGGTTCAAGCAATTCTCCTGCCTCAGCCTCCTGAGTACCTGGGATTACAGGTGCGTGCCACCACGCCCAGCTAATTTTTGTGTTTTTAGTAGAGACAGGGTTTCACCATTTTGGTCAGGCTGGTCTCGAACTCCTGACCTCAAATGATCCACCTGCCTTGGTCTCCCGAAGTGCTGGGATTACAGGCGTGAGCCACTGCGCCTGGCCTGTAGTAATTTGATTAATGTTGTGTCTGTCCCTCACTGGATCACAGGCTTCTTATGAGCAAGGGCTTTGTCTGTTTTTTCTCACTTTTATATTATGCCCAGCACCTAGTACAGCACCTGGAACATAGTAGATGCTCAATAGAGATAGGAGTAAATGAATGGATTGAAGAGTATCCAACCACCTTTGATATAAATGAGAAGCGAGGACTCCACTATCTACTGTGTGTGTGTGTGTGTGTGTGTGTGTGTGTGTGTGTGTGTGTTAGAGAGAGAGAGAGAGAGAGAGAATGAGAGAATGAGAGAGAGAGATTGATTCTAGAGAAGAATCTAAACATATGGAGAGGAGACAAAGACAGGTTATTAAAGAGAAATAGAATTGATTGCATAATACTTCAGAATCAGAAAGTTGGCTTTATTAATAGTAAGACTCTTAAGCATTTACTGCATGCCAGACAGTACCCTAAGTACTTTACATGAAGTATCTCATGTGATCCTCATACGATAACCCTGTAGAATAAGTGCTATTATTATCATTCCCACTCTACGGATGATATGGAGGATGACAGGAGTAATTTGATGGGGGTCACACAGCTAGTAAGTAGTAGAACATGCATTTAAACCCAGGCAGTCTGGGGTCAGAGCCTACCTTCTTAACCAGAATGCTGTATTGCCTTCTGTTTGATTATGTCCATATAGTGACAGAAGCTTAGTGACCTCAAATGTCTGCATCAGGTCTTTGTCCGAATTTAAGCTTCAGTAAGCCAGTGTCTCCTGGAGGTTTGGGCCTCTTTCCAGCAGTGCATGTGGAGGGGAGGTGGGAGTAGTAGTACTAAGGATAATGGAATATGAAAATCTGTACAGAATACTTTTTTCTCAAAGAGTCAAACAAATATTTTTATATCTAGGATTTTTTGCCTTCTAACAATAAAGGGAAAATAAAAGCCTTCTCTTGAATAAAACAAAATGCAAAATAATATCTCCCTCTTCTCCAAATCTCTGGTCTAGTAAGAGAGATGAATGAAAGCTAAGAATTACTGTTGTCTTCGTGTGAGTGAGAGTTTTACTTCACTTTCCCTCTTCCCTTTCCTACTCTCTATCATAAATTTAGTCCTCCATAAAAAGTACAAGGTTGGCATTCCTATTTAGGTGCTACTTGAATTGTTTCATGTAAGAATAGCTTATCTTCCTTTTTGCCCCCCAACTCCCACCCATCAGATTCACTCTCTGCCCTTCCCTGTCCTGCCTAGAACCCTATACATTGACCCCTGTGGGTTCCCTCACCCTCGGCTTCTGACTGTGGTTCATTCAGCAGAAGCTTGGCATGGTGGTAGTAGGAAGAGCAGAAAGGAAAGATTGGAGTGTTTCTTCCCCCTTCTTTCTCCCTACTTTGGTGCCACATTCTCGCAGGAGCTGCCTGACGGCCCCTTTGGTATGGCTCCAGCACTTACTGGGATCTGGTGACACTCCTTCTTCACCTTGCCCTTGTCGAGGGAAGGGAATGTTTTACCACTCTTGCTAGCCCCTGGGTGTCTCTACTGAGTCTTGTTTCCCTTAACTTGGCCTACATCTTTGTAGACAGTCCCTTTAATAAGTTATTTTCAGTAAACTGTTTTGAATAGAATACCATTTCCTGCTTGGGACCCTGCCTGATATATTTTGCCGCTAGTGGTTTTCAATTTTCTTAACGGCTGAAAGAGGTTCGTACTTCCAAATAGATGTAAGATTAAATGGGCCTCAGGTAAATTGCTCCACAAACTGGATTATGAGATTGTGTTGCTTTGTTTCCCATATTGTTCAGGGGAGAGATACTCTGAATGTAGCAGACATGTGTGCCCTGTTACATGTATCAGAGATAGCTCATCTGGCTTTTTTTTTTTTTTTTAACATCTTGAATGAAATAAACTCAAGATTTTCATTCCCTTTACCAAGAGACTCTGATCAGCGAGCAACCTTGTGATTACTAAATTGGTTTCCTAGGTATAGTGGTCCAGAGAAAGGGGTAACTTGGAGGACGGACACCAACAGTTCAGATCCTGGAAAAATAGAAGCCTCTTTTATATTGATCAAACGGATTTTCTAAAGGAAAAAAAAAAGCAGAATACAGTGTCTCATCTTCCCCTTCCACATGCATACCACCTTTTTCCTTTCCAGCTTGCATTCCTCTTTTCTCTGTGTGTGTGATTTTTTTTTTTTTTTTGGTCTTTGTTTGTTTTTGCTTATGGCTTCAGCCCTGTGTTAAAATGAAGATTCCATTACTCAGCTCTATAAACTCATCTGTATCCATTCTTCTATACTGTGTCCATAGTCTGTCTTCCTTCCTGTTTTGACAAAAGAATAATTTTTCCTGTTAAAGACCAGTCCCTCTCTTCGTGCTCTTGTGCTCATCTCTCTTGTCTCCTCAAGGATTTCCATTCCTCACTTATTATCCTCTTCCTCCCACAACAGTTTCTTCCTTCTTCTTGCAACATTCCCATTGCCATAGGAGCGTGTTCTGACATCTCCTATTTTAGTAAAAACCCTTCCTTAACTCCATTCCCCCTCCAACTAGCGCTCATTTCTCTGTTCCTCTGCACAGCAAAACTTTTTGAAACAGTTGTTTATACTGGCTGGCACCACTTCCTTACCTTTCATTGACTCCATTCTGGCTTCCCTCCAGGAAGCCATCACTCCACTGAAGCAGCTTTAGTCAAGGTCATTAGTGACCTCCATGTTGCTGAATTCTATTGCCACTTCTCATCTTACTCAACCTCTTATAAACATTGGACACAGCTGACCAGTCCCTTTTAAAAATGTTTTCCTCTCTTGGCTTCTGTGGCACCATTCTCCCAGTTTTCTTTCCTGACTTCTCCTCTTCTATTCAACCTCTAAACATTGGGTTGCTGAGCACTTGAAATGTGACTAGTGAGAAATGAGATATGCCTTAAAGCATAACACTCACTCTGGATTTCAAAGACTTAGTATTTAAAAAATGAATATAAAATGTCTCATGAATAATTTTTTATGTGGGTACATATTGAAATAATATTTTAGATATATTGAGTTATAAAAATTAATCTGTTTCTTTTTACTTTTTAATATGGCTACTGGAAAATGTAAAATTACACATGTAGCTCATATGTGTGGCTCACACATTTCTAGTGGACAGTGCTGTTCTAGACCCTCTTCTCTATCACCCTTCTCATTTTATTATCTTATCTAGTTCTACGGTTTTAAATACCAACTATATGTTGACTCCCAAATGTAGACCTCTAATTCTAACCTCTTATTTGAAGCTGAGACTTACCTACCCACTTGTACTTGAATTTCCACTTGGATATCTAACGGCATCTCAGTATTAATATGTCAAAAATGGAATTTTCTATTTCTTCTAGCCCTATTATGTTACTTACTGAATTTCTCATCTCAACCAATGCTGCCATTCTCTGTCCAAGCCAAAACTTGAGTCGTCTGTGATTACTCTATTTTCCTTGCCCACGTCATCCAATCTAGCAAGTCTTGCTGGTTCCATCTTCAAATTATATCTTAAATTCCGTCCATTTTTCTTTATCTGTATGGCTACTACACAAGTTGAAGCCACTGTCATCTCTCCTAGACTACTGCAACAGCTTCTAACTGGTCTTGCTGATTCTACTCTTGTACCATGACAGTCTCTGCCCTGTACCTCAGAGTGATCTCTTTTAATTATAAATTACATGATGTCTACTTCAACCATCCAGTGACTTCCCATTGTGCTTAGAAAATAATTCAAACTTACTTTAGTTTGCAAGACTCAGCATGAATCTGGTCACTACCTATCTCCCCAACCTCATCCCATACCATTCTTCTTCTTTGTTAAGACAATCTCTGACCCCACTGGCCTTCCTTCCCCACTTTGATAGTGTCAAGCTTATTATTTCCTCAGGCCTTTTGTGTGGAATTCTTCCCTCTGCTTCAAATACTCTGCTCCCAGAGTTTTGTGTGGCTGACTCCTCTTCATTTTTCATGTCTCAGCTCAAATTCTGTCTTTGTTGAGAAACCATGCCTGTAAGCAGTGCCCTGTCCTTGTCATTTATTTATTTATTTATTATGGGTCTCGCTCTGTCACCCAGGCTGGAGTGCAGGGGTGTGATCTCAGCTCACCGCAACCTCTGCCTCCTGGATTCAAGCGATTCTCCTGCCTCAGCCTCCCAAGTAGCTGTGACTACAGGCGCCCACCACCATGCCTGACAATTTTTTTTTTTTTTGTATTTTTAGTAGAGACAGGGTTTTACC
The DNA here is from genome assembly GCF_030222135.1 of Aotus nancymaae. NCBI lineage: Eukaryota > Metazoa > Chordata > Mammalia > Primates > Aotidae > Aotus > Aotus nancymaae. The sequence continues at coordinate 15,023,516 of NW_026988479.1, read as the reverse complement.
ACATTGGCCAGGCTGGTCTCAAACTCTTGACCTTAGGTGATCTGCCCACCTCAGCCTCCCAGAGTGCTGGGATTATAGGCATGAGCCACCTCGCCTGGCCTGTTCCTGTTCCTTTACTTCTCCCTGTTTTTTTTTTTTGTTTATTTGTTTCCTTTTAATGTCTGTCTCCCTTTACGAGTGTAAGTTGTTCAAGGGCAGGGACCTTATGTGTGTCTTATTTGCCTCTATGTTCTTAGCATCCGATAGAAAACTTGGTCCAGAGTAGGTGCTAACTTATCATTTTTGAATGGTAAGTTCTAAAATAAGTATTAATCAAACAGATGTTTTAAAATAAGAATGAAATAAAAATATTATTGGAATGAATGAGTTCATTTTGAAATGAATAATATGGGATGCCTTAGAAATGAAGGCATAACTTAAGGAGTTATGCCTTCTGTTAAAGCATTAGGCTTTAACAGATGTTAATCCTTTAGTTTGACTGAGTTTGTCCTATCAGCAAATATTGAGGGCCTAGCATTTACAAAACACACCGTCTCTGCCCTTAGAACTCGGAGAGCCGAGCGAGCATTGGGACACTGAGCCTCTGAGAGACAAAGGGGAAGGATGACATTAAAGGAGAAGTGAGGGGTGTGTGTGTGTGTAAAAGAATTAAGGACAGGTGCCAGCTCAACAGATAACAGCTCACCTGACTCACTCCGATTTTGCCTAGATTTTAGCTCTAGCAGAAACCATGACTATTATTTCTTTAGCATCTGGGGCAGTGCTACGCATAGTAGATTTTCAATAAATACTTTTTGGTAGAATGAATAAATACATTTATGAATTGTAACAAAAATTCAGGGAAAGTAAAGTCTTAAAATTACTGACCTCAGATGATTTTGGAAGTGTCTAGAAACCACATGAAAAAGAATGCACATGAACTAAAAATTACAAAGTAGAAACAGATGAATTGGACACTCAAAGGTACACTAGCAAGAGCATTTGGGACTAAGAGAATAATTCCTTTTTCTTGTTCTGCTTCACGCCCCCAGAGTTGAATCAACCTCAGAGTTCCTGTTGACCTCAGGAGAGGATTCCAAAAACACAAATCAGGAAAACAGAGCGGGGGAAAACCTTTGAAAGTTAAACAAAAAAACCATCCATCTTGAGGACATCTCATTTTTTCCCAATCCAAGTTAGATTTGCTATGACATGTAAAAGAAAATGAATGATGGTATTGATCATGAATGTATTATCTGGTTGTGATAATGCTGGACAGATATAGCTGTGTCCAGACTATACTTCTGCTATGGTCTATTTTAGGGAGCTTCTGGATTTTAATCTAAAAGTGGTATCTGGAAAAGAGATAATAATTTGTGCTCACATAGCAGTCTTCATCCAAAGGTCTCAAAGTACTTTACAAAGAAATAATTATTATTATCCCAGATGGAGCAACTCAGACAGAGGGGCTGCTGCCCTTTTCAGCAAATTGGGGAGTGGAAGCCCCTTCACTCCAAATACAGCCATAGGCTATAAATTATTGAATCCTGGCCTCTCTTGATTGGGAGCTGGAACTACCAATGAAGAACCTTTTTTTTTTTTTTTTTTAAATAAAGCAGAACATCAAGCTCCAGTCTTAAGAATTTCAGCATGTGTTCAAAACATATGAAAGTGAATGCTTTTAAAACTGATTAATTGTGAGCAAAGTATGGCTACTTAAAGTAAGAAAAGTGACTATTACAGTCAAACTAATAATGGCTAACATGCTGAACATTATTTTAAGTGGGTTATATATATATAATTTTATTTAAGACTCATAACAATTTTAATGAGGTAGGAACGTATAGCATTTTACTCATTTTACAGTTGAGGAAACTGAGACAGAGAACTTAAGTAGCTAGGCCAAAATGTCAGTCAAGCAAACTGGCAGAGCTGGAATTCAGACGTAGGCAGTTTGACTCCAGAGCCATCACTCTTAGCAAGTTACTCTGTGCCAGCTACTGTGTGAAACATTTTACATGAATTATCTCACTTAATCCTTACACAATTCCTAAGAAGTAGATATTTTATTGGGGACCCCTTCCAGTAGAGGAAATCCGAGAAATTAGAGACCTCTTAGATGATAATGAAAGTGACATTAAGAGACTACCTTTTACCCAGAGAGCTCTGACAGTGCTGTGCATTACAAAGTGCTTTGGCAATGGGCAAGCTTGGATTAGAGTCCCAACTGCGTCTGTCATTTGGGCAAGTTATTAAACCTCTATAAATTTTCAATTTGTAAAATGCTAAATAGTTAAGGCACAGAAATTAAAAGGCTTAAAAAGGTGAAGTGACTTGTCCAAGCTCATGTTCCAGTAGAGGTGGAGCCAGGATTTTGAAAAGTAGACAAAAGAGCACTGGGCAAGGGGTCAGGGAATGAGGGCTGTTCCTGCTGCCAACTAGGCTGTGTGACCTTGAGCAAATCAAATACTCTCCGTGGTCTCCATGCTTTCCTCTGTAAAAGAGGGACATCAGGCTCCATCGATACTAAAGTCTGTCCCAGGGCTAACATTCTGATTCTCAAGATCTGTTTTCTATTTAGTCCCTTGTTTGAAAGTCCTTGGAGGAAAAGAAATTAACCACACAGAACCTGAAAGTGACTCTGGAAGCCAAATTTAGAAAACAGATCTCAAAAGGAGAAAAAAGAAGTTTACAAAATTTCTTTATTTAGAAAGCGAGACTGCCCTGTAAAGTGTTTGGCTTAATTTGTGAGACTCAGTGACCAGATAAAGGCCGTACAGATCTCCTTGACTAGCCAGTTCTCCTGGCTGCAGTAAGTCATATAACCGGGTTCAGTGGCCGTTTCTGGCCTGCTATACTGGCTAAAGCTGGAAGAAGCCCATCCTGTGTGGGAGGGATCTGAGAAAAGAAGCCAAGCTTTTCATGTGGGTGTTCTATCTTGAATTCAGAATGTCTATACCATTCTGTCTACTTCTGTTTTTGTTCTTAGTGATTATTATATAGTGACACAGCCCACTGCTACCATGAACCAGTTTTTTTTCACAACCTTGTGGTAAGCCATGGTATAGTGAACAGGTCTGGCTTCCATTTCTCCATGCGGTTCTATTCAAAAGTATGAGCTTGAGTTTGTGATAAATCTTGGCAAAAAAGATATCCACAGCTTTGTGATCTTGGGAAAGTCACTTAAATTCTCTGTGTGTCAATTTTCCTCATCTTTTTGTAAAATGATGCTTATCCCACGTGCTCTTCAGTGTTATGAATTTCAAATAGTGTATATGTGGAAGTAGTCTGAGGAAATTAGATGACAATGAAAGTGATGCTGACTGGGCACGGTGGCTCAAATATGTAATCCCGGTACTTTGGGAGGCCGAGGCAGGTGGATCACTTGAGGTCAGGAGTTCGAGACCAGCCTGGCCAACATGGTGGAACCCTGTCTCTACTAAAAATACAAAAATTAGCTGGGCATGATGGCCAGCGCCTGTAGTCCGAGCTACTTGAGAGACTGAGGCAGGAGAATTACTTGAATCCGGGAAGCAGAGGTTGCAGTGTGCTGAGATCGTGCCACTGCACTCCAGCCTGGATGAAGAAGCGAGACTCCGTCTCAAAAAAAAAAAAAGTGATGCTATGAGACTGCTTCTTACCCAGAGAGCTCTGACAGTGCTGTGCATGAGGAAGTGCTTTGGCAATGAGAAAGCTTGGATTACAGTCCCAACTGTGTCTGTCATTTGGGCAAGTTATTAAGCCACTATAAATTTTCGATTTCTAAAATTCAAAGTAGATAAGACACAGAAATAATAAACACAAAGCTTCTGACAACAAGCCATTAATAGACAATCAGTATTATTATTTTTATGATCAGTTATTGAATTGCAGTGCAGAGTTAGCAGGTTTGGAACACCAGGTCTTATTTTCTAAGTCTTACGTACTAATTCACTGTGAACTTCAGGAAAAAGCCAGTATAAAATTGAGCTGTGCTTCTAGGAAACCAAATACCCTAAATGGCTGAGATCAGTTTCAGAAGCTTATACTCATATACATCACACCTTGAGGAAATCTGGACAGGCACTTTTCTTCCCTTTATCTGTTTGATTTTTTTTCCCCCATTTTTGTGGAGAACAGGATCTCGCTATATTGTCCAGGCAGGTCTTGAACTCTTGGGCTCAAGCTATCCTCCCACCTTTGTCTCCCTAAGAGCTGGGATTTCAGGTGTAAGCCACCATGCCTGGCCCTTTCTTCCCTTTAGAAAACTCTGCCTAACCCCCAACTTTCTGTGGCTACAGGAATTCTGGTGATCTGTTGGGATCCCAAAATTTATCTCAGCATTCTAAGTTTATTTGAACATGATAGAATTATAGCAAAATAAGTCCCAGTGCTTTTTAGCATAAAAATCTCATTTTAAGATAAAAAGTTTTACCCCATGTAATAGTAGATCCTATTATATAGAATATTCTGTCTCTATATAGGATCCAATAAAATAGTAGTTCTACTTTAAGTAGCCTTTGATTGAGAGAAACACATGATAAAAATTCAGCAACATTAACAAAAGTCCCCTCTTAAAAATGTTTTATGAATAGATAGTACATGAACTTGATATAAAACTCACGAGGTACAAAAGGGAGTACCATGAAAGTATCCTTCTTTCACTCCATCCCTCATTCACACACTGCCTTTCTCCAGAGCCGCCTATTGTTTCATTTCTGCTGTATCTTTTCAAAAACAACTCTGGACTACAAACATTTACATATTTTCCCTTTAAAAAAGACAAAATGGTAGCATCTTACCACTCTTCTTCACCTTGCTTTTTTTTCACTTAGTATTTTGTTATGCTTTCTTATACTTTAACATGAATATGTTTTTTGTTTTTTTTTTAAGGCGGGGGGCAGGTGTGGTGGTTCACACCTGAAATCTCAGCACTTTGGGAGGCCAAGGCAGGGGGATCACTTGATCCCAGGAGTTTGAGACCAGTCTGGGCAGCATAGTGAGACCCTATCTTTACCAAAAAACAAAACAAAACAAAACAAAACTAGCTGGGTGTGGTGGCATGTGCCCATATTCCCAGCTACTCAAGAGGATCGCTTGAACCCAGGAGGTTGAGGGTGCAGTGGGGCTGTCATGGCCGCACTGCACTCCAGCCTGGGCAACAGAGCCAGACCCTGTCTCAAAAGAAAAGGAGAGGCTGGGCTTGGTGGCTCACACCTGTAATCCCAACACTTTGGGAGGCCAAGGCGGGCAGATCACCTGAGGTCAAGAGTTCGAGACCACTCTGTCCGACATGGCAAAACCCTGTCTCCACAAAAAATATGAAAATTAGCCAGGCGTGGTGGCACCTGCCTGTGTAGTTCCAGCTACTTGGGAGGCTAAGGCAGGAGAATCGCTTGAACCCGGGAGGCGGAGGTCACAATAAGCCGAGGTCACACCACTGCACTCCAGCCTGGGTGACAGAGATTGACTCCTCAAAAAAAAAAATACGTAAGAGACAGGAAAATAATATTTTTATTCTTCATGATATGTACTACTGAAAAATTGTATTGCTTTTTTTTTTTTTTGAGATAGTGCTCTGTTGCCCAGGTTGGAGTGCAGTGTCACGAGGCTCACTACAACCTCTGCCTCCTGAGTTCTAGCAATTCTCCTGCCTCAGCCTCCCAAGTAGCTAGGATTACAGGTGCGTGCCACCATGCCCGGCCATTTTTTTTTTTTTTGTAGTAAAGATGGTGTTTCAGCATGTTGGCAGGGTAGTCTTGAACCCCTGACCTCAAGTGATCCACCCCCCTCAGCCTCCCAAAGTGCTGGGATTACAGGCATGAGCCACCTTGTCTAGCTGCATTTTTTAATATACAGAAAATCATAGTGAATATTTTTAATATACGGAAGATAAAGGCCACTTAGAGATTCTCAGCTCTTAGATTGGGAACCACCAGTATAAGTAAAATATTAATAATATTCAACTTAATTTTGGCCCTTACTGTGCACCAGACATTGTTCTAAGCACTTTACACATTATCTCACGTAATCCACATCCTCCTCATCCTTCTAGTCTCAGTTTAAATGCTATCTCCTCAGAGACCATCTCAGCATCTGATGGGAGATGCAGACCCGTTAAGTGGCTGCTTGAAATACAGTATGGGCCAGTATCCCAATAGTAATACTATGTGTGAGGCTCATGGTAACACAGAGGAGGAAGGGATTAATTCCATATTCCATCATGTATGTGTATGTTGGTGGGAGTACAGGTGACTATTTAGGAAGGGGGAACGGAACGAGGTATAATGCTGAGCTGGGCCATGGGAAAAGAATAGTTTTGCAAGTGGACAAGGTGGAGGTGAGGCTTTCTGGATACAAGTGACATCGTGTGCAGAAGCACACTGAGAAACAGCATGAAGTGCTAAGGATTGCTAGGGTAGGGGGTTGGCTCTCAGGATATGAAGCTGGCTAGGCAAAGAGAGCCCATGAAGAGCCTTGCTGAGGAGTTTGGACTTTACTTCTGAAAGCAGTAGTATGGCCAAATTATATTTTATTTTTAGAAAGATCACTCTGGCATTGTTAGGACTGGAGGTAGGTGATGAGGTGAAAGGACCACGTGGAGACCAGTTTAGGAGGCTTCGAAGTTGTTCAGGTGAGAGTTGATGGGGACTTGGACTGAAGGTATTTGCAGCGAGTTGAAGAGGAAGTAGATAAATTGGAGATTATTTTAAAAGGCAGAGCCAAAGGCCTAGGTGATTAATTGGATGAGGAAGAATAAAAGATGAGATGAAGGGACTTATTGTAATGGATTGATATAGTATAAAAGAATAAAACAGTGGCATTAATAATTATAGGGAATTTGGAGTGAAGTGGAAGAAATAATGATGTTGGCTTTGGATATATTGAGTTTAAGATGTCTCTGAGACAGCCAGGAGGAAAGGTGTAGCTCTCTCCTTCCTTTCCAGAATAGCAGTCCTAGCCTAAGTCAGTCATCCTTGGACCAGTTTCCTGTGGGGCCCAGTCAGGTATAAAATTCCCCAAGATCTCACTGGCATTTCTGAGCTCCACATCCTTCAAGGTTAAAAGCTGGATGTTGAAAACTCCCTGGACCCTCATTGATATGCAAATGGATTATGGACGGACGGTGTGTGTGTGTGTGTGTGTGTGTGTGTGTGTGTGTGTGTGTTTTAAATCAGATGCTGGCTCCAGTGCAGCAAACTCTTCTGCCTCTTGCAAGCAACAACCCTGAAAAAAGAAAACCTTTTTTTATGAAGCAGCCTCTGGCCCTGACAAGTTCTGGCTCTCTATTGGCTCCCAAGAAGCTCCCCCACCTCTCTTAGCAGATTTTAAGAGATGAGGTTGTACAGTGTTCAGCCAGATCCCCACGTGGCTGCTGAAGAAAGCCCAGAGTGTTGGGGACTCGACCCTTTCTCAGCCACCACCTCTGCTTCGGTGTCCTCAATGCTGAGACAAGACACCTTGTAGCCTAACTCTTTCCAAAATGACGGGGCTGGGATCCTCCTCCACAAGTCGAATATCCAACGCTCACCAGGCGGTGGCAGGACCGAGCACGTGGTATCGTTTAGGGGCTGGGCTCCAGGGTCCTCCTAGGAAAGAGGACAGCCCAGGAGGCGAGAGGCTGGCTGGCCACCCTGGCCATGGCAACCTCTCTGGCTCCTACAGCTGATGGCCAAAGGCAGGGGGCACGCCCTGAGTCCCATTCACACGTTCATAGGATGGTGCCAGGAGCCCGTTATCTCTTCTCCGCCTTCTCCTCACGCACCACCCCCACTGTCATGCCGATAAATCCCGAGAGCAAAGGGTGGCACGATTCCTCCCGCGCCCCTGCGGGCTGAAGGCGGGCACTAAAGCAGTGCAGTCCCAAGCTTCCCCTGCAGAAGCCGCGCTCCCCACTCGGTCCGGGGGCAGAGGGGGCGCGAGAGAGCAAGTGGGCGGGCGTCCCATCCTCCGCATCCTCCTCCAGGTCCTGGCGCACAGGGTGGGAGCGCTGCGCTGCGCCGCGCTGCGCGTCGCGGCCCGCTTGCCGCCTGCCCCCTGCCCTAGCTGGGCCACCTCCCCGGGCTGCCGGTGGAGGGCTAAGAGGCGCTAACGTTACGCTGTTTCCGGTTTTCCAGCGGGCTCTGTTTCCCCTCCCAAGGCGGCGGCGGCTGAGCGGCGGAGCCCCCCAAATGGCCTGGCCAGATGCGGCAGGTTTGCTGCTCAGCGCTGCCGCCGCCGCCACTGGAGAAGGCTCGGTGCAGCAGCTACAGCGACAGCAGCAGCAGCAGCGAGAGGAGCAGCAGCAGCAGCGAGAGCGGCAGCAGCAGCAGGAGCAGCAGCAACAACAGCAGCATCTCCCGTCCCGCTGCGCCCCCAGAGCCGCGGCCGCAGCAACAGCCGCAGCCCCGCAGCCCCGCAGCCCGGAGAGCCGCCGCCCGTTCGCGAGCCGCAGCCGCCGGCGGCATGAGGCGCGACCCGGCCCCCGGCTTCTCCATGCTGCTCTTCGGTGTGTCGCTCGCCTGCTACTCGCCCAGCCTCAAGTCGGTGCAGGACCAGGCGTACAAGGCACCCGTGGTGGTGGAGGGCAAGGTACAGGGGCTAGCCCCAGCCGGCGGCTCCAGCTCCAACAGCACCCGAGAGCCGCCCGCCTCGGGTCGGGTGGCGCTGGTGAAGGTGCTGGACAAGTGGCCGCTCCGGAGCGGGGGGCTGCAGCGCGAGCAGGTGATCAGCGTGGGCTCTTGTGCGCCGCTCGAAAGGAACCAGCGCTACATCTTTTTCCTGGAGCCCACGGAACAGCCCTTAGTCTTTAAGACGGCCTTTGCCCCCCTCGACACCAACGGCAAAAATCTCAAGAAAGAGGTGGGCAAGATCCTGTGCACTGACTGCGGTGAGTCGCCCCCTCCCTCTGCTGGAGAAAGGGGGGAGGGGCGAGGTGGTGGAGAATGGGGGTGGGGCGGGGAGGTGCTGCAGGTGCCCGGGCCTGGCAGCGTCCAGGCTCTGGGGGGTGGGGCCGCCCCTGGGCAGGGCGCCTGGCACGGGTGGGTGAGGGGGTTGGGGAGAAGGAGGATCAGGCTCAAAGTGTGCCAGGGGCGGGGGGCGGAGGGAGGCGCTGGCTTGTGCCAGCGGGGATCTGCGGCTGATGTATGGCATGTGGGGCTGGAAAGCTGCCATCATAGCCCAGTAGCGGAAGGAAAGACGGAGAGGTCCTGGCAGTGCTGGCCTGAGGCTCAGTGAGTCAGGAGTGACCCTCGGAGGCCTTGCCCACTCTGCTCCCGCGGGCCTGCCGTGCCCAGGCTGGCAGGGTCTGCAGGAGCAGCTGGGCAGACTCCCAGGCTGTGAAGGCCTCCGCTTACAAGTTCTCCTAGGGAATGATCGCCCCCGCCCCCTCCTTCCTCTCCTGGGCTGGTTGCTCTGCTCATCCACACCGCTGGCGCAGGCAGAGTTGGACTTTTTCTGCTACTGTTTTCCGTCCTCCATGTGGCTCCGGTTTTTTTCTCCATCGTGATTGCGTGTCTTTGCTAAGCAGGTAGCACAGCCTTTTCTTAAGACTAGCAAGCAGACACCCCCCCTTTTTTTTTTTTTTTTGGCTGTTTCTGGGGGATATTACAAGGTCTGTTGATCGTGATGATGATGAAAGAGGATAACTTACTTCTGCTGAATGCTTTAAGTTCAGCTCTAACGTCTTACTCGCCGGATGTATTTGACTGCATCTCTCATCTTCATGATGTTAGATGCTGCACAGGAATGCAGGTGATTAGAAACAAAACACTGAAATCTGTCGATCTGTGCAGCTGGGAATGGAAGTCTCCCAAGTTAGAAGTCAAAGAAATGTCAGTCTAAGAGCTTTTTCTTCTTGTCCCTGAATCCAGTACTTACTTCTTAGTAAGATATTTCAAACCGAATTGTCCCACACTGGAGTATTTGGTGTAAGCCTGTCTTGTGCTTACTCACATTGGGGTTTCGTTTTGTCCTAACTAAAGCTGAATTTGTTGGCATGCAGTATGACTTGCTGGACTGTGTAATCGCTGAATTATGATAGACGTCCTGTACTCTCATAGAAGTTGGTATGTTTACCAGTTTACCAACTGATTCTGGGTAGTGTAGACAGGCTTTGTTTGGTAGCAATATATGTGTAACAGCTTATAATAAGTTTTGCTGCCCTCATCGTTCTAGATTAATACCTATGACTTTTGGAAGCTTTCCTCCCCCGACCCCTTCAGGAGGCACATTTTAGGAGCTTAGTTGTGGGAGTATATCTAGACACTAACTATGTTAAATTGTGATCACTGTAATGAGAAGAATCTTGGCAATGTCTTAATAAGAAGGGGAAAACTTTGGGGGATAACAGCAGTTTATCGCTCTGACTTTATCCTTAGGAATATCGTTCACTGCTTTTTAATACTGGTTTTATGTCCTGAAATGTTTTACGATGACAAGTAGAGACCAGCTAAGAATTTCTAATTTTTTATTCTATTAAGTATTTTATCTGAGATCCCTCGGGGAGCTGTGAAACAGTATTGTACAGTAGAAAATAGATAGTAAAAATATTTATTGAACCTTGTCCAAGGACAGCTTCTGTTTGGTTGTTGATGAGTTGCTCCTGCATTTGCACAGTGTACATCTCCTTATAATCCCTAGTCTGGGCCACTAAGGACTTAATGGTCTTTGTCAGATAACCCCATAGAGTAACCGGCTTCTCTGCTCCCTTGTCTCCCTCCTCCTACTTTCTCCTTCCCCCAACACAATACACCTTATCAATTAACACATTGTTTGTTCTAGTGACTATTTAATAGCTTAACAGTTGAATGCAGAAATCATGAAAGATTTGAGGGTAAGAAAAGGTTTGTTTCTAGGTTATAATCATCTCATATTATCAAAATAGCATGTGTAGTAGAGTGCTTAAAAAGATATTTAGAACTGCAATCATTAGTAGCGGAAGGGCCCTCACATATCACAAATTATCAAGAATCAGGAATGTGTAGGGCAGCAAACATTTCAGAATGCAAAAAAATTGCTTTGAATTGATATTCAAAGCAAAGTACATAAACAGGTACCATTTTGGGGAGCCTTATATAAGGGGATTAGAAATTAAAGGACATATTTGTGAGACTTGTGGAATTGGTGATAATGTGACAGAAGAGCATAAACTGTATTTTCTCATTTTCTATGATGTGGTTAAAGAAAACACGTACAGGTAATGGCATATTAAATAAGGAAACAAAATCATCCGAACTAACCACAACACTATCCTTGTGCTCAGCAGGAAATAACTAACAAATTCATTTTCTGTTTTCTATTCTAAAGAAAGCCCTCTGGGCCACAGGGTCATTGGGAACATTTTCTCCTTGGAGCAGATTTGCCCATTGCAAAATAGGGAAACTGGCACTTGGAAACCGTCGTCGCGGCCGTTACATTGAGCAACTGAGGTTGCATTGTTGCTTTGTTTAGCTAGTTTCAGCTCTGAGTGTGCGTCGGTTCTGAGAGGTGTGGTTCCCTGGGAGGTCATCAAGAAAGCTTGTGGGTTTTTGTTAAGGGGGGGCATCATATGGAGGGATAATATTGTGTTTAAAAATTGGCCTCAGGAGCATCAATGTGGGGGTCACACTGGACCTCTTTTAGACAGTCCTCATACATGGCTAATTTCCACTGTGAAATGTTGAAGTCTATGATCTAAGGTGGGGAATGGTAGACAGGGGTCTTGTTGGAATAGCAAGACCTGCTAGAGTGGTATTTTTACATATTTAATGTGTATCATTTATCCAGAGAGAGTACATCTGGTGATAGAGTTGAGTAAAATCTTCGCATTTCTTAGAAGATTGCATATATGGAGGGAGGTGTTTTCTGTGCCTTCTGAGGAAAGGCGAGCAAAAAGAGTTAGAAAGGCCTTGCAGGGATTAGCAACTCTGTACAATGTTATAAAAGCATCCTGTTCTGCAAATAGTCCTGCATTTTAAAAGATGGTTGCATATATTTTGGTATAATTACACCCTATCTTGTTGTTTTCTTGTATTCATGTTTTCAAGCAGCTTCCTTATTGAATAGATGCAGTAAATAGCACAAAAAATAAAGATAATTTCTTTCTTTGGGACTTCCTGATTAGCAGTTTTCCAGTGTACAGTGTACTTTGTAGTTAAACAAGGAAAGGTGTATTCCTGGGGGATTTTACATTCTTTAAGATAGTTTTAAATTAATTTGGCACCCAGATTCACATATTAGAGAAAGGTGGTTCACAAAATTCAGTATAGCAAAAGCGACTGCATATTTTTAAAATGCTGTTTATTTAAAGAATCTTTTCTTCCCCAGCCAGCTGGAAACCCAGCTGTGCTGCAGCTTGAAGATGGGAAAGTGAAACTAGATTAGAAACTGACCAGTTCCAGTGATGAGGACAAGGCATGGCTGTAGATTTAAGGATTGCATTATCACCATAATGTCATTATTTCTTGTAGTGGCTGCTTTCCTCGGAAGACTGCAATTCTTGGGGCAGGAACATATCTTATCTTTGAGGTCTTCTTTCTCCTAGCTCTCCTGCCCCCAGTGTTTCCTACTTTGTCTGGTTTACAGAAGGACTCTCCATCAGTGTCATTTGAATGGATAAAGTCAAGTGAAGTTAAAGAAAGCCTCCAGATTAATACTAAAATAATCTTAACTCTTTGACCTGTGACATCAAGTCCTGTGCTGAAAAGCTGAGTTTGATGATAGCTTTTACCTGTCGCTATGGGAACCTTTTTTTCAAAAGAATCATTATCAAGTAGAGTACTTAACCACAATGTGGTTAATCATTGCGCTGATTAGTGTTAATGGGATTTGAGTGGTGGAGAATAAAGATCTTGCTGGAAAAGACCCTCTCATTTTTTTCTTTTGGAAGGTAGATTACTACTTGCCCACCCCCAAATTTAAACAAAAATAAAACAACCATCAGTTAGAATTAACAAACAGTTTGGGAGCTAGGGATGGTGGTATATTAACAATCTAGGTGACTAACTTCTTCTTGGCCTCTAATCAAAGCAAGTATGCTTCCCCTTTACTATCCTCTTTTATCTAGGGCATTTTAATTTTATTTCCTAATATCAATTAGTTTTTTCTTTATAAAATTATGTTTATATTTTTATTTTCTGAATTTTGAGCCATATAAATTATTTATATAAATTATATAAATATAAATTATACATATACATATATTTATATGTGTGTATATATACACATATATACATATAAATTATATAAATATAAATTATTTATATGGTTCAAAATTCAGAAAATACATAAAAATAAATGATGAAAATTTCCTTTTTAACCCCTGTTCTCAGCTACCCAGCTTTAAGTCTCTGTGGCAAAATATTCAAGAATAACTTATTCTTGAAACTTGTGTTTCTCTAAAAACACAATGTTTTTCAAAGTGGTCTCATTTTTTTTTTCAGCAGATGGAGAATGCCAATTTTACCATTAAGCCAATTTTGTGGTAAATTCTTCCCAGGTTATACATATTTTCTTAACTTAGCCCAAGATCTTATCTACCTAGTTCTCTGAGTTCTCTATCTCAAGTATCTAGTTAAAGGATTCTCTTTTCTCCTCAACGGATACTCTACCTCACAAATATAATTCTAGAGTCAGGAATGAAAATACCAACTTATTTTTCAGATACTTTGCCATTAAGTTTTCAATGACAAAAAGTTTTGTAAGTCTTAATTGGGATGCTTAAAGGAGAGATCCAAAGGGTTATCACTGAGATTTAGGGCTGCATCTCAACCCATACAGCAATTCTTATTGTTTCACACGCTTGATGATCTCACAGTAGTGTCCATGTGGGAGATCACATGATTTCACAGATAAAAAGAGAAAACTCCACAGTGCATGATTGCTTTGATTTTCATTCAGAAGCCAGAGACCCCAGTTGCCAATGAGAGTTTGATTTTGACCATATTCATGCACATCTGGTACAATTCCAGGGAATTTAGCCACCTGAATACTGTTCTGAAGTATGCTTAAGGTAGCTGATCTGAACATAGTGTTAAAATTTCAGAGGATCAGGGAATTGCCATTTGGATACATAGGAAAAAAAGTAAATATGCAAATATCAAAATAGCAGGAAGTCTTAACCCTCTAAACCCTGTTTGCTTAGTGGTATTTGGCAATTTTGAAAATTTGGGAAAGGAATGGTGATATCAGTATTATTGAAGTTTCCCCAATGCAGTTTCCAACAAGTTCTTAGATCTTTCTTTGCAAGGTCTGAAGTGCTGTTAGTATAATGTGCACTAAAGGCAAAGAAATTTCCCCCAAAATTTTGTGTTTGGATGGATGGGTATATATGGTACGGGGATTTTTGTCTTACTTGTTTCTAGCAAAGTAACCCTCTCCTCCCACTTACTTTTTGGAATTTGTACATAGAAATAAGTTCGGTTTGTGAATGTCAAGAGATGATACAGGGAACTCTTTAGGAAACTAGGGAAAGTAGATGAATTAATCTGTAGAAGCGCTAAATTATGACAAGTTTGAACAATAACTTTTACATTTAATTAAAGTAGACTTCTTTAAAAACAGTAATACATACAGATGAGTCTTGCTGAGCTAGAGCTCCATGTTGGGTTCTAAGAACTGAAGCACATATAGAGGATGATTAAAAGGTACTAGGATGACATGAAAGGACATGTGGTACCCAGGCAAAGGGCTGGGAAACTTTTGCCAATCTGGGGCCAAAAGACAAATTTGCACTTATGGAGTGTGATTAGTTGCTGCTAATCAGCTACGATGCTTTTGATAGTTATGAAATGAAGTTAAGTTAAGGAGCCTTCCTTCTCTGGCTAGTTGGGAGAGTGTGGCATGTGAGCTCCATTCTACAGTAACATTCCCTTCCCACTTTGTACATGCAGTAAGATCCAAATGGCATCTCCAGGGATCTTCTCTGGGACAGAGGCCTGATGTTTCCGGAGCCTGTCAGCTCTGCTCTATGCTTCTGTTCAGGACCTGATTGTGCTGCTGGCCTCCTGGGTGCGGGGCAGGACTGGTGGTTAACATTTCATTTACCCTTGCAGATGTTTCTAGAGCGGCAGGGGCACAGGTACTGTAGAAGGTTTCTGTATTCTGCTAGCAACACAGACCTACAAGATGTGATGGTCAGGTTACTTTTTTTCTCTCTCCAGAAACAGAATCCATAGTGTTTCTATTTAATATTCACAATTTCCTGCCCTGTGCTGAGGACACTGGCTCCCTTACACCTTCTTTCCCTGATCTGTTATATAAAGACTGAGGATCTGTCTTTGTCCTTTATGCTGGGATGTTTTACTTGGTCTTGATCTTGATATTGATCCAACTAACAGAAGCCAAGCTGAATTAACATTCCTCAGAAGTGAATGAGAGAAAGGTCACAACATGGCTAAATACCTGGTCCAGCCCATGCAAAAGTCAGGACATCATGAATTCTATTGTGACAGTGATGCAATTTGGTATCCCAAAAGTTTTATTACAGAAAGAGCTTTCTTTTAATTTAATCTTTTTTAAATGTTAGCTTCAACAAATATTTAAATATATATTCTGTGTGAAGAACAAGGTACTTTAAAGGAGCTGACAGTAATTTAACTTAGAATATGATAAACACTATAGGATAAGCCAACATAGTGCTTTTGGGAGGAGAAGAGTCATAAAGGAAAGAAAGACAATATCTGGTTGGAAGATTAAAGAAAGTTTCTTGGAGAAGTAGTTTGAGATGGCTTTCCAATAGTCAGAGATAGTTGAGATGAGAGTGTGGTTTGGGGATAGAGATGAATCAATTGATTAAATCTATTTCATGCAGTAAGAGCAGCATTCTCAGTAGTAGAGAGGCATGTTTGTGGTACATAAAAACAAACAAAACAAAACAAAAAACACATACAAAAAAATCCAACCAGAATGAAAAGGGAAAATGAGTGAGGAGGCTGGAGAGGTAGATTAGGGTGATATTGTCTTTCTTTCTTTCTTTGCAGAGATGAGGTTTCGTCATGTTGCTCAGGCTGGTCTTGAACTCCTGAGCTCAAGTGATCTGCAAACCTCAACCTCCCAAAGTGCTGGGATTACAGGTGTGAGCCACCGCGCCCAGCCTAGGGTGATATTTTCATCAGTCTTGAATGCTAGGCTGATGAATTATTCTTAATTACGTAAGTAGTATTTGAAGGCTTAGGTTAAAAGTAACTCAGTAATGTTCGGTGAATGGGTCTTGCATGTACTTCGTTAAATTTATCTGGAAGTTACATGTTTTTTGCTATGCTATTCATGTTATTATAATGGGTATTATTCAAGTTTCATTTTTCAGTTACTCGCTGTAGTATATAGAAATATCATTGTTTTGTTTTGTTTCATATATTGACTTCGTATGCTGTGACCTGAATACATTCACTTATTTGTTCTATTAACTTTCTTTCTGTATATTTCTTGGGATTTTCTATGTACACAATTCTGTTGTCAATGAAAAGAAGACACTTATTTTTTCCTTTCTAATCTGTGTTTCATTTGTTTCTTTTTCTTGCCTTATTACACTGGCTGGGACTGCCAAAGTATAATGTTAAATTGTAGTGGTAAGAGCAGACATTCTTGTTCTTTTCATGCAGGAAAACAGTCAGACTTTGACTATTAAAGTCCTTTAAAGATTTCAGCTGAAAGTTTTTCATAGCTGCCCCTCCTTCCAAAAAAAAAAAAAAAAAAAAATGTCGACCCAAAACAGTATAATGACTAAGAGTTTGGGCTCTGCAGTCAGATGGACCTGGATTTAGAAACCATCTTTTGCATTTTTCAGCTGAGTGATATTGGGCAAGTTACTCTCTGCATCTTAGTTTCCTATAAAATGAAGATAGTGATAACACTTAATAGAATTGCTATGGGTATTAAATGTGATAATGCATATAAAATAATTAACATATCACTTGCTCAAAAAATGTTAATTATTAACCAATGTGAGCAGGAAGACTAAGTAAATGAAAATATTAAGTTCCAGAAGCAGACTGGGGGAAGACAGGAAAAATTTTCATGAACAACCCTTTTTCACCCAGATGTTCCTATTTGTTTCAACTTGAGAGTTATTGGGCTGGATCTGGTGGAAGCGGTGGTGAGAAGAGAATGGGTTATTTGTGTGGTCTCATTGTAGAGACACCCATGTGAGTCCCAGGATATGAATGCTAATTCTGTGGAAATCCCAAGTAGCCTACATATCTTGATGGGTGTATGTGTTGGTCAATTTTTTGAGAAGACTGCCAATAGATATTGTTTTTCTCTGTTTCACAAATGGGAGGACTAAGACCCATACTCCATATTGTCTCTTGTAAAATCTCATCATACTGGCGAGGTAACCAAGTTCTGGAGTCCTGCCAGTCTTGCTCATTGACTTCGGTAGGTCTTATCTTACTTTTTTTTTTTTTTTTTTTTTGAGATGGAGTCTTGATCTGTCACCAGGCTGGAGTGGAGTGGCATGATCTCGGCTCACTGCAACCTCTGCCTCCTGGGTTCAAGTGATTTTCCTGCCTCAGCCTCCTGAGTAGCTGGGACTACAGGCATGCACCACCACGTCCAGCTAATTTTTTGTATTTTTAGGAGAGATAAGGTGTAACCATGTTAGCCAGGATGATCTCGATCTCTTGACCTCATGATCCACCCCGCTTGGCCTCCCAAAGTGCTGGGAGCCACTGCTCCTGGCCCTTACATTTTTACTGTTGTCAGGAGAAGTTGCTGAAAGTCCCTGGAAAATGGCTGAAGGTTTCCTTATTTTCAAAGAAGGGTCCCTGACTCATCCTGGTCAGGGATTTTTTGATTTGGGGGTTTCCAGGGTTGGGGATGGGTTCACACTGAATCATTCATCCTTTCTCTTTTCTTGTTTCTGTAATGAGTTGTAATGTATCTGGTGGCTTCCCAAGGTCAGAGGAATAGAGATGTGATCATGTAACAGGTGACATTTTTTTGAGTTTGTGTGATTTTATTTTTATTTTAAATTATTGATATGTGAAACCAGATGAAAGTATGAAATTTTTTAAGTGTTTGTAGGACAAAGACTGCTAATTGTTTTACATGCATTATCTCATTTAATACCTACAGCAATTCCATTAAGTACTACCATTCTCTTCATTTTATAGAAAATGAAAACATAGAAAGTAACATATTTGGGGGTTCCTCCTCTAAATATTTGTTGGTTATTATTACCCCTCAGGTCCTTGGCTGGCTATGAATCCCCTGACCTCAAGAAGTAGTCTTTACTTTTTCTTATTCTTAAAGTCTTAGTATTTATGGCCTATATTATTTATATAACACTTATCATTTAATGCCATTCGTTGCTAATTATCCTTTGATGGGCCAGTATCTCATCTCTTTTACTTGGTGGTAAGATCTTTGGGGGCAGTAAGTTAAAATATGGTAAAGTGAATATTTGATTGCTGGCTATTGCCAAGAAAAAAGGGAGCAGCGGGACCATTTGCTTTGTCTGCTGCCCACTTTTGTCTTAGACACATTTCAAGATTCATCAAATGACAGCCCAGGCTAAGAGACAACCATAGAAAGTGCCTTCAGAAATTTTGATAAGAGCAGAATTTTGCTTCTTGGTCACGTTTCAGTTCTGTTTTTCTTTTCCCCTCGATAGTCCATAGTTTCTTTCTTTTCTTTTTTTGTCCTCTTTTATTGAGTTTTAGAATTATCTCTGGGTAGTTTTCCTCATGTATGTCAATATTTTGGCTTGTGTTATTTTCTGTGCTTTGGTTAGTTGGCATTCTGCAAAATTTACCAGTTTCACTTGCCACCTGAACTTTTTGGATAGTCCTCATTCTAGTCTCTCACTGGAATGCCCAGCTGCACTCTTAATCTGGCCTGTTCGTGCTTCAGGCTGAATACCTTCAGAGGTATGAGGTATGACCAGGTGCTTTTTCTGTAGTAGGCTGAGATCACAAATTTGGAGTGTTTTCACCTTTTTGCCTAGTAGACAGTTTGGGGGCTTCTGGAGTCCAGTACTGGTCCTTTGATCATTGGTTTTTGTTTTGAAAGGGGTGTGGTGGGAACCCAATGCTTTCTTCTAATGTTTCTCCTTTGGCATGTCCATTCTTTCACCATTCCCTTGAAATGAGGCATTTTTGCCATCTCTGCTTGGCTGAAGTATTGGGTAGGGTGTGGGCTTCTCCTCCACTCCGAGTTCCCAAGGACTGTTGGTCACCATCTTGCAGAAGGCTCTGGCACTCAGCATCCTTGAGTCTGAGTCCCTTCCACTGGTGCCCTTGGCCAGAGGTATAACCTCAATACAGCACCTTGCCCCACTTGCTTAGACCAGCAATGGATTTCTTAAGCACTGCTCAATTGATGCCTCTTTTCTGGAGTAACTTTGTATGACTTCAGAGAGACGATTTATTTACCAGTCAGGATGGAACAAGTAGTGGTTAAGCAGATAATCTGTCATGTCTGAATCTCTGTGTCTGGATGAGAGAAAACAGCAGGGCTGCATCCAGGGCAACTTTTCTAGCATTGTTGTTGGTTGATTTGATTTTAGGGGAAAAAAAAGTGAAAAGAAAACATTTTTTAAAAGAAAGAAAGGAGTCTCAGACCATGGCAGGATCCAGTTGTTACAGAGTAAATTCAAGGCCTGTAAGTGAAGTGTTTCTTTTAAAGGACTCTGGGACTTCCAAAGGCAGACTGTCTGACTGCTTACTGTTGGCTGGTTTTCTTTTTCATAGTCTGTTCATATGGGTTTTACTTCTGACATTCTCTTACCTGAGGCTTTACCTCTCCCACCTCATCCCACCTGGCTTCCTTCCTTCCTACTTAGGCCTGCTGATTGTGCTTCTCTGAATTTCATATTCGTTCTTCAACCCCCATTGTCAAGAATCAGGAAAATTTCCAGAAGTCTCTAGTATAAAATTTTCAACACTTCCTTAGACTTTAGGTCTGACAGACCTAGTGGGAAGGTAGGCACAAGCCTGGGACAGGATGAAGGCAGAACCAAATCCAGTAAATCTGACTGAGTTTCACTTAGGTCAGGTTCTTTAGGACATAACATGGAATTTTTTTCCAGAAGTCACCTTCCATACTTCCAGGTCTCATTTTCAAAAGGAATTCTTTCTCCAAAAAGGCTACTAACATTCACCGGCCTCTTAGTAACATATACAGTAAGTTGACTTGGCCAAGTACTGACAGAGATTCCTTTCAGATAGCACCTCCAGAGCTCAGCCCAGGTGATTCAGGCCAATGCTAAGAAAATCCCACGATGTAGAGCCAGGTAGTATTACACTCTGGGCAAAGCCAGACACCACCACCTCTGAGAAAAAAGGAGAAAGGTCTTTCTGCTGGAATGAATCTAATTTGTAAGTTGAAGGGAGGTACATGGGTGGCTCCCAGACTGGAAGGGAGCTTTCCATATTTGTTTCTCACTGTGTAAATTATCTGAGCAGGTTTCCACTGTGTATGGTTTACACTTAGCCGACTGAGAGGGCAAACGGGAGCTGGAGCTGAGACTGGTTCCCTTGGAAGTGCTGTTTTCACCTCTACTGGGTTTGCCTCTGCTTCTACCTGTGCCCACACACAATGTGGGCTTTGCACTTCTCCTTCATGATGTTGCAGCCTCAGGGCCTCTGGCTAGTGGTCTGCCTTACACCAGAATTTGTACAGAAGTAAAAAAGTTAAAGGCATTGGTTTTAGATTAGATCTGTAAAGGGATCACTTAAAACTAGTGCATCCTAAGGAGCTCTGTCTGAAAGAAAACATTGAGTTGGTGAAGAGTCCCAGTGGGTTTGATGGGCTTCACTGGGTCAAGGTCATGAACCATATTTTTTTTTAAGTATAAGAATTTACTTTTCTCATGTCTGAAGTTAAATAACAGCCTAATCATTCCAGAGTAGGGAAGAGTGTTGTCATTGTAAGAGGGAGAAAAGGGCAGTCGATAGTGCTGCTCTGTCCACGTGACTCAGGGAGTAATCCAATGGACATCACTCTCCATTCTAGGGTTTAAAGATTACTTTCTACGGAGGAGTTTGCTACTAGCAGTGTGGCTTTGGGAGAGGAGCCTTATGGTTCACTGGCAGTTGACCCAGTCAGCCTTAAAAATTGAAGCTGGTTTGTGGATCCTGCCATGGGTTCCTCCAGGAATGCTGTCACAGTGTTTGGTTTTCCAACACACCTCTTTCCCTCCTTCCTTCCTTCTCAGGTCCTTCCATCACCATGTCTTCTTTTGACCACTTTGTAGAGGGTACAGTCCCTTATGGGTTTTCCTTGGTTCTCCTCTCGATTTATGAAATCTGATTTATAGGTTTCATCTGTTCATAGTGAATGGTTACGGCTGTACACCGGAGATTTTTTTTTTTTTTTTGAGACAGAGTCTTGCTTTGTCACCCAGGCTGGAGTGCAGTGGCGTGATCTCAGCTCACTGCAACCTCTGCCTCCTGGATTCAAGCAATTCTCCTGCCTCAGCCTGGTGCTGACTTTTAAAGGCAAGTCTTTACTCTGTGACTTACTAGCGGGATAACCTGGGGAAAATTAATTAACCTCATTGTGACTCAGATTTCCCAACTATATTATGGGGCTCACAGTAATAGCTACCTCATAGCACTGTGATGAAGATTTGGTGAGTTACTTCACATTAAGTGCTTAGAGAACAGTGCCTTCCTATAGAAAACATTCAATGCAAGCTAGCTGCTGCAATCACTGTCATGTCCGTCATTAGTGGAAAGAGAATGAATGGCTTTGGATTCAGATGGGTATGTGACTCCGTTCCTGACTGTGTTCCTTACTGCTGTGTGAACTTGGGAAAAGTCCCTTAATTTTTTTGAGTGCCAGTTTCTACCTGCCTATGGCAGTTTTCGATTGCTATATGGCAAAACACCCTAAAATGGAGTAGCTTAACACAGCAACAGTTATTCGTTATAATCTCTCAGTCCTGGGAATTGAGGGGCTCAGCTGGGAGGTTTAGTATCTTTCACGTATTTTAGTCAGATGGAGGCCGAACAGTCAGACAGTGGTTGCGACAAGGTCATTTCAAAGTTTCTTCTCTGACATGTCAAGCAGATGATTCTGGCTGGTTTTCATCTGGGAGTGTAGCCGGGGCTGAGGACCAAGGACCAAGGACCTTGCCTGAGTTTCTTCACAGTACCATGGCTAGGCCCAGGAATAAGCATCCCAAGAGAGGACCAGGTAAAAGCTCTATTGTCTCTTAGGATCTAGCCTCAGAAGTCACATAGCATCACATCCACCACATTCTGCTTGTTAGAAGACAGTTACTAAAACCTGACCAGATTCAAGGGGAGGAGAATTACATGCCACCTTTTGGTGGAAAGAGTGTCAAATAATTTGTGGACATTACTGTTTGACCTCTGGTACAAATTATTTATAGTCCTCGGACATGAGAAATATACTCATCCCCACTCAAAACCTCCCCTCGGCCCCTTGGCCAATGTCTCGTCTATTATGGCATTAGGCTCAGGTTCAGGAGCCAGGGTCTCATCATCTAAATCAGGCCTACGTGAAGTTGAGACTCCTCAATGTGGTTCCGTGAGTACAGCAACTCGAGTACTGCTCCTCTTGATCTGAAGACTGTGAACTCAAGAGACAAGTTGTTTGTCCTCCACCCCAAATGCAATGCTGGGACAGATGTAGGATAACTACTATAGATGCCTGTTTTAAAAAATTGTAACACTTCCATTTTAAAATGACTATTTTAATTTTTTTACTTTAAATTTTGAAATAATTTCAGACTTATCATAATACAAGAAAGTTACAAAAATAGTACAGAGTTCCCAAATACTCTTTGGCTAGCTTCCTCAAATGACACAACATGTAAAATGATCAAAACCAGGACATTAATAGTACTGATGCAATACCGTTAGCTAATCTATAGACCTTATTCAAATTTTGCCGGTTGTCTTACTAATGACCTTTTACTGGTCCAGGATCCAGTCTAGAATCCCACATCACATTTAGTTGTCATGTCTCTTTAGTCTTCTATCTACGGTAGATGCTTCCATTTAGAAAGGGGGGAAATATCAGTCGCTAGTCCCTAGCAGTTTTGAAATCCAGCCTGGCATGTGAGTAGGGCTCAGTCCTATTACCTGGAAATGATTCTTCACTGTTGTTCTACCCTATGAACTCCTGGTTCTGTCCTCTGAGTTATCCTTCTTTTTCCATAAGATGTGGCCCTTGTTTGCAGCTAAGCAGTTTTCTCAGACTGCTTCCTACTTGTAGGTGTCCCTTTTTATCCAAGCTGGTGATGTTCCTGCTAGTATAGTAGTCCCTCCCATCCATGCGGGATATATTCCAAGACCCCCAGTGGATGTGTGAAACCGCAGATAGTACTGAGCCTTATATGTACCATGTTTTTTCCTATATGTACATACATATAATAAAGTTTAATTTATAAATTAGGCACGGTAAGAGATTAACAACAACACATAATAATAAAAAGGAACAATTATAACAATAGATACTGTAATAAGAGTTATGTGAATGTGGTCTCTCTCTCTCAAAATATCCAATTGTATTAAACCATGGAAAATGAAACCATAGATAAGGGGGGACTACAATATACTTCCTTTAAAAGTGTATGGTTTTCCAGTGAATCTTATTAGGGTTTACTGCATTAGACAAAAGCCACACCCACAGATCTTCTTAAGATAAGCTCTTCTCTACTTTGAGTTCCCTCTGAGGCTGCAGTGGGATAATACTCTTAAGATTTGTAGAACTCCTATTTATTAATGAAAGGATCTGTGAGGCACATTCTTAAGATCTATGGAGAAGTGTGGTGCAGTGGCTAATGCCTGTAGTCCCAGTACTTTGGGAGGCCAAGGCAGATGGATTGCTTGAACCCAGGAGTTTGAGACCAGCTTGGGTAACATATGGAGACCTCCTCTCTACAAAATTTTTTTTAAAAAATTAGCCAGGCATAGTGGAGCATGCCTGTGGTCCCAGCTACTCTGGAGGCTGAGGCAGGAGGATCACTTGAGTCTAGGAGGTTGAGGCTGCAGTGAGCTGTGATTGCACCACTGCACTCTAGCCTGGGGGACAGAGTGAAACCCTGTCTCAAAAAGAAAAACAAAGAAGACCCACAGAAGAACTTTTTTGTCTCAAACATTCTTTGAGGTATTGCCTTTGATCTTTCCAGGTCTTAACAAAAGATAAAATTCAAAAAGTCTCAAACTGAGCTCAATATATTCTTGCCATACTCTGTTATGTTTAGGACACTCATATCTTAAATAACAGCATTTATCTAGTCTTCCAAGCTCTTAGAAATGTCAAAATCATCTTCGGCTCTTTTTTCACTCTCATTCCTGGTATAGAGGACAGTGACAAGTCATGACAGTTTTTACTACTGCAAAGTCTCCTCAATCCAATTCTTTTCATTCATGATGTTCTAGTTGGATACTTTTATTTTATTTATTTCTTTTCTTTTCTTTTTTTCTGGAGATGAGATCTTACTGTGTTGCCCAGGCTGGAGTACAGTGGCTGTTCACAGGTGTGATAATGGCACACTACAGTTTGGAACTCTTAGGCTCCAGCGAGCCTTCCACCTCAGCCCCCCAAGTAGCTGGGGCTACAGGCATGTGCCACTGTGCCTGGCTTCTAGTTGGATACTTATATCTCACCTAGCCTTCCTTAGTAGCTGTAAAAGGAAATCCCTAATTTCAGAGTCTCTGTTCTCCTTTATTATCTAATGCTAGAATTAGCTTTCTAAAACAGAGTAATTATCTCTCCCCAACCCAGAAATCTTCAATAGTTTCCTTTTGCCTATAGCATAAAGAGAAACTTCTTCACAGGGCTTGCAAGACATTCCACAGTTTAGCCCCTACCTACCTGTAATCCTTCAGTCCACTCTTCTTCCACACTTACTCTTTGCCATAGCCAAAATGATCTACTTGACAATTTCAAATAAATTTTACATTTATATCCTTTAGTGCTTTTGCTCATTCTGTTTCCTTGTAGGCTTAGTACGCCTTTCCATTTCCTCTTCTCAGTCAGTTTCTTGTGCCTCCTCTTCCTTCTGGGCTTAGCTCAGATTCCACTTCTCCTCAAAGCTTTTTCTGATCCCCTCAGTCAGAATGAATCACGGCCTCCTGTGTTTCTGTAGCAATTCATTGCTCTTCTGTAAACATAAAGGCCTAGTCTATCACTTGGCATAGTTGGATGGGGGAGGAGGGCATGTGTGTGTGTGGTTGTCCAGACTGTGAGCTTCCTGAGTGCAGGATGGAGCTGCAGCAAAAGATATATCTTATTTATCTTTTTGTGCCTTATGTAAGTTAGCTGACAACTGCTGGGTAACTTGAAGGGAGTGACCTTAGGATTGTATCTTGGGATTAAAACTGTCCATTGGGAATAAGCATCTGGCTCATGGAAGGAAATTAACCTTAGGTATGTCTATATTGGTGGAAATATGAAGGGAATAAATTGAGACAGTTACTTTAGAAAAAAGCCAAATCTCTGATATGTGGATTCGAGTCTGTGTTTTTTTAGCTTCTATGGAAGCACCTCGAAAAGCGTTTTCAGGATCGGAGAATATGGCTGTTTTTTATACCACTATATCCCGACCAACTTTATGGTACGTGGTACATAATAGGAGCTCAATAAACATTAATTAAGGGGAAAATGAATGAAGAAACAATTTCTTCTGTGTGACTCTTCAGTGTGCCTACATGTGGCATACCCAAGGAACATAGCCAGGAAAGCTAGTTTAAAATCAACCCGAGTTAAGAGAAGGTTTATTTATCATAAGTGATTTATCCAGGGCCCTCTTGACACTTAGAGCCTTCTGCTGTGCTACGGAGGAGTGGCAGATATGTGCACAGGATGACTGTTGAAAAGGAATGGCAGAATTTCAGTCTGAATCCAGCAGGCAGAAGTGACAGCAACTTCTTTTAGGTGGCCCGGAGGAGTGTTGGGCTATGTGTCTTTAGTTGAGGAAAAGGAGACCAATCCGGCCTTGTCAGGGGGTTGTTTTGTTTTGTTTTGTTTTGAAATAATGAAAGTCCTTCCTGGAAATCAGTCTCCCTGAGTTCAGTCTCAGTCCACTGCTTTCTATATGGCCTTGAGCAGGTTGTACTTACATTCTGGGCTTTTGTTTTCAGCAAATTGTGGTTTCTTCTTCAGCTGTGAGAACTCATGAAGAGAGTGTTTTAAGCCTATTAGGTAAGTGGCATAGCCTCAAAATATAGAGCCTGCGTGGATTTATAGTTTTTCCGTGAAAATTTTAGCAAAATCCTGGGTTGAGAGACAATCTAGATGTCTCTTTTTTTTATTTTTATTTTTATTCTTATTTTTATTTTTATTTTTTTAGAAAGAAAGAAAGGAAAAAAAGAATGAAGAAGAGGAAGAAAAAGGAAGAGAAAGAGAGAGAGAGAATGGGAGTATTGCTTTCTTGCCCGGGCTAGAATGCAGTTTAGTAATGGGTATTGAAAACCTCTTTTATACCAATAATCATACTTAATGATGTAGACAGGAAGGAATAAGGGAAGAAAATAACAGACAAGCAGCCAACCAATATTTCATTTAAACCTATGAAATGCTATGCGATTACTGAGGAGTGATTTACTTCCAATTATGTAGTCACTTTTGGAATAGGTGTGAGGTGGTAATGTATGTTTTGTGTATTTGAAGTGGAGAGTTCTATAAATGTTTATTAAGTTTACTTGTTCCAGGTCTGAGTTCAAGTCCTGGATGTCCTTGTTAATTTTCTGTCTCGTTGATCTGTAGAATCGTTAGCTCTTCTTGTTACATTGATCCTTTTGCCATTATGTAATGTCCTTCTTTGCCTCTTTTGATCTTTGTTGCTTTAAAGTCTACTTTATCAGAGGCGAGAATTGCATCTCCTTTTTGTTTATTTGTTTATTTTTACTCTCTGTTTGGTTGGTAAATCTTCCTCCTTCTCTTTGTTTTGAGTCTTTGTGTATCGTTGCATGTGAGATGTGTCTGGATGCAGCATACTGATGGGTTTTGGCTTTTTATCCAATTAGAATATATATAACTTTAATACTGGCATTTGATGCTAGCTGGCTGTTTTGCCCGTTAGTTAGTGTAAATTTTTCATTGTGTTAATGCTCTTTGCTTTTTGATATACTTTTGGAAAGGCTGATATTGGTTGCTTCTTTATGTGTATAGTGCTTCTTTCAGAAGCTCTTGTAAAGCAGGCCTGGTGGTGGTGAACTCTCTAAGTACTTGTTTGTTCACAAAAGATTTAATTTTCCCTTCGCTTATAAAGCTTAGTTTGGCTGGATATGAAATTCTGGGTTGAAAGTTCTTTTCTTTAAGGATGTTAAATATTGGTCCCCACTCTTTTCTGGCTTGTAGGGTTTCTGCTGAGAGATCTGCTGTAAGTCTGATAAGTTTCCCTCTATGGGTAACCTGACCTTTCTCTCTGGCTGCCCTTAGCATTTTCTCCTTCATTTCAACCCTAATAAATCTGGCGATTATGTGCCTTGGTGTTGGTCTTCTTGAAGAATATCTTTGTGGTGTTCTCTGTATTACCTGGAGTTGAATATTACCCTGCCTTGCTAGATTGGGAAAGTTTTCCTGAATGATATCCTGAAGAGTATTTTCCAACTTGGATTCATTCTCTTCGTCACATTCAGGTACACCTATCAAACATAAATTAGGTCTTTTCACATAGTCCCATATTTCTTGGAGACTTAGCTCATTCCTTTTTATCCTTTTTTCTCCCTTCTTGTCTTCTCATTTCATTTCACTGAGCTGGTCCTCGACTTCTGATATCCTTTCTGCTTGATCAATTTGACTGTTTAAACTTGTGCATACTTCGCAAAGTTCTCGTGTTGTGTTTTTCAGCTCCATCAATTCACTTATATTCCTCTCTAAATTGTCCATTCTCGTTAACATTTCGTTAAACTTTTTTCAAGGTTCTTAGTTTCTTTGCATTGGGTTAGAACAAATTCTTTTAATTCACAGAAGTTTCTTATCACCCAGCTTTTGAAACCTGCTTCTGTTACTGGAACACACTCGTTCTCCATTAAGCCTTGTTCTGTTACTGATGAGGAATTGCGATTCCCTGTAGAGGGAGAGGCATTCTGATTTTAAGTATTCTCTGCCTTTTTAGGCTGGTTTCTTCCCTTCATTATATATTTATCCCTCTGTCGTCTTTGTAATTACCGACTTTCTAACTAGGTCTCTGAGTGGACGTCCAACTTGTTGATTCCCAGTGTCGAAATCTGAGCAATCCACATGCCGGCCAAAACAGCGGTGTTAAGATTGATGGTGCTTTTCTGCCCAGGAATCTCTGGACTCTGCACCAAGAACTGCCGCGCTAAGGCGCCAGCAAAATCGCTGTGCCGGTCACAAGTCACCCTGGCGACCCGTGGGGCTCCTCCGCTGGGAATCTCTTGGTCCATGAGCAACAAATATTCGTCTGAAAGTGTGGCGTCCACTCGTTCTCTGTGCTTTCACTGGGAGCTAGGAGCCCGAGCTGCTAGTGATCAGCCATCTTGGATCTCTCTAGATGTCTCAAATGTTGAATTCTTTCTTGAAGCTGGACTTCTCCTGTATTTCCTTCTGAGTCTCAAACCCAAGCAGCTTCCATAAGTCTGTGATTGTGATAATTGGATGAGAGGGGTTGGGACAATTTAGGAAGATGATGGGAGCCTGACCTCCTCCTGTCTTTGAAATCCACAAAGGAGGGAGCATGGGGAAATGATGACTAGTTGATCAAAAAATGAGGATCGTCCCTCTCAAATTAGGACAACTGGCTCGGTGACAAAATTGTTTTACTCTTTACTAGCCCTCAGGATCAGATACTATGAAAACAAAAATGAAACTGTGACTTTGGGCTGCTCTCTCCATGCAGTGAGGATAGTGTAACCTCTTCCCTCTACTTTGCCCAGCTGGGTTCCTCTAGGGTAGTCTCAAGAGTCTTGGGGGAGGGAGCTTGCTGCTGGATTCCAGAGAAGGGGTAGATTCAGTTGACAGATCTCTCAGGGGATGTCAGTTTTACGTCCGTTTGACCTTTGGCTTGTCCTTGGAGGTCTTGTGCCTTCCTGTTTTTGGTAGGGCCAGCTCAAGGTGACCTCTCTTCACTCCATAGATAGGAGACTTGGCCTGCTTGGTCTCTTTGATATTCCTGAGAAACCAATTTTGCTACAGGGCTGGGTGAACCATATGGCAGCCTAGATTACAGAGATTGTTGGCGTTTGTCAACAGAAAGAACAGGCTTTTTGGCTATAGCAAATCCCCCAGGTAGGGTTTCCACACCATCTGTGATCACAGCATATAGGATCAGCTAGGTGGGTGTGCAGTCCCATTCTCATCTGCTTCCTGACTCCAAAAGAAAATAAGAGGCAAGTTCAAAATCAAATATTGGTTAATGGATTGTCTTTTAAGCTCCTTGATTGTTTTTTTCTTTGAAGGATGCTAAGGAGGTCTAGTCATCATGTATCTTGATCTTGAGAGGTTTACAGTCCATTTGGGGATATCAAACTGAATCAGTAGCAAGTGGCAAAAAGCAAAAGATAATAATAACTGCAAAAAGGTAAAGTAGACTATAGGATTCAGAGAATGAGAATATTAATTAGGGCTGGTAATTTTCTAGTACAGAGTTAAGACTGGAGGTTAGCCTTGATGAATGAATAGATTTGGGGGATTTAGGCAGACAAGGGATAGGCTGTTGGGCCAAAAGGACAGTGTGAACAGAGGTAGAAACAAGCAGATGTCTTTACAGGACCACAAGGAGATTTAGAATGGTTGGGGTAGAGATATAGGGGAGATAAGATTAGGAAAGGAGGGCAGGACCAGGTTAAAGAGGGCCTGTCGAGACAGACAAAGGAATTTGGACTTGGTTCTGGAGGTGAAAGGGTGTCATTGTAGATATTGGGGCAGAGATACGGTAGGGAGAGAGGAATGTTTGCAAATACTTTGTACACACAATTCATACTGGATTGATAGAGATGCATATTCTGGGCTGGGTACAGTGGCTCACACCTGTAATCCCAGCACTTTGGGAGGCTGAGGCAGGTGGATCACGAGGTCAGGATGTTCTGGAAATCAAGGAGGAAGTTGTAAAGTCCTAGAAGCCATGGAAACTGGGGAAGGGGCAGGTAAACTAGGCAGTATCTTTTAGGAATCTGCGAGACTTGGTGATGAGCTGAGTAGCAGGCATAAAGGAGAAAAAAGGCTCAAGGTTTTGATCTTGGAAAGCTGGGAAGAATAGTAGCACCATTAACAAAAATGGAGAAGTTATGAGGAAAAGCAATTTTAAGAAGGAAAATTATGCATTTGGCAATTATTTTATTTATTTAACAAATACTCATGTGACACTTACTATGTACTTGGCACCGTTCTAAACACTTTATAAACGTTAACTCATTTTAGTTCCCATAATAACCACATAAAATAAATACTGTTAGTATCATCTTTATTACAAAGGGGAAAACTCAAGTATAAAGAGGTTAATAATTTTACCAAGATCACAAAGCTGTAATAGCAGAGCCAGGATTCTGAATCCAGGCCATCTCTGCTAGACTTCCTCTTGTTGATAGGAGACTGAGCAGAAATACGGTAAATAGTAGATCAAATGTTTATTGGATGCTTTCTTTGTGCAGAGCCCTTTGCATGAAATGTAAAAATGAGTGCAAAGTGGACATACCATTAAAAAGCTTGTAAAGATCTAATGGGGAGGTGACGTATGGTCAAATCATAAAGGTACTAAGTCATGTGCTGTAAGAGATGGTAGCACATGAGGAAGGAGAGAGGGAGGACAAATATGTATTTAGGGACATCAGAAAAGACTTCCAGGAGGAGACAGAATTATTGTTAGACCCTGAAAGATGGGTCAAATTGGATTTTGGTAGTGGGTAGTTGGGGAAGGTCATTCTTGGTAGACATAAAAGCTTGAATAAAATCACAAAGAAAGAAAGTTCAAAACATGTTTTGGGACCAGCACACTGTACAGTGCCTAGCTCAGTACCTAGTTCTGCAAACCTGAACTAGGATGGCAGGTGGTTCTAGTTAGGCTGCAGCATAAAGCATGAGTTGGAGAATCAGTAAGAGAGAAGGCTGGGACTGCCTTGAGAGAAAGCAGGAGCCTAAGAGAGAGGATTGGACTGGAGATGTAGAATTAGAAGTCCAGGCAAACAAATAAGGAAGGGATGGTTGATTCTATAAGAGCACAGGACTCCTGGAGGGATGACTGTAGGAAGGAAAGAGCTGAGGGCTGGGGATGGAGCCTTCTTTTATTCATGCAGATATCTAAGCTATTCTTTAGGATGAACCTAAATATTCCCTACAGAAAGGCTTATTAGCTTGTGGCATGCAATGCGTTCCCCTCTGAGACCGGGAGACCATTTCTGGCTCTCTGCCTTTGCTTTTCAGAGGTCTCACTGCCAACAGAGGTCAATCAAATTCTCATTGTCCTTGTTGTTTGTGTATTCAGAAATCCCATGGCCCTTCTGTCTGAACTCAAGAAGCCACGAATAAAATACTAAGCCATGCTCATGTTGTTGTTGCAGAGGTGATATTTTAAGGAATCCTCAGTTCCTTGTGTAGTATGACATGAACGTGCTGAGACTGCTCTCTCTTAGGTCATGGACAGTGACTTCCAGGGCTAAGGCAAAGTATGGTCCATTCCGGTATTCCATACCACCTTTAGGCCTTAAAGGACCATTCCTAGCAAAACAGTGGTGAGTCGAAGCAGAACTTCTAAATACAGAGGTCAGACATTACTTGTGGAATTTTTCACTGGACATGCTGAAATAGTCCTAACCTCAGACTTTGTCTCATAATACAGAGAGCACAGATCTAGCAGAGACAGAGATGTCAGTTTAAACTCCATTTGTTGTTTACTGGCTGGCTCCGTGACCTTGGGACAACTGACCTTTTTGAGCCTATTTTAACTGTAAAATAGGGCTACTGATATTTGCTTTTCTTACCTACCAGGGATATTGTGAGGATCAGAGGAGATGATGTCTGTGGAAGTGCTTTAAGATTGCCAAGTGCTGTATGAAAGTATGCTGTGATTATTACAACTCTGAACCAGCTTGCTCACTCAAAGATTAATGCTCTGAGTGTGTCTTTTGCATAACCTACTCACAGTCCTTCTGCCAAGGACTTAAAGGGCAAGGCCACAGAGTAGGAGTCTGAGACATGGAATAGAGTATTTCTTCTGGCAAGCGTGTCCTACTTCATTGGCTCTGAGAGGTACTCACCGTACCCTCCACCCCCATACATGAACATCTCTGCAATTTATCTGTGCTTTATAAATGATTGCATAGAGGACGTGATGACAAAAACTAACTCTTTTCTGAGGCAGGTCAGCCACATATGCAAACTTTCTTTTTTTCCACATGAAAAGCTATTTTTTTCTCAACCTTTGCTTGGAGAAGATCTTGCTAAAATGCACTGGGACATTTGCTGCTTCAGTAAGTGTAAGACTCTGTCTTTGAGCGTTGTTCAGTGTGTCCTGGTCATTCTTTCTCATTGCACAGATGTCTGGAAGTAGAAAGTTAGCTTGAACATATATACCCGGATCTTGGGACATGTTTTTTCTATTGATTAGAAAATCTCTAATGACATTTTGGCATCATTCCTGTTTCCTTTTAAAAGTGGAAAGTGAGATGCACTTTGGTTAACAGTTTATGTTATGCTGGATTTGACTGTATTGGGCTTTGAGGTGTTAGAAGTCGTGAAGCTGGGTCTCATACCTCTGTCCTGGAAGTCCATAATATAAACCCTCCAAGTGATAGGTCAAGAAATCAGCCATTCACAAAGGTTCCCTTAAGGATGAATTAAACAAAGAAGAGAAAGATCTCTATAGGATGAATTCTGTACTTGCTTCTTTTTACTTTTTGAAAGTGCTTCAGATTTGACTACAAATCCGGAGCTGCTTACTTAGTACCAATTCTTATTGTTTCAGTCTCTTATTGATTCTCTGGGTGTGGATTTCCCACCTTTTGAGTTGAATAGCAAGGAGACTTCTGAGCCACTAACCCTCTGTCCTCTTGCTGTATGTTCAAGGTATAAAGATGAATAATTTAAAATTAAGAATATAAATCCTGGCTGGATGTGGTGGCTCATGCCTATAATCCCAGCACTTTGGGAGGCTGAGGCGGTTGGATAATTTGAGGTCAGGAGTTCGAGACCAGCCTGGCCAACATGGCGAAACCCCGTCTCTACTAAAAATACAAAAAATTAGCCAGGCATGGAGGCAGGCACCTATAATCCCAGCTACTTGGGAGGCTGAGGCATGAAAATTGCTTGAACCTGGGAGACAGAGGTTGCAATGAGCCAAGATCATGCCACCACACTCCAGCCTAGGCCACAGAGTTATCTTAAAAAAAAAAAAAAAAAAAAAAGGAGTCCGGGCGCGGTGGCTCACGCCTGTAATCCCAGCACTTTGGGAGGCTGAGGCCGGTGGATCCTGAGGTCAAGAGATCGAGACCATCCTGGTCAACATGGTGAAACCCCGTCTCTACTAAAAATACAAAAAATCAGCTGGGCATAGTGGCGCGTGCCTGTAATCCCAGCTACTCAGGAGGCTGAGGCAGGAGAATTGCCTGAACCCAGGAGGCGGAGGTTGCGGTGAGCCGAGATCATGCCATTGCACTCCAGCCTGGGTAACAAGATCGAAACTCCGTCTCAAAAAAAAAAAAAAAAAAAAAAGGATATAAATCCCCAGGTAAAGAGGGGTAAGAAAGAGGCACTCACATTTATTGAGCATGTACTTCTACATACATTACTTATTTGAGTCTTAAAACAACCTAGGGAGGGGGGCCCTCCCTTCCCAATTTTATATCTAGGAATCTGAGGCTCAAAACAATTAGGAGAGTTCCAGGCTAGTCATATGCATTATAATGGGACTAATTTGAACTTATGCTTTCTTTAAAAAGTTATTTTTAAGGCTAGTCAAGGGAAGCAGTGGGAGTCGAGAAGGGACAAAGAACTCTGTAACTTGTGATCCATTAGTTGTAAACACTGCACTTGGACCAGCCTGAACTCATACTTTCTAGGAAGAGCCAGTCTGAAAACAAAGAGGACTGATAAGGGGATTATTTGCTCTTGCTAATCACCCAGTATTTCCCTCCTGTCTAATGTGGAGGCTCAAGAGATGACTGGACTTGGTTCTTTGAAGGGTTCTGTGGTTTCTTTGACTGTCCCCAACTCTGGGGTGATGGAGTGACCAAAGCCCCCTGTTTGGAGCTGGGCTGTGTTTTTCAGCCTCTGATTGGCCCTTCTGTGGCCCTTGCTTCCAGTGGCTCCTGATTCAGGTCAATGCTGCTTGATGCCCTAGAAATAATAGGGTTTCTAGCCCAGTGTGACTCCCTCGAGCCCTTGGGCCTGCTAGGACAGCACTGGCAGCACCTCGTTTATTTGTCTTATGTCATTTACTTATTATAGGCAGCCTGCTAAGTGGTAGTTATCACCTCCCCGTGATTCCCTGCCTTTTCTTCTCCTTCTGTCTTCCCCGGTGCTTTGGGAACTTTGGATAATAGGGACCTAGGAAGCAGCATTCTAAGTAGGCTCCCTCTACGTTTCTTCTGCATTCAGAATTCAGCTTTTCTGCTGATTTTCCCTTGAGGATGAGCTTTTGTTAGAAACACTGGCACTGTAAATGAGTACCTCCTCTGTGGTCCACGAAAAGAGTGCCTCAAAGGTTTGAAAAGAGAGCACGCTTCAGGAGCAGGACCCGGATCGAGGGAGGTGGTGTTGGTTTGGATCTGCAGGAGTCAAGTGCTGACCTATGATTTGGCAGCATCTGTTTTGGTGGTCTGCTTCCTTGTCACCTTGGCATGCACTCGTTGTCCTCTTAAATCTATGAATTAGTGGTGTTTTCGCAGTTGGGCTAAGAGATGCTGATGAATTCTTGTCCTAGAGTCAAGTGCCACAGCTATGAGACAGTGAACTGGAGAAACTGCACTCAATTCCAGGCTTTGGGAGCTATCAGTCAGGTGGCTGGGCAATGACATGGGTGGCATTTCACTATGGACTATGCATAAAATCAGATCCTGTTCTGTCAGGCACCGAGGCTGTGCTTCCCTTCTCCTCTTCTAATGTTACCACATGAAGGAGTGGTGCGGCAGCTTTTCCCTGCTAACACACCCATCCCTGGTCTGCAGGCTGGCGCTTTGAGATTTCTCTTCTACTTCATTGCCATTTTCAATCACTTCCCCACATTTGACCTGGTTATTCCTGGGCCATCTCCCAGAGATCCTGTCACATGACATGTGAATGGCTCAGCTTGCAGCAGCTCCCATTTTACCTTGTTCTGACTCAGGAGCTTTGCATAGAACAGAGTAGAGTTTTCTACCAGGTGTCGAGATAAGGCCTATAGAGGTTGTTTGCTTTCTGGGTTCTACATTGCCCACCAAGAACACATGGGCCTGTAGATTTTGAGGTTTTTCTTAGGAAAATTGGCAGAGCTAACTTTATGACTTTGCATATTTGAAGGGATGAATGTGAACTGACCTTTTTACTTACGGGTCCTCTCTTCCTCCCCTCTGATGCAACAGATGTCCCTAGTCTGAGGCCAGTCCTCCCACTATGTCATGTGGTCCATCCCTTCTCATCTTCTCAGGAGCCTAACACCACTGACTTTTTCTTCTCTCTACTGCACATTCTCTCTCTTCATCTCTACTGAGTCCTTTCTGCTTATTTTTCATCATACTCACATCTCTCCCATCTTAAATTACCTCCTATCTTTCTCTTTTTCACAACCAATCTTCTTGAAAGAACAGTCTGTACATCTTGTCTCTATGTCATGACATCTCTTCTCACACCCATTTCTCTGCTCTCCCATCTCCAACTCCATCAAAACTGCTCTAAGTGAACTTCCAGTTCCTGACCGTAATGTTCATGTTTCCTTCCCCATCTTCTTTCACCTCTCAGCACTTTGACACTTGGCTGGTCCTGACTTTTTGTAATGTGCCACTCCCTCGGCTTCCATTATGTCACCTCCTTAGTTGACCTCCTTTCTCTCTGAGGGGTACTTCCCTTCTCTATCTTTTAGCTCTTTCATTTCTCTCTGAGGGTTCCTTCTATTCTCTCTTTTTTTTAAGTCCTTTCTATTTAAAAAAATATGGTCTCCAACAACTCTGCAGTTGGAGACCTTTTAGCTTCAGATTCATATATTCACCTTCTAACTCGTCTTCTCTAACTGATATCTCACAGATATCACAAACCAGACATGCCCCGAAACTCTCACCCCCTTTCCACACTTGACCCTCTAACAGTGTTCCCTCATCTAACCACTTAGGTTGCACTTTGTACTCTCTTCTTTCTTACCCACTCCCCACATCTTATCACTTTTACCTCCCAAATCTTTCTGGAGTCTATCTGCTTTTTACTGACATCACCTATGTCAAATACTGATCATCTTTCCCCTGTTGTACTGTAGTTGCTTCATAGCTGGTCTTTTGATATTGACTTGTGCTTTTTGGAGTTCATTCTCCACATAGTGAGCTTCTGAAAACCCAAGACCGATCACACTTCCGTCTGCCACTCCTACTCTGCCCCAATCTCTTTAGCATATATTATGACCAAACCCTCATATGGCCTCCAAGGCCCTGGGTGATGTCACCTGTGCTGACTTACGAGCAACGTCTCTGCCCCCTACTCTGCACTCTGCCCTTGGCCACACTAGCCTTGCCACGAGAGGACTGCGCTGCAGGGCGTCTGTATGTGCTCTTCCCTCTCTCTGAGATGCTCTTCCTCTTCCTCACCTAGTTCACTGCTGTGTGTCCTTCTGAGCTCAGCTCAGATGTTACTTCCTTGAGGTTTTTCTAGAATCCCACGAGGCCATCGATGTGCTACATCTGTTCACACAGTGCCACTATTACTCCACATCTTTCTAACTCTTATTCATGGTAGTAACTAAACAATCGTTTGATGTCTCCCTGTAAGCTCCTGAGGGCAGAGACTGTTCTGTCATATTCACTGCTGTATACCAGCCCTAGCACAATGCCTGGCACATAGTTGACACTAGGATATGTTTAATTTTATGAATGAATGACAGCTGAGCTGAGGAAGAGAGAGTCAAGATGGTTTTTCGGGCAAGTGTATTGCAGACAATTCTGTGTTCCCAAACTATTGATTTAGAGAGGTCAATAATAGTTCAGTTTTATTAGAATCATATAGTTAGATTATCTGGTCTAAAATTTTAGTTTCAAATATGAGAAAACTAAGGCCCTGAGAGTGAAATCATTTGCCCCAAGGTTATAGAATTAGATCACAGCAGAATTATAATCCCTCTCCCTGCACAAGCTCTCCTGCACTACCACCCTTTCTGCCTCTCCTACAGGTGACAACCTCTATGTTCTCCAGTTGAAAGCAGGGCTCTGGAGTCAGGAAGGCCTGTTGCTTCCTCCCTAACTTGAGGGTGTGGCAAGTATGAGCCAGCCTATCCCATAACCTCAGCATAAGGAGCCATTTTACTCCCTTCCTCCCCAGTGTAGAATGAATGATGGGCTACAAAGGTGTCTGAGCCAGTGCCAGCCATACCTATTGAGATGTGGAAACTTGAAAGGAAAAACACAAGGGATGTGTTTGTTGAAGTAACTTGATTTTCCAGTTTCTGGGTTACTAGAATTTGGGGCCTGATGTAGCAGTTAAAGCATCTGGGAGCCTGTTTTGCATCTGTTACTTTTGAGATCACCATGTGCCCACCTGGAAACCCTACCTGTGCAGTCAGATGGTGAAGCCTTGTTAAAGCCTGCAAGGAAGCCCTCCTTGAATGAGGCGTCCCTTCCTCCATTGTGTTTACTGGACCACTTCAATCTAGTAATTGAGAATTATATCCTGAAAGATCCAGAAATGGAAAGCTCCAGGCCGGGAGTGGCCATGGAGGAAACAGGATATTTAGACATGAACCCTAGAATGCTGGCACCGCAGATCCGGTCCTACCTCATTTATTTTCAGTTTTTTTTCTTTTAATTAACCAACATTTATGGAATCTCCATTAATGTCTTGGGTACTGGGGACACAAAGATGAATAAGTCACATCCCTGCCTATAGAACACTCACAGTCTAGTGATAAATAGACCATTTATTCCTCTATTCACTCATGTATAAAATATATTGTAGGCATCTATTATGTGCTAGGCATTACATTGGGCTTATCCATTCATTCAATAATATTTGAGTTCCTCCTAGTACTCCTTCCAGGTGCTTGGAATATTGAAAAGACAGAAATCTCTACCTTCATGGAATTTACTTTCTGGCAGTGAGAGACCAATAATATACTTAGTAAATAAGCAAATTAAATAATATTTAGAAAGTTATAAATATTATAAGAAAAAAGAACAGAGGGAGATAATGAGAGCACAGAGGGGTAGATGCAATTTTGAATAGATTGGTTATAGTAGACCTAAACTACACAGGATGTTAGAGCAGAGACTGGAAGGAGGTGAGGGAGCTAGGCAGGTAGATGATAACATGGTGAAAAGAATTTCAGGCAGAGGGAGTTCTACCTAAGGTGGAAGCATACCTGGCATGTTTGGGGGACAGCAAAAAGGCCCATATGGCTGCAGTAGAATGAGTTGAGTTTAGAGCGGCAATGGTGCCAGATCATATAGGGCCTTGTGGGCCTTTCCGAAGACTTGGCCTTTTATTTCAGTGTAAAAAGGATCTGCTGGAGGGTTTGAGCAGAGGAGTAATATAATTTGACTTATTTGAAAGGGATCACAAAGTGTGCTATGTTGAGAATAGACATTTAGGAGCAAGGGTGAAAGCAGGGAAACCAGTTAGGTAGCCACTGAAGAAATCTGGTGAGAGATGATGGTGGCTTGGTGTATTGTGATCACAAAAGAGGGGATGAGAAGAGGCTGGATTGTAGGTATTTTAAAAAGATAAAGCCCAAAGGACTTCTTACCTGTGCAGTCAGATGGACTTCCTTTGGGCTTTATCTTTTAAAGGGAAGGATAGATAAAATATGGAGTGAGACAGAAAAGGAGGAGTAAAAAAATGAGTCCAGGCTGGGCGCTGTGGCTCATGCCTGTAATCCCGGCACTTTGGGAGGCCAAGACAGGCTGATCGCTTGAGCTCAAGAGTTTGAGACCAGCCTGGGCAACATGGAAAATCCCATCTCTATAAAATATACAAAAATTAGCTGGGCATGGTGATGCATGCCTGTAAATCCTAGCTACTTGGGAGACTGAGGCAGGAGAATTCGTTGAACCTGGGAGGCAGAGATTGCTGTGAACCAAGATTGTACCACTACACTCCAGCCTGGGTGACAGAGCAAGGCTCTGTCAAAAAAAAAAAAAAAAAAAAAATCCATTGAAATGAGAAGAGTGTGAGTGGATCAAATTTTGGAGGCAATTAAGGGGTTTGGGTTTGGATGGTGTGGATGTGTTAAGTGGAGAGTAAGATAGAGGCTGGAGTTATAAATATGGAAATCAGCAGCATATAGGTGGTATTAAAAGCTATGAAAGTAGCTGACAAGAACAGCTTCAGTGCAGTGGTGGGGGTTAAAGCTTCATGCAAGTAGATTTAACAGAGAATGGAAGAGAAGAGAAGGACTTTATTGCAATTTTACTACAAAGGGGAACAAAGGAGTAGGGTGGCAGCTGTTAGGGGAAATGTAATCTGGAGGGGTTTTAATTTTATTATTTTTTTACAGTGGTAAAGTACACATAATACAAAGTTTACCATTTTAACCATTTTAAGTGCAGTTCAGTGGGATTAAGTGCATTCACATTGTTGTGCAACATCACCACCATTCATCTCCAGAACTTTTTTGTCTTTCCAAACTGAAACTCTGTTATTGTTTTTCAATATAGAAGTAACAGCATGGTTATATGCTGGTGGGAATGAGCCAGTTGAGAGGAGGCAATTAATGGTGTGGGAAGGTGAGGGGAGACTGTTGAAATGCTATCTTAGAGTAGGAGAAGAGTGAGGTCTGGCACACAAGTAGAGGGACTGGCTCTGGGATCATGGGTAATTCATCTACAGTAACAGGAAGGAAGGCAAAGTTATGTGTATGGAAGCTGACAGATGCATACATGTTGTGGTGAGAGTCAGTGGAAATTCTCTTTGATTGTTTCAATTTTCTCAGTAAAGTAGGAAACAAGGTCAACAGCTGAGAGTATGAGGGAGGACTTGTTTGAAGTTTGAGGAGAAAGAGGGTGTGAAGTAGTCATCTAGGAGAGTAGGTGGGTGAATAGAGTAAACTCGGGAGGTACCGTATGATTGTCAGGCACATTAAGGGCTCATCTTTGGCTCATGGATATGAATTTAAAGTGAGACCAGTCTAGGTGATTGTGTGCATTTCTCCAGCTACATTCCATTGCGTGGGTGCAGTTACTGGGTTGGATTTAACTAGAATTGTGGTTTTGCCAAGTGAAGAAATAGAATTATTATAAAAATTGATCATGAATGAATGGAAGAAAGGGAAGAAAGAAAGAAAAGGGAAGGAAAAACATCATATTCACTGTGGGTAAAAAGATGGTAGTATTAATGAATTTAAATCCTGTTAAGATAACAGAATTGCTGGAGTCCAAACAGTAAAGTGTGTAAGCTGGAAGGTAGGAGTTGATGGGTGGAGAGTAGGATGCATGCGTTTGATATCATACAAGAGTTGCATTTCTTGGTAATAACAAGGTGTTGGCTAAAGATGACTCTCAAGTATGAACGAGCATTCGAGTCAGTGGGTAGAATTGGGTTGAGCACAAGACGACTAGAGAAGAAGAGTTCAAGGAACTAAGAAACCAGGGTATTGGAATGACCACTTATGATTACAATGAGATTTCTGAAAGTTAAGACAGAACTACTTTGTATACATAGTGAGTGACAGACGTGTGCCCTGTCCTCAAAGAACTTACAATCCAGCCGTGAAGATAAGCAAGTCAGAAGCATTTGGCATGATGGCCTAGGTGCTGTGATCGGAAAAGTACAAGGTAAGGGGGAGCACAAATGAAGGATACCTAAACCCCACCTTGGGAGTTGAAGAATCTTTCTGGAGGAAAGAGATTTGAATTGGGATTTTGAAGAACAAGTTAAAGCAAATGAGGTAAAAAGAGAGGGAAAAGTACTTCAGAAAGGGGGAACGTCTGTGCAAAGGGATAAAGATGAGACTGGGGCACAATGAGGTAACTGAAAGGAGATTCATTGTCCAGGTACCATGGACAGTGGTGCAAGATGAGTTTGGGAAGGTGAGCTGAATTGGATCATCATGTTGGGCCTTGGGGGCTATATTAAGGAGTATGAATTCATCCCATGAGCAGTGGGAGAGATGGACTAGGGGAATAGAGAATATTAAGAAATGCTTAATACATGAATGATTTTTGAGTTGGGTCCTCTTATTAGTTATTTGTGGTTGCACAACAAATTACCCCAAAATGTAGTGGCTTAAAACAACAAACATTTATTTTCTCATAGTTTCTATCAGTCAGAAATCCAGGAACTATGTGATCCATAGTTTCTATCAGAAACCCAGAATCCAGAGTTTATCAGGCAGGGAGGAGGAACCACTTAGAGAAAGGTGGCACAGAGTTTTAAGGAAGAGGTTATAACATGGGAAGTAACCTGAGGGCACCAAATGCACTATGTGTCCAAAGGGGCAGAAGATGCTATTGCTAAGATGTAAGATAGGCTGTG
The DNA here is from genome assembly GCF_030222135.1 of Aotus nancymaae. Taxonomy (NCBI): domain Eukaryota; kingdom Metazoa; phylum Chordata; class Mammalia; order Primates; family Aotidae; genus Aotus; species Aotus nancymaae. The sequence goes on along the minus strand of NW_026988479.1, from coordinate 14,982,083 downwards.
GCCAGATTGTTGAAAATCTTGTAGGCTATGCTGAGAAATTTGGTCTTTACTCTTTATACCAAGATAAGATCACCTGAAGGCTTGTATAAGAAAGTGACCTGTTTCGTTTTTGGTCTCTGATAGCTGTATGTGGGACAAATAGGAGTGGGAAGGAGCCAGGAGGACCCTCTAGAGCTAGGATCTAAAAACTGTCAGTGGAGAGATGACCAGGGCCTGCACCAAGGCAATGGCAATAGAAGTTGTGAAGGGGGGCCAGACTCAAAGAATGTTTTAAAAATTATTAACAAGTCTTAGAGAGCCTGTGGGAGAGCATGGATGTGTCTGATACTTTCCAAGTTCTTCACCTGGATCACTGGAGGTTCTGGCTATAACTGAAGGTACCTAATACAGCATGAGGAAGACACTGTACCTTGTGGGTGGGAGGGAGACTCAGTCCTGGCACCTTTGCCTGTGACCTTAAGGTACACATTCCTAGTTCTATTTATTGACAATAAAGAAGTATTTCGTTCAAAGCATATTTTCTGTCCTGGTTTTTAAAAAGACTTTATTTTTCTAAGAGAAGTTACAGGTTCATAGCAAAATTGAGAGGAAACATAGAGATATCCCATTTACCCCCTGCCCCCCGCAACATGTACAGCCTCCCAATTGTCAATTATTGTTGTTACAATTGCTAATCCTACAATTGATAAGTTACAAATACTGTTGTTACAATTGATAAGCCTACACTGAGATACCAGTATCACTCAAAGTCTGTACATTAGGGTTCACTCTCAGTGTTGTAAATTCTATGGGTTTGGATAAGTGTATAAGGACATGTATTCATTATGCTGTCATACAGAATTTTTTTTTTTGAGACTGAGTCTTGCTCTATTGCCCAGGCTGGAGTACAGTGGTGCAATCTCAGCTGACTGCAACCTCCACCTCCTGGGTTCAAGCAATTCTGGTGCATCAGCCTCCCAAGTAGCTGGGATTAAAGTCACCTGCCACCATGCCCATCTAATTTTTGTATTTTTAGTAGAGATGGGGTTTCACCATGTCGGGCAGGCTGGTCTTGGACTGCTGACCTCAAATGATACACCCTCCTCGGCCTCCCAAAGTATTGAGATTACAGGCGTGAGCCACTGTGCCTGGCCTCATACAGAATTTTTTGACTGCTCTAAATGCTTCACCCATTTGTTCCTCTCTCCCCTCAGCCCCCAGCAAACACTGACCTTTTTATTGTCTTCAGCCTTTTCTAGAATGTCATATAGTTGGAATTATATAATATGTAACCTTTTTTGATTGGTTTCCTTCATTTAGTAATACGCATTTAAGTCTCCTCTGTGTCTTTTTGTGGCTTGATAGCTCATTTCTTTTTAGTGCTGAATAATATTCCATTGTCTGGATGTACCACAGTTTATTTATTTATTTACCTACTGAAGGACATCTTGGTTACTTCCAAATTTTGGCAGGTATGCATAAATACTGACAACACCCAAAGCTGGCAAGGATGTGGAACACCCTCCCATTCATTATTGGTGGGAATGCAAAATGGCACAGTCACTTTGGAAGGGAGTTTGGCAGTTTCTTACAAAATTAAACTTACTGTTACCATAAGATTGAGCAATTTCACTCTTTGGTATTTTCCCAAGGGAGTTGAAGACTTATGTTCACATAAAAACCTGGAGAAGGATGTTTATAGAAGCTTTATTCATAATTGTCAAAGCATTTTTAAAAGTGCCTCCTGTATGTAGGATCCCATTTAGAATATTATGGGTAACATAGAGTATAAGGGCCCACTCTTGGAAAGCCGTCTGCTTAGCTTTCAGTTAGAAGAGATCTGGTTCTTAGATTTAGGACACTGACTCTGAGGCCACTTTCAGTCGGAGACAAGGCAGTGAGAGACTCTATGTGTTCCAGTTCTGCAGCAGCAGCAGAGGCAGCCACAATCTGAGATGCTGCTGATTTCTTCTGTGGGGCTTTGAAAAGCAATGAATCTTCACAGTATGCTGAACTTCTGCTTTATTGATGATGCAGCTCAGGGAAGTTTGTGGTGCCATTTTGCCAGGATCTTTTGGGGAAAGCATAGGATCAGATTGGAGGATGAGTGCTAAATGGCTCCTAAGTGCCAGAAATAATGGTTACTGAATATGCACTAGTGTGCTATGTCATTGTTTTGCTGTGTAATTGTTTTGCTATCTCACTCAGTCCCCGCAACAACCCTGGGAGGTTGGTTCTATTGCTATTATCCCATCTTTCATATGGGGAACTGAGACTCAGAGAGGTTAAGTAACTTGCTCAAGGCCAAACAGCAAGTAGCAAAGACAGGCCTGTCTGATTTCTGAGACTATATTCTAACCATAATACTAGACCTCCTTGTTTCATGCTTTGATTTTTTTGAACTCACCAATTTTGTCTCTGATCATATCATTTGTCAGGTTATTTCTCCCCGACTGCTAGGGATAACTAGGCATTCTCTTACATTCTAGGTTTTAAGTTGGCATTTAATGCTGACCCATCTGGAATTCATTGTAGTGTATTCCACATTTCATTTGGTTTTAGTTTTGCTCTTTCAGTCACAAGCCAAAGTTAGAATCTCCCAAGCTAGGTCAGGTAAAGATGAACTCACTATAGGGAAACTTGATTTGGTAAGGAGTAAGGGATGTCTAAGCAATCCCAGATGTGGGCCTATAATAGGACTAGACCTTAGAGAGAGTAGATCAGACCCAAATGATCATTGCCTAGTTCAGTTTCTGGCACATAATTGGTGCACAATAAACATTTGTTGAATAAATGCAGCAAGCAGTTGTATGGTCAGCTATCCAGTGAAAGGGGTCAGCAACAACCCCAGTGGAACCAGAGCCCTTTTGTTTGGCTAAAATAAGGTTTACTAGGCTACTCAAAGGATGTGGCAGTAGCAACACTAGAGCTTCACATCTGCTGTGGAATAGATCTTTGATTTCCCTATGCATCTTCTGCATAGACTCTGAACTTGTCCTCAGTGGCTGCAGTAAAATAGGACATACGGATGTCAGACTGCCCATGTGAACACATTCCTGTGTGGTGCTCCCCACATCTGTTCTCATGTGAAATGACACCAGAGAGTGACAGCTTCCTCCTACAGGACTGGCGGCTGTGGGTCCACAGTATCAGACTTCCTGGTGACTGAGTTGCTGTTAAGAATAGAGAGAATGGAAGATCTGGGTTCAGATATTGGCTTCACCATAGCTGTGTGAGTTGGGCTTGATTCCTGGCTTCCCCGGGACTTGGTTTCCTGATCTGTTAAAGGACAATATTTGGACCAAGGTTCTTTCCAGCACTTGAGTCCTGAGTTGCTAAGTTGGGCCCAAGGTCACAGGGAAAAGGAAATGCTGGCATCATATCTGTCTTCCCTTGAAACCTCTGGATAAGTCCAAGGAAGTGGCCCCCTTTGATGGAGGAGACTTCCCAAAAGGGGAAAGAATCTTTCTCAGGGAGCTCTTCCTTTTTCTCCTACCCTAAAGATACTTGGAAGTGAAGTCTAAAATGGTCACCCAGGACTCGTAGGGTCCTGGAGGTGAAGATGCAGAGAAAGAACGTGCAGACAGGCCTCCGGCTCCTGAGTCCAGCTGGTGTTACCTGTCGGTACACACTCCCCACCTGCCATTTCCAGCTCTTGGCTCATCTCCTCTATCTGAGCTCTTGATCCTAAGCTGTGTTCTGTTTGTGTCTGTTGTGGCTCGGGAGTGAAATGAGCAGTTTATTTTTCTCCAGTTGGAAGCTGAAGGTCGCTTAGTATAAGTAATAAAGTCCTCAGTGCTTTATACCCTGGGATGTATTAACTGCCTATTTGAATCAGAAGGCACTCAGCTCACACCGGATGTGAAGCAGGTTGGAGGTTCCTGTATCTTTGAGCCACCTGAGCTTTTTCAAAGTCCAGTTCCCTTCTCCTAGAGCAGAGTTACTCAATGGTGGCACTACTAGCATTTTGAGCCAAATGATTATTGTTATGGGGTAAAAAACTATCTTGGGCATTGTAGAATATTTAGTAGTGTCCTTGGCCATTCCACTAGATGCCAGTAGCATCCACTTCCCCCGTTACCACAACCAAAAATGTCTCTAAACACGGCAATTGTTCCTGCAGGGCAAAATCACCCCAGTTAAGAACCACTATCCTAGAGTTACCACAGTGCACATGTAGGCAGCTCGTGAGATGAGCTAGGCTTTTGAGAACCATGGGATTTATTTTTGTTTTCACTTCTGACTCACAGAAGACCCTAGGGCAGGTTAATGAGCCTCTCTATAATGAGGACTATGGATTTTCCTTGTTTCAAAAGTAACATGTTTGTTGGAGAAAATGTAGAAGTAACAGGGAAGTATCAAGAAGAAAAATTTAAAGGATCTGTCAGCATCTCAACCACCTACAGATAATCAGTATTAAGGTGTATTTTCTTCTTGCATCTTTTCCTGACATGTCTCTCTTCTCTCCTACCATATACACACACCAAATCAGGACAATATTTTAATATATGGCAAACCGTTCTTAGAAAATATGATTTTAATGGATGTATATTAGACAATCTAATATACATGCCCCATATTTATTTAATCAACTTTCAGTTGTAGAAAGTTTCAATTTTCTTACTACTAGAGATAATACTGAATGACAACTTTGTACGTTAATCTTTGTTTGCATCTCTGATTTCCTTAGGTTAATTCCTAGAAGTAGAATTTTGGGGTGAAAGGATAGGAACGTTTTTAAGGCTTTTGAAACATGTTATCAAGTTGCCCTCCAGAATAGTTATGCCATTTGACATCAGCAATGTAGGAGAGAGCCAAATCGGGGCAATCTGTACTTAAAAGCTTTCTTTGAGAGCTCAGCCTTCTACCGAAGCTGAACAATCTCCATTTTGTTTATAATACTGCACAAGAGCCCTACAAAGCACAGTGGTGGTCTGCTTTCATGTTTCAGCTGGGCAGAACATGTACTGACCACAGTGAGTGACAGACAGCACATTTTAGTATTATTGACAGAAATGAGACCCAAGACTGGAAGACCCTCAGCAGGTCAGGCCATGAGTTAATCCTTGCTTTTGCCCCAGGAATGGAGCAACATGTGCTAATGGCCCTTTTCTAACTGCTCTTCTGACAGGAGCACTGATTTTCAGAGCCTTTGACCCAGACATCTTCGGCATCTAGTTTTCTGGAGTAGGAATCCAGCTATGAGTAGAAGCATGACCAGTCTGTGCTCACAGTGCTGGGAAGGATGATCAGTGTTGGCTTTGCCACGCTGCTAGGGCGAGGAGGGGAGCACCAGCTTCCAGTCTCTGACCACTTTTCTCTGGCCAGTGGAATCAAGAGTAGAGGTCTTTGGTGAACTGACAGGTGTCATTAGTGGCAGTGTCAGACCTATTATCAGATCCTTTGATGTTCACAGGAGGAATTTTTATATATGGAAAGACAGATACTTTTTTTTTTTCTTGAGATGGAGTCTCGCTCTGTTGCCAGGCTGGAGTGCAGTGGTGTGATCTCGGCTCACTGCAACCTCCACCTCCCGGGTTCAAGCGGTTCTCCTGCCTCAGCCTCCTGAGTAGTTGGGACTACAGTCTCACGCCTCCATGCCCAGCTAATTTTTGTATTTTTAGTAGACACGGGGTTTCACCATGTTGGCCAGGATGGTCTCTATTTCTTGACCTCATGATTTGCCCACCTCGGCCTCCCAAAGTGCTAGGATTATAGGTGTGAGCCACCGCGCCTGGCGGGAAAGACAGATACTTAAAGCTTTGGGCCTTTCCCTTTCAAATCCTCACTTTTGGTCCCAGGGAGCTCAAAACCTAATAGTCATTTTTTCAGGGCAGGTGGGGGAATCCACCCAATTCTACATCCCCTGAGAAGATGTTAGGTTCGTTCTAATTTACAGGTAAAACCAAGGAAAAGATGTGAAATTACAGAGTGATGTATAATCAATGGTAGATTTAAAGACATAATCTTTCTTTTTAAACATTTTTTGGAATTAATTTTAGATTCACAGAAAAGTTGCAAAAAATAGTACAGAGAGTTTCTGTACAACCCTCACCCAATTTCCCTAATATTATCACCTTACATAACCATAGTACAATGATCAAAACTAGGAATTAACATCGGTAGAACACTATTAACTAAACTATAAGCCTTATTTGAATTTTACCCGTTTTCCATTTGTGTCCTTTCTGTTGCATGAGCCTACCTGGGATCCCACATTGCATTTAGTCATTATTCCTCCTTTGTCTCTTCTAATTTGTAACCTTTCTTCAGTCTTTCCCTGCCTTCCATGATCTTGACACTTTTGAAGAGTGTTGATTGGTTATTTTGGAGAATGTACTGTACCTCAGTTTGAGTTTGTTTAATATTTTCTCATTATTGAAGTGAACTTATGCCTTGTTGGTGAGATTAATACAGAAATGATGTTGTGTCTTTCCCAGGGCATCTTAGTGGTGACGATAACCTTGAACACGTCGTTAGGTGGTATCCGCTGAATTTCTCCACTTAAAGTTACTATCTTTCCCTTTATAGTTTAAAAAATATCTTAGAGGACATTCATTGAGACTGTGCAAATCTTTTTTCTCATCCAACTTTTGGCCACTAATTTTAGCATCTATTGGTAGGTCTTGTCTGTAAAAGTTGTTTGTGGTGTTTGCCTGATGGTGGTCTTCTACTACACAAGTACCTTCTACGTTGATTAATTGTAGAATACTGTATTGGTAGAGCTAGAGAATAATCTTAATAAGACATATCATTCCTTGATCAAGTCTTTGCTCCAGAGCAGTAGCTCTTTCTAAAATATGATCTGTTTATCTCATACCTGTGTGTATTAGTTTCCTAGTGACACTCACAGAAAGTTTGCAAAAATAGTACAGAAGGTTCCTGTACACCCCTCACCCAACTTTCTCTAATATTAACATGTCACAGAACGACAGTATAATTTTCAAAAATAAAAAATTACTTAGTTTATTTGAAGGCCATTAAAACAACTAGGCAAGAGATAATGGTGGCTTGGGCAAGTAGCTAATTGGGGAGGTGAGGTGAAATTGATTCTGGATGTATATTGAAGGTAGAGCTTACAGGATGTGTGAAAGAATTGGATGTGGAGTAAGGGAAGAAAGGAAGAGTCCACGATGGTTCCAAGATTTTTGACTTGAGCAACTGGTCTTGCCGTTTTTTGAATTAGGAGAAGACTACAGATGGGATCCAGGGAATTTTTTACTCAAATGACAAACTCCCCTTTTTAACCACAGTGCTGAAAAAAAAATTACCATGGCAAATTGCTACAATGTAATGGCTTAAAACAACCCAGATTCATTATCTTACAATTCTGGAGGTCAGAAATCCAAAATCAGTCTTAGTGGGCTAAAATCAAGGTGTTGGCAAGACTGTGTTCCCTCTGGAGGCACTATGGGAGACTTTGTTTCCTTGCCTTTTCCAGCTTTTAGAGGTCACCTGCATTCCTTGGCTCCATTTTCCATCTTCAAAACCAGCAGTGTAGTGTCTTTGCACCTCTGTCTGTCTGACTCTAACCCTCTCACCTCCCTCATACAAGGAACCTGGTGATTGTAGTGGGCCCACTCAGATAAGCCACTGTCCTTAATTTAATCCATCTGCAATTTCCTATTTGTCCTGTAAGGTAAAATACTCACAGGTTCCAGGAATTAGGATGTGAACATATTGGGAGAGGGGGGCGTTGTTCTGACTACCACACTCTGAATCTCTTTCTATCTCTATATAATGACATCTTGTTTTACCTGCATTTCTTTAGTCAGGATTCCCACTGATGAAGTAGCAGCTTGTCTTGAGCATGGGTTTTCTGATCAGTGATTTGTATTGGTCAGTTTATGAAGAAGCACATTTAGTACCTCTTGTGTTGCCAAGCACTGTAGCTGAAAAGGAGAATTTATCAGTTGATGGGGAAGAAAATTGCCTGGATGTCTCCTGTAATCTTCCCCAGGTCAAAAAAAGTTAAGACCAGTTATTCAGGTCAAAAATCTTGGAGCCATCTGGGATTCTCCCCTTCTTCCACTCCACACCCAATCCTTTTACAAATCCTGTGCATTCTACCCTCAAAACACATCCAGAACCCAACTAGTTCTCCTCACCTCCCCAATTATCCACTTGGTCCAAGACACCATTATCTCTTGCCTAATTGTTTTAATAGCCTTCAAATTGGTCTCTCTGCTTCCACCCTAGCCCCTCTTCAGTCTATTCTGAACACAGCAATTTGACCGACAAATAAAAAAAATGAATCAGTTCATGTGATTCTCCTGCTCTAAACCTCACATAGCTTTCTTTCTCACTCAGAGTTGATGACTGAAGGCTCACTTGCATGTTTTGGACTGTGGCCTGATGCCAGCTCCTACCTTCTCCCTTCAGTTCTCCTGCTTTCTCCGGGCCCTTATTATTTTTTGAACCTGCCAGACATGTTCCTATCTCCAGCTTTTGGTATTTATTGTTCACTCTACTTGGAATATGCTTATTAAAAATCTGGGTGGCTTGTTTCCTTACTTCTTTCACCCCTTCAAATTCCGCCTTCTCAGGGAGGATTTCCCAGGCTATCCTAGCTAAAATAGCAACCCCATAACCTCCCAACCCTACTCTGTTTTATTTTTCACCTCAACTCTTATCATTATCTGACATTTTACCAACTTTTCTTGTACATGATGTTTACCTCTTTCCACTAGAATTGTAGACTCCAAGAGAACAAAAATTTTTGTCTTTTTTCCCCGTCACATCTCTAATATTTATTTATTTATATTATTATTATTATTATTTTTGAGACAGGGTGTTTATCTGCTACCCAGGCTGGAGTACAGTGGTGTGATCAGGGCTCACTGTAGCCTTGACCTCCCAGGCTCAAGTGATCCTCCTGCCTCAGCCTCCTGAGTAGCTGGGACCACAGGCTCATGCCACCATGCCCAGATAATACTTTTATTTTTTGTAGAGATGGGGTCTCCCTGTTTTGCCCAGGCTGGTCTCAAACTTCTGGGCTCAAGCAACCCTCCCACCTTGGCTTCCCAAAGTGCTGGGATTACAGGCATGTATCACCATGCCTGACCTACTTAATTATTTTAATTTTAATTTTAAAAATGTATTTATTTTAGAGACACGGTTTCACTCTGTGGCCAACGCTGAAGTGCAGCAGTGGGATCATAGCTCATTGCAGCCTCAAACTCCTGGGTTTAAGCATTCCTACAGCCTCAGCCTCCCAAGTAGCTAGGACTCCAGGTACATAGCACTATGTCTGGCCATTTTTTTTTTTGGTAGAGCTAGGTTCTTGCTATGTTGTCCAGGCTGGTCTTGAACTCCTGGCCTCAAGCGATCCTCCCACCTTGGCTTGCCAAAGTGTTGGGATTACACACATGAGCCACCAAGCCCAGCTCACATCCCTAGTATTTAGAATAGTGCTTGGCAAATAGGAGGCACTCAATAATTATTTGTGGAATGAATTATATCTGCTTTTATAATTGGGCTATAAATTTATCAATTGCTTCCTAAGGAGTATAAGGTACTATGTTATATGTTTTGAAGGATAAAAAATAAATGATGACATGACCTGTATTTCCAAATTGCTTATAATTTGGTTAGGGTAATGAGATACCCATGTGTGAAAAAAAACTAATGGTATCACCATCATAAGCTGTAGGTGTGTATTAAATACTCTCAAGTGTGGGGCACCGTGGTAGGTACTAGGGACAAACAAATGTGTCAAACACAATTTCTTATTTCAAGCTTTTTTAGGCTAGTAATGAGGACATAAAGGAAAACAAGCTCTAGCCAAGCAAGCACCAAACAAATGATATGGATACCGATGGGAGATCAGAGGAAGAGGAGTCCAGCAGCAGGCTCGTGTCACAGGTCTCCTCTAAACTGGGTCTGGAAAATCCGGGGAACTCTGAGAGGTCTGATATAGGTAGAACAGGGGGTGAGGGTGGAGAAAAGGCAGAAGACAAGGCTATTGAAGTAGGTCACAGAGAGATCGAGAAGGACCTTGAGTCCTATATTACAATTTGATGTTATTCTGTAGGTGGTAAGGAGCCACTGAAGTTTTTGAAGATGGGATTGAAACTGTCACATCTGATGTTGATGGGGATGGATTAGAAAGGATTGAAGGTAGGGAGGGCCATTAGGAAGTTCCTATAGGAATCCAGGGAAAAGATGATAAAGGCCTGACGTACATCAGAAGCTGTAAAAAAGAAAAGAAGTAAACGTATTGGAGAGAGAGTTTGAAGGGAAAGTCAGTACATCTAGGTAAGTAATGACAAGTGGGGTAAGAAGCGGATGCTAGCCGGGCGCGGTGGCTCACACCTGTAATCCCAGCACTTTGGGAGGCCGAGGCGGGTGGATCACGAGGTCAAGAGATCGAGACCATCCTGGTCAACATGGTGAAACCCCGTCTCTACTAAAAATACAAAAAATTAGCTGGGCATGGTGGTGCGTGCCTGTAATCCCAGCTACTCAGGAGGGTGAGGCAGGAGAATTGCCTGAACCCAGGAGGCGGAGGTTGCGGTGAGCCGAGATCGCGCCATTGCACTCCAGCCTGGGTAACAAGAGCAAAAACTACGTCTCAAAAAAAAAAAAAAAAAAGAAGCTGATGCTGAGGTTTCTGCCTTGGGTGACTGGCAGAACATAGAAAGAAGAGTAGGGCTGGGTGTTGGGGAAAGCAGGAGCAGGGAGGTTGGAGGGAGGAGGTGATGTTAGTAAAGATGAGGAAATCCGTTAATCATTGGGGTAGAGTCTGCCTTTGACCCCCTTGAGTACCCTGGTGACTAGCTTATATAATTTGTATGGCTACTGGGCCAGGAGGGACTGAGTCTGTCCCCAGGTCTGACTCCTGGTGCTCCAGGTGAGAGCCGCTCCTCTGCCCACTGCCTCCGGCTTCCAGAGTAATAGTGCAGACAAACCCAATCCTGGCTGCAGCAGGAGGAGGTGTGGTGCCTTTTCAAGGGCTCCGAAGGGAGCCGACAGAGAGCAGGAAGGAGGCTTGCAATGCCTGGGAGCCAAGTTCAGCTCCGCTCTATTTTGGGTGGCAACATTTACAATGTTCCTTCACCCAGAATCATTCCGCCTGCCTGCCCGCCTTCGGTGTTTCCAGCCGATGGGTTCTCACGCCTACTTAACAACTGGCTAGGTTCAGGGACTCCCTGCCTCACCAACTGCTGCCCTTCAGTTCTCTCCCTGTTCAGCAGGATGCCTAAGGCCCTGGGGTGGCCAGAGTGCTAAGCCTGGTCCTCCATGCCTCTTGGGCAGGGGAAACTGGAAGGGTAGTGCAGAAGCTCGAGGAAGGGAAGGGTGGTACTGATAAATGCCAGAGTCCAGACACAGAGGTGTGTAGGCAATTGACTCGTAGTTCTGTGCTTCACTTCCTTTGAAAGACCAAGTTATAAGGGAGAAGATGCCTAATAATGATATTTTGTGTTCCCACATACCTTGTCTGAGGACCTCCAGATACAAGATCTAGATTGTGCTGTTGTCCCAGATGACCCCATTAACTGAATCTGTGGGTGTTTATAGATCATTTTTAGGGCTCTGTGGATATCATAGTGTAGAAGAGACAAATGTTGATTTTTTTATAATTAAAAACCTATGAGTATTACATATTCATTGCAGAAAATGCATGAGAGTATAAAGAAAAGAATAAAAATAACCCATAATCCCATCTCTTAGTGAGAGCTCTGGCTAATAATTTGATGTTTCTTCCTGCTTTTCCCCCCCGGGTATGTGTTTGTGTGTGTCACACATGCATGACATATTTCCCCAGGCTCCCTCTAGATGGGTATAGATTGGGTCACCCGCCCTCAGCACTGAAGTGTTCTCACCCAGAGTATATTTCCCATGTAGTCTGGATAATTTCCCTCCTGTGATTCTCCTTGGTTAATTTCTCTCCTGTGATTCTCCTCTTTCGAAAGTGAAACGATGCTCCTTGTAAAGACTGTTCTTCCAGGAGGGACTGATGTTTGGAGAACAGCATGGGACAGTGCACAGTGGGGAAAATGAGACTGAAGCTGTATTGTAATCGTTCCTCTTGAGCAGTGATTCCAAAGTGCTACCAAGTACAAATAGAGAACGTCTGGTCCCTTCTCTCATTCCATGAGGCTTGCTAGATAGGGCAATGCAGGCCAGGTTTGCCATTGAGTTGAGTAACTGGACCTGGTGGATTAATGAGGAGCCTGGTGCATTGAGGAGAAAACTTTCCAGAGCAACTTGGCATTCCTTGAAAAAAGATGCTAGGTCACCATAGAACCTCCAGTTTGTAAGCACCAGATTCTCTACTGATATTTTGGGTTGGATTCACCAGAAAGCAGAATCTGATGCAAGAATTGAATACAGATAGTTTGAGAGGTAATTTCAGGAAGCAGAAATGAGGGAACAGCATGAGGGGAATGAGGCAGGGATAGAGGATAAGCTGATATTAGGGTATATTATTAAGATTCCTACTGCCTGCAGTGGGGACTCAATTCCACCAGAGCTTCATGAGAACTACACAGAATGCCTCATGGAGTTGTCTGCTTGGAGGATGAGGGACTCCAGCTAGCTTCTGTCCCCCACTGGCTGAGCCTTGTCCTTAGGACAGTGAAGGTCCTAGAAGGTTGTGTGTTTGAGGTGTGACCTTCAAGCAGGAAGTGGATCTGAACTCGCATAGGACAGCTGTGCAGAAAGAGGAGGTGGGCCAAGGGCCTGTGATGCAGGGATCAGAGGCTTCTGCTGTAATCTAGGAAGTTTAGAAGCCTTCTTGGTTTCATTGATTTGAGCAAATTCATTCCCTTGTCTTAACTCCTCTTCCTATCTTCCCCTATTCCTATAATTCTCTAGTCTTCCCAGGTCTAGCCAGAGCAAGTGTTTAACAAAGTATGGTTCTTTGCCTTGGATGATAGATAGTGTTTGTTTGTTTGTTTGTTTGTTTGTTTTCAGCCAACTGGAACATTCTGACTCATAACTCTAAGCTCATAATTCTTCCAGACTTGTCAGGAGCAAGCATTGGGCCTCTTGAGCATTGAGATTCTCTACTTTGAGTGACTCTGAGTTCTGTACTTCTATTCACGTCACCAGTAGAGACCAAACTTGGAGAATCCGAGGGGATGAGAGGAGTAGAAGGGGTGAGGCCGGCTCTCTTCAGCTGCAACCCCATGGCTAGATTAGGTCCCAGTCTGGAAGTGGAGCAGATCCTGTGTGGCTTTGGTCTGGGGTTGATCTGCCAGTAGATGGGAACACAGGCTTCCTGAGTATACCTGCGATGGTCACACGGCCGGTCCTCCGGGCTTTCTTGGCTTTGGGTTGGTCTGGATATATAAATGTTGACCATAATAGAGGCATTTTTGCAGCCCTCTGGGGTTTTCTTCAGAACGATGTTCTGTGTGCAGTATTGAGGTTGGTTTTGCTTCTTTTCAGTGTAGAAACTAAAGGCCCAAAGAAGTTAAGTGATTTACCCAAGGTGGTGTCATTTTTCACCGGTGACAGAGAGAGCTAGAACCAAGGCCTTTTGACTTCCAGTCTAGAGTCTTTGACTTTTGACTCCCCACTTCCACTCCCACCCCTTCCCACCAATGTAGAAACAGAATATTTTTGTTCCTGTTCTATCTCTCACTTTGGACTCCTAGCCAGATTATAACTCTGTGAAGAGAGGACTGAGGCCCCCCATCCCTCACTGCTCTTAGCCCAGGTCTAACCAGAGCAAGTATTTAACAAAAGCTTCCTAATTTACCTGGAGGGGCAGTCCTCAGGGCAACTGGCTCCTCCCCTGCTGGACTCTGGCCCATGGCCCTCCCTCAATTCCAGGCTCCATGGAGAGGGGGACCGTATCCATCTGTGATAGACCTTAGCCTGTAGGTGGCAGGCTTGGAAGTTCTTGATAAGCAGGATTCACATGCTGCTGTTCCCAGGAATCTGCTTCATTCTAGGGCCAATTGAGGGCTAAGTAAGGGTGTCCTCAATGACTTCTGAGCCCTGGGCTCTGGGGGCTGGTTTCTATCTATTTCTGCTGTTTGGCAGATGATACCCCATACAGCAGAGTCAGCTCTGCCCTGTCTATCCTTAGTCTAGGATTAGACAGTGGTGTCTTCCCTTAACCTTTGGGGGCAGACCTGTATTGTTGACCATTGTTCTTCCCTCTTTTAGTAAAGAGCATGTAAAGTACTGTTTGGAGACAGAGGCAGCTTACTACTTAACCCCTTAGAGCCAGCCCTGGCAGACCATGTATCAGATGGTCTTCATAAGATCATTCCAGGTATTCCTGCTGCTCTTTGAGTTATAGTCAGAACTTCAATTGTTTAGGGCTAAAGAGATGAGGCTGGGTCAAAGGCAGAGTACTGAGCTTTAGCAGTGCCTGTGGATGGGTAAAGGAAGGGTGGGTTTATTTTCTAGTTCCTCATTCGCAATGCCTACCCATAAGTCCTAATTAAAATTGGAGGATTTCTCCTCCATGTTCCCTTCAAGCTTTTCTTTTATTTTTATTTCTATTATTCATTTATTTATTTATTTATTTATTTTGTGTTTGACACAGGGTCTCATTCTGGTTGCCCAGGCTGGTGTGCAGAGGTGCGATCTCGGCTCACTGCAGCCTCAACCTCCCAGGCTCAGGTGATCCTCCCACTTAAGCCTCTTGAGTAGCTGGGACTGCAGGCATGTGCCACCATGCCCTGCTAATTTTTTATATTTTTAGTAGAGACAGGGTTTCACTATGTTGCCCAGGCTGGTCTTGAACTCCTGGACTCAAGCAATCTTCTCCCCATCAGCTTCCCAGAGTGCTGGGATTACAGGCATGAGCCACCACGCCTGGCCACCCCCTGCAGCTTTTAAATGAAATAAGGTAACAAATACTTGAGAGCTAATTACATGTGCCATCATTTTGGTACCAAAAGAGGTAATTGATGTGATCTCTGCCTTCAAGGCTCTTATGGTATACTTGGAGAGACAAGGGGCACATATAGCAAAGAACACACTAGACAGGTTTTAAGTGCCAAAGGAAGGGCAGGCCTGCTAAGCAGGGCATCAGAGTACTTGAGAGAGAGAGAAAGCACTTTGGATTGATCTGGTCAAGAGAAGCCTTCTTGGGAGAAATGAGATTTCAGTCAGGTCCCTGAAGGGACGTGCTTTCTTTACAACAGGTTTATGACTATCTCTCTTTTTGGTGAGACTTTATTGCACATTCAACAATAACAACAATGTAAGGATCCTGGGACAAGGCAATTTTGTTCCTAGGTGTTCATTATAGTATTGTTTATAATAGCCAAAGATTGGGAACAGCCTAAGTATCCAGTGATGAGGCATTGGTTAACTAGACTATGGCCTCCCATATTCCCCATATTGTAGAATATTTTGTAGTCGTCACACATCACTTTTGCAAAAGTTTATTTATCAGCACAAAGAATATTCACAATAGGTTGTTCATTGAAAAAAATCAGGTTCCAAAATAGTATGTACAGTGTGAGTCCATTTATATTTGTTAACTTAGTAACAAACTAAAACATGGCTTCTTAAAATCTTCTTTTTGCATACTCATTTTCTAATTTTTGCTATGTGCACGTTCTTGTAAGTAAAATATCCTTCTCTGCATACTTATTTGAGGATTAAATAAATAAATAAATAAATAATTGATGTTTTCTCTTCTTTTCTTTTTTTTTTCTTTTTTTTTTTAGAGACGGTCTTGCTCTGGCTGGAGTGCAATTGTGTGATCATAGCTCACTGTAGTCTCAAATTCCTTGTCTCAAGCCATTCTCCTATTTCATCCTCCTGAGTAGCTAAGAATACAAGCACATGCCACCATGATGCCTCATTTTTAATTCTGTAGAAATAGGGTCTTGCCGTGTTGCCCAGGTTGGTCTTGAACTCCTCCTGGCCTCCATAGATCCTCCCTCGACCTCCCAAAATGTTGGACTTAGAGATGTGAGACACCATGCCCAGCCCTCCTTTTTTTCAATAAGAGACTTGGAATGCCCCATAATACCTGTAGGTGGACAGGTCCAGTGGAGTCACATGTCCCTTATTTTGTGGGAAATATTGCCCACAGCTCACTCTGGTCCTCAGTTTCTGAAGACAAGTTGGCTTGCTTGAGACAGGAGGTACTGGGGAGCCTGCCGGCTCTTGGTCTGAAGAGCAATGCCTGGGAGGAAGCCTCTAGGTACTTCTTCCTTCTAGTTGTGTGAACCTGCATATTTCCCAGGCATGCAGCATCTGGGGCTGAACTGCCCGTCTGCATCTGTGGCAGCTCTATTTTTTTTTTTTAAATCCACTTTCTTCATACTTTGCATTTTAGTCAGGAAATCACTGCTGCCCACTGTCTACCTAATTAGAGTGCCAGGAAGAAAAAGGTGCTTTTGCCATTCTGAGCCTCTCTGGGAAAAGGTTATGAGACAAGAGTGATAGAATTCATCTTTTTGCATTAGTGGTGGGGGGCAGGGTCTCTGTTCCCTGAAAAGCTTATTCAGATGACCTATTTGGTCTAGACTCTGTCTGTCTCAGCAATAGCTGTCATCTGAATGTCACTTTAGAAGGTTTGGGTGCTTCCTTTTCCTTCCCTTTCAGCAGGTTTGAGGTTAATATGTACTATATTACAATTTGAATGCTAATTAGCATTTTTTTAAAAGTACCCCTTTTATCACACATTTCCCAAAGCTAAAACCTTTTATCTCTCTCCTCATTGCCTCTAGGCTGAAGTTCAGACTCTTCAGTTTGGCCTCCGAGGCTTTTCACATTATGACCCAACCCCACTTCACAACCTCCTTCCATCTCCTCATCTTAAGGCCCCTGTAGTTCATCAGAGCCAATCCAACCTTTCATTGACCCCGAATACTTTTGCAGGCCAGCTTCTGCATACCCCTCACCAAATCACCCTCCTTCCTTTTGTGGAACCCATTTCTACTCTTCTTTCTAGGCCAGCTCAGTCCTTCCTCCTGAAGTCTACCCAGACCTCTACGTGCACAGTGATTTCTCCTGAGCTCAACTTTTTTAGCACTATCATCTATACCAGTCTATACCACTTTATTTGGCATTTAAAAAAGTGATAGTAAAGAATGCATAACACAAAATTCACCATCTTAACTATTTCTAAGTATGCAATTCCGTAGTGTTGTGTGTTTATATTGTTGTGCAACAGATCTTCAGAACTTTTTTATCTCGCAAAACTGAAAGTCTATACCCATTAAACAACAACTCCCCATTTCAATTTAGTTGGCATTTTATCCAGAACTATGTTGTGATATTACATATGCTGAACTGTTTAATTCCACTAGCTTTCCGTAAGCACCAGTGTTCCAGGTAAGCCATTGGTAGGTTCTAGAGCAATATGAAGCTGGATAAGACACAGCTACCAAATATGGAGAGTTTGCAATTCTCAAATAAGAGTTTGCCCTTGTATTTGTGTGTCTCATGTCCCTAAATAGATGAAATGAGAACAACCTTCTTATGAGCCACAACAATTTCTTTTTTTGGAACAAAGCAGAATAAAGTGACTAAATAAATGCAGGTATCGTTCTTGTGACACCCAGGATAGAAATAGGCATATACTTACTATGTGTTGTTGATAATTACATATGCTGATGTAAATGAGTTCCTGGGCTATTTGGGGAGTCTGTGTTCTTTCAAATAAATCATACATTTTTTAAAAAAGAAAGAAATTGTTCTTTCATTATAATAAGGTTACTTTTTTATATAGTAAACACAATATGTGCCTGTCAGAGAAGTAAAAAGACAGAAAAGCCAGACAAGCAAAATAACACAAATGCCAGTCATAGTGATGACTGCTGTTAACCTTTGGCTTCTGTCCTTTCAGATATTTGACTATACAGATTCAGACACACACACAAGTGTATTTTTTTTAACGAAGATAAAATCACATCACTGTGCATACTCCTTTTATCAGCTTAACATGGTTTGAATATCTTTACCTGTCCATAGATAACTTCCTGTATATAATTTTGATATAATAAATATTTATGGAGAACCTATACTATCCCAGGGACTAATTTAGGGATTATGAATAAAGCAATGAATAAGACTTGCATAAAGCTTACGCTATGGGCTGGGGCGAGATGAAAATCAAATGAATAAATAGATAATTCCAGATACTGATAAGGATTATTAAAACAATGAGGTGAGACTGACCATTTTAGATTGGATGGTCCAGAAAGGTCTTTTGAGGAAGGAAATTTTGAGCTAAGGCTTTAATGACACTAGGGAGCTCCCATGTAAAGATTAGGAAAAAACTAAAATGGCATGTTCTGAGGAAAAAGAAAGAAAAATTTAAAAGAAAAAGAAAAATGATTAGGAAAAAGCATTCCAGGAAGAAAGAATAGCTAATGGCCAAAGCTTGAGAATGAACTTGGCATGTTTGAGAAATCATAAGAAAGCCACTGTGGCTAAAACGCAGTGAGGAAGAAGGAAATTGTATATTAAATCAGAGAGGTAGATGTAGATGAGACTTTCTGTGGGGCTCTTGTGGGCCTCATAGCCCATGGTCAAAACTTTGGATTTTATCCTAATGTCAGTGAGAAGCCATTAGAGGGAAATGACATGATCTGCTTTGTTTTAGGAATATTGTTCTCCATAAAAGTAATTTACCTCATTAACAAATTAAAAGAGAGAACCTCCCCTCCCCACCACACACACACCACGAAATAATATAATCATGGCGTTATATTCAAAACCTTGTATAAAAATCAACACACAACAGAGGAAAATACCATACAACAAATGATCTGGTGTCTTTACCAAATGGATTTCGAGAAGAAAAAAAAGATGGAGGAACAACCTACAGATGGAAGGAGAGCCAAAAGGCATACTAAAAGTCGGGCAAAACCAAACCGTGGTGTTTAGGGATTCATGGTTGGTTGAGAGAACTGTGAAAAAACACTAAGGAGGTGATTACCAAAAAGCCAACAGAGCATTTACTCTTGTCCCCATACCATCAGTGCAAATAGACAAGAAAAAGAAATGAGAGACAAAAGAATGAGAAGGGAGGAAATAAAATGGTCATTTTGGCATTATTTGTTATTATTTCCATAAAAAACCCAAAACAATACATAGAAAAATTATTAGCAGTAATAGGAGAATTTAGTCAGTTGGCTTTGTATAAGATGAATATGTAAAAGTAATTTACGTTCTATTTACCAACAGCAAGCTAAAAAACATAATTAAAGAGAAGACACATTTAAAATACTACAAGAGAAAATAAAATACTTAAAAATAAATCTAACAAACATTGCATGTCTTTTACTTTAAAAATATGCAATTTCATTAAGAGATATTAAGGGAGTACTAAATAAATTAAGGGAAATAACACATTTGTAGATAGGAGAATTTAATATCATAAAGATGGCAATTCTCCAGTTCTCCCCTATTTGACCTATAGGTTTTTTATGTTGCCTGATATGGATCTTAAAATGCTGAAAAAAGAAAAGTAGGAAGAGAAGATTTGCCTTACCAAATATCAGGACTTACTATGAATTTACAGTAATTGAGACAATGTGGTTTTGGCACAAGGAAAAATAAATTGACCAATAAAATATATTAGAAAGCTCAGAAACAGGCTCACATAGATAGGGAACTTCTGTACATGACAGAAGTAGAAGGTCAAATCAGTAGGGAAATAAAGAGTAATATAGTACATGGAACTGGAAAAAAAAATCATATGCAAAATGTGAAACTGGATCCCTGCTCACATCCTATACAAAAAGTCAACTCCAGATGGTTTAAGAATGGAAATGTAGGTCAGCCTGGTGGCTCATGCCTGTAATCCCAGCACTTTGGGAGGCTGAGGTAGGCGGATCACTGGAGGTCAGGAGTTTGAGACCAGCCTGGCCAAAATGGTGAAACCTCTTCTCTACTAAAAAAATACAAAAATTAGCCAGGCTTGGTGGCACACACCTGCAATCCCAGCTCCTCAGAATACTGAGGCAGAAGAATCGCTTAAACCCAGCAGGTGGAGGTTGTAGTGAGCCGAGATCGTGCCACTGCCCTCCAGCCTGGGGGACAGAGTGAAACTCTGTCTCAAATAATAATTATATTAATAATAATAATAAATTGAAATGTAAAAAACACTCCATAACTTAAAAATTCTTAGTAGAAAATATAAGTGATTATCTTTCATAAATTGAGTAGGGAAGTATTTTTAAACAAGACACAAAAATATTGACTGCAAGAGAAAAATGAATACATTTGACCATATTAATACTGAGAATTATTATATACCAAAAGACACCTTAAAGAAAGTGAAAAGATAATTTACAGACTGGATAAAGATCTTTGCAATACACACAACCTGCAAAAGACTAGTGTTAGGAATACACAAAAAGCGACTCTTACAAATTAATAAGAAAAGCGCAAACGACCCAATTTTTAAAAAATGGGCAAATAAGCATTTCACAGAATAGAAACGCTTAAGATAAAACTATGAAGAGATGTTTAACATCATTAGTGATCAGGGAGATGCGAATTAAGAATACAATTAGATAACTTTTAGTACCCATTTGATTGGCAAACTTTAATAAAAGTTTGATAATACCTGTGTTGGAAAGAAGGAAGATCCATAGGATTTCTTCAAAATTGCTAGTGAGTGCTGAGCACAGTGGCTTATGCCTGTAATCCCAGCACTTTGGTAGGCCCAGTCGGTTGGATCATTTAAGCCCAGGAGTTTGAGACCAGCCTGGGCAACATGGTGAAACCCAATCTCTATAAAAATATTAAAAAAATTGCTTGATGTAGTAGTGTGCACCTGTAATCCCAGCTACTTGGGAGGCTGAAGTAGGACAATCACCTGAGCACAGGAGGCGGAGGTTGTTATAGTGAGCTGAGATCACGCCACTGCACTCCAGCCTGGGTAACAAGAGGGAGACTCCGTCTCAAAATAAAATAAAATATTGCTAGTGGGAATGTAAATTGGTGAACAGTTTGGCAAACAAAGTTTGACATTTACATACCCTAAAATGCAGAATTCCACCCCCAGATATATATCCAACAGAAATTCTTTCACATACACAATAAGAGACATGGACCACAATGTTCATGACAGCATCATTCACAATAATAAAAACCTAGGAAAAGACCTTCGATGCCCACCAACAAGAGGCTAAATAAACTTAGTCCACAGTGGAATATTACACAGCTGTTTGAATGAATGAACTGTGGTGACATGCAACAATATACATGAATTTTAACAAATACCACTAAGTGCAAAATTATTACATGCCACATGATATTCGTTTTATTAAATTAAAAACTTTTAAAATATGTATATTTAGGAATTCTTACAGATGCAATAACGCTATATAAAAAGGAAATCAAGGGAGTGAGGATTCAGGTTGGTGGCTGCCTGGCATGGGAGGAGTCAGGACATGGCATGGGTACGGGCCAAATGGTTAGACGCAGGTGATTGTCAAGATCCTAGCTTTTACTTTCGGTGGTAGGTTTATGGGTGTTTTTAATACTTTAAACAAATGGTTAGCTAGCTAGCCAGTCAGCGAAGTAGGCAGCTCTGACTGCTATGTGAAGAATGTATCAACGGAGTAGAAGCTGGAACAGGATGACCAGTTAGTAGGGTGTTTTAGCATCCAGATCAAGGAGGGTGGGGCATTGTTCTCGAATGGTGGCCATTGAGATGGAGAGTAATGAACAGAATCAGAGTCTATTTTGGAGGCAATGGAGAACTTGCTCTGATGACTTAGATGTGGGAGGCAAGGAATATTCTATTTTACAGTTTCCATAATTTAACAGTCTGCTTTTATGGTACATCTAGGTTGCTTACAATGTTTGTTGCTCCAATAAAATGTCTAAAAATGAACATCCTTGTACCTTAATCTTCATGCAAATTCAATTAATGTCTTTCTTCTTTATGGTGTGAAATAGGGTCCAATTTTATTATATTTAAGACTTTTTTTAGAGCAATTTTAGGCTCAGAGCCAAATTGAAAGGAAGGTACAGAGATTTCCCATATGGCCTCTGCCCTCGTATATGTTCAGCCTCCCAATTACGACATCCCCCACCAGAGTGGTGCATACATCACAACTGATAAACCTGCATTGACCAGCATTATCACCCAAAGTCTATACCTTACATTAGGGTTCATTCTTGGCGATGTACCTTCTATGAGTTTGGACACCTATATAAGGACATCTATTCATTATAGTATCATGTAGAGTATTTTCACTGCCCTGAAAATCTTCTGTGCTCCACCTATTCATCCTTCCCTCGCCCCAACCTCTGACAACTACTGATCTTTTTACTCTCCCCAAAAGCTTTTGCTTTTTCCAGAATGTGATACAATTGGAATCATTTAATATGTAACCTTTTCAGATTGACTTCTTTCACTTAGCAATATGGATTTAAGTTTCTTCCATGTCTTTTCATGGCTTGATAGCTTTTTTCTTTTTAGCACTGAGTATTTCATTTACTGGGTGTACCGCAGTTTATTCATTCCTCTAATGAAGGACAACTCGGTTGCTTTCAAGTTTTGGCAATCATTAAAGATGCTATAAACATCCATGTGCGTGTTTTTGTATGGACATAAGTCTTCACCTCCTTTGGGTGAATACCAGAGAGCTCAATTGCTGCATTGTATGGTAAGAGTATGTTTAGTTTTGTAAGAAACTGTCAAACTATCTCCCAGAGTGGCTGTGCCCTTTTGCGTTCCCACCAGCAATGAACGAGAGTTCCTCCTGCTCCACACCCTCACCACCATTTGGTGTTGTCATGTTCTGGACTTTGGCCATTCTAATAGATATGTACCTTGAATTAATTTCTTAAAATCAACCTGCAGAAATGAAATTGTTATACCAAAGGAAGTGTGCATTAAATAAGGCTTTTGATACATATCACCAAGTTAGCTTCCTGAAAGGAAAGATGGTACCACTTTAGCTCCCACTAGTATGAGACAATATCCACCAGGGAATATTGACCTGTCCTTTTCTCCATTCAAGTACAGTCTCATTGGCAGTGGAAAATAGGTACGTCTTTCTAGTGAATTTCTCCTGGACTGATGTATGTGTGGTTGCTCAGCACTCTCTGGCTGGACTCTTCCCATTTAGAGAGAGCATTTACTTCCCTGCTTCCTGCAGTGGGCAACCTTAAAGCACAGGACCCCAGTCTTGGGTCCTTTCCTGGAGCATGAGTCAGGATGTGAGGTGGCATAATATCCTTTTTCTTAGGAAAGGCTCCTTAGCATATGGATGAAAGAGATCTCTTCCCTTTTTTCCTGACCAGAGTCTTCCACTCAGACTCTGGCTGCCTCCCACCCCTAAGGAGCCTTTAGGGATTTCTAACAAACCTGGGATTTTTTTCTGAGTCAATTTGGAAAGGTTAAGCAGGCACATAAAAGAATTAATTCGTTACTGAAGTTTATGTCCCCTCAGAGCCTCTAAAGCTGTGCTGTCCAATACAGTAGCCACCAGCCACAGGAAGCAATCTAAATTGGAATTTAAATCAATCAAAATAAATAAGATGGAAAAATTCCATTCTCCAGTTACACTAATCACATTTCAAGTGTTCAAGAGCCACATGTGCTAGTGGCTACCATATTGGACAACCCAGATATGGAATATTTTCCATCAGCACAGAATGTTTTACTGAACAGCACTGCAGGGGTTGGGTTACTCCAGAAATATTCCTGGGGCCCTTTTAGGTGTGCGGTTGAGACAGTCAGTGAGGGTGGGTAGGAGTTATGGTTACCAATCAGTATGACTTGATAAATTTCTCCTTGCTCATCTAGAAAGTAGTTCTCATATGTCTAGGTTCTTTTTGCTTCTTTCTATCTGGTCTTGATTGAGTAAGGGTCTCCAGTTGTGTCACAGTTATATCTTAAAGACTGTGTGTGTGTGTGTGTGTGTGTGTGCTTTATAAGAGAAGTCTGATCACCAATTTATATCATTGACTACGCCAAAGCCCCTTTCCTCTACAGCAAGGTCCTGGGGTGTGGGAGGATATCCCAGGGGCCACGTCTGATGTGTAGACAGGCTGAAGTTTTGCCTGTGTTTACAGTGGTCCTAAGGACAAATGTTAGGCTAACGCCAGAAATTCAGAATTTTTCATTCCTTCCTGTTACCTTAGTTTCTTCTCGTGCAGTATAAAGATGGAGTTGCTCCAGAGAGCATTTTGGAGATGCAAGAAGAGGGTGCTTGGGGTGATGAAGCTCCAGATTCTGTGTTCTTTCTACTAACCCTGGAGCTGGGGCAAACATGTGACTATGTTTATACCCTGTCTATGTCCAGACCCGGCTGTGAGAAGCAGCTCTTCCCAGTGGCCTAAATATAGCCCTGGGAGCCCCACATGCCACATTCTATCTAGTCTTGGCTTGCACACTGACTCATTGTATGACTCTGTGAAAGTCACTTCCCCTCTCCTCCCAGTGGGTCACTGGGAGTTGGGGGGAAGTATGGATAATTGCCCTGACTCACCTCTCAGAGAGGAGCTAATTAGGGCTCAATGAAGCAGAAAGGTGTAAGCTGAAAGGGCAAGGGAACAAGCAACTCTGGATAGAGCTCTGAGGAGGGGGCTTGGGTTTCACACTGCCTGGGCAAGCCGTCCTCTGAGATCGGGAAGCCTGGGATCCATGGTCAGCTTCGGAAGGTCTGCAAACCTCTTTGAATTACAAACAGGGATATGTGGATATAAGCCTGCATGCATTTTTATGGGGAAGGTCTATAGCTTTCATCAGATTCTCAGAAGTTAAATAACCCCAAACGGTTCTGAATCACTGCCTTCGGAAGTTTGACTTGTTGGGCTCTGAGGAGAGGAGGTGACGTTCCTGTTTGGGGAGGGGCAGCAAAGGTTGGGCTTCCCCAGGAAGTCAGAAGGCAGCTGTGCTAGGTACAGTGCTTACAACAGCCCGTGCGGAAAGGCCAGCAACTATTTAATAAGTTCCTGCCAACTGCCTGGCACTCTTTTGGGCCCTTGAGGTGGAAATGAAATACTTATTTGTCTTTTTTTGAGACTGAGTCTTACTCTGTCACCCAGGCTAGAGTGTAGTGGTGCAGTTTCGGCTCACTGTAGCCTCCAGGATTCAAGCAATTCTCCTGCCTCAGCCTCCTGAGCAGCTGGGATTACAGGTGTGTGCCACTACACCTGGCTAATTTTTGTATTTATAGTAGAGATGGGGATTCACCAGGTTGGCCAGGCTGGTCTCAAACTCCTGGTTTCAAGTGAGCCACCTGCCTCAGCCTCCCAAAGTGCTGGGATTACGGGAAATGAAATACTCTGACTCATCTACATCTCCCATCCCCTGCTCTGAAGTCTGCTCTTCCCAGGTATTTGGCCCTAAGTGGGCACACCCCGAAAGACAAGGTTGAAGAACATGTGCCTGAGGATGTGAGCGTGTTATGCTATGCAAGGATCTGGGCTGAAAGTAAACCATGAGTAGGGAATAGAAAAGCAGTCATCTGTGGAGGCCATATCACAAAGCAAAAGGGGTGTTGGAATGGGTCTGAGGCCACTTGGGCCCTGATTCTTATGTTGATCCTAAATCACTTTGTGACCTTAGCGATCACTCAGCTTCTCTATGTTTATTGTGCCATCTGTAAAATGGGCTAACTTCCCCTGACCTAAATATTGACAGTAGCTGTTGTGAGAAATAAAAAGGAATTTAGCAAAAATTAGCATTTGTTATATTCTCTTATTTTAAAAGGTAATAAATGCTCATTGTAGGAATATGAAAAACCCAGAAATATATGAAAAAAGAGAAAAATTATTTGCAACCTCTCCATTCTGAAGTATATCTTCTTATAAAGTCTTGGAAATTTTCCTTACAAATCACTTTTTCATGCATATATTTTTTCTCCTTACTAGATCTTAACGTTCATATAATTTCATATACTGCTTTTCTCACCTGATATTATATAGTGACCATTTATGTCATTAGTCATTCTTCAGAAACCTCATTTTTAATGGCTGATGTTCCATCATTGGAAGGCACCAAAATTTATTTAACAAATTCCCAAGTGTAGGCCGTTTATAAGTTGCTTCCAAATTATTTCATTATTGTAAATAATAATATGTTGAGCAGCCTTGTGTATAAATCTTTGTGTTTATCTCTCTTGCCTTAAAAGAAATTCTTAGAACTGAGATGACTGGGCCAGAATGTAAAGCTGATATAATTAATTATTTTAAAATATGTAAAGTACAAGGCATTGATGAGACTTATGGCAAATACCTATTCGTTCATTATTAATGTAACTCCTTGCATTTGAAACATTTCTGTGAATGAAGGGTGAATGTTTCCATGCTCCTGGCGCAGGGTAGTGCAGTTGAATTAGTGTCTATTTCTCTCTTTTGGAATTGTCTTATACCAGGAAAATAAATCATTTATGGTAAGAAAGTTTTCATTATGAGAGAACAGGGAGTGTCAACAAGGTGTCCTTTTAAAAGGATCAACAAACAAGTTCTTGCCAAAGTTCTGAAACTCAGTTCCAGTCAATACCCTATATATCTGAATAACACGAGCAAGGCCCATTATTTCTCGGACTTCTGTAACCCCACCTATTAAAATAGGGACACTAGTCCTTAACCCATCTGACATAAAGGAATATTGTGAAAATCTAATGAAATTGTGTGTCTGTGAAAGTATAACAACATAAGCAAAGGTTGTTCTTTGCCTTCTCTTAATCATGAGACTGAGGGCTGCTGGGAGTGGAAGGAAACAGTGGAGAACTGGGGGCAGTGGAGGGAAGCATCTGAAAGACTGAAAGAAAAATAAGGCCAAGAAATAGCACACGGAGTTTGTTAGAGGTCGGGCCTGGAAAAGCCCTGGAAGAGGAGCAGATCCAGATGGGCCCGCCTTCCCTTTAGGCTGGACCTGGCCTTGGGCCAGCTCTGTCCTGGGGACCACTCTCAGAAGCAGGAGACTGATACCTCCCCAGAAACAGAGACCTTTCTCATTTGACACTGGGTGCCTTGGGACTCAGCTCTCTGGGAGGCAGTTATTAGTGGCTAGTCTGATCAAACTCACAGCCACCTTCTCCTCCAAATCTTCAGATAGGCTGGATCCTGCGCTGTGGAAATGGGGAAGGGAAGGGGGTCCCTCTGAGCCAACTGCTAACCTCCAGGGGAGTGACTGTGAGAATCAAGAAGAAGAATCCTATGAATGGCCCCTCTCTGTCCACAGGAATGTGCAACACTTCCCAGGCTCCCAGAGCCAAAGACCTAGTATTATAAACAGAAGCTGTGGTCCTGACCTGTCAGAGAGGTTAATCCCCCAGACATCAGGACCTGGCCTGGTGGAGTTGGGAGCTGGGCTGATAAAGCCTGATAAAGGGAAACAGCAAGAGGAGAGGAACTGCAGGGGTGTGGCATGGACCTCCATGAAGGCAGTTTCTGATAGAGGCAAGTCATAAAACTTCCCCTCATTCATTCCTCTGCCCCTGAGCAAGACTGCTCCTCAGTCAGCTAAGAGTACTACACAAAAGATCTGTCCCCTGCTCACTAGACACCTTGCAGGGGAATGGGAGGAGGATAACACCTGAAAGTTGTAAAGAAATAACTTCTGGCATTTTCTGAGCTGCCCTGAGGCAGAAGAGACAGAAGAACAATTCCAACATGGTTCCAACTCTCAAAGAACCGGAAACTCACTGTCTAGGACTGACGCGCTCTGCTGGCTCTCTTATAGCTCTTCCCTTCTAATTGACTTGAAGAAAAGCAACTAATGAACAATGTAAGCTGCTGGAAATGTGCCAAGTCATGTGGTACAAGCCGGGAGTGCTGTAGGAGTTTAGAAAAGGCAGAGATTGGTGTGGGCTGAAGTGATTAGAACAGGTTTCCCAGAGAATGGGGGCCAGGACACAGTCACATTTCTGGAGGTTTGGATCCACTGTAAAGTGGGCAGAGAGGTGGAAAGGAGCAGCTTTAGGAGTGAAGGGAATGTGCCTGGCAGTGCTGAGGCTCAGGAGTGCCCCGGGATGGAGCAGGGCAGCTGTAGGATGAGTGACTGGGAACGCAGGAACAGGTCGGGGGAGGAAGCCAGATTGTAGAGTGCTTTGAATTCTAGGCAGAGGAGTTTAGGCTTCACTTTACAGCAAATAGCGGGTAGAAAGAACCCCCAGAGCGAGGAAGTGTGGGAAGCCATGCCTTGCTGTTTACTCCCACCAAATTAATTCCTTTTTGCCCTCAGTGAGGCCGCTTCAACCCCTGAGCCATGTAAGTTCTTTCCTAAGAGCTAGATGTACTCCAAGCATGCTCTATGCTGGCACAGCCTGGAGATTGCCGTCAGGCTCTTCTTTCTGCAGCACCACCCCTAGAGACCACTGTCATTCTTCATTGTTTTTCCCATGCCTCCTGTCCAGCATCCCCTCTAGGTTAACAGACTCAAGGGAGGAGGGCAGACACTGGGAGCTTGCTCTGTGCTGGGGCACAGCCTTCAACAGGCTCCAGCCTCTGTCTACAAAGAGCACAGCCTGGTAGAGCCAGATTAAATGGACATGCAAAGCATGACCAGAGTCTTTTTTTCTGGCAGCCTGGAGCCTCCAATGCTGAACTGAATCTTCCTCACAGTGCTCCTGGAACCATGGAGCCCTAGATGGAGTTCTGGGACCTATCCCCAGACCATTCCCTTATTCCTGAGGGAATCCTTAGGCTTTGGTGCCTGGGATAGAACCAGAACCTCAGCCTGGTTCTGCACAGGACTCTCTCTGGATTAGCTTCCCTGTGATAAGAGAAGGGAAACAGCCACAGAAAATGCTTTCCAGAGGCAGGACTCGAACACTGCCAGAGTTAAGGGTTAAGGCTCCCTAAGAGTCCCATATGAGGGAGACCCAGGCCAGGACCATGGGTACCGGGAGGCCAGCCCTTCCCACTGTGGCCATGTGGGGTGAGGAGGCTGCATTTTCCTGCCTGTGAACTCCAGCCCTAGAAGTGGGAAGAGTGCTCCAAGCCATCTCTGGAACAAGGGGATGTCAGAGGGGCACAGATGGTAAGGGAGCAGCACCCAGTCCCAAATGAGCAGCTTGCTCAGGCTGGTGCTGGGTGTGAGCAGTCGCTCTGCTCAGCAACAGCTCTCGTCTGCCTGGCCTCAGAGTATCTACAGCTAGCCCAGCCTAGATGCTGCTGGCTCTATTCTGGGCCCTCATCTCTGCATCAGTCACACCACAGGGAGCCCTTCTTAGGAAGCTGCTGCCACTCTTGATGCTTTTCCCAACTCTTCACAGCCATGCTGCACCCCAGGAGCTGAGGCTTAGTGTCTCCATCCTTCTGCCTGCCCCCCTGAGAAGCATTTACAGAAACCACTTCTCTGCACAACCAAGCTCCTAGTAGGGGGTAATCAAGTCAAGAGATGCATAGATTTCAGCCATTTGGGACAGGAAAGTGGGAGGGAGATTCCCCAGGGAAAAGGGAGCTGCCTGGCAAGCTCAGAAAAAAATTGTGGGGAGGATTTGTAGTGGTAGGAGGAAGAGAGAGGGAAGGAAACTGGGTGGAAAATTCTGTACTGAAGCCAACTGATTGTAGAGACTAGTACCGGTGTTCAGGTGAAGCCCATCCTGTCTGAACAGACAGTTCCATCCTTTCCCCCTATGAGCTCACCGGGGTTGGAAGTGCTGAATAGCAGTTGGTGACTTAGACTCTTCTTGACAGTCAGTGACTTAGACTTTTCTTGGAAGGTAGATTATTTTCCTGCCCCCAACCTTCAGGGATATCTGCCTGGGGAATGGCGGGCATGAGGATGGGGTGTCTGTCTTGGAGAGTACACACCAAAACCAGACTTGGGCTGAGCATAGAGCTTATTTATCTGCACATTCCTATGGGTCTAAAGCTTGGACTCTGACTTCAAGAGGTTCTCTATATCCTGAGGACAGCCCTAGAAGGAACAAAACAAGGTACAGTGAAGATATTATTATTATTATTATTGGTGATGCAGTGAACATCCTGGGAATTAGACATATCTCCCAAAGAGCTGGGGCTGGATATGTATTGAGATAACTGTTTGGCTTGACCTGAAGCAGGGCCCCTGTGTTTTTACGAGTCAGGAGAGAGCTGGGCTGCCTCACCTGTGTGTCCCCAGCCCCCAGGACTGCTGAGCTGTTTCCAGTGTGAGGAGAGAATTTCATGGCTGTCATCACCAAACCCATCTGCCTCCGGATGTCCAGGGAGTAAGAGGAAGGAAGAGGCAGTGATAAGCAGAAAAGGCATGGGGTGTGACAAAGTGGAGGGGCCTTCCACAGGATCTGGTGAGCCTGAGGGTTTTGCTTTGTTTTGGTTTGTTTCTGGCGTTACCAAATTTCTTAGTTTCCAACAGAGAATTTTCACACATGGCCTCTTACATTAGTTATTTATTACTACATACAAAATCATCTCAAAATTTAGACTTAAAGCAACAAACATTTATCTCATAGTTTCTGTGTGTCAGGAATGCAGGTGTGACTTAGCTGGGTGCTTCTGGTACATAGTCTCTCGTGCCATTGCAGCCAAGCCGTCCTCCAGGACTGCAGTCATCATAAGGCTCAGCTTGCTCAGTTGGGACTGCAGGATCAACTTCGAAGTTCATTCATGTGTCGTTGGCAGGCTTCGGAAGATCTGCTTCCAAGCGCACTCACAGAGGTTCTCCACAAGGTTCCCGTATAACATGACAGTTAGCTTCCCAGGGACAAGCAATCCATGATGGAAGCAAGTCCTTTTATGCCCTAATCTGAGACATGACATCCCATCAGTCACCATATTCTATGTACTAGAAGCACATCAAGTCCAACCCACACTCAAGGGAGAAGATTACACAAGAATGAGAATCCCGGGAGATGGAGATTTTTGGGGGGCTGACCTAGAGGCTGCCGACCACATATCTCATTTTGGCCTGCTAACAACTCTGTGCTCTAACCAGGGAGAAATAGTCCACAGGTAAGGAGGAAAAGGAGCTCTACGGAGGTGAGGGGCTCTGTTCGTGATCAAAGAGTGGTGAAGTGGTAGATTTAGAATTTGAACGTAGGTGTGCATCTGACTTCAGACTGTCAATCCCATTGTCTATTGATACCTCTGGTTGGCAGTTGGAGCAGACCTGAGTTGATTGAACATTAAGGGATTAATGCTGGCTGACTTGCCGCTTGATTCTTTCTGGCTGTATCTGGATTCTTAGGGACATGGTTCATAATCATCCTCCTCTATAACAAGGACAACTTCTACTAAACTCTGTTTTATACTTTTTACCAAACTTATTATTTTAGAACTTCTAAGTTTATAGAAAAATTGTGAAGATAGGCCAGAGAGTTCCATATATCCCAACCCAGTGTCCTGAAGTATTAACATCTTACATTAGTGTGGTACCTTTGTTAAAATTAGTGAACCAATATTAATATAGTATTATGAAGTTTATACTGTATTCAGATTTCCTCACTATTCCTTTGTAATTGAGGCAGGGACTGTGCGATCCATTCGTTTGATTAATTCTTAGACTAGTCCTTCGAGTTGGCACCATTATTATCTAAATTTCACAGGAGAGGAAAGTGAGACACAAAGAGATTAAGTAACTTGGCAGATCACAGAGCTGCGCAGAAGCAACGTGAGCACTTTAACTGGGGGCTCTCTCGCTCCCATGGAGTGCTCTTAACCATCTGTGCTTTCTTTCTCTCTCTCATCCTCTGACTCCTGCTCAGAAGGAGGGAATTACGCACATAAGTAATAACCTAACTGGTCCTACGCCTAGGGTCTAAGCTTATGGAAAGATAAGAACCTGTCAGAAGACTATCGGTGTTTTAGTACCTCCTCCTTCAGCCTCAGCTTTCTCATCTGTGAACTAACAGGATTATATTAATGACCCTGGGGTCTCTTCTGCCTCTGACTTTCTGCAACCCAGTGATTCTATCTCAGAGGATTTAGGGGCTACCGGTGGGAAAGTTGGGAAGAAGGTGGGTTCTGCTTCCCCAAGCTCAGTGAGTCATTGGCACCTCAGGGAATGAACCCACCTGTTTGGCCTCACTAGCCTCTTTTACAGATCAGTGCAATAGGTCACTCATTATGTAGGATTGAATCATGAGGCTGCCCCATCAAGTTAAGGCCCTAAGATTGTTGGCTCTGCATTTGAGGTTATTGCCTTTAAATACTTCAGGAATCAAGCCTCTGGGGAAGGCATTGTGAGCAATATTTTTTCTGTAGCACAAATGAAACCCATTCTTTGAGGAGCACAAGCCTTATAGAAAGAATTTGTCTCCTCATATAAAGTGGTGGGGAGGCTCTGATAACCTTGACTGGTCAGGAATTCCAAAACAGGATTGCTAAGGGTGTCCCAGAGCACTGAAGGGCATGGACTTGAGAGTCACCTAGACCCGGCCTGCCTCTCACGAGTCGGTGACCTTGGACAAGTCTCAGCCTCTCTGTGTCTCTGTTTCAACATCTGTCACATAAGGAAAGTATAGGGATAGCTGCCTCACAGAGTTGTTATTAGATTAAATGTAATAATTTAGGTAAAATACGTAGTTGAACCCATAATAAACACCTAATAAATGGTAGCATTTTTAAGACTTGTTGGAATAATGTATCAGTTTCAATTCCAGCTCTAAAAGTTATTCTTTCTTTTATTCTGAGGTCTATTACCCTATTGGAGTCCTAAGTATCTAGACAGCTCCAATTTTTGAAAATTGTATTCAGCCCCAGGAAACAGAGGGTTTTCTTCTGGTGGACTAAGGTGGAGGTGCGGAGGGGGTGATCTGTTGAGCTTCACCATGTCCTTCACTGTCAGCTGCAAAGGAAGCCTGCGGCCTTGGCAGGACAGTCCCAGCCCAGCCTAACTGCCCCAGCCAGCCTGCCTTGCTGTCATCTGATGTTCCCCAGATGGCCCTTGGGCTCTGTAGAGCCACCTCCCTTGTCTAAGGAAGTGGGCAGGACTGCCCACAGGGTTACTCCTGCAGGGCACATCCCAGACCTGGCACCTGGCTTTGTGTCTGCCCTCTCTGGCTCTCCATATACCAGTCAAGCTGGGGGCCCGGACATCAAGCTCAGGGAGGGGCACTGAGGCTACCCCTCCATAAAAGTAGGACTGGGGTAAGGATGGCAGACTAGGCCAGGCTGGCCACACAGCGGGGCTGGCTCCTGCAGCAGGAGGCTCCCGCCTATGCCTCGGAGGCCCTGGGGCATGCAGAATAGGCAAAAGGGTCTGATCATGAAGTGCTGGGTAAGGTGTTTAGACCTGGTCTTTTTTTTTCCCTTTTCACCAGAAAGCACTGCACCAGAGAAGCTGGACTTGATTTTGATTCTAAGTCCTTTGCTGACTGGAGTTAGAATTGGCTGAGTGGTTCCAAGAGATGTAAGGATGGAGAGGTACAGGGACATTGCGGTATTATTGGGGGTGGCCTGCACATTCGTACACATGTAGTACACCTGGCAGGTAGACACGTACAACACACATATGTGGCGCTTGTGTATCAGCATTCAAGAAACCTCTTTTCCAGAGGCAGGTTAGCTGCCAGCCTACACAGGGGGCCCATGGCTCACATACAGACCAGGAAATGGGTTTTCCACATCTAGGGAACATTTACTGCATCTAAGCAGCCATTCTGTGGGCCTGTCCCGCTCTGGGTTTAGAAAGGAATTAGCCTCAAGCTGTGGACAGGAAGCAGAGGCCCCCTAAAGGTAGGAGCACCCCACAGGCATGTGCCAGGTTGGAGAGTTGCTGTCCTCAACCTTGGTGCTGACAACAGTTGGTCCTGAGGCTGGGGTGGAGGACGAGGACATTTCTGAGGCCTCTGATCGATGCGGAGAAGAGAAGTAGGGGCTGGTAACAGCCAGGGAAGAAGAGGAGGCTGGAATCTTACCTTTTTAATGATGTAGGCTCTCACTGGTAGAAAAAAAACTATTGGTAAATTATATTTTTTAAAAAATCATGACTCTAGTTGAGTGTGTGATTGCTTCGTGTCTGACCTGACACCTTGCTATTCAGTTGTCTAGGTGGCGGCTCATCATCCTCACATTCACATGTTGTCAGCTTAGCCCAAGCTCCCCTCTTTGCCAGAGCACAGCCTTCTCCCCTTCCCCTGGCTCAAAGTCACCAGTGTGGCTTGTGCCTTTTGGGGTACCCTGCTGCCCTCCAAGGCATAGTCCTTCCCCATTTTGCCAGGCACAGAGGTACTCCCCTTGGGAATGGAGGGAGGGGAAGAGGAAAAGGGGGAAAGCTTGGATCCTTGTCATGTCATAGCCTTTTATGGTGGTTTTCTCGGTGAGGAGAACCTAGTGAGGATTTGGAAAGAAACGATTTGGGGTTGGAGAGTATATATTTTTAAGCTACAGGATTATTTTTCCTGAATGAAACATTCTTATCTCCAGAGCAAAAAGGGTCAGGGAAGACTGGGTATCTAGGAATTGTAAGTGGCTCCTAGTTTTGCTTTTAAAAAAACATTTTAAAATTACACAAAAACTATTCAATATTGAAAAGTTAGATAATATGGGTAATCAAAAAGAAGAAAACAAGAACACTCATAATCTCACTACTCAGCAACAAAACTAAAGATTCTGGAGGACATTCTTCCAGGACTTTTGCTGTGTTGAAAAACTGTTTTAAAAATGGGGTCACACTATACCTACTCTTTCATAACCTGCCCCATTTTTCATTTAAAAGTACGTGGGGCCACCTCGTGAGGGCAATCACGACAGTTGTCTATGAACCAGGACATGGGCCCTCACCAGATGCTGAGTCTGTCAGCGTCTTTATCTTGAACTTTTTGGCTCCCAGAATTGTAAGAAATAAATACTTGCTGTTTAAGCCAAAATAAAATAAAATAAAAATATATTAGGAACATTAGTAGGACACGGTGGCTCACACCTGTAATCCTAGCAGAGGCAGGGGGATCGTTTGAGCTCAGGAGTTCGAGACCAGCCTGGGCAACACGGAGAAACCGTGTCTCTAAAAAAAACACAAAAATTAGCCAAGGGTGTTGGCACATACCTGTAGTCCCGGCTACTCGTGAGGCTGAGATGGGAGGATCATCTGAACCCAGGAGGTGCAGCTGAGCTGCAGTGAGCTGCAGTGAGCTGTGATTGTGCCACTGCACTCCAGCCGGGGCAACAGAGTGAAGTGTCAAAAAAAAAAAGAAGTATATGAGGATATGAGGAAGGAACATCTTTCTGTGACAACAGCTGTGTTGTATGCCATCATTTTACAAGGTCACATGGTATTTCATTATATGAATGCAACCATAACTTATTTTATCAATTATTTGTTATTAGAAATTTAGTTTATATTAAATTTTTTATTATGCCAATTGCACTTCCAGATAAAGGGTTTTTTTTTTTTTTTTCATATTCTTACTTCTTTAGGATGCATTCCCAGATGGAACTGAAGAGACTAAAGATATGTACGTTATAAGGCTTTTGGTTCTTATTGCCAAATTACAGTTCAGAAAGACTGTGCCAATTTATGCTTCACTACCAGTATGTGACTGCTAATTTCTGCACACACTCACCAATGTTCTTTTCACTTTTACAAATCTGATATGCAAAATGTTATTTCATTTTAATTTACTTTGATTATGATTTAGGTTAACATTTTAATAAGCTTATTAGCATCTTGTGTTTCTTTTATGTCTTTGCCTATTTTTATATTGAGGTATTTATCTTTTCCTTATTATTTTACAAGGTTCCTTATATATCTAGGGTGTTAATCTTTATTTTGATAAATGTATAGAGTTTTTCAGCTTATTGTTTGCCTTTAGTTTTGTGACATTCTTTTTTTTTTTTTTTTTTGAGACAGAGTCTCACTTTATCACCCAGGCTGGAGTGGAGTGGTGCAATCTCAGCTCACTGCAACCTCTGGCTCCTGGGTTCAAGTGATTCTCCTGCCTCAGCCTCCTGAGTAGCTGGGATTACAGGTGTGTGCCATCACACCCAGCTAATTTTTGTATTTTTAGTAGCGAGGGGGTTTCACTATGTTGGCCAGGCTGGTCTCATACTCCTGACCTCAGGTGATCTGCCTGCCTTGGCCTCCCCAAGTGCTGGGATTACAGGCATGAGCCATCACATCCGGCTTATGACATTCTTTAACACAGAGGATTTATATTTTTTAATGTGGTAAACATTATCAATATTTCTTTTTGGTCTACTTTTTGATTTATTATTAGAAAGACTCTTTATTCCTCCTGTGTGACATAAACATCTACCTAAATATCCAGGTGTTTTATTTAACATTTAGGTCTCTTAACCAACCACAACTTATTTTTGTGTATTATAGGCCTGGTGTTTTAAAATTTTAGTTAACTTGTTATTCCATGTCATTATTGGACAGTCCTTTCTTTTTGCCTTAATACAAAATGTCACTTAACATTTTACATGTATCGATAATATTACATTTTATCTAAGTACTGATACTGTTAGCAAAGCCTTTGTTCAACACCTGGAATTGTTTCTTGGCTTTATATTATGTTCCATGGACTGATCTGTTCTGGTACCTGAACATCACTTTTTAAATTATTGTAGCTTTATAATACATTTTAATATCTGGTAGTGCACATTCTCTTTTTTTGTTTTTATTCTTCTTTATCCATATTTTTCTTGGCTATTCTACATTTATTCTTCTAAATGAATTTGAGAATCAGTGATACCCTTGGGGTTTTTAATTTGGAATGGCATTACATTTAGAGGTTACCTTGGGGAGCTCTACATTATAAAGTACTACATTTTTATGCTCATTTGCTCCTTTCATTTCTTTTTGTTTGTTTCCTTTAATAGAGCTAGAGCATAATTTTCTATTGATAGATCCTGCACATTTCTTACTAACTTTAGTCCTATTATTTTATGTTTTTATTGATATTTCTAATGGGATGGTATTTTCATTATATTTTATGATCGCATATTGCCCATGCAGTTGAGAATGCTTGATTTTTTGTACATTTGTTTTGTAACTGGAAAGCAAACATGCTGTCTTTTGGTTTTCCTTTTGTGGGTTTGGGCCAAAGGCATGTTTGACCTATTTTGAAGCCATTTAATTTCCTTCTGGGTCTGGGCCACATCTCCACCCCCTGCCCCCACCCCCTACCCGCAATTCCCTGTCATTGTGAAAGGGGTTTGGGTGAGGAATGGCAGGCACAATCAGCTGCTTGTTGGCTGCCCCCTAAGGACAGACGTGTTGCAAAGCAAATGCCTACCTAGTTCTTTGCCTACTCCAACCCCAGCTGTTTGGATGCCAGGAAGGTGACTTACCATCTAGTAGAAAATAGGCCCATGAATCAAAGCTGACACGGCAGAGTGATCATGGAGGAGTTAGGGTGTTTACACGAAATTTGGTGCCAACCCTGGAGGCTCTCAGGGAACCCTTAAGGGCCTATAAATATCATCAGCTTGGTGTCTGGGCTGCTTGAATGCATCTGAGATCGACCTTTACTGTGGCCTAAAGGCAGAGATAGATCTGCTTCTTTTCTCCCCATGTTGGGGAAACTGAGGTTGAGCAGACAGGATAGTCTCCAGGATGGTGGTGTTGTAGTTGTGTGCCCTTTCTAAGAAGGATGGATATTCATTAACTTTCAAAACTCAAGGGGGAAAAAAAAAAGAAAAACTGGTTATGGAGACTGGCCTCATTTTCAAGTCTGAAGCAAACACATGTTTGGAAAGGTTTCACAGATAGTGCTAACTAAGGATTCCCAGCAGGTTTTACACATTCTACTTTGGTGGAATGTAAAGATTAGCACTGCCATTTCTGTCTGATTTTTAGCACTTGGGGTTATATCCCAGTCATGAGCACTCTCTCAGCTCTCTTGCGTTCCCACTGCTTCTGACCACAGGCCACCTCTTCTTTGCTCTGCGGTCTTTCATGCACAGGTTGCATGCTAGAGGAGAAGATGGTCCCAGAGGTACCCTGAAAAAGGAGATCAGCTCATCAGGGGATCACAAGGCTAGAATAGGCAGAGAGAAACACAGAAGAATAAAGGAAGTTCGTGGGAGTGGTGGACACAGAGGGTCAGAGCGCAGGGTAGAACTTAGAAGCCAGGTGGTCAGCCCAAATGAGCCTTGCCTGCGTCTTCTAGTGGCTCACTCCGAGTGCCCCTCCAGTGGAGGTGGGGATGTTGCTCTAGTCTTGGTGGTCCTATGAAACCTACCTCCTTATCATGTGGGCTTATATCAACCTGGCTGAAAAGCTCTGATCCTGTACCCAGACCTTATGCACTGGCCAAACCACTTCATTTTCTCTACTCCTTTCCTTTTATCCCTAGAACCAAAGGAATATCCAGGTTGTTGTTCAAGTGTTCCAAAGAAGGAAACACCACTGTCTTGGTTGATGTTTTACTCCAGTGTTTTGGACCATCTTGTTCCCAGGATGTTCTCTTTTATAGCTATCTTAGGTGTTCTTGTAATATAAAACCATCATCCTGTGGCATGAATTGGAGAATGTGGAGGACAGTCAGACATCTTTTTTCGTATAACCCTTTAGGGACTTCTAAAGGTTATTCGGTTTGTCTTTGAACTTTTGCCGGCACAATTAAGTGAAAATAATACTTGTAAAGTAAGGGGCACAATGCCTGGCACATAGTAAAATGATGTTCACTGTTTTTATTGCTTTATTTATATTATTCTTAGGCAATGATAGCGCACTCTGTTTGTAATATCATTTAAGTTCATATGTCAATGGGAGGTATGGAATTGTTCCAGTAAGGACAGGAAAGGCACGCAGTGCTCCCCTTGCCTTTCCTGTTTGAGAGGTAAACGTAGTGAAAGCCAAAGGTCATCATCTATTATTTGAGGTGGAACTAGAGGCTCGAGGCTCACTACTCCACTAAACTGTAAAATATTTGAGGGCAAGAGTTGTGTCTTATTTGGCTCTGAAATCTCTGGTTCTGAGCATAGAGTTGATTCAGTAGACATTTATAAAGAAAGGTAAGGAGACAAGGAGAAGCTGGTGTGGCATCTCAGCATTGCAGGAGACACTAAGATCCCTGTACAAAAACTGTCTGTCTAACATCTCTGCCAAACTGGGGATCCAGGCCTCTTGCTTGAACACACCTGTCGCCTGATAGCACACTCCTTTTGAAGGCTGCCAGGGGGTCAACTCTAATTAGTAGAAACGTTCCTTCCATCGAGGCAGAATCTGCTTTGCCTTGACTTTTGTTAGCTTTGTGTCTGTCCCTTTGAGCTACACTGAATCAATTTAGTCCTTTTTCCAGATAACAGACCTATCAATATAGCTATCATTTGTTACTTCTTATCATATCTTATTCTTATTTCTTATCATTTCTTCAAGATAGCTATCATTTCTTATTTCCTGTTTCCAAATCTAGAACTTGCTTCAGAAAAGCTGCAGGAAGCTGTGTCAGAGTCATAATAAGTTATTAAAAGCCAAGTATGTTGGCCCTAATCTCGGAGGGTTAAATTAGAATGTCCCTTCCCTAGCACTGCCTCAGAGCCAGAGTCTACTCCTGGGGTCAGAATATGGCAAGGCCTCTGAGCCCTAGAACACTACAGTCCTTCACGTTCTAGGCTAGGACTTTGGGCTGCCACGCGGCGGGGCTGATTGCAAGCTCCAGAACCCTCTGCCGGCAGCTTTCCACCAGGTGGCGGGGCATTACCTGGCTGAACGCGGGCCCGCGCACCTTCCTCATCTCTCCACCAGGTGGCAGGGCAGGCTGTGTCTCAGCTCTTGCACCGGCCTCGGAGTGCCTTCTCCCACTGGGCTGAGGCTGGAAGGAGAGCTCTAGGCGCTTTGGAAAGGTGGGCTGCCCTCCCCAGTGAGGACCAGCAGATGCCTCTGCTGCCCTGTGGGGATGATGAAGCCGGGTTTTTGCTGGGCTTGCTGAGTCCTGGGCAGCCTGTCCAATAATATGCCATTGCTTGTTGGAGTGGTGTCCAGAACACAGCCTGTCAGGAGGCGGCCCTCAGTGAAAGGCCCCTGAATGGAGAGCTCCCGGTGTGGACGCCAGCGCTGGAGCTCGGGAGCTACTCCTCTGCCCTTCCCAGCCCTCCTTCCAAACCCCTGCAGGCGTGGAGGAAGGTGCTGCTGTTCCTCTAGCCCATCTCCTTTGGCGGGGATCGACAGGTTCCTCCCCTGACACAACTAAGATGAAGTCCAGGCTTGCAGAGTGAGACAAAATTCTGGTCCCCAGGCCTCTTCTCTATAGGGAGGATGTTCCAGTCCTGCACTGCTCCTAAACCAGGCCCCTGGAGGCTCCAGGCCTGGCCTTGTGCGCCCTACCCTCCCTCATGCAGGCCTTCTCAGCTCCGGGCCCACCACGGAGGCCCGTTCTTTCTGTGGCCGGCCTCAGCAGCTGTCTCTGGCTTCTCATTTCCACATCTTTCTTTCTCACCCCTTCTCAGCTCCTCGGGCAGGCATGGTGATTCTGGGCCCAGCTTCAGTATTTCACTGGGATGGGACTATCGGAGAGCGGGAAGGCCTGACGTTAGGCTGCCGTGCCTGCTAGGAAAGCAGAAGCTGTTTCCCTCAGAGGCCTGGGGGGTCAGCGCGGCCTGCTCCCCTCAGAGCGAAGCACTAGAAGGGGCTTGAGTGAGCATGTGGTCCTGTTCTCCTTTCATTTATTTATTTATTTATACTTTTTATTTTTTTTAAATTTTTGAGACAGAGTCTTGCTCTGTTGCCCAGGCTGGAGTGCAGTGGCATGATCTCGTCAGCTCACTGCAGCCTCCACCTCCTGGGTTCAGGCGATTCGCCTGCCTCAGCCTCCCGAATAGCTGGGACTACAGGCACGTGCCACCATGCCTGGCTAATTTTTGTATGTTTAGTAGAGACCGGGTTTCACCTTGTTGGCCAGGCTGGTCTTGAACTCCCACCCCCATCAGCCTTCCAAAGTTCTGGGATTACAGGCATAAGCCACTGTGCCCAGCCCTTTTCTCCTTTTATAGTTAAGAAAATCAACACCCAAGGTTAAAAGAGTCTTCAGGGCTCTGACTAGAGCCCAGGCGTTCTACATCTCTGATGAGGCCTTGCATCTGAGGGCCTTCAGTTACCAGCCTCTCCTTAGAAGTGTCTCTGCTTTTCTTCCCACCTGGCCACCAACTGCCCTCTCCTGGGCCCACTTTGTGCATGGCAGCAGTGTCTTCATCAGCTTTTGATGTCTGGCCTGGTCGGAGGGTACATTTGGCCACCTGTGGCCTTTGTTGGGCTGCAGGATTCAGAAAGAGAGAGGAAGGACACTTGTCCTTCAGTAGGGAGACTGTTGGGGGAGGGGGTATGTGTGTCCTGAGAATGTCTCAGTGGGTTTTCTATTCCTCTGCTCAAGAGTACTTCTTGGGCATCCACCTTGTACCTAGGGCTGAGTGGGATACAGGTAATAGTCCCTGGAGTGAAGGTGCTTGTAATCTAGGCGTGAGGTTGACTCTAAACAGCTTTCTTGAATCCCATGATCCCTGGCTCCAGCACCGGCCATTGCCTCCTCTTCCTTTCCAGGCACTCCCATTGACCCTACCCCCTTGGGCCGTGCAGTGTGGAGACCCCTCACATGTGATTCCCACATGACTGGCACCTCAGGTCTCCTGTAATCCCCTGGGTGTTATCTCTCAGAGCAAGGGGCGAGCAAGTTCTATTGATGTGGAGCCACTGGGGAAGGCTGGGGACCTGCACAACCCCTGTTCCTCCCAAGCTTTTTTTTGAGCAGTTCCTATATTCTCCTTCCCATCCATTAGGGATGGGAGAAGCCTCACCAGCCTTCTGCATGAGCAGGTATGGTCTGAGCTTACTTTTCTGTGCACTTAGGGACGCTTCTAAACCACAAGCTTAGATTCTTTTACTTTTCTGTTTATAGCCCATCAGCACTCACCACACTGTTTCCCAGGCCCTCTAGGTCCTCCTGCTTCTGCTCCCTGCTCTCGGCACCTCCTCAGCATCCCTGACCATGCCAAGCTTCCCTGTTCTTTTTTAAGCCGCATACTCTCTCATTTCTAGACTCTTGCATATACTAACCTCTTTTTATGAAATCATTTTTTCTTCCCTCTTTCCTCCTCCAGTCTTTGCTAGCTAATTCACACCACTCCTAAGAGCTCATTTCGAATGTCCCTCCTCAGGGAAAGCTTCCCAGCTGCCTAAGCCTAGGGTGGGTCCTCTGATCTTACCTCTGATGGTGCTTGTCAGACTGAATTGTAGTCATTTGTGTCTTAATATCCCTTCCTTACCAAAGTCATGTCCCGTAAGGGAAGGGGCCAGTGGTTTTGTGTGTTTATTTCTTGGAGGGATCCTCACATTCCAGTGCAGTACCTGTCACATAAGTGCTCAGGTTAGACTTGTGGAATGTAGTGTGAGTGCATGGGTGCATGGGAGGGCCGGCGGGCCTTCCTAGAAGAACTTCCTGCCATCTCAGATCTGGATTCTCTGGGTGTTTAGGAGCATCACTCCTGTGTTTCTGTGGCAATGGAGTGAAGTGCACAGAGGTTCTGTGGACAGAGCCCATTCATTCATTCAGCAAATATTACTGAGTCCCTCCTATGTGCCAGGCACCATACTGACACTGCGGATACCATAGTAAATAAGCCTGACATGGTTCCTAAACTCATGGGACTTATAACCTAGTGGAGGAAACAAATAATAAGTAAGAAAATATAAAAAGAACATAATTATAAATTGTGAAAAGCCTAGGAAGAAAATGAATAGGCTGATATAGGGCAATGTGAGAGACTGGTAAGGGGGATCTTGCCCACAGTCCCCTCTCCCCCTGGCCAGCACACGTCTCCCTCTGTGAAGGCCATGAACCTCACATCCATAGCTCTGCTGGCTTGACCTCAGAGTCACATCCTGACCTTGGCAAGAGTTGTACTAATGAACACTCCTGACAGCTTTTCCTTTTAGCACTGTCTGCATCTGGGGTGAAGGGCTCTACCAGACTGGGAAGGAGATATATCTTGGCAGAAAGTATAGCTCTGTGCTTTGCTGCTGGTAGGAAGACCTTCAGGAGGGCCAGGATTCATCAGCAGAAGTGCCAGAGTCTCTCTGTCCAGGGGCCTGAATCGGTGAATGTTGAGGCTCTGTTATGCATTGGGGCATTAGCAGCACTGCTGTGAGGTGGCATGAAAGCCATGGCCTCCTGCTGCAGCTGGGGCTGCTGCTGCCGTCCCTCCCTGTTCATGAGGACTGCGTCACTCTGCTCTTTGGCATGGTCTGGGATTGGGGAATGCCGTGCCTCCAGCTCTGTTGGCAATTATGCTGGTATGGGTCGCTTTCTCTGAGCAGCTGTTTTCTCTCTTGGAAAACCTGTGGCTTTGGTTTGGGAGGAGTTGAGGGAGTTGGGGTGTCCCTCTGGGGTATTGCCCCCTGACCCACCCTGGTATACATAGTGAGCTGTGAGACTCCATCCATCTCCCCCACCTAGTTCCCCTCTGGACCATTCATGCAGGCTCTTAAAAGTCTTAGAGCATGTGACAACTGTGCCTAGGCGGGGGAGGAGGTTGCTGTTGTGGAGCCAGGTGGGGAGCTGGAGAGGTAGCTCGACCATGAGGGCTTGACAAGGTGGTGGCAGGGTTCCTGCCCTGGGGCAGTGCTGATATGTCTGCTGCCACCAACAATCCTAGTGCCCTTGCATCAAGACACCTTTGTCATGGGAAAGTTGGGAAGGACCCTCCCTCTCCCTGGACTTGATAGGACCCAACGACTTCAGTAACTTCAGGGGTTGGGTAGAGCAGGCAGCCAAGAAGTAGAGGCCCTGTCAGCTTTGGGAACCTCTCTGACGGAGGAGTCTAACT
The DNA here is from genome assembly GCF_030222135.1 of Aotus nancymaae. Taxonomy (NCBI): domain Eukaryota; kingdom Metazoa; phylum Chordata; class Mammalia; order Primates; family Aotidae; genus Aotus; species Aotus nancymaae. Next base: position 14,938,547 of record NW_026988479.1, on the reverse strand, counting down.
CCAGCATCCTTTGTTCTTTGAGCCTGTCTGCAAACGCCTGTGTCCAGAGACCTGGGACACACTCCCCAAGCATGCATGTGACAGCGTTTGTGTCTAGTAGAAAGGGCATGTTTATGGCAATGTTTGGAACCATGTGATTGTGGGTGCATGTGCTCATGATTATGTGTCTTAGCTTCAGGGGATTTTGTGTCTTTTGAGGTTTTGGGTCCCTGTGAGAATAAGACTGGGCTGGGATGTGTGTTTATGATAGGTTCTGATTCTAGAGTGGGCACTTGTGTGTGTGTGTGTGTGTGTTTATATTTCTGTGTGTGACTAACCATACATTCTCTCTGGAGCTAGTTCTTTAGGCCAGAAAGGAGATACATAAAGTTCCAAGAGAGTAGGGTAGACATTGGAGGGCCAGGCTGGGAATTGGAATTATGACCATTTTCCAGCACCTTTCTTTGATCTGCTTTTCTTCCCATCCCTTCTTTGTTCTCTTACCCCAGCCTTGGCTCTAAAGGAAGGGAAGACCCTAAAAAGGCTTTGTGATCAATGTTCCTGCCAAATCTGGGGGCCAGGCACGGCTGGGCTTGTCCAAGAGTCAGGGAAGTGAGGAACTGGGCAGTGCAGAGAGATGTTACAGTTCCTGGAACAGAGGCCCCCCCTTTTTTCTCCCTTGTTCTTTTTTCCTGGCTTGGAAATAATAGGTCTTCAATCTGAGATTAGGAGAAAAGGAAACAACCAGAAGGGAACCAGTTTGAACGAAGACAAGTTGCTGGATGTGAACAACCCCCACTGTTGTGATCGAGTATTCTTACTTAGATGAGATTCTGTGTGCTGGGGTGGGGCTTGGGGTTAGGCAGGGAGCAGTGGGGACATTCAAGGCCACCGGGCCTAGAGAGAGGCAGGACAGCAAGAGTAGGCAGGAGGGCGGGCTCTAGAGTCAGGCAGACTGGAGTCTAAGCCTGCTTCTTTCTTTACCGGCCAGACTTCCCCTCTCCAAGTCTCAGCTTCCCCTTCTATAACCTACAGGGTGCTTGTGAAGACCAAATAAGAAAATGTATATAAATTGTTTGGCACAGCAGCTGGCACATGGTAAGCATAAATGGTACTGTATGTATAGGGCTCAATTCTTTCCTTATATGAGGATCAGGGGGGTGAAGATGAGGGAGGAACCTCAGGGAAATATGTCTTAGCTGTCTGCAGAAGAAACACTCTTTATCAAGAGACTCCAGTGCAGATGCCAACCTGGTTGAGATGGAGGCAGTTTTCCCCCAGGGGCTGGCAACTATACTTTATTTGTACATGCAAATACATAGGTTTTTGAGTGTGTGTCAGGATAGATAAGGAGGAAAAGATATTCATCCTTTTAAAGGAAGAATATGGCCTAAGGATACCTCCAGACTACCCTGGACAGTGGTTATAAATATATCATGTCAGGTTATTCAGTGAATTTAGGGATGCTGGGGACTTCTACTTGAGAGCTACTTTATGGAGGTCAAAGTGTTGTGCTTGTCTGGAAACCATCTGTCTATCTGTTCATTTATTCACTATTCATTCATTTATTTGATTTACTAGTATATGTGCCATGTCAATCATGGGAGGCTTAGGCCTGTAGAAATCTGTTGAGACTGAACCTGGAGAAGAGAAATCTGACCTGGAGAAAGTCAATCTTGAAAAATGACCTTCAAGTCTAGAGAGGGCTTTTATATGACTCCATCTTGCCTATGAACCAGAGAAGTTATATGTTTAACTGCAACATGGTTAGGCATAGTCTGAGGCCCGATTTGTTGGGATCTAGCCTGCCTGGGGCAAGAGATGGAGTAGGTCACCACTCTTGAGGACCCCTCCAGGCCTGGGCATCTAGAATATTCCACCAGCTTGGTTACTGACTTACTGCAGGACCTTGGGCAGATGACTATTCATGGGGCTTCCTGTGAAGATGGTCTGAGTGAACACCCTGGCTGCCCCTGCACTCCTACCCTGTGCTTCATTCATTGCCCAGGATTCCCAAAGCAAAGGGTCTCTCTTCATTTACCCCATCCTCGTATGCCCTGTCAGAGCTGATTCTCCTAGAGATGCCAAACCACTTCCCTCTTCCACTTCTGGCTTTTACTATTACCCCTGCCTAGAATGCTCTCCCCAGCCTTCTCCAAGAATCTTGTTCTGTCCCAGTGGTTTCAAGCCACACTGGCTCTGATCACCCTTCTCCCACTGGAGGTTTGGCTTTCTCTCTTAATCCTCCATAGCTTGTCTCCAGCACAGCCTTCCTCTTTCTGTGCTCTCTTTAGCTCTCCCCCATTCTGGCTTTCTGTGTCTGCCATGTGATCTGCTACAGGGGATTAGCAGCATTGGTAGAAGGAAGACTGTCAGGGGCTGAACTTGATGACCAGGGGGAACTGGAGGGAAGGATGAGTGGGGAAAATATGCTGGGGTGGTCAAGGGCTCGTTCATGGGGCCAGGAAAACAGATTGGAAGAGGCAATCAGGTCACCACTGTGGGTGCCTCCTGCCACACCCGGCCATCTAAATCCCAATGACCAGCTCTCTGTGCTGGTCAGGAAACCAAGAGCCTCAGTGGAGAGGAGATACTTTGGGAGGCTGGGGGGCATATGCATGGGGCTGCCTTGGCCCCCACGTTATACAGGGATTGAGGCTGGATGAGTTTGCATGTCCCCAGGCTAATGCCAACTCAGGACAGCGGCTATTGCAGAGGCTTCCTGAAACTGGACTGAGCTGCCAAGGAGAGAGCTCTTCCTTTAGGAGCCTGGAGATGGCCTGATAGCAGCCGCTCTTTGCTTTGCCAGCCCCTCTTTCACCTCCAGCTCTCAGTGGGGAGCAGGGGCCAACCACAGTCTAGAGACTGAGCTGGTGACACATAGCAGGAATGGCCCTGTTCTCTGGTCAGCCTCCCATGAGAAGCTCCCCAGGGGGAGGGAGGGACCTGCAGCATCTGACCAGATGTGGAGGTCACAGAAGGAGTCCAGCCCCATGCTGATCAGCCCCTTCTGGGTTGCTGTCCCTGGGCTGGTGGGATAGGGAGGGCCTGGCCTTGAGGAACGTTTTATTCTTCTGGCTGCAGCAGCCAAAGACCATAGGTCCCACATGTTTCTAAACAGGCTTGATTGTCCTCTGGAATTATGTGTCACACGCAGGGCTGGAGCCTGAGTCCTGGCAATGGGGGAGGAAGGGGGCAGGAATGCGGGTGAGGGACACTGAAATTCCCAGAGAGACAGGGCAGTAGGGCCTCAACTCAGGGAGTGGAAGCCCTGCCCAAACCTCGATCATGGCAGATGCACTTATGTATGGTGGCAGGGCAGATGAGGGCACCGGCTGGGGCTCCCCCTTCTCCCCAGGCCACAAACCCAGTTAACCCTCCCTAAACCCTACTACCAAGGCAAGAACCGTAAACAGCCTGAGTCAGAGCTGGGCAGCAGCGTACAAGCGTATTGGTTCTGTCATTAGCTGTAATAGCAGCATCTCACCTGGCTGCCTATGCCTTTCATCCGAGCCTCTCAAAGAACTTGACAGACAGCAAAGGGTTCTATTATCTTCATATTACTACTGGAGAAAGCAAGGCCCTGACGAGCCTGACAACTTCTTCAGAGTTCATGGAGGAGCTGGGAATGGGCAGGTCTCCAGGTCTTGGGCTTGTTGGCCTCTCCTCCGGCATCCCTGACTATGCTGACATGTGCTAGGAGGCAGTGGGGTTAGCTTGTTCCCTGGAACTGATGTTGGGAGGTTCTGTCCAACATAGGAAGTAGGTTCTGAGTTTTTAGGCATCTACTTGTTTATTCTTTCTTCCATAAATTGTCAATATTAAGCAATTAACAGCAGTAATAACTGCTACAACTTACATGGCATTTACTATGAGCCAGAGGATGCAGGTGCTATGTTACTTCCATTTACAGATGAGGAAACTGAATCACAGACAAGTTAAGTGACTTTCAGGTAATATATCCAGTAAGTGACAGAGTTAGATTGAGGGCCAAAAGTCTGATGCCATAATTTTTTTTTCTTGAGACGGAGTCTTGCTGTTGCCCAGGATGGAGTACAGTGGTGCAATCTTGGCTCACTGCAGCCTCCACCTCTCAGGTTTCAATGATTCTCCTGCCTCAGCCTCCCGAGTAACTGGGACTACAGGCATGTGCCACTGTGCCCAGATAATTTTTGTATTTTTAATAGAGACAGGGTATCCCCATGTTGGCCGGGCTGGTCTTGAACTCCCAACCTCAGGTGACCCGCCTGCCTCGGCCTCCCAAAGTGCTGGGATTACACGTGTGAGCCACTGCACCCAGCCCGATGCCATAATTTTAGCCATAATATTATATTACCATTCTGGACCATAGCTACAGCAGACCTCTTGTGTCAAAGCAGAGCTCCAACCTCAGCTCTGAAGAGAGGAAGGCCCCAGTCCTCTCTTTCTTCCTCATTTGGGGGCAATTGATGTTTGGAACAAGTTTCCAGGAACTTTGCCCTGGATCTTGGTTATAGGGATGTTGTGGAGTAGATTCCTGATTTGACAGTTTCTGATGTATCAGAGCCCGGGACCCAGGGATAGAGGTGCAGCATTACCAACCCCTACTCACCTTTTCCTCAATGCCAGTTGTCTAAGAACTGGGGGGAGAAGAGTCTCCCAGGCTACCTGGTAGTGGCTAGCACAGTGAGTATGCTCTTTGACAGGAGGCCGCCACACTCATCTTCCAAGACAGGGAAGTCTGCTGGGTGTGGTGGCTCATGCCTGTAACCCCAGCACTTTGGGAAGCCGAGGTGGGCAGATTGTCTGAGGTCAGGAGTTTGAGACAAGTCTGGCCAATGTGGGGAAACTCTGTCTCTACTAAAAATACAACAACAACAAAAATTAGCTGGGCATGGTGGCACGCCCCTGTAGTCCCAGCTACTCAGGAGGCTGAGGCAGGAGAATCACTTGAACCTGGAAGGCGGAGGTTGCAGTGAGCCGACATCAAGCCACTGCACTCCAGCCTGGATGACAGAGCAAGACTCTGTCTAAAAAAAAAAAAAAAACTAGGGAAGTCTTATTCTTTGTCCCAGACCAACACCCTCTCTTGTAGAGAAGGAGAATGCTCACCTTCTCCATGGTGGGCATATCAAAGCACAGCCACAGATGGCTACTTGTCCTGGCTTCTCAGAGAGGCCCACAGGCCCTACCCCAGTCTGCCCTGCAGCATTTCTGGGGATGGGGTTGATCGTCTGGTAAAAGCCACGCTGGGAATCTGATTGTGCCAAAGCTTGCTGTGGGGCCTGGGGCAAGTCACTCATGCCCGTCAGTGGGCCTCAGTTTCCTCGTCTGTGGAATGAGGATGTTAATCTAGTGCTGAAATCTCCCCTAACACTCTGTTCTGTACTTGGCTCCTGGTTTTTGGATACCTAGAAGGTAAAGTCTCTTATGAGATGCCTGGGTGAATCACAGACATGAGTGGTGAGCAGGGGTGGCAGGAAATAGTGGGAAATTGAGCTAAGCAAGGTCGCCGGCCATTTCTATTACATGCTTCTAGTTCAGCTATTTGTGACTTTCTGAAAAGTTTATGGTTTGGGGATTTTTATTTTTTTGGTAATTTTTTCCATATTTGGTCATGGCCTAGAGCAGTGATTTTTGGAAAGATACAGTAAAAAACCCCTTCAGCTGTTTGTAAGCATTGCAAACACCCACAAAAAAATATCCTTTTCCCATTTAGAAGAAATAACATAGTTATGTTTCCATTTTCAGTTCAAATAACTCCCAAACAACTCCAAAGACTTGGCTAGTAATTAATCCTTAATGAAGGGGACTGGACAGTATGTGCTCTGCAGTTTGGGAAAAAGAGATTTCAAATCAAAAAGTATTGATGCTTGAAAAACTCGCTCACCATTTTTTCCTGCTTGCTGACCCTACCCCCTACACAGCAGCCCCTTCCCAGGAAACCCAGAGTCTCAAGCTATAGCTCATGTGAGAATGAAGTGAGAGCAAGGTGAACACACCTTGTGCTTGAAGAGACTGGTGGTTTTCTTTCCCACACTAGCGGTCTTTGCCTATTTCACAGACTGAAAGCCTGAGACTGGGCAAAGTTGTAGTCAGGCCTTGCATTGCTTTGTAAGATGAATTGAATGGGCTTGTGAAAGCTTATATTTGGGGTCCTTGTCCCAGGAAACTTCCAGGAGGAGCCTTCCAATCCTAGGCAATGTGTCCAGGGAAGTCACTGGTTCTGGAGTCTAAGTCCCACCAGAGTGAGAATCCGGAAGTGCTGGCCCTTGCAGAATGAAGCAATGATGGCTGAAGTGCCCATAGGAAGTGGAAGGGCTCTCCTTTGGATGAGCAAGGAACCTTCTTCATCCTCAGAGACTAGTGCTTGGGGTTTCTCTTCTGCCATCTACCCACTCTCAAATCTCTCTTGGTTTCTTCTTTTGAACACTTTTATCTTGCTGACTCCAGGAGGAATGCTAATGCTGACCTGGAAGAGAAATTGCCATCTTTCCATTGTTCTTCCTCGCTCTGACACCTGCACATCATCACCTGCAGCTCTTGACAGTGAGTGCCTCACCCCAGGAAAGAGCCTCACCCCAGGAAAGAGGCTGTCCCCACTCTGCATGTCAGGGCAGAGATTGGACCTGGTGGGTTGGCAGGTGGAACAGAGTGGGAAGAGGTGGCAGTATGGAAAGAACACTAGACTCCCGATGCCTGAGATCTGGTCCACTAGACCCATGGCTGATTTCCTCCCAGCCCCTGCACACCTCTCCTTCTCTCATTCTCAGCTGCCTTACCTATATAGCAAGTGGGTGGGGCTGCATCCTCTCTGGGGCCCTTTTCAGGGCAAGGGATCTGACTTGGCCTCTTGTTCTTGGGATTCTTTATGTGAACACACACACACACACACACACACACACACACACACCCTCACCCTCACCCAGATTTCTGAGTGGGGGAAGGTGACCAGCTGGTTCCCATCTCTGCTGAACAAGAGAATGCATAGATTCTGGGGTGGACCAAACCTGGACATGAGAAACTACTTGGCCAATCATGAGAGTCCTGCAGCCTCAGGCTATGTAACCAAGGGAGGTTTGCAGTCAGGAGCATGGACAGAAGGACCTTGAGTGGGCCTCGCCAGCGGGAGAGTTGAGGATGGACTCTGAACTTGCGTACCAGCCAGTGCCAGCATGTCATTTTCTCACATCTGGTTCCACATCTGGTTCCACATCTGGAACCAGCCAGATGTTCATTTCAAAGTGCTGATGAGCCCTGCCCTGATTGCCTCAGGGGGAAAGCCATTCGGTGACTCTGTCCTCCAGGCCCCGTCATCTTCTCCAGATGGTAGCCCCTTTTTCAGCTTTGCGTCCTTGGGCACACCCACTGTACCATGAAGCTGGGGAGGGGTTGAGGGCAGCTGCTTGGGGTGAGGCCTGGCCTCAGCTCCTTTGTCGGGCGCTGAAACCTACAGTGCATTTCCGTTTCTTTCTGAGCAGCCATTGGCTTCCTGGAATTTCCACATCCTTCCTGTTGGGATTGGGCCACTAGCTGCCCTGCTGAATTAGCCTTTCTATCTAATGACCATGTGGCCACTAATTCCAGCTTATGACCTTTGCATGGCGAATCTATCTCCATCCCTGGGTTCCAGCTATGGCCCATTCAGACTGTCATGTCCTCTTCATACCTTCAGAAAGGAAGGGGCTGGAACCAGCAACCCCAAGTCTTTGAGAAGCCTGCACTGGGGACCCTGGAGGATGCTGGAGAGGCAACAACAGCCTGATCCTGCCCTCAGGGACCTTAGAGTCTTGGGGCTAGGAAGGGCCATCTGAGAGCCCTTAGAGAGAAGTCAGTCAGGTACTTCACATAGGTAGGGCCTGAAATTGCAAGAGTCAGAGAAGGGGGAGATTACTGTGAGTTGGGGATTAGGGAAGGTTTCCTGGGAGGTTCCAACTGGTCAGGACAGGGACAGCCCGGAGCCTCCTGACCTGACTATCCAGGTGCCCATACTGTGCAGGTCCTGGAAAAGGTGAGTGGATGCTGCGGATTGTTGACAGTGATTTCTACAAGCTGGGGAGGGAGAAATGGACAGAGGGACACATGTGAATGGGGTAGGGGAGCTGCTGAAAGGCACACATTTGTCTCTTTCCTTCTTGGCTTGGGCTTCCTTCATCAGCCTCCAGAGCCTGCCCTGCAGTGGTCCTACCTTCCCCTTTCTGTCTCAGCATCTGCCTGCTCCTGCGGAAAGAGCCCACCTGTGCAGGGCTTTCACCTGCACTCTCATGTGTGGTGAGCAGGTAGACAGATGGCCCGATGCTCACCTTACAGAGGAAGAAGCTGAGGGTGAGGATGTTTCAGTGACTTGTCTCAGGCTGCCTGGGGCTGATCTGACCTGGGACTCCCCTCTGCAGTGCAGAGCACCCTCCTGATTTGTCACATTTCTCCTCCTCCTCCCTCAACTCATCAGACTTGCATGGAGGTCCTGCTCTGTGCACAGCACAGTGTAGTCCATGGTCTGCCCTCAAAAAAGCATCAGGTAAATATCTACTTACTCATATCCCGCCTCACTGATAAAAGAGATGTGAGAAGGTGCTGGGTTATAATCTCCTGAGGAGACAAGTCTGGCAGCCATGAGATAGTTAACAACAGTCTAAGGCACATGTGAAGGGTCAGCGTGAGCACCACAGCCCCTCCCATGATTCCCCACTGCCTGCAGGACTGGGCCCCAGTGTCCTAGCCCAGCTCACGTAGCCTTTCGCCATCTGGCTGCTGCCAAACCTCTGTAGCCTCAGCTTTCACCATTCCTCCTCACAGTCCATTCTTAACTTTCCTGAGCTCATCGTAGTTTCCATATCCATCACCCTCCCTCTCCCCTCTGGGCCTCCACCCCCAGCTTCTCCTCCTCTTTGCAACACCTCTCCCTCCCTCCACTCTGCTAACTTCTATTTGGCTTTCAGGTCCCCACTTGTCCATCACCTCCTCTGAGAAGCCCTCCTGTCCCTCAGTACTGACCCTCTCTCTGTGACCCCATGGTGTTCGGTGCATTTGTACCCTAAGCTCAGCATTTGCATTTCTGTAACTGCCTTTTACTGTTTGACTTTCTCCAGACTGTAAGCTCTTCGAGGGCAGGGCATAACGCTCTCCTTCTCCATTTTCTCCATGCTGTCTAGAATGGTGCCTAGCGTAGCAGAGGGCGCCTGACAAATATTGTTTAAACATACATGAATTGAGTTGGCAAATGCAAGAAGGAGGGTGATGACAATCGTGGGTGGGCAGATCAGGGAGACAGTGCCCTACAGAGAAGGCAGAACTTGGGCTCAGACTGGAAGAGTCATGAATAGAACAATAATAACAATACTAATAGCTAATGTTTACTGCATGCCAGACTCTGTTTCAAGCATTTTCTAATTTTATCCTTACAAAAACCCTGTGAGGTAGGCATTATTACTCTCCCAATTTCACAGGTGAGTGGAATGTAAAAGGGGAATGGTAATGAACTGGTAGAGACAAAAAGGCATTTTAGGTTAAGAAAAGTGCGTGAGCAAAGATAGAGGAACTTGGCAGGATATGTGGGGGCCTCTGCGGAGAGTCGCTGGGGTGGAGGGCCTGGCCTGGAGAGCCCTGGGAGTGAGGATTGATGACGTCCAGGGTTACTAAATCACAGAGAACCTTTAAATTGGGGCTTAGAAGTTTATTTATCTTGACTGAGGCGTTGAGAAGCCATTGCCACTTCCTCAGCAGGAGACTGGGTGGTGGGACGAATTTGGCCACAGTGTGATTGATGAATTGGAAGGGAGAAAGCAGGCAGGACAGCCAGGAGAGTGTTGGCATGATTTCCCTCCCTTTCTTCCCCTCCAGCCATTTTCATTCTTCCTATTCAACGTTGTCCACTATAAGTGCTGACATGGGCGACCTTGGGACCTGGGGCTGGACAGCCGCTGCAGGTCTCCTGGGGCCCCAGCCTGCTCCTCTCTGGCTTGGCTGCGGCTGGCTGCTTAGGGCTGTGACCGTGACCTGGGTTGGGCTGGATTTCTCCTCCACGGTCACTTTTGCTAATGAGAAGCAGTTGTGCTTGCCACAGATCGTGCAGGAGGCAAGGGGAGGGAACCGCCAGCCTGGCCTCATGCTTGCTCTGTGTCCCCCACCCCTCTCTGGGTCTCTTTTTTCAGCTTCCAGCCACTCCTCCCATCCTGCCCCTTGCCTCGTAGTGAGCAGGCTACCTGCCCTCAACTCCGGCCCGCTTTTTCGGGTTCTCTTCAGGTTTCCAGTGCAGAGAAACTGCCAGGGGTGGGGTGGAGTTTCCTGAGGGCCCGTGAGTCCTGTGTTGGGGACCCTTCATGGCTTCCTCCTGCTATTCACCTCTTTCTGCATCTTCTCCCTATTGTCCGATGGGGGGCTTGGACCACCTGGGCTCTGAGGTGCTTCTGGTTTCCATGTGGTTTTTCTTCGCTTTCAGTCTTCCTTTTTCTGTCTTTCCCTCTCCCTCTCAGCATCTCCAGGGCCGGAGCCCTCCTAGGGTGAACAAGATATGTCCTTTCCTCTTCTCATTATCTGGTCAATCCTTCTTATCTTTTGAGACTCCATAGCCTCCAGGAATCCTGTTGTGACCACCCTACCTTGTCAGTGTTCCAGAAAACGCTGGCTGGGCCCTAGTGCAATGCCCCAAGGGTATCAGACCACGCAGCCCTGATAGCCTTACGTTGAGTCTTTGTGGCTCGTCTGGCTGGTTCTCTCAGGATGAGAGCAGGTGGGAAGGAGTTGGGGGATGGGGCACAGTGAGGATGGGAGTGGGGACAATAGGCATAGATATTCTAGTGTCTTCCCCACCAGAAGCATCCAGAGTGCCTGGCGTCATGAAGGCAGAGGAGAGGGGCCCAGAGTGTTTCTCTGGCTGACCTCCTTCTTCCAGCTCTTCCCAGACTCAGGACCCCCTTCCCCAGGTCTGTTAACCCTTCAGACCCAGTCACAAAGGCCCTTTTTGGCTGTGTCCACAGCTTTGAGTTTCAGTAGCGCTGTCTGCAGAGCAAAAGACCCACTTCCCAGCTCAACCCCCTCTCCTCACAAGCACAAGGGCGGCCACGGTCCAGGGTTAAATGCTAGTCCAGACTCCCTCCCCACGTCACCCCCAACCACAGAAAGTGTGTCAGAGGCCCACTGACAACTCCTGAGGCCTTGCTGTTTCTTCTTCTCTCTTTATTGAGGCCTCTTTTTTATGGCAATGCTGTTGATAGTGCACATATTCCAGAGTAATATGTTCAGGATTAGGCCGCACAATGAGGTTATGACTTCCTCCTGTGCAACCCCCACCCAGGGGAGCTTGCCCTCCATCTGGCCGGCGCACATCTGGCTCAGGCTCACAGCTGGCCAGATGTTGCATCCCTCTGAACCCAGGCCTGCAGCCTCCTCTGCTAAGGGCTGGAGCTGCACACATACGCATGCATGTGTACACACACACACACACACACACATGCACACACGCACCCCGCCCCACTCCGTTTGGAGCATTGAAGCACTGAGGTCATCTGGCTCTCCAAGGCGGAGGAGGAGGGAGCTCGGCCTTGGTGTGATTATTCCTCCTCCACCGTGGTAGGGCAGGCAGGCTGTTGGGACACATCTGCGTAGGTATGTAAATATCAGGTTCCCTGCTTCCAGCCCAGACAGGCTAGAGGGAAGGACCCACTTGCAACCAGACTGTGAATCTGGAGCCTTCTCCTACCCCGTCCAGGGGCCAGCTGCTCTTAGCAAATTCCTCGTGCACTGATTTCAGAGTGCTCTGGGGTCTAAACCACATAAGCTCTCCTGTCTCATGCTGAGGCTGCCCTTTGCGCCTTTTTTCTGGCCGCCCACCTGTTTCCCGCCTTTGCCTCATTGTCCTCTTTTCCTCGTCCCGCCTTTAGTAGTTCATGGATTGTGCAGTTCAAAGGACAAAATGTACAGAGGCTAGGTCCTGGACCCTCAAATAATTGAAAATGATCTGCCAAGTTTGTTTGCCCATTGGTGTTGGCAGAGGCTGGGCAGAGGAGTAGGGTGGAAAAGGAAACTGCATTTATTGGGTGCCAACTATGTATCAGGCACTGAGCAAGATGCTTTGAATATATTATCTTGGTTAATCGCTGCAACCACTCTGCAAAGTAGATATTATTATCTTTATTTTACACACAAGGAAAGTGTGTCTCAGAAAGGTTAAATCTCTTGCCCATGGTCACATGGCTAGGAAGAGGCAGAGCGAGAATTCCAAAACTTGACTACAAACTAAATGCCCTTATGCCATGCTTTCTTCCTGGCGATGTAGTTGGTAAATGCCTCTACCCATCTGTAAGTCCTCCTGGCTGGCCACTGCATGCCCTGGATCTTCCAGGGCTAAGACCCTGAGGCTGCGAGCTTTGTCCTTCCTACCAGGCCAGGCCGGACTGTCTGGGTGAGCCAGGGGAGGGTGTGCCATAGGAGGGTGCAGGGCTGAGGTTGCAGTGTTGTAACCAGTTGGGTTTTCTGCATGGTCGGTCAAGAGCCTGGGGATTGAGGTCTCAGAAACGCAATTAGGAGTTGAGAAAGCTGGGTGGTGTAGGATGAAAGGCAGGTGGATGGGCCAACGAGGCATCTCGGGGAACTTGGGAGCTTTCCATGGCTGTGGGACAGAGGAACCTCATTAGAGAGAAAAGGGAGCCACAGAGCCCAGGCTGCTATTGTTACCTCATCATTCCATCAGCCCTCCAAAGGGCTTCCAGCATAAGGACTATTCCAAGGGCCCTCCAGTGTCCCCTCTTCCTGACCACAGCATATGGCACCCCAGAGAGGCAGCAGGGGGTGGACAGGCACCCTCCAGCCTGGCCATGATCCACTAGGTCCCCATGACAGCACCAGCATTTGACTGCCCTGGGCTTGGAGAGCAGGAACGATGGAAGGCCTCACTCCTACCTCCCAATACATAGCCAAAGAGAGACATAGACACCCCAAGACACAAACACTGCTCTGTATCTTTCTGCCTCAAACAAAACTGTCATTTTAGAGATGAAGCTGAAGCACAGAAAGTGAGGGACTTGGCAAGGTCACATAGCCAGCAAATATGTACCTTCTCAGTCTGCGTCCAGAGCTTGGCCCACAGTAGGGAGGCAGCATCAGACAACGGAAACAGCGCAGGCTTGGAGTCATCCAGGCCTAGGTTGAAAGCCCAGTTCTACCTCTTCTCTGCAATGTGACAACTCTTGGAGCCGGTTTCCTCTTCAGTAAACTTGCAGATTCGCATTGAGGATTAGAGACAACATCACAGATGCTCAATAAATGGGAGCTGTTATTGGCAGCAGTGGCCAGGATGTTGACTGGGCCAGTAGTTGAGATGCAGCTAGGATGGTGGCTGGGAGAGGGACCGAGCGGTGGGCTGGAATGGCAGCAGTGATCATTGAAGCGATGGTAACGATTATGTGAAGTAGATCTTTGTTTGGGGGAAAGAGTGGTCCATTCAGGTTAGGTCTCTCAGGAAGTTCAGACCTGAATTTCTTTCCCACCACCAGAAGTCTTGATATGTGGGAGCCTTGTGGTTGGATATGACCAGATGTCGGTTGCAATGGGATTAGTTTAATTCTGGCATGTGGAGAGTATTTGCCCCAGGAAAGGCAGCAACTGTGATTGCAGTCACCTGCAGGAGGCATGGTTCGCTTGGAGATGACCAAGGCCACCTTTACCCTCCCCCTACTCTGCTTCTCCAGGAAACTGCAAGTCACAGTATACAGCTTTGGGACCAGAACCTTCCTAAAAAGGTGGGAATGGGAAGCTCTTTAGATTTCAGTGAAAGGGGAGAATTTAGCTCTCTTAACATCAGGGAATTTACTACTTTGAAAGAAGCTAAACGTTCTGCAGAAGGCATCTCATACTCCTGGGTGTGAGGGAAGTACTGGGATGCCTGGCACTGTATCCCAGCTCCCAAGGGACAGGCAAACCCTCCAGCTTTCCCCTGGAGTGGGTCGAGATGGTCCTGCCAGTCATGGAGGGGGCCACCGTTAATCGTCTGTGTCCCTGGCGTTGGGAATTTGGTCTGTGGTTTGTGGCTCACTCTAGCTGACCTTCTGAAGGACTTAGAAGAAGTGTTGAAACAGAGCTTGGTTCCAAGGCTGCTGTACCCTAGGGAGCCTGAAATTCTTTTTCTACTAATGATCCTTTGAAATAATCCTTTTAATCAGGTTCCCCCTGGGAAGAGTCTGGGACACTGCTCTTAACACATTTTCCCTTGTGTCTTTCTCACACACATGCCATTCCCAGCAGCCTTTTGCTATGTAGACAGAGGAAGGAGCCATGCAAAGAATGTAGCAGAACTAGTTGTCCTTTGCGAGGCCTTCTCCCCTGACCAGCCCCCTGCCAAGCTTTGAGGATGTCTATTACTTCCCTTTTCTCATGCTCCAAAACCGAGGTGAGCAGGACTTGTCTAGGGGCAGCTGGTAAATATAAACACCTAGCCATGGCCAGACACCCAGCAAAGCCTTCTTTAGAAGCAACCATTTGTGTGCGAACCTTAGAGATGTGACTTTTGAAGACTAAAGGAAAGTTCTCTGCACTAAATAGCAGTCATACTGGGGTTATTCCTTAGTGTAAGATGTTCTTCTTAAGTAAAATGTAAGTTCCCTAGTTGAAATAGAATAGAGGCATAGAAGGGAAAAAATAAAATTATATATATGTGTATATATCTATGTAAGTCTGGCAAGATATACACCAAAATGTTTCTAATTATTATCTTCAGGTAGTGGATGATCTAGTGACTTTTATGCCTTACTGGCACTTATTGAGAATTACTTTTGAAATAAGAAAAAATATATTCGTTCAAAATTCCCTTAAAGGAAGGTCACACTCCATTACTCATCTGTTCTTCAGTAAAAATTAGTTCTGAGTCTTTTCCTAAGAGCAAGATTTGCTAGAGAGAGGGAGATCATCTCTGATTCTTTAACCCTAAAATAGTGATATCATAGTTTGTACATAGCATGACCATTATATATCTGTGGAATAATGTATTGATTGATTTTTAAGGGCTGTTGGAGAGGTGGAAATGATGAAAATTTGAGAGAGGAAAGATGGGGACCCCCGAAGTCTCCTTAATATACAGCTTCTTTTTCCCTTAAAGGGGGAAACAGGAGATTATTTTTATAGTGGTCAAATTAGTCTTATCAGTTTCATTCCTCACTGAAGTGTCTACATTACAGATTTTTGGAGAAGTCTGTTGATAGGGAATTAAGGGATCTGATCCTAGAAGCCTCAGGGTCACCAAGACTCAGAGGCCTTAATTGTTAATGGAACATGGTTGCCCGTGGCTGCGGAGCCTGCCTGTGGTGAGGGAATCTTGACTCTAGCCTCTGTCTCTTCCTCATGTTCAGTCTGAAATCAAGTCCTGTAAATTCCACCCCCTAAACACTTCTCAGATTCTACCGGTTCTCTTCATCCTCACTGCCACCACCCTTATCTCACCCAGGACTCCTGCAACAGCCTGCTAACTGGGATAACTCCTGTCAGACTTCTATTCTGTATGCTGCAGTCAGAATACATATTTTAATATGCAGATATTATCTTATGATTATACTGCTTAAAACCTTTCAACAACTTCCCATAGCACTCAAGATAAAGTCCAGACCTCCTGGTATGCAGTTTTGCAATGAGGATTAGACACAACATAGCAGATGCTCAGTAAATGGGAGCTGTTATTGGCAGCAGTGGCCAGGATATTGACTGGGCTAGTAGTCAAGATGCTGCTAGAAGTGGGAGAAGGGCTGAGTGATGGGCTGGAATGGTGGCAGCGATCATCAAAGTGATTGTAACAATTGCATGTGAAGCAGACCTCTGTGTGGGGGAAAGGGTGGCTCAGGCTAGGTCTCTCGGGAAGTTCAGAGCTGAACTTTCCCACCACTAGAAAGGTTGGTATGTGGGAACCAGGAGGTTGGAGATGACCAGATGTCAGGTGCAATGAGACTGGCTCAGTTCTGGCTACGGAGAGTATTTGTCTCAGGGAAGAAGCCTGCTGCCTGTTTTGGTATAGTTCATTAACATTATGCTAAATGAAATAATCTAGTCACAAAAAGACAAATACCACATGACTCTATTGATATGAGGTGCCTAGAGTAGTCAGATCCATAGAGACAGAAAGTAGAATCGTGGCTGACAGGAGTCGGGTGGGGAGGAGAAAATAGGGAATAATTGTTTAAAGCATACAGTTTCCATTTTAAAGATGAAAAGAGCTCTGGAGAAGGCGAATGGTGATGGTTGCACAAAAATGTGCATGTACGTGATTCCACTGATACACTTGAAAGTGGTTAGAATGGTAAATTTTCCATATGTCCATTTTACCACAATAAAAAGAATTGGGAAAAATGGGTAAAGGATCTAAATAGGCACTTCTCCAGAGGAGCTATACAGATGGCCAATAAGCATGTGACAAGATGTTCAACATCATTGGTCATTAGGGAAATGCAAATCAAAACCACAATGATATACCACTTCACACCCACTAGAATAGCCAGACTAAAAAACATGCATAATAATAAATGTTGGCAAAGATGTGGAGAAATGGGAACACTCATACACTGCTAATAGGAATATAAGATGATACATGGAACTGGTTTGGAAAAGTGGTGACCCACCAGTGCCATTCCCAGGTGTATATATACTCAAAGAAATGAAAATGCATGTCTTTATAAAAACTTGCACACAAATGTTCATAGAAATATTATTCATAACCAAAAAGTAGAAACCACCAAAATGGTCATTAACTGATGAATGGATTAATAAAATGTGGTGTATCCACAATGGAATAGTATTTGGCAACACAAAGGAACAAAGTACTGATACATGCTACAATGTGGATGAACTTTGAAAACTTTATTCTAAGTGAAAGAAGCCCATCACAAATGACCAAACATTGTATGATTTGATTTATATGAAATGTCCAGAATAGGCAAATATTTAGAGACAAAAAGCTGATTAGCAGTTTCTGAGAACTGGGAGTTGTGGGTGGCCAAAGAGTATGGGGTTACTTTTCAAGTTGATAAAATGTTCTAAAATTGATTGTAGTGGTGGTTGTACCACTCTTTGAATATATTTAAAAACCACTGAATTGCACACTTTAAATGTGTGAATTGTGTGATATACAAATATGTCTCAATAAAACTTTTTTGCCAGCAATGCACAGGCATTCAGATTTCTCCACATCCTCACCAACACTTGTTATTTTCTGTCTTTTTTTTTTTTGGCAGTAGCCATCCTAATAGGTGTGAAGTGGTATCGCATTATAGTCTTGACTTCTGTCTCCCTAATGATTAATGATGTTAAGCATCTTTTCATGTGCTTGTTGACCATTTTTATATATATTCTTTGGAGAAATATGTATTCATGCCCTTTGAGTAGACATTTCTCCAAAGAAGAAATTAAAGACATTTCTCCAAAGAAAAAAAATTAAACCCATTTTTAACCAGATTGTTTTATTGTTGTTGAGTTGTAAGCATTCTTTATATATTATAGATATAAGTTCCTTATCAGATGTATGATTTGCAGATACATTCTACAATTCAGTAGGTTATCATCTCACTTTCTTAATGATGTCCTTTGAAAGACAGAAGTTTCTGATTTCGAGGAAGTCCAATTTCTCTATTTTTTCTTTTCTTGTTCATACTTTTAGTGTCATATCCAAAAAATCATTGCCTAATCCAATGTCACAAAGAAATACATCTATGTTTTTTTTAGAGTTTTATAGTTTGAGCTCTTCCATTTAGGTCTTTGATCCATTTTGAATTAGTTTTTGTGTACGATGTGAGGTAGGTATCCAACTTCATTATTTTGCATGTGGCTATTTAGTTGACTCAGAACAATTTGTTGAAAAGACTATTCTTTCCTGATTACATTACTTTCATACCATTGTTGAAAACTAATTAACCATAAATGTGAAAGTTTATTTCCAGATTCACAATTCTATTCTATTGATCTATGTCTGTCCTTATTCTGATACCACACTGTCTTATTGTGGCTTTCTTTTTTTTTTTTTTTTTTTTTGAGACGGAGTTTCGCTCTTGTTACCCAGGCTGGAGTGCAATGGCGCGATCTCGGCTCACCGCAACCTCCGCCTCCTGGGTTCAGGCAATTCTCCTGCCTCAGCCTCCTGAGTAGCTGGGATTACAGGCACGTGCCACCAGGCCCAGCTAATGTTTTGTATTTTTAGTAGAGATGGGGTTTCACCATGTTGACCAGGATGGTCTCGATCTCTTGATCTCGTGATCCACCCGCCTCGGCCTCCCAAAGTGCTGGGATTACAGGCGTGAGCCACCGCACCCGGCCTTATTGTGGCTTTATAGTAAGTTTTGAAAGTGGGAAGTATGAGTCTTCCAAATTTGTTCTTCTTTTTCAAAATTGTTTTGGCTATTTTGGGCACACTGTCAGCTTGAATTTTAAGATCAGCTTGTCAATTTTTGCAAAAAAGCCAGCTGGGACTTTGATTGGGATGGCGTTAAATCTGTAGATCGATCTGGGGAATATTGCCATCTTAACAATATTGAATCTTCTGATCTATGTACAGAGGATGGCTTTATATTTATTGGGAGCTTCTTTAATTTCTTTCAACAGTATTTTGTAGTTTTCAGAGTTTATGTTTTGCACTTCATTTGTTAAATTTATTCCTAGTTACATTACTCTTTTAGATGCTATTATAAATGGAATTGTTTTCTTGATTTCATTTGCAAATTGTTCATTCCAAGTGTATGAGAGTATAATTTATTTATGTAGATTTAGTATCCTGCAACTTTGTTGAATTCATTTATTCATTCTAATGGCTTTTCTTAGTGGATTCCTTAATACTAAGGAATATTTCGATATAGAAGATTATTTCATCTACCTATCAAAATACCAATGGCATTCTTCAAAGAAACAGGAAAAAAAATTCTAAAATTTGTATGGAACCACAAAAGACCCCAAATAGTCCAAGCAATACCTTCAGTTTTGTTATTTTTGCTCAAATCTGTAGTAATCAAAACAGAATTGTACTGGCCTAAAAACAGACACATAGACCAATGGAACAGAAAAGAGAACCCAGAAATAAATCCACATATTTACAGCCAACTGATTTTTGACAAAAGTGCCAGGAACATTCATTGGGGAAAAGACAGCTCTTCAATAAAGACCTATATGTAAGACCAGAATTGATAAAACTACTAGAAGAAAACATAGAAGAAATGCTTCAGGACATTGGTCTGGGAAAATATTTTATTAATAAGACCTCAAAAGGACAGGCAACAAAAGCAAAAATAAACAAATAGGATTATATCAAACTAACTTCTACACAGCAAAGGAAACAATCAACAGAGTGAAAAGAAAATAGAATGGAAGAAAATATTTGCTAACTACTCATCTAATAAGGAATTATGATCCAGAATGTATGAGAAACTCAAACATCTCAACAGAAAGAAAATATACAGTCCAATTTAAAAAATGGGCAAATGGTCTGAACAGATATTTCTCAAAAGAAGACATCAAAAAGGCCAAAAAATGTATGAAAAATGCTCAACATCACTAATCATCAGGGAAATGCAAATCAAAACCACAATGAGGTATCATCTCACCCCAGTTAGGATGACTATTATCAAAAAGACAAAAAATAACAAATGTTGGTAAGGATGCAGAGAAAAAACTCTTATATACTGTTGGTGGAAATGCAAACTGGTACAGCCACGATGGAAAATAGTATGGAGGTCTCTCAAAAAAATACAAATAGAACTACCCTATCATTCTGCAATCACACTACTGGGAGTTTATCCAAAGAAAGGGAAATTATATGTGAGACACATTTGCATCCCCATGCTTATTGGAGCCCTGTTCACAACAGCCATGATATGGAATTAACCTAGCTGTCCAGCAGTAGATGAATGAATAAAGAAAATGGGATACATACACACAATGGAATACTATTCAGCCATAAAAAAGAATGAAATCCTGTCATTCACAGCAACGTGAATGAAACTGGAGGACATTGTATTAAATTAAATAAGCCAGGAACAGAAAGTTAAACACTTCACATTCCCACTCATATATGGAACCCAAAAAAAAGTTGATTTCAATACATAAAAAAGAAGAGCAGAGGATACTAGAGGCTGGGAAGTGTATGGGGAAGGGAGGATATACAGGGATTTGTTAAAGAATACAAAATTACAGCTAGATAGGAAGGATAAATTCTAGTGTTCTATAGTCCAGTAGGGGGACTATAGTTAATAATAATACATAGTTTAAATACCTAGAAGGAGGATATTCAATGTTCCTATCACAAAGAAATGATAAATGTTTGAGATGATGGATATGCTGATTGCCCTGATCTAATCACCATATCTTGTATGTGTTGAAATATATTTTTTAAAGATCATCTCATGTGTATTATCTGAGAGTGAATTGAGATAGTTTGCTTCCTACATTCCAATCTGGATACCTTTTATTTAAATTTTTTGCTCATACATTTTTTTAGTGGTTGAAAAAAATAAAATAACTACAAATGAGAATAGTTGAGAAAATACTCAGTACAAAGAATATTTGTAATGTGAAAATTGTATGAAATTCAAAATTGTGTCCATAAATAAAGTTTTATTGGAATGCATAGCCATGCCATTTGTTTGCATATTGTTTATGGGTTTGTTTGTTTGCACTACCAGTGAGTAGTTGCCATAAAAATCGTATATGACACTCTCATCACTGCATTGCTGTAGTGATAAAGTTATAACCTAACAATGTTAATAAGTGACAGGTGGTGTACCATACTGTGTTATTTCATTTTATTTTTTATTACCAGTGCATCCTCATTATGTCAAAACAAGAAAAGAAAAGTGGACTTTGATTGTCATGCTTTTGAGGCATAATGTACTGTATATAATTTTATTA
Organism: Aotus nancymaae; assembly: GCF_030222135.1. Taxonomy (NCBI): domain Eukaryota; kingdom Metazoa; phylum Chordata; class Mammalia; order Primates; family Aotidae; genus Aotus; species Aotus nancymaae. The sequence continues at coordinate 14,917,727 of NW_026988479.1, read as the reverse complement.
TTAAATTAGATACCAAAAAAATAGGTTTATTAAACAATGGCATTATAGCTATACTAAAAGAGTACAAAAATGTCAATATTACCAAACACTTAACATTCATCTCAATATTCCCAACTCACAGACAAGCAACAGTCAGAAAAATCAGAAAATTTAAAATCAAATATCTCATTACAGCAGAATTTCTTCACAAAAATAAAAAGTGAAGCCAGGCATGGTGGCTCATACCTATAATTGCAGCACTTTGGGAGGCAGAAGTGGACAGATCATCTGAGGTCAAGAGTTCAAGACAAGCCTGGCCAACATGGTAAAACCCTGTCTCTACTAAAAATACAAAAACTAACTGGGCATGGTGACATGCAACTGTTGTCCCAGCTACTCAAGAGGCTGAGGTGGGAGGATTGCTTGAACCTAGGAGGCAGAGGTTGCAGAAAGCCAAGATCCCACCACTGCACTCCTGCCTAGGCAACACAGTGAGACTTTGTCTCAATAAATAAATGAATAAATAGTGGAAATAAGGCTGCATCAAACTAATTTTCCAAGTGGCTGATTTGTTAGCAAAGCAAGGAAAGTTGTTTACAAATAGTGAGTTAGTTAAACTGTGTACAGAGAAAATAAATTCACTAAAGACTATTAGTCTTTCTGCAAAAAATAGTTGTTCAAAGAACTACAGACATTGGGAGAACATAAACAGTAAATTTAAAGACAAGGAAAATGATTTTGAGTGGTTTTCCTAGGCTCTAGATGAGTTGACATATGTTAACAATACTGGCCAGTTACTATTGTTTATTTGAGGAATGGATGCCAAATTTGAAGTCACTGAAGAATTAGCCTCTAAGAACAGTGTAGAATAACTACAGATGAGAATAGTTGGGAAAACACTAACTCAGCACGACCTGAAGTGGAATCTGCTAAGATGTGTTATAGCTAATGATCACAAAAATATGTATATAGCAGAAAAAAAGACTTAATTAGGCAAATTTGCAAAACTTGTGAAAACGTAAGATGTTTAAAGCCTATGGTTATTCATTGTGTTATTTATGTGCAGGCACTTTGAAGGAAATATTTTAATCTGTCATGTATTATTGAACCAGTGGTGTCAACAGTCAATGCCATTCACTCTTAGGAACTTAATCATTGACAGTTGTGTGATTTTTTTGTCAGAAATAAGAGTTAAATGTTTCCTATTATACATTTTGATGATTTAACAGTAGTAAAATTTTGTTGTGATTTTTCTTTTAGCTCAGAGCTGACATTGATATTTTTCTGGATGAAAAAAACTGCCTTAACCAGTATTATTAAATACTAAATGACTTTGGATAATAGCTTTTGCTGCAGATTTGGTATTTCTTAATGAATTTAACCAAATATTACAAGGTAAAACAATGCTTATTTGTAAAATGTATATGGTGGTAAAATAATTTTGACTATAACTAATGTTGTTTGAATCACAAATCATGTTAAGCTGCTTTACACACTTCCTGTACTATGAGAAGTTGAAACAGGAAGCAAACTCTCCATGCCACACAAGTTTGCAATGGACATATTTTCTGAGCTCAAGCTATAGTTCCAGCAGTGTTTTTTTTCCCAATGTTGATGCAAGTGCAAATGAAATTTCTATACTTCAAAATTCACTTACCTGTGTAATTGAGGGACTTCCACCTAACCTTCAATTGGAAGTAATTAACCTGCAATGTAATGACAAGCTAAAGACAAATATCAAGAGAAGAATCTATCAGGATTATATAAATGCCTCCCAAGTGACAAATATGCTCAATTAAAATCACACGCTCATGGCTTGATATCAATATTTGGCATTACTTTTCTATATGAAAAACACATTTTCAAAGATGAAATCAGATCTCATTACAGATCAGCATTAACAGACGAATATTTGCAATCAATTTTGATAATAAGGAACAATAGCTTTGCATCCCAGTTAAGTGAAATGTTATCCCCAACCCCCCAAAATTCTCTTATTCTCATTAATAGACCTGTATTACAAAAAAAAGGTACTTAATTATTATATATTGAATTTTGTCAATTCAAAATTGTAAAAATTTTGTGTGTGTCTTATGCAAATACCCACAAAAATTATTTGATTTTTGCCTCTTGGCCCATGAAGTCAAAATCTTTAATATCTGGCTCTTTACAGAAAAAGTCTGCTGAGCTTTAGCTCACAAGATGAAAACCCAGATCGCATGTATATCATCAGTCTCATATTTGTCCTTCAATATCCCAGCTCCACAGGACTACCCTGTAGTTGCCCACTGTCACATTTTCTTTTTTTCCTTGTGATCTTTGTATATGCTATTCTCTCTGTTTGGAATGATCTTTTTTTTTCTTCCCCACTTCTATTGACTAACTCTTTACTGTCCTTCAGGTCTTAGCTTAAATATAACTTCTTCAAAGAAGTATTTGCCGACACTCTCCACCACCGTGAGATAGAAACCCCTCCTGTGAACTTCCACAGAATCCTGTATCTCCTGGTATCAGTGTCTTTTTTTAATGTACATGGCAAAAAATCCAAGAATGCATGATGGAAAATAAAGTCTCCCACATATTTTAGACTCCAGACACTGAATTCCTATTCCTAGAGGCTACCATTATTACATTTTCTTGGATATCCATCTAGAAATATTCTCTGCCTATATGGTACATACCTATGTGTTTTCTTTTTTCCCCTCACAAATGATGTATACTGTATACATTTTTCTGAATCGAATTTTTTCTGCTTAACTATGAACTTTGGAGTCTATTCCATATGTACCTTGTAGAGCTGCCTCATTTTTAAAAGTTGAGATAGAATTAGGACAATAAATTTCACTAATTTTAAGGGTGCAATTTGACGAGTCTTAACAAATATATGCAGTCAGGTAAACACCACTACAATCATGTTATTGGATGTTTCCATTACTCACAAAAAGTTTTCTCATGCCCCAAGTAATCACTGATTTGCTTTCTGTCAGTACAGACAAAATGGAATCACATAGTATGTATTCTTTTTTGCCTGGTTTCTTTTGCCAAAAATAATGTTTCTGAGATTTAGCTATGTTATTGCATGTATCAGTAATTCCCTCCTCTTTATTGCTCAGTAGTATTCCATTGTTTTTATATATCACAATGTCTCTAACTGTTCCCATCTTGGACATTTGGATTGTTTCCAGTTTAGGGCAATTAAAACTGCTATGAACGTTTGTGGAGAAATCTTTGTGTGGACATGTTCTTATTTCTCTTGGATGAATACCTAGGAATAGCATGGCAGGGTTGTAGGTAGGTCTATGTTTAATATTTTCAGAAACTACCAAACTGCACCATTTGACCTTCCCAGCAGGAGTTACTAAGGAGTTCCAGTTGCTCCATGTCTTTCCCAACCTTTTGTATTATCATTTGTTCTCATGTTGACCATTCTAGTGGGTGTATAGTAGTATCTCACTTTGGTTTGATTTGCATGTCCCTGATGACTTGCATGGTAAGAATCTTTCCGTGTACTTTTTTTTTGCCATTGATATATCTTTTTTTGGTCAAGTGTCTGTTCAAATTTTTGCCCATTTTTTGAATGGACTTTTTCATCTTTATATTACTTAGTTGTAAGGGTTTTTTAAATATATTCTAAACATAATTCGTCAGATATATTTTGCAGATTGTTTTCCAATTTCTCATTTGCCTTTTTATTTTCATAACACTGTCACTGGAAGAGCAGAAGTTTTAAATTTTGAAGTCCTATTTATATTTTTCTTTTACGTTTCCTACATTTTGGGTCGTATTTAAGAAATCTGCCCAGGCATAGTCACTCACGCCTATAATCCCAGCACTTTGAGAGGCCAAGGTGGGCAGATCCCTTGAGGTAAGGAGTTCAAGACCAGACTGGGCAACAGAGCGAAACCTTGCCTCTACTAAAAATATAAAAATTAGTTGGGCACAGTGGCTCATGCCTATAATGTCAGCTACACAGGAGACTGACGTATGAGAATGGCTTGAACCAAGGAGGTGGAGGTTGCAGTGAGCTGAGATGGCTCACTGCTCTCCAGCCTGGGCTACAGAGCAAGACTCTATTTTTAAGAAAGAAAGAAAGAGAGAGAGAGAGAAAGAGAGAGAGAAAGAAAGAAATCAATCTTTGCCAAACCCAAGGTCACTAAAAATTTCTCCTATGTTTATTTCTCAGAATTTTTTAGCTTTTACATTTAGGTCTGTGATCCATTTTGAGTTAATTTTTTATATGGTGTGATTTAAGGGTCAAGGTTCTCTCTTTCCTTCCTTCCTTTCTTCCTTCCTTCCTTCCATCCTTTTCCTTTCTTTCTTTCTTTTCTTTCTTTCTTTCTTTCTTTCTTTTTCTTTCTTTCTTTCTTCTTTCTGCGTATGACTATGCAATTGTTTCAGCACTGTTGTTAAAAAGAGTATCCTTTCCCCCAAGAATCTCCTTGAGTTACCTTAGAAACTTTGTCAAAAATCAATTTGTGTGGGTATATTTCTGGATACTCTATTCTGTTCTGTTGATCTACATACTTGATTATTATAGCTTTTAATATATCTTAAGGCTGTGCATGGTGGCTTGAGCCTGTAATCCCAGCACTCTGGGAGCCCAAGGTGGGGATTCATTGCTTGGGCTCAGAAGTTCAAGACCAGCCTGGGCAGTGAGACTTCATCTCTACCAAAAATTTTTTTTTTTTTTTGAGATGGAGTTTTGCTCTTGTTACCCAGGCTGGAGTGCAATGGCGCAATCTCGGCTCACCGCAACCTCCACCTCCTTGGTTCAGGCAATTCTCCTGCCTCAGCCTCCTGAGCAGCTGGGATTACAGGCACACACCACTATGCCCAGCTCATTTTCTGTATTTTGAGTAGAGACGGGGTTTCACCACATTGACCAGGAGGTTTGGTGGCCTGGGTCTGTAGTCCCAGCTACTCAGGAAGCTGAAGTGAAAGGACTGTTTCAGCCCAGAAGATAAAAGCTGCAATAAGCTATGATTGCACTATTGCATTCCAGCCTAGGAGACAGAACAAGACCCTGTCTCAAAAGAAAGTCTTGAAATCAAATGGTGTAAGGTTTCCAACATTTTTCTTCTTTTTCAAAATTGCTTTTTTGGAGAGATCCAAGATGGCTGATCACTAGCAGCTCAGGATTGTAGCTCCCAGTGAAAGCACAGAGAATGAGAGGACACCACGCTTTCGGACGAATTTTTGTTGCTCACGGACCAGGAGATTTCCAGCAGAGGAGCCCCACGGGTCGCCAGTGCAACTCTTGCGGCCGGCATGGCGGTTCTTGTTGCAGAGTAAGCAGGACTGGGTCCCCTTTTGGCCAATGTTTAGAGCTCTGGGAAGACAGAGTCGCCTACTCAGCTGATTGAAGGACAGACTCAAGAAGGGAGCCAGACCGGAGACTCCCGGGCAGAAAAGCACCATCAATCTTAACACCGCTGTTTTGGCCAGCACAGTGGATTGCTCAGATTTTGGCGCTGGGAATCAACAAGTTGGACGTCCACTCAGAGACCTAATTAGAAAGTCAGTAATTACAAAGACGACAGATGGATAAATTTATAATGAAGGGAAGAAACCAGCCTAAAAAGGCAGAGAATACCCAAAATCAGAACACCTCTCCCTCTACAGGGGATCACAGTTCCTCATCAGCAATAGAACAAGGCCTGATGGAGAACGAGTGCGTTCCATTAACAGAAGTAGGCTTCAGAAGGTGGATGATAAGAAACTTCTGTGAATTAAAAGAACTTGTTCTTACACAATGCAAAGAAACTAAGAACTTTGAAAAAAGGTTTGATGAAATGCTAACGAGAATAGACAATTTAGAGAGGAATATAAGTGAATTAATGGAGCTGAAAAACACAACAAGAGAACTTCGTGAAGTATGCACAAGTTTTAACAGTCGAATTGATCAAGCAGAAGAAAGGATATCAGAGGTCGAAGATCAACTTAATGATATAAAACGAGAAGACAAGATTAGAGATAAAAGGATAAAAAGGAATGAGCAAAGTCTCCAAGAAATATGGGTCTATGTGAAAAGACCTAATCTACGTTTGATAGGTGTACCTGAATGTGATGAAGAGAATGAATCCAAGTTGGAAAATACTCTTCAGGATATTATTCAGGAAAAGTTTCCCAACCTAGTAAAGCAGGACAATATTCAACTCCAGATAATACAGAGAACACCACAAAGATATTCCTCAAGAAGACCAACCCCAAGTCACATAATCGTCAGATTCATTAGGGTTGAAATGAAGGAGAAAATACTAAGGGCAGCCAGAGAGAAAGGTCAGGTTACCCACAAAGGGAAGCCTATCAGACTTACAGCAGATCTCTCAGCAGAAACTCTACAAGTCAGAAAAGAGTGGGGGCCAATATTCAACATCCTTAAAGAAAAGAACTTTCAACCCAGAATTTCATATCCAGCCAAACTAAGCTTCACAAGCAAAGGAAAAATAAAATCTTTTGCGAACAAGCAAGTACTCAGAGATTTCACCACCACCAGGCCTGCTTTACAAGAGCGTCTGAAAGAAGCACTACACATATAAAGGAACAACCAGTATCAGCCTTTCCAAAAATATACCAAAAAGTAAAGAGCATCAACATAATGAAGAATTTACATCAACTAATGGGCAAAACAGCCAGCTAACATCACATGGCAGTATTAAACTCACATATATTATTATTAATCCTAAATTTAAATCGACTACATCCCCCAATCAAAAGATACAGACAGGCAAATTGGATAAAAAGCCAAAGCCTATCAGTATGCTGCATCCAGACCCATCTCACATGCAACGATACACAAAGACTCAAAACAAAGGGATGGAGGAAGATTTGCCAACCAAACGGAGAGCAAAAATAAATAAATAAATGAAAAGCAGGAGTTGCAATTCTCACCTCTGATAAAATAGACTTTAAAGCAACAAAGATCAAAAAAGGCAAAGAAGGACATTACATAATGGTAGAAGGATCAATGCAACAAGAAGAGCTAATGATCCTAAATATATATGCACCCTATACAGGAGGACCCAGATACATAAGACAAATTCTTAATAACTTATAAAGAGACCTGGACTCCCACACAATAATAGTGGGAGACTGTAACATCACATTGTCAATATTAGACAGATCAATGAGACAGAAAATTAACAGGGATATCCAGGACTTGAACTCAGACCCGGAACAAGTAAACTTAATAAATATTTATAGAACTCTCCAAAAAAAATTGCTTTTGGATATTCTGGGTCTGTTGCATTTCTACATACATTTTATAATTAGCTTGTCAATTTCTACTAAAAAGCCTGCTGGGATTTGATTGGATTTCATTGAACCCATAGTTGAATTTAGAGAGAAGTTACAGCTTAATATTGAGTCTTCTCATCCATGAACACCTCTCCATTTATTTAGTTCTTACTTTTTCTCAGCAATGTTTCACAGTTTTCTTTATTATTATTATTTTTTTTTTCATAGACAAGGTCTCACTCTCTGTACTCCAGCCTGGAGGACAGAGGCATGATCATAACTCACTGCAGCTTCAAACTCCTGGGCTTAAGCGATCCTCCTGCCTTATCCTCCCTGAGTAGCTGGGATTACAGCATACACCACCTTGCCCAGCTTGTTTCATAGTTCTTGGTGTGTAGTTTCACACTGAAAACAATGTATGTGTAAGAGTTTTTAAAAAATATATTCTGTGTGTTCACAGAATATATATGTGTGTTTACAGTTTTCATTGTGTGGTTTTAGTGTGTAGTTTTATATATCTTATGTAAATTTTTTTCTCTAGATTTTTTGTATTTTTGATGCTATTGCAAATGATATTGTTTATAGTTATGTCATAGAATATTCCCATTATACCCAAAAGTTCCCCTACGCCCTGGGTAATCACTGTTAATATATAGAAATACATTTGATTTTTATATAATGACCATATATCCTACAACCTTGCTAAACTCATTTATTAGTTCTGGTACCATTTTTTTTAGATTCCTTAGGATTTTCACAATTTTCATTCCAAATTGTGAATCAAGACAATTTTACTTCTTTTCCAATCTGTATGCCTTTTTTTTTTCCCCTTACATGTTTGCACTGGCTAATACCTCCAGTACAATGTTGAGTAGAATTGATTTCTGGCCTTATTCCTGATCTTAAGGGAAAAGCATTTAATTTTTCACTGTTAAGTATAATATAGCTAGGTCTTTTGCAGATGCCTTTTATCAGATTGAGGGAGTCCCCTTTTGTTCTTGAGAGTTTTGTCATGATAGATTTAGATTTTATCAAATGCATTTATACACCTATGAAGATCATCTCTTTTTATTTGTTTGTTAATAGAGTGAATTACATTGATTTTTGAATGTTAAATTAATCTTGCAGTCCTGGGACAAACTCCATCTGATCATAATGTATATCCTTCAAAATGTTGTTAAACTTTATTTTCTGGCTGGGCACGGTGGCTCACACCTGTAATCCCAGCACTTTGGGAGGCCAAGGCGGGCAGATCACGTGTGGTCAGGAGTTCGAGACCAGCCTGGCCAACGTGGTGAAACCCTGTCTCTACTAAAAATAAAAAAATTAGCCAGGTTTGGTGGCACACACCTGTAATCACAGCTACTCAGGAGGCTGAGACAGGAGAATCACTTGAACATCGAAGGCAGAGGTTGCAGTGAGCTGAGATTGTGCCACTGCACTCCAACCTGGGTGACAGAGCAAGACTCCATCTCAAAATAATAATAATAATAGTAATAATTTATAAGAAACCTTTATTTCCTAAAATTAATTTATACTTTTTTTCATGAGGAATTCATGAGGAATATTGGAACATAGTTTTCTTTTCTTGTAATGTCTTTGTCTTATTTTGGAATCAGAGCAATACTAGCCTTATAGAATGAGTCGGGAAGTATTCCCTTGTCTTCTATTTTCTGCAGTAGTTTGCATAGAATTTGGTATTCCTTGTTTCTTAAATATGTTTAGTAGAATTCACCATGAAGCCTTCTGGACCTGGAGCTGTGACTGTGAGAAGGACTCTAGCTACAAACTCACTTGGTTTAATAGATATAGGGCTATTTAGGTTATCCACTGCTTTTTGAATGAGTTTTGGTACTTCAATGATTTTTAAAGAATTTAATCTAAATTATTAGCATAACATTGCTCATGAGATGCCATTATCATCCTTTTAGTGTATGTGGAGTTGGAAGTGATGACTCCTTTCTGATTAATACTGCTAATTTATGTCTTCTCTCTTTTTTTCTGATTGATCTTACTAGAGGTTTAGCAATTTTATGGACCAGCTTTTAGCTTCATCAATCTTTTCTATTATTTTTGTGTCTCTGTTTAATTTATTTTGTTGCCTATTTTATTATTTCCTTTTTCTCTTTACTTTAGTTTTAACTTGCTCTTTTTTTTTCTAGTTGCTTAAGGTGGGAGTTTTATTTCATTGATTGAAACCTTTCTTTTTTTCTCATATAAGAGTTTAATTATATAAATTTCCCTGTAAGTACTGCTTAAGCTGCATCCCACAAATTTTGATTTGTCATGTTTTTATTTTATTTTATTTTTAGACAGAGTCTTGCTCTGCGGCCCAGGCTAAAGTGCACTGGTGCAATCTCAGCTCACTGAAGCCTCCACCTCCCAGGTTCAAGCCATTCTCATGCCTCAGCCTCCAGAGTAGCTGGAATTACAGGTCTGCACCATCATACCTGGCTAATTTTTGTATTTTTATTAGATATGGGGTTTCACCATGTTGTCCAGGCTGGTCTCGAACTGCTGACCTCAAGTGATCCACCTGCCTCAGCCTCCCAAAGTGCTGGGATTACAGGCATGAGCCACTATGCCCAGCTTTTATTTTCATTTGATTCAAAATATATTCTGGTTTCTTTTGTGATTTCTTTTTTGACCCATATGTTATTTAGAAGTGTATTGTTTAATACATAAGTATTTGGATGCCTTTCCATATCTCTTTCTGTTATTGATTTCTAATTTAATTCTGTTATGATTAGAGAGCATGCCTTGTATGATTTGAATCTTTTAGAATTTATTGAGATTTGTAGTATGGCCCAGAATATGGTCTAATTTGGTAAATGTTCTATATGCACTTGAAACAAATATATTCTCTTGTTCAGTGGAGTATCCTATGAATGTTAATTAGGTCAAGTTGGTTAATAGTACTGTTCAAGTCTTCTATATCCTATTGATTTTATCTACTTATTCCATCAACTATTATGAGAAGGTATTGAAATCTCCAATTATAGTAGTGAGTTTGTCTGTTTCTCCTTTCAGTTCTACCAGTTTTTGCTTCATGTACTTTAAAGCTCTATCATTAGGTGCCAAATCTTAGGATCCTTCCTTCTTTTCCCTCCCTCCCTCCCTTCCTTCCTTCCTTTCTCTTTCTTAGTGAGATAGAGTCCCACTCTGTCACCCAGGCTGGAGTGCAGTGGCGCAATCTCAGCTGACTGCCAACCACTGCCTCCCAGGTTCAGGTGATTCTCATGCCTCAGTCTCCCAAGTAGCTGGAACTACAGGTGTGTACCACCACACCCAGCTAATTTTTTTGTATTTTTTGTAGAGATGGGGTTTTGCCATGTTAGTCAGTCTAGTCTTGAACTTCTGACCTCAGGTGATCCACTGCCTCAGTCTCCCAAAGTGCTGGGATTACAGGCATGAGCCACTGCGCCCGGCCAGGATTGTTATTTCTTATGAATGAATTGATCCCTTTGTCATTATAAAATGACCCACCTTATCCCTGGTAACATTTGCTTTGACATACACCGTGTCTTATATTAGTACAGTTACTCAAGCCTTCTTTTGGCCAGCCTTGGCATCCTTTTCCATTCTTCTACTTTAACCTACATTGTTGGGCCTTTCTTTTTTATCCAGTTTGACAATCTCTTCCTTTAAAATTGGGATGTTTACACCATTTAATATGGTTATTGATGTGGTTGGGCTTAAATCTACCATTTTACTGTGTTTTCTAGTTGTCTCATCTGTTCCTTTTTTTTCCTTCTTTTTTGTGATTTCATTTTATCTTTTTATTGGCTTGTTAGCTTTACATTTTTACTTTGTTTTGATTTATTTTTAGTGATTGCTTTAGGACCTATGGCATACATGTTCAACTTACCTATCTTCAAGTAACGTGATACCATTTTAGGTATGGTGTAAAAATTCTACAACCATGTACTTCCATTCCCATTGCTTAGTCTTTTTGCTATTGTTGTCATACATTTTACTTCTATGTATGTTATAAACTCCACAATACATTGTTATTTTTGCCTTAAATCATTTTCTTTTAAAGGGATTTTAAACGTAAGAAAAATATGTTTGAGGATTTTCTAAATGTTTTCTTTTAATTAATTATTTTATTATTTTATTTTATTTTATTGAGACAGGGTCTCACTCTGTCACCCAGGCTGGAGTGCAGTGGCACAATCACAGCTCACTGCAGCCTCAACCTCCTGGACTCAAGCAATCCTCCCACCACAGCCTCCCGAGTAGCTGGGACCACAGGCTTATGCCACCAGGCCCAGATAATTTTTGTACTTTTTGAAGAGACAAGGTTTCTCCATGTTGTCCAGGCTGATCTCAATATTCCTCCAAACTCCTGAGATCAAGCAGTCCGCCCACCTTGGCCTTGAAAAGTGCTGGGATTACAGGCATAAGCCACCACACCCAGTCTCTTTTAACTCATTTTTAACTTTAATTTTATCATGGTCAAAAAACATATTTCTTAAAATCTACTGAGGTTTGTTTTATGGCCCGGCATATTATTAATCTTGCTAAACATTCTATGTGAACTTGAATGTGCATTTTGCATTTGGAGGGTATAATTTTCTATAAATATAAATTAGATAAGGTAGTTAATAGTTTACTCATTTATTTCATTTCCTTATTGATTTTTTGTGTAACTAATCTGTCAATTACCAATAGAAATGTGTTAAGATTCCCAGCTATGATTGTGGGTTTTTCTATTTTTCCCCTTTAGTTCTGTCACTTTGCTTCATCTAATTTGAAGATCTCTGTTTAGAGGCATACATATTTTAAAATGTTCTGTATCTCTCATGTATTGACCTTTTTATCATTATTAAATGTCTTTCTTTGATTCTAGTATATTCCTTTTCTTGAAGCCTATTTTGTCTTGTATTAAGAGAGCCATTCCAGTTTTCTTACCTTTAAAATTTGTGTAATTTCCAGCCTTCTGCTTTTAGTTTTTACTTTTGTTATTTGCATTGCTTTGCAGTATTTTACTTCTAGTCTATTTGTATCTTGGTATTTAAAGTGTGCCTTTCGAGGAAAGCACATAATTTGGTCTTGCTTTTTAATTTAATTGATTTATTTATTTGAGACAGAGTCTTGCTCTGTCACCCAGGCTGGAGTGCAATGGCACGATCTAGGCTCACTGCACCTTCCGCCTCCTGGGTTCAAGCCATTCTCCTGCTTCAGCCTCCCAAGTAGCTGGGATTACAGGCAGGTGCCACCATGCTCAGCTATTTTTTGTATTTTTAGTAGAGACAGGGTTTCACCATGTTGACCAGGCTGATCTTGAACTCCTGACCTCAAGTGATCCACCCACCTTGGCCTCCCAAAGTGTTGGGATTATAGATGTGAGCCACTGCTCCTGGCCTGGTCTTGCTTTTTAATATAGTCTGTCAATCTCTGCCTTTTCATGGAGTCAGTCCACTTACATTTAATGTAATTATTGATATAATTCTTTTAAAATTTTAAATAAATATTATTTTATTTGAACCTTTTTAATTTATGGATTAACCATCCAATATGTCTATTTACTTTATTCTTTTTCTTCTTGACAGTTCTATGAGATATATTTCTCTATTTTCTCTTTCTTCTTTCCTGAGTGAATTTTATTGCATATACTTGAGATTTACAACATGCTATTATGGGATACATATAGATAGTAAAATACTTACTATAATAAAGAAGATTAACATAGCTATCATTTCACAGTTACTTTTCTGTGTGATAAGAATAGCTAAAATCTACTTAATGAACCAAAATCCGAAATACAATACAATTCTATTAACTGTAGTTCTCATGTTGTACCTTAGACCTCTAGATCTGTTCATCCTACATATCTGCTATTTTTTATCCTTTGACCTCCATCTCCCAATTTCCTACCTTGCCACTCTCATAACTAATGCTTCATTCTTTATCTCATGTATTTGAGCTTTAAAAAAAAAATTAAAAGAATTTTTTTAAAATTCCACTTATAAGTGAGATCATGCAATATTTTTCTTTCTATGTCTGGCACTTAGCATAACATCCTCCTGTCCTCCTGGTCCATCCATGTTGTGGCAAATGGCAGGATCTCCTTTTTAAAGCCTGAAAAATAGTTCACTGCATGTACACACACACACACACACACACACACACACACACACACACACACACACACACACTACATTTTCTTTGTCCATTCATTCATCTATGGGCATTTAGGTTGCTTCCATCTCTTAGCTAGTGTAAATAATGTATCCGTGAACGTCGGAGTGCAGATGCCTTTCTGAAGTGGTGATTTTTGTCTCCTTTTGGGATATACCCAAAAGAGGGATTTCTGGGTCATACGGTAGTTCTGTTTTTAATTATTTTGGGAATCTCCATACTGTTTTCCACAATGGTTGTACCAGTCTACATTTCCACTAGCTTTGTACAGTGGTTCCCTTCACTCCATGCCCTTGTCAATATTTTTTATTTCTTGTCTTTTTTATGATAGCCATCCAAATAGGTATAAGGTGATAGCTCATTGTGATTTTAATTTGCATTTCTCTGGTAGTTCATTAAATAAGACAGTTTCTTTTCATTTGTCTTCAAGTTAACTGATGATTACTTCTCCCATCTTAAATCCTCAGTTGAGCCCATCTAGTGGTTTTTAAATTTTACATTTAAATTGTACAATGTAGCTCTGTAATCCATTTTATAATGTGTTTCCATTTCCTTGTCGAGATTCCCTACTTGTTTGTTTCTTGATGGCATATTTTCCTATAATTATTAGAACATATTTATAATAAATCTTTTGAATTCTTTATCTTCTAAATCCCATATCTGAATCCAGTTGGGGTTCCTTCAAAACTAACTTGGTTGTACTTGGCCTTTGGGCTTCAGTCTTTAAACTTGGCCCCAGCATTTTCCCGTGGCCTTGGAACAGGGGAAGTGCCTCCTTTCTGTTTCATCTCTTCCTACCCTATTCTCAGGAACCTACTCTCATCCCACCTGCTCTACTCTGACTTTCCTGATGATTGTGACTCTCAGAGATCTTGTTACTCTCTGAACTGCTATGTTTAAATTTATATCCCATAATCTAGTGCCGGACCATATCCTATTGTTTGCTAATGTTTATGTAATTTAGATTCATAACAATATTGTAAGCTCTTTCAGGATTGGGAGTATAGCTTTTTCTCTAGAATATCAGTATATTGAGCTCCTTCTGTATGACAGATCTTGTCCTGAGCACTTTATACTATCTTTCATTTAGTCTTCAGAACACCCTTGTAAGACAGGTATCATTATCCTCCTTTTCCATATGAGGGAACTAAGACCCAGAAAGGTTCAATGATGAAGCAAAAGTTCCAAGCTAGTGAGAGAGAATGACTAGGCTAGCATTCAAACTCAGATCTATCTGACTCAAAGCCCATGTGGCCATGGCTTTTTATTCTAGTTGGACTTGTAACCTCTTGTTCTTTCTGGCCACTAGTCTGACTGTTACCATGTGAAACAGAGTCAGATAAATCTGTGGATTCACTGGATGGGGTCTGGTGGCCCAGTGTTCCCTGCACAGCTCTTGTTACTTCAGACAGCATCCCATGGCCGGCCTGCCTGCTTTAGCCCCGGCTGTGCTCTTCATCAGGATCCACTCATGGGCTGCTGCACTCAGAACCCCTGCTTGGTAGCCCAAAATAGCCTTTGTTTTCTCCTGGTGGCTGGTGGATTTTCTCCAGCCATTTTTGCCAAGTGGAACCATGAGTAGGAATAGCAACAGATGGTAAGTATCTAGAAGCCAATGAGGCATGCACGTTATCGTCAGAAGCAGAAGTGCGTTCTGCAGAGATGGAAAGCAGACCTCCTACCAGGAGAGGAAACACAAACCAAAGGGAACCTTCCCGAAAGTTTGAGCCGAACTCTGTTTCTTTTCTGTCTTTGAGACCTGGAGGAGTGTGGTCCTCTTTGTTGAATCCTTTTCCAAACATACCCTACACATGGCTAAAACGAGTAAAACATAAGCCATCTCTTTGCAGGCATTCTTTAGGATACATCTTATTTTCAGTGCCCTATAGACATGATCACCTCCTTGCTGCTTAGCCAAGTCCTTTGGTTTACAACAGCATCAGCAGACTGGAAGAGAAGACTTCTCTTTTAACTCACTCCCCTTCTTTCCCCAGGGAAAGTATGAAACAGCACATTTGTTGAAAGAGACAAGTTGTGCATTAGGCTGGTTGTTTACGTGGGTCTGAAAGGCAATAAACCCAGTCCTGACTTGGAGTAGAAGAAACTTAGGAAAAAGCAAGGGTGCCGTGGAAAAACGCTCTAATCCTGGTTTGTCCCACAAACAACCATGTTAAAATGTTGGTACAGAAGCCCCCTCTGAAGCTGAAGAGAATACCTTGATTAAGAATCTTGTCACAATGGCTTACCCTATGTTCCATCACGAATTCAGACAAATGAGATGTGACCGTCCCACTCTGGGAGATTCTATCCTATTTGGAGATTTTCTTGCTTTTTCTCCAAGGTGAAGTCAGAATCTATTGAAATATCAGTCACTTTCTCACTGACAAAGTGACACAGTAGCTGATGGGAGGGTTGACCTGTGAGGAATTTGTGGAGCGTCAAGCCCCAGCCAGAGGAAGGAGTCAGACTCTCGAGAAGTCGTGGCATCCGATCTTTTGACCAAGGTGGGAAGCAATCCTGTGGTTAAAAACATTTGAGAAAAGAGGCCTACAGATAGCCTCTTGTGGATACTGTTTCCTTGGCACCCATGTGGAAGTGTGGCTTCTCTGCTGGGCAGGCATTTCTGAACAACTGTGACCACTCTTCATACCTGGCTTCTGGGGAATGCATAGCCCATACCTGATCTCATCTATTATTTTGCATCCCCTAGGAAACAGGAATTATATTTTCATTCTTCTTACAAGCCCGATGAAAGCCATTGTTATGTGCTGGGAGTACAATAAGGAATGAAAAAACATCCCATAAATCAAAGATTATAGTCAAATCAGAGCAATGAGGCCACAGGATTCATTGTAGTAGAAGGTATGACATGGTTAATGTCATTGGAGGGAAGCAACATGAGATTTTGTTCTTTAGGGATGGGTAGGTTTAGAACAGCAGAGATGCCATAAGATACCTAGGAGCCAAAATAAGAAATGTTGGGCAGTAAGGTATGTGTGGGAACCGTGTGACCAGATGACAGACTGTATGAGGCAGAGCAATGACAAAGGACATAAGATGGAGTGCCTTGAGTAGAGGCAGGCCCTGCGGTTGGACACTCTTGAGAGTTGGCCAAGAGCACAGAAGGACTTTTGAGCAGAGAAGTGACAAGATAAAAGCTTTTGGGGAGAGATTAATAGAGCAACTGTGTGTGGAACTTTTTGTGGGTGCTAGAATAGAGAACCAGGATAAAGGGGGAAAGTTGAGAGATGCTGGAAGCCTTGATTTTGATGTCATGATGAGAATGAGTAGAGAGGAAGAGGCAAATGTGTTAGACGAACATTGTGCAGGCAGAATTAGCCAGGCGCAGCTAGTGACAGAACGTGATGCCACACCGTCTCTCAGAGACAACTCTGGATTTTCAGCTCAAGTGACTGAGGAAAAGCTGAGGCAGATAATAGATGTCAGAAAGTCAAGAGCCAGAGAGCAGGCTCAGGGGGAAGATGGTAAGTTCCATTTGTAGTGGCTGAGCTTCATCTTCCAGGGGCAAGTTTCCAGCTAGAGTTAAGAACACAGAGTTGACCATCAGGAAAGACCAGCATCAGAGACACAATTGGGTTGTTCTAGGAGAAGGGGTAGCTGTTGCTCTGGGGGTCGTAGAAATCCTTGAGTGGAGAGTAGGAAGTACATGACCAATGCCTACCCAACACTTGGCCCAGGTCAGGGCTCATATGCTTATAGAAGAGAGAAATAAATTAGTGGATGAATGAGACAAGGGCAGAATCTGGAGAAGTACTTACATGTAGAGTGGTCATCAGTGAAGAAGGAAGAAGCGACCTTCAGAAAACTGGAAGAGCCAGGAGAGGAACCCTGGGAGAAGAGGGCAAGGAGGGGCAGGAACTTCAGGGAGAAGGTGACCCACGATATTCATTGCTGCAGAAGAAAATGGACCTCCTGAGAAGGCTGTCAGGATGGCTGGGCTCGTTGTTCTGATGGGGAAAGACAGAGTTTGCCTCAGTGATGGGACTTAGGCCCTGGGCATTCGTGCTCACTTGTTCTCTTTGTCACCATGGCTGCTCTGATTATAAGAGTCCTGGTCAGAAAGGACTGACTGATAGCAAGGGAGCTCCTGTCTGTCTCCTGCCTTTGGCTGTTGGTTGGGGACTGTGGGATGTGCAGGGGGGTGACTGTGTGAGGATTGGGATGACTTATGCTTTCTAAGATAAATGGGGATTTTTCTAGAGTAAGAGGCAGAGTAAGGGCATAGCACCTATCTCTGTAAAGACCATATCTTGGCCTTCCAGAGGGGAGGTAGATAAAGCTATGAGCTGGTGGCCATCTTATCCAAGGCCAGTGAAATAATCCTGGGGATAGTTTCCTTTTGGAACTGAGATAAGGGGAGAGGGGACCAGAGAGTGCTAAAAACGTCCTGTAGACTTTACCAGATTACTTTGTTATAATTTTATTTCTCCTGTCTGATTCATTCTTTGAGGAGCTATCCCACAGTTTCTGAGCAGGGAATGAGGACTTTGGGACTAGGAGCAAGAGTAAGGGCGGTGGGGGAAAGGAGGGAGAGAGGAGTTGCCTAGAGCTCACTGCAGTGAAGGTTTCAAATGGAACAGGGCAATAGGGCAGGTGTGAGGCATCTGAGCCCAGAGTGAGCCGAGAATAACCACAGCAGGGACGGGAGGGAAGAAACACTACTGCTCCCACTTGCACACGCTCCCAGTATGGTCTCCTGGAGACACAGCTGTGACCCTTGCCAGGTACCACATCCTTTTATTAGGTTCTTCTTGGCCTCTTAGAACAGGACTGTATGAGAATCTTGACTGTGCACAATAAACTAAGGTTAGGTACAGTAGAGACAGCCCGATAGTGGAGTCCTGGGGGTGGGTGGTTGGCACAAGGCCCTGGACTCCTTCCCTGCAGGAGCCAGGCAGCCTTTCTTCCTTCTGTGGTCACAGAGAGTGCTGTGTTCAACTGCCTGGCAAAAGGTCTAGTTGGAATGTGCTTGGAAGGTGAGCTCAAGTGATACACTTAACAGATGGGGCCCATCGCATCCACTTTGGAATGGAAAGAAAGTTATAAGTAGTAATATCACTTCCCAAAGGAAGGGGAATGGGGATTCATCCCTGGAGGGAGTAGGGGTTCAATTGCTGGACAGATTTACTTGCACCTGACCAAGACAACATGAAAGAAGAGAACCAGACAGTAGAAGTTATGCATGAACTGATAGATAAACATTCATGTGTCACCTTCGGGCTAGAGGCAGCCTTGCCTGAGCCTGGAGGCGGGAGGCTGACCATTTCTAGCCTAAAGATGTAAGGAACCAGGAAAAGCACAGGTAGGCTGTCTTCCTGCCCACAGGTGTATGCACAGACCTGCTCATTCTTATTCAGCAGCAAACTTGATGCAAGCCATACTGAGGCCATAAGCACTGCATCATCACTCACTGCAGCCAGCCTGAGGTCTGACAAGCAGGGAGAATCAGAAAGGGGTGGCTACCTTAGCAGACCATAGAGAGCCAGGCTTATATGACCAAATGCGACTGGGCACGACCATGTGTGCTGTGTGTGCGCAGGGCTCACACACCAGCACTTCTTCCTCTGCTGCCTCTATGGGGCCATCCTTCCCTGGTCAGCATCCACGACAAGCTCAGAAAGTACAGAGACAGATGTCAAGTGCGGGGAGCGAAGATGCTCATACCCATGCCATACTGACCCTGGCAGAGCAGCCAGAGCATGTGTGGGATGACACATTACCTCTTGGGGACCCAAAGAAACAAACCTTCAGGTGTTAACTTTGTGGGTGTTAAAGGTACTTCTGGCTGGGCGCGGTGGCTCACACCCGTAATCCCAGCACTTTGCGGGGCCAAGACGGGTGGATCACGAGGTCAGGAGTTTGAAACCAACCTGGCCAACATGGTGAAACCGTCTCTACTAAAATACAAAAATTAGCTGGGTGTGGTGGCAGGCACCTGTAATCCTAGCTATTCGGGAGGCTGAAGCAGGAGAATTGCTTGAACCCGGGAGGCAGAGGTTTCAGTGAGCCAAGATCACGCCATTACACTCCAGCTCTGGGCAACAAAGCAAGACTCAGTCTGGCAGGGGCGGGGGCAGAGAGGGGAGAGGTGCTTTTACTCTCTTCCTGCGTAAGGGGAAGGCCCTAGGTTCTCTCCGCACCCTGCTGCTGCTGTGTTAGGGGCAATGATGGGGTGACTCAGAGGCTGCAGCAGCCACATTGGCTGCACCTGCTAGGTGCATATGGCAGGGGTCTGAGTTGAAAGGAAATAAGATAAAGTTGCCTGGGCAGCCAGAGTGGAGCTGGCCAGCTGTCAGGAGCTGCCTCTGTACATCCATAGATGGGCTGCTTGGAAGACCCTGTGGAATAGGTAGAAAGGTGGGGCCTGGAGGTCTGTGCTGGCCAGGCAGGTTTGGGAGAATGGACCGGAAGAGTACCTGACATCTTCCCTCAAGCTCCCCATCCTGGCAGAGGTCCTCTATCAGACCTCAGGAGCCTGTGCTGCAGGCTACTGCCCATGGCCTCAGCCAGCACAGTTGTATGTCCCAGGGCTTGGTTTGGCTGCAAAGCCTCTGCTTTTCCCTTCTCTCAGTTGGCTCAAGAGCCTAAACTGTCTTACTCCCAGGGGCTAGCTAACCTACAGATAGAAGGACCCCTGGAGGAAGCGTCTAGTCTAGATCATAGTAGAAATCAAAGATAATGTTTACCAGGAAAGAACTGAACCCAGCCACTTAGCTGTAAGCTTCCCCTTTGGAGCCCTTCAGGGTACACAGTGGGTACCAGCCCTCCGGACCTGGATTGTTAGTGCTTTGGGGAGCACCCTCTCAGTTCCCCAGCAGTGCGGAAGCTCCTTGAATGTAGAGGAAGGTCCCCCCAGCACAGTGTTTCAGGCTTCATGAGTGTCCAGCAAACACTGATGAAGCTGAGGAGCAGCAGAAGACAGCAGAGGGGCGAGTGCTGAATTTGTGCGATGCAGATGGCTACATGGTGCCACCTCAGTCGGAAAACAGGACATTAGTTTCATAGGGATTTTTCTACCTTGCTAGTCAGGACTTTGCTCCTGACCGAGAAAACAGCAAGAACACCATACAATAGAACTTACGGGTGAACAGACACACTCTATCACCTCTACTTCATCTGAATACCTTTATTAGCTTCACATCTTCCTTGAGTTCTGGGCTACCCTCCTGTTCCTCCTCCCCATGCCCTCCCTGCAGGCTGCTCCCAGGCTTCATGTGTCCTACTCTCCTGAGACTCGGGTCAGCCCTTGGCAGCAGTCCCCATCTCTTCTCAAGATCCCCACCCCTGTGTCATTTTCACTCTTCTACCTTGACCCCATTCCAAAAATCTATTAGCACCTTAATGCCTTTGCATTCCTCAGATCCAGGCTCCAATGAGCAGTGGTCTTTGTCCCAGAAGTAGCAGCAAAGAGACTTCAGCGAGGCCCTGGAAAGGGAGGTGGCTGAGGGAGCCTATGCCAAGCCCTGTCAGCCCAGAGAAGCCTTACAGAAAGATCCTTTCTAGAGGAAAGAGGAGATTAGCTGAGCCTCCCCAAAAAAGACAAGTAAAGAGGACACTGAAATATTTCCTTTAAAAGGGAGCAAGAGCAGATGGAAAGAGGGTTTATATTAATGAAATCTCCGGATATTAAGGATGAAATGAATGCCAGGGAAGGTTATTATCATTTCATTAGAACACAAAGGAAGAAACAAACACGTTATTATGTGAAACCAAGAAGTTATGAACAAGGGAATCCAGCAGGGAAGTTATTAGCTGGGTTAATTAAAACAGAACAAGCCGGTTGAGTAATTCCATCTGTAGAACCCAACAAGGAAGGCATAATTCACTGCCCTTAAGAAAAATACTCGGGTATTTTCCTTTTTCTCCTTTGCCAGAAATTCTGCACTTTTGATATTGTCTCACAAACCAAAAAGATTTATTCTTATCAAAGCTGAACTGGTTTAGCACTCTTGTGAGAGAGTTCAATTCTGACCAGAAGAGATGGCAATCCCCCAGAGATTCTTGAGCCGAGACAAGGAGCTCTCCCCTATCTAGGATCGGGGGCCCCTCAAAGATCCCTCCAGCGCCTAGCCTGCAGGATTGCGGGAGGTGGCAACCAGGGGACCACCTGGTTGCGGGAGGTGGCAACCAGGGTCCCACCAACGTGGGACCAGGCCCTACTCATCCATCCTAGTGAGGGACCAGGCCAGGTTTGCTTGCTGTTTTCTCTTCACGTCCTCTTGCCATCCTGAAGCTGGAAACTCCTTGGCACAGTACCTGCTCCCTAGAGCTGTCAGAGCCAGTCTTTCCACCTAGCTTTGTTGGCATCTAGCACAAGGGAGATGACCAACAGGACTGCTGTTTGCAGCATCAAGCCATCTACCCATATTGTTTGAGTAGTGCTCATATAGCTGAGTTGCTGGCTCCCTTCAGGAGGCCTAGAAGTCCCAGGTGTGACAGTCCCAAGCCGGCCAAATGGGTCCCATCAGTCCTCGGGATTTTGCTTGTCTCCCATTTGTTAGGCCTTATGAATTAAAACTGGGCTCTGGGTTTGGGTGAGCCCTTGGAGGTTGATCAAGTGCTATTTCTCAACTTAACATACCAGAGGGCCAGAGCTCCCAAGTTCTTTGGCCTGTGAGCACAGGTACAGGATGTGAGAGCTGGAAGGAGCCTTGCTAAGGATATAGTCCATCAAAACCTTTTGTTGGAGAGGAGGAAACTAGACTTCGGAGTGAGACAGGAAAAGTCTGAGACCAATCTGAGGCTGCAGCGCTAGCTCGTGGCTGAGCAGGACAGGAACCAAGGTTCCTTAGCAAGTCCTGGTAACCTACTTCTGCCCTGTCCCCCTCATGCTCTGTCCCTCCACTTTGGAGCTGTCTCCCACAGAGTGCCTAGGAGATTCCTGGAGAGCACAAGATACATTTTAATAAGGGTTAGAGCGTGTGGCACAAACACTGCTTCATAATTGTCTATTGCTTTTTTTAATTGATGTACCTTTTTTAGAGCAGTTTTATGTTCACAGCAAAATTAGGCAGAAAGCACAGAACGTTCCCATACACTCTCTGTCCCACACATGCACAACCACACCCTCTATCCACATTCCTACCACGGTGGTACATTGGTTACAATTGATGAACCTAGATTAACACATCATTCTCACCTCAAATTCAGAGTTTACACTAGAGTTCACTCTTGGTGTTGTGCATTCTATGGGTTTGGACAAGTGTATAAGGACATGTATTCATTATAGTATCACACAGAGTATTTTTCACTGCCCTAAAAATCCTCTGTGCTCCACCTCTTTATCCCTCCCTCCCCTCAACTTGTGACAACCACTGATCTTTTTACTGTCTCCATATTTTGCCTTTTCCAGAATGTCATATAGTTGGAATCATGCAGTATGTAGTCTTTTCAGATGGACTTCCTTCACTTAGTGATATACATTTAAGTCTCCTCCATGGCTTTTCATGGCTTGATAGCTCATTTCTTTTTTGATGCTGAATAATATTCTATTATCAAGATGCACCAAGTTTATTCATTCATTCACCTCCTGAAGGACATCTTGGTAGCTTCCAAGTTTGAGCAATTATGTATGAAGCTGCTATAAACATCCTTGTGCAGGTTTCTCTGTGGATATAACTTTTCAACTCATTTGGATAAATACCAAGAAGCATCATTGCTGGATCATATGGTAAGAGTATGTTTAGTTTTGTAAGAAACGGCTAAACTGTCTTACAAAGTGACTCTACGGTTTGACATTACCACCAGCAATGGATGAGAGATCCTGTTGTTGCACATCCTCACCGGCACTTGGCGCTGTTAGTGTTTTGGATTTGGGGCATTCTAATAGGTGTATCATGGTATCTCGTGGTTGTTTTAATTTGCAATTTCCTGATGATAATATGATGTGGAGCCTCTTCTCATATGCTTTTTTGCCATCTGTATTATTTTCTTTGCTAAGGCACCTCTTTAGGTCTTTTGCTCATTTTTTAACTGGGTCTTTTGTTTTATTGTTTCATTCTAAGGGTTCTTTGTACGTTTTGGATAAAAATTCTTTATTAGGTGTGTCCTTTGCAAATATTTTCTGTTTGTTGCTTGTCTTCTTAGTTTCTTGACATTGCCTTTTGCAGAGGAGAAGTTTTTCTTTTCTACTCTTTTATTTTCTTCTCTGCTTCCTTTCTTCTCTGGAAGATGTAATCCTTACTCTCAAGAAACTAATGGCTTATTTGGAAGACAAAGAAGACAAACCACAAAGGTGAAAGTAATAATAAACAAACACTTAACTCTTTTCTAAGAACTTTACTTTTACTTTTGACTCATTTAATTCTCACAGATGTGAAGATTAATGAGAACTGCTTTCCAAAACCCTCAGAAACTCTCCTTAACCTATAAAATTGAATCCAGACAGTTTAGGTTGGCCTATATGCCTTCCCGTCAAGGTCTGAATCTACATTTCCAAACTAAGCTGGTTTACTCACTATGTCTTGATATAGTCTCTACGTTTTTACCTCTGATCGCTTGCACATGCTATTCTCCCTGTTGGGGATGTTCCCTGTGGTCTCATTTCTCTATGACCATTCCATCCTCCACATTTCTATTGCACTTATCTTCTGGACCATTCATTTTTGTTACGAACCTAAGCAAGTCTACAGGAACAAAGCTTATGGGATGCCAAACAGGTCAGCTCTCACTGCCCTCCACAGTCTTTTGGCTTTGGGTTGAGAGCACTGCGTAGCTGTTTCTGGTATGGTCTCTGCCTAATCCAGTTGCTGTGTTTTATTTATAATCTTTGTACACTAACGTAGCCATCATATTTGTCATTGAAGTGGTTACTTAGTATTGCATGATGTGCATTCATTGCTTCTCTTTTAAAGTCCTGTATTAGTATTGTAATTCAATTTTGTTTTCCCAAATATTTGCATGCCAAGAATATGCAAGAAATCACATCTCTTGTCATTAGTCTGGCAATTGCAAGCTCCTTCAGAGAGAGACTGTCTTCAATATTGCTGCATCCTCCATCATCTTTAGCTTGCACGTCCTAGATGCTCAGAGAACCCTGTTCAATTGAATCAAACTATCATAAAGCCAGGAATTTAGCCATGTAACTTACTCCCACCTCTATGCTGATAAAAACGAATCTCATGAGGGCTAAGATGTGTAACTGGAGAGGATCCAGTAACTTTCTCCAGATGTTTGATCAGTCTAACATCACTTCTCTCATCTTGTCACCTCCTCTCTCCAGAGTATCATTTAGCTACAAGGATTCAGGAAACCTTAAAGATCATTTTCTCAAGCAGCTGATGCATATAAGCTAAACATAAGGATGAGATCCCTGGAAGTGCTTCTTGCTTCTAGTGATACAAGTCTGTATGGGGCCCCAGGGGTCGTGGGGTGGAATGGGTTAGTGATCCCATACTTGCCATTTCTCTGACTTTGAGTGAAAGCTCAGAACTCCCAGCATTGCCTGCTTAATCTGTACTCAGATTGCAGAAACCTGGCCTGGCTCCTCTGCCTTTGGGAGGGTAATCATTTCAAAAGCATGTTGTGCTTACTTCTGCAACCAGGCATGTCTAGATTTAAGCAAAACTTTTTAACTTCTTTATTCAGTGTTTGCTACTTGTTGACCTACCCTATCCTTTTAGGAAAATTCTCCTCTTACTTTTCCCTATCCACTGTTTTGCTCCCTCCTGGGCTCTCCACCAGCGATTTCTTCCTGGCTTCTAACGTATGGGCATCTTCCCATGAATCTCTCTGCTTCTGCCTTCCTCTGTCTACGCTTTCTCCCTAGCAGTCTTGCCTGCCATGATGACTTCACTGATACCCCTCAACAGTGACTCCTCAAACCCCACCTTCAACCCTGACCTCTTGAGCCAACTCTAGGCCTACATTTCCAGATGTCTGCTAGGGATTTCCTACTGGTAATCCAAATCTGCCCTATCTAACTAGCTCAAGTGGCTCTTCCCCCCTGTTTTCCCAACTTCTGTCACACTGTTCTAGTGTCTGGCGTTAAGATCCTTGGGGCTTGTCTGCACTGCTTACTAACCACGTCTTGGACCCTCAGTTTCCTCATCTGCTATGTGAAAATGGTAATGACCTCTCTATCTCGCTAAGAGCAGTGAATGAGACAAGCTATCTGGAAGCATGTTTTAAGCTGTAAAAGGGTACACAAAGAAGAGATGTAATAATTGTATTATCATCTTTAGTTTTTTTAGCTAAAAAAGCTAAAAGCTACTATCATCTTTAGCCACAAATTCACCCCATCACCTTGTGTTACCATTTCCTTTATACCTATACTTCTCATCCATCCTTTTATCTCAATTCTTGGTATGACCACCAGAGTTTAAACTCTGTCACCCGCTGCCTCACCTACTTCTATATCCTCTGACTCAATGGTTCCTAGACTGCAATCCACATAAGAATTACTGGGAGGAGTTTATAAATAAATGCAATTATAGTCTCTTTCACAATTGTGCTGGGACAACTGAATATCCACACACCTCATACCATATACAGAAATACCTCATACCATATAAAAAAATTAACCCACATGGGTCAAAGATTTAATAGTAAGAACTTAAAATACAAAACTCTTAGAAGACAAAATAAGCATAAATATTTGTGACATTCAATTAGGTAATTCTTTCTAAGATATAACACCATAAGCAACAAAATAAATAAAGTAGAATTCATCAAAATTTAAAAAATGTTGTACTTCAAAGGACACCATCAGGAAAGTGAAAAGACAACCCACAGATTGGGAGAAAAATTTTATCAGATAAGAGACTTGTATCTGTAATATATAAAGAGCTCTGGCAATTCAATTACAAAAAGATAAATGACCCAACTAAAGATGGACATACACAATTTTTATTTGTCAATTATACCTCAATAAAACTGGGGAGAAGTGAGTCAAGGATCTGAATAGATGTTTCTCCAAAGAGAACATACAAACGGCCAGTATGTACAAAAATAGATGCTCAACATCATTAGTTGTCAGGGAGATACGGATCAAAGCCATAATAAGGCTAGGCACAGTGGCTCACACTTGTAATCCCAGCACTTTGGGAACCTGAGGCAGGCAGATTACTAGAGCATGGGAGTTCTAGAGCAGTCTGGACAATGTGGCAAAACCCTGTCTCTACAAAAAAATACAAAAAATATCCAGGCATGGCAGTGCATTCCTGTAGGCCCAGCTACTCAGGAGGCTGAGGTGGGAGGATCACTTGAGCCTGGGAGGTCAAGCTGCAGTGAGCCGTGATCACACCACTGTGCTCCAGCCTGGGTGACAGAGTGAGATCCTGTCTCAAAAAGAAAAAAAATAAATAAAACAAAACCACAATAAAATAATGTATGTTCCCAAAACCATTGACTTGTACACTTTAAATGGGTGAATTATATGGTAATGTGGATTACACCTCCATAAAGCTGCTTTTAAAAAAAAAATTACAAGATACCATTTCACATCCACTGGGATAGCTAGAATAAAAAAGTCAGATAATAACAGGTGTTGATGAGAATGTGGAGAAATTGGAAACCTCATACACTGCTGGTGGGAATGTAAAATGGTGCAGCTGCTTTGGAAAACAGTCTGGCAGTTCCTCAAACGATTAAACATATGAGTGCGCAATCTTACTTCTAAGTGGGATTTCAGGTATTATATATACCCAAGATAAATGAAAGCATATGTGCACATAAAAACTTATACACAGATGTTCATAGAAGTATTTTTTGTAATACCCAAAAAGTAGAAACAGTCCAAATGTCCATCAATTGTTGAACAAATAAATAATATCTGGTATATATACGTATAATGGAATATTATTCGGCCACAAAAAGGAATGAATACTGATCCATGCTACAATACGGATGAACCTGGAAAACATTACACCTAGTAAAAGAGGGCAGTCAAGAAAAGCCACATATTGTATGACTCCATTTATATGAAGTGTCCAGAACAGGCAAATCTATAGTGACAGAAAGTCCATCAGTGGTTGCCAGGGGATGAAAGAGACAGCAGGGGAGGCAGTGCTGAAGAGTATGAGGTTTCTTTTGGGGGTGATGAAAATGTTCTAAAACTTACTGCAGTGATGGTTACACAGTTCTGTGAATAGACCATAAACAGCGAATTATGTACTTTAAATGGGTCATTTGCATGGCATGTGAATTCTATCCCAATTAACCTTAAAAATGCAGTTGTAAGGGGAAAATTGATGGCGGGGAGGTTTTACAGAAGGCTTTAAATGCCAAGTTGAGCAGTGAGGACTGGATTCTCTAGGACCAGTTTTCTCTAAGTGTGCTTCATATACTGTCTGCCTCGCAATAGTTACACATACCAAGTACTGGCTGCACCCCAGAGACTGTAAGTCAGAAAGTTTTCCGTGGGATCGGTACTTGCATTTGTAGCAAGCATCCCATGGAGGCTGCAGGCTACAGCTGATCAGTCTTGCTGCCTCCAGACTCTGCTCCATTCTGCCCTGCACGTTGCTGCCGGATGAGCCTCCAAGAGGATAGTTTGGGTTGGGTCACCTTCCTGCTCAGAACCCTTCAAAAACCTTTCATTCCCTTAGCATGAGCTCCAGGTGCTCTGGGCAGCCTGATTCCCACCCAGTCTTTCTAGCCTTATCTCCATGACTTCCTACATGTCAGTCAAAATGTAATATTTATCATTCTCTTAACTTGCTTTGTGTATTCCCACTCAATGCCTTTGCCAGGCTGTCCCATATTCCAGGAAAGCATCTCCTATACTCTCATCTTCTGGGATACAAATGTCATGTGATCCTTCCTTTCGTTTTAACTAGTTGATCATCTATAATTTACCACACAGTCTTTCATAATCTTTTAAGCTATGCAGGTCTGATGCTTGTAAATCAAATGACAATATTCAGAGTTGTTATGAGAAAACACCTGTGGATCAGGCAGTGCAGCCTGACACCTGGTCAGAGTGCAGTACCAGGAATAAAATCCTGGTAGCAATCTCCTCTGAGGAATTCAGTGTCCTCCCTGGTGATCCAGAGATCAGGGGTCTGCATCAGGCACCAGTGGAATATAAGCAGGACCTGGGGGGCCCTGGCTACCATCCAGTCTGTCAAGCCTTAGCAGCTTAGCTGGCGCCACCTCCTTACAGAGGCTGGAAACTGCTGAACTGAATCCTCATTTCAACTGGTGACACTGAACAGAAATGCTCTCTCGATTCCATTGTCCTCTGCCCTCTGTCCATGAAAGCATCCCATCTCAGTAGGAGAAGAGAAGGCTGGAAAGCCCTTCACAGCCTATTTGGTAATAAGTTCTTAAAAATAAAATGATGGTTGTTAGATAATTATTTTACAATACAACAAGAGCCCCCTTGCATCTATTTCCATAATTACATTAAGCCAGTTTATTTGAAAGAAGCTTAATGGGAAACAAACTATTAATTATCATTTGGTCTTTTCTCCCACTGCCCCTTCCCCCTTGAATTACTGGAGCCCACACCCTGGGGCCATGTATGCGGGTGCAAGGGATTACAACCTTGAAGATGGGAAGGCCAAGGTTCACTGGGAAGGAAGAATAGAGAGCAATGGAAGGTACAAGGTTGTGGTGGACCCTGTAACCAGCCAGGGGGCCAGTGCTGCTGTACGTCCACTTCTTTAGACCCAGGGTGGAGGAACTGGGAGCTGTAGGGCAAGCTGAGCCCAACATGGGCATGTTCCCTGGGGCCTCAGAGCTAGTGGGTGGGGCGGGCACCTGGGCAAACAGAACTAAGAAACGGGCAGGAATGAATCAAAGATAGCTTAAATATGCAGAAATGCAGTTCATACCTCTGGGCAAAACTAATCCCAAACAGAGTTATGTAATGGGCAGGTGGTACATGATAGGAGGGATGAGGCTGTGAGGTATGTATACAGGCATGAGTGAATGAGAAAGAGAGGTTGAGAATGGAGTGGGAGGGTCCTGGGGAATTTGGCAGAGGAGCTCGTGAAGCTGTTGCTTGCAGGTGGGTGTGCATGTGTGTATATACACATACTGGGAACCCTGGAAAGCAGCAAGAGGAAGGTAGCTCTGAATGAGGCCGAGCTCTATGCCTGGCATGGCCTTAAGACCCCTCCAGATGTGTGCACTCCTTACTCTTGAGGTGGTAGGGACAGAGAAAGGCCTGAGGGTACAGGTGTGGGGTTTGGAGCACCACCCTTATAAGTTAGTGCACCTCCCTCTGACCACCATACTCCCACCCCTAGCTTGCTCACATCCCATCTCCAGCCCTTTCTGCTAATTAGAATCTTCCCCTTCTTTTTATAAGAAATCCATCATGACAGACCACCCCCGGTCACTTTTTTTTTTTTTGAGACAGAGTCTGTCACTCAAGCTGGAGTGCAGTGGTAGCAATCTTGGTTGTTCACAGCAGCCTCAACCTCCCAGGCTCAAGCAATCCTCCCACCTCTCAGCCTCCCGTGTAGCTGGGACTACAGGTGTATGCCACCATGCCTGGCTAATTTTTGTATTTTTTGTAGAGACAGAGTTTCACCATGCTACCCAGGCTGATCTCAAATTCCTGGGCTCAAGCAATCCACTCTCCTTAGCCTCCCAAAGCACTGGGACTACGGCCTTGAGCTACTGCACTTGGCCCCAAGTCATGTTTAACTATCCCTCCAAGGAACTTCCAGGATACTTAGTCTGATCTCTCAAAGGAAATTGTGCATAAGTTGCTGCTGCTGTCTTAGCTGTGATTTCTGTCCATCTATGTAAGTGTTGTCCTCCCTCTAGACTGTAAGCTCCTTGAGGACAGGCTCTTTGTATACTGTAATGGCCAGTACTGTGCCTGTCACTAAGCAAGTGTGGAGTAAGCATTGTCTGGTATTGAGCCTGGTAGCCCAAGGAGCAGGCAAGGACAAGGCAGGGGAAAGGGCACAAAGGCTCTGGTAGGGGCCCCTTGGGCCATTCAGCTATGAATCCTCTGGCTGCCTGGGGAGCCGCTGGGCCTAGAGGGTGGGTTAGTAGTGTTGAAGCTGCAGAATAATTTCGGGGAAAATTGTGACTAAAATCATGTAAAGGAAGTACTCCGCTGGACATCAGTCAGAAACCCAAAACAATGCAAGCAATTAGACAAAGGCTTGTGGTGGGCACCTCAGTGACCATAATTTTCAGGACCCACTGCTTCAGAGTAGGTAGAGAGGCCACCAGACTCATCAGAAGCCTAAGTGACTGCGGCAGAGTGTGGGAAACAGATATAGGGGTGAACACAGATTCACAAGGCCATCAAGATCAACAAGTTGCATGATGAGTGGGGTGCTGATTAGCTGCTGTTGATTAGCAGCCTGCAAAGACCTGAAGCATCCAATAACCAGGCACAGGGGCTCAGAGCTCCCGAGGTCATGTGTGTGCACGCTAGTTCCCATGAGCAGCCCCACATACATCCACAGACTGGGCTTGGAAGAGTAGAAGATTCCAGAGAACCAGTAGTTGACCTTTGAAGGTGGGAGGGAGGCTGGCAGAGGGCCATCTGTAGAGCAGCAGCTGATGGCAAGGAGCAGAGGTCCTAGAGCTAGAAACGTATGTGGAGACTCAGGGCTCCTCTTTGAAGATTTCCTGCTAGAAAGGCCCTTGGAAAGCATCTCGGTTTTCCCTTGGTTCACAGGTAAGTAGACATGGAGGCCCAAAGAGAAAATATGACTTCCCCAGGAACCATCAGAAGAAAACCGATTGAGCTAAAAGGATAATTCAGGTGTCCTGACCCTATCTTCATATCATATCTGCTTGGAATTTGCGTATCCTGCTCCTGGGCAAATTATGGTATTTGCAGTCCCAGGGTACCCCAAGAGCCAGCAGTCTAGAAGGTCTAGTGGTTCTTGCTTTGTGATTAGTGGAGAACTTTCATAAGCTGTAAGTGCATGCTCTGAGGAGAAAGATTGGGGTGATTTGGGGCAGTAGGAAGGAGGGCAGGGCCAGAGCTGGGTGTCCAGGGTCCCTGAGACCTGCCATAACCATTGTGAAGTTAGTGTCTGCAACATTGACCACTGGGGAAATTCCCAAGAGGGCTAAGTGTGGCATGGGAACCAGCACCCAGACCAGACCAGGGAAGTTGGGCTGTTGTCCCAGGAGCAGCCAAGCCTGGGGTGGGCAGGGCTGGGCTGGGTTGGGCTAGGCTGGGCAGGGCTGAGAGAAGAGAATTTTTTGCCTCTGGGCTCATAAATGCCTATATTGGGCAAGGCCTCTTGTTTCCTTGGGTGGTGACCAGGAGTCTCTCCAAATTTGCCAACCCGGCTTGAATTGTGTCTCTGCCTGGTAAGAGACTGCATCCTTCTAGAGGATCCCCCTCAGTCCTCAAGGGACTAAGAATGGATGCCGACCCCAGCAGCCTGACCTCCCAGAGGTGACAGAGAGATGTGAACAAATTCCATCTAAGAGGCTGGGCTGCTCATTACCTCTGCTAGGCTAGGATGGGACCCACAGTAGGGGACAACTGTTTCTGGGAACCATGGTTCCTGTGGGTTGCTGATCCATGCAGCCACTGTGCCCCAGAAGTGGTGTAGATAGTAGCTAAGGCCTTGCTCATGGTCCCCACAGCCCCCAGGCCAGCAAATAAGTCATTATATCATTACATAAATAAATTATGTACTTACATAGGCCTTGGTGTATAAGTGCCAGTTATTATTATTGCTGTGTAATTATGCAGTTAGCTTGATGAGGGAGGCAGGTAGAAGGGTTGAATCACCCCCCATCCTGGGGAAGGTAGACAGGCTCCCACCTCTCATCTCAGTGGGAACTGTGGCTCTGGGTCACCCAAGATAAAGTGCAGGAGTCTCCCAGGTGTCTCCCTGCAGATGGGGCAATTTACCACAAGGCATGCCCTAGAAGAGGCTGGCAGCAGGAATCCAGGCAGCTTACTCACCTGCAGCAGGGCCTGGTACCATGCCGTGGGCTTTCTGCCAGCTCCTGACTGCCTCCCCCAGCCTAGCAGAGGGACTTGCAGACAACCACCACAGAAGGTGGGGGCTGAGAGATCATGGGGCTGAGAGAAGGGCCTGTGGACAGAGTAACATCTCTTCTTCCTCATGGGGCTGAGGGCCATCTGCTCCTCTATTCCCAGCCCTTTCCCTCTCACTGGCAGGTTTGGAACCTTAGGTTCCTCGGGTGGGAGGATCTCTCGACGTCATCCAGCCCAACCTCACGTTTTCTAGCTGGGGAGGCAGGCCAGAGAGGGAAAGGTACTTACCCAAGAGCACGCAGCAGGCCCTGGGGACACTGGGATTAGAGCCTGGCCTGCCTCCGGGGGCCTCTGCTCTGCTGGCATCCTTTGTCTTCTTGTTCACATGCTGTCCCCCCACCCCATTGTTGGGGCTGCTCCAGCTTCTCACTTCCTCTCCCCATCCTGCTCCCAGCCCTGTCCAGGCCTGCCTGTTGCCTCACCTCTCCCCTCGTTTGCTCTCCCATTGCTGCCTGGCTTCCTTCTCCCGGCCCCTGGAGCCAGGGGAGGCTCCCCACCTTTTCTTCGGCCAATGCTTTCTTCTCTCTCCTGGTCCCTCCCAGTTTTCTCCTGAGGCTCCTCCTGTGATAGGCCTGTCTCTTCCCTTCCACCTTCTGCTCTCTCCAGAGAGAGTCTGAAAATGAAGCAGGGAGCATGAATTCTCTTCTGGGTTTGGGATTGGGTGGGTTGAAGCAAGAAGAGCCTCCTAAATGGTGGGAGTGGGGACAGAGGTGCCCATGGCAGCTCCTACAACCGGAATCCCAGCTCAGGCACTGTAACATCTGATCTTGTATCCCGTAGGAGCAAAGGAAAAGGAAACAGGGTCAAAAAGGCATGGCAGGGCCGTGCAGCTCAGCACTGTTGGCACGGGCGTCTGGACATAAGGAGCTGCCTAAGACTGGGTCCTTTTCAAGTGTCCTCATTTCTGGGAGATCAGAGATGAATTTCCTCATCCACTCTGAAATCCCTGTGAGAAGCCATTTTTTTGTTTGTTTGTTTTTGTTTTGAAGGGGAAACTAAGTCTTGCTCAGAATGTCACAGTCTGTGGAGGACTGGGTTTGGAGTCTGGGTAGGTGGATATCAATTTCTCAGCTGTTTCAGGGATCAGTGAAGTTCATTCACTTAACGAGGAATGTGTATGTGCATGTGTTGAGCAGGCAGGCACAATTCTGAGGGGAACAGCCAAGGTTTACAGGGCTGTGTGTGTCTCTAGAAGCATTCTCACCTGGCAATCAAAAGCTTTTCTGCAGGGATCTGTAGCTCTTACTCCTTCAGCCATCCAGATTCTTGTCGCCTTTCTGGGTTGGCTGGCAGAGGAATCTGGAAGCGTGTCTCCCTTGTTCGCAGCCTGAGTGCCTGGTGTGGAAAATGACTTTTTCAGATTAACCTAATCTCAGGAGCAAAACTGGACCCAAACCCAAGTGTTCTAGTATCCAAGCTTG
Source organism: Aotus nancymaae (assembly GCF_030222135.1). NCBI lineage: Eukaryota > Metazoa > Chordata > Mammalia > Primates > Aotidae > Aotus > Aotus nancymaae. The sequence continues at coordinate 14,883,986 of NW_026988479.1, read as the reverse complement.
CCCTTTTTATCCAGACCATACAACCCCCTTCTTTCTGGCCACCTAGTTCCCTGCACTGACTGAGGGAGGAGGAGGCATGAACAAACTTTTTAAAGAGAAGAAACCAGTTGTGGCTTACTGGGATGCTGAAGCTACAGGCCATGATGCAGATTTGGCAAGAGACCCTATCCCTCAGCTCTGATGCGGCAGGGGGCTCTCTAGGCCTGGGAAGCTGGGTCTGGCACCCATGTACTCCTCAGGATCTGACTGGCTGCAGCCAGGCCCCCACTGCATCCTAGAGTTATGTGGGGAATGGGCTTCCAGGCTTTGCATAATCCTTCTGGATGACTGGGAATTTCTCTGGTCCTGCAGGGAATGGCATTTTGATCTATTTCCTTCTCTGACAGCCTCACTGAGTGAAGAGTGTACCTTATGACTTTGAGGCACTAAAATCAGGGTGGCTAAGGGTAAGAGTAGCCTCATTTTCTTCAAGGCCTTTTAACTCACGGGCAACCATACCATGGGCTCAGGGATGGCTCAGGGATGGCTTCTCCTGGGATGGAGGGAGTGGATTCAAGGAACTGCTTAAGGCTCTCCCTAATCTGAGGCCACTGAAGCTCTCCCCCAAGAATTCCCATGAAATAGTGGGTCCAAGGGGAGTGGGCAAACTTCAGCATGGTCCCCAAGACCCCTTTGCAGGAGAATTTTATAGGTAAGACTCGGAGTCCCAAAGTCTCAGGTTGGAGAAACAGTAGTGTGGGGTTTTTTTCCCCTTTCACTCAAAGGCATTTTTGCACATGACTCAAACAAGTCTAAACTTTCCTAAACTTCAAAGTTTGCCCATGGCACAGCCTCAAAGTGGAAAGGAAAATGTTAAAAAGAAAAAAAAATGTTTGTAAGCCAGTTAAACATTGTGTTTTTTCTCCTTAAAGGAATTGAATTAACTTGTTATGTTACTATTAGTGTCCCATTGTGAAACTAGGGTGGGTCTTTTCTGGGTGATGTGGTCTCTGGGCCCATCCCCAGGACCTGCTCACTCTGCATGAGGTTGTACAGGACATTGCACAACCTGTGGTAGGAGGAAGGAGTTCCCATAGCAACAGGCCTGGCTCACAGGGTCATTCTCAAGCTCCTGGCAAGAGCCCTGGTCCAGGCCAGAGGTGCTTCAAATGCCTGGCTGTCCTCCCTCGCCTGAGAAGCCTTTGCTGTGGGAACTGGGAGGCTGGGGAAGTGGGAGTCCAGCTGGCACACCCCAGGGTGCCACGTGACTCTCTCCACCTGCCCGCGATCCAGGCACTGAGCATCAGTCATAGGACTGTGGGGACTTTGCAGCTCCTGAGGCCCGTGGTAAGGCTTGAGGGCTGGGGGCTTTCTCTACTGCCTCTCATTTATCTTCTTGAGCAACACCATAGAACTGTGCTTGAGTGTGAGCTCTGGGTACCCAACTGCATGGGTCTCTAACCTTGCTCTGCCACTTACTAGGTATTGACTTAGACAAAAATTACCTCACCTCTCTGTGCTTCAGTTTCTTCATCTGCAAAATGCGGATAATAGTAGACCTGCTTCATAGTGTTGTCATGGAGAATTAAGTGAGTTAACACTATCGTATTAGTGACTCTTCCTACTGCCCTTTTCATTGCCTTTACTGCTGGTTCAGGTACTCCCTACATGACCCTCAAAATGTTCAGAGCCTGGCTCACAAAGGGCTCTAAGGAAATATTTGATGGTTGACCTGCTTCACTGGTTCCTTGTCTCCACCATCTTCTCCTTCCCATCCATCCTGCACATTCCAGTCTGATTAATTTTTCTAATACACAAGTCACTTCTTTCCTCAAAAAAGCATCCTCAACTTCCCATTATTTACTAAATAAGGTCCGAAAGCCTCAGCTGGCCGTCCAAGTGTGTCTCCAGCCTGCTCACAAGCAGTTTAGTCTCAGAGTAAAGAGCATGGGCCCGAGTGAAAAAAGGCAAAGGCTAGAGTCCTCGCTTTGCAGCCTCCCGGGTACGTAACTATGAATGAGAAGTCTCATTACCCCAGCCTTTGTTTTCTCATCTGTAAAACAGGAATAAGAGTTGACCTTCCTCACAGGATTGTTGTGAGGATGCCAAGAGATTAAATGCGTAAAGTGCTTGGCACTAGGCTGAGGCAGATAGCACGTGTCCCGTAGGTGTTTTCGGTACGTATGTATTTGCAGCTCCCGCAGTTTCCTAACGTAAACCTGGTCTGCTCATTGTCTGCTGGGCAGATGTCCCCTCCCTAGATCTTTGCCACTTATCTGGAATCCCTCACCTCCCCCCATCAAAATCCTACCCATTCTTCCAAGCTCTTCTTCAAGCCCAACCTCCCTCAGCACTAGGTCTGGATCCCCCAGCCCAGGGAGAGTGCTTGTGTCCCCTTTGAATTTCATGGCATTTCTGGCTCATATCATTCATTTGATACCAAGCCATGAGCTGCCTTGGACAGCAGGGAGAGCTACCCCCAGAGAGAATGTCTTCAGCTGGCCTGCAGTCTCCCACTTTGAGCCATTTTTTTCTCACCGATACTCTTGGGCATTCTTTACTAGTGAAAAGGGGGTGACTTATCTATCCCACAAGAAGCCACCTACTACCTACCGTGTACTGGATACTGGGTCAGAATCCTAAAGGGGCTCTTACTGTCATGGAAGAGACAGAGGTGGAAACAAAAAACAATGCCAAGTCAAGTGTTCTTACAGGGATACATTGAAAGAATTCAGGAGCAGAGGATCTCACCATTGCCCTCTCCCACCCCTCACGTACATGCTGAAGAGCTTTCAGTAGCAGACTGCTGCTCTTCAAATTAAACCCTAATGTTTTCATTGAAAGTACAACTGTCCTGCTTGATCTGACCACTGCCTGCCTCCTCTCCAGCTCCTTTTACAGATTTATACCATTCCCCCACAGACCCCCTCCCACAAACCCCATGTGTACACAGACATGCCTTAGACACAGACATACACCCATATGTACACACACCTCATGCACATAGACACCCATGTGCACACACACACATACACACATCCCATACACACGTACACACACACACCCCTCCGCACACTCTCTTGCAAAGGAACAAAAGCTCCTTCTTGCTTCAGGGCCATTATGTGCTTCTGCCAGGAATACTCTTCCCCCACTGTCCCTTTAGTCTGGCCAACTCCTACTCATACTTCAAATCCCAGTTTAAGGGTTTCCTGGGGAAAGCCTTCCTTCACTACGGTTTGTTTCCTCTATCAAGCAGTATGTCAACATACATAAAGGTTTGTTGAATGCATGTCTCCTGAATATTTCACACAAATTTTAATCAATCCATTATTTGTGTAATTAGCTATTTGTCTGTCCCCACTAAACTTTATGTAAGTAGGGCCCATGTCTGTCTTGCTCACTGCCATATCTCCAGCACCCAGCACTGTGCCTGAAACACAGTTAGCCTGACTACCTATGTGCTAAACAAATTAATACAGAGGTCAGCTAGGCCAAAAAAGGAGGAAGGCCATCCTGGGCAGAGAGATTAGTATAGTACATGCAAAGGTATGAGAGGAGACAGAGTAAGTGCGTGTGGCTTGTAGGTCAGTGTGGCTGAGGTATAGGCTCTGGGGCTAGTGAGCTAGGTAGGGCCAGGTAGAATAGAGCTTTGGACGCCCATGAAAAGTTTAGGTTTAACCCATGGGTTACAATGAGTGAAGTGATCTAGTTTGTGTTTTAGAAGGCTCACTCTGACGGCCTTCGAGAGGTCAGAACTGAGAGGCAAGACTTCAAGCAAGGAGACCATTGTCTATGGTATAGGAAGAGGGAGTGAACCAAGGCAGTACCCGAGTGGCTGAGGGAGGGACATGAGTGCCGTTTTGGAAACTGAATGAGCAGGGGTTGAAGCAGAAGTGAGACCTGGCCCCTGGCTCTGGCTCTGCCCAGGGCCCCTTGCTGTCCACCTCACAGAGAGTGATACTGTGTGAAGTGAGGTGGGTGCTCGCTCTCCCTCAGTTGGGGTGGGGTTCAAGGGTTGTCTCTTACACTTGGCCTCCCCAGAGCTGGCCCCTGCTGAGACAGGCTTGCACCCTGAGAGCACCGGAGATCAGCCCTTTGCGTGGCCATCACCTCGAGCTTCCCCCTTTCTGTGCTCCCACCCCACAAGTTTGGCCTCAAGTTCTGGCCGCATCCCCAGACAGCCCTGGAGCTCAAGTCCCTGGCCTTGACCCAGAGTCCTAAGCCTGCTTCAGGCTCTCATAAGGAGAACACTGTCCAGAGAGGCCTTGGGACCCTTCCTGAGGAGACAGAGGACTGGGTGAGATGATCTTTGACTTGGATTCTGGTTGGGGTGGCTGTAAGGGGACACCTCAGGCAGCGCTAGGCAGGCAAACCGCAGGCTCAGGCTTTCTGGGAGCCAGAAGAGGGAGAGCTTTTGCTATGTAACCCTTTCAGCACCACACCCAGGCGGGAGGCAGGACGCTGTCCTCTCCAGCAGCCCCTACCCAGTGGTTGGGTGGGGGCGGGGAGTCAGTGGCTGAGTTCACCTCGGCAGGCCTTGTAGAGAGAAGCCAGCTGGTGCCGGCAGCCTGGGCTGTCGGAGTTGCAGGCAGTGTGTGTGTGTTGGGGGGCGGGGAGCTACAAGCCACCTGGGGCACCCAGGTTCCCTGCAGACTGCAGCCCGCCCTAGCTGGGAGGGGCTCTTGGGCAACAGACCCCCTGCTGCCAGGCACAAATGGTGGCTGCGTTAAAGGTGTTCCCCAGATGGCGATGTCCCACGGGGTTGAGGCCAGTCCTGCAGGGATGAGAGGCACAGGCAACCCGCCTGTACGGCCGGGGGTGCCTGGAGGCTGTGGAGACCCACTGCAAGAGCCAAGGGTGCTCGCTACCCCGCTGGGCTGGCTAGCGGGCTTCATTTTGGCCCCTTCCTGGGCCCTTTTCTCGCTGTCTCCCCACCCCCATGCTGTCCTTAGCCTGGCCCTCGCTGGGGGATCTCTACTCCGCCCTCCCCAGTCATGCTCAGGCCCCCAGCCCAGCTCGAGCCCCCTCTCCGGCGAGGAGGTCTGTGGAGCCCTATTTGGGCGCCGGTCCTGCCTACCTCGGTGAGCCGGGGGAAGGGGCCGAGGGCCCAGACCGGCCGCCCACATGCCCCCGCGGCACGAGCCGGTGGAGGGGGGCGAGGGCGGCGGGCGCGGGAGGGGAAGAGTTAAGGCTCGCTGCTCCCCTCCCCCGGAGGGTGTGACCGCCTATAAGAAAGGCGCCGCGCTCGGGCACTGAGGCTGCAGGCGGCGGGGGCGCAGCGCAGCAGCGTAGAGCTGAGGACGTCCCACCGCCTGGGACCCCGTGCAGAATGTCGGAGTCCAGAAGGAGGGGCCGCGGCCGCGGCAAGAAGCACCGAGAGGGGAGGAAGCGGGAGCGGGAGCGGGAGCAGGAGCCCGACCCCGGGGAGAAAGGTAGGGCACCTCCGCGCGCCCAGAAACCCCGTTTCCCTGGGAGAAACCTGCCGCCCGCTCGCCCGCCCCCAGTGCCGCGCGGGTGAGTCTGGGCTGCTCGAGCGGCCGCCGCGGTGACAGGCATCGAGGGCGCGCGTGCCTGCATGCGAGCGGGTCGTCGCGCCCGGGTGGGCAAGGGGCTGCGTGCCAGGAGCCCGGCGGTGGCCGTGCGCGCCTCTCCCCGGGCAGCCGCGTCCCTACGGAGGGGCGGGCAAGAGGCGCTGCACGCCCGTACCGGCCTGCAGGCGAGCAGCCCTGAGCCAGCGGGGATGGAGCCTCGGGTACCAACGGAAAGGCGGCGACCGAGCAGACCCGGGGCCCGCCTGGCCACCGAGTGCTCCGGGAGCTGTCACTGCCTTCCCTTCCTCGGAGGGATCGGAGCCCTCGGGCTTGCCCCCACCCATGTGCCACACCTCCCTCCGTTCTGCTCGGCCATTGGAGCGTGGGCAGCAGCGCCCGCCAACTCCAGAGACTCGGAGGGGATGCCCTGCCCCGCTCGCGAAACCCAGGGAGTAGGGGAGCCTCTGCTTCTGTGACAGATAGTTCCCTCGAAACTGGACCAGACATTGGGCAATTGTCCCTCTCTGGTTTTTGGGAGTAACTCCCCTGGGCCTTTGGATTGTCCCCGCCTGGAGGAGCAGAGCCAAGATTTGCGACCCACTTTCGTGCCCTCCCTGGGCAGCTGCAGAGTGAACGAGGAGTGCGCTGGTCTCGGGCTTCTCAGAGGCCCCGGACATGCACATCATCTCCGCAGAACCAGGCTTGCACGGGGGCCCAATTGGGGAAACCCTGGATTCTCCATTCTTTTCTCTTCTTCAGGCAAGCGTTCTGTTAATTTTGTGCTAATTTTATGTGTTTTGTGTTAGTCACAGGCGAGCCATGTTCAAATGCTTCATCTCCATTTAATCCTCATAACAATCCTGGGAGCAGGTGGTCCTATCTCCATTTTACAGAGGGAGTAACAGAGGCTTACTGAAGTTAAAGTAACAAAGTACGTTCCAGAGATAAGACTGGACTTCAAAGTAGCATTCTGAGGACAAAGATGCCTATCTTGCTGGGTCTCTATCCCCTCACTGGAGTGCCCACCATATCGGCAACATAAAAACGCCTTCAAAAGAGCATTTGACTAGAAGCTGGGAGGCTTCGATTCTGCTTAAGAATTTGGCCAAATCCCTTTCCTTTCCTGAATTTCTGTGTAATGATGGAGAAGGGGTAGCAAGGCTCTCAGGTCTCTATTGGGAAGAGCCTAGGCTTCAAACACTGTTTTCAGCAGGGTAGAGAGAAGCAGCTAAGGAAACTTAGAGACCAGAACTGTGTTCTCCTCTTTTTAAGAGAAAACCTCTTTGCCCATTTCTGCTGGACAAGTGTGTCTTAGAGCTCTCCCTAAGGACATTGGTGGTCTGCTATGAGGAACCCATGGGTCAGCTCAAGCTGGGCTGCGGCAGTGTGGGATGAGTTCCCAAACTGAGATCTGAAAGAATGCAGGATGCCTCTTTTTAGGATTGAAAATTTATGGATTTGGTTCAGTGAGCCACCTCCATTACCCACCCCGCCCCCACTTCCCCTACATACACATCCTACCTTGGGCATTTTGGAAGGCTGGCTAGGTAAGGGCACTCTCTCAATGTCAAGGATGCAGGAGCTGAGCTAGTAGCAAACAGCACTCGGTGGGCTTCAGCTGGTGGGAATCACTAGTGCCAGGGAAACGTACATGGAAAGTATGAGCAAGTAATTCACTAAAACCTTCATCTTCGATGTAGGGTGGGAATCTGGAAAGTGGGAGGGAGAAAGGAGGGGAGAGGGAAGGGGACACTAATTAATTGGCTCCCCCTGGTCCTTGACGACACACTCAGCACCCTCCAACAACTCCTTAATAAATAGCTGGAGGAGGTACCTCTTTCCACATACACCCAGGCCAGTGTGGGGAAATGGGCTTTTCCCTTGCCTCAATGCAGGAGTTCTGGGTGGGGCTGAACTGTAGCTCCATGACTCACTGAGAGTTTGTGGGACTGACGCCTGGTATCCCTAACCCAGGGCTGGGTTCCCTCACCCCCCATTTCCCCTTTTCCCCAGCTCATAGCCTTGCCAGGCTTGGCAGCAGTGCTAGGGGCATTGAGTAGTAAGCTCACTCATGGGATGGTGGAATGGCATGGCTGGAAGCCAGGCACCTGGGGTTCATCCCTGTTGGGCCTCTGTGTGACCTCGGGCATTGCCCTCCCTTTCTGTGGGTCTCTGGATATGCAGTCTACTCTCAGCCCTCACCTACATGGGAAGGGCAGAGTGAGAGCCTTCATACCCACTATCTCTGAGAAGCCCCAGAGGAGGAAAACTGTCAGATTGGAGGAGTGGGGAAAATTGGCCTTAAAGAAAATCAGAATCCCTGGAGTTACTGTGTTGTTTTAAAGAATGACTTTGGAAGGGGATTCTAAGTTACCACCCTTTTCTGTGTGCACCAGTTGGTCAGGGTTTGATAAAAATGTCTCCTCTGCTGGAGGTCCCCTAGGAACTGAGAATCTGAAGCTGCCTATAGGCAGACATGGGGCAGGCTTTGGTCTTCACCAGTGTCCTGGAGTGTGATGGTAGATTAGTGTCGCTAGCTGAGGGCTCTGGACACATCTCATTTGAGTTCCCTGGACATAGATAAATCTTTCCAAGGTCTTTCTTTCCCATCTTTCCTATCTCCTGCCTCTGATGAAGATGCTGCCCTGACTTCTAAAACAAACTCCCTTCTATAGGCTGTCCAGGACCAGGTCAGAGGTGGGATGTGCTCATGTGCATGTTCGGAGCCAGATGTGAGGGTTGCTTCTGGTAGCCTCCACCTCTGGTCTTGGCCCCTGGCTGACCCTGCTGAGCCAGGCACCCGGAGCTGTCCTCCTGCCACTCTGGAGCTCAGCCTATGCCTCATGCTCTGCTCTGGTTCCCTGGCACCTCGGGGTTCATTGCAAACAATAACAGCAAGCAGAGAGTGACTTTGTACTTCCCAACAGTCTTTCATCCTAAGAGCTCAAAGCAGTTTACAGACCAGGACTCATCAGTCTTCATCCCAGGTCCCAGGCATTCAGTAGGGGTGAAGAGGGGAGAGAGAGCTCTAGTCTTTCCAGATTGTCACAGAAGTACGGCTGGGGTAGGGCAGTGAGTCACCCAGGATGGCCAGTAGGTCTGAGATAGAAATAAAACTGGACTATTGGCTTTAGGTCGCAAGTAGAGGGGATAGTCCCCTTAAAAGAGTATGAGCTGGGCCCTTCCTTCCCCAGGTGGAGGCCTAGGCCCTCTGGCCTGTGTGGGCCCATTGAGTTGCTGGAGGAAGAAGCAGCAGCTTTTTGGAAGCAAAGTCCCTTGGAGTCAGATTTTTGCAGGAATCCCAAAGTGATGCCTGTTGCTGCCTTCTTCCCCTTGGTGCTGGGAGCTTCAGGGCCAAGTCAGAGAAGTCCTTAAGCCTCTGACATTAGGGCATGACCAGAGTGAAGATACATGGAAGAAAAGGTGCTGGGCCACCCTGGGCAGGCCCTAGCCCTGGTCTCGGGGTTGGCTTCCCAGTTGCTACCCATACCTGGTCAGCCCCACTTACTCCACTAGATCCTCCTCTGTTCTTTAGCCCACCAGGCTGGCCTGAGGGATTGCTACTATAGGGAAGAGGGGCTTAGGAAAAAATGAAAAACAACCTCTGACAAAGCATTGCCAAAACATGAGACCTGGGCCCCATTAGAACCACGTTCTCACTGTGTTTTCCACGATTTCTGAGCCGGTAGCACACCCTTTGTAACTTGATGGAAAGCAAGTAGCAGCCCATTTTCCCAGTCTTCCTCCAGCCTAGCCATCCTCTCATCAAGACTTCCAGGCTCTGGCCACCTGGTAACTACACAAACTTCATAAACTACATGTGCTTTCACTCACTTTTGTGTATTCAATTCTGCAAGCGTTAACTGAGCTTCTATTATGTGAATAAACCATAGGCCCTGCCTTCAGGAAGCTCAGAGACAGATCCTTATACAACTACCTATGATCGGAACCGAGAGTAAGACCGGAGATAAATGTGCAACATATGGTGAGGAGAGGAATGATTTGTTCTCCTAGGAGGGGAGGACTTCACAGAGGAGATGACATTTGAGCTGAGCCTGGATGGTGAATAGGAATTTACCAGGGAAAGGAAAGGGACTTCTTAGAAGTAGAAACATGTCCATGACCAAATTGCATTGGAGACAGGGAGGCAGCTGTCAACACTGGCATGTAATGAGTGCCTAGTAAATAAGCTGATACTATAAAGCATAGGTATTATTTTATCATCCTCACTTTACAGGTGAGAAAACTAGGGTAGAGAAAGTCCCATGATGAACTGTGAATTAGTGGCAGGATGGGATCTAAGTTCAAGTCTGCCCCCTGCCCTGCTTCAGTCATGCACAGTCCACCTGGCTCTGGAATCTTCCATGCGCATCAGCAAAAACCAGGGAGAGCCAGAGGATCTTTGCTGGTCCACTTGGAGCAGGCCCTCCCCATCAGGTCACCTGGTCAGATATCTACTTCCTGGGCTCTTGGGTGGGGTTTAGAGGATACAAAGATAAGCGGGTTGGGTTCCTGCCCTCACAAGGAGCTTGTAGTGTGACTGTGGCCGTAAGGTGTGAACAGGAACCATGGACGCTGACACAGGAGGGCAGCCCTGAGGCCTTGAGGCTGCACAAATAGGCAGGAGCTCCTGGAAAGATAGTGGTTTATTATGGTCAAATGCCTAGCCAGAAACCAAGCTAAAGGTCTAGAGTCTGGCTAGATCTAGCACCAGGATGGGTAGATGTCTGGTCCTGTGGAGCTCTTTGTGCAAAAGATGAACATTTAAATTAGTAGAAACCTGACTTCAAGCACAAACTGGGGACTTGTTAGAAATACAATCTCTTGGGACCTACCCCTGACCTACTGAATCAGTAACTATGGGGATGGGGGCCAGTAATGTGCATTTTACCATGCCCCTCCCCATTGATTATGTTTAAGAAATACTGATTGAGCTGAGTGGCCCAGCCTCCTGGAGCAGAGCCCTGTGGAGGGCCTGTCAGTTCCATAGGTGTTCACCCAGCTCCTTGGTGTCAGGCATGAGGCTTGGGGTCTGCAGTGCTGGCTGAGATCCTGTCACCTGGCAGGACAAGATAGACATGAACGGACCTAATTCCAATTGCAAGGCCCAGAACAGATAGAAGAGACGAACTCTAACCAGAGGAATCTGAGGAGGCTTCGTGGAGGAGGAGATGGGGTTGAGGCCGACTTTGGAGCATGAGAAGGCCTTTGGCAAAGGGGCTAGGTGCTCAGATTGAAGAATTCACTTTGCAGGCTGGGAAACAGGGGATATTTGGGGAAATAAGGCACAATCCTGAAGGTATGCTGCCAACACAGTATGTAGGAAGGAGAGACCAACAAGGCCAAACAGTGGATTTTCTGGGTGCCAGGCTAGTGAGTGTGGACTTATCTGAATCAGCAGAAAATGATGGATTCTGAGCAGGAGGGTGACCTGGTCCAAGCTGCTCTTTAGGAATCATAGCTACCCCCAGAAAGGACGGGAAAAGGGAGAGCACAGTCAGGAGCTCCTGCAGTAGCCCCAGCTGAACGTCAGGATGTGCGTGTGATGATGGGTGGGTAGAGGAGGCCACAGACTTTGCCTCAGGATATCTTGCCAGCTGCAAACACTTTGGGAGGATTCTGGGGATTTGGGCCTGGCAAAGGGGCTGTGACTTCTGGTGCAGTCAGGTGAGGCCTGGATCTGAATTTATAGTTCACTCCCTTCACTGTAAAGATGAAGAAACTGAGGCCCTGAGAGGGAAGTCCACACACCAAGGCAGAGGACTTGACCCTATAGGGCAAGAATGAGGGCAGCAGCCTGCTCCCCTCAACCAGCCACTGCAGCCTGGGTCTCACCACTCGTCCCTGCGGTGCAGATGTATTCCTCTCAGTTCCGTGAGTGCATCATGGTTCCTTCCGGCCTTGTTCCTGTGAACCTGCCGTTCACTTTTCCTGGCATATGTTCTCTCTTAGCAAACTCTTGCTCATCCTTCAGGCTCAGCATAGGCTTTGTTTCCTCCGCAGGGCCTCCCTGGTCCCCAGGGTGAGGAGCACATTGCTCAACTAGAGTCTCCACCAGGGCCAAGGCCACATCAACTTGACCCTCAGCACTCAAAATGTGCTCAGTGCACAATCCATTCTTGAATGAACACGTGGTTAAGAACGTTTTCAAGCTATTTCACCCTTGTATTTGGAGACCTGGCTGGCCCCTCCTGTTCAAAGAGGTCAGTCTCATGGAAGGAGGGTGCCCCAGTCGAGCTTCCTGCCCAGGCTGCAACCCCTTAGTGATTGGGGCAATGGTAGGCTGAGCAAGAGTCATCTTTCAGTGAGGGCCCCGGCTTCATCATCTGCTCTGCCATTCTAGGGCAGATGCCTGTTTGGGCTGATGGGAAGGGAGAGGGATGAGCTGGGGAGGAGTGTTGGGTAGGAAAGGGCTCTGGGATTACCTGTCAGGGGACCCCACAGTCCAGTGAGTGCTCACAGTTGTCTTGATCTGGGCCACTCTGAGGCACCCATCAGTTACAGTCCAGCCTTACATCATTAATTCATTTTCTTGGCCTGTGATCAGTGAGCACCTACTCAGTGGCAGACACCAGGAAACATGGCCATGCTGCAGCACATACCCCACCCAGCTCCTCACAGTCTAGAAAGATAAGAACCTGATTTTCTCCAAGGTGAGAAGCCCCGAGAAGAGCATGTGAAAGGCTCAGGGAGTCTGTGTGAGGCAGAGACTGCTTCTAGCTGGGTGGATTAGTGAAGGCGGTGGCATCTGAGCTCTCGGGGGATTTTGATTAATATGAGCTGCAGGTTATTAAGCTATCTCTCTGTTTCAGGCACCATGCGAACTTCTTGACATACATTACCTTCATTTAATTCTCACCACAATCTTAAAAGGTGCATGAGATTGTCCCTGTTTCACAGACAAGGAAATAAAGGCTCAGAGAGGTTAAGGAACTTCCCTAGTTATACAAGATGCTGGGCAGAGCCAGAATGCACAGTGGCATCCATCTGGCCCCACAGCCTGATGTCTGACCCTCTCAACTCGGCTTCCTGTGTGAGGGATGACATTTAGGGGAAGCAGGAGCAGAGGGCATGGAGGCAGGACAGAATGGGCAGGGGCATGTTTGGGGAGCAACCAGTGATTTGGTTTGCCTGGAATATACGATTCTTGAAGGGAAGTGATAGGGGAATGTAGAGAGGCATGTTTGGGAAGGAGGCCCATTCACTGACCTAGCAAACATGCCCTGAGGGCCCTGGCTGCCTGGTAAAAGGAAGGTGGGCGGCCTTTCTCTTCAGACATCACAGAGCCAAGGAAGGTTTCTGAATGGCCATGAGGCACATTGAGTTGGAACTGCCAACTGTACCCTGTTCGTGTCGTGGTACCGCAGCATGGGGAACAGTATGGCCTGAGCCAGGGCCTGGCAGATGATGGAGAGTTATGAGGATAAGAAGATTGGTAGAAGCCAAATGGACTCGGCCTTTGGGGAAAGTCAAGAGAGACACAGGGTTGTCATGGATGACAAAGTGACTGAGAGAGGGAATTCAGGAGAAGGAGCACTCTTGGGAGAGAAGATGGGGAAACTGGTTTTCCACATGTTCTATTTGACCTAATGACTAAATACCCAGGTAGGAAGGTGTTCATTTTGGGGGGAGTTCTTTCCAACCCCCTTGCCCTCACTAGCCTGGACCACAAGGACCACATCTTAGCCCTCCCAGGATCCCAGGGTGCCTAACCTGGGACTTTCATGGTTGTAGTTGAATTTGAAGGGAAGGAGACAGGGCCTCTGGCAGCCTGGGCCCCCTGTGTCTATGGTGAGCACATGAGCCTGTTCCTGCTCTGCATCAGGCCAGCTAAGACCTTTCTTCTGAAATCCAGCATTTCTTCAAAACCTTATACTTTTTTTCTTAAAAATCCACATGAACTTAACACTCTTCTCCATCATATGCATTTGTTCTGATATAAAGGTGCTGCTTTTCCTTATTAATAGGCTTGGCAGATCCTCAGAAAGAGGCCCTGAGATCGTCCTACGGCTTTGCATGTGTCCCAGTTTGAGAAGCCAGTCTTTTCTGCGTGTACAAGGCGCTTCCCCCTTTCCCCAACCCCTGCTACATTTCCCCAAGACTCAGAGCTTCAGAAACAACTTTCTCCAAACAGGCGAAGAGGCAGGAAGCGCAGGCCCACCACAAAGGGGATAGGGCTCTGGGAACCCCTCCTTGGCCCTTTCTGAATTCCCCAAGCAAGAGGCGGCCTAGTCCACCAACAGCAGGCTCTTTCCACAGAGGGTTCTCCTGGGCCAGGGCCCAAGACTTTGGCCCAGAGCCCAGCCTTCCCCAGTAGGGAGATTAAACAGAGTTTGGGTAAATGGTAACAGTTTTTCAGAACTGTGATCTCTGCTTTGTCCCCAACCTCCACCCTCAGCAGCTGAAGAGATGATAATGGTCAGAGGCCTTCCATCCCTCCATAGAGAGCTTTCTCTTCCTTCATTCCTCTAAAATAGACAGAGCATGGTTTATAAATGAGTCAACTGAGGCTCAGAGAGGCTAAACTACTTACCTAAGGGCAGACAGGTGAGAAAGTGGGGGACTGGGACAAAGACCTGGATTGCTGTGTCCTCAGCTGCCTCTCTTTCCCCTGTTCCTGCTCTGCTTCCTCTGTGCCTCATCCGTGCCAGCTCTAGGTATCTGCAGCCTGTGCCCCAAGCACTGCTAAGAACCCAGGGAGACTGAGGCGTCTGTGCTGAGTATCCCTATGCCTGCCCCAGCAACTGCCGCCCTGCTCTGTGAACCTGTGCTGTCTCTCACAGACATAGGTGACATCCCCCTCCATCCCCACTCTCTGCTGCTCATGTGCCACACTGTATCCCAGCCCTGCACTGGGTGGTGCACTGCGGCGTGGACCTGCCTGACTCTGGACACTAGGCATCTCTCCCTGGCCTTGCAGAGCCCTGAGGAGGCCAGTGTTTCTCTCAGGATGCTTGACTCCTAGCAGAGGGGGCTATGGGTGGGAATAGTGTTGTCCCTGCTGGTCAGGCCTGGGCCTGTGCATACCTGCTGTCACATTGCAGGTTGGGTGTCAGTGGATGGGTGCTTCTGTATGGGCAGGTGAAGCTTTAAGGCAGGAATCATTTCAGTTGGTCTTGGTGCTGCCAAGTTTTGCCTCCTCCTCCTCCTCCTCCTCCTCCTCCTTCTCCTCCTTCCTTCCCCTTCTTCTTTATCTGCCCTCCTGGTGCAGTGTCTGCCTTCCCTCTTTAGTTCTCATCCCAGCTGGCCTGCCTGTCTTCTCCACCTTGCAGCTGAAGTGCCAGGCATCTGGGCTGCTGAGCTGAAAGCCCATGAGGTCTGGGCTGGTTGTTGCTGGTGCAGGGAAGGTGGTCCTCTTTGAGGCTCTACTCCTTTCCCAGCCTCTGTGGGAGCCCTCAACAGGAGGCAGAGACCAACCCAAGGACCGGGCCATGCCTCATTTCCCACCAAATCCCCGGTGACTGGTAAGTGCCTGGTACATCATAGGGACTGTTACATGTGGGTATTTGTTGGATGGATGTAAGAAGAGGGCAAAGCCAGCCCAGGCGTCGGGCTGGGCCTAGATGGCGGAGGAGATGTGGCTCAGGGAAAGCCAAGCAGCCCAGCTGGGCATATACTCCCTTTGGGAGCCTGTGAGTGTGAAATGGCTCTTCTGCTGGCCATAGGGAGGATGCCTGGCTGCCTAGGCCGTCTGTGCCCACTTAAACCAGCTGTGTTTTTAATTTAGTGGGTTTTCTTTTTTCCTCATTTGAACTTGGAGTCTGTAATTAACCTCCAATAGGTTGCAGTCACTTTGTGGGTGGGAGAAGGGTGGGAAGGGGGCCGGCCCGCAGCTGGCCAGCAGCAGGACAGTGGGAAACTTTGATGCCAGGCAGGCTGGCCACATTGTCTCCAGGTGTTGCTCTGCAAAGGGAACTGCTCAGCCTTAGTCATGAGGTGAGGATCATTAACCCTTTTAAGAGCCTGCTGTCCCTGCCCGCTGGGTGCCAGGAGGGAGGCAGAGCCAGGTCCTTCCTGGCTGGGTTGCCCAGCCATGTCCTGAGCGTCTGTCTTGCTCTCAGATCTGGGTAGGCTCCGCACCCACCGCCCACTGCCAAGAGGAATGAGGTTAAACTGCTGGCAGCAGCGGCACCTCCTGGCCTCGGGGCTGGGATGTGGGAAGGAGCAGTCCTGGTTGTCGCTGTTGTCGCTATCTTTAATGAGGTGCTTTCTGGGGATGGCCTGTCAAACAGATACAGGCCAGATGCCCTGGCTTGGCACTGGGAGATAGGAAGCAGAAGCCACCAGATACCCTGAGGCCCAACTCATGGCAACCATGGGGCAATGTCCTAAGCTTTTATGGATTCTGTTCTGGTGGAAAATATTTTTGTGGAGGCTGAGGCCATCCTTAAGGGAGCTTCTTCTTGTTCTTATAAAGCTGCCAAAGGAGATCTCCCTACACCTCCACTACAGTAAACCCTAGTCCTGTTTAGGTGAGCCCTCTCCCAGGAGGAAGAGAACTGGATAAAGTAGCCTCTGGGCTTCCCCTAAAACGAAGGAGTATGGGAGCTCAGCAGAGGGGGCTCGGTGTGAGGAGGAAACCCTAGGGGAAGGGAGAGCTGCCCGATACCCAAAGACCCACCTAGGTCGTCAGCTTGCCGCCTGCCCCTTTATCTCTGGGGAAGGAGCCGCTGCAGGGATCAGGGTGTCAGTGATGGTCATGGGTGCAGAGTGCTGGGAACTTCCTCCACTTCTTGTGCACACAGAACTTCCTCTTGCTTTTGCTATATGCCTGTCATCTGTCCACTCTCCTGTGTGCTGGACCTTTGAGGGTCCCCTTTCTGCATGAGAAAATATGCATGGACCCCCAGGACTGCTGCTCCTCCCTTCAGCCACAAAGCCGAATTTATGGAGAAGTTCATTGCTATATTGTTATTATTAGCAGAAGATTGAAGACAACCTAATACACTCATCTGAACAATGAAATATTATGCAACGATTGAAATGATTCTAGACTTGGAAAAATGTTTGGAATGTATATTGACTGAGAAAAGTAGGATATAAAGCATTTTGGAGAGAAAAGTCTTTTGGGAGACATTTGAAAATGCCTACAGTGCCTTTCTCTCTGGTGGTAATTGAATTGATTTAGATGTGTTTTTCTTTTTCCTTACTTGTATAATTTTTTCACAACAAAAATTTCTTATGTAACAAAACAACAACAGAAGGGGACGAGCTAAACTCTTTGGGGAGTAGGGGGCGGTTACTGCATATACAGCTGGATCATTTCTGTCTGGGGCCAAGCACAGAACCTGGCTCATAGCAGGCATTCAATAAACAGTTAGGGGAAAGGAGAGGTGCTCAGTACTCAAGGGCTCAAGTAGCCATGGGCTTGCTGCCCACCCCTCCATCTGTCGGGAAGGAGCAGCGGTAGGGATCAGTGTCGACTGAATGGGGAATAAATGCCTGCCCACTGCATTGCTTCAGTTCTTTCCTTGACAGATCCCACGCATCCCAGGAAGCCTGTTCCTCTGCGTGGTTCAGCTCTGGCCCCAACACATTCTCGGGACATGGTGCGATGGTCTCTACACCCATACACTAGCATTGCATTCTGGGCCCCGGGCCTTGTATTGTTACAAGAGACACAGACAATACCTGACTTTGCTCAGAGAGGGTGTCTAGGTAAGGGGCTGGCCTAGCCCAGTCATGTCTGAGGCCCTATAAGAACTCTCTCTGGATGCACATTTGTCTGCTGTGCAAACAGCCCCTCAGCCTTACCCCACATGACCCCAGGGGCTGGTACTAGATCCAATGGCTAGATGATGCATAGAGAAAGGATGGTGGCTCAGAACAAGAATGAATTTAAAATGTAGAAAGTAAGATCAGATCATCTCCCAACTTATAAGCCTCTAATGCCTTCCCAGCACACCTACAAAACAAATCCAGGGCCACCTTGGGGAGGTCACCTCAATCTTTGCCACAGAAAACCTGGCAGGGCTCTAGGCCTAGGAGTTAGGGTCGGGAGGGCATTGTTCCAAGGCCATCTGGCATACATTCTTCTCTTTCCTGCCACCTATGCTGCTGCCACTGCCCCCTGACCCCAAGAAACTTTCCTACGAGGTTTGCCCGACCCTGGCTTTCAACTTTCAAATAACTGCAAACTAGGATTTCTGTGAGCAAAAGACCAGGCCTGGCAGCTGCTAGAGCAGGAGGCATGGCTTTTAGCATCACAGATAATGGACTGTTAGGAGCTATAAAGGAAAACTCTTTGTAAAGAACATGGCGTGATTCAAATGTATGGTTATTTTTATTTTGTCATGCTTTAAACCAGTGCTGTCCAGTAGAAATATAATGTAATCCACGTATCTAATTTAAAAATTTCTAGTAGGCACATAAAAAGGTTTTGTTTTTCTTTTAATGGACAAAACAAATCCAGACTTCTCATCCTAGCTTGCACAGCCCATGTCAACCTGGGCCCTGCCTACCTCTCCAAGCTCCCCTCACACCCTGCCCACCCTCTACTGTCTTCCAGCCACATATGCCTCTTTTGGCCCCATGAACTCACCAAGCCCATTCCCACCTTAGGGCCTTTATCCAGCTGCATTTTGTTTTTACTGTCGCATATTTAGTGCTGGTTTTTTGCTTGTTGTCCCCCTGACTAAAATTCAGGCTCCCTAAGAGTAGGATGCTTACCTCTTGGTGTGGTTGAATGAATGAATGAATGAATTCATTTGAAGTGAATTGAATAAATACATAAGGAACAGGTGAACTAGATAGGGTTGTTCTGAAGTGAGTGGACTATCCAAAAATGGCTGAATCACACAAAGTTCTCACTAGATGGAGTGGGCTCCCTGTGATTTGCAATACAGTCCTGTGTTTTCCATTGGTGGCTGGCAATGACTTTGGAGCTCTCAGTTCCTCAGGTCCTCTAAATTAGGGCCATGCCTACTGTTTCTGGAGACAGTCCCTATGTAACACATCCCCCTAGCCCATCACCATCATCGCTAAGCAGTGGCCACAGGCTCAGTGCATAGTATTGCACTGGAACGTATGTCAGGAATCAAGACGGTAGAGTAACCTCTGCTTCCTCCCACCAGGTGCCACCACCATCCCCACCCTGTCTTGCTGGGAGGGAAGTGGCCCATGGTGGTGGGGACAGGTGGTTCCCTTGTCTCTAAGTTGCAAGAAAAGTCAACACACTCCAAATGGGGTAAGGGGACACTTTAGAACCTGAGATGGGCTCTCTGTTTTGTGTCCCCAGATCACAAAAATGGGGAAGGGACTAGTTGGAGGTCACCACTTGACCAAGAAGTTAGATCATCACCAGGTGTCAACCCAATCTTAGCACAAAGCCACCTGTGCATATGTGTTCAGTTTGTAACCCGTCATTGAGCTATACACTTACAATACGTGCACTTTCCTGAATGTATGTCACATTTCCAAAAATAAAGGAGCACACCTGAAGAGCCCTTTAGAACCCACAACCTGAACCCACGCTCACAGCTTCTGCTTCAGAATGCCTAGGATATGTCACAGGTACCTGACTTGTAAAGCTTCCCATGTGGTTCTGATTAGCATCCAGGGTTTAGGCCTAACATAAGCAGTGACTGGGGACTCCAGAGCAGATGAAGGAGGGAGTAGGGGATGGGTAAGGGAAGGAAGATAAGGCAGGATTTCAGTCACACTTAGAATAATGAAGTTCCAAAACATCCAACAGATTGATAGATTGATGCACATAGAATCTCTGGGTGCCAAAAAAAAAAAAAGAAGAAGAATCAGCAATATAAAAAAAAACAGGTAACTGAGGGGAAAAACTTTGTAGCAAAAGGTTAATAGCCTTAATATTTATAAAAAGCTCTTACAAATCACTAGGATGAGCACTCAGTAGAAAAACAGATGGCGTGCATGAACAGGCAATTCAAAAAGAAGAAATACAATGGGCCAATACACTTATGAAAAATGTTCAGCCTCATCAGTAATCAAATAAATGCAAATTAAAACAACAAAGAGACATTACCTTTTGCCTAGCTAATTGGCAAAGATTAAAGACATGATAATACCTTGTGTTGGTGAGGGTGTGGAAAAAACAGGCCATGTCATTCACTGGGGGGAGCGCAAATTGGTGCAACCTTTCCAAAGGGCAATTTGGCAATGCGCAAAGCTGAGGAAGCTGTGTACCCTCTGACGCAGCAATTCCACTTTTAGGAAGATCGCCTTAGGAAATAATTGTCAATAATAATAATAATAATAGCTAACCTTTGTTAAATGTTCTCTGTGTGCCAGGCTATACATGCATTATCTCGTAGAATCCTCACAGCCATCATCCTAAGAGGTAAGAGCTATTATTCATCTCCTGTATTTTACAGCTGAGGAAGTTGAGGTGCAAACAAATGAAGTTAATTCTTGAGGACACAAATCTAACAAGTAGCAAAGTCTGGATTGAAACACAGGCAGCCTGAGTCTAGAGCCATGCTGCCCCGTACAGCAGTGTACATGGGGTGTGTGCAGAGATAAAGCTGCAAGGATGTTCTTTTGGGGTTGTCTGTAATGGGAAGGTGGAGGGGGGCATGCTGTATGTTCCACACAGGAATCAGTTACATAAATTATGATGCACCCATACAGGAACATTATGCAACCATGAAAAATGATGCTGTAAGAAAAACAGTATGTGAGCATTTGCGGGGAGGGGGGATTTGTATATGCATAAAAGATTTCTGAAAGGCAGTCAAAGGATCTGATAAGATTGATTGTCTCCTAGAAAGACAACTGTGTGGTTGTGGCCAGAAGTTAGAAAGAGACATGTTTTTTAAGCCATAGACCCTTTTCACTTCTTGAATTTTGAATCATGTTGATGTCTATCAAGATATATGTATGTATATTCAATGGAATCAGTGTCAAAATATATACATATACAAATAAATACACATATAAGTTATGTTATAGAATTTGTTCCACATAACTTTATTTCCTTGAAATGCTACTAAGAGTTCCAAGAAAAAAGGCTTCAAGGCCCTCACTTAAAGAATGATACTGAAGTTAATAAAGATACTTCTTTTTTTTTTTGAGATGGAGTCTCACTCTGTTGCCCAGGCTGGAGTGTAGTGGCGCGATCTCGGCTCACTGCAACCTCTGCCTCCTGGGTTCAAGCAATTCTCCTACCTCAGTCTCCTGACTAGCTGGGATTGCAGGCGTATGCCACCATGCCAGGCTAATTTTTGTATTTTTAGTAGAGACGGGTTTCGCCATGTTGGTCAGACTGGTCTCGAACTCCTGACCTCGTGATCCACCCTCCTCGGCTTCCCAAGTGCTAGGATTACAGGCGTGAGCCACTGCGCCCGGCCAAAGATACTTCTTTAACTATATTTAACCCACATGCTCGCCAAACCCATTTTCCCATGGCACCCTCTTCTCAAGTAATACCTGTTTTCATCTCTCCAGATATTCCTGCTTAAGAATTCAGTTTGGGAAATGCTATTATTAATATTTAACACCCAGGCGAAAGGGTTACATTGTTTCATTAAATGAAAGAATACATAGAGCCTGGCACATAGAACTTAAGAAAGCTTAGCTATTACTGTTATTGTTATCCACAAATGGCATTGATTCCATTTTGTTTACAAATGGGGGAGGTGTTATTTATGAGTATGGAGACAAGGGATGGTTTTGTTTTCTTTTTTCATCCCTCTGTATTTTTTAATTTTCTAAAATGAACAAAACTATTTTATGAGAATTATTGCATAAGCCTACGTCATACATTTTTAAAGGCTTCCTTTCTGTGCTTCCTCTGTGCCCTGTACCCCTCTCATCTACTCCTTGCATATATGCAGCAGCTCAAGGTTAAGTTCAATGAGGGGACCCTGTTCTAGCCGGGCCCTCCTGCCTGCCCTTCTCCAGAGCCAGCTCTGGCCCACTGTCAGCACTCTGAGCTGCCAGGGAAAGGGCCAGTCAGTTCTCAGGCAACTCCCTGGCTCCAATAGACCCTCCCTTCTGCTACTGGAAGGCTTTTAACCATCTCATAGAGAGAGAGGAGACCACAAAATCAGACACCATTCTGCTACTAGCCTGACACATGGCAAATCTTGATACCTGAGCTTTGCTCCCAGCTCTGTGGCTGCCTGGCTACGTGGCTTCAGGCAAGTTTCTTCACCTCTCTGAGTCTCATCTGCACCGTCAGTGTCAGTATGACACTACCTCATAGAGCTCAGGGACCAAACGAGAGCCTGCATGAAGGCTTTGTGTATCCTGTAAGGGACTATCCCACTGGAAATTATTATACACCTCAGCAGTGAGCACTGGCTTGGCCTCACCTTCCTGAGAACAGAGTACTTTCTCGTGTGTGTGTGTGTGTGTGTCTGTGTGTGTGTTTTGGTGAGGAGAGGAGCAAGGAAGTAAAACATGGGAGACTGGGGCGTGTGGAAACAGAATGGTATTTAATCAGCTTGGCATTTGCAGTTTTGCATCCGTGATTGGGCCTGAGCCCACCAGTGCAGTCCCCATGGCTTGTTACACATGATTTTTAATCCTGAGCACCGACGTCAAGATCTGGGTTTGAATCCCAGTTCCATCATCTGCCCTTAGGGAAGTAACTTCACCATTCCAAGCCTCTGTTTCCCCATCTGTGAGTGGGTTTAATCATGGGGTTATTGTGAAGATTTCATAAGCTAATAGAAAGCTTCACACCATTCAAGGCATGAAGGAAACTCTGCAAGTTATAACTACATCGATGTCATCGAAGACTTACTGTAAATGTTTATTGAATTGAACTAGGAAATGACACCAGGAGGGGTGGCTCTCAGGATCACCCCTTCCTTCCCCAGTTCCAGCCCAAAGACAGTGGCCCTTACTCTCCACTACTCATGCTTGGCACTGCCCCTACCACCACCACGCTCACCTACCTGCCTTGTACCCCACAGCCACCCGGCCCAAGCTGAAGAAGATGAAGAGCCAGACGGGACAGGTGGGTGAGAAGCAATCGCTGAAGTGTGAGGCGGCAGCTGGTAATCCCCAACCTTCCTACCGTTGGTTCAAGGACGGCAAGGAGCTCAACCGCAGCCGAGACATTCGCATCAAATATGGCAACGGCAGGTGAGCAATATCCAGCCTGTCTTTCGTCCAGCCAGCTGCCCTCCCTCCTCTTGATGCGGGGGCCTGAGCAGAGGGCAGGGCTGTGCCCCCAGTCTCACCCATAGAACCAGTCCCAGCCCCTCTCCATACTCCCCTTCCTTGCCACTCCCAGCCTTCTTCCTGCAGCTCGGGGACCCTCTGGTCATGGTGGCCCAGGGTCTTGCAGACCACAGGCAAGAATTAAGCCATTAGCTTCTCTGGATAGTTGAAGGCAATTTGATTGTCACAGTCAGCTCTATCAGCGTAAGTCCCTGCTCACCCCTAAAACTTCTCGAAAGACCTGCTGCAGCGTCGGAAAGCCCCATCGTTGGTGAAAGACCCTAACTCCAGAATGCCTCTGGGAGGTCACATGTGATGGGCTGGTTTCTCAGCTTAGCGAGCTGTCACTTGTCAGAGAGCTAGGTAAGGGGAAAGGAAGCAACACTTTGATTGGTGTTGGAGAACTCTGTTCCTCAGACGGTTTCCCCCTAAAGCATGAGAATTGTCTTTAATCCTGAATCAGTGCTCCAGGGAAGTGAATCAGAGAAGTTCCCTGAGTCTCCAGGCTGTGAGAGATGGCCTGTCTTCCATTTTGGGTTGGTCAGACAAGGGGCTTCTGGCGCCAGAGAATCTGATCAAGGTAGCCCACCACCTCTCTCCTGCCTCTCAAGGAGAAGCAAGGGGAAAAACCCCTGCCTGCCAGCTAAGCAGGCATTCTACCTGATGTCTGCTCTGTTGGCTCCAGGGACCTAGGCCTTCCCTCTCTGACTGAGGAGCTCCCAAGGCTTTTCTGCACCCCTCCCAGGGTAGCTTACAGCCACTCCCTTACTGGCTGTCATTTTCCCCCTCACCACCTCACCACACACACAAAATGCAAATTACTATGTTTTTAGAGCACACCAGCCTACCCACGACAAAAAGTGGTAGAAGGCCCGGGCTGGGCCGGCTGCTTGGGTTTGCCATGGCCCTGCCTCTGGCCCTCAGACTCTGGAACCTGGAAAAGAGGATGAGGGAATCAGGGGACTGGGAGTTGCTTCCAGTTCTCTGATTCTCCTTGCAAGAGTGGGGAGCAGAAGTAGAACTGATCACTCTAGAAAATGATCCTAGCAGAAAACAGAATGTAATTAAGGAAGGGTTTGGCTTAGATCAAAGGTTTGTGGGTGAAAGAATGCCACTTCCTAAGGAACTTGCCATGACCAGCTGCAAGTCAGGACTGCTGTATGTCCCTATTCTACAGCATTGGCAGGAAGCTCAGGCTGCCCACCCAGCTCACCTTCTGAGACCACCCCACCCCTTCTCACTGTCCTTCTCACTGTCCTTGAAGGGTGGCTTCAAGCTGGAGTGAATGAGCAGGCTTCTTGGAGCTGGGGAAGTTGGGTCCCATCTCCCTCCTACCCTCTTTCTAGAAGATGACTTCTCCCCTACTTCACTGTGGTGATGGAAGTCGGGAGAGCCCCCCTTTCCCTTCTCATGGCTCCCAAACATGTCCACAACCTGCCTATCCTCATCCCACCCTACCTAGTGGCCCACACTCACACTCACCCTCCCTCCCGCACGTTCCCACACACAGAAACACAAGACCACAGAGCCCTGGTACCACCAACTCCTTTCTCTGGTAACTTCAGCTTTCTCTCCCTACCAACAAACCCACGCCCATGGCTTTTTTTCTCAAATGCTCTTTCTCCACGCCGCTGCTCTCCTGGCCTCCAGCGGTTGCCACATCTCACTTCCACCCTCCACCATCACAGGAAGTCACTAAAGGAGCTAGCCTCATGCCCACTGACTGCACACTCTCTCATCCTCCACCCACTCTTTGCCCTGCTGGAATCCACCTTTCGAGTACATCCCCAACCTCTCGATGGCTGTGGCCCTGGAGAAACCCCGGTTATCTCCACGGTCCCTGGCTCAGGCCTCCAGGCCTCTCAGCAGCCTCGGCATGGGAACACCTGCTCCGCTGGTTCTGTGGTGGTGAGTCTGGACACTGTCTCTTAGTTGCCGTCAATGCTGGAACTTTCCTGAGCTTTGGGCCTTACTCTGCTTTTCTCCCTTTCCACCTGTGGGTGATTTCACCTTCTCCTGTTGCTTTAAGAATCTGAGACCCCAAGTCTCCGTCTGCAGACATGATGGCTTTTTCACCTGAGTTCCAGACCCATGCTGCTGGGGAGACACTAGGTGCCACACCTGAGATGCCCCACAGACGTTTCCGATTCTGAATGCCCCATCTGGCCTCTCCCCACCCGCTCTTGTCCTTTCTCTCCCTCCCGTGTTTTCCTCTCACCTGTAGCTCAACCAGACTCCCTGATGCTCAACCCCTGACCCTTGTCGTCTGCACAGGGGGTCACTCCTCTTTCGCTGCCTGCACATTTCTTATCTGGTCTCCCTGCCTCTAGCCTCTTTTCCTCCTCTGTCCCACTCTTGGCCACTCCCCACCTTTTCTGAACCACAGGCCCCTTTGAGAATTCATTTCTGAATCTAACGTATCTGTATGAAGTATCAACTATGTGCCAGGCACCCTGCTAGAGGCTCAGGATATGTCAGTGAAAGAAACAGACATGGTCCTTACCTTCATGAGTCTCTAATCTAGCTTCAACTATAGAATCTGGCAGGAGTCTCATCCTTTTCTTGAAGAAAAAAGTGTGGCTTATGTACCCAGTTTGCTTGTAATTCTAGAGGTCCATAGTCACTGACCCCTGTGAGTGCCTGATGGGAAATGATCTTTCTAACATGAACATCTATTCAATCATCCATTCAAGACAGAGCTTGAGAGCCTACTGCGTGCCAGGTACAGCCTTGGGGCTCTTCCGACTCCTATTTCTGGCCTACAAGTCACTGCCCTGCTGTTTCCTGAACTGCTACACTCCTGGCTGCTGGTCTTTCCTTTCATGGCCCAGGCTGTTCCCTATGCCGGCAGCTCTCCTCCCCCGGCTTGTCCCTGGCAAGGCTCTCCAAGGCCCGGCTTAAATGTCATATCTCTGGGACACCTTCCTAAGCCCTCCAGGCAGCTCTCATTGTCTCCTCCCATGGTGCCTTAGACGTTGCTTCATTGCTTTGTGGAGGGATCTCTCTCTCCTTCCAACATGAGAGCACCTCAAAGCCTGGAGCCCTACACCCAGACACCCCCTTCTCCCCTATAGGGCCTGGCAGAGAGCTCTGCACTGAGGGCTGAATTGATGAGAATCTGGCAGGGATAGCAGCGCTCCTCTCCTGGGTGTAGAGTCCCACTGGGACTGGGCAGCAGGCCCTTTGGATGGTCTTAGCCTTCTGAACCAGTTACTATCCTGGTTAAGCCTCAGTTTCATCTGACAAATGGGTTACTCAGTCCAGAAACAGGGCCTGGTCTTTTCCTGGGTATTATGGATCCCTAAGAGTCTAAAGTGTGCCCCCTGCCCCCTACCTTTCAAAGCCCTGCCCCATTTACTGCATCCAGAAACTTCTTTGATCTCCCTGTCCTGTCCTGGGCTCTCTGCAGTGAGTTGTGAGTGCTGGAGGAGTGGGCCATGATAGGGAATCTCTGACTCCCTGCAACCAAGGTGCCCTAAGAGTGACAGTGAGAACTGCCACCTGCACACACTACCCATCCTACACTACACACCTCACCTAGTAGAGGGGCCGGGGCAGCAGCAGGAGTCTGCTTTCTGACAAAATGTTCTCTGTCCTGTCTGCCCACACAGCAACTGGCTCCCCTGCCTCCTGGCACTCTCCCTGCCCAGGTAGCGCTCTGTCAGGGCATCTCTGATGGCCTGTAGAGACCCCCTCCTCAGTGGGTGCTGTCTGTCTCGGTGCCCACTGCACTGAGACATCTCACCCAAGCCTTCCTGTGCCAGGAGAAAACTGCCCCCCCAAGCCCTGGGCATGGGGCCTTCCCCTGCAGAGCCGCATGTTCCCTTGTTTATGAGGGGCAGGCTGGAACAGGCCCCTTGAGCAGGCAGGGGCGGTGGGGAGGCGCTGAGGAAAACGTGGAGGACATAGCTGCCCAGATCTCATCCCTGCCAGCAGAGAATCAGCTAGGGAGGTGGTGGGGGGGCGGGGTCACCATCTCGGGGCAAACCTGAGTCAACATGTGATGGGGCAGCAGGAGCAGAGCACAGCACCCGGCCTGCCTCTGAATCCTCAGGCTTCCGCCTGGAGCTGGGAGTGAGGAGGGAGAAGGTGGTGACTCCAGCCCCTGCAGGGCCTGAGAAACCCACAGAGCCCCACCTTCAGCCCTGACCCAGAGCCCCATGTGCATCTCCAGGGCCTGCTTCGGTGAAACCATCAGACAGCTGCTAAACCAGTACACCTGCAGCAAGCCTCAGCGTCATTGTCTCTGTCCCCCGCCTCTTTATTGTTCCTCAGAGGGAATGGGTTCTCCTGGAGCCCTGTGCCTCCCTTCTACAACCTGCCTATCCTCATCCCACCGTACCTGGTGCCACATGCCTGCATGTGGCGAGTGCTTCCTTAAAATTCTGCCACGTCCTGCTACATATGATGCTGTGCAAGGGAAGCACCTCTGAATTCCATAGTGGGTGACAAGGAGAATCTGTCTCTGAGTCCCTTGTGCATCAACACCCCCACCCTCAGACCCTCAGGTGATACCCCTTCCCTGCTAATCTGGTCAGTGCACTGGGAAGTGAGAGAAGCTGTACCCTGGGGAAGCTGGAGTTTGTGGCATCTAATTTGGCTGGAGCAGGGAAAGAGATGCTGTCTTAGTCAGAGGGGCCTCCAGGGTTCTGTTTAATGAAGGGAACAAACTGGAATTGACAGAAGAGGGTTGTGGGCCGGCACCAGGCCAAGGAGACAGAGACCAGCTTGAGCCAGGAAGGATATGGTATAGTTAAGCAGCTGTCACCATAGCGTCAGCAAGGACATCGCCGTCTGTAGACAAGACAACCTTGTAGCACCCTTGTTTGGAGGATCTGGAGGTAAGGATGCCTGGGAAGAGGCTCCCCTCAGAGGTGGAGACAGCCCAGGTAGGGATCGTGGGCCACTTTGCATCTCCTTGACCCTGGCCCAGCCTCTCTGCTCACCTCCCTGTGGCCTCCTTACCCCATCAGCTCCGTAGCTCAGCTTTACACTCCCTGGGCTCAGGGCAACGACACCTGTACTGCCCTCTCTCATGTTCCCCCACTTCTCCAACCCACTACACATAGTCTGGAAATGTAGCTTTTAATTCAGCACTAAAAAGAGGAGGAGATCATACCATGTACAGAAATAACCATGTTACTTCTTGCTTCCTCCTGGGGGCCAGGCTGGGGTCTCAGGCTTTATCCAGAGCTCATGCTGGCCCCTGGAGGCAGAGGGAGGGGTGAGGGCTGTGAACAGACCCTTGCAGAGCCTAAGCACCCTGGGGTAGGTACAAGGAAACTCTG
The DNA here is from genome assembly GCF_030222135.1 of Aotus nancymaae. Taxonomy (NCBI): domain Eukaryota; kingdom Metazoa; phylum Chordata; class Mammalia; order Primates; family Aotidae; genus Aotus; species Aotus nancymaae. Next base: position 14,856,049 of record NW_026988479.1, on the reverse strand, counting down.
AGGTAGAAGGAGAGGTTTGGCTGGGGCTTCAGAAAGAAGAGGGGGACCAGGGCCAGGTGCCCTGGAGTCACTGGGGGGATCCGCCCAGGCCTGGCCACACAGTTCTTAGCATGCAAGGACTAGGTGCAAAGCTTCAGGGCTAGCCCCAGCTTCGGGCTGCCAGAGATGTCCTCATGAACTGCAGTTCCTGGCGTACCTCTGCCTTTGCCTTGCTGAGTGCCCTTGGGCAAGTCAGAAAGTTCCTCTAGGACTCAGGTTTCCCTTCTGTAAGAAGAGAACACTCAGGTTGACCCTGAAGATCAAGTTCAGGATCTTTTTGTTCCCCAAGGTATACAAGCTCCTGGCACACAGAAGGTGCTCAGTAAACATTTGCTGAATGAATGAATGAAACAAAAACCCCTTGGAGAAGCCACAGAGTGCCCCTCAGTGGCAGAGCTCATTTTGAGAAAAAGGGAGAGCCCCAGGTTTGCACTGGGAGTCTGGGCACCATTGCCATGGGAATCTGTCAGGACAGCTGCCCTCCCTGGTGTCTGGGAACAGGCCTTGCATACCCAGAATGACAGGCTGCCACTTCCCAGGGGAGGTAGAGGCAGCTGGGAATGAGGGAGGTGGCCATGTGACTTCCTACGGGGGGCCTGGCTTTACCCCCACAGAAGAGTGTTACAACCGTGGTCCAGCCCTAGAGAAGTGGATGTGAGGGATCATAGACTTAGGACCTGTGTGCAGCCCCTAGTCCTGCCCTGTATTGTCCGGAGGGCTTAGGGCTCCCTGCAGCTGCAAGGACTCCCTGCTCCACCTGGACTCCCGAAATGGCTGGGCGAAGGGAATCTCCTTCCCATCTAAGCTGCAGGGCCATTGTGGCTCTGTGGAGAGGCGACCGCTGGGTGACCGCTGGGGAGCCACAGCCGGCCCTGGCTCATGCCTCTCCCCCTCTTATCCCCTCCCTAACCAGAAAGAACTCACGACTACAGTTCAACAAGGTGAAGGTGGAGGACGCTGGGGAGTATGTCTGCGAGGCCGAGAACATCCTGGGGAAGGACACCGTCCGGGGCCGGCTTTACGTCAACAGCGGTAGGTGGGCCCCGACAGAGGGAAGGGTCCTAGAAGGATTTGGCAGGGCAGGCCAGTGGCCCCCCAGCCCTCGGGCTCTGCACGTGATCCCTCTCGCACTCAACTCCCCTCCCTCCTGCTGGTGCCATATCAAGCCCTAGATCTCAGCCGATTCAGAGAAATGCAGTGGAAGCATAAATGTTTAGCTTTGTTATCTGGGCCTGGAAGAGCCGCCAGCTCTCATTTTAAATACCCTGAAAACCAAATATTTTGAAATCAAGAGGTGGGGGTGGGGGGAAGGATATTTTTAGAAGGCAATTATAGGAGGCTGGGCTGCCAGGAGCTGGGCTGCAAAGAGAGGCAGGCCCAGGGTGTGTGCAAGCCGACTGCCTGTTGCCTGTTGCTTTGCTGGGCCCCTGAGCGCCGGCAGCCTTCTCCACTGGGCCATGGGTGGGCAACTTGGATGCCTGGGGCCCCTGGTGGCAGCCTCTGTTCAGGGAGGACAAACTCCTCCCCCACAGGCCATCCCCATTCCTTCAAGTCTTGCAAGGTCAGGACCTTACAGCACCTCTTACCTTCTCGTCTCGGTGGCAGGCCCAGCCTCAGGGTAGAGGCTGCCTTCCCGCTGTGCTGCCCTCTCAGGCCCTGGTTCTTTCCCTTGGCTGGGAAATTGCCTCTCCTCTCTGCCAAAGCTGCCTGTCCTCAGGCAGTGCCCCCCTCCCCTCTAGCCTGAGTACCTCAAGTCCCACAGATCGCCCTCCTCCTCCCAACACACACAGAGTGTGCCATTTGGCTACCTATTTATTGGGGTTCACTTCTAGTCCTGCCTCTCACCCAATCTAATCCTGCATCTGTCATTACCTGCCTCTATTTCCACCAGACAGCCTCCCAATACGCCCTAAACCCAGCACGGTCCAAAAGATGGCATGGAACACCCTGTGCCCTGTGGCCCTCAGACAAAAACCTAGTTCAGACCCAGACTGTCCTGTACTGGTGAGGGACACCCCATCCTCCCAGCCCCTTGGGTTCCTTGGTCTCCTTTGCCTCTGTGTCTAATAAGTCTGAGTCTCCATGTCCTTGCCAGTCTTCTTTCTGGATCTTTCTCATGCCTGCCTCTTCTGCTCCTCTAACTATCCCTCAAGAGTAACGCTGGCTCAGACTTCATCCCTAGTCACCTGAACCAGAGCAGCGGCCTCCTAAGGTGCTTTTATCCTGTCGTGTTCCCCACCCCACAGAACCACAGAACAGGGGCTTTGTTCTCACCACCCTGGACTAAATGATCTTCCCAACCTGACTTCCATCAATCCCCTGTCCATTCCATTCTTACTCTTGCTCCTATGTCATCTCTCCCAAGCAGCCTTCCTCCTGGACCATCCCAACCCACTACAACGTCTCTCCCAGCTAGGGCTCCTCTCCTGGGCCACTCCTTGGCCAACCATGGTCTGATGGCATCTCTTGAATTCCAGCCTTTCATTAGCCTTCAACTCTCATGCTGTTGCTGAACTTTCTCTGTGGACGTGGCCACCCCAGTGAATCTGTGAGCCCAGGAATGGGAGAACAGGGAGGATGCTTTCTCCTGGAAGTTACAATGATAGTTAGTATTTGTTGAGCCAAGCTCCACATTATCCCATGAACCCATACTCAAAACCAGGATATATTTTATAAATAATGAGAAGCTCAGAGAGGTTAAATATTTCACCAGGAGTCAAACACCTAGTTAATGATAGAGCTGTACCATGTAAAAGTAGTTGGCAAACACTTAGCCTTTGAGCTCCACGGGGCTATGTCTAGTCTGTCTACCACCCTAGCCTCAGGGCCTAGCACAGCACCTGGCTCACAGTGGGCGCCTGGTAGATATTACATAAGAGAACTAACCTGCTCCGAGGTCTTTACTGCCTCCTCCATGACCCAGCCTGGACATGATAGCAATGGTGGTGTCTGAGCTCCGACTTCTCTCAACCCATCCCAAGTTTGGGAAAGTGGGCTGGTCTGGAGTCTAGCACTCGCCACCTCTGCCATAGTGGTCAGACATTCTCAGATCCACTTTGGATTTGGGGCTTCCTGTTTTATTAGTCAAGACTTTCTTGATTAGAATTAACTTAAATCTATCTTAAGGGATTTATTTATTGGCTTATAAAACTGGTAAGTTCAGAGGTGGAACTGGCTCCAGACATGACAGAATCTAAGAACTCAGAGGAAAGGTCCAAGAACTCACAGGATGGGTCAAGACAGTTTCTCTCACCATGTGTTGGCCTCATTCTTTCCTACTGTAAAATGGGCCTCTCCGTGTTTGGGGAGTGAGGTGGGAAGAGGAGGCCATGGCCTCAGACAGTTCCAGACCTACCACATCCCAGCTCCTTATAGTCAGAGCTCTGCCACCCGGAGAAAAGAGATAGCTTTGTCTCTGTGTCCATACATACAGTCACAAGCATGGATTCTGATTGACCCTGCCAGGTCATGTGGCCCACGTGACCAGTCGCTGTGCTGGGAGGGTGGGGACCATCTTTGCCTGGCCTGTCTGTGTGTACACAGGGGCTACTGAGAGGTAGAGCACTGTGAGTGACGGCCTGGCCAGAACTCCAAGGAAAAGCACTTCCGTAGAGGGGTGCTGTTAGCAGAGGAAGCGGGAGCGGCTGTGGTGCAGAACAGCACAGGAGTGCCCTCTCTCTTGCACAGGGCTTGAGGCCTATAGCCAGAAGTGGCGAGACCCCTCAGATAAGCCACAGTCCTGTCCCATGCATGGATTCCTGTCAGCCCTCAGCAGGCTGTGTTCTGATCAGTTTAGGGACCAGACAGTGCAGGCTTTGGGCTGAGCACTGAGGACATATCTGGAATCCCAGCTACTCACAGCCTTCTTGCCTCTTGATCCTCCAGGGGAGCTTCAGGGCAGAGCAGGGGAAAGAGTGTGGAGATTTGGTGTCATCCAGGCTCTATGTCATGCAGCCCTGAGTAAGTCATTTCACCCATCCCAGTCTTTAGTTTTCCCGTTGTGGGGCTGAACTAGATGATCTTTAAGCCCCTGGCCCTCTAAAATTCTGGGATTCTGAGTTTGATGTTGAGGCTGACATCCTGTGCACCTAACCAGTACATGCACACACACATGCACACACGCCACACCACACCACTTCTGCTGCCTCGTGCAGTCCATGGCAGGCCAGAGCCTACCCTTGATGCGGAGAGGTGAACAGGACCACTGCTGGCGACCAGGAGGCCCCTGCTGTGGATGTTTTCCCAGGCAGAGATGCCGAAGCTCCTTGTTTATCCACGGAACCTATGAGACCTGCAGCAACCACACCCTGTGGTCTGCCCCCTCTGACTCATCCCACGGTGGGTTGGTTTGGCCCGCCCAGGCCGAAGGGAAACCAGGGCTATAGGGATGGGGCGGCCGGAAGAGGGCACAGGGAGGCCATCGGGGCATCGCTTCGGCTCTTGGGTGGCTACTGCTCTGTTTGGGTGGAGCCCAGGGCTCCTTCCTCAGATCAGAGTAGACCTTCCTTGTAGTCAGAGCTCTGCCAGCTCTCAAGAGGTCCCCTCCTTCCTGAGCTGGCGGGCAGGGGGAGGAGTCGGCAGGAAGTTTGTGGTACTAACACAATAGTCAGTTTGGTCCAACCCACTTCTGAGCTAGAGAAACAGATGCCTCATCTCAGGTGAAAGGCAGTTTGGGAATGTCCTGAGGTGGCTGTACCAGCCCTGATGTCAGGCTTTGCCCCAGAGGACAGGCAGGTTTGACCTGGGGTGTCATAGGACTGTGGAAGCTGTGGAGAGGCCTCTGGACCAGTCCCTCACCTGGAGTCCTGAAAAGGCTGGCTGTTTAAAAACACACACACACGCACAGATGCACACTCATGTCAGTCACGCATTCAGCAAGCACTTGTTCAACATGATCTCGCTCCAAGCTCTGGGGAGTCACAGTCTTGGCCCCCAAGGAAGTCCCTCAGATGGCAGGAAACTAAAACCTGAACTCTAAAAGTCTGTCTTTTCTAACAAACTCAGAGGAAGGTAGGCAACTTACCAAAGGGAAAGGGGCCTCGATGGATGAAGAGGCACTCGATCCGAGTCTTGAAGGACAGGCAGAAGCTGTCTCCGTGAGCAAAGGTGATAAGCAGCTGCAGTGTGGACAGCAGGGGACACATCTCCACAGCAGCAGCTCCCGCCCTGCCGCGCTCACTCTGCAGGGGCTCTGATAAACTCACACCAAGACACTAACAGTTTATCAAAACTTCCTGGGCTTACCCCTTCCAGGCACTTTTTTAAATTAATTTTTTGAGCTATAACTTATATACCATAAAATTCACCATTTTAAAGTATACAATTCAGTGATTTTTAGTATATTCACAAAGTAATATAACCATCACCACTAATTTCAAAACATTTTTTCACCCCAAAAAGAAACCCCTTGCCCTCTAGCAGCCATTCCCATTTCTCCCTCCCTCCAGCTGTGGCAACCACTAATTCTGGACATTTCATATAAATAGAGTCATACAATATGTGGCCTTTTGTGACTGTCTTCTTATACTTAACATAACGCTTTCGAGGTTCATGCATGTTGTAGCATGCATCAGTACTCCATTCCTTTTCATGGTTAAATACTATTTCACTGTATAGACATGCCACATTTTATTTATCCACTCATACGCTTGGATTCTTGGGTCATTTGGATTTTTCCACATTTTGGCTGTTATAAATAATGTTTCTGTGGATATTTGGGCACAAGTTTTTGTGTGAGCATAGGTTTTCAATCTCTTGGGGATACACCTAGGAGTGGAATTTCTGGAGCACATCATGACTATGTTTCATTTTTTAAGGAACTCGCAGACTGTTTTCCAAAGCAGCTACACTATTTTACATTCCCACCAGCAATACATAAGGGTTCTAATTTCTCCACATCCTCGCCACCACGTTATTACCCATCTTTTCGATTCTGGCCATCCTAGTGAAAGTGGTATCTCAGAGAGAGAGAGAGAGAGAGAGAGACAGTGTGTGTGTGTGTGTGTGTGTGTGTGTTTTAGAGAGATGGGGTCTTGCTACATTGCCCAGGCTGGTCTTGAACTCCTGGTCTCAAGTGATCTTCCTGCCTTGGTCTCCCAAAAGTACTAGGATTATAGGCGTGAGCCAGCCATGAGTTTGGCCTCATTGCAGCTTTGATTTTCATTCCCCTAATGTCCTTTACGGAATATTTACATTTAATAGGAGACAGTGCTTTAATCTACCAAAAAGATATCATCATCCTTCAAGGATACCAGACTAGCCCTGGGATGGTAGCAGAGGGCACTGTTTCCTCCAAAGAATAAGATATTTATTTCATCATTCATTCATTCAGTAAATATTTGTTAAACACCTATTATGTGCCAGGTACCATTCTAGACATTGGGGTTCAGGACAAACATGTCAGACATGGCTCCTGTCCTAATGGAGCTTACATTCTAGCGAAGGAACTAAGCATTAAACAGCAAACAGTTGGTGGGGCGCGGTGGCACGTGACTGTAATCCCAACACTTTGGGAGGCTGAGGCAGGTGGATCATGAGGTCAGGAGTTTGAGACCAGCCTGGCCAACATTATGAAACCCCATTTCTACTAAAAAATACAAACATTAGCTAGGTGTGGTGGCGTGCACCTATAATCCCAGCCACTTGGGAAGCTGAGACAGGAGAATTGCTTGAACCCGGGAGGCGGAGGTTGCAGTGAACCAAGATCACGCCACCGCATTCCAGCCTGGGTGACAGAGCAACACTCTGTCTCAGAAAAAAAAAAAACAACCAGCAAACAGTTGCATACCTGATCATGTAATTATGTTAGAATAACCATAAGTAGAAGTATATGAAGCTAAGAGAGGGAATAAGGGAGAAGCCTGACCAGCTTAAGAAGTCAGGAGACTCCTCCCTGAGACACTGATGTTTTGAACATCCTGGGCAGGAGAGCACCTGCTTATTACAGAAGCAGAGCTATGACCAGTGTAGTCTGAACATACTGGAGGAGAGGGACGGGAGATGAAGTGGGAGAGGTGGTCAAGCCCAGATTAGACCTGGGGAGAAGTTGGGGGCTTTATTCTAAGTGCAAATGGAAGCCATTGGAGAGCTTTGATAATAGAAAAGATCTATTCAATTGACATATTTTAAAGACCACTGTGGCTGCTGTAAAGTAAAAGAGATGAAGGCAAGACTGAAGGCAGAAAGACCAGAGAGGAAGCTATTGTGGTCATCAAAGAAAGAGACAACGGTGGCCTGAACTAGGGGAGGAGATGAGGGACATGGCTGGAGTCAGCGTATACGGATACACTGACGAGGGGGTGCAGACGCGTTGCCTCAGGAGCCCACATGTGCTAGAGCAGTGTGACTACACCACAGTGTGAGTGCGCCTCTTCCGTGTGGAAATCTCCCTAGAGTGTGGCTTCCCCGCTGGCAGAGTTGGGCCGTCGTGTCTTGGGAAAACCTTGCCATCACAGAGTGGCCTTTCTGAGGTGGAAACTCCTGTGGTCACTCTTTCCCCCACACCCCCTGTGACTGGCTCCCCGACTATCCTCCCTTTTTACCTTCCCGAGGCCCCAGCCTAGTCCCCACAACAACGTGATGCTGGCAGCCTGCGCTCAATGCACATGCCTGGGGAGGCCCCGTCTTTCTTCACGAGTTGTCCTTGGCCTCCCAAGGCCTCGATGAGCACAGACATATGTGTGAGAAGCCCAAGTGTGCCACTGTGGCCCCAGCTGCCCCAGCATCCTCCCCGCTGTCCACTGCTCACTTGGCTGGGGTGAAACAATGGGCACAGCAATGGGTAGTATATGCCACCCACAACCGCAGAGGACACCAGGCTGGGCCTGACAGATCCAGGCTGAGATTTCTCTGGGTGAGCCAAGGCCCACAGGAGATCCCAGGCCTGTGGTCCTCACTGTGCTTGCATTCGTCTGCTTATGTCAAGCCTGGGTGCTGATGAGGAGGATGCACAGCCAGGGGTTAGGAGCCCTGAGGCTCTGTTGCAACACACACTGCACTCTGGCCAGACACTTTGCTGCCTTCTCTCTCTTCATTCCTCCCGTGCAATGTAAATGAAGGGCAGGACAACCTCAAGGGTTCTCCCAGCAAGGGGGTTTTACAACTGGCAGGCGAGGTCACCTCAGCTGTTTCTCTTCTCTGTCCCTTTCTTAGTTCCCTGGGTCTCACTGACCCAAAAGTGGGGCAGAGATCAGCAGGAGGTCTCCAGTCCCAGCCAGCATGTGGGTTCCAGCTGGGTCTGGGGTTGAGCCAAGGAGGGAGACCGCAGCAGAGGTGGGGCTCCGGGATGCCAGCTCAGTAGCAGGCATGATGTGGAGGGGACGGTGAAGCCGGCCCTGCCCGCTGGATTTTATCAGCGTGCTCCTCAGACATATACAGAGGCAGAGCTGTGTATACACTCCCAGCCCCCCGCGCTCCATCCGTCTCCCCACATGTCTAAACACTGAGGATGCCGAGTGCCTGCCCTCCTCCTCCTCCTCCTCCTCTCACTTCCACCCTCATTGCTATGGGGAGTGAGAGAGACCCAGTACTCCTGAGGAGACAGGGCCAGCCGGGGTAACTTGGACCACCTCATTCAGGAGGCCACTGCTGGGCTGGGTGGAAACCAGAGGCCCTCAGAGTCCCTGGGAGCTGAGGGGAGCAGGACCTGCTTCTGGCTGTCCAGTCTGGATTGGACAGGGCATCATCTAAAACTGATGTTTGGGGCAAGAATGTTCACTTGAAGCCAGCTTTCTGGATGCCATTCCCTGATGAGGAGCAGAGCTTCAGTGATGTTCATTTCTCAAATGAGTCCAGTCAATCAGACGTGCAGTCTTAAAGCCCAGCCTTGCTCTCCCCCAGTTTCACATCCCAGCTGCCCCCATCCCTTTCCCCAGCCCTGTCTCCTCAACAACCTGAAACCCATGATTAATGACCGGGGCTCTCCAAGGCCTGGAGGCTCCCTCCAGGGGCAACAGCTGATGAGGTGGGGGAGGAGGGGGCTGCCTGGGGTGGGGAGATGTGGAGAAGACCCCAGATGCTTATGGAGATGGGGCATGGTAGCCTTTGAAGCATTCCTGGGAGGTTTGGAGCCAGCCCAGCCCTTGGAAAAAGGGGGAAGAGAGTAGAAGCTAGGGTTTCTCCTACCCTCAACACCTCTCCAGATCTTAGAAAATGACAGTGTCCTGAAGGTGCCATCCCCTGCAGGCCCAGCTCCCTTCCAGCCACTCCCTGGTCCACCATGAGAGCCCAAGCCTTGCAGGCAGGTGTAGGTGTCTTCCCTGCACCCCCTCGTGGGTTTGTTCCCCACATGAGGCATCAGAATCTCAACCACCTGCAACGGAGCCCCCAGAAAGCCAGGCAGGGAAGGGGAGAGGTGGGCCCTTATTCAGCAGAGGAAGCAGTTCCTGCTATTTTCTCACCCCACACCCCCCTGCCAACAAAAGAATGAAAATCTTCCTGGCCTTTGGAAGTTCGCCTAGAGCTTGGGTGCAGGGTTGCACTGGGCAGATGGGCAGAGCTCATGGTGGCCTCCCCTTTGCCTTATTAGTGACTAGAAGGGACCCCCAGTCATTCCTGCAGCCTCTGGTCATCTCCCAGTTTTGAGATGGGGCATGAGGGGGATGATAGCTGGGGGCCTAGAGATGGTCTCAGTGGATCACTGGCACATGTCTCTCATACCCTCAGTGAGCACCACCCTGGCATCCTGGTCGGGACACGCCCGGAAGTGCAACGAGACAGCCAAGTCCTATTGCGTCAATGGAGGTGTCTGCTACTACATCGAAGGCATCAACCAGATCTCCTGCAAGTAAGTGACCGGTAGGGGTGGGCATGGGGGCAAGAGCAGGGTAGGAGATGCTGGGTCAGAAGTGGAGGGCTCTAGGGAAAGCGGGTTCCAAGCCACTGACAAGGGTTCCCCAAGGGGTGTAGACAGGAAGCTTTGTCCTACTTCCTAGCCCTTTCCTGGAATATAAGGAGATATAAGCGCTAAGGGGCCCGGGGGCTTGTACATTCCCCATTTCCCAGGCCCCTACCCACCCCATCTCCTGATGCCTACCCTTTCACCAGCACCCTTTAGGGAGATGGTGAAAGTCTATGCCCTAGGCACTGGGCACTGGGTTCTTTCTCTCTCTTTCTCTCTCTTACTCTCCCTCTCTCTCTCTCTCTCCCTCCCCCGGTCTCCCTTTCTCCCCTTCTTTTCCTCCCTATCTCTCAGCAACTCTCCAAACTTTGTTCTTAATGAACATGTCCCAGGCTGCATCTTTCCCAATAACAAGGAGCCTGGCGCGGCCAGAGCGCAGATCCCAGAGCCCTCTGCTCCTGTTGTCTTGAGAGGAGAAGAGGGGTCTGCCCAGAACCCAGTACTGACCTCAGGATCTGGCTGCCCTTCTGCCCTACAGGACCCCATTGTACAAAGATGCCCTGGGTGCTGCCTGTGCCCTTCAGCCCTAGCCCCCTCTCCATGGGATGAGGGGACACCAGCAAGGACACCACTCTGAGTATGGCCCAATGGCAGAGGTCAGGGTGGAGAAGAGGCTCAGGCTGGGGCCTCTCTGCCTCCCCAGGGGCTAGAGCCTGCTCAGCAGCCAGGCAGGGTGGCCCCAGCAGGAACTCCAAGGAGCTCAGAACCATCCACTCCCCATAGCAAACAGGGCAGGTGGGAGACAGGCTGTCAGGGAGGCCTTGTTCAGGCCCAGCCAGATCTGGGCTGCTGGGCCTACAGTGCCCACTGGACAGATTCTCTGGTGAGTGTGTGAGGAGGGGAGGGGAGCTTGGTAAGGGTAGCACAGGCTCCGGACAGATCTAGGGGAGCAGTGGGGGGCAAGGCTAGTTAATAACTTCAGTGTTTCAAAGCAGCCCAAGCCTAGAGCCCTGGCAAGGTGCTAAAGCTGCCCCATTCCCATGGCATCTGGGCAAAGGCCACCAAAACATCGGTGGAGATTCAGAGAGAGATGTTTGACCTTCCCCCAGACCAGGTCAGACTCAGCACTTCTCAGCTCCCCTGCCTCTGATCTCCCACTCCAGATCCATAGCCCCCTTCCTGGACACAGCCTTGCCCGGGAATGTTAGCCTGGTGAGGAAGCCAGGACTTTTAAACACCCCTCCACCTAACAACATGGTAACAAGGGGCCGCGCCTCCTTTATGCTCACCTCAGTGCTGGGTGACCGGCCTGCACTGCCAGGCAGAACCGTGACTCTTGCCCCCACTGGCCTCTTCCCTGGCCCCAACCACACCTGCTGCCATCTCTTTCCCACCCTCCCCAATCCCAAATCTTAGGGGAGAGTCCCAATAGCAACAACAGGCTCTCTAGGGAAGTTCTCAACCCACACTCAGCCCCTCATCCTTCCCCACCTTCTGCCTCTAGGAGGCTGCCATGTTAGTGTGTCAGACCCTAGGGAACATTCTAGCCTTGAAACTTGAGTTCTTTGGAACAGATCTACTAGAAACTCACAAGGGTCCCGGCATACCTCACAGGGATGGCCCAGCCCTGCATCCCCCTTTCCCTGTCTCCTGCACCCTCCTCCTCCCCGTGTCATATACACCAGGTCTCTCCTCTTCCCGAGCCCCTTGGACCCCTGAACCCTGAAGGGATCCAGCACTGTCACTGAAGTCAGCCCTCATCCAGGCAGGGAAGGTTCTGGCCCCTCAGGCCAGGTGCCAGGGCTGAGGAGGGCCATGGGGGCCTCCTCATGAGGGGGCCAGGGTTTCAGTACTAGAGTTTGATGTGAGCAAGGGAGTGGTCAGTTACATGGGCTCCAGGAGGGCCCTGCCAGCAAGGTTGCACCCCTAGGGCCCCTGAGTCCTGCCCAGCTAAATGAGAGGAGCAGAGGCAGGAGCCTGAGCCTTGTGAAGACAGTGCCCTGTTCCCCTCCACACCAGGGCAACTGGGCTGCACTGCTTAGACCTGGGTACCCAGAGCCACCACTTCCCCATCTTAGCCACCCCTGGTTCCAGCTGAGGTTCCTGGAACCAACTTCCCTGACTCCCTTTGTCAGCCCTCGGGGGAGAGGGGCATCCGTCAGAACGGCAAGTCCTCAGAGCTGTGCTGGAGAAGGGCAGGGGGGTGGGGGGCAGGGCAGAGCCCAGAGGCCATTCTGGGGGTGGACGAGCTGGGAGGGAAGGGTGGCAGGCCTCTTGGGGTTCCTGATGACACCTGAATGGAATAAAAAGGAAAGAACTTAGGAAACGGAACTCACGTCTTACCATTTGTGCTGTTTGTTTACTTTTTATTTTGATTTTTTTGCATTTCCGCTTAGCTTGGATAATGAAACTACACTGGTCAGTTTCATTCCAGTTTCTATAAAAATCAGTTTTCCTTCCTGGTTTTCTTACACTTGTTGTTGTGTATTGGTTCAGAGCCCTGCAGGGAGTGTTGGAAAGCAGGCACACTCCGTCCCTCCTGTTTTTCTGGAATTCAGTGCCAAAAGAAACAGTGTCACTGATACTGAATTTTGTTTTAAAAAAGACAACGTAGAGGGATTTGAAAATGGGAGTCCAAATCAAGGTGACTGTCCCCTGTCTGGGTCAGACAGGGGCCTCTGCACTCCCTCTTGCTGCTTTCTCCTCTTCTCTCCGTGTGTTTGTAGAGCACGGTTGGTGCGTGACTCTTGGGGACTGGTTCAGGGGATGATGACAGAACAAGACTCTTTCCAGCCCTGTGCACATACCAGTGGCATGCCTCCCCTTCCCATCAGCTCATCCCCCTCATCCCTCTGCCCCTACCCCACCCATGTCCAGGTGATTCCCCATCCCACCCCCATCTGCCTGCTCACTCTCACCACATCTTCACCCCTGTCATGAACTCAGAGGCCCTTCACTCCCTCCAGTGCCCGGGGCACACCGTCATCCTTCATCCACCCCCTCCTCCGGGTGAGGGCAGCACACATGGCATTATCCCCAGGCTACTAAAAGGAGAAACTGAGGCCCGGGAGGTGGGGTGGGGAAGGGGAAGGCAGAGGTCCTGACCTCTCTGTCACCCCAGATGCAGCCCGTGGGCCCTCCTCTCTGCCCCTCTCTCACCCTGCTCTTCTCCAGCCCTGGGGACAGACCTTCCCAGAGTCATAGCGATGACCCGGTGGGAAAGGCTGGGAAGGCTGTTACCTGCTGCTCCTTCTAATCTGTCCACTGTGCCCCTGAAAATCAGAGGATCAATCCCAGTTTCAGTGGAAACCACCAACCACCACCCAGCCCCCAGTGCTTAGTTCAGACTCCCATCCTGGTTCATAGGCTAATGTGCCCCATACTCTCTTACCCTGGTATTAGGTGCAGGTTAGAGAGGCTATAGGCCCAGCTCACCCCCAAAGCCTTCTCTAGGGAAGCCCCAGCCTCCTGAATGTGACTCATCCTCAGCAAACAGGACTAAGGAGAGAAATAGGAGTGTCCAGGAGGTCCCTGAAGGAGCTAGTGCCCCAAAGAACGAACAGTAGTAGCTGTCAGCCTTCCACCACCCCTCACTGTGCCTGTCCCCAGTGCCTTTTGTTTTGTTCAGCCAGTGGGGACCACGTTTTCTCAAGGAAGGAAGGTTAGGACCATAATGTTGTGCAACCGGCGGCCATGAAAGATGTAAGGATGTAGTCAGGGTAGTCCAGCCTGGGTGTGAGATAAGGGCCACAGGGACATATGGAGTTCTCATTGGTCTCCAAGGGTCTTGGGGCAGCAGCCCTGCTTATCAGCAATGGAAATGCATTTCCCCTTGCCCCTTCTGCCCCTGTACTCCCCCATTCTCTCTCTGTCTGTCACACACACACACACACACACATACATTCACACACACACACACACACACACATTCATACACATACACAGGTTTCCCTGCCTCCAAGAGCTGGACTGATCTCAGACACTGGAGACACGTGCATCTGTCTCTTTCTTGTTCCTTTGTGGAATCCAAGAGTCATTTTGGCAACTTCCTGGGTCTTTGGCAATCCTCCACTCCCAAAGGCACTTATGTTTGAAAATCACTTCTCCCCCTCTAGTCCCCATGACAAGTGGACATCAGTTTCCAAGAGCTTAGGAAGAAGAGCTGAGCCTGGCTGGAGCTGGTCTGATTGGGAAGCCTTAGCCACTACCTCCATTTTCCTGAGCTGGGTCGAATAGGGACGAGCGCCAGGGATCAGAGAAGGACGTGTTGACAGGGGGGCTGATGGTGGTCTCCTCCCCCAAGCCACCTGTTCAACAAGATGAGCATGCACCCTCCCCCCACCGATGCCACGTTCCTGATACACTTCCCAGCCTTCCACCACCCCTCCATTAGCCAGGCAAACCTCCACACAGACTCCTACCAGTACAGGACGAACCTCCTGCCTCCCCTGGGGGAGATGCCGTCAAGGCCCAGAGAAACTGCAGCCCTCTGCTCAATGCCACTCCCATTCCCCACTCCTCCAGATTTGAGGTTACAGGTGTTCATGAGTATCTGCCACAACCAATGACCACCACTTACTGTAAGCCTAAGTGGCTTCCTGATGGTTGCTATATACTACAGTGCTAGGAAGTAGAGTACACTTGCCTCGTGAGGAAGTTTAAATGGATTAATTTTGAACAGTAGTCTATTATTGAGGAAGACACTGGTGATAAACTTAGCTAATTTCCTAAGGAAGAAGATGCAGAGGCAATATAGACCCATCTCTGAGTAGGGAGATGTGGGGAAGGGGTCCAGCCCTCCCTGTAAGCTTCTCCTTAGGTATCTGGCCTTGTTGGAGTTCAGAGGAGAGTACAGGGCTGGGCATGTCTCCCAGAAATCTTCAAGAAATCTGAGACTCGCTTGAGGAGAGGGGTGGCAGCCAGAGAGCAGAAGAAAGTGTGCCTTAGGGGTAGGGACAAGGTCAGGGAGATTGAGTGGGTGGTGCTTTGGAGCTGTAAGCAAGGCAAGATCAGAGAATGAGATCCAGGGCAGGGCCAGGCAATGATGGAGGAATAGGTCATGGGGAAATGGAAGGGCTTCCCAGGCTGGCTGCCAGTAGGCCCTTGATGTGGACCAGCTTCCAGGGTCCCCCAGTGAGCCTGCTCCAATCCCTGTTGCGGTCCTTGCCGCCTGAGACCAGATTCCCTGCACCTGGTATCAGGATGGGCCACTTTGGGATGCCGATAATTCCAGCTCCTCTCCAACTTCCCATTTCCCTACTGAGCTTTTCCCATGTACATTGCACTGGGGCGGGCTTCTCCAAACCACGTTCTACAAGGGTTCCTCAAAAAACAGCATCCATGGTGAAATAAATTTGAGACAAACTTACATGGAAAGTTCAGCTATTTCCTCCTATGAAACTTTCATAGTCTTTCATAGCTGAATGTACACTGCAACTCTGCAAGGCACCCTGAGAATGCATTTCCTACATTGATTTGGCCACAGAACCCTCTTTGAGAGAATAGATAAAACATCTTCTAGATCATAGACATGCAGTCTGGGAACAGCATTCCCAAGTTCTCTGAGCTTTCTGAGGTCTGTTTCTTGGATGAGAAAACCTGCCCAGAGCCCAGGAGAGAACCCCTCAGTAGGTCCTGGGAGGAGCTCCCAAGAACTTGGTATTCCTTAAGGCTCCCAGGTCCCTGCCAGCTGACTGACTGCCTGGCACCAAGAGGCCACAGTTCTTGCTTCATGGGGCACCAGGCAGGTAAGAAGGAAAGTCTCAATGGCCAGTAGGACAACTTCCCATCTTCCCTCACCCCACTTCCCTAAATCATCCCCCTCCCTGGCCCACCCCACCGTCCCCGCCACATCTATTAGACAGATTTTTAAGGAGATCCCAGAGCCCTCCACCCAGCCCTGACTCCAGTCCCTTCAGCTACAAGTATGACCCCAAGTGCCTGACTTGGTTTTTCTCATTCATCACTGTGCACTTTGATTTCTAACCTTAGCCTCGCGGATGATGCCAGTTTGTTCTGTGATTTTTCCCCTTTTCCTTCTCCAGATGTCCAAATGGATTCTTCGGACAGAGATGTTTGGAGAAACTGCCTTTGCGATTGTACATGCCAGATCCTAAGCAAAGTATGTTTGAAGATACAAACACAAGTCCCTGCTCCTTAGAAAGCTTCTGGGTGCAGTCCCCCCAATGTAGGGCGTAGGGCCAGGGGTGTTGGTTGTTTTGATCTTTGGCTGTTTCGTTTTCTCTTTTCTTTTTTGTATTTTGGTTTGTTAGTTCTTTTTGTTTTGTTTTGTTTTGTTTTGCTTTGTTTTCATTTTTGGCCTAATCCTTGGGTTTAAAGTTCAGGGCTGCAGGTAAGGGGCAGAGTGGCAAGGCCAATACAAATGGTAACGGTGGCAAGGAACCCAGCTGGCATTGGCAGGAGCCCGTGCCGGGGTGTTGCAATGCCTGTGTCTTGCTATCCTGGCTCTCTCTTTCTGGTTTTCTTTCTTTTGGTAGGTGTCCTGTGGGATACACCGGGGACAGGTGTCAGCAGTTCGCAATGGTCAACTTCTCCAGTATGTCTCTTTCTTCTATTTCTTCTCTTCCCTGGTGACTGACAGTCTCCCCCGGGGAGGGATGGGGCCTTGCTTAGCAAGACTAGGAGGAGATGCAGAGGGTGTCCTGCCCTCCTCTCAATCCTCAATGCTCACAGAAGCCTGTGCAGAGGAGACAGAAACGCCCCCTGGCACCCCCACTTCCACATGTGGGCTGTACCTCCTGGGCACAGTAATGCTGAGTTCTCTCTGCAGCAGCTAGGGCCACACCCAGGCCTTCTCCCACTTCTGGGGTCGGGCAGCCTGGCCAGAATGGGAGGAAGCATTTGCAGAGCCCTCCCGTGCCTCCAAAGGCTGCCTGAGGGGACTGATGGGGCTGGCAGTGAGTGTGTATGCTCGTGTGTGTGCTGGCGTGTTTGAAAGAGAAAAAGTTCTCAGAAAGCCCATTTTCCAGAGTTTGTTTGTTTGTTTTGAGAGTTTGGAAACGGGGTAGAGGGAAGGAAGGGGAATTAAGGGAGAGCAGGCCCCAGGGCAATGGCTTCCATGGATACCAGAGATATTTATGTGGCTACAAGTTGCAGGGGATGTGGGGGGGGGGTTGGTGCTGGAGATGCTAAAAGGTTGAGGAATTGAGGGGTAACTGGTGACTCTCTCCAGCACCTCTGTGGTCTGAATCCTCCCATCTAAGATTTTATTCCCTTCCTTCCTTCAAATTCTGTGCAAAAAAAAAAAAAAGAGAGAGAGAAAGAGAAAGAAAGAGAAAGGAGAGAGAGAAAGAAAGAAAGAAAGAGAAAGAAAGAAATAAAGAAAGAAAGAAGGAAAGAAGGAAAGAAAGAAAGAAAAGGGAAAGGAAGAGAAAAAAAAAGAAAAAAAGAAAAGTGAGCCCCGAGGTCCAAAGACGCAGCCACAATTGTGGAGTGTTTTATTTGGGGCCTGAGAGCAATTCCTTCCAGCACCGCCAGGTGGAGGTGAAGCAGAGCAAAAAGCCACTGGCCAGCCACTGATTCCGTTTGAGGGCTAGGGGTCCGCTGGCTTGCAAGGCCTGTCCCCAGTCACCCATCCCATCCTGCAGAGCAGGCTGGGCCCCTGCTGCCCTCCCACCCGCCCCCCACCTCCTCTTCTCCAGGGAGGACAGCTGGGCCCCATGAGGAGTTTGGAACCAAGTGTCCACAGGGCACTGGATACTGGGAGGTAGAACTCTGGGAGGTGCTGAAGGTGGGACCCAGGGGGCCATGTAGGTAGCCCTTGGAGAAAAGGGGTTTGGGGATTTGGGTCTCAGGGTGGAGAAATGATCCTTCCCAGTCCTTGTCAGACCACAGCACAAAAGGCCAGCAAGTTACTCCCCATCCCAACCCCACAGGGGCATAGAGGCCCCATGGGTGGGAGCTGCTTGGCCCAGATGGTCAACTCTCTTAGTGGAGTTTGGGAGGCCAAGGAGGAAGGGCGGAACCTGTGGGCAGGACATTCGGCCCAACAGAATTCTCTAGAACGTGGGCTCTACAGTCATTTCAGAGTCACACCCAGCCCTTTGTGGAAGACTATAGAGCAGGAGGGGCCTCAGGAGAAGGCAGAGCCCAGGCAGAGCAGGGGGGCAGGTGAGAGAGACAGTGAGGCCATATTCCTCTCGGCAGAGAGCCTCCCAGGCTTGCAGGACTGTTCTGGACGGGGAGCCCCGGCCTGTCCTGAATCAGAGCAGCAGAGCCTCCGGAACCTGGGCTGTGATCCAGGCCTCTCTGCCAGCTGGGCCGCTTCAGCTTTCAGCCCAGGTCTGCGGGGAGGGTCAGCAGGGCCCCAGGAGCCCAGAAAAGAGCCTGTAAAGGCAGTCCAGGCCTTTCTGCCTAGTGTCTTCAGTAGCTTGACTGTTACCTTTTCGTGAAGGATTTATCCTCTTCAAGCACTTTCCCAGAGAGCACTTCATATATTGCTCTAGCAGATAATTACAGAAAAGGTGGTGTGAAGTGCTGGCTTAAGTGTTCAGGCTTCAAATTCAAAGAGACCTCAATAAAAATCCCAGCCGCTGAGCTTACTAGTTCGGGGGCCTCTTTAATCTCTCAATTTGTTTTCTCATCTGTAAAATGGGGATGATGACATTTATGCCTGTGGGGTCACTGTGAGGATGAAATGAAGGGCTGCATATGGAGGGCTTAGCAGAGAGCCTGCCGTTATGATTGGAGCGCAATTTAGTACCTCTCCCAGCTACAACTGGCACGGGGAGTGGGCAGCATCAGCCCCCTAGAGGCTGACTCCCAGCACATCCTGAGCAAAGTGTCCAACCTTCACACCCTGCCCAGACAGCATCTAGACCAGGTTATCTTTTGCAGAAATCAAGGAAAGAGGCTGTGACTGCAATAGCACATTGAAGCTTCTCCTTCCAAAAACAGCCCCTCCACTCCCCATGGGTCAAAGCTTGTCCATCTTTATGTCCCCATGTAAAAGAGCACACACACTTGTACACACAAGCACAAACACAAGCACAGGCTCATACACACACAAACACACAATCATGTTCTGACATGGCTGCACACATGAGAAAACCCATGAGCATGTACTCACACCTGCACGTACACGTGCAAACACGGGAACTCACGCTCACATCTGTACACACATCACTGCCTCCTTGTTCAGGCACCCTATGACTGTGTGTCATGGAACACGTCCAAAATGAAGAGTTTGCATATTGTCTGGTAAGCACGGCCCTGTCGGGAGTCCAGCATCATGTTACCATGGTTACTGGGTCACCATGCAAATTTCTGGTTAATAGGCCCTTCCTGTGACTCAATGGTACCACTCCACCCTGGCTGAGTGGCAGCCAATGAACATAATGAGTGGGAAGCTCTTCTCTTTGCTGGGGCAGAGCCAGCCATAGGCCCCTCATGTTCTATCCCACCCTTCCCGGTGAGAAAGCTGCCTACCCAGTGACTAGCCAAGCCCTCAGTGACCCCACCAACAGTGCCAGCCACCACTCTAAACAGTACTGGCCTTTGACTCAGAGGAGGCCAGTTAGGAGCCCTGGAAGGTGCTTCTACTATTCAGTTCCCAGAGGGGTGACACAGAAGATGCTTAAAGGGCTTTGGTAGCCCTGCTCACTTCTTCAGATGGTCATTGTCCTCAGGAATACCCAGCCAGGCCTGCTCAGAGACTCAGTGGACAGGAAAGACATGGCTTAGCACCAAGGGACCAAAGATCTGGCTTTCAGTCTCCCTTCTGCCCCCTAATTTGCTGTGTGACCTTGGGAAAGTGTCCTAGCATTACTGGGCCCCAGCTGCCTCATCTAATACAACCTTGTCCAAAAGTGGGGCCCAGACCAACTCTATGAACCCGATCTTCTTAGTGCCCCAGGTCTCTGTGGTCAAGCTGGGCTGTTCTCTCAGGGCAGCATGGCTGGACATCCAAACAGTGTGAGCTTTCTGGCTGCCTGAAGGGCCCCCGGGCCTCAGCACTAACTACTCAGTGAGAGGTGCGCCAGGGTTCTTTGAGAATTGTCAAGTTTCTACTGTCTACTCAGCACAGCTGACCAGCCCTGGGACACCCTAGAGAGAAATGGACAAACTGTACTTAACTTTTTCCTGCCTCCAAGCAGTCAGAGTGAGACTGCAAAGAAACCAGAGCTTCAAGGTCACTCCCCAACCTGGGATTTAATAGCAGTACAAGAAGGACTTGTGTCTGGAAGGGCTGGGAGTCGTGCTTCATTGGTTTGGTCTCTGCATGGAACTGGGGGGGTCGAAGCCCCAGGATCTTCCTCAAGGCTCTTCAGTCAGAGCCATCGCAGTCCCTGGCTCAGAGCCACCTGCTCTCCCGCCCTTTTCCAAATGCAGAACCCTCTGGAATCCCTATCAGGAAGTAGATGAGAGGTCCAGGGATGGATAATGTGCAGGACTTCCTGCAGAGTGCCACGCATTCACCTTCCTCCGAGGCAGATGAGAACATCAGACACAATGTCACATCCTCCCTGGATCTAATGGAGCCGACTGTGCACCTGGGGAAGCCAGGGAGTGAGCAAATCCAGGCTGGCAGGAGCAGGGCCCTTGCACGGGTGCTGAGCTTATGCCTTTAGACTTGTTCACATCTTCCTCTAGCTGTGTGCAGGCCCTTCGGACGGACGAGGAAACAGGGATTATGCCTTACCCACATCCACATAGTGAATTAGGGATGAAACTGACACTCCAAGCCTGTAGACCGATGCTGGCTGCTACCTTAGAATGGTAGGTGAAATTTTTTTAAAACAGTGTTGAGATTTCTGGGTTCCCACCGCAGAGCCAGATTGTCTTGGTCTAGACGATTCCAAAGTTCAACCAGGTTTCCAAACCTCCTAGGATCCTACGTCCCAGCCTGTTGCCCATTTAACAAATAAGAGACCGAGACTTAACTAGATTGGTATCACTCAGGGTCTCACAGCAGCAGGTCAGTGCAGAGCTGACCCCTGAGTCAGGGTCCTTTTATCTAACCCTTCTATGGTATGGGGGTCTCCGTCATAGGGTCCTGAAACCACACATTCAAAACACGATCCCACTTCCAAGACTGTAATTTGCCCACCATTTGAGAAGCTCAGACATTCTACAAGTGAACCCAACTTGTCTCTTCCTCTGAGTTGCAGTTTGCTCTTCTCAGTAGTGAAATCAGGCTCAGGCACCAAGGTCCAGCCCTGTAGGCTTCTAGGGTGTTGGAGTATCAAGTAGAGAAGTGGCCTGCTGTCTGGAACCTTGTCCTCTTCTTCCCGCTCCCTCCCACAGACTGAGGCTCCCCACCCGGGCTCCCAGTAGGTGGACAGGCCAGCTAGGCCTGTGGGGCAGGGGAGGGACATGGGGCCGGTCTGGGAAACTCATGCCTGCACTCTGAACAACAACAAAAAAAATAGTGCCCCTGATGAGGGAGCTGGGCAAGCTATCTGCAGGAAGGCTTGAGAGTTGAGAGTGCTGAAGGCCTGGTGCTGATGCTGGGAGGAGCAGGGAGCTGCTGAGACCCCACCCCACTCACCTTTCCTCCCAGGGACATTTGCCAACTGACTCTTGCGCCTCTGCCTCCCCACCAGGTACTAACCCCACAGCTCATCTCTAAAGAGCCTGCCCTGCCTGCTGTTTCTAACATCTCCCTCTCCCCTCCTTGGGGCTCACTTGGGGACTGGGTGTCAGGGAAGGAGCTCAGGAGGCCGGGAGGGGACACTACTAACCTGCTTTCACCTCACAGGGTGGCTGCCTGGTATCTGAAGAGTCCTGACCAACGTTTCTGTCTCTCTCTCCCCCTGCCCTGCCCACCTGTCTCTCCCTCCACCCTTCCCTCTCTCACCCTCCTCTCTTCTGCACTGCCAGAGCACCTTGGATTTGAATTAAAGGGTATGAAATGTCTGTGTCACTCAGCGCCATCCGCGTGGCCCCTCTCCACAGCCTCCGATGCCATGTGTGCTGAATGTTTGGTTTCCTTTCCGAAAAATGGAAAAGGGATGATTCCAAAAATCTCTCCTGGCCCCATCGAGATGTCCTATCATAAACTATGTTGATTTAGGGGAAGACAAGAGAAGCTCATGAACAGCAGGGCACTTGGGGTTTCAGACCATGGCCCTCAGTGTACAGTAGCGCCCCTCAGTGGGGAGATGAATATTTAGGAGGCCTCAGAGGGGAGGCCCCCTTCTGAGCTGAGTGCAGCCCCACAGGCTGGCTGGACAAGAGCTAGGCCCCTTGTATGAACACGGTCCCTGGCAGGGCTGGTGTCCGGGAGCCACGGCAGCCTGGTGTGGAGAGTTGTGCAGAGAGGCATCCCTTTCCATTTGGCTTTAGTCCTCCTTCCTTTCCCCATTTCCACGTCCCTTGCTTCTCATTCTGCATCAGGCCAGTAGTTGATAACTCTTTGTTTTTCTCTGTCCCTGTCCTGTGTCTGTCTACCTGGCTTTGCCATCTGCTTGAGGCTGTCATTCCCTCCATGATCTGACTCCACACTGGCAAGACCAGCCAGGGTCTGGGTTGGGCTGGCCTCTGGTGCCTGCCCCCTGTCCCCCAGCTCAGAATCTTACATGTGTCCTCCTGCCACCTGCTATTACCACCCTCTGGCCCCGGGAGACTCTGTGGGCTGGAAGGGACTTTAAGGGATTAGTGTTTCTGGCTCTCTGGCTTTGTGCCGAGAGGCTCCTCCATAGCCTCAGGTGCCCAGGCATATGACAGCAGGAGAGAGGCAGGGGGCTCCGAGGGTGGGGGCTCCAGTGGGGTGGGATCTCAGACATGGTGCAGATTCTACAGTTTAGGAAAGGCTGCTCTCGTGGCTGATCTGGGGAGGCCTAATAGCCCCACCACCTATCCTCTATCAGCTGTTCTCAGTAGAAGATAAAGTGCAAAGTTTGTGTGTAAGATGCATCTGTCTATAGCTACCGGCTGTGATGGGGAGGTGGGAAAGGCATTGAGTCTGTGTGGGGTCTGTGATGGTGGCAGGCTGCACAGGGGTGAATCTGCAGGTACGTGTGTGTTGTTGAGAGTGAAAACGTATCACCTTGTGAGGTATCTTGGGGCAGGATGTGAGCAGGTGTCGGGGGCTGTGGAACGCCTTTGTGTTAAGGGTTGAGCGCTGTGCAGGTGGAACTGTGAGTGGGAGGAGATGCGTGTGAGTTTGCAGATATGTCTGTGTCTATAAGGCTGGTCTGTATATTCACTCACAATGCAACAAACATCTACGGAACAGAATTTACCAGACACACAGTCCCTGCCCTCCTGGGCTCACACTCACAGGTGACAACAGGCAAACAGGAAAGCATCAGGTGGTGTTCAGGGCTGCACAGAAAATAAAGTGAGGTGATGGGACAGTGCTTGGCTGGAGTGGGGTGCTAGTGTAGCTAAGTGGTCAGGGAAGGCTTATCCGAGGAGGTGACATCTGTTTTAAAACCTGATGAAGTGTCCAACCCTGCAAACAACCAGGGGACAAACAAGTCCTGCAGGTGGTGGCACAGCAGGAATAGAGTGAGTCATGTGGTTGGAGTGGGCTTACCTTGTTCAGTGGATGGAGACTCCCAGCAGCTCTGAATCAGCACAGTGGACGCAGGGGAGAGGACCACAGATGAAATCCAAAAGGAAGGCTGGGACCAAGCAGCCAGGGGCCTCAGAGGCCATGGTAAGGCTTTGGGTTGCATTCGAGTTGCAGTGGAAGCCATCTTGAGTTTCTAAACAGGGGAGTGAAATGATCTGCTTTATGGCTGTAAATAAATATAGCTTTGGATGGACAATAGCCTGGGCTGGGGGCAGGGTGGGGAGGAGAGGAAGCAGAAAGACCCATCAGAAGGTGACCATCTCCAGGTGAGAGGTGACACCATCCTGTACTAAGTTGGAAGCAATGGAAATGGTAAGACATGATCAGACCCAGGATCTACTTGGGAAGCAGAGCTGACACGACTTGCAGCTGGATCCAGCATCAGGGTAGATGGGAAGAAAGGGAGTAATCAAGAATGAGCCCAAGGTCTGGCGCCTGAGCAACAGGAAAAGTCGGGCTGCACCCATGGGCTGGAAGGAGTCGAGGAGGAGTTTGGAAAGAGGGTGTGGAAGCAGGGATTCTGTTTGGTCATGGCCCTTGGATGCATGACTCTGGAACCCAACACAGCCCAAGCTGGATGCAACTGATTAAATGCCTGCAGAGAAAAGGACATGAATAACAAGCAGAAAGGGAACACAGATGACTCCAATCGGAGAAATGCTCAACCTCACTCATGAGTGAGATGGAAATAAAGCTACACTGAGACAGCACAGTTCGCCCTCCGGACTGGCAAACCCAACAAGTCTGATAACACCATGGAGTGCGGGACTGACCCCAGTCCTCTCATCCATACCTGATGGGACAGAGGGTGCCAATGGGTGCAGACTCAATGGACAGCCATCTGGCATGATCAGACTCCAGGGAGAAGTTAGGGCAGAAGGTATAAATTTGAGAGTCTGCAAATAGATGGTATTTAAAGTGTGAGTCTGAGTGAAATCACTAAGGGAGAGAGGGCAGGTGCAGTAAAGAAAGAAGCCTGAGACCCAGGCCCTTCTACCTTCCTGGCCAGTAGAAAAGAAGAAAGCACAGCTAAGACAGAGACGGATCAGCCAGTGAAGTAGGAGGGAGAGAAGAACCATCCCAAAGCCCAGAGGGAGTGGGCCCCAGAAGAAGGGGGTCAGCTGGGAAGGAAGCAAGTGACCTCAGGACTTGGCAGCCTGGAAGTGGTTGGTGCCTGTGACCAGAGTGGTCTCGGAGGAGTGACGGAGACACATGCCTGACTGGACTGGATGAGGCACATGAGTGGGGCATGAGAGCTAGAGCCAGGGCTGTGAGCACAGAGCCAAGAGATGGGACCTAGGGTGGAGGTGTTGTGTCTGGTTGTTTACAACTCGACCCGACTGTGTGTCAGTGGGCGTGGGCATGTGTGTGCACCTGTTGCTGGAGTGTGTGGTTAACTCTGTGTGTGTGCATGTGCTGTTGTGTGTGCAGGTGTGTGTGAAAGGGTCTGTCTGTGAATCAAATAGGCATAGTTAGAAATCTGTGTGTGTCTGGAGGGTTCGTGGCCCTGGGTGTTTACTGGTGTGTACACCTTTGCCACAGGATATGCTGCAAGCACAAGAGGTTAGGGACATTTCCCAGGGTTTCACTAAGGCATTGAGGTCCAGCCTTCACTTCCCCCTGAGCTGGGAGGAGGTCACAGTGTGGAGGGGCCAGCCAGCAGGTATGGTGGGCAGGGGTGGGGTCTCTGGGCTGTAGCCTTGACTATAGCTAGTGCTGTCACCTTTTACTTTTTCTTCCTCCTGACTTTCTCTGTTTTAGAAGGGTGGGGGTTGCCTCAGCAGCAGCAGAGGGCGGAGAGGACAGTTGGCCTTTGGGAGGACTTTGAGGCCCAGCCTAGCTCAGCTTCTCAGCAAGGGTGGGGGCTGTTCCTTGCGTACCAGCACTTTCCTAGATGCCAGGTGTCTATGGTGCCACTGGCAGGCTCCTCACAAGCAGACACAGGAGGCCTGGCGTGGCCCAGGGCCACACCCTGACCAGGCTGCAGGGGTTAACAAAGGCCTTTCTCCCACACCCCTTCCATGGGCTTGGCTGGTCTGTCCCTGCTCCTGGCCCTGACACCCGCTCTGTCCAGCCTCTGAGTCCGATGTGCTGTCACCAGCCTGCAACAAGCCACTTTCCACTTTCTTAGGGAAACTGAGGTAGCTGAGCCAGGCTTGGCCCAGGGGTCACATGATCACTTCATGAAGAGCAACTCCCCTTAGCACACCAAGGTTCTTTGCAGCTATGAGGCCATGGTGGAGCAGGGCAGGGGTGCCGGCCAGACTGGGCTGTCCTCCCCTGCTCTATGGCCTTGGGAGCTTTGCCTTCACTCCATCCCTTCCCATTCTCCTGCATTTGCCACTCATGTGCTCTGGGCAGGCATGGGGCTTGGGGAGGGGAACTCAGGCAGAGTTGTGTGTGACCAGATCCATGGGTAGGTGGGAGCTGCAGGGGAGTGGAAAGCAAAACAGAGTGTGCAGGAGGGAAGGAACTGGCTGGGGAGAGAAGGGATGGAAAGGAGCTGGACAGGACCTGAGCTGGGGAGAGCCTGTGGCTTTCGGGGAAAGGGAGTCTCTGCACCACTATCCCCATGGGGCTGCCTCCTACTGCGTCCCTCACATCCACTCTGCCTCTGCAGAAGCCGAGGAGCTGTACCAGAAGAGGGTCCTGACCATCACAGGCATCTGCGTGGCTCTGCTGGTCGTGGGCATCGTCTGTGTTGTGGCCTACTGCAAGACCAAGTGAGTGACAGGCACTCGGGCTGGGGACAGGCCAAGCCAAGGGATGGGCCTCCAAGACTATTTGTGAAGGAGGTTCTCCTCCCCCACCCCACTGGAGCCCTCCACACCCTCCTAGGCCCCAACTGCCCCTTTGGGGGCCTCTGTAGCTGGGTGGGTGTGGGGCCAAAGGTCTGAGCCAAGAAGTAGAGGCAGAGCGTGGGGAAGGCCCCAGGGCACTGACAAAGAATGGTCATGAGCACAGGCTTTGGAAGAAGACAAATCTGGGTTCAAATCCAGCTCTGCTATTTCCCATGTGACCTTAAGCAAACGGATAGGTCCTCATGGGAATGACCTGGTAGGTACCTCAAAGGACACTGTGATGACCTAAGCAGAAGCATGCAGCTGACCCCACAGGCTCCTGGAGCAGGTGCCCTGTCAAGTGAGCAGTCACTGGGCCGTGTTGGGGAGGAGTGCAGAGAGGGCAGCTGCATTCCCAGGGAAAGACAGATGCCTCAGAGCACTGCCTGACCCTACCTTGGGAGCAGTGAGACAAGAGGATAGAGAAGGCGGGGCTGGGCTCCTCTGGGCAGAGGAGAGATAGGGGCAGAACCTTGGGACAAGGAGAATAAGTGGACAGAGAGGGAGCCGGGCAGTCCAAGCTAAAAGACAGCACAGATGAGGGTCAGCTGTATTCCTGGAGCATGAGCAGCCCAGACTAGCTGGAGCAAAGGACCAGGGACGGGAAAAAGGGAGCATGAGTCTAAAAGGATAGCTGGGACCCAGATGGCACCATAGGGCCTTGGATGCCAAGCTAGGGATTCTAGGTTTAGCCAATGAAGGCACATCCATAGTCTTTGCTGGAAAAAGCCAGACTCCCTAGCTCGGCATCCAAGGCCCTATGACCTTCTGATGGGCAGAAAGATGACAGGTTTGTAACAACTGTTCATATTTGTAGAGCAAGAATCTAGACTGGATGGAGCCACCATTCTAGGGACTGAGCCCCTGGTCTGGACTCATGCTACCCCATCTGTGGCATCTGAGGTCCTGCTGGCCTTGTCTTGGATGAATCCAGGACCAGAAAGTCTAGAGGAGGGTGAGGAGGGAGTTAGGGCCCAGTGAGCCCAGAGGAGACTAGGCCCAAGAGGGAAAATTGAGTCCAAGAATTGCAGAAAAAGCAAGTCGCCTGTCCTGCCCCCACTGCATTTACTCATTTCTTCAACAGACACTCATTTGGTGCCTGCTGGATACCAGGCCCTGCCTCAGACATACGGCCAGTGCTCTGAGCAAGTGGTCCAGTGTCACAGGACACCTTTTAGAGACACCTAACCTTGGCTGGGGAGCAGAAGGAGTTTCCCTGAGGAAGCAGCATTTAGGCCAGGGCCTGAGAGGTGAACAAGAGTTAGCAGGTGAAGAGGAGAGAAACTATTCCAGGTGAACGGCCTAGCACGTGCAAGGCCAGGAGGCCAGAGAGGGCAGAGCATGGTGGAGGATCAGAAACAAACTCACCACGGAGGAGCTAGCTGGGGTGCCGGGTGGGCAGCGGGACACAGGGCTGGGAGAGAAACAGGACACTAAGGCCCAATAAAGGGGTTTCATTTTCATTTTTGCAGGTACATAGTAGGTGTATATATTTATGAGCTACATGAGCTATTTTGATACAGGCATGCAAGGCATAATAATCATATCATGTAAAGTGGGCTAGTCATCCCCCCAAGCATTTATCCTTTGTGACCTTGAGCAAACTGATGGGTCCTCATGGACCTTTGTGTTACAAGCAATCCAATTACACTCTTTTAAATGTACAACTAAATTATTATTGACTATAGTCACCCCATTATGCTATCGAATACTAGGTCTCTTTTATTCTTTCTAACCACTTTTCGTACCCATGAACCATCCCCACCTCCCTCCCAACCCCCCACTTCCCTTCCCAGCCTCTGGTAACTATCCTATCTACTCTCTATCTCCATGACTTCACAATGAAGGGTCTTAAACAGGGGAGTGACATGATTAGATTTATTATCAAATAAATTGAGCATTTAATATGTGCCAATCTAAAGTCGTCCCACAGCTAACCACAGCACCCTGTTTATTTTCTTCATGGCACTTTACTCAAAGTATCTAGTTCATTTCTTTGTTTACGTATTTACCATCTGCTTCCTCTACTGGCCTACAGGCTTCAGGAGGGCGGATACCCTATCTACCTATCTACCTTCTCTGCTCCAAAACAGTGTCTGGCACATGGTGACACCTCAATAAATACCAAATGAATGAATAAGGGAGAGAGGGAGTCAGCACACACACACACACACACACACACACACACACACAGACTCTTGTTCTGTCACCCAGGCTGGAGTGCAATGGCGCAATCTCGGCTCACCATGACCTCTGCCTCCCAGGTTCAAGCAATTCTCCTGCCTCAGCTTCCCGAGTAGCTGGGATTACAGGCGTGTACCACCACGATGGGCTAATTTTGCATTTTAAGTAGAGACAGGGTTTCTACATGTTGGTCAGGCTGGTCTCAAACTCCTGACCTCAGATGATCTGCCTTTCTAGGCCCCTAAAAGTGCTGGGATTACAGGCGTGAGCCACTGCACCCAGCCTTGAATATTTCATATACTTTTAATCATCAATAGTCTTTGGAATGGATAAATGATCACCCTGTTTTATAGATGAGGAAAGTGAAACGTGGAGAGCTTAAGTAACTTGCCCAGGGTTGCATAACTAGAAAGCAATGAAGTTCTACTCTCTGAGCAGAGCCAAAGCTCACTGCCATGATGCTCAGGTCCTGCTGGATTCAGGGTGGTGGTGATGGCGTAGGGGCAGCTTGAGCACAGGGAAGAGCAGCAGCCCTGGCAGCCCTGGACAGGGGGAAAAGCTGTTTCCCTAGAGAGGCAGCTAGGGAAGTTCATCATTGGTGAGTTGGGGGAATGCCAGGCTCACCTTCCCTTCCCTTGTGCAGAAAACAGAGGAAGCAGATGCACAACCACCTCCGGCAGAACATGTGCCCGGCCCACCAGAACCGGAGCTTGGCCAATGGGCCCAGCCACCCGCGGCTGGACCCAGAGGAGATCCAGATGGCAGATGTGAGTGGCTTTCCCGGGCCCCCTTCTGAACCCCCAGTGGATAGCCAGCCTTCTCATGCCCTTGCAAGGATGGGCCAGGGCAGCAGCCAGCCTAACCCATGGCCAGCCTTTCCTGCTAGGCACTGCCTCACCAGGATGGCTGGCCTTGCTTTGCTCACTTTTATCAGGAAGGGGTGGGAGTTGATTTGCTGGAGCCGTCACTGCCCCAGCATCAAGTCACTCTCAGCCAGTGGGTCTCCCCAACCAAGAGCTCAGTCAGTGCTCATCACATCCCTGTCCCCAACAAGAAAAGTTGATTTAGGCCACGGTCACTAACTCTCACCCAACTCTGTCCGTTCCAGTATATCTCCAAGAACGTGCCAGCCACAGACCACGTCATCAGGAGAGAAACTGAGACCACCTTCTCCGGGAGCCACTCCTGTTCACCTTCTCACCACTGCTCCACAGCCACGCCCACCTCCAGCCACAGGTAGGCACCACCAAAGCCCACGGAAACCTGGAGACTCACATACTTCATCTGGCACAAAGTGCCCACTTACTCCAACATCCAGAGCTACTCGATACCCTCTCCTGAGTTTGCCACAGGAATCACAGCACACCTTAACCTCCTCTCCAGAACTGCGAAGGCTGATCCACACAGCACAAAGGCCCAGACAGCTCAAAAATAACATGGCTGGCTCCCTTCTTCCCTGGGAACACCAGGAAATAGGGTCCTCACATACTGGCCCCTGGGGCTGGGCTTCTGAGATAGGTAGCTAAGGACCACAGTGGTGGAAGGGTCCCACACAGGGGGTTTAAGGTAAGGCTAGGGGAGGCTGGTTGCAAGGAGGAAACAAATGGGTTTCTGCACATTACAACTCACTCATCCATGGGACCCCAGCCCTCTTTCTTCCAATATTGGGGTTGTGCATTTGCAACACTCTACATCACCCCAGAGTGAAGAAGGGCATTGAGCTAAGGGAGCTGGAGGTGGAACAAGAGCCAGGGAGGTCCAAGGAACCACACCTGCTGGGCGCCCTGCCCCTTCCTTACCCCTCACCTCACCCCATCTGGCTTTCCCAGACACGAGAGCCACACGTGGAGCCTGGAACGTTCTGAGAGCCTGACCTCTGACTCGCAGTCGGGCATCATGCTGTCATCAGTAGGTACCAGCAAATGCAACAGCCCAGCATGTGTGGAGGCTCGGGCAAGGCGGGCAGCAGCCTACAACCTGGAGGAGCGGCGCAGGGCCACCGCACCAGCCTACCATGACTCTGTGGACTCCCTGCGTGACTCCCCACACAGCGAGAGGTCAGTTCCTACCCCCTGGCTTGTGCCCCACCTTAGCCAGACGGCTGGCACCACTGGCCCGAGGCTGACCCTCAGGGCCCCTCAGAAACACTCCAAAGAGTCTCATCTCCATTTTTGAGATGGGAAAACAAGGTCCTAGAAAAGGTGAAATGGCTTGCTCAGGGCCATAGCATGTTAATGACAGATTGGGACTAGAGCTGAGCCAGCGGACCCTGGTGGGCAGTGACCATCTAATTTAATTGTCCTCCTGGGACACTTTTCAGACTAGAAGAGGACATTATTAATAGTTACACTGGAACATCAAGAACAAACAGGGAGCCAGGCATGGTGGCTTACACCTGTAATCGCAGCACTTTGGGAGTCCAAGGTGGATCACCTGAGGTCAGAAGTTCGAGACTAGTCTGGCCAACATGGCAAAACCCCATCTCTACTAAAAATACAAAAATTAGCTGGGCGTGATGGCACATACCTGTAATCACAGCTACTTGGGAGGCTGAGGCAGGAGAATCCCTGTACCTGGGAGGCAGAGGTTGCAATGAGCTGAGATTGCACCACTGCATTCCAACCTCAGCAACAGAGCAAGACTCCATCTGAAAAAAAGACAAAAAAAAAAAAAAAAAACAACGGGCTGTTCTGGACAAACTAGGATATATGCTAGAGGCCCCATGTCCAGCAGGAACAGAAAGACACTAAGATGGAGTAGACTGCAAGGTGAGAGGAGAGGTTGTCTTTGAGGACACACCAGCACAAGAGGGACATGAGCCACGAATGATGGCAGCCCTTGGCAGTGTCAGCAACAAGACTCTATGGTTCAAGACCTGGTTGGGTTCCTAAGCAGTGGATGCAGTAAGAATCAGGAGATGCCCCTTCTTCCCTGACTCCAAGCCAGGAGTCTCAAGGGCCAGCACCCCCGCCACCTTGTTCAGCCCTGAGTGGCCCTCAGCCAAGTGGGGTCTGTAGGAGGTCAGCAGGGAAAGGTGAGTGGTACTAAATACTCCAAACCAGGGTGTGGGGAGAGGACCAGATATTCTCCTGCTCTCAACTCAGCCTACTCCATGCCAGACCCTGTGCTAGGCAGGCCTGCCTGGGAATGCAGAGATGGCCCACCAGATTCCTGCTGCTGAGGAGCTCCTGGCCATGGAAACAAACCAAGGAAGTTTACAGCAGCCTATGGAAAGTGCTAAACACGGGGCGCCACACCAGGGCAGAGACACCCAGGCTGACTGCAGGCTCTGGGAAGCAGCCAGGTTGGCCAAGCCCAGCTCCACCACCTGTGTGATTTGGGGCAGGCTGATCACCTCTGCACCTTGTTCCCTCAGCTACAGAACAGGGAGAACAATCGCTACTATGCATGGTTCAGGTGAAGGCCACCTGAGATCATGTGCACAGAGCTCTTTGCCTCATCCCTGGCATGGAGCTGATGCTCACTAGGTGTAGCTATTTATCAATTATAACCACAGCAATGGGACTCCTTAATGGGTGGTAGGAAGGGGAGAGGCAGGAGAGCGGCAAGGAAAGCATTCCAAGCACGGGAAACAACTTGAGTTGTTCCAACAGAGGCATTTAAGAACAGGGCTGATGAGTGAGGGGCCTGGAACAGGGTGGGCTGTAGGGAGCAGAGGAGCTGGGCCTGAACAGGCAAGCTGGCCAGACAGACTGACCCTGGGTGGGTAAACAGGAAGACCTCCTTCAGCAGAGCTGTGACTTTTCAAGATTGCTCTGGGAACTGCATAGAGTGAAGGAGGAGAGACACTGGGGTGGAAGCATGACCACAGTGAACAACTGGGCCCAGGATGGGATGGAGAGTGTGCTTCCGGAGAAGGGAATGGGTAGGACTCGGTGGCTGATTAGATGTCGGTGGGAGAGGGAAGAAGGAGTAGTCAGGCGATTGAAAAAAATATAATGGGGACTCCAGGCTGGTTCCAGAAAGCAGTGAGGTGCCCAGCTGTGCAGTATGGAAGGGAAACATGGAGGTGGGTGACTCTGTCCTGAGGTGATGACAGTGGGGCAGAAGACTGATGGGCTTACAAGGGGGATGTGGAGCACAGAAAGGGACAGGTACCCAGGATCCAGCCTGGGAGATATTAGCCAGGGCAAACTTCTGAAGAAGCTGGCGGTGTGCAGATGGGTCTGCAGCCACAGCAGAGACACCTCAGTGGGATCTTGGTACTTCCCTGAAGCAGGTTTTGACTTCAGTATAAGAAGGACTGTTTCCCTCACTGAAGCCATTGGGGCATGGGATGAATTGTCCCTGTGGGGCAGTGAGTACAGGTCACAGGGGTATCTGAATGGGGACTAGTGGGTTCTGGAATTGGGCAGTATGAGTCCTGGTTCCTGCCTAGCCTCGAGTCACATCCCAGCTCTTCCCACTTCCTGGCTGTGTAAATCCTGAATAAGTCATTTAAACGTTCTGAGTGTTAAGTTTCCTGTGTGTAGAATGGGACTGGCGGAAGGGTCTTACAGAGCTTCTGTATTAAACCAGATGGAACCTGTACTATACCCCAGTGTGAGCCTGACCTCGTGACGTAACGGTGAGCCATTCATGGAGACTTACCGCGTCAGGCACAGGGCTAACACATCCCACCGATACATTCTGGAATCATCCCAACAGAGCTATGGAATGAACACCATGGTTATGCCCGCTTAACAAATAAGGAAACCGAGGCTCGGAGAGGTTTAGGAAATTGCATAAAGCCACTGAGGGTTACCGCCATCATTCTTGCAGGCGGGTTCTGGGGCAAGGTTACTGCAGGTCTGGGTCCGCCCCTCCCAGCCTACCCCAACCCCAACCCCTGACCCGGGACTGGCCCAGGCCCATGCCTCTGCCTCTCCCCGCAGGTACGTGTCGGCCCTGACCACGCCCGCGCGCCTCTCGCCCGTGGACTTCCACTACTCGCTGGCCACGCAGGTGCCGACTTTCGAGATCACGTCCCCCAACTCGGCGCACGCCGTGTCGCTGCCGCCGGCCGCGCCCATCAGCTACCGTAGCCTGGCGGAGCAGCAGCCGCTACTGCGGCACCCGGCGCCCCCCGGCCCCGGGCCGGGGCCCGGACCCGGCGCGGACATGCAGCGCAGCTACGACAGCTACTACTACCCCGCGGCGGGGCCCGGGCCGCGGCGCGGGACCTGCGCGCTCGGCGGCAGCCTGGGCAGCCTGCCCGCCAGCCCCTTTCGCATCCCAGAGGACGACGAGTACGAGACCACGCAGGAGTGCGCGCCCCCGCCGCCCCCGCGGCCGCGCGCGCGCGGCGCGTCCCGCAGGACGTCGGCGGGTCCCCGGCGCTGGCGCCGCTCGCGCCTCAACGGGCTGGCGGCGCAGCGCGCACGGGCGGCGCGGGACTCGCTGTCGCTGAGCAGCGGCTCGGGCGGCGGCTCGGCCTCGGCGTCCGACGACGACGCGGACGGGGCGCTGGCGGCCGAGAGCACGCCTTTCCTGGGCCTGCGCGCGGCGCACGACTCGCTGCGCTCGGACTCGCCGCCGCTGTGCCCGGCGGCCGACAGCAGGACTTACTACTCCCTGGACAGCCACAGCACGCGGGCCAGCAGCAGACACAGCCGCGGGCCGCCCCCGCGGGCCAAGCAGGACTCGGCGCCACTCTAGGGCCCCGCCGCGCGCCCCTCCACCTCGCCCGCGCCACTGTCTTTAAGGAGACGAGAGACCGCCAACTGGAGAGAAAGGAGGAAAAAAGAAATAAAAATATTTTTATTTTCTATAAAAGGAAAAAAGTATAACAAAATGTTTTATTTTCATTTTAGCAAAAATTGTCTTATAATACTAGCTAACGGCAAAGACGTTTTTATAGGGAAACTATTTATATGTGACATCCTGATTTACAGCTTCGGAAAAAAAAAGAAACAACAAAAAAAAAGAGAGATGGGCCAATTTTTTGACTCTTTAATAGAAACCTATTTTGTGGTGCCTTTTGCTGTACGCTCATCTGGGGCTCCGGGAGAGAGGCCTCTGGGTTGCGGAGTGCTGGGAGTGACAGGGAGAGAAGAGGCTGTGGGGTTCTGGTGGGGGCGAGGGTGAGGGGTGGTGGGGCTTGGCCCTGAGGAAGAACTGAGGACAGAAGTAGCTTTGCCGCCAGGCAAGAGCTGGAGTTCCGAACCCTTGGGGGGAGAGGGCCAGGACTCTAGATTTGGAGCTGGTGCTGGAGTAACTTCCAGTGGAAGATAAAAACACAGCTACCCGAACGAGGGGAGCCCTGGCTACTCACAGCGGTTAAGGGAGCTGGGCAGAGAAAGGTCTCCCAGAAAGCCTGGGCCCAGGGAGGGGCAGCTCTGCCAGGGTCCCAATATTGGCAGCTCCTGTCCCCCACAGCCTCCAGGGCGCCCCTCCGTCCTCTGCAGCGCCTTCGTTTACAGGTCGTCTTTTCTATTTTACACCTGCATGTCCTTTGCATTTCAGATTCTTTAGATTGGATGCATGGTCACGCTGGGACCGAGAAGAGCCACTCGACAGTGTATTCCCTTTTTAGCAATAAAATAACACCATTTCCTTCTCACAGGCTGCTTCCCAGCCCCCAACCCACCTATGACTTCCACCCCATCTCCAGTCCTGCCCTCCCACCCCCAAAACCTGGGTCCACTGCTAATTTGTCAAAAAGGTAATTGTTAAAAAAAAAAAATCCCAAACAGAAACAGATGGGAATCCTGCCCTGAAATGTCTGAACACCTGACTGTTGACACTTGAACATTTTTATATTATAAATAAAATCAGAAATAACTCCTGTTTGACTGTGTATGCCTAGCCCCAGATGAGGAGGGAAGTCAGAGCACCAAGTCCCGTGGTGGAGGTGGATGATCTGGCCTGGAGGTTGGAGGGGCCAGGACAGTCCCTGAGAGGAAGTGACCCTCTCTCCAGTCTCAATGGCCCCAGCTCCCAGGACAGACTCCAGCCCTCCTCCCGCTTCCAAGAATATTTACAAGATGTCCCCCTGGCTGCTGGGGAATCTGGCCAAGGGACTGACGCAAATTGCTCTGCTTCAAACTCAGTCTTGGAACTCTGGCCCAGTTACTGCCCTGGATCTATGGGCCGGACTGAGGCAACAGTTGCCAGCCTAAGTGGGTGAGGAGGGGTGGGTTGTGGGGTTGGCACTGGCACACCTGAGGCAGGATGACCCTTGGACCCTGAGGCACGTCACAGGCAAAGTCTGGACATGCAAAGTGGCATAACAGGTACCCCCAGCTGCCAGGAGGACCACAGCTGCTGCAGCTCATAAGCCTACAGGGTGTTGCTCTTTCCCTAGTTTATACCCCCTCAGAGCCAGGGCCTGTCTAAACCCGCAGCCCTGAGGGAGAGTACATGATTTCAGTATGGAGAAGGCAGATGGAGGCCCAGGATTCAAAAGCCTTTTCCCTCATCAACTAATTTAGTAAACCAGTGCCCAGCACCGGGAACTATTCGGTTCCAGCCAGACACCATGACGTCTTCCACCCAAAGAGCTGAGGTGGTTGGCATCCACTGTCGCCTGCTCATGTCTGTGTGTTTGTGCGGGTGTGGGTAGGTGTGAATGCCCCTAGGATGTGTGTAGTCACAGACCTACAGGCGGGAGGGACAGAGAGGCTGCAGGTTGAGAGGGCTTCGGCATCAACGGGGCATGAGTTCAAATTCCAGCTCTGCACCTCCCAGCTGTGCGATAGCTCTAGGCCACAATTTCCTTGCTGGGAAATTGTGATGCAAATAACTACCCCAAAAGGTTTCTGTGGAGATTATAAATTACCCAGTGCTGATACTGGCACATGATAGACTCCTATTACATGGCTAATTTGATGGTGGTGATGACAATATCCCGTGCCTTGCATCCTTGTATCACACAGCCAGAGTGACAAAAACTAGATTACAGGGAGATGATGGAAAGAACAAACTAAAATTTTTGTATTCATTGTGGAGGGGCTGGGGAAAAGTATCTGCTAACAAAAAATTTTAAAAAAGGAAAATAACTCAATGCCGCATAAACCTGCAACTCACTGGCCCCTCCCAGTGCCCTTCTGTTGATCTCACCCAGCCTCTGCTGTCTCTGGATGTGTGGTTGGCTTTAAAATCCTCTGAGAGCCAGTTATTCTTCCATGGGACCTGTGATTTCTGTTGGATCCCAAGTGAACTCTGTATGAACTCTGGGAGTTCACCCATTGCCCTTTGTGTGATCCAGCTTAGTGTCCTCATGTGACCTTTACCTTTACCAGGGCTCTAGGTTGCTGTTGCCTTCTAAATTTTAGAGTCAGAAGCGACCCAATGAACTCACCAATCTCTATGTGGCCCTCGGTTGATTCTGAATAACCTCTTGGTGAACTCACCGACCTTTGCACGAGCATCAGGTACCTTCATTATATGCTCTGTATCCTACGTTACCTGCCACACATGCCGAGAATGCACGGCCAGAACCTAACAGAGTTCTTTCTTCACCTGTGATCCACCCATTCGTTTCACAGGTATGTTTAGAACCGGGGAACACACGTGGCTAGAGAGGCCCCTTCTCCATTCTACCTCTCAAATCTCTGCCTTGGGAAGCCTTCCCATGGCCTTTCAGGAAGAGTCGCAGTCCTGTCAAACTACTTCCCCACCACCACCCCGTCACTGGAACACGTAGGATGACGTTCAGGCAGCTTCCCAACTCAGAGGCTTTGTCCCCACTTTCCCAGTTCCTTCTTTTCTCTTCCAGGTCATTTTTTGGCTTCTCTTTCCAGCCCCTCCCAGAGGTCCAAGTGGTAACGGTAACTGCCTGTTCTCCCCACAAGACTGTGAGCCACATGAAGACAGGGAGCAAACTTCCTCCCACCACCGTATCCCCATCACCGTGCCCAGTGTGCGGCACATGGCCCTCATTGAATGAGAGGATGAAGGCGCAAGAGACACTGTCATCAAGGGCAGACCTCAGACGTCCCTGAGCCCGAGGACACCTCCCAGCACCACCAGGTGGCGCAAACCACTTATTGCATGTCACCAGTCCCGGATTTGAACAGTCCTAGAAAATGGGCATGTTGGAGACAGCAGTGGTGGGGGAAACATGAGGATCCATTCGAATGCAGGAAAAAATATTAGAACTTTGATTTAGATTTATTTTCATCTCATCTTTTTTAAATTTCTATTTTTGTGTATGTTTTATAATGTACATAATATTTTAGTACAGTAGTACATGTATATAATTTACAAATAAATAATTATACAATTAAGGAAGTGAACTAAACATTTTTTTATGATGGGAGGCACAACCCGTGCTCAGGAAGCACATCTGTCCACAGCTGCCGGAGCTCCCCACTCTGCTCTCCACTCACCCGTGAGACTGACCCCAAAAATCAAAGAACTTTTGAGGCAGCATGGAGAAAGTACAGAGAGCTCTTTTGTGGTGCCACATT
Source organism: Aotus nancymaae (assembly GCF_030222135.1). NCBI lineage: Eukaryota > Metazoa > Chordata > Mammalia > Primates > Aotidae > Aotus > Aotus nancymaae. The sequence goes on along the minus strand of NW_026988479.1, from coordinate 14,818,195 downwards.
GCGTTTTCAATTTCATTTAAGTGAACATTTACTTCCTCTGAGCGAAACGAAGGGGCCAGATGGTTTGGTTCTAAAACACACTTCAGCTGATCCAACTTAAATAATCTGAATTTAAATCACTACATCTCTCCACATACTCAACAGCCCCTTGCCTCAAATGTGAGTGGGCCTGTAAAGTTAGATACTTAGTTGCAAGCCTGGCTTATTTTATTAACTATGTTACCACTGATGCCAAATTGCTGGTCAAACTACAGTAATGTATTTAAATAGAGAGGATTCGCTCTTCTAGCCATACTGCATGTGCCATCACCCCCACCCACTTGTCAGCTGGAGGAATGCAGGGCTTAAAGGTGGCTAGCTAATCCATGATTGCCAAGTGGCAAATTTCTCCGCTTTTCCCAGATACATCCTTAGCTAAGCCTTTCTGATTCACTAGACAAATGAAAGAAATAGCAACAGAAAAACAATCAGTAACTTGTCATTCCACCTTTTCCCAAGACCAAGAGTTAATGGCTTCCATAACCTTCCTCTGACAAGCATCTTTGGGCTTGTTGACAAGTGGCCATTTTTGAGGCAGAGTGTCTTTTATTCCTATAGCTGTAGATCTGTCCAAGAGGCCACCTTTGGAGCTCAGAGACCTGGCAGCACCAACATAAAGACCCAAATATAAACAGGGCCGTGGTCCCATCCCACTCACACCCCAGGATATCCATGGGACAAATGGGGCGGTGCATACAGGCTCTATTTTTTCCAAAAGCATCAACTGTAAGGGCAGTGTAAGTCACAGGTCAACTGGGAGAGGGAAAACAGGGAGAGGGAGGCCAGCACTCCAGCACTGCCTCCCCTTCCCTCCCAGTGTCAGAAATGCCCGGGGGCCAGGTGCAGCCATCCTTCCTAACAGGGGAAGCTCCAAAATAGGCTTTTCCTTCATCTGATTGCATCCTCTAACTGATTTCTGTTCCAAAACCACCTTTCAGGGGTTCCTTATGCATGTATTATTCTTATAGATATACATTTGTGTCTGTATAAAAAGGAGGCAGTAGTGATCTCGATGGATGAAAAGAGGTGGACGCACATGTGAGTAGAGTCAGCTTGACACTGACTGGGCACAAGCCTGGATCCCAGATTATTGTGATGTGAGGCAGGAGACCTGGGCATGGTTCTGGAGGCTGCTGGGAGGAGGGAGGAGAGGATGGTGCTGGTGGTCTGCAGACCTGCTGCTGGTCAACTCAGAGGAAGGAGGAGGAGAAAGGGTGGGGTTCCAGCTGAGACCTGGAGTCAAGACCTGCCCTCACAGACAAGAAAGATGAGGAGAGGAGCTTGATGAGAAGAGGAAGACCTGGGAAGACAACAGCCCTTCCAGCTTCTCCAGCGAGGTGGTGTCTAGAGCATGCACACAACTGGCCTACAAAATGAGGCTCCATGGTGGAGAGGGAAACAAGGGCTGAGGAGAGGGTCTGATGCCCAGAGATGCCCACGGATGCAAGGAGGTCAATGCCACAAATGGCATCTCCATCTCCTGGGCCCACAGGCTGTCTTCACCCCTCTGGCTGCCCATCAACTGCCTGGAGCTTGGTCCGCGTGGCTCCTGGCTGGAATTGTGCTCACCGGCCCCACTGGAGACATTGCCCACTTCTGGGGCCTGCACATCCACGTCAGCTAAGTATCAGGCCCAGTGGCATCCTTTGTGGTTTTGCTGCCAGTCACGTGGCCCTGGCTGAGGGCAGGGCTTGAGTGTGTCTTCCGGAGAGAAGGGTCATCCCCTTCCAGAGTGGCCAGCCGGGCCTCAATCCGCTCCAGATCATCTGAGCCCACTTTGATCTTCACAGACAGAAGGTGGATATAGGTCTCATAACGACTTTTCTGGGGAAAGGCCAAACACAAGGTCAAAAGACAACAAAATAGGAAAAAAGTATGTGCACCTTATATGATAAAAGACTGATTTCCTTAATATGCAGAGAGCTGTCAAAAATCATTAAAAAGAAGATGAACAGTGCAATTAAAAAATAAGCAAGGGACATGCACATAAACTTCATAATTTAAAAAATCCAAATAATTGGCAATCATTTCTTGGATATGACACCAAAAACCCAGGCAACAAAAGTAAAAATACACAAATGGGACTAAATTTAAAATCAAAATTTAAAACGTCTGTACATCAAAGGATACAATCAACAGAATGAAAAGGCAACCTACAGAAAAATATCTGCAACTCATATATCCGATAAGGGTCTAGTATCCAGAATATATAAAGAGCTCTCAGAATGGAACAACAGAAGACAACCCAAAATTTTTAAATGGGCAAAGGACTTGAATTCACATTTCTCCAAAGAAAACATACAAATGGCCAACAAGGACATGAAAACATGCTCAACATCATTAGTAACTAGGGAAATGCAAGTCAAAGCCACGCTTACTACTATCAAAAGAGCAGAAAATACATGTTGGTGAGGACATGGAGAAATAGACAGAACTCTTGTGCCCTGCTGGTGGGAATGTAAATGGAGCAGCTGTTATGGAAAGCTGGTAGTTTATCAAAAAGTTAAAAATAAAATTACCACATGGTCCAGCAAGACCATTTCTAACTATAAACCCAAATGAATTGAAAGAAGGATCTTGAAGGGATATTTGTATACCCATTTTCGTAGCAGCATTTTTCACAATAGCCGAAAGATGGAAGCAAGCCAAGTGTTCACGGATGGACAAATGGATAAACAAAATGTGGTGTATACATACAATGGAATATTATTCAGCCTTAACCTATTCACGCCTAGTGTTTCATTATTGGAATGGTAAGCTCATGGAAGTTATTTACATCTACTGCTCAAGGTCACCTCCAAAGTCTGATTTTTCACCAAAAAAAAAAAAAAAATGTTGCAACCTCCACCATAAATGAGTTAAAAAGAAAGGAAATTCTGATACATGCCACAATATGGATGAACCTTGAGGACATTATGCTAAGTGAAATAATTCAATCACAAAAGACAAATTCTGTATGATTCCACTTGCAGTAGTCAAAATCATAGAGGCAGAGAGTAGAACGGTGATTGCCAGGGGCCGGAGGGAGGGGAGAATGGGGAGTTATTATTTAATGAGTACAGAGTTTCAGCTTGGGAAGAGGAAAGAATTCTGGAGATTGGTTATACAACAATGTGAATAGACTTAACACAACTGAACTATACACTTAAAAATGGTGAAGATGGTAAATTTTATATTACAAGTCTTACTGAAATTAAAATGTCTTTAAATCCAAATTAAAATAGTAATGAGGCTGAGGGCAGTGGCTCGCACCTGTAATCCCAGCACTTTGGGAGCCTGAGGCAGGTGGATCACCTGAAGTCAGGAGTTTGCAACCAGCCTGGCCAACATGGTGAAACCCCATCTCTACTAAAAATACAAAAACATTAGCTGGGTGTGGTGGCACCCGCCTGTAATCCCAGCTGTTCGGGAGGCTGAGGCATGAGAATTGCTTAAACCCAGGAGGCGGAAGTTGCAGTGAGCCAAGATCTTGCCACTACACTCCAGCCTGGGCGACAGAGTGAGATTCTATCTCAAAAGAAAAGTAGTAATGAAATACTAATTGTTAAACTTATCAGATTAGTGAAGATCAAAACGTTTTGCAATGCCCAGTGTTGGTGAGGACGTGGAGAAATAAGTACATTCACAAACTATTAAAGGGGTTAGAAACCAGCGTAAGCATTTAAGAGGAAGGCTTGGCAGCGTCTGAGAGCCTTTGTCTGAGCTTCAGCCCCTCACCCCTGTCAGGAAAGGCTGGCACCCTAGAAGGGCTCGGGACTAAAGGTCAGGGGACCCTGTTCCCTGCCAGTTGCCACATGAATAAGCCCCCTTATCAGGAGGCTTCACCTCCCCAGTCCCACATCAGGTCAGGCAGGAAGGAGAAAGAGCAGGGCACTGGGCTTTGCAATCCAGCCCCCAGAGGCTCACCTCAAAGGTGAGATAGTGCTCCTTCAACCGGTACTCCTCGGCCTCCTTGGACTTGATGCCCCTCTCAACTGGGTGACACCTGTGTTCGGCCAGCTCCGCAGTTAGCTGCCTCAACTTATTCTCATGAGATCGCAGTTGCTCCTCCTGCAAAGACAAGTCCTGGATTGTGAGGCCTTACTCTCAGGATGTCACGGGGTGGATCAAATCCTGTTCCACCAGGAGCTGCTCCACCAAAGGGAAATGAAGGCCTAACCAGGGTCACCAAAACATGGGGATAGGGCCAGGCTCTGGACCCAAGGGCATGTTCCTCCTCCCACCTCCCTCCCTCCTCCCCCTGCTCCCATCAGCAAGCGCTTTCCTCAATGCCCCTCCCCCCACCCCCACCCTCCACCCCCCACAGGCTCAGGAGAGGAGAGACACTGACACTTATATGTGCACATAGACAATCCCCAACACAGACACACACTGACCCCCACATACCACACAGCTCATATGCACTCCCACATGCACCCACAAACACCCTAGACCAAGGCCAGACTGGCCCCGCTATCCCCCGCTCCATGTGATACACGCATTTTCTTACATTCATGCCCAGTCACACACAGTGGTCACAGACCCAGGATCACACCCAAAGACAGGCCGAAACACTGTCACTGATGGGCAAACACACAGCCAGACCCCCTGGTGCTGTGCGCATGTGCATGCATGTGTATGAGTCACTGTCAGTGTGTTTGCACACGTGAATGTGTGTGGTGTGTGCGCATATGTGGTGTACATGCGTTACATGTGCATGCACAGGGGCTCTGGGCAGAAGCAGGAGCCCAGGAACTCAGTGGGGAGACCCGGGGCAAGGCCTAGTGGGAAAGGGGCCAGTTGCTGGCAAAGAGGAAGAATGGGGCTTCCACTGCCCTCTACCTCTCAAGCTCTGGGCCACCATTTCTCCTGTCCTCTCCAAAGAAGCCCTGAGAGCCTGCAGCATGAGTGAGTTGGGTTTTCTAGGATTACAAATAAAATATTTAAGGATAGGTGAGGGCAGCAGAAGAGCACTGGATGAAGAGTCAGCCAGGTGTCACTGTGCAAGCTCCCTGTGACACACAGTCTCTTCCATTTGTGCCCAGATGCACACAAGGCCACCAACTCTCGGTCACATCCACAGGGATGCACTGGCAGAGGCAGCTCCACACCACCTGCCACAGCTGTGGCCCCTGTGTGCCATGCCTCAGTCTCCCGTCTGGACATGGGGGTGGGGTGCGTGGGATACAGGGAAGAGCTGCCCTTCTCTGGTGTCCTTCAGCCCAGAATCACCCGGCCTAGAGACGAAACTAGGGTGGGCTCCTAAGCAGATGGTAGCCTGGGGAGCCAGCATCTTGACCCAGGAGCATGTACCTGGCAGAGGCGGGTAGTGCAGGACGGCAGCAGGGGCCGACAGAACTTCTTCATGGAGCTGACAGCGGCTGGAAAAGCTGGGGCAGAGAAGATGGCTGCCACCAAGTTGATCCTGAGGATCCAGGACTGCATTTCCTCCTTGCTCCTGGGGACAGGAAGGGGAGAGGGTGCCGGCCTCTCACACAGGACTCCCTGTCCTTCACCCAGCATCCCATACCCAGCACTGGGTTTGGCACTGAGAAGGCACCAGTACCTCTAGATGAATGGGTAAAGGAGAGAAGGAGGACACATAGGGGCTGGATGGGTGTGGCCAAAGCTATGCAGGGAGCTCCCTTTCTGTCCCAGCTCCCAGGCACACCAGATTTTCATGTGAAAATCAAACTTCCTAGGTCCCCAGCTAGTGGTCCTGGAGTGAACGGGCGGGAGTGAACATGAACTGGGAATCATCAGAGGCAATGGCAACTGGGCACCTCCCCACAGCCCTCCTGCCCTGCCCCGCTGCCTGCCCAGCATGGGTGCTGTGATCCTGAAGCCTTGTCCACCAGCCTGCCTCCTTGCAAGCTCGTGTGACATGTGCACCCCAGTCTCAAGTCACAGGAGGATGGGGGGGTGGTAGAAGGATAGCTCTACAGGTCACCTGGAGGGTGCATCTTTCCCACATTTAAAGTGAAGGATAATTCATAAAGATGCCACCTGCCCCGCATTGCAGACTCCAGGGCACTCGGCAGCCCCTGCAGGGCTTGGTAAACACAGTTGCTGGAGCCATCCCAGAGTTTCTGGGCTCAGCAGATCTAAGCTGAGGGACTGCAAGTGATGCCGAGGGGAACCACACTTTGAGAACCGCTGCTTTTGGGTAACCCAGCTGTCGGTCTGTGTCATGTGGCTACACGTACTCTGTGGCTGACTCACAAGAAGGAGAGGGGTTGTGTGTCAGGTCACTGCAGCAGGCCTTGGACCCTGGGCGGGAGCAAGGGGCTCCAGCTCCTACTCACGGTGCCTGAAAGAGGAATACCCTCCAGTCGGCTGTCTTAAGCTTGAGCACGTTGGACTTCTTGCTGTAGTCAGAAGCCCTGGTGGCCAGAGCATGATGCACGCGAATGGCGTTCTTAAGGTCACCCTCTGATAGAGCTTTGTCAGGCCTGTACTCATCCTGGATGGGGAGGGATGGGTGAGCTAGGGTCACTGACCCACACCTTCACTCCCCCCTGCCCTCACTGCCCTCTCTCTGTTCCTATAGTTCCCTTCATTTTCCATTCCTGCTGTCTCACCCACCCCAACAAGAATTCAGGTACCCTTCCCCTTACCCCAGTCTCAGAGGCCTGAACAGGCCTCACACTGAGCCACTGGGCACCAAGTCCTCATATAAAAACTTCCAAAGCCCTGAGTGGGCCCAAGTCTGGGGAAGGACCTGGCATATGCCTGAGCCCCAGGTCTTGCCTGGGGCCCTCAAGGCACCACAAGGCCAGGGCGGGATGGGACTGAGCTGGCCCTTTCTGAGTACATCTGGGGCAGTCTCACCTTCTGCAGGTACAGTATGGTCCCTTTGAGCACCGCGTAAAATTTCTTCCAGCCACGCCTCCCACGGGGCGCTGGGGAGAAGGGCACTGGTAGTGTGGCTGCAGCCACCCTCTGCAGTCTCTCCAATCCCACCTCCCACTACGTGTCCACCTGTATGTGCACCCCCAAGGAGTGGCCTGGGGGCGCCCCCCTCTGTGCCAATGACCCTCCCATGCCCCTCTCCCAGCCTGACACCCACTCCTCTTGCCATCCATGTCAGCATGAGTCTTCCGGGTCAGCACGCCATGCTTGTAGGTGGTGGCACTGAGAGCCTGTGGGACATCCAGGAAGGGGTTGCCACCATCCAGGATTCGCGTCACCTTCTTCGTGCCTGTCCCGAACTTGTCATCCACCAGTTCAGACAGGGATTTCCTCAGCTCGTCCTCATCACTAGGGAAGTACTAGGCCTGAGCACCACCTCCAGGGAGGCCTCAGGCCTGCATCGTCATGGCCTTTCCCCACCAGCCACCCCTCCAGGAGCCAGGGTCATTCAGGAAGAGCAGCCCCAGGAGGTAGAGATGAGGAGATTCCAATTCCAGACTGTAGATCCAGATCTCTGACCCCTCCTCTCATCTCCACTTCTGACTCTGACCTCTGATCTTTGATTTTTGTCCAAGTCTAAATTGGCATCCTTGGTCACGAACGTGGAGACTTTACTGTCTCCAGGTCTCCTTCCCAGTCTTCCTTCACCTCTCTCCATCACAGGGAGCACTAACCATGACCAGACTGAAGATGCTGCACAAACCCCACCAACACTCTGGCAGAGGGAGGCCAGCAGGTAAGGCCCTGAAGTCTGGGCTCCCACAGGAGCCCCGGCAGAAGAGTGCCAACTCTTCCCTGTGGTGTGGGAGTTCCCGCCAATCCCTTCCTGGGGCCTCTACATGGACCTGGGCTGCCCTGGGGAGCACAGCAGAGCCTTTCGCAGTATCCCCAAACAGCAAGGTCACCACCCCTCTTCCCTGATGAGACCTACAGGTCTCACTGCTTTTGCAAGGGAATAAGTTAGAGGGCACTCTCCCCTTCCCATTGTCAATAGCAGTCACCATCTACACAGTCATATTGTTATAGGGGCCTCATGCCTCCTGACTGCCTACTTCCCAAAGGGAAAGGAGCTGTCATCAATGGGAATTGGAACACTATCCCCATATAGAAAACCAGCTGTGGATATCCTAGAACTAAAGTCACAGTTCAATCTATTCCATAGTAATGTAAACATTGCACTCATTTTCTCAAAGCAGAAAATGAATCAAAGGGGAATTCAACACCAGGTGTGGGCCAGCTAGACACGTGTGTCAGGCACTGGATTGGGAGGGATCAGCACCATGGAGAGTGGTCAGAATGACAAACCTCCACCCCCAGACTCCCCCTCCCAGGGATGCAGGCTCCCCATACCTGTGCCCGTAGGCATTACTCACATGGCCCATTCCAGCTTTTCATTTTTGATGGAGTTGTAAAGGGTCTGGGAGACAGAAAAAAGAGAGAGAGGAATTCAGGTGAAGAGTCAAAAGAAACACCCATCTACCAACAATAACGTGGGTACAGTGAGGGAGCATCATTTCAGCCAATGAGGTAAAGTGGGCATTTGATTCATACTTGTTTGTTAGATGGATAAGTGAATGGGTGGGTGGATGTACAGATGGGTGGTATTTAACTATGTGATCACTTAATGTCAATCTCGCAGGAGACTGAAAGCTTCACAAGGTCAGAGGCTGTCCATTTGTTCACTACTGAATGTCCAGTACAAAATCCAGAACTCAACATACAGCAAGTTCTCAATGGGGTAGCTTGATGGATGGGAGGATGAATGGGAGGGTAGGTGAGTGGAATGGATGGATAGGGAAGTGAACAGGTGGAAGATGGAAGGATGGGTGGGGAAATCGGCAGGTGGATGGGTGAATGAATAAAAGATGGGTGGGTGGATAGAGGGTATATGAGGAAGATTTAGGGGTGTATGCATGAGGATATGGGTGGGCAAATGAATGGCAGAGTGTTGGGTGGATGATTGAGTAAATGATTGAGTGGATAGGTTTGAGGATGAATGTGTGGGTGGGTTGTGGGTAAATGAATGGGTAGGGAATAGTTGGATGGGGGATGGGTGAGTGGATATGGTGATGTTTGTTGAGGTAAGTAGATGGGGAAGTGTTTGAAGAGGATAAGGCATCTGTGTGTGTGACGGGCAAATGGGTGAGTGGCTGCTAAGGGGAAGTGGGAAGGGAGGGTTTGGGGATATATATGGGTGTGGGGGAATGGGTGAGCATATGGGTAGGTGAATGACTGAGTGGCTGGGTGGATGCATGGGAGGATGAGTGGATGGGTGCAGAAGTGGGTAGGTGGGTGAATGAGTAGATGGGGAGAAATGGGTAAGTGGATGGTGAGACTGCAATTGTTTGATCTCACAAATACGTGCTTAACAAATGCTTCTCAATGGTGAAGAATACATAGTAGGAAGAGTGATGAAGACAGTGTTCTATGGAACATTGGAGTTTGGATGGAGACCTCCAAACTCATTATTCAACTACCCCTGTAGTATCATCAGATTCTTCAAACCCACTATCTAAAAATGAAGCTGGCTGGGTGAGGTGACTTACACCTGTAATTTCAGCACTTCGGGAGGCTGTGGTGAAAGGATTGACTGAGCCTAGGAGTTTGAGACCAACCTGGGCAACATAGTGAGACCCCAGCTCTACAAAAAAAAATAAAAACTACCAGGCACAGTGGCATGCACCTATAGTCCCAGCTACTTGGGAGGCTGAGGCAGGAGGATCCCTTGAGGCCAAAAGTTCAAGGCTGCAGTGAGCCATGATCACACCACTGCACTCCAGCATGGGTGGCAGAATGAGACCTTGCCTCAAAAATATACAAATAATAAAAATGAGCCCATCAACAGCCCCCCAAAACCTTCCCCTTTTCCTCCAAAGTGGAGAAATGACCAGAATATAAAGGCCAGAGTTTCCCCCTTGACTTCAGCCTCAAAAGAAAACTGGATTCTCTTAATTCCTGGTGATGATGAAGGAATGAGCGGGCTTTTCTTTGAAGTGATCATAATGATGTTTGTGGTGAAGGTGGTGGTGGTGGTAGTGGTGGGTGGCAGCTGTGACAGTTGGTAGCAGTATTGATTATTACTATGACAGTAATGGTGATAATGGAGTACTAAAAACAAATCTCGCAAAGCCTTCCCCCCGCCTAACTCAGGGAACACAGAACAGCCAAATGTTGAGCTCAGAGGTTTCTAACTTTGTCATCATGGCCCTGCACCCTCTGTTAAGAGCTTTGAAAGCCAGGATTTTGTGGGGCAGAGACCTCTCTCCTCTCTATCCACGCAGGGCACAGCTAGCAGGATGGGGGCTCTCAGCAGACAATACCTTCAGCAGGTCTTTGGCAAAGTCTTGGCCATCATTCAGCTGGTCCAAGTTGGCAATGAATTGCTGACAAGACATCTTCTTACCAATGTTCTGTAATGGAGAAATGGTTCTGCCTAAGAGTAGGGAAGGAGGCTGGTGTGTTCCCCATACACCCTGCCCTGCCCAGCCAGAGGGATGAGGCAGCGTCAAGGGCAATAATGAAAATTAAATTGTGTGAATTTTCTTTTGTCTCCAAGAATTTACAGAACTCTTATCACAGTCAGAACTGTGCTTGATTCTCAAGCATCATGAGAGGTTGGGCTTCTCCTGCAGCCCAGATGAAGGAGTCGGGCTGGATGAAGTGTTGTAAGAGCTGACATTTGCCAAGTCCCTACTGTGTTCCAAGTCTTGTGCTTGACATGCATTATCTTATTTCTTTCTCACCCCAAGGAGAAAGTGAAGTGCCCATTTTTATTATCCACATTTGACTGGTAAGAAAACTGAGGTACAGGAAGGTGAAGTGGCATGCCCATGATCACACAGCAAGGAAGTGAAAGGGCCAAGTGTGTCTGACACCAAAGGCCGTGCTCTCACCGCTACTCCGTGGTTAACTCTCCCAAGGTCACTCAGCACCAGGACTTGAACCCAGGCCTCTTGGCTTCTGAGCAGAAGCTCTGCGTATTCCGCCACAACTGTCTCACCCTCTCACCTGTACAGAGGGGCAGCAAGGCTTCCAAGATGTAGGTGAAGTGAGGGAAGCATTGGTCTTACGGGAGTCAAAAATCAATTGCCATGGACACACACGGGTGCCCCATGCTGAGCTGAGCTGAGCTGAACTGGGACACAGAGAACCCAAGCAGATGGTTTCATGCTCGGAGGCAGAAACAGGCAAAGAGCTGGAAATGACTAAATCCCCAAGTTCTGCCTTCTTGTTTTAACCAATGAGTAGTAGAGGGGCTCAAGCCCTGCAAACCCAACACCTGATATTCATACTTCCAGACTCTCCGTGGAGTCCCCACGTTTGAGAAAACACTGAAGAGCACTTCATCTTTGTGAAGATAAAGACTCTTGAATACTGGATACTTATCACTGTAGGATTTTGTGGATTGGGGTTTGCTATAAAGCAGTGTTTTCCAAGGTTTACCTACACAAATAGGTATTTGCTCAAAAAAAGATTTCATAATAGAGCAAGTTTATTTACATGTTTCAGAGTCTTTACCATGCTGATGTTTGCCGGTGTCTCCAAGGAGAGGATTTCACATCATTTCCCAAGTTTACTGACCTTGGCACTATTTTAGCAAAGACACTCTATTAGTGTCATGTGGGACATTCACATACCACAGAAATCATTCAGAAAACAGTGATGTAAGACTTTGTAACTAACTGACAAGTAAGAACTTTCTATGCCTTTCCAAAAGAACTTTCTATGCCTTTCCTTTCTGCCTTTCAGGAGAAAAGATCCTATGTTTGCCTTGATATGAGTGTGTTTTTATGTTTCCTTGTATAGTTTTACATATATACATGTGTCTATATATAAGTATATAGCCATGTGCGCACATTTACAATAGAGGATTATGAGGGCAATGTTCATAAGAATATCTTTGAGGCCAGGCACGGTGGCTCACACCTGTAATCCCAGCATTTTGGGAGGCCACGGCGGGTGGATCATGAGGTCAGGAGATCGAGACCATCCTGGCAAAACCCCATCTCTAATAAAATACAAAAAATTATCTGGACATGGTGGTGAACACCTGTAGTCCCAGCTACTTGGGAGGCTGAGGCAGGGGAATTGCCTGAACCCAGGAGGTGGAGATTGCAGTGAGCAGAGACTGCGCCACTGCACTCCAGCCTGGTGACAAAGCAAGACTCCGTCTCAAAAAAAAAAAATACTATCTTTGAGTTCCACACAAACTGAAACTTTCCCAGCCATTAGTCAGGAGTGCAAAATCAGAAAGTAACCAGGGAAGATTTCTAATCTAAGCAATGTCAGACTACGTTGTTGTATGTGAACCTTCCCAGAAGAAACAATTATTGGTCAAAATATTCATAGCACATCTGTGTGAAGGCATTGGAGGCATTACAAAAGCAGTGGAGGCTTCCAGGGTAAAGATTCTGTAGGGGAGTGTGCAGAGGTGACCCCAGCAAGAGCAGCATTTCTCCCTGAAGCATTTGCTGCTTCCCAGAAGCTGCTGGGGGCTGAACAGCTGAGTGGCCTCTTAGGACTGGAGAACTGAGACTGGAGTTCAGGACCCACCAAGGACAAGGAAAAACACCCAAGGACTTGGGAAACACACCAGTCACACTTCAACAAAAAAAGCTGAAATTAAGAAAAAAAATACTAAAAGAATAAAAATTATCCCAGATGGAAATATGGAGAAGCAGAAATGAATGAAATAACAAAAAGAATTGGTAACTCTAAATGGAAATTCATTGTGTAGAGCAACAGTAAAGTTTTCCAGGGAATAAAATATAGAGAGATATAATAGTTAAAAGCATGGTAACAGGAGTATATAAGTTAAAACAGCAGTAAATGGAACTAAAATGTTTCAAGGTAGTTCATTGCCCGGGAAGTGGAACAAGTACTTTATAAGTTAAGGATGCAAATTGCAAACCATAAAAAGAATTCCGAAAGAATGCACAAATAAGCTAACAGAGCAGGGAAATGGAATTCCAAAAACTACTTAATCCAAATGTAGGCAAAAAAAAAAAAAAAAAAAGAGAGAGAGAAAAAAAAGAAACAGAACTGAGGAGTCAAAGAGAAAACAGTCACCTGGTATACTTGAACTCAAATATATCATGATTCATTAAATGTTCAAATTAACATTATTATCAGACTTTAAGTATATGATACAAGAGACATACCTTAAATATAAAAGAACAGAAATCTTTGAAACAAAAAGTCAGAAAAGGATATACCACACAAACACTAACAAAAGAACTCCAGTATAGCTACACTAACATCTGACAAAATAGATTTGAGGGCAAGAAGCATTACTAGAGATAAAGAAGAACATGTTCATAGTGATAAAAGGGTCAATCTGCCAGAAGATATATAATCATCCTAAATCTGTATACATCTAGTAGCACAGCTTCAAAATACACAAGACAAAAATTGACATAACCAAAAGACAACATATTCACAGTCTTGGCTAGAGATTTTAATACTGCTCTCTTAGTAACAAGCAGGCAAAAAATTGGCAAGAATACTATGCCAAAAAATTAGATAACCTAGATGAAATGGGCAAATTCTTAGAAATACATGAGCTACTAAAACTGAGCCAGATGTGGTGCCTCACACCTGTAATCCCAGCACTTTGGGAAGCCAAGTTGGGAGGATCACTTGAGCCCAGAAGTTCGAGACCAGCCTGGGCAACATAGAAGACCTACAAAAAAAAGAAAGAAGAAAGAAAAGAAAAGAAAGAAAATTAGCTGGGTGTTGTGGCACATGCCTGTGGTCCCAGCTACTCAGGAAGCTGAGGTGAAAGGATTACTTGAGCCCAGGAGGTTGAGGCTGCAGTGAGCCAGGATCACACCACTGCACTCCAGCCTGGGCAACAGAGACACCCTGTCTAAAAAAAAAAAAAAAAAAAAAACCACTATCAAGAGATGAAAAACAACCCACAGAGTGAGAAAAAATATTTGTAAATCAAATATCTACTAAGGGCCTAGTATCTAGGATATATATATAAAGAACTCGAAGAATACAACAACAAAAGACAACCTAATTTTAAAATGAATGAAGGACTTGAATAGACATTTCTCCAGAGAAAATATATTTTAAATGGCCAAAAAGCACATGAAAAAATGCTCAACATCACTAATCATTAGGGAAACACAAGTTCAAACCACAGTGAGATACCACTTCACATCCACTAGGATGGCTATCTTTTTTTTTTTTTTCTTTTTTTTTCAAAAACAGAAAAGGGTTGGTGAGGATGGAAAGAAATCAGAACCCTGCACATTGGTGTTGGAAAATATAAACTGGTTCAGCCAACAGTTGGGCACTTCCTCAAAAAGTTACATGTAAAATTATCCTATGACCCAGTAAGTCCTAGGTATATACCCCAGAAAAATGAAAACAGATATTGAGACAAAAACTTGTACATGAATGTTCATAGCAGCACTATTCACGATCACTAGAAGATGAAAAAAACCCAAATATCCATCAAAAGATGAACAGATAAACAAAATGTGGGATATCCATACAATGGAATATTAGTCACCCATGAAAAATGAACTACTAAGACATGCTATGACATAAATGAACCTTGAAAACATGCTAAATGAAAGAAGTCAGTCACAACAGGCCACATATTGTGCGACACCACTCATGAAATATCTACAATAGACGAATTCACAGAGACAGAAAGCAAATTAGCATTAGCCAGGGGCCAGGTGGAGGAGAAAATGGAGTATGACCTTTGAAGGGTATGGGGTTTCCTTTTGGGGTGAAGATGTTCAGAAACTAGACAATGGCAACAACTGCACACCACTGTGAAAGTTCTTAGTGCCACTAAATTGTAATCTTTAAAATAGTTAAAATGGTTAAGTTTCATAACAAGAAAATAAATCAGTAAGGATATACGTGATTTTTACAACACATATAGACACCTTATTGGCACATATAGAACACTGCAACCAACAACCACAGAATAGATTCTTTTCAAGTCCACATGAAACATTCACTAAAATTTATCTTTCTTAGGACCAAAAAGCAAGTGCAAAAAAGTAAAATTATACTGGGTAAGTTATCTTCTTTAAAATACAATACTCATAACGACAACTAGTCAAAAAGACATGTACCCAGATCATCCCAAAGCCCAAGGGAGGTCCATGATTTGAGACCTCTGAGTTCCCAGTTCCCCCTCTCCCTCCCACCCCATTTGGATCAACAGGGTCTTCAAGTCTTTCCTAAGCCCTTGGACTTCTTCCTCTGTCTCCCAGCAGAGGAAAGTCACAGTGGGTCCAACCACAGTCCCATCCCAAGGCCTGACCCTGGCACTCTCAGGACAGGGCGACCATCTCCCCAAACTTATCTCCTTGCCCAGAAGAGAGGCTGGATGGGTACAGGGTGATGCCCAGGCCATTGTCCAGGTAGTAAATCTGTGTCACTGCCTTTGGCCCCACAGGAGCCAGGCCTTTTCCCACAAGTCTGACTTCCATGTGCAGCCCTGAGGCCAGAACAATGCTAGCCTGTCTTTAAGGCTCATTCCAGAAGCAGGATGAGGCAGGTCAAGCAGAAAGAAAGCAGACATCATCCTTCAGGAGGAGGGAGGGACTGATCAAAGCTCCTATGGACAGAAAAACCCTTGCCACTATTTGCAAATCTAGGCTAACCCTTAATTATACTTGGTATCCCCTTAAGGTTCTTGTGTGAGGCTCTGTCACCATCTGAGAATGGGCAGACCCCTGCAGACCTCAGGATAACATCCAAACCCCTGGCCTGTCCCTCCAGCCCTCCATATCCATCCCCAATGTGCCTTGCTAGCAACTCCTGCTGTTGCCATTCTTCAGGCAACCCAAGGTTGGAGAGAAATTAAGCTGTTCCTGAAAAACAACTAATCTTTGTTTCAACTTGAGCTCTCCTGGAATGACTTCTCCCACCCACCCCTCCCTGTTTGTTTGCCTCAACCCTGGTGGTTCTCCCTCCCTTACCCCAGCCTTCAGTCCACTCACCAGTGCCATAGGCTGTGCATCCAAAATACCTCTGGAATTTCTCTCCTGGTCTCCATCTCCAATTCTAACCCACTCTGCCATCTCCTCAAGGCTGGAGCTTGCAAATCACCATTCCCTGACATCCCCCCTACTCAGAGCATCCCAGGCTCATTTGCTGACCTGTCACCACCCATCATCACCCATCATCCCCAGCATCCACACCATCTCCAAAATCCCCATTTCAAATACAAACTCCTGACCCCCATCTCCTGCTCTTCCACCTCCTCCCCCATTCTCTAGAACCCTCACTCCAACAACCCTTTGATCCTCTGTTGAGATCTGATACAATGTGGCCCTGTGGCCCCACCCAAATCTCATCTCTAATTATAATCCTCACGTGTCAAGGGAGGCGGGTGATTGGATCATGGGGGTGGTTTCCCCCCATGCTGTTCTCGTGATAGTGAGTGAGTTCTCAGGAGATCTGATGGTTTTATAAGTGTTTGGAAGTTCCTCCTACATTCTTCTCTCTCCTGCAATCTCATGAAGAAGATACCTGCTTCCCCTTCCGCCATGATTGTAAGTTTCCTGAGGCCTCCCCAGCCATGTGGAACTATGAGTCAATTAAGCCTCTTTCCCTTACAAATTACCCAATCTCAGGGGAGTTCTTTCTAGCAGTGTGAAAATAGACTAATACAAGATCCAAAGGACCTCACTTTCTTTTTTATCCAGTTTAGTTTCCAGGCCCCATCAATAACCACTTCTCTGCAAACCTCTCTCTTGCCCCTTTCTGCTTCTGTCATATTTGCCTAGAAAAAGCCCAGTAATGATGAAACCCAACTCATTTCCTATACTGTATCTGTATCCGAGCTCAACCAAATATACTTGCAGGACACACAGCTGTGCTAACTGGTGCCATTTTATGTCTATGACCACAGTCACATGGGCATGGAGACCTCCTGACACTGCCACAGTTCCTGTGTTTGCTCTTCATCCTCCAAAATGACCATGGCACACCTTTTCCTTTCCCTTAAGCCTCAATGTCCCTGTAATAGACACTGTGGCTCTCTCTCTCCAAAGTCTCTTTCCCATTATGTATTAGCAATGAGGTGTGGGTAGGGAAGAATGACCCCACCTTCCAGCTCAGGGCTAGGCCCTGGGTCACCTCATTCCTCCTGCCGCAGAGATTGATTCAGTTAACCTAGGCTTTTTCCAGCTGTCCATGGTACTCCCTGGTGCCTTCTCTCTCCTGCAGTGATAGCGTCTTATCTGCTGAGTTGATGCTGGTGGCACACACACAAGGTTGGGCTGTTTTAACATCAGACTCACCGCCGGCTCCTGTCAGACCCCCATACAAAGCCAAACACCTCAAGAGCTGTCTATGGCCACCACACCCTCACGTCCTGAACTCATCTCACCCACTTCAACCTGGCAGCTGTCCTCTCCACTCCACCTAAGGTGCTCTTCAAAAGGTCTCCAATGACCATGACTAGCCCACCGATGACCGCTTCAACCCCAAAGGGCACTCTCATGCCATCACCTTACTGGACCTCATGGCAGCCTTTTATACAGTTGGCCACTCACTCCCTTCTCCTTGAAATGCTGTCTTGTCT
Organism: Aotus nancymaae; assembly: GCF_030222135.1. Classification (NCBI taxonomy): domain Eukaryota; kingdom Metazoa; phylum Chordata; class Mammalia; order Primates; family Aotidae; genus Aotus; species Aotus nancymaae. The sequence goes on along the minus strand of NW_026988479.1, from coordinate 14,800,701 downwards.
GGACTTCAGAAATGCCACATACTCACAGGTTTCCTCTAACCTCCCAGATGCGTTCCAGTCTCTCCCACTCCTCTGCCTGGCCTCTACTAACACTGAGCCCCTGGACTTAGCCATCAGCTTGTTCTCTCCGCAGGGACATGGCAGTCAGCCAGTCCCATAGCTTTGAATTCCACCCCACCCCATCTCCATCTTCAAACTGGGCCCAGACTCATCCATCTCACCGCCTCTTTGGCTCCCCACACTGATGTCCAGAGGCATCTCAAACCTCAAACACGGGTCAAAAGCAGGACTCAAGTCTGCCTCTCCCACTCACCACCCCTACACAGAAGTTTCTTCCCCACCTCAGGAAATGGCGCCCCCAGCTAGCCAGATGCCAAAGGCACCCTTGCTCCTCTCTTTCACTGACCAACCCCATCAGCAAGTCCTGTGAGACTCAGTCCTGAAAGGTGTCCCTCAGCAGTCCCTGCTCTCCACATTCACCACTCAGTCTACCCACGCCACCATCATCTCCCACTTGGACCATAAACTAACACCACTATGGAAACAGTTCTGCAGCTCCTCAAAAAATTAAACACAGAACAACCAGATATATGACCCAGAAAGTCCACTCCGAGGTAGAAACGCCAAAGAACTGAAGACAGGTGTTCAAATGAAAACTTGTACACGAATGTTCACAGCAGCGCTATTCCCAACAGCCACAAGGTAGAAACCAGCTCTGCTGCTGCTGGCCCCATTGCCTGGAATGTGTGGTCCCAGATCTTTCCATGGTTGGCTCCTGCTGATCCAGGTCTCTGCCCAAACCTTGCAGGCCTTCCCTGACCCCGAGTCCAGACCCCACCACGCCTTCCTGTGTATGCCCTTCACGGAACCAGCACTACTTGTAATCACTTGCTCACTTCTGTGTTGTCCACCTCCTGTAACAGACGGGGCTCCCTTTCCTGTCTTGTTCATGGAACACAGAAGGCACTCAGAAGACAGGATTGTTGCTGAGCCTCCAACCCGAGGGTCCCAGAGCCCCTCCTACACAAAGCCTCCCCAGTTCCTCAACCAGACTGTGCTTATCTCAGGAGCATGCCTACAGCCCAACAGCCCCTTACTGCGTCCCGGTCGGACCAGAGCTCTTTCTGTGGGCACCAGCAGGGCCCCTGTTCCTGAGATCCCCACAACCCACCAAGCCTCAGTCTCTGCTTGATGAATGACAGGGACAGAGAAGGAGGCAAGGGGAAAAGTGCAAAGCATCAGGTGCTCTGAAGAGTTCCCAATAACTACAACCGCCAGACCTTGGGTGTGAGCCTTACTTCCCATTCTTTATACACTGGGACTTTATCATGGGGAAACTGAGGTGCAGTGAAGTAAGTAACTTGTCTCAGGCCACAGAGCCTTCGTGTGGAGCAGGAGAGAACACAGCCTCAGAACCTGTGCTCCTAATCTCTGAGCAGTACCGCGTAAAGAGAGTGTCTGTTTGCTGCAAACATTAACAGTACTCCCAGCCCACTTCTGATCTATGAAGTGCTGACATTTCTCCCCAGCTGTGGCATCAATGTGGGACCACGCCAGCTAAGGCTCATCAAGCTCCAGGGTGCTCTTGGCCCGGGGTTCACTGGACAGTGGCTGCTGCCCTCCTTAGCAGCTCTTAGCCATAGGGAGGGGCAGCCAGGGCTTGGTCCAGCAGAGACAGCCCTGAGATTGCTCACAGGCCCAGCCAGGGGTGGGGACAGGGAGTGAGGGACATGCTGAGTGCTCCTTTTAAAGCAAGCTAGCAGCACCTGCTCGCTGTCAATAAAGAGAGGACGCAGTCTGGGGGAACATCAGCAGGCTCATGGGCTTTGGCGCTGGGTGATATCCATGTGGAACGCACCTTCTCTCTTGTTCCACACTTAGGTTGCCTGCCCAAGTGGACTTGGCCAAAGCTGTCACACATTTGTTCCTCCTGACACAGGCACTTAGGCTCTGGCCCTCCCCAAGCCAGGTGCCCCAGTGCACTCATGAGCCCAGGCTACCAGCAGACTGGGCCTTCACAATCTCACCTTCCAGGGGTCTGCAGGCTGGGTCTTCCAGCTTGCCCTCGTTTCAATTTTCACAGTAATAAGGAATACTATTGTTCTTTTTCTGTAATAATATTCTTCATAATAAAATCCTTACTAGGCGCCAGACCTTGCCCCTTGGTGCCGTGTATATTACCTCTCAGTCCTGCCCATGACACCGCGGGGAGATCATTATTCCCACCACACGGATATAGAACCTGAGGCTCAGAGAGGGCCAGTGCTTGCCCAGGGTCACACAGCTACCACGTGGAGGCAAATTCAGAGTAGAATCTGAAGTCGGGTCTATCCCAGCTCTTTCTTTCACCACCATATCCCCTGGACTTCCTGGTTAACATGTTGGCCTGTTGTCCCCCTGAGTCACTGAGCTATTCCCTACCTAGCAGGGGGCTCCAACCACCCTGGGTGAGCAATGATGGGGCAGTGATTAGGTGGAGCCAGATGGTGATGGGGGACACAGAAAGGTGACATGATGGGGGGGCCTTGGCACACAGGGCATGCACACCACTATCTACACTTACCACCTGCAAGGGCAAGAGAGCCCAGAGGGGGTCCCGGAGCAGACAGAGGAAAGAAGAAGGAGTTATTGAGCCACAAGAAGCACTGAGACAGCCTGGGGCCTGGACCAGACACAGCCTCACAGCCTGGGCATCCCACACCAGTCACTTCACTGCTTGGCCTGGTGGGGGCTGGGGGGTTGGGAGGGGCTGCCCTGGGCATGGTATTTCAATACCATGGGCTGCATTCAGGCTTGCAGGACAGGGGCAAAAAGGGCACATGATCTCTTAGCTTGGACAAGGAGCACACATCTGTGGCCCATCTTAAACTCCTGTGACCCAGCTGCCCTCACTGCCCTACATGGGGGTGAGGACTCAGGCAGATCGCTGGGGGATGAAACTAGGGTGAGGCCAAATCTAGAAGCTAAGCTGCCCAATCCCCTGGGCTTGGAAAAGAAGCCTGGCCACTGAGTGAGAGGTCTCAGGAAGGGGCTGGAATCAACACAAGATGGGTCCCTGAGAGGACACGCGACCCCCCCCATTTCCCCAACTCACGTGGCCGTGCAGGTCCGTGTTGAGCAGCATCAGGGCACAGGTGAGCGTGTGGATCCCATCTGAGTCACAGACAGTGGCACTCTCAGTGTGAGGACCCAACCTCTTCCCACTCTGTCTCCCGACAGAACCCGCCAGGAAGCCTTGGACGCAGAGGGAGGTCAGCCGCCTGCCAAACTCACCTCAGAGGCCAGGGACTGCGTGATGCCCCGGTCCATCCCCATTGCAGGGCCCAAGTCACATGCCTGCCCCAGGAGCCTGACCACCCTGGACCCACTCTGCCCCAGACTCCTGCCTCCTGTGGCCAAACTCACCTTGAACCTCAGACTGAGGAATGGCTCTGAGCCCCCAGCCCTGCCTCTGCACTGGCCTGTGTCTCTCCCAATGATGGGCCTAGTCTGGGACTTGGGCCCATCTATTGGACAAGCCTGTCCCTAAAAGGACTCCGACCTAGACCTCCACCACGCCGGGACAGCCACCACACCAACAGTCAGCACCACGACAGGGACCACAGGAGAAAGAAGAGCCACAGGACTGAATCCCAAGGCTGGAGGACTTCCAGGCAGTGGGGAGGAGAATAGGCAAGACTGTGCCTTGCTCAGCAGGCAGACCCTGTGCCATAGTTTATTCAATTAGCATTCATTGAGCACCTACTGCATGCAGAGGACAAACCATCTGGGCCTGGCAGTGGGACTGAAGTGCCAGGTGGACCAGGGTGGGAGGGGGCCAGGGCCTGGCTGAGTGGGTGGGGAGGGTTGGGCAGAGTGGGCAGGGGGCCATACCTTCCGAGGTGCTGTCATCAGGGTTGCACTGGCAGTAGCGGCGGGAGAAGTGTGTGAGGACCCGCTCACGCTCTTGTGTCTCCCCCATCAGCGGGAAGGCCTTCAAGAATGTTCTGGAAGGCAATTCAAAGCTGCTGAGGGCAGTCTGAATCCTCACCCAGGGTTAGACCACCCCCCACCCCCGCGCGCACACACACACACACACACACACACACCACACACCCGCCCCAGGGGGCCAGGGCTCCAGTGCCCCATTCTCTGGGTCTGGACATTCTCCACACTCAGGAGCCCTGGCCCCCAGGATGGCCTCTGGAGTGCTAAGGCCAGGGGACCTGGTAAGCTTTAGAGTTTCAGTCCTCATTGCCCTCCAGAGACCTACCTTCTGGAAGTAGGCAGAGGACAGATGGTGAAGAACAAAGACAGAAGAGCACCTCAGCACCAGCCCTCCTTCAGGGCAAATGCCCACTCCTTGCTCCCTCCCCTACAGCTGGGCCCTGTCCACACCTGCCCTTCAGAACGTTCCTCCTCAGTAATTCCCTCTCTTTCATGTGCCACAGCTGAGCCCCAGGCCCAACCCTGTCCCCCCACTCCTCCCTTCCCCACCCCAAGTCTGAGTTGCCACCAAGGCCTGACGGTTGCTTCTTCAACCTCAACCTTAATTCTCTACCACTGCCACCGCCCTCATCATGTGCCCAGGACAACAGGGCCACCCCTGAACCCAGTACCTCCTCCCTGCAGACACCAAGTTGTCTTTCTAAATAGACACGCAGGCAGGACTCACTGCTGCTTAAAACCCATCACTGGCTCCTTGGAACCCTCAGAATAGCACCCAGGTGACTCATGTCATGGCCATGTTCGCTGCCCAGACTACCCTCCTGTACCTCCAACCTGGCACCCACCTGCTGCCTTCACACCTGGACAGAACAGGCATTTCACTATTCAGTGCCTCAGAGCAGTACCGCCACCACCAAACTTTCAGGCTGTCCCTAGGGGCAGCCTCACCACTGCCCATCCTCTCCCACATCTTGGTACAACCAGCCCTTCTACTCTACCCTCTGTGCAGCCTCTCTCACCAACCCTTCCCATCTGCCCAACCTCATGCTTGTTCTCTCTCACCTGACCCTCTTCAGAAGCCCACACGCCTCTGGATCAAAGGCCACTGGTATACTGGCACCAGTGCTGGCTCTCAGAATGTTGCCTTACAGCCAGTACCTCTGCGGCTCCCCAGTGCCTGCACAGTTGAGCGTCAGTATTGGGCTGGCATACAAGGCACTCAGTCCAGCATCCATATCTCTGATTATGAGCTGAACCAATGAACACCTTCCCTGACCAATCTTCCTCATTCTGGTGCAATCTTTACAATTCAGCTCAAGATACAGTAGCTTGCAACACACCAACACTTCCACTGAGAACAATAAAAACCGTGAGTTTTCTTAAGCTATGGGAAAATTGCTGAAGCAACAAAGACCAAAAGGGCCAAGATTCCGGAGAGGAGAGAATTGCAGAGAGGTAGTTTGACCCTTCTGCGGCTGCTTTTTCCCTGGGGGCATTGCTGATTATGGGCACAGGCAAGAGGCAGGGCATTGGGTGGAATCAAAAAGCTGGAGACTTTAGGGGCTGTAAACACATGGCCACTTTTCCCTTTGAGATATTTGCTGAATTTCAGAGATATAAAAGATATAAAAGGCAGGAAGCTAAAAGGCTAAGCAGAAAGCCTCTGAGAAGTAGAGGGATTTTTGTTGTTGTTGAAGCAGGGGGCAGGTGTTGCTGCACTGAGAAGACAAAATCAGGCTTCAGAGCCCACGAGGGGGTTTGCCATACTCAACACCCCAGGCTCCCAGTAGAAAACTCTGAGGGCCTCTACCCTATGATCAGAGCAAACCCTGAGCTATACCAAACTTCAGTGCAACCTTGATTAGATTAGGACTGCATTCCCCACACCCTTTCTAACTGCCTAGCAAAGGACAAGGTAAACCTTCTCTGCAGGAACACAGAATAATCTAGAACCACTACAATTCTATACAAAGTATACATTATCCGATTTTTTAAAAAGTTACTAAGCATGCAAAGAGACAGGATATATGATAGAAAATCAAGAGAAAAAAGAGATAATAGAAACAGATACAGATGGTTCAGATGATAGATACTGGAGTCAGCAGCAAGGGCTTTACAAGTAGTATGTTCAAAAAAAGAGAGGGAAAGATGGAGAAAATAATGGAAAAGACGGATAATTCCCCTAGGGAATTAGAATCTATTTTTTAAATTTTTTAATAAAATGGAAATTCTAGAAATGAAAAATATAACAAATTTAAAACTCACTAAATGGGTTCAAAACCCATTTATGCCTAGTGTTCCATGTATTGGAATGCTAAGCATGTGGGAGTTATTTATATCCCACTTACTGCTCAAGGTCATCAACAAGGTCTGATTTTGCAATTCAGAAAATTGCAACCTCAGGCATAAATGGGTTAATGACATATTAGACACAGAAAAAGAGTAAATGAAGTAAAAACAGGTCAACAGAAAATATCCCAACAGAAGCAGAGAAAAAAGAATGGAAATTACTTTTTGTGTGTGTGTTTTTGTTTGTTTGTTTATTCGAGATAGGGTTTCACTCTGTCACCCAGGCTGGAGTGAGTGACACAGTCATGGCTCACTGAAGCCTCAACCTCCCCGGGCTCAGGTGATCCTCCCACCTCAGCCTCCTGAGTAGCTGGGACTACAGGCATGCACCAACATGCCTGGCTAATTTTTCTACTTTCTGTAGAGACTGGGCCTCCCTGTGTTGTCCAGGCTGTTCTGAAACTCCTGGCCTCAGGTAATCTTCTGGCCTCAGCCTCCCAAAGTGCTAGGATTACAGGTATAAGCCACCGTGCCCAGCCAGAAATTACATTTTTTAAAAGTGTAAGAGACACGTGGAACACAATAAAAAGGTCTAACATGCATGAATCACCCCATCCCTTAGCTCCGAGATGAATCCATCTCTCCTAGGGCCTGGCCAGTATCTGCCCAGCCAGCCCCTGCCACTAGAGCCTCCTAGATACTACAGGACTGCACCCATCCATTCTACCCTCCTGCTCCCTGGAACCTGCAATTGGCCCTCCTGAGGTCTACTCCCTGGGTCCAAACACCAATAGAGTTGAGATCAAATCCCATTTTACCGTCTCCTCCCTCAATGACAGTGAGGAAGTCTCTACCCCTCTGGCCCATAGTTTCTTCATTTGAAAAAATAGGAATAATAATGCCTACCTTAAAGGGGTACTGAGGATGCATGAGCAAGGTGAGTAAAGACCTGGAGCATCCTGCAGGCAGGAAGTGCTCAATACAGGCAAATCCTGCGCCTCCCTTCCTCTCCTAGAGTCAAGGCTACATTTCCACCCTCCTCACATCTAACAGCTACCACAGAGGGGGCACTCGCCCAACTGCTGGACTGCTGCTGCTCCTGTGGCTTCTTCCCCACAGCCTCACCAGGGGGTCAAAAGACTTGCCCAAGGCTGCACAGCAAGTTTATGGTAGAGCTGACATGAGAATCCAGATGTGCAGCCTGTACCCCTTATGGGCACTTCCCATCCCAGCCCCACTGACCTGAGTGCTCGGTCCAGAGTCAAGCCCGAGAAGTCGAAGAAACTGAGGTACTCCCCGGCCACCAGCCTGCTAAACTCGTTGCTGCCAGGAGAGTATGGGATGTCTGTTAGAAGCAGGGTCCAGCCCAAGGATGACAGAATCATAGGTGTTACTTTAGGAGTAGGGCCCAAGGTACCCTGACCGACCCATCCCCTAGACCTGCTCAACCCCTAAGCTACTGGCCAGTTGGGCCATAATGTTAAACCTTGGTCTAAGAGTGTCAGGAAGGCTTCCTGGAGGAGGCACTGTCTCAGTCAACACAGGGAATTAAGAGCTAACCAGAGGAAAGGAGTAGGGGTGAGATGATGCAGTATCCCCAGGAAGGAAACTGCACGACATGTCCAAGAAGCTACCAGCGGGGCCATGTGGCCAGAACCTAAAGGGCAGGAATGAAGCTGCAAGAGATGAGGCCGGGGCCAGGGCCTGCAGCCAGGGTAAGGACCAGGACTTGATTCAGAAGAGTTAAAGCAGGGATGGTCAGTCTGTATTTTGGAACACGCCACCTGCTGAGTGGAGACCCACAGTAGACTACAGTAGTTGTCCAGAGAGAGACAGAAGGGATGGGGAGAAGAGAGATTTAGGGGGCAGAACCCACAAGACACAGAGATGGAATGGGCATGAGGCATGGCCAAGAAGGTGGTCCCCTGAGGGAGATGTCAGACTTCAAGACAAGGCATCCGTGTGAGAGTCATCAATCCACAGCTGGTCAGTAACAGCTCAGGGTAGGGCTGAACCCATGCAAGAGGAGAGGGCACAGACAGGCTGGCCAGCCCAGAGTCCCGAATCAGGGTGAGGACCCAGGAGCGAGCCAGCGAAGGAGGCTGAGAGACAGCAGCCAGAGGCGGGGTGTGTTGTCCTGCAGGCCAACGAGGAGAGGGTTTCAAGAAGACTGACATGAGGAATTCTTGTCAAAAACTAGAACAAATTTCCACCTGATTCTAATTAAGCCCAGAGCTCACCCACCCATTTGCAGGACCCATGGGAAATAGAGAAACATGTTAAATAACACCATGAGGATACCACATCCGAACTGTGGAACATTCTTTAGGACAAATGGCTTGGTTTCTTCAACAAATGCATGGCATTAAGAAGGGAGGAGGACTGCCCAACTGCCGAACTGTTGTTGATTAAAAGAGACTTAACAGACCAATCAGCCAAGTGCGATGTGTGGACCCTGTTTGAATCTTGATTTCAATAAACCAACATTTTTGAGACAATCAGAGAAAATTAAACATAGACTGAATGTTGGAGAGATTAAGAACTTTTTGTTCCTTTAGTTAGAAATTATAACAGAATCATGATTATGCAAAAAAAGATCCTTATCAGTTGGAAATACATGCTAAAGTATTTATAAATCAAACGATAGAGTGTCTGAAATATGCGTTACAATCTTCCAGCACATGAAAAAAAAAAAAGCTGTGGGTCACAGAGGAAATGAGAATGAAGGAATAGTAACTTTGAAACTCAGTCTTGGGTACAAAAAGCTTTCATTTTTTTTTTTTTCTGCTTTCGTGTCTGTTTGAAATTTTCATAATAAAAAGTTTAATTAAAGGAAAAGAAAGAAATGGCTGGTTGAGTGGAAGCTGCTGAAGGGGCTAAGATGAGGCCTGGAGAGCAGCCACCAGATTCAAAGACACAAGGCCGCCAGTGACCTTGGCACAAGAGGGTTCTGAAGTTGGGATGAGGGAGGAAACCAGTGTGGAGGGGCAAAGTGTGGACAAAGAAAAGGGATAGAGAGGCCACCCTGGGCAGAAAATCCAAGAATTTTGGCTGGAGGAGGAAGTGGGGTTGAGAAACAATTTTTGTTTTTCAGATGAGAGAGACTTGAGCACAATTAGCTGCTGCCGGGAGTGGCTGAAAAGATGGAGGGCAGGGGCAGGCCATAAAGAAGGCTCCTGAAAGGATGGCAATAGGTCTGGAGGTCCAGCCCAGCAGGAGAGATGAGGGCATCTGAGTTATGATTTCCGGGCTGGAGTGGTTGTCAGGGACCAAGGAGCAGCATGGAGGCTGCAGAGGGTGGAGGAGGCAGGAGGAAAAAGAGGGGGATCCAGGACCTGAGCCGCCATCAGGGCTCCCGGAGGCCTAAAGCCCGCATGTCAGCTCAGTTCCTATTCATGGACAAGAGTCTGGACTGTATCCCAGCCCCGTGAGCAGCGCTGTGGGGCCAGACCTGCTCCTGCACAGCTGAGAGCCTTAATGTGGACACTGGGAGGCACTCCGGGTGAAAGAGCCATGGCAGGTGGCAGGTGGCAGGTGGCAGGTGGCAGGTGGACACATGGCAGTGGGCAGATGTGCACAGGATGTGCCGGCGGACTCCCTCAGTCCTCCAGTCCTGCCTGTCCCCTGGTTCCCTTTGGGACCCTCATCTAGCCAGTTCCCTTTGCACCAGTCTGAAGGCCAGAGTGTGTGCTTTGGGTCTTCAGCTCCTTCAGCTAGTTCCGATAAACAGTGGGGCTCAATGAGGGCCAAGAGCCCTTTCCTGAGCTCTGAGTCCCACAGGTGTCCCTCGAGACCCAGGTTCTCCTCTCTGGCCCCATTAGCTAGGCCCAGTTCCTGCTGGCTTCTCTGTCCTCACATCCACTGTGACCCCATAACCACATCCCACATCCTGCACCCCCAGCCCTGAGGGGCCGCCCGCCACCACCCCTCCCTGAGAGCATCAGCCTCGCCCAAGAAGCCCAGAAAGGAAACATATTTAGGCCGAGGCCAGGAATGAGGACAGTGGCAGGAGGAGGTGTCCTTGGGGAACTGTTGGGAGCACCCCCCAGCACCAGGTACCCCTGAAGGAGGTCACCTACACCTCCTTCAGGCTGAGAAAGACACGAGGTTTGCCTGGGTTGGGGGCAGGGAGACCACACTCACTTCTTGCCCAGCTGTCGGGCCACATCGCAGCGCTGAAAGCCCTCGAGGTGGTAGAGGCGGCGTGCCAGCCGGCGAGCAGCTTCACTAACCCCCTGGCACCCATTGGCCAGCGGGTCTGTGCTACCAGGCTCCAACCCCTCCGAGCTGCTGAGCTCAGAGTCTGAGTCTGACAGGCCGTCCTTCAGGCTGGGGTCACTGCAGATGGAAGGTGGGTAGAGGAGTAGGGTCAAAGGCCCTGGGGAGGTGGGGAGGTTCCTCAGGCCTCTGCAAACCATGCAGAGGCCAGAGCAGGGAAAGAAGCTCCACTGCAGCAGGAGGAAATGAATCAGACTTTCGGAAGAGCCTCTCATGTGAACTCACAGCATAGCTCCCTGACTCTCCCCAACTTCTACCGGGGCTGAGAGGGCCTGGAAGAGCAGAATGAAACTTCAGGACATAGGGTGGGAAGTCTGGATGCAGACGGTAGACCAGGTGGCCTTGAAGAGGGCATGCTGACTCTGGACACTGAGTCACCCTAACTTGCTTTGCCTCCTCTGGGTCTCAGTTTCCCCAACTGCTCAGTGGTTCTCCCAGCTCCCAGCCTGGGCCCTGCCTCACCTGGCTGAGTTCAGCAACTTGTCCGTATCCTCCTCATCATCATCCTCGTCCCCCACTGGGCCCTGGGGGCCATCTTCATGGAATCCATTGGGCATGGCCATGAGAGACAGGCGGCTCAGGACATTCTCTGAGCGGCTGCTGGAGATGGAGCGCCTCAGAGGGCTGCCCAGCTCCCCATCACCACCAGCTGCCCCCATGTTCCCCTCAAACCCCATGTCCCCAATGCCCAGCCCAGCCCCTGGCTCGGGGCTGTCACGGGCCCGCTGCTGGATGAGGGGCGTGAGGGGGGCCTCGAAGCTAACGCAGCTGTCACTTTCATCCGTGAGGCTCAGTCCATCTAGGGAGTCAAGGCTGCTGTACTGGGTGCCCCGCAGCAGCTCTGACTCCAGAATCTTCTCAAATGTGGCGCTGAAGCCATCCCGCACATCGAGCTCCCTGGAACCATCCAACCTGTGGGATGCAAGAAGCCAGTCACCAACCTGCTAAGGTGTCCCCCATACAAGTGCTGGTGACTACACTCATCTGTGTCTGGGAGGCCCCTGGGGGCACAACATCCCCCATCCTGTTCACTTATCCCTTCAGCCAATACTGGCTGAGCACAAGGTGCCAGACATCGGGCTGGGTACTGGGAATTCCGTAGGGAAAAGAGCAGGCCTGGGGCCAGGGCCATAGTGGGCATCAGATATATGTCTGAATGAATGAATGTAAGGCCTTGGCCCCCAGCCCAGCCTAGGGGGCTGCTTCCTTCAGGCTCCCAGAGCATTGTGAACATCTTCCTGTCACAACCAGTGTCACACTGGGTCATAATTTTGCTCTTCCCAAACACTGAGGCCCAGCTGTCAAGTCTGGCCTCAGTGCTACCTTCTCAGAGAGACCAGGGGAGGCAGGCCCACAGCACGCTGGCCTCCTGCTCCAGAATCTCTTCATTTACTCCCCAGACCTTCCCGTCATATAAGATTCTGTCTGTTCCCCTGTTTACTGTCTGTTCCCCAGCCCCAGAACAAAAGCTTTGTGAAGCCAGGGAGTACCCCACACACAGTAGGTGTTCAGAACATCTGGCTGAATGATCCACTGGGTAAATGAACATATGTTTATCAACCCCATGGCCCCACCCACACTTCCCAAGCCCTTGCAGGACCCTGTGCTGTTCCCCAAAAGAGACCTTTGCACTGGCTGTTCCCTCTGCCCAAAGTTCTTCCCCAGCTAAAGCCCTCCTTCCACATCCCTTTCTCAGTGAGGCCTGCCCTGACCTCCTAACCTAAACCGTGTCCTGTCTCCAAACACCACAGCCCCTTTTTTCCTATTTTTTCCCCCGAAGCACTTATCTCCTTCCAACTTACTATGTAATTATTTATTATTTTAATATTTATTGTCTGTCTCCCCGCTAGACCATAAGCTTCATGAGAGCAAAGGTTTTTGTATGTTTTGTTCATCTCTAGCACCTGGAAGAGAGCATTGCACATAGATGAACTGAGGAGGCTGCGAAGATTCTTATCCACCAGGGAGTTGAGCAGGTACACAGGGAAGGAAGGAGTGAGAGACTGAGAGAGTAAGACCAAGAGATGGGGCAAGAAAGAGACAGAGGAAGAGGACAACAGGGACGGGGAGAGTGATAAAGATAGAGCTAGACAGACAAGGATAGAGGTGGAAGATAGAACCAGCAAGAGGAAGAGATACCAGGAAAGAACACAGCAGGCCAGCCCGGCCCATTTCAGATCAATTGAGGCCCATCACATGCAAGGAAGCACACCCCTCCCTCTCCATCATTCTCCCCTGAGGCTCTGGCCACGCTCTACTTTCCCCCAGCCCCTGCTGCCCAGCAGAGACTGAGCTGTATTTGGAGGACTGGGAAGTGCCCCTTCCCCTCAAACATCTCCTTGCCCGCTCCCCCCCCACCCCGCCCCATGCCTAAGATTCCATCCCAGTGTGCTTCCTGGAGAAGGCACTCCCACCCAGCCCCAGCAGGAGCTGAGACTGAAGCCTCATTAGGCTCTCTCTTGCCAAGGAACAAAGTGAGGAGGGGGCAAAAATCTAAAAGGCGCAGAATGCCTGGCAGGGGCTGGGGTGGAAGTTTCCTCTACTGACCTCCAGAAGGAGAGAAGAGGAAAGAAATTTCATTTGCCCTGGCCACCAGGGCAAATATCAAAGTCAGCCCAGTAAAAACACCTCTGCCAGGCCTGTTCTGAGCACTAGAGATATCCAAACAAGACAGAGCCCTGCCTGTGAGGAGCTCTCAGCTCAGTGTCAGAGCCACCAGTGGAACCCCCATCTCCAACCCCCTCATGCAACTGAGCAGACCTGAGGGGTGGCCTGATGGGAGCTTGAAGACCGTCAGCCCAATCTCCAAGCATCCAACTGCCCCCAGCCTCTCCATCCCAAGTAAAAATGCCACCTCAATATGGTGCGCTCTAAGAAGCCCCAGTCCCCTGCCCCCGCCCCACTGCCAGCCATGGGGCTGCCCTAGGCCCTGCCTGGATGTAAAAATTCTGATGGCCATGCCACATCCAGTGCCACAGACACCCAACCCCACATACTCACACTCCTGCCCAGGGATCTAGAGACATGTATCCCTACATAACACATAACATGCCCCCAAATGTGCAGCCACAAATGACCAGACCAAGGGCACCAACACCCCCCACCCACAGCCACCAGCCCCATGCATACCAACATGTTCACACACCCCTGTGCACACACGATGTTCAGGGCAGGCAACCACACATACCCCCCATGCACACTCACACGCCTCCCACACACTGCCTGTTCAGGCCAGAGCCTACAGCTATGCATGCTAAGACTTCTAAATGCCTTCTTTTCTCAGCCCACCCTGGTGCCTTCTAGACATTTCTCTGTCCCTTCCCCACCCTGCTTGTCCAACACACCCCCAAAACTCCAGGTCTCTCCACTGCCTGCTGAGGACAATAGAAATTGGGCTGTAACTGCAAGACTGAAGTGAGATCCCTGATAGAACTTCCTGATGATTACTGCAGGTAAGAGTAGCTAAAAGGGATTAAAGCCCAGAGCCTGCTTTCCTGGAGTTAGTTGGCAGGATTTGGGAGATTCTCATTTCCAGGAAGCAGAGGGATGAACCAGATGAATTTTCACATCGGGCATTTTAAAAGGATTTGGAATTTGAATGCCCAGCCTGGGATGGAGAGAGGGCAGCACCCCCCGCAACACCAACCCACATAGAAGCAGCTCACGATGGCTCGAGGGGCTGAAGGTGTAGGGGGGCACAACCTTCAGCCTCCCAGTCTGCTGGACTTAGAATTCTCTCTCTGGGCTCTGTCCTTTCAAAACATCCAGAATCTGGGCAAAAGAGGGATATGAAATCCCCATTTTATTTAAGAGAAAAACAAGAACCAGAGAGACTAAGTGGCTAGACCCAGGCCACACAGCAACAGAGCAGCCAAATGTGGCAAGTTCCCATCCCGAGACACCCACTCACCCCAGCTGAGGGTCCTCAGCATCCGGGCAGAGGTTCCTGGAAGCATTGTCCCCCTCTGCCAGCCTGCCAGCCCTCCAGGGCCTGGACTCTGTTGAATCTTCCAGAATGTTCAAGTCTGGCTCCAGGGCTAGGCCATTGGTGAGGGAGAGGCCAAGGCTGAGGCCATGGAAGGCCACATCTGGGTCCTTCGTGGGATCCTCAGTGTCTGCTGGGGTGCCCCTTTGCTCGTCCCCCGGGCTGCAGAGGCTGCTGTTCAGGCCCTCACTGGCCATTCCATTCTGGACCCCTGGCTCCTCCTCAGGCTCCAGGCTGGGGTCACAGGCAGCATTGCCTTCCTCGGGCACTGCAGATAAGAGCTTGTCCTCCTCCATGGCAGCCACAGCTTCTGCCCGTCCTAGCTGCTCCTGGGACTCCTCTAGACCTGGCAGCAAGGAGAGAGGAAGGGCTGGTCAGACAGGGCTGGGGCTGGGGCTAGGGGGTGCCTAAAGTCCAGCAGAACCAGTGGCAGAGCAGCCTGCCCGAGAGTGGGAGATGGCCAAGACAGTCCCCTCGGGAACCTTCCAGCTAGAGTGTAGATTCGGGCCATGGTCCCCTCACTGCCCTTCCCAAGAAGCCACCTCACCTCACCTTTGACCCTGGCCAGCCCATTGTGCCCCAGTTTCTGCCCTTCCTGTTACCTCTTATGTCTCTGCTGTGCCTGCCAGAGGTCACCAAAGCCCTCTGAGGAACATCCAGGTGGGGAGGAAGTGGAGAAGGCTCCAGCAGGGCCCCCTTCCATTCCCACTAGTCAGTGATGGAGACAAACCACAGGCTGACAGCTGCCCGTCCCCTAGCCTCTTCCTGCGTTCTCGCCCTGGCTCCAGGAACCAGAGATGAGTGAACCTTACCTTTGTGGTTAATGGAAGGAACTGGGCTGGAAGACTATCTTCAAGGAGTAGTTAAGAGAGGAGGCAAGGAAGTCAACAGATGCAGCCTGATCAGAGCAGGGCCCACCCCAGAAGGCAAAGTGAAGCCTGGAAACCGCCAGGAACGGACCAGAGTGGGGCGCTGTCCAGGGTGCTGGGCGGGCGGCACTGCCCGGGAGCCTCACAGAGAGCCCAGGCTGCCTCCACCACACCCAGTGCCCAGAGCCCCAGCTGTCTGGGAGGAAGGAGGAGACCTGGGTTCCCCTCCGCTCCCGGGCCCCCTTCAGAGCTCGCCCAGCTGCGAGGAGGGACTCATGAAGAGGCTGCCAAGGGCACTCTGGGGAAGAGCACTAGAAGGGGAGTCAGGCCCTGTTCTGCCCAACTCTGCGTGACCTTGTGTGAGTCCAGGTCAGGCCTCCTCACTGGCCTGCCCAGGCCAGCCCCACTCCCCTCTGGGTCTGTTTCTCTGCTGTAAAATGAGGAGATGCATTTCCCACCATCTTCACCTCCGCTGTCTCAAATGGATTGGGACCAGCCCACACTTCTCAAGGGCTTCCTGCCCAACCTAATCCCAGATGTAATGGGGAACCAGCTGTGTTCTGGCTCCCCCCTTCTCCTCTGTCTGCCCCTGGCCCCACCTAAGCTAAGCTAACACCCTCCGCAAGTGGCCTCTGCTAGTGGGGACCCAGACCAGCCCCTCCAAATGCCCTGGAGAGAAGTGGGAATTGGGGCCATTTCTCCCAGTTCTGGCTGGGCCACTTCTTTCCTCCCCTTGCTGGGCCTTGGCCACCACTCTGCTCTGGAGAGGGATGCTGGGGGTTCAGGAGAGGGTGCACGAGAGGGACTGGCCGGCCTTCTGGCATGCAGCAGAATGAGCTGCAGAGCCAACAAGAGTGATGTAAGTGAGGCCCAAGCTTCCTATACTTGCCTGGTCATAAACACCACCTGAGGAACTTGGTACAATGCAGATTACCAGGCTCTACCCCAGACCTCCCAAACCAGAAGCTACAGGGGAAGGGTATCGTCCTCTGTGATTCTTATAATGAGGCAAGTGTGGGAACACTGGGATAGGCTCCAGGAGAAAAGTCCCACCTAGAGAACAAGAGTCTGGGGAGGAAACTTCTCAGGAATTCTGGGCCCTTGAGGGGAGCTCGGCCACCAGAGTCCAGTTAAGATTACTTAACTTGGGTTTTCAAATATGGAGTGGAAAAGAAGAGGACAGAACCGACAGACCTGGGACCCCCGCCGATTTATGCTGGCCCTCACCTCCTAGAGTTCTGATGACAGCATAAGGGGGATTTTTACTTAAAAAAAAAAAAAAGCCCACAGACTTTTAAACATCAGAAGAGCCATGCTCTAGAATATCTGGGCCCTGATCCTAGGACATCAGGGACCTCTAGAGGTCCAGCCCTGAGTGAGGAATTCTTTCTGGTCTGCCCTAAATCCCTGCTGCTGTAGTTGCTATTTCAATCTGTTCCCTCTGGTTATATACTCAGAGGAGGAAAAACAAGAAGTCACCTCCTCAACTGAGACTTCTGGTTGGGGAGTAGGGGGGACATTTAGAAAGGAAAAAGAAGAGGGGCTATTGGCCTGCTGCTGAGTTTAGTCCTCTGATCTGCTTTCTAGCCCAGGGGCCTGGATGAGCATTTGCTCTGGGGCACAGTGTTTCAACCCGACTTCACCACGATGACTCAAGCTCCCCTACACATACCTAGAGGCTGAGCCCCCACCTTGAGTCAGGGCTCTGACTAAACCTCTGTGAAACCCAACATTTAAGAGTATCACCAGCTTCGCTTGATGCTCAGCCTACACCAGCACCAAAGCCAGGACAGATTGAGGACCTCTTGGGAGACTCCTCCATCCCACCCCCAACTTCCAGCAGCTGCCTCAGGCTGGCTCCAGCCCTACCTGCCCTGCTATGTCCTCCTTTAGCTGGGAGTGGGATGGAGGCTCCTGCCAACACCAGGCACTGGGCCATGTCCTTGGTTTCTGGGGGTGGGCAGACAAGGGGCAGCATTGAGCTCTACTCTGGGCGGGGGGCCCAGAATCCCTGCCTGGGTGAGGACCAGCTGAGCCCAGAAATAGCTGAGCCAGAACCCTGTCTTGCTGAGCCCAAGGGAGGGTGGCATAGAGGGGAGGTTTTAGGGCAGAGGTGTAAAATGATGCCCCACATCCTCACTCTGAACCACTATGTGCCCTGGGACTCATCATTTTGACCTCTGGCCTTTGTGAACCCATCTACGGGGGGGGCATCACCTCAGTTCACCCTCAGGGCCAGTGGGAAACAACGTCACAAACACTGAGAGAGCTGAGGTCCAAGGAAGGTCAAACTCACTACAAGGTTAAGGACGAAAGGTAGCTGTGCTCCATCCTTTCTACACCATACTTGACAAATGAGGAAGGCTGAGGCACAGAACCCAGAATGATTTTCCCTGAGGTTCACAGAGTAGCTGTCTCTAGAACCCAGGAGTAGCCTCCTTCTGCAGCTAGATGGGCTGGAGATGCAGAATAAGTCCCCAGTTTCCCAGGCCCCCCGCCAAACCCTCCCAGGAGATCAAGGGCCCAAACCCTCAACCAAGAGAGTTGGCCCAAAGCAGTGGCCCTTCCCACCTCCAGCCCTGCTGGCGAGAGCAGGGGAGCGGGTGCAGCTGGGCCACTGGGCACCCATCCCATGGAGACGCCTGCAAATGACAGGCTGGCATTGGCCAAGATCCCCCACAGCCTCTCTTGGCCTGATCCAAGCCCCTCTCCAGGCAGAGGCTCCCACTAGCCTCAGCCCTTGGAATGACCCTGGGCTTGGCAGCCTCTTTTCAGCACCAGCTGAGATGGGTCCCATGACGATAGTGGAACCCTGGCCACGCCAGCTGCCAGGGCTGAGTGCCGAGAGAAGCACTTCCTGGGTCTCAGCTCTCCTGAGTAACTCTGTTCCCCTCCCCATTCTCCCTGTGGCAGCTGGAGGGAGCTGCAAAAACACAACCCTCCCTCTCTCCTCATAGTCCTCTAACGATCTCCCTTAGATTAGAATCCAGTCTCCCCAGCATGGCCTGAAAAGGTCCTGCAGGAGCTGATTCTGCTGCCCTCTACCAATCCTCATGCTCTCCCACATCGGCCCCAGTGGCCTTCTTTCTGCTCCCTGAGTTCATTCCCACCTCAGGGCCTTTGCACTGTCTATACCCTTGGCCTAGAATGCTCTTTCCCTAGACCTTTAAAAGAGCCTCTTCTGCCACTCAGGGCTCAAATCCAACACTCCCTCCTGAGAAAGGCACCGTCTGACCCCTGGCACTCCACCAAACTCCTCCATGGAGCACCATAAACTCAGCAGAACTGAAGCTCTCTTTTCTATGTGTTTACTGATTCCCTGCCCATCTCTACTAGGATGTAAGTTCAGTGATGGTGGGGACTATACTTGGCACACAGTAGGCACTTAGAAAATATTTGTTAGATGAAAACAAGGATTATCATCATGCCTATTTGTGGCAGAGTCAATAAAGGTTGAGGGAACTGCTCAGAGTCACAAAGCTAGAAAGCAGCAAGGCTAAGATTCTGATGGAATGCTAGATTGTCATAGAAATAATCTTACGGTCCCTTTCATGCTGGAATTCAAGCTGAGAACTGTGGGAAACTCAAGGACAGGGCAGAGGTAGGGGCCCACTAGAGAGGGCTCCAGGGGCCAGCATGCTCTATAAGACACAGGGGCAAGTGCATGGGTGCTGTACCTGAAAGCAGACATACAACGCAGGCATGGGTGGGCACATGCACACATGCACATATTTGCCCAGACACACACACACACACGCATGCACACACACACACGCATACACATACACACACACAGGGAACTAGGCAGCCACTCATGAGGTAATCCCCCTGGTTTGCCTGGTAAGGTGGGGACAAGGCACCTGCAGGCCTAGGGGCAAGGTTAAGGGCAACTAGCTCTACATCACTGGGCATCCAGGGTCAAAACTGTCCTGAGTATGCAGAAGAGACTGGGATCAGAGAAAATTCTTCCCGAATGTCAGCGTGGTGGCAAGGCTGAGACCACAGCTGACCCAGAGAGCAAATATAGGAGTGCCAGGACCCTCACATTTTGCCTCCAGTGGACTAGGGGAAGTTGGTCACAAAAAACTCCTCTCTGTTCTCATGTTCCCACGTGCACCATTGATCCCTAACCAGTTCCGAGTCCTGGACCTCTTGGTGCATCTGATGGAGAATCTGCCCCAGACTCTCACAAATGTGTGCAACATTTAGAGTGTATTTGGAAAGGCTCAAAGCCCCCTATCCATCCTTGATTCCATACCCTAACCTGGACAGTCTCCAAGGACCTGCCACCTGATACTGGATACTTGGAGACAGTTCCATGAGGGGTACTTGGCAAAGAAATCTTTCTTTCTTGGACCTATTCTCTGCCATGGAAACCCACCCATGGAAACCCACCCTGAACACCCACACTGGCTCACTGCTCTTCCCCAAAATCCCTACCCAAAATTCCCTAGATCACCCAGATTTTAGCACATGGGCTAGGATCTTCAGACACACAAACACATGTGAACATACACAAACACACAAGACACGCACAGACACTTAAAAGAGATGATCAATGCAAACAGGTGGCATGTAGGAAGTGTTTATAGCAGACCCTGACCAGCTGGCCCCCACACCATCATGGGGCCTAGGATGGCCCAGGCCTGGGCACTCCAGGGCTGCACAGAACCTGCTAGGCCACTGGCAGCATAGGCAGTAGAGTGCTGCCAGGAAGAGCCCTCAGTTGGGCCCCCCTCACCATGTTCCCTTGTAGTCTTTGCCAACCAAGGGGCCTAGAGTTAAGGGTCTTCCCGTCTCCAAGAGCTCCAGGCCCCCTCCCTAATCTCAGGCCAGCCTCCTCCACATCCCAACTGCCCAGGGAGATGCCTAGGATAATTTTGAAGGGGTGCCCACCAAGGAGCCTCAGGAACTTCCTGGATTCCACACTCCAAAGTGACCCTACACCCTCCTAACCCACTTGGTCTTCCCAACTTGGACTGCCTTGCGCTGCAACAAGGGCCTCAGACTGGGACAGTCCAGGAGAGCAGGTCAGTGCCCCTACCTGTATGCTCAGAAAGACCAGCTCCAAATCCAAGCTCTGCTACTCACAAGTTGTGTGATTTCAGGCAGACTGCTCAACTCTCTGAGTTCAGTGTCCTCCTGCATAAAAGGGGGTGCCAACAGCTTTTGTCCTCACAAGGCACCTGTGAGGACTAAAGGAGATGGCACGTGTTCAGTGCTCAAGGGTGGGCTGCTGCCTCTCAGAACCTTTTAGGGGCTGCAGGGAACCCAGCTGGCTACCCCAAGGATGCCATGCCCAGGACAGCAGCACACAGCAGAGGCCACTCAGCCGGCACCCAGTGGATATTCATCCTTGGCAGCTGTCAGAGCGAGTTCTGAGGCAGGGGCTTCAGAAGCCCAGCCTGAGGGTAGAGGCAAATGAAAGACTCCCGTGGTGCCAGAAGGGTGGCCAGAGAGGGCACGCCCTCCCTTTCCCAAGGCAGCTGAGGTCCCTACCGTCCTGCCCTCCCAATGCTCACACCCAAAGCCAGGCTCACTCCTACCTTTCCATCTCAGGGCACACGAGTGTACGGCAAGAGCCAGGAACCTAGGACTCCCTTAAAGATGCCCATCCCTTTCAGATAGTGCCAGTTTAGAGTGATGACCAGCCCCCACCTGCTTTCTTTCTCTCAGTGTGGCCACCAGGGAACCAGCCCTTGCCTTGGGCTCATGTTCTTATGGTCAGGCAGGCAGAAATCCCTGGGGCTGCGTGCACATTTGCATCTTATCTGCATGTGCTTTGCTGGGATTCTCAGGGGCCCTTGGGCCTCGATCCACAAAGGTCATTCCTGGACATCTCCCAGCTTGCTTCTCTCCCCAACCCCCCAGCCAATTGGCACCTTCATTTGCTTATAATTTGCATACATCTGCATGCTGGTTGAAGAGCCCTTAACACTAATGAAATTCACAATGTCTGCTGTCAAATTTCAAATCATTTTATAGCTGGTGACTCTATGCCCACTGACTTTCTTCCCTACAGGGCAAACCCACAGTTAGCAGGAACCACAAAGGACTAAGCTGTCCTGGTCAGGAAACTCCATAGCCAGACTGACCACTGTGTCACCTTCCTCAAACTTCAGAGGGCACTGAGTTCACGCTGCTTCAGCCCACAGGCTCATGGAGCCCACAGCCTAGCATGAGCCTGTGGATTGAGAGTTGAATCCTGAGAGCTACAGTGGACTGACCAAGTGCAAGTCCTCCCAACCAGCCCAGCCTTGGATGAAACACCTGGGCAGAGGCAGCACTGAGGAAGCTCAGCCTCTGAGCAACTCCCCTCAGGCTGCTTCCACAGCCAAGAGACATAAACCAAGAAGCTTCCTCCTCCCTTCTCTCTGCCCGGTTTTCACATACCCCACACCCTCTAGGTCCTCACATTCTTCATCCACGCCCCCAACTCCTCTCCCTCTCTGCCTCCCCTGCTATGGCCTTCCTCCCCACCCCCTCCCCAATCTCTGTGTTACATAGCTTCTCTTCACTCCTCCTCAGCCGAGTCCTCACTTCCCCTCCCTCCTCTTCCCTGTCCAGTCTTGTCTTCTCTTTAGGACTTCAGCTCAGGGTCTGAAGGTTGTGGCCTCCTTGATGAAAGCATGTGGGATGAAGTAAGCAAGTGTGAAAGGTGCTGTGCTGGTCCATTTAACTGTCACCTCCTCTCTCTCACCCATGGCCTGCTGAAGGGAGGTCAGGAACTCTAAAGCCTCACCTATCCAAGGGCTGTACATGGGGTAGGAGAGAGAGGGGACCCGAGAGTGATGCCAACATTTGTTCTCTGAGCAATCAGAAGGATGGAGTTGCCACTCAAGAAGGGAAACTGGGTGGAGCAGGTATGGGGAGGAAGATGGGGGCAAGTTGAGGTGTGGTGTCTAGCAGGCAGGAAAGCTGAGATGCTGCGTAGGCTACTGGAGCTTGCAGGAGAGGTTGAGACTTGGAATTTAAATTTGGGAGCTGGTAGCACATAGGTGGTACTTAAAGCCACAAAACTGGATGAGATCTGTACGGAGGATTGGAGACAGAGGATTGGAGACAGAGGAGAGATCCTGTGCAGGGCGAGTGCTGGGGCACCCTGATATCAAGAGATGGGAGAGAGAGAAGAGGAACCAGCAAAGGAGGAGAAGGAGCAACCCACAAGGTAAGAGGAAAACAGAAGAATGGGTGTCCTGGAAGCCAAGGAAGGTATTTCAAGGAAGAGGGAGATTGGATGTGTCTACTGCTGCCGACGAGACTAAGAATTGGCCACTGGCTGCAGCAACAGGAACACTACTGATGCCCTTGAGAGGAGAGGTCAGTGGAGTGGAGGGGGAGAAAGTCCAATAAGAGTGGTTGAGTCAAGAGGGAGCGGGAGGAGAGGATGTGGAGACAGTGAGTCTAGACAACCCTTCCGGGGAGTTTCTCTGCAAAGGGGAGGAGAGAGATGCAGCAGTAGATGGCTGGGGAAGACAAGAGAACCATTTTTCTTTTTTTGAGATGGAGTCTCCCTCTGTCATCCAGGCTGGAGTACAGTGATGCAATCTCAGCTCACTGCAACCTCCAAGTAATTGTCTTGCCTTAACTTCCCAAGTAGCTGGGATTACAGGTGTCCGCCACCACACCTGGCTAATTTTTGTATTTTTAGTAGAGATGGAGTTTTGCCATGTTGGCCAGACTGGTCTTGAACTCCTGACCCTCAGGTGATCCACCTGCCTCAGCCTCCCAAAGTGATGGGATTACAGGCATGAGCCACCATGCCCAGCCAGAACCATTTTTAACACAGAAGAAATAACAGCAAGATATTTGCTGATGGGATGCTCTAGCAGAGAGGAGGACCCGATGATACAAGCAGGGGCCCTGCTGGAGTGATGTTCTCAAGCAGACACAAGGGGCCATGATCTCTGCACAAGTAGAGGGGTGGCCTTAACCAGGAGCAGGGACACTTTGCCCACAGAGACAGGAGAAAGCAGAGCAGTGAGTGCAGATGCTGGCAGACAGGTGAGTGTGACTCTGGGAGCCTCAGGACGCTCTAACTGCTTATATTTTCTCAAAGATGATCCGCTGAAAGGAAGGATGGGAGGGACTTGGGGGCGAGGGTAGAAGAGCAAGTGGGGGCCGGGTGCTATCGCTCATGCCCATAATCCCAGCACTTTGGGAAGCTGAGGAGAGCAGATCACTCGAGGTCAGGAGTTGAAGACCAGCTCTGGCAACATAGTGAGACCCCGTCTCTACACACACACACAAAGAGCAAGTGTGAAAGAGTCATCTAGCACGGGGGAGAGGTGACAACCTCAGAACCTGTGCTGTGCCTGCTGGACTGCACTAAGGACCCACCTGAAGTTTAGTGTTCATGGGCTTGGACTGAAAGTGAGAACAGTCAGGGCAGTGGTTTTGCTCAGCCCCAGTCAGCTGCACGTGCAGGCATGGGGTAGGTCAGGCATTGGATTTAACCAGCGTTGGGGTTTTGCCAAGCAAGTATGAAGAAGCAAAATGAGGTAAGGGAATTGGGGTCTGCAAGTTAGTGGCAGGATTATCCTGACTTCCATAGGGGCAGCTGCCATCTGAGCTGGCCTAGCCCTGCTCAGTCCCCTCTATGCTGGTTCCTGAAGCCCACCGTCCATTCCCTGCTGTGGGTTATGTGTGGCTCTTCTTTCTGCCCCCATCTCAAAATGAGCTTCTGCGAGGGGGCCACAGGTGGTCACCACCAAATGAACTTCCCAGATACCATTACTCTGGCCTGGAAAGCCCCTCAGACTTCACGAACTCAAAACCACAGCCTCCATCTCCCTTCCCAAGCCACTGCATGAGCTCATCCTTCCCACTCTCCCCACCTCTAATCCGATACAAGGGCCTGTCCATTCTGCTTCCTAAATCTCTCCCAGCTCCATCCCCTTCTCCCATCTCCCACTGGCAACACCCTCCCAGCAGGGTCACCAAATCACACAACTCCACTCCCTCTGTGCGCCACACACAGCAGCCCCAATCCAGTCCCCTGTGTCTTGTGCTGGGTGCTGCCACAGCCTCCTGGCTGATCTTTTTCCCATGTACTGGCCCAGCCAGCCCCACTTTATACTCCTCAGAGTGCCTTTCCAGCACTCAAAACTGCCCCAACATCCCCTCTTCGAAACCCTTCAGTGGTTTTGAAGTGCCCTTGGGAAAAAGGCCAGCCCCTCAGTCCACATTCCAGCTAGCTGCGGCCTGAGCCTGCCTTCCTGTCTGGCCCCCCATGCCCTCTCCCCTTGCTGTGCCTCTTACTACTTTCTCTGGGCCTCCCCTCTCCCCCACCAACAGCACAGGTCTGAGCAGCAGCTCCTCCACTCCCAACCCTGAGGTTGCAAGCTCCCTGAAGGTCTCTGTCTGCTTCTCCATTCTCTAACATCTGGTCTGATGTAGGGGTTCAGTCAGATTTGCTGACCTGGTGCACAGATTAAGCTTTTGGAGGTAGAGAAGGGGGAGGAACAGAATTGAAATACAGACCCCTGAGCCAAGTGACCTAACTTGGTGCCACCTACTACAGAGCAAGCAAATAACAGGTGCCTCCCGATATCATGCACGGAGAAGGACATGATATCATCTATGGGATATTCTTGCCCAAAAATGTTTAACTTGAATCTAATCATAAGCAAGCAAGAAGACGAATCCAGAATGTGAAACACACCACAAGGCTTCAAAATTAACAATGTCATTTAAAAATTTTCAAAAAAGCCAGGGATTCATCCAGAGTGAAACACTAAAGAGCCATAATAATTAAATGCAATGTAAGTTCCATGATCAAATTTTTTTAAAAAACAACATTTATAAAGGACATTACTGAGACGACTAGAGATGTAAATATGGACTACATGCTAGGTTAAACTGGATGATTACTAAACTTCTTGGGTATGACAACAATATAGTCTTTTTGTAGAAAAATGTCCCTGTCTCAGGAAATTCATGCTGAAATATTTAAAAGTGAAGTGTTATAATGTTGGCAACTTACTTTCAAAAGGTTGGGAGAAAGAGAGAGAGAAACAAGTGGGGTAAAATGTTAACAGTTGGCAAATCTAGGCCTCCAGGTGAAGGGTATGTTGGTGGTATTCACCATATTATCAGCTTTGACAAGATAAAAAGTAAGGTGGGAGAAGAAAGGGAGTGGAGGGAGACATTCCAAAGAGGGGAGCTCAGGGGCTGGCATTTGGGGGCAGGAGTCAGAGGAGAATACATTCCTTCCCTGGGGCAGCCCACAAACCTGGGCAAGCAGGGCTGTGGGCTGGCCCTGGGCTGGACGCTTGAGTCACCGCAGGCCAGGCAGGCACAGTGCTGGAGTGGCTTACCACCTAAAAAAGGGGCCAGACCCTGAGGAAGCAGACTCACCTGTGGGCAAACCGGCTTAGAGGGACAAGGAAAACAAGCCGGCCCCAGGGAGACCAGGGCAGGAACATGGGCCCCTATCCCTCCACTGAGCTGTGGCAAGCAGCCAGGTCTGGCCCCAAGCCCACCCAACCCCCAAACACCACTCAAGGGGCGACAGCCTAAGTGTATCCTCCTGTTCGGAGAGCCAGTCTAAATACGGAGCCTCAGACATAAGATGCCGCTCAAAACAGATTTTCCTGGAAAAGACCATCTGGCAAAGGAGGTCTAGAGCATCGTCTGTCACAAGAGGCAGTGTTGATCTACTGCAAGCCAACGTCCGGAATAGGAATGCCTGATCCCACCTCCCTAGGAAACTCTAGCTTAGTGCTTGCTTTTCCCAAGGTCACCCCCTTGCCCAGATGGAGAGGCACTCTATCCCACCTCCCACCTCCCTCCTAAGTTGTATCTCCAAGGCAGAAGAGGATGAGGCTGGGGACACAGGTCTGAGTATCAGACAGTTCTGGCCAAGTGTAAATCCTCACTCTGCCACTTACTAACCAGGGGACTTTGAACAAACAACTCCATCACAAAATGGGAATAACGGTAGTGTCTCCCTCTAAAGACAGTTATGCTATGAGGGTACTTGGTGAATATGCTCTATATATGGAAGCTGGGTGAGATAATGCCCCAAGCCACTCTCTCTCTCTCTCAGTCCTGTCTAGAGCGGGAAGTCATTGTTTTCAGCTAGCTTTGCTCCCTCCCTTCAGGGGAGACCCTGGGAGGCACTACTGGTCAGGTCTGCTTGTGGAGCGTGCACCCCATAGTTGTCAGGACAAGCTGCAGGCGGGAGACCTCTCAGGGGATCCCTGGGCTGCAGGGTGCAATTCACCCAAGCATTGAGACTTCAACCTTGCAAGAGGCACCAGTGAGGGAGGCCTTCCAAAGACAACCTAGTCATTCTCCTTTAGCTGGGCCACACCCACCCACTCATCCCATTGGGTGGGAATCTTCTGGGGGCTCTGGCCAAATCCTAGGGACTGCTATGTTTCCACAGTACCAAACTTTGCAGTAGCCCCACTCAAAAGCCACTGCCCCCGACCATATATTGGGGAAAGGGGCTGCTGGGAGAACAGCAGGCACATTTTACTGATTCGGAGATCCCAGGTCACAGAACTTGGAGCTTCCCTGGGAGGCAGGTTCCTAACCTCCTGGGGAGAGGGTGGAAGAATGACAGAATAACTGCATCTGCCCAGGGCCACTGGTTGGGTTTGGAGGCAGTCCCAGCCTAGTGCCCACCGCGACCCCCATTAAGCAGCTCTTGTCTGTAGGATCTAGGAAAAGGAACTGGGGAACCCAGGAAAGTCCAAACCCAGGCCGCTCACCTGCCCTGGCCAAACTCTGAGCCCTCTCCCCGTCCCCATCAAGCTCAGCCTGGCTTATCCCCAGGCTGCCAGGAGTCTAAGGCCCTCTTCCATTGTGACTGCTGCTTCTGCTCCGGGTTCTCTTCTTGGGCCCCCCAAGATGGCCCCAAGACAAAGGGGTGGGCTTGAGACAGTGGCCCCCTGGGCCTATGCAAAAACAATGCCCCTAGTGATCATTCCAGGGAGTCCCTGGATCCTCTAGGAACAGCAGAAGTCTCAATACCTCCTCTGAGGAGGGGGTCCGCTGGGCAGGGTGGTCCCCAATCTGGACTCCTTCTCCACCCAGCCCCAGCAGCCCGCTCCTGGGACCCCTCCCTCCCGCTGCTGCCTCGGCCATTATGTGCCTCCTCGGCCTTGCCTGCCACGCCCCCGTGCGAGCCCCCGCTCTAGCGGCGGAGCCGGGAAGGCCTGGCCGCCAAGCTGGGCTGTCAAACTTGGAAAACTGGAAACAGAAATAAATCCTCAAAGCTGCAGCCTCGTGAAGGTGGCTGCCGGCAGGCCCCGGCACCCAACACCCCTATCTCCGGCCACCAGGCTGCCACTAGCACCCCCCACGCACACGCGTACCCCGAGATTATACAAAAGCTGGGAGAGGGGAGCGGGCGGCGGAGCCGGGAGACAATCGGGCGGGCAGCCCCCACCCTCCTCCCTCAGGCTGGGCTCGGGCTCTCCCGCGGCGCCCCCTCTTCCCGACCCAGACCCGGCCAGCCCGGGCTTCCTCGCTCGGCCCCATCTCCATGACAACCGTATCCTTCGGATGCTCCAGACGCCGCGGAATTGATCTGGAAATGTAGCTTTGTTAGAGGACCCGGGCGGGCACCGAGGGCGAGGGCGGCGCCCCCCACTCCGCACGCGGCCCCCTCCCCGGCCGCTCCCGCCCCGGCCTGGCCGCCAGCGGGGAGGGGCGCGTCCGGAGCCCCGCGGCCCCACTCACCGCTGCTGGTCCCCGCCGCGGGTCCGGCCTCTCACGGCGGGGCCATCGGAGGCCGCCGGGCTGCCCGTCCCGTCCCGCCCCGCCGCCGCCGCCGCCGGTCGGAGCTGCCCGCGCCCGCCCGCGTCCCTTCAGGTGCCGGAGCCGCGGTGTGGAGAGGCTGAGCGAGGGGGACGGACGGCAGGAGGGAGGGAGCGGAGCCGCGAGCAGGAGCAGGAGGAGGAGGAGGAGGAGGAGGAGGAGGAGGGAGGAGCGGGAAGGGCGGGGGCACCGCGGGCGCGAGCGGCGGGAGCAGAGCCGGGAAGGGAGCGTGGTCCCCAGCCCAGCCCGCCGGCCGCGCACCGCTCGCTCCGGGACCCCGAGCCTGCCGGGGAGGGCGCGGCCCGTCCTGTACCGCCCCGCCCCGCGCGGGCCCTTTAAGAAAGTGGGGGAGGGGCGCGCCCGAGATTCCGCCCCTTCCTAGCCCCGCCGAGCCCCGGCCGTCCTCGAATCCCTGGCCAGATGCAACCATCTCCGCCCCACAGGCAGGACCCTGCGGCCCAGAACCTGAGCCCTCGGGACCCGCCAGGCGCTGGAGGTGAAGGAGGGGGCGGGTCCTTGCCCTCCTCCCACGGTCTGTTCAGGGAATAACCCCTGGCCCAACAGTCCCCCGACACACGGCCAGTCCCCTGGAGACCCCGCCAAGGGAGGAGCAGGGAGGAGCAGGGAGTGCAGGGGGCCAAGGTGAAGGATCTCAGAGAGGAAGACTGAGCCCCTGAGACCTAGAGACCGACTGGACGGAGACCTGAGCCATGGGGTGAGAAGGTGGGAGGGGAAGAGGCAAGAGAGAGGAGAGACAAAAGAGACCCTGAGGGAGGCGGAGGTGAGAGGTGAGTCCAACCAAGAATGCACATCCCAGCGCCAGGTCAAGAAGGTCACCCTAAGCAGATAGGAGGAGACCGAGGGGGAGACAGAGGGGCCCAGGGTGGAGAAAACCATCTCCCAAGGCACCTGTCCCACGGTGTCTCCCCCAGGGCAAGTCAGGGCCCTGATGCCCGCCCCTCACCCCAGGACCCTACCTGAAGAAGAGGGTTGACCAACTGTACCTGGGCTGGACATGAAGAACTTCCTGGCTGTGAAGCACTGCAGAGTAAGAGTCCACCTCTCTGAGCGGCAATAAAGGGGCCCCACCCACAGGGATCTAAGGAGAGGGTGGGGAGCAGGCCCAGTGCCTGGGCGAAGGCAAGTCAGGATAGAGACAGGCCCTGCCACAGGAGGCCACTTTCTACCCCTCTCCCTGACTCCAGCCCCTGGGGATGGTCACCACACCCAGCTGCTTCCACTTCCAGACCTCTGCAGACCATCCACACTCTGCCCAGTGGGGCCTTGATCCTGCTGTGCTCAGTGACCTCCTACCGGACCCTCAGATTCCTCCTTAAATGCCTCTTCCTCCATGAAGGCTTCTCTGACCTTCTTTACACCCATGAACACACAGACATGGACTCTTCTTAGGGAGCAGGAAAAGGATCTGCTGACCTCTTAGGGTGGCAGCAATTGGAAGTGTGGGGTCTGAGCTGTGCTTAGTCTCCCTCTCTTCAAGCTGGGTAACAGCTGGAGCTGGGACTTCATCAACCATGGTGACGTCCCTAACAACCATGGATCTACCAAGGGCTCTTCATGTGTCATATTTAACTCTCAAAACAATCCTACAACCCATTTTACAGATGAGAAAGCTGAGGCTCTGAGAGCATAAGTCACTTGCTCATGGTCCCAGGAGACCTAAACCTGTGGGCACAGCTGGCCAATTAAGAGGGCACTCAGACCGCACCCTTCACTGCCTATCAAACCCTAGGACATTCCCACAGAGCCCAGAAACAAGGGAGTCACTCTCTGTGCAGGTGCCCAGGATCTTAAAGGGCACAGAAGGAGCTTAGCTTCCCTGCTGTCCTGCACTCTACCCTCCTGCCCTCTGCTACCTGAAGTCAGAGAAGGGTGGCAACCAGCATGGGCTGTGGAGAAAAGTGCACGTGGCAGGGCTTAGATTCTACACTCCCCACCCTTGGCACTCGCGGCCTCAAGTCACAGCTGGACCACCTTTCTGGGCTCCTATTCCTCATCTGCCCAATGAGGATGGTAGCAGGCCCCCTCTTGTGGTGCTAGGATGGGGACCAAAAGAGCTGATGTGCTCAAGACCTGGCACACAGATGCCCTCAACAGCCCATGGCTATTCCAACTGTAATGATGACTTACTCATGGAATGCATTATTTAATCGCTGTCCACCAGATGGACTCTGAGCCCCTTGAAGGCTTCACAGTATATCCTCGCACCTAACACTCAGTATGGCTTAATAA
This sequence comes from Aotus nancymaae, assembly GCF_030222135.1. NCBI lineage: Eukaryota > Metazoa > Chordata > Mammalia > Primates > Aotidae > Aotus > Aotus nancymaae. The sequence goes on along the minus strand of NW_026988479.1, from coordinate 14,770,332 downwards.
GTTACATGGAAGGAAATAACAGGGAAAGGGGAAAGTCAGTCACAGCTGTCTCTCCAGCTAACCTGCTCCCAGCTGGCACACAGAACCTAGTCTCTGCCCCCAGATCTGCCCCTATCCTTTGTAGCTCCAAGAGCCTGTGGCAGGGGGAAGAAGACCCGGGATCTAGTCCAGTCCCCTCCACTTTCTAGCTGTGTGGCTATGGGCAGTTATACCCTTTCCTGAACCTTCCTTTCCCCTCCATCAAGTGGAACTAGATCCCAGGGGTTCAGAGGGCTGTCTGGAGGCCACAGGTGGGCTCTGTGTGAGTGCTCTGGGTGCCATGGACACTGGAGAGGGGAATATTGTTACTGTTCCTTGTGGCTACCTTCACCTCTTCAAAGAAGCAGGGTCGGCCAGGCTCAGTGGCTCACGCCTGTAATCTCAGCACTTTAAAAGGCCAAGGTGGGCGGATCACGAGGTCAGAAGATCAAGACCACCCTGGCCAATATGGTGAAGCTCCATCTCTACTAAAAATACAAAAATTAGCTGGGCATGGTGGCACGCACCTGTAGTCCCAGCTACTCGGGAGGCTAAGGCAGGAGAATTGCTTGAACCGGGAGGCGGAGGTTGCAGTGAGATGAGATTGCCCCACTGCACTTCAGCCTGGTGACAGAGACTCCGTCTAAAAAAAAAAAAAAAAGAAGCAAGTTTCATCTGGGCAAGGTGGCTCATGCCTGTAATCCCAGCACTTTGGGAGGCCAAAGCAGGCTGGGTCACTTGAGGTCAAGAGTTTGAGACCAGCCTGGCCAACATAGTGAAACCCCATCTCTACTAAAAATACAAAAATTAGCCAGGCATGGTGATGCATTCCTGTAATCTCAGATGCTGAGGAGGCTGAGGGAAGAGAATCTCTTGAACTTGGGAGGTGGAGGTTGCAGCGAGCCAAGATTGTGCCACTACATTCCAGCCTAGGTGACAGAGCAAGATTGAGAGACAGAGAGAGAGAGAAAGGAAGGAAGGAAGGAAGGAAGGAAGAAGAGAAAGAGAAAGAAAGAAAGGGAAAAAGAAGAAAAGAAGGAAAAGAGAAGAAAGAAAAGAAAGAAAGAGAGGAAGGAAGGAAGAAAAAGAGAAGGAAGGGAGGGAGGGAAGGGAAAAGACAGCAGGGTCAGCATCCCCCTGCCCAGGAGCCAGAATAGACTATGTTTTCATTCCTCAAGGGAAAGAAAAATGGTCAGCTTCTCCCTATTCCTCCAAGTGACCTCCCTTTCCTCCCCCACCCTGCCTCCTCACCTGAGGGGGTCTCATAGGAAGGCCCTTGACTGGTCCCCACGAGAGTGCAGAAGGTATGGAGGGGTGGGCAGCTGCATTGGGCATGGTCAGCACCCTGGGCAGGGACAGATGGACCCACCAACTGGAGGGACTCATTTGAGTCCAACCCAGAAGAGGCTTGACTTAGAGGGCCCCTAAAACACCCAATTCTCCCAACTTCCAGCTGGGAGCCTGAGGCCCAGGAGGGGCGCCTGGGTAGAGATTCTTCAGGCCAATCCCAGAGAGCTCAGTGAGCACCTACTGTGTTCTCAGCTCTGCTGGAACCTGCCCCTGCCCCCAGCACCCCCACACCCCCACAATAAAGGCCCCAATTCGCCTATTCTATATCCCCTCTCCTGACACGTCCCACCTCAAATTTGATGTCCTAGGACCCTTCCCACACTCATACGCCCTCAACCACTTCTAGTGACCTCCCTTTGTTTAGGCAAGCTCTCTGCCTGGGATGCCTTTCCCTCCACCCACCCTCATTTGGCCAATTCCTCTCCACCCCGCTGCTACCATCCCATTTCGTTTTACCTATTACGGCAAAGCTCCTTGAAAAAGTTGTCCATGCTGTCTCCAATTTCTCTCTCTCAAAGAAACTCCAGTCTAGCTCTTATCTCCCTATACAGTCCATTGATACCACTCATCAAAGTCAACACAGTTGCCGAGTACAGATGTGCAGGTTGGGCACTGCACGAGGATGCTGGGTACACGAAGGATGGAGAGGTAGCTGAAACCCGATCTGCTCTTTCCTCTCACCATGCTGTGTGCCCTGAGGCAAGGCTGCATCTGTCAGGGGAAGAGATGCCTTTTTCTTTCTTTCTTCCTTTCTTTCTTTCTTTCTTTCTTTCTTTCTTTTTTCTTTTTCTGAGAGAGAGAGAGAGAGAGGGTCTCAGATCAGCGTAGTGCAGTGGCACAATCATGGCTCACTGCAACCTAAGTATACTATTAGCTGTGGGTTTTTCATAAATGCCCTTTATCATGTTGAGGTCATTACCTCCTATTCCTAGTTTGTTGAGTGGGTTTTTGTTTTGTTTTGTTTTTCTTTTAGAGACAGGAATACCCAGGCTGGAATGCAGTGGCACAATATCAGCTCACAGCAGCCTTGAACTCCCAGGCTCAAGCGATCCTCCCACCTCAGCCTCCCCAGTAGCTGGGGCTATAGGCATGCACCACCACACCCACCTAATTTTTTAATTTTTTTGTAAAGATAGAGTTTCACCATGTTGCCCAGGCTGGTCTCAACTTCATGGGCTCCAGCAATCCTCCCGCCTCAGCCTCCCAAAGTGTTGGGATTACAGGTGTGAGCCACTGCGCAGAGTGCCTTTTTCTTCACACCAAGGTGTCCACTTTCTGTGTGCCTGTGTAGATAGGTCCACCTGGAACAGCCAACATTTTCTAAAGTTTGTACACAGCACTAGACTGTGGGCTGTCCTCAATGACTGCCACAATGCCAAATCCAAAAGTCCACTCACGGGCCTGGTCTTAGCTCCCTGACAGCATCTGACACCATTCATCACCACCTCCTCCTTGACATGCGTTCTTCCCTTGACTTCCAGGACTCCTCATTGCTATGTTTTCCCTCCTGCCTCTCCAGCTTCGCCTTCTCATCCTCCTCTGCCCCTCTCTGACCTCCAGTGCCAGAGCTCCCAGGGCTCAGTCCTCGGTCTTCTCCATCCCACTCTTGCCTGTGATGACTCCATCCCAGCTTCAAAGCCCAGCTAAACCCTGAAGCTTTTCAGTGTGTGATTCTCCAACCTGGACCTTTCCACCTGAGGTCAGACCCTGATACCCAAGTGCTGACCTGGAGTTGCCACCAGGATATTCAAAGAACAGTTCCATTTTTTTTTTTTTTTTTTTTTTAGACAGAGTTTTGGTCTTGTTGCCCAGGCTGGAGCGCAATGGCACGATCTCGGCTCACCACAACCTCTGCCTCCCAAGTTCAGGCAATTCTCCTGCCTCAGCCTCCCAAGTAGCTGGGATTACAGGCGTGCACCACCACAGCTGGCTAATTTTGTATTTTTAGTAGATACGGGGTTTTTCCATGTTGGTCAGGTTGGTCTCGAACTCCTGACCTCAGGTGATCCACCCACCTCGGCCTCCCAAAGTGCTGGCATTACAGGTGTGAGCCACTGCACCTGGCCAAGAGCAGTTCCATCTTAACCCAACCCAAACTGACCTCCTCTTCCTCTTTGCAGTAAATGTCACGACCACAAGGCTAGGTTGGTCTCAGATTCCTGGGCTCAAGCGATCCTCCTGCCACAGCCTCACAAAGTGCTGGGATTACAGGTATGAGCCACCTCGCCCAGACTCAAACCAAGTCTTTACACCGGCCACAAAATTCCACAAGATCTGGCCCCCACCACTCCTCTGACCTCATTCCCCTGCAGACACACCGGCCCCCTCCCTGTTCCTCCAAAGCACCAGGCACACTCCCACCTCAGGGCCCTTGCTGCTCTCTGCCTAAAACACTCCCCCTCACCCAGGTACCTGCACCACCCACCCCTCACTTCCTTCAGCTCTCGGTTCCAATGTCACCTTTTCTGACCACTCTACTAAAATACTACCCCCTCCTTCATCCACATCTCCCATTTCCCCGCCTTCTTTTCCTCCATAACACATATTTATATACCACATGCTTACTTGTCCTTTCTGGGAATGGTCTGTGTCCCCACCGCCACTGTCATCCCTAGGCCATAGGCTCCATGAGGGGAAAAATTTTCCTTCCTCCCCCTTGTAGATTCCCAGGGGCCAGAACAGTGCCTGGCACCCAGTGGGCATTTAGTGAAGCCCTCGTATAATGAGTACCCACTGTTCCTCGTTTGTTGAGTGGGTTTCTTTGTTTTTGTTTGGTTTTTGTTTTTCTTTTAGAGACAAGAATACCCAGGCAGGGGCACAATCTTGGCTCACTACAGCCTTGACCTCCCAGGCTCTAGCGATCCTTCCTTAATGAAGAAGTCATCTGTAAATATTAGAAGGGCTTTGAAACACACAAACAAGCAAAACCTGGTGTGTGACCACAGCTGGCTGGCAGGTAGGGCTGCTTCACCCAGCTGTTCAGGGAGGGCCTCTATGAGGAGGTTCCCCCAGGCCAGGCAGGTCTGTCTCCATCACAGCACATGTCACACTGTGTGGTGACTGTCTGGACTGGACACTCCATGAGGGCAAGGACCCTGCACACTCCTCTCTCAGTCCCCACTCCTCCAAGCCCAGGGCCTGCATGAAGTTGGTATCCAAAGAGTGATGAACCAAAGAATGAATGAATGAGCGAGTGGCCAGGGACAAACGCACACCTGGCCATGACCCTGACGGGCCATAGTAGGGAAATCATGCAGTCAGGAGCGGGGGCAGAGAGCCACCGAGGCCTGGGGAGAATGCCTGGAGCCCCAGGTCTGGTCTGCAAACAGAGACAACATGACCCACCACGCCCATGTTAGCTGGGAGGGAGCTGGGGAGGACTCACACTCCTTGCTCACTGGACAGCCCTGGCCATGGGGGCCAGCAAGGCTGAGGTAAGGGGCCAGTCACCTGGAAGAGGGCAAGGCCACAGACTGGAGAAAGGGAGACTGCCCGAGCTCTGCGATCTGCCTGTGCGCTCCCTCCCCCAGCGGACGAGGCCCGGCCAGCACGGGGCCAGAGCTCGTGGACAAAGCCCCACAGGAGTGCCAGGGACTTGCAGTGCCGAGAACCAGCCGGCCGCCGGCCCGGGGCACCGGCAGAGCCTGGCCCAGAAATGCATCTAAGGGCCTTTGTGGGCCTCCGGGAGCCTGTCCAGGAGAGTGCCGGGAACTGGCCGGGGTGGTATGGGGTGGGCAGCCCCCGCTTCCGGAGGTCCAGCTGGCTGTCCAGGCCTGGGTTGGTGATGGGGGTTAGGGGGAGAAGCCCCTTGCGCCCCCCTCCAAATCTCTACCCTAGTGGAGGTCTCCCCACCCTGTCCCAGGAATTCACAGCTGCTAGAATTAGAGTGGCCAACTGGTCCCATCACCCGCACTGAGGCCCAGGGAGGGGGGGGTGCAGCGGAGTTAGGGTTGAGTTCGGGTTGAAGCTGACCCTCCCCTTACCCCACGGACTCCTCCAAGGAGCTGGGCGGGAGAGACGAGGGCAAGCCTTTTTCCAAAATGAAGGGACACGGGACATGTCGAGTCCTGCCCAGGGAAGGAGAAGCGGCCAAGCTGGGAAGGTTCCCGCAGGGAGAGCTCGGGCTGGGGGAGCTGGGCCAGGCCCGGGGATGGGAAGGTGGGGGGCTCTCTGCCTCCTTCTGCTGGCCGGACGCAGAATTTCCAGCGCCCCCGCGTCCCAGGGCCCAGCACTGCCTGGAGCCCTCGGCGAAGTGCAGCCCTACTCGCCCCCACTCCGAAAGGAAGCGAATACAGGTCATATGGGTCATCCCCCTGCTGCAGCACCGGGCCCAGTGGCGCCCCGAGTCCAGCCGCAGGCACTCAACAACCAGCCTCCGCGTCGAGATCGCGCCCGCTCTGGAAGTCTCCTATCCGCTCCAACCCGGGTAGTTCCTCAACTTTGCCCGTGCCCTTACACAACACGGATGGAAAACAGGCTCCCCGACTATCCCATGGTGACCCAGATCCCCCTCTTCCTTGAGCCAGAGACTACAGATAATTGAGGGGAGTGCACGTACGGGTCCCCCCGCAGCGGGGAAGGTCGGGGTCTAACTGGCAGAGATCCAAGAGGCCGACCCGCCCAGCCCCTCCCGGCCCTGGGAAGGCCGGCGACGGGGGCTCTTTTGGGGTCGGGGCGCCACCTGCTGGTGTTTTTGGAAACTGCAACCGCGCAGCTAACTGCTGCTAAGAGTGTTCTGTGAGCCAGACTGGTGCTGAGTTCTTGGCACGCATGACCTCATTTCACCCTCACATCAATCCTATGAGGTGGACATAATTCCCATTTTACCTATGAGGACACTAGCTCAGAAAGTTCAGTGACTTACTCCAGAGCACCCCTAGTAAGTGGCAGAGCCCAGGCCCCCCTCCTGGTGTGTGCTGGAACTGGGCTTTCTGTTGCGGGGGCGGAGGGAGCTCAGGAGTGAGCTCTAGGGAGGTGGTCTCCCCGTTCCTACTCCCACCCCAAGCTTGGGCAAAATGCATCTCAGCTTAGGCTGCAGCTCAGGCGCGGCAGGAGCTCTGTGCCCCTGTTCATACCCGTGTCCTTCTCCGCTGACAGCTTCAGAGCGCTTCTAGGACAAGGCCAAGGCAATCTGTGTTCACGCCCCCTCCATCCAGCACTGCTAAGCGAGTGCCCTCCATATGCTCAGCCTCTCTCACTTGGAATGAACACTGCAGCCGCACACATCCCCAACACCCCCAGACCCCAGCCAGCCCCTCCTCACTCCCGGTTCAGGAGCTTGGAGGGGTAAGTGGTTGCAAGCGACAAATCCCAACTCAAACTGACCCGTGAAAACGGGCTTCTCTAAATGGAAAGTCAACTTCAGGAGGAGGTCAGGCAACACATAAGACGCTCTCGAATGTGGTCTTTCTCCACATCTGTAGCCCTGTGTTCCTCTGCATTGCCTTCATTTCCAGGCAGGCTCTTCCAAAAAGGCATCAAGACGGCTAAGGCAGGTCTGAGCTTCTGTCCAGCTTTGAGGGAAAAAGCCGTCCCCATTCCAACAGTGCAGTAAAGCGGAAGTCTTAGGACTCAGTCTCATCAGCCCAGCCTGGGCAACATGGCAAAATGTGAAATGCTCCCAGCCCTGAACCAATCACTGAGTCACCAAGAGTCACCGCCCCTTTGAAGTGAAGGCTGGAGTTGGCCTCAGGCAATCCACATGGACTGGCTGATGGTGGGAGGGGATTTGTCCCAAAGGAAAATTCGGGAACATTCCAGGAGAATGGGGACAGCTGCTGCACAGCAAACAGCTCTAATGTCCATGACACCTGGGCATACCAGAAAGCCACCTTGTCTTGACCCTAAGTCATTTTTAAATTTTATGTATTTATTCATTTATTTTTAATAAAGCGAGGTAGGGTTTTGCTCTGTCCCCCAGCCTGGAGTCCAGTGGCAGCGATCTTTGTTCACTGCATTCTCAACCTCCTGGGCTCAGATGATCCTCCCACCTCTCAGCCTCCTGTGTTGCTGGGACTACAGGCACCCACCACCACACCCGGCTAATTTTTGTCTTTTTTGTAGAGACAGGGTTTCGCCATGCTGCTCAGGCTGATCTCAAACTCCTGGGCTCAAGAGATCCTCCCACCTCAGCCTCTCAATGTGCTGGGATGGCAGGCTTGAGCCACAGTGCCCAGGCTATTTATTTTGAGATGGGGTCTCACTCTGTCAGCTAGGCTACAGTGCAGTGATGTGATCACAGCTCACTGTAACCTCAAACTCCTGGGTTCAAGGGATCCTCCTGCCTCAGCCTCTCGAGTGGCTGGGACCACAGGTGTATGCCACCACTCCTGGCTAATTTTTTAATTTTGTGTAGAGACAGGGTCTCCCTGTGTTGCCCAGGCTGGTCTCAAACTCCTGATCTCAAGTGATCTTCCAACCTCAGCCTTCCAGAGTGCTAAGATTATAGGCGTAAGCCACTGCACCGAGCATCCTGCCCATTTTTTGATTGGAGACCCCTTCCCACGTTATCATACTTTCTTCCTTCCTTCATTCATTCAACAAATATATATTGAGACCCTGCATGTACTAAGCACTATTCTAGGTGAGCCATATCAGTAAACAAAAAACACAAACATCCTTGCCCTCCTGAATAATGCTTCCAATGAGGGTGGGAGGAGAGAAGAAACAATAAACATGGTAAATGAGTGAAATATATAATATTGCAAACAATGACAAGCACCACAGGGGAAACAGGCCTTCAGAAAGGTGTTGAGGGCTGGGCACGGTGGCTCACGCCTATAATCCCAACACTTTGGGAGACCAAGACAGGCGGATTGCTTGAGGTCAGGAGTTTGAGTCCAGCCTGGCTAACATGGTGAAACCCTGTCTCTACTAAAAATACAAAAATTAGCCAGGCATGGTGGCACACACCTATAGTCCAAGCTACTAAGGAGGCTGAGGTGGGAGGATCGCTTAAAACAGGGAGACAGAGGTTGCAGTGAGCCAAGATCTTACCACTGCACTCCAGCCTGGGCAACAGAGCAGAGCCTGTCTCAAAAAAAAAAAGGGAGGATGAGGAGGGTGGACAGGATAAGAGGTGTTCCAACTTTAAATAGTGTTATCAGTGGGCACTTTGAAAGGATGAAGTTGAGCGAAGACAAGAAAGAGGTAGGCCGGGCGCAGTGGCTCACACCTGTAATCTCGGCACTTTGGGAGGCCAAGGCAGGCGGATCACCTGAGGTCAGGAGTTCAGGACCAGCCTGACCAACATGGTGAAACTCCATCTCTACTAAAAATACAAAAAAATTAGCCAGGCCTGATGGTGCGTGCCTGTAATCCCAGCTACTCAGGAGGCTGAGGCAGGAGAATCACTTGAACCCAGGAGGCGGAGGTTGCAGTGAGCCAGATCACACCATTGCACTCCAGCCTGGGCAGCAAGAGCAAGACTCCATCTCAAAAAAAAAAAAAACTGCAGGGCACGGTGTCTCACACCTGTAATCCCAGGACTTTGGGAGGCGGAGGCAGACAGATCATGAGGTCAGGAGATTGAGATCATCCTGGCCAACAGGGTGAAACCCTGTCTCTACTAAAAATAAAAAAAAAAATAGCTGGGGGTGGTGGCATGCTCCTGTAGTCCCAGCTGCTCAGGAGGCTGAGGCAGGAGAATCGCTTGAACCCAGGAGGTGGAGATTGCAGTAAGCCGAGATTGTGCCACTGCACTCCAGCCTGGGCAACAGAGGGAGACTCCATCTCAAAAAATAAAAAAAGAGCTGGCGGAGGAGAAAGGGGAAAAGGGAGAAACAAAAAGAGGGACTGAGAAGGAGCATCCATCCAGAGCGGCAGAGGAAAAGCAAGAAATCCCATACGCCAAAAGAAGAGACGATATCAAGGAGAAAGGAGACTGAGCAAGTCAGCTGCTGCCAACGAAACCACATGAAACGAGAACGGAAAATCTCCCTTGGCTTTAGCAGCATGGAGGCCACTGGGGACCTTGACAAGAGCCGTTTTAGTGAAAACAGACTGGGGAGAACACAACAGCAGGGTTATGAAATAACAACTAGCAAGCAGCCTGGGCGACACGGCAAGTCCCTGTCTACAATTAACAAACTTCAGAGCAGCACTACTCACCACAGCCAAGAGGTGGAAACAACCTGGGTGTCCACAGACGAATGGATTAACAATGCGCGCTACACCCATACAGGGGAACATCAGCCTTAAAAAGAAAGGAAATCCTGCTGCCTGCTACAACATGGACAAATCTGTTTTGAGACAGGGTCGTGTTCGGTCGCCCAGGCTGGAGTCCAGAGGTGCAATCATAGCTCATTGCAGCCTTCAACTCCTGGTCTCAAATGATCCTTCTGCCTCAGCCTCACCAGTGGCTGAGACTACAGGTACCCATCACCCTGCCCAGCTAATTTTTTTTTTTTTTTTTTTGTAGAGACGAGGGTCTCACTATGTTGACCAAGATGACCTTGAACTCCTTGGCTCAAGCAATCCTCCCACCTCCACCTCCCAATGTGCTGGGATTACAGGTGTGAGCCACTGTGCCCAGCCAGATTAATCTTGAAAATGTTAAGCTAAGTGAAATAACTCAGGCACAAAAGGGCAAATATGTGATTCCATTTATATGAAATATCTAGACAAGGCAGATCATAGAGATAGAAAGTAGGATAGACATGACCAGAAGCTAGGGGGAGAGGCAGTAGTGAGTTCTCATCTAATAGACAGAGTTTTTGTTTGTGAGGATGAAAAAGTTCTGGAAATATAATAGATACTAAGGATGATTATATGACATTTTGAGGGTACCTAATGTCACTGAAGTATACACTTTAAAATGGTTAAAATGGTAAATCTTATGATATTCTACCACAATAAAAAATAAAATAAAGCCAAGTAACCTTTAAAAACTAGTCAGACCCAGTGCAGTGGCTCACACCTGTAATGCCAACACTTTGGGAGGCCATGGTGGGTGGATCACCAGAGGTCAGGAGTTCGAGACCAGCCTGACCAACATGGTGAAACCCCATCTCTACCAAAAATACAAAAATTAACCAAGCATGGTGGCGGGCATCTGTAATTCCAAGCTACTCAGGAGGCTGAGGCAGGAGAATTGCTTGAACCCGGGAGCTGAGATTGCACCATTGCACTCCAGCCTGGGTGGCAAGAGTGAAACTCCGTCTAAAAAAGAAAAGAAAAAAAAAAAACTAGTTAACAAGTCTGGGTGCATTGGTTCATGCCTGTAATCCCAAAACTTTGGGAGGCTGAAGCAAGAGGATCATTTAAACCTAGGAGTTTGAGACCAGCTTAGGCAACACAGTGAGATTTCTGTCTCTACAAAAAAAAAGTTTTTAATTAGCTGGGCATGGTGGTGCACGCCTGTAAGTCCCAACTACTCAGGAGGCTGAGATAGTAGGATTGCTGAAGGCTGAGAGGTTGAGGCTTCAGTGAGTAATGATCGCACCACTGCACTCCAGCCTGAGCAACAGAGCAAGACCGTACCTCAAGAAACAAACAAACAAGTCCAGGCGAGGTGGCTCACACCTGTAATCCCAGCTACTCAGGAGGCTGAGACAGGAGAACCGCTTGAACCAGGAGTCGGAGGCTGCAGTGAGCTGAGATTGCACCATTGTACTCCAGCCTGGGCAATAGAGCAAGACTCCATCTCAAAAACAAACAAACAAAAACTAGATAACAAGCATTTATTGAGCACCTACTACATGCTATATACTGGGCTGAAACCTAGGGCCTATGAAAGGCCCCATAATGGGCCACTGGGAGCCCACATGGGCTCAAACAAACACTGCCCTAGCCCCACCTTCTGGTCCCTTTGTTTTCTCAGGGCCCTGGGCAGGTAAATCCAGGCAGGCAATTCTGATATGAAATGCTATGTGTGGTGTGTGCAATTTCAGAAAGATATGTGGTGAAGGCTGTCCTGAGACTATGGTGAAGAGCCACAGCTAGATCCCAGCTTTATAACCTTGCAGCTGGTCAGGTAATCACTGTCAAGGATTCTGGACAAATGGAATAAGGCCAGTGCAAAAGGAGATCTCTCGAGGCAGATTATCAGGCTCCATCCTTGGCCCTGGACTTCTCTGGTGCATAGCATTTTTGTTTTGTTTTGTTTTGTTTTTTTTAACCAATAATTTGAATGAAGAATTGGAGGCATGCTTGAAGTGTTTTCAGAGACTGGAAGATGAAAACAGATGACATCAGAAGCTGAAGAGAGGCAACAGGGTGAATGACTAAGACCACAGTGTCTGGACCTGAACTATCTGGGTTCTAATCCCACCATTTACGACTAAATCAACTTGGGCAATTACTTAACTTCTTCTTTGTGCCTCAATTTCCTTATCTCTAAAATGGGGATAATAGTAGCTCCCTCACAGAATTCTCCCAAAGTCTGAATGAGTTAACCAAGGATCTGGACATGGTGCATGTATGTGAGTTTGCTACTCTCATCATTAACAGGACCGGCTGGAGGCCGAACTCAAAACCAACAAGACAGAATTTAACGAGGAGAGCCGGCCGTGATGGCTCACGCCTGTAATCCCAACACTTTGGGAGGCCAAGGTGGGTGGATCACTTGAGGCCAAAAGTTCAAGACCAGCCTGACCGACATGGTGAAATCCCATCTTTACTAAAAATACAAAAATTAGCCAGGCATGGTGCTTCGTGCCTGTAATTCCAGCTACTGGGGAGGCTAAGGTAAGAGAATCACTTGAACCTGGGAGGCAGAGGTTACAGTGAGCCAAGATCACGCCACTGCACTCCAGCCTTGGTGACAGAGTGAGACCTTGTCTCAAAACGAAAGAAATTCAAAGAGGAAAAATGAAAAAGACAACATTCAGGTTCCAACAAAGCAATTATACAAGTTCAGGGTCAGGGAGAACTGGCTGAGCATCCATCCATTCATCTGTCCAGGAGAAACAGCCTGGGGTGTACAGTTGATTGCCAAGTCAACTGCAGCCAACCCTGGCATTGCGACCTTCACTGGTATCCACCAAGGTGCAGCATCTGAAATCAAGGAAGTGACAACCCCTTTGTGTTCTGCGCTGAAAACTCAGTGGTAGAGTGTAAAACGTTGGTGGGAGTGTAAAATGGTAGAACTGCTTTGTAAACAGGTCAAGCAGTTTCTTATACAGCTAAGCATATGCCCACCCTATGACTCAGCATTTCCACTCAAGTCCCCAAGAAAAAGTGAAAACACGTGTTCACACAAAGATTGTACAACAGCTTCATAGCAGCTTTATTTACAGTGGCCCCAAACTAGAGACAGCTCAGGTGTCTGTCGGGAAGCAAATGGATTAACACAAATTTATTACACGTCTGCACAATGGAATCATACTCAACAAGAAAGGAGCAAATACTGATACAAGCAACAACAGGAAGAACCTCCAGAACACAATGCTGAATGAAACCAGCCAGGGAAAAAGAGTGGATACTGCATGATTCCATTATTATGATGCTCTAGAATGAGCAAAACTAAGCTATGGTGGAAAGAAATCAGAACAGTGGGGGCAACTGGAAAACTAGGAAATGTTGTGGAGTGATGGAAATATTCCTTATCCTGATAGAGTTGGGCTTATACAAACATATGCATTTGTTAAAACTCAATAAATGGTATATTTAAGAAGTGTGCGTTTCATTGTATAAAAATTTTGCCTTACTAGAGCAAAGAACCCTACACAAGCATTGAACTCTAGTTGATGATAAACATGTTGAAGTGTTTGGGGCCAAAGTGTACTGATATCTGTAACTTGCTCTGATATACATGACTTGATAGGCCGGGCGTGGTGGCTCACGCCTGTAATCCCAGCACTTTGTGAGGCCAAGGCAGGCGGATCAAGAGGTCAGGAGATCGAGACCATCCTGGCCAACATGGTGAAATCCTGTCTCTACTTAAAATACAAAAAATTAGCCAGGTGTGGTGGCACGTGCCTGTAGTCCCAGCTGCTCGGGAGGCTGAGGCGGGAGAATCACTTCAACCCGGGAGGCTGAGGTTGCAGCGAGCCAAGATAGCACCACTGCACTCCAGCCTGGGCAACAGAGCAAGACTCCGTCTCAAGAGAAAAAAAAAAAAAGATGTCTTGATGGATGGAGGAGGGATGCATAGATAATGAAAGACAAAGACAGCACTAACATAAATTAGGAAACCCGGGGCAGGAGGTGGCTAGATAGGTGTTCACTGTAAAATTTATTCAACTTTTTTATGTGTTTGAAATTTAGCAATAAAATGTGGGGAAAAAGACAGCCAAAAGACTACAGATTGGGAACAGTGTATACTGCTCAGGTGATGAGTGCACCAAAATCTCACAAATCACTACTAAAGAACCTACTCATGCAACCAAACACCACCTGTTCCCCAATAACCTATGGAAATAAGAAATTTAAAAATAAATAAAAGACAACTGCTGGCTAAGGCCTGGGGAAATCGGCACAGGCACACAGCTGTCAGCAGTTAGGAGGCAAACGCAGTGCCACCTTTTGGGAAACAATTTGTCAACCTGCACCAAAAGCCTTAAAATTGTTTTTGTTCTTTAACCCAGTAGTTCTATTGCTAGGGATAATTTATTTATTTACTTATTTTCTTTGAGATACTGGCTCATTCTGTCACTCAGGCTGGAGCGCAGGGGCACTAGTTTGGCTCAATGCAACCTCGACCTCCTATGTTCAAGGGACCCTCCCACCTCAGCCTTCCAAGTAGCTGGGACTACAAGCACGTGCCACCCCACCCAGCTAATTTTTTGCATTGTTGTGTAGAGATGGGTTTTTGTCATGTTGCCCAGGCTGGTCTCAAACTCCTGGGTTCAAGTGATCCTTGGCCTCCCAAAGTGCTAGTATTAAAGGCGTAAGCTACCGTGCCTGGCCCTCATGGCTAGGGATTTATTCTAAGAAAATTAAGATGGATGTGGGCAAAGACATAGCTACAAGGATGTCCATTACCACATTGATTACAATGGCAAAAAGTTGTAAACAACTTAAATGTCCTGAAATAGGGTATCGGTTAAAGAAATTGTGGCATCTTTATGCACTGGAGTATTATGTCATTAAAATGATGCATCACAAATATTTGCTGAAATGGAAAGACATTCTCCATGTATACAGTTAAGAAGAAAGCAGAGCCTCTGGAGTCACCCTTCTCTTGACTAGAGACCCCATCCCATGACATGGGCTACTCAATGCACCATCCCCTGTCCCAAGCCTTAGAGTTCATGGGGGACCTTAATGTCTCCTTATTGTGACTAGCTGTTTTCCTGACATTCTCCATTTCCCATCTGCCTTGCACCTGTTGTGTGCACTGTCCCATTTCCTCCTGCACTGTCCCCTGGGAACCATACTTATTCCTTCATACCTCAAGTGCCACTAATTGGGCACACAACTTGACTGATATTTGGGGTGAAGGCATAACTGGACCTTGTGTGGGACTTTCCTAGGGTGTCAGCACTGCAGCCCTCGATTCTTCCATTCTGAAGGAGGCCCTGCCCATGGGGGCCTGGGTTTGCCTTGCTCCCAGGGTCTAGGAGGAGGAAGGTGGTGAAGGCTGGGAGGGAATGGTTGTTGGGAGCCTGTGGGGAAGGCAATGCTTCAGCAAATACTCCTGCATTCCTTTGTTTGTTTGTTTTTCAGATAGGGTCTCCCTCTGTCACCCAGGCTGGAGTGCAGTGGTGCTATCATGGCTCACTGCAGCCTCGACCTCCTGAGCTCAAGCAATCTTCCCACCTCAGCCTCCCAGGTAGCTGGGACCACACGTGCATGCCACCACACCGGCTAATTTTTGTATTTTTGTAGAGTGAGGTCTGGCCATGGTGCCCAGGCTGATCTCGAACTCCTGAGCTCAAACACTCCACCCACATCAGCCTCCCAAAGTGCCGGGATTACAGGCATGAGCCAGAGCGCCCAGGCTGCTCCCTACATTTCTAGCATGGCCTTTGGAAACTACACTTTTCTTTATCATCAGAATTATCTCATTCTCTTTGTCCCAATCCTCAGTCTTCCCGAGCAAACCTGTCTTACAATCAAATGACCCTTCAAGCTTTTTTTTTTTTTCGAGACGGAGTTTCGCTCTTGTTACCCAGGCTGGAGTGCAGTGGCGCGATCTCAGCTCACCGCAACCTCCGCCTCCTGGGTTCACGCAATTCTCCTGCCTCAGCCTCTTGAGTAGCTGGGATTACAGGTGCGTGCCACCGTGCCCAGCTAATTTGTTGTTGTTGTTGTTGTTGTTGTTGTTGTATTTTTAGTAGAGACAGGGTTTTGCCATGTTGACCAGGCTGGTCTTGAACTACTGGCCTCAAGTGATCTGCCCACCTCAGCCTCCCAAAGTGCTAGGATTACAAGTGTAAGCCACTGTGCCTGGCCCCTTCAAGCCATAAAGTTAGGCAGAAGTTGCCTTTCTCCCCTACGAGGCCTTCTTCCCACCAGCTTTGAAATCACCTTGCTTTTGCCACTCACGTTACAAATGCACACATTGGCATCTGCTTGGAAAAAGAGGCCCCGACGAGCTAAAAGAGGTTGTCTTCAGGTAGTGGGATTGGGGATATTTTTCCCTTGTGTATATTTTCCACTTTCCCTATAACAAACACATATTTTCTTGTGTAGTGAGAAAAAGTAACTACAGAAGGGACCATTGCCAACTAGGGTATGCCCAGTGGAGGGTTGCCCAGGAGATGAAGGGCTGAAAAGGTTGTTTATGGGGAACTGGCACCACTGAAGCTGGAGAGAAGACTGGAATGGGGGTGGGGGGACACAGACCTCTCCGCAGCCATCTGGGGCCTGTGTGCAGCAGATGGAGTCACTTGTTCTCTGCTCCACAGAGTGAGCTAGCTCCAGCAGCTGGACAGCACAAGAAAGCCAGCTTGGTCTCACTAGAAGAAACTATCCTGCAGTGGAAACCACATGCCTTTTAAGGCAGTGATCTCCCCGTCACATGAAGTGTGCAAGCAAGATGGGCAGCCCATTGTCAGGAGGGTTAGAGAGGGGATTTATAGGCTGGCCAGGAGGATGAACTGTGGTTCTTTGAGGTATCTTAAAGAAGCTACCATCTACTCAGGAGGCTGAGGCAGGAGGATCACTTGAGCCCAGAAGTCTGAGGCTGCAGTGAGCCATGATGATGCCACTGCACTCCAGCCTGAGTGATAGAACCAGACCTTACCTAAAATTTAAAAAAATAAAAAATAAAAGGCAGCTCAGAGTGAGTTTTTTGCCTCCCTGAGCAGACAAAGTGTCAAGGGAGCTCTGCAACCATGTCTGACATTGGTGAATAGAGGGGATGGTCAGGGAGGACTTCCTGGAGGAGTTCAGAGAACTGACCTTATGGCCCCTCAATCTCCAGCCTCTGGGTACACATCTTATTGACCCCTTTTTCTGGTGTCATCCAGCCCTTTCTGGACAAAAACAAACAAAGCCTCAGCCCCTGCCTTGCTGCGGGATCCTAGATGATGCCCTGACGCTCTCTGGGCCTCAGGGTGCCCTTCAGCTCCACGGTCTCAGCTGAAATCACCCATGCTTTTCCCTCCAGGGCAGACCAAACCGTCAGTCAAGCACTTGGGCGAGGGAGGCTGCTGAGTTTTTTAGGGGGACCCTGATTGTATCCCAGCTTACAGCCCTTGGGACCCAGGCCCAATTCTCAGGGGAGATTCAGCAGAGGTGGCAGGAGCCCAGAAGCAGGCCAGGGGCTCAGCCAGGCTCCCTGGATACCCCTCCCCAGCCCTCAGCGGCAGAAGGTCAGAAAGGAAACTAGTGTTATCCTGCCAGTGTTGTTACCATGGTGATGGGGTATATATCTGAGCTCTCCCCAGGGCCCCTGAACCCCTCCTCAGGGACCTTGGAGAGGGGTCTGGGGGGGTATTCTCTGATGAGGCAGAGTGTGGTGGGGGCTAAGTGAGGCCAGAAGACAGGTGAAGAGGCCAGGTGCAGTGGCTCACGCCTGTAATCCCAGCACTTTGGGAGACTGAGGCAGGTGAATCACCTGAAGTCAGGGGTTTGAGACCAGTCTGACCAACACGGTGAAACCCCATCTCTACTAAAAATACAAAAATTAGCAGGGCGTGGCGGCCCATGCCTATAGTCCCAGCTACAAGGGAGGCTGAGGAAGGAGAATCCCTTGAACCTGGGAGGCGGAGGTTGCAGTGAGCCGTGACCGCGCCGTCGCACTTCAGCCTGGGTGACACAAGCAAGGCTCCATTAAGAAGAAAGAGAAGAAAGAAAGAAAGAAGAAAGAAAGGAAGGAAGGAAGGAAGGAAGGAAGGAAGGAAGGAAGGAAGGAAGGAAGGGAGAGAAAGAAAGAAAAAGAAAAAGAAAGAAAGAGAAAGAAGAAAGAGAAAGGAAGGAAGGAAAGAAGAGGAGGAGGAGAAAGAAGAAGAAGAGGAAGAAGGAGGAGGAGGAGGAGAAGTAGTATTCAGGCGAAGTAACTTCCTCCTCTGCAGATTAGTTCATTTAGAGTGGGGCAGTGGGTAGCGCTCAGGCTAGGGGGTCAGGCGGGCCTGGTCTGATTCCCCTGCTGAGTGATCTTGGGTAAGTGGCTCTACATCTCTGGGCCTGTGAGGATGTTGATATGACGATGAAATGAGACGCCACTGGGATGGTGATGAGCTCATGACTTTATTTTCTCCTCACACGCACAGTCATTCGCAGATGGGCGCCCGGGACCTTCCCGCTGCTCCAAGCTCGGCCTCGCTCGCCCTCCTCCTCTCGTAGCTCGGCGTCCTCGCCCGCTCCCGCGCGGCCCTCCCAGGTACTGCAGCGGCCCCTGCCACTCAGTGAGACAGTGCCCCCCACACTCCTGCGTCCCCTGCTGCCTTGCAAAGATCGGGTGTGGAGTAATCTCATGGCCTCAATCCGGCAAAACCTGTCTCCAGACCTTCGAAGCCTGGTCTGTCCTTCTCGGAGTCTACCTCAACTCCTGGTTATGGGTTCCAGATCCATCTTGCCGGTCCCAGGCTGGTGGTGGGAACCGCAAGCAACCTTGGCTGGGGCGGCCAACGGCACTGCAGGCAGGAGCGGGGCGGCACAGCGAGGCGTCCATAGAAGTCAAATCATGATCGGGGCTGCTGGCGGTGTCCAGGCACACTCTCCACGCCCCCATGTGCACACATCCACAAGCACCGCACTCCATGGTGGGCACAGCAACATCACTGCCCAATCAGGCCCTGTCCCTCCCCTGTGCCCTGAGGAAACCGGTGCTGAATCTAAATTGCAAATAGAAAGCCTTTCCAGGGCCCACAGCACTGCATCTGCCAGCCCTGCCCAACTCTCAAACCACCTCCTCCCCATCCCCCCTGCCCATTATCCACTATTTCCCAGCAAAAATAAACGTGCTTACTCACAGGTCAGTCCTGTGCACACACTGTGCCCTCTCCCTGAACCTCCACTCCTTACCCCAGATCCACCACTGGCTGCTTCCTTCCCTTCTTTTATGCCTCAGTTCAAATATCACCTCCTCAGAGTCCTTTGAGACCACTGGAGCTAAGAGGCTCCCCACCTTCCATTCTCGTAAAACATGTTTCCTGCCTAATGTGTCCTCTAGTCATTAGGACAATGCAAATTTAAAAAAAAAAATGAGGCTGTGTGCTGTGGCTCATGCCTCTAATCCCACACTTTAGGAGGTTGAGCAGGGAGGATCACGTGAGCCCAGTCGAGGCTGCAGTGAGCTACGGTGTAAAGACATTGAAACCTTGTCCCTTGTGAACTCTTGGTAGGAATATAAAAGGGTTCAGCCAGTCTGGAAGATAGCATGGTGATTCCTCAAAAAAGTAAAAATAGAATTATGGCCAGGCGCGGTGGCTCACGCCTGTAATTCCAGCACTTTGGGAGGCCAAGGCAGATGGATCACTTGAAGTCAGGAGTTCAAGACTAGCCTGGCCAACATGGCAAAACCCCATCTCTACTAAAAATAAAAAATTAGGCTGGGCATGGTGGATCACACCTGTAATTCCAGAACTTTGGGAGGTTGAGGCAGGTTGATCACTTGAGATCAGGAGTTCAAGACCAGCCTGACCAACATGGAGAAACCCTGTCTCTATTAAAAATACAAAATTAGTTAGGTGTGGTGGTGTGTACCTGTAATCCCAGCTACTCGGAAGGCTAAGGCAGGAGAATCACTTGAACCTGGGAGGCAGAGTTGCGGTGAACCAAGATCATGCCATTGCACTACAGCCTGGGCAACAAGAACTAAACTCCAACTCAAAAAAAAATAATAATAATATAAATAAATAATTTATTAATTAAAAATTAGCCAGGTGTGGTGGCGCACACCTGTAGTCCCAGCTACTTGGGATTCTGAGGCAGGAGAATCGCTTGAACCTGGGAGGCAGAGGTTGCAGTGAGCCAAGATCGCGCCACTGCACTCCAGCCTGGGTGACAGAGTGAGATGCCATCTCAAGAAAATAAAAAATAAAATAGAATTATATGATCCACCAATTCCCCATCTGGATATATTCCCTTAAAAATTGAAACAGGAACTCAAAGACATGCTTATACCCCACATTCATAACAGCATCATTCACAACAGCCAAGTGGTTGCAGCCACCCAAGGACCCATCAACAGATGAATGGATAAATATAGTGTGGCCTATCCAATAGTGGAGTACCATTCAGCCTTAAAAAGGAAGGAATTATGACACATACAACATGAGTGAGCCTCAAAGTCACTATGCTGATGAAATAAGCCAGTCACAGGACAAATACGGTATGATTCCACTTATATGATGTATCTAGAATCGTCAAATTAATAGAGACAGAAAGTAAAATGGGAGGCCAAGACGGGAGAATTGCCTGACGTCAGGAGTTCAAGACCAGCCTGGGCAACGTAACAAGACTCTGTGTCTAGAAAAATGAAAAAAGGCAGGGTGTGGTGGTATGTGCCTGTAGTTCCAGCTATCAAGAGGCTGAGGCAGGAGGATTCCTTCAGCCCAGGAATTCAAGGTTGCAGTGAATTATGATTGTGCCACTGCACTCCAGCCTGGGTGACAAAATGAGGCCCAATCTATAAAAAGGAAGAAAAAGAAAGGAAGGAAGGAAGGAGGGAGGGAGGGAGGGAAGGAAGGAGGGAAGGAAGGAAGGTGGTTGCAGGGGTGGAGGGTGCTGGGAAAGGAGGTGGGGGTTTTTTGTTTAATAAGTTCAGAGTTTCAGTTTTGCAAAATGAATGACTTCTAAAGATGGATGGTGGTGATGGTTGCACAATAATGCGAATGTATTTAATGTCACTGAACTGTACACTTAAAAATGGTTAAGATGATAAATTTTGTTATGTATATTTTACTATAAATAAAAAATATGAATCAACACATTTGTTGGCTTTTTCAATCCTGCCTCATTCATTAAACTGTGACCTCCATAAGAACAGGACCTGTGTCTGCCTGGTGCACCTACTAGGTGCTGCTACTCACTGAAGACTTGGGGACCAAGACAGACAAGGTGCCCACTACCTGGAGCTCACAGCCTTGGGGGGATGGGAGAAAGATACTGAACAAACAAATAAACAAGAATATTATCACCTATTACCTGCTGTGCAGAAAATTAAAAAGTGAAATGTAACAGAGTGGCTGCATGAGGAGGGGTGTCAACTGGAGCAGTCAGGCACAGAATCCCAGAGGAGGTGACATGTGCAAAGACCCAAGGAACGATCAAGAGTCAGTCATCAAGCATCCAGGAGACCCGAGCTGCAGACAGAAGAAACAGCAAGTGCAAAGGCCCTGGGGCAGGCATGAGTGTGGCATGCTAGAGGAAGAGCAGAGCCAAAAGGAGGGGACGAGGAGGAGAGATGAAAGAAGGAGGCCCTGGGAGAGGGAGAGAGGAGGGAAGGCATTCCTGCTCGCAGAGGAGGGAGGCCCCAGTGAATCACTAACCTCCTCCTCACAGCAGGGGAGGAGGGGATCCACGAACCGAGACCTCTAAGTGCCCAGCTCCACACTAAATGCTTTTTGCAGATCAGCTCGGAGAATGTTCTCAACAGTCCTTGGGGCAGGTACAGTCCTTGGGGCAGGTACAGTCATTAGCCACAATATAGAGAAGGAAACAGACTCAGAGAGCTTAGCTGAGCTGGGGGATCTGGGACTAGAGTCCAAGTCATAGAACGGGAGGAGGGATCGGCTGGGCGCAGTCGCTCACGCCTGTAATCCCAGCACTTTGGGAAGCGAGGCAGGTGGATCGCAAAGTCAGGAGTTCAAGACCAGCCTGGCCAACATGGTGAAACCTTGTCTCTATGTTAAAAAAAAAAAAAAAAAAAGAATGGGAGGAGGGATCTAATGCCCCCTGTGCTGCCCTCAGGGACCCAGTCTGGGGATGCTCTTTCCTCCCACCCAGCTGCCCTGCCACTCCCATTCCGGCTCCCTCTGCCTCTAGGGCGAGGGCCTTGCACAGGAGGCCTGGCTGCTGGTTGATCCCTGCCAAGGGCTTTCTGTTCCTCCTCTCATTGTCCCCTAAGAGCAAGGCAAGGAGAGAACCCACCACCTCTCCCTCACCTGGCAGGGGACGGGCGCTTGGAGGGAGGAGACAGAAGCCCATCTCCAGTTCCGCAGCACCATTTCTGAGGCCCCTCTGCAGGCCCCACCTTTGGAAGGGGATGGACCATGGTCTCCTTGGACGGCAGCCTGGTGGTCAGTGAAGACACCTCCCACGGCCAGGGGGCAACAGCATCTTGAAGTCTGAGGGGACTGATTCCCCCAGATGCGCTACACTCCCCCAACCCTAAATAGCCTGAGGCACACCAGGGGAGAGCCAGACCCCAGTGTCAGCCAGACCTTCCACCAGCTGGGAGCAATGCTATGGAAAGGAAAGCAGGCCTGCTTCCTACCTGCATTCCTGGGCTGAGAGCCTCACCCACCACACTGGCTCCACTACAGAGGGAGTGCACAGGGGTGGGGCAGCCCCAGGTCCCCAAGCTCGCAATTCCTCACCCTAAAATGGAGACTCTGCCACCCAGGCCAGTCACATTGCAGGACCCAGAACAAAATGAAAACGTGGAGCTTCTTGTTCAAAAAGCAGGAAGGAGATGCCTAATAATAAAGGCGCTAAAATATAAAACTGTATCTAGGCCAGGCGCAGTGGCTCACGCCTGTAATCCCAGCACTTTAGAAGACTGAGACAGGTGGATCACCCGAGGTCAGAAGTTCAAGACCAGCCTGGCCGACATGGTAAAACCCCATCTCTACTAAAAATACAAAAAGTTAGCCAGGCGTGATGGCACTGTAATCCCAGCTACTCAGGAGGCTGAGGCAGGAGAATCGCTTGAACCTGGGAGGCAGAGGTTGCAGTGAGCCAATATCACACCACTGAACTCCAGCCTGGGCAATGAGAGTGAAACTCTGTTTCAAAAAAAAAAATTGTGGCCCAGCGAGGTGGCTCACCCCTGTAATCCCAAAACTTTGGGAGGCCAAGGCAGATGGATCACCAGGTCAAGAGATCAAAACCATCCTGGCCAACATGGTGAAACCCCTTCTCTACTAAAAGTACACAAAATTCGCTGGGCGTGATGGCGCACACCTGTAGTCCCAGCTGCTCTGGAGGCTGAAGCAGGAGAACCACTTGCACCTGAGGCGAAGGTTGCAGTGAATGGCTTGAACCTGGGAGGCGGAGGTTGCAGTGAGCCGAGATCGCATCACTGCATTCCAGCCTGGCGACAGAATGACTGTCTCAAAAAAAAAAAAATTGTATTCATGTATCTACACCTACAGATACTTAAAGCTTCGCTTCTTTTCTGTTGGTCTACCTCTTGATTTGTCATGAGTTTGTATTTGTTAAGTATCATTTTAAGTAAAGAAAAATGAAAAATCTAAATGACTAGTATGGATTTTACTATTCATCTCCATACTGTGCAATGTCAGTTTTAAATGCAAATATAAGGGTGTTTAACTCATATGCGGAATCATCAAAATTGTTTAATTTGTATTCTGTACCTTGTGCACACACGTGTATTTTCATTCTTACCTGAAAAGGTGCGAAAGCCCACAAAACTCGCTCTGCTGTTTTCATTCCTTTTCTTGACTTCTGCACATTCTCTCATCATGCTCTGCCTTTAGCTTCTGATGTGTGAGGAGGGACCGAAAGGAAAGGAACTAGGCATTGCCTCGTCTGCCCCTGTCCTCAGTCATCATGGTCAGTGCCAGTAGTTGGCTCACCCAGGGAAATTACACGAGGAAGAAGGCTATGGCAGGGTTCCTGGGCCGTTCATGTTTCTTCTTCTTCTTTTTTTTTTTTTGTTTTGAGACAGAGTCTCACTCTGTCACCTAGGCTGGAGTGCAATGGCACAATCTCAGTTCACTGTAACTTCCGCCTGCCCTGTTCAAGCAATTCTCCTGCCTCAGCCTCCCAAGCAGCTGGGATTACAGGCACCTGCCACCACACCCAGCTAATTTTCATATATTCAGTAGAGATGGGGTTTCACCATGTTGGTCAGGCTGGTCTCTAACTCCTGACCTCAGGCGATCTGCCCGCTTCAGCCTCCCAAAGTGCTGGGATTATAGGCATGAGCTGCCATGGCGCCAGTCCTGTTCATGTTTCTTAGCATACCATTGCCTTCTTGCATCTGGCAAGTTCTGGTTGAAATGGAAGGCAAGGTCCCTCAGGGCTGTCAGCGTTCCCCCTTACTCAGTTGTAAACATAACATGCTTACCTTACACTCACATTGAGTCTCGCTGAGCCCCCACCTATGGTAGGGTCATCAGAATCCTGTGCTCATGAACATTACAAGCACTGTGTGCACATGGGAGCCCCAGCGGCCCGCATGACACCCAGGTTGCACCCTCTCCTCTGCGCACTCACATGCCCCACTGTCCCACTGGACCCCACTTACAAAACACAAGTTCAAAGATGAAATTATGAGACATTTCAAGACAGCTACAGCAGAGCATTAAGCTAAGCAGACCCTTGTAGCATGGGGCCCTGTGTGACCACACATTCGTGAAGCTGCCCTGCCTCCACCCTCACCCCAAGCCAGATGGAAACTTCCAAAGAGGACTGTGACTGTCCCCACTCAGGGCACTGCCCCCACCCAACAGTGTCTTGAGTCTGAAGTGCAGTGACTGACCCAGCCTGGGTCACAAGGCCACCCATAGCCAGGTAGGAGGTGGAGGTGGGGCATCCATGACTCACAGCCCCTAGGGAACAAAGGAGTGTCCTTGAAGAGCTGGGGAGTGCTGGACAGATGAGGACTCAAGCCACCACAGTCCCTGCCCATAGGTAATGTTCAGTGCAGGCAGGCAGTTCAGGCAGGGGAGAATCCTTTATAACGAAAGGAAGTGGGAAGCCCGAGGGGCCGCAGGTGCTCCAGCCTGGCTGCCCCCGACAAAGGAACTTGGAGAGATGAGGGCATAGAGGCGGCAGGTCACGTGGAGGCCCTGAGTGCCTTCCATTGGGCCTTATCACACTCTGACCATGCCACCCCTGTCTAGAAGCTTCTCTGGCACCCATCGCTCTCAGGAAAAAACCCACAGCCCTATCCCTGAGGCCTGAGGCCCGGCCTCCTCTCCCCACACCCCTGCTGCCACCTGCTCTGCTGCAGCCACAGCCCTGCTCGCCCTGGGTCCTGGGCTCTGGGGCCTGCTCTTCCCTCCGCCCGGAGACCTCCTCCTGCTGCGCTCCTTCTGACTATGCACACTCCCTCTGGATCCTGGCATGAAGATCACCTCCTTCAGGAAGCCTTTCCCAACCCACCAGGCTGGGGCACAGGCCCTGCGCCTCTCCAGCATCACTGCCTGATGACTCATCTTCCCCTGCCCCCCACCGACAACAGAATTCCTTGAGGGCAGGGATTGACTCCTGTTCAGGGTAATAGCGCAGGACCCCAACACGTAGTAGGCGCTCAATAATGTTGTTGACTGAATGCATGAGTTCACAGGCAGTGGAAGCCTGGACTCTGCATGAGCTACTGTCTTGTCTTACAGATCAGGCAGTCCCAGGCAGAGGGACTGAGCAGCAAGCTGCACACACCACGTTGCAGGCCCGACTGGCTCTGTATATTCCCAATCTCTTTCTTAACTCTGCCCAGGAGGAAGGTGTTTATTTTTTGTTTTTTGTCTTTTTCAGACGGAGTTTTGCTTTTATTGCCCAGGCTGGAGTGCAGTGGCGTGATCTCAGCTCACCACAACCTCTGCCTCCCGGGTTCAAGCGATTCTTCTGCCTCAGCCTCCCGAATAGTTGGGATTACAAGCATGTGCCACCACACCAGCTATTTTTTGTATTTTTAGTAGAGACGGGGTTTCTCCCTGTTGGTCAGGCTGGTCTCGAACTCCCAACCTCAGGTGATCCGCCCACCTCGGCCTCCCAAAGTGCTGAGATTACAGGCATAAGCCACCATGCCTGGGTGAGGGGAGTGTTCTTATACCTGTTACACAGATGAGGAAACAGAGGGCAGAGAGTGGGTCACATTCTTTTTTTTTGTCCTCCTCTCCCCACCACACACATCGAATCCCAGCCAGGGTGACTAGTCTACTGGCCTCTCAGCCTGGAGTCCAGAGATCTTCTTTTCTTGGCCAATCCCGGAGAGAACTCTCTTCCAGCTGGGACCTGTCCTATCCTTTCTCCCTTCTCTTCCTCCCCCTCCCCACTTCCTTCCTTCCTGCTCTAGGATATTCCCTTTGCAGGAAAGGCCCCAGGTTCCCGGGCAAGGACCCCAGGTCCAGCTGCCCAGGCCGGGACACATGCTTCCTCCATCAGCTGGCCCTGTTTGCCCTCCCTGGGGGGCCGGATATCTGAGCCAGGCCCAGGGGACGGGGGAGCACTGCATAGCCCTAGCTCAGGCAGAGGACTCTGGAGCTCATCCTGGTGGCCTGGGGCCAGACACAAGAACTGTTAAGGGCTTTGTCACCCTGCCTGTGAGCTGGTCATCACTGAGAGCCTCTGAGCAGGAGCCTTACCTCTGTCAGGCTGGTATAATAACATCTTGGATCGCATGTGCTGAATTACTTTGCACAGCACCTGGCACAAAGTGAGTGCTCAGTTAACGTTATTAACAGCTCCCATCATTGTTATTACTCTCTCCAATATCATCCTCATCTGACTTAATCTTTACAACTCTCCTGGGAAGTAGGTAGAGTTTTGATCCTCACTTTATAAATGAGAAAACTGAGGCTTAGAAAGACAAAAGGTGGGGTGGGCCTGGTGGCTCACACCTGTAATACCAGCACTTGGGGAAGCCGAGGCAGGTGGATCACATGAGGTCAGGAGTTTGAGACCAGCCTGGCCAACCTGGTGAAACCCCATCTCTACTAAAAATACAAAATTAGCTGGGTGTGATGGCAGGTGCCTGTAATCCCAGTTACTCAGGAGGCTGAGGCAGGAGAACCACTTGAACCCAGGAGGCAGAGGTTGTGTGAGCCGAGATTGTGCCATTGAACTACAGCCAAGGCAACAGAGGGAAACTCCGTCTCAAAAAAAAGAAAGACAAAGGGGCCAGGCACAGTGGCTCATGCCTGTAATCCCAGCACTTTGAGAGGTCGAGGCAGGCAGATCACTTGAGGTCAGGAGTTCAAGAGAAGCCTGGCCAACATGGGCAATCCCCATCTCTACTAAAATTACAAAAATTAGCCAGGCACAGTGGTGCACACCTGTAATTCCAGCTACTTGGGAGGCTGAGGCTTGAGAATCCCTTGAACCTGGGAAGCAGAGGTTGCAGTGATCCGAGATCATGACATTGCACTCCAGCCTGAGCAACAGAGTGGGACTCTCTTGAAAAAAAAAAAAAAAAGGAAAAAAGAAAGATGGAAGGGACTTGCCCAAACTCACACCCAGACCAGCCAGTGCTCTTCATCACCTTAGTATTATGATGCCTTCCCCTCTATTTGTCCTAGAACAATTCTCAATGTGCTGGGTGTCTCAGTTTCCCCAGCCAGGCAATGGGGAGGACAGAGGAGGCATCTCTAAGGACCTTTAAGTCTAAGGGAACTCACTTACTAATCCATCAAGGTGGTGCTTGCTGAATGGGCACAAAATCACAGATCTAACCCTGGAGGGTCCTACAGGCCAAGGTCACCTAAACTCAGGACAGACTGCAGGAGTCTAACCTGGGTCCCTTCTGCTCTAGCTCCATCCATTTTCCCCATACACAGAGGAGAAGAAACCCCATATTATGGGAGGGGTAGAGGGTGCCTCCCACCCTTCCAGGACTGCTGAAGACTGGGAAGCAGGCCGAGGCAGGTGAAAAGACAGCTAGGCGCTGGTAGATGGGCAGAGGCAGAAACAGAGTCATCGAAGGGTAGGTCCATCAGCAAGGACCCCATGAAGGGCTTAGGGCCAGACAGAACTACCAGGCCTGGAAAGGAGGCCTCACCCTACTGCCGCCAACCCCGTCTTACCCTATCCTACATTCGAATCACAGCTCAGACTGCGAACTTCCTGAGTTCAGATCTATCTGTGAGTCCTTCATCTGCGGACCCAGCCTTCCCCTGATACCACCATTCTGCTCCATGGTCCCTCTCCCCAGGCCCTGGGCTCCGCACCTCCCTACCCAATGTTCTCCCTTCATCCAGACCCAGGCTTTCCACCCAGCCCCCCAGAGAGGGGTCTGGCTTGCCGTCACTCCATCCCCGGCAGCTTGAGGACAGGCCCAATAAAGGGGGACAGAGGAAGAGAGAGGGAACTAACGCATCACCCTGGGTCGGAGCGGCGCCCTCTCCCCAGCAGCCTAGGAAGCTGCACTGCTCAGCAGCCACCAGAGGGCGCGCGCCCCTTCTCAGAGCCAAAGCCACGACGGCGGAGGTGGCGGACCCGGCAGGGTTTGCAGAGTATGCGGGGTAGGGGTGCGCCACTCCGGGCGGAAAACCCCCGGGACGCAGCCGCACCCTGGGCTCAGATTTAGTCCACATAAGAAGAGGGCCTTGGATGCAGCCCCTCGACCCTTGACCCTCGCCCCAGCCGCGCCCCGCGCTTCGGTCTCCGGCTGACTACTCGTGCTCCCCCTCCTGGCTGCTGCGAGCACTGCGGCCCGGCGGAGCTTGGGTTTGGAGGGTGGGAGACGGGCAAGGGGGCGAACGGGGATTTACCTGGAAATAATGTGGCAAGGGGCTGCGTGGTGAGAATATACTGGGCTGAACGAGGTTGTGGTGATTGGCACTAGACGAACAGAAGTATGAAGAGGTGCTGGGAACTACAGTGGGTGTGCAGGGTACTGGGCAGATTAATAGGAGGGCACTGGGGGCAGGTACCGGGGACAGTGGGTGGTCCCTGGAGAATATTTAAGGGGCACCAAGCCTAAACGGGAAAGAGGGCGCTGGGTGGTTTCCTGGTGGTAACGGGGTCCCTGAGTGGATATCGGAAGTACCACTGAGTAGGCACTGGGGGTACTGAATAACAGCTGGCGACACTGTGCGCTGGGAAGCGCTGGAAGGCAGTGGAAGACAGCGAGGACCAGGGGCACTGAGTGGGAACCAGGGATGGGAGGGTCATGGAGCCCTGAGTGGGAAGTACTGAGTGGGGCTGGGGATATGGCACAACTGAAAGGGTGAAAGGGCATTGGAAGGGTTCGTGGCAGGTATTGGGCATTATCTATGAGAAGTGGGGACACAGGTGGACACTGGGTGGGTCACTGGGGTCACACCGAAACCCTGGAACGTATAGCACTTCCCTGGCAGTGCCTCAGTGCCCCTCACGACAGCGCCATTTTCACAGCCAGGACTTAGATCAGAAATGTCCCTTCGCCAGTGGGGGTCTCCTGCCCTGACCAGAGCCTGTTCCTGCTTTCCTGGCGGGTGTGGAGGGTGCTGCTCATAGACAGAGGACAGCTGCTATTACCTACCTCCCCCAGATGGGGTGGGAAGTAAAGGCAGGGCAGCCCCTCCTCCCTAGAAAAATGAGGAGCCCCCTGCTCAGCCCCTCCCATCAGGCTTCGGCCTCCTGGCCCAGCTTGCTGGCTGCTGGGCCGGGAGGGGCTGCCAGGCTCGGCCTCCTGCCCACTGCGGGGCGCCGGGGGAGGGCGGCGCGCGGCTCGAGATGCCGCGTTGCCATGGAGACGCTGCCGCATCCTGACTGCTCCTGGCAACGGGGTCCCGCAGCCAGGCAGGCGCTCGGCGGGGACCCCAGGGAGCGGGCGCGCCAGGCTGCCCACGGCGCCGCCAGACCCCCGGGACACGGATATGGCTCCCCCACCCACAGGCGCCCCTCACTCACACTCGCAGGGACACACGCATGTACATCCGCGCCCCAGCTGCAGCAGCCCAGGCGGAACTGCAGCCCAAGCCCTCCCTGCAGCCCCCACTCATTAATTCAGCAAACATTTGCCGACCGTCTCAGTGCCAGGCGCGAGCTGGCCACTGCGGTTACGGCGGCGACAAGTCACACGGGGACGCTGCACTGCCCCCCCCCCATCTCACAGCCCGCAGGGAAGGCAGACACAGAAACGGTGCGATCAATACTGTGACCCCAACAACAGCCACCCGCTGACTGTGCTCAGCCCTCCTCATGCAGGGTCTTGCCTAAACTGTACAACCCTTGGGAAGCACTGTGAGAACTCCTTTTCACAGATGGGGAAACCGAGGCACAGGAGAGCTCATCTATTCACCAGAAGCCATGTAGTCAGGGTGAGGCAGAGCTGGCCTTCTCACTTGGATCTTGGCGACTTCCCCACACTACCCCTGCATGAGCATTTCCGGAGCACAGATGAGGGAGGACCCAACTCAGCTGGGGAGGCAGCAGAGAGATTTTCAGATTCAAGCTTGGGTCTTGGGAGAAAACACAAGTCAGCCAGGCATAGCAAGAGGCAGGAACACTAGAGTGAAAGAACAGCTGGTACAAAGACCTGGAGAATGTAAACTGGCAGGCTGGGTGTGAGAGCAAGGGCAGAGATGTGGTTAGGAAGCTGCTTGGAGGCCAATCCTGGAGGCTCACTGTGCCAGGCCGAGGGGACTGGCCTCC
The DNA here is from genome assembly GCF_030222135.1 of Aotus nancymaae. NCBI lineage: Eukaryota > Metazoa > Chordata > Mammalia > Primates > Aotidae > Aotus > Aotus nancymaae. The sequence continues at coordinate 14,740,143 of NW_026988479.1, read as the reverse complement.
ATTCCGAGAGAAGGAGGGAAGGTGTCGGCAAGGGAGGGCATGCGTTGACTGTTGCTCTGGCAACCCTGGGGGTGAGGGGCTGGCCCAGAGCGGGTGAAGCTGGGGCTGGGAGACTAGAGCACAGGCCACGGTCATCATCCCAGCAAGGGACAAGTGGACCCACTTGACTTGAGTCCAGAGAGGATGCAGGACACGGCCTTCTTGCCTTTCCCTGCAAAGATCCTTCTGCCTGATTAGGAACCCAGGGAATGACCCCAGAGCTAGCTGCATGACAAGGTGCAGGGAGTCCAGGGGGAGCCAGGGCTTAAAGACAGTGAGGGCAGTGAATGGAAACATGCTTCAGCATAACATGAGGAACAACTGGGGCTAGACTCCTGGAAGGACTTCCCAGGAGGAACAGGGGTGAGTTCTGAGAGAGGCCAGGAGCTCCTTGAGGAGAAAAGAAAGAGCCCCACATACCTCACACATCTGGACATGGAAATAGACAAGATGTCCCTTCTAGACCCCTCCTGCCAGGGTTATTCCTTCCTGGCTGCCCAGCAGAGCCTGTTCAGGCACCCCACGGAGGAGGCACAGCATCCGGCCCCTAACCTCCCCCCTACCCAACAAGGTTAGCCTAATTTTTTCCCTTCCATGGATTCAGGTCATTGCTCCCTGTCCTCTCTCTGAGGCGCTGCAGAATGTGACTAATTCCCTCCCTTCATTTATGGGTCCTGTTACCTGGAAGGTATTTATAGCGCAACAGCCTCCCTCTCTCCCCAGTGACTTGGCTGCTCTCCCCCCAGGCCATCTCTCCCCACTCGGCCAACCTTTGCCTCCCTTCTCTGCTGCCACAGCCCTGCCACCTCCCCAGCTGGGCCTCCGGTCCTGCAATCCCCCTGGCAGGAAGCGGGGCTGGCTCTGCTGGGAGGGGTCTGACCATCGGCCTTTCTGAGTGGAGTGCTATCTGCAGGGGAGAGGCCCCTCCCCTCTTGGACACTCTGAAAAAGGCAATCTAGGGCCAAGCTAGAGGAGGGTGACAATTGGTTGACCCCTCTGTGACCTCAACAAGCAGCCTGGTACTTCAACTAACAATAGGCAACATTATTGAGTGCTCCGTATGGGCGACACAGGGATACCTGGGTCTATACAAAACATTCCATTACTTAGCTAGACATGGTGGTGCACACCTGTAGTCCTAGCTAGTCAGGAGGCTGAGGTGGGAGGATCATTTGAGCCCGAGTTTGAGGCTGTAGTGAGCTATAATTGCGCCACCTGGGCAACAGAGCAAGACCCTGTCTTAAGAAAAAACAAAGACTGGGCATGGTGGCTCATGCCTGTAATCCCACCACTTTGGGAGGCCAAGGAGGATGGATCACCTGAGGTCAGGTGTTCAAGACCAGCCCGGCAAACATGGTGAAACCCCATCTCTACTAAAAATACAAACCAAAAAAAATTAGCCGCATGTGGTGGTGGGCACCTGTAGTCCCAGCTACTGGGGAGGCTGAGGCTAAGAACTGCTTGAACCTGAGAGGCAGAGGTTACAGTGAGCCGCTTGGTGCCACTGCACTCCAGCCTGAGCAACAGAGCAAGACTCCATCTCAAAAAAAAAAAAAAAAAAGATTGAGTGCTTACCATGTGCCAGGCATTATTATTACCCTTGGTGTACAGATTCAGAAACAGAGGCTCAGAAAGGCTAAATGACCCTCCTCAGGTCCTCGTGGTTGGGATGAGGTATTCCTGCACGGCTACCTTCCAGAGCCCTGCCTGGCTGACCTTAAAAGGCAGGCAGGATGAGGGCTGCAGACAGTCAGGGGTTCCCAACCAAAACACCTCTCACAAGGTCAACAGTGTCCCCACTGGTCCTAAGCCATAGATGATCTGCCCAAGCCCTGTCAGGAAACAGCATCGGGTGGAAGCTGCCGGACTATAAAACACTGCCTGTCACACACACCTCCTCCTCCAGGCAAGGGTCATGGAAAAGCAGAGGTTGGGGGGCGCTGATCTAGCCAAGGACAGGGAATAAGGGAACCTGGAGTCCACAGAGGTGGAGTGAAGGGGAACGACAACAGAAAGGACGGAAAGAAGACCCCATGAGGGACTTACAGGCATACAGGGCTGAGGCAGGGACCGGCTGCTCTTCCACATCCCCACTTCACAAATGCATGAAGCCCCTTTTACAGCCAGAAGCATGGAAACCCTGACAGGTGAACAGACTGACTCAGCTTTGCCCAGATCCTCTGGCCGGAAATTCTGCAATACTGATGAGACGATTTCTGGGAGACAGGAAAGAATGGAGAAGGCTGTGTTCAAATCCCAACCTTGTGCTCACAAGCATAGTGACGTTGAGCAAGTGACTTTGCCTCTCTGTGACTTGATTTTCCCATCTGTAAAATGGGCTGACATCACATCTTACCCACAAGTGGTCATCAGGACTCAGTGATGTGGAGTAGGTAAAAAACAGCACAGGGCTGGCACACAGCAGGAGCTCCGAAATGTTGACGGGCAGTGCTGTGGTTTGTATTCCCCGAGTCTGGCTTCTCTCAGATCTGAACAAACAGGTCACCTCTTCCCTGACACTAGAGCATCTTGGGGATGGGGCTGTATTTCCCTTTTATTTATTTGTGTGTTTATTTTTATCATCCTAACCACAAGACCACCAGGGAAGGGCTACATTTCCTCTATCAGCCTAACACTGACCCTGGGACCAAGAGATACCGAGGGCAGGCTGTTGCTGGGAATGAGCATTCATTGCTGTTATGGTTATTGTCATTATCATCAGTGTCTCATTCTCTATGGCCGTAGCACCCTCAGCACACACTCAGCAGGCTTGTGGTTCTTGTTTGGGAGAAACATCCCCCCTCACAAAGGTAGGCCACAAGCCCTATGCAGGGTGCACCCTGGATCTAGCAGCTCTCATTATACCCCACTTACCACTACCCTTCTCCGTGGGGTGCCAGGAGCCTGCCTGGAAGAAGAAAGTCACTGAGCCATTCTGATTCCTGCTCAGGGAGCCAGAGTCAGTAGTAGAGTCAGCCAGCCCAGGGGCACAGCTAGGATCCTGGGACTTTCCTGGCGGCTCAACCCAGGGCCTGAGCATGGTGGGACCAGGAACCAAATTTGGGAGGGGAAAGGGAGGTAGGAAATGCAGGGCTCCAGTGGCTGGACCCTGATAGAACAGGAAGGGGCAATGGCAGGCATCTGTGAGCACACCTGTGGATCTGGCACCAGGCCAAGTCTCTACCACCCTGGGAGACAGGGACCTCAATGCAATTACAGGTAAAGGCTACAGACTCAGAGATGTCCCATCAACTGCCAGAGGTCACACAACCACTGCTAAGAAAGTTCAGGCGGCAGCACTTTGGGAGACTGAGGCGGGTGGATCACGCGGTCAGGAAGAGATCATCCTGGCCAACATGGTGAAACCCCATCTCTACTAAAAATACAAAAAAAATTAGCTGGGCGTGGTGTTAAGTGCCTGTAATCCTAGTTACTCAGGAGGCTGAGGCAGGAGAATCACTTGAACCAGGGAGTCAGAGGTTGCAGTGAGCTGAAATTGTACCACTGCACTCCAGCTTGGTGACAGAGCAGGACAAGATTCCACCTCAAAAAAAAAAAGAAGGTTCAGGCAATGCCTGCTCATATGCCTACAAGCCTACAATCCTTGATCTTCACGTTCTGAGCACACAGCCAGGCCCAGAGATGGGGTAGAGGGAATGGAAGCAGTCAGCAACCCTGTCCACACTGGCAGATGAAGGGTGGGACCGGGCATCACAGGAGATTGAGGACGGAAGGTCAGGAAGTAGGGCAGGAGAAGTGAAGCATTCTGGGAAGTGAGCTGCAGCCTGGGCCTCAACATCAAAGCCCTTTGTCCTCAGCCTGGCTCACCCGAAGCTTGCCATGTGACCTTGGGCAAGGCCTGGCCTTTCTCTCTGCCTCAGTTTCCCCAGTTGCCCTATCAAACTCTGAGCTCCAACACTCTCTCTATCAGTTCTGAGTCAGGCCTCCCCAGGCATGCCAGCAGGGCTGACAGGTTTGAGGGGCCAGAGAGGGGTCTGTGCCCAGGAGACCATCCTCTCCCCACCCATGGGCACACAGGGTCTTTGGAAGAAACACGGTGTATACAAATAATTAAACGGAAGAATTGGAGTGATTAGGGCAGATGATTATTGTCAAATTATGATTTATCTTGTAGTGGAATTAGTATTCCCCCAAAGGGCCCGGCGTGGCGCGGCGCCCGCCACGGCCCGTGATTAATCGCCGTCTCCAGAAGGTCACCTCCAGCCACTGCAGATTAACTCAGTGGGGAAACTTCTTTCCGTAATTCAAGCTGTTGTTCCCACAACCTGTCATCCGCCGCAGAAAAGGACGATTTCGTCAGGGAGCCCAGGGTGGGGGCCGGCCAGCTCCCAGGCCCCTCCCGGCTGCAGACATGATATATGGTGTGTCCCGACACGGGTGACCGCGAGGGGGGGCAGCATCCGCCGTGGGGTGGGCAGCAGGAGGCAGGAGCAGGGAGAATGTGGGGGAAACGAGGCGCCGCCAAGCAGAAGTAGGCTGTGAGTGGAGAGAGAGCGCGCGCGGGCGGTGGCAATTAGGAAGAAAATTGGATTTTTCAGCGTCCAGAGGCAGCTGGGATCTGCGGTGTGCGGTGCAGCCAATCCTCCCTTTCCAACACACACAGGCACCCAGCTCCAGACAGGCAGGAACTCCCCAGGAGAGACGCAGAACAGGAGAGGCCATGGGCCTCCTTCAGGAAGATAAGAAATGTAGAACCAGACCAGGGCAGAGATTTCAGCCCCCAGCTCTGTGGCCTGCACCACCCCCAGGTCTCCCCTTGGAGCATGGAATGCCAGCTGGAGGAGAAGCCACTTAAGACGGCCCCTGTCAATCCGGCAAGAAGAACATGGTGAGGCCTGAGGCTGGGCCCTGCAGAGCCCCTCAGCAGCAAGAAAGAGCTCCTAGGCAATGGCAGCTTTCCTGACCTTGGAGCCAGAACCATGATCCCATTTCCCCAATGGGAGACATTGCCCAAGCCACATGCCCAGGCCAACTGGAGCTGCTAATCATGGCCACCTCTTGTGTCTGGCAGCCCAGGCCAGGTCTGGGAGGAAGCCTGGGCTCCCTGACCTGTCTCCCTGTGCTTGGAGAACAGCGGATACAAAGCCCCCAGTCCCTGCCTCCTCACTCCAGCCTCACTCCGTAACCCCTAGTTCCTAGATGCAGGGAGCGAGGTAGTAAAAGGCATAAGTGCCTCCCCTTCCAGTCTCTCCTTTACCTTCCAGCAGGCCCTGCAGGGAGGATAGCCTGTGCCCACACTACACAGGTGAGGAGGCTGAAGCAAGGTGACTTCTCCCTGAAGCTGCCCCGGCTCCCCAGCACCCTCAGGAGTGCTTTCCAGATCCTCTGAGGCCCTGCCTTTCTGCCCACATGCTCCTTGGAACTTTACAGCCCAACCCCGGCCCTTCTCCCACCTCCGGAAACACTCACTGTGCACTATTCTTTGAGGCCTCTGGGCTTCAAACATTCCTGAAATGTACTTCCTCTCCCCAGCCCTCAACCAGCGAACTTCTATTTATCCTTCTCTATCCAGCTCACTTGTCTCTCCAAAAGAAAGGGTGCTCCCAGGCCCACTAGAAGCCCCGCCCCCATGAGCACAGATCACCCCATGCAGGAAGCATGCTCCACCGGCCTCTCCCACCAGCCAAGGCACTCCTGCATCTATCTGTGGCCTCCTACCTCTGCCTTCCCAGTGCAGTGCAGACTAACCCAACCCAAGCTGGCACTCAAGAAACCATTTGTTTTGTCATTTCATTTTGTTTTGTTTTTGAAACAGGGTCTCAGTCAGTTGCCCTGGCTGGAGTGCAGTGGCAAAATCCCAGCTCACTGCAGCCTCTACCTCCTGGGCTTAATCTATCCTCCCACCTTGGCCTCCCAAAGTGCTGGGACTACAGGCATGAGTCACCGTGCCCAGCCTCAAGAAACCATTTGTAAAACACCAGGGGCTGCTGAGGGACCACCAGTCACCATTCTCCTCAGCCCATAACCCCAACTTGTCAGGCCCCAGAATCAGGGTACGGGGGAGAAGACAGCGGTGAGGGTCTTTGCTGGCTGGTGCCCTCAAGGTCTGGAGGCCTATTGTTAGTTAAGAACAGAAGCTTTTTTTTTTTTTTTTTTGAGACAGAGTTTCACTCTTGTTGCCCAGGCTTGGGTGCAATGGTACGATCTTGGCCCACTGCAACCTTTGCCTCCCAGGTTCGAGCAATTCTCCTGCCTCAGCCACCCGAGTATCTGGGATTACAGGTATGTGCCACCACACCCAGTTAATTTTGTGTTTTTAATAGAGACAGGGTTTCACCGTGTTGGTCAGGCTGGTCTCAAACTCCTGACCTTAGGTGATCCGCCCACCTCGGCCTCCCAAAGTACTGGGGTTACAGGCGTGAGCCACAGCACCTAGCCAAGAACAGAAGCATATATTATGTATACGTTGGTTTGCTCAGAACATTCCAGGGTTGGAGATATTTAGAGTTGTGAAGACCCAGTACTATTTCAAGGGTAGGGATGGGGGAACAACTCTCTCCAAAATCACTAGAACTAACGCTGGTGTTTTCTTTGGGGGAAGAAGGGGGCTTTCCACCCCCATCAGGGACTGCCTGGCAGACACTACCCCCTTTGAGTCTTTGGTTGACGGTGATAAAAATTCCCATCCACACTACATCTGAAAATTCCCTTTGCTAGGTCCACTCACTGACTCTTCAGGGACAAGCTGAAGAAGCTTGTGAACCCCCTTTTACAGATCAGATGAAGGCCAGGGTTGGGGTGGTGGTGGCAGGTGACCTGCCCAAGGGCTGTAAATAGTGGAGACAGCTGTGAGCGTGGGGAGGATGAGACTGCCCCCACTGCCTACCCAGCCCACGCTGTGCTCTGTGGATCCACTGGCTTCTCACATAGGCAGCTCCAAACCCTTTACCCTCATCCCAGAACCCGGAAGGGGTGGGAGAACAGCAGATGGCTTGGCTAGGGGCCCTCCCGGGAGAGAACCCGCTTCATGAAATCTATGGGCCTGATTCCAATCCCAACCATGTGCCTCACTAGCCCTGGACCTTGGGCAGGTCACTTTCCCTCTCTGTGCCTCTGTTTCCCCATCTGTAAAAACATGAGTTCCAACTTGTAGAGCTGTTGTGTGGATGAATGGAGACTGGGGCCTGATCTACAATCCAAAAGTGCTCACGAAATTTGAGTTGTGCTTGTTTTGGGTTGTCTTATCACCTTCATCACCTCACTATCCCTTGTGGAAGAGTGGGGGAAGCTAACAGCTTCCCCATTTCCCAGCGGAGGAAACTGAGTCAGGGCATAGCCTCTAGCAAACAGAGGACATCCCCAGATAAAGGATTCTAAAGGCCAGCTATGATTCTGCCCGCCCCCTCTCAACCCCCTCCATTGCTCCTCACCCTTGCAAGACAACACAGTCTCCCAGCCAGAAGAATCCCACCAGCCAGGTTCTTCCCTCTTCGCTCCGCTGAGTCCTGCCTTTGTGCCCAGGCTGATCCCTCCACCTAGAATCTCCACTTAAAGGCCTCTCCCTCCATGAAATTACCCCCAAGGGACCCTGGTGCTCGGCTGGACCGCGCAGCGCAACCACTGACCACCTGGTCACCCCAGGCAGCCCTCTGAATCCCGAACGGTGTGGGCAAGGACTTCCCAGTCTGACCCTAAATGCTTGAGCGGGACCCCTGGTGGGTGCCCCGACCCCGGGGGAGCGCAGCCCGCTCCCCCACCCCACTCCCTCCAGCGCCGCGGCCCCGGCTTTGATCCGGCGGCCTCTGCGCCCCGAACCTGATTGGCATCGAATTACGCCGCGCGGCGGAGGCAGATAATGGCGGGAGGCGCGGCAGACATGAAAGGGGGGGCGCAGCGGCAGTCCGGGCGGTTGTTAATGACCCAATAAAAAGGAAGAGGGGGGAGAAATAACCCTCCCTTCCCTCCCCGCCCCCAGACCGCGGCCGGTGCACACAAAGCCGCCGCCGACTCGGAAATTACCGAGGCTCAGCCCAGAGCAGCGTGACCGGTGGTGGGGGCTTCGCTCACCTGGAGGCGCGCGGGAGGGAAGGCGGCAGCCACCGGGACACTCGCGAAGGCACAGACACAGCCACACGGACAGGCGCGAACACTGAGCCTGTCTTTAATAGTCTGTTTTCATCATTTTTTGCATTGTGTTTTTTAAAGGTCTGCGAAAATATTATTTTTCCTGATTACTGAGATTTGATGGAGCCCCCTTAAATTTTGTGCCCCCACAGTCCAGGTCCTGAAATAGTCACACAGACAGCACCATTTAGTCACGCACACGTTGTGCCACATACACACAGAACAGTTACAGTCTCACACACAGTCGCACACAGATACAGAGACACAGCCACACCATCACACACACTGTCGTACCTAGAGTCACTTTCGGAAACAGGCACGGAGCCTCATGCACACACACCCGGCAGGGCTGCAGAGAGGCTCACACAGAAACAAGCCCAGAAGCAGGACAGACACAGACAAGTCAAAGAGACACACACACAGAGGTAAATAGGGAGGAGGCTCACAGAGACAAACACACGTCACACAAGCAGTGCAGAGAGGGACACAGAATGATGCACGCAGAGCTACGAACACAAACATGCAGCGATACACAGAGACTAGCACAAACCCATAACATGTCCCAGATACGCACACAAACACCCAGGCATGTTGGGACACACACACGTCCAAGCACAAACCCCCTCCCCACTAGAGTCTTTGAGGTACACCCTACATACCCTCAATGTCACCCATTTCACACCCACAGTCACACATGTTCCAGTGTATTTGAGCAAGAGCCCAAGGCTGGGTTGAGCCACAGCAGAGATGAGGTGGTATCACTGCAACACAGACCCCAGAGGATCCATCTACCTACCTAGGACATGGCAGTGGGAAGGGACACGGGTGGCGCTGCCTCAAATCCATGAGGCTGGGGCAGATGGCTTAAATTGTCAAAATCTCAGTTTAATTTGTCTATAAAATGGGGTTCAGCTCCTCCCCTACGGGACTGTCTGTGACTCAATAAGCAAGCACTAAATGTTGGCTGCCATTATCATGTGGATTCCCTGGGGGGCAGCCCAGACCCTCTCCACTGCACACACACACATACACACACACACACACACACACACACACACACACACCCCTTGGCTCCCAATCAAACTCTACTGCTGAGGAGGTCCCTTTCTTCTTTTTTTTTTTTTTTGAGACAGGGTTACCCAAGCTGGAATGCAGTGACGCAAATCACAGCTCACTGCAGCTTCAACCTCCCAGATTCAAGTGATCCTCCCACCTCAGCCTCCCAAGTAGCCTGGACTACAGATGTGCAACACCACACCCAGCTAATTTTTAAAAATTTTTTGTAGAAATGGGGTTTCCACATGTTGCCCAGGCTGGCCTCCCAAAGTACTGGGATTACAGGCATGAGCCATCATGCACAACCCCTCTGAAATCTAATCTGAGTTCCTTATTCTGTAATCTAAACCCAACTCTGGGCCAGGCACAGTGGCTCACGCCTGTAATCCCAGCACTTTGGGAGGCTGAGGCGGGTGGATCACCTGAGGTCAGGAGTTCGAGACCAGACTGGCCAATATGGTGAAACCCAAGTCTACCAAAAATACAAAATTAGTCATGTGTGGTGGTGCATCCCTATAATTCCAGCTACTTGGGAGGCTGAGGCAGGAGAATCACTTGAACCTGGGAGGCAGAGGTTGCAGTGAGCTGAGATTGCACCACTGCACTCCAGCCTGGGCAACAAGAGTGAAACTCCATCTCAAAAAAAAAAAAAAAAAAAAAATCTCGGAAGAGGGAGGTTGAGCCTTTCCTGGTCCAAAAAGCAGCCCCATATGCAGTGGGGCAGGATGGGGCTCCTGTGGGATCAGTCTCTAGGACTTGGCCTCTCTGGGCCTTGGTTGCCTTCACTGTCAAATGGGGTTAACAGCATCAGCATCCAACACAAGATTCTTCTGGGAGGATGAAATAGCTCTTAGGCTGAGTTCATGGACCATGGCTAGAGCTGATGGCCCATGTTAGGGTCAGAGGTAAGGGGTCAGGGTGCATATACCCCTCCCACCAAGACAAAAGTCCTCACTGCCACTCCTTCTTAGGTGGATAAGGGGACTTTATGAGCCAAGCCTCAGAGCCTAATTAATGCAGTTAATCACAGGCCCAGCCACACTAGCCATGGGGACAGCTGGGAGGGAGGGTCACAGCTCAGTTACCCAAAAGGCTGGAAGGGCAGGAAACAAGGTTATTGGTGCCTTCTCCTCCCCCAGGGTCCTGAATGGAGGCTTTCCTATACCCTGCTGATCAGAGCCCAGCCTGCAGCCCCAGCTCACTGGGCAAGTCCCTTCTCAGGTCCAAATCCAGTTTCTCCTGCTGCAGCTCAGGAAGCATGTGGGATCTGCAGTCAAGGTCTTGGCTGTTTCTAATCAGGCGAGTTAGTTAGATTGGTCTCCTAGTGGCTGGACTGAGTAACACTGGGTTTGATGGCTGTGATGGGGTGGGTGGGTTGAGGCATAATTTCTCAGAGTCCAGTGTCTGGCCCAGGAGAAAGGCTAGAATGAAGACAGGAGCTGGTGGCAAGGAGGAAAATGCCCCTTTCTCCCTCGAAGGAGCCTATGCATGTGATGCTGTATAGAGGGCAGGGGGGCCGGGGTGGGGGTCGAAGACTCTGGACAGGGCTGCAGCAGGAGGGGGCAGCCCACGCGGGCAGGGGCGCTGCCGTGTTATAAATCACCCTCGACTCAATTAGAGCCTGTGAAAGGTTGTGCACACCCAGCAGAAAGCTCCGCGCTTGGCAGGCAGCCAGTTCACTGAGGGGGGTTGGGGGCAAGAGCTTGTGTGTGCCTACATGTGTATATATGTGTGCCTGTGTCTTACTGTGCGGATGCGCGTGTGTGTCCTTGTGTGTGTTTCTGTGTCTGTGTGTACCTGTCTGTGCCTGTCCTATGCGTGCATGTGGTGGGGGAGAGTATATATGTCTGTGGACTCTTGGATATGCAATATGCTCCAATGTCCTTGTGTGTTTGTCACCAGGTGCGTCTGTATGCACCTGCTCATGCGTATTTGTGCTGTGTGTGCACCTGTATATGTGTCGGATGGGTGGCTGTCCTCGTGCCCGTGTGCACTCGAGTGTGAGTGTGTGCGTGCTTGTGTGTCTCCACCGTTTTGCCTCTGTGTGTCTCCTTGCCTGTGTGCACCCAGGTGAGAGTGCATGCTGGTGATGAGTTGAGCTGGATGTGTGGGTGGGAGTGGAAGGGTGTTCTTATGGTGGGGGGAGAGTTCTGTGTATTTAGGGAGAGGCAGAAACGGAAAAAGAGACACGGATGGGTGGAATTATGGGCAGGCAGAGAGAGAGTGAGAGCCAGAGAAACCTAGTAGAGAGAGACTGTGACTGGTAGGGGAACCAAGCTTTGAAGAATGTGAGGGGTTTGGCAGTGTGGAGGACCTGCCAAGGCCAACCACCTCCACCGCTGAATCAAGAGGCTGGGCTGGCTGGTGCAGGGGCTCACACCTGTAATCCCAGCACTTTGGGAGGCTAAGGCAGGAAGATTACCTGAGGTCAGGGGTTCCAGACCAGCCTGGGCAACATAGGGAGGCCCAGTGTCTACAAAAAAATTTAAACATTACCCAGACATGGCGAGTGCCTTGTAGTCCCAGCTACTCGGGAGGCTGAGGTGGGTGGATTGCTGAGCCGAGGTTGAGGCTGTAGTGAGCAGAGATCACGCCATGCCACAGCACTCCAGCCCGGATGACAAAATGAGATGCTGTCTCAAATAAATAAATAAAGGCTGGAGCCTAGCCATGCCATGGAAGCACTGTCCTGGAGTGGCCAAGGAGCAACCTGGGAGGTCATCTCTCCTTCCCTGATGATGGATGGTGGTGAGCATCGACAACTCGATTATTTCACAGAACCCTCACAGGCGCACTGTGAAACATGCACTATTATAATTTCCACTTTGCAGATACCAAAACTGAGGCTCAATGACTTGCTCTTAACAAGTAGCGTAGAGCCAGGATCTGGGTTTGTCCAATTGCAAAGGTCACATTCATTATTGTTTTCCCTGGGTTCCCAGTGGGTCCCACTTGGAGGGGGTGGGGGGAGAGTCCGTGTGCATGATTATGCGTAGGTTGGCGGGTATGCCTCCCCATCTGCCTGAGCACCCTCTGAACCCCAGGCTGCTGTGCCCCTAGGGCCAGCACACAGCAGATGCCAAAGAAATATCTAAGTAGGGGACCAAGAGTGGCTGGCAGAAGGGAGCTTGGGGTGGGGAGAGGAGTTTGTGAACCATCCCAAGGATACTGGCCACCTCTGCCACCCCCACCACCCTTCCAGGTAGGAGGTGCTGTCCTGAGTCCCAGGAGACTATGGAATAGGAGCTGAGATTTTCCCAGAGCTGGGCTGGGCTCTGCCTCATCTTCATTCACACACAGAGCTGAACTGCCTGGATGTATGTCTAGACCAGCATCATGTCTCACCTGTTCCTCCCCTACCCAAGCCACAGTGACATCCAGACCCTGCCATGCCCCCAGGAACACTTGAGGCCCTGAATCAGGATCTCCATGGGAGAGGCCTGCACAGGCACCATTAGCCAGGAACCAATTTGGAGCCCTGAACTCAGTTTCCCCGATCTGGAATGGCATTTCTTTGAGGAGGAGTAGGAGGGATCTAAATCATTCAGTCCTGGGCCTCCTTGCTCAGCCTGGAGAGCCCCACTCTGGAAGTCACCCCAGGCCCCAGAGCCAGCAAGGCTGGATAGAGCAAGGAATGCAAACCCAGAATGGGCTTTAAGCTCCTTCTTGTTCCAGACACCCAGGCCCAGCAAGGCTTTCTCTTCCCCAGTGTCTTTGGAGACTCTTTCCCTGAACCACCATCCCATCAGTGGCCTTGTTCTGCTCCCATTTACTGATCAGGTGCCAGGGGTGGAAGGGGCATGGGCCTCCCCTAGAGCAACCTCCAGGAGGAAACCTAGCTTTGCGTTGAAGCTTCACCCTGACTTTTTTGCAGGCCCCACATCTGGAACCATTTCAGGCAGAAGCATAGGGCTGAGCTGTCCCTCTTTGATGCTGTGGCTATGGGTAAGAGCCATGCCCTTTGGGAGGTTGGGGGTCACAATGCATGGATGGCACTCCTCCTGTGGCTAGGAAAAGGGAGGAGAAGGAGCAACAGAAATGGGCAGGGCTGGTGGAGGCTGGGCAGGATAGAGTTGACGTATTTTCATATTTTGGGGTTTTTTTTTTTTTTTTTAAGACTATCTTGCTCTGTTGCCCAGGCTGGAGTATAGTGGCACAATCATGGCTCACTGCAGCCCCGACTTCCTGGGCTCAAACCATCCTCCCTCTTTAGCCTCCCAAGTTTCTGGGACTATAGGCTCACACCACCATACCCAGCTAATTTTTGGTGTTTGCCATTTGTTTGTTTTTGTTTGTTTTGTAGAGATGGAGTTCCTGTCATGTTGCCCAGGCTGGTCTCAAACTCCTAGACTCAAGCAATCTGCCCACCTCGGCCTCCCATAGTATTGGGATTACAGGTGTGAGCCACCATGCCCAGTCAGTTGAGGTAATTGTGTCTTGATGCTCAGCACTGGAAGAGGAGCAGCTCCTCCAATATGTGGGATTGGGGGCAACTGCAGAAAGTATGCAGCAGATGACCAGCATCTTCATCCCGGAGGAAAAGAATCCAAGCTTCAGTCTTTCCTAAGCCTCAGTTTCCCCATTGCTAAAATGGGGATATTATTATACAGGATTCTGGGGAGGATCCATGATGAGAGGGTGTTTTGGCACAGGGCCAGCACATCCTAGATGCTCAGGATGGGGCAGTGGCTGCTGCTGCTAATACTATCACTGCTTTGTTTAAAACATAGCTGTTTCCACTAAAGCTGCCAACCAGCTAAGAGGATCGGGAGAACACACCCAAATCAGTCAGAGAAAGTGCAATCAGACACTGGAACTCTGGCAGGGGAGGATCCTGGAGGGCTGGGCAGTCAGGAAGAAGTTCTCAGAGGAAGTAACCTGGGGCTGAACTTCAGAGATGGGAGAGTGAGGCCAGCCAGAGTGGTGGGGAGAGGGTATTCAAGGAGGGAACTGGCTGAGCAAGGCCCTGGATACTGGAAGGGTACCCTACAGGTCAGGTGGGCTTGAGTGTGTGAGGAGCAAAGAGGCCAACTGGGGTTGGTTGGATGCTCCAGGGGGCCTGACTTAACCCTGGAAAGACGAAGGGGAGACTGGATACTAACTGCCACCTCTAAGGACTGTCTGCCCTGAGGCCCGTCCCACCCCACCTGTGCTGCATCCCAACAGAAGCCCCAAGGATCTGCAGGGACCACTGACGCCCACCCCTATGTATTCACCCCCTGACACACACCAGGGCTTCTAGAAATCAGGTGGCTGCTCCCTTCTCTTTTTATTTATTCCCTGTTTTTTCCGTTTTCAGGAGACGATAATTATTCAGATCATCGCGGTGATTTACTCGGCAATCAGAGCCGTTCGATGCGGTGGTTGCGGAGCCGAGACAGACGAGCATCGCCTAGGAGGACAGGCCGGGGGCTCAGCCCCCCTCCCTCCCACCCAGCCGGCCTTTGTTCTCTTCGAGGTCTGCACCCGCGTTGCCTGGCGGGCAGTGGAGGCGCCCACCCGAGCGGACATGGCAGCAAGTCGGGGGCTTAGGAAGGAGTGTGCACATGAGTGCATCCCAGGAAGGGGAGTTTGGGGGCTCGTGTGCTGCTGGGTGCTGGTCTGAGAATGATGGAGTACCTGTGTGCATGTTTGGGGGTGGTAGTGGTTGGGAGTGTACCAATGCATGAGCATTGCGGTCAGGTGTGTAATTGGAATGTGTGCACCTGTGTGATTACCGGGGGCCTAGGGTACATCTGTCTCCGCAGGCTTGTTCAGAAGTGCAATGGACAGGTGCCCAAATATGGGTATTTTAGGCACATAGCGGGGAGGAGAAGAGGGCTGGGGCTCCTGTGCTGAAGCTGTCTGAGGTGATCATGGAATCACGGATGTGGCGGGGCTGGGTTCTAGCTCAGCCTCTTTGACCGTGTCTGGTTGGGGAGGTGGGGTGGGGGCGGGGGAGGTGGGATGGGGACGGGGGAGTGTGAATCAGCTCAGCTCCAAATGCCGAGTTCTCCTGGGTCAATGCTGGGACCCCGGGGGTCACGTGAATACAGATGTGGCTCCGTTCACAGGCTGTGTTCACACGTGTCCGCAGACCTTCGCCCCCTCCCGTCTGAGGGCTGGCGCAGTGACGGTGACCTCATTACCGCCTCCGCAAAGGCCCCTTGAAATCCCTGCGCCGTCGCATTTGGCTGCTCAAAGTGATGGGAACGGCCTGCGCTTCCTGATCAATCGCTTAAAATTCAGGGTCGGCTCGCTCGCGGGAGAGGGCTGCCTGCCAGCCCCGCGCACCGCGCTCTGCCGCCTCCCCCTACACCCCCTCCTTGCTTGGGGGGGGCGATGCTGTCGTATTGGAAAACATCCCCGCGCTGGCTGGGGGGCCCGGTGGGGCCAGCGCTGGAAGCCGTTCCACTCGAGCAGATGGCTGTGAAACTTTGGCGGCGAGATAAATTGGGTCTGACGGCGTGAGGCCGGCTCACAGATGGGCGGGATTCTCACGCCGGCCCCCACGTCCGGCCCGGCTGCGGGCAGGGCCGACACCGCTCAGATCCCCCTTTAGGCACCCGCCTTGCCAGCACAAGCCTTCAGGAGGCCACCCATCCAGCAACAGCCTTCCTCAGCCGAAGGCGCCCTCCACCACATTCCTTCCGGCCCCAGATCTCCCCAGAGACGAGCCCGGAGGGAGGGACAGCCCCCAGCCCCCGCCCGGTCACCTCCGCCAAGCTGGCAGCTGGGCTTTCCCCCTCCTCTGCCATCCGCAGAGGCCTGAAGCGTGAAGGTTAACAGCTGGGGGGGAGGCTGCGTCTCCCTCTCTCACCCCCGCTCTGCTGCAGCCCCGCCCACCTGCCAGCCCAGGGGATGTCGTAAACAGGGCTGTGAGGTGTGTGTGTGTGACGGGGCGGGGGGGGGGTGACTGAAATGGGGGAGAGAAGAGAGAGTCAGACAGACAAAGAGAGGAACGAAAATAAGCAAGAGGCGAGCGGAGACCTGAGCAGAGACCGAGGGACAGAGACAGCTAGAGGCAGAGACAAGCAGAGGAAGAAATGGAGATGGAGACGTGGAGATAGACACGAAGACACCCAGAGAGAGAAGGGAGGGAGGAGGAACCTCAGAGCCAGAGAGGAGACACACAATGAAAGTGGGAGGAGGGCGAAGGATCGGGCGAGGGGACGAGATACTGGCAGAAATGAAGGCGGCCTCGAGCTGCGGACGACCATGGAGGGTGGGGACGAGCGGAGGGTGGGAGCAGGGTGCGACCCTGGGCTACCCTCACCCCCGCACCCCCGCCACCAGGACTGGGAGCCAGAGCGAGGAGGGAGCGTCGCTGCCCCTGGCTGCGCCCTCCTTCGCTACGCCACTTGCCCGCCTCGGTTTCCCCGGGAGCGCTAGATGAAGGGAATGGCGGGGTAGGGGGCTGTGGAGCTCGGGGGGTGCCGCGCGGCCATCACACTGCCGCAAAGCCAGCCTGTCTAGCTGCCTCCCTCGCGCATCAGTCCGGCGGGCAGATATCGATCCGGCCCAGCCAAGCTCTATACCCGCGGCCTGCGGCCGGTTCCGCGGCGGTCCTACAAAGAAAGCGGGGCTCACTTCTCGGGCCTCCCCCGCGGGGGATTCTGTACCAGAACAAACCCCTCTGGGCCAGGGTCAGGGCGGCACACTCGCCCCCACCTGTCCCAGCGCGGTCCCATTCCGCGGGCCAGGTAGCGTGCGGCTGGGAGAAGGCTCTGGTGACCCCCGGCCCCGCCTCCTGCAGGGCGTGCGAGGCCAGAGGAAAAATCTTCGCTGAGTTGATGAAGTTGAAGTTTCGTTCAGGGCGTGAAGGAGACAGCCAATCAGCGGGCTGTTATTTACATGGGCTCTCTGATTGGCTCTCACGGTGCCTCTTTAGAATGTTACTTTTAGACTTTCACAGACCGAAAAGTCCCCCGCTGGGGGTGGGGGAAGGCTCAGAACCTCCAGGGTTTCATGTAGGGCTCCCCAGGCCAAGCTTTGAGGAAAGATGGGGAGCTTAGACATAGTTTTGTCCAGCTGTCACGATACAAATGACCAACTTGAGGCTGGAGGGACAGAGAAGTGGAGCTTGGCCTGGATCCACGAGATGAGTTCGACCTAGCGCTCTAGAGTGGGCCCAACCCGGATACCAAGACTGTGGTCACATTGGCGGTGGAGAGGAGGGGCTTGGTCCTGGCAGCCCCTCTCATCCAATAGCATGGGAAGGACTGATTCAATGGTTTGAGCGGCAGGAACAGGGAAACCTGGCTGTGCTGGTCTTGTTTGTGCCGGGACAGTGTGAGTGGTATCACCATGTTTGCGATCCCGCAAATAATGCAGCCCCAGAGGCGGGCCAGGCTGACCCTGAGGTCATGTTTCACCTGACATCCTGGGCAAGCACACGTGAACACATGAGAGCCCAGAGAAGTGGGTTTGCTCTGCAGGGAGTGGCACTGGGCAACACGCAGCCGCCCCACACTGCCCCTCATCCACACCCCCGGGTCCAGCAGACACTGAGTCACTCTTGGGACATTGGCAGCTAGGACCAGAGAAGGAGTTCTCTAAGAAGGCCTCCACCCTGCCTTCCCCACTGAGTGGGCCCCATCCACCCATGCTGGGAAAAGGGCCCCCTGGGGTTGCCACTTGCCAATCCTGCCCACCCTCCTGGCCCACATTCCTCCCCAGGGGGCTCAGCATAGCTGACTCAGGACTTGGAGTGTGGCTGTTAAGGGGCGAATGTGGTGGTGGGAGGGCCTGAGTGTGTGGCTGAGGCTGGAAAGTTCCTCCACCATCCGCCTGTGGCAAACTGGGGGGCAGGTAGGAGAAGTCACTCTAGTGGGGTTCTAACCCTGCCCCAATTCTTTCCCAGTGACACAGCATGGAGACACAGCTCTGTCACCTCAACTCCATATGGCCTTCACCCAGAGCCTGACAGTGTATATGAAGGAGTTGCTGTGCCTGTGAGCCCTTCATGCCTGCAGCTGGCCTTGTGACATGCCCCTGTGGGACCCTGGGCTGCAGTATCAAGTGCTAAGGCAAACACACCTTGTTTGCGGAACACACAAGGACCCCACGGCCAGTGCCAGGACATCTAAGAGACTCCACCACCTGCCAGCCCCCAGAGCTTAGCCTGCTAATGAATCAAACTTGCTGTGTGACTTTGAGTGCAGCTCACACATCTCTGGGCCATAAACTGCTCTGTAAAACCATGCCCTCCTGAATGTACCATTCCTAGTGGTGGCAGCTGCAGAGAAATCATAATAGCAGGGGCAGGGTCCAAGGGCCTGAGAAGCTGGTTCAGCCTGTGGTCTGGGAGCCAAGTAGGGCAGGGATAAGATTGCCAAGTCCCACGGTTCTCACCAATTCTCATAATCTCATCTCTCCTCTTGTCTTCCTGCCCACCTCATAAATAGCAGGAGGCTGGGCTGGGTCTGGGGCAGGAGCAGGGAACTGCATGTGTGCATTTGTGTGTGTGTGTGTACACACACATGGGGAGGGTGTGAGAGCCTTCCCCCCACCCCCGCCACTGCCGCCATCGCGCTCTGAGAAGCTGAGATAATCCCTCGCCATCTGTCTTGTGTTGCTAACCCACTCAGCCGGACAGCTGCCCGGGCCACAGCTCTTCAGGCGAGCAGGCGGGGGAACGAGGGGCACGGGGGGAGCTAGCCAGCTCTGAGGACCAGGCAGCAGGGACACTGAGTCCTCCCACCCCAGAATACCCCTGCTGTAGAAAGGGAAGGTAAAGTCAGAGAAGGGACGGGCAGGACATCCCCCATTCCTGCTTCTGAACCTAGGAAGAAGTGGAAGAGTAGAGACCTCTCCCTGGTCTGGGGGTTGGAGGCCGAGCCTCCCAGAATGCAGAGAGGTCAACAGGATGACCACCTGGCTTATGTTCTCATGAGTCCACACAGGTCACTGATGGGAGGGGTGCAGTAGGACAAGTCAGGCCTTCTGGGCCCTTCAGGGAAGGGAAGAGGTCATCTCATCCTTCCCCAGCCTCCAGACAAGCCAGTGACCAGGCCTCCAATGGTCAACTTCCCAGAGCCAGGAGGAGAAGGCAGGCTTATAGGATTTGGGGTGGGTAATGCTTAGTGTGCAGGCCCATTGTTCTGATGATGAAACTGAGACTCAGAGAGTGACTTGCCCCAGCTCACTCCCATGAGTGGAGGAGCTGGGACTTGGACCAGGTATCAGACTCCAGCAGCCCTGGCTCTGTAGCCAGTTCTATCTGCCTGCTCCCCATCACCAAGTGCCTCACCCTGCCTCACCTTCCCAACCTGTGGTTCTCCCGGCCTGGGGCTCTGATGTTCTGCCAGCTGAAGCCCAGCAACCAGATTCTCAGCAGTATGGTCTCAAAGCAGTCCAGGGGATTTCAGTCATGACAAGCAGAGCGTGAGGAAGGATGAAACCATGCACCTCAGTGTGGGCCCCCACCTACCGCCCCCTCCCTGTCAATCATGTTTCACCTCTCCCACACAATTAGCATGCTTCCACACACATCCACTCTCAAATACAGATCGCACACACGCATGTGATCACACAGACAGGTCCGCACTCAAAAAAGACAGATAAACAGTCACAGCTACAGGTCTTATAAACATACAATCTTACAGATACAAAGGCAAACCCAGACAGCCTCCCACCTCCTCACACCAACCCCAGCACTCACACCAAACACAGACTCCAGCACTCACACCAAACACACATTCCACCCTCACAACCTCCACACACTGCAGGCTCCCAGTTCCTAAATCTCACTAGACCCCAATCTCCCAGGTACTCCATCTTACCCCACATGAAGCAGTAACCCTCCAGGGCCAGTGCATTTGTAGGAGTGGGGACCAAGCAAACAGAGGTCTGCTCTGTCCTTACTGCCTATGGGTGAGGGCCCTCCCTCAAGTTGCCGGTAAGCCCCCATGCCCTCCCCATCCCCCAAGACCTTGGAGAGCTTCCATCTGGCCACAGATCCAAGAGAACAGTCCTCACCTCTTGCCCACAGGGGCTCACAGCTCTCCTAGGCCCCGGAGGAGGAAAGGGACCAAGGGGAGGGAACTGCCTCTCTTCTGAGGGTCTCAGCTTGCCGGGAAATGACACGTACTGAAATAATCTGACTGGCAGTGTTCTGAGACCCCACGGAATCCAAGTCCTGTTCATGATCCAACCACTACATACACTTCTTCCTAAACTGTTGCCTCTCTGCCTTTTCCCCACTCTAACCAGCCCTTAAGGGACCCTCGAAGCAAAGGTGAGCTGACCCCCTCCCGCTCCAGGCTGGAATCTGGCTCTCAGATCACTGCATTCTCTGTAGCCAGAGGGAACTCCTCTCTGAGCCTAGCTCCCCCGCAGCTAAGGGGAGCCCAGGCTCCAGATACACTCACACACTCATTCACACACAGTGTGGCACACTCACACCTGCCCTCACGCAGATGCTCACCTGACACATCCTCACGCACCGTTACAGCCACACTCACACACACACTCACACTGTCACCCCTCCTGCTCTCACATGCTCACTGTCACTCTCATGCTCAGCCACACCTCGCCCTATCACACTCATGGCCCTACCTGAGCAGGCTGCAGCTGGGGGGGCCCTGAAGTCCACAGATAGATCACTGCCAGAGGCTCAGAGGCTGGTGTTGACAGCCCAGTTGTGCAGGGAGAGGGGAATGGCTGCCACTGAGGCCTGGAGGGTCTTGAATAATTCAGGGTGGTGGTGGCGTTGGTGACCGCAGCCTGTCAGCTGCAGGGAAAGGCTGGTAGCTAGATTGTTCTGGGAAGCTGGCTCCCGGTGGTTTGAGGAGAGCCAGCCCAGTTTGAGGGCTCAACAAATGCACAGAGCACTTTTCCCACACGCTTTCACTGTTCATCTCACATGGGCCTGCACAGCAAGCATATGGCCCCATTTTACAGGTGAAGAAACTAAGACTTTCATGAAGGAGAGCTCATAGCTACGAAGCAGGTGCCTCCAGGCTCCCACCCGCACCCCTCTCCCCCATACCCACATATACCCCTGGAGAGAGCTTCCTCTGGTCATTGTGCCCAGATAACGATGAGAGATGCCAGCCATCTGAGGACACTCTGCGGTGTAGTGCTGGGGCCTGAATCCAGGAAGCACCTGGCTCAGGGCCTGCACTTAGTAGGCACTCAGTTGCTGCCCGCTGAATGAGGGCATTGTGCAGAGGTGGCACGGAGCAGCCCAGGGCCATACCTCTGCTTCTTACCCAAGTTGCTAAACCTCTCTGAGCCTCAGTTTCCTCATCTGTAAGATGGGCACTAAGTGTACTGATCTCATGGGATGCTGGTGAGAACTAACCGGGAAAACACACCTAAGCCAGTTAGCCTGGGGTCTGGTCTGCAAGAAGGGCTCCACATTGCACCTAAATTGTGATGCAGATAGCCTTGCCACAAAGACAGGCAGCCCACAAGGCGCTGGTCTGCGAGCACACACACTCTCTGCCTGGGGCATACTCCTACTGTCCTTTGCTGTTGTCTCCTATTCAAGGATGAGTGCTTCTGACACTTTCTCCAGGATGACAGCCATGGACTCCTGCCAGATCCACCACCCCCTTGCTGACCTCCCCACCACCCTCCTTGGCACCCAGGTGGCTGACCTCCTATGGGTCTTGCTGTCTTCTCTACCTTGTATGCTGAGGGTAGGCCCAGCCTCAGAGTCTGCACATAGTAGGTGCTAGCATGTTGCCTGCTAAACTGACAGCCCTGTAACCATATCAGCACAAAGCAACCAGTATTTTGGGTGCATCTGCAGTTAAAATAAACCACTGAGGTCATGGGTCTGTTCTCTCTACAAAAACAAAAATACTCCACTAGTCATGTCTGATGAGAACCATAGCAAAAGATTAGAATGTGGTAGCTTCACCCAGAAGCCAAGTGTCAGGCTTCAAGCCATGTCCCTGACCTGAAGGGGCACCTGCCCAGGCCCAGGGGTGCCAACTCCTAAAGGCAGCTGGCATGTGACTACTGTGCCCAGTAGAGAAAGGCAGGCACTGAGTCCCCAGAGCCCAGAGCCCCGAGGAAATTATGGAACATCCTCCATATTTGATTCAAAATAAAAACCACAGTAAACCATAGACCCAAAACTTATACGTCGGCTGAAATTAAAATAGCTTCTTGCTACGTTTTCTGGTTTCAATATTCTGGATAAGCTCATGGAAGCTGAATCAGGCAATTTGTCTATCTCTTGCTTTGTTTCTGCTGTTGCCCCTGCTTTGCAAGGATCTCAGCACACGCTTGGTCTCCCCTCTGAAGCAGACCCCAGCTGGGTCTGGGGGTCCCCTGGTCCTGCACTCCCAGGGCTGATCCCCCCAGGAAAGTATCCATGCCTATGCACACCCCTGCCATGGGTTCTTGTGGCCCCTCAGGAGGGGAGCAGGACCAGGGCCCAGCCTTGGCCAAGAGCTGCCCCAGCAGACTTCTCTCTGCCACTGCTCCCCACAAGGTTTCCAGCACCCCCAGCCCCTCCCTCTTCTGGGGAACCTTGCGGCTGGGCCCGTGCCTGCGGCGAGTCTCACCCCAGTATTATTTTAGTCACAGACAGACACGAGGCAGATGGTGACAACATCCCTTCCCCGCTCCCCACTGACGAGCCGTTGCCGCCCTGAAGCCTCAGGGTTCTTCTCCCTCAGGAATATTTCAGTCCCGACTCAGTGGCTAAATGCGGCTGCTCGTGTGAGACAAGCGCACATCTGCGCCTCCTCCTCCCTACCCCCTACCCATTTCCTGGGGCTGAGCAGAGAGCCCTGGGGAGGCCCTGCCCACTTGCAGCTCTGCCCCATCCTCCCAGCTGCCCTACTATGTGCCTAGCATCATGCCATGAGCATGGTACCACTGGGAGAGGGCAGTTACTGTGCCCACTTTACAGATGAGGAAGCTAAGGCTCAGAGTGAAGCGGGGGCCATCCCAGGTCACACAGTAGGAGAGGAGGCATTCCCTTGGGTCCCAGTGCACCCTGGAGACAGACGTAGGCTCCTCCACTCCTTCCCCACCCCTCAGTCCTCCACCTTACCACCCAATGCCTACTCCAGGCAACTTGCCTTCCTAGAAGCTCACCGTTTCATTGTGCCCACTCTCCTGCATCAACCCACAGCCCCAGGGCACGGGGTTAGCCAAGTGCTGACCTGCTCCCTTGTCCTGCTGGTCCTAGCTCAATGCGAATTCGGCTGCTGGGGACAGGTTGGACAAATGCAGGAGGAGGAAGCCTCTGGTGTGAGACAGACCTGGTTTCAAATTCCAGCTGTGTTATGACTCTGGGCAAATCACTTCACCTCCCAGGACCCGTTTCTTCATCTATAAATGCACAGCAGCAGTATCGCCTCTCCTCACCCCTCATTCAATGAGTGACTGCTATATTCCCAGCACCTAGAGCAGGGCCTGGAACACAGCGTGTGCTCAATGCGTATTTGTTAAATGAATGACACGTGTAATGAGATGAGCATCAGCTCTGGCTCGGTGGAGCTGGTCTTCCCTGCAGCCCCACCTTCAACAAGGCCTGGGGCCAGCTCTGCCTCAGTAAGAGGCAGAGGAGCTGAAGTTGGTCTCAAGAGCCAAACAGAGCCTTGTCTCTGGGCCCCTCCCCAACCCCCATAATACAAAGCGCTTGGAGCCTTAGGGAGTGAGCCATGGGCACGGGGCAGGGGCATAATAGGTCTAGGTGCCAGCCAAATGTGGGATTGGGCTGAGGCTGTTTTGGTTCCCTCATGCCCCCTTCTCCAGTCACGAACCCTGACTGGCTGACTGGCCAGGGGCGCTGAAGCTGGACAAGGGCTCTTTGAGGGCTTGGGACGCTTCCTGGGCAGGTGAGGACATGTCTATTCCCAGTCAGGCCTCCCGGCTGTGGGCTCTCTACCCCAGCACAGTCCAACCCCCAACCCCCCGCCACGCCTCAGCTGGCCTTCTGGGGCTGGGCCAAGATACACACCGACAAACCAGCACACAAAAACACCACCCACCACAGTGACACTCACACCCTGTTAAGATATACAAAGTATATACACACAAACATACACCACCGACTAAAAGCACAGAAACAAACACAGACGTGACTCAGTGTGCACAGCAAGGTACACACATTCACAATGACTGTGTTGCAGAGCACACCATGTGCACCCAGCACAGACTATGTGTATCCACACAATCACGCAGCACGGCTGCGAACACGTGTGTGGCACAACCCAGCCCAGGCACACAGCTCAGGAGCACAGACGTGCACAGCAGGAGGTAATGAGGCCAGTCTTGCACCGAAGCTGAGGTCTGTCTCCCCATACCAGACCAGCAGCTCAGGGACAGGTTGGGGCCTTCAGAAGAGGAGGAGGGCAGGCCAGGTCCAGGGTGGAGGTGTGTCAGGGTCAGTCTGCAACCCCCACTTTCTTTTTTTTTTCTTTTTTTTGAGACAGAGTTTTGCTTTTGTTGCCCAGGCTGGAGTGCAGTGGCTCGATCTCAGCTCACCACAACATCTGCCTCCCGGGTTCAAGCCATTCTCCTGCCTTAGCCTCCCACATAGCTGGGATTACAGGCATGCAATACCATGCCAGGCTAATTTTGTATTTTTAGTAGAGACAGGGTTTCTCCATGTTGGTCAGGCTGGTCTCGAACTCCTGATCTCAAGTGATTCACCTGACTCAGCCTCCCAAAATGCTGGGATTACAGGTGTGGGTCACTGAGCCCAGCTTGCAATCCCCACCTTCACAGGACTTGGGCCGAGGCATCAGTCCCTGCAACAAGCGGGTTCTTTTGTGGTAAAGAAGTCAGGACCCTCACCCCTAATCACACTGATGCGTCACTACCAATCTCGCCCCTCAGCAGCCACCTCTGCCTGGGTGACACTCATGCATGGCATAAGAAACTGGATGAGGCTACACATTGTTACCATAAAAGCCAATACAAAGGAAAAGAGAGGCTGAGTGTCAGTGCAGCTGTGGAGACACCTTTCAGCAGGGAGTTCTGGGCAGCAGACCACCCTCTGCCAATCATGGTCCGTCAGGAAGGTGAAGTTCATTGCAGTGGCCACACATCATCCCCACCGTGAGAACAGAGTCCTGAGGCCAGCCAGCTTGGGCAGGCCTCCTGGTGGAGGACGAAGGCCTTCCTCTCTGGCACTCCCTGTCCTTGGCACATCTCATCCGTTGCTTCCCATCTCTCAGCACTGCTCTATGGTGCCCACTGCCCTGGCACTGGCCTTCGAGGGCACTAGTTATCTGACCCTACGCAGAGCCCTTTACCAATGCTGTTTCCTCCACCAAGGCTGCATTCCCAGCCCCCACTTTTGGCGGCCACTCCATCCATCAAAATCAATGCCACCTCCCCAAGAAACCTCCCCAGTCCCTGCCAGGAAAAGAATTCTCACTTCAGTGCTGGAATGAGAGATGAGGACCCATGTGGGGCTCTGCTGGACCCCAGTGTCCTAATCAGCAAAATATGAAAGACACGGCCCATCACCCCTGAGAGCAGCAGAGACAGAATAACAAGTGCAGTGATTCCCAAAGCAGGGTCCACAAACCCCTGGGAGTCTCCCAGACCTTTTCAGGGGTGGATGAGGTCAAAATTATTTTACTAATAATACTAAGATATTATTTGACTTCTTTATTATGTTTAAGCAGTACTGAATAAAACTGTTGGTAGCTTAGCACAAATCAAACTGTATTAGGGATCATATTCGGTACTCTTAAGCACATAAATGTGGAATTCATGTAAAACACTTCTATGGCATTCCAAAGTCAGCCAGGAGCAGTGGCTCATGCCTGTAATGAAAGCACTTTGGGAGGCTGAGGTGGGCAGATCACGAGGTCAGGAGTTCGAGACCAGCCTGACCAACATGGTGAAACCCCATCTCTACTAAAAATACAAAAATTAGCCGGGTGTGGTGGCGCACCCCTGTAGTCCCAGCTACTGGGGAGGCTGAGGCAGGAGAATCACTTGAACCCAGAAGGAAGAGGTTGTGGTGAGTTGAGATCCTACCACTGCAGTCCAGCCTGGGCAACAGAACGAGATTCTACCTCAAAAAAAAAAAAAAAAAAGTATATTGGCTGCTTCAAGAAAAGCATTTATGTCATTGTTTAAGTTGCAAGCTGAACTAGCTGATATTTTTGTGGAATGTCATTTCTACTTGACAGAAAGACTGACAGGCAGTCTTGGATATCTGGCAGTAATCTCTCACAGATAATGAAGTAAACCAGTCACTTCTAGAAAAACAACTCACAGTATTTGTTGCCAATGATAACATTGTTCTGTTTTGTCATTGTTTGGGGACGCGTCCCACTATGTTACCCAGGCTGGATACAAACTCCTGCGCACAAAGGATCTTCTTGCCTCAGCCTCCTGAGTAACTGGGTCTACAGGTACACGTTGCTATCCCCGGCTAAAATTCTATTTTTATTTTGGATATTCTGCTTATGTATAAAATTTTTTTTTTTTTTTTTAGACAGAGTCTCACTCTATCACCCAGGCTGGAGTGCAATGGTGTGATCTCTGCTCACCGCAACCTCTGCCCCCCAGGTTCAAGCAATTCTCCTGCCTCAGCCTCCCAAGTCTGGGACTACAGGTGCTCACCACCACACCCAGCTAATTTTTGTATTTTTAAAGTGGAGACGAGGTTTCACCATGTTGGCCAGGATGGTCTAGATCTCTTGACCTCATGATCCACCCAACTCGGCCTCCCGAAGTGTTGGGATTACAGGCATGAGCCACTGTGCCAGCCTTAAAATTCTATTTTTTAAGTAAAATTTAAATTTTGAACCACAGGTATACAACACCATAACACCATAAGCTTGACAGCTTCCTGGTACATTTCTGATGAAACTATTGGTAATGGCCGGTCGTGGTGGCTCACGCTTGTAATACCAGCACTTTGGGAGGTCAAGGTGGGTGGATCACCAGGTAAGAAGCTAAAGACCAGCCTGGTCAAGATGGTGAAACCCTGTCTCTACTAAAAATGCAAAAATTAGCCAGGCACGGTGGCAGGCGCCTGTAATCCCAGCTACTTGGGAGGCTGAGGCAGGAGAATTGCTTGAACCTGAGTGGCAGAGGTTGTAATGAGCTGAGATCCAGACACTGCACTCCAGCCTGGGCGATAGAGTGAGACTACATCTAAAAAAAAAAAAGGCCGGGAGCAGTGGCTCACGCCTATCTATAATCCCAGCACTTTGGGAGGCCGAGACAGGTGGATCACGAGGTCAAGAGATCAAGACCATCCTGGTCAACATGGTGAAACCCTGTCTCTACTAAAAATACAAAAATTAGCTGGGCGTGGTGGTGCACGCCTGTAATCCCAGCTACTCAGGAGGTTGAGACAGGAGAATTGCTTGAACCCAGGAGGCAGAGGTTGTGGTGAGCCGAGATCGCGGCATTGCACTCCAGTCTGGGTAACAACAGCGAAACTCCACCTCAAAAAGAAAAAAAAAAAAAAAAAAAACTTGTTGATATCCATGGATGTGATTTTTTAACATGGCATAATCAAATGTATGAACACTTGAGAGATCTTTATAACTCAGTGAACTAATATTTTTTTATTTTATTTATTTATTTAGTCTTTTTTTTAGTAGAGTCGGTGGTTTCACCATGTTGGTCAGACTGGTCTTGAACTTCTGACCGCGTGATCTGCCCACCTTGGCCTCCCAAAGTGCTGGGATTACAGGTGTGAGCCACTAAGCCAGATATTAATGAGATTCACAAAAATGTAATAACAGTGCCACTCTTCTTTGCTCATTTTGTTTTGTTCTAGAAAATAAGATTATTTTTCTTTTTTTTCTTTCTTTTTTTTTTTTTTTTTATTGAGACAGAGTCTCTCTCTGTCACCCAGGCTGGAATGTAGTGGCATGAGCTCGGCTCACTGCAACCTCCACCTCCCGGGTTCAAGTGATTCTCCTGCCCTAGCCTCCTGAGTATCTGGGATTACAGACACCTACCACTATGCCTGGCTAATTGTTGTATTTTCAGTAGAGACCGGGTTTCACCATGTTGGCCAGGCTGGTCTCAATCGCCTGACCTCAAGTGATCTACCCTCCTCGGCCTCCTAAATTGCTGGGATTACAGGCAGGAGCCACCATGCCCAGCTAAGGTTGTTATTTTTCATAAAAATATAATATTTATGATAACATGTAATGGTATTATTACTGCTATTCTTAAATGAATAAATATTGGCCAGGCATAGTGGCTCATGTCTGTAATCCCAGCACTTTGGGAGGCCGAGGCAGGAGAACAACTTGAGGTCAGGAGTTCAAGACCACCCTGGCCAACATGGTAAAACCTTGTCTCTACTAATACAGAAATTAGCCAGGTATGGTGGTGCACACCTGTAATCCCAGGAGACTAAGGCATGAGAATTGCTTGAACCTGGGAGAGAAGGGTTGCAGTGAGCCAAGATCGCACAACTGCACTCCAGCCTAGATGACAGAGTGAGACTCTGTCTCAAAAAAAAAAAAAAAATTAGTGGAACACAGTTATGTGAGCCTGCAGTCCCAGCTACTCGGGAGGCTGAGGCAGGAGAATTGCTTGAATCCGGGAGGAGGAGGTTGCAGTGAACTGAGATCACGCCACTCCACTCCAGCCTGGGTGACAGAGCAAAACTCCATCTCAAAAATAAATAAATAATAAATAAATAAATGAAATGAATAAATATCTGTTTTTAAATTTTCCCAGTCTGAATTTCTAATATGGTAAATCTTTTTTTTTTTTTTTTAATTTTGAGATGGGAGTTTTGCTCTTGTTACCCAGGATGGAGTGCAATGGCGTGATCTCGGCTCACCGCAACCTCCGCCTCCTGGGTTCAAGCAATTCTCCTACCTCAGCCTCCTGAGTAGCTGGGACTACAGGTGTGTGCCACCATACCCAGCTAATTTTTGTATTTTTAGTAGAGACGGGGTTTCACCATGTTGACCAGGATGGTCTTGATCTCTTGACCTCGTGATCCACCTGTCTCGGCCTCCCAAAGTGCTGGGATTATAGGCGTGAGCCACCGCGCCCGGCCCTATGGTAAATCTTAATGGATATAACCCATGTAAACAGAAGTTCTTTGGGGTCTTTAGTAATTATTTAGCATGTAAAGGAGTCTGGGGACAAAAAGATTAAAAGCCACTAGTCTAATGGTTCCAGGATGGGAAAGACAGGGACAGGCTTCAGAAAGCCTAATCAGCAGAGGTAGGCAGTGACCAAAAGGGGCTCCCAGAGAGCGAGAGTGCCTTTGAAGTCTGGGCAGGCAGTGTGAGGAAGGAGGGCTTGGAGCAGGGCAGGGACCACAGGACTTCAGGGTGAGGGGCTCTGGCAGAGGCTTCTGGGAGTCCCTGACTTCTCTCTACTGCCCCTGCAGGGATTGTGAGTATGTAGGGGAAGGCCCCAAACACACCCCAGATCCCCCCAACACATAGGGCTGAAACCCAGCCCCGGAGCTCCTGCCCTCCCCAGAAGGCTTCCATCCTGCCCCACCCCCAACCCAACCCTCACCCCCACCCACGAAAAGGATTTGGGCCTTAAAATTATCGTCATCACAGCAGTGCAGCAGACAATACAGAGGGGACATTATGTGCCGAGAGAGAGAGGCCCCGTTGTTGCAGCGGAGACAGCAGTGCTCTGTTCTGAGCAGGCTGGGGGCTGCTCGTGTGCTCAAGCAAGGACCCCTCACACCCACAATCACGTCCTCACCCACATGCACCCTCATGGACTCACCCCGGGATTCCCCTCGGGTGCACGCTGCAGCACACAGGAGCCTTTGGATGTGGCCCTCCAGCCTCTATACAAACCCCCATTCACCGATATCCCCCTGGGCCCACACTGCCAGCCCCACACATGCCCATGTACTCCATGGCACAGGCATTCCCACCTAGGGAACCCTGTGGGGGTGCAGGGGACATGAGGCAGTCACAGCGAGGGTCCTGAGGAAGCCACCCTGCCTGCACCGCCTGGCTGGGATCACAGGGTGCTGAAACCAGCAGCCGCCTAGGCTGGGCTAGACATGCCTAGACCCACAGAGGGACACAAAGGCAGTGTTGTTGCCTTGCCAAACACTCCCAGCTCTGAAGTGGGAGGGAGGGACCCGGGCAACTGGTGCCCCTACCCCCAGCGCCTGGGCTGGCCCGGAGCAAGACTGGACTTTAACCTCTTAGGCCACTACGAGTGCTGGGGCCAGAGGGCAAGTGGGGAGCAACCCAGGCCTCTGGATAAAACCTGCCTGAAGAGGGCTCACAAGCCCAGAGCTTGAACTCTACCAAGATCTTATTCTCCTGAGTCAGGATCTCTCTCCCTCCCAACATTTGCACAGCTTGTTCCCTCTGCCTGGGAACTCCCTCCCCTTCCCTTCTCTGGAGAACTTTTCATTTTCCTTTAGGACATTGTTCAGAGAGCACCTCCCCCAAGAGCCCTCCTGATCCCTGAGATGAACCAGTTGCTCCTCTGTGCTGCCCCACTAAACAGGGAGCTCCAGATGCTCACAGAGGGGTCCCTAGCACCGAACCATCCTGCCTGGCCTGGGCTGGGCTCACAGGGAGCTGCAGCATCGTCAGAGGAAGGGGTAAGTGAGGCAACCCCAAGACCACACTGAGGCAGTGGAAGGGAGGGGGCAGAGTTACCAAGCCAAGTCTTAGACCAGGAGAGTCACCAGCCACCCCATCCAGTGACACGGAAGGACACAAGGGAGTTCCCTGGAGAAGGCTGCCGTTGAACATGCAGGCCTTTGTCCTCCTTGCCTGGGACATGCTTTTTCACCCACTGTCAAGTCCAACTCATGGTAGCTGTTTTTATTTACTTATTTATTGAGACAGAGTCTCGCTCCATCACTCAGGCTGGAGTGCAGTGGCTCAGTCTCAAGTTTACTGCAACCTCCGCCTCCTGGGTTCAAGCAATTCTCCTGCCTCAGGCTCCCCACACCACACACCGTCTGCTCTGCCACTCGCTGCAAGGCCTGTACTGTCCCTAGGTAGCTAGGGCTGTGGGAAGCTGGGGAAGGAGGAAAGGAGGGACTACCAGGCCCACAGGAACACCTGAAGGCCCAGCTGTTCCCAGGTCTCCATATCCTTCAGGCAAAGGGTCTTTTGAAATTCTCAGGCACCATGAACCAAAAAGAGAGGGTCATTTTTCGGGTCTGCAGCCCCAATGCTCTCTTCTTATATCCAAATTTCCAGCCAACTGGTTAGTTTCTCTAGCTTCCATCTAAGGTTTCCAAACTGCTGCTCAGCCAGTGGAGAGATATGGATGGAGACGGGCAGCTGCACCCCGTGGACCATCCAGACTGCAGGCCCCCACCCTTCACTGTCATCCTCCAGACACAGCCCCTTCCTGTAGAAGCTCTACTTCCATTAACTGTGGCCTCAACAGGAAACGCAACCAAGCCGCAGCCTCCCATTGGCTGTCTCTGCAGGTCTAAAGAGCTCATTCCCACACCCGGAAAAATAGCCCCAGGATAGGCACCATTGACTCTTCAGTCCAGTCTTCCCAGCACTGAGATTGGGCTGAGTGCTCAGAAAATGTTGCAAATATTATTTATTTATTTATTTAGTCACTTTGTCACCTAGGCTAGAGGGCAGTGGCATGATCATGGCTCACTGCAACCTCAATCTCCCAGGCTCAAGTGATCTGTCTCAGCCTCCTGAGTAGCTGGGACCGCAGGCTTGCATCACCACACCCAGCTAATTTTGTTGTTGTTGTTGTTGTTGTTTGTATTTTGTAGAGACAAGGTTTCACCATGATGTTCTTGAATTCCTGGGCTCAAGGGATCCACCCACCTCAGCCTCCCAAAGTGCTGGGATTACAGGCATGAGCCACATGGTTGGCCAGGTTGCAGAACTTTAGGGAGGGGTCCCTGTCCCCTCTCCCATCTCAAAGTGTGTATTTCCCGGCCTACCCAAAGGTCAGCTCATCTGTTAATGCTACTCAGACCTGGTGTCATCTGTGAAGGTGACTGAAGACACCTCATGAAAGGAGCTGAGGTCTTCCCAACCCTCATGGAGGGTGTGTGTGTGTGTGTGTGCACGCATCCATGCATATGCATACACGTGTGTGTGGCTGGACAGAGGCAGCTCCCAAATTCCTATTCAGGAAGGACTTCAAGTAGCAGTCTGTTTGAAAGGGAGCTGGGGGCCTTGCTTGGAGCAATGTGTAAACCGCTGTTTGTACTTAATAGGTTATATAGTCCAGGCACAGTGGCTCACATCTGTAATCCCAGCACTTTCGGAGGCCGAGGCGGGAGGATCACCTGAGGTCAGGAGTTCGAGACTAGACTGACCCACATGGTGAAACCCTGTCTCTACTAAAAATACAAAAGTTAGCCAGGCAAGGTGCCGGCGTCTATAATCCCAACTACTTGGGAGGCTGAGGCAGGAGAATGGCTTGAGCACAGGAGGTGGAGATTGCAGTAAACTGCGATTGCACCACTGCACTCCAGCCTGGGCAACTAAGCAGGATTCTATCTAAAAATAAATAAATAAATAAATAAATAAATTATAATAGGTTATATAGATCATAGATCAATAAAAGCAGCAATGTTTTCTAAAAGTGCTTCATATAACATGAAGAAAATGCCAGTTGCCCATATAAAACAGTTAATTATTGAGCTGGGGCCAGTGGCGTGGACTGTAGTCCCAACTACTTGGGAGGCTGAGGTGGGAAGATCTCTTGAGCTGAGGAGTTTCAGATTAGCCTGGGTAACACAGTGAGACCCCATTTCAAAAATAAAAATTAATTTTTGTTATTATGTTGATAATAGAGATTTCATGAACACCAAGGATCTGCAAGTCATTTGCCTTCCCCTGCCTGGGTGTGAGGGCTGCCTGGACTGAATGAGGTCGCATCCCTTGGAAATGTAAATCAACCTCAACTTCAACTGAAAAGATAGGCTCCAAGCCACAAAGCCCTGAACCGGCCCTGTGGGGACGAGAGATGTGATGAACCCCTAGACTTGCCCTCTCAGATTGACTACCCACTAACTAGGCTGGATACCTTTCACCATCCTTTAGGACCACGCTGCAAAGGAGCAGTGAACTGCTACACTTCTCACTCATTTTTTTTCTTTAAAGATGGGGTCTTGCGCCAGGTGTGGTGGCTCACATCTGTAATCCCAGCACTTTGGGAGGCCAAAGCAGGTGGATCATCTGAGGTCAGGAGTTAGAGACCAGCCTGGCCTACATGGTGAAACCCCATCTTTACTAAAAATACAAAAATTAGCCATGCATGGTTGTTTATGCCTGTAATCCCAGCTACTCAGGAGGCTGAGGCAGGAGAATCACTTAGAACTCAGGGGGCTGAGGTTGCAGTGAGCCGAGATGGCACCATTGCACTCCAGCCTGGGCGAGAGAACGAGACTCTGTCTCAAAAGAAAAAAAAAAAAAGATGAGGTCTTGCTTTGTCACCCAGGCTGGAGTGCAGTGGCATAATCATGGCTCACTGCAGCCTCCATCTCCCAGACTCAAGTGATCCTCCCACCTCAGCCTCCAGAGTAGCTAAGACTACAGATACATGCCACTACGTCAGGATAATTTTTTAACTTTTTTTAGAAACAAAGTCTCGCTATGTTGCCCAGGCTGGTCTTGAACTCCTGGGCTCCCAAATTGTCGGGATTACAGGCGTGAACCACCACACCCAGCCTAAAAGACTCACTTTGTCACCCAGGCTGGAGGGCAGTGCACTGCAGCCTTGAAGTCCTAGGCTCAAGCCATCCTGCCACTTCAGCCTCCTGACCTATGCTGAGATTTTAAATTCATCATCTGTTTGCTCCCCACTACAGCCCCATTTACTAATAAAAAACAAACAAACAAAACCCCTGAGGCTTATAAAGTCTGTTGCCCTCTCAAGATCACAGAGCCAATATGTAACACAAATAAGATTTAAACGCAGGCCCCAGTCCAGGCACGGAGGCTCGTGCCTGTAATCCCAGCATTTTGGGAGGCCAAAGCAGAAGGATCACTTGATCCTGGGAGTTTGAGACCAGCCTGGGCAATATATGGAAGTTCTGTCGCTACAAAATATAGAAAAAAATTATCTGAGCATGGTGGCACACACCTATAAGTCCCTACTACTCAGAAGGCTGAGGTGGAAGGACCACTTGAGCCTGGGAGATTGAGGCTGCAGTGAGCCGAGATCCTGCCACTGCACTCCAGTCTGGGAGACAGAGTGAGACCTTGTCTCTCAAAAAAAAAAAGGTGCCGTGGCTCACGCCTGTAATCCCAGCACTTTGGGAGGTTGAGGCGTGTGGATCACCTGAGATCAGGTGTTTGAGACCAGCCTGGCCAACATGGTGAAATCCCATCTATACTAAAAATACAAAAAATTAGCCCGTGTGGTGGTGTGCACCTGTAATCCCAGCTACTCAGGAGGCTGAGACAGGAGAGTCACTTGAACCCAAGAGGTGGAGGTTGCATTGAGCTGAGATTTCACCACTGCACTCCAGCTTGGGCAACAAGAGCAAAACTCTGTCTAAAAAAAAAAAAGACTTAGACCTAAATAAATACTGGTCTGTCACACCTCCAATCCCTGGGCACACAAAATGTATGTGATAAGGGCCCAGACAGCTGCACAAATAGAACTGTGGGGGCATAAAAGATAAAGGACCCCTCCTTGCTTATGTGGAGAGGCCAGGGGACTCTAAGTGGAGGAACAACACAGGCAAAGAAAGGTTCTCAGGTGGGAACCTGTGTAGTGTTTAGGGAGATGAAAGGGGCTGATTGTTCGCTCTGTGGAGCACAGGACAGTGGAAAATTGGGTCCTGAGCAGATAAGAGCAGGGCATTGACTCCAGGGAAGCCAGTGGACTTCATCCCATTGGCAGTGGCAACTAATGGCTCAGCGAATCTGAATCCTGGCTTTGCCACCAACCAGCTGTGGGACCTTGGAAAAAATCTCTTCTCCTCTCCAAGCCTCAGTTTCCTCATCTGTAAAATGGAAATAATAATGGTATCTGCCTAGGAGGGTTGTTGTAGGGATTTACAAAAATATTCTATGCCCAGACTAAGGTAATCACTCAAGAACTAAGAATTGTAGTTACTGAGCAATAGGGAGCCGCCGAGGGCTCCTGACAGACAGGGACACAAGGAAAGCTGGGCTGGGAAAGGACTGACCCAGCAGCTCACCCTCACCGCAAAGGAGCCTGGGGCTCAAGAAGAGTGAAAGCACATCCTGGGGCTGGGCGTGCTGCCTCATCCAAGGTTTCTTTGACATCTCATGTTTTATCTTCTTTTTCTTTCTTTCTTTCTTTTTTTTTTTTTTTGAGACAGGATCTTGCTCTGTCACTCAAGCTGGAGTGCAGTGGCACAATCATGGCTCATTGCAGCCTCAACTTCCTAGGCTCAAGTGATTCTCCTGCCTCAGCCTCCCCAACAGGTGGGCCTACAGGCACGTCACCACACCCAGCTATTTTTTGCTTTTTTATTTATTTTATTTTTTCAGACAGAGTCTTGTTCTGTTGCACAGGCCAGAATGCAGTCACATGATCTCAGCTCACTGCAAGCTCCGGCTCCCGGATTCAAGCAATTTTCCTGTCTCAGCCTCCTAAGTAGCTGGGATTACAGGGATCCACCACCATACCCATCTTATTTTTGTATTTTTAGTAGAGACAAGGTTTTACCATGCTAGCCAGGCTGGTCTCGATCTCCTGCCATCGTGATCCACCCACTTTGGCCTCCCGAAGTGTTGGGATTACAGGCGTAAACCACCAGGCCTGGCCTTTTTTTTTTTTTTTTTTTTGAGACAGAGTTTTGCTCTTGTTGCCCAGGCTGGAGTGCAATGGCGCAATCTTGGCTCCAGTGTAATGGCGCGATCTCGGCTCACTGCAATCTCTGCCTCCCGGGTGCAACCTCCGCCTCCCGGGTTCAAGCGATTCTCCTGCCTCAGCCTCCCAAATAGCTGGGATTACAGGCATACACCACCACATCCCGCTAATTTTTTGTATTTTTAGTAGAGACGGGGTTTCACCATGTTGGCCAGGCTGATCTCGAACTCCTGACCTCAGGTGATCTGCCTACCTCAGCCTCCCAAAATGCTGGGATTACAGCATGAGTCATTGTGCCCAGGCCCTATATGATACTTTCTTATTTAGCCATGACCAGTCTGTCTTACCAAACCAGACCATATGCTCCATGAGAGCAGGACTTGGGCTGTCTTGTGCATCACTGTATCCTTACCACACAGGACAGTGCCTGAGACATAGCAGGTGCTCAGTAAATACTTATGGAGATAGGGAAGGAAAGAACGAAGAGAAGGAGGGAAGGAGGACAGAAATCAATAAAGACAGATTAATAAAGAACAAAGTCTGGGTTCTGGTCCCGAAGACTAGGAGGCATTCTGAAACCTCAGTCACTCGCTCTGTAGAATGGGCAGGCCCTCTATCCCCGAGGCACTTTGGTCAGTGTCAACGTGGTCACGCTGTAGGATCCAACCCCTCCCTGCAGTGCTGTCACAAGCCTGCCTCTGGAGCCGCCCTTCCTTCCCCACACCCCATCTCAGAGAGGCAAAAATTAATTTCCTTTGGCATAAACTGATTTTGAGCCCAGTCCCCAGCTAGTCCTCACAGATCCCTGGGGGAGCAATGCAGGGAACGGCAGGCAGCAGCATGACTTACGGGCCTCAAGGCTCCAGACGCCCAGCTGCTTCTGATGGCTCTGGACACTTCCAGCCCCCCTAAATCAGCTGCCACACAGCGACCTGGACCGCTGCCCAGCCTGTCCTCAGTCTCGGCTGGTGCCCCTGGCAGGCGCCTCCCAGGTCAGGGGGCGCAGGCTGCATGGAAGTAGGTGACTTCATCCAGGCTGACTCACCCCAGTCGGCCACTGGGGAGGGACTGCAGGAGGGAGGAGGTCTCAGTCCCCTCCAACCTGGAGCTTTGGCAGGGATCCTCACCCTCCCTCTGTACCCTCAGGGGTTCCCCAAACCAGACTGTGCTCTACCCTACTCCATACCATCTGTCAACCAGAATCCACACTGAAAGTCCTGCAACCAGTCCAGGCCTTCGGCTCAGAACCCAGGCCCACTGCCCCTCTTACCAGCCAGGCAAAGCAGACTAACACTGTAACCTCTGAGACTCAGTTTCTTCATCTATAAAATGGGCATAGTGACCCCTGCCTGCTCCACCCAAGAAATATTAGGTGAATCTGGCTGATGTCAGAAGGTCTTAGAGATAAGAAATTACCATATGGAAGAGGGGACGGGAAGCTAGATCAGTGGAACCCTATGCCACAACGCTGAGCCCAGATCTCATCTCCTGGCCTGCAGTGCCCTGAATGAATGCCCTCCCCTTTGCCCCCTTATACTCCACCCTATGCCTCATTTAGCATCTTTAAGTTCCACAGATAGGCTACCCTCCTTCCTGTTTCAGGCCTCTGGGGTGCTATTCTCCCAGCCTAGAACTGGGAACTCTTCCTTCCCACCCCATCTTCTCTGCCTGGCTCAATCCTATTGAACCCCTAACTCTCATCATCTTGGAGGATGGATGGTATGAGATAGGATGGGGCACAGTCTGGTTTGGGGAACCCCTAAGGGTGCAGAGGAGTTCAGCTGAAATATCACTTCCTCCTTTCTAGCCTTTCTGCCCCTCAGTTTGACATCAGGGCCCCATGTCTGTGTCCCCACAGTCTAGCTGTTCCCCTACATTAGCGCCATTGTCTCACATCTGCCTCCCAGATGCTGGCCTTGTTCTCTCCAGTGCCTGGCTCATGCCTGGTGCTCACTACCACGGGCTGATTTGAACTGCAGGCCTGTGCCTCTTCCCGCTGGCTGGTTGTGGCTGTCTGAAGCACTATGTTGACAAGGATTCTGAGGCTGCACACACACGCACACATAAGCACCATGCCTGGCACAAAGTGAGCCATCAATACACGTCCACTGTTAAATTAACACTGGTGTCGCTATTGGGAGGTGGTTTTAGGATCTGCACCCTCCCCTAACCTGTCCTTAGTCTCACGTTTGCAGCAACCCAGGGTTGGGGAAGGGAATCAAAAAGGACTTCTGTTCTCAAATTACCTGAAGACACCTGCCTCTAGCAGAAAGAATATCAACACGGTCCAGCTCACGTCTGTAATCCCAGCACTTTGAGAGGCCAAGGTGGGGGTATCACGAGGTCAGGAATTTGAGACCAGCCTGACCAACATGGCGAAACCTCGTCTTTACTAAAAATACAAAAATTAGCCAGGTGTGGTGGCACATTCCTGTAGTCCCAGCTACTCAGGAGGCTGAGGCAGGAGAACACTTGAACCCAGGAGGCAGAAGTTACAGTGAGCTGAGATCATGATACTGCACTCCAGCCTGGGTGACAGCAAAATTCTGCTTAAAAAAAAAAATCCAGAGGCAAGCCAAGCTCGGTGGTTCACGCCTGTAATACCAGCACTTTGGGAAGGTGAGGCAGGAGGATCACCTGAGGTCAGGAGTTCGAGACCAGCCTGGCCAACATGGTGAAACCCCATCTCTACTAAAATACAAAAACTAGCCAGGCCTGGTGGCAGGCACCTGTAATCCCAGCTACTTGGGAGTCTGAGGCAAGAGAATCACTTGAACCTTTGAGGCGGAGGTTGCAGTGAGCTGAGACCGCACCATTGCACTCCAGCCTGGGCGACAAGAGTGAAATGCCATCACAAAAAAAAAAATCCAGAGGCCGGGGCCTGGTTCACCTTAACAAAGAACACTCCTCAGCCCGCACCTCTGAGGATGGGGTATAGGCTCAGAGGGTGGGGACCCCAGAACTAGGGCCATTTCCAGCCATGGTAGAGTCCTTATTCCTAGGACCCCCACCCTGAGATCCCTGTCTTCACACAATTGCAGGGCCTACTGTGAAATCTTCTTTTTCTTTAGAGACAAGGTCTCACTGTCACACTGGCTGGAGGGCAGTGGCACAATCATAGCTCACTGTAGCCTGGACCTCCCAGACTCAAGAGATCCTCCTGCCTCAGCCTCCCAACTAGCTGGGACTACAGGTGACTGCCACCATGCCCAGCTAATTTTTGTAATTTGTGTAAAGACAGGGTCTCCCAGGCTGGTCTTGAATCCTGGGCTTAAGCGATCCTTCTTCCTTGGCCTCCCAGAGTGCTGGGATTACAGGCGTGAGCCACTGCACCCAGCCAGTGAAATCTTCAGAGCAGGGTTAAACCTCCACTCTCTCACTCTCCAGCTGTGTGATCCTTGACAAGTCCACCTCAATGGATCTGTTTCTTCATTTACTTATTTATTTTTAAGACAGGGCCTCATGCTGTCACCCAGGCTGGAGTGGTGGCACACTCACAGCTCACTGAAGCCTTGACCTCCTAAGCTCCAGCAATCCTCTCACCTCAGCATCCCTAGTAGCTGGGACTACAGGCATGTGCCACAGGCCTGTGTGTGTACCATCACACCTGGCTAATTTTGATATTTTTTGTAGATACAGGGTTTAGCCATTGTATTAGCCTGTTTTCATGCTGCTGATAAAGACACACCTGGAACTGGGAAGAAAAAGAGGTTTAATTGGACATACAGCTCCACATGGCTGGGGAGGCCTCAGAATCATGGCGGGAGGCAAAAGGCACTTCTTACATGGTGGCAGCAAGAGAAAAATGAGGAAGAAGCAAAAGCAGAAACCCCTGATAAACCCATCAGATCTTATGAGATTTATTCACTATCACAAGAATAGCATGGGAAAGATAGGACCCCCATGATTCAATTACCTCCCCCTGGGTCCCTCCCACAACACATGGGAATTCTGGGAGATACAATTCTAGTTAATATTTGGGTGGGAACACAGCCAAACCATATCATTCTGCTTCTGGCCCCTCCAAATCTCATGTCCTCACATTTTAAAACCCATCATTCCTTCCTAACAGTCCCCCAAGGTCTGAACTCATTTCAGCATTAACCCAAAAGTCCACAGTCCAAAGTCTCATCTGAGACAAGGCAAGTCCCTTCTGCCTATGAGCCTGTAAAATCAAAAGCAAGTGGCCGGGCGCAGTGGTTCACACCTGTAATAGCAGCACTTTGGGAGGCCGAGGTGAGTGGATCATTTGAAGTCAGGAGTTTGAGACCAGCCTAGCCAACATGGTGAAACCTCAGCTCTACTAAAAATACAAAAATAAGCTGGGCATGGTGGCACCTGCCTGTAGTCTCAGTTAATTGGGAGGCTGAGGCAGGAGAATCACTTGAACCTGGGATGTGGAGCCTGCAGTGAACCAAGATCACGCCACTATACTCCAGCCTGGGCAACAGAGCAAGACTCCATCTTAAAAAAAAAAAAATCAAAAGCAAGGTAGTTACTTCCTAGATACAATGGGGGTACAGGTATTGGGTAAATACAGCCATTCCAAATGGGAGAAATTGGCCAAAACATAGGGGTTACAGGCCCCATGTAAGTCCAAAATCCAGCGGGGCAGTCAAATTTTAAAGCTCAAAAATAACCTGCTTTGACTCCTGCAGCACTTTGTCACACTGATGCAAGAGGTGAGTTCCCATGGTCTTGGGTAGCTCCACCCCTGTGGCTTTGCAGAGTACAGGCTCCCTCCTGGCTGATATCATGGGCTGGCGTTGAGTGTCTGCAGCTTTTCCAGGTGCACGGTGCAAGCTGTATGAGGATCTACCACTCTGGGGTCTAGAGGACAGTGGCCCTCTTCTTACAACTCCACTAGGCAGTTCCCCAGCAGACACTCTGTGTGGGGGCTCTGACCCCAAGTTTCCCTTCTGCACTGCCCTAGCAGAGGTTCTCCATGAGGGCCCCACCCCTGCAGCAAACTTTTGCCTGCACATCCAGAAGTTTCCATACATCTTCTGAAATCTAGGCAGAGATTCCCAAACCTCAATTCTTGACTTCTGTGTACTTGCAGGCTGAACACCACATGGAAGCTGCGAAAGCTTGGAGCTTCCACCCTCTGAAGCCAAAGCCCATGCTGTACATTGGCTCCTTTCAGCCACAGCTGGAGCAGCCAGAACACAGGCACCAAGTCCCTAGGCTGCGCACAGCATGGGGACCCTGGGCCCGGCCCAAGAAACCACTTTTTCCTCCTGGGCCTCCGGGTCTGTGATGGAAAAGGCTGCCAGGAAAGTCTCTGACATGGCCTGGTGACATTTTCCCATGGTCATGGGGATTAACATTAGGCTCGTTGCTACTTATGCAAATTTCTGCAGACGGCTTGAATTTCTCCCTAGAAAATGGGTTTTCATTTCTATCACATAGTCAGGCTGCAAATTTTCCAAACTTTTACACTCTGCTTCCCTTATAAAACTGAATGCCTTTAACAGCACCCAAGTCACATCATGAATGCTTTGCTGCTTAGAAATTTCTTCCACCAGATACCCTAAATCATCTTTCTCAAGTTCAAAGTTCCACAAATCTCTAGGGCAAAGGCAAAATGCCACCAGTCTTTTTGCTAAAACATAACAAGAAGCTGGGCATGGTGTCTCACGCCTGTAATCCCAGCACTTTGGGAGGCCAAGGCAGGCAGATCACGAGGTCAGGAGATCAGACTATCCTGGCCAACATGGTGAAACCCCATCTCTACCAAAAATACAAAAATCAGCT
Source organism: Aotus nancymaae (assembly GCF_030222135.1). Lineage (NCBI taxonomy): Eukaryota > Metazoa > Chordata > Mammalia > Primates > Aotidae > Aotus > Aotus nancymaae. The sequence goes on along the minus strand of NW_026988479.1, from coordinate 14,698,533 downwards.
GAGTGGTGGTATGCACCTGTAGTCCCAGCTACTCAGGAGGCTGAGGCAGGAGAATCACTTAAACCCAAGAGGCGGAGGTTGCAGTGAGCCAAGATTGCACCACTGCATCCAGCCTGGTGATAGAGCAAGACTGCATCTCAAAAAAACAAACAAAAAAAACATAACAAGAGTCACCTTTACTCCCAAAAAGTTCCTTATCTCCATCTGAGACCACCTCATCCTGGACCTTATTGTCCATATCATTATCAGCATTTTGGGCAAAGCCATTCGACAAGTCTCTAGGACGTTCCAAACATTCCCACATTTTCCTGTCTTCTTCTGAGCCCTCTAAACTGTTCCAGCCTCTGCCTGTTACCCAGTTCCAAAGTTGCTTCCACATTTTTGGGTACCTTTTCAGCAACACCCAACTCCTGGTACCAATTTAGTGTATTAGTCTATTTTCACACTGCTGATAAAGACATACTCAAAACCGAGAACAAAAAGAGATTTAATTGGACTTAGAGTTCCACATGACTGGGGAGGCCTCAGAATCATGATGGGAAGTAAAAGGCACCTCTTACATGGCACAGCAAGAGAAAGATGAGGAAGAAGCAAAAACAGAAACCCCTGATAAACCCATCAGATCTCAGGAGACTTATACACTATCACAAGAATAGCAAGGGAAAGATCAGCTCCCATGATTCAATTACCTCCCCCTGGGTTCCTCCCACAACACATGGGAATTCTGGGAGATACATTCAAGTTGAGATTTGGGTGGGGACACAGCCAAATCATATCAATCATGTTGCTCAGGCTGGTCTTGAATTCATCAGCTCCATCAGCTCAAGTGACCACCTGCCTCAGCCTCCCAAAGTGTTTAGATTACAGGGGTAAGCCACCGTGCTTGCCCCTCCCTCCCTCCCTCCCTTCCTTCCTCATTCATTTATTCATTTGAGACAGTCTCACTCTATTGCCCAGGCTGGAGTGCAATGGTGAGGTCTTGGCTCACCGCAACCTCTGCCTCCTGAGTTCAAGCAATTCTCCTGCCTCAGCCTCCCGAGTAGCTGGGATTACAGGCACCTGCCACCATGTCCGGCTAACTTTTGTACTTTTAGTAGAGATGGAGTTTCACCATGTTGGCCAGGCTGGTTTCAAACTCCTGACCTCATGATCCACCTCCCCGCCCCGCTTAATCTCTCAAAGTGCTGAGATTATAGGCATGAGCCACTGCACCCAGTCTGTTTCTTCATGTATAAAATGACAATGATAGTGCTCACTTCAGCAGCACATACACTAAAATTGAAATGACACAAAAATTAGCATGGATTCTGCGCAAGGATGACACACAAATTCGTGAAGCATTCCATATTTAAAAAAATAATAATAACAATGATAATGAAAGCTGCCTCCCAGACTTCTTAGAACAATTAAGGCCAGGCATGGTAGCTCATGTCTGTAATCCCAGCACTTTGGGAGGCCGAGGCGAACAGATCACCTGAGTTCAGGAATTTGAGACCAGCCTGGCCAACATGGTGAAACCCTGTCTCTACTAAAAATACAAAAATTAGACCAGGAGCAGTGGCTCATACCTTTAATCCCAAAACTTTTGGAGGCCAAGGCGGGTATATCACTTGAGGTCAGGAGTTTGAGACCAGCCTGACCAACATAGCAAAACCTCACCTCTACTAAAAATATAAAAATTAACTAGGCATGGTGGTCCGTGCCTGTAGTCCCAGCTACTTGGGAAGCTGAGGCAGGAGAATCATTTGAACCTCGGGGGTGGAGGTTGCAGTGAGCTGAGATCGCACCACTGCACTCCAGCCTGAATGACAAATCGAGACTTCATCTCAAAAAGAAAAAAAATTACTCAGGCGTACAGGCGCATGCCTGTAGTCCCAGCTACTCTGGAGGTTAAGGAGGGAGAATCACTTGAACCACTTGAGAATACTTGAGGGGGGAGGTCACAGTGAGCCAAGATCGCACCACTGTACTCCAGCCTGGGCAATAGAGTGAAACTCCATCTCAGGAAGAAAAAAACAAAAGGATTAACTGAGATAATTGGGTAAAGAATGCACTTAGCATTTAGCTTGAGGTCCAGCAAGTGCCCGGTAAATATTACCCATCATCATCATCATCATCATCCCCCTGAATGCTGTGGCTATGCATGGTTTAAGATACTCATGTTGATCCTGGTCCCTGGTCTTCCACACCATAACTCCTGGAACCCTCACAGCTGACTACACTGTCATCCCCACTTCCTAGACGAGTAAAGTGAGGCTTAGAGAGTCTGGGACTTTTCAGACCGAAAACTCCCTGAAGGCAGAAGCCATCCCTCCCAAGCCCCTACTCCTCTTAGAACTGAGGCTGCATCTCCCCATCAGACCAGGTGTTTTGTCCCCCCACCAGCCAGGGCTCTTTTTTAGGCCTCCAGCTAAGCTCAGAGGAGCAAGAGAGGTGAGGTCCAACCTCCCTGCCTCCGGTACAGCACAAGGAGAGGTTCAGGCTATGGACAAAGGTCAGCACAGGCCTGCCATGTCTTAGCTGCCCCAATTAATGCAGGGAGGCCTCGTGACTGCCCCTACCCATCTCCAAAATGGCTCCAGCTTCTCACTTGAATAGGCTAAGCCTTTGAAATGAGGCTGCAGCATTGGAGATGATGGCTAGTAGGGGGAGTCAACAGCTCCCTGGTCCCCAAGTCCCCCTCTAGGCACCCCTATCAGTGTTGGCTGATCAGTATTGGCCACCACAGTCCTGGCGGATGGCTCTGAGTGCCCATGCCATGACAGAAAGAGCATGAAAGCTTCCAGTGCACCAGCGAGCCAGGGCGAAGAGGGGCCAACTCCTTCATGCAAGCAGGCTCTATATGTCCACCTCCTAGCAGGAAATAATAGCATCAGATGGCAACCACCAGGACACACACACACACACACACACACACTGCACCCTGCCAGGGGATAGAGTCTTTACAGAGAAATTCAAGTTAAAATTAGGTCTTTGGCTGGGCACGGTGGTTCATGCCTGTAATCCCAGCACTTTGGGAGCCCAAGGTGGGCAGATCACCTGAGGTCAGGAGATTGAGACCAGCCTGACCAACATGGAGAAACCCCATCTCTATTAAAACTACAAGATTAGCTGAGTGTGGTGGTACTTGTCTGTAATCCCAGCTACCCGGGAGGCTGAGGGAGGATAATCGCTTGAACCCAGAAGGTGGAGGTTGCAGTGAGCCAATATTGCGTCACTGCACTCTAGCCTGGGCAACAAGACCAAAACTCCGTTTCAAAAAAAATATGAGGTATTTGGTGTGGGCCCTAATCAATATGACTGGTGTCCTTATAAGCAGGGGTAGTTTGGACACAGATACGCACAGAGGGAAGACGAGGTGAAGAGATGCAAGGAGAATGTGGCCATCTACAAACCAAGGGAAGAGGTCTGAACAGACTCTTCCTTCAGAGCCCTCAGAAGGGTGTTACCAAGACCTTGATTTTGGACATCTGGTTTCCAGAACTGTAAGCCACCCAGTCTGTGGTATTTTGTTATGGGAGCATTGGTAAACCAATTCAGGTAATGACTGTTTCTCGTAGCCTCAGTTCCCAAAGGCCTAAGCAGAAATTATAAGAGTACTTGCCTCATAAGTTGATATGAGGCTCAGATGAGATGGTACCAGTAGCACAGGGTTAGGCACATTGCTCATACTCAATAAATGGTGGTGGCATTTACTATTATGGTTATTATTCACCATAGGTTACTCATTTCTATATACACTTATACAATTATTCATATATTCCACACAATACTGTATTGTACACCTCTGAAGTACCAAGCATGTGAGCTTTGAGGTTGAACAAACCTCTCTTCTCTTGGGGCACTTGACAATGAACAAAGATACCCCATCTTCATGGGAGACACAGTTTACATACACAAATTCACTGATGGACGAGCAAGTGGCTGTGGGTTTGCCCATGTGTGTGCATTTGTTACTGTGTGTGTGTACATGGTGTTAATGTATGCATGGGTGCATCAGGGTGCCCATGTGCAAGTTAGTATATGTGCATCTAAGTGTCCAAAGGTGGACCTGTGCATGCATAAGCGTATACATGTGTGCATGTGTATGTTAGTGTGTACATAAATGTGCATATGGGGGCATGAGAACATATGGGCTAGTAGGAATCTGGGTCAGTGTGGCTGAGCATGGACAGATGTGCAAGCACATGCGAGAAGAGTAGGGTCCAAAGCTGATGCCCTCTGCTGCCTACAGCCCAAGAAGGAGATCTAGGAAGCCATCTCAGTCTAGGCCACCTGGCAGCCTCAAGTAGACAGGCACTCCATCCCCAAGTCAAATTAGAATGCTCCCATCAAGGCATCTGCCCCAGGATCCTCCCCAGTGCTAGTCCTGGTTTTCAGGAAGTCCTTCCTGCATTCTGAAACCAGCAGTTTCAAAGATCCTGAATGAAACAGACAGCCCCAGATTCCAGGCACACATTGGTACTAGGTCCTCACTCAGCTCCCCTCAACCTGTCTTTTCAAAGAGGGAAGTGAGATTCCACATTCCAAAGGCTGCTCCAATTTTGGTGTCCTATTCCTGCACCCCCACATACTCAACATCAACACTCCCGGTCCTCCACCACCCAGGGTGCAGGGGCCTAATTTACTCAGGACCCTTTACCACCATCAGAGAACCTGATGCTTCAGAGAGAAGTGAAGCTGGACATGGGTATAGGAGGGGCAAGTCCTCAAGTACCAGCTAGACCAGTGCCCAGTGAGCATCTGTAGCTCCAAGATGGAGCTGTGAGGGGGCACCCAAGGGTGAAAGAGACCTAAGGCACTAGAGCTTGGGGTAGGGTGTAGAGAGCCACAGTTGAGACCACACCCAGGGGACTGACCCTTAATTCACTCCCCTGCCTAGGACCTGGTGGACCCCTAAAGTACAAGACTTGGAGAACCAGAGCCAGTTGGGCCAGACTCTCCTCCACCCAAAAACTAAAGTCTGAACTATACATCTGAGTTCCAGTAGTTCTAATAGTGATGGCAATGATGACAGAGGCTCACATGTATCATGCAGTTACTAAGTACCTGAACCTATACCCAGCACTTTCCATGCACTGTCCCATAGAAGCCATACATTGTTTTGGTGGGGTTAGGGACTATCAGTGTTACCCCCATTTTACAACTGAGGAAACCAAGGCTCAGTTTGGGTCATCTGCCTTCCAGCATGCAGTCAATTAGAGGCAGAGCCAGAATTTAAGGTTGATCCTCCTGAGTCCAGAGCCCACACTCTGAACCACCAAGTTCCTACCTTACTGAGTGATCCCTCTCTCAATCTCCCTTTGTTCAGTGACTAGACCCCATGACCTCCGATTTCTGTGGGACTTCCAGCATGCTGCTCAGTGAGGGCAGGGGCGGGGCCTTCCCTCAGGTCTCATGAGTGGTGCAGATGACAGGACCACTCCAGACCCACTAAATCAGACTCTCCACACTGGCCTGCCCCCTCCTCCTCACATCTGCCTGCTCACAAGGACAAGTGGTCTGCTGTGCACCAGGATTTGAGAATTCCTGGGGTGGTGGGATCCCTTGGCCAGAAGGAAGGTAGGAAAAGGTGGAATACACCCTCTCCCCCAAGCCCTCCTGGGGAAACTTCAGGTCAGAAGGCTGAGCATGCCCTGAGGTCTGGCTACAACCCCTTCCTCACCAAATGGGCAACATTATCTGGAGATGATCCTTGAATTCCAAAGGTGTTGCCAACTATGGGGGTGGGGAGAAGGAAATGAGTTCTGCCCAATCACCTCCCTGCTATCCCTGAGCCAGAGGGGCACAGGAGTCTGAACAGATCCTTCCCTTCAATTCACCCCCCCGCCCCCAAACTTGAGTAGGGTGGAAGCAACCAGCACGGTTTAGGGGAGTGGGCCATGTCAAGCTAGAGCAACAGGAAGGTGGGAGCCCCTGGTAGACAAAGGCTGACCCCAGCCAGGTCGGCTGGCCAGCCAGCCCATCCCCACCCCCCTGCGGCAGGCAGCTTGGCAGGGCTGAGAGCCAGCTCCTCGCTCCAAACCGAGTTCCCGCCGAGCGTGCTTAATGCAGCGGCGGTGACATTTCTGCCTTCAGAAGCAAAAACAGGAACCCGGCCATTTTGATGAAGAGCGCCCAGAGCGCTGGCGGGAAACAAGGAGGGTCAGGTTCTGATTCCTGCACCCCGCTGCCCTAACCCGCTCACCCCTGCCCAGGCCCAGGGATCAAGTCAGAGAGGGGGTCACGAAATCAGGGTCACCAGACTGACAGGGAAGCTGACAAGAAGAACCCCCACCCTCTTGCATAAGTGGGGAAACTGAGGCCATAGCGCTGACACTAGCCAGATGCTGGGAAGGTAAACCGAAGGATTAAGAAAGCCCCAGAAGGATGCCTTGAGAAATGTTGGGTAGGAGCGCTCATCTGAGGAGCTAGAGGTCTGACTCCAGTCCGCCCCAATAGCCCATCCCAAAGGAGTCTGCACACCTGGAAACCCCCCCGTCCCGTCGCACCCTCAGGAGGGCACTCCCTGCGCCTCTAACCCTCCAAGCAGCGAGAGGGTTAAGCTTCCTCGCAGTACTTGCCGCAGTAAGTGGAAAGGAAAGAAGTGTCAACTCTGTTCTCACCACAGCGGGGCTGTCGGATGGCACCTCCCCCCGCCCCGCGCACCCCGCCCGGCCTGTTCCCCCGCCCTCCCCTCGGAGCGCGCGCGCACACACCTCCCACCGCTTTGCCCAAATTATTTTCGATCCCGGGAGACTCCGGATGCCAGACGCGCTCGGCGGCGGCGGCGGCGGCGGCGGCCGCGCCTGATTCATTGCGCCAAAGCTGCAGATGCGACCTCCCGCCTGCGCCCCGTGCCCCGGCCCGCGCTGCGCTGCGCGAGCGCCGGGAGAGATGGGGGGCAATTTGTAGGCGCTTCCCCCCAACACAAGAGGCGGGTCCTTGCCCCCTGGGGCTCGGTCCCCCTGTCTCCAGCTCCCTGGGCTGCGCTAATTAGCTTCCTCAGGGGGCGCCACGCGGCGTGAGGGGCGGCAATTTCCCGGCTGGGCTGCGGGGGAAGCGCTCCCGCCGCCTGGGAAGGTGAAATGGGAAACTCGATTCAAAGAGAGCTTTCCTTCCCCCTCCCGCCAAGCGCCGTAGAAAACGGGTTTGAAATTCCTCCTCCTTTTTTTTTTTTTTATTTATAGTGCACGGTCTCCATGGCAACCGCGGAGGAGGTCACGGTAGCTGGGCCCCCGCGCGTCACCCCGCGCCTCACCGGCTGCAGGCGCCGGGATTGCGGCCTCCCAGGCGCCGCGGCCCGCGTGGACTCAGTTCCGAGTTCTCCGCCCCCGCTCCGCCCTGCTCGCGGCTCAGGCCCCCGCCATATGACTCTGCCGGGTCCCAACCGCGAATGGCGCACCTGGGCACGAGTGCGCTAGGCTATACCTCTGTCAGGGTCTGACACGCGGGACTGCACCACGAAACACGTGCCCAACCCCCAAGACGAGAACATGTGCCGCAAGACGCTGTCAAGAGGCTTGCTGCATTCGTGGATGTCCTGGGTAATCGACCTATATTGGCACACAACTGCGGAGCTCTTGCTAAGACGTGACCATCCGAGGCTAACAGCGCTAGCTTTGGAGTCAGAGCCCTGCCTCGATAACTTACTAGCTATGTGACTTCGGCCAAGTCACCACCTCTCTGCGCCTCAGCTTCCTCATCAGCAAAATGGAACTGTTGTGAGGCTTAATTGACACAAAATACGTTCAACTCTTATCATGGTGTTTGGCACGTGGTTCTGAAAATCTGTGGTTGCAGTTATTTCTTCCTGGCTGTGAAAGCCGAGACCCTAAAGACTTTGATTAGGGGCGCGCGCTTAGCCCAGAGGCTAGGAGTTCCCCCTCGGGAGCTCCCCAGCACCTCAGCCTAGGCGCACAGGCGGCTAATGGGAGGCGCGTACCGGCTGCTTAGGGCCTGGGCCCGCCTGGGGCGCGGCGAGCGGCGTTGTAGTCTCCACAGCTCGCCACGTCCGCACCAGGAACCCTGGAAACGGGGCTCCCAGAGGCTCCCCGGCTACCATCCCCCTGCCCGTCCCAGCACCATTAGCAACAGGCCTACCCGCCCGCCCTCCCAGGCTGAGGCCGCACCTGACCCACCGGATGGCGGCTTCGTGGCCGAGCCGTGCCCCCCACCGTGCACACTTCCTCCCGGACCCCCAGCGCCCTGTCGAGTGCACAGAGGGAGGGGATCGGGCCGCCCCTACCCCGCCAGCTTCCCACAGCCAGAGCTGCCCGGAGCCGGGGAGGCAGGAAGTCTCAGAGCCGGGGCGTGGAGGCGGGGTGGGGGCAGGAAGTTGGGGGTGACTCTCCCAGAGACCCCAGACGGGGCCCCGGCGTGGGAGCGGGATGGGCGGGCACGTAGGGATTAAGGGCGCCCCCCTCCTCTGCAGCCTGAGGCCACGTGACCCCGGCTGGAACACCCTGCAGGGTGAGGGCGAAGGCCGCTACCTCTGGCGACCCCCAGCAGCGCGCACAGGGAGGGAGGGGCCGCCTTTGTCTACTTTGCCGCAGAGGCAGCCCCCCACAACCCCTCCCCCCAGCGCCCCGCCGGGCCCTGCACAGCCCGGGTTTTCCATCCGGCCCGGCTCGGCTCGGCAGCTGTCAGGGGACCGAGCTGACCTTCGCGAGCAGGGAGTTTCAATTAGCCGCAGATCAGATAAGCGGGCGGGCCCGTCTCTCCGGGCACCGCGGGGGCGCAGCCCCGCCCCCGCCACGCCGCGCCAAACGCGCTCCAGATGGGAACAAAGATGAGGACGCAGCTCCACCTGCCTCCCCTGGGAGGGAAAGAGGAGGCCCCGCCGGGAGGAGCTTCCCACCAGGGGAAGGGGTCGCGCGCCCTGCCCTGCCCTGCCCTGCCAGTCTGGGATTCCATGGGCAGGGGTCTGACCAAGATGATCTTTGCGGCTCTGCTTGCCTCCTGCACTGAGGAGAGGTGCCTGCTGCACTGACCTCATACCCAGGCGGGCGCCGTGCCCTCCCTCTCCCGGAGGGAGCGTTTTGCCATCTCTGATCTCATCCAGAGCCTCCCTGGGAGGCTGAAAGAAGCCAGAGCCCAACAAAAAAAGGAAACTGAGGCTGGGACTTTTTCATCCAGGTCACACCAACTACCTACTGTTCAGATGTGTACTGAGTGCCTACTACATGCAAGGCACTATTTAGACCATGAGAACACCAGAGCACAAACGGGGCTAGAGGCCCAGCCTCCTAGAACTTTCATTCTCGTTATGTTGAAGTAAACAAATAGTTGACTAAGATCACTTCAGAGAGCGTGAGGAGCCATGAGGACATTAAAATAGGTCATGTGAGACTGACTTCAGGGAGGGGTCCATATGAGCTATTGTCGTCAGGGGAGGCCTCTGAGGAGGAGACATCTGAGCTGGGGCCTGAAAGACCAGGAAGAGCCAGCCAAGCAAAGGAGAGGGAGCAGAGCATGCCAGGCAGAGGGCACAGCCGGCACCGAGGCTCCAAGGCTGTAAAGAACTCACCTCTAGAAGGTGGGGGGAAGGCCTTTGTAAGCCCAAAGGGAATGCCGATGGGGCTGGGCCTTGTAGGCCCCCTGAGGGGTCAGGGTTTATGCAAAGTGCCATCCATGGCAGCCTTCGGTGGGTTTTAAGCTGGGAGGGCGGACTTAAATATTTTAAAGATCCCTCTGGCTACCCTGTAGACCAGTGGAAGGCAAAGGATCAAGCAGGGAGACCTGGGAGGAGGGGCTGGGGGCTGGGATAGCCAGGGGAAGACAGTGGTGGAGAGGTTGCTGGCTTAGTGAGATATTTTAACAGATGAACTGGATGTGTGGGTGAGGTAGAGTAATAGAAGCGTGCTGAAACAGGCAGGATTTGAACCCAGCTCAGTCTTTGGGAGACTTGGAGACCCAGCTTAAGAGGTTAAGGGCAAAGCTATGGAGCAAGAAGCCAGGGTTGAAATGCTGCTACTGATATTTACTAGCTGAGTGACCTTGGGCAAACATCTACATGAATTTCCTCAAGCATTTGAAAATAAAATGATGGGATGATAATCCAGATAGTCATTGTGAGGTTTGAGGATGATGTAAGGTGGAAGTGTCTAGCATAGAGCCTGGGGAGGAGTAGGTGCCCTATAAATGTCGGTTGTTATTGTGGGGGTTGTTGCTACTCCACCCACCCCCAAAACACCTGCCTCTTAGTACCAGAATGGTCCTCAACACACAGCCTGGCCTTTCCACCCTCCTCCGGCTTTGTTTTCATTTGCTGAGGGTAGAAGCTCCTCCTTCCTTCAACCACCACTCCCCCACACACCTTTGTTTGGAGGGCTTTTGGAGTGGGTGGAGGTCAATGGGAAAAGACCCACCCAGTCCTTGTTCACTAAACCGTCTGCTGCAATCCTCCTCATCACAGGACTCTTAACTCCCCACCTCTGGTTACTCTAAGAGTTGCTCAAAGGCCTCAAGATGAGCCCTCCCCCACTGCCTGCCTGAAGAGTTGAGACCATTCATTTATCACTCATTCAATCAGTTGAGTAACCTTCCAGGGCCCAGGGTGGTGGTGAGGACAGAGAAAACCAAATGCAGTCCCTGCCCTCAGGCAGAGGCCTGGACTCTTTCCTGAACTGTAGTTAGTTATGGCATTTTAGGCTCTGGGAGCTGAAGGAGCTGAGCAGGGCAGGTGGAAGGGTGGGGGTGGAGGCCAAAATTACAACTCCCATTTATAGAATCTTTACCCAGGGCCATTCATGTCACGCATACATGTCATCGAGTCCTTACAACCACCCCATAGATTGGTACTATCACTGTTCTTAATTTATGAGTAAATAAACAGAAACTTCCAGAGGTGATGTGCCTTGCCCAAGATCTACCATTAAGTGGTAGGGCTGGGAATCAAACCGAGGCCTGGCTGAAGCCAGAACAGGAGAATTTAGTCATTCTGCTATCTGGTCTCATGCCATTTAATGAACAAATGCCTCTTAAAGGCCTTCAGCCAACATCCTGTAGAGATGGATCTGCCCCTTCTGCCTTTGACTTCCCCATGTGCCTGAATCTTCAAGGACAGAAGCTGAATCAAGCCCAGCCAGGTGCTAGGAACACAAGTAGGTACTGCTTGAATGTGGCAACCTCTTGACAAAGCAGTGATTATACCTGCCCTCACCTCCACACCTTCCCTTGGGTTCTGGGCCCCCCTTCAGCCCATTTCAGAGCACCTCAGAGCTGCTGACTAGAAAAAGAAAGTTCTACTTTGCATAATATTTGCATCTACTTTGCATGCTGTTCACATAACATCAAAATATACAGAGGCCTGGCCCTGGCACCCTATTCCCCGCCTTGGCCTCCTAAACCCACCCACCTGCTAACCCAGAACAGAGGGTAGAGTTCTTTGGGGACCCATTTAGGCTCCACCTAAGTTTGTCTCCTTCCAGTATGCTGGTGAGGGAGTTGGGAAGACTCCTGCCGGCCATCCTCTCTACCCCTCCCTCCCCTCCATCCCTTCCTGGGAGAAGTGTGGTGGGTCAGGGCAGGGAACCTAGGCAGCACACATACGCATGCACACACACACAGCAGTGCAGCAGAAACTGTACAGGATCTGGGAGCCTGAGGTTGCGGAGAAGGGAAAGGAGGTGTTGCTGCTGTAGTTGCTGCTGCTGAAAGCTGGCTCGGCTGCACCTAGCCGGATCCTCACACCCCAGCTTCTCTTCACACAGGGCCAGGCTGACATCTCAGGAGCTCACCCTTACACACCCTTCTGATCAGGCTGCTTGGTTTGGAGGGAAGGAGAGGGGAGGGACAGGAAGAAATGGAGGTGCCAGTGATGGGATGGTAGCAAGGACTAGAAAGGAAACTGTGGTTCTGAAATCCTGCGAGGAGAATGGGGAGAGTCTGGAAACAGTCTGGCCTCAGCCTGAAGCTTTAATCAGGTCAGGGCCCTGTAAGAGACCCTGATATGGAAATATAGGAGGAGGGAGCTCCTGTGATTGGCTCCTGAGGTGTGACCCATGTGAGTTAACAGAGGCCAGTAACCTGTCTTGATTGGATCCAGCCATCATTGGTTCCCAAGCCATGAGTGTCTTGAGGTCTTATTGGCCATGAGATGTCTGCAGTGGAGGACTGTGGTTAGCAGCAGCATCTTGCACCCCACACATCCCCTGTCCCTATGTCAGGTGGAGATTTCAGGCTTGGAGGCACCCAGTGGGTACCTGAGTAAGAACCAGAGACCCAGGAACTCAGAATGCTGGGTTCGCCTGGGGTCCACAGGTAAGGGGAAACAACAGGATACTTACTGAGTGGCTTTGTGCCAGCCATGTGATGGGTGCTGAGGGTGGCACAGGGTGCTGACAGCCTGGCAGGGATCCTCAGACCTGAAGACAACTGCTACACAAACACTAACCTGAGAGCCCTCCCTGGAGGAGGCAGCACAGGTACTGGGCTTCAGTGGATGGGTTAGAGGGCCAGCACAGTGGCTCACACTTGCAATCCCTGCTCTTTGGGAGGCCAAGGTGGGATGATCACCTGAAGTCAGGAGTTCAAGACCAGCCTGGGAAACACAGTGAGACCCAAGGCCTGAGACCCTGTTTCTACAAAGAATATTTTAAAAACACACACACAGGCCAGGTGCAGTGGCTCACACTTGTAATCCCAGCACTTTGGGAGGTAGAGACAGGAGGATCATTGGAGCCCAAAGAGTTCAAGACCAACCTGGACAACATGGCTAAACTTCATCTCTACAGAAAATATAAAAATTAGGTGGGTGTGGTGGCATGCACCTATAGTCCCAGCCACTTGGGAGGCTGAAGTGAGAGGATGGATTGAGCCTGGGGGGTCAAGTTTGCAGTAAACCCTGAGTATGCCACTGTACTCCAGCCTGGGTGACAGAGTAAGACCCTGTCTCATAAATAAATAAATACACACAAAGGATGGGTGGAAAAAGTGACAAGACGTGACTGAAGGCACATTGGGCAGGGACTTCTCCAGGGTGTCAGAGACCACAGCGGTAGAGGAGAAGGGAAAGGAAGCAAGGCTGGGTTGTGCCAGGCTTTGAATGCCAGAGCCAGGAGGCAGGAGTTTGACAGGCAGGAGGGGGCATGAAAGGTAGATGCAGACTGGAGAGGGACGTGGAGATTCCCCCTACCTGCCCCTACACTCGAATCCTTACCCCTGCCCTGGCAGGCAAAGTGCCAGGCCTGCATGGAGATCCCCAGCACACTCTCCGCTCCATCTACCACCTACGCACAGCATGCTGGGTCCCGTCCCTAGGCCCTGGAGCAGTTCCTCTGCTGCCCTCAGCTGAGCCCCCAAAGGAAGCTTCTACTATAGAGTGGACTCTCCTGGGCCCTGGCTCTTCTCCTTGTGCACGTCCCCTCACCAGCCTGGGCTCAGCTGAGTGGCCTTGCTGGCAGAGACCCTCGCAATCATTCCCACAGCACTTACACCTCTAGGGTCATACAGTCTCAGTCTTCCTTCCATAACTTACAGTCACATAATCTCCCCGAGCTTCAGTTTCCTCACCTCAAAATGGACATAATACCAAGTTTCTAAGATTCTTGTGAGAATTAAGTTGAATGAAGTACCTAATAGAATACCTGAGTTTCACCGGGCACAGTGGCTCACGCCTGTAATCCCAGCACTTTGGGAGGCCAAGGCAGGCAAATCACAAGGTCAAGAGATCAAGACCATCTTGGCCAACACGGTGAAACCGTGTCTCTACTAAAAATACAAAACAAAACAAAAATTAGCTGGGGGTGGTGGCATGTGCCTGTAGTCCCAGCTACTCGGGAGGCTGAGGCAGGAGAATTGCTTGAACCCAGGAGGCGGAGGTTGCAGGGAGCCGAGATCACTGCACCGAAGCCTGGCGACAGAGTGAGACTGTCTCAAAAAACAAAAACAAAAAAGAATACCTGAGTTTCACTGATTTAATCGTTCTCTCTTTGTTAGGTGTCCTCCATGTGCCTGGCATTCTTGCAGGCACTGGAGCTTTAACAGTAAATCACACAGAGAAGGTCCCTGTTCTCAAGGGTTTCCATTCTAGAGGGGGAAAACGAATGTAAAAAGGAGTCGTTTCACATTATGGAAAATGTTGTGAAAGTATAAATACAATAAATAACAGGGGGACATAACAGAGTAACTGGAGGTGGGAGAATGATTTCGTTTTGTTTTGTTTCTTTGAGATGGAGGCTTGCTTTGTTGCCCAGGCTGGAGTGTAGTGGTGGGATCCCGGCTCACTGCAACCTCCACCTCCCAGGTTCAAGCGATTCTCCTGCCTCAGCCTACCGAGTAGCCAGGATTACAGGCACCCCCCACAAACACTGGATAATTTTTGTATTTTAGTAGAGATAGGGTTTCACCATGTTGGCCGGGCTGGTCTCGAACTCCTGACCTCAAGCGATCCACCTACCTCTGCCTTCCAAAGTGCTGGGATTACAGGCGTGAGCCACCACCGGCCAAGAGAGTGATTTTGGATAAGATGGTCAGGGACCTTGTCTCTGAAGTGTCATTTGTGTTGAGACCTGATGAATGTGGAGCCAACCATGCTAAGAGATAGGGGAAGGGTGTTCCACAGAGCAGAAACAGCAAGTGCAAAGGCCCTGAGGCAGGAAGAGCTTGCTCTGTGGGGAGGCTGGAGTGGCTAGAGCAGGAAGAGCAGGGAGGAAAGAGCCATGGATACTGGGGGTCCTCAAGGACTGTGGAAGAAGTCTAGTTTGAATTCCAAGGGCTGTAGAAAACCATCAGAGGGGCCAGGAACAGTGGCTCACGCCTGTAATCCCAGCACTTTGGGAGGCCGAGGCAGGCAAATCACCCAAGGTTGGGAGTTTGAGAACAGCCTGACCAACATGGAGAAACCCGTCTCTACTAAAAATACAAAATTAGCTGGGTGTGATGGTGCATGCCTGTAATCCCAGCTACTTAGGAAGCTTAGCAGGAGAATTGCTTGAACCCGGGAGGCGGAGGTGCAGTGAGCCAAGATCGTGCCATTGCACTCCAGCCTGGGAAACAAGAGCAAAACTCCAACTCAAAAAAAAAAAAAAAAAGGCCAGGCACAGTGGCTCATACCTGTAATCCCAGCACTTTGGGAAGCCAAGGCAGGCAGATCACGAGGTCGAGAGATCCAGATCATCCTGGCTAACATGGTGAAACCCTGTCTCTACTAAAATTACAAAATTTAGGTGGGTGTGGTGGCACGCGCCTGTAGTCCAAGCTACTTGGGAAGCTGAGGCAGGGGAATCACTTGAGCCCAGGAGGCGGAGGTTGCAGTGAGTCAAGATTGAACCACTGCACTCTAGCCTGGTGACAGAGAGGGACTCAATCTCAAAAAAAAAAAAAAGAAAGAAAACCATCAGAGGTTTCAACAGGTGTGCTTGATTTACACAGTAATTGCTCATTAAAGCCTTGCTGTTATCATTATTGATGATAATATGAAGCCCAGAGAGGAACAGCAATGCCCAAGGTCACAAAGTTCCCATCCCACTGTCCCTTCCTCCTTTTCACTTCCCCTAAGGAGCCATGTGGATCAGCCTCAAGCTGGTGGGTAGGAGGTGAGGGTGGCTTCCCCTCTCATTCCCTCTCCTTCCCTCTGGCCATTTCCCGTGCTACTGGTGCCTGCGCCCCAATTAGCTGGCAAGGCTGACGGCCTCAGCCTCGAATGACAGACACCTCCTGTCACCCCCTGACGGGCAAGGAGATTAACTCAGAGCAGCGCCAGGGACGAAGGGACAACAAGGAGGGGCGGAAGGGGGAGGGGACGACCAGATCTCCCCCAACCAAGGTCCCCTAGCGCCTTGAAGGAAGTGGCTGAGGGTGGACGGGTTTTTCCCCCCTGAGAGTCCAGTGCTGGCAGCCTGGGGAGGACCACCTCAGCCTCCTGACTGGGTGCTCCGGGCTGTGGCCACTGCCCCAACTTCCATCTTTACCTCCTCTGAGGGCAGAGAGTATGTCTGTGAGTGCTTCACAATGGCGCCCTCAGCTCTGGGCCCAGGCTGCGTGGGCAGACGGGAAACTCAGTAAAGGAAAGACTGGTCCAAAGGTCACACCGATGGGCTAGAATTTGAGCTGAGACTACCTGATGCCAAAGCCAAGCTTCTAACCACTCTGTAGGAACGGACTCAGCTCATGGCATTCAAGAATTTGCAATCCACTTTGGGGCTGTGATACAAGCCCCCAAAAGGGAAAGTAACACAGCAGTTACAGGCACAAACACTGAGCACCAGGCTGGGGGACAGAATTCCACGTAACTCTCCAGGAGGGCGGAGCCAAAAGAGGAGGGTGCCACATGGAAGCCAGCCCCCTGGAGGAGAGAGGCTGGGCCTGGAAACACAGGCCTGGATGGTCAAGAGAGGGCAGGAGGAAGGCTCTCTGATTCCAGACACAATCACATGATCAAGACATTGGGCAGTAGGGTGCGAGGGATCATCAGGGTGGCCTGGGCCCTTTGCTCACCCCTATCCAAAGACCCATGACCACACCCACTAGGAGAATTGCGTGGACAAAGTCTTGAAGGCAGAAATGGGCAAGGCATACATTTATCTGGTCAGACCTTTAGCCCGCAAGTGACAAAAAGCCAACACACTCTGGTTTAAGCAAAATTGAAACCTACTGGCTCATTCTAAGGCTCAAGTAGAAGAGCGTTTGGCTTCAAGTTTAAGGGGCTCAGTGTCTCTTTGCTGGCTTCATTCATGGGTAGCTCCCCTCAAAATGTGGGTGGCCCCAAATTCCCACATTACCAGATCAGAGAACCCCTGATCAGAATTACCCCAGTAATTCTAACCAAAGCCTTGGGATTCAGCCTGATTGGTCAGGCCTAAGTCACATGTCCATCTCTGAACCAATCACTGTGGTCAGGGAGGATGGGTTGGCTGCTTGGCCTGGTCCCTCAGCACCAGTGGTAAGTGGAGTTCCTCTGAGTTCCAAAGGGAGCTTAAGGCAGCCCTTTCTGGACCTCAGTTTCTCTGGAGCTCTCTGGAGCTTCTCCTCTGGAGCCCTCAGGCTGGGGGCAGAGGCGAAAGTTAGTCCTTCCAGAGGAGGGTGGTGACCAGGGGCCGTCAACACTAGGGTACCTTAGCCCCAGGACTGGATTCTGGGCCCTGGAGGCCCCTCCATGGGCAGCCTGAGGAGCTCCACTTTCTCCCCAGTGCTAAGAGTTCCACCTGTGTAGATGATAACCAGCAGCCCAGCTCTGGCTAGGTGAGGGGGCCTCCAGAAAGGATCCTGATCTAGGACAGGAGAGGTGTTGGGAGTTTTCCCTGCCGGGCCAGCTCTGGTGCCTTGGATGTTGCCATGGGCCTATCTCATCTCTCCGCCCATCCTTCACTCTTAGCTCAGCTGTGAGCTTCCTCCTAGGGTTTGTTTCATAGTCAGAGTCTTTACTTGCCTTTTACAAAGTTACCAGCTCTGGCTAAAGCCCAAGAAGGGAAGTCTTGCAATAGGAAAGACTACGGCCAAGTGCCAGGAAGGACTGCCGCAGGGAGAGCCTTCCACCCTATAGCCAAGCATGGATGGGTATGGCTGTCAGTCTTATCAAGCAGGAGGGTAGTCAGCAGCCAGGCTGGCCCCCAGGTTAGGGTGAGAGCTGCAGCATCCCAACCTGGAGCTAATGACCCTGGAAGTAATGAGTTGGGTTCACCTGCCAGAAGTGGGAGGCACTAGACTTTCAACAGCCATGCTCATGTGTTTGGAGCATGGACTTGGAAGTCATACTGACAGAGACTTGAATTCTAGGTCAGCTGAGTGATGTCGGACTTGCCCCTCCAGCCTTGGTCTTCTCATCAGAAAAATGGGGATAATGCAAGGAAGGCCTGACCTCAAGGGGTAGCAAAGTTCCATCAAGATATTGCACACCAGGTATTGGCACCACTCTTGGCACAGAGATTCTTCCAAGAAGGGGCAACTATTATCACTACTGTTCTTCTAGCTCTGACTGGCCCTTAGCCTGGAGCTCAAGGCAGCCCTTTCTGGACCTCAGTTTCTCCATTTGGACTTCCAGCCCTCTCACTCCCAGAGTGGGTGACTTACTTGAATGATCTCACTGAGGGGAGGACCCCTCCCACATCGGTCAGTCCATGGGGGTGTGTGTGGGGGGGGTGGGAAGGCTGTGGTGCCCAACCAACATTTTCACCAGGCTGGGCAGGCAGCGCCAGGCAGGCGGGAGCTGGTCAGGTTTTTAATTGAACACGATGCAAATGAAATGTAAATACCATGCAAATAAGCTCTTGCCAGGAGGCGCTGAGCTGGTAGCAGAGGGAGCAGGGAGGGGACTGCTGAGCAGGGCTCCTCCCCGGCTCCCCCCTTTTCTCTCTCCTGTGGCTGCCCACGCCCATCCCCTGGTGCTGCCCACCCAGCCAAGCCATTCCATTTGGGGAACAGCAGGCACTTCACCCCCCAGTCCTCTCCCAGATACCTGTGGCTCCTGGTGATGGTGGGGTGCTTGAGGAGGAGGTAGGGACTCCATAGATGGGGCCAAGCTAACACAAACACAGTCACACAGAAAGACCCACACGTAGACATAGAAGGAACAAACAGATATAGACACAGAAACGCACATTCCCTGTCAAGCCCCCTGCAACACTGAGACCCACTCAGAGACAGTCAGTCACACATAAATATACACAATTGTACGTTCAGTAATAAAGACACACAGTGGCACAAATTGACCCAGCCGCAGGGGCACATGTGTGCACACACTCACACGTACACAGCACACAGAGACACACACTCACATACATACACACTTACACACATACACACTCACACACACACTCTCACTGCCTGCCCTGCCATGAGGACTGCAGACTGAGGTCCTTATGCTGGCCCGAGGTCAGAGGGAGTGGGACTTTGGGGAGTGGGAGGACAGGCACCCTGTGTGGTCAGAGCCTGGTGGCCTGAGCAAGGCCAGGCAGGCAGTAGGGTGGGGGTGGGGATCTTCAGGGTGGCCTGGGCCCTTTGCCCACCCACATCCATACCCCAGGGCTCATGGCCACTAGAGATCCCAGGTGTTGGTCCGTCCCCTAAGTCCTCAGGGTGTGCTGGGCCCATCCTGGGATTTGTAGCCCCCTGTGGTCCCACAGCACCCATTCCTGAGGCAGCCAGCCATTTGAGTGAGGCTGGCCCAGGGTGACAGAGTCTGGTCAGCAAGGTCAGGACTCATGCCCCACCCTGCCAAGGGTAGGGGTGACGCACAGGGAAGTAGGGAAAACGCTGAGCGTCTGGACCCACATCTGGGGGTGGTCCCAGCCCCCTCTCAGAGGTGACTCACGCCCTACATTTAACTCTCATTAGCGCCTCTGAGCCCAGCTGGGAGGGACAGCGGCCAACCTCTCCCAGCAGACAGGGAGCTCTGGGTGGGCCGCCCTCTCAGCAGCCTCAGTTTCCCTCCTCCCCCCGGGCCTGCGTGGGAGAGAGGGGATCCTAGTTCCCTTCGCATTAGCAAGGGCTGGCCTCCACCCCACGGAGGGAGGGACTGGGTGTGGCCTCTTCCAGGAACCACCCTACCAGGCCCACGCCGGATGCAGCGGCCGCGGCACAGTCCCCCACCCTACCCTGGCCCAGAGGTCGGGAAGGAGGGGCGAGCCAAACGGCGTAGGATCGGAGGCGGCGGGAGTGGCTGCTGCTCCGTCGCCTGTCCCTATCCGGCCGCAGCCCTCCGACAGCCGCCGCGCGAAGGAAAGCCTGACCCAGGGCGGGGGTGGATGAATGGGGGCCAGGGAAGCAGAGACGTGGCCAAGGACCCATGGCGGTTCCCGGCCTCCTTCCTTCTCAGCTTCCCAAGCGCGGCCCTGTTCTCACTGTGACTGCAGCTGCCCTGTGCGGCGCTCATCGCGTGCGGACACCGCGGGCGCAGGCCCCAGGGAGGCCACGCCAGAGACCCCCACCCCGCCCTGGGAGGGGCCGGTTCCGCCATCCTCCACCACTCTCCCTCCCCTTCCCTAGTCTGTGGGAAGGAGGCAGCTGGGGCGGGGGTGGCCGCGGGAGCGTCTTGCCCGTGTGATCGTGCCGAGCGGGGAATTCGGGGCCATGTGGGAAAGACATTAGTGCCGGCCGCCCTGCCAGCCAGGAATGCGCCCCCCGCTCTGCAGCCGCCGCCTGCCTGGCCCAGAAACGGTGACTCACCCGCTCCGTGTTCCCACCCCCTCATCATGCACCCTCCCCTGCCCACCACAGGCCTGGCCCCGGGCTTTCCAGCCTCCCCGCTCTGCTCCTGCGGGTCCTGCTACCTGCCATGCCCATCCTCCATTCTCTTAGTTTCTTAGAACACTGAATCAGCTCGCACCTCGAGGGAGTCCGAAGACACAGCCCCCTCCCCAAGGAGGTCCTGGTTAAAACACTGGTCAAAACGCTCCTTTGGGACTTAGTTGCTGGGGCCGTCTTCCTCTCTCCAGAATGATCGCCGTCCCCACTATCGTACCAAGCCTGGAGCACAGGGCAGGTGCAGAAAAAAGGAGTTAATGAAACCTCTTCAGCCTGAGAAGCAGGGCACTGCGTGGGAGTGCTGCTCCTAGGGCTCTTCCTCTAGGAACCTGGAATACAACAAGGCCACCTGCTTCAAGGGGTGTGTGACCCTGGACCTGTATTCACCTAGTCTGAGCCTTTCTTTCCGCAGAATGGGACAGTATCTACTCCATGTGCTAATGGGAACAGATATCTGTAACATCCTCAGCTCAGGGCCAGCTGCTGGGAGGGACTCAGTCATGATAATGGTGGTGATGATATCCCTGGTAATCAAGGCTATTTAATGAACACCTACTATGTACCAGGCCCTAGGCTGGGTACTTTCTTGTTTTTTGTTTTTTATTGAGACAGAGTCTTACTCTGTTACCCAAGCTGGAATGCAATGACACAATCTCAGCTCACTGCAACCTCTGCCTCCCGGATTCAAGAGATTCTCCTGCCTCAGCCTCCTGAGTAGCTGCGATTACAGTCTCGTGCTACCATGCCCAGATAATTTTTGTATTTTAGTAGAGACAGGGTTTCACCATGTTGGTGAGGCTGGTCTTGAACTCCTGACCTAAGGTGATTCTCTAGGCTGGGTACTTTCTTTCTCTCTCTCTCTCTTTCTTTCTTTTTCTTTCCTTTCTTTTTTTTTTTGAGATGGAGTCTCTCTCTCTGTCACCCAGGCTGGAGTGCAGTGGCACGATCTCTGCTCACTGCAACCTCTGCCTCCCGGGTTCAAGTGATTCTCCTGCTTCAGCCTCCTGAGTAGGTGGGATTACAGGCATGTGCCACCATGTCTAACTGATTTTTGTATTTTTAGTAGAGACGAGGTTTCACCATATTGGTCAGGCTGGTCTCAAACTCCTGACCTCATGATCCGCCTGCCTCAGCCTCCCAAAGTGCTAGGATTACAGGCGTGAGCCACCTTGCCCGGCCTAGGCTGGGTACTTTCTACACATCATCTCATTTCATCTCTGCCTCAGTCCTGTGAGGTAGGTCCTGTTACTATCCTTCCTGTACAGATAAGGAAATACCGAGGTTTGGCAAGGGAAAGGCACTGACCCAGGCACCCACAAGAGACAGCAGGGCTGTGGCCCCAGCACACCCACAACTCTCCAGAGTCCATACCAGAGCACCCCCTAGGTCTGCCTCTTTCAAAGATCAAACTGGGCTCCAGTAGGTAGTCCCCTTGCTGTCCCCACCCTCGTTGGAACCCTCCAACCAGCCTTCACCCAGGGCCACCTCTCATAACTTTTAATAAGAGGTAATAGCACCAAGCAGCGGGCATCAGCTTCGTTTTTAATTATCTAATTTACATTTAATTTTCCCCAACAACGTGATACAGTTTATTAATGTTTTACCTAAGAGCATCCATTCATGGACTGAAAACACGTTCACAAAACTAATGGGCATTGTTTCTGTTTTGGAGGCCCCTGGTTCAGAGTAGGGGATCCCAGCTGGGGTTTTAGGCCCCGAGATCCAGCAACCAACACAGCTCCCTGCACTGCACTAATTAATGAACAAATGCCCAATCATGGTGGCTCATGCCTATAATTCCAGCACTTTGGGAGGCAGAGGCGGAAGAATCACTTGAGCCCAGGAGTTTGAGACCAACCTGGGCATCGTAGCAAGACCCCGTGTATATAAAAAAATTAAAAAATTAGTTGGGTGTGGTAGCATGTGCCTGTAGTCCCAGCTACTCAGAAGGCTGAAGTGGGAGGATTTCTTGAGCCTGGGAGGTCCAGGTGCAGTGAGCATGCTACTCGCACTCCAGCCTGAGTGACAGAGCCAGGCGAGACCCTGTCTCCAAACAACAACAAAAATGTCCCAGAATTCTTTTTTTTTTTAAAGGCCTCAGAACCATGCCGGGCGCGGTGGCTCACCCCTGTAATCCCAGCACTTTGGGAGGCCAAGGCAGGTGGATCACGAGGTCAAGAGATCAAGACCATCCTGGTCAACATGGTGAAACCACGTCTCTACTAAAAAAAAAAAAAAAAAAAAAAAAAAAAAAAAAATTCGCTGGGCATGGTGGCGCGTGCCTGTAATCCCAGCTACTTGGGAGGCTGAGGCAGGAGAATTGCCCGAACCTAGGAGGCGGAGGTTGTGGTGAGCCAAGATCGCGCCATTGCACTCCAGCCCGGGTAACAAGAGCGAAACTCCGTCTCAAAAAAAAAAAAAAAAAAAAAAAAAAGGGCCAGGCACGGTGGCTCACGCCTGTAATCCCAGCACTTTGGGAGGCCGAGGTGGGTGGATCACGAGGTCAAGAGATCAAGACCATCCTGGTCAACAAGGTGAAACCCCGTCTCTACTAAAAAAATACAAAAATTATCTGGGCATGGTGGCGCATGCCTGTAGTCCCAGCTACTCGGGAGCCTGAGGCAAGAGAATTGCTTGAACCCAGGAGGCGGAGGTTGCGGTGAGCCGAGATCGTGCCATTGCACTCCAGCCTGGGTAACAAGAGCGAAACTCTGTCTCAAAAAAGAAAAAAGAAAAAAAAAGGCCTCAGAACCGCTGGACTGGGCCGACAGTTGTGGGCCCCAGAATTCTTTTGGAGCATGCCCCTTCCCTGCTAGCCTCCAGAAATAATTATTACTCTGACAGACACTTTATGGGACTATCTCATTTAATCCTTGTGCCAACTTTACTAACAGGTATGGTGTAAACACCTGTTTTACGGATGGAAAAACTGAGACCCAGGAGAATGAAGTGCCTTGCCCAGGGTCACACATGACAGCCGAAGGGTAGAGGGGGCATTGCAAAATTAGGATGTGGGGCTTGAAGTCCACTTTCTGCATTGCAGTATTGGTTGGCCCACTCAGAAAATTCAGTCTCTGATCCTGTAGTACTGGCTTCAAACTGTGAGGCCTTGGGTCTGTGGGAAAAGTGTGCCTTGTTCTCAAGATGTCAGTGGAATTGGGTGACAGGGCTAGCAGGGAGAAGTGTGGGAACTCAGTGACTCAGATCCCACAGCGGTGGATCTCCCAGGCATCCCTGAGGCCAGGGTCTGGATTTCCAGGTTTCCCAGTGCCCAGTGGCTGTGATTTCCATAATGGATTTTCCCTGGTTCCCCAAGGAGGGTCCCAGAAATGGCAAGGGGCTCCCATCTTTCTCCCATTGGCCCCTAGATGAAACTGAGCTCTTCTAAAGCAGAAATAATGAGCAGAGAAGATGATTCTAATTTCCAGGAAAGAAGAGAAAATATGAAACCCAAAATGAAATCATGAGCCCAGAACCGGTGGAAAGAAGACTTAGGCCCAGGGCAAATGGACGGTGTGTTTAATCATCTTGACCTTAGCTCCAGCAGGACAGTGTAAACCCTCACCCAGCCCCAGCCAGGCTGGGCAGGCAGGTAGCATGGACACTCACTCCAGCCTTGGTCAAGTCCAGGTAAATGAACAATATGGGTCTCACATAGGGCCAGGCCTTGACCAAATGGACAGTGTGGATACTCATCAGTATCTCAACCACACCCACCCTGGATGGGCAGTGTGGACCCTCACCTTGGCCTTGGCCAAGCACCTTGCAGACAGGCAGTGTGAACACTCACCTCAAGCTTCAGCCAGACCCTGGGTAGAGGCGGTACGGCCTCCCCACCCCATTCCCAGTCATGTTCACAGAACTGGGAACTTACTCTGAGATTTGATGCCACTAACCCCTGCCCCACCATGGAGGCAAGATCTATTTTTTGACAAATGCCTGGAGGTCCCAGTAGCCCAGTTGACCACCACAGGGCAAGAGAGGGCCACCTGAAACTCAAAGGCCTGAAGTAGCATGCCTTGAGCCACTGTCTCTGGTTTCAGTGTACTCATCTAGTAAAAGCAGATTCTGACTCAGTGCATACTTCAGGGAGCTGTCGGGACTGCTCCAGTAATTAAATGAGATGGGGCAGGTGGGGCCCTGACCCTCTACTCCATTCCTGAGCCTCCCCTCTTCCATGTAGCTCCCTTAGTACACAAAAGGGGAAACCAGACCCAGAGAATCCAGAGGACTACCCCACGATCACATGGCAAATTGGGGTCAGAGGTGGAAGTCAACACCAGATCTGGATCTCACAGAGGGCCAGGACTTTGGGAACCTCCATGGACCACAGCACAGTGTGGTTAAGCAGCACCTTGATATCTGGTCCAGGCTGGGCTTTCGGGGTGTGTGTGTGTGTGTGTGTGTGTGTGTGTGTGTGTGTCTATTGCTGGGAGTGGGGCGGCAGTGGACAGGGTGTTGGGGGAGCTGCTGCTACTGCCTCCCTGGTATTTTTAGCCTCGAGAATGAGCTGAGCTCAGGGCTCTGAGCTCCCATCAACAGTGAGGGAAATGGGAAGGTCCCCACCAACCCTCCCTCCCACCAGCAGCCTGGAGCCGGGTTGGGTGGGGGTGGGCCTGAAAAGGAGCAGGCATCCCAGGAACTGGGAGCAGTCAGGCCCTGACCCCCTGCACTCCTGCCCACACCCATCCAGGCCGTCCTTCCAATGCCCCATTCCCTTGGGGGTGTGTCAGCACCCAGCCAAGCTGGCAGGGACAGGTGCCCCTGTCTGCCCCCTGCTACCCTCAGCTTCCCTTGCTAGGAGCTCAGGGCCAGCTCTCGCCTGCATCAGGTCAGTGCTGCAAGGTTCCCATGACAACGGATGACAGCAGCAGAGGCTGCTGGCCGAAGGGTCAGGGGTGAGGGGAGTATGGGTGGAAGAGCAGAAGGGAAGGGGCCCAGCATGGGGGTGGGGGAGGGGCTAGAGTGAAAGATCCCCAAATTGCAGCCCCCGTCCTGAGTCTCAAACCCCCAGAAAAGGTCTAGAACCGTGGCTGATTGATACTGGAAGGTCCATTGCACTAATTGGGAAAGCTAAGCTCAGGAAGGGCTGGCTATGCCTGTGGTCATGTGATCATGAATCCAGCTATGGGTAGGGCTTGGATGGAAATCCTATCCCTCTGCCTCCCAGCCCAGGACTCTGCTGTTTCTAGGCTAGGGATGAGGCCAGATGTCCCCTTATCCTCATCTCCAGGAAGGGAGTGGGTCCTGAAACTCTCTCACCGGCCTGGCCATTCTGTGACTTGGATTCTCCATCTTGTAATGAGTATTCAAGGCCCCTACACTAATAGATTACTTCTGGTCAAGCCTACCCCTCACTTTTTGTTTATTTTTGTTTGAGACAGAGTCTTGCTTTGTCACCCAGGCTGGAGTACAGTGGTGTGATCTCAGCTGAGTGCAACCTATGCTCCTGGATTCCAGAGATTCTCTTGCCTCAGCCTCCTGAGTAGCTGGGATTATAGGTGTGCACCAGCATGCCTGGCTATTTTTTTTTTTTTTTTTTTTTTTTTGAGACGGAGTCTTGCACTGTCGCCTGGGCTGGAATATAGTAGTATGATCTCGGCTCACTGTAACCTCCATCTCCCGAGTTCAAGCAATTCTCTGCCTCAGCCTCCCGACTAGGTGGGATTATAGGCTCCCAACACCATGCCTGGCTAATTTTTATACATATATATATATATATATCTCAAAACAAATATATATATTTTGAGACGCAGTCTGGCTCTGTCGCCAGGCTGGAGTGCAGTAGCGTGATCTTGGCTCACTGCAACCTCCGCCTCCCAGGTTCAAGGGATTCTCCTGTCTCAGCCTCCCGAGTAGCTGGGATTACAGGTGTGCACCACTATACCCAGCTAATTTTTGTAGTTTTAGTAGAGACGGGGTCTCACCATGTTGGTCAGGATGGTTTCAAACTCCTGACCCAGTGATCCACCGCCTCGGCCTCCCAAAGTGCTGGGATTACAAGCATGGGCCACTGTGTCCAACAATTTTTTTTTAATTTTTAGTAGAGACAGGTTTTCACCATCTTTGCCAGGCTGGTCTTGAACTCCTGACCTTGTAATCCACCTGCCTCGGCCTCCCAAAGTGCTGGGATTATAGGCATGAGCCACCGAGCCCGGCCTAATTTTTGTATTTTCAATAAAGATAGGGTTTCACCATGTTGGCCAGGCTGGTCAAGAACTCCTGACCGCAGGTGATCCATCCACCTTGGCCTCCCAAAGTGCTGGGATTGCAGGTCTGAGCCACCGGGCCCATCCCACTTTTTAATGTGGGATGTGTTTGGTTCCCCTGGAAGGAGGTATGTCAGGGATCAGCCTCT
Source organism: Aotus nancymaae (assembly GCF_030222135.1). Classification (NCBI taxonomy): domain Eukaryota; kingdom Metazoa; phylum Chordata; class Mammalia; order Primates; family Aotidae; genus Aotus; species Aotus nancymaae. Next base: position 14,672,012 of record NW_026988479.1, on the reverse strand, counting down.
GGCTGACATCCTACCTCAGTCCCAGGGGCCCAGAGTGGGGTTGGGAAGTTGCCCCACATACCTAGATTGACTAAAGTCTTCACTCCAGATACATTTTAGCCCCTCCAAAGCCTAAAGACTAAAGGTTCCAGAACCATCATTGGCTCCCATTGTCCCCAAGACAAAATATACCCATTTGTCTTGGATCTTGTGATTGGCCCATCATCCCCTGGGCTCTCTCCAGTGTGGTCTCCTCACTGCCCCAGAAGTAGCACTCTCAAAGCCTCCTAGGTAGGCAGCATGGTGCTTTGAGGCTCAGCTTCACTCACCTCCTCCAAGAAGCCTTCTTGGCTCTTCCCATCCATTCAGATCTCTTGCTTACCAAGGAGCACAAGGCTAGAGAGTTCACAGGGACCTTTCACACAGGATTTCTCATTCCACCCTCATAGGATATCTGAAAACTAATGTTACTTGCCGATGAGTAACTGAGGCCCAGAAAGGAAAGCCTTTGTAGGTTACATAGCCTGTGAATGTCCACTGGTGCCTGGTTCCAGACCTCCTTTTCTCTTGAAACTTCTTGGGGCCCCCTCTTGGCATTCACCAGCTGGTGGCCCTGCAGCTGGGCTCCCCAAGTGCAGACCTAACAGTTCTTCCCCCAGCCCCTCATATACAACAGGCCGACCCACGTCCTCCTCCGATTCATTCATTGATTCAACATGATTGACCATTTGGCATTTGCCAGGCAGACAAGCCCCTCCCTCCTGGAGTGCTCCTTCTAGCTCGGAAGATCAGCAAGTGAACAGATGAGTTCACCCAGTGTGATCCCAGCAGGGCTGTGAGGGGAGCACTTAGGGCAGTAGGGGCACAGAAGAGGGTACTCCAGCTCTGACTTACAGTGAAGGCCAACTCCAACCTTAGGAGTTTTCAATGCAAAACAGCTCAGCCTCCCTTAGGTTCCACCTGCCTGGGGAACTTTATTCCCATGTCTAAGCTCAATTTCACTTGCTGAAACCCCTCAAAGACTCTCAGTGAATGATTGGCTGAGAATGGCCAGTACCCAGGTCCTGACCCCAGTGCTTTATCACCTGTATCTGCCCAGGATCTTCTCTCTCCACCATCTATCTCCACGAGCCTCCCAGGATGGTTCAAGAGGGCTGGCTGGAGAGCAGACCCAGAGCCATCAGATCCATCACACATCTCAGAGTCCCCCCAAATAAATACAGCAGGTCCAGGGACCTCCTGCAGCGCCCCCAACTTCTAGCTCTGTATTAAGGAACTGGCAGGTGTGGGGGCGGGGAGCCATGGGAGTTGGGGGAGCCAGTGGGGCCAGCAAGAAGTAGACAGGGAGGCAAGGGCCAGAGCCTCCCTTCCCAGGGCTGCTGAGCCAGGCCAGAAGCTGGGGGAGGGAACGAGACCACAGGATTGCTGCTTGGTCCTCAGGGTCCCTGAGGACCACCGAAACGGGAAGAGAAGGAAACTCAGCTCCTAAAATCCTCCCACGAGTTGGACTGGGGGCCATGAAGGCTGCAGGAGGCAGAGCAGGCTCCTAACACGGGACCCAGCACTCCTTCTGGGGGTGGGGGCCCAGAGCTCTGGGCGCCCTCGTGATGAGGCCGGCTGCAGGGTGATTAATCTTGTGAGGCCTCTGCGTCAGACCCCCCACCCCCAAGCCTCCCAGGGCCAACCCCGCCCGAACTGCCCTGGGAGTTAATCTCCGCTCTGGGGGACTTCTCAGCCGCTGTCACTGCTGCATTAATTCTGAGGCAGAGGGAGGCAGGAAGGAGGGAACGCAGTTGGCGGCTGGTGGATAGCTTCCGTGGGAGGGTTTTGTGATTAAGTGGCTGGTGAGGAGGGGTCCAAAGGATGGGGCCTGGGTTCCTTTCAAGGCCCAGCCCTGGATGAGGGGTGGGGGCATCTGTATTACTTCCCCTAGACCATCAAAGCCCTTGTACCCCTGGCCTCTAGCCCTCATCGTTCACCAGCTGAGCCCCAAATGCAGTTTGCAGTTTTGACAGCAGATGTCTCTGCTATTATGATTTATCAAAATGCTTAAGGTAAATAATGCACACATATTTATAGGAAAGGAGGAGGTGGTAGAAGGGGAGGGACTAACTGGGGTAAAAGGGCTTTGGGGCCTGAGAACTCAGAGCACCCCTCCCTCTGTCCTCAGCCCTCCCTACTCAGACCCAGGATTGGCCCCAGCCTGGCCGTGGGGAGATGGCTGGGTGACACCAAGCCTGAACAGTCAGCAGCCCCGACCTGGCCCCCAGGAGGGCAGGGAGTGAGGCAGCCAGTGGCGGAACCTGTCTCGCTGGGCTCCCGCCAGGCCTGGGAGGCGGCCACCTGGGGGAAGCGGCTGAGCCAGCCTCACACCTCGGCCATGTTTCCATGGCTTCACTGCGTCCTCGCTCCTGAGGGTTCCGTCGCCTTATCAACGGCAGCGGGCACTGCTTGCCCTCACCCTAGCCACAGCTCCCTCAGAGTCCCAGCACAGCCTGTGACCCACCGCTGCAGAGCCTAAACTCAGCCACAGGGGTGCCCCTCCCAGGTGGGCTGCAGAGCTGGGCAAGGGGCTGGGAGCCTGGCGGGAAGACACCAGCGGGGGTGGCGGCAGGAGCCTTTGTGGACTCAAGCTGTACCCACTTCAAGCCCCAAAATACACACACCCTGTCACTGCAGGGGAGGGGGCAGTGATCCAAGGTTGCCCCAATCCCCTATCCTCACTCCACACTGTGCTCTTTGTTTCCAGACCTTTCTGGGCTTGAGAACGTTTGGTTCAATAACTTAAATAAATGTATTAATAAATTAGGTATTTCAATTTGAATAGCAATATATGTTCACGGAAAAAAAAAAACCAACAACAACAAAAAGAAGTGCAGACAAGTTTAAGGAAGTAAGTAATACTCGACCCTAATCCCACATCTGGGCACGATCACAGGCAGCGTGTGGAATCGGGAGGGGTCCTTTCAGCCAAAGCCTGCAGCATAGGCAGGTGCTTAGGGCCAGTTTCCAAAAGCAGATGAGCCTGGCTGTGTGACCTTACATAAGTTTTGCTACCTCTCTGAGCCCTAACTTTCTCATCTGTCAAATGGAGAGAACTGCCTAACGCCCCCCTCATGGGTTGCTGTGAGTGTGTCAGTGCACTGGAATGGCCCAGTGCCTGGCTCACGGGCCACAGGCTCTAGGCAGGAGGATCTCATTAAGGCCTCTAGCCAAGGGGTACGGGCTCCAGGGACTGGAGGAAGGAGGCTCTTTGTAGTAAGTTTCCCTCACCTGTGGACAGCCCCCCAGTTAGGCTGGAAATGCGTGAGATGAAAATGATGTCTAGAAAGAGGAGAGAATGTGTTTACTCCGCCTACAGATGTTTCCTACCCCTTCCACGTGCCGGGTGCCAGCACCGCCCTTACTGAACTGCAGACCATAGCCCTGAAGCCAGGCAACGTACCAAGAAATGACCGGTGTTGTGATGGGCTGGGGGTGGGGGGCAGGGGGCAAGGGGACACTAGACCCAGCTTGCAAAGGACAAGGAAGCTCCGATGGGGGGTGCAAGGCGTCAGACAGGTGGGAGATGGCAACAGGAAATGAAGTAGCATCAGGCTGCAGTAGGTGGCCACCTGAACCCCTCCACTGTGCTCCAAGAGTCCAGCTGCTTTGCACCCAGCCCTGGAGCCCTGGAGGACCCAGCTCACCTCCTCTGGGCCCGCCCTATCTTCATACCCTGCTGCTTGGAATCTGAGGCAGCCCTCGTTCTCGGGCAGGAGGGGAATTTAATGCCATGCCGCTGAGAGATGGCAGGTCGACAGGTGGAGAGAGATGAAAGTGTCCCCACTGGCAGCCTGGCCGGCAGCCTCAGGGGGCCCTCCTGTACCTCCACCACCCTCCCCTGCCATTCTCTACTCTGTGGGGCAGGAAGAGCCCTCAAGGGAGATGTGGGCCTCTGGGGACAGGACTCCCTGCAGGACTGTGTGACCCTAGGGGACAGCTGGGCCTCTCTGTGCCATGCCCGCAGGGTGTTTGGGCCAAGGTTTGTGTTCTTACCATGCTGGTGGCTGCCTATCCCTCCTCTAACGGTGGCTGGCTGTCTTCAGCCCAGGGCTATGGGTGGGCAGTGGGGGCCTGGGGCCAGGCTGTGCAGTGACCTCCATCCATCCATCTCTGGCACCTGGGAGGGGGTGGGAGCTTGTGCTGCAATCAGGTCAGACCCAAGTGGCCTTGACTCCAGCTGAGCCATGTAGCCATCGCTGCCTTTTTTGTGGCAGCACAGAGTTGGGCTGAGCCTGGGAATGGAGGCCGGGGCCCCCAGCCAGAATCTGTCCCTGTTGGAGATGCTGTAGGTCTTGGCACTAACTGTGAGGTGACCTTGTTGCTCTGCAAAGCACCCTGTCAAGCTCCCCACCCCACCATCCCTGGCTATGTTGTCCTTTATTGGAACACAGAGAGTTAAGGGCACTTGGCCAAGGTCATCCGGCAAGGACACACACATACACACACAAACACAAACATGGCTTTGACACATGGTGACCAGGAAATAAGCAGGGACCCATGTGTCCAGACTCCCAGGCCCCTCTCCATTCTTCTGGAGGCACCTGGTCTTTCTCCCAAGGTAGCCAGGAGCCTAGGTTCTAATCAGGTCCCTGCTACCATCTTGTTCTTGCTCTTGGGGAAGTCACATACCCTCTATAGGCTTCAGTTTCTTATCAATAAAATGGGTAATAATTCCTGTCCTGAAGACTTCTGGGAGCTAAAGAAGTAAACTTACCAGACAAACTGAAACCATCCCTGGGCCTCCAACCAGCCTTTGGCCAAGGGGAAATACCCATACAGAAATCCCAGCTCCTGGCCCACAATCACTCAGTGTAGCCACAGGACCTATCCTGCTTCCTTCTTCCTGCACAGCATGACCACAGCAAGTTTGGAGCAGAGGGTCAAAGGCCCCGTCTGGAGCCCTGAGTCAGGTCCAGGGCATGGGACAGGGGCCTCAGTCTGGGCGGGGAATAAAGGCAGCTAGAGACTAGGTCAGGCCAAGCCTGGCTGCTGTCGGGGGAGGGGGCGCCTGGCAGGCGCTGGGCAGGCTGGGGTTGGGGGAGGCCTTTGGCGGCCTCGGAGAACAAAGAGGCTGGGGTTGCCAGGATATTCTGTGGAGCTGAAGCCGGCAGTGATGAGGCTGGGACAGGGGCTGCAACGGCCGTGGGAACTGCGCCTGCTGCCCCCACGCCAGCTCCCCCATCCAGACTGGGCCTCAGGGCCACGCAAGGGTGCAGGCTGAGGGTGAAAGGGGCTGTCAGATCCTCCACTCTCTCCCCAGAGATGCACGGTTGTCAGGGCGGAGACCCAGGAAATGCTAGAGGCAAAGACACACATGGCAAGAGTGTCAGCATCACTGAGAGGATCACAGGTGCACAGACACAAAGCCACGACCACACACACAGGGTACAGGGTCACACCATGGTCACACGGAGACATCACACACACACAATCCCTGATGTCAGTCCCAGCCCATATCCATAATGGCCACACAGAAACAAAGTCACACACTCATTGAATCACCCAGTTTTGCCCTAGGGTCACAGAACGCCATGCGTGTTGTACACCCAATGTCACACACGCACACAGAATCACCCAATGTCACACACCCACACAGAATCACCCAATGTCACACACACATAGAATCACCCAATGTCACACACACAATCACCCAGGGTCACACACACAATCACCCAGGGTCAAACACCCACAATCACCCAATGTCACACACCCCCGTAGAATCACCCAAAGTCACACAATCACCCAAAGTCACACACTCACACAGAATCACCCAATGTCACACACCCACACAGAATCACCCAATGTCACACCCACACAGAATCACCCAATGTCACACCCACACAGAAGCACCCAATGTCACACATAGAATCACCCAATGTCACACACACACACCCAGTGTCACACACCCCCGTAGAATCACCCAGTTACACACTCACACAGAATCACCCAATGTCACATATCCACAATCACCCAATGTCACACACCCACAGAGAATCACCCAGTCACACACTCACATAGAATCACCCGTCACAGTTGTACAAGCCAGTATCACACTGGGTCTGTTACAGAATTGTACAATGTCACAAGATCACACACGCAATGTCACAGAACATTCCAAAGTGTGACCACTAACATCATACACCAACCCTTGGCCACAGGGTCTCATATCTCAGTCACTCATACACTGTCACAAACCCATTTTCATGTCACACCCAATGTCACACATAGCCACATTACTGCACAAAGCCTCACACAATTGTCAGGCCCTTAAAGCAACACATACACACAGAGACACAGACATACACAGGTCCATGCAGGGGCTACCTGGAGTCTAGACTTATCTCCAGCCCAGTGTGTGCACCCAGCCTCTCAAACCCCCACCCTTCTGTGCCCAGAGCTGGCTCTGAATGCCAGATCACCCAGGTCGGGGTACAGACTACCCAGAGGAAAGGCTCCCAGGTCACCAGAAGTCAGTTTCCCAACTGTAGCAGAGGAGAGGTGAGGGCAACCGGGGTGAGTGGAATTGGGTGCACAGGGATCCTGCCAGGGAGCCTGCCTCTAAGGATGCCTCCATCAGCCGGGGAACAGCAGGGGTGAGCCTGCAACAGACAGAGTACAAGACACAGGCAGATACAGAGATGGAGAGACAGGAGGGGCAGAGACCCAGGGACACAAAGAGGCTTAGAGATCAGGAAAGATGGAGACCCAAAGACACAGGAGCACCAGGCACCGAAAGAGACCTGTGAGAGTGAGCCAGAGACAGAAAGCTGCTGCAGGCTGGGGTGAGGCTGCACCCAGGTAGAAGGGCTGGAGGCCGGGCCACTCTACTGAGGTGGGAGGTGGGGGCGGCCAGGGCTTCAGGGAGGACACATAGCCAGGCAGAAGGTGAGGTACATCTTGGTGAGATTTAGGTGAATAATAGTTTAAAAATAGCAACACCAGCTGCCACTGACAGAGCTTACCACAATCCAGGCCCTTCCCAAGGGTGATTGCATTTCATCCTCAGGCAACTTTATGGGGGAAATAATTATTGCCCCGTTTCTCAGATGAGGTAACTGAGTCCTCAGCATGTTTTCAGCCAGCCTCACAGCTGTCCCCACCCCGGCTTCCAGACGCAGAGGGGCTGGCTTACCGTTTCCACAAAGCAGCGTGAAGCTGGAACAGGTGAGGGATCTGAGCCTGGAACGGGTGAGGGGCTCTGAGCCTCGGCTGTGTGCTGGGGAGTGGGCTTGGGAGACGAGGCTGGACTGTGGGTTGGCACGCTGAAAGGTACAGGCCGGCTGAGTCACAGCACCCCCTCGGGGCTGGCACCAGAGCCATCCACCCCACACCTGTAGGTGTGCCAACGAGGGCCGGCTGAGGCCATCTGCAGCCTGTGCGATGCCAGCAGAGTGTGGGGGCAGGAAGGGGCCTCCTGCCCGGAGCCCCCTGCTGGCCAGGCTCCCCCCACTCCCACAGGAGGACCCTCCTCGCCCTCCTCAAGGTTCTGGAGGTGCCGCTGTTTGCCTTGTGCTGGGGGTGAGGGTGCCCCCCAGCTGCAACGCCTCCCCCTACTCCCTGCTGGACACCCCCCTTCAGCAGAGCCGCCTGGAGAGATCACAGGCAGCCACATGAAAGGGAATTTTTCCCAGGCAGAGCTGAAGTTGAAAGCTGCCTCCCACCGCCCCTGCCTGCCCCCGCTGTGCCAGGCCAGGCTGCTGAGGCCCTGGCGCTCGAAGAGAGCTTGTGACACCTGGGAAGGGGCTGGGGGTCAGCACCACCCCCACCCAAAATGGCTGCCTTCACCTCTCAGGACAATGGCAAAGATAGCCCACCTCCCCCACCTCAGCACCCACTCAGCCTCAGAAGTCGCTCCAGCCTCACCCACCTGAAGCCAGGGCCCAACACTGTCAGGAAGTCCTTCCTCAAGTCTAGCCTCCATCTCAGCTAGGTTCAAAGCAGCTGGGTGAGAACATTCCCCCAGTGGATGGCTAAGCCTCCTCCTTCAGGACGGCCTCTGTGATGTACAGGGAGGGGCACGCCACTGCCACCCCTTCCTGGCCCAGACCCTGTGGCTGTGTGGTGACTTCCCCAGACATTTGACCTCTGAGGTCCCAGGCAACCTTGTACCAACAAACCCTCTGAGAGTGGGGACAAAGGCAAGGACACCCTCAGAACTCAGCCTAGCAGCCCTCAGACCTAAAGAGGAATGGGTGTAAATGCACAGCCAGGTCCCCACAAAGCTGAGCTGAAACTGTTCCCTGGGGAATGACATTGGTGGCTGCAGGAGCCCTAGATCCCTGCCAGGTAAGAAAGAAAGAAGACCCTGAACAGGTGGCTCAGCCCTGCCACCACCTGCCCTGTGCTGCTGGCTGCTTTACTCATTGGGCCCTGATGAACTTAGGTGAACAGAAAAGGTGGCCCCAGGTGAGTGAGGATCCCTGGAGGTCCAGATTCGGAGGCAGGAGGTGAACCAGGCCGCTGAAGTACTCTGGTTCCAGCGACTTCCAGGTTAAGAGCCTTTCCCTCCTGTCTGCTGGGCTGACTGCTCCTGCTCTCCCCCATTCTGGATCCAGAGGCCTATTTTCCCCAAGGAATCCCCACTCTCAATGTCCCTGGGTCATCGTTCTTCCTCCTCCAGGTGGTCCCAGACAACCCCTGCTCAGGAATGGCCCCCAAGTCAGCCCCCCAAAACCGGAGAGCAAGAAGCCAGTGGTGCTTCGTGACACAAACATGCATTCGTTTTATTCACAAAACAGCCTGGTTTCCTAAAACAATACAAACAGCATGTTCATCAGCAGGAAGCTGGCCATGGGCAGGGGGGCCCAGGCCTCAGGGGGCCCCCAGGCACCCACCCCCACTGGCAGGGGACCACGCAAAGAAGCCCTTTCTTCCGTTGCCAATAGCAAGGCCAGAAAAAAAGGACTTATTTTCTCTAAGGAAAGTAGCCAGGATTGGAAATATCGAGATGGGCTCCCCAGATCACAACGGATAAAAGAACAGAACTTTCATTTTCTTTTTTCTCCAAAATCATCACTGTTGGGGTGGGGGACCCCAGTCTGGGGGCTGTGGGTGCAGCTCGGCTGGCCTGGTGCTCCCTCCCCTTCTGCGAGCTCCCCGCTGGCAGCTCTGCACGCGTGGATGGATACAGAGGGGCTTCTACACGGCGCCATCAACATTCTCTTTATGAAACGTGAGTGGATTCTCCAGGCAAACTATGCACTATTTCATGGTCGGAAAGAATCAAAGGAAGTTTAAATGAGGGTGGAGTTAAACTGTGCTAAATTACAGTAGTGCTTATTAGTAACTAGATTTCAAAAGGTTACAGAAAATTTACATTCTCTACACAAAAACTGCATCTCCTGCACAGACAACATCGACATCAACACAGGAAGGAAACTGATTGTCCATTCTTTGCCCAGGAAGTCTCGGTACTTTATAGATTCGTCTTTACCTCTTTTTTGTTGTTGTTCTTCCAAAAAACCAGTTAAAATTTTTTTCATTTCTTTTTCTTTTTATACTAGGGACGTGGAGATGTTAAAACGACAACAAAAAATATATATATAAAAACAGGAATGAAATCTGTGAGAGAATATTTTTGGTTCTAAAGACGGGTGCATCCATTTGTCTTCGCCCGAATCCCTTGCTGGAGACCACACGAGCAGTGACATTGCACGGAGAGGGCAGCTTTGGGTTCCGCCGCCGTCACTGAAACCACCGGAAGGCGGCTCCCGTCGGAAGCATCACCTTCTGGTGGGGGCGGGAGACAAAAACAAGGAGAGAGTTCAGTCAGGGTCCGGGTGGGCCTGAAGCAAAGACGTTCCCCCGAGGATGGCCTCATGGCGGAGGGATGGGCATGGAAGAAGAGCAGCCAACCCTCGGAGCTCCTGCCACCCCGGGCCAAAGGAGGAGCCTGACCCGATGGGCTGCTGGAAGGCCCAGAGGACTCGGAGGCCACCTGAGCCACTGTGCCCAGGAACCCTCTTTCCAGAGAGGAAGACCCTTCCCCTGGCCCAAAGGCAACAGCGCCAGGTGGCTGTGGCGTGTTTGTGTAAATGAGCGTGTGCATATGGGTGTGTGCCTCGAGCTGTGCTGAACTGTGTGGTATGGAGCTGTGGGAGGCGGGGATTTGGGCTGTTTCTCAAGCGGCCGTGTCTAGGTGTGTGTGCACGTGTGTCCACTGGACTGAAGTGGATGCCTTTGTGTGCACATAGGAGAGCAGAAATAGGAGGGCGAGGGCTGGGGCTGGGGCTGGGGGAGGGTGACCAGGAGGCCGTGGCTGGGATACACCATTGTTGTTTTCCAACCATTCCGGACATTTGCGTCAAGCCCACTCACAGAGGGGTGGGAACAGGGGCAGGGACAGCAGGCTGAAAAGATGCTTTTGTACCCGGGCCTGGCACTCCAGCTAGGTTGCTGCAACTGGGGGCACAGGGAAAGGCCCTGCCACAGGGGTACAGAGACAGCAGCATGGGAGCCCCCTGCTTTGTCCAAGCCAATCCCACAGTGGCTAGGCCCTTGTCCACTCCAGGCTCATGGTCACCTCCCCTTACTCCGGCCCCAAAAACTAGGTGTCCAGACCAAGGGTTCTTCCAGGCCTCAGAGCAGGGCACCCAGCATTGGAGCAGCTCTATCCTTGGGTGGCCTTGGGGTAAAGATGGCCCAGGAGGAGCAAATGAAGGGCTTAAGGGAGCAGGGTCTGTGAAACAGAATCCCTTCAACAGGGCAGGGGAGAGTCCCAGAGTTCTAGGTCTTGGACTGAATGCTTTAGGCCATGTCTGAGCATCAGAAACTTAGGACCTATGTGGAAATCTCAATACCTGACCCAGAACCCCAGGAGGGGTATCAGAATCCCAGGGCCTGGCTGAGAATGCTAAGCCCTTGCCTGGAATTTTATGCTTGCCTTGCAAATTAAGGCCTGATGGGATTCTCAGAATGTGGCTCTGACTTTTGAGGCAGTAAACTGGTGTCTCGAAGACAGACCCCCAGGCCCCAAGGCCTGGCGGGGCATCTCCCAGACCCTCGCCCAGGTAGGAAAGGTGGGGTCAGGGGATGGGGGTGGGTTCGGACTGCCAGACAGACACAAGAGCCCACACACCTCCCTCTAAGGCGCCGTTACCTCCAGAGCAGCGGAAGGCTTCTTTTTGAGTTCCTCACATTTTCTGAATTTGCAAATCTGATGGCCAGTCTTTCGGTTCCTACAACTGCTGCACTGCTCGCAGTTGATGCGCCGCCGGCAGGGCGCGCACATGCCGCAGCGTTTCCGCTTCTTCTTGCCGGAGCTGATGGCAGAGGCCAGCTCTCCCTGCATGGGGTACTCGGCCAGGCCCGCCATGTGCAGCGCGCTCTCGGCCAGGAACACACCTGCCGGGGTCATAATAAAGAGGCCTGGGTTGATGGGGAAAGCGCCCAGGTAGGGGAAGTCGGACTGGCCATTGAGGGCTTCGGCACCTGCCACGGCCTCCATGTCAGGCAGGCCAGCACCCGCCTCGCTCATCAGCGGGAGGTGCTCCTGCACCACGCGCTTCAGCATCTCCGTGGACTGCGCAAACTGCTGCAGCGTCAGCTGTCCCTCGGCTGCCAGCTCCGTGGCCCGCTCTGCCTTGCTCAGCAGGCTGGCCACAGCACCACTTTTGTGCTTTGAGGTAGGGTTGCTTTTGTCCACCGCCAAGGCCGCCGCCAGGTCGTGCCCATTGGCCAACAGGGAGGCAGCGGCTGCAGCTGCAGCGGCCTTGTCAGCAGACTCCCCGCCCATCATGCTGCCACCGCCACTGCCACCACTGCTGCCAAAAGAAGAGTAGTGGGAGAGCGGGCGGGAGCGGCGCAGGCTCTTGTTGAGGGGCTCGCTGATGATACCGCTCTTGTTCCGACGTTCGGGGGGTGGTGCGTCATCTGCCACAGAGGCTGGCGCGGCGGCAGCCACGGCTGCACTCTTGTCTGCTGCTCCTGCCTTTGGGCCACTGCTGCCACTGCCACCGCTGCCATTGGTGTTGCTGCTGCTACTGCCGCCGGCGTCCTGGGAGCCACCGCCGAGGCTCGACATGGTGGGGCCGAGGCCCAGACCCCGCTGCAGAGGGAGCCTGCCAACTGCCGGGGGTCCACAGACCAGGACCTGGCCCTGCTGCCCACAAGAGATGCCTGGTGGGCCTCGAAGCTCAGGGCAGGCACATGGTCAGGTGTCCAGGTGGAAATGACTTCACTCTGTCACAGAAAAGGATACAGGGTCAGGGCAGCAGTGAACACCTCCCCCTTCAACATCGCCACCACCGCCACTATCAACTGTCCTGGCATCCTGACCACCACCAGCTTGACCAAGCATTTATTAAGCACCAGATCCACCCTGGTGAGAAATGTCTTATCTATACTATCTCAGTTAAGACTCACAAGAACTCTAGAAGCAGTGGCTGGTAACTCTCTACTTCATAGATGAGGGAAACAAGATTTAGGAGAACTACCAGTCTATGAACACACAGCCACCAAGTGGTATGGTGGAGGCCCAGTCCAGGTCACTGCAGCGCAAATCTGCCCTGCTAGGGTTCAAGAAGACCTGCCGGAAGCAGGGAGTCCCTGTGCTGGGGTGGGGGAGTGCTAGAGATGCTATTAGCTAGGTGCAGTGGTTCATGCCTGTAATCTAAGCACTTTGGGAGGCAGAGGCTGGCAGATCACTTGAGCCCAGAAGTTTTGAGACTAGCCTGGGCAACATGACGAAACTCCATCTCTGCAAAAAATGCAAAAATTAACCAGGTGTGGTGGTGCATGCCTGTAGTCCCAGCTACTCAGGAGGCTGGGGTGGGAGGAATGCTTGAGCCTAGGAGGTTGAGGATGTAGTGAGTTACAATCATGCCACTGCATTCCAGCCTGGGTAACAGAGTGAGATCCTATCTCACCAAAAATAAAAATAAAAAAGTCACCTCCATATCCTAATCTCCTTCGCTATTCGAGGAGAAGAGTGCTTGACAGGACACATCATAAAGTCTGGAAGGTTGTCCCTGGATCCTCATCTGGAGATTCCTAATACACATAAGTTATTTCAAGGCTCTGACATGTCCTGCAGGCAAGGTAACCTGGTTGCCTTTGTATAACCCGGAGTTTCCCAATGAGTGCAGAACCCTTATTTTAGGGAGCTTCTCCCCTCCTGCTACAGGGTGAGGAGCACAGGGACAGAGGACAAGCCATACCCTGCCACAGTGAGAGGACATGCTTATGCACACTCTGGCACACGCTTCCTCCTCAACCCTGAACCACAATCATTATCATCTCAGACCCCATTCTTGTCTCTACTCAGGCCTCACTGTGGTGCTCTGGCCTGGCTCCCAGATCAGGGAGGGGGCAGAGGCCTTACAAAGCCTGTAGAGTAGGGCCTGGGTGGAGGTCTCGGAGAGAACCAGGGTGGGTTCCTGCCAGGAGGGACCTCTGGCTGGGGCAGGATGGCACTGAGAAGGAGGCGTGACCCTCAAGGGAATAGAGCCCAGCAGGAACCTGTCCTCTGGCCACCTCACATTTCCTAGGCGGCCCTTCCCAGGACAGGGCCTGCTCCACTCAGGCCTCAAGGCTAAGGCATCTGCGCTGCCTCCTCAGCTGGAAGGAACTGAGCCAGATGGAGCAGGGCGGCGGTTTCCTCATCAGTCCTGGCTCTCCAGCCTCCCTTCCCTGTCTGCCTGCTGTGGCCTAGCATCCCCCAGGAGAGGGACGGGAGGATAGGGCCCAGCCCCGGAGCAGCTGGCGACTCAGGGGGAGGTGCACATCTGGCCGGCCCCATCACGCCCTGTGCTTGAGGGCAGCACACACTGGATCTTTGTCCCCAGGCAACCCCACCACCCCCCAAGTCACAGGACTTAAGCCTGTCCCAGGAGAGCATCTAGTCCAGTCCTCTGCATTTACAGAGGGGGAAATAGGCCCCAAGCAGGACGGGGCTGCCCAGGACTGAGGAGTGGCCAGAGAGGACCGAGTGCGGGGAAAGGAAAAGCTGTCTCCAGAGTGAGGGGAGTGGCAGCAGCAACAGCCAGGTGCTCCCTGTACCACCCCAGTGGGCCCCGGCCCACCTAGGGCTCCTTCCTACCAGAGGGAAATGGGTGGGGAGGAAGAGCTGGGCAAGCTGGCAGATTCCACCAGGACAGAGATAGGGGGCCCTGGCGGGCATCCAGGCTAGGCTCGGGGGTATCAGAGGTCAGAGCTGAAGCAAGAAGACCATGTGTGTCCAAGGATAGCTGTGTTCCCTCCCACCTCATAAGGGCCAAGACCAGGCTGGTCTTTTCAGCCCCTCTCCTCAGATTGTGAGATCAGTGACCCTGGGTAGGTGTTGGGGACCAGGGTCAGTGAGATCAGGAATAAAAACCATCCAGTCAGCTCATCCAGCTCCTGCCCAACTAAGCTCATCTGCCCTGCCCTGGACAACAACCCCAGCAGCCCAGATAGGGGTGAGGGGAGAAGACAGAAGGCAGGTGTCTGTGGGCTGGCGAGGTGGGGAGGGAAGGGGAGCAGGCTGCGCCCCAGCCCTGTGTGCGTCCCCCGCCTCTGCGGCCTGCTGGCTGGTGGCAGAAATCGATAGCTGCATTAACGCTGCTCCTGCTCTGCTCACCCCCTCCCTCCTCCCAGCTCCAGGATCTGGCTCTGCGTGCGGGGTGGGCAGGTCAATTAGAAGTCAGCTCCCTCCAACACAGCCAGCCTGCGCTCAGGGCTGGCGCTCTGGCTGAGTCTCTGCTTTGTCTCCATCCCGAGTCCCTCCTGGTGGGGACCAAACCTCACGTCCTGTTCCTCTCTTGGAATTTATTTCTCTGATCTTCCACTGTTCTGTCCTTCTTCTGGGCCCACCCACCCTACCCACCGCCAGCCTCTGAGGTCCTGGGGCATGCCGAGCTTGGGACCAGAGGATGTGACATGTCACCAAACAGGTGCTGCAGGCAGAACACTATGGTGTGCCAGCCACAGAAGCTGAAGAGAGGTGGGTACACGGGGGACTGGCTCACAGGGACAACTCAGTTTTCAAATCCAGAGTGGACAGACACGAACATCTGGTCCTCTAGCTTGTTCCAAATCAGCCCTGGTACCTGGCTCATCTCCTTCAGACTTTAGGAAAAACTGATGTCCTGGTCCCAGTGGACCCCTGACCAAAAGTCCCATTTGCCATACTGATGAAGGAGAGGACATAGAGGGGACGTCCTCCCAGGTCCCAGACTTCTACTCCAGGGCACACAGCAACCCCCTTCCAGGCCAGGAAGGGCCTGGCAGTGCCCAGGCAGCAGGGGAGGAGCCGGGGCTGCGCTGAAGCGGAGCGGGAATGAGCGGGAGGGAAAGCTGGCGGGCAGGCGGGCGGCGGTGGGCGCATCCATCATCGGCCCTGCCAGGAACGCATCCAGCCCCCAAAAAGAAATACTGCGCCTGAGGAGGGACAACAAAGGGCTCCGTTTCATCAGCAATGCGGAGCCAGCGCCCCGCCGCCCCGCCAGCCGCGGTCAGCCCACAAAGGACCCCTTTGTCCATGCAGGAGCCGGCCAGCCGGGAGCTGGGACCAGGGACTGACGGGCGGGGACAGAGCACGAGGGGCTGAGGGGGGACGAGTCATGGAAAGCTGGGGGGCAGAGGGGCATGTGGGAGCAGAACAGAGACAGGTGGTGGGGACAGAGAATCGTGAGACAGAGAACTAGAGGGGTGGGTCAGAGAAAAGGGGACCTGGAGAGGAGGGGCAGAGGGTCAAGGTTAGTGGAGAGAGTGTCATGGGGAGCAGTGTCTGGGGCAACAGGGCTCAGAGACCCAGGGACCCAGGATACCCTGTCCAGGCTCAGGGACTTGAGGGTCTAAAAGACAAGGAAACAGCCTTGAGGATTAAGTCCCAGACACAGGAGTACGGAGACCAGAAGTCAGCTGGGCATGCCCACAGGAGAGGGAGGCAGAGGTAGGAGTAGAGGGGAAGTGGGGGATGGGGGGAGACCAGATCAGTCCCACCGTGCAGCCCAAGGCCTGAGGAGGTGAGCAGGAGGGCTGGGGGCAATGGGTTCTTGGCCCCAGAGCATGGCTGCAGGGCTCAGTGCCTCCTGTGGGCCCAATGCCTCCTGTAGGCTCCAGCTCATTGACTGAGCTGGAAACAGAGGGAGAGTCAAACCTGGGGCCATCCTCCTGGCAGTGGAGACCACTCCATGCCTCTACCCTAAGGCCCAAGCCAGCCCCCTTCTAGCCAGCTCCCACATCTATGCTGCTGCTCAGCTTTCCTTAACCAACGGGTCCTATCAGTTAGCATTTACTGAGCATCTACTGTGTCCCAGGCCCAGTGCTTTTATGCTTTACATGTCTTAGCTCCTGAACAACTCCCCAGAACCCAGGAAGACAGGAATTATTTGCCAACTTCAGACATAAGGAAATTTAGGCTCAGAGAGGTTCAAGTTGTCAGCGTGAGGTCAAACAGCTGGTGCCCAGCAGGGGTAGAACTTGAACCCAGAGCCCAAGTGTTAGTCACCCTGCTCTGTGGCCACCTTTGCAATAGACAGAGTGGCCCAAGGCAGGTGACCTACGTATCCCTAAGGCTGCTCTCACTCCCCAGGATTGTTACCGTGTCTGTCACCTCTCTGTGGTTGGGGGCCAGCTGTCACAGACCCGAGGAGAGTGCCCCTACCTGGGGGACTTGGAGATGCCCAGGGCCTGGAATGCTGAACCAGTGATATCATAATGCCAGCTGGCAGTGAGGTCACTGGAGGTGGTGCCAGTGCCCTTATTCAATCCTCAGCCCTCAAAGAGTTTCACTTCACCCCCTGCAGGGTTCAATCTTGAGCCCTCAGGCCAGACAGCATTGGGGAGGAGGGGACATCCTAGGATGGGATGGTGCCATCTGCACACAAACATGTACACAGGTGGCACACAGCTGGATGTTCTAGATATTCCTTTGCACGCATCTTCCCTGCACCTACCCCGACAGCAGTCCTGTGCCTTATGGTACCGGAGACAGTGGAGGACAGAGACACAGACCCCAGCACTGCCTTCCAGGAGGGCACAGGAGTTGGGCCCACAGCCACACGAGCCAGTGTGAAACAAGAGCTGGAAGGGGACACAGTGAGCTATCTGGAGCCTTCCTGGAGGAAGGGACTGCTAGGCTGAGAGTTAAGGGTAAGGAGAGGTGACCAGAGGGGACAAAGGCATGAAAAAGAGCCTACGCAGTGGGGGAAGTGGGCGTGACGTGTGTCTATGAGGCTGGCAGGGTCCCAACTGTGCAGGGCCTTGAGGCTAAGGGCAGGATTTTTCTTTCTTTCTTTCTTTTTAATTTTTAGTAGGAATGAGGTCTTCCCATGAGGATCAAGCAATCTGCTCACCTGCGCCTCCCAAAGTGCTGGGATTATAGCTGTGAGCCACCGCGCCTGGCTGGCATGATTTTTAAAAACTAGTTTTATCGAGGTAGAGTTGATATACTATAAAATTCTTTCATATTAAAGTATACATATAATTTAATGATTTTTAGTAAATCTACAGAGTTGTGCAACCATCACCACTACCAAGGGCAGGGTTTGACCAAGGCACCGCCTGTCCCCTATTCCTTGCTGGCTTACCAGCCTTGCAGCCATCCTGCCTGCCCAGGGAGGCTCGTGGAAGAGGCTGCATTTCAGGACCCCCAAGCACCAGCCCAGCAGATCTGCACACCCCAGCTCAATGCACCCTTTCCGTGACTCCACGCAGCACTTGACACTCTCCCCTTACCCTCTCCCCGCCACCTTGGTGGGCTGGTCTTCTTGGCCTCCCAGCAAGGCGAAATGGGCAGACAGGCTGACGGTGGACAAAGCAGACCACAGGCTATGGTGGTTGAACCGAGCTGGGCAATGGGGTAGAAAGGAGGGTGTTCCATCTCTGATTTCCATGATTCAGCCTGGGGAGTTTCCAGAGGGAAAAAGAAGCCCTGCTCAGGCCCAAGTAGACTGGTCTTGGAGGCAGGGAGAAACACAGCCCCAGGCGGAGAGCACAGGGCACATGTCCAGCTACGGATGGACACACATACCCCCACACACTGGCCACTGCAAGCACCCAGCGGGTGGCCTGGGGTGAGACATGCCCTCAACCCCACTAGAGTCACCCCAAGATGACTGCCAAGGACAGAACAGGGGACGCCATTTCTATGTACCTGACTCCACACCCCCGACCCTCTGACACTCCTCCTCCTGGGGCAGGTACCAACCATGCCCTGGCCTGAGGACTAAATCACGCTGCTAGGACACAATGATTTGAGAAAAAACTGGAGTACATAGGGCTCTGTTCTCTCTTTTTTCTCTCTCTCTCTTTCTTTTTTATGAGATGAAGTCTCATTCTGTTTCCCAGGCTGGAGGGCAGAGGCGAAATCTCATCTTACTGCAACCTCCACCTCCTGGGCTCAAGCAATTCTCCTGCCTCAGCCTCCAGAGTAGCTGGGATTACAGGCGCCCGCCACCACGTCCAGCTAATTTTTGTATTTTTAGTAGAGACGGGGGTTTCACCATGTTGGTCAGGCTGGTCTCGAACTCCTGACTTCGTGATCCGCCAGCCTCAGCCTCTCAAAATGCTGGGATTACAGATGTGAGCCGCTGTGCCCAGCCTCTCTTTTTTTTTTTTTTTTTTTTTTGAGACGGAGTCTCGCTCTGTTGCCCAGGTTGGAGTGCAATGGCACAATCTTGGCTCATTGCGACCTCCGCCTCCCAGGTTCAAGTAATTCTCCTGCCTTAGCCTCCGGAGTAGCTGTTATTATAGGCACCCACCACCAGGCCTGGCTAATTTTTGTATTTTTAGTAGAGACAGGGTTTCACCATGTTGGTCAAGCTGGTCTTGAACTCCCAACCTCAGGTGATCCACTTGCCTCGGCCTCCCAAAGTGCTGGGATTACAGGCGTGAGCCACTGCACCCCACCCAGCTGGGCTCTGTTCTCTTTTACAGAGTTACCCAAAACAGCTGGAGGGGATCAGCCCATTCATGGACAGCAAACACTGAGGCCCCGGGCAGGAAGTATGCTCTGACCTGGGGCTCTAGGGAGATGCCTGGGATGCCTCGGATAAAGACAGGACCTTTCCTCAATAGGCATCTCCCTCAGGCCAGGTTCCTTTCCTGGAAGAGTCAAAGGTTCAGGAGGGCTCTTCCTCATTTTCTGACCTTGGCAAAAAACTGGCCTCTGAGCCAGTTTCCCATTTGTCGCATGGGACCATAGCTAACAGGTATGGTGCTCGTCCTATGTGCCACACTGTCCATGCTTTATCTCATGTAATCCTTGTACCCAACCTCTGAAGAAGTTCTACTATTGCCCCATTTAGAGCAGGCAATTTGATAAGCAGGTGTGATGACACCCTGCTTATCTGGGATCCCTGAATCTCGCAGTAAACATTTCCCAATGTGGTGATGTCTGAGCTGACACCAATCAGAAATCAGAGCCCACTACCCACTCAGGACCTCCCTCCTGGTGGGCCTTCTGGTGGGACAAGCCAGGGAAGGCTAGCCCGGGGATGCAAAAGCCAAGAAAGCAGAAATGGGGCACTGTCCTTCCGAAGCTCCTGTGTGGGGTGTGTTTGTGTGTCTGGAGTGGGGGAAGTGATATGTCCACAGGACTGGCTAGAAAACTGGAGTCCTGAGGTCTAGGTTTGTGGCTCCACCCTGTCCCTCCCTGACTGTTGACTTCGACCAAGCTCTTTGCCCAACTAAGCCTCAGTTTCCCATTTGTAAAATGGAGAAGAATGGCTCTTGCTCCTCATCCCAAACTACTGCAGGAGTCATGATCCCAAGGCATACCATGGAGAAGGAGATAGAGATACAGGGGAAAAAAAAAGATTGCAGAGAGTGATCTCCTCCACCCTCCAGATCTCAGGAGAAAGGCCCCAGAGGCCTCGATCTGTCACTGATATAATCTCAGGTAGGAAACTGATTTTAGAGAAGGGTTTTGAGCAGGGTGCAGGGTTGAGACTGAGCCCTAGAAGAGGTGAGACCTATCGGAGCAAGGAGCATCCAGTCCCTTCCGCTCTTAGTACCCTAGAGGATGTGAAAGTAAACAGCAGGTCCTAATAATGTGCACTCACTGTCTGCCAGGCACTGTGCTAAGCATTTGACAAGCATTTTCTCACCGGATTCTACTACAACTGTTATCACTCTTATTTTACAGATGAGGCAACTGAGGCTCAGGGACATAAAGTCACCTGCCTAAGGTCATGAGGTCAGTAAGTGGCAGAGCCAGGATTTAAACCCAGGTCTGTGCGACTCCAGGGCCTGGCACTCCAACCCTGGCCAAGGGCTCCACAGCACATGGAGGTTAGCCTTCAGCTGCAGGGTAAGGTCCAGCTCAGCTCTAGGCCTGGGGAAATCCCCTAGGTTTCCTTTGGGTCCTGGGGGGTGGTTCTCCGGGCCCTGTTGCAGAAAAGTCTGCAGTTTTACCCCAAGGCCCAGGAAAAGACGGGGAAGGGGCTGCGGGTGGGCCAGACGGGCCAGGTTGGGCCAGAGCTCCGGGCATTCCGGCGGCCTCCGCAGGAAGCAGAATGGGACGGAAACCGGCTCCTGCCTCCTCCCCCAGAATCCTGTGGGCAGCCCAGCCGGCCGCACAGAGGCCCTCTTTGTGCCTGCCCCAACCCGCCACCCGCGGCTGGCCCAGGGTTTTGAGTTTCCTGGGGGGTGGGGGCCCAGCCACTGCTAAGCTTCCAGCTAGCTCCCCTCCTGGGGGCAGCCACAGCAGTCCACAGCTAGAGGAGGAAGAGAGGGGATGGCCAGGGCCACTCTAGAGACCCTGGTGGCCTGGAGTCTGCCCATACCCCATTCACCCAACATTTACACACCCAAATCAGAGGTGGGAGGTGGGAAGAGGGACCCAGAGACAGAGCTGAGGTCACCCCTCCAGAGTCTGCCTCTGCCAGCAGCCACCAAGTCCATGACACACCTGGAACCCCCCGTCCGCATCCTACCCATCCTGGCGCTCTTGGGCCTAGAGTGGTGCACACAGTGAGGCTGGGCAGTGGCCCAGGCGGTTCATGTCAAACCATTTCCCACTCTCTGAGGCTCTCCAGACACACAGGACTCAGCAAGCAGAGGCCTCAAGCTCACTTCCGAGTATTTCAGGGGACAAAAGCCCTTCGGGTGACATAACTGCCCAAGGACACTGGGCACCAGGGAGTGAGCTCAGGGTTGGGGTGTGTATGGTGCAGAGAGCACTGCATACAGTGTGATTACATGTGTCTACCCAGGAGGTGTGTGGCACAACTGTGTGTGTGTGTGTGTCCGCTGGCCTGTGAGTGCACCCAGTTGAGTGTGTCGTCTCAGTTGTCACCCTCTACAGACCACAGCAGTGAGGCATACACAGGGCTCATGTACCAGTGCTGGCAGAGATCTTTGACCCTGTGACCTCCCCAAGTGTAAAGTGGAGGCGTGTGCGACCTACGTCTGTGAATGTACACATATGCCCAAGTGCATGCGTGTGTCAGGACGGTGGGTTACATGGTGAGACGATGTTTGTGGGTTCTTCTGGTCTGTATGTATCAACAAATCTTTGCCGCATGAATGCCGTGTGTACGTACACATGCATTGTGAGTTGTGTCAGGAGCTCTGGGCTGTATGTGAGTCTGGGGCCCTACTGGAACGGGCATGGTGTAGACAGGAACTGATGCCAGTTGCTGGGGCCTCTATGGAAACAGGAAGCTGCCCACAGGTGCACCTGGGCTGTGGTGGGGGCTGGGCTCCATCCAGGTTCAGTTTGTGCCCCTGAGAAACCAACCCAGGGTTCCACTAGCCGAGATAGGGGGACTCCTGTCTTGTCTGCTGTTCAAGGTCCAACAGCTCTGGCCAGTGTCTACCCGCCTGCCTGGCCTGAGCATGGAAAAACGAAAACAAAAGCCCCCAGACCGCAGGCCCTCCCTGCAGAGGCTTGGGGGAGGCAGGAGAGAGGCGGGAGGCTGAGGGGGAGGGAGGGAGGTGTCGCCGCAGCCCCGGAACACAAAAATAATGAGGCGAGAGGGGCCATGGGGCCGAGCCGGCTGGTTCCGGAGTCGCTATCTGACCTTGACAGATGCCACAGCTGGGCGCCTGGAGAGGAGCCGCCGCCACAGTGCTGCAGAACCCCCCCAGCACCTCCCCCAGGCCAGGGTCGATGGAGGCCCAGGCTGGCCCCAGCCACAGGCAGCCACCCCAGGAGGCAGGAGCCAGGAGACCTCGGAGCACCTCCCAGTAGGGGGGCTGGGGCTGGGGTGGGGGGTTCTGGAGGCAAGGGAGTGGGAGCAGGGCCACTGCAGGGCATGGGAGGCAGCAGTGGGGTCTCCTGAGGGTGCCCCTGCCCTCAGGTAAGGCTACATGTGTGAGAAGCACACAGCGCTTGTCATTGTGTGTGTGTAGCTTGGCTGTGGGGCTATGTGTGGAGAAGGGAAGTAACGCATGAGTGTGAGCGTGACAAAGGTTGTACTTGTGTGCGTGTGTCCTTGGGGTCACACAAGGCTGGGAAGACAGGCTAATGTCCCTGAAGTGGATGTGGCCACGTCACTCGGTATGGGCACAGATCACTCCCCAAACTCATTTAGAGCCACAGCTGTCCTGGCAGGTACAAGCCATGCTGGGTCTAGGGGTGGGGTGGGAGACAAAGAGAGCCACCAGTCCTGCCCTTGCAGATGGGGGGAGAGGCACCCCTCCGGCCCTCCCTGATCCACCCTCTCTCCCACTGTGGCAGTGGTCCCAGGCACTCAGTGATGGGCACGGGGCTGGGCACCGCCACTCTAGGGACATCAGCCAGGGGCTGGGGTGTGAGTTGCAGGAGTGGATGCTGGGCTGGAGGTGGATTAGCAATTCCGAGCACTGGCTGCATAATTAAAAAATCATTACGGCAGGCGGGCAGAGCTGAGTGTGAGCTCACGCTCAGAGCGGGCGGGGACACTGCCATGGCGCTCCCCCTCCCACTGCTTCCCCGAGGAAAAATCCCACCTGCTAATATAATTATGGAAAAACACAAGCACGGAAATTTGGTTTCAGCAAACAACGTGCCTGAGTGCCCAGGGCCTGCCTGGCTCTCAGCGCAGCGAACAGGCTGGCCACTGGCACCCAGGGCTCATGGCAGTGAGGCAGGCCCTGCTGGGTCCCGACGTTGCCTCCACCCCCTCAGCAGCCCCGCAAGAGAGGAGACTGGGAGGGGTACGCAAAGCCCAACTCCCTAAATCCCAAATCCAGGAGAAAATGGGCTGGTCCTGATGGTTTACAAATGGGGAAACTGAGGCTAAGTAATCTACATAAGGTCACTGTGTGTGTGGCAAAGCCAAGAGGAACTGGATCCCTGCTCAGTGCAACACCTTGGGGGCTCAACAACCCCTGCCGACTCTGCCATCAGTCATCCTCCAGCCCTCTCCACTCCGCCTGGGATAAGCATCTCTCTCTCCCAGACTGAAGGGGTCTCCAAGCCAGGTACCCCGGCATGGCCCAGAGCCTACCCGGACCTGCACGCCTCGATGGGGTTCAGGGACAGGGCGTCCTGGGCTCGTCTGGGTTAAGCCAAGCGAGCAGAGCTGGCTCCCGCCCCGAGAAACGCGGCCAGCTCTGGGGCACAGGCCCCAGAACGGCAGGAGCAGCCGCCATCACCTCGGGCCTGGAGCGGGCAGCGGGCCTGGAGCGGGCAGTGGGCGGCGCGGGAGGGAGCCGGGCCTAATTAGTCGGCCTGGGACCCGGGCGGGCGCCGGGGCGGCAGACTCGGCCGCCAGAGCCGTGCAGGCACGTCCGCGTCCGGCTGGGAGGCGGCAGGGAGCCGGGAGGCGCCCTGAGCCGCGGCGGGACGGGCGGCCTGGGAAGGCCTGGGCCAAGGAGATTCCGCACCGAGAAGGCCGGCCTCCCCTCATTCCTCGGTGCCACCAGGCGCAGCAATTAGAGGCTTTCAAAGTTTGTCCTTAATTGGTTTCATTTTTGCCTCATAAATGATTCATGGCCCCAAAGGTCTGGGAGGCGGAGGGAGTGGCAGGGGAAATTTGGGGAGGCTTTTGCCTGGGGCCAGGCCCCCTACCTGAGGCTGCGGAGGGGGCCCCAGCCCCAGTCCAGGAATGGATGAGAGGGGCTGGGAAGCCTTGGGCAGGTGGGACCCTGCAGCAAAAATTAAAACCCAGGCCCTCTCCTTGGAGCGCTGACTAATTAGGAACTGCAACTTTTTTTCAGCACACCAGAGCTCTGCATCCAGGCCTGGAGCCACCGCAGCTGCTGGGGCCCTGGGAGCATGAATAATAATGTGATGATAACAAAATAACAGTGTCAGTAGTAATAACGAGGAGGCCGCTGAGGAGAATATATGCATGATCTCTTCCAGCCACCCTGCTCCCCCAGCAACAGAGGTACTAGGATCCCTGTTTTACAGATGAAGAAACTGAGGCTCGAAGGCCTGCCTCTGACCCTCTCAGTCTGTTGCCACAACCCTTTACCCCCCAACCCCCCAAGCTCTCAAGAGCACAGACTGACTATTCGCCCTCCAGGAATACTGCCTGCCAGGAGGGTCAGGAGCTGCAGGGCCTAAAGAAGCCTGGGAATGGTCCTGAGGTCTAAAGGCAGGCCCCAGCAGGCAGCAGTGGCCCCATACCTACCCGAGCCAGGCTGGCTCTGCCCCAACAGGCTGTGTGACCTTGCAGGGCTTTAACTGACCCATCTGTAAAATAGGAACACAGGAGCCTTATACCGCCCCCACCCCCACTGAGTGCTAACCCAGTGTTGGGCACTAGGTAGACAGGAGATACCATGGACCCTATGGTCAGGGAGCTCCCAGTCGAGGGACACACACAGAAGGGTTTAACAAAGTCTATGCAGAGAACCCTGAGAGCTCAGTCAATGGGCAAAGTGCTGGGGAGCAGTATCCAGAGGGCTTCTTGGAGGAGGTGAGGTAGGAAGTGGAAATGCCTCTCCTCTGACCCCATAACCAGCCCACACAGAATGCTGGGGGAGTAGGTGTGGCCCACTTAAACCCAAGACTGGGGTTAGACCTTGAAGAAACCCAGAACTACAGACCACATCAGAGTGACAGGGATTCAAGGTGCCCAGCTCAGCCTGCCCATGACGCTCCCTTTGATTCTGAACAGCTATGGGAGGTGAGGCCTACTAACCTGAGCAGGGCACGCTTGGCCCCTGGAAACCCTGGAGGTGCGGGAACACACAAACAAGTCCCGGGGTCAATGCTGGGTGCACTGACCCCCTCGGAGCAGGCCCCAGGGGTCTCGCAGATATCATCTCCTCTTGGCTGCTTCAGTTCCTCTGACACATGCACCAGGTTCCCCTCTAGAAACCCACTGGTCCTCAGGCCCCAGCCACAGCAGTCCCGGTCAGCTCGCTGCCCTCCCACCCAGCCCGCCTCCACTGGGCAGCGAAGCAGCCCGCGCCAGGGCCAACACCACTTCGAATGGTTATGCATCCCCGAACCTCTCCGCAGCTCCCTGAAAGGAATCTACAATCATCCCCATTTCCTGGATGCGGAAAATGAGGCTTAGAGAACCTAAGGGACCTGCCCAAGGCCACACAGCTCAGGACACCCATGTTCCTCATCTCGCTGGCCTCTTTGTGACTCAGTATCCCTGACCTGTCCCAAGCCTGGCCACTTCTTGCCCCAGCCCTGACCCTTCTCCTGTCTGGACGAAGACCACACCAAAACCCATGCTCCTCCAGAAACTAGGACTTGGTCTGGCGGAGGCTTCTGGTCAGAAACCCTACATGGGGTCCAGAAAGTAGTGGGGGTCTCTGTGTACCCTGAGACCCCTGGGGCATGGGGGTCTTCTAAGGCTCAGATGGGGTAGTAAGCTCCCACAGGCACACACAGGGATGGGGGTGATGGGGGTGAGGGGCTGGCTGTCTTCTGTGGCTTCATCCCTGGGGAAGAGTCAACTTCAAGGCCCCTATCACCCACACTTGGGAGGAGGCTGCCCATGGGATTCTGAAGCTGGGGCACATGTCCTCTGGGAATGAGACTGAGCTCTAACCATCGCTGCTCCACCCACTGGAGGTTACTGCTGAGGAGCCGGGCATGGCCCCTCTCTCCCGGCCTCAGTAGCTGCATCTGCACACTGGCCCAATAATGTCCTTTGAGCCCTTTGAAAAAGCCTTTGAGAATAGGTTTAGAGGTTTTTCTTGAAAAAAGGGGTTTGGAAGAACTGGTCTATTTTTGCCTGGGGGCACTGGAGACACTGGGGTCAGTGTACCATAGCAGCTTGACAATGGCTTGTTGAGCACACAAATGAGTGGCCGGGTTCTTATCCTCAGCAGGTCTGGTCCACAAACCCTTCCCAGGTGCCCACTCTGGGCCAGGACACTGGTCTACCCTCTGGTCCTCACTGTCCATCCACCTGTTCCACGGCTGCCCAGCCAGGTCACTGGGGTCCCTCTCCCCGGCCTGCCCGGAAGCTACACGTCTCCAGTGGGTCAGCACTAACGTCAGCAAGACTGGCCGGGCGTGGAGCCCGCCACCTCCGGAACTGCCAATTAATTAACTTTTTCAAATTAATTTCCCAAGCAAAATTCCATAATTACATCTGTCTCCATTAGCCCAAGCTGGTCAGGCAAGAGGACCCTGCAATGAGATGGAATATGATGTAAGGGGGTGACCATATCAGCCCTGGGACCAGGTCAGAGAGGCCACTGGGGGCTAGATTTCACCCCAGTCGGGCACTGGCCTTGCATCCTTATGGATGCTATCTGGGAAGGCAGGGGGGCTGAGAGACCAGAGCCCCCCAACAAGGAGGTGGGGCCTCAGGGAGACCCATCCTGCCCAGCTCATCCCACTGTCCCCATCCCCCACCCCAGTGCCCCTAAAACCACAGTGGGTCTTGGCATGGCCCAGTAGCAGCACAGGCACCACGAGGCTGAGGAGGCTGCGGCTGCAGCGTTCTAATTTCCCAAAGGGGCTGAGATTAATTAGCTCACACACAGGCGCGGAGAGGAGAGTGGGAGCAGGAGCGGGCAGCGTCAGGCGAGGAGCTGGCTGGCACTCCCCCCTGCCCGCCCGGTAAGCAGTCGGCGGCCTCGACAGCCTGGGTGCTCTGAAGGTCAATGGCCAAGCTGGCTGAGCCAGCAGATTGGCACCATCTCCTTCCCAGAATCCTCAAGACCAAGGACTGGGGACAGTGACCAGGAGGATAGTCTGGGGGGAGAGGCTCCACTATCACCACGATCTATTGGTTCTGTGCCAGGTGCTCTGTCCACCCCATCTTGTTTGATGCTCACAGCAACCCACAGAGGTAGGCACAGTGGTTCTCCCATTTCTCAGATGAGGACACTGAGGCTCAGAGCTGAGTGGGGCATTGGTGTGATCAAGGTCAAGTGTGGACAGTGAAGGTGAGGCTGAAATGCAGGCTGGCCCAACTCTAGAGCCCACGCTGCTTCCACTGGACCCCCGTGCGGGTGTGAGGGCTGCAGGAGCTCTGGGCCTGGGAGACTGGAACACCAGTCACAGAGCTCCTGAGCGTGTCTGTCTATGGGGAATGGACTTACCCTGCCTCAAAGAGTGTGCAGGCCAGACTCGCACAGTCATTTCACAGGTGAAGAAACTGAGACCAGAAAGGGGAAGTGATCTGAGGCTGGGACCAGCCTCTAGTAAAGTCAACCCGACTCAGTGACCTTTAGCGAGCCCTGACCCAGGGCCATGCAGCACCTGGTACTGAGTTGCACACAGACCACGGGATGGCGGGGGGGGGGGGGTCATTGTGGCTATGTCCTCTTGTACCAAGGAGGAAGTGCCAGCTCAAGGGCACTTGCTCAACTACTCCCTGCAGGGTGCCCAGGAGAGGGAAATGGAGCCCCTAGGGAGGGATGGGGGAGGTGCGCAACCCTGACCAGGCCCCAGGCAGCTTCCACAGGCCTAAACGTGGAGTTTCCCAGAACCTGTCTGCAGGAAGAACCCAGAAACCCCAAGGGGCATCCATCTGCTCCCCAGGGGAGCCCCCACCCACCACCCACCCCCTCCCCTAGGGTTAAGGGATTAGCAGTTCCAAGGCTCTTAGGTTCAAACCTGGGAAGTGCCTTAAGACAGCAGAGGGCCCTAGGGCAGTTAAGGGGCTGGGCATGGGGGAGGGGCTGGCCCAACTAGGAACACTCCAAATCTTGTGTGTGGGTGAGGGGAGCCCCTCATCTCAGAGACAGGCTCAAGCCATGCCAGGATCCAGGCGGGCCTTGGAGTCAGGATACCTCTCCTAGCTCTGCAGTCTCCAGCCTAGGTAACCTCAGACAGGTTGCTGACCTTCAGCTGAGCCCAACCCCTAGCCTGTGAAAAGCAGCCACTGACAACCCCACCCTCATCAGGTCCTGAAGAGGACCTATGTGAAAGGGTCAGTGTAGGGTCCACATGCAGTAGGTGCTCAACTAACCATAGCTGTGTTATTGTTTTTACTGTCATCATCTGCCAGCATAAGCGTGAATGTCACAGACAAGTCAGGCCAGGCGTGTTGGGTAACCCAGGTCATGGCCCTAGTTCTCTCTCATCGTTTGCTTTTGAGCTCTGAGCCAATCCCTCATGCCTCAGTTTCCCCAGCCCCAAATACAAAGCATTCCCCCTCTAGCCCGCACGACCTCGGGAGAGATGGGCATTTAGTAGGAGCCTGAAGGTTACAACGTGGGTAGCACCCTGCTGACCAGGCTTGCATCTCCTCTTTGCTCAAAGGAAGGCCTACCCACACTTCCAGACAGCCTTTCCTCCTACCTCCGTGGCCTCAGCCCTGCCTGCTCACGTCAGCTCTTCTTAGATGGGACAGCCCTGCCACAAAGGCACATGCCAAGCCTCTCGCCACCCTGCAAAGGCTCCATTTGCCACCTGGAAGTCCCTGCTCAAGTCTAACTTGTAGCCTTGCTGTGTGAGTGTAGGGGATGGGAGACAGAGAAAGCCTTGAAACTACACTTGGCTTTCTCTATTCCCTCTGGTATTAGGAAGCCTCCAGGATTTTCCAGCCAAGGACCATGGGTTCTTCTGCCCTGGGTCCAACCCATTCCCATCCTTCCCCCAACCCCTGGCCCCCAGCTCAGCCTCTTCACTCGGGTACCTCATCAACCCCATCTGAGAACAGCCCTAGAGAAAGCTAAATCCAAGCCATTCTAATTGAGGAGCCCTTGTTGTGGGATGCCACCCCCAGAAAAATGCCAGCTCTAGTGGAGCAGGTGGAGGGCCACTCATTATGTCTCACTGACATAATGAGAACTGATGACAACACACACCACCGTCTACTTCAGGTTCTGCCGCTTTGGGACAGAGATGAGAGTCATATTGATCTCACAGGTGACAAACATGAGGTCAGAGAGGTGAGCAGATGCCCATGATTACACAGCAGGCATTGACTAAGCCAGGTGTGGAGCCCAGGCCTGGCCGACTCCAGAGTCCTCGGCACAGGGGCGTCCAGTTTCCTGACTGGCCACTGCTGTTTGTGTCCCTCCGGATGCTTGGGTCCCTCTCTCCTCCTCAACCCCAGCCCAGTTCTTCATGGAGACCTGTGTGGCTGGGAGGAGGGAGCCCAGCTGGGCCTAAGTCCTTATAGCCACATGCCCTTTGACCACTGCGAGGCTGCCTCGGAACTGCAGGCCCAGAATGACCTGCAGTCTGGGTGTTAGGAGACTGTCCAAAGCCCTTCATGACCATGAAGCCGTTCCCATCAGATTTAATTCTCTCATCTCAAAAATGGCTTTTTTGGGCAGCATATGGAAAATGGGGATACTCTCATTTCTGCCCAGTGCAGGGAAGGCAAGCCCCAACCCCAAAGGGGAGGCAAGGCTTAAAAAGGCTCCTCAACTCTCAGCACCCCAGGACTCCCTTATACACAAGCCAGCTGTGTACCCATTTTGCAGGGCTGCAGACTAAGAACCAGGGCCATGGTGAAAATCGAAGTGGGGGCATTAGATAATGAGGGCCTTGGCAACTAAGAGGACAGAGAGAAGCAGATGTGGGGTAAGCAGGGAAGGTGGGCAGAAAGACTCCTGGGGACAGCCCATTTGATCAGGGGTCTCATACTTCCCCCATCTCTGGCACCACCCTAACCTCTCAAGGACCCCATGCCCCAGGGCAGGGAACCAGCCAGCCACTTGGTGGTCCTGGGGAAATTGACTTTCCCCGACACTCCTCTTCCACCCTTTCCTTTTCCCAGCTCCCCTGTATCCCTTCCCCATGTACCCAACCCACTCTGCCTGGGCCAGAGGCCCTGTACTGGAGGGCAGGTGGGTTTAACACTCTCATGCCTGATACTTGGGCCTCCTCCTCAGAGAGGGCAGAGCCAAGTTGGCAACGTAAGAAAACCGTCTCCACTTCCCCACTCGCACCTTGCAGAACCCAGTAGACACAACATGGCTGAAGGCCGACCCTCTTCTGTGTGAGCCTAAACACGGGTGTCTGGGGCAGCAGAGTCCTGAC
Organism: Aotus nancymaae; assembly: GCF_030222135.1. Classification (NCBI taxonomy): domain Eukaryota; kingdom Metazoa; phylum Chordata; class Mammalia; order Primates; family Aotidae; genus Aotus; species Aotus nancymaae. The sequence continues at coordinate 14,641,717 of NW_026988479.1, read as the reverse complement.
TGCAGCAGGTGTACCTTTGTATGCCAGTGCCCTGCCCCAGTCTATGGCATCATCTGGGGGTAAGCTATGGCCTGAGGATGACCAGGCCCAGCATGTGGAGCCAATGGGGTGAGAGTGGCCTCCCCGCAGGGGGCACGCCGTGTGTGCCTGTGTGTGTGCACTCGCCTAGGTACGTGCTGGTGGGTGTGTGCACCAGAGGCTGGGCTGTGACTGGAACCGGGAGAGTGCTTCTGGAGCAACACATGGGAGCTGTATGTGCACGGTGCATGTGACTGAGTCTGCACCACGCGTGTCGGCTGGGTGTGCTGAGTCGTGTGGAACTCTGTGTGCTGTGAGAGACTGTGTCTGTTCTAAGTGTGTGCCCGGGTGTGCCGCGTGTGGGGTGTGTGAGTGTGCACTCTGCCTGCCAGGCCGCAGGGCCTCGTGGGGCTGCCGGGGATGGGGTGACTCACATCTCCTGAGCTAATCCTGCCGCCTGCCCGCCCAGCTCACCCTGCTCTGCTGGGCTGATGGCCGCCAGCACAAGGGTGGGGGGGCGGAGCGGGCAGCCGCGGCGGGGAGGCTGGCTTGATAAATAACCTGCTGCTTCCCCAGGCTTCTAAGAAGGAGAGGCTGCAGCATGGGGAGGAGAGTGAGGGTGGAGGTGGGGGAGGCTGTCCTGGCCCCCCAGGCTCCGGCTGCCCTGGCCCCCTCAGCCCAGGCTGCAGCTCCGGTTCCTGTTTCATCGAAACCTGAGCTGGGAAAAGCCTATCGGGTCATCTTGCCTGTCCCGCGGCCACCAGCCCAGGCAAGCTGCCCCTCAGGGGACAGGCCCGCAGCCTGGCCGCCCAGCCAGTGAGTGGGTGGGTGGGGGGAGGATATTTCTGTCCAGACTAAATGCAGCTCTGGGCCTCTGTCTGTGTACCCCCCCACCCCAGCAGCTGCTCCCAGAGGCGCCCTGGCTCTGCAGGACTGACTAAATATAGGCCCCCCACCGCAGCAAACCCCCCATGTTCACCAATTCCCAGTGGCCCCACCCACATGAGGGTAGAGGGAAGGCTGGGGAGCCCACTGTGTGACCTTGGGCCAGCGTATCCCCTTCTCTGGGCTCTCAAACTATAAAAAACCAAGGATTACTCAGCTCCGGGTCCTCCCTTGCCTAACGGGTGCTTTTGGAGCATAGACCACAAAGGTGACTGGGGTGGGGTCTTTGCATAAGCAGGTAAAGGCTGAGGTCCCCTCCTCAGAGCAGCCCAAGTGCCTTTAGGCTTATAAACACGGCCCCTCCATTCTGCCCGTTCCTTGCCCAGGCCGGGCAATACCAGGCTCCTCCAATCTGCCCTGGCCGGACCCTGGCCAGGAAACAAGTTGTGCCAGGCTTGGGGTGGAGGGGCAGGAGCATGACAGCTGCTATTTCCTGGAGGCCACAGTCGGGCACAACCCGGATTCCTGCCTGGCTCCACGCTCCACCAGAGCCTCTTCCAGGCTGCGGGCCCAAGACAAGGCGCCCCCTTCCCCATGTCAGAGCTATTATCAGACCCCACAGGATCATCCCACTCCCCTCCCTTACTGCACTGGCACAGGCGGGAGGAAGGTGCCTGCATGCAGCCAGCCTCTAGGACTGGGGAGAGGTGGTCTCTGCAGGGTCTTTGCCTCCGCGGGAGGCAGCCCCAGCTTCCCTCCTCCTGCCTGCCTGCCCACCCGGCTGCTTCCCTCAGCCCCACACGCACCAAATTCCCCACATGCCTGTCTGTCTCTGACAGCTCGTGCAAATACTTGGCTGCGCGGGCACCCGCTGTTCTGAGCCCGCTGCGCCTGCCTCCTCCCTGCCTTCCCGGGGGGCTCTGCAGACGCAGCCAGGGATGGGAGGGGGCCAGAGCCAAGAAGCTCGGTGGGCAGTGGGGAGAAAGGGAGGGCGGGAGGGACCAGCCTCAATGCAGAAGCACCACCCCCGGCCCCTGGAGCCTAAGGGACCTGGGAGGCCACCGTGAGCCAGCCCAGGCAGGGCAGCAGCTGCTGACACCCCCGCTGCCCCCCGACACCCCCGCTGCCCCCCGGAACCTCCCAGGAGGACCTTCCGGAGGCCTCCCACTTGCCTCGGCCGATGAAACAGCATCTGTCACCCCCGCGGCGGCAGCTCAGGACAGGGCAGAGGGCACCACAAGGCCCCTGGGGAAGGCCTTGAAATCTGGACGAGGGCCCAGCCCCTCTTGGCAGTCCCAGCCCCCCAGCACTCAGAGCATGGGGGTGCATTCCAGCCCTCCTGCAAGGTGTGGGGCACACCTGCCCAACTGCCAGCCTTGGGATGTCTCCACTTGGACCGGCTGGGGCCTTATTTGCCCCCACTGCCCTCCGTCTTCCTGCTAGCCTCGTCTCCCTCCCAGGAGACCAGTGGAGGAAACACTTCCTGACAACAGCTGGGATTTTCCGCTGGACACTGCGCCTTGCTGGCCAGCTCCTTACCTCCCCCCACCTCAGTCCTTCCCCAGAGTCACCAAATCACGCCCCCACCCCACGTCTGCAGCAGAGGAATCGTTCCCTCCTGGCTGATCTGCCACTAGCCCCAGCATCCAGGCCCCGCACAGACGCTGAATAAATGACCTCATGGGTAACAGCCTCCATTCTGCAGATGGGTAAACCGAGGTTGGGAGACAGCCCAGAGATCCAGAGCCAGGCCTCCCCAACTGTGCTCTTCCCAAAAGGGGCCAACTGCAGGTCCCTTTGCCACTCCTTTGCCTCCCACCACACTTCTGCCTCAGGAGCCAACTGAGCCCTCCCAGGCTTCTGGAGTAATCAGGATGACTCCAAACAGAACCTCTCGGTGTTCTGGGTTCAAATGCCCAGCTGGGCTACTCTAGATGATGCTCCCAGCTCTCCCACAGCCCCACAGTGGTCTTGAAAAGAATTCCAAGGTATTGTCTAGGTGACGCTACACCTTGGATAAAGCCTCCTCTCCCCATTGCACAGATGGGGCTGCTGAGGACCCCAAGGGAGGGGGAGCTGCAGGCGGCCATGAGTCAGAGGGGGAGCTGGGAAGCCGCCCGGCCCTGCCGGCTGTTGCTGGAAGCAACAGCCTGCATTTCCTCCTCACGCTGGTGCCTCGGGAAGCGTGGGCAGCGGGCGGGCGGGCACCGCCGAGAGGACCCCTCCTGTGCTTGTGGGCCAGCCGCATCCCCTCGCTGCCTGACTGGGCCCACAGCCTACTCTCCACGGCAGCTAGAGCTCCAGAGAGAGGCAGGCTAGAGGCAGAACAGGCATTTCTGTCCCAGGTATGGGCTCATGTCACCTGAGGGCACCAGGCCCTGTGACCTCAGGGCAGCCTCACCCCCAGAGCTTCAGTGCCCCCTAGCATCAAACAAGGAGACTGAAACATGACCATCTACACTTCCTTCTACAAGCAAAATCCATGGATCTGTGACTCTAAAATCCCAACAAGAATCCTGACTTGAAAAATGTCTCCATTCCAAGCATTCTGATTCTAGACTCCCATGAATAAGAAATTCTAGGCCACCAAGATCTGACACCCCCAGGAAGAAAGGGGGCCAGGCCCACTTCTGCCTATTGCTATGAGCCCAATTAACTAATTTTCCATCTAGCTCTGGAGGAGATGGGGCAGGCAGGAGAGGGGCTGGGTCTCTCCCATCAGAGTCAGCAGGAACTGGCATGAAGTGGTGGGGGCCCCTGGCCTGGGGAGGAGCTGGTCTAGTCCTAGAGGACAGGCCACCTCCTTCTGGCACACACAGCCACTAATGCCACAGATGTCAGGAAGTCAGCCCAAACCAGAGCGAGAGTGGGTGGCGGGGGGTTTGCATGCCTGCACCCCATCCTGCAGCTAGGAGGGAGGGAGGGCATGCGGGCGTCAGGTCAGAGCTGGTCTCTCTGCTTCTCAGGTTCCAAGCCAAGCTCCACGCTTTATCTTCCTGTCTTCACCACCCACTGCTTCCTCCTTCCCGCCACAGTCCCCTCACCTCCCCGGCCAGTCCCAGCCCAGGCCAGCCGGCAGCCAGCCAGGGCAAAAGCTCCCAAGCCCATCTGACAGATGGAAAAATTGTGGTCCATGAAGAAGACAGGACTTGCCCCACTGACTGGCCCAGCAGCCTATTGCTCTCTAGCTACATCTCTCTGCCCTGCCCCCCACCTTGCTTCCCAGAGTCCTCCACAGGGTCAGTGCATCTCCACATGCCAGTCTGTCCACCAGCACACACCCTATCCCAGGGTCCCCTGACAGTACTCATCCTCACCACCAGTCATCCAGTCATTCACTAATTCATTTTTATCCACCCAACTAGCCTATCAGCTCGTCTCCCCACCACATCCAGCCCATTGCCAAGGGTTATGGGGCCTCAAGGAGGAAAGAGCAAGGCCTGTGCCCAGCAAGCATTGAAGGAGCCCCTTTTGTGTGCCAGGTAGCGTGGAAGGTGCAGGAAACAGCACACACAGGCCAATAGCCTATCATCAAGGGCTCTGCCAGGACTCGATCATCCTAGGCAGCGGCAAGTCACAAACTCCCGAGGCCTCAGTTTCCTCATCTGTATATGGGGATGCTAACAACAGGCATCTGTCCCAGGTATGGGCTCATATCACCTGAGGCTATTGTGGGGATGAAAGGAGGTGAAAGCCAGAAAGCTGTTCACATGGTACCTACCACAGAGAGGACTTTTGTTGAGCTACTCCTTATCAATGGTTTGTTACAATCTATTATAACAATAGCAGTAATAGGCCAGGCATGGTGGCTCATGCCTGTAATCCCAGCACTTTGGGAGGCCAAGGCAGGTGAATCACTTGAGATTGAGTTAGAGGCCAGCCTGGCCAACATGGAGAAACCCTCAGTCTATATTAAACCCTTAGTCTCTAGTAAAAATACAAAAATTAGCCGGGCGTGGTGGTGGGCGCCTATAATCCCAGCTACTCAGGAGGCTGAGGCAGAACTGCTTGAACCTGGGAGGCAGGGGTTGTACTGAGCTGAGATCTCACCACTGTACTCCAGTCTGGGGGACAAAGTGAGACTCCATCTCAAAAAAAAAACCAAAAACACACAATAGCAGTAATAGTTGGGGGCTGCAACGGATTATAGCAGCTAAAGTTCTTCAAACACTTATTTGGTTCCAGGCACTTGGGGTACAAGAAGGAATCACTGCCATATCCCAATTGCAAGGCTGGCAAGGAGCAGGCTCAAAAAGCCCCAATAAGCATCTGATGAATGAGGGGATCAATGACAGGAGGCATGCCCCTGCCTCCAAGGAAGGTATAAGCCAGCATGTTTTCATGCGTGAGGGTGTCTTTCTGCACACACACGTGTGTGTATATAAGCACTTAGGTGTGTTACACGTACATATGTGTGCCTGTGTGAGGGACCTGAGGGTCCAGTGATGCCAGGGGCACCGCCACTCAAGCCCACTCAGGCCCCCACCTGACGCCACCCCTGCCAGTGATCACAGCAGCGCTGAGGGGACTTGGGCAAAAGCAGGGGCCAGGCCCATGGAGAGAGGCCTGGAAAGACGCTTTGCATAGCTCTGGCCCTCGGATTACAGGCCCAGCCTAGACCCTGCTTGGGGGTGCAGGGGCCACTAGGTGTTTACCCACAGGCACCCAGGCCCCCTCTGCCTGAACATTACGCCCATGCTGCCATGAAACACAAGTGTTCTTGCTGGCAGGCTGGGCATGTCTGAGGAGGTCAGAAAAGGTCACAGGCGAGGGAGGGAGAGGTGGGCCCAAGGGCCATGTGGGGTCTGCCAGACAGGGGAGGGCGGGTACAGGGCTCCCCTGGGGCCACCAGGCAGGCCTGGCTCTGCCCTGCTGGGGCCGGCAGCTGGAGGGGAGTAAATATAGCTGGGGCGTCCCGGCCACATTCCTGGGAGGCCAGCGAGGCCCGCCTGCCCGCTGCTCTAAGCAGAGCGCAGCAGCCAGGGCCCAGAGCCGCCACTGCCCTCTTCCCAAACAAACAGAAAAATAAATAAAACCAGCTCTCACGGCCGGCACAGCTTGGGGGGAGGGGGCAGGAAGGGGTGGACTGGTGTTGGGGGGTGGACAGGCAGGCAGACCAGTTGCCGCGGTTTCTGTTCCACTGGAAAGGAGGAAGCCAACAAAAGAGAAAAATAGAGGAAAAGGGCAGGGAGTGGTTAGAGATGTCAAAGAAGGGGAGAGAATCCCTAAGAGATGAAGGGTGTCACAGGAGAGGTGTGGGGGAGGCAGGTCAGGAGGGACAGGGAAAGCGTCAGGGGCGGGCACGATGGGGGACAGTTAGGAGTAGGCAGAGGCAGCCTCTGGGTCAGTAATTCAGTGGCAGGGATGCCCCAGAGGGGTGGCAGGCAGAGACAAAGCGGGTGGTGTGGGCTGGGGCAGGGGGCCGGCTTGAAGGGCCATGAAATATTAAAGAGCTAAGGCCAGTGAGTGACAGAGGTCATAGGAAGCAGGAGACTAGTCAGGGAGCAATGGTGGACCCTGAGGCGGAGGGCTGCCCCACCTCTGGCTGGTCTCTCCACCATCTCCATCAAGCCAGACTCCCAGGCTCTGCTGTGATGGAAGGACAGGCTGAGGGTGGGAGGGGCCGTGGGGATTAGTGATGGCAGGGAGACCTCTGCAGTTCCCTCTTCCCTCGGGCTGATCTGGGGACAGCCCGCCTTCCAGAGCTGCCAGCCACCCTATCAAGAAAGCCAGGAGGCCTGTCAGCACAGCTGCTGCCACGGCACCTCCTGGGGAAGGAGCAGGAGACATCCAGCTTCTCTTTCCCAGGAAAAATTAGCTAAGCTACCACTTTCAACAGAGACCTGCAGGGAGGAAAGGCTGGGCCTCACAGCTCAGCTGAGCCAGCAGGTCACCCCCCAGCCCTCCCACCCCACCCCTGCCTGGCCCCATTACTAGCTTCACAACCTTGTTCAGTCCCCTTGTCCCTGAGCCTGTGTCTTCACCAGCCCCTCGCCTCCAGGCGTGGTGTGAAGAAAGGGAGAAGGCAAATAACACATTGAAAACATACTGAGGCCAAGTATCTGCATGCATCCTCCCAGAGAAGGCTACCATGGGTACCGTCCTATTATCAGTCCCATTTTACAGATGGGGAAGAGAAAGTCAGTCAAGTGATGCACCCAAGGTCACACACCTGGTGATCAGCCGAATGGAGACAGACCTGCTAGGTATGAGCCACATGTTCTTTGCTTAGGATTCACGGGGCACGTGCATTCCTTGTCTCTATAAAAGCCAATGTCTACTGAATACAGATTGCAGGTGAGTACCTCTCCCTGCCAGGCACTATGCAGCCATCTGTGTCCATCTGAATGAAAATGACCTTGAGAGGCAGGCATTCTCTTACTGTCCAATTTCAGAGATTAGGAAACTGAGATTTGTAGAGATAACACAACTGGCCCAAATGTCATACATCCAGCTAGGCAGTGACATGGCCAGGATTCGGAGTCAGTTCTGATGGACTCTAGAGCCACTGCTCATCCATACTTGTCTGGGTGGGGTTAGGAGGACCCGGTAGTCGTAGAGCTCAGTGGTTCAGTTGGCTTGACAAGGAACACCCAGAAAAGGTCAGAAACAAGGTCACAATTGCTGTGGGGTTGGGGAGATGGCAGCTGCTTTGGACGGGGCAGAGCCTGCAGGAGCCCCAGGTGAGGGTACAAGCTAGGAGCCTGGCTAGAGTGATCTGCTTGGGTTTCTACCTAGAGACCCTGTACCAGGTACCAGCAGCCCTGCCCCAGTGCAAGGATACTGAGGCTGACCCAAAAAGGGCCAGCGGAGCCCTGTCTTGTTGGTCCCCAGGGTTCTAACCTGTGTTCCGAGGCCAGTGTGCCTGGAACTAATCACCTCTTCAGAGGCCCTAGTGCTGTGGAAGGGGGGCAGGATCCCCTCCCTCTCTCCCAGGCCCTGTGAGCCCAGAGGGAGGCCAGCATCAGAGGCAGGAAATGAAGAAGAATTTGCGATCTAATTGAGCTGGCGGGGGATTAGGCGGCAGAATGCAATTACAGGGGCTGGAGCGGGGCCAGGGGGCACTGACACCCCAAGATGTGGTCTGGCCCAGGTGACTGGGCCCAGCCAGTCTCTGGCCAGAGACACTAGACTTGGGGTTGGGAGGATGGGTACAGGCAAAGGTTGGGACCAGACAGCTTCTCAGCCTACAGAGAACTGCAGGGTTCCAGCTCCACGTGATACCCAGAAGAAGCAAAAAGTTTTCCTGGGAATCGTCCCCCAGGGAATGAGCCTATGGACTCTCACATGGGGAGCAGGCAGCCAGACACACACACTCTCACAGGCTCCACTCATACATGTTCAAGCATGTGCTCACACTCCTAGGTAAGCCCCACATAACCACATTCACCTGCATCGGGGCAGGCTTCCCAGGCTGGCCCTTTGCTGCCACTGGCTCCAACAAATGGTGGGTTGAGGGGAGCACAACCTCCCCTCAAAAAAACCCACCCATGACCTTAAAATCCTTTTATTCCCATAATCACATGCTGCCATCGCCGTGGATACACACTGTCACCCTGGCCCCAGCCTGTCTCCCTCTGCGGCTTCCAAAACTCCCAGCAGGCAGGCGGACGGGGAGGCTGCCCAGTTACTGCTGGGGAAAGGGGGGGTTATGGGGGTTGCAGAGGGAAGGACTGGGTGGGAAAGGTTCAATTCTACACATACACACTCCATGCTACACATATTCAGGGCCTCAAACAACCAGAGGGAGAGATTCAGTAAGACAGAGATACAGAAAGAAAAAGGAAAATATAGCCAGCAGCCACCACAGAGACCACTGTCCGTACAGCACAGACACGCCCACTCCCACATTCACAATTCAGACACACTCTACTCAGACCCCCCAGATTTATGAGCATATACAAAGCACACAGATACACACAAATCACTAACACAAACTCTCGAAAATTCCAAGCACACACAACTCACAGAATATATTCATTCCCAGATTCACAGAGACATAGCCAATCTTCAGAAATACAATCTCAGATTCACAAACACACATGTACACATGCACTATAGATCCACACACTTCTAGATCCACAGATATACATGCCCTGATTGATAAATCCATGTATGTTCAGATTCCCACACCCTGAGACAGACATTCAACACAGAGATTCACAGATATAGATACACAACTTAGAGACACACATGTCCTGAGTCATAAGCACACATCACCCAGATTCCCACATCCCAGAGCAACAGACTAGTGCCCACACAGTCTCAGCTCTGTCAGCTGACACTGCCTCTGGCTTTAGGGGGCAGGTGGAGGGTTGGAGATTCCTGGGTCTTTGAGGGCGCAGTCCTTTCTCATTGCTCAAATCCAGGAAGGGTGGGCTCAGCGTTGGGGGGAGGTGAGGGGGAAGTAAGAGAAAGCAGAAAAAAACTTTAGTGGGATATTCTTGTTGGGCAGTAGCGCGTGAGTAACGGGGGAGGCTTTTTGTGGTCTGGTGAGTTCCAGCTATGAGTGAGAGTTTAACTATTAATACACTTAATCAAGGACACTACACACACAGGGCTAGGATGGGACCAGGTGGTGGGGGTAAGAGAGGGAGAGCCCCAGAAAAAAGAAAAGAAGGAAAGCCCCAATCAGGGCCCCAGGGGGCGGAGAAAGGGGGCGGAGCTTCTATCCTGGGCCGGCCTCCAGAGCTGGAGCAGTGATTCATTTGTGCACCACCAGAAGGGTGGGGTTTGATACACAGTAGGTGCTCAATACAAATATACTGGGGCAACAAATGAATAACATCAAGAGTGGGCAATAATAACAGTAATAATGTGTGAACCCCCCATCCTTGTTCAATTAGGGCATGCCCCAGAGCATCATGCTTGGGAGTTAGTTGGGACTAAATGGTCAAGCCACCAGACAGGGGCTCTAGGAACCCAGGATTGGATCTGGCTCACCCGTATTCCCTCATTCCTCCACCCTAGCCTGCAACCTGGAAAGTCAGCCCAGCCCACATCTCTCTCTCTTCTGAGGGAGACTCCTTCCATTCCAGCCTCCTATAAACAACAAGGTGCAGTCCTAAAGAAGGCGGGGTTTTTCATTCCCCTGGACTTGTTTCTCTTACCCAGATCCAAGCCTGCCCCCACACTCCTATGGGTCTCAGTTTCACATGTGCCAAGTGGGTAGGAGGCAGGCAGAGCTGGAAAGGGGCAGCAAGAGTTGAGGGTCACAGTGGGAACTCACGGAACACGGGCCTGTGCTGGCTGGGGCCCTGGATGCAGAATCCTCCCTTCCCCTTCCCCCACCCCAGCCCAGCCCAGCCCAGCCGGGTGGACATTCCAGGTCTCACGTGATAAAGACGAGGCCACTGGCCCTCGGGTAAGTCAACAGGCTCTGTCGCGGGAGAGATAGGAGGCCCCAGCCAGGGTCACCTGCTGAGCGGGGAAAACAGCCAGGACCAGATACACACATAAATAAGACACCAACTCGACAGCCAGCCAGCCAAGGGGTCTGTCTTCTGCAGAGGCTCACCTTGGAAAGGGAGGTGGCATGGAGAGGGAGGCCAAGGCTGACACGGGGCGTCGCTGGGAGAGACCCAGCTCCTGGGAGGGTGAGGGGTAGGGGGGTGCTACCCAAGTTCCGGGGGCTGGCTGGGAACTCAGAGAACAACCTCCCTCAGCTGTTCCCATCTCTTCCCAGGGCAAAAATCAAACCGTCACCCCCTCTCCCTCCTCCCCAAGGAGAGGACAATTTCCGTTCTGGGAGGGGGGTGACAGCTGCAGAGCGGGCCACTCCCCACCCCCCCACACACCAAGCTCCAGCCTGACTCTCATTTAGGGAAAATGCTAAATCAACAATACGCAGTTACGGGTAGGTAGCGCGCCGGCCTGAGTCTCCCGGCACGGCTCTCAGAAAGCGGTTTAGATGGGGGCTTTGGTCTCAGTTCCTGGTTTTCTAGAGGCGGTTGGAAACCAAGGCACGAGTGTCTTTCGACCAGGTGAAGCTTAGGCCAGTAGGCCCCCCGACAAGACGTCTAATTTAAATACCACCAATTGCAAAGGACAGACGCCCCCCACCCCGCGGGCTGGGGCAGCTGAGGTGGCGCCGGGTGTTCAAATCGCGCTCCAAACAAGTCCGCAGCGACAGCGCTCGCAGCCCCCGCCAGGCGGCCCCAGCGGAAAACTTGAAAGGGACTCTGTTTGCCGGCGGCCCCGGGGCGGCTCCGGCGGGGGCCAGAAATCGCACACACGCCCCCTCCCCAGCGCTTCCAGAGAAAATGCGGGGGGAGGAGGCAGGGCCCACCACAAATCCAAGGGCTCCAAACAGTGCCTGCGGTGCGAGGAAAGGCGGGGGTCAGGAATCTGGTGCCACCCCCTTAGCTCCCCGCCCCGCGAAGACACGACTCTCAGACCACCCAGGGTCCAGGGGGCAAAGTAGGGCGCAGTTGCCAAACCTTCAGACCTCCGTCTCGGGAGACTAGAGGGAGTCGATCTTTCCGAATTAGTCACTACAGAACCCCCCGAATTTACTGGTGCTTCCTTGCAGCCCGTGGCACCAGCCCAACTCCGCGAACCCCTTCTGATTCCCGGGGAGCAAAAAAGAACAAAAAGAGATCTTGCTCCCACATTACTTGCTTTAGTTCTTCTGACAGGTCCCGGAGGTGGCCCCCCATTTAAAAACCGGGGTCACTCACTTTCCGTCGATCCTACAAATAAACAAAGCCAGGCGCACGCCGCGCTCCCCGCCGGAAAGCAGCCCATTCCGGGCGAGGACAACTTCCCCCAGCCAGAAAATTAACACATTCCTCTCGCGGCGGCGGTTCAGCCCCTCACTCCGCTCCGGGGAAGCGAAGGGGAGGGGGCTTGGGCTGAACTTCATGGGCAAATTTGGGGCCAGAGCAGCGTGGCAGGCGCCTGGGACGTCCGCCCCCCACAGTTACGCAGCTACAGAAACACCCCCGTTCTCCCTCCCAGGCTCTGCACGCTGCTTGGCCCACGCGGGGCTCTGCAGACAGCCTAAAGGACTCCCCAAGGCTGGGGAGGGAGGGAGGGAGGGAGAGGCCGCGGGGCATCGGGGGAGATACTTTGATGGAAAAAAAAGGTCAAACTTCATCAGCCCGCCGGGCACCCCGCGGGCAGCGGGGGCGAGGAGCCGGAGGAGAAATGCAGAAGTGGCCGCCGCCTCTTCCAAGTGGTGGGGGAGGCTCAGCCACGCGTGGTCGAGGACGCCCAGAGCAGAGCAGTTGACGTCGCCCCTCAACACAGGGCTGCGAGTGGGGTCTGATGGGGGGAGTGCGCGCCAGAGATCTACAAGCAGCCGCCCCCGCAGGCTGAGCGCCCGCCCAACCCCAACAGACGAGGACCCCGGGCGCCCGCCGCCCCAGCGCCTGCAAGCAGGAGTAGTGGGGGGGCGGCACCCTCAGGGAGCGTCCCAGCCCCACTCCACCGCGCCCAAGCCGCCGTCCCAGACCCTAAAACCCCTCTTTTTGTCTGAACTCAGTGATCTGCGACCGAGCATACTGCGGCTTGAGGAGCCTTGGGTATAGCACCGGCCACCGAGCAATCACCGGCGCTAGGTTTCCTAGGCTTCGGGGCTTCGCGGCTCACCCTGCGGGCGCCCCCCGCCCCTCCCAAACACGGACCCCTCCTTCCCCGTCCCCGGCTCTCCGCACCTGAACTTCGGGGAACCCGCGCCGCCAAACTTTCCGTCGACTTGCAGCGAACTCCGGCCCCGGCCGCGCACCGAACCCCGGGGGAGGAGAGGGAGGTAGGCGGGGAAGGGGAGGGGGACGGCCTCCGGGGGGGTCGAGGGAGGGCCGTGGCCCGACACCTACCCGCTCTCCGAGTCGTCCAAGCCGCCACCGCCGCCGTCGCCGCGAGGCCGAGGGGGAGGGGCGGGGCGGGGAGCTGCGCTCCGCTCTGGGCACCGCCGCCGCGGTGCGCTCCGCTCCAGCCGCCAGCAGTGCCCGGGTCCGGAGCCGGAGTCGCGCCGCCGCGGCTGGCCCGAGGCGGGGAGGGGGGGGAGCCTGCAGCACCTGCCCCTCCTCCCCCTCCCCGCGGCCCAAATTAAAAAACAACAAAAAGCAACTAATCACCCCCGAGCGGAGCGCGGCGCGGCGGGCGGAGGGTTCAGCGTGCGGCGCCCGGACTCAGCAGGCGGCGCGCATGGCTGGGCGCGGGCTGGGTAGGGTTGGGACGCGGGGCCCGGCTTTACGGGGTGAGGCTCTGCCGCTCTTCTCGCTCGGCTCGGGCGCCTGCTCTTGCCGCCAGTGCCGCCTCTGCTGCCGCCGCCTCTACATCCCCGCTCAGGCTCAGCCGCCTCTGCCGCCGCTGCCGCGCGCCCGCCCGGGCAGGAGCTATGAACGCTGCCCGGGGGCTGCCGGCAAAACCCGGACCGGACTCAACGCTCCCTCCTCCCCCCGCTCCACCTCGGCTCCCCTCCCTCCTCCCACCGCCTCCCTCCCAGCGCAGCTCTGGCCACTTGGACGCCGCGGGCTCTGAGGCCGGAGCTGCAGCCGCTGCGCCTCGAGCTCCCCGCGCCCTGACGAGGTCCACCCAGGCTCAGCTCCCTCGCGCGCCCTGTCTTCACCTTTTTCCCGCAACTTTACCAAAAAAAAAAAAAGGAAGACGACCTCCCCGCTTTGGCTTGGGTTTAGAGACGCACCTCTGGGGAAATCTATCCTTCTCTCTCTCCCCTCTTCAACGGGGCCTGAAGCTTCGAGGACAGGGAAGGAGAGTTTGGCCGCGCCTCCCAGCTCAGGTGCGCGGCGGGCCAGAGACTCCTAGTCGAGGGCTCCTGGGAGATACACGCGTGTTCAAAGACCCCACCCTTCCAAGAGCACCTTCAGGGATTCCGTGGGCACTAAGGGCTCCGGGACAAAAGGGGCGGAGGTTCCCGTTCCCATTTCTCAGATGAGAAAACCGATCCGAAAAAGGATATTTTTTCTCTTACTCAGGCGCCAGCCTCAACTCTTGAGTTCCGGGGCTGAGACGACTACATACATTTGGTGCCCTGAGACCTTGGCCTACGCCCTCAAAACCCGAAACAATGCCTGGAACAGCAGCGCTCAATTGGTACCTGGAACAGCAGCCCTCAATAGGATGAAAGAAGGAAAAGTCAGCCTGGCCAGAGTAGGCGCCCAGTGGGGACAGGACAGATTAGGGCCCGCATATCCCGTTTTCACTCCATCAGTGTCCCCTTAATCTGCCCATCTTGGGCTAAGCCTGTGGCTGCAGATGTCTTCACCTCACGGACCCACAGTGCAAGCCCCGGTCTCACATAATCCCAAGTGCCTGTAATCCCAAAGTGAAAGTTTTCTTCAATTCTTTGGGATTCGTGGGGGCGGGTTTGTGCAGCAAGGCAAACCTTCCTCTGCGTGGCGCAGAAAACGCGGTCCCCAGGCCCAAGCGGGGGAGGGGGAGGGGGAGAGGAAGAGCGGTTGGGGAAGTCAGCCTAGGGTTAAACGTTACAGCCTGAGATCGATTGGGGCCCAGATAACAGGGAGTTAACTGCGGCGATCCGGGCGCCTCCGGCCACTGGCGCTGCCTCGGTGGGAGAAGCGAAACTGTCTCCCACCTCGCTGCTTCCTCTCCTTTGCTCTGCGCAGCCTGGCTGTCGCCGAGGCTGGCGCGAGGGCCATGGGGCATGGATCTCCTGGCAGCAGCAGCTGGCGCCCACCTTCCACACCGTCTATATGTGGTCTTGGGGCCTTGACCCAGCCTGGGTGGGGTGGGGGAAGGTGTCAAAGGACAGAGCTCATCTGGAATGTCATCTCTCCCACTCCTGACATCCAAAGCCACACGAAGTGACCCCTCCCCAGACATCGTGGACACCTGCTCCTAGCCAGTTCTTTCCTAATGCTGAGAAGTGTTCTCCCTTAATTATTATGCCAAGAAATGGCTCCCTTGGGGAGGCGTTTAGTCTCTCTTCTCCTTGCCAGCAGTCATTTTAATGCCCCCCTCCAAAGAAACATGCCATGTAAGTAAAAGTAAGGTGCTTGCTATGGAAACAGTTTTAAGATGCCCATCACCCCCAGAAGATCCTCCTAAGCTGCTTAAACATAGGTATTCTGCCTGTAATCCCAGCACTTTGGGAGACCGAGGCGGGCGGATTCCGAGGTCAAGAGATGGAGACCAGCCTGACCAACATGGTGAAACCCTACTTGGGAGGCTGAGGCAGGAGAATTGCTTGAACCCGGGAGGCAGAGGTGGCAGTGAACCGAGATCATGCCGCTGCTCTCCAGCCTCGTGCTTGGCGACAGAGCGAGACTGTCTCAAAAAAAAAAAAAAAAAAAAAAGCCGGGCGTGGTGGCTCATGCCTGTAATCCCAGCACTTTGGGAGGCCAGGTGAGCGGATCACGACGTCAGGAGTTTGAGACAAGCCTGACCAACATGGTGAAACCCTGTCTCTACTACAAATGCAAATATAAGCCGGGCGTGGTGGCACACACCTGTAATCCCAGCTACTCGGGAGGCTGAGGTGAGAGAATTCAGGAGGCGGAGGTTGCAGTGAGCCAAGATTGTACCACTGCACGCCAGCCTGAACTACAGAGTGAAACTCAGTCTCAAGAAGAAAAAAAATGGTATTCTGGGCCTCACTGTGAATGTCAGACACTGTGCTGGGCACTGACCATGCAAGGAAAAAGGAAGTAAAATTCCCAGGTGTAGGATCTCTAAGCATTTGACTCACCTCTAGCTCCCTTTTCTGGGGAAGCGGAGGCACAGACTGTGAGGGAGGACCTGTTTCCTGGGAGTCAGCAGCAGGTCTCAGAGGGTTAGGATCCACGAAATGAAACTCTATTCCACAGATCTCCTGAAGCCTAAGGTCAGCACCGTCAGGTCATGCACACCCCCCAAAACTTTATGCGGGGGTCCATGGGGGAGGGTGGGTAATAATTCCACTTTAGGGAATTGCTATTATCCACTTTTTTTTTTTTTTTGAGACATGCCACCACCCCCAATTCTTCCATTGTAGCCTGTGGCTACAATGGAGGAAGGCCAGGTGGTCCCAATGGTGATGGCTTCCTCAAGGGAGGGATGTTGACATATCTGGCCCAGTTTAGAGGGTGGATCTGTCGGTTTTCCCTTGCTGGAAATTAACAGTCTAGGGAGGGAGACCTAGACTGTCACTTATCCAACCCATGTGGGAGCCACAGAAGAGAAGGGCGAAATTGTCCACAGAGAAAGTGTTACACAAACAGAAAATACCATGTGCAAGCCATCCACAAAGAACTCTCCACCACATATGCCAATGAGACAAGTGAGGGACATCCAGGAAAGATGGGGTGAGGGTCTCTGCCCTTGGATAAGACTGTCCCTACCCCAGCCCCCTTCTCCAAGAAGAAGGGAATCATGGTTCACTATTCTCCCACCTTTCCCTACCTCAAAAAGGAGTATGGAAGTCTCACCTTCCTCTTCCTTAAACTTTTTTTTTTTTAAGACGGGGTTTCACCATGTGGGTCAGGCTGGTTTTGAACTCCTGACCTCAGGTGATCCGCCCGCCTTGGCCTCCAAAGTGCTTGGATTACAGGCGTGAGCCACCACGCCCGGCTTTCTTAAACTTTTTGCCGAGTTCTTTGAACCAATCAGCTAGCCTTCAAGTCAGGAAGAAGCTTCTTCAGTCTCCAGCACTGCTGGGGGCGTCAGTGCCTGCATCGCCTGCCTTGTCTTCCAGGGAGGGGTGCGTCAGCCAGGGACCCTGGATTTTACTCTCCTGGATCCTGCTGATAACACCTGTGGCTGGTCTTTGTGCAGCCCTTACCCTGAGCAGGACATTGTGCTAAATAGTTAAGGTATATTGTCTCATTTAGTCCTCGTAACAGCCCCTTGCAATAATGTCACCCCCATTATTCAGATGAGGACACTGAAATGAGATTGGCCTCAGAGCTGTTCTCAAATCCCTGAGGCCATATCCTGTCCTAGGGAGGCTTTCCACAGCCTCTAGTGAGGCTGACCTGGGGCTCCTCTGCTTCTCATCCTGCAGTGGCTCCTCACAGACTACAGAACTCAGCCTAAACCCCTTACCCTACTCAGCCTGGCTTCCCTAAGTGGCCCTCTTGTTCTCCCCCGGCCCTGCTGGCCAACACCATCTAACACTGGCAGCTCCCTCCGACACCCCAAGACTCCTCTCCAGGTTTCCAGGTCTTTGCATGTAGCATTCCCTCTGCCAAGATAGGCCTCATCAAGCTCACTTCATGGAAGACCAGGAACACATATCACCTGGGAACCATCTGAGACTGCCACTTCCAGCCCGAGTTTGGGCCACACCTACAGGGCCACCACTAGCCTTTGTGCAAATTAGAAAAAGGTACCCACTTTTGGCAGATAACAGGAAACCATGAAGGAGGTCACAGACTGCCTTTCATCTTCCTAGCTCCATTTGCTAGGTGACTTTTTCCAATGCATGCACTACACAGCTGTACTCTGGCCTGGCTTTGGGTCCCTCATCTGGCTTTGGGTCCCCTCCTATGGCCACAGTGACCACAGTGCACAGAAATAGCTTTTATTTGCTTATCTCACTACTCATCCCCTCACTACCACCTCCTGCCATGAAAATTATTTGAGGATAAGGAGGAGTTTCCTACCTGCCTTGTGCCTGAAGCTTGGCCTCCAAAGAGGTACCAATAATAACAATTGTGCCGGACGCGGTGGCTCACGCCTGTAATCTCAGCACTTTGGGAGGCCGAGGCGGGCAGATCACCTGAGGTCGGGAGTTTGAGACCAGACTGACCAACATGGAGAAACCCCGTCTCTACTAAAAATACAAAATTAGCCTGGCATGGTGGCGCATGCCTGTAATCCCAGCTACTCAGGAGGCTGAGTCAGGAGAATTGCTTGAATCCAGGAGGCGGAGGATGCAGTGAGCTAATATGGAGCCATTGCACTCCAGCCTGGGCAGCAAAAGCGAAACTCCATCTCAAAAAAAAATTTTAAAGTAACAATTATAGCCAGAATCTTTCTGAGCTCTTGCTATATGTGTCAGGGTTCATGCTAATTGCTTTCTGTACATAGGCTTATTTAATCCACAGACTTGGATACCTCTGCAAGGTTACAAAGTAGCAAAACCAGGATTTCAATCCATGCCTTGTCTGAGGCATTTTCTATGACTGCCATTTATTTGCCAATATCCATCACTGATTAGACATCCAGTGGCTGGAAATGGCCACTGTGGAGAGGAGCGTAGGCGTCGGGTCTCCAATAAAGATGGCCAATCTGGAACTCGGTCTAAGGTTTACCCTTCTTTTTTTAAATTAAATTTTATTTTTATTTATTTATTTTTTTGAGATGGAGTCTCTCTCTGTTGCCCAGGCTGAAGTGCAATGGCGTGATCTCTGCTCACTACAACCTCTGCCTCCTGGGTTCAAGTGATTCTGCTGCCTCAGCTTCCAGAGTAGCTGGGATTACAGGCATGTGCCACCACGCCCGGCTAATTTTTTATATTTGTAGTAGAGACCGGGTCTCACCAAGTTGGTCAGGCTGGTCTGGAACTCCTGGCCTTGTGATCTGCCTGCCTTGGCCTCCCAAAGTGCTGGGATTACCGGCTGGTTTACCCTTCTTTAAGCCCCAGTTATCTCACCTGTATCACAAAGGATGGGAGCAAGGGCATTTGAACCCTGCCTGCTGGGGCAGGGCACAGGATATTGTTCCATGGGGTCACGCTGGACTGTGACCTTAGCCAAAATCCCAGGGTGGGTCTGGAGGTGCAAACATGGGCAGAGGCAGGGAGGAGCCTATCTGCACCAGACTGTGGACCCAGGCCTTTGGGTCTGGGCCCTCATACACTGATCACTGGACTTTAGGTCTCCCCACCCCACCCCCATGACCTCTGAAGCGGCCGAGAGCTGTGAAATGAAAATTCAAGCTGGGCTCGGTGGGTCATGCCTGTAATTACAGAACTTTGGGAGGCTGAGATGGGCAGAGTTCGAGACCAACCTGACCAACATGGAGAAACCCCATCTCTACTAAAAATACAGAATTAGCTGCGTGTGGTGGTGCATTCCTGTAATTACAGCTATTCAGGAGGCTGAGGCAGGAGAATCGCTTGAACCCGGGAGATGGAGGTTGTGGGTAACAAGAGCAAAACTATGTCTCAAAAAAAAGGAAAGAAAGAAAGATAATTCAAAAAGCCAGGTCTCTCAGGGAACCCAGGCTTGCCCATTCCTGAGAAGTCAGTTTGGTGGCCGATGCCTGGCCTTGACTTGTGTAAACAGAGGGGAAGGGATGAGGACAGAAGGGAGACTCCAGCCCCAGAATAAAATGACTCTGGGGACAGAGGCAAAGAGGGAGCAGGAAGTAAACCATGCGCATTTCCCTTTGCCCAGGCACAGCTACATGCATGCCGTAGACAATCAGCTACAGCTCTATTCCCAGCTGAGCACAGGGAACTCAGCCTGTATATGGGATGTTGATGGGGAGAGGGACCGTTTGGGGGCTGTTGTGCCCCGGAGAATAACCCTTGGCTTCTCTAGACACAATCACGGTTCAACTCTCGGTCCTATGGGAGTGGGAGTGAGTGCTCCCAGATGCCAAAGCTGTGGCCACAGCCTCCCCACCCCACTTCAGGAAGAGGGAGGGGAGAGCATTGCTGAGAGGCAGGGAGGTAACTGAATGGGGCCTTAGGGGAGGCCTAGGGCAGAGTGTCCCAATGTGGAAGCCCTTCACCTGGAGGAGGGGTGCCCTGGGCAGGAGAAGCCAGCCTGCCCTGAAAGTGCCCTGCCCGACCCAAAGCCTGCAGGCTAGGGTGTGGTGGTGTGGGGGAGGCCTGCTGGAGGAGGCGGGGTGGGGCTCAGCCTCCTCTCTACAAATCTGGTCCTGGAGGGCAGAGCAGGGTCGGAAAAGTCCCACACTGAGACTTCTGAAAATGGCCCAGCCTCTCTCTCTTCAGACCACGGGACCCAAGACCCCGTACTCTGCCTTTCGCTTCAGACTCCAAGGAATGGGGTGCTCAGACAGTGCTTGGGGGTGGGCCCAGGATGAACTGCTCTTTGAACTGGTGAGACTGGTTCTGTGTCTAGCCACCTGGGCAGTCACAGGTTGCCCGCCAGGCCTGGGAGGAGGGAGGCCTCAGGAAGGGGCCCCTTGTAAATCGTTAACTCCCAGAGCCCAGCCGCTGCTGGGTGCCCTGGCCCCACCCCCAGTCATGACTCTCGTCCTGAGAATGCTCATGCCAGCCCAGAAGTCAAAGGTTAGAGGTCAGAGCCAGAGGTCCCAGCACCTGGGCAAGTCCTTCCCCCGGCCAGCAACAGGGAGGGGAGCAGGAGGGTTTTCTGTGGGGATGCTGCTTCCTTCAAATCCCGGAGCTTTTCACCCTCATCTGCCCTCCAGCCTTCCTGCATCCCTGACCTTTGCCTCTCAGGGGAGTCAGGCTTCTGCGTGGGCCTCCGGGGCAACCCCTGGGCAAGTCTCAATCCCACCAGTCCCTTCTCCTCCTAGAGATGATTATGCCAGTCCCACTTACTCTACCTCAAAGGCGTCACCAGGACTAGAAAATGAATGGGATGAGGAAAAGAACTAGATACTGTTCAGAATTGGGACAGGACCCTTTGTGGAGGCACTGTGTTAAGTGAGCCCTTCACCAGCATGCTAGATCATCTGTTTAGCAATCTCATTTCCGTTTTGCAAATAAGGAAACTGAGGCTCTGAGAGGGGAGGTGACTGACTCACCCAGGCTATGGCGGCTGTACAGGAAAGGGCTAGGATTTGGTCCAGTTTTGTGCTATTAGTCTGAGCCTTGAATGGAGTTTAGCCCCCTCCTCAAATTCCTAAGCTACCGGTGTGAGGACACACCCTGAAGGCAGGACGGGCTGGACAACCCCTCTCCCCACTGTAACTGCCAGGGGCCCCTGAGATGGGGGAGTGTATGTGGGTGGGAGACCATCAATGCCCCCCACCTCTCTGACCCCTCCCCCAGGTCACAGCCCCTCTGGGTGCCATCACAGAGGAGACTTGGCTGCTGTCCCCCACCCCACCCTCAAGAAAAATTCTCCAGACTAACGAGAAGGATTGATGGTGCTACCACCCTTTTCGCTGGGGAGGCATCTCAGAGCCGAGGAGACGAGAAAAAACAACATCAACTTTTAATCGAGACTGCAGATTCAGAAAAGATTCATAAGTGAAATGATTCCCTAAGGAAATATAAAAAGTTACTTACGGCATTGCTAAATTGGGCATGCTTCAATCAGGGGCTGTTGAGAAATCATTAAGATATACAAGATGATGTTTTAGATATATGTGAGCTTCGTCAGGAGGGCTGGCTATTGCTCCAGCAGAGAGAGGGGATCTGGCCCTGAGCTGGCCTGGCCTCCTATGTCACCCACATCAACTCAGGGGAAGGAGGAGAAAGGGAAGAGAATCCCTACCTGCCAGGCCCCAGAGGACACTGCCCAGAGACTGCAACTGTGTCCAGGGGCCCAGAGACTAGAGCAAGGGAGAGTGGAGCCGTGGGGCTGTGGCTAGATGGAACTGTTTATTGTTGGAAATAACTTTTTTTCTTTCAAATGGCATGAGGAGTGGTAGGGCTGTAACTACCGACTTCCCTTGAAACACTAAGAGGGGAACCCCCCCCTTCATATCCGCTGATCCCTTTCTCTGTTTCTTGAGTTGGCCTGAGGAAGTGGGCACCCTACTTGGTGACAGAATGGCCAGAATGCACTTTCAGACCTATGCCTGAAGTCTTTGCTGGAGGGGTGAGGGGTGGGGAAGATCACTCTGGTCACTCCCTGCAGGCGACACTAGGGCAGTGAACCACCCTAGGGAATGTTCTAGGATGATCACTATCTTTTGAGGACATCTCCCCCTCCCCAGTGCAGCCATTTACTCAGGTGGAAGGCTTACCTGAGGCCCCACTTTCTGCTCTCGCTGCCGTGTTGCGGGGGGGTCTTTTTCCTCAGGCCTAGGGACTTTCAGGCTGAGTCTGGGACATCAGTAAAACACAGGAGCGACAGGGTCACAGCTGCATACTGATCTCTCTCCCTCTCTGTGCTCTCCTGAGGGTCAGGAGAGGGACAAGGCCTGATCCATCTCCACGCTGTCCAGGGCCTGGTCCCAGCTGGTGCTAAATAAATGTTTAGGGAAGGCATCGGGATGTGGCTGAACCAAGTCTGTCCCATGTCAGGGGTAGGGCACAGGAAAAAGGGAGATCACCCAGGGCCTGCTGTGAGGGCTCTAGTGGCCACACCTGGACTCCTTTCCTTAGATCCATCTGCCTGGGCAAGCCCCCTCCTCCTCCGCCAAATCATCCGGGAAGGCAAGAAACCCGAGCTGGATGGTGGTGGCCACACTGCCTTGCGGGTGACCCGAACTCGAT
Organism: Aotus nancymaae; assembly: GCF_030222135.1. Lineage (NCBI taxonomy): Eukaryota > Metazoa > Chordata > Mammalia > Primates > Aotidae > Aotus > Aotus nancymaae. The sequence goes on along the minus strand of NW_026988479.1, from coordinate 14,619,525 downwards.
CCTGGCCAGGTCCCAGCCAGGCCAAGGCGCTATTTTAAACCCCAGCCCCAAGCTGCCGCTTTAGCCCGCCAGGCCATCTCTGATTACAAAGCCACTGCCCACCTCCCAGTCACTTCTTCCTCCCTGCCCTGGGACCCCCTAGGCTGTGCTGGGTTCAGTGTGTCTTGGGGCAGTCTGTCAACTGGCACCGATGCTCCTCTCCATCCCCCAGCCCTGTCCACTGAGGCACCTCATCCCTCCCCACACACAGGGATCCATCGAGCTGTATTCTAACTGAGATTTCTCCCATGGGTGAGTTATCTTCCCCAGGAATGAGGGCACACCCTGGCCAGAAAGCCTGCAATGCTGGGCCCAGTTTCTCCTGGGGTCTGAGCATGCAGGCCATTGTAGGGCTGATGCTACAGGAAGAAAGGAAGTAGGGGAGACAGATGTAGGAACTTCCCAGCAGTGAGACTGTGCACTAGAGTGCTTTCTCTTCTGTATGCCTGGGCAGGAAGAGGAAGAAAATGGCTCCAGAGGGAGCCCCTCCCCAGCCCCCTGGTTTAAGGCTGTGAATTAGGGGACTCTGTACCATTTAGCCAACCCATAGTGCCTTCCTCCCTCCCATCTTCCTGGAGGGGGCAGTTGCTCAGTGCTCAGGTGGCCCAGCTGTCAGCTGGCTGGGCCGGCTGGACCTGTGTCCACAATTCTTTCTCTTACTCGGCAGTAGCCCCCACTAGCTCTGCCAGCCCCAACACCAGCCTAACACCGACCTAGAGGGAGGCAGCAGAGACATTGCCAGGGTGCCGGGGAAGGAAGAAGGCTGCTCATCCATGCTGGCTACCCCATCTCAAGCCGACTGGACAGAAGGACACCTAGGCAGCCGAGTACCCTCTGACGTGCCTGCTTCCCCTTCCCCATGACTCGTAGCCTCAGCAGTGAGGTGTTGGCACCAAGCCTGGTGCAGCTGAGCAGTGACGCCAACAGCCCTGCCATCTCAGGCAAGCATGGTTTGCTCCAACCTGGCAGTTGGGACCATGGTTGGGGGGGGCATGTCCCACCCTTCTGGGCCTGCGACAGCAGGGACAGGGCTGTTTGGAAGACCTCGCTCCCCCACTATGGCAGATCTTTGGCATCCCCATGGTCCTGGCTACTCCCTCCAGGGGACTGGTCCTGAGGTTAAACCAGTGGTTTTAAACTAGAGAACCTCCCAGGGGACATTTGGCAATGTCTGGAGACATTTTTGGTTGTCACTACTATTACTGACATCCTACAATGCAAAAAACAAAGAAGTAAATGGCCCCCAATGTCAATAGTGCGAGGTTGAGAAATCCGAGGTTAAACCCTGGAAGGAATTCCCTGACTGATCTGGGAGTATGGAGGGCAGCAGGAGGCCTTCTCCATCCCCCACCACACATGCAGGGGCCAGGGCTCATCATCTCCCACCCTCACAGGCAGAGAAAGCCCTTCTGCCATTCTGGCTTCCAAAGCCCTTTGTGGCCCTAGGAATGTGGTAAGCTGCCTACCTGCCCCCCTACCCACACACCAGCCTCTGGGCTTATTAGAGAAAAGGTGTCCATGATGGAGGGCCTGGCAAAGCTCTTCACCTGTGCGTGGAGCAGGGCTCACAAGTCCCACCTCCAGGCAAACTCTACAGTGCCCTCCCCACACGAGGATTCTAGGACCATGGAAAAGGGTAGGGGCTGGTTGGAAGCTCTGGCCTCCTCCTGGTCCTCCTCCTACTCCTCGTCTCCCTACCCCCTTTCATTTCTATTTAGGAGGCAGCCATGGTGGCTCGGCTCCTGTCTCTGGTTTCCTAGGGAGCTCTGCTGAAGCAGCCCAGCCTCTGTGGGTCCATCTGTCAGGGAGGCTGTTCCGCCCCATCGATTGCTGTTCCCAGGGGGCTGTGCTGCTCGAGGGACCCAATGTGGCCGCCAGATAGGAGGGAACCACATGGATAAGAGACGGAGGGGGGTCAGCTTGGCAGTAGGCAAAGCCAAGAGAGGCTGACAGTGCAGCAAGAAGGCACAAAGCTAGACAGGCATGAGAAATGCAGAGGGCGAGGGGCAGGGAGGCAGGAGGCTGGCTGGAATGACCTCTGAAGCTGGCGTGCACCCTCAGGATTCAATTTTGCATTTAGTTTGACACACCAAGTTCCCACTTGCAGAGACAACAACCGTAATAGCAGCTGACATTTATTGAGCAGGAACAGTGTGCCGGGCACTGGGCTGGGGCTTTGCACACCTCTGCTTTCACTAGAGGATCACACCCACTCAAAGCAGGTGCTGTTATTCTCTAGCAGGAAAGAAAGAGGCTCAGAAACGCTCTAGCACTTGCCAGTAGCCACACCGAGGAGCTGGAGCTAGACTTGGAAGCAGGTCAGTCTGGCCCATGGCTGTGCCCCAGGCGGGCAGAGCCAGGCCCTAGGGGGAGGAGGCAGTCTTGCCAGGCCTGAGGCCCGGCCTGTCCTCCCTGCGGAGCCGCCTCCTCCCCTGGGCTGCGTGACATCTGCCCCGCTTCCCGGCCCCAGACAGCTGCCCAGAGCCACGTCAGCACTTCCACCGGGGAGTCTGGAAACTGGCTCAGGCCCCGATCGAGGAGGGGATGAGGGGGGCTACGGGTCCTCCGACGGGATGGCTCTCAGAGAAGGTGATCCACTTAGCTGATGGGTCGGCATGACCTTGGGCCGAGCTTCTTATGAACCTCAGTTTCCCCTGCTCAGGTTTGTGTGTGGCTTTGGGAAGTGCTCAGAAGAGAAGACAGTAGCATCGTGGGTGGAGGAGGCGCAAATAATCCCACACAGCAACAGTTCTAGGACAGCCGGGGCAGCCTGCGGACTCCCCTCCCCGAACCCCTGCCCCACCCCGTCCACTCGGGACCACGTGGTTATTAGGTGGGGCTCACGGGGGTGGGGTGGGGGGCGAGGAGGTGTCTGTGCTGGGGGCCCAGTCCCAGTACACCGGCCGGCTGGGGCCAGAGATAACCGGCGCCTCCCGGAAAATCATTAGCATCTGTTTGGGCCGCAGCAAAGTTGGCCCGCCGGCGCCTCCGCCCGCCGGAAACAGCCCCGCGCCCCCACCAGGGCAGGCGTAGGGCGCACCCGACACAACGTCCCTCCCTATCCCCGGCTCAGCTTAAACTCCTGTGGCGACAACATCCACCCGCGCTGGGAAGGGGGCCTGGGTGCAGAGGCGCAGGGCCGGCAGGCAGGCAGGCAGACGGGGGTCGGGCCGCGCCGTCGGGGGCTTCCTCGCGCGGTGTGGGCCGTCCGGTCCGAGCTCCGGGCGATCCAGGCCGGCTCTTCGAGGCACCCGCGCTGGCAGCAGCCCAGGGAGTGTGTGGAAATGACACCGCCAGGGCGGCGGAGATCCCCCCTCCTGACATTGGCTAGAAAGTGGAGCAGCTCGTCAGGGACAATCAATGGCGATCGATCGCCGCGCGGCGCGGGAGGACGGCGCGGGGGAGGGGCGGCAGGGCCGGCGGGGGTGGGGGCACCCGCGACCGAGGTCAGACAACACGCAGACCCGCAAAGGGGCACAGCGGCTGGGGGGGGGGTCACACGGACACACAATTTGTACAAGGAACCACTACCATAGGCCACCCACACCACAAAGGAGGCACGCTCACCACACAGAGTTACACCACAACAGTCTCTGACACAAGTCAGAACAGGACACAACAGGGTCAGACCCACATAGTGATATGACCTACAGTCACACTATTCACAACCAGTTCACCACACCACCACAGATGACCCTACACTAGACACTCACAACATCACTGGGACACAAAATGAGTCATATAGTATCTAGTCTCCACCACACAACAGTACGGAGTTACATACTTTGGGTACACAACAGTCACACAACAAAGCAAAAAAGTCATATAGTCATATCATCCATCACCACCAGCTCAAAGAACATTGTCAAATTGGGTCTCGACACTGTACACCACCACAATGGTGCCCATACTGGCAAGAGGATGGGACCAGGAGCCCAAGTATAGTATACGACTAGGGCAAATGCTGCCATTAAGTTGCACCCCAGTAACTAAGAGAAGGATAAAGCTGTTTCGCATTCCCCAACATGAATATAATTATACCCCACCCAGCATGGCACAATAAACACACCAGGCAAACCAGCATGAACTTGCAGGGTTCTGACAGGACTAAATGAGCCACTGCAGGTGAGGTGCTTAGCACAGCACCAGGCACATGGTAAGCACTCAACACACAGGCAGTCTTGGTCATTGCTAATGGTTCTATACTACTAAGTCATATCTATATAAGGATGACTTTAACTACTTAGCATCATTCTCTCCATGTTGGTCCATTCCCTTTCAGGAACCTGATTCACTCCAGCAGCAAAACTAGTTCTGCCATCACATATACCTGGGAAACACAACTCAAGTGTTAAAACACAATTCACAGTGCTGCACTCACCCACAGAAACGCCACATTCTCACTTCCCCCATTACACAACCACACCCACCCCAGAATCCCCTCCACAGGCAGTAGGCTGTGCTCATGCAGCTGAAAGCTCTGGCTCAGGGACCTTGGTGAGGAAACCACCCCTAATCTCTCACCAGGTGCAACCCAACTAGTGTGCACAGCTACTGGCCCCATATTCTGTCACACTCAAAGTTGTAGAACACCCAGCACCTCTCTCCCAAAGGTCACCCATTTATTTACAAAGGGTCCCAGAGTCTCCCAAATAAGCTCCTTAAGGACTATCCCTTGTCAGTTCCCTCTCCGTTCCTCCATTTCCTCCTAGAGAAGCTAAAGCATCTGTTTCACAGTCCCCAGAAAGGCTCTCCCCATTCCAAATCCAAAGCAGGAAACAGGGCTGGCCCCAGAGCTCAGTAATCTCCCCACTCCCATTCCCAGCGGTGCATGTGTGTGGAAGCAGGGCCAAGATTCATCAGTCCTTCAGCACACCCTTAAAGGCCACTCCTGTGGTTCCAGCGCAAGGCCAGCTGGGCTGTAGCCCTCACTTCCTCAGTTCAGGCCTGGGCCCACCCAGGGGCTTCCAGGAAATCTCTTGTAGATAGGGAGCGCCCCCTAAAGGTCCTGTCTAGAATGACTCCCCCATTCCCTAGTTTTGCCTGGCTATGTGACCTTTGTTAATTCCCAACCTCTCTGTGCCCAGATCCCAAGTCCTGCCCACAGATCCAAGACACCCTTCAACCCACTCACAGAGGCTCTCTTTTACTAGGGAGAGAGGTGTGGGTCTGTGACCTAGAATGGGGAGAGCAAAGATGCTGGCTGTAGGAGGTGCCACAATCACCCAGTCATTTATCCCTCTCCCTTCTCCTTCAGACAGGGCTGGGAAACAGCTGGCGGGGGGGTGGGGGGGGGCTGTCCTTCTTCTACAGCATACTCGCTTCTCGGTGGCTGGAGGCAAATCCTCCCCCATCTGCCTGCTCACCCAGTTTGTGGGCACACTCTTGCAGGCCTTAACAAGTGGGCATGTGAGCCATAAGCTGTAAAGGGGCCCAGAGAGTCTGTCCAAGGTCCCTGGTTGTCCTAGGAGGTAGCCCAAGGGCAAACCTCTAGCTTGTACAGGAATCCAAGAAAGATTTCTCACTGTCCAGGCCTACCTCCCTGAACCATAAGCACCCACAGCTACACCCCTTTCATTTGATAAGGCCATTTTCCACCAAGTATTGCCTATGGGTCAGTCTGGGGACCAAGTGCCTGTTTAAATCAAAGCAAAAGACAGATAAATTTATTGCCCAAGATTATACAACTGAAAATCCATGGGCTTGTGATTCAAACCCAGATCTGATCCTGCTCTTCAAAGGCTACAGAGGCTTCGTGTTTATGCATCATACCCTGATGCACAAACACTAAGGAATGTACATGCTCACAATTCTCACTCACAAGCTCCTGAACACATGTGCAGTCCCCTTCTGCACACACACAAACAGACTGGCCTAAGCTCTCCCACGCCTGGGGCCTGTCAGCCACATTCTCCATGGCTCCCTCCTTCTAACAGGGACAGGGGCAGGCAGGGAATCTAAATTCCCAAGTTTCCGCCCTGACCCTGACCCCCCTTCTTTCCCACTCAGAGAATACATTCCTCCTGCTACAGCCAGATAACCAGCCCCAGAGGGAGGCCTGGGGGAGAATAAGCAATTCTGGGGGCCAGACTGCCTCTGCTCCAGTTCTGTTGCCTGGCTTTGACATAATAGGAAGGCAGCAGCTTTCCCTGCAGGTAGCTCCCACCCTCTAGGGAGGCTAGACCCAAGCCTTCCCTCCTTACTCCAGGAACTTTCTTAGTTGAGATTCCTTTGGATCCAGCAAAATCCCTCACATGATTAGGCACTAGAGCAGGACTCGTGGAGCTCTCAATACATCCTTCCCTTTAGAGTCTTATCAGTAGGCAAAAGCCTGGGTTTTAGGTACCAATAGCACCCAGGCAACTTTCCCCATCTAGGGGTACTGGTTAATTCTCACAGCCCTGCCTGGGGTGCAGCCACGAGAAGGACTCAGCAAATCTGGAGAAATTTGCATACCCAGATGGCCAAGCCTTGAATTTCAAAGATTTCCCCCATGAAGAGCAGTTGGCTTCCGGGTGGTGGCCCTGGAGGCTCACAGCTGTTGGGCTAGAAGACTGGAGAGACCAGGGCCACAAAATACAAGATAGATTGAAACAGACAAGAGGAGAACATTTCCCAGGCCCTATCACCAGCCCCCAACTCTGCTCCTTCTGTCCCCAGGCCTCCATCTTCAAGGTCTAAGGAGCCATGTGCTGGTTGCCCAGAGTAAGGTGGGCAGGCAAGTGATACTGGACGAGCTGAATGGGAGCACAAGGACTGCTGCCTCTGTGATATGGTAACAGGTGGGCACCAGAGGGCTGCTAGAAATATGGGATCTCCTTGTTCACATGAAGCAATGGACAGGTCTTTGCCCCCATGTAACTTGCAGCCAGGTAGGCAGAGGTCCTAGCCTGGACCCTGGTTCACCTGTTCACACAGAGAGACATGGCTGCCATAGCAACAGGGAGGGCAGAGGGGAGCTGGCAGCTTGACACTTCTGATAGGCT